>NC_083224.1:75369429-80369429 GCF_032191835.1 Heteronotia binoei | reverse complement strand
AATATGACCAATAGTTCTTATCTTCTTACCCTGTTTTCAGTTGATTCCAACAATTTATACTGTCCTGAATTCTTTTTATAATAATGTTTATAATTTTGCCTCCCAGCAATGGCCGCCGATGTTTCTCAATGGTATACATTCCTAGAGTAGGTTTTCTTTCCACTACTTCCTGTTTTTGTTACCACCAAGTCACAAGGAGATCTCACGATACTTGTCATATTTCCTGTCTTGCTCAGATGTGCTGCAAGTCTGTTCCAGTACGACAATGTTGCTTTTACTCCCAAAACCGCAAGTAGACAAAACAATAAATTCCTTCTCACTTTTTAGCAGTTTTTAACACTGTCCTTTATATTTATAAAATCCAAATCTCACCTCTTCCTTCCCTCTTCTTCCAAGCTCTCTATATTTTCTTTTCCCGCCTTTTAACTTTGTCCCTTTAAGCTATAAATAGCTCTGGAATGAAAAAATAATCTTCTGTACTTTTTCTTCCAATTATCCAAGTTTCCACTGGTCTTTCAAAGCTTTAGATGTTTAGCAATGTCCAAGAAGGTTAGGATCCTGACGAGCTTATGTCAAATAAATAACTCTGGGCACTTCTGCAGATGATGACTATGCAACTTCTCCTGAGACCCCTCAAAGCCTCAAAGAAGTCCTCTCCGGGGCTCCCTTTTAGCCAAGGTAATTCTCCTTAAAGTTTTCTGTGCATTTCTTGGACTATTCTCTAACTGAGAAAAGTAGGCAGTAGGCATTAATTTGCCTTCTACTACCCCGAACAGAAGTTCCAGCCTGCTCCCATTATGAGAGACAGCTCAGCTCGGCATTTTCCTCCCCTGGAAGTCCGGAAGGAATAAAAGCTTATTTACTTGATGTTACCTGCCCTGAGCCCACCTGCAGGAAGAGTGGGATATAAATTCAATAAAATAAATAAAATAAATTATGAGGGTGTTTTTTCAGTCTGGGGGTCAATTTATTCCAGTGCTATTGGAGGTCTATAGAGCAAAAATCCTTTCCTTCTTACTATATGGAGCCCCTAGGACCTCAGCAGCTTTGGCTAGGCTGGAGATGGTGCAGGTTTCCTTCTTGCATACTCTTTTGCAAGAGTAAATGCATTTCAAACTCTAATCTACTGCTGGAATCTGGTTATAGTCAAATTTCTCTTATGGCTTGTGTAGCTGCAGTAAACTCTTCTTGTTATATTGTTGAGTTCTTACCGAAGCTTTTAAGATGGACTCAGTTTGACTCCCATAAATCATCTTGGGATAAGTTAATGGAGGATAAACTGCTAAGTTTACAATTTAATTTGTTCTCTCCTACTGATATACCAAATGTTAGAAAGAAAGTTTTGGGATCACTGAGGAGATCAGATCTGGAGTTTATTAATTCAGATGCTAGGAGACATTGTCTTCCCCTTTGGGTGGCTTTTCAGCCCATCTTTTCCCTGTTTTGCCAAGTTATTTTACTTTTCTAACAGTCCCAGTTTTTCATCAATTTTTTTTTTCTTGGCTAGAGTAAATGCTTTACCATTTACAGAATCATCAGGTTGCTACAAATGTATTAGCTGTCCCCAGAAACTCTGCCCTTGTGGTAGAGCTATAATTGAAACTTTATCTCACATTGTATTTAGTTATTTATATTCATCTATAAAAGCTAAATATGTATTGCTTTTATAGAGCAGATTTCCTCACTGTTCGCATACTTTTTATTTTATATCTTTTGGCTGGTAATGATAGGCAAATTACTTTGTGGTAGAGTTTATATTTTGTACCCTTAGAATTAGATGGGTATACATTAAAATATCTCTGGAGCAATGTTCCCTCTAAGCTGCAGAGTCTTGTGAGCAAAAATTCTACTTTGTGAGCTGCTGGCATTCAAGATGTGAGCTGCTGGCATTCAAGTTGTGAGTGTCTGCAAAAATTAGTGTGCTCTGGGGTCATTAGTCCTGAGCTAAGACAAATATGTGTGAGCTGGAGGCTAAAAATCTGTGAGCTAGCTCATGCTAACTCGGCTTAAAGGGAACACTGCTCTGGAGTTAAGTATTAGCAGGGCTTCTGTTAGTAGTTTTACCAAGGTGCTCTGGAGCACATATGTGTTCTGATTTTGAAACAGGAACAGGAACCAATGGGAACCAAAATAAATATATATACCAGAGGGCTCACCATGAGAACAGGTTGAGAGTGCTTGACAAAATAGCTCATTTCTTGAATGTCACTTGTTATTAAATACTGACTGAATAGTGATACCTAACCAAAGCTCCAAAGTGATAGCTCCAGAGCTATAAGGCATTTGCTAAGCTATTAATGGCGGATACTATTCTTTGAAAAATTTAGGCCACTGACAGTAAAATTTAGGCACTGATTTGACTGTGGTATAGCAGGATCAGAATCACTGACATATAAGATAATTTATATGTCAGTGTTGCCCTTTTATCTGTCATATAAACTGTACATTAGTTGATGACTTTGGATTTAGTGCAGAAATGAAACAGGGGAGCTGTACATAAAAAACAACACTCTGTCCCAACCTGTATAGCTTAGGCAAGCCCAGTCTTGTCAGATCTTGGAAGCTAAGCAGGGTTGACACTGGCAAGTACTTGGATGGGAGACCTCACTGGAATACTAGAGCTGAGAGGCAAGGGCAGGCTTTATTCATCCACCTCTCTGCATATCCTCCATGCCCCCAGCAGGGGTCAGTCACCGGAGATTACCATGACTTCCAGGTGCACACACATGCACATAAAAATACTCCCCCGCAAATAATCCACACACTCTCTGCATTGTGTGTATGCTACATGCATTTTCATTTGACTTCAGAACTTTGGAAAGGCCCATGGTTGCTTGCTTCCCTCTGTTAATTTCAGGATACAAGCATGAAACCTCAGCATTTTCAAATAGTTCCTCTGGTACACCAAACCCTAAAACACATTGTAAGAAGATAAATCAGCAGTATCTTGATAGCAAGCTACTTACTGGTTCTTCAGTCCATTGAAAGATTGGTAAAGTGTGACATCATTCCATTCAATGGTAGCAATTTCATTGTTCTTCATGCCAGCAAATGCATAGATCAGCTGGGTACATAGGCATGGGTCGATGTTGTCAGGCTTGAATTTCCCAAGGCCTGGTCTGTATTGGGCCCAGTTGGTGAAGTAGCATGTCAACTGGTAGGAAAAGCCTTCAATCAAGAGAGAGGTGCAGATTGTAGTTTTGGTGGCATAAACTATAGAGCGCAATTAAAATAATTTTTCTTTAAATATGAACAACAAAATTTTACTTGGCTACACCTCAGGCAGTTCAGTGATGGTTTCACGTTCCTGCAGATTTGTCATTTGGGAAAGAGGATTTGTGCTAATGTTTTTAATGCAGTGATGCCTTGCATGTTCAGTTTGCAACCTAACCCACAGTTTCAGTATTCTCAACCCCATTACAAAACTGCTCAATCTAGATCTAATGCTGGTACAGTGAATGAGTGTTGATTGAGTGGTGTGATGAAGAAATCACAACAGCCTCTTCAACACCTTGTGTGGAGCCACTCAAGCTACATTTTGCACATACCACCTGATAGGGTTGCCAATCCCCAGATGGAGGCAGGGGATCCCCTGGTTTGAAGGCCTTCTCCTGCTTCAGGGCCATCAGAAAGTGGGGGTGGGGTGGGGAGGGAAATGTCTGCTGGGCATTTCATTATCCCCTGTACAGACCAATTCCCATAGGGAATAATAGAGAATTGAGCTGTGGGTATCTGGGGCTCTGGGGGCCTGTTTTTTGAGGTAGATGCACCAAATTTTCAGCATAGCATCCAGTGCCTCTTCCCAAAGTACCCTCCATGTTTTGAAAGGATTGGACCAGGGGGTCCAATCCTATGAGCCCTAAAAGAAGGTGCCTCATCCTTCAATATTTCCAATGGAGGAAAGGTATTTTATTTAAGAACATAAGAGAAGATAGGCCAATGGCCCATCCAGTACAACACTCTGTGTCACACAGTGGCCAAAAACAAAAAAACTCAAGTGCCTTCAGGAGGTTCACAAGTGGGGCTAGAAACCTTTCCACTTTGCTCCCCGCAGCACCAAGAATACAAAGCATCACTGCCCCAGACAAAGAGTTCCAACGATACACTGTGGCTTATAGCCACTGATGGACCTCTGCTCCATATGTTTATCCAATCCCCTCTTGAAGCTGGCTATGCTTATAGCTGCCACCACCTCCTGTGGCAGTGAATTCCAGTGAATTTATTTATTTATTTATTTCATTAAATTTGAATCTCGTCCTCCCCTTACGGGCTCAGGGTGGCTAACAACGTTTTAAAATCAACAATTTAATATAAAAACAATATAATAAAACAACAATATACCAGTTTACAGAACTATAAGCTAGTCATCCAAGATTTGTTTACCATCGGTACTATTGTTGCATTGGCACTCACATGTTGCTGACATCATTACTGCTATTATGTTGGCACTCAGATGTTATCATAGTGTTGGTTGGGCTCTCAGATCTATGGTGTGGATATATATTTGGGGAGGGACAGTGGCTCAGTGGTAGAGCATCTGCTTGGGAAGCAGAAGGTCCCAGGTTCAATCCCTGGCATCTCCAAAAAAGGGTCCAGGCAAATAGGTGTGAAAAACCTCAGCTTGAGACCCTGGAGAGCTGCTGCCAGTCTGAGAAGACAATACTGACTTTGATGGACCAAGGGTCTGATTCAGTATAAGGCAGCTTCATATGTTCATATAATGTAGCGGTTGCCTTCCTCAGATGTTAAATGCAAGTCGAAAGAGTTCGGTCTTGCAGGCCCTGCGAAGCCATACAAGGTCCTGCAGGAGAGCCAGTTTGGTGTAGTGGTTAAGTGTGCGAACTCTTACCTGGGAGAACCAGGTTTGATTCCCCACTCCTCCACTTGCACCTGCTAGCATGGCCTTGGGTAAACCATAGCTCTGGCAGAGGTCATCCTTGAAAGGGCAGCTGCTGTGAGAGCCCTTTCAAGCCCCACCCACCTCACAGGGGGTCTGTTGTGGGGAAGGAAGGTAAAGAAGATTGTGAGCTGCTATGAGATTCTTCGGAGTGGAGGGCGGGATATAAATCCAATATCTTCTTCTTCTTCTAATTTCTTCTGGAAGGGCATTCCACCATGTGGGGGCCACCACAGAAAAAGCCCTAGCCCTGATGGTGACCAACTTTGTTTCTTTTGGCCCAAGGATTGTTAAAAGATTTTGAGAGCCTTAACGTAGTGCCTGCTGGGGAAAGGCAGTCTTGAAGGTAAGCAAGCCCCAGGCCTTATAGGGCTTTAAAGGTTAGAACCAGCACCTTGAAGCGAATCTGGAACACCACAGGCAACCAGTGCAGTATTTGCAGCACAGGTTGAATGTGCACCTGTAGAGGCAGCTCCAATAACAACCTGGCCGCTACATTCTGCACTAGTTGCAGCTTCTGGATTGGAGTCAAGGGCAGCCCCATGTAGAGGGTGTTACAGTAATCTATTCTCAAGGTGGCTGTCGCGTGGATCACTGTTGCCAATTTGCTGTGCTCCAGGAATGGAACCAACTGCCTTATCCACTGAAGATGGTAAAATGCCGATTTGGCAGTGGTTGTTACCTGGGCCTCCATTATCAATGAAGTCTCCAGGAGCACCCCCAGGCTCTTTACTTGGGCACTGGCACCAGAAGTGCCCCATCAAAGGCCAACAGGGAGATGTCTCTTCCTAGGCTGCCACGACTTACGTGCAGGACCTCCCTCTTCATAGGGTTCAATTTCAATTGACTCTGTCTGAGTCAATTGAGTCATCACAGCCTGCAGCACTAAGTCTAGATTTTCCAGGGTGCAGACAAAGTGGCCACCCAACATTAGATAGAGCTGGGTGTCATCTGCATATTGATGGCATCCCAGTCTGTATTTCCAGACGACCTAGGCAAGGTTGCACATATAGATGCTGAAGAGCATTGGGGAGAGAACCGCCCCATGGGGCTCACCACATATTAGAGGGTGCCTTTGAGATGATTGCCCCCCTACTGCCGCCCTTTGTCCCCGTCCTTGGAGAAAAGAAGTAAGCTATTGAAGGACAGACCTCTGAATCCCTGCATCGGCAATTTAAAAGGTGTGCAGTCCCTTTAAATGTGGTGGCCAGAACTCCCTTTGGAGTTCAATTATGCTCGTCACAACCTTGCTCCTGGCTCCACCCCAAAGTCTCCTGGCTCCACCCCCAAAGTCTCTTCACTGCACCCTCAAAGTCCCCAGATATTTCTTGAACTTGGCTTGACTTCCCTATCACATGATCATGTGAATCAGCATTCAGGATAGAGACTTAGCAGTTGGATAATTGAATTCTACAGGGACATAATATAAATACTGATTGGCAGCCTCAGTTCAGGAAATATTGTATCCATTCTGGATACTTAGGGTTCTCATAGAAATCTTGGCAGGATCAGAGTTGTAAAATGCTGCTATGCAGTAAAGGCAAAAGACTGCAACTGTACATCATCTTAGAAAGGGCAGGGGTTCATGAGGGAACATCCCTAATAATTCTATACAGTACCTCTCCACAGCTGGAGAGGCAAATATTTTACAACCATCAACTTAATTTTTTCTCTTTGAAACAGATATACAATATCATAAGGTTCATTTATTTTTTTCTATCCTCCTGAGATAGCACTATATTGGCACAGAAGATGCCCAAGGTCACCCAGTGAATCCATTGCTTATAACCCCACTCATTACTTACCCAGCTGAGCATTCAGCAAAAGCACCAAACCTTTGAAGAACATGGAAAAAAAGGATTATCCTTTGAAATGTTAAGGAGCACATGTATGAGAGGCAAAAGCATTCAATTCTGAGCCTAATATAACATTTTACACAGGGTGATATTTTATTGAGTTTTCATGCAAGAAAATATCTGCTTGGGGTTACATGACAAAATATTCAGGAATATTTCATTCAACATTTGCTTGACCCAATATAAAGTATTACATGTTTAGTTAGATTAATAAAAGAGAGTCAGGAGAAGGCCCTAAACCTAACCCATCAGAGGTCTAAATTTATGCAAGGCATTTTAAAATAAATTCCTGTCTTCATTTTAAAATAAATTCCTATAATCAAAGGTATAATTGATGACCCTATTCCCACATTTAACCTTCATAACTTGAGCTCTAAGATAACTAATGTCTCTTATTTTAACACCTTGACTGTCACCTGAGATCACAGTCTCAGAAACTGAGTTTAATAGATGTCTCTACATACCATCAAATCAGATATCGCTATCTCTTATTTTAGTTACTGAAATCCCATATTTTTTTATATTTTTGAAATTGGCTTCATGTAGGGTTGCTAATCCCCAGGTAGGGGAAGGGGATCCACTGGTTTGAAAGCCCTCCTCTCGCTTCAGGGTCATCAGAAAGCTGTGGGGGGGGGGGGGGAGGGAAATGCCTGCTGGGCACTCCATTATTCCCTATGGAGACTGATTCCCATAGGGTATCATGGAGAATTGATCTGCCGATATCTGGGGCTCTGGGGGCCCTATTCTTTTGAGGTAGAGGTACCAAATTTGCAGTGTAGCATTTAATGCCTCTCCTCAAAACACTCTCCAAGTTTCAAAAGGATTGGACAGGGGGGACTAGTTTTATGAGCCCCCAAAGAAGGTGCCCCTATCCTTCATTATTTCCAATGGAGGGAAGGCATTTAAAAGTTGTGAAGCCCCTTGAAAAGTGATGGCTAGAACTCCCTTTGCAGTACAATTGTGCTTGTCACAACCTTGCTGCTGGCTCCACCCCCAAAGTCCCCAGATATCTTTTGAATTGGACTTGGCAACCCTAGCTTCATGAAAAGAGAACAAAGCCATTGCTTACCATAGAAACCCAACTAGACATGTCACATGTTCTTTCTATCCAACTGTGCTTCATAAACCCCTTGTGATTCTAGAAGACTTCACTATCCATAATCACATCCCTAATTAGCTCTTCAATGAAATGCTTGAAGTTGCATAGTGCATATCCCAATAATAGTACATACAAATATCAAGCAGTAATTATGGCCTTACCTGTAAGGAAGATCAGCTTGGCCATGGTTAATCTATGTACCACTACTCCTCAGTCTCCCACAGCCTTTTATAGAGTGAACTTTTTTTTCCTTCTTGCCACTTGGTTCCTTATCAGTAAAGATAACCACATAGGTAATTTAAACAAATCTAATTGGTAGGTAATGGATGAATAAATGGATATTTTCATCCCACCTTTGTTAAATGCTATTTTTTCCCATTCAGTGGGTCTAAATAACAGTGCTAAAGTGATATTGTTAAGATAAGGGCCTGTTTGGGAATGTGTGTGTTCTAAAAGGTGTTACTGGCTATTGTGTTCTTAAGCAATTTTAACTTATTTGTGTTGCTATGTAAATGTGGTTTTGACGGTATACCTTTTTCAAATGTTAGTGGAGAGAAAAGCTGTAGATAACTTTATCTGAAAGGGAATTCTGAAGGAGAGGGAACCGAAAGAACATTTATATTTCTCTCATGCTGATGCTGGCATTTATTGTGGCAGTTTCTGATGGGCCAGTTTGAAGTCCTGTGTTTAGCTACAACTCATGCTGAAATTAATTGGCCTTGGTATGTGGAAATACACAGTCTAATTTGTGAGTTTTTAAAGGAAAGGTCTCTGCTATAGATTTTAGTGAAGGCTGATTAAAAACTTGAATGATGAGTCTTTCTGAAGAACTAAAACTAAAAAGCCCTTTATGAGTAAGGGACGAACTTCATGCATTTGTTGCTTTTATAATTCAGATAGTGAACCAGTTAAAGTACCTGAATGCTAAGTTCACTCACAGATCCTAAAAATATTGTGTGAAATAAACATATTATATAAATTTCAGTAAAACTGATAGATGTAAATTACTACAAATATTATTATCTTGAATATAAAGTTCTGTATTTACATATGCTCTGATGCCGGAAAACATCTGCCCACAGACCCTTGCTGGATTGACATAAATATGTTTTCCCTGGCTTTATGTTTTGAAACATCTATGTAAAGCTAGGCTGTTCTAATCAGAGAAGTGATATTCTCTGAACCTTGTAGAAACTTGGTTAGGAAAATTAGAATGGATATGCCAGTAGGTCCATGTTTGAAAATCTTTGATTCTCTTTTTGATTTATTCAAACCAGCCATTTTAAAACAGGCATGTTTAGGTGATTACTATATCCCTATAAATCTTTGGTTTGATAAGGATTTTAGGAAACTAAAACAACTGGTTAGGCAGAAGCAACATGACTTTTGAAATTATAGTTCTAGAATCAATCCAGCCAAACTGCTACAGCTAAAGAAAGATTTTAAAAATTTAATGGCAAGAAGAAGAAGAAGAAGAAAAAAGGGAACATCACTTTTCAACATTATTTTCAGCCTATTCCTTCCTGGAGTCAGATGAAGAAAATGAGATGCCGGAAGTCCCAGAATGGCCACCAATGTTCATTACAGAAATAGCCAAAAGACCGGTTTAATTAAAAGGCTAAAATCAGTGACAGTTCCAGGTCCAGACCTTTGTCCTGAGGAGTTCATTAAAACAAACTCTACTTCGTGGGCCAGAATTTATGCTCCTGTTTTTCACAAATAAATAATATAGGTATAATGCCTAAAATCTGGGGAAAGACTGTAATAGTGCCAATATATAAAAAAGGAAACAGTTTAGACTTGCAAAATTACTGCCTAATCATACAATGGGAGTAGTATGTCCCTTTTTAATATGATAAACTAGTCTTTTGACTCCAATCAACTGAATTTTTTGAACTGGAAGAAGCTGGATTTCGAAAAGATTTCTTGGCCATTGACCACTATTTAACTCTTCACTTTCTTGTTGACAAATATGCCTCAGTAAACAGAGGTGTTCTATATGCAGCTTATCTCAAACAGGCATTTGATTCTATTGCAAGGGAGATATTATGGATCAAGCTAGAAAATTCTTCAATTGATAGATAGTTTTTGTGGCTAATTAAACCTTCCATCTTTCCAAGGTGGTAAAATGTGTACCCAGCTTGCTGGGGGGAAAGTGCAGATGACTGGGGAAGGCAATGGCAAACCACCCTGTAAAAAAGTCTGCCATGAAAATGTCTTGATGCGACATCACCCCAGAGTTGGAAATGACTGGTGCTTGCATGGGGGACTATCTTTACCTGTTTTAAACAACTGTATTCTAAATCTTCTGCCCAGACATCTGTTGGTATTGATGGACAATTAACTGATGGAAGTCCCCTTGCATAAGAGGGTGAGACAGGATTGCTTATTGGCTCCACTCTTAATATTGACCTAAATATTTGGTCCTCACCTGTCCAGTTACATAACCCATACACCAGTACTAGCGGGATAGAAATTGCCACTTTTGCTGTATATGGACTTCACACACTCTGCTTTGTTTACATAAACTATTAAAAGTATTTGTGGAACACTCTGTAAAAAAAGGATTAGTCATAACTTTGCAAAAATAAAAAATTAAGCTGTTTGCTAACTCCTGTACTACTCCAGTATATAAACGGTTCATAAATGGAAACCAATAAAACAGGTAAAGCAATTGATTTATCTGGGGAGCTGGAAGGTCCATCTGACTAAATTGCCAGAAATGCAATTCTTCTTCACCTATGGTGGCACGTTCATACTAGGTGCTATACAGGTATTCAGTTCTGAGATAGTATCCCAATTATTGTATGAAATTGTGGTCTTGATAGAGGCGGTGGATGAATAATTCGATCAGCCTGTGTTACAATTTATCTGCAAGATTTGCTGTGTATCAAGCTGTGTTTCTGATATTGCTCTAAAAGTTGAATTGGCCCAGAATTCATTGGAAGTTCGTGCATGAATCTTGTTATTTAACCTAAAAGCAAAAAAACCTCCAGTGTGTATAAGGAATTTCGCATGTAATTGAGAAAGACCCTTATATGGGGCACAGCCATGGAAGGCTATTATTAAGAATAGACTCCAATGGTTAGGATCCAGTGACAAAAATATGGACATAATAAAACAAATAAAGCCCTCAGTACTGAATTTGGCAAAAGTGCATTATTGTGAGTGTGGCGTGTATGCTCAGCAGTCTTTTGCCATTTTGAGATACTTAAAAGACCTATTGATTTCTCATTTTAGAAGAGCATTTATGCCTTTCCCTTAGCCATACTGGAATGCCAGTTCATAGGCATAATGTATTTGGACAGAGTTTGTAGATGTAGATCTAGTCAACTTGAGTCCTTAGAACATCTTTTATTGCAGCATGAAACTTAGTCTGATTTGAGAGAAAGGTAATTGTCCTTTTTGATAAGTTTTGTGAATTTACCATCTCAAAAAAATTGTCCAGTTTTTTCTTGTAGACATGATTTGGAAGACTGCCTTAGCAGTCTCTAAATATTTAGCTGCAATGATTGCCTGTAAAAAGGTTGGATCTCAATCTGTTCAAAATTTTTGAGTAAAAAAACCAGTAAGGTAACTAATAGCACAATCCGGGGGGAGGGGGAGGCGGGCGGGAAGTCTTTTGGGAGCAGACACGCTGCTACGTGGGAGCAGGAAGGGTTTGTGCAGACGTAGACTGGTGGCGCCACAGTGGAGGGGAGTTATGTGGGCGGGGGGGGGGGGGGCCGCCCGAGCATCTCTCTGCCCAAGGGCAGTGGCACCTGAGGGCTGTGCCCGAGCATGGGCGGAAGTGAGGTGGAACGTGGCATTCAGTCAGAGGAGGGGGTGGAGTTGGGGGTGCGGCCAGGCTTAGGCGGCTTCCTGAGCAGATTGGCCTATGACGTGCCCCCCCGAGAGGTGCAACGTTATGCCTGTATAGCAGCGCCCGCCTCACGGCCTCACTGGACCTCTTGATTTCAGTCTCTTCGGGGTATTTTACTTGTTTATTTGATGGGACCACAGCAGCTTTGTTTGTTCTTTCCACAAAATATAGGCTCTTGAGAACTTTAACTTAAACCACAGATTTATTGTAACACAAAGTTCTTAACTTGGGGATATGGGAGATATTTACACAGGCTAATACGTTGTTCAGTTGCTTCAGGCTTTACATTCACTTTAACTTTCTTTTGAGTTTCTCAGTCACACAGTTCACAGTTTCCCTTTAACTCACTCTCCACCTCTAGCAAAGGTCTGTCCTCTTGGGAATGATGTGCCAAGTCTCACCCCTCGACTGGAGTCTCTCTCTCAGCCCTTCTTGGTGTCTCAGACCCACATCCACTCCCTCAACTGCCTCTCTAGATCTTCAGAGTAGTCTATAGGTGTCTGTGACCGTTCAGGTCTTGACTGACTCACACACACACAGCCCTCTTGGCTGGTTTTGTCGAGCTTGCAGCCTCTGGAAGTCTTTCCCGCCGCTGTCTCAAGCTCCTTCACAGGATCAGCTGTCCTCCCAGCCTCGGTCAGGCACAAACTGACCCTCTCAGTCTCTGTCAGGCCACCACACTGACAGACCCCTCTGACAGGCTACAACTCTGTCAAAGATCGACTGACTGACTCCTGCCTCAGCAGTTTCTCTCAGACTTTTTCCTCCCTGAGAGCTCTGAGCACCAAGCCCCCACCCTCAGGTCACCTGATGCAGCCCAGTGCGTCTTCAGTTTATGGTTAACCCATTGCTTTCCGTCACAGCCTGCAAAAATAGCGGTGTTTCCATAGGCACTCGTTGAAATAAAAAACAAAGGTCGCCTCCGCTGCTGTGGAAGCTCGCAACCCCTTAGGGAGCGGCGTGATTGCCTCACCAAATCACCTCACACCTTGGTCTGGTGAGCCCCTCCCTGGCGCCCCAATTGCGGCCCTCCCCCCTATACCCTTCCGCTTTGCCTTGCATAACTCAGTTGTTAGGGACAGGTTTGTGTGGAGGGAAGTTCTGCCGGCGAGCTCCCTGCCATACAGACTTACAGTGAGGATAGGCAGGCATATTGCTGATGGATTTTGCACCACACGGTGACTTTGACAGTATCTTTGACTTGTGAGGGGAGGTCTCTCCTCTGGGGCTATCTGCCTCTTGTTTCCAGGTCTCCACAGGTTCCGGGCTCCCGGAGGCTCTGCATGTGAGGACTGTTACCCATGGCTGGGTAAGTTCCACTGTCCCCCCCCCCTCATCCACCCCCTCCCCTTGATCTCAATCGCTCGTTGTATGAGTGTCTCTGGCACTTGAACCCGGCAGTGGGCTCCAGCAGGGGGCATTTGGCTGAGCCCATCACACCCTGTGCTGCTGCCTGCCTCCCTTCCCTTGTCTGCCGCATTCCCAACCCCTGGAAGGTCACAGAGGGGGGTGTGTGTGGCAGCTACCCTGATGCAGGAGGTGGGTCAGAGACTGTCCCTTTAAGAGAGCGCCCAGCTGAAATGCAGCCTGCTCTTCCAGCTGCTGCCCCTGCAGGGCTCTTGATCTCTGTCTCCATTTTGCAGGTGGGACTCCAGCACAAGAGGCTTCCATGTGTGTTACTCCACTGCCCCCCCACTCTCCTCAGCTGCTTCTGCCTACCGCTTGGAAATGGAGCCCCGCCCACGGCGAGACCTGCCCAGCAACTCTCCAGGGAGACTGTTGCATTCTGTTCCAGGAAAATAAAGTCTGAGCTTTGCCCTCTGTTGTCTGTCCTGATTGGCATCTGCTGCACATTCCTGAGGCAACCCCCTTCCCATCTGTCAGTGGCCTCTCTGAGGGTATACCAGGGAGGGTGGGCAGACTTGGTTCTTGAGGGAGAATGGGCTATGAGCTGCCACACTGCCCCCCACATGACTGGACAGGGGAGAGGGGGGGTGCCGCCCCTCAGCCTGCCCAGGTTGACGGCCTACCCGACTGCACAGGAATGTTGTGTGCTAGACACTTGGGCAGGGGGGCGGTGAAGTGGATGCATGTTCAGTGGCTCGCACTCTGAGTTTTGCGACCCCCAGGGAGGTGTTCCTTGCACATAGCAGGTGGCGGCATCAGGGCAACACTGGGTGGGGGCTCCAGGGGTGTCTTTCGGACTTGGTCTGGCTACTTCCAGACACAATTCCAGTCACTGTCTAGGACAAGCGAACTCCTGCACTTGGCACTTCCTGCTTGTCTGCGCATGCCTCTGCCTGCCTGCCCACCATTGGCAGAATCTCTGACAGCGGGAGGGAGTGGGGGGATTGATGGCCTCTCAGGCATGGGCTTTCTGCCCCCTCACCCGGTCACATGCAACTAGGGTGGCCAGACCATCCCGGGCGCCCGGGAATGTCCCGGTTCTGGCCCCCTATTCCCGCCTCCCGGGCTGGCTATACCGGGACCATTTAGAGGTCCCGGTTTAGCCAGCCCCGGAGGCGGTGGGCCGCGGGCGCCGGCGGGGAAGGCGGCGAGTGAGGGAGGGAGCGTCCCTGCGCGTGCACAGGGCCCCTGCGCAAGCGCAGGGACGCTCCCTCCCTCACTCGCTGCCTTCCCCGCCCGTGCGCGGGGCCCGGCGGCGGTGGTGGAGGCCTCTCCGTGGCCTCCGCTGGTCGCTGGAAGTCCTCCAGAGACTCTGGAGGGCCTCCAGCGACCAGCGGAGGCCGCGGAGAGGCCGCGGAGCAGCCGGCGCTGGTCCCGGAAGGCCTTCCAGAGACTCTGGAAGGCCTTCCGGGACCAGCGCCGACCCGCTGAAGCAGCCTGTCGGTCACTTCCGGGTTCCTGTCCTGCATCTCGACCTGTGTTATTAGTGACAGGCTGCTTCGGCGGGCCGCTGCACTGGCCCCCTGGGTCCCACAATGATGGGACCAATGCCACAGGGACGGGCTCGAAACACTCTATAACCCCTCAAAAGAACAGCAGTCTAGCTCACTTCCCCCGAGCCCTGCCGCCATAAGCCTCAAGGGGGCTCATTTTGCGGCATCTCCCGGCGGGAGGGTGGCACCCGCACGGGACACATATCAAATGAAAGAGGGGGCGCAGGGCTATCAGAAACAGCCGGCGGAGGGAGTCGGGAGACCACCCCACTGGGGGATCCACACCCCGAAAGTGATGAAGGTGGCGCAGATAGAGCCAACAGAGCAAACAGGACAAAAAAAATAGGCTGCATTATGCAGCACAGTTGAGAAAGTGCCTTATCCCATATACTGATGAAGTATATACAGGATTTGAGAACAAAATTGTTTCCGGCGGTGATATTTGGGGGATTTTTGGGGACGTCACAGGAAGTGCTGTGAAGTCACTTCCTGTTTCCGGCAATGGCATTTGGGGGAAATGATGTCATTTTGGGGGAAGTGATGTCACAGGAAATGATGTCACTTCCCGTTTCCGGCAGGTGACGCGGGGAAATGATGTCACAGGAAGTGGTGTCACTTCCTGTTTCCGGCGGTGGCATGACATCGCCGGAAGTGACGTCACCGGAAGTGACGTCACTTCCTGTTTCCGGTGGCGCGCGCACACCCCTGCCTCCCCCCTTCCCCCCCAAGGTGTCCCTGGCTGGCCTTCAGACATTATGGTCACCCTACATGCAACGGGGTGGCCAATCCCGTGGTCCCGCGTGAGTCTGTGCCTCCCCCACCCTCACCTTGGCAGCAGGCCAATGGCATGCGCCTGGGTGGAATCACCATGGTGATGGGTTCTCTCTTGCTTGTCAGGCCGTTCTTCCCCCTCCAAGCGTGGCATAATGTCTCCCCTTTGGAAGCCAACGAGCAGCACCGTAGATCTGCCCAGCCTGAGCGGCCGGCTGCCACGTATATCTGGATTGGACTGTAAGGTAAGTAAGTAAGCTACTCCATACTTTTTTGAATCCAGTATTATGAAGTCAAGGGGACTAATTAAGAATATTGTTCCCAAAATAGCCAACAGTATTTACCTTCTGCATTTAAACCTGTGGGTTATCCAGTGCTGCCAAGCCACTTCTCAATGTAAGATAATGTCTGAAAGAAAGAACCCTGTGTTCATTGGATGCTATGCCATGGTGTTACTGCACAGAAAGGTCTCCGTGCTTGCTGGTGTCAGGCTTACCATTCTAAATGGAACCACTATCAGAATGTCAATACAATTAAAAGCAAGATAGAATCTTATTACTTTGTTTTCTTTACCAGATAGGCTAATTCACACAAATGATTCTTTATAGTTTTTTCTGACATGGAGATAACCTTTTTGTGCATGAAATTTAGAGTGTGTGTACTCCATGATACATGATGTTTTATACATTCTGTACTGTATTCTTATGAATTCCTTATATATTACTATATAACCCTTCTCTCCTTTTGTATCCCTTATATATCATTATTTTGTTTTTTAATATATATACATGAGGAATGCCCAGGTGCCCAGATGTCGGAATGTGGCTCAATGATAGAGCATCTGCTTTGCCTACAGAAGATCCTATGTTCAGTCCCTGGCATTTCCAGTTAAAAAGATCAGATAGTATGTGTTATGAAAGGCCTCTTTTTGAGACTTTGGAAAACCATTTTCAATCAGAATAGATAATACTGACTTTGATAGTCCAATGAGCTGACTCAATATAAGCCCACTTCATGTGGGAAGGTATTATGTGGATGTGCCATCATACTGATATCTTGGGCTCTGACAGACTTATTGAGAGTTCAGAATACAATGAAGATTTACTTTGTTTAATTGTTCCTCCAAGCAAAAGCCACATGAAAAGTTAGCTCGGTCAGAAATAATGGTTTTATCCTAACCGTTGTGTGCGGGGAATCTTCCACATGAAGGTAGTATTCAGTCATACAATTTCCTTACTGGCAGTCTGAAGAAGTCCAAGAAGGTCTTCTTCAAGAAAAAGTTGTGACAGACTAACCTTTTGAGAGCTGTTACTTTGTTGGATCAGGGGAATGCTGCGGATATAGTTTATCTCGCTATCATTAAAGCTTTTGATAAGGTTCCACATGACATTTTTGTTGATCAGTTGGTAAAATGTGGTTTGGATCCTCCTTCTGTTAGTTGGATTTGTAACTGGTTGACAGATCACACCCATAGAGTGCTTGTTAATGGTTCCTCATCCTCTTGGAGAGGAGTGACAAGTGAGGTGTTTCAGGGATCTGTCCTGGGCCCCACGTGGTTCAACATCATTAAAAATGACTTGGATCAAAGTAATAGAAGGGTTGTTCATTAAATTTATGGACAATACTAAATTGGGAGGGATAGCAATTACAGTAGAAGACAGAATCAAGATGCTGTATGCTTTTGACATGCTAGAAAACTAGACTAAAACTAACAACATGAATTTCAACAGAGGTAAATGTAAACTTCTGCATTTAGGTAAGAATAATCAAATGCATAATTATAGAATGGGGAAGGCTTGTTTTAGTAGTAACATGTGTAAAAAGGATCCAGGGGTCTTTGTTGATCATACATGAACATGAGTCAGCAGTATGAAGCAGTAACTTAAAAGGCAAATGTGATTTTGGGCTGCATGAACTGAAGTATAGTGTCCAGATAATTCAAAGTGATAGTATCACTTTATTCTGCTCTGGTCACTTGGTGTATTGTGTTCAGTTTGGGGCACCATAGTTTAAGAAGGAGGTTGATAAATGGGAATGTGTCCAGAGGAGGGCAACAAAAATTCTGAGAGGTCTGGCGATCAAGTCTTATGAGGAAAAGTTGAAGGAGCTGGGTATGTTTAGCTTGGAGAGGAGACAACTGAAAGGTGATATGATAGCCATCAAGTTTTGAATGGCTATCATATAGAGGATTGAGTTGAATTGTTTTCTGTTCCCCCAGAAGGAACCAATAGGTTGGAATTAAATCTAAAGAGTTTGCAGCTAAACATTAGGAGGAACTTTCTGGTTCCTCAATGGAACAAGCTTCCTTGGAATATAGTGGGATCTCCTTCTTTGGAGGTTTTAAAAGAGTCTAGATGGCCATCTGATAGCAATGCTGATTCTATGTGTCACTATGAATTTAGGAAGATGATGAGAGGGAGTTCAGGAAGGGATGAGCCAGTGCTTGGCTCCTGTGAACTTGTGTACAAGTACAGGTAATGTTCCCATACTTTGAAATATGTGTGTTTAAAGAATTTTATTAATAACATATGGTAACATTATCCATTAATAACTTTTTTTATCTTCCCCATATGCTATTTTCTAAATCCCCCGCCCTCCGTTACTTGACTCCTGCCGATGTTATAAACTTAAAATGTTAACACTTAAAGGTACCCTTAAACCATACGAACCATATAAGCCTAGATCCATGTTTTTCTTTTTTCTAATACTTAATCATTATTTTAAAAATTGTCCAATGTCCTTTTATTTTCCATTGTTTTTAATCCAATCCGATTTTTCTGGTATTTTTTCTTGCTTCCATAACTGCGCATACAATGTCCTAGCCGCTGAAAGAAAGTACCAAATCAAAGTTCTAGCTTCTTTTGGAAATGTTTCCATTTGTAATCCCAACAGAAATGTTTCTGCTACTTTCTTAAATTCATATCCCAAGATCTTAGAAATTTCTTGTTGAATCATCTGCCAATACTTTTTTTGCTCTTTTACAAGTCCACCACATATGGTAGAAAGAACCATGTTTTTTTACATTTCCAACATCTATCTGGCATCTTATTGTTCATCTTTGCCAACTTTTTAGGGGTCATATACCATCTGTACATCATTTTAAAACAGTTCTCTTTAATATTCTGACGTTGAAAGTGTCATAGAGTTCTTCCAAAGATATTCCCATGTATCCATCTGTATTTCTTTATTTCCATTGACTGCCCATTTAATCATTTGAGATTTTTACTACTTCATCTTTTGTAGACCATTTTAAGAGTAACTTATATATTTTTGAAATTAATTTTTCATTATCTCCAAGCAGAACTTTCTCCATTTCTGTTTGCTCTCGTCTTATTCCTTCAGCTTTAATATTTTCCAGCAGGCTCTTTATTTGTTGCATTTGAAACCAATCATATTTGTTATTCAACTCCTTCGTGGATTTCAATTCTATTTTACCACTTTGTATTTTTAATAGTTGATTGTATGACAACCCTCTTTCTTCATCGGTCTTAGCAGTTATTTTTATCACTTCTTCTGGCACTATCCGTAATGGCTTTCTCTCATCACCATACTTCTTATACTTCATCCATGTATTTAACAGATTATTTCTTATATAATGGTGAAAGAAAAAAACATCCATTTTTTTCTTCCCATAGTACATGTAAGCATGCCAGCTGAATTTATTTCCATGACCTTCCAACATTAAAAGTTTTTTATTTGACAGCATCACCCAATCTTTTATCCATATTAAGCAAACTGCATCATAAAATATTTGAAACCATAATATATTTGAAACCAGTCTAGTAGCTGAAATCCTCCTCTCTCTTTAGCATCTGTTAAAATTTTCATTTTAATCCTTGGTTTCTTCCCAGCCCAGACAAATTCTGAAATCTTCCTTTGCAATTTATTGAATTGTTTACTATCTTTCACAATTGGAATAGTTTGAAACAAATACATTATTCTCGGCAAAATGTTCATCTTAATTGCAACTATTCTACCCAACAATGTCAAATTAAATTTATTCCATTTCATCAAGTCTTCATCCATCTTATGCCATAGCTTTTCATAGTTATTTTTAAACAAATCAATATTCTTCATTGTTATCTCCAAGCCCAAATATTTTACTTTGGAAGCAACTTCACATCCCGTCAATCTCTGCAATTCCTTTTGTTTGTTTGCTTGTATATTTTTACATAGACTTTTCTTTAGTAACATAAAATCCCGCCAATTCACCATATTCTTGTATCATAGTTAACAACAAAGGTGTTGCTTGTACAGGATTTTCAGTTATAAACATTATGTCATCAGCAAATGCTCTATAATTGTAAATAGATCCTCTGATTTTTAGCCCTTCTATTTCTTTATCATCTTGTACTTGTATCAGTAAAATTTCAAGAGTCATAATAAACAACAGTAGTGAAAGCGGGTAACCTTGTCTTGTACCTTTACTAATCATCATATTATCTGTAAGGTCTGCATTTATACACAACTTTGCCCTCTGTTCCGTATATATTGCTTTTATCATTCTTATAAAGTGCTCTCCAAGTTCTATCTTTTCCATAACTGCAAACATAAAGTCCCAGTTCAAATTATCAAAAGCTTTCTCAGCATCCACAAAGAATAATGCAACTTCCTTTTCTGGATGTTTTTCATAATATTCTACAATATTAACAACTGTTCTTATATTATCTCTTAGGGAGAAATCCTGCTTGATCTTCCTTTATAAAGTTCATCAAATATGGTTTAAGTCGTTCTGCCAGGATTCTTGTGTATATCTTATAATCAATAATAATGAAATTGGTCTACAGTTCTGTACATTTGTGACATCTCTATCTTCTTTAGGTATCAACGAAATTACAGCTTCTTTCCAGGTATTTGGTATTTTCCCTTTTATTTTTATCATATTCATCAATTTTTGTCATTTTGGTACTAATTCTTCTTTAAATTTTTTTAAAAATTTAGCTGTATATCCATCTGGCCCAGGTGCCTTACCAATTTTCATTGCATTAGTTGCTGCTTCAATTTCAATTTTTTCAATTGGATCATTCAAAATTTTCTTCATATTTTCCATTAAGGATGCTATTTTAACATTTTGCAAGTACTCTTCAATCTTTTCTTTTTTATTTTCACACCCTTAAATAAGTTGGAATAATACTTAAACAATTCTCTTTTTATTCCTTCTTGATCTACTATCTCTCTTCCACCAGTCACAATTTTACTAATAGTTTTACTTTCTCTCTTTTTCTTCAATTGCCAAGCTAAATACTTTCCAGGCTTATTTGCACCATCAAAAGATTTCTGGTGCAATTTTTTCAAATTCCATTCAATTTCTTTGCTCAGCAAATGTCTCATTTGAGTTTGTAATATAGTAATCTCCCTTATAATTTTCCTTTTTCCCTGGCCTTTTTCTCAGTTCCCCTTCTTTTTTCTTTATTTCATTTTGAATGTCCAGCATCTGTTTTTCTTTTGCCCTCTTGTCTTTATTATTCAAAGTAATCAATATTCCTCTCATTACTGCTTTATAAGCATCCCATACCGTCTGAAATATTTTATCTACTTTATCATTTATTTGGAATAAAGCTTTAGTTTCATTTTTTAGAGATGTCACTATTTCTTTAGTCTGTAGTAAATCTTCATTTAATCTCCATCTTCTTGGGGTTTTTTGCATTTTTGTAATCCATAATATTGGGTTATGATCAGCACTTATCTTTGGTAAAATCTTTACTTTTTTAGTTATGAGGCCCAAATCTTTAGTACCCCATAACATGTCAATTCTGGAATAAGTGTTATGTCTCGCTGAAAAAAAAGTATAGTCTCTTACTTCTGGGTTGAATTTTCTCCAGATATCTTCCAAATTTTCTTGTTTAACCAGTTCAAAAAAAGATTTTGGCAGTTTTCCTTTCTTGTTGCTACTTTTTTGTCCAGACCTATCCATTTTGTTCTGTATCATTCCGTTAAAGTCTCCTGTCATCAATATCTGGTCATAAGTCACTTCATCAAGCTGTCGGGTAATGTCTTTGAAAAAAAAACTTTTGCGCCATTTGGTGCATACAGTCCTAATAACAACGTTTTCTTTGCATTTATCATTATCTCTACCGCCACATATCTTCCATCCTTGTCTTTAAATATCAATTTTGGCTCTAATAGTTGATTAATATAAAAAATTACACCCCTTTTCTTTTGTTCCGCCAATGAAAAAAATTCCAATCCTAATTGTTTATTCCATAAATATTTGTAATCCTTTTGTTGTATATGGATTTCTTGTAAACAAATTATATTACAATTTTGCTTTTTAATCCAATGAAATCCTTTTTTGCGGTGAATTTAGTCCATTTACATTCCAAGATAATAATTTGTAATCCATTATGGTGCAAAGTCTTTATTCTGTTCATAGAAACTACACAGCTCATGTGCATTCGTAATTGTAATCCTTCTTCCATGTAGCTCAAAACTCAAACCTTCAGGTATTATTCATTTGTATCTTGTTCCATTAACATGCAGTTTCTCTGTCAGTTTCTTGTAAGATTTCCTGTCATTTATCACTTGTCTTGGCAACTCTTTCATTATTCTAAATCTACTCTCTCCTACTGTTGGAATCTTTTGAAAACTTTGGTTCAAGATTTTCCCTACCATTTCTTTTGTCATAAATCTTATGACTACATCTCTTGGCAGTTTTTTGTTCTTGGCATATGATGAGTTGACTCTATACATAAAGTCATACATATTTCTAGTCCCTTCAGGATCTTCCTCCAAGAAGTCAGCAATTATTTTCACAATATATCCCTTTAAGTCAGTTCCTTCCTCCTCAGGTACTCCTCTCAGACGAATTTGGGTTTCCATCAGTCTGCAGTCATGGATTGTCATCTTCTCTTGCAGCTTTAACAAGGTAGAAGCATGCACTTTAACTTTCTCCTCTACATCCTGGACTTTTTCCTTAACCACCACCACCTCATTTTTAAAGTATTCCATTTCCTTTTTAAGTTCTCCAATGTCTTTTTAAAGTTCTTTTTTACAAGTCTTTAACATCTTCTCAACTCCTTTCATTATCCTAGCTTCCCTTGCTTCTAGTTGGTCTTGCATTTTTTCCAAGGAAAGAGCTCTTGCACGTGTTACTTTTGATTCTGACATTAAAATAACCCACGAAAATTTACGCTTCTTAAAATCCAAATATCAGATTCAATAGCTTAATACTTGCCCTTTTAAATTAGCCCAATTTCGCTGTTCTTTGATCTTCCTAGGCTCAAATATTAATTTTAAAAGTTTTATTTTTTTTTAAAATGGCGAACGCAATTTCTCTATAGTAAAAAATCCTAATGTAGGCCTTTTTCTTCTTTGTCTTTCTTCTCTTATTACTTCCTTCTTTACTAGGAACGAAATCACGTTTTCAATGGTATCCAAATCTCGCAATCTTTGTTAGTCTCTCTTCCCTTATTACTTCCTACTTTGCTAGGCACCAAGTCCCGTTCTCAATGATATCCAAATCTCACAATCTTTGACGTACTCCCTGTTTTGCTTGTAGGGAATGCAAAGCTGTGACGATGATACATTCTTCAGTGACATAAGAACATAAGAGAAGCCATGTTGGATCAGGCCAACGGCCCATCCAGTCCAACACTCTGTGTCACACAGTGGCCAAAATTTTATATACACACATACACTGTGGCTAATAGCCATTGATGGACCTCTGCTCCATATTTTTATCTAAACCCCTCTTGAAGGTGGCTATACTTGTGGCCGCCACCACCTCCTGTGGCAGTGAATTCCACATGTTAATCACCCTTTGGGTGAAGAAGTACTTCCTTTTATCCGTTTTAACCTGTCTGCTCAGCAATTTCAGCAATTACCGCAAGTAATCCAAACAATAACTTCTTTCCCATTTTTTAGCAATATCCTTCTTTTAACAAAGTCCAAAATTCAATCTTTCTTTTCTTCTTCTTCCCCTCTCTCTAAATCACTCCTTCCCACCTTCCAAAATTATTTTATTTGATTTAAAAAAGTTCCGTAGAGAAATATTGTAATCAGTACCTCTCCGCTGATATCCAGCTTAACATTGATCTTTCCAACTATCAGATGTTCACCAGTCCCAAAGAAGATTAGGATCTTGCCAAGCTTATGCCAATTGAATTACTCTGAAAGCCTCTGTAGATGATGAAAATGCCACTCTTCTCCAGGGGCCCCTCAAAGCCTCAAAAGCCAAGGTAAACCCCCTCTGAGTTCTTGTGCGTATCTTGGACAAATCTCTAGCTGCGAGATGTAGGTAGAAGGCCAGAAAGAGCCTTTTCCTACCCCAAACAGAGGCTTCAGTCTGTCCCCGTTAAAGAGACAGGTCAGCTCACTATTTCCCTAATCCCAGAAGCCCCATACTTTGAAATATGTGAAGCTGTATGTCTAAGAAAAGTTGTTAATTGGGATCTCAAGAGGAAATTTATATTATAGCTTATGAATATAAGCATCATATGAGTGTGCTAGAATTGTTACAGAGAATTACCCTTGAGGAGAATAAGACTTACCTGAGGAAGAGCCATGCCCTGAAATGTACTTTGCATCCAGAATTCATGTAGCGATGTCATATTTGGATTGGGAGGCTACTACACAACATACTGTCAGATCCCAGAGTCAAGGAACACGCAGAGGATGACTTCAGACATTTATTCCAAGCATCTTAAGGCAATACAAGAAGTTGCTGAAACAGGGGCTTCAGCCTGAAGGCACCACCTATATACCCTCAGTAGGCCGTTACCAATTCAACAAAGCGTGGCAAATAATAGTGGGTACATTTGGCAAGCTTTCTACCCCCTCTTCTCCCCGCTTCAGTCCAGGTGCTCTATCTATATTGGCCATGGGCTGTTAATAAATCTAATTCAGGTGCTCTATCTACTAGCTTCCCCGTCTCCTCCAGTGCGACCTTGGTTACCATGTTAACGAGCTTCTAAGATAACGATTTGGGGATGCATCTACTCGCCAAAAGCGAAAGCAAAGCGAAGCAGTAATTATATACTTCAGATTGGAATGCAGACAGTTTCACTCATCAGTTACAAAAGTGTTCAGGGTTACTGATATACATTGTCTGGCATACATATACAGTGTATGGCAAGAGGATACAGTGTGGGGGTAGACTCTTGACACATACCTGCTTTATTACCTCATTTGGAAATCATTTGAAAAACAAGACTCCTTTAGCTGGACTGCATTACTAATAGATTGTTCTACTACTATTATATTTTGATATAGAGTCATAGCATTGTTTGTACACAGTTTTTTAACTGTGGCAAATCACATGCAAGAATGTGATCAGGCAGGCAAAAAGGGACTATGAGGAGCATATTGCAAAAAACATAAAGACCAACAATAAAAATTTCTTCAAATATATTAGAAGCAGGAAACCAGCCAGGGAGGCAGTGGGGCCCTTGGATGACCAAGGGGTAAAAGGATTACTGAAGGAGGATAGGGAAATGGCTGATAAGCTGAATGCATTTTTTGCCTCCCTCTTCACTGTGGAAGATGAGAAGTGTTTGCCTGCTCCAGAACCACTAATTTTGGAAGGGGTGTTGAAAGACCTGAGTCAGATTGAGGTGACAAGAGAGGAGGTCCTACAATTGATAAACAAATTAAAAACTAATAAGTCACCAAGTCTGGATGGCATACATCCAAGAGTTCTGAAAGAACTCAAAGTTGAACTTGTGGATCTTCTGACAAAAATATGTAATCTTTCATTGAAATCTGCCTCCATTCCTGAGGACTGGAAGGTAGCAAATGTCATCCCCATCTTTAAAAAGGGTTCCAGAGGTTATCTGGGAAATTACAGGCCAGTCAGTCTGACTTCAATACCGGGAAAGTTGGTAGAAACCATTATCGAGGACAGAATGAGTAGGCACATTGATGAACACGGTTATTGAGGAAGAATCAGCATGGGTTCTGTAAGGGAAGATCTTGCCTCACTAACCTGTTACATTTCTTGAAGGAGTGAACAAACATGTGGACAAAGGAGACCCATTAGATGTTGTTTACCTTGACTTCCAGAAAGCTTTTAATAAAGTTCCTCATCAAAGGCTCCTTAGTAAGCTCGAGAGTCATGGAGTAAAAAGACAGGTCCCCTGGTGGATCAAAAACTGGCTAATTAATAGGAAGCAGAGAGTATAAATGGGCAGTCTTCGCAGTGGAGGATGGTAAGCAGTGGGGTGCCGCAGTACTGGGTCCCATGCTCTTTAACTTGTTCATAAATGATTTGGAGTTGGGAGTAAGCAGTGAAGTGGCCAAGTTTGCAGATGACACTAAATTGTTCAGGATGGTGAGAACCAGAGAGGATTGTGAGGCACTCCAAAGGGATCTGTTGAGGCTGGGTGAGTGGGCGTCAATGTGGCAGATGAGATTCAATGTGGCCAAGTGCAAAGTAATGCACATTGGGGCCAAAAATCCCAGCTACAAATACAAGTTGATGGGGTGTGAACTGGCAGAGACTGACCAAGAGAGAGATCTTGGGATCGTGGTAGATAACTCACTGAAAATGTCAAGACAGTGTGTGTTTGCAATAAAAAAGGCCAACGCCATGCTGGGAATTATTAGGAAGGGAATTGAAAACAAATCAGCCAGTATCATAATGCCCCTGTATAAATCGATGGTGCGGTCTCACTTGGAATACTGTGTGCAATTCTGGTCACCGCACTTCAGAAAGGATATTATAGCATTGGAAAAAGTGCAGAAAAGGGCAACTAGAATGATTAAAGGTTTGGAACACTTTACCTATGAAGAAAGGTTAAAAAGCTTGGGGCTCTTCAGCTTGGAGAAACGTCGACTGCGGGGTGACATGATAGAGGTTTACAAGATTATGCATGGGATGGAGAAAGTAGAGAAAGAAGTACTTTTCTCCCTTTCTCACAATACAAGAACTCACGGGCATTCGATTAAATTGCTGAGTAGTTGGGTTAAAATGGATACAAGGAAGTACTTCTTTACACAAAGGGTGATTAACATGTGGAATTCACTGCCACAGGAGGTGGTGGCAGCTACAAGCATAGCCAGCTTCAAGAGGGGATTGGATAAAAATATGGAGCAGAGGTCCATCAGTGGCTATTAGCCACTGTGTGTGTGTGTGTGTGTGTGTGTATACACTGTGTGACACAGAGTGTTGGACTGGATGGGCCATTGGCCTGATCCAACATGGCTTCTCTTATGTTCTTAATTATTTTTTGATTTGGATTATCCATTACTGTGTTCCCCTTTCTTGTTTTTTTAGTAGTTTCTCTGGGCTTAGAACACAGGTCACTGAGAGGAATGGCGATAGCTGTGAATTTCCTGCATTGTACAGAAAGTTGGACTAGATGACCCTTGGAGTCCCTTCCAGCTCTTATGTTTCTATGTCTGTACCTCATGTTGTTTCTGCATATTTGAATTGGGCTGGCAGTGATAACCTTACAGTACTAATAATTAACAAGTGGTAGAAGATCATATAAATCTGAACATCCCCTTTCCCCCACTCTGTGACTTCTGAAGAGGGGATCAAAAATCCCTCACAGCATCAATCTGCTATTTAGGAGCTGGAGGAGATATAAGCTTTGTGTTCAGGTGTTACTCATCACCCAGTCCTACTTGATAATTTATTTTGACCATAAGAATCATTGACATTTAAACCCCAGCCATTTCTGAGAGCAGACACACAACAAGAGTTTCTTTATACACACATATTAGATATTTCTGTACTAATTATAAACTCCTGGCAAAATGACACATGTTTACATACCACATTTATTCAACCAATTCATGATGTTGTGCCTTTTTCTCCTTGCTTCTAGCCAGAGCTGGAACAAAGACAAGGCAAGTGAGGCACTTGTCCTGGGCACATGACTAAAATAAGCTATGTGTCATTATTACTCTTATTATTTTTGTATCTATCTTTTCACCAAAACAACCACTATAGAAGTATTGGGGGTGCAATTGTATACCCTTGCTTTGATTACAAAATTAGCTAGTTAAGGCTCTGCTTCCAGAAATTAGCTTTTAACCTCTGTGCAGCATCTGTCTGTCTGTCTGTCTGTCTGTCTATCTATCTATCTATCTACCTATCTACCTACCTACCTATCTATCTATCTATCTATCTATCTATCTATCTATCTATCTATCTATCTATCTATCTATCTATCTATCTATCTATCTATCTATCTATCTATCTATCTTGGCCAACGACAGCAAAATGGCTGTGAGTGCAGCCGCCGCAGCCAGGCAAATGAGGAGGGAAGGCGAAGCAGCCCACAGCTGAGCAGGAAAGCCGCCAGGGGCAGCTGGGCTGCCACTGCTGATCTCCTCTTTCACCGCCTGCAGCTGCTGAGAACCAGTCAGCCAACAGCAGCACAGGCACATGGCGCTGTCGAGGTTGCTCTTTTCTCTAGTCTATGTTTTCTGCTGCCGGCCTCCCCGCTGCGGGGGAGGGGAAGTATATCTCTGAGTAGACCCACAGAGGCATGCTTTCCTGCCAGTCAGCTTCCTCCAATCCCATCTGTTGTCCAGGGAAGGGAAACTTGGCACAGCCTCCCAGGGCTGGTCTTTTCCCACCCTACCAGGGTGGGGACCTCTGGAGGCATCCTCCCCAGCACTTTTGGATTTGGAGAGCGGCCCCTAATGAAGCAGATTGCTGTTAGGACTGCGCTGCTAGTCAGAGAGCGGGTCTTGCTGTAAGCAGCGGAGCTTCCTCCTGATTGTGGAAGGTGCCACGTGACTCCCACTTTTGGGTTCTGGTTCTTTATATGGCATTCTGACTATGGGTTCTGTTTCTTTATATGGCATTCTGGCAATGAAGTCCTCGGATCTGGAACCTCTGGAAGATTCCCCCATGCCCCCCCACCCTGTGCCCCCTCATCAAATTTTTAGGCTCCCAGTCCCCTCCACCCAAAATTTTCTGGCTACGGGGCTGTTTGCTAGTCTGATTAATGATTCTAGAGCAGGGGTGTTAAACTCATTTGTTATGAGGGCCAGATCTGACATAAATGAGACCTTGTCGGGCTGGGTCGTATTGGGCTGGGCCATATGTGTACTTATTTAAGATTAATTAGCAGAGATATAAACTTTATTAAGGATACAGACAAATACAATTAAAGATTTTTTAAAACAAAACTTCAAACATGTCTAAAACATTATTTCAGGCACAACACCTCTAAGCACAACATATTGGTATAGTATTTAGCTACAGGGGTGTTGAACTCATTTGTTATGAGGGCCAGATCTGACATAAATGAGACCTTGTTGGGCCAGGCCATGTTGGGCCGAGCCATATGTGAACCTATTTAAGATTAAATAGCAGAGATATAAACTTTATAAAAGACACAAACAAACACAATTAAAGATTTTTTAAAACAAAACTTAAAACATTAGCACCCATTGGTCTTATAGGTGGTTTCTTTGTATTTCTCCCATGGGATCCAGGGAACTGGGCAAAGGAAGCTCTGACTCTTTCCTGCCTTCTCATGGGGACCAGGAGGGGAGGAGCCTCAGCCAATAGAAGTCCTGAAATCCTAAAATCAGACCCGGATTGATGGGCTCCCTTACTTGCTGCACTTTTTACAATGGTCGATAAAACTGGTTTAATGCCCGAGGCCTGGACAAATGCAGTAATAGTGCCAATCTACAAGAAGGGTGACTGTTCATCCCCCTCAAATTTTAGACCTATTAGCCTCCTCTCTATAATTGGCAAGTTGTACTCCAAGCACCTGTTAGCCAAACTTACTGCATGGATGTCACAACAACAAATCCTAGGGCCAGAACAAGCGGGTTTTCGCCATGGGAAATCCACACTGGATCACTGTATTATCTTGTCACATCTAGTAAATAAATATACTAGGAAGGCCAAGCTTAAGTTATATACTGCCTTCCTCGATCTTAAAGGAGCGTTTGACTCCATAGATAGAGACTTACTTTGGGACAAATTGAATAAAATGAATATTGACAAGCGATTACTTTTTCTTATCAGAAAATTGCAGACCTCAACTACTTGCCAGGTTAAATGCTCTCTAGCCGGAAAGTTAACAGCAAAAATTCCATCTAATAAGGGTGTTAAGCAGGGCTGCATTCTAGCCCCCCCCTTATTTAACCTTTTCCTTAATGATCTAGCACTGACATTGTCTGGCACCGACAGTCATAGCCCTAAACTTGGTTCCACTCACGTGCCACTGTTACTGTATGCAGATGACGCTTTACTAATGTCCTGCACGCGAGTGGGTTTGAAGCGTCTTTTTAGCCGCTGTCTTGAGTATTTTGAATCTAATAAGCTCCAACTTAACTTTGAAAAAACCAAAATTCTTGTCTTCTCAAGAACTTGGAAATTATTCAAATGGGACTTTAATGGAAATAGAATAGAGCAGGTTAGACACTTTAAGTATCTAGGTATTCATTTCCAATACAATGCATCTTGGACTGTTCAGCGAAGGTCTGCAACTAATATGGCTAAGGCCAGTGCCCAGGCTCTCTGTCGTTTCTTCTACAATAAGGGAAATCAATTTGTGCCGGCTGCTCTGAAAGTTTTTAAGGCCAAAACATGTGCGCAACTACTATATGGTATGCCATTATGGATTGGTGCGTTTGATTATTCCTTGGAACGCATCCAAGCCAAATTTCTTCGTAAAATTTTGGGAATGCCATGTTGTGTGCCTTATGCAGCCCTATGCCTAGAATCGGGGCAGGTCCCACTTGAAACTAGGGCATGGCTCTTAACTGTTAAATATTGGTTGCGAATACACTATAACTTCGATCCTTCCAGTCTTATCTTTCAAATGCTCTCAGAATCTAGTTACTCTAATTGGCTAGACTCCATCGAGAAAAAGATTAGCACTGTTGGTTTATCTTTAGAGTCATTATCCATGCTCTCACAAACAGAGGCATTTCGTATGATTAAAGTCAGAATTCTGGATATTGAATTACAAAATCTCCACAGCGCCGCTAATAAAACTTGTTCTCCCGTGAGTCTAGGGTTTTCGTTTGATGTTGGCCATATGGCTTCCTATCTCTATTCTTTGCAAAGTCCTCAACAGCGTAGGGCCTTTTCATTGGCAAGATTTGATGTTATGCCATCAGCAGTTTTATATGGTAGATATCACAACATACCCTACCCGGCCAGACTATGTCCATGTAAGTCTGGATCTATTGAAACCATTTCACATATTCTCCTGCATTGTCCCTTTTATCTAAGTATTTGTGGTCGATTTTTGGATCCTATTCTTTTAAATAAGATGGGTCTGGCTGATCAAGATAAGGTCCAGTTTCTTTTGAAGGATGTTACTCCTGACATAACTGTAAACACTGCCTTATTTCTGTACTGGGCCAAAATGATTCGTCAAGACAAGGAACAGTTTTGTTGTCCCATTTAACTGTGATCTTATGTAAATGTACTTTAATCCTGATGTCCAGTATTTTAACCTATTTTCTGTTTTTCAACCCATTGTTCTTTTAACCTGTTTTTACATGCCATTAAAGGTTGATTGATTTCTCCCATGGGATCCAGGGAACTGGGCAAAGGAAGCTCTGACTCTTTCCTGCCTTCTCATGGGGACCAGGAGGGAAGGAGCCTCAGCCAATAGAAGGAAGAGAGGCTTGGCTCCGTAGCTCTGCCATGCGATTGTGATAACTTGGCAAAGCAGGCTATCCTTCCCCCCTCCCTCCCCAAGGGAGGAGCCTCAGCCAATGGAGAAAATAGTTTTGCTCTGTGGCTCCTGTGTGATTGAGCAATCCTTGCAAAGCAAGTTGTTACACAGAAGGAAAAGCAAAATAAAAGAGTGGTTGCACAGTGATAGACCAAAACAAAACAACTGTGCCCAAACAATTACAGTTTCTATTTCATTAGAAAAATATATACACAGATACCCTATGAACAATATATTCAACAAGGGGTAGGTTCTATGACAATATAGTCCATAAATTCATGTGGCAAAAAAATTGCTCCTGAGTAGTTGAAGAACCAGATCCCTTCAAAAGAGGGCTCCAAAGGTTGATATATCCTTAATGTGCCTGTCGACTTCTTGGTACACGTTTCACATCAAGATGCTTTCTCGTAGAGCCAGTCCTGAATGAAATTTTTAACAGAAATATTTCTCCACTGATGTCAAGCTATGTCTTCACACAACTTCTCTCTCGGCTTGACTTCGCGAACAAAGATTTAAGAAAGGTGCAGTAGTCCATGTCTGCTGCAGGCTCGCTGTTGGCTGACAAGACCAATGCGGGACAGGCAGGTCTGGCCACAGTGGCTGCAGGGAAAAGTCTGATTTGGGGTTGGTGCTGTAGCAGTACGATTCTTCCTCAAAATCCTTTTGTCCTCAAGACCAGCTATGCGTGCGTTCTCAAAGGAAGAGACAGCCTGGTGGATGGTGTGCCTCCATGCTTTGCGATCTGAGGCTAGGTCAGACCACTGGAGATGGTTAATGCAACAGGTACCAAGGGATTTCTTCAAGGAGTCCTTGTGCCTCTTCTTTGGTGCCCCTCTATTTCGATGGCCAGTGGAAAGTTCGCCATACAGGGCAATCTTGGGAAGGCGGTGGTTTTCCATCCTGGAGATATGCCTTGCCCAGCGCAGCTGCGTCTTCAACAGCAATACCTCGATGCTTGTAACCTCCACCCGCTTGAGGACTTCAGTGTTGGTCACAAAGTCACTCCAGTGGATGTTGAGGATGGTGCGAAGGCAGAGCTGATGAAAGCGCTCAAGGAGTCGCAGGTGATGACAGTATAAAACCCACGATTCGGAGCCGTAGATGAGGGTTATCATCACAACCGCTTTGTAAACATTGATCTTTGTGCCTTTTTTCAGATGCTTGTTGCTGCACACCCTTTTATGCAGTCGGCCAAATGCACGGTTTGCCTTTGCCAATCTATTGTCAATCTCCTTGTCGATCTTGGCGTCTGAGGAGATGATGCACCCCAGGTAGCTGAACTGCTGGACTGTCTTCAAAACTGATTCACCCACAGTGATGCAATGAGGGTGATAATCTTCCTGGGGTGCAGGCTGGTGGAGAATTTCTGTCTTCTTCAGACTAACTTCTAGGCCAAATAGCGTGGCAGCCACTGCAAAGCAGGACGTCATATGCTGCAGAGCTGATACCGAGTGGGAGACGAGTGCAGCATCATCAGCAAACAGTAGCTCTTGGATAAGCTTTTCCATTGTCTTGGAGTGGGCCTTTAGTCGCCTCAGGTTGAACAGGCTGCCATCGGTGCGATAGCGGATGTAGACACCATCGTCATCATCTAAATCTACTGCGGCTCTCTGAAGCATCATGCAAAAGAAGATCGTAAAGAGAGTTGGCGCGAGAACACAGCCTTGCTTTACACCTGTGCCTATTGGGAAGGGCTCTGAGAGATCGTTGCAGTGTCTAACTTGGCCTCGCTGGTCTTCATGTAGCTGGATGACCATACTGAGGAACCTTGGGGGACATCCTAAACACTCCAAGATTTGCCATAGGCCGTTCCTGCTGACGGTATCAAAAGCTTTGGTAAGGTCGACAAAAGTCACATATAGACCCTTGCTCTGTTCCCTGCATTTCTCTTGGAGCTGCCTGAGAACAAATACCATGTCGGTGGTGCTCCTGTTAGCTCTGAAGCCACACTGGCTCTCTGGGAGGAGTTCTTCTGCAATGGTGGGCACCAGTCTGTTCAGGAGTATTCTAGCAAGGATTTTGCCTGCGATGGAGAGCAGGGTTATCCCCCAGTAGTTGGAGCAATCTGACTTTTCCCCTTTGTTCTTATGTAGAGTAATGATGGTTGCATCGCGAAAGTCCTGTGGTAATTTGCCTTGTTCCCAGCAGGTGACAAGTACTTTGTGAAGTGAGCTATGTAGTACTGTGCCCCCATGCTTCCAGATCTCTGGTGGGATTCCATCAACTCCCGCTGCCTTGCCACTTTTCAGTTGCTTGATGGCTTTAACAGTCTCTTCTAGGGTGGGGATCTCAACCAACTCTGTTTTCACTGGTTGAAGTGGGGTGAAGTGGATTGCTGAATCTTGAACGACGCGATTGGCACTGAAGAGAACCTGAAAATACTCCGACCACCGATTCAATATGGATGCCTTGTCTGTGAGGAGCACTTGGCTGTCTGCACTACGCAAGGGACTCTGAGTCTGATATGATGGACCATATACTGCCTTCAGTGCTTCGTAGAACCCTCTTAAATTACCAGTGTCTGCACACAGCTGGGGTTCTCTCTGCAAGCTTGGTCCACCACTCGTTCTGAATGTCTCGAAGCTTGCGCTGGAGGTTGCTACATACACCGTGAAAGGTTGCTTTTTTCCCGGGACAGGAGGGCTGATTAAGATGTGCTTGGTAGGCAGACCTCTTTTTCGCCAGTAATTCTTGGATCTTTTGATTGTTCTCATCAAACCAGTCCTTGTTCTTCCTTGTGGAGAACCCAAGGACTTCTTCAGAGGTCAACAGGATGGTAGTTTTTAGGTATTCCCAGAGTGCTTCTGGAGAAGGATCTGTGAGGCAACTGGGGTCCTCAATTCTTGTCTGGAGTTTTGCCTGGAAGGCAGCTTTAACTTCGGCTGACTGAAGGCTGCCAACCTGAAACTTCCTCCGGGGGATACCGCCGCTCCTGGGTGTAGATTTAAAGTGAAGACGGAGATTGCAGCGTACAAGACGACGATCCGTATGACATTCTGCACTGGGCATTACTCAGGTGTGTAAGATATCTCGAAGGTCTCTCTGGTGCACCAGAATGTAGTCAATAAGGTGCCAATGCTTGGACCGTGGGTGCATCCAGGTGTCAGCTTGTGTTCCATTGATACTAACCATGTCCCCTATAATGTTTATTTACTTGGAACTAACCCCAATGATCCCCTGTAGAACTTTAGGCATGCCTGAGGGGGGAAAAGGAAGGCGGGAGGGAATTGGGCGCCAGAGGCCATAAACGGTTTTGAAGTGCAGAGGAGTGCGGCCGCTTCCCAGGCGCCGGCAAGGACACCAGCCGGGAGGGGGAGTGGGGATGGCCCAACGGAAGAGATAACAAGCGTGTGAATCAAGCACCTCTGAAAGCAGAATGTAACTTTATTATGAGAATGATTTAAACCCCCCAGGCTTTGATGCATCCCCATAAATGCTAGTGTTTGTTCCCTATACGTTATCACTCTCAAAGACCTTCTGCAAGAGTAACATTGTTGTAATCAATAAATGAAACTTATTTTCAAAAAGAAAAGAGTCCTCTCATTGTTGAAGCCTCAATGAACCCTGCGCTGACACCAGGCTGTCTTCAGACTGTTCTTCTGCTGGAAGATAGTGTTGGTAATGGTGAGCTGATGCTCCATGCAGAATTCTAGCAGGAGGCGCCCGTTATCATTGCAGTTGCCAATGCCGTGTTTGCCGAGTACTCCTTTCCAGGCTTCCGAGTCTTTACCTACTATGGCATTGAAGTCGCCAAGGATGATCACCTTGTCCTCTGTAGGGGTCTTCCGTACGAGGTAGCGTAGATCAGCATAGAACTTGTTCTTTTCTGCAGAATCTGCTTGAAGGGTTGGGGCATACACACTGAAGAGTGTTGCATGCTAGACATGATGCGATCTGAGTGACCTGTTGGCAGGTTTTCGAGTTTAGAGGCAATGGAATTCCTGACCATGAAGCCAATGCCAGAAAGGCGGCTCTCAGCCTTTGACTTACCCGACCAGTAGAGGGTATAGCCAGCACCGTGTTCTTGAAGACTACCTTCCTCAGGGAAACGGACCTCACTGAGAGCTGCTATGTCGATATTCAACCTGAGAAGTTCGTGGGCAACTTGAGCAGAGCGTCGTTCAGGGCGACCACTGTCTACTGTGTCAAGCATGGTTCTGATGTTCCAACACGCAAGCTTTTGTCTTTGCACACTTTGTGAGGCAGGTGCATGCCTTTTCTTTGTTGTTATTTTTCGACCGCACGTAAGGATGCCCGTTGACCGCGGCTAGCCAACTGGGGGGGGGAGGAGACGAGCTTTATTTAGGCCACCTTTTCTAGGCCCCTCTCCATACGGAGCAAGCAGTGCTGTCCCTAAATAGGGCTGCTTGGTCGTTCAGGGTGGTGCCGAAAAATGCTTTCATCTCCGGGTCAGCATCAGGCGACCAATACCCTGAACCGCCTACATGCAGGATTGGGACTGCGGCTTCCAGTGGCATCTTCCACCTGCCGTTTCGCCGCTTGCCCATCGCTGCAGGACTTGGTATGTTGTGGGTTGTGGATGTGGATACCCTTCAGGCCTGCGCAGAGGAATTTTTAGGTGAAGCGCAGTGTGCGCAGTACTGGCTCCACCCTTTCACCATGGGGTCATCTGCCATGGCCCAGTAAGCTGGGACGCCGGCAGCGAGTCCTCCAGGTGGTAGGTGTTACATTAACGAGCTCTGTCTCCCCGGGCTTGATGTTAGAGTCTTCCTTCTCTTGGCTGGCGAGGTTGGTGAGCCCAGCCTGCCCATCCGGTTATACTGCCGGACATTCGGTCGCACCATGATGTGGCAAACTCTGTGAAAACGGGGGGGACCAGCGAGAAGGTGTTGCCACGGATGCAGTAATGTAGGAGAGGCCATTGCAGTGACCATCTGCCAGGCATAGCCAGACAGTGACCACGCAGCGTTCACTACACCGGGAAAGGAGAGGCGATGTATTGCGTGTGCACTTTCCCAGGGGGGCAGGACACCCAGAGTTAGCCCACCCCCAACCCCCCCCCCCCACATGTGTCTTTTGTAAGTTGTGTAAGTTGTGTGAAGACAGGCACGTTAAGGATATATCAACCTTTGGAGCCTTCTTTTGAAGGGGATCTGGTTCTTCAACTACTCAGGAGCAATTTTGTTGCCACATGAATTTATGGACTTTATTGTCATAGAACCTATCCCTTGTTGAATATATTGTTCATAGGGCATCTGTGTATATATTTTTCTAATGGAATGGAGACTGTTTGTAATTGCAACAGCAACAGCAACAGCAAGCCTTTATTGGCATAAAACAGATTTAGCAGTAAAATAGCAATATAAATAATATAAAATCCTAGATTATAGAGTACATAGGGAGCTAATATACATAAAATAAGTAAAATACATATGAGTCGAGCTTAGCCAAATTAAATAATTAATACAAATAAAATGTAGTCATTCCAGAACCATTCTCTGTCGTATTTCCATGGCCTGTTGAATTTATTTATTTATTACGTTAAGCTTATATCCCGCCCTCTCCGCAAGCGGACTCAGGGTGGCTCACAACATCACATCACTTCCATTAAAAACCAATAAAACATATAAAACATAATTACATATTTAAATTATTTAAAACATTTCATGGTGCTGTATTAATACAGTACAGTATAGCGGTTCTGAAAGTTCAATGGTGACCATCGGTACTCTGCATGGTGCTCTATATGATGTCCAGTGGCAGCTCTCTCTCGGTTAAATGTCGAAGGCCTGTCGGAACAATTTGGTCTTACAGGCCCTGCGGAATGTAGACAAATCCCGCAGGGCCCTTATGGCCTCCGGGAGAGTGTTCCAGAGTTCTGGTGTTGCCACTGAGAAGGCCCTGACTCGTGTCGTATGCAACCTGGCTTCTTTTGGTCCAGGGATGGACAATAGATTTTTCGTCCCTGAACGCAGTGCTCTCTGGGGAATATGCGGAGAAAGGCAGTCCCGCAGATGGACAGGTCCCTGACCATAAAGGGCTTTAAAGGTCAACACCAACACCTTGAAACGAACTCGGAACATAACAGGAAGCCAGTGCAGCTCTTTCAGCACCGGCTGAATGTGCTCTCATCGAGGGAGTCTCATTAACAGCCGCGCCACAGTGTTCTGCACTAGCTGTAGTCTCCAGGTTAGCATCAAGGGTAGCTCCATGTAGAGGGCGTTACAGTGATCTATTCTTGAGGTGACTGCAGCATGGATCACCATTGCTAAGTTGTTGTGCTCCAGGAACGGGGCCAGCTGCTGTGCCCACCGAAGGTGGAAAAAGGCGGATCTAACTGTGGCCGCTACCTGGGCCTCCATTGTAAGGGAGGACTCAAGGAGCATGCCCAAGCTCCTGACTTTAGGGACTGGTATTAATGGCACCCTGTCAAGAGCCGGCAGATGAACCCCTCCCCCCGGACCACCCTGGCTCAGATAGAGAACCTCCGTCTTTGTCGGATTCAATTTCAGTTGGCTCAACCTGAGCCACGAAGCCACAGCTTGAAGGGTCAGGTCTAGATTTTCTGGGGTACATTTGGACTGGCCGCCCATCAATAGATAGATCTGGGTGTCATCTGCATATTGATGACAACTCAGTCCAAACCTCCTGACAATCTGGGCAAGGGGGCGCATATAGATATTAAATAGCATCGGGGGTAGGACTGCTCCTTGTGGCACCCCACAACTGAGAGAGTGCCTCTGGGATGCTTCCTCCCCTATCACCACCCTTTGTCCCCGATCTTGGAGAAAGGAGGTCAACCACTCTAAGGCGGACCCCTGAATCCCCACATCGGCAAGGCAGCTAGTCAGTAGCTGATGGTCAACCGTATAAAAAGCAGCTGACAGATCTAATAACAATAGCACCACTGAGCCGCCCCAATCCAGATGTCGCATGAGGTCATCTATGAGAGCGACCAGAACCGTCTCCGTCCCGTGACCTGGTCGAAAGCCGGACTGGAATGGATCCAGTGCGGAAGTGTCCTCCAGGAATCCCTGTAGCTGAGTTGCCACTGCCCGCTCTATAACCTTACCCAAAAAGGGAAGGTTTGATACCGGCCGAAGAAGAAATCTAGCCACCATTAAAATTACCTCAGAACAAGTGTCATTTAAAAGTTTGTGTACTTTGCCTGAATCAGCACAGCCCAACATATCTGCTAAGATATCTTTCAGGTATATACAACGAATATCATCATAAAGAGGACAGTTCAATAATACATGGGAAATAGTTTCAATACACTTGGGATTACAAAGGCAGTGTCTATTAGAGTACTCAATCCTGTTAAATTTACCAAATAGGATAGCAGATGATAATGCATTACATCTTGTTAACGAGAACGCACGCCGTTGCTGTGGAGCTTGTAGACAGGAGAAATATGACGCTAATTTCCCTACTGAGAGAGGAAGTTCAAAATTCAGTGGGGAGCAAGACTTGTTGGCCAGGCTATATAACGTTTGCATTTCAATATCTAGAATTCTGAGCTTAAGTTTCAAAAATACATCTTTTAAGGATAGCATAAGAAGTGAATCTAAATCAATGCCCATAGATTTAATTTTCCTCTCAATAAATACTAGCCAATTTGACAAATTAGATTCTGAGAGCAGTTGATATAAAAGGCTCTCTGAGTCAGAGTAGAAATGTAGCCATAGCCAGTATTTAAGTGACATTAGCTATGCTTGTGTTTCCACAAGATTTGTCATTGTTTCTAAACACAAAACTGTATATGGTACGCACTTTGGGAATCCCAGAATTTTCCGTAGGAATTTTGATTGGACACCTTCAATGTTATTATCCAAGGCTGTGATCCACACTGGGACCCCATATAAAAGCTGCGGTATCACTTTAGCCTTAAAGATTTTTTGCGCGGCTGGGATAAATTGATTGCCTCTGCTGTAAAAAAAGCACTGGATAGCTGCAATGCTAACATTGACTGACTTAATTATACAGTTATGATGATTAGTCCAAAGTGTGTTATATTGAAAATGAATTCCTAGGTATTTGTATGGGGAGGGACGGTGGCTCAGTGGTAGAGCATCTGCTTGGGAAGCAGAAGGTCCCAGGTTCAATCCCTGGCATCTCCAAAAAAAGGTCCAGGCAAATAGGTGTGAAAAACCTCAGCTTGAGACCCTGGAGAGCTGCTGCCTGTCTGATAAGACAATACTGACTTTGATGGACCAAAGGTCTGATTCAGTATAAGGCAGCTTCATATGTAGTATTTTACTCGTTCTATCTCTTTGCCGCCTATTGACCATTTAGTTGGTTTCCAAGATTTGGAAAAAACAACAATTTTAGATTTGTCATAGTTCAATAGGAGCTTATTGTTGTTAAGGAAGGTGATACAGCGAACAAGCAAACACTTTAATCCAATTCTGGAACAAGATAATAAGACTGTATCGTCTGCATATAACAGTAAAGGAACATGTCTGGCACCAAGTTTTGGATTATGATGGTCAATATCTGACAAAAAGGGAGCAAGATCATTAAGAAAGAGGTTAAACAAAAAGGGGGCCAACACACAACCTTGTTTAACCCCCTTTCTTAACGGGATTTTTGACGTAAGATTGCCTGATAAAGAGCATTTGACTTGACAAAAGTTGGAAGTATATAATTTTTTTAATGAGCATAAGGAGTCTTTTATCAATACTTGTTTGTTCCAGTTTATCCCACAACAGGTCTCTGTCAATTGAATCAAATGCTCCCTTTAAGTCTAAAAAGGCTACATACAATTTCATCTTTTTCCCAATAGTGTATTTGGAAATTAGATGGGACAAAGTATTACAATGATCGAGAGTAGTTTTGCTTTTACAAAAACCCAGCTGTTCCGGACCAAGAATTTTTTTCTCGTGTCATCCATTGTTCAAGTTTCCTCAGCAGATACTTAGAATATAATTTACCAATGGTGGATAGGAGACTAATTGGCCTGTAATTATTTGGAATGGCGGGATCTCCTTTTTTATAAATTGGAACCACTATTGAATTAAGCCAGGCTTTGGAATTATGCCTGTTCTGTCAATACTAGTAAAGAGAGATGCAAGCGGAGTAACCCACCAATCTGGATCTAACTTTAGGATTTCAGAGGGAATAACATCTGGTCCTGCAGCTTTACCTGATTTCAATTGCAAAATTAGATCTTTAACTTCATCAGAAGTCACAGAGGGCCACTCCGGAAGATCTACCTGAGAAAGTTTGAGAGGTCTAGAAGTGTATAGTTTACTTTGGGAGAACATAGAGAAGAAATATTGGTACCAGACATTGGGGGAAATGGCAGACATAGAAGGGGCATCAACTCTATGGGCACCTGATACAATAGACCAGAATTTTTTAGAGTTCTTTAAGATTATGGCCTGGTATAGCTCCTCCCATTGAAGTTTAGCATAATCATTCTTTTTGCTTATAATAACCTGGGACAGCTGATTTTTAAGATCGAAGTACTCTGATGGTAAAGACAAAGCCCCAGAGTCGTGGTAACATCTGTAGGTGTTGTGCAACAGAGTTTTAACGGCTCTACATTCTTCATCAAACCAGGGCTGCAGAGATTTTATGTGTCTTTCCTTTTTTACATTTTTAGGTTTAACATTTAGTGAACTAAGAATGTTAGATACTAGAGAATCATAGGCTACTGTTAGCACTGAAAAATTCGTTGCGGTGGTTAAAACCCTTCTAAGATTCAAAAGGGAATGAGAATTTAAAAGTAACTGAGCTGCTTGTTTAGTCTTACTATTCCAGCAGATTTTTGGTAAGGACGTAGACTCCAACAAGTGAATAGAGGGATTAAGGGAAGAGTCTGGGGAAGACTCTGTATGAAGGGTCAAGATAAGTGGAAGGTGGTCACTAATAATGAGATCACCTATATAGAAATCTTTTATATAAAATTCTAGTGAGAAAGGGACAGTAATATAATCAATTATACTGCAACCTTTTTTAGAAATGAATGTAAAATCCCCCGAATGAGAAAATCTTTCCAAACCATTTAACCAGACCCTATTGTGTTGGATACAAAATTTGGCAAAGCAAATGCCTGCCAAATTTGAATAGCTATCTTTAGATTGCCTCCTATAGGAAAAAAAAGGTGATAAGGTATCATCTAGATTGAGGTTAAGGGCCTTAAAAAAGATTTTATCATCATTGCCCACTCTTGCATTAAAATCTCCTGCTATTATTATTTCAAAAGAGGGAAATTTGGTTTCCAATTCACTCACAATTACATTCAAACGTTCCCAATGATATAAAAGGGCCAATTTATCTAGGGCAGGAGGGATATATATGTTTACCAGAATCATAGAAAGATTCCCATAAACAAACTTGATAGCTTGTTCCATAACGCTTCCAGTCTGTAGGGGGATGCCTACAGAATTATGAAGAAGAGACACAAATATAGACAAACCCATTTGAAAACGGCCTCTTGAGTTGGTTCTAAAGGCTGGGAGCGAATAGGACTTATAACCTTCAAGATGAATTGGACTTTGGGACCAAGTCTCTTGGAGTAAGATGACATCAAAGTTCTTAAGGTAACTAATAAATTTCGCATCTTTGGATTTATTCCACCAACCAGTCACGTTCCACGAGATGATCTTAATGTCCGATAATGGAGAAATATTTGGAATTGAAGACATTGAACAGGATCTCAGTCAGTCATCTTGGGAAAATTGGTTTGGCAAGCAGGAAGAAATCATACCTTCATTTTTGAGGCCCCTAGAAATATTGCTTAAGGTCCTGATAGGAGCCCTCTGGGGTTCTGATTTGGCCCCCAGGCCAGATGTTTGACACCCCTGATTTAGAAGAACATATAGCAATTGTTACCTTCACACTTGAGGGGGAGGCAGATGAATGTCATAAAGTTAACTTTCTCACAATTAAAAACGATTCTCTTACACACATCTCCTAATTTGACATATTTATTACTTCAAATATTGTTTCCCCTTCATTGGATCCATACAGCTATTGACCCTGTGCACTTTACTTGTTTTCCCTGCTTTGTCTTCAAAATGTCTACATGTTATATGCTAATTTGGTCCCCCCCTCAATGCTGTCTATAAGTTTGAATGCTTTTTCTCCCATTCCATTGTATCTGAAGACAGTGTGGGAAGAAAGTGGGGAGGATGCAAAGGTGGCGCTGCTTTTTCAGTGGGTTGCTCACTGCTGCTGCCCCCAACACTGATCATGAGTGCAAAAGAGGAGCATAGGAGCCCAGCCTTTGGCACGGTTTTTCTCGTCGATCAGCTGATCAGTGGTAGTGGGGTTAGCCTTTAAATAGCCTGAGAACGTGGCGCTTCACTGCCCCTTCCTGGGCCTTAGAATTGTGAGGAAGAAATGCTATGGGGGGTGGGGGCGGCTGGGTGCTGTGCCATGGAGGGGGGTGATGGGGCGATGAGTAGGGCCAGCCCTGCGCAGTCAGGTTGCTAACAGGTCATGGACCAGTACCGGTTCACAGCCTGGGGGTTGGTGACCCCTGCCTTAGTGTGACTAAGAAGCAGACCCCAGGACAAGGTATGCCAAAGGGTAGACATGTTGGTTCTCACTAGATTCTAGGGGGGGAGGGGAGAACTCAGGGACACTGCTGGAAAGGGGGGAAACCTCTTTTTTACCTAACACACTTAGATCATCTCAGTGACCTTTGCTTTCTTGATCCTTGCATCCTTGCTTTCTTGTATAGTTGCCATTCACTTCTTTGGAAATAGTTAGGCAACACTATACTTAGGGCTCCTTTTCTGGTGGGGGTCACACCTACTCCCAGCAATGGACCTCTGTGCATCAGGGAATGTCTAGCTGGAAATTTCCTAAGTGGAACCAAAATAAAAACACTCCATTCAGAAAAATAGTAAATGTTCTGAATCTGAACAAGATTATGTATGACATATGAGATTCTGTGGAAATTTTCTGATCTGATTATTATTCTAGTACCTTGCCACCTGGTTTTGGTTTCATGGGCAGGAGGTAAGTAAGGTAAGTAAGACAGGAAAGGCAGAGAGTGATTCAGCCAATATATGCATGATCCAATTGGAAGACTTTCTACTGAACAGAAGCATCTCAACTGGCATTTGTGTGGTCAGCATTTCCACATTCTGCCAATCACTGTTTTTGGAATGGCTTTCTGATTCTGTTTAACCACAGGTCATGGTTGTCTGGATACTGCTTTCTCTGGCATTGTGTACATGCTAGGCAGGTACGGGACATACCTTGCTTGCATCTTCTGATGGAAAGGAGGAGGATAACGGTGGATAGGTTATGGCTGCCCATCCTTGCAATAATTAGCCAATTCCTATAAGCATGTATGCTTTGCAGGTGACAGATAGAAACACTTTGTTTGTACTAGCTAGTTAGCAATCTGGTTTGTGGAAATGGGAGAAGGAATAGATGCAGATGTGCAGTCTTTGTCTCCCTGGTGATAAATGTTGTCTGCAAACAGACTGGTGGGATAGTTTATTTTATGTAACACATGCTCAGATAACTTGAGATGAATAGAAGTACAGGTGCTATACAGGGATGGGCATGAACCACATTTTTATGGTTTGGTCCATGATTTGTGGCTGAACCATATGGAAGTTCATTGCAGTTCATGAGCATTGCTTTGTGAACGAAAATTCAGGACAGACTTTTGTTCATCACCTGGTTTGTGTCCATCTCTAGTGCTATACCTTGTCATGTTCTGCTTCATACTTTAGTGCTTGACCAGGTTGTGATATGAAAACTCAGCCAGGCTGGGGGAAATGCTCAGAGATGTGTAATGCAACAAAATAATAAATTAAAAACTTACAATATATTATTAAGAATTTATTTTGTAAGTTACCTTAAACATGTTCCTAGGAGAGGCAGCATAAATATTTTCTAAGCAAATACTAAATAAGGTGTGAAAATTAGGAGGGTCTAGTTCCCCTCATCTATGTGTTCCATTTTTGTGAAAAATCAGATACTCAACACCTACTTGATGATCTTGGGAAAAGAAGGAAACTTTAACATTCCAATTCACATTTCCTTTGCATACAAGAAGTTTAATTTTAATTGCCTATATAACATGATGTTCTCTTCTATTGGTGATCACATATTTAATGAGCCATTGCTTCAATGAGTTCTGGATCGTATATATAGTTCTTCATCCTCCATCTTTGTGTGAGGGGTGAAAAATTCATCCTTATTGGGTGTGTGCATGAGAGAGGGGCAGATGCACCCCAAAATCTGTTTCCCATATGACATACTACTCTTTTTTGAATCGGAGGGTTTTTTGTTTTTGTTTTGCATATTTATGCTGTGCACTTACATGCACCAAGTTGTGCTGCACAAAAATCTCTGTTCTTTCCTCTCTATCCCATCCCTTGCCCAGCCAGCTTCATTTCAATTGAGGGCAATATACACACACACACACAGACACACACAAACACACACACACACACACACACACATATGAATGAAGACTCAGCTTTAATATTTTGGCACCAAATAATATTAACAAATACTAATATGGTGTGAATAAAGAGCCAGCAGATATTTCTTTCCTACCATGAATTAAGGTGGGTTTTTTTTAAAAAAGAAGAAGGCTTTGAAGGACTACTTGAACCTGTTAAGTAAAAATATATTCCTCTCCTGTTTCTCTTGCAAAAGATTAACCAATATTATAAGGGTGGGAGGAAATTAAATTATCTCATATATTTACTCAAAAATCAAAGGGACTAGAAATGCAGGCACAGATGCTAGTGGAGTTGCATGTTATGTCTATAGAACCATGCTGATTTATGGGCTTGGAAAGGACCCTAACATCAGGATGTGTCCTATTTTATGCTATTTGTTTCATTCTGGATATGTTAAACATGGTTGTAGTACAACTGAAAAACTCTGAATGTGATGCAGGTAGAAAGAACACCTTCTAGTTCCTTCCAAGAGCAGAAGTAATGGGAGCATCATGAAAGGTAAACCTTAAACACTATGAATTAACAGAAATGAAGGACAGCAGTCTTTATTTTTGCAGAAATTTATTTGTTGCCGTCATATGACAACTTTGTCAGATTAGGAAGCTAGTAGCCCTGATCTCTTCAAGCCCAGTTACAGCAGGAACAGCTGGTATCGAAGACAAGTCCGGACTGGCAATGCTGCACAAAAGTCCTCCCGTTCACACAGTGGTAGAATTTGTTGTGGTCACTTGGGTATGGATAGAGGCCTCCAGCTTTGTTAGTACAGAACCCACTGCCTCCAGAGCCACTGCTGGGGCTGCCTCCAGAGCCACTACTCGGGTTGCCTCCAGAGCCACTGCTGGGGCTTCCCCCAGGACTTCCACTCCCAGTGCCACTGCTGGGGTTGGAAGAAGGTGTACAGCCTGAGGAGGGAAAGCAGAAAATAATATCTTGTATCATTCTTCTCTCAGAAAGATATGAATTCTGCCTCATTTGGAGCTTGATCAAAGGAGTTTTCATGAATATTGATGATCTATGTTACCGAGAAGATCCAACTTGGTGATTTTTCTGCTTTTGCATTTTTATAACTGTGACTTTATTACTTACTTTACTGACAACAGAAAAAGGGTTCAAACTGCTAATCATAAACCTAAAGGTGGGTAATTTTGAATGTTTATTCCATGGCCTGTCATTTTGAGCAGGCTTCAAAAATCTTTCCTTCAGTACCTCAGTGTGGAAGATATGTTGTACAATAAGCAACTGTGGTTCAACATTCCTATTCAACATAGTAAACTTTTGCTAGAACTCTGATGTTCACCTCTTAGACATTTTGGAATCCTCATTGCTGCTATTACTTACTAGCACTCTGCAGTCCAAGAGCGTTCTTCAAAGTAGTGATCAAGGGATATTTGCCCTGATTACAGAAAGTGCCAGTGAAGTCATCCAAGTCCAGGGACCAAACCATTGCACCTGCAAAGTTGTTCTTCTTCACCCAGTCAGCCTGTTAAATGCCAAGCAGGAAGACAATTTATGTGGTACTGGAGAATAGGAATCTTGTACTTAATGACTTTAGTACAGTACATTATACCTTGATATTGAAGCTCTTGATATTGTCATATCCAAGCCACTCATTACCCTTGTAGGCATAAGGCACATCTTGAGGAGCATCCCAGACTTGAGTGGCTCCGTTATTGAGGAAGGTGCAGATCTGAAACACAAACATCTCTTGTAAATCATTTAAAGTTCCAGCCAATAGCAGGAGATTGAAATCAGAATATCTGCATAACTGTCTGCTGTAGCAAGTTAGCATATTCCCATAGACCAGGCACCATACTGTGTATCTGACCAGTTACCCAAATACAATGTTTTTGAATGATTTTCAATAAAATAAGTAACTGTCAGTTTTGAATATCCTTATCTTAGTTACGTAGTAGGAATAAATGCACAAACCTCATAATAAGCCCAAAAGCCAGCCTGTCTTGTGTAAGGTCCTGCAGGTCCAGCCCCAGATGTGGGGGCACCAATGGCTGTGTTGGATGGGTTGCTGAGGATGAAGGTGTGTCCATATGTTGGGAATCCAACAATGAGCTTTTCAGCTGGGGCACCATTGTTTTTCCAGTAGTTCATGGCATAATCCTATAAAGACAATACATGTGTTAATCTCTGTTTGCAAGTTGAGCATTGATTTCTCTGTTGTTTCCATTTTAAATGCTTCCATCATTGCAGGCTCTGAACTATGCTTTTAAAACAGTCACTGTATGCTTACAATGTTGAAGTAGATATTGCTACCAGTGTCAGCAGGGCCTCTAAACAGAGGACTGTTCTCTCCAGTATATCCCTCCCAGGAACCATGGAAGTCATAGGTCATCACATGGAAATAGTCCAGATACCTGTAAGGGGATTAAGTATATTGGTCATCAATGCAGCCTTCTTATAACTGTGATCAATAGGCTTTCCAGACTCCACACAGACAAGGCTTTTGCACTTCCCCAGTTTATAAGCATACTTTTCCCACAATATAGTTGGACTTTCTTAGGCAACTGTTCCACTATTATACATATATTTTCTGATCCATAAAAGTTGCTATTTGATGAATAATTAGAACCATTAATACAACCTCATATTGTAAGTCATTCTCAGGCTCAGCTTTCTTACTGCAATTGCAGTGTTTGGTGAAATAATTAACATGATCATTGGTATTTCTATTCCACCTCTTCAGGAGGTCACGTTTCTCTTTCTAAATGAGTATCCAGAGTACTACCAATATTTGGGGGTGAATCAGCACAGGGAATTGCATCTTTTCCTGCTGCAGCCCTTCACAGTTGGCATTGCAAGGAAGGACTGTCTTTGTGTACCTGTAAAACTAATACTGCTATTATTTATTATTATTTATTACTTAGTCGATTTATAGTTCGCCCTTCCCCATAATGGGGTAATTATGCTATGGTGCTATGTGAAAAAATACAGCATGAATAGTAGCCTCGTGAAGAGGCTGGCACAGTGATTTTACCGGTGCAGGTCCACAAGCTTTGTTTCACACTCGTGTGCAGTCAGTGTACAACTGACCAATAACATAGCACAAATCTGGTTCAATCTAGTGAACCAGCGTCAGGTATCTTTGGACAAAGACTGTGTATCTTCTCCACTTTCTCCCTTCTCTTTAGTCACTTCCAGCCCCATAAAAGTAGATTCATATGGTCATGGGACCTACTGATTAAAGAGGCAGGAAGGGCCATTTCACTCCCTTTCTTTTCCTCACTGCCACCTCCCAACTCATGTGGCTATGCTTTCTGTTGACAGATCTCTGGATTCAACTTGTGGTTAGTGCAAGGCTGGTGTAAGGTTTTTCACCCATGGAGATACAAAAGGCAGAAATTAAATTTGAAAAAGAGAACCCAACCATCTAAGATAACTTTGCTTACTGGCCGAGCTCAGGAATCTGATAGCCTGACTCAATATTGGAAAGTCCAGCAGCAACAGCAGCAGTGACCATAAGCCTGGGTCTGTTCACTTGTTTGGCCTCTTGTTCAAAAGCTTCCAACATTTCCTAGAAGATAGCAAGGTAGAAGTTAATTGTGACACAACCCATATATTACTCTTCTTGCCACCTACCCTTTGAACAAATTCTTGCTGTGAGGTTGTAATGTATCTATTGATAATCCATCTGCTATAACCAAAATAAAGTTGTGTTGATAACATACCCATGCTCTTGAGAAACATCTACATATTTTTAGAAGTATCATCACTGAATGGTAGAATCAAATGCAAATGTCCAGTGCTCTCTCTGCTCTTTACCTGAGGTAGGTGTTGTATTTGTTGCACAAAAGCATAATTATCCATTGCTTATTGAATTATATAGCTGCATGATTATATAAATGCTGGTCCCTTAGTTTCACATTCCTGTAAAAAAACAAGGTTCTTGTATCGTAGGGGCCAGTACTAAACTAAATACATATGTGACCTCAAGTGGCAAACAATTTATGGCTACCTCAGCAAGGAGTTTTCAAGGTAAGTGAGAGAGAGATGGTTGACCATTTCCATCCTCTGCAGAGTCTTCCTTGGTCTTCTGACTGTGTATAGTTTCTGACATTTGATGAAATTGGGCTACACCATACTACCTTCCCTAGTTCTAAACTAATGCTTGTAAAAATGTAACCTTATTTTCAGTTAGGTGCGGCAGTGGGAGAAATGGGGCTGTTGGTCTTCTCCTGGTAGCTTTAGTAGACAGGGCTGGCCCTAGACTATCTGTCATCCTAGTCAAGGTTAACTTCTGGCACCCTCCCTTGCTCTGATAACATCACCAAGTCACATGGGGGGACCCAATTCAGTACCCCCAGAAAGTCGGTGTCCTAGGCAATCACCTAGTATGCCTAGTGGCAGGACCAGCCCTGTTAGTGAACCAACTATTACTCATTCCAGCAACTATAGAGAGAACAACTTCTCTGTCTGAGATTGAGGACTTTTCTGCATGCTTGACTTCTGATATTCTTGGGAGTTGATCCATTAGCATTGGCATCAGCTTGGGACATTTTGGCATGGTTTTTCTGCATGTTTGCCTGTCCCCTGCATTTCTCCAGCTGTAGACTCAGTTTATTATCTTCCCCAATGCCTTAAATAATCAGGATTTTCAAGGGAGAGTGCTGTCATCATTGTTGGTATCACTGGGGGAATCAGAGAACTCCTCTTTACTGTTTTGTTCATGTTTCTATTGATAGGTCAATATCATGGCTTTATTTTTAAAAGACATTACAATATAATTTTCTCAGTATACTGCGGTAATGACAGGTCAAGCATGTTCCATCTTTCATTAAATAAAAAAATAAGTCTCTATCCCCTTTCCTTGCAGATATATGCCCTTTTCCTTATATCCCCATGAAAAAATTAGACTTACTCATTATTTTAAAAAATGAAAGTTTAGAATCTTGGGATCTGTTTAACCTATCATTACAGCAGTATATCAATATTTTAGTGCCTTTAAAAATGAGACCACTTGTCTTGGAGGGGGCTGGAGAGGGAGTAGTTAGACAATATAACAGTCCAATCACTGAAAACTGTGCTGGAGGTGGGTAGGTGCAGGTGGGACAAAGAAAACTGACTGAAACATTACTCATGAGGAAAAAGGCAACTCAAAATTGGCTTCCAGAAAAACAAAAGCAAAGTGAAAACTAAAGGAACAAAAATCAGGGAATAAACTGAAGCAATATGACTCCAGAAGAGATGAAAAAAATGTGGAAAAAGGCCACAGGAGACTGGTACTGGAATGCCCAGTCAGACTTATGCACTCTGGGATAGAAGAAAAAAAGAGCAACATGGTCAGTGGCTTACCTTAACCAGGACAGTGAATAGTGCCTTGTCTTGAGGAGTGCTGCCTCTAGATCCAGGGTACTCCCAGTCAAAGTCCAGTCCATCAAAATCATACTGGCGCAAGAATTTGATGACAGAGTTGATGAAGGTTTGGCGGGTTTCGGGAGTGGCAACCATTGCAGTGAATCTGGAAATAGATCATAGAAGATAGCTTTAAGAGAATTATTTACTGGTTATAAACATTCTTCTATGTAAAAATTGGATGGAATACTAGGGGAATGTTTCAGACTTACGGTGCTGTTCCAAAGTTCCAGCCTCCAATTGCCAAGAGAGTCTTCAGTTCTCCATTCCTAGGATGGAAAAATTGTGTTACAATGTGAATTGTTGTGCTAGCTTAATCCTGGAGTGACATAGCTGTACAATCTTTTTCACTAGTTGGGTCAATGGTGGCTGTATGATACATTGACAGTGCAATCCTAAAAACATTTCCCTAAGATTAAGACCCACTAGATATTCTGAACTAGATAGTTTAGACTAGCCTGATGTCATCAAATCTTGGAAACTAAGCAGCATTGGCCCTGGTTAATTGGGAGACCGCCAAGGAATACCATGGTTGTAACATGGAGGCAAGCAATGGCAGACCACCTTTGAAGGTCTCTTGCTTTGAAAACCCTATGGGGGCTGCCATAAATTGGCTGTAACTTGACAGCCCCCCCCAAACCACCTACCCATTGGATGAACTTGAGTAAGGTTAAGAGTAGACTTACTTAGGATTACTCTCTTAGGGCCAAAGAACATGATATGTGTTTTGGCAAAGCAGGCCATGGTCCCTAGACCTGACTCACTTACCCTGTGATCACATAGCAGTTGCAGAGAATGCCATTGTAAAAAAAAAATTAGTGTAGGATCTGATCAGAAATCATTATGCAAATAACTTCCTGACTGGGCCATTCTGGCTTTGGAAAATAGCATGAGGGGGTAGTGGGAGCTCCTCTTTCCCCCATCGTGCTGCAGTTCTAAGCTAATCATTAAAATGCTATGCAGCTGCAGATACACCAAAAGGGAAAAAACAACAACTCTATATTTTCTAGTTTAGCCATAAAGTAGGGTTGCCAGCTTCCAGGTGGGGCCTGGAGATCTCTTGCATTTACAACTGATCTCGAGCTGGCGGAGATCAGCTTCCCTGGAGAAAATGGCTGCTTTGAAGGGTGGACTCTATGGCATTGTACCCTGCTGAGGCCCCTCCCCTCCCCAAATCCTGCCCTCTCCTGGCTCCACCCCCAAAGTCTTCATGTATTTTCCAACACAAACTTGGTAACCCTAGTCATAAGTGATTTTTGCATATAGGCAATAAGTTATTGTAGATGTGACAGGATGTCTGATTTTTGTGAGCTCTGTTGAAGGATACAAAAGTATACAAGGAATAATAATAATAAAAAAATTATACTCAGGACCATGAGAACTGGTCTTGAAATTCTACCTAAGGAAAAAGATTATTCTGTGTACTTGACTTGGCATGGTTTTAGCTAAAGACAGTATGCTTTGTAACTTACAGCATATTAAAAAAAATGTGGAAAGGTGCAACCATTATTCAAGAATACTTACTGTTTTTTTAAACCATTGAAAGATTGGTAAAGTGTGACATCATTCCATTCAATGGTGGCAATCTCATTGTTTGTCATCCCAGCAAAGGCATAGATCAGGTGAGTACACAGGCAAGGGTCAATGTTGTCCGGCTTGAATTTCCCAAGGCCTGGTCTGTACTGGCCCCAGTTGGTAAAGTAGCACGAAAGAACATAGGCAGAGCCTAACAAAAAGAGCAGGAAAGATTAACCTGCAGCTTGAAATGAAATTAGAGTAGGAGCAGGGAGAAGAAAGGTAGATGTGGAAAAATATGCTTGTGGTAGACCTTAATATATTCAGATGTTTGTGTGCCATGGTAGACAGTTAAAGTGAAGTGATGCTTCTAATGTCTGGGAGCGAGCATGAGGCAAAACTCTTATCTGCCAAAGAATTGTGATTCAGCGAGTGCAACCTGCTACATCTTATCAGTGGAAGACAGCATTGAGACCCCCAGAAAGAACAAGAAGCACAGAAAAAAAGATGTAAAGAACAACAGAAAATGACTGTTCAAGGACAATTATTTATATGCACCAGTGTCTTTTAGAAGTGTCTGCTGAGTCTGAAGAAGGCACAGCAGCAGATGGGAATTATTTCCATACACACAGACACTAACACTTCATTTTACAAAAATGTTGGCAAATATTCACAATAAAGTTAAACCAACTTAATCATTTTCAGTTGCTGAATTCCCATATTTTTGGGAAGTTATTTGAAGTCTTTGTGTTTTACCAGATATAAGTAGCATCTTGGATAATATTAGCAGCAGTTACCAATATATCCTTTATGTATTTTGTATTACCACAAACATGACAATTATTATATTTCAATATGTTATTCACTAAGGGATGATAATAATACCAGAGTGATCTTTGACTGGTATCATTTTCTAAAGGATGGTCCAGAGAGTGTGTTTTGCATGTGTGTTAACAAGTAAAGTTCATACCTATTTGTGCATTCAGCAAGAACGCCAGACCTACAAAGAAAAATGTCCATAAATTGAGATCAGAACATGTGTATATAATGGCTTAAAAGACATCAAAGATTTCAGGTTTTCATGGCTGGTAACATCATTAGGGTTTGTAGAGTCTTTTGGGATCAAGTGCCGTGTTCTACTGGAGAAAGTTTTCCTTCCAGACGTTTCGTTCTCAGCTGCGGAGAACATCCTCAGTGGCGTTGCAGCCGGAGCAGGCGCTCAGACCTTCTTGGCTGCTGTGCATTCAGCACACACTCAATGCACAGCAGCCAAGAAGGTCTGAGCGCCTGCTCCGGCTGCAACGCCACTGAGGATGTTCTCCGCAGCTGAGAACGAAACGTCTGGAAGGAAAACTTTCTCCAGTAGAACACGGCACTTGATCCCAAAAGACTCTACAAACCCTAATAAAGCTTAAAAGACAGTTTCTCCATATAGCTTACTTTTGACCTTTAGAACACAGTTAACAAATCCTATCTCACAGTTTTGGTATACTCTTACAATAGTTCAGAAAACAGTTTAATGAACATTTGGTCTAATCGAATTTGCAAAAAACAAGTTGGTTTGAGAGGCGGATGAGCAAGATATTCTGTGATCGTTATGGAGATGGAAGGCTGAGCTGGCTTCCCAAAGACTAGCAGAATATGGGAAAGATCTACTACACAGGAGAGTCATTTACAACCCAAAGGGGAAAAAATGCCAGATCTTTGACATGTTAACACCTCTTGAGTGTAGGAACGATGCACTGGTAGGCTTGAGCCTAGCAACCAGCTGGCACCCAGATTGGCTAAGGCCGCTGGAGGCCATGTGAGAGGGGCCCTGAAAAGGCGAGCCATTCCTTGGTTTGTGGCTGGCTTGTGTATGGGAAGAGAAAGGGAGTACCTTTAAAGGAGGGTTTAATGGGAGAACTGAAGGGGAATATGGTGCGGCCCTGGGGGGTGTATTATGAAACTGTCAGCAGACATTCAAGGATTGTAAGTTATGTAAATGTAACCTTTCTTTCATGTTCTTTTATTTTGTTTAGCTGTACTTAAATCTTTCTTATAGTTTCCAGTGAGTTCTGCCATGTAGTTAATAAAGTTGTTTAAACTTACTTTTTAAAATAACATGCAATACATGAGACTATCATATGATACAATATCCATGACATAAGATTTGACAGTTGAAATAGAGTTCAATATCTCTTTTTTGACTAGTTCTTTAGATTTGTTTCTATTCCATAAAATAATGAAGGGAGACCAGACTTGTACAAACGTGCATATCTGTCTCTATCTCAGTAGTTCCTCTATGCAGATATTTCTCCCCTCAACATGGTATACCATACTTTTCCCTAGCCATTTTTCACTGTCTGCTGCTTTCTCCTGTCTCTATGCTGCAGCTAGTAACAATCTGGCTGTGATTAATGAATTTCTTATTAACCACATCTTGTTAATGGAAATCCCACTGAGCATAATGTTCAAAAGAGCTACAATAGAATATTTTCATATTTCTATATGCATATTTTTTCTCACTAACAAACACCTTATTCCAAAAATACATTTATAAGCAGGCATTGCCATCAGATATGAATGAATGAGTCTACATGTCTTCTATATTGCCATATAACTGTCCAACTTGTCAAAAATATACTGGGTAGCCATAAGCATGTCACAGTTTGTCTCAGTTACACACCATCTACAAGATGGGGATAATAACTGTGACCTAACCTATAGTTTTTTTTAAGGATCATTTTAAATTAAAAAAATAGAATAGGGTCACAGTCCATGCCTATGAAATTCTGTGTAGTTTTAATTGCTTTGTTCATTGTATAGATTATACTGTCACACTGCTTGCAGAATTGTTCTATGGATTTCATTGCCATGATTCAGAAATGGATTTTATTGACATTTATATGATGACAAAAATAATTACTGTTGTACAGTGAATGCAAATCTTTCCAAAGGATAGGAAGGATTGTTTAAAAAACTGTTTCAGGTAAAATTCTGGAAAACTTACAATAATATTGATGTGGTCCAGATTTTACACTTTTGTGTTGGGTTTGTTATCTATTAAATTAAAAATGCATTGTTCTCTTTTAAAAACAAAACTATTTATGAAACTATTCCATCTTCCAGAATGGTTCCTACTGAGGAAATATAGCTATTATTATGTGTCAAAATAGTGCTTACCGGTAAGAAGGATCAACTTGGCCATCTTTGTCTCTGTACTGATCTAATACTCTTTCTCTCACTCTTTTATACCTCATATTTGCCCTTCTACCATGTTAGTGCTTTGTGACCAAAGACATTTGATGACAGTGACATTTGTCTTAAAATTCCATTATTGATACTGCACAATGGCTCCATCAAAAACCTGAACTTGAGAAAACAAGGTTATCAGTTCTTTTATTTTACTAGTGCTATTGGACATCCAGCAGAAATTGATTACAGTAATACAGTTCTTCTCATTGGGTAATAGCATACAGAAGTCAATACAGTATATTTACTGTACCAGTTCACATTTTGATTATAAGTGTAGAATTATGATAAATACTATTATATAATCTGTTTATCCTACTGATTTCCATAGTAGGCTGTCCTTGCTCAAAGACAATAATGTAACAAAAGTACTCTCCATGTGAGGGACATAGAAAAGGGAAAGGTCTTGTCTTCCATTTCTCTAGAGGGTGAGACGGGATCTATTTGGGTTGTAGTTACACAAAGGCTGGTTTGATGTTAGGAGAAACTTGAAAAAAATATTGCAGTTTACGATGGGGAGTGAGTATTTGGATGGACTATTCCCTTACAGGAAACCTTCAGGCAGAAATTGGACAGCCATCTGTCCAGGATGATCTAGCTTTGGACTTCCTATACTAAACAGGAGCCAGACTAGTATGATTCATGTTCAATAGCACCTTAAAGACCATCAAGTTTTCCAAAAAATAAGCTTTTGAGAGTCAAAGCTCCCTTGATGAGATCGAAGGACTCTTGAAAGTTTGTACTCTGGAAACCTTGTTGGTCTTTGAATTGCAACTGGATTAATCTTATAATTTGTATGTGATAACCAATACCTTAAACTGAGCCCAGTAGCTGTCAAATGCCTACAAGATGGGAATAATACGCCAGTGCTCCCTCCTGATAAGAGCCATGGCATTCTGCACCAACTGGAGTTTCTAGACCACCTCCACAGTAGTGAAATTCCCCACATCAACAGCAGTAGACTTTTCCTCACCAGGCATAGACCCAGTGTTCTTCTTACCCTGCATTTTTGAAACTTACTAAAATTGGGGATCCCAGAAATGCAGGGTAAGAAGGAGAAAGGTTTTGCACATGATGAGGGAAAATCTACTGTGGGAAATTTACATAATATGCAATTTTTTTTAAATTCAGTGTGGTGAATTTCACTACTGTGAAATTTTCACTACTGTGAAAATTTCACTACTGTGAAAATGGTCCAAATTGATTTTGAGGGGAGATCAATGTACAGTGCATTACAGTAGTGCTTTTCATTGCCTCTGGAATGGGAAGGCTTTCTCCTGTCTGCTTGCAGTTTGGGAGGAAGGCTTTCTTGGGACAATTTCTAAGAATACAGTCCTTATGTGTTTCACCCCTTGTTTGGAAAACAAAATTACTGGTGAGAATTTGCTAATATTTGTTGGTGAGAATGTGTTTCCTACTGAATAATTTCCATGTGCATTTATGCTCTCTGGTCCAGTTTCTGCAAAATATATCCTCAGCGATAAGAGTAAAAAGAGACATTATATGGAAAGACAGCTCTTTCAGTTTTGTAATGGAACTCATAGATATGAATTACCACATTTTATATCCTAATAGCAAAGTTAGTATATTTTTGGATACTTAAATCTGGTGACTGGAGCTGTGAACAGACAAGACAGATCTTTCCACAAATCTGAAAAGGACTCTAGGCTTGCAGAAAAATGTGAAATCTTAAAAAACAAACAGGCAGCTCAAAAATGAAAATGATAAAAGGAGAACTTGTAGCTTTAAGCAGATTCCCTCAGTGACTGTTGCTAGGCAACTACAGTATTCCAGTCTTCAGTTTCTGTGGGTAAAAAGGTAGGGGGAAAGGGCAAGGGTTCCTTCCATCCCTATTTTGCCCTTTGAATGAGAACTCATTGGGGCTAGGCTTGGCTAGAGTTTCCAGCTATAGGTTGGAAAATTCCTGGAGATTTTGTGGTTGAGCCTGATGAGGGCAGGGTTTGGAAAGAAAAGAAACCTCAGCAGAATGTAATACCCTAGAGTCCACCCTCCAAAGTAGTGATTTTCTCCAGAGAGACATATTGTCTGGAATTCATTGTAGTTCTGGGAGAACTCCAGGTCCCATCTAGGCCTGGAAGCAACCTCTGAGTGACTTGATCCCACTCAACTTGCATAACTCAACTGTTCAAAAGCAGCCACCCTATGAAAACCAATGTGGTATAGTGGTTAGAGCTTCAGAGAAGCATCTGGGGGACTCAGGTTTTAATCCTCATCTTGCTGAGAAAGCTCACTGGGTTATTTTGGACCAGTCACTTTATTTCAGCTTCATCTACCTCATAGGGTTGTTGCACAGATGAAAAAGAGGAAAGGAGAATAATGTAAGCTGCTTTGGTTCCTGCTGTGGAAAAAGGTGGGGTATACATGAAGTAAATAAATACTAAATATTGTTGAAGATGGGAGGCAGATGAAAGGTTGGCTGAATTTGAAGGAATGAGGCAGTGAACTGTGGCACCACAGAACTGGAGCACAGTTTTCCTAGCTGGAAGCTGCTGCGGGTTGGGGAGAGGAAAAGCTTAAGACAGAGAGACAGATAAAGGTAGGTTGCCTGTTGGGTGGGAAGGAGGTAGGGTTGTCAATTCCAAATTAATAAATAAATTTGGAAATTCCTGGAGATTTGTGGGTGGGGCCTGAGGAGGGTGGGGTTTGAGAGGGGAGGGACTTCAGAAGGGTATAATGCTATACACTCCACCCTCCAAAGCAGCCAGTCCATCTAGAGAGACTAGGGTTGCCAATCTCCTGGTGAGGACTGGAGATAACCCAGAAGTACAGTTGCTCTCCATATGACAGAGATCAGTTCCCTTGGAGAAAATGGATGCTCTGGAGGATGAATTTGATAACATTATACTCTGCTGAGCTTGCTTGTCTCTCCAAACTTCACCCTCCCAAGGCTCCACCCCCCAAATATCCAGGAATTTCCCAGCCTGGAGCTGGCAACCCTAAGAGGAACTGATCTCTGTAGTTGGGAGATTTGTTGTGATTCTAGAAAATCCCCAGGACCTACCTGGAGTTGGCAACCTTAGAGAAGGAAGTAGAAAAAAAGGATAGAGGCTATGGGGGCTTTTAGGAAAGGAAAAGAGTAAATAGTGGGAGAGGTGAAAATGAGATGCCATCTGCAAGGCTTTGTGGATTCCTACTTGTTAACGACTAATTCAAGCTGACATTTCTAATTGTTTCTCATTAGTAACATTTCATAGCCGGTGAAAAGTATCCTGCAGTCAGATGCATGAGATGGAAGGAGTAACACTTTCTCCTGTGTTAGCCACTTTGCTGTTGGTTGCTTTGCCCTACTGGTTGGTTGGTTGTTCTACTGATGACAAGAGGGAAAAAGAAGGACCAGGGTCTAGTAAGTGAGAGAGAGTTAAAGATTGATGGATTGAATTTGACAAATGGTGGTCCATTAATAATAAGACCACCAAGCTGCGGGATTTTATTATGGAACAGCAAGTGGACCTGGCCTGTTTGACAGAGACCTGGTTGCAGAATGGTGAAACTGTCACCTTGAACCAGCTTACCCCATTTGGGTTTGCTGTCTTTCACCAGTCTTGGGTGAGGGTGGGGAGTTGCTGTGCTCATCCAAGACTCTTTTACTTTCAGGGCACTCCCTGACCCGAACATCGCTGGCATAGAGTGCACTGGCCTGGTGTGGGAAACTGAGGAGAGTGTGGTGATCTGGGTGGTGTACTGACTGCCTAAGGCACCACTGGAGAGCCTACCTGCCCTGCTGGACGTGATGTCCTCTTGGGCATTGGACTTCCCCAGACTCTTAGTTCTGGAGGATTTCAATGTCCACGATGATGACGCAGAATCCTCGCAGGCACAGGACCTTGTGTCATCCATGAAGACACTGGGACTCAACCAATTTATATTGGTTCCCACACACGCTGGACCAGATTTTGGGGGCAGGATATCAGTGGGCCTGATGGCAGCAAATGCTATCCCATGGTCAGACCACTATGCCTTGAAAGTCCGACAGGACCTGCAACTTCCGCCCTGTTTAGGCGGTGAGCGGATTTACGCTGGCCCGTGGAGCCAAATGGACCCAGAGCGGTTTCAAGAGGCCCTGCAGGATCCAATGCCCCCTGGTGGGTCATTAGATGAGCTTGTGGAGGACTGGCACTCCCGACACTCCCCTGCCACCAACGACATCGCCCCCCGGTGCCCTCTTCACTGCCATACCAAAGCAGCTCCCTGGTATTCCTTGGACCTGCTAAGGATGAAACTGAAACGACAGCTTAGATGGTTAGAGTGAGTGTGGCAGTGTACTCATGATGAAGAGTCCAGAACCTCTTACAGAATGCTTATGAAAGTCTATGAGAAGACTATGATGTCCACTAAGAAAAACTTCTATGGGAGTGAGCAGTGAAGTGGCCAAATTTGCGGATGACACTAAATTGTTCAGGGTGGTGAGAACCAGAGAGGATTGTGAGGAACTCCAAAGGGATCTGTTGAGGCTGGGTGAGTGGGCGTCAACGTGGCAGATGCGGTTCAATGTGGCCAAGTGCAAAGTAATGCACATTGGGGCCAAGAATCCCAGCTACAAATACAAGTTGATGGGGTGTGAACTGGCAGAGACTGACCAAGAGAGAGATCTTGGGGTCGTGGTAGATAATTCACTGAAAATGTCAAGGCAGTGTGCGTTTGCAATAAAAAAGGCCAACGCCATGCTGGGAATTATTAGGAAGGGAACTGAAAACAAATCAGCCAGTATCATAATGCCCCTGTATAAATCGATGGTGCGGTCTCATTTGGAGTACTGTGTGCAGTTCTGGTCGCCGCACCTCAAAAAGGATATTATAGCATTGGAGAAAGTTCAGAAAAGGGCAACTAGAATGATTAAAGGGCTGGAACACCTTCCTTATGAAGAAAGGTTGAAACGCTTAGGGCTCTTTAGCTTGGAGAAACGTCGACTGAGGGGTGACATGATAGAGGTTTACAAGATAATGCATGGGATGGAGAAAGTAGAGAAAGAAGTACTTTTCTCCCTTTCTCACAATACGAGAACTCGTGGGCATTCGATGAAATTGCTGAGCAGACAGGTTAAAACCGATAAAAGGAAGTACTTCTTCACCCAAAGGGTGATTAACATGTGGAATTCACTGCCACAGGAGGTGGTGGCGGCCACAAGCATGGCCACCTTCAAGAGGGGGTTTGATAAAAATATGGAGCAGAGGTCCATCAGTGGCTATTAGCCACAGTGTGTATGTGTGTGTATATATATATATATATTTGGCCGCTGTGTGACACAGAATGTTGGACTGGATGGGCCATTGGCCTGATCTAACATGGCTTCTCTTATGTTCTTATGTTCTTATGCGGCCTCCATAGAATCTGTAAAGTTGCACCCAGCTCAATTATTTAGAGTGATTCAGTCTCTGGCAACTCTGCCATCGAGCAACCAAAAAGATAGGGAATTGGATATTGACTCTGAGGCTTCCGTGATGTATTTTGCAGATAAAATCTTGACTTTCCACCAGGACCTTCCAGCCACAGTTGATACAGTATGTGAACTGGAAGCCCCTTGGCTGTCAGATGGTCCAATATTGCAGGCATGTCCAACTTCGAACAGGTTGTGATCTATTTTTTCCGGACAAAAGTGCTGGTGATCTACCACCATGAAAATTAAGTTTCAAATTAGTTTTGAATTAGATTTTAACCCACCAAAGTTGGGTTCCACCGCCCCCTCCATTTACAATGCACCTTCTGTCATTTACTGGTAAGCAAAATAAGCAAAAACAAAACAGAGAGAGGAAGATCCAGAAAGAACTGCGAACAGTTTTTCTTAATTTTTTATTGTTATAACTTTCTTTAACTGTCTGAATAACTTTCTTTTACTTTTATTGAGTAATTTGTGTTAAATGTAGGTTAAGTATTGATCCAGGCTGATCTTGCGCAATTTTTAAAACTTTGCTCTTGCTAATTAGTGAGCCATCTGAGCCTGCATTTCATCCACCAGCTTTTTGAAGTTGGGTGAATATTGCGTGAGGGCCAGTCTCAGGGACTCCTGGAGATGTTCATCTGTCATGTTGGAACGCTGTGTACTCTTTGTCATTTTCCGATGGGAAAACACAGATTCACACAAATAAGTTGAACCGAAACAGGAGTGTACAGCTTCACTGCATCTTCACAAGTTGGGAAATTTGTCTCTAGGCACTAGCTTGCAAAACGATTCTTGCTCAGCACGGGTTTTGAGAAAAATGTCATTTTTAAGGGTTACTATTTCGTTTTCAAGAGATGCCTTGTTCAATGAATAATTTTTACTGATAGCAGCTGCCAAAACTTGCAATGGTAAGAAAGGAAATCTGGAAAGTCATCTATAAAAGCACCCCAATGGTGGAACCAGCTGCCGGAAGAGGTGCGGGCCCTGCGGGATCTTGGCCAATTCCATAGGGCCTGCAAAACTGCCCCTCTTCCGGCTAGCCTTCTAAGATGGAGCTTGGAATAAACATCACGCCATCATTAACATTAACATAACTGAGATAATAGCACTATTAGATTATATTTTTAGACTGTTTTTAGATTATTTAAATATTTAATTGTTTTCTGTATTGAATTGTATAATCTTGTTTTATTGTTTTAACATGGCTTTTACCATGTCCTGTAAGCCGCCCTGAGCCTGCCTACAGAGGCCTATGAAACTGTTAACCTCACCTGTCATTGCTCTTGCTCCATCAGTAGTGATGGAAACAAGTTTATGCAATGGAAGATTACACTTTGTCACAAAAGAATGGAAAGAGCTGAATATTTCCTGACCGGTAGTTCTCCCTTTTAAAGAAATCATTCCAAGTAGTTCTTCTTTAAGACTGAAGTCTCCAAAAACCATCCGGATAAAGACTAGTAACTGGGCTATGTCTCTTATGTCTGTAGATTCATCCAGTTGGAGTGAGAAAGCAATACAAACTGAAACATCCTCCAACAATTGTTCAGTTGTGTCTCCACACATCTTTTCTATTCGCCACATGACAGTGTTTCTTGACAATTTTACATCTTGAACAGCAGTTATGATCTCTTTCTTATTCTTAAATCCTTCAAAAAGATTGTCTGCTGCTTCAAGAAAACAATCTTTTACAAATTCTCCTTCATTGAAAGATTTGCGTTTCTTTGCGATCAAGTTGCTGACCTTGAAGGATGCCATGGTTGTATTGACCGAATGTGACCTTGGCTTTGCCATCAACTGTTGCAGTGCAGCCAATTTAGATTTAAGTTCTTTGAGCTTCAGTTTACGAATTTCACTTTTGGGTGGAAAATCAGCAAAATTATTGCTATGTAGAGCCTTCAAGAAATATCTGGGGACTTGGGGGTGGAGCCAGGAGACTTTGGGGGTGGGGCCAGGAGACATTGGGGGTGGAGTCATGAGCAAGGTTGGAACAAGTACAATTGAACTCCAAAGGGAGTTCTGGCCATCACATTGAAAGAGACTGCACACCTTTTCAATGCCTTTCCTCCATTAGAAATAATGAAGGATAGGGGCACCTTCTTTGAGGCTCATAGAATTGGCCCCCCTGGTCCATTCCTTTTGAAACTTGGAGGGTGTTTTGAGGAAAGGCATCAGATGCTATGCTGCAAATGTTATGCCTCTACCTCAAAGAAGATCCTCCCCAGAGCCCCAGATACCTGCGGATCAATTCCCCATTATTCCCCATGGGAATCATTCTCCATAGGGAATAATAGAGTGCCCAGTAGACATTTCCCTCCCCCCTCTGCTTTCTAAAGTGGGGGGAGGGCCTCCAAACTGGAGAATCCCCTGCCCCCTTCCTCTCTCTCTCTCTCTCTTTCTCACACACACACACACACACGATTACTGGGTCTGGTTCCTCTACAGCTTTAGTTGCTCTGAAAACGAAAGCAAAACAAATGGAGGGTCTGTGCTCTGACGAAACTGCTGCTGACCCTTCCCCATGAAGTGCTTACTGTTTCCTGCTTCCTGCTCAACTTTAAAGACATACATTTTTAAAACGGACCTGTTTGCAGGTTTCTAAACCTGCTGGAGCTCTAGAGGTACATGGTGACTGTGAGGACGGGGCTTCCCCCGCCAGCCAGCTGGCTGGGGGTGGGGGGAAGCCTGTAAAACCGGGGGATCTCCCACTGGGACCTGGGGATTGGGAAGTCTATGCACTTACAGGCAAAGGAGAGTCAGTGTGGTGTAGTGGTTAGAGTGTTGGACTAGGATCTGGGATACCCAGGTTCACATCCTTAATCTGCTATGGGCTAGGGATGCCAGGTATCCCAGCATCCAGTGTGTGCTCCTCTTCTCTGCTTAGCTAGCTGAAAAGGGGAAAAAAGTGGCACCAAAATGGGAGGGGGAATGTTAGCATTGTCCTGATGTGATGATATTACTTCCTGTGCACTCTAAAGTGAATTAGCATGTTGCTAGCCCCGCCCCCCACTGGTTGCTGGGAGGACCTCACAACCTGAGCGGTGGGCCAGTCATGCAAACTCACCCTAAGATGCTGTTAGGGTTGCCCAGTCTCCAGGTGGGGCACTCTTACAACTGATCTCCAACTGGCAGAAATCAGCTCCCCTGGAGAAAATGGCTACTTTGAAGGATGGACTCTATGGCACTGTACCATGCTGAGGCCCCTGCCCTCCCCAAACCTTGCCCTCTCCCGGCTTCACCCCCAAAGTCTCCAGGTATTTTCCAACACAGATTTGGCAGCCCTAGATACTGTACAGAGTTGTTATGAGGATAAAATGGAGGAAAGGAGAATGATGTAATCTGACTTGGCTCCCATTGGAGAGAAAAGTGGGATATAAATGAGGTAAATGAGACCTTCTCGGGCTGGGCCATGTATGTCATAAAATGTTATGCCAGGTAGCAGAGATATAATTTTTATAAAGGACACAAGCACAAAGATTATCTCCTAATATCTCCTGCAAGCACCTTCTCAAAAGCCCCTTTGACAAAGCTGTGGAGGAGAGGCAGAGAGAGTCAAATTGGCCCGGCGCCCCTAAAAGTGTGGGGGCCCATAGGCCAGTGCCCACTCAGCCTAATTGTTAATCTGGCACTGGAATTTTGTGAGCACTTGTCATCTGTGTGAGACTGAAAATTGGGATCTCAGCATCCCTGCCCCATGTCTCCTTGCAGAAACTGTCTGTGAAGTTCAGCACCAACTAACAGGCGATAGTGAACTGAACAGCCTTAAGCTACTTGGGTGGGCTTTTCTTAAAGCAGTCCCAGTAGAAAACCAAACAGCCTATAGGAAGGTAGAGTTAAGGCAGAATAGAAAAAAGGAGCATTCAATTAACTGCTCAATATATATATACAGACCTTGTATTTTCCCTTTTATGAGAATGAGTCCAAGACTGAGGATAGCTAGAGAGCAGACCTTCCCTTTGTCTCATGACATGGAACTAATCTGAATCTTCATCCCAGGCTAGCATAATTATGGACCTCTCCCTAGTGTAGGAGTTCTTTTCATGGACCAGGGATATAGGTTCATTTTTTTTGCTCCAAGACTAGCCCTTGACCAACCACTTTAAAAGTCCAGTTTAAAGGGGCATTGCATGCAATAGGGAAGAGGCCAGTAATAATCAATCAGGTCAATGGACAGCCTAGCTCAAACAGTGACTTTTGGTTTGGTGATTCAGTTGCTTCTCAGCGCATCTATCACCAGGACTTTTTTTGTAGAAAAAGTCCTGCAGGGCTCATTTGCATATTAGGCCACACCCCCTGATATCACCATTGTTTCATGCAGGGCTTTTCTGAAGAAAAATCCCAGCAGGAACTCATTTGCATATTAGACCACACCCTCTGACACCAAGCCAGCTGGAACTGCATTCCTGCTCAAAAAAGCCATGTCTGTCACTATAAGAATTTTATGTCTTGGGGATCCTGTTTCCCAATTCCAGTTGATAACTCTGCGTAATTCTAAAAAAGTATATTTATCTTTTCTGAACAGTTATTTCTGTGAAACAGGAAAATGAATGGAAATAACCTCCCCACTCTTGCATAAACTCAAAAAACCACTTCCCATGTTGTTTCTGAGAGTTCCTAGACCTTCAGGGGCAGATTTTGTTTTTGAGGGGGGCATTGGAGATTGGAGAAAGAAAGAAAAGGTAGCTAAGATCTCTTCTCCAAGCTTTGTTCATGGAAATTAGGCTTTGGTCCAACTTTGTTCTTCTTTCCAATATGTATTCATTTGAGAAAATAACTTTAAAAAACAACAATTTGTCCTGAGGAAGAACTTATTTGGTTTATATGCAGGGTCAGCTCTATGGAGCATAGCACCCTAGGCAGCCTTGCTGCCCCCCGCCGGCACCACATCTGCCATCCCCCCCGCAGCACCCCCCCCCTCCGCAGCACCACCTCCTTCCTCCCTGCCTCTCTCTTTTAATGTCTGGAACTGTGGTAAAGCACCTCGCTCGTCCTTCCTGCCGCTACTACCCTCGCGCTGATCGTGAGCGTGCCAGAGGGGTGGCATAGGAGCTGCCAGCCTCCGGTACAGTTTTACCTGTTGATCAGCTGATTGGTGGGGTGGGGGAAGAGGCATTTCAAGAGCCCCAGAACCCGGCACTTTACTGCAGTCCCAGGCATTAAAATAGAGAGGAAGGGAGGGAGGAGGAGACTGGGGAGGAAAATAGGCATTTGCCTAGGGGGTGGGGGGAGAAGCCAAATTTGGCACCCCACCCTGCTGGCACCCTAGGCCATTGCCTAGTTTGCCTCATGGGCGAGCCTGTTTATATGTTAGACTTTCAAAGCATTTTCCCCTTTCATTTTTGCATCCTTGGTTTCTTCTTCATTTGTGGAGACTTCCCCAGCAGAGCTAAACATGCCTGCCCTGGCTTCCCAAACCAGGAAAGGGCTGCAAGAAGTATATGCCCAGGCCAGAAGCAGGCCAGATTAACAATTAGGCCAAGCAGGCACTGGCCTATGGGCCCCCACACCTTTAGGGGCCCCGGGGCAACTCCCCCCTCCCAGTTTCCCCCCTGCTTGCAGCTCTCCAGCCTGCATGCACAGCCAGCAACTGAGCTGTTCTTTGCCCAACTTGTCTAGTGCGGTTGCTGCTGGCATCATCACCAAGTCTGCCTCTTTCTGCCTCTCCCTCGCAGCTTTGTCAAAGGGGCTTTTGAGAAGGTGCCTGCAGGCTGCAGTGGAGGCTGCAGGTGTCAGGGTAAGCACTCCGACTAGGAGATAATTTGCAAGGGGCCCCCTGAGATTGCCTAGGGGCCTCCACAGGGTTTAATCCAGCACCGGCCAGAAGGGTTGGTAGTAATTCCTGTCACTTGGTTATAGGGACCCATGTCGCTTGTAAAGTTGCCACCTGCCTGGAGAAAAAAAAATGTCCTGTCCCTTTAATAGAGGCTTGATAGGAGCTTATTTACAAGATGATTCATCTCTACACCATTAATAACCTCAGCTGCACATTAAGCTACTAGTAAAGGGAAGAAACATCTTTCTCCATACCTACTGGCAAAAATAGCAGCTTCTATCACTCTTACATCCTCCATACCTCCTCTCCATCAGCTGAATATTTATTCACTTGCTCTGTAAGTTTCAAACTGTCAACAGTGGTTTTCAGTAGGTGAGGAGGAAGCAGATTTAACTGTCCAGCAGCCAAGGAACCATCAGCACTTTAATGAACCAGGGCTTCAATAATGGAGGGAAGGAGACTGACTCATTTTAGAGGTCTATACACTCTTATTTGAATTAAATAAGCCTCGGAACCGCAGCAAAAAAAAGATCTGGTATTTTGCCCATCACCCTGATCCGGGGCGGCACCACTTCGGAGGCGGGTCAAAATGTGCGGAAACCAACATCTGCCCCGGGGGAAACACAGCGTCGGAGCTGGAGCAAAGGCTAATGTGGAATCACCCAAAGACTTCGTAAATCAGAACCCATGAAGAAGTCAGAGCACATATGAGTGGTGAAAGAGAGAGAAGAGCAGAGCATCTTTGGTCATTTAAACACTTTAGTCCCTGTTATAGACTGTTGATGTAGCCTGTCCAGCCATCCTCCAACAGATTTTTTTTTTAGGTGGGGGTGGGGAATTCCCATAATGATTTTTAAATGTATTCTATTTTTTTTTTTTTTAGGATTGTGATTTGGCTTGCAAACATTTTATGTTGCTATTTCTGTAAAATGGTTTCAGATTTTTTTAAATCTGTTTTCTTTGCAGAAAAACCATCTAGGTGTTTTAAAAATTACGAATCAAAATATTTTGTATTGCATCACAAGAAAATGTCATTGGAAAGTTTAACTGGATTGAATCTAAACAGATACTGCATTGAATTTGTGTGCATTTGGTGAGAGATAACTGACTATGATATTAATGCAATGCCTCTTTATTTTCCACACTGATCGCTTCTACATTTACTGCAGTGGAGCATATGCACCTGCACCCAGTGGTTGTTCTCATGCCCAGTTGCTGCAGGAGCAGCTGGAGTCAAATACAAGGCCAGATTGGCAAAACTGCTGATAGGTCTTCTCATTCACACAGTGGTAGAAGCTATTCTTATTAGTGGGACCTGGGTAAAGACCACTGGATTTTCCATTGCAGAAGGATTGTGATTTGGCTTGCAAACATTTTATGTTGCTACTTCTGTTAAATGGTTTCAGATTTTTTTTTTGTCTGTGTTCTTTGCAGAAAAACCATCTAGGTGTTTTAAAAATTACGAATCAAAATATTTTGTATTGCAACACAAGAAAATGTCATTGGAAAGTTTAACTGGATTGGATCTAAACAGATACTGCATTGAATTTGTGTGCATTTGGTGAGAGATCACTGACTATGATATTAATGCAATGCCTCTTTATTTTCCACACTGATCTCTTCTACATTTACTGCAGTGGAGCATATGCACCTGCACCCAGTGGTTGTTCTCATGCCCAGTTGCAGCAGGAGCAGCTGGAGTCAAATACAAGGCCAGATTGGCAAAACTGCTGATAGGTCTTCCCATTCACACAGTGGTAGAAGCTATTCTTGTTAGTGGGATCTGGGTAAAGGCCACTGGATTTTCCATTGCAGAAGGTGCTTCCACTGCCACCAGAACTTCCACCAGAGCTGCCGCTGCCACCAGAGCTGCTGCTGCCACCAGAAGGTGCAGCTGTTGGGTGTGCAGGTTGATTAGCATTGGTGCCAAGAGTTGTTGCTGGTACTTTGCAGTCTGGAAGATAGATAAGTATGGCATTAGAATCTTCTTTCCTTGGAAGTTGTGGATCTGTGCTATAATAATACAAGATGGCTTGGGATATATAACCCAGAAATTAATTAGAATATCAGGAAGTGGGAAAAGTGTATATAGTATAGGGCAGGGGTGGCCAACGGTAGCTCTCCAGCTGTTTTTTGTCTACAATTCCCATCAGCTCCAGCCAGCATGGCCAATGGCTGGGGCTGATGGGAGTTGTAGGCAAAAATCCTGAAGAGCTACCGTTGGCCACCCATGACATAGGGTAGAAAAACGAATCTGGAAACAAGTTGAGTAATCTGTTATTCTTGGCAAGCTGAATATGCAAATCCAGCAAAGAACTGTTATGGGAAGAGATTAAACTAGAAGAGGCAACATAATTAATAGTACATTTTTATATCCTTTTAAATCTATTGAAGTTAATGGGCTTAGAAAGCCGTTTAGATGGCTCTATTAATTAAATGAAAGAATAATTAAACATTGCTGTAGGGTTGAGAAGGAAGTGCTGTTGGTGACAATTAGAAAGAGGTCTGGCAAGAAAGTCTTAAGAGTAATGAATCCAAGCGGGATATGATGAGCCAAGAAGAGCATCATCAGCAGTTAAAAAGAACCAGATGTTTATTCTACCAGTATCAATACATTACTCACTTGGAGTGGTGACTCCCAATGCAGATTTCAAGGCATTCATTAGAGGGTATTTGCCTTCCCCACAGAATATGCCAGTGAAGTCATCTAGGTCAATAGCCCATACCATGGCTCCTCCAAAGTTGTTCTCCAACAGCCACTTAGCCTGTGAGTTATAGTTAAATAATCTGAGAATCATAGCTGTCCTTTCCTTTGTATTACCTAGTGAGAGGATCAGTGGCCTGACTCCACACTGCTCTTTATAAATTTAGCTCTCCTGAAGTTGCAAGTACATATCACAAACTAGATTTCTAAAGGCATTTTAGGGATTCCATCTTAAATCTGAACAAACTAAGTTTGCAATCTTCATTACATGGAATTTACTCTGTAATTATTTAAGGTTAAGTTCCAGGTAAACACATATAGGTTTTCTCTGTTATAAATCTCTATCAAATGATTTACAGGGTTAGTCCCATGTGGTTCAATTGAACAGGTTCTTGTTTGGACAGGAGGCAGCAAAACACCTAAATTAAAATCCAAGATCATTTGACAACAGTGGGAAGCAAGACTCACCAATCCGGAAGAAAGAGATAGTTTAAAAAATTACTGATTAGATGGATTTGGCTGTGTTTTAGTCTGTGTTTTTAACCTATACATTTAATATTTTAATGGACTATTATTTTTTGTGTCTTTGTAACCTGTCATCGCATTGTTTGCTGCCTTGATTCTAAGAAGATGTCAGGACAGAAATATTTAAAATAGTTGTATACTTTTCTCTGTATTCCATTAACAGTTGCTATCTGTGTCCCACCATTGCTTAACACTGAAATGGAATAGGGAATTGGAATCCTATTCCACCCCGTTGGCAATTTAGAATATTTTAACCTGTAAAATAAACTGTCATGATTCATGTAGAAGAGATGAGAAATAATCAAGTAACTTTGCTATGCAGAATATTCTTGCATTTTGATTTTCATGTCAAAAGTAATGCCTTCAGAGGAATCCCATCTCTCCTCCTAAACTCTTTGGGTTTTTTAAAAATGTGTTTCTGTGTGAGAATACTGACCCTGGGGGTGGGGAGTGGGATCTGTTCATTGGGCTAGTCACACAAGTGATATATCAGCCAGACAGAGATCAAATCTGGGATGACAATTCTAAAAGTAAACAAAGTCAGCAGCAACTGTGGCCAATGCTTCCTAATTTGTTATATTGGTCATCACAGCCAATGAGATATCCAAATATAAACAAAGTTAACACTAGACTATAGCCAGTCAGAATATTTATGTTCTTACATGATTGGAGAAAAAGTGTTAGTTCAGAATGAGGGTAATGCTTCCTGAATAGGTGAGCATTACTGAAACAAATACTTTAACAATTGCCAGTGACAGGTGGCTGTCTGGTACTGCTGAACATATTTACAGAAGACATTTATTTATTTATTTATTTATTTATTTATTTATTTATTTATTTATTTATTTTAGTATATTTCTGTTCTGCCCATTCCTCGTAGGGCTCAGAGCAGAGTACAACATATGATAAAACAATAAAATACAATGAAAACATTTTATAAACAAACAACTCAACGGCACTCAGAAAATTTTCCATATCATTGCATATTGCCCAGCCTGGCCGTCTCACATCATGATAAGGTTATCCCATAGAGATGGCAGATATTATTCCATTTTATAGCACAAGTGACAGTGCCGGCAGGGGAGGCCAACCAGACGCCCGCAGCCTCAACTAAAAGTCCGGCAGAACAGCTCCATTTTACAGGCCCTACTGTAATAAGCCAGGTGGGGCTCGGATCTCTGTAGGGAGCTGATTCCATCAGGTCGGGGCCAGGACTGAAAAAGCCCTGGCCCTAGTTGAGGCAAGGCGGGCATCTCTTGGGCCAGGGACAGCCAACAGATGTTGGGAGGCTGGACGTAATGACCTCCCGGGCATATATAGGAGGAGATGGTCTCGCAGATATGTTGGTCCCAGGCCACAAAAAGTTTTAAGTGTTAAAACTAAAACCTTGAAGTGAATCCGGTACTCAATAGGCAGCCAGTGCAGACTGCGGAGCACCGGCCAAATGCCTACCCATAGAGATGGTGCAGTCAGCAGGCAAGCTGCCGCACTCTGCACCCGCTGCAGTTTCTGGATCAGTCTCAAGGGCAAACCAGCATAGAGCGAGTTACAGTAGTCTAGTCTGGAAGTGACCATTGTATGGATCACTGTAGCCTTGTCCTGGGGGGGGATAGATATGGTGCTAGCTGCCTGATCTGCTGAAGATAAAAAAAGGCAGACCTGGCAACCATCGTGATGTGGGCCATCAGATCATGATGGTACCGTTAAAGTACTATCAGCTTAATGACCTTTCCTTCCTTTCTTTCCCCTTTCCTGGTTAAACAGTATAGCCAATGAGCACAAAATGGAGCAACAAATAGGCATACCTTGATGGCAAAACTCTTAGGGTTGTCATAGCCAATCCACTGATTTCCTTTGTAGGCATAGGGAACTTCCTGGGGAGCATTCCACACAACAGTGGCGCCACTCTTCAAGAAGGTACAAATCTGTGGGACCGATATGCTTTGTTAAATCTATGAAAACATCTGCTTACATAAAGGTAGCTGTTGGATCAATTTTGTTCTTTTTACTGTGAAGTGGACTTTATAATTGTATTGGGTAAGTAAGACATTGATACAAACAAGTTCTATGCAGTCTTTTAAACTGATGCAATGCAAAGAGTGGCTTTCATACTATATAGCACCCAGAGACATGGGGAGAAGAGGGAGCCCCCAGGAGTAGACCTAAAGGAAGAAGCAGCTTGGCTATAGAGAAGAGGAAGAGTCAAAGGACCCAAGGATAACTCAGGAGCAGGAAGTGGGGGGGGGAGTACTAAACTACTTAGGAGTAAGGGTCTGCTCAGGAGTAGGATAAGAGAGCTCAGAACTTGGTGTGGCTGGCAGGAAGGAAGCAGTTAAAAGGCAGAAGTAGGGGGAATTAGCATGGCCCACTCTGCTCAAGAAGATTTGAGGGGAGTGTCTGGGGAGGGTGGAGTTTGGGCAGAGGAGACAGCTCTGTGGGAATGTGATGTCATAGGATTTTTTCCTGCAAAGCTGCAATTTCCTGAAGGGGAATTGATCTCTGTAGTCTTGAGATCAGTTGTAATTCTGGGAGCACTCCAGGCTCCACCTGGAGATTGGTAAACCTTGGAGGAAGAGAGGAGGGAAGAGTCAGTTTTTCGTAGCCGTAGGAAGGCTGAAGGAGGAAGCAGAGAAGGCTGGAGTTGGTTTCTGTGGTCTTGGGTGACTGAATTCTCCTATGGACAGTGGAGAAGGCATTAATGGCCAGTCCAGGCAAAAAAGAGAACCATAGATTACTTTAACAGGGATACTGGCAGTACATCTTCCTCAGGGTCTACTCCTGTGGGAAGGATGCAGCAGCTAAAGGACTTTGCCCTTGGAAGCGGGCCTGAGGTTTTTCTCCCTGACATCTGATTTTCTATGTGGAGAGAATTTTTATATGAGGGAACATTCAATCACTTTAACCCTGTTTGCAGTGTAATACGATAAACTGAGACAGAGTTTTACCTCAAAGTATGCCAGTGTTCCAGCTTCTTGGGTGTAGGCACCAGCTGCACCTGGTCCAGAGGTTGGAGCATTCAAGCCATGGTTAGAGGGGTTGCTGAGAGTGAAGGTGCGGGCATAGGCTCCAAATCCCACCATCAACTTCTCAGCTGGAGCACCATTGCTCTTCCAATAATTCATAGCATAGTCCTGGTATTGCAAAAGGCATTGCAAAGGGGTCAGAAACATATTCCTAACCATCTCAAGAGCAAATACAGTATAATATTTAGAGTGTTGCAATAGGAGTAGGGAGATTGGTGTTCAGAACTCACTAGGTGAGTTTGGACTAACTGGCTAACCAGTTATCAAGGCTCACTTTGTCTATCACATAGACTTATTCTGAGGATGAAAAGAAGAGAGGGAACCATATATGCTACCCAAGGTTCATTAAAGGAAGGACAGTATAAGTATGTAATAAATAAATATTGGGATTGTTTTGATTGTGAATGGAAGTTAAAAAGAACTCTTTATAGAAACTGTCACTCACCACATTGAAGTAGATGTAGGAGCCTTGGTCTTCAGGCCCTGCAAACAATGGGCTGTCCTCACCAGTGAAACCTTCCCAAGATCCTCTGAGGTCATAAGTCATCACATTGATAAGGTCCATGTACCTTTTTTTTTACAGGGAGGAGAATGGCAAAAAGAAAGAAAGAAATCATTCATAATTGTTTTAAATCTGGTCATTTATCAAGTGGTGCCACATACAATGCTTTTACATTCAAGAGCAATTTTGAACTAATCAAGATAAGAGGAAACACACGATACATCCATGGTCATTGCTGCTGCTTCCTTTCTATGCATTTTGGTGTGATGATTCAAAATTATGATAAAAGAGCAAATCAGTGTACTCTGCAAAACTGTTCAGTTGTGTTATTTACATAAGGGTCCAATTTAGCATTTGCTAAGACCCAAGAAACTTTCTGTGGGGCAGCCCCTTGGCATTTGCAAACAGATGCAACAGGAGGAGTCACAGGACCTCAAAAAAGATATTATAGCATTGGAAAAGTGCAGAAAAAGGGCAACTAGAATGATTAAAGGGTTGGAACACTTTCCCTATGAAGAGAGGTTAAAATGCTTGGGGCTCTTTAGCTTGGAAAAATGTCAATTTCGGGATGACATGATAGAGGTTTACAAGATTATGCATGGGATAGAGGAGGTAGAGAAATAAGTACTTTTCTCCCTTTTTCACAATACAAGAACTCATGGACATTCAATGAAATTGCTGAGCAGTCGGGTTAGAATGGATAAAAGGAAGTACTTCTTCATCCAAAGGGTGATTAACACATGGAATTCACTGCCACAGGAGGTGGTGGCGGCTACAAGCATAGATAGCTTCAAGAGGGGATTGGATAAGCATATGGAGCAGAGGTCCATCAGTGGCTATTAGCCACAGTGTATTGTTGGAACTCTCTGTCTGTGGCAGTGATGCTCTGTATTCTTGGTGCTTGGGGGGGGGCACGGTGGGAGGCTTCTAGTGTCTTGGCCCCACTGGTGGACCTCCTGATGGCACTTGGGGGTTTTTTTGGCCACTGTATGACACAGAGTGTTGGACTGGATGGGCCATTGGCCTGATCCAACATGACTTCTCTTATGTTCTTAGGAGATAAAGAAGCATGGTTATTTTACACCAAGAAGACCTGCTAACTACACTAATTTTTCCTTTAATCACTTGGCATTACAGCTGGTTTTGACTGTTTGCAGATGAAGCAATCTGACAAGAACATGGCTATAATAAAATCTGTATTTAGTCCAGGCCAGGTTAAAAGTACAAATAGTATCCTATATATACCCATATTCTGAAGTTCCTTCACATATGCCACACAAGTCACATTCTTTCTTCAAGTTGACCTTTTCTGACTAGTACAGGTACATTTACAGACCACCTCCACACAGAGGTCAGTTATTTTTCCTTGACACCTGTTGTGGATGGTATTTCAAATTTTAGTGAAGCAAGAAACAATCTACCTATGTGATGAGGAAATCCACTGCCAGTTTCTCAGTAGTAGGATTTAAAAAAAAAATGAAAGAAAGTAGGCAGCTCATGCTTTCCAAACCAAGCAGCTGTCCATTCATGTTATACTGGGAGAACTCATAACTTTGCCACTTACTTGGACATCTGTGGGATCTGGTAAGCAGTTTCGATGGTGCCTTTTCCAGCAGACACTGCTGCAGAGATCAGTAGTCTGGGTTTGTTGGTCTGAGAAGCCTCCTGCTCAAAAGCTTCATACATTTCCTGTCATTGCAAGAAGTGAATTGTTATTAAGTAACCAGAGATGAACTACTTTGAGGAGTCTCCCCCCCACTCTTGTGTATATGTTTTCCCCCCTTAAATATAAGGTGAGAATTCACTTACCTGACCTGGGAAAACTTCCCCATGAATGATGGAGAAATTTTCCCTGTGAGAAAATTCTAACATTTACAACACACTGAGATAAAATGCCAGAATGAAGGGCAGAGGCAAATAAAGCAATACAATTAAAAAGATGCCTCAGAAACAGCTGTAATTTTGATATAGTTTTGGCAGCCTGATATATTCAGAAAACTGTTGTGGAAACAGGGCCAGCCTATCCACTTGGCAGCCCTGGTTATTTTATTGTTGTAACTTATTTTATTTGTTTTATTTTTGTGAGCCATCCTGGGCATACTTGTGCACCAAATGGAGCCATTAAAATTAAAAATAAATTACATTTTTACATTCGATTTATATATCAGAGTCTCTTCTGAGCATATAAACACAAAAGCATTCATTTTCAATAACATGCTTACAGATAAGATGCCTTAAGGTTGTTTCTGGAAATAGCAATAAATATACTTATGTATGTGTAATGGAGCGCAATATATTAAAAGAGCCAGCTAACTCTCCAAACCTTCATGTGGAAAATACCTGCCCTGAAGTAGCAAGGTTTAACTCAAAAGAGTAATTCCAATTGCCCTGCGTCTACTAATGTCCATGTAGATATGAAAATCATTGTGGCCATATCCACTACCCAATTCAAAAGTAAGATGACACCTCACTCAATTGAACTCCCTTTGAGTCCTCTCAGCCCCACCCACCTCACAGGGTGTCTGTTGTGGGAGGAGAAGATATAGGAAATTGTAAACCGCTCTGAGTCTCTGATTCAGAGAGAAGAGGGGGCGGGGTATAAATCTGCAGTCTTTGTTCAGTTTCCATTGAGATTGTTGAGGATGTGAAAAGAGGAGATGATGGAAGATGTGTTTGCCACCAATAACTTGGGCCTTGATATTACACTTATACTAGCGAGTAGCAACTCTATTGCATATAAAGGATAATAGGAAAATTCCTTCCATTGCCATGAGGAATGCACTATCAAAGCCAACCTTAAGCAAGACTGTGAAAAGCTGTTGAGTATCAGCAGGGCTGCCTCTGTTCCCAGGATACTCCCAGTCAATGTCCAGCCCATCAAAGCCATACTTTCGCAGGAAGGAGATGGCAGACTGAATAAAGGTTTGGCGATTTTGAGCAGAAGAAACCATGTCAGAAAACCTGCAAGATAAAGCAAAGTGAGATGATCCATTTTATTTCATATGTATCTTTCAGGCCATGTCTGTAACAAAACTAATAGGTGCCCTGTTTTTATAATCAAGATGCAATTCACTCCTTTAGCATGCAAGATATAAATTTGTCTTTGAAGCAAGCTAGCTTTGAAATGCATAGATATTTATTTATTTGTCAGATTTATATCCCGCCCTCCCCTGACAGGCGCAGGGCAGCTAACAACAGTTTAAAAACATTAGCAATTTACAAACATATTGAAATTAAATATATAAAAAACAGATAGACAAGAGACTGTTTTTCTAATATATTATTTGCAATTTAGGGAGGAAGGGCTATCTGTGTTTAATAACCATAATCCATTTAATTCTTCTTCCTTGACAAGGGGAAGCTTCATGAACCTGGAAGCAAAGGCAAGTGATCAGTTTCCAGATGCTGAATAAAAACACAACCTCGCATGATGACTTACACTCCTCTTCATATGTATGTGGAGACTTGAATATATGAAAGCAACCTTTAGTTTCTCTAATCTTGAAATATATTAGATGGATTTAGGATATGGTTGAAAGAAGAACAGTGTTTAACTGATGAAATGGCTAAGGGCCAAGGAAATATCACAGTGAATGTTCTTGTGTGGTTGCCAGTGGCAAAACCAGCTGTTCAGAATGCATATAGAGGAACTTACTTTTGGGTTCCAAAGTTCCAGCCTCCAACAGACAGCAAGGTGTTCAGGTCAGGATTGCTGTGAACAAATTATCCAAATGTCACTAAAAATTTTAACCCATTGCAAATAATTACAAGCTGGTAATTTCTTTAAATGAAATGTCTCTAAATGTCAACAAGATGGATTGCCAGGGTAATCCTATACCCTTTCAGAGTTGTATAGAAGGGACAATCTTGTTGCAAGAAGATTTTTAATATTAACATGCAGCACTGAAGTACAGCCCCACCTATAGACATTTTCCCTTCTATGCAACCCTTAAAACTACTTGAGACCTCTAAGCTGGAACCAAAAATGTGCTTTTTAACAACATGTTGTTAATGTTGGATAGAAAGTAGAAAACAAATATATTAAAGCTGGACTGGGTGCTTTAGTAGGATATCTGTGCATGTGTGTTTTCTGGTTCAGCGTGTATACAAACACTGCATCCTCTTACTAGTTTTTGAGTCCATTAATGCCACCGTAAAGAGCCACATCATTCCACTCAATGGTCTGGATCTGGTTGTTAGCCATGCCAGCAAAAGCATAGATAACATGAGTACATAGGCATGGGTCAAGATCTTCGGGCATGTAACGTGCAATTCCAGGTCTGTATTGGCTCCAGTTGGTGAAGTAACAGACGATGTTGGTGGATGCACCTACATTTTAGAAAATAAAGGCCAGTCAATGAATTCTGGGTATTAATGTTCAAGCAACAGTTTTTCAGTATTAATTTTAATGAAATATAATAAAAAGGTAACGTGCGCTGAAACTTACCCAGCTGCAGCTGCAGCAGGAAAGCCAGACCTGTTAAAGAAATGTCTGGTTGTGAGTTGAACACAAAAGCAAGGCCTGAGTTTTTCTTACAGCTACAAGTCAACAAGTCCATCTAGGCTAGAAAATTACCCTGGTTTTACACTAGTACCATGTTACTCCCCTAACCTGCTCCCGAGAATTATAATTTGATAAATGGGCTGAGAATGAGTTCCTCAATCCTTCCCATAGAAAATGTTGTAAGCCACCCAGAGCCTGCTTGCGGGATAGGGTGGAGTATAAATCAAAAAATTAAATTCAACTTAAAAGCAGTTCCCCAGGGAGAAAGAATTACTATTAAAACAGTTTGTTACTAGATACCAGAATATTCAAAGTTCCTGCAGTTCCATGCAACATTTGAAACTGTCCTCCATATGTAATAGTGATTAATATTGGGGCTTGATTAGACTGCCTAGGAGAGAGATGCCTATTATCAGATCCATTCCTAGCACAGCACTGAAATGACGGCACAACACAGAACTGAGAACATAATTTGCTTTGCTTGTAAATAATAGTACTGTTCTGTTTAGCAATTAAATGTCTGCTAACTGAATCAATGTAGATGTAGAAATAGACAAGATTTTAACTGTTTTAATGATGAACTTTATAGCTCTGTTGTATTTTTTTTTAAATGTCATGAGCCACCCCTAGCCTCATGTGGCAGGAGAGAGGTGAGATATAAATCTCAAAATAAAAATAAATAGGTAAATGAAACACAGGCTTTCTTATACTGTATTTTCCTTCAGGGAAAATTTGGAGGTTGAGCACTTGCAGGGGCAAGTGGTGATTCTTAGTTGTTTTCCCAGCCATGCTTTGTATCTGGCAGTAAACCTGCTTGGTTTGGAAAGGTTTGGCTTCTGGTAGGACAAGAATGCTCAGGCACAGGGACTATTCTGCCTTGCAAGTACCACCCCCTACTCACACACTCATATTATTCCTGCAAAAGTAAAATGCATACTTACCAAAAGAAAGAGTAGTTCCATACCAGATGATGGATTATTAGAAAAAGATTTTGTGAGTCACCTAGTCCAAGCCAGGGTGACAATAAGATTTTCTGGGATTGGGCTGTTAAAACTGCTCAGGAGCAAGGCAAACTGAGTGTCCCCCTATCTGGCCCCTGGCAATGACAATAGCTTGTGGAAGTTCTTGTGCTGCCTCTTCCATCATCACTGCTGGCAGAGGCTGACCTGGACAGCTGCTGCAATGCTGCCAGCACCACTGAGGTTTTTGGTTGCCAGTGCAGCCCTCCTGGAAAGCTGCTGGTAAGATAAGAGGCCAATCTGCTCCTGAGTTTCTTTAACATAAACTACAAACAAGCTAACATACTCTCACCCAGCGTCTTAAAAGTGTTAAGAAGAAAATGTGTAGAACTGTTCTTACAGTCTGGAAACATTTCTAGATATTCATTTTAAATGTGCTTGGCTGTAACTTGAACTTATTTCTTCATACTCCTCATCTAGGGAGGCCCCTGTGTTCTAGAATTCCATGTTCAACATTTTTAAAAGATTCTAAAATTGCTCTTTAATTCTGTATTTAGAAAATCTTTAAAAAGTATATGGTCAGGTAGAAGGTCAGAGCAGAATCTATGGAGACAGACAGAGACTGAAGCATATAATGATGAACAGAGAGACTGGAAATCCAAGACTATTGTTCTTTTGCTAACTTCATAATTCAGTCCCCCATACTCACCAGTCAGAAGGAGTAGTTTGCCCATTTTGATACCTGTGCACTAGCTTGTTTGGGAGTTAACTTTCCTTTTATAACATACATTCTGCCCCCCATTCAAACATGTGACTTCAGATATCTTCACCCACCAAATAAATTAGAAGGTTAATATGTAACAGCTGGTAGACAAAATGAAAATAGGCACCTGGCAGCCATCTTCACCTTGAAATATTTATTTTGAATCTTCTGAAGTTTTGGATAACATCATGTTCATTGAAGGAGGTGGGTGGTGTTTACACCCCAGTCCCTAGACCAATGGTAAAGGCATTCACTGGAAATGTACCAAAGATACCGGCTATTAGATAAAGAAGACAAATATATGCATATCAGTAAGAAGTTTGCTTATGTAATTATCTGTGTGAAAATGTATCATTATAATATTATTACAGGAGAAATCACACTAGTAGCAAACAGATTACTCATCGGGTCAGGTCAGTTAGGTTTTCCTTTCTCCTTTGTGACTTACTTTTTAACTTGATATGTATTTCTTGCAAACACTTTCAATATTTAAAGGAATACTTTGGAGGAAATTATGGATACCTAATTCTTACTGTGAATTCATAAATATCAAACATCATTACTCATTAAGGTATGCTCAAATCTCACTCCTGTAGATTCTAGTCTTTATTCATTCATCCATAACAAGTCATACTCTAACATGAAACTGGTTCAGAACTAGATTTAAATTAAAAAGACCTGTGTCTCATTCACATTCTGGTGTCACTATGTTCCAAATCATCGTTTTTAAAATTAAGGCTAGAGGAGAATGAGGGGTATGATGAAACCTTGAATATCCAGTTCATCATATATGCAGAGAGTAAGTATAGATTTTTCTATAATGAAACAAATCTAAATGATAAGATTTCAGGTGGAATGTGTGCTCAAAGCACACATTTCAACAATGATTTTAACTTTCTGTATACTACTTTGGCCTAATCATTGTTTTCCTCCCCTCCTAAAATTTAGATAAGGGTGGGATCCAAGTGTTATAAGCATAAATCCTTTCTTCCTGCACGGCAGCATGAGGAGGCAATTTTCACCTATTAATCCATGCTATTCCAGAGAGTCCCCATGTGCTACATCAAGGAGTGAGGAAAGTGGCAAATATTTATTTTTATTTTATTTAATAGGCTTATATTCTGTCTTTTCCTGTAAATGGCCTCAAGGCAGATCACAACATATAAAAATAACAATAAAAACCTACATATCAAAGTTAAAACACCAATTTAAAATTAACAGTAAAAACAATAAAAAAACCGCACCACCGGCAGACAGGGCACAGCACATCAATAACTAGTTGTAGGCCCACCTTAAACGATGGTAATAACAATAGGATAACACTGTAATAAAGCATGATGTCACCACAAGGGAGGCCAAATGATGGAATAATAGGACGCCCGCTGCCTCAACCATAGGCCCGGTGGAACAGTTCCATCTTGCAGGCCTTACGAAATGGCAATAATTCAGGTAGGGCCCGGATCTCCACAGGGAGCTGATTCCACCAGGCAGGGGCCAGGACTGAAAAGACCCTGGCCCTGGTTGAGGCAAGTCGGACGTCCTTAGGGTCAGGGGTGGTTAGGAGGTATTGCGTAGCCTATCGCAACGACCTCTGGGGTGTATATGGGAAAAGGCAGTCCCTCAGGTATGTAGGTCCCAGACTGTGTAAGGCTTTAAATGTCAGTACCAAAACCTTGAAGCGGATCCAGTACTCAATAGGTAGACAGTGCAGTTGGCGCAGCACTGGCTGAATGCTTGCCTATAAAGGCAATGAAGTTAACAGCCATGCTGCCACGTTCTGCACTAGTTGGAGTTTCCGGATCAGCCGCAAGGGTAAGCCCGCATAGAGCAAGTTACAGTAATCCAACCTGGAAGTGACCGTTGCATGGATCACAGTAGCTAAATCCTGGGGGGATAGGTAGGACGCCAGCTGCCTGGCCTGCCGAAGGTGGTGAAAGGCAGATCGAGCAACTGCTGTGACCTGGGCCTCTGTGGTAAGTGAGGCATCCAGTATCACTCCACATCCAGTATCAGTATCATGGAACTGATGACAGGGACAGATTAATAATATCAACCAGAGGGCTCCAGACTTCAGCACCATCTGCTTTAACAAGCCAGGATGGGCATGGGTCTAGAGGACAAGTGGTAGGCTTCACTGCAGCCAAGATCCTGTCCACATCTTCCAGAGAAAGCCAGCTGAAGTGGTCCAAAGAGGAGCCCAAGGACGGACAACGGCCTTCCAGTTCACGTGCTGTATCAACTGTGACTGGAAGATCTTGGCGGAGAGCCAAGATTTTGTCTGCGAAATAAGTCGCAAAAGCCTCACAGCCAATATCCAATTCCCTAACCTTTTGGTTGCCTATCGGCACTGTAGTTAATGATTGAATTGTCCTAAACAATTGGGCTGGGCGCGATTTCGCAGACACAATGGAGGCTGCATAGAATTCCTTCTTAGCAGACTTCACTGCCTTCTCATAGAACTTCATAAACATTCTGTAAGAAGTTCTTGACTCCTTGTTGTAAGAGCACCTCCACACTCACTCTAGCTGTCTAAGTTGCCGTTTCATCCTCTGCAGCTCCAGGGTATATCATGGAGCCTCTTTGGTATGGCAGCGCAGAGGGCGCCGGGGGGTGATGTCATCGATGGCTGTAGTGCCTCTACCTAAAAATTTGGTGCCTCTACCTAAACAAACCCCAGCCCTCCCAGAGCCTATGGGAATCATTCATGGAGGTGCATGGTGGCTGTGGGGGTGGGGCTTCCCCCGCCGGTCAGCTGGCTGGGGGAGGGGGGAATCCTGTAAAACTGGGGGATCCCCCACTGGGACCTGGGGATTGGGAAGCTTGTTCCAGACTAATTACTATCAGCTGCCAATGAGAAGTGTTGCCTTGTGAAATTGACCTAGACTTGCTTTGAATTGAGCTGTGGTTCCAGAAAAAATTAATCTCTTTTGTTGGACGAAGAATTGTATTCAAAACCATATATTACCAGAAACATATCACAAACAATTCATTTTCTAGATGAGAAACTCTGGCACCTTTATATAAGTTTTTATGTATAAATTGTTATTTTTGTACCAGTGGACTATACATGGAATTTATTGTAATTTGTATCTTCAGACATGTAGTGTATATTTCTGTGTATGTAGGTTCATGATATAAGTGCAAAGTGATCAATTTTTAGGAGTAAACAAAAATAAGCACTATAGTGAACTAGTATTATTTGTGAGTAATAGTATAATAATATAATAGTTATATGTGTTGGCAGATTTAACACTTTCAACACGGTTTTCCCCTAGTCTCCACTCATACCCATAGGAACTTTACTGAACATTCTTCAAGCTAATGGAATCTCCTAAATTATTTTTACCCATTATATTAAAAATCACATTTCCTATTCAGAGGAAATTGAGCACATTCAAAATTCATTTTTCCCCCCTGCCAAGCACCCTTTCCACAATCTGAGAATTATTTGGGAGGAATGCTCTGAGACCAAAGATAGGCCCAAGGTGAACTGAAATTATAACAGCACCTTCCAAAAAAACAGTGCTGAACTGGATCAGTAAATGAGATAATTTATCAAGGATCAAAAGAAAACTGTAGCATTGTGAGAAAAATCTAGAGAAATCTAGTTCATGGAGCCTTTAGAATTATCAGTTCTTTGGTCATAAAAACAGAGAGGCAACAGAATTGACCAGCGCCTCCAGTGAAACCACACAGTAGAAAGCAAATCTCCATGATATCTTTGTCCTTGGAATCTCCCAGCAAACATTTTACTAAAAACCCAAGATAAGATGTAATATCAAAGACCTTGTGGTTATGGTAGCAGTGCTAAAGTAACCCCCATGAGCAGAGAGTACATGACACTTATCTAGATCTAATAATGGCATTAGACAAGTGATAGTGAAAATCGGTTTTGCCATTTAATGAACTGCTGAGTACAGAGCTGGACATTCATAACTCATTTGCATTTGATTGCCAAGGAAAGCAGTGGGTCTTCCTTCTACTGTTACTTGTTAAAGTAAAAAAACTTGTTGAATATTGTGCAGAGCATGTCCTGTGGCATAACAGATGAAGTGTGAGGTTGAAAGACTTTCAGGATCTGAGCAAAGACAAATCAAGAGAAAATTTCTGAAAAGTGTACAGTCTTATGTTCAGGGCTTTTTTTGTAGCAGGAACTCCTTTGCATATTAGGCCACAGACCCCTGATATAGCCAATCCTCCTGGAGCTTACAGTAGGCCCTGTACTAAGATCCCTGTAAGCTCCAGGAGGATTGGCTACATCAGAGGTGTGTGGCCTCATATACAAAGGAGTTCCTGCTACAAAAAAGCCCTGCGTTATATTAAACGAGAAGAGTAGACTGAGAAGAGGCATGACATGAAGCACATGATACAGCTGAAATTAAAATTCAATTGCTGCTACTCTTTGCATAGATACTTTAAGGAATAAGGGAAGAATGTAGCAAAGTTTTGAGGAGGGAATAATACAGTGAGATAAATGAGAAATCAAAAGTCCTTGGATGGAAGGGGAGTTTCAAGCCTTGGGGAGGGGGCAGCATAAGAAAATAGACTGAGAGCAAGAGATAGGGTTGCCAAGTCCAATTCAAGAAATATCTGGGGACTTTGGGGATGGAACCAGGAGACTTTGGGGGTGGATCCAGGAGACATTAGGGGTGGAGCCAAGATCAAGGCTGTGACAAGCATAACTGAACTCCAAAGGGAGTTCTGGCCATCACATTTAAAGGGACAGCACACCTTTTCAATTCCTTCCATAGGAAATAATGAAAGATAGGGGCACCTTCTTTTGGGGCTCATAGAATTGGACCCCCTGGTCCAATATTTTTGAAACTTGGGGGGTATTTTGGGGAGAGGCACTAGATGCTGTACTGAAAATTTGGTGCCTCTACCCAAAAAAACAGCCCCCCCCAGAACCCCAGATACCCGCAGATCAATTCTCCATGATTTTCTATGGGAATAAATCTCCATAGGGAATAATAGAATTCCCAGCAGACATTTTCCTCCCCTCCCCCTGCTTTCTGACGACCCTGAAGCGGGGGGAGGGTCTCCAAACTGGAGGATCCCCTGCCCCCACCTGGGGATTGGCAACCCTAGCAAGAGAAGATGTGGGGAAAGCTGCTTTTCAGTGACGTTTCACTGAAGAAGTTACTGTCAGTGAGGCTAATGGATACAAGCTGCCTGGATGGTAGCACATCTTATCCACATACCTTAAGAAAATATATGAAAAGCAGCACTGCTAGTTTCTGGCAGCAAAGCAGCCTACATAACTTGTGTTTGGACAGAACATTACACCATTGGTACTGAACTGGGGCAGTGTATTTGAGACTGGTGTTGCTTGATTGTGTGGAAATGCTTTGCACCCTTTCATATGCAACCCTGGCAGGCAGATACCACATATGTATGGACCAGTGCAAGGAGTGTAAAAAACAACCCTGCAAACAAGATTGCAAGTTGCAACCAAAGGTTTAAGAGAAAGAAAATGGAGTAGTTTGTACATAAAGAAATGGCACTTTTAAGCTAATAAGAGGAGGGGAGCAGATGTATCATGTTGCCTTCGGTGATCTCTTGATATATTATGCTGTGGTTACAATTCTTCAGTTCTTTTTATTCAGCTCTTCTTTCACAACTGCAGTTAGTGGATAGTTTCCTTCGTTACAGGCAGAACCTGAAAAATCATCTAAGTCAAGTGCCCAAATCATGATGCCTCCCAAATTGTTTGCCTTCATATATTGAACCTGAAAAGAGAAAGAGGAACAAAATTAAACAGCCATAACAAATACGAAATTACACAGAACTCTGTCTCCCCCCACCCATGTTTATCAGTCTGCACTTCAGTTAAGGGGTTGGATCTCGTGCAAAATTTCTGCTTCTTCTACACCTCTTGTGCAATCAAAAACACAAGAAAAAGGCCAAAGTAAATGCTTGCCATGCATCAAGCTCATTGTATTTTGACTTGCATTTCGTCTTCTGTAAGATCTTGTACAATGAATTCCAGGGTGCTAAAATATATAGTAAGAAAGTGCTCAGCATTGTACAAGGGCTTGCACAAGCGGAATGGCACTATGTCAGTTTATGTTTCCGCTTGCACATTTCAGGATCCCAGCCTGGGTGTCCAAAGTGAGTTATTATTAGTGCTACTTTTTGTTTTAGATATTGACCCTTGCAGACTCAGGTAAAAGCCTTGGAGTTATACTGAATTCAGCTTTATTACCAGAGAAGTAGGTTAATACAATTGCAAAAAAAGACTTTCTACCAACTCAGCCTGTAAAATGGCCTCAGTTTGTAAGATTAACCTCAGTTTGGCTTACCTGGCCAGCCACCTGGATTCATTCCATAGTAATATCTAGACCATGACCAAGTCCTGAAACTATCTTGGTTGATTGGTTTCTGAAGCCTTTGATCTAATTCTTATAGTAGCTATTCTGATATTTAGCAAACTTTTAAAATGTATTAGTTCCATAATGTGAATATCTAGATTCTGAATTGTGTTTATATGTGTATTACATGTTTGTATTGAATCTAGCCTGAGTAAGTCCAACAAGCTGTTGAGTTTTATGAATTGTAATTTTGGGTGTATGTGTGTACTATAGGGGTTCCCATTCTTGTTGAGCCTGTGGGCCAATTTGGAATTCTGAAGATGGCAAATGGGCATCACCACAAAGTGCCTGCCACCACAGGAAATGGCACAATGGCTATGATATGGTGCTACAGCCAATCAACAAACATGGAGAGGTTGCAAGACAAGCATCTTGCTGTGATGGAAGCAGCTGTTTCTAAATGTAGACACAAAGTAATGCCCTCTGGTTTCTTTTGAGGCATCTTTTACTCTGAAGAAGAAAACTAGGATTAGCTACTTGCTCTTGGGAAGAGAAGCTTTGTCAGAGAAGCAAATTTATTTATTTATTTATTGGTTTGTTTGTTTGTTTATTTATTTACTTATATTTATTTTATTTTATTTTATTTATTTCCTGCCCTCCCCACCAAAGGCAGGCTCAGGGTGGCTCGCAGATTGGGGTCAAGCAATGACCAAACAAGATAAAACAGCGATAAAACATAAAAACAATTATTAAAACATCAGTATCAATAGGTGCTAGTACAGTAGTTCATACAACAGTTAAAATTTTGATGGTAGCAATATAACTGGATTATTGGTATTAGATATTCCAAAGGGACCCCAGATCGCTATAATGTGGTGAAAAATCCAGAGTGATGTTTAAATTTCTGGTTTATGGGCCTAATCCGCTGCTGTAGAAGTTACCATTATAGGAAAGCATGGTGGAAGAGTGCTGTTTTACAGGCCCTGCGGAACTGTGAAAGCTCTCGCAGGGTCCTAACCTCCTCCGGCAACTCATTCCACCAGCTCGGTGCAGCAATGGAAAAGACGCTGGCTCTAGTTGACTGAAGCCTAACTTCCCTGATGCTGGGAACTGTCAACAGGTTTTGAGACACAGACCGAAGTGCTTGCTGGGGCACATATGGGGAAAGGCAGTCCCTAAGGTATGCAGGACCCTGGACATATAGAGCTTTAAAGGTTAAAACCAGCACCTTGAAGTGAATCTGGTACATTATTGGTAGCCAGTACAGCGCTTTCAGCACAGGCTGAATGTGTTCCTGTAAAGGAACTACCATTAACAGCCTGGTGGTGGCATTCTGCACTAGCTGGAGTCACCGGATTTGGGACAAGGGTAGCCCCATATAGAGGGCATTACAGTAATCCAGCCTCGAGGTGACCATAGCATGGATCACAGTTGCCAAGTTGTCGAGTTCGAGAAAGGGGACCAACTGCCTCACCATCTGTAGATGGTAGAAAGCTGACTTGGCAGTGGCAGATACTTGGGCCTCCATTGTTAGAGAGGGATCCAAGAGCACCCCTAAGCTTTTAACTTTGGGTGCCAGCATAAACTGCGCTCCATTAAGGGTCAGTAAATGGACCTCTGGTCCCGGACCGTGATGGCTTAGATACAGGATCTCTGCCTTTGTCGGATTTAATTTCAGCCTACTCAGCTTGAGCCACCCCATCACAGCTTGTAGCACCATGGACAGATCATATGGGGTGGAGTCAGATTGACCACCCATCATTAGATAGAGCTGGGTGTCATCTGCATACTGGTGACAACCCAGCCCATGCCTCAGGTCAACCTGGGTGAGGGGGCGCATGTAGATGTTAAATAACATCAGGGAAAGAACCGCTCCCTGCGGCACACCACAGATAAGTGAGTGTCGTTGGGATAGTTCATCCCCAACCGCCACCCTCTGTCCCTGACCCTGGAGAAAGAAGGAAAGCCACTTCAAGGCCATCCCCTGAATCCCAGCGTCAGCGAGGTGATGAGTCATCAGCAGATGACTGACCGTGCAGAACGCCGCCGACAGGTCCAATAGCATCAGCACCACCAAGCCACCTCTATCCAGGTGCCTCTGGAGGTCATCTGTGAGGGTGACCAGAACCATCTCCGTCCCATGACCTAGAGAAAAGCTGGAATGATGTGGGTTAATCACGGAAGCGTCATCCAGAAAACTCTGAAGCTGTACCGCCACTGCTCTTTCAATAATCTTGCCTAAAAACGGCAAGTTAGACACTGGCTGGTAGTTTGCCAATTCAGCCAGGTCCAGGGATGGCTTTTTTAGAAGGGGACAAACCACAGCCTCCTTAAGAGGTTAGGGGAAGGTTCCTTGAAGAAGGGACTTATTGACGATTTCCTGCAGGGGAGCCAGTAGCTCCTCCCGGTTGGCTTTTATTAGCCAGGAGGGGCACAGATCCAACCTGCAGGTAGTTGGGCATGCAGTGGAGAGTACTCTGTCAACTTCCTCCAAGCTGAGTGGAGTGAAATAATCCAAAACCTAACTAGAAGACGTGCTTGGAGCCTTGAGTTCATTTACGCTTTCCATGGTGGCCGGGAGGTTACGACAGAGTGACAAAGACTTTATCTACAAAGAAGTTCGCAAAAGCCTCACAGCCAATATCCAATTCTCTAGCATTTGGTATACCCAACGGAAGGGTAGTTAAAGAGGGAATTGTCCTAAACAATTGTGCTGGGTGCGAATTCGCAGACACAATCATAGTCATAAGATATATTTTCTTAGCGGCCTTGACTGCCACCTCATAGGTTCTCATATACGACCTATAAGCTGTTCTTGTCACTTCATCATGGGCTCGCCACCACTGCCTCTCTAGCTGTCTGAGTCTCTGTTTCATCTGCCATAGCCCTGGAAAATACCAGGGTGCCAGCTTTGCACGGGAGTACAGAGGACGCCTGGGAGTGATCTCATTGATGGCTGTGGTAAGTCTGTTATACCAGGTCTCCACTAGCTCATCTAGAGAATCATCAAGGGGTCAAGGGGCCCAGAGAGCCATCTGGAACCGCATAGGGTCCATTTGGTTGCATGGGCGAGCTAAAATATGCTTGCTGCCCACACAGGATTGAAGCGGAATATTCAAACGGGCCTTCAGGGCACAGTGGTCCGACCACGGCACTGCATCAGCAGTAATATGGTCCACTGTCATTCCCGCCGCAAAGATCAAAGCCAAAATGTGTCTGGCCTGATGAGTGGGAGTTGTTACATATTGAGAGAGTCCCAGCACTGCCATGGATGACACCAGCTTCGATGCCAATGTGGAGCCCACATCATCGGCATGGACATTGAAGTCACCCAGAACCAAAACTCTAGGGTGCTCCAATGCCCAGCCTGCTATGGCCTCCATAAGGGCCGGCAGGGCATTGGCTGGTGCAGAGGGCGATCAGTACACCAGCCAAATAGCCAAACTCTCTTGCGCCTCAACCACCATGCCGGCACATTCAATACCGGTGATTCTTGGGGCTGGTAGTGCCCGGAAGGAGTAAGCCTCCTGGATGAACATCACTGCTCCCCACCCCCATTCGCTAGTCCATGATTGGTGAAGGACCGAGAATCCGGGGGAGCTACTTGGGAGAGAGCAACTGTCTCACCGTCTTGCACCCAGGTCTCAGTCACGCAAGCCAGGTCCATATTCTGCTCTAGCAGGAAATCACGCAAGACAGAGGTCTTATTATTAATTGACCTGACATTGTACAACACCAATGTCAGAGGCAAATGTTCCAACTTGGCCCCACTGCTTGCAACTGTTGGGATGGGATGCAGGCTGGAAGGAGGTCGAGCGTTCTGCTATTTTGGCTTCCTTCCCTTATATAAACGCCTGTTCCCACTGCTATACTTTCCCCTCCCCAGGAACACCGGGATCCCCAGCTCAGTCATCATCTCATGCTAGGGTATGTATAAAATATACAAACGCTTCTAACCTGGTAGTATAGGGCTTCACTAACCTGTTTAATACCCAATTTAGTCTAAACTAGTCAAATAATAAATTCCTGCCTACTAAATTAATTATGCCCCTTATATAGCCAATTAAACAGAACCTCCAAATAGTGCTGTGATAGTTCCCCTCAATTTCAGAAGTATACCTAATTAATCAGCACTTTCTAATGATCTAATTTAGCAGCCAATTTCCATTAGGAAAACAAAGAGAGAGTGCAAATCTATTTCCTTATCTACAAAATTAAATAATCCCTCCCCATTGCCAATTAATCTAAAAATAAACAATTTAGTACAAGAAATATACACCTCTATCAATTAAAAGTATACTAATTAATTAGCATCACTCATCCAATTAATTTAGTAGCCAATACAGTGATATAATAATTACTTTAAAATTAATTCTAATTAGACTTAAATAAAGTGCCATGCGAATTTATCAAGTTAGCAGCAGATGGTAGGTATCAGAGTCCAAGTTAGCAGCAGTTGTTAATAGTGGAGTCCAATTTCCAGATCCAGCAACTTGGCAACAGAGTAGCTGGGGAAGTCGGGCATTTATCTAGAGTCTTTAAGTGCAGATGATGTAAAGTGCAGATAATATACATACATTCTGGGTGCAAAAGAAAACAAGTTCTCATCAACTCATGTAGCAGTTTGGGCAGTTTGTTAAACCATGCATGGCTCAACCGGCAACAGTTCATCCGATGTAATAGGGGACCTTCCCTTCTTTCATATGTCTATAGGGGACCTTCCCTTCTTTCAAATGTGTATAAGGAAGTCCATTGCTGATGCCATCATGCCCAGCAGTTCCACATGTGTGAGGGGGGGGGGGAGATTTCACTGGTGTACAATATGTATACAGAGTCAGCCCTGCCACTAGGCAAACTAGGCGATTGCCTAGGACACCAGCCTTCTGGGGTTGCCAAATTGGGCACCCCCCATGTGACTTGGTGACATCAGTGCACCCCCCCCCCCAGAAGTTAGTCTTGCCTAGGGTGCCAGACAGTCTAGGGCTGGCTCTGTATGTATATCATGACAACTTTTACATATGGGCTGATAGCAAAAATGGCTGTGCTGGAATGGCTTGTTAAGCAAAGAGAAGTGAAGATAATTCTAAACAGGCCTATATAATCCCAGTTCTTGGTAGAAATTCATACCACTGTAAACAACAGTTTATAGCTTTGGTGAATGGCCCATAACATATACGAAAATATCACGAGAATATGTAGTATGGAAAGTTATCCATAGGTTAACAAGTAAATATTATTTAAAAATGGATTCCATGTGCTAATCATATTTTAAATTCAGTTACAAGTCACATTTCTTAACAAACAAGTTGGAAACAACTCTTTTCAATACTTGCCTTGCCCCGAACACTTGTTATATCTTCATATCCTACCCACTGATTCCCTTTGTGAGAGTAGGGGACTGCCTGCTCATCAATTCTTTCCTTCTTGGCACCATGATTAAACTCACAGATCTGGCAGGAATAATAAAAATTAAAAAGTATGCATGTATATTATAAATCATGCTTTACTGTCTGTATTAGAGAAAGGCATGAACCATAAAAAGAGATTGAGGGGGGATATGATTGCTCTCTTTAAATATCTGAAAGGCTGGAGACGACATACGCAGTTCCAAAGGAGAGACGGAAATTATGATTTACTAAAGCTTTTGCAAGAAGAAGAGACTGTGTGTAGACCTTATCGTTTCCAGTAGAATGGATGAATTTGCCAAGGGGAGAAGGCACAGATTGTGCCAAGAAGATCAAAACTTGGAAGGCTTTTAAGAAGAAGGGATTATAAATTCTGTTTTTATATTTGGTCAATAGCAATATAATAAAAGGGAACTGATATATGACTTTGAAATGGAAAACTGGATCTTTAGAATTCGGATTTTTTTCCCCCTGTTGATATTTTTATCTATGGAGCCTATATTCTTCAATCCAAATAGAGCAATCTAGTAGAAATTGTGGTATAGTGATTGTATGATTTTCTCCTTAGGCAAAAAATAAATATGCATGGGAGATGAGGCTGTTATTGTTTACCAAACCTCTTATTTTTAAAGTAATATGATACCTGGAGACATAGTCTCCAAAAATTATTAAATAATTTTGATTATTCAACTTAGATAAATATTTGATTAGGGTCAATTTACATTAAGGTAGACAGCATAGGTATTTTATAATCTTAAAGATCTGCTCCTGATTTCTAATTTTGGAATTCGAAATTGACAAAGTAATGCATCTTTTATTTTTCTCTTCTGCTGGAAGCAAATAAGTTAGTATTATGGATAAAGAGTGTATATTCATCTTCCCTTTTTCCGCTTATTCTTAATATTGTTAAAATCAACCAGTTAGTTTTTTTCTCTTATTTGTCTCTTTGCTTTCTCTTTTGTATAGCTTAGAGCTATACCATGGGGGCACGAGGAGCAGTGTTCCCTCTCTAAGCTATGGAGTCTTGTGAGCAAAAATCCCTCTTTGTGAGCTGCTGGCATGAAAGTGGCGAGCTCCGGCATCAATGAGTTTGCTCGGGGGCCATTTTTGCCTGAGCCGGGTGTGAGCTGGAGGCTAAAGAAATGTGAGCTGTGGAAGGTGGCTAGGCGAGAGCCGCCGCTCGGCCAGGTGGGCCAGCGCTGCCTGCTTGGGGCGTGAGAGAACCTCTGCCTTCCCTGCCTCCCGTGCCGTGCTGTCCCTCCCCGACTCCCGTTGTTGACGAGCGAGTGAGCGAAGGAGTGGAGTGAGGCATGTGCCGGGAGGCTCCCCGTGTGGAGGCCCAGGGCTGGGGGGCTTGTGACGAGTGGCGGTGGCGCTGAGGCGAGGCAAGGCTGAGGGGAAGGTGCCCCTAACCATTATTTCCTATGGAGGGAAGGGATTTAAAAGATGTGCGGTCCCTTTAAATGTGATGGTCAGAACTCCCTTGAAGTTCAATTATGTTTGTCACACCCTTGCTCCTGGCTCTGCCCCAATGTCTCCTGGCTCCACCCCCAAAGTCCCCAGATATTTTTTGAATTGGACTTGGCAACCCTAATGCTATGAACCATAATTAATACAATCCTAATTTTCCTGGTTTGTGCCCATCCCTAGTTTGATTCTACTGTTTATTCATTTTATTTTTTTTAATTTACTTTAAATTTCTATCCCTCTCTTTCTGCAAGCGGACTCAGGCTGGCTAACATTCATATTTGCAAGTTAAAACTAATAAAACATAGTTACAATTTAAAATCATTTCGTGGTGCTGTACCACTGCAATACAGGCGAGTTCTTTTCTGATGGTGATCACATAGTAACTCTATAATGATGTGGGGTGGCAGTTCTTTCCCGGCTAGATATCAAAGGCCTGTTGTAACAAGTTGGTCTTACAGGCCCCGCAGAAAGTAGAAAGATCCCGCAAGGCCCTTATAGCCTCCGGGAGAGCATTCCACAGTTCTGGTGCTGCCACAGAGAAGGCTCTAGCCCGTGTCAAATGCAACCTAGCCTCCTTTGGTCCAGGGATGGACAGTAGATTTTTTTTGTCCCTGAATGCAGTGCTCTCTGGGGAACATGTGGAGAAAGGTGGTCCTGCAGATAGACAGGCCCCTGACCATAGAGGGCTGGAATAGCCAGCTCTCTAGGGCTATTGATGAGATTGCACCTCGACGCCCTCTGCAACCTCGGACTAGGCTGGCTCCGTGGTATAACCTGGAATTATGCCAGCTGAAACAGGGTCTCAGACGGCTAGAGAGGCAATGATGGTGTACTAGCGATGAAGCGACTAGAGCATCTTATAGGGATTTTATGAGGTCCTATGAGATGGCAGTCAAAGTCGCAAAGAAAACGTACTTTGCGGCTAAGATTGCGTCTGCAAATTTGCACCCGGCACAATTGTTTAAGATAATTCGGAATCTCACTACATTGCCACAAGGCAAACCAAACGTTAAGGAATTAGAGATAGGCTGTGAGGCTTTTGTGAAATTTTTTGCAGACAAAGTCCAATCGCTCCGCCATGACTGCCCTGCCATGTTGGACACAGTATGTAAACTCGAAGCTCCGTGCCTGTCTTCTGGTTTGATCCTGGATCGTTTCGACCCCCTCAGCTTGGAGGAAGTTGACAGAATCCTCTCTGCTGCACGCTCAACAACTTGTGATCTGGACCCATGCCCCTCCTGGCTAATTAAAGCTTGCCAGGAGGAGCTAAGATGTCCTATACGAGACATCATAAATAGATCTCTTTCGGAGGGTCTTTTTCCAACCCCTCTGAAAGAGGCAGTGGTCTTCCCCCTTCTGAAAAAGGCTACATCAGATCTGGCCGAATTGGCGCATTACCGGCCGGTCTCAAACTTGCCCTTTTTGGGCAAAGTTATTGAGAGGGCTGTAGCGTTGCAGTTGCAGAGCTTTCTGGATGACGCTTCCACCTTAGATACTTTTCAGTCCGGCTTCCGCCCGGGCCATGGGACAGAGACAGGTGTTGCAAGCCGTGGCTGATTGGATTAAGCTGAGTGGGCTGAAACTGAATCCAGCGAAGACAGAGGTCCTTTGTCTAGGTCGCGGCAGTCTGGAAAGAGGGATCTCCCTTCCAGCTTTTGACGGGGTGCCATTGGTACCAGTGTGCAAGGTCAGGAGCTTGGGAGTGCTGCTGGAGTCTTCCTTGACAATGGAGACCCAGATAGCAGCCACTGCCAAATCCACCTTTTTCCATCTTAGGTGGGCGAGGCAGTTGGCCCCCTTCCTGGAATGCCGTGACCTGGCAACAGTGATCCATGCGACAGTCACTTCGAGGTTAGACTACTGTAATGCCCTCTACATGGGGCTGCCCCTGTACCGAACTTGGAAACTGCAGCTAGTGCAGAATGCAGCGACCAGACTGCTAGTGGGACTACCTCAGTGGGAACATGTGCGGCCTAGGCTGTGGGAACTGCACTGGCTGCCAATTGTCTACCGAGTTCGTTACAAGGTGCTGGTTATTACCTTTAAAGCCCTATATGGCTGAGGACCTGCCTACCTTAGGGACCGCCTCTCTCCATATGTTCCCCAGAGAGCACTGCGTTCCATCTCACAAAATCTTTTGGAAATCTCTGGGCCCAAGGAGGCCAAATTAAAAACAACCAGAGAGCAGGCCTTCTCTTTAAAGGCACCCCAATGGTGGAATCAGCTACCAGAAGAGGTGCAGGCCCTACGGGATCTTAATCAGTTCCGTAGGGCTTGCAAAACCGCCCTCTTCCAACTAGCCTTTTAAGATGAACCTGGAATTAATATCAAGCCATCTTGTATATACTGCGATTGTAGCACCATTATATTGTTTTTAGATTGATGATTTTAATGTTAACTTATATATTGTATAATTTATACTGCTCTGTTTATTGATTGTATTACTTTATTGTTATACCATGATATTTTATATCATGCTTTGTAAGCCACCCTGAGCCTGCTTTGGCGGGGAGGGCGGGGTATAAATAAAAACTTATTATTATTATTGAAATGGACTGTGATAAGTGGGGACCTGCAATTCTCATGGGGAGTCGCCACCCCCATTGCTGCTGATTCCCATGTTACTTGCATGGGGAGGGTTACAGGAAGAATCTCAAATTCCCAGCATTGCCAAGCCTGGTATAGCTACTAATGAACTTGGGGTCTCCTGGTGCTGCTGCAAGAGAGTGATTGCTGCTGATTGCTTAGGAGTGCCTCTGCTCCACCCTCTTTGCATTTTAAGCTGCGCCTTGCCAAAGGCAAGAGCTAAAGGGCTCTTGGCCTGTGGCTCTTCGCCTAGGGGCTCCCTAAGGACCAGGAACCCAGATCCCTGATTTCCTTGTTCTCCCAATAAGGTAAGTTGACCCTCCAGAAGGGGAGCCACTTAAACAGCATTTAAAGAGGACTGAGTGTCACATGTACGACTATCTGCCCAAAGGCAGAAGTCTTGGGTGTGTGCTCGATGCAAGGAGCTCCTGGTCCTCAGGGAACAAGTTCGTACCCTTGAGGCTGAGGTGACTGCCCTGGAGAAGCAGAGACGGTCAGTTAGGCACTTGCGGAAGACTCTCGGGGGCGTATTAGATGAGCCCCGCTCTGAACGTAGCAGCCCCATTGCTGCCAAAGAGCGTGAGGGTCGAGAGGGAACAGGGCACCGTGCTGAGGATAAGGGGAATGCGCCCTCAGAAGGGACCTCTTCTTCGGTTGGTGAGCGGGAATCCTTTCACGCCAAGGAACCATCCCTGGGCAGGGGGAGAGGGGTTTTATTGGTAGTTGGTGATTCGCTCCTTAGGCAAGTAGATAGCTGGCTGGTGAAACCGCGTACTGACCGTATGGTGACTTGCCTGCCTGGTGCGAAGGTAGCGGACATTACGCGTGTAGTAGATAGGCTGATAGACAGTGCTGGGGAGGAGTCTGTGGTCGTGGTGCATGTCGGCACCAACAATGTGGGGAAATGCAGTTGTGAGGTCCTGGAGGAAAAATTTAGGCTGCTAGGCGGGAGACTTAAGGCCAGGACCTCCAAGGTAGCTTTCTCAGAAGTGCTACCTGTTCCACGTGCAGGGCAGAAGAGACAGGCACAAATTAGAAGCCTCGGGCTTCCAGTCGCGAGGGATGCTGTGAGCAGACGCGTGTAACTCGAGCTCCGAGCGGCAGTTGCAACTTTTGGGCTATATGAGCAGATAAGCGAGTTTTTCCTTTTTTTTTTTTTCCCTCTCACTCAAACAGTGTGGCAGTTCTTGGGGAAGCCTTTGAGGTCCTGCTTTATTTTGCCTGACTTTGCTGGTCTCACGCAGAGTTAAAGAAGGTGGATGCTTTCTATCTTGCTTCCCTCCCCCCGCCCCTTAATTACCTAGCTGCAGATTTATGTCTCCTAATCCTCAGCAGAAAAGAAAGAAAGATATGCGTGGGAGACGGGGGGCGGAGGAGGAAGATTCCTTGAGTGGGGATGAGCCTTCGTCGGCAGAGGGGTCGTCAGGAAGACCCCCCCATGGAGAAACTAGAGGGAAAGATAGACGCTCTCGCGGGCAATTTGCTTCAGCTGTCGGCGCGTATGGATAAGCTTGACAAGCTGCAAGTTTTAGAGAGCCTCCCTACTCAACTCACCCAACAGCTACAGCAACTGACTTTGCAGTTACAACAAATGCAAAAGGCCACAAATGAAGCTTTAAATAAAATTCAGCTTTGTGAAGGCAAAATTGCCTCAGTCGAACAATCAGTGGCCCAGCAAGCTGTTGCTCTTAAAGAGACAGGGGGAGAAGTGCAGGCACTGCGAGAGAAAATTGACACCCTGGAGGCTGAAACGCGTCATTGTAACTTACGGCTGGTGGGTTTGACAGACTTGCCAGCTCAGTCCCCCTCTGAGCTGATTTCTTTTGTGGCTGGCCTCTCCTGGCAGATACTCCAACTCCCTGAGGATTTTGCTCTGGACATTGCTGATGTTCTTCACATGGCGAGACCAGGACAGCAGGGGTTAACAAGAGTCATTCTCTTGATTTCTTTTGTCTGCGCTACTACTCGAGACTTTGTTTTGAAAATGTTTCGGGAGATTGCAATGAGTAGCGGAATAACTTGGCAAGGGAGTGCAGCGCATCTCGCCTTATATCCTGATTATCCTCTATCTGTAATTCAGAGGAGACGGGCATATAAAACCGCAAAAGACCTAGCTAAACAGCTGAATTTAGAAGCTTTCATCTTGTTCCCTGCAACTTTGGTCATGATTCAGCATGGGAAACGTAAAGCATTCTACTCCCCTCAGAGTGCGGAAGAATTTTTGAGAACCTTACAACTGCCAGCTGCTGTGAACCCATCAAGGTCACAAGGAGGGAATGCAAGGTCCATGGAGACTTAATCATGTTTGGGCCGCTGATGTCTGCTGCTCCAAAGGAAAAAGGAGAAAGAGAAAGAAAGGAAAGAAATACACTGGATGGTCGCTTAATCTGCAACCATTTGCTTAGTCTCTTCTCTTTTTTGTATTTTTTTTCTTTTTTTGGTTGCAAGGGGGTTCTGATGGTCTTGGCTCTCTCCTCTTAGACTGTTCCATCCCAATGCAATCTACTTTTTCTATGCAGTTGGGCGTGTTTGTTCTTGTATCTACTACCCATAATTATCTGGTTTTTTTTGTTGTTGTTTTTTGGGAGGCCTCCCCGTGCCGCCTTGCTTTGTTATCCAGAGTTTTTTTTTTATTCTTTTTTTCTGGAGTGAGCCTTTTTGTCCCTCTTCTCTCTCCCCTTGCCCAATAAACTCCAATTGCATTAAAGATATATGGCACTCATTGGATTACTGCAGCTACTCCGGAGAAATTTATTATTAGTTTAAGTACTGTTGCTTGGACTGACCTACACAGCACTTATTCACCAATGCATTGTATATCGGTTATACTGTAGCTGAGCTGTATCCAGTGTTGTGTTTGACTCTTTTTACTTTAACAAGTGGGCTGGGGGGGAGGGGGGGAGTTTCTGCTTGATGGGATGGGGAACAAGGTCTCGTTTGATTGATTGCTTGATTAGGCATGTGCATGCAAGGGTGACAGTCTATGTCTATAATTTATGCGTAATAGCTATATAGACTCCAGTGTGTTTTCTCTAATTTTTTATGTGTTTGGATTTAGTTCCCAATGTAGCAAGTGCAGGTTCATGCCGCTCGGGCTCTGCTAAGTATCCCGTGACCAATTGGAAGCCAGGAAGTTTGGGTGGGGGTTGTATGCTCCTTGGGGTTCGGAGCGTATTATTTTGTGGGTCTCATTATAGGGTGTAGTATGCCTATTCTTATTTACCATTTGATGCCTGGCTGTCAACCCCCGGCCGGGCGCCCACGGACCAAGGCGCAGGATGCCATTTAAGGTATTGACATTCAATGCACGTGGCCTCCGTGACCCCCCAAAAAGAGCCATGATCCTTGGTGCATGTGAGATACGAGCTGCTGATATTGTCATGATGCAAGAGACCCACATTCTTGAAGACGAAGCCGGCTGGTTGGCAAAGTATCGTGGTGACCAGGCTTTCTGGCGGGTTTCGAACAAAATGCTCATGGCGTAGCCATAATTATCCAGGCTAAGATGAGGTGGGCAAAGATCTCGGAGTTCCCCGATCCTCAAGGTCAATATATTGTGCTCTTAGGGGAAGCCCAGGGGGTGAGAACGGCACTGATTAATATCTATGGCTCGAATAACGACAATCCTCATACTTTTAACAAAGTGGCTGCTATTCTTGCGAATCTGGACCATGATAATATTATCTTAGGTGGTGACTTCAATACTACTCTGGATGGCAAGATGGATTGTATGGATGCGACTGAACAATCCTTGAGATCACGGTCGGCCGCCTTGGCCCTGATGAAGGAATTTGGGGTGGTGGACATGTGGCGGGAGCAACATAAAGACTTGAAAGCCTACACCTTTTGCTCTCACATCCACCAGACCCTTGCAAGATTAGATTATTTATACTCCGATGTGTGCGTTCATCGGCAATTTATCCCTCCACTCTTTCTGACCATCACATGGTGCTTATGGAAGTGGACAACTTGCTACACATAGATAAGTCCCCAGTGTGGTACTTTAATAACTCTTTAATAAACGATGAGGCTTTTTGTGCACAAATGGAAGCAGAAATTCAACTTTTTTTGCCACTAATAAGGGTTCCGTTCAACATTATTTGACTGTATGGGAGGCTTTTAAAACAACGATTAGGGGAACAATTATCGCTTATTCTGCTGCAAAACAAAAGGAAAAATGCCGCACTGAGGCGAATCTTGAGTCCAGACTTTGGGCCCTATGGGATGCACAGTTCCAAAGCCCTTCAGAGGTGCAATTTAGGCAGATTTAACAAATAAATTTTCAACTTAATATGCTCAGGTCAAACAAGGCTGAACTTGCTTGTGCTCGCATAAAACAACAGCAATGGGAATTCGGAGAGAGACAAGGCAGGGTTTTGGCATCCAAGCTTAAAGCCCTGCAAGAGCAGAGATGGATCACTCAAATTGTGAACCAACATGACAAGCCTCACATCTCTTCTGTCGGGATTGCTGAATGCTTCCGTCAATTCTACCAGACTTTATATCAAGGACATACTGCGGTGGACCCGTCAGTTCAGGAATCTTTTTTGTGCTCCCTGGGTCTTCTGCAGTTGTGTGAGGAAGCAAAAGAACTTTTGGGAGCTCCGCTGAGACTTGAGGAAGTGAATAAGGTGACCCACAGACTTAAAACTATTTCTTTGCCGGGCCCTGACTGGTTCTCTCCGATGTGGTACATCTGGTTTGCAGATAAACTTGCTCTGAAGTTGTTGGCTACATACCAAGCGATTTTTGATCAGGGCATGTCATCAAGCTATTTTAATGAAGCCTGGATTACTTTAATTCTGAAGTCTGGGAAAGATCCACACCTCTGCACCAGTTACCGCCCTATATCACTTCTAAACATCGACAATAAGATTTTGATGGCTATATTGGCTAAGCGTCTTCAAAGAGTCATCGCCTTGGTGGTCGACCCTTCCCAAACCGGTTTTATCCAAGGACGTTCTGGTGCAGATAATATCCGGCTCATTACAGACTTGGCTGCGATCCACGCTCAGAAAGATGACGTCACCCTCCTTATTTCTCTAGACGCAGAGAAGGCCTTCGATCGGGTTGACAGATCCTTCTTGCAGATGGTATCGAAACATATGGGTCTCCCAAAAGACTTCCTTCATTGGACGTGCCTGATCTACAAGTCTGCTACGTCAAGAGTGCAGGTGAACGGTCACCTTTCGGCATCAATTAACCTTCGGTGCGGCACCAGACAGGGGTGCCCGCTATCCCCTCTTCTCTTTGATCTTTGTTTGGAGCCATTCGCTAGGGCAGTTCGACTAAATGACAATATCCATGGCATGAGCTACCAATCACAGACATTTAAGATTTTGTTATATGCCGATGACGCCATGCTCACCATTATGCAGCTGGAAATATCGATACCGGCGATTATTCAACTGGCAAATTATTTTGGCAGGTTGTCCGGTTATAAAATTAATTGGCAAAAATCAGAAATTTTACAGATCGGGGGCGAAGTAGCACTGATGGGAGACATTGGGCAGTTCTCAGTTCAAGAGGCTTTTATTATGTATTTGGGTATTCTTATTCCCAAACAGCCTAAGATGCTGATATTGTTAAACTTAAATAAAGTAATAAGGAAAATACAGCCGGAGCTAGAGCGATGGTCCGCTATTCCCTTGTCGCTTTGGGGTAAAATAAACGCTCTGAAGATGATCATCTATCCCCGGTTTTTTTATGTGTTGCGCGGTATTCACCAATATATACCGCAGAAGTGGTTTTGAAAAATCAACTCAATATTAATTAATTTCCTGTGGGAGGGGAAACCCCCTCAGCTGTCGTGGGCACGTCTACAGTTACCATTTGACCAAGGTGGTTTTGGCTTGCCAAATTTATGCCTATATCATCGGGCATACTTGCTGGCCGGTATTCAGCGATGGGCTCCACTTAATCATCTTGCTGAGTCTCCCTGGATGAACTTGGAAACTGCTGTTCTTACTCCTCTGTCGACATGGAATGCGCTCGGGTCAACATATCAGCAGGGAGAGGCAGCTCTTCCATCGATTTGGGCGACAAGACAAACATGGCAATATTTGGGCGATACCTACGGATTTGACAACTACATCCATAGTTGGATGACCCTTTGGGGCAACCCTGAAGTGAAGATAGGGGGACGGCCGGTGATCTGGAAGCCGTGGGCACAGAGGGGTCTCTTAACTCTCAATCAGCTTAAAGACAGCAATGAGGATGCATTTCTTTCTTTCGAGGATCTACAAAGTGCCTTTGGCTTACCAGCTAACCAATGGCTGCAATTCCAGCAACTGAAGCATTCGCTGTCTACTTCTTTCGGCATAGACGCCTTGGCAGTGCCGGATGCTCCGCCTCTCCTGCAGACCCTAGAACACGCAATAGAACAAAACAAACCTGTCCATGTTTTATATTCATGTCTGAAAAAAGACTCGCAATACTCTATGGAAAACCTGCGATGTCAATGGAGCGAGGAAATCAACTGCCCTATTTATCCTTTTCAATGGGCAGCTATTTGTAGTGGTCCCCGGCAATATTCGAAGGATCTTCATTTGATTTTAATTCAACAAAAGCTTTTGTTTAGGATTTATTGGACTCCTCTCCGTCTCTATAACCATGGTTTGGCTGAATCCTCAGCTTGTTGGTGGTGTCTACACCTGGAGGCGGGTCTGGCTCACATGCTGTGGAAATGCCCGACGCTAAAAAATTTCTGGGATGGGATTGCTCGATGGATGCAACAGGTACTTAATATTGACCAGTCTATCTCTGCTATGCAAATATTATTGAACTATTTCCCGTCGACCTGGCCACTGACTCGTTGGCAGTGAAGATGGGCGGCACGTGTGATAATGATTGCAAAGCGGCTTATCCTGTGGCAGTGATGTGAAGACTTCACTGGCACGATTACTACTTGGCTTGAGGAAATGTATGCCTTGGCTGTGCAAGAGAGGATAGCATATCGCCGGCAATGTCAACAACAACAATTTGAAGAGATTTGGTCGGCCTTCTTAGATGCATTAAAAACTCAATGCTTGGCATCTTGAAGTCTGGGATTTGTCTCTCCGGGGGTGCATGGGCTGGGGAACTGGCATGCCGGCATCTAATTAAGTCGATTAAGTATAGGCAGTTCAGATTAGGAGAATACATGGTGGTGGTGCACTGGGTGTAGAATGAGTGCCTCTGTTCATTCGATGGAATGAATGTCTTTGATATGCTTTATGAAAAACTTAATAAAGTATAAATAATAAAAAAAAATTAGAAGTCTCAATGTGTGGATGAGACGATGGTGTAAGGAGGAAGGGTTTAAGTTTGTTAGGCACTGGAATGCTTTCTGGAACAAGCGGGAGCTGTACAAAAGAGACGGTCTCCACTTGTCCCCGGATGGAACCAGGCTGCTGGCGCTTAAAATCAAAAAGGTGCCAGAGCAGTTTTTAAACTAAATCTTGGGGGAAAGCCGACAGGAGATGAAATGTCTCTGGTTCGGAAGGACTCCTCTCAAAGAGACGAAGGGTTGGCTGCTATTTTTCTACCGGGTAACGGATCAGAGTTGTCCACTGTGATGGTGACAAACAGTATGGACTGTCTGCCAGAGTCTCAAGGCGGCAGGAGGAAGGTGGCGGGCCTAGCTTGCCTGGGAAATTATAGATGTTTGTATGCAAATGCTAGAAGTGTTCGAAGTAAAATTGGTGAATTGGAATGTTTAGTGTTGGGAGAAAACATAAACAGTGTGGGAATTTCAGAAACTTGGTGGAATGAGGAGAATCAGTGGGACACAGTGATTCCTGGATATAAGTTATATCAGAGGGATAGGGAGGGAAGGGTTGGAGGTGGGGTGGCTGTGTATGTCAGAGAGGATATATGGTCCAGTAAGACTGAGGTCAGAGAATTAGATTCACTTTTAGAAATGCTTTGGGTTGAAATAGAGGGCCCAAAAGGAAATTTAACTATGGGAGTTTGTTATCGCCCACCAAATCAAAAGAGAGAGGACGATTATAATATGACGGAAGGCTTAAAGATAGCGGCTAAACGTAAAAACTGTGTCATAATAGGTGATTTTAACTACCCGCAGATTGATTGGGTCAATATGTGTTCTGGTAGAGAGAAAGAGATTGAGTTTCTTGATGCTCTCAATGACTGTGCTATGGAGCAGATGGTCTCAGAACCTATCAGGGGTGGGGCAATCCTGGATTTGGTCCTAAGTAATGCCCAAGACTTGGTGAGAGATGTAAAAGTGATTGCGCCGTTTGGGAGCAGTGACCATAATGTTATTGATTTCATCGTTTGTATAAATAGGGAGTTGCCCCAAAAGACCGCCACAACCACGTTTAACTTTAAAAGGGGTAAATTCACTGAGATGAGACATTGAGAGAACAGGGAGAAGGGAGGAATCAAATAAGATGGTTGCTCCTGCAAGTTTCTTGTGGGTTCACAGTTATTGCCAACTAAATTTAAACACCTCTGTTTAAACACCTTAAATTTACATTTTTAAGGACTGAATGCACATGATCTCCATTTGTTTGCCTATGAGTTTGGTTGCAGGATATAGATTATGACCTTTAATAAGATATAATGGAAACAGAGCACTTTAAATTGCCATCTTCTGTATTCTCACTTTCTTATATGAGGAGCCCTCTGAGCTTGGTTGTTTCCATCCTAATTTTGCCATGACTTCATCTCTGTGAGATTTATGAGGCAGGGGAGGTTGTTTGTGAATGGTAAAATGGAATGCAAATGTAACCCTTCCTACCTCATAATAGGACAGCATTCCTGCTTCCCGTGTGATAGCTCCAGGTGTTCCAGGACCAGAGACCATGGCTCCAACCCCAGTGTGTCTGGAAGCAAGTGTAAAAGTCCGCCCAAAGGTTGGGATGCCCATCATAATTTTCTCAGCAGCTGCACCTTTTCTCTTCAGATATTTCACAGAATAGTCCTGGAGAAGAGAAAGAGAGTAGCCATTGTACATTGGGTAAGAACCAACTGTTATCGTTGTGTGTAACGCCTTTCTCAGTTCTTAAAAATAGTAAGATACTGCCAAATCTGGATTTAATTAATACAGGAAAGGATAGCTATGGGATGTAGAGGAAAACAGATTCTTTATGCTTGACTTAGACAGGGCTCTTTTTGAGCAGGAACTCACAGGAATGCAATTCCAGCTGGGTTGGTGTCAGGGTGTGCGGCCTAATATGTAAATAAGTTCCTGCTGGGCTTTTTCTACAGAAAAAGCCCTGGATTTAGGGATGGTTAATACATATGATCTGATGAAGGCTTCAGCTTGTCTATCACCTATTGTCATTTTGGTGCAGGATGATAAGTCTTGTGAATCTATTGACACATTTCAAGATGGCAACTCACCATGACCAGTATAATATTGATCTTTAAAATGCAGTTTCAGGATGATGTGAACACCAATCCCTGCATGTGTTGAAGTAATTACAGTATTGCAATGATCATGAGAATCAATTATAGTCTGGTGTAATGAATGACTGGACATCTGGGCCATATCTAAAGTGGCTGTTCCTTCAGTAAGATTTGTAATGAAATTGTTAGCCTCATTTCATCAGTACTATGAGATGTTGCCTTATCTGGTCTCTTCCTGGCTGCCCACAACCTGGAAGTAGGGGCTTGCTTTCATTTCATTCCTCCTCTTCATGGGCACTTCTACTGCTGCCAAGAGGTGTCCTACCTTTTTCTCCTTGGCCTGACTTTCTGTTCCATTTTATTGTCCCTGGCTTCATAGGCTTTGTCAGTGGATGTGGCCTCTAGCAAGGATACCTACCAAGAAGGCCAAACCACCCAAAGTTACCGGAAGTGTGATCAGGTCCTTCCCCCTTTGCCCCCCTCCCAACCAAGAGAACACTTAAAAGAACTGAGGAGCAAGCAATGTACCATCAAACAAGATGGCAGTTTCAGCCATGCTTTTTGAAATCTGAATTTTAAAGTGGTATCTGTATAAGTAAGGTTGAAGCTTTTTATGAACAATAAAGGCATTTCTTTGAATTCAAGTATCATAATGTTTCTGTTGTATCAATACCCACAAAAATGCTGACAAAATTAATCAGTTTTCAGTCTTATGTAAAATGACATCTCTGCTTCAGAGCAGTGTATAACTGAGTGCACTCTTAGATATACAATGGCTAGACTATTTATGGTGGCGACAGCAACAAAGCTTCAAGTAACCTTTTCTATCAAGTCTGAAAATAGGTTCTGTGCACAGGACACCTCCTGGCATGTGCAAGAGGCCTCTTCCTGTCTATATGCTCTGAATAATATGCTACTTAAAAATTTAATGTGATGGAAGAGGAGTGTTCTCCTCCCCTCCCCTATGCAAATATTAGTGAATGACTATCTACACAATTTACTGTCCAGTTTTGCAGAGGAGAGCTAGGTTTCTGCATGATTGTGTTTGTGTGTGGCAGCCCCAGTTCATACACTGCACCATCTTTGTGATGGAGAAGGGTAAACATTTCCCTCCACTAGATGAAGGGTTCAAATGAAACAGGATGTGTGCTTCAGACATCACTCTCATGTGTAGCAGCTTGTTTAAAGTAGGAGGAGTACAATTTGTTTGATAAGGATTATTAGTTCAGTGGGCTAGGCTGGGAAAGAATTGGGTTTCCACTCGTATACCTTGATCAAAGTGTTGCCAGGCTTCCTGTATAGCTCTAGAGGAAAAATGTAGCCTTTTAAAACATCTAGAAAAGCACTCAGAAACATCTGTCACAGTCCTTGAATTCACAACTTACAACATTATAATACGATGAAGATCCAAAGTCATTTTTGCCCTTGTAAAGGGGGCTTCCGTGGCCAGTTGCATCTTCCCAGGAACCATGAAAATCATAAGATAAGAAATTAATGAAATCTGCAGACCTACAGGAAGAGGGCAAGAAGTGAATAGTGGCACAAGGTACTTTGGCTACATTTATACACACAGTTTGTAAAGTACAAATATTTTTCAGTGACTGACAGTAGATTTCAAGGTGAAAAATGTAGATCTATGGAACTGTTAGTTGGGTAGCAATGGGATGGGATTAATTCATCTGTAGATTAAACTACTTATAATATACTATTGATTGAGCCCCCCAGTTCATCTTGCAATGTATTTGATTTTTCCCAGTTTTTTAAAGATTCCGGGGGGGGGGGGGGAGGCTTGGGATCAGCCCCGTAGCCAGGATTTGAAGAATTGGGAGGCCCTGATTTTTTTCAGGGGGCACATAGTGGCCCCAACCTCCATGGCCTTCTCTCCTACCTCCACTGAGGAGGAAAGCTGCCAGCTCACTGCAATACAGCCTCCCCCCTCCCCACAGCTGCCCCAAGGTGATTCCTTTCCACCCCTCTTCCAGTAGCTCTGGTGGGGAGCCACTCAGAGGTTTGGATACGTGCCGCACGGTCTCCTGCCCTTACCTGTAGCATGAGCCAGCTAGGCAAGCCTGGCAAGACAAGGGTGGGTGGGGGTGGAAGATGTCACCAAGTTGCAACTGACTTCTACAAGACCTCCAATTCGAATTTCTTTCTGTTGGAGGGCGAGCCGAGGCTGCCCAAGTGCAGCTCCCACCCTCGCTCAGGTGGCCAGCGAGACCAGGCCAGAAAACCCCTGTAGGCGAATATCACCTCTCCACTAATTCCCAGCCCAGGACTGCAGCCGGGACCTCCACTTGTGTGCACCAGCCTACCCTACCCTGCCCTGTCTGCAATGGAACCATCTGCCCCCTACCCCCGCCACCCCACTTGAGGGCCAGAACGGCCTCTTCTTGCATGTGCCGTCTAGCCCAACGTCAGCCCAACATGGAGTTTAACTTTCAGTCCTGGGTGCTTAAAGTGCCCCATTGTTTCTGCTTGCTGGGGGTGGGGGGGGGGGTAGTTAGAGATTTCTTCCAGCCCCTTAGCAAGCAGAAGCAACATGGAGCTTAACTTTCAGTCCTGTGTGCTGAAAGTGCCCCGTTGTTTCTGCTTGCTGGGGGGGGGGGGGGGGTCAGAGATTTCTTCCAGCCCCTTAGCAAGCAGAAGCAACATGGAGCTTAACTTTCAGTCCTGTGTGCTGAAAGTGCCCCGTTGTTTCTGCTTGCTGGGGGGGGGGGGTCAGAGATTTCTTCCAGCCCCTAAGCAAGCAGAAGCAACTTGGAGCTTAACTTTCAGTTCTGGGCACTGAAAGTGCTCCATTGTTTCTGCTTGCTGAGGGGTCAGAGATTTCTTCCAGCCCCTAAGCAAGCAGAAGCAACTCGGAGCTTAACTTTCAGTCCTGGGCACTGAAACTGCTCTGTTGTTTCTGCTTGCTGGGGGGTCACAGATTTCTTCCAGCCCCTAAGCAAGCAGAAGCAACAGGGAACTTAACTTTCAGTCCCGGGCACTGAAAGTGCTCTGTTGTTTCTGCTTGCTGGGGGGTCAGAGATTTCTTCCAGCCCCTAAGCAAGCAGAAGCAACAGGGAGTTTAATTTTCAATCCTGGGCTCCGAAAGTGTCCTGTTGTTTCTGCTTGCTGAAGGGTCAGAGATTTCTTCCAGCCCCTAAGCAAGCAGAAGCAAGGTGGAGCTTAACTTTCAGTCCTGTACTGCCCCATTGTTTCTGCTTGCTGAGGGGTCAGAGATTTCTTCCAGCCCCTAAGCAAGCAGAAGCAACAGGGAGCTTAAATTTCAGTCCTGGGCTCCAAAAGTGCCCTGTTGTTTCTGCTTGCTGAGGGTTCAGAGAATTCTTCCGGCCCCTAAGCAAGCAGAAGCAACTGTGTATGATCAGGTCCCCTAAGCAAACAGAAGCAGCGGTGTATGATGACGGCAGAATGGAGAAGGATGCAGCCAAGGCACTGGAGGCTGGTTAGGGGTCCCAAGTCAGGGTGCCCTGCCTAGCAGTCAGAGGGCTGTGCCTCCACAGGCCCCCTCGTAGCTACGGGCCTGCTTGGGATTGTTCAAGTTCTTTCTGAGAAAGCTTGGGGGGAGGAGAGATTGCACCTAAGCTTTCCTGCTAGCCTCTGGCACATCATTGTAAAAAGGGGCAAATAACAGCAGGCAATGTGTGTGGGAGAAGAGTAGAAGCCCTGCAGGTCTTTTTAAAAATTTATTTTTATTTATTTAAGTTATTTATATTCTGCCTTTCTCATGTGGACTCAATGATTACACAGAGTCAGTCAAGTCACCAAAATGGGACATTCAATAAACAATGCATATGGACTGTAGAAGTCTGGAACTAACCAGAAATCCAAAAGGTAGAACTGAAGCATAGCATAAATATGAATATGGCACATTAAGGGGTGCAATAATTACACAATAGGATCCCATGTACAATAAATTATACACAGCAGTATAAACCACAGCCCCTAAATGTTTATCCAAGATCACTCCAGCAGTTGCATGCGAAGGAATGGGGAATCAAACCTGGTTCTCCCAGATAAGAATTCATGCACTTAACTACTATACCAAACTGACTAGATAAACATATGGAGCAGAGGGCCATATGGCTACTAGTTGCAAGGTACGGATGGAACACTATGTCTGCGGCAATGATGCTCTGTATTCTTGGTACTTGGGGGGCAACAATGGGATGGCTTCTGGAGTTCTGGCCCTGCTGGTGGACCTCCTGACAACACCTGGATTTTGGCCACTGTGTGATACATAGTGTTGGACTGGGTGGGCCATTGGTCTTATCAAACATGGCTTCTCTTATGTTCCTATCCTTAATATATCACTTTCTTTTCCTTTTGAGAAAACTTGTGAATTATTATTGAAGTAAAATTTTCAAACTAGATTTTAAAGTCAATATGTGACCTCAGAATTTGACATTAAATGTGAAATTAGACTGTTTTAATAAAATTATATGTAATTCACTAAATTTGTTGAAAGGCATCTATTGTTTACTGTCAAATTCTAACTGCTGCAGTAACATCTTTAGTGATCCTTGGGAATATATAGAAAATATTCACCAACAAACTTTACAGAGGAGAATTTGGGGACCAGGAAAAAAATTGGTTTCATCCAGGGCTTTTTTGGTAGCAGGAAATCCTTTGCATATTAGGCCACACACCCCTGATGTAGCCAATCCTCCTGGAGCTTACAGTAGGCCCTGTTCTAAGAATCCTGCTGTTACCTCAACCAGCTTTTTATTGGGGAATATTAATTTTTCTTAGCTCAAAATGGTAGACTATGAGAGGTGAGGTACACAGGATCTTTGTCAGTGTTTATGGAGATAGACCACTGAAATCCTTTGGTTAACCTTTGGTTAAGTTAATGGATTTTATTATAGGAAAATGATTTTAAATAGTTACATTCCAATCAAATAATTTTCAAGCATACAAGAGGAATTACAGAGGTTAGCTGATATGTAGGGGGGGGGGTGTTGATACAATACCTAGTTCTTGCAGAGTGGGCTCAGTCAGAGAAGGCAAGAGACCTCTGTAGAGGGAGTGGGGAGCGGGGAGGCAGGGAGAGAGCCCTCTGGAAGGAAACCTCTCAAGAAGGGAGGGGGAGGAAAAAGGAAGGAAGGAAGGAAGGAAGGAAGGAAGGAAGGAAGGAAGGAAGGAAGGAAGGAAGGAAGGAAGGAAGGAAGGAAGGAAGGAAGGAAGGAAGGAAGGATCCTCTTGACAGATAGGATGGCCTGTTTTCTAGGGTAAGTTATGTCACATCAAGGGATTCCAAGGCCGAGGTCAGATGCACATAAGCTGACGAGATGGGCATGGATGAAAGCCAGATGCATGTCGGATTTTATGCAGTTGTCCAAACATCATCATCTGGCAATGGTCGTTGGCTCGTTTGTGTCCCGAACTGCCACGACTGAGACGCGGACTTTTTTGATAGTACATTAAATCTGGAATAAGAATGCTTCCAACGACTCCCGCGCGTACTTTCTATGTTTGAACACTCCATTGTAGCCCACTCCAAATGATATCATTGTACCAGCAATTGTTGACTCAGCCTTCCAAGCTTCCGAGGTCGGTAAAATATGTACCCAGCTTGCTGTGGGGGAAAGTGTAATGACCAGGGAAGGCAATGGCAAACCACCCCGTAAAAGGTCTGCCGTGAAAACTTTGTGAAAGCAGCATCACCGCAGAGTTGAAAACGACTGGTGCTTGCACAGGGGACCTTTCCTAAATGGGGTGGGAGGCAGATCGCCCACCTTTGCTGTCTCCCTGCCATGGGAGGAAGATGACCCACCTTTGCCGTCTCCCCACCAGGCGGAGAGACAGCAAAGAGAGTTGCCGTGCTTCTCCCCCATTTAAACACCACGTTGGGGTGTTTAAATGGGGGGGAGGAAGATCCCCCACCTTTGCTGTCTCCCTGCCAGGCGGAGAGACAGCAAAGAGAGTTGCCGTGATTCCCCCCCATTTAAACACCACGGCGGGGTGTTTAAATGGGGGTGGGTGTCACGGCTGGGGCCGGGTCAGGCAAAGTCCAGGGGCAGTCCGAGGTCTGTAGCCAGTAAGCAGGAGGGTCCGAGGCGCCAAATCCGAATCACTGTACAAGTATCGCGGGTCCGAGGTCCAGAAGCCGAGGTCAGGGAGTCCAGAAGTCACAAGCCAAAGTCAGGGAGTCCAGAAACCAAAGTCAAGCCGGAGTGGATGCTAGAACATCAGGGAGATGACTAGTTGCTTCCACAAAGCCTCCTCCCAAAGCCTACAGCTATATAGCCCTCTGTGGAGAAACGCCATCTTAGTCCATGTTGGTGCTTCATTGGGAGGGATCGCTAAACTGCCAAGCAGGCTTGGGCCTAGCCTTCCCCTACTCCCCCCCTCCCTTCCAGAGCCAAACCAACAACTCTAGGGGGAAAGTCTCCTAGAGAGGCAGGAAGTGCTTTTGTTCTTGGCATATGAGTTAAGCAGGAAGAAATCTTAGTTCTCAGCTGCAGCTCGAAGGAAGAGGTTGCCAGTGTGGGGGCTCCTGCCTGTGCATGCGGCCTAGTCAGGAAAATGAGGCCTCCAGGCAGTAAGACCAAGTAAGTCATCCCAAAAGGCAGGGTGTGTTTAGATCAAGGACAGCAGGATGCGTTTATAACACATTTTCTTTGTCATGCTGTTTGCTGTGCGGGTGCTGTGCTGTGCTTACATGCAACTGTTTTTGTTTTCTTCTTCTTTTATTTTATTTTTCTCTTTTAATTAAATATTTTTACTGTTTTAAATGCTGGCAGTCCATCTCTGTATCACATAGATCCCCAACCGCCTTAGACCACGCTGTTTTATAAAGGGAGCCCCGGGCAAGGGGGAAGGCATGCAGTTGGATAAGGTGCCAATCCTCCAGGGGTTCCCCAAAGAAGTGCTGAGGTCTCTGTGATACCCAAGTACAGGGTGGCAGAGGACCTTGAAGCCTGGCCTCATAGCTGGAGAGGGGGATTGGGAGTCCTGTTCCTCTCAATCTGAACCCCTAGACTGAGCAGGTGGTGGCAGCGAGCCCAAGGGGCAGGAGGAGAAATAGCTCCCTCCAGGAGTTGGCGACTCAATAGGGAGCTGACGGGACCGGGTCTGAAGGCAGAATCGGGCCGGTTCCATCACACCCTCTGCTGGCTGTTGCCCATTTGGGCTAATTGCTGGCACAGAGAGGCAGCCAGGATCCTGTTACAACTCAAGCATCCTTGCTCTTAGAAGGGCCAGAATCCTCTCAAAACTCAGGGCTCAGGGAGCGTCTTGCTTGTGAGCGTGCCGCCCTCCTCCAATCCCTGAGGTCCTGACGGAGGCGGTCACGCACACGTGCCACCCGAGAGGGCGAGGCAGGGGGGCTGGGATCTTCTCCAGCAGGAGGCAGGGGCACTGGTGCAGGTGGCAGGGGCACAGTTTCTTCTGCAGGCTCAACTTCCTCTGCAGGGTCCCCAGCACCCATGACACTATCCCCCCCCCAGGGCCCCCCTCCGTCGAGGGGCCTGGGAGGTCGGGGTGGTCGTTGTGGAACCATTGCACCAAGTCCGGGGCATGAAGATTGTCCAAGGGCTCCCAAGACCAGTCTTCTGGGCCGTATCCCTCCCAGTCCACAAGGTACTGGAGGCCTCCACGATGGTACCGGGAGTCCAGGATCTGGTGCACCTCGTATTCCTCTTCATCATCCACCAACACCGGTGGTGACGGCGGTAGGCAAGGAGGCCGAGCTGGGTTAGGGGGTGCAGCTGGAACAAGGAGGGAGCGATGGAACACGGGGTGAATGCGGAGGTGGGGTGGCAACTGGAGCCTGAAGGCGACGGGGTTTATTTGTTCTATGACGGGGTAGGGTCCCATGAACCGCGCATCCAGCTTGTGAGACCGACCAGGCCGGCGCAGGTAGCGAGTTGAGAGCCACACCTGATCCCCCGGCTGGATTGGGGGGCCTTCCTGCCTCTTCCAGTCCGCAGCCAGTTTATAGGCTTCCTTGGCCCGCTGTAGCTGCTCTCAGAGCAAGTCTTGGCTGGCGCGGAGTTCTTGCAGGTAGGCCTCGACGGCGGGGACATTCGTGGGTGGCAGGATTGCCGGAAAGAATGGAGGGTGATACCCGTAAGTTGCAGCAAATGGGGTCATTTGGGTGGAGGAATGGACCGCGTTGTTGTATGCAAACTCCGCTAGAGGCAACAGAGTGGTCCGTCGTCCTGCTGGTAGCAGGTGTAACACCGGAGATATTGCTCTAGCGTGGCATTGGTGCGCTCTGTCTGACCATCTGTCTGCGGGTGGTAGGCTGAGGACAGGTGCACTCGAGTCCCCAGGCTGGAATGGAGGGCTTGCCAGAACCGAGAGGAGAACTGGGGGCCCTGGTCTGAGATCAGGTGGGCTGGGAGTCCGTGCAGATGAAAGATGTGTTGCAGGTAGAGCTGGGCAGTCTCCTGAGCTGTGGGAAGTTTCGGGCACGGAATGAAGTGGGCCATCTTGGTAAATAGGTCGACGACCACCAAGATGCAAGTCTGACCCTTGGATCGTGGAAGTTCCGTGATGAAGATCGAGATGGTATCCCAGGGTCCTGAGGGTGTGGGCAAGGGCTGTAACAACCCCAAGGGTTTGCCCGGGACGTCTTTGGCCCGTCGGCAGACGTCATAGGAGCTGACATAACGGGCAACATCGGAGCGAACTTGTGGCCACCAGAATTCTTGCGTCAGCAAGTGGGTGGTCTTATGCTGTCCAAAGTGCCCGGCGGGCAACGAGTCATGGGTCAGGCGTAGCACTTCTGCCCGCAACGGCCTGGGCGGCACATAGAGGCGTTCGCGGTGTAGCAAGAGGCCGCCTTGAGTCGTGAACTCGCCTGCCGAGTCATCTTGGAGTGCCTGGAGGTGTTGCTGGACCCAGGGATCGTTGGCCTGGCTAGCATGAATGTCCTCCACGAGTGTGGGTGAAGTGGAGGTGGCTGCAAACACTGACGGCGGCAGGATGGGAGCAGCGGGCGCGGTCTCAGTTAAAGCAGGGGCGTATTCCGGTTTCTGGGAGAGCACGTTTGCTTTCCGGTTCTGGGTATGGGGGATGTAGGAGATCCGGAAGTCAAAGCGGGAGAAGAAGAGGGACCATCGGATCTGGCGCTGGTTGAGACAGCGGGTGGTCTGGAGGTGCTCTAAGTTCCGGTCGTCAGTGAGCACTTGAACAGGGTGGCGAGCCCCTTCGAGGTAATGCCTCCAAACCTCAAAAGCCGCCTTGATTGCGAGCAACTCCCTCTCCCAGATGGTATAGTTCCTCTCCGCAGCAGTAAGCTGGCGCGAGTAATAGGCGCAGGGCCGGAGTGGCTGAGACGGCTCCTCGCGCTGGGACAGCACTGCTCCCAGGGCCACATTGGAGGCATCAGCTTCCACCGTAAAGGGAAGCTGGGGGTCGGGGTATCTCAGGAGTGGCCCGGTGGCGAAGTGGGTCTTCAGGGTGGAGAAGGCGTTATCGGCCTCTGGGGACCAGTGGAAGGGTTCTTTGGGGCGGAGTAGTTGAGTCAGGGGTGTGGTCAGGGATGCATAGGCCGGGATGAATTGCCGATAGTAGTTGGCAAAACCAAGGAATCGCTGCAGGTCTTTGCGATTCTGAGGAGCCTGCCAGGTCAGGACCGCTTCCACTTTTTTCAGGTCCATGAGGATCCCCTGCGGTGACACAATGTGACCGAGGAACTCTACAGAGCGCAGGTCGAAGTCGCACTTCTCCAGCTTGGGGTAGAGACCATGAGTTCATAGGCGCTGCAGGACCTGGTGGACGTGCTCGGCGTGCTGGGCAGGATCGCGGGAGTAAATTAGGATGTCATCTAGGTATATGATTGCAAAGCGGTCGTGCAGGTCCCGGAAGATGTCATTCATGAACCTCTGGAAGACAGCGGGGGCGTTGGTCAATCTGAAGGGCATCACCAGGTGCTCGTACTGCCCGTATCGGGTCCCAAACGCGGTCTTCCACTTGTCTCCGGGCCGTGTGCGCACCAAATTGTATGCTCCACGGAGGTCCAGCTTGGTGTAGATTTGGGCCCCCTTTAAGCGATCCAAGAGTTCAGGGATCAGTGGTAGAGGGTACCGGTCGCGGATGGTGATCTTGTTCAGGGCCCGGTAATCATTGCACAGCCGGAGCTCCCCACTTTTCTTCTTCACGAAGAGGACTGGAGCAGACAGGGGAGAGGTCGAGGGTCGGATGAATCCGCGTTTCAGGTTCTTGTCCAGGAAGTCTCGCAGAGCTGCCAACTCAGGCTCTGACATAGGGTACAGACGCCCCACCGGGAGTGGTGCCCCAGGTACCAAGTCAATGGCACAGTCATAGGGCCGGTGAGGGGGAAGCTGATCCGCTCCTGTCTCTTCGAAGACATCGGCGAAATCCGCATACTTCTGAGGGAGCTGAGGACCACCACTCGGGATGCCGGCTGCTAGAGTGGTGGGAGGAGTCAGATGAGGACATGGGTCTCGGAAACATAGTTCCTGCTGGGCCCAGTCCACGATGGGGTTGTGCAGCTGCAGCCAGGAAAGGCCCAGAATCAGCGGGAAGCGAGGCATGCGGGCGACATTAAACTGCAGCTGTTCTTGGTGCTGCTGGACGTGGAAGGTGATGGGACAGGTCTCCTGGGTGACGGGCCCAGAACGGAGGAGGCGCTCGTCAATGGCCTCCACCAGCGTCAGAATCTCTTTTGTCTGTACCGGGATCTGGTGCTGCTTTACGAAGGCGGCATCTATGAAACAGTGGGCCACTCCCGAGTCCAGCATGGCATACACTAACAGCCAGCGTTCGTCAGGCAGACGGAGTTTGACTGGTAGCAGGAACGGCCCCGGGGTATCAGCCCGTTGTTCGGAGGACCCAGCTAGTCGCCCCAGGCTGGGGGGTCCACTTACGCCTGGGGCTGCCCTTTTGGCAGCGGTGGCAGCGAAGGTCCAGGTATCTGATGCTTAGCAGGGCAGCCAGAGGCATAGTGGCCTGCTGTGCCCCAGTAGAGGCACAGATTCTGCGTGCGGCGTCTGGTCTTTTCCTCTGGGATCAGGTGGGGTCGAGCAGCTCCAAGCCGCATAGGCTCATCCTCGGTGCTGGTACTAGCTGGGGATGGGCGAGGAGCCAAGTGGCATGGCGCAGGGAGCTGGCGCCCTCTGGTCTTGGCTTGGCGGCGACTTTCCAGGCGGCCATCGATGCAGAGGCAGAGGGTGATAAGTTGTTGGAGCGTGGGTGGTTGCTCTACCCTGGCCAGTTCATCCAGGACTTCCTCTGCCAACCCCTCGGTAAACTGGTCCATCTGGGCAGCCTCATTCCACGCCAAGTCTTGGGCCAGGAGCTTGAATTCAGTGGCATATTGAGCCACCAAGGAGTTGCCTTGTTTCAGTGCCCTGATCTTCCGGTTGGCTGTGGCTGCTTGGACTGGGTTTGAGAAGGCAGCAGACAGGTGGGCCTCAAACCCCTGGTAATTAGTCAGTAGGGGAGAGGACGCAACCAGCAAGGGTGTGGCCCATTTGGCCGCCTGTCCCTTTAACAGACTGATGACGAAACACACCTTTGTTTTGTCATTGAGGAAATCCCGTGCTCTCAGTTCGAAGTACAGCCGACACTGTGCTAGGAAAGCAGGAAATTCTTCCATGGCACCCCCAAATCTGTCAGGTGGGGGAACTGGGCACTTGGCTGGAGCACTGGCCGCAGGTTGTTGCTGCAAGTGCACCACTGCCTGTGTTAGCTGCTGTACCTGGGCTTGGAGCGCAGCCAGTAGTCCTGTGGTTTCACTTGCTTCAGCATCCATCCTGTGGAGTGGGTGTTTGTTGGGTGGAAGCAATCTGTCACGGCTGGGGCCGGGTCAGGCAAAGTCCAGGGGCAGTCCGAGGTCTGTAGCCAGTAAGCAGGAGGGTCCGAGGCACCAAATCCGAATAACTGTACAAGTATCGCGGGTTCGAGGTCCAGAAGCCGAAGTCAGGGAGTCCAGAATTCACAAGCCAAAGTCAGGGAGTCCAGAAACCAAAGTCAAGCCGGAGTGGATGCTAGAACGTCAGGGAGATGACTAGTTGCTTCCACAAAGCCTCCTCCCAAAGCCTACAGCTATATAGCCCTCTGCTGGCTGTTGCCCATTTGGGCTAATTGCTGGCTCAGAGAGGCAGCCAGGATCCTGTTACAACTCAAGCTTCCTTGCTCTTAGAAGGGCCAGAATCCTCTCAAAACTCAGGGCTCAGGGAGCGTCTTGCTTGTGAGCGTGCCGCCCTCCTCTGATCCCTGAGGTCCTGACGGAGGCGGTCACGCACACGCGCCACCCAAGAGGGCGAGGCAGGGGGGCTGGGATCTTCTCCAGCAGGAGGCAGGGGCACTGGTGCAGGTGGCAGGGGCACAGTTTCTTCTGCAGGCTCAACTTCCTCTGCAGGGTCCCCAGCACCCATGACAGTGGGGAGGAAGATGATCCACCTTTGCTGTCTCCCCACCAGGCGGAGAGACAGCAGAGAGAACTCCTGGGCTTCCCCTTCCTTTCCGGGTGTTTAAATGGGGGGGGGGGGGGGCAGATCGCCCACCTTTTCTGGCACCTTTAAAAAAAAAAAAAGCCAAGCACGATATCCCACGGTACTGCACTTGCGCGAGTGTGGAATGCCATCTCAAAAAATGACGTCCGGTTGAGACCTCTGATCAACCAATGACGTGACCAACGCTGCTTAGAACTGAAGGATGGAGGGATGTCTGATCAGGAAATTCGTTGTAAAAAAGCTGCAGGGTATAATAGCGACAGGTTAGGGATGGATTTAATGGTGAGTGTGACTGCAGCCCAAGTATCCAATGAGAAAGCAGGGTGTCATATACACACAAACCTGAAAAGAGGAATTTTAACTAGTTTGGGCAAATGGCTTTATGACTCTTTTATTACAGAGGTTGGTTCCCTTGAAGCTCACGAGAGGTGATAGATCTCTCTCTCTATGTCAGGATGAATGTCCATTAATCATGTGTTTGAAGATGTCTTTATAGCTTTCAGCAGTAATTAAAGAAAAATAGAGATTCTATAGAACCTAGTTTCCCTGGCAGAAATGTGAGACCAGATTAGAGATATACCACACATTCACACAACAAGATGGCCCTTAGCCTTTAACTTTTGCGTTTCTGCTGTCTTTCCTGAGGGACAGCAGACCATACATACAGACCATTTGCTTAGGAGTTGCAAGGGGGTGTTTGTGTCCCTTATGTTGTTGTTTTTGTTTTGAGAACAGTACTTGAAAGAGGTTGCCAAAAGGGTGAAGGAATTTTTACATCTTTTCCCACTATATGTCCTTCTCTGGGGCTTAGTCTCTTCACACCCAGGATCAGAAAATGGATGCCTTTTTAGCCTTTCAGAACAGCCAAATGTTTACCAAGCCTGTGAACCAGACTCAGTGCCATGGCAGCCTGCACAGGGGCCTAGAGATTGGACTGGGTTTGCCTCTCTTCTGTGGAAAAGAGACCATCCCAGTTCAGGTGGGCATTGCTGTGTCTTATTCATTTTCCAGGGTTACCTTGCAATATCAATTCCAGGGGTGCATTTCTTGGATATCAGTGTAAGCTCTTGGAGGATTGGCTACATCAGGGGTGTGTGGCCTAATATGCAAAGGAGTTCCTGCTACAAAAAAAGCCCTGGTTTCATCTATGTTTTCCTATGTTAGATCATAATATATACAATCATTATGGAAAAGGATCATTGGTTGATGGTACAGTGGCCACTGCTGAAGAATCTGTTACTAATGCCTTGAAACTCCAGGAGTAGCAACAGTTGTATATGGATGTGCAGTTATAGAAAATTAACATTTCCCTAATATGCTATTCATTATACAAATTCATTTTTGTATTCATTAACAGAGAATTGCTGGCAATACTTACTCTGAGATTGCCTTTATATCATAGCCCTTGTCAATGGCTTCCCTTCCAGCTTGTACTGCAACACTCAGAATGAGTTTTTCATTACTTCCTTTCGCACCCTCTCTTTTGAATTGTGTAGACAGGTCCTTTAAAAAACAAACCAACCATCAGACATTTTGCCTCAAGGAATTTCTGAGTGAATCAGTATTCAGGTTCTCAGCCAGTATAGATTATAATTTCTACCTCTGTATATATTGGCAATATTCAACTTCTTCCCCAGCAGCCTGGTGTCTGCAGCTGTATCCTTTCTAATGCCCGCTCTGGATGCTCCAATGGATGGAAGAGCAAAATCTCTTCCTAAAGGTCCACAAAGTAGAAATCCTATCTACCACAAATTGACTCATAATGCTACATAAAGAGCATTTCCATTTTAATGTACCTTAACCAGGTTAACCAAACGCTTCTTATCTCCTTCTTCTGGAGAGACCCAGTCAAGATCGAAGCCATCAAAACTGTTTTCCCGAAGGTAACGCACCACTGAGTTAACGAAGTTTAAGCGTCTGACAGGAGATGCAGCTATCTTACTAAAGCTGTTAATAGACAAGAGATGCAAAACTGAAGGGTTTTTTAAAATTAGATTTTAATTTTTAAATAGACATTGATGCATTTTAGTGGGGTGGTTAAATCATTCCATGGAATCTGAAACACATTCCTACCCCCCCTAAAAAAAAGTATTAAAAAGAAGGAACCAACACTGCACACTTAACCCACCCTGCAATTCACTACTCCTTTCTGTTGTTTAAACTAATATTATTTAAAAATGAGCAGTTTTTGAGGAAGTAATCTGATTATGTGATGTCTTTTGTATACTAAAAAAATAGACATTTATTTATTTATTTATTCCTTGGATTTATATCCTGCCCTCCCCGCCGAAGCAGGCTCAGGGCAGCTCACAACAGTCAAGACTAAAACAATACAACAATGAATAAACATTGGAGTTTTGACAATTAATAATAGCAGTTAAATAATTTAAAACAATTTAAAATAGTTTTGGTGCTAGTATTAATTTCAGCAATGTTGGGAGTCCTTTTGTACTATAATTCAGCTGAAGGTCAGTCGAAATAGTACTGTTTTACAGGCCTTGTGGAACTGAGCAAGGTCCCGCAAGGCCCTTACTTCTTCTGGAAGTTGGTTCCACCAGTAGGGGGCCACAAATGAGAAGGCTGTCTCTCTAGTAGACTTCAGTCTCGCCTCCTTCGGCCCAGGAATCAACAATAAGTTCTGCATCCCAGATCTGAGTACCCTCTAGGGAGTACGCAGGGAGAGACGGTCCCTAAGGTAGACAGGTCCTTGGCCATATAGGGCTTTAAAGGTAATAACCAGCACCTTGTAGCGAATCCAGAATACCATTGGCAGCCAGTGCAGTTCCCACAGCCTTGACTGTATGTGCTCCTGTATAGAGAGACCCAATAACAGCCTGGCCACCGCATTCTGCATCAACTGCAGTTTCCAGGTACGAGACAAGGGCAGCCCGATGTAGAGGATTAATAGGAGAGGTGCTGAGACACTCCTTTATCATACAATAAGTGTGCATCTATATGTGTGACTCAAAGCGTGCATCTATATGTATGGTTCACACACACCACTGCAGCTAAGAAAATGTCTCTAGTTCTTTAGCAATAAGTTTATGTATTATAAGAGCATATAAAAGGAGAAAATTAAGGATTGAATTCCTTAGATCTGAAATTCCACAGAAGTATACTGGTGAAGCTTCAGGGAAGTATACTGGTGAAACCTCCAAAGAATTGCAAACCTCATGTAGCTAAGTTGACTGGAAATTCATTTTCTTAAAAAAAAACAAAAACCCAACCCGATGAGTTCTATGCTATGCTGGTGAAGAATATATTTCCCCACTGTCTTTCACCCAGCAGCCTCCAGACAAAAATCACAGAAGCTACAGGGAGCCGCAGAATCAGGCAAGATCATTTCACCTCCTGTTGGTGGAATTTCCATAGGACTGAACCCTCTGCATTGTTTTTCTTCATTAACTGAGTACAGAATCCTGTAGAATATGTACCTTTTAATTAATTAGAAAATCACTAAAAATACATTCTGAGAATAAAATCTGTGACTGATTTTTGAGACTTGCTCCAATGGGATCCTATTGTCCAAACCTAATAATTCAGTCATCAAAATATGTTTATGAAAATACTAGGAGTGAGGCCCATTGTAAAGAAAAATACAATGGGCTCTAGAAGGAGGCTCTGGGCAAGTGTCCACCACCATTGCTGTCTTCCCACCCACCTAAGTGAAGGCATTGACTCCCCCTCCCACCTCAAGGGGAGCTGATCTCTGCCATCTAGAGAGCAGTTGTAAATCTGTGTGATTTCCAGTGGTTCCCCATGAGGAAATAGCATTGTACCTGCCTGAGGTTCTATTCCTCCTCAAACCCCACCTGCTCCAGGCTCTATGCCTTAAATCTCCAGGAATTTTCTAACTTGGAGTTTGCAACCCTTCCATTTATCTGCCCCTCTGATTTCTGGTTTCCATTGTCTTCCCCCTCCCTGCAGCCTCTACATAGGAAGACAGTGTTTCTTCACAGTGTGTGTGTGTGGGGGGGGAATCAAAGTAGCTTATATCATTCCCTCCACCCTTTGATCTGAACAACAACCCTGTGAGGCAGGGTCCTATTCCTCCTCAAACCCCACCTGCTCCAGGCTCCACCCCTTAAATCTCCAGGAATTTTCTAACTTGGAGTTTGCAACCCTATCTCCTTCCATTTATCTACCCCTCTAACTTTAGGTTTCCATTGTCTTCCCCCTCCCTGCAGCCTCTACATAAGAAAAGGACAGTGTTTCTTCACAGTGTGTGTGTGGGGGGACCAAAGCAGCTTATAGCATTCCCTACACCCTTTGATCTGAACAACAACCCTGTGAGGCAGGTTAGGCTGAAAGTCTGTGAAAAGTATTTGCAGGTGGAAAGGGGACAACCTGTTTATCTGCTGCTGTGGAACTGGCCCTTCCCTGCTGTGAATGAACATTCCTTTTGTGTCAGTTGAAGATAAGTAACTGCTACTGTTTTGTCTCATGGACATCTCTCTCATAGTTTACTGTTTGCTTCACTGTTTGCTTTGCAGCAACATTGGTTTTTTTTGAGGGGAGATGGACTGTCCTGGACTTCCTACATCGGGCCCTGAGAAAAGGCAGTAGTGATCAGTAGGCCCACAGGAGAACCTATCAGCAGAGAACTGGCTCCCTCAAAGGTCAGTAGCCTTCTGGTGGGGTTCTTGCCTGATGGGGCTGGCATTGGGTGAGGGAGAACAGAATCAGCTAATGGCACACCAGAGACAGAGTGTGAGCCAATCCTGCATAGGCCACATCCAACCAATGAAAATTCTCAGATTTGCCACCATGGTTGGGCTTTTATTTATTACTGATGATGATGATTTGTTGTATTTGCATGTATACTGATAACATCAGTGCCATCCTGGGAGTCATTCATTAGGACCAGAACTAGAATAACATGGTAGAGGAGCAACATGAGCTCCTCCTTCACCATTCGGATAATTTGTTATCCAGGAACTCATATGAATGTCCAGTTGTGTTTGACCTCCCCACATCTTTTGTGATTGATTGCATCAGGGGTCGTTTGGTAGAAAAATAGGTGGCAGAGCTCAGTAGCATAACTCATTAGCATATGCCCCCCCCCCAGCCAAAAGCAACCCAATGCAAGAAAGGAGAGCCCCAGGCAAGCTTGTCTGGGGCTCTCCTGGGTTGCCGCCCCCAGTCAAAAGGCCAGCAAGTCACCTGCTGCCCAAAATCACATAAGAAGTGGAGAAAGGGTGGCGAGGGCTTCTCCAGGGGTTAATGAGGGCTGCTGTGTACATGGCAAAGCCCCTGGTGGCTGGCTGCCTGCCCGCTCTCCTAATCCAGGGATTGTTATGCAGCAGCACCTACTATTCAATGGACAAGGTAGGTGGGGAAGAAGAGGGGAAACCATCAGAAAGGCTCAGGAGCTGTGTTCCTGTGAACTCCTGCCGAATCTGAGGCCTGGATTGCATTAATAGAATGTTCACGTGGTCAGTTATCTGCATGGTGGAGAGAAAGGGACTGCTATCCTAGTGAACTTATGAATGGGGAAATTGAGGAGAAGCTGTTGCAGCACAAGACCCACCAGAACATTTTTAAAAATAGTTTAGGTTTTTCAAGGATCATGACAACATCATAAAGCGAGAAATATGCCTCCCAGTAACAGCTGCTTGAATCTAAACTTCATGTTCCCCATAAAGGAATTTTGGATAAAACTCCTCATTCCAAAGCAGTCGAGAGTGATTCACAATCATTCTTTTTGCCCAAACTACAACCATAGTTTGTGTGGCCATACTTCAGACATATTCAATAGCATGTAGGACTGTTTTTGTATGTGCTTGTCACATTTTGGGAAAAGCAAAAGTAATATCAAAAAGATCCCCTTAGTCTTACGGTTTGGAGCCCTCGCCATATCCACCAGCAGAGAGAAGGATCTTCAAGTGGGGATTTCTAAAAAAGGAAAGTATGAAGAAAAAAAGAATTGAAAGAATTTTATTCTAAAATGACTCCTGGACAGCTGTGGACTTTTTTTTGCTACAAACAAAGGAAAATATGCAAAAATAAATATTTTAAGTTTAGTTGATTTTAATGGGGATTGTGCAGAGCAGGAGAAGAGAGTGTGAGAGTGGGTCAGAAATTCTGAGTAATGAGATCTATGGGAAAAACCTACAGAGAAGTACATTATTACTATATTCTGGCCCATTATGCATGCACATCTTACTGCAGATTTTCTGAGCAGTAAGTCTTCAAGCTTGATTTTGGATTCAGTAGCCGCCTTATGCACCATTCTTTTTTCTCCGGTGTATTTATTCTCCAGCTACAATAAAAAAAAATCACACCCTTCTAAATCAAGGTGGGGATGTTACTTGTGATGTGTGGGGTGTGGCATCCAATTTTTTTAAAAATATGGTGCAATTGCCCTATTGTAGCTGTGCAGTAGCATCCAGCATTTAAATCCTTTTCATTTAAATCCTTGTGGTTTAGGTTTTGCGCATACATTTTAGCATTAGTTCATTGAATGAAAGGGAACAGAAATGAATGCAGGCAAAGGGGAGAAACCTGATGTTGAAACTGACAATATATTTTTTTAAATTGACAAGCAGCTGTGAAGTCATTTTCCATATCGCAAAGTAACAGGGGATTCTCTGCTTTGTTATCAGCCACTATGAAAAATGGGAAAGAGCCACACACTCTCATAATATGGGGGATCATTTTGAGTGTAGAATGCACAGTAAGCCCCATTGATACTGAAAGCTGTGATCATTGGCAACCTGTGTGCGTGTGTGTGCGCACATGTGCATGTGTGCAAAATTGACTACAACTCCTTCGTGCTTTGCACAGGGCTGCAATTTGTATGGGGGAGGAGTCCTCTGGCAGCAGTTCTGGAGATCTTTTAAAATCTTGTGCCACTAGATTTTTTTTTTGTATTTCTTTGATGCCGTAGCACAGTTGCACAGTAACACTAATTTCCTGTCCTCCCTTACAAATTTGTGTGCTTTTCTCTTTGTGATTCTCTAATTTGACCCTGCACATCTGATCATGATCTTGACAGTTTTTTAAAAGCCTCTCCTGTGCTGATTGCACTCTTTCATTCAAATGGATTGATCCCAAACAATTAAGTACAGCACTTTGCAGAAGGTCCATGTGGCTCCGCAGACTTTGGAAGATTGCCAAAATGCCCCCCCCCACACGTACATTTTGTTCACTAAAATATTCAAAGCTTTAGGCTTCCCATCCCAGTGTCTCTCTTTCCCTTTCATTCCATGCTCATAACCCTCCCCTTGTTTTGTTTGCATAGTGCTCTGAAATAATTTTTTGTTTTTACACTGCAGACATTGCCATTTGCTCTTTTCTAATCCCTCTTTTAAGTCAATACCAACAGGGAGCTAAACCTTGTGCAGCTGCTTTTAAACTTTCCTCCATCATTTTATTTTTTTTTTTTAATTTAGTGGTTCGAGACTAGTGATAGTCTCATATTGCTAGATTCATGCTGCTTGCAAAAAAATGAAAACAAGGGAAAAAGTAATCAATAAAGCTTGATGAAGGGAGGAGGATGGCAGAAGGTGAAGAGTGGGCAGAATGACCTCAATGTGGGTGGGGGAGTGACCTTTGAATGGGGAAAAGGGGCCAGGGGAAGTACAAGGGAATCTGTATGCTTTTGAATTATCTTCAGCTTGGAAGCAAAACAAGGGAAAAATCAGCACAAAAGCAGAAAACCTGGAGAAACAGTGATCAGAAAATGAACTGAGTGCTGAAGGGACAAAATTCAATGCAGAACAACACCCCCCCCCCATCAAGACATGCATGGTGAAAGCAAGAGAATAGGCCACTGATTAGCATACAAGATAACCTATTACTATTTATATACAACTAGTTTTTTGTTTTCTCTCCACATCATCTGCCCTATTCTGGAGTAGTCTTACTTTTGTAGTAATTTTTCAAAATAGCAACTGCTTATCATGTCCTACACCTTTGTTCTTTTTCAAAGCTGGAAGGAATTCATATAAAATGTGACAAGTTTGATCTGTCTCAAAGGTTCAAACTACAGTTTTAGCAAAATTGAGTTATTGTTTCCGTAGCCTTCCTCCCCTTAAGAGTACAGCTATAAAAAAGGGCTGAAAGGAGCTGTTTATTTCTTTCCTCTTTGACCCTTTTCCATTTCAGTATCACTCTGCTTAACTTGATTTTTCACCTGCAGAGAGAAAGGTATGGAAAGATATGAAAATTGTTTCTTGCCCCCCATTCTCCATTGAGAGGTGAAAAAACATCTTGGAGAGGGTGATTTTAAACTTAAAAACAACTGGAGGGTAGTGTTTGATGCCTAGCAAGGGTAGGACTGCAAATTCCTCAGCAGGGTATGAGGTCGTAGAGTCCACCCTGCAGGCATTTTCTCCAGCGGAGATGATCTCTGTAGTCTGGAGATAGCTGTAATTCCAGGAGATTTCCAGGTGCTACCTAAAGGTTGGCAACCAAAACATGCAGAGTTTGATTCTGCTCCCAAAAGAGAAAGCCAGTTCCAGGAATGCAAAGCCCTTGTTGTATAAATGAAGATATTGTGGATGTTTGGAATATTGTGTGAATCTTGCTATTGTACTTACATGGTTTTGAGATGATTAAGGGGCTCATAAGTAGTGTCATCATTCCATTCGGCACGATTTATCTGGCCACTGCTTACGTTGGCAAAGGCATAGATGATATGGGTGCAAAGATTGGCATCAATGGATTCAGGGACAAAACGCCCACCCTGTTGTCGATACTGGGACCAGTTGGTGAAGTAACAAACAAGTTTATAGGTGGAAACTGTTAAGATAATTAAGGGAGAATATAAATGAGGAAGTTAGTTGAAAAAAATTAGGCCTAAGCCGCTAGACTCTGCAAAACCAGCACCATTTTTTTTTGTTTTGATGACAGTGGTTCTGCCCTTTTAACAGCTGTATCACGAGCAGAAATTCAGCAATACATTTCTAGCATGAAGAGGTACCATGAGCAAACCACTGCACCTACTGAATTCCTGTCTGTGGTTGACAACTATGAAGGAAATGATCACTCAGGGAAAAAAGCAGACCCTATATATCAAAATTAACTTGCCCTTTTTGAATTAGGACTACAGCTTCAAAACAGCAGTTGCAATCATGGACTCTAGGAAGAGTGGAAAAGAGAAGAAGAAGATATTTGGATTTATATCCCGCCCTCCACTCCAAAGAGTCTCAGAGCAGCTCACAATCTCCTTCACCTTCCTCCCCCACAACAGACACCCTGTTAGGTGGGTGGGGCTGAGAGGGCTCTCACAGCAGTTGCCCTTTAAAGGACAACCTCTGCCAGGAGTGGGGAATCAAACCCGGTTCTCCCAGATAAGAGTCCGCACACTTAACCACTACACCAAACTGGGGGCTGGAGTCCCCACTGATCAGATAGGGAAAAATTGCAGGGACAGGGATGTGACTGTGGCTGAAATTAAGTCTGATCCATAAAAGAAGAGAGATAGTGGAAACTGTTTCTGTAGGAACCAGCAGTTGATTGCAGAGCCTTGCAAACTGTGTCGTGGAAGCAAAGGTTAGCTGAGGATAAGGTGAGAGAGGGACAGAAGACCGTGGGGAGATGATAAACCTTGAGCCTCTAGTTCTTCTGTGTGGCTGGCCCCTTTCAGGTGATGAGAACTGTACATCAGGGCAACAAATTATTTTCAGTTATGGGACTGCTTTGGTGGCGTTAGTTTTTTGTGAACTGTCCTGTGAACAAATATTTGAAATAAAAAACCCAGCTGACCTACAAACAAGGCAGAGGTTTCTACTTACTTGGAGAACTTCCCAGGTATGTAGAAAAACATGACCTTGTAAGTTAACCAAAAGAAGAAGGTGGGGGGGGGGAAGTGACCTGGCATAGTAGTGATGACTAAATGCAAGGAGGCGTGGAATGTCAAGAGCTTTTGAGAGTTAGTTAAAGGGAGAAGGAAAATATGACCTGTTCTAGTCCCTGAGAAGTTAATAGAAACCTGGGAAAGTTTTGGGGAGTAAAAGTTTTCCAAATTCCCCTTCCTGCATTTCCTTGTGGCCACTGTGCTTGTATGTTTTAATAGAAAAGTACTTCACCACTCCATGTAGATACTAAAAGTAGCATTTTTGGGTCAGTCACAAGAAAGAAAGAGTTTCTGCAGCATTCTGCAGGAGCCCCCACATATCCAGAAAAACATGATTTTCTCACTGCAGCCCCCCAAAGCAGGGAAGAATCCACAAAAACAGATTCAGCACTGCACATGTGTTGTCCTCCTTTTGTCAGCTGACAGGCTGAATGGAAGCAAGAGGCTTGCTGCTTGCTGTCACTCAACCAACAAGGTACTAGGGAGGAGAAAAACAAGTTATTTGACTCCCTGCTCCCACCCACAACCACTATGGAGCTATTGCTCCGAGAGGGCCTTAAAAAGTTTGGCTTATACAGCTTTTGATGCTCTGAGCTGTGAGCTAGCCCTCTACAAGTTTGCAGAGTTTAAGCTACATAGTTCTGTTGCTGGAAGGCTGAAGATGTGAAAAAGCAAATTCCATATCTCTTTGCTCACTTCTTCCAAGTCAATTGCCCCATAGGCTTGCAGATTGGTAGGATTAGAGCTCTGGAAGCTCCAAAGCATTGACGCATTTGCGAAACTTCTCTATGGAGAAGTTTCAAAAAGTTGAAGCACTTAGAAGTTGCAGTTATGTGATTAGATGTTTTTAAAGGAGATTGCCCCCTGTAAGGATGCCATAGTGATGGAAAAGAGCACTTCTCACCCTCAAAAAGCACCCCTATGGAGGAAATGTGCCTCTCACATTACTGAGCAGTTAGCCTCTGTTGCAGTCCTACACATTCTTTATTTAGACGTAAGCACCATTGCATGCAGCTGGAATATGCATAAGCTTCCCTAACATTCCACTACCTTTTCTATATTATTCATGAGTTGTGTCTACTCTTTTCTGCCCCATTGGGATGGAATCCCTTTTGAAATTAATTTATCATACAAAGAACATTCCATTCTGGAATAATTCCAAAAGTGTCCTATAATTTTTACTTTGATCAATTATTAGTTGTTAGCTTTCTCATTTTGATTCACTTACAAGTATAACAAATTCATCCCAACAGTATTGAATATGCTCTGGAGCTTCAATATTTAGCTTTTTAATCTGGAGACATAAAATGTGTATCTGAAAAATTAAATAGGTAATGTTGATCATACCCAGACCACATTTGAGCCATGCTTCCCAAACACTTCCAGAGGCACTGCTCCCAACCGAAACTAAACAACTTCTAACAAATGACAGGGGCATTTTCTTTCCTGTCAACTGAACGTTTGATAAAACAAATTAAAAATAGTTTTCCAAATGGCAACAAAATTAAAAGAATCAAAATTTAAAGGAAAGCTGTGTTTGTTCCACAGAGTAGAAAAACAAGATGGAATCAAAACTTTTCCATTTAAAATAAAAATTTAAGAAAGAGCTCTCAGACAGAAATGCACACTAAGATGATACTACGTGAATACAATCTGCACACACAAAATAAATGCCCAACATTAATTTTGTGATTTTATGTATTAAATTCGTACGTCACTTCTCCAGATACTAGCTCAAGGTGGCTATTATTAAATATGTCAAAATAACATATGATGTGACATTGTTTTTCCCCAAAATTATTTATCTTTGATCCTAAACTTTTGTGGAAGACTAGTGGGGCACTTTTGAAAGTTTGACTCTTGTTCCATGTACCAAAGCCCCTCCATGGAAAATGTTCATTACATTTCTTTCTAGCATAGCTGGAATGGGGACAAGCAAACATGAGAGCTTGTGTGATATGGTGCAGTGGTTGGAGTGTATAACAAGGGAGATGTGGGTTGAAATCCCAAGTGAGCCACGTAGCTCATTGGGTAACCCGGAGGTCAATCACTCTCTTTCAGCCTAACCTACCACACAGGCATTTATTTGTGAGAATATAATAGGAGAGAGAAGCAGTGTGGGTGCTGCCCTGATTTCCTCAGAGGATAGAAATTCTATAGACATATTGGAACAAAAATTATTTTAAAATAATGACTTTATAAACCCAAAGGAATGAAATTGTAACTCACCACTCTGGAAAAATATCAGTGCAACTAAACCTAATTTAAAAAAATTAAAACCAGTCAATCAAAAGGCAAAATTATGTTGCTATTAAACATTCTGACTCTGTTATGCACACCGTGAGACTACCATTTTCCCTTTAGATCCCTAGCTTTTTCAGGGTGGTGCCCTTTTAAACAGATTTAATAAGAACAATTTAAATGCATGCAATGGACCTTGAGTGTTCCACTGGTGGAGGAGGGAGTCCTCTTTGACCATCAAAAAGGCTGTGCTGGGGAGAATGGGATCTGCACAGGGAACAGTCATGTGGGACAAGGGCTGCAGTAAGAAGGGGAATTAGGCAAGAAAGAGTGAAAAAGCTGGATGGTTCCAATTCATTATTAAACAAAGTGGAGGACACTTCAAATCTGCTTAGCTTGTCAACTGTATAGGATCTTTTCCAGGGCCCAAGAAATTTCAAACCTCCCATCTACTATACATTTTCAAAACAAAAAACCTCACCCCTCCTCGCTTCCTCATTGTTCATAATTAGCAACATCATCACCAGAAAATAGCTGTGGTCAGGGGTCATTTTGTAGAAAAATAGGCGGTAGAGCTCATCCAGAGATCGTTATGCAGCTGCACCTACTATTCAATGGACAAGGTAGGTGCGGAGGAGGAGGGGGAACCCTCAGAAAGGTTCAGGAGCTGTGCTCCTGTGAGCGCCTGCTGAATTTGAGGCTTGGCTGTGGTCATTTGCCAAAACAAAGCTCAAAAACTCTTTTCATGAAAGCCCACAACAGTTTCTGAACCCAGCCTTAAACTGCCTTATCAAACTTACCTGCCCTTATGGATGCCTGACCCATCCTGTTTCCAAGTGGTCCTTACCACGAAAGAAGCTCTATTTTCTTTTTTACTGTGTGTCTTTACAGTAGCTCACAATCTGCTTTATGAGCAGGGTGGAGGTGAAGTTAAGTTTTTATCCTTCAGAGAGGACTGATTCCTCATTCCAGGAAAGATTGTGCAATTGTGTTGCGAGAAAGTGTCGCAATCACTGCTGTGTTTCTTTGCATCTGATGATTTGAAGCTGACTGATTTCAGGATGAAAAAATAAACTAATTTCATCTGCTCCCAGGGGTGTCCCTAGGCCATCTGGTGCCCTAGGTGAGGCCCTGCCCCACTGCTCCCCACCGTCTGCCCCCACGGGCAATGCTGGAGGGCAGGGAGGGCATGTGCGGTGGCATGGCAAGGCTCTAAGCAGTGCAGAGAGGCTGCCCACTGCCCACCCATCATCACTTTGCCTTCCAGAAGCAGAAGAGGAGCGACAGCAGCCTGGTGGTGTGCAGCCTCTCTGTGTCACTTAGAACCTTGCCATGCCACTGTGTGTGCCCTTCCCACCTTCTGGCTTTGCCTGCAGGAGGTTGGGTGTGGACAGCGGGGTGGGGTGGGTGCCACAGTGGAGGCCAGGCAGTGTGTGGCCTCTTCCCAGCTCTGAGAAGACCTTTCCTCCCAGGCGATTTCAATTGCCTTGGAGGCAGGGGTGGAAGAGAGGGCCCAATTTGTTACCCCTTGGCGTGCAACCTAGGCAGCCACCTAGGTCTGCCTAGTGGATGCGTCGCCTCCGTCTGCTCTACATATCCCTTGATTACAAGGTCAGTTTTGACTCTGATGCATAATCCAATTAAGGCCAAGCATTTAATTTTCCTCCGATTTTGGTGTACTCAGTAATTGTGAGTTTGGCACTAAACTGGATGAAACAGATTCTTAAAAGTCTGGAACCATGTTTGTAGGCTCAAAGCATAACCTGTGCATCACACACACTGGGCCTGTAGCAGAAGTTGCCTTGACTATGAATGAATATACAGGTCTACTGACATTGGAGGCAGGTATAGGACAACCTAGATGAGAGACTGCATCCAGCACAACTGGATCTTCATTCTCCCAGTACAAGGGGTAGTCATGCATGTCTACCCAAACAACAGCTAAAGAAGCAAGGTTCTTTTTTGTGTATCAGGCCAGTAAATACTGTATGATTTCTCTGAAGCATCAAATACTAATGATGCATTTATATTTTCAAATCCTTTTTTATATTATTGCTCATCTGCTCAAAAATCAGGAAGGCCAAAATCCAGACCAAGCTCTATGACTTATGGCAAATGTCACTAATGGAAAACAGAGATACTGTATATGTTCAAGGGAGGTAGAATAAAAACTGATTGCTTTTGATGTTATCAGTAGATGAAGGATGGGCTGAAGGAATGCTGATTCACATGATCATTGTTTAATATGGTAAGGCCAACATAACCTGTAATTTTGGCACACTGAAGTGATCTCATGAAAATAAAGCCAGTGCCACCTTGAAGGCATAACAGCTTTTATTCCTGCATGAGCTTTTGTAAGTCAGGGCTCACTTCTTCCAGTTCTATGAAGAGGAACTCATATGGGGAGGGGGAGAAAGGGAAGAGTTGGGGCCAGGGAATGGCTTGGTATGAATCTCATCACAAATTGTTCAAGTGTGATTCTCTGTGTAAGGGACTGAAACAGATTAGCTCATTATACATAATGAATGATCAGAGGGATTAGAGGATCCAGTCTTTCTCTCATGGGGTATAGATAAACAAAAGTGTCATTAAATATGATAAACAACAATTGAGGAAGAAGCATAAGAAAATGAAGGGTTATAGTGTGTTATAGTGCGCTAAGAGCCGATTAAAGTTTATAAAAAGCCAGTCTTATCGTGCTGTTACATTGAGTAATTATATTATAGTGAGCAAAGAAATGTAAGGAATTTTAGCAAGTAAGGAAGCAAATTTAAATTGCTATGGCAGAAAAATTGACATACCAGCTTGCTAGATGTTAAGCTCTCTGTCAATACTTTGATTCAACAATTAAAAAAGGAAACCTTAGTCTCTGTTTAAGCAGGGTGAGAGGTAGTTTAGTTACTTGATGGGTTCTAATTCATCACTTTCACGTTGAATAAAGTTGTGGGGGTTTTGGTAGAACAGTAACTTTCAGATCTGCAGCAATATGGCTAGGATGATTAAAATTTATTTATTATTTATTGCATTAGTCTTATAGCCCGCCCTTCCCTGCATGGCAGGCTCAGGCCAGGTAACAACAATTAAAATTTAAAATATCTTACAGCACTATTTTATACAATTCCAAACTGTCAGATTGGTGTGCATAAAACTAATGCAGCACAAATATTATCAGTAAAACTGAATACCACTGGGGGAAAGAGGAGGGAAGTGGCAGAACAGATGAGCCATTGCTAATCCTCATGCATAGGCCTGGTGGAACATCTTTGTCTTGCACGCTCTGTGAAATTGTCTTAGATCCTGCACAGTTTGGGTCTTGCTAGACAGAGAGTTCCACCAGGTTGGATCCAGGGCTGAGAATGCCCTGGCTCAAGTTGTGGGTAGCTGAATGTCTTTTGGTCCAGGAATCACTAGCAAGCTGTCATTAGATGAGCGCAATGCTCTTGGGGGATGTACCAGGAGAGGTGGTCCCATAAATAATATGTGTGAAAAGGATCTAGTGGACATTTGCTGAACATGAGTCAACAGTGTGATGCAGTGGCTAAAAAGTCAAATGCAATTTTGGACTGTATTAACAGAAGTATAGTGTCCAGATCATGTAAACTTTACTCTGCTCTGGTAAGACCTCACTTGGAGTATTGTGTTCAGTTCTGGGTACCACATTTTAAGAAGAATATAGACAAGTTGGAACAGGAACCAGAGGAGGGCAACAAAGATGGATTATGAAACATGACATTGCATCATATTAATTTACTCACAGTGGAAAGAGACACAATGTACAGTCAAAGTAGATTAATACAAAAGCAAGCAGAAATATGTTTGGTAACCTAACTTTGGAGCAATGGTGTTTTATTACCTAGAGTTACTTGTAAAAGGATCATCATTCCAGGATTTTTTTTTTACAGTTATTCAGTTTCTCACATACTTTTAAGACTGTGATAGAGGAAAGTGACAATTTATGATCACTAAGAGTCTCTGAAGTCCAGCTATCCCACAATAAATTTCACTGCATATCCATAGATTTCCTTTCACATGATCACTGAAAAATGTCTCACAGAATTTAAAAAAATGTTAGTTTTCTATAGGTTCTTTCAATTAGACTGGGGAGCATCCTGGTAAAAAGCTGCAGATAGCTGCATTGATCCAAATAAAATCCAGGGAAAAAACCAGCCATGTGATACTGTTTATTACGATTGAGCAAAATAACACAAAACAGTCCTTCTGTATTTTAAAGGACCATTTAAAGCTGCGGATCCCAACCTTTTTGGCACCAGGGACCAGGTTCCTGGAAAACAATTTTTCCAGGGACTGGGGTGGGCAGTGCTGGGGTTTTTGCTGCCCCAAGCCACCCCCTGCCCATGTCCCTGTCCCTGCCTTCCCATGAGGGTCTGTAAATGGGTGGGTGGGGGGAGCCTGGGGCTGCTGCTGCTGCCTTCCCAATAGGCGGCAAGGGGCAGAAGCAGTCGATCTGCCTCTCCCTCCCATTTAAAACCCCCCACAGATCAGGCAGGGTTTTAAAATGAGGGGTAGGGGAAGGTTGTTGCCACCCTACCCCTTCCACCAGCCCAGAACCGGTTGGACGAAGATGGACATTAAAAAGTCAGTGTATCAGCAAAATAGCAACAGTGTATCGAAAGAATAATATATGGGATATATATCTTCAGTCAATATAGGTAATTTTCAACATGGCCAAATCTGTGGGGCTTTAATCCAGAGGCTGAGCCAAGGCAAGACAGATCTTTCTGCAAACCTGAAAAATGCCCTAGGTTTTCAAAAAAATCCAGAATCTTTTTTTAAAAAATACACTGTGTGTGTGCATGTGTGTCAAAACACTCCAAAATGATAGAAACAATACCTGCAGCTTTAAGAAATAAATAACCTTAATGCCATTACCAGGCAACCACAACAGTACTGCCAACCTTCAAGCCCTGGTTACTATCAGTAAAAAAACAGGGAGAGGGGAAAGGGCCCCTTTGAGGGCCTCTTTGGCCTTTGGGGGAATACTTATTAGGTCCCGACCTACAAAAGTTAGTGTGGTACAGTAGTTAGAGTTTCAGACTAAGATCTGGGAGATCAAGGTTTGAATCACCACTCTGCTGTGGAAACTCACTGCGTAAACTTGGGCCAGCTATATATTCTCAGCCTAACCACCCTCTCAGGGTTATTATGAGGATAAAGTGGAAGATGGGAGAATGATGTAGGCATAAATGAAGTAAATCAATCATAAATAAAATGGAAGGTAGGGAGGCAGATAAAAGTTGGTGGATAGGACATAGAGAAGAAAGCAGAAAAAGCCAGCTGGAACTGCATTCCTGTGCATTCCTACTAAAAAAAAAGCCCTGGGGGCAGCCAACCAGACAGGAAGGAGCCCCTTCTTTCTTCCTTTATGGGTGCCTGAGAGGCTCTTTTTGGCAGTGTCCAAGGTTCCACAATTTACAGTGCAATCCTAACAGCACTTTCATGGGAGTAAGCCCCATTGAATACACCTCAGTAGAATTCAGAGTAGACCTGCTTAGGATTGCTCTGTAAGTGTACCCTAGGAAATGTAGCCCTCAGGAAGACAGACATCTTAACTATTTCCAAGTGCACACTGTGTATCATGAAGAGCAGCAAGGGAGACAGATTCTCTGCCTGCCCTTCAGCTGGCTCACTGGCAGGCTTCCTGCTTGCTTGGTACTGCAAGCTGGCATATGGGCTGATACTGCCAGTCTGGTGCCAATAGTAGCAGCTGTCCACAACACAGCACATGTAACGGAGTGAGGAGGTATGGAGGGAGAGGAGGAGAAAAGAGGGGAGTATCTTCCACTCACTTTGAACTCTCTGGCAAGATCCAGGGAAACTAATGGCATTTGCTGTTTTTGCCAATGGTTTTGCTCTCCAATGAATGAAATGCTTATTTGGTTCATTATAATAATAATAATAATAATAAATTTTATTTATATCCCGCCCTTCCCGCCTAGGCAGGCTCAGGGCGGCTGACAAGAGTTTCATTTGTTTGGAAATCAATGCACATTTGTAGCACCTGGCTTTCTGAAATTTTGCTGGGAGCTGTGTTTTGCCACAATATGTGAACCAAACCATGTTTTTATTGTTCACTATGATGAGCTCTATCTTTTGAGATAATTTGAAATAAAGAAAGAATAAAATTGAATCTCAGAACTTTTGCTGTCACCCTCCCAAATTAATATCTGCACCAGTGAAACAATTGCCTTTTTACAATAATGAAAGTTGAGTTGCTTAGGATTCTGTGTAGGTTATTCAAATGTACTTCTGCAAGTACAAAACTAAGCCATGGGCCATATGTCTATCATCTTTATGTATCTAAATAAAAGGCAGTCAATAAGAACAAATGAATGGCTCAAATACTTTGAGTATGTTGTGCAAAACTGATTTTATAGGTATTACTTTTACTACTTTTACACTTACAAAAAGTGCCTTTTCATAGTGAACTAAAAGAGACAGAAGGAATATGGAACAGCAGTTTGGAATGTATCAATATCAGCTGATTTCTAGGGGACTGCTGTCTGCTGTTGGAATACTTTTTTGTTTTCAAAGTGCTCTGATTATATATTTGTAAATAAAAACAAAATTACAGTGATACAACTCTCCAACACTCTTTTTTGCATAGGAAACTCAATCCTGCAGAGTAGCTTTTGGAACTGCTCACCACCTGGAAGGGATGCTAGTGTTTTGCTGGTCCTGTCCAATTGAAAGCACTTGGGTTGTTTGCTGCAATCCTTTAAGGAGGCAGCTTGATCACTTTGAAATCTCTGGGATGGAGCAACCCTAAGTGTGAAAGGTTCCTATCCTTTGAAAGAGGTATCTGAGCAATACATGTAATCCTATAGTTATCAGAATCATTAGCCCAAGTCTGTCTGACAATCCACATCCACAGAGAACAATCCTAAGCAGTTCTACTCTGAATCCTACTCAGGGCTATTCAATGGGGCTTACTCCCAGAAAGTATTCTTAGGATTGCACAGATAATAGCAGAAGAACCACCAAATTCACTTTCCTACCTCCTGTATCATACACTTCACCTCCTGGACCCAAGTGGGAAAAGCCAGTTTCCGATTTTGGTTCAGCTGCAGTAGCATCTTAAACTTACCAGCAAAGATGATGCTTGCTTCATGCTGGCTTTGGAAACAAAAGCTGTGTCCAAGAATCTGCCAGACCAGGCAGGGTAGAAGGCCAGTCTTTTCTAGTTCTCTCAGCTCAAGGTTACAGTCCAGTATTTCCTAGGGTTCTGTGAATATTTTACATGTGAGCAGCTAACACACCTGCCGTAGCATTTGAGAGTGTGGTGGACAATAGAATGTATAGGAACCGGAAGATGTTTTCAACAGGAAGCTTCACACGTAATTCATATCTTCTTGGCTGGTGCAGGGTTGTGTTTGGCTGTCAATGAATCTAGTAGAAGTGTGAATCCATAGTGACTCCTCCACAACATGTAACATACTAGAAGTTTACCATTGTGTAAATTATGGTAATTTCATATCACCAAAATATCTAATTCTCAACATGACCAAATCTGTGGATACTTAAATGCAGAGACTAGAGACATGAACAGACTACACCAATCTTTCCAGAAACCTGAAAAAGGCCCCATGTTGTCAGAAAAATTGAAAATCTGGGGGACCCCCCCCAACCCACTATGGATCAAATCTGCCCAAAATAACAGAAGCAGCTTTTGGAAATTAATAGCACAATAGTTAAAAGGTAGATTATTTGGTTGATGGGGAGAAAGAAGGAAGCAGGAAAATATGAGGGTTGCCAGAAGGAAGGAGAGAGAAAATATTTGTGGAGGAGGAACCATGGGGAAAGTGAAGTGTCCCATTGCAAGTTCTTGCAGGGTTCCCCATGATGCAAATGAGCAACTGGACTACAGTTTTACTGGACAGAGGCAACCAGGGAGAGGGAAGAAAGGAAGAAAAGCTGAAGATGGTGGGGCAGATAAAGGTAGGTTGGATGATGGGTAAGAAGGAGACAAGAAGTAGGAAAAGGTGAAGATATGGGAGTTGCTAAGCTAGAGGGAAAGAGGAAGGGGATAAAGGGGAAAGTGAGGTGCCCTCTGCAAGCTCTTGAGAGTTCCCTATTGCACAACTGGGTCATAATTTTTCCAGGGAGAGAATGTCAAGGGGAGGGATGGTAGAAAAACTGAAAATGGAAGGGAATAAAGGTAGGTTGGTTAGTGGATGGGAAGGAGGAAAGGAAGCAGGAAAAGTGGAGAGGCTATGGGGACTTTCAGGGATTTAAAAGAGGAAATGGGGGGAGGGGAAAATGAGATCCCTCCACAAGTACTTGAGGGTATCCTGTTTGCTTTTGTCTAATCTGCATCTTTTAAACTGCCATCACAGAAGTTTTATGTAGCTGTGCTGCTTGACATTTGTACATGCTTCCAGCGGTCCATGACAATGTGGGGCAGCGCAATCAGGCACTAGTTCCTTGAGAAGATTGCAAGCAGACCCCAAGGTCACAGGTTCAGCTGTCTTAATCCAGGGCTCAGCAAGCACCTAAAGATCTGTGACACTGACTGTGATGGCCAAGCAGTCCTAATCCCAGGCAGCATAGAGCAGAACCTTTTTTGGCTACAGCTTTTGCCACTGGTTTATGCCTCCTCACATTTGCAAATGAAAGAGCTTTGTGTGCACAGAAGCCACACAGCAAGTCATATTGTCTCAAACATTCTGTTACTCTCATACAATAATACCAGGCACATAAGGATGGTATCAAATAGCCACCATATGTGATTTGTAATGACATCATACTAATATAATGGCAATGCATATCTAATAGGTAAAATATTGTTAATTGGTAAACGATATTGGTATGAAAGCAGCAGTCCCCAAAGCATTTCAGATTTTTAAACCTTCTTCTTCAAAGACCTACTCCTAAAAATGAAAAGAAAAACATTTAAATCCTTGCAGAGCATGAGGAAATTTGTCTAGTAATCATATTTGTATACTACAGCCAAAATAACATTGAATCTTGTGATAACTTGAAGCCTAATGCTCACTCTATCAAATGCATCCACCACTTCTTTTAGCTGAATTTGGTTCCATTTAAGAGTTGCAGGCAGGGTATTCATAAGATAAATTGGTTCACTGGAATTCATAAGATAAATTGGCTCTCTCTCTCTCATGCTATAAAGTCACAGCTGAAACGGCAGCTCCAGCAAGGGACTTTCAAGACAACTGAAAAGCAGAGGAGGTTTGCTATTGCCTTTCTCTGATGAGTCTTCCGTGGAGATCTACTTAGCTTCTGATATATGAGATTGGTTTACACCATGCTGTCCTCCCTCCTGTAGATTCAACTACCACAGCAGTAAGGGATTCATACAAGATGGTATCCTCACTTATTAATGAGGAGGAAAGTATAATACATATGAACATATGAACATATATGAACATATGAAGCTGCCTTATACTGAATCAGACCCTTGGTCCATCAAAGTCAGTATTGTCTTCTCAGACTGGCAGCGGCTCTCCAGGGTCTCAAGATGAGGATATTTTCATGCCTTCTTGCCTGGACCCTTTTTGGAGATGCCGGGGATTGAACCTGGAACCTTCTGCTTACCAAGCAGATGCTCTACCACTGAGCCACCGTCCCTCCCAAATATTTTACAGTTGTCCATTATTGTAGCACAGACTGAAATATTCAGCTATGTAAGTGATTCACACACTTTAATAGCAACTTAGAAATCTTATTAGAAGGTTATCACCTTCAGGATGACTCCTACAAGCTGTGAGTCTATTTAATGCACAGATGTGTGTAAATGTATTTGGGGGAAGTCTTGTCAAAAACAAGCCCTATTTTTAAGGAAGTTCATCATGAAATACAGAAAATTTCAGTCATAGATGATGTAACTGATTTCAACACTGGAAATGGGAAATACAGCTTATGATCTAAGGCCTAATCCTGCTCCCCACTGGAAGGATAATTAGATAACTAATGGTATAACCATGAAAAAAATAATCAAATAAGAATAATAAGAGGGATTTCATTACAAACCCTAGACCAGGGACAGGCAGAAGGTCACTCAGGTGTGAACAGTCACTCTTCTTGCTCCCTACCCCTCATCCAGTGCTGCTGAAATTGCTTTCATAACCTTGCCCTTAGAGCTACCACAGCAGCAGCTTCTGTCCTCTTCCTCTTTCATGGAAAAGAGAAGCTACCACACACACGCACCTTTGCTCTGGATAGCTGGCCCATAGCTAGGATTTTAAAAGTTGGGGGGCATGTAAAAAAGTTAGGGGGCACTTAACATCTCCCCTTCCCTGGCTGCCTCCATGATTCAGGCTGCCCAACTCAGGATGCCCGACCTTCCATCCTGCCCTCCTGCTGCCACCACAGCTTGAGGGACCACAGGGGTGAAATCTGAGAGCAGGGGATGACTCTTCTCTCCTCAGTGATTTAAATTGCGCAGCACAGGTACCAAGGAGCAGCTGCTGCCCCCTCCCACATCATTTGAAGGGCCGAGAGGAGCAGCGGCTGCTCCTAGGTACCCCTTCCGTGCAATTTAAACTATAGGGGAAGGAGGGAGTGGCCCCCAGCCTCTCAGCTTTCACCCCTGTGCAGTGGCAGGAGGAGGGGGAAGTTCAGGGGCACCCAACAGGACGTTGGGGGCAGGCCCCCTGTAGCTACAGGCCTGCTGGTTAGTGAAACTGTTGGTATATGCAAGGTCTATTGTGCATAAATAAAGAAAATGACAAGAACATCCTGCAAGGGACAGCAGAGGGGGCAACTAGTTAGCATAATGAGATTAGAGACTTTCTACTATTGTCTTTTTCCCCCATTCACAATTTATTAAATTAAAGTGTACGGTGAACATTAATACAAATTATCAACCACATTATTCCATCAATCTACTATAATTTCATGCACATTTTACAATAGAAAACATTCCCCAATTAATACATTTATTTACTAACAAAGAGTCATTTTCTATTATGAATCTTATTATCTTATATCACCTGTTTCCTCTGCACCATTCAGTTCTCCAGTTTCATTTTATCCCCATCACCATATTAACAATACTCATACCAACCTGGTTACCTTCATATCTTCTAGATTAAATTTCCCCCCACTAACTATCTGTTATCGCTTCCCCCCCCCATCTATTTGCCTTCCAAGAAGTCAGCTTTCTACTATTTTCAAATTGTCTCCTTCCTGCCCCCTGATTAGCTTAGTTTGATGTAGTGGTTAAGTGTGCAGACTCTAATCTGGGAGAACCGGGTTTGATTCCCCAGTTCTCCACGTTCACCTGCTGAGTGACCAAAGAATCCACATCAGCAGAAGGGGAGGGCCTCAGCTTTTTATGCTTTTTTGTTTCAGCTTCCAGGGCAACTGGTTGGCCAATGTGTGAAAATATATGCCGGACAAGATTGACTATTGGTCTGATCAAGCAGACTCTACTTATCATAGAATCATAGAGTTGGAAGGGATCTCCAGGATCATCTAGTCCAACCCCCTGCACAATGCAGGAAATTCACAAATACTTCCTCCTAAATTCACAGGATTTTCATTGCTGCCAGATGGCCATCTAGCCTCTGCTATATTCTTATTCAGTATTTCATGGTGTAGGAAAGAGATTAATTACTGACTGGATATTATATTCTGACATTTTTGGTGCCAGAGATTATAAAGAACCCCAGAAAAGGCTGGGTTTCTGCATGCAGCAGAATAAGATGGTAGAGAGCTTTGAGAGAGAAAAGATAAGAAGTGCTATACGGGTGAAGTTAGGCTTTCTAAACAGCTGGGGAAGTTGCTGAGAATTTCTGAGTTTGTGTGACGGTGTGATTGCTGAAAATTCTGAGTTTGTGGTTGCTGGGGAACTGCTGTTTGTTTGGTTTAAGTGGGCTGAAGGTGATTGTTGCTGATTGATTAGGAGTGGCTGTGTTCTGGGGCAGACTGAGGCCCCACCCTTTTTGTATTATTAAGCTGCACCTTTTGCCAGAGGCGCAAGTCTTTGGTGAGAGCCAAAGGGCTCTTGGTCTGTGGCTCTTAGCCTGGGGGCTATGTAAGGATCAGGAACCCAGATCCCTATTTTCCTTGTGTTCCCAATAAGGTAAGTAGCTCTCCAGAAGGAAAGCCACATTAAAAAAAAACAGGATTTAAAAGGGGAGGGAGGGGGGTCTTGGTAGTTGGTGATTTGATCACTACCAAGATTTCTCAGATTTATATCCCGCCTTCCCCGCCAAAGTCCCTGCCTAGCAGCCTAACTTATAGATGTTTGTATGCAAATGCTAGAAGTGTTTGAAGTAAAATTGGTGAGTTGGAATGTTTAGTGTTGGGGGAAAACATAGACATTGTGGGAATTTCAGGAACTTGGTGGAATGAGGAGAATCAGTGGGACATGGTGATTCCTGGATATAAGTTATATTGGAAGGATTGGGAGAGAAGGGTTGGATGTGAGGTGGCTCTGTATGTCAGAGAGGATATACAGTCCAGTAAGACTGAGGTCAGAGAATTAGATTCCCTTCTAGAAATGCTTTGGGTCGAAATAGAGGGCCCAAAAAGAAATTTAACTATGGGAGTTTGTTATCGCCCACCAAATCAAAAGGTAGAGGATGATTATAATATGATGGAAGGATTAAAGATAGTGGCTAAACGTAAAAACTGTGTTAACTACCTGCAGATTGATTGGGTCAATATTTGTTCTGGTTGAGATGCTCTCAATGACTGTGCTATGGAGCAGATGGTCACAGAACCTACCAGGAGTGGGGCGATCCTGGATTTGGTCCTAAGTAATGCCCAAGACTTGGTGAGAGATGTAAAAGTGATTGCACCTCTTGGGAGCAGTGACCATAATGTTATTGATTTCACCATTTGTATAAATAGGGAGTTGCCCCAAAAGACCAGCACAACCACGTTTAACTTTAAAAGGGGTAAATTCTCTGAGATGAGGAGGCATGTGAAGAGGAAACTGAAAGGAAAGGTAAATACAGTCAAAACCCTTGGGGAAGCTTGGAGGCTATTAAAAACTACAATCCTAGAAGCTCAGATAAAATATATACTACAAGTTAGGAAAGGCACAAAAGGGTATAAGAAAAGGCCTGCATGGTTAACAAACAAAGTAATGGAAGCTGTAAAAGATAAGAAGGATTCCTTTAAGCAGTGGAAAGCCAGTCCAAGTGAGATTAATAAAAGGGAACACAGGCTGTGGCAAATCAAATGCAAGACTGTGATTAGGCAGGCAAAAAGGGACTATGAGGAGCATATTGCAAAAACCATAAAGACCAACAATAAAAATTTCTTCAAATATATTAGAAGCAGGAAATTAGCCAGGGAGGCAGTGGGGCCCTTGGATGAAGGGGTAAAAGGATTACTGAAGAAAGATAGGAAAATGGCTGAGAAGCTGAATGCATTTTTTGCCTCTGTCTTCACTGTGGAAGATGAGAACTTTTTGCCCGCCCCAGAACCACTAATTTTGGAAGGGGTGTTGAAAGACCTGAGTCAGATTGAGGTGACAAGAGAGGAGGTCCTACAACTGATTGACGAATTAAAAACTAATAAGTCACCGGGTCCAGATGACATACATCGAAGGTTTCTGAGAGAACCCAAAGGTGAACTTCTGGATCTCCTGACAAAAATCTGTACTCTTTCATTCAAATCTGCCTTCGTTCCTGAGGACTGGAAGGTAGCAAATGTCACCCCCATCTTTAAAAAGGGTTCCAAAGGAGATCAGGGAAACTACAGACCAATCAGTCTGACTTCAATATCGGGAAAGTTGGTAGAAACCATTATCAAAGACAGAATGAGTAGGCACATTGATGAACACAAGTTATTGAGGAAGACTCAGCATGGGTTCTAGGAAGATCTTGCCTCACTAACCTGCTACAGTTCTTTGAAGGGATGAACAAACATGTGGACAAAGGGGACCCAATAGATGTTGTTTACCTTGACTTCCAGAGAGCTTTCGATAAAGTTCCTCATCAAAGGCTCCTTAGTAAGCTCGAGAGTCATGGAGTAAAAGGACAGGTCCTCTTGTGGATCAAAAACTGGCTAATTAATAGGAAACAGAGAGTGAGTATAAATGGGCAGTCTTCGCAGTGGAGGATGGTAAGCAGTGGGGTGCGGCAGGGCTCAGTACTGGGTCCCATGCTCTTTAACTTTAACTTACTCCCAACTTTGGAGTTGGGAGTAAGCAGTGAAGTGGCCAAGTTTGCAGATGACACTAAATTGTTCAGGGTGGTGAGAACCAGAGAAGATTGTGAGGCACTCCAAAGGGATCTGTTGAGGCTGGGTGAGTGGGCGTCAATGTGGCAGATGAGGTTCAATATAGCCAAGTACAAAGTAATGTACATTGGGGCCAAAAATCCCAGCTACAAATACAAGTTGATGGGGTGTGAACTGGCAGAGACTGGCCAAGAAAGAGATCTTGGGGTCGTGGTAGATAACTCACTGAAAATGTCAAGACAGTGTGTGGTTGCAATAAAAAAGGCCAACACCACGTTGGGAATTATTAGGAAGGAAATTGAAAACAAATCAGCCAGTATCATAATGTCCCTGTATAAATCAATGGTGTGGTTTCATTTGTACAATTCTGGTCACCACACCTCAAAAAGGATATTATAGCATTGGAAAAAGTTCAGAAAAGGGCAACTAGAATGATTAAAGGTTTGGAACACTTTCCCTATGAAGAAAGGTTAAAACGCTTGGGGCTCTTTAGCTTGGAGAAATGTCGACTGCGGGGTGACATGATAGAAGTTTACAAGATTATGCATGGGATGGAGAAAGTAGAGAAAGAAGTCCCTTTCTCAGAATACAAGAACTTGGGGGCATTTAATGAAATTGCTGAGCAGTCAGGTGTCACGAGCTGGGGCTGAGTCAGGCAAAGTCCAGGGGCGGTCCAGGGTCTGCAACTGGTGAGCAAGGTGGGTCCAAGGCGCCAAAACAGAATCGTAATCCAGGTATCACAGGTCAGAGGTTCCGAAGCCGAAGTCAGGGGGTCCAGAGGTCCAAGCCAAAGTCAGGAATCCAAAAGCCAAAGTCAAGAGCCGGAGTGGATGCTAGGATGTCAGGTATGTGACTAGTTGCTTCCACAAAGCCTCCTCCCAAAGCCCACAGCTATATAGCCCTCTGCTGCCTGTTGCTCATTTGGGCTAATTGCTGTCTCAGAGCAGCAGCCAGGATCCTGCCGAAACTTAAGCATCCTCACACTTAGAAGGGCCAGAATCCTTTCAACACTCAGGGCTCAGGGAGCATCTTACTTGTGAGCGTGCCGCCCTCCTCCGATCCCTGAGGTCCCGACGAAGGCGGTCACGCACACGAGCCACCCGAGAGGGCGAGGCAGGGGGGCTTGGATCTTCTTCAGCAGGAGGCAGGGGCACTGGTGCAGGTGGCAGGGGCACAGTTCCTTCTGCAGGCTCTGCAGGCTCGGCTTCTTCTGCAGGGTCCCCAGCACCCATGACATCAGGTTAGAACGGATAAAAGGAAGTACTTCTTCACCCAAAGGGTGATTAACGTATGGAATTCACTGCCACAGGAGGAGGTGGAGGCTACAAGCATAGACAGCTTCAAGAGGGGATTGGATAAAAATATGGAGCAGAGGTCCATCAGTGACTATTAGCCACAGTATATTATTGGAACTTTCTGGGGCAGTGATTCTCTGTATTCTTGGTGCTTGGGGGTGGGGGGGGGGCAAAGTGGAAGGGCTTCTAGACCCACTTGTGAACCTTCTGTTGGCACTTGGTTTTTTTTTTTTTTTGGCCACTGTGTGACACAGAGTGTTGGACTGGATGGGCCATTGGCCTGATCCAACATGGCTTCTCTTATGTTCTTAATGCTGAAGGGTTAGCTGTAAACTGTACACTGCAAAAACTCTTTTTTGCCTTTTTTGTTACCCAGCAGTTGCATTCTACTAAGTGAAAGTGAACACACACACACAGAGCATCCAAAATAAATAGTTTGCATGCCCACACTTTTGTGATCTCCCTGGGGCAATGTTATAGATAGCTTTACTCCCTTGAGTTGCTGAATGTAACAATCTGCTGTATTTTAATCAACTTAAGGAGAGAGAGTTCTAGGGGTGAAATTTTCCTCTATCCCATAATCAAGTTCTAGTTAACTCTTTACTATCCCTTTTACTATACAAACACCTTCTGAAAGGAATGCAAAATGAATAGAGGGAGTGTGCTCTCTCTTCCTTTCTTACACACCTGGCTCTGCTTGCATGCTCCACCCCCATTACTTTCAGACTCACTGAGAGCACACACACACCTTCTAAAACACAAGCAATTTGTTAGCTTCTAACCCTGTCTGAGAACTAAAGGCACATCTTGGCTGTTGGGGCAGGGCTTCCCTTTGCTTGCCAGCTGGCTAGCAGCAGGGAGGAGCTGCAAACTGGGGGAACCCCTGCCCAGACCTGAGGACTGGCAAGCCTAGATGACAAGGTGATGTCATGTAGCAGTGCAGGGAATCCTCCATGGCTCTGGCCCTTGGCTTGTTCCTCCTGGTGCTTGCTTGTGTTTCAGCTTTTAGGGATGGTACCCATGGCTCTGGCCTTGACATGGGTGATCTTGTAACTTTGCCTCTTCCTGTCGCAAGACATTAATGTCACATTCCTAAAACTTGGGTGGCCTCATGCTCAGTGGGTCTTGGGTTCTGGAAAGGTTGAAGACCACTGCCAAGGGAAATCATTGATGAATCAAGCTAGGCTTCAATTTCAGAATATCCCTTGGTTTCACTATCTGCTCTACAGCTTTGTAAATAAAAAGGACCTCAGTGAATAAGCAATATATGAGCAATCAAATTGGATATGCACTGATAAATGTTCCTTGAGTGGTAATGGCAGCAGCATTTTATCAAAAACCTGTACTTATACAGAAGGTCATCCTCTTCCATTTTCTGAAACCCTGTTCACATATTACAATAAACACACATATATCCTGTATGTACATGCATATATCTGTTTGTCAGAAAGACACAAAACATGTTCATTTTACAACTGAAACTGTGGACCGGTACCCAAATAAATGTAGAGTCACAAGGTCAGCTGTACATCCACTGAATTATTCAACACACACATGAAGAAATATCAAATGTACACTGTACACAGACTGTACAATGCATTCATTGTAACTTGTGCATATATTTATTCCCAAGTAAAAGTGCAGCAGACTACAGCCTGCTTTCATAGGACTGGAACTGTGGCTTTCCGTAGAAGGTATGCCAGTTTGCAGATCAGAACACCTTTAGTTCTGTCTATTTCTCTGTTCACAAGTCCATGAAGACCTCAGCAGCTCAAACAGAATCTATTGTCCTCTAATCTTTCATTTTCATCAAAAAATATAGCTTACAGTGCTGTTTTTTTTTTTAAATTCATCTTGGCACAGTCTATCAAATAGTAGAACAAAACACAAATGCTTAGCTTATTTGATTTACACACACACGCACGGTTGCTTTGGTCTTTTATGCAAATACTTGACTGCAGAGAAATAAAGAGACCAGCTTTTGGCCAAGCCAGAACTGCTGAGTCCTACCTATTCAAACATCAGTGGTCATCAACAATGGGCCTGTGGATGACTGCACTTGCATAAAGGTTTGCATGGTTTGTAAGAAGAGATGATATTGAAGTGTTCCAGAACATCCATGCCAATCCTCAATCACCTTTAAAATATTCAAAATCCATTTCAGTATTTTCAAATACTCAAAATCCATTTCACATTTATTTAATAGTTTTCCTTCTAATTGGATAGCTAGCTTTTTTTTTTTGCCTTTAACAGCTTCCTGACATGCAGAAATCCAGCAGGTATAGTTTCCACATCATTGCCTGGAAAAGCTGCTTGGCATGCAGCTATTAAAGGCACAGAGCCACCAGAAGATGATAGTCTGAGTAATGTATTTGCACACAGGTTCCTTTGAACTCAAAATAATTCAAATTGTTTTAGATTAGAATCTTTAGTGTTGGTCATTGGAAAAGCTGCTAGAGTTTTATCATGGTCTCTGCTGGATTGAATGTTAACATCCTTTCCCAAAAAATGCATACAGCCATTGGAGAAGCTATCTAGAAACTGGATGATGCAATATTGGGCTATTACAGTTATGAAAGTGAGGAACTGCCACTTAGTATGCAACACTGGGTTAAAAGCTTTGAAGATGACCCCGGGTTCCTTGATTACCCCAGATAAGCTGCCCATAGCTGCCAAATTGGAAAGCTTTAAAAAGGGAGTGGACAAATTCATACAAGATGGGGCTATCAATGGCTACCAGCCATGATGGATAGCTACTCTCTCCAGTACCAGTCTGCCTTTTAAAATCGGTTGCTGGAAAGCAGGGGGATGCTGTCATAGTCCTCACATATGTGGGCTTCCTAGAGGAACAAAGATGGTAAGCGGTTTGGAGACCAAGTCCTATGAGGAAAGGTTGAAGGAGTTGGGCATGTTTAGCCTGGAGAGAAGGTGGCTGAGAGGCGATATGATCACCATCTTCAAGTACTTGAAGGGCTGTCATATAGAGGATGGTGTGGAATTGTTTTCTGTGGCCCCAAAAGATAGGACCAGAACTAATGGGTTGAAATTAAATCAAGAGTTTCCGGCTCAACATTAGGAAGAACTTTCTGACCGTTAGAGCAGTTCCTCAGTGGAACAGACTTCCTGGAGAGGTGGTGGGCTCTCCTTCTTTGGAGGTTTTTAAACAGAGGCTGGATGGCCATCTGACAGCAATGTGGATCCTGTGAATTTAGGAGGAGAGCGGTATTTGTGAGTTTCCTGCATTGTGCATGGGGTTGGACTAGATGACCCTGGAGGTTCCTTCCAACTCTATGATTCTGTTTTCTAAGTAGGGAACACCACAGGGACAGAAAGCAACATATATTACTCTAGAGGAGTTACAATTGAAAAAACCATTTATATCCAATATTTTTCCAATAGGAAAAGTAATTCTTGTAGTTGTCAACATTAACCTGCAGGCAGCACACCCTCCACATGTATGTATCCCACCAGGCGATCTTACATCCAATGCAGGTTGCTTAAATAACTTGTCAGACCAAACTGAAAAGATTTTTAAATTCTTGGGTCTTCAAAATGCTATATAGTGGGTTCTCTCTGACAGCCTGGTAAATCAGCCACTAGATGCCAGTGTTTATGGATAATATTCCTGATGGGCTCAGCTAACTTAGAAAATTCAAAAGGCCCTCCTTAGGAGCTGAGGGGGTGGATTTCAGTAGCTCAGACCTCTGTGCCTGATTAGCTCTCTCCTTGGATGATCGCAGGATATGATTGGGGTAGCCCTTTCTACTTAGCTGCTGATCCAGTACTGAAGAATCTCTGTAGTATGAATTTTCAAAAGTAGAGTTATATTTTATTCTTAAATATTGACCATAAGGTAAATTATTTTTATGTGTGCTGAATGAAAAGATGAATAAGATTATTTGTGTCAGATCCAGCTCTTGTAACAAATGAATTCAACACCCCTTCTTTAAAGTGATAGGACAAAGTGAGGGGGGAGGGGCACCTCTCCCTCCCTCCCTCTCTCTCTCTCTCACACACACACACACACACACACACACAGGAAATGTAGCCTCAGGGTCCTTCATGCAGGGTGGGGAGCAATCACAAAGGTGGCCTGCAGGGGAAGCATATCTCCCCACTCCTATGTGATGAAACTGTACAAGGGTACCTTTCATTAAAAAAAAAAAACAGCTAGAGACTTCCCCTGTGATGTGTAGTTTGGGCTTGAAATAGAAAATACCAGCAGTGCAATCCTATGTAAGGCTCCCTCCCTTCCCCGGAAAAAGAGGTACCAGAACTCTCAAGAGGGAAATGAAGGAGAAACAGGGGGGTGCCCCTCATACTTTTTTTTTTTTTGGAACATTTTGCTTTCACAGAGATTTTGGAACACTGTTCCACCATGTTCCCCCAGAAAAAAAGCCCTGATCCTATGACTCCCATAGACTCTGCTTAGGACTGCACTGACTGCAAGCTACAGAAGCAACCCAAATTGCCAGAATATTCCTGAACTATTCAGATCAAAGGACTCACCACTGTCTATAGCATAGAAGGAAGAAAAGAGTAGAGCACCATCTATGGGGAGAGATGCTATGCATTTTAATAATTATATAATAAATAAAACAAGTTTTCAACTTAGCAGAGCCAAGAATGGTAAGTTTCTAAAAGCCAAGTTACATAGATGTCAAGTTTTTTATATCATGGATTTTATTTTACAATGCCCACTTAACTAACATACAGTTTTGAAATAAAGTTTTAGCATTGGTCATTCCTGTTTAAAAATAAAGTGAACTCATTTTGGATACAAAAGAAGCAAAGAGCTACTTTGAATTTAACTGAATTTATTTTGATCAATTTTAGCAAAAAGAAATAGCAAGCAAAAATTAAAGAATGAAGACATACACCATAAGCAGACTGATGCAAAGGACAAATATTCTGATTTCTGTGGTCTTTTGTGGATTTGTGGATCACATCATGTCAGCTGTCAGCTAGATAAATGTGCAAATGAGGCTATATATATATATGCAATAAAGCATTAGATGGTTGTGAGTATAAAGGAATATAGCCACTGTTGGATTTATATTTATTGGAAGCACTTCACTGTGGCCAGTCACAACATTTGCATTTATCATTAAAAATTAGTGTTAATGGACAAGCCTTGATGACTGTATGGCTGTGAGCACAGTGGTAGAATTTTGTAGGATCCTGTAAGTTAGCATAGATTCCATCTGCTTTGCCAAGACAAAATGTATCTGCTGTAGGTGGAACAGGTTGTGATTGTTCAGGTTTCAGAAATTCATCTTGGGTAGGAGGTTCATCAGCTGGTGCTTGGTCTGTAAAAAACAAACAAACATATGACTCATTTGGGAATAATTCAGGCTATATGTCAAAACTCATGTCCACCTTGAAAATTGTTTATATTGAAAAGTGCAATATAAAATACATTTTAAAATGGAAATGTCTAGGGCTGATTTTCACAATTGTCTCCAGTCTGGCAGTTCATTCTGATTTTCTGAGTAGCAGTGTGTGTGAACAAGATCTTGGTGTATGGCTGAATGGTAAATTAAAGATGAGCAGACAGTGTAATGCAGCAACAAAAAGGCTAATGCAATCTTGGGGTGTATCAACAGAGGCATAACATCCAAATCACAAGATGTCATAGTCCTATTGTGCACTGCATTGGTCAGGCCACACCTGGCATATTGTGTGCAGTTCTAGAGGCCCACTTCAAAAATGATGTGGACAGAATGGAGTGGGGGCAGAGGAGAGTGATGAGAATGATCAGGGGCCTGAAGACCAAGCAGTATGAGGAAAGGCTGAGGGACTTGGGAAAGTTCAGTTTGGAGAAGAGAAGGTTGAGGGACATGATTGCTCTCTTTAAGTATTTGAAGGACTGTCACTTAGTGGAGGGCAGAGAGCTATTCCTGTTAGCAGCACAGGAGAGGACTTGTAACAATTGGTTTTAATTAAGGGCAGGAAGGTACCAACTAGATATTAGCAAAAAACCTTTTTTACAGTAAGAATTGTTCAACAGTGGAGGTGGTGTGAGCTTCCCATCATTGGCAGTCTAGAGCGGCTGATCCTGCATTGAGCAAGGGGTTGGACTAAATGGCCTATATGGCTCCTTCCAACTCCGTAATTTTATAATTTTAACCTCTGCTATCACATGAAGATAGTGTTGCCAGCTCTGGGTTGGGAAATAGCTCGAGATGTCAGCTTTTATTTTATTTATTTATTGCATTTTTGAATCGGCTAATCTCCACTACTGTGAGGCTCTAGGTGATGTACAAAATTGAAGTAAACTACAACCTACATCACCCTTCCTCATCATAAACACAAAAAACTCGCATCACTGAAAGTTTATATTTTATTTTTGCTATTTTTAAACACATATCTTTACTAAGCAAGAAGCTGTATATCATAATTTTTCTATTTTGTGTCCCAGAGCCTCCTCTCCCAGCTCACTATAATCCTTGTCCCCACCTGTGACTCACTTTTTGGGTCCTGACTCACAGTTTGAGACCACCTATTAAGCTATTTATTTACTGAATCAGAAGCTGGGAGAAGATCTTGAGAACCATGAGAACATTCTCCGAATGCATTGGAAACTATTTCTGTTCATATTTACTGGGTAGGTAGATCAATACCTTGCATGGTATTATAACACAAAATACTTCTCTCATTTCAAAAATCAGAGGAGTTCAGCACTAAAAAACCTATACTTAATATTATACCTGAGCTTGGAATGGACAGTGCAGTGGAGTTTTGCTGCATGGCTGCATTGTGATGCACATGTACAAAGTACGGCTTGTTTACTTGAAAAACTATGTGGTTGCAGATAAATCTCCTCTCACTAAACTTGCTGAATATTACTTGTGAGTAAACATTTTAAGGACTGAGATTTCAAAAAATCTGACAGCAACAAAATCATGCCTTAGTATGCTGCAAAAAGGGAACAAGAGAAATGACAATGTGCAAACACATGAATGCATGAATCAGACCTTTCGTCCATCAAGGTCAGAACCATCTTTTCACATCACCTACTGCCTGTTTCTCTTAAGTGGGGAAACCAAGGATTGAAGCAAGGACCTTCTGCATGCTCATCAGATACTCTGTCACTGAGCCACAGTCCCTCCTTAATGAGCCAAAGCAATGGATCAGAATTAAAATACAGAAACAAAGATCCCTTTAAAAGTTCCATTTCCTCATTCACAGGTTCCTTATTTCCCTTATATCTTTATGCAATGACTGCTTTTGAAATTAAAAGGGGAAATACTAAGCAGTTCCATAGTGTTCAGTAAATATTTGATTTACCACAGCTTCTGTGACTGAGTGATGACTTCAAAGAAAACCAGTATAACAAAAGAAGATTAACCTTTGGAACCCAGTTCTTTCTTCAGAGTTTGCAGAAGAGGGTATACTCCTTGGTTACAAAAAAAGCCACTAAAGTCATCCAGATCCATGGCCCAAACCATGCCACCTGCCAGGTTATTCTGCTTCAAATATCTGACCTAAGTATAAAAGGAAACACAAATGCAACAATCATGTTGAAAGCAGTCACATTAAGTGTAGGCTATTGGGGTCTGAACTTGCTGAGACTGAGAGTGAAAAAGATCTTGAGGTTGTAGTTGATAGGTCACATGTTTCTAGGTTAGCTAAATCTATTGTCTCTAGTGAGCCCACAAAAATAGGGTTTATTGCCCTCCTCCTGTGTCTTTGGCCCCTTCTACATTCTGTTTTTATTCCACAGTTTCTCAGCAGTCGAGTCGTTATGTTTTCAATTCAGATCTTTTGCTTTCATTTTGTATCTGCTGAATTTCCTTGGTACTCCATGCCTGGAACATCATACTCTGCAGATTATGCTTTCTGTATTTCCACTCCATGGGGGGTGGAGGGATCTGCAGCTGGCTAGAGATGGAAAAATTCCCACTGCTATGGCAGCAACAAAGAAAGCTGAGGCCACTAGAAGAGAAGTCGGAGGGGACCCCCCCCATTTTAAAAAAAACCATCAATAAAACTGCCAGCAAGGGAGGGGAGAGCTGAAGAGGATCCTGGTTGATGGCATTTCCTTTGACAGGGCATGAAAAGTGAGAATAGGACAGCATACCTTTAAGAGAAACCAGGACTTTTTTTCTAGAAAAGCCTAGCAGGAACTCATTTGCATATTAGGCCACACCCCCTGATGTCACCACTGTTTTGCATAGGGCTTTTTTGTAGAAAAATCCCAGCAGGAACTCATTTGCATATTAGCCCCCCACACCAAGTCAGCCGGAATTGCATTCCTGTGTGTTCCTGTTCAATAAAAGCCCTGAGAGAAAACAAAAGCAGGACTCTGATGCCCTGAGAAAATGCACACACACCTCGCATTTTTCAGCTCTTTCCATCCATGATTTTGCAAAAAGAAAGGAAAGGGATAGGAAAATCCAGGCTGGGAGCCGGAAATCTTCGAGTCTTTTATATTTACTGATTTCTTCTTATGCTTCTCTGGCTTTTTAAAAGTTTGCCAGTCCAGGAGGACACATCTTTCTCTTTTGTTTTTGGAGAAGGAGGGAAAGAAAACAGAATGGGGAGGGGGCATCAAACTAAAGAGAGAGAGGACATTAAAGAGGGGGGACAATGGGCAGGCCTTGAAGATCTGCCAGACATTCTAGAGACCCAGATCAAACAGTGAGCTGGCAAAAGGTCTGCCCCAAAAGGAGTTTTGGAAACTGCGAGGAGAAGGGAAGCTGAAAGCAGTGTGAGTTCTAGTCCATCAAAGCAGATGTAGAAACAAGAAGCAGCTCTGGGACAAAAGAGAACTCAAAGTAGAAGGTGGTATAGAAGGTGAATTTGAAAGGCACTCAGAAACTACAGCAGAAAGCAGGTATAGAAAGGGCCTTTGTTCTAATCTCTTATAGGCAAGAAGTTACATGAAAGCAATCCCCTTCTATTGCAAGATCTTTGAAATAGACTTTATCCTCATGCAAGATGAACTGTACAATTTAACCTGCTGATGGAATGTTAATTTTTACATTTGAATCTTTCTACAGTAGAATAAAGTCAGATTTTTTAAATGAACTACTTTCTTGGACTTCAGTGTTGACACCATCTGGCAAAATAGACCTGATCTGCTCTGGTCTTGAACCAGAATACACAGCCTAAAAAGCAGCTCTCCAGCAACCCTTGTTATTTGGAATTTTTGAATTTCTAAGTATAAAGTTTGTTGAGCTCCAATAGAACTTTACGAACACCAAAAGAACATCTACTTAGTTAGTATGCTTACCTTATTTTTAATGCTGTCGACATCATCATACCCTACCCATTGGTTTCCTTTGAAAGAATATGGAACTTTCTGCTCTGGAATCACTTTTGTAGTGGCACCTTGTATAAAAGTACAGACCTAAAACAAAGCAAATTAGGCTATGGATAAAGTTGCCAGATGTCTGGGCTTGGGACACATAGAGTTTGAGGGGGGAGGTCCCATTGTGGGAGGTGTAGGCATCAGAGGCTGTTGCAAGAGCTGACGAGCTTAAAAGTAGGAAGAAGACAGGATTGGGTGCTCTTTGAGAGAACAAAATAATCTTTTAAAATGTCTGAGAATGCTCTGTGAAGAAAACATGTGACAGGAAAGGGTAAAAGCATGTGAGTAAAAAGAAATAGGAACATTTAGTCTCCTGGTTACCTCATAATAAGCCAAGAATCCAGCCTCTCTTGTGAAAATACCAGGTGTTCCAGGCCCTGAGACTGGTGCATTAGGTCCAGCCTGTGAGGAAGAAAGGGTGAAGGTTCGTCCATAGAGAGGCATTCCAAGGACAATCTTTTCAGGTGGTGCACCCTTGCTCTTCCAATATTGTACAGCATCATCCTTGAAGCAGACAGGAAGATAGTAAGCATGGTTTCAGTGTGTACTACACACACACAGTTTCTGACATTTAGAACATTCTGTTTTGTTGCTCCAGACCACAGACCTGTAGTTTTCCAGTACCTTTCTTATACTGGATGGGATCTGTAGATTCTCAAGTGTGAATGGGAAGCACTTGTCTTCTTATGGAAAGAAGTTATCAGTTTTTGTTTAAATTTGCAGCCTTTTGTGCTGCACTGAATCTTAAGAAGATTCCACACAGGGGCAATTCTGTGTATTGCTCTCATTGCTGTTGTGGAGGTAAAGGATTTACATTGGCAATGGAGTATATGCACACAGCAATTTCCCCTGCACTTTCCTTGCCTCAACCCCGTCCCCATTTTTATCATGCAATAATATTATACCAGTTTGTTATCACAATCTTTTCATTCCCAGATTTCATTATTTTAAAAGTACTTGTCTAGCCCCTTCCATTGTGCCATTATAAAGAAAGTGTGCAGCCTATCGACTGAAAAAAAGCTGAAAATAGCCCACACAGGTAGCTCTGGGGAAATAGCAGGGGCTGTGGCAAGTTAAATAGCACTGATGTGGGCAGAACCTGTAAAAGTGTACAGCTTCATATCCAAATGCCCTCCAAAAGTGATTTGATTGTGTTCTTTCTAAATACCAAACTAAGCTTTGGAATAATAGCAGCAAAGTGGGAGAAAACCTGGCAGCAGGACAGAGAATGACGTTGTGTGGATGCTCACCTAAACAGCAGTTCAGTCAAAAAGTCAAGGCAGAGCAAAACACCCATGTGGAAGCAGCGCCCTTGCCCTGTAGGCTACTTCAACATTCAGGAGGAGGTTTTAAGAAAGCACAAGGGATTGCAGGCAAAGGAGAAGCTGGAAAAGTCTCACTGTATGTGTGAATAGGGGAGGACAGTGGCTCAGTGGTAGAGCATCTGCTTGGTAAGGAGAAAGTCCCAGGTTCTATCCCCAGTATCTCCAACTAAAAGAGGTCCAGGCAAGTAGACATGAAAAACCTCAGCCTGAGACCTTGGAGAGCTGCTGCCAGTCTGAATAGACAATACTGACTTTGATGGACCAAGGCGGGGTCTGATTCTGTAGAAGGCAGCTTCATATGTTCAATAGCACAAAGGAACCTTTGAATCTAAGCCATTGCCACCACGACAATGTTTTTCAAGTAGCAGTGGGCAGAAATGAGCAGCTACTGTTGAAGTTCAGGATTAATCTCCTTAGGACATTATTTATCTGGTTGTTTATCCTTTCTGAGACAGCTAAGGAGCACTAAAAAACCCCTGAGCTTAGAGTAGCAGCCAAACATGAAAGCGTCAAATATACACAGTTTATTTTTTATTACTGCCCTGTTGCAAGCCAGTGCAACACCATTTTAAGAAGCAACATTAATTGTATAATGTTCAACTGCTGGTTTTGTAGCTACGTTTGATTTGTGAATGCAAAGGGGAAAACATTTTTTTTTTTAAATCAATTGTGCCTTATAGACAATGGCTTGTATTCAATGTGATTTGTTCAGAGTGGACCTTGTGGAGTGGGACTTTCCTGCTTGTCACTGCAGGTCCCAAATTTTAATCCTGGAGGACAGTAGACCTTCAGGAACAGTACATGGGGAGTCTCCAGTGGGGGTGGAATCATCATTGCTGCTCCCTTTTCCAAAGATAACAGTGATTTTAAATCTTCTGAAAACTTACTGTGTGGTTAGATACATGCCAATATCTAGAAACATCTTAAATATCATGAAAGGTCTTCCAATTTACCAGCTAAAGAATATCATTAACAGAGCACTGGCACCGTCTTACACTGTATAAGGCAATCTACTGATTTTTAATGCAAAGATAGATATAAGCTATATTGTCATTTTATAGAATTGTACAGGAAAGTTTATCACTTACAGTGTCAGGGTATAGGGGGCTGACGTGGCCCGTAACTGTTTCCCAAGATCCATGAAAATCATAGGCCATGAGGTTAATAAAATCCAGACTCCTACAAGGAGAGAGAAAAACCTCAAATGTTTTTCTCCCACTATCAGGATAAGAATTCTCAATGGCTGTACAGCACATCATAGATAATTATATCACTAGAGATAAGATTTGTAAGTCTCTGAAACTTGAGTTAACTGACTCAACTTTTTTGTGACTTAACTTTGTTCCCTCCCCACCCCCTTTGCCTGACCACACTCACTTTGCGATCTTGGAAATTTCATAGGCTTTGTCACTGGTTGTCTTCCCAGCAGCCACAGCAGCAGTTAGCAGTAGTTTTCCCTTACTTGTCCGCTGGGCTTCTGCCTGGAATTCTTTAAACATTTCCTAAGTAAAATGGTGGAACAAACAACATTAGCTTTTGCCCATCTTGTTAAAACCAATGCAAAACTAACTGAAACAATGCAGAAGAGGCACTCCATGCATGTGCAGCTCTGCTGCAGCCTTGTGGCTCAGCTAACATTGTCCCCAATGTAGTTAAAATTCAAGATGGTGGTTCCTTTTTCTTTCCATTACAAGGACCAATTAATAAAATGACAATAAAATATACTTTGTTCCACATTGTCTTTTACTGCTTGTCCAATGCTTTAATAAATAATATTTTTTAATTTTTTTATTTATACCCCACCCTCCCCGCCAAGGCAGGCTCAGGGCGGCTGACAGGCTTCCACAACCCATACTAATTTGGAATTGCTGGTCTAGGCCTGTGTTTGTTCTACTGATTTTGGTATCCTGAATGGTTTCTAAACTACCCTTTCATTCTCAAGAAAAATAATAATCTAGGAATTGGTTGATGGTGTGATGCGATGTCACCCCAGAGTCGAAAACAACTGGTGCTTGCACAGGTGACTACTGTAAGCCAAAATGTCCTCAAAAGAGGTTGGGGAATTGACAGGTGGGCACCTTTGGCTTAAAAAGGGATCTAGAATTTATGTATACAGGATTCCACTTCCAGAAATTATTGTTAAATTTACCAAGGACAGTAATTAAGTAAAACAATTATGATTTTATTACAGAAAAATATAGAACACACACATACAAGATAATAGCCTCCTATATAGAATTTCCTGTACAGTACTAGTTGCCCAGTGTCCCACACGCGAGGATTTTTAACCCAACCCAACCTCTGGTCCATGCTGAGCTGTGCTTTTCCTAGCTGTTTGGCTACTTCCATATGGATGTTGTGGATTTCAGCAATTAAGGATTGCACCCATGCATCGTTCACTACCACTGGCACCAGATCAGATGGAAGTTGTGTTTTAAGCCAGAATGCTTCCGGCAACACCATTTTTCTTCCTGTCATGACCACATGCAGTGTGTGGCCGTGAATGGCAGTAGTTCCCCTGATAGCCATAAGGATGATTGGGAGCTTGTCATTCCAATCCTTGCCTGAGGATTTAACTACTTTGCGTAGAGCTTCCTTGATGGTCCTATTAGTTCGTTCAATGGCACCGGATGCTTGCGGGTGCCCAGCAATATGAAATCGCTGCTCTACTCCGAGGGCTTTACAGAGTTCCTTGGTCACTTCCCCAATGAAATGTGAGCCTAAATCGGAGTCCATGACTCAGGGGATCCCCCAAAGAGTCCATAAGTGATTGAACAGAATCTTAGCCATGGTAGCTGCTGTATTATACTTGCACGTGCTTTTCCCCAGTTACTATGAGACCATATGGGGAGGGAGGCTCTTTTTGTTCCTTTTGCCAGGCTCATCTTAAGCTCTACAAACACTTTCTGCTGCTCAGGCCCCCAGCTCCAAGCCACATCCTTTTTCAATAACTCATAAAGAGGGTGTGCTTTCTCCGAGAACAGTTCAATGCCATCTCTGGATAAATTGAAAGTTCCCAGTAGAGCTCTCAGTGAATGAGTGTCTGTGGGAACAGGGAGTTTGGAAATTACTTCTACTCTTTGGGAATCTGGTGTCCTTCCTTCTGTCCCTAGAGTTATTCCTAGGTATTTCACCTCAGTTTGCACTAATTGAGCTTTGGCACTGCTTGCTTTGAACCCAGTTTCCTGAATGATACTGAGCACTTTCTCTGTGACTTCACAGACCTTTTGTTCTGTTTCTGTGTGTATAAGGACGTCGTCTACATAACTTAACACGTGGTCCTTTGAATCAGGTTGCAAGTGGTCCCACATCTGCACCACATATGCATGGCAAATGGTGGGACTTGAGTGGAAGTCGCTTAAAGACGTACTACTGGCTGCGAAAAGTGAATGCAAATTTGTACCAGCAGGACTCATGTAAGCGGATAGAATGAAACACATTGGCCAGGTCCAAAACGCTGTAGAATTTGGACCCTGCAGCATTGGCGGCCACGATCTCATTGTATTTGGCAACCATAGGAGCAATTGGAGGAGTTACAGCATTTAAAGCCCTGAAATCTACTGTCATTCTCCATGTAACCCCATCTGTTTTTAAAACTGGCCACAAGGGGGCATTGCAGATGGATTGCATTGGGAGAATGACATCGCATTTTAAAAGTCCTTCAATGGTTTTCCCTATGCCTGCCTCTGCTTCGGCTGGGTATTTGTACTGGCGCTCTATTAAGACACAAGCTTTCTTTATATAATAATAATAATAATAATAATAATAATAATAATAATAATAATAATAATAATAATAATAATAATAATAATAATAATAATAACAACAACAACAACTTTTATTTCTATCCCGCCCTCCCCACCTAGGCGGCTCAGGGCGGCTAACAACAACTTACACGTTAACATAAATAATAAAACTTTGAATTTAACAATTAAAATTAAGCATATAAAAACCAGTCAGTTAAGTTAAAATACATAATTTACGTTACACTATATATATATATATATATATATATATATATATATATATATATATATATATATATATATCTGGCAGCAATAAAACTGTTATGGCGCTGGTTCTGCCAGTTTAGATAATCTTATAGATGGTCTCGCACTTGGCTTTGTCCATGATCCATACCCCGGGAAACCTTTGGACCCATTCATCACTGGTGAGGGGTGCTAGTGGAAAAGGTGCTTTCAGAGCTAAGTACCAGTGGATAGCATTAATGAATTCTGGCCCTCCTGGGATCTGCCATAGGAGAGAGTTGGCCAGAACAATGGTTAGCTTATTCCTTTTTAGAAAAGGGGCTCCTATCATGCCATCATCTTTGCCCTGATTGCTACAGGATTTCATGACAGCTTGAAGCTTGCCTATGGTTACTGGGATGCTTTTCCAGATATGTGAGGCGTGACTACCGCCTGCATATCCTGCTAGTTCCATAGTCCTTTCAGTTTGAGTCCCTTGTGATACTAGTCTAGGATGGAGCACATTAATGGAGGCTCCTGTATCCACTAGCAGAGTGGCAGGTTTGACATTCCCTGGAGCCCCAATGCCTGCCTTTACCATTGGTCTCCCCCATGCATCAGGTTCTAATTTAGCTATGATTCTGTTGGGGAGATCAGTGGGCTCCAGGCATCCCTAGCACAAATCTGGGTTTTGGAAAAAGGGGTTGTGCAAGCAGTCCTGCATTTGCACAACAGCCATGGGATTATGAGAGGCTGGAGACGGAGGGAGAGGAGGTGCAGATAGTACTATGCTTCTTCTTTCTTTCAGTATCTGTGCTTGTCGGCAAAGCAATACTGAAGTGGCTGCCTTGTCATATGGCCCCATGTTCTCTCCCGCATTAACCAGGAATCTCCAAACTTCCCTTCTTTTATCCCTTTCAGCCTGGTTTTGTTGGCGGACTGCGCTTAAGTCCAGGTACAGACTTTGCTGTGGTCCAGGTTGATTGCTTCCTTCCTGGAGGGTTTTTGGGGTCCCCTGGTTTGGTATTGCTACTCCTTGCGGTATGCTGCCATTGTTCACAAAGGGATTATTGCGCTGAATGTTAGCAAGCTGTTTGCGTTTCCCTGACTTCTCTCCTTGTTTTGCTTGCCCCCCCCCCGCTCTTATGCGGTGGAGCCTCTCCAGTGTTTGGCACAGGGTTTTGAGTGTTAGCTTGCCTCTTTTGGTACTGGGAATGAAGTCCATTGTTGGCATACGTCACAGTGTGGACGGCCTCCTTTCCTTTCTCTTTCTTCCCAGCTTTACTGTACCTTTTCAATTTGTTCATGAACTTGCTAACATGTACTATGTTAGCCTCCAAGTTGTCTCACTCAGGGTTTCTAACATTTCCTAGACCTAGTAGCTGCTGCGTAGGCATGTTAAGACCCATAATGACATCGCTGACAAATCCCTCATTATGGTAGTCAGGGTCTGCATTTTTGGAAGGGAATATAACATCCGCTGCCGCTGCTAAGAACTTTTTCTTTGTTAGATAGTCAACTGGATCCTCATCAAGACTCTGTATAGTATGATGGTAGAGATATTTTATAGTATCTCTATCCCACGTGGCAGATATTATTTCAGCCATCCACTCCAGAATGGTGAGGACGTTAGCATCCCTGCGATCTATGGCTTGTTGTATGGCAGTCAATTCCTGACCTGTTGCAGCTATTTTTAGGACCTGGTTCAATTCATTAATTGAAATGCCCGGATATTGCTTCCGAGCCCGAGCCATCCACATAATTGATGTGTCTCGGTTGTATGGACCTAGAAACTGGTGTGCCATTTTGATGCCATTTTGATGCTCTAGTTTCCCTCACCACTTTCACAGACTCAGATCCGTCCTCCTTCCTAGTAGTAGTTTTCCGAGTAACCACTGGACGGACTGGGGCTGCCTTGTCCATGCTGTGAAACTCAACGTCTTCGTTCTCCCCAGATTCCTCGTCAGATGAGAAATCATAAAGTGTAGAGGGCGAAATTGCTGAGATCAGAGCTCCCTTCACCTCTAATTTCTTTTTGAGTTCTGCTATCTCCTTTTGACACATCTCGTGACTAACTGCATCACGTGTCTTTTTATTCTTTTTTGCCAAATACTCAGCAGCATGCTGTAGCTTGCTGACTTGTGCTTGGCGGTTGTCAAATTTGTGCTCAAATTTGGCTACTTGTTGCTATGCCCGTTTTAATGCCAGCAACGTGTCTTGTTCAGCAATGGTTAAGGTGCGCTTGTCCAATTTAAGCTGGGTCACCTCTTCTTTTAAGTCCTGATTTTCTATCTCCAAGCTATTATTCTCCTGCATAATTTCTTGGATGTACACTTCATGGGCCCTTTCCAGATCTGGGATCTTATTCTGGGCTTGGGCCATTTCTCTCTCACATGTTTTACGCATGTTCTCTTTCTCAGCTTCATGGCTTGTACGCATCTGTTCTGCCTCTTGTTCTTTCTGCTCCAGCTTCTCTTGCAGTTGTTTAATAACAATGGAGCTATCCTTTAAGGCTGTGAACAATCCCCAAGATGCAAAAAGGTCTCGCTTGTTGGGGCTAAGCTTTGCCTTTGTGCAGTGGTCTTGGAACGTACCTTGGAAGAGTTGGTAGGGATCAGGACTTGTAAAAGATCCCTTTAACCATGGGTTACTCCCCTTCGCAAGCCATTTTCCTAGCTTTAAAAGTTCCTTTTCTTCTTTCGCAAAGAATGCCATGGTAAACACGTGGGTTGGTTTCTTGGGGGCAAGCAATGCCCTACATTAAGGTCGCTTATGCTAGCAGAGCAGACCCCAGGACTTTTGGGGGAAGCAATGCTCTACACTAAGGTTGCTTGCAGTAGCAAAGTGGACCCCGGGACTTTTTGGGGAAACAATGCCCTACACTAAGGTTGCTTGTGGTAGCAAAGTGGACCCCGGGACTTTTAGTTGGTGCCCAGAAAAAGCTGATCCTTTTAACTTGCCCAGCTCCAGGACTTTTTCTTGGTAGATGCCTAGTACAAGCTGATCTTTTTAACTTGCCCAGCCCTAGGACTTTTTCTTGGTAGATGCCTAGTACAAGCTGATCCTTTTTATTTGCCCAGCCCTAGGACTTTTGCAGTGTGTGGATGCATGTGTAATGTACATGTGAGTGTGTAAAGGTATACGGTGCTCAAAGTAAAAAGAGAAGGGGGAAGGGGTCTCTATCCATTCTTAAACCATCCTGACCTATCTTCAAGTTCCCTCCCCAGATAGACACGTTTAGGAAGGCCTCGGGAAGTGGCCGGACATCACGTGATTCTCCCCTTGCGTTCCAGTCAGGCTCAGCCCTTGTACAGGCGGTATCTGGCCCTCTGGGTGTGGCTAGAGAATCAGTGCTGAATGATAGAGCGGGAGCAGCCCAACCCATAATATAGAAATGCTCTCTAGAGCCATCTACACAATTCACAATCACTCATACATTCACACAACAGCCTAGCTTGCAAGATTTCTGGATGGTGTATTCCCACGTCTGATTGTCTGAAGACACATGTGTCAATTCGCATGCGTTCAGACATTCAGGATTCTGCCCAATGCTTTCTCCACCAATATCTGTAAGCCAAAATGCCCTCAAAAGAGGTTGGGGAATTGACAGGTGGGCACCTTTGGCTTAAAAAGGGATGTAGAATCTATGTATACAGGATTCCACTTCCAGAAATTATTGCTAAATTTACCAAGGACACTAATTAAATAAAACGATTATGATTTTAATACAGAAAAATATAGAACACACACTTACAAGATAATAGACTCATATAACATACATACAGACCTAATAAGAATAGAGAGGAATGCATAGAGGTAACATAAGGATGGACAAACAGGGTGATAATTACCGATCGTAGTCTTCAAGGAAGGCTCCAATGGTGACAAATGAGGACGATGGGGAAGAGGACCCTCAACTGGCCAAGAATCGGGGTTGTATCTAAGCAGCAGGAATGGGGTACTGCTAGATGCACACCTGTGTGGAGCTGGGTCACAGGTTATAAGGACTACCTTGAGCCCTTAGGGGGTGGGAGGTACAGGGGTGGATGACAGGTGGTCAGCTGGTACATGACCTCAGGAAAAGGGGAGGCTCCGCTATGACCATAAGGGCTGGACTTATGTGGTAGCCAATAGCCACTATATTGGGGGCCCCTGATTGGATGCCCATACCTGGCCAATGAGCAGACCTGGCCCTGGTTACCTGATTGGACTTCCAGGTAACAATGGGCCAAAGGGGGAGGCTCCAGGATGACCATTAAGGGAAAGAATGGGAGAAATTATTGGGGTGGAGGGGATTAAAGCTATCAAAATTTATCTAAAAAGTGACAAAAGATGGCCTAATTGCTACCTAAGGTAACACCCGATCTATACAAAGAGACTTGGCTCTGGGTGAAGATGTTCTTCCTCTTCTTCATTCCTCTACTGGCACCAGCCTTTGTCTTGGGTTCCGTTGGACAAAGGCTTAGGCAGTCTGACAGGATTCATGCCTAAGATAAGCTTGATTGCCTCATGCATAGGTGACATCTGTTGAGTATGTGAGCCTCCTGCTTCGCTGTAATGGAGTCTGGCACTGCAGGAAGATAGTTGCTGGTGATGTTAGCTTTCCCATATGGATTCTATGGTCAAGGCTGGAAACCGCTTGCCTGGACAGTTCCTGGCGGCGCAACTTCTTCTGCTGCAACGGCCGAGATGGTGATCGCACAGAGCGACTGGAAACCCATCTGTTCTCCTGGTTAGCACTCCTCCAGAGACATGGAGTGCTGCTGCAACATTGTGGCTGTTAGTACTCACATAAGTCCCTTATAGTCTGGTAGACAAAACCCACGTTCTCCTGGCAGATGTGTGTGAGTTGATTCTCCAGGCACCCTGGCAACCAAAGGGTGACTACGATGTTCTGAAATTAGGGGTCTTTTCCTCACACTACCTTTACCTTTAATTTCTTCTAAAATAATTGCTTTCATTATGCCTTTTTTAACCTAATCTTGTGTAAAGATTGAATGTGGAAACCAGTTAAAATTGAAAACTTAAGTGTGATTACTTGTGCATAAGACTGTAATTATGGTTGGGAGTGGTGTGATGGTTAGAGTATTGAACTTTGGAAGGGAGGCTCCACATGCTGTAGGATAGTACATTGTTGTCAGGGTGAACTAGACAATTTTGGGTGTCCTAAACAGAGATGCCCAAGGTGCTCCCCCTGCAGTGAGGCAGCAAGGCAGCACCTTCCATCTTTGCCTTCCCCCTACCCACAGGGAGGTGTGGGAGTCAGGGCATTTCTGCCTATCCTCCTCACCATGGGGAAGCAGGAAAATGCCACTGTCCCTTCTTGCCTCCTGCCATGCCATGGAAAAGCAGTGAGGCAGGAACATGTTACATCTACCCTGGCAACAGCCAGATTTAGTTCTCTGCAGAGTGGGAAAAAGCCTCCCACCCCTGTCCCTTCTGGGGGAGGGAAGGAGCAAGTTCCCTGCAGCCATCCACCCATGGGCCCAGGGCACCTGCAAGGAATGCCAGACTCCAGATGGGACCTGGGGATCTCCCAGAATTACAATTTATCTCCAGACTAGGGAGATCAGTTCTCCTGGAGAAAATGGATGCTTTGGAGGGTGGACTCCATGGTATTGTACCCTGCTGAGATCCATGTCCTTCCCAGGCTTCATCTCCAAATCTCCAAGAGTTCCTCAACATGGATCTGGTAAGTCTACCCCCATACCCCGCTAGTGTTGTAGTCAATCAGAGGAGACTGGGAGGGCCTCAGTCTGGCTTTAGAGGTCTTCCTTCCTGGAATTTAATAATAGTAGATTAAACCAGTTCAAAATTAATTTGTACATTTATTGTATATTTGTTATCAAGAACTAGGAGTAGCTTGATGACTATATAAACTTTATTAAGTGATTGTGGGAAGAAAGAAGATGAGGGTGAAGAAAAGTGCTTTTGTGAAATTATGTTTGTTATAATATAAATGATTGTGTTTGTAAAGTTAAATCATAACATTCTTTCTTCAATAAAGATATATGTAAAAGCAAAAAAGAAAAAGAGGAGACTGGGAGGGGAGCTGTGGGGTAGCTGGTCCATTTGGTGTCCTAGACAATCACCTAGGACTGCGTACTGGATGGGCCACCCCTGACTGTTGTGCCCCTTCACCTCCTGAATTTTGCTGCCTGGAGAAAAACATCCAGAGGTGACTGATTACAGTAGTGCAGCCACCAACGATATGTTGACACAGCACAGGAGATCTAGGAGAACTGAATACAGTTCTCTGGTTAGTCATAAAGTTTGCTGGATATACTTGTGCCAGTCAGTCTCAGCCTAACCTACTTCACAGGGTTTTTTGAGATAATAAAAAGTGGGGGAAGAGAGAGCTCTGCTCTGAGCTCCTTGGAAAAGGATGGAATTAAAATGCATAACTGGAAATGTACAGTTAAGTGGTCCCTTCTGAACATTACTGTGAAGCAGAAAGCAGAAGATAATAATTTTAAATTGAATGTACGTCCTTAGTGATACAGCACTTATACTACAGAAACTGGAACTTCAAGTAAGACAGATAATTTTACATAGTCATGTAACTCAATCCCATACATTAGTCACTGAGGTCTTGCAGATTTCAATGGAATAGATCTCTGCAGCCACAAACTTGCGATCATGGCCTGCATTTTGTGTTCATGTGCTATTTTTTACTATACCTGAACCAAAGAAGTGAAGCGTTGTTTATCCTCTGCAGGGCTGCCTCTGTCTGCAGGATATTCCCAATCTAGGTCTAGGCCATCAAAACCATGCTTTCGCAGGAATGAAATCGCGGACAGAATAAATGTTTGGCGATTGTCAGGAGTAGCCACCATGGCAGAGAATCTAGCATCAGAAATGATACATTAACAAGATAATGGTTGTTTTGCTTTGTATCCTTGGACCACTTAAAATATTTGTGTTCACTTCAGAGAGGTGATTTTACCCACCCTAGATGATGTAGAGGTAAATCTGACAACTTTTTATAGAGTTTAGGGTCTTTATTAGATCCTGCATTGTTACTAGAAGATCAGGTTAATGAAGTTGCCAAAAAAGGGCTTGGGTCCACCAGAGTGTTTCCATGGATGGAAGTATTTGTACTCAATGTATAACTTTATCATGCAGAAGCAGTACTGTGGGGGCATTAGGGGCTGCAGTAGGAAGGGGGTGGTAATACCGTTGTACTCTGCAGGTGGAAATCCTTCTGTCTGCAAGAATGTTCCAGTGGATTCAAAGTAAGGCATTCTTTCAGCAGCATTTGATGAGAATCCTGATAATTTGGTCATGCTAGGATTGCCAGTTCTGGATGGTGAAATAACTGGAGATTTAGGGGGATGGAGCCTGGGGATGGCAGAGTTTGGGGAGGGGAGTGATCTCAGCAGGCCCTTGAAAATTCAGAAACTGCAACTGGTACATAATTAGGTTCACCTATTGATTAGTGCTTGCAGATGAATGCACATCACTCCTATCCTACGATAAGAACATAAGAGAAATCATGTTGGATCAGGCCAGTGGCCCATCCAGTCCAACAGTCTGTGTCACACAGTGGCCAAAACCCAGGTGCTATCAGGAAGTCCACCAGCAGGGCCAGAAGTCCAGAAGCCTCCCACCGTTATCCTCCAAGCACCAAGAATACAGAGCATCACCACCCCAGATATAGTGTCCCATCTATAGCTTGTGGCTTATAGCTGTGGATGGACCTCTGCTTCATATGTTTATCCAATCCCCACTCAAAGCTGTCACTTGTGACTGCCCCAGCTTCCTATGGCAGTGACTGCCCCAGCAGTGAATTCTATGCAGGGGTCATTTTGCAGAAAAATAGGTGGTAGAGCTCATTAGCATAACTCATTAGCATATGCAGCCCCCCCACCAGTCAAAAGCAACCTGATGCAAGAAAGGAGAGCCCTGGGCAAGTGAGGCCTGCTTGGGCTAGCTAGAGATCCAGCCAGCCCAAGCAGGCCTTGCTCACCTGGGGCTCTCCTTGCCCCCCCCCCCGCTCACAGTCAAAAGACCAGCAAGCCACCTGCCACCCAAAATCATATAAGAAGTGGAGAAAGGGTGTTGTGGACTTCTCCAGCGTTTAATGAGGGCTGCTGGGGGTATGGCAAAGCTCCTGGTGGCTGGCTGGCTGCCTGCTCTCGTAATCCAGGGATTGTTATGTAGCTGCACCTACTATTCAATGGACAAGGTCGGTAGATAGGGAGGAGGGGGCGTCAGAAAGGTTCAGGAGCTGTGAACTCCTGCTGAATTCAGGGCCTGATTGTATGTAATTACTTTTTGGGTGAAGACGTACTTCCTTTGATCTGTTCTAAGCCTACTGCTCTTTAATTTCATTGAGTGCCCATGCGTTCTTGTATTGTGAGAAAGGGAGAAAAGTACTTCTTCCTCTACCTTCTCTACAGCTTCTCTAGTCACCAATATGGCAATTCAAGGTGCTGGTTTTTATTTTTAAAACCCCATATAATCTGGGGTCCGCCTACTTGAAGAACCATCTTTCCCATTATGAGCTTGTGTGCAGTATGAGATCTCTCCCAGACCTTCTTCCCAGTACACCCCTGCCTTAAAATTGTTAGGCCACTGCCCAGACTCATTCATTCTCAGTGGTGGCCCCAGGCTTTGGAATGTTCTCCCAGAAAAAGTGAAGAGGGCCCCTACATTAGCCTGTTTCCATAAGCAATGGAAGTCTGCATTATTTGGACAGGCTATTGGAGGAGCTTATGGTTCAGATATGCCCTGGATGCATGGGGGTGGTTCATTTACCTGATGATATTGTCTGAATCTGGATTCTTTTGGTTTTAATGGTTTTGTTGGCTGTCAGCCAGGCCTTTGTATGCTGCCTTGAGTCACCATGGTAAGTAGGAAAGGCAAGCTATAAACATTTTAATGAATAATAATGATAATAATCCAGCATGTGATTGTTCTGAAAAGATAGTCTTTTTCAGCATTGATATTCCAGTATTTTTTTAATTTACTAAGAGAATATGAAAACCCACATAAGTGAATTACTTTTTTGGTTTGGGCAATATATCTGGAGGTGAAAGAGCTGAGCTAGTTTGCCTATTTTGCATACAACTAATTAACTATCTTGATGGTTATTTGCAGAAAATTGAGGCATAAGAGCTGAAAGTTCTAAAACAAATATGGGTATTTTAAAATCTAGTATCTTCTTCCTAAACTTAAACTGTCTCCACCCTCTAATTTTAAAATCTCTTAATCCATGAGAATTAGAAATTTATTTTAAATAACAAAAAATGCTGGGATTCTTCAGGATTCTAGAAGGAACCTACAGATGGAACAAAAAATATTGTGCCATGACGCTACATGAGGAACACCCTCATTTAAAATCCCAACCCCTGCGTCTTACTTTGGAGAACCAAAATTCCATCCGCCAATGGCTAAAAGTGTCTTCAGTCCTGGATTCCTAGATGGGAAAGGGAAAAATAGCACAGAGAAGAGCTCAGTTTTACAACTGGGCATGCAAACATCCGCTACATTATCAATGATGTCTTACCATTCTGTCTAAAGCCATTTTGCCTAATGCAGGTCAGGGTGCAAGACATATAATACAAAGCCAGCTGCCCTGGGAGCATGTGGCTGCTGCATGGCAGGTCAGGCCAGCTGGAGCCCTGGTCAGCCCAGGCTGAGCCCTGCTCCTGTGGACTCCAGCAGGAAAAAAAAACCTGGTTAAGAATATAAGAAGAGCCCTACTGGATCAGACAAATAGTCCATATAGTTCAGCATTCTGTCTTACACAATGGCCAACTAGTTCCTCTGGACAGCCAACAACAGGCATGGAGGCTGAAGCTTTCCCCTGATATTGCCTCCTGGCTCTGGGATTCAGAGGCTTAGTGCCTTTGAATGTGAAGGCTTCCCTCAATCACCATGCTAGTAGCTATGGGTAGACTTATCCTCCATGAATCTATCTAATGGATCTCTCCCTATCCAACTCCTGGCACTGTATTCATAACACATTTTCAAAAAAGTAAACCTTAAGTTCTGTTAAACGGGGAAGTCAAGAGCTGGATTGGTTTCCTTTTGCTTCCCTTCCTCTGAAAAATAGTTGACTGGAAATGCCCTTTGTGCATAGTCCTTGCTACTCAACAGACACTACTTTGGATTTGGGCAACTGTAATGATAATGAAATCTAAATCAAAGGAAAGGTCTCCTTTGTGCAGTGTGCAAGTGTCCATGAATCTGTACCAGTCCATGCAGTCCAGAACGTGAAGTTACCTTAGAGTTGTTATCCTGAAATAGCAATCTTTGCATACATGGACAAGGGTAGATGGATATTTTTCAGCTGCACCCTTTTGTTGACAATTTGGGGTTGCTATATCCTATATCAGGCATTCCTAATGTGGAACCTCTGTGCACCCACCAAAACCTTTCATGGCACCTACTCCAAGTGCTTTTAGGAAGAGGGTGGAGCCAAGTGGGGCTTTTGCTCAGCAGGGCTTCTGATTGGTCACTGGAGATCTGATGAGCTATACAGATTTTTTTTTTAAAAAAAACATTGCTTTGGCAGCAGCTATTAGTGAAGGTAAGCTGTGAATATGCAAGAAAATATTTTCAAACACTATGTTCATTTCTAAATATTTCATGCTAAGCAGAGTTTCTGCCTGCAATGTTAAGGAGTTACTATTAGAGTTATGCTTAACCTCACTCCCTGACAACAGCTTTACCCCTTACACCCACTGTTTGGTGGTTGCACCCACCACCTTGTCACTCACCACCCTGTATCAGAATTCCAAAGGTGCCCACAGGATCAAAAAGGATGGGCACCCTTCAGATTGATGATGTCAGGCACAGGAGAATGTGAAACTGGAGAGGCAGCAACTATGAGAAATCTCTTTCTTAAAAATTGTTTTGGGCAGAATGTATTTTGCAGATGGTAAAGAAGGCACAAAAACACACAACTGGAAAATGATTCTGAATGAACAATAATGATGCTGATCTATATATCAGGATTTGTGTGGCAGCCCTTTTCTCTTTAAATCTTTTCTCTTAAATCTGATCAGCCTAAGACTACATAGCATTTTTATGTCCATTCAATTATTATCAGAAAAGGGAAGTACTCATGAGGTATAAAATGCCAATTCTAGAAATTGCTCTTTCCTCCCAGCCCTCTACTTACTTCTGTTTGAGTTTATTGAAATCCTGATATAATTTCTCATCATTCCATTCCACTGTTGTGATCTTGTTCTCATTCATTCCCGCAAATGCATAAATGAGATGAGTGCACAGGTTGGGATCAATGTTCTCAGGGAGGAATCGCCCTCTCTCTGGCCTGTATTGAGCCCAGTTGGTGAAGTAGCAGACCAGTTTGAGAGGTGAGCCTGTGAAAATGAAATATGAAAGAGAAGATTGTTGAAGGAGACCATACTTTTTGCTTTTGTCCTTTTTTTCCTATTGTAGCACTTAGGCATTATGGGATGGCAGATAATAGTTTTCCTAATCCTTTGCCTCCTTTGGTTTTCTGTCTTTTCCTCCTTTAAAAAAAAAACAAAAACCATTCTGTTTTTGAGTAACTAAGTCTGGAAAAATGGTGCCTGATTAGAATTACAGTGACTTACAGTGCAATCCTTATCCTCATTTCCAAAGGATTTGGGATAATGACTAAGAATTGTGCTAGCATATTTTGAAGATATACTGGTGCATCTGGAAACATGCCAATGCCAAGCCTTCACTGGCCAGCATTGTGGCCTGTGTAACTCCAGTGCTGACACAGAACTGGGTGGTGTCATTTCATGCACAGAATGAGGCCCAGCTGTCTTTAATTAGGGCCAGGGCTTGTTCAGTCCTGACCCCGACCTGGTGAGATTTTCTGCCAGATGACATCAGGGCCCTGCAGGACCTTATGCAATTCTGGCAGGGTCTGCAAGGTGGAGATATTCTGCCAGACTTCTGGCTGAGGACAGTGATGGTTTGCCTACTAGCTGGCGCTTTATTTCCCACTCCTCTCCCAATATTATGTAAGTCTCCCCCCTCCACCTCATCACAATGCTCTGGCAGTCCAGAATAAGAACAAAACTCATAGGGCACCATCAAGGGTTTTGTAAAATGTTTTAAAACTTCAATTGCTATATTTTAACTTATGTATTGTTCCATATTATCAGATGTACATTGCTCAGAGTCTAGTGTCAGCTGGGATGGGGTGATTAATTAAGCTGAATAAATAATAAAGAAGAAGAAGAATTTGGCTTAGTCTGCTAAACCTTTCCAGCCCTGGGTGCATACCCAATACCAGTGCAACATTAAGCCACTATAAACCTTGGTTTATCACTCAGACATCACATACAGGCTCATGCACTCAAATGCCCCTGAGCCCCGTAACCCACACCTGGCTATTAACTAAGTCTGCCAGCAAGTCGCCCTCCCCCACACAAAGCAACCAGTTACAACCCCCTCCTCACAAGCTATATAAACCCAGCCCAGATATCCATAGTTCAGATGCAGGGTACATGACATGGGGCTGTATCTCTATTACACACAACACACACTAGAGGGACTTTGGTGATGGGAATCCCTCAGAAAACACACTTTTCCTAGCAAGGGAGCACCAAGCACAAATAGCAAAGAAAGAGAAAAAACTATTTGGATAGTTGGTAAATATAGCAGACTTTTATCCAGTCATAGAAGTGTGATACTGGGTGCAGTAAATAAATCTCCCAAGAAATATATTGCAAAAAATGTAAACTTACATTTATTCAAGGAGATCCAGTTCACAATCATGTAGCAGTCAAAAGAAGAGAAAGAAGTCTAATCTAAGAGTATTTTCCCTATCACAAATAGCCAGTTTGTCCAGCATCATGTGTGTGGGACAGGGCCAGCCCTAGGGTGCATGGTGCCCCAGGCAGACTTGCTGCCTACAGCCCTCCTCCACGGTGCTGTGCCCTGCTGCCCCCCTCCATGGTGCCTCCTCCTCCCTCCCTTTCTCACCATGCAATGCCCGGGAAGGGACGGTTGAGCACTGCATTTCCTTTCTTTAAAGGCCCCCCTGCTGATCAGCTGATTGGCGGGTAGAATGGTGCCAGAGGCTCGCAGCTCCTATGCCGGCCTTCCAGTGCCATCATGATCAGTGCAGGGTTGAGGGGACAGCAGCAGCGGGAAGGATGAGTGAGCCACTGAAAGAGCGGCCACTGCCACTGCCTCCCCCCTTCCTTCCCCTGCGATCCAAGAAGGAATGGGGGGAGGAGGCAGTGGCGGCGACTGCTCTTTCAGTGGCTTACTCGTCCTCCATGCTGCTGCTGCCCCCTCAACCCTGCACTGATCGTGATCATGCCAGAGGGCCAGCATAGGAGCCGTGAGCCTCTGACACTGTTTTACCCACCAATCAACTGATTGGTGGAGGGCCTTTAAAGAGCCCGGGAAGCATGGTGCTCAACCACCCCTTCCTGGGCATTGAAATGGTGGAGAAGGGAGGGAGGAGGTGCTGCAGAGCAGCCCTCAAAGGCAAAGGAGGCATCTGCCTAGGGGGAGGGCCGAATTCGGTGCACCCACCTTGCCGGCACCCTAGGCAAATGCCTAATTTGCCTACTGGGTGGGATGGCCCTGGGGGAGTATGAGGGCAGTGTATCTACAGGAGAGATTGGCAGATATATGTGTCTCCATGAAAGGCTATGTGCAGTGGGTGAGAGGACAAAGCCAGAAAGAGGAGGAGTCAGAGGGCAACTTCCAAGTTAAAACAAAGAGAGGCATCTCATTCAAGGAGATAACACCTATACACACTTAGAGAGATGTAGTTCCTCCCAATGTCCAGGCATGCTGAGTTGCTCACTCCAACAAAAACATGTTAGCAGTTGTCTAATGATGCCCTGCTCAGAACCTTTACAGGTGCTAATTAATCCAAATGGAACAAATTAACAGCAGGATAGCCTACATCAGGGATCCCTAATGTGTCACCCCTGGACACCTACCAAATAGAGCCTCTACTCCCTCAGTGGGTGGTAATGATGGAAGGACAAGGAACCACGCACAGGTAAGAAAGGCAAGGGGAGTCCCTGACTTAAATTGTTTCTTCCTGTCCTTCTGTGTTTGCTCTATAAATCACCTCATGATAAAGAAAAACTGGGACAGGGAAGGAAAAAAACCAACACCCCCCCCCCCAAATAAAAAATTGACACATTTCAATAGATCAATATATTGTAATATCAAAATATGAAAAAAAAATCACACAATTAACTACAAAAAGTACAAGTAACAGCCAAAATTCAGTAGCACATACAATGCACAAATAACAGGCGCCAGAGCCGACATGCAAATAATGTGTACAGAATCCACAAAAGTGACAGTAACAATATCTGCAAAAGTGACAGTAACAATATCCAACATAGTAGTATGCATTCCAGAGTTCCTTGCCCTTTGGATTGCATACTACGTTGGATATTGTTACTGAGGCTTTTGGAACTCCCTTATATATTACCCACTGTGGATTTGTCATTGTTATGCTGTTCCACCCTCATTGTTACTCTTGAGAAAGGATCTGGTACCGAAACAGGTTACTGTATTGATCGAACTCCATTAAGTATTTCCTGTCTGATATCCTTTATATTTTGGAAGTTTTGAGGATTACTGCTCCACACTTTTGTGGATTATGTATACATTGTTTGCCTGTCAGCTCTGGTGTCTGTTATTTGTGCATTGTACGCTTTACTGAATTTTGGCTGTTACTTATACTTTTTGCAGTTAATTGTGTAATTCTTGTTTTCATATTTTGATATTATAATATATTGATTTAATACATTTTGTATCAATTTTTGTTTTTGGGGATTTTGAGGGCTATATATCACCTCAGCAAACCTGTCTCCCATAAAATTTACTAGCAGTAAATACTGCCAATCGCCATCCTGATAGCGGAGGGGGCTGACAGATTCATTAGCACTATGTTACTGTGCTGAAACAACAGTCCAGGGTGACCTTCAGCCACTCCCAATACTGCTGCTGGCCAAACACTTATGATGCCTATTTGTTTTTTAGGACCAGAGTCCTATGGAACAGTCCCAGTGATACTGCAGACATCATTCCAGTGCAACTCCTTATAAGGGATGCAAAAGTGTTGGTTTAATTCCCCCTTCCCACTGGTGTATCCTGTCATGTGGTAACTGCTAAGGTAAAGGAGGGAGCTGACAACTCTGTCAGAGCACCATGTGCAGACTTTTGTAGTCCACTTGTTCTTTGCTGTTACTGTGGGATGTTACTCATTACAGTCCTTGCATATCTTTGGATTCTCTGCAGAAAGCCAACCCCGATAGGAGGAGAGGCCACAAAGGATGGCCTCAGTATGGTGCCAACAATCTGCTGAGTTTACAACACAACCAACAGCTGTACTGACCAGCTTTGCTCTGGGGTTTCCAACTGACTTGTTCTAGTCTTGCTTCTGTAACCTACAGTTGCTAACTGCCTAGTTTAAGATTCTCAGGTCTTTGAATCTTTCTTCATAAAGCTTAGTTTCCAAATCCTTCACCATGGAGTAGGGTTGCCAATTGCCTGGAGGGGAAAAATCATGTCCCTTTAACAGGGATGCTATTTACAATGCCATGTGAAAATTTCAACTGCCCCTTTCCACACATTAAGCATCTATTAAAGGAACAAGACATCAGACAAGCTTGCATTGCATTTCTCACTGGATTGATTGCCATGCAGAAGGAGTTATAATTATTTTTCAACTTCCTTATGCTTTACAATACAAGTATAATTCCATTCTTCATCCACCTTGTGTTCTTTTGACTTCAGATTTGGGAAATGTGAACTTTAAAAGGTCTTTATTTTACTTACTGAAGTGAAGAAACATCAAGATGGCTAAACCTGGAGCAAAAGGAAATGGAAGACAAATTAATTAGCATAGTTGTCCTGCATTGCCAGCATTGTCTAGTTTCCTAATTCTATGATAATGATGATGAAATAAAAACAGTAACATTCTTATTTTTGCATGGATTCAAAATGGTTTACAGTACAAAGTATGAACACAAAACATCCTAATCATTAGGTATACCAATATAAAATAGTTAAAATTTAAAATGTATAGTTTGAATTCATTTAAGAAAGTTTGTAAATGGCAACAGGACTACTTAAAATGGGAAGAGTATTACATGGAAAGTAAACTCTGGTTTTGTGGAAACTTTTTGCCACCATCATATTTCTGCTGCAAATAACCCCCCAAGCAGCCTTTACTTGCATAGCAATCCAGAAACATATTGAGCCTGCTTTGGCGGGAAGGGCGGGATATAAATGAAAAATTATTATTATTATTATTATTATTATTATTATTATTATTATTATTATTATTATTATTATTATTGATAAGCATAAACACATGTCTGAATTTTAGACTCTGGAATCCCATAGGAGGAAAAAAGCTTGGGAAACAATTTGGAGCAGAAAAAAGGCCAACAAGGAATATGTTATCACTCCCTATTAAACTGTTCAAAAAAGAAAACAGCTCAATGGTTTGTTACAAACTTGCCCCTCAGAATCTTTAGTTTGCTAATACAGTTTGAGGAACCTTCCCTCTTCTATCTTAGTGTTTAACCTGTAATTCACAGATAAAATGTGTTTGAATCAGTGTTCCCTCTAAGTTCAGCTAGTGTGAGCTTGGTCACAATTTTTTAGCCTCCAGCTCACACATTTTTGTCTCAGCTCAGGAAAAATGGCCCTAGAGCAAACTAATCTATGCAGTAGTTCACAACTTTAAGTAATGCCAGTAGCTCACAAAGTAGAATTTTTGCTCACAAGACTTCTGATTTGAGAATACTACTGGTCTTCTTTGAATGTGTCAGACAGTAATTTGCCTACTGGACAAGAGGGAAGACAGATTCTTTCTTTCTTTCTTTCTTTCTTTCTTTCTTTCTTTCTTTCTTTCTTTCTTTCTTTCTTTCTTTCTTTCTTTCTTTCTTTCTTTCTTTCTTTCTTTCTTTCTTTCTTTCTTTCTTTTCCCTCCATGGCAAAGTGTACCTGCTGAAACCCTGCTCTCCTACCCAACATTCAAGTTATACAGGTGAGGGTTGCAAGAGGCCCAAGTCCCCCAGCCCTGTTCTCTGGTGCATTTGATCTCCCCAGCCTGTTCTAATATCTCAAGTCTGTGTACAGAGAAGCTGACATTGACAACTTGATTTTTATAAATTGTGGTTTTCGTTATTTGGTGTTTCTTCCTGCCAGCTTCAAGACATGACATGTATTGTACATCAGCATATCTAAAAAGATGAAATCCAGCAAAGCAATGCATGTTATTTATTGAAAACAAACTTACCAGAGCCAGTGAATGTTTGGCTCATGCTTGCCATGTTTCTGGATCCTGTCCCTCAGAAAGCAGACAAATGTGCCCAGAGTATGCCTCAGCTCACTCTATTTTTATACCACAAAGAGAGTACGTATGAAGAAACCACATTTTCCATCCATCTGTAGTTAAGGTGTGTTGCAACTTAAGTAGTGATTACAAAATTACAACATCACAGTGGCTAATCCGTTTTTCTTGACACTCAGAAAGATACTTACAAAGACTGTATGTCCAAAAATCAGGAAAGAAGAAAAACACCTGAGGGACATTAAGCAATGGAGTGTAACAGCTATTATGCTGGTAGCAAAGAAGTGGGGTGATTTTTGCTGATTTTCCCTACCATTTTGGCTTCCTTTCAACACTCCCATGCTGTTTATGACTTCTGGCCTCAGAATCATAATTCTAGGGAGTCCAGGGAGCTGCAATGGAAAAGGGGGGGAAGTCCTGTAATTTTCACTCCATTCACAGAACTTTGGACTCAAGCATAAGGAATTTACTTTTTTGGTTAGGTTTAGGTTTATTGGATTTATATCCCACCCTCCCCACTGGAGCAGGCTGCATGATGCTGATGCAGTGAAGCAGTCTTCAGTTATTCTGACATGTTACATGATCACATCTCATCACAGTCCACCTAGAGATGTCACAAGCTTTGTGATAACCACAGCTGATAGATGGACATACACTGTCTGAAAGCCATGATTATCTGTGAGCCAAACATCCAATCTGTTTTCCTGCCTGCAATTTGCCATAAATCATTGGATACCAAGTGGTATATGATAAAAGGTCTATGGGGGAGGAGAAGGAAGCTCAGACCCTCCAAGCTCAGACTCTGCATTCACAAAACTCTGCTGATCACATTGCAGTGTATTGTCTGAACACATTAAAAGTAGCCAAATGCACATGTCTGAAAAGTTCACAAACAACTGAACTGCTTGAAAAATTGGCTCCCTGATTGCCATCAGCAAACAGGACCCCTAATTATGGCTAAATCTATTATTATTTTTGTTATTATTATTTGTTAATTTCTAAATCACCCTCTTTGTGATCCCAGGATATGGTGAGTGCTGTACAACAGGCATGCGAACATATGTTTAGACTGATACAGATAAATTGTTTGCATGTTTGCACAGGCAACAGAAAACAGTGATCTTTTACCTAAAGAGGTGGATATGAGTAGCATGTTCAATAGGAAAAATTACAAAGACTGCATTTAAAGGTTTACAGCATTTATTGGTCCAATATTTGGGAAGGGGAAACTTTTCATAACCAAATACTAGCAAATACTAAATCAAAGCACAGATAAATATTACTTTCCCAACCCAAGCTAACAGTATCATAACAACAATCATAAATCAACCAGAGTTGAACCTAAAGTTACTTTTAAAACTAAAACCATGAATGTGAGGAAAAGGGGGAATAGGACAGAAGAGAAGTGGGTACATTGGGATAGAAGTGTCTGGTCTTTCAGATATGAGACCTTAACTAGCAGGTAGGAGCAAAATGTTGGTCCTTTCTGTGGTGCAATGTGGGTTGGAAAATAGATTATGTTGGGGAGCAAAGGTATAACTTTCCTAGTCTGCGTAGAAATCAGGATGGAAGAAGAAGGGATCAGGAGCATTGGCAGCCTGAGTTGTGATCCAAGCTGTAGCCAAGATCAAACTCTAATTACTGGCTCTAAATCCAGGCTAGCTATAGGATTTTAGGACTACTGAATAGCGAGATCTAATACAGCTTCCAAATCAGGTCTGTGTTTCGGGGTTAATGAGCTGTGATCTCAGAATGATATATTACACCAGAGTCTCCCAAAAATGTCAACTCATGGTGACTTCAGTGCATAAACACGGTCATGAGGATTTTCTCTAATGGTTTTCTTTATTAATGCAATAACTAGTGTGGAGACAAGAGGGCTTAAATGTCAGTAATGATTAGTTCTTGAAATATACTATAGGCCATGGTGAGTTTGCAATTATTACACTGGTGAGATAGAAAAAGGAGACCTATAACTCTCTTGTGAAACAGACTAATGCCAAAAGACATGTATGGATTCCGGAATAAATGAAGATAGGTACTAGAAGAAGGTGCAGAGACAAAGTACTAAATGGATGTGGTAGAGGACTGAGCTGTTCAGCATTTTGAATGGTTTTTAAAGAATGATACAACCTCATGTAGCTCTGTTTTACAGTCTGACACTAGAAATACTGGGGAGTTCTCTAAGAATGTAGTTATGTTACTTCCATTGTGTACTGTTGCCCTGAGGCATCTTTGTGCAAGGGATTATGTGCCATGATGGGACAGGTATTTGTGTTCACAAGGGAAGATAATTGTATTGCTTGTTTCATTAACTGTCATACCTCAAACATAAAAGTTTGGATTTGTAGCCAAAGACAATTCTGTTTTGTCAGAGTTTATGAATAGATGTCTATGAGAAATCTCAGGCTCCTTAAGTCAATATCTGAGTCCTTGATCCAAGGGCAAGAAAACACTTGTGTAACAGCATGTTCCTATGTTTTCCTTCTTGCAACACTCCTTTTCCCCTGAAAAGTTTCTGCTGAAGAGCTGGGGATCTTCAAAATTAACATGCATTATAGAATGTGGGGGAGGGGCTGCTGGGGGGGGAGCATCAGGGAAATGATCAGACATGAAATATGATGATAATGAAGATAGATGCTCATCATCCCCTTGAACATCTCTGAACACATATATGATGATGCTGATCACAAAACCTCTGTATCTAATAAGTATGTACTTCAGATCAGTAGTAGAATAATACCTATGGCCATATACAGCCAGTTATTCAACTATTAATTGATTTTATTTATCAGCCTAGCAGGGCCAGTGCTAGGGTTTTTGGTGCCCTAGGCAAGCTGCCCACTAGTGCCCCCCTGAAATTAAAAAACCCCCAAAGAACTGTAGGAGAAATGAAGAAACTTGAAACTATTTACATTTTTAATTTACAATTTTTTATTTTAAATTTAATTTTTTTTAAAAAAAAAATGAGATTAAGCAATAAAAACTTGTGAGAATACTACTTGATCCATTTAGCTGGAGGTGCCAGGGCCAAGACCTTCACATTATCATTTCTATTTGATCCTTTTAGTTGGCGGTGCCAGTGACAAGACCTTGTGCATGCGAGAAAGATGCTCTACCATTGAGCTATGGCTCCCACCCTATGGCTCTGTTAAAGTAGAGTAGAAAGGATGAGTGATAGCATACAACCTCAACAGGAGCCAGTTTTTAGAAACTGTTATTTCTTCAGCTTTTGCAATTGGTTAATTTATCCCTGCCAGGCTCCGAGAAGCACACTGTGCAGGCGCCATTCTCTTTTGTATTTCCCAGATCTGTAACAGACCTGGGGAATGCAAAACCGACTGGGCAGCATCTGTACTCTATGGAGCCTGCTTTCCATTGGGGAAAGCAGGCTTCAAGGAGCACACATGCTGTGCATGGAGAGAGGGGGTGCCCCCTAGGCCAGGTGGCGTCTTAGGCGGCTGCCTACTTGGCCTACTCCCACGCACTTGCCATGCAGCCTAGATTATATCCAAGAAATGCTATTGGTTGGATTCAGACTAAATTTTCCAGTGGGCTGCAGAGGAAGTGTCCTGCATCCCTTCTTCCACTGCAGCATACTGATCTTCTCAAAAGGCAGCCCCTGGGAGATTGGACACTGAGGAATGGCATGAGAGAGATCTGCTGGCAGAAGAGGAAAATCAGGTGAATGCCAATTTATATTGGTTTCAATGGGCTTAGATGGGAGTAACTCTGTAGAAGATTGCTTTGTTCATCTGGATCCCACCCTGTATGAACTACAGAAATGAGGCTCCATGCTGATCACAAAAGCAGAAAAACCAAGCCAGTCACAGAGATGATGAGGATGTTGCATAGTCAATATTTCCTAGATTCCAACCCACCCCGATTTTGTGAACCAGTCAAAGGTGTGGAAGGAATCACCCAGCTGAGGAGTGACTATGTTCCAGAAGCACAGAATGTTGTAAGCAGTTGCAAGGAAGTTAAAGCAAAAAAGGGAAGCAGAAAATGAGCCTGCCAGTGGGCTCTGAGAGGTTATAAAATGAATGTGGGAGGGATATGGGGTGTTTGTTTTTCTTTTGGATATTCCAGATTTTCTCCCAGCATGTTTCCTTATTGTTGAAAGTCATTACAATGCCAGCTATACTCTCAAAAGAATACTAAGCTATACCTCTACTTTACTAAGCGATACCTCTACTTTACTAAGCTATACCTCTAATTTAGCTAGGAGATTTGTATTCTGCCTTTCTACTACAAACAACAAATAATAAATATGTATGTAAACCTAGATGTATGATTTTGAAACAATGACTACAAAAGACCACATAGCTCCACTTTCAGTAAGCATATGAACTGGCCCATTTCTATTATAATTCTTAATTGGTTTATACATGCCTTTACCACCTGAGTTCTTTCTAATTTTCTCCTCTTGCCATAGTAATCTTAATAAAATCAAAGGGGCATTTGGTTTGTCTGCAATTAGAAAGGGGCCAAATGAAGAAAGGGTTGTGAGAAGCAGGAAGAGAATTAGGAAGTTCTGCAGAATTCTGTATATATCAGTTTTCAGACAAACAGGAGTTTTGAGGAAAGGTCTCTGACTCCTGCACCTGCTACAGGTACCAGGCACAAATGTGCTTTTGAAATAGTTAAAAAAAAGAGGCTAAACCACTGGAAGCTCAAGTGCTCACCAGCTGCCAGATTACATGCTGCAAAGTTCACAGATGGACAAACAGAAGAAACAGTCCAGGAACATGATAAGTTTTCTTCCATAATTATCAATACTTAATATTTATACTTTGCTTTTCTTTGCAATAGAACCCCAAACAGATTCCAAAAGGGAAAAAAGGGAAAAAATGGTTAAAAATCCTGGCATTAATAAATGAGTAAACAGACAAACAATCCAAAATTATATCTTGGGCTCGTCTTTGAGTGCTGGCTCTCTGTTTCTGCCATGTCCTCTTCCTTCCCTCTGAGAAGTTTTTCCCTTTTTATTTCCCTTTACTTACTGAGCTGCCCTAGTAGTGTGTTTTCTTCTTTGCTGAAGAACCAGGCCTCAGATTCAGTGGGAGCTCACAGTAGGGTTGCCAATCCCCAGGTGGGGGCAGGGGATCCCCTGGTTTGGAGGCCCTCCCCCCGCTTCAGGGTCCTCAGAAAGCGGGGGGAGGGGAGGGAAATATCTGCTGAGAACTCTATTATTCCCTATGGAGATGTATTCCCATAGGAAATAATGGAGAATGGATCCACGGGTATCTGGGGCTCTGGGGGGGGGCTGTTTTTTGAGGTAGAGGCCCCAAATTTGCAGCATAGCATCTGGTGCCTCTCCCCAAAATACCCTCCAAGTTTCAAAAAGATTGGACAAAGGGGTCCAATTCTATGTGCCCCAAAAGAAGGTACCCCTATCCTTCATTATTTCCTATGGAAGGAAGGCATTTAAAAAGTGTTCAGTCCCTTGAAATGTGATGGCGAGAACTCCCTTTGGAGTTCAATTATGCTTGTCACACCCTTGTTCCTGACTCCGCCCCAATATCTCCTGGCTCCACCCCCAAAGTCCCCTGGCTCCATCCCCAAAGTCCCCAGATATTTCTTGAATTGGACTTGGCAACCCTAGCTCACAGGAGTGCAGCTCCTGAACTTTCCTGAGAGTTCCACCTCCTCCTTCTGAGAGTTAAACCTAGGGTTGCCAAGTCCAATTAAAGAAAAATCTGGGGACTTTGGGGACGGAGCCAGGAGACTTTGGGGGTGGAGCCAGGAGACATTGGGGTGGAGCCAGGAACAAGGATGTGACAACCATAATTGAACTCCAAGGGAGTTCTGGCCATCACATTTAAAGGGACAGCACGCCTTTTTTAAATGCCTTTCTTCCATAGGAAATAATTAAGAATAGGGGCACCATATTTTGGGGCTCATAGAATTCGACCCTCTGGTCCAACCGTTTTGAAACTTGGGGGGTATTTTGGGGAGAGGCACTAGCTGCTATACTAAAAATCTGGTGCCTCTACCTCAAAAAATAGCCCCCCAGAGCCCCCAATACCCATGAATCAATTCCCTATTATTCTCTATGGGAATCGTTCTCCATAGGGAATAATAGCGTGCCTAGTAGACATTCCCCCCCCACGCTTTCTAAAGGGGGGGAGGGCCTCCATACCAGAAAATCCCCCTCCCTGCCCCCCCCTCTCTCTCACACAAATACTTACCGTACTTGGTCTTTTTCCAGCAGAATTTGCTCGCTGTGAAAACGAAAGTAAGGCTGCACAGGAAAAGAAAGGGAGGGGCCATTCCTGTTTCCTGTGCAGCCTTAAAGGGACACATTTTAAAAACGGATCCCAAGCTGTAAAACAACATGATGCCTACAGGTATGTTCTCTCTCCCCCCGCCCCCAGATTTTTTAAGAGCGGGGGAGGAGGCTGAAAATTCGGGGGTCCCCCACCAGGGCGGGAGGGTTGGGAAGCCTAGTTCCACCTCCTTGTCCATTGAATAGTATAATAGTATTGCATAACAATCCCTGGATGAGCTCCACCACCTATTTTTCTACAAAATGACTCCTGTGAAGAACTCTAGCTGTCCCATCCTGTCACGGTACAATATTTTGGCTGTTGGCTCAGCCCAGGAACCTATGGTAAGGACCAGGAGCCCCCTTTAACTTAAATGGCACTCTAGGCATTTTGAAATTCAAAAATAATAAAGTATTTTATTGAACAAAGAGAAAAAAGGTCAGGTGAAAGCAGGCATTGAAATTTCTGAGATAAATGAGTATAGATAACTCTGAGGCAAAGTCAGTACATGCACAGGCAGGGCTTTTTTTGATAGGAAAAGCTCAGAATGAACTCATTTGCATATTAGGCCACATCCCTTGACACCAAACCAGGCAGAACTGTTAAAAAAAAAAGCCCTGTGCACAGGTTTTAATTCTTATGTTTCAGGCTAATGAGAGTTTCTTAAGCTATTCACAGTTACTTAAATCTTTATGTTGAGAGACTTTTGTTCCAGTGTTTTCCCAAGCACTCTAGTACACTTTTGGTTCTGACTTTTGGTTCCCAGAAGGCTGGTATACTCTTTCCAATACCCAACCCCCTTCTCTTGAAACACCAGTACTCATCTTAAATTTTTAACTTCTTAAGGTTTCTAAAGGTTTCTAACCACACCAGACCAGGGATCTCTTCACTCTTCAGAGATAACTCCTTGCTTGACTGAGTAGGGAAATTCTTCTCTCACTAGAAGATCTATCCTCTTTCTTAGGCCTGAATGGGAGCCTCTGTCTAACTACCCACTTGTCTTTGCAAACCTTACCCAGTTCTCCTGTCTGTGTTATACTACTCTCAGTCAGGGCTGAATTTTGAAACTGTTACTACTTGATGCTTCTCAAGGGCTGAAATCTGACTGAATTCTCCTCAACATCCAGTTCAAAAGTCTTTCCCTGCTCAGCTGATTCTAACCAATCAGATCCTTTGGAACAGCCTGTCACTCAAGGCTCTCTGGCTCTGGCCCTTTTTGCACTGGGTTTTCCCTGCACTAACAGCTGTTCTGCCTCACTGTGTATTTTTCCTTCTGCATTGACTCTCAATTTAGACTTATTGTATATTTTTTAATTCTGCATTTGCCTCTGGGGTTCACTCTGCATTTCTGGCACTTTATTTTTAAATTCTGCAGTATTCAGCTCTCAGTTCAGTTTTGCCCCGCTGTATCTCTGGTTTTTCTGAATGCTGTTTAACTCTGAACTTTCCCCTGGCCCCACTTCCATGCCAGATTAATTGGAATGCAGAAACATTTTCTCAGATTTCCCCCCATCCCTTTTACAGCCCCCTCAGAGGCCAGTCCTCCACTCACCCCATTCTGCATCCTCCCATGGGAATCCTTTATTGTGCTTGCAATCAAAGGGAAAGTGCTGTGTGGGCACAGTGCATGCTTTGAAGAGCTACCCCAAAGACTTTCATGTTTGCAAGCACTGGGATAAAACCCAAAAAACTCTCTGAATTCTGTAAAATGGCCAAGGCTCTGAGCTCACCTCTACTGGTTGCATTCGGTGCATGAAGGCAATCAGCAGTATGACTGGGCTTAAATCTCTCTTTGATTCAGCTTTTTGGGGGAACGCAGGGGCAGATTTTTTTTGGGGGGGGGAGCTTTGAAAATATGGGTTCTCTGCACCAGTAATGCTGGTCCCTGTTGCTGGGAGCTGCTCTCCCCACCCTCCATCCCACCCCATGGCTCTGTGCAGAACTGGAGGCAGAAGAAGCAGCCTTGTAGGCAGAAAATGTGGTTTGGGGAGGGGGGCAGTGGAATTTGGGGGAGTATTGTGGGCCTCCTTAGTGTGGTGACATCAATAGTGACATCACCATGAGTGACTCTTTCAGTGTGAGTTGGCTCTCCAGAAGGTCTTGGAGAGTTCTTGAAGAGCTGACTCACTGGCAGCCAGCAAATTGGCTTCCCAAGAGTTTTCAGAGATCTTTCAGAGAGCTCTCAAAGAGCCAAAGAGGAGGCAGCCAGATGGCAGGGCAGCAAGTGCTGCTCACTGCCATGCTGCTTGATTGCTTCTTTGGTTCTCTGAGCAGGCATTGAGGCATTAGAGCAATGGCCTATGTTGGCGCCTCATTGTGTCTGCACCAGCCAGTGAATAATCTCTGCAAGAACTCTCCAGGAGGTCTCAGAGAATTCTTGGAGAGTTGGCTCACTGGCTGATGCAGACTCAATGAGGTGCAGGAGTGAGACATTCTCCAATGGCTCACCCCGGCACCTCACTGCATCTGTGTCTGCCAGCCAACTTGTGGGATGTGCCTGGAAAGTCAGGGGCATGGCCATGGGATGCCCCATGGTGGCTACCAGCCTGAGAAGGAAGGAGGGAGCAAAAGATCTACTTTTTATTGGATGCCTTCCCTCAAGCTGAAAAACTCTGCTCTCTGGAAGTGTTGCTGCTCGAAAAATTTCTCTTTCCCTTCCACCTGTTGGAGGAAGCAAATCCCCACCAGCTCCAGTCACCCATGACTGGAGTAGCCCAGTGGCAGCAAGCCAAAGGGGGTTGGAGAGCAAGGAGGAGAGGAAAGGGAAGCTGCAGTGTACCCGTGGAACTGAACAAGGAGGATTTAAAAGGAAGGCATGTGGACCTAGAGGTAGAATGTGAATGGACAAACAAACAAAATAAAGGGGGAGGGAGTGATAATCAGCACAGAATAAAATTGAAACCAGGATGGGAAAGGTTTGAGAATGTTTCTCCATGTAATGCTACACTGGACAAAACGGGGGGGAGGGGGGAGAAATTTTGGTTATCTCCAGAAGTCTGCCATTAAAACGGTGCCTCCTTGTTTAATTTTTTAAAAAACCCTTGGGACACCATCCCTCCCCACAGACCAACTAGCCACTGAGCTTGTGCCCCTTGTTTGTCCATGTGCTGAGTAGCCAAGTGGTGGGTGAGGGGTGCCCCATTACTTGCACACACACTCAGCCAAGTTATTGGCAACTGGACTCCATCCCCCACAGGTCACAAGTGATGTTAACCACAATTAAGCAAAAAATGTAAGGTTTGGTTGTAGATGCAGAACACATAATTCATATATTTTGCAATTCCTGGGGGGAAGTTCAGAGATGCAGAATTGCAAACACTGCATCCAAAGTGAGGGTGAACAGAATTGGCTGCGCAGAAACTGCAGGATATATATACATGTAGAAAAGGCCTCTATGAAGAATTAACACATCCCAGTCCTTTTTACACAGCACACTTCTAAGCTTTTTAAAAGTGCAGTCCCCCCTAAAAAAACACCTGCTTAGCAGCACTTGCATTATCATAAATGTGCCATGAAAATCCATCCAGTTTCTTCCGCTAGGTTGGATGGCTACCTTCATAATCTACCCAATGTTGTTGTAGCCTTTATGAGATGACATGCGATGGACTCACATATACAGAACCATATATAGAATATGAAAATGAGTTCCTGCTGGGCTTTTTCTACAAAACAGCCCAGCAGGAACTCATTTTCATATTAGGCCACACCACCCGATGCCAAACCAGCCATTCCTGTGTGTTCCTGCTAAAAAAAAAAAAAGTCCTGTACAGAACTTGATGTAAAACTCAATGAGTTAAGTATATGAACACATGAGGTTGCCTTATACTGAATCAGACCATCAGTCCATCAAAGTCAGTATTGTCAACTCAGACTGGTAGTGTCTCTCCAAAGTTTCTGGCAAAAGTCTTTTCTATCCTCTGCAACCTGAGCCTTACCTGGAGATACAGGGGATCAAAACATGGAACCTTCTGTTTGCCAATCAGATACCTGGGTGGAGCATGAGGGAAATGATTAGACATATCTTCTGTTTATGCAAATCTGTTGCTGAATCTGAACTCAAAGCATTAACTTTCCCTGCTTACCTTAGGGATTGTCTCTCCCCACACGTTCCCCAGAGGGCACTTAGATCTGGGATGAATAATCTATTAGCGATCCCTGGGCCAAGGGAGGCTAGACTACAATCCACCAGAGAGCGGGCCTTCTCAATTGCTGCCCCCTATTGGTGGAATCAACTGCCAGAAGAAACTAGGGCCTTGCGGGACCTCGCCCAGTTCTGCAAGGCCTGTAAGACAACTCTATTCCGGCAGACCTTTAATTTGACATTGAAGGACTTATATGGGATGACTGAGATACATCAAATATGGACTGAATGCCATCTGAAGCGAGAAAACATCAGATACAATTAGCACCAGACTTTAAATTGTTCTTAAATATTTTAATTGTTTATCTTGTTTTATTGTTTAATTGTTAAATTGTTCTTATTTTGCTGGTTGTGAGCCGCCCTGAGCCTGCTTTGGTGGGGAGGGCAGGATATAAATCCAATAAACCTTAAACCTTAAAAATACTAGTCTGGCCCCACAATATGTCAACATCTTTATGGCTGACTTGGAGCAATCCTTTCTAGACTCCCACTCATTCCTACCTCTTTTATACCTGCGTTACATTGATGACATTTTTATGGTCTGGACACATGGTAAAGAAGCCCTTCATGCATTCCACTAGGCATTCAATGACTTTCACCCTAACATCAACCTGACAATGAACCAGTCTACACAAGAAATACATTTTCTGGACACCACTATAAAAATACACAATGGACACATAGACACTGTCTTATACTGGAAACCTACTGACCGACAAATATACCTGCATGCCTACAGCTACCATCAAACATACCAAATGATCCATTGCATACAGCCAGGCTCTACGCTACAGCCGCATTTGCTCCACACCTACTGACAGAGATTCTCACCTGAGTGATCTACCTTTTTGGAACTAAAGTATCCTTCTGATGAAGTCAGGAAACAGCTTAACAAAGCCAGAATGATACCCAGAGAAAACATGTTACAAGACAGACCCTAAAAAGACAATAACAGAACACCACTAGTGGACACACACAACTGTCAGCCGAAAACAGTTCAATGTATCATCATTGACTTATAACCTCTATTGGACAGGGGCAGCTCTCTTTCAAAAATACTGGGGGGTAAACCTTTTCTTGCACACAGACAGCCCCCTAATCTCAAATTCCTCCTCAGCCACAACAATACAACATCACATCTGAGCATGGACACCAGTACCAGAGCTTGAAATAAACCCAAGCACCAATTTTACTGCCACATGCACCAGAGAACACAGTCACTGGACCTAACAGCGTTAACTACACCATCTCAGACTCATTCACTTGTTCATCTTCCAACATTATATGTGCCATTAAATGCCAACAATGTCCTTCAGTTCTCTACATAGGGCAAACAGGACAAACCCTACGCCAAATGGACACAAATCTGACATCAGGAATTACAAAACTGATAAACCTGTGGGAGAACACTTGTAACTTTCCAGAACGTTCAATGGGTTACCTCAAAGTAGCTGTTTTACTGCAAAGGAACTTCAAGAACAGAATGGAGAGGGAAATTGCTGAATTACAAATTGTTATGAAACTTGGAACAAACACCTCCCTAGAACTGAACAGGGATATTCGTTTTTTATCTCATTACATTTGCTAAACCTATTCTCACCAAGTATAGCTGTATCACCACAATATTCCAATGCATTTTTTCTTATAGAATAGTGTAACAGAATAATGTTTTTGTATTGGCATACTCAAATAAGAGATATTGGCTGTTTATCTTGTTACATATACTAAACCCATTTTCACTGTATTTTAATGTATTATTTTTTTTCTTATGACAAACTAGAATGATGTTTATAATGCATGTTACATTTTAAAAAGTAAATTAGTTGGACAAGAACATCTTTATGAAAAAATGTGTCCTGAGTTTAACCCTACTTGCTAACAACAGGGCAATTAACAGACAGCTTTATTACCTTTTATTGGTTTCCCACACAAATGCTATCCAGACCAAATGTTCTTTCAGTTTGTTAATTACACTATTTTGCCATTGGATTGTAACTTTGTACCATTTTGCATTCTAAACCACTGCCCACCAGCTATATGTAACTCTGCTCACTGAACCTCATTCCTTGTCTGAAGAAGTATGCATGCATATGAAAGCTTACATTCTGAATAAAACTTCATTGGTCTTAAAGGTACTACTGGACTCCTACTTTGTTCTAGTCTGAACCAGGAAAACCATGTAGAAAAAGCCCAGCAGGAACTCATTTGCATATTAGGCCACATCTCCTGATGCCACTATTGTTCCACACAGGGCTTTTTTGTGGGAAAAGTCCAGCAGGAGCTTATTTTCATATTAGGCCACACCCCCTTATGTCAATCCAGCCAGAACTGTATTCCTAAGCATTCTTGCTCAAAAAAAGCTCTGCTCTTAGTAATGTCAATGAAACAAAATCATTTGTTTCAGGTGTGGAACGGATAACTTTCGATACAAATTCCAGATCAGTCATGGATTTCTTAGTTCTCATGGTCAATGATCTGAGTCTCACTTCCTCTTCTATAAAACAGAGATGGTCAGCAACTTCAGGAGACTGTTTTAAGGGCACAAAAGATATGGAAACATTATTTTGTTTATGTTGTGCAATGAGGAAGTGATAAAGGAGAAGGAACTTTTTGTGTCTTGTAACTTCTCTTGCTACTTCTAAGAAATCACCTTCTCTCTCTTAAGCAAGAGCACCACATTGTTGTTTTGTAACTCTCTGATTCTTATTGGATACATTTGGCCAGTCAGTTCTCCCCAAATGGACATTGGGCTTTTGCTTGCTATGTCTAGCTCTTTCCAGACTTTTATTTCTTTGTCTTTTTATTTTAGGAAGAAAGTTGTCATAAAACTGAGAAGCAAAAAAACAACAACAACTAGACAAGGAGAACATTTCTAGGTAGAAATACAATCACATATCCTGCTGAATATGAAATGCAATGGCAGAGCTGACTTAGATGTTATTACAAAAATCAGGTAGATGAAAACAGATAATCACTTTAATCAGCAACTAACTGGAATAAGAATGCTTTCATCCACCCTGTCTGTCTCAGCCTTAAGATACTAAAATGGTATAGAGCCAGTGAAACAACCTCACATGTGATGGAGTTGAATGGAGTTATAACATAGATGACCCCCCCCCCCTCCGTCATTAAAATAAATTGCAAAGATGAGAAAATGATTGGAGAAAGGACTACAGCACCATCTTCTGATATTTGAATTTTTGACAGCAAGTGACGTCAAGTGCTTACATTAAAAAGAGGCCAAATCTGTGATTGCACAGTAGTGTGGAGAAGACACCATCTAGAGGCTAAACCAGTATGCAGCATTTAAGATATTCTGGGTTTTTTAAAAAAAGGTTTTCAGAGGAAAGCACTGAAAGGGTAAGTGCGATTTTATCTTTTTTTATACTTTTACAACAGTATACAAAGAGGCAATCTCTCTCCCTCCCCATATATAGAACTCCACATGGTTCAAGGACACTACATTTATCTCTCCTTCAAGCTTGAGGAGACATGCAACCCTCCCCCTCCCTCAGAAGAACAAAAACCAAGGAGGCATAACTTTCTCCTGCAGCATCATTAGTGGTTACATGTGATGACTAAGGGAGGCAGGAAGCATTGACCTTTAAAATTACAAGGAAAAATTCCCAGTGGGTTGCTTCACAGGGCTCCTTCACCACCTGGAGCCCCCCCCCCCTCCACCTATTCCTTTCCATCCTGGTGCATGTCTTATTTCAGCAGCAGCCCTTGCTGGTGTAGCTTCAGCCTCATTCTGACCCTTCGTCAGCTGGTAGTCTGCAATGGGCCAGATCTGCTGAGAATGAGCTGCAGAGGCAGCGCATTTGAAACAGATCCTAATGTGGATGGGGGCCAGAGCTATGGGAGGGACTCTGGAGCAAAGGCGGGATAAGGAGAGCCAGTTTGGTGTAGTGGTTAAATGTGCAGACTCTTATCTGAGAGAACCGGGTTTGATTCCCCACTTCTCCACTTGCAGCTGCCGGAATGGTCTTGGGTTAGCCATAGGAGTTGTCTTTGAAAGGGCAGTTGCTGTGAGAGCCCTATCAGGCCCTCCCCCCCTCACAGGGTGTCTGTTGTAGCGGGGAGAAGATATAGGAGATTGTAAGGTGCTCTGAGTATCTGATTCAGAGAGAAGGGCAGGATATAAATCTGCAGTCTTCTTCTTCTTCTTTAGGGATGGGCATGAACTGGCTCACAAAGGGAAGTTTGTTGTGAATATTGTCTGGTTTGTGAAGTGATGTTTATCGAAAGGCAACTGGCATGAACATTTCATGAACTTTGGTGCTGTTCATGGTGGCTCATGAATGGACACATTTCCAGACAGTCTGTCTCTGCTCAGTTCAACAGTATACAAAATTCCAAAGCAACAGAAGGGCAGAATTCTCCAGCTTTGAAAACACCAATAAGAGCCTGCCAAAACCAGCATTGGTGCTGGCCTGCCAGTGTAAGGCCAAAACCCCAGGCAAAGTGCCAGCCCCACCCCACTGCCTGCACCTTTTCTCCCCAGTGAGCCCGGCAGTGCGGCACAGCTCCTGGGCTTCAGAGGATGTGCACATTCCACCAGGCTGCCGTCGCTCTGCCTCCCGGCTTCTGGAAGTTGGTAGATGAAGCAATGATAGCTGGGTGATGACGGCCAGGTACCGCCACACTCTGAGGCACAGGAGCCACGCTGTGCTGCCAGGCTTGCCTATTTGCCTGGTTGTGGAGGCAAGGCCCAACCCTGCACCTCCCTCCCCAGGCCATGTCCCAGGCAGCTGTTTAAGGCTGCCTAATGGATATGCTGGCCCTGGCCAAAGTTTAACAAGCATTCCCAGTTCCCATTCTACTCTATAGGGTCAGAATCCTATATATCAGTGCAATCTCTCCTCTGTTGGCTGTTAGCAGTTAGGCAGAGAAGCAGAGAACCTGTTAAAAGGAGAGCACATTCATCACTTATTTGATTGTGAGCACCTCTTCCCTGGGCTTTGGGTGTTAGGTGGACTCAGAGCTCTGAACCATCCTGTCTCTCTGCTCATGCTGAGCAGTGGAGCTTAGCTACTGGGTGCCTCAGCTGAGTGAGAATCCACATCTTATACCTTTCTGATCATGAAGTCCTCTCCCCTGCTGGGGTCTGGGTGTTTCGTGGACTCAGGGCTCATGGCCATGCAAGAGACATCAGGCCAAATGACAGCCTTGCATGACCAGTACTCCAGGGGATCAGTATCAGCAGTCTCAGGGGACTTGGCAAGGCATTCCCACACCATCACCTCTGCCAAATCCTCCAGCATTGCATGCCTGGCATCCCCACTGCTACTAACCTCCCAGTTAACTACTAACAGCCAGTAGGGGGCTTCTCCCTGGTTGGGCTCTTTGTGGGTATTGGGTGTAGTTCCTCCTCTTCCCTAGCCTCTTCCACCTGCTGTTCCCTCTGGCCATATCTGTTGGCCTGTAGCCTTCACACTTCTTTGCAGAATTCACCATTCCATTAGCTCTATAATCAGGAGAGCTATGCTGCCTTTTATCTGGGGGTCACAGATACAGGCCAGCTTGTACTCTCCTTGATTGCAGAGAGGAGGCAACCTAGTCATGATGCCCACCTGCAACCCCTCTGTGAAGACCTTGATCTGTGGGAGAACAGCTGGTAGCAGTGTGGGGCCTTGCATATGGGATAGCCCTTGAATCAGGGAGATGAATTGCCCCAGGCTCACCATATGGGTGCAGGGCAAATTGGTGGGCTTGAAAACACACAGCATTTGAGAGAGTGTCAGCCAGTCAGCTCCTCTCCCCTGTGCAGGATGGTCATGGAAGAGATAACATCATGTTTGGTGGTCTTCTGCAGCATCATAAGTGCTATCTTGGCATAAATGGAGTTCCCTCCCCCTTCCTCTCACACAGCAGAAGGGCAGACTTGATGCTGTGCCAGAAGTGGGTGACCAGGTGCTGACAGGTCTCAAGTAAGGACTGCATCTCAAGGGGGGCAGCTTCCCACATAGCTTTGACAGTGCTCCCAAGCCCCAGAGTATCCTTCACCATCAGGTGAAGCATGTGCCCCAGGCAGACAATGTCCTTAAAGCACACATGCTTTACCTCAGTCAACATGTTGGCATCAGCATCATGACCATGTAGCCACAGATGATGCTGCCACCCACCCACTCCCTCAGGCTATTCTGTATCACATGGCAGTGATGTTTTGTACCATGTGGTCTGCATCCATCCCCTACACATGGAGCAGAAGCACTTGTAGCTCAGTGGCAGGACTGTCCCCTTCTGGCTGACTGCTCCAGAGGTCTGACGTGAAGTGCACAGTTCTGCCTTGCACTCTGGACAGCTGAGCTTTGACCATTGCTACTGCAGCTGGTGAAAGGCTACATCTTCCATGAGGGAGAAGTGTTGGTCATCCATAGCAATCATCTTGCCGACAATGAGGTGAGTGACTGCTTCATGGGTCCTCCATGTAGCTCTTGGAGGGTGAACCTCTTAGAGGATGGTGGGGAGCTTTTCTTGGAGAGGTTTCCAGCTTTCCCTCCTTCCTGCTGAGAGGGAGTGTGCCTCTTCTTCCTTCCACTGGCTGCCACTCTTTCTTCCTGTGGCAATGCAGTTGGGTGCACTCTTTGCAGGTGCTTGCAGAGGACAGAGGAGGACTAAGTTGGGAGCTTGTACCTCCTCTGGAAGGCACAGCAGCTTTCTTGCTCTGGGCTGGGAGAGGCCACGGATGGGTTTACTCACGATGGGAGCAGCAACAGGGAGTCAGAATGTGGATGAGGAGAATGCTTCTCCCCCCGCCCCTGTCTAAATCATTGGTGTCAGAGTCCTCCTCTCCAAAGAGTGTTAACAGAAGAAAACCGTAGATATATACCGTGGCCATTCTATCTGAATCAGAATCTCAGAGTGGCTTACAATTTACTTTATCTTCTTCCCCCACAACAGACACTCCGTGAGGTAGGTGGGGCTGACAGAACTCTCCCAGAAGCTGCCCTTTCAAGGACAACTCTGCGAGAACTATGGCTGACTCAAGGCCATTCCAGCAGCTGCAAGTGGAGGAGTGGAGAATCAAACCCGGTTCTCCCAGAGAAGAGTCCGCACACTTAATCACTACACCAAACTGGGTCTCAGTTGCTAGTGTCTCTTTTGCCTCTGTGGAGAACCCCAGGAAGAGATCAGGGGAAGGTGGCTCTGGGACCTCTGGAGATGCCCTACTAAGGCCAGGCTCCAGTGACCTGGCAGGATGGGTTTGGTGCCCAGGGTCAGGGGCCAGTGATACTCAGGGAGTGGAGGACCTTCCCCCCATGACAGGCAGCTTTTTTTTGCACCCGCTTTCACCCTCATAGCACACAGAGGTGTTCAGGAATTTGAAGCAAGCAGAGGAGTGATTTTTAAGACTTTGTACTGGGGGGGTGGTGGGGGTGGGGGGTGGGCTCCCTCTTTGTACTGGGTGGGGGTGGGGGGTGGGCTCCCTCTGGGAATCCTACCCCCCCAGGGAAAGTGCATGCGCAATACATAGCCTCTCCTCTCCCGGTGTAGTGAACGCCGCGTGGTCACTGTCTGGCTATGCCTGGCAAATGGTCACTGCAATGGCCTCTCCTGCATTACTGCATCCGTAGCAACACCTTCTCGCTGATCCCCCCCGTTTTCACAGAGTTTGCTACGTCATGGTGCGACCGAAGTGTCCGGCGGTATAACCGGATGGGCAGGCTGGGCCCACCAACCTCGTCAGCCTAAGAGAAGGAAAACTCTAACATCAAACCCGGGCAGATAGAGCTCGTTAATGTAACACCTACCACCTGGAGGACTCACTGCCGGCGTCCCGGCTTACTGGGCCATGGCAGATGACCCCCAGGTGAAAGGGTGGAGCCAGTACTGCGCACACTGCGCTTCACCTAAAAAATTCCTCTGCGCAGGCCTGAAGGGCATATCCACACACACAACCCACAACGCATCAAGTCCTGCAGCGATAGGCAAGGGGCGAAACGGCAGGTGGAAGGTGCCACTGGAAGCCGCAGTCCCGATCCTGCATGTAGGCGGTTCAGGATATTGGTCGCCTGATGCTAACCCGGAGACGAAAGCATCTTTCGGCAGCACCCTGAACGACCAAGCAGCCTTATCTAGGGACAGCACTGCTTGCTCCACACGGAGAGGGGCCTAGGAAAGGTGGCCTAAACAAAGCTCGTCTCCCCCACCCCAGTTGGCTAGCCGCGGTCAACGGGCATCCTTACTTGCGGTCGAAAAATAACAACAAAGAAAAGGCATGCACCTGCCTCACAAAGTGTGCAAAGACTAAAGCTTGCGTGTTGGAACATCAGAACCATGCTTGACACAGTAGGCAGTGGTCGCCCTGAACGACGCTCTGCTCTAGTTGCCCACGAACTTCTCAGGTTGAATATCGACATAGCAGCTCTCAGTGAGGTCCGTTTCCCTGAGGAAGGTAGTCTTCAAGAACACGGTGCTGGCTATACCCTCTACTGGTCGGGTAAGTCAAAGGCTGAGAGCCGCCTTTCTGGCATTGGCTTCATGGTCAGGAACTCCATTGCCTCCAAACTCGAAAACCTGCCAACAGGTCACTCAGATCGCATCATGTCCATGCGCCTCCCACTTCAAAACAAGCAGCATGCAACACTCTTCAGTGTGTATGCCCCAACCCTTCAAGCAGATCCTGCAGAAAAGAACAAGTTCTATGCTGATCTACGCAACCTCGTACGGAAGACCCCTACAGAGGACAAGGTGATCATCCTTGGCGACTTCAATGCCAGAGTAGGTAAAGACTCGGAAGCCTGGAAAGGAGTACTTGGCAAACACGGCATTGGCAACTGCAATGACAACGGGCGCCTCCTGCTAGAATTCTGCATGGAGCACCAGCTCACCATCACCAACACTATCTTCCAGCAGAAGAACAGTCTGAAGACAACCTGGATGCACCCACGGTCCAAGCATTGGCACCTTATCGACTACATTCTGGTGCGCCAGAGAGACCTTCGAGATGTCTTACACACCCGAGTAATGCCCAGCGCAGAATGTCATACGGATCATCGTCTTGTACGCTGCAATCTCCGTCTTCACTTTAAACCCACACCCAGGAGAGGAGGTATCCCTCGGAGGAAGTTTCAGGTTGGCAGCCTCCAGTCAGCCGAAGTTAAAGCTGCCTTCCAGGCAAAACTCCAGTCAAGAATTGAGGACCTCAGTTGCCCCACAGACCCTTCTCCAGAAGCACTCTGGGAACACCTAAAAACTACCGTCCTGCAGATCTCTGAAGAAGTCCTCGGGTTCTCCACAAGGAAGAACAAGGACTGGTTTGATGAGAACAATCAAGAGATCCAAGAATTACTGGCAAAAAAGAGATCTGCCTACCAAGCACATCTTGCTCAGCCCTCCTGTCCCGGGAAAAAAGCAACCTTTCGCGCTGCATGTAGCAACCTCCAGTGCAAGCTTCGAGACATTCAGAACGAGTGGTGGACCAAGCTTGCAGAGAGAACCCAGCTGTGTGCAGACACTGGTGATTTAAGAGGGTTCTACGAAGCCCTGAAGGCAGTATATGGTCCATCATATCAGGCTCAGAGTCCCTTGCATAGTGCAGACGGCCAAGTGCTCCTCACAGACAAGGCATCCATATTGAACCGGTGGTCGGAGTATTTTCAGGTTCTCTTCAGTGCCAACCGCGTAGTTCAAGATTCAGCAATCCACCTCACCCCACTTCAACCGGTGAAAACAGAGTTGGATGAGATCCCCACACTAGAAGAGACTGTTAAAGCCATCAAGCAACTGAAAAGTGGCAAGGCAGCAGGAGTTGATGGAATTCCACCAGAGATCTGGAAGCATGGGGGCACAGTACTACATAGCTCACTTCACAAAGTACTTGTCACCTGCTGGGAACAAGGCAAATTACCACAGGACTTTCGCGATGCAATCATCATCACCCTATACAAGAACAAAGGGGAAAAGTCAGACTGCTCCAACTACCGGGGGATAACCCTGCTCTCCATCGCAGGCAAAATCCTTGCCAGAATACTCCTGAACAGACTGGTGCCCACCATTGCAGAAGAACTCCTCCCAGAGAGCCAGTGCGGCTTCAGAGCTAACAGGAGCACCACCGACATGGTATTTGTTCTCAGGCAGCTCCAAGAGAAATGCAGGGAACAGAACAAGGCTCTGTATGTGACTTTTGTCGACCTTACCAAAGCTTTCGATACCGTTAGCAGGAAAGGCCTGTGGCAAATCTTGGAACGTTTAGGATGTCCCCCAAGGTTCCTCAGCATGATCATCCAGCTACACGAAGACCAGCGAGGCCAAGTCAGACACTGCAACGACCTCTCGGAGCCCTTCCCAATAGGCACAGGTGTAAAGCAAGGCTGCGTTCTCGCGCCAACTCTCTTTACGATCTTCTTTAGCATGATGCTTCAAAGAGCCGCAGTAGATCTAGATGAGGACGATGGTGTCTACATCCGCTATCGCACCGATGGCAGCCTGTTCAACCTGAGGCGACTAAAGGCACACTCCAAGACAATGGAAAAACTCATCCGAGAGCTACTGTTTGCTGATGATGCTGCACTCGTCTCCCACTCGGTATCAGCTCTGCAGCATATGACGTCCTGCTTTGCAGAGGCTGCCAAGCTATTCGGCCTAGAAGTTAGTCTGAAGAAGACAGAAGTTCTCCACCAGCCTGCACCCCAGGAAGATTATCACCCTCCCTGCATCACTGTGGGTGAATCAGTTCTGAAGACAGTCCAGCAGTTCAGCTACCTGGGGTGCATCATCTCCTCAGATGCCAAGATCGACAAGGAGATTGACAACAGGCTGGCAAAGGCAAACCGTGCATTTGGCCGACTGCACAAAAAAGTGTGGAGCAACAAGCATCTGAAAAAAGGCACAAAGATCAATGTTTACAAAGCGGTTGTGATGACAACCCTCATCTATGGCTCCGAATCGTGGGTTTTATACCGTCATCACCTGCGACTCCTTGAGCGCTTTCATCAGCGCTGCCTTCGCACCATCCTCAACATCCACTGGAGTGACTTTGTGACCAACACTGAAGTCCTCAAGCGGGCAGAGGTTACCAGCATCGAGGCACTGCTGTTGAAGACGCAGCTGCGCTGGGCAGGGCATATTTCTAGGATGGAAAACCACCGCCTTCCCAAGATTGCCCTGTATGGCGAACTCTCCACCGGCCATCGAAATAGAGGGGCACCAAAGAAGAGGTACAAGGACTCCTTGAAGAAATCTCTTAGCACCTGTCACATCAACCATCACCAGTGGTCTGACCTAGCCTCAGATCGCAAAGCATGGAGGCACACCATCCACCAGGCTGTCTCTTCCTTTGAGAACGCACGCATAGCTGGTCTTGAGGACAAAAGGAGATTGAGGAAGAATCGCACTGCTACAGGACCAACCCTAAATCAGACTTTTCCCTGCAGCCGCTGTGGCCGGACCTGCCTGTCCCACATTGGTCTTGTCAGCCACCAGCGAGCCTGCAACAAACGTGGACTATTGCACCCTTCTTAAATCTTCGTTCGCGAAGCCAAGCCGAGACTGTATAAACCACATTCTGTAGTATTGGGAGCAATCCTGGGAGCTCATTTCAAAAACCACTCTTCTGTTTCCCTTGCTTGCATGGTGTGGCTAGGATGCCTCCCAAGCTGCTGTGGTTATTTTGGGGAGCCTCTGTCAGAACTCTGAGGATGTCTGCCTTTCTGTCCTTCAGAAGCTGCCTTTCCAGACTTGGGAGGCTGCCAGAGTAGCGGGGATGGTTGCCATGCTTCCTGTGTCTGGCTGGGGGAAATCTGCCCCAGTGAAGTTTCCCTGTGAGTTTGGCTTGTTTTTATTTTATTTATTTATTTATTTTATGACTTCTATCCCGCCCTTCCCAACAAGTGGCTCAGGGCGGCTTACAATCACAGAAATCGAACATAAATAGACGTTAAACATAGAGCATTTAAATTTAAACATTAAACCATTTAAAACATAGAACCATTTAAACAATTAAAACATTTAAAACATTGGGGGCAGCAAACATCCAGTATAACTACGCTCAGTTTCTTGTACCAGCTAGTCATAGGCCAGCCGGAAGAGGGTTGTCTTACAGGCCCTGCGGAACTGTTCCTGAGCTGAGATCTTTTTTGGGGAGTTCATACCTGGGATCCCAGAAATGTAATCCACCCCCAATTTAGAGAGATTGTAGAGGAGCAGGCAGCAGGGTGTGATTCCCTGTGTGTTTGGTGTGTGTAGCTTGGAGGTGGGGGGGGGGGGTCCATTCTATACACTTTTGAACCTGTGCCTGACATTTTCCCCAAAAGCACTTTCCTGGCTTGATCTTACTCCTGTTGGGTTTCCAGTGCCACAATGGCAGTGGTTCTGCTGAGCACATTTCACTGGTTCTGCTGGGCTTGGAAAAAGCCCCCCACCTTCAGTTTCTACTACAAATGTTATCTGGGACTTTGATTATGTTCTGCAAAGCTTCTATTGCCTGTGCTTTTTTGCAGTTTTTTTTCTCCCTCCATTGGAAACAATGGAGGATTGGGGCACTTTTTTGTAGGGGCTGTGTGTGTCTGCACCTGGAAGTCATGTTGACCTCTGATGACTGACCCCTACTGGGGCCATTGTGGAGGATATTCAGAGAGGTGGCTGAATAGACCCTGCCCCTGGCCTCCCAACTTGGTATTTCAAGGAGGTTTCCCATCCAAGTAGAGTCAACCCTGTTTAGCTTCCAAGACCTGATGAGATTGGGCTTGCTTGGGCTATCCAGGTCAAGGTGAAGATTGGGGCATTTTCTTTGGGAGCTGTAACTTGGATTCAATCCTCACCAAATTTGGAGGCCAGGTAGAGGAGAATCAGCTGGAGATTTCCAGTGAGTTTAGTGTCTCTAGCATGCTGGTTGCGCATCATATCACATCACAAGCCAAACTACTTTAACCCCAAAATGTTCATGGCAGTTCATGGTTCATGAACTGGGCATATCACAAACCATGAACTGAACTGCATTTTCCCTGTTCATGCCCATCCCTAACTGCTTTCCAGCTCAGACACCAGCCTGGCAACTGTTTAGGACTGGTCTAAGGAGGTGTGCCTTCATGATTGCCAGCAAGGATGTTTGCCTTGTCATGATTGGGGGAAAGTGCAGGGCAGCACACATGGGAACTCAAACCCAATTCCAGAATACATCTGGTAGAAACCCTTCCCCCAGTCGAGAGGAAAAGAGTTAAAAGGAGTACAACATTCTGCGGAAGTGTACAAGCCAAGGAAATGGGGAGTGGGGGGAAACTTACTGTTTCAAAGTTCCAGCTTGTATCCCTTACTCCAAAGGGAATGTCAAGGTAATGCCGATTATACTTGTAACAGTTAACTCCTTCCTTCCATAGTCTTTCCCATGCTCCTGTGCTCTAGTTGTTAGATATGTATATTAGTAAATAAAATATCTTTTTCTCCCTTCTAAGTATTTCAGACTGTGTTCAAAGATAGCCTGGCTACTTCTCCTTGCATAGATAAAAAACTTCTGACTGATCCAAGGTCAATTAACAGGCAGGGAAAGGGGTGTGTGTAGTAGCTCACTTGTACAGACATCGATTCTGTGTCTCAAACCACAGTTATTGAAAGAAAGGGCAGAGTTTAAGTGGTGTCAGCTATCCAAAGAGAACCAGAATGGAAGGCAAACTGGAAAATTCAAACCCTTACTGTTACACATAGATCCTCAACTGCCTCTCAGACACTTTTGGGCAAGCAAAGGTACTGGTAGATCACCACAATGTGTATCCTCACTCTCCCCTTCCATGTATAGCATCACTCTGTTTCCTGGCTCAGGCAAACCATTGTTTGCTATCACATTCAAACAAGTAAATTATGGTTTATACTTGCTCTCCAAAAAGGAAGTAGAAGCCATAGTTTAGCATTTCAAATTTTAGTTTGGTTGCAGCACAATCACAAATTGCAGTTTGCTGAATGACAAACTAAAGTTTGCTCAAAGCAGATCATCAGGCAGCAAATCAGATCATACAAACACAGAAGGAAAGGGAAAGCCACAGGAAGAAGAGCTTGGGTTGACCTCACCTGGAGTATTGTGTTCAGTTTTAGGCACCACATTTTAAGAAGGATATAGACAAGCTGGAACGAGTCCAGAGGAGGCGACAAAGATGGTGAGGGGTCTGGAGACCAAGTCCTATGAGGAAAGGTTGAAGGAGCTGGGGATGTTTAGCCTGGAGAGGAGGCGGCTGAGAGGTGATAGGATCACCATCTTCAAGTACTTGAAGGGCTGTCATCTAGAGGATGGTGTGGAATTGTTTTCTGTGGCCCCAGAAGGTAGGACCAGAACCAATGGATTGAAATTAAATCAAAAGTTTCCAGCTCAACATTAGGAAGAACTTCCTGACCATTAGAGCGATTCCTCAGTGGAACAGGCTTCCTCGGGAGGTGGTGGGCTCTCTTTCCTTGGAGGTTTTTAAACAGAGGCTAGATGGCCATCTGACAGCAATGAAGATCCTGTGAATTTAGGGGAAGTGTTTGTGAGTTTCCTGCTGTTGTAGCCTTTATATGGTGACATGTGATGGCCTTCTATAACAATGTGCATTTGAACAAACTCAGCAAGATAGGTAATGGCATAACACTCAGTGAAGTATATAATCACATCTTCTCTTATGGGTTGGACTAGATGTCCCTTCCAACTCTATGATTCTATGATGATGAAACATTGGCATGGTCAGATTATCTGCTGAGTTACTCTCTCCTTTTATTGACCTTCCCTAAAACTTGCCTTACCTTTTCTAAACTAAAGGGTCAAATAGGATAATCCTTATGTATTCATGCACAAATCCACCCATTCATATATAAAAATGAAGTAGGTGGATTGGCTGGGAGGAATCTATTTTGAAACAAAAACAGAGAATGCATATAGGTGGCTGGAGTGAAATTTTACCCCTTGCTTTCCCTCAAAGTATACAGATGGACTGAATTCAGCATTTTTCTCCCTGCCTAGTTCTAATACGTGAAGTCATCTATGCTGGGGGGAATTCTGACACCAACTAAGCACAGCAGAGTAAGATCAGTGTATGTGTAGTTTTCTCTTACATATTCCACATGTTCTGTCTTCATTTAAAAACAGGTCTTTTGAGGATTCTAGGAAAGGAAAATGTGACACCTCCTTATCAGGAGAGTTTGGTCTATTAATGAGGGATACTTTCTCCTGTTTTTCTACCATTCAGGAGGCAGGAAGACCCCAATTGTGAGTGTAAGGGGGGAGTGTTTGAAAATTTCATCACATTCAGATGGGGGAACAGGGGAAAGTTGCCATTGGGGCTAAAATATAATGTGAACAAAAAATTACCATTTGGGGGCATGTGTGTACACTTCTCTACCTTCCATCTCTCTCACACACTGTTGTATGCTTCCTGTGATGGCAGCAGGGTCACAGAAGGTTCATTGTACATGATGGAGGTCTTGGTTGCTTTCATTATCTTGAGCAGCAAGCAGTTATTTTATGATGATGAAAAGACTTACTGGTTGAATAAAAACAAATTAAAGGCATTTGAAAACATTCCAATTTAATGCATCAAGGGGAATCATCCAACTCTCAAAACTTCCTTTTTCTAAACCTTGATGAAAATAGAGAACCGAAGACTGTGCAAGTGAATGCTTTGTCAGCATGAACTGTTGAGTTTAAAGTTAATAATCTGAGAGGTGGCAAAGTGTGGGTGTGTTACTGGGGAAACAAAGCTTCATGTGTGAGAGTCAGTCTCTGTTCCTGCTTTAATTAGTTTTAAACATAAAATCCTAGATGAAAAGTTAACCAGGAAAGAAGTAGCTCTGGTCCCACTTTCTGCTGCTGTTTATCCCTTCAAGTGGTGTTGCTATAGTTACTCTCTGAAAATAAAAACCCCTTTGTGTGTCCTCGCAGTAAGAGCAAGTGACCTTGGAGCTGTGGAGCTGTGAAGATCAGGGCTTGGGTGCTTCAAAGTCAGTGACCCATCTAAAGGAGATAAATGGAATAGTTACCAGTGGTGTTGCCATTTCAGAAATGTGTATTGGCGGGGAGGGTCCTTTTGCTTCTAAGTGAAGCAACTTTGAGATGGAAACTTCAACAAGTGACAGGTGTGTTGAATCAATGTGCCCATACCTGCTGTCTACAGACTGATCCCTGTGCTGATGTCTCAACACAGCAATTATAATATAAAACCAGGAGCAGGAATCCTAGACCCCAGCCCTAAATAGTTACTTTTTTGTTGTCACCATCTTCTGGAGACTATCTGTATCCTGGACTGTGACAAGATGCATCAGTGATGTCCCTCCTACACCACTGAGGAATGGTTTACTTAGTGACCTTCTCTCCAGTATCTGATGGTTTAAAACTGACTGCAGCAAGCAGCAGAAAAGGATGATTCAATAGAAAGCTGCTGGTGATAAGCATCAGCATAGTGTGTTGCTAGTAAGGACTACAACAGGATGGGGTGGGGGAACCAACTACAAACACTTACTTCTCAGATTCATTTGCAGGCTGCAATGCTTTGGCAATGCTTGGAAGGTCCTTTGAAAAGGGGCAAAAAGGGCAAAGTGTAATTGCACAGGGAGAACATGCTCACTATTTTAATAGCCAGGTAATACACCATGCAAGGAAAACAATTAAACTGCCACAGCAAAGCAGTGGAGGAACTGGGGTACATTTCTGCATTGTCTAGACAATCTTATGATGCCACAGTTTCTTACAATGGGGTTGTTACAGGTTCATGGGTCATTCTCTCAGCACACAACTTAGGCAACTTCCTCTCTTGTGACACTGCGTTGCCAGGCTGGTCCCCTAGCAATACATGCCCTCTTTTTCCATTCTGTTGTTGTTGTTCAGTCACACAGTCGAGTCCGACTCTGCGACCTCATGGACAAAGTCACGCCAGGTCCATTCTTTACTGTGGTTTAACTGCTTAATCTTACAGAACAGCAAGGGGAGCAAAGCTATGGACCTCTGCATTGTCTAAGTAAATGGACAACACACCCTCAAATCCAGTACTGTATAAAGGATGGGCAATAAAAATCCCCTAATGCAGCACAGTTATGTAGGGTTCATTGCCCATTGCCTCATGAATATATTTCCACTTCAATCCGTCCAGAGCCTTCTAGGCATCCCAAAATAGAAAAGAGACAGGACAATCAGTATCTTTTAATTTTTTTTATTAGGCTAGAGAAACAATGAACAATAAAAAAATCAAACAATCATGAGAATAGTATCTTTATCTTGTTTAATTTTCTTTTATTCCACCTTCAGGAGCAGGTGTGTATTTTCCAACTGTGGTGTAAATTTTGCTTCTTCTCATTTTCAACTGTGACTTCAGTATGAATTTGCACCCTATGCCACACTCCAATGTTGCAGGCAGGCTTTTGTTTTAAGAGCTTTTTTAAAGTGCTAAGTTAGTTTACTTTTTACCATTAATTGCTTTTTGTTCTATATTACTCTATTACACTTTGAAGTATTAATTGTAATTTACACTTGACCCCAAAATCGGGCATTGACATTGCAATTATGGTGCATTCATCTATATACTAATAGAGGAATTAACCAAATCTTAGGCGCCTGAAAACCAGTAACAGGAACTGTGAATGAGCAAGATCGAACTTTCTACAAACCTGAAATGGGCCCCAGGCCTGGAGAAAAATATGAAATCTAAAAAGAAAACCCTAAAAAGGATAAAAAGAGTGCCTGTAGCTTTAATCAACATATTCTCTCAGTGACTATTGCTAGGCAACCACAGCATTTCAGGATGGATTTTTGTGAGCAAAAAGGCAGGAGAAGGGCAGGGTCCCTTCCAGGCCTATCTTGGCTTTTGAGGGAGTTCTTTAGTATATTCATCACTTTAAGTAGGTGAACAGAAGTTACAATGATAGTGAACATGAACTTAGAGAAGGTGCTTTTAAAAAATTGCTTGTAAGCATGGTTTGTTATATGCAAATTTGATATTTCTTTGGTCATGGAACTCAGTGTGGAATATATGTGGTTCCCATGAGTTCTCTCTTTCAGCCCCAGGAACACTGCAGTATCACATTTCATCAAACCATAGCCTTTAATAGTTTTCTGCTGTTAGACTAATTAAAATATGGATTTCACTGCAGGAGGTCAATCACCACAAGCATAGACAGCTTTAAAAGGGGATTAGACATGAAGGATAGGTTTGTCATGGGTGCTGGGGACCCTTCAGAGGAAGTTGAGTCTGATGAGGAAACTGTGCCCCTGCCACCTGCACCAGCGCCCCTGCCTCCTGCTGGAGAAGATCCCAGCCCCCCTGCCTCGCCCTCTCGGGTGGCTCGTGTTCGTGACCGCCTCCGGCAGGACCTCAGGGATCGGAGGAGGGCGGCACGCTCACAAGCAAGACGCTCCCTGAGCCCTGAGTTCTGAGAGGATTCTGGCCCTTCTAAGAGCAAGGATGCTTGAGTGGTAACAGGATCCTGGCTGCCTCCCTGAGCCAGCAATTAGCCCAAACGGGCAACAGCCAGCAGAGGGCTATATAGCTGTGGGCTTTGGGAGGAGGCTTTGTGGAAGCAACTAGTCATCTCCCTGACATTCTAGCATCCACTCCGGCTTGACTTTGGTTCCTGACTCCCTGACCTTGGCTTTGGACTTCTGGACTCCCTGACCTCGGCTTCTGGACCTCAGACCTGCGATACTTCTACAGTGATTCGGATTTGGCGCCTCGGACCCTCCTGCTTACTGGCTACAGACCTCGGACTGCCTCTGGACTTTGCCTGACCCGGCCCTAGCCGTGACAAGGTTTTTCAGTGGCTACTAAACTAGGCACAATGACGGACAGGAACCTCCCAATTCAGAGGCAGTCAACATCTGCATACCAGTGCTAGAAGGCAACATTGGGAAGGCCTCAGCCTCTATGCCTTGCGGTTCTCTCTCCAGAATAACTGGTGGGCCACTGTGTAAGAATGGATATTGGTAGGTTTGCCAATCCCCAGGTCCCAGCGGGTGTTCTACCATTTTCCCAGGCTCCTTCCTGTCCCCAGTCAGCTGGCCGGCAGGGGGAAGCCCCTCCCCCACAGCCACCATGTGACTTTCCACCTCTGGAGGCTTCAGGCTCCGATCGGAAAGGCTTCCTCTTGGGATGGTGTGTCTGTGTTACTTTGAAGAAGTTGGCAGCAACTTGTGAGTAGAGACGCCAATCCCTCACTTCAGAGTAGTCAGAAACAGGGATGGGGGGGGGAAGAGGGAAATGTCTGCTGGGCACTTCATTATTCCCTATGTGGAGATCGATTCTCATAGGGTATAATGGGGAATTGATCTGGAGGTATCGGGGGCTCTGGGGGGGCTGTTTTTTGAGGTAGAGGCACCAAAGCATCTAGTGCCTCTCCCCAGAATACCCCCCAAGTTTCAAAACGATTGGACCAGGGGGTCCAATTCTATGAGCCCCAGAAGAAGGTGCCCCTATCCTTCATTATTTCCTATGGAAGGAAGGCATTTAAAAAGGTGTGCTGTCCCTTTAAATGTGATGGCCAGAACTCCCTTGGAGTTCAATTATGTTTGTCACGCTCCTGGCTCTGCCCCCAAAGTCCCCAGATATTTCTTGAATTGGACTCGGCAACCCTAGATGTTGTACTACATAGACCACTAGTCTGATCCTGCAGGTCTCTTCTTGTGTTCTTATGTAATTACTTATTAATGCAAATGTTTAAGTCCCAGTTATTACTGAGGACTTAACATGCTAGTCAGTTAAACTGTATTACACCAGATGAAATTTACACCAGTAGTTTAAAACATCAATTAAATTACCGTAATCTGCCAGGTAATGTCTGGATGATCTCAGGCCCAGTCCAACTCCCCGGCAACCAAATACGTAAGTGTGTTATGAATGGAATCTTAATGACGGCTGACTTTTAGAGGTCCATCCTAATGCTCCATTCCCAGGATGTTCTCCCAGTGCCCATTCCTGTAGCGCAGTCTCAAAGTGTGCAGTTTGGAGAGTGCTGTTCAGCTGTGGTATGGCCTTAAACTGGGCAAATGGAAAGTTCTCTGTGCAGCATTTACATGTGAGTATGGTGGCACTTCAAACTCCACTGGTACAAGGGCTCTGCTGTGCCTGTACAAGAGTCAGCAGTGGAAGCTCCTCCCTCTCCTTCCTGTTATCTCAGCTGCTGCCTGGCCTTTATAAAATGAAAACGAAAACGTCTCCTCCACAGCATTCATGCCCAGGTATTTCTGACTTTCTCATCCTTTAACTGGGCAAGGATTCTGCAAGTGAGGAGGCTGCCAGAGTTGAGCATTCAGTCCTGCTTCTCCTGTCTTCTTTCCTGTGTCTGTTGTTTCCTTGTATTTATAAAAGAGAACCTTAAAGCTCGCCCTGGCAATGTCCATGGGCTTCTCAGGCCTCCCAGACACCACTACCCAAAACAGGGAAGAGCTTTACCATACTTGCAGGTTGGTCAGTCAGCAAAGGAGACAGCTGGTGGAACAAAACATTCACTTTGCCAACATTGTCTATTCTCTCTTTCCTAGGATAAACTGACCCTGTAATATTATACATTGCGTGGGAAAGTGACAGCTGAAATTCTCATTCAGCTTCCCAGTACCCACCAAACAGAGGTAGTCATTGAGAGGCAGTTGCTGTCTGAGCCTCTTCTTTACTCTCTAAATGGGATTACTTGAACATGTGATAAATAAGAATGCAAAAACGGACAAGCACCTCCAGCAGCTAATACCACATGGCAACTAAAAAGAATTCTAAAGGTGGGAGCATCCTGAAGCAGAGAGCTTATGAATTATGGTCAAAGGATAATGAAAGCCATCTCCCCCTCCCTCATCTCTGAAACAAATATATGCTGGAACTCATCACAAACCCCTTTATATTTAATAGGTATCTATTTTAGATTGGTGGTACAACATTACCTATGGCCACTTACAGCCAGATATTTAGCTGTTAATTTATGTCTGCTTTTTAAACAGATGAGACTAAGCAACTGGAAGCTCAAGTGCTCACAGCTTCCAGAGTGCATGCTGCAAAGTTCACAGATGGACAAACAGAAAACTCGGTCCAGGAAGACAAGTTACATTTTCTGTCATAATTATCAAATATTCAATATTTATACCCTGCTTATCTCTGCAACAAGACCCAAAGAAGCTTCCAATAGGAAAAAAAGGGGGGGGGGGACTATAAAAACACCTGGTACAAATAAACCAATAAACAGATAAATAAACCAAAATTACATCTTGGGCTGGTCTTGGAATGCTGGCTTATCCAAGGACAGAGGCTCTGTGGCCATGCTTGAATACTATAAATTATCTATAACAGGAAAGGAACAACCAATTTGCAGCAAAGCTGTGGTAAAGACATTCCCTTCCCTACTTACTCAAAATTTCACAAGGACAGCAATTTGCTTAGACTAGTTCTGTGCACAGCCTTCATCTTCAAAAGCAGCCATCAGAGGGATCATTCTGCTTCTTGGGAGTTTGGCTTTCCCAGACTAGGACTAATAATGCTTTTGCCAGATGTTTCTGCCACTTGCCCCAAAGGAATATCTGCTTTCCAGAACTCACATTCTCATAAATGTGCCATGAAATTCCATCCAATTTATTCTGTTTTGTTGGACTGGCTGCCTTCACAGTGATACCCAATGTTGTTATAGCCTTTATATGGTGACATGTGATGGCCTTCTATAACCATGTGCATTTGAACAAACTCAGCAAGATAGGTAATGGCATAACACTCAGTGAAGTATATAATCACATCCTCTCTTAGGAGCTCTGCAGGGCATTTTTCTCTCCTCCTCCACCCTAGTGGACAGCTATAATTAGGGCCTAATAAACAAAGACTGCAGTTTCCTTCCCCTGTTGAATTGCTAGGGTACAATTCCCCAAATAAATGCTGCCTTTGTATTTCAGGCCACTCAGTGGCATCCCTCAGAGACTGCACTGTCACACTCTATCACTGTCTGACCCTAACATTGTGGGTTCCATGAACTCTGTAGCCCTACTAATAGGTTGCCACATCCTCTTGTGGTGCCAGCAGGGGATGGGGGGGGGTGTTCTGGGAGTGGGTGGAATGTTGCACAACAGGCTGATATTACCTGGATGTGACATTGTTTGGGGGCAGGGATTTCCCCACTGGCCAGTTGACCAGCGGCAGGCAAAAGTTCCAAAAACTTGGGGATTTCTCCATCCAGACCTGGGGAATGGCAATCCTACCTATTAAGCAGACTCAGGCCCATAGTGCCCCATGGGGCCCAGCCTCCTTGTGGATTTTATGAACCCCCTCCTCAAACCTTGGCTTCTCCCTCCCCCTTGGGACCCCTCCCCCGATTGCCTCAGCATGTAAAGCTGGTAGCAGCACTGGCAAGCTCTCCCCTGAAGCACACTGAGCAGAGTTGGGTGGTGGGCGGGCAGATTCCAAAAGCTGGGTGGATTGGTGGGCAGCCAGCACCACCCCCTGCTCCCAGCAGCCCTTAGTCTGGCCATGAAGAGCTGGGGGCTCCATGTGCTGCCTTGTTTTCCACCACCATGAGCCTGAATAGTAAGTTCTTGGGTGGGTGGGAGGAGAGACCCCTAGATTGCAAAGGCTGCAAGGGCAGCTAGAGTCTTTTTGGGGTGGGGAGGGAGAGAGGAGGGCAGCCAGGACATGTCTCCCCCAGCCAGCATGTACAAGCCATGTTCATTCCCTGCTGCTCCCGACTGGGAAAGGGCACAGGAAAGCAGGGAAATGGGGAGGGAATGCAGAGATACAAATCAGCCTTTTGAAATTCAGAATTGGAAGTTGATCACTGCAGGCTGAGCTCCAGGAAAGGTAGAAGGGGACTTGGAGCGTACATGCAATTTCAATCACACTGGAGGGGGGAAGGTGGCCCCCAGCCTCTCCAGCTTCTTGCTCTCACCCCCATGCCCCCCTCTCTCTTTGACTCTCAGCTACAGGGCTGAGCAAGCTTCTTATTTGTCTGCACTTCTAACCCTCATTGTTTCTGTAGCAATTACTGTTAAAGTAAAACCATGAGTCCACTGCTTGAATCCTTCCTTTTAAAAATGCTATGTACATATATTTCTCTGGAACTACAGAAATGACTTCTGCTTTTGTGACACTAGTCCCAATCCAGATTCGTTAGCAGCTTGGTAAGTATACAAATACAAGTGGGATTCTCCTTGTGGGAAGGCTTCTAATTTTCCCCTTTCCCACTATTTCCTTTCCCTGAAAGTCCTCATAGTCTCTTCCCTTTTTCTGCTTCCTTTTCCTCTTCTGATTTGTGGAAAGACCTGTCTTGTCCAATCACAGCTATACACATTTGGATTCAAGAATTCTCAGATTTGGTCAACTTTGCTATTAGAATATATAAGTAGGAACCCACAAGGACTTGCAGGACGCATCTCATTTTCCCGTCCCCCACTATTTCCTCTTTCCCTTTCCTGAAAGGCCCCATAGCTTTTCCCCCTTCCCTGCTTTCTTCTTGCCTTCTAGGGTTACCAGCCTCCAGGTGGGGCTCAGAGATCTCCTGGAATCACAATAAATCTCCCAACTATTTATTTATTTTTAGTATATTTCTATTCCGCCCATTCCCCATAGGGCTCAGAGAAATCCATTCCTGGGTGGGATATAAATCCAAATTAAAAATTAAATTAAAGTGTCCCAGAGCAACCCTGTCCTTACTTGACCCAACCACCCACTTGGGACAGGTATCGTTCAATGATCTGGGGTGACCTTAGGAACACCCAATATGATAAGCAGCCCACTTTTGTTCTTGCCACTGGCCTCTTTGAAGTCATGGGGGCAGCCCAACACGGATTCACAGCCCACAGCTGCTCTGATGGAAGTGCACTTGCTTTCCAGTCAGTCCCTAGTTATAGAAGAACTACGCTAGGGCTACCCAGAGTCCATACCCCTTCCCCAAGGAGTTGTGGTCAGGCTAGTGCCAAATGATTGGGGGAATGCCAATGGTAAAGGCCGGCATTAGGATTTCAGAGGAAGAATTTCCTGCATACTTCTTGTAGATATAAAGGCTTCCCTCAACATTTTGCATTCTAATTTAGCTGTGTGTAGGAACCCAACCACAAAAACTATGGCCTTTGCTGGTTTTGGAAGTGGGAAGACATTCTCCTTTCAGTAGGTACACTTAAACTTCCCCCCATAACTGCTTGTAAAAACCAGGAAGAAGATCAAGGAATTTTAGGAATTTATTTCATCTGTGATCACAAGCTCACCATATATCTTGCTAACAGTCTCCTCTAGAGTACTGATGGTGACCCTGAAGCAGTAAATGCTATCCACTGGTGTGCAGCTCTTAAAGTTCCCCTAACCTCAGCCCCACTTGGTAGAGATCCAGGGATAGAGGAATTTCCTGATGTTTCAGTCAAAGTCAAGGCTGAATGTGGCACAGTGAATGACACCTGCATCACCATTGAGGAAAAAGATCCCCTCCTCAAAGCCAATATAAATACCCATTTAAGGTAGAAGCAGGAATAGGAAAAAAAAATGTAAAAAGGCTTTTGGAATGGGATGTAATCACTCCCATGCAGTCCATCTGCAATGCGCCCTTATGGCCAGTTCCTAAAGCAGACGGAGTCACTTGGAGAATGACTGTAGCCTATAGAGCGCTTCATGTAGTAACTCCTCCCGTTGCTCCCCATCATGGCAAAATATAACACGATCCTGTTGGCCATTGCTGCAGGAGCCAAATATTTCAGTGCCATAGATCTGGCCAATGCATTCCACTCAATCTGGCTGCATGAGTCATGCTGGTACAAGTCTGCATTCACTTTCTGTGGCCAGCAATTTGTCTTTAAAAGAACCCCACAAGGCTATCATTCTAGCCCCAGCATTTGCCATACTCATGTAGTTCAAATGTGGGAGTGACTGCAACCTGAATCACATGCCCACATGTTTTCTCAGGTGGATGGCATGTTGATTCATTCCAACATGGAAGAAAAAACATGTGAAAATAACCAGGGAAGTGTTTAGTCTAATTAGGGACACCGGATTCAAAGACAGCAGAGAAAAAATTCAGCTAGTCAGAACCAAAGTTAAATACCTTAGCCTTGCCTTAGGAACCCATGGTAGGATCCCCAACTCCCAAAGGTTTGAAGTCATTTCCAAATTACCCACCTCCACAGATGTTCCTGCTAGGCACATTTAACTTCTCAAGAGACTTCATCAAGTCATTCACGGACAAAGCCCGTACACTGTATGCCCCGCTAAAGAAAAATATCCCCTGGCTTTGGGGACCATAACAGCTGAACTAAACATAGCCTCACTAAAGCTCTAGCTTTAGTGTTCAAGCCTTTCTACATTCAGTTAGCCACCTCAGAGCAAAGCATCAGAGCTACACTCACCCAGAGCAATCAGGCTCCCAGAAAATTGTATGGATGTTTGTTCTTTATTCTTAGAATAAATCACCTTTCCTGTAGTACTGCTGTCTGTTTATTTGAGAGTTAACAGGGAACAATCCCTGTAAATACGGTGATCTCCTAAGTATCCCCTCTCATGGGTCTCAGGTTATGATAATTACCCCCAATTAATTAGGAGACATCCCATTTATGTAACACTTGCATGAAAGAAGGGCTTTTGGCTCAGAGAAAGTACCAGTTCTGATTAAAGTGTTAAGTTTCTTCAGGAGGTCACTGTAAGTCATGCGGCCTTGCCTATTTGAGCTAGCATAACACTCCTTCTGATCCTTCTATTATCTCACCACATCTAATTACTTATTTATTAAGCTCTTATCCAGCATGGCACCATGGTGCAGCCAGCCAACATCTGCCAGCTTCTAATTAATTCTTGCAGACAAGCGTGGAAATCTAAACCACCTCTTGAGATAACAGATAACAGTTGCCTCCCTTAAAATATTTACAACCCATAAAAAAATGGATGGAAGCCACAGTGGCAGAAACTGTTACTCCAATATAACTTAAGGAGATCCATTGATCAATTTGAGAAAATTCTGGGGGCAAATCTTAGCATCATTGCATATTGTTGGAACTCTGTCTGGGGCAGTGATGCTCTGTATTCTTGGTGTTTTGTGGGGGGCAACAGTGGGAGGGCTTCTAGTATCTTGGCTCCATTAATGGACCTCCTATTTTCTTAGGATTTAATACTATGTTGTAAAAAATTTCCTTTAACATTTCAAAAGTGTTTCCAGAAGGTTTTCTCCTCAAAATGGTTGACTAGCATGTCCTTCCTTAGAACTGAAAATAAATTGCTGCCCATTCGAGCATTCCATGAGTTGTAGGCTTCCTTAGAAATCTCCCAGAATCAAGACATACAACCTGGCAGATCACATGATACTATGAAGCCACACTCCAATTATAACATTCTGGCATCTGAGCAGGGCCTGTGATCATCATGACTTGCAACTGGTAAACCATTTTGTGGCATTAAGAGAAACACAAGATTCCACAGCCATATTGTATCGCAAACCTGAAGTGAACAGGGACAGATAGTTTTTAGTAAGTATCACTTAGCACTGACTTAACCATTTGGATGTTATTTTTGCACCTATAAGGGTAAAGCATACTTATTTTTAACTAAAAGAGTAAAAACAGGAGTGGAAATGAAACACCAAAGGGTTAAGCATATTTATTATTAACTAAAACAGTAAAAATAGGAGAGGAAATAAAACACAAAAGGGTTTAATGATTATCCTTCTAACAGTCTGATTTGACCATTATTTAGAGCACTGAAATCTAAGACAAAAAAGATTTAAAAGTCTAAACATGTATTGATCACAAACACATATACAATAATTCCTGATTGTTGTGTTTCATGTTATTTATTGTTGGCTTGGGGGGGGGGGGTGGGCTCCCTCTTGGGTATCCTGCCCCCCCCCCCCCCAGGGAAAGTGTATGTGCAATACATAGCCTCTCCCTTCCCAAGATTGCTCTGTATGGCGAACTTTCCACCGGCCATCGAAATAGAGGGGCACCAAAGAAGAGGTACAAGGACTCCTTAAAGAAATCCCTTGGCACCTGTCGCATCAACCATCACCAGTGGTCTGACCTAGCCTCAGATCGCAAAGCATGGAGGAACACCATCCACCAGGCTGTCTCTTCCTTTGAGAACGCACGCATAGCTGGTCTTGAGGACAAAAGGAGATTGAGGAAGAATCGCACTGCTACAGCACCAACCCCAAATCAGACTTTTCCCTGCAGCCACTGTGGCCGGATCTGCCTGTCCCGCATTGGTCTTGTCAGCCACCAGCGAGCCTGCAGCAGACGTGGACTACTGCACCCTTCTTAAATCTTCGTTCGCGAAGTCAAGCTGAGAGAGAGAGATTGTTGGCTTGATTATTGTTTGTGAGTCAGGTTGAGAGCCTCAGCTACATGTGGGCAATAATGTTTAAAATAACTGAATAATGATTTGCTCAGTAGACAAATTATAGCTATAAAACCAGAGCAGTTCAACTTCATCACAGCATTTTGTCTTCAGAGTCCTTCACTGATTGGCCACAAGAAGGCACTAGCCACTAACATTTATGCACTTTAATCTAGTTTCATATTGTTCAATTTAGATTTTTGAGCAAATGATTATTGATAATTTCTATGGCTCTTGTCAGAGGACAAACTCCAAGATACAATGACATGCTGAAGACATACTGATAAGATAGTATTTTTTACATTTATGCTGTACATGCACGTTGCATTTCCCCAGCTCTTTTCTCCACCTATGCATCTTTAAACCCCACTTATGTTTGCTTCAGAATGCTCTTTAGGAAACAGTAATTTCCTTCTTCCTAAGCAAATCAATTTCTTCATGCTGATTTCTATAGTGATACAGTCCATTTCCAACTGCACCCCTGCAGCATCTTCCCCACAGAAGAAAACCTGGCTCTCTTTCCTTACCTTCTGGTAGTTCCCTGGTATTCATTTCTACATTAGAGTAAAATCCATGGTTTGTCTTGAATATATTTGCTGAACAATATTGTAGCAAGGGCTGAAATCATCTTTACACATGAAGCCTTTGACGCCAAAGCCATGTGGATATATTTCCCTTGAGCATTTGGTGCTTCTGTAGGAATCATTCAAAGTCGATATACCTTCAGAGCTATCCTGTATTACTTGCATCCTTTATGAAAAGGAGTCCATTTCTTAGGTTTTCTCCACAAGGAGGAGTCAGGTCTGAATATTGGAGCATTTTCCTCTGCCCTTGGAACAGAAAGGAGTCCTTTTCATTAGAGTGGACAAAAGTGCTCTGTAAAGAGGGCTTTATTTTCACATGACGGTTTAGGAGTAGAAGTATATTTCTTTCTTTTTTAAAAAAAGGAGTCTGTATACCTATACCTGCTTTCCATTTTGCTCCACCCAAAGAAAATCAGAAAACAATAGCAGTTTTTTCTCCTAAAATGTATTAACTTTTGCAGTTTCCAAGTGTGTTGGATCTGTTAGGACAATCTAGGTCCTCTTGATTCCCAAACTACCGCAACCAGAAAGTCAGCTTAAATGAGGGGGTGCTAGCTACACCTACCCCTATGACAGAGCAAGAGGACAACTTACTCTTTGAAAGAGGAGCTATCCTTAATTTGTTCAGGTGAATGTTACTAGAGTAGCATTCTTTGCAGCCATTTCAAAGATGCCTAAATCATCGTAGCAACAAAACAGAGGTTAAGAAAAAAGGTTTGTTAAACTGAAAACACCCATTTATGTGAACCTTCCCCATGGTTCCTTCCAGGGCTTTTTTTGTAGCAGGAACTCCTTTGCATATTAGGTCACATACCCCCAATGTAGCCAATCCTCCTGGAGCTTACTGTAGGCCCTGTACACTCTTGGAGGATTGGCTACATCAGGGGTGTATGGCCTAATATGCAAAGGAGTTCCTGCTATGAAAAAAGCCTACCTCCTTCAAAGGACAATGCTGCACCCCAAATTAGCATAGATCTCAGAGAATCCGTACTTTCAACATATTTTGGACTGCATTTGAGTATTTAAAAAACTGCATTAACAAGGTGGTGTTGGGATGACATACTTTGTTTATCTGACCACTCTTCCCACACAAATGAGCTCATTTTACCTTCCCAAAACAACACAGTCTAGCAGCTTAAAAGGGGTGGCATGAAGACATGTGAATGAAAGGTGGCATGTGTGGCCAGGGGTGGATTAACAGTTCTTTGGCCCAGATCCCAAAGAACACTGCTCCTTCCATATTCCAGACAAAAATTTCTTTTACTTTTAAATAACTTTTAAAGAGCCTATATCATAAGGCTGCATTTATTCCACAGCAAATAAGAGGCACATTTTCCCTAGCATGTGTTTAATAGCCTATGCTAATATATTACACTGAAAACACCCTTTCGACAAAGCAGGGGATCCTGGGATGGTCCTTTAAGTAACATACAAACGGGCAGGGAATGTGCATGCAACAGTGTATGAGAAAAAAGGAGAATAGCATTAGATCAATTTACTTGGTCAGCAACTCCCCCCCCCCCCGCCCCACACACACACCAAAACAACCTGGAATAGGAGAGACTCTCCTGAACTAGCCAATTCACAGACTGCTGATGCATGGAGAAAATAGTTATGGACAGATTCACTTGCAAAGGCAGGTTTAATTTTAGCACATCTGATAACCTCACCTATACGCAGTGAAGTGATTCTCTCCAGGCTAACAGATGGCTTAACTCCATGACTACTTCTACACGTATGTAATTCTATGTAGTTCTTGTTGCTGCTGTGAATGCAGAGGTACTGCAGTGCCATTGCAGTTAACCATGCCTCATCCCCCCCACCATGGCAACCATCCCCATCCCCAACGGAGGGCTTTTCAAAAAATATATTAGAATTTGGTACACTGCTATAGCATTATAACAATTTATTGCCACAACTGACTGATTTGCAGGCTTGGTTTTTTTTAAAAGCTAATTTTAGTACTTTTCATTGCAGAGTTATAAGAAGAAATGTGCACCTTTTCCCTTTCTCATATAAATCCATAACAAAATAGGCTAGAGACTTAGTTTTAAAAAATGAAAGACAAGAATTGGAATATTGTGGAGATAAGGAGTTGCAATGCTATAACAATATAGCAATTTTTAAAAGCCCCCAAAGCCCTCCAGAGTGGCAGAAAATAGCAGCCACAGGGCTGAGGTAAGGCAAAAGGTACTGATAGAGTTGCCAGACTAAAACTAGCAATCTCCAAACTGAGGATAGGGCCTGGTGTGCCAGCATTGCAGCAGGATGCTTATATTACTTCTGACAAAAACAAGAAGTGATGTCTGTGAGCACTCTAACACTTACAAGAACTCCATGGTTGTATCATAGAGTATTTATAAAATCCTACGATGTCCATATGTCACTTTTGGTTGTTCATCAGAAGTGATGTGGGTGTGCTGGTGTTACAGTTTTTCAACAGTGGAATCAGCTACCTAGGGAGGTGGTGAGCTTCTTCTCACTGGCAGTCCTTAAGCAGTGGCTGGACAAACACTTGTCAGGGATGATGTAGGTTGATCCTGCATTGGGCAGGGGGTTGAACTAGATGGTCTGTATGGCCCTTCCAACTCTGTGATTCTATGATTCTATCCATGTTTTATGTGATTAGTTCTCCCATACTTTACTGATCACTTAGATTAATTATTTTACATTTAAGCCTTATTCTGTTGCCTCATGTTATTCTACTTGTTTCTTCCATTATGAATTCCTCAGCCTAAGAACACCCACATAAATGCTGTTGTCCATGGTTTTTATGACACAGCCAATTTTATCCAGCTTTACAGTAATCTTCATATTAAAATCTTCATTTGTACGTAGCAGGATGATGCACAGACAAGTTGGCATCAATAATAGTGTGAGATTTACTATGCTACTGAACTCTTGTACAACCAAAGAGGCTTCTTTCCAAAGATCTGCTAATCAAAGCTACACTGCATCCCACAATTGCTTATCGCTCTTTTGGGGGGTGGGGGGTATGCTTTCAGTGCTGGGAAAAGATCTTATCAGGCACTAGTGTTCAGAGAGACTATTTGTTTTTCATGATAACTTTCCTTGGAGAGCTGTTGCTCTGCTAAGTTTTGTTTACATGATTAAAGACTGCAGGTGCTTTGCAATCCATCATTAATTTAGGGTGTGTATGTGTTTTTGTAAGAGGAAGGCTGGCCTTGATCTGACCCAAGGTTCTTCCCTTTCACAGGTGAACATCACATGAGAAAGCTTTTGAGCATGTGCAGAGTGGCTTTTCTTCATTAGTGAGTGACCATAAAATTACCCCATTGATTTGGGGCTAGAGAGAACAAGTTTAGGGGCTGATATTAAGGATCAGATATCTAACTTTTTAACCAGCCCTCTCCGTTCCTTTTAACACTGCAGACACTACTAGGTGACATACATATGAACATATGAAGCTGCCTTATACTGAATCAGACCCTCAGTCTATCAAAGTCAGTATTGTCTTCTCAGACTGGCAGTGGCGGCTCTCCAGGGTCTCAAGCTGAGGTTTACCACACCTATTTGCCTGGACCCTTTTTTGGAGATGCTGGGGATTGAACCTGGGACCTTCTGCTTCCCTCCCCTAAAGAAAGGGAAAACATAGCTTATTTCCATGTTGTGAAAGCTTCCCCAGCCGATTTCTGCAACTCAACTTGCAGTTAAAGGCACAGGACTAGATTAGACTATTTTAAAATTCCTGATTTGTTGTGACTACCATACAAGAGAAGCCTGAATTTTGCAACTCCCATTTTAGAAATTAACCACTCAGGAAAGATGACCAAGGAATGTGCCTCCTCTCAGTACTGGGTCGACTTTGTTGATTACACACAGGTTATCTTGAGAACAGTCACAGGGAAGAACGACTCTGAGTTTTATTGCATTGGTTTAATTTGAACAACTGGTTACCAGGGATCAGCTTCAAAATTTGACAGCCCAGGAAGATATGAATTAATTATAAAGGAGAGACAGTTTCAGAGCACATGTAATGGTTGACAGGGTGGGGGAGGCTTTCCTTTCAAAAGGGTGTGCCTTCCAGACAGGATTGAGCCCTGGCACCTCTCTGTATAAGAGAGAATAATGACTGGTTATCAGTCAAATCTGGGACTGAAAGTTCACTAGTGTCATCACTGGATAAAGTACTTAGCTGAGCTATGCATTCATAAGATTCTTATGGTACAACCCTTGGGTCTTAATTAATACATTACCTCTGCAGTATGGTAGTTGCCATTGCCAACCACTCCCATGTGATTTCTCACAGTGAATCTCCTAGTGCATGGATGTTCTGGATCTTGTGTATACATCTCTATCCATCAACCACAGCCTCTAATAATGATGTGGAAAGCACTCAAATGGAGAGCAAGCATGATGTAGAGGTCAAGAGTGGTGGACTCTAACCTGGAGAAATGTGTTTGATTCTTCACTCCTCCTCCTCATGAAGCCTGCTGGGTGATCTTGGGTTAGCCATGCTTCTCTCAAAACTCTCTCAGCTCCACCTACCTCACAAGGTGACTGCTGTGGGGAGAGGAAGGGAATGTGATTGTATGCCACTTTGAGACTCAAGATAGAGAAAAGCAGGGCATAAAAATCTACTTTTCTTCTTCTATTACTTAACAAAGTTTGAGTCCAGTGGCACTTTTAAGACCAACAAAGCTTTATTCAAGGCATAAGCTTTTGCGTGCAAGCACACTTCCTCAGATACAGTGACAAAGAATCCATGCAATGGGAACATCCATATGTAATCAGTCTCATTAGTGTGATTATTTACTACAGAGAACAAAAATCATAGAATCATATGGTAGAAACAGACCATACAGGCCATCTAGTCCAACCCCCTGCTCAATGCAGAATTTGTCTAATGGGAAGCTCACCACCTCTCTAGGCAGCTAATTCCACTGCTGAATTAATACTCTTACTGTAATTCCCACCCCCCATATCCAGCTGGTAACTTATCTGTAATTTAAACCCATTATTGTGAGTCCAATCCTCTGCTGCCAACAAAAACAGCTCTCTGCCCTCCTCTAATTGACAGCCTTTCAAATATTTAAAGAGAGCAATAATGTCAACCTCAGCTTCATCTTTAGACTGATCATTCTGAAGACCCACAGCCTTTCCTTGTACGGTTTGGTCGCCAGGCCCCTGATCATCCTCACCACTCTATTCTACACCTGCACCATTCTATCCACATTCTTTTTGAAGTAAGGCCTCCAGAACTGCACACAGTACTCTAGGTGCAGCCTGACCAATGCAGTGTACAGTGAGACTATGACCAGTGTTCCCTCTAAGCAGAGCTAGTTCAGTTTTTTAGTCTCTGGCTCATACATTTTTTGTCTTAGCTCAGGAAAAATGGCCCCAGAGCAAACTAATTTATGCAGTAAAGGTAGTCCCCTGTGCAAGCACCAGTCATTTCCAACTCTGGGGTGACATTGCTTTCACAACATTTTCATGGCAGACTTTTTATGGGATGGTTTGCTATTACCTTCCCCAGTCATCTACACTTCCCCCGCAGCAAACAACTTTAATTGCCAGTAGCTCACAAAGTAGACTTTTTTGCTCCCAAGACTCCACAACTTAGAGGGAGTATTGACTATGACATATTGTGTCTTTGGATGTTATGCCTCTGTTGATGCACTCCAAGACTGCATTTGCCCTTTTTTTGCCACATCACACTGACTGCTCATATTTAGTGTCCAGCTGAACCCCAAGATCTTGCTCACATACACTGCAATCCAGAAGTGTATCCCTTATCCAGAATGCGTACTTCTCATTTTTGTTACACAGATATAGAACTCTGCACTCACATTTTAAGAATTAAATGTAGAACTATACCACTTTGTATGTGGGTAGGGGATGACAATATGTGAATGTTCCACTCATGATAAAAAGAAATCCTTGCGCATAAAAAACTAGCATGTGAAAGAGGATAAGCTAGCTTTCTACAAGCAAGAGTTTGTCATGGGAAGAATCATTCAATGCTGCTCTCACTTTATGATAAAATGGGCAATTAATATAAATAAAGAAATACAAATGGAGTCATGGGAACACTTGTGGAAGAATTCTATGAAGATATCTACATGTTACAATATTAAAGAGAACTGTTTTAAAATGTTATATAGATGGTATATGACACCTAAGAAACTAGCAAAAATGAGAACCAGATGTCAGACAAATGTTGGAAGTGTAAAAAGCATGAAGGTTCTTTTTACCATATGTGGTGGACGTGTGAAAAGGCAAGACAATATTGGCAAATGATTCAGAAAGAAATGTCAAAAATTTTAGGTTATGACATTAAATGATCTCCAGACGTGTTTTTGTTGGGATTACAAATGGAAAGTTTTCCGAAATTAGACAGAACTATTGTTTGGTATCTACTTTCAGCTGCAAGGATATTGTATGCGCAGCTATGGAAGCAAGATAAAACACCAGAAAAATGGGTCTGGATTTTAAAAGTTATGTCTTGAAGTGAAATGGACAAACTTACAAGAATCTTAAAAGACTATGGTTTGGAGAAGTTTAAAATTGAGTCTGAGAAATTTCAAATATATGTTGAAAAACACTGGAAAGTAAAGGGACATTTAGTGATGTTTGAAAATAATTGAAGCTTTGTGGAATGGTGGACTATAGTAATAATTATAAAGAAATGGAATTGTCTTTTTTTCTTTTTTGGGTTTTTGTTTTTATTGGACTATTAGTATCTTTTTTGATAAGATTAAGAGGATAGAGTATAAGGTTTTTTTTAAAGAGATATTACTTTGTATTTTTAGCAATTTAAGTAAACACCAGCAGGGTTCAAAATAAGGGGGATGGAAGGGATGAAAAGTGATGTATTAGTACTATTTTTGCTTTAGTGCTTTTTTAGTGCTTAATTTATAAATATTGTTACAATAATAAAATTGGTTTGACATAATGCTGCTCTCATTTTCACCAGCATTTATAAGATGCTAAGGTGCAAAGAGGACAGAACTACATTCATTATTTTCTTGAACATGTAGATCAGCCAGAGTACAATACAAAATAGTAATGTGAGTGGTTTATGCAAATCACAAGATTGGATAACCCACAGAAAAGACAGGTTTCCCCACATGAGACTCCAGATATATGCAGAAAAATAACTTTGTAAAATAAAAAAAAATGGCCCAACAAAGACCAATCATGATCCAGGAGCCATAGAATTGTTGAGAATGATTGCAAGACGGAGAAAGAGAAAGAACCAGAGAGGATCAGAAAACATAACAGCTAAAGCCTTTGAGAGTTTATGGAATCCTGTAGGGGGAGATCTGAATTGAGGGATAGCTTTGCAAAATGCTTATTCTATCCCTATATCCCCAGCTTGCAATTTTCCTAGTGCACAGCTACCAAAGGTGCAAAAAATTTTTGTCACTGCATTGGTGAACAAAAATAGTGAGAGAATAAACCTCTCTTCCCATCACCCACGTTCATCCCAAATGTCCACAGACACCAGTCACTGCATTTATATGATCTGCTCTCATGCTGTCAAGGAAAATTCTTGGTAACAGAGTAGTGCACAAGTACATGCCCTCATTTGACTGGTGCTGGAAGTTCAGGAGGCTGTACAGAAGCAAATGCCTTGTCCCTTGCATCCCTTAAGTTCAGGTCATGTCCTTGTGTGATGAGTTGCGGCCCAAAATTCTTGGTAACAGAGCAGTGCACAAACACGTGCCCTCATTTGACTGGTGCTGGAAGTTCAGGGGGCTGTAGAGAAGCAAATGCCTTGTCCTTTGCATCCCTTCAGTTCATGTCACATCTTTCTGATAGGTTGTGGCCCAAGAAAGAGCTGTATTGTACTCACATCCACAGTTCTACTGCAGAGGACACAGTGCCTTGGTCTCAGGGACTAAATGGTTTACTTCCCCTCAGTCCCCATGATGCTTTGTAGCCAAAGGAGAGAGGGAACACCCACTGCCACTCTTGATTTATTTTACAGCTTTTTAAGTCCACCTTTCTCAATATGACTCAAGGAGGATCACAAGTACTGAATCTATATCCTTTTGACTTGAAGAACCTACTAATGCACTATGAAAATTGCAAGCTGGGGATACAGGGATAGAATAAACACTTTGCAAAGCCCTCCCACAATTCAGATCTCCCCCTTCAGGATTCCAGCCAGTTTGGTGTAGTGGTTAAGTGCACAGACTCTTGTCTGGGAGAACCAGGTTTTATTCCCCACTCCTCCACTTGCAGCTGCTGGAATGGCCTTGGGTCAGCCATAGCTATTGCAGGAGTTGTCTTTGAAAGGTTAAAACGGATAAAAGGAAGTACTTCTTCACCCAAAGGGTGATTAACATGTGGAATTCACTGCCACAGGAGGTGGTGGTGGCCACAAGTATAGCCACCTTCAAGAAGGGTTTAAATAAAAATATGGAGCGCAGGTCCATCAGTGGCTATTAGCCACAGTGTATGTGTGTATATAAAATTTTTTGCCACTGTGTGACACAGAGTGTTGGACTTGATGGGCCGTTGGCCTGATCCAACATGGCTTCTCTTATGTTCTCTCTCAGCCCCACCTACCTCACAGGGTGTCTGCTGTGGGGTGGGGATGGAAAGGTAAATGAGAATGTGACCGCTCTGAGATTCAGAATTTAGGGGGCAAGATATAAATCCAATTTCTTCTCCTCCTCCGCGTGGTGAAGTTAGGGGACCCCGAGGAGAGCACTCCCTGATGTCTCAAGCTCTGCATAACTCTATCTTGTGTCTTGACTTTTATTACTGGACTGCTGCTTGCCCATGACTGACATGAGTCCTCACAGGGAGAGTTCATATTTCAGTGCTTTGCACAAAGAAGGTCCCAGCTCTTCTCTAGCTTTTTAAAGAGAGACAAGGCTCGTAACTAGCCATATTGGCTCGCTAGACAACCTGCAAAACAAACAAATGCAGTGTCCTGACTTCTTATGAAGACTAAATGATCACAAAGCAGCTGTAGAAAAGAGCAAGAGTCCAGTAGTACCTTAACGACCAACAAGATTTATAGCAGGGCATGAGTTTTTGTCAGTGAGCAGTGACATGTGTTCAGCTACGGCAAGGCTCACTCCCATTAGCTCGGTTTGGCGGGCACAAAGGCGCTTCTCTCATTCAGCCCCCACCTTACATATGGCAAACTCGTCCGTGAGTGATAACAGCAACTTCTGGTTGAGATACTACAGCGAAATTGCGCTTTGGATCCATGTCCAAATCCACTCCTCTGTAACACCCACTTTTTTTTCTTTTCCCGCCCAAGAAAATCCCTAATTCCCCCATCCCAGTTATTCCTTAGCTGCACCCTGTTTCTGCCTACTGATCCATTCCTCTCTCCTCCACCATTGTCTGTTACCGACAGGGTTAACAACCTGTATGTCTTGCTGTTTGTCTCCGACGTCACATGTTTTTCAGGCGCTTTTGCCAACCACGTACCAGCGAGCGGTTGTTGCTGACGCGCGAGGCTGCCACGTCAGAAGCTGCCAAGCAGGAAGGGAAATACATTCCTTATTTGGGCGCAGAGGGCCGCGAATTCTATTGGCTGAGCGCGTAAGGAGGGGCGAAACAAGGGACAGCTGGTCTCTGTCGGTTACTGAATGCTAATCTTTTAGACAATAGTCTGCATAAACAGTTCCCAGGACTGGAAAATCCCTTGCCTGAGCTCAGCAGAATTTGAGCCTTTGGTGATCGCTGCTGATAAACGACTGGACCTCAAAGTGCTCCCTGGACTCCTTTTATTAGATATCTGATCATTCCCGTTCCCAATGTGATGGAAAGGAGGAAGTCCTTTGGGAAAGAAACTTAAGTCTCGCTGAGAGTGTTCAAAAGTTGCTTTAAAAAGACAACAGAAAGGAAATTTATCATATAAAACTTTACATCACCCCCTCGCTCAGTCATGCCCCAGTACTGCAACACTGGTACCTTAACTCACACGTGTGAAAATGACAGATCATGCACTTTAGGGTTTTTACTCACTTTCTATTAATTGGAAAATTATTTCAGTTTTGTCATTTATCCTATATGGTGGCAGATTAACCTACCTTTTTTCATTCAGCAATTAAAAGGGGAACTGGTTGTTTCTGTTCTCTAAAATGCAATTGGGTAATGAGACAAGATCTAAGGATTTTTTTTTAAAGGTCTTAAGTGGTCTGTGACTTGCAACCCCACCCAAATCCACTTCTAGAGTTTAGAAGCATATCTCACACATCATCATCATCAAATCTAATTCTCAACATGGCCAAATCTGGATATTTACATCCAGAGACTGGAGCCATGATGAGAGAAGACAGATCTTTCTACAAGTATGAAAAAAGCCCCAGGTTTGCAGAAACATCAAGGCCAGGCAGCTTGCTACCATTCAACAGCACAAAAGCCAGTGACGTGCAGTGGTTACAGTTTCAGAATAGGATCTGGGAGACCAAGGTTCAAATACCTATGTTGCCCTTGAAGGGTGACTTTGGGCCAGTCATATGTTGTCAGCCTAACCTACCTAACAGGGGTGTTGGGAGAATAATATGGAGATGTAGAGAATGATGTATGCTGCTTTGGGTCCCCACTGAGGAGAAATGTGGGGTATAAATGAAGTAAACAATAAATATAGCTGAAGGGGGGGGGGGGAGATAAAAATTAAGTGTGAACGGAGCTGGGCTAAGAATATGGGGGTTACCCGGAAAACGGAAAGAGGAAATGGTGTAGGGATGAGGATACAGGAAAAAATGAGGTTTCCCCAACAAGTTCTTGTTGGTTTTTCACCATGCAGCTTATCCATAGTTTTCCCTGGTAGAGGATAAAAGGAGAAAAGAAGGTGAGAAAGCTGTAGGTGGGAATAGATAAAGGTATGTAGGTGGGAAAGAAAGAAGGAACAGGAAAGCTGGAGAGGCTATGGGGTATGCCAGGGAAGGGGAAAGGAAATAGTGAGGAAGAGTTAAATACTCTCCTGCCCCCACAAAGTCTTGCAGATCCCTTGTTTGTTTTATATAAAGGCCACCCATACAGAAGCATAATCCCTGTTTCTCTTTGAATATTTTACTTGAAAATGTTCATTTAAGTGTAGGTTTGCTGCAAGCTGGCTCTGTGCCTATATTCACTGTGTTATTCTAACCTTAGTACAAGAATACTTGAGAAGCATGTTCAATCCTGTGCAGGGAGGGATGCACCAGTGGTTCAGAAGCTGGTGTATTAGGAGGAGCAAGTTACAGTCCTATAGCCACCTGCTTGGAAGCAAATCCCCATGAGGTATGCAAATAAATACGTATGGGACTGATTTCTGATTAAACACACTGAGACTTGAACTGCATATCATAATTTTTTCTGTGACTTTGCAACAGGAGTTCACTGATTCCTTTGTGTTCTGTATATCATCATAGTGCCTTCCTACTTCACATTGCTGGAAATAACTGTATTTCAGGCTTCAAAAAAGCTATCTTGATGATGGGGACCAGCCAATAGCAGGAAAAAAGCAAAAACATGACCTGTGATATCATCAATGAATCTTCCATTGAGGTCACAACCTTATTTTGATTATTCAGCAACCAGTTTCCCACTGATGCACTGTGCAATATTTGTCTTTCTTGTCATTGGCATCTCCCTACTATGATACTCTAACGCAGTGGTTCCCAACCGTTTTGGCACCAGGGACTGGTTCTACGGAAGACAATTTTTCCACGGACCCGGGGGTGGGGTTTCAGGATGATACAATTGTGCTCTTTATTTCTATTATTACATTGCAATATATAATGAAATAATTATACAACTGATGGCCCAGTTGCTAACTGGCCACGAACCAATACTGATCTGTGGCCCAGAGGTTGGCGACCCCTGCTCTAACGCTATTCTCTGTGTAGCCAGTGTGGTTTTTGGCATCTTTATAGAAGATTTCTGAATTATTTGTATGGCTGCACAAACATAGCCATATTAGATGGTTATTCAGGCATGTCTTCACATAGAGTTGCCATCTTCCAGGTGGGGCCTGGATATCTTCTGCTATCATGATTGATCTCCAGGCAATAGATCAGTTCCCCAGGACAAAATGACTGTTTTGGAGGGTGGGCTGTATAGCATTATACCCTGTTGAAGCCCCTCCACTCCCTAAACCCCACCCTCCCCAGGCTTCATCCCCAAAATCTCCAGGTATTTCCCCATCTAGAGCTGCTAACTCATTCTTCATGAATGCTCTTCAGATAGTTCCATTTCATCAGATCATCATAGGGCTGTTGTGAGGGAAAAAGCATGAGAGGAGAGAACAATGTAAGCTGCTGTGGGTCTCCTTCTGAGGCTGTTTTGTGGCTAAAGTATATGTTGGTAGATCTGATTTCAGAACTTCAACATCAAATGCAGATAACTCATCCTGAAGATCCATTCCACATAAAATGTTCAAGGGCCTCTAGACAAAGATTCCTTCTGAGCTCCCACTCCTATTAGGTAGATTGAACTGAAATATAATATGAAAATAAATCACATTACTTGCAGTTAATCTAATAAAGAGGTCCTGAACCTTTTTGAGCCTGTGGGCACCTTTAGAATTCTGATGCTAGATGATGGGTGCAACTACAAAATGGCTTCCACAAGCATGCAGAGCCAACCACAAAATCTCAGGGAATGAGATCATGCATAACTCCAAGCCTCAGATTCAGTGGGAGCTCACAGGAGCACAGCTCCTGAACCTTTCTGAGTGTTCTACCTCCTCCTCCTGAGAGTTCCACCTCTTTGTCCATTGAATAGTATGTGCAGCTGCATAACAATCCCTGGATGAGCTCCATCACCTATTTTTCTTCAAAATGACCCTTGCATAACTCTAATAGTTACACTTCAAGGAAAAGCTCTGTTTAACAAGATGCCTTTTAACATGAACATATTGTTTTAAAATATTTTCTTGCATACATGCAGCTTATCTTCAGTTGTACAGTGAAACAGGGCTTTTTTTGAGCAGGAATGCACAGGGATGCAGTTCCAGCTAGCTTGGTATCGGGGGCGTGGCCTCTTTCTACGAAAACTCCCTGTGTGAAATGGTGGTGATGCCAGGGGGTGTGGCCTAATATGCAAATGAGTTCCTGCTGGACTTTCTCTATAGAAAAAGCCCCGTAGTGAAGGTTGTTCTTCTCAGGAGGCATCTACTGCTGAAACAACTTTTAAAAAAAAAATCTGCATAGTCTGTCAGATCTGCAATGGCTAGTTAGAAGCCCTGATGGAAAAAAGCCCCACCTGGCCTCCCTTGTTTTCTAAATACCCTTGACAGATGCCAGGAAAGGTGTCTGTGGGCCCAGGGTACCCACAGGCACCATGTTGGAGAACCCTGATCTAATATTACATCCCTGTGAGGTAGGTTAGGCTGAGAGATACTCACTGCCCCAACAAAGGGCCACTAAATTTGTATCCAACCGTATATTAGGTGGATTTCCTAAGCCCCCAAAGTGAAAAAGGTCCCAGGAATTTGCCTCCTTTCCCCCAGAAGCCCTGAATGTATTACACTAGAGTTGGTATTTTAAAGAGATTTCCTCTCTCCTCTCTCAGTAAATGATGTTACCAAACAGCACAGTGATTATAGTATGATGATTTCTGAAAACAAAGCCTGGTTCTCTTGTGGCAACAATATTTGCAGCATAAACACTGGATAATTTATTTTCTCCAGCAGTACTTTTCAAAGGATTTGTTTTTGTTTTAACTTTAGGAAAAAGTGCTTTGTTCTTTACTTTTCCAGGAACCATGTCAGACTAGCTAAAAGTGTGAATTTAAACAGAAAGCATTCATTTGGACTGAGTCAGGAGCTAGCAGTGTAGTCCTAAGCAGAGCTAAATCATTCTATATTAAATGAAGTCAGTGGGCTTAGAAGGGTGTACATGTATCTTTTTCTGAAACTTTACAGTGCAGGCCTAAACCAAGTCACATCTTTGCTTATATAAGGAGTAATTCGTTTCAAATTGCGCTGCCTGTCTTCATTAAATATGTGGCCCAAATGTAGTTAAAAATCTTAATGTAATGCAGATAAGGAAATGTTTCAAGTGTTTTCACTACATAAAATAAATAAAAATACCAATTAATATACAGACTTAATGAGGGATGCAGTTATGCATTAGTATATCCTATTATCTTCAGAGGGATTTATGCAACTAAAGATAGGGATAGGATTGTAACCAAGAAAGTTAATGAAATGTACACCAAAGCAATCAAGCAGATATTCTCAGGATGAATTAATACAAATACAAAGGTGTGTCTGAGAGTTCAAAACCTAGTATTTGCAAAGTCAAAATCCCTTGGTTTTACCTGCAGGTCCAGGTCTGGGCTTTCTTGATTTAAAACTATCTTGCTGGGACTAAGAGCAGAGTTAAACTAAATCAGAAATTATAACTAAAATCGCAGTAATCTATTTAAGGATTTAGTTTACAGTGGTTTTTGTCTTGTTTTAGCAAATTATAATAGTTCTGTATTGACCAATCTTTGTTGGAACCTCATGGACTGACAGCAGCACTTGCTCAAGCGGGCAACTTTGTTATAGACTGCAGAAATTAGCTGTATTTCCCTCTCCTCCCTGCCTTCTTCCCGCCATTGCATCCTTGAGGCTAGTCTGCAATTTTACGTGATTTAACTGTAATGAGTTTTCTGCCATAAATTAGGGGCACACCCAAGCTTCTAATCTCATGGGAGCCACCAGTCAAAACCTACACAACTAAGTCATGTGGTAAAGGCTGATGAAGCTATTACAGGGAATGCTTCCCATTGGTAGACATTTCAGTCATGAATTATGTTCTTAAACTCTATGCGCTTATAGAATTAATAGTTTCTCATCAAGTGTCATTATGCAGCCCTATATAATTACAGACTGGTAACAGAAAGCAGATGTTAAGACATGCCTTCCCAGCAATATTAGCAGAGCCTAGTGCTGTTATAACTCTTCAAAAAGTTGAACAGGTGACCCTGAACACTTCAAAAGTGTGCAGTTGAAATGCTAACATTTCCATTGTAGTTGAGCCAACTGAAATTATTGCACCAAGGAGTTATACATAGCTAATGAGAAGGAGAGCGCCTGCTTTTAAGAACTTACACAAGGAATCTGGTCATGCAGCTAACACTAGGCTGGAGAATACTGCATGCCCCATAGTTTTCCAAGTAAAGACTGCCAAGGGGAGGGAAGAAGGAAAAGCAGAAGACAGGGAATGGCTAAAAGTGGGTTAGTTAGTTGGCTGGTGGGCAGGAAAGAAAGGAGGAGGTGGGGAAAAGCTGAAGATGAGAGGCAGTTAAAATGTAAGTTGGTAGGTGGAAAGAGAAAGAAGCATGGAAAGTTGAGACATAGAAGCTGTCAGGAGAAGGGAAAGAGGAATTTGTGTTAGGTAAGGGATATGGGGAAGGTGACATTCCCCCTGCCACAAGTCCTTGCAGGTTCCCTCTGTGCAACCGGGCCCTGCCTGGTGACCAGCATCATGCAACTGGACCATAGTTTTCCCAGGAAAGGACTGCCAAGGGGAGGAAAGAAAGAAAATCAGAAGACTGGGAACAGCTACAAGTGGGTTAGTTGGCTGGTGGGCAGGAAAGAAAAAAGGAGGTAGGGAAAGGGGAGATGTTATGGGAACTTCCAGCAAAAGAAACAAGAAAATAGTGGGGGGGGGGGGGAATGCCTCTCACAATACCTTGCACATCCCCTCCTTGTTGCCTTCCTCTTAATTACTACAAGTGCTGAGAGGGGAGCTTTATTTTTTTTTCTAAATGGAATCAAGATGAAGCCAGAAAAACAGTCTTCCAAGAGAGTGATAACTCTTCCTTGGAAAAGAGGGTTGCCAGGTCCAACTCAAGAAATACCTGGGGACTTTGGGGGTGGAGCCAGGAGACACTGGGGGTGGGGCAGGAGCAAGGTTGTGACAAGCACAATTGAACTCCAAAAGGAGTTCTGGCTATCACATTTAAAGGGATCGCATGCCTTTTGAATGCCTTCCCTCCATTTGGAAATAGTGGAGGATAGGGCACCTTCATTGGGGGCTCATAGAATTAGATTCCCTGGTCCAATCTTTTTGAGACTTGGGGGGTATTTTGAGGAAAGGGACCATATGTTATGCTGAACATTTGGTGCTTCTACCTTAAAAGACAACCCCCAGAGCCCCTGATACCCATGGATCAATTCTCCATTATATTCTATGAAAACCAGTCTCCATAGGGTATAATGGAGTGCCCAGCAGACATTTCCGCCCTGCTTTCTGATGCCCCTGAAGAGGGGGGAGAGCCTCCAAATCAGGGGATCCCCTGCCCCCAACTGGGAATTGGCAATCCTAAAAACTCTCCATTTATTTATTTCAGGTCCGTGACTAAAGAGTGCTCTTTGAGAGTTATGATGTCATGACCCTTGAACTTTTGGTTCCAGTCTAGTATTTGTGCTAGACCAATTTTAGATAATGTTGTTTGTGCTTTGTCCAGGTTCAGGATTAGGTCATTCTTTGAATCTTCACCAGACTTGCACAATGCACCAGAGACTTCAAGATGAATCTGCTAAACATGTCCTAATTGCAGAAGGACACATTCTCCTGCCACTGAATGTAGCCGGTAGAAGCCAAAAACGCTTGGGCCAAAACCCAAAGAACCATATGATTAGTTCACTGTACTCAAGGGTGGTTTAGACTTTTGTTTCATAAGCCCATTGTGCTATGGCATGAGTGGCTGCAAATTTTAAAAAATGCCATTATACATGCCAAGTACTTAAAATACTCTGTGAATCACAGCCATAGTCAACATCTCTTGGTCCATATTTAACTGTTATACAGGGCAAGACAAGCTTTGTCTAATCTTATAGAATGGTCATTGGTCTCTTGCACTGTTCTGGGCTTGCCCTTTCTGCCCTTCTCTTAACTGCTTGGGAGAATGTATTTCCTCCAATTGGCCTCATTTTATAGAAATCTGATCATCATGGATCTCCTGTTACTGGTCTATTGTAACACCAATGTAGTAGGAGACATACAGTTTAATGTGGTAACTGGATATCATTTACCACCTACTTGCAAAGGACACACCTAACAGATCTGCATATCATATTGTCTTGGGTTACCTTGTTGACTTATGGAAAGGTTGTAAGGGTGAAGGGGTATGTGCGGAAAATACTGTAGAAACCAAATAGCATGCTCAATACAAATTCATATGCTCTATAAACCAATATCTCAGCTATATCAGTAGTTTCTCTTGGGCTTTTGTTCTTACATTTTGCTTTGGATCCACACAATTACCTGCAGTCTGTATTTGGAAATGCCATATTCAGCCATCCAAGTAAAGCATTCTTCAACTGAAGCATGGTTTTTTGAGGAGACTGTTCATGGGTCTTGCACCCTACTGCTAGGTTACTATTACCCCGTTTGGCTTTCACTGATTCTTTACCTAGTGCATAAAATGAATGTTCAGTTTGTTAATATAATGACTGATGCTTATTTGTTTGTGTTTGTTAAAGGGAGCTGTGGGTTCCATTTGATATTATAGAGACATTTGATAAACTACTGGTTTGTGTACATTTAGATGAAGGCTGCTATTTGTCCTGTGGCCTTCTGGGAAACAGAAAGTGCAAACTGATAACCAGCTCTGCCCAGCACCACCAAATATATTTAAGACTGCCTGGCATTAGCACAGAATGCAGACACATGGCCTTAGGATCAGGATCTAAACAATTTTTTTTCTCTTTCCTTCACCTCTGCCTGACATAGAGTTTTGCAGAACCCAAAAGCTTATGTAATGTTTTGTATTATTTTTGTTGGCCCTGGTACAGTATTAGATGTTTTTTTTTCTTTTTGGACCTTGATACTTAAGCAGACAGTGCATAAATCAAGTCAAAATGATAATAAAACAAATGCAAAAAAGGGTGGAGAATATGAGAGGAGAAGCTCAACTGCGATTTGTGATTTCTACTGGGTGGAAACAACAGTGCCCTGAGATTTGATGAGGTGTAGCCTTTTCTATCCAGATTGCACTGTATGTTCATACAAGGAAGAAAAATAGGTTACCATCCTTGTACATTAGCCAACTGCTAGTTGTTTTATATGGCTGGTATCTGCATATGACGAAGTCGGAGAGATGCCTGGGATCTGTGACTGTTTAAAATAAATGGCTGACTGAGCCAATCCCAGATCCTTTGTGAATCCCTAATGTATCCTTCCCTTTATTCTCTTGGTGCTCAGAAGATGAATTAATGATCAGTGGCATATTTTCACTAGAGGAAAGACCACTGCTTGGATATTGTATCCATATAGTGGAAAGGGTACACTGGTGCTATGCTGGGGGGTGCAGCCAGTTCCAGGTTTCAGTGGGCCCTGAGGAAAGAATACCTGGGGGCCCCTTCCCCACTTCTGCTTATTCATTCATTTATTTATTAGATTTTTTAATCACCTAAAGGATCTCACAGTGACTTGCAACATTTAAACCATTTAAATAAGCTAAAATTATAAATATAAAATATTAACATTAAAATGTTAGGCTCTTAAAATGTGGCTAGCACCATACCACTAAGAAAAACAACCTGAATGTGGATTACACTGCAAAGGTCAACCTAAACAATTTGGTCTTGCATGGAGGAGACAAAACAATCTGGTCTTGCAGTGGGGCAGGGGTGTCATTTGAGAATGCATTCCACAGGGTAGGGGCCTCAACTGAGAAGGCCTTTTTCCTAGTGATAGCTAACTGAGTCATCCTGGGGCCAGGCACCTGCAAGAAGTCCCTAGATAAACAGAACTTGTCATTGCAGCACCTGACTTACACCTGCCTGCCCATCTGCCTATGTTATCCTTTCTCACTGCTTAGCCATCTGTCCTTCCCACACCCCTTTGCTTATTTTTCAGTCTTCTCAATGCTCACTTACCCTTCCCTGACTATGGGGGGCAGTGACATTAGGCACCACCAGAAGACGCTGGCTGTGCTGGGAGACCAGCATGAAAGGTAGGTGCAGAAGAATATCACAGCATTACTGAGGAGAAACTGTTTATTTCTCAGGTTATATGTCTCTGGATATTTGGAGGATATAGTGTGCAATGGACAGTGCTGATAACATCATAGCTCCATGATCCCCATATCCACATCTACTTTAATTAATGCGTTTTATATGGGGAACATTGGCTGTGCAGTCTTGTCCTACATTGCCACACTGTTCAATCAGTGAAAAGAAACAAGCAAACAAACATTTGATAAAATGAGGGAGAGACTTTGAGAAACAGAAGTTAACAGTTCAGTTTCTAACATGGCAGTGTGCACGTGTATCTCCTACAGCAAGACTACACCCACCCATACCTCCATGGGGACTGGATATCATGCAGTACCATGCTAATATGAGTTCAGTGTTTATTCATCATCTGGAAAGGCATTTAAGGCCCATTGGAGTTGTAATCCAGTCCAATCCGGCACTGGCCTCAGTCTGCAATATTACTCTACAAAAACAGAGGCGGGGGAAAGAGCCAGAAGTTGTGTCAGCTTTTACTGCTACAGCACCCATGTATCAGTAAATAGTGACTGATAGTACTATGTGTGTGCACCCCTGTGAACAAAGCACTTATTTTATTTTCATGTTTAAAATGTAGAAATATTAGTATTAGCGTTTTTCCTGTAGAACCATGTAGAGATAATGCCTCATTCTGATAGAATCACAACAAAAGCAGTTACGTACATTGTACATAAATTTAGGATTCTATAGCTCTCAAGGGCAGAATAAAAACATATCAGCCCCTTTTACAGTGATGTCTTCCAGACAGCAGGGCCACTCTGTCTTTTCTTCATTGCTGAAGCAGCTCCCGTCATGCATGTTGGAAATGGTTGATCCACATGGCAGATTTTTATCTGCACCTTTCCCCATGTGTGTTTCTACCTTCCAGTAGACACGTTTGTGCCACTTTTTTGTGTATATATACATGCCTTGTAGTGATCTTTCATTATATCAGAGAACTCCACCTGAACTTTCACCTGTGCATGCACTGTAGTGATGTTTCCCCATATCAGTTAACATCCCCGATGCCCCAGCCCACCAATTAATTTTACCTTGTGTACATGCCTTGTCACTAATTGGTTTCTTGATTTCCCATGGTTGAACAGTAGTTTTCATTGGCTGTGCACTCCTTCCCCATGTTTTTTAAATTATGGACAACAGCCATAGTGGAAGACAGCACAGCAATGATCATGGCCAACTGCCACACCAGGTTTGTGTTGTGGGAGTTTGTTTTTAAGGTCCTGCAAAGCACCCGTGCATTCTCTTAAAAACATTAAAATTACTGCCAGGAAATGCTTATTTGGAACTGCAACCTTGTTTGGGTTTTGTGGAATTTAGTCTGGTGCAGCTACTGTCTGCAAAGATGACTTCTGATTCATTGGGTACAGGACTTTTTGTAGAAAAAACGCAGCAGGAACTCATTTGCATATTAGACTACACCCTCTGATTCCAAGCCAGCCAGAACTACGTTGTGTTCCTGCTAAAAAACCCATCCTGATTGGGTACAAGCCTCCATATTGTGGGTTGTGCTAGTTTCGTTTTTAAAAATACCCTAAACCAGGTGGACTTGCCAATCCTCAGTTGAGGGCAGGGGATTCCCCAGTTTGGAGGCTCTCCCCCTGCTTAGGATTATCAGAAAGCAAGGGGCAGGGACGGAAATGCCTGCGGGGCACTCTATTATACTCTATGGAGACTGTTCTCATAGGGTATAATGGAGAATCAATCTGTGGATACCTGGGACTGAGGGGGGCTGTTTTTTGAGGTACCAATTTTTCTGCATAGCATCTGGTGCTTCTCCTCAAAACACCCCCCAAGTTTCAAAAAGATTGGACTAGGGCAGGAGTGGCCAACGGTAGCTCTCCAGATGTTTTTTGCCTACAACTCCCATCAGCCCCAGGCAGCATGGCCAATGGCTGGGGCTGATGTGTTATTGTGGTTGTTATTGAAAGATAAAAGACAGTTATCTGTCGAAGGCTATGATCTTACTCTAGGCTGGCACGCATATCTCTGATATCGAAGACAGGAAGGACACTCTTATTTTAAAAATCACTGGATACGGAAAGCTCTTTTTCACATGGGCATGACTGAAGCCAAAAATTTACCAGGTAGATACCAAGATGGGTTTCTCCAATTGAAGCTTTTACACAACTAAATCTTCTAATTCAAAATAAGATCTATAGGTATGAAGATTCGCTGAAACAAGACAATCAGTTGAAATCCAGGGAAGAGCTGGAGGGTGTGAATATTGATATGAGCTGGTAGCTGAGAACTCAACTAGAATCTAGATATGTTAAAGATAAAGCAATAGGCTTTAGTGTGGAAGAATATGCATTTGACAAAATTCTTCTGGGGCCTCAGGAGAAAATGATTGTGAAACTATACTCATACTTACTGCAGATGAAAATGCAAGATGAGACTGTAAAAGATTGTATGTTACAATGGGCTAATAATACTGGTCATAATATTACTTTAGATGAATGGGAGGCAGTGTGGAAATTTGATATCAAATTGACTAAGGCAACTGCCTTTAAAGAAAACATGTATAAAATGGTTTATAGATGGTATGTAACCCCTCAAAAATTAGAGAAAATGTATGTTAATATGTCAAATAAGTGTTGGAAATGTTTGACCCATGCTGGATCTTTTTGTCATATGTGGTGGACCTGTAAGATAGTGAAAAGCTATTGGAAGATGGTGCATGAACAATTACAGAGCATATTGAAAATACAGATCCAATTTAAACCAGAACTATTTTTATTGAACATATACTCCAATGAATACACAAAAGAGACATTTAATGACACATCTTAATACAGCTGCCAGAATTCTGTTTGTGCAGAAATGGAAATTACAACAAATGCCTACAAAGCAAGAGCTGATTGGGAAAATATTGGAGACAGCTGAGATGGATTATTTATCTTCATTATTGGGTGGAAAACCTAAAGAAGAAGCAAGAAAAAATTTGGAACCATTATATGTTTGGTTTTACACACTTAGCTAATTTTCTGATTAAGAGTGACTGATGTGAAATCTAACTAATTTTTTAACCTATCATTACTATTCATCATTGTATGTATTTTGATACTATGATACAAATTAGGAAAGTTTAAGCGCGCATTAATGATATCTATATAACAATGAACAGTGAGATTTTTATGTTGAAAATATGAAAATTTATGGCCTTTTGTATGATGAATGATATACTGTCGGGCAAAATGGACTGCTTTTCTGATTATCTTCGTATTGTTTGTTTTCTATACCCATCTTTTCCCTTTGCCCCTTATTTCTGTTTGTACGAAACTTAATAAAACTTTAAAATAGCATAAAGGGACTGCACACCTTTTAAATACCTTCCCTCCATTAGAAATAATGGGGCTTATAGAATTGGACCTCCAAATCCTTTTGAAACTTGGAGGATGTTTTGAGGAGAGGCATTGAATGCTATGCTGCAAATTTGGTGCCTCTACTGAAAAAAATAGCCTCCCTCCTGAGCCCCAGATACCTGTGGATTGATTCTCCATTATACCATATGGAAATCGGTCCCCATAGGGAATAATGGAGTGTCCAGCAGACATTCACCTCCTCCATGTTTTCTGATGACCCTGACGCAGGGGAAGGGTGCCAAACCAGGGGATCCCCTGCCCCCATTTGGAGATTGGCAGCCCTAATTCTGGAAGGATAAAGAGGTTAAGAGGATTCTGGGCTTCTTTCTGGAAGAGGAATAGGGGGCCAGGATGATGACAAGCACCCACTTAAAGAACATTTATGTGTTCAGAAAGGTGCCAATATGTCTCTCTGATCTAGGGTTCAACTGGATGGCATAGCAATGCCAGTCAATGTTCAAGACAGTGAAGGAGACTTTGAAGAACATTCACATACCATTCAATGCCACCCTATTTTAATAGGGAATAGCATAGAAGACCAGGCTGGGAGGATTGCCAGCATGCTAGTGAGAAGTTAATAGTTCTGGGATTACACAATCCCAGTTTGGTAAATTGCTGTATATATTTGCAACCATCCACCTGCAGCTTGGTTGGCACCACAGCATTCAGTGGACACCTAGGGCGTTTTCGCACTGACCTTAATCGGCAGCGACGTCCCTCTTCACCGCGCAGGATCTGCGCGGATTTCGCACCAATTGCTGCGGAGCACCCGGAAGAGCCGCAAAGTTCCACAGCTTTTGCGGCGCAAATGGAAACCGCCAAAAACCAGTTTCCATTTGCGCCGCAAAAGCTGCGGGACTTTGCGGCTCTTCCAGGTGCTCCGCAGCAATTGGTGCGAAATCCACGCAGATCCTGCGCGGTGAAGAGGGATGTCGCTGCCGATTAAGGTCAGTGCGAAAACGCCCCTACTCTTTTATCAGGATAATTTCCCACTATCTCTACACCCATCTATCTGAGGTGGGCTCTGTGGAGAAACGCCATCTTAGTTGGGAGGGAACATGAAACTGCTAAGCAGGCTTTGGCCTAGCCTCCCTCCAACCCCCCCTCCCTTCCAGAGCCAAACCAGCAACTCTAGGGGGAAAGCCTCCTAGAGCGGCAGGAAGTTCTTTTGTCCTTTGCATTTGAGTTAACCAGGAAGAAAGGCAGTCCTCAGCTGGCGCTCAAAGGAGGAGGTTGTGAGCATGGGGGCTCCTGACTGTGGGATAGGTCTACTCAGGAAAAGGAGGTCCCCAGGCAGTCAGACCAAGTAAGTCATCCACAAAGCAGGGCAAGTTTAGACCAGGGACAGTAGGATGCGTTTATAACCACCTTTTCTTTGTCATGCTGTTTGCTGTGCGGGTGCTGTGCTGTGCTAACCTTTTACATGCAACTGTTTTTGTTTTGTTCTTCTTTTCTTTTCTTTTTCTCTTTTAATTAAATATTTTTGCTGTTTTGAATGCTGGCAGTCAAACTCTGTACCACATAGATCCCCAACTGCTTTAGACCACGCTGCTTTAAGAAGGGGGCCCCGGGGAAGGAGGAAGGCATGCAGTTGGATAAGGTGCCAATCCTCCAGGGGTTCCCCGAAGAAGTGCTGTGGTCTCTGTGACACCCAAGTACTGGGTGGCAGAGGGCCTTGAGGCCTGGCCTCATAGCTAGAGAGGGGGATTGGGAGTCCTGTTCCTCTCAATCTGAACCCCTAGACTGAGCAGGTGGTGGCAGCGAGCCCAAGTGGAAGGAGGAGAAATAGCTCCCTCCAGGAGTTGGCGACTCAATAGGGAGTTGATGGGACCGGGTCTGAAGGCAGAATCGGGCCGGTTCCGTCACAGGCTCTGTTAAATGAGCCACTGATGACCAAACTCTCTGGTAAGGAAATGTTTCCCATCACTCTTCAGCCATGTCCTTTCAGTCACCCACTTGCTGTTACCTTTGATTCTCCAAGTGTTAAAAATACCAGTTCAACCCTTCCCCAGGGACCTGAATAATGAAAATTGCAATGGAAAATTTCCCTTTAATGAATGTGTAGTTTGCACCTACACCCTCCTGCACTGAATGCAAATTTTGTACACAGTTTCCAAACAGTAGCTCATCATGGATGTAAGACGTTGTCTAGTCACATGAAGGTGAGAAGGAAGAGGCTGTGGAGGCACTGTAGCCACCCACTGAAGAAATTTGGAGAATTGTAGGGGTTGTGGGGCACCCATTATTAATTACTTTCCCAGTGTGTCATTCTTGTGGCAGAAGAACGTTAGGGTTGGCATGTGGGGGAGCAACAGGTGGTACAGAAGGAAGGGCATTCTGGGGCACCAGCACAGTCCACAGCCACAGAAATACCTGCTGACATTGAATGAGCCACACAGACTGGTAAGTATCCATTGGTAGAAAAGCTGCAGTGCCAGTTCAGTGTACTGGATAAGTGTGTGGACCTTTATCTAGGAGAACTGGGTTTGATTCCCCACTCCTCCACTTGCAGCTGCTGGAATGGCTTTGGGTCAGCCATAGCTATTGCGGAACTGCCCTTGAAAGGGCAGCTTCTGGGAGAGAGCTCTCAGCCCCACCTATCTCACAGGCTGTCTGTTGTGGCGGGGGGGGGGGGGGAGAGGAGATTGTAAGCCACTCTGAGACTCTGAGTTTAGACTGGAGGGCGGGCTACAAATCCAATATCATTATCCTCATCATCTTCATGCAAACGGCTGTACAAACTGTATACTTCAAAAGTTTACTTTATGGCAGGAAAACAATCCATGGAAGCTTCAGTGGTAAAGGGATGAAAATATGAAAAAGGGGGGGGGGGGGAGACTCAACCCAAGATATAGCTGTGATTTATGGGGGTCAAGCTATTTTAAAATAACAAATATTTGTTATGGTGTACACATTAGTAAAATATAAAACTGGTTAAAAGAAATGGTCAAAATAGCAGACTCTTGAAACTTTTTACATACAAAGAGAATAGCTTCACATATAAAACTGATGGATATATCTTATGATCAATACACCATATACATTTCAGCTCCCTACAGCCTTCCTTAGTGGTCAATATAATCCTCCCCATGCACATCATGGACACCCATGCACATTCATGTCACCCCCTCCTGCACATGGTAGGAATATGTTGCTTTGAGGGTTTTTTGGCATTTCTTTAATCATGGTTTCATCCTCTTCTTCCTGTTCCCTTGCAGCAGCAAAAGTGTCCAGGGCGGGAATTTCTGAAGGAAGTGCAACAGAAAGAGCATATTTTGATGAATTTTATTGTTCTTAAATGAAAACCAGTACCATAGGACACTTCTGGGGTTCCCTAAGCATTAAATTTCCAAAGTTCTTTCCTCTACCCAGCATGAAGAGATACCCTAGACTAGAACTCCATGAACACCACTTATCCACCAACCAAAGCTCCCACCTCTACCTGGACATTTCTCCCCCCAAAAAGGTAGGTACAAAAGTAGTATATGTGGGGGACACACAGAGCTGACATCCCATCCCATATATTACCTACCTATACCTGAACCTGCAGAATTAGAGCCCCTGTATAGCACCTTGGGGGGGGGGGTCAGGGGGCAATCCTGTAGGGCTCTGAAGAAAGTTGGGGGATTGAGGGACCTGATGGTTACAGAAAGGCTTGACTAGAACCCTGAGAAACTAGGAGGAACACAGGAAGTCTGACATGTGGGACAAGTGTGGCCTGGCACTCCAATAGCAGTGTGTGAGTGGCTAGCCAGAACAGCAGCTCTGTGTGGTCATGGCATCCCACTAGGGCAAGGGAGTGAGTGCAGCTATCAGCCTGGAGGGTAGAAACCCAGTCAGAAAGGCAGGTTCAGTTATTAGGCCAGGCAGGCACGTAAAGCAGTGGTGAGAAGGAGCTGAAAGGTGGCTGGGTTGGTTGGGTCTTCCACTCATGGTGTCCACATGAGTGGAAGACCCAGGAAGTTGTTAACTTCCTTGGGTATAGAAGGCCAAGTGCTGTATAACCTGACATCCTCCATAAAGAAGCTAGTTGGAACGTGGGCATGCATTTCTTTATTTTGCACCATGGAGCCAAGTCCTGCTGAGCCTGCTCCAAACCTCATTACTGCAGGTACCCCACCTCACCACAACCCAGGAGTGGAGCAACTGCTAGTGACAAATTAGAGATCCTGGTCACACACTGATATTGTTGGCGTTTATGGTAATGCGACTATAAGAATTCTTCTGAACCCTCCTGTAAAACCAAGGGGCAGGGTGGTGGATTTGTCCTGCATTTGTAAGTGTAAGCTTCACACAAGTCTCTTGGGTTTCATACTTGCACTGCCATGTAGAATCCAGTGGAGCTCTGAGTAAAATGGGCAGGTTGCATGGACATTGCCAGACCAGTTCTTGTGCGCAAGAACCCTCTTTTGCTCACATCTCAATACCTTGGTTTTGTCCACACTCCAAAACCAAACATCTGTGGCCAAAGATTGCCATTTGCTCAGTAATTATTTTGAAGCAGTGCCTTCTGAACCTTTTTGTCATCCCAGATTAATAACAAGGCAATGACCTCCCTTTTTCTCCAAGAGACGCCATGTACTGCCATAGGCTTGCCTTTCAGTTGCATGTTGAAAAGAAACCTAGAATGCAGTGCACCCACAGTTTGAAACTGGTGCCCAGGCACTCTGTTCAGGTGTACTCTTCCAGTTGGAATATTCCTGGGGCATTGATGACCAGTTACTTGTTCCCATTCTTGCTGATTGGCCATTCCCAGTAATGATTAGTGTATGTATGGCAGGTCACTTTTTCAACATATCAGCAGCATACACATTTTAAATAATTGTACACACCACCCACCATACACTCACCGTACACCCACCCACCATACACAATGAAAAATGGTGGGTAGAGCCATGACAAATGAGGCAGACATTACAAACAGGGAAAACATGCAGTCAAGGCACTTTGGAGGAAAAGAAACTGAAACAAAAAGGTTTCTGAAGCAGTGGGAAAACAATGGAGAAGAGCCAGGACAGCAAGGGATATGAAACAAAGATGTGAGGAACAACAAGAACCACCACAAAAACACCTTGATTACAAAGGGAACCCAAACTGCAGCAGTAAGCCCATCTGGAAGACATCAATGCCTATTTCCACAGAATCTGATCATTTTGCAGTTGCTGCTCCACACAAAGAAGAAGATGATGATATTGGATTTATATCCGCCCTCCACTCCGAATTTCAGTCTCAGAGCAGCTCACAATCTCTTTTATCTTCCTCCCCCACAACAGACACCCTGTGAGGTGTGTGGGGCTGAAAGGGCTCTCACAGCAGCTGCCCTTTCAAGGACGACCTCTGCCAGAGCTATGGCTGACCCAAGGCCATTCCAGCAGGTGCAAGTGGAAGAGTGAGGAATCAAACCCAGATCTCCCAGATAAGAGTCCGCACACTTAACTACTACACCAAACTGGCTCCAAACACTGGAGGCTCAAGGTCACATTGAAATTATGTTCAGAAGCAGAGAACTGACCTGATCATAGATGCCACCCACCTCCATTTTATGTGGGCAGACTAAAGTTAACATTCAAAGTGAAAGGTCATAGACTAACAATTGATGAATCACAAAAACAGAACTCCACAGATAAGTCTATTCACTTTTAGATAAGATTCACTATTTAGATAAGTCTATTCACTTTTATCATATTGCATGCTTCTATGAGTGTGCTCACAGCTGTCCAAGAGTGAAAACCCAAGAAAGTGAAGAATTGATTGACCTGAGAGAAAGACTGCAAGAAATATGTGGGTGTAGCCTGTTGGTTTTGGGTTATCATTTCTTTTCCCTGAGATAGTTGTGAGGAAGACAGTTATAGCCCGAACTCTTTTCAAGGGTGAAGCAGAAATCAGATTGAATCCATGGGCTGCATGATATAAAAGATTATTGGTGTAAATATTTTTTAAAAGCAACTGCATGTATAAATACTAGACTTGGCTACAGTGGCAAATACTTACTATCTTTTGTTCATAATGACTAAGTTCCAGCAGAAGTATATATACCATATGAGAATCAACTTTACCATATATAACAGGGGTGGCCAACGGTAGCTCTCCAGATGTTTTTTGCCTACAACTCCCATCAGTCCCAGCCATTGGCCATACTGGCTGAGGCTGATGGGAGTTGTAGGCAAAAAACATCTGGAGAGCTATCGTTGGTCACCCCTGATATATAAGAAAAGAACAGCTGATCCTATATCCCACACAAATCACTCTCAACTTAAAACATGCATAGTGTGCCTGTGCAAACACAAGCTGTTCTGACCAGATGGCAAGCAGAAATTATTCAAAGAACCAGCCATTCTAAAAATAGACTTGTGTCTTACTTTAACAACAGGGCAAATGGTGGGGGTGGGAGGAAGGGGTTTTCTGAGCTAATGGTCAAGTTACCCTAGGCAGTGATCAAGGCACTTGGCTCAGCACCCTACCGATTAGACATGGACTGTTTCCTCACTAGCAGTTTCTCCACCCCCAAGATTCTGCTCTCCTCAGCTCAAGCAATCAGTTCCCCACCAGTTGATGCTTGGGCACATTTTAATCCTAAACTCTTTTCAGGGGGTTTCAAACTCTTTCCCCTCCAGTTTCTGGATCTCAAAAAAACAAGAGCAGGAAGCTGCGAGGGAAATTGGAGGGAGCCATGGATCAAAATGTGTGCATGCAGCAACTGGTGGGGAATTGATCACTTAAGCTGGGGAAAGCAGCAGCCCAGGAGTGGAGCAACGGCTAGTGACAAATTAGGCTTCCCAATCCACAGGTCCCAGTGGGGAAACCCCCGGTTTTACAGGCTTCCCCCTGCCGCCAGACAGCTGGCCAGCGGGGGGGGGGGGAGCCTCGCCCCCACAGCCCCCACTTACCTCTAGATCTCGGGCAGGTTTAAAAAGCTGCAAACAGGTCCCCTTTCAAAAATGCCTGTGTGTGTGTGCCTTTAAAGTTGAGCAGGAAGTACTTCATGGGGAAGGGTCAATAGCAGAAGCTCTTCAAAGCATAGCCCCTCCATTTATTTTGCTTTTGTTTTAGAGCAAGTAAATGGTGGATATGAGTTTGTGTGTGTGTGAGAGAGAGAGCGAGCAGTGTAGCTAGGCTGCCAATCCCCAGGTGTCGGCAGGGGATCCTCAGGCTTGGAGGCCCTCCCCTCCTTCAGGGTCATCAGAAAGCAGGGGGAGGGGAGGGAAATGTCTGCTGGAAACTCTATTATTCCTTATGGGGTATTATTCCCAAAGGAAATAATGGAGAATTGATCCGTGGGTATCCGGGGCACTGGGAGGGGGCTGTTTTTTGAGGTAGAGGCACCAAATTTTCAGCATAGCATTCAGTGCCTCTCCCCAAAATACCCCCCATGTTTCAAAAATATTTGACTAGGGGGTCCAATTCTGTGAGTTCCAAAAGAAGATGGCCCTATCCTTCATTATTTCCTATAGAAGGAAGGCATTTTAAAAGGTGTGCTGTCCCTTTAAATGTGATGGCCAGAACTCCCTTGTTCAATGATGCTTGTCACACCCTTGCTCCTGGTTCCACCCCCAAAGTCCCCAGATATTTCTTGAATGGGACTTGGCAACCCTAGCCAACAGTGATAAAGTCCCTGACTGAGTTTATAGGCAACATTTTTCATAGGCAATTTCTATCCCTCTCCTAAGCAGTGAAAAAGGCACACTCTATGTTAGCAATAATTAGGAAAAGGATTTAAAAGAAAATTGCTAATATTTGCCCCTGTATGGTGTGGCCTCATTTGGAATACTGTGTACAGTTTTGGTCACCATATCTCAAAAAGATATGAGAAAAGTACAGTGGTGGGCGACCATGATAATTAGGGGGTTGGAACACCTTTCCTATGAGGAAAGGCTATAGGTTATGGGACTTTTCAGTTTAGAAAAGAGATGACTAAGTGGGTACATGATAGATGTTTATAAAATTATGCATGGGGTGGAGAGAGTTGACAAAGAAAAAAAATCCTTTCCAAAAATACTAAAACTTGAGGGCATCCAATGAACCTGATAGGCAGTATATTCAGGACAGAAAAAAGGAAATACTCCTTCACACAGAAAGTGATTAAAATGCCAGAGGATGTAGTGATGTTCACAGGAATAAACAACTTTTAAAGGGGATTAGATAGATTCATGGGGGATAGTACTGTCAGTGGCTACTAGGGAACCTCCACATTCAGAGGCACTAAACCTCTGAATCCCAGGGCCAAGAGACAACATCAGGGGAAGGTCTCATCCTCTATGCCTTGATGTTGGCTCTCCAGAGAAACTGGTTGACTACTGTATGAGATAATATGCTGAACTAGATGGACTACTGGTCTGGTCCAGCAGGGATCTTGTTATGTTCTTATGTATGTAGGTGTCCAGAAAGCCAGTCCAGAATTGATTAGGACCAGAATGTCCTAGGTTTAAATCACCAAGACATGAAGCTCACTGAGTAATTTTGGGCCAGTTACTTCTCTACATCATAGGAATGTTTTGAAGATAAAATGGAGGTGAGAATAACCACATACTCTGAGCTCCTTGGAGGAAGGGTGAGATAAAACTATGAAAAAGAAGATGATGATATTGGATTTATATCCCACCTTATACTCAGAGTCTCAGAGTGGTCACAATCTCCTGTACCTCCCCCACCCCCTGCAACAGACACCCTGTGAGGTAGGTGGGGCTGAAAGAGCTCTTACAGCAGCTGCCCTTTCAAGGACAACTCCTATGAGAGCTATGGCTGATCCAAGGCCATTCAAGCAGCTGCAAGTGGAGGAGTGGGGAATCAAACCCAGTTCTCCCAGAAAAGAGTCCACACACTTAACCGCTACACTAAACTGGCTCTCCAGTTTGTAATACAATTGTAGGAGTGGTCTGTACCCATCATCCTATGAATTGATGGGCATTTGTAGACTTGGTGAGTCTTACGAATGTGCAGGGCTTTTTTTTTGTAGCAGGAATTCCTTTGCATATTAGGCCACACACCCCTGATGTAGCCAATCCTCCTGGAGCTTACAGTAGGCCCTGTACTAAGAGCCCTGTATGCTCTTGGAGGATTGACCACATCAGGGGTGTGTGGCCTAACATGCAGAGGAGTTCCTGCTACAAAAAAGCCCTGATAATTTGTAACACATTGCCATTATCCTTATTCATTAAACAGAACAGCAGTTACGTAAGCAATAGACACCACTTTCTAGCTCATCAATACATATTAGGGGAGCATAACAGGAGTCTATATGAGAATGTGGTGGAACATTATGGCATCTCTTCGTAAGAATTTCTGAAATCCATACTATGTGACAGCCCCCCTTTCTCCATGTACGTATCACTTTTATCCCCAATGGGGACCTAAAATGACTTACAATACTTTTCCCATCTTCATTTTATCCTCACCACAACCCTGGGTGTGTGTGGCTGGTTAGGCTTAGCATGTGTGGCTGGTCCAAGGTCACCCAGCAAGTCTCCATGGCTGAATGGGGTTTCCCAAATCCTAGTCTGTTTCTCTGACTTCTACCCCATATTGGCTCTCTTCTTTGGAGCAATTCCTGCAGGACATTTATTTATCACTTAACGCCATATCCCAGCCAGGTGTTCTTAAACTATTAACAGCAATTTTGACAAGTCCATTTACAAGGTCACTTGCAGACAATGGGAGCAGTTAGGGAGTCATCCAGCAAGATCCACCCAGGTGTGGCACCACCACCATTGCCTAAACAATCACAGGGTGGTGTTAGGAAGTGTCAGGTGTTCTTAGGTCTAGTTCGGACTCTTTTCATGCTTCCACCCCTGTTATGAAGATAGAATCTGTTTGTTTGGGATTACCTCCTCTGTCACATGCAGTTTTGGATTCTAGTTCATTTGGGTTTTGTGTACTTACATAGTATGCTTTGTGTACTGCAGTGATGAACTTCACGGAAAGATTATGCTTTTTTAGTTTTAGAACTCAGTGTTAATGAGATTACACCCATTCTGCATTCAGTTCATTGGCTGTCCATCAGCTACCAGATTCAGTTCAAGGTACTGACTATTATGTGCAAAGCCCTTTATGGCCTTGGATCCTCATTTCTGCAGGACCACCTCTCCACTACAACATCTGTTCAGGACCTTCTGCAGGTGTGCCTGCAAAGAGGCAAGATCAACAACACATGCTTTCTCTGCTGTTGCTCCCAGCCTGTGAAATGACCTGCCTGAGGAGATCAAAAAGGCTCCCAGGTTCTTGTCAATCTACAAATTTTGTTCAGAAGAGTTTTTCTATAAAGGTAACAGGGATAAACTATAACACAGCAATCCAGAAAGGTACTTTATAAGTGAAAGGGACTGTGTATTATACCACTGTATATAGAATACATTATCAGTTTGTTGCAGGTATTAACGTGTTGTTGTTTTATTGTTTTCTACTGATGTAATACCATTTTCCATCATTATATTCACACTGTGTATTCTGTTTACTATGCTATGCTCACTCAGATTTTGGTAATCCTGGTCTTAGTATATTGCTCATTTGAAGTCCTGTCATATTGATTGTATTGATTTACACTGTGTCTCCAGGGCCAGCGCCAGGTTTTTTGGCACCCTAGACAAGGCCCCCCTGCCCCTGACTTCCTGCCCTGTTGCCCACACTCTTTCTCCCCCGCACCCATGCATTTGGCCGGGGGCAGCTGGCAAGGGCAGGCTAGCTGGCTGGCCCCTGAGGTCCTTCTCCTGCCTGGGGCTGGTGGGCATACTTAATTGTGCTGCAGTGGCAGATGATGACCTTCTTGGATGGGCCGAGCACACCCTCCAAGAGCTGCCATGCTGCCTCCACTCAGCCCCTTGCCTCCTGCCACCTGCCTGCAACACTCCAGGTAGGTCACCAGGCTGGACGATGAGGTGGAGGAGGGCAGCAGAGAAGTGGGTGGCAGCAAGGGCAAGCACAGTGGCAGCAGGGGCCAGAGCAGAGGATGCCCTTGCCAGCCTCTGCCCTCAGGTGGCACACTGAGAGGGGGAATGTGTCTTCTGAGCATACCAACAGTACTCCTGCTAGGCTGCCAGATTGGACAGCAAGGCAGAGGAGGGTGAGCACTGCGACCTGCCCAGCTGTAGCTTGCTGGGCCTGGTGCCTGCCTGGCCTGCCACCCTGTGGAGGAGCCGCACAAGTGACTCATGGCTGGGGCCACTGCCGGAGCAGAGCCAGGCTTGGGGATGGTAAAAAGAGTCACACAGGGAGAGGCTGCCTGCTGTCCCTGTGGCCAGGTGACGCCCTAGGTGGTGGCCTACCTGGTCTACTCAGTAGCGCTGGCCCTGTGTGTCTCTTTTTATGGACTGTTATCAACCAGTACTGTGTAATCCACTTTGAGTCTCGGTAAGAAAGGCAGACTATTTATTTATTTTAATTCATGTACTTATAATGTTCAGAGTTAAAGGACAAGAATCTATTCAAATGTTGCTTGAAATCCCTGTTCAGACACATAACAAAACATGGCTTGTCATTCTGGGAACAAGCTCAGAAACTGAAGAAACAAACTGCATTTCCAACATATCACTGTTTGCTGTTTCATCCAAACTGGACTAAATAGCAAAACTGTGGCTTGCCATCCTGTCTACAAGTCACTGTTTAATCCTTGTAGACAAAGGAACAAACCATGGTTGGTTGGGTTCTCTCTCTCTCTCTCTGTATGTGTGTGTGTATGTGTGTATTGTTTTTGTTTGCTTTTGCTCTGGACAAAACAAGCTATTGTTTGTTAAGAAGGGAATGCAGAAATGTTTAGTTTTCTAAATGAACACAGAGCAGGAGGATATGAATCCTTCTAAGGTTCATTCAACCTTTGATCTTTCTGGATCCTTCTCATGCAGTCTTGAGATCTGATATCGAATACTATATTTACTCAGTAAGAATTCTCATGGATTTCAATGGGATTTATTCCTAGAGTTAACTTGGTATTGTAGCCTTAAAAGTGATGAATTTTAAACATGTTGCAAGAATGATACCTACTACAACTTTCCCAGCCTGCTCTCAGTTCTCATGCCTCTTCCTCATATTCCTCACACTTCTTTTAGCATAGACAGCTTCAAGAGGGGATTGGATAAACATATGGAGCAGAGATCCACCACTGACTATTAGCCAGGAGGTATAGATGGAACACTATGTCTAGGGCAGTGATTTTCTGTATTTTTGGTGCTTGGGGAGCAACCATGGGAGAGCTTCTGTAGTTCTGGCCCTGTTGGTGAACCTCTTGATAGCACCTAGGTTTTGGCCACTGGGTGCTTTCTCATGGTGACTGTTTGCAACTGGATTTTGCTATTCTTACACTGCAAAAATTCAGTTGCAAAGGTTATTTAGGTTATGAGAATGCACCCACTGTGTGACAGAGAGCGTTTGACTGGTGAACCATTGGCCTGATCCAACATGGCTTCTCTTATGGTCTTATGACTGATCCATAGGGGGTAATATCCACTCATGATCAGCTGCTTTAATCAAGACAACTAGTAAAAAAAATTCCTTAGCTATATCTTTGTCGTCTGGAAGAGTATGAAATGCATTTTGACAGAGCTCACCATGAAGGACATCTACCTAGGGATCTTTTCTAGGATGAGGAGATGGCAGATAAATGAATCCTGTGTGGTTATAATAGTTAAGTGCTGTACCAACATCCCAATCAGGCTTGATCAAGTCTTACTTATTTATAACTTCCAGTTTCTTTACTCCACAAATATATGGAGAGTGCATATGGTTGTGCCAACTTTGGGATGTACTTCAAACAAGATATACTTCAAAATATATACATAGAGCATTATTTCATTTGTTTGCCACAATAGCCCATAATCCTCTAGGATTAATACTGTGTCCCAATCTGGTGTTCCTTTTTGTGTTTTGACTTCATGGGTCCTCTTCTGGAAGTGTTGGCAACTTTTTTGTTGAGCAGGATTCTGCTTAGGTAACAGAGATTAGCCAATTAAATATTTCCTGTCATGATGAAAGAAGTTTCACTTCTTGATTTCTGCCTGCTGCGCAGCTAGTAAAAACACCAAATGCACACCACGACAATGTTGACAACCCTATCCCACAACAGCAGATGGGTAAGGAACCTGATTATAAAGATCAAATGTGAGGAAGCAACATTGGTGTTCAAGAGATTTTGATCTGCCATACTTTTCAAATGTGTGACCTGATCCTGTAAGCCAATGTATGGAAACAGTGGCTCATGGAACAGGAGGCACAAGTCCCAAAACTAACACAAAGAAATCACTTTCCTTGCACAAATAAATCACCATTGTGTATTAAAAAATTAAGCAAAAACAGGTTTAATATTTAAAATAGCATCAATTTTCCCTAAAAAACAAAACAGCAACCCAAGTATCATATACTTGGGTCCCCCCCCCCCAGGCTCCTTCTTCACAGACAAACATCTCATATTTCTTTCTCCTTGAATAGCTTCATTTCAACTGTTTCTCTGTAGTGCCAGTCTAAGATGGAGTGTATCCTGTAACTTGTAACCCACCAGTCATCAGAACTCATCTAAGTAAGCATGTTCTAGCTAACAGTACTCCTGAAAGTAACACCATTTGATGGTCACAGGTCATAAAACCATGTTTTCAAGTTCAGAGCATGTGATTTTATCACTCACATTTTAATCTCACTTTTCTTTCAAAGAGTGTGGGGCAGAATATTTGTGGTCCCCTTTTGCTATTTTACTCCCACAAGAACCTTAGGAGATACATTAAGCTAAGAGAGTGCCTAGCCCAAAGTCATCCAGAGAGCTGGGATTTGACTCCAAGTCTCCCCACTACTAAATTCTAGACATTAAACAACATTGGCTTTGTTGATCTTGCAGCACTGATTCCTCTACAATGAAAGCACATGCCCTCCATTAGTATAACTGGCTTGTGCACATATGGAATGGTGCTCCACCTGACTAAATGCAATAAGGCAGAATTGTCTCGAAAAGGGTTTGTCTTTGGCACATGTTCACATTTCGAAATGTACTGTTTACTTATCAGTCTATACAGGAGGCTGGAACCGTGGGAAGCTACTTCTGAAAGGCAGCTTTGCTGAGCTAGTTTGGGAAATGTGTATCAGTACTTTATTCCCTTCCCTGATCATAGCTCTTCCCCCCACCCCCAAAGGTCACTTTGTGCTGTCTGATCAAAAAAGGAGCTTTGAAAGATACTTCTGTTCTCTCAATAGCTGCATGGCAGGGGAGCAGTCCTGCAGGTACAGGACTTCATCTTCATGTCTGCCATTTCCCTGTAATGCAAGAGCCCTAGTTTTGAGATGTAAAATGAATATATCTGCTCATCCTTCGGCATAGTCTTTTACACATGCTAAATAAGGCAGTTTCAATCCACTTCCAGTGACCTTTAGGAAGTGGATTTTGCCATTTCACACAGTGAAATCCAGTTGCAAAGTGCACTGAAAGTGGATTGAACATGCATCGTCTGTTCAACAGACCAGATGCAAAGAAAAACAGGGCCTCTGTTAATTTGAAGGGTGAAAGCATTTCAGAGAATAAAGCCCTTCTGCATGATAGCAAAATTCACCTGCTTTTTTTGCAATGGCTATGAGTACAAATGTTCTGTCTTCATTTGCATCTAGTTATTCTATCTAGTGATATGCTCAGAGGGCAAGCTTAAATCAGGCCACACTTTTTGAAGTTAATGGGCTTCCTCTAAAACTAGGTGAGAAACTGATACATTCTGATATGAGTCAGGTCTGGTGTTCCCCTAACCAATGTTCCCTCTAAGATGCAGGGTCTTGTGAGCAAAAATTCTTCTTTGTGAGCTACTGGCATTAAAGTTGTGAGCTACTGCATAAATTAGTGTGCTCTGGGGTCATCCTTCCTGAGCTAAAACAAAAATGTGTGACCTGGAGGCTAAAAATCTGTGAGCTAGTTTACACTAACTCAGTTTAGAGGGAATACTGCCCCTAATCTGACTGTGATCATCTCACTGTCAAACTGAGCATTGAGTAACTCAAATACACCAGTTAGATTTGAGTATTCCAGTGGTTGATTCAGATTGGGACTGCTGGCAGGGGAAAGAAAGGTTCAGCCTTCCCCCTTGCACTGTTTCCCTGACCTGGAACAGCCCTGTTTGTGGGGCTGGATGTGCAATACTCAGATCATATGTAACCCCACAAGAGAGCAAGTAGGGTCCCCATGGGCTTTGGAAGGAAGGATAAAGCCCCTCCTACCCCTCAATCAGGCCCTGAAGGACTTGAGAACTTTGCTTGCTGCAGGTCACATCTGACTATGGGAGCTGGTTTGGGAGAACCACAGCCCTACTTGTGCCTAAATGACTCTTCTAGCCTGAGCCTTAGAAGGGTGTAATTCTGTTTAGAATTGCACTGTTTGTGCTTGCTTATAGTTGCCACTTATGTGAAAGTGAATTTTACCAAATTTACAAGGATTTTCTCCTGAGAAGACCTGAATGCGATCAGGCTGTAACTCAATAAAAAGTGTTTAGAATCATCCTTTATGTAGAATTATCTTTTAAAATGCAAGGACCAACGAGTGTTGTCTGAAATAGGGAGCACTGAGCAACACCAAACACAGCTTAAAACCACTTTCCCTTTATCTAACTGGGTGCAAACAGTTTGGGGTTCCGGAAAGTTCACCAATTTTAAAATGTTGAATAAGGCCCATCCCATTAGTAAGTCCCTTTACTGCCTACTTGTTTTGCTTTGCAATCTGATACAAGGGCAACAGCTGCTAAAAACCATATGCATGCTTTGAAACGGATTGGGGGGGGAGTGCTTCAAAATAACCAAATGCAGAAGGTGTCAAGCGCCGATATTTTTCAATAAGCAGTCTTTTGTTTTAAATCAAAGCTGTTTTATTGTTAGAAATTCAGAAATTCAGACATGAGCCTTGGGAATAATGACGTATACAGAGTTACACAGTTGCTATATAGGATATCTTCAAGGGTTACATTACAGATGCATACTTGAGTCACAGGTTCAAAGGTTGCTAAACACTATCTTTTTTATTACTAAGGGATTTAGGCTATTAAAAACATCTCTTTCTCACACTACTCTAGCAGAAGATAAGAGTTGTCTGTGTGAACCTGTGGGAGAGGCGACTTGAAAGTGGTACCAGCCACATTGTAGCATAAATATCCTTAGGCCAGATGGATTTATTACTTGCCCAGTGGTTGTAAATAAGGGAAGGGGGGGTGCAGTAGAGAGCTGGTGACCTGCTCTATGTCTAAGAAACAACCAGGGTTTTGAAGGATATTTAGCATAGAATTGTGTCCTCAGGGGTTCCCAATCTAGTACTGCTTGTATTTTGGCGGGGTCCATTGCCAAACCCCTCCCCGACACTCTGTAACCTAAGTAATCCAATTCGGTCTTATGGAATTCACACTTGGATAGTTTTGCATACAGTTGATTTTCATAGAGGGTTGCTAAGACTTCCCTCACTAATTTCACATGGGAGGGGAGCTCGTTTGAATAAATAATTATATCATCCAGGTACACCACTACCCCTTGGTACAAACGTTTTCGCAGGGCCTCATTTATAAAGTTCAAGAAAACTCCCGGGGCCCCTTGTAGCCCGAATGGCATGACTAAGTATTTGAATTGTCCCATCGGCATGTTAAACGCCGTCTTCCATTCATCTCTCTCTTTTATGTGTATCCGGAAGTAAGCGTCTCTTAGATCCAGCTTGGTGAAAATCTTTCCCTCTGACACGGTGCTTAATAAATCCTTTATTAGGGGTATGGGGTACGCATTCGAGGTCGAAATTGCATTGATCCCTCTAAAATCCATACATAGTCTGAGCCCCCCCCCCCGTCTTTCTTCTTCCTAAACAGCATAGGGGCAGCATGGGGGGCCGTAGCCGGTCTGATGAACCCCCGCTTTAAGTTCTTGTCTAGGAACTTGCAAAGGTCTGCTTTTTCAGCCCACCCCATGGAGTATAGTTTAGCTCGAGGAAGGCTCTGCCCTGGAATTAATTTTATAGCACGGTCCGTATCTTGATTGGGGGGAAGCTCATTCACTTCTTCTTCACTATACACTTGTTTTAAGTCTCTGTACTCATGGGGAATTGTTTTCACCTCTTCTATAGTGAGGCATAATTTTTCATTTTGGGGGGGTGGTGGTTCCGGACCCCACTCCACGTTCCATTGGTGGGACTCACATCTCCCATCTCTAATGTCTATGATTTGGTCCCCCCATTTTATGTTGGGCTCATGTTTGGCCAACCATCCTACTCCCAGGACAATGTCAAATGACGAAGAAGAGGCCACAACAAAAATTTCTGTATCCCAGTGGTCTTCTATCCCCATTGGCACCCCTTGGGTTTGCTCCGTACAGGGTTCCCCCTTCATCACTGTCCCATCCATTTGCTCAAATTGTATGGGGTGTGGGAGTGGATTCATAGGGAGTCCAAGAGCTTCTACTAGTTTGAGTGTGATTATGTCTCTGGTACACCCAGAATCTAGTAGTGTTCAGGCATGTATAAAATGTTTGCGGCTAGGGTTCAGTAAAGTCAGTGGGATGAAAATTCCATGACCTGCTGCTCGGCACCTCTCAGTGCAGGTTGCCCTCGTTTCCCACTGGCTCATCTTCCCAGGCGTCTTTGCCCAGCTCATCAACGACAATGATTTCTTCCTCCAGTGGGGTTGCGGACGCTGAGCTGCCCTTAGGGGGTTTCTTCTCTCCCCGTTGCCTTTTTCACCTTGGGTGCGCTGGTCTTTGGAGTGAGGGGGGTGGCTCAAGGCTGCTCGGGGCAGTTGGCCGCCGCACCAAAAGTAACGTCTAGGGGTGGATGGTTTAGTTGTTCCCCCAGATTGACTTGCTTTCCGCCCTTCTGCTTTTGCCCCCGGCCAAGACTCACGTCCCCCCTTACCCCCTTGCTGCTGTTGATGCTGGAGAGCCACTCTCTTCATGTTGGTTTCCACCTCACCCGCCAGTTGCACCCACCCTACCAGTGTGGTAGGGCGAGCCTGTTGGAGGGCTTGATCCAGTACGCTGGCATTCAGGCCCCTCTGGAACTGCTCTATCTTCATCTGCTCGTTCCACCCTCGCACTTTGGCCACGTTGGCTCGGAATTTGGCTGCATACTCTCTCACAGCTTTGGGCCCCTGTTGTAGGACCCTCAGGGTGGTCAGTGCTCAGGTCTCTTGCAAAGGGTCTTCATACTGCGTCAGTAGGGCTTGTAGGAATGCTGCTACCATGTCTAGTTCAGGGCTCCTGATCTCATACAGGCTTATGTATAATCTCTTGACAGCCCCCTTCAATTTCGAGCCTAAGAAATCCACTCTGCTAAATTCATCAGGGAAGGTGTGTCCCCAATAGAACATAAAGCTATTGGCGTGTATTGAAAAGTACTCCACCTCTTCGGGGTCTCCATCGAAGGTGGCATCCAGCTCGCGGCCTTGCCTGTAATCTCGTGGCGGTGGCTGTACCAGCGGCTGAGGTTGCTGGAGCAGCTGTGGTGGTGGTGGGGGGGGTTGTGGTGGTTGCCCCCCTCTTTGTGCTGGTGGCTGCAATGCCCAGTCTAGTTGCTTCCTCACCTCTTGGGCCATGAATGCATTGTTGCCTCACATTTCTTCTCTTAAACCTTTGGCCATCTCTGCCATTTCTAACCTCATCGTTTGGAAGACGTTCCGCGAGTCGGAGTTTTGTTCTTCCTCTTCCTCCTCATCTGGGATCGGATTGGGGCATTGCTCTTCCCGACCATCTCCACCACTCGCCTCCAAGGTGTCCTGGTCATTGTCGTCTCCAATCCGTGTGCGTATGGGGGGCAGCGCCAAGATCACCTCTCTCCAAGCGGGTGCTTCGTTCATTAGGCTGGTGGACCTCCTGGGGCCCCAATCAGTTGGGGTTATAAAGTGTTGCTGTATGTGCAGTGGAGACCCTCGCCCTGCCGGCCTCCTGACGTCGAGTACGTGCCACAGAGGTTGTCTCGGGGCTGTGTCAAGCCCTTGATCTTTGCCAATTGGTCGTTCTGGGTTTTCGGGGGCTTCTCCATTATCTGGAGCTCTCTCCACCATTTGGGTGGAAATTTTCCAAGTCGGTTACGTCCCCAAGTAGGATTACTCCCAAACTGTCAAGCGCCGATATTTCTCAATAAACAGTCTTTTTGTTTTAAATCAAAGCTATTTTATTGTTAGAAATGTAGAAGTTGTACCAAGGACACAAGCCTTGGGAGTAATAACATATACAGGGTTGGATTGATTACAAGAAGGCATTTGAGCCACGCCCTCATATACGGATGAGGGATATATGGATCCTGAAAACATTAGAAATTATTGGCATCAGCAAAACTATAATAGCTGCCTAATGGATGGGCTGCCTAATGGATGGGCTGAAGCTTCCAGAAGCAATGGCAGCTGGGCAGTGCATGTGCTCTGAGGCACAGGAGCCACGCTGCATCACTGCTGTGGCACTCACCTTCATGGTGTGTGTGTGGTGGTGGGGAGAGGAAGGCTGCAGGCAGCAGAGCGGGGGTGGCAGGGGGGGGGGTTCACCTTGACTACCAGATGCCTTGAAACCGGCCCTGACCATGAGATTTCTGTAATGAATGTCAATAAATCAAAAGTAGGTTTGAACTTACACACACACACACCTGAACAGCATACTCAAGATTGCTGCAGCACAGACATTGTCTCTAAATTTTGATGCAATAATTCAGAGCAATAGGTGTCAGTTATCAGAGACTGTTAAACAAACAAAATATTGTGAGAGTGCTAATCTTTTAAGCATGTTTTAAGTTTTGAAAAAAAATCTTTGTGTTTGTTTGTGTGCTTTGTAAAATTCATCTCTCTGCTACCTGGCATTACATTTTATGACACACATTGCCTGGCTCGACAAAGTTTCATTTATGCTAGATCTGGCCCTCATAACAAATGAGTTTGGCACTCCTGATTTACATGCACAAAGTTTTTTTTCCACATACCTAGTGACTTTTGCATGTGATACACAAATAGGCTCTGTTCATATTGAGCGAACCAATGTACGTGAATATATGAACCATGTCATGTCATACCATACTATAATTTCAAATCTGCTTTCAGGCCTGGCTATTGGATTGAAACAGCCTTGGTGGCTCCGGTTGATATCCTGCACTGGAAGGCGGACAGAGGGAGTCTGACTGTTGATTTTCCTGGACTTCTCAGTGCCTTTCAGTATCATATATCCTGATATATTTATGGACAGCCTTTCTGGACTGGGAGGCATCATTTTGCAGTGGCTCTGGCCCTACCTGCCTGTAAGGCAGAGATGGTCCAGCAGGCTTTTGGTTGACGGCATCAACGGTTTGCTACTCCTTTGGCACCTCCTCCCCCCCGCCCCCGTACACTTTGCAAATCACACACACACACACCCAGCATGACACCCTGGCAGTCCAGAATGCAGAAAAACTTACAGGGCACCATCTGAGATTTTATATTTTAATTAATTTTTTGTGCTGTTTTAAACCAGTATATTGTTTTAATGTATGTTGTACATCACCCTGAGGCTGGCATGAACTGGGATAGGGCGATTAATTAAGTTGAAATTAATAATAATAATAGATGGTAGTAGTGATGGTAGTAGTAGTAGTCATTGTCGTCCACCAATATGCTTCTAGGCACAATTTAAAGACCTGCAGTTGACCTTTGAAGCTCAACATGATCTTTTGAGAATCTGATTTCGGTACCCCACCTTCTAAGGTTTGTAGGGAAAGGGCCTTCTCCTGAGACAGGGCCTTCTCAGCCATGGCACCAAAATTCTGGAATTCTCTCTAAAGAGAGACTTCCCTGTCCCCTTCTGTTGCTGTCTTCCATCAGCGGGTGAAGATGTTTTTGCTTCATCTGATGCTCCTACACTGTTTTTAATTGTCATTTTAATGAATATAATTTTATTGTGATGTATGGTTATTTTAATTTGGTTTTGTTTGAATGTTATTGTTTTATGTTTTCATTTGCTTTTAATGGTTTTTAAGATTTATTTTTATTATGTATTTGTAATCTGTTGGCTGCTTTGGTGGCCCTGATGATAAATTTTGTAAATAAATACATAACTATATATAATGGGTAGATGTCTTCTTGGTTGGCCTACCAGAGGCCTAAAACCTCTCTCTTCCTTCTTTATAAGTCTCTTGTGCTGCATACCTGTGCTAGTTTTGCTGCATTTGTGCCATAAAGGTGGCACAAATAATACTGAAAACAGGAGCAGGGTGTGACCATTGTTATATCTACTGTCTGAAAGAATATCTTATGATGGGGTATGCGGCCCTATCCATGAAAGGTGTGTGCTCATATATTATTTTAATGAAGGCTGCTCTAATGTCAATATCATTACTTATGAATCAATAGACCAATGAACCAATATACATTGATTTCAATGATGAATCTATAGACAAAGCAAAAAATATACATGATGAAGATTTTCGCAGTTGACATTTTCTGTCATTTAGTGCCGAGATACTCATCTATGATAATGCTATCACCACCAGCACCACTTCCACACTTTAGTATGACTTGTATTTTCATCTGGATGTAGGTACTTTATTTATTTTTAAAAAATTTCTGAAGAACATTTGATATATTTTTAAAAGCCCCCTTCATTGGGCTTCATAAAGAACTGATACAATACATGTACGATCTGAGACTGGAAAGTACATGTTTCTGCCACATTTTGACCTTTATTTCCTCTTTCTCACAGCCTGATGCTGACCTGCCCTGTTGTCACTATGATCTGATACCAGTTTGAAAACCAAATATTATCCTTGATATTTATGCATTGCTCCAGCTAAGCCAGCTTTAAACCTGGTTTGGTGAGGAAGTACAAATAAGAACATACTGCCTTGAAACCCAAGCCCAAACTCAGCTGCGAAGTTTCCAGCAGAACGGGTTTCAAATCCTGTTTGATCAGTCTACGCAAACAGATATTTAGCAACTTTTTTGGGAGGGGGAGGGAAGCAGTTTCTAACCATAGCCCAACACACTAGCATCTCCAAACAGAAACTATTTTGTAAAATGATTTTAAAAAAAGATTATTTTGCATTGAAATTTAACAAACACTTCAGTTGAAGCATCTCTGCTTGGTATGGCAGAGTAATCAGGGAGCTTAAATTGTTTTGTACTTAGATACTGCCTGACAGAGTTGTCACTAATTTTCCTGACCCGACTCCCCTGCCTTTAATAAGGGAAATCACAGCAACAGTCATGCAAGAAGAAAATATAAGCTGTGATTGGTAGCGCAAAAAGTGAAGAAGAACAAATAATGATCAAAAATATGTGTGTCTTAATAAATATAAGGGAAAATGAAAAACCTTATACAAACTAATTATTAAACTTTCTACACAAAGACAAGAAATTTCACATAATTTCACTGGTAATAAGGCCTGTTGTGGGGAGAAATAGAATGGGCACTAGAAATTTGCTATGGGTGAGTTTCATGGTGCGGGGTGGGGGTGGGAAACTGTGGAGGGAAGGGAAAGATAGAAGGAGGCAAGGTATGTTGAGAAGGCAGCTGTTGGGAAGGGAAATGGAGAAAGTGGGGAAATGTGGGGTAGGCTATAAGAGAAGGGGGTATCTTGAGAAAGAAGGGATGGGGGGCAAAAGAGATGGGGGTAGATTGCTTTCCATCTCCTCCCCCCTCCCTCCAATCTATATCTAGGAAAAGTGCAGTTTTTCTCTGCAGTGGGGACCAAAGTAACTTACATCATTCTCCTCTTCCTTTTGATCTACTTTTGATCTGCACAACAAGACAGGTTAGGCTGAAAGTCTGTGACTGGTCTGAAATCACCCGTCAGCTTCAACAGCAAGAAGCTGGGTCTAGCAGATCTTGCTCTGAAGTGACCTCAGCAGGATATAATGACTCAGGGTGTATCATTTTCTCCAGGGGAACTGATATCTGCCCATCTGGAAAGCAGTTATAGTTCTGGCAACAGTGGTTCCCCAGGAGGAATTGGCTGGTTTGGGTGTGGAGTCTATGGTATTGTACCTGAGTTCCCACTCTTCCTCAAACCCCACCCTCTCCAGGCTCCACCCCTCAAATATCCAAGAATTTTCAAACCTGGAGTTGGCAACTCTCTCTTTCCCAGCCAACCATCACCCTACCTTTATCTGACCAGCTTTTCATCTCCTCCCCCCCCCCCCCCGCCCCTTTCTCCACAATGGGGACCAAAGCAGCTTTCATAAATTTCCTCTCTTCCTTTTGATCTGTACAACCCTGTGAGGTAGGTTAGGCTGAAAGTCTGTGACTGGTCTTAAATTACCCAGTCAGCTTCCGCAATAGGAACCTGGGTCTGGCAGACCCAGGGCCGGCTCGTCCACTAGGCAAACTAGGTGGTTGCCTAGGATGCTGGGAAGTGGGGCACCAAATTGGGCTCTCCCCTTCCAGTGCCCAAGACAACCACCTAGTTTGCCTCCCCCCGCTGCTGCTGCCAGCCCCTTTCCTTCCACTGCGCTTCCCTCCCGCCATGCTTCCCCTCTCCCACCGCTGGCTGCCACTCATCCCTTTCCCCCAAGTAGCTCACCCGCCGTCCTCTTCCTTTGCCCGCCTGGCCCTTCCCCCCCTCAGTAGCCCGCCCAGCCCTTCCCCCCCTTGCTCGCCAGCTTCTTCCTCCGCCAAGCTCTTCCCCTCCTCCTTAGCTTGCCCGCCTCATCTCCTCCCTGTGCGTTTCCCAGAGGCCACCCCCCCCAGTGCACTCACAGGAGCGACGCCATCCTCCTGCTCCCCTGCTTCGGTGGGTATCATAGTACAGCATTCTCTTAATAGCGAGCAGCAGGAAAAAGCTTTGAAGCCTCTTCCTGCTTGCTATTGAGAGAATGCTGTACTACAATGTCCGCTGAAGCAGGGAAGCAGGAGGATGGCGTCATTCCTGTGAGCATGTGGGGGGGCAGGGGTGCCCATGCGGAGGGAGTGGAGGACAGTTGGTCTGCCTGGGGCACCACATGCCTCAGGGCTGGGCCTGGGCAGACCCTGCCCTGAAGCGCTGTCAAGTAACAGTGGCTGTCAAAGTTATTGTGGGCTGAAACCATATGTAATACTTCCACTTAAATGTACTTTAAGTATGATAATTTTAAGAGATGAACTGGGCTCTAGTTCTTACATTTACTAAAGAACTGCAGCACCATCCCCTTCAATGATACATGAATAAAGTATTTAAAACATTTTAAAACCATACCAGAAACTTATTATTTTCCTGAGGAGCTAATGGAACACCATTTATGAATCTTTACTATATCACTGTGTCTTATACTTTTACAGCTGCATGGAGTTACCTAGAAGCAGAGTTAATTTTCAAGCTTTTTGGAGAAAGCATTTTGCCAGTAAAATTCAGAAGGCTTTTGCATCTAGTTAGAAAATTGCTTCGGGACTGGTTTGCTCCTAAATTAAACACTTAAGCGGTATTAAGAGCATTTTGCCATCACAATCTGGTTAAAAAAGAGATTGAGGAATGGCTGGCTCCTAATATAAACATAATAGAGAGAGCATTTGGTCAGCCAAATCTCGAAGGCTTTTGCATTTGGTTAGGGAAGAGGTTTAGGACTGGCTTGCTCCTACATTAAATATAAACACTATAAGTGGGATTGAGAGGTAAATTCTTGATAATAATCAAGACTATTTTTTAAAAAAAAATTCATTTATTTTTTTAAAAAATTATCCACTTCCATTCAGCTTTGTGTTGTATAGACACAGCTGCTATAATCACCATGGTTTATTCCAGGATGAGAAATTCTGAAGAAAATAAAGAGGTTGCAGAGAGCATTTTGCCAGCCAAATTCAGAAGGTTTTTGCATGTGCTTAGAGAAGACTTTAAGGCCTGGCTGGCTCCCAATATTAACACTGAATTGTAATAAGAAGCTAATAATTTTGAAGAAAATAGAAATACTCCTGAAGAAGACTTTTGATGAAATGAGCCTGCATCCAGGTGCTCATGGAATGGACTTTTATTTGCAATCTTATAAAGCTGAACTTCTTTATAATGTGTTTAAAATATTTATATGACTTTTTAAAAATGTTTTACTAACTGTTGTTAGCCAGTATATCACAGTATTTATTTTTTGTATTTTCTAAACAGGAGCAAGCAGCCAGGCCTAGTTAAATCATGCCATTTAGGTGGCATCAAGTCACCCAGTGGGTGCTGCCAGGCCTAGAGCAGGAAACTTCCAGGAGGAGGCTGAAGATATCCTGGTATCGCAACTGAACTCCAGACAACAGAACTCTTTCCCCTTGGAGAAAATAACTACTTTGGAGGGTGGACTCTGTGGCATTATCTTTAACTGGGGCCTTTCCCCTTCCCAAAGTCTAGCTTCTGTAGACTCCACCACAAAATCTCCAAGAATTTCCCATCAACCTGGAACTGGCAGCCCTAGTCAGGACTAGCCCCAATGACTTCTCCCTCAAAGGCCAAAATAGGCCTAGAAAGGGCCTCCTCTCCCAGCCTTTTACTGACAGAACCAAGTTTGGTTGTAGGATTGCCAGGTCCAACTCAGAAAATACCTGGGGACTTTGCAGGTGGAGTCAGGAGATTTCCCATCCCTCAAAAAATAAAAATACAACAATGCCGTTCCCCTGAACACAGTCTTCATTTCCTCATCCTCCAGCATCTGACTACACTTCCACTAAATGAAAGTGAACACACAATCTTTCTCTCACACACAAAGCAGCCAAACAAACAGTTTACAAACACATGCTTTTGTGATCTCACTGGGACAACTTACTCACCTCATCGAAACTACTGAATGTAACCATCTGCTATATTTCAACTAACAGACTAACAGGAAAATAAATGCAGAGATGCTCCAAACAAACAGAGGGGCTCTGCTTCCTTCTCTTCCTTTTATACACTCACCAGAAAGACCCAGGAGCCCTCAGCCAATTGGGGAAAGGCTTTCTGTGGCTATTTCCCTCCTAATCCTATCCTCAGCCAATTGAGGGAAGGCTTTCTTTCTCTCCTCTGTGAAGCACAGCCTCAATCCTCAGTCAATGGAATGCAACAGACCTTGACTGATGGTTTGATGGGCCAAAGATCGATGTAGCACAGTCCCAACTAATCAGGGTGCTCCATTTTGCCCCCATGAAAGGGCTTTTATATATATAGGATTTAAGTAACGTAACAACTGCAGAAAATCTCAGTCTGAATCAAGTACAAAAGTCCATGAGATCATATAGTGGTCAAAAGTCCAAGACTTCTGATCAGTGATACTTAAATCCAAACATTAATGAATCTGGCAAAGAATAAAGAATCCAAAGTTGCTGTCACTTGTTTCAAATATGTAAATCTTCTTCCTTAGCACAGATAAGTCTTGGACATGCAGACAAAGTTCATGTAGGGCAAAAGCCTCCAGTTCTGTTGAATTGTGGGTGGGGCACTACATCACACAACTCTGTTGTAGGATGAGTAAATTTTCAATGATTGTACAGAGACAGAGACCACTCATAAACTTCAGCAAGTCACATCATGCTCAGCTTTCTCAAACAGCGTGAAAAGCAGAAATTACACAGGTGAAGCTTCCTCCATCTCTGTGTGGAAGAAGCAGGAGAAGCCAAGGCAATCCTATCCTTAATAGAAGCAAGCTCTATTGATAATAATAATAATAATAATAGATTTTATTTATATCCCGCCCTCCCCGCCTAGGTGGCTCAGGGCGGCTAACAACATTTCACACAGTTAACATAAATAGATAAAACTTTAAATTTAACAATTAAAAAGAAATTAGACATAAGAAACCCCAGTTGATTAAGTTAAAATACATAATTCAAATTACATTAAATATATCTGGCAGCAATAAAATTGTTTGGCGCTGGTTCTGCCAGTTTAGATAGTTCCGTGATCGTATTATAGATGGCGGTTCTTTATTCTTAGCAACTCAGCAGTCGATATCAGCATAGGCTTGTCTGAAAAGGGCGGTCTTGCAGGCCCTGCGGAACTGGTCAAGGTTCCGCAGGGCCCGCACTTCCTTCGGAAGTTGGTTCCACAGTGCAGGAGCCACAGCTGAAAAGGCCCGTGTTCTGGTGTTTTGAAGTTTGACCTCTCTCGGCCCAGGGATGGTCACTTTATTTTTACCCACTGACCTCAGTGCTCTCTGGGGTTCATATGGGGAGAGACGGTCCCTTAGGTAGGCTGGTCCTCGGCCATTTAGGGCTTTAAAGGTAATAACCAACACTTTGTACTGGACTCGGTAGGTAATTGGCAGCCAGTGCAGTTCGCGCAGCCCCGGCCGTATGTGCTCCCATTTCGAGAGCCCCAATAGTAGCCTGGCCGACGCGTTCTGCACCAGCTGCAGCTTCCAGGTCCGGCACAGAGGTAGCCCCAAGTAGAGGGCATTACAGTAGTTCAATCTTGAGGTGACCGTTGCATGGATCACTGTTGCGAGGTCGCGACGTTCCAGAAAGGGGGCCAACTGCCTATTGAACTCAGTGGAACTTACTTCTGAGCAATTGTGTAGGTTGCACTGCACATTTCTGCATATCCAGTTAAAGCCATTAAAGGCACAAGAGCAGAGCCAATACAAAGCTGTGATCTCTACCTGTAATGCAGATATAAAGATTATGTTGTCTAGGATATACATTGCTTTTTTTCTTCCACATTGTCAACACATGGAATAAACAGCATGCAAAAGACACACTTGTACTTTTTAAGCGATAAGCACTTTCACCCTTACAAGGGAGAGAGAGTCTCACTAAACTTAGTGAAATTTACTACTCAGAAACACATACAGGATTGGCTGTTTGTGTCATATATGAAATAATCTTCCAGCCCAACCTCAGACATGTTCACTCAGAAAAGAAGTCCTGATGAGTTCACAAATTAGCAGACTAACTGCATTTGCAAGACCTGGTCTAGAAAACCCCCTAAGCCAACAGGGCTTTGCCTCCTGTGAATGAAGGCGTGGGTGGATGAAGTGAGTGTGAATTGTTGGGATATTCCCGTCTGAGGAGCAATATTCAAGGGAAAGCAATTATGAGCAAGGAAGAAGGTCCTGTTTAGGTAGCATAGCTTAGGATAACACAAATTTTCCATAATGAGGGAAATAAAATTAGTAAGCTACAAAGTTTTGAGTACTGCTGTTCTTACTAGATCAGCACTTATAGTGCTATCCTAAGCAGTGTTAACAGTCTTCAAAATCAAGGGACTTAGGAGGATGTAACTTTGCTTAGAATTGCTGCAGAGAAACTATCAGGATTGCTAGAGGAAGGACCTAGAATACAAAATTCCAGGGGTCCTCCTGGTCAGCCTAGGAGTCCAGGAAGCAGAAGCATATTCTAGCTCAGGGGCCCCCAACCTTTTTGGCACCAGGGACGATTTTGTGGAAGACAATTTTTCTAAGGACCGGTGGGGGGGTTTGACACCCCAGGCTCCCCCTCGCCCACGACACATCCCTGCCCCCCATGGGGATCTTTAAATGGCGGGGGGGGGGGAGACTGGAGCTGTTTCTGCCTCCCCTTCCCATTTAAAGAGTCTATAAATGAGGGGTAGGCTAAGATCACAGCAGCACTGCCCATTCTACTGGTCCGGGATGCTGCAAGGGATGGCAGTCTTGGAGTGAGGCCATGCTGCTTCTTTAGTCTGGGGCTGTTCTGCCTCACTCCATGGCCCAGTTGCTAGCAGGGCACAGACCGGTACTGGTCCACGGCCCGGTGGTTGGGGACCCCTGTTCTAGCTTATTGTGTGCTTCTGAATTGGGGAGGGGACAGAGGAAACTTTTATCAGGGGATCTGTGGGGGCTTTTGGCCAACTTGAACATTTGCAGTTGATGGACTGAGGAGCTGGTAGAGAGGATACTGCTAACAGGAGGGATGCAGAGACATACCAGGGAGATGATGGGGCACACAACTGAACCATGTGGTTAGCTAGTTTTGGTGCAATGGTTACAGTGTTGGACTAGGTTCTGAAAGGCCCCGGTTCAAATTCCCATTCTGCCATGGAGCTTGCTGAGTGACCTTGGGTGACATTCTCAGTTTACCATGGGGTTTTTGTGAAGATAAAATAGAAGAGAGGATATAAGACGCTTTGAGTCCCCACTGAGAAAATGTAAAATGAAATAAATTAATATATAAAATAACAGCCAAATAATCATGGAGGGATAACTGGGAGAAACACTAGCTTCAGTTTCTCTGATGTCCAAAATTCTATCACACTAAAAGAGCTGCTGCATTCAAGCATACCTATGGTTCAATTTCTGCTGTTGGTAGGATCTCAAACTACTATCAATTCTTTATTAAACTACTATGTCTTGCCTTTCCTTGTGGTTCAAGGTAGCTTACAGATGAAGTTTTAACCAAACAGAATAAAATAAAACCCTAGATAACCCCACCCTAGCAAATAAAATGGCATCTCCTAAAAAGCTCTAGTAATTCTCATACTACTAAGGCAAGAGATAGGTATTATTTATTCCTTGAGTGAATGCTCCCATATCCCTACAACTGTCATCTGAATCCTTGCATTCCCCCTTATGTCATCATGCACAGATCTGTGGTATTCTGGAATGAGGTTGGGCTTGCTTTACACACTTCCAGGCTCTCTCCATCTCCATATGGACTTCCATAGACCCCAGGTCCTGATATGTTTTTGCCATTTTTCCTAATGCAGAACCACTGTGCTCTTAAAGCATACATATGCAGATGTTCCAACTATCCTACCACTCCACTGAACAAAGCTTGAAGCCTTCCTCCGACTAACAACCACTCAATTTGGAGGAAGGTTCCTTAGGCTGGAGGAACTTGTTCCAGTCTAAGACTGGATCCATGATACTATCTTGATGGAGACTCCCAGAAGAAAATTCCCTATGTGCTTGCTTCTTCAGGTGTATACTTCTACGGAAGCAGTCCTTCCTCCAATGCCCATAGCTGGGCATTTCCCAGTCTGCTTAGAGGAATGTAGATTTTAGTGCCACAAGATTCCTTTCTGGTTTTGCTCTGCATGGCTGCTCCTCCACTGGCTCTCTTAAAAGCTCTTCTAGGAAATACTATTCTTTCCAGGTGTCAATGATACATGTTTTCTCTTCCTCCTTCTAAGTTATTTATTTATTTTATGTAGATGAAAAAGAATTTACAAATACAAGCTTTTCTAGAACTTTTGAGAATATTTGTAGAAAAACTGTAGTGATTTCAGTAAAAGCAAGAGCCATATGATAGTGGTACAAAAAGCCATTTTAAAATAGCACATTTAAAAAATGGCACATAGGTGACATTGGCATAGTTGCTTTTGTCTTGCATTTTTGCACAGGTGTGATGAGGGAAAGGGGAGGGATGTGCAGAGGCTGTGAGTGGAGTGGAAATGGGTCTGTATGAACACCATACCTGCTAGCTTGACACTGCTATTTTGGCAAGGGTCCATTTTCATTCCCTCACTGGGATACATCTCAGGAAAAAAATGCCCTAGATAATGAATGATGGAAATGCTTTTCCTGGCACCTAAAATGATTTCAAGGCTTATAATTAAATTGCTACAGTCTTAGAGATGGAATTTCCCCCCCCCCCCTCTTCATAGCATTAATATCCTAGAGCAGATGCTTTGTGATAGTATACAGATATTTAGCACCAAAGCATGTGAGGATGTTGCTGGTGGGGCCAAATAGCAGCAACTTCAACCTGTGAAGCTGAGGTTTCCTATTCCAGTTATATCCATGTAGGCCTCCTCATGCACATCACCATTTTAAAAATAAACAAACAAAACAAGTTTTTAAATGATGTAAATCCATTGGTTTATTGCAAAGCTTATGGAGACAATACTAGTTATATCTGTGTATATTTATATGTATGTATCTGTATGTATCTGAGGAAGTGTGCATGCACACAAATGTTTATGCCTTTAGAGTGCTTGACCTCTGGTTGATTGACATGGATACCTTTCTCACATGCAACATTTGGCATGTTAAAAGAACCATCAGGAAGGGAAACCACCTTATTCTGAAACCTCTGTTGTTTTTTTACTAACTTCTGGAGTTGTCCCCAAATTGCAATTGATTTCCAGACTACGGAGATCAGTTCCCTGGAGGAAATGGCAGCTGCAGATGACAGTCTTTGGTAGGAGAGCCCCACGGAGCTTCTCTTCTTCTGCTGTCCAACCTGTGTCCTCCTCACACACCAAACTTAAATCTCTAGGAACCCTGCTTGCAGTAAATTTGCAATGTTGTGCAACATTTACTGCAACCCTGCTTGCAGTAAATAAATCGAATAAAATAAAAAAAAATACATTCAATCACTTTTTATAAATATGGCTTCCTACTGTCTATAAGTGCCTGCACATCAGTGGCACACTTTTCATATTCATAATGATCCTCTTTCAGGAGCTTTACATTCTCATTGTCAAAAAATAACTCATTGAAAATTTAGAATCTGTTTAGGGTTGCCAGGCAGCAGTAGGAAATTGCTACACCCAGGTGCTCACTACCAATAGATTCAGTGGAGAGGAGGGGGGGGGATTGCACTGCTGACACTATGAGGTTACCAGGTAAAACCCAGAAGTACCCCCCCCCCCCGATGCTTTTGGTACTCCAGTGATCTTCCAGATTTTGTCCAGAATATAGCATCGGTGATGCCATTTTCCAGGGCTCTGCCCCTAGGAGTTGCCAGCAGTGGCCTTAGCCTTCTGAAGCTGCCATTTCAGGGGTACTGAATTCTCTTTGTGGAGATCAACTGTAATTACAGGATATCTCCAGGCCCCACCTGGAGGCTGGCAAGCACAGCAGGGCCTGCCTTACTAATGGCCAAGATAAAACTGCCTACTGCAGATGGCAGCTTTTGGGGAAATGGCAGCAAACTGTTAATTTAGTTTACTAATATATTTTATCAGCATTGAGGGAGACAACATTTGAATTTTTTGTCAGAATGGCTTGGTAGGGTAGCCAGCCAGGAGCTGGCAAATGGTGGGAGTCAGGGGGGAGGAGGACATAGGAGTGGTACATCACTTTGGGGGCAACTTTTGACATGATGTAAAATCCTAGGGCCCTACATGGCAACTGTTTGCAAATGGACTGCTATTCTTACACAGTAAAAATCCAATTGCAAAGCGCATTATTTAGTGTGTGAATGCACCCATAGAATTCATGAAGATTCTTAGAGAGGAGGAATGTTAAAATGCAATGCTGTCGTGCTGACTGCAATATTTTAAATTTAATTTTCTGCTAACAGAACAGTGGTGGACAGTTGGGCGGGGGGGGGGGGGGTTTGCTGGTGGGAGGTCTCCCACCATAGACCTGGCAATCCTAAGCTTGGGCCACCTCCAGCTGAACAATGAGACAAAATATAACAATATCACCTCATCCACCACATCTTTTCTAACTACATTGATTTAAAAATGGGAGCTAGGGTTTGCACATTTTCTTACTCCTATTTGGTTTCAGATGGTCAGGCAGAAAATCTGGGGCAGGCCAGAAGTGCACACAGTTAGAGATCAGTCCTCCTCCTGACCTCCGCTCCAGCTGCTACATATTATTAAAGCCTGATAAAACCTTCCAAGCTGTTTTAGCATCTGACATTATAGAGCACAACATTGCAAATCCCACCCTTATGGCAGATTCGGACAGACATTCAAATAGCTAAAAATACAGACTAGACCCAGTTTCACTTAATACCATAATTCTCCATAAAAGCATAATGAAAACAGTTGTTTTCTCATTAGAGCTGGGTAGGGTGGGAAATGTCAGAGAGAAATCAAGGCAAGAAAAGTCTCAAATGTTCTAGTTCTGTCTGTTTTCCTCTCTGTCATCTTGAGGAAGTCAGCCAAGGTTTCACAATACAAGGCTGTTTTTGTTTTACCTATTTATTCCAAGTGGACTGGTATTTGAACAGACTGTGAATGGCAGAGAAACATATATTTTGCAATGAGAACATTAAAAAGAAAAAAAAATGGGTAGGCATGCTGTATGTAGGGGAGAGACTCATCTTTCTTCTGTTTCCCCACTGGGCCTAGATTGAAGTAACTTCTGTTATTCCACAAACTATGTAAAACAGAATTGTTCAGGAGACCTTACATAATAGAATGGAGGAAACTTTTATAACATGCATAGAATTTCAGTCTATTTCACTGTTCATTGTATGTATTATCTTGCTCTTACTGCACTCTTTTCTACTTTTGTAAATCCATTTTTGCACTGTTTATGATATAACATGATTGATACTTTTTTGCACTGTTTCTAATATTTGTAAACCTAGTTCTATTGCATATTTTGTTGCAGAAATTCCCAGCCTTTTTGAGCCTATGAGCAAGTTTTGAATTTGTGACACAGGGTGGGGAATACAAACACAGAGTGGCTTCTGCTGTAGGTGGAACCAAGCAGAAAATGTCAGGGACTGAGGTTATATACATAATTCTGATAGTAACACAACATTTCAGGCAGAAACTCTTTTTAACAGGGTGCCTTTTTAAATGAACATGTTTTAAAAATATTTTCTCGCATACACATAGCTTACCTTCAGTCATGCAGTGTAGATCCTTGTGGTGTGGTAGCAGCTGTTGCCAGACTGTCTTTTTAAAAATCTGAACAGCCAATCTGATCACCAATGGCCAACTGGAAGCCCTGTTGAGCAAAAGCTTCATCTGGCCCCACCCACTTTCTGGAAAAACTTGGTGGTTACCAAGAAAGTGACAGTGGTCACTGTGACACACACACCCCAGCTTCGCAATGGGGACCTCAGATTTCTTGGCTGTCTCGTGCTATGTGTGTGCATTGTGTTACACTGTGTAATCTGCCTTCAGTCTCAGTGAGAAAGATGGGCTACAAAGTTAATAAATGGTAGACCTTTTTCAAACCATTAAAAGCAAAATGGAGGAAAAAATTTACAAATGCCAGAAGGTGTAAGGAGGGGATAAGGAATATACCATGGGTTGTCAACCTCCAGGTAACAACAACATTTTATTTGTATCCCGCCCTCCCCGCTGAAGCAGGCTCAGGGCGGCTAACAACCTCAAATACAGTAAATTATACAATAAATATTTAAAAACAGTAGCTTATTTAAACAGTCTAATTTAAAATTTCTAAAAGGTAATGGCTGGAAATCTCCTGGATATCTCCAGCAGAGTTCAGTTCCCCTGTAGAAAACAGCTGCTATGGAAGGTGGACTCTATGTTGTTACACTCATAGTCTTTCATCTCCCCAAACCCTGCCTTCAGACTCTACACCCCCCCCCCCGCCCCATCTCTAGGAATTTCCCAACCCAGGCATCCCTAAATATGACCCTTGTCATCAGTTTACTATTTGGACCATAGATACAAATGTAGTGGCCTTGATGCAAATTCTATGTAAACACGCACAGGCTGGATTGCAAATATGTTTAGGACTGGCATGCCGGCCTGATTAAAAAGGCCAGACTGTCTTTAGGAACTGTGCTCAGAAGTAACGGCTCCCCCTTGCTTTGATTTGAGCCACCTCTGATTTGTCTGATTACTAGACAAATACTACTGCAACTGGAAAGATGCAATCTTCGCTCTTAATCCTACAGCTCCCCTACTAGGCAAAGCCCTAAAAATAGTCCTCTGACAGGAACCTCCTCTCCACCCCCTTCCCCATTCCTAACCCCAGCTGCTATTACCGCGTTCTCGGGCCCCGATTTTCCCAGTACTCACGTCACAACTTCCACCCTGCTGAAGTCATAACTTCATTAGCATACCAAGAAGAGCTCAGCCAGTCAGAAGCACTCAGGCTTGTGACGCCTTCGTTTCCAAGAGTATTAAGAGTCGGGTTTGCAACCACAGCCGGATTAGTGAAGCGGGGAGAGAGCGGCGGATGAGAAATAAGCCTCCCTCGAAGAAGAACATCGTTAAGCAGCAGTAGCCGCCGCTGCTTCTGCGGACGTGAAGAATCGAATTACTCAGTCCGCTTTATTGTACCTCCTCCTAATCCTCAACCCGGAGCCTTAAAGGGGCCTCTCTGACCTCCGTAGTAAACTAGACATGAGCCAGATCCAGCACTGGAATGGAAGCTGCGTTAGCAACTGCAGCCGGCCAGACATGGTCCCCGAGATCGCCGCTGCCGTGGGCTTCGTGTCCAGCTTGCTCCGGACCCGGGGCTGCGTTAGTGAGCAGCAGCTTCAGGTTTTCAGCGGGGCCCTTGAAGAGGCGCTCACAGGTGAGAACGGAGCCTGCCTGTTCGGGGGATCTTTCTGCCTCTGGGCCCCATTTCTTTGGCCAGGCAGAGAGACGTCTGGTCAGACTTCACATTTCTTTCGCTGAGCAAGTGTAAAAATGATTCTTCTGTTTACTCTCTGCCGTCCTTGCTTGCTTCCTCTTTGTTCGTCTGGGCGGTAACTTTTGCTCTCTTAAATCTCTGCTCAGACGTAAAAGACTATTTCGAATGCTCTGTGGTTGCCTCTCCTTTAACTGTAACTTGCAGTTGGAGTTTTGGGGGGAGGTTTTTTTTTGAAACTGTGGAATTGGTAAATTTTTGTAGCTGGGAAAGCATAAATATTGTCAAGTAGGAGGCAAACGTTAACCTCCCCCAAGCAAAGTATTGCTGTGTGCCTGAAAAAGGCGACTTCTGTGTTTTTATAATTGAGAAAGCTAGTGAGGGATGGCAGGCATTCTCGGGGAAATTCTCTTTGCACCATCTGCATTAAAATGAAGAATTAAAACGAGGAAGCAGATGTGTGCTTCAGGGGACCCCTGTGGTTCTTGTTTTTATTTTCCAAGCGCCTGTGAGCTCAGTAGATTTGTCTGTAAGCAGCTGGTGTCACCAGAAGCACTGCTTTGAGTTGCTGTACTTAGTGTGTTGATGCTGAGGCCTAGTCTTCAAAATACTTTCAGCCATACTGGGGTTTGAATTTGTTTCTCTCCTCTTAAGGGAACTTCTAAGTTGCACCCCAGATACTTCCATCTCAGTCTTTCTGTTGGCTACCGTGAGCAGCCTTGGTCAAGACTGTTGCCTAGCCTCTGACATTATTCTATATAGAACACCATTAGAAGGGCTTTCTAAGCACACTCTTATGGAACAGAGGCTGTGCTTTAGCTTGGGGTGGGGAGAAGATTGCTAGGGGGTTGTGCTAATGATGCTGTCTGCTGAACAGCTTTAAGTAATTGGCAAAGTGAGCTGACAAATCCATTCAGAAAATCTCCTGGACCCTTCAGAACCTGTCTTCTGAATTCCTGATAATTTGAAAAAGAAAGCTTCCATATGGTTAAACTTCAAATAGGAGTAACAATGAATAAGTTCAGTGTACTAGTCCATTTTAGTATCATTCATCTTGGAAAACAGTACTTGAATTGTCTAAAAGGAAATCATGGGGGGTGGGGAGAACAAAGAGAAATATCAAGGTACCATAGTCCATATCACAAGAAGAAAACAGAGAATTGTGCCTGACTCAAGTACAAAGACAAAACCCTAGATGTAGGACAGGATCCTAAAAGAAACCACTCTACAGATATCTGTTGCTCCATTTTTGTGTGTGGTATCTCTTACTGTGAAAATGGCCTATTGCAATTGCTTACCATTCTTGTTTTATCTCTTCACCTTTTTCAGAACATTACAAACATCACTGGTTCCCTGAGAAACCCTTCAAAGGCTCTGGCTACCGCTGCATCCGTATCAACCATAAAATGGACCCTATCATCAGCAAGGCAGCTAGCCAGATTGGACTCAGCCTCCAGCAGTTATACCAGCTGCTCCCCAGTGAACTCACACTGTGGGTAGACCCTTTTGAGGTCTCCTACCGAATTGGTGAGGATGGATCCATCTGTGTTTTATATGAGGGATCAGCAGCACCTGTGAGCTCCTATGGGATGCTCACTTGCAAAAATCAGATGATGCTGGGGCGTACCAGCCCTTCCAAAAACTACATGATGACAGTCTCCAGTTAAGCGCTCCCAGTTGTCTTTACACTGCCAAGACATGGGCTACTGTATACCTCACCTGAGGATGTATTTTTAAAAAATGAAGAGCTATTTATATTTTTTTAAAAAAGAGAAAATCCAAAATGAAATCCAGTAGCAGGCACTGCTCTTTCTGTGGAGTGGTGTTGAGGTGCCTTTCTAAAGCTGTTGCAAGCTTGTGAGTTTATTAAAACAATGCCAATATCTACCTAATTAGTGTTGGATGACAATTCTGGAGGATTGGCCTGCCTATCTGGGAAACTGCAGGGTTGGAAACCAGAGTACAGGGGGGTGGGGCAGGGCAAAGCACTTTTAAGCAGTGACTCATTCTGGGATAAGTGCAACAACTGTGAATCTCAAGGCCAGAATGCCAGGATGGTAGTACTTAAGCAATGAACCATATGTGTTGATTGGGACATTGTGAGCTTATTCTAGCCTTGCCTTTTCATTTCTTCAAAAGTTGCCTGTTCATTTTCTTACATCGATACAAGTTTGTTTCCTCACTAGTTTCACCGGCTATCCCTCAACTTTTCCCCTCCCCATGATATCAGTGTGTTTTGTTAAAGCACCCAGTCACATCTGTAGCCACATTTTCAGTCCCTTGGGTGGTGGAATTTCAAGCGTCAGCCCATTGCTTTGCACAGGAGCTTGATTCCCTTCTGCACCTCATCCTGTTCTTCATGTTCATGCAAAATTCCCAGTTTGCATTGTGAAATACTAAGGAACTTTGCTTGGCAGGCAGGTCCAGGATCTGGTACGTCTATCTGGTCCTAAGGAGAGTTACACCCTTAAGTCCTGTGGGCTTAGAAGGATGTAACACTGTTTAGATTGCACTGTCTGGTTAGTCTGGAAATCAACTCCCAAACACAAAAAAATAAAATGGCCAATGTGAACTTAATCCACCTGTTTGGAAAATGTCCACTGAGTTTTGTCTGTTTCACTGCCTTTATCTTGCCCTTGCAAAATTCCTAACAATGCTGCCAATAAATACTGAGAAGCAATTACAAAAACAAGGCACTTAAATATTAAAAATCTGCTTCAGAGCACACGGTTGGTTTGGCTCTTCTGTTTTGAAGAGGCAACTGCTTTGCAATCCCCAGAGTTGCTCCTCCTACCTTTTGTGAATTGAGTTCTCAGACACTGTGCAATATGTTTCATAAACCTTGGGCACTCTGGAGGAGGAGGAGATTCTCTGGGATAGCTTTTGTTGTCAAAGCTTCTGTAATTTTTTTTAAAAAAACTCAAAACTCTTCAAATGTTTGTGCTTGGGTGTGTGGATGTCTGAACTGGGAAATCTCAATACCACAACAGCATGCCATTTAAGAGGCATGATGGCCTTTTGTACAGAATAGTTTAAAAGCTTTTCTAAAAGGGCCTGATTTGTCAGAATTTTCTTTTGTGCAACCACTGAGATGAGTGGAAGCTTTTCAAGAACTTTGACTGTATTCTTGTACAATTCCCATTCATATCAGTGATGCTTGTGCAGGAGAAGTTCTGGTGCATTGTGTCCCAGATCTCTTAACTTGCAAAATTTGTAACTGCAACAGCGCATCAGTGAATTGTTTTGTTTCTTCTGATTTCATATATGATCTTGTTTTGAAGAGCAGAACCTCTAGTCAGCAAATACAAAAGTTGTGAAGCACTAAGCGTCCCCTATAAGCTAAAAAAATGTCTCCACTCCGTTAGCATAATTGTGCAATATTTGGTGACATGTAAAGGGGAACATTTTCTGCACTGTAGCTTCCCCCTCCCAGAAGCGTATCTGTTCTAGTCTGCATGGAGTCTCATTCCTTATCCAGTGCACAGAAAACATGATATGAGTGGGAACTGTGGTATGTCCAGGAAAAATGGTTATTTTGCTGCACTCCCTGCCTCTACTTGGAATTTCCCAAATGCCAGTACTTGTGTGGCTTGCTAGGCTGCCATGATTAATGCAACTCTGTTTAAAGGTATCTTGACATTTCCTTTTACTCCCTCCATACCAACTAAGGGTGCTTGTAAAAACCAAATGCTTATTCCATCTCCTTTGTTTTCCTTCTCAGTGTCCTTGAAAGGTTGTTGGGGGAAACAGTAAAGGTTGTTACCAAATAGCGTGCTATTGTATCTGGCATGGAATCTAGTATTAGGATGTTTTTGTTAGCCTTAAGCCAACCAAATTTGGACAGGATCTATTTTGTAATTTGTGCATGTAAAAGCTGTGAATTTATGTATGCTCTTTGTTGCCTTCTAATAAGCCTGACACAACCTGTTGCAGTGCTGAAGAACTGTGTCTTAGGAACAGCCTTTGCGTGTGTGTCTTTCCCCCCCTCTCCTTTTCAAAAAAGTTTGCAAAACTTGAGCTGGACTATTGAATGGGACCTACTTTCATAATTGGTGAAAATAACTGAAAAGTTTGTAAGCTATTTTGTTTTGGGGGCTGGGAGGGGAGGGCTAAGCATTGTACAATAGTGTTTTTATATGCAAAATGTACAGATATATTGAGAAATGTACACTTTTGTTACTTTAATAAAAATGTAGCAATTTAAGTATGTTGCTGGAAAGATACAAAGTACTTGTTCCTTCTTTGCAGAAAGGTTCTCAACATCTTTGGCTCTGAAATAAAACTGTGTGACTTAAAATGATATAGACAATGTATAGTCAGTAGATTGTCAGTGAGCTGGTACTGCAGAGCAATTACTGCCTTCAGTACACTCTTCCTCTCTGGTCTTGTTAATTTTGATCTCAGATCAAACTGGCTTCTTGGGCTTCAGTAGTTCTTCAGGGGAGATTCTCTGTCAGGTTGATTACTGTGAAGCCACAACCTTTGTTTCTTAGGTGATTGTTTGCAATCAGTCCAAAGACACAATAGTTAGAGACTGCTGATACGCTAATGCTGCACACTGTGAATTAGTATTGTTGAATAATATCTCAAAGTGCTAAAATTTATAGGGCCCCAAAAGAATATTCCTGGGGTGTGTGCATGATAACGGATGATGACATTCAAATATATTTTAAGTTGGGATATAAATTCTGAAGTTGGCAAAGACAGCTGCATGGCAGTCAGCTAGCCTGTCCTACTTCCATAACTATACTGCACTAATCCACCAGGGGAATAGAAAATGCCTAAAGGCACATGATAGTTTTTCAGACCTGCAGGAAAGCTGCTTTTGCCCAATAATGGACATTAGCACTCAATGTTGGAAGACTGGCTGTGTGACCAATGCTGGTGACCAGACTGGTGTGGGTAGAGAGCATAAAGTCCTGGTAATCATGCTTGATTACCACCCTTCCCCAGGGATAAAAAGATGCCAGTAATTACACTGGAAGTAGGCCCTGTTGCAGTGCTCTACTTGTTTCCAGCAATTTCTGCTCTGATTTGTCAAAAGAACAAAATTGTAATGCCTCTGAGAATGGCCTAATATTAAACTGTCTTTCCTTGCTAAACCTCTTCACACCTGAGCTGGAGTAAAATACTACAATGGGGCAAGTTTTTTTGGTGTGTGTGGGGGTAATATTGAGCAATTTTTAAAAAAATTACATTTTCTTGCTGTCATGAAAATGACGTCTGTACTGTAATTTATACTTCCCTTTGTACTTTGCCTTTCTTGCCAAGACAGTGCAGCTTCACAGAAATTGGCTGAGAGAGCCTAGAATATGATTATCTAATAGCCATAATGAGGATGTATTATAATACAGGGTGGAGAGAATCTTGGATTTTCATTCTGGTAAAACAAAGCCACTTTCTTTATTGAGGACCTCATCCTTGTAGTACAGTTCTGGTTGTGTGTGAAATGTGCCAGAATAACAACCCAAAAGAACAAAAGCGTATTACCTACAGTGTGGTCACTACGTTTTAAGATTGAAGGCAAAAGCAAACACTGCTCCTGGATGAGAGTGCAACACCAGGGATGTGAAAATTGATGTGGTTCTTAAAAACATCAATGGTACTCAACCCATCATAATATAATGGCTTACCATGTTAACAAGATGCAAAAATATCATGCAAGAAGAATGAAAGACATTATCTGCTTTATTATATTTTATTTTAAAGTTAACCAACTGGTATTGAAAATAATAGTTTGCATCAGGGTTTTTTTGGGAGCAGGAACTCCTTTGCATATCAGGCCAATCCTCCAAGAGTTTACAGGGCTCTTATTAAAGGGCTACATCAGGTGTAAGGCCTAAAATGCAAAGGAGTTGCTGCTTAGAAAAAAAGCAATCCTACCTGTAGGTCTCCTACTGACTAGATTAAGACCTTCTTGGTGAACTTAAGCCTGTTGTATCACATGTTTTCAGACACAGCCTTAGGGGCTAGTTTAAACACAGAAAAATGGGTGTGAATAGAATCATACTGAAAGGTAGTGGAGTTCCCATGCATCAGTGGGGTTTGTTGCAGTCCTGTATCTTCATTGCCCTTATCTCTTGTTAATTCCATCATCACTGGTATGTGTCTGTTTGCAAGTTTTAGTTTGGGATTTATGTTACTGGATGTTGTTTGTATGTACCACTGGAGAATGAAGGCACCGCTAGCATGGCACAGTGGTTAGAGTGTAGGACTAGGACTGGGATGTTCACATATGTTACTCAGCCATGGAAGCTTGCCAGGTGACTTTGGGCTCATCACCATCTCTCAGCCTAACCTATCCTCAAAAGGTGGTGGTTGTAAGATTTAAGACGAGGAAGAGGGGTGATGTGAAAAGCCCTTTTGGGTCCCCAGTCAGAGAGAAAATTGGGATATAAATTAAAAAACCCTATGAGAAATAAAGGAACAAAAACAGGAAGTCAGCAATTTTATATGGGCCATGTTTGCATGGAGCACATAATATATTTGCCATGGGTATGTGGAGCCAATCAAGTTTGTGTGACTGCTTGCCTATTCATTTTCTCAGTGTTGCTCCACTGAGAGCAGCAGAACTCTTGTAAGATTGTCTCTAAAACTGATTTAGAAGAATAACAAGGAAGGCAATGGCAAACCACCCCGTAAATGTCTGCCATGAAAATGGTGTGAAAGCAACGTCACCCCAGAGTCGGAAACGACTGGTGCTTGCACAGGTGACCTTTCCTTTCCATCCTACTTGGGTGTTACTCTACCAAGCTACTCTACCACAGCTCAATGTGACTGAGGAAGGAAAGGAATAATATCCACAGGAAGGGATAATCAATGCAAGACAAAGGTGCTATAAGTAATAAGAACCAGAACAATGTTAAGTGTAACCTGAGGTATAAAAATAGTATCAGATTATTTAACCCACCACCAGTACATTTTCAATGCTTAAAACAATCTCTGTCATGTATTTATAGGAATGTCATGAAAATCAGTTTAAAGGCTATCCACTGGAGCCTATTCAGACATTTGAAACTTCTTGAACTTGTGCAATAGAGCTTTTAAGATAGTAGCTCATTACTCAATGACCATGTAGCTGCCTGCACTTTATTTGGAACAGGACACACACCTGCCAAATGACCTAAGTGCCTGATATAAAAACTGTATTTAGTTGAATGTTCTCAGATGACAGAATGATTCACCAGCATTTTCCTGGAGCCACTAATAATCAAGATGATAAAGCAATCACAGCTCTATTATCCTCCCTGTAGGCACATAGTTAATTAGTTACCCACACAACTGTCATATACTATACCTCCTGTTAATACAATTCACCATTGGGTTATTTTATAGTAGCAGTAGGATTGTTTTTCTTTGGGTTAATTTTTGGAATGACATTTTTTTTTTAAAAAGGAAGAAGAGAATAAAAGATTGGATTTATACTCCACCCTTCACTACCCAAAGGAATCTCAGAGCAGTTTACAATCTCTGTTCCCTTCCCCTCTCCACAACAGACACACTGTGAGGTGGGTGGAGCTGAGAGAGCTGTAACAAACTGCTCTTTAGAGGAACAGCTCTGTGAGAACCTGAGATTGACTCAAGGTCACATCAGCAGGTGCATGGAGAGGAGTGGGGAATCAAACCCAGTTCTCCCAGATAAGCGTCTGCACATTTAACCACTATACCGAAAGCTTTACATTATTATTTATTGTTTCTCAGAGCAGAGCTAAAGTGCCCTGATAGATGAGAAGGAAGGAGAAGTTTTATTATTTACAGATTTTGTTCCACATAGGTATAAGTTGCGGTTTGCTTTTCCTTCACTTGTGTGCCTCTGACTTTGTCACTGTATCTAATAATATAGTGGCTTTTCCACACATCAATCATAAAGCCAGCAAAGCCAGGCTACTCACAAGCAAAGGAAGGATCTCTACATTTGTGGGGGTTATCCAGTATGTAGAAAAATATGATAAACCAAAAGAAAAAAAACTTTAACACAGCAGGATGAGAACTGAATATGCATGGAATGTTGTCAGCAGTTGATAATTAGGAAAAGAGAAGAAGCAAAGAGGGGAGATTAATTTGCTTGAGTCCCTAAGAACCTATAGGAGCCTGTGTGTGGGGGGGGGGGGTTCAAATTGTTCTCCTTTCTTGTGATTCCTCAGTTTGTGTGTACATTAAGTCCACAGCTGGTCTATCAGTATGTCTTTTATGACTGTCTATCTCCAGTTAACCCATCATATTATTCTTGTACTGAAAGAGCTGCAGCAGCTACCCATCTGTTCCTAGGGTCAATTCAAAGTGTTGGTTCTTTCCTTTAAGGCCCTAAAGCCAGGGTACATGAAGGACTGCCTCCTTCCAACTATCCAGCTCACCAGTTTAGATCTGCCTCTCAAGCTCTGCTCTTTATGACCCAACCTTCAGAGGCAAGGGAGATAGTGACCAGAGACAGGGCATTTTGTGGCTTGGCCACTGGAATGTCCTTGTGGTTCATATGGTTCCTTCCTTACTTTCTTTTAGGCACTGCTCAGGCCAAAACACATCTTTTTACTCAGGATTTTAATTAGTGTTTTTGTCTTTTAAGCCTTTTAATGGTCTGCTTTTGCTATATAATTTTGATACTGTTTATGTCCAATGGCTTGTTTTTGTACTGTGACATGTTTAATGGTAAACTGCTTCACACAGGACTCTGAAGAGGTAGCATAAAAATATCCTAAATAAATAGATCCACAGCCATTAAAATAGGAAGGTTTTTTTTTTACAAGGTGTGGGTTTCATCCTGCATTTTTCTTCCTGCCCTCAAGCTCATATCCATGGCTTAATTTGAGCTTCAGCTGTCTGCTGCACTGCCTACCAGTGCCCATGTGACCTGCTTCTATACAGCTTGGCAAACTGTCCCTGATTAAACTCTGGACCCCAGCTCTCAGTCCACACTCAAGGGCTTGCCTGATCCTCTAGTCCGGCATTTCAGGGGACTGTTATTCCAGATATGTTCAGCTCTGTCATGACATATTGAAGCCGAAGTAGTTAATTCTCACCCTGGTACCAGGAAAGTCCAGTGAAATTACTAACATTAGAAACTTTGTGTTTTTATAGACAATTCAGTTCATGAGCTCTAGCAAATTTCATGGGGACCTGTAGCAGTAGTTATTATGCCACTGGTGTGTCCGCCAGCTCATTGTTTCCATTCAGGCAGGTTTATGTGACCAAGCACTTCAGCAGTTAACTGGTGATGAAATAATGGCTGTGGCACATGGGTGTTTCTTTCACCAAAAGATATCTGTAGCTGACTCTGAGGTAAACATATGCCACAGCCAACGAAACTTCGTCATATTATCCTCAGCAACAGAAGACCAGTTATTCAAATACTTATTTGGACCTAGGGTTGGCAGGTGCAACTCAAAAACGATCCGAGGACTTTGGAGGTGGATCCAGGAGCAAGCATAATTGAACTCCCTTTGGAGTTCTGGCCATCACATTTAAACGAACCACACACCTTTTAAATGTCTTCCCTCCATTTGGAAATACTGGAGGATAGGGGCACCTTCTTTTGCGGTTCATAGAATTAGACCCCCTAGACCAATCTTTTTGAAACTTGGATGAGGAGAGGCACTAGATGCTATGCTGAAAATCTAGTGCCTCCACCTCAAAAACAGGGCCCCCCACAGAGCCCCAGATACCCACAGATTGATTTTCATATGGTATACAGGAGAATCAATCTCCATAGCTGCCCTGAGCCTGCTTCGGCAGGGAGGGCGGAATATAAATGTGAAAAATAAATAAATAAATAGGATATAATGGAGTGTCCAGCAGACATTTCCCTCCCACTCCCCACTCCCCTCTCTGATAACCCTGAAGTGGGGAGAGGGCATCCAAACCAGGCGACCCCCTGCCCCAAACTGGGGATTGGACCTGTGCAATAATTGCTTGATGAATTCTCTAGTTTCCCGTGAATGTGTGGAGGAAGGGGATTGTGCTTTTTGTTCTGTCACTCACCTCTATACATTGCTGGGCTCAGTGTTCAGAGAGCCTCCACATGTATAAGATAAATGGACACACAGGTACCGGAAGAATGAGACTGGGAAGCTTGAAAAATTCAGCTCCCCCAACTGCATCCCCTTACACACCAGCAGATAGCACAAACACTGGCTTTGTGTTCACAGAACTGATCATTGCATGCACCTTGGAGGCAGGGACTGTAGGTGCTATCCTGCAGCTCTTTCTGCTAGAGCTGGTGCAAAGGAAGCACAAAGAGAAGTTTGGCAACCCGGGTAATATATGATGGTGAAATAGGCACAAGTCTGGGGACTTTGGGGGTGGAGTCCTGAAAGCAAACCCGGTAGCATATACATGCCAGGAAGACTATATGCAGAAGACTACAGAGGAGCTGACCCTAAAGAGAAGGGAATGGGAGGAAGAATTTAAACACTAAACAGTGATGCTGTCACACATACACCACAGCTTGTCACACGGCCTCTTTTATTCTAATAGTGTAGTTGGCCAAATCTTTAGGTACTTAAATCCAGTAGCTGTAGCTTTGAACAGGCAAGACTGATCTTTCTATAGACTGGAAAATGGCCCTAGGTTTGCAGAAAAATCTGATATATTAAAAATAATACATGGAGGGATTAAAAAACCCAAAGTGGTAAAAGGAGCATGTGCAGCTTTAAGAAACAGAAATGCTTAGTGGTTATTGCTAGGCAACCACAGCATTCTAGGCTCAGTTTTCCTCAGTAAAAGGCAGGGGGTGGGGGTAGAACCCTTTCCAGGGCTGTTTTTTGGCCTTTGAGGGAAGACTCATTGGGCCAGGCCTGGCACAACCACCAAACTACTTGCTACTACCTGACTTACATGACTCATCTAGGCCTGACTGCTTGCAGCACGGCTGGCATGGTGTCAGGGGGTGTGGCCTAATATGCAAATGAGCTCCTGGTGGACTTTCTCAACAAAAAGTCCTATGTGAAACAATGGTGATGTCAGGGGTGTGTGGCCTAATATGCAAATGAATTCCTGCTGGGCTTTTTCTATGAAAAAAAGCCCTGGATATAGGCATGGTGCACGATGTCACTTCCAGTGACACTGGCGCATTGGCAGGGGGGTAACACTTTATTATTAATTTATTTATTAGTTTATTTCTGGCTCCCAGAATATCCCCCACACCTCCACACTGGTGTCTCAAATGGACCTGGCAACCCTATACTGTTTCTCCTTTGATGGTTCTCTGTAAAAGGTGAAACTTAGGGGATCTTAAGCAGAATACTTCTGAGGAAGAGCATTTCATCCAAAACAGGGTGCCACCAGGACCAATTAAGAATTTAAGGATTCTATAGAGGAAATCATAAATCAGCCTAGCAGGACACGGCATACCTTTGCAGTACAGCACATTTCAGGAACGAATTACTTTGAATTTGGGGATATGGTCCAAAGTCGTTTGGGGATATGCAAGTTTTTGATGTTTTCTATAATATTAAGCTTATCTAAGCTAGTATGAAAAAATCTTTTTTGTGCTTCATGTTCTGATTACTGATATAATACTGCTTTAAGAGACTTCATAGTTGTTCTGTCACTTTAATATATCTTTTTTGCAGTCTATACATGGTTAAGGTTGTCAGGTCAGACTCAGGAAATATCTGGGGACTTTGCAGGTGGAGCCAGGAGCTAGGTTGTGACAAGCATGATTGAACTCCAAAGGGAGTTCTGGCCATCACATTTAAAGGGACTGCATGCCTTTTAAAAGCCTTCCCTTCACTGGGAATAATGAAGGATGGGGGCACTTTTTTTGGGGGGGGGCTGATAAAATTGGACCTCCTGGTCCAATCTTTTTGAAACATGTTTTTTTTTTTAAGGAGATGTACCAGAGGCTATGCTGAAAATTTGGTGCCTCTGCCTCAAAAAATAGTCCCCCAGAGCCCCAGATACCCACAGGTTGATTTTCCATTATACTCTATGGGGATCAACCTCCATATGGTATAACGGAGTGCCCAGCAGACATTCAAACCCCGCCCCCCCCACTTTCTGATAACTCTGAAGTGGGAGAGGGCTTCCAAACCAGGAGATCCCCTGCCCCCAACTGGGGATTACAAAAAACAAACACTGTGATATACTGGCTAACAATGTTTAGTAAAACATTTTAAAGAGTCATATAATATTTTGTACAATTATAAAGAAGTACAGCTTTACAATATTACAAGAAAGGTCAATTCAATGAGCAGCTGAGTATAGGCTCATTTTGTCAAAAAACTTCCTCGGGGTATTCCTATTTCATTCAAGGTTATCAGCCTCTTGTTACAATTCAGTATTAATGCTCTCTGCAACGTCTTTATTTTCTTCAAAATCTTTTCTCTTCTCAGTACCGCTTAAGTGTTTATATTATATTAGGAGCAAGCCGGTCCTGGACTTCTTCTCTAACCAAAACCCAAAGCCTTCTGGATTTTGCAAGCTAAATGCTCTCTACAATATTTATATATATTAGGAGCAAGCTGTTCCTTTTGGTGGCAAAATGCTCTCAATTCATACATTAATTTAGGAGCAAGTCAGTCCTTAACCTCTTCCCTTACCAGATACACAAGCCTTCTGAATTTTGCTGGCTAAATGCTCTCTGAAATTTTTATTTGAAGCAAGTCATTCCTGCTTGATGGTAAAATGCTCTCAATGCCGCTTTCTGATAACCCTGAAGTGGGGGAAACCCTGCCTCCAACTAGGGATTAGGAAAAAACAGTAGAAACTGAGTAGCACAAAACACATATATTCTTAAAGACACGGTACCAATCACTAAACAAGATCACCAAGAGATCAGTTTCATGGAAAAGTCTTGTATAAAGATGTCTGAAATAAAGTCCTCAATATCAGTCATTCCTTGATGTGAATCCAGGGAAAGTAGCCATCAACGTAGCAAAAAATTAGTCCACGATACCAGTTTCGTCCACGCCTTTTTCAATTGTAGACTTTCACACCAACCAATGCGTCATGGCTTCCCTATCATAATGCAAGGACTCAATAATAGTTAAAATTGTCACTATACCACTTTACAAACCTAAAACAACATTCCAACAGTACTCACCAATATCAACAATTATTTGTAAATGGGGACTCCAGTACAAAGCTTAAACAGGCACAGCCTTCTAACATTCCTATTACTGGTAGCATCTCTTCTCTTTACTTGGTACCGCCCCTCTTCAAATATCGATAGCTTTACTGCTCATGTTGATTAATTACAGCTGTTACTGGATTTATACTGAATGTCACTGATTTATACATTAAAAACTATGGCGCCAATGGGACTAAACCAGAGTCTAGATCGGTCTGTATTTTTGTGATTTATGAATGGATAAATAACTTTCAATGTGATTTGCAAGCCTGTACTATATATAATTGCTGTTTTTTCCTAATTTGTACTGAGTATCCATTGTTTGTCCCAACTAGGGATTGGCAGCCCTATTAATGGTGGGTATTTTGTAACTGTAGCTGTTCTACTCAGTGTATCTTTGTTGTATTATAATCCCTATATGAAACAGCAGCCACCCTATGAAAGCTAGTGTGGTGTAGTGGTTAGAGCTTCACAGTATAGTCTAGGAGACACAAGTTCAAATCACCAGTCTGCCATGAAAGCTCACTAGGTGATGTAGGGCCAGTCACATATTTTTGGTCTAACCTATTTCACAAGGTGACTGTGAGGACAAAAAGGAGAAGAAATAGGGCTGCCAACCTCTAGGTGTTGGATGGAGATCTTCTGGGGCTACAACTGATTTCCAGGCTACAGAGAACATTTCCCCTGGAGAAAATGGCTACTTCGGAAGGTGGATTCTATGGCAGTATACCCCTCCTTTTGTCTAAAGTCTCCCCGCCCTGGAACTGACAGCCCTAGAAGAGAATGATGTAAGGTGCCTTGGCACCCACTGTGGAAAAAGGTGGGTTATAAATGAAGAAAATAATTAATATAGCTGAAGACTGGAAGTAAAGAATGAGGCTGGGAAAGGGCAGAGGATATGAGAGTTGCCAGGAGTTAAGAAAAAGGAAATAATGTAGGGAGGGAGTTACAGGGGAAAGTGATGTGCCCCCCCCCAATGTCCTTGAAGATTCCCTACCATGCAAGTTGGCCTGGCCAGCAGCTGGTACCACACAACCAGGCCTTAGTTTTCCTAGGTTGAGGCTGCAGGGAGGTAGCGGAATACAGAGGGGCAGATAAAGATAGTTTGGCTGTTGGGTGGGAAGCAGAAAAGTTGCGGCGGGGGGGGGGGGAGGTGCCATATTTACAAGCAGGGATCTTACCAAAAGCCCAAATCCTCTGATAGTTTTATGAGCCTTAAAATAAATATATATTCAACACATCATACTGATGTGTAACATATATATAAGTGCCCCTTCCAGTTATACTCTTCAAAGCATTTTGGTTCTATAGGATATATAGCACATCCTTTTTACAGTTGTTACTTGCCTGACAAAACTCCTGGGGAAAGGGTCTTTGTGTTATTTGGTAAAGAGAGACAGCTGGTACCTGTGAGATCAAGACACTTTTTAAAAGACACCCAGGGTGCGGTCACACTCACCATTAAATCCATCTGCAACGTGCCTCTATTATAATCCGCACAATGAATTTTCCGATCAGACAACAGCCAGGCTCCCGTTCTATCCCATGTGGGTCCCGTCGCTGGTCGATCAGAGTGCGCGTGCTTCCCCTGCACCTGTGTGCCTGGCTGGGAGACAAGCGGCAAGATCGCTCCCTGCGAAGTGCTGGGTTTGCGGTGGGGGCAGAGGGAGCGATCTCGCTGCTTGTCTCCCAGCCAGGCACCTGTGTCTAATGGTCCAGAGCGTCTAATGGACTGAAAAATACGGTAAATCCAAAAGGAGCCAGGATGAGCTCTGGGAAAACCACCTTGGTGGAACAGATTCTCTTTTGCATGTTTTACAATACCACCAACAGTTCCCTGTTATCCAGCTGTTTCTTCTCTAGTCTGGCTGTAGAACAGCCTATATAAATATCTTACACAAATAAGAATGCCCCAGTTTTAAAAAGCTTGCCTTCCCCTCTTGTCAGTCTCTAAGTATTTTAATATGTTGCTAAAATCTAGGTTCGTTAAAAGTCTCATTTTATTTTCCTTTCCATGTATGGGTGTGTTTTCTGTAAATAAATTCTAGTTATGCCCTAGCATGCACAGGGTGCTTGTTAGTCCTATCTACCTGGATTAAAAACAGTACAACAGCCCACGTTAATTCATGTGACCTAAGGATCAGGTCGGGCCTTCATTCAGTTTAAAAATCTCTAAGGGAAAAATTACACTGACCTAGATCTAGAAGTTGGGTGGAATTCCTATATATCATTGGACACTGTGCTGCCATTGCACTGTAGCAATCATAAGAAACTGAACTGCCTTGCACAAACAGGAAAACACAGTCACAAATGATTGTTCCAGCACAACCATAGTGCAATATCCATCTCTGTATGGATGCAGCCTAAGATTTGGATCCACCAGTGTATTTCCATGGATGGAAGGACTCTGCAGAAATGACCATTCCACAGGGCTTGCAAGGCAGAGACGTTCCACCAGGTGTTTGGTTGAGGACAGTGACAGTGTCCACCTGGCTGCCACTCTCCCTCTCCCCCATTGTGAGGAGGTAGCACAATTAGAATTTGACTGCCATCTATTTGAATTGTATTATATTGCTGTTATGAATTTTACTGGGATACTTATTTTTTTAATTGTTGTCTAGTGCTTGTGTTTTTAGTTTGAGCCTTGAGCCCTATTTAGGGAATGGATGGTATATAAATAAAATATAATAAATAAATTATTGGATCCAAGGCTAGATCTCTTGCTGATAATGTGCAACATAAATTTTATCTCAGTTTATCAAGCTTATAACAGTGAAAGTACTACAGAACCCAAATAATCTCCAAAAGCTTGGCTCATACAACTTCTTTTGAAGTAAAATCCAATATAACATTTCTTGAAGTATTTTGCAGAGGTACCCTTATGGTTTATTGTGTTATGCTCAGACTCCATGCTATTAACAGTGTGGTTGCTTCTAGCCACACGGTATAGGTGGAACTCTTTGTCTGGGGCAAGAGATGCTCTGTATTCTTGGTGCTGGGGGTGGGGGGTGGGGAGAACAGTGGGAGGGCTTCTAGTGTCTTGGCCCCATTGGTAGACCTCCTGATGGCACCTGGTTTTTTAGCCACTGTGTGACACAGAGTGTTGGAGCAGATGGGCTATTGGCTTGATCCAACATAGCTTCTTTTATGTTCTTAGCATGCAAAGCAAATATATCCTCTCACAACATTCATGTAGGATGCTCAGACTAAAAGTGTATTCACATATCAAAGATTTCAGGTTTTCACGGCTGGTAACATCATTAGGGTTTGTAGAATCTTTCGGGCTCAAGTGCCGTGTTCTACTGGAGAAAGTTTTCCTTCCAGACGTTTCGTTCTCAGCTGCGGAGAACATCCTCAGTGGCGTTGCAGCCTCAGAGGCCTGCTCCGGCTGCAACGCCACTGAGGATGTTCTCCGCAGCTGAGAACGAAACGTCTGGAAGGAAAACTTTCTCCAGTAGAACACGGCACTTGAGCCCGAAAGATTCTACAAACCCTAATGTATTCACATATACAACAACTTTCAAGTGACTGTATTTTGAGTGTGCAGAGCTTGGTTTGTGACCAACTTTCATTAGAATGGAGGAACATTTTTGTAAACCTAGTGTCTCCAGGTCAACAGTGTATATGTAGGCACCTAGTACCTATGATAACCGGCAACACTTTTTAAAGATATTGCCATATGGGCTGTGGTTTCTTATATACTTGTCCTGAGGACACATCATTTCATACAAAGGCATCTCTAAGTGAGCAAGGTCATGAGCCTGCTAACAGACCCACCTACTCAAGAAAATAGCCCTGTTCACTTATTTATTTATATTTTATTTAAAACATTTTTAACTGCCTTTCTACCTGGTTAGGGTCCCCAGTGCAGAAAACATAAAAAAATTAAAACATTTAAGCAACTGAAATACAGTTAAAATTATAAAGTAATTCAATTAAAACCCATAAACAACACTAGAAGGAGGGTCAGTAACTGTTATTGGGGGTATACCAGATGAAACAAAAAAGTCTTCACCCACTGTCTCTTCTCTAGTCTGGCTATAAAACAGCCTGTATAAAAATCTTACACAAATAAGAATGCCCCAATTAAAAGGACCTTGCTTTTCCCGCCAGTAAAGGAAGACAGATGAATCTTCTTGGGGAGGGAGTTCCAAAGTTTTGGTGCCTTCTCTTGCATCACCACTTGTCTAGCTTCAGATGGCGAGGGCATCCAAAACCAGGTCTCTGAAGATGACAGCAATGTATGCATAGGTTCATATGGAAGTAGGGTTGCCAGGTCCCTTTGGGTACTGCGGGTGGGGGGAGGGGGGAGGTTGCCAGTTCCATGTTGGGGAACTCCTGAAGATTTGGAAATGGAGTCTGAGGAGAACAAGGACTTCAGTGGGGGTATAATTCAATACTGCCCACCCTCCAAAACTTCCATTTTATCAAGAGGAACTGATCTCTATAGTCTGGAGATGAGCTGTAATTCTGAGGGATCCCTAAGCCTCACCTGGAGTCTTGCATCCTTATATAGAAGAAGGTGGCCCTTAAGCATATTGGTCCCAGGCTGTACAGGGCTTTAAAGGTCAAAACCAGCACCTTGAATTAAGCCTGGAAGCAAACTGGAAGCCAATGTAGATGGAACAAGACTGGAGTGATGTGGTCTGTATGACCCACTCCAGTCATCACTTAGGTAGTAGCATTCCTTATCAGCTGCAGCTTCCAGACAGTCTTCAAGCGCAGTCCTTTGTACATCATATTGCAATAATCTAATCTAGATATTATCAGGGCATGCAATGCAGTGGCAAGATCTTTACAGTGAACATGTTACAACGAATATGCATATATCTGTTTATAAGAAAGACCAATGCAAACCAGACACTAGTCCCTGGAGAAATGTAAGGTTTAAATCACAAATTAAATTGTACATGTATTGAACGTTGCATGAGAATTACTTGACAGATTTATAAAAAATATGTACACTGTACATGGATTGTACATGCATTCACTGTAATTTATGAACAGGTGTTAAAATGAACGCATGTACATATTTCATGTACATGCATACATCTGGTCATATGAAAGAACCAATGCATGTTTATTTTAGAAATTAAATCAAGGACCAGTACTTGAACTAATTGACAGTTTAAATCACACATTGAGATGTACATGCATTGAACATAACATGAGAAATACTCAGCACCTGTGTATAATAAAATCAAGTGTACACTATACACAGACTGTACATGAGTTCTGTAACTTGTGAACAGGTCTAGTGTGCATTGGTGTGTGTGTGTGGATAGATATCCCTAGCTCTGAAATGTAAAAATACATCCTGAACACTGTAGCATGCCCATGGGAAGACTTCTAAACATCAGTGAATGAATCCAAATCAAGCCTGTCTCAGCAAGTTTCATTTATTAGCTGTTTATTTATTTGAATGCTTATATCCACCTTTTGTTTATTTCCCAAGGTAGCTTGTGGCATGTATAAAAATACTAAATTAGTACATTAATAACACTCAGCACACACACACACACAAATATAGCAAAGCAAGATGCAGAGAAGCCAAATAATTAAAGTAATTAAAACAATTAAAATCAGAATGCTGGACAAGTCTAATAAAATTTAAGAATCAGTTGCAGCTACAGGTTGTTTGAAAATAGCACTGTGTACAGTTGTCAAAGGACACCACTGACAGGCCCATGAAGTGTCCCTGGCAGGAACCACAGTAGCTTTGGTACTTTTTGCACCTATAAGAAAAGATTGGTGCAATATATTGTGATGAGTTGCTGTATTTGTTTTGCAATAAATTCCTGTGCTGGAAAGGCCTCTCACTGTTATGATCCTATTAGTTTTGAGATTCTTTTCACATATTTATTTGGGAGGGTTTCTCCTTTAGGCCACTTCCCATCACAAAGATTGCTGGGATTGACTGTGTCAGTCTGGTTTGGGAAACTGAGGAGAGCTTGGCTGTATGTCTGGTGTACTGGTCACCTAGCACATCAGCTGACAGTCTGTTCAGCCTGCTGGAGATGGTACCTGGCTAGGCCTTGGAGTTCCCATGTTTGGTGGTGCTTGGACACTTCAGTGTGCATGCTGCTGCTGCTGCCTCTTTGCAGGCATTAGACTGAGTGTCTTCCGTGGCAGCACTAGGGTTCTCCCAAATTGTATCAGGTCCTATTCATCAAGCAGGCCACACTTGGGGATGGAGTCAGATCTGATTATTAAGGAGGAAGTGCCATTGTCAGATCACATAGTTCTGAAGGCACGGATGGATGTCCCTACCTAGCTGTCTAGGTGGTCAGCTGATTTTTGCTCGCCCACAGACTCTAATGGATCCAACTGGTTTCCAGAATGCTCTGCAGGATCCAGTGCCCTCTGGCAGTTCCTTAATGTGCTGATAAATGACTGGAATTCCAGTCTCTCTGAAGCCATCAATGAAATTGCCACCCTCCCCCCATGTCCTCTTCACCCCTGCTCAAAGTCATCTTCCGGTATACTATAGAACTTAGGGAGATGAAGCAGGAGCTTAGATGACTAGAGCGAGTTTGGCAGCATGCTTACAATTAAGCTGCAAGAGCATCTTATAGGATATTTACGAAATCCTATGAGATGGCAATAAAGGCTGCAAAACGAGACTTTTATTATAAATCCAATATCATCATCATCTTCTTCTTCTTCTTCTTCTTCTTCTTCTTCTTCTTCTTCTTCTTCTTCTTCTTCTTCTTCTTCTTCTTCTTCTTCTTCTTCTTCTTCTTCTTCTTCTTCTTCTTCTTCTTCTTCTTCTTCTTCTTCTTCTTCTTCTTCTTCTTCTTCACTGTCTCTCTGATGAGTACCGCATCAGGTTCAAGGTTTTGGTAATGACCTTTAAGGCCTTGAGTGGTCTGGGACCTATGTATTTTTGGGACTGCCTCCTCTGGTATGTCCCCCAAAGAGCTCTATGCTCGGCTGGAAATAATCTACTAGGGATCCCTAGCTCTGAAGGTGTCCTGCTGTCCTCAACCAGAGCCAGGGCTTTTTCCTGGTGGAACTCTTTGCCAGATAACATCCATGTCCTGCAGGACCTTATGAAATTCTGCAGGGTATGTAAGGCAGAGATATTCTCCCAGGCTTTTGGCTGAGGACAGCAATGGGTACCGGCTTATCTGGCACTCCCTCCCTCCACCCCCACTTCGCTTTCTCCCGCTTGTGGGACAGTAATGCATATTGTATTTGTTTGGTGCCATCAGATACTTTTTAACCTAATGCTTTCAATTTTGATTTGATTGTTTTAAATCTGATTTTATATTGTACTTTTTGTTGTTGTTAACCTCCCGAAGCCCTGTGAATTCAGGGAAGGGAAGGGAAAGAAAGGAGAAGAGAAGAGAAGAGAAGAGAAGAGAAGAGAAGAGAAGAGAAGAGAAGAGAAGAGAAGAGAAGAGAAGAGAAGAGAAGAGAAGAGAAGAGAAGAGAGTAGGTGAGTCTCAAACAGGTTGGCTACACAAATGTAAAATTTGCATTGACTGGTGTGTGCATTTGATTTTTCTTCTAAATCATCTCCTGCATTAACAGGAGTCAGAAGTCATTTTCACATGTTCTCTGAATGCATATGGGAGGGGGAAAGCAGAATCATACCCTCTGTCCCCACTCCTGGCCTCCACATGATCAGCTCAATGTCTCAGCAGAATTCACATACAGTCAAGATGCATGTGCACAGGCTTTCTCTATGCAATTGGGAATCCACAAAAGATGTGGATCCCTGATTAATAGGGTTGCCAGCTCTGGGATGGGAAATACCTGAAGATTCTGGGGGTAAGGCCTGAGTAGAGTGGAATTTAAGGAGGGAAACGGACTCCAGTGCGGTATAATGCCACAGAGCCCACCTTCCAAAGTGGTCATTTTCTCCAGTGTACTGAACTTTGTCACCTGGAGATCAGTTGTAATAGAATGAGATCTCCAGGCATCACCTAAAGGTTGGCAGCCCTAATGTCACTCCTTGTAAATTGTTCTCCTATAGTACTTTTTTGAAACTCCAAATGCAGGGCTGTTATGGCAATTGAATGGGTATGGCTGTGCTTCGGAACTGTAATCCCCAGCTATCCCACACTAATGTCTCATCAGTAAAAAAAAAGCAATGAGCAACTAAACAAATTATTTCTCCTCCCCCAGCTTTTTTTTTTTGGGGGGGGGGGAGAACACCTTGGTTGCAAATTCTGGGACTGAAGTGGGATTTTGATTTTGGTTCTTGTAGTACTGATTCAAGTATGAAGGGGTGCATTTTGGAGCTGAAAAGCAAGCCTGAGCTTGTAATGGGGGGTGGTGTGTGTGTGGGGCATTTAATAGTCTCTGGGTGGGGCATTGATGAATGAGTCAGCTTTTATTTTTAAGCAGCTGGTGAAGAGAGAAATGATCTACAGAGCCTCCTTTCTAGCTGTGTGTTCCAGTGTGCCAAGACTTGGCCTCCAGGTGTTTCCTGAGTTCTCTTTGTTTTCTGATGCGGAGGAGGGGGGCAACGGGGAAGGAGCTGTAGTTCTGGGCTCCATGAAGACCAGTCAGGCAACAGTATAAGCAAAGCCACAAGCTCTTGTATCTGGAGGAATCAGTCTGTGGCCTAAAGCATAGTTTCAACACCTGCTTGCCTGAAACCTACCAGAGGAGTGGAAAAGAATAAATTTCAAGTGCTGGCTTCAGAGCTTCCCATTCATTTTATATGATGGGGACAAGAAAGTTTAATTTATTCAAAATCCAGGATCATTTGCACAAATTATGCTGAAAGTGGTGGTACTTAATCCATGGTCCAAGGAGCACCAGCAACCCTTCAAATCTCCCCCAAATTACAATGTAAATAAGGGAAGAAGTGTCTTTCAAGTTTTTACTGCATGCTAAAGTAGCAGCTGCCCTCTCTGTTTAAATGTTATAATTTGAACAGAAAATCAGCTTACCTCTTTCACAATGCAAACAGCTGCAGTGGAAACTTCAGTGAAACGCACAGCTGTGTGAATGTTTCTCCCATGTACACATATGTATCTTCAGTAAAGATGAACTCAGCGGTTGATTTTAAAATTGGAAGACTTCAAAGTGTTTAAAGCCGACAGGAGATGAAATGTCTCTGGTTCGGGAGGACTCGTCTCAAAGAGATGAAGGGTTGGCTGCCATTTTTCTACCAGGTAACGGATCAGAGTTGTCCACTGTGATGGTGACAAACAGTATGGACTGTCTGCTAGAGTCTCGAGGCGGCAGGAGGAAGGTGGCGGGCCTAGCTTGCCTGGGAAATTATAGATGTTTGTATGCAAATGCTAGAAGTGTTCGAAGTAAAATTGGTGAATTGGAATGTTTAGTGTTGAGAAAAAACATAGACATTGTGGGAATTTCAGAAACTTGGTGGAATGAGGAGAATCAGTGGGAAACGGTGATTCCTGGATATAAGTTATATCGGAAGGATAGGGAGGGAAGGATTGGAGGTGGGGTGGCTCTGTATGTCAGAGAGGATATACGGTCCAGTAAGACAGGTCAGAGAATTAGATTCACTTTTAGAAATGCTTTGGGTAGAAATAGAGGGCCCAAAAGGAAATTTAACTATGGGAATTTGTTATCGCCCACCAAATCAAAAGAGAGAGGACGATTATAATATGATGGAAGGCTTAAAGATAGCGGCTAAACGTAAAAACTGTGTCGTAATAGGTGATTTTAAATACCCGCAGATTGATTGGGTCAATATGTGTTCTGGTAGAGAGAAAGAGATTGAGTTTCTTGATGCTCTCAATGACTGTGCTATGGAGCAGATGGTCTCAGAACCTATCAGGGGTGGGGCGATCCTGGATTTGGTCCTAAGTAATGCCCAAGACTTGGTGAGAGATGTAAAAGTGATTGCGCCACTTGGGAGCAGTGACCATAATGTTATTGATTTCACCGTTTGTATAAATAGGGAGTTGCCCATAAAGACCGCCACAACCACGTTTAACTTTAAAAGAGGTAAATTCACTGAGATGAGGAGGCATGTGAGGAGGAAACTGAAAGGAAAGGTAAATATGGTCAAAACCCTTGGGGAAGCTTGGGGACTATTTAAAAATATAATCCTAGAAGCTCAGATAAAATACATACCGCAAGTTAGGAAAGGCACAAACAGGCATAAGAAAAGGCCTGCATGGTTAACAAACAAAGTAATGGAAGCTGTAAAAGGTAAGAAGGACTCTGTCATGGGTGCTGGGGGCCCTGCAGAAGAAACTGTGCCCCTGCCACCTGCACCAGTGCCCCTGCCTCCTGCTAGAGAAGATCCAAGCCCCCCTGCCTCGCCCTCTTGGGTGGCTCGTGTGCGTGATCGCCTTCGTCAGGACCTCAGGGATCGGAGGAGGGCGGCATGCTCACGAGCAAGACGCTCCCTGAGCCCTGAGTTTTGAAAGGATTCTGGCCCTTCTAGGAGTGAGGGTGTTTGAGTCTCAGCAGGATCCTGGCTGCCCTCTGAGTCAGCAATTAGCCCAAATGGGCAACAGACAGCAGAGGGCTATATAGCTGTGGGCTTTGAGAAAAGGCTTTGTGGAAGCAACTAGTCACTTACCTGACGTTCTAGCATCCACTTCGGCTTCTGACTTCGGCTTCTGGACCCCCTGACTCTGGCATTGACTTCTGGACCCCCTGACTTCGGCTTCTGAACCTCTGACCTATGATACCTGGACTGTGATTCGGTTTTGGCACTTTGGACCCTCCTTGCTACCCAGCTACAGACCTTGGACTGCACCTGAACTTCGCCTGGCCTGGCCCCAGCCCGTGACAGATTGCTTCCACCCCCACAAACACCCATTCCACAGGATGGATGCTGAAGCAAGTGGAACCGCAGGACTACTGGCTGCTCTCCAAGCCCAGGTACAGCAGCTGACACAGGCAGTAGTGCACTTGCAGCAACAACCTGCGGCCAGTGCTCCAGCCAAGTGCCCAGTTCCCCCATCTGACAGATTTGGGGGTGCTGTGGAAGAATTTCCTGCTTTCCTGGCGCAGTGTCGGCTGTACTTCGAGCTAAGAGCACGGGACTTTCCCAATGACAAAACAAAGGTGTGTTTCATCATTAGTCTGTTAAAGGGGCAGGCGGCCAAATGGGCCACACCCCTACTGGTTGAGTCCTCTCCCCTGCTGACTGATTACCAGGGGTTTGAGGCCCACCTGTCTGCTGCCTTCTCAAACCCAGTCTAAGCAGCTACAGCCAACCGGAAAATCAGGGCCCTGAAACAAGGCAAATCCTCAGTGGCTCAGTACGCCACCGAATTCAAGCTCCTGGCCCAAGACTTGGCGTGGAATGAGGCTGCCCAGATAGACCAGTTTACCGAAGGGTTGGCGGAGGAAGTCCTGGACGAACTGGCCAGGGTGGAGCAGCCACCCACGCTCCAAGGACTTATCACCCTCTGCCTCCGCATCGATGGCCGCCGGGAAAGTTGCCGCCAAGCCAAGACCAGAGGGCGCCAGCTCCCTGTGCCGTGCCACTCGGCTCCTCTTCCATCCCCAACTAGTACCAGAGACGAGGATGAGCCTATGCAGCTTGGAGCTGCTCGACCCCACCTGACTCCAGAAGAAAAGGCCAGACGCCGCAGGCAGAATCTGTGCCTCTACTGCAGCACGGCAGGCCACTATGCCTCTGGCTGCCCTGCTAAGCGTCGGATACCCAGACCTTCGTTGCCACCGCCGCCAAAAGGGCAGCCCCAGGCGTAAGTGGACCCTCCAGCCTGGGGTAACTAGCTGGGTCCTCCGAACAGCAGGCTGATACCCGGGCCCGTTCCTGCTACCAGTCAAACTCCGTCTGCCCGATGGACGCTGGCTGTTCGTGTATGCCATGCTGGACTCGGGAGCGGCCCACTGTTTTGTAGATGCCACCTTTGTTAAGCAGCACCAGATCCCAGTGCAGACAAAAGAGATTCCGATGCTGGTGGAGGCTATTGACGGGCGCCTCCTCCATTCTGGCCCCGTCACCCAGGAGACCTGTCCCATCACCTTCCATGTCCAGCAGCACCAAGAACAGCTGCAGTTTGATGTCGCCCGCATGCCTCGCTTCCCGCTGATTCTAGGCCTTTCCTGGCTGAAGCTGCACAACCCCATTGTGGACTGGGCCCAGCAGGAACTATGCTTCCGAGACCCATGCCCCCATCTGACTCCTCCCACCACTCTAGCAGCCGGCATCCCGAGTGGTAGTCCTCAGCTCCCTCAGAAGTATGCGGATTTCGCCAATGTCTTTGAAGAGACAGGAGCTGATCAACTTCCCCCTCACCAGCCCTATGACTGTGCCATTGATTTGGTACCCTGGGCACCACTCCCGGTGGGGCGTCTGTACCCAATGTCGGAGCCTGAGCTGGCAGCTCTGCGAGACTTCCTGGACAAGAACCTGAAATGCGGATTCATCCGACCCTCAACCTCTCCCCTGTCTGCCCCAGTCCTCTTCGTGAAGAAGAAAAGTGGGGAGCTCCAGCTGTGCAATGACTACCGGGCCCTGAACAAGATCACCATCCGCGACTGGTACCCTCTACCACTGATCCCTGAACTCTTGGATCGCTTAAAGGGGGCCCAAATCTACACCAAGCTGGACCTTCGTGGAGCATACAATTTGGTGCGCATACGGCCCGGAGATGAGTGGAAGACCGCATTTGGGACCCGATACGGGCAGTACGAGCACCTGGTGATGCCCTTCGGACTGACCAACGCCCCCGCTGTCTTCCAGAGGTTCATGAATGATGTATTCCGGGACCTGCTCGACCGCTTCGCGATCATATACCTAGATGACAGCCTGATTTACTCCTGCAATCCTGCCCAGAACGCCGAGCACGTTCGCCAGGTCCTGCAGCGCGTACGGGCCCACGGCCTCTACGCCAAGCTGGAGAAGTGCGAATTTGACCTGCGTTCCATCGAGTTCCTTGGTCACATTGTGTCACCACAGGGAATACTCATGGACCCCAGAAAAGTGGAAGCGGTCCTGACCTGGCAGGCTCCTCAGAATCGCAAGGACCTGCAGCGGTTCCTTGGTTTCGCCAACTACTATCGGTAATTCATTCCGGCCTATGCATCCCTGACCACGCCCCTGACTCAACTACTCCACCCCAAAGAACCCTTCCACTGTTCCCCAGAGGCCAATAACGCCTTCTCCACCCTGAAGACCCGCTTCGCCATCGGGCCACTCCTGAGATACCCCGACCCCCAGCTTCCCTTTACGGTGGAAGCTGATGCCTCCAACGTGGCCCTAGCAGCAGTGCTGTCCCAGCGCGAGGAGCCGTCCCAACCACTCCAGCCCTGCACCTATTACTCGCGCCAGCTCACTGCTGCAGAGAGGAACTATACCATCTGGAAGAGGGAGTTGCTCGCGATCAAGGCGGCTTTTGAGGTTTGGAGACATTACCTTGAAGGGGCTCGCCACCCTGTCCAAGTGCTCACCGACCACCGGAACTTGGAGCATCTCCAGACCACCCGCCGTCTCAACCAGCGCCAGATCCGGTGGTCCCTATTCTTCTCCCGCTTCGACTTCAGGATCACCTACATCCCCCATACCTAGAACCGGAAAGCCGATGCGCTCTCGTGGAAACCGGAATACGCCCCTGCTTCAACTGAGACCGCACCCACTGCTCCCATCCTGCCGCCCTCAGTGTTTGCAGCCACCTCCACTTCACCAGCACTTGTGGAGGACATTCGTGCTATCCAGGCCAATGATCCCTGGGTCCAGCAACACCTCCAGGCACTCCAAGATGGCTCAACAGGAGAGTTCACGACTCGAGGCGGCCTCTTGCTACACCGCGAACGCCTCTATGTGCCGCCCGGGCCCTTGCGGGCAGAAGTGCTATGCCTGACCCATGACGTGTTACCCGCTGGGCATTTTGGACAGCATAAGACCACCCACTTGCTGACACGGGAATTCTGGTGGCCACGAGTTCGCTCCGATGTTGCTCGTTATGTAAATTCCTGTGACGTCTGCCGACGGGCCAAAGACATCCCAGCCAAACCCCCAGGACAAATATACCATTTGTATAATTCAACCCTGAACTATGTTGTTAGCCGCCCTGAGCCTGCTCCGGCGGGGAGGGCGGGATACAAATAAAATTTGTTGTTGTTGTTGATTGTTACAGCCCTTGCCCACACCCTCAGGACCCTGGGATACCATCTCGATGGACTTCATCACAGAACTTCCGCGATCCAAGGGTCAGACTTGTATCTTAGTGGTTGTCGACCTGTTTACAAAGATGGCCCACTTCATTCCGTGCCCAAAACTTCCCACAGCTCAGGAGACGGCCCAGCTCTACCTGCAACACATCTTTCGTCTGCACGGACTCCCAGCCCACCTAATCTCAGACCGGGGCCCCCAGTTCTCCTCTCGGTTCTGGCAAGCCCTCCATTCCAGCCTGGGTACTCGAGTGCACCTGTCCTTGGCCTACCACCCACAGATGGATGGTCAGACGGAGCGCACCAATGCCACGCTAGAGCAATATCTCCGCTGTTACACCTGTCATCAGCAGGATGACTGGACCACCCTGTTGCCCCTAGCGGAGTTTGCGTACAACAACGCGGTCCGTTCATCCACCCAAATGACCCCGTTTGCTGCAACCTATGGGTACCACCCTCGGTTCTTATTTATTTATTTATTTATTCCATAACTTATATCCCACCCTTCCCACAAGTGGCTCAGGGCGGCTTACAACAAACAATAAAACAATAAAATCGGAACAAATTAATACATTTAAAATCAAGCATTTAAAACCTAAAAACCTTAAAATTTTACATTGTACATTAAAACTATACAGTATAATCACAAAAATCTAGAATCTAGAAAGCTACATTTGTCCAGTCAGGCGTAGGCTAACCGGAAGAGGGTCGTCTTACAGGCCCTGCGGAACTGAGTAAGATCCCGCAGGGCCCTCACCTCTTCCGGTAGCTGGTTCCACTACATAGGGGCCATTGTGGAAAAGGCCCTGTCTCTAGTTGTTTTGAGGCGCACTTCCTTGGGCCCGGGGATGGTGAGAAGATTTTGAGTCCCAGACCTCAGTACTCTCTGGGGAACGTGTGGGGAGAGACGGTCCCTCAGGTAGGCAGGTCCCAGGCCATATAGGGCTTTAAAGGTAATGACCAGCACCTTGTACCGGACTCGGTATATTATTGGAAGCCAGTGCAGAGCCCGAAGACCCGGCCGAATGTGCCCCCATCTTGGGAGGCCCAATAACAGCCGGGCCGCGGCATTCTGCACCAGCTGCAATTTCCGGGTCCGGCACAGGGGCAACCCCATGTAGAGGGCATTGCAGTAATCCAACCTCGAGGTGACCGTAGCATGGATCACTGTTGCTAGGTCGTCGGGGTCCAGGAAGGGGGCCAACTGCCTTGCCCGTCTAAGATGAAAAAACGCGGACTTGGCAGTGGTCGCTATCTGAGCCTCCTCTTCCCAGCAATCCTGCCACCCACGAATGTCCCCGCCGTTGATGCCTACCTGCAAGAACTCCATGCCAGCCAAGACGTGCTCCGAGAGCAGCTACAGCGGGCCAAGGAGGCATATAAACTGGCTGCGGACCGGAAGAGGCAAGAGGGCCCTCCAGTGCAGCCGGGGGATCATGTGTGGCTCTCAACTCGCTACCTGCGCTGGCCTGGTCGGTCTCACAAGCTGGATGCGCGGTACATTGGACCCTACCCCATCATGGAACAAGTAAACCCTGTCGCCTTCAGGCTCCAGTTGCCACCCCACCTCCGCATTCACCCTGTGTTCCATCGCTCCCTCCTTGTCCCGGCTGCACCCCCTGACCCAGCTCGGCCTCCTTCCGCACCGCCACCACCACCGGTGCTGGTGGATGATGAAGAAGAATATGAGGTGCGCCAAATCCTGGACTCCTGGTACCATCGTGGAGGCCTCCAGTACCTTGTGGACTGGGAGGGATACAGCCTGGAAGACCGGTCTTGGGAGCCCGTGGACAACCTTCATGCCCCGGACTTGGTGCAGCAATTCCACACCGACCACCCCGACCTCCCAGGCCCTTCAACGGAGGGGGGCCCTGGGGGGGGATAGTGTCATGGGTGCTAAGGGCCCTGCAGAAAAAACTGTGCCCCTGCCACCTGCACCAGTGCCCCTGCCTCCTGCTGGAGAAGATCCAAGCCCCCCTGCCTTGCCCTCTCGGGTGGCTCGTGTGCGTTACCGCCTTCGTCAGGACCTCAGGGATCGGAGGAGGGCGGCATGCTCACGAGCAAGACGCTCCCTGAGCCCTGAGTTTTGAAAGGATTCTGGCCCTTCTAGGAGTGAGGGTGCTTGAGTCTCAGCAGGATCCTGGCTGCCCTCTGAGTCAGCAATTAGCCCAAATGGGCAACAGACGGCAGAGGGCTATATAGCTGTGGGCTTTGAGAGAAGGCTTTGTGGAAGCAACTAGTCACTTACCTGACGTTCTAGCATCCACTTCGGCTTCTGACTTCGGCTTCTGGACCCCCTGACTCTGGCATTGACTTCTGGACCCCCTGACTTCGGCTTCTGAACCTCTGACCTACGATACCTGGACTGTGATTCGGTTTTGGCGCTTTGGACCCTCCTTGCTACCCAGCTACAGACCTTGGACTGCCCCTGGACTTCGCCTGGCCTGGCCCCAGCCCGTGACAGACTCCTTTAAGCGGTGGAAAACCAGTCCAAGTGAGATTAGTAAAAGGGAACAGGCTGTGGCAAATCAAATGCAAGACTGGGATCAGGCAGGCAAAAAGGGACTATGAGGAGCATTTTGCAAAAAACATAAAGACCAACAATAAAAATTTCTTCAAATATATTAGAAGTAGGAAAGCAGCCAGGGAGCCAGTGGGACCCTTGGATGACCATGGGGTAAAAGGATTACTGAAGGAGGATAAGGATATGGCTGAGAAGCTGAATGAATTTTTTGCCTCCGTCTTCACTGTGGAAGATGAGAACTTTTTGCCCGCCCCAGAACCACTAATTTTGGAAGGGGTGTTGAAAGACCTGAGTCAGATTGAGGTGACAAAAGAGGAGGTCCTACAACTGATAGACAAATTAAAAACTAATAAGTCACCAGGTCCGGATGGCATACATCCAAGAGTTCTGAAAGAACTCAAAGTTGAACTTGTGGATCTCCTGACAAAAATATGTAATCTTTCATTGAAATCTGCCTCCGTTCCTGAGGACTGAAAGGTAGCAAATGTCAACCCCATCTTTAAAAAGGGTTCCAGAGGAGATCTGGGAAATTACAGGCCAGTCAGTCTGACTTCAATACCGGGAAAGTTGGTAGAAACCATTATCAAGGACAGAATGAGTAGGAACATTGATGGACACGGGTTATTGAGGAAGACTCAGCATGGGTTCTGTAAGGGAAGATCTTGCCTCACTAACCTGTTACATAAATGGGCAGTCTTCGCAGTGGAGGACGGTAAGCAGTGGGGTGCCGCAGGGCTCGGTACTGGGTCCCATGTTGTTTAACTTGTTCATAAATGATTTAGAGTTGGGAGTGAGCAGTGAAGTGGCCAAGTTTGCGGATGACACTAAATTGTTCAGGCTGGTGAGAACCAGAGAGGATTGTGAGGCACTCCAAAGGGATCTGTTGAGGCTGGGTGAGTAGGCGTCAACGTGGCAGATGCGGTTCAATGTGGCCAGATGCAAAGTAATGCACATTGGGGCCAAGAATCCCAGCTACAAATACAAGTTGATGGGGTGTGAACTGGCAGGGAATGACCAAGAGAGAGATCTTGGGGTCGTGGTGTTTGCAATAAAAAAGGGCAACGCCATGCTGGGAATTATTAGGAAGGGAATTGAAAACAAATCAGCCAGCATCATAATGCCCCTGTATAAATCAATGGTGTGGTCTCATTTGGAGTACTGTGTGCAGTTCTGGTCTCCGCACTTCAAATAGGATATTATAGCATTGGAGAAAGTCCAGAAAAGGGCAACTAGCATGATTAAAGGGCTGGAACACTTTCCCTATGAAGAAAGGTTGAAACGCTTGGGACTCTTTAGCTTGGAGAAACGTCTACTGCAGGGTGACATGATAGAGGTTTACAAGATAATGCATGGGATGGAGAAAGTAGAGAAAGAAGTACTTTTCTCCCTTTCTCACAATACAAGAACTTGTGGGCATTCGATGAAATTGCTGAGCAGACAGGTTAAAATGGATAAAAAGAAGTACTTCTTCACTCAAAGGTTGATTAACATGTGGAATTCACTGCCACAGGAGGTGGTGGCGGCCACAAGCATAGCCACCTTCAAGAGGGGTTTAGATAAAAATATGGAGCAGAGGTCCATCAGTGGCTATGAGCCACAGTGTGTGTATATATATGTGTGTGTATATATGTGTGTGTGTGTGTGTGTGTATATATATATATATATATATATATATATATATATATATATATATATATATATATATATATATATATATATATATATATATATATATGTGTGTGTGTGTGTGTGTGTGTGTGTCTGTGTGTGTGTATATATATATATATATAATTTTTTTGCCACTGTGTGACACAGAGTGTTGGACTGGATGGGCCATTGGCCTGATCTAACATGGCTTCTCTTATGTTTTTATGTTCTCTTTCATGGCAGACATCATATAAGAAAATGCATTGACCCACAAAGAACAAGCAACTTAGGACACATGTAGGGGGGGGGGGGAACATTAAAAACCATGGCCCTGCATCTGGGATCCCCAATCTTGTTGGGCCTGTGGATACCATTAGATTAGGGTTGCCCATCCCCAGGTGGGGGCAAGGGATCCCCCAGTTTGGAGGCCCTCCCCCCGCTTTAGGGCTATCAGGTCAAGGTTTCTCATTTGGCTGTGTGAGAACACACATCCATGAAATGCAGCTGATGGCACTGTACTCTTCTGTGTGGATATGCGGAAAGTAACCTACTGAACAGGTGATGTCAAGGGTGTGTCCTAATATGCAAATAAGTTCCTGCTAGGCTTTTTCTGAAAAAAAAAGCCTTGTGTAAGCCTTGAAAGTTCAGAAAAGATCTTCTGGTTCAGGTAGAGTTGCCAGCTCTGTGTTGGAAAATACTTGGAGACTTTGGGGTGGATTCAGGAGAGGGTGGGGTTTGGAGAGGAGAGGGGCCTTGGCATAGTACAACTCCATAGAGTCCACTTCTCAAAGCAGCCATTTTCTCCAGGGGAGCTGATCTCTGCTAGCTGGGATATCTGTTGTAAAAGCAGGAGAGCTCCCCCCCTTCCCCCCACCAGAGGCTGGCAACCCTATGTTCAGCTTTAGTTAAGTCAGTGTGGATTGCTGTAAAGCACAAAGTAGTTCACAAAAATAACTATTTTTATGCTCAGCTAAACAAAAATATGAGTCCCATTCTCATAAACACAGTAGCATGGGTAACACTTTCCTACAGAATTGCTGTGCAGTGCATGTGAATATGGGCAAGCTGAACATGTGATCTTTGCGACTTAATCAAGGCCTTCTTTTCCAGCCATGCAATTATTGGGTGAGCAAAACCCATGTGACTGTCCTTACTTCTTCAGTGCTGATATTTTACACATAGTCCCAGGCAGCACAGATGACACTATGGGAAAGTGATCTCTGTGATACTGAGTGTGTATGCAAAGTGTGTGAATATACCTAGATACAAGCATACATATCTTTTAATCTATAGAAGTCCCACATACATTATATCTGTATCCTCTTGGAGGGTTCCTGAAATGATGATAAAGCAAAATGATGTACTGCTTAATGCTAAGAAGCAACATGTAAAGCCATCACAAAGGTTTCAGACAGATGAGCAGGTTGGCACTTGATACTCTTCATTGTCCATCGACTTCCTTTCACACACAGTTGTGGGAAACACAAAGCTATGTCTCTGGGTGAAGCCCTTTACTTCCAAGTTTCCTTGTTTATTAAAATCGAAATGTAGGAATGTAAGCAACTTTTTTGTAATATTTCCTGATTGGAAGATATTTCTTGGTGAAGAACAATGGAAGCCCAAAATCATCACCTTGTTGATGGCTGGGATGCAAAATAATTCTGAATAATGACAAACTAGGGTTGCCAGCTCTGGGTTGGGAAATACCTATTTTGGGCAGGGAGCTTAGGGAGAGCAGGGTTTGGGGAGGGCAAAGATCTCAGCAGGGTACAATACCATGGAGTTAGGGTTGCCAATTCTGGATTGGGAAATAACTGGATATTTTGAGGGAGGAGCCTGGGATGGGTGGGGTTTGGGGAGGGGAGGGACCTAAGTGGAGTATAATGCCATGGAGTCCACATACCAAGGCATTTTCTCAAGAAGAACGGATCTCTGTAACCTGGAGACCAGTTGTAATTCCAGCGTATCCCCAGCCACAATCTGGAGACTGGCAACCCTACCACCCTCTAAAGCAGCCATTTTCTCCAGAGAAACTGAACTCTCCTCCACCCACACCACAATAGCCCCCCTGCCCCCCAGTTTTGGTAAACAGAAGGGATTTTAGCCCTAAAATGGGAGTTTTAGGGCTAGCACATTCCTGTGCTAGATTCGGGGATGCCATCTCATCTAGCTGAGCCCTCATATTTCCTTACTCTAATTTCTAATAGCTCAATGGAACCCACTTTTAGAGACATCAACTGGCTGTTTTTAGCATGCTGTATCATATTTTAACCCTTTACTGATTTTAAGTTTTCTTATACTTCTGACTGCTTCTGCCTGGACTAGTAATTCTTATCCTACTTCATTAGACTTTGCTCATCTGTTCCCTTTGACAGGCTGGAAACTCTGCCCTCTCTCATTATCCATGTGGTAAAAAAGGGGGACTCTTTGGCACCATACCCCATTGAGGTCCCTGTCCTCTCCAGGCTCCATTCCAGAAATTCCCAATCTGGCTCTGACAACCCCATCCCCCACCTCCACTGGTGGCTCTGTTAGGGAACCTGACAACCCTAGGCTAACTGCCTCTGAATGTCTCTTGCCTTGACACTGTGACTTGACAGCAAAAACAAACAAACAAATCCCTTCCAGTCCCTAACACCAGGACCAGATCTACATGTTTTTTGAGGTGGGGGACAAAATTAAAAAATGATGCCCCCTTATGGACTCCATATCTAATTTGGCACACCCCGCCTCTGGTGGCACTGAGTCGGGGCAAGCACCCCCTCTGCTCCTCCCTAGATTCGGCCCTGCCTAACATAGGGATAGCTTAAAGACTTATGACAGGATTCACCGCCAGCCTCTCTTTGCTCCAGTTCCCTCCCCTCCACTGCCTTCTATGATTTTTGTTATAAAAATCTCCAAAATGACTTTCTTTCCATAAGCACTGACTCTGGAAAGGTTATGCTGGAATAAATGTATCACTGGCTTCTGTTTTATTTTGTCTTGTGCATTATCAGATTGTGTTGCATCTTAAGTAAGAAGCTGCATAAGAGAACAGGGAGCCACTGAGCATTCAGATGTAGTAAAGCAGCCATTGCATATTTGGGGTTCCATTTATTTATTTATAACTGATTTATTTATTTAGGAGTCACCTCTACAGAGACCTGCTTGAGGCAGCTCACAAATAAAAACAATACCATTGATTCATAAAAACAACATAAATTATCAATACTAAAAACAATCAATTAAAACCAACCCAGAGGCATAAAACCAGCAAAACAACACACTGAACACAGTTTACAAATCCATGAACATTCCTCAGGCAAGGAGCGGACCATAAAATAAGCAAAACAAAACAAAAACCATCTTAGTTAAAAGTCTGAGTTTAAAAATATGTGTGTATCTAAAGTAGGCTCCAGGCAAGGCTAATGGGGGTGGGGGGACAGACATTACAAAAGTGAGTTGTAGGGTTGCCAACTCTGGCTTGGGAAATTGCTGGAGATTTGGGGACAGTGCCTAGGGAAGGCAGAATTTGGGGAGGGTAAGGGAGGTGATGGCATAGTACCTGCCCTCCAAAGCTGCTATTTCTTCCAGGGCTACTCAACAATGTAGTGTGGTGATCAGTTATAAACCCAGGAAAACTCGAGGTCTCACCTGGTGGAGCTGGTAACTCTAGCCAGGGGCCACTGATGAAAATACCTTTTCTCTTGTCATCACCACATGCTTAATCTCTGAAGGAGGTGGACACAGAGAGCAGTGTGTGGGACAAAATTGTAACTAGCAAGACGAACAATCTGGAAAGATCCTGCCCCCCCCCAAAAAAGATACAAGGGTAGCTTACAACCAGTAAATATCCACTAAAAGGCAATTGTGTAAAGTATAATTAAAACAGGCTCCGAATCGTGGGTATAATTAATTATAATAATAAGTATAATTAAAACAGGCTCTGAATCTACGGCTCCAAATCGTGGGTTTTATACCGTCATCACCTGCGACTCCTTGAGCGCTTTCATCAGCGCTGCCTTCGCACCATCCTCAACATCCACTGGAGTGACTTTGTGACCAACACTGAAGTTCTCAAGCGGGCGGAGGTTACCAGCATCGAGGCACTGCTGTTGAAGACGCAGCTGCGCTGGGCAGGGCATATTTCTAGGATGGAAAACAACCGCCTTCCCAAGATTGCCCTGTATGGCGAACTCTCCACCGGCCATCGAAATAGAGGGGCACCAAAGAAGAGGTACAAGGACTCCTTGAAGAAATCCCTTGGCACCTGTCGCATCAACCATCACCAGTGGTCTGACCTAGCCTCAGATCGCAAAGCATGGAGGCACACCATCCACCAGGCTGTTTCTTCTTTTGAGAACGCACGCATAGCTGGTCTTGAGGACAAAAGGAGATTGAGGAAGAATCGCAGTGCTACAGCACCAACCCTAAATCAGACTTTTCCCTGCAGCCACTGTGGCCGGACCTGCCTGTCCCGCATTGGTCTTGTCAGCCACCAGCAAGCCTGCAGCAGACGTGGACTATTGCACCCTTCTTAAATCTTCGTTTGCGAAGCCAAGCCGAGAGAGAGAGAGAGAGAGAGAAATCAAAACAGGCAATGAAAATCCAAAATTTCAGTTAAGGAAAATGCTGAAAGATTATTGGCTTGTATACATTATGGTTTTTGTTCAGCCCCATACCTGTTGTCTGTAGTCCTTACTGCAGCCTCTTTTCAGACATTCACCTTGGCACTCCAACTGCACAGAATAAGTATGTGACCGACCACCTGCAATCCTCCCAATACGAATGATCACCATATCATGCAACTCAAGCCATGTGCATCTTTTCATATTACAGTGTTGTTACATGCAAATGTGCATGCTCAAAAATCCAGTATTCTATTAAACCATACCAAAACTGGAAAATATGCATATCACCCTATTCACCCAAATGGCTACCATGTGTTTCACAAAGGATGCTCTTGCTATGGATATTTGGAGTGCAAAAATAAAACATCTAAAAATGACTTGTTTAAGGAATATGTCTACAGCCAGAACACTGCAAAGATTAGTTTCTGTGGCGATTTTTGCGCACAAAAATTTCAAAATGTAGCACTCGCCTTTTAACACACCTTAAACAAATGTGGCTTCACATCTCATTGTTTTAGCATAGGCCTCACTGTCTAGAAGAAGCTTTATGAAACTGTAAGACTTGTGATGAACACATGAGAACTGACATCTCTGAGCAGAATAAATAACCAGTGTCGATTAGACAGCTGGTATGCACAGGCTGTTGTTGCCCATTGTGCTGACCTGTATTGTCTTATTGTTTCCTCTGGCTCTTTGTCTGGCTTGTGGCACTCAGCAATAGTCTCATATTTAACTTCAAAGCATTTTTTTAAAGTAGGCTCCATCTTCCTGCTTTCTGTGTTTTTATACAGGGCCTGGCATTCAATTACCATAGCCCATGCAAAGGTTTTATTTGCAGTACTGTAGGTTTTGCATATATATGTGTATGTGCAAGTACATGCACACACACACATTGTGTACATGCTCAGAATCACTTAACATAGATTAGTGGCTACAAATTAATCCTTGTTAACCACCCCACAGCACTTACAATCGGACTAATAAAAAGATTTGGTTTTGTGCTCTGTCATTGTGTTCTTATGGATTAAGTGACTGAGAGAGTACAACCCCTGAGCTGGTAGTCATTCCACATTGATGGACATGGAGGACAGATGTTATGCATGTCCTGATAGTGATTGTGTGTCTACATAGATAGATGGATCTATGAAAGCAAGTTCCAGATATTATTTTCTCAGAATGTGTTTGGTTCCCACTGTGCTGTGCTGTCTGTGCTGGCAATCTTCCAGAAAGAAAGCACATGGGCCAGGGAGCTCCTATAAACAAACAGATGGGCTCACATGGGAGCAACCTTCAGATTGCTTATTATCTCCCTCCGGGCTTGATGACAGCCGACTCAGCCTCCCTGCCCCCTCCTGCCCCCTCCTCATGCCATCCCTTAGTGAAGTGTTTGGCTGCCGTCTGCACCATTCTCATTTATGACTGGTTGTGGGATAAAAGAGGCTTGTTCGCTGGGACAAGCAACTGGTGTGGGGGCAACTGTTGCCATCTGTCTAGTGGGGGTGCTTCGAAGAGTAGGGTGGGAGGTGGGGTGGACCCTTTTTGTTTTGTTTCTCCTTTCATGCTTCACTAAGCTGCACCTTTTGTCTTTGGGGGAGGCGAGTGGGGGTAAAAGGGCCCAAGAAGCTTGGGAGCAAAGTGGCCTCCTTTTATTTGTTCATTACACAGGTCAGGGCAGAACTCACTCACCATCGTCAGGATTTGCATGCTGATTTTGGTTTGTAGAAATGTTTTCCAGTGGACTAACAGCCCAATAGCAGAATTCTATCCTGCTTTCTTGCTTGGCTCCCATCATATCTATTGGCCCCCTCCTACCCACTTAAAGGTCCACAGAGTTAGAGGAAATAAGTGAGGTGCCTCAGATCCAGTGCTAACTGAATCTCTAATGTTCAATGTGCAACTGAGATAACTTGACTGCTGGCAAGTCAGGGATAGAAAGGACCCCTCCTTCCTTTTGAACCACAAAAAGGATGGTACTGATTGGATATTGCCTTTAATGGTCGTAATGAGGGGAAATCAAGTGAGAGAAAGATTTTCTTTGCATTTATTTGTTTATATCTCACTTTTCTCCTCAGCTGAGACTCAAAGTGGCTGAGAACATCATTTCCCTGTCCTCCATCTTTTCACAACAGCCCTGTGAGGTAGGTCAGGCTGAGAGTTTGTGATAGGCTCAAGGCCACCCATGAGCTTCCATAGTAGAAGTGAGGATTTGAACCCAGGCCCCCCAGCGTCCTAGCCCAATCCTCTATTCACTACACCATGCAAACTGACTGATCTAAGGATAATACCTTGGAAAGTTTTTTGTTAATAGGATACAAACTGCTGTACATTTTCTTTAGTGGCATCACCCCGAGAGGTAATTGTATGTTCCCATTTCACAGGTGGGGGGAACTGAGGCCCAGTAACCATGATTTCCCCATTGCTGCCTCAGCAATTTGCAGGTAACTAATAAATTCATTACACCACAACTTTGCTCCAGCTGTTTCCCTGCTCAATTAATATAAAAGGAGGGGGGAGTCTCAGTTTACTTCCTTGCTCAGCTCCAGACCGTGTGCATCACTTGAAGGCCAATTATTATTATTATTTTAAAGTTCAAGTTAAATTTGTGGTAAGGTATGAAACAGGCACATGCAGTAGAACACATGCCGCTACCTTGTACTGGGTCACACTACTGGTCTATCAAGGACAGTATTGTCTGCTTTGATTGGCAGGGGCTCTCCAGGGTCTTGGGTAGAGGTTTTTCCCACCTGTTTCTCTTAACTGGAAACTTGTGCCATGCAAGCTCACTGGGTGACCTTGGGCCAGTCACATTTCTCAGCCTAATCTACCTCACAGGGTTGTTGTGAGGATAAAATGGAGAGGTCCCCTTTAGAGAGAAAATTGGGGTATAAATGAATTAAATAAATAAATAAAGTCCCAGGGATTAAACCTTGGACTTTCTACATGCAAAGCAGATGCTCTACCACGTACCTCCTTGCATTCAGATTAATAAGCACATTAGTTACTGTGGCTGAAGATCATTGCTTTGCAGAAAAAGTGTACTGCATGTTTGAAAGACAAAATGTTTGATGGATAGCATGAAGCCGTATGAGTGAACCCCAAGCCATTAAATAAAAAGAACAAAAAAGGGTCAGGTTTTTTGTTCTAAGTGCTAAGGTCTTGACAAGTATTCTGGGAAACCACTTCCCAGTTATAGTGACAGCAATAAACCTGGGATGAATAACATGAAATACTGATTCAGTTTTTCATTGCTGAAGATATAGCAGAAGATGAAAAGACTAGTCTCTATATCCTATAATGCCACTAAGCAAAATTTGAATCCTTCCTCCATCATCCAGCACTTCCTCCAACTTAAGTGGCTCTTCCTCCAGCCTAAGGGTAGGATGTGAACCACTGTGATTCCATGCAGTGGTGAGGAGACGTCCATATTACTTCATAAGAAATCTATTAACCCTGAAGCCAAGACATGAGACCACTGAATGTTGTCTGTCTTGGCTATTAATCAATCTGGAACACCTCCAAGTGCAACCACTTGCCAGCCTCCAGGTAGGGCCTGGAGATCTCCTGGAATTACAACTGATTTTCAGATGAGAGATTAATTTCCCCAGAGAAAACAGCTTCTTTAGAGTGTGGACTCTATGCTATTCTGTGCTGCTGAGGTCTCTCCCCTCCCCAAACCCCATCATCCCCTGGGTCTACCAGCAAATCTCCAGGAATTTCCCAAGCCAGAGTTGGCAACCCTAACTCAGAAAGTGATCATTAGCACACTATTGCTTAGAAGTTCTAGAATTTCTGTGTGGTTACACAACTGAATAAACAATTCTAAATGATGCAAAATGATCCTCTTGTTGGAGTCTTTACTTTCACAAAAATGTCTGCATTATGTGTATTATGGAAAGATTAAGAAATTTTTCTCCCCTTCACTCCCCCCCCCCCCCCCCCGGATCTTTGCAGTTGTCAAGTGAATTAGGTTGCCTGAAAGATCCCAGTGTGCCACTGACTCTTCATAGGCTCCATAGTCCCTAGGTTGATTTTCATAGATTGTTCAGTAGTAAAGGCTTTTGAACTCTGTGGCTCTTCAGACCAGCTAAGTCCCTCCTACCACATGACAACCATGAAAGCCTACTGAATGATGAAAAGCTGCTTGTTTGAATCCATTCCTGACTTAAAGTTAATCCATGCTGGCAATAAGTTAGCTGTCTGATTTCATTATGAATCCTTCTGTATTGGTATTTATAAATTATTGTAGCAAGGTGAAGCACAAATCTAGAACCTAACATTCTTGTCCTTCTTTGGTTTGCCGCAAGGGCTTTGGATCAGGTATGCTATGTGTAAGCTGGTTGCTCAGAACTCAATTCTCAGATGTGTAGGGACCCTACTGACAATGTGACTGTGGCACAGGTGGAAGGGAGAGTTTAAATCTCCCCCTAGGCCATTTTTCCAACAGCCCTGTGGAGTTGCTATTTGCCCCACTAGGGGAACCAAAGTATAGCCATCATTATATCAATATTTCTGACCTCAGTGGGGCAAACAGATCTCCCAGAACTATTTGGGATTAGGAAAATTGTGTGGGAGAGAAAACTGAAACTTGCTTTCCATGCGTGCTGTAGTCTCAGACTGAATCGGACTCCCATACCATTGGGACTTGAATTCCAAGAACAGAACTCACAGGGGACCATCTCTCATCAAAAGCTCTCAAGGTGGACCTGGGGCAGATACTCCTGTTAGTTTCTGGGCTAGCTGTGGCCATACTCCTGTTAGTTTCTGGAGCTTTGTGGCTCATTCAAAATCTTTAGCCCTGCCTTTCCTATTTCTTTAAAAATGGGTTTGATAGACCCCCCAAAGTTGTACAGTTTCAGGAACTTTTTTTTTTGTATCTAGCATTTTAATAACCTAGTGCTGGAGTACTGAGGCTGTTTGTTTGGCTTTCCTGTTGTATAATTGTAATAACTTCTCCAGAGACTTCGAGAAAATCCATATAATATGCAACAATGTCAATAAAACTTTGTTATGTCCCCAGGCACCTGCAGCTGCCAGATAAAAAACTGAGATGTTTTCATTTAAGCCTGGGAATGTTGTTCTTTTCCCAAGGGGTATATTTCTATTGTACCAACTGATTAAAAATGTCTCTGTGGTAGATGGGGAGGACAACAGATGCTTCCAGAGGGAGAGGTTTATGGCTCTTAGGTATGCTGAACCTGACATTCATGGAGACTGGCAGTTCTTATACTTCATTTATTATAGTCCATGTGATCAGTGTGGATGGCACAGTAAAAGTGGCACAAAAGCACTTTGAATAGTATCACTGCCCTTGTGCTAAAAGACATACCATCCTTGAGTACTTCTTGTTTTGATGCTACTATTACAGAGGAAGTTGTTGTCTGGAAGGCTTCTAAAAATACTGAGAAGACATTAGTCTATGTCCAGTGGATTATTAGCAGACAATGGCTTGGATCTGGTGACTGGAGCATTTCTGCAGGTTTCTGTTTGTGGAGGATGAATTTCTCATTCCCACCCCCCATGCAGCCCCATTTTTTCCATAAAATGCTGCTTCTGGCAATTCCTGTCCCTCAGGAGCACCATTTTGTAGGGCATTTGGGGGATACAGCAGGAGGGAGAAAAGCATAGGGTTGTGCTCCATGGGCAGATGCCTTTCAGTCCACAAAAACACTGGCTACAAGATATTAATAGCAAGAAGCACATATTTATATCAAGATAATATATTTTCTAACATAGTTTCTAGTTGACATGTTTTGACTGTGTGCTGTATGTAATGCTGTAGTTTACTTCTTAGTTATGTCAAAAAACAGAGGAACAGGATACCCCTATGTCATACACTGATGTCAGAAATTCTGCACATTTCTTTATTTATTGAAATTTTTATATCCTGCCTTTTCTTGTGAGAGCCAGTTTGGTGTAGTGGTTAAGTGTGCAGACTCTTGTCTAGGAGAACCGGGTTTGATTCCCCACTCATCCACTTGCACCTGCTGGAATGGCCTTGGGTCAGCCACAGGACCGGATCTACATGTTTTTTGAGGGGGGGCAAAATTAAAAAATGATGTCCCCTTATGGGCCATTATATCTTATGGTCCCATAGAATACAATGGACTCCATACCCAATTTGGCGCCCCTCCTCTGTTGGTGCCCGGGGCAAGCACCCCCTTCTGCCCTTTCCTAGATCCGGCCCTGGTCAGCCATAGCTTTCCCTTGTGTTTGAAAGGGCAGTTGCTGTAAAAAGCTCTCTCAGCCCCATCTACCTCACAGAGTGTCTTTTGTGTGTGTGTGTGTGGGGGGGAGAGGTAGAGGAGATTGTGACCACTCTAAGACTCTGAGATTCAGAGTATAGGGTGGGATATAAATCCAATATCTTCTTCTTCAAGACAGCTTACAAATCACAATTTTAAAACATAACAATTTAAAATATACAAAATAGATCCCCAAATCACCCCCCACCCCGCAGTAACCACCAGATATGCTGATATTTTAGCAGTGTGATTTATGATGTCTAAATGGGCCAATATGTTCGCAGTTGTTGAAGGTATATAATGAAGTATCATTAGCAGTGGCTTAGTCATCTGTCATGCTTACTATTGTACTATGAATCCTTGCCTTTTGAGATTTATCCCATCTGTATAATACTGTTTCATCTCCACTATTTACAAACTTACCAATTTCCTTTCCAGGCTATATAGTGCATCTGATGAAACAGGATCTTTCTTATGAAAGTACATGCAGCAATAAATGTTAATCATAAAGATGCCACAGTTTTTAGCAGAAAGGATAGAAAACTGACTAGGAACTGATGCTTGATTGTTACTCTGTTGTTTCAGGACTCACTCTTTGCTTCTGTCCTTATTCATGCATTCAAAGATTGGGGTGAGAGAATGAAATATTTTGAGAAATAAATTAAACCAAAATATATGTATTTATTACAAAGTATACTAAAACTGTACTTTAAAAAACATTGTCACAATCTGCCCTTGAAGGGGTTGCATACTTGAGATGCTCCTTTTCTTCCTCAAAGGATTTTTCCCTCCCCCCCCCCCCCGCCAAAAAATCTGCCCAACCTACAGACAGTCTAAGATTGAAGAGAGGCTATGTGTCTGTTTTCTTCAGATTGCTCGTGGTTAACTAGGGGAAGGGGGGAGAGCAGCAACCTGGTTCAAGAGCCAGGCACTGGAAGTGTCCACAATAATAATAATAAAATAAAAAGCTCTTGTCACTTTTTATAGAAACCCCTCTGGATAAAGGGAGGGGAGTTGTCGTCTTCCCTCCGGCCATCAAAAATGCCGCTTGGAATGGGCACAAGCTCCAGATGTGGGTTTGAAGCCCCCTTCCCAGACAGGCTTTGCCAGTTCTGGCTCTGGCCACTGGATCCTCCTGCAAGCTCCTGGCAGTGACTTCTAGATGGCCGCCTCTTGTCAGCTTAAGAGGCTTTGCCAAGGTCATGCTGGGGCTGCTGCACTGCTGCCTCTGCCGCTTCTAACAGCTGTCACTGGAAAGGGGCGGGGAGAGGAGAGCAAAAGACCACACAGCCACAAAGGGGCTCCAGACTGGGACTGGGCTGTGTTTGGCAAAGAGTGCCCCAAAGTGGTTGCAAAACAAATGGCTGAGCTCATCGCCCTCTCGAGTAGGGTTGCCAATCCCCAGGTGGGGGCAGGGGGTCCCCCAGTTTGGAGACCCTCCCCCTGCTACAGGGTCGTCAGAAAGTGGGGGGAAGGAAGGGAAATGTCTGCTGGGAACTCTATTATTCCCTATAGAGATTTATTCCCATAGAAAATCATGAATTGATCTGTGGGTAGCTGGGGCTCTGGGGGGGGCTGTTTTTTGGGGTAGAGGCACCAAATTTTCAGTATAGCATCTAGTGTCTCTCCCCAAAATACCCCCCAAGTTTCAAAAAGATTGGACCAGGGAGTCCAATTCTATGAGCTTCAAAAAAGCTGCCCCTATCCTTCATTATTTCCTATGGAAGGAAGGAATTGAAAAGGTGTGCTGTCCCTTTAAATGTGATGGCCAGAACTCCCCTGGAGTTCATTTATGCTTGTCGCACCCTTGCTCCTGGCTATGCCCCTAATGTCTCCTGGCTCCACCCCCAAAGTCCCCAGATATTTCTTGAATTGGACTTGGCAACCCTACTCTTGAGCAATGCTGCACTTGTTCAGAGCAGCAGCAAATGGTGGTGAGCAAAGGGGGCAAATTGGATGTCCTTCAATGGAGGGGCCATACAGATGGAAGGGGGGGGTTGAATTGAGTGGCATTCCCTCCAGCCCCTCTGTAGCTATGGGCCTGCTTTGAAGTGGTGACTATTTGGACTAAGAAGTCCTGAATCTTTATAACCTGATACATTTCAATATTTCTGGGTTATAAAGCTTGAACCAATAATACAGGATCACTAATTCAGTATCTCAAGGTTGATAACCTCAAACCACATTAAAACAGGACCAAACATGCTTTGGCCTCCAAGTTCTTCCTCAGTGGTTGCTGTCCAATAGATTGAAGCCTCACTGGATGGAGGAAGATGGGATATAAACATTTTAAATTAACATACATACATACATACATAAGAATGTTCATGTCCAAGTCAGACAGAATTTTCTCATGTGCATGACAGGCCTGATCTAATTCTTCAATTCACCAAAAGTACCTAAATATTGTTCAAGGAAAGACAAGGGAAAGAAAATTGTGTAGGGGTAAGGAATCAGTAAGAAGAAAGGCCTCCAGTTCTTAATTTCTGAAAAGAGAGGCATCCTTGGATCTCATGCTATCTGCTCTAAGCAAGCAGGCACAAGCTGTGGTTACACAGTGGTGAAGTAAATGCACTGCATAAGTACACCATCCCTTTTCTCTCAGGTTAACTCATAAATTCCAGGACTTTGCCCAATAAGCTTAGAAGCCTACAACTTTGTTTAGGACTGATCTGGCTGTTGTCCTTGTTCAGTAAGAAACAATGGTCAGTATGATATTCAAGAAAGGTGAGGATGAATCAGGGAGAGAATTGTTATCAGTATCCCATTCCCTACCTCTACTCTGCCCCCCATCTCAAAGATAAAAGAACCCAGACACTGCAGACTGAGAGAATGAAAACTAGCTATGAAGTTTCCTAGCAAATTGAAACACAGCCTAGCCTTTATTTGTGCAGTTCAGGCAGCCAAATAAAACACATGATTTGTGCCTGAAGGCAGGCCTTTTATTGGGGAAAGGGGATCTTGGGAGTGTAGCACTAGGACTGTGTTTGGAAATTATTTGAAGCAGCATGGAAAGTTTAAAGTTCCTCCTGGCTCTGTTTTACATGTTATACGCTAACCTTTTTGCTAGTTCTGACGGTTAAAACATATTTGTGATAATCTAATGGAGTTCTAGCTGCTCCTTCACTGTTAGGATATTTAGAATCTTTTAGCAAGAATATCTGATTAGCAAGGATCTCTATCAGTAGTGTCTGATACTATCATTTGTATTGCATTAAATTACATTTAATCAGTGTAATTATTTTATCTACCCATATTCTGCTGGATGCGATAGTTATGCCTTACAGCAGGGGTGGCCAATGGTAGCTCTCCAGATGTTTTTTGCCTACAACTCCCTTCAGTCCCAGCCATTGGCCATGCTGGCTGGGGCTGATGGAAGCTGTAGGCAAAAAACATCTGGAAAGCTACCGTTGGCCACCCCTGCCTTACAGAGGTCAGATATATTTTTTTTTACTGGATTCTCCCTTAATATTGTAAGTCATCATTACAAAGTCACATAGCATAATGCACTTCCTTTACTCAAGAAAAGTATGGCTCTTTAGAATGTCACAATATGGGCCACTATTATTCTTCAGTGTTCTTTATATTTGAGCTGATAGCTTAGGGAGGACACTAGTGCCTTGGCAGAATGCAAACGTTGCATGTAGAAAGTCTTCAGCTTTATTCCTGTACCTCTAGTCAAGATCTTGGGTAGAAGGTATGGGGAAAGGCTCTTTTCAGCCTGAGACCCTACAGAAGTTCAGTGGACATGAGGACACAGGATGCGGTTGTGCCACTGTTCCCTCTGCTCGCCCATTGTCCATACATAGAGGAGAACATATGTGCAGTGCAGGGGTCTTCCAATGCAGATGCAAATAATATAATCAATAAACTACTGTACTAGTTGAGCAATTCACATATATGGGCATAAGGGCTTACATACATATGGGTAGGCCTCTGTGCAAATGATCTTCTATGCATGAAAACTAGGTGTGCTGAGCAGCTAGGGGTAGAAGGCATGACCACAATCCTCCCCTCCTTTACCTAACATCTTTATAACTTTCAGTTTCCCTTGGAACAGTGAACTCCACCCACCTGTGATAGCATTCCTCCTGTTGTTTATTAGATCATGTGTCCTGACCCAAAAGTAAGAACAAAAATGGAAGTTCTCATGATCTTGTTGTTCGGTTTTTACCCTAAAATATTTTTAAAAAAATTTTCATACACACCACTAGAACATTCACTGTATCTCTCACGATTTAAAAGCTACATTGCATAAATATACATTGTCATTTTATTTCAAAGTGGCTCATTTCCATTTTCTAGCTCAGAGATTAACAAGTCATAGAAGCATACAAATAGCATTTTTATGTTACAAACCTTGATTGTTCTTTAAATAGCCTTGAAACTCCTGAAGAAACAAAAATGAATTCTCCATTTACGATCTATATTCTGTATAGAATACTAAAAAGCACTGTGAATCTTTCCTCAGATGTATCTGCTTATCACTTCACTTCAACATTTTATGTGGCTTCCAGGCAGACTCCTTTCCCCTCCTGTGCTCTGTGGGGCTGAATGCACAGTTAAATACCAAAAAGTAATAAACTACCTTGTGTTTGTTGAGATTTGGCTCTAGTGAGTGTTATCCCGGGAAACCAGGTCAGAAAAGGCCCTAGCCCTGGTTGGACTAAGTGGATGTTCTTTGGGCCAGGGACGATCAGCAAGTGATGATCTGCCAAGTGCAAGGCTCTCTGAGGCACATTTGGGGTGAGGGGTCCCTTAGATATGTCAGTCCCTGGCTATGTAGGGTTTTAAAAGTAAGTACCAACACCTTGAAATGGATCCGGTACTCAATCAGAAGCCAGTGCAATTGGTGTGGCATGCTCGCATAGACATAGCAGTCAGCAGGTGTGCCCAGGGCCAGGAAGAAGTGCCGGAGGAGGAAGGGGAAGAAGCACAGGCAGAAGCACTTTGCAGGCAGTGCAGTGGGTAGGGGGTGCCAGTCATGGCTGCTGCCGGCGAGCTCTGCTGCAGCTGTTGTGCTGCTGCTGTCGCCAAGCGCCTGTGCCATGGGAGGAGGAGGAGGTGGCTGGGGTGGTGATGGCTGCTGCTTTGCCTGAACTCCATGAAGGTGGACTTGGAGGAGTCTGGAGCATCCAGCCCATCTACCATTGTTGTCATAGTCATCATCCAAGGAGGTGGCCCTCCACCCCCCAGCCTGCCTCACCCCCATGCCTGTGGCCACTCCCACCACTGCCACCTTCAAGGGAGCCACTTCATTAGAGGAATCAGCGGTGGGGCTTGCATGCCCTTTTGGCGGGTAGAAGAGGGGCCCCTGCTCATGCAGGGAGGTGTGGGGGCGGGTGGCAGGGGCTGGCAGCTGAGTGCACAACCTCTCAGGCGTTCTTCACCAGGCTTTTCCTCGCTTTCTTCTTCCCCTTCATTTATGACTGGTGGCTTTTGGGGCTTTTTTTGGTGGGGGGTGGTGGTCTCTCTCTCCCTCCCACACACTTCCCTTGTCTTTTTTTGGAGGTTAGGGGGGGGTCAGGGGGTTGTTGTTGCTTCTCCCCTCCTCTCTGGTGGGGTGGAAAGTAAAGAGGGTTTTTTCCCTCCTCCTTTTTTAAAAAGGTGGAGTCTCTGAAAGTTTTGCTTCTGCAGGCAGATAGTCAGATGTGTAGTGGGCATGCAGACATGGGTGCTCTAGCCTCGTCTAGGGTGCAAAAAAATCTGACATTGGCCCTGGGTGTGCCAACACATTTTGCACTAGCTGGAGTGTCTGGATGAACTTCAAGGGTAAGCCCACATAAAATGAGTTACATTAATCAAGTATGGCTACTCTGTGGCTCTAAAAGCATTCTAATATTTTTTTCCTTCTGTGGTACAAATGAAACTGGCTTCATTGTATCTCTGTAATCCACCTTGAGTCTCAGCAAGAAAGGTGGGTATAGATAAAGTAAATAAGCAAATAAACAAATAACAATAAGTAAACAAGCAACAATAAAAGTCTTGTTGCCCTTATTTTTGTCAGCATGGTACTTCCCAGCTGTTTTTCTTTTTCTTTTGAGGGAGGTAGTTTTGCTTGTGTACCATACAAATGCACTTTGCTATGGTAACATACATTTGTATGTTTGTCAGTTAGTATGGTAGGGAGTGCCATACAGTGAAGATGTTCTTTAAAAATATTAATCATGTTTTAATACGATTTTAGGGAGGGGGTTGTTTGTTTTGCAAACTGTTGAAAACTTTAAAAGTCACTTGATTAATAAATTGGAAAGTAGTAGCTACAACCAGTGCAGTATAGGGACATGGAAAGATACTTTGATCATGGGCCATATAACCATCTTCTTCTTTTCTTCTGCTGATTGTGTTCTCCATCTATTTGGACTAAGAAGTCCTGAATCTGTGTCATCTCCCCCCTTCACTGCTCCAGACACTGTGGAGAGAAATTGCAGTTTTAAAAAACAGAAGTAAACACCTGGAGAGGGAGAAGGAGAGAGAGGAGGCAGGCACAGATTGGGACAGCAAACTGCAATAAAGATTGAACATGTTCTTTAGCTATGGGACCTCACTGCTGCGATCCCTTCTCCCCATGCCGATCAGAACACTACCAAATAACAAGGGGCTTAAAATCCTGGCTCAGACACCACTGTAATTTTTATACCAGTCTCTGTGCTGGCTCTTGGTCCTGTCTCTGTTAATGACTCATGAAACCACATAGCTTTATGCCCTGAAGGCAGCTTGGAAGATCCTGGTACTGGCTGGCAGAGGAGATGGGATCAAAGCTTTACTGAGAAGGTGCTGCCAGACAACCCCTGTGAACTCTCAGCTGTTTATTTCAGTAGGAATTCTTCTGAGCAATAAAGGATCTATTGCTCTACCCTCCCACTCATATACTTCAGCAGAACTATCAGTAGCTCATAGATTTCTGAAAGTATTTGACATAAATGTGTAAATGAAGTGGCAGAGTAGACTGGTCTCACCAGTAAGGAATGGGCTTGGGGAGGTTGGCACTTTTCTTCATTCTAAACCTGTCTCCAAATGGCTGATTCAAGGCTTAGAAGAACCTTTCCAGACAATAGTTTTATCAGAGAGGAAATCTAGAGTTGTTCAGTTTCGTGCTGCTTTGTGATATGTTTTAAAATGAGTGAATCTTTTTCACAGTGAAACAAAGGGGGGAGAACTTCCTTTTGACAGTTAAAACACCTATGTCACTTTACTTGGATTTTGCAAGTGTCTTGGTGGCCTATTGGGCAGTTCTTATGAGGGCCAAACTACACATGATGGTGTTCATGTAGCTGCCATGAAGATGCCACTGCCATTTTAAAGTCATTTAAAAATTTTGCAGTGTGACCGGCTGAGATACTTTTGTTCCCTTCCCCATGCCTTATCAAGTGCTGAAACAGGTGTCTCCCCACAGGCTGTTTTGGCTTTCAAAAAGGTGCATGGGGAGTTTGACCTGAATAGCCAAAGCAAGCCCAATCTCATCAGATTTTGGAAGCTAAGTGGGGTCGATTCTAATCAGTACTTGGATGTGAGACCTCATTGAAATACCAAATTGGGAGGACAGGGGCAGACTTTCAACCACCTCTCTGAATATCCTCCAGATAGGGGTCAGTCACCAGAGATCAACATGACTTCCAAGTACAGACCCCCCCACTCCACCTCCAAAAAAGGTGCACGGGGGGAATATTACCTCAGCCTGCCACACTGTAGTATTGTGGTGATCATAAGGATGCCATTATGTCTAGTTTGGACTTGAGTCTGAGTGTCAACTGACAGAGGCTTCAAAACTAAAGACACTTTTCTGGGAGTAAGCCCCATGGAATAAAATGGGACTGACTCCTGAGTAGACCTGTTTCTTCTCTTCCATACCAATTAATGACTTTCTTTTTAAAGAGTTTGTTTTTATTGTGTATTTGTTGTGTGAGGGAAATTTAATACAAATATTAAACAACATTACAGTCTCATCCCCAAGACAACTTCACATTGAAGAGACTGAAGATAATCAAAAGTAGACATGACTCCCCACTTCCTTTTCTTTTTATTTAAGAGAAGAGTATTCAAAGTAACTGCAAGGCAGTTTTATGAAGCTGACATAACATCAGGTTGATGAAAGGTCTCACAGAAATCAGACCCTATCTGGAGGGTTTTTTCCTCAACACATCATATTAGAAATGCCTTTGAGACTCTTTTGTGGTATTTGTGTGCACGTGTGTTGTTAATGCAGGACAGAGAGTTGAAGTGTCTCATTTTAAAATCAACTGTCCATTCTAGCCAATGTGTAGACATTTGCATTCAAATGAGGGATGTAGGAAATGTTTGTTTGTTTGTTTTTAAGCATTGCTTATGTATGGAAAATTCTCTGAGTCTTTGGGGCACCTTTGACTTACCCTAGTTCAGTGGATTAACTACCTATGTGCAAATGGGTAGATCAGGACCACCATACAACACAAGAGCCAGAAAACGTTGGATTTTCTTTACACCTCTTCTTGAAGCACAAACAAAAGGGCAGGAAGTATATTGCCTCCCTTCTTTTCCTTTGCCCCTTGAAAGAACAGGCATGGCAGATGTTAACTGAAGCATGGTCTCCAAGGGTAACCTGGAGTGAATACACACATGCTTCCAGCCAGCAGGGTTGGATTGGTGTCTTTTCACTTTCTGCAGTTCCCATGCAGTGTGGCTTGTGTTCCAGAGGGGACAAATTCCAAGCAGAATTGAGCTCCAGAGTGACTGTCCCCTTCTCTCTGGTGTTGGAGTGAAAAACTGTGAGGTTTTAAAGGCATAAATGAGCTCTGCCTGCCAGGACTCTGACCCTGTCAAGTGTAATCACAGAGGAAAGTCAAAATGGGACAGAATTATCTGCAGGCAATGCCGGTGCTGGGTCTTTGTCCTTTGCAGGCCTCTTTTGGAGCCACGGCACAGATCACCAACATGTCTTTTTGAAAGCAAAACAAAGCACATCTTGATATTTATGGCACACGCGCTGTTAGAGCATAATAGTGTGTAGTGTACAGTACAGTTAGACAGATGGCCAGTTAAACAAAGGGGAAAGGCTTGAATGAAAACTACAGAGACTGAGAATTTCTTACCCACGAAGCCGAAAAACAGTTCTTTGTTGTTGTTTTGAGAGCAAAAGAAAATTATATACATAGATGGAATATAATTGATCAGTAGTTTATGGAATATCTCAAAACTAAACTGTGTCTAGCATAGGGTTGCCAGGTCCACTCAGGAAATATCTAGAGTGGAGCCAGGAGTCTTTGGGGGCGGAGCTAGGAGCAAGGCTGTGACAAGCATGATTGAATGAAGGGAGTTCTGGTAATCACATTTAAAGAAACTGTGCTCCTTTTAAATGCCTTCCCTTCATTGGAAATAATAGAGGATAGGGCACCTTAGAATCATAGAGTTGGAAGGGACCTCCAGGGTCATCTAGTCAACCCCCTGCACAATGCAGGAAACTTACAAATACCTCCCCCTAAATTCACAGGATCCTCATTGCTGTCAGATGGCCATCTAGCCTCTGTTTAAAGACCTCCAAGGAAGGAAAGCCCACCACCTCCTGAGAAAGCCTGTTCCACTGAGGAATCGCTCTAACAGTCAGGAAGTTCTTCCTAATGTTGAGCCAGAAACTCTTTTGATTTCATTTCAACCCATTGGTTCTGGTCCTACCTTCTGGGGCCACAGAAAACAATTTCACACCATTCTCTAAATGACAGCCCTTCGAGTACTTGAAGATGGTGATCATATCACCTCTCAGCCACCTCCTCTCCAGGCTAAACATGCCCAGCTCTTTCAACCTTTCTTCATAGGACTTGGTCCCCAGACCCCTGACCATCTTCATCGCCCTCCTCTGGACCCGTTCCAGCTTATCTATATCCTCCTTAAAATGTGATGCCTCTTTTTTGGGGGCTCATAGCATTGGACTCCCTGAAACTGGGGTTTTCTTTAGGAGAGGCACCAAATACTATGCTGAAAATTTGGTGACTCTACCTCAAAAAACAGCCCCCCCCTACAACCCCAGATACCCACAGGTCGATTCTCCATTATACTCTATGGGGATCAGCTTCCATAGGGTATAATGGAGTGCCCAGTGAATATTCAATCCCCTCCCCTGCTTCAGTATGACCCTGAAGTGGGAGGAGGGCCTTCAAACCAGGGGATCCCCTGTCCCCAACTGGGGATTGGCAACCCTTGAGCAATTATGGATGGGAAGTTAGATATAGTCTCAATACCAGGAGTAGTGTGGTGTTTAAGAGAATTGGTGAAGTGGGTAGCAAGTCAAAGTCTTCTAAGTTTCAATTTGTTAGGAAAGTGAAAGTCAGCCTCCTGAGCATTCTTGCTTCTTGTGTCTGTCCCACATGCCAACAGTTCTCTGTGTTCTTACTGTTTTTGTTCCATCAGACAATGCACTGTGGCTTCCACATGATTTCCTCTACATTTTTACTTCCCTGGTCCCCAGCTATGCTTCCCTGCACCCCCCTTCCCCAGGGGGACTTTTTCTCTGTGTGTGATTTTAAAAAAACCTTGGTAGTTGACTCATCCATATATAGCATTATACCATATGATTACTAGATTGAGTACTGATTTTAAAAACCCTCAAAAAGCACCCAATTGTGTGTGTGTGAGAGAGAGTTAAATGGCTGACGTGGGGACTGAGACAGGGGAAATCCAGGCTTTTCCACCTACATGGCAGCCATCCCAGCTTTGCAGCAATCTTTCCCAAAACATTTGAGCAAAACAGGTTTTGGAAAGATCTCAAAAAAGACAAGACAAACCTGGGAGGTACATGAAAGTAACCACAGTGCTGTGAGGAAGTGGGAAATCCCCTACTTTTCAACAGCATCCATCCTGGGGCAAGCAAGCTGCGTGTAAAGGAATTTGGATATTGGAGATGTTTTACGCTTTTAATTGAGATGGTGGTTGTTACAACTTTTTTTCCTAGAGAAATCAGATTAGTGGTTAGAATACAGAGCAAGTATAAAGTCCCCTAAATCTGTGTCTGCAATAACTGTGTATCCTACATTATTTTCTAATGTTGTGCCTAAGGGCACTTATAGTCACAAGACCTCTTCTTCCAGCAACTCAAATGATTTTACAAATAAGAAACACATTCAGTCAGTACACTTGGCCCCCACAAGTGAGACAGGGACTATGCCAATTCTTCTTGTGGCTGCTCCTTGCCAGTTGAACTGGAGTAACAAATCAGCTTGCATGGCACAGCGATGTTAGCATCAGTCCCAGGAAATAAATCCTGTACAATAATATTTAATATTTTCTGCACAGCCAAGAAATGTAAATTTGCTAAAGATCTTTGAGTTCCATGTTGTGTGTGAATGCTAAATGACTTGTTTGCTTTGTGTATTTGACCTATGTCATGGCAAATGCATTTGTGTCATCTCTTACTAATGCTAAGCACTATTTAAAAGGCCAATTAATTCTGATCCTCTTCTAAATGAAGCAGGATTTTATTTTAAATCTAATATTTTAAGAAAGTCTGTTTGATATTCAGGGCCAATTTTCTTGTTAATTTTTAAAGACACTCTTGTGAGTTCACTACATACCAGGCAGGTTTAGACTTGTATAGAATGAATTACCCTTTGGGGACTGAAAACAGAGGCTCCATTTTTAAATGTCTGTGGTGGTGGAATGCATGTGTGTCTGTGTGTACACAGCAAGATTCAAAGACACATAGAATTAGATTGCAGCCCCCCGACCCCGGCAACAGGTCACTTAAAGAACATTTGTTATGATTGTTTTCTTCTATTTTTTGCATTTCATAAAACTATATTGAAACAGAGCAAGCAGTCATTTTTTAAAGTTGTTGGTGCAAAAGGAGTTGGGGATTTGGTATGCCTAATACACAGGACTATATAGTTGTTTATAATGATATAATCATTCAGTGTGTAAAATTAGTGAGCTGGCTAAAATACAGTAGCTCCTGATGAATAATCATATATGGTAAGTGTCCATACCCTTCCTAAATAGCACCCCTACCTTAAATCCTGGAAATGGTATAGAAATAAAATGTATCCTAAATCCATCTGTTTCTTCAGATGTTGTGATTTTAAGAAAATCTGAATATTATCTGGAAGAATTCCATATGGTTTGAGAAACAGTGTGGCTAGAATCTTGGATCTGAGTTAACATAGTGGTCTTCAGAAGCCATTAGTTTGCAGCTTCAGTTTTTCACTGGTAAAATGGGAATTGCAATGAGTACTGTTTGGAGATTTATTAATGTGATACAGAAGTAATGTTGTCCCTCTAAAGGAAAAGATGAGCAAATCAATAACTGTACAAGAATTTCTAGAAATAGAAATTAGAGACTGTCTTGCACAGCTCATAAGTAGCCTTTTGATAATTGTGGACATGTAAATGTTGTCATGTTGCCTAACTTGCCAAATGCTTTTGAATCATTGTTAGATTCATCCTTCCAGTTATTATGTGAGAGTTGGCTACTATTTTTGTATTACAGATGGGAAACTGAACCTGCATGCCCTCCAGTAATTCACAGTTGAAAATACAGGCGCTCTTCTTGTAGATTTGTCCCCATTCTCTAAGCAAGAATTACTGTCTTAGCTCCTCTGGGTATATTACATCATGGAAAACTCTTTTTGGTCAGCTGTACATTGAAATGACTCTCATACTTTATTTCTTGCTTAAATTTAGGATGTTTTGGAGTGCATGCAGATATAATATAGACTATCAGTAAGAGCTGTGTTTCAAATACATTCAAGCCCTTCTTACATTTTTGAGAGTGTGCATGTCCACTATATGAAATGGGGAACTCCAAATTCCCTACACTTAGTGGAAAGTCTGAATACAGCACATACAACTTTATTTTAATAGGCTTCTGTTCTGGTCATTGGCTGAATAAACAGAGATCAGGAATGGGGATAGCTAGCACAATCCCACTGCTATTTCCATGTGCTAAGCCTACATTTTTTGAAGATGTAAATGCATCTTAAGTAATATTTACTATTTGCAAGAGAAGTTGGAGGGGTTAAGCAAAGGCAACACTGCACTGATAGCTTGTTTGGATGCATTTACATGCAGTTATTAAACCAATATGCATTTGCCTCAGCCCCCACACTCAGAGGCATAACTTCTAGAATCCCAGCGTCATTTCAAAAAGTAAAGATAGGGGCAGTTTTTAATCCTGGACAGGTACTAGAAAATAGGGCTTGTAAACTTTGGAGTGTTATGAATTTGAGGGCTGATTTTTTGTGACGTTGCTGATCCATGATTAGATCCCCAATGAATAATTAAAACCAGCTATAGGAGAGGAGCATTAAGACTGAAGATGAGGAGGGAGGACATTTTAATACTAATTGTATGCTGTTCACCTACTAAAACTGACCAACCCCCTTTCCTGTAGTATCTCTTTTCTCTACAAGGGTAAAAACAATATGTGTGTGTGTGTGTGTGTGTAGGGTCAATGTTGATCAGGAAAATAGTACAGAAGTAGATTATATCCCAGTTCCCAAGTCCCCCTCCTTGGTCAGCTTTTTGAAACTAAATCACACATCAGGGGATTTGGTCTTGGTTCCTGAACATCACATGTAGTTTGGCTTTGAGGAACAATGACTTTTTTTTCTTCGCAAGTACCAACTTCATTCACTTCTCACTGGATCACTCTGTATGTGTAAAACTGTTATGGTCAATAATGATGCAGCAAACAAGAGCCTTACCGGTTAGAGACAGACAATAATTTCAAGAGCCATTGTTTCCTATGGGTTGTATTCTTTGGTTCCTTATTTTTGTCTCAAGTTAAACAATTTTTTTTTTTTTTTTTACAAATCTGCAAAGCCAGGAGAGAAGAGGACAGGAGGATGAACCTGTACACAATATGAGTGAGGCCTCTAGTGGCAAAACTGTGTGTGTGTGGGGGGGGGGGACCAAAACACAATGGTTGCCTGCCTCAAGTGAAGCCAACAGTCTGGTACTGATGCTGCTCTTGCAGCCATTTGACCTCGCTGTAGGTCATGACCCACAGCCTGAGTTCTGGGAAACGTGGGGGCTGGTCTTGTGGAGTTACAAGGTTGTGAGGAGAACCTTAAAAATGCAGCCTGTGTGGTTTGTACCCCTCACAGAATAAGGGGTTTTTTTTTGTGTGTGTGTGTGTGGGGGGGGGGGGTTGTCGGTATCTGTGGGGTCTGGGGAGCCTTAATAACTAAGCTGATGCTTGTCCAAGAAGCTAAAGCAACTCCACTCCAACCCTTCAGGGTGGGAAGAGAGCTGCTCCTCTGACAAGCTGTTGATGGATAGAAGCTTGCCCGCTCCCTGCCCTGAAGGGCCGCCTGTTATATCGAGCAGACGCCGCCTCTCGTCACTGACTGCCTTTCTCTCCCGGCAACAGAATTATTATTTACGGGGGGAGGGAACCTCTCCCCCCTCAACCCTCACAAGCACCTTAGTGCAACAGTTGGTACGGCACCTTGGCAACAGTAATCTGATTGGCTAGTTGGTAGAGGCTGGTGGGCCAATAGAGGCTGCCCCATTCTGGAGAGATAAAAGGGAAAGGCGCGGCTCTTTCGGAGATGTTAAGGGTTTGTGTCCGTTGCGAAACGAGGGCGGAGAAAGAGGGGGCGGGCGCGCAGCGGTAGCAGCTGCCTGTTGTTACTTGTGCCGTATCTGCATATTTTCCCAGCTCTGACCTGCTTTTCCTAAGGCCTGGTCCCATTTCATTTAGCTGTGCGCGAAAGATATCCCCCCGCTACGCTGACGCGGCTGAATTAGGCAGGACAGTAGCTTGAGCTCAGCCTTCCTCTTTTCCCCCTATAACTATGCTTTTGTTTTCCAGACAACGCATGCAGAGATTTCGAAACGTTCACACTGATAAAATTTAGTGTGTCTGTACGGAAAAGATCATTTGAAGGGAGGTTAGATTCCAGGTACTTGGGAATGGTTTGTTTTGAATGCATGGAGAAGACAAAAGATTTGGGACATTTTGAACCTGGTGGCATTGAATATTAACATGGCCAACTTTCCAAATAGGAATGAATTGAAATTTATGTATTTGGTTGTCTAAAGGCCTAAGTGTGGCGTTGCTCCATTTGAACCAACAAGAGTTTTTCCAGAGGGGTTTAATTGGGGCTCGCCCAGCTGACCTTTTCAGCCAATATATTTATTGTTTACTCCCTGCTTTTATTTGCAATGGGGGAGCGGAAAGCAGTTTACAGCATTGTTCTCCCGTTTTCCATTTTAGCCTCAACAATAGTAAGGTTCATCTAAGAAACTTTGGCCCATGGTGACTCAGTGAACTGATGTGACAGAGGCAAACTTTGATCTTCCAGAGTGTAAACACACTCAGTGTAGCTGTGGGTTTTGCTTCATATGGGACTGGATTGTGGGCTTTGGGTGCAATCAGGTTCAAATCTTTATTTATATTATTTATAGTTTGCCTTTCAGGCTGAGTTGAGCACACGTTCCAACAGTAGTCAGATTTATAAAGAATTGTACTAGGACAGGAAAAAAAAATTAAACTTGATTAAAAACTGGGTGTTCCCAACCTCTAGGTGGGGCTTGCAGTTTGAGATGTGTGAGTTGATCCATATACAAACATTGTATTCTGTGGCTCTGTTATTTATGAATTTATATATGAGAGACTGAGCAGAAGAAGAACATTGAAACCGTTTTGAAACTCGAAAAAGGATGAGTTCTCTTTTTTTTTGGGCTTCTGTTATATTTTCCTAAACAGAGGGCTCTGGATATCTAGTGACTATTATGAGCATCAGGTGAAGCATATTGAAACTGACTAAAGGAGCAGCGCAGCAGGAGGACTTAAAAGAGATGTTGTCTATACAGAATCCTAGGAATCTGGCTATTGTGATTAATGTATTTACTAATTTTTTATTGTTATTAGCGGTTGGAAGATGTAACACTTTATATAATATATTACAAGAGCCCCGTGGCGCAGAGTGGTAAAGCTGCAGTACTGCAATCTGAACTCTCTGCTCACGACCTGAGTTCGATCCCAGCGGAAGCTGGTTTCAGGTAGCTGGCTCAGGTTGACTCAGCCTTCCAAATCTTTCCGAGGTCGGTAAAATGAGTACTTAGCTTGCTGGGGGGAAAGTGTAGATGACTGGGGAAGGCAATGGCAAACCACCCCGTAAAAAGTCTGCTGTGAAAATGGTGTGAAAGCCATGTCACCCCAGAGTTGAAAATGACTGGTGCTTGCACAGGGGACTACCTTTACCTTTATAATATATTACACATTTTGTATTGCTTTTCAGTGTTTCTGTTTCCATTATCATTTACACCAAAGCGTGACAGCATAGCCGGTGGGTGGGAGTCGGCGAGGTAGGCAGTGGCCTCGGGTGCCATCTTGCCTACAGGGTGCCTCTCCCACTGCTCCGTTGCTCTTGGCTTTCCTGGTGGCAGACCCTGGAAGCTGAGAGCAGCAGGATTGCGCATCAGTTGTACTCTTCTTCAAGCCCAGCTTCCAAGCCAGGCTTGGAGGAGAGCTGCCTTGCTCTGAAGCTGCCTTCCCTTAAAGGGGAGACAGCCTCAGAGTGAGGCACAGCAGCCCCGTGGGCCCTTTCCCCCGCCTAGCACTCGGGCAGAGGAAGGAGGTGGAGTGGCCTCACTCTGAAGCTGCCTCCCCTGCAAGGGGAGACAGTCTCAGAGCAAGGCATGGCAGCCGTGCGGCCCCTTTCCCCTGCCCAACACCCGGGCTTACAAGATAGGAGGCGTGGCCTCACTCTGCCCCCCATGGGAGGCGCAGCCGTGGGGGTGGCCTGGGGCAGCAAAAACTCCAGCGCTGCCCCTGCCTGACAGAGTTCTCCCCTGAAGAAAATGGCTGCTTTGAAGGGTGGACTCTATGGCATTATACCATGCTGAGGACCCTCTCCAAACCCTGCCTTCTCCTGGATCCACCCCCAAAGTCTCCAGGTATTTTCCAAACCCAGACTTGGAAACCCTAGTTCCTGTAGAGTCTTCAGTATTTCTGTACTTCATGTAATTTTTTTTTTGCCTTGGACATAGTGGGTCAGATTGTATAAACGTCAGGGTTTATTTCTCTGATAATATAAATCAGCTTGGCTATAATAAAGTTAATGGGGTGTTCAGAGTCAGCATGAGAAACAATGATTAATGTATTCAGGTGGGAAGCCACATTGACCTGAAGCAGTAGAACGAAGTTTGAGTCCTGTGGCACTCTTAAAACCCACAAAATTTAATTCTGGGTATAAGCTTTTGTGTGCATGCACATTTCTTCAGACAGTGGTCAGAGCAGAAATGTCAAACATGCAGCCTGGGGGCTGAATCAGGCCCTCAGAGGGCTCCTATCAGGCCCCTGAGCAACTGGCTGTCATCTGCTTCCTTCTCCCTATCTCTTGTTTCCTTCTGCATAACAGCGTGCTTTTCAAGGCTTACTCAATCGCACAGGAGCTACAGAACAAAACCTCTGTTTATTCCCCCCCCCCATCAGACTGAGGCTCCTCCTTTGAGGAGGAAGGGGGGAAGGCAGAGCTTGTTTTTCCAGGCTCTCTCAATCGCACAGCAGAGCTACTGAGCCAAGCCTCTCTCCCTTCTGTTGGCTGAGGCTCCTCCCTCCTCCCATCTTCTGGGGAAGGAAGGAAAGATCCACAGCTTCCTTTGCTCAGTTCCCTTGGTCCCATGGAAGAAATACAAAGAAGGAACATTTAAGACCGAGTGCTAATGTTTTAAGTTTTTTAAAAAATATATTTAATTGTGTTTGTCTGTGTCCTTTATAAAGTTTATAGCTCTGCTACCTACTCTTAAATAGGTACATACCTGGCCCAACCCGACATGGCTCGGCCCAACAAGGTCTCATTTATGTCAGATTTGGCCCTCATAACAAATGAGTTTGACACCCCTGGGTTAGTGCGTTGGGTCTAGGATTGGGGAGGACCAAGTTAAAACCCCCGCTCTACTGTGGAAGGTTGATGGGTAATCTTGGGCCAGTCACACTCCATTTAATTTACCTCACAGGGTAGATGTAAGGACAAAATGGAGGAGGAGAAAACTGTGTGGAAAGACACATTGGGTCCCTTTTGGGGAGAAAAATGGGGTATAAATTGGTAATAAAATAAATTCAGACTTGTATATATTCCCTTGGAATGAGAGAGGTACACGTAGCCACTGGAATTCTACCTGCACAGTGGGATTATGAGGATGCTATATGGCTGAATGCTGTATGGGTTTATTTATACATACCTACAGTGCCACTAAACAGTATGTTACAGAAAAGGCTAAGCAAAAAGGGAGGCTCTGCTTCAAGGACCTTACATTCTAAACTTAATGGTGGTTGTGAAAGGGGAGAAGGTTATGTGTTTGTTTTAGCCTCAGCCTATTGCATTATATATAGTATTATATAAAATGCAACCAACTGTAGCATTGCAGAACAGCTAATTATGAAAACTGGATGTGATTGAGAAGTTCGAAAGAGGAAGTGGGGGCTAATCAAACTTCCTAGTTTGGGTATAGTATGGAGGATAAATTTATCTTTTCTTCAGGTGTTCCTAAAGACAATGGGTGTATAGTATGCTGCTGCTGTAGCTTTTGGGGGGCAGGAATGCAATTTTGGCTGGCTTGGTGTCGGGGTGTGGCCTAATAAGCAAATAGTGACACTGCATTCCTGTGCGTTTTTGCTCAAAAAAGCCTTGGTTCTGTTTTCCTTGCAGCTTTATGCTGCAGCCTGCAAAGACAAGGCAGAAAAGGCAAGAAACTGAAATAGCTGGGAACTTCATCAGCCTTGGAGCTTCAAAGGATGAGGACAGGAGGGGAGAGTAAGGGGGAGAAAAGGGCCCTGGGAACCTGATTAAAGCCCTGGGCGGGCCAGTTTTGGCCTGCGGGCTGGACATTTGACACCTCTGTTCTAAAGAAAGCATGAGATTCTTTCTTCAAGAGCCCAGCAAGAGTGCCAAGGTTAGGCTTGACCGCCTGCTTTCTGACTTACAGGTACTTGTAGCGCAGTCATCCTAGTTATTGAGAGGGGACATAGCTCGTGGGTAGAACATTTACTTTGTATGCAGATGGTCCTAGGTTTAGTCCCAGGCATCTTCAAATAAAAGGATCAGGTAAGTAGGTGATGTAAAAGACTACGAGAGACCCTGGAGAGCAGCTGCTAGAATATACAACTAGTGACCTTGATAGACTGACTCAGTCTAAAGCAGCCTCATATGACTCATATCTGAACCATACTGTTTCCAACATCTGTCTTTTCCTCTGAGGCCACCCCTTGAAATGCACATCTGTGCCAAAATAACTTCTCTTGCAAGTGTACTCCCCATCTGTTTTGCTTCTGCTTTTTAGTCCAGGCCAAACCTGAGGGTATTGGGGCTATAGGGTGGATTGGTAAATGAGAGGCCCCTGCCAGAGAATTACATGAGGGTGTTGAACATTCCTCTTCTTCTTTAGGAACTATGTTGGTTTTGTAAAGGATTTTGGCACTCTAATGAAAGATTCTGTCCAGGGAACAAAGAGTGGTGTGTATTGGGCTTCCGAGCACAGGAAAAGGGAGGGTGGTGCTGAGCAGCTGAATGAGCAGGAATTTACAATCTTCTTTGAAACACAAATAGTTTATGGCACAAATGCCTGCTCTACCACAACAGCAGCAGGGTTCTCTGGTTCCTAGTCCTAGTCCACTTGGCTTCCTTTGAGCTGGAAATGCTGCTTCTGTTAGTAATGAGAAACAGCAGGCACCATCGTGGTACGTTTCTTGCAGGAGCTTTGGAAACAAGATGAGCCTTAGGCAGATTTTCAAATGCTTGTGGATGCCTGAAAACTCTAAAATAATTAAAGAGAATAACTATTGCTTACAATTTTTGTTCAGGTTACAGGAAAACATGGGGCGGATAATCACTTCATCTGCATGAACTTGCTTAAGCAAGGGCCTAGCCCAATAAATAGCCAAATCCATTGTTTTTCAAACTTTCCAAACCTGGGCCCCCTACCTTTAACACACAGGTGGCAGAATAGGGCCTACTGTGCTGCAACCGCACTACCTGAGAACCATGTCACAGGAAGAGGCAGGGACAGAATTATGATCTCAGTGATAGGGAGGGGTGTATGCAATCCAAGAGGGTTGTCAGCTGCTGGCCCATGAGAAGCTCTGCTGGACTGCGGCCGCTGACCGTACTAGTGGTAGAATGTTGCCCTAGGAGGCACTCGGCGAGGTGTGCTTCCCACTCCCCATATATGATGCGGCGGAGCATTTCCTTCATAGCCCGCACCATTCTTTCTGCTTTGCCGTTTGTGACTGGATGGAAGGGGGCCAACCTTATGTGTTTTATTAAATTCTGGCCACAGAAATCCTGAAACTCGGCCGAAGTGAAGGCCGCCCCATTATCGTATACCAACGTGTCTGGGAGGCCATGTGTGGCAAAAACCCTGCGGAGCGCCCCTAACGCCGCCTGAGAAGAGGTGGAGGCTACTGGCACTACCTCTAACCATTTGGAATAGGAGTCCATAATGAGGAAGAATATATGCCCCTGAAAGGGCCCCACAAAGTCGAGGTGCAGGAGGGACCAGGGGTTATGAGTGGACTCCCACTGTTGGGCCGGGGTGTGGGGCAGCGCTGGACATGTCTCCTGCTGTTGCTGGCATCGGGTCACCCAGGATTCAATGGCGTCAATTCCTGGCCACCAGACATAGCTGCGGGCCAGCGCTTTCATGCGTACAGTCCCTGGATGGGTTTTGTGCAGCACTGTTAGGACTTGTTGCTGCAGTACCGGGGGCACCACCACCCTACTTCCCCACAACAGGCACCCCTTATGCACCAATTGTTCGTCCTAGCGGGATGCAAACGCCGAAAATTTTGCGCCCACCTGCACCCACCTGTCCTTCTAACCGCATGTATTGCAGATCGTGCTCCTGAACTTGCACGTGCGTCACTTGTGTGGCTCCCCACAGCTGGCGCAGTTCTTTGGGGTGATCGAGTCTGTTGCTCGTGGCCTAGGCTTTTGTTGGGTTGCCTGGTGCAGCTTGAGGGTGTTGTCCCTATCTGAGTCATCTGATTCTGCGGCTGGTTGCAGCTGGTGGGCATTGGTCCCTGGGTGGCGGGCTTTCTCTTTGTGTGCATCCTCAATGGCGGTGGCTATTTGTAGGGCCTTCTCCAAGATCATCTTTGATTCCATCGTGATTTTCCAACATGCCTTCCCATCCCTGAGGCCATGAGTGAACTTCACAAGCAGATTCTCCTCCAATTGTGCACCATACTCCGCCTTTCTGCCCAAGTCTCGCAGACGGGCTAGGAAGGTCGCTATGATCTCGTTCGGCTCCTGGGAGCTGTCGAGGAACTGTAGCTTCCGGGTGAGGAGAGTAGGCTTCGGGACGAAATGGCCGGTCAGCGCCTCGTTGATCTTGTCAAAGGAAGACGCCTCAAGTGTCTCTGGCACAACCAGGCCCTCCGCTAGCTGTAGCGTGGCTATGCAGCAGTTGCTCAGCAGGATGATCTTAATTTCGTGTTCATTATCCTTGATTCGCTGTGCCATGAGGTGGTACTTGAGTCTTTTGACCCAGGCTTCCCAGGCCTGGGATGGAGTTTTGCGATCCGGACATGCCGGCCATGATCAGGCTGGGTGGTGGTGCCGGTTGTGTAGCGGCACTGGAGCTCGGTGCATTTGGTGGTGCTGGGGTGCCTTGGACCTCATCTGCATCCCACCTTCGTTGGCACTATAAGATAGTGGGTTCTATGCATGGCAGAGTCTCGGAGTAAGTGATAATAAGCTTTTTAATAGGAATCACATAGTAAAAGGTTACAATACAAGATGGGATGGGGCCTACCGGCCCAACTTATGTACATCTCTGGATTCCTGTGCTAGCACATCATTGGGTCATTCAAACTGGTGGAGGTTTGTGATTGGTCTAAGGCTGCAGGGATTTGGATCCTACAGCCCTTTGTTCCAAAGTCCCCAAGCTCCAGTGAGCCAGGCGGGAGTATCCAAAGTCTTCTCTTGAGTCCACATACATAACAGGAAGAGAGAGAATTCAAAGAAGAGCTTTAGCAGGGACTTTCTTGTGCTGAAAAGGAGTCATCTCTGCTGCTGAGTGACATTACCTTATTGTCCTTTCACTGTATTGTTCAAAGAACAGGAGACATGGGCCCCCTTGTTTTCTACACATGTGCAGTAACAGCAGGTCCATTTACAGTGCTGTAAAATGGCAGTTGTGTAGGGGGCTCACAACCACCTGAGCATTGTGACCAGTGGCGGACTGGCCAGGGTGTCAGCTTGCCTGATGGCAAGTGGACCCCCTTAAGCAATATGCTTAAAATGACCTTTAGTAGCTTGAAAATTAATAGAAGTTCCAATATAATGGAATTTCTTTATCTCCTGGCAACCAGTATTTTTAGACCCAGTTCGCCACTGATTGTGACCATGGATCTACTTCCACTGGTCTAATCAGTGCTATGGCCATATGTACTCTAAATATGTGCAACATGTTTGCTTTCTGTAGTAACAGTTGGAGGGGAATTCCTGAATCAGGAGGGTTTGCCTACACAGTCAATGAAGCCTTACTGTCCATTGTTCAAAACTAATAGAAACTTTCAGCTGCTTATAAGGAGGTTTTCCACACAAGGTTTAAATACTTGGTCAAGGCCTCTTATAGGGGCTGGTTTTGGCTATTGTTTAAGGGTGTCGTGCCCACTTTCATTGGGTAGACTTCTGCAAAGCACCCCCAATCCACACCAGTCCTCAAATGAGCAGCAGGAGGGGGAAGCATTGTGGATACGTTGATGGCACTTTCAGTGAAAACCTGGAAGTGAAGTCAAGTGAATTGAAGATGCTATAAGGTTTTGCTGGTCTCTATGGTTTTGAAATCCTATAGCATTGGTGGTGTCACTTCCAGGTTTTTGCTGGAACTGACATAGCTGCATAGATGACATTTCCCCCCATGCCTTGTCCTTAGAGTCTCCTGTGGGTTCCAGGCATGTGCCAGAGTAGGATCTGGGGGAATGAGATTCAAAGCCCAGATAGTCATGAAGTTTACTGTATAACCTTGGACTAGTCTTTTTCAGCATAACATACTTCACAGGATTGTTGTGAAGATAAAATATGCAAGGGTTGATCATGTACGTTATCTGAGCTTCCGTAGGCAAGATAAAATTGTACTAGATAATGTGAAAGAAGTCAAACACAGTAGTCAGCATAGGTTTTATTTTCACATAAGGAATTAAGCCAAAGTTTATTCAGATCTCATGTATGGAAAAAAGGCATCTATCTGGTTATGACTTGTACAGATGGGTAAAGGGATTTTGCTGGTGTAGTGAACATTGACAGAGGATGAGGAAGGAAAAAGGAATACTGTTTAAGGATTGTTCCTTGAACAATTTACTTGCTTGTGTTGGTGTTACCGAAATAGGATCTGTCCAGGCCTTCATGTTCCTTCAAGGTATCTTTGCCCACCACAGAAAATATGGCAATTTCGACAACAAAGAACAGAGCCCAGATCACTGCTGATATCATTCCCTACAGAATATAATTTAATATGATCCTCCTGAGGGAAAACAAAGCAAAATATATTCCTGTTCTCAAAATGTGCATGGACTGTATGGAACAGAATTAAGCAGTGACCACTTGTGCATTGGAAAACTACCATCTTTCATTTTACATCATGAAGTGGTTTCTGATTTTGTTTCTTGGGAGTCTGATCTGTTTTTTGTGTAGTGTACAGTTGTGATGTGTTTTATTATGCTTTGTTTTTCTGCTGGAATTTGGAATAGCTTTTGAAAGGGAAACTAATTTGATCCAGTGAAATGTGTTTTGAGTATGGGTTTGGAGGTTCCAAAGCCTGCACAAAATGAACAGAGAACTAAATTTTCCATCTGTGATGAGAATATAATAATGAATTTCTAACAGGGTAATTTTAACCTATATTATGTAGGACATCACCCTATTTGTATTAATGACTAACTTTGTTTGTCTGAAACAATGTACTGTCCTTGTTCATTACTTGCACAAGCAGACCTGATGACACCATGTTGCCAGGATCCCAGAAGAGCTGAGTTGTAGAGACAATAGCCTATGTTATACAATAATGATAAACAGTGTAATCCACGTTTATCAGAGGTTTTATTCCAGTCTCTTTGCAGATGCAGGTCAAGGGCTTATTGATAGGATCATTTTCATGTTGTAGCAGCCTTTTTTTAAAAAAAAAATGTCATGTATTAATGTTTAGCCACTCTGCCAGGTCTTGAATCCATTGTGTGTTTGCCAACAGGCATACAATGAATTCTATGCATGTCAGAATTGCACTCACTTAGCTTTTGGTATTAATAGAAAGCTAAATCTGGATCTAAAAAGGGAGGGAGAAATGGCAATGGCTTTATGTAAAGACAGCAGAATTTGGTCAGATTCGAGGAAGCCTAGACAGAACACACAGAACTATGAACTGAACCCACTGATCTAGCAGTGTTGAAAACTATTTGCTTCTTCCATATATAGTTTAGTTCTTGATTTATGTGTGTGTATACTTCCTCAGCCTGCTTCTTTGCTTGTGTAACCTGAAGCAGGTATATATAATATGCTAAAGCTGTTGATGTGGCTGCTGGCCTGTTTAAAGGCTGCCTCACAATGTGGGTCAGGCTGAAAGATGATCCCTTGAGGTGCTGTCAGCGAGCATGAAGAAGCACAACTGCAGAGTCAAGGGGACAAACAGTACAGCCTCTCTCCCCTTTTCCTTCTGTGATGAATTTGGCCCTGCACACCTGCAGCATGGCAAATTGGGTCAGGTTGCTTGTACTTCTTATCAAACCACTTCTTCCTTTGTTTCTCTGCCCCAGTTTCTCTATCAGACAAGACTCACTGACATGTTTATTCCAGCTGTGATTAGTATATACCTCCAGTATGGGAAGGGTCCACACAGAATTCTCCCCCCAGCATATTTATATCTGACTTCTTTTGTTTGGTTTATTGGTTAGCAAACCAAGTGGATGGAATGCTGACCTCACTCAGAAGACAGCAAGAGTACGGTAGCTGTCTGTGGACATGAGAATGAAATAGAGTGGCATCCTTGAAACAGAATTACGTCTTGCAAAGTTTACAAACATAATCAATTCAGTCATCATCTGGGGCCTACACTACTTATCAATGCATGCAATGGCAGCCCAACAGTATCTTTACAACAGGAAAAGCTACTTCTTAGGGGGGCACTTGAGAGTGGAGAGGGAATGCGCTTGACCCTTTCCCTATCCACTGCTTCTGTATTCCAAATCACCCTCCCCAATAGCTTTCCTCTGTCCTCCTTGCTGCCTCTCTGCTTCTGCTTATGTCTAGGGGCTGTCAGGCTTCCATAACATGCATTTGTGTGTAAAGTGTAATTTATACCTAACACTGCTAGCCTAAGCACAGTGGGTTTACAAAAGTGTAACCTGTTTAGGATGGCACTAGGAGTGTAACCTGTTTAGGATGGCACTAGGAGTGTAGTGTGCATTCATATGCACACATGTTGCTGTGGCATTTTCTCTTGGGAAAGTGAGTGGTTCAATTTAATAAGCCCTATCTTCTCAAGTGGTTTTAATTCAGCCAAGTCCACTCCAGGTGCGGGATGGTAGGGTTATGACTATGGAGGAAAACACTTGGGAGGCCAGATTGCAGGGAATTTATAGCAGGCAGGGGAGGGTTCACCCTTCCCCATTCACCATCCTTTTTCGTGTTAGAACTGTCACGCTTTATTTCTGTGTGACTGGGGCAGATCTGTGCTTAAATATGTACTTCTCCCATTAGGGTTGCCGCGTCTGACTCAGAAAATATCTGGGGACCTTGGGGGTGGAAGCAGGAGCAAGGTTGTGACAAGCACGATTGAACTCTGAAGGGAGTTCTGACCATTACATTTAAAGGGACCACGTTCCTTTTAAATTCCTTCCTTTGGAAATTATGGAGTAAATCTTTTTTGGGGGGGCTCAGAATTGGATGCACTGGTTCAGTCTTTTTGAAACTTGGGGAAGGATTTGAAAAGAGGCATGAGATGCTATCCTAAAAATTTGGTGCCTCTGTATATAAAAAAACAGGCCCCCAGAGCCCCAGATACCCCTGGATCGATGATCCATTATACCCTATGGGGGCCTTGACTCATAGGATATAATGGAATGCCCAGTGGACATTTCCCCTCCCCTCCTGATAACTCTGAAGCAGGGGGGAGGGCCTCCAAACCAGGGGATCCCCTGCCCCCAACTGGGGATTGGCAATCCTAGCTGCCATATCATCTCGTTGGACTCTATGAAAATGGACTTACACATTTTATATACTTAGCTACCATTTTCTCCTACCTTGTCATCTTCAGCATCCAGATGCTGTAGTGTGGATGTAGAGAGACTGTACAGATGACATTGCCCCAGCAAACACTCCTGCTGTGGGAGCACACAAACCACTAACAGTTTCAAATTTATTTTACTATGAAGGTGCTTTATTGTATCACAAGCACCTATTTGATTGTGCTTGTGGCATCCCTGTCTGCTTGGCTCCATTTGCATGATCTACTGTCATATACTTTCCCCTTTTTTCCTCACATACTCTACACTCCTCTCTAATACTTGTCGGCAATTTTCATACTATTATTTTATAAATCCAGGGGCTCAGGGAGGCTCCCGTTCTTCTATCATTCCACAGAATGTGTGAAAGAAATGTTCAGGAAGTCATTTTTAGAAAGGGATTGGAATTGTGGTTTAGTGAAACAGTTCAGGAAGGTGCTTTTTAAATGAAAAGGATTGTCATTTACTGCAGTGTTTATGATAGGTATCATGTTTTTACTGTATTGCCTTCTGCCTTTCTCTGATGTCCTTTTCTCATTGTTTATGCCACATCTTATCTTAGTTTGTTCTATTTTCTAATTCTGTAAACATAGTCTATTTCATTGTCCATTCAATATCTGTTGTCTGATTGCATTTTTAAAATATTTTTAAGCAGCCTTGACTCTTGGTAAGAAAGCAAAAAAAGTAAATAAATACATAAAATAAAGATATGTTCTGGGTCTGAAAGCAAAGCTAGCTCAGGTCTCTTCCTTTATGTGTTGATAGTACCACTTGGTATGGCTGACATTAGGAAAGCTCTGAAAGAAACTGTAGCTTCACAGAGTTACATTTTAAGTGGGATATGTTCATACTACTATTCTGCTTCAACTGAAGTACATTCTTGCATACAAAAGTTCATATCACAATGCCTCTGTAAGTCTTTGATATGAAATCTCTTTGTTGTTAGCATTAGGTGGACTTCAGGAATGAATGAGAAAGGCAATATTGACATCTAATGGCAGAAAGAAAGAAATGCAAAGTGCTTCGCACTGCACAGAATTCCCTTTGGTGGTTAGGTATGGATCTAGAACCATGAGTTCTCAGATGAAACTTATCTCTGCGAGATAGGCATGTGCTTCTCTGAATGGTCAAAATGGGCGTAAGGGACTGGAGCATTTGGACTTAGATCCAAGCTCATTAAAAATGCTGACCTGAAATAGTAGTTTGGGGAGATATGGAGTTATGAAGGAGGAGACAGGTCGGATTGATAAGTGTAGTTCAGGTGGACATCATTGTCAAGTCTGCTGTAATGTCTGAGTAGTCTAGGCCCAAACACTGGTTCAGGAAAGGGCTCCTGGGTAAAAGCCATACTATATTCAGATGCTGCTAGCTCAACCTCTCCTTCCCCCCTCCTTCCCTTTGTTATGTAGCACAGCTTGGTAACGAGAACATGGGAATAAGATTGTAAAGCCTTCTCAGAGATAACGAGCGCTAAGGAAGCGCCCAAGGCCAACCAAGGCCTGAGAACGATAAAAGTAACAACGATGTGTGAATGTGCCCTGCATAGTGTGCCCCCCCTCAGGAATGCTTTTGATTTGTACCTTAAAAGTTTGCCCTTTGTGTATGCTCACCAGTCTCGCAATCTTTCGTCTATAGTTCTGCAACATGTTACAATAAACTAGAAACTTCTTATCAAGAGAGTCTCGTTATTGAAACATCAGACTTGACATTTTGCGAGACTCCCTTTTGGGACCTAACCGCTCCGGCAACTTGAAAGGCCCGATGGCCGACCAGATTCCGGACGACGGAGGCTCCGGGACCAGGACGAGGAAGACTACCAAATGTTCCGGTCGATGGTCCGCAGGGAAGTGGATGGAGCCATAGGGGGGCTGAGAGACGAGGTGCGCGACCTGACCATCCAGCTCGGGAGGGCGCTGGGGATACCTACCTCCCGGAGACTGGCTGCAGCCCCGGTGGGACCCCGGGGCCGCCCGAGCCAGCCCGCCGCCCTGGCGCGTGCGGGGCCCGCCCCGGCTCCTACCCCGCCACCGCCAGCGCCTCCGGCGGGGCTGAGAAGTGTGAGCCGTGAGCTGGATGCCACCTTCGACGGGGACCCGGAGGAAGTGAACTACTTCGGGATCCAGGCAAACAGCTTCATGCACTACTGGGGGAGCTCCTTCCCGGACGAATTCAGTCGGGTCGACTACCTGGGGTTGAAGCTGAGAGGGGCCGCGAAAAGATGGTACGTGAGCCTGTGCGAGGCCAGGAGCCCGATCCTGGACGACGTGCACACCTTCCTGCAAGCCCTGCTGACCCAATTTGAAGACCCGCTGCAAGAATCCCGAGCGTTGGCAGCCCTGAGGGACATGCAGCAAGGGGCCCGATCCATCCGGGAGTACGCAGCTGATTTTCAAGCTAACGTTGGCCGTGTGCGGGGGTGGAACGAGGTGATGAAAATTGAGCAGTTTACCAGCGGGCTGAACGCCAGCATCCTGGATCGAGCCCTCACCCAAGCTCGCCCGACCACCCTGGTGGGGTGGATTCAACTAGCTGGTGAGGTAGAAAACAACCTCAAACGAGTGGCTATGCTACGGCAGCACCAATCGGGGAAAGCCCACCTGAAGGGGGCCCCGGTGAAGAGCGAACAGGCCAAGGCGAAGAAACCCGCGGCTGCCCCGCCAGCGGGGCCCCGCAGGTGCTACCGATGTGGAGACCCGAACCATCTGGCATCCGCCTGTCCTCAACCCCCGCCGGCCCGGCCGTCCTCGGCCCCGCCAAAACCACCCACCCCAGCTCCGAAGAAGACTCCCGGCCGCCCTAAGGATGCGGTGAAAACCAGCGTGCTGGTGCAGGAGGAACTGCAGGAGGAAGAGGTGCTCCTCTCTGCAGAGTTGGCCGACCTCGCCTGGGTGGAAGAACCGGCGGGAAACGAGCCCGACCTGCTGCTCTGAAGGGCGCCCAACGGCAGGTCGACCGCGAAGAGGCGCCGCTGACGGTGAGAGTCAAGGGGAGACTGTACTTTGTAACGGTTAAATTACTGAACCCCAAATTGCAGAGGTTCATGCAGATCCGAGCCCTAATAGACTCTGGGTGCAACAGGGAACTGATTTCTCCCAAAGTGGTGGAGGCATTGGGACTAGAAAGCTCGCAGCTGCCCCACCCCATGCTGTTTGAGCAAATGGACGGGTCCATGATGTGCAGAGAGCCGTGCACCCGTGAGACACTGCCCTGCCCCATGGGGATAGAGGAACATTGGGACCAAGAGTTTTTTGTAATCGCCCCCTCCTGCTCCTACCCGATCGTGCTGGGGGTGGGGTGGTTGGAAAAGCACGAGCCACTAATCTGGTGGAGGGCACAGACCATCCGGTTTCTAGATCCAGGGTGCAAACGGCACCTCTGGGACCCCGCCTGGGGGCCCAAAACCCCGGTGGCTCACGAGAGGGCGTGTGTGTCAGTAGAGGAAGTGCACCCAATTCCCGCGGCCTACCGGGACCTAATGCGGGTGTTTAGTGAGGAGGAGGCCAACCAACTGCCCCCTCACCGAAGCACTGACTGCGCCATAGAGCTGATCCCGGGGGAAGCCCTACACAAAGCCAAGCTGTATCAGATGGGGTGGGCTGAGAAGAAGGAGCTCCACAAGTTCCTAGACTTAAACTTAGCGCGGGGATTTATCCGGCCAGCCACGGCCCCCCCATGCCGCCCCTGTGCTATTCCGGAAGAAAAAGGACGGATTGCTTAGACTTTGCACAGATTTTCGCGGGATTAATGCGGCGTCCATGTCCAACGCCTACCCCATCCCCCTCATCCGGGACTTGTTGAGCACGGTAGCGGGGGGAAAGATTTTCACCAAACTGGACTTGCGCGACGCCTACTTCCGCGTGCGCATCAAGGAGGGGGATGAGTGGAAAACGGCTTTCAACACCCCGATGGGACAATTCGAGTATCTGGTGATGCCGTTTGGGCTACAGGGGGCCCCGGAAGTGTTTATGAACTTCATCAATGATGTGTTGAGAAAGTATTTGTTTAAGGGGGTGGTGGTCTACCTGGATGACATCATTATTTACTCGCAAGATTTGAAATCGCATGTGAAGTTAGTGAGGGAGGTGCTCAGCACGTTGCTGGAGCACCAGTTGTATGCGAAACTGTCTAAATGCGAATTCCACAAAACGGAACTAGACTACTTGGGGTTTCGGGTGTCCGAACAGGGCCTGGCCATGGATCCAGCCAAGGTCCAGGCTGTGTTGGAATGGGCTCCCCCGAGGACATGTAGACAGCTCCAATCTTTCCTCGGGTTCGCAAATTTCTATAGGCAATTCATAGAGGGGTTCGCTCGTATCGCCCTGCCCCTGACCGATCTCCTAAAAACCAAAGGCAAGGGCCCAGAGGCGAAACGGCCCGGGGCGAGGCTAACGTGGACGGCCGAGTGCCAGAGAGCATTCGATCACCTAAAACAGCTGTTCACTAGCGAACCGGTCCTGAGCCACCCGGACGAGCAAAGGGCCTTCGTGGTCCAGTGTGACGCCTCCGACGTGGCCGTAGGAGCCATTCTCATGCAGAGGGACGGGGAGGGAAAGCTGCGACCCTGTGCCTATATCTCCCAAAAGTTCTCGGACGAGCAGCGCAACTGGTCGGTGTGGGACAAAGAGGCGTTTGCGGTCGTGTTCGCACTAAAAACTTGGAGGTCTTGGCTCGAGGGGGCAAAGCTCCCATTCGAAGTGTGGACCGACCACAAAAACCTCGAAGCATTAACGGGGAAGCGAAAAATGAGTGAAAAGCAAATCAGGTGGGCGGGCTTCTTCTCCAAGTTTGATTTCACTCTGAAACACATTCCGGGGATGAGGAACTTCCTAGCAGACGCTCTGTCAAGACTCCCACAGCACGAGAGTCAGAGAGAGGAGGTGGAGAGGAGGAACTCCCTAATTCAGCCGTCACAGGTGGCGACCATGGTCACCACTCGCTCCCAGAAAAGAAAAGAGTTAGAGGGGGTGAGTCGCGAACGCATAGAGCTGGAAACCAGAAGGGAGGGGGAAGAGCGCCCCGACGGAGTACAGAAAGGGGGAGATGGGCTGTGGTACAAAGGGAGTAAGCTGTACGTGCCCAAGTGCCTGCGCAGGGAGATCCTCCAGCTGTGCCACTCATCCAAGCTGGCGGGGCACTTTGGCTATGTAAAAACGCTGCACTTGGTCAACCGACAATTCTGGTGGCCAACCCTTCAAAAAGATGTATCCGAATTTGTCACAAGCTGCCCGGTGTGCGTGATGGCCAAAAGGAGGGGGGGAAGCCGCCAGGGCTCTTGCAGCCGCTAGAGACAGCCAAGCACCCCTGGGCCATAGTGTCCATGGACTTCATTGTAGAACTCCCTCCCTCCCGGGGGAAAACAGTCATCCTGGTGGTGGTTGATACTTTCTCCAAACAGGCCCATTTCATCCCCTGCAGCCAACTGCCCACAGCAAAGAAACTGGCAGCACTATTTTTTGACCACGTCATAAAACTACACTCATTCCCAGAGAAGGTCATTAGCGACCGCGGGCCTCAGTTCGTTGCCACCTTCTGGCGGGAGTTCTGTAAATTAGTGGGAATGGAGCAGGGATTGAGCTCAGCCTACCACCCCCAAACGGACGGACAGACGGAGAGGGTCAGCGGGGTGCTAGAGCAATACTTGAGGTGTTTTGTGAACCAACGACAGTCCGATTGGGTCGATCTGCCCCCCTTTGCAGAATATTGCTACAACAATAGCATGCAGAGCTCCACCAAAGCCTCCCCCTTTTCCACAGTGTTCGGTTACGAAGGGAAGCCCCTCCCTCTCCTCCTGGGAGGGGGTAGTCGAGACACTTCCACTACATTCGAGCAATGGTGGGAGGGGCCGAGCAAATGTTGGCCAATCATAAGGGAAAACTTGGAAGCGGCTAAGGAAGCTTACAAGAAGCAATATGATAAATCCCATATCCCGGCGGGAGAATTCAAGATAGGAGATTCTGTGTACCTTTCAACCAAGAACCTACCTCTAACCCAACCTTCCTGCAAACTAGCGGTCAAGTTTCTGGGGCCATTCAGGGTGAAAAGGGTGATCAATCCAGTAACTGTGGAATTGGACCTGCCCCCCGCCTTAGGTAAAATCCACCCTGTCTTTCATTGCAGCTTGATCCGCCGGGACCCCGGGCCGTCCAGCTGGCATCCTCCCCCCGCGGGGGCCACCACCGCCCTAACCGACCGCTGTGCCTTCAACCAAGAAGCCCTGGAGCGTGATGCAACCAACCGCCCTCCCTGCGCGGTGGAGGGGGCTTAGGGGGGGCAGTATGTCAAGTCTGCTGTAATGTGTGAGTAGTCTAGGCCCAAACACTGGTTCAGGAAAGGGCTCCTGGGTAAAAGCCATACTATATTCAGATACTGCTAGCTCAACCTCTCCTTCCCCCCTCCTTCCCTTTGTTATGTAGCACAGCTTGGTAACGAGAACATGGGAATAAGATTGTAAAGCCTTCTCAGAGATAATGAGCGCTAAGGAAGCGCCCAAGGCCAACCAAGGCCTGAGAACGATAAAAGCAACAACGATGTGTGAATGTGCCCTGCATAGTGTGCCCCCCCTCAGGAATGCTTTTGATTTGTACCTTAAAAGTTTGCCCTTTGTGTATGCTCGCCAGTCTCGCAATCTTTCGTCTATAGTTCTGCAACATGTTACAATAAACTAGAAACTTCTTATCAAGAGAGTCTCGTTATTGAAACATCAGACTTGACAATCATTGCATGATATTTTGATCTTGTGCTGTCATTGTTGACTGAAGGAGAAACATGCATGCATATGGAAAGGCTCTGCTCATGATAGTGCAGCAGAAAGTCAGTGTTGTAATTAGGATGTTGAACTAGAATTGGGGAGATCCAGATTTGAATCCCCATTCTGCCTTGGAAACTTTCTGGGTGACACTCTCAGCTTAACCTATGTCACTGGGTTGTTGTGAGGATAAAATGGTGAAACGGAGAATGATTTAAGCCAGGGGTGTCGAACTCATTTGTTACGAGGGCTGGATTTGACATAAATGAGACCTTGTTGGGCCAGGTCATGTCGGGTTGGGCCGAGCCATGTCAGTTGGGCCATGTGTGTACTTATTTAAGATTAGGTAGCAGAGATATAAATTTTATAAAGAACACAGACAAACACATATATATTTAAAAACTTAAAATGTTAGCACTCATTGGTCTTAAAGATGCTTTCTTTGTATTTCTCCCACAGGATCCAGGGAACTGGGCAAAGGAAGTTGTGGCTCTTTCCTTCCTTCCCAGGAGGACTGGGGGAGGGAGCCTCAGCAAATGGAGAAAATAGAGGTTTTGCTCTGTAGCTCCTGTGCAATTAAGCAAGCCTTGCAAAGCAAGCTGTTATGCAGAAGGAAGCAAGATATAGGGAGAAGGAAGCAGTTGAGAGCCAGTTGCTTGGGGGCCTGATAGGAGCCCTCCGGGGGTCTGATTCGGCCCCCAAACTGCATGTTTGACACCCCTGGTTTAAGCTGTTTTAGGTTCCCATTGGGGAGAATGTTGGGGTATAAATTAAGTAATAGCTATATGAATATGATCAGAATTGGTAGTTGTTATAGCAGCCTCTGACATGCTGACATTAGGGATGGGCACGAAGTGAAACTCGAACTGGGTTAGTTTGTAGTTAGCAAACCAGTGGTTTGTGAAAGGTGCCTTCCACAAACTGTTCCCAAACCTCCCCAGTTTCCCATGGAGGTTTCAGGCGGGAGAGCCAGTTTGGTGTAGTGGTTAAGTGTTCGGACTCTTATCTGGGAGAACCGGGTTTGATTCCCCACTCCTCCACTTGCACCTGCTAGCATGGCCTTGGGTCAGCCATAGCTCTGGCAGAGGTTGTCCTTGAAAGGGCAGCTGCTGTGAGAGCCCTCTCCAGCCCCACCCACCTCACAGGGTGTTTGTTGTGGGGGAGGAAGGTAAAGGAGATTGTGAGCCGCTCTGAGACTCTTCGGAGTGGAGGGCGGGATATAAATCCAATATCTTCTTCTTCTTTTTCTTGTACCTACCCTTAGCTTCCCCAGGCATTATGTGGTTGCGGGGCTCCTGGGGAAGCCAAGGAGAGACTGTTGAAACTGCATCCCCTCCCAGGATCGGATTCTACAGGTGCCCTGCATTGTAGGGTGCATGCAGTTTTTTGGAGAGGGGGGTGTTAATTGGGGCTCTATTGTACATTTAGCTCAATTTGGAATTGGGCTAAGTGAAAAGATGGGGTATAAGTAAAAAAAGAAAAGGTAAAGGTAGTCCCCTGTGCAAGCACCAGTCATTTCCAACTCTGAGGCGACATTGCATCATAACGTTTTCACAGCAGACTTTTTACGAGGTGGTTTGCCATTGCCTTCCCCAGTCATCTACACTTTCCCCCCAGCAAGCTGGGTACTCATTTTACCAACCTTAAAAGGATGGAAGTCTGAGTCAACCTTGAGCCGGCTACCTGAACTCAGCTTCCATCGGAATCGAACTCAGGTCGTGAGCAGAGCTTAGGACTGCAGTACTGCAGCTTTACCACTCTGCACCACAGGGCTGCTTAAGGGTATAAGTAGCTTAATAAATAAATGCCTGATTATGTCTTTTGGAATGCAGCAAGAACTGTCTTTTATTGAAATAACTGAATATATTAATAGTGCAAAGTAACTATATCACATTTTACCTCCAGGGAGCTATCCTAGCTTGGACTCGTTATTGCTGTAAAAATCCAAGTAATTCAACTGTGGATATAACCATACACAAGAGTGCAGACACACACACATTTCTATTACTTGGTATCTGTCTAGTATCTGTTTTTAATATTGTACTTTATCAGTCCTGTGTGAGCTGAAATCCAAATAGAATCTTGTAGCTGTTCTAGTCTATAAATTTGTAGAATTTGGACAATTATCTAATTGTATTCCTTTTACCAAGGTTTAGTAGAGAACAGGTAGTTTGGAAGTGCACATTTTGGCCACTAGAGGGCAAAAGAAGATAACATGATTTCTGTGGTAGAGCAATGCCATATCCTGTGTTTCACAGATGCATAGAAGAACATTCCTATGTACTTGCCACACAGCTATTCTCACACACACACACACACACACAAATTGCTGAATAGGGCTGAATTTATACCAGTACTTGCCAGGACTAAGTCTTGGCATTTGTTTTCAGTGCCAGACTTTCTCTGTGAAAAATGTGAGTAGAAGTGCCCTTGAGCTTGTGCTAAATTCAGTACTTTCCTCACCACTGAATAGGGTTGCCAGCCTCCAGTTGGTGGCTGGAGATCTCCTGGGATTACAACTGATCTCCAGGTGACATACATTTATTCACCTGGAGAACATGGCCACTCTGGAAGGCAGATTCTATGGCATTATACTCCATTGAAGTCCTTCCTCTCTGCAAACTCTGCCATCTGCAGTCTCTACCCCCCAAATCTCCAGGTACCTTCCAACCTGGAGCTGGCAACCCTAAGTACAGAAAGTCCTGATAATCCAAGATTTTTTAAATTATTGACAAGGTGGAAGCTTTCAATGCAAAGGTTTGCCGGGTGTAGCATCTTGCTGAGTGTTTGCTTTCCCATTCTCATTGCAGGTATAAATTTGTGTGGCACCACAAGTGAGTCAATAAACCAGAGCCAAAGGGCCTGTGGCTTGCAGGCTGTGCCTTCAGATGAGTCAGCCACTGAAGCAAGGATTGGCCCAAAATATAATTTGCTGTTTTGTTTTATTAATGCTGGGATTCTAAAAAAATTGCTGTGAACTGTTTTGTGTCCCTTTGGGAAGAAAAATGGGGCACAAATATATAAATACTGTATTCAGACAGCGTTGAGATCTGGTAGCTCTTTTACCAGAAATCAGTTATGACAGCTGGGGTTTATACACTGCTGAGAGTTCTCTGCTTTATAGGGTTGCCAAGTCCCCCTGGTCACCAGTTGCCAGTCCCAGGTTGGGAAACTCTTGGAGGTTTGGGAATGGATCCTGGGGAGGACAGGAACCTCAGTGGAGTATAATGCCATAGAGTACACCCTTCAAAGCATCCATTATCTCCAGGCATACTGATCTCTGTAGTCAGGAGATGAGCTGTAATTCCAGGGGATCCCCAGGTCCACCTAGAGGCTGGCATCCCTATTTACTCTGCAGTTGTCTGTCCAATATTGACTTTAAAACAGTATTTTTGGTAAGATGAAGTAGAAAAACCTATGGAGGAGGAAGAGGAAGAAGAAGAGACGACTGGATTTATATCCCCTCTTCACTTGGAGTCTCAGAGCAGTTTACAATATCTCCTTCCTCTCATAGAATCATAGAGTTGGAAGGGACCTCCAGGGTCATCTAGCCCAACCTCCCCACACACAATGCAGGAAATTCATAAATGCTGCCCCCCCACCAATTAACAGGATCTGCATTGCTGTCAGATGGCCATCCAGCCTTTGTTTAAAAACCTCCAAAAAAGGAGAGCCCACCACCTCCCACGGAAGCCTGTCCACTGAGGAACCACTGTGACTGTCAGGAAGTTTTTTCCCAATGTTGAGCTGCAAACTCTTTTGATTTAATTTCAACCCGTTGGTTCTGGTCCTACTTTCTGGGGACACAGAAAACAATTCTGCACCATTTCTATATGACAGCCCTTCCAAGTACTTGAAGATGGCGATCATATCACCTCTCAGCCACCTCCTCTCCAGGCTAAACATGCCCAACTCCTTCATTCTTTCCTCATAGGCCTTGGTCTCCAGACCCCTCACCATCTTTGTTGCCTTCCTCTGGACCTCTTCCAGCTTGTCTATATCCTTCTTAAATTGTGGTGCCCAAAACTGAATTCAGTACTCCAGGTAAGGTCTTACTAGAGCAGAGTTAAGCGATACCATCACTTCATGTGATCTGGACACCATACTTCTGTTAATATAGCCCAATATTGCATTTGTCTTTTTAGCCACCACATCACACTGTTGACTCATGTTCAGCTTATGGTCCACTAAGACCCCTTAGATCCTTTTTGCACATACTACTGCCCAGACAAGTCTCCCCTATCCTATAACCATGTATGGGATTTTTCCTACCTAAATGCAGAACTTTACATTTATCCCTGTTAAAATTCATTTTATTGGTTTCAGCCCAGTTTTCCATCCTATCAAGATCATCCTCTATCCTGTTTCTGTCTTCTACTTTATTTGCAACCCCTCCCAATTTAGTATCATCTGCAACTTTAATAAGCATTCCCTTGATTCCTTCGTTCAAATAATTTATAAAGATGTTGAACAAAACAGGCCCCAGGACAGAGGCCCCAGAGGATGTGAACCCTTAACAAGCACTCTTTGGGTGTGATGTGTCAACCGGTTACAGATCCACCTAACAGTTACAGGATCCAAACCACATTTTACCAACTTGTCAATAAGGATAGTGTGTGGAACCCTATCAAAAGCCTTACTGAAATCAAGATAAACTATGTCTACGCTACAGCATTCCCCTGATCCAGCAAGGTAGTCACTTTCTCAAAAAAAGATCAGGTTAGTCTGACATGACTTATTCTTGAGAAACTCATGCTGGCTCTTTGTAATCACAGCCAGCCTTTCTAAATGTTCTAAGACTGACTGACTGATAATTTGTTCCAAAACTTTTCCAGGTACAGATGTTGAGCTGACTGGTTGGTAGTTACCCGGATCCTCCTTTTCCCCCTTCTTGAAGATGAGGACAACATACGCTCCTCCAATCTTCTGGCACCTCACTTGTTCTCCAAGAAGTCCCAAAAATGATGGCCATAGGCTCAGTAATTACATCTGCAAGCTCTTTTAGTACTCTTGGATGCAGTTCATCTGGCCTTGAGGACTTAGTTTTGTTTAAAGAAATTAGGTTTTTATGTACTACCCTTATGCTAATCCAAGGTTGGAACTCCCTACCCTCATTATATGTTCTGTTTTTGCCATGTTGAGCACTGTTTCCTTCAGAAGAGAAGACTGAGGAAAAGTAGGAATTGAGCAATTCTTCCCTCTCTTCATCACCTGTTGCAATTTCACTTTCCTGCCCTCACAATGGGCCTACCATGTCCTTGGTCTTTTTCTTACTCTGAACATAAGAACCCTTTTTTGTTGTTTTTAGCGTCTTTGACTAGGCTAAGCTCATACTGAGCTTTAGCTTTCCTAACTCTCTCTCTTACAAGCACTGGTGATTTGTTTATATTCATCCTTGGTTATAAGGCTGTCCTTCCATTTCCTAAACAAGTCTTTTTTATTTCTCAAGTATTTAGAGAGCTGTTTATGGAGCCACCTTGGCTTCTTTAGGCTCCTCCCATTTTTCTTATAGGAATAGTCTGTGATTGTGCTTTCAATATTTCGCTTTTAAGAAACTTCCACTGCTCTTGAACCCCCTTCCTAAGTATTTGTGATCATGGGATTTTACCCAGCATAGGTCTAAGTTTTTCACAGTTTCCTTTCCAAAGTCCAACCGATATGTCTGACTACAGACAGCTTTTCCCTTCCCTACGACTGTAAATTCCAAAATCACATGGTCACTACTGCCCAGGGTACCCACTATTTCCGCCTCACAACAGACACCCTGTGAGGTAGGTGAGGCTGAGAGAGCTTTGCTTTCTGAGCAGAATAGCTTTGAGAGAGTTATGATTGACCTATGGTCACTCCAGCAGTTGCATGTAGAGGAGTGGGGAATCAAACCCAGGACACCTTAGTGTTCATGCATGTTTATGCTAGACGCCTCCTCCCCATTCTGGCAGTGTTGCTTCCAGAGATCTAGGGTAGGGTGATGAAAGCGGAAGAGTTATGGTTCTGATTAATGCTAACAGCATTTTAAGAAAGTCAACTCCAAAAGCAAAACTAGGAACAGTGATTTACTGGGAACTGGTACCAGAATACTGGGACTGTCGCACTAACTTGGGATCACTGGAATCTACTAAAGTGTAAACTCTTGTGGAATGTGGTTTCTTGCTGTTTCCAGACTTGCTGGAAGCTCTTACAGCATTGTACTTATTTTTGGGAGTCAGATGCATTCATGTTGGCCATGTAATCTATTTGGTTCTCATGTGCTCTGGTCCTTTAGTATGCTTTTTTTTTTTTTGCATAGAGACCAATTTGTTGTTCAGTCGCACAGTCGAGTCCGACTCTTTGCGACCCCATGGACAAAGTCACGCCACGCCCTCCTGTCTTCTACCATCCTCCGAAGTCTGCTTAAATTTGTGTTTGTTACATCAGTAACGCTGTCCAGCCATCTCATCTTTTGCCATCCCCTTCTTTTGCCTTCTGTCTTTTCCAGCATCAGGATCTTCTCCAGTGAGTGCTCCCTTCTCATTTGGTGGCCAAAGTATTTGAGCTTCAGCATCTCACCTTCCAGGGAACAGTCAGGGTTGATTTCCCTTAGGACTGACTGATTTGATCTTGCAGTCCAAGGGACTCTCAAGATTCTTTTCCAGCACCACAGCTTGAAAGCATCTATTCTTCTGCGCTCAGCCTTTCTTATGGTACAGCTATCACAGCCATACATTACTACTGGGAATACCATCGCTTTGACTATATGGACTTTTGTTGGCAGGGTGATGTCTCTGCTTTTTATTATACTGCCCAGGTTCGCCATAGCGTCCTCCCAAGGAGCAAACGTCTTTTAATTTCATGGCTACAGTCACCATCTGCAGTGATCTTGGATCCCAGAAATGTGAAGTCTGTCACTACTTCCATGTCTTCCCCCTCTTATTTGCCAAGGTGTGATGGGGCCAGATGCTATGATCTTAGGTTTTTTGATGTTTAGTTTCAAGCCTACTTTTGGGCTCTCTTCTTTCACCCTAAACAAGAGATTCTTTAGGTCTTCCTCACTTTCTGCCATCTGCATAGCTGAGGTTGTTGATGTTTTTCCTGGCAATCTTAATTCCAGCTTCTGCTTCCTCCAGGCCAGCATTCCACATGATGTACTCTGCATATTAATTAAATAAGCAGGGTGCAATATACATCCTTGTCAACCCTCCCTTTCCTATTCTAAATTAATCAGTTGCTTCATATCACGTTCTGACAGTTGCTTCTTGATCCTTATATAGGTTTCTCAAGAGACATGTGAGATGGGCTGGTACTCCCATCTCCTTAAGGGCTCGCCACAGTTTGTTGTGATCCACACAATCAAAGGCTTTAGTATAGTCAATGAAGCAGAAATACTGTAGTCATTTTTCTGATACTCCCATGTTTTCTCCATAATCCAGCGAATGTTGGCAATTTGATCTCTAGTTCCTCTACCTCTCCGAAATCCAGCTTGAACTTCTGGTAGTTCCTGATCTACATACTGCTGAAGCCTAGCTTGTAGGATCTTTAACATGTCCTTGCTAGCATGTGAAATGAGTGCAATGGTGCGATAGTTTGAACATTCTTTGGCATTACCCTTCTTTGGGATTGTAATATAAACTGATCTTTTCCAATCCTGTGGCCACTGTTGCATTTTCCAAATTTGCTGACATAATGTGTACATCACTTTAACAGCATCATCTTTTAGGACTTTGAATAGCTCAACTAGGATACCGTCATCTCCGCTCACTTTGTTGTTAGTAATGCTTTTTCAGGCCCATTTGACTTCACACTCCAGAATGTCTGGCTCGAGGTCAGCAATTTCACTGTCATGGTTGTCAACGACATTGAGATCCTTGTATAATTTTTCCGTTTATTCTTGACACCTCTTCCTAATCTCTTCTGCTTCTGTTAGGTCCCTACTGTTTTTGTCCTTTATCAGGGCCATCTTTGCACGAAAGATTCCCTTGATTTCTCCGATTTTCTTGAAGAGATCTCTTGTCCTTCCCATTCTATTATTTTCCTCTATTGCTTTGCATTGTTCCTTCAGGAAAGCCTCCTTATCTCTCCTTGCTGTTCTCTGGAAATCTGCATTCAGTTGGGCGAATCTTTCCTTTTCACCTTTGCCTTTAGCTTTCCTTCTTTCCTCAGTTATTTGGAAAGCCTCATCAGACAGCCACTTTGCTTTCTTGCATTTCTTTTTCTTTGGGATGGTGATGATTGCTGCCTTCTGTACAATGTCACGAACCTCCGTCCATAGTTCTTCAGGCACTCTATCAACTCTAGTTCCTTAAACCTATTCTTCACCTCCGCTGTATATTCATAAGGGATGTGATCAAGGTCAAACCTGAATGGCCAAATGGTTTCCCCCATTTTCAGTTTAAGCCTGAATTTTGCAATGAGTAGCTCATGATCTGAGCTGCAGTCAGTTCCAGGTCTTGTTTTTGCTAACTGTAAGGAGCTTCTCCATCTTTAACTGCAGAGTATATAATCAATCTGATTTCTGTGTTGCCCATCAGGTGAGACCAATAGAACTCCCCAAATGAGCTCAAAGGGGGTGGTAGTGATTTTAATGGTTTTAAAATGTGGTCTTATTGTGTATGTTTTAAATTGTTAGTGGCTTTGGTGGGCCATGTGAGGGCAGAAAGGCAGGATATAAATTTTATAAATAAATAACTATGCTGGATTGTCTACTTACATATCACAACAAACAAATAGGCTTAAGAAGGGAAAGCCCAGAAGGCTGGATTCCCAAGTTTAGTTGTTACGTGGTCTTCCAAACTTATACGGTATAATTGGTACTTCGCAAGACACTCCATGCGATTACAAAAAGGGCTTTATTGATCAGTAATGACACCTACAGTTAATGCTTCTACACATTTCTTTTATATTGTCAGCATGCACATAAAATATAGAAGATTTTGATAGCTGTGTGAGTTTCTTAGGATCCTCATAAAGCATACTTACTCCTCATTCTCCACCTGCTCTCCTCCCTTCTCTGAATGATATGGAAAGGGAAAGATTTAATGAGAGAGACAGATATGAGAACTTCAAGTTTACAAGCATCATACATTCTTAGGGCAGCATTTAGTGCTGCAACTTGTATGAAATTCAGCCCAAAGAATTCTACAGTCAAGCAAACAAGTTACAACAGATGCAGTTAACACATGGGAAGTTAGAATGGAACTCTGCTGTAAATGTGAATCGGGGATGTAACTCTTACTGAATTGCCAATCCCTGTATGTGCACATACAAAGGAGCGTAGCTATAAATCCCCAGATTTTTCCATGATGTGCCAGGAGGGCAAGTCATCTACCTGGCTGAATGTTGGTGAGCTCTGCCAGGTATTACGCAGCCAACATGGCTTACATTGCATTGTATAACTTGTTAGGGATGTTGTTTCCATAACAGCAGCGTTCTTTATATGAAGCAAAGCAGCTCATGGAAAGAACTATGAAACACGTATTCTGCAAGCGCTGGTTAATAGCCTGCACTGCCTATAGCTGGAGGTAGAAAAATCTATTTACTACTGGCAGAGATAGGTACTGTCTCAGTTGGAAGAGGTTATATATTCTATGTGTCAGATGCCCAAGTGCAACCCAGTACCTTCTGGAATGTATACATTCTTTTTTTAAAAATCCCCTTTGTCAAAGGGAAATATGGTCTTTTTCAGACAGGTGTGATACAAAAGCTTTCCTGTAGATATGGTGGACTTGTCAGAATGTTGTAAGTTCTACATGAGATTCTATTACCTTTTGGTCCAGTTACACATTTTAGCTCTTAAAACATAGCTGTTCAAAGTTTGGGATAGACTCAGAGTGGTGGAGATAGCTCCTTTTGGAGCCATGGAAGAATTTAGAGATGTTTATGTCTTTCTGGGGAACAAACTGTTATACATGATAGGAATTTGCTATGATGTGATAACTTTGTCATAGAATTTCATATGGAGCATCTTTAAATTAATATGGTATTATGTCTCTGTACAAGGTGTTACGACTTTGACTTCCTCTCATGTCAGTTGCAATCAATATGGCAAAATTAATAAAGGGGGGGAGGAGAGAGTGAGAAAAAATGTTCTGAGGATGCTTCTTAGTCAGCAAATTTTCACCAGGGGACCTATATTCATTTTCTGAAAATTAGCTGAAAAGCTGGCTTCTATCAGTAATTTTCTGTCTTTCTCTTTTCCCATTTTCCCATTCTCTATCTGTAATTGTTCCTTGCTGTGTGGCCAACTGTTTAATCTGTTTTCATTCTGTTTGGATTCAGTCTCATCCACCCCCTCCACACACACGCTGCCTTTTTCATAGCTACCCTCCTACATGCAAAAAACAAAACAAAACCCAAAGGCGGCCCAGCTGGCATCAAACCTTCTAAAACAATGCGTGTGAAGCAAAACAAAAGCTTGTCTGCCACCCACCAAACAAGAGAGAGACAGCGTGTTATGAAGTCAAAATAACTTATTGGCTACTGAAAGCTCAGAAGGAGGGAGACAGAGCAAAGGTGAGAAAGTGGTGGGCACATGTTGTCACCTGATTGACTACAATGAGCAGCATCTCTTGGGTCGTTAACAGTTCCTTCCAAATTATATAATTGCAGAAGCCAAATCAAATGAAGCTGCATTTAAAACTGAGAATGTGGCCTCCTCCACTCCTGTGTGATCACAGGAAAGGGTCTGGCCTTGTTCTGAAGGTATAGTTTAAGAAAGGCAGCAAAGGCAGTGGTTAGATCTCGATGACACTGGCCCATCGCAGGCAGAGTGGGGCATCTGAGGGCATGGCACTCCGGCGGATCTCATTCCCATCCAGCCTCAAGACTTGTAGTCTGGAGAAGTTCATGATATCTACCATGGTGCAGAAACTATTGATGGTGAATTCTGGGAAAAGAAAAAAAAAACAACAACACCTATGTCATGTACCATTTTTTTTTTTAATATTTTATGATTTTTCAGGTAGCACTAAGAATTATCTTTGGTATCTAATCCTCACTAGAAACAAGTCAACTCATAGAGACTGTCAGTCACTCTAAAGCTGCAAACTCTGTAGGAGCAGCATTGTCTCTCAATCCAAAATGCCAAATAAAAAAGTTGGTGTGAAGTTCACAGGGTAATCTTTTGCACAGGCTTTGGCATCATGGAGGGGAGGTTTGAGTCATGCCCATGCACTACATTGTGACTTGAACTCATTGTAGTGGCTTTAAAAAAAACAACAAAAAGCAAAACCAAGTCTAGTATTTTCTGGTGTCATAGAAATCTGTTTATTTTAAATGTCATGGTTTTCCATGATAAATCAGAAACATGCAAAGTTAGGATCCTTTTACATTACAGAATTTCCCCATTCTTAATTCACATGTCATCATTTTTTTGACAGAGAAGGTGTCCTCAAAAGGAATGCGCTCCAAAGACTTCATTTTTAGTAATTGCCCCAGTTCAAGACCACACCCATTCTTAATGAAACAGGACCAGCTTGGCCCTCCATCTGTGGTGGTGAGTGTGATCATTCCTACTTATCCAGAGAACGCTGAAAGGCTCAAAGTCAGGATTGATGGAGGTATGTATTCTGGGAGGATTGTACTGCAGTGTGCTATTTAAGCAGCCAGAGGGCAACCAAGGTCTAGTGCTTGCCAGCAAATTGAGCAACACAGTGATTTTCAAAAAACAGGTTTTTTGTTTGGAGCTGGACGGGATTTCATGTGTTACAGAGACTTTTGGTGATAGATTCAGAATGGCAAGAGTTCTTCTCACACTAGTGGAAGGAGGGAGGTCAGACAGCTGAATGGGATAGGGTTGGATGCTTTGTGTAATTGCTGGTGTTGACGGAAACCCTTTTGTATAGAAAGTGCAGGGATCAAGATTAGTACTTGGACATGAGATGGAGAAGTATGCAAGCATATGAAAACTGCTGGCATGCATCAGACTTGTGAGCCTTTCCTGAAAGTATTCTGACTTCCAGCAAGGCAAGACATCCTGTACTGGTTTGTGACAGGCATGCTCTCTCAAAACATTGTGGCTGTACTTCTGACTTCATGTAGTGACATTTTCCAGAGTAGCTGTTTAGGGAGCAAGCCTAAGCAGATCAGCTTAGTTCCATTTTATTCAATGGGACATACTCCCAGGAAAATGTTCTTAGGATAGCAACCTAACATTACAATTCTCAAAAATGCTTTCCTAGGAATAAGGCCCATGGAATAGACCTAAAAAACATTTCCTTGGGAGTAAGGCCCACTGAGTAGATCTGTTTAGGATCGCTCTCAGTTTGTCACAATAAAAACAACAAAGGGATTTCTGGCACCGTAAAGACTGACATTCAGTGTGGCACAAGCTTTCATCAGTCAGGGCCCACTTTGTCAGATGCATGAAAAGTTACATTGCCAACAAGAAGTAAACACTCCATATATCTGACAAAATCCAGCTCTTGGAAAATGTAGGTCACAAATTGGTTACTCTATAATTTGCTGCAAGCATTTTGACTGTTCTGTAAAGAGAAATCTTGTTGCCTGTGTATTCATGTGATTCTTAAAAAAATAAAACATGCTGGGAAGTCCTTTCGTAATCAATATTTGAGGTTAAATATTTTATTGGTGGAATTTATTTCCTTTGGTTTATTGAAAGCCAATGAGTGAACTGAAGTTTTTGTATTTTCAGAGTGTCAGTGTCATCCTAAACAGAGTTAAACCCTAAATCTAGTGAAATCAGTGAACATAGAAGGGAGCAGGATGGCAGGGTTAACTCTCTCATCCTGCTACTGAATGCTTGAATCTCCACTCATATTCAACCATCTTCGCTGTAACTGAACCTTTCCTGACAAATGCCTTTTTACACAAGTAAAAGGAAGTTATCTACCCATTGCTTTAGTTGCCCATTTCCATTTACAACTAGCCTCACTCTGACTGTTTCCAACTGTACCCCAATCTGTGAGATTTTTTGTGAACTTTTCCTTGTAGTATAATGTCTGAACTACAATGCAATCCTAAACAGAACAACGCCCTTCTAAACCCATCAGTATCAAAGGATTTATAAGAGTGTAACTGTGTTTATGATTACACAGTTTACAGTCATTGCACTGCAGAGCCTTGATTAGTTGTCACTGTGTAGAAGTGTTTTTAGGATTGTGTATTGCAATGTGTATTACTTGGGGGGGGGGGGGTTTGTCATGAAAAGGAAATGCTTAAGAATAACTCAAGCGCATATGCAGAAATATCCTAGGCTTAATCTTTGCATTCTGCTATAGGGAAAGAAGGGAGAATAGATGATGCTGCTAAGCTTCTAGACTAACTGGCTAATAGTAATCCTAAACAGAAACACACCTTGGTAAGTCCATTAACTTCAGTGAATTTAGAATGGTGTAACTCTCTTTAGGACCGCACTGTAGTTCATAGTCATATTGCAAGAAAAAGTTTGGAAATGTTCCTTGGCTTGAGTCATAGTTTGTAATAAAATTGAAAGCAGTTAGTGTTGTTTTGCTTGCCATTAGAAGCTTAATGTGTGGAAAAGAGCAGCTGAAAATTTTCATAGTATGGAGCAGGGATGCACAGTTCTGTCTGGCTTGGCATCAGGGAGTGTGGCCTAATATGCAAATGAGTTCCTGTTGGGCTTTTCTACCAACCCCCCCACCCTGGTATGGAAGTAAATAACATCACTTGGTGAATAACATCTATAAAACCATCTATAAAAGGGACAGGGTATTTTTCTCCAGGCTAGTTGGCAACCCTTGGATATGCACACACACAAATTCTTCTGTTCTACAGATTGCCTTAAATCAAATAGGTTTTGCCAGTTTTTGGAGGAATACAAACACCTTCAAAACTTGTTTACCTGATGCAAAACTGGAATAACTATATACAGCCCAAGCATTGACCATTTATTTGAAAGGGCTGTTGTCCAGTCAATGCCTCCTAAATTCCTTTCTAGTCTCCTCCTTTCCCTACGTAGAAGTGACTCAGGTTTCTGAGGTTTCAGATGAAAAGAAACTGGAGGAAGACAAGAAGTTATTCTTCATCTGAGATGTGCCTCTGAAGAATAGTGTTTTGCCTAGGAGATAAAGACAACAGCTACCAGATCTCCATATAAAACAGATTCAACTACTAAATCTGGTGCTCTGCAGTGTTCCTCATTTATGGTGTGTGTGTGTGGGGGGGGGGGGGGCGGGGGAAGCAAAGGACTTCTGAGAAACCCCTTAAAAACTTTAAAAGTCAACTGCCTGAAAAATGATTGAATAAATAAAGAATTCCAGAGAGAAGGAGAGATGGTTTAGTGGTCTCACTGCCATACAGAGCCAACTACTGGTTTGAAGGAAAACTTTGAGACAGTTTGCAATATTTTCCAAGCCTTTTCAGGAGCAAAGACATGCTTTGCCCCTCCAGGAATGGATAACATCAGTAATGTTTAATTAAAACAGTGCAGAAAGTAATCTTTGCAATGTTATTGCCTCTTGCACTAATCTAAAGCTTGACGAGCTCAGCAGGTAAGAGCCAAGGGGAGATATTTCCTTCAAGAGGTGTGGGTTTTTTCAAAATATATACAGTTGATTTTTTCGTGGTTTGGACTGCATGTAGAGGTGGGGGAGAAGTGCCATGTTGACTTGAAGCAAAGGGTTGATTCCACAGCTGGTAGCAGCACACAAGAGTGTGGAAGACATGATAGGGGTTTATAAAATACTGCATGGTGAACAGAAAATGGACAGAGAGCATTTTATCCATCATAATACTAGACTTGGGGACATCCAATGAAGTTGTTGAAAAACAGGTGCATGACAGACAAAAGGAAATACTTTACTGACTCAATGAGTAATTAAACTGGAAATCATTGCCAGTGGACATAGTGATGGCCATGAGCATAGGACAAGATGTACCAGTGGTCTGATCCAGGAGGCTTTATTTGCTTTCCTCCTATACTATTTAAGTTTACCTGCCAAGGAACTCTTCCTAAAGTCTGTGTTTTGTGATGTTGTATATCTATTAGGAGCATGACATAGGGCATCTTCACACATACACCAGTGTCACATATCCCAGTGACATAGGGCACATTCACACAACCAGAGAATCATAGGGAAAGAACAACTGCATGATGACTTGGTTGCATGAAGAGTCATCACCAATCTTAAATGTAACTTCCTGTCAAATGCAAATAGGATCCATTGCTGGTGGCAAAGACATCATGGTATAAACATAAGGTTTAGTTGACTGCCATCTCAGCAGAGCTCGAGAACAGACTTAAAAACATATCTTGTGTTTGTATTGCAAAGGACAGGTGGCCTCTCAAAATTAGCAACAGAAATTAACAAGAAGGATTCTGTGGTTAGAACATGGAATTAAAACTCAAATGTTGGGCTAAGTTCTCTGTCAAACCCTGTATATATAAGCAAATGAGGTGCTACTTTGTTTTGTATTAGTTCCAACTTGCATGCAGTAGCTGTTGATAGAATCATGACTTTTAAAAGCAACGAGTAGCAAACAAAAATGCATCCATCCATAGTGCTCTTTACCATAGTTCTTTCTTTATAAGATAAAACAACAAATGATACTGTTATTTTCTTCAGGAGATTCTGGAAGGTAATTAACAAAGCCACCAGTAGTGGGTAATTGTCATGAACCACCTCCCCAGCACTTCCCTTAGTTTACTCTTACTCTCAGGGTCACCCTTGGAATTTAACACCTACAGCTGGAGAAAGGTCATGGAAGGGGTTTCTTAACTATTTCTCAGTCCACTGTATACTCAGCCTCTACTGGCTAGTTCAGCCAGGGAGCTACCCCAGGAAACATGACTGGTTCAGTACCCAGTCCTCTTGGTTGTCTGCCACCACTACCTTTACAGACAAATCCCAAGAGGGAGAAAAAGAGAACCCCTACCTGGTTCTACTTACAGAGAGAGTCAGCAGCCCCGCCCTAAGGCCAACACAGGCTGCTTTCCCCACCCAGAAGACTGGTTGGACAGATTAGATAGCCAAAGTCAAAGACACCAGATCCCTTGGAGAGCTCTAACGGGCAACACACAGACCAGCAGTAACAAAATAGGGCTTTTTATTGTTTTAACAAAAAGTCATAAGAATAAAATAAACATTAAAGGCAGTGCAAAATTGAAACTAAAACAATATAAGTACTAACTAGACATTCAGACAGGCAGTACATTACCATGTGGATAAGTACAGTCTTGGCATTCCAGTCAGCAATATTCCAGCAATTTACAAAGGAAAGAATGGCCAGGCGTCCTCTCAATTCTGCCCTTGGGCTGGTGCAGAGTTATAGCAATCCTGCCCCTCACTGTTGTTCAGGATCAACTAATGAGAAATAGGGACTAATCAAGATGACCAAACAGATCTTGAAGATCTTGATAGCTCACCTAGGCCCTCAGCTGTCAAAGCCAATTAAGCCAGACATGTCTTCTTACATCTTCCACATTGACCCCAATTAGTTTAACCTAACAGGTGAAGGGAGTCCAAGCTTCTTGTTTCCCACAGCCAAGGAGATCCTCCCCACCTGTCAAAAGTACACAATTACAAGGGCATGAGCCTGATTAAGGGTTAAGGATCATGACAGAGGCCGAGGCCGGAAGGCCTTTTCATGACAGTAATACAGGGACTCTGTTCATGGGCACCTGTGTTCAGTGCAGAGCTGGCTCTTTGAGAACCAACCTGAGAGACAGGTGGTGAAAGAGGCCTTTATATCCCTGGCATGCAAATGAGGCCCTGCTCTTTTAATGCAGTGGGAGGCCAAGATAAAAGCTAAAACAAAAGAAGACTTGCAGTCTCTTGGCTGGATATTTTTTGTCCCTTTTTGGAAGGCAGTTTCCCTAGCTTCTGGGATGAGGGCAGGCTAACATTGGTCTGCCTCCCCACTCCTTTGGCTTCTTGCTACCAGACAGGCACAAGATTAGATGGCTGCTGGTTGACCTTTCAAGCCCTGGCTTGTCTCTTGCCAGCAGCATGTCTCCTGTCCCTGCACAAGATACAAATTAACAGATCATAGCAATTCATTTAAAAGCCTAATGTGAACTTGTGAGAACTTAGTCCATGCTTGGGGAGTCACTAAGCAAATATTTTCAAACTGAGATAACAAGAGATTTGTGCAAAGTATGGGAAATTGTATATAAATGTTTTGCTATAAATATAAATGTATTACAATGTAGAAATAGAATGAGAACAAGTGTTGTATGTAAATGTATGAGGAAGTGGATGTTGAACAAAAATGTCTTTTAATCTTATATGTGAGATATATACATATAACAGACTATCCTTTAAGCTTTGGTATATTAAAAGTTATGGCTATTATGTAGAAAGATTGAAATATATAACACAATATGCAATAACGAAACTAATAATATAGTTGTAAGGTAGATTAGTTATGAAATTTGAAATTAAAAATGTTTGAAGCAAGGACCATTGGATCTTATAGAAAATGTCTTAAAACTACAATGAAGGGGATGTTGGGGAGAAATATTTACTTTTTTGTTCTATATGTTCTATAATGTATAATAATCTTGATATATATAATTTGGTATATAATTCCCCGCTTTTTTGTATGCCCTCTATATTACACTTTACTTTCCAAAATAATATAGATTTTAAAAAACAGATTTGTGCAAACTGAAAATTTATACAGACAGGATTGACCTGAGGGTCCTTAAATAACTAAAATGTGAAAACATTGCTCTTCTGACCAGTGTATGTAACTTGCTGCTAAGACTGGTGTCTGTACTGGAAGACTGGGAAGTTGCAAATGTTACTTGGATTTTTAGAAAGGGGTCCTGAGGTGATCCAGAAAATTGCAGGCCACTTTGCCTTACATCTGAAATTCTAATTAAAGATGGGATTAATAAACATGTAGAATAGGCTTCCCAAATCCCCCGCCTGGGTGGGGGACCCCCGATTTGGGGCCTCCTCCCCCCACTTGGCAAAAATCCAGAAAGTGGGAGGAATGGCGGTCCTTCCCACGCAGCCTAGAACCCAGCAGTTTCTCCTCTCCCCTTCCCACCGATCCCTGATGCTTCTCCTCCTCCCTTCCCTTCCCTTCTCACCTCCGATCGCAGCAGCTTCTCCTTGCCCCTCCCCTTCCCACCCAGCTCCATTGCAGCAGCTGGAGCTTTCCCAGGCTGCTTCCTGCCCCGCCCCAAAGGACCATGTGCCTTTGCACCTCCGGAGGTGGTGAAAGGCTTCAACTTTCTGTGTCTTTGTTGCTGTGAAGAAGCTGGCTGGTAAGTAGAGAGCCAATCCCCTACATCAGATTTGCGAGAAGGGGTGTGTGTGGAGGAGAGGGAAACGTTATTATTCCCTATGTGAAATATTTCTCATAGGGTATAATGGGGAATTGATCTGGAGGTTTCGGGGGCTCTGGGGGAGCTATTTTTTGAGGTAGAGGCACCAAATTTTCAGTATAGTATCTAGTGCCTCTCCCCAAAATACCTTCCAAGTTTCAAAACGATTGGACCAGAGGGTCCAGTTCTATGAGCCCCAAAAGAAGGTGCCCCTATCCTTCATTATTTCCTATGGAAGAAAGACATTTAAAAAGGTGTGCTGTCCCTTTAAATGTGATGACCAGAACTCCCTTGGAGTTCAATTATGCTTGTCACACCCTTGTTCCTGGCTCCACCCCCAATGTCTCCTTGCTCCACCCCCAAAGTCTCCTGGCTCCACCCTCAAAGTCCCCAGATATGTCTTGAATTGGACTTGGCAACCCTAATGTAGAAAAACAAAGCCTGATGAAGAAAATTACCAGCCTTGCCTCACCAACCTTTTGGAATTCTTTGAGAAGATTAATAACATGAAGATAAGGGTGATCTAGTAGAACTTATATATATCTTCAAAAGGCTTTTTGACAAAGTACTTTACCAAAGATTTAGCAGTAACAGGAAAAGGGAACAGGTCATTTTATGCATTAAATCTGGGTTAATTGAGAAGAAAGGATGAGTAGGAATACATGGACTGTTCTTGCAGTGGAGGGAAGTGGTCTCACAAGAATCAGTGTTGGTTGGGACTGGTGCTATTTAATTTGTTTATAAATGATTTGGAATTGGGTATGAGTGGTGTAATGGCCAAATTTATTGATGATACCAAGTTATTCAAGATGGTGGAAACCAAGATGGATTGTGCAGAACTCCAGGAGGATCTCTCTAGATTGGGAGAGTGGGCAACAACATGGCAAATTATGTTCATTGCAAGTGTGCCCTTTGGAGCAAAAAATTCTAACTGTAAATATATGCTAATAGTTGTGGCTGAGATTGAGAGGGTTTCAAACTTCATGAGGCTAATGGTTCTACAAGGATCCTGAAGAATTTAAGATGATTCCATTCAAATAAGCATTCTAATGCACCTGAATGATCTGTGGCACCTATGAATGCCCTGGACAATAAATCTGAAGTCTCAGTGCCATGATCAGTAGCTGTATAACTCTTCCCAAACAAGAACTGAATATTCTTTCATGTCAAAACATTTTCAAATAGAAAACTAGTCCATCAGGGAGGAAGGTTCTACTCCCCGCTCTTCGCTTGCTATACAAGTTTTATATTTGCAGATTTAAAAACAACAATAATGTAGGGGAACATATTACAACATGATCTTCCAGGAACATCAACCTTAGTCTGAAATGATTGTAAAATTCTACTACTTTGGCACTCTGTCACCTCATTGTCACATTATTATGTGAGAACCAGGCCAAGTCCCTTTTCTTCCTTGTTGAACAATTATTCATCTTCACTGATTTAATATACATATGTATGTGAGAGAAGAGCTAGGCTTCCCAACCCCCCCGCCCTGCCGGGGAACCCCTGAAACAGCAGCCTCCTCCCCCCGCTCTCAAAAAATCTGAAAGCGGGGGGGGGGGACGGCACCGTGTCTCTTTCCCTGCCTGCCTCCCTCGCAGGCTTCAGGCTTCTCCCTCCGGATCACAAAGACCAACCCACCGCCGGCCTGCTATTCGCTCCAGTCCGGCCTCCCTTCGCGAGGTGCATGCTGGGACTCGTAGTCCTTGCATCCTCTTCAGCTGCCACAGGAGTCTCCTTGGGGAGTCTGGCTGGCGGAGGAAGGGGAGCTCTGCCCCCAGAGAACCATGTGCGTTTCTACCTCAGGAGGCTTCAGTCGCTGATTGAAAGGCTTCTTCTTGGGATGGTGTGTCTGTGTTACTTTGAAGAAGTTGGCAGCAACTCGTGAGTGGAAAGGCCAATCCCCCTTCAGTGTTGCCAGAAATGGGGGTGGGGAAGTCTGCAGAGCACTTCATTATTCTCTATGTGGAGATCGATTCTCATAGGGTATAATGGGGAATTGATCTGGAAGTTTCGGGGGCTCTGCGGGCTCTGTTTTTTGAGGTAGAGGGACCAAGTTTTCAGTATAGTATCTAGTGACTCTCCCCAAAGTATCCCCCAAGTTTCAAATTGATTGGACCATGGGGTCCAATTCTATGAGCCCCCAAAGAAGGTGCCCCTATCCTTCATGATTTCCTATGGAAGGAAGACATTTAAAAAGGTGTGTGGTCCCTAGGGTTGCCAATCCCCAGGTGGGGGCAGGGGATCCCCTGGTTTGGAGACTCTCCCTTCCCCTTCAGGGTCGTCAGAAAGCGGGAGGGAAATGTCTGCTGGAAACTCTGTTATTCCCTATGGAGATTTATTCCCATAGAAAATCATGGAAAATTGCTCTGCGGCTATCTGGGGATCTGGGGGGGCTGTTTTTTGGGGTAGTGGCACCAAATTTTCAGTAGAGTATCTAGTGCCTCTCCCCAAAATACCCCCCAAGTTTCAAAAAGATTGGACCAGGGGGTCCAATTATATGAGCCCCCAAAGAAGGTGCCCCTATCCTTCATGATTTCCTGTCGAAGGAAGGAATTGAAAAGGTCTGCCCCTTTAAGGCTGGGCAGGAAGCAGAAAGGGCTTCTGAGAATGGCCCCTCCCTTTCTTTTGCTTTCGTTTTCACAGGAAGTAGAGTTGTCGGGAGGAAGATCTGGTAAGTGTGTGTGTGTGAGAGGGGGGCAGGGGATTCCCTAGTTTGGAGGCCCTCCCCCCCTTTAGAAAGCGTGGGGGAGTGAGGGAAATGTCTACTAGGCACTCTATTATTCCCTATGGAGAACGATTCCCACAGGGAATAATAGGAAATTGATCCGTGGGTATTGGGGGCTCTGGGGGGGCTATTTTTTGAGGTAGAGGCACCAAATTTTTAGTATAGCATCTAGTGCCTCTCCCCAAAATACCCCCCAAGTTTCAAATAATTGGACCAGAGGGTCCAATTCTATGAGCCCCAAAAGATGGTGCCCCTATCCTTAATTATTTCCTATGGAAGAAAGGCATTTTAAAAGGTGTGCTGTCTCTTTAAATGTGATGGCCAGAACTCCCTTTGGAGTTCAGTTATGCTTGTCACACCCTTGTTCCTGGCTCCACCCCAATGTCTCCTGGCTCCACCCCCAAAGTCCCCAGATATTTCTTGAATTGGACTTGGCAACCCTAGTGGTCCCTTTAAATGTGATGGCCAGAACTCCCTTGGGGTACAATTATGCTTGTCACACCCTTGTTCCTGGCTCCACCCCCAAAGTCTCCTGGCTCCACCCCCAAAGTCTCCTGGCTCCACCCCCAAAGTCCCCAGATATTTCTTGAATTGGACTTGGCAACCCTAAGAAGAGCATGCCATTCATTGTATTTAATACCACAGGATATCTTTGAGGACCTGTACAAGAGGGGAAATCCTATTCACAGACCATGCCCCTGAGTCCTCCCTTCTTGTTAGGAGTCTGTCCCCTTCCTGCCTTTCTTTGAGGCCATCTTAGCCTTTTCTAGGCCTCAAAAGATTTCCAGATTGACCTCTGACAGATTCACTTCAGCTTATTTGGCCTGGTGATCTATGCCTACATTTCTGAGGAACAGATGTCTTTATAATGTAGGGTCAGGGTTCTCATTTTGCGAGGACCGACCTTGCAGCTCAAAATTGTTTTGCCAGTTCAGAACCAAACACAACTCTTGTTCCTGCTTAGAAAGGTGGCTGTTTTTCTGAGTGAGACAGAAAGCCTGAAATGATGTCAAAGAGACTGCTAGGGTTGCCAAATCCAACCCCAGAAATATCTGGGGACTTTGGGGGTGGAGCCAGGAGACACTGGGGTGGAGCTAGGGGGGAGGGGGGAAACGGTGCCGGGGAGCGTGGCGAGCCGCCCCGCAGCTGCCGCCTCTGCTCCGCTCGCCGTGGCTGCTCCTCTGAGATGGGCTCAGCCTGAGCCCATCTTGGAGGAGCAGCCACGGCGAGCAGAGTAGAGGCGGCAGCGGTGCAGCGGCCTCGCCCGCTCCGCCTCTGGGATGGAAGCGGAGGGGGGGGGTGGAGGCGGGCCGGGAGCGTGGTGAGCTGCAAGTCCGGGTCCTAGAAGGGCCCGGATTCGTGGCTCGCCATACTCCTGGCCTGCCTCGCCCTCCCCTGCGCTGCTGCCGCCTCTTGGCTGCTCCTCCAAGATGGGCTCAGCCTGGGCCCATCTCGGAGGAGAAACTGTGGTGGGCAGGGAGGGGGCGGCAGCGGCGCGGCGGCCTCGCCGGCTTCAGGATCCGGCGGCTCGGTGCCGTTTTCCCCCTCTCCCCCCACTTCCATTTTTTGGGGGAGCGGGGGAAGAGGGTGGAAATCCTGGGGTCCCCCGCCAGGGCGGGAGGGTTGGGAAGCCTAGAGACTGCTTTGACTTAACCATGCTTGTTCACACTTGCTCCTTATCCTGCATTTTTTTTTTAAAAAAAATACAATGTTTTAATGGATGTATTGCTTCAAACCCTTTTTATTTTTCTGTTAGGATAATAACCTGGTCAAAGAAGTCTACTGTTTTCCAGATAAATAAAAGCCTGGCTTGTTCTTTTAATTGAATAGCTTTCAATGTATAACTGATCTAAGTTGAGAGTTGTCGTATCTCCCCTAAAGGGACACCTATAATACCTCCTCTCCCCACAACCTGAACATTTGCCCATTGTCCACCCTCTCCTCGGGGTGATGACAACTCAATTCAAGATGGCAGCTGAATTTTTTTTAGCAATGTCTGCAAAGCACAAACTTTGCTAGCTACTTAACCCCTATTCCCTCTACCCCGCCACAGTTTTTATATTTGCAGACTTGGGCAGAGAAATATATTCCAGGTCTGGGTATACCCTTATAGATTTCTTTTATTTGCCTGGTGGGGTTATACATGGCAGTTAGATATATGATACTGAGTGATTCCTTTGATGATTTCTTTTCCTTGAACATTACCATGTCACTGGTGTCCATGATGATTAGAATCATGTCATACAGTATTACTGCTAAATGCTCTTAGTAACAAGCTCTGCCCTAAAGCTGTGTCTACTTGGCAACAGCAGAACCAAACATTACTTATTTCATTGATATTTTATTTATTTAGATATTTCACCTCATATTTTCTTTTTGTCTCAAGGTGGCTTACAGCAATAATTAAAACATTACGAATAATAACCCCCAAAATACCACCCCAAAGACGCCTGCTGTTCATGGCTCATCAAAAATCCTAGCAAATGAGCAGGCCATGAAGTACTGCCTAAAGATCTTCAATGAGAGGGCCACCCCTCATCAGGGGCCCCATGTAGAATTGCCAACTCTGGGCTGAGAAATTCCTGGAGATTTGAGGACAGAGCCTGTGAACAGTGGGGCTTGCTGAGAGAAGGGATCTCAGTGTGGTATAGTGCCAGAGAGTCCACCTTTCAAAGCAGCCATTTCTCCTGGGAAGATCAACTGTAATTCTGGGAGATTTCCAGGACTTACCCTAAGTACATCCCACAGAGTGAGAACAGTAATAGAAAAGGCCCACCTCCAGTCAATGCCTAGGGTACCACTCTGAGTGTGGGAACAGCCAGTAGGTGGCAGCCTAAAGACTGTAGCTGATGCTTCAGGACTATATGAGAGGAGTTGATTCTTGGTCCCTTCCCAACCTTCATCCCATCCCAAGAAATGGTGAGAGGGCTTGGACTACTTACTCCCCTATGATGCTGATGCTATGTAATGCCAGGTCCATAAATAATAAGAGCAGGACACTGCAGGACTATCTTGCAGCTCAGTCTATGGACCTTCCTTGTGTGACCGAGACCTGGGTCCGGGAGGGTGAGGCAGTTACCTTGAAAGAACTTGCCCCACCAGGGTTCACTGTCTTACATCAGTCCTGAACTGGGGGGGGGGGGGGGAGGGGGACTTTGGTAATCTGGGAGGCTTTTCCCTTCAAGCCTCTCCCTATCCTGAAGATCACCAGGATTGAATGTGTTGGCCTGGTGTGGAAATCTGAGGTGAATGTGGCTGTCTGTCTGGTGTACTGACCGCCTAGCGCACCAGCAGACAGTCTTCTGGGATTGTTGGAGGCAGTGGCTGGGTGGGCCTTGGAGTAACTATGGCTACTGGTTTTGGGGGACTTCAATGTTCATGCGGACGGTCCCGCCGCCTTTGCTCAGGCCACAGAACTGGTGTCTTCCATGGCAGCACTAGGACTCCACCAATACATTTTAGGCCCCACACATCAAGCAGGCCACACATTGGACTTGATCTTTGGCATGGGGTTGAATGTGGATCTTACCTCAAAGGAAGAGGTGCCATGGTCAGACCACTTGGTATTGAAGGCCCAGCTGGATATTCCCACTCCTCCCCGTCTAGGTGGCAAGCTGATTTTTGCTTGCCTGTAGAGACTAATTGGGTTCCAGAATGCTCTGTGGGATCCACAGCCTTCCTGCATCCCTCTGGATGAGTTGATAGGAGACTAGAATTCCCATCTCATTGAAGCCATTGAGGACATTGCACCCTGATGTCCTCTCTGCTCCCATGGGAAATCGTTCCCCTGGTATACAGAAGAACTCAAGGGGATGAAACGGAGCTCAGACGACTAGAGCGTACTTGTGATGAGGCGACATGAATATCTCATAGGACATTTGTGAAATCCTATGAGATGGCAGTGAAGGCTGCAAAGAGGGAATTCTACTCAACCTCCATCGCACCCACAGGCTCACGCCAAGCTCAGTTGTTTAGGGTATTTTGGTCATTATCATCCCTCACACTTAGAGGCTCAAAAAGTGGTAGAAATTTGACTATTGATTCAGAGGTGTTTGTGAGCTTTTTTGTGGATAAAGTTCTCTTGCTCCATTGCTACTTGCCTGCCAATCTTGATATAGTGAGTGAACTGGAGGATCCTTGGCCATCCTTGGGTTCAGTTTTTGACTCCTTCAATTTGCTCTCCTCTTCAGATGTTGACAGAGTCGTGAGTGCTGTTAGACTCACCACTTGCCTACTTGACCCATGTCCCTCGTGGCTGGTTAAGGCTGATGACGAGAGAATCCGGGGCCCTAATCATCAACCTGTCATTGGAGACAGGGGTGTTTCCAGAGGGCCTCAAGGAGTCTCAGTGGTCTTACCACTCTTAAAAATACCACAGACGGCACATACCAACACCTCAAATTGATCTTGGAAACAAACTGGTTTAATTGTTTCAAAATGGGCAACACATGCCCACATTGGCTAGCCCCAGATACCTGGACTTCTGCATTCTGGACCAGCTGCAGTTTCTGGAGTGTCTTTATGGGCAGCCTAATATAGAGCACATTACACTAATATTACTGTGAGGTTATAGAAGCACAGATCAGCATGGCCAGATCAGCTGAGAGTAAGACGGGAGAGAGCTGACCAATCACATGCAGCTGATGGAATGTACTGTACCATCCTGTCTTTTATATAGAAAGACGGGGTCCCTGAACATCCCCAGGCTCTTAACTTGCTCTGAAAAAGCCAACTTCACTCTGTCCAGAACACATAGATCCAGTAATGAAATGTCTAAAGGAATCTTTACAAATGGAAATCACAGAGATAGACAGGGACAGTCTTAACCATGGGGCAGCTGGATTGGGCAGGCCACTGACTGCCCATGGCTCCACCCCCCATGAAGGAGGAAAGAATAGGGGACAGGTAATCAGCCACTCCCACATCTGCACAAGCCTGTTGCTTCTGGGGCTTGGGAAACTGGCTTAGGGGTGACAGATGACACTGTCCCCCTAGCAATTGGCTCAGGGTTGTTTACATGAACCAGACCCTTCCCCTCATAGTTGGCTCATGGATTGTACCAGCAGAGGGGACAGCAGGGAGTGCTGAGATTCTGAAACCCCATTATGGACTTTTAATCAGAATCACTAAGACTGCCCAGCACCCACATGGGAATTCAGTTCCTGATTTCAATGCATAATCATAGAATCACAGAGTTGGAAGGGATCTCCAGGGTCATCTAGTCCAACCTCCCCACATACAATGCAGGAAATTCACAAACACTTCCCCCTAAGTTCACAGAATCTGCATTGCTGTCAGATGGCTATCTAGCCTCTGTTTAAAAACCTCCAAGGAAGGAGAGCCCACCACCTCCCAAGGAAGCCTGTTCCACTGAGGAACCACTGTGACTGTCAGGAAGTTCTTCCTAATGTTGAGCCAGAAACTCTTTGGATGTAATTTCAACCCTCTGGTTCTGGTCCTACCTTCTGGGGCAACAGAAAACAGTTCCGCACTATCCTCTATATAACAGCTCTTCAAGTACTTGGTGATCATATCACCTCTCAGCCACCTCCTCTCCAGGCTAAACATGCTCAGCTCCTTCAACCTTTCTTCGTAGGACTTGGTCTCCAGCCCCATGACCATCTTCATCACCCTCCTCTGGACCCGTTCCAGCTTGTCTATAGCCTTCTTAAAATGTGGTGCCCAGAATTGAACACAATACTCCAGGTGAGGTCTTACTAGAGCAGAGTAAATTGATACCATCACTTCACATGATCTGGACTCTATACTTCTGTTGATACAGCCCAAAATTGCATTTGCCTTTTTAGCCACCACATCGCATTGTTGACTCATGTTCAGCATATGGTCCATTAAGACCCCTAGATCCTTTTCATACATACTACTGCCATAACAAATTTTCCCCATCCTATAACCATGTATGGGATTTTTCCTACCTAAATGCAGAACTTTACATTTATCCCTGTTAAAGTTCATTTTATTAGTCACAGCCCAGTTTCCCAGCCTGTCAAGATAATAAAATAATAATTAATTTGTATCCCGCCCTCCCCGCCAAATCAGGCTCAGGGCAGCTCACAGCACAGGCACTTCAACAATTAAAACAATACATATTATACGTACATACAGTACATATTATAAATGAAACATTTATAAAATTAATCATCATTGTAATTAAAAAACAGTCTAAGATTAGATTAATATTAAAATCTCGATGTTATACATCGTACAGTTTTTCTGTGGCGATAGTATTCATTCAACAGTATGTGTGAGATCATTAAGTAAAGGCCAGCTGAAAAAGAACAGTCCTGCAGGCCCTGTGGAACTGAGCAAGGCCTGCACCTCTTCTCGCAATTGGTTCCACCAGTGTGGGGCTGAGATTGAGAAGGCCCTTTCTCTAGCAACTTTCAGTTTGGCCTCCTTTGGCCTGGGGATTGTCAATAGATTTTCAGAACCAGATCACAGTACCCTCTGGGGAATATATGGGGAGAGACGGTCCCTAAGGTAGGCAGGTCCGTGGCCATATAGGGCTTTAAAGGTAATAACCAGCACCTTATACCGAATCTGGTACACTATTGGCAACCAGAGCAGTTCCTGCAGCCCCGGCTGTATGCGCTCCCATCTAGGGAGCCTCAATAACAGCTTGGCTGCTGCTTTCTGCACTAGGTGCAGTTTCCGGGTTCGGCACAGGGGCAGCCCCACATAGAGGTGACCGTCGCATGGATCACTATTGCTGGGTTGCCGCGCTCCAGGAAAGGGACCAACTGCCTCACCCACCTAAGATGAAAAAAAGAGGATTTAGCAGTGGCTGCTATCTGGGCCTCCATTGACAGGGCAGGCTCCAGCAGCACCCCCAAGCTCTTGACCTTGCACGCCATTTGTAATGGTGCACCGTCAAATGCTGGTAGGGGGATTTCCCTGCCCAGACTGCTGCAACTCAGGCAAAGGACCTCTGTCTTCACTGGGTTCAACTTCAAGCTATTCAGCCTGAGCCAGCCTGCCACAGCTTGCAATGCCAGGTCTAGGTTTTTTGGGACACAGTCAGGCCATCCATCCATCAGTAGATAGAGTTGGGTGTCATCAGCATATTGGTGACTGCCCAACCCATACCTCTGGGCAATCTGGGCAAGGGGGCATGTGTAGATGTTGAATAACATCAGGAAGAGCACCGCCCCTTGTGGTACCCCACAATTCCTCCTATATCTTGTTTCTGTCTTCTACTGTATTTTCAACCCCTCCCAATTTAGTATAATCTGCAAATGTAATAAGAGTTCCCTTGATTCCTTCAACCAAATAATTTATAAAGATGTTGAACAAAACAGGCCCCAGGACTGATCCTTGAGGCACTCCAGTTGTCACTCCTCTCCAAGAGGATGAGGAACCATTCACAAGCACTCTTTGGGTGCAATCTGTCAGCCAGTTACAGATCCACCTAATGGTAACAGGATACAAACAATATTTTATGAACTTGTCAACAAGGACAATATGTGGAACCTTATCAAAAGCCTACTGAAATCAAGATAAATGATGTCTACAGCATTCCCCTGATCCAGCAAGGTAGTCACTTTCTCAAAAAAAGAGATCAGATTAGCCTGACATGACTTGTTCTTGAGAAATTCATGCTGGCTCTTAGTAATCACAGCCATCCTTTCTAAAAGTTCCAGAACTGACTGATGATTTGTTCAAAAACTTTGCCAGGTATAGACGTCAAGCTGAGTGGTCGGTAGTTACCCAGATCCTCCTTTCCCCCCTTCTTGAAGATGGGGACAACATTTGTCCACCTCCAATCTTCTGGCACTTCTCCTGTTCTCCAAGAATTCTAAAAAATAATGGCCAGAGGCTCAGAAATTACATCCACAAGCTCTTTTAGTACCCTTGGATGCAGTTCATCTGGCCCTGAGGACTTTGTTTCATTTAAAGAAACTAGGTGTTTATGTACTACCCCTATGCTGATTTTAGGTTGCAACTCCCTTCTCTCATTATGTGTTCTGTTTTTGCCATGTTGAGCACTGTTTCCCTCAGAAGACTGAGGAAAGGTAGGGATTGAGCAGTTCTGCCCTCTTCATCACCTTTTACAATTTTATTTTCCTGCCCTCACAATGGGCCTACCATGTCCTTGCTCTTTTTCTTACGCTGAACATAAGAAAAGAACCATTTTTTGTTGATTTTAGCATCTTTGGCTAAGCTCATACTGAGCTTTAGCTTTTCTAACTCTTTCTCTACAAGCATTGGTGATTATTAGATTGGCTTTCCATACAACTAAGAGAACCAAGCCCACAGCTCATTGTTATCTTTGCAACAATTGACCCACCTGCATATGGCATATTCTGCTTTAACATCATTCCTTAAGAGCTCACCATGTAGAATGCTCACCATTTATTCTGTTCCCCTGGAGGTAGAGATTCTCGAGGCTTGTGCTGACCTTTGGTATCTTCTGAAGCCTGTTGTATGAGAGATCCAGTTCCAGGAGACTACTGGTATTGAAAGCATTGGAGGCAAGTCCATCATTTGTCAGACTATTGTGGGACATTCGTACATAGTGCAGTCTGGGGGAAGCCTTGAAGTAATCCTCAGGGACACTATATATGTTATTATGCTCCAAGTACAGCTGCTGCAGAGAGTTTGGAAGGCCATCAGGCAGTCTCCTCAGTTGGTTGTAGCTCAGGTCCACAATAATCAGAGACTTTAACCCTCTGAGGTTTGATCCAATTTCATGGATCTGGTTGTGGCTGAGATACAGGGCAGTGAGATTCTCTAAGCCCTCAAGAGCATTGGAGGGAACCTTAGAGATCTGATTGTAACCCAGATGAAGCTCTCTCAGGGACCGTGGCAGTGGGGTAGGCATCTTGGTCAAGTTGTTGTGGTCAAGGTACAGCCTCTCCAGATTCTTGAGCTTGGCAAAGACTCTCTTGCCCATCTTCTCACTGGCAATTTGGTTGCCGTGCAGTGCAATCCATTCCAGGCTTGTAGCATTGTCAAAAGCTCCCTCTTGGATAGTTGTAATTTGGTTGTTCTGGAAATAAGCGTATTTCATCCGGGAAGGCACAAAAGGCAGATACTTGAGATTACGAGTGTCACAATACAAAGCAGAAGAGAAGTTGGGAGGGCATTCACACTCATGAGGGCATTCCCTAGAAACAGGGGGTTCAGGGACAGGCTCCCCCTCAGGAGACCCAGCTGGGACATAGGCATACGCAGGAATCTCATCTTCATAATATGGTGAATAACTGTAGGATGAGGATTGGCTGCGTAGGTATGCTTGCAGCCAGAACATGTCCTCGTAGTCTTCGTACTGGCTCATGGACATGCCACAGAGGCCAGCCACAATGAGAATAGAAGCCCAGTACATCTTGTCACAAATCTTAGACCAACCTATAAAGAGTGCTGAGAAGAGAGATTTAAAAAACAACATGGAAAATGTTAGCTCAGGCATACATGAAGAAGAAGTTGGGCAAGTTTGTGCTTTGCGTGGGCTGCAGGGCATCATAAATACACTGAACAAAATTGATTTAATTGATAACTGAGTATATGATATCTAGCCATGAATTCTGCTTTCAGTAGCAATTTCCCCCAAAAGTGGTATTGAAAAGTATCAAATGGTGTACTGGCACCTGCATTTAGAGTGCTGATGGCTGGCTAAATAAAACAAACAATTCCTTCCGCTTAAAGATTTTTCCTTATTCTTCCATTGGTATCCAAAGAACAAACACATATACACAATAGCAGCTAGCAAGTGGAAGGAGGGCAATTTGCTCCATTTCAAATCGGTATTACATAAGTGTTAAAGTTTTTCATCAATGATAATTTGCAGATATGTTATCTGCTGACAATGCAGGGTCAAATATGTATTACATGTGGATGCTTTTAGCAAACAGCATTTTCTGAGGAGTCCACACACACACAAAAGGACAAAATTCTGGTACCTGGCAAAGGCCAGAGTGAAACCTGATGTGCCATGGGGCAGGCCACAGCAGGAATTAATTGATCCACTGGTAAAGGAGTAGAGTCTGGTGTACAAGGTGAAGCCCAGCTTTAAAGAGGGTGGGATCTAGTTCACTTGGAAACAGAGCTGATGGTAAAGGAGTGGGGCCCAGTTGCAAAATGGAAAATAAATATATAGGGATTGAGGATGGAGCCCAATGGAGGTTGTAAAACTGGAGTGGGCCAAAAATAGGTGGGGGAACTAGCCAGCATGGGACAATGGTTCCAGTATCAGACTGGGATTAGGGATGTAAGGGTTCAGATTCCCATTCCACCATAAAGCACGCTAGGTCACTTATTTTACAGGGTTGTAAGATTGTTGCTATCCCCAGCAACATTTATCATTAGCTATGTTTCAGAAGACTTGGTCTGGATAGCCCAGGCTAGCCCTGTCTTGTTAGGGTCTACCCTGGTTAGTATTTGGATTTTGGATGGGAGACTACCAGGAAAGTTTATGGTTGCTGTGCAGAAACAGGCAATGACAAGCCTTTGGGATCACCATGAGTCTACGGCACCTTGACTGGGGAAAAAACTGTTACTCTTTCAGCCATGAGTCTGGCACCCAACAGTGGTAAAAGCAGCCTATACGTTTGTTCCTTGGCACGTGCCTTAACCAACATGGACTTTTCCTGCAAGTAAAACTGCATTATTTTAAATGTTAAGTGTTGTGCATTCTTTTAAGTGCATAATGCATTTACTCAAGGATTTGTAGCAGGAATAGTTTCAAGATGCCCTGGAAATCTCACTGAATATCATCCAACCCAGGAGCAGAATTAATTCTGTGAGACTGATTATGCAGTCTGATTAGCAAAGACTTGAAGTGCCAGTCGAGATCAGGGTAGTCAGTGAACAGCTCAGAGGTTGTAGCATGATGACTTTTCCAAATAGCAAAGATATTTGCAAAGATCAAAGTTGCTTTGTGCATGATGTACAGACAGGAAAAATGGAAATGAGGGGCCAAAATAAGCAGGAACAAGCCTTTTTTTTGCTGAAGAATCATAGATACAAAGCGTTTCAAGTAGGGACATAGTAGGGGGAATAGGTTTATCAATAGAAGTCCAAGCATCATTTTCTGTCTTTAGAACAAAATAGGAGTCAATTGCACCTTTAAGACCAACTTAGTTTTATTCAGAACGTAAGCTTTCGTGTGCATGCACACTTCTTCAGACGAGGAATGAGGTACAGTATTGTTTTCTGTGGCCCTGGAAGGTAGGACCAGAACCAATGGGTTGAAATTAAATCAAAAGAGTTTCCAGCTCAACATTAGGAAGAACTTCCTGACCGTTAAGAGTGATTCCTTAGTGGAACAGGCTTCCTCGGGAGGTGGTGGGCTCTCCTTCCTTGGAGGTTTTTAAACAGAGGCTAGATGGCCATCTGACAGCGATGAAGATCCTATGAATTTAGGGGGAAGTGTTTGTGAGTTTTCTGCATTGTGCAGGGGTTTGGACTAGATGACCCTAGAGGTCCCTTCCAACTCTATGATTCTATGGTTCTAAGTTAAAGTCCAACAGCAGAATAGTAAAATTAACAAATTCAGAAAACCTTTGATCTGGGTTGCATTAACTTGGGAAACTATAGAATTAATAGTTGCATCAGGGTGTACTCTGGCCAGATTTGAGCTGGCTTGGTTACTTTTTGCTAGCAAGCTGATTTTTCTTGATTCATTACTGAGCTGCTTCAGTGGGGCTGCTTCCCATGCTCTCTGGAAATGTTCTAGGTGCAGGAGCTATGGATGAATGTGACATAGTCCCTTCCTATGCTGGCATTGTCCCCCTGGAAGATTTCAGAATTGGGGCATTCACTATCACTGACTTGCTGCAGCTGTGCCTGCTGACATTTCTCAAGACTTTGGTCAAGGAAGTCCTAAATTAAGACTTGTTGCATAGAAGTGAGGATCTTATCACCTGGATCTAAGTAGTGATAACTGGATCATCTGACCAGACAAATTCTGGGTGAAAAGTGTGTACATATATGGTGATGCAGTTTAACCTTTGGCATACGACTTAAATCCATTTTGAGCTTCTACCCTGATTTTCATGGTGATGTCTATTCCTTGTAAATGTAGAACGGAAAGGAGCACTTGTCATGTGCATGAGCATTTTGGTCAATGCCATATTTTACCTTCCCGTTACAGACTGAAGCAAGGATGTCTTGAAAGTCTCATATATGAAAACACCATTAGAATTGAGTTGCTAACTGCATGCAAACTAAGAAATGTCCACAGAACCTTACAGTATGGACTGCAGATGGGCCTTATTTTGATACACAATCCTGTGGCCTGGTAGGAAAGTCTATTTATTACGTTTTTGCTATTAAATCCTGGCACACCAGACAAAGAAGATATAGTCCTCTGGCTCCTCTGAACTGTACTTAGATTGGAGGAAACTGCTGGCTCCCTGGCACAGCTTCTGGAAGAAAGAGAAATGGAAACACTGGTGCCTGGATTCAAGATGCAAAGAGGAAACATTGCTCTCAAAAATCCAGAGCCCAAGTCCTAACAATTTCAATGTGAACTCAGTGCATAGTTCACCCTCTTCCACCCAAATCTGTCACTTTAAAATAATTTAATTTTAGACCCATTGTGTCCCTTTTTGTGCCATGCTAGTGTTAGCCTTGTTCTAGTACCTGACAAGGTAATTCATTCCCATGGAATGTGAGGGGAGGCCTGAGTGAGCTTGCTTGCTGCTTATTAAAAATAACAGGCTATGGCTCAGTTGCAGAGAACATGCTTTGTGCAGAAAAGGTCAGCCCCTACCACCGTTAGTGAAAGTATCTCAGGTAGCAAGTCTCTTGGCAGAATCACTGCTGCCAGTTAGCATACAGTAGACAGACTGAGAGCTGGGTAGACCATTGATCTGACTCTATATAAAGCAGCTTTATGTGCTCAAATAAGAATAAAAGGAAATAAGCATTCTTGTAGCTGCATTGTGAACCCGCCTTCGGTTGTAACCTTGTACATGACCGACCCCAATACCCGGGAAACTTGGGCCAGAAGCCATGCTGGGCCACCCCCAAAGTTCTTGGCATACATCCGCATGGCCCATTGCTTTCCCCGGCCGATATTGCAGGTCATATTGGTACCCCGCGAGAAAAATGAACCACCTTAAGACCCAGGGTGACAACATCTGGGGCGTTTGGTGGTCAGGGGCGAACAGTTCTAAGAGGGGCTTATTGTTCATGTGTAAGGTGAACGGCTGGCTGTACAGATAATTGTGGAACTTCTTTACCCCTGCTACGATGGCCAAGCCCTCCTTATCTATTTGCACATAGTTGCATTCTGGCTTTTGTAGGGTCTGGGAGTAGTATGATAGCGGGACCTTGCGGCCATCTGGCAGCACATGCGCTAGAACCACCCCCACCCCATATGGCGATGCGTTGCAGACCAGGATGATGGTCAGCCATTCATTGAAATGTGCCAGCAAGCTGTTGGACATGAGGAGGTCCTTTACCACTTGGAAGACGGAGGCCTGTTGGCAGCCCCAAACCCATGGGGCTCTTTTGTCGAATAACCAGTGACGGGTTCCACAACTGCTGCCTTGTGGGGCAAGAAGGCATGGTAAAAGTTGAGGAGGCCCAAGAACGCTAGTAGCTCCGCCTTATTCGTGGGGGGTGGCGTGTCACAGCTGGCCACTACCTTCTCCTTCGAGAGATGGATGTTGCTTGCATTCACCGAATACCCCAGAAAGTCTATCTGTGGAACCCCCATGAGACATTTTTCCCGCTTGTCCTTCAGCCCTGCTGAATCAAAATGCTGGAGTACGGTGCGGAGGCAGGATGCGAACTCCTCTGTGGCTGCGGCGATCAGCTCATCATCGAAAAATGGCTGGACCCCAGAAATACCTTTCAAGAGCGAGTCCATTAGGTTCTAAAAAATTCCTGGAGCCACACTGACCCCGAATTGGAGATGCTTAACCTTGAAGTCACCTCTGTGGGTTACAATAGTTTGTGCCTTGGCCATGGTGGTGTCCACCGGTAGCTGCTGATAGGCCTGGGCCACTTCCAATTTGCCAAAAATCTTGGCCCCTGCTAAGGAGGCCAACACGTGGCTCACCACCGGCACTGGGTAGGCATGGCCCTGCAGCACTTTATTTATCATACACTTATAGTCTGTGTAGAGGTGGACACGGCCGTCAGGCTTGATCGGGGTGACAATGGGCGTTTCTCAGAGGGTGTTAGCAACTGGCTCCAACACTCCTTGAGCCACCAGGAGGTCCAGCTCCTCCTCAATCTTATGTTTGAGGGCGAAGAGAACATGTCGGGCCTTCAGCCTTATGGGCTGTACGTTTGGGTTCAGTTGCAGGGCCAACGGGGGGCTGGTGTAAGTTCCTAGGGTCCTGTCAAAAACTTCCGGGAACTCTGCACAGATGCTCTGGAAGTCCCTGGGCCATGTGGGGACCTGGTTTAAGCCAGTCACTTTAATCCCTAGGGGCCTGAACCATGTTCGCCCCAGCAAACTGCACAAATCCCCTTCTATGACTATCAGGGGTAGCCTTCCTGAGAAGTCCCCATACTTCACTCTCGGGAACCCCACTCCATTAACTGCTCTCTTCCATTTTTGATAGTCCCGGACCATGAACGGAAATGGCTGCAATTGGGCTCCCACCCTGGGCATAACCTTTGGAATGTCCTGAGGGAAATTACAGTCTATCCTGCCCCGTGAGTCCACCTTCATTTTGCATGGCTTGCCCTCCATGAGTACAGTCACTTGCAATTTTCCGGGGGAGGGCAGGGGAAGTTGCATCTGCTCTTCAGAGATGACAATGGAGGTCTTCTGCCATGGTGGCATTCTGGTGCCTGGCCAGATCCCATCGGGCGGTACTTCTCAGGGTGGATCTCTTTGACCGGGAGCAGCAAACCCTTGCTAGATGCCCTGTCTTTCTGCATTGGTAGCAGATGGTATCTCAAAATTGGCTGGAACGGGGCTTGTGGTCCTCCTCACAGCTGGTACACTCACAGACAGGCATAGTCCTGGTCAGCCGGTTCGGCAGTTGTTTCAAAGCCGTATGCCAGAGCTTGAGTGCGCTGTCCTCCCCTGAGTCCTCGGATTTGAATGATGCTGTGGCAGCTTGATGCATGGCAGTTGGAGCTCGCTCCTTCCTTGTTTTCTTGTAGCCGTGGCTTCTTTGATGGCCTTGGCCAGATCGGTGTCATCCTTTTTTTTTTTTTTAATTTTATTGTTGTTTTAAAAACCCCACATGTGAAACCCCAGTGCATAAAATTACAATAGTTACTCAAGTTAAACATTAATAGATATCAGAAAGAAGAACATCAACCTAACTTTCATATAGTGAATACAAGAAAAGTAAAGCGATACAGTTTACAACGATATCAAATCAAATCAGCTAGACATTCATCATTTGCATAAATGGACTCCAAATCTCATTAAAACGACACATTTGTCTACGACCAGAAAACGATATTTTTTCAAAAGCAGATCGGTGTCATCCTTACCGACCAGTTTCCTCCACAACTTCTCATCCTGCAGGCCGAAGATGAACTGGTCCCTCAGCGCTTCGTCCAGGACCGGAAACTTGCAGCGGATGGACAACCTGCGAAGGGTGGCACTGAATTCGGCCACAGACTCACTGGGTCGCTGGCTGCGTTCTGAGAACTCGAGGCAGCACACCAGGACTGTTGGCTGCGGAGCGAAGTGAGTCATGAGGGCCATGGTTATCTCGTCAAAAGTGGCTGCCTTGAGGGTCACGGGTGCCATGAGGCCTTGTGCCAGCTCCAGGACGTCCATTCCGCAGAAACTGAGGAGCAGTGCCTTCTTCCTGCGGCCCGTGGCCTCATTGTATTCGATGTGGTTCTCCAGCTGCTCCAACCCTGTTTCCCATCTCTCAGGGCTGGCCATGTTGAAGGCTGGAATCGGTCCTGGCGTAATGGCCATCTCATCAGCGGGGGTGGAGCGCATGGTGCTGGAACTGAGGAAGCAATTCACGGTGCAGCGCCAGACTGGACTGCTCACCAGGATCCCATCCTCGTCACCACTATAATATAGTGGGTTCAATGCATGGAAGAGGCGAGGTGGTAGTGAAGCATCAGCTCTTTATTGATTTCAGAATAGTGAGGCATAGGCATAAGACTGAGGAATGGGCCAACAGGGCCAACCTTATATCCTCATCAGGGTTCCTGTGCTAGTGTTCTCTTGGTCCATTGAAACCAGCAGGGGGCCTGTGATTGGAGCAGGGCAGCAGGGATTTGGATCCTGCTGCCTATTGTTCCCAAGTCCCCAAGCTCTGGTCGTCTGGCTCCAGTGAGCCATTCAGGAACACCCAATTCAGTTCTTCCTTGAGTCCACATACATAACAGAATGCTTAGTGTTGGGGAGAAACATAGACATTGGGGGCATTTCAGAAACTTGGTGGGATGAGGAAAATCAGTGGGACAAGGTGATTCCTGGATATAAATTATATAGGAAGGATGGCGGGGGAAGGTTTGGAGGTGGAGTGGCTCTGTATGTCAGTTAGAGTATACAGTCCGTTAAGACTGAGAAGGTAAGAGAATTAGATTTGCTTCTGAAAATGCTATGGATAGATATAGTGGGCCCAAAAGGGAGCTTAACTCTGGGAGTTTGTTATCACCAAATCAAAAGATAGGGAATGATTATAAAATGATAAAAGAATTAAAGATAGCAGCTAGATGAAATTAGTGATTTTTAACTACCCACACATTGAATGGGTCAATATGTGTTCAAGTCAGGAGAAAGAGATTGAGTTTCTAGACACTCTCAATGACTGTGCTATGGTCACAGAACCCTACCAGGGGTGGGGTGATCCGGGACTTGGTCCAAAGTAATACCCAAGACCTGGTGAGAGATGTGAAAGTGATTGTACCTCTTGGGAGCAGTGACCATAATGTTGATTTCACCATTTGTATAAATAGAGAGTTGCCCAAAAAGACCAACACAATGCTTTTAACTTTAAAAAGGGTAACTTCTCAAAGATGAAGAGGCATGTGAAGAGGAAACTGAAAGGAAAGGTAAAAAGGGTCAAAACCCTTGGGGAAGCTTGGAGACTATTTAAAACTACAATCCTAGAAGCTCAGATAAAATATATACCGCAGGTTAGGAAAGGCACATAGGTATAGATAAAGGCCTGCATGTTTAACAAACAAAGTAATGGAAGGCTGTAAAAGGTAAGAAGGATTCCTTTAAGCAGTGGAAAGCTAGTCTCAGTGAGGTTAATAAAAAGGAGCATAGGCTGTGGCAAATAAAATGCAAGTCTGAGATAAGGCAGGCGAGATAAGGCAGGCAAAATAAGGAAATATGAGGAGCATATTGCAAAAAACAAAGACCAACAATAACAATTTCTTCAAATACATTATCAGAGGCAGGAAACCAGCCAGGGAGGCAGTGGAGCCCTTGGATGACCAAGGGGTAAAAGATTTACTGAAGATGATAGGGAAATGGCTGAGAAACAATGCATTTTGCCTCCATCATCATGGTGGAAGATGAGAAGTGTTTGCCCATTCCAGAACCGCTGATTTCAAGAGGGGTGTTGAAAGACCTGAGTCAGATTTAGGTGACAAGAGAGGAGGTGATACACAGTGATACACAGTTTAAAAACTGATAAGTCACCAGGCCTGGATGACATATAACCAAGAGTTCTGAAAGAACTCAAATGTGAGTGAACTTGTGGTGATACATGAGTGATACACAGTTTAAAAACTGATAAGTCCCCAGGGCTGGATGACATATAGCCAAGAGTTCTGAAAGAACTCAAATGTGAGTGAACTTGTGGTTCTCCTGACAAAAATATGTAATCTTTCATTAAAATCTGCATCCGTTCCTGAGGACTGGAAGGTAGCTAATGTCACCCCTATCTTTAGAAAGGGTTTATGAGGAGATCTGGGAAATTACAGGCCAGTCAGTGTGATGTCAATACCAGGTAAGTTGGTGGAAACCATTATTAAAGAGAATTAGTAGGCACATTGATGAACAAAAGCTATTGAGGAAGACTAAGCATGGGTTCTTGTCTCACTAACCTGTTAGTGTTCTTTGAGGGGGTGGATAAACATGTGGACAAGGGGACCCAATAGATGTTGTTTACCTTGACTTCCAAAAAGCTTTTGATAAAGTTCCTAATCAAAGGCTCCTAAGTAAACTCAACAGTCATGGGGTAAAAGGACAAGTCCTCTTGTGGATCAAAAACTGGCTAATTAATAGGAAACAGAGAGTGAGTATAAATGGACAGTTTTCACAGTGGAGGGTGCTAAGCAGTGGGGTACCGCAGGGCTCAGTATTGGGTCCGTTGCTTTTTAACTTCTTCATCAGTGATTTGAAGTTGGGAACAAGCAATGAAGTGGCTAAGTTTGCAGATGACACTAAATTGTTCAGGGTGGTGAGAACCAGGGAGGATTGTGAGGCACTCCAAAGGGATCCGTTGAGGCTGGGTGAGTGGGTGTCAATGTGGCAAATGAGGTTCAACATGGCCAAGTGCAAAGTAGTGCACATTGGGGCCAAAAATCCTAACTATAAGTACATATTGATGGGGTCCAAATTGGTGGAGACTGACCAAGAGAGATCTTGGAGTCATGGTAGATAACTCACTGAAAATGTTGAGACGATGTGCGACTGCAATAAAAGAAAGGCCAACACCATGCTGGGGATTATTCAGAAGGGAACTGAAAACAAATCAGCTAGTATCATAATGCCCTTGTGTAAATGGATGGTACAGCATCATTTGAAATACTGTATATGATTCTGGTTACCATGCCTCAAAAAAGATATAGCACTGAAAAAAGTGCAGAAAAGGGCAACGAGAATGATGAAAAGATTGGAACACTTTCCCTATGAAGAAAGGTTAAAGCACTTGGGGCTCTTTAGCTTGGAGAAATGATGATTGAGGGGTGACATGATAGAGCTTTACAAGATTATGCATGGGATAGAGAAGGAAGAGAAAGAAGTACTTTTCTCCCTTTCTCACAATACAGGAACTCACCTGCACTCTTTAAAATTGCTGAGCAGTTGGGTTAGAATGGATAAAAGGAAGTACTTCTTCACCCAAAGGGTGTTTTCGCACTCACCTTCAGCCGGCGCCGCGACCCTCTTGACGACGGAGGATCTGTGCTGATTTCCCACACGAAGCGCTGGAGCAACCAGAAGAGCCGCCAATTTCCGGCGCGAAGCCCGCTCAAGCGTTTTCCTGCTTCCTGGCGATTTGCGTTTGAGCGGGCTTCGCGCCGGAAATTGGCGGCTCTTCTGGTTGCTCCAGCGCTTCGTGTGGGAAATCAGCACAGATCCTCCGTCGTCAAGAGGGTCGCGGCGCCGGCTGAAGGTGAGTGCGAAAACACCCAAAGAGTGATTAACACATGGAATTCATTGCCACTGGTCGTGGTGGCAGCTACAAGCATAGACAGCTTCAAGAGGGGATTGGATATACATATGGAGCAGAGGTCCATCAGTGGGTATTTGTCACAAAGTATAGAAGGAACTTTCTGTCTGGGGCAAGTGATGCTCTGTATTCTTGGTGCTGGGGGGGGGGCAACAGTGGGATGGCTTCTAGTGTCCTAGCCTCACTGGTGGACCTCCTTATGGCCACTGTGTGACAGAGTGTTGAAATGGATGGGCCATTGGCTTAATCCAACATGCCTCATGTTCTAGTGGAGTTGGGGAAGGGGGAACAGTCAGGGTTCCAGTATTCTCTGCACAGACCTCTCTGAATCCATATTCAAACCTTACCCAGTTTTTCTAAAGTAATTAGGGGGAATTAGGAAAGGTTTACAATAGGAAAAAGAACTTTTTACAAAATTGCAGTAGGATTTTCTTGTGTTACTAGTCATTGTAATGCTGTTGGCATTATCTAATACAGGGGTGTCAAACATGCAGCCTGAGGGCTGAATCAGGCCCCCAGAGGGCTCCTATCAGGCCCCTGAGCAACTGGCTGTCATCTGCTTCTTTCTCCCTCTTGCTTCCTTTTGCATCACAGCTTGCTTTGCCAGGCTTGCTCAATCGCACAGGAGCTACCAGAGCAAAACCTCTATTTCTTCCATTGGCTGAGGCTCCTCCCTTGAAGAGGAAGGGGGGAGGGAGAGCTTGCTTTGCTAGGCCTCTCAATCACACAGCAGAGCTACTGAGCCAAATTTCTCTTCCTTCAAGTGGCAGAGGATCCTCCCCTCTTGGAAAGGAAGGAAAGAGCCAGAGCTTCCTTTACCTAGTTCCCTAGATCCCACAGGAGAGATGAAAATAAAGCACTTTTAAGACTGAGTGCTAATGTTTTAAACATGTTTTTAAAGTTTTTTTAATTCTTTAATTGTATTTGTCTGTGTCCTTTATACAGTTTATATCTCTGCTACCTGGCATTACATTTTATGACACACATGGCCCCGCCCAACAAGGTATCATTTATGTCAGATCTGGCCCTCAAAACAAATGAGTTTGACACCCCTGATCTAATAGATGCCTACAAGACTCAAGAAATCATATGCCACATATTATTCACAATTGCCAGAGATTGCTTCTCCTACTTGGGGGGAAAAGCAAGCAAACAAACAACTACAACAAAACAACCCAGCGTTTTCCCAGCTAGAAACTATTGCTGTTTGAGAGCTGGGGGGATTAGAATTTTGCCAACAGAAGTGCTATCTTTTATTTATTCAATTCATTTGTGCCCTACCTTTCTTCCCAAAGTAGCTTACATGAGATAGGTTAGTCTGAGAGAGTGTGACTAGCCCAAAGTCACCCACTGAGCTTCCATGGTACAAGTTGGATTTGAGCTCGGGTGTCCCAGATACTAGACACTCTTAACCACTACAGCACCTTGGCTCTTTCCCACAAGACATATGAATCACATCTAGCCACTGAATAATTAATACTGTGCATTTTATGTATATACAAGCACAAAATGTAGGATGGAAAGAACTTTCTTTTATTTGTATGCTCATTATGTGTACTTAAAGCATTACATTGTGTTTCTATATTGTGCACTTAGAAGCCTGGCACATGGGGAACTCTTCAAAAATTGTTACTCATCTTGTTCTGGTGTCACCTGGCTTGACAAAAATAAAACATTCCTTGCTCTTCTTGTAAAATGGGCATCTGCCACTTCTTCCCACACAAAAAATTGGTCTCTATGGAGCTTTGTTTGTAGAAGAGGTCTACAGTTCCATGTCTCTGTATATAATAGCAGTTGCAGAAAGGATTCTATTCCTTCACACTATCCCTGAAAGCATTCTCTTTAAAATCTGGATAGATGCAAAATTCATTTCCATCTGCCTTCTAGGTAGTGCAGTCTAGTCACACAGACTTTGAGGGTATTAAAAAGTAACATCTCATATTCTCTAAAACAGCACCCTTTAGTTATACTTTGTTCAGGTGATCTGGGATTGTGAAACCCCCTCACACACGCATACCAAGGACCTAAGGGTAGCCTTCCTGCCCTAGTCATGATCTAGCAATTATCAACTGTTTGTTCTGCCTGTGGGTTCATTTGTACTGTTCTTTGTCAATAATGATGCATGTGAGCCAATGACAGTGCAACTGGGTACATAGTGTCCTGGGCATTAAATAGCCAGTGGCTGAGGAATGGAGACTGCCAAGATTGGGTGTATGTCTCATCCCACCTCTTGCTGCCAATAATTTCACAAATCACAATGGGGAACAAGTCGCTATTGATGAGGTCAAAGTTTCCCCATCCTCAGTAACCACAGTGGCTTCACTTGCTTGCTATCCCACCATGCATTTGCCATGTTATTCTCATGATGACATCCCAGGTTAGAACTATGCCAGTGCTAGCAAGAAGCTTCAGATACCTCTTTGGCATGCAGATGCTGAGGACTGCCAGCACATCCTTTGACAAAATATGTAATTCAGAAAGCAACTCACCCAGGCTTTAAAGACCTTTTCCCCCAGAGCTTCAGTATTCGCCTGTGTGATCCTCCTGTGTATTAAGAAGCATGTGTGTGTGTGCGCGTGTGCGCAAGTTGCAATTTGCCAAGGCTGGTGCCCGCCCAGCCTCCTGATCAAATATTGAGCTGGAAGGCCATGAGCTCCGCTGGGACTTTTTCTTTTTTGGAATGACCTCCAAGCAGCAGGCAGTTTGCAGACCAGAGTGAAGAGACCTTAATGCTGCTTGGTGTTATAAATAACTAGAGGATTTTCTCTCTCCTTTTCCCTTACTGAGGGCTTGGCAGTTTTAGCTCCTTTCTGTTTAACAAGTTAGTGGAACTCTGGATGTTGTTTTTAACAGCCCATTGCAAATGCTGCTGTGTTTCTCATCAGGAAGAATGGAATGAAAGACATCAAAAATGTTGGGAGGAGGCTGAACTGGGGAGATTTAGGAATGTGTTGCTTAGAAATGAAAGATTTTTTCAGCTCTACACGTGAGGAAGGAAAAGCGTGGACACCTGATGCTTTTGCAGTTGCCAAGGCCAAATTTTGCAGAAAGTGCCCATCACTACAGGTTGCACGTTCCAAGTTTTACATGATCTTTCTCCACTAACTATTCCTGACCCCAAATTCTTCCCTTCTTGGCCCCACCCTGCATAATGCTTCCACCATTCTGGCCACACCAGTGCTCCAATCTCTGTTCAGATGTTCTCTGTTAAGGTACAGCAAGTTCTTTAGACATCCTGGAAAATTCCCAGCCTTTTTCAGTCATTACAATTTTGACTCTCAGACCACATGTAGGAGAGATCACGCTAACTGTACTCCTGCAGAAAAGTATGCTTTGTGAATAGGACAACGTATTTTCCAGTTTTGATATGAGTAACCATGTACTATCAACAGATCTTAGTACATTTGTGTATACTGAAGTTAGAAAATATTTGTTTCCCTGTTCATGCATAATAATGACCACACATACTAGGAGAATTGCAAGTAGTGCAGCCTCCCTTACTGGCTTATAAACATCAATTATACTGCCAAAAGCCATTCACACAGACATTTTCCAGCACCATACATACCATCACTGGCTAACAATGAAGGCCTGCCAAACAGGACAGTGTCTGCATAAGAAAATGAACACACACACACATGAGCAAACATTTCAATTTTGCTATGTGGGCAAAATATCCCCCCATTGGTTTTTGCACCAAGGCTGGATGACCATTTGTCAGGGATGCTTTAGGTTACCCTGCATTGTGCAGAGGGTTGGACTGGATGCTCGGTAGGTTCCTTCTAACTTTTTGATTCTATGAATCACTCCCCAAAAGGTCTGAGAAAATTGAAACAAGAAACTGAGACAGACCAAGTCATCAACTAATTTGACATTTTTATCCTTTTCTGTTTAAATGACAATAAATTGGCTTCCATGTGGTGTTAAGTTTTTATGTTTGACAATGATGGGTGGGAAAGCATTACACAAATTGTATTTGGGGTGTGCTTTCCACCCTGAGCCGGATTCCAATGTATCTTGATATAGAAAAATGTTCTACAAAAGAAAATGGCTTTGGTGGCCAACTTCAGTGTATTTCACAATTCTTCAGAGCCTGTTGAAACACCAAAATCTTCACATGAGCTGGATTTTTGTTGGTTTAGATTCTTCTATTCTTTTGGTTGTGTAATAATTTACACCAATTCAGTGGAATATTAGCAGGTCATCTTTCTGTGAAATTAGGGGGTGGGGGTTGTATCTTCCCTAAGCACTACAGTACTTTCCTCATTCAGTGTTTTATGAAAAAAATGGGATTTTTAAAAACCCTGATATGGTATACTGGGGTAAAATACTTGGCTGAACCACACACTGATTATATGCCCAGAAGCTCCCCGTTCTTTGCCCAAATTACATAAATTGGTTGATTTTTTCTGAGACTGTTTTATAGCCAATAAGCTCAAGCCCCTGCCCCCACCACAAACAAGACCTGTATGCAGTAAGTACTTGGGCAACATTATTTACAAATGTGCAGCTGACAATTTCTTTAAAAGAAGAATTTGTAGAACCACTTCACCATGGATTTTGCTTAAAAAGTGCAGCTGGGGAGGAATTTCACTCCAGTACATAAGTAAACAGGTATTTATGTTCTCCACAGTATATCTAGATAACAGATCCGGTTGCAGAATGGATTCCCATTTTTGTTTCTCTGACTCAGTAGCTTTTGGTGCATCCTGAAACTTGTTTTGCACTCAACATCCTCTGACCCAGTTTATCCTGCAAAACATCCTATATTTCATTTTAAAGTGCTAAAAACTGCAGATTAGGCCCTCTTTCATTATGCCCTGAAGCATCTTCTCTCTTTTCTGGCTGTTCCATTTTGTAATAAACATCTAGGCTGATGAAGGGTTCTGGGGAATTCAAAACCTTGTGCTCTCTATTTTGTGAAATTTTGGTTGGTCTGAATAAAATGGAATTACAGTACTGTTTTCAGAGTTTTACAGTTCAACTAATCATCTAAGTCTGTTTTGCAATTCAGCAGTTTTTCAAATCTCAGTCTGATAACTTGGTTTCCCAAGACCATGTGTATATACACCAACCTCCTTTTCATTTAAATTGGGTTAAATATATTTATATATGGTTCGGTCTCAGAAAAAGTACTTTTTTGAGTTTCCTGGTCAAATCCTTTCAGTTATTATTCATACAGAGCAGAAAGCAAAGCTATCTATTTTTCTCTGCCACAAAATATAGCACAGGGAGGATAAAGCTGGAACTTCTATATGAATAGAAAATAATTAGTAACAACTGTGATATATTTATGAAAGACTTTATAGAATTTTCACATTATTGTATCACCGCATAGGCATAAATATCAAGGAGTGACTCTGCAATTAACAAGCACAGTCCAATCATCTGAAGCGCCTCTCTATTGCAGGAGTTTGCTTGATTCTCTTCATCTCAAGCATTATTCAGTACAAATAAAGTGCAATAGCCCATAAACATTCTTTTAAAAAAAATTTTTTTTCATTTTATTACATTTCCAATCTTAATCCTTAAACATACACAAAAGAAAATCAGAAAGGATTAACATCATCCTGTACAACTAATAATAAACTTATTTCCATACTAAAAGAGATAGATTGTGGTTAGAAACCAAAAAAGATTTTAAACCAACTTCCAACTTTAATTAATTAATTATAACAAAGACGTTAAACCATAATATACAAAAATCATTTTTTTTCCAGCCAATTATAGACTTTTTCCCACTTATTTACAGCTTCACTCTTTGGCATCCCTTTTACCAAATTAGATAAAATGTCCATTTCTGCAACTTGAAGTATTTTCTGAATTACCTCATCCCTTTGTGGGATGACCTTTTGTCTCCAATATTTGGCGAAGAGTATTCTTGCCGCTGTCAAAATATAGACTGTAATATATTCATCTTCTCGTGGAACTTCATTTCTAACTAGTGAGAGTAACATCGTTTCCGGTTTAAATAATATATTTATCTTAAGTATTTCTTTTAACATTCTGTGGATATCAACCCAAAATCTCTTCGATAAGTTGCAGGTCCACCATAAGTGATAAAACGATCCTATCATTATTCCACACTTCCAACATTTAGGGGATATAGATTGATTAATTTTGTTTAATTGGACCGGGGTAATATACCATCTGTGAAAAAGCTTTAAAAAGTTTTCTCTAAAATTAACAGGCTTTATAATCTTATGGTTATTTTTCCACAATATATCCCATTCTTCCAAGGTTATGTTTTTCTTCAGATTTTTGAACCATTTTATCATGGATTCTTTTACTGTTTCATCTTCAAGCTTTATTTGCATCATGTAGTTATAAACCTTCTTAATTACTTTTTCTTGTCTTGTGACTAATATTCTGTCAAAATCAAAATTATCCTTGGTAAAACCTAATAATTTATCTTTATTATATTTTGACATAATTTGCGTCATTACCCACCAGTCAAGTTTAATCCCCACAGCTTCTAAATCTTCCTTCTTTCTCAATTTATTCTTTTCATCTAATAAATCTGTATATCTGATCACCCTCCTAGTATTCCATAGCTGCGGTTTAACTGAAGCCTCTTCCGGTGAAAGCCACCTGGGTGTTTTATCATATATTTTCCTCTTAATTTTTGTCCAGATTTCATAAAGAGATTTTCGTATTAGATGATTTCTAAAATAATTTTGACATTTTTCTATGTACCATAAATTTGCATGCCAGCCTGCCTGCAAGTCGAATCCTTCTAATGCCAATACACGGTTATCATCAAGAGTTATCCAATCTTTTAATCACAAAACTGCACATGCTATGTGATAAGTTTCACAGTCAGGGAGCCCCAAACCTCCATTCTCTTTTTTGTCTGTTAGAATCTTCCATCTGACCCTGGGTTTCTTACCCTGCCATATAAAAGATCTCATCATTTGATTTAGTTTAGTAAAAAAAGGTTTCCTGACTGCAAAGTTCACCATTTGGAATAAAAACAAAACTTTTGGGAGTATATTCATTGTAAGTAATGCAGCTCTACCCATAAAAGAGAGTCTCAAATTGCTCCATTTTTTTAGTACAGAATCCACCTCCTTTAACAGAGGTATATAATTATTTTCATATATGGTGCTGCATTTATTTGATATTGTTATTCCTAAATATTTTACTTTTTTTACCATTTTAAAACCAGTTTTCCTTTCTAAATCGAGAACTTCCTGTAATGTCATATTTTTGGTCACAATTTTAGATTTCTGTTTGTTCACTTTTAAGCCCGCAATCTCTCCATATTCACTTAAATCTTTTAATACCTCCTCTACCGATTCCAAGGGGTTTTGAAGAATCAATACCATATCATCAGCATAGGCCAAAAGTTGGTACTCTTCACCTTTTACCTTTAATCCTTTAACTTTAGTATCACTCTGTATTACATTGTTTAAAACTTCCAAAGACAAAATAAATAATAAAGGGGATAACGGGCAACCTTGTCTCGTGCCTTTGGTAAGAATTATCTCCTCAGTCAAATCACCATTAATTATTATTTTAGCCAGTTGTTTATCATAAATTGCCTGTATATTTTTTATAAAAATCTCTCCAAAATCCATTTTCTTTAAAAGTTCAAACAAAAAATTCCAGTCCAAATTATCGAATGCTTTTTCTGCATCTAGAAAGAGAAGTGCTACTTGTTTGTCCCTGTTCAGCTCAAAATATTCCAATACATTTAAAAGCATTCGGATATTTGTTCTCATGTATCTCTTTGGTAAGAAACCAGTTTGGTCCGAGTGAATTAATACGTTCAAAGTCTTCTTTAATCTATTGGCCAATATCAATGTAAATAACTTGTAGTCTACATTAAGTAGAGATATTGGATGGTAATTCCTAATATCATCAGTTTCTTTTTACTGTTTTGGGGATGAGAGCAACATTACTGTGTCTCCAAGATTCTGGTAATTTGGCGGAAAGCCAAACTTCATCCATTAAATTTTTAAAATGATTTATGATAATTTCTTTAAAAGTTATGTAATATTCCGAAGGAATACCGTCGGGACCAGCTGCCTTATTTCTTTTTAATTTGATCCATGCTTCTTCTAATTCGCACATTGTTATCGGACCGTTCAGCACATTCTTCTGTTCTTTTTTCCATAATACAAGTATGCATGCCAGCCAAATTTATTTCCATGGCCTTCCAACACTAAAAGTTTTTTTATTTAACAACGTTATCCATTCTTTCATCATACTAAACAAACTGCTTCATGATACAATTTTAGATCTGGTGATTGGAATCCACCTCTCTCTTTTGCATCTGTCAAAATTTTCATTTTAATCCTTGGTTTCTTCCCAGCCCACACAAATTCTGAGATTTTCCTTCGCCATTTATCAAACTGTTTAGCATCTTTCACAATAGGGATAGTTTGAAACAGATACATTATCCTTGGTAGAATATTCATTTTTATTGCAGCTATTCTACCCAGCAATGACAAATTGAGCTTGTTCCATTTTAGCATATCTTCCTCCATTTTACACCATAACTTCTCATAATTATTCTTAAACAAATCAATATTTTTCATTGTTATCTCCACCTCTAGGTACTTTACCTTGGAAGTGACTTCACAGCCCGTTAGTCTTTGTAATTCTTGTTGTCTATTCATCTGCATATTCTTGCACAGAATTTTAGATTTTTCTTTATTTATATAAAGTCCTGCCAACTCCCCAAACTCTTGTATTTTCGTTAACAACAAAGGTGTAACTTGTATGGGGTTTTCATTTATAAACATATCATCAGCAAATGCTCTATATTTGTAAGTACACCCTTTTATTTGTAATCCTTCTACATCTTTTTCTTCTTGAATCTGCATCAATAAAATTTCAAGAGTCATTATAAACAACAATGGTGAAAGCGGGCATTCATTTAAGCAGCTTTTAATCCATAAAAGAACTCATCCATGACTGCTTATTCAGGAGTCTTTGGTAAGGTGCCTTGTCAAAAGCCTTTTGAAAGTCCAGGTATATAACGTCTACCAGGTCACTGTTGTCTACATGCTTGTTTACTTCCTCAAAGAATTTCAAAGGTTGGAGAGGCAAGACTTCTCTTTGCAAAAGCCATGCTGATTTTCCCTCAGTACGCTTTGTCCCTTTATGTGTCTAAGTCTAACAATTCTATCATTGATTACAGTATCTACTAATTTGCCTGGGATAGATGTTAGGTTGACTGGCCTGTAATTTCCTGGTTCACCTGTGGATCTCTTTCAAAGCATTGGCGTCATATTTGCTACTCTGCAGTCTTCTGGTGGAGCAGCTGAATTTTGGGTTAGTTTACACATATAAATTAGTAGATTAACAAGCTCACATCTGAGTTCCTTAAGAAGTCTAAGGTATATGCCATCAGGACCTGGAGACTTATCAGTTTTTATTTTCCCCAGTAGCTCTAGAACAGGGGTGGCCAAACTGTGGCTTGGGAGCCACATGCAGCTCTTTCATACATATTCTTTCATACACATTCATACAACAGAGTTTGAGGAGGAACTTAATACAGACTTACTCTCAAGTGAGCATGCTTAGCATTGGGACCTCAGTCTGCCTTTGACTGACCCATAGGTAGGCAACTATTTCTGCCATGTGTGAAGCAAGGAAGGAGGGGGAAATAGGCAGGCTAACAAGCTCTTCACCACCACAGAGGGTGCCTGGAGACCTGGAGGGGGAAAAGAGAGCACATGAGCCAAGGGAACCACTGGAAGGAGGGACTGAATTAAAGAGGACTGTGCAGGGTTCCGCTTTAGTTTCATAGCTCTTGTAGGAGCTGCATTCAGTAACCTTGGTGTCAAGGCAAAGAGAGATGCACAATGATACAAACAGTGGTCAGTGATTTATATGGTACATATGTGTTTCCTTCTACCACTGGTGCCAAAAAATAATTCCCTAACCTTTCCCTACATTGGTCTTATGGGGACTGTTATTCCCAGCTTTTTTTTTTTTAAGTTTTCTTCCAACACGGTCATGTTGTAAAGTGCATACATGTGTACGTTATCTTTCTATGCAAAGATCATATTAAGAGTTTTAATAAAAATGTGTGTGTAATATTTATTCATGTCTTGCGACTCTCAAAACGTCTGACATTTATTCTGTGTGGCTCTTACATTAAGCAAGTTTGGCCACCTCTGGTCTAGAATTTCATCTCTAGTCACCTTAGTTTGGCTGAGTTCTTCAGACTGTCTTTCTGAAAATAGGAACTGTGGAAAATGGGTCCATGCTCCACACTTTCCACAGCAAACACAGAAGCAAAAGAAAAGTCATTTACCTTTTCTGCCATCTCCCCATTTTCAGCCCCGTAGCCAGGAATTGAAGAATTGGGGGGCCCTGATTTTTTTCAGGGGGCACATGGTGGCCCCAACTTCCATAGCCTTCTCTCCTACCACCGCTGAAGAGGAAACCTGCCAGCTCACTGCCATACAGCATTCCCCCTCCCCACAGTTGCCCTAAAGTGATCCCTTTCCACTCCTCTTCCAACAGCTCTGGTGGAGAGCCACTCAGAGGTTTAGATACATGCCGCAGTGTCTCCTGCCCTCACCTGTAGCATGCTCCAGCTAAGCAAGCCTGGCGGGACAAGGAAGGGTGGTGGAAGGCGCCACCAAGTCGCAACTGACTTCTGGGGCTACAAGACCTCCAATTCAGATTTCTTCCTGTCAGAGAGCAAGCCAAGGCTGCCCAAGTGCAGCTCCCACCCTCACTCGGGTGGCCAGCAAGACCAGGCCAGAAAACCCCTGCAGGCGAATATCACCTCTCCACTTATCCCCAGCCCCAGACTGCAGCCGGGACCTCCACTTGTGTGCGCCAGCCTACCCTACCCTGCCTGCAGTGGAGCCATCCACCCCACTTGAGGGCCAGAACGGCCTCTTCTTGCAGGCACCCTCTAGCCCCAAAGTCAGCCCAATATGGAGCTTAACTTTCAGTCCTGAGCGCTGAAAGTGCCCCGTTGTTTCTGCTTGCTGAGGGGGTCAGAGATTTCTTCCAGCCCCTAAGCAAGCAGAAGCAACAGGGAGCTTAACTTTCAGTCCTGGGTGCTGAAAGTGTCCCATTGTTTCTGCTTGCTGAGGAGTCAGAGATTTCTTCCAGCCCCCAAGCAAGCAGAAGCAAGGTGGAGCTTAACTTTCAGCCCTGGGCTCCGAAAGTGCCCCGTTGTTTCTGCTTGCTGAGGGGTCAGAGAATTCTTCCGGCCTCTAAGCAAGCAGAAGCAACTGTGTATGATCACATCCCCTAAGCAAGCAGAAGCAACGGTGTATGATGACAACATAATGGAGAAGGATGCAACCCATGCACTGGAGGTAGGTTAGGGGCCCCAAGTCAGCGGGCTGTGCCCCCACAGGCCCCCTCGTAGCTACAGGCCTGCCCATTTTCCTTTAGCAATCCCTTTATCATCCAAAGGCCCTACTGCTTCTGCTGACTGGTTTCCTGCTCTGGATATATTTTTTAAAAATATTTGTTTTGATGCTTTTAGCAATTCTCTTCTCAAAATCTTTTTTTTTTTGCATGCCCAGGGCTTTTTTGTGAGTAGGAACACACAGGAATGCAGTTCCGGATGGCTTGGCATCAGGGGTGTGTGGCCTAATATGCAAATGAGTTCCTGCTGGGCTTTTTTGTAGAAAACAATGGTGGTGTCAAGTGTGTGTGTGCCAGAGCCTGTGGTCCCTCATGTTCAATTCTGAATTGAGGTGATTCGGTGGTGCTGTTGCTATTAGACTTGTTGGCTGTGTTCGACACAGTCGACCATTAGCTACTGACCCACCACCTCACCAATGCAGGGATTCAGGGGTCTGCCTTGCAGTGGCTCTCCTCTTTTCTCCAAGGTGGAGGACAAAGAGTGGCGATAGGGGAGCGGTTGTCCTGGAGATACCCACTCGTATGTGGTGTGCCTCAGAGGGCTGTGCTCTCCCCGATGTTGTTTAACATCTACATGTGCCTCCTTGCCCAGATTGTCCAGAGGTATAGACTTGGGTGTCAACAGTATGTGGATGACACCCTGCTCTATCTATTGATGGGTGGCCGGTCTGACTGCACCCTGGAAAATCTGGACCTGGACCTGGACCTGGCGCTGTAAGCTGTGGCAAGATGGCTCAGACTGAGTCGACTGAAATCGAATCCAATGAAGATGGGGGTCCTTTGCCTGAGTCCTGGCAGGGAGATTCCCCTACCAGCTTTTGACGAGGCGTCTCTGGTGAAAGTGCATGAGTCAAAAGCCTCGGGGTCAGGGCCGTCTTAACAGCATTATAGGCCCCGGGCAAAGCAGTGTACTGGGCCCTTATGACAGCTACTCACAGGAATAAAAATGTAAATGGTTGATAAAATTAAATATTTATTTATTTTATTGGCACTTCCAACAAAATCGGTATGGGGCCTCTATGCTCGTGGGACCCACGGGCAAGAGCCCATCAGGCCCATGCGTTAAAACAGCTCTGCTGGGGGTGTTCTTGGAGACTTCTTTAATGATGGAGGCCCAGATAGCACCCCCTGCCAAATCTGCCTTTTACTATATTCAGCAGATAAGGCAGTTGGTTCGCTTCCTCGAGCATGGCGACCTGGCAACTGTGATTAGGGTTGCCAAGTCCAATTCAAGAAATATCTGGGGATTTTGGGGGTGGAGCCAGGAGACTTTGGGGGTGGAGCCAGGAGACATTGGGGCAGAGCCAAGAGCAAGGGTGTAACAAGCATAACTGAACTTCAAGGGAGTTCTGGCCATCACATTTAAAGGGACCATACATCTTATAAATCCCTTCCCTCCACAGGAAATAATGAAAGATAGGGGCACCTTCTTTTGGGGCTCATAGAATTGGACCCCCTGGTCCAATCTTTTTGAAACTTGGGGGGTATTTTGGGGAGAGGTACTGGATGCTATGCTGCAAATCTGGTGCCTTAATCTCAAAAAACAGCCCCCCCAGAGCCCCAGATACCCGCAGATCAATTTTCCATTATTTCCTAGGAGAATAAGTCTCCATAGGGAATAATAGAGTTTCCTCCCCTCCCCCCCATTTTCTCTCTCTCACTCACACACATGCTTAACTGTCTCTGGTGCAGCCATGCTGGTCTGAAGCAGTAGAACAAAGCAGGAGTCTCTGGTGCCTCCACAACCAGGTCTGAAAAGTACAGGGGCTACGCTGCTTTTTACACACACACACTCACTTGCCGAAAGGAAAGCAAAACAAACAGAGGGGCTGCACTCTCACGTGGTCTGCTGTTGCTAACCCTTCCCTATTAAGTACTTCCTGCTCCAATTTAAAGGCACACACACATTTTAAAACTGTACCTGTTTGCAGGTCCTGCCCAAGATCTATCCAGCCAGCTGGCTGGGGAAAGCCTGTAAAGCCCAGAATTGGGAAAGCCTGTAAAGATCTGGGGATTGGGAAGCCTAAGGGGAAGGGAAGGGGCAAAGAGAAGCTGCAGCGATGGGGCTGAGTGGAAGGCGAAGGGAAGGGGCGAGGAGAAGCTGCTGCCATCGGGCTGGGTGGGAAGGGAAGGGGCAAGTTGAAGCTGCTGCCATCGGGGCTGGGTGGGAAGGGAAGGGCCGCCATTGTTCCCCCGCTTCCGGATTTTTGGCAAGCAGGGGAGGAGGCTCCAAATCGAGGCCTTCTCTGTAGCTGCGCCATTCATGGAATGAACTCCTTGATGACATTAGGGCCTTGCAGGACCTCTCTCAGTTCCGCAGGGCCTGCAAGACCAAATTATTCCATCAGGCATTCAACTGAATATGGAACCGGATGGAGTAAACTGTAGAAACAACTTAAACATAACATTGCCAGACCACCGGATGCAAACTGTGAAAACAAAATAACCCTGGATACCGCCTAGCTGTTTTTTAAAATGAATGAAATAGCACCTATTGGCCCTGTTCACACAGTGTGTTGAGTTCGTATTAAACTGACCTGGTTCTGTTCTGAATATCTTTGTCCCGAATATTATTGATCAGACTGCCATATTGCAATTCAAATCACTTCGTGGTGAAACTGACTTCTGCCATACACACGATGGCACCATGCAGTTCTTTTTTCGGTTATGCACATATCACTAAGTAGTAAAAAAAAAATGGTGACCGTAAACCAGATGTCTGAGGCTCCTTTTGCTCTGGGACAGCCTTCAGACATCTGGTTAATATTGCAGCAGAACTGTCCAGATGGAGAAAACCATGAGGTGAAACCGGAGAACTCAAAAAACACCGCAACGGAGCATGTAACAAAATAATCCGTTCCAAGAAGAATTGGGGAGGGGGGCAGGGGGAGGCTATCACGAGTTAATATCAGGAGGCTGATGTTGCTGTCTGATCAGCCACTTTAAATCCGGAAGGAAACAGCAGCGACATCTGATTATACTGTGCATCTGAACAGGGCCATTATGTTTAATGTTTTTATGGTTTTATTGTTTTATAATGTTGTATGTTTTTACACTGCCATCGGTCTGTGAGCTGCCCTGAGCCTGCTTTGGCGGGGAGGGCGGGATATAAATCTAATAAAATAAAATAACTGGAGTAGACCTTTTTACTTTTCGTAGCTTCCTTTACTTGCATTGTTAACTACTCAGGCCTTCTTTTAGACATGGAAGTGCCTTTCCTATGTGGAATGCACTCTGTATAGATTTCAATTAGTGTGGTTTTAAATAGCTTCCAAGCATCCTTTAGGGATTTGACTCTCTTGAGTTTCCCTTTCAGCTTCCTTTTAACTATTCCCCTCATTTTTTGTAAAATTCCCTCTTTTGAAATCAAATGTTACGGTTTTGGACTTTAGGAGTAACTTAGCATTGACCTGAATACTGAATGTAATAGCATTGTGATCACAGTTCCCAATTGGTGGAATAACCTCTACATCTCTCACAAGGTCTTGAGACCCACTCAGAACCAAGTCCAAGATCACTGCCTCCATGGTTGGCTCTGTGACCAACTGTTCCAGTGCACAGTCATTTACAATGTAAGAACATAAGAACATAAGAGAAGCCATGTTGGATCAGGCCAACGGCCCATCAAGTCCAACACTCTGTGTCACACAGTGGCAAAATTTTTTATATACACACATACACTGTGGCTAATAGCCAGTGATGGACCTGTGCTCCATATTTTTATCTAAACCCCTCTTGAAGGTGGCTATACTTGTGGCCGCCACCACCTCCTGTGGCAGTGAATTCCACATGTTAATCACCCTTTGGGTGAAGAAGTACTTCCTTTTATCCGTTTTAACCTGTCTGCTCAGCAATTTCGTCGAATGCCCACGAGTTCTTGTATTGTGAGAAAGGGAGAAAAGTACTTCTTTCTCTACTTTCTCCATCCCATGCATTATCTTGTAAACCTCTATCATGTCACCCCGCAGTTGACGTTTCTCCAAGCTAAAGAGTCCCAAGCGTTTCAACCTTTCTTCATAGGGAAAGTGCTCCAGCCCTTTAATCATTCTAGTTGCCCTTCTCTGGACTTTCTCCAATGCTATATTATCCTTTTTGAGGTGCGGCGACCAGAACTGCACACAGTACTCCAAATGAGACTGCACCATCGATTTATACAGGGGCATTATGATACTGGCTGATTTGTTTTCAATTCCCTTCCTAATAATTCCCAGCATGGCGTTGGCCTTTTTTATTGCAAACGCACACTGTCTTGACATTTTCAGTGAGTTATCTACCACGACCCCAAGATCTCTCTCTTGGTCAGTCTCTGCCAGTTCACACCCCATCAACTTGTATTTGTAGCTGGGATTCTTGGCCCCAATGTGCATTACTTTGCACTTGGCCACATTGAACCGCATCTGCCACGTTGACGCCCACTTACCCAGCCTGAACAGATCCCTTTGGAGTTCCTCACAATCCTCTCTGGTTCTCACCACCCTGAACAATTTAGTGTCATCCGCAAACTTGGCCACTTCACTGTTTACTCTCAACTCCAAATCATTTATGAACAAGTTAAAGAGCATGGGACCCAGTACTGAGCCCTGCGGCACCCCACTGCTTACCGTCCTCCACTGCGAAGACTGCCCATTTATACTCACTCTCTGCTTCCTATTACTCAGCCAGTTTTTGATCCACAAGAGGACCTGTCCTTTTACTCCATGACTCTCTAGCTTTCTAAGGAGCCTTTGATGAGGAACTTTATCAAAAGCTTTCTGGAAGTCAAGGTAAACAACATCTATTGGGTCTCCTTTGTCCACATGTTTGTTCACCCCCTCAAAGAAATGTAACAGGTTAGTGAGACAAGATCTTCCCTTGCAGAACCCATGCTGAGTCTTCCTCAATAACCCGTGTTCATCAATGTGCCTACTCATTCTGTCCTTGATAATGGTTTCTACCAACTTTCCCGGTATTGAAGTCAGACTGACTGGCCTGTAATTTCCCGGATCTCCTCTGGAACCTTTTTTAAAGATGGGGGTGACATCATTTCTAGGAACATGGGGTGACATCATGTCTAGGAACATCATTTCTACGGCATGACTTGAGCACATGTTTACTCAGTCAATGTGAGGGTGAAATAACACTATCCATTTTAGTCATCTCCCTTATTTCATTTTCCATCTCAAGCCCAGCCTCAAGGGTTTGATCAGGTGGGCAATAGTACACCCAGTATTAACCATACTGCTTCTGTTGGCGAGTTACGTTCCCTGATGTAGTCTAACTAATTGAATTGTATACCCTGTTTGATGTACAACACACAGTTCAAGAGCCCTTTGACTTTCACCCTTTGGCTTGTACCTCTGCCTAGGAGGAGCCCAGGACTGACACATAGGAGTAGGCCAGGTAGGCGGCTGCCTAGGGCGCCACCTGGCCTACAGCTGTGCTGCTGGGTGCCCCCTCCCCTCCACCCTGTCACTCTCACCTCCCTTGGTCTGCACAAACCTGGGAAGGGGATAGTGGCATGTCAGTGTGTAGGCATGTGCTCTCCTTGGAACCTGCCTTCCCTTGTAGGGCAGGATGGGGTCTAGGGCACCAGGAGCTCTGGCGCTGGCCCTGGAGGAGCCTTACAATTCAGAGATCCACAGCCCCTACCTCCCAGCAGCAACAGCAAAGGGTAGGGTTTGCAATCAGCTCCAGGCAAAAAGACCTTGCTCAATGAGGAACAGATCTTCTAGAATTAGGGTTGCCAACTCTGGATTAGGAAATTCCTGGAGATTTGGAGGTGGAGCCTGGAGAGGGTGGGGTTTTGGGAGGAGAGAGACCCCAGCAGGGTGTAATGCATAGAGCCCACTCATTTTCTCCAGTGAAACTGATCTCTGCAGTCTGCAGATCAGTTATAATTATGGGAGATCTCCAGGTCCTACCTGGAGGTTAGTAACCCTGCCTGGAGCAGATGGCTCACTGGCAGCAAAAAATTAAATCTCTCTCTTTAGACACATTTTCATAGGGGAACATTGTTAGTTTCTACCCTCATTCAGGCAGGTAGGCACAACCTGTATTTAATAGCTCAAAGAATATCAACTGGCCTTGAGAGCCCATTCAAAAATACCACTCACTAAGATGCTACATAAAAGCCCCCTTGATAGAACACAATAACACTCTTGTAATCATAGATTAAAGCTTGTAGCCCCTTTAGTATCATTCATTTGAATGCACCAGCATCTTAGGTACATACTGTCATCTGTAAGATTTTTTTTTAAAAAAAAATATATATATAATGCCAAGGGTCTGAGAGTTGAATTATTTGGCTTCTTATGATAGATTTTCAAAAAGGCTCAGATTTCCTAATATGAGCTGGCAGCTAAGAGAAAAACCCAGATCTCTTTAGAGAAATCATACTTTCATGAGTGTTACGAGAACAGCTGAGGACTGTATGCTATTCATAGTCCTCCTGTACATAGTTTGAATGATCTCTGTCCTTTGTGTTAAATATTCCTTATCTGTGTTGCTGATTTCTAGACCTGCATTGTCAAGGTGTGAGGTCAGCCTCCCTATGAAGGCATAAGCTTCTCCTTCATCTGCCCCTCCCATATCTTAGTCCAGTTTTGCTTCACCTTTGCTTATCAAAGAGGTGGATAGCTATTTCAAGTCAGGACTGTCCTTGAACCAATGCTGCATGTTTTTTTCCCACACTAATGACTAGAAATGCTGGTAATTTTCTTTCAGGGGCCTGTAGCTTTCCTAGTGATCTTTCCAGAGAACTATAACTATCTATAACTATCTCTATATCTATATACAGAGAGAGAGAGAGAGAGAGAGAGAGAGAACTTTAGATATATACACATACAAACTGCCCCCCTCCCCCAGTGTTTGTCAACTTCTTTCATTTTTTCGCACCATATGGAGGTGGGATTGACCAACATCAACTAAATTGTATTTATTTTGTCTTTGATTAGGAATTTCAAACAAGACTTATCAATTATTTTCCTTTTGCAAGTTTTCCTAAAGACCATTTTCTCAGATGCATTTAACTACTGGAAGTGAAGGTTGAAAAGCAACTACATAAAGTTCAAATGTAATCAAGAAAATTCCAAAAGACAGAGATAAGGTTACCTTTTTTATAAGTATTTTAATCAAATGACACCGGCGGGAGTCAAGATATAGGGGGGAAGTAAGGGTGGGAAATAGCAGTGTATGAGATAGATAATGAGTTTATTAATGTTTTATTGAATTTGAATATCATATGTTGCTAAAATAAAAGTGTTTTATCACCAAAGAAAATTCCAAAAGACTATTAACAGTAGTTGTAATTGGTGATAATGTAATTTCCCTAAACTGGGTAACACTTGTAATGGTTGAGGAATACTAAGCCATTGTTAAGTTCCTGGGGGACGGTGTCAAGCTTCTTAATGAATTTTCATTCAGCAATTTTCATATTGGATTCTTCCCTTATAGTTTTCATGCTGAAGACTGGATGACTTTTAATTTTAAATCAGTAACAGAATGTCCTGAAATACTGGAACGTTCTCCCATTACTTTGGAAATATTGACGTTTTAATGTCAGGTTTGTGTCCATTTATTTTTATGTGTGTAGGGATTGACCTATTAGTCCTATATAAAGCAAAGAACAGCATTATTGGCACATGATGGCATATATCATTTGGAAAGAGATATTTTTATAAATGCTTTTGCCATTGCAGCATAATATGAACTGATATTACTAACGGTGCCCTATTGGAAGGTAATTCTTCTCCATTCCCAGTTCACCGGTGCACAAGCTATTTTTGAGCATGATAAGAAGATCAAATGGAACTGGGGAATGTGAACCAGTACATGTGCGTAGTACAAATAATTATGAGAGGAAGGCAGCACTATGTAGCCTGATCTCACCAGATCATGGAAGCTAAGCAGGTCAATACCTGGATGGGAGACCACCAAAGCACACTCTGCAAAGGAAGGCAAACCAAATTTGCTTCTCACTTACCTTGAAAGCTCCTTGCTGGTGATCACCATAAATCAGTCATGTGACTTGACTGCACTCATGTACATAATACACATTATTGGCTAGCATCACATATCTTCTAAAAGCAAAACTAGATGTTACATGTAATACAAGTTGGGACACGGATGCCTGACCCAACTCACTATCACATGGAAGAATTGCAGAACTAACCTTGAAAGTGCTCTAATGCTTCCTTTTGGCACCAGAGGACTGCAAGAGTGGGGGGGAGGAGGCAAAGGACACATAAAGCCAGAGAAAGGTGCAAATAGTCCCCTCTACAGCCATTTCCACTGGTGAAAATGGTGCAGTAAGGAAGCTAGAAGTTCCTCCTCCCCGTTGCACTGTTCCAGAGCTGAATGGAGCAATGGAGCGCTTTTAAGATAAGCTCCCTAGTTCTTCTGTGTGACAGCAAGTCAGGTCTGAAATCCATGTCCCAACTCATGTCACATGTAAATTCTAGTTTGGCTATAGTTCCTTTAGCATTTCTACAGAGTTTCAGATCTCCACTTCAAATGGAATGAGAAATGCCTGTCCACAGTACACTAGCAGGAAACTGTGCTGCCAAAAGTGCAAGTCATTATCTTTGTCAGCCATTAGATGGCAAAGTTCAACAGGTTCCATATACCTGTCCATTTGATTTGTGGTGGTGTGCAAAACTGTCAGCTTGTACTTGCAGAGGACTAGCAAGATAGCACTTAGGTACTAACAGCCAATTCAGCAAAAGTGGCACCAGCTGCTAGACTGTCAGGCTACCCCAGATGCAAACTGCACTTGTACAGATAGGCAATATAGCAGCTTGCAACATTCTCAGCTCCTTCCGGTAGGTGGTAGCAGCCACACACATCATTCACTGCTCCTCCCATAGATGGCACCCACAGCCAGAGAATTCTTAGCTCCCTTATTCCACGGCAGAACGTGTGCCATTCAACCAGTCACACACAGAGACCCATGTTAATAAATCTTTCCACCCAACATTTCCCAAAATGTCCTACACTGTTCAGCCATTTCAATGGTCTTCACTTTCTGTCCGTTTACAACTACTGCCACTTTTTTTGTAGCTGCCAAAGTAGAAAGGGAAACATCACTAACCACCATCAAAAAATTACTATGCAGATGGAAAAGTGGAATTATGCAGAAGAGGCAAACAGGAAGCAGCCAGAAACAGGTATACTCTCCAGAAGAGCTCTGCCAGCCATTAGACAGCAAAGCCCAACATGGTTACATTTACCTGCTGTTTTGATTTGTGGTGTAGTGCAAAACTGTGCTCATGGGAATTTAAATGACCCCCACACCATGAGGAGGGAACTAAATGGCTGAAGAGCGTTCCATGGTCAAGTGGTTTGACTGCTAAACTTCCCCAAGTCTGTTTTGTCTTTCTTAGAGAATCTCATAATATCCAGGTTGAGAATTCCTGCTCCCAGCTGAGTGGTGTTATTGTTTATCTACACAAAGAGCTGCATTGGTCAAAGCCTTTCCCAAATTCCATTCCCAGACAGCTTGCCTCAAGGCTGTATGTGATATTTTTAAAGCTTCAAGACAAAACTGTTTTTTAAAAAAAATTCTCCCCACTTCTGAAAACAGAAAAGTCCAAATGCCAATAAACCCTAGTGATAACAGCTCTGTTTGCTCTGGAGTTTTATTCAAAGAGTCTAACCACCCAAATCTCTTTGAAATTCTGTGTGAATTAGGAACTTTTGAACTTTCCAGCCAGAGTAAAAGTAATACATAAGCACTAGGGCTCTATCCCCTCATTCAGTGGTTTTCAAATGATGTTCTAGGGAACTCAGTGGTTCTTTGGGAGCTTATGAGGAGTTCCCTGTCGAAACAATCAGGAATAATAGATGACCTCTGAAAGGCAGCTGATGTGATTACCAAACATCTGCAATCTGCAGCTACATGGCAGTGTGAAGCATGTCCTATCTTGCATTAGTTTATGTGGAACAGTGTAAGGCACAACGGGCCCGGCCAGTATATTCCATGAACTGAGCATGTACCTAGAACATCCTCCCATTTTCTGCACACCACCTACAGGAACTCCTTCACAGATTTGTACCAGCTCCCTGACAGGTGAGTCACAGGGCTGGATTAACAATTAGTCCAAGTAGGCACTGGCCTGTGGACCTCCATGCCTTTAGGGGCCCCAGGCTGGCTTTCCCCTCCAGTTTTCCTCCTGTTTGCAGCCCTCCCAGCCTGCACACATAGCCAGCTACTGAGTTGCTCTTTGCCTGACTTGCCCAGTATGGCTGCTACAGGTGTTGTTGCCAAGGTTGTCTCTCTCTGCCTCTCCCCCACAGTTTTGTCAAAGGGGCTTTTGCAGAAATACCGGTAGGTTGCAGCAGGGGTTGCAGGCAGTGAGGCAGGCGCTCCAACTCTGAGATAATTTGTGAGCCCGCCCCCCCAAGATTTTGACTGCCTAGGGGCCTCCACAGGGTTTAATCTGACACTGGTGAGTCAAGGTGGAAAGAACTCTCTGAATGTAGAAAGGTTAAGGATTTCTGCTGTGGCTAATCATAGAGAACTATATTATTGTAATACTACAATATACTCGATATTTAAGGAGTGGATTAAGCAATGAAAAGGTGACTTTACAGTCAATCAGAGAAAGTGGCTTGGGAAAAAGAGGTTCTTCATATATGGAGGTGCCACCCAGGCCAAATCAAGAAATATCGAAATAAGATGTAACTAAATGGCAAGAGATTCTTTGATTTTGCATTTTTGGTCTTTGCTTCCAGTTAGGCAGTGCAGTGCAGGAAGTGACTTGGAAGAAAGGCAGGTCATTTTTCTCCTGAAACATGCCAATACTGAGAGAACTCAGTCAGTTGTGTATCAGAGTTCATCCCTTTCAACCCTGTAGGCCTACAGGACAGACTGTAGTGCTCAGTAGTTCTGAAATGCAGTGCTTAGGAAGCACTGAAGCACTATGCTCAAACCCTAACATTAGAAGCAAATGGGTGGGTGCTACAGCTCTTTACATTATACGTGAATCCTGCCTTTAGGACATTTCCCATATCCATAAAGAGTGATGATTTTCCAGAACTGTAGTACCTGAGACTTCCTATGGCCTAAAATTTCAAGAAAATTGTAATGTACTGGGAGACGATACGTGGTGAAGGCATAGGTCTTTATTGGCTGGTACATCACACGCAGTGCTCAACACGCGGCCGGGTCCGCTAATATATACATGCCTCCCGGAACATCCCCTTCGCTGGCCAGCCCAATCCTGGCCAGTTAAACTTCCCGCCCTTGGTCAGGATTGGCGGTGGCTTTTCCTGCGCTGCGCACGGCGACCCGAGGGTGGCTCGGGTCGCGCGGCGCTTGCGCTGAGTCCGATACACTACACTCCTCCCCTCCTAGTTTAAACTACATAGTCCTGTAGGTACGCTGGCGTCCTGCGTTCCCGTGTTGATCTCCTCGGGGTTGCCGTTGGTGCGGGGCCCGATCCCAACGTGGGTGGCGCCGTTTCTGGCTGTTGCCGGCCCGGGTCGGGTGCTGGCTCCGGTTCTGGTCCCGCGGCTGCGGGGGCCTCGTACGTGGGTAGCTCCTGTATTGGCGGGGCCCCTTCTGGCGGTTCCGTTGCTGGCGGTTCCCTACTCTCTGCCTCTTCTGCCTCCTCGGGTAGGGTGCGGCGGCGCAGCTGGTCGATGTGCCGTCTCAGCACCTGGCCTCCGGCGGTGGTTACCTCGTATGACCGGGAGCCTGTCACCCTCAGAACCCTTCCCGCCAACCACTCGGGGCCGCTTGCGAAGTTTTTCGCATACACTGGGTCGCCCGGAAAGAATCCTCTCACTGCTTCCCGGACCTCGGGGGACCCGCGGACATCCGGCGCCCGGTCCGGGTGTAGCCTATCTAGACGAGTGGTCAGTTTCCTCCCCATGAGCAGTTCTGCGGGGCTGAAACCGGTTACAGGGTTTGGGGTGATCCTGTTGTGGAACAGGAATGCTGAGAGGCGGTGGTCCCAATCCCCATGTATTATACGGCCAAGGGCCTCTTTGGTGGTCCGCACCATGCCCTCCGCCTGGCCGTTGGTGGCTGGGTGGAATGGGGCGGACCTTATGTGCCTTATGAGGTACCGGTCGGTGAACTCCCGGAATTCCCGGGAGGTGAATGCCGTGCCGTTGTCCGTCACCAGGGTGTCAGGGATCCCGTGTGTGCAGAGGACCCTTCTGAGCGCCCTGACTGCTGCTGCGGTGGAGGTCGAGGCCACCGGGATTACCTCTAGCCATTTTGTATATGCGTCCACAAGTATAAAGAAGATCTGGCCCTGATACGGCCCCGCGAAATCCACATGGAGGCGGGACCACGGCCGCCCGTTCGACTCCCACCTGTGGACCGGGGCGGACGGCGGATTGGGTCTGGACTCCTGGCATGGTTGGCACCTTCTTACCCACCCCTCTATTTCGTCATCCATGCCCGGCCACCACACGTAGCTCCGGGCCAGGGCTTTCATTCTCATGATGCCCGGGTGGGTCTCGTGGAGATCCTCCAATACCTGTCTGCGCAGGGGGGGGGGCACCACCACCCGGCTCCCCCAGAGTATGCACCCCTTGTGTGTCGATAGCTCGTCCTTCCTGGACGCGAACGGCCGAAATGCTTCTTCCACCTTGCCCGAGGGCCACCCCCTTCCCACCCAGTCCCTGACCCGTGCGAGGATGCGGTCTCTCCCAGTCGCCCTAGCCACCTCGTCCGCGTGCAGTGGGCGCTCGGGGAGCGACTCAATGAGCATCACCCCGTGTGCCGGGGCGGGATCTGGGTCCGTTGTGGGTAGCGGCAGGCGGCTGAGGGCATCTGCGTGACCCATTGCTTTACCGGGGCGGTGTATCAGTGCGTAAGTGTATGAATTCAGGAACTGGTTCCACCTTAAAACCCTCTGAGACAGAATCTGGGGGGTCTGACGATCGGGGGCTAGGAGGCCGAGGAGCGGCTTGTGGTCAGTGGCGATGGTGAAACGCCTACCGTAGAGGTAGTCGTTGAACTTTTGCACCCCCGCCACGATCGCCAGGGCCTCCTTATCGATCTGGGCGTAGTTCCGCTCGGCAGGGGACAGAGTCCGGGAGTAGTAAGCGATCGGCGCCTCTCTCCCGTCCGGGAGTTGGTGCCCTAAGACCGCTCCTACTCCGTAGGGGGAGGCGTCGCAAGCCAGGATCAGGGGTAGGTTTTCATCGTAGTGATGAAGTACCGCGTTAGAGACCAAGAGGTCTTTCACTGCCTGGAATGCCGCGGCTTGGCGTTTACCCCAGACCCACGCGGCCTGTTTATCTAACAAGCGGTGCAACGGTTCCGCCACGGCGGCTTTGTGTGGCAGGAATGCATGATAAAAGTTCAATAATCCTAAAAAACTTTGTAGTTCTGCCTTGCATTTGGGGGCAGGGGCCTGGACTATGGCCCTGGTCTTGTCCGCCGTCGGGTGAATTCCAGCCGCGTCCACGGCGAACCCCAGGAACTCCACTCGCGGAACACCCAACAAATATTTCTCCTTTTTGACTCTCAGCCCCGCCGCTTGGAACCGTCTGAGGACCTCTCGCAGGCGGCAGCTGAACTCTCCTTCGGTGGGGGCGGCGATTAAAACGTCGTCAAAGAAGGGTTGAACTCCGGGGATCCCTTTCAAGAGAGAGTCCATTATGCTCTGGAATATTCCCGGAGCTACACTGACCCCGAACTGCAGCCGTTTAACCTTGAACGCGCCCCTGTGGGTCACGATCGTCTGCGCCTCCGCTGTCTTAGCGTCGACCGGCAGTTGCTGGTATGCTTGTGCTAAGTCCAGCTTTCCAAAAACCCTCGCCCCGGCTAGTGCTGCTAGGACGTGGCTAACCACCGGGACTGGGTAGGGGTTGTCTTGCAGCGCCTTATTGATCGTGCACTTGTAGTCAGCGCAGATCCTAACCTCCCCGTTGGGTTTGACTGGCGTTACTATGGGGGTCTCCCATTCCGCATACGTTACAGGTTCTAGGACGCCCTGGGCTGTTAGGCGGTCCAGTTCTGCCTCTATTTTAGGCTTAAGGGCGAACGGGACGCGCCTCGCTTTAAGCCTTATGGGCCTGACCATTGGGTCTATCGGTAAGGTGATGGGCGGACCCTTGTAGCTCCCCAAGGACCCGTCGAAGACCTCGGGGAACTCCCGGCAGACCCCGTCGAAATTGCTGGCCTGCAAGTGGTCCACCCCCACCAGCTGGATCCCCAGTGGATTGAACCACGCCAACCCGAGAAGTGTGGTCAGTTGGCGCTTGACCACTAGGATGTCTAGGGGCCCCCTAAAACCCCCTCTTTCTACATGCACCCGGGCCCACCCCACGATGTGTACTGGGTTCTTCTGAAAGTCCCTCAGTACGAAGTCCGCTGGCCTCGTTTGGATGCGGCGGCGGGGACATAGTTTCTTGAGGGTTTCCTCCGAAATGATAGAGATGGAGGAACCCGAGTCTACTTCCATGATGCAGGGGGCGCCCTCGATTAGGACCGACATTTTGACCTTGTCTGGGGCCGAGAGGGGCAAGTTCAATACCTGCAGACTGGTGGATGCCGTCGTGTGTGTGTCCAGGGAGTCGTGATGCGCTGACGGTTGGCGGCGGCTGTTCTTGGCCCGGCAAGCCCGGGCGATGTGGCCTGTCTTTCCGCAGCTGCGGCAGTCCAGGTTGCGGTACGGGCAGTCCCGTCGCTCGTGGGGGTCGCCGCAGCTGGCGCACCTGGAACCGGTGGTGGCGGTGGCCCTCTCCGTCGCTCGTTGTCTCGCGGGGGCCCGTGTGTCCGTTCTCTGAGGCCTCCGGAGCTGAAACGCTTCTTCCTCTGCTCGGTCTTCCAGCTCTGTTTCTCCTTGGTGGACTGCTTCGCCGCGTGGCTGGCCGAACGCCTTGGTGGCCCTCTCGAACGCCGTCGCCTCGTTGAAGGCTTGTTGTAGCGTGAGCTCCTCCTTAGCGAAGAGCTTCTGCTGCAGTCGTTCGTCTCGGAGGCCCCAGACGAAACGGTCCCTCAGGGCTTCGTCCCTTTTGTCGAAATTGCAGTTCCCGGCGATCTGCCGAAGGGCCGCCAGGTAGACCGCCGCTGTCTCCCCCGACTTTTGGTCCCTCTTGTGGAAGAGGAATCGGCGGGCGACGATGGACGGTTGGGGCGAAAAGTGGCCCGTGAGGAGTCTCACGACTTCCCGGTAGGTCCTCTCGGTCAGCTTAGCTGGAGCGGAGAGGCCTCTTGCGATCTCGAAAGTTTCTTCTCCACAGACGCTCAGCAGGACGTCTCTCTTCCTGTCGTCATCTTCGATCAGGTTCGCCCGCAGGTAGCACTCGACCCTTTCTGTGTAGGTCTCCCATCTCTCGGGGTGCTCCGGGTTGAATTCCGCAAGATGGCCCGTCGTTACCGTAGAGTTCGCCATGGTGGCGGCGGGCTGTGCGATCCTGCGGTCTCACGCCTTCCTCGTCTCCGGCCCGGTCAGGTTCCCCTCGGGGCGGCCGGACCTATCTAGATCCCATCCTCGTCGCCAGTGTAATGTACTGGGAGACGATACGTGGTGAAGGCATAGGTCTTTATTGGCTGGTACATCACACGCAGTGCTCAACACGCGGCCGGGTCCGCTAATATATACATGCCTCCCGGAACATCCCCTTCGCTGGCCAGCCTAATCCTGGCCAGTTAAACTTCCCGCCCTTGGTCAGGATTGGCGGTGGCTTTTCCCGCGCTGCGCACGGCGACCCGAGGGTGGCTCGGGTCGCGCGGCGCTTGCGCTGAGTCCGATACACTACAAAAATAATGAATTAAGATGACTGTGAATGTTTCAAGCCTAAGCAACACACAATGGTGTCAGATCCATCTCTTCATTTGTCCGTGGTGTCAAATCCATCTCTTCAATGGTGTCAGATCCATAACTTCATTCAGGTATCAGAGATCAGCTGAAAGAAAGGACTTTCATTGCAGAGTCCATCTCTAAAGTCCTTTCTTTCAGCTGATCTCTGATACCTGAAATTGGAGTCCAGCTGGGTGAAAACTGTCTGAAAGACTGTAGATGGAAAGATGGAATGGGTGGAAGAGAAAGAATTTAGCACGCACATACAACCACCCGCTACCTTACAGTGTCCTTCTAAGCAGAGTTTTACTTTTCTAAATCCATTGAGTGTTTAGGATGGTACTGTCAGTATGTTTTAAACTGCAGCACACCCACTGTTTGAGACCAGACATACTGGGATCTTTGACTCACAATAGCTTGAATTCCCTTGTTTAAAAGTGAGATGAGCTACTGATCAGATCATCTAAATGTCCTCTGACAAAGTTCACCTCAAGCATAGTAATCATGATGAGCAGCTTTGTACCTGTATTATAGTCGCTTGTACTGTAGGGCTAGGTCACTGCCACTTTCAGCTGCTTTTTGCCAGCACAAAATAGTTTCAGTTACTGGAGAATACATGCATATATTCCAGAGTCATGATTTGGTCATTAAATAGATCAACTTGTATTGCCACAGCCAGATGTTGTCTTAGATGGCCAGCATGGGATAGATAACATTATTTACTTTTTTGTGCTTGTGTAGACAATGCATCTGTTTGAGAAGAGGCCACAAAAATTGTTCCCAAGATTAATGGGTTCATGGACAGATGTCAAAGATGCATGGACAACTAAATGGTCAGGCTCAACTAAAAAATCTCAGACTTTTTTTTGCTTTTCACTACTGGCCATTTACAATTGAAGACAGAGGTAGTAGATTGGAGGCCATGTGCACAAGAAAGCAATCTAACCATGTGATACTTCTTGCATCATGCACAGTGGAACAAACAATCCCAACTTTCAATATATTCTGATGGGGTCTGAATTTAGCAGAGACTGAAAAGAGATTTTGGGGTTGTAGTGAACAGCTCACTGAAAATGTTTAACTCAGTGTGAACATCAGTTAAAAAAAAAAAAGGCAAACTCCTTGTTGGGGATTATAAGGAAAGGGATTGAAAATAATGCAATTCCCCCTAAAGCAGAAGTCTCACATGTGTCTAGTGTGTGGAAGGTGCTTGAAGAGATTACAAAGCACAGAGGTACCATTTATGAGAGTGGGAAGTGACGTAATTGGTTCACTGAATGAACCCACCAGAAGAGGTCACAGGCACATCTTGATGCCAATTGCCTTAGCTGCTAGAGTTCCAGAAGAAGTGCCTTTGAACAACACTGATGAACTGAAAGAAGCAGATGCCCTGCTGCCTCTTTTCTGCAGATGCAATTTTCCCAAAGAGATTGCAAGTGCCCTTAATACCTCCCTTATGTTCATTCTGGGTCATGTGTGGCTGTGGTTTTTATGCAGAGTGAAACATCATAAATCAACCTCATACCATTCTGAGATGAACAGCTTGATGGTATGCATCAATGAAATGCTGGTGGAGAAGATGATCCTAACCAATGCTCCTTATAAGCTGTGGAGTCTTGTGAGCAAAAATTCTACTTCGTGAGCTACTTGCATTAAAATAGTGAGTGACAATTTGGCTGCTTCACAGATTAGTTTGCTTCCTAAAGCAAAAATGTGTGAGTTGGAGGCTAAAAAACCCTGTAATCTAGTTTACACTGACTCAGAGGGAACACTGATCCTAACTGTATTACAATGCAACACTTGCTGTTTGTGTACAGAACAGCACTGGATCCAGGAGTTCCACAGGAAAGTATCAGATTAAGCCCCTTTGAACTCTTGTGTGGTTGGCATGTGCAAGGACCATTCAACATCATCAGCAAAGCATGGGAAAGGGAAGATGTTTCTGAACCAGAGACCATCATGCAACATGGGGAGCACTTACAGAACACCCTGTGTGAGATGCTGGCAGCTGCAGGCAAGAATCTTCATAATGACTAGCAAAAGAGCTGGTATGGTACAAGAGTCCAAAACAGATCTTTTGAACCAGGGGACACGGTATTGATCTTAAGACCAAAGCGGGGGTGGGGGGAAGGAGCCAGGTGGCATTGTAGCCAGGCAAAATCCTCAAAAACAAGGGTGGGAGGAGGGAAAACCAGAGGAACTCAAGGGGGCTTGTTTAATAACTTTCATATTGGTGGTTGTGATCCTCTATGCAATCAAACTCGTTCCTATGTTGTTGTTGTCTTCTTCTTCTTCATCACCTCCTCCTCCATTTTTGTCAGAGTAGTTCTCTGTGTTTTTTAGCATCCTTAACTGTAGTGGGGCTAAATGGGATGCTGCTACAGGTCCATGACTTTAAAAAGTGCTGGAATGTGGAAAAGGTTGAATGGAGCATGTGGGTTAACATCTATGCATTTATGCTTTGCTTTGCTGATAATATGGGATTGTTATATGTAATGCTCATAGTCATTTTCCACTTTCCAAGAGCAGCAGCACTGCACCTGAATCAGGTGAAGGAAGCAGCATACTTTCAAAACATTAACAGAGCTAATAACATCAGAAGTTGTGGTATGGGCACCTGACTTTTCAAAACCATTCATTGTAACCATAGATCCTCCAGAACAGTTTGGAAGCAATAGTGAGTCAGTGTGGCTGACGGACACACCCAGTGTTATTCCTAAACAGGGAGCTCCTGGCCAGGGAACAACATGTTTCAGTCATGGAGAAAGAGTGTTTGACTATTGTGTGGGCTTTAGGAAAACTCAAGCATTATGTGTGGGGACAAAAGTTTATGCTATGCACAGATCATTCTCCAGTGTGCTGGCTCCACGACACAAAGGGCAGCAATGGCAGATTACTCTGGTGGAGTTTGCTTTTACAGGACTTTGATTTTGACATCATTCATGTCCATGGGCATGCAAATATGGTAGCTGACACTTTGTCTAAGCGGGTGTAAGCTCAAAGATGTGGTCTGTCTGTACCAAAAGAAAAGAATGGTTCATGTGTGTGTGTGTGTATGTGAAATGTTATTGTACCATTAACTATTTTCTTATTCTCATTCTTCTTATTGTATATTGTATATTCTTATATTGTATTGTTTGTTGTTATTACTGGGATGTAATAAAGAGTAAGCATGACTCATTAACCAGGTCTCACCTGTGTCAATGCGTTTCCAAAGGGGGATTGTGTGATGGACAGAAGGCTCTTCCCCTCCCAAGGGAAAAATAGCCACACTATGGAGTGCTGCTCTAGCATCCAATCACCTTTGAGAAGGGGGGAGTGGAATGTTGGAGGGAAACACATCAAAAGCTGAATTCAGTTCTGCCTTGGGGAGAGAGCAGTTAGAGCTCAGGTTTGGCTCAGGAAAGGAGCAGACAGAGTAAAGTGTAGCTCTGCTTGGTAGTGTGGCAGTGTGGTTTGGCTCTACTTCTGACAGAGAGAATAGAATACCCAGTTGCCAGGCCTGTCTCTTTGGCAATGAGCAGACCTTGTGCCATTTAGTCTGACTCTTGAGAGAGGGTAGGCTGATGAGGGTGGAATCCTGAGAGTTTGTTAGGATCCATCCTAGTGGTTAATTGGTAAAGGCCTGTTTATGCTGGAAAGAAAGAAAATTGAAACTACTCTCGAAATTGATGTGTCGCAGCCAGGTTTCTCTTTTGTCTATCTGGAGATTTGTGCTGCTGATCTTTGACTTGAAACTTACATATAAATAAATCTTTTTTGTTGTTAATATATAATCCCTTCCTCAGTGACCTCCATATTCTACTTGTGCACCACAAAACATAACCTCACAGCGGCAAATTCAAAGCCTCTACACTTGCTACCTTTAGAACATTTGGTGTCTGAGGGGAAGGTTTTTAGTTTTTTATTTATTTATTTATTTATTTATTTGGGATTTATATCCCGCCCTTCCCACGGATGGCTCAGGGCGGCTTCCAACAATTAATCAAACTTAAAAGTAAACAATTTCAAATGTAAAACAATTAAATAATTTAAGCAGTTAAAACATTAAAACAGAGTAATTCAGTTTCCTGTGAACAGATGGCTGGCCAGTTTCCTCCGGTTGTTATCCTAGCTAAATGTAGGCTAGGTATAGGCTAGCCGGAAGAGGGTCGTCTTACAGGCCCTGCGGAACTGCGCTAAGTCCCGCAGGGCCCTCACCTCTTCCGGCAGCTGATTCCACCATACGGGGGCCATAACGGAGAAAGCCCTTTCCCTGGTGGCTTTCAGGCGGGCTTCTTTTGGCCCGGGGATAGTGAGGAGATTTTGTGTTCCTGACCTCAGTGCTCTCTGGGGAACATGTGGGGAGAGACGGTCCTTCAGGTAGGCAGGTCCCAGGCCATATAGGGCTTTAAAGGTAATAACCAGCACCTTGTACCGGACTCGGTATATCACTGGAAGCCAGTGCAGAGTCCGAAGACCCGGCTGAATGTGTTCCCACTTTGGGAGACCCAATAACAGCCGGGCCGCGGCATTCTGCACCAGCTGCAGTTTCTGGGTCCGAGACAAGGGCAGCCCCATGTAGAGGGCGTTGCAGTAGTCCAACCTTGAGGTGACCGTAGCATGGATCACTGTTGCTAGGTCGTCGCGCTCCAAAAAGGGGGCCAGCTGCCTTGCCCGTCTAAGATGAAAAAATGCGGACTTGGCAGCGGCTGCTATCTGAGCCTCCATCTTTAAAGAAGGCTCCAATAGCACCCCCAAGCTCCTGACCCTGTCCGCCGCCATAAGCGGCGCACCATCAAAAGCCGGCAGGGGGATCCCCCTCCCCGGGCCGCGGCGGCCCAAGCAAAGGACCTCTGTCTTCGTAGGATTTAACTTCAGCCCACTCAGTCTGAGCCACTCAGCCACGGCCCGTAGTGCCTGGTCAAGGTTTTCTGGGGCGCAGACAGGTTGGCCATCCATCAGCAGATAGAGCTGGGTGTCATCAGCATACTGGTGACACCCCAACCCATACCTTCGGGCAATCTGGGCAAGGGGCCGCATGTAGATGTTAAATAACATCGGGGAGAGAACCGCCCCTTGGGGCACACCACCATCAAGTGGGCGCCTCCGAGACAGCTCCCCCCCAATTGCGACCCTTTGTCCCCGACCTTCCAGGAAAGAGGAAAGCCACTGTAAGGCCAACCCCTGAATCCCTGCGTCGGCGAGGCGGCACGTCAGTAGCCGATGGTCGACCGTGTCGAACGCCGCCGACAGGTCTAATAACATCAGCACCGCCGAGCCACCCCGATCCAGATGCCGTTGAAGGTCATCCACTAAGGCAACCAACACTGTCTCCGTCCCATGTCCCGGGCGAAAGCCGGACTGAAATGGGTCGAGGACGGAAGTGTCATCCAGGAAGGTCTGTAACTGCTTCGCCACTGCCCTCTCAATAAGTTTACCCAAAAAGGGCAAATTTGAAACCGGCCGATAGTGTGTCAATTGGGCCGGATCTAGAGATGGCTTTTTTAAGAGGGGTCGGACCACAGCCTCTTTAAGTGGCGTTGGAAAGTGCCCTTCCGTTAGGGATCTATTTATGATATCCCGCACAGGATATCTAAGGTCCCCCTTGCAAGATTTAATAAGCCAGGAAGGGCATGGGTCTAATTTACAAGTTGTTGGGCGAGCAGATACAAGAATCCTGTCAACTTCCTCCAGACTGAGGGGGTCAAAGCCATCCAGTATATAATCCGAGGACAGGCTCGGGGCCTCAGGTTCGCTAACTGTCTCCAAACTGACAGGGGAGTCGGGGCGGAGTGATGCGACTTTATCCGCAAAAAATTTCGCAAAAGCCTCACAGCCTATTTCCAATTCAGTAGAATTTAACCTGCCTTGCGGCAGCGTAGTAAGTCCTCTAATTACGTCAAATAATTGTGCCGGGCGCGAAGTTGCGGATGCAATCTTAGCCGCAAAGAATGCCCTCTTTGCGGATTTGATTGCCATCTCATAGGCCTTCAAACTCTCTCTATAAGATGCTCGGGTCACTTCGTCTCGAGTACGCCGCCATTGCCTCTCTAGTCGTCTGAGCCCCCGCTTTTGTTGCCGCAGCTCCCGGTTAAACCAGGGCGACGGTTTCGGGCGGGGGCGCAGAGGGCGCCTGGGTGCGATCTCCTCGATGGCCCTGGAGAGCCCATTGTTCCAGGACTCTACCAGACCATCCAGTGGGCCAGGTATCCCGTAGAGCCGTTAGGAACTGTTCCGGGTCCATCAGGCTCCGCGGGTGAGCTAAAATACGCTCTCCGCCTAAACGGGTTTTGGGTGATACCTCCATACGGGCCTTGAGGGCAAAGTGATCTGACCATGGCACTGCTTCCATAGCAATATCAGTCACTGATATTCCGGCCGCAAAGACCAGGTCTAACATGTGTCCCGCCTGATGGGTGGGTGTTGTAACAACTTGGGAGAGTCCTAGTGTCGCCATGGATGACACCAGGTCCATCGCCTGGCTGGATGCCGCGTCATCGGCATGGACATTGAAGTCACCCAAGACCAAAAGCCTTGGGTGCTCCAACGCCCAGCCCGCCGCGGCCTCCACCAGGGATGGTAAGGCGCCGGCCGGTGCGTTAGGCGGTCGGTACACCAGCCAGATCGCCAACCCCTCCCCAACATCCCACATCAGGCCAACACATTCAACACCTGGGATCTCTGGAGCCGGAAGAGCCCTAAAGGAGTAAGCCTCTCGTATGAAGAGTGCCACCCCGCCCCCCCGCCCGCTAGTCCGTGACTGGTGAAAGACCGAGTATCCCGGGGGAACGGTCTGGGAGAGAGCTACCATCTCCCCTTCGCGCACCCAGGTCTCGGTCACGCAAGCCAGGTCCATATCCTGTTCAATCAGGAACTCCTGCAGGACAGAGGTCTTATTATTAATGGACCTGGCGTTGCATAACACCAGTGACGGAGGCGAGTAATTCAACCTGGCCCCACTACCTGTCACCGTCGGGATGGGACAAAGGCTGGAAGGGGGTCGAGCACTGTTGCGTCTCGATCTCCTTCCTTTATAATGCTGCCTCGTCCCACCGTCATATCTTCCCCTCCCCAGGAGCACTGGAAAATAAACCTGGTTTCCCCAAAATCATACTATGCTGTGTGGGTCCTCTCAGTTAATAGAAACAGCCTGTCACATGGTCCATCAATGGCTACTAGCTATGGTAAGTAAGAACCTTCATCAGCAGAAGCAATAAACCAGTGCTAGGAAGATAAATTTATAAGGGGCTTGTATGGTCTTTTGTTATCCCTCCAGGGCAATGGGTTGGCTATTGTGTGAAAGTGGTATTGGACTAAATGGACCACTGGCCTGATCCAACAGGGCTCTTCTTATGTTCTAAAGAGACAAGAATGTAATTGTGCAAATTGAGCACATCCAGATTTGCTCAGACACACCCAAACAGCTCACCAAACTCAGGTGAGTAGCCATATTGATCTGAAGCAACAAAACAATGTTTGAGTCCAATGGCACCTTTAAGACCAACAAAGTTTTATTCTGGGTATGAGCATTTGTGTGCAAAAAGGTTTGTTGTAGATCCCTCTGATGAGAATCTCTGTCTGTAGAATTGGAACAGATGCAGCTGTAGCATAGAGTCTGACTGTATACAATGTTTGGTATGCTTAGGATTGTAGCTGGAGGCATATAGATATGTCTGACAGTAGGTATAAGGTGGTATCTGTGCATCCATTGTGTACTTGTACAATAGTGTACAGAATGTGTATTTCTTGCATAGATCAGTTCATGGTCAGATTGATGGTGGGTTGATCATGGGGTGAAAGTCATTGAATGCCTGATGGGATTTGTCCAGGGCTACTTTACCAAGGGTCCAGATAACAAATATGTCAATGATGTGTCACAGGTATAAAAGAGGTGTCAGTGGGTAGGAGTTTAAGAAGTGTTGCTTCAAGTTGGCCTGCTCCCCACCACTCAACTGTTTTGGGTTGTCTTGTGCAGTCTTTAAACTTTAAAGGGACTGCAGAAGACAACCTGAAAAAACAGCCAAAGCTGGCAACTCTAACTCCCTTTAAACTGTTCCCCAAAGTGTCTGTCCATTGCAAGCTACTTTTATTCAGTGATTCATCATGAAGGTTACAGAACTGGAGGGGGGTAGTTTTCAATGCTGAGAAGAAATCCCCTGATCTTTGTGGCAAATTTGCCGGATGGTGGTAGCTGTCATGAATAGTAGTCTTCACTTGGCACAGCTGTTATCCTGTGTGCTGACCCTAATTTCAGCTGCCTTTATGAATGCCAAAGTGCAAAGGTCTCTTTCTCCAACCTACATAATTGTTTCTATAACTGACCACAATATCCAACCTCAACTTGACTCTTTCCCCTTGACTTCTGGTCAGATTCTTACTTTGGTCTCAACCCTTAGCTTCTTACTTGGAGCTCAGTTGCTAGATTCTTTGCCCTGGTTTTCTTATTTACTGAAGTTATAGCCAACTAAGCGACAGGAAATTGAGCCTGAAGCAAATGAAATGCAGCTTTGGCAAATCTTCAAGCATTTGGATGTAATCCAAAAGGGATATTTGGCTAAGGCATCAGTGGCCTGCTTACTATCTGCTCCATGCCACCCAGAACCTAGGTTAACCTAATTCTCACATCAGCATTTGTAGGGGAGGGGGGGAGTAGTGTTATCAAGCATGCAAAAGAGAAGAGTTACCAGGTCTTGCCTGGTCAGTTTCTCTTAACTATGAAATCTGTTGACAAAATAGAAGATGTAGTGGCCTAGGCCCTTCTATATACTGGCCCTCAGATTCTCCTGCTTATTCAATGCCACTATTAAGTGGTATTCCTGAAATCCTTCACACTATAGTTGTTGGAAGAGGATGTAAGCAAAAGAAAAGTACTAGATGAGAAAAAAAAAAAACCTTAGGTGGAAGAAGCTGTCTTTCCCTCTTCTCCCACTTGAAGGGGGGTGGGTGGGATTTAATGGTAAAGAGTACATTTCCAAATTGTACACTGGTGACTCTGGGAAAACAAAAATGTACTTCTTCTTAAGACTCACTTTACTGAAAACATGGCTTTATGTTTACAGCTGTTCTTCACAAGGACTTTTAGTCAAATGTCAACAGCCAGTTCTCCACTGGGAACTCCATTCTAAAGCAAACGGAACCCCATTCAGATAAGGGCTGTGGTATACAGGGAGAAGGGGCTTCCACCTTCCCCATGTGGTTTTCCTGACCCAAAATGGCACAGGGGTGCTGTTTGTCCTCTTGGGGGATGCATGGAAAAATGGCACAGGAGAAAACAGAGTTCTTTCTTCCCCCACACTGTTCTCTCAATCCAAATCTGGTCCAGGCACTTGAGAACTATGTTCCCAATGGGAAACTCATAGTTGATGTATGACTAAAAATCCCTGTGAAGAACAAAGTATAAAACCTTAAAGTGTACCTATGTGGGAAATAGGAACGCTTGTCTAAAGGAAGAATAAATTGTTAAAGGAAGTACAGGCATCAATCTGGGGTTGCCCAATCCCCAGTTGGGGGCAAGGCATCCCCTGGTTTAGAGTCCCTCCCCCAGCTTTAGTGTCATCAGAAAGTTGGGTGGGTGGGGGGTTAAATTTCTGCTGGGAACTCCATTATACCCTATTAAGACTGGTCCCTATAGGGTATAATGGAGAGTCGATCCATGGGTATCTGAGGCTCTGGGGGGTTGTTTTATAAGGTAGAAACAGCAAAGTTTTGGCATAGCATCTTGTGGGCCTCCTCAAAACACCCTCTAAATTTCAAAAAGACTGGACCAGGGGGTCCAATTCTATGAGCCCCCAAAAAAGGTGCCCCCATCATCCATTATTTTCAATGGAGGGAATGCATTTAAAAGGAGCGCAGTCAGTCCCTTTAAATTTGATGGCCAGAACTCCCTTTAGAGTTCAATCATGCTTGTCAAAACCTTGATCCTGGCTTCACCCCCAAAGTCTCCTGACTCCACCCCCAAAATCCCTGATATTTTCTGAGATGTTTCTAGTAACCCTACATCAATCGCAGATTGTGTCGTTTTCTTTCCCTCACTTTGACGTTTTCTTTCCCTCACTTTTCAACAAATGCACTTTCAGCTTAGGTACTAGTAATCTGAAATCGCACTCTCCAGCTGCTTTAAGCCCTAGTAGGGAAGAGCCTTTCCCCCTTACTAGGTCTTAAGAGTTTCTGGAGGTTGGTTTTCAATTGGAAAAATGATCCAAGGGAAAGAAGTACCTCCCTTCCCTAGTGCCATCACCCTGACTCAAATTGGGCCAGATCATGTACTTGGAGGTCCAGTCACTGAACTCCAGCATCACATGTATTTGTTCCTTTTAGATGCTTACTATGGCAAGGTTGTGGAACTGTATTCTGAAGTGAGTGGAAATATAAGCATCTAAGAGCCATGATGAAAACTGCCTCATAGGGCCTCCAAATGACCCAAAGTGTTTCTAATCTATGCTGGAATTTCAATACTAGGATATGTGCACTTATATGTATATTATTATGTCGCCTCATAATAACCTCTGTTACCAAAGTTCATGGTTATGACAAAGCAGCAAAAGAGGTCCATTGCCAGACAAGCTTTGGGCTTCTGCACACCATGTTTGTTTTTATATTTAAAAATGGAGGAAGGGGGAAAAGCCCTGATTAGTAATGAGCTTGATTGTTGCCCTTCGAATGCTGAGAACAGTTGTCAAGGGATAATTAAGAAAGAAATGGGCCTTCTCATGCCTAAAACTTTATAGTATCCTGAAGAGGGAAATTTTTGGAGGGGCATCCTAACCAGTTATTTCCCTCAGTTTCTTCATGGTTCGTTTGTGTTGGCAGAGTAATTAGCACAGCAATGGTTCACAGCCTGATTAAAGAGTAGTAAAGGTTTATTTTGGAATTAATATACTTGATAGGAAAGAGGAAGGTTCCTAAGTACATCTCTAGCTGAGAGAGAGAGAGCACAGGGTGCGGTCACACTCACCATTAAATCCATCTGCAACACGCCTCTATTATAATCCGCACAACCAATTTTCCTATCAGACAACAGCCAGGCTCCCGTTCTAGCCCATGTGGGTCCCGTTGCTGGTTGATCAGAGTGCTCAACCGGACCTCATTTTTTGAGATGGCATTCCACACTTGCGCAAGCACAGTACCATGGGATATCGTGCTTGGCTTTTTTTTTTTTAAAGGTGCCAGAAAAGGTGGGAGATCTGCCCCCCCCCCCATTTAAACACTCGGAAAGGAAAGGGAAGCCCAGGAGTTCTCTTTGCTGTCTCTCCGCCTGGCAGGGAGATAGCAAAGGTGCGGGATCTTCCTCCCCCCCCATTTAAACACCCCGCCGTGGTGTTTAAATGGGGGGGGGGCGCACAGCAACTCTCTTTGCTGTCTCTCCGCCTGGCGGGGAGACGGCAAAGGTGGGTTATCCTCCTCCCCTGGCAGGGAGATAGCAAATGTGGGTGATCTGCCCCCCCCCCCCATTTAGGAAAGGTCCCCTGTGCAAGCACCAGTTGTTTTCGACTCTGGGGTGACGCTGCTTTCACAAAGTTTTCATGGCAGACCTTTTACGGGGTGGTTTGCCATTGCCTTCCCCAGTCATTACACTTCCCCCCCCCCCCCCAGGAAGCTGGGTACTCATTTTACCGACCTCGGAAGGATGGAAGGCTGAGTCAACAATTGCTGGTGCAATGATATCATTTGGAGTGGGCTCTTGCAGGGAAGAGGATGTGCGCTTGCGACGAGTCGGCTACAGTGGAGCGTTCAAACATAGAAAGTACGCCCAGGAGTCGTCAGAAGCATTCTTATTCCGGATTTAATGTACTATCAAAAAAGTCCATGTCTCAGTCGTTGCAGTTCGGGACACGAATGAGCCAACGACCATTCCCAGATGCTGATGTTTGGACAACCACATAAAATCCGACATGCATCTGGCTTTCATCCATGCCCATCTCATCAGTTGATGTGCGTCTGACCTCGGCCAAGGAATGACATTTAACAGGCAAGAAGGTGCTGACCTCACTATCCTATCTAAATGTCTTCTTGCTGCCTCCTGCAGGGTCTTCTCTTCTTTGTACACCAGATATTGCCTTTTCCAACAGTTTGTTTCCTCTAATAACAAATGCCTTGGTTTGGTTCTTGTAATGTACTGAGAACTGAGACGGTTTGAAGGCAACATACTTTAATGGAAGCACATTACAAGAGAGAGAGCACGCGGGCCGGGGTCCCGCATATATACATTCCCCAGACGGCCCCCCTGGTTCGACCAGGCCAATCCTGGTCGGTTAAACTTCCCGGCACAGATGTTGAGGGGCGGGGCATCTGGCGAGCCACATCCGGGAACCCGAGGGTCGCCTTCGGTAGCCATCGCCATGCGGCCCACCCGCATAACACTCCTCCTCCCTTAGCTCAGGACACATAATCCCTTAAGTACGCGGGGGCCATGTGCTCCTGGGTGGACCTCCTTAGGCTGGCCGGCGGAGCGGGAGCGGTGGCCGCTGCCGTCGCTGGGACCGTGGCTACCGAGCTGGGTGGAACGAGGTTTCCCCGCTGGGAAGACCCGTCGGCCTGTGGTTGTCCCTGACTGGCTGTTCAGCCGGTGCTCCTGCCACCGCGCTGCTCTCGCCCTGGTTGGGCATGGCTCCCTGCTTGGTCAGAGCGGACGGAGGATCGGGGCTATTTCGCTGCGAGCCCGCGGCAGCGGGCGCCTCTGTGCTCTGCCTTTCCGTTGGTTCTTCTTGCACGGTGCGGCGCCTTATGTGATGGATCAGGTACCTCTGCAAAAACTCCCGGAATTCCCGGGAGGTGAAGGTGGTTCCATTATCAGAGACGATGGTGTCTGGGATCCCGTGTGTGCTCAGGACCCTGCGTAGTGCCCGAATTGCCGCAGCCGTGGATGTTGAAGCCACTTAGTGTATGTATCTACCAATATGAAGAAGATCTGGCCCTGGAAGGGGCCTGCGAAATCTATGTATAGCCTGGCCCACGGCTTTCTGTGTGCCTCCCAGCGCTGAACAGGGGCACTGGGCGGTTCAGGCCGGGACTCCTGACATGCAGTGCACCTCCGGACCCATCCCTCTATTTCTTCGTCCATCCCTGGCCACCATACGTAGCTGCGTGCTAGGGCCTTCATCCGGACGATCCCTGGATGCGTTTCATGCAGGGCCTCCAGCACTTGTCTCCGCAGCGGGGGGGGGAACCACCACCCTGCTCCCCCATAACAGACACCCCTTGTGGGCGGCTAGTTCTTCCTTTCTCGTGGAGTATGCCTTGAACTCCTCCCCCAGTTTTCCCTCTGGTCAGCCCCTCACCACCCAGTCGAGGACCCGTATGAGAGTTTTGTCTCGGCCCGTGGCTTTTGCTACCTCTGCTGCGTGTAGGGGCCGCTCTGGCAGTGGTCAGAGCAGACGGAGGATTGGGGCTATTTCGCTGCGGGCCCACGGCAGCGGGCGCCTCTGTGCTCTGCCTTTCCGTTGGTTCTTCTTGCACGGTGCGGCGCCGTATCTGGTCGATGTGCCTCCGCAAGAGGAGGCCACCCTCTGTGGACACATCATAGTGGCGGGACCCGGTTACTCGAAGTACCCGCCCTACCACCCACTCGGGACCGCTCGCGTAGTTCCTAGTGTATACGGTGTCTCCTGGGAAGAACCCCCTAGCTGCCTCTCTGCACTCGGGGGAGCTTTGGATGTCGGTGGCCTGGTTGGGGTGCAGCCGATCTAATCTCGTTATGAGTTTCCATCCCATTAACAGCTCGGCAGGGCTGACCCCCATACCAGGGCATAAGTGTAAGAATTAAGGAATTGGTTCCATCGCAAAACGCGTTGTGATAGAATCTGTGGTGTTTGGCGATCCGGGGCCAGGAGGCCCAGGAGCGGCTTGTGGTCCGTGGCTATTGTGAACTGCCTCCTGTACAAGTAGTCGTGGAACTTGTGCACCCCCGCAACAATTGCTAGGGCCTCTTTGTCTATTTGTGCGTAGTTCCGCTCCGCTGAAGTTAGGGTCCTGGAGTAGTAGGCTACCGGGACCTCCCTCCCGTCCGGGAGTTGGTGACCCAGGATGGCGCCCACCCCGTACGGCGACGCGTCACATTCTAGGATCACCGGTAGGCCCTCATCAAAATGGTGGAGCACATCGTTCGATATGAGTAGGTCCTTTACCGCTTGGAATGCCACTGCCTGCTGCTGTCCCCAGACCCAGGGGGTATTCCTATCCAAGAGTCTGTGGAGGGGTTCTGCAATGGCGGCCTTGTGGGGCAAGAACGAATGGTAAAAATTTAATAACCCCAAGAAACTCTGGAGATCCGCCTTGCTCTTCAGGGTTGGGGCTTCCACAATAGCTGTGGTTTTGTTGGACGTCGGGTGGATTCCTGCTGCATCCACCACAAACCCCAAGAACTCTACCCTGGGCACCCCTAGGGAGCATTTTTTCTGCTTTACTTTCAGGCCGGCCTCTTGGAAACAGCGGAGCACTTCACGCAGCCGGTTGCAGAATTCCTCCGTGTCAGCGATCAAAACGTCGTTGAAAAACAGCTGTACCCCGGGAATCCCTTTGAGGAGAGAATCCATCAGACTCTGGAAAACCCCCGGGGCCACGCTCACCCCAAACTACAACCTCTGCACCTTAAACGCCCCCCTGTGGGTGACTATGGTCTGTGCCTCGGCCGTAGCGGCATCCACGGGCAGCTGCTGGTACGCCTGGGCCAAGTCCAGTTTTCCAAAAATCTTGGACCCCGCCAGTGCAGCCAAAATGTGGCTGATGACTGGGACCGGGTAGGGGTTATCCTGAAGTGTCTTGTTGATAGTGCACTTATAATCTGCGCATATGCTCACGTCCCCGTTCGGCTTAACCGGGGTCACAATCGGAGTCTCCCATTCAGCGTGGGAAATGGGCTCCAGCACCCCCTGGGCCGTGAGGCGATCTAGCTCGGCCTCAATCTTAGGCTTTACTGCAAACGAAACCTGCCTGGCCTTTAACCTTACCGGCGGCACTTGGGGGGCGAGGGGTAAGGATATGGGGGGCCCCTTATAACACCCCAGGGCCCCGTCAAACACCTCTGGGAACTCTTTACACACGTCATCGAATCCCCGCGTACTCAGTTGCTGCACCCCCACTATTTTTGTCCCCAGCGGCTGGAACCAGGCTAGCCCCAAAAATGTGGTGAGCTGCCGTTTGACCAGCAGTATTTCGAGGTTGCCCCTGAACCCCTTGTACTCCACCCCAGGACTTGCACAGGGTTCTTTTGGAAGTCCCGGAGTACGAAACCAGCCGGACGCAGTCGGGGCTGGCCCCGCGAGCACAGCCTCCTCAAGGATTCCTCCAATATTATGGAGATGGAGGAACCTGAATCCAGTTCCATCAGACAGGGCTTGCCCTCTATCTTGACTGAGACCTTGACCTTGCGGGGGGTCTCGTCGGGCAAGTTCATTACCTGTACGCTGGTAGAGGCTGTCGCGTAGTCCCCGGTCGATTCCTGGTTGGTCGCCTGGTGGTGGTGGGTGACTTTGGACCGACAGGCCTTTGCTATGTGGCCCATCTTGCCGCAGCTCCTGCAGACCACGTGGCGGTAGGGGCAGTCCCTTCGCTCGTGTTGGTCCCCGCAGCTGGCGTACCTGGTCGAGGCTGGTCTCTCCATCACCCGGGGTCGCTGGGTCAATCGTGGGCCTATCCCTGGTTGGTGGCGCAGCTGGAGTGCCTCCTCCGGTCCGTAGGGGTCCATCTCTCCTTGGTGGACGGTGTCGGTTCTTGTTTTGGGAAAGGTCCTCGTGGACCGCTCGAACGCCACTGCCTCGTTGAAAGCGCTCTGGAGGGTGAGCTCTTCTCTCGTGAACAGCTTCTGCTGCGGTCTGCCAGGGACTCTTCCAGCTGCGCGAAACTGCATTTGCCCGCGATTTGGCGGAGGGCCGCCAGGTAGTCGGCAGCCGACTCTCCCGCCTCTTGGTCCCACTTGTGGAAGAGGAACTGGCGGGCCACGCGTGAGGGCTGTGGCAGGAAGTGCCCAGTGAGGAGCCAGACTATCTCTTCATAGGACTTCTCCATGATCCTTGCGGGGGCCGAGAGACCCTTGGCGATCTCGAACGTGGCCACCCCGCAGATGCTCAGGAGGACGTCCCGCTTCATGCAGTCTTCAGTTATGTGGTTTGCCCACAGGTAGCACTCGACCCGCTCCGTGTAGGTCTCCCACCCCTCCGGGGTAGCGGGGTTGAATTCTTCGAGACGGCCCGTGGTCCCGCTCTGGGTAGCCATGGCAGCGGTCATGATCGCTCAACAGGTTGCCTTGGTCGTCTCCATCGGGTCCGCGAAGCCCGTTCGAATTCGGCAGGCTAGCATCCCACCTTCATCTCCACTGTAATGTACTGAGAACCGAGATGGTTTGAATGCAACATACTTTAATGGAAGCACATTACAAGAGAGAGAGCACGCGGGCCGGGGTCCCGCATATATACATTCCCCGGACGGCCCCCCTGGTTCGACCAGGCCAATCCTGGTCGGTTAAACTTCCCGCCACAGATGTTGAGGGGCGGGGCATCTGGCGAGCCACATCCGGGAACCCGAGGGTCGCCTTCGGTAGCCATCGCCATGCGGCCCGGCCGCTTATGTTCAATACATAACAGTTCTTATTAGTAGACAGGGAAACAGAGGTACTCTTAGAGGCATGGAATGCTGAGAGCAGTTGAATGTCAGGTTAAGGAAGGGAAGCAGAGAAAGTAGAAGGGTTAAGGAATTTGTATTGCTCAAATCTCTAGGAGATCGTGGTACCCTGTCTTGGGTGGATTTGAGTCAGATTGGAGGGGGGAGTTTCCCAATCATGTATGATAATTTCTGCATGAGATGCCTGTTTACTTGAGTATGATAATATAAATGGAGAACTGTAAACACGCCTAGACAGACAGATTGGATGAACCCAAAGATTGGCTGGAATAAACAGCTTCAGATCAGGAGGATTTCAGCAGGAAGAAAAACAGCAAGGCTAATTGACTTCAGATTCAGAAGATGGTTCTCTGTAGGACTGTAGCTAACAGACTTCATATGTTCTGGCTGATTTCTCTAAATGTTTTCATCCATGGATGCACCTTTGTGCCAGTTCTGATGCTCTCCAGCATCTCTGAAATACAGAAAATATTCTTGTATTGACACTGGCAGAAAAGCTCCTTTTCCCAAACATACTGGAGTGTCTCTCTCTTTCACTGGCTCACTGAGAAAAATGGTAACATGCAGGTTATATGTATGTGTGTGTGAGGAGAAGCAAATGTTCTCTACAGGCAGCTAAGAGGCTGCCTGAATATGCAGACACACAAAGAATGCAAATAACATAAACTCATATATAAAGATGTAACACTAATCCCATGCATATTTATCAGGGTATAATATCCAGTGAATTCAGTGAGTTGTATTTCCAATGATATGTGGATGGCATGCCTATGAAATATGAACACAGACACAGTATATGTAATTCACAGCCCTGACATATGGCTTGATAGGATAGAGACACATCAGAGATGGGAATCTATGACTGCAAGAGCAAGAAGGAATACTATATGAGAAACTCCAAGACAGAACTAATAGGACTTAATTAGAGATGACAATGACAAAGCTAGTGGAGAAAGAAGGAAAAGTAGTAGTGAAGTAAAGTAAGAAGTTGGAACATCATGTACCAGGAGATGCAGGTGCTGTAAGCCAAAATGCCCTCAAAACTGAGGTTGGGGAATTGTCAGGTGGGCACCTGGCTTAATCTGGATCTTTTACCTGTGTATACAGGATTCCACGTCAAGAAATTAATGCTTAAAAATATTAGGGACTCTAATTAAGTAAAACAATTAAAATTTATTCCAGAAAAATATAGGCTTACATACAAGACAAGTAATTCACAAAACACACATACAGTCCTAAGAAAAATAGAGAGAGATATAGAGACAACACATGGATAGACAAACAGGGTGATAATTACCTATCGTAGTCTTCAAGAAGGCTCCAATGGCGATGATAGAGGATAGGGGAAATGCGACCCTCAACTGTGGCCAGAATCGGGAATGGATCTAGACAGCGGAATTGGGATACTGCTAGAAGCACACATGTGGGGAGCTGTGCTACAGGTTATATAAACTACCTTGAGCCTTTAGGGGATGGGAGGCACAGGGGTGGATGACAGGTGGTCAGCTGGTACATGACCTAAGAAAAGGGGAGGCTCTGCAGTGACCCTAAGGGCTGAACTTCTGCAGTAGCCAATAGCAAGTTAATTGGTGGCACCTAATTGGGTACCCATGACTGACCAATGAACAAGCTTGGTCCAGGGGTACCAGGTTGGACTTTCAGGTAGCAATGAACAAAGGTGAGGCTCCAAAATGGGGAAAAGAATGGGGGAAATTACTGGGTGGAGGTGTGCTTGAGTTTACCAAACTTATCTAAAATGGTGACAATAGATAGCCAAATTGCTACCTAAGGTAACACCCGGTTTACACAAAGGAACTTGGCTCTGGCTGAAGATGGTCTTCCTCTTGTTCAGTCTTCTTCTTGGCACCAGCCTTTGTCTTGAGTTCCATTAGAAAAAGGCTTAGGCAGTCTGGCAGGATCCACACCTAAGATAAGCTTGATTGCCTTATGCAGAAGTTGAAGCAGCTGTTGGATATGGAGTCAGGAAAACAAGATGGATTCTAGTGGTGTTAGCCTTTGGTTCATGGAAACAGGCTGGAAACTGTTTGCCTGTACAGTTCATGGTGGCGTGGCTTCTTCCACTGCAGCGGCCAAGACTGGGCACACAAGGAGCAGCTGGAAGCTCGTCTGTAGTTCTGGCTAACACTCATCCAGAGATGTAGAATGCTGCTGCAAAGCTGAGGCTTATAGTATCCACATAAGCCTTAGAAACCGTGGGCAAAGTCCACTTCTTAGAGCAGATGTGTGTGAGTCAAAACTCCAGGCACCCTGGCAACCATACTGGTGATCATGATGTCCATGTGTATGAAAAGTAGGGGGCTTTTTATTACAGTGCTGCAATGCTATGAAGCTGCATAGTATGAAAGAGATGTTGACGTGATTTCAGTAAACTGTCTGCAGCTAGTAGTTATTTTGACCACCTCAGCAAAGGTCAGGACAACTGGTTTCCTTTTGGATTCTGTTCACCCATGACCTCACTTTCCCTGACAACAGAATTTTTTTTGTCAACCCAAACAACTTTCTTGAATTCAAATTTTACTTCAAGACAGTGGCAGAGGCTCTGACACAATGTAAGAACAAAGGTCAATCATGCCTGGAAATTCTGAATCAAAGGAGGGTAGCTGTTTAAAATATTAGTTACCAAGAGACATAGGGGGCCCACCCACAACTATAAGGCTATAATTTAATTTTTGTAAGAAATAAATGAAATTTTCAAAAAATACATAAATGGAAAAAAGGTACAATTAAAACTCTTGAGAAATAAATAAATACATATTAGTAATTCATAGAATCATAGAGTTGGAAGGGACCTCTAGGGTCATCTAGTCCAACTCCTGCACAATGCAGGAAACTCACAACACCTCCCCCTAAATTCACAGGATCTTCATTACGGTCAGATGGGCATCTAGCCTCTGTTTAAAAACCTCCAAGGAAGGAGAGCCCACCACCTCCCGAGGAAGCCTGTTCCACTAAGGAATCACTCTAACGGTCAGGAAGTTCTTCCTAATGTTGAGCTGGAAACCCTTTTGATTTAATTTCAACCCATTGGTTCTGCTCCTACCTGCTGGGGCCACAGAAAACAATTCCACACCATCCTCTATATGACAGCCCTTCAAGTACTTGAAGATGGTGATCATATCACCTCTCAGCTGCCTCCTCTCCAGGCTAAACATCCCCAGTTCCTTCAGCCCTTCCTTACAGGACTTGGTCTCCAGACCCCTCACCATTTTCGTCGCCTTCTTCTGGGCCCATTCCAGCTTGTCTATATCCTTCTTAAAATGTGGTGACCAAAACTGAACACAATACTCCAGGTGAGGTCTTACCAGAGCAGAGTAAAGTGATACCATCACATTACGTGATCTGGACACTATACTTCTGTTGATATAGCCCAAACTTGCATTTGCCTATTTAGCTACCACATCACACTGTTGAGTCATGTTCAGCATATGATCCACTAAGACCCCTAGATCCTTTTCGTATATACTAGACAAGTCTCCCCCATCCTATAACCGTGCATTGGATTTTTCCTACCGAAATGCAGAACTTTACATTTCTCCTTGTTAAAATTCATTTTATTGATTTTAGCCCAGTTTTCCAGCCTGTCAAGGTCATCCTGTGTCCTGTTTCTATCTTCTTCTGTGTTTGCAACCCCTCCCAATTTAGTATCATCTGCAAATTTAATAAGCATTCCCTCTATTCCTTCATCCAAATCATTGATAAAGATGTTGAACAAAACAGGTCCCAGGACAGATCCTTGAGGCACTCCACTTGTCACTCCTCTCCAAGAGGATGAAGAACCATTCACAAGAAGAACCATTTGGGTGCGATCTGTCAACCAGTTACAGATCCACCTAACGGTAACAAGATCCAAACCACATTTTACCAACTTGTCAACAAGGATAGTATGTTGGACATATATATTGTACATTTTACTGGCAGTATACAGTAGATACTAAATGTAAATTCAGATTGCATTTTCTCCAGGGGAGCTGATCTCTGCCAGCTGAAGATCAGTTGTAAAAGAGGGAGATCCCCGGGCCCCACCTGGAGGCTGGCAGCCCTAAATACAACATAACTTTTAGTTGCATTATAGTAATAATACTGAAACTTCTATTATATTTTCAAGCTACTAAAAGTGTCATTAACTTTTTAAACATATTGTCTATTGTTTAAGGGGTCCCACTTCAACAGGGGCCCACAGGGCCCACTTGCCATCGAGCAAGCTGACACCCTGGCCAGTCCACCACTGTGTTCAATAGACTCCTCTTGTGCATTACCAGGAAGATTGTACTGTGACTTTTGTCAAGATCTTCAGAATCCACAGGCTTCAGTAGAAGACAATTTGAACAAAATACACTAAGACCCATGCATTTGTGATCTGGAGCTTTCTAGAATAGGCTTCCCAAACCTCCCGCTCTGGCGGGAGACTTCTGGGTTCGCAGCCTCATCTCCCGCTCTTCAAAACTCTGGAAGCGGGGGTGGGGGGTGGAGGGGGGGGGAGAACATACCTTTAGGCTTCATGTTGTAGAGCTCCTGAGCCGTTTGCAAAATGTCTGCCCCTTTAAGGCTGGGCAGGAAGCAGGAAGCAGAAAGGGCTTCTGAGAACGGCCCCTCCCTTTCTTTTGCTTTCGTTTTCACAGGAAGTAGAGTTGTCGGGAGGAAGATCTGGTAAGTGTGTGTGTGTGAGAGGGGGGGCAGGGGATTCCCTAGTTTGGAGGCCCTCCCCCCCTTTAGAAAGCGTGGGGGAGGGAGGGAAATGTCTACTAGGCACTCTATTATTCCCTATGGAGAACGATTCCCATAGGGAATAATAGGAAATTGATCCGTGGGTATTGGGGGCTATGGGGGGGCTATTTTTTGAGGTAGAGGCACCAAATTTTTAGTATAGCATCTAGTGCCTCTCCCCAAAATACCCCCCAAGTTTCAAAACGATTGGACCAGAGGGTCCAATTCTATGAGCCCCAAAAGATGGTGCCCCTATCCTTAATTATTTCCTATGGAAGAAAGGCATTTTAAAAGGTGTGCTGTCTCTTTAAATGTGATGGCAAGAACTCCCTTGGAGTTCAATTATGCTTGTCACACCCTTGTTCTTGGCTCCACCCCCAAAGTCTCCTGGCTCCACCCCCAAAGTTCCCAGATTTTTCTTTAATTGGACTTGGCAACCCTATTCTAGAATAAGAATGGGATGATAAGAGAGGAAAGCAAATCATGCACACTTCTAGACACACTTACTACTTTGTCATTACCATGGGGTACTTAAAATCCGTTCCCAGGTTATGCTGCAGGCCTGTTTGTTTAAAACATTTGTAGGCCACTTTTTTGTGAAGTGATTCACAATCTAGAATTTAAAGGAGTAATTTAAATGATGACTTCACACAATGAAAGTAAGAAAGAGGGACTCAGGATGAGCACGAGTTGGCTGACAAACCCAAACCCCAAATTTTGGCCTGTTCAAGGTTTGTGAACCAGAGCTCATGAACTGAAAGACCAATATGAACTATCACAAATTTGGATGTAATTTGTGGTGGTTTGTGGCAGGTTTCCCCTTCTTTCTGCTCTTCAGGAGAAACAGTGGAGTGACTGGGAGCTCTCTGCCACTCAGCTGTTTGGTTTAAATGACTCAGAGCCATTTAATCCCAGTTTTTAACTCCCCAAAGCTTTTCACAAATGCATAGGGAGCAGAAATAACGGCTTAAATGGAAGGGATGAAGTGCCACCCCCACCTTTCTGCTGGCCATGGCTAGGGTCAGCTAGGAGAAAGGGAGAAGGAAAGCATGTTTCATGGTGATCTTACCCCTTTCTCCTGGCTATGCAGCCAGGAGAAGGCAAGCCTCTTCCCTGGTAATCCCCCTTCTTTCTCTTTGCTGTGGCTCAGTGACAGAAATTCTGCTTTGTTGGCATGTAGAAGGTCCCAGGTTCAATCCATGGCTTCTCCAGTTAAAAGGATCAGATAGTAGATGACATGAAAGACCTCAGCTTGAGAACCTAGAGAGCCACTGTTATTCTGAGAAAAAAAATACTGGCCTTGATAGACAGATGGTCTGATTCAGTATAAGGCAACTTCATGTGCTGTTTCGCTATAAACACCTACTCATCTCATGTAGCATCCTCCTTTTTCTTTTGATTTGCTTGCCTTTAAACTTAGGACAATGATGTACACTAGAAGGGCAAAAGGAAGCAACCCCAAAATGAGTGCATTATAAAAGCAAGCATCTAGAATTTACAATCACTGCAAAGGTTCTGACTGAACTGAGAACTTTCTTCGGAGAAGGAACAATATCCAAGCCTTCCATTAAATGTGCATCCAGCTACCAGCTCTCCCAGTGCTGGGAATCTAGTAGTTCACTGGTGCTAACTCTGAGCTGTCCCATCATAATTATAGCTCTGCTCATGAGCGATAGAGCCTAGGGTAATTAACCCTGTCTCCTCACATGTTGATTAGATTCTGGGAAACCAGGGCCTCTGTAATGACAGTGCTAAGATCACATAGGATGAAGCTGCTTTGAGCTACTGAGACCATATATAGTAGAAAAATTTTAAAATAGCTAACAAAAGAGGACCTCCATGCCTTTTCTGTTCCCCCCCTTCTTTTCTACTGTTCCATGGGGAATGTCAAGACTTCTGATCTGATAAAGATGCTAAATTGCATGTAATGGTAGCAGGGAACTAGAACAAGGAATACCTGCATAGCTCACTGTTGTGTAGTGGTTAGAGCAGAGGTGTCAAACATGCAGTCCAGGGGCCGAATCAGGCCCTTGGAGGGCTCTTATCAGGCCCCCAAGCAACTGGCTGTCATCTGCTTCCTTCTCCCTTTCTCTTGCATCCTTCTGCATCACAGCTTGCTTTGCCAGGCTTGCTCAATCGCACAGGAGCTACAGAGCACCCCCCCTATTTTTTCCATTGGCTGAGGCTCCTCCCTTGGGGAGGAAAGGGGGATGGATAGCTTGCTTTGCCAGGCTCTCTCAACTGCGCAGCAGAGCTACTGAGTGAGCCAAGCCTCTTTTCCTTCTATTGGCTGATACTCCTCCCCCTCCTAGTCCCCTGGGGAAGGAAGGAAAGAGCCAGACCTTCCTTTGCCTAGTTCCTTGGATTGCACAGAAGATATACAAAGAAAGCACCCTTCAGACCAACAAGAGCTAATGTTTTAAGCATGTTTTATTTTAACTTTTTAAAAATCTTTAATTGTGTTTGTCTGTGTCCTATATAAAGTTTATACCTCAGTTAGCTGGCATTATATTTTATGACACACATGGCCTGGCTCAACAAGGTCTCATTTATATCAGATCTGGCCCTCACAACAAATGAGTGTCAAAATAGAACCTGAAAGACTCAGCTTCAAAGCCCATTCTGCCGTGGAAGCTCACTGGGTGACTTTGGCCCTTTCATTGTCTCTGAATCTAACCTACCTCACAGGGCAGCTGTTGTGAGAACAAAACAGAGCATGGAATAATAATGTAGTAAACTGCTTTGGGTCCTCCCACTAAGGAGAAAAGCAGGGCATAAATATCTAAATGGGTGCCTGATGGGAAAGCCTAGACTTGATATTCACCGTATGTTTGATTCCAGAAACAAAACTTGTATAATTCCCTTTTACCAACTCTTTTATCACAAAACACAGTGAATCCTTTCAAGTTCTCCAATACCCTTCATAATGCAGGATGTTCAGTACCAAGAAAAGTTAGTGATAGGAACAAGTGTTTTCAACATATGGTTGCCAAACTCAGACAATGCAGTTGTAGTCCTAACATGGAAAATGACAGGTACAATTGGATTAGTTCAGATGGTGCTGGGCACAAAATAAGTCTTCAAGCAGCATTGAGTGGCTGGGACAAAGGAGAAGAGAAAAGATTACATTCTCACTTGGTGAATATGAAATGAATTGGAAAAGGCAGCAGTTAATAAAATGTCTCTCTGGTATTATCTGTTGCCTTTCATATTCTAATCTAAACTAATCCACTTCAGTCTGAAGCACATCCTGTTTTCCATTTTAAGACTACAACTGCAGACATTAGGCTTTACCACTCTGCCTATTATCTCTCCCCCACCCCCACTTTTGGACAAAACATTCAGCCTTATGGAGAATTCAAAAGCTTGCACATTGTTTTCCAATTTTGGTTGGTCTCAGTAAAAGGTGTTGTGGCTGCTTGCAGCTTTAGTACTGGCAAGGTTATAGAGCCCTGCTGCATTGGGCCTGGGCGATTATTTGATGGATCTCCTATAATGCTTCCTCCAAGCTACGCAGATCAGGCATTGTCATGGCTAAGCAAGAACACTTTTCTGTTGGATAGGTGAACAGGGGGCAGTTAGAAAGGATAAGAAAAGAGAGGACACAGCAGACCTCTGACTCTCCCTACAGGTTGTTCATGCAGGTTCCCAACATTTCAGGGTGTATTTTTGGGCTGCAGTGGGAATGAAGACATGGCAAAGTAATCGGGTTGCCAGGTCTTGTGTTGAAAAATACCTGGAGACTTTGGGGGTAGATCTGGGAGAGGGCTGGGTTTGGGGAGGGGAGAGGCCCCAGCATGGTACAATGCCATAGAGTCCAGCCTTCAAAGCAGCCATTTTCTCCAGGGGAGCTGATCTCTGCCAGCTGGAGATCAGTTGAAAAAACAGGGGATCTCCAGGCCCCACCTGGAGGCTGGCAAGCCTAGGAAGTCACACTCTGCTGAAGGGGAAACCCTTCCAACAATGGAATCTTCCAGTGGATCCAAGTAAATAAATGACTGGGACTGATGGTTTTTAACAAATGGGCCTACTGCTATATCTATTTTGGACCTCAAAGCAGGACAATTTTCTCTAGAAAGCAGAGCAGAAGGGGACTCTGGGATATCCCACAGTGCTTCACAGAACATACTTATTGGGAAAGCGCTTCTGCTAATGAGTGAGCAAACAGTAAAAAAAAATAAAAGTATGGCTTCCTTAGGTAGTTTCTAGAGGAGTATGTTAGGGCTGAACTCCACTGCGCGATAAAATTTTTAATGAATTGCTACAGGGTTCCTCATGCATGGAACATTTTACATGTAGCTCCAAAGTTATGCTAATTTCTCCCCATTGGACCTGTTTTGGCTCTAGAAAATATTACAGTAGAAAGGAACCCCTCCTCCCCCAGCACCTGCTAGGGTTGCCAACATCCAGGTGAGCCCTGGAGATCTCCCAGAATTACATCCAGTCTACAGGCTATAGAGATGAGTTTCCTTGGAGAAAATGAAAACTTCAAAGGGTAAACTCTATGGCAGGGGTGTCAAACATATGGCCGGGGGCTGAATCAGGCCCCCAGAGGGCTCCTATCAGGCTCCCAAGCAACTGGCTATCATCTGCTCTCTCTCTCTTTCTTCCTTCTGCATCACAGCTTGCTTTGCAAGGCTTGCTGAATCGCACAGGAGCTAGAGAGCAAAACCTCTGTTTTCTCCATTGGCTGAGGTTCCTTCCTTGGGGAGGAAGGGGGGGAGAGCTTGCTTTAACAGGCTCTCTCAATCATGCAGCAGAGCTACTTAGTCAAGCCTCTCTTCCTTCTACTGGCTGAGGCTCCTCCCCCCGGGAAGGAAAGAGCCAGAGCTTCCTTTGCCCAGTTCCCTGGATCCCAAGGGAGAAATACAAAGAAAGCACTGTAAGCCGAAATGCCCTCAAAATCGAGGTTGGGGTATTGACAGGTGGGCTCTTGACTTTAAAAGGATCAGAGCCTATGTATACAGTCTTCACGTCCAGAAACTATTGCTCAAATATGCCAGGGACACTAATTAAGCAAATATAGATCTCACGCACAAGATAACATACTCATAAAATCATACATACAGTCCTAAGAAAAATAGAGAGAGATATAGAGACAACACATAGGTAGATGAACAGGGTGATAATTACCAATCGTAGTCTTCAAGGAAGGCTCCAATGGCGACGAGTGAGGATGAGGGAAAGGGGACCTGAAACTAGGCCTCAGAATCGGGGATGGATCTAGGCAGCGGAATTGGGATACTGCTAGAAGCACACCTGTGGGTAGCTAAGCCACAGGTTATAAGGACTACCTTGAGCCCTCAGGAGATGGGAGGTATGAGGGAGGAGGAAAGTGGTCAGCTGGTGTATGACCTCAGAAGAAGGGGAGGCTCCGCAGTGACCATAAGGGCTGGACTTGTGCGGTAGCCAATGGTTGGCTTGGAGGGGACACCTAATTGGCTGCCTGCTCCTGGCCAATGAGGTCTTGGCACTAGTTACCTGATTGGACCTCTAGGTAACAATGGGCCAAGGTAGGGTGCTCCAGGGTAGCTGTTAAGGGAAAGAAAGGGTGAAACTACTCGGGTGGAGGTACATGAGAGTTGTTGAACTTAGATGCAATGGTGACAATATGTGGCCAAATTGCTGCCTAAGGTAACACCCAGTCTACACAAAGATACTTGGCTCAGGGTGGAGATGGTCGTTCTTCTCCTCAATCTTCCCTTAGCACCAGTCTTTGTCTAGAGTTCTGTTGAACAAAGACTGTGGCGGTTGGACAGTTGTACACGCCCAAGATAAGCTTGATTGCTGTAGAGGTGACATCTGGCGAGTACATGAGCCATTCGCTTCACTGGAATGGAGTCTGGCATGGTAGGAAGATAGCTGCGTGTGGTGTTAGCCTCCCACGGTGGATTCATGGTCAGTGCTGAAAACCATCGTCTGGATAGCTCCTGGCAGCGCAACTTCTCCCGCTTCCTAGCCGAGATGGTTGTCACACAGAGCGACGGGAAGCCATCTGTTCTCCTGGTATCGAGTGCTATAGTAGCATTATGGCTGCTAGTACTGTACAAGTACCTTCCATGCCTGGTTAGGCAAACTCACACTCTCTGGCCAGACGTGTGTGAGTTACTTCTCCAGGCGCTCTGGCAACCAGGCTGGTGACTACGATGTTCTGTAAGGGGTTTTTCCTCACAGCACCTTTAAGACCAACAAGTGCTAATGTTTTAAGAATTAAATATTTTAAAAAAATATTTAATTGTGTTTGTTTGTGTCCTTTGTAAAGTTAATATCTCTACTACCTAATCTTAGATAGGTACACACATGGCCTGCCCTGACCCAACATGGCTTGGCCCGACAAGATCTTATTTATGTTAGATCTGGCCCTCATAACAAAGGAGTTTGACACCCCTGCTCTATGGCATCACATCCCTGCTGAGCTCCCTCCCCTCCCCTCGCCTCTCCTCATTATTTCTTCCCCAGGTTGTACTCCAAATCTCCAGGAATTTTCCAACTCAGAGTTGGCAACTCTGTGTGGCTCCAAGATGAATCAGGCCTCTGCAGCTTTGTAAAATATGCTTCCTGTAGCTGCTGTGACTTGGCTGTGAGGAAAGCAAGTCAGGTAACCCGGATCTGACTCATTTAAATATGCATTGTCTCATTTAGGCCTTAGAGCTGTTTGCTTTTGTTGATGTTAACACAATCTTCTTTCCTATTGTATTTATTTATTTATTATTTATTTATTACTTTAAATTTCTATCTCTTGTAGGATCTCTGAGCGATTCCCCACTAGCCTTGCCCCAGTCTCACGCTCCTCTTCTCTGCGGGGCCTTTTTCCGATTTCGCACAAGCTGCCCTGGGGCTGCAACTTGCTCTGCCTCTTTTGCGTAACAAGCAAGATTCTCTAAAAACTGGTTTCTATTTGTTGCGTGAAAGAGGCGGAGCAAGTTGCAGCCCCAGGGCAGCTTGTGCAAAATTGGATGGAAGCCCCACGGAGAAGAGGAGCATGAGACCGGGACAAGGTTAGTGTGTAGTTGCTGACAAGAAGAGTATACTATATGGACCTAGCTGTGATTTTTTTGTTTTGTTTAGCACAGAGCCCAAGGGTTCCAAGTTACAGTATACGTCTCAGTACTTAACTCAGGTTATGACTAGAAAGAACCTGGGCTACACAATGTAAAAAACCCCACAATATAAAAAAACTCATCAAAAACTTCTGGTTCAGCCCTGACCTGGATAGCCCAGGTAAGCTTGATCTTGTCAGCTCTCAGAAGCTAAGCAGGGTCGACTCTGGATGGGAGATCTCCAAGGAATACCAGTAGTCGGGAGTACAGGGGCAGGCTTTATTCAGCCACCTCTCTGAATATCCTCCAGGCCCCCAGTAGGGGTCAGTCACCAGAAGTCGCCATGACTTCCAGATGTACACTAAAAAAAAATACAAACAAAAAGAGAACTTTTGGTTCTGAGAACTTCCAAGAGACTAGTTTATACATGATCAATTATGTACTAACCCATCTCAAGATGAAAAATGATTTCACAGTTGAATTTTATTTGTTTGTGGTTGCTTTCTAGTCCCTTCCATGCCCGGGGGGGGGGGGGGAGGGGAATGAAAATTGCACCCTCATAGTGCCATTCTTCAGCTTTGTAGGATCTCAGTGCAGCCACCCTGGCTACACTTCATTCTTTGCACTGGCAGAGTCTAGTCAGCCAGAAATTTCTAAGATGCTGGGACTTGGCAGGTTTTCTGTCTTCACATGCTCCAAGAATGACTGGCTGCTTGCCACAGCAGGTTCTCTTGCTACTACTACTGTAATGTGCCTTGTGAAAATAGATGTGAATTGACATTCTCAGTATTTGCTTATCTGAGAGAGGAATTCTCCATTGGAGGAACAGTTAGATTTGACCCCAGCAGCACCTTAGGGACCAGCAAGGTTTTTGCTGTTCTACTACAGACCAACTACACTTGTCTCACTCAAAAGAAGTCTTTAGATAAGAGAGTCCGCAGAGCAGCCTCCTCCTCCTCCTCCTGCTAGTGGCCTCGATGCATTAGAAGAACAGGAGAAAGACATGGGCACCACAATGCAATGAATAGGAAAGAAAGAATCTATAGAGACCTGGAGTAAATGTAGCAGTGAAAGTTCTTATTATCACAGCAACCTCAATACATTTGAAGCATCTCTATTAGTGTTATTAACCTTCTTTCTGTGTGTATACTTCAATGAAGAGTGTTAAAAAGAGAATGCACCAGCGTTAGAAGGCATTAATGGTTCATATGCAGAGGTAACCCCTCCCCAGCTTATAAAGCCACAGTAATATAGTGATCGTGATGGTCTGCATGATAATGAAGATTATTCCTCATCTTGTCTCAGTCATCATAAGAATATTTCAGTAACATAATGATGCTTACATTGGAAATAGCTCATAGGTCTGGAGGTGTACCATGTAACTGCATGTACTAGAAAATATGAGCCATATGAGCCGTGAAAGGCAAAGGTTTTTTTGTTTTGAAGATGAATGTTGTATATGCAGAGGCACAAGAACCGCACAGCATGCAATGGTCATACAAACACAATTGAATTATTTTATTCCGGATTAATTAACTGGTCTCCATATACCTGTTTTGTACTCATAGATACCTAGAAGTGCCGAATTTAGTTGGTGAATTCCTGGAGATGGACTCTGGGGGGAAGATGGAGGTTGGGGAAGGAAAGGGCCATAGTAGCCATTTTCTCCAGAGGAACTGATCTCTGTAGTCTGGAGAGCAATTGTAATTCTAGGAGATTTCCAGGCCCCACCTGCAGGTTGGCAACTCTAAAGTCACTGCTTTAAAGTAAAACCATGTCCACATCAAAACACGGATTAAAATATGTTGTAAGCCAAAATGCCCTCAAAACTGAGGTTGGGGAATGGTCAGGTGGGCACCTGGCTTAATCAGGATCTTTTTACCTATGTATACAGGATTCCACGTCCAGAAATTAATGCTTACATTTATCAGGGACACTAATTAAGTAAAACAATTAAAATTTATTCCAGAAAAATATAGGCATACATATAAGGCAATGTGCTCATGAGACATATATACAGTCCTAAGAAAAATAGAGAGAGATATAGAGACAACACATGGGTAGACAAGCAGGGTGATAATTACCGATCATAGTCTTCAAGGAAGGCTCCAATGGCGACGAAAGAGGACGGGGGAAATGGGACCCTCAACTGTGGCTAGAATCGGGAATGAATCTAGACAATCGAACTGGGGTACTGCTAGATGCACATATGAGTGGAGTTGGGTCAGAGGTTAAATAGACTACCTTAGACCCTCAGGGGATGGGAGGTACAGGGGTGGATGACAGGTAGTCAGCTGGTACATGACCTCAGAAAAGGGGAGGCTCTGCAGTGACCATAAGGGCTGGACTAGTACAGTAGCCAATAGCCAGTAATTGGCAACCCCTGATTGGACGCTCATAGCCAGCCAATGAGTGGACTTGGTTACCTGATTGGTTGTCCAGGTAGCAATGGGCCAAGGGGGAGGCTCCAGGATGACTGTTGGGGAAAAGAATGGGGGAAATTACTGGGTAGAGGTGTGCTTAAGATTATTAAACTTATCTAAAAAGGTGACAATAGATGGCCAAATTGCTACCTAGGTAATACCCGGTTTACACAAAGTAACTTGGCTCACTGAAGATGGTCTTCCTCTTCTTCAGTCTTCTCTTGGCACCAGTCTTTGTCTTGAGTTCCATTAGACAAAGGCTTAGGCGGTCTGGCAGGATCTACGCCTAAGATAAGCTTGATTGCCTTATGCAGAAGTTGAAGCAGGTGTTGGATACGTGAGTCTCTTGCTTTGCTGTAATGGAGTCAGGAAAACAAGATGGATTCTGGTGGTGTTAGCCTTTGGTTCATGGAAACAGGCTGGAAACTGTTTGCCTGTACAGTTCATGGTGGCGTGGCTTCTTCCACTGCAGCGGCCAAGACTGGGCATGCAAGAAGCAGCTGGAAGCTCGTCTGTAGTTCTGGCTAACACCCATCCAGAGATGTAGAATGCTGCTGCAAAGCTGAGGCTTATAGTATCCACATAAGCCTTAGAAACTGTGGGCAAAGTCCACTTCTTAGAGCAGATGTGTGCGAGTCAAAACTCCAGGCACCCTGGCAACCATACTGGTGATCACAATGTCCATGTGTATGAAAAGTGGGGGGCTTTTTCTTACAATGTGCACAAGATTATTTAACTGATTTTTAACTATATGTCCCATTACAGCATGTCCATCTTGTTTTCATAGCTCTCTCTCTTTTCTCTCAGGATGCCAAAGGAAAATGTATGTTTCAACAAAGCTGCTCAATCCAATAACTGCAGCTCTGAAGCTCCTTAACGTCCAATATTTGTTTTTACAAGCCTATAAACCCATGATCTGATTTTCTAGACAGGTGTTTTCTTGCAGTTTGAGTGGAATAAAACCTCGTTTATTCTAGGGAGCTACAAACAGAAATGTACTAAGGTGAAATCCAGTCCATGCAACACCCATCTGCAAATATTGGAAATTCTCTGAATTCACTAATATTATTTCTAACATTCTATCAGAAACCTTCAAGTTAAACTATCTGTTCTGATGCCTCACTGTCTGTTTTACTTTTCTTGAGCAGCAAGAAAAATTCTGAAAGACACGCAACGGGTTGCAGTAAATAGGATGGGGTCCATACACTCGCACACTCCATTTTTGTTAAAGCAAAACAGACTACTTCCTCACCTGCCCTTTGAGAATCCTGGGAAAGGAGGGTTAAAATTAATGGCCTAATTTGCCCTTGTCTGCAAATACTGACCATGAAGGATAACATGCGGACTTAATAGTTTGGCTAAAATTAATAAAAAGAATTTGCTATGCACAATATCATCAATAAATGAAATAATTAAGTAAAAGAAAAATATAAAAAAACATGACACATGATTTAAAATTGTGACATATAGTCAGTGAAAAAAAATTGTAAAGATGAATAGCAATTACATAACAAGACATAACACAATATTCTTCCTTCCTGATCACCCTCTGCCCATCTAGATGCACTCTGCATGGGATTGCAAGGCAGAATGATAATATTATCCCTATTTAGCAATCAGCTTATTGGCTGCTATTTTCCAGGTTCAGCTCAAGGTGCAAGTTACATATAAAGCCCTCCATGACATGGGATCCACATATCTACAGCTGTTTGTTCATCTAAACAAAGTCTTTTGATAGTCTCTTTACATAGACAAGTGCAGTGTAGCACAGCCCATGCTCACATCTTTGCCCTCCCTCCCCTTGAATGAAATTATGGGTCAAACTGGGTATTTGATTTATACATATGCTAATCTGCATCATCTCATTAACACATTAAAGCATGGATTATGCTGTGTTTACAAAGCAAATCTCCTAACAGGGCACCCCTCCCCTGGCTCAGAGCCAGGTCCAGGATCCTTTCAAACCTTACTCACCATGGCCCACATGCCCATGTGAACAGGGGAGGGAGGGCACGTTCCAGCCCATGACTGCAAAGCTTTAAGGCTCATCATATGCTCCCCCAATCCCGAAGGAACTCCCATTCTGACTGCAAAGCCCATAGGTACTGAGTTTGAGGAATCCTCCCCCACATAGGGTTGCTGGCCTCCAGGTGGGGCCTGGAGATCTCCCACTTTTACAACTGATCTCCAGTTGGCAGAGATCAGCTCTCCTGGAGAAAATGGCTGCTTTGAAGGGTGGACTCCATAGCACTGTTCTGTGCTGAGGCCCCTCCCCTCCCCAAACCCTCCCCTCTCCTGGATCCACCCCCAAAGTCTCCAGGTATTTTCCAACACAGACCTGGCAATCCTACCTATCGCTGATATCTCAGAGTGCTTGCCAATTCAAAATCCCCCCAACCCATGCTTTCCCCATCTTCCCAGTTAGGGCCTAACCAGCTTTGTCAGGCCCAGGCCTCGGATTCAGTGGGAGCTCACAGAAACACAGCTCCTGAACCTTTCTGACAGTTCCACCTCCTTCTTCCCACCTTGTCCATTGAATAGTAGGTGCAGCTGCATAACAACAACAACAAAATTTTATTTGTATCCCACCCTCCCCGCCGGAGCAGGCTCAGAGCGGCTAACAGCATCATTCAAGTTTCAATTATACAAAGATGAATAAAATTACATTTAAACATTATAAACATTTCAGTTAAAATTCTAGTTAAGTTTAAAATTAAGTTAAATTAGATTGATAAAAGTGCTAATGCTATGTTGGTTTTGTTTTTTATGATGGCGGTTTTCCTTAGCAGTTTCCTTTTTCATCAGCGAAAGCCAGTCGGAAGAGGAAGGTCTTGCAGGCCCTGCGGAATTGTTCTAGATCCCGCAGGGCCCGCATTTCCTCTGGAAGTTGGTTCCATAGACTCGGGGCTATAGAGGAGAAGGCCCGCTTACGGGTGCTTTGCAGCTTCACCTCTCTCGGTCCGGGGGTAGTCAACAAGTTTTTCCCGGCTGACCTCAGTGCTCTCTGGGGTTCATATGGGGAGAGACGGTCCCTAAGGTAGACAGGTCCTCGACCATATAGGGCTTTAAAGGTAATGACCAGCACTTTGTAACGGACCCGGTATGTAACTGGCAGCCAGTGCAGTTCGCGCAGTCCAGGCTGTATGTGCTCCCATTTAGGAAGCCCCAACAACAGTCTAGCTGCTGCATTCTGCACCAGCTGCAGTTTCCGGGTTCGGTACAGAGGCAGCCCCATGTAGAGGGCATTACAGTAATCCAGTCTCGAGGTGACCGTTGTGTGAAGCACCGTTACCAGATCTCGGCGCTCTAGGAAGGGAGCCAACTGCTTTGCCCGCCTTAGATGGAAAAAGGCTGACTTGGCAGTGGCTGCGATCTGGGCCTCCATTGATATTGAAGGCTCCAGTAAAACTCCCAGGCTCCTAACCCGGTGCGCTGCTTTCAGTGGCGCCCCGTCGAAGACTGGGAGAGGTATTTCCCCTTCCCGAGCGCCCCGACCCAGACAAAGGACTTCTGTCTTCTCTGGATTCAATTTCAGCCCGCTCCTCCTCAACCAAGTTGCCATATCCTGCAAGGCCCGGTCTAAATTCTCTGGGACACAGTCAGGCCGGCCGTCCATCAGCAGATAGAGTTGGGTGTCATCTGCATATTGATGGCACCCAAGTCCATGTCTCCTGGCAATCTGGGCAAGGGGGCGCATATAGATATTAAATAGGATTGGTGAGAGAACTGCCCCCTGAGGCACTCCACAATCCAGTGTGCGCCTCTGGGACCGCTCGCCCCCAATTACCACCCTTTGTCCCCGATCCTCGAGGAAGGAGGAGAGCCATTGTAGGGCAGACCCCCTCACCCCTACATCGGCGAGGCAGCGGGTCAGTAGCCGATGGTCGACCATGTTGAACATGGCCGACAGGTCCAACAACATCAGCACCACCACACCGCCCCAATCCAGGTGCCGTTGGAGATCGTCCACCAGGGCGACCAGTATTGTCTGTTAGAGAATTTTGCACGCAGCAGAAGAGCTGAAGGAGAGGAACAGGCAAACACAGGAATTAGTAGACAAGAGAAACAACTGTATTCAATAGTAGATATATTTACCAGGATAGTATCCAATATTCAGAGTCGTTGCCAGGCCAAGGTCATACACAGTAATCAGTACACAGTTCAGTAGATAACAGTATACAGCAGTAAGTATACACAGCACGATCCAAGCACAGTAGCATAGGATCCAACACCAGCAGTGTTCGCTGCCACCCAGATAGTGAGCCTCACAGTACCCACAATCCTTACAGGCAGACAGAGCAGGCTCACTGAGCTTCCCTAAGTACACGTACCAATCATGCAATCTTACCAGAAGGTTGCATCAGCTTTGTGAGTCAGCACAAAGCCTAATTACAGGTGAGGTCATCCCACCTTACCTCAGTAACAGGTAACAGCTGGACCATGATGCAGCATGACTCAGCATGACATTGCAGAAACAACATTACTATTACTAAGATGGAGTCAGTCAGCCATTTTAGGACTGAGTTCCAACATTGTCTCCGTCCCATGACCCGGGCGAAAGCCGGACTGGCAAGGGTCTAGGATGGAAGCGTCATCCAGAAAGCTCTGCAACTGTGACGCCACTGCCCTCTCTATTATTTTACCTAAAAACGGTAAATTGGAGACCGGTCGGTAGTTAGCCAATTTGGCCAGGTCTGCTGTACATTTTTTCAAGAGGGAATGGACCAAAGTCTCTTTTAGTGATGATGGAAAGCGCCCCTCCTAGAGGGATCTGTTTATGATGTCCCGTAAAGGACATTCAAGCTCCCTCAGGCAGGATTTAATTAGCCAGGAGGGGCATGGGTCCAAATCACAAGTTGTAGGGCATGCAGAGGAGAGGATTCCATCAACTTCCTCCAGGCTGAGCCGGTCGAAATGATCCAGAGTTAAATTGGAAGACAGGCATGGGGCCTCTGGCTCATGTACTGTGTCCAAGGTGATGGGCAGATCCTGGCGGAGCGACGTGATTTTGTCTGCAAAATTTTTTGCAAAAGCCTCACAGCCTATTTCTAATTCTCTAACGTTTGGTCTGCCCTGGGGCAGTGTAGTTAAATGTCCAATTATTTTAAACAATTGTGCCGGGCGTGAATTTGCAGACGCAATCTTGGCCGCGAAGTACTTCTTCTTCGCGGCCTTGACTGCCATCTCATACGACCTCATAAACGTTCTGTAGGATGTTCTTGCCACTTTGCCACGAGTGCACCTCCACTGCCTCTCTAGTCGTTGGAGTCCTTGTTTCAACCGGCGTAGCTCCAAGGTATACCAGGGAGCCAGCTTTGAACGAGGACGCAGAGGACGTCGGGGTGCGATCTCGTTGATTGCCCCGGATAGCCGATCTTGCCAAGCATCAACCAGGGCATCAAGGGAATTGCAAGGGGGCCAAAGATCCCGGAGAGCCGTTTGGAACCATTCCGGGTCCATCAGGCTCCACGGGCGAGCCAAAATAGGCTCTCCGCCCTTACAGGGTTGTGGTAGCGTCTCCATACGAGCCTTGAGGGCCAAGTGATCAGACCATGGTATCGCTTCCGTTGTGATTTCGTTCACTTGAATCCCGGCCGCAAAGATCAGATCTAGTGTGTGCTCAGCCTGATGCGTGGGGGTCGTAACAAATTGGGAGAGTCCCAGTGTTGCCATGGAAGACACTAGGTCCATCGCCTGAGTAGAAGCCGCGTCATCGGCATGGACATTGAAGTCGCCCAGGACCAAGAGCCCTGGGTACTCCAACACCCATCCAGACACCCCCTCCATCAGGGATGGTAAGGCGCTGGCCGGTCCGTTAGGCGGACGGTACACCAGCCAGATTGCCAATCTCTCCCTGACGTCCCACGCAAGGCCGACGCACTCAATACCGTCGATCTTTGGGGCCGGGATGGCCCGGAAGGAGTAAGCCTCCCGTATGAGTACCGCTACCCCCGCCCCCCCCACCCGCTAATCCACGACTGGTGAAAGCCCGAGTAACCTGGGGGAATCATCTGGGAGAGTGCCGTCGTCTCCCCCTCTTGAACCCAGGTCTCGGTCACGCAAGCCAGGTCAGCATCCTGCCGAAGCAGGAAGTCCCTAATGGTCTCGATTTTATTATTTATAGACCTGGCATTGCATAACACCAGTGTCGGACGCGGGCAATTTCTCTTGGTCCCACTACTTGTCACCGTTGGGATGGGAAGTAGACTAGAAGGGGGCCGAGCACTGTTTTGTCTCCACCTCCTTCCCTCGTATCTCTGTCCATTCCCACCGTCATCCAATCCCTGGATGAGCTCCACCACCTTTTTTTCTACAAAACGACCCCTGGCCAGGCCTATTTATATCTCACCCCCTCTAACCATGCAGAGCAGGCAAAAAAAGACCTCCCTCTTGGCCAATCTGAGGCCCCCAAAATTCCTGCTCAGCCCTGAAAACTGGCAACTAGCTAATCCCATATGGTCTAAAAAGAGGGCAGGCAGGTGAGGAATTTATGCCAAACTAAGGAGGGAAGGTAGTTGCTGCTGGACCTGGTCAGTGAGTCAGTCCTTAATTGGCCAGTGTCCCATGCTGAGTCCCAACTGGCTGCCCCCAAGCCTGTAGCTACAGTGGGGCCCCAGGATCCCAGCCCCACTACAACACCAATGCCAAGGTCTCAGCCCCACTACTTACCACCCCTCACTTCCGATTTTTTATTTTATTTCTTGCACTCAGTCACCACCACTGCGCTCTCTTGTCTGTCGGAGCGGGAGTAGCAGAGTGAGGGAGATGACTTGCCCGACACAGGGCTTCAGGAATGAAAATCAGGCAGACACGTGCAACTAGTGCCAAAAGGTGTATTAACATATATACACAACAAGTGCTCTCTTGTGCAGTCTATACAATATCACCTCCACGGACAAAGTGCTTCGCCTAACCACCATCTCACAGGGAGAGACCTGTGTGATGCACACACAGATCATATATAGTCCAAGCAGCCAATCCTGGCCGTGCTGACTCAGCAGATTGCATCACTTGGCTTCTGCCGGCTCAAGCCGGTCTGCTGATCAGGTCACTGTGACCTAGCCTGGCAGCTAGATCACCAGCTGTCATACTGTAGCTGTCAGACTGGGTTTATGTAGATTCTTGCTCCAACACACCTCCTAATCTATTTAAACCCAGTGCACCAAAACACTTTACACAGTTTACATACATGTCCACCAGCAACATTACAGTTCATATTTACGTAGCTCGGAACCCTTTCCGGAATTCGTTCAGGAACTCATCATGATTGTAAAACACATCATCGTGTTCCTGTTCAGCCAGCTCTTTCAGACGCTTGGCTTCAGCCTCCTTCTCCCTTGCCTCGCACTCTGCCACCCAGGCTTTCCATTTCTTAGCCTTTTCTTTTAACATTTCCTCAAATCCGGGTGGGTCTGGATTGACAGTCAGAGTGACATAGGGACACTTGTACCTAGCGGGACGTTGGCCTTTGGTGGACCTGGCAGACACCCGTGGCCCTGTGCTTGGACCAGCTTTGTCTTCTTCGGGTTGCTCTGTTCCCACCTCCTGGGCTGGTTGCTCTGCCCCTGTAATTGGGTGTTGAACCTCCTGACTCTCACACTTTACCTCCAGTTCCTGCATTTGGGGCTCTGCCTCCTGACTCTGCTCGTCAGGCTCTGTGCCAGCATTCGGCTCACCTTCTCCAGCCCCACTGGGTGCCACCTCCTGGGCTGGAGTTCTGGGCTGCGCTCCAACATCGTTATCGCTACTTGGCAGCAGGACAAATTGTTTCTGCAAGGAGTGCAACCTTGGCCAGCTGCTTTCTTCATTGAACTGGGCACTCTTATTAAGTGTTATCTTGCTTTTGCTATTGCAGAAACGATAACACCTGGCCCTTGGCTTGTAGCCCAGAAAAATTAGGCTCTCTGCCCGGACATCCCCCTCCCCGCTACTCGTGGAGTGGATGCCAACCCGAGCCCGTGACCCAAAGACTTTTAAAGAACTCAAATCTGGGGTCTTGTTCAACAGTAACCTGTAAGGCACATTTTTCACAGTATTACACCAAACCCTATTTTGCAAAAAAACAGCTGCATGTATGGTTTCTGCCCAATAGGTCATTGGCAGTTGTGCATCCTCTAACATGCAATACATCACATTCTGCAATACAGCCCCATGCCCATTTTCTCGGGGCGTTGCCGGGTTCGTCAGACGGTGGGCGATGCCCTTGTTCTCCAGCCAACGTTTCATCTGGTTAGATAAGAATTCCCCCCCTCTGTCGGTTTGTACAGCTAGGAGATTAACCCCTAATTGTCTCTCCACTGTTTTGACCCACTTGGTGAATGTCTTATACACCTCAGACTTATGCACCATGGTGAAAACCCACGCGTACCTCGTGTGGTCGTCGGTGGCCACCAAGCAGTATCTCCTCCCCGACAGACTCTTTGGCAATGGGCCAATAACGTCTAAATGGACTAGTTCCAGGGCTCGTGTGCTTTCCCTTGAGCTTTCTTTAGCAACAGCACACGCCTTGCTTTTGGTCTTCTTGCAGACCTGGCAATCCAAGTAACATTTGCAAGGATTTACTTTCAAACTAGGCACAAGCTCCAGGGTTTTCTTTAACGCCCTAAATCCGCAGTGCCCAAGTCTCCTATGGAGCAAATGTATACAATTATTGTGCACAGGCTCATTCGACACCTGAGCCACCTGGGCACAATCACTCTGGACCACATACAGTTTACCTTCCCTCTTTCCTGTCACAAGCAACTTTCCCCCACCTCCCAGGATTTTGCAGCAGGTTTTCTCAAATCTCACCTGGTATCCCTGGTCAAACAGTGTGCTAACACTCAACAGGTTAGACTGCAGTGAGGGTACATACAACACATTTTGCAACATACATTTCAGTGCAGGAAATTCCACATTGCCTGAGCAAACAGAATTGGCAGTGGTCCCATCAGCCAATCTCACATACTTATGCTCAGGACTGTCAATGTTTTTCAACAACTCCTTCTCGCAGCAGAGATGGCTCGTTGCCCCGGAGTCTAAAATCCAAGCAGACCCTGTGCTCTCTACTGCAGACGTGACCAGCCGGGTTGCTTCCTCACACGGGCTGGCGGTCCTCCGCTCTCGCCGCACACGCCCCCGCCTCTTCTCCCTCTCAGGGCAAGCTCGGAGCAGGTGCTGCGACGACCCGCATCCATAGCAGCGACGGACTGCAAACGCAGTCGGCTCCACTTCCTCCACCTTCGGACGCCTGCCAGCAGCAAAAGCTGGCTCGTTCTTGGCTGTCTTCCCGGACACACCGATAACAGCACGCTGCCTGGCCGACACCCCCGGACAGCTCACGGCCGCAATTCTCTCTTGGAAGTCAAGCAGGTGGGCACAGACGTATTCCATGGTCAGGGTCGCTACGTCCACCGTCTCCAGAGAAGTTATCAGGGGAGTGTACTCAGGTGGCAACGACGACAGCAAAATGTACACTCTGTCGTCTGGAGCTACAGTCTTGCCTCTTGCCTCCAGCTCAACGAAACAGTCCGTTAGCCGTTTGATGTGATCTTTCACACACCCTCCAGCCGGCATAACGGTGCGGAACATCCTCCTTGTCAAGGCCATGAGGGAACCAGCAGTGGTACTAACATGCACCGCACTCAACGCGTCCCAGGCAGCCTTGGGAGTGTCCTTCCCTCGCACATAAACCAGCTGGTCATCTCCTATAGATAGCACTATGTTGGCCAGTGCCTTATCCGATAACACAGTCTCGGCAGGAGATAAGTCAGCAGGGGGGTTACTCACGAACAGCCATTGCCCTTCACGCTTGAGGTAGTGTTGCATTCTCAGGCTCCACACCGCGTAGTTGGCTGAGGTGAGCTTCTCAACGGCTACTCCAAGCTGTTGCTGAGCCATCGTGCCGACTCCTCCTCACAGCTGGCTGCCGACGTCCCTCTGGCTCTCAAACAGAGAACGGTGGTGCTTCTGTGTCCTTCACCGGCGTTCCTCGCCTCCGGCTCTTTCCAAACTCACAGTCAGCTCAACTCTCAACTCTCTCCTCCGCGCAGCGGAAGCGCCCTGGGCCCATAACCCTGTCGGAGCGGGAGTAGCAGAGTGAGGGAGATGACTTGCCCGACACAGGGCTTCAGGAATGAAAATCAGGCAGACACGTGCAACTAGTGCCAAAAGGTGTATTAACATATATACACAACAAGTGCTCTCTTGTGCAGTCTATACAATATCACCTCCACGGACAAAGTGCTTCGCCTAACCACCATCTCACAGGGAGAGACCTGTGTGATGCACACACAGATCATATATAGTCCAAGCAGCCAATCCTGGCCGTGCTGACTCAGCAGATTGCATCACTTGGCTTCTGCCGGCTCAAGCCGGTCTGCTGATCAGGTCACTGTGACCTAGCCTGGCAGCTAGATCACCAGCTGTCATACTGTAGCTGTCAGACTGGGTTTATGTAGATTCTTGCTCCAACATTGTCAGCTGCTGTTTTGAAGTACCTGGCCCCACCACCCTCCAATCCTAACCCCAATCTCTCTGGAAGCCAAGCCCCATCCTCCAATCCAACGCCATCCCCCAATCCAATACCGCTACTGTATTCTCTCTTGCCTGCCTCTCTTGTGCCTTGGTGGCTGGCAAGCCATCCCCCAAGCCAACAAGGCAAGCATACTCTTCAGTTCCTAGCTGCCTCCATCCCTCAGATTCCTAAGCTGGCAAGGCAAGCACCACCAGAGTCCAGGTGGGACCTGGCTGAAGAGGTAGGGATTCCAGATTTCAGGTGGGACCTAGAGATCCACTGGAATTACTGCTTAAAAGGTATAGGTAGTCCCCTGTGCAAGCACCAGTCATTTCTGACTCTGGGGTGAGTTGTATGTTTAATAAGCCTTAATTTCTGTATGGCTGTGTGCCCCACTAAATGAAAAATCCTGGCTACAGCCCTGCTCCCCCCACCCTCATGTTTCCTCTGAGGAGATTTGGGAGCCAGTTTGGTGTAGTGGTTAAGTGTGCGGACTCTTACCTGGGAGAACTGGGTTTGATTCCATTCTCCTCCACTTGCACCTGCTGGAATGGTTAGCCATAGCTCTGGCAGAGGCTGTCCTTGAAAGGGCAACTGCTGTGAGAGCCCTCTCAGCCCCATCCACCTCACAGGGTGTCAGTTGTGGGGGTAGAAAATAGAGGAGATTGTAAGCCGCTCTGAGTCTCTGATACAGAGAGAAGGAAAGGAAAGGCCCCCTGTGCAAGCACCAGTCGTTTCTGACTCTGGGGTAACGTTGCTTTCACAATGTTTTCACGGCAGACTTTTTTTACGGAGTGGTTTGCCATTGCCTTCCCCAGTCATCTACACTTTCCCCCCAGCAAGCTGGGTATTCATTTTACCTCGGAAGAATGGAAGGCTGAGTCAACCTCGAACCAGCTACCTGAAAACCCAGCTACTGCTGGGGATCGAACTCAGGTCGTGAGCAGAGCTTAGGACTGCAGTACTGCAGCTTTAACACTCTGCACCACGGGGCTCTTAGCGGCCCCGTGGCACAGAGTGGTAAAGCAGCAGTACTGTGGATCTGAACTCTCTGCTCACGACCTGAGTTCGATTCAGGTGGAAGCTGGATTCAGGTAGTTGGCCCAAGGTTGACTCAGCCTTCCATTCTCCCGAGGCAGTAAAATGAGTACCCAGCTTGCTGGGGGGAAAGTGTAAAAGACTGGGGAAGGCAATGGCAAACCACCCCGTAAAAAGTCTGCCCTGAAAACGTGAAAGCAACGTCACCCCAAAGTGGGGTATAAATCTGCAATTCTTCTTCTTCTTCAGGCAAACACCAGTGCCTGCTTCACAGGCAGGCATCAGTCTTTCAGTTGTCACTTCTTCCTGGTACAAAAACTTACCAGAGAAAGTTAGGAAAGCCCTGTCCACCAGGCTTCTGTTCCTCCACAGACTGTGTAAAGCAGTCCTTTTTAGGACGACATGTGAATGCTGTTTTTATATTTTATAGTTGCTTTCTCGTTATTTATTGGATTTAAATCTTTTAATTGTGCTTCACCTGTTCAAGGGCATCTTCCACCTCACACACTCAGTGTAGCTAGTGGGGCATCGCCCTCGGGGTTCCAATTAATCCTGGTGGTCATGGACTATGCACTCAGTTTTCTGAAGCTGTTCCCTGATGCAGGTTTCAGTAGTAGCAAAGCTCCGTCCTAATTTCTTTGCAGTGATGGGGCTACCAGGAGAGACACTCATAGATCAGGGAACCCCTCTTTCATCCCTATCATCCTATCAAGTGGATTTCTCTCTGTTGATGTATAGTAAAATGGTTATCTTCAGGGGTTTGTAGTTAGCCATTATGGAGGTGGTCCCACATTTGTACCAAACGAGGCTGTACTAAAAGTTCAAACATTATGCTAAAAAGTTCAATAAAACATGTATATTTTTTCAGTGTGCCATTTATCAGTCAAATTCCTATGGGATAGGTCCTTTTTTCCATATTCACAGCAGGCAAAAGCAGACTAGTTTGCAATGTATTCTCTATAGCATCAAGGTTATTCACAACAGCCTTCAAGAAGTAAAAAAGGGGAAATATTGCATTTCCTTACCCACTGTTTTACATTCATGTGTTTGTTTTTTTAAAAACCCATTGAATGTTTTATCTTGCTCAGAAGTCTCACTGTCCTAAATCAATAGAGAAAGGGAAGCAGGCTCCTTTCCACCCTACTGACAGCCAGCTGAGAAGATTCTAGAAGGCAGTCCAGCAGAATGTTCTGTGTGCCTGTAAAGCTCTTCTATGACATGCTGAATGAGCATCCTTCAGTTCTGCTGGTATGATTTCAGTGGAATCCTTTCAGCTTTGCAGAGTATGTACAATCAGAACATTCCTCTTGCCTCTAAGAACACTTCTATTTTAAATAAGATAAAAAACAGTAAGCAGGTTCACAAAATTTTTCTAAATAAATAGATTAGAGCAGATCATCACATATGTAATTCTGAACCACACCATAGAGGTTATTATTAATAGCTCTGCAAAATAGGTAGGGGATTTCTATTTTTTTTATTTAAAAAAAAAACATGCTGGAGGATTAAAGCACCCTGAAGTAACCAAAACCATGCCTGGAGTTTTAAAAACCGCCTATCCATTGACCTGTCAAATGGCCATTTTGGAGGCTGCTAGGCAAGCACAAAAGTATTGCTGAGCCTTCCAAGCCTTGGTTTCCATAACTTGGAGGCTAGTGCAACCCTGGAAAAGGTCCTGTTCTCATCTCCTGTCATGTTCTCTGATAGTGGAGAATTTGCTGGTAATGTCAAGATTCTCCCTACCCAGCCCCAGGGATGCCAGGTCTCCAACTTTGTGTCTACACTGTTGGTGCATTCACACTACACTAAATAATGTGTTTTAAATCCAGATTTTTGCTATTTTTACACAGTAAAAATCTGGATGTAAAATACATTATTTAGTGTAGTGTGAATGCACCATATTTTTATTCTACTACATTATACTGTCACCATGGTCCGTTAGATTTATTGTTTAGATCTCCAACTTTGGCAGGAGAACTCCTCCCCCCTTGCTGCGTGATCACTCATCTGGGTGGTAGGAGAAAAATGAGTGGGGGAATGGGGCATGATCATTGGCAACATGAGGACATTGCATCAAAACTGACCTCATTGCATACGGCAGCATCAGTACATTGTCAGTGAGGAGGGTCTCCCACTGATTGCCAACCTGGCAGTAGCACTGCACAACTGGCCCAGCTTGGCCCAATGACGGCCACTGAGCCTGGCCCAGTCCGCTGATAGCCACTGTGCGACTGGGCCTGGCCTGATCCAGCAGCAGCTACCCATTTTTTTTTCCAGGGAGAGGCTGCCAGAGGGAGGGAAGGAAAACTGATGGTAGAGCCGATAAAGGTAGATAGGCAGATAAGTGGGAAGAAGAGAAGGAAGAAGGGAAAGAGGAGAGGCTGTGGAGGCTGCCAGGGAAGGGAAATAGGAAATAGTGATGGAGGGGATACAGAAGAAAATTATATGTCCTTCACAAATTATTATGGGTACCCTGTCTGTACTATCATAATCTGTACTTCAGAACAGAAAGTGAAATTAAATTAAATTTATTGTAATGTATCAGGAGTACTTTCTACAATGATATAAGTTTGTTACCGTTCTTACAATTTTTACAAGCTGGAAGGCTGCAAGCACTCACTGGAGTTGAGTGAGAGGAATATTCTCTTGGTAATCCCCCCCTCCCAGTATAAAACTACAGTGCTTTACCAGTCCCTGGGATCCCAAATCCTGAGAGATATGGAGTGGGTTCTGGTGATGCCATGGCCCAGAACCTGATAATGTCCCACTGAGTAACAGTATTAATAGCAGCACTTTCATACACCCCTAGGAGGCATACTAGTACTTGTGGATGTGTTAGTCACAATCATGTTGCTCTAAACTTGAGATGGACCCTACATAGAGAAAGAGAGAGAGAGAGAGACCCATAAAAATTAACTATGCATTAAGCATAATATATTTGCGCTGTTAGTGTCTCTCATATCCAGTTTACATGGGTAGCAAAGATGCATAGAAGTGAAAGGAACACCCTCAGGGCATCAAGGTTCTTTGACTTTTGTGGCTAGCCAATTAAAGTTACACAGTGAGACAAAATCCAGACAGCAAAAAGAGGTAACAAAAGTTTTATTCGACTAAGGAACAACATACAGCCAAAGGTTCAGCTTAGTTGTTCACTGAGCTCCAGTTGTGCTCCAACTTTTATACTTTTCATCCCTCTTTCCCTTTATATCACTAATCTGACATCATCAAGAATGCTCTCTTGGATTTTCTTTGTCTCTAGCATTCATTAATCTTCCATTTGACAAACAAGATGTTCCTAGCTTATTTTCAACTTTACTGACCTTCTCATCCACAGGTGTGGTGTCAAAACTTCCTCATTAAAAATGAAATGTAATATCTTTCTAGGCACTGACCTTCCTGTTAACTCTAATTGGCTACTTTCCCAGATGTTCCATCTCTTATGAATGTATAACCTTAAATTAATATTACAAGTAAAACTTAACTTTATATTGCCATAATTTTGCTCCTACATACATAAAGACATATAAGAACACTTGTTTATTAAGCATTCTTACAAAGTATATGAAAAAAATTGAGAATAATACCACATCCGCCATTTCTTAGCAAAATTGAACTTTTATATGGATTTCTCAGCTTCAAAACAGCATTTACTGAAATAATTTATTTTTCTCTGTTGAATACTTATTCTTGTTTATTCTCTAATTGATCAGGAAGCTTTTAACTTATTTTTCAAAATATCTAAGTTTATGTCTTATATAAAATGTAAATAAAACACTTTTCTTCTTAACTACATGAGGGCCTTCTTTGTATAGAAATCATTTCTACTTTTCTCCTTATTATTTTAATTAGTTGTCAGCATTTGATTTAATTTTCACCTAGTTCAAAGGTTCTAGACAGGAATCATAAATCTAAAAACATCTGCTCTATTAGAAGTATCTTTACTTGGCAAAAGTTCTAGCGTACTGGCCTTGGCATCTTATTCTAGCTTAATTGACTGAAAATACTTTCCAATAACAAGGTTCACCTTTGCTTGTTAAAAATAATAATGCTGATTGCAACAGGTTTTAATTCCTTGCTACCAGCATAGAGTCTTGTGAATTAAAATTATCAAACTGTTTATTCATGATTGACTCAATGCACAGCAGCCAAGAAGGTCAGAGCGCCTGCTCTGGCTGCAACGCCACTGAGGATGTTCTCCGCAGCTGAGAACAAAACGTCTGGAAGGAAAACTTTCTCCAGTAGAACACGGCACTTGAGCCCGAAAGATTCTACAAACCCTAATGATGTTACCAGCCGTGAAAACCTGAAATCTGTTTATTCATGCATTTCCTTAGCTAAATATAATAATCCTTTAACAATTCAATATAACACGGTATTAAACATTTAAAAGCCTTGTGTTAAACATACAGTAGAGGAAAGCTATTCCACATTTGAGTGCTAATAAATCATATTAACTAGTAAAGCCTCTCCTGTTGTCTGCTCATTCAGAGACTCTTAATTAAATTACAATTTCTTTTAATCCATAATGCTCAAAACTATTATTTTATTAACTTTCTCAGAATCTAAACTATAAGCAAAATATTTTTTAGCTAATATTAAAATATTATAGGCTATAAGCAACATTTTGGAGCATTATACTTTAATTCACCTCAAACAAAGAAAGGGCATTTTGCCAAGTTAATTTTGTCTGTTCAGAAACTTAAAAGTAATAATTTTTTCCATTTCGAGAGCTCATTATCATTGTACTGTATAGCTTGTGGTCAGCTAATTAGGCTGACAAAACACAAATTGCTTCTATCTTCTACTGTTGTCAACTGCTTTCTGGAGGCCCAAAGCCTGCTCCAGGAGATTTCCCAAAGATCTAAGAAACAACACTCATTTAGGCCTTGGGCTTACTCTACAGAAGCATTCAAGTATATGATGGTCTTAAGATTTCAAACTGAGGCCCTACATGACCCCCAAAACATGAGGAAGAAACAAGTTGTGGTCTTGGCTGGAATCATGGGGGAAGAAACAAATTACTAGGAAATCCTGCCCAACCTTCTCCTCTCTGTTCTTGGAGGGTAATTCCGTCAGGCCAGTTTCCCCATCTCCTTCTATTTTTTCCTTTTAACTGATGCTCACCTGTCCACATCATTCCGTGCATCCTAGAGAGCAATGAATATGCTCATATATCCTGAGGCCATTTTGGTGGAGGTCTGCAGAAAGCCCTGTCTTGTCTATGTCTGGCCTCATTTCTGTTCAGTACTGACAGGTACTGTGTCATTAAATTTATTATTTGTAGGCAAGACAGTGATGATACTCTCCTGTGCACATATGTGTAATTGTGAATGAATGCATACATGCATGCTTTCAGTTTACCAGGACAATGTTGTGCCCATCAAAAATCTGTGATTTGTAAAAAATGTCATAATTTTAATGGACTAGTTTTACACATACCTCATCATTAGCTCCAGACAATGAATAGAAATTTAAATAATTACGGTGGCTTGTGTCTAGTGGCTATTTTTAACCACTGGAATGGAAAACTGGAATGGAATTGGAAAACTGGACTAAAACAAATAAAATGAATTTCAATGGGGATAAATGTAAAGTTCTGCATTTAGGTAGGAAAAATCAAATTCATAATTATAGGACTTGTCTTGGTAGTAGCATGTGTGAAAAGGATCTAGGCATCTTAGTAGACGGTACTTTGAACATGAGTCAGTAGTGTGATGCAGTCGCTAAAAAGGCAAATGTAATTTGGGCTGTGTGATGGAACAGGCACCTGCCCTCAGTCCTTGCAACTATGCAGTCATCTGAGGCTTGCAAGTCCTGCTGCCGCCCTATCCCACCCCCTGATGGGTGGAACCTTTCCTTAGTTTGCTGCCACCACTCACTGAATTTGTCACTGCCGTCTTAGAGGGACAGTGAGACCCCTCTGGCTGAATCTTCTTGTTTGGAGGTAAAATCTCCAATCTTTGAAGTGGCCTTGGAGAGTTGGCAACCCAAAAACAGGCCTCTCCTTTCCCTTCCCAGGGTTCCCTTTCCTTTCTTGGTAACGTGAAGAGCAGGGGAGACTAAACGGTCAGAGGACAACTCCAGTAGTTAATTCCAAAATTATAAGGATTTATTCAAACTATGTACATTATAAACAGGGAACACATATATTGATTGAGGCACACTACAAGGGAAAGCTTGTAGTGGGGACCAACAGGGCACAAAAAAACCAGAAGAGAAACGGAGTCCTCTACCCCTACACACTTCACTAACTACCTCTCTCCCAGGGAGGTTGAAGTGCAGGACAGATCTCTTCTCCACCAGGCCTCTAGCTCTCCTTCACCTCTCTCTCTCTCTAGAGAGGTCAGGGAAACCTCCAGTCTATCCCAGACTGGTTGCAGCTGAATGCTTTGGGGGTTCCAGCTCTGACTTGCAGGGTTTTCAACCTCTGTGGCCTGCTCACCCTGCACAGCCCTTTCACAGGAGTCTTTCTCACTCTCCAGTAGAACAAAGACTGCCTGCTTCCTGCTTGGATACAACTCTATCTTGAGGTCGCTCCGCCCCTTGGGGAAGTTCTTCTTTTCACTCACTTTCTAGGCCAAAGGGCTTCTGGGTCTTGTAGGTCAAAGGAGGACATTTTGAACAATAAACTACAAATTGCAGCCATTTGAAAATCAGCCAACTGCCAGCACTTTAACCATTTTGTTACAGGCTGTATCAACAGAAGTATAGTATCCAGTTCATGCAAAGTGATGGTATTGCTTTACTCTGCTCTGGTTAGACCTCACCTAGAGTACTGTGTTCAGTTTTGGGCACCACAATTTAAGAAGGATATAAATAAGATGGAATGTGTCTAGAGGAGGGCAACAAAGATGGTGAGGGGTCTGGAGACCAAGTTCTATGAGGAAAGGCTGAAGGAGCTGGATATGTTTAGCCTGGAGAGGAGATGATTGAGAGGTGATATGATCACCATCTTCAAATGCTTGAATGGCTGTCACATAGAGGATGGTGCAAACTTGTTTTCTGTTGTTCCGGAAGGTTGGACCAGAACCAACGAGATGAAATTAAAACAGAAGAGTTTTCGGCTCAACATCAGGAAGAACTTCCTGACAGTTCGAGTGGTTCCTTAGTGGAACAGCTTCCTCGAGGTGGTGAATCTGCTTTGGAGGTTTTTAAACAGAGGTTAGATGGCCATCTGTCAGCAATGATGATTCTGCGTACTTTGGCAGATCATGAGAGGGAGGGGGCAGGAAGTGTTTCAACAGTGCTTTGTTCTTGTGGCCCCTAAATATCTAGGGAAATACCAATTGCCACTTGGAGGTCAGGAAGAAATTTCCTCCAGGAATCCTGGAAGGTTTCCCCCCATCTTCGGGTAGGTTGCCAAGTCTAACTCAGACTTTGGAGGTGGAGCCAGGAGTCTTTGGGGGTAGAGCCAGTGTCAAACGCTGATATTTCTCAATAACCAAGTCCTTTGTTTTAAATCAAAAGTAGGTTTATTGTTAGAAACTCAGGAGCTTTACCAAGGACACAAGCCTTGGGAGTAATGTACAAACAGTTACACAGTTGCTATATAGGATATCATCAAAGGTTACACTACAGATGCATACTTGAGTCACGGGTTCAAAGGTTACTACACAACTATCTATTTTATTACTAAGGAATTTTAGGCTATTGGAAACATAAAACCTTCTCATACTTCTTTGGGAAGAGATAAGGGTTGTCTGTGTGAAACTGTGGGAGAAGAGACTTGAAGGTAATAGCAGCCAGTCTGTAGCATAAACATCCCAGAGCCAGATGGATTTATTACTTGCCCACTGGCTGTAAATAAGGGGGGAGAAATGGAGAGCTGGTGACTTGCTCTCTATCTAGAAAATGGCAGGATAGAAATGAGCACGCTTGACATACTGCCCCCCCACAGGCCTCCCTTCTGGGCTTTGAAGGATATTAAGCACAGAATTGTTTAATCAAAGCAGGGTCTCTTACATTTGAACTAATCACCCATTCATGGTGAGCTGTTGAGAAATGTTTCCATCTTATCAGAAAATACAATACACCCTGCTTCAGCTTAGCATCTAGGATTTCTTTTACTTCATAGTGATTCTGATCCCCCACCGGGATAGGCTCTGGAGCTTTGGCTCTGGGATGCCAGGGCTTTGGGTCGCTCCAGGATCTTTTTGAAGTAAACTGCAATGAAAGATTGGGTGTATCTTACTGAACAATTTTGGTAATTCGAGTTCTACAGTCACTTTATTGATTACATGTTTTATACGAAACAGTCCCAGGAACTTGTATGCCAGTTTTTAAGAGGTTTGTGGTAATGGCAAGTTCTTGGTGGATAGGAATACTGTATCTCCCACTTTAAAATCCCAACCAGGAGAATGATGCTTGTCATAATGTTTTTTGTAAATCTCTTTAGCCAATTCTAAATTTTCTTGAATGTTGTTCCAAGCTTTCCCCAACTTTCCCCACCATTGTTCAAAAGTGGAGGGGGTTCCGGTTATTGTTCCTCCCAGCAGCTGTGGAAAAGGTTTTCCTTAATAGCCATTCACTACTGGGAAGGGGAAGGATTTGGTGGAGCTATGTATGCTGTTATTATAGCCGTACTCTGCAAAAGGAAGCAACTCTGCCCAATTCAACAGTTGATAGTTTACAAAGCATCTTAAATATTGCTCCAACAACGCGTTTACCCTCTCCATCTGTCCGTCAGTCTGAGGGTGATACCCGGAGCTCAATCTCTGCTCGATCCCGGTTAATTTACAAAACTCCCACCAGAAGTTGGCAATGAATTGTACTCCGTCACTAATTAATTTATCAGGAAAAGAGTGTAATTTCACCACGTGTTGAAAGAATAATTGGGCTAGTTTTTTAGCCGTGGGTATTTGTGAGCATGGGATGAAGTGTGCTTGTTTAGAAAAGGTGTACACTACTACAAGGATTATGATTTTTCTGTGAGAAGGAGGGAGTTCCACGATAAAATCCAACGACACCACTGACTAAGGTCTGACTGCTATCTCCAGTGGTTGTAACAATCCCGGCGGTTTTCCCCCTCGCCTTTTAGCCTTTAAACAAATTGGGCAAGAGGCTACATAGTCAGATATGTCTCTTTTCATAAATGGTCGCCAAAATTGTCTATTCACTAGGTACAGGGTTTTGACATACCCAAAATGCCTGGCTAGTTTGTTGTCATGGCAGGATTGTAGCACTTCTTTCTGGAGGCTCTCTGGTATGTCAAGTTTATTGTCCTTGTACCAGAAGCCTCCCTCCCCCCTTTTCACCCCCTTGGGTACTGCATCTCCTTCCTTTTCTACCTCTTTAATTAGCCTTCTCTCCCCCCCCCCCCCATTTCTCTTCAAGTTTTTCGTGCTTTGCCTGTGAGCGGGTGGTTACAGCTCCCCCCAAGTGGCTGGGAGAGATTAATGAATCAATCACTTCCTCTCTTTGGCTGTTGTGCTGGGGGAGGCGAGATAGAGCGTCCACTAAGAAATTCTTAGACCCCGGGATGTGTTTCAGTTTGAAATCAAATTTGGCGAAGAATCCCGCCCACCGGATCTGCTTCTCAGTTAGTTTTTGATGCCCTGTTAGGGCTTCCAAATTTTTATGGTCTGTCCATATTTCAAATGGGACCCTCGCCCCTTCTAGCCAGGATCTCCAGGTCTTTAACGCGAACGTTACGGCAAACGCTTCTTTGTCCCACACCAAACAGTTCTTTTGTTATTGGGAAAATTTTTTGGAGATGTAAGCACAGGGTTTTAGGGACCCCCCCTCCAATCTGTTTGCATTAGAATTTCCCCCAGAGTGACATTGCTAGCATCACATTGGACCACAAAGGGTTTTAATTCATTGGGGTGGATCAGGATGGGTTCACTGATGAACAGTCTCTTTAATTTGGTAAACGGTTCTTGACAGCTTTCAGTCCAATTCAATTTAGCTCCCAGCCGCTTGGTCTCGGGACCTCTCATTTTAAGGACGCCCATCAATGGGACGAATTGTGTGGACGAATCCTTGTATAAAATTATGGTAAAAATTTGCAAATCCGATGAAGGATTGGAGCTGTCTATGTGTCCTCAGGGATTCCCACTCTAGCACTGCTTGTATTTTGGCTGGGTCCATTGCCAAACCCTTCCCCAACGCTCTGTAGCCCAGGTAATCCAGTTCCATTTTATGGAACTCACACTTGGCTAGTTTCACATACAGTTGATTCTCATAGAGGGCTGCTAATACTTTCCTCACCAATTTCACATGTGAGGGGAGGTCTTTTGAATAAATAATTATATCATCCAGGTACACCACTACCCCTCAGTACAGATACTTTTTTGTTTATGAAGTTCATGAAGACCCCGGGGGCCTCTTGCAACCCGAATGGCATTACTAAGTAGTCAAACTGCCCCATTGGTGTATTAAACGTCATTTTCCATTCATCCCCCTCTTTTATGCACACGGGGAAGTAAGTGTCTCGTAGATCCAGCTTGGTAAAAATCTTTCCCTCTGACGCGATGCTTAATAAGTCTTATGAGGGGTATGGGGTACGCATTGGATGTTGAAATCACGTTGATCCCCCTAAAATCCATGCATAGCCTAAGCCTCCTGTCCTCCTTCTTCCTAAAAAGAACTGGGGCGGCGTGAGGGGCAGTGGCTGGCCTTATGAACCCACGCTTTAGGTTCTTGTTTAAAAACTTGCGAAGGTCTACTTTTTCGGCCCACCCCATGGAGTATAATTTGGCTCTGGGGAGGGTCTGCCCCAGAATCAGTTCTATGGCACAGTCAGTATTCCGATGGTGGGGGAGCTCGTTAGCTTCTTCTTCACTAAACACTTGTTTTAAGTCTCTATATTCTTTCGGGATCGATCTCACTTCTTCTGTGGTGAGGCATAGTTTCTCGTTCAATGGGGGAGGTTCGAGGCCCCACTCCTCGTTCCATTCGTGAGACTCGCACCCTCCATCTCTAAAGTCTATGATTTGGTCCCCCTACTTTATGTTAGGTTCATGCTTAGCCAGCCATCCCACTCCAAGGACAATGTCAAAGGATGACGAGGGGGCCACGACAAAGATCTCTGTGTCCCAGTGATCTTCTATCCCTACTGGCACCCCTTGGGTTTGTTCCGTGCAGGGTTTCCCCTTCATTACTGTCCCATCCATCTGTTCAAATTGTATGGGGTGCTGCAAGGGATTCGTAGGGAGCCTAAGCGCCTCCACTAGTTTGGGTGTGATTATGTCTCTGGTGCACCCAGAATCTAGTAGCGCTCGGGCGTGTATAAAACATTTAAGATTAGGGTTCAGTAACATCAGTGGGATGAAAAACAAAGTCGCCATTAGTTCCACGATCTGCTGCTTGGCACCGCTCAGTGCAGATCACTCTTGTTTCCCACTGACTCTTCTTCCTAGGCTTCTTCTCCCAGTTCATTGATGACAATAATCTCCTCTTCCCGTGGGGTTGCAGGACACCGAGCTGCCCTATGCTGACTCCTTCATTTGTCCTTCCGCCTTCTTCGCTTGGGCGTGCTGGTCTTCGGAGTGAGGGGGCAGTTCACCGTCATGCTCGGGGTGCTCAGGGCAGTTCACCGCCATGTGGTTAGGGTCTCCGCACCAAAAACAGCTCCGGGGGGGTGGGTGGTCTAGTTGCCCCCCAGGACTGGGCTGCCTTCTGCCCTTCTGCTTTTGCCCCCAGCTGAGACTCATGCCCCCCCTTACTCTCTTGCTGCTGTTGGCGCTGTAGAGCTACTCTCTTCATGTTGGTTTCTACTTCTCCCGCCAGTTACACCCACCCCACCAGCGAGGTAGGGCAAGCTTGTTGGAGGGCTCAATCCAGTACACTGGCATTCAGGCCCCTTTGGAACTGTTCGATATTCATCTGCTCGTTCCACCCCTGTACTTTAGCAGTGTTGGCCCGAAACTCTGCCGCATACTCTCTTACTGCCTTGGACCCCTATTATAGGTCTCTCAGGGTTGTCAGCACTCAGGTCTCTTGTAGAGGATCTTCATACTGCGTTAGCAGTGTTCACAGGAACACTGCCACTGTGTCTAGTTCAGGGCTCCGGGTTTCGTACAGGCTCACATACCATCTCTTGGCAGCCCCTTTTAGTTTGGAGCCTAAGTAATCCATTCGACTAAACTCATTGGGGAAGGTGTGCCCCCAATAGAACATGAAGCTATTAGCTTGTATCGAAAAGTATTCCACCTCCTTGGGGTCTCCATCAAATGTGGCATCCAGCTCGCGGCCTCTGTCATAATCCCTTGGTGGCGGTGGCTGCTGAGGTTGTTGTGGTTGTGGTGGAGGGGGTTGCTGTGGTTGCCCCACTCAGCGCTGCTGGTTGCAGTGCCCGGTCTAGCTGCCTCCTCACTTCTTGGGTCATGAAGGCATTGTTTGCTCGCATTTCTTCTCTGAGATTTCTGGCCATCTCTGCCATCTCCAACCTCATCGTTTGGAGGAAGTCCTGTGGGTCGGAATTTTGTTCTTCCTCCTCATCTGGGATCAGACTGGGACCCCGTTCTTCTCGACCATTCCCTCAACTTGCCTCAGAGGTGCCTTGGTTGCTGTCGTCCCCCATCCGTATGCGTGGGGGGCAGCGCTAAGATTGCTTCTCTCCGAGTGGGTGCTTCATCCATCAGGCTAGTGCACCTTCTGGGGCCCCAATTTGTTGGGGTTATAAACAGTTGCTGTATGTGCAGTGGAGACCCTCTCCCCGCTGGCCTCCTGACGTCGAGTACGTGCCACGGAGGTTGCCTTGGGGCTGTGTCGGGTCCTTGATCCTTGCCAATCGGCCGTTCTGGATTTTTGGGGGCTTCTCCGTTATCTGGAGCTCTCTCCGCCATTGTGGTAGAAAGTTTCCAATTCGGTTAAATCCCCAGGTGGGATTACTCCCAAAATGTTAAGCGCCGATATTTCTCAATAACTAAGTCCTTTGTTTTAAATCAAAAGTAGGTTTATTAGAAACTCAGGAGCTTTACCAAGGACACAAGCCTTGGGAGTAATGAAGTACAAACAGTTATGCAGTTGCTGTATAGGATATCATCAAAGGTTGCACTACAGATGCATACTTGAGTCACGGGTTCAAAGGTTACTATTCAACTATCTATTTTATTATTAAGGAATTTTAGGCTATTGGAAACATCAAACATTCTCACACTTTTTTGGGAAGAGATAAGGGTTGTCTGTGTGAAACTGTGGGAGAAGAAACTTGAAGGTAATAGCAGCCAGTCTGTAGCATAAACATCCCAGTGCCAGATGGATTTATTACTTGCCCGCTGGCTGTAAATAAGGGGGGAGAAATAGAGAGCAGGTGACTTACTCTCTATCTAGAAAATGGCAGGATAGAAATGAGCAGGTGACTTACTCTCTATCTAGAAAATGGCAGGATAGAAATGAGAGCAGGTGACTTACTCTCTATCTAGAAAATGGCAGGATAGAAAGCCAGGAGACTTTCACATTCCCTTAAATAAATAAATACAGCAGTGCAGTTCCCCTGAATAGTCTTCATTTCTTTATCCACAATCAGCTGCATGTCCCCTGTTTTTCTCTCTCTCTCTCGCGCGCGCTCTCTTGCGCTCACTCACTCACACACACACACACACACACACACACACACACACAGAGGGAGAGAGAGGGAGGGGGAGAGAGAGGCCAAAATAAACAATTTGCAATCCCACACTGGGGCAATTTACTCACAAGTTGCTGAAGTTCCAAGTTCAGACTAACACTGGGAAACCAAAAGTTATACTTTTCTGCTTTACCCTTTACTATGCAAATGACTTCTGAAAAGATTGTAAAACAAACGGAGGTTCTGGGCTGCTTTCACAGCTACTGGGAGCAGCCATGTTGTCCTGCCGGCTAACCCTCCGTATTGGTGCGTGAGAAGTGACCCGTGATGTGCTGACATTTCTGGAGCAGAACTCGGTACTCATGGGTCGCGGCTAGATACAGACGATTCTGGTTTTTCGTCTGTCCCAATGCGTCCTTAATCACGAGGTGGAGAAGGTGGGCCACGCAAGGAAGGCGTTTTAGGCCCTGATGCTGGACAGCCGTCTTGATGTTGGAGCCACAATCAGTCACCACGAAGCCCGTGGCGACGTCCCCGCTACCAATCCAGCCCTCTAACTGCCGTGAGAGGATGGCTCTGAGAGTGTCCGCCGTGTGCGGTGCGTCGACTGCTTCGGCGTGCAGCAAGGCCCAGCGATAGCCGGCCCGGCAGTCCTGACCCTGCCTGTCGCTACTGCCACGCCCACCCTGCAGCTCTCTGGGTTGCCACCAATGCGCAGTCAGGGAGAGATACCCCTCGAACGCATGTTGGGAGCTCCAGATATCTGAGGTGAAATGAACAGTCCCCCCGGCAGCACGGGACAAATGCTCCTTCACCACAGATCTGGTCGCCCTGAAAACAGCTGGCACAATGGTCCTGCTAAGGGTGGTTCTAGCAGGAACTTTGTACCAGGGCGCCAGGTACTCGAGCAACCCTAGCACCCCAGGATTCTCGACCACTGAAAATGGAAGCCCATGGGCAATCAACCTAGCAAGGTTCCAGGCAATCACCCTCCTGCCGTGCCTGATTCCCCCTCTTGGCACAGAGGTGCCAACCCTACCTGGCCATCCCCTGAAGGACTGCTGGTGCCTGAAGGAACCGAAGAAGGGGGCTGGTCCTCCTCAACCAGCTTCTCCTCCAGCTCCTGCATGACACTCTGCATCCTCCTTGGGGTGATCGTTTTGGACAGAAAACTGTCCCCAAAGCTCATCTCCAAGGAGGGCTGCTCTTGCTGCCCCTCCTCACGCTGCTGAGGCTGAGCGACATCAGCTGGAGGAGAGACTGCCCGAGCAGCAGACCCCTGCGCAGTGCCAGCACCTAATGGCACCCGATGAAGGGTCCAAGGCGGGGCTTTTTCTTCATCACACTCCGGCCAGAGGTCGGAGTGCTGGTAGGCGGCTGTGGAGTGGCCCCATGCACAGGTGTGGGGGAGACCTGGGTCCTCCCCTTCCCCTCCACCCCTCTAGTCTTCTCCTTGGCCTTGCCCCCGGGGTCCCTCTTCTGCTGCCTGTCACTCATGTCACTCTTGGGCAGTCTCACAGAACCTGAACTGAGAGTGGGGTTTTTTACAAACCTAACTCACTGCACTGTACCCTGAACCAACAGGTGCCCTGACTTTTTTTTAAGAATCCTCCCACCAAAACTTGTTTGTTTGTTTTTTTGGTCCCTAACCTGTCCCTCTTTGGGTTGGGGTAGTAGTAATCTGGTAAAGTTTAGGAAACTAGGTGACCCTGCCTCTACCTGGCTACAGTTTTCAAAAGGCTACCTTGAGATGAAGGCAATCCTTGTTATAGCCTCCTAGTTAAACTTCTTCTAACTAGATCCTGGGACAAACGTGATTTCCTTGCAAACTAGAAATCAGGTGTCCTCTATAACTTTAGAGAACCTGTGGTTTACCCTATGGAAATCTAAGGATGCACCGGCTTTCAGTGGCTGAAAGCAAGATGCACTGCTGCAACCCTAGTCTCTTTAAAAGGGAGCCTGATGTGCCTAGTAGTCACGCTGCCTTTTATGAGAAACCTAAAATCTTTTTATATCACCCCTATCTGGCCTACTTGAATTTTGAACAGAGATAGAGCCCTAAACTGGATTATTTTTAAAAAAAATTTCAAAAAAACACAATCCCTAAAAACACCCTTATTAGTGGGGCAGCCTATTTAGTGGCCCTAGCCAAATCAAGAGCACACTCAGATTCCAAAAATCACTCTATAAAAACATGAAAGTGACCCAGCCCACATACACCCTCGCCAACCCCCACACCAACCAGAGGTAATTAAAAAAAACCCAAAACAAAACCAGCAGAATCAGAAAAGGCCAAGCAACTCAAGTGTTAAAAAAGTGGCCTTTTCACCAATAAGAAAGCTCAGGCCAAATCAGAACACCACCACCACCACCACCACCACCCCCAAACCAGGAAAAGGGACAACAGGCGAAAAGGCCAAGCAACTCAACTGTTACAAAAGTGGTCTTTTCACCAATAAGAAACCTCAGGCCAAATCAGTCAACAACACCCCCCTCCCCCACTAAAACCAGAACCAGGAAAAGGGGGACAAAAGTGGCCTTTTAAACAATGAAAATTAGGCCAAACAGCACCCCCCCCAAGAACCAGAAGAGAAAAGTAACAACAGCAGCAACAAATCAAACACTGAATACTTTTAAAACAGTAAAAAACTTAACTTTTAACAATACAGGAACTTTGCCAACCCCTCCCCCCAAAAAACCCCCTTCACCCTAACCCCAAGAAATCCAAGCCACCCAAATCAGGAGAAGTAAAAGGACACTGCACTTTTAAAAGTCCTCTCACTAAATTAAGATATGGGCAAATTGGCAAAACTCCCCCCCACCCCAGGCCCCCTCCCCAAGCAGAAACCCCTAACCCCCTAACCCCAAATAAGCTACCCCACCACCACCCAAATCTGGATAAGTAAAGAGACTCTGAGTCTTAAAAAGTTCTTTTACCAACTAAAATAAAAACAAGAACCCCAAGACTGTCTTACCTTGTCTTCTCTACTCCAGGGAAGTCTGATAAGGCTGAGTGAGAGAGCAGCAGGCAGCAGCTGAAGCGAAGGGCCAGCCAGCAGCAGCACAATCTCTCACACCAACCAACACCAGCAACACAGCAGCAATGGAGGCATCCAGCCAGGCAGACTCCTTAAAAAGGTTCTCTGGCCCTACAGAGAGCAGTTTCAAAAAATAGCACTGCTCTCTGATTGACCAGACAACAGTGCTTACTTGGATACCTAAGTAAGCAAAAGATCAAAAGAACAACAATGTTGCTGATGGCTGGGCCATCAGCTACACAACAGCCCTGCAAAGCATGCATTTGCAATGCATTTTGCAAATGCATGCTTTGGATTGGCTGCTGGGGCTCCTCTTCCCCCTCCCTGATTCCAGGGAGGCTATGGGAGAGGTGGAAAAAGGCTACCAAAGGCGGGAAAGGAGGCAAGCAGCTCCCCTGAGCTGCACAAGCCCCTTTCCCGCCTTTTGCATTGAATTCCATATACTTCTGAATATATTTATTTATTTATTTTTATTTTATTCTATGACTTGTATCCCACCCTTCCCATAAAAATGGCTCAGGGCGGTTCACAGCAAACGATAAAACAGAATTTACATATATAAACATTTAAAAGTCAGAACATTTAAAAACCTAAAAACCATAAAATCTTAACATCAAATCTATACAATATAATTAGCAGAAGTCTAATAGGCTACATTTGTTTCCCAGTCAGGTGTAGGCTAGCCGGAAGAGGGTTGTCTTACAGGCCCTGCGGAACTGAGTAAGGTCCCGCAGGGCCCTCACCTCCTCCGGCAGCTGGTTCCACCATGTAGGGGCCATTATAGAAAAGGCCCTGTCTCTGGCTGTCTTAAGACGGACTTCCTTAGGCCTGGGGATGGTGAGAAGGTTTTGCGTCCCCGACCTCAGTACTCTCTGGGGGACATGTGGGGAGAGACGGTCCTTCAGGTAGGCAGGTCCCAGGCCATATAGGGCTTTAAAGGTAATGACCAGTACCTTGTACCAGACTCGGTATGTTATTGGAAGCCAGTGCAGAGCCCGAAGACCCGGCCGAATGTGCCCCCATCTTGGGAGGCCCAATAACAGCCGGGCCGCGGCATTCTGCACCAGCTGCAATTTCCGAGTCCGGCAGAGGGGCAGCCCCATGTAGAGGGAGTATATACGGAAGTATATGGTGAGCCGTATTCGGCTGCCGCATAATGGGCCCCAATTGGAATCGGCTGCAGCTGATTCCGAATACAGCCGAACCGAATGCACACCCCTAACCCCATCCCCATTCAGCCTGGTCTCTACAGATTTAAAGGCACAGACACACCGTCTAAAAAGTAAGCACGTCTTCTTAAGCTTTCTGAAGTGTAAAGAAAGGCACATGGTGGCTGTTGGGGTGGGGCTTCCCCCCCATCAGCCAGCTGACTGGGGGTGGGAAGGCGCCTGCAAAACCAGGTGATCCCCCAGTGGGACCTGGGGATTAGCAAGCCTATCTTCAGAGCATGGTGCAGGGGTCTCTGGGGGTGTGTAGGGAAAGGTGATTGTAATTTTCCTGAATTGTGCAGGGGGTTGTATCAGATGATCCTGGAGGTCCCTTTCAACTCTATGATTCTGTGAATGACAGCTTCACTGATATGGAGGCAATTTCCACCATTTCCCCTTCCTACTGCAGATCCCCACATTGTGCCCACAAGTTCCTGAGAATTCCTGGAAACTAGTGACTGTATTTCAGGGTTCAGGGACTAAAAGGACATTACAGAAGACCCGTGTGAAATTCTATAGCAAAGTGCTTCTGATCCCACCAGTGGACTATGTTTCCTTTTAAAGAGTAAATAGAAGCAGGCTGGGTTTTTCATCCTTTCAGAATAATCTGAAAAGCAAACCTAGCAAAATGTCCTGTGAGCTTGCAGGCCTCTGCTTTGATGTGTCAAAATGTCCTCTTTGATATTTTGGTAGTGTACTTTAGTGCACTAATTCTTACTTAAATTCAGTAAGATAGTCCTTTAAACTTCTGAAATAGAAGTCCTTGACTGTATGCTTATTCTCCCATCTTTGCAGGCAGCTGGAAATCCAGAGCTCAGGTTGACAGGCACCTCAGGCCACAGAACTCACAAAATGTCTTACTGTCCTTCAATGCCAAATAGCATTTCCAGTTTTCATTGGTTTGGAACGGGGCTACTTGGCAATCATGTTAAAAACACCGTGTAGATCATCAACAGGAGAGAACTTGGCCTGAAATTGGGGCAAAGGGTGGATGTCTGTCTTCTTAAAAGTGTCTGACATGAAGAAAAACATCAGGTCTCTGGAAAAGTTATTAGAATTCCACTGTGCTTCAGAGACACCTGTTTAATAGTGAAAACAAAATATCCAAACAAAATGCCTTTGAAGTGTCTTTCTGCTCTGGCATCATTCACCTAATTTCTCCACTTGCACTCAGTAAACAGCCAGCATACTCCTTGAATTTATCTGTAAAGCCAGTTCCCTTTCCTCTTTGAAATTCCATCTCCACTGTTTATATGCTGTCTCTGCATAGACATAGCAGCACCATTTTGACAAGACAAAAAATAATTTCGCTCACACAAAAATGTGAAGATGAAATAACCATTGTTTTGAAACAACATACTTAGCTCTTCATCATCTCCTTATTTTAAGACCATCTATCCAGATCCTGTTAGGAGTTTATTATGAGTTTGGGCCATCTTGAATACTTTGAATGAGTATATTTCTGTTAGGGTTGCCAGACACATCCTGGTGACCAATGGGCGATCGGGGGTGGGGAACATGGGGAATGACCACCAGTGATAATGTGACATCACTTCCAGGAAAACCAAGAACTGCCATCACACCTCTTTAGGAATCACTGGAAACTCTTTGGTAAAACAACGTTTCTGGTGATTCCTAGAGAGGACTGGAAATCATTTCCAGATTTCCCTGGAAGTTACATTGTGTCTCATGTTACCCAGAGTCTGGTTACCATGGGGACTGCTTACTGCCTTGTGCACTACTGGGGGAGTAGCCACTTGCCAACTAACTGCCCTCCTTTCCTCCTGGTGCTCCTTTTAAAATAGTGTGGGGGTCTATATGGTAAAGAGAAAAAATGGTCCCAGTGGGGGATCCCCTGGTGTTGCAGGCTCATCCCCCCTGCCAGCCAGCTGGCTGGCAAGGGGAAGCCCTGCCCCAACAGCCATGATGTTCCTTAAACCTTGGCAAGCTTAAAAGAACCTTGCAAACTGCTTGTGTTTTGGACTGTGTATTTTCCTTTAAATCTCAGCAGGAGGAAAGCTGTGTGGATGGGGTTAGCAAGCAGAGCCACATAGCTCTTCTCAGTGAGTGTGTGAACTATGTGAGAAAGGAAAAGAAACCAGTGCAGTCCCTCCATTCGTTTGCATTGGTTTCAGAAGCTGTGTGTGTATAGTAAAATGGAGTTAACTAGAACTGGATTATGAAATGGAGGAAAACTCCACCCGCCAGGCTGCTCTCCTTTCATTTTCCTGTTAGTCTGAAGAAGATGGTTGAAATACAGCAGATGGTTACATTCAGCAACTCCCATGAGTAAATTAAATCAGAAGAGTTTCCGGCTAAACATTAGGAAGAATTTCCTGACAGAGCGGTTCCTCGGTGGAACAGGCTTCCTCAGGAGGTGGTGGGCTCTCCTTCTTTGGAGTTTTTTAACCAGAGGCTAGATGGCCATCTGACAGCAATGCTGATTCTGTGAATTAGGTAGATCAGAAGGAGGGCAAGAAGGATAGCATCGGTGCTTAGTTCTTGTGGCCCTTTCTATGATTCTAAAAACTCCAATGGACTCCCTGCCTAACCAACAGACATCTTAATCCTTCTCCCACAAAAATCCAATAGCCCTCAACTCTATCAGTTGACCAGCTGTTACATTGCCCAGCTCCTTATTTTCTTTTCTTTTTCTTCTATGTTCCAATCTACTATTTGAATATGACTGTCTAAGGCTCCTGGTGGATGGATCTTGAATCCATACATCTCAGGTGTAGGGAAGGAATAACAGATTTTATAAAATAAATATGAAATTTGTTTATGCCTTTAATACATTTTTTATCATTTTATTTTATTGGATTTTTGGCTGCCCTTCCCTGTGGACGGTGCTCAGGGCAGCTTACAACATTGAATAAACAATAGATGATTTAAGTTAAAAACCTACATTAAAACAGAGTCCAGATAAAAAGTTCCCAAGGTGGCAAAAAAGTTACAATTTCTGAGCCTCCTGGGTTTTTTTTCCCCAGGAGGTGGAGAGAGTGTGAGAGTGCCAGACTGTACGTTGTCCCATTGCTGTCCTCAATCAAACGCCCAGCAGAACATCTCTGCCTTACAAATGCCCTGTGAAAAGGTAGTAAATCCTGTAGGGCATAGATGTTCTCCAGCAAAGAGTTCCACCAGGTGGGTGCCAGGGCCAAAAAAGCCCCAGCCCTAGTTGAGGACAACCGGATCTCTCTTAGACCAGGGACCAACAGTAAGTTCTTATTCTCCAATTCCAGTGCTTTTCCAGGGGCATACTGTGAGAGGTGGTCCTGAAGGTATGTAGGTCCCTGACCACTAAGGACCTTAAAGGTCAAGACCAAGACCAATGATAGAATGTAGCTTGCTATCGATAGGCTAGTTTTCCCATATACTTATGCAGTAAAAACTGTGATTTATCTTCCCCATTTACTTCTGTGGTAAAAACTGTGAGGTGGGTAGAGTTAATACTTATGCATTGAACACAAATACAGTGGTTATATGGCTTTTTTAACTCATGTACTACTACAGTATAATTACAGCTGAAGTTGTTGTGGAAGAACACTTTTTGGTAGATGAATAATATTTCTACACAGTCAACAACCATCTTCCTTATCTTCAAACCCCCTCCAACCCTCCCAGCAATTAACACAGAACAATGGTCACATTCAACAGCCAGTTTCCTTATCACTACCCTTCCAGGAAGCCCCACCAAACAATGGGCACATCCACAAACCAATTGCACTTTCATCACACCCCCTCCAGCCTAGAAATAGCAGCTCTCCAGCAGCCCTGGCCCCACTCAATGCACAGCGGCCAAGAAGGTCTGAGCGCCTGTTCCGGCTGCAACGCCACTGAGGATGTTCTCCGCAGCTGAAACGAAACGTCTGGAAGGAAAACTTTCTCCAGTAGAACATGGCACTTGATCCCGAAAGACTCTACAAACCCTAATAATATTTCTACAATTTATTTTCAGGATAACAACACAGGGTGTTTCTTGCTGGAATAGTATAAAAACACAAGAACATAAGAGAAGCCATGTTGGATCAGGCCAGTGGCCCACCCAGTCTAATCTTGTTACATAGTGGCCAAAACCCAGGTGCCATCAGGAGGTCCACCAGTGGGGCCAGAACTCCAGAAGCTGTCCCACTATTGCACCCCCAGCACCAAGAATACAGAGCATCACTGTCCCAGACACAGCATTCCATCTATGTGTTGTAGCTAATACCCGCTGATGGACCTCTGCTCCATATGTTTATCCAGTCCCCTCTTGAAGCTATCTATGTTTGTAGTCACCACAGCTTTATGTGGCAGTGTTAATTACTCCTTGGGTGAAGAAGTGCTTCCTTTTATTTGTTCTAAACATTCTGCTGATTAATTTCATTGAGTGCCCATGAGTTCTTGCATTGCGAGAAAGGGAGAAAAGAACTTCTTTCTCTACCTTCCCTATCCTATAGAAATAAAAGCCAAGCCTTACTGGTGACGACTCACCTACCTTCTCTTTGGCCAACCCATGTGTCATTTAATCCCTCCAGCCCCAGGACAGATGAGGATTGGGCCACTGGGGAAGTTGCCTTCGCATCCTGTTGGCCTATCCCACCATGTTCTCCATTTTCCCTCAGTTGCTATTATTAGGCAACAATAGTATACCAAACTTGATTCTATCAGTAAAAGGCAGGGGGAGAGGCCCTTTCCAGGCGTATTTTGGCCTTTGAGGGAGAACTCATTGGGGCCAGTTCTGACTAGGGTTGCCAGCTCCAGGTTGGGAAGTTCCTAGAGATTTTGTGGTAGAGTCTATGGAAGCCGGAGTTTGGGGAGGGGAGAGGCCTCAGCTGAATATAATGCCATAGAGTCCACCTGCCAAAGCAGTTATTTCCTTGGGGGGGGGAAATCTGTTGTCTGGAGTTCAGTTGTGATACCAGATCTTTAGGCTCCACCTGGAGGATGGCTACCCAAGGCCTGGGTGACTAGATGCCACTTGACTGGCATGACTTAACTAGGCCTGGCTGCTTGCTTCTGCTCAGCAGCAGCCCCCGTATGACAGCCAGTGTAGCCCAGCAGTTAGCACTTCAGAACAAGGTCTGCCAGACCCAGGTTCTTGCTGTGGAAGCTGACTGGGTGATTTTGGACCAGTCACAGACTTTCAGCCTAACCTGCCTCACAGGATTGTTGTGCAGATCAAAAGGGGGAGAAGAGAATGATGTAAGCTGCTTTTGTCCTCACTGCAGAGAAAGACCGTCCTTTTCCTAGGTAGAGGGAGAGGGAGGAAATGGAAAACTGAAGTCAGAGGGGCTGGTAAAGGCAGGTTGATGGTTGGCTGGGAAGGAGATACAGTTGCCGACTGCAGGTTTGGAAATTCCTTGAGATTTGAAGGGTGGAGCCTGGAGAGGGTGGGGTTTGAGGAGAGGTGGGACCTCAGATAGCTACAATGTCATAGACTCCACCCTCCAAACCAGCCATTTCCTCCTGGGGAACCATTGCTGCCAATCTCCAGATGAGAGCTGCAGATCACTCAGAATTACAACCGCTCTCCAGATGGTAGACATCAGAAAATGGCTGCTTTGCAGGGTGGACTTCGTGTCATAAGACTTTTCCTCGGTAGAGGATTCAGGGAGTGGAAGAGGACATGAAAGGCTGAAGTCAGATCAATTCCCTTATGGAAATTGGATACCTTGAAGCATATGCTCTATGGTATTCCATAACTCAACCATTCCAGGCCAAAAAAGACAGATTACGCCACAAGCACACACTGATGCTAAAAGCTGCAAGGCCAAATATGACAGAAAAAGGTGCCAACAACACACTGCAGATGAAAGGAATGCTGAGCTTCAGCATCTGCATGATTGTCATCATGGTATGTCATCATGGCAAATTGATGCTGAGTTCCCAAGGCCGGGGCACTCACCCAGAGCCTCTTTCTAGAGCCTATTGTATTTTTTCTCACAACGGGCCTTATGCCTAGTCTCATGCATGATTTTGTAAATCTCTATCATGTCACTCATCCTTTCTTCAAGCTGAAAAGCCCTAACCTCTTTAACCTTTCTTCACAGAGAAGGTGTTCTATCCACTTAATCATTTTAGTGGACCTTTTCTGCAGCTTTTCCAATGCTATATCTTTTTTGAGGTGCAGTGACCTCAAAATTCCAAATGAGGCTGTACCATTGAGTTATACAGGGGCATTAGGATACTTCCCTTCCTAATAACCCCCAGCTTAGCATTTGCCTTTTTCATTGCAGTCACACTGAGTTGATATTGTCAGTGAGTTATCTACCATGACTCCAGGATCTCTCTCCTGGTCAATTACCACCAGATCAGACCCCATCAACGTATTTACAGTTAGGATATTTGGCTCCAATGTGCATTACTTTGCACTTGCCCTCACTGAACTTCTTGTCACATTGATGCCTACTCACCCAGTCTCAACAGATTGTCAGGAGCACCTCACAGTCCTCCTGGTTCTCATTGCCTTGAACAACTTAGTGTCGTCCACAAACTTAGCTACTTTATTGCTTACAACCAACTCCAAATCAATGAGAAAGTTAAAAAAAAACACCAGACCTAGTACTGAGCCCTGTGGTACCCCACTGCTTCCATCATTTATACTCACTGTGCCACGGGCTGGGACCAGGCCAGGCGAAGTCCAGGGGCAGTCCAAGGTCTGTAGCTGGGTAGCAAGGAGAGTCCAAAGCGCCAAAACCGAAACACAGTCCAGGTATCGTAGGTTCAGAAGCCGAAGTCAGGGGGCCCAGAAGTCAATGCCAGAGTCAGGGGGTCCAGAAGCCGAAGCCGAAGTGGATGCTAGAACGTCAGGTAAGTGACTAGTTGCTTCCACAAAGCCTTCTTTCAAAGCCCACAGCTATATAGCTGTAACGTACTCACACAGGAGACGCAAGTCGGGCAACATTCTTTATTGAGAGCACGTTGCAAGAGAGGGAACACGCGGGCCGGGCCCCGCTTATATACAAAACCCCGGTTCAGCCTACTGGACAGGTCAGGCGAATAGTGGCCTGTTGAACTTCCTGCCGCTGCTGGTGATGGACGGAGCTCGTCGTGCCTTGCACTGGGCGTCCAGCCACCTGGTCGCCGTCGCACAAGGCCTGACGCGCTGCCGATACACTACACCCCTCCCCTCCTAGTGAATGCACATAGTCTTGAAGATACGCTGGGGGTCGCCGTTCCCTGGTGGACCGGCGTAGGGTTTCCGGGGAAACCCCGGCTGGTGGTTCCGCTGGTGTCGGCCGCGGCTGCTGGTCCGATTCTGCCGGTCTATCGGTTGCTGCCGGCCCGGCCGCTTCCGGTGTCGGGCTATTTGGTGGGGGGGCTGTGTCCTCCGGTTGCGCCCTGGGCGGCTCCTCCTCGGGTTTCCCTTCTTCCCACCCCACTGGCCCCACTGGTTCCTCCGGTATTGTGCGGCGGCGTATTTGGTCGATGTGTCGCCTTACTACCTGGCCCCCTTCTGTGGATATGTCATAGTGGCGGGAACCCGTGACCCTCAGTACTCGTCCCGCCACCCACTCGGGGCCCCTGGCGTAGTTTCGTGTGTACACCGGATCGCCCGCAAAGAACCCCCGGCTGCATCCCTGACCTCAGGGTCCCCGCGAATGTCAGAAGCCCTGTCTGGGTGCAGCCTGTCGAGTCGTGTAATGAGCTTGCGCCCCATTAGGAGTTCTGCGGGGCTCACCCCGGTGGCAGGGTTGGGAATCACCCGATTGTCGAATAGGAAGGCTGCTAGCCGGTGTTCCCAATCTCCCTGTATTATCCGGCTTAAGGCCTCCTTTGTTGTGCGCACCATGCGCTCGGCTTGGCCGTTGGTGGCCGGATGGAACGGGGCGGACCGTATGTGTTTGATGAGGTACCTCTGGAGGAACGCCTGGAATTCCCCCGAGGTAAACGCCGCCCCGTTATCCGAGACGATGGTGTCCGGGATGCCGTGGGTGCATAATGCCCTGCGTAGGGCCCGGATGGCAGAGGCTGAGGATGTGGATGCTACGGGAAAAACCTCCAGCCATTTGGTGTAGGCATCCACGATAATCAGGAAGATTTGCCCCTGAAAGGGCCCGGCGAAATCGAGGTGAAGCCTCGACCACGGCTTCCTGGAGGGTTCCCAACGTGTGGCGGGCGCTCTAGGCGGATCGGGCCTCGACTCTTGGCAGGCCTGGCACCCCCGCACCCAGCTCTCGATTTCCCCGTCCATCCCCGGCCACCATACGTAGCTTCTGGCCAGGGCCTTCATACGAACTATGCCGGGGTGGGTCTCATGTAGGGACTCTAGTACCCGCTTTTGTAACTGGGGCGGCACCACCACCCTGCTTCCCCATAAGAGACACCCTTTGTGGGCCGTCAGTTCCTCCCTCCTGGTCTTGTAGGGTTTGAATTCCTCCCCCATGTTCCCCTCCGGCCACCCCCTCACCACCCAGTCGAGCACCCGTGCCAGTATTTTGTGTTTCTGAGTGGCCTTGGCGACCTCCGCCGCGTGTAGGGGTTGTTCCGGGAGGCTTTCCACTAACATTATGTGGTGCGCGGGGGCTGGGTCTGAACCCTCCTCGGGCAGCGGCAACCTACTGAGGGCGTCTGCGTGGCCCATGGATTTGCCCGCCCGGTGGACCAGCGTGTACATGTAGGAGTTCAGGAACTGGTTCCACCTCAGTACCCTCTGGGACAGGATTTGGGGGGTTTGGCGGTCCGGCGCTAGAAGACCCAGGAGCGGCTTGTGGTCGGTGGCGATCGTAAACTTACGCCCATAAAGATAATCATTGAACTTGTGGACCCCTGCTACTATGGCCAGCGCCTCCTTATCGATCTGTGCGTAATTTCGCTCCGCCTGCGTGAGGGTGCGAGAGTAATATGCTACTGGCACCTCCCTCCCGTCCGGGAGTTGGTGCCCGAGGACGGCGCCCACCCCGTATGGCGATGCGTCGCAAGCCAGTATGACCGGGAGGTTCTCGTCAAAGTGGTGGAGCACCGCATTGGAAACCAGCGTGTCTTTCACCGCCTGAAACGCGGCGGCTTGGCGTTTGCCCCAGACCCAAGGGGCGTTTTTGTCTAGCAGCCTGTGTAGGGGTTTCGCCAGGGCTGCCTTGTGTGGGAGGAACGTGTGGTAAAAATTTAATAGGCCCAAGAAGCTTTGGAGTTCGGCCTTGCATTTTGGGGCTGGGGCCTGAACAATGGCTCGTGTTTTCTCCTCCGTTGGGTGGATCCCTGCTGCGTCTACAGCGAACCCCAGGAACTCCACTCGCGGGACGCCCAGTAAGCACTTTTCCCGCTTAACCTTGAGCCCCGCTGACTGGAACCGACGGAGTACTTCTCGGAGGCGGTTGTTGAATTCCTCTGGGTCCGGGGCGGCGATTAGAACATCGTCAAAAAACGGTTGGACTCCGGGGATTCCTTTAAGGAGAGCATCCATTATGCTTTGGAAAATTCCCGGAGCCACGCTCACCCCGAACTGTAGCCTCCGCACCCTGAAAGCCCCCCTGTGCGTAACTATGGTTTGGGCCTCTGCTGTTTTTTCGTCTACCGGGAGCTGTTGATAGGCCTGCGCCAGGTCCAGCTTCCCAAAGATTTTATACCCGGCTAGGGCCGCCAGGACGTGGCTTACTACCGGGACTGGGTACGGATTGTCTTGAAGCGCCCTGTTTATGGTGCATTTGTAGTCGGCGCATATGCGCACCTCTCCGTTGGGCTTGACTGGTGTGACTATTGGGGTCTCCCACGTGGCGTACTCTACCGGCTCCAGTACCCCTTGGGCCGTTAATCGGTCCAGTTCTGCCTCAATCTTAGGCTTGAGCGTGAACGGCACCCGCCTGGCCTTGAGCCTGATGGGTCGGACTGTGGGGTCCAGCGGTAGGGAGATGGCCGGCCCCTTGTAACTGCCCAGGGACCCATCGAACACATCGGGGAACTCTCGGCATACGTCCCCGACCCCGCTGGTGGATAGGATTTGCCCCACCCCCTCCAACCATATTCCCAGGGGTTTAAACCACACCAGCCCCAACAGGGTGGTAAGCTGGCGCTTGACCACCAAAATGTCCAACCGCCCCTTGAAGGACCCCCGCTCTACATTCACCCGGGCCCACCCCGCGGTCTGGACCGGGTTCTTCTGGAAGTCTCTTAGAACAAAGTCCGCTGGTCTTGTCTGAAACCACCTCCCAGGGCACAGGTCTCTCAGGGTCTCCTCCGATATAATCGAAATGGAGGAACCCGAGTCCACCTCCATTTTGCATGGAGCGCCCTCGATGCGGACCGCCATTTTGATTTTGTTAGGGACGCATGGGGGCAAGTTCAGTACCTGTAGGGAGGTGGATGCCGTGGAGTGGTAGTCTGCCGACTCTTGGTGCGTTGCTGGCCTTCGCCGGCCCGTTCTGGCCCGGCAGGCCCTCGCGATGTGCCCGGTCTTTCCGCAGCTCCGGCAGTCCCAGGTCCTGTATTGGCAGTCCCGCCTGTCGTGGGGGCCCCCGCAACTGGCACACTTGGGGGCCGGCGGCCTTTCCGCCGATGGGGGCCGTTCGGCCGTTCGGGCGCGCTGCGAAGCTCAGTGGGGCGGGCCGGCTGGTGGCCGGTGCAGCTGGTGGGCTTCCCCCTCCTCTGGGCGGTCCTGGTCCAGGTCCTCGTGGTGCACGGCGTCCTGTCGACCCCTGGGGAAGGTCTTCGAAGTCCGCTCGAATGCCACAGCCTCGCTGAAGGCGCTCTGTAGGGTGAGCTCTTCCTTGGCGAAGAGCTTCTGCTGGAGCCTCTCGTCGCGGAGACCCCACGTGAAGTGATCGGCCAGGGTTTCTTCCAGCTGGGGGAAGTTGCAGTTCCCGGCGATCTTGCGGAGAGCCGCCAGGTAGTCGGCGGCCAATTCCCCCACTGCCTGGTCCCGTCTGTGGAACAGGAACCGACGGGCCACCCGCGAAGGCTGTGGCAAGAAATGACCGGTGAGGAGCCTGATGATCTCCTCGTAGGACTTCTCCGAGAGGCGGGCGGGAGCCGAGAGACCCTTGGCGATCTCGAACGTGGCTGGCCCGCAGACGCTTAGGAGAACGTCCCTCTTCGTGCCGGCGTCGGTGACCTTGTTGGCCCTGAGGTAGAACTCGACCCTCTCCGCGTAGGACTCCCAGCCCTCGGGATTGGCGGGGTCGAATGTCTCGATGTAGCCGGTGGTCCCGCCCTGGGTGGCCATGGTGGCGATAGTGGTCGGTGGTTGCCCTCGATCTCCGTCGTAGCCGATGGGGCTAGAATCCCATCCTCGTCGCCAGTGTAACGTACTCACACAGGAGACGCAAGTCGGGCAACATTCTTTATTGAGAGCACGTTGCAAGAGAGGGAACACGCGGGCCGGGCCCCGCTTATATACAAAACCCCGGTTCAGCCTACTGGACAGGTCAGGCCAATAGTGGCCTGTTGAACTTCCCGCCGCTGCTGGTGATGGGCGGAGCTCGTCGTGCCTTGCGCTGGGCGTCCAGCCACCTGGTCGCCGTCGCGCAAGGCCTGACGCGCTGCCGATACACTACAATAGCCCTCTGCTGTCTGTTGCCCATTTGGGCAAATTGCTGACTCAGAGGGCAGCCAGGATCCTGCTGAGACTCAAGCACCCTCATTCCTAGAAGGGCCAGAATCCTTTCAAAACTCAGGGCTCAGGGAGCGTCTTGCTCGTGAGCGTGCCGCTTTCCTCCGATCCCTGAGGTCCTGACGAAGGCGGTCACGCACACGAGCCACCCGAGAGGGCGAGGCAGGGGGGCTTGGATCTTCTCCAGCAGGAGGCAGGGGCACTGGTGCAGGTGGCAGGGGCACAGTTTCTTCTGCAGGCTTGGCTTCTTCTGCAGGGCCCCCAGCACCCATGACGCACTGTCTGTTTCTTGTTAATTAACCAGTTTTTAACTTGTCCTCTTATCCCATGGCCACTGAGTTTACTTAGGGGCCTTTGATGAGGAACTTTATCAAAAACTTTCTGGAAGTCTAGGTAAACAATATCTACTGGATCACCCTTGTCTACATGTTTGTTCACTTCCTCAAAGAATTCTAAAAGGTCAGTGAGATAAGATCTTCCCTTACAGAATCGATGCTGATTCTTCCTTTTGTTCATCAATGTGCCTACTAATATCTTTGATAATCGATTCCACCAATTTACCTGCTGTTGACATTAGATTGACTGGCCTGTAGTTTCCTAGATCTCCTCTGGGACCTTAAAAAAAAGGATGGGGGTCACATTAGCTACTTCCCAGTCCTTGGGGATGGAGGTAGATTTTAGTGATAGATTGCATATTTTTGTCAGGAGATCCACAAGTTCACATTTGAATTCTTTCTGAACTCTTGAATATATGCCATCTGTGATTTTTAAATTTGTTCATCTTGTATAATTTGTCCAAGACTTGTATAGAAACTGAAAGAACATAGGATGAAAATTCTAAAGAAAGATGGAGCCTTGATGCAGGCCATAATAATGTTCCGAATTTAGACCCACAATGGTCAGGCTACAAGAGTGAATCAGATGTTTGCATCTGTTGAATTTCAGCATTCATATGGGATGCAATCTAGTGTTCTAGTCCCATTGATATAAAATGAAGAGGTTAAGCAGTTGCCTGACTTTCTCCATTGAAATTGGTAGGTCCAATAATAATTAATTTGTCTGGATCATGATCCAAACCATGATACATCTTTGAAGGAATGTGTCAATGTTGTTTTTCAGAGGCCTTTGTCAAACATTTTTCTTGCAGAACCTGTGCATTTGCAATATATGAATTCACTATTTGTTGCCTGTCTATTTGTGCAGCATAGATTTGTTGACAACTGACAGACTGTATTTCTCTTGCAGAGCTTTCAACCAATTCTATGCCTCATAGATTCCATTAAGTCACTGTGAAATACTCAATGACTTGAGTCAAACTAGGTTTCACACATATTAAACAGACACCGCCCCCCATCTGCCCCCAGACAGGGTGGTGGCATCCTGAAAAGCATCCTGATGGAAACAGTTTCTTTCCTGTCTCAGACCTCTGTACAGCAACACACATAGAGGACAGCTGATGCGCCTTCTTTGATATTCTTCCCTTGACCCACTGTGGTGCTCTATAATAGCATCATTTTGAATCTCCCTTACTACAGGGAAAATGTTGAAAATCCAATGTGGATTTAACAAGTTTACCTCTACCTAAGTGTCTCCATTTAGGCTGATTTACATTACCACTGAGCATACAGTTTTCCGTTGAAAACCAGCTGTATGAAGAAGCTGTGAAGTATCCTCAGTTGAAGTATATTTGTTCACCATAGAAAGCCCATCTAAATGTGTAATTGTGATTGTGTGCAAAACAGCTCAGGCTGACAACACCAATAATTCAAGTTTACAGAACTGCTAGGAGTCTGAATGTCTATGATCCAACATAGTCACACAATTATATATTTTCCAATGAACTGATTGTTGATTCCATGATTCTGGTTGTTTTGACATCTATGAAATAGCCTGTAATTTTTGAAATTCTTACCTTATGCAGGCACAGAAGCAGATATTGTCTCTTTCCTCATATGTGTTGACAGCAGTACAGGTGCTGCCAAAATGCCTGCAGCCATGAAGGCTGATGATCAAAGGCACTTGTGAGCAATATTCATGATGAATATAAGAAAACTCCAGTTGAATAACAAGTTATTTTTCAGAAGCCAAATGTATTGGCAGAAAATATTGTTCACATCTCAAACTGCAAAGGCAAATGTAACTTGAGGACCCAAATATCTTCATGTGCACTGACCAGAACCTGCAAGGAAATATCAAAGTGAATAACTGAAGCCATACCTAATACAATTTAAAACACAGCAGCCATAATTCGTTTTATTAGGATTAAAACCAAAATAACTCAGAACAGGGTGCAAGGTTTTGAGTTCTCCATAACACATCATCAGGCTGGATGTTTAAAAAAAGTAGTTGTGGAGAAAACATGTTTTCAGACCTGAAACATCTGGCTTTTCTACCCTCTTCCTACATTTAGTTTGATGAAGAGTTCTGAAGAACTCCAAAACATACCCAGTGATTTCATTTTGGCTTTTCCTAATAACAGTTATTATGTTTTCTGATTTTACATTTGTTTTGGACAATCATGGCTGCCTGCATCCTCAGTACATAATAAAGACATGTACATCTGTCACAGGCAGGCCAGTTCAATGTGAAAACCCAAGCAGCTACTTGGAGCACCATATTAGCAAGGATGATATAGGAAGAGGCACATGTCCTTCCACACCCATGCCTCTGCCATACCAGATTCGTTATAAGGTGCTGGTTATAACCTTTAAAGCCCTATATGACCTAGGACCTGCCTACCTTAGGGACCGTCTCTCCCTACACATTCCCCAGAGGGTGCTTTGATCAGGATCTCAAAATTTATTGGTAATCCCTGGGCCAAAGGAGGCCAAACTAAAGACCACCAGAGAGAGGCCTTCTCGATTGCAGCCCCCTACTGGTGGAACCAACTGCCAGAGGAAGTGAGGGCCTTGCGGAACCTTGTTCAGTTCCGCAAGGCCTGCAAGATCGCTCTCTTCTGATTGGCTTTTCATTGACGCAGAGCCTACATCGTAGGAAACTGGAGAAATGCCGTTGCCACTGAAAATATACAACATCTAATGAGATTAGTACCAAAAATTTTTTTGATTGTTTTAAATTGTAGGATCTGTAATTTTATAATATGTATTGTTTAAATTGTTGCTGCGATTTTATACTGTGAACCGCCCTGAGCCTACTTCAGCGGGGAGGGCGGGATATAAATCAAATCAAATAAATAAAAATAAATAAAATTCAGTCCATGTTCAAGGCACAGACTGCTCTGAACCCAAGATAGCATGGATAAGGTTCTAGGGCTTGATAGATAGGCCCTGAGCCTGCCTAGGCGGGGAGGGCGAGATACAAATAAAATTTTACCTTACCTTACCTTACCTTCATGCAGAACTATGACATGGAAAAAATATGACTAGTATCTGTCTATTGCCTATTAGTCTAACTTTCCTCTACAGAACTCAGAGCAGTGCATATGGTTGTCTCTTTTGCCCCCACAAAAGCACCATGAGGTAGATTAGATTGAGAAAGGGTGACTGGCCCAAGGTTATTTAAACAGCTTTGTGGATGAGCAGGGATTTGAACATGGTTCTGCCATGTCACAGCCTGACATTTAAACCATTATATCATACCTAGTATCCAATACCACACTGGTATACAGTATCTGGAACATAGGCTACTTGAAAGGGTCAAAGAGAGTGAAAGTCATGTTTGTGGAAAAGTTTCATCTGAAGCTAAGAATCTCCAAATTATATAATTCATTAGAGGTTCACAATAGGCTAGAGAAGTCAGGTGAAGCTTGGATATGTGGTGTTCTGGGAAGCTGAAATGACTCTGGAAAGCAAACTTCATAGTAACACTCCGCTTCTCAGCCCAGGGGCAGATTGGCTCATAAAAGTGCTCTTTGAGCAAGTTGAGGCAAGTGGGCTATTTGCAATGCTCACCACAAAACTCTGTTACATACCACTCCCTTTCACTGCTACCTTCTGACTCCTTTTTCACTGCTACCTTCTGACTCCTTTTAGCACTTGTATGGTGATGGAAGAAAACCATTCTGCAAAGAGCCCAAATCAAGGAGAGACACAAAGACCCCTTGTCTGCTACCTTTTGTTCAGACTGTTCCCACAGAAAAAAGAAGACTGCAGATTTATACTCTGCCCTTCTCTCTGAATCAGAGACTCAGAGCGGCTTACAATCTCCTATATCTTCTCCCCCCACAACAAATACCCTTTGAGGAGGGTGGGTCTGAGAGGGCTCCCACAGCAGCTGCCTTTTCAAGGACAAGTCCTGTGATAGCTATAGCTAACCCAAGGCCATTCCAGCAGCTGTAAGTGGAGGAGTTGGGAATCAAACATGGTTCTCCCAGATAAGAGTCTGCACACTTAACCACTACAGGATTTTGTGGAGCCTCATCCAAGAAACCCAGTTATGGATTCCCTTCTCCTCTCTTCTCCTGACTCCTTACTCCACTGCTTTCTTTTTCTTCACATCCCACCCGAGGGATCAGGCCTTCTCTGCTGTGATCACTAGCCACCAATGCTATGCATTGCCAGAACTCAGAAGAGCAAGGGGACTGTCAACAGCTGCCTTTCCTCTCCAAGAAGTGCCCTACTCTCTTACAAAAAATTGTCTAGTGGAAGGTGGGGGAGGAAGCGAATTAGAGTCAAACCAGACATGCACTGGAACTGATGTATCTGGTGCTTCCAGTGGTTTTAAAAGCCAGCTGAGTTTAGAAAATGGCTGGGAGCTCCCAACACACATCTGGTTTGACCTGAGGCAAATGTGGCGGTAGCAAGGAGAGAGTACCAAATGCCAAGCCATAAAGGAGAGAGAGGTACCATTCTCAGCACCCAGTACTTCTTGGCATATTATATGGAATAGTATTTATTTATTATTTATCTTATGGTAGAGTTACACATAGAAAACATAAAATAATGGAATAGTGATGTACAGAGATGTGCCAGCTGTCCAGTGAGGGGGCAGTATTGAAGTGACCCCCAGTTGAAGTGGAGCAAGTCATCAAGGTGCTCAATGTCCAATTTGACCACGATCACCTTGACAGACTGCTGTGCACAGGAAAGGGTGAAGGAAAATATGGCAGCAGGGCTAACTCTCAGAGCAGCTGTGCAGGGAGAGGAGGCATCTGGGTCATCTTTTGCCAGGGGGAGATACTGTCAACAGCTTGCTCTGCCCACTGTAGGCTCAAGGCAGTTTACTCTCTCTCTCTCTCGGCTTGGCTTCGCGAACGAAGATTTAAGAAGGGTGCAATAGTCCACGTCTGCTGCAAGCTCGCTGGTGGCTGACAAGACCAATGCGGGACAGGCAGGTCCGGCCACAGTGGCTGCAGGGAAAAGTCTGATTTAGGGTTGGTGCTGTAGCAGTGCGATTCTTCCTCAATCTCCTTTTGTCCTCAAGACCAGCTATGCGTGCGTTCTCAAAAGAAGAGACAGCCTGGTGGATGGTGTGCCTCCATGCTTTGCGATCTGAGGCTAGGTCAGACCACTGGTGATGGTTGATGCGACAGGTGCCAAGGGATTTCTTCAAGGAGTCCTTGTACCTCTTCTTTGGTGCCCCTCTATTTCGATGGCCGGTGGAGAGTTCGCCATACAGGGCAATCTTGGGAAGGCGGTGGTTTTCCATCCTAGAAATATGCCCTGCCCAGCGCAGCTGCGTCTTCAACAGCAGGGCCTCGATGCTGGTAACCTCCGCCCGCTTGAGAACTTCAGTGTTGGTCACAAAGTCACTCCAGTGGATGTTGAGGATGGTGCGAAGGCAGTGCTGATGAAAGCGCTCAAGGAGTCGCAGGTGATGACAGTATAAAACCCACGATTCGGAGCCGTAGATGAGGGTTGTCATCACAACCGCTTTGTAAACATTGATCTTTGTGCCTTTTTTCAGATGCTTGTTGCTCCACACTCTTTTGTGCAGTCGGCCAAAGGCACGGTTTGCCTTTGCCAGCCTGTTGTCGATCTCCTTGTCGATCTTAGCATCTGAGGAGATGATGCACCCCAGGTAGCTGAACTGCTGGACTGTCTTCAGAACTGATTCACCCACAGTGATGCAGGGAGGGTGATAATCTTCCTGGGGTGCAGGCTGGTGGAGAACTTCTGTCTTCTTCAGACTAACTTCTAGGCCGAATAGCTTGGCAGCCTCTGCAAAGCAGGACGTCATATGCTGCAGAGCTGATACCGAGTGGGAGACGAGTGCAGCATCATCAGCAAACAGTAGCTCTCGGATGAGTTTTTCCATTGTCTTGGAGTGGGCCTTTAGTCGCCTCAGGTTGAACAGGCTGCCATCGGTGCGATAGCGGATGTAGACACCATCATCATCATCTAGATCTACTGCGGCTCTTTGAAGCATCATGCTAAAGAAGATCGTAAAGAGAGTTGGCACGAGAATGCAGCCTTGCTTTACACCTGTGCCTATTGGGAAGGTCTCCGAGAGGTCGTTGCAGTGTCTGACTTGGCCTCATTGGTCTTCGTGTAGCTGGATGATCATGCTGAGGAACCTTGGGGGACATCCTAAACGTTCCAAGATTTGCCACAGGCCTTTCCTGCTAACGGTATCAAAAGCTTTGGTAAGGTCGACAAAAGTCACATACAGAGCCTTGTTTTGTTCCCTGCATTTCTCTTGGAGCTGCCTGAGAACAAATACCATGTCGGTGGTGCTCCTGTTAGCTCTGAAGCCGCACTGGCTCTCTGGGAGGAGTTCTTCTGCAATGGCGGGCACCAGTCTGTTCAGGAGTATTCTGGCAAGGATTTTGCCTGCAATGGAGAGCAGGGTTATCCCCCGGTAGTTGGAGCAGTCTGACTTTTCCCCTTTGTTCTTGTATAGGGTGATGATGATTGCATCGCGAAAGTCCTGTGGTAATTTGCCTTGTTCCCAGCAGGTGACAAGTACTTTGTGAAGTGAGCTATGTAGTACTGTGCCCCCATGCTTCCAGATCTCTGGTGGAATTCCATCAACTCCTGCTGCCTTGCCACTTTTCAGTTGCTTGATGGCTTTAACAGTCTCTTCTAGAGTGGGGATCTCATCCAACTCTCTTTTCACTGGTTGAAGTGGGGTGAGGTGAATTGCTGAATCTTGAACTACGCGGTTGGCACTGAAGAGAACCTGAAAATACTCCGACCACCGGTTCAATATGGATGCCTTGTCTGTGAGGAGCACTTGGCCGTCTGCACTACGCAAGGGACTCTGAGTCTGATATGATGGACCATATACTGCCTTCAGGGCTTTGTAGAACCCTCTTAAATCACCAGTGTCTGCACACAGCTGGGTTCTCTCAGCAAGCTTGGTCCACCACTCGTTCTGAATGTCTCGAAGCTTGCACTGGAGGTTGCTACATACAGCGCGAAAGGTTGCTTTTTTCCCAGGACAGGAGGGCTGAGCAAGATGTGCTTGGTAGGCAGATCTCTTTTTCGCCAGTAAATCTTGGATCTCTTGATTGTTCTCATCAAACCAGTCCTTGTTCTTCCTTGTGGAGAACCCGAGGACTTCTTCAGAGATCTGCAGGACGGTAGTTTTTAGGTGTTCCCAGAGTGCTTCTGGAGAAGGGTCTGTGGGGCAACTGGGTTCCTCAATTCTTGACTGGAGTTTTGCCTGGAAGGCAGCTTTAACTTCGGCTGACTGGAGACTGCCAACCTGAAACTTCCTCCGAGGGATACCTCCTCTCCTGGGTGTGGGTTTAAAGTGAAGACGGAGATTGCAGCGTACAAGACGATGATCCGTATGACATTCTGCACTGGGCATTACTCGGGTGTGTAAGACATCTCGAAGGTCTCTCTGGCGCACCAGAATGTAGTCGATAAGGTGCCAGTGCTTGGACTGTGGGTGCATCCAGGTTGTCTTCAGACTGTTCTTCTGCTGGAAGATAGTGTTGGTGATGGTGAGCTGGTGCTCCATGCAGAATTCTAGCAGGAGGTCACTAGCCAACAGGTCACTCAGATCGCATCATGTCCATGTGCCTCCCACTTCAAAACAAGCAGCATGCAACACTCTTCAGTGTGTATGCCCCAACCCTTCAAGCAGATCCTGCAGAAAAGAACAAGTTCTATGCTGATCTACACAACCTCGTACGGAAGACCCCTACAGAGGACAAGGTGATCATCCTTGGCGACTTCAATGCCAGAATAGGTAAAGACTCGGATGCCTGGAAAGGAGTACTTGGCAAACACGGCATTGGCAACTGCAATGACAACGGGCAGTTTACTAATACGTAATTAAAAACACTCAGTAGCAGTAAAATTCCCAAAATTCCATGTCCAATAAACTGTCTGCAATTTCCAATCCATTAGAAGTAAATTTGAGACTGACCTGTAGTTGGCTGCATCATCCTTAGCCAATGAAGGTTTAATAATCTAATAAGATCTAATAATTTCTTCATAAAACTAGGGACCCCCCTCTCTGGTAATGAGTCATTAATTATTTTAGCTAGAAGTTCCAGCAAGATTTCTCATGGCATGATTTACAAGCCAGGATGGACATAGATCAAGAGTGCAAGTCATGATTTTCACACCCTCCAAGAACCCTATCAACAACTGTTAGCAAGATCAATTAGACCTATCCATTGGAAAAGGACAAGCAGGTGTTTCTAACACCTGAGGTAAGCTTCCAGATTGAAACAGATAAGTTGGATTTTATAAGCAAAGAACCATGCAAAAATGTCATAGGTTAGGGGCTAGATTAGCATCATTAGTCAAGTTGGACTTAGGTGTTACCAAGTTGTGAACCACTTTTAACAACTCAGATGGACAGACTTCAGCTGATGTAATGAAGTAAAGAAGAAAGTCGTTGCTACCCTTTAAAAATAAAGGTAGTCCCCTGTGTTACACTAAGGGTAGCAATGACCAGTTGTTTCCGACTCTGGCGTAAGGTCTCATCATAATGTTTTCATGGCAGACTTTTTACAGGGTGGTTTGCCATAGCCTTCCCCAGTCATGTACACTTTATCTCCAGCAAGCTGGGTACTCATTTTACCAGCCTCAGAAGGATGGAAAGCTGAGTCAACCTTGAGCTGCTGGGATCTAACTCAGGTCATGAGCAGAGCATGAACTACAGTACTGCAGTTTACCACTCTGCACCATGGGGCTCCTCTTGCTGCCCTTACCACTATCATATAGGCTGCCCTGCATGTGGGCTCTGTGATGTGAGCTGATTCATCCCAAGTCAATGGCATTATAGTCAACTCTAGTCCACCTCATATCATCCAGTGGTTCTAGGAAAAAACCACAAAGGAAAAGAGGCCAAAGGAAAAAAATCCACGGACATAAATGCTCACAGGGAAAAATCCCACATAGAAACATGCCCGCATGGAAAAATGCCCTCATAGAAATAAACCCACATGGGAAAAAGCCCATACTGAAAGAAGCCCACATGGAAAGAAGCCCTCATGGAATAGGGGACTTTGGGGGTGGAGCCAGGAGACTTTGGGGTGGTGCCAGGAGACTTTGGGGGTGGAACCAGGAGCAAGGTTGTGACAAGCACAATTGAACTCCAAAGGAAGTTCTGGCCATCACATCTAAAGGGACCATGCTCCTTTTAAATGCCTTCCCTCCATAGGAAATAGTGAAGGATAGGGGCACTTCTTTTGCGGCTCATAGAATTGAACTCCCTAGTCCAATTCTTTTGAAACTTGGAGAGTATTTTGGGGAGAGGCACTGGATGCTATGCTGCAAATTTGGTGCATCTACCTCAAAAAACAGTCCCCCCCAGAGCCCCAGATGCCTGTGGATCAATTCTCCAATATACCATTTTTTTAATTAAGTCCAACTATGTGGTACATGGTAACCAAGAAAAAGCACAAAAGAAAAAATCCCAAAGGAAAAAAACCCAAAGAAAAAACCCAACGGACATAAATGCTCACAGGAAAAAAGTCCCCATGGAAACATGTCCCCGTGGAAAAATGCCCCCATGGAAATAAACCCACATGGAAAGAAGCCCTCACAGAAAAAAGCCCATACTGAAAGAAGCCCACATTGAAAAAAGCCCCATGGAAAAGTATGTAAAGCACCATAAATGTTTATAATTGTGGATAACCATTAATAATATTTTGTTGTTATTTTAGGATTAAAATAAGTCATATTCACATGCAACAAAAAGTGACCATTTTATTATCAATGAACTTTATTAAGAAGGAAAAACAATAAAAACATAAATTAAACTCTACATAGAAATATATTTAAATAAAATTAAATATGTTATTAATTTACAGTTGGTCAAACTTTTTAATGTTAATACATTGTGGTACACCCAGTGACCATGACAAAAACTATCTAACCCTAATAGTAAATGCAACAATTATTTAACAACAAAAATAATAACTCAGATATAATTCTTCATTGCAAATTAGCCATTCTCTTTAAGCAACTAAATTTATCTTCCACCTGCTCATATTGTTGCACAGAAGTGGCAACTATGTCATGTAGTGCCTCATATTTCCTATTTTTCACCTCTAGGCAACCTGATTGTGCATTAGCCAACATTAGTTTGTGACAAGCCATGTCTGTCAAGCATGCTATTTCTGTGTATTAAATCAATACAGTTATTGGAATCTAATTCCTCTCTCTTTTTTGTCCTGAAACCTTTTCTTTCCCATAGTTGCATTTCAAAGCTTACTCCCCCTCATTTTTCTCACCTTCCTTTTCCTTTTTCACCTCTGAGTAGAAAATGTAGGAATGCAGTAACTTTGATGATAGAGAGAAAGGAGGTACCTCCCCCGAACCATTCCCATTTACCACTTATCAAGAAAAGCAGGAATGTATGGGAACAAGGGAAGTTTCAACCGCATGATAGTAGTGGGTAGTATTTTTGCATACTTGTAGCAATTCACATATACATGTTATGTCTTGAAGCTATCTTTTCTATTTCCTTTGATGTAGCCCTTAAAACACTATGCTGTGTGCAACTCTGTATCACTCTCAAGGTACCATACCTTGAGCAACAATGGATTATCAATAAAATGAGTCTTTGTATCAAACAATTGCTTGTTTATTTGAAATACTGATGCTTGACAATGTCCCTCTGCAGTCCATCGAATAGAGACAACATAATGGGATGAATGAAATGGAACAAGGAATTAAGAGCATTGTGAAATCCCCTACAACAGTTTCTAGCCTTTGGTGACTGTTCCAGGGTTGCATCATGATGATTCCATATTCTTGTAGCAGGGGTGCCCAACAGTAGCTCTCCAGATGTTTTTTGCCTACATCAGCCCCAGCCAGTATGGCCAATTGCTGGGGCTGATGGGAGTTGTAGGCAAAAACATCTGGAGAGCTACCATTGGCCACCCCTGTCTTATAGGAAGCTGAGGATCTCTACTTGCTGCACCCTCAATATAGAAAAGAAGTAAATCAGCACTGCATTGTAACTGTCTTCATCTGGAAATGTGGCAGCAAGCTCATCAAAAACAATTCTCACATCAATGATTGGGACAAAGGCTAATGCAGCAAGAAATTTCAGTGTAATTTTTATGTTCATATTATTTTCATATTCAGTCTTCAACCCAACACTTTATTTTCCTAATGAGACTCTGACACAGGTGAAAATAACACCCTTCAACCTCAGCGTGTGGAAAGGCAATCCTCACTGCATTCATACAAGTCTTCTCAAATTCCACTAAAAGCTTTTGAGGTGACAGATCTGGAATCAATAGCTTCATTATTTCAAACATTCTATTATAGGTATCCATGTTCTTTTTTTGAAGTAAAATGTAAATATATGGTGGATATGAATTACTCACCTTGGTATGCCATGTGTACAGTTGGTAAAACATATTTGGCACTTTATCAAAGGTGCCATCTCCATAGATGGTATCTTTGTTTAATTCAAGCATAAGATCTCTATCACCTAAAACCAGAATTCTGTCTGGATTTTTTCACACCGGAATTGTAAAATATCAGTTGCCTGTACTTTTCAGGAATGTCAAAATGTCCTGTAGTCAATATTCTGTCAAAATCAAAATTCTCCTTAGTGAACCCGAGCCGTTTATCTTTGTTATATTTAGTTGTTATTTGCGTCATAACCCACCAATCTGGTTTAATCCCCAAAGCTTCTAGATCCTCTTTCTTTCTCATTTTATTCTTTTCAGCAAGCAGATCTGTATATCTAATCACCTTCAACTTATTCCGTAACTGAGGTTGTATTGAGGCTTCTTCTGGGGAAATCCATCTAGGTGTTATTTTGTCGTAAATTTTTCTTTTAATTTTCAACCAGGCCTCATAGAGCGATTTTCTGATCAGATGACTTCTAAAATATTTTTGACTCTTTTCTATGTACCAAAGATTGGCATGCCAACCTGCCTGTAGATCAAACCCTTCTAACGTCAAAATACGATTATCCTCCAATGTTATCCAGTCTTTTAACCATAAGGTAGCGCAAGCTATGTGATATACCTCAAAGTCAGGGAGACCTAATCCTCCGTTTTCTTTTAAATCAGTTAAGATCTTCCATCTGACCCTGGGCTTCTTTCCCTGCCAGATGAAGGATCTTATCTGTTGGTTCAGTTTATTAAAAAAAGGTTTCCTGACTGCAAAGTTTACCATTTGTAAAAGAAACAGAACTTTTGGGAGTATATTCATTTTAATTAAAGCCGCCCTTCCCATAAAAGATAAACTTAAATTAGCCCATTTTTTTAAAGCTGAGTCCATATCTTTTAGCAGGGGTATATAGTTATTTTCATATATGGAACTGCATTTATTTGTTATTGTTATATCTAAATATTTTATTTTTTTTCCATTTTGAAATCCGTTCTTCTTTCCAAGTCTTGAATCTGAGAGGTCAGGTTTTTTGTCAATATTTTTGATTTCTGTTTGTTCACCTTTAACCCTGCAACCTCTCCAAATTCGCCTAACTCTTTTAAGACCTCCTCAACTGATTCTAAAGGATTTTGAAGAATCAGGACCATGTCATCCGCATATGTCAAAACTTTGTATTCTTCCCCTTTTATTTTTAATCCTCTGATTTTAGTGTTCCTTCGTATATCATTATTAAGGACTTCCAATGATAAAATAAATAATAAAGGAGATAAGGGACAACCTTGTCTTGTCCCCTTACCTAAGGTTATCTCTTCAGTCAAGTCTCCATTGACAATTATTTTAGCTAGCTGTATGTCATAGATTGCTTGTATATTCTTAATAAAATCAATCCCAAAATCCATTTTGTTTAAGATTTTGAACATAAAATTCCAGTCCAAATTATCAAATGCCTTTTCTGCATCAAGAAAAAAAAGAGCAACGTTCTTGTCCCTGTTTAATTTGTAGTATTCTAATATATCTAATAACATCTGAATATTAGTTCTCATATATCTCCTGGGGAGAAAACCTGTCTGATCTGGATGTATTAGTGTATTTAAATTTTTTTTCATTCTGTTGGCCAGAATAAGAGCATATAACTTGTAATCCACATTAAGTAATGATATGGGATGATAGAATCTAATATCATCCACTTCTCCATCTGTTTTTGGGATAAGAGTAACATTACTGGATCTCCAAGATGCTGGTAATTTGGCTGAAAGCCAGACCTCATCAATTAAATTTTTAAAGTGATCTATAATGGTATCTTTAAAAGTAATATAATATTCTGGGGGGATACCATCTGGTCCAGACGCCTTATTTTTCTTTAATTTAGTCCAGGCTTCCTCTACTTCACACATTGTAATCGGACCGTTTAATATGTTCTTCTTTTCTTCTGTTAAGTTTATCAGTTGTTTATTGGCTAAATAACCTTCTTGTTTTCCCTTATTCAACTCAACCTTATTATATAAATTTATATAAAAGTCTCTTATTATTGTCTTCATCTCTTCTATTCGTGATTTATGTCTTCCCTCTTTGTCTTTCAAAACCTTAATTATTTTCCTTTCCCTTTCTTTCCTAATTTTGTAAGCTAGCCATTTTCCTGGTTTATCTGCCTTCTCAAAAAATTGTTGTCTAGAATAAGCTATTTTTCTATCCATTTCTTCTAGAAATAATAGATGAACCTTGTGTTGCAAATTTCTAATTTCATTTTTAATATCCTGCAGTGACAGATTTACCTTTAGTTGTCTCTCTTTTCGTTTAATTAATTCCGTCAAGTTCGCCAGAGTTTTGCTTTCTTCTCGTCTCTTGTTTGCGCAAAAATTGATGACTAATCCTCTAAAAAAAGCCTTACTAGTTTCCCAAACTGTTGTATGTGAAACCTCCTTCTGTACATTTTTTTTTGAAAAAAAAAAATATTTCTTCATTTATATATTGAACAATTTTTTTGTTTTTCATCAAGCCTGCATTCATCCTCCATCCTGAACTTCTTCTTCTACTGGGCCCTATAGATAGTAAAATAGGGCTATGATCCGCTATAGTTGAGGGTAAAATTTCAACAGCTTCGATTAATTTCACTAAACCTATTGATATCCAAACCATGTCTATCCTTGACCATGACTTATGTCTATTGGAAAAAAAAAGTGTAATCTCTCTTATTGGGATTAATAGTGCGCCATGCATCCACTAAAACAAGTTCTTCTGCCATTTTGAAAAAAACCCTCTGGTAAAACATTACTTCCTGACGACTTATTTTTCTTATTTTTTTTATTATTACTATTTCTAAAACTTCTGTCCAATTTAGGGGCACTGACTGTGTTGAAATCACCAATAATACAGATGTTATCATACTTACACTTGGTCGTCCTTTTATACAAATCCTTATAAAAGTTATCAAGAAAGTGTATAATTATATGCTATAAATGAAGCTTGAGGATGAAATGGTTAAGGTACCTATGATAAAGTGGGCAGAAAATTTTAAGAAAAACATAACTCTAGAACAATGGGCCCTATTTTGGAAGAGTAACTATAAGACTATTAAACCGACCAATTATAGAGAAAACTTTTTTAAGCTCTTTCACAGGTGGCATATTACACCAGTCCAATTGAATAAAATTAATCCTACCATTTCTCCAAAATGTTGGAAGTGTGATACAATGAATGGCTCGTTTTATCACTTGTGGTGGTCATGTAAATCAGCAAAAAGATATTGGGTAGGTGTTCTTAGAATGTTGTCTGAGATACTAAAGGTTAATATGCAACTCAAGCCGGAGTTAATGTTACTCTCCTTTGTTAGAAACGAAATTCCTCGAGACGATGAATATATTTCTATTTATATTTTGACGGCGGCTAGAACCCTTTACGCCAAGTTTTGGAGACAAAAGGGTTGCCCTCACCAAGATGAATTAGTTCAGAAAATATTACAAGTCGCCAAAATGGACGTTTTAACTAATTTAGTTAGAGGGATGCCCAAATGTGAAGCTCTGAAAAATTGGGAAAAATTTTATAACTGGTTGGAAAAAAAAATGATGATCTAATTGATATAATTATGTAAATATCATTATTGTATTAGTAATTTTATTTAAGTAGGAGATGTTATCGAGATTGGGGTTTAACCACAATCAACCTCTTCTAAGATGAATTTAAATTGTATAAGTGGATAACAGATGTAGATAACTTGTATTATTATTATTTTTTTCTCTTTTTTCTCTTCTCTGTTCTCCATATATGTCTAAAATAAACGTTAAAAATTGAAAAAAAAAAAGGAATGTCAAAATGTATGGTTTTGGGGTTAGGCTAATTACTGCCTGCTGATAGCTGCTCTTTCTTAAATAGCAGAAGTAGTTAAGGCCTCACAGATCTAAGAAACTAAGCAGCACTGACTCTGGCAAGTATCTGGAAGGAAGAAATCAATACACATAGTTGGAACTAATTTTAAAAATGATATAATGGAGAATTGATCCACTGGTATCTTGGGCTCTGGTGGGCTGTTTTTTGAGGTAGATGCACCAAATTTGCAGCATAGGATCCAGTGCCTCTCCCCAAAATACCCTCCAAGTTTCAAAATGATTGGACCAAGAGGTCCAATTCTATGAGCTCCAAAAGAAGGTTCCTCTATCCTTCATTATTTCCTATGGAGGAAAGGCATTTAAAAGGAGCATGGTCTTTTTAGATGTGATGGCCAGAACTCCCTTTGGAGTTCAATTGTGCTTGTCACAACCTTGCTTCTGGCTCCACCCTCAAAGTTCCCAGCTATTTCTTGAATTGGATTTGGCAACCCTATTCCATATGGGCTTCTTTCAATGTATGCAAATGAATTCCTGCTGAGCTTCTTCTACAAAACAAGCCCTGATTGACATAATATTCATGTGCAATAGGACAACTTGATTGTGCACACATCCTCTGTCCCACTGCTATCTACTTCACCCTCAAACATAGTTCTTGCATTGGGCAAAGCATATAGTGCCTGTGGATACCATCCAATGCTCATAGGTCAAATAATCACATGGTATTTACTCTCTTACCACTAATGAGCATAATGTTGTATAAAATATTTTATCACACTTTCCCCACAGCTTAGGCTCTGAGTGGTTCACATACATGCATATATAATTGCAATATAAAAACCACTGAGCATGTGCAAACTGGTCCTGGGATTGGTATAGACAGAAGCAAGTACTAAACAAGCTTGTGTAATCTGCTCCCCTGTCCCATATGGACTACTTTCTCTGAAGGTACATAAGGATTCTGTAACCTTTTAGGTACTGATTCTAAATTAAGAGAGTCTTAAAAAGATAGTTCTATCTCCAGATATCTTTCAGGCAGTTAAGTACTTCAGCAGTATTTTCACTTCTTCTGGCTGTTAATTTTTGATGTAAAGAAATTATTCAACCTGACAGCCTGCAGATAATTTCAACAACAGATCAAGTTTAATTGCACAATAAAGACAGAGAAGAAAAGGCTACATTTTCCATGTGTGCTTCATGCTGGTTGAAGAAAACTGGGCTTAGATTTGGGTGAATCAAAATGAGGTGGTTGCAATGACCTGTGGCAGGTTTTGAGAAAAGGCAAGAATTCTCTCCCAGATGAGGCAAGCTGCTGCCAACTTGAAATAAATGTGGTAAAGCTTGGTGCAAATGTACCTAAAACACGTCACAAATTATACTCTAGAAGAGTTGCTACCTTTTCTGTGGACATAAGGGCTGCATTCTTGAAATCTGCATAACAGGCAGGAATCAGCAAATGGAACTTTCCTAGCATGGAAATGCAGTGATGGGGAAAGCTGGACTTAGTGTTGCCAGAACTTCAGCTACTGGCAAATATACAGACAATGAAAAATTACTAACAACCAAATTATAAATATATAGCTTTTAGTCAACAATTATTGCAACATAAGTGAAGCAGTTAATTAAAAATACATAATAATGATCTCAAAGCATATATGTATGCTGTCGCAAAAGGACCTTTAAAGGCAATGGAACTTCACAATAATCCAGTACAATAAAGTGCTTGTGCCAAAAATGATCTTTAAAATTGTCCATAAAGTGCCCAAAGTTGGAATCAATTATTGGATGTCTCAGCCCACCTCCGATGAAGATTGCTAGCTGCAGCTATGGTTTTACCATAGAATTTCTGGCAATCCGTTGCCACTTCTGGATACCCATTGCCACTGCTGGGTTGTACCTGGAAGTGATATAGTGGTGTTGGTGATATTGCTGACATAACATGCTCCCCATGCCCCTGCCATCCCAGCCCTTCTAGTTGCCAGGCTTGACCTGGGAGCCCTAGCTGGACCTGTACATGTTTGGCTTCCCACACTGCCAATCAAGGCACAGAGTATCTGTCAGGAAAGAAAAGTGGCAATTGTAGTAGCAGACATTAGTAGTGTACCCATCAAAGTGGAAGTGATGCCCTCCAGTGTTTATCAGAGGGAAGCAGGAACTATTTTTGATTATCTGAAGGGAGCAGGTACTGCTCATGGTATAATATGGAACTTTGCAGAGGACTGCGTTCCACAGCAAAACTGAGCATCACTTGGATGCTTCAGTTTAGGCATCAAAACAATCAACTTATCTTCATGGAGTCTGGTGGGTGGTATTTTGGGAACTGTAACTTGCCAATTATTTAGAGAAGTCCTATTTTCATTTAAATGCCATCCATTTGTTTCTTTTAAAATGTCATCTAGCTCATAAATTCTATTATTTGTAGTCAGTACATGGTACCCATATTGTTCATCTGCTAAATCAAGAAAACTGGCAATGAACCAGCTATCCGAGTACAGCTGGATGCTACTAATGAAGGGTACATGCCAACCACTGATACACATAATGAGGAAAATGGGCATCAGTTGCACAATCAGAAAGCCTGGGAAGGAGAAGTACAAACAACCATATATCAGGTAATAATTTACCACAATGCACATTAGCAAACCTGTGGTCTATATCATCCTACCAAATGGTTAGGAGAATTTTACATTAGCCTGCCTCCTGAGATCTGGTACAGAAATTTGGCAGAACTCTCCACTCAGCTCGATAGTATCATATAGACAACCCACTGTTGCACACACATTGTGGTCATTTAACACTTTGTAACTTGTCATCTTCCCTCTCATGGATTGCTGCCTTACCTTGTCATCTTATTTACTTGGTTGATAGAACAATTATGACTGTCTCTGCTCCTTTGTGAGCAACTGCACTATGTCCCTAAAAGTAGATGTGGAATATCTGCTAATAATAGAGTCGAAACACCAGCAAAAGAATAGCAGTCCCAAATTATTCTGAAGACTATAGAAGATTTTCTTACAGGGCTCATTTTTAACCATGAACAACCAGAACAGATAGTTCAGTTTGTTGTCCAGGCATCATACTATACAGCCAGTTGAAAGTCTCTGTGCTGCTTCTCAACAATGAATCTTGCTCAGTTAGGAGGGAAATAATGCAGCATTGTGCTATAATTTAAACTGTGGTTCTGTTAGATGCACCTGCCTGCTTCAGGACCTCAAGCGGGGCACCCCCTGCTGGCCAAGAGGGTGCAATACAGAAAATTATCAGGAAACACTGGCACATTGTTCAGGATTTACTGGGGTGTCAACGGTTACCCAGATTTCATTTTAAATGCACTAGTGACATTGGCAACATGATCATTTCTAGTGACTTTAGAAAATGTGGAGTTAAAAATTCGGAACTGGGAGGCCATTTTAAATGCGGAACTTGTGCTATATGTTCATTGGCCATGTGGTACGTACGCTGCTTTTCAGTAGTATGAAGTTTGCTGCCCACTTAGCTGAACTTTTAGTCTCCGAGTGCTGATAATTAATGAGCTGCTTTGGATGCACAGATGGTGAGTAGGCATGTTCAAGGAAATGAGTGCTGGACATGATTGACCAGTCAATAATCCAGCATGCAAAGAAGAGATGCAAAAGCCTCTGTGCTGTATTGTGCCTAGAGATTAATAATCTGGATAATTGTCTAGAGAAAGCTGGGAAGGGAGGCTTGACCATCAGAGCATGGTGGCTGGAGCTTGTATTTAAACAGCCAGGCAGCATGGAGACATGTGCAGCTTTGCATAAATGTCAAACTATACAAGACTTTTTTAAACAAGTCAGGCTTGAGTTTCCCCAAAGCAACTAGCTTTGCCTTGAGCCATGTGATCAGATATGGGAAGCATTCATTTAAAACTCTGCAGAGGTTTGATTCAGATCAGGATTACCATGCAGGGAAAGGGGAGACTCCTTCCTCTCCCCATGCTATTTTTCATAAACCAAAATGGCCCCAGGGATGACTTATTTGTCCTTCACTGAACTTTTGGAGCATTCTTCTTGGCTTGACTTCGTGAACGAAGATTTAAGAAAGGTGCAGTAGTCCACATCTGCTGCAGGCTCGCTGGTGGCTGACAAGACCAATGCGGGACAGACAGGTCCGGCCACAGTGGCTGCAGGGAAAAGTCTGATTTGGGGTTGGTGCTGTAGCAGTGCGATTCTTCCTCAATCTCCTTTTGTCCTCAAGACCAGCTATGCGTGCGTTCTCAAAGGAAGAGACAGCCTGGTGGATGGTGTGCCTCCATGCTTCGCGATCTGAGGCTAGGTCAGACCACTGGTGATGGTTGATGCGACAGGTGCCAAGGGATTTCTTTAAGGAGTCCTTGTACCTCTTCTTTGGTGCCCCTCTATTTCGATGGCCGGTGGAAAATTCGCCATACAGGGCAATCTTGGGAAGGTGGTGGTTTTCCATCCTGGAAATATGCCTTGCCCAGCGCAGCTGGGTCTTCAACAGCAGTGCCTCGATGCTTGTAACCTCCGCCCGCTTGAGGATTTCAGTGTTGGTCACAAAGTCACTCCAGTGGATGTTGAGGATGGTGCGAAGGCAGCGCTGATGGAAGCGCTCAAGGAGTCGCAGGTGATGACGGTATAAAACCCACGATTCGGAGTCGTAGATGAGGGTTGTCGTCATCTAAATACCTTTCAGGCCTGCGCAGAGGAATTTTTAGGTGAAGCGCAGTGTGCGCAGTACTGCCTCCACCCTTTCACCTTGGGGTCATCTGCCATGGCCCAGTAAGCCGGGACGCCAGCAGCGAGTCCTCCAGGTGGTAGATGTTACATTAATGAGCTCTGTCTGCCCGGGCTTGATGTTAGAGTTTTCCTTCTCTTGGCTGGCGAGGTTGGTGAGCCCAGCCCGCCCATCCGGTTATACCGCTGGACATTCGGTCACACCATGACGTGGCAAACTCTGTGAAAAACGGGGGGACCAGTGAGAAGGTGTTGCCACGGATGCAGTAATGTAGGAGAGGCCATTGCAGTGACCATCTGCCAGGCGTAGCCAGACAGTGACCACGCAGCGTTCACTACACCAGAAAAGGAGAGGCGATGTATTGCGCATACACTTTCCCTGGGGGGGCAGGACACCCAGAGGGAGCCCACCCCCCCACCCACCCCAGGTGGCCCCCCCAGGTGGCCATCTAGCCTCTGTTTAAAAACCTCCAAGGAAGGAGAGCCCACCACCTCCCAAGGAGGAAGCCTGTTCCACTGAGGGACCGCTCTCACAGTCAGGAATCCTAGAGTTGGAAGGGACCTCCAGGGTCATCTAGTCCAACCCCCTGCACAATGCAGGAAACTAACAAACACCTCCCCCTAAATTCACAGGATTCTCATTGCTGTCAGATGGCCATCTAGCCTCTGTTTAGAGCTTAAGCCAAGCATCCCACAGGTACCCAGCTTTAACCTGGCAACTCATTCTACCTGTGCCAACCCACCTCCGGCACCCCTTACACAGGCACTCTGTGCTCCAGATTTTTCATCTGTTGAGGTGCATAGAAGAATGCACCTTCAAACTCTGTCTGAGCCTTGGACATCAACCACTGGTCAGCCTTGTCTCCCTACCCCCCCCTCCATCTCCCCCCTTCTCCATGTGGATTCCAGACTTCAGGATCAGTTGAATTTTGCCCTAATTGCAAATCAACCCCCTTCCTGCTACTATCCATCACCCTTTATTTCTTAGATCCAGGTCGGCAGCCGTGTTGGTCTGAAGCAGCAGAACAAAGCAGGAGTCAAGCAGCACTATTAAGGCCAACAAAGTTTTATTCAGAAGGCAAGCTTTCGTGTGCTCTAAGCACACGTCATCAGACAGCAGGGTGGAATGGCAAGCAGTCCCAAACACAGAGAAAGTGTGCGGTGAATCAGCATGCAAAATCATGGGGATGTCCCTTAGCAGATTAAAAGAATCACAAGCCAGGGCCCAGCGACTGCCAGTGGAGCATATACCACTGCAAAAAGGAAGAAATAATTCTCCTGGGGCTGTTTTGGCTTGAGAAAACGGTGCAAAGGGGGAAGTAATAACTCCCACTCATGCTATGATCCCAAGCCAAATTATAACCTTGCAGAGCTTTAAATGGACATATTCACAGCTGCTATGAGGGTGCAGGAAAACTGATTCTGGATCAGAGGACTAAGAACCAGACTCATTTTAAAAGTCTTTTTAGTTTGACATTAGGGTTCAAACTAGACACACTGGGAGCTCCATGTGGAGTACCTGTTTAAAATGGAGTTTAAGCCTTTCTTGTTTTTCTAGCCTGAAATGGTTCATGCAGATGCTATTTTCTAGCTTTAAAGGGGAAATAACATTTGACTATCTTGCTTACAGAATGGACAATTCTATCACTTAGGTCTTTGTGATCAGATACACAGACCAATCTGCCCGCTTTTGAACAAGTTACTGATTTTTCCACTGTAAAGGACTTCTCTCTCCTATAAATTGCTCAGTGCTGCATTCTTTAATAAAACTACTTCCAAGCATGCCTTAGTTAATGCTACCTATGATCTTCTGTGCCTCTGAAAACTCAGGAAAGATTGTGAGTGGGAACGTTATTTCTTCCTCCAAACACATTGGCTCTCTCTCTTTCTCTCTCCCTCTGCTAATGAAACCCAGCTCCCCTCAACTCTGTCAGTTGCAACTGTCTTTGGGAACAGGGCTGGGACTGTTTTTGGAAGAGGAGGCTTGTGGTTGCATTTCTCCTCTCTCCCTGCATCACCAAAAGAATGAAAAAGATTAGGACAGTGCTAGGCTGATGTGTAAACTTTGGGTCTCTTTGGCTCCCCAGGTTCTCTATGTATGGCTGGATTTTTTTTTTTAAATTCCAACCAGCCAGCTAAGAATTCCAGTGTTTTTTATTGAATCCAGCACAAGTGGTTTCTGTATTGTTTGTTCATGTGAGCAAGATCGTGAGGGAGGGAGAAAAAAAGGAGCACCAGTGGTGCTTTAATGGAATCAGTGGTTTATAATGATAATATATAGCAGGGGTGGCCAACGGTAGCTCTCCAGATGTTTTTTGCCTACAACTCCCATCAGCCCCAGACAGCATGGCCAATCGCTGGGGCTGATGGGAGCTGTAGGCAAAAAACATCTGGAGAGCTGCCGTTGGCCACCCCTGATATATAGAGATTATTCAAAGCACAGTTCCTGGGCTGTAGGAGGAGTTATATTTCAGAAGTCTTTGAACTCTTTTGCCGCTGAATAGTGCCCAACATTCATGTAAACTGAGATAATCAATGCAGGGAGAATTTGTATAGTGTGGTGGGAGAAAATCAGATACAGCGTGAATGAAGACTGGTGCATCTAACTCTGTTTTTCTTTTTAAAGATCCAGTTACAAGCAGTACAATATGGAACTAAAAGATCTTGATTATGCAGATAACTTTCTCCTGGGAAATAATTTGCAGAACAGATCATATGCTTGAAGGTTGTCAGATCTGTGTTCGAAAATGCCTTGAGACTTTGGGGGTGAATCCAGGAGAGGGCAGGGTTTGGGGAAGGGAGGGGCCTCAGCATGGTGCAATGCCATAGAGTGTCCCAGCCCTTTAATCATTCTAGTTGCCCTTTTCTGGACTTTCTCCAATGCTATAATATCCTATTTGAGTTGCGGTGACCAGAACTGCACACAGTACTCCAAATGAGACCGCACCATCGATTTATACAGGGGCATTATGATACTGGCTGATTTGTTTTCAATTCCCTTTCTAATAATTCCCAGCATGGCATTGGCCTTTTTTATTGCAAACGCACACTGTCTTGACATTTTCAGTGAGTTATCTACCACGATCCCAAGATCTCTCTCTTGGTCAGTCTCTGCCAGTTCACACCCCATCAACTTGTATTTGTAGCTGGGATTCTTGGCCGCAATGTGCATTACTTTGCACTTGGCCACATTGAACCGCATCTGCCATGTTGACGCCCACTCACCCAGCCTCAACAGATCCCTTTGGAGTTCCTCACAATCCTCTCTGGTTCTCACCACCCTGAACAATTTAGTGTCATCCGCAAACTTGGCCACTTCACTGCTCACTCCCAACTCTAAATCATTTATGAACAAGTTAAAGAGCATGGGACCCAGTACCGAGCTCTGCAGCACTCCACTGCTTACCATCCTCCACTGCGAAGACTGCCCATTTATACTCACTCTCTGCTTCCTATTACTTAGCCAGTTTTTGATCCACAAGAGGACCTGTCCTTTTACTCCATGACTCTCAAGCTTTCTAAGGAGCCTTTGATGAGGAACTTTGTCAAAAGCTTTCTGGAAGTCAAGGTAAACAACATCTATCAGGTCTCCTTTGTCCACATATTTGTTCACCCCCTCAAAGAAATGTAACAGTTTAGTGAGGCAAGATCTTCCCTTACAGAGCCCATGCTGAGTCTTCCTCAATAACCCGTGTTCATCAATGTGCCTACTCATTCTGTCCTTGATAATGCTTTCTACCAACTTTCCCGGTATTGAAGTCAGACTGACTGGCCTGTAATTTCCTGGATCTCCTCTGGAACCCTTTTTAAAGATGGGGGTGACATTTGCTACCTTCCAGTCCTCAGGAATGGAGGCAGATTTCAATGAAAGATTACAGATTTTTGTTAGAAGATCCACAAGTTCAACTTTGAATTCTTTCAGAACTCTCGGATGTATGCCACCCGGACCCGGTGACTTAGTTTTTAATTCGTCTAACAGTTGTAGGACCTCCTCTCTTGTCACCTCAATCTGACTCAGGTCTTTCAACACCTCTTCCAAAATTAGTGGTTCTGGGGCGGGCAAAAAGTTCTCATCTTCCACAGTGAAGACAGAGGCAAAAAATGCATTCAGCTTCTCAGCCTTTTCGCTATCCTCCTTCAGTAATCCTTTTACCCCATGGTCATCCAAGGGCCCCACTGCCTCCCTGGCTGGTTTCCTGCTTCTAATATATTTGAAGAAATTTTTATTGTTGGTCTTTATGTTTTTTGCAATATGCTCCTCATAGTCCCTTTTTGCCTGCCTGATCACAGTCTTGCATTTGATTTGCCACAGTTTGTGTTCCCCTTTATTAATCTCACTTGGACTGGTTTTCCACCGCTTAAAGGAGTCCTTCTTACCTTTTCAGCTTCCATTACTTTGTTTGTTAACCATGCAGGCCTTTTCTTATGCCTGTTTGTGCCTTTCCTAACTTGTGGTATGTATTTTATCTGAGCTTCTAGGATTACAGTTTTAAATAGTCTCCAAGCTTCCCCAAGGGTTTTGACCATATTTACCTTTCCTTTCAGTTTCCTCCTCACCTCAGAGAATTTACCCCTTTTAAAGTTAAAAGTGGTTGTGGCAGTCTTTTTCGGCAACTCCCTATTTATACAAACGGGGAAATCAATAACATTATGGTCACTGCTCCCAAGTGGCGCAATCACTTTTACATCTCTCACCAAGTCTTGGGCATTACTTAGGACCAAATCCAGGATTGCCCCACCCCTGGTAGGTTCTGAGACCATCTGCTCCATAGCACAGTCATTGAGAGAATCAAGAACTCAATCTCTTTCTCTCGACCAGAACACATATTGACCCAATCAATCTGCGGGTAGTTAAAATAACCTATTACGACACAGTTTTTATGTTTAGCCACTATCTTTAAGCTTTCCATCATATAATCATCCTCTCTGTTTTGATTTGGTGGGCGATAACAAACTCCCTTAGTTAAATTTCCTTTTGGGCCCTCTATTTCAACCCAAAGCATTTCTAAAAGGGAATCTAATTCTCTGACCTCAGTCTTACTGGACCGTATATCCTCTCTGACATACACAGCCACCCCTCCTCCAACCCTTCCCTCCCTATCCTTCCGATATAACTTATATCCAGGAATCACCGTGTCCCACTGATTCTCCTCATTCCACCAAGTTTCTGAAATTCCCACAATGTCTATGTTTTCTCCCAACACTAAACATTCCAATTAACCAATTTTACTTTGAACACTTCTAGCATTTGCATACAAACATACAAACGTACAAGTAGAAGTAAATAAAGTGAAATGGTACAATAACAGATGGGAAAAGTAGTTAGGAAAAATCTATGGCTGAAGACTGTAAATGAAATTCATATATCATCAGAATATTTTTCAGATATATTTTTAATGTCTTTCCCCCAATTACTATTTTAACACACACACCCCTATGTTACTGGGAGATAGCTGGCGCAACCTTTTTACATGCACAAATAAGAATGTGAAGCTGGAAGATATAATTCTATATCTTCCAGCTCCACTTCTTTCTATAGTGCAGAAGGCAGGGTTTTTTGTGAACAGGAATGCACAGGAAAGCAGTTCTAGCTGGCTTGGTGTTAGGGAGTGTGGCCTAATATGCCAATGAGTTCCAACTGGACCTCTTTTTTTTAAACAAAAGAAGCCCTGGTGTAAGGGACCTAATTTCCAAGCTTCTAAGTTAACACACATGTATCACATTTAATGGGAGATTCTACAGAACTCAGTCAGGTTTCATTTGTACTCCACATAACCTCTCTCCCCCCCAAAAAACCCCTAGAACACACTTTCTGTAGACCATTTCCCTCAGTTGTTGAGCTTGGTGAAACACTCCAAATGAGACACTGTGCTATCAGTATTTCTTCTACTCTCTTGCTTGGGATACTGCAGAACACTTAACAGTGTTCTACAGAACAGGACCTGCTCATAGCTTTCTTGGAAATGGCTCTATAATATTATTATGGGACATGTTACTTGATTATGTTAAGAGAGCAGAGACTATTGTTTCTTTTTGGATTTTAACATCTCCATATTGTTGATAGTGAATAACAGTATTCTCTGTATACAAACATTATATTTAAAATAAAAATTGTTTTGGATAGTGAATAACACAGGTTTCCCCTTAATAACCATTAATGGCTAGTTTTCTTGCAAAAGACTGTTGTGAAAACTACCTGGAATCGTATTTGTCTGCTGGATGGGGGCTAAATTATACAGCTTGGATTTGGTCAGAGAAAAAAAATTATTTGAGTAGTGGAATTTGTTGTAACCAGTTGATACGATAACCATCTTCAGATACTTGAAGGAGTGTCACATAGAGGATGGTGTGGAGTTGTTTTCTTTTGCTCCATAATGTTTTCTATTGCTCCAGAACCAACCAGTTTAAATTAAATCAAAGGAGTTTTTGACTAAACATTAGGAAGAACTTCCTGATAGAGCAGTTCCTCAGTGGAACAGGCTTCCTTGGGAGGTGGTGGGCTCTCCTTTGGAGGTTTTTTAAATGGAGGCTAGATGGCCATCTGACAATAACGCTGATTCTGTGAACTTTGGCAGTTAATGAGGAGGGCATTAGTGCTTAGTTCTTGTGACCCCTTCTTACATGCCCAGGGAAATGCTGTTTACCACTTTGGGGTTAGATAGCAATTTTTCTCCAGGCCAGTTTGACCAGGGATCATTGAGAGGTTTTTTTCCTTTTTTGTTTTTGCCATCTTCTGGGTTTGGAGCAAGGGTCACTGAGTGTGTGTGTGTAGGGGGAAGATACTTGTGAATTTCCTGCATTGGGCAGGGGGTTGGACTAAATGTCCCTAGAGGTCCCTTTCAACTCTATGATTCTATGAATAGCAAAGCTGCATTAAGCCTAGCACTGCCTGCTTGTATAATGACTTGTTTCCCATCTGGTCAACCTGTATATCAATAAACAAAAGGATATTACATTTAAAATTTATCCAGAATTTTTCTTACAGGAAACTGACCATTTAAAGCTTTCTTGGAATGTGCTATTGCTAAGGGAAGCAGGTGGCACAGAATCATGCCATCACATGCAAAAAACAACCATTATAATTTATTTCAGATTTATAACTTGTTAACTTTGCATCATCTGAAAGCCATAGCATGTATGATATACTATTTGATTTCTCTCAAGTTGCTCAGGGATGTTAGACTTCAGATTCTCTCAGGTAACTCCTTAGTGGGTGTGGCGTGGGAGGTTGGAGAGGGGCTGGCGATTTGGCTGGTGTACTGTTCGCCTAGCGCACCGGCCAACGCCTTACCGTCCCTGCTTGAGGCTGTGGCAGGCTGGGTGTTGGAGCACCCAAGGCTGGTGATCCTGGGTGACTTCAACGTCCATGCTGATGACCCAACCTCTAAGCCGGCGGCGGACCTAGTGTCATCCATGGCAACACTGGGACTCTCTCAATTTGTTACAACCCCCACTCACCAGGCTGGTCACATGCTAGACCTGATCTTTGCGGCTGGGGTTATGGTGGACGATGTAACTACAGAAGTAATGCCATGGTCGGACCACCTTGCTCTCAGGGCTCGTATGGACATTCCATTCCAAACCTGCTTAGGCGACGAGCATATTATGACTTGCCCGCGGAGCCAAATGGACCCAAAACGGTTCCAGATGGCCCTCTGGCAGTTCCCTCGATGGCCTGATTGAGTCCTGGAATAGCCGGCTCTCTATGGCCATTGATGAGATCGCACCTCGGCGCCCTCTGCAACCTCGGACTAGGCTGGCTTCGTGGTATAACCTGGAATTACGCCAGCTGAAACAGTGTCTCAGACGGCTAGAGAGGCAATGGCGGCGTACTCGGGATGAAGCAACTAGAGCATCTTATAGGGAATTTATGAGGTCCTATGAGATGGCAGTCAAGGCTGCAAAGAAGATATACTTTGCGGTTAAGATTGCGTCTGCAAATTCGCGCCCGGCACAATTGTTAAGAACAATTTGGAATCTTACTACATTGCCACAAGGCAAACCAAATGTTAAGGAATTGGAGATAGGCTGTGAGGCTTTTGCGAAATTTTTTGCTGACAAAGTCCAATCGCTCTGCCACGATTGCCCTGCCATGTTGGATACAGTAAGTAGACTCGAGGCTCCGTGCCTGCCTTCTGGTTTGAACCTGGATCGTTTCATCCCTCTCAGTTTGGAGGAAGTTGACAAAATCCTCTCTGCTGCATGCCCAACAACTTGCGATTTGGACCCATGCCCCTCCTGGTTAATTAAAGCTTGCCAGGAGGAGCTAAGATGTCCTATACGGGACATCATAAATAGATCTCTTTTGGAGGGTCTTTTTCCAACCCCTCTGAAGGAGGCAGTGGTCCGCCCCCTCCTGAAAAAGGTTGCATCAGATCCGGCCGAATTGGCGCATTACCGGCCGGTCTCAAATTTGCCCTTTTTGGGCAAAGTTATAGAGAGGGCTGCAGTGTTGCAGTTGCAGAGTTTTCTGGATGACACTTCCACCTTAGATCCTTTTCAGTCTGGCTTCTGCCCAGGCCACGGGACGGAGACAGTGCTGGTCGCCCTGATGGATGATCTCTGGCGACATCTGGATCGAGGCGGTGTGGCGGTACTGCTGTTGCTAGACCTATCGGCGGTGTTCGATATGGTCAATCACCAGCTGCTGACCTGCCACCTCGCCAACACAGGGATTCAGGGGATATAGCCTTACAGTGGCTTTCCTCTTTCCTTGAAAATCGGGGACAAAGGGTGGTGATTGAGGGAGAGCTGTCCCAGAGGCACCCACTTAATTGTGGGGTGCCCCAGGGGGTGTTATTTAACATCTACATGCGCCCCCTTGCCCAGATTGCCCGGGGATATGGGCTGGGTTGTCACCAGTATGCTGATGACACCCAGCTCTATCTATTGATGGGCGGTCGGGCTGCTGACATCCCTGTAGAACTGGACCGGACTGATTGGATCAAGCTGAGCGGGCTGAAATTGAATCCAGCGAAGACAGAGGTCCTTTGCCTAGGTCGCAGCGGTCCGGAAGGAGGGATCCCCCTTCCAGCTTTTGATGGGGTGCCACTGGTACCAGTGCACGAGGTCAGGAGCTTGGGAGTGCTACTGAAGTCTTCCCTGACAATGGAGGCCCAGATAGCTGCCACTGCCAAATCCGCCTTTTTTCATCTTAGACGGGCGAGGCAGTTGGCCCCCTTCTTGGAACGAGGCAACCTGGCAACAGTGATTCATGCGACGGTCACCTCGAGATTGGACTACTGTAATGCCCTCTACATGGGGCTGCCCCTGTACCGAACTCGGAAACTGCAGCTACTAGTGAAGAATGCAGCAGCCAGGCTGCTAGTGGGACTACCTCGGTGGGAACATGTACGGCCTAGGCTGCAAGAACTGCACTGGCTGCCAATTGTATACCGGGTTCGTTACAAGGTGCTGGTTGTTACCTTTAAAGCCCTATATGGCCGAGGACCTGCCTACCTTAGGGACCGCCTTTCTCCATATGTTCCCCAGAGAGCACTGCGCTCCAGCTCACAAAATCTTTTGGAAATCCCTGGGCCTAAGGAGGCCAAACTAAAAACAACCAGGGAGCAGGCCTTCTCCATAAAAGCGCCCCAATGGTGGAATCAGCTGCCGGAAGAGGTGCGGGCCCTACGGGATCTTAATCAGTTTTGTAGGGCCTACAAAACCGCCCTCTTCCAATTAGCCTTTTAAGATGGAACCAGAACTAATATTACGCTGTCTTGGACAAACAGAGATTGTAGCACCGTTGTATTGTTTTTAGCTTAATTTTAATATTAATTTATATATTGTATTTATGCCATTGTTTACTGATTTTATTATCTGTTTATTGTTATACCATGATATTATATCATGCTTTGTAAGCCGCCCTGAGCCTGCCTTGGCGGGGAGGGCGGGTTGTAAATAAAAACGTATTATTATTATTATTAGCAGTCAACCTCTCTGGCCCAAGACTGTGAAGGCCCTCTGTGAAACTGGAGCACTTAGTTAGTAGTAGCCAGAGGAGTGCTGACACATCTGCATACAAGGCCACACAGAACAGATCATCCAATTGTATTAAAAGAAGTGAAAATGGAAGAAAGGTTAGAAGTCAAAGAGACAAGAAGAGGAATATTGGACCAACAGGAGATTTTCTGCTAGTGCCCAAAAATTTGCTTTCAGCACTTGGGAGATATCTTGCACATGGTCTTTTGTTGCCTGTTTATATGAAATAGATGCCCATGAGCAGTGAACATGCTCATATATGATAACTAAACTGTGCAAATATAGCTTCACCTTGTCCATTGTTCCTTGAGTCTTCACATCCTCTACTGTTCTTGGTTTACTCATATTTGTGGAGTTTTTGGAGAACGTCTACCTGTTCCACTTGTCTGCTTTCAGTCCAAACTGCTGCAATTTCCCACAGCAAAATAAAGCTCAAAGGAGACACACTTCATGCTAGAAGGAAAGGAGGAACTGGGTGTTTGCAATGTTCTGTTCCCTCTATTTTTAGACAGTGATGTATATTCAAGAGCATTTCAACTCCTCCATCCCAGAGACACTGTTTTCCTTTTCTTGCTCTCATGCTTTCCAGAGCAAGTTCCTCATGTATTCTGAATACATTAGGTCATTTTGATTGCATTTAAAAGTCAGTATTTCCAGTAGATTTGTCAGCTCTCATCTGTGTTTCAAATAACACCAACCTTATTCAGGTCAAATTCACTCATCCTTGTCCTACTTCCTCCTGTCACCCCAGATTGCAATTAAATATAGGCCTAATGGGACTCTTTATCATGAAGATCATTTAATGGTGTGATCATAGACAGAGGAGTATTTCCTACACGTACCATGTCAGCAAAAGAATTCCTATAGACATTCAGTCAATACACAGACTTTGTGTACTGACTACATTTCCCCCACACAGAAGTCATGTTTTGTTTGCTTTATGGAAACAATAAACTGATCAAGGGAGAGGCCAGAGTTGCATCTGCTTGGTGTGCAAAAGGTTCCAGGATCAATCACCAGTATCTCCATTTAAATGGGATCAGGTTGTAGGTGATATGAGCAATCTCAACCTGAGACACTGGAGAGCTGCTGCTAGTCTGATTAGACAGTACTGAACTTGATGGACCAATGAGACAGCTTAATATGTTCATGTGTGTGACTAAAACTCTGTTGACTTCAACTATTTCAAGAACCCCAGCCCCAATCCATTTAAGGTGTTAAAAGTAATAATCAGCATTCTGAACTGTGCCTTGAAACAAATGAGCAAGCAGTGCAGATCTTTAACCACATAGTTTTTAAAAATCCTAGACCATTACCCTGACATCATTAATTCACTTCTGGTTTTCAGGAGAAATGATGCCAATGTGCTGGCATAATGCCAGAGTCTGCCCCATTTCCCCCCATTATCTTTCTGCAGGCATTTCAGGTGCCACCAGGCAATGACTGGGATTGCTAGATCTCCTTCAATAGTGGAAGACCTGACAATCTTGACATCAGGTGATCCTATCACTGCTAATGTGGAGTTCAAGTTGGCATGAATATAAGAAATTTTATCTGCAAAGTGTTGAGCAAAATGGTCATACTAAGCAGTCCACCTTCTCCTGTAGGGCACAAATCAGCTCACAAAATAAAGTTTGTCATGAATTCTGACCAGTTTGTGGTTCATGAAGTAATGCTTGTGGCAGGGTGTCCTGAACAAACATTCCATGAATTTTGGTGCTGTTCATAGTGCTTCATGGGATTCATGAATGGATACGTTCCAGACTGTTTGTGTTGAGTTAAACTGCTTACAAAACTCCTAGGAACAGCAGAATCCTCCAGCCTTGGAAGCACCAACAGGAGACCTCCAAAGCTTAATAGGCACTGCTGGCTGCCAATAACACATTCTGCTCTATGGTATCAGAAAGCTATATATACATTCAGTTCAGTTCTGCACCTTTTTGTCTGTTGGCTATTCACAGTTACACAGAGAGTCAGAGAATTTCTTAAAAGCCAACTAGCAGAGCACATACATTTGTTCCCTCCTGATTGTGAACTCCTCTTCCCTGCTGGGGCTTGGGTGTTAGGTGGACTCAGGACTCATCTCTTTGCTCATGCTGGGTGTCTTGGCTAAGTGAGGACCCACATTTTATAGCCTTCTGATTGTGAACTTCTCTCCCTGCTGGGGTTGGGTGTTAGGTGGACTCAGGGCTCATAGCCATGCAAGAAAGATTGGGCCACATGACAGTGTTGTGTGACCAGTAGTATGGGGGATCAGCATTGGTGGTCTCAGGCAACTTGGAAAGGTACTCAGTCAGACAATGGTTCAAATCAACCAGACTCCATTTGATTCAAAGTTTAAGGCTTTATTTGAGAGTTCATAGTTTCTGAGCGTGGAAAGATTGGAACTGATACGATTTTGCATGTGAGGAGTTACTTTAAGGAATTGCACATCAAAGGTTTCTAAACAAACCTGCATTCCCAGGCATTCTAAGCCTAAAGTGATACATTTCACACAGTCACTTTCTCTTATCTCCTGGTGGTCCTTGATCTCACAGGAATGGCCAAACCGCCTTCCCGGGAGGCATTTTATCTTCAAAGGGAAGTTGCTTTTGTTAGTTCCAGGGATAGGAATTCACACCAATGTTAGTAACAACTATGCTTCTACTTTGATATGCAAGGTCTCTTCCCATGGTTAGTAACAGAGGCTAGAAAATGGAGTCAGTTAAGCTAAGCATTTCATTACAGTTAACTAAGCTAAGTATTTCTCAGAGTAATATTCCAGTGTCTGACATACTCCCTCACCATGACCTCTGTCATATCCTCCACCATTGTACCCTTCCATCTGGCATCTCTGTCACTGCTGACCTCTCAGTTCACTAGTGACTGCCAGTAGTGGAGCTTCTCCCTGGCTGGGCTCTTTGAAGCAGATGTGCTGGGTTGCAGGTCCTCACCCCAGCCTAGGATTGCCAATCTCTCAGTGGGAGCAGGGGAACCCCCATTTTCTCAGGCTCTTGCCTACCACATCAGGGGGCCAGCAGGGGTAAAATCCCACCCCCCCAACTTTTCAGGCCTATTTTGAGTTTTAAGCCTACTTCCAGTTAGGGTGAGGCTCTAGTCTTGGGGCAAAACTCTATGGTTTGAAGTCAGAATCTACAACAACCAGTGTCCCCCCTTCCCCCACAACTGACAGTATGCCCAAAATCAGAAGTAGGCCTGGAAATGCTCAGCGTTAACCAGGGGCGTAGCTACGGCTTTGGGGGCCCGGGGCCCAAGATTTATGTGGGCCCCCCTACGTGTGTGCACACCACCGGAAACAGGAAGTGACGTCACTTCCGGCGACGTCACTTCCGGCGACATCATGCCACCGCCGGAAACAGGAAGTGACATCACTTCCTGTGACATCATTTCCCCCCGCGCCACCTGCCAGAAGCAGGAAGTGACATCACTTCCTGTGGCATCACTTCCCCCAAATGACATCATTTCCCCCAAATGCCACTGCCGGAAACAGGAAGTGACTTCACAGCACTTCCTGTGACGTCCCCCAAAATCCCCCAAATATCACCGCCGGAAACAATTTTGTTCTCAATTCCTGTATATACTTCATCAGTATATGGGGTAAGGCACTTTCTCAACTGTGCTGCATAATGCAGCCTATTTATTTTGTCCTGTTTGCTCTGTTGGCTCTATCTGCGCCACCCTCATCACTTTCGGGGTGTGGATACCCCAGTGGGGTGGGCTCCCGACTCCCTCCGCCGGCTGTTTCTGATAGCCCTGCGCCCCCTCTTTCATTTGATATGTGTCCCGTGCGGGTGCCACCCTCCCGCCGGGAGATGCCGCAAAATGAGCCCCCTTGAGGCTTATGGCGGCAGGGCTCGGGGGAAGCGAGCTAGACTGCTGTTCTTTTGAGGGGTTATAGAGTGTTTCGAGCCCGTCCCTGTGGCATCGGTCCCATCGTTGTGGGACCCAGGGGGGCGGCGCAGCGGCCCACCGAAGCAGCCTGTCACTAATAACACAGGTCGAGATGCAGGACAGGAACCCGGAAGTGACCGACAGGCTGCTTCAGCGTGCCGCTGCGCCGGCCCCCTGGGCCCCACAACGATGGGACCGATGCCACAGGGATGGGCTCGAAACACTCTATAACCCCTCAAAAGAACAGCAGTCTAGCTCGCTTCCCCCGAGCCCTGCAGCCATAAGCCTCAAGGGGGCTCATTTTGCGGCATCTCCTGGCGGGAGGGTGGCACCCGCACGGGACACATATCAAATGAAAGAGGGGGCGCAGGGCTATCAGAAACAGCCGGCGGAGGGAGTCGTGAGACCACCCCACTGGGGGATCCACACCCCGAAAGTGATGAAGGTGGCGCAGATAGAGCCAACAGGACAAAATAAATAGGCTGCATTATGCAGCACAGTTGAGAAAGTGCCTTATCCCATATACTGATGAAGTAAATACAGGATCTGAGAACAAAATTGCACCAGAAGACACAAACACAAAGCTCCCTTACACTGAATCAGTGCTTGGGTCCTGTCAAGGAAGAAACCTCATGATTTGGCAAGAGCCTGAAGATGGAAAGCAAAGGAGAAAAAAGAGGCAAAGATGAAGCCAAGGCCTCATGCTCATTCTACACAGATCATTGTGGGTGATGTCAGGGAACGAAGGGAGGAGGAAACGAGGCCTGTGTGCTGGCCTCATTTATTATTAATTGAATTTCTGCACATGAGCAAATTCTTTGCCTTCAGGGCTTCTTTTGTAGCAGGAGCTCCTTTGCATATTAGGCCACACCTCCATGATGTATCCAGTCCTCCAAGAGCTTATAGGGCCTACTGTAAGCTCTTGAAGTTTTGGCTACATCAGGGGAGTTTGGCCTAATGTGCAAAGGAGCTCCTGCTACAAAAGAAGCCGTGCTTGCCTTGATGCTCCAAGGAGGCTGTTCCATCCCACACTTCTTTCTTTTTTTGTTTTCAAGTCATCGCTGATGGCAACCGCACAGAGTTGTCAGGCAAGGGATGTACAGAGGTGGCTTGCCATTGCCTGCCTCTCTGTAGCAACACTGGACTTCCTTGGTGGTCTCCCATCTAAGAGCCAGATGGTGTAGCTTCTGAGATATGATGAGAGGGAGATAGCCTGGGCTGTCCAGGTCATGGCCCTCCCCCCACTAAAAAAAGCAAAGGTAGTCCCCTGTGCAAGCAAGCACCAGTAGTCGCTGACTCTGGGGTGATGCCGCTTTCACAACATTTTCTTGGCAGACTTTTTACATTGTACTTTTCACAATGCTTGCCATTGCCTTCCCCAATCATCTACACTTCTCCCCAGCAAGCTGAGTACTCATTTTGCCGACCTCGGAAGGATGGAAGGCTGAGTCAACCTCGAGCTGGCTACCTGAACCAGCTTTCGCTGGGATTGAACTCAGGTCCTGAGCAGAGAGCTTGAACTGCAGGACTGCAGCTTACCACTCTGTGCCACGCCCCCCACCCCACTACTGGAGGAGTTTAAAAAAAATTGCTAACAGCTAGATCAAAATAGTTTTATGTATTAAAATATCACTGCTATCTATAGCTGCAATATATTAATATCCAGAATTCATTAAAAAAAACTTTAGTCCTTCCCCCCCCCCCCCAGTTATGAACAATGTGCAGCCAATACAGCTTCCGTTATATGTCTGCAATGAAAACTATCAGAAACTTACTCAAAAAGAAGTTAGTCATTGCCACAGCAGATCAACATAATGGCACATCAGCATTTTTTTAAAAACTACTGCTGAGCAGTGTTCCCTCAACTTAGAGTGAACTAACTAACTCAGCTTAGTGCCAGCTAGCTCACAGATTTTTAGCCTTCAGCTCCCACATTTTTCTCTTAGCTCAGGAAGAATGACCCCAGAGCACACTAATTTATGCAATGGCTCACAACTTCAATGCCAGTAGCTTGCGAAGTAGAATTTTTGCTCACAAGACTGCAAGTTGACACATCGGTTTTTCATAAAGCTGTGTAAACCTCGCTTCAGTTCAGCTCGTCCCCCCCCCTCCAGACTTCGAGAAGGAGGAGTGGGCCGGAGACGACCGTTTCCTTTAAACACACAGTTCCATAACTTGTTCTCCCCTCCTCCATGTGCGCACCAGCCTCCTTCTCCCGCGGCGGGGGGAGGGGAGTGGACGGCAACCGCCAACCGCGGGAGAAGCCCGAGAAGGAGGCTGGTGCGCACGCGCGCCTTCTGAGGCGAGGGAGCGAAAGAGAGGAGAAGCGACAAGCCTTTCCCGCGCTTTGCTTTCATTCAGCTCGTCGATTGTGTGAGAGAGTGAGGGGGGAAAAAGGGGGGGGAAAGGGAAGGGAATGAGGAGCCCCGACGTGCGTGCACGCGCCCCTCCCCACCCCCCTTTTTTTGCCATGTGCGCGCGCTCCCCCTCGCTGTCGGGCGCCGCGGGCGCCTCCATTCTTTTTCTCCCCCCCTTTCAGCGCAGCAACGTCACGTCATCACGGCCATTGTTTGGGGGGCCCCCTTGCCAACGCGTGGACCCCCAGACCTGGGGCGGACCGCCCTTGCCGCCCCCCCTCCCTACGCGTCTGGCGTTAACTTCTGTTCTCCCAGAAGGATGTTGGTAAACCCCTGCTGACTAGGTAAGTTGAATTGGCAAACCTATACCAGTCTCTTCTACTCCCTGTTCCCACTGGCCATGTCTGTTGGCCCGAAGCCTCTGTAGTGTTTGCAGAGTTCACACTTCCATTGCATGAGCTTTGCATTCAGGAGAATAATGCTGCCTTCTATCCAGGGGTCACAGTCTATACAGGCTAGCTTGTAGTCCTCTTGATTGCAGAGAGGTTGCAACTTGGTGGTGATGCCCACCTGCAACCACTCTTCAAAGGCCCTGTCATATGGGAGAACAGCTGGATCCAGTGCAGAAGCCAGCATCCAGTCCAGCCCTCAAATCAGGTTGATGACTTTCCCCAGGCTGGCCATATGGGCACACAGCATGTCAATGCTGTTCTGGAAAGGCTTGAGGACATGCACCATTTGGAGGAGAGTCAGCCAGTCACTGGGGAATGCTGAGCTTCTCTTCCCCATGCAGGATGGTTATGGAGGAAATGATATCCAGCTTGGTGCTGCCTGCTCCACCAAATGTGTAATCATGACATAGGTGGAGTTCTTCACCCCCCTCCCCCTGCCTCTTGTGCTGCAGATGGGCAGACTTGTTGTTGCACCAGAAGTGGGTGGCCAGATACCAACAGATCTTCAGCAAGCACTGCATCTTGAAGAGGGCAGCATCCTAGGTGGCCTTGACTGTGCTCCCCACCCCCAGAGCATCATTCACTACCAGCTGAAGCATGTGTGCCAGATAGATTATGCCCTTAAGGCACACAGGCTTCACCTCTGCTACCATGTTGACACCAGTGTCCATGACCATGTAGCCATAGACAATGTTGCCACTGCCCACCCATTCCTCCAAGCTTCTCTGCATCACACAGTGGCAATGTTTTGCACTGTGTGGTCTGCACCCATCCCCTGCACATGGAGCAGAACCATTTTGTAGCCTGCTGGCAGAACTGTCCCCTCCTTGGGCCTGGGCCATACCCTGACAGTTCTGCTATGAAGTGCATGGTTCTGGAGTGAAGTGCATGATTTCAACCAGGTGGCAGGAGGAACCAGTGCAGAGCTGTCCCTGTGGAGAGCTGCTTGTCAGTTTGAAATCCTGGCTGGAAGTTGAATTGGAGTTGCCCATCCTGATGGCAGCAGTGGCAAGAGGAGGGCAACCAGGGGACAGGCATGTGCAGAGTCTACTCAGTGGCTTAGGCTGGTGGCTGTCCCTCCTCCATTGGGAGTGATGCCAAGGTCCTGGGGGAGCTGCATGCCATTGGCCTTCATAGGGCACCACAACCCCATTTCACATGCTCTGCAGAGCAGCTAGTCAGCCAAGCACTCTACAATTCAGGTGATGCATAGCACTTTGGAAAGGTGTCAAATGCATTGCAGGCCACCTCATAGAGGGATTGCTTTTCTGTACCCTTGCGCTTGGCAATCCCTGCAAAAAAGGTTCTGCAAAGACACCGTGGGGATCAGGACACTTGGGAGGTGGGCAGCCAAGGAACTGTCCCCTCCTTGGGGACAGTTCTGCCAGCACTGCGTGGCTGCGGGGGGGGGGGGGGGGCGGGGGGAGCAGATGGAGCCTGAGTCATTGCTGGTTCTTGGATGGGTTGGGGCTACTTGAGGTTTTTCTCTCTGGCTCTGATTCTTCCCATTCAGTGGTGGACTGGCCAGGGTGTCAGCTTGCCCAATGGTAAGTGGGCTCCTGATGAAGTGGGCCCCCTTAAACATTAGACAATATGTTAAAGATGTTAATGTCCTTTTAGTAGCTTGAAAATATAATAAAGTTCCAATATTATTACTGTAATGCAACTAAAATTTACATTGCATTTACGGTTGCCAGACTCCAGGTGGGGCCTGGGGATCTCCTACTTTTACAACTGATCTCCAGCTGGCAGAGATCAGCTCCCCTGGAGAAAATGCAATCTGTATTTACATTTAATATCTGCTGCATACTGCCAGTAAAATGTACAATATAGACACACTGTAATTACTAAATATATATATATATATATACACACACACACATACATTTATTTTGTAAACGTTTTAATTGTACCTTTTTCCACTTATGTATTTTTTGAAAATTTTATTTATTTCTTATAAAAATTAAATGATAGCCTTATAGTTGTAGGTGGGCCCCCTTTGTCTCCTGGCAACCAATATTTTTAGACCCAGTCTGCCATCAAGTGCAGCAGCAGAAAAAGGCTATGTGTGGGGGAAATTGGTGGGCTATTCTCCCCTCCCCATAATAGCCTTGTGAGAAACATTTCACTCCAAATGAAGAAATCAATTTGGCCATTGTTCCTCTGGCCATTTCCTCTTCCAGCCAGATGTTCACAGATGCGAGAGTCTCTCTCTCCAGGCAGCCCAAGTAGGATTCATTGTTCATGAAGGACTCCCCCTGCAGCCCCATTTTTCTTCCCAGCTTCTTGTCAGTAGTTTCAGAAAAAGTCTAGGTTTCTCCCTTTTTCCTGCATTCCTTTTTGTTCCCTTTCATTCAGCAAACTAACAGTAAAACTAATGCGCAAAGTTTGAAGCATGATGACTTTAATAGAATATGTTTGTTGGACTCTACAGCACAGCTGCTATATTTATTGTTGTTGTTGTTGTTGTTAGTTTATTCCGCTCCTTCCCCCTTTTGGTGGGCTCAGAGCAGAGTACAACAGTTTAAATTAAGGTCACAATAAAATCATAATAAAATCAACTTCAGCAATCAGTAAAGTGCAATAGGTTAGTTCAGCATGATGATATGAAGCAAGATAGTATAGCACCACAATACAGTGGTGCAGTGGGCCATAAAGGCATAAGGGGAGGCCAACCGATCTAATAGGTGGATAGATGCCCGCTGCCTCATCCAAAGACCTGGCGGAACAGGAGAGGGAGGAATTCAGAATCACTTCCAGTCTCTTCACCTGCTGGGCCAGTACCAAAGTGGCATCGCCCAGGGCTGGGAGCTGGATGCACGAACCCACCCCCCCTCGATTCAGATACAGGACCTCCATCTTAGTTGGATTTAACTTCAGTTGACTCTGCTGTAGCCACCCAGCCACAGATTCTAACACCTCCGACAGCTGTTCAGGAGCGGAAGATGGTCTGCCGTCCATCAACAGATAGAGCTGGTTGTCATCAGCATACTGGTGACAGCCCAGTCCAAAACCTCGGGTGATCTGGGCAAGGGGGCGCATATAGATGTTAAATAATGTAGTCGAGAGAATAGCTCCCTGCGGCACTCCACATATAAGTGGGTGCCACAGGGAGGTCTGCTTGCCAAGCATAACCCTTTGTGCCCATCCCCGGCCACCCCCCATACCCCGGCGACGGCAAGGCAGTGAGTCAATGGGTCGTAGTTGACCGTGTCAAATGCTGCTGATAAATCAAGAAGGATCAGCAGCACTGACCCGCCTTGGTTCAGGTGCCTTCTTAGGTCATTTGTGAGGGTGACTAGTACTGTCTCCCATGGCCCGGGCAGAAGCCAGACTGGAATGGGTCCAGGGCAGATGTTTCATCCAGGTAAAACCTGCAGCTGCTTTGCTACCGCTTTCTCAACTACCTTTCCCAGGAATGGCAGGTTCGAAACTGGGCAGTAGTTAGCTAGGACGCTATGGTCCAGCGAAGGTTTTTTCAAAAGCGGGCAAATTATAGCCTCCTTTAATCTCTCTGGGAATGTCCCACTTGTCAAGGACAGGTTAACAATGTCACCCAGAGAGGCCCTGATATCATCCTGGCAAGCCTTCACAAGCCAGGATGGACAGGGACCCAGGGAGCAGGGCAATTGCATTAGTCCCCCCACAAAAAACCCCACAAAACCAGACTTGGATGCCACCTTCCACATGTCACAAGTGATGTTGCACCCCAATTTAGAAAAAGTGTGTTTTTAAAATTGTAGCTGCAGAATGAATACACTGGAAGAAAAAGAACGGTGCGTAAGGTGGGAACAGAATCTGAAGACAAATTTAAAAGCTTACTGCTCTGATAATCTGCAGTAAAATGTGCATGCATAATAGGCCAATGTTACCTAGCTAGGCACTATAACTTGTGTACTACAACAGACCTTTGATTAATAACACCTTGCCACAGCTGGATTTGGGGGCTGTTGCTAGTGTCCATGCTTTGGGTTAAATAATACTAGCAGAGGAAAATAGTGCAAGTATTTGTGTACTCCTGGACAATTAAAAACAGATGTGAAAGCTTGACCTCTAGTGGCTACAAATAGCTGTGAAAAGCCAGATGTGAGGAAAGACAGGAGGTGGGTGGGGGAACAGAGGGGTCAAATATCAGCAACGAAGAAGATAGAAGAACAACCCAGCTACATTTTGGAAACTGACAAACTGAAAAATTATGCAAACAGAAGACCTATAATGCCAAAGAATAGATACTTAAGAAACGCTTTGTAAGATGAGATCAAAGTTCTGTGTAGTTAAGCCCCCAACCTATAGCCAGTCCAATTCATAAAGAGGGCTTGATGAAAACACACACACACCTTCTGAGGCTTGTCACCAGAACTACACCAGAACCTGGGGTATATTGCTTTCTAAGGCTTAGGACTTTTGTAATGGCTGCTTGTCACAAAACATTTTGTGATTATGCTCAAATGTAGGCATATTATACATAAGAAAAGCCCTGTTGGATCTGAACAAGGGCCCATGTAATTCAGTCTTCTGTTTCCAAGATTGGCTAGCTGGGTACTGCACAGGAACCCAAAAACAGCAATATGAAGAACCCTGCTGTTTGTCCCCACAGCCATTCTCTCCTTAGTAAATAGTATTCAGAGGTATACTGCTTCTGAACATGGGGCTTCCCATCAGCTACTTTGGCTGATAGATCTATGCAGGGGGGGAATTTTAGCAGGAGCTGCTTTGCATATTAGGCCACACTCCCTGATGTTATCAATCCTCCAAGAGCTTACAAAAAAGAGTCTTGGAGGATTGGCTACATCAGGGAGGTGTGGCCTAATATGCAAAGGAGCTCCTGCTAGAATTCCACCCCTGGATCTGTCCCATAATTTTTTTTTCACTTATCAGCTTTTTAGTTTAAATGTTATTCAAAATTTTGTATTAGTTATATAAACTTATCTTATATAAACTATATAAATTTACTTATGTAGCAGAACTTAAATAATTGCCAGAATGTTCTGCCTTATATTCTCCTCAGGTTTATTTCTTTTAACGTAAAGAGTAAGAGGGTGCCACAGTTCCAAACCAATGCAATTTCCTGACACATCCCAAAATATTTTCATAATGCAAAAGCTTACTCATTAGCTATGAATGTCACAGCCTGTTTACCCAGTCTTCCATTATTGGGAATGATATTTGTTTCCAGTATTTTGCAACTAAAATGAGGGCAGTGATTAATTTTCCTGGTCGATTTCAGTGACTTGTTTTTCTAGTTCAAGTCTTAAAATATCCTAACATTGTTGTATTCATCACATTGTTGTTGCTCTTTTCTTCCAAAGAACCAAGGGAATTCCTCATCTCTTGACTTTGCCCTCACAGTAACTATGTGAAGTAGGTTAGGTGACTGTCACAAGGTCATCCAGTGAGCTTCATAATGGAGTGGGAATTTGATTTCTGGTCTTCCCAGTCCTAGTCCAACAATGTTCTATCCACAACACATGGATGGCATAATGGGACCATATCACAGTACAATGAGATTTAATGGATTATGTGATAGACAAATGGAGGGGGCAAATATGGGCGACAGTTTGCTCTGGAAGCATCTGCCCTTTTAGCATAAATTTACAGCACAGATTTTTTTTTTAAAAAAAGAGGGCAGGTAGGTTTTAATAACCTCTGAATGGAGTGTAATGTACCAGATTGATTAATTTAATCAATACTGGTACAATTATTATCACCATCAGTGAAGTGAGGCATAATATTTCTGCTCTGTTCTCTTCTGCTTATGATTACATTTCCACTTTGTTCTCTCCTGTTTGAGTACCTTCAAATGAGTATTGACTGAATATTCATAGGAATGTTAATGTTTTAGACTACTAGCAAAAATTGGAAAATTGTTGATCTATTATCTACAATAGTTTCCTGTCTTGAATGAACAAATGATAATAGATTGCAACTAAGTATATAAATAAATGGGAAAGGAGTTTTCAAATTAAGCAGGTACTTGTCTTTTTCATCTTGCAGACAAGCTATTTAAATAGTGGATTTGGTATTTTCCCTAATATGAATTTGGATTTGGTACACAATTTGGATTTCCCCCCCTCTTATGGACTTGGATTTGGTACACAGGCTCCCAAATCCTTATGGTTCTTGCTCTTAATGTAGAATTCATATGAACATAAACTCCTAATCATCTTGGTTGCCCTCTTCTGCACAGTTTACAGCTCTGCAATTTCCTTTTTGAGACTTGGTGACCAGAACTACATACAATATTCCAGATCAAGCCACACCATAGATCTATACAGGGCATTATAATATTGACCATTCCATTTGCAATCCCTTTTCTAATAGTCCACCAATACAGAATTTGCTTTTTTTCACTGCTGTGGCACACTGGGTTGACACTTTTATTGAGCTATCTCCTTCTGTTTCATTCCCAGCAAGTTTAGACCCTACTAGCGTATACTTGGGATTTTTTGTGCCAGTGTGCATCACCTTACATTTATCAACACTGAATTTCTAGTTTTCTTTCTTTGACCCAATTCAGATTGCACAAACCATTCTTGATTCTGTGGACAGCAGAGATTTCAGGAAATTCCACACAGTGAGTTTCAAGTAAAAACACTGATTAGAGAATGTTTTCATAATGGCCCATTGAGCTAATCTTCAGCCATGGTCATACACATAACTGGGATTAATGACTACACATAGAAGGATCATGGTGGCAGTCCTTGCCCCAGTCTATCCATATCCAATCTGCATGGAACCAACATATGCACATAGGGCTCTTGCCATGTGGTTGAGAACCTTGAAATTGTAAGGTTAATGATAATGGGTAAAGAACTCTTTCCCCACTCCACCCATACACATTCACTCATTTTGGAGCTGTCACTAAAACAGGACTGAAGAGACCATGATGGACCATTAATCTCTCTCTCTCTCGGCTTGGCTTCGCGAACGAAGATTTAAGAAGGGTGCAATAGTCCACGTCTGCTGCAGGCTCGCTGGTGGCTGACAAGACCAATGTGGGACAGGCAGGTCCGGCCACAGTGGCTGCAGGGAAAAGTCTGATCTAGGGTTGGCCCTGTAGCAGTGCGATTCTTCCTCAATCTCCTTTTGTCCTCAAGACCAGCTATGCGTGTGTTCTCAAAGGAAGAGACAGCCTGGTGGATGGTGTGCCTCCATGCTTTGCGATCTGAGGCTAGGTCAGACCACTGGTGATGGTTGATGTGACAGGTGCTAAGGGATTTCTTCAAGGAGTCCTTGTACCTCTTCTTTGGTGCCCCTCTATTTCGATGGCCGGTGGAGAGTTCGCCATACAGGGCAATCTTGGGAAGGCGGTGGTTTTCCATCCTAGAAATATGCCCTGCCCAGCGCAGCTGCGTCTTCAAAAGCAGTGCCTCGATGCTGGTAACCTCTGCCCGCTTGAGGACTTCAGTGTTGGTCACAAAGTCACTCCAGTGGATGTTGAGGATGGTGCGAAGGCAGCGCTGATGAAAGCGCTCAAGGAGTCGCAGGTGATGACGGTATAAAACCCACGATTCGGAGCCATAGATGAGGGTTGTCATCACAACCGCTTTGTAAACATTGATCTTTGTGCCTTTTTTCAGATGCTTGTTGCTCCACACTCTTTTGTGCAGTCGGCCAAATGCACGGTTTGCCTTTGCCAGCCTGTTGTCAATCTCCTTGTCGATCTTGGCATCTGAGGAGATGATGCACCCCAGGTAGCTGAACTGCTGGACTGTCTTCAGAACTGATTCACCCACAGTGATGCAGGGAGGGTGATAATCTTCCTGGGGTGCAGGCTGGTGGAGAACTTCTGTCTTCTTCAGACTAACTTCTAGGCCGAATAGCTTGGCAGCCTCTGCAAAGCAGGACGTCATATGCTGCAGAGCTGATACCGAGTGGGAGACGAGTGCAGCATCATCAGCAAACAGTAGCTCTCGGATGAGTTTTTCCATTGTCTTGGAGTGTGCCTTTAGTCGCCTCAGGTTGAACAGGCTGCCATCGGTGCGATAGCGGATGTAGACACCATCGTCCTCATCTAGATCTACTGCGGCTCTTTGAAGCATCATGCTAAAGAAGATCGTAAAGAGAGTTGGCGCGAGAACGCAGCCTTGCTTTACACCTGTGCCTATTGGGAAGGGCTCCGAGAGGTCGTTGCAGTGTCTGACTTGGCCTCGCTGGTCTTCGTGTAGCTGGATGATCATGCCGAGGAACCTTGGGGGACATCCTAAACGTTCCAAGATTTGCCACAGGCCTTTCCTGCTAACGGTATCGAAAGCTTTGGTAAGGTCGACAAAAGTCACATACAGACCCTTGTTCTGTTCCCTGCATTTCTCTTGGAGCTGCCTGAGAACAAATACCATGTCGGTGGTGCTCCTGTTAGCTCTGAAGCCGCACTGGCTCTCTGGGAGGAGTTCTTCTGCAATGGTGGGCACCAGTCTGTTCAGGAGTATTCTGGCAAGGATTTTGCCTGCGATGGAGAGCAGGGTTATCCCCCGGTAGTTGGAGCAGTCTGACTTTTCCCCTTTGTTCTTGTATAGGGTGATGATGATTGCATCGCGAAAGTCCTGTGGTAATTTGCCTTGTTCCCAGCAGGTGACAAGTACTTTGTGAAGTGAGCTATGTAGTACTGTGCCCCCATGCTTCCAGATCTCTGGTGGAATTCCATCAACTCCTGCTGCCTTGCCACTTTTCAGTTGCTTGATGGCTTTAACAGTCTCTTCTAGGGTGGGGATCTCATCCAACTCTGTTTTCACCGGTTGAAGTGGGGTGAGGTGGATTGCTGAATCTTGAACTACGCGGTTGGCACTGAAGAGAACCTGAAAATACTCCGACCACCGGTTCAGTATGGATGCCTTGTCTGTGAGGAGCACTTGGCCGTCTGCACTATGCAAGGGACTCTGAGCCTGATATGATGGACCATATACTGCCTTCAGGGCTTCGTAGAACCCTCTTAAATCACCAGTGTCTGCACACAGCTGGGTTCTCTCTGCAAGCTTGGTCCACCACTCGTTCTGAATGTCTCGAAGCTTGCGCTGGAGGTTGCTACATGCAGCGCGAAAGGTTGCTTTTTTCCCAGGACAGGAGGGCTGAGCAAGATGTGCTTGGTAGGCAGATCTCTTTTTTGCCAGTAATTCTTGGATCTCTTGATTGTTCTCATCAAACCAGTCCTTGTTCTTCCTTGTGGAGAACCCGAGGACTTCTTCAGAGATCTGCAGGACGGTAGTTTTTAGGTGTTCCCAGAGTGCTTCTGGAGAAGGGTCTGTGGGGCAACTGAGGTCCTCAATTCTTGACTGGAGTTTTGCCTGGAAGGCAGCTTTAACTTTGGCTGACTGGAGGCTGCCAACCTGAAACTTCCTCCGAGGGATACCTCCTCTCCTGGGTGTGGGTTTAAAGTGAAGACGGAGATTGCAGCGTACAAGACGATGATCCGTATGACATTCTGCGCTGGGCATTACTCGGGTGTGTAAGACATCTCGAAGGTCTCTCTGGCGCACCAGAATGTAGTCGATAAGGTGCCAATGCTTGGACCGTGGGTGCATCCAGGTTGTCTTCAGACTGTTCTTCTGCTGGAAGATAGTGTTGGTGATGGTGAGCTGGTGCTCCATGCAGAATTCTAGCAGGAGGCGCCCGTTGTCATTGCAGTTGCCAATGCCGTGTTTGCCAAGTACTCCTTTCCAGGCTTCCGAGTCTTTACCTACTCTGGCATTGAAGTCGCCAAGGATGATCACCTTGTCCTCTGTAGGGGTCTTCCGTACGAGGTTGCGTAGATCAGCATAGAATTTGTTCTTTTCTGCAGGATCTGCTTGAAGGGTTGGGGCATACACACTGAAGAGTGTTGCATGCTGCTTGTTTTGAAGTGGGAGGCGCATGGACATGATGCGGTCTGAGTGACCTGTTGGAAGGTTTTCGAGTTTGGAGGCAATGGAGTTCCTGACCATGAAGCCAACGCCAGAAAGGCGGCTCTCAGCCTTTGACTTACCCGACCAGTAGAGGGTATAGCCAGCACCGTGTTCTTGAAGACTACCTTCCTCAGGGAAACGGACCTCACTGAGAGCTGCACTTGGCCGTCTGCACTATGCAAGGGACTCTGAGCCTGATATGATGGACCATATACTGCCTTCAGGGCTTCGTAGAACCCTCTTAAATCACCAGTGTCTGCACACAGCTGGGTTCTCTCTGCAAGCTTGGTGCACCACTCGTTCTGAATGTCCATTCAGAAAACACAGTTTTTCCACTGTTGACTGTAAATAATATAACACCCTTTGCTCATCACCAGCTCCAAAGGGGTCAGTTCACCAGAGACAAAGGACTGAGGGAGGAACTCTTGAGTCTGGCTGTGTCCTCTCAGGGCTGGAAGAACAGAGGGACACCAGTTCACCAGAGACAAAGGACTGAGGGAGGAACTCTTGAGTCTGGCTGTGTCCTCTCAGGGCTGGAAGAACAGAGGGACACACCCATAATGAAACAAGCCATTGCTTGTTTCCTGTTTTGAAACAATAGAGGAAACAACCCATTGCTTGTTTCCTATTTTGTTTGTATAGTTTCAAAGGGGTCAGTTCACCAGTGGTTTGTGAGCTGAAGGGAGAGAGCCAAAGAGCTTGCAACCTGAGGTCCAGCCATTTCACACTGCAATCAAAGAATGTTCCACCACTGCGGGAGAGGGAGAGAGACACCAGTTATGTACCTGGGACCCAGGAACAGCACTGAGTTACAGGACTAAAGCAACACCTGCTGAATAATGTTAACTTTAACATATCTGTTACTGATCTATAGCTTCTCTGTGGATGGTAACATGCTAAGTACGGGGAGCTTCTTAGTGATTCTGGTAGCAATTTTACCTGCGGTAGAATGTTTAACAAATGTAGTATTTCAGTGCAGGTGGGAGCTGATAGTTATGGGAGTTGAAACTTTTAATGATAGCCAGTATTAGGCAAGAATGCTTGCTGCTCATAATCTCCACAATATCTCAAGAGATGCTGATATAAGGTCACCTTTTCCCTCTACTACTTCTTTAATATTATGCAATACCAGATCAGTGAGGAACAAAACTACACTTCTATATTGGTTCTTGGATGAAGAGAAACTTTGTCTGGCTTGTGTAACTCCATCTGGTTATGATTTTCTTCATCAACCCCACAGTGGAAGCTGGGAGGAGCACGGCTATTATCATCCATAAGTCTTTCCTCTTTAGCAGACTTCCAGTGTAAACTATCAGTGGCCCTGATTGTATACTCCTTATGTTGGAGTCCAAGGGTAGATTAGGCATACTGCTTTTTGGTAGCCTAATTCCCCAGTGGGTACCCTGCCTGAGTTGGCTGCTCTTTGGCATGGTGCTATAGGCAGCTGGACTTATTGTTCTAGGGGATTTCAACATTCATGCCAATGGATCCTTGCTAGGGCCAGCCCAGGATTTTGTAGCCTATTGGATTGTCATAGGCCTTTTTCAAGTCTGATGGAATTAACACATGAAAAAAGTCAAACCCTAGACCAGGGATGTCGAAATCATTTATTACAAGGGTCAGATATGACACAAGTGGGACTTTGTGCGGCCAAGCTATGTGTGTCATAAAATGTAATGCAAGGTAGCGGAGATAATAAACTTTATAAAGGATACAGATAAACAAAATCAAAGATATTATTTTTAATTTGAGTGTAAGACTGAAAGCGTATTTCAGTTTTTCAGAAGTCTCTCTCACACACAGACATTTACTGGCCCATGCTATTGCCATGGTGCAAAAACGGGAGCCTGTGCAGTCCTCTACATGAAAAGCACTCCAAGCTTGCAAATCATAGGAAGATCCTTTGGAAAACTGCCCTGACCTGGATGGCCCTGGCTAGTCTGATCTCATCAGATCTTAGAAGCTAAGCAGGGTCAGCTCTGGTCAGTACTTGGATGGGAGCCTTAAGGAAGTCCAGGGGTGCTACACTGAATCACACAATGGCAAACCACCTCTGAATATCTCTTGCCTTGTAAACCCCAAAGAGGTTGTGACTTGACCCTTTCTACCGCCACCACCTTTGATAAAGTTGTGTTTTGTGTGTCTTTGTGAAATGTAATAAAGGATAATTCATCTATGCTCCTTTATGGAATCCATGCTGTAGAGTTGGGATGGCAACTGAAAGCGAGCAGCAATTAAAGAAACCATCCTAGGGGGATGTAGAGAAGGTCAATTGAACTTCATGAGGACACAGGCTCATATTGATGCATGAGGTCCTTCAGACATGTGAGTATTGAAGGGCTTTATAAGGTGAGCCCAGCATACTGAATTGAACCTGAAAGCAGGAAGGCAGCAGCCAAAAGATTTCAAAAATAGTGTTTGTTCTGTCTAGGGCAGGGGTGTTGAACTCATTTGTTATGAGTGGTGGATCTGACATAAATGAGACCTTGTTGGGCTGAGCCATGTCAGGCCGGGCCATGTGTACCTACTTAAGATTAGGTAGCAGAGAGAGAAACTTTATAAAGGACACAGGCAAACACAATTGAAGACCCTTAAAAATACCCTTAAAACATTAGCAGTCGGTCTTAAAGGTGCTTTCTTTGTATTTCTCCTATAGAATCCAGGGAACTAGGCAAAGGAAGCTCTGGCTCTTTCCTTCCTTCCCCAGGAGACCAGGAAGGGGAGGAGCCTCAACCAATAGAAGGAAGAGAGGCTTGGCTCAGTAGCTCTGCTGTGCGATTGAGAGAACCTGGCAAAACTAGCTCTGCCTCCCCACCCCTTCCTCCCCAAGAGAGGTGTCTCAGTCAATGGAGAAAATAGAGGTTTTGTTCTGTAGCTCCTGTGTGACTGAGCAAGCCTTGCAATGCAAGCTGTGACAAAGAAGGAAGCAAGAGAGAGGGAGAAGGAAGCAGACGGCAGCCAGTTGCTTGGGGGCCAAACCGGTCTACTCTCCTGTTTCGCTCCAAGCTTTATCTAAGCCTAGCTTTTTCATTCAGAATCCATTTCAAAATTTTCATACAATGCTTCACTCTCCATTTCTCAACAGCTAATGTGGACTCTATGGCATTCTATTCAGCTGAGGCATCTCCCTTTACTGACAGAACCAAGGTTGGTTGCCTAGCAACAGCCATTGCCTAGCAGCTTTCCCAGTGGCCCAGTCCTCATCTGTCCTAGGGTGAGGCTGAGGGGAGGAGGAAGGGAGGAACTGACAGGAAAGAGGCAGCTGCCATGGCCTTTGAAGAAATGCTCCTGTTGGGGCCAGGCCTTGCCGCCTAGTTGCACTACCATCTTCATTCCCTGTCTCTTCGCTGTCTCCCTGCTGCCTGCTTTCTCTTCCAAATGCCACAGAGAGTTGGTAGGTGATGGAGGGCAGGAGAGAGGAGTGGACTCAACCAACGCAATGCAATGGAACTTGAGTGGTGGTTCACGGGTCAATCACTGATGCAATGCACACCACAGCCAATGGGAGAGCTGGATTGGGCCAATTCCATAGGGTGTATATGTTTAGTTTTGTAATCTGTTTAGTTTTGTAAATAGCTTTGTGTGTGTGTATTCACACATACACAATATTATAGATGGTAAATTTGCATGTGACGTGCTGAATCTTGAATTTTTGTTCCTATTATTTTCTAGGGCCTAGAGATTAAAGGCTGGGATGTGTGTAACTCTGTAGCGTGAGGAAAATGGACAAGATAAGGTGAACAGTCAGAACCTGAAGGACTGGGCAATGGCCCTCAGTGCAAAGTCAAAGCCCTGTCCTGTACTTGTATCTGACTTTTATACACATGATTTTAGGGTTTTTCTACACATCTCATTTTTAAAAAGCAGCTATTGTGATTGTCATATTCTTTACTATAGAATGCATCTGATTCATAATATATTTCCAGCCAGTAGACAGAAGTTCTGATTTGTGTGTGTTTGAATGAAGTATATACAGGGCCAGCATTACTGAGTTGGCGAGGTAGGCAGCCACCTAGAGTGCTATATACTTTGCAGCCCAAATTGCATCTGTGAATTCACGCCCGGCTCAATTATTTAGTATTATTCGGACCCTTACAACTCTGCCACAAGAAAAACCAAATCGTAGGGAATTGGACATTGACTGCGAGGCTTTTGCAACTTTCTTTGCAGATAAGGTCTCATCGCTCCGCCGCGACCTCCCTGCCACAACTGAAACAGTATGCAAGCTCGAGGCTCCATACCTGTTTTACAGATCGGCTTTAGACAGTTTTACAACACTCAGCTTGGAGGAAGTTGACAGAATCGTCTCCACTGTGCGCCCAACAACATGTGATTTGGACCCTTGCCCATCCTGGCTGATTAAAGCGTGCCAGATGGAGCTTTGATATCCTATATATGGGATATTGTAAATAGGTCCCTCTCTGAGGGGCTTTTCCCAAGGCCCCTCAAAGAGGCAGTAGTCCATCCCCTCTTAAAAAAACCAATATTAGACCAAGCTGAATTGGCACACTATCGGCTGGTCTTGAATTTACCCTTTTTGGGTAAAATCATTGAGAGGGCAGCAGCGCTGCATTTACAGAGCTTTCTGGAGGACGCTTCCGTCTTAGACCCACACTAGTCTGGCTTTCACCCAGGCCACGGAATGGAGACAGTGCTGGTCGCCCTGGTAGATGATCTTCAGCAGCATCTGGATTGTGGCGGGTCAGCAGTGCTGATGTTGCTGGACCTGTCGGCGGTGTTCGACACGGTCAACCATCAGTTGCTGGTTCACCACCTTGCTGATGCAGGGATTCAGGGGTTGGTCTTGCAATGGCTCTCCTCTTTTCTCCTTGGTTGGGGACAAAGGGTGGAAATTGGGGGACAATCATCCCATAGATATCCGCTTAATTGTGGGGTGCCTCAGGGGGTGGTGCTCTCCCTGATGTTGTTCAATATCTATATGCGCCCCCTTGCCCAGATTGTCTGGAGATTTGGGCTGGGTTGCCATCAGTATGCTGATGGCACCCAGCTCTATCTGCTGATGGATGGCTGGCTGGCCTCTGCCCCAGAAAATCTAGTCCTGGCACTGCAAGCCGTGGTAGGGTGGCTCAGGCTGAGTGGTCTGAAGCGGAATCCGATGAGAACAGAGGTTCTTTGTCTGAGTTGTGGTGGTCTGGGAAGGGAAATCCCTCTACCAGCTTTTGAAGGGGCACCACTGATATCGGTGCCCAAAGTCAAAAGCTTGGGGGTGCTACTGGAGCCCACATTGGCAATGGAGGCCCAGATAGCAGCCACTGCGAAATCCGCCTTTTTCCACCTTAGGCGGGCACGACAGTTGGCCCCCTTCCTGGAGCGCAGCAACTTAGCAACTGTGATCCATGCAGCGGTCACCTCGAGACTAGACTACTGTAATGCCCTCTACATGGGGCTGCTCGTGTCTCGGATCCGGAAACTGTTATTGGGTCTCTCTATACAGGAGCACTTACAGCCAAGGCTGTGGGAACTGCACTGGCTGCCAATAGTATTCCGGATTTGCTACAAGGTGCTGGTTATTACCTTTAAAGCCCTATATGGCCGAGGACCTGTCTACATTAGGGACTGTCTCTCCCCACATGTTCCCCAGAGGGTACTTAGCCAGGCCAGAGATGGAGAAGCAAGGTAGAGACTGGGGTAGGAAGTTGGGTGTGGGGGAGGCTCACCTAGGGTGCCAAAAACCTGGCACTGGCCCTGAATATATAGAACCTTCTCTTCTAAAATAAACATCCTAGTTTTTGTATGTTCCTAATATTGAGAAAACCTCAGGTCTATGTGACTTATTTTCAACTATGCTGTCAGCAAGCTCAACCCAAACAAGAAATCTGTTTAGTTTTGTAAATAAATGATCCCATTTTCCTACAGCCAACAAGCTCACAAAAAAGGTAGAGTGGAAGAAAACTTGTGGCTAAATTAGAGCTGGAACTTCACTTTTGACTTCTGAGTTGATCTCAAAAACAGATGCAAATAACTAGACACAGAAAATGTTGAATGTATTCCACAAGGCAGTACTACTTTGCTTCATAGAAATTATTTAGGAATTTGGGAAAGAAAATGAGCTTGCCAAGATTTTCTTGGGTTAGATCTTTAGGATGATTAAACAGAACTTCTTGATTCTATTTTTTCCTGTTGGCTTTTAACATTTTGTATATGCACCTATCGTCTTTCTGGCTCTGGGGTCCCAGATACACTTGCATATATGTACTGTTTCAGAGGCTGTTCTAAAAACCAAACAAAATCCCTCTAGCCCACATTCCCAAATGTTACCATTGGCTTCATTTGCAGAGCTTGGAGCACAAGGACTAAAGGGCTTTTGTTAGGGTAGGTAGCTGCAAAGCTTATTTCTATATAGTTTTTCATTTTTCTTTCCTCCTCACTTTCCTCTTCTTTTTGGCTTTATAAACATAACCAGTCCTTTCCTTCACAAGCTTCTTATATCTTAATACTCAAAAGATGAAGGAAATCACCTGCTTCATCTTCCCTACCGCATGACTTGTATAGTTCCTAATTTATCCTCTCAAAGTAAAGATTAGCTGGATTCTAATTGCATGCAAAAGTACAGCTAAATAGGCGGTACTTGGAAAACTGCACAGGCAAAGAAATACCAGTAGAATATGGTAGGGTGCAAAAGTCTGGGCAGTCTTAACCAAGTTTATGTAATTGTCAACCTACTATACACAGTGAATATACTGCAAATGTCCTGCAGTTACTCTTAAAATAGCTAAATTTGGTTAGTTCGCCTTTAGGACAAGAAAATTACTAGCAGCTTAAAATGCTAGAGTACATTTGTTTTAATGGCCATTTCTGTGTATTTTTCAATTTTAATAATGTTATAATACTTTTATCATGTTTTACAGATAGTTCTTACGAATATGTATAGTTATCCCTTTTGTTTAAGATGTTGGTTTTTGTCGTAAATAAAATCTATCTATCTATCTATCTATCTATCTATCTATCTATCTATCTATCTATCTATCTATCTATCTATCTATCTATCTATCTATCATCTACTAATAATGATGCAAAACAATAATGTTGAGGAAGGTAGTGCCTGATGAGAGGTTAGAGGCAATTCCTGCTGCAGTGCTCCCTCCTTCACTTTCCTGTCACTTTTGCCTTCTCCCAGAACAGTGGCGTAGGGAGGGGGGCAGGGGGGGCGGGTCACCCCAGGTCTGGGGGGTCCCCGCATTGGCAAGGGGGGCCCCCAAACAATGGCTGTGTTGTGTTGCTGCGCTGCGAGGGGGCGGAGAAAAAGAATGGAGGCGCCCGACAGCGAGGGGGAGCGCGCGCACACGGCGGAGGAAGGGGGTGTGGCGGGGAGGGGCGCGCGTGCGCACGTCGGGGCTCCTCGTTCCCTTCCCTTCCCCCCTCCCCTTTTTCCCCCCCTCTCTCTCCCGCAATCGGGCTGAAAGCGCGGGAAAGGCGCGTCGCTTTTTCTCCTCCCTCGCTCCCTCGCCTCAGAAGGTGCGCGTGATAGAATCAAACCAACCAATGGAGGTCTAGCACAAAGTCCCACCGTATCAAGGTCAGAATGCAGTAGGCCTGCCTCCAGCTGGGAACCCTAGCTGTGTCATGGGTGCTGGGGACCCTGCAGAAGAAACCGAGCCTGCAGAGCCTGCAGAAGGAACTGTGCCCCTGCCACCTGCACCAGTGCCCCTGCCTCCTGCTGAAGAAGATCCAAGCCCCCCTGCCTCGCCCTCTCGGGTGGCTCGTGTGCGTGACCGCCTTCGTCAGGACCTCAGGGATCGGAGGAGGGCGGCACGCTCACAAGCAAGACGCTCCCTGAGCCCTGAGTGGTGAAAGGATTCTGGCCCTTCTAAGTGTGAGGATGCTTAAGTTCCTGGCTGCTGCTCTGAGACAGCAATTAGCCCAAATGAGCAACAGGCAGCAGAGGGCTATATAGCTGTGGGCTTTGGGAGGAGGCTTTGTGGAAGCAACTAGTCACATACCTGACATCCTAGCATCCACTCCGGTTCTTGACTTTGGCTTTTGGATTCCTGACTTTGGCTTGGACCTCTGGACCCCCTGACTTCGGCTTCTGAACCTCTGACCTGTGATACCTGGATTACGATTCTGTTTTGGCGCCTTGGACCCTCCTTGCTCACGAGTTGCCGACCTTGGACTGCCCCTGGACTTTGCCTGACTCAGCCCCAGCTCGTGACAGCTGCCTGCTAACACTCTAAGAGGCAGTGCATGTGTCTGGGAGGGGGAATCCACCAAAATCAGCCTCGTCGCTATGTCATTTCCAGGGAATACTCAACATTTCCAGCAATTTCTAGAGCTACCCGCATCACTTCCAGATTTTCCCAGGAGTGACATAATAATGCAGCCAATATCATCCCCATGTCCCCACCCCCAAACCCTACCATCAGTTGTCAGGCTTTGCATGGCATGGCATGGCAACCCTAGAATGCAGTTCAGTAAGATTATGCATTCAGGCAGTCAAAGCAAGCACTGGATGGTTTGTCTGTGATATCCCTGCATAATCCAGGGAGTGTTAGCAAAATTAGCCCTATGTATACAGAAATGATGTCAGTTCTGTGCATTTTAATCACAGTACAGGAAAAGATGAAATATGGGGGAAGAGGCAAGATTCACAGCAAAGTTCAAAGGCCCAAAACTGGCTTGTGTTCGTTAAACACATGCACAGGATGAGAAAAACCTATCTCCAGATACCAAGCACAAAATGTCTGTAACTTAAAAAAAGAGGTGAGGATACCTTTCTACCCTGGAGGAACATTGCATGGAGCCAACTGTGCCCCATCCCTGGAACCTCCAAACCTGATTTCTGTACAGCATCCATGCTGCTATTTTGAACAGAGGCTCCTTCCCATAAATGCAAGTAACAGGCGTTTTAAACTTCAGGGGGGCGGGAATTAAGCTCCCCAAATAAATAGTTACCTGGCTTCAAGCCAGAAATGGCTGTTTGCTTCATAATGATTAGCTGGGAACTAAAGCTATTTACCTACCCCCAACCCCAATTCCTTCCCCTGAAGAATTTAAGAGTGTGAGAAAAAATGATCTGCAGATAGTGACACTCTGGGAATTTTCCCCAGTCTCTGTTAAAGACCCACACATATTCCACAGATTTCTATTTGTTAGGATAGGCTAGGGTGGGCCTAGACTGTCACTAAGAAGTGACATCATATTTCCCCCAAACTCCACCCTCCCAAGGCACTGCCCCTAAAATCTCTTGGTGTTTGCTAAGGTAGGGTTGGAAACCTTACTGGGAATCAATGTCATTAGCAGAATTCATTACTTTAGCAGAGGGCCTGCAGGCTTATCTATGACTAGCATATGTTGTTTTAACTTCTCTCTGTAAGTGGTAAATTTAGTAAGTTAATGGATTTTACCTATTTGTTGTATTACAATTTTTAAAAATGCAGAATGCACATATGACTTGCTAATAGATTCCCTCCCTATTCCCATACCTTGGAGTCCAAATATGATAGACACATAAAGGTAAGAAGTTTGTGTGTGTGTGTGTGAGAGAGAAAAAGAGAGAGAGTTTGTGTGTGTCTGTGTTGGGGAATCTTGAAGAAGTGTCAATGAAGAGAATGGCTAGCCTTCCAATCAATGGAACAAAGCAGAGTCAAGTAGCACCTTTAAGATTAACAAAGTTTTATTCAGAAGTTTTTGTGTGCTCACATTCTGAATAAAAATGTGTTGGTCTTAAAGGTGCTACTTGACTCTGCTTTGTTCTACTGCTTCAGACCAACATGGCTGCCCACCTGGATCTCCCAATCAATGTTCCCTCTAAGCTGCAGAGAAAAATTCTACTTTTGAGCTACTGGCATTAAAGGTGTGAGCTACTACATAAAGTAGTGTGCTCTGGGGTCATCCTTCCTGAGCTAAGACAGAAATGTGTGAGCTGGAGGCTAAAAATCTGTGAGCTAGCTCATGCTAACTCATCTTAGAGGGAACACTGCTCCCAATCATTCCACTGAACAAAGTGTGAAGTCTTCCTCCTGAGCTCTCCTCCAGCTAAACTTCTCCCAATGTCCTTGAACATACATCACTGTTGGTTTTGTGCCCTGAGGTACAACTGAAATGCTCTATGTTGCTGCGCTGCTGCGTCATTTTGTCACAGCAGGCTAAGGCTTTTCTGCCTCTCTCCATAGCTTTTTCTTCCTTCTCTGAAACCAGCAGACAGGCAGGCTTCAGCTGCCTCCCTGGCTCCACCCCCTGCTGATCATTGGCTCGCTTGCCACTGTGGTGTGCAGGAGCAGTCTGCAACGTCAGAGGGCCCCAGTTTCAGTTTGCGTTCTCTGTGCTGTGGAGCTTGACTGCTTGGAGAGCTAGAGAAAGAGAAAGTGAAACTACCTGTCACATGGTGTGGTGGGGTAATCAGGTTATCAATCACATGACCTAGATCGCACCAGCAGTGCCATCTTGGGGGGGGTGCCGCCCCCAAAGTGACACCACTTCCTGTTTCCCCCCCCACACAAGTGGTGGCCATTTTGGGGAAGTTATATCACTTCCTGTTTCCAGCAGGGCTCGCTCGCAAGTGGTGGCCATCTTGCGGAAGTGACATCACCGGAAGTGACATCATATCCTGTTTCTGGAGGCGTGCACACACATAGGGGGGCCCACATAAATCTTGGGCCCCGGGCCCCCAAAGCCCTAGCTACGCCACTGTCCCAGAATGCACTATAGCTAGCCTTGGTGGCAGTTGGAGCAAAGATAGCATGGTGTTCGCAAATCATTTACTATAGAGATCCAAGGAAACAATTCTGTGGCAGGTGAATACAGATAGCACTAAGGCCATAACTACACAATATATCTGACACAGATCTCAGGTTATGATCAAGCTCACAGTCAGATGTACACTGGGGGAACTCAAGCACTCATTTATTCAGCACTAAAAAAGAGTGTTGTGAGGAGGGAGAAGGAGCTTCTGGTTCCCTCCCATCCTGCTTTTGCTAGTGGAAAGAGTAATGGGGGGTAGCTTTTCAGTTCTTTTATCTGGTAAAAGGAGGATGAGAGGGAAACCAGGAACTCCTTTCGCTTCCTTGCAGCACCTGAAACACGTTGGTATACCATGCAATCTGGCCCTTGGATAAAAGAACATAAGAGAAGCCATGCTGGATCAGGGCAATGACCCATCTAGTCCAACACCTGTGTCACACAGTGGCCAAAACCCATGTACCATCAGGAGGTCCACCAGTGGAGCCAGAACTCCAGAAGCCCTCTCACTGTTGCCCCACAAGCACCAAGAATACAGAGCATTACTGTCCCAGACATAGTGTCCCATCTATACCTTGTGGCTATTAGCTGCTGATGGACCTCTGCTCCACATGTTTATCCAATCCCCTCTTGAAGCTGTTTGTGCTTGTAGCTGCTACCACTTCCTGCGACAGTGAATTCCACATTTAATTACTCTTTGGCTTAGGGTTGCCAATCCTCAGGTGGGGGCAGGGGATCTTGGAGGCCCTCCCCGCTGCTTCAGAGTTATCAGAAAGTGAGGGGAAAGGAGGGAAATGTCTGTTGGGCACTCCATTATACCCTATGAAGACCAATTCCCATAAGGTATAATGGAGAATTGATCTATGAGTATCTGGGGCTATTTTTGAGGTAGAGGCACTATATTTGCAGCATAGCATCCAGTGCCTCTCCTCAAAACACCCTCCAAGTTTCAAAAACATTGGACCAGGTTTCAAATCAATCTGGCCCTCCAAGTTTCAAAAAGATTTGTGCTGAAGTCTGAGTAGGCTGGATTTCGGGAGGGAAAAGAGAGGTGTCACCTTCCAAACTAATCATTTTTTCCAGGTGGACAGATCTCCATAAACTGGAGTTCAGTTGTAATTATGGGGATCTCCAGTTTAAGATAGTGGGACAGATAAAGGTAGGTTTGGTGGGATGGAGATGGGATTGCCAACTCCAGGTTAGGAAATTCCTAGAGATTTGGGGATGGAGTATCAGGGGGGCGGGGTTTGAGGAATGGAGGGACCTCAGAGGGGTATAATGCCATAGAGTCCATCCTCCAAAGCTGCCAATTCCTCCAGGGGAACTAGGGTTGCCAACCTCTGGATTGGGGCTGGAGATCGCCTAGAATTACAGCTGATCTCTAGATGGCAGAGATCAGTTCTCCTGGAGGAAATGGCTGCTTTGGAGGATGTATTCCATGGCATTATACTTTGCTGAGGTCACTTCCCTGCCCAGACTTTGCCCTCCCAAGGCTCCACTGCCAAATCTCCAGGAATTTCCCAACTTGGGGCTGGCAACCTAAAGGGGAAGTGCTCTCTGTAGCTGAACGTAGGTGTGTGGATTCCCCCCCCCAAATATTTTTATGTTTGGATTTAATGGACTCAAAAATATTTTGGGATTCCCAAAATATCCTGGATCCCAGTACCAACACAGTACTGGGATTTAAAAAATAAATAAATCCTGTGGGGGGGGGGGGGGCTGATAGAGCCAAGAAGAAAAAAAGCAGGGGGAAAAGTTGCACACCTGAAGCTGTGTCAGTGGAGAGCAGTCCATTCCCATCAGCTCAGCTGATCCCAGGGCTGCTCAAATAGCCATCCTGGAGCTGTGCCAGTTAGGAGTGGACCATTCCTCGCCACACAGCTGATCCTGGGGCTGGCTTCTTGTCTGGCCCCATTTAGCAAGGCTGCCTAGGAAGCCAGCCCAAAGCTGAGTAAGCAGAAAGTGGGCCTCTCCCTGCTGGCACATCTGAACTTTGGGCAGTCTTCTACAATCCCTTTAAACTTTAAAGGGACTGAAGTAGAAGTCCAACAACTTTAAAGGGATTGCAGAAGTCCAACAAACAGCTGAGGCGAGGGAACAATTTGCTCCTGCCTCTCTGCTGTTTTTTTTTTTTTAATCTACCCAGTAATTCCTGAATATATCTGTGATTTTTCCAGTGATTTTTTGGGTTTTTTTAAAAAAAATCCTAGAGATTTTTAGGATGCCAAAATATACCCGAAAATGCCAGTCAGGTATTTTTGGATATATTTTTGGCTCAGGGAGACCCAAATACAGATCCCTAGTTAGGCGATCCATTGTGATTCCAAGAGATCTCCAAGTTGGCAACTAGAGGGAGAGAAGGAAGCAGGAAAAGGGGAGAGGCTATGGTGGCTTTCAGGAAAGGAAAAGAGGAAATAGTGGGGGACGGGGAAATCAGAAACCTCCCACAAACCCATTTCCACTTGCCAAATATATATATTAAAAATCTTATATATTTAGGTATCAAAGACAGATAGCAAATATCAGGAGGATATTGAAGCATTCCAAGAGCACCGGGAAAATATTTTTCATCTGCATTTGCAATGGGGAATACCAAGGTGAACTTTGGGTAGCAAAGCTAATTTGTTTTTTGTCTGCCTTTGAGGCTTAGCTAGAACTCTGCTTCTGCTCCCTTTGTAAAGCTTATTTAACTCTCTGGAGGCTTGTTTCACACACAGCAATTTCACAGGGTAGGAAACTTGGATTGGGATCTGGGGCCAGTATTCATAACATATTTTCCATGCTTCAAATATGATTCATTTTTACATATAGAAATTCTTAGTTTTCTAAGAACACCCCATTGCCAGAGCTCGGGTGTGGCAGGAAGTACTGCAGTCACTTGAAGCTGAAATTAGGGTTGCCAATCCCCAGGTGGGGGCAGGGGATCCCCCGGTTTGGAGGCCCTTCCCCCGCTTCAGGGTCATCAGAAAGCGGGGGGAGGGGAGGGAAATGTCTGCTGGGAACTCTGTTATTCCCTATGGAGATTTATTCCCATAGAAAATCATGGAGAATTGATCCGCGGGTATCTGGGGCTCTGAGGGGGCTGTTTTTTGGGGTAGAGGCACCAAATTTTCAATATAGCATATAGTGCCTCTCCCCAAAATACCCCCCAAGTTTCAAAAAGATTGGACCAGGGGGTTCAATTCTATGAGCCCCAAAAGAAGGTGCCCCTATCCTTCATTATTTCCTATGGAAGGAAGGAATTGAAAAGGTGTGTTTCCCTTTAAATGTGATGGCCAGAACTCCCTTTGGAGTTCAATTATGCTTGTCACAGCCTTGATCTTGGCTCCACCCCAAAGTCTCCTGGCTCCACCCCCAAAGTCCCCAGATATTTCTTGAATTGGACTTGGCAACCCTAGCTGAAATCCATACATTTATTTTTCATCAGAACATCCAGCTGCAGTCCCTATGGTATTTAAAGGAATCCATATTAAGAAAAATTTGTCAGACTAACTTGATATGCACCCAGAACTTGAAGCATAAGATGACCTCAAGAAATAACACAGAAAGCAGGAGGAAAAGTTTCCCTTGCACCTTAGTTTGAGGAGGACAACGGCTTCAGGGCAAAGACAGGAATATAAACAGATGAGTAGTCCTAGTAGAAAATTGGCTAACTGGAACAATCTTCCAATGCACTGTGATTTACAGAGCAGGGTGTGTGGCCAGTTTAACATCTAAGCCACATAAAATCTCACTATATATCAGAGTGATGTCTCTAAAGGGCTCTAATGTTGCTCAAGACAACTTTATATTTCTAGTTCAAATCCTTCCAAGATCACCAGTAACCTCATCATCAACTAACATTTTGGCAGGCCTTAGTTAATAAATCTGCTAACTTATTCATGCAGTTTCTAGATTTACCATTGTGTCTGTTCAGCAACTAGAAATATGTTTTGGCAGTTGTCAGAGGCCCAATGTCCAAACTTAAGCATTAGAAATTTTTTTATTATAAGTGTTAAAATATCAAAATGCAAATGACACCAAACACCCCTTCAAAGATTGAGAGCAGAACATTTCAAAAACTTTATAACTTGCTAGTCATAACTGTGAATGTTGATGGTTTGGATTTTGGCATTCCAAAAGTTTCAGGAGTGATAACCTGAAATCTGAATATTATAAACATGCAAACCTTTATCATGCACATTTCATTCATGTAGTTTTTCAAAATTTCTCCAAAGTTTTAAATATATGATATTTTTGATGTAGTCTCAACATTTCACAAAGCATTTAATTTTTCTACCAATGATCAAGGCCTAGCCTCCTGCAACTAATTATACATTTCTGAAGGCTCTGTTTTGTTTTCTGTATGCTATTCATTTATTTTACAATAACTTGAAAGCTAGGAGGGCTTTTTTTGTTAAATATATATTAGAAATACATATTTTGTAGAACAGTATATTATTAACAACAGCAACTACAGTGTCTGATAGGGTTGCCAGGTCCAACTCAGAAAATATCTGGGGACTTTGGAGGTGGACCCTGGAGACTTTGGGGGTGGAGCCAGGAGACTTTCCCATTCCCTAAAGTAAATAAATACAAAATACAGCAGTGCAGTTTCCCTGAATACAGTCTTCATTCCCTCATCCCCCAGCAGCTGCAGTTCCACTAAATGAAAGTGAACACACACAGTCACACACAGAACACACAGTCACAAAATGGCCAAAACAAACAGCAAGCACACACTTTTGTGATCTCTCTGGGGCAATTTACTCATGGAACCTGCTGAATGTAACCATCTGCTGTTCAATTTCATTACAGTCAGTGATCAAATCTAACTGACAAGAACATTATCAAGTACACAGGTATTCAAGTTAAGCTCCAGTTAAAATAGAAACAGAAAATTAAAAAAAAAAACCTAGATAAAATTACATAGCAGAAAGAGAATAAAATATAAAATAAAATTATAGATAACCATATTTAAAATTTGAATCTAAAAAATCAAGAACTATATAATAGACCTCATGATGAAATCTAAGTCAAGTTTCAAAGAAGAAGACTGCAGATTTATACCCTACCCTTTTCTCTGAATCAGAGTCTCAGAGTGGTTTACAATCTCCTTTATCTTCCTCCCACACAACAAACACCCTGTGGGGTAGGCTGAGAGAGCTCTCCCAGAAGCTGCCCTTTCAAGGACAACTCTGTGAGAGCTATGGCTGACCCAAGGGCATTCTAGCAGCTGCAAATGGAGGAGTAGGGAATCAAACCCATTTCTCCCAGATAAGAGTCCGCACACAACCACTACATCAGAAGAGCAGGACTGAAATTTATTGTGCACTTTTATTGCCTGTGCACATAATTCATCAGTTGGCTTGGTAATAACTGAGATTTCATCTTTTAATAATTTATATAAGCATATCTGGTCCACGTCTACCACAGGACTGTCTACAAGGGGAAACAATGTCTCATCTCAAATTTGTTTATAGAGGGGGAAATGGGGAAAAAATGTCCCGTTGTTTCCACCTCTGGTAGAAGGCAGGGCAAAATCCTCTCAGAGTATGCAAGCTTATATTTCCATTCCAAAAGTATGGATGCCATGGTATTACATCTTGCCAGTGTAAAAACCCTCCTGTAAGGGGGGCAGGAATCTAGTGTTTTAAGATACTGGGCTATTGCCTGTAAGGGGGAGGGGAAATCTAGTATTTTAAGATCCTGGGCTATTTGTTTGTTTGTTTGTTTGCTTTATATCCCGCTCTCCCTGCCAAAGCAGACTCAGAGCAGCTTCATCTTCTCAGGGACCCTGAAGCCAGGAGAGTTAATTAATTCTTGCTGGCGTTCCACGTCACAAATCCTTTGCCTAATTGTGAATTTGGCCTGCCCAATGGTCTGTGACAAAAGGGTGCCAGGTGAAAGGCCCATTCTTTCAAGGCTTCCCTCGACCCTGTGAAGCCAGCTCAGTTGGTAGGAATCTTGTATTATGAGAGGAAGTCCTTTTGAATTAATATGTATCTTAAGCCACTGAGAAGCAGATGCTAACAAAATCCTTGCCTCAATCCTCATTTGTCCCATTTCTAAATGGAGAAGAAAGTTATGAACAGCTGAAGAGACCTGTAAAATGGCACAAAGGAATTTAGATTGTATATTTTCAAGTAAATTCAAGCTCTCAGCTAAAAAATTAGTAAAAGTGCCATACAGAAGTTGAGCTATTACTTTAGCCTGAAAAAGCTTCAATGCAGCAGGTACATAAAGGCCCCCCTTAGAATGAAAAAAAAACCCCTTAATATCACATACATAGTTTTCTTGGCACACTCTGCTCTCAGCTTACAATATGCAGCAGTAGATCTGGTCTCCTGGAATACTACTCCAAGATAAATGAATTTATTGACCTGCTCAATTTTATTTCCCTTCATTGACCCTACTCTCTTTTGGGGGGTGGGGGTGGGACGCGATGGCTACCAAATACCATAACTTTGGGTTTATCATAATTGATGATAAGATGTTCTTTGTCACAATATGTGGCAAAGCTGTCAAGTGCCCTGTGGAGTCCCAGAGGCATCCTTGATAAAAGTAGTGCATTATCTGCATATAGTAAAATTAGGGTTGCCAAGTCCCCAGCTTCCCATAGTGGGGGACTTTCACGCGCACAAAGCTCACATGTGATGTGATGACATCACCCGGAAGTGACATCATTGAAATGGCGGTGCCCGGGCGGGGCTGCTCTAGGCATTTCCGGAAAAACTCTATGGTTTTCCCAGATGCTCTAGCCATTTGGGAGGTAAAAAACTCTTATGGTATCTATTGTACCATAGAGTTTCCCCTCCCAAATGGCTAGAGCATCCAGGAAAACCATAGTTTTCCTGGAAACACCTATGGGTGCCACCATTTTGATGACATCACTTCCGGGTGACATCATCGCACCAGTAATGTAGGGGGAGGTCCCCCCAATGTGGGCCAGCAGGTTGGGAACTGCCTGGGTAGGGAATTCTCTGCCCGGACCAGGGGCTTGGCAGCCCTAAGTAAAATCGATATGTGACATGAGCCAAGTTTTGGAGGGTGAGAATTTGTCATATGTTTAAGCACATCAGTCAGATAAAGATTAAATAAAACAGGCTAGGAGGCAGCCCTGTCTTATTCCCTTGAAAGTTTTAATAGGTTCTGTAAGAAGTTCTAATGGGCTGTATCTCACCCTGAGGGTGGAATCATCATGTAGAGTACGAATAAAGAAAAGTAGCCTTTTATCTATATTAGTACTCCCTAGTTTTTCCCATAACCTTTGTCTTGATATAGAGTAAAAAACTCCCTTTAAATCTATAAAGGCAGCATAGAAAGAGATAGGTCAGGATCTCTGGCAGAGTATTTTTCTATTAAATATAAACAAATCAAATAATGCTCTATAGCTGATCTTTCTGCACTAAAGCCAGCTTGTTCTTTTGGTATAATCTCTTCTTGCATCAGCCATATTTCCAGTTTATCTAATAAATGCCTTGTATATGATTTACTGATTATATTTAGAAGACTCCTACTGTCAGCATCGACCTCATCTCATGAATTAAGTTCTGGTAAACATCTAATTGGTCCTCATTGGTATTTGTATTGGTGAATGATGAAATATACTTCTGAAGGTTCTCTGAATTCAGAAAACCTTTTATTTTACATCTAAGTAAAATATAGCTGCCCTGAGCCTGCTTCGGCGGGGGAGGGCGAGATATAAATAAAATTTTATTATTATTAAAAAAAAAAAGTTCTTCAGCCCAACATAATCCTTTACCAATGGGTTCAGCCCTGGATGTAACTGATGGTAGATTTTGGATTGAAGGGAGCAAGATCTCTATACCTAGCAGTAGGTGATCACCATCTAAATAAGGGATTACTTGAAAACTTTTAACCTGGGGGAGTAGAGAAATACTATCCATCATATAATCAATGGTATTAGTTCTATTAACTACTAAAAAGTATATTCACCTGGGTAGTCTCCAGAGAATGCACCATTAAGGATGTGAAACTCCCATCTGCATGCCAATTTAGCTAGACACAGTCCAGTCTAGACACAGTCCAGCAAAGTTGGTTTTACAGTCCTTGGCAGTTTATATAAAGGGTAATCCTATAGTCTCCTGCTCCAATCCACATAGTAAAGAGTTGTATTTCATTGCTAGATAGTTATCATTAGGGCCCATTCTGGCATTTAAATCTCCTGCTAAAAGAATCTGGGCTTTCAGATGTTCACTTACCAATTTTGTTATATAGCTATTCAGCTCAGACCAATTTTCCTCAATATCTGACATTTTGGTTACAGGAGGAAAATATACATTTTTAATAATAAGGCTTCCTTCCTTCCAGTTCAACAATAAAGAAGAAGGAGATTATGATGATGATATTGGATTTATATCCTGTCCTGTACTCTGAATCTCAGAGCAGTCACAATCTCCTTTACTCCCCCCACCACAACAGACACCCTGTGGTAGGTGGGACTGAGAGAGCTCTCATAGCAGCTGCTCTTTCAAGGACAGCTTTTACGAGAGCTATGGCTAACCCAAGGCCATTCCAGCAACTGCAAGTGGAGGAGTGGGGAATCAAACCCAGATAAGAGTCTGCACACTTAACCACTACACCAAACTAGCCCTCTGGTAAATAAGGCCATAGCTAAGCAGAGTAGGGGTCCTTTTAGTACACCTTGCACCTTCAGAGATGTAGAGACAAAGATACCTAACTTCGCCCCCCGCCCCCCAATCAATCTCCTTGGACCCAGAACCTCCCTTAAATTATAAGAGTAAAATCCGTCTAGTTCTCTGCTGTCCATGTTTCCTGCAATGAAATTATATCAAAAGATACATCCATATTCAAAGAAAGACAGCAAACCCACCCAGCCACATTCCAGGACAGAATTTCAATGTTCTTATTGTCATTTCCATGGCAATGGGGAAAGGATAATTAACCAGACATTTCTTTTGTAACTAGATTTGTTGGAGCAAGGGGCTCATTTGAGTCATTGGACCCCAGCTCTAGCGTTGCTTGCTCCTCTTCTTTATCTGGGCCCTGGAAGGAATCCGCCTCACTGCTTGCACCTCTATGGTGTGCAGGAAGGCAACAATTGCTATCCTGGCAGTTTGAAGTAATAGGCGGGATAGTTTGTATGAAGTTCATCCTCCATCAGCACATTGTTTGTTTTGTTATTTATGGACAACATAACTGGAAGAGGCAAGTCCTTATATCATCTTCCTTCACTAATTGGGTTCTCCAATCCAGTCAACAGAGGAAGGGTGTCCATCTGATCTTTATTCATAGGAATGAGAGGCTTTAAGAAGGATAATGGAATTAGAGAGTGCAATCATAGTTTCCTGTGTTTCTTGTAGTAACCCGTGATAGTTCTCTAAATTAGTTGGTATCCTGGATGCATTTGTCTGGTCATGTGGCATATTATTTGTAAAATTCATAAGATACTCCGTTTCATTTGGAGACTTGAAGGTACAGCTCTCTCTTGGTTTAGTCTGGTGAAGGACCTTTTTATAGTTTCCATAAACCCTCTTTTTGGCCAAACTTGAAAGGATTCCATTTTTTTTCAATCTTTATTAACATAAAGGGAATGGCAGTTTGATTAAACTTTAAAACCAGTCTCCAATTATTTCCTGTACTGAATAATCTTTCAACTTCCAATAAGTCAATAGCCACGGGGTCAGTTTGGAGCAGCATGGAAATTCTTCTTTTATTTGTCCAACGGCTGTGATTTATTGAAGTCTGAGTCACTTCCAAAGCTATCTTATTTTTTCCCCATGTAAGTTCAGTCTCTATCAGCAGCAATATTAGGAAAGGAAAGGTCCCCTGTGCAAGCACCAGTCATTTCTGACTCTGAGGTGACGTTACTTTCACAACGTTTTCACGGCAGACTTTTTATGGGGTGGTTTGCCATTGCCTTCCCCGGTCATCTACACTTTCCCCCCAGCAAGCTGGGTACTCATTTTACCAACCTTGGAAGGATGGAAGGCTGAGTCAACCTCGAGCTGGCTACCTGAACCCAGCTTCTGCAGGGATTGAACTCAGGTCGTGAGCAGAGCTAATGACTGCAGTACTGCAGCTTTAACACTCTGCGCCACGGGGCAATATTAAGCATGTCTTTATTCCCGTTATGGGTGTAACAGCTGAAACTTGTGGATTTTGCAGGTCTTTTCCCTTTGTCATTTCTCTTTCATGACTTTTATCAGCCTCATTACTCTTACTTTTAAGACAGGTTTTCAAATTGTTCATGATAATTTTCTCTGTTGCATTCCAATAAGTTTCAGAATCACATCCAGCTGGTTTGTTATCTTGTTAATATAATGGAAAATCTCAATTATTGTCTTAGCAGTAAGTAAGCACTGATCATCAATTAATTTTAAAATATTTTCTTACAGTTCTTCATCAAGGCCATCCAAAGGTAGGGAATTAATCAGCTTATCTGGAAAAGGTGTTGGCAGTTTAGGAAACAGTGCTGTAATCTCTCTTTCATCTGAGGCACCTGCATTTTTGGAAATTTGAAATAGAGATATCTCTTCTACTTATCCTTGACTCTGTGTTGCCAAAATATCAAACATGTTTCTTGTGACTAGAGGGTCTGCAACAGAATCTAAAAAAGTAATCTATTCACAACTGTTTGGATGCTTTATAGCTGGGTGGGGGAGGGGGGATGAGACAACTCAGAATCAAAAATATTTCTATTCCTTTTCCACATTCTACCTTTTATTTTCTTCATTCTTTCCCTTAGAGGCAATATAATCACTGCCAGAGGCAGAAACCAAAAGTTGTTTTTGTCCCAGATAAGTTCTTAATAGCCTATTAAAAAACAAAAACAAAAATTCCACCAGTTTTATCTCTCTGGTGAGTTGTTAGTAAAATCCTCCTAATTAGCAGTTCTGATGGCATTTCTCTGGGCGAAAGCCCAGTCTCTCCACACATAAAATTAGCAAAAACAATTCCCTCTGACTGGGGAAGCACTCAGCACAAGCCCAGTATATTTGTCACAGAAAGTATCAACTAAGAGAGAGAAAAATAACAAATGCAGATTTATCTCTCCTTAATGGCATGGAGGAGCATCCGCCACCCACACATACACACACACTAAAAAAGCAGCCAAAATAAACAGTTTACAAGCACACACTTTTGTGATCTCAGCGGGTCAATTTACTCACGGGAGTTGCTGAATTTAACCATCTGCTGTATTTCAACCAGTTTCTTCAGACTAAAAGGAAAATGAAAGGAGAGCAGCCTAGGGGGTGAAGTTTTCCTCCATTCCACAATCAGGTTCTAGTTAACTCCATTTTACTATACACACAACTTCTACCAATGCAAAACAAACAAAGGGACTGCACTGGCTTCTCTTCCTTTCTCACATTGTTCACACACTCACCATGTGGCTCTGCTTGTTCACCCCGCCCACACAGCTTTCTTACAGCTGAGATTTAAAGGCACACACACAGTCCAAAACACAAGCAATTTGCAAGGTTCTTTTAAACCTGCTGCGGTGGAAATGCACATGAAAGCTGTTGGGGGTGGGGCTTCCCCCTACTGACCAGCTGGCTGGTGGTGGGGAGGGGTCTGCAACACCAGGAGATCCCCGACCAGCATCTGGGGACTGGCAAGCCTAGTGTGTGAATCAACAAGCTCTGTTCTGCACAGGGCCTTAGTGCCATTAGTTTGGTTTATAAATCGTATTTGCTGGCTGAGAATAGCAGCAGACTGTTCTTCTTTTCTTTAGCCTGTAAGCAGTTGTTCAGTGGGTTGCATCTCTTTATTCCTTCTAGGGTTGCTAACTCTGGATTAGAAAATCTAGAGATGTGGGGGAGGAGCCTGTGAAAGGTGTGGTGTGGTGAGAGGAGGGACCTCAGTGTGGTACAATGCTGTAGTAACCAAAGCAGTAATTTTCTCCAGTGGAAATTCATCTCTGGCATCTGGAAATCAGTTATAATTCATGGAGATCTCCAGGCCCTACCTGGAGGCTGAGATCCTGGAGATACCCATGTTCAGTGTATATAATATTAATTGGTCAATAACACTCAAACCCTATAAAAATTTAATAGATTACATAAGCTTAATGTTAAGAATTAATTTACTTAATAGTCAAACCTCAAAATATATTGTGCATTTAAAGCACTAAGCAAAATTTCATACAGACATAGACACTTACATAAACTTAGCAAAAATTGATTGAAATGATGTGGAAAGCATAAGTCACTGTGAGAGTCCACCTATGTGGAAATTCCAATGGATGGATCATGGCCACATTCTATCATATGGCTCACAATTGGAGCCTTCATTACTTTCAGCTTTACCTGTGAGAGATGCTCCAAAAAGTGGACCTTAAAAGGTCACATAGACAATCCTATGTAAAATAATGAACAACTTCACTGAAGATAGTAAATAATCCTAGATGACTCACAATTAGAAAAATGTCTCAGGTGCCATGTGAAATTATTAATACAAACCTCATTGGTCTGAATGGTGTAATTACATATAGTACAATTCTTCCTACATTTAAAATGTTCTGAGGGAAGGCAAGTTACAGAATTTGCTTTACTGCTAAGTCTGAATGAACAAGGAGATCTTGCAGGTTCCGTCCCTGTTTTCAACCTACTTGGAGGCTAGCAACTTTATTCCTAATACTGCAGTACAGAGTAATTGACTTTCCATATTCTCACCCAATTGAGTTCCACCTGCCCCTGCACAGTAAGAACATAAGAGAAGCCATGTTGGATCAGGTCAACGGCCCATCCAGTCCAACACTCTGTGTCACACAGTGGCAAAAAATTTTATATATACACACACACTGTGGCTAATAGCCACTGATGGACCTGTGCTCCATATTTTTATCTAAACCCCTCTTGAAGGTGGCTATACTTGTGGCCGCCACCACCTCCTGTGGCAGTGAATTCCACATGTTAATCACCCTTTGGGTGAAGAAGTACTTCCTTTTATCTGTTTTAACCTGTCTGCTCAGCAATTTCATCGAATGCCCACATGAGAAAGGGAGAAAAGTACTTCTTTCTCTGCTTTCTCCATCCCATGCATTATCTTGTAAACCTCTATCATGTCACCCCGCAGTCGACGTTTCTCCAAGCTAAAGAGTCCCAAGCGTTTCAACCTTTCTTCATAGGGAAAGTGCTCCAGCCCTTTAATCATTCTAGTTGCCCTTCTCTGGACTTTCTCCAATGCTATAATATCCTTTTTGAGGTGCGGTGACCAGAACTGCACACAGTACTCCAATTGAGACCGCACCATCGATTTATACAGGGGCATTATGATACTGGCTGATTTGTTTTCAATTCCCTTCCTAATAATTCCCAGCATGGCAATGTTCCATTCAGCATGGAATTGACAATTAAATCAGTCACAAATAATATACATCACTCAGAAATAACTGTTGTTTAAAAAAGAAAATTCAAAGAATTTGGTTCTTGCCTAAGTAGTTGTTATCATAATTAATGGCTACCAGTCTTTTTGGATCAGCAGCATTTTCACACATGTACCGTTCTGAAAAACCTGGTGAAAACCTCATGATTGGTTCATATCTGAATGTCACAGTCAAATAGTGCAAATCTGACAATTACATACGTTTGCAGTGAAGTTTGAAATTTAACTTCAGGGTGCTACTGGAATATAGTCTGGTCTGGGTGGTATGGATGACTTTTAGTCAAAGGCTAGTGGACAAGCAGTTTGCAGCCTACCACACCTAGGCCTAGACTTTGCCCTTCATAGAAGGAGGAGGAGGAGGAAAAGGAGGAGGATTTATACCCCACCCTTCACTCAGATTCTTGGCTTACAATTGCCTTCCTTTCCTCTTTTCATAACAGAAATCCTGTGAGTTATGTCTGGCTGAGAAAGCTCTGAGAGAACTGCTCTTGAGCGAACAACTCTGAGAGCACTGTGATTGACCCAAAGTCACCCAGCTGGCTGCAAGTGGAAGAGTGGGGAATCAAATACAGTTCTCCAGGAGCAGGACTGAGGCACAATTTATATACTGATCAAAGACTGTGTTGGAGATTTGATCAGAGTCTAGATTTTTAACAGCACTGCCTTTGATTTTATTCCCAACTCATGGACATCTCAGTAGTTCCCAGCTTCCATTTTCTTTCATTTTAAAAATCTGACTGAAGAGCATTTTCTTCAATGTTTGCTGATCTTTGCTATTATTCTAAAATTTCTCTCACGCTTGTCTATGTCATCTTTTGGTTGCCTGTAAAAAATTGGAATGAGATACTACTGGACTCAGAAAGCTGAGCTAATTGTGCTGGTTTAACATAGTGGCTATGAGAAAGAGTTCTGGCCTGGGAGGTTGCTAGTTCGAATTTCAGTTTGGTTATAAGACTCACTAAGGCTGCATTCACCCACACTGAATAATGCACTTTAGCAATTGTTTGCAACTGGATTTCTTGTTCCACAGAGAAAAATACAGTTCCAAATGATTGTTAATGTGCACTGAAAGTGCATTATCTAACATGTGTGAAAGTAGCCAGAGTGGCCATAGGCAGACCGCTCACATTGTCCCATTTGTAATATGAGGATAATGCTTTACAAAGTTGAGATGTATGTGAAATGCTTCCCATCAGGAATCTGAGCCATCCATTGTTAAGAACATATGAAGCTGCCTTCTACTGAATCAGACCCTTGGTCCATCAAAGTCAGTATTGTCTTCTCAGACTGGCAGCGGCTCTCCAGAGTCTCAAGCTGAGGTTTTTCACACCTATTTGCCTGGACCCTTTTTTGGAGATGCCAGGAATTGAACCTGGGACCTTCTGCTTACCAAGCAGATGCTCTACCACTGAGCCACTGTTCTTCCCCTGCACTGTTCTAAGCCTGCAAAGGAACTTCAAGGATGGCACCAAGAGAGCCATCTAGTTGGAATACTGCATCACAGCCTGTCATGTGGGCAAAAACTAAGAGACATACCAGATGTTGTTACTGGCAGCTGTATTTGAGAAATGGCTGGCCACACTGCTAAGATAAATGGCTGGGCCTGTCGCCTGGACAGCTAACCATAGCACTGACAATGGATAATGTAGAAGCTGCATTGGGCCAGTTTCCAGGGTTACAGACAGGCCTTGGATTCAGTGGGAGCTCACAGGAGCGCAGCTCCTGAACCTTTCTGAGAGTTCCACCTCCTCCTTCTGAGAGTTCCACCTCCTCCTTCTGAGAGTTCCATCTCCTTGTCCATTGAATAGTAGGTGCAGCTGCATAATGATCCCTGGATGAGCTCCACCACCTCTTTTTTCTACAAAACGACCCCTGGTTACAGAGGGTGGGCACTGAAGGACTGACAGCCCACCAATGGGTGAGTGAGGGGTGGCACAGCAGGGCCTACAAAGAACTGTTTAAGTCCTCACCAGAAAAGTCCAAGCAGGACTCTTCCAAGATGTATAGTGTCTGGCCTGGCAGCCTTGCAACATTGAAAGTAGTAGAAAATTTGTGGTAGGGTATGGGTTTTCATGAGTTACTAAAGAAGTGAGCTGTGACTCATAAAAGCTCATACCCTGCCACAAATCTTGTTAATCTTTAAGGTGCTGCTGGACTCTTACTCTTTTCTGCTGCAACAGACAAATTAACATGGCTACCCATCTTGATCTATCATTATTGGAAGTGCTATGCAAATATTGGGTGTTACCAAAAGGCATGAAAAGAACATAAGAGATCCCTTGTATAAATAGAGAGAGACTAAGCATCAGTTTTGAACTGGAATGAGGTCTCTGAACCCTGTGGAAGTTTGTTGCTAGACATAGTAGATGAATGGAGCATTAAAAAAAAACTAGCCTTCCCCTGCACATCAGTACACTGAAGAATACAATAATGACAGTAAATCACACAGGCAACTGACAGCAACTGTTTTGCATATGAATTCCAGATGTGCATTTTAATCTAGTTTAGCTGGGATACAAAGATCTGCAAAACTACTCCTGCATACCCTAAGGGTTTTGTTCATAGGCAACAAACCCATCCCATGCCACATGATAAACCAATTTTGAATCTGAGGGGGCCTTCCCAAGCACTACTTGATATGACACACAGGAGTCTATTGTTCCAAGGAGAAAAGCAAAAAGTTCTTCTGGGCGTGCTCAAGCAGTTTGGATTCGGGCTCTAGTGCGTGAGCATAATCAATTGTTCTAAACAAAATTTGGTAGTAACACTACCTATGTGTTCTTGTACAACCATCTTTTAGGAGAATCTACTTTTTTTCAAAACAATGATTTAGGACTATTTTGAATCATTAATACAGACTGTTATTAAACATTTCAGATCTGTTGTATGACATTTTGTTCTAAAGCCCTTCCCCTACCACACATTTTGTTTCCCTGAGGTTTTTTTCTTTTTTAGGGATGCAACCTTTCTTTTGAAAATATCCACTACAGTGATTAAATATTGTAGTAGACCTTGCAGAAGACAATGCCATTGGCAAGGTGGCTACCATTATACAAATTCTGCATGATGTTAAAACAACCACTTCAACATTTAAAAGTAACACAGCAGCACTTAGTATTTATGGATACCTTGGAGTGACAATATTAATCACATATTAAAGCACTATGTAATAGTCCATAATATGCACCACTGAACTCTTGTAACTGAGGAGCTTGTCACTAAAGCTGACAGATTTGTTTTCTCATTGAACATTATTATGCTCACTCTTGCCTGTGTTTATAGCACTGTATGTTGAAGGAATAAAGATACAGATGGGTCATTGTTTCTCACTAGTGGAAACATATGCCTGCCACAGAAAATTCTGGGTTTAGTCTCTGATATCCAATACCAAAAACTGGAAAAGATCATTTACTTAGATGACAGAGAGCCACTGCCAACCAGAATAACAGCTACTACTGTGCCAACAGTCTGATCAAAGGCAGATTCATATATTCAGGTGTGTGCTCTGCTATTAATTTGCTTATATTCTAACTATTCAAGTTTACAGAAAGCAGTCCATTGCCAAATTGGAATCATTCAGTGTCCTGATATTGTTTTATATGTGTATATTGTAACTTTAGGAGCCCCATGGTGCAGAGTGGTAAACTGCAGTACTTCAGTCCAAGCTCTGCTCACAACCTGAGTTCGATCACAGCAAAAGCTGGGTTTAGGTAGCCAGTTCAAGGTTGACTCAAGCTTCCATCCTTCCAAGGTTGATAAAAGGTTGATAAAATGAGTACCCAGCTTGGGGAAGGCAATAGCAAACCACCCCGTAAAAAGTCTGCCAAGAAAACATCATGTGCCATCACCCCATGGGTCGGTAATGACTTGGTGCTTGCACAGGGGACTACCTTTACTTAACCTTTGTTGTAACTACTTTTGCTTAATAGTTGCCTTTCATTTCCATGGAGGAGTGAAAGAGAATATAATGAAAAACATCAATAAAACATTTTGCTGTTTCAGTTCATACATGCTCCCACACTTTGGAAGTCAATGAAATTTCTCTATATCACTTTTGGATGAAATGTGGAACAGTGGTCCTAGCCATGACAATCAAGAAAATGACATTTTGAAACATGGAGCATAATGCAGAACACAACCTTTTTCTAACAGATGTGAATGGAAAATTTCCACAGCAGATTCTAGAGATGTGCCAAGTATGCGCTCAGAAGCCAGAAATTCTGAGTCACTTTAAATCACTGGAAGCTTTTCCTTAATGAAGATGTATTCTCTAGCATTGCATCATTTTAGTGAATTGCTTCAGCATACTAAAATAACTGTTCATGGCTGGGTTGTATTTAAAAACAGGAGTAGTAGATAAGGGTACCCTATCATCATCAAGCCACATACCAAAGTGACAGCTGCCCCCCCTCACAAAATGAATACCGGATGTTTCCTATGGGGGACTGGGGCAACTATCCCTGATGGGAGGCTAGTGATCTCCTGATCCACCCGTCCAACGAATGCCAGATGTTTCCTATGGGGGAAAAAGAGGGGTCAGCCTATGCTTTTGGTGTAGCCTGCTTCATATTGTTTGGGGAAAGCATGCTTTGCAACACAGACGTTATTTAGAGAATTGTGGAGAAGCAACTGTTCTAAGCTGACAAAGTTTGGAGAGGAGACATACCCAATGGATAAAATGATGGATTTAAACTGAACACAGCTAACCTTATACCGGTAACATGTCCCTTTAACATCAGGTTGCGTGTCGATACAACTCTCTGGAACTCAGTAAAGCCTAGATCCTTGGTTTGCCATCCCCCACAGTTATTTCTTGAGAGGATGCTGTTGTGTGTGTAAAATGGTTGCTATTTTGCACTGGTTTGTGTTTGCAACGGGTGAGCTTTTTAAAAACAGGTGTTTTGTAGTTCTAGGAGATCCCCACCCGGAGGTTGGCAACCCTAATGCATTTCTGCAAAAGCTGTGCTTTGAGGAGGAAAAGCTATGTTGGGAGTGTTAAAGGTTTTTCAGTGTCTCTCTGTATGTTTTACAGGGTGGAAAGTGTTGCAAGACAAGCATGACTAGTTCTGCCAGCTATTTTAATAACACTGCCCATTAATTATTAATTGCAAACACCTATAGTTTCTTATTCACTCTGTTCCAACATTAAATCCTATTTTTCTAGCATCTTCAGTGGCCTGTTCTCAGACGATTAAGAAGACAGCCTCTTGTTCTCTGCAAGCACTCAGGGAGGTTGCCAGTCTCCAGACTGGAGAATCTAATTTTGGCTGCCAAAACAAAAGCACATCCTTGCAAAAAGAGTTCTCACAGGCCTATGTCTGGGAAAGTGATTTCTTCCAAGGGGCTTTGGAACTCAGCTTTTTAAAAAACAAGCAAAGTAGAGCTTTTCAGTATAAAACATTTTCAGCTTCATGATGTTTTGATAACTGCCTTCTGATTTGATTGATCTTATATTTTGCTATTTGTGAGACAAACAGCATTTGACCTGCAAACAGTCCTAAAAGGTCAGGGGCCCTAGGTGAATGGTTTCACAGGGTGGTAAGTGCAGGCGGCAGAAGGTTACAGAAATGTTGTTGTACAATATATTTCAAATGTTGCCATCTTAACACTTCCTGGGCATTCTTAAATACATCTGTCCGAGCTTAGACCTGATAAATAAGCAGAAAGAACTTCGTCTCTGACTAGGGGATGGCTAGAAAGAGGGCATGCCCCCCCCTATTTGTTGAGAGATGTGGTTGTAAGTGTTGGTAAAAAAATATTTTAAAAATGGTTGCCATTGTGGGGTTTTTTACAAGGCTGTTTTGTGATTTGCAATGGGAGAGTTTTTCAAAAACAGATTTGTTGTAATTCTAGGAGATTACCACCTGGAGGTTGGCATCCCTAATGCACAGCATTTGTGCATGTGCAAAAGCTGTGCAGAGCTGTGCCTGTTTGAAACATGTTTTTAAATAATTAGTTTCCCTCACATTTCAACACAATGAACATTTTTTTAAATTTTTAGTTCTTTGGGCTGCCAAAGCCTCTGATTTTAAATGCATAATTTGTCAAAAGAAAAATTTAATAGCAGTGGTCTGATAGGCACAGAACTATGGGTGCCAGCCACAATATGAATCACCCAACAAAGAAATTTTATTTTTTCACAATGTATAGTCCATATTAAGCAGTTAGACATTCACATCATTACCTTAGTAATATTTGTTTATAACATTGCAAATTATTGTGACTATCTGCATATTATAAATGATATTATTGCTTCAGTTTTTAATTTTGTATTAATGTTGACGTCTCCCCTTGAAATGAAAAATGATCAGTGTGTCTAGTCACAACTATATAGCTTAAAACCCATCCATGATTTCTATGATATGTATGTAAGGGTTGGCGCATGTTTCTTAACTTATTATAAGTTCAATTCGTTGTATGCACACATCAATGTCGATATTAACTTGTCTGCTTCAAAAAAGTAATAAAAATATAAATAGGGAAAAAATTTAGATGTGCAGAAAGCAAGAGCGAAGGCCCTGGTGTGTAGGCAGTCTGTTTGAAACACGGTCCGCTCTTTTAATTGGGAAATCATAATTTGCTACAGGTTATTAAACTAGAGCACAAGATAAGGGGGAGATGACAACAGCGTCTACCGGATGTGTAGATCTAAGGAAAATTATAACAACAATTTAACCATATGGTAGTTACCGTCACAACATGCCACAGATGTTCATGGAGCAAATACAAAGCGGTCCCCCCCCCACACCCTTCTCCATGTAGGGGAATCCATTTCCCAAAGAATTTGACCAAAGAATAAATTTAAACGACATATATCGAAGTTAGTGGGACTTTCAAAAATTGAACACGGGGCTGAACAATGGTCTCTTCAGTTTATATCTATCGATCTGATTTAATATCTAGAATGGGTATTCTTCTAGACACACGTGTACTCTAAACCCGCCCGAGGCACGTTGTGTAGTTTTGAACTGTATTGTTATATATCAAAATTATTGCTTAATCGACAATAACGTGTATTTTAAAAAAGAATAATAAGAATACAGAAAGAAAAACAGAGAATAGAGAGGGAGAGATAATTATATAAAAAGTTTACATTTTAACAAGCATATTCCCAGCATTATTATAAGGTACAATTGTCATAAACTGTAGAGCTGAAATAAAAGTTAAGATTAAAAGTGAGAATTTCACAAAGATGATTTTTTGACTAGATGACTGTTCACCCAGCCTGGAACTTCCTCTGTAGCTTCAAATAGTTAATCAAACTCAGTTTGGTTGAAAGATTAGATTTTGTTACTTTTTGCAGTATTTATCAGAGGCATCAGATGCATAATTAGTTTCTGAGGAGACTGTAGGTTTGGCATTCAGATGCATCTTTTCCTGAGGCATCACAGTTATGGGGGGCAAATGTACTGATTGGGGATTGATATTTTTCCCCCAATTACATTTGTTAATTGATTTATGTCAGAAGCCACGTTCGCAATTTTTCCTTCAACATTTTTTTCAAAGAGGCTTTTAACCATTCTAGCAGTAAGTTCAAGAAGTGCAAGCCCGGTAGGACACATTTATCAGAACACAGGGAGAAGTAGAACAATGTATAAACTGTTCACAAGGCTTCAATTCCAGGGGGTGGGGGCTAGTCACCCCACCCCGCACACCATTGTGTAGTGTCAAAAGTACAACTGTGCCTTATGCAGGAACAGGTTTTGCTGTTCTTAGGGTGCAGCTGGGTCTTCCTAAGCTGACTTAGTATCCCCAGCTAGAAGAGAATTTGTGTGGGAACACTTTACCCCGGCCTTTCTGAAAAAAGAGATAGTTCAGTCTGGATCTCTATTAATAAATTTTCATATGAACAATGCTGTATTCAACAGCGATGAACGGTATAGGCTCATCACAGGACATACATCCACAGCCGTTTTTGTGCATGCATGTGTGTGTAAGTTGCACAGATGCTAAGGTCTGCGAGGCTGTCCGCAAGATCACAATTCATCTTGAGTAAAAATTAGCTGCTAATGTATAACGGATTAATGCTAAAGCCTATGGAATAGATGCCTCTTTCCTTCTGAACGTATGTGCACGAATCCTGCCTTCTCTGTCTTGGCCAGGCCTCTCCAACACAGATTTGCAAACATTTTTTTAGCTCATCACAGAGCACAAACATCCACCGTCTGAAACAAAAGAATGATTCTAACAATTTGTGAGAAACGGATTATGAGCGGCGTATATAACACCGGGAACATACTTTGCAGCCTCAAAAATATAATGGATCATAACCAAATAGTGTTGAAATAAATAGTTTTTTAAGGTGGCTGCGAGATTTTATTTCCTTTGTTTATGGTGGTTCCTGTATTCTAGAACATAATAGTGTTTTTATACGTTATAACACATATCATGAATACACGGAAGCGATCTAGAAGATCCTTTTCAGTTTTAATACAAAGGTACGCAAATGGGGCCTTTGCGGTAGTTTCTAAAGCATCCGTGCAATTCAGTGTTTTGATTAAGTGTGTCTTAGCGGGTCACGGTATATAACCAAATAAAATATAATACATAGTCACAATGTATAAAATTAGACAACCTTGTTACTCTGATTTTTGATGTGCCAAGCTGTAATTATGCTCGTTGGTAGCAATACCGCAACCCCCGAGATAGGCCCCTCTGTGAATTCAGCTCTGCAACCCACCACCAATAGGAGAGTTGCCCTTGTTCAAACGCACCAATGGGTATGGGTTGGGGTAGGGGGTTAGCACAGGATTCTTCCAACACCTCTTCTGCTCCCTTCCTCCATTGGTGGCTCAGGTGTTTGCGCTTCATAAGCAGGGGGTTCCCTTGCTTTTTCCACGGCGTCAGGCTCCATGTCTGCTCCAGAATCTCCAGAGGTATCCTCCATGTCCGCTCCAGAATCACCGGTGGTACCATGCTCAGCATCTGCTAGGGAATCTTCCTCATCATCCCTTTCATCGCCTGAATCTTGAAAGTGAGCTAGACCCCCACAGTGTGGGCAGTGACAGGAGTCCAGCCTCTCTGAGTTAACTGCTGCCACATTCTCTACCTAGAAGATTGAAGAAGCAAAAAAAAAAAAAAATTAGTATCCTGCCTCATGACTGTACCCCCCCCCCCAATCCCACACACCTTTTTTTAGGCCTTACATCCGGATAGAGTGCTTTCAAATAGAGTGTTTCCTCCACAATCTCCATATTTTCCTGTGCCTTCCCTCCATGTGCTGACTCCTATGATGCTATTCTCAGAGAGCTCTGTCAAAAGTACAGCTTTCTGATCCTCCGCAGTCTCTGTTTTTTTCCCAAGCCTTCTTTATGAAACTTTCCCCCAAAGGGGATTCGTTATTCTCCACCTCCGTTGAGTTCTTGAGACTAGAACCACACTTTCTTAAAGATATGAGCAACACCAGGGTTAGCATCCCACACATGACCAAATCCTCTAAATCAGCGGCTTCACTCTCTGATCCCTCCACTGCCTGTTTTTTTTAAAAGGGTATAACACTACATGACCTGCCTTTGCATTCCTCCCCATTTTCCTCTTTTCTCACAACTTACCTGTGCATCTGTTTCTGCTTCCTGGTTCTTCAAGCTCTCCTCTCCCATGTTTTCAGGTATAGATTCTAGAGGGGTCTTCTTGGGGTCAGTGTTCTCTGCTTCTGTCTCATCACCATTGCCTGTTCTTGAATGCTTGTGGGGCTTAATGCCTAGGGGTCCCTCCATGTTAGAAAATTTCTCCATGGTGCTATGGAGCTATCAGAACGGTGCCCAGCTTTCCCATTTTTAAAGAGAATCCTGTGCTGGCCCCCCCACCAACCCGCACCCTTATCTGTGACACCATAGCTGCTTCATAAAATACAGGAGTATGGAGTATGGAGAATTGGCAGGCTTTTATATAAATAAAAAAAAAATGAAAATTTTGTGCAAAAATATGACTAAGATTCAACAGGAGTAACTGCAAAGTGCAACAGAGTGTGAGGTCACTTCAAAAGTAAAATATTTAGGAGTGGAAGTTACCATGAAAAATATAGATTTGTATAAAAATAATTATGAAAAGCTTTGGCGGAAAATTGATGAAGATTTTATAAACTGGAACAAATTGAACTTGTCTATGCTGGGCAGAATCGCTGCAATTAAAATGAATGTTCTACCAAGAATTATGTTTCTATTTCAAACAATTCCAATTGTGAAGGACAATAAACAATTTACCAAATGGCAAAGAAAAGTTTCAGAATTTGTATGGGCTGGAAGAAAACCAAGGATCAAAATGAAAATTTTAACCGATGCAAAAGAAAGGGGAGGTTTTCAGTTACCGATCTAAAATTGTATCATGATGCAGTGTGTTTGGTATGGATTAAAGAATGGATGACACTATTAAATAAGAAACTGTTGGTTTTAGAAGGCCATGGAAATATTTTTGGTTGGCATGCTTATATGTTGTATGGGAAAAATAAAATGGATGGTTTTTTCTCACATCATTATCTAAGAAGAAATTTGCTAAGTACTTGGTCAAAATATAAAAAATATGGTGCTGAGAGAAAGCCACTATGGATTGTGCCAACTGAAGTAATAAAATTATCCTCAGAAACAAGTGAAGGGATGTGGTTAACGTATAATCAACTATTAAAAATACATGGAGGAAAGGTGAAACTAAAATCAGCTGAGAACGGGCCACAGAAGATGCTAGAAAAATAGGATTTAATGTTGGAAAAGAGTGAATAAGAAACTATAGGTGCTTGCAATTAATAATTAATGGGGCAGTGTTATTAAAACGGCTGGCAGAACTAGTCATGCTTGTCTTGCAACACTTTCCCCCCTGTAAAACATACAGAGAGACACTGAAAAACCTTTAACACCTCCAACGTAGCTTTTCCCCCTCAAAGCACAGCTTTTGCAGAAATGCATTAGGGTTGCCAACTTCCGGGTGGGGATCTCCTAGAACTACAAAACACCTGTTTTTAAAAAGCAAACCCGTTGCAAACACAAACCAGTGCAAAATAGCAACCATTTTACACACACAACAGCATCCTCTTAAGAAATAACTGTGGGGGATGGCAAACCAAGGATCTAGGCTTTACTGAGTTCCAGAGAGTTGTATCGACACGCAACCTGATGTTAAAGGGACATGTTACCGGTATAAGGTTAGCTATGTTCAGTTTAAATCCATCATTTTATCCATTGGGTTTGTCTCCTCTCCAAACTATGTCAGCTTAGAACAGTTGCTTCTCCACAATTCTCTAAATAACGTCTGTGTTGCAAAGCATGCTTTCCCCAAACAACATGAAGCAGGCTACACCAAAAGCATAAGCTGACCCCTCTTTTTCCCCCATAGGAAACATCTGGCATTCGTTGGACGGGTGGATCAGGAGATCACTAGCCTCCCATCAGGGACAGTTGCCCCAGTCCCCCATAGGAAACATCCGGTATTCATTTTGTGTGTGGGGGGCGGGGCAGCTGTCACTTTGGTATGTGGCTTGATGATGATAGGATACCCTTATCTACTACTAACAGGTTAGAAACACAGATTTGAAAACTATGGCTTTAAGGAAGAATAGATTTGCTGCTTCTTTAACTAGTCTTGAATTCACATTTCTCAAGTCAGTTGTCCAATGTCTGTTTTCTATCTTAAACTACAAGAAATGACATTTATTCACTATAGCTATCAAAAAAGAAACATACCAGCCATTATACCAGGGTGTAAAGTGTATGTCTTCTAGGGTAATGTAGCCAAAGTATTAGATTCCTTTTGCCTTTGATCTCTTATTGAATGTTTTCACTGGAATGTGGGACTCTGGTTCAAAGGATGAGAATTTCTTGGGGAGAGAAGAAAATATGCTCACAAAATAGGCTAATGAAGAAAATATGCATTACAGCTGAAAGGATAAGTACACAGTGTTGTGAAATTTTAAACATCTGGGAAACCATGGTTTGTTTGCAACTTTCATATAAATAGCTAGGGCTGGACCACAGAGGGGTCCTGAATGAAAATATTGGGCTAAGAAAACAGATATGAAATTGATAGAGGGGTAATACAAGGGTAAAAACATAGACAGGTTATATGACCTGATCCTGGTGGCTTAGGGTCCAGTCACAACATGCACTGCGATGTGCCATGCCTAATGCTCCTTACTTAGAGTAGGAAGGGAGGAACAATCTGGTTACATATTGCTCAGGCCGAGAGAGAGAGTGAGCATGGCTTTATCTCTGGTTATATTATTTTTGGAAAGGAAAAGGTCCTCCCAAAAAGGGGCTGGCTTGTTGGTGGGCAGTATCTAGTCTATTCTGGGTACCTGATTGGATGCCCAGCTCCAGCCAATGAGCAGACATGACTCTGGTCACCTGAATGGATCTCCAGGTAACAATGGGACAGGGGGAGGCTCCAAAGTGGCAGTTTGGGCAAGGCATGGGTGGAAGCATGGGTGGAGGGGATTAAACAAGCTATCCAAACTTATCTAAAGGTGACAATAGAGGGCCAAATTGGTACCTAAGGTGACACTCGATCTATACAAAGAACTTCTGGCTCTGGGAGAGACTGGTCTTCCTCTTCTGGCTAGCACAGTCCTTTGTCTGAAGTTCCGTTTGACAAAGACTTGGGCGGTCTGGCAGGATCCATGCCTAAACTACACTTGATTTCCTTATATAGATGTAACAAGTGTTGAGTACGTGAGCCTCTCGCTTCTCTGCCATGGAGTCTGGCACTGTAGGAAGATGGTCGCTGATGATGTTAGCCTACCAACATGGCTTTCATGGCCAAGGCTGGAGACCACTTGCCCAGACAGTTCCTGGCGATGCGACTTCTTCCACTGCAACGGCTGAGATGGTGCATGCACGGAGCAGCTGGAAACCCATCTGTACTTCTGGCTAGCACTCCTCCAGAGATATAGAGTGGTGTTGTAACACTGAGGCTGTTAGTATTCACATAAGTCTCTTATAAAATGGTAGATAAAACCTACATTTCACAGCAGATGTGTGTGAGTTGAATCTTCAGGCACCCTGGCAACCAAACGGGTGATTACGATGTCTGTATATAACTGAAATTAGGGGTCTCTTGCTCACAGTGTAGAACAAAATCCTGCAAAATGAAGAGTCTAGTTCGTTTTCAGAGATGATAGAGCATGATTCATGATGACTCATGATGACATCTTTTTCATTTCTTACCTCTCTTCTGTAGCAATTGTTCTGCTATAAGTCCCATAAGCCTTCTGCTTTAAGGGTCACTGATCTTGAAGTTGCTTCAATTATTTAATAGCATCAGCCATGCAAACAGACTCTCATCAGCCATGCAAACAGACTCTGGCTTGCAAAACCATGTTTCTGTCATCAGTGCTTTGCTTTGTATCAGAAGCTAGCCAACAAAAGGCAGGAAGAAGAAATGAAATAGCATTTTACAGCTTCCACTTGTGAGCTTCTTGTGTCAAGATTAATTCAAGAGTATGTTTTAGCGCTTCTAGAAGATACTTTGTCAGTGCACAGCAGCATCAGCCCTTGTACTCATACATATTTTGGGGAGAGGGGGAGCACATCAGATCTCATACTTTTCCAACTTGTGGGGCTAGGATTGAAATCTGAAAAGCATAAGTTGTTGTGCATAACCAAAATTGCAATATATGTTGTAATAGCAGCACTCTTACAATTTTGAGAAGCACTGAATATTAGGGATGAGCAATTTGGATTTGGAAATATTTGGGATGCACTGAATAATGCAATTGTCTGAATATTCTAAATATTTCCAGGTCTGAAACTTATAATTCCAGATATCTGAAATTCCTACACAGCCAGTGCAAAATGAAAGTGAAACATCCCTAAACAGCTCAGCATCAAGGGTGGTGGGGCCAGGGAGCTCAGTGTTCCCTGATGGATAATAGCTAAGGAAGAGGGAATTGGAATTAGAGAACATCTGTGATTGATTTCTGCCCATACTTGTGGTATCTTGAAGGCAGCACAGAGAACAGAAATTAACATTTAGCTATTTATTCTTCATGATGCTGAAAACAAAAGCTTGAATCCTATGAGATCAGCAAATAGAATGGTGCTAGTGGAACAGGACTTCCCTGCCTCTCTCTCCTGCTGTCAACCACTGAGCACCACAATATGTTCTTCTTGGGGACCAGTGAACCTTCATGAACAACACAGGGGCCTTCAGTGAGGCAGCAAATTGGTAGAAATTGCCCCTCCTCCTCCAACAGTGGGAATAAAACACAGTAGGCTATAAGACTCTTGGTACAAATGGAAGGTGGAGTTGGATGTCTGCAACAGGAGAGGAAATCAGCAAAAAATGTCCCTTTCTATTTGTTGAAACTGTCCATTTGTTGAAACTGGATTCAAGCTGATGGTTCTTGCCATAATGATATTGAGTTTTTAGTTCAGAAACAAGACACTCCCATGAGAAGCAATGTAGCTGCTCTTGCATAGTTCTGCCTTGTATTTCCCTGTTTACTGTTCATCAAATATATACAGGCAGGGCCAGCCCTGCCACTAGGAAAACTAGGCAGTTGCCTAGGGCACCGAGAGGTAGGGGGCACCAAATTGGGCTCCCCCTCTCCCTAGGCAAATGCCAAGTTTGCCTCCTCCCTCTCTTCCCTCCCTGGTCAATTTCAGTGCTGGGGAACCGGCACTCGAGCACTGCACTCCCCGACAGGCCATCTAAAGCCCCCTCCTCCCCAAAAACACCTGATAAAGACTCAAAGACTCATTCAAAGTCAGTGCTGCAGGGCCGGCCGCAGTGGGAAGGAAAGGGTGCACGCAGTGGGAGGCGGCCGTGGTGGGAGGCGGCAGCAATGTGTGCCCTTTCCTTCCCGCTGTGGTCGGCTGGACCTGCAGCGCTGCCTTTGAGTGAGTATTTGAGTCTTTATTTTATTTATTTATTTTATTCCACTTTTATCCCACCCTCGGGGGGGGGCACGGCAGCTTTAGATGGCCCACCGGAGAGTGTGGTGCTCAAGCACCGGTTCCCCGGCACTGAAATTGACCAGGGAGGGAAGGGAGGGAGGAGGAGGTGCAGCCGTGGCGGGAAAAGCTGGGGGGGGGAGAGGCGGGACACAATGGCCCCGGGGAGGGGTGGTGGGAATTTGCCTAGGGTGCCATTTGCCCCCAGGTCACTCCTGTATACAAGGGCATAGACTTTCCAGTTTCCGGGGTGGGGGTGGGGCTGGGGCTGGGGCTGAGCCAGAGGCATAGCTATGATAGATCCCTAAAAGAATTGGGATCCAATGACTTCATAGGGAGAAGCCAGTGACATCACAGGGAGAGGCCTCCATTATTACTACCTATGGAGGTGGGGCCATGGGGGATTTAGGGAGAAGCTCCCTAGAAATTTTGCTGGAACCCCCCTAACCATGCCCCTGGGCTGGGCAAAACCAAAGATGGGAGTTGGCCAGTGGTTATAGTGCTATCTCAGCAGTCCCCTGCTGTGTCTTATTTTTTAAATGCACCTTTAGAATAGTCACTTTAAGATCTGCAGACATGCATATCATGTGCATAGGATAAACTAATAGTCACAAATTTGACAGTAAAAGGCAACACAGAAAAGCCTTTAGGGAATTTTTTTAAAAGTTTTTTAAAGTTTTTTTAAAGTTTCCCTGGGTGGTCATTTACAGGCATCTTGTTTTTGCCTTATTCATATGGTTAACATTGTACTGAAATTAGGGAGAAATATGGTTAACATTGTACTGAAATTATGGCATCACAGATACCTTTGTTTGGTAAATGCATGGCTGGAGTCTCTAAACTAGGGCAGAACAGAAAACAGTTGTGCATTCAAAGCAACTGTGCAATAAAACAGTTAATCTGAGGTCCCCATTGAGTGTCCTGTAAAGTTCAAGTGTTCTCCTACAGGCTTCTCAGTCTTGTGATTCTTGAGGTCAGATTTGTGTCCATTGTGTCTGGGGATCTGGAAAACTTTTTCTACCATCTATGCCTGAAGGAGCCACATATGCAAGAACAAAAGAACATGTCAACCTTCCAGGACATTCAATGGGGACCTTAAAGTAGCTGCTTATTGCCAAGTAGGGTGGCCATAATGTCTGAAGGTCAGCCAGGGACACCTTTTTTGGGGGGAAGGTAGGGGTGCGCGCGCGCGCCACCAGAAACAGGAAGTGACGTCACTTCCGGTGACGTCACGCCGCCGCCGGAAACAGGAAGTGACATCACTTCCTGTGACATCATTTCCCCCAGGCCACCTGCCGGAAACAGGAAGTGACGTCACTTCCGGTGACGGCGTGTCGCCGCCGGAAACAGGAAGTGATATCACTTCCTGCGGCATCATTCCCCCCACGCCACCTGCCGGAAACAGGAAGTGACATCACTTCCTGTGACGTCACTTCCGGTGATGTCGCGCCGCCGCCGGAAACAGGAAGTGACATCACTTCCTGTGACATCATTTCCCCCCCCCACGCCACCTGCCGGAAACAGGAAGTGACATCACTTCCTGTGACATCATTCCCCCCGCACCACCTGCCGGAAGCAGGAAGTGACATCACTTCCTGTGACATCATTTCCCCCAAATGCCACTGCCGGAAACAGGAAGTGACTTCACAGCACTTCCTGTGACATCCCCAAAAATCCCCCAAATATCACCGCCGGAAACACCAAGATTATTTATAGAGAGGGAAAGGGGGAAGTAAAGTTAAATGAAACTCTTTTTTTACTTTTTTCAAAGTGAGAAGACTAGAGAGAACGGGTTCCATGCTGAGAAGCCAGTCAGATTCCAGGGAGATTCCAGTGAGACTGTGCTGCATAATGCAGCCTATTTATTTTGTCCTGTTTGCTCTGTTGGCTCTATCTGCGCCACCTTCATCACTCGGGGTGTGGAACCCCCAGTGGGGTGGTCTCCCGACTCCCTCTGCCGGCTGTTTCTGATAGCCCTGCGCCCCCTCTTTCATTTGATATGTGTCCCGTGCAGGTGCCACCCTCCCGCCGGGAGATGCCGCAAAATGAGCCCCCTTGAGGCTTATGGCGGCAGGGCTTGGGGGAAGCGAGCTAGACTGCTGTTCTTTTGAGGGGTTATAGAGAGTTTCGAGCCCATCCCTGTGGCATCGGTCCCATCGTTGTGGGACCCAGGGGGCCGGCGCAGCGGCACGCCGAAGCAGCCTGTCACTAATAACACAGGTCGAGATGCAGGACAGGAACCCGGAAGTGACCGACAGGCTAGGAGTTCACTCAGAATTACAGCTGCTCTTCAGATGGCAGAGATCAGCTCCCCTTGAGGTGAGGAGAGAGTGAATGCCTTCACTTGGGTGGGTGGGAAGACAGCAAGGGTGGGGGAACACTCACCAAGAACCTCTTTCTTGAGCCCATTGTATTTTTCTGCACAACAGGCCTTATTCCTAGTGTGATCACAATGAGCTAGAAACAAGTTCCAAGAAAGTTGCTGTCATCTGGCTCACCTATTGGATGATGATGATGATTGATGATGATTGATTAACATCTCCTTGGAATGTTAAGCTTCTTCAAGCACAGTGTGTGGAAATATTTGACAATCTTGCCACTATTTCTTTCAATATTAACTTCTAGATAGATCAAGATGGGTAGTCGTGTTATTCTGTCTGTAGCAGTAGGAAAGAGTGAGTCTAGTAGCACCTTAAAGACTAACAAAATTTGTGTTAGGGTATGAGCTTTTGTGAATCACTGCTCACTTCTTTAGATGTCTGATACTTCTTAACTGAAGAAGTGAGCAGTGACTCATGAAAGCTCATACTTTCCCACAAATTCTGTTACTCTTTAAGGACTCTTACTCTTTTCTAATATTCTGTTATTTTTTAAAAATTTCACCATCCACTCCAAGGAACATGACTGACTGCAGTAATTTCTTCCACTGCAGTAGCAGTAGTAACATTTGCATTATGTTGCTTTCATGTTCTGAAAGCTTAGTATATAGTTTGTGCATTTTTTTTCCACAAGTGATGGAATTTTCTTAAGATTTTTGCCAGAAGACTGCCTGATTTATATGTTTGTTCTCCTCCAGAAAACAGATGGCATGGAAAGTAGCACAATACTCAGTTGGTATCACTCCAAACAAGCCGGTCTCTTGGCATCTTTTCTGTATTGTTGGAAGTCTTACTTTGGAGAAGGAAGTCAGAAAAAAACATCCATCAACATCTTTTAGTTTCCTGTTCTTGAAAAATCAAGACCCTGGAAAGAACAGTTTAAAAAAATGCAGAGACCAAATTAATATGTTTGTTTAATGTTTATGTTTATTTTTTATTCATTTAATTAATTTATACCCCACCCTCCCCACCAAGGCAGGCTCAGGGCAGCTTACATCAGGTCATAGTTTACAATGATTGCAATCATAAAATCAATAAACCATTAAACAATATAAGTTAAAAACTATGTGATACTTAAGGCATTTCTCAACCCCTTTTAGTTTTGATACATATGCAGGGCCGGCGCTACAAGTTCTGGCACCCAAGGCCCTGCCCCCGTCTGACCCAGGAAGGTGAGAGCGGCAAGGCATGTGCATGTGCGCTCCTCAGACCCTGCCTTCCCTTGCAAGTCTCGGGATGGTGAGAGTGGTGTGGTGGTATGGTGCATGTGCTTGGAGAAGGAGCATACACTCCGGGGATAACCACTTAATTGGCCTACTGGGACATGCCAGGCCTGAACATATGAAAAACCAAAAGGGACTACTAAATGTAGTGGTACTTGGTTTCTGAATTGACTGAAGAACATGCAGGAAAGTTGATTTGTAATTACATTCCATACTTTGAAAACTGTCGTTTATTTAGGCCACAAACTTTGGCCTCTAAAAAAACTGGTTAACTGCCTTCTGAGGTTAATAGTTCTGATGATTATACTACTTAACTGTCTTGAAATCAGGCCTTGAATTCAGCAGGAGCTCACAGCAGTGCAGCTCCTGAACCTTTCTGACAGTTCCCCCTCCTCTTCCCCCCCACCTTGTCCATTGAATAGTAGGTGCGGCTGCTAACAATCCCTGGATGAGGTCCACTACCCATTTTTCTACAAAAGGACCCCTACTTGAAATCATTAGATTAGAATCATGAGATTCACCTGGGTGCTTTTCTTCATGGAAATCACTTTCAGCTTGACAGTTTTGTTCATCTATCTCACCATGTCTTCCATTTTGGCTTATCTAGACAGACACAGGCACTGCCTGAGCTTGGCAGTAGAAGACCTTGCCTGTTTTGAAAAACTGAACAAATGCAACACATGCCTTATTTCAAGGAACTCATATTTGTTTGTTTGTTTAAAAAATACTAATAGAAAAGATGAAATGCACCATCTGTTAAAAAAAAACAAAACTATAACTCGTTACAAGGATAATGTATTTTTAAAAAAAATTCTGATGCCATTTTAAAACCCTATAATATGGCCAGAGGCCTGCTTACCTTCGAGACTGCCTTTCTCAAATGTACTCCAGCGGGCACTATGCTCAGGTTCTCAAAATCTTTTAACAATCCCTGGGCCAAAAGAAGCACAGTTGGTCACCACCAGGGCCAGGGCTTTTTCTGTGGCAGCCCCCACATGGTGGAATGCCCTTCCAGAAGAAAGAGCCTTGAGAGACCTTGTAGAGTTCTGCAGGGCCTGCAAGACCAAACTCTTTCGTCTTGCATTTAACACCTCAGGAAGGCAACTGCTGCATTATAATATCCACAACATAGCTCTGAGAGCCTGACCAGCACTAAACAACATCTGAGTGCCAACATAATAGCAGTAGTAATTAGGTTTCCCAATCCCCAGGTCTCAGCGGGGGATCCCCTGGTTTTACAGGCTTCCCCTCGCCGCAGGGGGGGAAGCCACGCCCCCACAGCCACCAGTACCTCTAGAGTTCCTGCAAGTTAAGAAACCTGCAAACAGGTCCCGTTTTAAAATGCCTCTTTGTGTGTGCGTGCCCCTTTAAAGTTGAGCAGGAAGCAGGAAGAACTTCATTGGGAAGTGTCAGAAGCAGAGCCTCTGTTTGTTTTGCTTTTGTTTCACAGCAAGTAATAGTGTGTGTGTATGAGAGAGAGAGAGCAGCGTAGCCCCTGTAATTGTCAGATGTCATTGTGGAGGAACCAGACCCAGTGAGAGAGAGAGTACTTTTCAAAAGTCTTTGTAGAGGAGACAGTAATAGGGTGTGTCTGTCTCTGTGCTTGTTTTGCATTGTTTTTGTGCTTGTTTTGCATTGTCTTTGTATAGGAGCCTGTTTATGAGATAGAGAAAAACTCCACCTCGCTCTCTTTTTTTTTGCCTGTGTTAGGCTGAAGAACAGCTGTTCCTGTAAGTAAATCCCCAGTGAGATCACAAAAATGTGAGCTTGCAAACTCTGTGCATTTTGGCTGCTTTTTGTGTGTTTACACTTTCATTTACTAGAATTGCAGCTATTGGGGGATGAGGAAATGATGACTATTCAGGTGAACTGCACTGCTGTATTTTTATGCATTTATTTTGGAAATGGGAAAGTTTGGCTCTGCCCCAAAGTCTCCTGACTCCACCCCCAAAGTCTCATGGCTCGGCCATTGGCACCACACCGCGCATTGCTGCACTCTGCATCCAGCACAGCGCACTGCATTGCCACTGCCGGACGACATGGCTGCCGCTCCAGGAAACTTTGATGAGTTCGACGCCACCTCAGAGGACTGGAAGTCCTACACCTCCTGGTTCACTTTCTTTCTGGAATCCTCCAACATCACAGAGGATGTGAAGAAGTGAGCCATGTTCCTCCGGGTCTACAGTCGTTCAACGTTTGAGATCGTCTGTTCCTTGATGGCTCCAGCAGAACTCAAAGACACTCCATACCGGAACATCATGAACAAGCTACAGGAGCACTTCACTCCCAAGCCCTCCATCATTGTGGCCCGCCACGCATTCTATGGGAGGAACCAGGTGGTTGATGAATCAATCACCGGGTTCGTGATGACCCTCAGAAGGGTGCCCCGCCCTCCGAGACCGGCTGAAGTCTGCCAAGCACCAAGATTGGCCACATCGCCAGAGTCTGCCATTCCAAGGGGACCCAGAGACACCAACATGTGCACCAAGAGACAATTCAGGAGATGGAGTTCCACACTGCATCACTCTACTCACTTCAGGTACTGCATCTGCTCCAGGAGGCCCCAGATAAAATCAAAGTGACTGTGCTGTTAGAAGGCAAGTCAAGCCTCATGGAGGTAAACTCTGGGGCGGGCCAGACAGTCATCTCAGCCTGCACGTTCCGGCGGCTATGCCCTGTGAGGGAGGCTAAGCAACATCCTGCTCCCTTTACGGTCCAGGATTTCCAGAAGAAGGAGGTTCCAGTGTTGGGGGTGGGAAAGGTCCAAGTTAAATATGGTCAGTTCTCAGGAAAGCTGCCCATAATAGTTGTGGAAGGGAACCTGTGCAGCTTACTGGGTTGGTCATGGTTTGGCGCACTAGGGATCCAGGTCACAGGAATCCATCAAGTTCTCTCTAGGAGGGACTTCCAGAGCATGTGTGGGGAGTTTCCCGCCATCTTCAACGGCACATTGGGGACCTACACAGGACCCCCGGTTTCCTTAGACCTGAACCCCAATCTGCAGCCTGTCAGGCTGAAGGCCCAACAAGTACCTGTGGCCTTGAAACCTAAAATACAAGAGGAACTGGACCACCTGGTGGCCCAAGGGGTTCTGGAGTCGGTAGTAAATGCTAGGTGGGAGACGCCCATAGTAACCCCGGTGAAGCCAATTGGAGTGTCTGCATTTGTGCAGACTATAAATGCATAAATAAGGCACTGCAAGGCCATGTTTATCTTGGTCCCGTCGTCGATCATATGCTGGCTTCCCTAGTGAGTGCAAATTTTTTGGGGAAGCTGGATCTGGCTCAGGCCTACCAACAGCTTCCTGTGGACACCACCACGGCCGAGACCCAAACCATCGTAACGCACAGGGGGGCCTTCAGGGTTAAACTCAGATAAAATATATACCACAAGTTAGGAAAGTCACAAACAGGTATAAGAGAAGGCCTGCATGGTTAACAAACAAAGTAATGGAAGCTGTAAAAGGTAAGAAGGACTCCTTTAAGCGGTGGAAAGCTAGTCCAAGTGAGATTAATAAAAGGGAACACGGGCAGTGGCAAATCAAATGCAAGACTGTGATCAGGCAGGCAAAAAGGGACTATGAGGAGCATATTGCAAAAAACATAAAGACCAATAATAAAAATTTCTTCAAATATATTAGAAGCAGGAAACCAGCCAGAGAGGCAGTGGGGCCCTTGGATGACCAAGGGGTCAAAGGATTACTGAAGGAGGATAGGGAAATGGCTGAGAAGCTGAATGCATTTTTTGTTTCCGTCTTCACTGTGGAAGATGAGAAGTGTTTGCCTGCTCCAGACCCACTTATATTGGAAGGGGTGTTGAAAGTCCTGAGTCAGATTGAGGTGACAAGAGAGGAGGTCCTACAACTGATAGACGAATTAAAAACTAATAAGTCACCAGGTCTGGATGGCATACATCCAAGAGTTCTGAAAGAACTCAAAGTTGAACTTGTGGATCTTCTGACAAAATCTGTAATCTTTCATTGAAATCTGCCTCCATTCCTGAATACTGGAAGGTAGCAAATGTCACCCCCATCTTTAAAAAGGGTTCCAGAGGAGATCCGGGAAATTACAGGCCAGTCAGTCTGACTTCAATACCGGGAAAGTTGGTAGAAAGCATTATCAAGGACAGAATGAGTAGGCACATTGATGAACACGTGTTACTGAGAAAGACTCAGCATGGGTTCTGTAAGGGAAGATCTTGCCTCACTAACCTGTTACATTTCTTTGAGGGGGTGAACAAACATGTGGACAAAGGAGACCCAATAGATGTTGTTTACCTTGACTTCCAGAAAGCTTTTGACAAAGTTCGTCATCAAAGGCTCCTTAGAAAGCTTGAGAGTCATGGAGTAAAATGACAGGTCCTCTTGTGGATCAAAAACTGGCTGAGTAATAGGAAGCAGAGAGTGAATATAAATGGGCAGTCTTTGCAGTGGAGGACGGTAAGCAGTGGAGTGCCGCAGGGCTCGGTACTGGGTCCCATGCTCTTTAACTTGTTCATAAATGATTCGGACTTGAGAGTAAGCAGTTAAATGGCCAAATTTGCAGATGACACTAAATTGTTCAGAGTGGTGAGAACCAGAGAGGATTGTGAGGAACTCCAAAGGGATCTGTTGAGGCTGGGTGAGTGGGCGTCAACGTGGCAGATGAGGTTCAATGTGGCCAAGTGCAAAGTAATGCACATTGGGGCCAAGAATCCCAGCTACAAATACAAGTTGATGGGGTGTGAACTGGCAGAGACTGACCAAGAGAGATATCTTGGGGTTGTGGTAGAAAATGTCAAGACAGAAAATGTCAAGACAGTGTGCGATTGCAATAAAAAAGGCCAACGCCATGCTGGGAATTATTAGGAAGGGAATTGAAAACAAATCAGCCAGTATCATAACGCCCCTGTATAAATTGATGGTGCGGTCTCATTTGGAATACTGTGTGGATTTTGTCGGTGCGGTAGTGAGCAGAGTGAGCTTGGTGACGTGCCTGACACAGGGCTCCAGGTAAGAAATCAGCCAGACACCTGCAGCTAGTGCCAAAATAGTGTATTTACAGATATATACAATAAGTGCTCACTAGTGCAGTTCCATATATTACTCCAACAGACAAAATGCTCCGCCAGACAGCTAACCCTCAGAGAGAGACCAGTGTATAGCACACATAGTCTTCTTATAGTTCCACCAGCCAATCCAGGCTGGGCAGTGTCATGCTGACTCAGCATATTCCTTCACCTGTTCTCAGCTGGCTCAAACCAGCCTGCTGATAAGGTCACTGTGACCTAGCATGCCTGCTAGATCACCATCTGTCAAAGCAGAGCTGTCAGACTGGGTGCAGATAGATTCTTTATCCAACACACCTCCTAATCTATCGAACCCAGTGCACCCAACCACCGTACACAGTTTCCATGTTGCTCTCAGACAGTAACATACATTTCATATTTACACATTCACAATTACCAGTTCAGGAACTCATTATCCTGGTGATAAAAAATATCATCACTGTCCTGGTCAGCCAGCTCCTTCTGGCGTTTGGCTTCAGCCTCCTTGTTCTTTGCCTCGCACTCTGCCACCCAGACCTTCCACTTCTCAGCCTTTTTCTTGAGCATTTCCTCAAACCCTGGTGGGTCTGGTTTAACTGTCAGAGTGACATAGGGCACCTTATACCTGGCAGGAGGTTTGCCCTTTGTGGCCCTAGCAGATACCCGTGGTCCTGTGCTTGGACCGGCTTTGTCTCCTTCAGGCTGGTCTGTTGCCACCTCCTGGCCTGGTACCTCCTGGGCTGGTTGTTCTGCCCCTGTGATTTGAGGTTGCACCTCCTGACTCTGCACCTGAGGCTCTGAGCCAACTTGGAGCTCACGTTTCTCTGCCCCTCTGCTTGCCAGTTCCCGGTCGGGAGATTGTTGTTCCTGCTTAACTACCCTTGGCAGGACTCCAGCACCGTTATCAGTGGTTGGCAGCAGTACAAATTGTTTCTCCGTAGAGTGTAATCTAGGCCAGCTGCACTCTTCGTTAAACTGGGCAGTCTTACTGAGAATTATTTTCTTTCTCTTATCGCAGAATCGATAACACCTGGCCTCTGGCTTGTAGCCCAGAAACGTTAGGCTCTCTGCCCGGTCATCCCCCTCCCTTCTGCTCTCGGAGGGGATGCCAACCCAAGCCTGTGTCCCAAAGACTCTCAGAAATCTTAAATCTGGACACCTATTATACAGCATTCTGTAGGGCAAGTTATTTACAGGTTTACACCAAACATGATTATGCACAGAAACAGCACAGTACATAGCTTCGGCCCAATAACAAATTGGCAACCTTGCATCTTCAAGCATGCTGTACATTAACGTCTGTAGTACAGCCCCTGTGCGCTCCGCTAGCCCATTTTCTTGGGGCGTGGCTGGGTTCGTTAAACGGTGGGCAATGCCCTTGTTCTCCAGCCAACATTTCAATTCATTTGATAAGAATTCCCCCCCTCTCTCGGTCTGAATAGCCTGGAGGTTTACACCTAATTGCCTCTCAACTGCTTTGACCCATTTGGTGAACACTTTGTACACTTCAGATTTATGCACCATGGCAAAGACCCAAGAGTACCTTGTATGGTCGTCTGTGGCTACTAAGCAGTATCTCCTTCCCGACAGACTTTTTGGCAATGGGCCTATCACGTCCAGATGGACGAGTTCCAGGGCTCGCTTACTCTCCCTTGTGCTATGCTTAGAAACAGCACAAGCCCTGCTTTTGGTCTTTTTGCAGACCTGACAATCTAGGTAACATTTGCAAGGTTTTACCTTTAGACTGGGCACCAACTCCAGGGTCTTTTTCAACGCTCTAAACCCACAGTGCCCCAGTCTCCTGTGAAGCAAATGTATACACTGATCGTGCACAGGCACATTGGACACCTGTGCCACCTGGGCACAATCACTCTGGACCACATATATTTTACCTTCTCTCTTCCCAGTTACAAGCAGCTTCCCCCCACCTCCTAGGATTTTACAGCAGGTCTTTTCAAACTTCACCTGGTATCCCTGGTCGATTAGCGTGCTAACACTTAGCAGGTTCGACCTTAGTGAGGGTACACACAAAACATTTTGTAAAGTACAATTCAACACAGGAAATTCAACATTGCCTGAGCAAGTAGCATTTGCAGTGGTCCCGTTAGCTAATCTGACATGCCTGTGCTCAGGAATGTCAATATTGTTCAACAGCTCCTTATTGCAGCAGAGATGGCTCGTAGCCCCAGAGTCTAAAATCCAAGCAGACCCTGTACGCTCTCCTGCAGACGTGACCAGCCGGGCTCCTTCCTCACATGGGCTGGTGGTCCTCTGCTCTCGCTGCCTCCGTTCACGCCGCTTTCCCCTCTCTGGGCAAGCTCGAAGCAGGTGCCGAAATGACCCACAGCCATAGCAGCGTCGGACTGCCAGTGCAGTCGGCTCCTCTTTCTCAGCCTTTGGCCGTCTGCCAGCGGCAAAAGCTGGCTCACTCCTGGACGCCTTCCCGGACGAGCTGATAACCACACGCTCCTCAGCCGACGCCCCCGGACAACTCACTGCTGTAATCCTCTCTTGGAAATCAAGCAGGTGGGCACAGACGTACTCCATCGTTAGAGTCGCCACATCAACCGTCTCCAGGGACGTTATCAAGGGAGTAAACTCAGGCGGCAACGACGACAGTAAAATGTAAACTCTGTCATCGGGAGCTACAGTCTTGCCTCTGGCCTCAAGCTCAACGAAACAGTCCGTTAGCTTCTTGATGTGGTTTTTCACACACCCTCCAGCTGGCAGTAAAGTGCGAAACATCTTCCTAGTCAAGGCCATAAGGGAGCCAGCAGTGGTACTAACATGAACCCCACTGAGCGCGTCCCAGGCAGCCTTGGGAGTGTCCTTCCCTCGCACATATACCAACTGATCATCTCCTACTGCCAGCATGATGTTTGCCAGTGCCTTATCGGCTAACACAGTCTCGGCAGGAGTTAACACTGCAGGGGGATTACTCACAAACAGCCATTGCCCTTCACGCTTAAGGTAGTGTTGCATTCTCAGGCTCCACACCGCGTAGTTGGCTGAATTAAGCTTCTCAACGGCCACTGCGAGCTGCTGCTGAGCCATGATGCCGACTCCTCCACACAGCTGGCTGCCGTCGTCCCTCTGGCTCTCAAACTGAGATAGCTGGTGCTTCTTTGTCCTTCCACCGGCGTTCCTCGCCTCCGGCTCTTTCCAAACACTCCGTCAGCTCAACTCTCACGGTGCTCCTCCGCGCAGCGGAACCGCCCTGGGCCCATAACCCTGTCGGTGCGGTAGTGAGCAGAGTGAGCTTGGTGACGTGCCCGACACAGGGCTCCAGGTAAGAAATCAGCCAGACACCTGCAGCTAGTGCCAAAATAGTGTATTTACAGATATATACAATAAGTGCTCACTAGTGCAGTTCCATATATTACTCCAACAGACAAAATGCTCCGCCAGACAGCTAACCCTCAGAGAGAGACCAGTGTATAGCACACATAGTCTTCTTATAGTTCCACCAGCCAATCCAGGCTGTGCAGTGTCATGCTGACTCAGCATATTCCTTCACCTGTTCTCAGCCGGCTCAAACCAGCCTGCTGATAAGGTCACTGTGACCTAGCATGCCTGCTAGATCACCATCTGTCAAAGCAGAGCTGTCAGACTGGGTGCAGATAGATTCTTTATCCAACAGATTTCTGGTCACCGCACCTCAAAAACTATATAGCATTGGAAAAAGTGCAGAAAAGGGCAACTAGAATGATTAAAGGTTTGGAACACTTTCCCTATGAAGAAAGGTTAAAACACTTGGGGCTCTTTAACTTGGAGATACGTCGACTGAGGGGTGACATGATAGAGGTTTACAAGATTATGCATGGGATGGAGAAGGTAGAGAAAGAAGTACTTTTCTCCCTTTCTCACAACACAAGAACTCCTGGGCATTCAATGAAATTGCTGAGCAGTCGGGTTAGAATGGATAAAAGGAGGTACTTCTTCTTAAACAATTGCAGTTTGGGGTCAGCGTGGCCCCGAGGATCTTTCAGAACTTAATGGACTCTCTCCTTAAAGGTATCTCTGGGGTCCAGCCATTCTTTGACAATGTGTTGTTCTCTGCAACCACCAAAGAGTTTTCCCTTCACCTCCGGGCGGTACTTCAGCATTTCGATGGGGCAGGTCTCAAAGTCAAAAGGCAGAAGTGCGTGTTAATGGTTTCCAGCATCGATTTCTTGGGGTACACAGTGGACGCAGATGGAATTCATCCGCTAAGGACAAAATTAGGGCTATTTGCGAGGCACCGCCTCCCCTCCAAACAAGGCAGAATTACAGGCTTTCTTGGGCCTCTTGAATTTCTACCATGCCTTCCTCCCCCACAAGGTAGTGGTAGTGGAGCCCCTTCACAGATTTCTGGCCAAAAGGGCTCCGTGGGTTTGGGGTCGCCTGCAAGCCGCTGCTTTTCAGGCGATAAAGGACATATTGACTTCAAACAGCTTGCTGGCACATTTCGATGAGCGGTTGTCTGTCGTTCTGTCCTGCGATGCTTCCCCATATGGGGTGGGCGCTGTCCTGGCCCACGTGCTGCCAGATGGCAGGGAGGTTCCGGTTCCCTACTATTCCCGGACATTGCCAAAACTGGAGCGCAATCATGCGCAGATTGACAAGGAGGGCCTGGCCATTGTAGCGGGGGTAAAAATTTTTCATGATTATCTGTATGGCCAGCCCTTCACCATCCAGATGGCCCACAAGCCCCTTCTAGGCCTGTTTGCTCCCGACCACCAAACACAGAAAATGCTCTCCCTGCGGGTCTTGCGCTGTTCCATTTTCCTCACGGGGTACTAGTATGACCTCCAATACTGCCCCAGAAAGGCCATGGTACATGCTGATGCTCTGAGTCACCTGCTGCTGCCTTCAATGGACCCTGATCCAGCCCCTGAGCACCTGATCATGGTGCTGGATTCCCTGCTGGACTGCCCAGTGCATGCCAAGGACATTGCCTGTTGCTCCAAGACGGACAAAATCCTCTCCCGCGTTTTGGACTGGGTGTGGAGGGGTTAGCCCTCAGGCTGGGTGGGGTCGGAATTTGTTGCTTTTGCATCCCAAAGGGATGAATTGTCAGTCCATAAAGGGTGCCTGTTGTGGGGGAAAAGGGTGGTGGTGTCCCCGATACTGCGGCACTGAGTCTTCAAAGCACTGCATGAGACCCATCTGGGGATTGTGCACATGAAGGCGCTGGCCCGCAGTTACGTATGATGGCCGGGGATGAGGCTATCGAGTCCTGGGTCGCCTGCTATCAACCATGCCAGGAGACCCATCCAGCTCCACCCCAAGCACAAGCCCAACAGTGGGAGTCCACACGTAACCCCTGGTCCTGCCTGCACCTTGACTCAGGTACTGGCCTGAGTTTCCAGGGTACTAGGGTCAGTGATGTACGAGGTCAGAGGAGGGGTTTATGTGGAGGCAGCACATTGACCAATTGTGGTCATGTGAGGGGCCCGGGGGTGGACGCAACCCATGGGCTACACCAGTCCTGAGTGGCCCAGCACCAAGTGAAGCCAAGACACAGAGCCCAGTGTTTCCATCAGTACCCAATGCCTCAGGGGAACCGGAGCCTCCCACACTCCGGAAGTCAACACGAGAGTGCCGTAAGCCTGCATCCCTACAGGACTATGATTGCTAAGGCTTGCAAACTTGGGGGGGGGGAGGGATGTTATGTATATGAATACATGTATGTGATGAGCTTGGGGTCTGAGGAACAATGGGCAAGAGGATCCAAATCCTAACTGTCCTGCTCCAATCACAGGCCCCCAGCTGGTTTGAATGGCCCTATCAAACACTAGCGTGGGAACACAGTATTGTATATAGCTGGCCCTGCAGGGCCTGTTCAGCATTTACGCAGTAAAGCCATCAGCATCCTGTACTCAAATAAGAGCTTGTTATCACTACTGCCTCGATCTCAATGCCTAGAACCCACTATATTATATGGTGTCATGATCCTAGGCCTAGTGTGGCCTACAGACTCCAGGAAAACCTATATTAGAATAGTAAACAGGCCTGCTTCTCCCAAGAGCCCTTCTGTCCTTCTGATTGGGTGGGCAGAAGTTCTGGAGGAAAAAAATGCCTAATGGAGAATAAAGGAGTGGAACTTAGGAGGAAACAATAAAAGGAGTATTTAGAAAAGGGGAAGTGTTCTCTCTAGAAAGGCTGAGCTGGAGAGCAGCTGCAGCAGGAGAGTTCCCTCATCCAAAGAGAGAGTCTCATATTGATATGAGGTGAGTTGGAAACAGAAGGAGGGAATGTGTAGTTAGTCGTGTCAGGGCCAGACGCGTAGGGAGGGGGGGGCGGGGATGGCGGACCGCCCCAGGCCCTGGGGCCCCGCGTTGGCAAGGGGGCCCCCCAAACAATGGCCGTGACGTTGCTGAAAAAGAATGGAAGCGCCCGCGGCGCCCGACAGCGAGGGGAAGTGCGCGCGCACGGCGGAAGAAGGGGGTGGGGAGGGGCGCGCGCACGCACGCACCTCAGGGCTCCTCGTTGGGAGCCGGGGTTATGCTCTGGGCGGGGATGACACCCGACGATACGCAGAAAAGGAGCGAGCAAAGGTGGGCAGGTCCTGCGGAGCAGCTGCGAGGTTGGAGCAAGCAAAGGCGGAGCTGCAGAGCGCTGGATGCTCGCAGAGCGTCTCACTCCAAAGGGCTAGAATTGTTAAGGTTGCCATTGCCAGTTCTGGGTCAGACGGTTTTTGGGGACTGGGGCCGGAGCCTGGAGAGGGAGCTTCGCAGGGGATAGTGGCATAGAGGGCACCTGCCAAAGCAGCCAGTTTTCCCCAGAGGAGTGGGTCTGGAAAAGAGTTGTTATTCCAGATCTCCAGGCTCTGCTTGGAGGTTGACAATCCTAGTATGTTGGGAGTGGGGAACAGCACACTTGCTTTGCAAGACTGAGGATCCCGAGTTTAGTTTGTGGCAACTCGGGGCTGAGAAACATCCTTTAGAAAGTTGTTGCAAATCTGAGTACAGTGTACCAAGTGAAATGGACTAATAGTACAACGTGACATGTAAAACAGTTAAAGTGGTGTCAAGGGAGGTATGCTGGCTTGGTAGCTAAAATCGTGCTGAAACTGGTTTTTGTTTATGTAGTTTATTTGTTCTTCCTTTTTTAATCCCACTGTTCTCTGAAAAGCTCAGGGTGGCATACATCGTTTTATTTTTACAACAACCCTGTGAGGTAGATTAGGCTGAGAATGACCTGCTCATTTCTATACAGTAAGCTTCATGACAGAGTGAGGATTTGAATTCTGACTCTCCCAGACAGTCTTGGTTGCTAAAGAGGTGTGATGTACTGGACTAGCGGTCTCATTCTGTAATGAAGCTGTGGTTTACTTTGTTAAATGATTTTGGTTTGTATCATTTTTTCGAACAGGCAGTGAAAAATATTAAAGATTTTAAAAACTATTCTTTGTTGTTGTATAACTTTATAGTACCATTAACATACATAATTTTTATTAAGCAAAATATTCAAAAGAGAAGGGCTGTGCCCCAAGGAGCGTGCTATCTAAATTCTGACAGTGAGAGAAATAAAACACAAAGATGAAGAGACAGGCAAAATAAGCAGGCGATGACCATGCATGGATGAAGTGACAGATACAGAGTATCCATTTAATTAGAAGTAAGTCCTATTTTATTAAATGGGGTTTACTTCCAGGAAAGAATTCTTATATGACTGCAGCCTTAGTCATCATTTACATAAGAGATAAGGATGAACAGAAAGTAGAAAACTTTATTTTTAAAACAAAAGTCTTTATCTCTGAAAGTATTGATGTTCTGGCAACATTGATATCTATTAAAATATGCTCAATCCATTAAACTGGGTGTAGTTAATTAATTTTGCTTTCTAAATCAGCATGTCTGAATATTATGAATGATTTTATTGAAAATGGTGGCATATCACATTTGACCATTTAGAGGCCTACAATTTTTTGAAGGTGTATTACAGAGACTCCATGTGTCAGGAAACTAGCTTATTTAGAGGGGAGGCAATTTCATACACGTAAGTATATGTAAATATCAAGTGACTGAAAATTGTTCTTTTATCTGACGTAACTACAGAAGCAAGATAGTGAACTTAGGACCTTTTGGTATGCAGGGCTTGTGTCCTACTGTTGAATAACAGGCCTTTCTGTAGTCAGCAGAGATTATTGGTTTAGGATCCGTTCTCTTGAAAGGCAAGGAGCAGGCCAGTACAGGTACAGATGATGCTACCTGTGATTAGATCTTAGACTATTAGCCATAGTGTGTGTGTATTGGCCACTGTGTGATACAGAGTGTTGGATTGGATGGGCCATTGGCCTGATCCAACATGGCTTCTCTTATGTTCTTATGACTCTCCCAGCTGAGCTGTTTCAGCTGATAAGGGCTACATAAGAAAAGCCATGTTGGATCAGGCCAATGGCCCATCCAGTCCAACACTCTGTCACACAGTGGCCAAAAAACCAGGTGTCATCAGGAGGTTCACTAATAGGGCCAGGACATTAGAAGCCCTCCCACTGTGGACCCCTCCAGCACCAAGAGTACAGAGCATCACTGCCCCAGACAGAGAGTTCCATCTATACCCTGTGGCTAATAGACACTGATGGACCTCTGCTCCATATGTTTATTCAGTCCCCTCATGAAGCTGTCTATGATTTACAAGAGGCCTAAAAAACACGGACTGGAAGTTGACCTGGCCCAGGAAAGTGAACAACAGAACTCTCAAGTGATCAGAAGGTCTGGCTGAATTCAATCAAGTGCTGACTGGCTTATTCTTATTATGGGACATCCAGGGATCCCTGGAAAGATCTGATAGTAGCAACTAGCATAAAGGCAAGGGAAATCCTAGCTTGGGAGAAAATCTAAGTGATTAGACGTTCTGGAGGCGTGCACACACATGGGGGGCCCACATAAATCTTGGGCCCCGGGCCCCCAAAGCCCTAGCTACGCCACTGGTCAGGGCTTTTATTTTTTTTGTACTATCTTTACTGTTTTTCCCTTTTTCACTGTTGCACTAATAATGAAAACCCACTTGTTTGTTCTTGAGCATTTACATTAAACTTATTATTGTTATATTCCGAGTCCACATCTCTTCAGTCACGGAGGAAGGTATTTGCTGAGAAGGAAGACAAGGTGGATGCTCTAGATGCTTCCAGGCAGACTGATATCAAAATGGTGACAGCCTGAAGAGGCCCTCCCTGGTCCCCTGCTTGTGACACATGGCATTGTGACATATGTAATACATGAGTGGGAAAGCCCCTTTCTAGACACTGTTCAGTATCCTTGAATCTATGTCAGTTCTTCAATTTGATTTGGAAAAGAGAGGCCTAACATTTACGCAAAGAAGTTCAGGGGCTTGCAAATTCTGTCAATAGCTCTCACTGTCACTGGGACCTCAGTGTCTCTGGTCATGACTATATGTGCCAGTCTCCTGCTGCTCTCATTTGTTAGCTACTTTCCTCCCAAACTGAAAGTTCTGGCAGGAACTAGGGAATTTGGGGATGTGTAGATCATGTAACATAAATAGGCACATATATGTGTTTATCTACAAGAGGTCTAGGGTTAGCAGCTTCGTAAGACTGACTATTTCTGATTGGCTCCAATAATTTTATCAGATCTGGAAGCCTCATATTGATATGGGGAAATAAGTGTGCATAAATATCCTCAAGCAGCTATGATTTATAATTAACCATTACTTATTTCGTCACGATAATAGGCTTACAACCTTAGATGGCATTCCCTTGAGCTCTACCTTCCCCCCCAGTACAATATATATACCTATTCCCAGGGCTTTTTTTGTAGCAGGAACGCCTTTACATATTAGGCAATACCCTCCTGATGTTGCCAATCCTCCAAAAGCTTACAGGGCTCTTAGTACAGGGCCTACTGTAAGCTCCAGGAGGATTGGCTGCATCAAGTGTGGGGGGGTGCAGCCTAATATGCAAAGGAGCTCCTGCTACAAAAAAAGCCCTGCCTATTCCTGACTTTTCTCCCCAAGGGTTGGACCCTGCTTCCCAGTTGCCTTTACTCACAGAAAAGATGTTGCTGTGATCAGGATTGCTAGCTTTTCCCCATCCCAACAGAGCTCCTGTATCTTTTACACTTGTTAGGAAAAGGAAAGGTTCCCTCTGCAAGCACCAGTCGTTTTCGACTCTGGGGGGCTGTTGCTTTCACAACGTTTTCATGACAGACTTTTTACGGGGTGGTGTGTCATTGCCTTTCCCAGTCATCTACACTTGTTAGGGAGGTAGAAATACAATATGTAATTTTTTCCTGGGGTGGAGATAAAGCAGCAGACAGCAGTTCTTCCTTGGGCCTTGTAACTGTTAAAAGCACAAGTTCCCATCAGTAAAAAGGGCTGGAAACCCATTTTGAGATAATCACCTCAAAGAGTTCCTGATAATACCACACTGCTTAGATTTCTGTGTACCCATTTTGAGATGATTTACCTCAAAGAGTTCCTGATGATGCCACACTGCTTAGACTTCTGTGTGGTTTTTAAAGTTCTTATTGAAGTTCCCCTTGCAAGCAAGAAACTAGAAGCTCACATCACTACCCACATGATTTCTACTATCAGTGAAGTCATACTGCTGACAGCTCCTTGAATTGGTTGCAGCATAGATTTAGATGTTGTGCAACCACAGCAACATAAGAAAGAGAAAGGAGAAAGAAAACATTATCTTGGTTTTCAGGGAATGAGGCATCCTGCAACCAACTGTAGTGTGAATCAGGAATCAGAGCAGCTGCTTTTTGTCTGCATCAAAATGTCAAGAAAGAAAAACAAGGAACCACTGAAACATACAGTCCTTGAGCAAAAACATCAGAGAGAGACGAGCAGGTGAGCATGATGGGTGATACAAAACCTTCTTCTTTTCACCTTTCCGTAGAAAAGGACAAGCTGAGATACCAGCAGTTGCAGAGCAGCTGCAGAGATTGTTAGTCATGTCTGGGACAACAGGCAAGACAGCTGGATGGATAGGAATTTTCCAAGCTTGCCTCCTCAGTTTCTATTGATTTTTTAAAATTTCCTATTAAACTCTCACAGTCTCATTTCTTCTATGAAAAACAAATCTTTGGGGGAGAAATTCTGCCAGTTTCAGTGTACGTGAGAAGATAAATAGCCTCTGTGTATGTGCATATGCATGTGTATATCTGCATACACATTCTTGTTTCCAATTCCTTATTTTATATCCACAGCACTTCCTCTCTTCAGTGTTCCATGGCTGAAGCTACCAAGTATTACAATGATCTATGGGCATGAGAGATGCTGGATTATATGTGATGAAAAGCAAACCAAAGTTTTGACTTTCAGCATCAATTGTGTATTGTCAAACCCAGAGAATCTTCTAGTTTGCGGTAAAATGTTTAGAGTGTGGTCAGAGGTCAAGCTTCTGATTATTCACTAAGGCAACTAGAACCAGTACCACATAAAATTCAGCCATGAATGCAGACAATTCTCTTGTGGGCTTCCCATACTGTTTATTTACCTGTATATAACATACTCCTCTGCTTCTCCAACCATGTATAAATGGATCTCATCCAGCAGAGGTGGGCAGAAGGTAGGTAGAACTGGCCAATTTCTTCTGCTTAACCATCTAAGGCAGGGGTGTCAAACATGCAGTTCAAGGGCCTAATCAGGCCCCCAGAGGGCTCCTATCAGGTCCCCGAGCAACTGGCTGTCATCTGCTTCCTTCTCGTTATATCTTGCTTCCTTCTGCGTAACAGCTTGCTTTGCGAGACTTGCTCAATTGCTCAGGAGATACAGAGCAAAGCCTTTATTTTCTCCATTGGCTGAGGCTCCCCACCCCTCCAGTCCCCTGGGGAAGGAAGGAAAGAGCCCGAGCTTTCTTTGCCTAGTTCTCTGGATCCCATAAGAGAAATACAAAGAAAGCATCCTTAAGACCAATGAGTACTAGGATTGCCAAGTCCAATTCAAGAAATATATGGGGACTTTGGGGGTGGAGCCAGGAGACTTTGGGGTGGAGCCAGGAGACATTAGGGGCGGAGCCAGAAGCAAGGGTGTGATAAGCATAACTGAACTCCTGGCTCCACCCCCCAAAGTCTCCTGGCTCCACCCCCAAAGTTCCCAGATATTTGAATAGGACTTGGCAACCCTAGCTCGGAGCCCAGCCCGGCCCAGACACCCCCTCCTCCCCGCGGGAGCCGCCGAAGGGAAGGAAGCAGCGCAAGCGATGCCGAGCCTTCCCGGGCCTCTCACCAGCTCAAAGAGGTTGGCGACGCGCCCTGCCGCCTCTTGCTGGGGCTTCCTCCGCCTGCCGCTCGCTCCAGACCGCGCCTGCCCAGACCGCGCCGGGAGCTGCTGCTCCTCCTCCTTTTCTTCCTCCTCCTTGGTCTCCGGCAGCACCTGCCTGCGCAGCTCCCCCCGCAACCGCCTCAAGGCCTGCCGCGACATCCCCAGGCCGCGGACCTGAAGCCAAGCTGGAAGAGGACACCGCGGACTGGAAGCCAAGCCGGAAGAGGACCCGAAGGAGACAACTGGTTCTCCTTCACCGAGGGAGCAAGGCCAAAAGCGGCCAGAGGGCAGTCAGCCCAGGACAAATGCCGCTGGAGCGTGGCCCCTGCCACTCACCAGGCCACGCTCCTTGGCGCCGTTTCCCCCTCCCCCCGCTTCCATTTTTTTGGGGAGCGGGGGAAGAGGCTGGAATTCCTTGGGTCTCCCGCCAGGGCGGGAGGGTTGGGAAGCCTAATGAGTGCTAATGTTTTAAGCATGTTTAAAGTTTTAAAATATATATATTTGTGTTTGTCCGTGTTCTTTATAACATTTATATCTTTGCTACCGAATCTTAAATAGGTACACACATGGCCTGACTCAACATGGCTCGGCCCAACCTGACATGGCCCGGCCCCTCAAGGTCTCATTTATGTCAGGTTCGGCTCTCATAACAAATAAGTTCGACATCCCTGATCTAAGGCATTCCCTCCAACATTTCACAGATGAAAAAAGGGCAGTCGTGGGCATGAGGCATGTGGGTAGGGATAGAGTAAAGCTGCTCAACAGCATGGCCTGGTTGTGGATGCACATAAGAAGAAAGTAAGAACTAAATACACATGGAAGCAGATAGCCTACATGGCAAAAACAGCAAGGCAAACCACAGATTATGTGGCTACTAAAATGCATTTATAAAAATATTTCAATAAAACATTTAACTTAAAAACCTGCACTATGAAACAAGAGATATCTGTAGGTGGTGACTGCAAATCCCATATAAGCACAGAAGCAGAATTTTATTTGATCAGACCATGGACCCCTCTAGCTCAGCACTGTGTTCCCAACTGTGACCAATCAAATGCATTTTGGAAATGTACAAGCAGGTTATGAGGGCAACCAGTCATCCTGTATTGCTGTCCCTTTCCCTTACAAATTCTCTCACACTCTGAAAGCCTTTGGCTTTAATTTTCTTTGATTTGACCCATTAATACATACATTCTCCTAAAGAAACCTATTTTTTTGCAGATTATTACAAGTGATTTTTCCAACAGCTGTAAGCTTGGTGCTCTGTCTAGCTTTGTTTCTAACATGCATTGAGGAATCTGAGACTTGGACTCATACATCAGTCTTTGAAGGACTATTAACAGAAACTATAAAGTAACAACACAGATAATGATAATAGGAACAGGAGGTTTTGTTCCACATGGGGATATTGGAGGAGAAAAATCCCAGTGCTTAGGGAGGGGTGGAACTGGACTGTGCAAGTTACCCTTCTTTGAAAGCTATCTTGCTTTCAATACACAGGTGGTTGTCAAAATCCATGTGATCTATGGAGACTCAGCTCAAAGGCTAAGTGATACACATAAGCTGGCGGGATCACAGTACTTGTCAGGCTCCTGCCCTGTGGAATGGGCTCCTTGAAGAGACGAGAGGAGCAGGAGCCCCCTCCTTGCAGATATTCAGGGTGTGTGGCAAGGCCTGCTTGTTTGCCAGGGCTTTAGGGGAGGGGGTTTGAATGGCAGGCATCTTTTAAGGGGGGGATGGAGAGATTTGGGGTTAGTCTAGTTTTAACTAGAAATGTTGTTCACTGTTAATGTAAATCGCCTTGAACCTCAAGGAGCCATAAAGAAAGGTGAGATAGCTAGAGAGATGAGAGAGAGGGAATCCAAATGCTATCTGTGGGAAATTAAGAAATCTGAGGAACAAACTTGGTATCAAATTTGATCTCAATAGAAAGTTTTTTTCCAGGTCAAATACCTAAAAATTTTGAGGGAAATGGGAATAATAATAATAATAATAATAATAATAATAATAATAATAATAATAATAATAATAATAATAATAATAATAATAATAATAATAATAATAATAATAATAATAATACATTTTATTTATATCCCGCCCTCCCCGCTGAAGCAGGCTCAGGGCAGCTCACAACATATTTCCATTATTCAATAAAATCATACAATTCAATAGTTATACATTATAAAACCAATATTTAAAACATTTCTATTTAAAATTAACATTTCTGGTGCTATGTTGTAAATTTAATTATGATTGTAATTGCAGGAAAACACCTACAGTGAGTCTATCAATGGCTCAATAATCAAGCGAAGGCCATCTTAAAAAGTATGGTCTTGCAGGCCCTGCGGAACTGCTCAAGACTCTGCAGGGCCCGCACTTCTTCCGGAAGTTGATTGCACAGGTGTGGAGCTGCAATTTAGAAGGCCCGTTCCCGTGTGTTCTTCAATTTTGCCTCCTTCGGCCCAGGGATGTTCAGTTGGTTCTTTCCCGCTGACCTCAGTACTCTCTGGGGTTCGAATAGGGAGAGATGGTCCCTCAGGTAGGCAGGCCCTCGACCATATAGGGCTTTAAAGGTAATAACCAGCACTTTGTAACGAACCCGGTATGCAACTGGCAGCCAGTGCAGTCTGTATGTGCTCCCACTTTGGGAGCCCTAGCAACAGCCTAGCCGCCGCATTCTGCAATAACAACAACAATTATAACAATAGTTTTCAAGGGGAGTTCACAAATCCTGATGCTGCCTCATAAACAGAAACAGAAGGTTTCAACTGAAGAGAAACATGTTGGAAATATCAAAAGAAGTACAGAGGTCTTGTCAAGAGAAATGCCTTGGGGATCCTGCACATCTCTGATTGGAGGTCTTAGCACATCTGAAGCAAAATGTTGACATTAATGCTCAGGAGAACCATTCTGGAAGTTCCAGGAGAAGCAAACAGATGTTCAATATTGTATCAAGGGGGTCTGTAAAACCCCCTGACACTACTGGCAGAGGGAGTGGCTCTTGCGATCCCTTTCCTGCTTATAAAGCCACAAACAGCAGCCTCTTGTTTCCACTAGAGGAGGCAGGACCTTTCCATCAGAACAGCTCTTCTGCTTTCCCAAACAGCCTATAGCATGCTTTTTAAAAAAAATAAATAAGGAAAAGCAATCTTGAGCTAGCAGCTGTTCTGGTGGTTAGAAAGGCTGGGGAAAGGTTTAATTTAAATTTGCCTGTGGTGGTTTTGCCTTAATCTCTCTATAGCCTGAGTATGGTTCTCTTGAGTTTCCTAAACTGGCAAACCTCCAATCACTCAATAAAGACTCACCACAAGGAACATCAGGGTGGATCCAAGCAAGCATGATTGGTGCTCCTGGATTGTGTGCTGGGAATACTTTGGACAGCTGCTTTTATTGCCTTGGCAGCTAATCTAACTTGCCTGCTTCTTCCATCCCTACCCCAACCCCATCAATTTCTGCTGAGAGCAAATATAAATACTCAAAATCAAAATATCAAGGGAGACATTCATTTTCCAGCTGTATAATGCAAAATATATTTGTTACTGAATGACAGAGAACTGAGAAGGCAAAAAGCTTGGCACAGTTAGCAACTGCAGTCCAGCTCATTCCTTAGCCATGAGGCAAGCTCTCCAGTGCTGATGGCACACAGGCTGCCAGAATAGCTCCTCTCTGACTCTTTCTTCTCCAAAAAGGTGAGAAACTCCAGGCAACCTTTAAAGGGTGGATTTCTTATGTGGGAGAGAAGCTGTGCAGAAACATCAGGCTGTAAAAGGACACAGCAGTCTACTTTCTGGCAGGGGTGAGTCACTGCAAACATATTAGATGGATGTTCAAGTATCTGTCCTGGATTTCCTTTCTGTTTTGGGCAGTTTTAGGTTGCAACCATGTGTGATGATGGTCCAGCCTAAAATAAAACCTAGGAGCCCACACATTTATTGCAACTTATTTATTTGAAATACTTAATGACACAATAGAGAATCTTTCTTTCCTATGTGCCCTCCATTATAACCAAGGAAACTCTCTGGAAGACACTGGAGCCTACTTCACAGGGTTGTTGTAAGGATAAAATGGAGGAGGAGAGAATGATGTTGCAAGCTGCTTTGAATCCCCACTGAGGAGAAAAGCTGGCTGTCAACCAACAAACAAATACTGTGTGAAATACTGGTGCACAGGAGACCATCATAGAGTGCGTATGGAGCTGTGGGTCTTACCAGAGCTGGATGCACACACACACAAATTAAAATCAAGTCCTGAAAAACACCCACCCTTTAGATACAACCAAATAGTACAATCCTATACAGAATTACTCCATTGGCAGAACTGGCTCTGCCATTACACAAACTGGGCATCCCCCATGTGACTCAGTGATGTTATCAGTGCAAGGGGTGTGTGTGTACCAAAAATTAGACTTGCCTAGGGTGCCAGGCAGTCTAGGGCCGGCCCTGCCCATTGATTGGGGTGAGTTCATATTGGAATAATTGTTTAGAAATACACAGCAAGGTTCCCTCTTAGTTCTCAGGCATGCTTCTTTGTCCCTGTAATTAATTTTAAAACTAATTTTCCTTCTTTTTTTTTGCAGTCTTTAAAATTGAGATGAATCTCTTACCAATCCTGCAAGAGCTAACAGTAGGCCCTGTACTAAGAGTCCTGTATGCTCCAGGAGGATTGGCTACATCAGGGGTGTGTGGCCTTGGCCTAATATGCAAAGGAGTTCCTGCTGCAAAAAAAAGCTCTGGAGGTGCTTAATGAGTGTATCAGCAAATGCAAGGAGAATCTCTTCATCTTTTCTCCCCATCTCTAAGAAAATAAAGAAAACCCAGAGGAAAACAAAGATCGAAAGACAAACCGATGTCTGAACTATTGTCTTTAGTTATTACAAATTTCTGGTATGGAAAATTCAAAGAAAAGTCAATAAAAGCAGAGAGGGTCTTTAGAGCTTGTGTTACAAAGACAAGCTGAGCATTGCATTTTGTTCCCTGGTACAGACTGGGTCTCTTTAGAGATGCTGATGTTGAATTGCCACTGACATGTTAATTCAAACATAAAAGGCCTGCTACCCTAAACCAGAGAAGAAATACTGAAAACTATTCAAATGGTTAAATATAAGACGTGTCCCATCCACACTCTCCCCCCCTACCCATCTGAACAGAAGAATGCTTGGGCTGAATTTATAGTGGTTCTGGCCAAAGACTGGATGGGATAAAGGTCTGCTTTATATGAGTATGTACCTTACATTTTGTCGAACTAGATATTGGCTATAAAAATACCCTTATAAACTTTCAATTTGACTTGGCTTTAATGAGAGAGGCCATGAAAAAGCTTTGCCTGCAACATGAACTCCTACTGGCTTGGATACTGATACCACCTTGTGAATTGGAAACAGGCAGAAGGAATGGCAAAAGAGCAAAACTGATAAGAGCCAGATTGAGTGGGAGAGGAAAATGCGTATGTTTAGGCATGGTCTCAATTAACATTTTCATGAATGGTTTTGGAGCTTTCCATTCTTTAGTTTCTCTGATAAAGTTAAAGATGGAATGGCAAAAAACCAGAAATGACAGCCAGATATTAAACTAATGCCAGCAGAAAAATCAGAAATATGGATATGTTATTTGGAAAGAAGGGAGTAACCTGCTCAGGTTAACCCAGAACTGCCCTGACTGCTGCTGAAATGGCATGGATACACAAGCGGAATAGGCCTTTTCTCAAGTACACAATCAGTAACAGTTTTAGAAAGAATAAACAATATCCCAGACACGTCCATGGTCATCTTAGCTATAAGGCAACTGGAACAGTTTGCCTTGGGCCCTATGGTGGAGGCTACTGTCATCTTCCACAGTAGTTACTCAAGAGGCAGGCAGCAGTGAGAATAGAGGTTGGAAGTAGGGATGTGCCAAAAACCCAAAAATCGATAGTACATGGATTCGGAAATATATGGGGGGAAAAATACGGAATCCTATATATTTCTGAATTCTGTAGTCGGAATAGCTGAAGCCGCTTGGAGGGGAGGGGGTTTGAGGGAGAGCCCCCAAATTTGCAGGGAACCTGCAGGGAACTCTCCCCTACAAACCCCCCAAGTCCCAAAAAGATTGGGCCAGGGGGTCCAATTCCTGGGGCACCCAAAGCCAAACCTAACTTTACACCAGAGAATCTCTATAGGACCCAAATGAACTATATACATCTATCTACTCTATGAACCCTGCCACACAAAACACAATCTGTTCAGCAGATTGGCTGCTGCAAATGCAGATGCCAGCTCTCCAGCCCTGCCCCAAAGAACGCAGGGAGAGCTGGCCAAGCACAACAAGCATGCTGGCTCTGGGTCTCTCACCCAGGTGCCAGCTTCCCTGCCACAGAACCAGATGCCAGCTCTCCAGCCCTGCCCCAAAGAACGCAGGGAGAGCTGGCCAAGCACAACAAGCATGCTGGCTCTGGTTCTCTCACCTAGGTGCCAGCTTCCCTGCCACAGAACACACAATCTACAGATGCCAGCTCTCCAGCCCTGCCCCAAACAACACGGGGAGAGCTGGCTAAGCCCAGCCCTGCCCCAAACAACACCCAGGTGCCAGCTTCCCTGCCACAGAACACACAATCTACAGATGCCAGCTCTCCAGCCCTGCCCCAAACAACACGGGGAGAGCTGGCCAAGCACAACAAGCATGCTGGCTCGGGATCTCTCACCTAGGTGCCAGCTTCCCTGCCACAGAACACACAATCTACAGATGCCAGTTCTCCAGCCCTGCCCCAAAGAACACGGGGAGAGCTGGCCAAGCACAACAAGCATGCTGGCTCTGGTTCTCTCACCCAGGTGCCAGCTTCCCTGCCACAGAACACACAATCTACAGATTCCAGCTCTCCAGCCCTTCCCCCAAAGAACGCAGGGAGAGCTGGCCAAGCACAACAAGCATGCTGGCTCTGGGTCTCTCACCCAGGTGCCAGCTTCCCTGCCACAGAACACACAATCTACAGATGCCAGCTCTTCAGCCCTGCCCCAAACAACACAGGGAGAGCTGGCCAAGCACAACAAGCCTGCTGGTTCTGGGTTTCTCACCAGGGTGCCAGCTTCCCCCCCCCCAAAGCCAGAACCAGGAAAAGGGACAACAAGAGAAGGCCAAGAAACTCAACTGTTAAAAAAGTGGCCTTTTAAACAATGAAAATTAGGCCAAACAGCCCCCCCCCCAAGAACCAGAACCAGAAGAGAATGGGAACAACAGCAGCACAACACAGCAGCAACAAATCAAACACAGAATCCTTTTAAAACAGTAAAAAACTTAACTGTTAACAATAGAGGAACTTTACCAACCCCCCCTCCAAATAAAACACTTCACCCTAACCCCAAGAAATCCAAGCCACCCAAATCAGGAAAAGTAAAAGGACACTGCACTTTTAAAAGTCCTCTCACTAAAGTAAGATATGGGCAAATTGGCAAAAACCCCTCCAGGCCCCCTTCCCCAGCAGAACCCCCTAACCCTAACCAAATAAGCTACCCATCACCCAAATCTGGATAAGTAAAGGGACTCTGAGTCTTAAAAAGTCCTTTTACCAACTACAATAAAACAAGAACCCCAAGACTGTCTCACCTTAGATATCTGCTCTACTCCAGGCAAGTCTGGTAAGGCTGAGAGAGAGCAGCAGCAGCTGAGGCCAAGGGCCAGCACAGCACAATCTCTCTCTCTCACCAACACACACCAACACAGCAGCAGTGGAGGAGTCCAGCCAGGCAGACTCCTTAAAAAGGTTCTTTGGTCCTACAGAGAGCAGTTTCAAAAAATAGCACTGCTCTGTGATTGGCCAGACAACAGTTCTTACTTGGATACCCAAGTATGCAAAAGATCAAAAGAACAACAATATTGCTGATGGCTGGGGGATCAGCTACACAACAGCCCTGCAAAGCATGCATTTGCAATGCATTTTGCAAATGTATGCTTTGGATTGGCTGCTGGGGCTCCTCTTCCCCCTCCCCCCTCCCTGATCCCAGGGAGGCTATGGGAGAGGCAGGAAAAGGCTACCAAAGGCGGGAAAGGAGGCAAGCAGCTCCCCTGAGGCTGCCGAGGCCCCTTTCCCGCCTTTTCCATGGATTTCCGTATACTTCCAAATATCTATACGGAAGTATACGGGGAGCCATATTCAGCTCCCGCATAATGGGCGCCAATTGGATTCAGCTGTATGCGATTCTGTATACAGCCGAATCAGGGGTGATTTGGTGGTTGATTCAGTTCGGCCGAACCGAATGAACACCCCTAGTTGGAAGCCCCCGGCAGTGAGTGCGGGTGGCCATAAAGCCAGGCCATGCTGCACAGCTGCCTTCTTTCATGGCTGGCCAGCACAAAGGACAAAAGAGGGAGGGGGAGGGAAGGAGTGACAGAGAGGTGCTGTATCCACCTCCCTGTTTATGCACTATCCTGCCTCACTCAGCCAACTCAGCCCCTGGCAGATGAGCAAGACAGCCACACTGCACAGCCACTTTTACCCTCTCATCATGGTCTGACACCTGCAGATCTGCACAACAAGCATTATGTAGGGAGACATGCTACACCCACCTGCTTGCCCATTGCCATCCCATCACCAGCCAGTGGCTGCAGCTCCATGCACCAAGTCTGACAGAGGAACAGGTGCAAATTTTGTTATTTCCTTCCCCCACACTCCTCTTCAGAGTGAGCCAAAGGAACTGGTGAGGAGCATGGGCAATGTGCTGAGTGGCTGCCCCCTCCCATGGGTTGCCATGGGCCTGGGTAAGTCATTCCCTTTATTCTTGTTCAGTGCATTGGGTGGGAATAAAGGTAAAAGTCATCCTTGACTTTTACTCACAGCCCCAGAATCATGAACACTGCCTATGGATATTCCTAATACCATCTCTCTATATATGTTTCTGTGTCCCAGTGTTTTCTGGTTGCCACCATCTAGTTCTTCCATCGCTTATGGTAGTTCACTTGGCATCTACTGTTCCTCTACTATAGGGGATCCACATTGCAGAACAAGCTCCCTGGGGGAGTGAGGATGACCATCTTCAGAAGGTTTTAGGAAGCATTGCAAAGCCATTTTATTTGCAAAGGGCTTAAGCTGCAGGTATCTTCTTGGGGAGGGGAGTAAATGGAGCTTTGCTGTATTTTGTATATTTTTAATTTTGGAGATTTTGTAAGTTGCCTTTTGCCACGAGGGAAAGGTGGGTAATAAATCTATCAATAAATAAATAGTATAATCTCTGAACATTAGTACCCACACAGAGTGATTCTAAACAAGTCTACTCAGAATCCTACTCAGGTCTATTAAATGGGGCTTAGAATTGCACTGACAGTTTACTAGGTGCTGCACAAGAAAGACATAAGTGGAGCAGTGCCTGCTGAGATTTTAGTTTAGGACAGATGGAAAGACAGGAATACAAAATGATGATAGCAGAGACTTGACAATAAAAAATGAAGAAAGAGTTCAACTGCCAAAGAAAAGACAAGGCAAGATGGCTGGCACTGACAGGCGACTTCTGTATCCCTCATGACCCTGAGGGTTCCCTTCCATGTTAAGCATAGTTGCATCTTCAATGCCTTCAAACAAGCAATTGCAGAGCAGCACAAATATCAACATCAGCTCCAGTGGGAAGGCAGAGTGAGGCTTCTGGTTGGACAGGACTAGCTGTCCCACAGGGTCAGTGTTGAGATCTTTATGTCAGATCCTCTGCCCACTCTCTCAGTCTACAAGACTGCAATTTAAAACTAGCTACATTTGGGGAAGTCCACAGACATCAAGAAGACCTCAGATTGAATGTCAATTTTACTTTTCCTGAAATAGTTTGAAACAAATATAATACACTACTCAAACAAATACTGACAAAATCATTTAAATGGAAAAAGTTGGAATTGATTTGGATCACTTAACATCTGAATAATGGCAGAAAGATGGAGGCTAATTGGACTGATAACGATTTCCTTTGTAAACAGTTTCTGGCACATGATCACAAAAACCCCAAATGGTTTAATAATTAGTGGTTCATTAAATAGCCTAATAAAATTTCTTATTTAAAAAATTAGAGGCAAGGAACTGTTTTTGGCTATCCCTGTGGTGACATGTTGCTTTAGTCATGGGAGGTTATTACAAAAATTTATTTGGGAGACAACTAGCCTGCAAAATATATTTAATAAATTGAGTTGCAGTAATCAGCACTGGATCAGCATACAAATAACTGTGTGAGGTCATTCTTACTGGGAAAGAGCATACTACTTGACAGTTAAGGTTATGCCATTTGTATTTTAGGCTATGGCTACATTTACAGATGTGATACTAGATAAGAGAAACTCAGGGTATAGCACAAGCTCTTTTGAAATAATTAAAATAATAGAATAATAATTTAAGAGAACAAAATACAAGCAGATTGTGGCATAAATTTTCATGGACTAAGATCCACTTCATCAAATGCACACAGAGAGAGAATCAAGAAAAAGTGTGTGTGTGTGAATCTGTTCAAAAGTAATCCATGCATATTTCCCAAACATCTTCCATTTCATTCAAAGGTGCTTAGCCCAATGGGTTATGTTTGTACCAGTACGGGCCTGTGCTAGTGATAAAGAGCCTCTTTCCAAAACAAGGTCTAATTTAGACAGGTGACAAGAGGGAATAGCCAATGTTTCCAATACTTGCAATATTTTTAAACATATTATGAATTTAAACCATGTTCTTAATAGTGGTGGTTGAGGAAACATCACTTATATGAAAAATTTGGTGGTCATTCATCTGCTTTTCACCAGACAGTCCTTTTAGTCAACTATCTTGCATCCGATACAAAATGCTGACAGATAATGATAAAACTGTCTTGTTTTCCCTAGACTGGACAAGGTCACACAGGACACAAGCATGGTATAGTGATTAAGAGTGGCAGACTCTAATCTAGAGAACTGGGTTTGAACTTCCTCCTCCACATGAAGCCTGCTGGGTGACCTTGAGCCAGTCAAAATTCTCTCAGAACCCTCTCAGCCCTTCCTGCCTTACAAGTTGACTGTTGTGGGGTGAGGAAGGGAAGGCAATTATAAGCCACTGTGACACTCCTTAGGGTAGAGAAAAATGTGGTACAAACAGGGTTGGCCCTAGACTGTCTGGCACCCTAGGCAAGGCTAACTTCTAGTGTTAAACCAATTTTATTACTTCTGCAACATATTGAAAGATATTCATCAACCATAAATTCCAAAATATTAACTAATATATTACAAAATTTCCTCCTCCCCCCAACCCTCTTTTTCTTGACCTCCGCCTGTGTCTAAATGATTAAAAAGAAAAAAAGGTAAAATTCACGCTTATAGAATCTTCACTTCGAGTTTACCTCAATACAAAATAAACCAAGATTATGTATTAATTATTATTAAAATTAACCCTCTATTTATCTCATAATCTAACCCTCTACTAAATTGTATATCAAATCAAAAATCCATTTTTGCATCTTTATCTTCCCCTTAAAAGTTCAGAAAATATTATCAAAAACCACCAAATGACTCTTGACTTTCCATTGTTTTTCAACAAATTCTTGAAATTTCTTCCAATCATCTTTGAATTTTTCTGACTTACAGTCTTAAGATTCTAGTCAGTTTATCCAATTCACTCCAGTGTAACACTTTTAAGATCCAGTCCCATTTCTCTGGTATTTTATCTTGCTTCCACATTTGCGCATATAATGTCCTTGCAGCTGAAAGCAAGTACCACAACAATGTCCTATCTTGTTTTGGAAAACTTTCCATTTGTAATCCCACCAGAAAGATATCTGGTGCTCTCTTGATGTCATAACCCAAAATTTTTGAGGTCTCTTGTTGAATCATTTGCCAAAACTGTTTTGCTTTATCACAAGTCCACCACATATGGTAGAAAGAACCTTCATGTTTTTTACACTTCCAACACCTGTCTGATATTTGCTTATTAATTTTTGCTAGTTTCTTAGGTGTCATATACCATCTGTACAACATTTTAAAACAGTTCTCTTTTATATTGTAACACGTCGATATTTTCATAGAGTTCTTCCATAGGTGTTCCTGTGTCTCCATTTGTATTTCTTTGTTCATGTTTATTGCCCATTTTATCATTTGAGGTTTCACTACTTCATCTTCTGTAGACCATTTCAATAGTAACTTATAAACTTTTGAAATCAATTTTTCATTTTCGCCCAACAGCACTTTTTCCAATTCTGTTTGCTCTTGTCTTATTCCTGTATTTCTAACATCTTGCTCCACCAAGCTTTTAATCTGTTGCAGTAGATACCAATTAAGTTTGTCCTGCAATTCTTCCACCGGTTTTAGTTCCACCTTGCCTCCCTGTATTTTTAGCAGTTGTTTGTATGATAGCCATTTAACCTCCTGTGGATCTGAAGACAACTTTATGACTTCTGTTGGCACAATCCATAACGGCTTTCTCTCATCACCATATTTATTATATTTTTTCCAAGTATTCAACAGATTCCTTCTTATGTAATGATGTGAGAAAAATCCATCCATCTTCTCCTTCCCGTAATACATATAAGCATGCCAACCAAAAACATTCCCTTGGCCTTCTAAGACCAATAATTTTCTGTTAAGAAAAGTTATCCAGTCCTTAATCTATACCAAACAAACTGCATCATGATATAACTTAATATCTGGCAACTGGAAACCACCCCTTTCTTTAGCATCCGTCAGAATTTTCATTTTAATTCTTGGCTTTTTACCCGTCCATACAAATTCTGAAATCTTTTTTTGCCAATGGTTAAATTGCTTGTTATCTTTCACTATTGGAATTGTTTGAAAAAGAAACATAATTCTTGGTAGAACATTCATTTTGATTGCAGAGATCCTACCCAGCATAGACATATTCAGTTTATTCCACTTTAACATATCTTCTTCAATTTTACGCCAAAGCTTTTCATAATTGTTTTTATATAAATCAATGTTTTTCATCGTAATCTCTACACCTAGATATTTTACTTTTGAGGTAACTTCACACCCAGTTATACTCTGTAATGCTTTCTGTTTGCTCAATGGCAGATTCTTACTTAAAATTTTCGATTTTTCTTTATTAATATGGAAGCCCGCCAACTCTTTAATTTTGTTTAGCAACAAAGGCATCACTTGTAGTGAGTTTTCATTAATAAACATCACATCATCTACAAATGCCCTATACTTGTAAGAAAACCCTTTCAATTTCAACCCCATTTCTTTATCCTCTTTAATTTGCATCAGCAAAATCTCTAAAGTCATTATAAATAGCAACAGAGATAGAGGGCAACCTTGTCTTGTTCCTTTGCTAATTATCATTTGCTCTGTCAGGTCTGCATTCACACAAAGTTTAGCTTGTTGTTCTGTATAAATTGCCTTGACCATTCTTGTAAAATCACTTCCCAATTTAAATTTCTCCATCTCTCGGCTTGGCTTCGCGAACGAAGATTTAAGAAGGGTGCAATAGTCCACGTCTGCTGCAGGCTCGCTGGTGGCTGACAAGACCAATGCGGGACAGGCAGGTCCGGCCACAGTGGCTGCAGGGAAAATTCTGATTTAGGGTTGGTGCTGTAGCAGTGCGATTCTTCCTCAATCTCCTTTTGTCCTCAAGACCAGCTATGGGTGCGTTCTCAAAGGAAGAGACAGCCTGGTGGATGGTGTGTCTCCATGCTTTGCGATCTGAGGCTAGGTCAGACCACTGGTGATGGTTGATGCGACAGGTGCCAAGGGATTTCTTCAAGGAGTCCTTGTACCTCTTCTTTGGTGCCCCTCTATTTCGATGGCTGGTGGAGAGTTCGCCATACAGGGCAATCTTGGGAAGGCGGTGGTTTTCCATCCTAGAAATATGCCCTGCCCAGCGCAGCTGCGTCTTCAGCAGCAGTGCCTCGATACTGGTAACCTCCGCCCGCTTGAGGACTTCAGTGTTGGTCACAAAGTCACTCCAGTGGATGTTGAGGATGGTGCGAAGGCAGCGCTGATGAAAGCGCTCGAGGAGTCGCAGGTGATGACGGTATAAAACCCATGATTCGGAGCCGTAGATGAGGGTTGCCATCACAACCGCTTTGTAAACATTGATCTTTCTCCATCACCGCAAACAAAAAGTCCCAATTAAGATTGTCAAAAGCTTTGTCTGCATCGGTAAAAAACAATGCTACCTCTCTTTCTGGATGCTTTTCGTAATATTCTACAGTATCTACTACTGTTCTGATGTTATCTCTTATTTGCCTTCTGGGGAGAAAGCCTGCTTGCTCCTCTTGAATAAAGGTATTTAAGTGCTGTTTGAGTCGTTCTGCTAGTATCCTAGCAAAGAATTTATAGTCATTGTTAAGTAATGAAATCGGTCTATAATTTTTAATGCTCGTGGCATCTCTGCCTTCCTTTGGTATCAATGAAACAACTGCTTCTTTCCATGTATCTGGCACTTTCCCATCTTGTCTAATATTCATCAATTTTTGGAGTTTCGGTACTAATACATCTGCCAGGACTTTGTAAAATTTTGTTGAAAAGCCATCAGGACCCGGTGCTTTACCTAATTTCAATGAATTAATTGCTGCTTCTATTTCAACTTTTTAGATTGGTTCATTTAAAGTTTTTTCCCATGGTTTCTGTCAATGGCTTTACTTTTATTCTCTGCAGGTACACTTCTATTTTCTCTTTATCTACTTGTTGACCTTTGAATAGTTTAGCATAGTATTTATAAAATTCCCTTTTGATTCCTGCTTGATCCACAATATCTTTACCTCCAACTATAATTCTGTTTATAAATTTATTCTCCCTTTTTTTCTTCATTTGCCACGCCAGGTACTTCCCAGGTTTGTTAGCACCTTCAAAAGATTTCTGCTGCAGTTTTTTTAAGTTCCATTCCACCTCCTTATTCAATAAATGCCTCAATTGACTGTAAAATTGTAATCTCCCGCAAAATTTTCTTCTTTCCCCGTCTTTTCCGCAGTTCTCTTTCTTTTTTACCGATTTCTTTTTGTAGATCCACCATTTGTTTTTGTTTATCTCTTCTATCTTTATTGTTCAATGTAATTAAAATTCCTCATTACAGCTTTATATGCGTCCCACACGGTTTGATATTGAACGTCCTGATTTTCATTTATTTGGAAGAAGGCTTTATTTTCTTTTTCAAGAGAAGCCACTATTTCTGCATTTTGCAATAAATCCTCATTTAATCTCCATCTCCTCACCTTTTTTCCTGTCTTTTGCCAACCACAATAATGGATTATGGTCTGCACCTATTTTCAGAAGAATCTCTATCATTTGTAATAAGTCCCAAATCTTTGGTAGCTCATAACATATCAGTTCTTGAGGAGTTGTGCCTTGCTGAAAAGAAAGTATAATCACGTTCATTAGGATTAAACTTTCTCCATACATCTTCCAGAGTTTCTTGTTTTATTAGTTCAAAAAAATGACTTTGGCAGTTTGCCATCTGTATTTTTTCCCCCAGACCTATCCAGAGAATTCTTAATAGTTCCATTAAAGTCTTCCATTAACAATATCTGGTCATATGTCAGTTGGTCTAGTTGTTGCATAATATCTTTAAAGAAAGCATTCTTTGCCACATTTGGGTCATATAGTCCCAATAACAATGTTTTTTTCTCATTCATCAACACCTCCACTGCAACATATCCACCTTCACTGTCCTTAAAAATCAACTTTGGCTCCAATTCTTTTTTAATATAAAAAATCACTCCTTTTTTCTTTTCCTTAGCCAATAAAAAAAATTCATCACCCAAGGATTTGTTCCATAAAAATTTGTAATCCATTTGTTTAATATGTACTTCTTGTAGACAAATTATATTACATTTTTATTTTTTATCCAATGAAATGTTGCTTTTCTTTTTTGCGGTGAATTTAGTCTATTTACATTCCAAGAAATTAGTTTGTAATCCATAATGATTCTTCAATTATTCTGTATCTCCAGATTCTTTATTGTCTGCAAAAAACTTCTCCATGCCTTGAGTATCTATTATTGTAATTCTCAGTCTTTTATACTCAAAGCTAAGGCCTTCAGGTAGAATCCATCTCTATCTTATTCCCTTCACCCTTAACTTATCTTTCAATTCCTTAAATTGTCTTCTGTCACTTATGACCTTTCTTGGCAGCTCCTTCATTATTCTTACTTTGCTTTCCTCTACCACCATTTCTTTTTCATATTGCTGACTTAAAATCCTTCCCACCATATCTCTTGTAGTAAATTTTACTACCACATCTCTTGGTAGCTTGCATTTTCTAGCAAATTCTGAGTTGACCCTGTAAACATAGTCACACAAATGTCCTGTCACCTCAGGGTCCTCTCCCATGTACTCAGCAATGATTGTTGAGATGTACTTCTTTAAATCCTCTTGTTCATTTTCAGGAACACCTCTTAAACAAATCAAGTTTTCCATTAACTTGCAATCTTGTAGTGTTGCTTTCTCCTGCATCATCTTAATAATAGCATCTTGGTCTTTGACTTTAGCTTCAATCTCCTGTGTCTTTTGCACTGTTGCTTGTGACTCTTTCCTGAGATCTTCAATCTCTTTTTTAATTTCTTTCTTGACTTCTTCAGCACTAGAATTAATTTCTTTAGTTAGTTTCTTCTCATTTCCAGTTATTAAGTCCTTCATCATCTTCGCCAATTTTGCCTCCATTGCATCCAGTTTCTCTTGAACTTGTTTAGCCATTTTTCCTTCCCCCAATGAGCCTGATCTCAAATGTATTCCTGACTTTTGATCAGACATCGCTGTCCTCCCATTGCACAAAATAGGCTCTAACGTTGACCTCACCAATCAGCAAACCAATGGATGGATTCAATAGATTAGGGCATGCCCTTTCCAACAAGCCCAACATCACCGTTCTCTGAGCTTCCTAGCTCAAGATATTATTTTTAAAGTTTTTATAAAATCCAAAATGGTGGCCATGACTTTTCCAAGCCCCTTTTTCAAACAGTTTTCCTTTCTTCAATAATGCTTAAAATTTAGTTTTACTCATATAGTCCAAGATGTTTCTCCTTTTTAGGATGATTCCTGCCAGTTTTAAAAACTTTTAAAGTCCCGTTCTTTGTTTAAAAATATAAAACCTTTGACCCTTCTTTAATGGCTGCCGACGTTTCTCTATGGTTTTTGGCTCTAGAGATGTCTCTGGAGGCTTGAAGATTTCTCTTCTTCCAGCTTTTACTTCCTGACTCTCTGGCCGTGAAGTCTTGTTCTCAATGATTTATAATCTCACAATAGTTGTAAAAAGTCACTTCCTGTTTCGTCTTGAAGAACAGCAACTCTGTTATGTCGGGGGGGGGGGGGTCAAAGCCCCGGGTATGTCAAACAACAGTTGTTTTTCTGCACTTTCCAGCTTATTTTAAGTCCCAAAAGTTCCAAATTTACCCCCTTCTTCTTCTTCTTCACTTTATGCTCTCACAGTTAGTCCCAGATCTTAATCTTTTAATTTTAAAAATCTTATTTCAGTCCCAGAGTGGTAGATAATTTTTTTTACCTTAACGAACGTCTATTCTCCTGTGCACCGATCTCTTCCCTTTCAGATGTTATTGTAATCCATAGAAAGTTGGAATTTGGATGAGTTTATGTCAAATTAATGACTCTGGAGACCCTTTGTAGACGATGAAATGCAATTCTTCACTGGGGGTTCTTCAAAGCCGAAAAGGAATCCCACTGGGACTCCTCGTCTGCCAAAGTAAACCCCCTCAAAATTCTTCAAGCATGTCTTAGGCAGTTCCCTTTCTGGAAAGAGTAGGCAGCAGGCATTGGAGTCGCCTTTTATGCCCAAAACAAAGGGTCTGGTCCGCTCCTCTAGAAAGAAGCGTGTCAGCTCTCCATTTTTCCAACCCTCCTTGCTTCAGGCAAGGCTAACTTCTGGCACCCTCCTGCACTGATAATGTCACCAGATCTCATAGGGGTGCCCAATTTGGCACGTCCAGAAGGCCAGTGCCCTAGGCAATTGCCTAGTGGCAGAGCTGGCCCTGGATACAAAACCGAACTCCTCCTACTCCTGCTCCTCTTCCTCTTCTTCTTTTTCTTCTTCCACCACTTTCATTCCCTGTCTTGCTGTTCAACAGACACTAGCATCTCCACCCATGCAAGTCTACAACCTTCCTCCCTTGGAAGACAGGATTAGAAAGACCCTAACAGCTGTTCTCTTTCTCTTCTCCATTTCCCCTCTCCTTTGGAGATAAAAGGGCAGATGAAGGAAGATAATTTTTTTAAAGGTGTGGGGAGAAAGAGACATGAACCAGATCCACAGGGAAGAAAGCAAGAGACTGTCCTTTCCATTCATCAAGGGAAAGTGCTGTATTGGAAGGCCCATGTCTCTACTCCTTCACCCAGGAACAAAAGCAGATTGGCTACAACAGCTGTGGAACTGGAAAGAAATGGTATTCAACCTAAGCAGGTTTATTAATTCCTGCTAGTCTGATGGGGCTTCTAGGTACGTGTGCACAGCATGAGACTGAGCCTAAAGGATAAGGGTGGTGCAGCATGCAGGAAGGGGTGAGATAAAGGAAAGGAAAAATATGACATAAGATACTTAAATGGCTTAATGCTTCACATGTTTTAAATTTTCCCTCCCCCTCCTTTTTAAAATCTCTGCCCAATGACACACTAAGGTGTTCTCCATGTTTATTGTAAACAATGGTGGGTTGGGTTTTTTTGCAGATACAGCCTCTGAAATTGTTTGATAAACACTGTTTTAAAATTATATGAGCCTGGGCTGACCTTAACCTGATTGGTTCTGTGTACATGCTGGGAGTGTGCTATGTTCTTGAGATCCATCAATAGTCACTCTAATGGAAAGTAGTTTAACTAAGAAAGCAGTGGCAGGATTTCCCCACACTGTAGCCATGGTAAGACAAACTCAGACTTTTAAAAAGCCTAAACAATATGCACAGACTGCAAATTTAAAAGGCACACTAGCACAGTGATGTGGCTAGTGAAAAGATGAGGGAGACTGACCACATGCCCCTGGGGATCACTCAGGCAAGACTAGACCAGTTGGAGGGGTGAAGAGTGTTTAATTCAGAAGACAGAGATCCTCCCACCCACCTATTCACCCCCACATAATTTGAAAGGCAAAAAAATGCAGTTGGAAGGGAAGGAACCAATCTCTCACCAGTAAGTGCTTCTGTTAAATTTGAATTCAAGTGGCTGTGCTTTGGAATTTACTAAGCTGCAAAGATATTTAGTAATTGGCATGAGCATTATGCTTAAAAGCATTAGGAGCAACTCTAAAAACCACTTCGTTCTACAGTAGTCTTCTTTCAAGCAGTTAGTCCAGAGAAAAGAAACTCATTAGTCCTAGCTGCTTCAGAACCCTGGTATAAATGAGCAAAGAAGTAGACCAAATATTTCATCGTCTTAGGCCCCATGGTAATTTTAAAAAGCTAATGTTTGCCTAACAATCGATGACTCCTTACGAAACTGGCAAGGGCCTGTCCAGAAATGTGGCTGCCAGCCTTGAACAAAAAGAAATAGTACAGGCTTGGAAGAAAGGCCTGCATTTGCACTCGACAATGTCATTTTCTCTCCCCAAATGCCTCATTCACTCCTGTGAAACTAGCCGTTACAGTTTTCAACAGAGGTGCCTGTTGTGCTGGGTTTCTTTGCATGATGCCTAATAGCCTTTCTTACTAAACAAAGTTTGATTTGCTTTAGTGTCTGTCATGGCTCTTGCAAGGTATGTGCAACAGTTATGTTTAATCGTTGTAACTCGTCAGCTTGCAATCTGCTTGGAAACAGCATGAAATTAACAAAAATAAACACAAGACAAAAGAAGATAAGTAGATGGAGTAAAGAGAAACTGAACTGGTGATGAACTAAATTATTGCTAACAGAAGACAGAGGGTGATGATTCCTCCTCTCAAGGGAATCAACAGGAAAAAAAAGTGTGTCACAGTGCTGAGCTGAAATAGATGGCCTTTTTACAGAAAGCCTTCTGTACCCCATGAAAAGTCCCCCTCCCCATTTTGGCGATCTTTCAAGGAGAGCATGGACAGGGGCAAAAAGGATATCTGTATTTCCCTCCTTCCTTGGCCAAACACTTGTCCAAGGAAAAGGTATTATTCTGTGCTGTTGATTAAGGAGGTTTGCAACAGGCTTTCCCCCTTTCTCCCCACACCCATGAGGACTGAAAGGCTCTGTAGGGTTGCCAACTCCAGACTGGGAAATTTCAGGAGATTTGGGGGTGGGGAGTTGGAATGGTGGGATTTGGGAAGGGGAGGGATCTCAGTGGGGTATTATGATATAGTGGCTACCTTCCAAAGCAATCATTTCCCCCATGAGAACTGATCTCTGTTGTATTTGGGGTTGCCAGGTCCCCCTGGCCACCAGTGGGGGGTGAAGATGTCAGGCTTGCCTGCTCCAGGTTGGGAAAGTCTTGGAGATTTGAGGGTGGAGCCTGGGGAGGACAGGGACCCCAGTAGGGTAAAATGCCATAAAGTCTACCCTCTAACACATCCATTTTCTCCAGGGGAATTTATCTCTCTAGCCTGGAGATGAACTGTAATTCTGGAGAATCTTCAGACCCCACATGGAGGCTGGCATCCCTAGTTGTATTAATTGTAATTCCAAGAGATCTCCAGGCTCCACCTGGGAAATGACAACCCTAGGGATGGTTTCTGTTTTCTCAGTGTTTGCTTAGCTCTCTTCCATGGTTCCTGTCCTCCATTCATGCCCAGTCATCACCATCATCCATCCTCCCCCCCCCACACACACACATATAACCCTTTAGGGAGAAGAGCTCCAGCTTAGTCTTTCCCCCAGTATGTTAATTTTCCATGCATGCTTTGTGCAAAGATATAAATCAAAAGAGAAAAGGCAGGAGAGATTAAAAGAATGTGATCTGCTGTATTACATGGAATGTACCACATTTCCGGAAGCATTTTCATCATCTAAATAACCACCAGTCTAATTGCCATTAGCCCTGTAGGCCTTAGAACAGAAGATCCTGCTCTGGAGCTGACTATGGCTGGTCACATGGAGCTGGCTTCTCCCCAGGTGCCAAAGCACATTAAGAGGAGCTTTAAATAATACAGCTGGTATTTGGCTGGACTGCCTTCTCCATGTAAGCAATCATTATAGTTACTGTTGGGTATGTTTTGCAGAAGAAGCAAAGCAGCTTGTGAATGGATAGATCTTTTGTTCTGTTCCGTGGGAGCTGAGGTATATGTGAGAATCCTGGGTTAGTAAACCAATGCTCTAAAACTCCAATGTGAATTAAGGGGAAAAGCAGCATGCAGTGTTGCTAATAAGATTTTTTAAAGGGGGTAGTCTAAGAAAGGATATAGGGAAATATTGGATTTCTTCCATTATAATTTCCCTGCACAACAGGATGATCTGATGGAAGGAAACATTATACATAACGTCCCAGAAATGTAACAAAACAGCATATGTGCTGGCTCACTATCAATTTTTACTCAATTTCTAGCCAACCAGTTCATCCAGATGTAGAGAACCTATAATATGAGGAAATCGCTCTATATTAGTAAATAGCTCACAGTTAAGAGCCAGGGCTCAGATCGCTTTATACATTCAGAGCGAGAGTGCAAGGGACCCCACTGACAGTTCACTGGATAAGGTGATGGAAGATTCTCTCCTCTTGTCCTGCAGAACATCACTGTCTGTCATACCTCTGTATGGAATATGTCAGTTTCCCTTATGGCCATGTCCTGCTCTACACCCTAGCTTAAGGAGAAGAGATGAGTTAGATTCTTCTTGACTTTCCTTTGTCTCACACATGCCTCGAGCAGGAGAGGAAAAGTTGAAAATGAAATAGCTTGAATATGGGAAAGAATAATGATCACCATCTCATTGGACAGAATGTTTCTTCCCTCTTGTGACACTGTCTCAGGGTCAGACATATCATCTGCAGGTCTCATAAGCAAGAACAAATGCCGTGGCCTTCAGTAGTTTCCATTACCATCCCCTCATTTCCCTTCTATTGAGAACAGGAATCTTCTGTTTCAGAAGGGGTTAAGTTTATGAACAAACATTTGTTTCATTTTTTAACATAGCGCATCCATGGATAATTAGAAACATATCCTTGTTGTTGAAGTTTACTATGTCTTTGGATCACTTTCCATCATCAAATATGTTCTCAAAAATCTTGCTGATAGTATGCTTGCTGAGCACACCCAACCTATCAAGCACAAATGAAACATAAAAACAAGAATTGCCACCGATTTTTTTCTCCTGTGGGAAAAGCACAACTTCCTTTCATCTTTCCAATTTAATTTAAAGACATATGTACCAATGGTTCCAATGCTGATTTGTCTTTGGTTTGGTCCTTTCCCATGCTTCAAAATACTGCCAGTTTAGCCCTAACCTGTATAGCCTAGGCTGGCCCTATCTTGTCAGATCTTTGGAAACTAAACATAGTCAGCCTTGGTCAGTAAATGGATGGAAGACCACCAAGAAATACCTGCGTTGCTACACAGAGGCAGACAATGGCAAACCACCTCTGAACATCTCTTGCCCTGAAAACCCGAGGGGGTTACCGAAATTCAGCTGCAACTTGACAGGAAAAAATCACTTAAACATATGTTGTCTCATTTTTTCCCCCAGGGTTCTGTCCTCTTCTCAATTACACAGTCAGAGGAGATGCTGGTTAGAACGGCCAATGTTTCTAGAGGGGTAAATTTATTACCATTGGACAGTATAGCTATGGATTGGTGGATATAATAAAAAAATCTGGGGGTATTCCTGAAATATTCAAATTGTGTTGGCTTGTTTCCCACTTCAGTTCAAAGTGCTGGTTCTAATATTTAAAGCACTTACCTATCTGTGGCCTGCATACTTGCTAGAACACCTCTCCCAGTATCAACATTCAAGAGTGCTGCTCTCATCATAACAGGGACTATTTATGGTCCTGATCTTGAGGGAGGTTAGGGTGGTTTCAGTAGGAGCTTGAATCCTTTTGAATAAGCTGCCTAGAGAAGAATGGGAAATGTGATCTGTGGATATCTTTAGGGGGGGCGGAATCATTTTAAAAGGCCTTTGGAAATCAGCCTGCTATTCTGCTGACTAGAGATGGACACAAATTGGCTCACGAACTGAAGTTCAACATGAATTTTGGCCAGTTTTTTTTCACAAAATGATGTTCATGGAAAGGCACGAACACTTCAGAAACTGGTGCTGTTCAGGAATGATTACATTTCCCAGACAGATTGCCTCAGTCTCAGACAGACTCAGTCAAACTGTTCACAAAACTCTAAGACATTGGGTGGGGGGATGGAGTTTTCCAGCCTTCAAAACACCAATAGGAGCCCTCCAAAGCTTAATAGGCACTGCTGTTTGCCAATATCAGAGCTCCATTCTGCTCTATGGGATCAGAAAGCTATATTTACACTCTCAGTTCTGCAGCCTCATTTCTCTTGGCTGTTTAGTTACAAAGAGAGGCAGAGAACTTTTAAAAAGTGAACTAACAGAGCACATTCCTTCATGATTAGGAATTCCTCTCCCCTACTGGGGTTTTGGTGTTAGGTGGATTCAGGGCTCTGAGCCACTCTGACTCTCTGCTCATGTCAAGCAGAGGGGCATAACTAGTGGGTTCCTCAGCTGAGGAACCACATTTTGATTGTAATGTTATTCCCTCCCACCACTCCAGATTGTCAACCAACCCCTCTGTGTCATAACTTGAGAGTGAAAGTGGGTGCAAAGGGAAGGAGGAAGTAGGAAGTTCTCCATCCTCCTGTACCACAGCCCCCCCCCATCCCATTCTGCTAGCCCACAGAAGACTGCCCCTAGCAGGGTATCACCAGAGGTATCAGAACCTCCTTTCCCCAATCTGTTCCTGGGGCTTTCTACAGAGGACAAAGAGTTGTTAGCACTGTCCAGAGACCAGCAGTTGATAACACTCTTGGGATAAGTCTCTGACAGTGATTGGAGGGGGGAGCAACTCCCTGTAGCTGCTCCTGCCTCCAGTACACCTCCTATTGCCCCTCCCAATCCAGTGCCAGAAAGCAGCAGTCCCTCCCACCTTCTCCAGTATTGGGGCACATTTTTGAATCCACACTTCAGAAAAACTTCTGCACCCTCCCCAGTGATCACTGTGTGTCTGAGTCCCAGGTATGCCATGTCCATGTCAGGAGGGGCATGAACGCCCAACACTTGTCCACCTCTGTCCCCTGTAGGCACCTTCAAAGAAAGTGACTAGCTTGTGAAGCAACTTCAGAGTCGACAATTAATATGTTAATCATGTACTCTGTAATCCCTGGTTGTTTGTAATACCTGGCCCTGTAATAATTACCATTATTACTGATGCACTTAATACTTATTTCATACATCTATTCTGTTAAATTCTTGGACTTCAGAATATCTTGTATCATGGTCCAATTGGTTGTTAAGATTAAAAAATAACATCCTTTTAGGGAGCCTAAGCCTGTTGAATTTTCATTGAATATTTTCCTTGTTTATGTGTGAGTCAGTGCTGGCTGCCCATAACTTTGCAAGGAACTCAGTGTCCCTTTCTCATCCACTGCAGAAACTGCTGATGTGGCCTTGAGAAAGATCTAAAGCCAGGAGCATCAGTTGTCCTTTCTGGCATAGCCCTCAGCCTGTAATAGAGGATTATTATGATTAGGATTAGTGCCAGTGAGCACTCAGTATACGAATGAAAACAGAAAGAAGAGAATTACTAAATGCTTGGGGTGAACAAATAGCATTTGAAGAATGCGTGGGAGTTAAACTCTGTTGTAGACAGTTAACAATTTGTCTAGGGTATGAGGAACAACTCCTCTTGTGAGGATCCTGCCCCCTCCTCCAGTGAAGACTCCTTTGGTTAGTGGGATCCTCCTATAATTTTGCTTACCTGTTTTAATAAGCACCCCCTTTTACAACCTAAGTGCCAAGGGGATCTGAAACTTGGGGTGTCTCATAAAGGTGCCAGGGTGCAGCCATGACGTTGGAAAATCCCAGGAGAGGAAGGGTGTGCTGACATTACAAACTGATTAAGTCCTCCAGTGTAGGGTTGTCGGTAAACATAAGACTTTCCTGTAAGACTTCACTTCATTCTCAATAACTGTTGGAAAAGGCAATGTCTGGTGTACAAAAATGAAAAGAAGACCCTAGAGGGGGCAGCAAGAAGACAATTAGATAGGATAGTGAGATCAGTACCTTCTCTCCTGTTGTGTCATTTTTAGTATGTCTCCAGATTGCCACTCTTAGGGCAATTTTCCACTTCTTCTTGGAAGTGCCAAACTCAGTCTTGCTCTCTCTCTCAGCTAGAGATGTAGTTAGGAACCTCAGTCTCTCCCTTTTCCTATTAAGTATGTTAATTTCTAAATAAACATTTATCTACTCTTTAATCAGATTGAGCATCATCCGCTTTCTGATGACCCTGAAGCAGGGAGAGGGCCACCAAATTGGGGAATCCCCTGCCCCCACCTGGGGATTGGCAGCCCTATTCAGGACCTATCTTGACTCACCCAAACTTTTGTATCAATACAGATCAGGCTCACTTCAATCTAATTACTCAGTCAACAATAACAAAATACTTTTCAACACTGGAATATCCTGGGATACCGCAGAGGTGTCTGTCCAGCCCAAGGAAGTTGCTATTTCATTAACCAATGCCCAGTTCTTCTTTTTCATTAAAAAAAATGCAATCAAGAAGGGTATTCAAGTTATTAATTTACACTTCATCCTGTTTCAGGACTAAGGTTGCCAGGTCCAACTCAAGAAATATCTGGGGACTTTGGGGGTGGAGCCAGGAGCAAGGGTGTGACAATCACCATTGAACACTGAAGGGAGTTCTGGCCATCACATTTAAAGATACCATGCTCTTTTTAAATGCCTTTCCTCCATTTGGCATAATGAAGGATAGGGGCACATTCTTTTGGGGCTCATAGAAATGGACCCCGCAGTCCAAACTTTTTGAAACTTGGAGGTTTTTTTGAGGAGAGACACCAAATGCTATGTTGAAAATTTGGTGCTTCTACCTCAAAAACAGCCCCCCCAAGCCACATATAACCACAGATCAATTCTCCATTATATCCTATGGGAATCAGTCTCCATAGGGAATAATAGTGCCCAGCAGATATTTTCCTCCACTGCCCCCGCTTTCTGATGACCCTGAAGCAGGGAGAGGGCCTTCAAATTGGGGGATCCCCTGCCCCCACCTGGGGATTGGCAGCCCTATTCAGGACCCATCTTGACTCACCCAAACTTTTGTATCAATACAGATCAGGTGCACTTCAATCTAATTATAGTATGTTAATCATGTTGTCTCATACAGTCTCTTTGTGCCCATGCGCATTTGGCTCACAATATCCTAAACAAGGTATTCTACCCACTTCTCCCCTACAAACTTTGACAGAAGTTAACTTTAAATCAGCCAGTGAGATTCAAACTTTTTATCTTGACACAAGCCAAAAACCAGGATGGCCCAAATCCCACCTACGAGGGGATCTTCTGTCTATAAAAGAAAGACATCATGCAATAGCAAATTGTTCTTCAGATCCCTATTGCTCAGAACTCTGTTTTCTGGCTGAGAACTCCTGCTGCATTTCTCAGTCCTTTTCTCCTTGCATAGCTGGCTCCTTGCTCTGTTCCTCAGACCTCAGCTGTATTTGACTCTGGACCACTCCAGACCTGAAGCCCAGGATTTCAGGTTGTATGTCCCTTCCCTAAAATTTTCCAGTTTCCTCCCACCTACCTTTTATAAGTGTGCCCTCTTGGTGGTGTGTGTGTGGTTATTGGGGAAATTAGTTCTTAGGTGCCCAGTGTAAGTTCTTCACATTTTTATTCATTTTATTTTATTCTGTATACAATTAAAATTTTTGTTTGTTTTTACAATCTCTCACATATTTTTTCTTCATAACTTTATTTTGGGGAACCACTACAGAGATCCACACTGGTATTCAGAGGCTACAGAGGTCTCACATTAATCCTTTCTGGAACCCTTTTTAAAGCTAATTTTCTCTTCTCTGGGTCCAGTTTGGGTAACACTCCTTAGCCATGACCTAACATTGGTAGACTGACAGTGATTAATATCACTGGGGGGGGGGGGATTTGGGGGGTGGAATATCCTCGATCTGGAGAGAACCTGTTGGCTCCATTCCTCTAATCCCTAACAGTAACCACCTCCTCCAAGAGCCAAATAATTTAGGAGAGGCATGAAATGGACTAGCCCAGACAAACAACTTCTGGTTTATCAGACTAGTATCTGGGACACCAGGGTTCAAATCCTCACTTGTGCCATGGAAAGTGACCTGGGGCCAGTCACACTCTATTAGCATAACTTACTTTACAGGGTTATGCTGAGAATAAAATGGAAGAGAGGCAAATGATGTCAGCTACTTTGGGTCCCCATTGGGAAGAAAGGTGGAGTACAAATAAATAAATAAAAACAAACAACTAAATAAAAATGTGGGTTACCAATGTGGCTATATGGACATGCATACACAAAGTATTTCATATGCCTTTTAAAATCCATTTTGAAATTTCAGAAATAATTCTGAAGGCCTGCAGCCATAGAAAAGGAAGGAATATTTAACCTGGGAGATGTTTGTTTGACACCTACAGTACAAACATCAAAATGTACACATCCACAGTGGGCAGGGTGTGGGTAAGAAAGGTAGGCACCAATGTGACTTCAGCTTAGACTCATTTTGTGGTGAGGAGAGGGGGTTGAGTTCAGAAGATAAAGGTAATTCTCTCCTGCCAGCATCTCACAGGAAGAACTGTGGATATGGGAACCATCTGTCAGGGTATTTTGCAGACTGTTTAAGAGGCAGCTGAAGGAACACATGAGAGTGGGATGAAACACAACATCCTTGAATGAGGAGCAATCTCATTATTCTCTAGTGGAATTACACAAGTGGGCATCTTTCCAGCATTGTCTCTGGCTCTGTGAAACACAAGGCTAATTAATGTCATGCTATGTCCAATTTTCCCATTATAGAATATTTTACAGTTGACAAAGTGAACTCATACAGCTGAAGCAAGCTCTCCAGCCTCCCCAGCTCTGTAACAGGAAATTCAATGGCTTTGAGATAAATGGTCAATATCACTTATTTGTTTCCAAGTTGCTATTCTATCAATAGCTTCCTAAGGGTGGGGGAGAGGTTTATAAAGAAATATATGGCTCAGCCTGAGTACCTCTGAGTTCGCATGCACTCAGGGCTTTTTTGATAGCAGGAACTCCTTTGCATTTTAGGCCACACACCCCTGATGTAGCCAATACTCCAAGAGTTTATGGGGCTCTTAGTACAAGGCCTACTGCAAGCTCCAGGAGGATTGGCTACATCAGGGATGTCTGGCTAAATATGCAAAGAAGTTCCTGCTACAAAAAAAGCCCTGTATTTCATATACTATTCATAAGATGCTTCTCGTCCTTTGTTGCTCTGTCACTTTGGAGAGCTTCAGAACCCATGATAATGGGTGTTGGAGTGTTGATATTACCCAGGGTTTTCTACAACCCTAACAGTGCCTGTAAACCTGATTAATGTTAGCTGCACTGCTACACAATAGTGGTTTCTATAGCTCCAATATTTATAACTCCACAGTAATGACCCTTGTACTGTGTGCTACACAAAATGGTCATCCAGTCAAGTAACAGGAATATCACCTTTTAAAAGAATCATCAATGTGAAAAAGTTGTTCAAGATAAAATTCAGCCTGCCAATGGGATCTGTTTTATTTACCCAGGCACTGCATAACTATTACTGCCCCAAAGTACACACAGGATTAGGAAATTTGCTGTCATCTTTCACAGTATGGGATAGACATATGCATGATAGCCTGTGAACCACAAAATGCACAGCTTTGTTCTCTCACTGCATATGGTGAGAATGAAGTAACAAATATGTCTTGGGATGTCTCCACATTACTTCCTATAATATGAGATCACTCCATCAGCAAATTGCAGCACAAAGGCTGCTTTATACCAGCCTTTTAGAGAAACAGAAGTGGCCTCCCATTTCAACAAGCTCAATTTAATTGCACCCACCTATGGCTATTAACCCCTGGTAATAGAGGTCACATGATTTTCACACATGTGAACAGGATGCTGTCAACTCACTGGTTGTGAACCACTTTTTCATTGACTGTAGGGCTATTATTGAACAGTTTGAGCCTGTCTGTTACCCAAAAAGTCTCCTATTTAATTGGGAAAATTAGCTTAAGGAGATAGAGTGAGAGGAGGGTAACTGGGATCTCCACCAATGCTTATGGGGATTTTTTCCTTAACAGAACTTTCAAATAAACCAGTTGGATGTTAAACTGGAAAGATTATATTGAAAATAAGAATAAAAGAGCAAAACACATACACAAACACACAAGAAGCAAACAAGCTAACTAAGAAATAATCAGGGAGGAAGTGGGAGAAAGTGATTTTGGGGAGACAATATTTACCAGTGTTAGAGAGAAAGATCCATGGAAGACAGCAAGCAAAATGATCAGTGTTTCAGAGAGTTAAGAAGTGAGGAGACCCACCTGCAAGTGGGGGTGTGAGTTTTGACATCAAGAACTCACACGCATATACAGTGCTGTGGTGCAAAGTGCTGGCAGTTATAGGAAAAATGTTCCCTGGGGCAGTCTAATGCATTTGACCCCCAAACAATGGCCTGGCGGCTGTTCTGGAGATGAGCAGTAATCTTGGGAAACCATGATTCCCAGCAGTTGAACTATAGGTGTTGATGTTCCTTGATGACTTTCTGAGCACCAGACAGGAAAACTACCAGTTTTTGGTAAATAGCATTACATAATGAGGATAAATGGGTAAGGGAGAAGTGAGGCTGGGCATGTGATGGGATTAGTCCAAAGTGAGGCAACCTATCTTGGGAGACTCACTGCTTTTAAATTATGCATCTCCTCAGGGTGTGGGGAGGTTTGTTAGTCTGTCAGCTGTTTCTGACTCAACTTGAAAAATATTTTCCCAGGCTTGTCTCTGGCTGGAATCCATTTTGTGTCTTTTGGGCCAAATAGTGTACATTTATGATTTTTGAGGTAGTATTATATGATGTTTGTTTATGCCTTTTTCTGTCTAACCACTAAACTGCCCCTCTGCAGGAGGAGGGGTCTGACCACTAACATGTATCCTGGGTTACTCTTTGTGTATTAAAAGAGTACAATGTAGTGTTATTGGTAATGTTTTACACATGCACATTTTTGCATCGCTTTATGGGAAGCATAGTTCCCCTCTCACATTATTTAATTATGTGATCTGATCATTCATGGCCTTGCTGAAGAATCAATTTCACTTACTATATGGATGCAAAAGAAGCCAAAAGTAAGAAAAGGAAACTACCACTACAAAGAAACAAAATTCCTCCACTATTGCTGCTGCACAATTGGACAGAGGCAAGAGGAATAGATCTGAGGTGCAGTTCACAAATGATCATGGCTGTTGAACATGGCATGTTTGCCTGCTAACCTTGTTTGCCAAGAAGTTTTCTGCATCTTTATTTTCGCTCAGTAAACTCTGGATTTGTACAACTACCATGTAATCACTGAATCCAATAATGCTTTTTTCACACCCCATGAAGCAAGGGAAGTAGAGAAGCATGCCAATTTCACTAGCAGGAAATTGTGAAAGTAATATGTATAAGACAGCTAGAAAGTCCAAAGCTGGTGTAGCTTCATTTTCAATCTGTGATTCTACACACTGACAGAAACTAGTAGGGATGGGCACAAACCAGAAAAATGCAGATTGCTTTAGTTTGTGGTTCATGGTGTACTCAGTTTGTTAATCATGAACCATCATGAACTTTTAGTGGCCAAATGAACTGGTTCAGTTTGTGACGCTTGTAATGTGGCAGAGTGGCCCTCTGACACCAAACCCAAAGGGGACCTCCAGATGACTCTCTTCTACCTGCCTTTCAGTTTTTGTGAGGATCAAATTAACGGGGTCCAAGTTACAGCTGAGCTACTCTCTAAAGAAGGTGCCCCTGGGAAGTGCTTTCTTGAGAAATGACAGGTGCAGGTTTAGGAGCCTCAGAAGTGTATAGAACAGATCCTGTGCAAGCTAAAGGCATCAAACTCACAGGGAACCTCCCTGTGATGCTCTTCTACAGACCCTCCATATTATGTGCATATTGGATTTAGGGGGTCCAAATTATAGCCCCCCAAATATGCCCCCAGGAAAGTGCTTTTGGGGAAAATGTCAAGCACAGGTTCAAAAGTTTATAGAATGGACCCCCTGCAAGCTACACACACCAAAGGAGCAGGGAATCTTACCCAGACGCCCACTCTACAATCTCTCCCAGTTTGGGGTGAATTACATTTCTGGGGTCCCATTTACAGACCTCCCCAAAAAGGTCTCCACATTTATTCCCTCCCACCCCTCCTGAGTGTGAACACCTTTGTGTGCCATGAGGGTGAAAGTGGGCCCATAGCCATGGGGCCCCTTGGGGCAGTGCCCCCTCCCAAAAATGCAGTGCCCCAAAGTGCTCCCACCCACTCACTGCACTCACTTGCTCACCTCATTTAAAGAGGAGGCAGGCAGGCAGGCAGGCCAGAATGGCCTGCCCCAGTGCCTCACTGTGCTGCACCAGGGTGGCAGGGGAGGAGTTTGCTTCCCAAGTCACATGACACCAGCAGTAGTGAAAGCTGTGTGCCTCAAGGGCATCATCTGCCCGGCATATATGCTTCAGCTGCTTGGTAAATTATGTTTTGGGACTGGGGAATACTGCCAAGACCACCTGGGACACTGCCCCCTCAATAGCCCTACTTATTACTGTATCTTTGTAGGAGCAGAACAACTGGTTGCACAATTAGCTTATTTGCTAAGAAGATAAAAGTTCTTTATTTTACAAACTGAAACAAATCATTCTTTTATTTCCTGTGTTACATCATTACATCTGATTATGTAAACACAACAGATAAGCCTGTGAAGGTTATATTTATATGATGGTTGTTTGAGGGGTGGGCAGAATTAAAAAGAAGAATGTTATGCTAAACAGTGCATTGTTTAAGTGATGATATTTTTGAACATTTGAGAGGGAGAACTGGAAACCTCATGTGGTAAATTGAATTGGGGGCGGGGGATCCACATTTAGAGTGTCTCCCAGGTGATTTTCAAATTTACACATGAACTCAACTTCCACCTACAAGATGCAGCTGCAAACCAGAGGTCTTGTGTAATGTACTGAGTTGCGAGACGGGTTGAAGGCAACATGCTTTATTCGGTGGTAGATTACAAGAGAGAGAACACGCGGGCCGGGTCCCGCTTATATACATTTCCTGGAACTGCCCCCCCAGACTGACCAGTCCAATCCTGGCCAGTTAAACTTCCCGCCATAGATCTTGATGGGCAGGGCATCTAGCGAGCTACATCCGGGGACCCGTGGGTTTCCCTGGGTCGCCTCTGTAGCGGTCGCCATGCGGTACATTAGCTTATGTTTCAAGACATGACACTCCTCCCCCCCTAGTTCAGGACACATAGTCTTGTAAGTAAGTGGGGGCCTTACGTTCCCTGGTCGACCTCCTTGGAATTACTTGTGGAGTAGGAGCGGTCACTGGGGCTGCCGCGGCTGCTGCGGCGGACGGGTTGGCAGTTTTCCTGCGTGGGGGTAGCACCGGCCTATGGCTGTCCATCAACTGTTGCCCTTCTGGTGGCCCTACTCTGGGGGGGTCACCCCCGCCTCGGTGCTGCACTTCCGCTCGATCGGTTGGAGTGGTCGGCAGGGGCAGGGTAGCCCTCAGCGTGGGTGCTGCTGTTGGTTCATCCTCATTCTGTACTACAGCCGGCTCTTCCCGCAAGGTGTGGCGGCGCATCTGATTTATATGCCTACGCAGGATTTGGCCCCCCTCCGTTGAGACATTGTAGTGGCGGGACCTGGTCACGCGCAGCACCCGACCCGCTACTCACTCAGGGCCACTAGCGTAGTTCCTTGCGTACACCGGATCCCCCAGAAAGAACCCCCTAGCCGCTTCCCTGCTCTCGGGAGAGCTGCGAATGTCGGTGGCCCGATCAGGGTGCAACCGGTCTAACCTTGTGATCAGCTTCCTTCCCATTAACAACTCGGCTGGGCTCACCCCTGTGACTGGGTTGGGGGTGATTCTATTGTCAAATAAGAAGGTGGCCAGGCGGTGGTCCCAGTCCCCCTATACTATGCGTCCCAGAGCCTCTTTTGTGGTGCGTACCATCCGCTCTGCTTGGCCATTGGTGGCTGGATGGAAGGGGGCAGACCGTATATGTTTTATTAGGTATCTCTGCAAGAATTCCCGGAATTCCCGGGAGGTGAACGCGGTCCCATTATCCGAGACAATGGTGTCAGGAATCCCGTGTGTGCAAAGGACCCTGTGCAACGCTCGGACCGCCGCCGCCATTGAGCTGGAGGAGACGGGGATGACTTCCAACCACTTCGTGTAAGCGTCCACCAGAATGAAGAATGTTTGGCCCTGAAATGGCCCCGCAAAGTCAATATGTAACCTAGACCACGGCCTCCTATTGGCTTCCCAGCGGTGAACCGGGGCACTGAGTGGTTCAGGCCTGGACTCCTGGCAGGCTTGGCACCTTCGAATCCACCCCTCGATCTCTTCGTCCATCCCCGGCCACCATACATATCTGCGTGCTAGGGCCTTCATCCGTACAATCCCAGGATGGGTTTCATGTAGAGCCTCCAGCACTTGTTTCCGCAATGGGGGGGAACTACCACCCTACTTCCCCAGAGAAGACACCCCTTGTGCGTGGACAGTTCTTCCCTGCGTGTTGTGAATGCCCTGAATTCTTTGGCCTGTTTTCCCTCGGGCCACCCCCTCCCTACCCAGTCAAGAACCCGCGCGAGTATTTTGTCCCGCCCCATGGCCTTTGCTACCTCGGCGGCGTGGAGGGGTCTCTCCAGAAGCATTTCAATGAGCATCACATGGTGGGCTGGGGCCGGGTCCATGGAGGGCAGTGGCAGGCGACTGAGGGCATCCACGTGGCCCATCGCCTTGCCCGGGCGGTGGACCAGCGCATACAAATAAGAGTTCAGGAACTGATTCCACCACAGGACTCGCTGCGACAGAATCTGTGGCGTCTGGCGGTCTGGGGCAAGGAGGCCCAGGAGCGGCTTGTGGTCCGTGGCGATCATAAAACGTCTACCATACAGGTAGACATGCACCCCCGCCATGATTGCCATGGCCTCCTTATCAATCTGGGCATAGTTGCATTCTGCGGGGGTCAGGGTCCTGGAGTAATATGCTATCGGGACCTCCCTCCCATCCGGAAGTTGGTGACCCAGGACGGCGCCCACTCCGTACAGCGACACATCGCACGCTAAGATCTCCGGCAGGGCTTCATCAAAATGGTGGAGCACGTTATTGGATACGTGGAGCTCCTTGACCGCCTGAAAAGCAGCTGCCTGCTTCTTTCCCCAGACTCATGGGGCGTTTTTATCTAAGAGCCTATGGAGGGGTTCTGTTATGGCCGCTTTGTGGGGCAAAAATGAATGATAAAAATTTAATAACCCCAAGAAACTTTGTAGCTCCGCCTTGCATGTGGGGGGCGGGGCATCCACTATGGCCTTGGTTTTGTCGGTCATCAGGTGGATCCCTGCCGCGTCCACTGCAAACCCCAAGAACTCTACCCTTGGCACCCCGAGGGAACACTTTTCCTGCTTGACTTTCATTCCGGCCACCTGGAATCTGTGGAGTACCTCTCGCAGACGGTTGCTGAACTCCTCCTCATTGGGTGCGGCGATCAGAACGTCGTCCAAAAACGGTTGCACCTCAGGGATCCCTTTGCGGAGAGAATCCATCAGGCTCTGAAAGATCCCCGGAGCCACACTCACTCCAAATTGCAACCACCGCACCCTAAAAGCTCCCCTGTGGGTCACTATGGTCTGGGCCTCCACTGTCTCGGCGTCCACGGGGAGCTGCTGGTATGCCTGGGCCAAGTCCAGCTTCCCAAAATTTTTTGACCCAGCTAGTGCTGCCAAAATGTGACTGACCACGGGGACAGGGTAAGGGTTATCTTGTAGTGCCTTGTTTATGGTGCACTTGTAATCGGCGCATATACGCACGTTCCCATTTGGCTTTACCGGGGTAACTATCGGGGTTTCCCATGTGGCATAGGAAACCAATTCTAGCACTCCCTGGGCTGTCAGGCGGTCCAGCTCTGCTTCGATTTTGGGCTTCAGAGCGAACGGAACCCACCTGGCCTTTAGCCGTATTGGCCTCATGTGGGGGTCGATGGGTAAGGATATGGGAGGACCCTTGCAGCACCCTAGGGCCCCATCAAACACCTCCGGAAATTCCTGGCACACATGTTCGAATCCCTGCGTCCTCAGCTGTTGCACCCCCACAATCTGAATTCCCAATGGTCGAAACCAGGCTAGGCCCAGCAGTGTGGTGAGCTGGCGTTTGACCACCAGTATATCCAGTTTCCCCCTAAAACTCTTAAACTCCACCCCCACTGTGGCCCATCCCAGGATCTGTACGGGGTTCTTTTGGAAGTCCCGTAGTATGAAACCAGCCGGTTGCAGCCTGGGCCGACCATATGGGCACAGTTTTCTTACGGACTCCTCCGAAATTATGGAGATGGAGAAGCCCGAGTCCAGTTCCATCAGGCAGGGGCTGCCCTCGATCCTGATTGATACCTTGACCTTGTCGGGGGTATTGTTGGGCAAGTTCATTACCTGCAGGCTGGTCGAGGCAGTCGAGTAGTCCTCGGTTGAATCTTGGTTGGTGGACTGGCGTCTGCGGGCAGCCTTGGCCCAGCAAGCCCGCGCAATGTGGCCCATTTTCCCGCAGTTCCTGCACTCCACGTTGCGATAAGGGCAGTCCTGACGCTCGTGTGGGTCCCCGCAGCTTGCGCACTTGGTGATGGTTGGTTTCTCCATCGCTCGTGGCCACTGGGTCGTTCTCAGTCCCGTCCCTGGTGGGCGGCGTAGCTGGTGCGTCTCCTCTTCCTCTGGGTGGCTCTGCGCCGTCTCCTCCTGGTGGACGGCTTCTGCCCTCGGGCTGTGGAAAGCTTTAGTGGCTCTCTTGAATGCTGTGGCCTCGATGAAAGCGCCCTGGAAGGTGAGCTCTTCCTTTGTGAAGAGCTTCTGCTGTAGTCTTTCGTCCCTCAGGCCCCAGGCGAAATGGTCCCTCAGGGCCTCCTCTAGCTTGTCGAAGCTACAGTTTCCCGCGATTTGGCGGAGAGCGGCCAGGTATTCGGCTGCTGTATCTCCTGCCTCTTGGTCCCTCTTGTGGAAGAGGAATCAGCGGGCGATGATTGAGGGTTGGGGCAAGAAGTGCCCCGTAAGGAGTCGGACTATCTCCTCATACGTCTTCTCCGTGATTCTTGCGGGGGCCGAGAGACCCTTGGCGATCTTGAATGTGGCCTCTCCGCAGACGCTGAGTACGTCTCTTTTCCGGCTGTCGTCCGTTATCATGTTTGCTCAAAGGTAGCAATCGACCCGCTCCGTGTAGGTCTCCCACCTCTCCAGTTTAGCGAGGATGAACTCTTCGAGGTGACCCATCGCTCCGCTCGGGTTAGCCATGGTGGCTGCAGCGGCGGGTGCTTCCGTCACCCTGGACAGGGTGCCTTCTTCGTCTCCGACCAGCTCTGCGAAGGTCCTCTTTGGGAGTTACCTGGCTAGAATCCCACCTTCTTTGCACTGTAATGTACTGAGTTGCGAGACAGGTTGAAGGCAACATGCTTTATTCGGTGGTACATTACAAGAGAGAGAACACGTGGGCTGAGTCCCGCTTATATACATTTCCCGGAACTGCCCCCCCCAGACTGACCAGTCCAATCCTGGCCAGTTAAACTTTCCACCACAGATCTTGATGGGCGGGGCATCTAGCGAGCTACATCCGGGGACCCGTGGGTTTCCCTAGGTCGCCTTTGTAGCAGTCGCCATGCGGTACATTAGCTTATGTTTCAAGACATAACATCTTGTATTGCTCAGATTCTTTCAAGAGATGAGGCAAAATAAGAAACAGAATTGCATTCAGCTTATGGGTCATTCAAAAGTCACCCTTGGGTGATAATAGCTCAACAACATAAACTCTACCCCAACTGGGCTAGTCCCATTACATTGGAAACTTGCTATAGGAAGCTGACATAATTGTTTTCATTATCATCCCAGGCATTTCCTTACTAGCGGTGATTAAAGAAATAGAACAATATCCCTGGATGATACTGTCATTGCTGTCCGTTGATAAGGTCTCTACTTTATTCAACAAAATATCCCCAACTTCCCTGCAGCAACATAATTTTCCCAACATGTACTAGACAGGAAGACCTCTGGCATCTTACAACTAAGGCTCATCAAAGCAGGCCGTAGAAATCCCTCCCTTGCCTCCATCCAAAATGCTTCAGACATTTGATTTATAGAGTATATTGCTAAATTTTTGGAAGGCTTAGATAGTATCTCAAAACTCATTATATGTTCAGAATAAGAATATGCATTTAAAAGCAACAAAAAAATCCTTCAAAAAGTAGTGCTGCTCTGTCAACTCAATGTGAATCAGTGGACTATAAATAGTTATATTCTCAGTTCTGTAACTCAGGTTATATGAACAGGCTCAGACTCCCAGCTCCCACCCTTATTCCCATGAATGTTAGCAATGGAAGCTCTTTCTACCATATGTCCCTACGTAGAAGGGTCAGAAGTTAAATCTCTGTCTCACTATAGCAGAGGTGTTTTATGAGGGCTATATCAAAAGAGAACAGGCACCAAGTCACAGCTGACTTATGAAGACCCCATAGGGGTTTCAAGGCAAAGATGTTCATTTGCCATCGCCTGCCTCTGTGTCATGACTGGTATTCCCTGGAGGTCTCCAATCTGGATACTAGCCAGGGCCAATCTTGCTTAGCTTTAGTCATCTGACAAAGTCAGGCTGGCCTGGGCTATCCAGGTCAATTTACTACAGCCTTCAATTGTGGTATTGCTAGCTAGGGTGGATAAACGACATGGGATGGATACATTCAGAAGACATCTTTACATTAGGAATATACCACAGGCCAAGAACTAATATGTGGATATGGAGCATTATTATTATTATTATTATTATTATTATTATTATTATTATTAGTAGTAGTAGTAGTAGTAGTAGTAGTAGTAGTAGTAGTAGTAGTAGTAGTAGTAGTAGTAGTAGTGGTGGTGGTGGTGGGAGATTTTTAAGGAAGTATTTTGTTTCATATGAACATTGGGGTGATTTTGTGCTTGGGAATTGTGAACTCAAAATGAAATTCTTATTTTCCACCTTTACTTAAATCCACCACAAATACAGTGTGTGTGTTTGGGGGCAGGTGGGATGAGTGCTGCAGCCTCTATACTAGCAAAAGAGATTATTCTGTTGCAGTCCAGACCTCCCAAGGAGTCTCCGCAACACCACAAAAAAAAAAAGGAGGGGGAGTGCTCACAAGCTTGAGAGAGGACAATGGAGAGGAAATCAGTGAGTGCTGGAAGTTCTAAACAGCTGAAGCCAGCTGGTTTAGGAAATACACAGAAGGGCATTCTTGTATTATGGCTCATTCATATCCTCACCAAAGAACCCCTTCTTCCTATGTGTTCCTTTACAGCTAACTAGCCTGTACAGCTAGATTCTGAATTCAACAAAGAAAGAAAGATCACAGACAGTAATTATCTCAGATTCAGGTAGGTAGCCATGTTGGTCTGAAGCAACAGAACAGTTTGAGTCCAGTGGCACCTTTAAAAGTTTAATGCTGGTTATAAGCTTTTGTGTGCATGTATACTTCTTCAGAAACATTGAAACAGACACCAACCATTACATATAGGCAGGACTTTTTTGTAGCAGGAACTCCTTTGCAGATTTGGCCACACCTCCCTGATGTAGCCAATCCTCCTGGAGCTTATAGTAGGCCCTGTACTAAGAGCCCTCTAAGCTCTTGGAGGATTGGCTACATCAGGGGTGTGTGGCCTAATATGCAAAGGAGTTCCTGCTACAAAAAAAGCCCTGCATATAGGTAGAGAGAGGATGTGGGAGGGATCAGTTGCTGGGAAGGGCTAATTAGAGTCAAGCTGCAAAAATAACTGAGTGATAAGTATAACTAAGATTAGATTAAAGCAGTTGGTAAAACCTGTGAATAACAGCAAATTAGCATATAGATAATAAAAAGTTAACAGACACAAGAACTAAGTGACTTAAGCATGTGTAGTGAGATAAGAACCCAATATCTCTGATGTGTAGTGAGATAAGAACCCAATAACCCTGGGGGCTCCATTGTCCTGCGTATTGTGATAAGTTTCTTGACTGTCAAGATACAGATTAACAAAGCCAGAATGGTACCCAGAGAAAACCTATTGCAAGACAGACCTGAGAGAGATAATAACTGAACACTACTAGTGGTCACACACAGCTCTAAACTTAAAACAGTTCAATGCATCATCAGTTACTTACAACCTCTACTGGATAATGACAGTTCTCTTTCACAAGTACTGAAGGTGGGGGGGTGGAGAGAAACTTTCTCTTATCCACAGGCACCTCCTAATCTTAAACAACTTCTTACCCACAACAACCTCTAATCTGAACATGGTCAATGGCACCAGAGCTTGCAATAAATGCCAACTTTGCTGCCACAGAGACTTGGACATCACAATCACTGGACCTAACAACATCAACCACATCACCTCAGGCTCTTTCACTTGCTTATTTTTGAACACTGTTATAACAGCGCACCTCGCGGACTCACTGGATCGCTTCTATATGCAGCTTATGGCTACCCCAGCCCCTCTTCCACCTCAGTTCTTCCTTTTGAATTTTACCTCACGACTCCGGAACTCAAGGGGTGGGTGTAATATGGATTTCTCAGTACTAGTCTCTTTGGGGTTTTTGTTTTACTTTCAGATGGATATAAACTCAGCTGGAAGGTAGGGGACCACAGCAGCTTTGATAGCTTTCCCAATATACTGGCACCAGAGAACTTTAAAGTAAACCACAGAAATTTATTAACGTACACACACCGTCTTCAACTGGGGAATGGGAAATATATACATGGGCTATATTGTATCTCAAGCAGTTAACAGTTTCTTCGTAGTTCAGGCTTTATAATATCTAGTTCACTTAGGTCTCTCAGGTTTCACAGATCATATAAATTCACTCTCCAACACTATTCTAGGTTGGCCTCTTGGGTATAATGTGCCAAGTCCCTTAAGTCGACTGGTGTCTCTTCTCCCAGCCCTTCAGACTTCTAGACCCACATCTTTCCCTCAACCACCTCTTTAGCTCTTAAGAGAAGTGTCTCTGTGACCTCTCAGGTCTTTTACTGTGACTCTCCCTTTAGTCACACACAGCCCCTTGGCTGTCTTTATAGAGTGAACAGTGACCTTTGCTTCTCTCGAAGACTCTCCTCAGCTCCTGTCTCAGCTTCTTCTCAGACCAACTGCTCTCTTCAGCAGTCTCCTTCAGACTCAGTCTGTCACTAACTGCACTCAGCCGTTAGCTGTCAATCACCTCTGAGAGTTCTGAGCACTCTCGCCCCCACCCTCAGATCACCTGACGCAGGCTCTATGCATGCTTAGTTTTCTTGTTAACCCGTCCATTACCGTCACAACTGTATATGTCATTGAATGTCAACAATGCTCTTTGATTCTACATATAGGGCAAATCGGTCAAATCCTATGCCAAAGAATAAATGGACGCAAATCTGATAACAAGAATCACAGAATTGAGAAACCAGTAGAATATTTTAGCCTCCCTGACACTCAATGGGGGACCTCAAATAAGCTGTTTTATTGCAAAGGAATTTGAGACACAGACTAGGATGAGAGATTGCTGAATTACAACATTCAGGACAACACAACCCCCAGGGTTTAGCAGAGATATTAGGTTCTTATCTCAGTACATATGCTAAGTCATCTGTTTCTTACTATCTGTATGTAAATTTGCTGCTATGCAGATTTTACCAACTGCTTTAATCCAGCCTTACTTATCGCTCAGTTATTTATGCATCTTGACTCAAATTAGCCCTTCCTGGCAACTAATCGCCCCCTACAACCTCTGTCTACCTTTATGTAAGGGTTGGTGAAGTCTGTGTCAATATATCTGAAGAAGTTTGCATGCACACAAGAATTTATACCCAGAAATGAATTTTGTTGGTCTTAAAGGTGACACTGAACTTTGTTCAGTCGTTATAGCAAGTGGATTCTCATGTGCTATATCATTCACAACTGGTCATTGATCTTACAAAAGGATTTGATTCAAGTTGTGAAGCTTTAGCAGCTAGTATAAACAGTCACAGTTTGATGTCAGTCTACAGAGTTATTCCACATTCCTCCAGCAGAGACTCAAGGATCTCAGGCCATTGGTTTCTCTCTCATTTTTTATGAAGTCCTGGTAAAGGCTGAAATACGTCTTTACAAACAAAAACTCTGCAATACCACTTCAGTATTAAATTCCTGTGCCCTGTCTGCTTTTCTTCTTTTATTTAGTGTTGCCAGACTAAAAGTCTGTAAGCAGGTGCCAGAAAAAGGTAATAACCCAGGCTAAAGAGAATGAGCTATATTCTGAGTGTAAGCTTTATGAGCCTTGATAGACTTACCCAGTTTTTTCCATTGCTTACTTTCCCCAGTGCTGGACAGGGTGCATCAATTCCCTTGTTCTCCTGGGGAAATTGGTCTATGGATTCAAATTCCAAACTATTCAAGGAACGTCGAAAACATGTGTTCCCCTTTGTTGTCTTAAGCACCTGGCTGGAATGAGGAGGGCAAGTCAAATTCTCTCAGTATGACCTCATTCTTTCCAGTTCTTCAACCAGCACCACCCCCCTCCCCATTCTTCCAACAGGGAAAGCAAAACACTGCAGTCAAAGTGACTGAGGTTTTTTTTTTAAAAAAAAGTTCAGGTTGTTCTGAACAAGGTGTTCAGTGATGGACAGGATATGTGGGGCTGGTTGTGGGAAAACAAGAGGAGCATATCCTATGGGCAGGGTTACACACAACGTTCTTTGCTCTCGAAACACATTGTCCTACCTACTTGTGCTCTCATTCTCTTCTCTTGGCTGTAATTCTTAAAAGATGGAGTAAGTTACCAGTTTAAAGTAAAAGCAACAGATAAGCATCCATCAGCCCTTGTCAATTGGTTTTGTAATTTTTATGCTGGTGTAGAGTCCTCTGGTGAATTCTACCTTGCAAAATTAGGACAATCCCACAGGAATGATTATTTACTGTTTCCATGTGGCCGGATTACTAATGGGACAAGTGCAAAATAAGGTTTGAATGATTACATTTCACACATAAGTCAGTGATGGGTAAACTCCCTTGGCACATCTTGTAAGTTATATTTTTCCCCTTAATGTCCTTGGAGAATTCTTGAGCAGGGAACAGAGGAATTAGGTGGGGAATAGTTTTCTAAAAATGAGATCTCTCTGAGGAAGCATGGAATGCTGGTGCCTCTGAGGACATGCCCTTATCTCTTTGTTAGTCCTCCCTCTCTCTCTCTCTCTCTCTCTCTCGGCTTGGCTTCGCGAATGCAGAGGAGTGAGGAACTAAAAGCACAGACAGGTGACTGGAGATGGCAGAAGACTTATAGGCCTTTAGTGCCAGAGGATGTTCAGAAGTGTCTACTGCTGCTAGGTTGAATAGGAATTGTGGGCTCCAATGCCTTCCAGCCCAGTTTTCCTAAACCAGGATATACAGGCAAGTATACCATTCACATACATCCTAGTAGCAACAGATAGTCCTGATCATGCTCAGAGAGATCCAAGTGATGGTTGCAAAGCTCCCACAGGTGTACCACTATCCCACTTTCTCTTGGAGAACTGTCACTAAAAATGATCCATCTTCCTCCCACAAGATTTCTCCAAAAAGCCTGAGAAAAGTGAATTAATTATGAGACAAGCTTGGAAGAACCAGAAAACCAAAAATTTGCTTAGAATTGTCTTCAGGGATAGATACATTTATTTCATTTATACCTAGCCTTTCTTCTCAATGGGGACCGAAAGCACCTTATATCATTCTCCTTTCCTTCCCAATCCCCAGGTCCCAGCGGGGGATCCCCCAGTTTTACAGGCTTCCCCTCGCCCCCAGCCAGCTGGCCGGTGGGGGAAGCCCCTCCCCCACAGTCACTATGTACCTGTAGATCTCCGGCAGGTTTAGAAACCTGCAAACACATCTGGTTTTGTGCATGTGTGTGCCTTTAAAGTTAAGCAGGAAGTATTTCATGGGGAAGGGTCAGCAGAAGAGCCCCTCCTCGCCGTTTGTTTTGGCTTCATTTCACAGCAAGTAAATGTGTGTGCAAAAGAGAGCAGTGTAGCCCCAGTACCCTTCAGACCTCGTTATGGAGGCACCAGAGACAGTTAAGTGTGTGTGTGTGTGTGTGTGTGTGTGTGTGAGAGAGAGAGAGAGAGAGAGAAAGCACAGAAGTTTATGTCTCTGTGCTTGTTTTGCATTGTTTTCAGAATCTTTGTATAGGAACCTATTTGTGTAGGGTTGCCAATCCCCAGGTGAGGGCAGGGGATCCCCCATTGGAGGCCCTCCACCCACTTCAGGGTTATTAGAAAGCAGGGGGAGGGGAGGGAAATGGCTATTGGGAACTCTATTATTCCCTATAGAGACATTCCCATAGGAAATAATGGAGAATTGATCCGCGGGTATCTGGGGCTCAAGGAGGGGAGCTGTTTTTTGAGATAGAGGCACCGAATTTGCAGCATAGCATCCAGTGCCTCTTCCCAAAATACCCGCCAAGTTTCAAAAAGATTGGATCAGGGGGCCCAATTCTATGACCCCCAAAAGAAGGTGCCCCTATCCTACATTATTTCCTATGGAAGGAAGGCATTTTTAAAAGTGTGCGATCCCTTTAAATGTGATGGCCAGAACTGCCTTGGAGTTCAATTATGCTTGTCACACCCTTGCTCCTGGCTCTACCCCAATGTCTCCTGGCTCCACCCCCAAAGTCCCCAGATATTTCTTGAATTGGACTTGGTAACCCTAATGAGGTAGTATGTACTGGACCCCATGCTTTTTAACTTCTTCATTAATGATTTGGAATTTGGAGTAAGCAGTGAAGCAGATGACACTAAATTGTTTAGGGTGGTGAGAACCAGAGAGGATTGTGAGGCATTCCAAAGGGATCTGTCAAGGCTGGGTGAGTGGTCGTCAACGTGGCAGATGAGGTTCAGTGTGGCCAAGCACAAGGTAATGCACATTGGGGCCAAGAATCCCAGCTACAAATACAAGTTGATGGGGTGTGAACTGGCAGAGACTGACCAAGAGAGAGATCTTGGGGTTATGATAGATAACTCACTGAAAATGTGAAGACAGTGTGCGACTGCAATAAAAAAGGCTTACGCCATGCTGGGAATTATTAGGAAGGGAACTGAAAACTAATCAGCCAGTTTCATAATGCTCCTGTATAAATTGATGGTGCGACGTCATTTGGAGTGTTGTGTACAATTCTGGTCACTGCACCTCAAAAAAGATATTGGAAAAAGTGCAGAAAAGGGCAACTAGAATGATTAAAGGGTTGGAACACTTTCCCTATGAACAAAGGTTAAAACACTTTGGGTTCTTTAGCTTGGAGAAACGTTGACTGTGGGGTGACATAATAGAGGTTTACAAGATTATGCATGGGATAGAAAAGGTAGAGAAAGAAGTACTTTTCTCTTTTTCTCACAATATGAGAACTCGTGGGCATTCAATGAAATTGCTGAGTAGTCGGGTTAGAACTGATAAAAGGAAGTACTTCTTCACCCAAAGGGTGATTAACATGTGGAATTCACTGCCACAGGAGCTGGTGCCAGCTACAAGAATAAACAGCTTCAAGAGGGAATTGGATAAGCATATGGAGCAGAGATCCATGAGTGGTTACTAGTCACAGCGTATTGCTGGAACTCTCTGTCCGGGGCAGTGATGCTCTGTATTCTTGGTGCTTGGGGGGGCACAGTGGGAGGGCTTCTAGACCCACTGGTGGGCCTCCTGATGGCACTTGGGTTTTTTTGCTGCTGTGTGACACAGAGTGTTGGACTGGATGGGCCATTGGCCTGATCCAACATGGCTTCTTTTATGTTCTTATGTTCTCTTATGTGACTGGTTCAAGGTCACCCAGCCAGTTTTTATTGCAGTCAGGATTCTAACTTGGGCCTCCCACATTCCAGTCCAGAACTGTAACTACCCCCCCCCCCCACACACACACCCTTCTAATATTGAGGCAGAATGTGCCTCCTGTAGCATGAAAGTCCCATTTCTGCTCTGCCCTCCACAACTGGAATGGCTTTTCTTTCACTCTCAGGGTAGCTTGCTACCACCACCTGATTTTTTTTGCTGGAATTGCCCACTGGGAAGCTCAGGACCCCCAGCTTCCCTCCTAAGTTCTGAGGCTTTGCCTCTGTCTCACGCTGCCCAGCACATGTTTGCCACAGAGACACTTTACTGCCAAGTGTGCCTCCAGAGGAATGGCCACTTTCCAACTGCTTGCCTTCCCCCTGGTGCCACTTTTAAAATAGTATGTCCAAGATAGTGGCGGTCTACATGGTATGGAGAACCACTGCCCTCATCCAAAGTTATAAAATATTTATTAAAAATAAAATCTTTACATGCATACTTTTAGCACAGCACCAAATTGAGCATGGAATACAAAAGAAATGGGGGAAAACACAAATCCTTTGTCCCTCTCTTTAGCCATGCCCTATCAGAAGTTAATATATGGGACAGGCCCCTTTAGTTTAGGTAATTCCAAATCCCTACAAAATCTCCTCTACCTCAAAGCCTGATCCAGCTCTTGAGGTGAACCATAATGGCTGCTTTCCCAGAGGAGGGGTCTGTGTTCTCTCATGGACTCAGCATCCCAGGAAAAGAGAGCTCCTCCTTGTTGCAAGGAGGTTTTATCATATCTTGTACTCCACCTACTGATCCAGTCATGCCAGATCAAAGAGGCTTTTCCTGGATGTCTCTAGAATTCTCCTTTCTGAAGACCTTCAAGCCTTATTCCTTCCAAATCTCTGTTCCCTGCTTGGAAAAGGGGAGGGGAGGAGGGGGAGGCTGGACTATTCCATTGTCTAGATCTATTAGCATTTGTATGAAGGTGGGCTGAGGTAAGTCTGCAGACTTTCTCCTCTTCTTGCCTGTTCTCTGCCCAGAATGTGTGTATGTGGAGGGGGGGGGGGGAAGGGGACTGTTAAAATGCGAAGTAGTGGCTTTGCTCATCTCAAACCTCCCAAGAGAAAATGCATTTCTTCACAAATGCAATAGCATGGGGACTCTACACCACTACTGGCTGCACATCTCAGAGAGGCCTGAGAGAGACAGCAGAACAGGGCAGAACAGCTCTAATAAGCTGAGACAGCTGGAGACTGAGTTTTGGAAGACTTCATTCTGAGGTTTGTGTGACTGCTTAAAAGTCTGAGTTCTGATAGCTGGGGAACTGCTCTTTGTTTGGTTGAGTGGGCAAAAGGTGAAAGAGATTGAGAGTGATTGTTGATGATTGCTTAGGAGTGGTCTGCTCCACCCTCTTTGCATTTTAAGCTGCACTTTGCCAAAGGCGCGAGAGCTAAAGGGCTCTTGGCCTGTGGCTCTTCGCCTAGGGGCTCCCTAAGGACCAGGAACCCAGATCCCTGATTTCCTTGTTCTCCCTATAAGGTAAGTTGACCCTCCAGAAGGGGAGCCACTTAAACAACAGCATTTAGGAGGACTGTATATTTTAATATATATATATATATATATCATGAAGGTAGAATGCCAGCAGGGGGGTGGGGGCTTTCCAGTGTTTTGCATTGAGTGTCACATGTATGACTATCTGCCCACAGGACAGAAGTCTTGGGTGTGTGCTCGATGCAAGGAGCTCGTGGTCCTCAGGGAACGAGTTCGTACCCTTGAGGCCGAGGTGACTGCCCTGGAGAAGCAGAGACGGTCAGTTAGGCACTTGGGGAAGACTCTCGGGGGTGTATTAGATGAGCCCCGCACTGAACGTGGCAGCCCCGTTGCTGCCAGAGAGCATGAGGGTTGAGAGGGAACAGGGCACCTTGCTGAGGATAAGGGGAATGCGCCCTCAGAAGGGACCTCTTCTTCGGCTGGTGAGCGGGTATCCTTTCATGCCAAGGAACCATCCCTGCGCAGGGGGAGAGGGGGGGTCTTGGTAGTTGGTGATTCGATCCTTAGGCAAGTAGACAGCTGGGTGGCGAAACCGCGTACTGACCGTATGGTGACTTGCCTGCCTGGTGCAAAGGTAGCGGACATTACGTGTGTAGTAGATAGGCTGATAGACAGTGCTGGGGAGGAGCCTGTGGTCGTGGTGCATGTTGGCACCAACGATGTGGGGAAATGTAGTCGTGAGGTCCTGGAAGAAAAATTTAGGCTGCTAGGCGGGAGACTTAAGGCCAGGACCTCCAAGGTAGCCTTCTCAGAAGTGCTACCTGTTCCACGTGCAGGGCTGGAGAGACTGGCACAAATTAGAAGTCTCAATGTGTGGATGAGACGATGGTGTAAGGAGGAAGGGTTTAAGTTTGTTAGGCACTGGGATGCTTTCTGGAACAAGCGGGAGCTGTACAAAAGAGACGGTCTCTACTTATCTCCGGATGGAACCAGGCTGCTGGCGCTTAAATTCAAAAAGGTGGCAGAGCAGTTTTTAAACTAAATCTTGGGGGAAAGCCGACAGGAGATGAATTGTCTCTGGTTCGGGAGGACTCGTCTCAAAGAGATGAAAGGTTGGCTGCTATTTTTCTACCGGGTAACGGACCAGAGTTGTCCACTGTGATGGTGACAAACAGTATGGACTGTCTGCTAGAGTCTCGAGGCGGCAAGAGGGAGGTGGCGGGCCTAGCTTGCCAGGGAAATTATAGATGTTTGTATGCAAATGCTAGAAGTGTTCGAAGTAAAATTGGTGAATTGGAATGTTTAGTGTTGGGAGAAAACATAGACACTGTGGGAATTTCAGAAACTTGGTGGAATGAGGAGAATCAGTGGGACACGGTGATTCCTGGATATAAGTTATATCGGAAGGATAGGGAGGGAAGGGTTGGAGGTGGGGTGGCTCTGTATGTCAGAGAGGATATACGGTCCAGTAAGACTGAGGTCAGAGAATTAGATTCCCTTTTAGAAATGCTTTGGGTTGAAATAGAGGGCCCAAAAGGAAATTTAACTATGGGAGTTTGTTATCGCCCACCAAATCAAAAGAGAGAGGACGATTATAATATGATGGAAGGCTTAAAGATAGCGGCTAAACGTAAAAACTGTGTCATAATAGGTGATTTTAACTACCCGCAGATTGATTGGGTCAATATGTGTTCTGGTCGAGAGAAAGAGATTGAGTTTCTTGATGCTCTCAATGACTGCGCTATGGAGTAGATGGTCTCAGAACCTACTAGGGGTGGGGCGATCCTGGATTTGGTCCTAAGTAATGCCCAAGACTTGGTGAGAGATGTAAAAGTGATCGCGCCGCTTGGGAGCAGTGACCATAATGTTATTGATTTCACCATTTGTATAAATAGGGAGTTGCCCAAAAAGACCGCCACAACCACGTTTAACTTTAAAAGGGGTAAATTCTCTGAGATGAGGAGGCATGTGAGGAGGAAACTGAAAGGAAAGGTAAATACGGTCAAAACCCTTGGGGAAGCTTGGACACTATTTAAAACTATAATCCAAGAAGCTCAGATAAAATACATACCACAAGTTAGGAAAGGCACAAACAGGTATAAGAAAAGGCCTGCATGGTTAACAAACAAAGTAATGGAAGCTGTAAAAGGTAAGAAAGACTCCTTTAAACGGTGGAAAACCAGTCCAAGTGAGATTAATGAAAGGGAACACAGGCTGTGGCAAATCAAATGCAAGACTGTGATCAGGCAGGCAAAAAGGGACTATGAGGAGCATATTGCAAAAAACATATAGACCAACAATAAAAATTTCTTCAAATATATTAGAAGTAGGAAACCAGCCAGGGAGGCAGTGGGGCCCTTGGATGACCATGGGTAAAAGGATTACTGAAGGAGGATAGGGAAATGGCTGAGAAGCTGAATGCATTTTTTGCCTCCGTCTTCACTGTGGAAGATGAGAACTTTTTGCCCACCCCTGAACCACTAATGTTGGAAGGGGTGTTGAAAGACCTGAGTCAGATTGAGGTGACAAAAGAGGAGGTCCTACAACTAATAGACAAATTAAAAACTAATAAGTCACCGGGTCCGGATGGCATACATCCGAGAGTTCTGAAAGAACTCAAAGTTGAACTTGTGGATCTTCTAACAAAAATCTGTAATCTTTCATTGAAATCTGCCTCCGTTCCTGAGGACTGGAAGGTAGCAAATGTCACCCCCATCTTTAAAAAGGGTTCCAGAGGAGATCCAGGAAATTACAGGCCAGTCAGTCTGACTTCAATACCGGGGAAGTTGGTAGAAACCATTATCAAGGACAGAATGAGTAGGCACATTGATGAACACGAGTTATTGAGGAAGACTCAGCATGGGTTCTGTAGGGGAAGATCATGCCTCACTAACCTGCTACATTTCTTTGAGGGGGTGAACAAACATGTGGACAAAGGAGGCCCGATAGATGTTGTTTACCTTGACTTCCAGAAAGCTTTTGATAAAGTTCCTCATCAAAGGCTCCTTAGAAAGCTTGAGAGTCATGGAGTAAAAGGACAGGTCCTCTTGTGGATCAAAAACTGGCTGAGTAATAGGAAGCAGAGAGTGAGTATAAATGGGCAGTCTTCACAGTGGAGGACGGTAAGCAGTGGGGTGCCACAGGGCTCGGTACTGGGTCCCATGCTCCTTAACTTGTTCATAAATGATTTAGAGTTGAGAGTGAGCAGTGAAGTGGCCAAGTTTGCGGATGACACAAAATTGTTCAGGGTGGTGAGAACCAGAGAGGATTGTGAGGAACTCCAAAGGGATCTGTTGAGGCTGGGTGAGTGGGCGTCAACATGGCAGATGCGGTTCAATGTGGCCAAGTGCAAAGTAATGCACATTGGGGCCAAGAATCCCAGCTACAAATACAAGTTGATGGGGTGTGAACTGGCAGAGACTGACCATGAAAAAGATCTTGGGGTCGTGGTAGATAATTCACTGAAAATGTGAAGACAGTGTGCGTTTGCAATAAAAAAAGGCCAATGCCATGCTGGGAATTATTAGGAAGGGAATTGAAAACAAATCAGCCAGTATCATAATGCCCCTGTATAAATCGATGGTGCGGTCTCATTTGGAGTACTGTGTGCAGTTCTGGTCGCCGCACCTCAAAAAGGATATTATAGCATTGGAGAAAGTCCAGAAAAGGGCAACTAGAATGATTAAAGGGCTGGAACACTTTCCCTATGAAGAAAGGTTGAAACGCTTAGAGCTCTTTAGCTTGGAGAAACGTCGACTGCGGGGTGACATGATAGAGGTTTACAAGATAATGCATGGGATGGAGAAAGTAGAGAAAGAAATACTTTTCTCCCTTTCTCACAATACAAGAACTCGTGGGCATTCGATGAAATTGCTGAGCAGAAAGGTTAAAACGGATAAAAGGAAGTACTTCTTCACCCAAAGGGTGATTAACATGTGGAATTCACTGCCACAGGAGGTGGTGGCAGCCACAAGCATAGCCACCTTCAAGAGGAGGTTAGATAAAAATATGGAGCAGAGGTCCATCAGTGGCTATTAGCCACAGTGTGTGTGTGTGTGTATATATATATATATATATATATTTGGCCGCTGTGTGACACAGAATGTTGGACTGGATGGGCCATTGGCCTGATCTAACATGGCTTCTCTTATGTTCTTTATTCCTGCATACCTAAACTGGTAATCTAGCCTTGCTCTTGACAAGTAGTCCAGTTTTAATGAGGTTTCTTTATTTTATAATTGAGCATTGAAGTAGGTGTGGAAGGAAGGAAGGAAGACACTGAGTGGAATCAGATGGGCAGGTAGTGGCAGCAGCATCTAGTTTCTGAAAAAAAACATTTTAGTTTGTGCCACCTGTTAAAGTGGCATGGGTCCATGGTCAGCCACTCACATTGCTAATGCATCACAACCACAGACCCACGGGGAATGGTGGGTTTTTTTAAGACCCACTGTGTGTGCACACAAATGGATGAATGCACAGGTGCTCCTTGGAGTGGGGTTGGAGGTGGGGGGGAGGACCTGCCAGAAATGGAGTGGAACAATCACACTTCCCATACATTTCCATGGCATGCTGGGGTGACCAGACACTTGGAAACCTGTCCTGAAAGTGCTTCCCCAGGCTTTAATCCACCTGGGAGTCGTCATAGCACGAGGTAAGGACAAGTGGGGTATGGGGGCCAGATGTGTGCATGTGATCATGTCCATTTAATCTGGGGGGAGGGGTTGCTATGTTGGACCAAATTGCTTGTGTGATTGCACCCACTGTCAGTGCAATCCTAAAGAAAGTTATACCCGTCTATGTCCATTGGCTTCAAAAGGTGCAATGCTGTTTAGGATTCTTCTTTCGCATTGTAATATCAGCCAGAATAGAATTCCTCTCTAGGCAGCATCTCAAGCACCAGAGAAGGAGGTAGTGGGCAAGGGGAGGCCTCCCTGACTACTTTTGTAACAGCAGATACTGAAGCAGCAGAAGCAGAGTAAAGAAGTTCAGGGCCTCACAAAGGGTAAATAGAGAAATTCTGACTCTTTCACATGATGTATGACATCACTGAGAATATAACAGCATCCAAGCTGAACTCTAACATAGTCTGAAAAAAGCAAACAATTTCCCAAGTTTTGAGGGATGTAAGTTTTTTTTAGCCAGGTCCAATTCCAAACTGAGGCCAAGAGGGGTTTTTCATAAACAATATAGATCCCTTCTCTTGCCAAAAAGTAGGATTTCATCAGAAGGTTTACATTTGAGGGAGATGATGAACAAAAGAAATAGTCTTCAACAAAGCTCTGTACATGTTTATATAAACTGTATGATGACTCATCAGGAACAATAAGTAGACAATCTCTGTCACATACAGACAAGGGAGCCAGGAACTGACCAGTGGCTGAATTAAGCAAAAACTGTGTGACTCAGAGGACTTGTTCAAAGGTCAAGGATGCAATCGCTATAGGAGCCGACAGGAAGCAGAGCAGGGTGGAGAGTCTACAGAGCACAGATGGCATTGGAAGAATACTAAAGGGGTTAATCAAAGGGACTCTTTCAAGATATTTTGAGCATATGTAACCCAGCTTAGAATAGTCAAGAGGACCTTTGCTTTCCCCATTGCTCAAATCACATAATCACTGAATGGATTCTCTCCAACAGATTGCAAATTATCTGCCTAGTTTCTGGTCTGGTCCTGAACATAGTAAGCCAACATCAACAAGTGTTGTGTTGCTAGGGTTTCAGCTCCCATTAATTCCAGTAACTAGCTAGCAGGACCTGGGTGAGTGGACCTAAGGACTTGGGTGAGATAGATGACTCCTAAATTCCCATTGCGAATCTCCCTGGAAAAGACCCTGATGTTCTAACTCTTTTCTCAGGGGGGAGACCTACATTTTGCAGTTAAAATCTACATACCCAATTCTATTGGGATGCAGTCCTTTTTTGTACACTTATTTCATGTATAATTGTGAAGCATCTATTATTAACTTAGATTTAGAAAAAATACTGCCTTTGCAGGAATCTGCCTGGGGCAGTTTACAAAAAAAAAAGTAATAATAAAAGTCAAACATGAAAAGATCTTAATTAACACCCAGCATTAAAAACCGATACAAGTATAAAAACACAGAGCATAAAACCAGACCATTGATAGCTTAAAATAACAGTTTCCAGACTGAAATAGTTTTAAAAGACCAACTCCTTAATTAAAAGTCTGGCCTGGCACCTAAAAGAAAGCAAAGTAGGCACCAGGTGAGCCTCAAGGGGGAGGGCATTTCATAAGTGAAGGGCTACAACTGAACAACTGGGTCTGTGATTGATGCCTGCCTCACTTCTGAAGGTGGAGGCACAGAGCAGGGCTTGTGAGGCACATCTTAACTGACAGCTGGACTTCCGGGTTATGTTGCCTTGAGCTCAGTGAGGGTCCACGGAGCTTGTCTCTAGCGGGCCCCCTGAATCAGGCAGTTGAAAAGGTGCCACAGATGTGGCATCTCCTGGGAGACCCTGAAGGGGTTTCCTTTTGGCATGGGGCTTTGCAAGAAGCCAGGGGCATAGCGGTAGCTGTTCCTGTCCTTCTTGTATGCCCCGAAGCTCCGCCACCATGATCGCCATCACGGCAGTAAGAGGTGAACACCTGACCACTTGCTCTTTTTTCTCTTATCAAGCTTCTGATGCATCGCTTTCCTACCTCAAGCACGGCAATTTTACTAGGCAAGTAAGTTTGTTTTCAATACCACTGGCTAGTGGGTCATTTTACGTAACAACAAACGGGATAGTTCAAAGGAATGGAAGGAGGCGAATCCCCCCCCCCACACACACACACTTTCCCATGAATGAGGCTTCGAAAAGACAAAGAACAACTTTGAGCATTGGCAACAATTTGAATTAGACTGAATATAGATACCCAAATCGACCCATATTATAATTGAATATGTGCTAATGAGATTATTATCTGGTTATAATATGGTCTGAAAAAAAATGAGATATATTTTAGATAGATTTAGAGAGATTTTAGAGATATTTGTCTTTGCCGCCTGAGTGCAACTGAAATGGCAACAATCAAAGCACACGGCTGGAGGAGATTTGGAGAGACAGACTAACTGGGTCTCTGAGTTACTTTTCAACTTTGATTAATAGACTGAGTTATTTGGTAGAGAAAAATGGCATTACCAAGTGAAATGTTTTATTAAAAAGATATCATGGATACCAAAACTTCTCTAAAGCAAGATCTTGGTTCATTAACAGAGTTGATAAAAAAGCAAATGGGAGCTTTTATGTTGAAAGCTAGTGAAATCTCAAATCTACCGAGCAGAGATCTCGGTGACGTCTGTGGAATTGGAAATGGAGAGTGATCTGCTGGGAAATGAACAGAAGAAAACCAAAATGGAACCTTATTGCGCAGTTAAAAAGATGGACTGGAAATTGAGACTGATTGAAATTTTTTCGAGAGGACCAAGTGGCGTGGGACCAAGTGGCGTGGGATCCTTCCTATTTTTATCAAGAGGGATGACTACACTAAGGAGAGAGAAGGTATATCTCAGCAAAAAAATCAAGACGTGGAAAACTTTTAGGAAGAAGGGTTTTTAAACTGTTTCTCTCTCTGTGGGTAATTGGATATGGAACTCTCAACAAGAACTGACATGCGATTTTAAAAGGCCAAGTGAGATTTTTGAGACATATTAAGATTTTTAAGACATATTCCTAGAGCAATATGGATATAAGAGTTAAAGGATTGAAAAGTTTTGAAAATAATTTTATATAAATCAATAGTTAACTTGGATTAACTTGGATTAATTCCTTGTTTGGAGAAATTGTTTATACTGAGATAGATAAATTACTATTTTTTTCTGCTTATCACTTTTTTATCTCTCTACATTTTATGATATTTTAAATCTGATTTCTTTTTCTTTCCATTTGAGATAAGTAAGTTAGAAGGATAAAGATATTTGTTTCTTATACTCATTTTAATAATGACATTGTTAAAATAACAAGTTAGTCTGTATTTTTAATATGGTTAAGCTTAGCCAATTAGTTCTGTGTTGAAACTTCTCTGACTTTCTTATACTTAAATGTGCTGAAGAAGAATAGTCTAGACTTGTATTTTAAATAATAGTTTAGTGAAAAAGTGTATAATGAAAGATAAAGATGGTAAAATATAAGGAGAAAATTTAATACTTGCAGGTAGAAAGAATTGGGTATTTCATTCGGAGGTAGAAATGTAACTGATATATTTGCATTTTTCTTTGTTTCTGGTCTTCCATTCTGTATCCACCCCTCCCCCTCTTTAATGCTTCTGTATCTATGCTTATGCCTTTTCTTTTTATAGTTAAAATCAATAAAAATTATAAAATCCTTAACTGACAGCAGGACAATATGGGCAGCAGCAGTCCTTCAAGTACCCTGAGTCTTAAAGGTCATGTAACAATAGCAATAATATCCCTAAGCATTTTTGCTGAGTTTGCAAATAAGTCAAGTGCTCAAGCACTTTTCACTGTCCCATGAATTTTATTATTTATTTAGTTAGTTAGTTAGTTAGATTTGTTAGGTTGTGCTTCCCTGCAATCAGGGCTCAGGGCAGTTAACAATACAAATACAATATAGAATGCATACAATAAATAATAGGATTAAAACAAAATTAAAATACTGAAAACAATCATAAGAAAGTAATACAAAGATGATGGAAGAATTTCCGCTTCCACCAGCCCCCTGGGTAGGGAGGATGCAGAGGCATGAGGGGGGAGGTAGGGAAATGAGAGTGCCAGACCATCAACAACATGCCTGGCAGAACATCTCTGCCTCACAACCCCTCAGAAAAGTAGTAAATCTTGTAGGGCGCAGATATTTTTTGGCTAAGAGTTCCACTAGGTGGGGGCCAGGGCCAAAAAGGCCCTGGCCACAGTTGAAGTCAGCAGAATCTCTCTCGGGCTGGGGGACCACCAAGAAGTTCTTATTGCTAGAGCATAGCATCCTTCCAAGGGCATATTGAGATATGTTTGCTTCAAGTATTTTCATCTTAGATGGTTAGCTGAACTAGTTACAGGGAAAAAGTAGGCTAAAGGCTGAGATTGGCCTTCTTATCTTGCTTTACCAGATGTATCTTATATGTACTTGCAGATTAGCTCATATGTTGCTTATCTAGTTAAGAACCAATCAGTTATCTAGATAGTATCATATGACTATGCTAGCTAATCAGCATTCATATTGCTTATCTCTAATTAGTCATGAACCAATCACTTTTTAAAAAATATCACATAATTATGATAGACAAGGGTTAGAAATAAGAACTGATATTTTTCTATAAATATGTACTCCTGTAACAAGCAAATCAGATTTTTACTACACGGAAGTCTCAAAAGGAAATAAATGAGATTTTTTGTGTGGGTAATTTGGACTTATTTGATTACCCCTAAAAGCAATGAGACAAGCAGCAGAAAACTGATTTGCTTTTTAAAAAGTATTACTTGCTAAAAATCAATGCTAGGTGCGTTAATAAGCATTTATTTTCACAGTAATTGTAAGGTTAACTTTCTCATGCTTATGTTTTGTTCTTACTTAGTGCACCAAAGAAACTAACTTCTAATCTCAATAAAAGAAAAAAGTTTCTGTAGGTGTCTGGTTTGCTGATGATATTCAAAGAACCAAACTCACCCCCCAGGGCCCCCCCATTCTTTTGTATTATCAGAAATAAAGGTTGCTAATCAGCCTTTAATATGATAAATGCAGGAGAACCCTGTTGCTGAACAGTTGCAGAGGCACAGACTGTTGAAGGTTCTCTGATGGGATGTGGGAGGGAACCTCACAATACAAGAAGAACCAGTATTTTGATTTGAGCCTAGAAACACATGGGCAGCCAGTGCAGATCTTTCAGCCCTGGGATGTTATGTTCCCTGTTTTTTGAGCAATGCTCCGAAGTACAGCCCAAGGACATTATGGAACAGCCAAAGTTGTTGGAACAACTAGTATGACCTGCTCATTTAAAGAAGCCCATTGCTTAAATTTGCAAGCAGGCTATGATCTGCATCCATGTGCAGCATGACAAAATGCTGCATATCGTCTTACACAAGGAACTTACTGACTACACTGCCTATCTATATACCTCCAGCAACCCCATAAGAATATATCTCATAAATTACTGGGCTGGATTCAGACTTTTTCTGCCAGTGGAAGGGATATGTGATTTTTACCAGTTCCCTCTTTCAAGGCAGACCCTCAATTCACCGCTCCTGAGGGTACCCTATCTGCTGTCTCCCAGGAGCAACAGTTCAAATGGTGCAGCCGGTTTCAATAAGAAAACTGATGACTAAATTTTCATTCTACTGATACTTCCATTAGTGGACAGACCCAACCCAGTATCTTCAGACAAGGTCTAAAATCACTCATATTTGCTCTCTAGTTCTTAGACAGGGACATGCATCTAAAGATATGCCATTTTCTAATAGCTACCCAGGGAATGGAGGGAAATGGTTGAAAAGACCAGACTGTTATTCAGGATAACCTCCTGTAGAACTCCAGGGAAAGTGAGAATACCCCTTGAGTCCTTGCTGTTATGCAGGGCTTTTTTTTTTTTAAAGGTCCAGCAGGAACTCATTTGCATATTAGGCCACACCCCAGAAGCCATGTTGGCTCAGGCCAATGGCCCATCCAGTCCAACACTCTGTATCACACAGTGACCAATATATGTGTGTGTGTATACACACACATACACACACACACACATATATACACTGTGGCTAATAGCCACTAATTGACATCTGCTCCATATTTTTATCCAATTCCCTCTTAAAGTTGGCTATGCTTGTAGCCACCACCACCTCCTGTGGCAGTGAATTCCACATGTTAATCACCCTTTGGGTAAAGAAGTACTTCCTTTTATCCGTTTTAACCTGACTACTCAGCAATTTCATTGAATGCCCACGAGTTCTTGTATTGTGAGAAAGGGAGAAAAGTACTTCTTTCTCTACATTCTCCATCCCATGCATGTCACCATTGTTTTGAACAGGAAACTCATTTGTATATTAGGCCACAACCCCTGACACAAGCCAGCCAGAACTGTGTTCCTGTGATTCCTGCTCAAAAAAAAAGCCTTGATGTCAGTTAAAATCTTTCTAAAGCAGCCATGAGGATCTTAAAGTATGGAAGCTGCAGCAAGCAGGATAGAACAGTGATTAGAGTGTTGTACTAGGATTTTGGATACCCAGATTCAAACCCCCATGCTGCCAAAAAGTCTTGCTGGGTAACTTTGGATCAGTCACACACTCTTAGCCTAACCTACCTCATAGAGTTTTTGTGAGAATAAAATGGAGGAGAGGAGAATGATATAATTTGCTTCCATTTTTTATTTGCAAGCAGGCTGAAGTAAAGTAAATAAATGAATAACTAAGTAAATGAAATAATTGACAAAGTAAGGAAGTAAATAAATAAATAAGAAGCATCCACTCACCACATGCTCATGTTGCTTGTTACTCTTCCCGCCTTTACTCCACTGTTACATCACTGCAGAAGTCCTGATGCATGAATAATCATGCCAGGGGGCTATGTGTTCCAGCACCCACTTCTCCCCTTTCACAGTTGAGCTACAGTCAAAGCTCAGCAGTGAATTAAGGCAGGGGGAAGCCCATTAAAAGGCTGAAAAGGGGGGAAATGCGGGGCCATTTTGAAAGCAGAACTCAGCTCTGCCCCCCTCCCCAAACTGGCAGCTACTCCCCAGTTCCGCCTTTGAATCTGATCAAATAAGGTTATCCTTTGATCTGGCTTGAATGACAACACCCTGGGAAACCACAAGTCATGATCAGAAAGTGCACAATGTCACGTGGAAGCTCCTAGAAAATGCAGGGGTGTTTGTCTTTCCATGGCAGGTACTAAATTCCTGTGTGGGAGCAACCCAGCAACCATATTTCTAGGAATCAAGCCTTGCAACAAACATTGGTGCCCATCTGCTCCCATGTCTGTTGAGGAACCAGATGGCAGCTAATTTGTTAGGCAGGGCAGGAGTAACAGCTGTTTGCCCTAGATTCAGCCCTGCTCACCAGTCCTGCAACAGGCAGGGACAAACCGATCTGACGGGCAAGGTTACTCCTACCAGTTATCTGCTCCAACAACAAGACATCTGTCTCTAAATAGGAAGAACTACCTGCTACTTCATTGGCACAACTATCTTTAAAAACTGCCTTTAAAAAGTTGACATTACCCTTCCTTCCGTCCTTCCAAAATTGAAACTATAGGCTGACCTTAGAGTCCCAGGATAACATCCAAGAAGAAAAATTGTTTAGTGAATCATTCTTATTTATAGAAAACTTGCCTAACATATAATAATTCATTTCATTTTTAAAAGCTGTTTTAAAGCTTGCCAGTCCCCAGGTCCAGGAGGGGGATCCCCTGATTTTGCAGGCTCTTCCCCACCACCGGCCAGCATGGAGAAGCCCTGCCCCAACAGTCACAATGTGCCTTTAGATTTCAGGGAGATTCAGAAGCTTGCAATCTTGGAAGGGGTTTGTGTATGTGTGTAAGTCTCAGCAAGACTGAACCTGCAGGGGAGTGAGCAGGAAAAGCCACATGTGTGTGAGAGAGAGGAAGCCAGAGAGCTCCATCCTTCTGTTTGTTTTGCATTCCTTTCAGAAGCTGTTTGCATATTAAAAGGGATAGTAAAGAATTAACTGGAACCTGAGTATGAGATAGAGGAATACTCCACTCGCTAACCTCTCTAAATTGGCTGAAATACAGCAGATTGATGTGCTTATGTCACCAGGAAGTGATGTAAGCATGTCAGTGATTGGGGGTGGGGGTGGGACACTCTCTGGGTTTGGGGCCAAACTTTATGGTTTAAAGCTAATTCTACCACAGAGTTTCACCCAGAAACCAGAGTGCCACCCGTGATGTCACCGACATGCCTATGTAGGCATGTCACATTTATTTCCTGGTTCTTGTACGTTGGAGGAGGGGTAATTCCCACCATGCAGAGGAGTGCCCTTTCCCCTCTGCCATTTCCCCTAGCTTTCTCACAGTTCTGTAGTAGGGTTGCCAAGTCCAATTCAAGAAATATCTGGGGACTTTGGGGGTGGAGCCAGGAGACTTTGCGGGGGGAGCCAGGAACAAGGGTGTGACAAGCATGATTGAACTCCAAGGGAGTTCTGGCCATCACATTTAAAGGGACAGCACACCTTTTTAAATGTCTTCCTTCCATAGGAAATAATGAAGAATAGGGACACCTTCTTTTGGGGCACATAGAATTGGACCTCCTGGTTCAATCATTTTGAAACTTGGGGGGTACTTTGGGGAGAGGCACTAGATACTATACTGAAAATTTGGTGCCTCTACCTCAAAAAATAGCTTCCCAAGAGCCCCTGAAACCTCCAGATCAATTCCCCATTATACCCTATGAGAATCAATCTCCACATACGGAATAATGAAGTGCTTAGCAGATGTTCCCCCCGCCCCCTCCCATTTCTGGCAACTCTGAAGTGAGAGATTGGCCTCTCTACTCATGAGTTGCAGCCAACTTCTTCCAAGTAACACAGACACAAGCCTTTCCAATCGGAGACTGGGGCCTCCAGAGGGGGAAAGTCACATGGTGGCTTTGGGGGCGGGGCTTCCCCCCGCTGGCCAGCTGACTGGGGGTGGGAAGGAGCGTGGGAAAGCAGAAGAACCCCCGCTGGGACCTGGGAATTGGCAAGCCTATTCTGCAGGGAGAGAGGGGCTCCAAACTAGGGAGTCCCCCACCCCCTACTGAGGATTGGCAACCCTATGTAAGAACATAAGAAGAGCCTTGCTGAATCAGACCAGTAGTCCATCTTGTCCAGCAGACTGTTTTACATAGCAGCCAACAAGTTGCCCTCACAGCCAACCAGCAGCCCAGGCATAGAAGCCAAGACCTTCCCCTAATGCTGCCCACTAACACTGTTATTCAGAGGTATTCTGTATATGGGATTCCCTTTACTCACATGGCTAACAGCCATTGATGGATGTATTCTCCATGAATCCTCTAGTCTAAAACAGGTGTGTCAAACATGCAGCTCGGGGGCTTAGTCAGGCCCCCGGAGGGCTCCTATCAGCCCCCCAAGCAACTGGCTGTTATCTGCTTCCTTCTTCTCTCTTGCTTCCTTCTGCATAACAGCTTGCTTGACAAGGCTTGCTCAATCACAGGAGTTACAGAGCAAAACCTCTATTTTCTCCATTGGCTGACGTTCCTCCCTTGGGGAGGAAGGGGAGGAGGCAGAGCTTGCTTTGACAGGCTCTCTCAATCTCACAGCAGAGCTACTAAGCCAAGCCTCTCTTCCTTCTATTGGCTGAGGCTCCTCCCCCTTCTGGCCCTCTGGGGAAGGAAGAAAAGAGCCAGAGCTGCCTTTGCCCAATTCCCTGGATCCCATGGGAGAAATACAAAGACAGCACCTTTAAGACTTACTAATGTTTTAAGCATGTTTTAGGTTTTTTAAAAACTTTAATAGCATTTGTGTCCTTTATAAAGTTTATATTTCTGCTACCTAATTTTAAATAGGTACACACATGGCCCAGCCCAACATGGCCTGGCCCAATGCTTATGTCAGATCCAGCCCTTATAACAAATGAGTTTGACACCCCTGCTCTAAAACTAACCATGTTTGTGACCATCATTATGTCCTTTGGCAATGGAATTGCACAGTTTAATTACCCACTGGACAAAGCATTTCTTTTTAGCTTTCCTGAACCTGTTTCCCGAAGGTTTTGTTGGGTTCCCCTAGGGTTGCTAACTTCCAGGTGGTGTCTGGAGAGTTCCTGGAATTCCAACTTATCTGCAGGCTATGAAAATCAGTTCACCTGGAGAAATGGCAGCTTTGAATGGTGGACTGTATGGCATTATGACCCACTGAGACCCACCCTTTCCCCAAATCCTACATCTCCAAATCTCCAGGAATTTTCCATGCCAGAGTTGACAACATTAGGTCTCTGAGTTCCAGTATTATGGGAGAGGACAAAAAAGTTCTTTCTGTTCATTTTCTCTATCATATCTCCCCTTAACCCTATTTTTTCCTAAAATGGAAAATCCCAGGCTCTCTGGCCTTTTCTCATAGATGATGTGCTCCAACCCCTTAATGATTTTGTTTGCCCTCTTCCGTACCGCTTGCACTTTGAAATATTTTTAAAGGGAAAATGTCTTTTTTATATATTGTACAGACTCTGAAATAGAACAAGGCCTGCAATGCAATTTCTAAGCAGAGTTACACCCTTAAAATTGCACTGTCAGCTGTCTCCAACAATAATTTATGCAGCATAAATATGGGGAAGGGCCATGACTCAGTGGCAGAGCATCTGCTTGGCATGCAGAAAGACTCATGTTTAAGACCCATCATCTTCATTTAAAGAATATGGCTGTGAGTGGTATGAAAGATCTGTGCATAAGACTCTGGAGAGCTGTTGCCAGTTTGAGTCAAAATACACGATACTGACCATGACAAATCAATAGTCTGATTCAGTATGAGGCAGCTTTGTGCATGTATTCTTGTGTATGTAATTGATCAGTGGGAAGATTCCCATAAATGTTTTTGCAAATGTTTTAGTATGAGTTTTCAATCTGGAGTCTCATCAAATGTTGCTTATTCAACTGGTTCTGTAGATGTTGTGACAATTTTTCATATGTTTTGTTTTTACCTACTCTAGTAACACAATATGTTTACAGTGTTGTGTTTGGATCCTAGCTTTGTTCTCTTGGCTGTTTACATTTCATTTTATGGACCTGCCACTTCTCTGTGGCATAACTGCTAATTTTTGCTACCGCTCCCCCCCCAAAAAAAAAATTATTAGCACAAAGCATTCTCTTGGAGATTCACAAATAGGGTAGCTTCGAAGAAATAAAATGGGAAAATGCTGTGAGGTGCTCTGCATTGCTTTCTGGATTTCTCTTGATCAGATCATCTTTTGTGCTGGAGGTACAGCAAAACTCTGCCAAGAAGAAGGTAGGGAAAAGTGGGAGTTCTGAGCTGCAGGAAGGGCCCAATTTGATTGTCTGTGGATGATTATAGACTGGCACTTTGGGCCGACTCAGAGATGCCTTTGAAGTCGGCCCAAAAAATCCCTCCACATGCAAACATCTGCCGGAAGTCCCCATCCCACACTCACCCCATCCTTCCGGCTGCTCCACCCGGCTCAAAAAGCTACCACTGTGAAAGTGGTAGCAAATATTTGAGCTGTCCATCAGTCATTGGATTGCCATCTGGATGAGGAAGGGCGCACGTGAGGCAACTTGGCAGTCTGGAGCTGTCAAGCCACCCCAAACTGTTCTTTTTTTTTTTTTTTTTGGAGAAACCAAGCAGAGCGTTGGTGCACTCATGCGCACCAGCGCTCCCCCCCCCCCCCAGGAGAACAAAGGAATCCATCTTCCAGGTCGCCTTCCTGTGTGGTGGTGCCCAGCCGCCTCTCGGATGGGATGCCGGTGGCATGTGGGTGAGCATGGGGAGGCTCTGGGACGACTCTTTTTGGGCCATCCTGCTTCAGGACACCTCCCTGCCATCCCAAAATGCCCATCTGTTCTCAGCCTTTGTGTTGGCAGTTGTGATGGAGTCAAAGGAAGAGGGCTCAAAGCTAGTAATTAACCCAGTACAGGGACAAGGTGTGACTGGATGCTGTTCCCACCCACTTTTATGCTGCTTGTTACTACTACTGGACTTGGGGCATATTTTTGCACTTCTGTGTGACTTTAGCCACAGTTAAGCATTAACCCTTAATGTGGATTCAGACCTTAGTGCTGCCATTTTGAAGACATTAGGATAGCCAGCCTTAAACTGCACCTGGAATGAAGAAGCTCTGCTGAGGCTGCACAGCCTCATGGCTACTACAGACTACAGGAAGTAAGCTGCTTCCTCCTAGGGGAGTTCTCTCATGTGCTTCAGGTCCACTCTACATATCAGGCTACTCTCCTTCACCACTGCCTCTATAATCATTGGGAACCACTGTCTCTGCATGTTTTTAATAAGTTCCCCATTTATTTCCCTCATTCACAAGACTGTTTTCCTTCCACCTGTTAGAAAGACTGCCTTTTGGATGTTAACTAGGCAGACACAGGGGCAGTGTGCATGCACTGTCTTTCTATTGCTTCCACAATATGTGCATAGAGAAAGAAGGAGGAGGAGGAAGAGCCTGCTCTGCCCTTCCTGCATACGGGTACACATGCGACTAAAGTGCTGTAGAAGGCCAAGCTCAAGTGCACAGAGGCTGGGGGAGCTGGGAGCACTGTGGCACCTTTAGGCATGTCCCAATATGTCTGCTGCTGGGGTGGGGTACTGCAAAATAAAAAGGGGACACTGCCCTGTGTGCTCCACCACTGGCTATGGCCCTTTTCCATTGTTCTGTTTCAAAGAAAGCCCTAGGAGAAGCAATGAGTGCAGCCTTTTGTGGAAGCTCCTGTTAAATGCAGGGCCAGGCTACTCTCCATTTGGGGAAGGGGACCCATGTGGAAACAGCCTGAGTGTTGTCTTTCAGGGCTTTTTTTGTAGAAAAAGCCCAGCAGGAACTCACTTTCATATTAGGCCACATCCCCTGATGCCAAACCAGCCAGAACTGCATTCCTGTGCTCAAAAAAAGCCCTGGCAGATTCCATAGTCTAAGTAAAGTACGATCAATAGGTAAAGTACAATGAACAATGCAAAGGATCAGGGGTCCCCCATGGACACTTTTTCTGGTACCCATTATGTGTTTTTTTTAAGTGGGTGGAGTCATGTGACCTCCTTACCCAGCAGGGCTTCTGATTGACTCCTGGCTTTATTTTCTCTAACCCTTCTTCTCCCCTGCACTTGGGCTTGTCTGTGTGTGTGTCTGCCTCTTGCAGCAGCCATTTTGCCATTGGCTCTGGCTCTTGTGGCAGACATCTTGTAATTGAACCACCACCCTTTTTTAAGAATTCTAAAGCTGGCCACAGGTTTAAAAAGGTTGGGGACCCCCACAATAGGGTTTAGACTACCGAAATCTGAAAACAAATAGAAATCTCAAACAGAGCTGAAACAAAACATGAGAGTTTAAACATGATACATTAAATGGTGTAGAGACGACCTAGTCTGGAGCATCTTTATAGTTTTAGGTAGCAATACAGTGATGTAAGCCACTGTCCACATCCCTTTGCCAATGAAACTTTCTGACTATTTAAGTACAGTACAATTCCACTTAATGCACAAAACACACTCTTGAATAATTCCATTTTGCATAGTTTGTGGAAAGCCAGGGGAGTGAGAACCTTCCTAACCTCACCAATCCATAAGGTGAGGGCCACAACAAAAAATGCATGAGTACAGTTGGTTATTAATTTTGCCCATTTGCAGGATGGTACCCACAAAAGGCCCTGCTAGGATGAGCAAAATTGTCATGGTGGAGACTAGGAGGAGAGGTGGTTCAGAGCTTTTTTTTGCAGAAAAAAGCCAAGCAGGAACTCATTTGCATATTAGGTCACACCCCCTGATGCCAAGCCAGCTGGACCTGCATTCCTGTGCATTCCGGCTCACCCCCCCCCCTTTCTAGTGTACATAACCACAGAAGCCTCAGTTGGGCAGGGTGAGGAAGGAAGATCTGACCTTTGTGTTGGGAAGGGGCAGCTTTCTGCAGGGAGACAAACTCTGCTGAATGTCTGTTTGGTGTGTTAATGCAGTTGTCTCATGTAGGAACAGAATAATGATTATGTTATTTAATATCTCTCTCAGTAACTCATGGACAGTTTTCCACTTCATAATCATCCAGTTGCTTGATAGTTGATAGCCCCTGAATTACACATGCTTCATAACAATAGCTATTTTAACCAGTCCATGGCTAAATGACTGTGATCTCAGGAAGTGCACTACTTTGAAAAGTATATGGTGATATTCACACATCATGGAGTACACAGCTTGGGTCTTCACCCTGTAGAACAGTCAGATATAAGTTGCAGGTTCTCCTCAATTTCCCTGATGGGCCCCCTGTCTGTATTGAAATGGTAGTATTTATAGAAAAGTGGGTTTAACCTCTCTTCTCCCTGATACCAATTTCCTGACCTGAAACAGCCCTGGGGCAATAGGAGTCCTGGGTCCCTGACAGGATAGCCAATTCAAGTTGGGATATTCTTGGAGTTTTGGGGGTGGAATCTAGAGAGGGTGGGGTTTGGGGAGGGAAGGGACCTCTCAGGATATAATGCCACCACCATCCAAAGCATCAGTTTTCTCCAGAGGGACTGGTGCTTGCACAGGAGACTACTTTTATCAGGGCTTTTTTTTTTTTAGAAGGAACGCACAGGAACATAGTTCTGGCTGGCTTGGCGTCAGGAGGTATGTCCTAATATACAAATGAGTTCATGCAGAACTTTTTTTTTTTTACAAAAAAGCCCTATGTGAAACAATGGTGACATTAGGGGGTGTGGCCTGATATGCAAATGAGTTCATGCTGGGCTTTTTCTACACCCCCCGACCTTTACTGATCTCTGTGGTCTGGAAATCAGTTGTAATCAGTACTCCCTCTAAGCTGTGAAATCCTGTGAGCAAAAATTCTGCTTCCTGAGCTACTGGCATTAGAGTTGTGAGCTACTGGATAAATTGGTTTGCTCTAGGGCCATTTTTCTTGAGCTAAGACAAAAATGTGTGAGTCAGAAGCTAAAAAAACTATGAGCTAGCTCACACTAACTCAGCTTGGAGGGAACATTGGTTGTAATCCTGAAATATATGCAGGCCCCACCTGGAGATTGGCAGCTGTAGCCCCAGGTAGCTTGTCATTACCTTCCATCCCAGGCTGTTCCAGGTACAACCCTTTCCTGCTCTTGCTGTTCATAGAATTATAGAGTTGGAAGGGACCTTTAGGGTCATCTAGTCCAACCCCCTGAACAATGTAGGAAACTCACAAATACCGCCCCCTAAATTCACAGGATCTTCATTGCTGTCAGGAAGCCTGTTCCATTGAGGAACCGCTCTAATGGTCAGGAAGTTCTTCCTAATGTTGAGCCAGAAACTCAAAAATCTTATGTAGTAACTGACTATAAACAAATTGGTTGGCTACACATTTGTTCTTGTCAAGGCTTTTTTTGAGCAGGAACGCACAGGAATGCAGTTCCGGCTGGCTTGGTGCCAGGAGATGTGGCCTAATATGCAAATTAGTCCCTGCTGGGCTTGCTCTACAAACAAAGCCCTGGTTCTTGTTCTGAATTAAGAATGTAAGAGCCTTGCTGGATCAGACCAATGGTCTACCTAGTCCACATTCTAGTGCCAAGAAACAGAGCATGAAGGCCAAGGCCTTTCTCTGATATTGCCTTCTAGCACTGATAGTAAGCCTCTTTAGTCTTCTGTCACCCTGGCTTCTAATTTGTGGTAGATCACTGTATATTATGCATATCTAAATATTTTTGAGGATCCATGGGTTTCACTTTTAACATCTGAATGTCACTTATTAAGAAGTTTGTGGCTGGTGCTGCTGAAGCATGTATCTATACCAGTACTAATCACTGATGAACAGGGTGATAGGTAAGTGATTGATACAGGTACAGAGAGGTTTGGATTCTTTTGTGGTTTTTTGCAACTCATGGCTGGCAGCTAATGGAAGAAAGCTGAGAAATAGCTTCAAGCCAAAGTACATACAGTTCCAAGAGACAACATTCACTTTTGGTTAGGTTTCTGTATTCTGGAACTGTCTTATTTATACTGGAATAACATTTCATATGTGTCAGAAGATATTGTGCTTTTTAATACAGAATTTGGTACCATTTTCTAGGCCAAAACACATGATGCCAAGGGCAGACACTGGACTTCCATGGAGAGACTGTTCAGAACTCCTTGAACTGAGAATGTCTGGGTCAACTCAATATAACTGGGCATAACACCCCAAGACAGTGTGGGAAAGTGAAAAGGAGGAACGATTAGAGCAAACAGCCATTCTTGCTCAAAGCAAAACTAGCAAATAGTGTTAGCAAATAGAAATGTCTCAAGTAGGGATTGTCCACAAGTGTATTCCATGTCAGTTTAGGGTACACAGGAATCTAAAGGGGTTGATGGTACTCAGTGATGGAAAGCTGGCTGGGGCACAGTCCCATCTTCTCTCTCTTTCTATGCTTATTCATTGCTGTGGGCCATCTCCACCCCCCTCTGAAAGTGGAGGTGGATGGGGCCCCTCTCCTCCAAAGGCAGTTGGGGGTAGATTACATTTTTGTGGTCTGGGGTATGGACCTCCCCGCTCAAGGTCTCCCCAACTGCAGTTACAGGAATCTATGGAATGACTCAGGAACAAGCCACTGACACCAAACTCACAGAGAAACTCCACCTGGGACGTCCCCCCTCACACACACCCAGACACTGGAAGCAAGGCAAACACCCTCCCATATGCTCACAATGCCTCCCCTCCAAGTTTCCAAAGGCAGGTTTTGAAGGACAGATTGGCAGACATCCCAAGAATTTCAACAGTGGCTCCCCAAAGTTACCCCATGACAGCTTAGTTTGCAGCCCAGTCCCATCTGGACAGTGGAAAATCAAAGTTTTCAGTTTGAAGTGATGCAACAATTGAAAGACATATGCGGCAGGAGACTTCTAACAGGGGGTCCCCAATGTTACCCCATGGCAACAGCTTGGTGGGCACCTCAGCCCCACCAGACAAGCAAGGGAAGTGTGCCCAGTACCCATAACTCTCAGCCTTCTCCCAAGGGCTGACACAACCTCTACTCTGTGGAAGAAAAAGAAACATCTGTCAGTGTCAGGCTGACTGCACCACCTACAATTCCCCAAAGGCAGATTTGGAAGGACAGAATGGCAGACATGACAAAGGACTTCCAACAGCCCCCCCTCCCCCCCCCCCAAAAAAAGTAACCCCACAACAAAGCTTGGCAGGAACCTCAGCCACATCAGACCAGTGGAAATCAGAGTTTTCTGTTTTTAGTGATACAACAGAAAAGCAGACATGACAAGAGACTTCTGACAATGGGTCTCCTAAGTTACCCCATGACAACAGCCTGGAACCACCCACACCACACCAGACCAGTGGAGATTAGAGTTTTCAATTTTTAGTGATGCAATGACAGAAAGCCAGACATGACAAGAGATTTCTGATGGACAGCAGCTCCTGAACGTTCCCTGGGCTTCCTAAGCTCCTGCTGGAGGGGGCTTCCCCCAGTTTTGGGGCCCCCAACCTGCTGGCACAAAACAGACTACTGGGGGGATCCCTGCCCCCAAAGAGCCCCATCACGCACAGCAGTGTGTGGTGCCATGATGTCACCCAGAAATGACATATCACGCTGGATACGTTGTGCAGGGATGCTCTAGCAATTCTGGGGAAACTCTATGGTTTTGTATGGGGATGCTGTAGCAATTTGGGGGGAAACTGTATGGTGCTATTTTTCCCCAAATTGCTAAAGCATCCCCACGTAAAACCACAAAGTTTCTCCCAAATTGCTAGAATGTCCCTGTACGACATGCCTGGCACAGTACATCATTTCCGGGTGATGTCATCATGTGTGCACCACCACACATGTGCAAAAGAAGTACCCTTCCAGAAGCCAGTGGGGACTTGGCAACCCACAAGTTACACCATGATGACAGCTTTGCTGGGCACCTCAGCCCCACCAGACAAGCAAGGGAAACATGCTTGGTGCCCATAACTCTCAGCCTCCCCCAAGGGCTGACACAACCTGCAGCAAATTGATCCACTCTGTTGAGAAAAAGAAACACCTGTCAATGTTGGGCTGTCTGGGCCACAATTCTCCAATGGCAGACTTGGAAGGGCAGAAAGGCAGACATGCCAAGACTTCCAACAGGGGCTCCCCAAAGTTACCCCACAACAGTTTGGCAGGCATTCCAGCCCCACCAGACAAGCAAGGGAAGCATGCCCAATCTCTCACAGCCCCTGCCCTAGGGCTGAAACAACCTGAATTCTTCTACAGTGCAGAGGAAAAGAAACACCTGTCAGGCTGGCTGGACCATCCACAATTCTCCAAAGACAGATTTGGAAAGACAGGCGGACATGACAGGAGCCTTCCAAAAGGGGCTCCCTGAAGTTACCTCACCACCAGACCAGTGGAAATCAGAGTTTTCTATTTAAAATGATTAGTGATGCCAACTGTTTTGCTTAATAAAGAAAGACTGCACAGTTTCTTGCCCAACCAAGTGTTTACGGATTGAAGTGGTGATATACCGGTATATGTTCATACACTGAAATAATGCATAGGGACTATTTCAAGTATGTTCTTAAGTAGTAGCTGTGCCTGTAGGGTTGCTTCAATAGTAGATGTTAGGACTGGCCTCTCTACAATCCTTCCAAGTTGGGGGCAGATTACATTTCTGAGGTCCCAGTTACAGCCCCCCCCCACCAAATTCTCCCACCCTTCCTAAGGGCAAATGCCTCTGTGTGCCATGAAGATGAAAGTGGATGCAAAAAGTGCTTGTTGTGGGGTAGTCCTCCTTCTCCTGTGTACCACAGGTCCCCATCCCTTGGCACCAAACATATCCTGCCAGACCACTGGAACCCTTCCCTAGCAGGGCATCACTAGGGGTCTCAGAGCCTCCTGCCCCTGATCTGTTCCTGGTTCTGGGACTCTCCACAGAGGCAAAAGAGTTGTTAGAATCACTATCCAGAGGCACCAGCTATTGCTGTTTGGAGAAAAGGACTCTGAACATTGCTTTAGAGGGTGCAGGAGAAGCATCTTCCCTTTCTGCATCACAACTCCCTGTTGCTGCCCTTGCCTTGAGTACAGCACTCTATGGCCTGGCCCAGCTCCAGAAAGCAGCTGTTCCCACATTTAGGCTGTTGTAGGGGGGAGGAGACATCAAGACATCAAGGCACCTTCCAAGAAGTCCAAAGAGCTATGTGGAGAGCCCACAAAGCAGTCACCTCATTGGCAACAAGATGATTGCTGTGGATGGCCAACATTTCTCCCTCGTGGAGGGTGGAATGGCTGCAGTGGTGATAGTCAAGGCTCAGGTCTCCAGAATGCAAGGCAGAACCATGCATTTCACAGCAGACCATCAGGCATGGCCCAGGCCTGAGGAGAGGACAGTCCTGCCAGCAGGCTACAAAGTGGTTCTGCTCCATGTGCAGGAGATGGATGCAGAACACACAGCACAAAATATTGCCACCATGTGATAATCACCAACATGCTGTGCACCAATTTGGCTAGCTTGGGGCAAGTCATCCACCTGATTTGAGGGCTGAACTGGGCAGCTAGCCTCCACACTGGTGCTAACTATTCCACAGGTAAGGGCCTTGGCAGAGAGGTTGCAGATGGGCATCATCACCACAGGTTGCATCCTCTCTGCAATCAAGGGGAGTACAAGCTGGCCTATATAGACTGTGAAACCCAGAAAAAAGGCAGGGTTGGTCTCTGGAATGCAGAGTTCTTGCAGTGGAAGAGGCTGTAGGGTAATGGACATGGCTAGAGGGAACAGTGAGTGAAAGAGGCTGGGGAGGAGGAGCTGCAGGCAAGCACCTCTGCCTCAAAGAGCCCAACCAGGAAGAAGCCCCACTACTGGTAATCAGCAGTGAACCAGAAGGTCAGCAGGGCGGGGATCAAGGTTGCCTCTAAGTCACAGAGTCTTGTGACCCAAAATTCTACTTTGTGAGTCACAAGACCTACTAGGATTAAAGTTGTGAGTGGGCCTACTTTTTATTTTTTATTTTCAGTTTCGGACTTATTCTGAAAACAATTTGTAGCTTCCTGAATCACAGTGTTGCATACCTGCATCAATGCTGTAACCATAAAAAACACTGGTAAAAATTACTGTCTGTTGTAAGACCCATAATGTCTCTATAGGATTTCTCCAGCATCACGCTGATTTGTTACATTGTTTTGGCAAAGCAATTCATCATCATATGATGAATGATAATTTGGGGCAGCTAAATAATGATGATTTCACAGATACATTAAAATAGTACCGTCACCACAACATAAACATTGGCTCTAGTATCTTACATGAGAAATCAAAACAAATAATGAGAGATAGTTAATAACTGCAGCATGTCACTATCACAGATATTTAATTCTTTAAAGGTATAAATCCTGAGTGCTTCAAGATGCAAGATTTTTCATTGTACCATTCCCCCAAAACAGTCCTCCTGTACAATGAATTGAGTTTCTTTCCTTCTTAAAATGTAAGTTGAATGGAGTTGCTGTATGGGGTAGTAACAATTTAAGAGCCCATGGAGGAGTACTGGGTCCAGTGGGGCAGGGCAGCTTGGGAGCTAGTCCAATATAATGGTTTATGGTGACAAAAAAAGACTGGAGAGATCATAACTTAAATCTCTACCCAGATCTCAGTCTAACTGGATATCACACAGTTTCTGGATCCTTCCTGGACCCTGTCAAACCCAGGACATCCCTGTCTGCTGAGGGACCTTGGGCCAGTCATTCTCCCTAAAATTGCCAACCTCCAGGTTGGGCCCTTGAGCTCTTCCGCTTTTACATCAGATTTTTCTATTTGCACTGCTAGCAAACAGCTGTGTGGTTTCCAATGGCCTGTCATGTCTCCCTTTTCAAATAACAAATGTCAGCTTTTCCCACCACTACTTAGCAACTTTCAAATTGTGGTGCTGGAGAAGACTCTTGAGAGTCCCTTGGACTGCAAGAAGATCAAATCAGTCAGTCCTAAGGGAAATCAACCCAGACTGTTCTCTGGAAGGTCAGATGCTGAAGCTGAAGCTCAAATACTTTGGAAAGATAGAAGGCAAAAGAAGAAAAGGGTGGCAAAAGATGTGATGGCTGGACAGCGTTACTGATATAACCGACATGAATTTGAGCAGACTTCAGAGGGTGGTGGAGGACAGGAGGGCCTGCCGTGACTTGGTCCATGGGGTATTCGGACTTGACTGTGTGACTGAACAACAACACTTAACAACAACAGACAGTGTTCAAAGCAGTTGGTATATATTATCTCACTAATCCTTCTTACAACTCTGTGTGGGGAGTTGACAGAGCAGCCAAATGGGCAGGATCGGATCTACATGTTTTTTGAGGGGGAGCAAAATTAAAAAATGACACCCCCCCTTATGGGCCCATCCAGCCAGGTTGCCAGTTCGGATAAGTCCCAAAACAAAGGGATCAGTGTTATAATGTCAGAACTGGAAGAACTCCAAACGAGGCACAAGACTTGTTTCAAAGTATAGGCGTTTATTGGGAACTACAGAGCTGAAGCTACAGGATAACACTGATATCGAAAGTTAGCATTGGATACACTTTATGCGGTTCCAGGGACAACAATAAAACGATCTTTCACACGGCTGGAGACAACGGTCTGTTTCCCAGGGTCTGTTATCAGTAAGGGAGGATGGAATCCTGCTGAGAGAGCAGGCTTCAAAGGGCCACCTGCAGATGTTGACTAGAGGCTATCTGTCACCCTTCAGTGATCACAGTTTGTTTGAAATGCACAGAGATGTTTGTTAGTTGCTGGAACCAGGTTGCATGGGTTAGTATTCGGTTACAATATGGAGTCGCTTAGGCTAACAGCAGATAGGAAAGTTACCAGTTCTGACAGTGTGGATGTGTGTGGCCAAGGAGAGCCACAGGTGAGTGAGGCCTGCTTGGGCTGGGTGGATCTCTAGCCAGCCCAAGCAGGCCTCTCTCACCCAGGGCTCTCCTTTCTTGCATCGAGTTGCTTTTGGCTGGTGGGGTGGCAGCATATGCTAATAAGCGCCACCACCTATTTTTCAACAAAACAACCCCTGCCTAGAAATAGTCATCCTATTGAATAATAGGTCACATCAGGTGGAGGGATGTGTATCTTTCCCCCCTCTCCTTGAATTGGTCATCCATGCAAGAAGCACAAGGGCTTATTTAAACTAAACTTCTGAGTTGGGCTTTATATGACTGAGATTGTTCATTAGCTGGGGGAAATGTATCCAGTAATTGGCAAGAACTGCCTCCTTCAGCAGCATACCTAGTAAGAAATTTAGTCTTAAAGGCAAGGGGTGAGGAAGGAGCAGAGAGAAGGCCATGTCAGCGCTTTGGAAGAATCATCAAAGCCAGTGGGGCACGAGTTATATAAAGCTTCAAGGACAATCCCACAGGAATGTCTTTCAGCTTCCTTGATGTGCCAATGATCCTATTAGGGGCTGGGAGCTGGAAATAAGAGTGATGTGTACAAGAAAAGGAATGAAAGCTCATGGAAGCAGGAATCTCTCCTCTCAGGGAGCCAGCTGTTCTGCACTACCAGCCAGCCCATGTTCTCCCAGTCCATTTATTAAGGGTGATTTACACTACAAAGAAAGAATATTTGCAATGGGAGTGCTAAAGAAAAGAGCCCCAGTGTGAGAGCAGAGGAGAAATGCTGGTCCAGGCCTCTCCAGCTGGCAAAAAAACTGTTCTCAGTTTTATCCTTCATCTCTTCATCCCCTTCCTCTAAAATCCCTAAGTGAAATGCTGAATTGTGTGAAAATGTCAAAAAAGGCCAACACATTGTTAAAACTGAGATCAACAACAGTTACTTCTAAACAAGATTCATGAGCCCAGCAAATTATTCACTTTTGGCATCAGTGCTATCCACGGCTTTTTTGTTAGAAAAGGCCCAGCAGGAACTCATTTGCATATTAGACGACACCCCCTGATGTCACCATTGTTTCACATAGGGTTTTTTGTAGAAAAGTCCCAGCAGGAATTATTTATTTAAGATTTATACCCCGCCCTGAGCCACTTGTGGGAAGGGCGGGGTATAAATCTTAAATAAATAAATAAAATAAATAAATAAATTTACATATTAGGCCACACCCCCTGACACCAAGCCAGCCGGAACTGCGTTCCTGTGCGTTCCTGCTCAAAAAAAAAAAGCCCTGGTGCTATCCACATTTACAAAATAGCCACGGGTACAATTACTGCTGAAGTTTGTTCAGGACTTGATAATACTATGGCAACTTTTCCAACAAAATCCATGGTATCTAGGGTTGCCAGGTCCCCTCTGGCAGAGGGATTTAGGGGGCATTTTTGGGGGTGGGTGGGGACGTTGTACAAGGGGATACTCTGGTAGTTGGGCAAAATTCTATGGTTTTTTCACCCTCAAAACTGTAGAGTTTGCTCAAATAAGAACAATGATGTCCCTGACGCAATGATATCACTGCTGGGTGATGTCCCTGTTTAGGGGAATGGTTCCCTCCACTGGCCAACTGGCGCACAAAGGAACCCCTGAAACTCAGGATCCCTCACTGGAGGCTGGAGGCTGGCAACCTTAATGGGATCTGTCTCGGGCTGGTAAAGCCCTCTCTGACCTTTCCTACAGCTCCAGAAGCAGGCTAGGAGGCTACAGGGGACATCTAGGTTGGACAGGTTTGCTAGGTCCCCCCTGGCAACTAGTGGGAGACTCGTGGTGGGAGAGGCCTAGGCTGGTGTTGCTGGCAATGTCACTTCCAGAGCTCACTGGAAGTAATGTCATCATGTTGCTGGAGATGTGGATCTCTCTGGTATTTGAGCAAAAACTCTATGGTAGAAGCTTTTGCCCAAATACCAGAGCATTTTCCATCACCAGGGACATGATGATGTCACTGCCAGATGTCACCACATCAATATATCACCAGCAACACTGGCTAGGCCTCTGCTTGCTGCTGGCAAATCCCCCTGCCAGACAGCTGATTGGTTGGTAGAAAGGGTCCAGGGGCAGGGAATCCTCCACCCCCATGGGGTTGGAAGAGCTCCCCCATGTCCACATATGACATTTTTGGGGGTCATTATATGCAACTGTAAGCTGATACCACTCTAATGGCAGAAAGTGAGGAGGACCTAAAGAACCTCTTGTTAAGGGTGAAAGAGCACAAAAGTAAGCCTGAAACTCAACATCAAAAAACTACGATCATGGCATCCAGCCCCATCACACCAAGGCAAATAGAAGGGGAAGACATGGAAGTAGTGACAGACTTCACATTTCTGGGGTTCAAGATCACTGCAGATGGTGACTGTAGCCATGAAATTAAAAGACGTTTGCTCCTTGGGAGGACAGCTACGGTGAACCTGGGCAGTATAATAAAAAGTAGAGACATCACCCTGCCAACAAAAGTCCATATAGTCAAAGCGATGGTATTCTCAGTAGTAATGTATGGCTGTGAGAGCTGGACCATAAGGAAGGCTGAGAGCAGAAGAATAGAAGCTTTTGAGCGGTGGTGCTGGAGAAGAATCTTGAGAGCCCCTTGGACTGCAAGAAGATCAGATCACACTGTCCTAAGGGAAATCAACCCAGACTGTTCCCTGGAAGGTCAGATGCTGAAGCTGAAGCTCAAATACTTTGGCCACCAAATGAGAAGGGAGTACTCACTGGAGAAGATCCTGATGCTGGGAAAGACAGAAGGCAAAAGAAGAAGGGGATGGCAAAAGATGAGATGGCTGGACAGCGTTACTGATGTAACTAACACAAATTTGAGCAGACTTGGGAGGATGGTGGAAGTCAGGAGAGCCTGGCATGGCTTTGTCCATGGGGTCGCAAAGAGTTGGACTCGACTGTGCGACTGAACAACAACCAAGCTAACCTTTACATTGATAAGGTTCCCAGGAGGGCTTCTAAAACTCTGCAGGCTGAGTCAGTGACAAATGGATGAGGGTACTGCATGGAAATACTGTTTTTTAAAAGTATATTTAGAGAGGTCAAGGCATATGTACTATTTCCATTTTAAAACTTAAGAATCCTGTTTTATTACCCATTGTGTCTGGCAGTCCTTTCCTTCCTGCTGCTTCAAAACAAAACCCTAGACATGGGGATTTACTGCCGAGTTAGAAGAAGAGGACATTATGCTTCAAGAGAGTGAAAGCCACTTTTTCAAAAAGTGATTTGTTTAAAAACACTGATTGGGAGCACTTTTGCCCTAGCAGAAGGAAATGTTATTACACATGAGCCTTTCAGCAGGCAGGCAGGACATGTGTGTGGATTAAAATGCTGAGGAGTTTGGCTGCCAGAGAAAGACGTTATTGTTGTGACTTTCCCCTCCTTCCCTTGCTCCCACCCACCCTCTCAGAGAGAACCTCAAAGGAACGGAACCAGAGAAAACACACACAGCTTGGAGGAGGATCGTTTGTTTCAGAACCAGACTGGAGTGAGAAGGAGGAAGAGGTTAAGGGGGAGGAAGAATCCTGGAAGTTAAAAATACAGGAGAAAGAAGGCCAGGTGGCAACAGGTAAGCTTGGGCAGGTGTCTTCCTTGCAAATCGCCTCACCTGAAACAATCAAGGAGGCACCTCTCCTTAAGCAAGAGTCAGATGGTTCCTTACTAATGTATTTCATTATTTAACTTTTTCATACATCAGTCAAGTAATATTTCATGTCTGGTTTTTCAGAGGCTGCTTTTATTTCAACTTGTCACTGAGTCGAGTCAATCTAGGAAAGAGGAAAAAGTTGCATGTGACAGTGGTTAAACTACTGAAGTTATTACCATGGAAACAGAGTTTAGGGAAGCCCCTTTGGTCTCCCAGGCTGCACACACCCACCTACATTTCTGGTGCTTATAGCCCACATGTGCATTGTGGGCATTCCAGAATCCTCCTAGGTTGTTGTACTGAAGAGAAATATTCAGATTTTTGGAGGGAGACAGATTTAACAATCTGCATTTTACTCTTAAGATTTCTTTCTTTCTTTCTCATCAGGGTCTGCTAATGTGGCTTGTACTATGTAAAGCATTAATTTGCTGTTTCATTTCAGGCTTGTAAAAAGGCTTGGGGATAAGAAAGGCAAACTAGTCAGTAATAAAGATTTAATCCTCCTTTGAAGTCTGATCACTGGGAAAATCTTGTGATGTTTATTTTCTCTTGGAGGGAAGGAATATGAATTCTTTTCATTATGAGAAGGAAAACATTTAGGTGAAGAAATATTCTGGTTTCTGTTGTCACAGCCAGCTGAATTTCAGAAAGGAGAACTAAGCATTTTATACTCAAAGGTATTCCAGCATAAAAGGTTTCTATGCAGGGAAATGGCATTTAACAGATTTATACCCCAATGCTCCAGTATGTTTACTTGAAAGCAAGCCCTGTTTATAGCAGCACTTTAGATGCTTATGTCATGGATTGCAGAATCTGTCAAATTTGGGACAAAACGTTCTTGGCATTCATGTGGAAAAGGGAAGGGGAGAAACTTCAGGTAATTCAGTATGCATCCACACAGACTATCACATATATGCTTCTTTAGAACCTGATTTTGAATGAGGAGTATGGAACTTGTTACTGATGCCTGGAGATTTTATAAGAAACCTGAGCATGCCCCTGAGGGAATCACCTTCTCTATCACAGTGGAAGAAAAGTCCATGAAAACTGGCTTATGTAGCACTGTTTTCAATGTTTTTGTCAATCAGCAGCATCTCCATTCCTGAGAGATGTAGAATGTCACGTGCCTGCCTCAGGAACAGCTTTCATACAATGTGAATGCTTTATACATTGCCCATCCCACTGGAATGGAATTCAACTTGTGATTTTATCAGAGATTAGAAGTACATAAGGGCAGGTTGGAAGCTTTTCTCATCAACTTAGAAAGGGCGGGGGAAGGAGGAGATATTAGGAGAAACTGAGCAATCATAAGAAAAAACATGCAGGCAGTTTTTCCCTACGGAAAAAGGTCTGCAAACAGTGCAAACGAATTAGAACTATGGGAGCTGCACTGGAAAGCCTGATCTGCTGCATTTGATAGCAAAAAGGGCCCAAGAGTTGGAAACAAGGGAGAGTCAAAGGCAACAGAGACACAAAAAAACAGAGACAGTAATAAAAAAAAGTAGTCAACTGTCCAAGTAGTTTGGATGTAGTGTTAATTATGTGAGCCACAAGTCCATGCTTCAGATTCCATCCACAAACTCAGCAAAGTTTCCCACAGTTTTAGCCTAATCAAGACTGTTCTCAGGATGATGGAAATCATGTGCATGAACACCTGAAATAAGCTTTATAAATGTTTATTATTGTTGTTCTAACTATGAGCTATACCTGTGCCTCTAGGGACTTATTAGGCAGCTCTTACAGAGGGGGATCAGGTACCTTGTTTCAGCATACCAGTGACTGCACATGCAAGGTGCTCCCACCTGTGCTGGTCGTTGGTAGATTCTAGCAGTGGATGGAAAAGAGTGCTGCCAGTTCAGTATCTGCTATTCAAGGGCTTTTAGCACTGAACTGAGCAGTGTCCCAGGGCATTTCCTATCTTCCTGTGTGCTTCACCAGTATTAATGCAAGCCCAGGAATCAGAAGTTTCCATATGGCCTCAGGATGCAGTTCCCTGTTGAAAGTATAGAGAGAGGCACTGACATTTGACTGGTTGTTCTCAATGTCATGAATGAGGGAAAGACAAATTTTCCCACCAAATTTGTGCAGCTTGCCTGGGACTGTATATGCATCCAAATGCATGATGTTTAGGTTTTATGAGCTGCTTTTGAAATCTAGTAGATGGAGGTATAGAATGATCTCTGAAGAGGTGAAAAAGAGCACAAGCATTAAGCAAAGACTTTTGCGTGTTGCAGATATCACAAGAATTAGCCAGCCAGTTGATTCCAGATGTTTTCTATGCTGGACACACCCCATCTGTATGCCTGAGTAGAAAGCTCTCTTTGCAGAAAAAGACAGAAAAAGAAAAAGAATTCTACCCCACAAATAATTTGGATTTGCTAATGGTATGATGGCTGCAGCCCAAGGTCAACACTCTCCTGCTTGATTTTTTCATTCCAGAGTCTGTGGGGAGAGATGGTCTTCAGCATTCGCTCTTTCCGCTTCAACATCTTTTGGACAGCAGAGAAAGAGCATTTGACTGAGAACAACTATCTTATTTTTCTCCCTGGGACAGAATCGCTCTGCTTCTATTAAATAGCTTTTTAAAAATCTAACACCCTGTTTGGACTGTTTTGTGGTTATCAAGAAATAGGAAGCAGAACAGGATAGCTTGGCTCATTCTGATAGGGAGAAAATCTACATTAAAACATTAGAGATCCACAAAGGGAAGCTGCTTGTGTAAATCAGATGTGTATGTATGTGTCGATCTGCATGCTGCACTTGGCTTCATTGTATGTTTAGTTTGTGGGATTGCTCCTCACCCCCACGCCCTGAATGTGAATGTTTGAATGATAGGCTGGAGGAGGGGGAAAGGCTTATGACACAAAAAATTGGAAGGCAACAGAAATATGGAAGGAGAAGGTCAAGCAGAATGTCATGGCAAGAGGCTGAGTTCTGTGCTTAGTGAAGACCATTACAAATCCCAACCAAGCTGCACTGAAGACCTCACTGCACATGACAGTAGCAGACTTGAAGCATGGAATTCCTCAGCTGCCAATACAGTAGGATCTGGGATTGCTCTTCAAATTGCAAAAGAATGCATGGTGCCATTTAAAGTGCAAAAGAAGTCTCTGTCTTCTTTTCCCCCAGCTAAGCTCCATTTTGGAATCAGAATTTGGCAAGGAGGGAAATGACCCTGGGGAACTTCCTGTAAAAGGGATTGTATAGCATTCCCTGGCTATATGTCTCTTTTGCACTTTCACCAGCCTCCAAACTGAGTAACACATGACTGACATAGACATTAATTTCAAGATAGCCAGGGCGTTTTTTGAGCAGAAATGCACAGGAATGCAGTTCTGGCTGGCTTGGTGTCAGAGGGTGTAGCCTAATATGCAAATGAGTTCCTGCTGGGCTTTTACTACCAAAAAGCCCTGTGTAAAATATTGGTGATGTCAGGGGGTGTGGCCGAATATGCAAATGAGTTCCTGCTTTTTCTATGTGTACCTGAAGATAGCTATAACAGATCATTTGGTTCTAAGTCTTTTGCTGAAATATCCGCATAGAAGCAGATCCCACAGGAAGAACTGGGTTTATAATGAGGGCATTAGTATGATAGGGGTAGCACTTTTATAGGAAGATTAAGCAGAAGTACAACTCCTACCCATATGTTGGTTTCTCTTGACTTAAGATTGTCCAGTCGCCATCGTCTTCTTCTCCTCCTTCTCCTTCTCCTTCCATTTAGTATGTTTCTTTTCAGATAAGGGTATATTATGGCTACAGAATTAGCAATGGTGAGCTGAGTTGTCATCTCTAATAAGTAAGGAAAGCAGTGGCAGGGTAGGCAGGTGAGGTTCAGGCTACCTGGTTTCCTAAAACTAATTGAGCAAGGATCATCTTCTTATTCCTACAGTCTGGGAATGCCAGCCCTTCTCAAGTTTCCCACTAGACTCAATAAGTTAAAGAGGGAAGGAAAGTATGATAGATCTAAAGCCATGAACATGCCTTCTATTGCATCTTCTCCGTTTGCTTGGGAGGCCAGCCAGCCAGCCTTCTTCCACTGTCAGGTCTGGCTGCAGTGTGCTTTACAAACCATGGGCCTGGTTCACACATGCTGGAGATGGCAATGTGGTAGAAGGCTAAGGGGGCAGACTGGACACAGTTTGACATGTTCCTCCATGTTCAGAATGCCTTGCCAGTATATAGCCAGCACAAGGAGCAAACATGGAGATATAGCATTCCTCCCTACTGTGCTAGTTTTCTATTTGCATGTGGTTTTTAGAACACAAAGCAACATTCAAAGGTGGAATTCACTACTGCAATCTGATATGGTATAGCCCATTTACTATTTCAACATTCTTCTTTCTCATTCCAATCTCATTTTCCTGCATGTGTAAATGAGACTGTGTAAATTTACCAGAGTCTTCGCTGGAATCCTGTGCAATCTGGTGAAAGTACTTCAAGAAACCTCTTTCCAAGGAATGGTTTGTCATTCCTGCTGGTCTTTGGTGTATACTGATCTAGGGGAGCATTGAAGAAGATCACCATATTTAGTGATGGATGAAGGTGCTTATCATTACACATATGCTAATCAGTTTAAGGCATACATTTAAACTATTACATAGTAGCATTATTATTTCAAAATTGTATTTACAGTTAATATCTTGTTTACTTTTGCAACAACTTTATGAGGAAATTATCACTAGGTATTATAGATGATGAGCTGATATTGAGAAAGAATAGCTTTCTCTCTCTCAAGGTTAAAATAGCCAAGGATTAGAAAATAGGTTTCCAAGGCTATTCTATCCATTAGGATCAGAGTATGAAACAAGAATCTGGGAGACTCTGCCATGAAGTTTGCTAGTTTGACCATAGAGTTGTTGCACCCTCTCATCCAGACCTACCTCATACAGTTGTTGTCAGATTAAAATGGGAAAGGGTGTGCCAAAAGCACCACCCTGAGGATATCCATTAGGATCAGAGTATGAAACAGGAATCTGGGAGACTCTGCCATGAAGTTTGCTAGTTTGACCATAGAGTTGTTGCACCCTCTCATCCAGACCTACCTCATACAGTTGTTGTCAGATTAAAATGGGAAAGGGTGTGCCAAAAGCACCACCCTGAGGATAAAAATACACTACGTAGACACACCCTTTGTCTCCCTCTTTCTGTGAAAACATTTCCATCATCTCATTTGTTGTAACTAATCAGTTCCATGTTCTACAAACAAATGGTATGAAGGCTGTTTGAAACTACATTCACATGGGAGCTTTTTCTTGTGGATTTCTGTACACATAGTTCATTGCCAGACTTCACTTTATAGGAGCGCCAACAGGAATGTTCTGTGATGGAAGCAGATAATGCTTAGTTTGTGGAGATAACTGTATATATTAATCATTCTATATGTGGAGAAGCAGCCATATGAATTCCCTTTGATCATCCTCCACACTGCTTGTTGTTTATATGTATCAGATCTCAGTCACGGCACACAGCTCACTGGTGAGTCTCACATTCCTCATAGCCAAGGGCGCAGACATATCAGAGGAAAAGAACCAAGTAGACATCCCATTCTTTTAAAGTTCCAAGAGTGGCCCCTCCAAAGGAAAGTCAAAAATTCTTCCCCTACCCAAAAGAAAGCTTGCCTCTCGGGGTGCCATTGTCTATCTTCCTGAACTGGATTTGAGGACACATAATTCAAAAAGTATTTAACATTGTCCTTCTTCACCCAACTGAGACTCATACAACATAGCAAAGTTTGAGTTCAGTGGTACCTTGAAGACCAACAAAGTTTTATTCTAGGTGTAAGCTTTCACATGCATTCACACTTCTTCAGATACATTCAAACATAAGTCACCAACCATTATATATAGGTAGAGGCTGGGGAGGGTGTTGCCAGGAAGGGCTAATTAAAGTCAAGATGCATAAATACCTGAGCAATAAATATAGTTAAAATTGGATGGAGGCATTGGTAAAACCTATGAATTAACATACAGCATAATAAAATAGTTTACAAACAGATGTGAAAACTGAATGACATTAGCGTGTGTAGTGAGATAAGAAACTGATATCTCCATTAAGTCCTGGGGGTTCCATTTTCCTGAGTGTTGTAATAACTTGTAACTCAACAATCTCCTATCCCAGTATGTTTCTGAATCATACAACATACCATAGTTCTAAGACTAAGGGTCATTCACGCTACATTAAATAATGCATTTTGCCACTGGATTTTTTTACAGTGTAAAAATAGCAAAAATCCGGTTGCAAAACATATTATTTAGTGTGAATATACCCTAAGAGCTAGGGTGGCCAGACCGTCCCGGGCAGCCGGGAAAGTCCCGGTTCTGGCCCCCTATTCCCGCCTCCCAGGATGGCTATACCGGGACCATTAGAGGTCCCGGTTTAGCCAGCCAGAGAGCCGGTGGGCCGCGCGCGCGGGGAAGGCGGCGAGTGAGGGAGGGAGCGTCCCTGTGCGTGCCGCCTTCCCCGCCCGCGCGCGGGTCCCGGTGGAGGAGGCCGGGGAGGCGGCGGAGAAGGTCCCCCTGTCGGTCACTTCCGGGTTCCTGTCCTGCATCTCGACCTGTGTTATTAGTGACAGGCTGCTTCGGCGTGCCGCTGCGCCGGCCCCCTGGGCCCCACAACGATGGGACCAATGCCACAGGGACGGGCTCGAAACACTCTATAACCCCTCAAAAGAACAGCAGTCTAGCTCGCTTCCCCCGAGCCCTGCCGCCATAAGCCTCAAGGGCGCTCATTTTGCAGCATCTCCCGGCGGGAGGGTGGCACCCGCACGGGACACATATCAAATGAAAGAGGGGGCGCAGGGCTATCAGAAACAGCCGGCGGAGGGAGTCGGGAGACCACCCCACTGGGGGATCCACACCCCGAAAGTGATGGAGGTGGCGCAGATAGAGCCAACAGAGCAAACAGGACAAAATAAATAGGCTGCATTATGCAGCACAGTCTCACTGGAATCTCACTGGAATCTGACTGGCTTCTCAGCGTGGAACCCGTTCTATCTAGTCTTCTCACGTTGAAAAAAGTAAAAAAAGAGTTTCATTTAACTTTACTTCCCCCTTTCCCTCTCTATAAATAATCTTGGTGTTTCCGGCGGTGATATTTGGGGGATTTTTGGGGACGTCACAGGAAGTGCTGTGAAGTCACTTCCTGTTTCCGGCAGTGGCATTTGGGGGAAATGATGTCATTTGGGGGAAATGATGTCACAGGAAGTGATGTCACTTCCTGCTTCCGGCAGGTGGCGCGGGGGAAATGATGTCACAGGAAGTGACATCACTTCCTGTTTCCGGCAGGTGGCGTGGGGGAAATGATGTCACAGGAAGTGATGTCACTTCCTGTTTCAGGCAGTTGCATGACATCACCGGAAGTGACGTCACTTCCTGTTTCCGGTGGTGCACGTGCTTCGCCCGCGCGCACCCCTACCTTCCCCCCCAAAAGGTGTCCCTGGCTGGCCTTCAGACATTATGGCCACCCTACTAAGAGCAGTTCCTGCTTCTCCCAAATAGCTGTCTTCTCCTTGTAATTTAAGTAAGTATACTGTGAACTTTAGGGGCTACTTTATTCACCAGAAGCATATTTTGACATGCAAACTGTGACCCCTCAGAACTGAGAAGGCTGCAGGATAAAGTTTGTGCCAATAAGCAATAAAGATTTCTCAGGGATGGAGTAAACACCCTTGGGTACACTTTTCCTGTATGGAGAAATATATGCACATGCTATATACAAACAAAAAAGTAACAAGCATTTAAACATGCAATTAATTTGTCTGTTTGGAGTGTATGCCCCATTTGTTACTCCAAGTTATACACAAGATGCCACAGTAAAAGGTACATGAATGAATGCAAACTCAAGCTAAAATCAGTAGTCAAGTTAAAACAAATTGATGTCAAAAGCAGCAGACAGGCAGTACAACACAATAAAAACTCAGAAAGAACAGACCAAAATATCCCATCGGAAATATTTTGGCCACTGTGTGATACAGAGTATTGGACTGGATGGGCCATTGGCCTGATCCAACATGGATTCTCTTATGTTCTCAAACTGGAGAGACAGTTTGGTGTAGTGGTTAAGTGTGTGGACTCTTACCTGGGAGAACCGAGTTTGATTCTCCACTCCTCCACTTACACCTGCTAGCATGGCCTTGGGTCAGCCATAGCTCTGGCAGAGGTTGTCCTTGAAAGGGCAGCTGCTGTGAGAGCCCTCTCCCACCCACCTCACAAGGTGTTTATTGTGGGGGAGGAAGGTAAAGGAGATTGTGAGCCGCTCTGAGACTCCTCGGAGTGGAGGGCGGGATATAAATCCAATATCATCATCTTCTTCTTAAAAGCAGCACAAAATAGAATATACAGAGCAGTCTTCTAAAAAATCATAACAGCCTTCAAAGGGCACAACTAGACAATACAATGTTCTTGGGGACAACTCAGGGATTTCACAGCAAGTTTGTCACAGGAATTCTCTTCCTTTAAAAAATGCCACAGGGATCCAATCCTGCTCAGGGCTGTAGTTCCTCCCTCCCAGGGCTTTTTTTATAGAAGAAGCACAGGAGGAATTCATTTGTATATTATGTCACACCCCCTGATGCCAAGACTGTTGGAACTGCGTTCCTGTGCATTCCTGCTCAAAAAAAGCCCTGCTCTCTCCCAACATGTTTTCAGGAGCTTAAAGAGATTCTAGTGTACATAGATTTTCTACTGATTTCAAATGCCTTCCCTAAAAAATCAACTTTTCAAGTTACACAAGGCTGAGCTAGAAGGGGATAATTGCATTTCTAAGAGGACAGAGTTCTACAGCCTGGGGGTGCATTCGCACCATACTAACTAATGTGCTTTACATCTGGATTTTTACTATTCTTACACAGCAGTGTGAATGCACCCTGGGAGTCAGAACTAAATAACCCCTATAGTAAGTACCAGTCAATATCTCTCTTTTCCTTGAGACGGAATCTGTGAGGAACCTTTTTGCTGTAAATTGTCAGAAATTCAGATAAAAATGCTTGGTGGGCCAGATCCCATTCAAGAAGCCTATTCCTGATATAAGCAGTAGGATTTAGAATAGACGCATCTAACTTTCAGTGGATTTCACTTTGATGAGTCTGTCTGTCTGTCTGTCTGTCTGTCTGTCTGTCTGTCTGTCTGTCTATCTATCTATCTATCTATCTATCTATCTATCTATCTATCTATCTATCTATCTATCTATCTATCTATCTATCTATCTATCATTGCTTGCTAATTTGCAATTTTAATCTTGTTGCCATTCCACTTTATAATTTGAGATTTCTCAATATGTTATTTCAGCATTACACTAGAAAACAATATGCGTTATATTGTTAAAAGCCCAGCTACATAAATATTGACATAAATGACATCATGAGAAATTGTAAAGTTGAAAGCTAATTTAAAACATATTGGCAGCTCTCATATGAAGGTTGCCCCAGAATGAAAAGAAATATGCAGCTGCTTGTTCACCTTCGGTGTGAGCATAGTTCCTGATCTGAATTAATTCTCACCCTTCCTTCTTACAAGAAGCTTATTTTTAAGGGTCCCCCCCCCCTCTTCTCCCCAATGTCTGAGGTAAGCTTCAGAGGAAAACGGGGTGGGGGGAGTTGGAATGAAAAGATGGTGATTTACTGGAAGAGAAAAGTGGGTTATACAGAAGACTACTTTGTTTTTAAAAAAATCAGTTCTCTTAGACATTCATTCTTTGCTTTCCACAGTTTTGCACAGAAAAGAAAACTTGACAGTGGGAGCCATCCTAAATAGGTCTACTCAGAAATAAATTCTATGTTACTCAGCATGGATTACTTCCAGGAAAGTGTCCTGAGGATTGCTGTTAGTCTCTGCTAAATCTAATATCCAGCCATTTTTCCTGTCGGGGATAGCATTCACTCCAAATCCCTCAAGAGGCCACTATTTTGACTGAAAAACCAGAAGAACCCTAAAGTTATAGGAATCAACAAATGCAGACAAAGGGCACAGAATCCCTCCTGGGAAAAAGTCTGTTGCTTAGATGCCCAAGAAACGGGGTGGGGGGAGTTGGAATGAAAAGATGGTGATTTACTGGAAGAGAAAAGTGGGTTATACAGAAGACTACTTTGTTTTTTAAAAAATCAGTTCTCTTAGACATTCATTCTTTGCTTCGTGGGCATTCGATGAAATTGCTGAGCAGACAGGTTAAGACGGATAAAAGGAAGTACTTCTTCACCCAAAGGGTGATTAACATGTGGAATTCACTGCCACAGGAGGTGGTGGCGGCCACAAGTATAGCCACCTTCAAGAGGGGTTTAGATAAAAATATGGAGCACAGGTCCATCAGTGGCTATTAGCCACAGTGTATGTGTGTATATAACATTTTTTGCCACTGTGTGACACAGAGTGTTGGACTTGATGGGCCGTTGGCCTGATCCAACATGGCTTCTCTTATGTTCTTATGTTCTTATGTAAGAATGTTTCAGTCAGCCCAGATGAGACTTGTCAAAGAAGCCAAGCCTTCTGTGAATCCAAAGTATAGACAACTCCGTGATTCAGAATCTTTCCCTTTGCCCAACTACCTTCTCTCCTGAGCTTGGACAGGAGACCTTACCCTGGGCACAAATGGATTATTATTCCACTGTGTAACATCTGATCAGGAAGCTGTCAGGCCACCATATACAAGACAGCTCCCAATGAAAGTATCAGCAGACACTGGAAACACCGGGTTGCTTACCGACAGAGCTCTTGATTTCCTGAATGATTTCTGACAGAACGTTTAGCCTTCTGTCTCTGTGTACTGTCGGCCCTTGGTGTTTGCTTGTTACCATAAGTCTGTTGACATTTCCTTACTGCAGACCAAACAGAAAACTGACAGACATACAGTCAGGGCTGGTGCCAGGCTTTTTTGCACACTGGGCAAGGGTAACTATTTGTGCCCCGCCCCCACTGCTAGCAAATTTCCCAGAAGAACATCTCTTGCTTTGCTTACTCCTTAGCTCTTTCTGCCTTTTATTTGTGGAACTGAGCTCTAGCTGGCTGGGTTTTTTAAAAATCAGCCATTGCTCCCCTTAAAAATAAATGTTTCCCTATGGTACTAAAATGGCACACAAATTCCAATGTATAGAATCTAGTAACTTTGAAGCTTCTGAGGGAGAGCAGTTGGCAGAGGAAGAGGTAAAGAGGACCTGTTTTCTATCCTCCTGATGCAAATCACTCCCTTCTCAGGAACCTTATAAGAGAGACCTAGAAGTGAAAGCTTCATTAAATGCAGTTGCAATTATATCTTTAGCTTGCCCACATATGATACATACACACCCCAGGAGGCCTTCAGTTGCCAGCGGAGGCAACTGATACCACCAACTGCAGAATTAGAGTTTGTTTTTAGACTGTTATATTGTATGGCATTTTCCAGTGCCATACACTATATTTACTATATTGTAGTGAATATTTCTACACCACCACATTATGCTACCAGTGGCAGCTGCAAGAATTAGAATAATACATAAAGGTGTAAATTGTGAGTGAATTCAGGTCTAAATTGCTAGGTTATGTTATCAGTTTGTGTGTCTTTAACCACTGCAGGTATTAAGATAGCTCAGGGAGAAGACCTGATACAATCATGATCACAAAAGCTGACCTCAGGGCTGGTGCGTGGGAGTTGGCAACATAGGCAGCTGCCTGGGGCGCCACCTCACCGCAGGGGTATGGGCCCATCCCCGTTCATGTCGAGGGAGCTGGCTGGGCAGTGGCCACCCGCACACATCTTCCTGCGTTTGGAATACAGGAAAAAACACATGGGCGGCTGCTGTCCAGCCAGCTCCCTCTGAAGAGGCAGAGGGGTGGGCGAGGGGTGGGCCAAGCAATGATGTCACTTTGATGTCATCGCATCCTGGGGAGGGGGCGCAGGGCTCTGCCTGGGGCAGCAGAACCCCTAGCACTGGGCCTGGCTGACCTCTGCAGCAATCTAATGGTCTATCTAAGAGAGAGTGGGATATATTGTACATAATTCTTATACTATCCTGTGGTCTTGCCAAAGTGTCACTCACAGTTCCACACCATAGCTGCAAACCTTTAATCTCTGCTTATAGAAATTCATCTGCTGATATAACAATTCTGTTCAAAGGAGATCATATTCCAAAATGCTGTTATCACAATACTAAGCTTAGGTATTATCATAAATGTAGCCTATAATTGCAAGTTTATTACTCTCTTGAGCTAAGTAGTTGTAATCATACACTACTGATAGTTAGAACATGCCACTTATATAATCCTGAGTGTTCTGCAAAAAGATGTCTTGCATTTGCAGTTTTGTTTTTTACACACTGACAATCCTCTTTAGCCAGTATTCACTTGCAAAGCTCAGCTCCACTCAATGAGATTTTTGGAACCAGATTAACAGCTAGGCTAAATAAACCATAGTGTCTTGCAGGGCTTTTTTTGAGCAGGAATGCAGTTCCGGCTGGTTTGGTGTCAGGAGGTGTGGCCTAATATGCAAATTAGTTCATGCTGGGCTTTTTCTACAAAAAAGCCCTATGAGAAGCAATGATGATATCAGGGGTGTGTGGCCTAATATGCAAATGAATTCCTGCTGGGCTTGTTCTACAAACAAAGCCCTGGTGTTTTGTCTGGCTTCTGCTGTGATCTACTCATTTTATCCAGTTTCAGTATGTTCAAATGAATAGCCTGAGCCTCTGGTCCAGCAGGGAGAGCTGTAGCAAAAATAAACAGAACTACTAAATTTTTAAAAGCCTTTTGTGCTAGTTTAAGGAAAGGAAAGGTCCCTATGCAAGCACCAGTCGTTTCCGACATTGCTTTCACGGCAGACTTTTTACGAGGTGGTTTGCCATTGCCTTCCCCAGTCATCTACATTTCCCCCCCAGCAAGCTGGGTACTCATTTTATCAACCTCGGAAGGGTTGAAGGCTGAGTCAACCTCGAGCCGGCTACCTGAAAACCCAGCTACTGCTGGGGATTGAACTCAGGTCATTAGCAGAGTTTAGGACTGCAGTACTGCAGCTTTAACACTCTGCACAAATTCACATTTTCCCTCCCCCTCATTCTACTCCAAGGGATGAGTAACCATTTAATTTCCTCACCATATTATGAAATGTACCAAATTTGGGACATTTTAAATTCACATTAATTTCCAAAAATTAAGTGAGTGAGAATATGACTCAGTGAATTCTCCTCAATCTCTCAATAGTTTTGAGCACTAATGATCATATTTTTATAGGTTACCTTTCTGGACTTGGAATTTTGGGGCATCTTGTGGTGGTTCCACTTCTTTCTGTTTCAGACCAAAGTGCTGGAAACATTGTTCTATCCAATGGGAGTTGTCCTGTGAGGATTCAGTTTAATCTCTTATGCTTTTTAACATCTACACAAAATTGCTGGGAAATATGTCCAGAGATATGGGAAGGGTTGCAAAGCCAGCCTAGAAAATTCCTGGAGATTTGGGGGTGATGCCTGTGGTGGGGGAATTGGGGATTGGATTTCAACTAGAATCTATGGTAAATCATAGAGTCTGTCCTCCAAACCTGCCATTTTTTCCATGGGAACAGGTCTCTATACCCTCATGATCAATTGTAATTTTGTGAGAACTCCAGGCCTTACCTGGAGGCTCACAGTTTTAGATATGAGTTCAGTTTCATCAGTGTGCTGGTGACTAGTGTTCTCCCTAAGCTGAGTTAGTGTGAGCTAGCTAACAGTGTTTTAGCCTCTGGCTCACACATTTTTGTCTTCACTCAGGAAAAATGACCCCAGAGCAAATTAATTTACACGGTACAACTTTAATGCCAGTAGCTCACGAAGTAGAATTTTTGCTCAAAAGACTCTACAGTTTAGAGGGAGTATTGCTGGTGACATCCAGCTCTATTTTTTGTCTTCTTTTTATGAAATCCAAAAGAGGTTGTGACAGTTCTGAATATGTGTCTGGGGTCACTAAAGGACTGGATGATAGTGAGTAAGGTTAAAGTTTATCTGAGTATTGAAAATGATGGGGAATTTGGTGGAGCAGTTGGAAATGCCTTTCTGGAATCAGATCACATAATCTCTACCAAGGACAAAATATGTAATTTTGAATCTGGCACTGCTCATGGACATTGTATGGTAGTTATATCCCGAAGTGGTTTTTGTGAGGCTTGGCTGATAATGCCAGGTAGTATGTAGCTGGAAAGAGATACCTAGCCAGTCAGTCAGGATTATGCCACTGTAATTCTGTATGGAGCTGGCTTGTTGCTGCTTGATTGCTTATGGGTTTCAGTCACTTAATAACTTGATTTCATATCCAACTCAAACAGATGGTTAAACTTTAAAAGACCTGAATGGCTGAGTCCTGCTTTTAAAACCATAGAGTCCTGCTTATGAATGTCTTCTCTTCCTGTATGATCTTTCCCCATGTTTCAGATCTTCCTAATGAGGCCCGACTGAAGGTTATGTTATGTGGCTAAAACAGTGGCCTCCATGAGAAACAGCATTTTCTGCTGTGACCCTTAGTGCCCTGGAATGCCCTCCTTGGGAAACTTGGATGGCTTCTTCATTATGCCCATTCAAAAGGCAGTTTAAGGCTTTCCTTTTTCATTGTGGAATGGGTACTTGCAAATCAATATTGATTTAGAGGAATGGAAGTGGATTTGGAATTGTATAGTACCTACATTTATTTCTACAAGTCTAAGAGAAAGTTACTTTAAAAAGTTTTTGTGGTATCTCATTCTACACAGATTAACTTCTATATCTAGAAATACATGGGACCAGTTCTGGCAGCATGGCTCATCTGTGAAAATTTTTTAATATGTTTTTGGTCATGTTCAAAAACTAAACCTTTTGGAAATTGGTAATTCTGAATGAAATATTGGATTGTGATATATTCCTTGACTGAGAAGTCATTCTTTTAGGTTATTTAACCCTACATTGCCCATGCAGATGTAGAACCAGTCTTGAGTTCACTTGTGGCTCATAAATTGGCATTGGCCCCCAAATGGCAAAGGTTAGAACCTCCTTTGCAACTAGGGCTGCCAAGCCCCTGGGCCGGGCAGGAATTCTCCTGCCCTGGAGGTTCTCAACCTGCCGGCCCACATTGGGCCAGCGGGGGGAACCTCACCCAACATCGCTGGCGAGATGATATCACTTGCGGGTGACATCATCGCACCGGCGACATTGCGCATGACCACTCTAGGCATTTCCGGGAAAACTCTATGGTTTTCCCAGATGCTCTAGCAATTTGGGAGGACAAAACTCTATTGTACCTATTTCCCAGAATCACCTAGAGCAGCCGCACGTGACATCGCCAGCACGATGACATCATTTCTGGGTGACGTCATTGTGTCACACGCACGCTTTGTGTGCGCAAAAGTCCCCCACTGGAGGATGCAGGGAACTTGGCAATCCTATTTGCAACACTCCAAGGGCCCATAGAAATAGTTTTCAATATTCAGATAGATTTACTGAAAGCTGGGTATTGTCCATACGCTGAAAAAATGTTAGAAAAAAAGTGCCTCCTTGCGTGTTTTCTGCATTCTTATAATGCCTCTTTGGGATTTTTTTGTTTTGCTTTTTTGCCACTCAGGAAATGTCTCCCCCCCATTTTTCTTAAGAGGGGAACAGTAACTGTATCCTGAATATGATGAGATTTAGCATATTAGTAGGCTGCACAGATGCCATAATGGGTTTGATGGGACAGTAAAGGCGTGTTGTTGTACTGCATTTTTCAGCCACAGTAGAGATTTATGGTAGAATGCCTCATGCCAACACTGACTTTAAGCAATTTTACAGCTCTTTTGCAGCAATGTAATTCAGTAATATATGTACTACTTTTAGTCAGTAGAATAGAAAGCTAAGTTGAATCACAAGTGAAAGGTTTGGTTATTTTAGATGTTTCTAGTACATAACTCAGTACACAGAAGGAGGGGTTGTAACTGGTAAGCGGTTTATAAGCACTGACCAGTCTCAAAAAGTTTATTGTGTTCTCACAACACGGTAACAATTGTCTGCCTCTGTATCTGTAGTACAAACTAGTGTTGCCAACTTAGCAGCCTTCAGCTAGCATAACCTATCTCTCCCTTTCTCACTCATTGCTATCAAAGACTATTTGTCATCGTTTTTTTTAATTATATGTAAAAACTTGTATTTAATTCAAATGCATGTGTTTACCTCCACCCTTTGGGCCCTGGCCTTAACCCCTTTGCCATGCCAGGCTCCACCTCCTCCCTGACTCTGCATGGGGTAGTTGAGTTCTGTCATTCTGGCTTTCTGCTGGGATCAGGAATCCCAAGCTCCCATTATCCATCAGTATTCCAGTGGCCAAAAGGGGTGGGGGGGATCACTGTCTGGCAACAGTGTGATATCATTTCTTGGAAAAACCCAGATGTGAAATCATGCCTCTTCAGACATTGGTAGAAACTATTTCATTACCATAGCAATTCCAAAAAAGGCACAACATCACTTCCAGGTGTTCCCCAGAAGTGAAGTCATATCATCACCCAATGGCATCCCCCCTCCAATGTCTCAGTCCTCCTGCACTCCTGCTGGTTTCCAGCCATTAACAAAACTGGTGGGAGGGAATGCAATAATGAGTAAAATACTGTTTTAAAAAGCCTCCAGCTGTCGCAAACAACAATTACTAATAAACCTCAACACCTACCATACCTATTTCATATTAACTATTTAACACGTTCATTCTTTCATCTGCATCACATAACACTGTGTATTACAAAACCATTATTAAAAATTGTATACAATAACTATTATCAAAAATACATGCTTACAATGACTCACAGTACTTGCAGAATAAATCCATACAAAAATAGTCCTAGTTTTAAATGACTCTCAATATCCTCAGATTCCTTCAGAGACAGTCCTTGTTTAGATGCCTATTTATTTATTTATTACATTAGATTTATATCCCGTCCATTCTATGAAGACTCAAGGCAGCTAACAACATCAAATAAACAATATTAAAACATTAAAACAGTACAACAGTACAACAATCAGATAAAATCACAATGGTGCTACTTCATCTATTCAAGGCAGGATCATATAGATCCTAGGCAGTTGGTACTAATATGAGATAGATCCAGGTGATGTGGCAGCCTTCTCCCATTTAGATGTCATATGCCATCCAAAATAATTCAGTCTTGCAGGCCCTGTGGAACTGCAATAAGTCCTGCAGAGCCCTGATGGCTTCTGGGAGGGTGTTCCAGATTATTGGGGCTGCCACCAAGAAGGCTCTTGCTCTGGTGAAATTTAGCCTGGCCTCTTTTAGCCTAGGGACAACCAAAAGATTTTGAGTACTTGATCCAAGTGCTCTCTGGGGAACATGTGGGGCCAGGCGGTCCTGCAGGTAGATAGGTCCTAGGCCATATAGGGCTTTGAAGGTTAATACCAGAACTTTGAAATGGATTTGGTATGCAACAGGCAGCCAGTGCAGTGCCCTCAGCACAGGCTGAATGTGCTCCTGCCGGGGAAGCCCCATTCATAGCCTGGCTGCAGCATTCTGCACCAGCTGCAGCTTCCGAATCTGAGTCAAGGGCAGCTCCATTTAAAGGGCATTACAATAATCAATTCTCAGGGTGACCTAGAAGCATAGAATCATAGAGTTGGATGGGACCTCTAGGGTCATCTAGTCCAACCCCCTGCACAATGCAGGAAACTCACAAACACCTCCCCCTAAATTCACAGAATCTTCATTGCTGTCAGATGGCCATTAGCCCCTGTTTAAAAACTTCCAAGGAAGGAGATCCCACCATCTCCCAAGGAAGCCTCCTGAGAAATGCACAAACTGGGCTAAAAAGTCATGTCAGACAAATCTGATCTCTATTTTGAGAAAGTAACTACTTTGCTGGATTGGGGAATACTGTAGACATCATTTATCTTGATTTCAATAAGGCTTCTGATAAGGTTCCACATACTATCCTTGTTGACAAGTTGGTAAAATGTGGTTTGGATCCTGTTACCGTTAGGTGGATCTGTAACTGGTTGACAGATCGCACCCAAAGAGTGCTTGTGAATGGTTTCTCATCCTCTTGGAAAGGAGTGACAAGGATCTGTTCTGAGACCTTTTTGTTCATCTTTATAAATGATTTGGATGAAGGAATAGAGGGAATGCTTATTAAATTTGCAGATGATATGAAATTGGGAGGGGTTGCAAACACAGAAGAAGACAGAAACAGGATACAGGATGACCTTGACAGGCTGGAAAACTGGGCTAAAATCAATAAAATGAATTTTAACAGGGAGAAATGTAAAGTTCTGTATTTCGGTAGGAAAAATCCAATGCATGGTTATAGGATGGGGAGACTTGTCTTAGCAGTAGTGTGTGCGAAAAGGATCTAGGGGTCTTAGTGGATCATATGCTGAACATGAGTCAACAGTGTGATGTGGTGGCTAAAAAGGCAAATGCAGTTTTGGGCTGTATCAACAGAAGTATAGTGTCCAGATCATGTGATGTGATGGTATTGCTTTATTCTGCTCTGGTAAGACCTCACCTGGAGTATTGTGTTCAGTTTTGGGCACCACATTTTAAGAAGGATATAGACAAGCTGGAATGAATCCAGAAGAGGGCAACAAAGATGGTGAGGGGTCTGGAGACTAAGTCCTGTGAGGAAAGGTTGAAGGAGCTGGGGATGTTTAGCCTGGAGAGGAGGCGGCTGATTGGTGATATGCTCACCATCTTCAAGTACTTGAAGGGCTGTCATATAGAGGATGGTGTGGAATTGTTTTCTGTGGCCCCGGAAGGTAGGACCAGAACTAATGGGTTGAAATTAAATCAAAAGAGTCTCCAGCTCAACATTAGGAAGAACTTCCTGACCGTTAGAGCGATTCCTCAGTGGAACAGGCTTCCTCGGGAGGTGCTCTCCTTCCTTGGAGGTTTTTAAACAGTGGCTAGATGGCCATCTGACAGCAGTGAAGATCCTGTGAATTTAGGAGGTGTGTGTTTGTGGGTTTTCTGCATTGTGCAGGGGGTTGGACTAGGTGACCCTGGAGGTACTTTCCAATTCTATGATTCAATGATTCTATCATCACTTTTAGGTTCTCTGCAGAAGTGAAGTCACATCATTGCCCATAGGAGTGCTATTGCAAGGCATGGATCACCATTGCTAAGTCACTGTGCTCAAGGTAGGGAACTAACTGCCGTATTCGCCAAAGATGGTAAAAAGAAGCTCTGGCAGTAGCTGCTACTTAGGCCTCCATAGATAAGGAGAACTCCAGGAGCACTTCCAAGCTCTTAACCCTTGGTACTGGCATCAATGGTGCCACATTGAAGGTTGGTAAAGGGATCACCCTTCGCAGGCTGCTGTGACTTAAATAGAGAACCTCCGTCTTTGTCGGATTCAGCTTTAGATGACTCAGCCTGAGCCATGATACCATGGCTTGCAGTGCCAGGTCCAAGTTCTCCAAGGTGCAGCTGGACTGGACACCCATCAATAGACAGAGCTGGGTATCATCCACATACTGATGACAAGCTAGCTTGTACCTTCTGACCATTAAACAATATTGAGGAAAGAACCGCCCCCTGGGGTACCCCACAGATAAGTGGGTGTCTCTGGGATGACAGTTCCCTGATCACCACCCTTTGTCCCCGACCTTGGAGGAAAGAGGAAAGCCACTGTAAGGCAGACCCCTGTATCCCCACATTGGCAAGACAGCTGGACAGCAGCTGATGGTTGACTGTAGCAAATACAGTTGCCCAAGTACTTTGTGAGTTGCACAGTTATTTTGTGAAGTTGCCCAGGTACTTTGTGAGAGTCTCTTTTATAAAGGAAATAAATCTACACTTCAGGATCTACAACCTCCCTCAAATGAATTTCAAAATTATTCCAAATAGGGCAGATGTACCCCACCAGTTCATAATAGTGTAAGGAAAGCTCCAAATATCTTCTAAGTTCTGCCGGATGAACCCATTGATCTGATGGTTTGTTTCCCCATTGGCTTTAGCCAAGATGAGAACAACCACAATAAATACTGAAGCTGTCAGTTCATGCGAAACACAAAACACATTGGCTGCTTTCACTCAACTAGTCAGTTTCTTGTCAATTTCAATGGTGGTGTCCAGCCATTGGCTGACAATCCTAGTCAGAGAGCATTTGGGTTCCAAGGATATGGTTGGAATTGGCTAGTGTGTCCTTCAAATGCAGCACTTTGCCACTTCTGGGTAGCTCTAGGAATTGTCAGAAACTCTATGGTAAGAATTCCCTGTAAGTAGATGAGACCTTATTTTTCTTTTTAAATTTGTCTCCCAGGATGCTGCCCTCACCCCAAGTCCGCCCATTGGCAACCCTGTCTGGAGATTAGTTGTAACTCCAGAAGAACTCAAAGTCCCATGTAGAGGTTGGCAACTCTGTTATTGACATGTGAGATTTGTCTCACCAGGTCTAGTGATATCATCTATATTGTGTAGTGATATCATCTATATCATAGTTTTATTTAAAGTAATATTTTGGTCATTCTGCTGGTCTCCTCATTCCTTGCATTCAAGTAAAAGCATCTGATATTTCTTGCTCTGAAATATTATCAAAATGTTCTAGACAGGGCTTTTTTTGTAGTAGGAACTCTTTTGCGTATTAGGCCACACACCCCTGATGTAGCCAATCCTCCAAGAGCTTATAGGGCTCTTAGTACTGGGCCTACTGTAAGCTCCTCTATGCAGATAACCTAAAGTTGCCCAAGTACTTTAAACTAAAATTTTATTGGGATTTTAAAGAAGGCCAGTTTTTCACAAAAAAAGAGGTCTGGTTCAGCTATTATTTAATTTAATGGTTTAATTTAACTAGAGGATGCTACCACTCCACTAAACATGATGAGTTCTGATCCATCGAACCATGATCTAATGCTAAGGTTTGGTTTATCAACATCAGTTTTATGGTTTTTTTATGGTTTAGTCCTAAAAGGTAAAGCACTAGTCATTTCCAACTGTGGGGTGATGTTGCAGCACGACATTTTCACGGCAGACTTTTTTTTATGGGGTGGTTTGCCATTGCCTTCCCCAGGCATCTACACTTCCCCTCAGCAAGCTGGGTGTCATGGCTGGGGCCGGGTCAGGCAAAGTCCAGGGGCAGTCCGAGGTCTGTAGCCAGTAAGCAGGAGGGTCCGAGGCGCCAAATCCGAATCACTGTACAAGTATCGCAGGTCCGAGGTCCAGAAGCCGAGGTCAGGGAGTCCAGAAGTCACAAGCAAAAGTCAGGGAGTCCAGAAACCAAAGTCAAGCCGGAGTGGATGCTAGAACATCAGGGAGATGACTAGTTGCTTCCACAAAGCCTCCTCCCAAAGCCTACAGCTATATAGCCCTCTGCTGGCTGTTGCCCATTTGGGCTAATTGCTGGCTCAGAGAGGCAGCCAGGATCCTATTGCAACTCAAGCATCCTTGCTCTTAGAAGGGCCAGAATCCTCTCAAAACTCAGGGCTCAGGGAGCGTCTTGCTTGTGAGCGAGCCGCCCTCCTCCGATCCCTGAGGTCCTGACGGAGGCGGTCACGCACATGCGCCACCCAAGAGGGCAAGGCAGGGGGGCTGGGATCTTCTCCAGCAGGAGGCAGGGGCACTGGTGCAGATGGCAGGGGCACAGTTTCTTCTGCAAACTCAACTTCCTCTGCAGGGTCCCCAGCACCCATGACACTGGGTACTCATTTTACTGACCTCGGAAGGATGGAAGACTGAGTCAACCTTGAGCCGGCTACCTGAACCCAGCTTCTGCTGGGATCAAATTCAGGTTGTGAGCAGAGAGCTCTCAAATGTATTCCCAATTAATCCCAAATACTTCCAGGATTTTGGGGACTTATTTTTCAGAATCCCAAGAAATCCTAGATATATTTGGGAGACCTTATTTTGGACTGGAAATATACAAACTAGTGAAAGCAATGAAAACATTTTGTTGACACAAATTGAATGACTGTTTTATGAACTAAATCCTGGTTTCACAGAAGAATAAGAATAAGAATTGTAGATTTATACCCCGTCCTTCTCTCTGAATCAGAGTCTCAGAGAGGCTTACAATCTCTTATATCTTCTCCCCCCACAACAGACACCATGTGAGGTGGGTGGGGCTGAGAGGGCTCTCACAGCAGCTGCCCTTTCAAGGACACCTCCTACAAGAGCTACAGCTAACCCAAAGCCATTCCAGCAGGTGCAAGTGGAGGAGTGGGGAATCAAACTCGGTTCTCCCAGATAAGAGTCCATGCACTTAACCACTACACCAGACTGGTTTAGATAAAAATATGGAGCAGAGGTCCATCAGTGGCTATTAGCCACAGTGTGACAGTGTGTGTATATGTGTGTGTGTGTGTGTGTATGTATGTATATATATATATATATATATATATATATATATATATATATATATATATAAATTTTTGCCACTGTATGACGTAGAGTGTTGGACTGGATGGGCCATTGGCCTGATCTAACATGGCTTCTCTTATGTCCTTAGACTGGCTCTCAAACCATAGCTGAAAAAAGCCATGGTTTCACATGACATCTGAACCAAGCCATTGACCTTTCTATGGCTACAAAAAAAAAATGTAATGGAATATGGATCTTAATGCCTTTCTTCTCAGCCCTACTCACAAATCTATCCTTATTTTGCTAGCTGCTGATTTTGAACATCTGAGACTACCTATTAGTCTACTTGCTACTTATTTACTGTCTTGTGAGGATAAATCAGCAAAGCAATATTTCTTCTGAACATATTCCAAACGTAAAAACAAGAGGAAAAAATGTCAAGTGATAGCTGGTTGATTTATTATTGTACAAAGCCCCTATGCATTTTGCTGTGCAGGCTACATCAGCAGGGATCTATTAAAAACATAATTTTATATTTAATACAAATAATAGAAGAACTCCTTAATAAAAAAAACCCAACTGTTTTTTTTTTAAAGAACATCCAATTTAAAAGACAATTTGGTTCATAGCAACACCTTTGTTCCCATGTACCATCCCAGGAACAGGTTTACCTCAAGGCCATTTTAAATGTGGGCATTGCAAGTGCTGTAACCTAACTCAAAATACGAAAAGTTTTAACAGTCTCTTTGACAAAAAAGAAAACATTTTAAACAACTACATAACATGTAATTCAAATACAGTTATATATGTCATCAAATATTTTTCTAATAAGATTTATGTAGAGAAGATTAAAGACTCGTACAAATTAAAGACTCATGTGACAGAACATAGGAGCAACATACTTCACAGAACAGTTGGTGCACCTTTGGTATAGCATTTTATGGAAGAACATGGACCTACTGATTTCATTTTGGGGGGTTTATATAGATTTTACCATTACAATGAAAAAGTCTTGTTTAAACAATGAGATGGGGTGGATTTTAAGGTTGCAGACTTTGGCCTGTTGTGGGTTAAATTCTAATCTGGGACTTCTGACCTTGCTCAGTTAATTTCTATACATTAAAAAAAACCTCTGCATCATTATCAGGGCCAGTGCATGGGAATCGGTGAGGTAGGTGGCCACCTGAGGTGCCACCTCACCGTGGGGGCAGAGGCAGGCGCCCCCTACCCATCCCCACTCACGCTGAGGGAGCTGGCTGGGCAGCGGCCACCCATGCACTTCTTCTTGCATCCTGACTAAGAATGCAGGAAAAAGCACCCGGGCAGCGGCTGGCCAGCCAGCTTCCTCTGAAGAGGCAGAGGGCTAGGCAAGGGGCAGCTGGGCAGTGACCACCTGCATGCTTCTTCTTGCATTCAGAATGCAGGAAAAAGCACATGGGCAGTCGCTGCCTAGCCATCTCCCTCTGAAGAGGCAGAGGGCTGGGCAAGGGGCAGGCCAGGTGATGATGTCACTTTTGACGTCATCGTGCCATGCGCACAAAGCGTGAGTGGTTAGCATCCTGGGGAGAGGGAGGGGGCGGCAGAACCCCTAGTGTCGGACCTGATCATTATCCACTAGTAAATGAACTTAATTGCTGTGGACAGTTACAGCACTAAGTGAATGCTCTGGTCAGCATTTGCTTCATATATTATATGTTTCTATTGTCTTGTTTCATGTCCAATGTATAGTTTTATTCATCTTATATTATATATTGAGTAATATGTATCAATTTTTGGAACTAATTTTGTTCCTGTCTTTTAAATCAGTATTATTATTTTTAATACTTTTGGAATAATTTTTATTAAGGGTTCCTCCTATTATTGGAATTAAATGTAAGATTATGTTTCTATACATTCCCACTGATGAAGCCTGCATAGCGAAACATATAGGGACTTTGTACAATAACAAATCAGTCAACTATCTCCTGGCATTTTTTTCCTTTTTGATCTGTTGGCATGTTGCTGGGTATAGCCCATTTTTTCTTCATCCTTACATATTCCAAAAATGCAATAAACTATTTTGACAGAACTTCTAATGGCTCCAAAGCCCCCTGCCCCATACTATTTGAGTCTCATAAATTAATTAGGCCCTGTTTGTTCATTTTCACAACTGGATATAAAAGACTGGGTGCAGATTTTGGTGCAGACACTTGGTGGCAGTGCTGTTAAAATATCTGCTTGTGCCAGTGTGAAATGCTGAGGTTCAAAACCATCAAGATTTTTCTGTGCTCAGTAGGAGGATGCTGAGAAGCCAAGCAAGTAACCTCGCCTACCTCATCACACTTAGCTAGGCAATATACATACTTTCCCCTTCCTCTCCATATGTCCCTAAGATCTGGATTCCCATTTTCCACTTTATATACATTGCGTCAGAGTGTTCCCAGCCCCAGATCCTTGTCACAGATTCTGCCTTGCTATGAATATAACAAGCTGGTTGTTGCAACATCAGTTGGGCACCAGAGAGGCCCAGTTTTTTTCTGTACACAGCTGTAATGATGGCAACCACTTTTTAAGACGCTAACCTCCTTGTCTGTGAGTACTTAAAATCATGGAAGGGGCCACATAGGCCGTCTGATCTAGTCCACCCCCCTGCTTAATGTAGGAACAACCTAAATTACCCCTGAGGAGTATTTGTTCAGCTGCTGTTTAAAGACTGTCAGTGAGAAGGAGCTCACCACTACCCTAGGTAGCCAATTCCACTATTGAACAACTCTTACTGTAATTTTTTTTTCCTAATAGCCAGCCAGTACCTTCCCAAGTGGAACAGCTCCCTGCCCTCCTCTAAGTGACAGCCCTTCGAATGTCCCCTCTGAATCTCCTCTTCTCCACATTGAACATCCCCAGTTCCCTCAGTCTTTCTTCATAGGGCTTGGTCTTCAGGCCCCTGATCATCCTCATTGCTCTCCTATGCACCCACTCCATTCTGTCCACATCTTTCTTAAAGTGAGGCCTCCAGAACTGCACACAATACTCTGGGAACAAGCAGTGTACTAGGACAACTTGTGATTTGGATGTTTTGCCTCGATACTCTCCAGGATACCAGACATCCAAACCACTTCTCCTTTCCTGCAGGTCACATTCTTTTGAAAATCTGGCCACAATTGGAGCTGTATTTTGCATTGTTTAAAAATCTGCCACTTATTTGGGTGCCTAAATTAAAATGCAGTGCTTTGGAAAATCTGCTGACAGGAATAGAATGGAAAAAGTGAAAATGTTTAATTCCATAACCTGAATGGTAACGGATGGCCAGCAAAATTCAGACTGTTATTTCTAGTAGAGCTGCAGTTTCCATTTATATAGAATCACAATGTAGCAAATCAAAAAGGGTCACCAAAATATTTGGTCTGAAAATCTGTAAAACATAGAGATGATATCATCCTTCCATGATGTACAAGTTAACCCAGTCTCATCAAATATGTCTTAGAAGTTGCTCTGAGCATATGCAGGTGGGAGAATAAAGGTAATTTTCTTTTTGAGGCTTTCCACGTACCATCACTGTTTAGGCCAAAGTTTGTTTTAGATAAGGGACCCTTGATTAGATCCATCAATATTTTCCTTAACATTACAAAGCAGCAATGAGTGTGAGGGCAATTTGGATGGGGACAGCAGCACTGGTTGGGGGAGGTTAACCCATGCCCTTTTGTGCAATTTCACCTCTCAGTGAAACTCTTCTGTGCAGCAAGGGGTCATTTTGTAGAAAAAAAGGTGGTGGAGCTCATCCAGGGATTGTTATGCAGCTGCACCTACTATTCAATGGACAAGGTGGGAAGGAGGAGGTGGAACTGTCAGAAAGGTTCAGGAGCTGTGTTCCTGTGAGCTCCCACTGAATCCGAGGCCTGAAAAAGAACAAACTGCTGTCGCTCCTGCAGCTGTTTATGTTTTAAAAAATCAGAAGCAACCATGTAAAATTAAGTCTGTTTTTAGTTCTACCAAGTAAACAACAGGCTTTCTACTAGAGTTATGTTTATATAGACAGGAAAGAACCATGATGTTTTGCACAGGATTCAGACAAGTCAAGATGACAGGATAGAGAAGTGCTTCTCATCAGCTGGTATAAGTATTTTAAAATAATGTCAGGCTCTCATAATGTAGATGTGTGTGACTCTAATTTCCACTTTTTACAAGGAAAATCTTCTTTCTTTCCATCAGTGGGCATTCAAATTAGCCTTTGGGCAGGATGAAGACAGCCATTCACTTCACCTCTACCAGGAAGCTCCAGAAAACTCAGGTTGTCTGCAGTTTTCAAGGGCATTGCTGTATTGGTTGCAATTGGCTCATGTGTTATTCACAGCTGTGTCCATGAGAGGCTCACTTATATTTCTAAATGAAGTTTGACACTCTTGAGAATAAGAGCCTTTTCTAGATCATATTTTTTAAAAATGGTTTTATATTTAGTGTGACATTCTTGCTAACCCTGATGCAGCAGCTGTGGTGTAATATCTCAACAAATAAGGGAGAGGAAGGCAGCCTAGCTACAGGGAGTGGTCCCACTTTCTTCATTGTCTTTTCCTATTACGGGCACTCACTGGATGAATCAAACTGAACAAGGGGAAAACAGAAAGGGTAGTGAAATGAGGTGCATGAGTCTTTGCAAGTGTATCTGGTGCTGGTTTTTTTTTTTTTTTAATTCACGACTACATGAGCATACTCAACACTGTAACTGAGAAGATAACCAAGGTACAAGATGGGAGGATAATACCTGTGCTGAGCACAAATAAGCAGACAGGTAGCCAGAAAGACAAAATTAGCCTGCAAAGCAGCATCAACCTCCCACCACCAAGAAAGAGGCATCCATTGAGGAAGCATCTGCCAGTTATTCCTCAGGAGGTAGTGGGCTCTACTTCCTTGGAGGTTTTTAAACAGAGGCTAGATGGCCATCTGACAGCAATGAAGATCCTGTGAATTTAGGGGGAGGCGTTTGGGAGTTTCCTGCATTGTGTAGGGGGTTGGACTAGATGACCCTGGAGGCCCCTTCCAACTCTATGATTCTATGATTGAGATCCATACCGACTTCTTCCAGATAACAGCAGAACTCAGACTTATTTTTCTTTATTGCTGCCCACACTGCATCTCTGTAAACAAGAACAATTTCATGGATTGCTTAACATTACTTTGAGATATCTCAATTCAACACCCCCAGCACAAAAATCTCACTGGCTTATATCAGGGCAGTCACCCCTGGGCTCCAGGCCCTATCAGTGTTCTACACTCCTGTGGGACCAAAGACTGGGGATGGAAGTAATGCTGCACAACATCACACTGTCATTTTTGGTTTGTACTCAGAAGTGGCATCACAATCCTTTAGGCATTTTCCCCTCTCTATGGTAAAAACCATAGGTACCATAGAGATAAGTAAAAACCATAAAATAAGTGAATTCCTAAAATACCACCACATTACCTATGGGTACAAACCAGAAGTGTTATCACATAACATCACTCCCTGCCCCCAAATACTCCTGCTGGTTGCCAGCACTTGGTTGGCAACCCTAGTTACAACTTCTCAGTTTAACCAAACTTATAGAGCAGGGACCCATGTCTGCTCCCCATAGACTTGCCATCTCACCTTCTAGGCTGGGTATTCTCCAGTTGGTGGGCACTGTAATCCCATAATTTTGTAAATATTTTTGTATTAGAGGACCCTCATACTCTGAGCCTCTATACAGTAGTTTACTTAGCTTGTGCATAAATCCAGACTTGAAGTAATCACTATCATGGGCCATGGAAGAACATCTTTCAGTCATCAGCACCCATTGAAGAAGCATCTGCCAGTTATGCCATCCATTAACAGACTCCTTTTCTCCTACAAAAAGTAGTCACTTGACAGCTGTTACAACAATGTAGTCAAAACAGAATCACAAATGATGCAATGATTGCAGAGAAGCAGGGACATTTTTGCCACATTGTTGGACCTGCTTTCAAATAATATGAAATCATATGATTCATATCCTTTTGGAGAAAATAGGCAAGAAAACATTTCAGATCTCACATGGGCTGCACAAAACAGTGAAGGTATTACTACAAAATCAGTATACAAAGACCATTGGTGAGGTATTCTTTTAATATCAAATTTTTTGCCAGCAAGAAGTGTTATTACAAGAGGTGGCTGGTTAGATCTGCCATTGAATGAGCCTTTAATCATGGAGGGACAAGCATAACAATTTCTCACAGTGTAGAGTTTTACAGCTAGAGTAAAAGAGTGCAGCAAATTTTACAGCATCAGTTTGCCATCCATATAAGGTTTAAGAAGAGAAATATAATCATGTAGTGGGAAAACAAATGCACTGGTTGCATAATTGATACTGGCTCCAGTTAACTAAATGGTCAGGCCAGGTAAGTGTGCCATTGCTACAAGGTGCCCCTGGACTGTGGAAATGAAACTACCCAAATAGTTCATTTGATTCCCTAGGTAAGAGTTGTTCCTTGAAGACAGGTCAGAAGCTTTAATGGGTACAGAATGTGGCTGCCTGTCTGCTGACTGGGACTAGCTGCCTGAATATGACTTCCATTCAGATTTAGGGCTCAATTCAAAGTCCTTGTGCTTACCTTCACAACCTGAAGGTAAGGTTGCCAGGTCCAATTCAAGAAATACTTGGGGACTTTGCAGGTTGAGCCAGAAGACTTTGAGGGTGGAGCCAAGAGCAAGCACAATTGACAAGCACAATTTAACTCTGAAGGGAGCTCTGGCAATTACATTTAAAGGGACCACACATGTTTTAAATGCTTTCCCTCAATTGGAAATAATGGATAGGGGCACCTTCTTTAGGGGCTCATAGAATTGGACCCCCTGGTCCAATCTTTTTGAAACTTGGGGGGTGTTTTGAGAAGAGGCACTGGATGCTATGCTGAAAATAAATTTAGTGCCTCTATCTCAAAAAATGTCCCTCCCAGAGCCCCAGATACCTGCAGATCAATTTTCCATTATACACTATTGGAATCAATCTCCAAAAAGTATAATGGAGTGCCTAACAGACATTTCCCACCCCCACTTTCTGATAACTCTGAAGTGGGGTGAAGGCCTCCAAACCAGGGGATTTTCATTCCCCATCTGGAGATTGGCTACCTTACCTGACAGGCATATCTGAAGCGCTGCCTCTATATGAAACCATGTGCCTGCTTCAGTCAACCCAACATTTTCTCCCTATCTTTGCAGTGGGCATGCTCCAAAGTGTAATCTTTGCAGTGGGCATGCTCCACTGCTCCCCACTTGACAACTTTCTTCATCATGGCAACTTCCCTTTGGAATTGTTTTCTAAGACAGATAGTCCAAGAGGCCCTTTCCTTTCAGGTCTTCCAGAAGGCCTGAAGATTGTTAGATTTGAAAAGACTTTCTGCTGAGGGCTTGGATTCTCCTTTCAAATTGTTGTGGAGAGAGGTACTTTTGCAGACAATTCCTGTTGTTTGATACATTGTTAGTTTGTTGTGAAAAACTGTTTTTAATTTTTGTGTTGTTATAAATAGCTCTGAGCTTTTAAGAACAGTGACATAAAACAATGTTTGAGTAAATAATATACATGGCTTTAGTGGGGAAAAAGTGTATAGCAACAATCTTATTTAGTGCCATTTTTTTAAAACAAAACAAAAACCAACAGCAGCTGTAGCACTTAGAGGTTGTTTGGTTGCACAAACAGGTGCCATAGATAAACAATGAAATGTTATGTCAAGGACACATTTACAGTCATAGATAATTTTATAATACTTCCTTTTTGTCTTCTCCCAGAGAAACTTTATAGACCATGAAGGTGGTTGCCAGGCTGATTTTCCCACTGATACTTGTTCTACTCTGTGAAGTAAATGGGCAGAGGCGCAGACCTCCAAAGAAGCGTGTTACTCCTCCACCAATTGAACCAGTCGAACCTACAGATTTGCCTCCACCCTTGCCACCAGGACCCCCCTCCATTTTTCCAGACTGCCCTAGAGAATGCTTTTGCCCTCCAGATTTCCCTTCAGCCTTGTACTGTGACAGCCGCAACCTGAGGAAAGTGCCTATCATTCCATTCAGGATCCATTACCTCTACCTTCAGAACAACTTCATTGAAGAGCTTCCTGAGGAATCTTTCAAAAATGCCACAGAGCTGAGGTGGATCAATCTGGACAACAATCGTATCAAGAAGGTAGACAAGCGGGTATTAGACAAGTTGGAGAACCTTGTCTTCTTGTACATGGAGAAGAACCATCTTAAGGAAATCCCCAGCAATCTGCCTCCAAATCTGGAACAGCTTCGGCTGAGCAGAAACCGAATCTCCAAGATAGCCTCTGGTGCCTTCAACAAGCTGGAACACCTCATTCTTCTTGATCTCCACAATAATGAACTGAATGATGCAGTCTTCAACAAGAACACTTTCAAGGGGCTCAAGAATCTTATGCAGCTCAACTTAGCTCGCAACATACTAAAGAAGATGCCACCTGGAATTCCCACTGCTGTCCATCAGCTCTTCCTAGATAAGAACAACATTACTGACATCCCCAACAATTACTTCAAGGACTTTCCCAACTTGGCATTCCTTAGGCTTAATTACAATGGCCTCACTGACAAAGGGCTACCCAAGAACTCTTTCAATATCACTAATTTGCTGGTCTTGCATCTGGCACACAACCAGCTTACCAACATCCCTTACATCAGTCCCAAGTTGGAGCATCTCTACTTGAATGATAACTCAATTGAAAGTGAGTCTGTGCAGTATGAAAAATGGTTAGGTCTACAGGAAATCATATTTTGTTTGTTTGCGGGAGGAGACTAACTTGTTAAGAGCCGCCTTATTGTTGGTGGTTCAGTGTTTATTATCAAAAACCAAAAGAATACTGCTTGTATTGAAGCATCAAATTGACATAAATGATGAGTAGTCTAGTCTCTTGTCCTACTTTTGGAAGCCTCTCAAAATTTCATTTCTAGCTCTTCTCCAATTTATAACTTCTGATGGAAAACTCTGAAAAGTAGAGGCCTTCCTATATTTCATTAATTGGGAAGCATGCATGTAGAGCAGAATGACTATAACCTTTATTTGCAGGTGCATGTATGGTCTAGGAATAATGTATGAAATCTAGAGGTGGAGGTCTCTCCTGTAATTCTAGTGGTTCTTTGTGCAGTTTCAGCAAAGCAATATTCATTTCACAGGATAGATGTCATCTGACAAAATGCATAGGCAGAGCTGTGGGAAAAAGAAAAAATCCATTTCTGCCCCCAGATGTTTGTACTGCTGGAGCTTCCACCACCTGCTGCCTTAATTGAAAACATCTGCAGGGGAGCAAGAATGCAGTATTTCTTCCAGAAATTTTTATTAAGAAAAGGAAACAGTCACAACACTTAAAGATAGGTCCAAGCATACAGTATTTTTCATTATGTGTTAACATTTCAAAAGAGGTTAAACCTCCAGAAGAGCAGCAGATAGACCCTGAAGCTTACATAAGGATGGCATCGAAGAATATAGAAACTCATCTGAGTAACTTTATGCACATCTGGCATTTCAAGGCAAGAGCATTCCTTTGGAATGAGGACAGCTCATTGATACAATATTGATAATTCTAAAATTGAACTGCACACAGGCAGAATCCCAGACAAATAATGCTTCCTTTAAAATGATACAGCTTTGTTTTAAATGCATCATTTAGATTCACTTAGGCCTTTGAGATTCAAATTGAAGGTCATTCTAAGGTCACACTGTGAATCTTTTCTCTGCCAGTAAAAAAGCAGGAGACCTAGTACAAGTGGAAACTGTGAGGCCAAGATTTATTTGGACTGTTTCCTTACTAAAGCTGCAAGATTCAAAATGATCATTAACTCTCCTACAACTTATTTTATTTATTTATTCTTTACATTTATATCCCACCCTCCCCGCCAAAGCATGTTAATGATAGAAATATTTCAGTGGGCGACCTTAAAGTTTTTAAGTTTCTTAGGCGATTTTCAGAGTTGAGACTTCAAGGATTTAACATTTCTTTTGGATGTTTTGCACATGTTTCAGTGCATCAGTGATTCCATCTGTACAGTTAAGTTAAAAGCATTTCCTCACAGCAAAAGCATGATGTATGTGGGTGCATACCTAACTGACTGGAAATGGGAAGACTTCAGTTATTTCAGTTAGAGGGCACTCCAGCAAAGAAGCCACTTACATGGCATGTCCAGGGCCGGCCCTGCCACTTGGCAAACTAGGTGATTACTTAGGGCACCGGCCTTCTGGAAGTGCCCCCCTTGTGACTTGGTGATGTTATCAGTATGAGGGGTGAGGGCAGAAGTTAGCCTTGCCTAGGGTGCCAGACAGTCCAGGGCTAGCCCTGGGCATGCCAGCATAGGCCTATCTAGCCTGAGTTGTCCAGCTGGAGACAGCATCTTAGCTTGCAAAATCTTCTGATTCCCTGATCATACAGATATGATTGATGTATATGAAAAGGAGGGATAACTACAATATTATCTGATCCAAAACATTTTCAGCTATCACTGGATCTACCAGGAAAGCAATGGCCATCTCAAAAGCACAGAGCTCCTCTTTACAGATTCATACTGAAGCAAGAGTACTTGCCTCTTGTCCATTTCCAGCTTTTCTTACTTGTCACTAGAGCAGGGAGGAGAGTTTATTCATTTAAGATTGGGTTGCTTTGTTAGTTTGAGGCTGAGTTTGTGAAATCTTAGTATGATCAGGTGATTTGATCTTGTGCTATTGCAGTACAATCCTAAGGAGCATTGCATCCTTCTATGTCCACCAAATGCTTAGAAGGGTGAAACTCTGCTTAGGACTGAACTGTAAGTCTATCTGATCTGTGGTTTCAGTGTTGTAAGCTTTCATGGTAAGCCCATGGGGGATGAAACTCTGCATGCAGCTAATAAGGAAATGGCTGAACAGAATACCAGTTAGGACATGGAAGATGTATGGTCTGTGAAACTGCAAATGGGGTGCACTATGCTGGTCACCTGATGTATGACTTGGGTGGAGACGATTTGCAGCTTAAGCTGAGATACTTCCTGTAGGCAGAAAATTCTTGAATAAGGAATGAGATAAAAAATACAGCTAGATAAATATATAGTGTGCATGTGGCTTGATTACGGAACTCTTACTATTAAGGCTTATCATGCCTATAGTTCTTACAACAAGCACATATTTTATAGTGCTTTTTGAAAGAACCAGGGCAGAGAGGTAAGTAGAAGTTTTTTACCATCCGAACTGGCTCCTTCAAAAGTAAATAAATAAAAACCCCATTCCAAATGGAGAGGGCTTTAACATTGGTTACAAAACCCCAAAAATATCTTCTGAGTATATACAGAACAAAATAGTTAAGCATGAACAGGGGAAAAAAATTAAATCTGCAATAGTGATGCAATAACTATTGTAATATTGTGGTGATATAAATTTAAGCCACTTCAACCAGGACTCTGAAGAGGTGGCATAGTAATATCCTAAATAAATATATTGATTCATTAATAATAGAAAAAATAGTTTAATGATTAGCTGTCAGAATCACCTGGCAATCAAACACAAAATAAAAAGAAGGCTTCATTTCAAACATGATAGTTTTGGGTTGAATCCTGTCTGAATTCCATGCATGGAAGTGTGACTTCCCTGCCTCCCCTTCCTACTGCATCCTGAAATCCCCCTCAGTGTTGCTCCATAAAATGTTGCTCCATGAAATCTATCTGGATCCAGAAATACACTTAGGAAAGACATGATATCATGTATCTGAAGCTGCTGAAGAATTTAGCAACAAGTGAAGTAAAGGAGTTGCCAGCACCAGATTAGGCAATCCCTGGTGATTTTGGGGTGTAGCCTAGGGAAGGCAAGGTTTGGAGGGGAAGGGGCTTTAGCAGGGTATAATGCCATATAGTCTGACTCCTGCCTCCAAAGCAGCCATTTTGTCCAGGGGAACTGATTTCAGTCATCTGGAGATCAGTTGTAATACTGGGAGAACTCCAAACCCCACCTGGTGGTTGGCAACTCTATGAAGTAATATCTCAAATGGGGTCTTTCACGTGAAAATAATGGTGGCTACTTGATTTCAGACTTCCCTACCCCTTTTGGAATAGTCTGCCAGGAAATTCCACTAGAATATTTAATTATAGCACATCCAAGGCTGAGTAACAGACAGAAAGTGGAATAGGTGATCTTTCATTGTCTAAACTCATCCCAAACTACTTTTCTGGCTCCTGGGGTAGGAATTTTCTAAACAGACTTGGTCAGGCCTTAGAAACCTTGTCATGTCCAGGGCAACCTCATAAAGTAGCCCACAATATCCCTATTTTTAATAAATAAGGATTATAGTCTTAATTAGCTCAAGGTCACTGGCTTTGTTATGAATAACAAGACTTCCACATGCTTTCCATCAACTAACAAATAATAATAAAAACATTGTTGTAGCTGAACAACTCTATCGTGGTGTGGGAATATAATTCAATTGGTTCCAAATTCCTTCTGTGTCATTTATATAGATGTATTTCTAGATGTTAGCATATTGCAGGAGTTGAGAAATGTACTAGGAAGGCTCCTAGGATGGGAGTTTCCTAAATAGAATTGGTCCTGGAGCCCATTTCTCAAGTTAGCTAAAAGTTTCTTACATTGTTTTGCATTGATAGATAATAGAGCTTGAAGTCAAAAGGGGTTGACGTCATAGAGCTTGAAGTCAAAAGGGGTTGTTGCAGTAACATAGCCTGATTTTTAAAAATAACCCTGGAAGTTGAACTCCACATGGTAAAAAGAAAACTGCAGGTTTTCCAAATCTAATGTTTTGCTTTCTTTTCCTCCCTTAGCTATCAATGGAACTGAGATATGCCCCACTTCTCTGTTCACTTTCCAAGAACTGTCCTCAGATCTTGACAACGTGCCCCATCTTCGGTACCTACGCCTAGATGGCAACCACCTGAAGCCCCCCATCCCTTTGGACCTGATGATGTGTTTCCGACTGTTGCAGTCTGTTATTTTCTGAGCCTTGTAGCAATCGCCACTCTCCCAGGACTTTGGCTTTGCGCATTGACTTGATTCCAGTCTATGTTAGACATGGGGAATATATCCTATCACTTCTCCCTGACCGTTCCTCCCTACTGCCTTCTCTTTTCTGCTCCATCCTGTTTCCTATTCTTTTGGCTGCACTAATCTTTCATTTTCATTGCAGCCCCTTCCCTATTCAGCATCTTATGAATGTCCTTAAAAATGTTGCATGTCATGTATCCACAAAATAGCCATAAGTTACAGTAAAACAGGTATCTCCTATCCTTAACTTATATCAAATGTAGAGATGGGAGTATGCACAGCATTTGCAGCATTTGTGATATTGCCTAGCTGTCTTGAGCTTTACAGAGTTATTGCCTCTCCACTATGACAACAAAAACAAGCTTATAAAAGAGGTTATATTTTGCATAATTCTCTGAGAGAAAACACAACTGTAATTTCAGTGTGCCATTTGACTAATAATGACGTTGAGAAAAGGAATAGTCAGACATTAGGTGGCAAGTGTAAGTGTAGCCTAGGTAGAAACTCTGCCCTGCATGAAGTACTATTGAGTGCATAAATCCTATGGTGGCATGTAAGGTATATTGTAAATACAATGGAAAGAGATTAGGAATCTCCCTGTTTTTGCTCTTTGGCATGGTACAGATGATGATGCTACAACAAAACTGCAGGGATGTACTGAATTAATTAATGAGAGCTCTGGCACCCAGGGCTTGAAAAGCAGTGTGTCAATGGGAAATTGTTGCCCATCCTGAGTTCCTGCAGCCGAGTTCCAGAGTCATTGTGAGGCTGAGACTCATTTTGCATCTTCAGTACTTAACAGCTTGCTTGAAATGAAGTATTAGAGAGAATCTGACTCTAGATGATGGTGTTCCAATGTTGCATTTTTCTTCTGAATAACCTGTCCAGAATACATCATGAACAGCTGGTACAATTCTATACCTATAATGGGTTTTTAGCATTCTATTTTTTTTGAATGAGCAATACCTTACTATGGTCACACTCTCCTCAGAAGTTTCTGTGTGGAAGTCAAAGGAAAGCATCTCCAGTTACTCAAGGCATGGCTCCTTGAAGTGTTCAAACAAGATGTGCTGGGTCAGTGAAAGTGGAAGAATATCCCAGGTTCACTTCTTGATATCTACAGTTAAAGGAGCAGCTGCTGTGAAAGACTCCTCTTCTTAAGTAAGAGGAACAACAGAATGTAAAAATTTACTTGAAAAGAGACATCTTCTAAGGGGTGACCTGCCTCACCTAATCTCAATTAGCAGCAGCAATCAGCAAAGACATCAACAGGATCCACATATGGCTAATTTACAAGGATTTATAAATTCCTTCACTGTGGAGTTGTATGGAAGTATACACTTGAATCAGTTCCTTCATTATGCTTTGTTTTTCATAATCTTTTATTTCCTTATGTGCTGTCCTTTGTTTTGCAAACCTACAAAGAGCAACAAGGAATAAGAATGTTCCATAAGAAGGCCATGAAGTATAAACCAAACCAGCTGCCTTGGACATCTCTGGCTCAACATGTTGGTCTCTTTCTCAGGATCTAATGCTTATGTTATATAAAACAATGGCCAGAACAACACAATTTTTTAAAATGTAATGTGGTTTTCATGACATTAATTATATCACACCTTGACACGTGTATATATGAAGCTGCCTTGAGGCAGAACTGAGTGAGGAAAATAATGTCCAGAGGAATGGCCATATAGCCTGGTGCAACAGCAACAACAAAATCTTCTGGCATCTTAAAGATTTATTGCAGCATGACCTTTTATGGACTAAAGCTCAGTTAATCATTTCTGCAGTACTAAGAACTTTAATGAACTTCTGCTGACTCAGAAGAGATGAGGATTTGGTTTGTTGGTCTTTCTCAGTTTTGGGGGTGGGGTTGGATTTGAAGGTGCTGTTACCTTCTCTGAGGAATGTGAAATCCAAAGACAATACCATGTCACTTAGTTTCTTGTAAAAAGAGAGGACTAGAGAATGATAGTGCCCTTGTTAATTAGTTTTAAGCAGAACTTAATGAAATCAAATAGTTCTGTAGCAGGAAACCAAATATTTAACTGTGCACCTTGCGCCAATGCGCAGTTGTTTATCCCTCTGTTTTTCCTATTCAAATTACAAAACCGGCTCCATACTGCTTCTCTGTCACTTCTCTTAGCCATGAGGGCATCACATTCCTATTGGTGTTCTATTCCAATGGCTGGAGAGAGATTCTCAGCTAACTGGGAAATATAAAAGAGCATTATGAATATATTTAAAACTCTGACCATTCATCAATTTGACTTGCACAGTAATTCACAATACCACCCTAAGCAAAGCTACCCTCTTCTATATCTAATGAAGTCAATAGGCTTAGAAGAGAGCAACTCTTCTTAGGATTTCACTGTAAGGTAGCAATGTGTTTTCTCTTCCACTAGGAGGGTAAATACATAACTAGACTCTCTTTGATTTGAAGTTTCCTACCATCTTTCTACAAGTGAAATGGTAAACAAATAAATCTGTGAAAGGCTGGTTTGACTTTAAAGTTTTTTGTGCTTGTCTATTTCCCTTAAAGTCTCTAGAACAAATTTCTTGCTGTATTTTCCTCTTCATCCTTCTCCTTTTCGCATTAAAGTTCAAAAGTATTTCATTCTTACAATCCTGCATGATCCCACCCCCCCTGCTTCTCCTTTTGTCTTTTGTATTTGGCTGAACTAAACCAACACTGATGTCAACCATTCTAAAAGTCAACAAAGCTTTGTAAGAAACAAAAATATGCAACCTATTCTCTTCCCTCTTGCTATCTCAACTACCCTCTTCAAACCACTGCTTGGGTTGGATGGGGCTTTGATCCATAACCTATGGAAATCAAGAGAGGATTCTGGATTATACCCCTAATGACCAAACAACCTCAGTCCATTGGACACACTTCCAGATAAAACTCAGCATATCCCATGGTACCCATGTTGGGGTTGGGCATGCTTGGGATCACTTATTTTAATGTAATTTAGGCATGAAACTTGCTTTTAATTTAATCTATCTATATATCTAGAGGGCCCTTTTTGGTCTTCTGTTGCACCAGTGTTGAATTACTCTGGATTTATGCTATCTGGAATGTTGTTTGCTGGGTTCTTTTTAATATTCTATTAAATTTGTTCTGTAAACTTCTGTTTTGTTTGCTTTTTTTTAAAAAAAAATCTCAGAATGTTTGCATTTTTTTACTTTGTAGGGTATTCTCTCCCACACACCTTGATTTTGTCCTGTGCTTTGCCCCGGGGTGTGTGTGAACAGGGCCGTAGCCAAGATTTTGTGTTTGGTGGGGCCCACAGCAGGATTTGTTGTTTTGGGGGGCTGGGGGGGGGGGCACCTGGTTTGGTGGCCCTGGGATCTCAGCGCTGTAAACTGCCTTGAGTTCCACAAGCCAACCCCTCTCCCTTTGCAAAAAGACCAGCAGCAATGCTACTACTTGTGAAGAATGGCGGTGAGCAAAGGGCCCTCCAATGGAGGGGCCCTACAGCTGGAAAGGGGATTTGAAAGGATGGGCCTGGCCTCCCCTGGGCCCCACTATAGCTATGGACCTGAGTGTCATGGGTGCTGGTGGCCCTGCAGAAGAAGCCGAGCCTGCAGAAGAAACTGTGCTCCTGCCACCTGCACCAGTGCCCCTGCCTCCTGCTGGAGAAGATCCAAGCCCCCCTGCCTCGCCCTCTCGGGTGGCTCGTGTGCGTGACCGCCTTCGTCAGGACCTCAGGGATCGGAGGAGGGCGGCACGCTCATGAGCAAGACGCTCCCTGAGCCCTGAGTTTTGAAAGGATTCTGGCCCTTCTAGGAGTGAGGGTGCTTGAGTCTCAGCAGGATCCTGGCTGCCCTCTGAGTCAGCAATTAGCCCAAATGGGCAACAGACAGCAGAGGGCTATATAGCTGTGGGCTTTGAGAGAAGGCTTTGTGGAAGCAAGTAGTCACTTACCTGATGTTCTAGCATCCACTTTGGCTTCTGACTTTGGCTTCTGGACCCCCTGACTCTGGCATTGACTTCTGGACCCCCTGACTTCGGCTTCTGAACCTCTGACCTGTGATACCTGGACTGTGATTCGGTTTTGGCGCTTTGGACCCTCCTTGCTACCCAGCTACAGACCTTGGACTGCCCCTGGACTTCGCCTGGCCTGGCCCCAGCCCGTGACACTGTGTGTGAATATCCTAGAAAGGTTACCCTTTTGTCCATTCGGTCAGCTTTAAAAGCTGCAGAAATTTGCTGGGTGAAACTTTTCTGTTCATCGTGCTGTTGTTGCAGACACAAGAGCTCTGCCAGTTGTGGCCATCTGGCCTAAGAATAGAGTATGAGATTTTGTGTGAGTGAGTGAAAGTGAGAGGTGTGGGGCAGAAAGCGATTGTTGGAAGGATATAGCAGTAATGGTAGTTATGTTATTGTGAACTTGCCACCTTTTTACTAGTCCTGCTTTTAACAGCTGTCACACCAAAATTAAGTTCCTCCTGGCTTGTAAATATTTAAAAAGATGGAAGAAGTTCACTGGCTAAATATCTGCATGACAGGTTGCTTTTAAAGGCATGGGAAATACAGCCAGTAAAAACCTGCAAGTCCAAACTAAGAATCCTTTATTTCCTGCTTTACAGGAAAACTGCAGAAAAGCTTGCATGACCTTCATATAAATTGAAGCTAACTCATTAATTGCAGTACAATTATTCTCTGCTATCTTTGACAGCAATTTCCCAGTGTTTCAACCAAGGAAAAATATTAAAAATAGCTGTCAAAAGACTTTATACCAAACAAGGATCTGACCAAACTAATTTCATTTCTTATTTGCCTATAATGCCTATGCCTATGGTTCTCTAGCTACTGTGGAAGTTATCATTTCCAAATATATTTTCCAGCTAGTGTACTATGGAGATTAACTCCACTAAAATGGTTATGATACTTCCACAAAAACTGAATCTTGTTACATGCTTACATCAAACTACAGTGATTGTTGGCACAGGGCTCAGTAAGAAGTCTTTTGGAGGTCAACAAAACACACAACACACTTTCTTGAAATTAAAAACCAGGCCACAGCTTTTATTGGTTACACACTAAGGAGTATTGGTGCAGCATGGGGGTGGATCAAAGAGCATCAACTGGCTCGCTGGCCACTCAATGAATATGTCCCCCAGCCTGCCTGCTGGGGAAAATCTGGGAGTGACAAATATTACTGGTATCACAAGGGCGGCTGCCTCATGCGTGGTACCAATTTGCCACATGGGGTGAGCCTGGGCAAAACCCCCAAGCTGGCCCTACCATGTTGTGGCTCAAACCCCCAGACCTCTTAAGGGGGTCCCCCAAAAGGGGGGGAGGCAGACACGCAGGCCCATCTCCCTCCAAAAAGATGCACCATGATGCACAAAACTGCCAGCTGTGACAGAAGAACAATATAACATGGAAATTAATCCATAACACAGGAAGGGGGGGTGGGGATCCAACAAAAAGCATGCTGACAAAAACACCTGGCCGTGCTGCTTAAATTACCTCGAGCAGGCTCGACATCATCAGGACGCAGAGCCTGCTAGAATCCAAATGGACCAGTCCTGCTGCCCCCAGCTTTGCTGACCTGGAACCAGCAACCTCGCTTGCCTGAGGCTCCCGCTTCTGCTGACTGCCCAGCCCACCTTTCAGGTTAGTCTCGGCTGTGTTTACTAGAAAGTTTTTATATTTTAAAAAAACAAACTTAATGCTGATGGGACATGAGTTCTATATAGGGCTCCAGCACAGAGTAAATCAAGCTGTACCCAGGAAAAAACGTTGTGGTCTGGGAATTCTGTTATATTTTCCAGCTTGATTGTAGCTTGAGGCAGGGTTCCAATAGCAGTTAGAACATGCATCTATGTTTGCAGAATATAAGTTTAATTTACTAGTATGCCAATGGACATATGCTACTGGCCAATTTATCCCCCTTCCTTTCTCTCCATTTCCAGGGCTGGCAAAATGGAACTAGAAAGAAACACAAAAATGCATAGCCTGTAAACTTTTTACAATGGATTAACTTCTTTTCATTCATTCCCTGCTATGAAATGCATAGAATCCATTTCATGGCTACAAGTAGAGGCAAGAAAAACAGAATGAGTCTCTTTGAAACCAGATGTGGCTTGGGTGCTCACCCTTATCAGAGAGTATTTCAGACTGCCCACAGACTGCAGTAGATATCATCACATTACTTCATGTCTCAGTGTACTTCTGCAGACACAAAAAGCAATAACTTGAAAAGGAATGGGCAGAAATGGTTGCTTTTTCTTCCTTTCTTTTCTTCTTTTTTTTTTTTGCTGTGGGGTGTTTTGCTTTTCCCTACTTTTCTTTCAAACTGACACGAGTACAGTTATCACTTCCCTGTTGCAAGCAGGCTGTTTATTTTGCTATTGGTGTTCTTTTAAAAAATTCTTACATGGGTGTCTGCTGAGAGAGGAAAGGAGGAGGCATCTGTGACATACACAAGCACTAGCCAATCAATGCTGTACCCATCCCTACTTTTTAAAAATAGGAGCTTTGTAAATTGATGGTTGGTCAATTGGCCCAGTATAAATCCAGCTTCTTTTTAAACTGAAGGAGAAAACAAGCAAACGACTGAAAAGATGCACTTTGGAAGCAGCCCAAACTTATGTATTTCTGGCATGACAATTCACCAACATTGATCAGAGTTTATAGTACCATCAGACAATACTAGTGTGCACTGAAATTTTATTCAATTTTGGGTTTTTTTGTTCATCAATACTTTCCTTCATTTTCTTTATTATAGTGATTTCTAGGGTTGTCAGCTCTGAGTTGGGAAATTCTGGGAGAAATGGGGCTGGAGCTGGGGCTTGGGGAGGGGTGGGACTTCAGTGGGCTACAATGCTGTACAGTCCATGCTCCAAAGCAGCCATTTTCTCCAGAGGAACTGATCTCTGTCATCTGGAGATCAGTTGTAATTCCTGGAGTTTCTCTAGGCACTAGCTAGAGGCAGGCAACCTTTCTGTTGTTTTAGGCAGAAAGTTAATTTCCAAGCATCAGCTGTTATAGAAGAAAGAGGAAAATTGGTGTCTTTTCTCACTAGAAAACTCCCTTAGACCATAGGCTCCCTGGAAAGTACCCTGGTAGTCAGCTGACACCATGACCTCCTGAGAACATAAAGGCTGCAATCACATACACAAAAGAACGTACTTTCCATCCATTTTCAATGTACTTTCCAACTAGACTTTGCCAGTTCACACTAAAATCCAGTTGGAAAATGCATTATTTAGTATGTGTGATCACAGCCCTAGACCATACTGCTGAGAAGGTAGTCTTCCAGCGCAGTACTAGAGCAATAACAAAATAACTCGTAACCAACCCAGTAGCATCCATGCAGTCTAGCACATGTGGAAGATATAACAAGAAATATTCAGAGAAATAGATTGTACTAAGTGAAACAAAAAATGTTTTCATTACAAGATTTATTGTAAAAGAAAGAGAAAGAAGGGAAGGGTGGTTGGATTCAAATAGCGATGGGAAAGGACAGAACAAAATACCGAAGAAAGCACACAGCAACAACACAAAGATATTCAAATAAAAAGCAATACAGTTGAGCTAAATACGCATTACATGCACTATAGCAGGCTCCAGAGTTCCTTGTGGTAACAAGAAATCAAAGGAATGCTTAACCCCTACCCAGCTTCTTGTGGACCCTGTTTCCTTTGAAGATCTAAAATTGAAGACAAGGGAAAATTCCAAATGTTTAAGCTAAATGCAGTAGGACCTAAACCTCCTTTCTAAAAATGACAAGCAGATTTCTCCAGTCCTGCCACACAAATCCCCATCTCTGATATCATAGGCTACTTTTACCAATCAGAGCCATATAAAATATAGCCCCACCACCGCCATCAAGCACCTGGTCCAAACTGGATCATCCTTTGTCTAAAAAGGATTAAGTCTTCCAGGATGGTCTAATGTGGAATAGAAGTGAATCACTCAGTGTATTTGAATGGGCTCAACAACCATCTAGAACACATATATTTTCCCCTAAGGTTGCCACTTGCCAAGTCTTACATTTTCCAGTGGACAAGGTAGGTGGGGAGGAGGAGAGGGAACCCTCAGAAAGGTTCAGGAGCTGTGCTCCTGTGAGCTCCTGCTGAATTCAAGGCCTGATCATATAAAGAGGAATTTTTGGAGAAAGTAATTTCGCTAAGATTGCAATTTCTTCCATCCTATTTCAATGCATTGCAATGGCCTTTCTGCACTTCAGTACATTTCAACTGGAATTTGAACTGCTACACAGATTAGTATATACATAACATTCAATAACAATAACAATGGAGAAGAAAATGGTAACGCACTCCAGTATTCTTGCCAAGAAAACCCCATGGACAGTAACAAAAGGCTAAAAGATATGGCACTGGAAGATGAGCCCCTCAGGTCAGAAGGTGCCCAATATGCTACTGGGGAAGAGCGGAGGGCAAGTACAGGCAGCCACAGAAAGAGTGAAGTGGCTGGGTCAAAGCTGAAAGGACACTCAGCTGTGGATGTGTCTGATAGTGAAAGGAAAGTCCAATGCTGCAAAGAACAATACTGCATTAGAACGTGGAATGTAAGATCTATGAATCAAGATAAGCTGGATGTGGTCAAACAAGGGATGGCAAGACTGAACATCGACATCTTGGGAATCAGTGAACTAAAATGGATGAGAATGGGCGAATTTAACTCAGAGGATCACTACATCTATTACTGTGGGCAAGAGTCCCATAGAAGAAATGGCGTGGTCTTTATAGTTAACAAGAGAGTGAGGAAGGCAGTAATGGGATACAATCTCAAAAATGATAGTCTGAGTGCAGAAGAATAGATGTTTTTGAGCTGTGGTGCTGGAGAAGAATCTTGAGAGTCCCTTGGACTGCAAGAAGATCAAATCAGTCAGTCCTAACGGAAATCAACCCTGACTGTTCCCTGGAAGGTCAGATGCTGAAGCTGAAGCTCAAGTACTTTGACCACCAAATGAGAAGGGAGCATTCACTGGAGAAGATCCTGATGCTGGGAAAGACAGAAGGCAAAAGAAGAAGGGAACAGCAAAAGATTAGATGGCTGGACAGTGTTACTGATGTAACTAACACGAATTTGAGCAGACTTCGGAGGATGGTGGAAGTAGGGTGGCCATAATGTCTGAAGGCCAGCCAGGGACACCTTTTTGGGGGGAAGGTAGGGGCGCGCGCGGGCGAAGCGCGTGCACCACCAGAAACAGGAAGTGACGTCACTTCCGGTGACGTCATGCAACCGCCTGAAACAGGAAGTGACATCACTTCCTGTGACATCATTTCCCCCACGCCACCTGCCAGAAGCAGGAAGTGACATCACTTCCTGTGACATCATTTCCCCCAAATGACATCATTTCCCCCAAATGCCACTGCCGGAAACAGGAAGTGACTTCACAGCACTTCCTGTGACGTCCCCAAAAATCCCCCAAATATCACCGCCAGAAACACCAAGATTATTTATAGAGAGGGAAAGGGGGAAGTAAAGTTAAATGAAACTCTTTTTTTTACTTTTTTCAAAGTGAGAAGACTAGAGAGAACGGGTTCCACGCTGAGAAGCCAGTCAGATTCCAGTGAGACTGTGCTGCATAATGCAGCCTATTTATTTTGTCCTGTTTGCTCTGTTGGCTCTATCTGCGCCACCTCCATCACTTTCGGGGTGTGGATCCCCCAGTGGGGTGGTCTCCCGACTCCCTCCGCCGGCTGTTTCTGATAGCCCTGCGCCCCCTCTTTCATTTGATATGTGTCCCGTGCAGGTGCCACCCTCCCGCCAGGAGATGCTGCAAAATGAGCCCCCTTGAGGCTTATGGCGGCAGGGCTCGGGGGAAGCGAGCTAGACTGCTGTTCTTTTGAGGGGTTATAGAGTGTTTCGAGCCCATCCCTGTGGCATTTGTCCCATCGTTGTGGGGCCCAGGGGGCCGGCGCAGTGGCACGCCGAAGCAGCCTGTTACTAATAACACAGGTCGAGATGCAGGACAGGAACCCGGAAGTGACCGACAGGCTGCTTCCCCGGCCTCCTCCACCGGGACCTTCTCCGCCGCCTCCCCGGCCTCCTCCACCGGGACCCACGCGCGGGTGGGGAAGGTGGCGAGTGAGAGAGCGTCCCTGCGCACGCGCAGGGACGCTCCCTCCCTCACTCGCCGCCTTCCCCGCGCGCGCGGCCCACCGGCTCTCTGGCTGGCTAAACCGGGACCTCTAATGGTTCCGGTATAGCCAGCCTGGGTGGCGGGATTAGGGGGCCAGGACCGGGACTTTCCCGGCTGCCCGGGACGGTCTGGCCACCCTAGGTGGAAGACAGGAAGGCCTGGTGTGACTTGATCCACGGGATCGCAAAGAGCTGAACTCGACTGTGACTGAACAACAACAAAACACTCAATACATGTAATTTTCCATGCCTTAAATTTTTTGGTCACATTAACAAAGTATTGTAAATAAAGTATTGCACTGATGTGATTTTCATCCATTCTGATAGGCATTCAGAAGTTAATATGATCAAACACATAGCTACAGTAGTCACATTTAAAACTCTTATTGAATTATATAAGCTTTGCATAAGCGAAGTTCTTCAAGATAAATTAATTTTTCTGAGACTATGATCTCCAAAACCTGTTACTGCACAACAGGGCTGAACATGCTCAAGAGGCACAGAAAGTTGACAGTCAATGAAAATTAGTTAAAGGGAACAAATCAGAGGATAGGTAAACAGCCCTTCTCAGGAGCATATAATATCATGAAGAAGATGATTTGGGAGCTTGAATGGGGAATTTTCTGAATGGCTTCTCTTCCTCTGTGATTTTCTTTTGCTCAGCTTGTTCCTTCTCATGGCAAACTTCATGTTCAAATGCCTGTCATAAACACAGAACAAAGTCTGAGTCCACGGGCATCTTTGAGACAACTTTTTGGTCTTAAAGATGCCACTGGACTCAAATTTTGCTCTGCTGCTTCAGACCAACATGACTACCCACCTGAATCTACCATAAAGTTAGTAAAAGTACATCTGCAGAGAAAGGTTGGATTTTTGCATACTCAGACATGCAGAAAAATATTATTTTATGACTTTCAAAAGACTCCCCCAACACCAGGGCAAGATTAACAATTAGGCCAAGTAGGCACTGGCCTATGGGCCCCCACACTTTTAGGGGTCCTGGGCTGGCTTTCCCCCATGCTTGCAGCCCTTCCAACCTGCACATGCAGCCAGCAACTGAGCTGCTCATTGTCTGACTTGCCTGGTGCAGCTGCTGCTGGTGTCACCAAATTTACCTCTCTCTGCCTCTCCCCGACAGCTTTGTCAAAGGGACTTTTAAGAAGGTGCCTGCGGTGTGCAGTGGGGACCACAGGTGGCAGGGTGGGTACTCTGACTCAGATAATTTGTGAGGGGGCCCCCAAGATTTTGACTGCCTAGGGGCCTCCACAGGGTTTAATCCGGCACTGCCGAACGCTGATATTTATTATTCTCAGAATACAGGGTGCACTTGAGAGATGGGGGATGGGGGTAACATCAATTGAGAATTTTGACCTATTTAACCCCCTAAAAATTTATAGTATTCTGGATGGAGAGATGAGCATTGGGAGGGAATTTCCCAATTGCTAATTCCATCCCTGAGATTTCTTGCAGTTCTCCAGCTGGTCAATAGGCAATACAGTTGCTGCAATGGTAATTTAAATTAATCCCAAAACACCAGATGCTGGGGACATACAATGGGGAACAGAAGGGATGCCAACAGCCTGGAGAAAAAAAAAATCCCATCTCTTTAATAGAGGCTTGATGGGAAGTTATTTACCAACTGGTGTTATTTACGTCCTTGTCTTGAAATGCCCTGCCTGCCCATTCCCATATATTAAGTCTCTGTTATAAGGGCAACACATTTTTTCTGTGTTGCTGGCAACCCTAAAGAAGGGGTATTGTCTTTCTGCCAATGTATAGCTTTCCTTCCCCTGCAGGCATCTGACTGGCAGCTTCTGTAAAGAGCTAGAAGAGACAGACCAATGATTTGTTGCAAGAAAGCGCTTCTTTTGTATTTATGTTACAATCTAATGGCTATTCTATTTTAAAAGAAATAAAGTGTAAAAATGTTTGAAGGGGTGACATGTATCATTTTCAGTTTATCTCTAGCTTCATGTATCCCCTGCAGAGAGATTTCATTCAAAAGAAGGAGAGCAGGCCAGAGAGATTTCATTCAAAAGAAGGAGAGCATGGTTTAACTGCTCTGCTCTTGGTTTGTAACAAGACAAGAAGTCTTCAGAACCTGAAAGGAACTTCTCCTCCTCTCCTGGAAGATTGGAACACCTGTCTCCTGCTGCATGAGGTCTTTTGGGAGGGCTTCTTTACCCATTGCAGGGTCAGCAGTGCAAGAACTATTTCAACTGTTCCTTTCAAATTTGAAACATCAATGGCCCAATTCTGTGTATTTTTCCTCAGAAGTAAACTCATACTGAGTTCAGTGAGCAAGTCACATTCTATAATCCATACAATACTTCCTAATCAAGTTGACAGTCTTTGGGATTATGAGGAACAATTTAAGATGGCTCAGTCACAAATACAGTTGCCATCTTTTTCTGGTATGACTGATGCGCCTTTAAGAATATGCTGAGTGTGATGTGACTTACTGAATATTATGAATGGTCTTCATTTCCATTTAATAATTATAAATTGCTTGTTGTTCAGCACAGTTGTGTGGTTTATTGCCTCACCCACCACTGATATTCTTGTCCTGCTGAAATTGTACTTGGAAGTCCAAAGGCTTACTTGTACTGAGGAAGAAGATTTATATCTTTGAAAAGAGAGACAGCTACTCCAGACTCTTTGTTTCTTGCCAGGTCTATTTATCCTTGGACCCAGAGAACTTTGGATGGTTCTTTGGACTCTTGACCTTCATATAGTCTCATGGACTTTGATATTTTTGACTGAGTTTGTGAATAGTTGGCACTTGCAAGTTATGTATATGACATTTCTTGTCTTTGAATTGTATGAAATATAGTTTGTTAAATAAGGTTTGTCGAATAAAGTTTTTCACTTTTTTGTACATTTGTTAATAAGATACACAACTTTGATAAGTTATTCTTTATTGGTGTTCATTTTTTATCTTTCAATCACAGTTTGCATTTTTTTTTTGCTTACCTGTTTCAACTGTGATTCCTCCAGGTTATTGTTCCTAGTTCAGGCTGGCAGTCTTTGGGATTGTAAGGGACAATTTAAGATAGCTCAAAAATATGGTTGCCATCTTTTCCTGCTTAAGAGCTTAATGACAGGCAGATACCCAGCATTACTCCCAGCACAGAGATGGTAGTGATGCATAAAGCTTTCCCTGACAAATTTCTACCTACACTACATGTCAAAGGTATAGGAGTCCTCAGGGCTTTGTTTGTAGAACAAGCCCAGCAGGAACGCATTTGCATATTAGGCCACACCCCCTGATATCGCCATTGATTCACATAGGGCTTTTTTGTAGAAAAAGCCCAGCAGGAACTAATTTGCATATTAGACCACACCTCCTGACACCAAGCCAGCCGGAACTGCATTCCTGTGCATTCCTGCTCAAAGAAAGTCCTGAGTCCTACTGCAGAAAAGAAGGTGGCATCTGTATTTGTGAATCATCTTCAGGTGTCCTTTGTTGTCCCATGGACAGCCTGTGCAGTATTTCAGTCCCAGTAAACCAACAGCAGTTCCTATAAAGTACTTGAGTAAATATATATAAAAACACATGTGAAGTGATATTAATTTTAAATGGTATACATGCATGTAAATGGCAAAGTTTGGCCATCTTTAAGACAGACATGGCAATTAGGCTCTGCAATTAAGCCTGCCCTTTTACACTCATTCGTACCATTCATAATTGATGACAATTCTAATGTATCTTGCCATTCACATTTTGGTACCTTTGGTACTTGAGTTCACAGAGCAAAGTATGAATCTGTTTGCAAAATTTTTGGAGATAAACTACAGAACCACAATAACGATCTAGAAATTGACTGACATAGGCTTCTTTCACCATCTGTTGCCACCAGTGGACTAGCAGTGACTGACCTGTCTTCTCAAAGCTATTAAGGCCTGTTACTAGCATTAAATGCCAGCTGGCCTCTCTTATAATTGCTATAATTCCTTGAGGGTGATTTGATAAGGAAGGGTTTACCATAGCTTGTGTATTATTGTCATAGCCAAGTAGATTCTGGTACCATTTTGTCCTAGTTGATCCTAACACTGCAATCCTATGCAGAGATACTCTAGTCCAGGGGTGGCCAACAGTAGCTCTCCAGATGTTTTTTGCCTACAACTCCCATCAGCCCCAGCCAGCAAGGCCAATGGCTGGGGCTGATGGGAGTTGTAGGCAAAAAACATCTGGAGAGTGACAGAATTTGAATGCGTGGGGAGTTCCCCTGTATGAGCAAACTGTAGAGTGCACTCCAGAAACTGTGATAAAGAGACAAAACTCCAAACAGCCAGTAAACAGTTGTATTTTGGGTTAAGACGTAAGAGGCAGTCACAGACACTCTAATGGTTCATACACATAAAGGCAGTCCTTCCAATATACAGTACCAAGCCAATAGCCAAGAAGAGAAGTCAAGAATCCAGTCCATACATTACATCAATAGCCATGCAATCCTCCAGAGTAACAGTATTTCAGTCAAGATGTTCCTCCTCACTCACGCACGTCCTTCTTATCACCCACAAATGCTGAGAGCAAGGCTTTCACTATTATAGTGCAGCCATCCAATCCTTACACTGATTGTACCATTAGCTGCACCTGTTACTCTCGTGACTTTAATCTCCCCTGCATACCCTAGTTGCATAACAATGACTCAGCAGTTATAGTTCCCTTAAAGCAACTTAACACTGACAGAGAGCTACTGTTGGCCACCCCTGCTAGTCTAGTCTGTCCTTTGATTTGATTGAGTTTAGGCTTTCTGTAGGAGAACATTACAAATAGATGCAGGGATCAAACCTAAACATGCCTACTCAGAAGTAAATCCCATTTTTTTTGAATGGGAGCCTACTTCCAGGAAAATGTTCTTAGAATTGAAGCCTTAAGCAGGCAAGATATGTTCAGGGCCATTATTAATCCTCATCTTCTCTCTGATACTTCAGCGGTCAAGACTTATCTAGGTGTGCATGCTATACACACAGCATTCACATTCCACTGCCCAGCAGTTAAAAATATGAAAAATACAAATTTATTCAGGATAGGATACTGTAATATAGTGGGTTCTTAGGCACTGAAGAGGCGAGGTGGTAGTGATAACAAGTTCTTTATTGAGTACAGCATGGTCGGTGGCTGCATTAACTCAACTGATGAAGGGGGCCCACTGGGCCAACTATATACAACACTGAGTTCCCGCGCTAGCACGTTATTGGGTCATTCAAACCAGCAGGGGGCCTGTGATTGGAGTAGGGCAGTTGGGATTTGGATGCTACTGCCCATTGTTCCTAAGTCCCCAAGCTCAGTCCTTTAGGCTCCAATGAGCCAGGCAGGAACACCATTTAGTAACACATGGATTCACATACATAACAGACACCATGTACAGCAGTCACTTGGCCATAGAAAGGGAACTGAAGATACACTTCAGCAGTGATAACAGGAACCAGAGCTTCCTGTGAATGAATGCATGGAGGAAAGCAGTTTTGGGGAACATCAGTAAGACTATAAAAACCTACAAGTAGAGCAGCAGCCATTTTTGCATCAGGTTGTTCAAAGACTGCATAGTTTTAAACAAAGTTTGTTTAATCTACATTTCAGTGTCCTGTGATTGCATTTTATAACATAACAGAAAGCCCAGGGCTTTTTTGAGCAGGAACACAGGAACACAATTCTGGCTGGCTTGGTGTCAGGGGGTGTGACCTAATATGCAAATGAGCTGTTGGGCTTTTTCTACAAGAAAGCTTTGTGTGAAACAAAGATTATGTTAAGTGTGTGACCTAATATGCAAATGAGTTCCTGCTGGGCTTTTTCTACCAAAAAAAAAGCCCTGAGAAAGTCAAACAGTAAAGCAAAGCCTCCAGGAAATCTAATATTTGAAATAAATTCTGCAGACAAATTGATGTAGAAAGAAAACCTGAAGTTGTAGTGCATTGCAAATGGTGCAGATAAAAAGATGGGAAACTTCAGTCAGCACAAATTCTTCATGTGTCAGTTGGATGACAATGCAGAGAGAGAAAAGGGAAGTTTTGATTTAATAAATTTGAAGCATGCTGTGCTCTACATAAGAAATATTTCATATGAAAGGCACATATTTTTCACCAGAACTTCAGGTAAGGAGAAAACAGAGAAATGTTTGATTGATTTAAAACTGCTAACATAAACCTGTGAATCTAGTGTGCTGCAGAGTGCATAAATCATTTATTAAAGATCTTGTAGTGTATGTCATGGAAATCAGAAAGACTGAGGTCCAGATTAATGAAAGACTGGTTTCATTCTTGTCTATACAGTAAATATATACACAAGATAGAGACATAGGTTAGAAAACAATTGCTCACCCACTCCTTGAATGAAACACTGCACAAATTATGGGTTAAACTGGGAATTTTATTTACGCATAAGCTGATCTGCACCATTACATACATCTTTAAGCATGGGTTGCATTGAGCTTGCAAAGCAAGCTTCCTAACAGGCAACCCCACCCCGGCTCAGGTCCAGGTCCAGAAGCTTCTGGACCCTACCCTTCACTGCCTGCATGCCAGTGCATAGAAGGAATGAGAGAGCATACCCTTGTTGCCCATGATTGCGAAGCCTTAAGGCTGGTCATATGCTCCCCTGACCCCAAAGATAGGTCCCCAACCTATCCACCCAGACTGCCAAACCTCTAGGTAGCCCAGTTGAGTCCCCCCACTCCATTGCTGATATCTTGGGGTGCTTGCCAGCTTGAAACCTCTTCAACCCATGCTTTTCCTGCCACCCCAGTAAAAGCCTAACCAGTGATACCAGACCTATTTATGCCTCACCCCCTCTAACCATGCTGAGCAGGCAAAAAAAGGCCCCCTCTCACAGCCAATTTGATTGAGGCCCAAGAAATTCCTGCTCAGCCCCATAACTGGTGACTAGCTAATCCCACATGGTCTTAACAAGAGGGTGTGTGGGGAGCTCATGCTGGATGGTCAAGGATGATGGTGGCTGACAGACCTGGCTGGCCAGCCCCTCCTTGATTGTTCGGCTCTCTTGTGCTGAGCCTGCATAGGGTCTCCCCACCCTTGTGATTCCATCCAAGGGAGTGGGGGCACAATTGCTGGTGGCTGTGGAATAGCCACTGAAAAGTAGCGGGTCAGACACTATAGTGATTCTAGCATAGCTGTTTTATTAGTGAAAACCCATAGTCAGATCAATTAAGTCAGCCGATGAGGGACAAGGGGACAGGGGGTTGCCTGCAGGATCCAGGTTGATTGAAGGAACTGATTTCCCCGGCTCTAAAGACCTTTGCAGCTACCGCTTGGTACATTCAAGTCTTACGAGGATCGCCTGTTGATCTTTTGCTGGAAGACTCTCAAATGACTGCAGGAGGTCATCTTCTATTGAAACATTAAGGGGACTATGCATCACATCCATAGAGGGCTGCATTGATGACTCATTATCCAGCTCTAGAAAAGGAGTTTTCTTCTCTCTTTGGCTCTGAAGCACTGTGCAGATTAAGGGATTCAATCATAAATTCCAACTCAGATGATACTATCCTTGCAGGATTCTCATTATGAATTGATTACTGTAGTGCTAAAGCTAAACCTGTGATCTTGTCTAGGTCTAGTTTCTCTAGCTGGTTCGATACAGATTGTTTAGCTTGGAAACAAGAATTGAGAGCACAATTTAAAGAGACCTGTCACTCCAAAGACCCAACAAAAATTAAAGCCTACATTGCTTGTAAAACAGCCTATCTGGAGTTTATTACATCCAAAAAGAAAGTTTTCTTTCAGAATAAATGGGACCAATTTTACCACTCGATAAAATCTAATGATATTAAGGCTTTCTGGAGAATCATTTGGGGTAATCTAAAAATCAATTCTGTTACTGACCCAAATATTTCTGCGCAAACATGGGTTGATTACTTCTCTAACATTTTTGCTGCTCCATGTGCATCCCCTCCTATCTTAGCAAACCCCACAGTTACTGATATGCTGGTCTGGCATCCAGTAACTCTAGAGGAAATCAGTGATTTATTGAAGGATTTAAAAGCGGGTAAAGCACCAGGCCCTGATGGCCTTTCCGCTTCACAAAGTTTGCCGATTGGTGGCTCTTGCCCCTTGCAAAATTGTTCTCTTTCATTGATCTGCATGGCTCCATCCCAGACTCTTAGCTCGATTCTATAATTATCCCAATATACAAAAAGGGGGGGTTGGAGTTACCAGAAAATTTCTGCCCCATTAGTTTATTATCTATAGTGGGCAAACTGTATGCTAAACATTTAGAACTCCGATTAACTGACTGGATGCGCCTAGGCAACATCATAGGTCCTGAACAGATTGGCTTCTCCAAAGGCAAATCTGCTATGGACCATTGCTGCACTCTGGCCTTCCTTGCTGAAAAATATATGCATACCGGGACAAAAAAATTATATGCTGCTTTCATCGATTTGAAGGGCGCTTTTGATTCAATAGATAAAGCCAACTATGCATTAAGCTAGGTTATCTGGGAATGGACCCTCATCTGCTGTTTCTCTTGAGGAAACGTCATTCTAATACTTTTTGCCAAGTGAAATTTTCTTCTAGGGGTGACTTGACTAGCAAAATCCCAGTATTAAAGGGGGTTAAACAAGGTTGTGTGCTGGCCCAGCATCTTTTTAATTTATTTTTAACTGACCTGGAACAATTTTTGAACCCTATTAATGGTCATACGCCTAAACTAGAGGCCGAGCGGTCCCCTTATTACTTTATGCCGATGATACTACCATCCTCTCTTGCACAAGTATGGGCCTGCAAAGGTATTTGAATGCCTTCTATGGCTACTGTAATTGTAATTCACTCTCTATCAATTATGCCAAATCTAAAGTAGTTGTCTTTTCAAATTGCTGGTGCCCACAGAGATGGTTTATTGGCAACTCAACAATTGAGCCAACAATTTTTTTTAAATACTTGGGGATCACTTTTAATCACAAATTAAGCTGGGTTTCACATGGTAACAACACCGTCAACTTGGCTAAATGTTTGGTTGCTTAAATTAAACAGTTTTTCTTTGCAAGGGGCAACCAATTAGTTCCAGCAGCAATTAAGGTGTTCAAAGCCAAAACGCTAGCCCAAATTCTCTATGGTATCCCTATATGGATTTCAGCATTTACCAGGAAAGTGGAGGGCATTCAAGCCTCATTCTTTAGACAAATTCTTGGTATGCCAAAATGTGTGTCCTATTTTGGTCTCTGCTCTGAAGTGGGTCAGTCTTTGGTGGAGACAAAAGCCTGGATTGCAGTGTTTAAATTCTGGCTCAAAATTCACTTTAGAACAGATCCTAACAGCCTTCTTGATTGTATGAAAAGAGACCCATATATTTCATCCTGGACAGCAGTGCTTATGTCCAAACTTAACCAGTTGGGGATAGAGATTGATGATTTTTTTACTTCTGATGAGTCATATATCTTCAGATGTATTAAACTGAGACTGTGGGAGTTGGAGGCAATGAAACTACGGCCAACAGACCCTTATATTTGCTCCCCAGCTTCCTTAGGTCTTTATGCTTTCTGCGGCAAAATGCCCCATTATCTATCAGACTTAACCATTCCAAGTCATCGCAGGGCATTTATGTTGGCTAGACTAAACGCGTTTCCCTCCAAAGTTTTACAAGGGAGATATCATCGAGTCCCTTTAGGCAACAGACTCTGTTCCTGTGGAGCGAATATTCCCGACAATTCAGCATATATTGCTTGATTGTTCCTTTTATCATAATCTCTGTAAAGATTTATTTTGTAAGCTTTCTTTCTCCCCAGATTTGTCTATTCTGCCACTCTGTTATTATTTATTGAATGATACTGAGGGGGAGGTTAGTGAGGCTGTGGCAAAATTTTTCGCTGACATCCTTAAATTTAAATCTGACCATGTATGAATGCAGCTGTAAGCTCGGTTTTATTTCGATTTTATCTCCAATGTTTAAATTTTATACTCTGTGTATTTTTATTTGCAACTGTTATTCCATTAAAGGTTTTGTATGGTATGGTAGTGAAAACCCATCTGAAGACACACATGGCTAGCTGCAACCAATGTTCCCTCTAAGCTGCAGAGTCTTGTCAGCAAAGTTTCAACTTTGTGAGCTACTGGCATTAAAGTTGGGAGCTACTACATAAGTGGGCCTATAGTCTTGCACTGTAGAAGACTGCCCAAACCAAATGGAAGTTTTAGTATTAGCAAAAGTCCCAGCCACAAAGTTCTGCTCCACAGGCTGATGAAAGTGGTAAGGCTTGTTATAAGTGTGGCAACATCAGCCATAGTTAGGGTAGTCAACCTCTGTGGGAACAGAAGATCTCTCAAAATTATCCACACAACAGACATTGGTTCCCCTTGAGAAAATGGCTGCTAGTCCACCCCAAAATATATTGGAATTTCCCAACATGGAGCTTGCAACCCTAGCATCAGTTCTTATCTTGTGTGGGAAAAAGAATACAGAAAATGTGGAAAATATACTAATTTTGATTTGATTTAATATCTTCAATTTGATTCAATTTGATATTTTTATAAATGATTTGGATGAAGGACTAGAGGGAATGCTTATTAAATTTGCAGATGATACTAAATTGGAAGGGTCGCACATACAGTAGAAGACAGTCAAGTTACAGGATGGTCTTGACAGGCTGGAAAACGGGGCTAAAACAAATAAAATGAATTTCCAATTCTAATCCAATAAAACAAACTTTTAATGGCATAGTAATGCAGTAAAACAGGAATAAACAGTCCAAAACTAGACGTAAAATGAATTTTAGTAGGGATAAATGTAAAGTTCTGCATTTAGGTAGGAAAAATCCAATGCATGATTATAGAATGATGGAGACTTGTTTTGGCAGTAGTATGTATGAAAAGGATCTGGGGGTCTTAATGGACTAAACATTGAACATGAGTCAGCTGTGCAATGTGGTAAGTGTTCCCTCTAAGCTGAGTTAGCATGAGTTAGTTCACAGATTTTTAACCTCCAGCTCACACATTTTTGTCTTAGCTCAGGAAGGATGACCCCAGAGCACAATAGTTTAAGCAGTATCTCACAACTTTAATGCCAGTAGCTCACAAAGTAGAATTTTTGCTCACAAGACTCTACTGCTTAGAGGGAACATTGGATGTGGTAACTAAAAAGGCCAATGCAATTTTGGGCTGTATCACAGAAGTATAGTGTCCAGGTCACATGAAGTGATGGTATTGCTGTACTTTGCTCTGGTTAGACCTCACCTAGAGTACTGTGTTCAGTTTTGGGCACCACAATTTAAAAAAAGATATAGACAAGCTGGAAAGTGTCCAGAGGAGGGCTACAAAGATGGTGAGGGGTCTGGAGACCAAGTCTTTTGAAGGAGTTGGATATGTTTAACCTGGAGAGGAGACAACCGTACTTGAAAGGCTGTCATATAGAGCAGGGGTGGCCAACGGTGGCTCTCCAGATGTTTTTTGCCTACAACTCCCATCAGACCCAGCCAGCATGGCCAATGGCTGGGGCTGATGGGAGTTGTAGGCAAAAACATCTGGAGAGCTACTGTTGGCCATCCCTGATATAGAGGATGGTGTGGAGTTGTTTTCTGTTGCCTCAGGTTGAACCAGAACCAGTGAGCTGAAATTGAATCAAAAGAGTTTTTGACTAAACATTAGGAAGGACTTCCTGACAGTTTGAGTGGCTCCTCAGCAGAACTGGCTTCCTCGGAAGGTGGTGGGTTTTCCTTCTTTGGACGTTTCTAAACAGAGGTTAGATGGCCATCTGACAGCAATGCTGATTCTATTAACTTAGGTAGATCATGAGAAGGGTGGCAGGAAAGGCCACTTCTCATGGCCCCTTCTGATACACCTGAGCAGATTCTGTTTGCCATTTGGGGTCAGGCAGCAATTTTTCTCCAGGCTAGTTAGGCCAGAGATTCTGGAGAGATGGGTTTTTTTTTTGCCATATTCTGGGCTTGGAGCAGGGGTCACTGAGTGTGTGTGTGTGGAGGGAGGTATTCATGAATTTTTTGCATTGTGCAGGAGGTTTGGACTAGATGACCCTGGAGGTTCCTTCCAACTCTATAATTCTTTGATTTTATCTATAATATTAGATTGAAGGAGATTCCAAGCAGTGGAACAAGTACTTAGAAGTTTCAGCATAGACTGGACTAATCCCCGTACCCTACACATCTTTTTTTAAAAAGTGAGCTTAACAGCAGCAAAGTTTGTACCTCCCCCCCTCCCCCAAAAAAGTTACTCTGAGGCCTACTGCTTCCTATCCCAAAAACAAGGGAAACAAAAGCCTTGGATAAAAGCTTTAATTGAGCATAATTATTTGTGAAGGACTTCACACAGTGATGCCACAGGGAGGAAAGGGGGAGGGGTGGCTTTGTGACAGATGGAAAAATCATTGCCATGATTGGCTGACCTTTTTGCTTTGCCTCCCTCCAACCTATCCCTTCTAAACATTTTTGTCCTCCATCCATTTCAGCCACCACTCTCATTGTAAGCTTTTCAGCGGCATCATTCTGATAACTAGAGAATCTCAGAGAGCTGGCCTCTTTCTTCATTCAAGTCAGAAAGAAGAAAAGTGGTATGTACATTTGTAATTTGTCCCCTTTCAGCAACTTTTCCCTCTACCACTTTGACCTTAACAAACAGGGCTCAGGAACTTTCATGCTCAGTTCAGAAACACTGTGAGTATGGAAGCAGCCTGAGGATTGAGGCTAATGCACAACACACAAGCTTTTCTGGCAGTGTGCAGCTCTTAAAAACCTGTTGCTCTTGGCTTTGATCTATGGAAGATGTGTGGGGAGTAAAGATGTAGAGTCCTCACTTTTTGGATCAGTACTATCTATTTTAGACCAGCATTCTCTGAAGTATTTGTGTGCATACATGTGGGTGTCCATGTACATATATCAGAACATGTGTGTGCTAAGATGGCTCTTACATACTGGTTTCTGCATACCTGAATGCATACATGTATCTCTACATGCATGTGCACCTTTACATGAGAGATGTGAGTGTTGTAATATGACTTGTATTGTGCATGTATGCATGTACATGCACCATATCTGCGTAGGTATTAGTATGCCAATCCATACTTGTACATATACAGGTGGAAGTGTCTGTGAATGCATACATTTTAGCCAGGTCTTGGATTCAGTGGGAGCTCACAGGAGCGCAGTCTCTGAACCTTTCTGAGAGTTCCACCTCCTCCTTCCCACCTTGTCCATTGAATAGTAGGTGCAGCTGCATAACAATCCCTGGATGAGCTCCACCACCTGTTTTTCTACAAAATGACCCCTGATTTTAGCATATATAAATGTGTATGATAATACTGTTATACATGACAACATGGAACAAATGCTTTGGCCATTTTTTCCTTGGCTACTGTCCAAGTATCAGACTCTTTGGAATGAAACAGCCTTTCTTCCAAGAAAGTGAATCAGTTTTAAATGTCCCTGCACAATCCACCCTTGTGCTGTATGAAGGGCAAACCTTGTATCAGATTCAGAATGCCTCTGTTCTAGATAGCCTCTTCTTTTTAGGTGGCCAGAGCTTTTGACCCCCATTTCATTTTCTAAAAGCTGGCTTTTGTCTGGGGAATTGCACTGATCACTCAGGTTACAAAGGAGTGTATGTCTCTATTAGAGTGTGCAGGCACATATAATATATGACAACAGCACACGTAAAAATGCTATTAAAGCAGAGAGTCACATCCTAGGAAATCCTCAGAGGCTCTTATTTTATTTCTGTATATATACATTTCATGAAAGGTAGATAAATGTACGGAGCCCTGTGGCACAGAGTGGTAAGCTGAAGTACTGCAGTCCAAGTTCTGCTCATGACCTGAGTTCAATCCCGGTGGAAGCTGGGTTCAGGTAGCTGGCTCATGGTTGACTCAGCCTTCCATTTTTCTGAGGTCAGTAAAATGAGTACCCAGCTTGCTGAGGGTAAAGTGTAAATGACTGGGGAAGACAATGGTAAACCACCCCATAAAAAGTCTGCCATGAAAACATTGTGAAAGCAATGTCACCCCAGAGTCAGAAATAACTGGTGCTTGCATGGGGGATTACCTTTCCCTTTCCCTTTTTTTTAGATGAATACTAAGAGTTACTTAGAGGAAATGCGGGGAATTTTTAATCAGTTATCTGAATATATTTTTAAGATTAAATAACATCTGTTTAGATTGGGGTGACAGCATTTCCCACTATGCTTTTTCTTGATAGAAATTGTCTCCCTTGAATTTATGTTAGCTCTGGTAAGAACTAAAGACAAGCATAATACAGGAATCCCTGTCCCCTCTCCCCCCCTTATCAGATCTCACAGCAGCTTGAGGGAGCCAGTTTCTGTTATGGGCTCCTGCGGTTGCCTTTTAACTTCTAAAAAAAGAAAAAGAATGCTAGGGCACTTGATCATGGATATCTCACATTTTGTCTAGTTGCATTCTTAAGTTTTTCACCCTACAAAAAATAATGACCTATGTATTTTCCAGGGAATGTTATGGAGCTTAAGTATTATCTGAAGTACTACACACCAAGTAGACTTAGGTGTGTAGTCAAATCCATGACATTTTTTAAAAAAAATTCCCTATGTCACATTGCAAACAGCTCGTAAAAATTTCCAAAGGTTGTACTTTGTCTTGCTGAACTGCAGAGAGAGATAGCTGACAGTTCTGATGAATATTTTGAGCTGAGTTAATGTTGCTCAAGGTTGCCTAGTTTTCCACAGGCATGACCCGTTTTCTCTCCTTCTTGCCAGTTGGCAGTGAGGGTTTATATTTTTAATATAATTGATAAAATAAAAAATAGGTTGGTTTTTTAACTGTTAAGTCACTTAAATGCCACGTGCTGTGCCTTTAAGACCTTTGCCACACTATGTTTGTAGCAGCATTCCTAAATTCCTGCTGGAAGCAGGAGAATCTCCCTTCCCAAAGAGGGCCTTTCCTGCAACTGCTCAGCTGGGCAGCAAGAGAAAAGTGAGAGGGAAATGGAGGGGCTGCTTAACGTCCCAACACACTGACATCACTTCCAGCATAATCAAGAGTGATTTCAGCACATTACAAGTGATACTCAAGCATTTAGCCAAAACTTTATGATTAAATAGAATTTTGGCTGAATGCTACAATTTTTCCACAGAGGTGAATCTCCTGCTGGCAATCCTAGTTTGCAATCAGTTTTTACTTTTACTTCCTACCCTACCTTTTTTGTACCTCAAAACTTGCTTCTCTAAACACTGCAGCTGCCCTTTCTAATTCCCTTTCCCTCCTGCTATCAATTCTGCTGGGGTGTGGGAGGACCTCTGCACCCTAAATGAATTAGTATCTTCCATTGGCTCTACCCTTTGACAGCATACCTCTGTCCCTGGGCACAGGGGCTCCAAACCTTGTCCCATTGCCTCTACCTTTGTCTAGAAGTGTCCTGGACTGAGCTCTGCCTCTTCCCTGATTTGTGCCTTCCAAATGTTGTCAACCCTAATAATAATAATAATAATAATAATAATAATAATAATAATAATAATAATAATAATAATAATAATAATAATAATAATAATAATAATAATAATATTTTTTTTTAGGACTATGTTCTTCCAGTTTTTCCACAGCTAGAATAATGAACCTATTTTAACCACTTAAAGTACTATTCCATAGAGTCTAAATAGGAATGAAGCCACACAAATGAGGGTTGTATTTGGAAAGGGAATCAGGTGTGATCACCCTCCCTCCCTGTGTTCCTATCAGAAAAACTGGTAAGGTAGCACTGAGGCCTTTGAACTACGGTCACTTGCTTAAAGTATATGAAACAAGAACAGAGTACATCTGGGTAATGATTCCACACTATTTAGTGAAAAGTCATTGCATGCAAACATTTGGGTTATGCTTGGCAACTTTTCAACCTGCTTGTGTAGCTGTGTTTTTAATAATATTGATGTGCAGTCATTAACAGGTTATAGGCTTGCCATCCCTGGGTTGGAAAGTTTCTGGAGATTTGGGGGTGGAAACTGGGGATGGTGGGGTATGGGGATGGGATGGACCTCTGTGGCATTTGATGTCTTAAAGTCCACCCTTCTAACAGTCTTTTCTTCTGAGGAATGGATCTCTGTATTCTGGACATCAGTTGTAATTCTGGAAGATCTACAAGCCCTACCTAGAAGCTGGCAACTCTAAAAGGTTTATTTCCATACCATGAACGTCTTCCCCTTTTTGTATATCAATCTGCTGTTAAAGCAAGAAGACCAAGCCTGATTAGCTTTTGGTCCATTGGCAGCAACTTTCTGGGCCCTGTAGGAAAGACTTACGAGCAGTTGCTTCTGATAAAAGATGAGCCAAAAAACTTTTGCTGAAAGGTGGTGTTTCCATCCTGCAGAGTGCATGCTAGTTGCTGCAACATATATGCTGCTGTTTCCTAAAAGCTAACACAGAATGCTGGCAAGTGGTCAGCCAAGTCCAGAGACAAAGAATCTATAACTCAGATATTCTGCATTTCAGGTCCCAACTATGTGCCCATTGCTTAGAGCAATGCCTCTCTCCAGCTGGTGAACTGGGATAACTGGGGTTTGGATACCAGTAGTTAGAGTGCAAATTCTGGGCTAATGGAGGGGACTGAAAAATAGGTCCTGAACAAAGGTAATTTCAGTTAATTAAAAACAAAAAGTTGGAAACAATGTACTGTTAAAATGAAAGCTTGGGAGGATACAGTAGGTTCCAGGAATGGAGTATGAGCAACTAAAGTGTCTGGGGGAGGGAGAGGCTATGAATTAGGGTGTTTGGGTACTGATTCTGAGCTAAGTCCAGTGGCTGATCAGGACAATCTGGGGAGTCTTTCTAGAGCTGAAGAATGGTGAATACTTCAGTTCAACATGTAATTTCTTGTGTGTGTAACTTGTCAACAAAAATCAGAAAATAGCGAATGCAGGAAGTTATTTGCATATTAGGCCACACCCCCTGATGCCAAGTCAGCTGGAACTGCATTCCTGTGCATTCCTGCTTAAATAGAGCAAATGCATTATCAATTCTTTTTAAATCCAGAGGAGATCCAGGATATCACAAGCCAGTCAGACTAACAAATGTTCCACATGAATTAAAAAAGGCAATTATTAAACATAGATAAAGTGGGTAGCCATGTTTGTCTGCCAGTAGCAGTTAGGGTTGCCAAGTCCAATTCAAGAAATATCTGGGGACTTTTGGGGTGGAGCCAGGAGACTTTTGGGGTGGAGCCAGGAGACACTGGGGGCGGAGCCAGGAGCAAGGGTGTGATAAACATAATTGAACTCCAAAGGAGTTCTGGCCATCACATTTAAAGGGACAGCACACCTTTTTAAATGCCTTAAATAATGAAGGATAGGGGCACCTTCTTTTGGGGCTCTCAGAATTAGACCCCCTGGTCCAACTGTTTTGAAACTTAGAGGGTGTTTTGGGGAGAGGCACTAGATGCTATACTGAAAATATGGTGCCTCTACCTCAAAAAACAGTCCCCCCCAGAGCCCCTGATACATCCAGATCAATTCCCCATTATACCCTATGAGAATCGATCTCCACATAGGGAATAATGAAGTGCCCAGCAGACATTTCCCTCCCCCTCCCCCATTTCTGGCATCTCTGAAGCAAGGGATTGGCATCTCTACTCATGAGTTGCTGCCAATTTCTTCAAAGTAACACAGACACACCATCCCAAGAGGAAGCCTTTCAATCGGAGACTGAAGCCTTTGGAGGTGGAAAGTCATATGGTGGCTGTAGGGGTGGGGCTTCCCCCCACCGGCCAGCTGACTGGGGGTGGGAAGGAGCCTGGGAAAGCTGGAGAACCCCTGCTGGGACCTGGGAATTGGCAAGCCTAGTAGCAGTAGAAAAGAGTCCAGTAGTACCTTAAAGACTAACAAAATTTGTGGCAGGGTATGAGCTTTCATGAGTCACTGCTCACTTATTAATAGGGTTGCCAGGTCTATGTTGAAAAATACCTGGATACTTTGGGGATGGATCCAGGAGATGGAAGGGTTTGGAGAGGGGAGGGGCCTCTGCATGGTACAATGCCATAGAGTCTACCCTTCAAGCAACCATTCCCTCCAGGGGAGCTGATCTCACCAGCTGGAGATCAGCTATAAAAGCAGGAGATTTTCAGGCCCAACTTGGAGGCTGGCAACCCTACTTATTAATCATGTAGAGAACTACTGAGGGGAAATCAGCATGGCTTCTGCAAGGTAAGTTCTGTCTCACCAAACCTTTGGAGTTTTCTGAGAGAGCTAATAAGTATGTGGATAAGGATGATCCAGCAGATGTCATAGAATTTCCAAAAGGCTTTACCAAAGTCCTTTACCAAAGACACCTCAGTAAACCTGGCAGCCATGGAATAAGAGGCTAGGTCTTCTAATGGATTAAAAACTGGATATAGAACAAGAAGAAGAGAGTAGCGATAAATGGACAGTTCTCACAGTGAAAGGAAATATGCAATGGGGTCCCACAAAAAGTGGCACTGCAACAGATGCTATTTACTTTGGTCATTAATTACATGGAATTCAAGTTATATGGAACTTCATCTTTCCTCATCTTCATGTTAGGAAAAGCAGAGAAGATCTAACAAAAAAAAAAAGCAGAGAAGATCTGACAAAAAGAGAGAGAGAGAACAGAACAACCCTAAAAATTCTAGGAGATTATAATCCTGTCCAAACATTCTTTTCTTTATTTTAATTCTTTATTAACATACCTATACTCCACCTTTTCCCAAGTCTCAAGGCAGCCTATAAATTCAAGCCTGAAAACATGGTGGTGATGGAAAGCATCATCAAGTCACAGCCAATTTACAGCAGTCCCACAGGGATTCCAAGGCAAGAGACAGCCAGAGGTAGTTTGCCATTATCTACAAGTAAACCTGGACTTCCTTGATGGTCTCCCACACAAATATTAATTAAGGCTGACCCTGCTTACTTTCCAAGATCTAACAAGATCAGGCTAGCCTGGACCATCCAGGTCAGGGCTCTGGAAACATACAAAATATATAAAAACTTCAAACAATTCCCTCATCCCTGCAGCCCTAGCAAATAAAATGCCCTTGTTCAGTACCTCCTAAACTAGAGATGGCACCCCCCTCACCTCCCCAGGTTCATTTGCTGTGACCTCAACAGAGAACAGTCTTCAACACTCCACCTGGGTTAATGTCAGAATTTAAGCACTGTGGAGAACAAGTCCCAGGCAATAAGCAGTAATTTGTGAGCCGTAATTCACCAAATTGTTAATAGCATCTCAGTATTTTCATCTCAGTGTGGTGTGAACCTGGACTCTCCATTTCTGAAGCTGCCTCCCCCTTTGCCACAGTGGACCAGAATGTCCTTTCAATTTCGTCCGTTAAACAGTCAAATCAGTTTCTTAAGCCAAAGGTGACTCTACCCTGGGCCCCTCTGGCACAGTGGAACATTCAAGCATGTGAAAAAGACTGAAAGGGGAAGGAAAGTAATAATCCCCCGGGGGCTCAAAGCTTCAGCCATTTGTTCTCAGCAGCTGTGAAGCTCCCAGTCTCTCTGTATGAAGCTTGTAAAGGAACATCTTTTAAAAACGCTGCAGGGCAAGGTCAGACAGGCTCTGGAAGCAACAGAAGGTATATAATGAGCTAAAGCAAAGGCTCGACAAGCTGGAGCAAGAAAGGCAGATATCCAGTTGTATAGAAGGCAGTTGGAGATGTGACAGTTAAATAAGAAGAAAGTATAGGAAACAGCACCGAGGGATTGGGAATATAGTCCTGATAAACTCTACTGAAGACTGCATTTAACCTTGAGAAAAGCCCTTTTAGCCCTGCTTCTTTTACCACTTCCTGTGCTTAAGCTCTAATATAAAAGTGTTTAAGGTTGTCTTGAACCCAATCAAAGCTGTGCAGGGAGGGTAGGATTGCCAACACCAGCTTGGAAAATTCCTGGAGATCTGGGGGGGGGGGGTGGAGCCTGGGGAGGGATAATGCTGGGTATAATGCTGTAGAGTCCCCTCCTCCAAAACAGCTATTTTCTCTAGAATCATAGAGTTGGAAGGGATCTCCACGGTCATTTAGTCTAACCCCCTTCACAATGCAGGAAATTCACAAATAGCGCCCCTCTAAATTCACAGGATCCTCATTGCTATCAGATGGCCATCTAGCCTGTGTTCAAAAACCTCCAAGGAAGGAGAGCCCACCACCTCTTGAGGAAGCCTGTCCCCCGAGGAACCTCTCTAACGGTCAGGAAGTTCTTCCTAATGTTGAGTCGGAAACTCTTTTGATTTAATTTCAACCCATTGGTTCTAGTCCTACCTTCTGGGGTCACAGGAAACAATTCCACACCATCCTCTATATGACAACCCTTCCAGTACTTGAAGATGGTGATCATATCACCTCTTAGCTGCCTTCTCTCCTGGCTAAACATGCCCTGCTCCTTCAACCTTTCTTCATAGGACTTGGTCTCCAGACCCCTCACCATCTTCGTTGTCCTCCTCTGGACCCATTCCAGCTTGCCTATATCCTTCTTAAAATGTGATGCCCAAAACTGAACACAATACTCCAGGTGACGTCTTACCAGAGCAGAGTAAAGCGATACCATCACTTCACGTGATCTGGACACTATACTTCTGTTGATACAGCCCAAAATTGCATTTGCCTTTTTAGCCATCACATCACACTGTTGACTCATGTTCAGCGTATGATTCACTAAAACCCCTAGATCCTTTTCGCACATACTACTGCTAAGACAAGTCTCCCCCATCCTATAACCATGCATTGGATTTTTCCTACCTAAATGCAGACCTATACATTTACCCCGTTAAAATTCATTTTATTGGGTTTAGCCCAGTTTTCCAGCCTATCAAGATTATCCTCTTTGGATGTGATCTGTCAACCAGTTACAGATCCACCTAACAGTAACAGGATCCAAACCACATTTTACCAACTTGTCAACAAGGATAGTATGTGGAACCTTATCAAAAGCCTTACTGAAATCAAGATAAACTATGTCTACAGCATTCCCCTGATCCAGCAAGGTAGTCACTTTCTCAAAAAAAGAGATCAGGTTAGTCTGACATGACTTGTTCTTGAGAAACCCAAGTTGGCTCTTAGTAATCACAGCCATCCTTTCTAAATGTTCCAGGACTGACTGATGATTTGTTCTAAAACTTTTCCAGGTATTGATGTCAAGCTGATGGGTCGGTAGTTACCCGGATCCTCCCCTTTCCGCTTCTTGAAGATGGGGGATAATATTTGCTTGCCTCCAATCTTCTGGCATCTCTCCTGTTCTCCAAGAATTCTCAAAAATAATATCCAGAGGCTCAGAAATAACGGGCGTTTTCGCACTGACCTTACTCGGGAGCGACGTCCCTCTTCACCGCGCAGCGTCTGCGCGGATTTCGCACTAATTGTTCCGCAGAATCTGGAAGAGACACAAAGTCCCGCGGCTTTTGCATCGCAAATGTAAACTGGCCAAAAGCTAAATGTAAACTGGCCAAAAGCCAGTTTACATTTTGCGATGCAAAAGCCGCGGGACTTTGCGGCTCTTCCGGGTTCTGCGGAGCAATTAGTGCGAAATCCTTGCAGACGCTGTGCGGTGAAGAGGGACGTCGCTCCCGAGTAAGGTCAGTGCGAAAACGCTCTACATCTGCAAACCCTTAGATGCAGTTCATCTGGCCCTAAGGATTTAGTTTCATTCAAAGAAACTAGGTGTTTATGTACTACCCTTATGCTGATCCTAGGTTGCAATGCCATACCCTCATTATATGTTCTGTTTTTGCCATGATGAGCACTGTTTCCCTCAGAAGAGAAGACTGAGGAAATGTAGGAATTGAGTAGTTCCGCCCTCTCTTCATTACCTGTTACAATTTCACTCCCCTGCCTTTGCAATGGGCTCATGATGTCCTTGTTCTTTTTCTTACTCTGAACATAAGAAAAGAACCCCTTTTTTGTTATTTTTAGCATTTTTGGCTAGCCTAAGCTCATACTGAGCTTTAGCTTTCCTAACTCTCTCTCTTACAAGCACTGGTGATTTGTTTATATTAATTCTTGGTTATAAGGCCATCCTTCCATTTCCTAAAGGAGTCTTTTTTATTTCTCAAGTCTTTAGAGAGCTGTTTATGGAGCCACCTCGTCTTCTTTAGGCTTCTTCCATTTTTTCTTCTCATAGGAATTGTCTGATTGCACTTTCAGTATTTCGTTTTTAAGAAATTCCCAGCCCTCTTCCTAAGTATTTCTGACTATGGGATTTTACCCAGCATAGTTCTAAGTTTGTCTAAGTTTGCCTTTCTGAAGTCCAACTTATAAGTCTGACTACATATAACTTTCCCCTTCCCTAAGACTGTAAATTCCAAAATCATATAGTCACTACTGCCCAGGGTGCCCACTATTTTCACTTCATCAATCAATTCTTCCTTGTTGTTGAAACAAGTCCAAGATAGCAGATCCCCTTGTTTCCTTTTCACTTTCTGGAAAAGAAAGTTGTCAGCAAAACAAGTCAGGAAACTATTTGACATTTCATTTTTAGCAGAGTTGGACTTCCAACAGATGTCCAGGTAATTGAAATCTTCCATGCAATCTGTTGTAGGAGTATCTCATCCAAGTCCTCTGCCTGGATTTGTGGTCCATAGCAGACCCCCAACATAATATCACTGTTATTTCGAACTTTTATTTTTACTCAGAGACTGCCATGCTCAGATTCACATATTTCCTCACAAGTATATATCTCCTTCACATATACTGCTACCCTCAGCCCCTTCTAATTTGTCTGTCCCTTTAAATAAGTTGTACCCCTGAATCCTAATATTCCTATTGTGAATGTCATCCCCCCAAGTTTCAGTAAGACCTATTATGTCATAGTCTCCTTCCTGTATTAGGACTTCCAGTTCCTTCTGTTTGTTTCCCATACTCTATGCATTAGTGTAGAGACATTGGAATCCATGTTTTATGCTTCCTGAGGGTTAATTTCTGTAATGCCTGCAAGCTAACATTACCTAGTGTATGCACCACTCTCTGCAAAGCTTTAGTGTTCTCATCCCCAGTTTCTGGCATCATATGAGGCTTTGAATTATTGTCTCACTCCCCCATACAATTCAGTTTAAAGGCTTCCTTATTAGGTTAGCAAGGCTGTTACCAAACACCCTTTTTCCTACCTTTGTAAGATGCAAACCATCTCCTGATAGAAGACCACCATCTCAAAAGCTTAAGCCATGATCCAGAAATCCGAATCTTTTCTGATGACACCACTGACATAGCCAGTCATTTATTTGAAGTATTCTTCTTTCTTGTCCTAAGCCACAGCCTTCAACAGGAAGAACCTATGAGAATACAATCTGTGCTCCCACCTCCTTCACCTTCTGACCTAGAGCGACATAGTCTTTTCTAATACATTCAGAGCCGTGATGGGCAGTATCATTTGTTCCCACGTGGATCGGCAGGAAAGCATAATAATTAATGGGTCTGATAAGTTTTCCAATCCTTTCTGTCACATCCTGAATGCATGCACCTGGCAGACAGCAGACCTCTTGGGAGGACAAATCTGGTCGGCACACTTTGGGCTCCACCCCTCTGAGCAAGAAGTCTCCAATTACCACCACACTCCTTTTCCTATATTGGGGAGTGGAAGCTCCAGGCTTCTTATCCCCAGGATCCTGAGAAACTTTCTTTAAGCTTCATGGAGGCTGGGGAAGTAGCCCTTGTTCCACTGGTTCAGAATCAGTTTCTGTGGGGAGATCCTGGAACCTATTGCTGAGCAGCAGATCCATACTATGGAGATCAATTGTAATTCCAGGAGATCTCCAGGCCCCACCTAGAAATTGGCAACTCTAATGGGAGGGAGTGGACTGGACTTGGTAGTGTTTGATCAGTAGTGGGAGGGAAGCATTTTGCTCATGCTCAAAATATACTGCTTGCTTTGTTATTCTGATTCATATTCTAGAAGTGAACCCTAGAGCTAAACTCTGGTGAGCTTTGACTGTTAGGTGTTAAAATTCCCTCCCATCCTTCTGGAGTTTCTTCCAGTCTGCTCAGTGGGGTAGGATGCAGAGAGCTATTCTTATCACTGCAGGACTGATGCCCAGAGAGACTGATGGGCCAAAAGTGCACACCAGGTAATCTGTATATGAATAGAAAATGGCTTGTTATTTTCTCCAGCTTTTTAAAAAAATTATGTTATTGTTGTTTCTCCCCACTTAGTCAGATCCAGAATGTGGACTGCAGCCTTGATGAGTGCAATATTTGTCCTGATTTTTGCACTGGCTCCAGCAGCTCTGTCTAAAGAAGATGGGAAGAAAAAGCTGAAAACTCACATTCCATTTTATGACAACTTGGATCTAGACAGTGATGATGCCAGCCTGGACAATTATGGAGAAATCATTGATCTCAGTAGTTATGAGGATATCTATGATTATGAAGACTTGGCATCAAAGGTACTAAACAATCAGGGCCTTGCATATTTGATGTACTCAAATTCCCATCAAAGTAATTTGGTATCCACTAAAGAATTTGCTATGGTGATGTTCTGCATGATTCCTTGTCCTTTTACTTTCTGTCCCCTGTCTCTATTCCATCCATAGTCTTCCATTCTTCACTTCTTGGTAAAATATTCTGAATACTTTGAAAATAGAAGCTTTGAGAAAAATAAGATGTGAATATATAGAAATTCATATACTTTATTCAGTTTGCAAAATCTGGGCTACTTTGGTGAACAATTAGAAATTCTGGTAGACACAGCCATGTGGCTCTATGACATAGACATCATTTTTTTTATCTCTCCTATTTCCCACCAGTTATGTTAGTTTATTTTAATGCATTCCTAAGCTGCTTTTCAACCCCACATGGTTCCCAAGCTGGTTTACAAAACGAATTACAGATAATAGAAGTAGACAAAAATCATCATTGAACATCATATTTCAACAAACTAACGAATAAAAAGTTCCATAGCACCATTAGTCAGTATAATTCAAAGGCCTGGAAAAGGAAGGTCTTTAGTCCAGATGGTTTTTAAAGAGGGGGCCAGACGAGTACTCTTGACTCCTTAGAGAAGGTGTTCCAGAACCAAGGGGCAGCAACTGTAAAGTTTGTCCCCTGACTCCTACCTAGCAGAACTTCAGTTAGAGTTGGCTCCTGAAGAAAGGCCCCATGTATAGATCTCAAGTCCAGGTTCAGACAATACATGTAGAGAGGCACTTCTTCAGCAGCTCTGGGCACAGCCATAAAAGTAAAAACAACAACAACAGCATCTTGTACTGAGCCCAGAAACAAATAGGAAGCCAGTGCAGATGACACAAACCCCGTCTAATAAGGTCACCCCAATGACAGTAGAGGATTCAGAACAGGGGTACAGGACTGCTGCAGCAATTGCCTTGGCAAGCATATTAAAAACCTTCAGGACCAACAAATTGGATGTGTCAAGCACCAATGGCAAGATCAGCTCAGACAGCTCAGGAAAAGAGACCATTATGCAGCTGGGAGGAAAATTCCTCTTCCTCAGCATTTGTATTTTATCCTGTAATGGACCTGCTTCTAAATGCTTCTCACTATGCTGTCCTTGTATATAGGCAGCCACAGATGTTTTGTAGGAGACTGAACTTTCCCTTTAATTTCTATGTGTCAGCGTTCAGAGACTGCTGTTGATAATTTTGACCCTCTCAGAACTGGTTTGGTATCTGTCTTCAGGGCTACTGTCCAAAGTCCTGTTGGTCCTTGGGATCAGTTTGTAACACCAAATGAAAGACAATAAGCCTGCCTGGAGTAGACGAGAAGAAGAAGATGATGATACTGGACTTATACCCCACCCTTCATTCCAAATCTCAAGGGTCTCAGAGCGGCTTACAATCTCCTTTACCTTCCTCCCCCACAACAGACACCCTGTGAGGTGGGTAGGGATGAGACAGCTCTCAAAGCAGCTGCCCTTTCAAGGACAACTCCCGCAATAGCTGTGGCTGACCCAAGGCCATTCCAGCAGCTGCAAGTGGAGGAGTGGGGAATCAAACCTGGTTCTCCCAGATAAGAGTCCGTGCACTTAACCACTACACCAAATGGGCAGCAACCATCTTATCATTTCTTTGTAAACAGAGCTAATTCAATTTGTGACTGCAGCATGGGGGAGAAGGGATTTAAGTTTTCACAATCTGGAGTGTTTCCGGGGAGCCACTCTTTGCCCCATCAGTACATGCAGAGCCCCCAGTGCCGTATATAGCAGCTATCCAGGGTGTTTCAAGCAAATTGTGCAAGGGAAAAAGTTTAAGCTCCTTTTTTCTGCATGTCTGGAAATGAAGTTCCCAGTAGGAAATTTGCAGTTCATGTCTGATAGAAAGTCCTGGCAAATCTAAATATAAGGTGTATGACATGCAGTTGGGCCCTTAGAGTTTATGACCTTGCTCTTTACAGTTTTATGTATCAGTATGACAGGAAGCAAAACTTGTGGTGATGTGACTTTTGAACAATCTCACCTTGCTAAATGTCAGGAATTCCTCACCTTCCTGAGAGCTGAGTCGCATCAAATTTTGCATGAACAAGAGACAGAACAGAAGCATTTGTGACACTGTTACGAGAATCAATCATCAGTATAATAAACAGTGGATTTCCCATAGTTATGGCAGTATTCTTTCTCAGCTGCTGTGAACACAAGAATTTTTAACAGTAGTATCTGTGATCAAATGTCATGTTGGAAAAGCAACAGCCTGCTAAAAGTCTAGTTACTGACAATGTCGCTAAAAGAGTGATTTAGTCCACTTGCGCCCTAGAAGAAGCTATGGTTTGTTCTCTAATGTTTTGGGTTTATTGAAGGTTTTCTCTTGCAGTTTAGCCTATTGCTTGTTGTTTCTTTCTGTGCTGTGTGTTAGTATGTGTTAGTGCAAGCCTTTCTGTTGCATTAATGGCCTGCAGCCAGTTATTGTCTTTCTGCAAAATCCTGCTGTAGTAAATTCATTGAAAGCAAACTTTAAAATGTAAATTAAATTATTTCCTAAACTCTGCCAACACATCATGCATATCATGTTATGCACCACATGACATTTCAGTTTACTTGTGTGTAGAAGAAAACCTAGTGTGTGAACCACCTGTCAGTAATTAAGACTGGAGCTTGGTTCTGTCCCTAACTGCTAGCCTTTTGTCTGTTTGTGTATGATGGCTCCAATCCACTAGAGCATTTCTGCAGACAGAAGGATTTCCACCAGTGGGGCATGACTTTCTCATCTCCCCCAAATGCCTCGTGAAATAAACAGTGGTAGAAGGGAGGTGACAAAATTGTGCTCCACCAGCAGAAATACTTCTGTCTGTAGAAGTGCTCTGGTTAGGGTTTCCAACTCAGGAAATACCTGGGGACTTTGAAGGTGGAGCCTGAAGACTTTGGGGGTGGAGTCTGGAGACTTTCCCATTGCCAAACAACAAATACATTTCCTTATCCTATTTTTTGCTTTCAAAGGATTTCCCAGCAGGCTTTATTAAGGGATACAAACACTCTCACAAAACTGCCAAAATAAACAAAGTTTGCATGCCCACGCTTTTGTGATCTCACGATATGCATTGCTTTACTCAGGGAAGTTGCTAAATGCAACAATCTGCTGTATTTCAACAGATTTCTTCAGACTAACACAGAAAAATGAACATAAGGAAGAGAGAGGTCCAGGGCATGCAGTTTTCCTTCATCCTATAATCAGGGTCTAGTAACTCTTTATTATCCATTTTGCTATATAAGTGACTTCTGAATGCAAAACAGAGGGACTGTGCTCTCTTCCTCTTTCACACACTCACCAGGAAGAGCCATGTGGTTGTGCCTGCTCACCCTTCTCCATGTAGCTTTTGCATCTTGCTGAGATTTAAAGGCACACACACATTTCAAAACACAGTTTGTGTTGTATATGTGCTTAGAATTGTATCTATAAGCTGGAGTTCTTGCTTGACTCATTGAGGCCTGAAGGACTGAGCTTGGGGACTCAGGAACAATAGGCAGTAGGATCCAAATTCCTGCTGTCCTGCTCCAATCAAGAGCCCCCGGCCGGTTTGAATGGTCCAATCACAGGCAGCGCGGGAACTTTGGGTGTGTATATAGTTGGCCCTGTGGCCCTAGTCTTCAGTCTCCTTAGGCAGCGCTATACCATGCTGTATTCAATAAAAGAGCTATGTTCACTATCACCTTGCCTCATCATTGCATAGAATCCACTATATTATAGTGGCAATGAGGATGGGATCCTGGTAAGCAAGGCCAGCAGCCGTGGATTTTCTGTACCGCGCACGCACCGCCAGTGCTGGTGATGGCCACTATGCCAGGAATGATTCCCGAGTTCGATGTGACCAGTCCAGAGTGATGGAAGACTTGGTTGGAACGACTGGAGAACTTCATCCACTACCATGGGGTTGTTGGAATAAAAAGAAATCACTACTCCTCAGCTCGTGTGGGATGAACACCCAGGAACTAGCCCAGGGGCTAATGGCGCCCATCCTCCTCAAGGATGCCTCCTTCACAGACATCACCGCTGCCCTGATGACCCATTTCGAACCGCAGCTGTTGGTCCTGACCTGTCACTTTGACTTCTCCAAGCGGCGTCAGCAGCCCAACGAGTCTGCCGTGGACTTCATTGCGGCCCTCCGCTGGTTGTCACTCGGCTGCACTGGAGGAAAGACTGAGGGACCGATTTATTTTCGGGCTGCGGGACAAGAAGCTGAGGAGGAAGTTGCTCAGGAAAGATGATATGGACTTCACCGAGGCGATCAAAGAGGCTGTCACCTATGAGAAATCACGAAAAGAGCGCACATCGGCGGTGGCTCACTAAGCCGCCTCATCCTCCTCAGAAGCGGACGACTCAGGGGGAGACGACGCTCTCAAACTCCACCACGCTGCCACAAAGTGTCAGCTCGGGAGTGTGCAAGTTGTGGGGAGAACCGTGAGCACTGCTCCTGCCAATTCCGGGACACCATCTGCCACCAGTTCAGAAAGACGGGTCACCTCGCCAGAGTCTGCAGCTCTAAAACAATGCCAACCCAAGAGAGTGCCACCTGTTGGAAGAGCGGAAAACATGGCTGCTGCCACGAGGTCGCCGTCATGGAAGATATCAATGCCATCACCACGTCGGTCAGACAGGTATGTGACATCACCATGCCGTCCCCAGATAAACTCAAAATGACAGTGTTTATTGAGGGCACCCTCTGTCAAATGGAGATTGACTCTGGGGTCACACACACCATTATCTCTGCCCAGACCCTTAAGAAACTTTGCCCAAGGAGGAACCGTGACTACACCTGTCTCCTGTGCTCATAAGGGACTTTCAGAAAAGGGCGATTGGCATCAAAGGGGCTGGGATAGTCAAAGTGTAGTATGGGAAATTTTCAGGGAACCTTCCCTTGCTGGTGGCGGAAGGGAACCTGAGTAGCCTGTTGGGCCGGGCTTGGTTTGTGCCCTTGGGAATCCGGGTAGAGGGAATCCATCACACCCTTGCGAGTATGAATTTCCACGATATTTGTGGGAAGTTCCTGTCTGTATTTGAGGGGACTCTAGGAACACACACGGGTCCCCCCCCCCCATGTCGCTACAAATCAATCCCAATGTGCAGCCCATATGGCTGAAGGTCCGGCGAGTACCCTTTGCCTTGAAACCCAAGATTGAGGAGGAACTAGACCACCTCATGGCACAAGGGGTCCTGGAGCTGGTTGCCAACGCACGATGGGAAACCTCAATCGTCACCCCAGTCAAGCCAAATGGGAGTGTCCGCATCTGTTTAGACTATAAATGCAAGATCAACAAAGTGCTTCAGGGCTATGCCTACCCGGACCCAGCTCAGGGCTATGCCTACCCGGACCAGCAGTTCCCAGTGGATGACGCCACGGCAGAGGCTCAAACCATAGGCACACATTGGGGTGACTTCCAGGACAAACGCCTCCAGTTTGGGATCAGTGTGGCCCCGGGGATCTTTCAGAACTTAATGGATTCTCTTAAAAGGCATCCCAGGGTCCAGCCATTCTTTGACGATGTGCTGATTGCCACAGCAATGCCACAACAACGCCTCCACACCGTACTCCAGCGTTTCAACAAGGCGGGGCTCAAGGTAAAGAGGGAAAAATGTCTGTTGAGGGTCCCTACAATAGACTTTTTGGGATACACAGTGGATGCAAATGGATTCCACCCAGCCAAGGACAAAACCACAGCCATTTGTGACATGCCAGCCCCCACTAGCAAAGCCGAATTACAAGCATTCCTTGGCTTGCTCAACTTTTACCACGCCTTCCTCCCCCACAAGGCAGCGGTAACGGAACCCTTGCATAGGCTCTTGGACAAACGGACTCCGTGGGTTTGGGGTTGCCAGCAAGCGGCTGCCTTCCAGGCAATTAAGGGCCTCTTAACTTCTAATAGCTTGCTGGTGCACTTCGACGAGTGTCTGCCCGTCATTTCTGCCTGTGATACCTTCCCCTACTGGGTGGGCGCCGTCCTGGCCCACGATTTGCTGGATGGCAGAGAGGTCCCAGTAGCCTATTACTCCAGGACATTGCAGAAACTGGAGTGCAACTGCACACAAATCGAGAAAGCGGGCCTGGCAATCGTGGTGGGAGTTTAAAAATTCCATGATTACTTGTACGGCTGGCCCTTCACCATCCTTATGGACCACAAGCCCTTACTCGGCCTCTTTGTCCCCAACCGACAAACACCCCAGATGCTGTCGCCTAAGGTACTGTGGTGGTCCATTTTCTTGGCTGGGTACCAGTATGGTCTTCAGTACAGGCCGGGAAAAGCCATGGGCCACGTGGACGCCCTCAGCCATCTGCCGCTGCCATAAGACGATCCAGATCCTGCCCCAGCACACCAGATCCTGCTTCCAGATCACCCAGTTCACGCGAAGGACATTGCATGCTGCTTGGCCAAGGACAAAATACTCTCCAGAGTTTTGAAATGGGTGTGGAGGGGATGGCCCATGGGCTGGGTGGGACCGGAGTTTGGGGCATTCGCGTCCACAGGGACGAGCTTTCTGTCCATAAGGGGTGTTTGTTATGGAGGAAGAGGGTGATGGTACCTCCAGTTTTGAGACCCCAAGTCCTCATGGCGCTGCATGAAACCCACCCAGGAATCGTGCGCATGAAGGCACTTGCCTGCAGTTATGTATGGTGGCCCAGGATTGACAATGCGATCGAGTCTTGGGTCATCCAATGCCAGCCCTGCCAGGAGACATGGCTGGTGCCTCCCCAGGCCCTGGTGCAGCACTGGGAGTCCACACAATATCCCTGGTCCCGCTTGCACCTGGACTTTGCAGGGCTCTTCCAGGGACAAATGTTCTTCTTAATTGTGGACTCGCACTCGAAATGGCTGGAGTGCTTCCGGTCGCTTCCACCTCCTCCCGGGCTGCCATCAGCAACCTCCAACGGGTGTTTGCCACGCACAGCCTCCCAGACACACTGGTTTCAGATAACAGGATGGCCTCCACATCGGGGGAGTTCCAGGACTTCTGCGCCTGGAACCTCATTAGGCATATCAGATCAGCTCCCTTCCACCTGGCCACCAATGGCCAGGCCGAAGGGATGGTGCAGATGACTAAAGAATCGCTCTGCTGCATCACCCAGGGGTTCTGGGAGGCCCACCTTGCAGAGTTGTTATTATCACAGCACACTGTCCCCTCCACTGCCATGGGCTGCAGCCTGGCTGAACTCCTCATGGGCCACCAGTTAACCACCCTATTAGATTGATTACATCCAGACAGAGCCCTCGATCTGCAGGAGGTTCCAGAGGTTGTCCGGGCACCTTGGGCTTTAGACACAAGGGACTGGGTTATGGCTAAGAACTTTGGGGGGGGGGGGGCGCTTGGATTCTGGCAAGGGTTGCCCAGGTACTGGGGTCTGTGATGTATGAGATTACAACGGGGGGGGGGTCCACTATAAGGAAGCACATCGACCGGCTGAGGTCCCACGAGAGCCCTGAGGAAGAAGTCGAGGACAACAGCTCTGACGACCAGGCCACCACCCCCACTCCTTCCCCGATGGCCACGGCTGAGGCAGAAGCTCAGGGCCCTGCCTTTCAGGTAGAGCTGGCAGTCATGGAGACCCAGGAGCTGCTGGCTAAAGAAATACAGCGGTGGCTCCTCCACTCACTGCCACGGCAACTGCATCTGCTCCGCCACCCACTCTGGTGCTCAGGCGGTCCACCAGAGAGCATCGCAAATTAGCCTACCTCGAGGACTATGTCAGCTAGGCTTATTTATTTGTAATTTGTAATTTGTGCACTTGAGGGGAAGGGATGTTGTATATGTGCTTAGAATTGTTGTTATAAGCTGGAGTTCTCGCTTGGCTCATTGGGGCCTGAAGAACTGAGCTTGGGGATTCAGGAACAATAGGTAGTATGATCCAAATTCCTGTTGCCCTGCACCAATCAAGAGCCCCCGGCTGGTTTGAATGGTCCAACCACAGGCAGCGCGGGAACTTTGGGTGTGTATATAGTTGGCCCTGTGGCCCTGTTTTTCAGTCTTCTTAGGCAGTGCTATATCATGCTGTATTCAATAAAAGAGCTATGTTCACTATCACCTCACCTCATCATTGCATAGAACCCACTATATTATAGTTTGCAAACTTCTTCTAAACCTGTGGAGATCCAAAAGCACATCATGGCTGTTGGGGCAGGGCTTCCCCCTGCCAGCCAGCTGGCTGGTGGTGGGGAGAAGCCTGCAAAATTAGGGGATCCCCTGCCAGGAGCTGGGGGCTGGCAAACCTAGCTTTGGTGGAACCAAAGCTTTTAAAACAAAGTTTGTTGTAATTTTTCCCATGTGTTTTTTGTTGATATGTGATGACTTATAAGCCATTTTGAGGCCACATTTGTGCACATTTTAAATAAATATCAACCTGAAAACTTCTGATCTAAGAAATGATATGTGTGGCTCAGTTCACATGCCTTTAAAACAGAAACATTGGTATTGATTCTGAAAACCATATATATTTTACTTTTAGATTGAAGTTGATACCTTAGCTCCTCCCACCAGGGGCTTTCCACAGCCCCTGATCACAACAGCTGTGCCAACTGAACATCCACCAAGCAAGCCACCAAGCTCTGCAGTCCCCAGGACTAAGGGGCCAGATCTCTTTGGGTCCATAACAAATCAGGGTAAGTGAGCAATTTCCTCTCCAAGGGAGAAATGGGCTGGGGGTGGGGGTGGTCTCTCTCTTCAAAGCAACAGGTAAAAAGGTGTTCCAACTGCACCCCAGTGACCTCTTTTTGAGAAATGCTGTCTAAACTGAGGCACAAGAGATCTAGGGTTGCCAGGACTGTGTTAGAAAATACCTGAAGACTTTGGGAGTGGATCCAGGAGAGGGTGGGGTTTGGGGAGGGGAGGGGAGGGGCCCCATCATGGTACAATGCTATAGAGTCCACCCTTCAAAGCAACCGTTTTCCCCAGAGGAGCTCATCTCTGCCAGCTGAAGATCAGTTGTAAAAGCAAGAGATCTCCAGGCCCCCACCTGGAGGCTGGCAACCCTAAGATATCCAATTTTTTTTCTTCAACTGTTTTGACTCATTTGTATTCTTATATGTATTCATAGTAACACTGATAAACAGACAACCCCTCACATCTCCCATTCTCATCATCCCCCTGCTTGTAATTTTCTCATAACATGTTGCATCCAGTGTTTCCTCTTGATTTTGAACATCTATCTTTTAGGTACCTCTATAAGGCTTTATGACTGTGATATTATCTAAATTAAATTGCCTGGTCAAGGTATTTTGTTTCACTGTATGAAACCTCTTTTTAAAATGCAGAATGCAGCTGTGCAGGTCCTTACAGGAACTCTGTATGCAGCACATATCCATCCATCTTGTACTGTATGAGCTACACTGGTTGCCAATGGAGTACCGGCTCAGCTTCAAGGTTTAGGTGTTAACCTTTAAGGCCCTGAACAGTCAGGGACCTATGTATCTCCAGGACCGCCTCTCCTGGTATACCCCACAGGAGACCTTTGTGCTCAGTAGATCATATCTGTTGGTGGTCACCAGCCCAAGAGATGTCCAGCTGTCCTCAACCATTGCCAGGGTGTTTTCTACCTGGTTCCAAACCGGTGAAACTCTCTGCTGAACATCTGTGCCTTGCAGGATCTGATGAAATTCTGCAGGGCCTGTAAGGCAGAACTGTTCCAGCAGGCATTTGGTTGAGGGTAGTGACAGTTTCATCATCTTTCTGGCACTCCCACCCCCCTTCCTTGTGAGACAAGGTAGTGCTAATAGAATTTTAGTGTCATCTTTAATTTATGTACTGTGTTTCTGATTTTATGTATTTCATTGTACACCACCCTGAGCCCTGTTCTTCAAGGCAGGGCAGTTCTAAATTGAATTAAATAAATATATAAATAAGTGCTTCATATTGTCACCTTTCATATTCATATTGTATGTTGCTTAGAGTCTTCCTAACTTATAGAAAAGCTCTTTATACTTTTTAAAAAAATGAATAAATGCTGTTGGAAGTTGAAGAGAGACATCCCTGTTACCACCATTTTCACCTCAGCCCCTTTTTCTTCTCTGTAACCCACTGAATTGAGAGGATGTGCTCTTTTTCCATAAAAATGATGGGGTTTCTTCTTTGAGATGTGAGGGAAGCCTGAGAAAAGAACTGCTTGGAAATCCACAAAAACAGCAACAAAGCAACACTTTAATGAGTAGAGATGTAAGAGCAATCGGACAGAGTAGCAATTAGATTAGTGACAATTAAAATCCTGTAGCGAGGGATAAATATCTTTATTCATTTTCTGTCACTCTAAACTGGGACAAATTAAGTAGTAGGCTGAAGGAAATTGTTGCCTTTCTGCTTTGAACTCCTCCACTAATAGATCTGGGGTCTGTTTAGTTCTCTGAATAGGGTTTTATGTTTGTTTTTTGTTTGTTTTTTAAATCCAAGCAGTTTTAATTGGTGCTTGGAATGCAATGGGCTTGCAATGGGCTGTAAGTTCCAAACATAGATAGCAGCAATGGTTACTGTGTGCAAAAAATCTCTCCATTTCATTTGAGGTTTGTGTCTTTAAATGTGAGAGGTCAACAAAATTCCTAGGGTAGCCCCATCCATTTAGAAGGCGTTGCTCCTTCTGGATTGAATTTGGCCAAGGATGATTCATTTTTAAGCAGCCTCTTTGGATTGCTGGCAGCTTGTGATCCATGTCTTAATTAGAGTTGACTCAATAGTTTCTTTTTATTTGTTCCTTTTTTTTCCTCAAGTGAATTTAGCACTTGCTTATGAAATGGGCCAAGGTTTCATAAGCAAACCTATGTTTGCTCTATGTTTTCATATATCTTTTCTCATATCATCATAACACAAACTGAATCGCTAATAATTTCTGACTGTTATTTTACAATATGACTAATTTATGAGCCCGATTGACCTGCTTTTAGGGGAGGGGGAGAAAAACAGTGAACCGCATGGCATAATACTCCCTGTGGGATAATTAATATTCTGTGTTCATAAAATCCAATTCCTTAGGTCATCAAACTTTTGTGGGCCTTAGTCAAAAGACATGCATCACCTCTGTCCAAGCATGAGGCCAGCATGCCTCAGTGTGACAGAATATACCTCTATAGACAGTAACCTCAAAGGCTGTGAACATCTGAATAGCAGATGCTAGGGGATGAGTTGCTTGGAATCTTGATGTCCAGTGAACTAGCTGGCCATTACTGGAAATGAAATGTTGACCCAGGTAACTGTTGGTTTGATCCACAAACTTAATGCATTTTGGCAGATGGAGGAGGAGTAAAGATATATATAGTTCAATGATAACTGAAGTAGGATTTACATTGAATGGAAATTTACCTGGAAACACATAGTATCTATGCTATGGGGGGGGGGGGTTGGTTTTTTTTACAAGAAGGGAGTGCAAGAATTCATGGGAGAGAAGATATCCCACCCACCCACATCAGGGGGTCAGGGCAGGGAAAATGCCATGTAGAAGTACCATTGCTGCTGTGCTGTATCAGCTACTGCAGTAGTAACAGGGAAACTGCACAAGATGGTCCTTGTGTGGAAACCACAGTCACAAACATCACTATTACTATGAAGGAAAAGTGTTACACTCTGGTTTTTAAAACTGTATTTTTTTGAAAGCCTGTTCCCTAGTCCTGCATGGTCCCATTGTATGGATTTTATTTAACTACTAAAAGTAAGGCCTATTGTGAAGAAAAATACAATGGGCTCTAGAAGGAGGCTCTGGGTGAGTGCCTGTCATCCTTGCTGTCTTCCCACCCACCCAAGTGAAGGCATTGACACCCCCCCCCCCTCAAGGGAAGCTAATGTCTGCCATCTAGAGAACAACTGTCTCTCTTGGCTTGACTTCGCGAACGAAGATTTAAGAAGGGTGCAGTAGTCCACATCTGCTGCAGGCTTGCTGGTGGCTGACAAGACCAATGCGGGACAGGCAGGTCTGGCCACAGTGGCTGCAGGGAAAAGTCTAATTTGGGGTTGGTGCTGTAGCAGTACGATTCTTCCTCAATCTCCTTTTGTCCTCAAGACCAGCTATGCGTGCGTTCTCAAAGGAAGAGACAGCCTGGTGGATGGTGTGCCTCCATGCTTTGCGATCTGAGGCTAGGTCAGACCACTGGTGATGGTTAATGCAACAGGTACCAAGGGATTTCTTCAAGGAGTCCTTGTACCTCTTCTTCGGTGCCCCTCTATTTCGATGGCCAGTGGAAAGTTCGCCATACAGGGCAATCTTGGGAAGGCAATGGTTTTCCATCCTGGAGATATGCCCTGCCCAGCGCAGCTGCGTCTTCAACAACAATGCCTCGATGCTTGTAACCTCCGCCCGCATGAGGACTTCAGTGTTGGTCACAAAGTCACTCCAGTGGATGTTGAGGATGGTGCGAAGGCAGCACTGATGAAAGCGCTCAAGGAGTCGCAGGTGATGACGGTATAAAACCCACAATTCGGAGCCGTAGATGAGGGTTGTCATCACAACCGCTTTGTAAACATTGATCTTTGTGCCTTTTTTCAGATGCTTGTTGCTCCTCACTCTTTTATGCAGTCGGCCAAATGCACGGTTTGCCTTTGCCAGTCTATTGTCTGTACATCTGAGTGATCTCCAGTGCCTCCCCAGAAGGAAATGGTATTGTACCTGTCTGAGGTCCTATCCCTTCTCAAACTCTACTCTCTCCAGGCCCCACCCCTAACTTGGAGTTGGCAACCCTATCTCCTTTCCTTTATCTGTCCTCTGACTTCAGCTTTCCATTGCCATCCCCCTTCCTGAAGCTTCTACATAGGATAATGACAGTCTTTCTTCACAGTGGAGAGGGGGGACAAAGCAGTTTGCATCATTCTGTTCTCCTCCCACGTGATCTGAACAACAACCCTGTGAGGCAGGTTAGGCTGGAAGTCTATGCCTGGTCCAAAATCACTCAGTCAGCTTCCATAGCAAGAACCTGGGTCTGGCATATCCCACTCTGAAGCCCTAACTCATATGTCCTCCTCATATTCCACCACAGAATCTCCAGGAATTTCCCATCAATTTGGAAAGAGGCCTGTAGTGATCCCTTAGGAATTTCCTACTAGCCTGGAAAGGTACCACTAAAGGCCTCTGGGCGAGTGCCCCCCCCCCAGCCTGAGCCTGGCTGTCTTCCCACCCACCCAAATGAAGGCATTCACTCCCCCCCCCATCTCAAGAGGAGCTGACCTCTGCCATCTATTTGGATAGCAGTTGTAATTCTGAGATATCTCCAGCCCTCACCTGGAGATTGGCAACAGCTGTTCCCCAGGAGGAAAGGCCTTTCCCCCAGAGACCTGTAGTGATCCCTTAGGAATTTCCTACCAGCCTGGAAAGGTACCACTAAAGGCCTCTGGGGGTCAGTGTCCTCTGCCCCACCTGGCCGTCTTCCCACCCATCCAAGTGAAGGCATTCACTCCCCCCCTCCACCTCAAGGGGAGCTGATATCTGCCATCTGGAGAGCAGTTGTAACTCTGAGAGATCTCCAGGCTCCAGCCCTCACCTGGAGATTGGCAACAGTGGTTCCCCAGGATGAAAGGCCTTTCCCTCAGAGGCCTGTAGTGATCCCTTAGGAATTTCCCACCAGCCTGGAAAGGTACCACTGAAGGCCTCTGGGAGAGTGCCCCTCACCCCAGCCTGGCTGTCTTCCCACCCACCCAAGTGAAGGCATTTACTCCCTCCCCACCATCTCAAGGGGAGCTGATCTCTGCTATCTAGAATTTCCTGACATGGAGTTGGCAACCCTGCAGCCTCTAAGGAAAAGGACAGTCTTTCTTCATAGTGTGTGTGTGGCGGTGAGGAGGGAACCAAAGCAGCTGACATCATTCTCCTCATTTCTCTCCCCCCCCCCCACTTTGATCTGAACAGTCCTGTGAAGGCTTCCCTATCTCCTTCTAAGGCAACCATCCTGGGGCAAGGCTGAGGAAAGGAGGGAGTGAAAGACAGTAATGGTGGGACAGCCATGCCCTCTGAGACAGTGCCAGTCCTTGGCTATTGCCTTCTGAGGCTGTGCGTGCTGGGAGGCCGTCTGTGTGGGCTGTTGATAGTGTCTTTTGTGAGGCCGCAGGAGTTCTGCAGCCCTTTTTGAAGCTGGTTGACAGAGAGGAGCTAAGAGATGTGACTGTCTCTGAGATAAGACTGCTTCTGGCAGTTTGTTCAACATTCCTGGGTCTGAGTAGGCGGGGCAGGGAAGTCAACCAGTGGGTTGCCAGAGACACTAACTGACATGTGATGGGCCAATTGTTTGTTCTCAAAATATTAGCAAATGGCCTTCTGTAATGAGACCTGAGGAGCAGGAGCTGGAAGGGTTAACAGACCAAGAAGAACCAACAGCTGAGCCGTCAATCACATCCTCCACATTTCAGGCACCCACTCCGGCTGTTGACAATCAGTCTCCTCCAAACTCTCCCCCTCCCATCTCAAGAATGCACACTTGTCTTTGAAAGACACTGACAGAAAACAGATGCACCACGCGCCAATGCTTCAGATCTCTTAGCCCTGAATACTAGAGGAACTACAGCCACCCAGGAAATAGGCTGATTGATGTGCCCATATAACTCATGCCTGGGACTTGGCAACCTCGTGGAAGCAGCAAGTCGATTCCCTGGCTTGCATCCACGATCCTTCCTGATTCTAGTTCCTGACAGGTTTGAATTCCTTGGCACCTGACCCTTTGGCTTTGGACACTGACTTCTTCTTCTGGTTTGCAATTTTGCTGTGGTAACTTGGCTCCTGACTGACTCCTTGAACTTTGACTTCTGACCGGCTTTAGACTCCCTCCTGCCTGCACCCTGAGACACGACACCTTCCTCGGTTATGCCATGGTGATAAGAAAATTATTACTATAGATTAGATATACAGATGATGCCCATGACTATTAGATTTGTTGTTGTTGTTGTTTATGGCACTTATACCCTGCCTTTCTCCCCAATGAGGATCCCAATGAGTAGCTTACATGGTTCAGTTCTCCTCCATTTTATCCTCACAACAACCCTGTGAGGTAGGTTAGGCTGACTGTGTGTAACTGGGCCAAGGTCACTCAGAGTGCACCCATGGCAGAGTGAAGATTCAGGCTTGCATCTCCCAGATCCTAGTCCAACATTCCAACCACTGCAGCACATTGACACCCTGATGACATCTACATAATCACGGGCAATCAGAGACATGTTGAAGCAGTCACAAGACAATCTCAACAAACCACTGAATCATGAAATGTCACATTTGTTTGAATTTAATGCAACAAGTAAGTAATAAATTTAAACATATGAAGAATTATTAGTTCTTGATCTAAAATGGCATTCACTTTTTAAATTCATATAATTCTTCTACATACGGCTTTTTCTAAGGGACTCTGCAATGAGTTGGATCGAAGATCTTCCTCTGTGCCTTCCTCGATATTTAAAAAAGAGATATCTTGTCTGTGTAGTGCAGACGGCCAAGTGCTCCTCACAGACAAGGTATCCATACTGAACCAGTGGTCGGAGTATTTTCAGGTTCTCTTCAGTGCCAACCGCGTAGTTCAAGATTCAGCAATACACCTCACCCCACTTCAACCAGTGAAAACAGAGTTGGATGAGATCCCCACCCTAGAAGAGACTGTTAAAGCCATCAAGCAACTGAAAAGCGGCAAGGCAGCGGGAGTTGATGGAATCCCACCAGAGATCTGGAAGCATGGGGACACAGTACTACATAGCACACTTCACAAAGTACTTGTCACCTGCTGGGAACAAGGCAAACTACCACAGGACTTTCGCGATGCAATCATCATCACTACACAAGAACAAAGGGGAAAAGTCAGACTGCTCCAACTACCGGGGGATAACCCTGCTCTCCATCGCAGGCAAAATCCTTGCCAGAATACTCCTGAACAGACTGGTGCCCACCATTGCAGAAGAACTCCTCCCAGAGAGCCAGTGCGGCTTCAGAGCTAACAGGAGCACCACCGACATGGTATTTGTTCTCAGGCAGCTCCAAGAGAAATGCAGAGAACAGAACAAGGGTCTATATGTGACCTTTGTCGACCTTACCAAAGCTTTTGATACCGTTAGCAGGAAAGGCCTGTGGCAAATCTTGGAATGTTTACGATTTCCCCCAAGGTTCCTCAGCATGATCATCCATCTACATGAAGACCAGCGAGGCCAAGTCAGACACTGCAACGACCTCTCGGAGCCCTTCCCAATAGGCACAGGTGTAAAGCAAGGCTGTGTTCTTGCGCCAACTCTCTTTACGATCTTCTTTAGCATGATGCTTCAAAGAGCCGCAGTAGATCTAGATGATGACGATGGTGTCTACATCCGCTATCGCACCGATGGCAGCCTGTTCAACCTGAGGCGACTAAAGGCTCACTCAAAGACAATGGAAAAACTTATCTGAGAGCTACTATTTGCTGATGATGCTGCACTTGTCTCCCACTCGGTATCAGCTCTGCAGCATATGACGTCCTGCTTTGCAGAGGCTGCCAAGCCATTCGGCCTAGAAGTTAGTCTGAAGAAGACAGAAGTTCTCCACCAGCCTGCACCCCAGGAATATTATCACCCACCCTGCATCACTGTGGGTGAATCAGTTCTGAAGACAGTCCAGCAGTTCAGCTACCTGGGGTGCATCATCTCCTCAGATGCCAAGATCGACAAGGAGATTGACAACAGGCTGGCAAAGGCAAACTGTGCATTTGGCCGACTGCACAAAAGAGTGTGGAGCAACAAGCATCTGAAAAAAGGCACAAAGATCAATGTTTACAAAGTGGTTGTGATGACAACCCTCATCTACGGCTCCGATCGTGGGTTTTATACCGTCATCACCTGCGACTCCTTGAGCGCTTTCATCAGCGCTGCCTTCGCACCATCCTCAACATCCACTGAAGTGACTTTGTGACCAACACTGAAGTCCTCAAGCGGGTGGAGGTTACAAGCATCGAGGCACTGCTGTTGAAGACGCAGCTGCGCTGTGCAGGGCATATTTCTAGGATGGAAAACCACCGCCTTCCCAAGATTGCTCTGTATGGTGAACTTTCCACCTCCATCGAAATAGAGGGGCACCGAAGAAGAGGTACAAGGACTCCTTGAAGAAATCCCTTGGCACCTGTCGCATCAACCATCACCAGTGGTCTGACCTAGCCTCAGATCGCAAAGCATGGAGGCACACCATCCACCAGGCTGTCTCTTCCTTTGAGAACGCACGCATAGCTGGTCTTGAGGACAAAAGGAGATTGAGGAAGAATCGCACTGCTACAGCACCAACCCCAAATCAGACTTTTCCCTGCAGCCACTGTGGCCGGATCTGCCTGTCCCGCATTGGTCTTGTCAGCCACCAGCAAGCCTGCAGCAGACGTGGACTACTGCATCCTTCTTAAATCTTCGTTCGCGAAGTCAAGCCAAGAGAGAGAGAGAGAGATCTTGTCTGCCCAGCAAACTGGCTCCCAAGGCACTTTTCACTTTCTGCAATAATGCATGTAAGAATCAATAAGCAATTAAATGTATCCTACAGTAAAACATTAAAATGATAGCAGCAGCACAAAAGGTTCAGAGGCCAGTAGTAGTGATAACCATTGCTGAAATGCCAGTGCAAGGGGCATTCCCACTCACCAGAAAGGTCTGAGCAATAAAGAAGATCTGTACCTGGCAGTGAAGGCTTAGGTAGTTCATTCCTTGGTGAATGGCCATGAGAAAGGAGTTCCTAATCTGGGTGTCCCAATGGAAAAGACCTCTCTCTAATGGCCACTTATTACTTCAGAAGGTATGGGGGGGGGCATGCATGGAGCAGTGTCTCTCCAAATGACCTTAAGAGACAGGCAAGTTCACAAGAGAGTAGATGGTCCTTCAGGTATCCTGAACCCAGCTGTTTAGGGTTTTACCATACATTGATTTGTGCCCAGAAAGCAATCAGCTGCAATTGTCATTCTTTTAAAATGGCAAGATCTGTTCTGTACATCTTCTGCTGAACAACAGTCTTGCTGCCATGTGCAGTATCGTCTTGTACCAGCTGAAGCTGCCTTTGGAGCATGTCTCACATAAAGCACATTGCAGTAACCTGGCACTTTCTCACCTCTAGATCTTCCCACCTGCTTGGTCTGTGTGTGTATCAGAACCTCTGTGTACTGTGATGATACCGAACTGGAACACATCCCTCCTCTGCCGTTAGAGACTGTGTACTTCTATGCCCGCTTCAATCGCATCAGTTGGATTCAAGCCAATGACTTCACTGGACTCAGTATGCTATGCTCCTTTGGGATTCTAGTTGTAATTTTTAGATTCTTGCGGCCTGTCAACAGTTTCACCCTCAAGTAATAGTGTACCCCTATGCAGAGTTACTCCAGACTAAGTCCTTTGAAATTAATGGGCTTACGCTGGAGTAACTATATATGATTGCATTGCAAACCACTTTCCCTGTTACAAACAAGGCCACCCATACAGCTTTCTGCATCATTCATACTTTATTCTCATTGAGTCACTTTTCCTGTTACAATCAAAGTCAAAAGTAAAGTACTCTCATCCATTGAAACGTACTTGCTGTGGAAAATGTACTTGCCATGCATTTATCTCAGCGGGAAATATCTGAAAATGATCCCATTTAATAATGTGGGTTTTGTTTACAATGAAAGTAAATCTCATCTGATGATTGATTTAGTCTATCTCAGATTTAGGGCCAGCTGACATAACCAAATTAGGAACTATTTTCATAAACACTAGGAGCACATTAGCTTTGAAAAAATGTTGGCATATCTTTGAAAATTCCTTATAGAGAATTTTTTTGTGATTTGTATTATCAGCAACCTAGTCTGGTTTCACTTGTGCTTGCATACTGAATTCTTCTTCCTTTCTCATTACTGTGGACATCTGTGACATTACTGTTCCTTCCTCCTTGTTACCCAGTGAGCTTCATAGCTGAGTGGGGGGGTTGAATCCAGGTGTAGTTCTAGTCCTACACCTGAGGAGGATGCTGCACTGTCTTCCTTTGGTTTTAATTTAAAACTTGATGAGGGATTAACATGGCTTTTCCCCAACCTTGTTAATTCCACTAGAGTTTGGGTGGGGGGAGGGAAGGAAATAGTGAAGGAAAAGGTGGTGTGGATAAGCAGGCAATAAAGAAAAGATGTTGTGAATTCATCCCAAAGTCAAAGGGCAGAGGGACCAGCATCTTGGATAGTCAGGGGGAATAATGTCTCCTACACTAACCAGAGTGGGTGTGATAACATTTCAAGTGAGGCAAGCATCCGTTGTGAACAGTGGTGATCAGAAAAGCATGTGAAAATACCTGTGCAGTTTTAACTCTGAACTCTTTCCACAGCAAAACTGAAACGAATTGACTTGACAAACAACTTTATTTCCTGGGTGCATGAAGACTCTTTCAGACTGCTGTCCTCTTTGCAAGAACTTATCCTCCCTGAAAACAAGTTGACTTCCCTGCCTGAGATGCCCAGTGGCATTATACAGCTGGATGCTCGCTTTAACATGATCCAGAGTTCAGGCATCCGACCTGAAGCCTTCCAGGTAAACCTTTCTCAAATGTTTCAAGTTTGTTCCTGCTCCTCTGTGATTGCCTCAATATCACTTCAGTGTTAATAACAGTGAAAGTGTGAGGGTGGGGGAGAAAAAGTAATGGAGGTGTTTGTATGATGTAGGACACACACAAATCCTGTTCCGGTTATAATGAACACACATACATCCTGTGGCCTGCCTATAGGTGCATACAAGTTGTAAGAGAGTCATGACATATTCATTTTGCAACTGAAACCAAGGACCAGTACATGGATAAATGTGGGGTTTGCATCACATGTTCAGCTGTACAAGAATTGAATATGACACAAGAATTACTAAATGCACATATTAAAGAAAATTAAGTGTACACTGTACACAAATTGTAAATGCACTCACTGCAACTTGTGAACAGGGCTATAGTAGTTACAGCAAACACACATACATCTGGTATGTATATATGTATGCCTGTAAGAAACAGCCAATGTGTGTTCACTTTACCTGTGAAACCAGCTACAGTACCTGGAAAAATGTGCAGCTTCAATCACATGTTCAGCTATACATCTGTTGAATGTAACATGAGAATTACTTAATGGATGTATAAAGAAAAATCAGGTGTACATAACTAGACCCCTTTTTAGGACAGGGAGCATGATGTCCCTTGCATGTATATTTTTAGAAATTAACCATTGGTGGCAAAATTCTGAAAGTTTCTGTTGCTGCTTCCTTTTGGAATGAACTTAAGACATATGCAATAAAATTGGCCTCCTTTGAAAATCCAGGAAAGATTTTGAGAAGCCTAAATTGAAAGTTAGGGCAAGCAGAGGCCTAATTCTTCTTTCTTGTGCTTTCAGGATCTGAAGAAGCTGCAGTTCCTTTATTTAGCTGATAACAAACTGGACTATATCCCAGTGCCCCTGCCTGAGGGACTGCGGTCTCTGCATCTACAGGTGAGGCAGTGATAGAGACCCCTGGCTGCCAGATATTTAGACATCAGTAGTCGAGAGAATGACCCTGAAAAGAACCAGTAATTATTTCCCATTTTGTTATAGGTTATTAGGAAACGCAAGGGATGGAGCCATAATATGGGCTTATATAAATGCTTGTCTGTGGATATGAGCCCCTCTAATTTAACTTAGCTTGGTCCTGCTAGTGTTCTGTCACTGATCCTTCCAAACACTTCTGCCAAAAGGACATCATCCATCCTATGCTCGCTTTGTTAGTCCTGTCCTCTGCACCTTACAGAAGACAACTTTATCCAGCCCAATGCCCTGATCCAAACTGGCAAGAATCAGGTTGTCCAATGGGTCAATTCAGTCAGGGCCAGATTAACAATTAGGCCAAGTAGGCACTAGCCTATGGGCCCCCATGCCTTTAGGGGCCCCAGGCTGGCTCCCCCCTCTATTTCCCCCCCTGCTTGCAGCCCTCCCAGCCTGCACACACAGCCAGCAACTGAGCTGCTCTTTGCCTGGCTTGCCTAGTGCTGCTGCTGCTGGCATTGTCACCAAGTTTGCCTCTCTTGGCCTCTCCCACATAGCTTTGTCAAAGGAACTTTTAAGAAGGTGCCTGAAGGCTACAGTGAGGGCACGGGTGGTGGGGCTGGCACTCCAACTCTGAGATAATTTACGAGGGGGCCCCCAAGATTTTGACTGCCTAGGGACCTCCAGCACTGAGTTCAGCTCATAATTTAGCCAGTCCAAAGAAGAAAAAGAAGACGAATTGGATTTATATCCTGCCCTCCACTCAGAGAGTCTCAGAGCGTCTCACAATCTCCTTTATCTTCCTCCCCCACAACAGATACCCTGTGAGGTGGGTGGGGCTAAGAGGACTCTCACAGCAGCTGCCCTTTCAAGGACAACTCCTATGAGAGCTATGGCTGGCCCAAGGCCATTCCAGCAGCTGCAAGTGGAGGAGTGGGGAATCAAACCTGGTTCTCCCAGATAAGAGTCTGCGCACTTAACCACAACACCACATTTAACCACTACACCAAACAAAGGAGCATGATGTTCCATTTATATATGTTATGAGAGGGGAAGTACTTGCCAGTAGACTCCTTTCCCTGGATAAGGTTGCCAGTCTCCAGGTGGTGGCTGGAGATCTCCTGGAATTACATTTGATCTCCAGGCTACAGAGATCAGTTCCCTAGAGAAAAGTGTTGTTTCAGAAGGTGGGCTCTATTGCATTCTACCCAATGACATCCTGCACCCCACAGCTGGCAACCCTACAATGTTTTCTTTGTCTTAGAAACACCTTTATATTACTCCAAAAGAGACCTGGCTTGGCCCTTTGAGATTTTCTCCTTGCTTTTTGTTTTCTTGCTAGAACAACAACATTCAGACCATGCATGAAGATGCATTTTGCAATAGCATAGATCACAGTTACATCCGTCGGGCACTGGAGGACATTCGCTTAGATGGCAACCCCATCAACTTGAGCCTTTTCCCTGATGCATATTTCTGTCTGCCTCGTCTGCCCACAGGCCATTTCTACTGACTGAATGATTTATCTCAACCACCAGGCACAAGGGTTGTTTGAAATTAAGACCCAGGTGATGAAGAAAAAGTGGCCATTATTCCAAGTGATATTAGATTTTTGTGTCAGTATACCTCTTTCCATTCTCAGCTTGGCCCCATTCATGTGAGAGTGTCCAGGAGGCATACAGTGTAAATCAGTCTTTGGAAGTACATGTGCTGGAAAAAAGAACCAACACATTACAGTACAAGATGATTCTTTTTCTTTTAAATCATATTTAAACATTTACTATGTTCATCTTTTAAAAATCCTAATGTGGGAGTGAAAGGAAAGCAAATTCAACTCATTGTGAAATCAGCTAATGTTGATGCTTCTTCCCAAAGATATTAACAAATCCATATAGGTGACCGATATAGCAAATAGTGGGTCTTTACCAAAATGCCACACTTTCTTATGTGTGGAAGGGATGTCTATTGAGTAGTTACAGTTCTCCCCTTATTTCTCAAGTGGCCAGCACTAGCGCTAGGGTGCTAGCAGCCTTGCACTGTCCCAGGCAAGGTGCCCCCCGCCCCCAACTTCCCGCCATGCCATCCAGCCATCCCCATTGGAAGGGGCCAGGCGGCTCCTCTCCAGCCTACCTCCCTCTCTCAGTGGTGGTGGCAGTGGGAGGAAGCTCCTCTGGCCACTGACTGCAGCTGACCAAGGCAGAAAGAGGCGGAGCAGAAGCAGAAAGGAGCCAAGAGCTCCTTCCCTCCACCCCACCTCTTGCCTTGCCGGCCAGCTACTTTTATTTGCAGCTTCCCCGGAACAGCTGAGAAGCAGTGCTGGTGGCTTGGCAGCCTGTGGAGAGAGAATGGAAGTGGGAGTGGGCACCCAGCACCCGTGTAAGCCAGGTGGCACCCATAGACAGTCACCCACCTGGCCTACTCAGACACACTAGGCCTGCAAGTGGCTGGATGATTCTATTAACAATCCATGGCTAGTGATTTTGAGTGTAGAAGTCATTTATCTCAGTTGTAGAGTCTTACCTAGAACCTTATTTTATGGAATCATTTATCTTCCTAGTTTTTCCTCTATGGTTTTCAAATTACCAATATCCATAGTTTTTACATACATATTTAAATACTTGCAGTTTAAAACAATTAGTAGTTTCTGTGAGTTAGTTTTTGCTTTAAAATACATTCATGTATGTAGTTTGAGAGTTTCATCTTTACTGAAAGAATATACATTGATATATCCATGGCTTTTTTGTAGAAAAATCCCAACTCATGTGCATATTAGGCCACACCCCTTGACACCAAACCAGCTGGAACTGCATTCCTGTGCATTCCTGCTCAAAAAAAGCCCTGGATATATCTGAAGTATGTTCATTGGTATTGTGATGTAATAATTTTGATTTTATTGTATATATTGATCCTTTGGGGAATTCCCTCCCCTCCATGTGTTTCCCCACATTTTGCAGAGGTGGTATGCCTGTTCTTACTGCAAATTCACCTTTAAAGTAAATAAAGCAAAGTCCACTTGAGCAAAGAGTGCACATAGAAAATGTACATGGATAATTTAAATTACACTCAACAGGAGCTTGTTTTTACCTTCAATCCAACCATCTTCTTTGTTAAACAAAACAATGATGTAAGTAATAAAATGTTGCAGCAGGAGGGATAGGATGAACTAAAGTTTTCACTCCATAGCAGCAGAATTAGTCAATTACTAAATGGGAACAACAGCATCCTCAGAATATTAAAAAAAAAAAATTTCATGGTCATATGAATTGTAGCACATTAGCACACATTTAGAAGCAAGCATCTTTGCTGTGGCGTGATGGTTGCCTGTACCACCTTCTTGCCTCGCACAGCTGGAGTTCCTAGTAAATTTATCTAGTCATGTCACAGCACTCACACAAATGCACCACTGTCCATTCCCAGATTCTCCAGTCTTGGGTTCTTAGACACAAATGGACCTTTGAGTTTTGCACTCCTACAGCAATTTGCAAACCTGATAACCTGTTGCTATATGTAAAACATCTACATTGTATGGCGCAAATATTACTACTACTACTACTACTACTTTAGATTTTTTTTATTCTGCCCTTTCCGCAAGCAGACTCAAGGTGGCTAAACATTTGAACAAACACGCAGTGATAACAATGGATACATTTCCAACTATGGTACTGAGGGAACATCTCACTACCACCACTGAACTGCCAACCCATGATTCTCAAGTCAAGTGTACATCATCTCTGCCATGTGGAACATCTTCTTGTGAATATACAAATAATACTCCATATACCCTGAAAGATCTTCAATAGTCATATCATCCACAAAGACACGAGTTTGCTCAGAACATGACTGGGCAGAGCCTGATGTACCGGAGGGTGGCCTGTTTGGCAGTGACTGTGAATGCACTTCCAGGATGGCTTTTTCGTATTCTGATGCTCCGCAAGCTAGAGAATGAATATGCTTCTCTCACTTGCCATGGTTTGCATCGGCATTCCTTGTCCAGACAAGAGCACTGCTTCTCATAACTCATCTTGGATAACAACTGGAAATCTGAAGGATGGTTGAGATCCAGGCTGGTGTCAAAGGCCAAAGAAAAAGCAGGACAGCTCTTTCACAAATTCTCCAAAGGTTGCTCACTTGTGCAAGTGCTCCGGTGCTCTGCTCTGGCTCTTCTGCAGTTATTGCTGTCAAAAAGAGGGCATCTCTTTCCTTCGGAGTATGGTTCTTACGGAACACCAAGCTCTGGACTAAGTTTGCCCTTTAAACCATCTGCCTGGCTTTCATGCTTCAGCTTGTTACCTGCAGAGGATGCTTTTATGCCACAGTATGTAAACTTGGGGGGATGCAGGACAGGAAATTTGGAATGCCTGCAGTGTTGTGGCCTTGTTGCCCCTCTCAAGGGTTTCCTTGCACACCCATGCCAGGTCTCCCTTGAGCAGATCCTCTGATGCCTGGCTCCATCCACAGTTGCTTGGACAGCAGCTCTCAGGCCTGTGCCTTCAATTATAGATGTAGAAGACCCAGCTGGATCTACTCTCAGCTTTTTGAAAGCAGTTTGCAGACTTTCTTCATCTCCTTTGTTAGCTTCTGATTCTATTCATAGACTGTTAGGATATTACTGGACCTGCTATATAATGAATACCACACACTCCATAGAGTCACTGTCAGAAGTGAATGCAAAAGAAACAACAGGAAGTTGCAACAATGGCCTTGCTGTATGTATATTAAGTACAGCAGAGCAGTGCAGCAGTAAGGTATCACCACTTTGGCTTAAAAATAGGGACTTGAGGCAATGAAGAAAAACAGAAATTTCCATTTCCATTTAATCAATCCTTTCTAGATTATGGTTCCTACAAGTGGCCCTTAAAAGCTGTCCATGTTTGTGCAGAATCAGAATGAGCGGACATGTTTGGACTTGGCTTGCCTTCCCTCAGTGTGCGTTGCTTCTTTGAATGTGACAGACAAAAGTGTGTGTTGCTTCTTTGAATGTAGTACCTCTTTGGGGGCAGAACAAAGTTGAGGAAAAGGTTTTGAACTAGTATTGCCATCCTTCAAGTGGGTAAAAAACAACCACAAAGGTTATAGTGACAAAATTACTAAACCTTATGCATAATAATGAAAAGTTTATAATAGAATAACATCATATTACAAAAATACATAATTCATGAATACATCATCAGTAGAGTTCCAATGTTCAGGAGGCCGACTAATTATCCTGCTTCGAAGTATTCTTCCAGCAAAGGTGCACTCTACATTGATTCCACAATGGGGCCATACTGTCAGACATTGAACGTTGAAATAAACTTAGATCACTTTGTTTCAAAATTAATCCGTTTATTCAAGAACTAGTGGTCTGGGTACAAGCAGATTGAGTTTGATGCATTCCAAGGTTACTCTTGGATTTTTGTAGAGGCAGATAGCATAACAAAGAATTCATTCTCACACCCTGAGAGACAGTTGTCTGTTCCCACATTCTGTTATCTCTTTCCCAGGAAGGCTCCCCACTGTTTACCTTGAGGCTGGCTAGCTTCAAAGGCTTGGGGAGTCTCTAGATGCCAAGTGAGAAATTCCTTCTCTGGGATTTACAACTTTCCCTCCTCGTTTGAAATGCACAGTATAGTCTCATGGTTAGTAATAGCAAACAAGATGGCGTTAGTCAGGTCAATAGGCTATAAGTGAGTTAAAGCAGGTACAATGTCTGACATATACAACTTCTATAAGATTTACAATATTCCATTGGAAGGTAACCTCACACTCTTCCTCCTTCAACACTTACTGCAAAGTCACTGTACGTAATCTTCACAATAGACATAACGTCTTATCAGTTTTACATTCTGGGACCAGCTCCAATACAACTCAAGGCATTGCAAGGTATTGGAGCCGGTCCCAGAATGTAAAATTGAGTTGTATAACCCCATTGTGGAATCAATGTAGAGTGCATCTTTGCTGGAAAAATACTTCGAAGCAGGATAATGGCCTCCTGTACATTGGAACTCTACTGATGATGTATTTATGAATTATGTATTTTTGTAATATGATGTTATTTTATTATAAACTTTTCATTGTTATGCATAAGGTTTAGTAATTTTGTCACTATAACCTTTGTGGTTGTCCTAGTGTCTTCTTTTTTTGTATTTGAGCCTTCAAGTGGGGCCTGGAGATCTTCCGAGATTACAACTGATCTTCAGACTACAGAGATCAGTTCTCTGGAGGAAATGGCTGCTTTGGAAGGTGGATTCCACAAAATTATCTACCATGGCAGTTCCTCCCTTCCTCAAACTCTGTCCTTCCCACCTCCACCTCCACAGCTACAGGAATTTCCCAACACAGATTTGGGAACCCTAAGGTGAACTGGAGGAAAGGAAGCTCTCAGGTTGCTTGCAGACAATGGAAGGCACACTCTTCTAGCATGGCAAATACAGGAAAGAACACCTTGCCCCGATTCTGAAACAAAAACAAACATACTGCCCCCCCCTCCAGTCTCCATGCATGCAGAGTTGCCTTTCTTACAACAATACCACCTGTTGTTATTGCAATTTAGGACTTTGTACAGCTATGTAGAGGCCCTTTTCTGCCCTGACATTTTGCTTCCTTTCTTGTAGCTCAGTTTCCAATATATACTAATAACAAACAGGTGTATGCACACTGGGGACTGTAACTTGGACTCTGTAAATCCAATCCTCACCAAACTTGGAGGGCAGATAGAAGAGAATCAGCCAGAGATCCCCTAAGAGTTTGGTGTCAATAGTATGCCAGGTGTGTGTCCGTTCTACCGCATCACAAATCTCACAAACCAAACTGCTTTGTTTGGCAGCTAAAACTTTGTGACAATTCATGCTTCACAACCCAGGCACACCATGAACCACAAGTCAGAATGCATTTTCCTGGTTCATACCTATGCCCTTATGATACTGTTAAGATTCCTTCCTTTCCACACACAAAGGCTTATATAAAGGAAAGTACTTTTGAACATATGCCAAGAAACATGGTTTCCTTATTAAGGAACATGGACTATTTTCAAAACCAAACTGCTTTGCCTTAGAAATGTAATAAAATCTGACCATGGGCAGGGTACTTGCCTCCACTGTGCAGCCACTACCAGCTTTGTTGTATCTGGAATAAAGGGAACTTACCTTTTAAGTAAGCTAAAATGGTCAGTCAGTGTGATATATGGACAGGGTTGAAACACACACTGCTATTTTTAATTCACTGTTTACCTGTGATTCTATGTGAACTTAGGGGGAGGTATTTGTGAATTTCCTGAATTGTGCAGGGAATTGGACTAGATGACCCTGGAGATCCCTTCCAACTCTGTGAATCTATGATACCTCAAACAGTTCCACAAAGCAAGTCAGGCAACACAAAGGAAGCCACAAAGTTGCTGCCTCTCTTTCTGCCATTAACAAACCACAACTGGGTTCAGAATATTGTGCCATTTTTCAAAAATCTAGCAAGATACTCCTCTCAACACAAAAATGATACACAAACAAACACACTACCAACACAAGAAAACAACCATTTCAATAACAAATGAGTGAAGACACAGCAGCACTCATTATTAGGAAAGGCATCTCACTATCTGTCCCCTAGATTAGAATGCGGGTGTGCAACTCAAGACATCCAGCGAGTGAGCATTTTCCATTCATCACCACTGTGAATGCAGAGGGATTCCCATTGGCAGCAGTGCATCCACACACACACAATTCATGGCTTTTGTGAAAAGACCTCAAAAAGGACTCTGATGGTGACACAGGGTGAAAGGGGTAGCTGCTATAGGCTGATAGATGGAAATTATAGGCTAATAGAAGGAAATTGGTGATGCATATGGGAACTTTGAAAACAGTACATCCCACTTTCAGATTGTGTGATAATGCACCTGGACTGCACTCCCCCCACCCAGAAAAAAAGTGCAGGAAAGTTGATTTGGGAAACAGCCCACTTAGGATGGGGACAATTGGAATACAACATCATGTGGCTGCTCCAAAACTAAATTACTCCAATGTGGACACCAAAGCAGAGACTGCCTCTGTACAGAAGCAGCCCAAAATACCACTCAGTTCACACCTCACGGGAGATTGAAAGAGGCACATGAACAAGGTTGCCAAGTGACTTGGAGAAAAGAAAAAAACCCTGTTCCTTTAAAAAAAGAAAGAAGAGCAGGGTCCTTCCCTCTTAGGATTGCCAGCCTCCAGGTGAGGTCTGGAGATCTCCCACTTTGACAACTGATCTCCAGCTGGCAGAGATGAGTTCCCCTGGAGAAAATGGCTGCTTTGAAGGGTGGACTCTATGGTACTGTACCATGCTGAGGCCCCTCCACTCCCCAAACCCCACCCTCTCCCAGCTCCACCCCCAAAGCCTCCAGACCTGGCAACCCTATTCCCTCGCTTGCACCTGCCCTGTTTGGGGCTGGGCAGCAGGCTTCCAGCAGCTGCAGTGGCCACCACCCACCTCCTTGCTCAGCCTGGTTTTTATTACTTTCTCTTGTCTCCTTGGGGGGAGAAAGAAATATGTCACAGCAGCAAATTGGGTGGGGGTGTTAAATTCTAAATAAACAATTTCAAAATCAGATTTCCATTATCTACTTTTTAGCTATTGTTATTAAATAGCATGATAGAATTTTTAGGTTTTTTTGAGAAAGGCAAACTATAAATTAGAAAATAAGTAAAAACAAATTTAAAAAGTTTGGGTTTATGGTGGGATGAAGAGAATAGCTTGCATCAGGCAAAATATAATTTAATGAGCAATTTCAGACCAAGATTTACTTTTCCATCTTGAGCCACAAGGGGGAGCAGTTGAATGTTCTCAAAATAGTGCAGCCCATCTCGGTAAACTGCTTTCTTAATCTCACTCGTTAGAGTTTTATCTCCCTTCTGCTGTTGTTTTAACATTTACACTGATTGTCTAAATCAATGAGATTCGTGAGCTCCTTCCCTTGAGTTAACAGCCGCTGTACCCTATTTGCTGGTTGCTGGGAAACCCGCAGTCTGAGTGAAGTTTGTGCCGCGGGAAGGAGAAAAAGAGAAGTAGATCCAAAAGACGCCTGGAGCAAAATGATTACAAGCAAGCATTTCTAAACAACATCTTTTCTTTCTTATTGGTTCAACTGGTATTTGAGGAGGGAGCAACTGTGGACTGAAATGAAGCCTCGTGTTTTGCTGCTGATAATTAAATTGCTGTGACAGGAGAAAGGTAGCTTGTAGTTCTGTGTCTGCTGCAAGATTCAATACACAATCTTGAACAGGACACTTTAATTTTCTTCACATTTTCCAACAAGCAGCTGTAAATTTGAGGGGGGGGGGGGCAAGGACTCTTTTCTTTGCACCATAATTAAATTGCTGGCACTGGGTCTTCCAAAAGTTCAGGCCTGGCTTGTAATGGCTTTGCCTCTGTAAACCTGGTGTTTCCAACCAAGGTCATCCTTATGGCCAAACAAAGCACTTCTGGAATGTCCTTTCTTGCTAGAGTGCCTCAGCATTGCAGTTTCCTGTATCTTCTCCTTTAATGAAATGAGCCAATGACAATGATTCAATGAACTGGGCTTTAAAAACCTCCTTTGTCTCCAGAAAGCCCTCTCTGCCAAGATCTTTCAGAAGGAAAGACTGGTAAAGAAGGTTGAAGAAGAGGTCAGGCTCTTTCAGGCTTAGTTCCTCCAAGCTTCCTCAGAAAGAAAAGCTTAAGAAACCCCAAACATTTCCCAAGAATTCCCCAAGAAAGCTCAGAAGAAAACTAGCTGCCCTTAGATAAGTCCAGTGAGCCCTCCATTTTTCATAGGCCTCTTTTGTCACACTGGGCAATCTGACTGTTAGTAGCTGAACAAACTCTGCTGAATCTAATTATAGCTAATCCACAAGGGATTACTGACCACCAGGGACCACAAGGTGCCCTGCAAGTGTTTCAGGCTGGATGTGCTCTTAGATGCAAAACAGCAAATAGTAAACCAAAATTCCAGCTCATAACCTCTTTTGTGAAACTTTGTTTTTCCTTAGTCCTAATCCTCAACCCTTAATAGGTGTGCCTGAATTTGTGAGTATTCATTTCCAGTTTACCTTTGCTTTTCACCTTCTTTCTTCTTTTCCCTCTGTCCCTTGATTGCCAAACTCCAGATAAGGCCTGGATTTCTCCCAGAATTAACTGATCTGCAGACCAGAGAGATTGCCCGGAGAAAATGGAGAGTAGACTCTATGGCATCACATCTCAGCTGAGCTCCCTCCCCAAACTCCACCCTCACCAAGTGCAGACCCTCAGGTCTATAGGAGTGTTCCAACCAAGAATTGGCAACTCTACTCTGCCATCTCCTCCTCTGTTGATATAGAGATGTTGAATTCCTTCAGGCAGAGACTTGTCCTTTTTCTCTGAGAAGTACCATGTTGTACAGGTGCAGATCAATGGACCTGTAAATCACTCATGCTGCTTCAGAACCTTTCTAAATCAGTTACGGTCTACAGCAGGGGTCCCCAATTCCTGGACTGGTACCAGTCCATGACCCATCAGCAATTGGGCCATGCAGCCTCTGCCCCTCCCCCCATGGTGCTGTGCAGCCTTGCCGCCGCCTCCCCCCCCCCCCCGCAGCGCATCCTCCTCCCTCCATTTTTACAATGTTAAGGCCAGGGAAAGCACCTTCCAGGCTCTTTAAGGGCTTATCCTCCCAGCTGATCGGCGGGGGAATGTCGGTGCGGACGCTAGCAGAGTGAGCGGTGTGATGAGCCCAACACTGAGCTCCAGGAAAGAAATCAGCCAGACACTGCAACTAGTGCCAAAGTAGTGTATTTACCTTATATACAGTACGTGCTCTCTAGTGCAGTCCAATATATTGATCACAGGAACAAAACGCTCCGCCAGCAAGTCAGTTCTCAGAAAGAGACTTGTGCATTGCAGACACAGTTCATTTATAGTCCAGTCAGCCAATCCTGGCAGTGCATTGTCATGCTGACTCAGCAGGTTCCTTCACCTGTCCTCAGCCGGCTCAAACCAGCCTGTGACCTAGCATGCCGGCTAGATCACCAGCTGTCATTACAGAGCTGTCAAAGCTGGGTTAAAATAGATTCTTTCTCCAACAGGGAAATGGCAGCAACAGCCAGAATTTGGACTGGGCACGTGCAGGATGTCCCCAAGGCCAGGCAAAGGCACACTCCCATGGGGCTGTGCGCTGGCTCAGCATCCCTTCCTGCCTGGCAGAGCTGGCACAGGACCCTGGTGCACCATGAAGGTGAAGCCAAGCACGGTGGAGAGAGTCCGCATTTGCTTTATGGCTCCCCTCTGGGCTTGACTGGCACTGGAGCACACCAGAGACACCTGGGGCCGAAAGCGCGCACCTCTTCTCCTGCAACTGGGCAGAGCTCCCTCCCTCTGTGGGGCTCCAGTCCAATGGGCACTGGCACTGCCCACCCACCCCCAGTACCTCTGTTCAGCAGGTCGCTGGCTGCTGCAGTCGCTGATTGGTGGGGGTGGGGGTGTGAGCCTTTAAAGAGCCCAGAAGGTGCTTTCCCTGGCCTTAACATTGTAAAAATAGAGGGGGGAGGCACCGCGGGAGGCCAAATTCGGTGCCCCCACCCTGCCGGCCCTGGGGCCGGTCCCTGGCACCAAAAAGGTTGGGGGCCACTGGTCTAGAGTGTCTGTGTGTGACTTTAAAATGAGAAGTTCCTGTTTCAAGGGTGAAAGAGAGTTCAGTTAGTTGTGTCTGTATATAATACAACTTCCCTCTACTTTTGCTACAGGCAAGAAAAAGTCCCTTTATCCAGGGTGCCTCACTGCCCAGTTTACAACACAATCTGCAGTTGGTACTGGGAGGCCTAGAACCAACTCAGTTGTGTGGAGCAAAGCTCATAAACCTTGGTGAAGGAAAAGGGAAAATGAGATCTTGAGAGCTTTGGTGTTTGGGGAGATAAAAGAGGATGGGCAAGGACTACTAGGAAAAAGGGAGGGGTACAGGCTGTCTTCTGAAGCCAAGTGAATCTTTCCTTAGCTTATACTTAGGCAAGTGACTCCCATGAAGCTTTCTGACAACCCACCTTGATGCAGTGATGTTTCATTGCAGTTCCCTGCTTTGAGGGCCATTGGAAAAGGGGGAGGACTAGAAGGAGGGAGGACTGACTTGGGACACAGGGCAGAAAGCTTCTGAGTGTGTGCTATACATAGTGCTTGTATGCAACAGCTGCAGTGCAGTGCCTTGAATGCACAAAAATAAAGAAAATGGGATGTTTTAAGTAATTGGAATATAGCATGTTTCACCTTGCAGCTATGGAGGTGCCCTTAGTTATGGTCCCCAGGTAAAGAGCTAAATTGAAATTGAAGAAGCCACCATAAGAACATATACGAAGCAGCTTTTCGAATCAAACTCAAGGTCTATCTGATGTATAGTCCTATTTCCCACAGTGGCCATCAAGAAGTACCGATGACATTAAGGATATAGCCTCCTTCCCCTGCTGTTTCCCACATGGAGATGTCATTTAACCCTCATGACAGAAGCTATCCCCCATGAATTTTGCTGTACCCCCTCTGAAGCTATCTTAGCTGATCAGTACATCTTCTGGTAGGAACCTGCATTGTATGAAGAAATAGTTGTTCATCGGTTTCACTAGGTGACCACAAATTCCAATACAATATAGTGGGAGATAGGGAAGATTATTTCTGTCTTTTTTTCCTGTTTAGCCCTTTCTCCCACAGGTGATTCAGTCCCATTGATCATTTTGCTTCCCATTCACTTTTCTTACCTTTTTTCTTAATTTTTCTGAGAAATGGTGACTAAGCATTAGTTACGATGATAGCTCTTCCCCCCCATTCCTTTTCTAATAATTACAAGCATGAGAATTTGCCTCTCTTTTTCCTCCTGCTGGTTCCATTAAGCTATTCACCACAGCTCCAAGATACCTGATTATCACAGGTTCAGTTCCCATCTGTGTATATAGGAAGTCATGATTAAATAAATCTCATTTGCCTTGGTTTTGCTTATTCACTTAGTTTGGAGAGGTCCTCTTGGAATTCGTTTCAGTCCACTTCTGTTTCCAGCATCCTGAATAATTTGTCTACTTTATTACTCACTCCAGACCACTTATGAATGAGTTAAGTATCATTTGTCCTAATACAGATCCTTTGGGGGAACCACTGCTTTAGGAAACCCCATTGTGACAATTCTCTGTTTGCTACTATCCTCTGCTTCCTGTTGTTTAATATGCTAATCTATTTATTTATTTATTTATTTATTTTACTTGATTTATATCCCACCCTCCCTGCCGAAGCAGGCTCAGGGCGGCTCACAACATAAAATCCCACAAACAAATTAATGAATATTAAAATTACACATTCAATAATAAAATAGATATGCAATGATTAAAGCAGTTAAAACAGAATATTGAGTTGGTGCTATTCTGGTGGCGACGGCCTTCTTCCACTTCTCTTAAATACCGGTGCCAAGTCAATTGAATGCCAGCCGGAAGAGGACAGTCTTGCAGGCCCTGCGGAACTGCACAAGGTTCCGCAAGGCCCTCACTTTATCTGGCAGTTGGTTCCACCAGCAGGGGGCTACAATTGAGAAGGCCCTGTCTCTGGTTGATTTCAATCAGGCCTCCTTCGGCCTAGGGATTACTAATAGATTTTGTGGTCCCAATCTGAGTACTCTCTGGGGAACATGTGGGGAGAGATGGTCCTTAAGGTGGGCAGGTCCTAGGCTACATAGGGCTTTAAAGGTAATAACCAGCACCTTGTAACGAATTCAGTATACTATTGGCAGCCAGTGCAGTTCCCGGCTGAATGTGCTCTCACCTGGGGAGCCCCAATAACAGCTGGGCGGCCGCGTTCTGCACTAGCTGCAGCTTCCAGGTTCAGCACAAGGGCAGCCCCATGTAGAGGGCATTACAGTAGTCCAGCCTCAAGGTGACCATTGCATGGATCACTGTTGCCAAGTCGCCGCGCTCCAGGAAGGGGACCAACTGCCTTGCCCGCCTAAGATGGAAAAACGTGGATTTAGCAGTGGCTGCTCTGGGCCTCCATTGTCAAGGCAGGCTCCAGTAGCACCCCCAAGCTCTTGACCTTGTGTGCCATTGCCAGTGGTGCACCATCAAACGTCGGTAGGGGAATTTCCTTTCCCAGACTGCCACGACTCATGCAAAGGACCTCTGTCTTTGGTGGACTGAGCTTCAATCTATTCAGCCTAAGCCAGCCAGCCACGGCTTGTAGTGCCAGGTCCAAATTTTCTGGGACACAGTCAGGTAACATCAGCGTACTGGTGACAACCCAACCCATACCTCCGGGCAATCTGGGCAAGGGGGCACATGTAGATGTTGAACAACATTGAGGAGAGCACCGCCCCCTGAGGCACCCCGCAGTCAAGTGCTTGCCTCTGGGACAGTTCACCCCCAATCATATGACTTCTAAATTTAGTCAGGAGCTTTGGGTGATAGACATTGTCAAAGAAATCCAAGTATATACTGCCTCTATTCAGATGTAGGACAAAAATCATGGTTTTATATATCAGCTACTATCTGAATCGGTCAATTCTAGCTGGTTATCTTACATTTAAGCCAAAATAAATTCCCTGAATATATCCTTAGAACCTTTAACCAGGCTTTCTGAGTGAGGCTTTTTAAAAAATAAAATCTAGTCTATTGGATTCAGAGTTACAAACTCTCTATAGCCTTGCCAATAGAATCTGCTCTCCCTTAAATTTACTGATAGTTCCAAATCCAAGCTTTCCAGTTGCATACCTCTATCAACTCCTAGCTCCAAACTTGCGCAGAGCCTTCTCCTTGGCCAGATTTAACATTCTTCCTTCAGCCATTTTATCTGGCAGATTTCAAGGGATTCCTTACTCTAGCAGGTGCTGTTCTTGTACAAAGGACTGTGTTGAAACTGTCTCCCATGTTCTTCTTCAGTGCCCTTTTTATTTGGCGTCCCATTGTGACTTTTAATATCCCATATTAGCCCCGCTCCTAGAGACTCTTTGATGATTTTAAGATTCTTTCCTTGTTTAATAACCCAGATATTGAATAACTGAAATAGTAGCAAAGTTTCTTCATAGTGTTATGATTGCATGCCCCAATAAGTAATACAATGTATTAGATTTTATAATGTTATTTTTGTTTTTATCTTGTATTTCTAATCTTACTTTGGACTCTGTATTCTCCTCATTTGTAATTTGGTTGACCTTCTATTGTATAGGTCTATGCATGCCAATAAAGGCTGTCTGATGATAAAATCATGGCTTATTTAAACTATGGTTATTTTGTGAAACCAGGAGTCAGCTCATTTGTCTTCACAAATACTGGCTTAATTCCTTTCTGTTTTGAGGCCATCACCAAAGAACAAAGCAGGATTAAACCAAGACTAAGCCAGAATGTCTGCAGTCAAACATCACACTATAGTTAAGACTACTGTGGAAAATAAACCAACTTCAGATCCTGGCTAGGCTGACCTTGACTAAAAACAGTGTTCTGCATTAATGCAATCACACTATATGTGCTTAGTTTAATCCATGGTTTCATGCAGCATTTGAACTGAGTCAGTGTGTAAAGCTAGCACCTGTACATTCTTGTTAACTCCCAAAATTTGGTACAACAAACTTTGCAGAAGTCATGTTGACTCGTCCTCCATAAAGCTTGTTCTTCTATATGTCATTCTATCTTTAATAATATCATAGCAGACATAGGAGTAGAACAGTGGAAGAAGGAGCTTCATCCTATCTCAGCTTCATCCCATCTTAGAGTATTTATGGATGCATATGTCCTCCATATGAAGCCATGACAACCCAATGTGGTAGGATACTTAGATCCGACTAAGAACTAGTTTTCATCAAAGTGATAAACTTGTGTGTGGACTGCACCACTTCAGAATGCATATTTGGGCTTCTTTCTTAGAAATCTTACTGCATCCTACATGATGAATTATCTCCCTAATTTTGTCCTTTAAAGCCCTACATGGCTTGGAACTGGGGTATCTGAGGGACCGTCTTCTCTCATATGTTTCTGCCTAAGAATTAAGATCATAAAGGCTCTCCTGACTGACTGGTGGGCACATGAGAGAGGGTATTTTCAGAGGCAGCCCCACAATTATGGAACAATCTCCCCAGGAAGGTGCACCTGGCTCCTTCACTTTCAATCTTCAGCAGTAAGTTAAAGACAGTTTTAGTAAGACTGCATTTGAATAATTTAATTTTTATTTATTGGCAGTCAAAATTAGAGACTGTCAGTTATAAGTTTTTAAATAATTGTTGCTTTATTTACATTGTAAGCCTTCTAGAGTTCCACCAAGGGGTGCCAGTCCCCAGGTGGGGTTGGGGGATCCCATGATTTTGGGGGTTCCTGCCTGCACTAGACAGCTGGCTGGTGGGAGAAACCCCAAGAGTGACCACCCCTCTCCCTCCTGTGAAATTTAAAGGGCCTGATTGGCGGGAGCACATGGACAACCAACCAGCTGGAAGGCTCTTTAAATCTTGCAGAAGAGAGAGAGGGGGGCAGTCACCAGCTGCCTGCCTAAACTCATGTGGACGCTCCATGCCAAACCTGTCTAGGCGACGAGCGCATTATGGCTCGCCCGCGAAGCCAAATGGACCCGGAACGGTTCCAAATGGCTCTGCAGGATCCCTGGCCCTCTGGCGATTCCCTCAATGACCTGGTTGAGACCTGGCATAGCCGGCTTTCCAGAGCCATTGACGAGATCGCACCCCGACGCCCTCTGCGACCCCGGCCTAGGTTGGCGCGTGGTATACCCCGGAACTACGCCAGCTGAAACAAGGCCTCAGACGGCTAGAGAGGCAATGGCAGCATACTCATGACGAAGCAGCTAGAGCATCTTATAGAGAGTTTATGAGGTCCTATGAGATGGCAGTCAAAGCCACAAAGAAAACATACTTTGCGGCTAAGATTGCGTCTGCAAATTCGCGCCCGGCACAATTATTTAAGATAATTCGGAACCTTACTACATTGCCATAAGGCAAACCAAATGTTAAGGAATTAGAGATAGGCTATGAGGCATTCGCGAAATTCTTTGCAGACAAAGTCCAGTTGCTCTGCCGTGACTGCCCCGCCATACTAGATACAGTATGTGAACTTGAGGCTCCGTGCCTGTCTTCTGGTTTGATCCTGGACCGTTTCGACCTGCTCGACCTAGAGGAGGTTGACAGGATCCTCTCTACTGCACGCCCAACAACTTGCGATCTGGACCCGTGCCCCTCCTGGCTAATTAAAGCTTGCCAGGAGGAGCTGAGATGTCTTATACGGGACATCATAAATAGATCTCTTTCTGAGGGTTCTTTTCCAACCCCTCTGAAAGAGGCAGTGGTGCACCCCCTCCTGAAAAAAGCTACATCAGACCCAGCCGAATTGGCTTATTACCGGCCAGTCTCAAACTTGCCCTTTTTGGGCAAGGTTATAGAGAGGGCTGTGGTGTTGCAGTTACAGAGCTTCCTGGATGACGCTTCCACTTTGGATCCATTCCAGTCCAGCTTCCGCCCGGGCCATGGGACAGAGACGGTTCTGGTCGCCCTCATGGATGATCTCCGGCGACACCTAGACCAAGGCGGTGTGGCAGTATTGCTGTTGTTAGACCTTTCGACCGCGTTCGATATGGTCGACCACCGGCTGCTGGCCCGCCGCCTCGCCGACGCAGGGATTCAGGGGCTAGCCTTGCAATGGCTTTCCTCTTTCCTGGAGGGTCAGGGACAAAGGGTGGCAATTGGGAGGGAGCTGTCCCAGAGACACTCACTCAACTGTGGGGTGCCTCAGGGAGCAGTTCTCTCCCCGATGTTATTTAACATCTACATGCGCCCCCTTGCCCAGATTGCCCGGAGATATGGGCTGGGTTGTCACCAGTATGCGGATGACACCCAGCTCTATCTATTGATGGACGGCCGGGCTGCCGATGTTCCTATAAATCTGGACCGGGCGCTGCAAGCCGTGGCAGACTGGATCAGGTTGAGTGAGCTGAAACTGAATCCAGCGAAGACAGAGGTCCTTTGTCTAGGGCATGGTGGTCCGGAGGGAGGGATCTCCCTTCCAGCTTTTGACGGTGTGTCACTGATACCAGTGCGCAGGGTCAGGAGCTTGGGAGTGCTACTGGAGTCTTTCTTGACAATGGAGGCCCAGATAGCAGCCACTGCCAAATCCGCCTTTTTCCACCTTAGGCAGGCAAGGCAGTTGGCTCCCTTCCTGGAGCGCAATGACCTGGCAACAGTGATCCATGCAACGGTCACCTCGACTACTGTAATGCCCTCTACATGGGGCTGCCCCTGTGCCGAACCCGGAAACTGCAGCTAGTGCAGAATGCAGCAGCCAGACTGCTATTGGGCCTACCTCGGTGGGAACATGTGCGAGCTGGGCTGCGGGAGCTGCATTGGCTGCCAGTTATTTACCGAGTTCGTTACAAGGTGCTGGTTATTACCTTTAAAGCCCTATATGGCCAAGGACCTGTTTACCTTAGGGACCGCCTCTCTCCATATGTTCCCCAGAGAGCACTGCGATCCAGCTCACAAAACCTTCTGGAAGTACCTGGGCCAAAGGAGGCCAAACTAAAAATAACCAGAGAACAGGCCTTCTCTATAAAAGCACTCCAATGGTGGAATCAGCTGCCGGAAGAGGTGCGGGCCCTACGGGACATTAGCCAATTCCATAGGGCATGCACAACCGCCCTCTTCCGGCTAGCCTTCCAAGATGGAACCTGAAATAAACACCATGCCATCACTAACATCAATAATTGAGATAGCAATAAGATGAGATTATTTTAGATTGATTTTAGACTTTTATATTATGTAAACTTAATGGTAAATTTTAAATGGTATAGAAATGTATAATTGTTTTATTGTTCAACATGGCTTTTGCCACACCCTGTAAGCCGCCCTGAGCCTGCCCCGGCGGGGAGGGCGGGGTATAAATAAAATTTTATTATTGTTATTATTAAACTCCAAGTGATAAATTTGCTACTGGATTTCAGGTGCACATGCCCCCCCACCTGCTTCTTCCAAACAGCATTTAAAGGATTGACACTTGGAGTTCACTGCTTGGAGTTCAGGCATGCATGGCCCCCACTTCTTCCAAACAGTATTTAAAGGGTCCCTTTTAAATGCTGTCCACAAGAGGCGGGGGTGTGGTTTGAATTCCAACAGTGAATTCAGTGCTTGGAGTTCAGGTGTGCAGGTGCCAGTCCCCAATATGACGATGTCACTTCTGTGTGATGTCATCATGTTGGGGATGTCCCCACCTCCTCCAGGAATGCCTTCCACTGGGGAGGAGGTAGGACCTGGTAACTCTGATTCCACAAGGTAGAAAGGCATCTAACAAATGTTTTAAATAAATAAAGAGTAAGAACTCACAATTTTTGGTGTCATTGCTGGCAAAGTATCCCAGTAAGACAGAGGCCCACCCTTGGCTTATGAATAGTGAATCAAAGCGAATGAAGCTGCTCTATTTCCAATCAAATCATTGTTCACCTAGCCCAGCATTGTTTGTTTTTGAATCATTCTCCTATAGATGGAATTTCTCTCCCTCTCAGTCACCTGAGTCTGAGGTAGTACCACCCAAATTCTGGTTTACTCCCTCTAGGTCACAGAAATTTAGAAAGGACTACTGAATAATTACTTCAGAGCTGAGGAGAAGATAACTTTGTATTTCAGAGGAAGGGAAGGTCCCATAGCAATGAAAATATGTAGCACATGTTTGGATTAGGGTTGCAAAATCCAATTCAAGAAATATCTGGGGATTTTGGGGGTGGAGCCAAGAGACTTTGAGGGTGGAGCCAGAAGCAAGGTTGTGACAAGCATAATTGAACGCCAAAGGGAGTTCTGGCCATCACATTTAAAGGGACCACACACCTTTTAAATGCCTTCCTTCCATAATGAAGGATAAGGGCACCTTCTTTTGGGTTTCATAGAATTGGACTCTCTGGTCCAATCCTTTTGAAATTTGGAGGGTATTTTGGGAAGAGGCACTGGATGCTATGCTGAAAATATGGTGCCTCTATCTCAAAAAACAGTGAAGGCATTACTAGAAATTAGTATATAAAGACCATTGGGGTATTCTTTTAATGCCATTTTTTTTGCTAGAAAGAAGTGTTATTACAAGAGGTGGTTGGCTGGATCTGCCATTGAATGATCCTTTAATCATGGAGGGACAACCATAACAATTTCTCACAGTGGAAAAAATTACAGATAGAGTAAAAAGAGTGTAGCAAATTTTACAGCATCAGGTTGCCATCCATATAAGATTTAAGAAGAGAAATATAATTATGTAGGGGGAAAAGAAATGCACTGGTTGCATAACTGATACTGGCATCGGTCAGCTAAATGGTCAGGCCAGGTAGGTGTGTCATTGCCACTGAGGTGCCCCTGGACTGTGGAAATGAAACTACCCAAATAGTTCATTTGATTCCATAGGTAAGAGTTGTCCCTTGAAGGTCCGCTTTCTGATGACCCTGAAGTGGGGGGAGGGCCTCCAAATCGGGGGATCCCCTGCCCCCACCTGGGGATTGGCAACCCTACTTTGGATGTGGTTGTTACCATGCAACCACCCACTGTAAGCCCAAGGGTACATACACAGGCATTCAACTATATATACACACTGAGGGCCACTTAGGACTTTACAGAAAGGACAAATATAGTAGTTAAAGGGTTTTGCTTATGGAGCAGCATTAGCAAAACAGAAACTCAAGAGCTTGGCCTAGTTTCTAGTGAGGGTGTGGTCCAGCAGAGTTGGCAGAGATATCTGCTTGACTATGCAGGGAATATTATTCAAGAGTGTTTAAGCAGAACATTATGAGAACCAAAGGAGAAACAAAAAGAATCAGCAGCCATTTACTAACTTGTCTTGCAGAAGAACCTCTCCCATGGGAGGCTGAGTCATTTGAGAAATTCCAAACAAACTGGACAGAGCTCTTAAAAAAAGACAAAAGGGAACAAAGCAGCCTCAAGTGGTGTGGATCTTCCTGCCACTGAAATCTTTTTTTGCCCCCTCTACCAGCACCTCTGACCATATCATATCCCTTTGTGTCCTTTTAGGCTGTGGTTGCCAGCTGCCTAGAGAAAGAAAAGATAGAGAGAGAGCCAGTTTGGTGTAGTGGTTAAGTGTGAGGACTCTTTTCTGGGAGAACCGGGTTTGATTCCCCACTCCTCCACTTGCACCTGCTGGAATGGTCTTGGGTCAGCCATAGCCCTGGCAGAGGTTGTCCTTGAAAGGGCAGCTGCTGTGAGAGCCCTCTCCAGCCCCACCTACTTCACAGGGTGTCTGTTGTGGGGGAGGAAGGTAAAGGAGATTGTGAGCCGCTCTGAGACTCTTTGGAGTGGAGGGCGGGATATAAATCCAATATCTTCCGATATCTTCAATATCTTTCCCCTTTAAGAGTGGCTTAATAGGATATTGTCTACCAGGTGATGTTACTTACAACCATACCATGAAAAACTTCACCACTCTCCACTTCCACACATTAAAGGAATATGACATTTTCCTCCATGCCTGTCAGCAATCCTAAGAACAGGTGGTTTGGGAAGAAGGACAATTGAATGTGTTGAAATAGGAGGAGAAGGAGAATAAGAAGAACAAATTGGATTTATACTCCCCCTTCACTTGGAGTCTCAGAGCAGCTTACAGTTTCTTTCTCTTCCTCTCCCCACAACAGATACCCTGTGAGGTAGGTGGGGCTGTGTCAGATACAAGTCCCTGACAAGGATTTGTGGTCCAGAAACAGTCTATTGACTTTCCTAATAGTATTGTCATAGCTAATGAGTGGTAAATTATCCAAATGTATTCATATATGCATTTATATACATGTATTCATGTCTCTGTATTCATCTATGTATTATAATATCAATATATACTATCCATATATGTTCATTATATTCTTTTATAGATTATGTAGAATAGTGCTGGTAACAAATGAGGCCACAGTAGAGGGTAGATCATTGTGTGAAGCTAAGCCTAATTTTATCTCCCTGGTAACAGAAGAAGGGTACCAGTGGAAAATGTCCACAAAGCTGGAATGCGACCTTGGAGGAAAGCAACACCAGGATCTGGGAACTAATTGAGAGACTTTTGGACTGGAGACAGTGAGGCAGCAGAAATGATGAGTCATTAACTTGTAACCTGGACTGTACCTTTTACTTATTGTCAGTCTAGCAAGACAAGTAGTCTTGCATATACATGCTACAAGTGTTTGCTACCTAATTCTTCATTAAAAGCTTCTTCTGCATTTACTCAAGAAGTCCTGTGACAGATTCTTGAGATAACAGCTCTGAGAGAATTCTGAGAGAACTGTGACTGACCCAAGGTCACACAGCAGCTGCATGTAGAGGAGGGGGAAATCAAACCTAGTTCTCCAGATTAGAGTCTATGCTCCTAACCACTACACTAACCTGGCTCTTCTACTCTATTTCACAAAGAAAGCCTAACAAAGCATCCAAATATATTGCAGCAGCTTCCCTTCATCCATGCATCCTAAAATAACACTGATTCTCACTAATGTGTGCAAATACATGCAGAGAGTGACATCCCACTCTCTTTCACACCTGCTGGGTCTTTTTTCTACCCTATTTTCTGCTTGCACAGTCTTGTGCTTCCTCCTTCTCTGGGATTGCCCCTCTCCTCTTGCACGGCTGTGAAAGCAGCAGGCCCAGAAGCAGATGCGTAGATAGGGTTGCCAAGTCCTCTTCATCCCCCGGCAGGGGACATTTGTGCGTGTGATGCGCACGTGAGATGAATGACGTCACCCGGAAGTGACATGATCAAAATGGTGGCGCCCGTGTGGGGCCGCTCTAGGTGTTTCCATAGAGTTTTAACCTCCCAAATGACTAAAGCGTCTGGGAAAACCATAGAGTTTTCCTGGAAACGCCTAGAGTGGCCCTGCACGGGCGCCACCATTTGATGACATCACTTCCGGGTGCTGTCATTGCAGGAGGAGGTTCCCCCCACCGGCCCAATGTGGGCCGGCTGGTTGAGAACCTCCCAGCCGGGAGATTCCGCACCCGGACCGGGGGGTTGGCAGCCCTATGCGTAGAGGTTCTGCATCACTCACTTCTCCCCTCCCAGGCACTTCCTCTGCAACCATAAAATATCTCTCCTTTCACATTTCCTACAACTCTCACCTCTCTTGCTTTCTCTCAAGATCACCTTTTCCTCCTGGGCTGGATGTCCATGTATTGATTACTTGGCTCAAACAGTCACCGTCTCAATGAGCTCCAGCTTTGCAGTCAGCTGCTCTTCCAGAGAACAACCCACCCATTTTGTATGTCCCTCCCTCCACTGGCTAGTCTGTCTTCTCTTTCCCTCACAATACAAATCCTGGGCAAGGCGCTACACTGAAGCCTGAAGGTAGCACCATGAATTTCTGGCAGGAGAACCAGTCTCTGAGCCTATATTTTACTGCAAAGCTGCTGATTCAGCTGAGCACAAAGGAAGAGGGTGCATTATTATTGCCATGGGAAGGCGCACAGAAGGCTTTCAAATAGATAGCAAATCAGTTGCTCAAGGGAACAGATCCCTGGATTCTCCATATTTTGGAATGCATTAACCTGAATATTTTATATACATATCCAGATATATTACAATTATATTTAGGGACGGAAATTAAGACAGTTATAATGTTAAGAAAAGTATATAAGGTAAAACATAAAGTTAGAATATGATATTTCTGACATTTAGACTTAAGGCTTTTCCTCTGTGCATTTTTAATATAGATCTCTTTTCTCAGTTTGGCTTGGTTTAGAAAATGAAAGTGGGAATTAGCATTACATTCACTAACTTGGTCTTTTATCCTAATGTATCTGTTAGCTAGGAATAATAAAGGTTCAAATAGCCTCAAGGCCTTTAGACCTCTTCTCTGCATAGTACCATGTAGGGGAGACCTGAAGCCCGTAGGCTCTTGATTTTGAAAATAAAAACTTTAGCCTCACAAAGAAGGTACACAATATATTATGGAATGTGGATGTTTGGTGGAGAGAGAGACCAGACTTGGCATAGACAAAATACTATCCTTGAAAAGAGAACACCTCCACAGACTAGATATACATATTGCTGAAAGGTCAACAAAGAATTGTGTTTCTTCTCAAATTATCAACAAAATGTTAATTTCAGAGGACATCCCAACTTCTGAATGTCCAATGGGACTTGGCCAGGTCAAAATGGGTTTGACCTGTAATAACCAATAAATTATGCTTTGTATAATTTTTTGCTATGTAATTAAGGGTATAAAATCTCTGGACAAACTTTGAAATCCTCTGAGGTCCTTTACCTTATGTATCCAGCACTCTGTCTGTTTATTAATAAACATATTTAGTACTTCCCTTCACAGGACTTCTAAGTTGTTCCTTATTTGGTTCAAAGGGCACACCTGGCCACAGGTTGTGTGGTACAGTATTGCATAAAATGCTTGCACAGTCATATTCATTGAATGTCATCCTCTGACAAGTGTTTCTTTTCTCTGCTTTAATGGTTTGGAGCATAGTCAGTTGAAGAACCCCTGTCAAACACCTTTCCAATTATTTCCTTTCAATACTGTTCTGGCTAAAGCCACTAAGAGTTCAGGGAAGTCTGAACACAGTAAAATTGACTTCTACTGAATACTGCAACTCACTCTCACTGTACACTAGTGTGCTCATATGGCTCCCTTAAACACAGGTGATTTCCCAGAGATTGAATCATCTGTTATCCTGGGACCTGGAGGGCTGAAAGTGCTGTAAGGAAAGCCCCCTACTTTTCATACATATGGACATCGTGATCACCAGTATGGTTGCCAGGGTGCCTGGAGTTTTGACTCTCACACATCTGCTCTAAGAAGTGGACTTTGCTTACAGTTTCTAAGGCTTATGTGGGTACTATAAGCCTCAGCTTTGCAGCTGCATTTTACACCTCTGAAGGGTGTTAGCCAGAACTACAGATGAGCTGCCAGCTACTCCTTGTGTGCCCAGTCTTGGCCACTGCAGTGGCAGAAGCCACACCACCATGCACTGTACAGGCAAGCAGTTTCCAGCCTGTTTCCATGAACCAAAGGCTAACACCACCAGAATCCATCTTGTTTTCCTGATTCCATCTCCAGCATCTGCTTCAGCTTTTGCATAAGGCAATCAAGCTTATCCAGGCATGGATCCTGCCAGACCACTCAAGCCTTTGTCTAACGAAACCCAGGACATAGACTGGTGTCAGGAAGAAGACTAAGAAAGAGGAAGACCATCTCCTGCATGAGCCAAGTCTTTTGTCTAAACCGGGGATACCTAGGTCAATATTTGATTCCCTATTGTCACCTTCCCAGATAAGCCCATTTAATCTTAAGTATTTAGCCATTTCCATTCTTCTTCCTGACTGACACCTTGGAGCCGCCCCAGGCCCTGTTGCAATCTGGAAATTCTTTCAGGTACCCAGGATCCAGGCAGGTTCATTGGTCAAGACAGGTACCCAATTGGGTGCCACCAAGGGACTTGCTATTGGCTCTGCAATAGTCCAGCCCTCCTGGTCATTGCAGAGCCTCCCCTTTCTCCTCCCTCCTCCCTCCCATTCCTTGAGGGCTCAAGGGAGTCCTTATAACCTCTGACCCAACTCCACTCATGTGTGCTTCTAGCAGTATCCCAATTCCGCTGTCTGGATCCATCCCCAATTCTGGCCACAGTTTTGGGTCCATTTCCCCTGTCCTCTTTTGTCGCCATTGGAGCCTTCCTTGAAGACTACGATAGGTAATATTACCCTGTGTGTCTACCCTTATATGTTTCCCTATCCATCTATCTATATTTCTTAGGACTGTGTGTATGTATGGTTGTATGTGTATTTTTATCTTGTATGGAAGACTATATTTTTCTTAATAAATTGTAATTGGTTTTACTAAATTAGAGTCCCATTATTTAAGCATCACTTTTCTGGATGTGTATTCTTGTATACATTGGTAAAAGATTCCTAGTGAGCCAAGTGCCCACCTAACTAATTCCCCAACCTCGTTTGGAGGGCATTTAGGTTTACAGTGCTCCTGCACGTGAGGCTTAAATTGATATGTAATGCAAATACAAAATTACCTAGATTAGAATGTGCATTCAGTTTAAAAAATTGTCCCACTTTCTATCAAGATTAAGCACATTTGCAAATGACAAAAAATGTGTCATGAAAAGATAATCTTTACTACCATGTGTGAACATGATGTCACCTGAATAGTTCTGCCTGTCATAGGCTGCTTGTATGAGTTCTTAGGAGGTGAATTTTCTGCTTCAAGAAATCTCACTGAACTTGTGCCCACGACACTCTAGCTTTAAATTCTGAAGTATTCCCTTCCCCTGGCTGATGAGCTGTAGCACTTAAAATGAGCATTTAGAAAGCATTTTCAATGTTCAGTTTAGTAGATGCACACTTTGTAATCCTTACAACAGCCTTGAAAAGCAGACCAGTATTATTATCTCCATGTTGCAGACTGAAGGAAGCGAAGAATGAGAGAGATAATCTTGTCCAAGGTCACCTAGTGAATTTATAGCAGAGGCAAGATTTAAACTGGGTGTCTCCTAGATCACAGTTTATTCTCTTAGCCATGATGCTGCATGGGATCTCGATGCGCTTTATGTGCACAAGGACCCAGGTCCAGTCAACCTGTGGAATTTTTGATAAAAGACTTCCAGTTGCAGGATTGCTAAAGATTCCTGCCTGAGAGCCTGGAAGGTCCCTCCGTCAGAATAGATATAGGCAATGAAATCCATCCTGCAAAAATAGGGACACTTCAAACACCTTGATTCATTATTCAAAAAATGAGGTTAGTCTTCTGTTTCCCAGGGATGCTAGTAATTACATTAAAATTGTGAATTCAGAGTCATGAGAGTGTAGAGGCATAGATGACAGCAGCACTTCCAAGGAAATTGTTTGGATTATTTTAGTGGGTTGTACAATTCTGCACTGGAAAGCTGTGCTCCAGGAAGCCATGTCAATTGCTGCTGCAATGGGAAGACCTCATTATATGAAGATAACCCCTTGTTCCAACCATCCACCTTGTTTGATCCTTGTTTGCTGTGAAGGAACAGACCCACAAGCCTTGCTTATTCCTTTGGGTTAGTCCCCAGGATGTTGGCAAACCCTGTAGCCATCCTGAGCCATCGGTGATGCTGCCTCTTCTGCTCAGTCCCCACAGGTGCGAAAAAGCTGGATAACTCCTGCCACCAGCAAGTCTGAGAGTATCTCCTGCCAAACTGTGGTAGCACTTGCAGAATACTATTATAAATTTGATTAAGTGTGGTGTTTCACAGTTCCTCCAGCTTCCATCACAAACTGCCTTGCAACTCAGGTCTGAATATTCCTCATAATCCTGAAAATGTTCCTCTCTCTTTTAGAAGTGTATTTCACCTAGTATGCAGCTACCTAATCACCATGCCCAAGATAGGCATCAGAATGTGGGGCAGATGGTCTCTACCTTGGTTGCTCATCACATATTATTGTTTATGTTGGCTTTGGACCTACTACTCAATTCCAAAATTAGTTATGGCAAAATCCTAAATTCTACATAATTCCCCAGAGAACTATTGCAACACTGAATTTTGGCCAAGACTGCTACTGCAGAGCAGTGCTGTGCATTTTGCCAGTGGGAGGCCCATTCGCAACCAGAGACATAACATGACCATGCATGATTCTCTTTCATTGACTCTTCTGTAAATATGTTTTCTCTACTGTAGACTCTCTAGACTATTTAAATATATTTCCTTTCCAAAAGTCTGTTCATTGTTCTCCATATCACAAAGAACAATTGCCTCTTGACAGTACATAAACAGAGTTGCATGTCTAGCACTCTCTACCTGCATTGCCTTTTAGAGGCTCTGCCTAGTTGCTGCAGTCACCCACTTTGCTTCTACAAGCTAGCTTGGGGGCATTCTATTACAACCAATGTTCCCTCTAAGGTCTGCAGTCTTGTGAGCAGAATTTTTTCCCTGTGAGTCAAAAATGGTGCTAGCTTTAAAACTGTGAGCAGAAGGGTCTAGAGCTGGGGTGTCAAACATGTGGCCTGAGGACTAAATTAGGCCCCCGAGCAACTGGCTGTCATCTGTTTCCTTCTCCTTCTCTCTTGCTTCCTTCTGCATCACAGCTTGCTTTGCAAGGCTTGCTCAATCTCACAAGAGCTACAGAGAAAAACCTCTATTTTCTCCATTGGATGAGACTCCTCCCTTGGGGGGGAGGAAGAGCTTGCTTTGCCAGACTATCTCCATCACACAATAGAGCTGCTGAGCCAAGCCTCTCTTTCTTCTATTGGCTGAGGCTCCTCCCCCTCCTGGTTCCCTGGGGAAGGAAGGAAAGAGTCAGCTTCCTTTGCCCAGTTCCCTGGATCCTGTGGCAGAAGAACACACCTTTAAGGCCAATGAGTGGTACTGTTTTAAGCATGTTTTATTTTTAAGTTTTCTTACAATATATTTGTATTTGTCTATGTCCTTTATAAAGTTTATATTTCTGCTACCTAATCTTAAATAGGAATGCACATGGCCCAGCTCAACATGGTCTCATTCATGTAAGATCCAGCCCTCATAACAAATGAGTTTGACATCCCTGGTCTAGAGAATAACAGCATCATCAGAGATACCTCTTTCAAAGCAAGTAGCTTTAAGGAATAACAAAACTTGTAGCAGGGTATGAGCTTTCATGAGTCACTGCTCACTTCTGAAAAGGTGAGAGGGCTTCTGAAGAAGTGAGAAGCGACTGAGAAAAGCCCCACCTCCAAGCTATGTCCCCTAGGTTCATCCCCAACACCCAAAACACACACACACACACATACATCCCCAACACCCCAAAACACACACACACACACACACACCCTCCACACAGCCCTTACACCCCCAAACACACACAATCTCCTACATACACAGCTCCTACACCCAAAACACACACACATACAGCCCATACACTCAAAACACACCCACACACACCCTCCACACAGCCCCTACAACGCACACAGAACTCCTACATTCAAAACTCACACACAGCCCCTAAATGCAAAACACACATACACATTCCCACCACACAGAGCCCCTACACCCCAAACACACACACACATGGAGCCCATACACTCAAAACACAGATGCACACAAAGGTGAAGCTCCTCCCCCCGCCTGGTTGGAACCCTCTCTCTCTCTCCCCTCCCACCACTGGACTGAGGCCTTCCCACTCCCCACCGCTCATGGCGGCACTGGTGGCAAGTAGCCCATGAAGAGCCTCTCTGCCACCGTGCTTTTAAAAGGGACATGAGAGGGGGAGGGAAAGAGAACCATACTCTCTCCTGCCCACGCAGTTCCTTCCCCCCCCCCCCATGTATCTTTAAAAAGCATGTGGCAGCGAGGCTCTTCATGGGCTACTCGCCTGCCAACAATACATTTAGAGGAGCATTTGGGAGGGGGAAGGGAACTGGCACAGGTGGACAAAGGGGCTGAGGCTCTATCTCCCCCCTCCCCCTCTTGGACTGAGGCCTCACCTGCATCCCTGAAGGCAGCTCAGGCAGCGGATGGCCCATTAAGAGCCTCACTGCCATGTTCGTTTTTTAAAAAAATACATGGGGGAGGGAAAGGGAAGCCCTCGCTCTCCCAACTCAGGAGATGGCTCCAGCCAGACCATGCGGTTCCTTTTCCTCCGATGCCTCTTTAAACAGCACAGTCAACAGCCAATTTCCCCCTCCCTCCTGTGACGCTGACCACTGAGCTTGATGACTGCTGAATAGCCAAGCCACCAGGTCAGTTCAAAGCAGGAAGGCAGTCAGAGGGGAGAGGGAGGGAGGCTGGCAGGTGGGCAGGGCCACCAACCTCTCAAGTAGCTGTGCTTGGAGAAAAATCCCTGCGCTGGACTCTGAGAATTTGTGTGCTGGCGCAGTCCAGCACATGCTAAAGGGAAGCTTGATTACAACTTCACAGTTTTGAGATATTGTGCTCCAGGGATGGCAAGACCCTGCTGCACTTCAGAAAGCAAGACCAAACAGGCATGGTGTGTTTACAGAGACCAGGTTTCACAAATTCAATATAAGAAAGTTTAATAAATGAATAAAAAGTATACACATGTTCTCTTCATGCATTCAGACTGAGCAAGGATACAAAGAAAAGGTGAAAACACCCTGTCTACTTTTCCCACACTTAGCACTTATTTTAATGATAGGACAAGTTAGTTTTTTCTTGAAGTTGCAGTAATGTTCAGCATTACCTTAATTCTCATTGCTGGGACTTTTCCATGTTGTCCTTCACTATGTGTACAAGATGGAATCCCTGGGTAAAAGCTTAGTCTTTCATGGCTCGTGCACTCAAATGTAGAGCAAGATGCAAAAGAAATAGTAATAGTAACAGAGCTTCTTCTCTGTGTCCAGAGAATTAATAATCTACCTTGAGAGAAAGTATGCTTCCCCTGGGATCATTCAGATCAAAGCTGTGCCATACAGATAAGAATACCTAGCAATCTGGCTGTTTCCCTCTCTGTTTCTTTATGTGTCACCTTCCAGCAGGGTATAGGGTGTTAAATCTTGCTTAGGCCATAAAGGTAAAGATAATCCCCTATGCAAGCACCAGTTGTTTCTGACTTTGGGGTGAGGTTGCTTTCACAACATTTTCATGGCAGACTTTTTTATGGGTGGTTTGCCATTGCTTTCCCCAGTCATTTACACTTACCCCCACCAAGCTGGGTACTCATTTTATCAACCTCAAAAGGATGGAAGTCTGAGTCAACGATGAGCTGGCTCCCTTCACCCAGCTTTCACCGAGATTGAACTCAGGTACTACAGCTTTACCACTCTTCTATCTGCTTAGGCCATACCCAACAGCATAACCAAGAGTGGATGCGGATGGCTCCTTTCCCCAACCCCCTCCATTCTACCAGCTATGAGTTTGCAGCTGCATTCCTGAACACACACAAAATGTATTCACAGCAATGACTGAAATATTGGAATGAATTCCTAGATTGGTGGGCATTTCTTCACACTTGTCTCTTTTTAAGACTGCATACCTAGTTAACCCCGTAAGTGGAGGCAAAGCAACAGAAAATATATAATCTCTGTGCCCCAATGGTAATATCAGGGCTTTCTCATGCACACTCTCCTCTAAGTCGGTCAAACAAAGTCCATCAAACAAATATCAGGGAGTACATAAGAACATAAGAGAAGCCATGTTTGATCAGGCCAATTGCCCATCCAGTCCAACACTCTGCGTCACACAGTGGCCAATATATATGTGTCTGTGTGTGTATACACACACATACACACTAGGGTTGCCAAGTCCAATTCAAGAAATATCTGGGGACTTTGGGGGTGGAGCCAGGAGACTTTGGGGGTGGAGCCAGGAGACATTGGGGCGGAGCCAGGAACAAGAGTGTGACAAGCATAATTGAACTCCAAGAGAGTTCTGGCCATCACATTTAAAGGGACAGCACACCTTTTTAAATGTCTTCCTTCCATAGGAAATAATGAAGGATAAGGGCACCTTCTTTTGGGGCTCATAGAATTGGACCCCCTGGTCCAATCGTTTTGAAATTTGGGGGATACTTTGGGGAGAGGCACTAGATACTATATTGAAAATTTGGTGCCTCTACCTCAAAAAACAGCTCCCCCAGAGCCCCCGAAACCTCCAGATCAATTCCCCATTATACCCTATGAGAAGACGTTTCCCTCTCCACCCCCCTCCCCCCCCCCGCCCCCCCCCTTTCTGGGAAATCTGATGCAGGAGACAGAACTCACTCACCTCCGGAGGTGCAAAGGCACATGGTCCTTTGGGGGCGTGGCTGGGCTCCCCTCCCTTCACCGGCCAGCTGACTGGGGGCGGGAAGCAGCCTGAGAAAACGGAACAGCTCTGGCTGCTGCGATCGGGGCTGGGTGGGAAGGGCTGCCGTTCTCCCCCTCCCCCCCCGCTTTCCCTTTTATGGCCAGCGGGAGGAGGAGGCTCCAAATCGGGGGTCTCCAGGCCTAGCGGGGGATTTGGGACCCCTAATACACACACACATTATATATATATATACACACACACTGTGGCTAATAGCCACTGATGGACCTCTGCTCCGTATTTTTATCCAATCCATATTTTATCCATATTTTTATAATGTGTGTGTGTATGTGTGTGTATACACACACACATATATATACACACACACACTGTGGCTAATAGCCACTGATGGACCTCTGCTCCATATTTTTATCCAATCCCCTCTTAAAGCTGGCTATGCTTGTAGCCACCACCACCTCCTGTGGCAGTGAATTCCACATGTTAATCACCCTTTGGGTGAAGAAGTACTTCCTTTTATCCGTTTTAACCTGTATGCTCAGCAATTTCATCAAATGCCCACGAGTTCTTGTATTGTGAGAAAGGGAGAAAAGTACTTCTTTCTCTACTTTCTCCATCCCATGCATTATCTTGTAAACCTCTATCATGTCACCCCGCAGTCGACGTTTTTCCAAGCTAAAGAGCCTCAAGCGTTTTAACCTTTCTTCATAGGGAAAGTGTTCCAAACCTTTAATCATTCTAGTTGCCCTTTTCTGCACTTTTTCCAATGCTATAATATCCTTTTTGAGGTGCGGTGACCAGAATTGTATACAGTATTCCAAAGGAGACTGCACCATCAATTTATACAGGGGCATTATGATACTGGCTGATTTGTTCTCAATTCCCTTCCTAATAATTCCCAGCATGGCATTGGCCTTTTTTATTGCAATCGCACACTGTCTTGACATTTTCAGTGAGTTATCCACCACGACCCCAAGGTCTCTCTCTTGGTCAGTCTCTGCCAGTTCACAACCCATCAACTTGTATTTGTAGCTGGGATTCTTGGCCGCAATGTGCATTACTTTGCACTTGGCCACATTGAACCTCATCTGCCATGTTGATGCCCACTCACCCAGCCTCAACAGATCCCTTTGGAATGCCTCACAATCCTCTCTGGTTCTCACCACCCTGAACAATTTAGTGTCATCTGCAAACTTGGCCACTTCACTGCTTACTCCCAATTCCAAATCATTTATTAACAAGTTAAAGAGCATGGGACCCAGTACTGAGCCCTGCGGCACCCCACTGCTTACCGTCCTCCACTGTGAAGACTGCCCATTTATACTCACTCTCTGCTTCCTATTAATTAGCCAGTTTTTGATCCACAGTTTTTGTCCTTTTACTCCATGACTCTCAAGCTTACTAAGGAGCCTTTGATGAAGAACTTTATCAAAAGCTTTCTGGAAGTCAAGGTAAACAACATCTATTGAGTCCCCTTTGTCCACATGTTTGTTCACCCCCTCAAAGAGCTGTAACAGGTTAGTGAGGCAAGATCTTTCCTTACAGAACCCATGCTGAGTCTTCCTCAATAACTTGTGTTCATCAATGTGCCTACTCATTCTGTCCTTGATAATGGTTTCTACCAACTTTCCTGGTATTGAAGTCAGACTGACTGGCCTGTAATTTCCCGGATCTCCTCTGGGACCCTTTTTAAAGATGGGGGTGACATTTGCTACCTTCCAGTCCTCAGGAACAGAGGTAGATTTCAATGAAAGATTACATATTTTTGTCAGGAGATCCACAAGTCCAACTTTGAGTTCTTTCAGAACTCTCGGATGTATGCCATCCGGATCTGGTGACTTATTAGTTTTTAATTTGTCAATCAGTTGTAGGACCTCCTCTCTTGTCACCTCAATTTGTCTCGGGTCTTTCAACACCCTTCCAAAATTAGTGGTTCTGGAGCAGGCAAACACTTCTCATCTTCCACAGTGAAGACGGAGGCAAAAAATGCGTTCAGTTTCTCAGCCATTTCCCTATCCTCTTTCAGTAATCATCCAAGGGCCCCACTGCCTCCCTGGCTGGTTTCCTGCTTCTAATATATTTGAAGAAATTTTTATTGTTGGTCTTTATGTTTTTTGCAATATGCTCCTCATAGTCCCTTTTTGCCTGCCTGATCACAATCTTGCATTTGATTTGCCGCAGCCTGTGTTCCCTTTTATTAATCTCACTTGGACTAGCTTTCCACTGCTTAAAGGAGTCCTTCTTACCTTTTACAGCTTCCATTACTTTGTTAACCATGCAGGCCTTTTCTTATACCTGTTTCCTAACTTCTGGTATATATTTCATCTGGGCTTCTAGGATTGTAGTTTTAAACAGCCTCCAAGCTTCCCCAACGGTTTTGACTGTATTTACCTTTCCTTTCAGTTTCCTCTTCACATGTGGCTAGAAGGTAGGGTTTCCAAGTCCAATTCAAGAAATATCTGAGGACTTTGGGTGTGGAGCCAGGAGACTTTGAGGGTGGAGCCAGGAGACTTTTGGGGTGGAGCCAGGAGCAAGGTTGTGACAAGCATAATTGAATTCCAAAGGGAGTTCTGGCCATCACATTTAAAAGGACTGCACACCTTTTAAATGCCTTCCAAACTGGACAGCCAGTTTGGTGTAGTGGTTAAGTGTGCGGACTCTTATCTGGGAGAACCGGGTTTGATTCCCCACTCCTCCACTTGCACCTGCTGGAATGGCCTTGGGTCAGCCATAGCTCTGGCAGAGGTTGTCCTTGAAAGGACAGCTGCCGTGAGAGCTCTCTCCAGCCCCACCCACCTCACAGGGTGTCTGTTGTGGGGGAGGAAGGTAAAGGAGATTGTGAGCCGCTCTGAGACTCTTCGGAGTGGAGGGTGGGATATAAATCCAATATCTTCTTCTTCTTCTTCCTTCCATTGGGGATAATGAAAGATAGGGGCACCTTCTTTTGGGGCTCATAGAATTGGACCCCCTGGTCCAATCCTTTTGAAACATGGAGGGTATTTTGAGAAGGGGCATCGGATGTTCTGCTGAAAATATGGTGCCTCTACCTCAAAAAACAGTGCCCCAAGAGTCCCATATTCCTGCAGATCAGTTCTCCATTATATCTTATGGGACTCCATAAGGAAATAATGGAGTGCCCAGCAGACATTTTCCACCCCCACCCCGGTTTTCTGATAACCCTGAAGTGGGGGGAGGGCCTCCAAATGGAGGGATCCCCTGCCCCCACCTGTGGATTGGCAACCCTAATGGAAGTGGGGAATGTTACTGAGTAGCCTCTGTGGTAGGGTTGCCAGGTCCAACTCAGAAAATATCTGGGAACTTTGGAGGTGGAGCCAAGAGACTTTGGGGTAGAGCCGGGAAACTTTCCCATTCCCTAAAAATACAGCAGTACAGTTCCCCTGAATACAATTTTCCAGCAGCTAAACTTCCACTAAATGAAAGTAAACACACACTCACACACTCTAACAAAGCAGCCAAAATAAACACAGCAAGCACACACTTTTGTGATATCAATGCAGCAATTTACTCACATTGCCAGCTTCTTCAGACTAATAGGAAAATGAAAGAACAGACCAGGGGATGGAGTTTTCCTCCAAACAAACAGAAGGACTGAGAGCCACATGGCTCTGTCTGTTCACCCTGCCCCTCTGCAGCTTTCCTCCAGTAAGATTTAAAGGTGCACACACATTCACAAACACTTGCAAGCCCGTTCTAAACTTTTCAAGGTTTGAAGGCACATAGTGGATGTTGAGGGGAGGGGGCTTCCCCCTACCAGTCAGCTGACTGCTGGCAGGGAGGAGCCTGAAAAACCAGGGAATCCCCCACCTGGACCTGGGGACTGGCAAGCCAACTCTGTGGATAAGCTAGATGGCAAATCTGCAGGCTAAAGTTTGTCTTTAAGTAAACACTGAGGCAGAGAAAATCTAAGGCTGCCCATCACTCTGCCTGGTGTGTGGGATATAGCTCTGATAACTTTATTTATAGCACTGAACTGGCATGTGGCTTCTGGCAGCAATTTGTGTTTATGTGGAAATGTCTGGAGCACTGTTACTGCTGTTGATTATGCAGCAAATCAAGCAAAGTGTGGCCTACATGGAAAGCAATCCAGGAATCTCAAATGGGGTTCCATTTAACTCTGAAACAAATGACACTTCAGTCCAATTAAGAGCATTCACACACAGCCATTTTGTGAATGAGACTCAAAAAGTGGTTCTTGATTCAGTCAGTTAACAGTACACATTTATGTTTACTAGGAATAAGGCCTGTTGTGAAGAAAAATACAATGGGCTCTTGAAAGTGGCTCTGGACAGGTGCCCACCCAGCCTTGCTGTCTTCCCATCCACTCAAGTGAAGGCATTCACTCACCTCAAGGGGAATTGATCTCTGCCATCTGGAGAACAGTTGTAATTCTGAGTGAACTCCAGCCCTCACCTGGAGATTGGCAACAATGGTTCCCCAGGAGAAAATGCCTGGTTTGGAAGGTGGAGTCTATGGCATTGTACCTGCTTGAGGTTCCACCTCTACTCAAACCCACCCTCTCCAAGCTCCACGCCACAAATATGCAAGAATTCCCCAACCTGGAGTTGGCAACTGGCTGTCCTAGGGGGCTGCTGCTGAACAGGAGCAAGCAGCTAGGCCTAGTTAAGTCATGCCAGTCAGGTGGCATCAAGTCACTCAAAGGGAGCTGCCAGGCCTAGGGTAGCTAACCTCCAGGTGGAGCCCGAAGATCTCCTGGGACCATGACTGGACACCAAACAGATCTATCTCCCCATCCTGGAGAAAATAACTGCTTTGGAGGGTGGACTCTATGGCATTCTATTCAGCTGAGGGCTCTCCCTTTACTGACTCCATTTACTGGTTGCCTAGCAACAGCCTCTGGCTAGCACCTCCCCCAGTGACCCAGTCCTCATCTGTCCTGGGGCAAGGCTGAGAGGAGGGAGGAAGTGACAGGAAAGAGGCAGCTGCCATGGCCTCTGAGGAAATGCTCCATGAGGCTGCAGTAGAGCGGCAGCCCTTTCTGAGGCCGGTTGATGAAGAGGACACAGACACGTCGGAAATGTGTCTGTCTCTGAGGTAAGACTGTTTTGGCAGTTTGTTCAGTGTTCCCAGGCCTGCAGTAGGTGGGGGACAGGGGAGTCAGCCCTGTGGAAACTTAAGCTGGGAAGAATTGGGTTGCTGTGGGTGCCCCGCTATTGTAACTGCCATATGACTGACAGCAATGAGGAGCATCACAAGGAAGGGATTTTTGACCTCATGAGCTCTAATTTTTACAGCCCTCTAAAGCAGTGGTCCTATGACCTCATTGACTGATGCAGTACTCTGAAGTAAATGCTGAGTGAATGGTGACTGACTCTTAGCTCAGTTTCTTTGGCCTGATTTAAATATGACACTGACTGGAGAGAGAGAAAAAAATCATCTATACAATGTGGCACACAACTCAGCATCTTGTTTAGCTGGATCCTTGGCCACTCAACATACAAGCCAGAGATCTGTAGTCCAGGCTGGTGTTGTTATGGAGGGCTAATGATGCTCACATAGTCATTTTGCATGCATAAGAGCAACAGTTTTAATGAGATGCTGGGTGTATGCAAAATTGCACTGGTCAGTTCCCGTGTCTCACTCACTATCATCATGTTTCAATCAGGTCTTAATGTTCAGAGTGAGAGATAATTTCAATAACACAGATAAATGAAAGCTCTTGTTCCCATCACAGTTGTTGTATTGATGGGGGAAGCCTCATGAACTTCAGCTTCTACAGAACTATGTAGGCTTGCAAACTGACCAGCATACAATATGAGGCTCTTAACTACTGTTGCGCCTATCCAATCCATGTAAAAGTGTCTGTATTCTAGTATCCTCTAGTCCCCCACATTCATTAATTGCATTGGTTTCCTGATGGGAATACCATGCATGGCACATATACAACCTGTGCTATGACACCTGCGTGGGTTCCACTGAAGTACCGAGTCAAGTTCAAGGTTCTGGTATTAACCTATAAGGCCTTGAGTGGTCAGGGGCCAACGTATCTATGGGGTCTTTTCCTCCAGTACATCTTGGGTATCTACCCAGGAGGGCATTGCACTAACAGTAACCTGTTAGTGGTCCCCAACCCAGCTGTCTCAACAAGGGCCAGGGCGTTCTCAGTCCTGGCCCCAACCTGGTGGAACTCTGTCAAACGCCATCAGGGCCCTGTAGGACCTTATGCAATTCCACAGGGCCTGTAAGGCAGAGATGTTTTGCCAGACTTGCAGCTGAGGACAGCAACAGTCTCATCTTAAGTGGGCATCCTGTCTGGTTGCTTCATCCTCACTCCCCCTCTCCCCCTGTGAAGTAGCCAGCAGTTTGAAATCAGGAGAAAATTATTACTTGCCATATGTTTCTAAAACGTTTCTAAAATGCATTTTAAGTATGTTTTACTGTGATTGTTTCAATAATATAAATTGCCCAGAACCCTGAAGTAGCAGGGATTGGGTGATTGATAAATGTGTTCAAATAATGATAATGATGATTGATAACAACAACAACAACAACAATAATAAATATGTTTATTGTTTGAGAGGCCAATCAATTGAAGGTAATAGAGGAACTTTCCATAACTAATAAGTGCCTGGCATCTACACAATGCTTTTCCAAAGTGATCCATGTGCTTTATTTTAGTAAGCTTTACAATAACATTGTAAGATAGTCCAGAATTATTTGTCCTGAGTTAGCTCACACTCTTAACAAGTATACTATACCATGTCCTGATATATGAAGCCACTGTACCCTCTGAAAACATTCCCCACTATTATTACTATATAATTTTAATGTGCAGTAACTTTCCTCCACACCAGTAGGACAGGATGGGGTGTCAAACATGCAGCCCATGGGCCACATCAGCCCAATCAGGCCTTCCAGAAACTGGCTGTCATCTGCTTCATTTTCCCTTGCCTGCTTTTTTCGGTCACCATTTCGTGTTTCTCCCCCGACAGCCCAGAGCAGCAACGCAACCTTTCCCTCTCCCCCCTTCCTTTTCCCAAAGGGAGGAGGAGGGAGGAGCAGCCTCAGCCAATGAGGGAATTTGGCTCTATAGCTCTGCTGGGTGATTAAGTTTGCCAGGCTCAATTAATCACTCTGCAGAGCTACTGAGACAAGCCTCTCTTCCTTCTAATAAATGGTTGAGGCTCCTCCCCCTCCTCATGCCGCAGGGAAGGAAAGAAAGAGCCAGAGCTTCCTTTGTCCAGTCCCCACCATCAGGAGAGGTACAAAGAATGCTTTTAAGACTATCAATGTTTTAGTGAAGGTATGAGCTTTTTGCCTTGCTACAGAGAAAGAGAGAGAGAGTTTTGTTGGGCTTGTAACTGGGTTCCCCTCCTCTTTTTCACTGTACTCATGCCCTCTAGTCTTTCTCAATAGGAAAGCATGTGAACTATTTAGAAGAGAAATATTAGCATAAGGCTGAGAGTGTTTTCCACCCCAGGTTTACCCAACAAATTTTCCTTATTTTTTTTCTTTCACATTTTCCTTTGATTGGGAGTCTTGAATTCTGTGCCATGGTGCCTTCACATGTTCTTAACTAGTACTTGAAGCAGCTTCTGTACAAAAGCTCACAATGCCCAGCTGCTTCATGTTCCTCTGGGTCTTAGGCCCAAAGCATTGACCATGAGATGTCTGTAATGAATGTCAATGAATCAAAAGTAGGTTTGCAGCTTACAGATGTGCACACCTGAACAGCACATATTCAAGACTGGTACAGCACAGACATTGTCTGCAGTTTTTAATGCAATAATTTATAGCAAGAGGTGACATTTATCAGAGACTGTAAAACAAAATATTGCAAGCGGGCTAATATTTTAAGCATGTTTTATTTTAAGCAAAAAACCCCCTTTAATTGTGCATCTGTGCCCTTTATAAAGTTGATATGTCTGCTACCTGGCATTACATTTTATGATACACATGGCTCGGCCCAACAAGGTCTCGTTTATGTCAAATCCAGCCCTCATAACAAATGAGTTCGACACCCCTGTTCTAATATATAGCAAAAAATTTGCGTAACGGAAGGTAGAATTATGGTGAATAGTCTAAAAGAAAACCATGAAGAGGGAGACCCCTTGTGACAGAGAGTAGGGACTTTACAGTTTGTCAGGGAAAAGGCTGACATGACCCCTATACTGCGGAAGGATGACAACTGTATATCCACTCAGGACAAAGTTTTTCAAAGTCCTATGGCTGGGTAAGCCATCTGTTAAGAATCTTCTTTGGACTTCATATTTGGCGGAGTAAATATGCATTGTTGGAGAGAGATGCCTGAACGTGAGACAGGAAGGGAGGACTGGAACTGAGCATGAGGAATAATTTTGATTAGAGTTGCCATCTTCCCCAGTCAAGGCTCTTGTGCCTTTAACAGCTGGGTGACAGGGAAATACTTCTCCATGTCTGTGCATCACCAAGGCAAAGCTGCAGAACCCCTTTGATGTCTGTGTGTGTCTTATGTGTATAGCAACAGGAACAGAACAATTGTGCATTATGTTATTAATCAAATAATATTTACAAAATATTTACATAGTTAATATTTATAGAACAAACTTTGAGTTCAATGGCACCTTTAAGATGAACAAAATTTTATCCAAGGTAAAAGCTTTTTGTGTGCATGCATGCTTCTTCAGATAAAATTAAGTGTAATTTCATCAACCATATAGGAAGAGAGAGGGTGGGTGGTTTAATTGCCAAGAAGGACTATAATTGTTCAATTACTTATGCATTTTGACTCTAACTAGCCCTTCCTGGCAACTAATCCCCCACCCTTTTTCTTTCTATATGTAATGGCTAAAGAAATTGTTTCATTGTATGTGAAGAAGTGTGCTTGCACACCGGAAGCTTAATCCTTGAATAAAACTTCGTTGGCCTTAAGAGTGCCACTGGACTCAAAATTTGTTCTGTTGCTTCAGACCAACACAGCTATTCACCTGAAGTTAATATTTATGTAATTAAAATGTAATTAATGTGTAGGATTTTACTGCATATAAAAAGCTTTCTGATCCATTCTCACATTTTACTCTGTGATTCTGTACAGTTTTCAAGCCTGGGCACTGACAAGGTTCCTGCAACATTAAGCATTGCCTAGAAGAAACAAACCACACAAGTGTGGCATCTCCTCAAGGGTAGCAAGTACTGGGTAAATGACTTTATTGCATGGCCCTTCAACTTTGCAAGTGCCCCAGCTTCCAAAAACAGCACAACCAAGCACCAGCTGTCCTGTGGAAATCAGGCATCTGATTGCAACTAACTCCTGGCCTTAACTCTCTGGTACATCCCCATAGCTTGTAATATTTGAAAAAGCAGCATTCCAAATCTGAGGGAATGACACCTACACACATATACTTCTCTCTCAGCCCCACCTACCACACAGGGTGGTACCCTCCAAGTGAAGGGTGGGGTATAAATCTAATCTCCTCCTCCTCCTCCTCCAAGCTGGCAATTGCATGTAGGCATGGGAAGGGGCTAGCTCTCATGTACCTGCTCCTATTTGGCATGCATTGATTTCAGCAAATGTATTATCATCTACAGAACATAAGAACATAAGAGAAGCCATGTTGGATCAGGCCAACGGCCCATCAAGTCCAACACTCTGTGTCACACAGTGGCAAAAAAATTTATATACACACATACACTGTGGCTAATAGCCACTGATGGACCTGTGCTCCATATTTTTATCTAAACCCTTCTTGAAGGTGGCTATACTTGTGGCCGCCACCACCTCCTGTGGCAGTGAATTCCACATGTTAATCACCCTTTGGGTGAAGAAGTACTTCCTTTTATCCGTTTTAACCTGCCTGCTCAGCAATTTCATTGAATGCCTACGAGTTCTTGTATTGTGAGAAAGGGAGAAAAGTACTTTTTTCTCTTCTTTCTCCATCCCATGCATTATCTTGTAAACCTCTATCATGTCACCCCGCAGTCGACGTTTCTCCAAGCTAAAGAGTCCCAAGCGTTTCAACCTTTCTTCATAGGGAAAGTGCTCCAGCCCTTTAATCATTCTAGTTGCCCTTTTCTGGACTTTCTCTAATGCTATAATATCCTTTTTGAGGTGCGGCGACCAGAACTGCACACAGTACTCCAAATGAGACCGCACCATCGATTTATATATCTACAGAAGTTAAAGAAGTCATCCAAGTGTGTGTCTACAGCCTCCGGGAGACTGGGGAAGGGATAGCATCACAGCTAATTCCCAGTACTTGATTAAAAACTGCCATCAGCTAATATTGTCAACACTATTTTGGTACACTGAAATTTTTCGCATTTGAAAATTTCGAATGAAAACCTGTTCAGTTTTATACCAAAAATAACAATGACGGTGACTACATTAAGATAGCATGTCCTTGGTGCTATCCAGACAATTAGAGATCCTAGGATTGAGGCCAATCAGGAATAGTGCTCTGAAGTTATCTGGAAGATAGGTGGAGCCTCTATGACCATCCTCTTTGGAACATAATTGTGATCATAGGAAAGAATCTTCAGAGAAATAATCTTCTTGATATAGAAAACAGAGGATTAAATAGACTCTCATGAAAGGGGGTTGAATACACATGCATACAACATCTAGAGGCTATAAATTAACATAACAATGCCTAGTTTATTGCTCTGGGTATAAGACAAGAGTTGATTATAGCCAGATGCAGGGTGGGGTGGGGTGTCAGGATGTCCTGCTGGGTGTAAAATATGTAAGGCTTCCTTATCATTGTTGTTATTATTATTATTAATTTATATTCTGCCCTTTCCCAGGCAGGCTCAAGGTGGATTACACTCAAATAAAACCAAGTAAATACAATACAATAAAACCAATAAAATACAATTAAAACAGCAACACAACACAGTACAGTATACAAAGGAGGGCAGGCTCATAGTGCAGGTTGGAGTATAATCAGTGGCCCAGATACAGATAACAGTGGGGGAGGATAGCTGATGGTATAGGCAATAAAGCAAAGGGCATCCGCCCGCCTCAACCAAGCGCCTGGTGGAACAGCTCCGTCTTACAGGCCCTACAGAAAGGTAACAAATCCAGTAGGCCTGAATCTCCACTGGGAGCTGATTCCACTAGGTTGGAGTCAAGGCAACTCCACTGGGGACTGATTCCACTAGGATAGGATGGGTCGAGGCAAGACGGACATCCTTTGGGCCAGGGATAACCAGAAGATGTTGGTTGGCGTAATGCCTTCGGGGCTCATATGGGGAGAGACAGTCTCGCAGGTATGTTGGTCCCAGGCCACGTAAGGCTTTGAATGTCAGTACTAAAACCCTGAAGCGGATCCGGTACTTAACTAGTAACCAGTGCAATGTGGACAGCATCGATCAACTGCTTGCCCGTACAGGCAATCCAGTCAGGAGCTGTACTGCCACATTTTGCACCCGTTGGAGTTTCCGGATCAGTCTCAAGAGCAAGCCTGTGTAGAGCAAGTTAAAATAGTCCAACCTGGAAGTGACCGTTGCATGGATCACTGTAGCTAGGTCAGGGGGCACTAGTTGTTTGGCCTGCTGAAGGTGGTAAAAGGCAGATTGCGCAATTGCTGTGACCTGGGCCTCCATGGAAAGGGAGACATCCAATTTCATCCCCAAATTCCTCACCCTCTGAGCTGGCACCAAAGTGGCACCATCTAGGGTGGGAAGTTGTATGCCCGATCCTAATCCCTTACCCCCACAACCCAGGTCTTCCTCCTTCACACTCTTAGACTCTGGAAGAATGTGCTTTTACTATATGCCAAAGCCACCATTGTTATGGAAGCCATTTTTTCCACCATCAGTGGAAATTTCCTGCCCTAGAGTTACCATGATTAGCAGAAATTCCCTGTCCTAGGCTAACCTGATCTCATCAGAACTTGGAAGTCTGGTTTGTACTTGAATGGGAGCCCTCCAACGGTTGCTACACAGAGGCAGGCAAAGGCAAACCACTTCTGAATGTCTCTTGCCCTGAAAAGGGCAACCTACAGAGTTGCCATAAATTGGCTGCAACTTGAGGGCACTTTCCAGTAGGAGACTTTTCATAAAGAGGATGGGCCCTAGCCAGCAATGTTGTGATGTCATCAGTAGTATAGTACTTCCAGTGTAACTTGGAGGAGACTTCATTGTATCACCTGGTTACCTATTGTTGCAAACATGGTACTGAATTAGGTGAGCCAGCAGCAGGCCTCGTTTTGGGCAGGAGCTCACAGGAGCGGAGCTCCAGAACCTCGACATTTTATTGTGCTCTTTCTTTTTCTCCCCCATCCCCCAATACTTGCTTCTCCATTGTTCAAACCTACTGTGGGAATTTTGCTGAACTCTAAGATTTGACAAATTTTCTAATATTTTTCCCCACAAAAAAAGGGAAAATAATAAAAACATATAAAGCAGACAGATGGAAAACTTCATCATGCTACTGTGGCTACATAGGAGAAAGTAATTTTAAAAGTATGATGGGAGTAAGGTTTTATTATGACAGTTATAATTCTAGAAGCATTTTAAGGTAGATGCTGAGCTGATATAATTTAGTACACCTTCCAGTGATGTCGGGGGTATGTGGCTATCACACACTGCTATGGCGACGCCTTCTGCCTCAGCGAGGGCAGTTAAATATACGTTAGTCTCTTCAGGGTTCTGATATGGTAGATGAGCAGGGGACCACTGCAGATTTGAAGTCTTTCCCAATCACACAGGCACCGGAGAACGTTAACAGCAAACTATAGTTCTTTATTTACAAAATAGGCTTTAACTGGGGGATGGGATATCTGTACAGAGGCTAGTTTGTATCTTGTAGGAATAACATTTCCTATACAGTATGTCAGCTAGACCCTCCAGCAATGCTCTGAGGTATTTCAGGGTACACAGTTCTTCTATTAATCCACTCTCCTAAACTTTAATCAGGCTGGCCTCTTGGACTTTGAGTGCCTGGTCCCTCGAGTCATCTGGTTTGACAAGCCCCAGCTCTCCTGACTCCCTCAGACCCATGGCTCTCCCTCAGCCACCTTATAAACTCCTAGGAGCAGTGTATCATATGTCTGTGACCACTAAGGTCTTCCACTTAGACACTCTCTGTCACCTTCCTCTTCCTTAGAGGGCACTCGTGACCTAGAGATATGCCTCACGCTCAGCCACCTGGCTGATTTCAAAGAGTGTATATAGAGCTTCACTTCACACCAAGCCTCTCTCACACACTCTCTGAGTCCAACTCCCTCTTTCTGACCATTTTTTTCCTTCCTGACAGTTAACCTCTGAGCCGTTAGCTGTCACTCAGGACTTGAGTGTTCTGAGCACCCCTGGCCCCCACCTTCTGGTCACATGACTCAGGGCTCTCTGAATCCTCAGCTTCTCCATTAACCCTTTGATTCCGTCACAGTGGCATATGCAAATGAGTTGTGCTAATGAGTTCCAGCACCTCTTTTTCTACAAAATGACCCCTGGCCAGCAGGTTATATTCTTCGTTACAGTGAATCAAAGGACTTAATTGGAATTGAGATAAGTGAGAGAAGGGGTTTACTTGTTGCTGCTAAAGTTTTTGTCATTTCAAGGGAAGATTGTACAGTGTTATCAATTTCATTGTAGGTTTAGTCTTTGCAATAGTGAGCAAGATATTGATAAGTATTTTTAAATAAAATGTGGAACAAATACATTGCAAAAGAAATAAAAATGAATCTAAGTTACTGATAGAGATAGACTTCCTATTCACATACAAAATTCCAAGATGATGGAATCTCCTCTGGTATGGCCTTAGCTTAAGCCCCATGACAATGTGAGATGTAGAGCCCTCCCCACAAATGTTGGTGTTTTATTCTTTGTATTTGCTTTTGGTTTTTCCCCTCCAGTCTCTCCTGGTCTGTTCTCATGTGAAATTCATAACTGGTATTTACCTTATCCAATGTCCTGCCAACTAGCAGAAAAGAGATCCCCTGGGATTCTCACAGCAAAAGTGTGACTTACAGTTGAGTCTGTGAATGGGAGAGAAGCACAGAAAACGTGTTGACAACATAGCTTGCCCTGACTTCATTGCTTGGCACTTTTTTTTACTTTTGCTTTGCAACCCAGAGAGCCCAACAATCAATACAGCAGTGGCAGCAAGGGGCATTTTTCTGAGTTGCATCCCAGAGGCTCTCCAGGAGTTCAGGCAGGGTTTCATTTTATAGCACCTGAGCCTGCAAATAATCCATAAAGCCTCTGATGAAAAGCAGAGAAACAAACTGGAGAGGCAAACACAAACTGTAGACAAGAATCTGGCAGGCCAGTTTCCATTACAAATCCCTGGGTATCTTGAAAGCCACATGGTTGTGACATTGCTAGCTTTTCAAAATGTATACCATCTTTCTTTCAAACATCTTCACTTGAGCTAAAATAGAAATGTAACAAACAGTATACTTGGGCTCCATAGAAATACAGGAACTGGTACTGGGGCAAGTAAGTGCCTTCAGATTCTTTTCAGTGTACAATAAAAGTAGTTTCTGACCTTTAAGATTTAAAAAGGACAGGCTTTCAAATATACAGACAACATGTGGTGAGAGCTCAAAGGCTGCAGGTGGGTATTAGAGCAGACTTTCCAAAGAGCTTTCCCATGAGAAGCAGAAGCAAATGGAAGTATACATACTAAGCAACTTTGCTGAAATTCCATAATTTATACAAATCACAGAAATCTATTTTTCATGCTATTGTTCTTTTTAATTTATAGCTTGGAGAACACAATTGACTTGATTACCACAATTGACAATAGTAGCATACTCTTTAAGGTCAAGTGGGAAAAGAACAGGTGAATAGTTTTTGTAGCTATTTATTTTATTGCATTACATTACATTTATGAATCACCTAATCCCCATAGTTGTGAGGCTCTAGGCAATGTACAGTGTTGTAAAAACAATAAAACCATAAAATAAAGATTATAACATATAATACATTAGTTTAAAATCAAGCGGCAAAATTTGTAGCTCCCTCCCATTTCCAGCCTGTGGGAACCTCATGGATGTGAGGGAGAGGAACTGGATCAGTCAAAGAGGCAGACAGCCAGGAAAGAGTGCCAGCTGTGATGTAAGCCATCGTTGTCCTCAACAAAATGTCTGGTGGAATATTTCTGCCTTAAAGACCCTGTGGAATTGTATAAGATCCTGTAGGGCCCTGATGTTATTTGGCAGAGAGTTCCACCAGAACCTTTTTGGTCCTGGGGCTTGGGATCACCAGCAGGTTGTTATCTGAGGAGTGTAGTGGTCTTCCAGGGGTGTACTGAAGGAGGCTGTCCTGCAGATACATTGGTACCAGACTACTCAAGGCCTTGAAGGTCAAAACCAAACCTTGAACTTAACTCAGTGCTCCACTGAAAGCCAGTACAGCTGGCACAGCACAGGTTGAATATGTGCAGTCCATGGCATTCCCATCAGGACTTGCACTGCCACATTTTGGATCAACTGGGAGCTTCCAGGTCAGTCTCAAGGGTAGGCCAACATAGAGCAAGTTACAGTACTATGCTACTATGCAGCTTTTCTTTCAAAGGCATATCTCTGCTATTTCTATGAAATCAAAGCAATTCCTATATCTTTCCTTCCAAAATGTGATAGAAAAGGAGAAATGCTACAGTGTCCCTTATCTCAAGGGGTGGGAGTGTCTCTATCTAATACCAGAACCTAAACCCCACTGCTAATCCACATCTACATCAGTAGCCTCAGTCCAACACCATACACGCAGCCAACAAATTTCCTCCATGCAAAAGTCTTTGAATTCATTTTTGCCCACAGTTGTATATGAAGTAAATAAATAAGTACATTTTTACATGTGATTGGCATGATTACAGGGGTTTTTCTGCAGCAGGAACTCCTTTACATATTAGGCCACACACCCCTGAAGTAGCCAATCCTCCAAGAGCTTACAGCGCTCTTAGTACAGGGCCTGCTGTAAGTTTCAGGAGGATTGGCTACATCAGGGGTGTGTGGCCTAATATGCAAAGCAGTTCCTGCTACAAAAAAGCCCTGATTTCCACAGTCCCTTTATGGACCTACAGTAATGAGTGAAATCACAGCAATCTACTGCAATTAGACACATATGTACATTTGGTTTACTATGCTACCTTGTCAACATGAAAATGGGCAAGCATGAATCCCAAGACAGAGGCATATGGGAAATTTCATGGTGGTGATACATGTGTAAATTGGTTGTGGGAATTCTTTGCATCCTGCTTCTAATAACATCAATATTTTGAGATGAAGCAGCAAGAAGGGAATGCCACTTGACTGAAATGATGTTTGGAAGGTAGTATGTGATTACATAACATGGAGAAGCTGCACTTTGTACCACAGTGGCACATTTAGTAAGAGATTTATTTTAAATCTCAAACCCCATCATGCACCTCTTAATCAGTGAAGGCACTAGTATCAGAGAAACACTTTCCTTAAGGGTAATCTAGGCAAATAATGTCTGGCAAATATCTAGCCCCATTCAGACTGGTTCAGTTCAGTTCAGTTCAATTTTATTATGGTCCACAACCAGATTCAACTGACAACATTATCAAATGTAGAGGTATTCAAATTAAGGTCCAGTTAAAACACTCTGACTGGTTTGGATGGTGTGCAATGCCATACCTGGGTTCAGAGAAGCGTCCATAAAACTTGTTCCCTGTGGGTAAATTGCACTACAGGGTGAAATTAAACTGAGTAAATATATTCTATGCAATACTCTCTCTAAGCTGTGGAGTCTTGTGAGCAAAAATTGTACTTTGTGATCTACTGGCATTAAAGAAAGAAATAACTGTGAAGAGGGGGAAATCCTTCTAATAATGTGAATATGAATAAGATGAGTGAACAGGGACTGTTTATCACACACACAAACACCCTGAGTAATGGATGATGCCCATTTGGACCTAGCTGCACAGTTTGTGTGATTGTGAAGTGCCACAAGTCCCAGCCAGCTTCTGGTGACTCCATAGGGTTTTCAAGGCAAGAGATGAACAGAGCTGGTTTGCCATTGCCTTCCTCTGCATAGCAACCATGGACTTTCCTTTTAGTCTCCCATCTAAGTACTACCCAGTGCTAACCTGGCTTAGTATTTGAGATCTGACAATATTTAGCTAGCTTGGACCAATTAATGAGCAACACTGTCCATGTTTCCAGTGTTAGCCAAGAAAAGTTTCCCCACATTAAGTCAGTTCAGGGGCCAATGACAAATAATGTGTATGCCCTATCTACAAATTGAGAGAGCCAGTTAGGTGTAGTGGTTAAGTGTGCGGACTCTTATCTGGAAGAACCAGGTTTGATTTCCCACTCCTCTTGAACCTGCTGGCATGGCCTTGGGTCAGCCATAGCTCTGGCAGAGGTTTCCCTTGAAAGGGCAGCTGCTGTGAGAGTCCTCTCAGCCCCACCCACCTCACAGGGTGTCTGTTGTGGGGGAGGGAGATAAAGAAGATTGTGAGCCGCTTTGAGACTCTTAAGTGGAGGGCAGAATATAAATCCAATGTCTTCTTCTTCTTCTTCTAAATTGCCATGTCTTGTGAGTCTTCAGAACAACACAAAGATTTGTATCACACATGCAATGGGAGTTTTTTGCTTCCCAGACTCACACTGCCTTTTTTCTCATTGCAGCCAGAACACATGAAGAGAAGCAATGTTATTCCCTCCCATTTCACTTTGTCAAACCAGCCCATCGAGCTTCTATTGACTTTGTTCTACTTGTGATCTACTGGCATTAAAGCTGTGAGCTGCTGCATAAATTAGTTTGCTCTGGGGCCATTCTTCCTGAGCTAAGACAAAAATATGGGAGCTGGAAGCTATAAAACTGAGAGCTAGCTCACACTAACTCAGATTAGAGGGAACTCTGATCCTGTGGTACTAGGAATTAGATTCTATTATATGACATATTCCTACCAGGGCTTTTTTTTGAGCAGGAACATAGTTACAGCTGGCTTGACATCAGGGGGTGTGGCTTAATATGCAAATAAGTTCCTGCTAGGCTTTTTCTACAAAAAACCTCCCATGATTCCTACACATCATAAAATAATTACAGATTAGCTATCACCTGGCAAAATATCAAGTGGCTAATCAGTCAGTCATGAATACACAAAGTACCTCCCCCTTTTCATAAGACATATCCTGGAAACAAATGAATAAACATGTCATGTACTCACTCCTTGATCATAGGGACTGTTTATCACACACACACACACAAACACCCTGAGTAATGGATGATGCCCATTTGGACCTAGCTGCACAGTTTGTGTGTGTGTAAAGTGCCACAAGTTTGTGTGTGTGTGAAGTGCCAGCCAGCTTCTGGTGACTCCATAGGGTTTTCAAGGCAAGAGATGAACAGAGCTATTGACTTGGTTGTGAAACTTACATGTAGCAATGTAAGTAATATAATTATACAATGAAGCCGATAGTAGCTCCATAAGGCAGTTTGGAGATGCAAAAACAGTGTGTATGTGTGTAGGGGGGATCCCAAAGCTATGTGCTGTCATCACAAACAGAAAAGAGCTAGTATATATCTGGGAAATACAAAACTCCCATTACATTGTCAGTGTGTTGTTCTCCAACAAACACAAGGACTTTGTAATATGTAAATGAACCCTGTATACTTCCAGCAGCCCCTAGTGCTTTGGCAGAAAAATAAAAAAAAATGTGCTTCAGTCTCTCTCATCACATAACATCTGAGTATTTAACTTCCACTGGATTGTGTCATTCCTTCTGTACTGAATGGAAGTAGTACTTCTGCCAGATTGTAAACTGTAGAAAAAGATCCACTTCAGCTGAATCAGCTGCTCTGCCAATGAAAGAGAGTTGCAAGGAGAACTTAGCAGGCAACTGTTGGCACTTGAGGCCATTGTTGCCAGCAGCATAATCTTGCCTCTTCCCACTGACTGGTTTTTATTAGGATGGAGAACCTTTATATGTGAGAAGGTTTACAGGCTCTCTGTCACTGCTGCTCGTCACCATGACATCTTCTGCTCTGCGCAAGCATCAGTAATGCAGCAATCCATCTCAAGGAGGCACGGTTGACATCTAACCATGACATGGCCACTAAGGAACCAGTTGCTATTCAAGCAGCAGCTTCACATCTAGTGAACCAGTCATACATCACACCTTTCAGACAAGCGTCCCCACAAGCTGAAATTGTGTCAGATGGGAAACAAGGTAATTCCCTCACCTATCTCAGTTAATCAGCTGCAGTTGCTTGTTGCTGTAGGGCAACTCACTTGCAAACATTAAATGGTAGCAAATGTTGAGAACTATATAGGTCATTCATCTGACAATATACTCATGATCAGCTCCAAGTATGTTCTTTATCTGCCTTTGTGGTACCAGGTCAAAAATGTTGAGGTAGTCCTGGAGCATGAGGTCTAATTAGACAAGGTACTTGGAGATCAAATATCAGATCTTCCCAGCATTGTACATTAAGAACTAGTAGGGTGGGTTCCCATTTTGGATTGCTGCTACATGAAGGGGTTTAAATCTTATACCCACACAAAGTTTTGCCAGTTGAAACCAAATGCCTCCCTCCCCATACATACTGTTATTCGCCTTGGAAGGGAAAAAAAGGATGTGCATCTCTCCCCCCCCCCCCCCAGGCTAATAACAACACAAGAAGATATGTTTTTGTTGGGGGGTGGAATTGTGTTAGGGTAAGTTATCCCATGTGCACTGAGTCAGGCCCCACGTGACTGTTAGTTTTTGTGTTTTTTTTAAATGGAAACCATGGATTTCCCATTATCTTTCAACCTCATCTTTCAAAGTCTTTAGGAGAAATCATTTGTAACTTTGTAACTGGATGTCATCAACATGATCATGTCATCCAGCTCCATATCTCTCTATGAAAATCCCTTGGTGATCTGGTAGAGGTCTTGAGCCAGTGCTTCACTGCTGTTGTCAAATGGCCAAAAGTGAACACACTGAAATTTGACCCAGACAAGATGGAAGTGATACTAGCTGGAAAGATATAGTGCTTCCCACTGCTGATCGGATTCAGCTAACCCTTGCTGACAGTTAAGAATCTAATGATTATACTGGATCCAGCACTGCTGTTGGAAAAACAAAATGCATCGCAAAAAAAGAAGAAGAAATGCTGTCTTCCAACTCTGTCAAGCCTGGAAGATGGCCCCCTACCTTGATTAAGCTTATCTGGACACTTGGATCTATGCCAAGGTACATCAAGACTAGACTACTGTAATGCATTCTACATACATCTCCCCTCAAAGTCAATTCAGAGACTCCAGTTGGTGCAGAATACAGCAGCTCAGTTATTATTAGGAACTAGGCTGAGCTTTCATATTACTGCCATTCTACAGTCACTCTATTGACCACCCACCTGTCCCTGGTCCAATTCAAGGCACTGGCATCACACACAAAGCCCCTCAAGGGATGTCCTATGTTCAGCCATGACATCTTCATTCATTGGAGCAAGGCCTCTGCAGGTGCCACCTGGCAAATTGAAAGAATCAACAACTGCCCATAGACGTCCTTTCTGTGTTGCAGCCTTCATTTAATGGAATGACCTGCCTGAGGATGTCAGAAAAGCTCCCACAGTTCTGAGGATGTCAGAAAAGCTCCCAAAGGGATCTGTTGAGGCTGGGTGAGTGGGCGTCAACGTGGCAGATGCGGTTCAATGTGGCCAAGTGCAAAGTAATGCACATTGGGGCCAAGAATCCCAGCTACAAATACAAATTGATGGGATGTGAACTGGCAGAGACTGACCAAGAGAGAGATCTTGGGATCGTGGTAGGTAACTCACTGAAAATGTCAAGACAGTGTGCGTTTGCAATAAAAAAGGCCAACGCCATGCTGGGAATTATTAGGAAGGGAATTGAAAACAAATCAGCCAGTATCATAATGCCCCTGTATAAATCGATGGTGCGGTCTCATTTGGAGTACTGTGTGCAGTTCTGGTCGCCGCACCTCAAAAAGGATATTATAGCATTGGAGAAAGTCCAGAAAAGGGCTGGAACACTTTCCCTATGAAGAAAGGTTGAAATGCTTGGGACTCTTTAGCTTGGAGAAACGTCGACTGCGTGGTGACATGATAGAGGTTTACAAGATAATGCATGGGATGGAGAAAGTAGAGAAAGAAGTACTTTTCTCCCTTTCTCACAATACAAGAACTCATGGGCATTCGATGAAATTGCTGAGCAGACAGGTTAAAATGGATAAAAGGAAGTACTTCTTCACCCAAAGGGTGATTAACATGTGGAATTCACTGCCACAGGAGGTGGTGGTGGCCACAAGCATAGCCACCTTCAAGAGGGGTTTAGATAAAAATATGGAGCAGAGGTCCATCAGTGGCTATTAGCCACAGTGTGTGTGTGTGTGTGTGTATGTGTGTGTGTATATATATATATAATTTTTTTTTTTTTGCCACTGTGTGACACAGAGTGTTGGACTGGATGGGCCATTGGCCTGATCCAACATGGCTTCTCTTATGTTCTTATGTCTTTCCTCAAACCATACAAAGCTGAATTATTCAGGAGGGATTTTTACACAGGCAATAATACAGCTGCACTGCAATAAAATGTTTCAAAAAGTTGCTTTGGTAAAGTGATATAGTCTGTGGGCTGTACTTCTGTGCATAGTACATGCTATCTGTTGCTGTAAATATGATTGTATTATATAATTCATGTTAATACCTTATCTCAGTTCCATTATCAGACTTCTGCTTATTTTCAGATTTCTGAAACCCCAGCCTTATTGCTTTGTTTATTGGATGTTCCATCCTGTTGAATGTATTTTACTTACTCTGTGTAATCAGCCTTGAGTCTCAGTGAGAAAGGTGGGCTATAAATAATAGAAAACGAAATGCAGTAGCATTTCTTATTAGACTAATAACTTGATTTCCACAACAGCAAATTGTGCAATACTTTCTTCTGCAGGGTTGATGAACACAGAAATCCATATTCACTGCCGGAGAAATAAAAATTGAGAGCCCTGTCTAACAGTTGAAACCACACCAGTCTCCTGTGTGAGAGGGGGGGCAGTGATGTGTTATCCAATTCCTACTATCTGCTGCAGAACTTTAAAGAATGTTATAACAGGGGCACCTTTTAAACCCACTGCAGCACAGTTAAAATGACAAGGTATTCCTGCCAAAATTCCTTCACATCAATTAAAAGTACAGACAGGGCTTTTTTTGTAGCAGGAACTAATTTGCATATTAGGCCACACACCATGATGTACCCAATCATCCAAGAGCTTACAGGGCTGTTAGTACAGGGCCTACTGTAAGCTCCAGGAGGATTGGCTACATAAGGGGTACGTGGCCTAATATGCAAGGAGTTCCTACTACAAAAAAGCCCTGAGTACAAGAGCCCTGATACTGAAAGAATGGCCATTCCTGATGTCGTAGATTCCCCAGTGCCATCCTGAATAGGAATGGGCATGAAATGGGGCAATGAATTTGGACAGGTTCATGATTTGTGAACTGTGGCAGGTCAATTGGCATGTACGTTCCACAAATTTTCAACCGGTTCCTGAAGGTTCATGGCGGTTCATGGTGGTTCGTGAACTGATACATTGCCAGACAGTCTCAGCTCAATCAAAATGTTTACCAAACTTCAAAGCAACAGGTGAGGTGGAACTTGGAGAGCATTTAGAGGAGCATACAGGGGAAGTCCCTATGACTTTGATGTCTCTGGCTTGCACAGGATCAATTCTATACATTCCTGAAGTGTGTTCCCAGTAAACTGCACCAGCCTGCTCTGGCGCAGATATTTAGCCTTCAGTGTTCAGCTTTTTGGCTTAGTGCAGGGCTCCTTCTCCTGAGTAACAGCTGCTGCCTGCATACCCCTCCTTTTCCCACTACAAAGCTCCTTTCTAGGTCTCCAGCAACCACAACATTAGGTTGCAATGGTTGGGCTTGGCTGAGGGGACCCACCCACTGTCTATTGTTTCTCCCTCCAGTGATGGAGCTTGCTCTTCACCTGAGTAATCCCACCCCCTTTCTTCTCCTTTCTCCCATTCTTGCCTCCCTCTCTGCCCCCTGGAATGTGTGGAAGTGCAAGCACCCTTGATTCCAGGCTCCTCCTCCTCCTTTCAGTCTGGGGTTATGACAGAGCCTCTGGAAGTTGCAGCAGAACTCAGTCTTCACCCGAGAAATCAAGACCAGGGCTCATGGAATGGACATGGGGGGGAGGGGTTGAGCACACTAGAATGTGCCATGTACATGCTCCCTCACACTGGGGCACCATAGCTCTGGGTGCCATCCCCAGAGCAGCCTGCAGAGCTTCCCTGCCCTCCTGAGGAACAGTGCCCACCTCACCTGCTGGCCTGGTGTTGGCCCCACACTTCCCTCTGCTGAGGTTGAGCTTTCCTGCTTCAGCAGCAGCAGATCACCCTTTAGCTCCAGGAAGGGAAGGGGGCAAGGCCAAGGAGGGATGAGCCACCACCTGTTGCATGACTTGCTTAGGTGAGCTGAAGGCCAGTTGGCCCTGGAGGCCCTTCTTACCTGGCCCGAGTGTCTTCCACCAGGTTAAGGCTGCCTAGTCAGTGCTACCTGCCAGCCACTGGAAGTAGGGCATGGGTGAGGAAGCCCTGCCATCTCCCTGCCCCCCTCAGTCATTATCTTGTAGTTTCCAAAAATGTCTGTATTTTTTTCTAGTTTAAAAAATAGTGATAGAATTTGGTCAACATGGAGCTAAAATATCAAAGAGCAATCTGTTTTAAAGGAAACTCTGTGGAACTGATCCAGAATGTTATATGCCAATGCGAAGGCAGTGTGTGGTCACTGGCTGCTCCGGATCACAGCGCCTGCAGCCAGGCTGTGCCAGGGCAAGACGGAGTGCATGGCCTCACTAGGCATGGCCGGCAGCAGCAAAGTCAGCAGGTGGATGGGAAGGGAGCTCCCTTTCACCCCACCTCTCAGAAACCATCAGTCATGGCCTGCTGCAGGAAGATCCTACCGAGGTGTCCGTGAGGGGGAGATGGAGGTAGGGAGCACACTTTGAGTAGGAAGGGCGGGGTGGGGGGGCAATGGGCACCAAACAGCTTGGTGCTGGCTCTGTGGGCATGCCATGAAGCACAAACTGAACTGAACCAAACCACATTTTGCTGGCTTGTGCCCATCCCTAAGTCAGAATCACCATCCTCCTTAGTTACAGGCAGGACTCCTGAGAGTCAACATGGTCCCCAGGCCTCCCTCTGCTCCTCTTCTTATACCATGCAGACCCTACGCAAACACCCTACAAAAGCAAATCTGCTGTATGGGTCCCCAAAGTGACCAGACTCCCCCACTGTTTTGTTCTTTTAGTCCCCTCTTCCACCTTGTTAGCCATGGTCTGAGAACTGATATCCTACAAGTACAGCATTTCTTCACAACTTTCCTAGGGTACTTTTTCCATAGCTGAATTGTGTGCTTATATTTTGGAAACTGTGAAGGTTTGATTTAAAACAAAGATCCCTTTCCACATACCAGATTCCCTTTGCCTGTCTGCTACTGCCCACAAAGGGCCAGATGCTGAGAGAGGACTCCTGTCCTGGAGTATTTGTCAAGGATTTTCAGGGACATTTATCTATTCCTACAAACCACATGTATCTCCTTCCATTGCAGTGCCATGGTCCATTTGCCACTGAGGAAGGGCAGGAGTACTTTCTGTCTTTTGCTCTTCCCCCCTCCCTCTCTCTGGCTGGTGAGGTAATCAAGTATTTTATGCAGTGGGCCGTGGGTAGCGTTTCTAAACATTGTCTCTGCATAGTGCTAGTGCTTCCCCAAAGATCTGGTGAGGCTGTCCAGCACATTAGTAATCTGTGCACACACCAGATAGCGTGCTCTTGCTTCCTTTTTTTTCCTCTTTACTCTCATATGTCTAAAATGAATATTCACAATAAACTGCAAATGTACAGATCTGCAACAAGGCACAAATGTGGATCAGTGTATTTGGACAAGTACATGAGCATTCACATTACACTTTCTAATTTCAGCCAAGTCCCTCTCTGTTCTTTCTATATCTTTTTCAGATGGTGTTTGCTGCAAAAATCCCCCCCACACACACACACACACTAAACTACTATAGAAAATAGTGTGGTCTGATTCCCTGGCTTTTAGGCACATGACAGATGTATGCCATCTTTTGAGTCAAGGTTTCTGTCAGCAGTACACTGTAACTCTCCCCAGTCCCCACACTTGCCATTCCCTTTCCTGGCAGAAAATGGTTCCCCACCTGTGTGGAAGGGAGGTTCAAATTAGCATAAAAGCCTGTGAACACCTGCCAACCCAGCCTGGTTTATGGCAGGTCATTGCTAGAGTCAGCACTGAATGCAAAATGCACACAGCCAAGTTTTCCCAAGGGAGCCATAGTCCTGTCCTCCATCCTATGCCTGCCAGCGGTCTCTTCCCCCTCCCCACAACACACCCTGAGATGGATAGTTAGTTGGGAATGAAAAGCTCATTCCGGAGATGGGCTCATTGTATTTGGAAGCACCCAGGGGAGACAAACTGACAGATAGGAGCTGCAGATAAAGCAAATGATAAATGCCTTTGTGGACAGGAGTGGGAGGAGCAGGGTGAAAAATGGTCCTCAGAAGAAAAGAGACAGGCTCCACATCCCAATTGCAGCACAGAACCCATCACTGTAGGCATAAAATGGCCAGCTGTACATGGGCAGAAGCTAATGTTTTTGTAGGTTACCTTTAATTCCATAAGGTTCAAGAAATGCACCCAGAATAGTCATCATGAAGGCTATAATTGTTGCAGGTTCCCATGAAAAGCAACCATAGAATGTGTTGGGGAGTATGGGAGAGAGAATGTGGTAGATGTTTATGATCTGTGATGCAGATGAATATGCACAGTAGTTTAGGACTGATAAAGAAGGCAGAGTGCAAGGTTGTCTTTTAGCTGCAGAGAAACAGTTTACTTCTTAATGACTCTTACTTCCTGCACGCACCCCCTTGTCCAGCTGGTACGGAGTTTGGGGCTAGGTTGTCATCAATATGCAGATGACACTCAGCTGTATTTGCTGTTGGGCGACTGGTCAGCCTCAATCCCATCATCTTTGGCTGAGGGTTTGGAGGCGGGCTGGCTAAACCACAGTAGGTTGAAACTGAACCCTTCAAAGATGGAGGTACTGTGACTGGGGAGACTGGGGCTGAAGATGAAGCACAGATTGCCTGCCCTTGACTGGGTGCTACTAACACCAGCACCAACTATCAAGAGCCTGGGAGTGACTCTGGATGCCTCTCTCTCTCAATGGAGGCCCAGGTCACACACATTGCTAAAGTGGCATTTTTTCATCTACGTCAAGCCATGCAACTAGCTTCCCTTGTGAGGAAAAACCCCTTATAGAACGTCGTAGACACCAACTTGGTTGCCAGAGCACCTGGAAAAGTAGCTCACACACATCTGGCCAGAGAGTGTGAGTAAATCTATCCAGGGGCGAAGGGGACTTATGCAGTACTAGCAGCCATAACACTAGTAAGGCACTCGAGACTAGTACAAGAGTGCCCACCAGGAGAACAGATGGTTTCCCGTCATTCTGTATGACGTCCATCTCAGCCATGGAGCAGAAGAGGTTGCGCCGCCAGGAGCTATCCAGGTGAATGGTTTTGAACATTGACCATGGAATCTACTGTGGAGGGCTAACACCACACGCAGCCATCTTCCTACCATGTCAGACTCCATTCCAGCGAAGTGAACGGTTCACATACTTGCCAGATGTCACCTGTAACTGCAGCAATCGACCCACCCCAGGCGTGGACAACTGTCCAACCGCCACTGTCTTTGTCCAGCGAAATCTTGGACAAAACACTGGTGACAATAGAAGATTGAAGAAGAGGACGAACATCTTCACCCGGAGCCAAGTGTCTTTTTACCGACTGGGTGTTACCTTAGATAACAATTTGGCCATCTATTGTCGTCACCTCGGCCTAGTTCAAACCACTCCCATGAACCTCCACCCCCATGATTTCCCCCATTCTTCTCTGTACTGTCACCTTGGAGCATCCCCACTCTGGTCCATTTCAACCTAAAAGTTCACTCAAGTAACCAGGACCCAAGCCTGTTCATTGGTCAGTTATGGCCATCCAATTAGGTGCCACCAATTAACTTGCTATTGGCTATTTCAGTAGTCCAGCCTGTATGATCACTGCAAAGTCTCCCCTTTTTGTGAGGTCATGCATCAGCTGATCACCTTCCTCCTCCCTCGTACCTCCCATCCCCTAAGGGCTCAAGATAGTCCTTATAACCTTTGGACTAGCTACCTACAGGTGTGCTTCTGGCAGTATCCCAATTCCGCTGTCTAGATCCACCCCCGATTCTAAGGCCAAGTTTCGGGTCCCCTCTCCCACTTCCTCGCTCGTCGCCATTGGAGCCTTCCTTGAAGACTACGATCGGTAAATATCACCCTGTTCGTCTACCCATGTGTTTCTCTATATCTCTATCTAATTTTCTTAGGACTATATGTATGATTTTATGAGTATTTTGATCTTGTGTGTGTGATCTAAATTTTTCTAGAATAAATTTTAATTGTTTTTACTTAATTAGTGTCCCTGGTATATTTGAGCAATAGTTTCTGGATGTGGAGCCTGTATATATAGACTCTTGTTCCACAGGGACTACACTAGCATTGACAAACAGGGGAGTGGACTTTCAAAAAGAATAAAAAGAGCCCCCTTCTCCATATGGTCTCATTGTAACTGGGGAGGAGCATGAGTGCCCACTGCCTGTTGTGCAACACACACCCTGGCCGGCCACAAGAGGAATCACATTTGCAGAAGCAAAGCAACAAGGATTTGTTTGCTGGTTCTGCGATGGATTTTCCTTCCATGTTGATGGCTCCGCTCAAACCGGTTACAGAGCCATCCGAGTGCAGGACTCTTTTGTTCTTAAAGGGACAATTCGCCCTCACTCTAGTCAAGCCTCCAAAGTAGAAGCTGTGTTAACAATTCTTAACTTCGAGCCATTAGATGTTCCATAAGCAATTTTCACTGACTCGCACTGGACAGTGCAAGCAGTAACTGTCTGGCTGCCCATCTGGAAACAGCAAGGGTGGAAAAACAGCAAAGGGAAACCAGTTGCACATTCTCAAAAATGGATCCAGATAGCGGAGAGGGTAGAAATTAGGACATGCTCTACCCATGTCACACATGTAAAAGGACACTAAAGAAACAACACTGAAGTCAATATGTGGAACAATAGACGCCATCGCCAAAGAAGCTGCCTTTGCGGACACAAACCCTTTCCACTCTCCTCCGGTTTTTCCTCTGCACCCAGTCGCAACTTGACAGCAGAGCAAAGAGCGAGAGATCCTAATGGACCTGGCAGAGCTTCAGAGAGATGATCCTGAGATACTCCAACTAGCCCAAGCCCAAAAAGATGACACAGGCAAATATAAAATTCAACAGCAGGATGGGATCTACTGGGCGGTTGATAATAAAGGAGAACAACATTGGATTGTGCCAATTCAAGTCAGGGGTGATTTAATCAAATTTGTGCACGAACAAGGGCACAGGGGAAAAGATCTGACTCTGGAACGGGTGAGAGAAATGGGATGGTGGCCAGGCATGCACCAAGAGGTTGCACAATGGGTAAATAACTGCCTAGCATGCACTATGGTAAATGCTGACCCCTCCGGTCCCAAAGCTCCCATCCAACACCAGAGGATAGAAGGGCCCTGGGCATGTATACAGATTGATTACATTGGCCCCCTCCCCCGCACAGCTAGGGGAAACCGATACTGCCTTACAGTAATTGACCCGTTTAGCAAATGGGTAGAAGCCTTTCCATGCAAATACAATACGGCTGCTGCTACGGCGAAAATCCTGTTCAACCCTATATGGACTCGTTGGGGAATTTCCCGAGTCATGGACTCCGATTAGGCTCACATTTCATTGGGGAAGTCACCAAAGAACATTGCAAAGCCCTCGGAGTAAAACAGCGATTTCATATTGCTGGACACCCGCAAACATCCAGGGCCATTGAGAGGACTAATCGAACCATTAAGGAAGCAAGGTAGTCAAATCCACAGGCAGGCACTGGGATAACAAACTCCCAATTATCCTAATGGCCATTAGGGGAACTACCGCCGTTCATGGCCACACGCCACACATGGTAATGACTGGAAGAAAAATGGTGTTGCCAGAAGCTTTTTGGCTTAAAACACAACTTCCATCTGCCCTGGTGCCAGTGGAAGTGAACGATGCGTGGGTGCAGACCTTAATCTCTGAAGTCCATAACATTCACATGGAAGTAGCCAAGCAGCTAGGAAAGGCACAGCTCAGCATGGACCAACGGTTGGGCTGGGTTAAGAATCCACGTGTATGGGATCCTGGACAACTGGTGCTCTACAGGAAATTCTCACAGAACGAGCACTCCTTGGAGGCCAGGTGGCAAGGTCTGGTTCCAATAGCGCAAAGAATTAGCCCAGCTGTATACCAAGTGGCAATTACAAAGGAGAACGGGGAAACTTGGCACAAATACTTCCATTGCTCACAGCTGAAGAAATGGAAAGGGAACACTCCCACCAATGCAAATCAAATTCAACAACCAGAAACTGTGCAGCCACCTCAGAAGGTGGAAATTAGACAAATCTCAGTAATGCAATGCCCAGACCTAGTGGACTTCTCCATAGGGGATACATTTCTGACCTTAGGTGTAACCTGAACAATCTAAGTTATAAAAGATTTCTGAATTACATAGACATGTACACAAAAATCTAGGGGGGGGGGTGTAATAGGAAAAACACTACCCTAGAATTCACACTCAATTTTTTCCTTTTCTTTATTATTCCATTTTCTTTTAATCCATTCCTTTCTGCCTTACTCCTTTACTGTCTCCAGAGGTACCAACAGGGGTCTACAGTGCAGTTTTATTTTTGTCCCCAGGAACACACTATGGAAATCAAGAAAGGAAAGGTGAGATCGGTATGGTGGGCAATGTATGTGATGCATTTTATGACAAATCCACAAAATTGTGTAGCTAACAGAGCTGTGGTCCCCACTATTCCCTTTTCTCATTGGAGATGCAAAACTAGTCTGAACCCCAAGGAAATCATTCTGTGCAAAGTAATCAAGTCTAACTACAAAGACAATGACAGCAGACTCCCCACCAGCAGTTACAATTTCCGTAGCTGTGACGAGGAATGGGTCAGACCTCCAAATGTGATTCTACTGTGTGTAGGATCTAGAGTAAAGGTGCAGGAGTTGTATTGCTTTTCCCATGAAGACACAGTAAGACCTTTGGTGCCAATGCACTGCGCGTATGTCCCAAAAGGCCCACGCAAATTGCACCAGCTCCAAAGGCGACCCCTAGCGACACTCCAGACAAACCCTACAAGAGATTAAGAGAGCTGGAGATATTGCGTCCATGGTGATAAGACACGATGGCCAAGAGATCTCCAACATCTTGACTAAAATCAAGGATACTGGGAAGCACTCGTTCCTTGACGCCATTTTAGGCTGCAGTCCAACATCAAATGCAATACTGAATGTGATACTGCATCCTATTGTGGTCATTCTAGCTTTCCAAATAATTTTATGTATAGCACTAATTGGCCTTGGGTGCTGGCTGAGAAAACAGCTTAGGAAAGTGGAGAATCTCCAAACACTGTGGAAATACTGTTCCCTGCCTCAAGAGAGAAAGTAATGCTCAAATTCAAGCCTTACTGTGTCTCTCCCCAAACTTTTTCATGCTATTCTATTCCATTTTTGTGTTCCTGGATTTTCCTTTTAAGATCTTTCTTTTTACTTTCATAAGGATGGGCTGAAGAGCCCTAGAGATATGGGTCCGAACCAGAGAATATGTCAGCTAGGAGTCTGTCAAACTCCAAATGCCCTGGTAGTTTAGGAAGTATTGTTTGTTGGACACTTAGTATTGGGTTACCAACACACAATAGACAATCCTTTACTACCGGGCGCCCAAATTGGCTGTTCTGACCCGGTGAGCCACCCAGATTTTAGGGAAATATCTGGAAGGGTTCGTCTGACCCTTTGAGCCTTCTGGTAATGCAGCCCTTGATTGCATAACTGCAAAAGGGACCAGATTGGCTGTAAGATCAAGCTAGAAAACTAAGATCAGCAGCCTTTTTCAGCCAGCCCTTCTCTATCGACCAGCCTTCTGGTCATGGAGGGGCCGAAGCTATGTTAATTCCTTATGATATCCTGAATCTTTATTCCTTCCTTAAGTATTTTGAGGGCCCCTCCTGCTCTCTCCGTCCCAAAACAGGCATGTTTTAATTAAAAGCTCATTGTAACACTGCTCCCAGACGGCCATAGGCTTGAGGCATTTGCATGATCCCACTCTGCACATGCTCCAACCCGTAGCCGGGGTGCAAGGAAAGATGGGAAATGAAGACCTTCTCACTTTCCACAATGCTGTGGTTTTAAGTCTACCTTACACCAAGTAAAGAGTGGGCTTAATAGCCCAAAGAGGGTAGGAAGGGGGGGGGGAGGCACAGGATGTTCAGTCCAAACTCCAAATGCCATGGTAGTTGTGGAATAGTTGTGTTGAGACTCCGATGGCAAATTCGGAGACCCAACGTCCAAACAAGTAATCCATCACTATAGGTCCGGAGTTGACACCTGGGCAGAAACTGTTCTGACCCCTTGATAGGGTGACCATAATGTCTGAAGGCCAGCCAGGGACACGTGGGGGGGGGGAAGGTAGGGGTGCGTGCGCGCTTTGCACGCGCGTGCCGCCGGAAACAGGAAGTGACGTCACTTCCGGTGTCGTCACTTCCGGTGACGTCATGCCACCACAGGAAACAGGAAGTGACATCACTTCCTGTGACATCATTTCCCCCCGTCACCTGCCGGAAATGGGAAGTGACATCACTTCCTGTGACATCATTTCCCCCAAATGACATCATTTCCCCCAAATGCCACTGCCGGAAACAGGAAGTGACTTCACAGCACTTCCTGTGACATCCCCAAAAATCCCCCAAATATCACCGCCGGAAACAATTTTGTTCTGAAATCCTGTATATACTTCATCAGTATATGGGATAAGGCACTTTCTCAACTGTGCTGCATAATGCAGCCTATTTATTTTGTCCTGTTTGCTCTGTTGGCTCTATCTGCGCCACTTTCATCACTTTCGGGGTGTGGATCCCCCAGTGGGGTGGTCTCCCGACTCCCTCCACCGGCTGTTTCTGATAGCCCTGCACCCCCTCTTTCATTTGATATGTGTCCCGTGCGGGTGCCACCCTCCCGCCGGGAGATGCCGCAAAATGAGCCCCCTTGAGGCTTATGGCGGCAGGGCTCGGGGGAAGCGAGCTAGACTGCTGTTCTTTTGAGGGGTTATAGAGTGTTTCGAGCCCGTCCCTGTGGCATTGGTCCCATCGTTGTGGGGCCCAGGGGGCCGGCGCAGCGGCACGCCGAAGCAGCCTGTCACTAATAACACAGGTCGAGATGCAGGACAGGAACCCGGAAGTGACCGACAGGCTGCTTCAGCGTGCCGCTGCTTGTAATCCCCGGGCCAAAGGAGGCCCGTCTGAAATCTACCAGGGACCAGGCCTTTTCGGTAACAGCGCCTTGCTGGTGGAACCAGCTGCCAGAAGAGGTGAGGGCCCTGCGGGACCTTGGGCCTGCAAGACAGTCCTCTTCCGGCTGGCTTATAACTAACTGACACTGGAAACTTTGGAAGGCTGTAGTGTAACATTTCGACAGACCGCTGTTTTATATGTTTTATTATCTTACTGTTTTAAATTGTTGTAAATCGATGTTTTTTAAAGTTAAACCTATGTTAGATTTTATATGTTGTAAGCCGCCCTGAGCCGCTTCGGTGGGAAGGGCGGGATATAAATTGAAATATAAATAAAATAAAATAAATAAATAAACTGGACCACTACACAGTCATGTAGATCGGACTGAGACACACATTAGACACATCGATACTTCCTTCAAAGAAAGAGTGATGGGTTTTGGATTATGTGGATGAATAATGTCAGCTGTTTGCAGGATTAATAGAAAGATCACACACACACACACACACACCACACACACATACCACCACTACCACAGCAGGCCAGGGATCATGCATAACATAGTTCCAAGGCTACATCAATAAAACATACATGAGAACATGTGCAAAAAAGATTCCATTATTATGCTTATGAATTAATGATTGCTCAGAGGATCAGTCCCAGCCAACCAGTGCACATGCTGTACTTCTAATGAGCATTAGCAATGGGAGTGCAGCAGGACCTAATAATACACTGTGCAACAAATATCCATCCCCATCTTTGCATTCATTATTAGGTCTGCTTGCTCTCCAATGGCTTAGCTGTCAAACAGACTAAAACTGTGTGCAGGGAAGAGGGGGCGCCTCCTCCTCACACAGGATCTCCTATTATTGCTCCCCAATTGTTCTCTGCCTCCTGTATGCATCCCTGCTGCTGCAAAAGGCTTCTGCGATCAGGGGTACAGGCTATAAATATGCATGTGGGTAATTCTTACTGAATGCAGCAGCTTTTAGAACTGGCATGTGTCATTCTTGCTGCATTATCTCTGCAATTAGAATGTTTCCTTCAATTGCATAATAGCCTCTTGGTGACTCAGTGGTAAATGGGAGAAATGGAAAAAAAAGCAGTGTGTGTGGGGGGGTAAAGGATTACTTTTCAAAGGTACATAACCAGCATTAACCTCCCATGCTTCCTAATGGGAGTTCAGCGCTGCTGAGTATACTTCCAGGCATAACCGCACATCACCATGGGTATGTCAGTCAGTGCTGGATGGTATTATGGGTAGTTCTGAGAAGGAGTTTGGGCCAACAGAGTGCTATGTACCTAATGCAGCTGCTAGTTTGACTCAGCTGAAAACAAAAGGGAAAGTTCATTATACCTTACAAATCATGGCAAAAAGAGCGGTAAAATGAATGACCTCCCCCCCCCACCCGCCAAAAAAGAAAATGAATATGGCTGATTGATAGACAGGGTCAAAGGAATAGATGTTTCTTCCAGAAATGTTTAGGAAAGTTTGTTGCTTGTTGATTAACAATTTTATGCAAAAATGGTGGAGCTGCACCAAAGATTCACTGGTTTTGATCTCTGCTTCTAAATTCCCACTTGAACTGGTTTCTGAAAACATGGTATGATTTGCATTGGTTCAGTCCTGTTCAGCATCAAATTGTTCTTGCAGTCATCACCACCATCTTCTGCTTTCCTTCTCCTTTCATTTGTCCTTATTGCCATTTAACCTGCATGTGATCAACACATACCTTCAAATCACTATGACATTGTTGCCAAAATAATGCAGAACATCTCAGCCAATCAAATTAAACAGATGAAGCCCCAAACCAGTAAGGGCAAAAAAGTGAGCAAACATGGTACTTAAAAGAAGCAGTTGCCTGTGGAGATGAGGGACCAAAAGCACTAAACACCACACAATCCAGGCAAATATGTTTAAAGCAATTCTTCAAAAATCACTGCAAATGGGGGACACTTTTCAACAGGTAAAACAAGAAAACCCATAATTTTTGGCTCAGCCCTAGGAAAACTAGGTGCATGTGAGCCTAGTCCTGACTTCTGACATTTCAGCAGATTCTATTTAATAAGAAAATCAGTGAAGGCAAGAGTGAAGCAGGACATTCACCAGAGCTGTGAAAACTCTCCCTGCAATCAGTGTGAAAGTGAACAAAGCAGGAGTCAAGTGGCACCTTTAAGACCAGCCAAGTTTTATTGAGAATGTAAGCTTTCGTGTGCTCTCTAAGCACACTTCATCAGATGAGGGGGTCAAGTATTGTGGGCTGAAATACATGCAGTTGGTTGTTTAAGAGTGCAAACTGGCTGTGGTCACATGATAAAACAGTGTGGCTTGGCCATTTGGTCTGGATAGCCATAGAAGGTAATAAAGTTCCCTGCCAATTGGTGTTTTGCAAATCACAGAAGGACATGTATTTCCTAGTTGTAGGCTACCTAATTTACTTATCAGCATCACTCTATACGTTATAAACATCATTCTAGTCTGCCATTAGAAAACAAGAACACATAAAATGAAAATGGGTTAGGTATATGTAATGAGATGAATAGCCAATATCCCTTGAGTATGTCAATATAAAACGTTATTCTGATACACTATTATAAAAGAGAAATACATTGGAATACTGTGGATGTATAGCTATACTCATTGAGAGTGGGTTTAGCATATGTAATGAGATAAAAAACCAATGTCCCAGTTCAGTCATGGGGAGGTGTTTGTTCCAAGTTTCATAATAATTTGTAATTCAGCAATTTCTCTCTCCATTCTTTTCTTGAAGTTCCTTTGCAGTAAAACAGCTACCTTGAGGACACCCATTGAATGCTTTGGAAGGTTTGGAAAGTAAGTAATGGGAACAACTCAGAAAGCCACAGAATGCAGGCTCCTGTCAATCCAAAGGATATCATTTAGATCATCTTGCTCACAACAAGGTATTTGAGTGTTAATTCTTTATCCAAGAAAAAGATCTAAAGTCTCAAAACTCAAAGTCATTGCTTTCAGAGAGTTACGTTTCCAACAGACACACAGAAGTTTTTGACTTGGGGTCTGATTCCTTCCATCCACACAGCAACAGCATGTTCCTCAGCTGAGCCTGCAGAATAAGTGACACCTTTTCATAGCCTGATTTCCCTGCCAGCATGTTATAGTTTGGGGGTATCTTTTCATTTATTGCCACCCTCATTTGTTCAATGGCGACCCCCCTGGAACCAATAATAGCATGTTTCAGATGCCTGATTAAAAGCACTGCAGTGGAGTGAATCAATAAGCATTGGAGGCTGAGAGCATAATAAGCATAATAATCACCATTAGGGTAGCGAGTGGGGAAAGTGAGAGCGAGGCTGGTAATATTGTAATTATATTAATCTGCTTTGATCACCTTCCACATCAGAGCTTTGTCTTCTCTCCCCCTCTTTTATAAAGAAAGGGAAACGCAAGAGAGCTGGGGGGGAAACAGGTTTGTCTCCTATACAACCTCTGTCACTCAAGGATACCCAAGTGCACTTGCACAGAGACAGCCAAGGCAGGGTCAAGCACATACCATTCACCCACAACCATATCCTCAGCAGCACAGCCCCCCCCAGTGTCTGCATGCTCACACACTGTTCCTAAACAACAAAATAACTACACACAAAATGCAGCCAAACATGCCCACAGAAAACATACGCAAAGAAATGCTTCTTACTCAGCCAAACAGACTGTCACATTAAATTACAACACCTGATAAAGAACTTGGTGGCCACCTGACTCAGTGAGGAAGTAAAACAGGGTCACCTACAAAACAGAAAGGGGTTTCTGCATACTCAGCAGGGAAGTGTATAAAAATGGAAGGCAGGGGGAGTTAGATTTGGCTCATTGTGTCTGTTATAAATGTATGTTTTGTTTACTTCACCCAGACTCTGTCTTTCTCCCCAGAGGGGATCCAAGCAGTTTACATTATTATTCATTGTTGCATTTTATCCTCACAACCATCCTGTGAGGTACGCCAAGCTAAGAGTGTGTGCCTGGACCAAGAACACCCAGCAAGATTCCGTGGCAGAGGGGGGATTCAAAACTTAGCTTTATTTTGTATTGTAGGGAAAGCGGTCGAATAACCAGTGCATCTCTGAAGGTATATTGCATCCCTTCACTTGCTGGAATATCCCAGGAAAATTCACCCAAATATCAAGAGAGCAAATCTCTCAGTTCCTCACCCCTAATAAATTCAATTTAATAGCAGCTATAGCAACACTGAAGTCCTGCAGGAAAAGCTGAGTTGCTTAGATACAGTAAAGTAATGGGGATTGACAAATAAGTATTTTAGACACACGCAAATGCAAAGGACTGGATCCCAGCAATGCAGTTCAAAATTCATGCTGCATGGTGTGTAGTTTCCAGCTCAGCATCAGATTCTATTGAATACTTCCAAAAGCCACAGCTCTAACAATAGAACAAAGTATGAGTCCACTGGCACCTTTAATTCTAACAAAGTTTTATTCAAGGTATAAGTTTCTTTGTGTGCACACACTTCTTCAGATACCTGGAAACAATGTCAATGTCAGATTTTTATATTTTGGCAAATTTTATTTTATTTTAGTTTATTGCAGCCAGGAATAAACAGAAGGGTCTTTAGTGGCCTTCTGAAACATAATGATATTTCAGTATATTGATGATGCACATGGTTATTACCCTAGCATAGGCTCAAAAATTCCAATCAATAGCTCAGTTTTCTAGAGCTGACCTCTGGCTTGCATCCTTGCTCTAATGAAGCCCTGGTTGTTCACCCTTGGTTTGTTTATCCTTGGCTATCTGCAGTTGGGCTTGCTGGCAGATTTCCATGCTGTGGCCTGGATTTGAAAACTGGCTTTAAAGCATTAGTGTTCTGTGAGAATACAATGGGTCAATGTTCCACTATCCTTCTGCTTGGTGGAGTCGGTGGGATCCTTTCTCTCTATCTGAAGTTCATGCTCATCAAGACCATTAAATACAAAGAAATGAGGGGCTCTGGTTAGAGAATAGAGGGATTTCTGTTCAACAGATTCACTTTTTAAAATATACTGTTTCCAGATTAGGGAGAATGGGATGCTAACTACATGGAATAGCTGTCCAGAGGAAAAAAATCAATATTTAATTCTGACCGCATTGATTTGTGGTCTGCACTCTCCATCTGTCTGCTTTGTTTTGAGATGATTTCATAGCTCAAGATTAGAGAACTCTAGCTTATGGAGCTCTAGACTATTGTCATCAAATGGCACCAAATGTACTAAAGAAGGGGAAACACAGAAGCATTCCTGAAATAAAAATAAAGTGAATTGTGGGGCTGGAAAAAGAAAACAGACTATTAGAAGAAAGTGTTTATACCTCTGAGAGATGGGATTGCTTTCAGGAACATAAATGTTGCTCTGTGTCTCTCACCCACCAACAAACACACACTCGTGCATACCCTCCTTGTACCTCAATCAGTTTCTTGTCTCCACAGGATAGAGTTTCACTTGGCAGAATCTCCTCCATCAGACTATGAGGTAAGCCTCTCATTTAGGAGAATTTAGCAAGCAATTGGTTGATTAAGACCACTCAGTTAAATCATATGTCTCCTTCCTCTAACTTCTGTGATTTGTTTTTACAAATTTACCAATAGGCTAAGCATGGGATAAAGGAAAGCGGGGGGGGGGGAGTGGGGAAGAGATCATAATTATTATTGCTATAGCTATTTGTAAGACACATAAAACAAGATTCTGGGATTTGCAGACACATTACAAAATAGTAAACATTTAAACTAGGAATACACATTACTTTTGTATCAGGAAACTAATGGACTTTGTATACCATGGCAGAAAAAGGTTAGAGGAACCAGGAATTTTAAAAGGATTTCCAAACAGGTCTAATACTTCCCAAAGTTAACAAGACTATTCAAAGGTTTTTTAAAAAAATAAAAGGCATGTGAGGAGCTATGTTAATTTGAGTCTTGACTAACTAGTTTTTAAAAACACTGGAAGTGAGTTCTCAGTCTATGTATTGAGGGGGGGGGGGGGAGGCAGGCTGACATATTTAGAAAAAACATTAAAAAAATAAGAACAAGAAATTAATTTCCAGTATCTTAAATTCAGCTTGAACCAAGTCCTGCTGATTTAAACAGAATTTGTTTCTAAGTAGATGTGATTAAGGTTGTGGTTGGGCAGTTGCAAAACTGGTATTCTGTGCTTTCTCATTAGAGAAAAATGTGACCCCAAAGACCCAACTTCAAGGAACTGAGAACATTGCAACTACACCAGAATCCACTGTAACCCCACCAACACACCCATTGGTTATGGAGCAGCATGCTGACCTTGCTCTTGTGTCAGCCATATATGCTAACAGCTGACCCAGTGCTTTGACTATGAAGGTGAGGGTCAGGGGAGCAGGCAGGAGACTGTGTTCTAAGTTTTATGCCAGAGTTTTACTACTATTACTACTACTACTACTACCACCACCACTACTACTATTTTGATTTAATTAATTGCCCCATCCTAGCCAAGACCAGGCTCTGGGCAATTTACATCAGATAAAAATACATTAAAATAAAACAAAACAGTACAATAAAACAATGGCGATAAAAGTTCCCGTCCCCAATGGCATTATGCTAATTATGTTCATTTCCATCAGGCTGTTGGAGCACATGGAGGGGGGGAGGGAGGAACTCTTCTGGAGGGGGTGGGTTAAAATACAGGCACTAACTGTTACTGTCCTCCTATCAAAAGCCATCTCTGCCTTACAGGGCCTGTGGAATTGTAAGAGATCCCACAGGGCCCAGACATCATCCAGCAGAGAGTTCCACCAGGTAGGGGCCAGGACTGAAAAAGACAGTGTCAAGCATGTGGGTTCAATGACGAGTCGATGTTGATACAAAGACTACGTTTATTGATAGACCGATACTTTGGTGTAACAGGTTCTTGAGAGTAATGCAGCCAATACATTGATACAATACTTTTAAGGCTTACTTCAAAAGGATTCCAAGGGATAAGGTTGCAGGGTAGCATTCACACATAAACTATCATAAATGTCTACATTCCCATAGTGTTGTCAGGACTGCGTCCTTGCTTTCCCCAGATGGCTCGTACTCCCTTACAGGAATGTATGGGAAGGTGCTAATTACTTGGTTTCAGTTCTCACTACTTCTAATTATAAGCCGTAAAGCAAGACGGGGGGAAGGGAAAGAATAACAAACTAGCAAAGTTGGATCCTCCATGATACTTCATAAACCAAGTTAGGCAGGACCCTAAAACAATCAATTATCAATGGAATTTCACCATGCTTGACAGACAGTCAAGCTTCTTTGGTGCAGGGGATTACCAGCAAGTTGTTACTGGCAGAGTGCAGCACCCTATCAGGGACATAGCGGAGAAGATAGCCCCTTTGATACATTGGTCCCACTGGCATGGAGATGGGACATGGGTGGAGAGTAGGCTTGCCAATCCCCAGGTCCCAGCAGGGGTTCTTCCGCTTTCCCAGACTCCTTCCCACCCCCAGTCAGCTGGCCGGTGGGGAAAGCCTCGCCCCCAGAGGAACATGTGCCTTTCAACCTTCGGAGGCTTCAGTCTCCAATTGAAAGGCTTCCTCTTGGGATGGTGTGTCTGTGAAGAAGCTGGCAGCAACTCTTGAGTAGAGACACCAATCCCTCGCTTCAGAGTCGCCAGAAAAGGGGGGGGGGGAGAGGGAAACGTCTGCTGAGCACTTCATTATTCCCTATGTGGAGATCGATTCTTATAGGGTATAATGGGGAATTGATCTGGAGGTTCCGGGGGCTCTGGAGGAGCTGTTTTTTGAGGTAGAGGCACCAAATTTTCAGTATAGTATCTAGTGCCTCTCCCCAAAGTACCCCCTAAGTTTCAAAACGATTGAACCAGGGGGTCCAATTCTATGAGCCCCAAAAGAAGGTGCCCCTATCCTTCATTATTTCCTATGGAAGGAAGGCATTTAAAAAGGTGTGCTGTCCCTTTAAATGTGATGGCCAGAACTCCCTTGGAGTTCAATTATGCTTGTCACACCCTTGTTCCTGGCTCTACCCCCAAAGTCTCCTGGCTTCACCCTCAAAGTCCCCAGATATTTCTTGAATTGGACTTAGCACCCCTAGTGGAGAGAGCTTAGGATATTTACTGATCTCTTTCTCCTCCCTGAATATGTCCCTAGGATTGCATTTTGCTGACCTTAATTCTACAGCTGCTTTGTACTATGACGGTGCTGGTTGGCCACTATGCTAGTGTATATACAAGTTATACCAGCATGGTGCTTATTTACTCTCTTGTGCAGTTTACAGGCTGACCTTAAGAATGCACCCTTTTAGTGCAGCCCTAAACAGAGGTACACCATGCTAAGTAAGTGGGATTAGAAGGAAATAACTCTCCTTAGGGTTGCACTGTTAGTCTCCTCATCTTAAAATCAGTGGCCACTCCTGATACAAAGTAATGTGAAGCATTCAGCTGGACCTTAGACACAGCCTTGTCCTGATGTCTCTTTGTTGCCTCCACAGAAAACCCTTCCCTGCATTAATGAGTCTGATGTTGCTTCTCACTCTTGCTCTTGCTACAGCTATCTAATCATTCCTACCATTCTACCCTTTTCTTTCTCCACTTCTTTTCTTCTTCAGTCTCCACCTTCATAGCTTTGGTGAATTTGCCAAAGTGTCCCCCATACAGCTACACAAAATCCCACATGATGTAGACAGCGTTTTCCAGGAGTTCCAGTTGTAACCTATCTTTGGCCTGGAGATAGGAAAGCAGAACGGACATTGCAGCCCAAAGATCCAACTACTGTGGTCCAGTGTGAAAATAGACCAGTGCCTCCAAAATAAGACTGGAGCAGCCCTTAGAACAAAAGTTCTAAAATGTTCTCAATATTCACAGTGGTATAAAATATGCAAAGGACAGATTTATTCTGTTTATTAACCTAAGTATCTTCTCTAGATTTTGTATAATAGAGAAGGGGGAGGGGTTAATACATTGCTTCTGAGTGTTAATAGTGCCTGTGATGAACTGTTCACTTCCCAGGGTTGAAGCAGAACATAACAGATGATATACAATGGGTGAGACAGATAATCAAGGGGGAACAGACTCAATCAGTAGATCATGTAGGAAGCTTGCTTATAGCCATGAAATATTGGAGCATCAAAATGATATTGCAGCCCTGAGAAAGCTTTGAGATGAGTCATCTGATGGTTCCTTTTTGTTTCTTCTAATATAATTGTTGATTTTCTTCACTTGCAGGCCTTCGTTATGGAGAACATCATAAGATAAAAGTCCTTAGCCCACCCAAGAGAGAACTTACACTATCATAATCACTTATGTACCCCTCCCCTAGGAGAAAATTCTAGCTGATAGATTTTTTTTTAAAGCTTGCAAACATTAAATGACCAATAGGAAGCTTCCTTGTAGTTGTAGTCCATCTAACCCCTTTAACTGGCAAGAGCCCTCCCAAGTTCCAAGCAGAGGCCTTTTCTACATTCTGCTACATGAGACCATTTTGATTGCAAGCTAAATCTCAACTTTTATTCATCTGAAGAATAGGCTTTACCTCTGGCCATTCCAAAGTTTTAAAATGGACAGATTCAAATGAAAAATAAGGCACTGACCTATCATTAAGCATGTGGTGAAGTGTGGTATAGTGGTTCAAATGCTGGTCTAGCACTGTGGAGGCTTGTCTTCAAATCCCCAGTCTTCTGTCAGCCTAGCCCACTTTGTAGGATAGTTGGGAAAGATCCTTAGCTGCCCTAAGCTCCTTAGAAGATTGGTGTAATAAAAATGTGTTAACCGGAAGAACTTGAAATTTTCCTCAAACAAAAGGCATTGCACAATTTTCCTCAAACAAATGGCATATTTGGGTTCCTAGCTTTCTGACTGACCATACAGCTGCTCAACAGAGAGAAAAAACAGAGGGTTGTTTCTAGGGGTTTTTTCCTTAGAATCATAGAGTTGGAAGGGACCTCCAGGGTCATCTAGTCCAACCCCTGCACAATGCAGGAAACCCACAAACACCCCCCCCCCCTAAATTCACAGGATCTTCACTGCTGTCAGATGGCCATCTAGCCTCTGTTTAAAAACCTCCAAAGGAAGGAGAGCCTACCACCTCCCAAGGAAACCTGTGCCACTGAGGAATCGCTGTAACAGTCAGAAAGTTCTTCCTAATGTTGAGCCGGAAATTCTGGGGCCACGGAAAACAATTCCACACCATCCTCTATATGACAGCCTTCAAGTACCTGAAGATGGTGATCATATCACCTCTCAGCCTCCTCCTCTCCAGGCTAAACATCCCCAGCTCCTTCAACCTTTCCTCATAGGACTTTGTCTCCAGACCCCTCACCATCTTCGTCGCCCTCCTCTGGACCCGTTCCAGCTTGTCTATATTCTTCTTAAAATGTGGTGCCCAAATAGGGTGGCCAGATCGTCCCGACCACCCGGGAAAGTCCCGCCGCTGGCCCCAAATTCCCGCTTCCCGGGCTGGCTATCCCGGGACCATTAAAAATCCCGGTTTAGCCAGCGAGAGGAGCCGGCGGGCCGCGCGTGCGGGCGGGAAAGTTGGCGAGCGAGCGCCTGTCTGGAGGGGAGGCTGGGAGCTTCGTCCCTGCGCCTGCGCGCGGCGATTGGCAGGCTCTGCGCATGCGCGGGGCCAGGAGAGTGGGCTGCGTAGGGCCCCGGCGGCGGTGGCGGAGGGGGAGGCGGCGGAGAGGCTGGCGCGGGAGGCCCGCCTCCTGGCCAGCCCGGCCGCCCGCCCGGAGGGGAGGCCGCCACCCGCGCCCTGCAAGACGGTAAGCCCTCCCCAGGCAGACAGGCAGGGAGGGAGGGGGCCGAAAGCGGGGGGGTGGCTGGCGGGAGGGGGCGGCCGGCCTTCCTTCCTTCCCTCCCTCCATTTCTCCCTCCCTCCCTCCTTCCTTTCTTCCTTCCTCCCTCCTTCTTCGGACTCCCTCCCCCCTCGGCGGGGCAGCCGCAGCCAGGCCGCCGGCTCAAGCTCGGAGGCCGAGGCGCCCCGCCCTCCCTGCAGGCCCGGCGGCTTGGCTGCAGCTGCCCAGCCGAGGGGGGAGGCCGGTCTGAGCGGCGGGCCAGCAGCGCCACCACCAGCACCACCAGCCGCCGCTGCGCCTCCTGGCCAGCCCGCCCGCCCGGAGGGGAAGCCGCCACCCACGCCCTGCGAGACGGTAAGCCCCCCCCCCCCGAGGCAGGGAGGGAGGGAGGGGGCCGAAAGCGGGGGGGGGCGGCTGGCGGGAGGGGGCGGATGGCCTTCCTTCCTCCCTTTCCTCCCTCCTCCCTTCCTCCCTTCCTTCCTCCCTCCCTCCCTCCTTCCTCCCTTCCCTCCCTCCCTCCTTCCTCCCTTCCCTGCCTCCCTCCTTCCTTCCTCCCTTCCTTCCTTCCCTCCCTCCCTCCCTCCTTCCTTCCTCCCTTCCCTCCCTCCTTCCTTTCGTCCTTCCTCCCTCCCCTCCCTCCTTCCTTCCTTCCTCCCTCCCTTCCTTCCTTCCTTTCTTCCTCCCTTTCCTCCCTCCTTCCTTCCTCCCTTCCCTCCCTCCTTCCTTCCTCCCTTCCCTCCCTCCTTCCTTCCTCCCTTCCCTCCCTTCCCTCCCTCCCTCCCTCCTTCCTTCCTTCCTTCCTCCCTCCCTCCTTCCTCCCTTCCCTCCCTGCCTCCTTTCTTACCGTCTGTGTTTAATAGGCAAGTGTCCACCCCCGTTTGCTCTGTTGGCTCTATCTGCACCACCTTCATCACTTTCGGGGTGTGGATCCCCCAGTGGGGTGGGCTCCCGACTCCCTCTGCCGGCTGTTTGCCGGCTGTTTCTGATAGCCCTGCGCCCTCTCTTTCATTTGATATGTGTCCCGTGCGGGAGCTAGACTGCTGTTCTTTTGAGGGGTTATAGAGTGTTTCGAGCCCGTCACTGTGGCATTGGTCCCATCATTGTGGGACCCAGGGGGCCAGCGCAGTGGCCCGCCGAAGCAGCCTGTCACTAATAACACAGGTCGAGATGCAGAACAGGAACCCGGAAGTGACCGACAGGCTGCTTCAGCGGACCGCCGCGCCGGCCCCCTGGGTCCCACAACGATGGGGCCGATGCCACAGGGACGGGCTCGAAACACTCTATAACCCCTCAAAAGAACAGCAGTCTAGCTCTCTTCCCCCGAGCCCTGCCGCCATAAGCCTCAAGGGGGCTCATTTTGCGGCATCTCCCAGTGGGAGGGTGGCACCCGCACGGGACACATATCAAATGAAAGAGGGGGCGCAGGGCTATCAGAAACAGCCAGCGGAGGGAGTCGGGAGCCCACCCCACTGGGGGATCCACACCCCGAAAGTGATGAATGTGGCGCAAAAACACAGTGGCCCAAAAACTAGGGGCTATCAGGAGGTCCAGTAGTGGGGCCAGGACACTAGAAGCCCTCCCACTGTTGCCCCCCACCAAGCACCAAAAATACAGAGCATCACTTGCCCCAGACAGAGAGTTCCATCTATACCTTGTGGCTAATAGCCACTGATGGACCTCTGCGCCATATGTTTAGCCAATCCCCTCTTGAAGCTGTCTGTGCTTGTTGCTGCTACCACCTCCTGTGGCAGTGAATTCCATGTGTTAATCACCTTTTGAGTGAAGAAGAACTTCTGTTTATCCGTTGCTCAGCAATTTAATTGAGTGTCCATTGAGAAAGGAAGAAAAGTACTTCTTTCTCTACAAGATGTGTACAGTGTCTCTGCTCTAGTGCCCTCCTACAGTGTACCACTTTCCCACCATCTAAAGCAGAGATGCTTCTAATATAGGTTTAAAGATTAAGGGACATCTTATGGAATAGTCAGTAGATGGGGGAATTTTTACATCAATACCACCTTTGCAAATGGTCCCTTAGCTGCATTCATACATAACAGCAAAGCATGGTTGACTCTGTCCTTGAGGAACAGCTCTCTTTTTATTCCAAATGACAGTCAGGATTTCTGTAATTCTGCTTCTCTACACTGTACTAATAGTGTAGGCATAACTCTCTTGGAGAACTTCCCCTGGAATCTCACTGGAATCTGACTGGCTTCTCAGCGTGGAACCCGTTCTCTCTAGTCTTCTCACTTTGAAAAAAGTAAAAAAAGAGTTTTATTTAACTTTATTTCCCCCTTTCCCTCTCTATAAATAATCTTGGTGTTTCCGGCGGTGATATTTGGGGGATTTTTGGGGACGTCACAGGAAGTGCTGTGAAGTCACTTCCTGTTTCTGGCAGTGGCATTTGGGGGAAATGATGTCATTTGGGGGGAAATGATGTCACAGGAAGTGATGTCACTTCCTGCTTCCGGCAGGTGGCGCGGGGGGGGGAATGATGTCACAGGAAGTGATGTCACTTCCTGTTTCCAGCAGTGGCATGATATCACCGGAAGTGACGTCACTTCCTGTTTCAATTGCCTGCTCATGTCATTCAGCACACACATCATTCCCCCCCTCAAGGTGTCCCTGGCTGGCCTGCAGATATTATGGCCACCCTATGCCCAAAACTGAACACAATATTCCAGGTGAGGTCTTTCCCTTGGCATGGTAAAAATTGTGGGGAAATCTGTATGTACCACAGTTCTGTATATATCTAGCTGCTAAAAACTTTGGAGTAGACCAGTAAAACATTCAACAATCTTGATTCTAAACACTCACTAAATAAATGTGCTTGTCAAGAGATACGTTTATACCACTGTTCAGCCATGGATTGAAGCTTAAGCCTTGTGTTCCCAAAGCATGTGCCCCAAAGTCATGCCCCTTTTATTACCTTCAGAGATGAAGCTGGGAGCTACCAGGTAAGGTTACCAACTTCTGGACTTAATTGAGGCTTAGTTTTCCTGTCTCGTTACCAGTGCTGATTTCTCCATGCCTGTTACCCTCTGCATATCAAACCTAATCCAATCATGCATAGTGTTGTCATTCACCTTCTCATGTCAATTGCCTGCTCATGTCATTCAGCATCTGAAATCACTCTGCTTTCCAATAATTAGGACAAATGGACTCATGTTCTAGCTGTATCTGAAGAAGTGAGCAGTGGGTCATGAAAGCTCATACCCTGCCACAATTGTTGTTAGTCTATAAGGTGCTACTGGACTCTTGCTCTTTTCCATATCCACGCTGGTCTCCCTACTTTGGGTGCCTTTGCCTTTTGGGACTAGATAGGCAGCAATCCAAGAAAGGACCTTCTTAGTCATAGGGCCAAAACTTCAGAACTCCCTTTCTAGGGAGAACCACCTGTCTCCATCTATCATTATACTTCACACAAATGAGTGAAGATATTTTTGTTTGTTTGTTTGGTGTACCCCTCCACAAGTAACTGTTACTAGCCTTCCTCCCTATTGAGTTGCTACATGTGTTTGTGTGTTCATATGTTTTTATTTAATTGCACACACACACACACACTTTATAAGTATATTCTGTTTTCGTGTTGAAATGTTTTAATATTTTGATGTTTTACTACCTTGGGGGCCCTCTTTGAGAAGGAAATGTCATGGAAACAAGGAAAGGAAAGGTCCCCTGTGCAAGCACCAGTCGTTTCCGACTCTGGGGTGACGTTGCTTTCACAACATTTTCACAGCAGACTTTTTACGGGGTGGTTTGCCATTGCCTTCCCCAGTCATCTACACTTTCCCCCCAGCAAGCTGGGTACTCATTTTACCGACCTCGGAAGGATGGAAGGCTGAGTCAACCTGGAGCTGGCAACCTGAAAACCCAGCTTCCGCCGGGGATCGAACTCAGGTCATGAGCAGAGCTTAGAACTGCAGTACTGCAGCTTTAACACTCTGTGCCATGGGGGAGAAAAGCAGGGTACAAAATTTCTAAATATATTTGTTTGTTTCTTTGTTTATTGGACTTTTATACCACTCTCCTCACAAGCAGGCTCAGCTACTAATGGGTTATGCTACTACTTATTAGCTACTAGGTTTGCCAGCCCCCAGGTCCTGGGACTCCACCCTGCTGCCAGCCAGCTTTAGATGTGCCTTTAAATCTTGGCAGGCTTTAAAAGAACCTTGCAAGCTGCTTGTGTTTTGGTCTGCGTGTGTGCTTTTAAATCTCAGCTAGAGGTAAGCTACATAGGAAGGGCGAGCAAGCAGAGCCACGTGACTCTTCCCGGTGAGTATGTAAACCATGTGAGAAAGGAAGAGAAGCTAGTATAGTCCCACTGTTTGTTTTGCATTAGTTTCAGAAGTTGTGTGTATAGTAAAATGGAGTTTTACTCCATTTACTGATTATGGAATGGAGGAAAACTCCACCCCCTAGGCTGCTCTCGTTTAATTTTCCTGTTAGTCTGAAGAAGTTGGTTGAAATATAGAAGATGGTTGCATTCAGCAGCTCCCATCAGCAGATTGCCCCAGTGAAATCACAAAAGTGTATGCTTGCAAATTGTTTATTTTGGCTGCTTTGTGAGTTTGTGTGTGTTCACTTTCATTTATTTATTTATTTATTTTATGACTTCTATCCCGCCCTTCCCAACAAGTGGCTCAGGGCGGCTTACAACACAAGAATATAACATAAATAGAAGTTAAAGATAAAACATTTAGATTTAAGTATTAAACCATTAAAAACATTAAAACATTTAAAACATTTGGCATTTAAAACATTTAAAACATCGGGGCAGCGGACATCCAGTATAGCTACACTCAGTTTCTTGTACCAGCTAGTCATAGGCCAGCCGGAAGAGGGTTGTCTTACAGGCCCTGCGGAACTGGGCTAAGTCCCGCAGGGCCCTCACCTCTTCCGGCAGCTGGTTCCACCAGGAGGGGGCCATAATAGAAAAGGCCCGGTCCCTCGTCGATTTTAAGCGGGCTTCCTTTGGCCCGGGGATAACTAGGAGATTTTGTGTTCCTGATCTCAGTACTCTCTGGGGAACATGCGGGGAGAGACGGTCCTTCAGGTAGGCAGGTCCTAGGCCATATAGGGCTTTAAAGGTAATAACCAGCACTTTGTACCGGACTCGGTAAGCTATCGGCAGCCAGTGCAGGTCCCGGAGCCCCGGCCGGATGTGCTCCCTTCTTGGGAGCCCTAACAGCAGCCGGGCCGCGGCATTCTGTACTAGCTGCAGCTTTCGGGTTCGGCACAAAGGCAGCCCCATGTAGAGAGCATTGCAGTAGTCCAACCTCGAGGTGACCGTGGCATGGATCACTGTTGCTAGATCGTCACGTTCCAGGAAGGGGGCCAGCTGCCTTGCCCGCCTAAGATGAAAAAATGCGGACTTGGCAGTGGCCGCTATCTGAGCCTCCATCGTTAAGGAGGACTCCAATAGTACCCCCAGGCTTTTGACCTGGTCCACCGCTATCAGCGGCGCACCCTCAAAAGCTGGTAGGGGGATTTCCCTCCCCAGGCCCCGACGACCCAAGCAAAGGACCTCTGTCTTCGCTGGATTTAGCTTCAGCCCGCTCAGTCTGAGCCACCCAGCCACTTCCTGTAATGCCCTGTAATTTGGTGGAAGTACAGCTGTTGGGAGGATGAGGAAATGAAGATGGTATTCAGGGGAACTGAACTGCTATATTTTTATTTATTTTAGGGAATGGGAAAGTCTCTCAGCTCCACCCCCAAAGTCTCCAGGTTCCACCCCAAAGTCCCCAGATATTTTCTCAGTTGGACATGGCAACCCTATTGGCTACTAATGGGTTATGCTCAAAGTGAATCCACAGGGCCTGATTGTTAGTGACTTTGCACTGTAAAAGGACTGTGTCTTGATTCTGAATGTAAATATTTCAATACCTGAATTAGTTTGATTGACCTTGTTTTCAACAGAGAGCTGAGTGAGATCAAAGGCAGGAAGTTAGGTTAGGGAGAAGGGTCTTGATCTCCTTTATGTATTCTCAGTTGTTGGCAGATGATCAAACCCCTCAGGGCCTTTAAAGAGACACAACCATGGGCAGGGGTGGGAAATAGATGGTTGTTGCCCATCTTCTGATCCTTTCTTGCCTTTTCTTCCTCCAGATTTCATTAAATGTATTTTCTTCCTCTCTCTTGCCATCCATAGAGAGCCTGGAGTAACAACTCCAAAATAAGCTCTAAGGAAGTTGAAAAAACCCATCTTACAAAACAACAAACCATGTGTGACAGCCTAGATGTGGAAATGGAGGGATATGACTTGACATGCTGACATCAGCCTGGGATAGATGACTTCTCTAAGGAGAGCTCCCAGTTGTTTACAGAAGCCACTCAGAAAATTCAAACTGAACTTGAATCATTTTTTTAAAAATCTCATTTTGAATATACATTTCCTCTAGGGTAGCTCTTTCCCCCCCTACATATTAAAATCCATTTCCACATCCATTGGAGGCTGAAAGACCTGTTTTTATGAAAGCTATGCAGCAGGAGACAGGGAGTGGGGAAAGTCATTTATTTACACATTTATACCCTATTTTTTTTTATTTCCAATGGAGACCCAAAGCAGCTTAGGGTATTTTTCCCCCCCACATTTTATCCCCAGAACAACCCTGTGAGGTAGGTCAGGATGAGAAAGAATGACTGGCCAGAGGTCACCCAGAGAGCTTCCGTAGTAGACTGAAGCTTCAAACCTGGATCTACAGAGATAAGTTCCCCTAGGGAAAATGGATGCTCTGGAGTGCGGAGTCTATGGCATTGTATCTCACTAAGGTCCCCGTATCCCCCAGGCTTTACCACCAAATTTCCATACTTTCCCAACCTGGAGCTGGAAACTCTACTAACCACTGAAATGCTTCAAAAATTAGCTTTTTCTAGCTTTTAAAATTTTAGATCAGTCATTCCAAAACTGAAACCAGGAGAAGTGTTCATAGCCTCATTCCCCTTTGTGTACTAGAGCTGAACAAGATTAGAAACCAGATTTTAATCCAGACATGTAAAACATACAGCCTGGGGGGTGCGGGTGGAAATGGCCTGTCCAGTGTTCTTATCTAGCCTGCAAGTAACTGTGATTGTCCGGCAATAGCTCTCTGTGCAAAACTTAAAGATGCCAGCCTCCAGGTGAAATCTAAGCATCCCCTGGAATTATGGCCCATCTCAGGTCCATAGAGATCTGTTCCCATGGAGAAAATGGATGTTTTAGAGCAGGGGTGTCAAACGTGCGGCCCAGGGGCCAAATCAGACCCCCGGAGGGTTCCTATCAGGCCCATGAGCAAGTCTGCTTTCTTCTCCCTCTCTCTTGCTTCCTTTTGTGTCACAGCTTCCTTTGCCAGGCTTGCTCAATCACACAGGAGCTACAGATCAAAGCCTCTATTTTCTCCATTGGCCATGGCTCCTCCCTTGGGGAGGAAAGGGAGGAGGGAGAGCTGGCTTTGCCAGGCTCAATTGCACAGCAGAGCTACTGAGACAAGCCTCTTTTCCTTCTATTGGCTGAGGCTCCACCCCTTCCTTATTCCTTCGCCCAGTTCCTTCAATCACATGGGAGAGATACAAAATATTTAATTGTATTTGTCTGTGTCCTTTATAAAGTTTATATCTCTGCTCCTGGCATGACATTTTACGACACACATGGCCCAGCCCAACAAGGTCTCATTTATGTCAGATCTGGCCCTCATAACAAATGAGTTTGACACCTCTGCATTAGAGGGTAGACTCTGTGACACTGTACTCCACTGAGATACCTGTTCTCCTCATGTTTCATCCCCAAATCTCCAGGAGTTTCTCAACCTGTAGCTGGCAACCCTACTCCCCCATTCCCAGCGGGTGGCCAGGGGGGACCTGGCAACCCCAGCCAAACTTCTTGTGCATATCATGGAAAGGATATGGCTACTCTGGTGCTGAGGAGTGTGGATCATGGTCAGTGGTAAAATATCTCTAGTACCTGGCATTACATTTTATGACACACATGGCCCAACCCAACAGTGACATTTATGTCAGATGTCTGACACCTCTGTAGTTAATAAGATTACCAGGTCCCCTCTTCATCCTGGATTGGGGGTGTTCTGGGGGGGGTGGAATTGGAGTTCAAGTGTGTGGCCAGTGGCTGCCTCTCTCCCTCCCCTTCTGCAAGATTTAAAGGGCCCTCCAGCTGATCAGTGGACCATGTGCCCCACCAATCAGTTGGAGGTCCCTTTAAACCTTGCAGAAGGTGAGGGAGATGGTGGTAGAAGTGGGGTCAATGTTGAGGGTGGAGTTTAGGGCAGGGCTTCCCTCCACTGGTCAGCTGGCTGGCAGTGGGCAGGAGCCTGCAAAACCTGGGGACATTCCTAACAATGCACATGGCATTTCACAAGTAACATACTAAAAATTAATGTTCTTTCCCTGAAGACCTTACAATCTAAATGTCAGCAGTGAAGAGACACCCAGAGAGGAGATGAAGAGAGCCCACAGTAAGTCATGGCAGCTTTCTGTCTCATGTTCAGGGGTCATTTTGTAGAAAAATAGGTGGTGGAGCTCATCCAGGGATTGTTGTGCAGCTGCACCTACTATTCAATGGACAAAGTGGGAAAGAGGAGATGGAACTCTCAGAAAGGTTCAGGAGCTATGTTCCTGTGAGCTTCTGCTGAATCCAAGGCCTGCTCATATTTATTATCAGAGTAGGGGTTTCACTAGAAAAACCTCTCTCTCTCTCCCCCTCCCTCCAAACTTTTTTGTTCCCTGCAGTTTCTTCTCCGTCTGGATATCTCAAAGCAATCTCCTATCCATTTGCCCTGAGCTTGAGGACACGAGTGGGCACTGCCAGGCAACCCATCTGTTTTGCATTCCATCTCAGCTACACTTGGGAAGCCTTAAAGAGCTTCCCCCCTCTTCAGAAGACTCACTGTGACAAAGCTTTAAAATTCCTGATGTAAGCCTATCCATTTTCAAATTCACCTACAAACCGCCATGTTCTGGGAAACTGCACAATGCAGGGACATATCTAGAGAACAGGGGAAAGTCTTTAAAGCTCTGTTAATCCTCCCCCAAATCTGTTGCTGCATTTCTTTGTGTAGAAAAAGAACTACCATGGAGTCACTCCATAGCAAATCTCCTTAACTGCTTTTTCCACAAATAGATTTTTGGTAGCTGTGCCCACTAGGTACAAAAGTTCAGAGCAAGAACCCAAAGGAGCCATCTGCTTGCAAGATTCTTCCAGTAGAAAAATAAAACTGGGGACTATAATGGGCACAATTTTGCCACAGTTAAACATTTTAAAGTTCCACTAATCTTAAAGGGAGAGTGAAGCACATGTTAACATTGCTTCCATTGAAGTTAGTGAGTGCTTAACTTTATCTGGAATTGACTTTGATTGTTCTTGGTCCAGTATGCAGGGGGAGCCTCCGATTCCAAAATGCTACAGATAATACTGGTTTAATACTGGTTTTTTTCTTGACCCAGAAATAGAAGAAAACCAATTACACAGATAAAGCTTCTTCCCAAATTAGCATGTTTGGAACCTGAGAATCTCTTCTCTGTCCAAAGAAGAGTCAGAAAAAGTGAAAGTAATAAGTCACACTGTGTACATGACAAAATGGATAGATTCCTTTTAGCTGTTGTGCTGATGACTAGACATATTTAACCCATAGAAATGGTGTCAGTATTGGTAGGAAGCCAAAGTGACCCAATTTTCTTCATATTGTTCCAAATCCTGAATAATTCTTTAATTAAATGCTTCAGTGTCCCAGTCTATGACACAGAGAGAGAGAGATTTAAACATTTTTAAAAATGTCTGCCATTCTCAGGAATTTTTCAGATCTGGGCATTTCATAAATATGTATCAGTGCCAGCTTGTCAGCTCTTCCAAAGCTTCAGTAACAAGCTCTAATGTGAAGAGTTGGAAAACAGAATGAAGATACAAGATCCACTGGATTGCTTACTAGTTTGTCAGCCTTTTGCCCAAGGCCTATCTACACAATTGGTTCATTGTACATTAAGTGCATTTTTGTTTCTGATTCAGAGTCTTCACATCTTGTTGGGAGGTTGCACTTTAGCTGAGAGGATATTGCATTTTCCAGGTTGGGTTCTATCCCTTTTTACAGACCCCTCCCTTAGTTCCTGCCTCTCAGAAAAATGGTAAGTAAAGCCACTAGGACAGACAGATATTTAGCATGGAAAGGTTCACTTGTGATACATTACACGGCATCAAGCTATGATTAATGACATAGGAACAGAGCCAGGAAAAGGTGGTGTTTCTATTTCCCAAGCTCTGGATAGCCCAGGTAGCCTGGTCAGATCTCAGAAGCTAAGCAGAGTCAACTTTAGTTAGTATTTGAATTAGGAGACCAGGCACCAAGGAATTCCAGGATTGTGGCACAGAACCAGGTAATGGCAAACCACCTCTGAATGCCTCTTGCCTTCAAAACCCCATAAGGTCACCATAAGTCAGGTGGAACATGACAGCAAAATAAATACATAAAAATGGAGGCAATATACACCCTTGTCATACAGTTCCAGGACACATTTGCCTGGGGCCATATTTTTAAGTAGCAATCACTAGAAATGCAGCAATACCCAGTCATTTCTGAATCTTTTATGCAAACCTGTAAACACGGGAAAACAACTCTGCCTTCTAGTGAATCAGATCTTTGGTCTATCAAAATCAGTATTGCCTACTTAAACTGGCAGTGGCTCACCAGGATCTCAGGCAGAGGTCTTTCACATCACCACCTGTGATGCCTGTCACATCAGCACCTGAACCCTTTAGCTGGAAATGCCAGAGACTGAACATGGGACCTTTTACATGCCAAGAAGATACTTTGTCACTGAGCCAAGGCCCCGCTTCCTTTACAGGTTGTGTGCTCTCCTGCTCCTGTGCTGAATTGTGCATCCAGCTTGGACATTTAGAAAAGGAAATGTGCCCCATAAGTCTATCTCTTATGCCCAGAAGGCTATATCTTTCTAATCTATTGCTGTGCTTCAGCCAGGCTATGAGACAATTTATGCAACGCGCAGGACATGAGCAAAGTGCTAATCAGTGCAAGATTCTATTCAGCCCAGACATTTCACTTAAAATGCCACTTACCCCTTGTGAGTACTATTGGCATATTAATATAGCCTCACTCTACACTCCAGTTTGTTGGCATGCTGGAGTATCAGAAGAATAGTTTGGATGTTATATATACCAATAAAACAGAAGCAAGTGACACAGAAAAAGCTGCTGCTCTTATCCTCTCACTATCCCATGAGGCAGAAGACAGAAGCAAAAGCTAGAAGTGACTTATATCAGGAGAAGAGAGGGTGAAGCCAACTGCTATTCAGAGCAAGCATTCCAATGCAGCAACAGCATTAATGTCTGCCCAGTAGAGGGAGCAGAGGCACTACCTCCAGCACCAGGGAGTAGTCAAAGGGATTTTGACTGTCCAGTGCGAAAACACCCTGGGAAAAGCACTGACTTCACCTTAATCCACCTTATTCCTCCTCAACGTATAACTTTCTGTACACTAAAAAGGCTTATTTTCTCCTGTCAGGAAAGAAAGCAACTCCCAAAATCCCTTTGAGCAGCTTGGGGAAGAGACAATAATCCCTAAGTATAAATTCTGCACATCCTTTTCCTAGAAATGGCAATCTCAGGTTTGAGTGCAGAACATTGAAGTACTAATAAACTTGCCATAGAGTTCAAAGGTCCATTGATACTCAATTTCTTTTTTTTTCTTTTTTGAGAGTTGCTTTGGACATGTTTAGATACCTTTTTATTTTGGTTAAGTTGAAAGCTTCAGAACTTCTCCTTGGAACAGGTATTTCAACAGAATGTGTTTTTTAAAGCATCAAAGCAAAAGAACCAACATAACGAAGTCAGCACAGATCAAACATACTCAACAAAGCAAAAAACCAACAATAACCAAAACAAAAAAATACTGAATGTCAGAGAAATTTCAAAGGAACATCTTTTCTAGCCAAATGAGCCCTAAACAGTTTCCAACAGGAAAAAAAAACGCTGTAGAAAAAAAAAACACTAAATAGCAAACAAATCAAACAAAAACAGACAGCTACATCTTGGTCTGATCTTAAAAAAAAGAAAAACCCAACCACTTATCCACGTATAAGCTTTTTATTCAATTAAGTGCACACACAAGTTTAATAAAAGACTAAAATCAATAATCATATTGCAGATGGTGCTTGAGTTACAGAGTTAGCCTACAGTTGGGGCCTGGAATTCTTCCAGAATTACAAGTTATCTTCAAACTAAGAGATCAGTTACCCTGGAGAAAATGACAAATTTGGAGAGCGGAATCTGTTATGCCAATAAAGGTTTTTGGAACTGGAATTGGAGAGAGGAATCTATGGTAGTACATCCCTGCTGAGCTCCCTTCCCCCCCCAAACTCTTCTCTTCCTATGGTCTATTTCAGATTTCCAGGAATTTGCCAACTCAAAGTTCACAGCATGGTGGGCACAGCCAACAAATGACTGCCACAAAACAGCTGGGATCCAGTTTGGTGTAGTGCTTAAGAATGGCAGTATAATCTGGAGAACTGGGTTTGATTCCCCACTCATTCACATGAAGCCAGCTGGGTGACTTGGGATAGTTACAGCTCTCTCAGGGCTCTCTCTACCTCACCTACCTCACAAAGGGAGAGGAAGGGAAGGTGATTGTAAGCCGCTCTGAGATTCCTTCAGATAAGTGAAGGGTGGGGTATAAAACCAACTCTTCTTCAGCTGCTGCAGGAGGTGGAGCCAGCCACAAAATGGCTACCACAATGAACATCCTGATGGAAAACAACCTTTTAAAAAATCTGCACAGCCAATCAAATCTCCAGTGGCCAAGCAGAAGCTTTGCTGGGCAAAAGCCCCACCTGGTCCCATCCACTTTCTAAAAACACTTGATGAGCACCAGGAAAAGTGTCAGTGGGTGCCATAGCACTCATGAGCATCACTAACCATTATAACCACAACAGCATGCTGACTTGCATACAGGGGGAGAGAGAGAGAAAATGATGGCGGAGAAGTGTGTGAAGTAATGTATGTAAGATCTGTAGATAACACCCCCAATGGTGTGAATTGTGTATATAGTTCTTGATAAGGAGATTAGAAGATAATGAGATTGGTTGGGGGGGGGGGCGGCAAGTGAAAGTGAGTTAATGATGCAGGGGTGGGGGAGTGAAGTGTACTGATTAGACAAGAGGATGTGATTGAGCAGGAATATATATTAGAGAGACTGTTTAGAGAAGGCAGAAAAGAGTAGGGGTCTGGAGAAAGAAGATAATAATAGGAAAGCCTAGACTAGGTAAGTAGGGATTGGCAAAGTGAGATAGGAAAGATAGTACTGATAAAATTAGGAAGGGTTAGGTTTGTTGTTGTGTTTTTCCAGTACTGGGCTGGAGGCTTAAAGAAGTGATTGAATATTCTGAACTCTAAATGATTCCTAAAACAAAGTTTGCTGTTATTCATTTTATAACAATTTTATACATTCATTTTATTAAAAAATTATTTATATATAATTTTTATTTTATAAAAAAAATCATTTTATAAAAATTGTGTCCCCAACTGTTCTTCACTTAAGATGAATGGTTCCAAAGACAACACTCATACTTAGCCAATCTTTATTCCCAAACAGGGTGTTTTAAATTTATGAATGAGGATCAGGGTAGGTGTTGTGGGGAGAGGAAGGGAAAGGAGATTGCAAGCTGCTCTGAGACTCTGAGTGAAGGGCAGGGTATAAATCCAATCTCCTCCTCCTCTTTTACTTAAATCACTTTGAAATCTTTACCTGAACTACCTGAGCCCATTTATGGGAAAAGGCGGAACATAAGCCTATTAAATAAAAACAAAACTAAGCAAGAGCAAAGCCCCATAAATCTTACCAAGAGGCTTATTTCACTTTCAAAAAATGATTGGGAGAGAGTGAGAAGACTGTCGATTTATAGCCTGTCCTTCTCTCTGAATCAGAGTCTCAGAGCAGCTTACAATCTCCTTTATCTCTCCCAGCAGCTGCCCTTTCAAGGACAACTCTTGTCAGAGCTATGGCTGACCCAAGGCCATTCCAGGGGTGCGATCACACATCTCATTAAAAGCGGGTGTGTAGTGCTCAAATTTGAACCGCTGAATATTGATTCGATGCAGGGCCGTTCAGACGAGCATCCAAGAATGCGACTCGTTCTGTTGTTGAGGGATCAGACATCCAATACTATCACGCTCTTTTCTTGGAGCATGTGTGATCAGATGGTGATTTCTGGGAGGGGGGGGTCCATTGAACATGCGCCCAACTGTTTGGAGGTGAGAAATCAAATGTTGCTTCAGAGGCGGGGTGGGGGGGAAGTTTCTGGAATTAACGTTGCCGATTCAAACCAGGGAACTGCCAGGAATTACTTTCCTAGAAATTGGCAGTGACAATGATATCTGGAAATCCTCCACATTGAAAAAAAAGAATTTTTTCCTGTTCTGAATAGTGGGATAACGTTTCCCCCACCCCCCTCCGATCCTGTGTTGATTGGAGAAGCAGAAGCATCACTTCAGATTCCCGAATGATCTGGCAATGCGCATGTCTGCTGGGGCTTTTTAAAAAAAAATGTGGGAGGGGCGGTAAACATTCCAAGGGGCAGTATCGCGTGTGAGCTGTCCAAACAGGAAAAAGCCGATCTTGTGCCGCTTTTTTAAAAAAGGGCCAGACTTTCTGCGCTGTCAAATTAATGCGGCATTGATCCGCAGCAAGCTGAGATGACCCTGGATGATGCTCGATTGCCAGATGTGCATGTCTGGATGAACACATTTAATCCGTCTGTGAGACAGAGCTGTGTCGCCACTAATGGTATGTCTGACTGCACCCCAGCAGCTGCAAGTGGAGGAGTAGGGAATCAAACCCGGTTCTCCCAGATAACCACTACACCAAACTAAGGGTTGCTTTTGTTCTATTTACATAGATTGAATTGATGCATGATATGCACCTGTGTCCATTGCAAACATAGATGTGGCAGAAGCTATACATAGACTGGAGTACAAGGGTTTCTCTTTGGACTGGCATCTTCACATGATGACCTGCCTACCATTTAACGTGTGATGCTCTGCACAGTGGAAAAAGAAGCCCAGTCATGTGAGTCAGCTGTTAAGAAGCTTGCCTTCAACTGAACTTAGAGAGGGAACAATCAAAGTTACCTTTTAAACAGCAAACCAAACCTGACCATCCTTCCTCATTTCCTAAGAGTGTCTCCATAAGTCTTTGAGTTATCTGACACTCTGGCAAGCTCTCCCAATATTTGCATAGGTGAATGTATAACTCATTAACATTTTAATTAAGAGACTCAGTAGAGCATCTTACACTGAGTCCAAAAGTCACTGTGTCTTTGTGTAATGTTCCCTGGAAAGAAAAGCCTTTTCTTTGTGGAAGCCAAGTTGCTATCCATCATTTGTCACAGCAGGAAATGCCAATGGGCATAGCAATGAAACCCAGTTATGAGGAGCCCCAGAGTGCTACAGGCCAGTATTTGCTGTTTCATATGGATGGAAAACTCATCTTCACAATGAAGAATCCCTAGATTCCCCCCCCCCCTCAATGAACAGGTGAATGGAAATAAATTTTCTTACAATGTTAGAGCCAAAGCCTCCTCTCTTTGTAACTACTGCTGCTCAAATTGATGCTGCTACTATTAGCCAGAAGTGAGCAGAATTTCCCGTTCCCAGTGGAAATGGAAGAACCACATGTTTCCAACTCATATGTCAATGTTGCTATTGTAGCCAATATATACTGGGCTGCATATATTCCATGATTCTGCTGTTGCAGAAATTGCTACTGCATGTAGGGTGCAGCATCTTGGGAATATGTATTTTATTTTATGATACACATTTCTAGCAGTTACAGCTGTTAAAACAGAATTGGAAGTGACAAGGAAAAAAGAGGTTTTGGTAGCACAAATAGTTCCTTATAAGTTTGTATCTGGCCAGAGAAATAATGCACAGGCCCCTGGCCAGTTCAAAATGAAAACTCAGGATGGAACATATAATTTCTTTTATTTTCATAGTTTTATAAACTTGCTTAGGGAAATGATTATTTCATTTCATTTTATTCGATTTATATCCCGCTCTCCCCACCAAGGCAGCTCAGGGCGGCTGTGGCCTGTGGTCTATACTCCTATCCATGTAATTTCTGTACCACTTAATGTGTCATGTGAATACTTATGCTATGCTTCAGTTCTTTCTAGTGACTCCAGACTTCTGCAGTCCTAATGCATTGGTTATTGAATGCCCCATTTTGTCCATTATACTGACTCACTATGTGTAATTCACCTTGAGTTCCTGTGAGAAAGGCAGACTATAAATAATGTAAATAAGCAAAAATAAAAAAATTATCCAGAGAGATCTTGATATCAATACCCCTCTGTGTGCAACCCACAACAGGGAGAACATCAAATGGGCAGTGTGCATTTGGCAATAAGCCAATATTGTTCCAAGTGAATACCATCTAATTCCTAGCTAGGCTGAAAGAGCTTTCTTGTTTAAAAGATTCTTTAGAAACATTTTGCTTAAAGAGAAATACCTGTGTGCATTCTGGCACAGCTGATTTCCAGTGATAAATGGGGATGTTGCAAGAGAAACCTAGTCAACCTAGAAGCATTTGTGTGGCAGATGATCTGGCAAAAGGAGCTCGGACTCTTTAAAGTTCATACCCCCAAAATCTTGTTGGACTTGAATATTGCTCTTTTACTCTGTGGATAGACAGGATCACATAGCAGGACACAGTAACATTACCTTTTCACTGCTGAGGTGCAGAAGAAATACAGTGTCTGTGTTCTTATACAAACTGAGTGCAGCTCAGCAGTACACTGGTCTCTTCTCTATACAACTCAAAGGTCTCTGTCCATCTTGTTATTACAGAACTTTAACAGAGAATAAAATACACTGACATAGAAAAATGGGAGGAAATTCCTCTGACAGCTGTTGAAGACCTGTGCCCTTTGACCACAGTTTCTGAGCATCTCAAAAGTGTTAAAGGGGATTAGATAGATTCATGGAGGATAGATCTATCAGTGATTATTAGCCTTGGTGTCTGAGGGAACGTTCCGAGGCCCTAATCCTCTGAATCCCAGAGCCAGGAGGCAACATCAGGGGAAAGTCTCAACCTCTTGTTGGCCCTCCAGAGTAACCGGCTGGTCATTGTGTGAGACAGGATGCTGATGGACCACTGGTCTGATTCAGCAGGGCTATTTTTTATGTTGTTTTATTTTATTTTATTTTATTTATTTGCAATGCCCTGTAAAGTAGTCATTGAGCCTATTTCACTTGTGTTAGTCTGAGGAATTGCAGCACAAGAAGAAGAATCAAACTACTTGTTCAACATCACAGAGGAACAAAAATTATCTCTAATCCTCTGCTCCCAAACACTGGAATATCTTATTTGTCTGGCCTAGTTGTCATTGGGGTAATAAAACTCTGCTTGGGCTATAACTGAGAACAAGAGTGAGCTAACAAGATTGCACATTGCTCTATACAAAACAGTGTCATTCATATAGAACACTAAAGACAGAAGGGTGCTAGTAAAATTGCCAGCTTTCAGGTGGAACTTGGAGATCTCCAGGCACAATTCATCTCCACCCTATAAGGATCAGTTCCCCTATGACATTGCACCCCACTGAGGTCTCTCCCCAAACTCTGCCCCCAATAGGCTCAAGCTCCCAAATCTCCAAGAATTTCCCAACCCTAAGCTAAAAACCCTAGGTTCTAGCCTAACTATCTCTTTTATACTCTAGTTCTCTATTTTTCAGGGATTATTAAAATGAAGAGCATTCAATCTCAGAAACACCAGCTACTGTCTGAAGTGGTAGCACCTCAGACAGAGCTCGTTTGCCTCAGTGAGAACTAAGCTTCCATGCCCTCCAGTATTCTGTGGACTTGGTCATGGTGCAGTTTGGAAGGAAATATCCATGTCCCCTGTCAAGAACAGTGACTGTGGAATTCTTTGTCTGCCTGTGTCAGATGCTAGGATATTTCCAATTATTGCAGTACAGATCCCCCCTACAAGAAAAGACAAAAGAAAGCTGAAGGTAGAGAAGGTTGGAAGAAGCAGGACCGAATCTACATGTTTTTTTAGGGGAGGCAAAAATTTAAAAAAAATGACTCCCTCTTATGGGCAATTCTATCTTATGGTCCCATAGAATACAATGAACTCCATACCCAATTTGGTGCCCCCTCTGTTGATGCCTGGGGCAAGCACCCCCCTCTGCCCCCCCCATCCGGCCCTGGGAAGAAGAGAGGGACTATAAATGAATCACGGGGCTGAATGATTGCAAGGGGAAAGAAATTTGACCAGAATGACCCTCACCAGCTGTTGGAAATCTCAACATGGGAGTGTGAAGCGGGAAAAGTTGTGATTAATGACATCCCTGAGAGAGAACATTACCACTTTGTCACTCTGGAAACATCTGCAACCACCCAAGCAAATGGTTAGTGCTTCCCTCATCACAAAAACTCACTCCTGAAGGACAGAAGGGCAAGATGGTGTGCAGAAACACACACTCACATTTGCAACTGTGAAGATAATATTGTTCTTGTTAAGGATGGTTATTACAGAAGTGTCGAACTCATTTGTTATGAGGGCTGGATCTGACACAAATATCACTGTCCGGCTGGGCCATGTGTGCCATAAAATGTAATGGCAGGTACCACAGATATAAACGTTATAAAGGCAATTCCAGGTGTCTCTGAAAGGCTGGAGCAGTTGCAAATCTGAAATCACTTCACTCTTCCATATATAGGACAGATGGGCTTACATTCTAGCTGTATCTGAAGAGGTGAGCAGTGATTAAACGAAAGCTCATGCCTTGCCACAAATTTTGTTAGTCTATAAGGTGCTACTGGACTCTTGGTCTTTTTTTACTAATAAAGATCTCTCCAAGCGAAATAATGCATTGGTTTCAGACTGGGCAAAATCTACTCAGTGCTAGTGATAATAATGAAACAGTAAAAAGAGTAAAGTAAAGGGTTGGGGTTAATGTAAAGAAAGGCAGTCAGCAAAATGGGAGGTGAGAGGGGGAGATGTATTAAATTAACCAGAATATGTATTAAACATATGGAACCCTAAATATATTTTTAAATATTCTGCCATCTATTTCCCATAATCTATTGCCATTTACTTTCCATAATCTTTACTATTGCTCTGCACTACATATGCAAACCTGCTTTGTGATGAATCAGACCATTGATCTTGATCTATTAAGGGTGGTATTGTCTGCTCAAATTGGCTGTGGCTCTCTATGGACTCAGAGGACTTTTATATCACCTACCACTTGATCCTTTTAACTGAAGATGCCAGGGATCGAACCTGGAACCTTCCGTATGCACATCCACCACTGAACCTTCCCACCACTGCTCCACCATTCCTGCTGACCTGTTGAGAAAATAGGGTTGCCAGGTCCAATTCAAGAAATATCTGGGGACTTTGGGGATAGAGCCAGGAGACTTTGGGGGTGGAGCCAGGAGCAAGTTTGTGACAAGCATAATTGAACTCCAAAGGGAGTTCTGGCCATCACATTTAAAGGGGCTGCACACCTTTTAAATGCCTTCCCTCCATTGGAAATAATGAAGGATAGGGGCACCTTCTTTTGGGGCTCATAGAACTAGACCCCCTGGTCCAATCTTTTTGAAACTTGGAAGTGTTTTGAGCAGAGGCACCAGGTGTTATGCTGAATTTTGGTACCTCTACCTCAAAAAACATCCCCCCAGAGCCCCAGATACCCACAGATCAATTCTCCATTATTCCATTGGGAAATAATGGAGTGCCCAGCAGACATCCCCCCTTGCTTTTTGATGATCCTGAAGTGGGGGGAGGGCCTCCAAACCGGGGGATCCCCTGCCCCCACCTGGGGATTGGCAACCCTGTTAGAAAATGATTTACTACTTGTGACTTATCCAAATTTGCAACAAATCTCAGGCAGAGCACCAGTAGTCAGATCAGAAGTAGTCACAGCACTCTTTAAGACTATTCCCTGCTTAAACAGAGACAGCTCCTGACAATGGCACATTCTTCATTAACTCTGCATGCTTGGGAAATGAATCCATTGAGGGTGGGGACGAGATTGCTAAAGGTTGGGTTTCATTCTTTCAGTTCTAGAAATCTGCCCACAGGTCTTTTTCTCAGGATTGTTTTCAACTCAGGCTAAATTGGTGGCATTCATGCTATCTCTCTCACGGGTTGGCCTGGCCCCAGCTCAACCTTATTTATGTACACTTGAAGGTTTGTCTGTAGAGTTCAGAGCCAGTCCCTGAGGCTTACTTCAGCTTTCTGCTGGCAGTAAAATTGCTATGTTTGCTCAGCCTGCTGAGCTCCTTATGGTCTGTCTTCCAGTGGAGCAGTTTGTAGGGAGAGGACAACATTATTAGCCTTACCCCAAGGCAATGGAAATAGTGAATGCATCACACTACCCCTAAGGGATCAGGAAAAGAATCAAGGGGCCTCTTGTACTGGGTTGCTTCCATGAAGTGTCTGCTGCCTGCTGTTTTCTTTCTCACACAGACCCAGCTGTGATAACAACATCCCTTGTGCTTCACTGACGGGGATGGCAGCAGCCAGAAGATGGCAGTGAATGAAAAGGCCCCTTTTCAGCCTTCTTGGTGGCAGATGCAGAGACTGTTCCTCACTTGCATTGTATATTAAATCATTATTTCCAATAACCAGGGCTTTTTTTTTTTTTTAGCAGGAACGCACAGGAATGCACTTCCGGCTTGCTTGGTCAAGGTTCCAGCTCAAAAAAAGGTCTTCAGCAAAGGGAAGGCACTAGGCAGCCATGTGCTCCCAGACCACACACTCCAGTCCTCTCTGCCACCTCCAGCCTTCAATGGGCTTGCAAAGAGAGTGAGAGACATGGAGCCACTCATGAGCACCCCTTCCTGTGAGAAGCTGGGCCTGCCACTGCCTGTTCCACTACACATGGCTCTCTCTCTCTGGCCTTGTTGGGGTGGAGGGAGAAAAAAGTTCTCTCATTGGGCTGTGTGAGAACACACGTCCATGAAATGCAGCTGATGTTACTTCTGGTGATGTCAGGGTGTGTGGTCTAACATGCAAATAAGTTACTGCTGGGCTTTTTCTACAAAAAAGCCCTGTCAATAACCAAGACCTGGGCCGAAAGTGGAACAAAACCCAAAATGGAACACAAAAGCTGGCAACATCTAGTGGTAGACATGGTGGGGGTGGGAATGGAGTGGGAGCAAGCAGGAAGTGGGAACCTCAGTCTGAAACATGGAACTGTTTGCCCACAGCATACCATCTTGGGACCAGTTTGTTTACCTCCCCCCAGTGCCATAAAACAAGAGTATTACAGACAGTCGCCCACATAGGACTGCTAAAGTGAACACTGGGTCTTTGGCAATTAGAGACAAAAGTTATGCTTCAAAGAACTGGAATTCAGCCCAAAAGGATGGTTAGCTGATGGAGCTGGTCCTAGGGAATAGGAAAGGATGGCTTCTGACCCCAGACACACAGCATCATTTTACTATGAGTTCGAGTGTAAAGGCCATGACCTGGTGTGCATTCATAGTACACCAAATAATGTGCTTTGCAAGTGGATTTGTGCTATTCTTACACAGTAAAAATCCAGTTGCAAAACACATTACTTAATGTAGTGTGAATGCACCCCTCAACAGCCCAATCTCATCAGGTCTCAAATGCTAAGAAGAGGTAGCCCTGCCTAGTGTTTGAATAGGAGAACACCAAGGAATACCAGGGTTGTGATGTGAAGGTGGGCAATGGCAAATCATCTCTGAATGTCTCTTGCCTTGGAAATCTCACAAGGTTGCCATAAGGCAGCTATGACTTAACAACAACAACAACAACAAAAGTTTAAAGCAGGGGTGTTGAACTCATATGTTTTGAGGGCTGGATCTGATATAAATGAGACCTTGTTGGGCAGAGCCATGTTGGGCCAGGCTGTATGTGTCCCTATTTAAGATTAGATAGCAGAGATGTAAACTTTATAAAGGACACAGACAAACCCAAAGATTTTTTTTTAAAAAAGCTTAAAAATAAAACATGTTTAAAACATTAGCACTTGTTGGTGCTTTCTTTGTATCTCTCCCATGGGATCCAGGGAACTGGACAAAGGAAGCTCTGACTCTTTCCTTCCTTCCCCAGGAGCCAGGAGGAGCTTCAGCCAATAAAAGGAAGAGAGGTTTCGTTCAGTAGCTCTGCTGTGCGACTGAGAGCCTGGCAAAGCAAGCTCTCCCTCCCCCCTTCCTCCCCAAGGGAGAAGCCTCAGTCAATTGAGAAAATAGAGACTTTGCTCTGTAGCTCCTGTACTATTGAGCAAGCCTTACAAAGCAAGCTGTTATGTAGAAGAAAGCAGATGACAGCCAATTGCTTGGGGGCCTGATAGGAGCCCTCTAAGTGCCTGATTTAGTCCCTGGCCCACATGTTTGACACCCCTGGTTTAAAGAGTCTCTTTGCTATTTCTCTGCTTCATAACAGCAAAGAAGCTATTTAAACTATAAGCCTGTGAAATTATCTTACAAGTGGGAATCCACAACTAGGGATGGGCACAAACTGGATTAATTTTGGCTAGTTCATGGTTTGCAAAGTATAGTTCATGGTAGGTCAACCAGCACAAACTTTCCATGAACTTTGAAGCTGTTTGTGGGTGTTCATGCTGGTTCTTGAATGGATACATTACCACACAGGCAGTCTCCACTCAATCTAAATGTTCACTGAACATGATTTTGATGTCTACCTTAGACAGAATCCATTCTATACACTCCTGAGCCTTCTGAATCCACACCTGTCAAAATGACCAGCTGGATCTGCAGTGTGGGTTTGGCCTTCAAGGCAGCACAGAAGTCAAGATCACAGTCAGGATTTGCTAGTCTTGGTTTACAGTGAAGCTACAAGCTGTGTGAACTGGTTGAACCAGCAATACCATCGATTTAATCCAAGGCTTAAAACCTCTGCAGAGGAAGAAGCCTCACATGTTCCTGGGCTCCTTCCAGTCAGGCCTTGATAGAGACCTGGTTCTACAAAGAACTATATGTGCTTGAGCTGGGGTCTGAGTAAGTGGTCCAAACACAGACCACCAGCCTGACACATCTGTCTTCTGCATAGATCCACTTTTTTTTTTTAGCTGATACTGCCAGGTGGGGGGAAAACCTAGGAGACTGGTGGTCTGGGTTTTGGCCTATGAGGAAGGAGGCTAGCTGCCCCACCATCATGATGACTATACCACCTGGAGCCAAGGCAAGTAGGGTTGCTAATTCTGGAGTGGGAAATTTCTGAAAATTTGGAAGTGTAGCCAGGAGAAGATGTGCTTTGACGAGGGATATCAGCAGGGTATAATGTCATAGATTTATCCATCCAAAGCAGCTATTTTCTCCAGGGGAACTGATCCCTTTGGTTGAAAGGTCAGTTGTTCTGGGAGATCTCCAGGCTGCACTTGGAGGTTGATAAGAAATGGCCCTTCATCTAAGGCCTTGGGATCTAGAGATCCGAGGTCTGGAAAAAAACTTTTGATTCCAGGTATCTCCTGCCCCTGATTTTTCCCTTCATCCTAGTCATCCTCAGATGGGAGCCAATCCCAAGGTCTTGAGTCTGGACCAGAACAAGTCCTGACAGGTACCTCATATAGCCCTCTATGGACTTCTGTCAGTAGAGCCATTAGGACAGAAAGTTTTGCCCTCACCATATCGCTGTCCCCAAGTGCTACACTCAGGCCCGGCCCTTCCTACTGCTCACTATTAAGAGAACACTTGCTGAAGCAGGAAAGCAGGAGGATCTCATTGCTCCTGTGAGCGTGCCGGGATGGGGGGTGGCCTATGGGGAGCTCATGGGAAGGATGTGGGGTGGGTGAGCTAAGGAGGAGGGGAAGGGCCAGGTGGAGGAAGAGTACAGCAGGTGACGGGGGGAGGGGCAGGCGGGCTACTGAGGAGGAGAAGAGTGAGGTGGGTGAAGGAAGAGGGTGGCAGGGGAGGGGAGGGCAAGCTAAGGAGGAGGGAAAGGGCCAGGTGGGTGGAGGAAGAGGACAGCGGGCAAGCAACTGGGGGGGAAGGGGTGAGCGGTGGTAGCAGCGGCGAGGAGGGGGGGTAGTGTAGCAGAAGGGAAGGGAGTGGGTTGGTGGTGGTGGTGGCAGCAGCACCGGAGGGGGAAGGCAAAGTAGGTGGTTGTCTTGGGCGCTGGGAGGGGGAGCCCAATTTGGCACCCCCCTTCCCAGCGCCCTAGGCAACTGCCTAGTTCGCCTAGTGGATGAGCCGACCCTGGCTGCACTTAACTTTTATCCATCTAAATCAGTGATACTTGGTGTCTCAGGAGCTACCAGTGGCTCTGTTCCCCAATGTGTCACCTAACCTATACTTCAGGAAATGAGGAAGGCACTTGCCTAGTGGTGATTGTGGTTGGCAGATGGTTCCCATCTTAAATCATTCACCAGAAGAATGGATAAGCTGAGAACTGCCCTAAGGCACAGACCTCATTTCTTGGATGAAACTAAATGTGGCTGTTTTGGTTTATGGTATTTGCTAACGTGACTCTCCATGAGCTGTGGAGTGAGTTTCACCCAGCTAAATGAATGATGGCATTCACTTATATGAGATAGTAAACAGGATTCCAAGGGACAAAACTGGGGAATAGGCTAAACCTAGGGTTGCCAGGTCCTTCCTGGCAACTGGCAGGGGTGGGGTGGGGACTTACCAGGAGAAAGAGGAAGGCCCTGGCCACATTGCCTGTGTCACACATGAAGTGTTATCATCATGCTGCAATGTTGCTGCAATGCTCTGGTTTTGGGGCAAAAACTATGTAAAAGCAGCTTCTATCATAGATTTTTTTGCCCAAAAACCAGAGCATTGCCTGGACATCGCTGGCATGATGGCGTCACTTCTTGTGTGTTGCCAACAACATGGTCTAGGTCTTCCTCTTCCGCTTGGTAAGACCCCCCACCGGCCAGCTCAATCTTGGTGACTGGGCACCTCAATCTCCCCTAGGGTGGTGGTGTCTGGCAACCCTAACTAAATCTGATCCTAATTAAATATAATTCTAGCTACTGAGGTAGCCTGTTCCTGTCTGTATAGCTCTAGCCCTTCATCTGTACATTCCCATCCTGTATTCTTTTTCTTGTTTATATTAGTGTGTGGCAGAACGTTGGGAATTGGCTTTTTCATGTATCAGCACTAAATGTGTCCTGGTAATACAGAAGATGTGTTTGTATGCTGGTTGCAATATAATATTTTAAATTTTTTGCCTATGCAGAAGGCAGGGCTTTTTTTTTTTTTTAGCAGGAATTCAGTTCTGGCTGGCTTGGAGTCAGGGGTGTGGCCTAATATGCAAATGAGTCCCTGCTGGACTTTTTCTACAAAAAAGCCCTGTGTGAAACAACGATGATGTCAGGGGTGTGGTCCAATATGCAAATGAGTTCTGGGGTGTGGTCCAATATGCAAAAAAAGCTCTGGCAGAAGGTACCACTGAACAGCACAGATAGCACACTGCCCAGTGATTTCCATGTGAACATCTGCTCATATTTGCACTGTAAGCACACTTGATCCAACAGTTGCTTTGATCCCTCCCCAAGCTGCTGACATGAAAACACTGGAATGGTATTCATGTTGCCCCAGTAAGCATAACAAGGTTCTCTAATCTCCCAAGATTAGCAAGTATTACTGAATGTCATTATTTTCTCTACTTCAATCCAATATAATAATGACATTAATGAAAATGCCTTTTTCATTTACTTTTTAAAATTAATTCATTAATATCCAAATACACATCTCTAACCATTTTATGCAGTTAGGCTGCTTAAATCCTATAGACTTTAATGGGATTTAAGCAAAATGACGCTGTGCAGAATTACAGCCTAAGCCTTCGCCCTTTCTTCAGGAGGATGGTTATGTAGAAATTACTAAACCCAGCAGCCTCACCCCCCCCCCCTCAAGATGCATTCTGCTGATTCAAGTGAACCTTCTGCCCTTTAGTTGGTCTTTGAGAGGAAGCTGCAGATTTGTGAGACATAAAGCTGATAGTCACTGGGGCATTTTCTGCTATGGGAGGGACTGTTAGGTGGGCACTGAGCCCACGCTGCCTTGTCATGCTTGATGCAAAGATGTCACTAGTCTCAGCCATCCTCCAGGGTCCCTGTACAACAGCTTGTGCCTGCAGCATTCACCATCCACTAGCATTTCATATTCAGTCCAAGCTGGGTCCTGGGGCAGTAGCATCTGTCTGTGCAGAAGGAAGCTGCTGACACATGAAGAATGCCACATGATGAGGAGGGAGAGGCAGACAAAGCCAAGATGGAAGAGAGGAGCAGACAAGGCAAGGAAATCTTTCAGGGGAGGGGGTTGTTTAGGTAATGACGGTTCAGAGGCATAGCACATCATCATAGGACAGGTGATCTACTTGGTTGCTTTTTCTATTGGGCTTCCATCACTGGCAAATTAGCTTGTCTGGGTTTTTACAGCATTTCAGGAGGCTCCTGGTAAACTCCAAAATCAACTTTGATAAGAGGAGTGTACAGTTTTGTATAAATATCACTTGTTGGCATCCATTGACTTCATGGATGATGGAATACTACTTCTCCCCTGCCCCAGCAACCATTCTGGATGAGATTTTTGAATAACAGGGGTAATAGGGTAATAAATAGCCTAACACCCATGAAAGCTGTGAAAGCAGGCCACTCACATGACCACATGAAGCTGCCTTATACTAAGTCAAACTACTGCTATATCAAAGGGCTTTTCTGCATAGGTTTTTTAACTGGTTCTGTGTCCCTATATTGCTTCTGTTTGTTCCTTGATTTCTGTGTGGATTTTTGTGCCTTTAGTTTTCATTTCTTTTTGGTGTTTGTTTTTTCTCCTTTTTTTCACTGGTTCTTTTGAGGCCACTTATACTCTGATCTTTTTCTTTTTTAAAAAAAATAAACCAATATTTATTGAAAGAAATATGAATACATATATACAGTACATAAATCAAATACAATTAGAAATAGACAGGGACTGAAGACAAATACATAGAGATAGGATCAAAATATTCAGAAAAAATAAAAAAAAATACCTGGCAAATTCAAAACTTCACCTTTAAGATTTTAAATATATAAAAAAGTTAGTAAATAATGTTGATAGCTTCCAGGATTGATGCAAATTCTGGTGTATGAGCTAAAAATTCAAGAAACGGAAACCAAACAGACACAAATTTTGAGGCATAAAGGTTTGTTTCACCTTGGGACAGAGAATCTGATCATTTATCCATAATATACTCCTGTACCTTCAGGAGCCAGTCAAGGAGAGTAGGTTTTGTATTAGTCTTCCAATATCTTGCCAGAACTGCCCTAGCTGCTGCACAGAGAGTTTCTATTAGCTCCATTTTAGTTGAGTTATTAATATAAGGATGCCAATGATTCAGTAGTAGAGCTTCCATTTGGAGAGGAACTTGTACATGAGTAATATAATGAATTTGAGTAATGATTAATTCCCAGAAATTTTGAACATAAGAACAAGACCACCAACAATGTTTGCATGTGCCATTTTCTTTACAACCTCTCCAGCAAAGTGTGAATTGGATGTTTTGTGCAAAATGCAATTTCTGCAAAGTAAATACCAGTGCACCAAAGTTTTGAAAAACTGGGTGTGAATGGTGATGCTAGGGGATTTGAATGTGAAGGAATTCCATATATGGATCCAGTCTTGAGCAGAGAGGGGACTAGTGCAATCTTTCTGCCATGAAAAAGTTTAAGAAGGTAAATGATCGGGGTGGAATGTGCATGCTCTAAAGAGAAGAAGCCTCGGCTCGCCCCTCTCCGGATAAGAAAAGAGATTAGGACCGAAAGATAAGTAAATATTGAAGTTTTTGGGGTCATAATATTTGGCAGTGAGGCTAGAGAGTCAAAGAAGTAAAAGGCGTGCTCAGAAGAGAGCTAGCAGTGAGAAAAAGGGAGTATTTTGGCAAAACAGATAAGAAATGGAGGCAGTAATTAGCAGCATAGAAATGGCTGCCACTACAGTGAAACAGCTTTCGGAACAAATAGCACAATTTCAGGTTTTAATGATGCAATCTCAGAACAAGATAGAGGAAACTGTTGCTGAGATAAAAAATGAAGTTAGTCAGATAAACAAGGAACTGCAAGATATTAGGCAGCTGGCCAACAAAGCAGATAAGGCAGCTTCAACAAATAAGAAGGACATAGTTCATTTAAAGGAACAGATTAAAAGCCTCTCTGACAGAGCAAGAAGGGCTAACCTTATTGTCCATGGTATTTCAGAAGACATTGACTCACGACACTTGGAAGATGGGATAATAAATTGGCTTTCAGAACAGCAAACAGGTGTTATGATTAATGCTGACCAGGTTGAAAGAGTTCATAGGCTTAGAACCAGAAGATCAGGAGGAGATCCTAGACCAGTGGTTGTTAAATAAATTATCTTATCTACAAGAGAAAAAGTGCAGCAGCAAGTGTTTTTGGCTTTAAAGAAGAAGAAGGGACTGGAAGTTAAAGGGAAAAGGGTATATGTGAGACAAGACTTTTGCAGTGAGACACTGGAAGAAAAAAGACAAATGAAGCCATTTGCAGATAAACTCTTTCAGAACAAGATATTGTTTACATGGGCTTACCCAGCCACTATTGTAATCTATAAAGAAGGCAAAAGACTCACAGCAAGGAACCCAGCTGAAGCAAAGAAACTCTTGGAGAAGATGGGTTTGGACCCAGGGGAAACAGGAACTCAACCAGAGGAAGAGTTTAATGTCGATGAACCAGAGGAGGGGCCCTCTACACGTCAGGAGAAACAACAGGACGAGACTATAAGATGTCTAAGGAGAAGGAGGAACTTCTAAAAAAAGGGAAGTACCCCATAAATAAGAGGGAGGGGATATTACGGTCTTAAGTGAAGGAAGGAAACAATAAAAGATCCAGGAGGGGGGGGAGGTGTGCCCACCTAAAGATATAGGGAGGGTGGAGAGATCAACCCAAACGCGAGCCCTATACCAGAAGAGGAGAGGGGGGATGATGGGGAAGAGTGGGGGGAAAGGGTGTGGGAGAGGAAAAGGGAGAAAGGGGAGAAGCAAAATAGACCTTGTTATCCAGCCAGGGAAGGGAGGGGAGGCGAATGATTATGGCTAAAACTTTGAAAATGCTCTCACTGAATGTCAATGGACTAAGTTCAGACCTGAAAAGATACAGATTAACAAGAATGGTAAAACAACAAAATATAGATATAATGTATTTACAGGAAACACATAAGGCAAAGGATGACATTAAACCGTTGATTAAACACCCAGGGTGGAAAGTATTGGCTGAAGCAAGAAGTAGAACTAAGACGAGAGGAGTAGCAATTTTAGTACACACAAGGATTGATATTAGGATATTAGATCTCGTTAAGTGATAGGGAAGGGAGATATTTGTTCATTAAAGGTAGGTTTCAGAATAGAGTAATAACGCTGATAAATATATATGCCCCAAATACAGGACAGAGGAGATTTTTGAATAATGTTATGCAAAAAGTTCAGAAATTCTCAGAGGGAGAAGTTATTACAGCAGGAGACTTTAACATAGATATGACCAAGGAGAAGGAGGCTAGGTGGAAAAGGAATTTGGTAGAAGCGCATGAGGCCTTAGGCTTGGTTCCAAAGCCGACACATTTATCAAGTAGACACAAGACAGCTTCTTGTATAGATTATATATTTCTTAAAAAATCAAATAATTGGGAGTTGAGGAAAGTAACAACCCATCCAATATGGATTTCAGACCATGCTCCACTGAATATAGAACTGGTGATAAAAAACGAGCAAATTGGAAGGACCTGGAGATTTAACAGTATGGTTTTATTAAAAAAAGAAAATAGACAATATATGGAAAATCAAATAAAACAATATTTTAGAGATAATAAGGGAACAGTGGCCACAAATATCTTGTGGGAAGCGGCAAAGGCAGTGTTAAGAGGTCATTGTATGATGAAGGAGAAATAAATAAAAAAAGAATGGTATGCTAACAAGACACAGAAACTCCAGGAATTAGGTGCACTGCAGAGCAGTCAAGGTATTAGATTTTGCCCTGATAGGAAAAAAAAGATCGAAGAGATTAGGAAACAATTGGACTTTATGGATTCAAGGGCATTGTGGAAAAAACAAACCATGGTAAGAAATGAGTTTCAAAGAGATTCAATAAACTCCGTTAGGAGACTGGCTAATTATCTCAAGACTAGGAAAGAAAAGCAAAAGGTGGAAAGTATAAAGAGACAAGGAAAGGTCACGCAGAACCTGAGAGAAATTAGGCAAGCGTTTCAAGAATTCTATAAAGAGTTATACGCCAGGAGGAATATAACAGAACATATTGAAGAAAGTGGAGAAGTGTTGGAAGACATAGATAAAGAGAGTTTGGAGAAGGAAATAACAGTTCAAGAAATAGAGGAAGTTGTGAACAATTTAAAAGTGGGTAAATCCCCAGGGCCAGACGGCTTTACTGCGGATTTTTATAGGGAGATGAAGGAGTTACTGATCCCCGAATTACAACAAGTGTTTAATGCTATATTGAAGGGAGGGAAAGCTCCCGACTCTTGGAGAATGGCTGAAATAACCGTAATATTAAAACCCCAGAAGGATCCTCGGGAAGTGGGTTCATATAGACCAATAAGTCTACTTAACCAGGACTACAAAATATTCGCTAAAGTTTTAGCAAATAGGCTAAGGAACATATTACCTTATATAATAAAAGAGGATCAATATGGTTTTGTGAAGAATAGGAGTATTGCACATCCTATAAGGAATATATTAAATGTATTGTACCATAAACATTCTGGGCAACTTGCTTTGCTTAAATTAGATGTATACAAGGCATTTGATAAGCTGTCCCATGAATTCTTATGGTCCATAATGAATAAGTGTGGGATTGGGCCACTATTCTTAAAAGCCATTCAAGAGGTCTATAGGGAGGGGTCAGCAGTGGTAAGAGTAAATAACGAACATACAGATCAGCTCCCAATTGAGAGGGGTGTGAGGCAGGGGTGTCCACTTTCCCCATCCCTGTTTATAATGGCGGTAGAGCAATTAGCAGAAAGGATCAGGAATTCAGGGAGAATAGAAGGCTGTAGAATGGGAAAGGAGGAAATAAAAATCAACTTATTTGCAGATGATATAATCATGACAATATCTAACCCGAAAGAAGCCATTAGGGAAACGAAAATTATTTTAGAGGATTTTGAAGCCGTGTCAGGTTTAAGAATAAACATGGGAAAGTCTGAAATAATGTACTTTAATGTTGGTTTGGAAGAAAGGAAAGAGATTAATAGGATAACTAATATGGGGATGGGAGTTAAGAAATTGAAATATCTAGGGATAGAAATTTATAAAAATATTAACAGGATAGTGGAGGGAAATTATAATAAAATCTGGGAGAAGATAGAGAGGGATATGCAGCAGTGGGGGAAAAGGACGATGAGTTTGACCAATAGAGTAAAGAGTGTATTGATGTTCTGGATGCCAAGGTTGTTGTACCTTTTTCAAACGATACCATTGGAGTTAGATAAGCAAAAAATGATTAACTGGAACACTAAAATAAGGGAATGGATATTTGGTAGTAGGAAACTTAGATTCCCAAAAAAATTAGCATACAATCATAAATCGGAACCTGGATGGGGAGTCCCAGATATAGTCAATTATTATGAAGCATTTCAGCTTAAGGCATTATTAGAGATAGAGAAGGAAGGGGATCAGAAATGGATAAGGTTTGAGAATGAAGCTAACAATGGGGTAGGAAAACATGGCATCTTTACGAACATGGGGGTGAAGGAACTTAATTTAAACGTGGGACCAAGGAAAAATGGGCTAAATGTTTGGAAGAAATGGCAACCGAAATGGCTGAATCGGGTATCTAGATGGACGCCATTAGAAACATTGATGGAAGGAGATAAGGAGCATAGGTGGAGCAAACTACTTAAGGTTAAAGGATTTAGAAGGGTAAAAGATTCGTTAATACTAGATAAGTTAAAACCATTACATGAGTTTCAAGAAGTCGTAGGAATACAATACTGGCTTAAGGCTACAGGATTGTATACTAAAGTTAAGAAGGAAGTGGAGAAGAGTAATTTAAATGAAGAAGAACCTATAGAAAAGTTTTACAAATTAATGGGTGAAACAAAAAAAGGATTAGTAGGCATCCTATACAGGAGTATGAATTCAGGCAATGAAGGAGCAATAAGCTACCTTCAACGGTCATGGAGTTTAGAAGGCCAAATAACAAAACGAACAGGGGAGAAGATAATGGAAGGTTTTAAAACAAATTAGGATACATAAGGTTAAAGAAATGGAATTGAATTTTTTTTACCAAATGGTATAGAACTCCGGCTACTTTAGCTAATATGTTTCCTGGTTTGAGCCCTAAGTGTTGGCATTGTAAGAAAGAGAAGGGATGGTATACCCACATGTGGTGGGAGTGCCCTGAGGCCAAGAAACTATGGGATATGGTAGTGGGAATGATAAAGAAATTCTTTCAGGTAGAGCCGAGAATTAACTTTGAACTAATGCAGATGAGTTTATTAGGGAATGAAAAAATAGGGAAGAATAATCAAGATTTACTAAAAGCAATGATATCAGCAGGTAAAGCGGTAATAGCGGCAGGATGGAAGGATAAAAGTAAATGGAAGGAAAGAACTTGGCATAACTATCTCTTTGATTTTGTCCAGTCAGATATAGCTGCCACAATGTCACAAGAAGAATCATGGGAGGAAAGAAGATCAAGAATCAAAGAAAAATGGCAGACCTATCTGAAATGGGCGAAGGAAGAAAGGAGAGTGGACATTCAGTGGAAGCTTCAAGTCCTTTGTCCCTGGCTGGAAGAAGAAAAGGATGTATAGACTAAGGGGGGTGGGTTGGGGGGGGAAATGTAAAATGGATATCAGAAACCATGTGGAGAAATGGATAATGTATAATAATAATAAAAATATACATTGAGAAAAAAGAAGGTAAATGATTACTGTAAAGTGATAGTAATAAGTTGTAAAGCACAGAAATATATATTTGTATATGTAGGGTGGGGATTTTTAATAAGTAATTCAAATGTGGTGAGGCCTTTGTGTCTTCTAAGTTTTGGGAGAGAGTGTTCTACAAAGTGGCGCAGCTGTAAGTATTGATACCGTGGAAGTGTAACATTGCTACGAGCTTCTAAAACATTTGCCCCCCCCCCAAGTCGGAATAAAGAGGTGGACACAATTATATTGGTGAAAATATGGGCCACTTTTATTGAATAACACTGCAAACGGCAAGGGCAACCGAACTGCGGCCAAGTCAGGGCCAGGGGACTCCTCAGACCGCTCCCCTGCCTTTTTCAGCGGGCGAGAGACCCGGCCCCCCGGCCGGAGCTGTGTGCCACAGCTCCCATCAGGCAGGCCCAGCAGGGAGGCTCGCACCGGAGGGCCCAAACACCAGACGCGAGTCTCAGCGAAAGGCACCCATCCAATCGAGTCTCCAGGACAGTCTGCATTCACACACCTCGGGCCACACCAAAGGTTGATCCTGCCAGACCCCCAACTCCCCAAACGGGGGAGGCTAACCAGTCCTCCCCAGGCTGCATGGTGCCATAAACCCCGTAAAACCTGCCACAACTAAGGCCAAGTCTCTACTTAGGGCTTAGCACCTACCCAAAGGCACAACGCCAACACAAGCCCTTGCCGCAAATCCCTCAGGAAAAGCATATTACCCTTTTCCAAGAGATGTACCCCATCCCCTCTGTAGAGGTCAGGACATTCCTTAGAAATATCCAGATGGGGCAAATAGTGGCCCAACCACCCTCCAAAACCTTGCGAATCTCCACATTCGCACTGTAACGAGCCCTTACTAACCCAGCTGAATTCCAAGCACTGTGCCACACAAGCACGGAATCATGGCCGACCAAACCATAATGGTACCAGGCCATCTGTTCCATAAGTACTTGAAATCCTCTCCCTCCCAGGTGAACAAATTAATACCTGCGGAGGAGGGCCCAAACACTCATGAAATAACAAGGTGGGGGGAGCCAGCCAGGCCACTGAAGACCCCTGCACCCCCGTCATTCCACCATAACATGTTTTATTTGCTGAGCCCCAGCTGAGAGCCAACAGCAGTTCTCCGAGCTTGACTGTGCCCGCAGATGAGAACTCTGCTCCTCCGGCCAGGAACAACAGCATCTAAAAGGAAAAACAAACAAGTTATAGAACCCAGACTTAAACTACCCCCCCGCTCCTAATAAAACTATCAGCGGAGCAAAGGGCAAATAAAACCTTTGTAAGCCTGAGACCGCCACCAGCCAAGGCTGAATGGACAAAGTAGGATAACCCAGGGCAGCAGCCGTATATGCCGTGCCGATTCAAAGAAATGGATACAAAACTTCACTCCAAATAACCCCAAAATTGATGTCAAAAACCTCACTCTAAAGAACCCCAAAATTGATGTCATGCCAGAGCCAGAGGGCTACACTCAAAATGGCAGAACAAACCCTTCTCAACCTCAGAGCTACCTTACCCCCTGATCACTTAACATCCCTACCTGAAACTAAAACTTTTAACAAATATAAACTGTCCCCTTTACGGGGGTACCTGCGAAGCCCTACCTCAAGAGGACCCACCTTCATCGGGCTGAGGCCTTTCTCCAGATTGAGAAGCCCCCCCCCCTTGATCCTTTCTGACCCTTGCGCGGCCGGACTCTCGGACAGTTGTTGAAAGAGTGAGGGCCAGCGCACAGGGGGCATTCGTGCTTGAACTGGCAAGCTTTACGACTGCACACCCCCTGGGACCCAAACTCCCAGCAGAGCGAGCGGAGCTGAACCGCCTGCCCTGCAGCGCTGCGGGAGGATACCGACGCACTGGAAGGAGAAGAGGAATCCTTGGATACAAGGTGACCACTGTCAGATCGGTCCCCCAAATTGGGCCGAGCGGGTGACATCACCTGCAGCCACAACTGCTGGTGAATCCGATCCCAAGGGAGTGAAGGGTACAAAGCAGCCCTCATCCTGAACTCCTGGTCATATTGGATCCAGGCTGGGCCGCTGAACATCGTATACCCCTTGTATATGATGTCCATATATTGAATCAGCGCAGCGGCCCGCCAGGGCTGCGCACGCGCTATCACTCCCGCATATATGAAAAACCCCGGAAGCCAATTGGCCCAGGTCCTGTCAACCTTCCTCTTCTTCAGCTTCTCCTTCTCTTTATCATCCAACTCCTCCTTGTCCTTCTTTTCCAATTCCCTAAATAAGAGGGAGAACACGTCTACGTATTCTCCTTTTAAGATTTTTCCCTTGTGGCCGGAAGCAAGTGATCCCCCAAGGGCAAGGCAACCTCACCAAAGGGCATAGCCCCAAAGGGGACCGTCCCGTAAGGAGATGGGAAACCCCAACCACTCAACAGCCCTGCTGCTGCCCCCTGCTGCCCAGAACCAGGCCAATTTCCGAATGGACCAAACTGGCCCTGTGACCACATCCAGTTGCCCTGTTGCCCCACACCTAAAGATGAAGGAGCCCCAGCACTACCCGGTGTGGCCCCTACCCCACTAGGAGCCGCAGATCCCAAGGCCCCCCAGGGCCACACAGGCCCAGTGTAAGGCAGTGAATTATCCCCCGACTTACCCTGAGGCAGAGCTGGCACCAACGCAGACCCGGCACCGAGTACCCCAGACGACGGACCCGCTCCCACATCGGAGCCAACAAGCCCTACAGCTCCTCCAGTCGAAGATGCAGACGACCTGCTCTCCAAAATGGATAAACGGGTCAATATATCCGCTTGCAAAGCCCGCTTAGGGACCCGTCCCTTCTTTTGCATCTGAGAAGGTGGAAACCCCGATGCCTGTTCCAAGGCCTGCAGCCTCTGTAAAATGACTGCATTCACCTTATCCTCCGCCTCATCACCCGGTGACGAGGGGGGGGCGGAGGACGCTTTGGAGGTGGTCTAGGAGCCTTAGGAGCAGGCTTCTTCCCCTTTGATTTACCACCACCTTTACGCCCAGACATGATCGCCAAAGAGCACAGCCCAAATCTCAATTAAAGAGAAAATAGGAACTGCTGCAACCCTAGCAATCACTCTGATCCACAAAGGGGAGCTGCAAAAGGAAAAAAACCCACCAGAGCCTACAATTATCACACCAGAAAAAAAGGGGGGGAGAGGGCCTAAAACTGTACTTAAAATGGCCCCTGCCTCCCTTAACTTAAAATGGCCGCTGCCTCACCATACCTAAGATGGCTGCCAAAAAGAAGGGAGAAGAACCCCACAAAAAATGGCTGCCTCGCCCCAGGCAAAAGAACAACCACCCAGGCTCCTCCAAGACGGCTGAACCCCTCTCCCCTAAACTACCTCAATTTTTATTTTTTATTTATTTTAGTTTTCCTTTTTTTGTTGTTGTTGTAGTGATTAAATTCCTAACAATGCCACCCCAAGAGATTACTCCAACCCCTAAAAAACAGAGTTGCAGGGAGAAACGATTTCCCTTACCCACAAGGCAAACTGTCCTCGCTGCCACTTCAAAGGCCAAAGAGTGGAACTCGCAGGGGGGGGAAATGCTGCCCCACACACACGAGGCAACCTCCCCTTTCCTCTCTCTCCCACCCCTGCAATGAGCCCCTACGACCACTTATCAGCCCCGCTGAGCTGCAGCACGATGCCAGCAGCCCTTATCGAAACAGGGGAGAGGGAACCAAACACCCTAAACAAGCCTCTACTGGTCCCGCGACGCTCTCCAGCCGACTCGAGACAGACACAAACGCCAGGCCTGATCCCCGCAGGTACAAGGCAGGAGCGCAAACGCACGCTCCCTGCTGCCCAAGCACCCAACAAGGACTGCCAGGACGGAGGCTTCCAAGCAAGCGCGGAAGCCCCGCCCCTCCAAGACGCGCCGAAAGCGCGCCTCGCAGTCCGCTCTCCCTCCAGGGGGGGCAAAATCTCCCTGGCAGCCACGCCGCGATGCGGCGGGCTGCCGGAGGCTCCGTTTTAGGGAGCAGTGAGCCTTTTGAAAGTATGTCAATAAACCTGTTTAATTTTGAAGTGTTCCATATGGAAACTGAGTTGTTATTTGCAGGGGCAAACCAGGATTGGTTAGTAAAAGGTGAAAGAGGGGAAATAGAGATCTTTTTCTGTAAGCCGATTTTGAGTCATTATTTTCCCCCTTTTCTGTAATGTTTCTGTTTGTTTTCTTCGTCCCGCCCACTCCCAGACCACTTTTTCAATGATTGGACTGTTGCCATTGTCAGACCACTCCCTCTACCCCCACCCTGAAGATGAATGGTTTTGATTTTTTATCTTTTTAAAGGCACTAAAAGATCAATATGTATATACTATTACAAATGACAGGTCAAACAGTTTTTTTCTGAATTCAGCTTTAATTTCCCTTGCAGAGATATGCCTTTTCCTTACATATATGCGAGGAGGGAAGCTAGAGACTTATTTTAATGATGATGATGATGATTATAAGAATTTAGAAAAGTTGTCTGATCTATCATTACAACAGTATATTGATATATCAATATTTCAATGTCTAGGAGGAGAGGGGGGAACAGATTGGATTTATACCCTGCCTTTCACTGACTAAAGGAGTCTCAGAGTGGCTTACAAATCTCCTTTCCCTTCCCCTCACCACAACTGACACCATGTGAGGTACGTGGGGCTGAAAGAGCTCTGACAGAAACTGCTCTTAACCAGAACAGCACTGAGAGAACTTGTGGCTGACCCAAGGTCACATCAGCAGGTGTATGTGGAGGTGTGGGGAATCAAACCCGGTTCTCCCAGCTAAGAGTCTGCACACTTAACCACTACACCAAACTAAGGGGGAGGATGCTGCTGCCACCGCCATCACTACCCCCAGAGAGGAAAAAGAGTTGTCTCAGAGAGGTTCCTAGGCAAAGAGGGAGGCTGCAGTATTGTGACTCTTCTCTTGTGTAATGTAATGTAACTCTAAGGTGGGTGAAGAGAATCACAGGTACATGGAGCAGTCAACTGAAGATAAAAACCAACTGTGCAAGGAAGAAGTGACCGAGCTGGTCTCTTCAAGACCCCATGGACTTCAGGTATGATGTTCCCTTGCCTTCAGAGGATGTTCCCTTGCCTTCACATTCCTGTATTCATTTTGCCACCTCAAGAAGGTTTGGTGGAACTGTGCGTCACTACACAGAGTGTGGTAGGTGAGAAAAAAGACTGGTGGCTGCATGTGATTCTCTACCATTCAAATGGCCAGTGAAATCCTCTTTCTCTTGTTCTCCCCTTGGCCCTATGTCCATCATGGGGTGGTAGGTGCTGGAGGCCAGTCTGTTGAGCTGGGCTTGATTATTTAAGGTATGCATGGAAGATACTAAACTCAACTGACTCCACAACTGTGAAAATGCAGAGGAAAGGCAGACATGCAGAACTACCATGCTTAAACTGATTTCAGTGTCTCTTCCTGAGACTCTGAAGAGCTGCTGCCAGTCTGAGTAAACAGTAATGACTTTGATGGACCAATGGTCTGATTCAGTATAAGGCAGCTTGATGTGTGATGTGCTTGTCGATTGACTCCCAGGAAAATCAGGAGTAAATTGAGCATGAGGAAAAGATCAAGGTCAGCATTGTTTGCTTTGACTGCCAGTGGCTGTCCAGGGTCTCAGGTCAAGGTTTTCTTCATCACCTACTGTGTGTGCCATCAAGTGGCAGCCAATGTATGGTAACCCCAGAAAGGGGCTTTCAATGTAAGTGGGAAGCAAAGGTAGTTTGCCATTGCCTTCCTCTGCAGAGTCTTCCATTGTTGTCTCCCTTCCAGGTACCAACCATGGTTATCTTCCAAGATATGATAAGATCAAGCTATACCATGCTGCCTTCCTTCCCCATCACCTACTACCTGATCCTTTTAACTGGAGATGCCAAGGACTGAATCTGGGACCTTCTGCATGTCAAGCAAATGCTCTTCCACTGAGCTACAGTTGCTCCCCAAGATAAGGGGCTCTCCCTAGGCAAACAAAAAAATAAGGCTTTGTAGAGGAACTGAAATAAAAGGGTGGAAAGCCCTAAAATCAGCCTAATAAAGAATAAATATGGTCAAGAAGGAAAGGAGTTTTGATGGCAGCTGTCACTTATAGGAAAGGCAGAGGAGGTTGGATGTATACGCCACCCTTCATTTGGAGTCTCAGAGTGGCTTACAATCTCCTTTCCCTTCACTTCCCCACAACTGAGATTCTTTGTGGTAGGTGGGGCTGAGAAAGTTCTTTTGAGAACTGCTCTTGAGAGAACAGCTCTGCTGAGAACTTGTAGCTGACCCAAACTGCATGTGGAGGAGTAGGGAATCAAACCTGGTTCTTCCAGATTAGAGTCTGCACTGTTAACCACAACATCTCTAAATCGGGGTAGGAGAAATCAGCCTGCTCAAACCAAATCCCTGAGAAATCTCTGGGTTTTGGGAGACTAAAGCCTTCCATTTTGCCCCTCTGGTCAGTACTTATGGGCCCTTTTATAGTCAGGAAAGAGAGAGAGCACTTACCCACATTGCTTTGTGCCTAAGTAGCCCTTTAAAATGTGCAGTCATATTATCTCTGCAGCGTGATCCTTGTTTGTCCTCTGAAGATTATGCATTTCCCAAGCACCAGACTATGCATTAAGTTAAATTAACATTTCCCCTCTTCATTGCAAGGCATTATTTCTTTTGTATGCTGGTCACACCGCTGTTGCACTATTGGGGCTATTGCCAGTATACCACTAAGTGGGAAGATACTGCTGCTGCCTGCAAAAGATTGTCCAAGCTCTTAGATATTGAGTGTTGTAGGGTAAATAGGCTTAGCGGTTGTCAAGATGATGAATGATTTTGAAACAACAAGCAACTATTGACCTTTGAGTCTGTCATTCACCATGATGAACAGAGGTCAGTGTTTATTATATGTGATACCTCAGCCTCACTCACTTTTACCTTGTTCTGTACTGGATGAATACTGGATACTTTGATATGGTATCCCAGAAAAATGGTAGTGGAATACACTGCCTGATGGCACTAGTGCCTTTTACTGAGGGATGCTTGCCAGAGTTGATTATATATATATATATACACACACAATACAGACATGGCCCAGCACAATGAGAGGGAGCAGAAGATAAATTATGAGTTTAAAAAAGGGAAGGAAGGGGTTAAAATAATAACAGTATGAGGCTGGATCTATCAACTGGTCAGCTCACCTTAAAAAGTCAGAAGGAGGCTGATGAGGACAGACACAGACCACTCTTTACTTCAGGCAGAAAAGGAAACAACTGGAGAGGAAGAGGGGGGGGGGTATTGGGTGAAGGCGAACTTTGATCCCTGAACCCTTTTCAGAGCTGAGACCTTAAAAGGAGGAGGGAAGTGGCATGCTAGACAGGGTATTGAACTGGTGGAAGAGAGCCTAAGCACAGAATGTGACATATTTGATATCTGAACTGTCTACAAGCTGCTTCTTGGTTCTTACTAAAAGCAAGGCAAAGTAATCTGATTTTATCTCTCTCTAAGCAACACTGAGGCATCATGTTTAGTGTTTTCAAGAAATTAGGAGACTGAGACTAGAGGAACTGGGAAAAGGTATTTTAGTGTAAATAAGTGTTTACTGAGACAGGGGCGTAGCTAGGGCTTTGGGGGCCTGGGGCCCAAGATTTATGTGGGCCCCCCTATGTGTGTGCACGCCGCCAGAAACAGGATATGATGTCACTTCCAGTGATGTCACTTCCGCAAGATGGCCACCACTTGCGAGGGAGCCCTGCTGGAAACAGGAAGTGATGTAACTTCCCCAAAATGGCCACCACTTGTGGGGGGGGGGAAACAGGAAGTGGTGTCACTTTGGGAGCGGCACCCCCCCCCAAGATGGCACTCCTCCAAGCTAAGCCAGCCAGCGGCTTGGAGAATACATTTAAGGTTAAAGTTGCTTTCTGTCCACCTCTCCTCCCCCACCTATCTATTTGCCTGACTGCCTGCCTTACTCTTGTGGCTCTCAAACATCTGATGTTTATTCTGTGTGGCTCTTGCATTAAGCGAGTCTGGCCACCCCTGGTATAAAGGAATGAATAAATAAAAATTGCTGGGGAAAGCTGCATACGTGAACACCATTTCTGGAGTCACTCCATGCAGAAGGTGGAGGGTGGTGTTGTTTTTTGTCTTGGGATCTTTTTGCAATGGAGCAGAGGTTACCGAGGGTGCGGGGGGGGGGAGGTAGTTGCAAATTTCCTGCATTGTGCAGGGGGTTGGACTAGATGACCCTGGAGGTCCCTTCCAACTCTATGATCCTAGGATCCAGCAGGCCGCCTCTGAGGCACTGAAAAAGGTCCTTGCTCAATATCTGACAGCTGAAAGCCCCCCCCCCCCGGGGAAAAAAGACATGAACAAATGAACACATGAAGCTGCCTTATACTGAATCAGACCCCCCCTTGGTCCATCAAAGTCAGTATTGTCTTCTCAGACTGGCAGCGGCTCTCCAGGGTCTCCAGCTGAGGTTTTTCACACCTATTTTCCTGGACCCTTTTTTGGAGATGCCAGGGATTGAACCTGGGACCTTCTGCTTCCCAATTTTTTTTGCAGCAAATCCAATTTTTTGCAGCGATTCCGTCAACTCACTGCCAAAAAAAACCCAAAACACAATACCGATATACGGGTTAAGAAAAGCATTCGATCATTTAAGCAAAAAACAGAATAATCATTGATGCAAAAAAAAAAATCAAGCAAAAACAAAAAATTAGCCCTGCCTCCTGCAAATAAGGAACGATGCTCTACAAGTTGGATTTTGCACCGGGGAGTAAAGTCAGCCGCTCAGCTCTCTTCTGGCACCGAAGTTTCTTGCTGTTTGCGGAAGAAGGAAAGCAAATAAATGGGGAGAGGGAAGGAGGGGTGGAAGGGAAGCAACTTTAACTGCATTTTTCCCCAACCTCCCAAGCCGGGGCCACCCAGCACGCCTGCCTTCTCCTCTCCCCGTCCCTCTGCCCTGGGGGCTGCCTTTTCCTCCATACCCCGGCGCCGTTCTACCGCCTGCCTCCCTTCGGCAGCTCCGACGTGCACGGTTTGCTCAATGAGGCCGTGCCTTCCTTTCCCCCTTGGCGGCGACGGGAAAACGGGGACTGCTGTAAACCGCCTCTCCGGCTCTGCAGGGCAGGGCGGCTTGCATCCCTCCAGGGCGCTTCAGGGGGTTTGCCAGCCACGTTATGCAGTCCCCTCGCGACGTCCCGCTCGCCTCCAGCCCAACTCGTCGCTCCCTGGAATTGCACAGGGAAGGGAAAGGGGAGCGACGACCTTCGCCCCCCGGCAGCCCGCTTACTGCGGGGAAACTGCAGCCGGCGCTGATGGAGGGAGCTGGTTTGTCCATCCGTTGTAGCAGGGGTGGGTCGCGTGCAGGGGTGTAGCTAGGGCTTTGGGGGGCCCCCAGACCTGGGGCGACCCGCCCCCCACGACCCCCCTCCCTACACCACTGTACTGAGACTCGAGATCAAAATAATTCATATTATGGTATTCCCCATTACAATGTATGGATGTGGAAGTTGGACAATGAAGAAAACTGACAGGGAAAATTGATTCATTTGTATTGGGCAGTGGAGGAGAATTTTACAGATTCCATGGTCACCAAGAAGACAAATAAGTGGGTTCTAGATTAAATGAAGCCTAAATTCTCCCTAGAAGCTATAATAGCTAAACTGGTGCTATAATACTTTGGTCATATCTAGGGATGTGCAAAAAAAATTTGGTATTACACGGATTTGGAAGTATACGGGGGGGGGGTGGAATTCGGAATCCCCGTATACTCCTGAATACCGCATTCGGAATAGCCGCATATACGGTAGATGCGCGGCTATTTCCGAATATACGGCCCTATTATACCCTATGGGCCATTGAAATCAATGCAAATAGGGTATATTTGAAGCCACCTGGAGGGGAGGGGGTTTGAAGCCTAAATGAAGCCTAAATTCTCCCTAGAAGCTATAATAGCTAAACTGGTGCTATAATACTTTGGTCATATCTAGGGATGTGCAAAAAAAAAAAAAAAATCGGTATTACACGGATTTGGAAGTATACGGGGGGGGGGGGTGGAATTTGGAATCCCCGTATACTCCTGAATACCGCATTCGGAATAGCCGCATATACGGTAGATGCGCAGCTATTTCCGAATATACGGCCCTATTATACCCTATGGGCCATTGAAATCAATGGCAAATAGGGTATATTTGAAGCCACCTGGAGGGGAGAGGGTTTGAGGGAGAGCCCCCAGATTTGCAGGGGACCTGCAGGGGACTTTCCCCTCCAACCCCCCCAAGTCCCAAAAAGATTGGACCAGGGGATCCCATTCCAGGGGCACCCAAACAGGGTGCCCCTATTCCATCATTATACCCTATGGGCCATTGAAATCAATGGCAACATAGGACATAATTAGAGGCTACTGGGGGGCAGGGGGTTTGAGGGAGAGCCCCCAAATTTGCAGAGGACCTGCAGGGGACTCTCCCCTCCAACCCCCCCAAGTCCCCAAAAGATTGGGCCAGGGGATCCCATTCCAGGGGCACCCAAAGAGGGTGCCCTTATTCCATCATTATACCCTATGGGCCATTGAAATCAATGGCAACATAGGGCATAATTAGAGGCTACTGGGGGGCAGGGGGTTTGAGGGAGAGGCCCCAAAACTGCAGTGCAGCTTCAGGGGACTCCCCCTCATGCAACCCCCCTGGCCCAAAAAGACGGCACCCATCTGTGGGCACCCCAAAAGGAACACTGCTCCAAATGGTAAGAAAAAAACAATTAGAGCCACTTCCTCACTGTAATTGTTGTGGGAAAAGTGGCTCTGGGGAGCAGGAGGTTTTGAGGAGAGCCCCCCAAACTGCTGTGCAGCTTCAGGGCACTGTCCCACACAAAACCCACAAGGCCAAAAAAAAAATTGGACCAGGGGGTCCAATTCCTGGGGCACCCAAAGCCAAACCTAACTTCACACCAGAGAATCTCTATAGGACCCAAATGCACACCACATCCCTCTATCTACTCTATGAACCCTGCAGGCCTGGAACCAATGTAAACCCAGTTGCCAACGTCACTGCCACACAAAACACAATCTGCTCAAGGTCTGCTCTGTAGAGACCTGGCTGCAGCAAACCCAGATGCCAGCTCTCCAGCCCTGCCCCAAACAACACGGGGAGAGCTGGCCAACCACAACAAGCCTGCTGGTTTGGGTCTCTCACCCAGGTGCCAGCTTCCCTGCCACAGAACACACAATCTACAGATGCCAGCTCTCCAGCCCTGCCCCAAGCAACATGGGGAGAGCTGGCCAACCACAACAAGCCTGCTGGCTCTGGGTCTCTCACCCAGGTGCCAGCTTCCCTGCCACAGAACACAGAGATGCCAGCTCTCCAGCCCTGCCCCAAACAACACAACTCTCAAACAAGAGAAGTGGTGGACCACCACACCTAGCTCCACATCATTCTGTATCTGACACAAAGCAAGAAGCATTTTGACTTACCTTGAGTGATGGATGGTTGGCTGGTCCAGGCTCTTTTGCGTTACCCAGGGTGCACCACGAGGAGGCAAGCCAGAATTGCACCCCAAATGAGGAAGATCACTGGGAGGGCCTCAGATTATGTGAGAGGAAGGCAACCATTCTTTCTCTCTCAGCTCAGCAGTAACACACCAGCATCACTGTCCCATTAGAGGGACCTCAGCATTGGTATGGCTGCTGGCTGCCTGTCATCATCACTGGCACCTCCCTCTTTCTTCCTCCTGCCCCTGAAAAAAAACTGGGTGGGTTATCCTGGCTGGGCCTATGGGTGCTGTCGGTTACAGTTGGGGGCTGCAGTGGCCCTTTCAGTATTATTAGGCATGTGTGGATGGAGGACTGGAGAAATTTGGATCGCTTTGCAGTTTTTAAACCAGCATTCACTTTTGGTTTGGGGAGGGATGAGGGGGGGGGGATGCACTGCCAATCAATTTGTGAGTGAGTTTTTGGGCTGTCTTTGGACTCTAATCAATTTTTATTGGAGGAGCGTTTTACAACCACCTTCCAAGCGCAGGCCAAGAGAGGATGCAGGCACAAGTAGGTACTCACTTCATTCACTCTCAAAGTCCATGTTCGGGGAGCCGAACATTGGCAAGTTGACCTTCAGGAAGACCAACTGCTCAACTGCCCAGGGTTGCAGGCGATTGCGATGTGGGCAGACAATCTCGCCCATATGTGAAAAGACGTGCTCGCTCTGCACACTCGTCAGTGGGCAGGAGAGGAACGCCTTGGCCACGGAGGAGAGGGCCGGCCAGACCCCCTCCTTTGTGACCCAGTAGTCCAAAGGAGATGCTTCCTGTGGCTCGAGGGGCTCAAAAAGATAGTCCCTCACCATCGCAGCACCCGTCTTCCCTCTCGGTGCCCTACCGCTCCTAGAGGGGCCAACGACCCGCCCGATTAATGTCACCTCAGCACTCTCCGTGGTGTGAGTCTGGGGGAAAACACTGCCTAGCTGGGGAGGCTGGGGATGAACAACAGCAGCGGAAGTCTCAAATGAGCTGCTTCCACCCCCCTCCTCCTCAACTACCAGCACTGGGATCCCCCCTGACTCTGGAACGCTCGACCTTCTGGGAGAGCTCGTCTCGCCAGCGATCGAGCTCGTTGGCCCGCTCGGCGACTGTGCCCTTAAGGCGCAGGTCTAACATGGTCGCCATCATGTAGACCTTATCCTGGGTGAAAGTCTAAAAGTGGGCCTCAAGCCCTTCCTGCAGCCTAACAACCAGGGCGCGCACCACTGGACGAACGTCTGCATGGCCTTGAGCTGGCACTAGAAACGAGGCCAGGTCCTCACGGGCCATCTGGACCATGGGGACAACCAGTGCGATGCTCGCCATGTCAGACGAGAGCATTTCTGTGTAGGTCTTGAAGGGCCCAAGAACCTCCACAGTCTGAGAAATGACCACCCAATCCTCTTGGGTGAGACAGTTCTCATCCCAAAAGACCCTCGTCTCAGAGACAAAGACATCCAGGGCTGCTCTCTGCTCCACCATGTGCTCCAGCATGGTGCAGGTGGAGTTCCAGCGTGTGCTGATGTCACCGATCAGGCGGTGCCCTGGCACGCCTGTCAGTGTCTGTTTCTCACGCAGCCAATACGAGTCCGTATTGCTGCATGAGAAGTGACCCGTGATGTGCCGACATTTCTGGAGCAGAAGTCGGTACTCATGGGTCGAGGCTAGATACAGACGATCCTGGCTTTTCGTCTGTCCCAATGCGTTCTTAACCACGAGGTGGAGAAGGTGGGCCACGCAAGGAAGGCATTTTAGGCCCTGACGCTGGACAGCCGCCTTGATATTTGAGCCACCATCAGTCACCACAAAGCCCATGGCGATGTCCCCGCTGCCTACCCAGCCCTCTAAGTGTCGTGAGAGGATGGCTCTGAGAGTGTCCGCTGTGTGCGGCGCGTCGACTACTTCGGCGTGCAGCAAGGCCCAGCGATAGCCGGCCCGGCGCCCTGACCCTGCCTGTCGCTACTGCCACCCCCACCCAGCTCTCTGGGTTGCCACCAATGCGCAGTCAGGGAGAGATACCCCTTGAACGGATGCCGGGAGGTCCAGATATCTGAGGTGAAATGAACAGTCCCCCTGGCAGCACGGGACAAATGCTCCTTCACCACAGATCTGGTCGCCCTGAAAACAGCTGGCACAATGGTCCTGCTAAGGGTGGTTCTAGCAGGAATTTTGTACCAGGGCGCCAGGTACTCCAGCAACCCCCGCACCCCAAGATTCTCGACCACTGAAAATGGAAGCCCATGGGCGACCGACCTGGCAAGGTTCCAGGCTGTTACACCTCAAACAATTTTGGGGGGGGAATATTAATATTTCTTAGCTCAAAATGGTAGGCCTACGAGAGGTGAGGTGTATGGGATCTATGTCTTTGTCTACGGAGATAGACCACTGAAAATCCTTTGGTTAATAATGGATTTTATTATAGCATAAGTTTTCAAATAGTTACATCCCAATCAAACAATTTCAAGCATACAAGAGGAATTACAAAGAGGTTAGCTGAATAAGCAGGATGGGGGAAGGTGATACAATACCTATATCTTGCAGGGTAGACTCAGTCAGAGGAAATGCAAGGCCTCTGGAGGGAGATTTCTCTTGAGAGGAAGGAGGGGGTTGGGGTAGGAAGGGAGTGGAGGAAGGAGAGGATGAAGGGATTCCCTTTTTCCTTCCTTTTTCTTCTTCTGCAACCAGCATCCACGAACCCTACGCTGCGCTGCGCTAAACCTGACAGGTTGGGTTGTCTGTTTTCTAGGGTAAATTATGTCACATCACTCAATTCCACTACCCAATGAGGGGGCAGCGTGTCACACCAATGGAAGATCGGGGTGTCATATGTGTAATATCCAATCAGAGACCATTCGTATCATAGATCCATACCCCAACATAGGCATTTTAATTACACTGGCCAAATGACTTTATGGCCTTGTTTCCCCCAAAACTGGTTCCTTTGAAGCTCCCCAAAAGTGATAGATTTCTCTCTTAGTGTCAACCATGGATGGGCATCCATCAAGTGGTCAGGGGACTGGCTGCTTTGATGGCCTTAGCAATTAATTAAAGAAAAATAGAAACTTTGTTAAAAGTCAGAATTGTGAGATCAGTTTACAGGTTATACCACACATTCACAACAAGAGGAGTGCTTGGCCTTTAACCTCGTGTTTTCTGCGGTCTTGCTGAGGAATAACATACACAAGCCATTTATTTTTGTTGGAGGTTTCCTGGGTCATTCTTGTTTCCTTATGCTTTGATAACAGGACTTTTAAAGGTTGCCAAAAGTGAAGGAATTTTTATGGCACTGCCCACACGTCTCTCTGAGCCCGAAACTTTTTCATTCCCAGGAGCAGAAAGATGGACGCTTCTCAACTTTTCAGCTGGCCACATGTTGTTCTGGCTTGTGAACCAGAATCACATTACAGACCTGCTTTGGGTCAAGAAGGAACTGGATTTGTCTCCCTTATGTGCAAGAAAGACCATTCCAATTCAAATGGGCATTGCTGTATCCAATTAATATTCTAGGGTTACATTGCAATATCACATTCCAGGGGTGCATGGCTTGGGAATAAGTACAGGGGTGTCTTTCTGGGTATCAAGGCGATCACCCTCCTGCCGTGCCTGATTCCCCCTCTTGGCACAGAGGTGCCCCTACCAAACATCTCAAGCAGAGATGCCTGGCATCCCTGTTCTCCCACAGAACGCTCCTGGAGAGCGGAGGTAATCGCGATGGGACGGACCTCCTGGCTGGGTGGTGTTGTTGGCCGCTTGGACAACCCAGCACCAGCCTCCTTCTCCCCCTTAAGAAGCACCCCCAGGTGGTGCTTCCGCAGGTGATTCCACATCCCCCCCCCCCCCGGAGTCAGGTGGGCAGGGTCCCGCCCACGACTGATCCTGGCCCTGCACAGCTTGCACTGCACATAACATGGATTCTCCATAAGTTGGAAATGCTTCCATACTTCAGAGGTGAATGGATGCCCAAACTGACTGGCAGGTTGGGTATCCGGAGCCACCTCCGTTGAGGTGCTCGGGGCAGACACATCGTGTCTCGGGGTGGCAGGAGGGGCTGGCCACCTGGGGGAAGTGTGCGGAGATGGAGGCACCTCGTGTGTCTCCATCTTTTCCCCCTCCACCCCCTTTTTCCCCCGCATCACATGAGTAATAAAGCTGTCCTAATTTTTTATTTTGCAAATATTTTATATCACCTTTTTTTATATGGGTTTCTTGTAAGCATATTATTTGAGATCTCATCTTCTGAAGTTGAAGGAAGGTCCTTTTTCTTTTTCTTGGTTCATTTAATCCATTTATGTTAACCGAGAAGATCTGTAATCCTGCTTTGGTCGTCATCTTGTTGTTGAGTTACTATCCAGTATGTTTCTTAGTTCTTTTTGTGATTGTGATCGCATCTTAATTCTTTCTCTTTTCTTCTTCTGTGGATCATCTTTCCCCATACTATTGGATTCAGGCTCCTCTTCTTGATCGTCTCCAGACTCCGACTCCTGACTATGAGGCTCCACATATTTCTCCCAAAAGTCTTCCATCATTCCTATTGATGTTAAATTATATCTTCTGGTTTGATAAGTGAAAAAGATTCCTTCTGGTACTAGCCATCTAAATTATATGGAATGTTTCATTAACCAGCTTGTCAACTTTTTGTATTCAAATCGCCTCTTTCTTATAGACCAGGGTATGTCCTTTAAAACCTTGATATTGTTACCTTCCCATTTCAAGCCCTTTTCTTTTGCTACACTCAGGATTTTCTCACATATTGCAGTTCGTGTAAATCTAACTTGAATCTCTCTTGGTATATTGAGTCTTTTGGTATGAGCCAAAGCCACTCTTCTAGCCCATTCAATCTCGATCTTCCCATTTTCCAACAGTTCTTCTCCATCTATAATCAGCAATTCAACTATCTTTTTTTCTATATCCTCCCCCCCTTTTCTCAGGGATGTTTTGAAATCTTAAAATGTATGCCGATTTGTCCATCTCCAATCTTGCAATTCTGTCTTCTAATTCTAACAGATTGGCTCTGTTTTCTTGTACACTTGTTGACGTTACTTCTCCTTGGTCCTCTAATCTCCCTACCTTTGTTGACAATTCATGTACTTGCTGCGTATTAGCTAGTAACAGTTTTTGGAATTCTATCGCTTGCTCATTTGTTTTCTTAATTTCTCCCATTAGTTCAGTCTTAATTTCTTCTAAGGCTTCCTGATTTTGTTTGAAACCAGCTATCATTATATTTTGTAGTTTTTCCAGAGCATCCTAATTAGTCACAGAAGACCCTGATTTACCTCCCCCTGGCAGGGTACCCTGCCCAAATTTCTTGATTTTAGACTCCATTTCTAAGAATTCTACGAATTATTCACTGCCTCCAACAAACTTAACTACCTTACTACCTTATTCAACACCTCTACAAACTAAAGTGATCTGTTCCAAAACCAATTAATTATCTAAACTATTTAATTGTTCCAATTAATTCTCACTTACATTCCAATTAAAACATTAATTAGCATATTAAATACAATTCATTACTCTATAAGGTTCATAATCCCCAATCAGTTTCAATCAATCAATTTCCAAACATTTCCTAATATAATTTATGCATCAGTATGTTACAGAATGGCACCCCCACAAATAATTGTGTGACCAATTTCTTAAACTTTTTATCAATGTTCTATTGTACTAAAGATCAATGTTATCAGCAGTATGTCATTTAAATTCAGTCCCCTTTTTCTTCCTTCTTCTTTCTTCCTTCTTCTATTCTTCCACTTCTTTTGTCATTTTTCTTCCTTCTTACTATATCTCCTATTCAAAGGTTACTCCTCATCAAAGTCCCAGTATTTTCCGTTCCCTTCTACCACAGTATTCTACCATTCATCAAGGAAGAAGTAGCCGCCATACAGGGATCGCTAAAAACCACCTCTTCCTCCTTTAAACTTTCCTGTGCCTTCCATTCAGTTCTAAATTTCTAAACTTCCAAAATATCTTCTACACACTTTGTCTCCTTATATATTTACTCACTTTAGTCCCATTCAGATCCTCCTTTCACGAACCCTCTACTACTTACTATTACCAACCAAAACTTTCTTCTACTCACAGTTCCTTCCCACAGCCATCGCCAATTTCTTCCTGATTCCGTTCTCAGTAATCACCATTCACACTGCCCTCACTAGAAGGGCAATTGGGATCTCCAGCTGAAAGCACCCGAGTAAGAAATCAGTTTGGATAGTGGAAAGGAAAGTGAGGTCTTTAAAAGCAGCAAGGGAAGACCCAGGCTGAGTCAGAATATATTCAATAATTGCAACCTGAGTAGTTATGTTCTAGTCATGTAAATAAGTTATTTGGTGGATTTAACACCACATTCTATTAGGCATTCATGATAATCCACTCTTGTTGCATGCTCATAAAATACAAATAGCTACTCGTTTTTTGTTTTTATTTTAAGTAAGGGATGGTGAGGGCTGGGATCGAAAGGTAAGCCTCCGCTTCCCCTCCGCTTCCCCTGCCAGCTCCCCAGACTGCAAAGTGTCCCCAGACACTTCTTTAAGAGGTATCCTCCGAAGGAAGACCCTCTCTAGAGCTTGCTAAAATGGAGCATTCACCAAAGCTCGGTGAAAACGCTCCGCTTCACCATGCCATCATACCAGAAGTTCTTCAGTGGCAGGTGCAGAGGCTGACTACAGACTCTTTAGGAGCAAGGCTCTACATGGCAGCTAGATCTGCAGTGTGGGTTTGGCCTTCAAGGCAGCATAGAAGTCAAGATCACAGTCAGGATTTGCTAGTCTTGGTTTATAGTGAAGCTACAAGCTATGTGAACTGGTTGAACCAGCAGTACTGTCTATTTAATCCAAGGCTTAAAACCTCTGCAGAGGAAGAAGCCTCACATGTTCCTGGACTCCTTCCAGTCAGGCCTTGATAGAGACCTGGTTCTACAAAGAACTATATGTGCTTGAGCTGGGGTCTGAGTAAGTGGTCCAAACACAGGCCACCAGCCTGACACATCTGTCTTCTGCATAGATCCACTTTTTTTTTTTTTTAGCTGCTACTGCCAGGTGGGGGGAGAACCTAGGAGACTTTAACTTAGTTTGAAAAATACAGGAACATTTTCAAATACTGCCATGCTAGTTGTTGTGTGGTCTTATGGAAGCCTACCCTTAGCCTTCTTTGCATGTCTTTTTCATTTGGACTGTAAGATCTTTAAAGTGGCGGCATGTAGTGAAAAGGCCTCTATCATTTGCAATCTCAAGAGTGAAGTTAAAAAGTGAGGACGGTTGGACACTGTTTGTGAATGCAAAAGGCCATTGCCCATAAACAACATTACCTGATTTGCATGCATGACAAAGGCCTCTGAATGATATGCACATTTACTCTCACAGCTGGGGCTCTGTCTTTTCAGAGTGGAAAAAACCCTGACCTTTTAATGCCCACACATTCATTTTGGTTTTTAAGCCTTCTTTGAAGAATGAGGGAAAAGATCCTCCAGTAGTTAGGGAATCCAGATTCAAGCATTTTCTCTACAAGTAAATTCATAAGCTCAGGGTTAATAGCTTTATGAGGCTGACTATAAATTATATCACACATTAGAGCTGGGGCTGTCTCAGCGTCACAGGGAGTGGGTACTGAACATTACCCAGCACAAAGCACTATATAATTTATGGGCAGCTTCCTTCTTTGCTCACAAAAGGACTGAATGCTGACATTCTTGGATACTGATTTGGTAACAGGAAGGAAGGAATGGAATGCATTCATCCCTGCACAGAAAAATCAACACAAGAACCAGAAATTCCTAATGTACCAATTGCTGACTTTACCATACCATGTTCTCCACTGAAGAACTGATGGGAAAAGGCTTCAACAATTAAAAGCAGAAGATTCATATGCCCAAAACTGTGCATAAAGCTACTTCTGGCAAAACATTTCCTACTTCCATCTTGAAAATATGTAAAGCAAAACAACCAGAAAGCAGCCAATCAGGTGCTTTTGTGGTGTGATAGAAATCATGGGCTTTCAGTCTGTAAGAAGAAAACTGATTGTGTGATTTAGGATCAGGACCATGAAGAAAAGAAGGGATTTATCCCTCTGACCACTCTTAAGACCACCCCTCACACCCATTTTAATTTAATTTACTTATTGGATTTATATCCCACCCTATCCCGCAAGTGGGCTCAGGGCAGCTTACAACAGTAAAATAATATCATTAAAAATTACAAAAACAGGAGCAGCACAGTAAACAATCTTACAGACAGACGGCAAACAACCCAACAGCATGTGGCTGATGATTAACAGCGTAACATAACATCATAATGGTGAAATGCTGGGGGACGTTATGACTTTCAAAGGAGGCCCACTGGATTAATTAAAAGCCTGGCAGAAGAACTCTGTTTTACAGGCACTGTGAAGCCTTGATAAGTCCCACAGGGCCTGGATCCCAAGCGGGAGCTCATTCCACCAGGTAGGGGCCCAGGCCAAAAAAGGCCCTGGCCTTTGTTGAAGCCAGCCGGGCATCCTTAGGACCAGAAACTATGAAAAGACATTGAGCAGCAGACCTCAGAACCCGAGGAGGGGGGATGTTCATATGGGGAGAGGCAGTCCCAAAGATGTGCAACCCCTTGGCTGTAGACAGCCTTAAAGGTAAGGACCAAGACTTTGAACCTGAATCAGTACTTGAGAGATAGCCAGTGCAGTTTGCACAACACCAGATGTATCCGTACCTGCATAGGTCTCAATGCCAACAACCAGGCTGCTGCGTTCTGCACCTGCTGGAGTTTCCGGAGCAGGATCAAGGGAAGCCCCACTTAGAGGGAGTTACAGTAGTCTAACCCTTGTGCTGTTATAAGTAGTTTTAAAGGAGGGTAAGTATCCTTTTATCTCTTGTGCTTTCACTTCAGTGGGAAAGACCCAATTCCAGCTAGCAAAACTGTTCTGGGTTTACAGTGGTAAATCCCTTCCTCCCCTGTCTTGAACCAAATTGCATCTGCACATGTGTATTTTATGCTTTATGCACAGTGATCTCAGTCATGTTTGCTATGGTTCTGAATAATGGTTAGATGTGGCCAGGGCTTTTGCAAGAAGTTGCCTCATATGGGAATCTGATTTCCTGACATAGCCAAGAAGTACATCTTTAGCAACTTTCCTACATGTGCTTTCAGAATGCAAACAAGGAAATGTAATGCTGGAAAAGACAGACATTTTACAGCCCACAATGGGGCAAGCAGGCAGTGGAAACAGTGTGGGAGGATTACCAATGGGCAGTGTGAGTGCAAAAGACAAGAATGAATGTAAGGTCATAATGCGTAGGACAATGTTACCTAATTTTAAACCAGTCTGATCCTATTGGCTTTTGGTGGGATGATGGTGGAATTTCCATTTGTATAGGTTCTTTAACTCCATGCTGAACAATTGGAATTTTGCAGACATTTAAATGAAATGTAATATATGTGTGTGAACAATAATAATATTCCTCCTCCTCCTCAGGCCAAAGAGATAACAATGCAGGAGTAATGAGCCACTTTGGTTTCCTATTCCACCCTCCAAAAGAAGTACTTTTCTAGCAATACTAAAGGCTTAGTATAATAGATGAGCCTGGAGCAGGATTAAAATCCCTGTTCAGACACAAAGCTTCCCAAGCGACCTTGAGGCAGTCACTTTCTTTTACTCTAACATACCTTGCAGGATTTGTTGTAAAAATAAGATGGACCTCACTAAACTCTACCGAGGAAGTATTGAATTAAATGTGTGTGTGCATGTGTGTATGTTTGCAGTTGAAGATGCAGACTATTTTCTATCTCATGCATATCCCCTCATCTTATCAAACATAACACAAAATGTTGCTTTTTTAAAAAAATAAGTTTCTATCAGATCTTTGCAAAGAAAATGACTTTAGAAGGCAAGACCTTAGTTTTGCATTTTCACTGCTCACCCATGTTTGCAGAGCTGTCTTTAACAGGTTTGGATTTAACCTGAATTCTATTTTTCCCCACCGCCACCAATAAACACATTTATTCTGGCTTGGAAAATTCCTGAAGATTCAGGAGTGGTAACTGGGAAGGGAGCTCAGCAGAGACGTGATGTCATTCTGGGACTTCCATTGTCCTAGACTCTATGGTATAATATAGAGATCAAGTCCCCTGGAGGAAATGGCAGCTGTGAGTCAGTCTGTCTTCCAAAACTGCCATTTCTTCCAGGAAAACTGACCTCTGTAGTCTAGTAGGATTGCCAACGTCCAGGTGGTAGCTGGAGACCTTCTAGAATTACCACTGATCTCCAGGCAAAAGAGATCAGTTCACCTAGAGAAAATGGCTGTTTGAAAGGTGGACTCTATGGTATTATACCCCATTGAAGTCCTTTTGTTCCCTCCTCAAGCTCCACCCCCAAAATCTCAAGGGTGTTCCCAACATACAACTGGCAACTCTATTAGCTAGAGATCTTCTCATCCCACCATGAGGCTGGTAACCATATCTCCAGCTCTCTTTTTCTCCTTCAGTCTCTCTCTCTCATACACACTTGCTCATATAATTCTACATACATCTTTTTAATATAGTCTCTGAATAAACCCTATCTCCAGTTCCACCTTCACAATGCTTGGCCTTCACAATAGTCTCAGAACTTGTTTTGTTTTATTATATGTTTTACAAGGAAAGATTTCACAAGCACCCAAGTCCAGTGACACTCCCTCCAGATGTCCTTGCAAAATGCCTTAATAACCCTTTTTTAAAAGCTCTGTTTGTTCTGCTGTGATTAACTGCCTTTTTCCCCCAGTCACAAGGGCTAGCTGAAGCAAAAGTTTCCATACCATGAAGAAGCAAAGTAATGAACTCTCATAAGAAAGCTGGGCCTGCTATTTAGCTCCCTCCTCCCTGCCTGAACCAAATAGCAGGTTTGAATTAGCATGTTTTTAAGTAAGAGCAGATGCAGGCATTCCTTGGGGCTAGGATTTAGCTAGCATACTGTGGATGGTGCAGCTACCCAAAGAGGAATATTTGGAAAGAAATCACACTCCCCGCCCCCCCCCCCCCCCGCCCCGCAAAACAGATCATAAAACTGGTAATTTTTTAATAGCTCTGTGATGCTCTGAGACAGGACTGGATTCATTTTTTACTTGTTTGACCCAGCCACACATTGTGACCTTCAACCATCCATGGGGAAAGAGCTCTGAGGAACATTCATCTCTTATATTCAGAGGGAGATTTTCAAGTGTTGAGATTTTTCAGATCTAACAGGTACATCTGTTGCCCAGTTAAAGATTTTCAATTGTCCTGGGTGACTTGGATTGGATATTAGCATAGGCAAATGCAATGTGTGTTTGATTAAAACTCTTGGCCGTAGGACTATCAGTCTCTTCTCCTAGAGTTACAACTGATCTCCTATCAACAGAGATCAGTTGCCCTTGACGAAATGGCAGCTTCAAAGGGCACTGACAACCCTACTTAAGTTGAGAATTAAACATAGGGAATAACTCTCTAGTGGACAATGAACTGGAAAGCTAACTTTTTTGTCTAGGTTCTAGATGATATCACAGAAACTAAGATCAATTTGGTAGAATTGGGACAGCAATTCCAGCTTCTACCCTGCTCTTGATCTTTTTCTGGCTGTTACATCATTGCCAGGGTCAGAGTATACAGGAGAACATGGCATAAAATATGAAATGCTTTGTCATCCACTCCTGATTAGACAATGCAGGGTTTGGGTTGTGGAAAACATACAAAGGTTTGTTGTTGGCCCAGTGTTTTAGCATAGTGATATATATTTGCCCTGGGGATGTAAGACCTTGTAAGGGTACAGCACATCCATGTATGAGTTACAGTGGCTCTCCTTCAGCCCTGCTACATTCCCAGTTCTCTCTGCTACTAGAAAGATTGCAGTTTGGAACAAGGCAACCATGTTCTGATACAACATTCCCCAACTTCTTTGTAGGAGTATATAAGCAGGGCCAGTCCACCCGTTAGGTGATTTAGGCCATCGTCTAGGGCACCAGACTGTTGGGAATGCAGAATTGAACCAGATCATGCGGTGCCTGCCCCAACAAGTAGCTTCTTTGGGTGCTGCCCAGCAAGGAAAGGAAAGCAGCCTCATCAGAGAGCCCCCCCTCCATGCTGCCCTGGAGCCGATATGACCACACAGGAAGCCCTTCATTGTCTGCGCTGTTGGTTGGTGAGAGTCGTGCTGAGTGAGTTGCTTCTTCCAACGCCCATCCCTCCTGTCATCCTGCCTACCAGTCAGCCAGCCAAGCAGTGCTGCAGGTGGAGGCTGAGGAGTACTGAGTGGTGGTGGCTATTGCTGCAGAGAGGCCTCTCCGGGGCTGTACCAGCTGAACCCCACCCCCCAAAAAAGATACCATCAGGACCAGGCTGGGCAGGGGAGAGGCTGCAGAGCTTGGCTGCCTTCCCAAACAGGTTGTGGGGGGGTACTCACCCTCTTCCTCCATGGGGTAAGGAGGGGCTCTGTGCCCAGGGGGAAGGGCTGGGGTGCTCAGTAGAGGCCTGGTCTGCTCTCCTTGCTGGAGGAAAAGGGGCCTGCCTGGGGGGTTGGCAACTGTAAAGTACTGGGGTCGACGCAGTAAGAGACCAGAGTCGGAGAGTGATTTCAGCAAGCTTTACTTCAGGAACACAAACACAGACTGAGCTCTATTCAAACCTCCCGCTCCTTTATACAATTCTTGCCCCCTTCTGATTGGTCCTTAACTATGTACATGGATTGGCTATTTACAGGGGCCTAAGGGCCTATCAGGGTACATTATGAGCCTAGATGTTAATTGGCTACTTATGTTTCAATCCTTCCCCTGATTGGGCACGCTTAGGCCTTCTCTGGAACCCTGGTGTGGAGTACAAGCTTTGGCTTGTTCAGCTTCCCTCCAAAAGTAACAGTTCCCTCCAAAAGTAACAGTTCTCCCATTTGAGCCTAGGACACAACACCCCTCCCCCCATAGTTCCAGCTATCAGGTGACATAGTCCTGGAGATATGGCGGAGGGCGGCGGTCTCATGTCGAGCGTCGGAGCTCCGAGGGGACTGGGTGTTCCGACTCGGTTGGTGGTTCCGCGGCTGCAGAGCTGGAGACATCTGGGACGGCGGCCCCGGGAGACCTGGGTTCAGCTGCGCGGTCGGGGGTCTCCTCCTGCTGGGCCGAAGCGGGCTCCACGGAACCCTGTTCTGTGTCAGGCTCACGGGGACTTACGTTGTCCGGATCTGGAGCCTCTGACCTTGGCTCCCCGGCAGGCAGGCGACCACGGAGTTGGTCGATGTGTCGCCTCAGGAGATGTCCACCCTCCAAGGTCACTGCATAGGAGACCGGTCCGGTGACATGGTCCACCCTTCCAGGGAGCCAGGCGGGGCCAGTGGTGGCATAGTTCCGTGCCCACACTGTCTCACCTGGGTAGAACCCTCTGGGGGCTTTAAGGTGTTTCGGTGCCGGGCGCCTGTCTGGGGCTCGCTCAGGGTGCAGCTTGTTCAGCAGGGTGGTGATGCGGCGGCCCATGAGGAGTTCGGCTGGACTGTGACCTGTGGAGGCGGTGGGTGTGGTCTGGTAGGCCATTAGGAAACACGCCAAGTCTTTTGGCCAGTCTGAGGGGCCCAGACGGTTCAAGGCCTCCTTTGCCATGCACACCATCCGCTCTGCCTGGCCGTTGGTGGCTGGATGAAACGGGGCAGAGCGAATGTGCCTGATGAGGTTCCTGGCTAAGAAGTCCTGGAACACTGCGGATGTGAATGCTGTGCCATTGTCGGTGACGATGGTCTCCGGCAACCCGTGGGTTGCAAAGATGGCCCTCAGAGCCGTGATGGTCGCCTGCGATGATGGCGAGGGCACCTGGACCACCTCCAACCACTTGGAGTATGAATCCACTAGTATGAGTAGAGTCCGCCCATGGAAGGGGCCAGCAAAGTCCATATGCAGTCTTGACCAGGGGTTTTTGGTGGATTCCCATGGTTGCACTGGGCCACGTGGGGGGTCAGACCTTGACACCTGGCATGTTGGGCACCTTTTAACTCAAGCCTCAATTTCTGCATCGAGGCCGGGCCACCAGACATAGCTCCGTGCGAGAGCCTTCATGCGGACTATGCCCGGGTGTGCCTCGTGCAAGGCTCTAAGCACTTGGTCTTGCAAGGGTTTGGGGATGACGACTCTGTTGCCCCATAGTAGGCAGCCTTTGTGGGTGGATAGTTCATCTTTCCAGGCTGCAAACGGAGTAAATTCCGGCCCAGTTGAGCCCTTGGGCCACCCCCTCCCCACCCAGTCCAAGACACGGGAGAGGACTGGATCACGAGCGGAGCGGGCAGCAACGTCGCGGGCGAGCAATGGCCTGTCCGGAAGCATGTCCATCAGTAGAATCTGATGAGCCGGGGCTGGATCGGGATCCACGTCAGGCAAGGGCAAGCGGCTCAGGGCGTCAGCATGGCCCATTGCCTTGCCCGCGTGATGCACTAGGGTGTAAGTGTAGCCGGCTAGAAAAATGGACCAACGAAGGACCCGTGGGGACAACACCTGAGGGGTCTGCCAGTCTGATGCAAAGAGGCCCAAGAGGGGTTTGTGGTCCGTATAGAGGGTAAAGGGCCGGCCGTAGATGTAATCATGAAATTTTTTTATGCCAGCCACAACTGCCAACCCTTCTTTGTCGATTTGGGCGTAGTTCCGCTCCGCCGACGAGAGGGTCCGCGAGTAGTACGCGATAGGGACTTCGGTCCCATCAGGGAGTCAGTGGCCCAGAACTGCCCCCACGCCATAAGGGGATGCGTCGCATGCAAGGACCAAGGGCAGAGTCTCGTCGAAATGGGCAAGGACGGAGTTGTACATCAGGAGGCCCTTGATATCCTGGAAGGCTTTAGCGTGCTGGTGGCCCCACGCCCAGGGTCGGTTCTTGTCTAGAAGCCGGTGCAGGGGTTCGGCCACCGCTGCCTTGTGGGGGAGAAAAGCATGATAAAAGTTCAGGAGGCCGAGGAAGGCCTGGAGTTCTTGCTTGTTGGTGGGCGCTGGAGCATCTCTGATGGCACGCAGCTTGGCGTTGGAGGGGTGGACCCCCTGGGCATCGATGGAGAACCCCAGGAATTCCACCCGATCCATGCCCAGGAGGCACTTCTCCCGTTTGACCTTGAGGCCGGCTGTTTCAAAATGTTGTAGGACTCCTCTAAGGCGGGCGGCAAATTCTTCAGGCGAGGCTGCAGCGATCAGCACATCATTGAAGAATGGAGTGACTCCGGGAAGTCCTTTTAAAAGAGAGTCCATGAGTTCCTGGAACAACCCCGGAGCCACACTCACGCCAAATTGCAACCGCTTTACTCTAAAGGCCCCCCGGTGGGTCACAATTGTTTGGGCGTTGGCCGTGGCCTCATCCACCGGCAGCTGTTGGTAAGCTTGGGCCAAGTCCAACTTGCCAAAAAATTTTGCGCCGGCTAGGGTGGCTAAAACGTGGCTGACGATGGGCACAGGGTATGCGTGGGCCTGAAGAGCCTTGTTGAGGGTGCACTTATAGTCTGCACAAATCCGCACCTCCCCACTGGGCTTGACTGGAGTCACGATGGGAGTTTCCCAGATTGCGTGGGTGACAGGCTCTAGTATTCCCTGTGCAATCAGTTTATCCAGTTCCTCCTCAATTTTAGGCTTGAGCGCGAATGGAACTCGCCGCGCTTTAAGCCTAATAGGCCGCACTGTGGGGTCGAGGTGTAGTGTAACCGGGGGACCCGTGTAGCAGCCCAAGGTGCCATCGAAAACGGCCGGGAACTCTTCACAAACCTTGTTAAAGTCCACTCCGACAGTCTTATTGACCCCCCTGATCTCTATTCCCAGGGGCTTGAACCAGTCGAGACCCAAAAGGTTTGTAAGGTGGTTCTTGACCACTAGCACTTGTAGCTGGCCCTTGAACCCCTTGTATTGGACTGGGACCGGGACCACTCCCAAGATAGGCACCTTATTCTTCTGGAAGTCCACTAAGGTAAACCCCGGGTCCCTGAGACGAGGCCTCAGCCTGGTGGGGATTTTAAAAAATGTCTCTGCCGCTATAATAGATGATGCTGACCCAGAGTCCACCTCCATTTGGCAGGGCACCTCCCCGATCCCTACATTGACCCGGATTTTGGAAGGCCTGACTGGCGAGGGTAAGTACTGTACCGGGTATGGGTGGGCGTGGAGAGCGTCGGTCTCGAAGTCTGGCTGGCCTTCGGAGTGCGCAGATCTTTGCGGGACGTGTGCTCGGGATGTGGATCTGCAGGCACAGGTGATGTGGCCTTCCTTGTTGCAGAGTCGACAGGTGGCATTCCGGAATCGGCAGGTCTTCCGCTCGTGCTGGCCCTCGCAACTTGCACATGTAGGTGGTGTCTTGTGTCTCATGCCCTGTGGGACATGGGTGGTCTTCCTTCCTGCTGAACGATAGCCAGTTTGTAGAGCTCTGTCCTCGTCCGAGTCCTCCATAGATGGTTCAGGGTTGATCTGGTGTGTCGCAGCCTGTCTTGTCAGCCGTGGCTCTGCTGATCTGCCCTTCTCCCAGCTGGTGGCCACGTCGATTGCCTTTGTTAGGTCGCACTCGGAGAGGGACAGGAGTTTCTGTACTAGTTTTTCGTCCCTCAAGCCCCATACAAACTGGTCGAGCAGGGCTTCATTGAGGTCTGCGAAACTGCATCGGCTTGCCACCCGGCGCAGTCTTGTCAAGAACGCCATGGTGGTTTCGCCTGCCTTCTGTATCCTTTGTCGGAAGTCCCAGTGCCGGGTGAGCTTGGTTGGCTGGGGCTGGAAATACTTCTCCAGAGCGCTGATGATGTCGTCCACTGGCGTCTCTGAGAGCTTCCTGGGTTGGAGAAGAGCCCTGGCTAAGTCCACGGTCTCCGTGCCACACGTACTGATAAGCAGAGCTCTCTGCATGGTAGTCTCTGTAATCTTCCGGAAGGTCAGGTATGACCGGAAGCCTTCAACCCACGAGTCCCACAGCTCGGGGCGATCGATGCTAAAGGGCTGCAGGAGGTTAGCTGAAGCCTCCATTCTTGGCAGCGTGTCTGGGCGGCTTGAGAGATGGGGTGTGCGCAGAGTGGAGGTGCAGACCCAGATGGCTTGGATTTAGCCACCTTTCCGTGTTCCTGGTTCTGTTGCTGGTTCTTACTTGCATCCCATCCTCCTCGCCAGTGTAAAGTACTGGGGTCGACGCAGTAAGAGACCAGAGTCGGAGAGTGATTTCAGCAAGCTTTACTTCAGGAACACAAACACAGACTGAGCTCTATTCAAACCTCCCGCTCCTTTATACAATTCTTGCCCCCTTCTGATTGGTCCTTAACTATGTACATGGATTGGCTATTTACAGGGGCCTAAGGGCCTATCAGGGTACATTATGAGCCTAGATGTTAATTGGCTACTTATGTTTCAATCCTTCCCCTGATTGGGCACGCTTAGGCCTTCTCTGGAACCCTGGTGTGGAGTACAAGCTTTGGCTCGTTCTGCTTCCCTCCAAAAGTAACAGTTCCCTCCAAAAGTAACAGTTCTCCCATTTGAGCCTAGGACACAACAGCAGCTTTCATCCCTGGCTCCCATGGGACAGGGGGATCTGTGAATGGCCCAAGCCAGCTAGCCCCACCTTGTCAGCATTGGAAGGCCCAGGGCATCCTGCTGCAGAAGGAACCTGCCTGGCCCCAGCAAACTCCTTGGAACTAGTGATATGCACAGGAGGGAACCTGCTAAATGGGGCGCACTCACTCCCTCTCTTGCCTGGGAAGCCCACTCCCCCCCACCCTGGGGTAGCCAAACTAGGTTGCCTAACTGCCAGTGCCACTCGAGGGCACTTGCCTTTCCCCTGTCCCACCCCCAATGTGGAGTCAGGCAATGGCAAACTACCTCCCAACGTCTCTTGTCTTGAAAACCCTGTGAGATCACCATAAGTCTATTGTGACTAGATGGAGGAAAAAAAATAGAGGAGGGGTATGTTAAAAAATTATTTGCCCAGGTGCCAGATATGCTAGGTGCGCCACTGCCAGCAAGTGCAATAGGAAGTCATCAATTATAAATGTCTTACTGTAAATATTTAGAACTACCAACGCTGCTTTTGGCATGGCAATGACTTTGCCCTCCATGCTGCTTTTTTTTTAGCTTATATGGCATGAAATCAGTACCCATTTCTCATGTGGCTAGGACTCTGATACATAGCACTGATCTATAAAATTCTAAGAAACTAAGGGTTAATAAAACTGAGGTCATGTAACACTCTCAGTTCTTTTGCTGAACAAGCCTGGTTATTAAGTATAGAAGGGCAATTGGGATCTCCAGCTGAAAGCACCCGAGTAAGAAATCAGTTTGGATAGTGGAAAGGAAAGTGAGGTCTTTAAAAACAGCAAGGGAAGACCCAGGCTGAGTCAGAATATATTCAATAATTGCAACCTGAGTAGTTATATTCTAGTCATGCAAATAAGTTATTTGGTGGATTTAACACCACATTCTATTAGGCATTCATGATAATCCACTCTTGTTGCATGCTCATAAAATACAAATAGCTACTCATTTCTTGTTTTTATTTTAAGTAAGGGATGGTGAGACAGACCCTAGCATCACTCACTCCCCAAATGTTTAGTCCCTGCTGGACAGGCCAGGGAGCCTGATTACTCTTGCTGACTTTGCCTGAATGTCTCTATCCTACTAGCCTGTTCAAGGCATAAGTGAAGCCGCCACTCTGCCAGGCCCTTTCAGTCCACCAAGAATATTTCCCTACCTGAACACTATCACTTTTTGTTACCTTCCTGAGAAGACTCTCCCCCACCCTCCAATGAAAAGCCAGAAAATCCAGATGCTCCTCCTGGATTTACCCCCAAATTCCTCTGTTTTGCAATCATTTATTAGATATTTGTTTTGCTGGGTACTGTAACTATTGCTGCTCTGCCAGCCAATGTGTGGTGGATAGGCAAACTCTTTCTCTTTTGCTGGACTTGGACTTTTAATTTCTTTTCTTTCTCTCCTTTTGCATGCTGTCAACCCCCCCTGCTTTCCCCCTCCTCCTTGTGGCCATTTTCCCTCTACAATAATCTTGTTTAGCCTGTCCTCACTGTCTCTTACTGTCCTCCCTTTTAACTCTTCCTGCACACGTTCTTCTGGGCTCAGCTGTTTCACTATTTCTATACCTCAATGCCTTTTTTGATTCTTTTACCCCTATATTTCCCTAAATAAATCTAAATCTTGTTTTGGAAAAGATCTGGTTGTTCCATGGTTACCAGTAGCCTATTAGAGGCACTTTGAGCTTGTGTGCCCACCATCCAGGTAAATATTCCTGAACCACACATTCTGCTTCCCTGACTGGCAAGGGTGTCACTTTTTCCAAGTTAGTCAGACTGTGGAAGTGGGAAGAGGTTTTTTCCTTGACATTGAGCAACATTGAGTTGATCCCAGATCTAGGTCAGTGTCCTGACTAGGGTTGCCAGGTCCCCTTGCCCATCTGGCAGGAGGATTTGGGGGGTGTTCTGGGATAGGCAGGGAAATTGTGTGGGGATGCTCAGGGGTTTGTTTTGGGGTTTCAGCATAGGGTCTAGGTTCAGAATTTAAAATATGATAGGAGCCATATGTCTACAGTTCCAGACCAAAGCTTCTTTACAAAATGACATCCACAGTTTCCTCTCTTTCCTAACACCAATTATGTTGTAAAAAGTTACAAAGCATCTGAAGTTACATTTTTGTAATCAAACAACACCTGTCTCATCAGAGATGGCTGCAGAGAAAAAAGGAATGAGCAAGTATACAAGAGCCTGTGCCTCAGTCATACTACTGAACTATTTTAAAAATTATGGTTCCTCCCCTATTTTGCATCTTACTTTATATCCATCTCATGGCAAGATGCACAGAACATAAGATGAGTTCCTGGTTGTTTGCCCTTTCACAGAAAAATTGTCAGAAGTCATAATATTAAACCTTTCAGAAACAGTGTAGACAATAACAGTATGCAGCAAATGAAAATCCAATAAATATTGTCACACATTCTATCTCAAGCCTCCTTATTTCACAGAATCCTTGTTAGGCAGCGGGTTAATTTTAAAAACACTCTAAATCAGGAATGTCCTTTCCTGAAAACAGCTATATCCTGGAGGGTTCCTGAGGAGGGCAGAGTTTAGAGACATGAGATGTGATGCCACACATCAGAGTGCACCCTCAGAAGCTGCCATCTCTTTCAGGATTCAAGTCCAGAAACTTGTTAAAGACCAGCAAGATGTTCAGGATATAAGCTTTTGAAAGTCAAAGCTCCTTTCATCAAATACCATTGAACATGAATGAGCAATCTGAGTCCATTCTCAACATTTCAACAATTCTACAAGAGGCTTCCTAGAGCAAAAAGGTGTTAAGAGTTACATTGGATGCAGTCATGAGCTATATGTTACACCTTTTCAGTACACCTGTTAATACCTACCACTAGAATCATGCATTGCCATGGTATACATACCTACAAGACAATGGGCCAGAGGTATTCTTTGAAACAGAGGAAATGCATGAACCTGATGTTCCCTTCATATCCAGATCCAGAACACTGGATCTGAGAATGTTGCTACTATTCTGTCTGGCAGGAATAAGTAGAATGTGAAATGAGCCAAGCAGGAAAGAAATTCTGGTTAAAAAATCGGGATCCCAGGGCATAGTGTCAGCCAATGAAAATGGGGGACAAACTTTAGTTAGGCTCTCATCTTCCCTGTCTTTGCCAATATAATATAGTGGGTTCAATGCAAGGAGGAGACACGATTGCAGTGAACATAGCTCTCTCAAACTGGAGAGCCAGTTTGGTGTAGTGGTTAACTGTGCGGATTCTTATCTGGGAGAACCGGGTTTGATTTCCCCACTCCTCCACTTTCACCTGCTGGAATGGCCTTAGGTCAGCCATAGCTCTGGCAGAGGTTGTCCTTGAAAGGACAGCTGCTGTGAGAACCCTCTCCAGCCCCACCCACCTCACAAGGTGTCTGTTGTGGGGGAGGAAGGTAAAGGGGATTGTGAGCCGCTCTGAGACTCTTTGGAGTGGAGGGTGGGATATAAATCCAATATCATCATCATCATCATCATCATCATCATCATCATCATCATCATCATCATCATCATCATCATCATCATCTTCTTCTTCTTCTTCTTCTTCTTCTTCTTCTTCTTCTTCTTCTTCTTCTTCTTCTTCTTCTTCTTCTTCTTCTTCTTCTTCTTCTTCTTCTTCTTCTTCTTCTTCTCCTCCTCCTCCTCCTTCTCCTCCTCCTCCTCCTCCTCCTCCTCCTCCTCCTCCTCCTCTTTATTAGTTACAGCATGGTAACAACTGAACTAGAAGACTGCTTAAGTGACACCCAGTCCAAAATGCAGTCCTTAGATGACAGGCAAGCAATGTCCTTAGCATGAATTGACCAGTCCGGGAGGAACTCAAAATGGAGGATCTGGTGTGCTCGAGCCAGATCCGGGTCCCCCACTGGCAGTGGCAGGTGGCTCAGGGCATCTGCGTGGCCTATCACTTTCCCTGGCCAGTACTGGAGGGCATATTGGTACCCAGCCAAAAAGATGGACCATCGCAAGATCTGGGGTGAGAGCACCTGGGGCTTCTGGCGGTCGGGAGTGAAGAGGCTGAGCAAAGGTTTATGGTCTGTCAGGATGGTGAAGTGCCAGCCATAGAGGTAGTCATGAAACTTCTTTACCCCCGCCACTATGGCCAGACCCTCCTTGCCAATTTGCCCATAGTTGCACTCCAGTTTTTGCAAAGTCCTTGAGTAGTAAGCCACCGGGATCTCGCAATCGTCCCGCAGCCAATGGGCCAAGATGGCACCCACCCCATAGGGAGAGGCATTGCAGGCCGGAACAATGGGCAGCCGCTTGCCGAAGTGCAACAGCAAACTATTTGAGGTTTACTGCCTGGAAGGCGGTGGTTTGCCGGCAGCCACAAACCCAGGGAGCCCTCTTGTCCAGAAGCCTGTGGAGAGGCTCAGCTACTGCTGCCTTGTGGGGAAGGAAAGCATGGTAAAAGTTCAAGAGGTTGACAAATGCCTATAGCTCAGCTTTGCTGGTGGAGGCTGGTGGTTCGCAGGTGGCCCTGATCTTGCTCCACACTGAGTGGATTCTGCTAGTGTCCACTGTGTAGCCCAGAAAGTCAGTTTTAGGAACCACCAGGAGGTATTTTTCCCATTTAACCTTCAAGCTTGCCAAGTCAAAACACCGGAGCACTGTGCGGAGGTGGAAGGCGAATTCTTCCTCTGTGGCAGTGGTGATCAGCAACTCGTTGAAGAACTGCTGGATCCCAGGAATGCCTTTTAAAAGAGAGTCCATTCAGTTCTGAAAGATCCCCGGGGCCATGCTGACCCCAAACTGGAGGCGCTAGACTCAGAAAGTGCCCGTGTGTCACGATTGTTTGGGCCTTGGTTGTGACAGCGTCCACTGGGAGCTGTTGGTATGCTTGGGCCAGATCCAATTAGCTGAAAATCTTAGCCCCAGCCAGTGAAGCCAGAACATGACTGACCACAGGGACCAGGTAGGTGTGGTCCTGCAGCGCCTTATTGATTGTGCATTTGTAGTCAATGCAGATGTGGACGCTTCTGTTGGGCTTAACTAGGGTGACAATGGGGGTCTCCCTTCGTGCATTGCTGACCAGCTCTAATACCCCTTGCACCACAAGACGGTCTAGCTCCTTCTCTATCTTAGGTTTGAAAGCGAAGGGGATGTGCCAGGCCTTCAGCTTTATGGGCTGCGCGGTGGTGTTCAGCTGTAAGGACACCAGAGGGCAGGTGTAAGCTCCCAAGGTTCTGTCGAATACAGCTGGGAATTCCCCACAAATGCACTGAAAATCCATGCTTGCAGGGGCCTGGTGAATGCCGGTTACCCGGATCCCTAAAGGATTGAACCACAAACGTCCCAATAAGCTACAGAAAGCCCCATCGATTACTAGCAATGGCAAGGTTCCCTCGTACTGTCCATATTTTACCCTTAAGAACCCAACCCCTTGTACAGCAACCTCCCATTTCTGGAAGTCCTGAACGATTACCAGGAAGGAGTATAGACAGGGTTCTCCCCTAGGGCATAGTTGTTTAAGGGTCTGGGCCAAGATTACAGAGAAGGTGGCCCCCGAGTCAATCTCCATTTTGCATGGAGTGCCCTCTATGAGCAGGGTAGTCTTAAGTTTTTCCGGGGAGGGCATAGATAGTTGGCATACCTGGCCAGCCGATGCAGTGAGGGAGATGATGGCAACCTCGTGGCGTCGACCATTTTGCCACCGGGTCACTCCCCCTAAAGTATGGTGGGTAGACTTGGATCTGCAAACTCGCATCAGATCTTCCTGCACAGGTGGCAGATGGCACTCCAGAACTTGCAGGAATGACACTCATGGGGCTCCCCACAGCTGGCACACTCTCGGGCAGATGCTGTCTCCATCCCACGTGGTGGCAGGTGTTTCAGGGCTGTGTGATGAAGCTTAAAAACATCGTTGCCCTCCAAGTCTTTATCCATTTTAACCTGACTGTTCAGCAATTTCATTGAATGCCCACAAGTTCTTGTATTGTGAGAAAGGGATAAAAGTACTTCTTTCTCTACTTTCTCCATCCCATGCATTATCTTTTAAACCTCTATCACGTCACCCCGCAGTTGACATTTCTCCAAGCTAAAGAACCCCAAGTGTTTTAACCTTTCTTCATAGGGAAAGTGTTCCAACCCTTTAATCATTCTAGTTGCCCTTTTCTGGACTTTTTCCAATGCTATAATATTCTTTTTGAGGTGCAGTGACCATAATTGCACACAGTATTCCAAATGAGACCGCACCATCGATTTATGCAGGGCATTATGATACTGGCTGATTTGTTTTCAGTTCCCTTCCTAATAATTCCCAGCATTGTGTTGGCCTTTTTTATTGCAATCACACACTGTCTTGACGTTTTCAGTGAGTTATCTACCACGACCCCAAGATCTCTCTCTTGGTCAGTCTCTGCCAGTTCACAACCCATCAACTTGTATTTGTAGGTGGGATTCTTGGCCCCAATGTACATTACTTTGCACTTGGCCACATTGAACCTCATCTGCCATGTTGACGCCCACTCACCCAGCCTCAACAGATCCCTTTGGAGTGCCTGACAATCCTCTCTGGTTCTCACCACCCTGAACAATTTAGTGTCATCTGCAAACTTGGCCACTTCACTGCTCACTCCCAACTCCAAATCATTTATGAACAAGTTAAAGAGCATGGGACCCAGTACTGAGCCCTGCGGCACCCCACTGCTTACCATCCTCCACTGCAAAGACTGCCCATTTATATTCACTCTCTCTCTGAGATACTATCTCAGCAGGAATTAGTTCCATACACCTTGAAGGTTGTGACTGTTTGGTTCTCTATTTTGGAGTATTTTGCATCAAAAGAAGATTTTATATCAATATTGGAAACTATCAATGCTATATATTAAGTAGGAAATATAGCTTTTGTTATCTTTTAATCTAATTTTAGTTGTTTTTTTTTAATTAAACCAACTCACCTGTCAGTAGAAGGGCTGGTGGATACCAGTAAGAGATGACTGGTCTGGGGATTCCGGTACTCCTGGGGAGGGGAAGGTATGACGGTGGGAACAAGCGGAAATGTAAGGGAAGGGGATTGAGACAAGATAATGCTCGACCACCTTCCAGCCTGCGTCCCATCCCGATGGTGACAGGTAGTGGGGTAAGGCGAAATTACTCGCCTCCGTCACTGGTGTTATGTAATGCCAGGTCCATTAATAATAAGACCTCCATCCTTCGGGAATTCCTGCTTGAGCAGGACATGGACCTGGCATGCGTGACCGAGACCTGGGTGCGCGATGGGGAGACCGTAGCTCTCTCCCAGACGGCTCCCCCAGGATACTCGATCTTTCACCAGTCGCAGACTAGCGGGCGGGGGGGAGGGGTGGCACTGTTCATACGGGAGGCTTACTCCTTCCGGGCCCTCCTGGCCCCGGAGATCAAGGGCATTGAATGTGCCGGTCTGGCGTGGGACGTTGGGGAGGGGTTGGCGATCTGGCTGGTGTACCGACCGCCTAACGCACCAGCCAGCGCCTTACTATCCCTGATGGAGGCCTCAGCAGATGGGCATTGGAGCACCCGAGGCTTCTGATCCTGGGTGACTTCAATGTTCATGCCGATGACGTGACCTCCAATCAGGCGATGGACCTAGTGTCTTCCATGGCAACACTAGGACTCTCTCAATTAGTTACGACGCCCACTCACCAGGCGGGGCACATGTTAGACTTGGTCTTCGCGGCGGGAGTTTTAGTGAACGATCTTGCTTCTATAGCAGTGCCATGGTCGGATCACTATGCCCTCAAGGCTCAAGTGGATGTCCCACCCCAAGCCCGTTTAGGCGACGAGCACATTTTAGCTCGCCTGCGAAGCCTGATGGACCCAGAACGGTTCCTGATGGCTCTGCGGGATCCCTGGCCCCCTGACGATTCCCTTGATGACCTGGTGGAGTCTTGGAACAATAGGTTCTCCGGGGCCATTGATGAGATCGCACCTAGGCGTCCTCTGCGCCCTCGTTCAAAGCCAACACCTTGGTATAACCAGGAGTTACGGCGTTTGAAACGGGGACTCAGACAACTAGAGAGGCAATGGCGGCGTACTCGAGACGAAGCAACTCGAACATCTTATAGAGAGTTTATGAAGTCCTATGAGATGGCAGTCAAGGCCGCAAAGAAAACATACTTTGCGGCCGAGATTGCGTCTGCAACTTCACGCCCGGCACAACTGTTCAATATAATTCGGACTCTTACAACACTGCCACAGGGCAGACCAAATTCTAACGAATTGGAAATTGGCTGTGAGGCTTTTGCGGATTTCTTTGCAGATAAAATCGCGTTGCTCCGTTCCGACTTCCCTGCCATATTAGATACAGTTAGCGAACCTGAGGCTCCTTGCCTGTCTTTGGATCGTGTTCTGGACGGCTTCAGTGCTCTCAGCCTGGAAGAAGTTGACAGGATCCTCCTATCTGCACGCCCAACAACTTGCAAATTGGACCCATGCCCCTCCTGGCTTATTAAGACCTGCCAGAGGGAGCTGAGATATCCTATACGGGATATCATAAATAGATCCCTATTGGAGGGGCATTTTCCATCAGCGCTTAAAGAGGTGGTGGTCCATCCCCTCTTGAAAAAAACAACGTTAGACCCGGCCGAATTGGCACATTATCGGCCGGTCTCGAATCTGCCCTTTTTGGGCAAACTTATTGAGAGGCCAGTGGCGTTGCAGCTACAGAGTTTCCTGGAGGACGCTTCTGTCCTTGACTCCTGCCAGTCTGGCTTTCGCCCGGGCCATGGGACGGAGACAGTGCTGGTCGCCCTGGTGGATGACCTTCAACGGCATCTGGATCAAGGCGGCTCGGCGGTGCTGATGCTGTTAGACCTATCGGCAGCATTCGATACGCTTGACCATCGGTTGCTGGCTTGCCGCCTTGCCGACGCGGGGATTCAGAGGCTGGCCTTACAATGGCTTTCCTCTTTCCTTGACGGTCGGGGACAAAGGGTGGCAATTGGGGATGAACTGTCCCGGAGACACACGCTTGATTGCGGAGTGCCTCAAGGGGAGGTACTTTCCCCGATGTTATTTAACATCTATATGCGCCCCCTTGCCCAGATTGCCCGAAGGTATGGGTTGGGCTGTCATCAGTATGCTGATGACACCCAGCTCTATCTACTTATGGACGGCTGGCCTGCCTGCGCCCCAGAAAATCTGGACCGGGCGTTACAGGCGGTAGCTAGGTGGCTTAGGCTGAGCGGGCTGAAGCTGAATCCGGCGAAGACAGAGGTCCTTTGCTTGGGTCATTGTGGCCCGGGAAGGGAAATCCCCCTGCCAGTCTTTGACGGGGTGCCGTTGACAGCGGCGCACAGGGTCAAAAGTCTGGGGGTACTATTGGAGCCTTCATTGACAATGGAGGCTCAGATAGCAGCCACTGCCAAGTCTGCATTTTTTCATCTTAGGCGAGCGAGGCAGTTGGCCCCTTTCCTGGAGCACGACGACCTAGCAACGGTGATTCATGCCACGGTCACCTCAAGGTTGGACTACTGTAATGCCCTCTACATGGGGCTACCCCTGTGCCGAACCCGGAAACTGCAGTTAGTGCAGAATGCCGCTGCCCGGCTGTTATTAGGGCTCCCAAGATGGGAGCACATTCGGCCGGGGCTTCGGGATCTGCACTGGCTGCCAATAACATTCCGAGTCTGGTACAAGGTGTTGGTCATTACCTTTAAAGCCTTATATGGCCTAGGACTTGCCTACCTTAGGGACCGTCTCTCCCCACACGTTCCCCAGAGAGTACTAAGATCGGGTTCACAAAACCTGCTAGTAATCCCCGGGCCAAAGGAGGCCCGTCTGAAATCCACCAGGGATCGGGCCTTCTCGGTAACGGTGCCTTACTGGTGGAACCAGCTGCCGGAGGAGGTGAGGGCCCTGCGGGACTTAGGGCAGTTCCGCAGGTCCTGTAAGACAGTCCTCTTCCGGCTGGCCTACAACAACTAACTGACACTGAGAATTTCTGGATGGAGCTAGAATGCATTTGACAGACCGCTGATTTTTATGTTCTATGTTCTATGTTTTATTAATTTATTGTTCTAACTGTTACTATGAAATTGTTTTTAAGCTAAACTTTTAACTGTTACTATGAAATTGTTTTTAAGCTAAACTTATGTAAGTTTACATGTTGTGAGCCGCCCTGAGCCACTTCGGTGGGAAGGGCGGGATATAAGTCGAAATATAAATAAATAAAATAAATATCCTGGCATACATTACTCTATGTTATTGATTATGATAACCAAGAGTTTATATTGTGATTGTTTTTTTTTAAATAAATTATGTTATCAAAAAAACAGAATCTTTTTTCATTTTCACAGGGATGGTGGGGAGAGAGAAATGATCTCAACTCAGATGGAAGATGCTGGTGGAAATGGAGGAAGAAACACTTGATTCAGAACAGTAGTCTTGTTCACTCAGCTGTTAAATGGGAGGCAGAAATGGTTTTCAGATCCATTGTACTGAATTTTAGTTTTAAAAAAGCAACCCTGGGGGTTGCATATCATGAAGTATATCTGGAATGGAAAATAATAGCAAAAAAATTAAACCCAAGTTGTCATGCCTGCCTTCTTGTTCAAACAGTGTGTACAACAGTTCTATTAGTCCTTGTGAAGAAAGGGGAAGTGGAACAAGTGGGTTGATCAGGGAACTGAGCACATGGGTGGAAGAGCAGCAGAACTCCAGAAGGCAGGAAGCAGATACAGGCAGAGTTAATCTATGATGAAACAGCAAAAAGGAAAGGAAAACCATGTCATTTCTGCATTACCTGCACCTATACCTGCTCCTGTATCCCTTCTGTCCAGATCTCAAACCCTAGGTGCTGAGCAAACAGGAGTCAAACTTGCCCAAGTGTTCTGCTTCATTTTTGTATAAATCAGGTTACACAAGTGGGGGCTTGCAAGATTCATGGGAGAAATTCCACCTCCCACTTACCTACTGAGCCCAGATAACACTCCCTGCTGCCACCACTCTGTTGCCATAGCTGGACCTAGCATGGCTCCCCTATGACAATACCACCAGGTCTGGGGCAGCTCCCAGACCCTACTATCGGACACAGGAGGAAGTCCATTGTCTTCACAATTGCAGAAAATGATCTTCATTTCAGGGTGATTTAAACCTCACAATGTAATTTTTAAGGTTTTCAGATTTTTCTACAAACCTGGGGGTCCCCTAAGAATGATCTGTTTTGTGTCAGTATGACCCTGATCTGTGGATTTAAATAGTCACAGATGGGTCTACACTTGATTATTGGATATAAGATATTGCTTGATTTTGATACTTGATATTCCAAGCATAAAACTACAACTTTAATCTATACTAGCATAAGCAATTTCATTCTATATTAGCATAAGCAATTATGACACCCCCATCCACTTCCCTCCCTCAGAGGCAAGATTTCCCTCTGTTTTTCTTTCCCTTTTGTGACTAAGCCACCTCAGTTGTCTGTTTTCTTCTTCCCTGAAGGATTCTGGCTGTTCCATTCTGTAACATACAATATTTTGGCTCTTTGCTCAGCCCAGGTACCTGAGGGGAAGAATAAGAGCCCCCTTAATTTATTACTTAAATGGTATTTGAGAAGTTTTAATATTCCGAATTAACAAAATATTTTGTTCAACAAAGAGGGGAAAGGTCAGGTGAAATCAGGAGTAAAATTTCTGAGATAATATAGGTAATTCTGAGGTAAAATCAGTACATGCACAGACTTATATATTCTTATATTTCAGGCTATAGTTGCTTAAAAATCTTTGGGTTGAGAGGCTTTTGTTCCAGTATTTTTCCAAACACTCTAGTATGCTATTCACTGACTCTTTTGGCCACCAGAAGGCTGGAACACTCTTCCCAATACCCTTTCTCTTGAAACACCAGTACTCTTTGTAAGTTGCTGTAATTGTAATGGCCAATGGCTTTGTGCAATAAATTTTACTACTACTACTACTACTACACCAGTACTCATCTTGAGTTTTTAACTGACTCTTAAGGTCTCTAAAAGCAGTTTCTAACCACACCACACCACACCAGGAATCTCTGCACTCTTCAGAGCTATCTCTCTGTTTAACTGCATGTGGAATTTTCTTGTCTCTCTAGAAGATCTATCCCCTTTCCTTTGCCCAAATGGGAGTCTCCGTCTAACTATCAATTCATCCTTGCCAACTTTCCCCAATTTTCCTGTCCGTGTTAAACTGCTCTCAGTCAGGACTAAATTCCAAATGTGTCAGCAATCAACTCTTGTCAGCTAGGGCTGAAATCAGTCTGAATTCTCAGGATCCAGTTCAGAAGTCTTTCTCTGTACTTCAGCTGATGCTACTCAATCAGATTTGTTGGAGCAGCCTGTCATTCAAGGCTCTCTGTTTCTGTGAAGAATTAACCATTCACAGTCCTTCAGCTGCTTGCACAGCACTCCTAAGCTTTTAAAAAGTGTAGTATGTCACAGCAGTGTCATTTCCTGTTGATATTCATAGTGGGTGGGGGCACACTTCACATTGTAACACAGAATCTAGCAGTATTTGTATTCTGCATCCTGTTTTTTCATGTAAAAACTCATTAAAGAACTATGCACTGTTACATGATAAAACTGAACAGAAATCTTCTCATAGCCTTTATCTTTCTTCTCTTCCTATGGTGAAATTGTCCCTATATACTAGACAGCTTGCTGGCAAAAATTTACTACAGATCAGGCAGTTTTGCAATCCTATGGTCAGTCTTCACTTTTTTTGGTCACTCCGCAGCAGATTAATTGAAGAGGTGCAGTTGTACAAATTCACAAGGAGGTTCAAAGATTAATTCCAGGACAGCAAGGAACAAAGTGAAGTAAAATGAAATGATATTTGACAAGAATGTTGGCAGAGAAACACTATCAGAACACCTTTCTGGATTTTATAATGGAGAGGTGGGATTTGATTGTGCCTGATGAGCCATTCTAATTTCTAAGTGAAATTAATAGACAACACTATTCCTTCATGTCTGACTGGTTTTTAATCTCATAAAAGAGAGTCGGGTTTACTGCTTGCTCCGTTGCTTGGAAACATTCGGCTGAATGTAGTACAATTGCAGTTTAGGTAGGGAACTTGCCTATTTTTCTAACTTGGCATCTCTGGAGGCTGACACATTCTGTATATAAAATTATGTGCCAAGGCTAGCAGCTGGACATGCTGCTTTGTTGCAACCTATGTCCACCTCTAGTCCAATGCCAGAGTCTTGGAAATTCATCTCAAAAGGGCAGCTGAGCCTCTCAAGGACATTCAGCTTTGGCTTTCTCTACTGAGCTTGCCAACCAGCCAGAGTTTTATCTGCAATTATGATTTATTTATCCCAGTGGAATGTTCTGTGGCAATGTTGGTATGTCTCTTACCATCTCTGTAATGGAGATTGCTTGGCTTAAATTACACCTAAATGGCAACACCTTACAAAAACCTACATCAAGAAATGTAGGGGGAGGACCCTTTCTAAATACCAGAAAGTAATTGAGTGCTTACTAGTTCATTAGATTATTGTAATTCAACCAATTACATTAGATGTTTTATTTTATTGATCACAACAATTTACACTGTGTAATCCACCCTGCATCTCAGTGTACTATAACAGTGAAATAAAAAGGTGTACTATAAACAGTTAAAGAAGAATTTAAAAATGAGCATGGCTTCATTAAGAGCAAGTCAAACAAAAGCTACATCTTTTTACATAACACACTTAGTAGACAAGGGGATGCTAGACCAAAAGCCTTGCTGAAGTCTAGAGATATTTTATGAACAGACATTATATTCTATCCACTCTGACAATCTCTATATAAAGCTTTAAGAATGGTGACATGAAGAAGTTAAAAGAATCATTATGTGGCTAAGGAATCTGATGGAGAGCCACATAAGATAATACTTTGACATCAGTTTTTGCATTATCAGTGATGCCATTACTGGGTCCAGTGTAGCTAAGCATTACATGAATAACTTGTATGAAAGGATAAACTGTGCATTTATCGGATTGGAGGGTTGTACTAAATTGACAAGGGTTATAAACATTTTGGAAAATTGGCTAAACAAGCAAAATAATCTCAATAAAATGGAAAACTGAGTTGACAGCAGCAGTGACATTAAACAAGGAAAAATAAATGTGTGTTTCTAGACAAGAAAGAAGTTTAACCGGCATAAAATGGAGGAAAGCAGGCAGCAGCCATTTCAGGAATCCTTAAGGAAGCCACAGTGGATCGCACACTGAACCCACCAAAAATCTTATGTTGCATGACAAAAGGCCGATAACATCTTAGGTGTTATTGTTCCTTCTTAAAAAAAAGTTGTTCCTTTTTTAAAAAAAGTTTCAAATACCTTTATTGATGCTATTAAGAATATACATAAAAGCAGGGCTTTTGAAATAGAAATAGCCCAGCAGGAACTCATTTCCATATTAGGCCACACCCTCTGACATCACCATTGTTTAATGTAGAGCTTGATTGTAGAAAAGGCCCAGCAGGAATAATTTGCATATTAGGCCACACCCTCAGGTGCCAAGCCAGCTGGAACTGCGTTCCTGTGCGTTCCTGCTCAAAAAAAAGCCCTGCATAAAAGACAAGCTATATGAAAGATATACACATTCAAGAATCTTAATAATGGATGTAACAATGCATATCTATGTAGTTACAGTACAGAAAAGATTCTTGTTACATTTTGATATAACTGTTGGCTTGCAAAAATAATAAAAATAAGAAATATAAGAAAAATAAAAATAAAATACTCAAATAGCAAAACATCAAGATGTCTTGAAAGTATCAAATGATAAAAGATGCATTAGGAACATTGTCTTGTTCCATCCCAAGTTCAACAAATATAAAGTAGAAGAGAAAAATGGAAAGAAATGGACAGAAGCAAAGAGACAGAGATCAGAAAGAGAGAAGTTGCTAGTATGACAGGTTATTCAGAATTATGTCATGAGATGCCGTAAATTCCATAAACGAAAACCACTTTTCTGCAATGGATGTGGACCTAGGATATATGTCGGATACAGCGAGGTAGTCTGTGATCTTTTCCATAATCAGCTGGTCCCATATTTTTGTAAGCCAAAATGGATGGTGTAGTATTAGAGTTCCATAGCGATGCTATAGCGATGCTATAGCAGTTTTTGCTGCTGTCAATAAACTGTCAATCAGATCATGCTTCAGTTTAGGAATCTCTGATTCTTGCTAAAATTGAAGAAAAATAATTTCTGGAGACAGAGGAACATTATATCCAGTTATCAAATTGATATGTTCTAGAACTTGTCTCCAGAATGTCTCAATAAATGGACATTGCCACCAACAGTGTGCAGATGACCCAATTGCAACATGCCCTTTCCACAGTTGGGAGAATAAATAGGAGAAAGTAAAGACAGCTTTTTGGGAGAGAGGTACCACCTGGTCAGAATTTTAAAATTCTGTAATTTAGGCATTCCTAATTAAAGTATTATCTACATGACTGGTAGGGTACTAGCAAATTTGCTCCATTCAGGAGTGGATGCTGTATCTCTTGAGTGGTTGTTGCACAGGGATGGATGACCCAGGGGCATCCTTCATTAGTGCCAACAGACAGTGAACAAGGAGGTGCCTGGGAACTGGGAAGAGTACTGCAAAGAGTGCCTGTGATCCTCTATCTATGTAAGGAGAGTATTGGGGGGCGGGTGTGCAGAGAAGTTTGAAATGTCACATACTGGGGATGGGGACAACAAAAGTGTAGTGACTCCTCTACATGTTATTATGTGGTCCTACCTAGCTTGCTGGGGGGAAAGTGCAGATAACTGGGGAAGGCAATGGCAAACCACCCCATAAAAAGTCTGCCGTGAAAATGTCGTGATGCGATGTTACCCCAGAGTCAGAAATTACTGGTGCTTGCACAGGGGATTACCTTTACCTTTTTACCTATAGGATTATTTTTCTTGCTTTAGAATTTATTTGATAAAGCCCCAGAAGCAAAACCATGGCTATCGTCTTTGATTGCATTTTTCCCAAACTCACTGCAGGCAACATACTGATGCCCAGTACTCCTGTGATATAGAGATTGTCTCTGCTGCTTTTTGGGGTAACCAATGACTTGAGAAGGAAGAGGGTTCTCTTTACTTACAATCAGCAAGTTCCACTGCTGGAGCTCCTTTACAAGGTTAATTGTTTCTAAGAGGCTGGCAAAGCCAACTGTAGTAGTGCTTCACATCTGAGACACATAGGATGAACTTATTAGTAGTTTTTCTGGCTAGTGTACAGAGCATTAATTCATTGAGAGAACTCCCTACACATAACAATTAGAATGACATTATGAAAAAAAAGTCTATTTCAGGCTCTTTGTATAAATATCAAAATGCAACTTAAAATAGTAGTAATGACCTTGGCACATGGTGCATTCCAGTGATTTGTGATTAGCGTGGGTTAATGGGGGTCTTTGAACGCATCTAAGCCATTAAAGTTCTCCCAATTGGTCATTAATCCCCAAGAAATGCCCTCTGACTTTGATAATTGATACTTAATTTATACAAGCTTTCTCACTGAGAGCACTAGGCCAAATCTTGAAGTCATTATGTTAGGCCATGATCCAAGTCATACTGAAGCTAAATTAAAAGACTTCTCATGGGTAGCTAAAAGGTTGTGGACAAGGAATCAGGACCTCTGACCCTTGCTGCCCATTAAGTCTTGCCTCATCAAGATTTGAGTAAGAAGCACACAGTGAATGTGCCCAGTGGATCCAGAGTCAAATGTTGAACATGGAACAGTCAGGGTGGTCCTGTTGGATTCTCAATACTGGATCCACACAAGACCTCACTTAGAGTAGAAATCTGAAGATGGATAACAAGCAAACCTGAAATTACCAAGTCTGACAAGTAGCATGCATCAAAACTATGATGCAGTGAATTATAAGCCAGACATTAAGTTCTGCTTGACTTGGCTGCCCTAGTGCTGTGGTCTGTGCTTCCTTAGAAGTTTTTCAGTTTTCTAAGTGAGAATATCACTGGTAGTTAAGCTTTCCTGATAGACAGCTTCCCTACCATTACTTCCTTCGTCCTGCAATGTACAGCCATAGGAGACTTTCAAGCGTACCCAAGAGTACTTAGTTTCTGTTCACTTGGGACAATGAGGAAGTCCAACAGGTCAGGTGTTTTGGGCATTCAGGAAATATTCAGGAAACCTGATTTTTTTTTTGTTTGAGTTAACCAAATGCATAACCTCAGTGACAGACATGGATCCCCCCCGATAAACTTCTGTGCAAGGGCTTTGCTGAAGATTTTTTTTTTTAATGAAAACATGCTGTCCAAGAATAAGAGAGAATCCTTACAGATAAAGGAAAATCCCCACCCCATCCTCAGTTTTCCATGGAATCCTTGCAAATCACAAACAGTTATTGGGAGCATTCTATTTTCTCTTCCCACAGTAGCATATTAAAGAAAACAACAGCCCTGTTCAGGTGCCATGTTCTTCCCACAATGTCCTTCTTTGCACACTCATTGTGAATGTTGTCTGAATGTCTATGAAGGGGAACAGTGCTTATTTGCAGTCTCTCCTCTGAGACCAAGGAGGAGAACACTTGTAGAAGCAAGGAAGACAACACTTGAGGCATGCACATATTGAACATGTTTACAAAGTAACTCTTGGAATGGGCTATGGTCCCTTAGAATTCAGAAAAGTTTGTATGATATGAGCTAAGGCCTTCCCAAATCCATACACAAATGCCATGGAAGGGCCTTTAGGGAAAGATGTTCTTTTTCTTTTATCCTGAGGGGCTCTGTCACTCACATATAAATAACTAAATGGCCTCCTATTTGAAAAAAGAGTACACAACAAATGTTTAATCCTCTTCCCCATTTAAAATTCATGGAAAGCCAGTTTGGTAGGGCTGCCAACCCCTGGTCCGGGCAGAGAATCTCCCACCCAGGAGGTTCAGCGGGGGAAACCTCCCCCTGTGTCACTGGCGCGATGCCGTAATCCGGCAGTGAAGTCATCAAAATAGTGGTGCCCTTGCAGGGCCACTCTAGGCGTTTCCAGGAAAACTCTATGGTTTTCCTGGATGCTCTAGATATTTGGAAGGTGAAACTCTATGGTGCAATAGGCACCATAGAGTTTTAACCTCTGAAATGGCTAGAGCGTCTGGGAAAACCATAGAGTTTTCCCGGAAACGCCTAGAGTAGCCCTGCATAGGCGCCACCATTTTGATGATGTCACTTCTAGGTGACGTCATTTCGGTGCACGAATGTTCCCCGCTGGGGGATGAAGGAATGGAATTTGCAACCCTACAGTTTGGTGTAGTGGTTACGTGCACGGACACTTATCTGGGAGAACTGGGTTTGATTTCCCACTTCTCCACCTGCACCTGCTGATGTGACCTTGGGTCAGCCACAAGTTCTCTCAAAGCTGTACTGCTCAAGAGTAATTCTGGGGGAGCTCTCTCAGCCCCCCTACCTTGCAGAGTATCTGTTTTGGGAGGGGAAGGGGAAGGAGATTTGTAATCGACTCTGAAACTCCTTTGGGTAGCAAAGGGTGGGGTATAAATCCAATCTCTTCTTCTTCTCTTTTCTTCTCTAAAATGCCCATCATATGATGAATTTATTTCTCCATCTATCACATTAGGGGGAAAAAATAAGGCCTGCCATTCTCTCCCACAGCTGCCTTCTCAAGATTCCTTCTTAGAAAGAGAAATAAAAAGCAATTTATCAAGATAATGACTTTTATTTCGAGGTGTCTTGAGTGATTTATTGACTGGCAGCCTGGAATCATATTTCTGCTAAGCAAAAATAGATGAATAGTGCTTAGTGTTAACTTGGGCCTAGGGTTGGTAACTCTGGGTTGAGAAATTCCTGGAGAATTTCCCAGGAAAGAATTTAGTAGAATGAAAGGAACTCATCAGAAATCTTATGCTTCAGCGTCCACCTGCTGAATCTGCCATTTTTTCCAGGGAAACTGATAGAGTTACCAACTCCAGGTTGGGAAATTCATGGAGATTTGGTGGTCAAGCCTAGGAAGGCTGGGTTTTGGAGAGAGAATGAACTTCAGTGAGGTATAAATGCTAGAGCAGGGGTGTCAAACAGGTGGGCCAGGGGTCGAATCAGGCCCCTGGAGGGCTCCTATCAGGCCCCCAAGCAACTGGCTGTCATCTATTTCCTTCTCCCACTCTCTTGCTTCCTTCTGCATCATAGCTTTGCCAGGCTTACTCAATCACACAGGAGCTACAGAACAAAACCTCTATTTTCTCTATTGGAGGAAGGGGGAGGGAGAACTGTCAGAACTTGTAACTTTACGTGCCTTGCTTGACTGAACTGACTCCATGTTATAACTTAGAGGGCCTGACAGCGGTCATTGACCCAGGCCCCTTTGCTATGCTAAATATTTAGGGCAGTAAGACAGGCGGCAGAAAGTCTCTGCTCAATATCCACAGGTGCCCTTTGAAGCCGGGCCGTTTGGCCTTCGCAATAGGGGGGCATCCTCCTTTGCTGATAACGAAGGCTGGGAAGAAGAGACAAGCGCTTGAGCCCGTGTGAATTATTGTTTTATTATGCTTTGCTGTGGGCATAAAATGTAACCAACTGCCCAGACTCGCCATTACTGTTATTTCGTTACTATAGTACTGTTGTTCTTCAATAAAGATCCTAACTTGCAACAAGTATTGGACTCGCTTGAAGTTCCTCCAAGTTCTGACAAGAACTTGCTTTGTCAGGCTCTCTCAATCACACAACAGAGCTACCGAGCCAAGCCTCTCTTCCTTCTATTGGCTGAGGCTCCTTCCCCTCCTGGTCCCCTGGAGAACAAAGGAAAGAGCCAGAGCTTCCTTTGCCCAGTTCCCTGGATCCCATCGGAGAAATACAAAGAAAGCACCTTTAAGACCAACAAGCACTAATGTTTTAATCTTGTTTTTAGGTTTTTTTCCTTTAAAAAAATCTTTGTGTTTTTCTTTATCCTTTATAAAGTTTAAATATCTGCTACCTTGTCATAAATAGGTACACACATGGCATGGCCCAACCTGACGTAGCTCAGCATAACAAGGTCTTATTTGTGTAAAATTCGGCCCTCATAACAAATGAGTTTGGCACCCTTGTGCTAGAGAGCATGCTCTTCAAAGCAGCAATTTTCTCCAGGGGAACTGATATTTATACTCTGAAAACTAATTGTAATTCCAGGACATTTCAAGGCCACACCGAAATATTGACAGCTATGGAAATCTTGCCCTCCCTCACATGCAGCAGCCTCCCGTCTGTTGTCTTTCTTGCTGAGCAGCCCTGTTATTTATTTTCTTATTATTTGTTTTCCTATGGCTCTCCCACCCAGCTGCTTTCTTATATATGTATGCATGTCTGTGTCTCTGTGTGTATATTTTTGTTGTTGTTGGTCCAAACCAGGAAACTGAGGGAAGAGATGAAATCATCTTCTTATATACACTTTTGAAATGGTACATGGAAGGCTCTTGAAAGTTCAAAATTTCACTTGGAGGAGAAAAAGCCAGGTAGGATGTATGAGATGAACAGATAGTAAAAATGAGGTATCTTTTTATTCACACAAACACCAAATAATGTGTTGCCAACAAGCAAGTATTTCTGCTGTTCAATTGTATTTAAGACAAGATGTTTAAAACTTTGAGGAGAGTGGCTCCCTTTTCAGTTTCTGCTCAAACACTCAAGCATATGTTTCTGAGTTTCACTGACACATAAAGTTTAGAAGGCAGGAACATACAATCAAGTTCTCAAAATTCTTCTTTATACATAGACCAGTGATCACTCCACTTTTCTAGAAGCTATTTTCCTTTTTTACTGGGCAAGGATCACTTTTCTTGACTGGAAGCTATTTCCCATTTTGGCTTGAATGAGCATCCTCTTTGATCCACTCATTGTCTTAGCCTCCTTTCCAGACCACAATCAGTGTTTAACTGTCTCTTTTTCAACTGTCAGTTCCCAACTGTCATAACTGACTTTTTCAACAGAATTCCATTTGAACAAAACAAAATTCTTCATGAATGTTGCCCTGTTTGTGGTCCATGAACCAAAGTTTATGACAGTAGACCTGTCATAAACTTACAGAGATTTTTAAAGCAGTTTGTGGCAGTTCATTGAGAGAGCAGAAAACAGAGGTTTGAAAGGACTCTAATTTATATCCCTGCTTCCTGTTCCCCACAAAAGTCTTAAAAACAACTGAGCAATGGGAAGCAGCCTGCTTCCTACTGCTCATCTGTTTAGCACTTTTTGTGCAGTCCCTTTAAAGTTTAAAGAGACTGCACAAGAAAGTGTGAAAAGCAGTGGGGACTGTACAAATTTAAGGTTTAAAGGAATCCACAATTTTAAAGTTTAACGGCATTGCAACGGCACCTGGATCGGGGCGGTGTGGCGGTGCTGATGTTGTTGGACCTGTCGGCTGCGTTCGACACGGTTGACCATCGGCTACTGACCCGCCGCCTCGCCGATGTAGGGGTGAGGGGGTCTGCCTTACAATGGCTTGCCTCCTTCCTCGGGGATCGGGGACAAAGGGTGGCAATTGGGGGCGAGCTGTCCCAGAGGCGCACACTGGATTGTGGAGTGCCTCAGGGGGCAGTTCTCTCACCAATGCTATTTAATATCTACATGCGCCCCCTTGCCCAGATTGCCAGGAGACATGGACTTGGGTGCCATCAATATGCAGATGACACCCAACTCTATCTGCTAATGGACGGCCGGCCTGACTGCGTCCCAGAGAATTTAGACCAGGCCCTGCAGGATTTGGCAACCTGGTTGAGGAAGAGCGGGCTGAAACTGAATCCAGCGAAGACAGAAGTCCTTTGTCTGGGTCGGGGCGCTCGGGGAGGGGAAATACCTCTCCCGGTCTTCGACGGGGCGCCGTTGAAAGCGGCGCACCGAGTTAAGAGCCTGGGAGTTTTACTGGAGCCTTCAATATCAATGGAGGCCCAGATTGCAGCCACTGCCAAGTCAGCCTTTTTCCATCTAAGGCGGGCAAAGCAGTTGGCTCCCTTCCTAGAGCGCCAAGATCTGGCAATGGTGCTTCATGCAACGGTCACCTCGAGACTGGATTACTGTAATGCCCTCTACATGGGGCTGCCTCTGTGCCGAACCCGGAAGCTGCAGCTGGTGCAGAACGCAGCGGCTAGACTGTTGCTGGGACTCCCTAAATGGGAGCACATACAGCCTGGGCTGCGCGAACTGCACTGGCTGCCAGTTACATACCGGGTTCGTTACAAAGTGCTGGTCATTACCTTTAAAGCCCTATATGGTCGAGGACCTGTCTACCTCAGGGACCGTCTCTCCTCATATGAACCCCAGAGAGCACTGAGGTCAGCCGGGAAAAACCTGCTGACTATCCCCGGACCGAGAGAGGTGAAGCTGCAAAGCACCCGTAACCGGGCCTTCTCCTCTGTAGCCCCGAGCCTATGGAACCAACTTCCAGAGGAAATGCGGGCCCTGCGGGACCTAGAACAGTTCCGCAGGGCCTGCAAGACCTTCCTCTTCAAACTGGCTTTCCCTGATGAAAATGGAAATTGCGAAGGAAACCGCCATCAGAAAAAGTAAACATAGCACTAGCACTTTTAAAAAATTAATTAATTTAATTTTAAAGCTTAACCAGATTTTAATTAAATGCTGATACTGTTTAATGTAGTTTTATTTACTTGTATAATTTAACTCTGAACCATATTGTTAGCCGCCCTGAGCCTGCTCCGGCGGGGAGGGCGGGATACAAATAAAATTTGTTGTTGTTGTTGCACAAGAAAGTGTGAAAGCAGCTGAGCAATGAGGAGCAGCATGCTCAGTTGTTTTTCATGCTTTTTGCAAACCTCATTTAAAGGGACTGCAGTCTCTTTCAAAGAGGTTGCAGGGCCACAACCATGAACCAGTCTGATTCATCAACGAACCTCTTGGTTTGGTTCATGCTTTGGTTCATGCTTTGGCACAAACCTACATGAACAGAATTTTTCTGATTCATGCCTATCCCTACTCAAAGGTTCTCAGACTCTGTTAGGAATTAACTCTTGACAGTCTTTCAGAGCAACCTTTAAAAATTATCTCTGTATTTCGAGTCATAACTTCAGGAGAATTCCAGGCCCCACCTGGACACTGAAAGGAAGAATGAAGAGAATGCCAACAGGCTCCGTGTAAAATCAGCTTTTCAATACGATTATCCAAACACTAGTATTAATGTCTTGCAAAAAGTCTCAACAACACTTTCATCATATAAATAGGCTTCCCAACCCTCCCGCCCTGGCAGGGGACCCCCGAATTTTCAGCCTCCTCCCCCGCTCTTAAAAAATCTGGGGGCGGGGGGAGAGAGAACATACCTGTAGACGTCATATTGTTTTACAGCTTGGGATCCGTTTTTAAAATGTGTCTCTTTAAGGCTGCACAGGAAACAGGAACGGTCCCTCCCTTTCTTTTCCTATGCAGCCTTGCTTTCGTTTTCACAGCGAGCAAATTCTGCTGGAAGAAGACCAAGTACGGTAAGTATTTGTGTGTGTGTGTGTGTGTGAGAGAGAGAGAGAGAGAGAGAGAGGGAGGGGGCAGGGAGGGGGGATTCCCTGGTATGGAGGCCCTCCCCGCCTTTAGAAAGCATGGGGGAGGAGGGAAATGTCTACTAGGCACTCTATTATGCCCTATGGAGAACGATTCCCATAGAGAATAATAGGGAATTGATCCATGGGTATTGGGGGCTCTGGGGGGGCTATTTTTTGAGGTAGAGGCACCAGATTTTTAGTATAGCAGCTAGTGCCTCTCCCCAAAATACCCCCCAAGTTTCAAAAATATTGGACCAGAGGGTCCAATTCTATGAGCCCCAAAAGATGGTGCCCCTATCCTTAATTATTTCCTATGGAAGAAAGGCATCTAAAAAGGCATGCTGTCCCTTTAAATGTGATGGCCAGAACTCCCTTGGAGTTCAATTATGCTTGTCACATCCTTGTTCCTGGCTCCACCCCCAATGTCTCCTGGCTCCACCCCCAAAGTCTCCTGGCTCCTCCCCCAAAGTCCCCAGATTTTTCTTTAATTGGATTTGGCAACCCTACATATAAATCCAGTTTATTTTACCACAAAGCAATCAGCCTTGGAAAGGTGTGGATTGGTCCAAATTCAAATGCCTACATCCACTATGTCTGTTTATTTTCTTTAGTTGCCTATATATATTATATTGACAGCAGATTAATCAATACAACAGGTTCAATCGATTTTACTTTTCCTGTTTCGCTTCCATGCTTTATCTCAGCCCAAAGCTTATCATTTTACAAAGCACAGCTCCTTCCTGGATATAACTGGATATAATGCTCCTCCTTCCTTTTACTATCACTTCACTCTACTGAAGATGAGAGTGAAGCGATAGTAAAAGGAAGGAGCTGTGTAAGTCCAGGGCAGTGCCTAGATTAAACCCTGCAGAGGCCCCTATGCAATCAAAATCTTGGAGGCCCCCTGGAAAAATTTTCAGAGTCAGAGTACCCGCCCCGCCACTCACGGCCCCCACTGCAGCCTTCAGGTACCTTCTCAAAAGCCCCTTAGACAAAACTGCAGGGGAGAGGCAGAGAGAGGCAGATTTGGCGATGCTGCCAGCAACAGCCGCACAAGGCAAGTTGGGCAAAGAGCAGCTCAGTTGCTGGCTGTGCGTGCAGGCTAGGAGGGCTGCAGGCAGGGAGAAAACTGGGGGGGGGAGCTAGCCTGGGCCCCCTAAAGGCATGGGGGCCCATAGACCAGTGCCTACTTGACCTAATTGTTAATCCAGCCCTGGTCCAAGGGATCCCCAGGTCCCACCTGGAGGCTGGTACACCTAAATGCAATCCTCAGGCATCTGCTACTATTGCGCCCCGGCTAAGACCCTACCCACCATGTGCAGTGTACTAAATAGCCAGTATGCCACTATTGTTGTGTTGTGTGTTGGACTTAATGTTTAACAGAGCATTCACGCATGCCCGGCTAAGCAGGGCGCAGAGACTCACAATACAAATTAGACCTGGACTCTTTGGGAGCCAATCAGCAGGTTTGGCATGAAGTTCAACTGTTGTGATTCGATATGGGGGTCTGGGTGTGTGTGTTTCTGTGCATGCATATAAGGGGGACCACAGCCCTGCCATGTTGTTTTGTTCCAAAGTTATTAATAACACATGTTCCTGTTTTGAACATCAATGCATTGAACCCAGGATTTAACTCCTTGTGGCAGTGGCTCTTTCTCTTTCCACACCCAGAGGCACAACCCAGAATGTGTTTCCAACTAACTATGCAGCCAGTCATGGTACACCATGGTGATATAAAAGTCAGATGAGACAGGCTATATCATGCTGTTTTCTCTCCCCAGATACCTTCTAGAAGCAACCAAATGTTTATAGTTTCTCAGCTGAGAGGGATTTTATGGACATCAGTTAAAATGTTTAAATATTTGTCAATTCTTCAAATATGAAGGGATCTTTGACTTATCCTCAAGAAGGTACATGACTCATGCTCACCTGTATTTCCATAGGTCATGCAATATTGCTTGTAAGAAGAAAGGAGAAGGGGACCAAAGATTCACTTTTTCCCCCCTGAATGTAATCAAGATGGTGTTGCCAGTACCTAATAGAGGCATACAATTAAGAACTGCATACAGAGAATGACATTTTTGTTGCAAAAGAAGAAGACTGCAGATTTATACCCTGCCCTTCTCTCTGAATCAGAGACTCAGAGTGACTTACAGTCTCCTATATCTTCTCCCCCCACAACAGACACCTTGTGAGGTGGGTGGGGCCAAGAGGGCTCTTACAGCAGCTGCCCTTTCAAGGACAACTCCTGCAATAGCTGTGGCTGACCCAAGACCATTACAGCAGGTACAAGTGGAGGAGTGGGAATCAAACCCGGTTCTCCCAGATAATAGTTCGCAGACTTAACCACTACACCAAACTGGCTCTCACACCAAACCGTTGCAGGTGTTTTAACCCCTGCCAAAGACATTCATGTCATAGCATCTCATGACCAGATGGCCATGCCCCAAAAGTGGGGTGAGGTCATTCATGGCAACATGACTGTTGACACATACCTTTCCAGAATGGTGGAGTATGACCCTCAACAAGGACTGCCATTTGGCCAGTTTTTGAGCAGCTGGGTCAATTCTTTCAGTGCCTGTTAGTATAATAGGTATAAAGCAACTAGAAGCCTGAAGCCAAAAAACCAGCTGGTTAGTTTAAACCAGTATATGAAATTCAGCCACCTCACACCCTCCACACATACTTCAATTTTTTTCTTGGCCCTCATTGCCCAGATTTGGGGTTCACCCAGCTTCCTTTGGACTCTATCCATTCCAATGCTAGCTCAGGATACAGGGATGGCTTCCTGGAACAAGAGCAGCAAAGAGAAACGGAGCTATAAGATATGAATGATGTAGCACATAAATCCCCAAAGTGAATCCTCCCAAAAGCTATTAAAACTTGCTGTGAAAGGTCACCACTTGTGTTGCTTTTCACACCATCATAATCAATGACAGACGAGGAATTTTCTGGCTTAAATACTGGAAATGTAATATATGAAGCAATCACCTGAAGGCATTACTGTTTTTTATCTTGGCAATAGAGCTATTAAAAGGCTGGGAGTTGGAAAAAGGAAATATGAATTCTTCCAGTAAATCCCCTGCCCTATCCAATAATTTGGTGAGAAGTGCTATCTTAGAAGACATTGGTGTAGTTGCTACATAAATTGGCCTTATCTGTCTTTGGTGATCATTTAACTTTGAGTCCCATCATTGCTGAGAACCTAACAAGGATTTCTGAATTAATTTTGCTTTACACCTGTATACAGGAAGCAGGGTGCACAGGAAATGACATTATTGCAGTTTTTCAAACTATTTTGTCAAGGCTCCACTTGTCAGTGTGTGACAGAATGGGGACTTAACCTTTGCACATCAGTGCTGCTGCTGGCAAGGCTCCCATTCACCTAGCTTTTGGATTATTCTCTGAAAGCTGAAGCTCAGGTGTATAAATGCCTACTCAAGGGGAGTGTTTGATGATTTACTTTAACAATTTTTCCTTTCCATGCACAACAGTTTCTTCCTGGCATAAAATGTCCTTCCAAACTTAGATAAATGTTACCAGGGTAATTTTTATGTACTAAAATACATAACAAATAGAAACTTTGGATACAAACCAATGACTGAGCAGAGCACAATTGCTCCCCTTCTTTACAACATATAGTTCAGGATGAAACTACCAATAAGCATGCACAGAGCTTTTCCTGTATTCCTCTCCATTCCTGCAGCCCCTCCTTAATCCCAGTAAAGATCATTCCTGGAGAGTCACCAGTTTTTGCAGAGGACCAGCGGGGCGGTGGGAGGATGTTTTGCTGAGCTGAAGGGAGACGAGACAAGGGGATGTATTCCACCCATTTCCTGAGCAGAGCCATGCTTATGGAAGAGGAAGAAGGAGTGTTGAAGAGCCAGTTCAAAAGTCTCTTTGTTAAACATTAGAAGTATAATTAAATCCCCTGTTCAAAGGATTGTTTTATTAAATATATTGTTTAGCTACAATCAGCAATTTCCTCAAAGACCTGGTTTATATGAACTAGTATTTTTAAAATAATTGGAAATCATGTAAAGATTTTGGAATTTAAAATAATCTAACATTAAAGTAAACTCTTTTACTCTACTATACAATAGTTACAAGTTATGTTGTACAACTGATTTTTTTCTTGTGTACTTGTAGTCTTGTCTTTTGTTGTACTTAATAATTTTTGTTGTACTTAATATTTTTATATCATATCCTATATGGGATCAGCATATCTGTGAAACCGCCTTCCCATATACCCCCCATATAGTCTTAGGCTCCATGGATCAACATCTGCTGGTAATCCCTAGCCCAAGAGAAGTCCACTTAGTCTCAATCTGGGTCAGAACATTTTCTTTCTTGTATCCCATAAATAAACAAATTGAATGGCTTTTAGTGTTGCTACATTATCTCTTGTTGCAAGTACAATTCTTGTGCCTTTAACTTTGCTTCTGGGCATGCACAGGCTTCCAAATATATTATAGACCACAACAATTACATGAGCTGACCTGCTTGCCACCAGTGTAGCAGAACCAGAGGATATGGTAGCCAGTCATCCACTGGCAACCATTGGGAGATTTAGAATAAAGCAGGAATCAAGTGGCAACTAATTTTTATTCAGAACATAAGCTTTCGTGCGCTCTCTTAAGCACACTTCATCAGATAAGGGGATCAGGTATTATGAGCTGAAATATAAACAGTATGGCAAACTAACTGGTCACATGGTCACATAAAGCAGTGTGGCTAGGCCATTTGGTCTGGATAGCCATAAAAGGTAATAAAATTCTCTGCCAAATGGTGTTTCTGCAAATCTAGGTGAATCACAAAAGGACATGTATATCCAACTTGTAGTCCACCCAATCAACTTATCAACATCAATCTATACATATTAAACATAATTCTAGTCTGCCATTAGAAAACAAGAATACATAAAATGAAAATGGGTTAAATATATGTAATGAGATAAATAGCCAATATCCCTTATTTGAATATGTCAATATAAAACATTATTCTATACACTATTATAAAAGAGAAATACATTGGAATACTGTGGATGTATAGCTATACACACTGAGAGCGGGTTTAGCATATGTAATGAGATAAAAAAACAATGTCCCTGTTCAGTCCTGGAGAGGTGTTTGTTCCAAGTTTCCTAATAATTTGTAATTCAGCAATTTCTCTCTCCATTCTGTTCTTGAAGTTCTTTTGCAGTAAAACACCCATTGAATGCTTTGGAAGGTTAAAGTGTTCTCCCACAGATTTCTCAGTTCTGTAATTTCTAATGTCAGATTTGTGTCCATTTATCCTTTGGCACAGGACACAAATCTGACATTAGGAATTACAGATCTGAGAAATCTGTGGGAGAACACTTTAACCTTCCAAAGCATTCAATGGAATGGGTGACCTCAAGGTAGCTGTTTTACTGCAAAGGAACTTCAAGAACAGAATGGAGAGAAATTGCTGAATTACAAATTACATTGGTTTTTTATCTCATTACATATGCTAAACCCACTCTCACTGAAAGGTTCTAGCTACAATGCTGAAAATTTGTTATTTCTACCTCAAAAAACAACCCCCCCAGAGCCCCAGATACCCACAGATCAATTCTCAATTAAACCCTATGGTAATTGGTCTCCATAGGGAATAATGGAGTGCCCAGCAGACATCCCCCCCCCCTTGCTTTCTGATGACCCTGAAGCGGGGGGAGGGCCTCCAAACCAGAGGATCCCCTGCTCCTGCCTGGGGATTGGCAACTCTACTTATGCTGTATGAAGAGCTGTATGAAGACTGGTATAAACATTTAACAGACACATACTAATGCAGTCCAACTCATGTACCCATGCACCATCATTACTTAAAGTTTTGCCAGAGAAAAAGCAGCCATATAAGAATGTACCCACTCCAGTTTTATTTATTCACTGATTCATTCCATTTCTAACCCACCTTTCCACAGCAGCAAACATGAGTAAGAAAACCAATAAAAGCCAATTAAAAAGAATTTTAAAAGAACAATGAGTATAACTCTGAGTGCTGAAAATTCTGTCTCTGCCCTTCCTTAAGCTAACAGAAATCACAAGCAAAATCATTATTTGCACTGGGTTTATATCACTGTAAAAGTAACCTGTCTTCAGATAAGGGCACAGAGAGTTACTGCAATGTAAAGATAAATCAACCCTCAGTTTCACATTATATGCTCATCTTTTACAGCTTGACCAACACTCCAAGTCCCCCCCACACACTTTTTACTCATTTCTCATCACACTATCCATTCTGCTGAGTTAAATTCTAAGAGCATACCTCTTAGCTGCCTACTTCTTATACAATTCAGTGAGGAACACCAAAAATAATGCTACCTCCTTGCAAGGAAGCAGCACCTTTCATCTGACTGAGCTTTTGTGACAGCTGAACAATAGGCAAAAATTGGAGAGGTAATTTTTTTCCCTTGCCACTGAATGTTTTGGGGAAACTTTGCCTTTAAAAACAGTAAAAATGGAAGGGGGAGAATTTCTGTTTAATCTTTGACTCAAAGTCGTAGAGGCTCTGCCAGAAAAACAATGGGAACAATCTCTGTCCTACATTATTCTCCCCACCCCAGTTCACCCTATGTCCCCTCCATGCAGCTTAGAACAGCCTACAGCTATCAGACAAAAATCCCAATCATAGGTGGCAGATGGGCAACCTGGGAGCCAAAGGGGGGGGGGATTCATCCAAGCTGGAGGTTCTTCTTCTTCTCTGTTCCTCTGGGTGGGCTTGATATGCAAGCACCTTAGTTTGATGGATCGAACTGGGACAGGCAGGAGAGGAAAAAAACACAGGAGCAGCTGCATTATTAAAGAGCTGCACTTGCAGAACTGGATGGGGAGGCCATGCAGCACTGCACAGAGAGAAGAATTTAATTGTGTTGATTTAAATGGGATCATCTAAAGAATGTCAAGTGGCTTGACAGATCTGTCAATTTTCGCTTTCTCCTTTCTTCCCTACACCCCAAGGTAATTTTTAGCTGCACAAGAGGAGGGTACATACCATGACTCAGAAACTGTTTACTTGAGCCAAACCCCTCAGGGGCCATAGAAAGAGTCTAGCAATCCTGCCACAAAAATAAGTTTTCATGGGAAAGGCCTAGGATTCAGGGATGCAAGATTAAGGGCTAACTTATTGGTTTATTTCCTTTCCAACTGAAATTGCAAGGGGATGGGGTATAAAGATAATTAAAATGTACAAGACAGTAAAAGCATAAAAATAAGCTGCTAAAATGCACTACAAAAACAGCTGCAGCAGAAATTTTGATTATTCTTTTTTGGGGTGGGAGAAACCTGGACTAATAGAAAAAAATTCACTAGTCATCAGAAGACAAGCTGTGCCAGAATTGCTCATGATGCATGCAACATGATGAATGCCACTTGAAAACACATCCTGGGACCGATGCTCCATTCTATAGCTGTAGCATAGCCAGTGGCTCCAGCCCCAGTCTCAGCCAGACATGTGTAGCAATGGTGAGACTCTTTCCATACAGAGGGAGATACTGATGTCAAATGACTACACATCACCAGTGCCACACATGACTTGTTTCAAGCAGCTTCCAGCATGTAACTTAAGTCTTACGACGGTATGGATGTGATTTTATTATCTGCTTCCCTCCAGGCCATTTTTGGGGGAGAGGTTGTAAAGAAATTGGGGAGGAATCTTTTACTTCCCACCAGGCTTCAGAGAAGATTAGAAGCAGTGTAAGTATCTTTCTCTGATGCTAAAGAGGAAAATAAAAATGAGAGTCTGAGGAGGTAATAGGGTTGAAATTTCATATTGTGTACCAATTGTTAAGGAAGTCTGGAAACAATGAGAAAGACTCATGATGCTTGATATTCTCCAAAGCCCCTGAGAAGTGACCAACAGCTCCTCTCCATTGTAGTGTCTTGTGCTTGATTAAAGCACCGCGCGACCATGCAGCAAAAGGGCGACCAGGGGAAGTCCCTTGGTCACCCAGCACAGCGCAGGAAAGACTCTGCCTATCAGGATCAGTGACAGGAAGTTTGACTGGCCAGGATTGGACTGGCTAGCTGGAGGGCTGTTCCAGGTCTAATGTATATAAAGCGGGTCCCAGCCCGCGTTGCCAGTTCTGTGATGTACCTTCTAATAAAGTATGTTGCCTTCTGCACGTCTCGTCACTGAGTACATTACACTGGCGACAAGGATGGGATCTGGCTAGGAAGGCTTCCCCAGTGGGAAGCAGCTGACCTGGCTGGAGACGAGGAAGGTGCAGGGCCGCAAGAGACTGAGACGCCCGCCGCCACAATGGCAAACTCTACAAACTCTAGCATAACAACGGGCCATCTTGCTGAATTCAACCCCGACCACCCCGAATGGTGGGAGACCTACACTGAACGGGTCGAGTGCTACCTGAGGGTCAACATGATCATGGACGACAACCAGATGAGAGACGTCCTGTTGAGCGTCTGCTGTCACAGGCTGGGGCCAGGCCAGGCGAAGTCCAGGGGCAGTCCAAGGTCTGTAGCTGGGTAGCAAGGAGGGTCCAAAGCACCAAAACCGAATCACAGTCCAGGTATCGTAGGTCAGAGGTTCAGAAGCCGAAGTCAGGGGGTCCAGAAGGCAATGCCAGAGACAGGGGGTCCAGAAGCCCAAGTCAGAAGCCGAAGTGGATGCTAGAACATCAGGTAAGTGACTAGTTGCTTCCACAAAACCTTCTCTCAAAGCCCACAGCTATATAGCCCTCTGCTGTCTGTTGCCCATTTGGGCTAATTGCTGACTCAGAGGGCAGCCAGGATCCTGCTGAGACTCAAGCACCCTCACTCCTAGAAGGGCCAGAATCCTTTCAAAACTCAGGGCTCAGGGAGCGTCTTGCTCGTGAGCATGCCGCCCTCCTCTGATCCCTGAGGTCCTGACAAAGGCGGTCATGCACATGAGCCACCCAAGAGGGCGAGGTAGGGGGGCTTGGATCTTCTCCAGCAGGAGACAGGGGCACTGGTGCAGGTGGCGGGGGCACAGTTTCTTCTGCAGGCTCGGCTTCTTCTGCAGGGCTCCCAGCACCCATGACATCTGCGGAGAGGCAACCTTCGAAATCACACGAGGCCTCTCTGCCCCAGCGAAGCTCACCGAGAGGACATACGGGGAGGTCGTCAGACTCCTCACAGGGCACTTCTCGCCCCAACCGTCCCTTGTCGCCTGCAGATTCCTCTTTCACAAGAGGGATCAGAAGCCTGGGGAAACGGCTGCAGTCTACCTGGCCGCTCTCCACCAGATCGCAGGAAACTGCAGTTTCGACAAGCGGGAGGAGGCTCTGAGAGATCAATCCATCTGGGGCCTCTGGGACAAAAGGCTGCAGCAGAAGTTCTTCGCCAAGGAAGAGCTCACCCTCCAACAAGTCTTCAACGAGGCGATGGCCTTCAAGAGGGCCACCAAAGTGTACAGCCACCCACGTGGAGAGGCAGTCCACCATGAAGAGATGGCACCGGGCGATCGGGAGGACGAAGAGGCTTTCCAGCTCCGGCGGCCACAAGGAGCGGACCCAAGAGCCCCCACGAGACAGCGAGCGATGGAGAGACCCCCCACCATCAAATGCGCCAGCTGCGGCGACCCCCACGAGAGGAGGGACTGTCCATACTGCACCATGGACTGCCGGAGCTGTGGAAAGATGGCCACATCGCTCGGGCTTGCCGGGCCAAGAACAGCCGCCGGCAACCGACAGCGCATCACGAGTCCACCGAGGCCCACACGACAGCATCTACCAGCCTGCAGGTATTGAACTTGCCCCTCTCTGCCCCCGACAAGGTCAAAATGACGGTCCTCATCGAGGGCGCCCCCTGCCTCATGGAGGTGGACTCGGGGTCATCCATCTCCATCATTTCGGAGGAAACCCTAAGGAAACTATGCCCCCGCCGCCGCCTCCAACTGAGGCCGGCTGACTTTGTTCTGAGGGATTTCCAAAAGAACCCGGTGCACATCGTGGGCTGGGCCCGGGTGCGAGTAGAGAGAGGGAACTTTAGGGGACCCTTGGACATTCTGGTGGTCAAGCGCCAATTTAACACCCTACTGGGGCTGGCCTGGTTCCAACCACTAGGGATCCAGTTAGTGGGGGTGGAGCACGTGCAGGCAAGTAATTTTGAGGACGTCTGACGGGAGTTCCCAGCAGTTTTCGATGGGTCCCTGGGGAGTTACAAGGGGCCGCCCATTACCCTACCGATCGATCCCCTGGTCAGACCGATCCGGTTCAAGGCGAGGCATGTTCCGTTCGCCTTAAAACCTAAGATAGAGGCAGAACTGGACCGCCTCACAGCCCAGGGCGTCTTAGAACCAGTGGCGTATGCAGCCTGGGAAACTCCCATAGTAACACCGGTGAAACCTAATGGGGATGTGAGAATCTGCGCTGACTACAAGTGCACGATAAACAAAGTGCTCCAGGACAACCCCTACCCCGTCCCAGTGGTCAGCCACGTTCTAGCAGCTCTAGCAGGGTCCCGGGTTTTTGGGAAGCTGGATTTGGCACAAGCGTACCAGCAACTACCGGTCGATGCCAAGACAGCAGAGGCACAGACCATTGTGACCCACAGGGGGGCCTTTAAGGTTAGAAGGTTGCAGTTTGGGGTTAGTATTGCTCCGGGGATCTTTCAGAGCATAATGGACTCTCTCCTTAAAGGGATCCCTGGAGTACAGCCATTTTTTGACGACGTTTTAATCGCCGCCCCAGACGCAAGAGAGTTCAGCAGCCGCCTGCGAGAGGTACTCCGCTGTTTCCAAGCGGCGGGACTGAAAGTAAAGAAAGAAAAATGCTTGTTAGGAGTTCCGCAGGTGGAGTTCCTGGGTTTCGCCATGGACGCGGCGGGAATTCACCCGACAGAGGACAAGACCAGGGCTATTGTCCAAGCCCCAGCCCCCACGTGTAAGGCGGAGCTACAGAGTTTTTTGGGCTCGTTGAACTTTTATCATTCATTCTTGCCCCACAAAGCTGCTGTGGCGGAACCGCTGCACCGGTTGCTGGACAAACAAGCCCCGTGGGTTTGGGGTAAGCGCCAAGCCGCTGCATTCCAAGTGGTGAAAGACCTCCTGGTCTCGAATGCCGTGCTACACCACTTTGACGAGGGCCTGCCGCTGATCCTGGCTTGCGATGCTTCCCCGTACAGAGTGGGCGCCATTCTGGGACACCAACTCCCGGACGGGAGGGAAGTTCCGGTGGCGTACTAATCAAGGACCCTGACCCCTGCGGAGCACAACTACGCACAAATCGATAAGGAGGCTTTGGCAATCGTGGCGGGGGTACACAAATTCAATGACTACCTGTATGGTAGGCGATTCACCATTGCCACTGATCACAAGCCGCTCCTGGGCCTCCTCGCCCCTGATCGTCAGACCCCCCAAATATTGTCACAAAGAGTCCTAAGGTGGAACCAATTCCTGAACTCTTACACCTACACCCTGGTGCACCACCCAGGCAAAGCCATGGGGCATGCGGACGCCCTCAGCTGCCTGCCGCTTCCCCGCAACGAACCCTGATCCCACCCTGGCCCACATGGTGATGCTCATAGAGTCCCTGCCTGAGCGCCCCCTCCATACCGCTGAGGTAGCTCGGGCAACGGGCAAGGACCGTATCCTTGCTCGGGTTTTGGACTGGGTGGGAAGGGGGTGGCCTACGGGCAAGGTGGACAGTGAGTTCAGGCCGTTTGCATCACGTAGAGACGAACTGTCCGCCCACAAGCGGTGCATACTCTGGGGCAGTAGGGTGGTGGTTCCCCCCCCCCATGCGCAAACAGGTTCTAGAAGCTCTCCTCGAAACCCACCCTGGGATAGTGAGGATGCAAGCCCTGGCCCGAAGCTATGTGTGGTGGCCAGGAATGGATGAGGAGATAGAGGGGTGGGTGAGAAGGTGCCAACCATGCCAAGAGTCCAGGCCTGACCCACCCTCAGCACCAGTACACCGATGGGAGTCCAACCGGCGGCTGTGGTCCCGCCTCCACCTAGATTTCACCGGGCCGTACCAGGGTCAAGTTTTCTTCATCCTGGTCAATGTATACACAAAATGGCTAGAGGTGATCCCGGTAGCGTCCACCTCCACAGCAGCGGCCGTCAGAGCCTTGCGGAGGGTTTTTTGCACGCACGGGATCCCCGATACCTTGGTGACGGACAACGGTACCGCATTCACCTCCCGGGAATTCCGGGAGTTTATTGGGAGATACCTCATAACACACATTAGATCTGCTCCCTTCCATCCGGCCACCAACGGCCAGGCTGAACGCATGGTAAGAACCACCAAAGAGGGCCTGGGGCGTATTGTTCAAGGGGACTGGGACCACCGCCTCGCAGCCTTCCTGTTCCATAACGGGATTACCCCCAGCCCAACAACAGGGTACAGCCCCGCAGAGCTACTCATGGGGAGGAAATTAACAACCAGGCTGGACAGGCTACACCCGGACCGAGCCACAGATGTCCGCAGCTCCCAAGAAGTCAGGAAAGCGGTGCAGGGGTTCTTCCCGGGCGATCCCGTGTATGCGAAGAACTTCGTAAGCGGCCTGGACTGGGTAGCCGGCCGGGTCCTTAGGGTAATGGGGTCCCGATCCTACGAGGTAGCGACTGAGGGGGGCCAGGTACTGAGAAGGCACATTGACCAACTGCGCTGCCGCACCTTGCTGGAGGAACCACCAGAGGCTGGGGAAGTGATGAGCAGGGGATAACCAACGGTGGAAACCCAAGAAGCGGCCCCGCCAGCACCCAGTCTGCCAGCATACGACCCACCGAGGCCGGCCGATCCTGATCCACAGCCAGAGTCTGCCCGCCAGCCATCGGGGGCGAATCCCCAAGAAGAGACCCCCTCCCCGGGGGCCGTTCCCGTGCTGATAGCCACCCCGAGGCGATCCACCCAGGAACGCAGGGCGCCTGCCTACTTGCACGATTATGTAACTTAAACTAGGGGGGGAGGAGTGTAGTGTCTTGTGCTTGATTAAAGCACCGCGCGACCATGCATCAAAAGGGCGACCAGGGGAAGTCCCTTGGTCACCCTGCGCAGCACGGGAAAGACTCCGCCTATCAGGATCAGTGGCGGGAAGTTTGACTGGCCAGGATTGGACTGGCCAGCTGGAGGGCTGTTCCAGGTCTAATGTATATAAAGCGGGTCCCAGCCCGCGTTGCCAGTTCCGTGATGTACCTTCTAATAAAGTATGTTGCCTTCTGCACATCTCGTCACTGAGTACATTACACCATGCTCTGCATATTTCAGAGGACACAGAAAGAGAATCAGTCTATTGAACTCCTGACATGAAAGGAAAGACCCCCCAAGAGCTCCAGTGCTTCTGTGATACACAAAGAAGGATGAGATGGATATCCAGCAGCATGAAGAAAAAGATCTAACACTTCTTCTTGCACACACAAATGCCACAGAACTCTGCCATGTACAAAAAACTCTGAGTAAGGAACATTAGAGTTCCCAGTTTCAGGTTGGGAAATACCTTGGCTTGCCAATTCCCAGGTCCCATGGGGTTCTCCCGCTTTCCCAGGCTCGTTCCCGCTCCCCAGTCAGCTGGTCGACGGGGGGGGGGGAGCCCCGCCCCCCACAGCCATCATGTCCCTTTCCCTCTCCAGAGACTTCAGTCTCTACTTGAGAAAGCCTTCCTGTTTGGATGGTGTGTCTGTGTCTTTAAGGCTGAAGGGGAGCGGGAGTGGGGAGGAGGCAGAACAACATGGCTGTGAAAGGAGCCCAGACCCTCCATTTGCTGCACAGTCCTTGCAGAGGTTGTTTGCATAGTGTGAAGGTAAACTTGAACCTTTGCTTGCCCTGTGTTACTGTGGAAAACTTGAAAGTTCAGCAACTCCTGAGTAGAGGTGCCAATCCCCAGGTGGGAGCAGCGGATCCCTGTTTTGGAGGCCCTCCGGAGCTTCAGGATAATCAGGAATGGGAGGAAGGGAAATGTCTGCTGGACCATAGGGAATAATGGAGAATTAATCCCAGGGTATCTGGGGCTCTGGAGGGGTGGTTTTTTGAGGCAGAGGTACCTAATTTTCACTGTAGCATCTGATGAGTCTCCTCAAAATGATCTCCAAGTTTCAAAAAGATTGGACCAGGGGGTCCAATTCTATGAGCCCCAAAAGAAGGTGCCCCTATCCATTATTTCTAATGTAGGGAAGGCATTTAAAAGGTGTACAGTTCCTTTAAATGTGATGGCCAGAACTCCCTTTGGAGTTCAGTTGTGCTTGTCACAACTTTGCTTATGGCTCCACCCCCAAAGTCTCCTGGCTCCACCCCCAAAGTCCCCAGATATTTCTTGAATTGGACTTGGCAACCCTAGAAATACCTGGATATTTTGGGGGTGGAAGCCTGAGGAGGGAGGGGTTTGGGGAGGGGAGGGACTTCAATGGGATATAATCCTACAGAGTCCACCTTCCAAAGCAACCATTTTCTTCAGGTGAGCTGATCTCTGTTGCCTAGAGATCACTTGTAATTGCAGGAGAGCTGCCGCTACCACCTGGAGATTGGCAACCTACTCCTTCACTAACCTCTGGGCCAGAATAAAAACTAAAGCTGACCAGTTTTGCCCATGGAAGATTCTGCTTTATGGCTTGAGATTTTATGATTTTATGTATGTGCTGTTGCCTAAGGGTACATGTTGCGGTATCAACTTGTGCACAGATTAATGTGAAGACTTTCTTCTTCCCAAGAGCCAAGCGCCTATCTAGGTCCTTGATTATTAATTTTTGTTTTCGTTTTTGTCTAAAAGAAGGAAAGCACAGCAAGTTGTGAAAGGAAGTCAGGAAGTTCCATTAATTACTAATAAGCATCTCTTGATTATTTAACTAGCTCTATTTTAGAGAATTCTCATTAAATATTTCCTTGTCAGAGCTCCCCAGATGAAGGAGGCATTCACTCCTCATTTCTCCCAGATGGAGGCACAAGCTTCTGACCTGCAATATGGCGAGACTTCAAGAGAAGTGCCCAGCCCTGGGATACTTCCCTGTACAAAAGATGCAGCAAGAGCCATGGAAACTCTTTTCCCCATTGCTGCTGATTCTGCCTGCTCCTCTGTCATGCTGTACATTCAGCTCACATGTGACATGACCACTGTCAGAGCTGTAGGGAACACAAAGCTGATGAACACGGGTTATTGAGGAAGACTCAGCATGGGTTCTGCAAGGGAAGATCTTGCCTCACTAACCTGTTACATTTCTTTGAGGGGGTGAACAAACATGTGGACAAAGGAGACCCGATAAATGTTGTTTACCTTGACTTCCAGAAAGCTTTTGATAAAGTTCCTCATCAAAGGCTCCTTAGAAAACTTGAGAGTCATGGAGTAAAAGGACAGGTCCTCTTGTGGATCAAAAACTGGCTTAGTAATAGGAAGCAGAGAGTCAGTATAAATGGGCAGTCTTCGCAGTGGAGGACGGTAAGCAGTGGGGTGCCGCAGGGCTCGGTACTGGGTCCCATGCTCTTTAACTTGTTCATAAATGATTTAGAGTTGGGAGTGAGCAGTGAAGTGGCCAAGTTTGCGGATGACACTAAATTGTTCAGGGTGGTGAGAATCAGAGAGGATTGTGAGGAACTCAACTCTGTTGAGGCTGGGTGAGTGGGCGTCAACATGGCAGATGCGGTTCAATGTGGCCAAGTGCAAAGTAATGCACATTGGGGCCAAGAATCCCAGCTACAAATACAAGTTGATGGGGTGTGAACTGGCAGAGACTGACCAAGAGAGAGATCTTGGGGTCGTGGTAGATAACTCACTGAAAATGTCAAGACAGTGTGTGTCTGCAATAAAAAAGGCCAACGCCATGCTGGGAATTATTAGGAAGGGAATTGAAAACAAATCAGCCAGTATCATAATGCCCCTGTATAAATCGATGGTGCGGTCTCATTTGGAGTACTGTGTGCAGTTCTGGTCGCCGCACCTCAAAAAGGATATTATTTACAAGATAATGCATGGGATGGAGAAAGTAGAGAAAGAAGTACTTTTCTCCCTTTCTCACAATACAAGAACTCGTGGGCATTCGATGAAATTGCTGAGCAGACAGGTTAAAACAGATAAAAGGAAGTACTTCTTCACCCAAAGGGTGATTAACATGTGGAATTCACTGCCACAGGAGGTGGTGGCGGCCACAAGTATAGCCACCTTCAAGAGGGGTTTAGATAAAAATATGGAGCACAGGTCCACCAGTGGCTATTAGCCACAGTGTATGTGTGTATATAACATTTTTGCCACTGTGTGACACAGAGTGTTGGACTTGATGGGCCGTTGGCCTGATCCAGCATGGCTTCTCTTATGTTCTTATGTTCTTATTATAGCATTGGAGAAAGTCCAGAGAAGGGCAACTGGAATGATTAAAGGGCTGGAGCACTTTCCCTATGAAGAAAGGTTGAAACGCTTGGGACTCTTTAGCTTGGAGAAACGTCGACTACAGGGTGACATGATAGAGGTTTACAAGATAATGCATGGGATGGAGAAAGTAGAGAAAAAAGTACTTTTCTCCCTTTCTCACAATACAAGAACTCGTGGGCATTCGATGAAATTGCTGAGTAGAAAGGTTAAAACGGATAAAAGGAAGTACTTCTTCACCCAAAGGGTGATTAACATGTGGAATTCACTGCCACAGGAGGTGGTGGCGGCCACAAGTATAGCCACCTTCAAGAGGGGTTTAGATAAAAATATGGAGCACAGGTCCATCAGTGGCTATTAGCCACAGTGTATGTGTGTATATAAAAATTTTTGCCACTGTGTGACACAGAGTGTTGGACTTGATGGGCCGTTGGCCTGATCCAACATGGCTTCTCTTATGTTCTTATGTTCTTAAAGCAAGAAAAGTATATCACGGCTAAAATAAACATTGTGTTATTATTGCTCTTGTTATTTATTTACCTTTTAACCAAAATAACCACTATGAAAATATTGGGGGCACAATATTATATTCTTGCTTTTGGCAAAAAAAGAAAAGAAAGGAAAAGAAAAGAAAAGAAAAGAAAAGAAAAGAAAAGAAAAGAAAAGAAAAGAAAAGAAAAGAAAAGAAAAGAAAAGAAAAGAAAAGAAGCTAGTAACGGCTGTGTAGTATGCCATCACTATGGTTAATTCTTATCAGCAGTTTTATATGCACAAACTCCAAAGTATTCAGTTATCACTGTGACAGTCATGTTAAAATGAACCAAATGTTGTTATGCTTTGGGGAACCAGCTTTGATTTTATAATGCATAATGCACAAGTTCACAATTATACATTTTATAATTTATAATAATATGGATCTAGAAAAGCCGTGAAAGTCTGTGGAAAAGTTGATCAGAGACTCTAATGGATATTCAAAATTGAATGAGGGTTTCTTTAGCTCTACAGGCTCTTTGATATCTCCTTCATATCTTTGAAGACTCTAATCTAAACACAGGCCAAAGAAACATGGGCAACTTTCCTCTAGAACACCCCAACACAGGGAGGCAACTGTTGAAAGGGCATATTCTGTGCTGGTTTTTGAGGACCATATGAACCAGAAAGTGTGAAGGTGTTCTGAGCACATGAACTGGTAAGAACTGGAAACACAGAAAGAGTGCATCTGAGATTCTCGATAATTAATGTGCATTAATAGTTCTCATTCAGAAGTGTTCCGAAGAACAGTTCACTTTCACTCCACTACATAGAGGCAGGCAACATCTACCTCTGAATGTCTCTTGCCTTGAAAACCCTATGGGATTGCCATAGGTCAGCTGTGACTATGGGATTGCTATAAGTGCAACATGATGGCAAAAAACAAAACAAAAAAGTCCTCTTCGGAAAACATGTCCCAGTACAAAATGTCTCTCCAAATATGGAAAACTGGAGAGCAATTATCATCATTGATTCTTCCTAAGAAACTAGTGATATAGGAGGACTGACGTTTGTAAGACAAGTGGTTTGAGAGACATTCATCACAGTTTGGCATATAGAAGAACCCTGGAAATTGCATGTTCCATTTTGTATCTTCTGTGGGCCTGTAGCCGGGGGTGGGGTGGGGCTGGTGTGCAGCCTTTCCCTGCCCCTTTCCTTTCCTCTCCTTTTTTTTTTTGCCATTGCTGAGCCAGTGAAACAGCAGCAGCCAGAGCTGGGAGAGCTAAGCAGGGCACAGTGCACTGCAGCAGCAAAAGCAGCAGGTGGAGAGGAGGGAAATAGAGAAGCAGGAGGTGGAGGAAGCTGTGTGGAATGGGCCAGGGAGGGGAGGGACGGATGGAGCTGCTGGCTGCAAAGTACTGGGGTGGGTGAGAGAGGTGGAAGGAAAAACTCCTGCTTGCACACAAGGTGTAGTCCCTTCTTGACTCCAAAGTTTTAGGGTTGGCTGCCTTGACTTGGCCACTTTCAGAGCCTGCAGCTTTTGCCCCTACCCAGAAAGTTTCTGAGAAGCAGCAAGCCCCACAGTGAATAGGAACGGGTGCCCGCTGACTTTTTAAAAAGCACCCTGACTTTTAAAATCTTGGCTATGGCCCTGATCTTTTGGGTAACATCTGATGGGATAAATGCACAATAACATTTTTTCTGCCTGTAGCTCACATGTTTGTTACCTGGTATCTTGAATTCCTTCTTTCTACAGCCCTTTTCAAACTTTACAATAGCATGTACCAGGATACTACCAAAAACACATACTGGATCCCACACTCTTCCTAATACTGAGTTGCCATGTTGTGTGAACAGGGACATTGTACATATTTACTCTTCATGCACAGGCTTGGCTCTTGTGAAAGAGAACCCTGAAAAATTTGGTGGCAAGTTAGTACATACTGGAGTTGTACATGAATGCGAAATACATGCATTGTCCCTATTCACACGTGACTACATGTATTGAGGGGATCAACATATTTGTAGGTTCCCAGTACACAATTGTAACATTTGAAAGGGTTTTATGGAGAAACAGGATTTCCAAGGCTTCATTTCTGATCATGAGAGAGTAAGGAAGTTACTCAGCCTTCCCAAGTTGCCTGCCCAGCCCAGCCTTACCCTCTACACTCAGTTAACTCTCTCTCTCTCTCAGTACCTGCCACCAGAAAGCCTTATAGAATATCTCCTGCTAAAGGCTCCACTCCATTATTGTTTCTCTCACTCTTCTTTCACTAACTCTCATACTGACAAGCATAGATTGGGGGAAAGGGGATCAACTGCAGCCCCTCCCTTGATAAGTGTGACTCAATGGGATCAATGTGGGTACAGAGATCAGATTGCCAGAATTCAAAATATAAATGCGTTTAACAGGAAATAAAACACACATGTGTGAACTAGATACACTGCATTCTAAGCAAAGTTCCAGATAGAGCGATAAAACCACAGTCCTCTAACCCTAACTTTATACATACCCTAAAAATAGTAAATATATGGTAGGGTATTTATTCTTGAAGTTGCAAGCACTCAGAATTATTCTATTACTTTCCATTCATGACCTTTGTTCAGCAACATGAGATCATGGCTGCTATTGCAATGGAGCTCAAGTGCAATACAGCTCCTAGTAAGAAGACAAGATGGTTGAGAGAAATTCTTCTTTATGGTCAGGGGATTTATAATCTCCCCTTGCCTACCCATAGTGGGTCACCTTTCTTTTCCTGTCCCAAAAAGAAAGGTTGACATTCTACCATTTCATCTCCACAAGATCTGTGGCTTCAGTGCGGTTTTATTGTTGTTATCCTTTGTTCTCCCAGGCTGGGCTATCTGCATATTTATGCTGGATGTCTCTTGTGCTGAGAGATGAGTCATACCCACCCTGCTTTTCTCTTGTGTTGCTGTTAGCCTGTAAAAGCACTTAGCACTCTCTGAGAATATATAGAACATAGACCTGATTATTGCAAGTCAACAACAACCTTTTTGGCATAACAGCACAGATGTGCAAAATCAGCAAGGGAGAAAATATATATTACCCCAACATTTGAAACATTCCTCTCCTCTTAGAAGCACAGCACAGATATTTAGCCACACTCAATAATCTCAGGGTTATTGGTAGACAATAGGAAGAGAGTCTTATCTCCATTAGATTGTCCCTCATGATTTTGAAGAAGAGGATCTATAAGTAAATGGCACAAATATCATAGTAAAATGTACAACGCAGGAGAACATGTTCAGTACTTTCTATATCTCTTGAACCACAAACACAAAACCTGTTGGAATATGGAATTTTCTTAAACTTCCCATACAACACAGCAGAAGGAAGGACATAACAGCGGGCTAACATGAAAGCTCTACAAAGGTTAGGGGAAGTCAAGCAAGAAAGATATGTTACCAAGGTTCCACTAGAGGAGATCCCCGACCTCAAAGGGGAACATCTGCCAGAGGCCAGGCTTCTGAGTTATTTCATTTCAATATCTACAAGTCTTTGTTTAATCAAACCAAATGTAATCCTCTCAGGGAGGGAGACTAAATCATCAAAACTGAACCCAATTATGGAGATTTTTTTCCTTCTATATTGGGTAGCCATGCAGATAATTGGGGTTCAGATAGCATGTATTGCAAGTCTTGATATGAATTCTGGAGTGTCGGACATTTCACCATAGGCTTGTTTACTGAAGCAATATAAAGTCATGAGCAAAGGATCACTTTTCCCACTATAGATGTACTCTCCAGTTGAGGGCTACTCAGAGTAGGGATGCGTGTTTGGCTCTATCCTGTCTGAATATATAACTTGGAGGGGGTTGTATTTATATGAGTATGTGAGAGCACACATGCATGACTGGAAGTCATGGCTGCCTTCTGGTAACCCCTAGTGGAGCTGGGAAGCAAGGTCATTCAGAGAACCGGCTTGCTATTGCCTGCCTCTGGGATTCCTGGTGTCCTGGCCCTGGTATTCCATGGAGGTCTCCCATCCAAGTACTTGCCTGAGACAGCCGTACCTAGCTTCCAAGATCTGATGAGATCAGGCTTGCCTGGACTATCCAGGTCAGGGCCTCTTGTTGGTATTTTTTAGGTATATTCAGTACCTGGACTGATATTTGAGATTCTCAGCAATACCATTCACCAGGTCCCAGGTATTTCCAGAAATATTAGAGAATATTTGGGAATATCCAGGGATGGCATTTTAAGAATCCCAGTCCTGCCCCCCCCCCCCCCTAACAGGTTTTCTGAACAACTGGTAAGACGCTGTTCTCCCAGGCAAATATAATCACACATTAGGGGGAGCACTAATTGTCTGCCCAGTCATGATAATTCTGTCACAGACCACAGATTTCTGAGTATGGGCAAAAAGGATAAAAGCAGGTCTGGCTTTCCATTCCATTTAAGGCTGAGTTTTTTGGAGTGCTGGTGTGCCTCTCGGCTGGCTGCTCTGGTCTCTCTGTGCCTTGGATTAATTATTGCCTCCTGCTGCCTCTCAGGGAGGACCCTCTTGTTGTATAGTGCCGGGACTGATTAGCACTTTGCTTTAAGATACTATTTTAAATACTGTTTTAAAGGGGGGTAGGGGTTGCCTGGTGGGTTTTAGTGCATGGGAACCTTTATTTTCTTTCTGGCTCTTTTTGAAAATAGTTTTGTATTTAAAGCTGCAGTACTGCAGTCGGAGCCCTCTGCTCACGACCTGAGTTTGATCCCAGCAGAAGCTGGTTCAGGTAGCCATCTCCAGGTTGACTCAGTCTTCCATCCTTCCGAGGTCAGTAAAATGAGTACCCAGCTTGTGGGGAGAAAGCGTAGATGACTGGGGAAGGTAATGGCAAACCACCCCATAAAAAAAAAAAGTCTGCCGTGAAAACATTGTGAAAGCAACGTCACCCCAGAGTCGGAAACGACTGGTGCTTGCACAGGGGACTACCTTTACCTTTTTATTGTGAGGGGGATAGGGGTCTGAGCCACCCTCACATGGGCTGCTACTCCTGGTTCAGTTGGTGTTGGCAAATGCAACCCCTTGCTAGGGTTGCCAATCCTTAGTTGGAAGCAGGGGATCCCCAGGCTTGGAGGTACTCCCCCTGTTTCAGGGTTATCAGAAAGGCAGGAGGGAATGTCCACTGAACACTACATTATACCCTATGGAGACCAGTTTCCCATAGGGTATAATGGAGAATCAATCTGTGGGTATCTGGGACTTGGAGGGGGGTTATGTAGAGGCACCAAATTGTCAGCATAACATCCCCTGCCCCTCCTTACCATCCTCCCCAGTTTCAAAAAGATTGGACCAGGGGATCCAATTCATGAGCCCCAAAAGCTTCCCCCATTCGCCATTATTTCCTATGATGATGATATGATGATGATATTGGATTTATATCCCGCCCTCCACTCCGAAGAGTCTCAGAGCGGCTCACAATCTCCTTTACCTTCCTCCCCCACAACAGACACCCTGTGAGGTGGGTGGGGCTGGAGAGGGCTCTCACAGCAGCTGCCCTTTCAAGGACAACCTCTGCCAGAGCTATGGCTGATCCAAGGCCATGCTAGCAGATGCAAGTGGAGGAGTGGGGAATCAAACCCGGTTCTCCCAGATAAGAGTCCACACACTTAACCACTACACCAAACTGGCACCACTCTCTATTAAAGGGTAATTCATACCCCACTTTTAAAGAACTGGATATCTATAAAGGGGATTAACAACCAATATTTTTCATGGTGCCTGGTCTTAATCCATTTAGCTTTGTTGGTGATACGATACAAAAGAGGAAGGCGACTACAGTTATGAATTTCAAATGCACTGCATCACCATAATAATAATAATAATAATAATAATAAATTTTATTTGTACCCCGCCCTCCCCTGCCGAAGCAGGCTCAGGGCGGCTAACAATACGGTGCCCAATGGTGCACCAACAATAAAACAGTTACATTGGAAACATTAAATTGAACATTAAATTAACCTTAAAAGCCTGAATTAAAGCAATTAACTAAAACATATTATAACGCTATCCTTGACACTCTTCTAGTTGATGCTGATGGCGGATTTCCAGTTATTCATAAGCTAATTTAAAAAGGGTGGTCTTGCAGGCCCTGCGGAACTGATCAAGGTTCCGCAGGGCCCGCACCTCCTCTGGGAGTTGGTTCCAGAGATGTGGGGCTGCGGCCGAAAAGGCCCGAGAGCGAGTGTTCTGTAGTTTAATTTGTCTTGGCCCAGGGGTAGTCAGTCTGTTCTTTCCTACTGACCTCAGTGCTCTCTGGGGTTCATACGGGGAGAGACGGTCCTTCAGGTAGGCTGGTCCTCGGCCATATAGGGCTTTAAAGGTGATAACCAGCACTTTGTACTGGACCCGGTATACAATCGGTAACCAGTGCAGTTCGCGTAGCCCCGGCCGTACATGTTCCCATCTTGGGAGACCAAGCAACAGCCTGGCCGCCGCGTTCTGCACTAGCTGTAACTTCCGGGTCCGGCACAGAGGCAGCCCCATGTAGAGGGCGTTACAGTAGTCCAATCGTGAGGTGACCGTCGCATGGATCACCGTTGCTAGGTCCCGACGCTCCAGGAAAGGGGCCAACTGCTTTGCCCGCCTCAGATGGAAGAAAGCTGACTTGGCAGTGGCTGTTATCTGGGCCTCCATTGATAATGAAGGCTCCAGTAAGACACCCAGACTCTTCACCTGCTGCGCCGCCTTTAGCTGCACACCATCGAAGGTCGGGAGGGATATTTCCCCCCCTGGAGCGCCGCGACCCACACAGAGAACCTCTGTCTTTGCCGGATTCAGCTTCAGCCCACTCAGTCTAAGCCACGTTGCAATAGCCTGTAACGCCCGATCCAGGTCTTCCGGGGGGGAGGCGGGCCACCAGAGGTTATGCTGGACATGCTAAATCCCATGAGACCAGAGCAATTGGTGTGAATACTGAGTTATCATTAGTCCTGCAGAATATCCATAATTTTACATTCTTTTGAGATAGAAATGATTTTTCTATTCTCCATCTAAAAAAATCACTTATTTTTGAACATATAGATCTAAATGTTCCTGAACAAAATGGCTCCTTTCAAGTTTGTCCTGGGGCTTTCACATAATCTTAGTAGCCAGAATTAATGCCACATAAAATGATAAGGTTGGTTAACAACTGAGCAAGTCTGTGATTAATTACTGGTACTTATATAAAACACTACTTTAAAGCTAAAGATACCAGCAGAGCTTGGAGTTCCTGAGAAAATACTTGTGTAAGAATCCAACTTCAAGACTCACTCCTTCAGTGATGCCTTTCCTGAACTACCTTGACTGTTTTTCTATTATTGTTTTATTCCTTTATGTTGTAGACAGTAAATGAAGAATTGGCAACTGGAGGCCCATGGACAAATCTGGCTCCCAAAGGCTTCTCATGTGACCCTCTAATACAAAGGGTTTCCTGACCACAACCCTAACTTATGCACCTCAGCCATTCACTCCCTTGCACAAATCAAGACAAACAAATGGAAGAAAGCAGCTGAAATGCACAAAGCGGGAGGGTGACGGCAAAAGAATCTCAGGTGCTGTTGGGGCGGGGGGATGAGCCCTATACTTGTGCCTTGGATCCAAACGATGGAATTAATGTTGCTAGCACTTCTGCCTTCATCAGCTCCAAATGTGGCCCAGTTAATTAAGCGTCAAGCAGAGCATGAAGCCCTTTGGCCAGGGACCATGTCACTTCTCTGTTCTGTAAAGCCCCTACCACACCACTGGCAATGAACAAATGTTTACTAGTAATAGTAGTGTCAGCAGCAATAAGGGGGTGCAGTGAGATGCATGTTTAGCATCAGTGGCCACATGAGAAGTATTTCATGAGTCAGATGCTATTAATACCCTTTGCCTGAAATGGAAATGTCATTTTCTTTTTTGTAAAGGACTCCAAGCCACTGCCCATGGGCTGTACAGAATATAAGAAATCTGCCTTCTTCTGACTTTTTGTTTTAACTTTCCTGCTTCTGACTCATAGGCAGCACCAAAAGGATTTTGTTCTGTGGAAATAATTATATGTTTTATTTGGGGCCATTTACATGCCACCTTTCCAATTTGAAGATATGCTCAAGTTGGCTCGCATTCAGTACAGCAATAATTGTAAAACAGAAAGACTCAAGAAATTAAAAACAGGGGAGGTCTGTTTTTTTAAAAAACAAAAAACAAAAATGGAACACAAGCAAGAGGAGCTAACCTTTGCCCCCTCTTGTACTTACCCTTACTACATTCTGGTGCTTTCAGCCTCTGCCTCCTATCCTGAGTCCAGCAATGAGCTGGGAAGGGGGTGCTGAAAGAAACAGCACATGGCACTATCAGGCACAGGAGCTGACAGGGCTTAGATACCTGAACCAGCCCACTTACCCTTCACTCACTGGACATGAACGGGAAGATCTGAATAAAGACATGTGAATCCTATTACTGCATCTAGTTTGGCCTTTAGTTTATCTAAAAATAAAGGTTGTCATCAAAGTAATAATCAATTGGGATATCACTCTAATGGCCAATTGGAGGGAACAATCTACCTCAAGAAAACAATAGGTGGGGGGAGGCTATCCCCCTATACCCTCCATCACTGCTTCCCTGCCTTGTTTGGCTGCTTTTAAGGAATATTAAAATGTCAAGATATCTAAGAGCCTTACAGATTTTGGGTATGCTAGAAACTGCTGTCAGTCACTTTATCTGTCGGGCAACTTTTAATTCATTCTTTCATTTCATTTCATTTATATCAGCACCCTACCCCACCGAGGCAGGCTCAGGGCGGCTTACAACATAATAATTCTAACAATAAGGTTTAAAAATTAAAATACAATAATAATTTACATAATTACAACCAGTATATTACTGTATCAATCAATGTCAGTATGCTATCTTATTGTCTTTCTTCAGAACCTGCCCCCCCAAGTTCTGTGAATTCTAAACTAGACAACCAGGAACCAGAATGATTTTAACCATCATTATTTCTAAATCTGTTGTCATGTGATAAACAAATAAATCTAAATTTCGGATTAGTTATACTAGATCCAGAGCTTTATTTCCTAGAAAAAGCCCAGCATGAACTTATTTGCATATTATGCAATACCCCCTGACATTACCATTGTTTCACACAGGGCTTTTTTACAAACAGCCCAGCAAGAGCTCATTTGCATATTAGGCCACACACCCATGGTGCCATGCTAGCTGGAACTGTGTGTTCCTGCTCAAAATAAGCCCTGACTAAATCGATTAACAAGATATTTTCCATTTACCTTTTGAATAGCAACTATCCAAATGTACGTCCCTACAAACTCTCACAAATGTTGATACTTCAAAACTCTGCCTTCCTCTGAGACTTGAGAGATTTTTATGAGTCAGACTTTTCAGATTTGGTTATACTTCTCAAATCTGAAAATTCCTGTCAATAAAACAACAGTCTCTTTCCTAATGTGATCTGAAAGCTTGCTTTGAAGTGTACTTACAGTGCATCCACACAGCAGCAATTCTTATTTGGGAGTTCATTGCAGGCACCTGCCAATGCAGAGATCTTTACTTCAGCAACAGAACAGAGAGATCTCTTGTGGGCATCATTCCCTTTACTCCCATAGACATTGGAAGGCTTTTTCCAAGGCTTTTTTTTAAACCAATGGTTGCTATATTGCTGCAGTATTTTAATGCTATAGCTACTATTTTTTTAAAGTAGGCAATAAGCCCTCCAATGGCACAGTTGAGAAAATGGTGCCTGCAAGAGGGTGACTGGAGCAAAATGGTGCTGATGTGGGTGGAAGTTTCAAAAGTGTGCACCTTCCCATATGGATAGTGAACTAGCCAACTTTGATTGCAGTTTTTCTGGGAAGGACTGTAGAAAAGCAAGTTTGGGAAAATTTGGAGCAAAGCAAGAGAAAACCTGGATAGAGGACAACTGCAAGACAATGTCATGTGGATGTTCCAAGAAAACATTGCTCCAGTTTAGCCAGCCAGATCAGCCAAATCAACCCTGGTGATCAGAGGGGTAGCAGAGGTCTCAGCCAGATTGCCCTCACATCCTGCTCCAGTTTAGAAGCCAAGGGGGAGCAAAGCAGCATGTGGTTGTAGTAGCCATAGTGTAACAGATGATCCAGTTAGTCTTCCAAACAAAGATGAATATATTCTTTTTCTTCCTATGTGACTTTTAGTAATCTAAAAATGCTCTACCTGTTTTTATAAGAATAGAAACAGTCTTCAACACCATCAAAGTCAAAAGAAAGTCTGTATGCTCTTGCCTTTGTATAAAAGCAATGGGAAAGAATGCAAGGAAAGGCAGAGTTTTAGTAGAACTCTTCCTGTAATAGGTTTGGGCAACTCAGCAATTACCATTGATAATGTTTTAGGGTTGCCATGGAAATCAAACAGCCTGTCTAATCCTCAGGCTTTCTTTCTTCAAAGGGAGAAAAAACTTTCTGCAGCAATTCAGTGGGTTGTTCAGTACCTGGGTAACTGGAGTAAGCGGCAGCAGCGGCGTTTTAAGGTACTTTCATCTCTCTGCTGCAAGCCCTCCTACGCACACACACTCGCCCACTTGCTACGCCACTACAGCCTCTGCAGAAGAAGGAAAGCAAAACATCTTATGTTGGGTGAAGAGAGGAGGGAATTTGGTTCAGGGATGATTTTTTTTTTTTTCAGGGGAAAGGTACGCCTAACAGATTTTGAGAGATCTTGAATGAGTGGCTCTAGCGCATATGGAGAGCTTTTCTGATCCTTTCCCAGGACTGATGATTCACATCTTATCTGTTTGGGGGTGTTTTACTGTTGAGGGGGACACAGTCTTTTCTTCTATCTCTGGAGTATGTAAATTTATTAAACAAGCAAATAGAAACACAGTATCGTGCCCCAACCTGTCTGTGGGACAAGCAGGTTGCCTTTCACCAGGAAAGAAACAAAACCCAGGCATCTGACTGTGTTTTTCCTGTTTCCACAGGCCTGTCTACCTGCCATACAGAAGCAAAACTCTCTTCCTGCTGGGAGGATGGCTGACACTGGCAAACGCACACCTATAATGGGCTGTAGAGGCATGGCAAACTGTAGTCTCTGTGTTTCTACTCCACCCATCCAGTCTGTTCTGCCTGTCTGCCAGTGAATAAAAGCAGAGCCAAGCAAGTTAGTGTGGCAGCCAAGACAGTTTTGTATCAGCTGCATGTGGTTTGCCTTTCCTTTCCTAGACTCAGCCAATTTGACCATTCTAATCCATGATTTTGTAACCTTGCCATTGGATTAATGTAATATGATCTCTTTGGGACTGACCCTGAAAACAACCCCAAAACTGTAGCTGGTTCAGAATGCATCATCTTGATTATTGTAAGGGATTAGTCGATGGGAACATATCTTGCCTACACTGGCTGCCACTTCAATTCAAGGTGCTGATTATGATTTTAAAGCCCTTCATAGCCTATGAGCCACATATCTAAAGGACTGTCTCTTCCCATTTGTGCCTGTGTGTGAATTGCTGATGGCCAGGCTGGCACTGATCAGAGCCTATGCTGTTTCTATCATGGCTCCCAACCCATAGAACAAGCTTCCTGAGAAGATGTGGGGAGTGCTGATTCTCTAAAGGTGTTTAAGAGGTGCTACAGGACCATTTTATTTGCTAGGGCTTTTAATGGGGCATAAGTGGTAGGTAAGGTTGCCTGGAGATCTCCTGGAATGACAAGTGATGTCTGAACTACAGAGATCAGTTACCCTGTAGAAAAATCCTACTTTGGAGGGTGGACTTTATTACATTCTATCCCACTCTCCCCAGGTCCAGTTCCCCAAATCTCCACGAATTTCCCAACTCAAAGCTGGCAGCTCTAGCTGTAAGCATGGGGGGAGGTATTTGAGGTTTTATTATATTTGTATGTTTTTTAATCTGAATTTGCAAGCTACCTTGAGCTATGAGGAAAAGGTATGGGATAAATCTTTTTAGCCTAGCACATGTGAAACTCCAGATGATAGAATAGTTCCAGAAACAAGGCCACATATTTATGTAAACTCAGAAAGCCCTCCCAAAGCCAGTGAGATGGTGCAGTGAGTGTTGCATAGTGGAAGTACTGAACACAGAAATAGCAACTAATAGGGAGGTCTGGTTGGATGCTGTTAATCCGAGTTATTCCTTCCCCCTGCTGCCTCCCACTGCCCCATGAAACCAAACAGTGGGATACTAAGATAGCTGTCACACCAAAATGCTTCCAACAGCTCAAAATTTTCATCAAATAAGCAAACTTTCTAATATTTCCAGGCCTCATTTTGGGCAGGAGAGCACAGGAGCAGAGCTCCAGAACCTCTAAATTTTACTGTGATCTTTCTTTCTTACCCCCCCCCCCTCCAAATACTTGCTTCTGGGCTCCATTGTTCAAACTCCCTGTGAGAATTTTGTTGAACTCTAAGATTTGACAAACTTTCAATTTTTTTTCCGCACAAAAAATTGGGAAATAACCAAAACATATAAAGCAGACAGATGGAAATCTTCATCATGCCACTATGGCCACATAGGAGAAAGTAATTTAAAAAGTATGATGGGAGTAAGGTTTTATTATGACAATTATAATTTGAGAAACATTTTAAGGTAGATGCTCAGCTAATATAATTTAGTACACCTTCCGGTGACATCAGGAGTGTGTGGCATATGCAAATGAGTTATGCTAATGAGTTGTGCTAATGAGCTCAGGCATCTCCTTTTCTGCAAAATGACCCCTGGATATTTCCAAATGCGTTGCTCTTCATTTATAAATTTTCATTGTGCATTAGGAGGAGATCTTCTGTGACCATCAAAACTCAGATCCTCCACCCCCGACAATCTTGTGCCAGCCAAATGCTTCAGTGTGGATGTCAATGGAACTTGCACTTGCATAACTGAGTGTAGGAGTGCAGCTAAAGTAAGACAATAAGCACCGCACTTAATAACTAAGTGCTATTGGAAGAGATTAATTAGTTGCAAAATGCCAGAATTCACTTGGGGGGGCGGCGGGGAGAGATGATGGTAAAGCGTCAAACAGTCTATGGCAGAAACTCCAAAAACCTCCTTACTCAACCCTCCAGAATTTTTCACATGCTACTGTGGTGCAGGAACAGTGCAATATTTAACCTGGGGGTTCATCTTTCAATCACATTGAAGGGGTTGCCTCCAGGCGAAGGTGAAGTGGCCCTTTAACTTACAGGGATGCTTCCCAGTGGGCTGCTGTTCCAGAGGCCAACTGGTGGGGCTTGGCAGCTGTTTCAGGATGGAGAAGAGGATGCTAACACTGAAAGGCTTTAAAAAGCTGCTGCTGTAACAGTTGAGAAGTGGATGATTCAGCAGGGGGAAGAGGTGGGTTGAAGCCTCAGAAGTGGCTGATGTGGGCTCCAGATCTCTCACATGAGGAAGTGCCCTCATCAGAGTCCCAGAGCAGAGGGGAGGACATGCCATGCTATCTTCCAAAGGTCCAGAGAGGAGGCAAATGAGAATAGTCATGGCCTCCCATTTCAGACCATACAGGAGGGTAGCTGGGAGGTAGAGAAGAAGGTGATTTCTTCTCACTTTCTCCCCTCTTGAATTGAGGCCACTGACAGAAGGGATTTGTGCATGGTAGAGGAGAATGGAACTCCACCCACACACAAAGGAAGTAAGCTGAGCAAAGTGATCCCTTGTCACCTTGGTGCTAAGCCAAGTGACCATGGTGTGGACCTGAGCAGAACAGGTCCTCCAGGACTGCCATCACTGCAGGGACAACATGGTTCATCCTGTTCAAGGGCTGTTTTGACACTTTAGCCTACCCCGCCTGCAGGGTTTGGATTTTGAACTGTGAATTTAGATCGTCTGGGAAGATGCCTCCCTTCTTTCTGTTTTCAATCTCTTCATCCAAATAACAGTTACTAAGCACTACAACAGTAGTCTCTAAACATGACAGTAGGGAGTGATATTCTCTCTCCTGCCCACCCAACACCCACTGTGCCATAATTCTAGGATTGCCAACCTCCAGGTAGGGCCTGGAGATCCACCAGAATTACAATTTGTTTGACTTATTTGTTTGCAGACTACAGACTTATTTGTTTGCAAACCTGGAGAAAGTGGCAGTTTTGGAAGGTGGACCTGCTGAGGTCCCTCCCCTCTCCAAAGTTTGCCCTTCCCAGGCTGTACCAAAAATCTCCAAGAATTTCCCATCAAAATTTGGCAACCGTACATAATTCTAGGTTAGCAGCTGTTGCAAGGATTGGCTTTTTGGGATGCACTTTCCTCACATGGAAAAGCCATCTCAAGAACCATCAGAAGAAAGTAATATTTCTCTGGCCTAGCCAACACAGAACATTTGCATGTACATCAGAGATTCTGTGAGAAAAAGACCCCTAATTTCAGAACATCGTAGTCACCCGTTTGGTTGCCAGAGTGCCCAGAGACTCAACTCACACACATCTGCCAGGAGAACGTGGGTTTTGTCTACCAGAATGTAAAGGACTTATGTGAGTACTAACAGCCACAACGTTGCAGCAGCACTCAGTATCTCTGGAAGAGTGCTAACCAGGAGAACAGATGGGTTTCCAGTCGCTCCGTGCATGCACGATCTCGGCCATTGCAGCGGAAGAAGTTGCGCCACCGGGAACTGTCCGGGCAAGCGGATTTCAGCCTTGACCATAGAATCTATTTTGGTAGACTAACATCACCAGCAACTATCTTCCTGCAGTGCCAAACTCCATGACAGCGAAGCGGGAGGCTCACGTACTCAACAGATGTCACCTATGCATAAGGCAATCATAAGGCATGGATCCTGTCAGACTGCCTAAGTCTTTGTCCAACGGAGCCCAAGATAAAGGCTGATGCCAGTAGAGGAATGAAGAAGAGGAAGAACATCTTCACCCAAAGCCAAGTTTCTTTGTATAGATTGGGTGTTACCTTAGGTAGCAATTTGGCCATCTATTGTCACCTTTTAGATAAGTTTTGATAGCTTTAATCACCTCCACCCCAATAATTTCACCCATTCTTTCCCTTAATGGTCATCCTGGAGCCTCCCCCTTTGGCCCATTGTTACCTGGAGGTCCAATCAGGTAACCAAGGCCAGGTCTGCTCATTGGCCAGGTATGGGCATCCAATCAGGTGCCCCCAATAAACTGACCATTGACTACAGCACAAGTCCAGTCCTTATGGTCACTGTGGAGCCCCCCTTTTTCTGAGGTCATGTACCAGCTGACCACCTGTCATCTGCCCCTGTACCTCCCATCCCCTAAGGGCTCAAGGTAGTCCTTATAACCTGTGACCCAACTCCCCACAGGTGTGCATCTAGCAGTACCCCATTCCTGCTGTTTAGATACATCCCAGATTCTTGGCCACTTGAAGGTCCCCTTCCCCATCGTCCTCGTTCGTCGCCATTGGAGCCTTCCTTTAAGACTACGATCGGTAATTATCACCCTGTTTGTCCATCCTTATGTTACCTCTATGCATTTCTCTCTATTTTTATTAGGTCTGTATGTATGTTAAATGAGTATTATCCTGTATGAGTGTGTTCTATATTTTTCTGTAATAAAATCATAATTGTTTTACTTAATTAGTGTCCTTGGTAAATTTAGTAATAATTTCTGGAAGTGGAATCCTGTATACATAGATTCTAGATCCTTTTTAAGCCAAAGGTGCCCACCTGTCAATTACCCAACCTCTTTTGAGGGCATTTTGGCTTACACCCTCTGGTATGTGTTCTCCAACCCTCTCTCCAATGTTATTCAACATTTATATGCATCCCCTCACCCAGCTGGTATAGATTTTTGGGTTGAGTTGTCCTTAGTATACAGATGACACCAGCTGTATCTGTTGATGGATGGCCAGCCAGATACTTCCCCAGCTATTTTGGCTAAGGGTTTGGATGTTTGAAAGAGAGCTGGCTGATGCAGAGCTTCTGTGGCTGGATAGGGGGGATTTCAGGGTTAGGGTGCCAACTCTCAGCTCTTAATGATGTGTCTTTAACACCAGTGCTGACTGTCAGGAGCCTGGGTGTGTTTCTAGATGCCTCCTTATTGATAGAGACCCAGATCACAAATGTTGCTAGACTGGCATTCCTTCTGTTATGTCAGATCAGGCAGCTAGTTCCTTTTCTGTTTCACCCCAACCTAGTCACAATGATCCAAGTAATGATTACCTCCAAGTTAGACTACTGTAACACTTTATGCAAGGCCACCCTTGAGACTGACCAGGAAACTACAACTGGTTCAGAATGGGTGACTAGGGTCACCTAGGAACTCCATCAACAGCTCATATACAACTGGTACTTTGCCAGTTGCATTGGCTCCAGGCAGTGGCAGTGCTAGGACACCAGCCCTATGCCGGCACTCCAGGCAAGGTGCTGCTGCCCCAACGCCAGCACCAGGAAGGGCGAGCACAGCTGCAGCAAGGCTCCCACTGTCAGCATGCATACTGTTGCTGCCCACCATTGCTCTGCCTCTTGCATCTGTGATGTGAGAGGCAGAGTGATGGAGGGCAGCGGCAGCATGCACGCTGACACCAGGAGCCTTGCTGTTGCTTCTAAGTGGACTATTTCAGCCCACTTAGAAGCAGGAGTGGGTGGGAGGGCCCAAACCAGCACCCTCTTCCCAGCTCGGCACTCCTGGCAGCCACCTACTGCTGCTCAATGGACGCGCTGGCCCTGGCTCCAGGTTGAATACCAGATCAGATTCAAGGTTCTGGTATTAACCTTTTTTATATAATTTAAATTTTTATTAGAACTTTTATAAAAATAATATTTACAAAAAGACAAAAATAAAATGCAACATCATATAAGTATATATACACAGTCTTGAAATAATTAAAGGAGTACAAAGGAAAACAAAAGAAAAATACACCTTCAAGCCTCAAAAAGCTGGTATTAACCTTTTAGGCCAGTTGTGTATGAATGAACACCCCTAGCCACAACAGAACAAAGAAATTTCCTGTGTAACTGAAAGTAAGTTGTGTATATGCAAAAACATTTTTTTAAAAAAATCCAGTATGTTCATTTTAAAAGGCACCCTGTTAAACAGAGCTTCTGCCTGGGACCTGAAGTCTGGTTATGCTAAGAGAGTGGATGGATTATTTATTACAGTCAAAGGTGAGCACAACATTACCAGAAATGTTATGTTAAAAAGTTATACTAGTGATATTAAAATGAGCAAGTACAATCCATTAAATTAATACAGAACGTTGATATACTCTAGCAGCTGCACAAAATCTGGCCACTTTATCCATGAGCCAAAGCTCATGGTCTGAGAAGAGAAAGATGATCCCTCTAATCTACTTTAATTTTTTTTGGGAGACTAGGAGTAATGAAATAATGCCTAAGATCACAAAAAAAAAGGACAATGAAATAAGATAATGCCCAACAATTTCAGCTTCCCTACTTGCACAAGGGCATATGTGTTCCTCGTATGGTATACCGCACTAGCTCCCTCCCAAAAGTGTAGAGGATAGGACATTAATAAGGGCAAGAGAATGTGGCCTAAAATCACTCAGAGTTTCCATGGCAAAAAGGTAGTTACAACTTGGGTCTCCCATGTCCCGTTCTGACACTTTAACTAGTATACCATGCATGTGGGTATTCAAACCTGTGTCTTGCTGTCTGACACTAATCACCACACTGGCTTTCTTGATCCTCTCTCAATTAGTTTAACAAAGTAAAGCATGAATAACAACATACAAAAGAGTAGGAACTAGCTGTTCCCTATAACTCCTCACCTCAGCTCACAAGTTCCCTCAGAGCTGTTCTCCAAAGAGCAGTTCTCAAATGAGCCCTCTCAGCTCCACCTACCTCACAAGGGAAGGGGGAAGGAGATTGTAAACCACTCTGACTCCAAGTGAAGGGTAGGGTATAAATCCAATCTCCTCATCCTACTCCTCCTCTTCCTCCTCCTCTGTAGGAATATGCATTCAGATAGTAACTAGTCCAATAACAAATTTAAAAGTCATTTAGGTTATTATAATCAATCGCAGTTAAAAACATTTATAAATATTCAGATCACTGCCTTATTCTGTAGGTGTGGTTTATTGTTCATGAGATCAGAGGTCATGAGCAAGAGGGGAGACATTCCTCTTCCCTCTTCTTTACTTTGAAGGTTGGGCTGGTCTACAGTTCTTGCTGGGGCCAGTTAGAGGGCTAACCTAGACCAAACCTCAGGGGAGAGGGAAAGACTCAATGAGAAGCACTCAGGAACAAAAGATGTGTGCTGTTGTTGGCAAGGAAGGAACAGGAAGATGTGATATGGGGAGGAAGCAAAAGGGCCAAGGAGTCAAGAGGGCTAGGAGACCAAGAGTCGAATTCCATGGATTGATTTAAAATAACCAGCCAATCTTTGTAGGACTAGAAGAATATACTTATTGTTTCAAGAGATGTGTAACTCACACACACTCTGGTGCAAAGGGAAATCGGGTTAATTCGATATAAGACATCAGCTCTTACCTGTTTTCAATTGTTTTGTCCTTGGACCCAGTGTGACCAATAGCTGTCCCTTCTGAACTGTTCAATGTAAACACTACAAGCTCCTCAAACCTTTATGTGTTGGAGAGGTCTTTTAAAAGACCTTGCTATGTCACAGTCATACATTAAGGTCATTACACCAGCCCACACAGGTCTTTCTGAATCTCAGAATTTACTTCAGCAATGCAGCACAAGGGATTGAGTTGAAGGCTCTTTGCTTGCATTTTCACACTGAGTAATGGAAAACACATGCAACAGTCACAAATATTTAATTGCTTGTTCATCAAAAATTTACTCAGTTATAAATGAAAAAATGGAAAGAAGGAAATGAAGGGAAATTTGGGTGAAGGGACAGGAAAAGGGCTCGATCTGGAAGAAGCAAATAGGGGCTCTGGGGTTGGGTCACATCCTGTACTTTCAGAAGGTTGGACCTTTCCGTTAGCAAGCTCACTTGTAAAAAAAATCAAACATTTAAGGTGGAATTCAGATACCTCCTGGAATTACAACTGCTTTCCAGACTACAGATATTAGATCCCCTGGAGAAAACAGCTGTTTTGGACTGTATGGTGGACTCTGTGGTATTATACCTCCCTGCATTTCTCACCTCTCCAAAACCCACCCACCCCAGGCTCTATCCCCAAATCTCTGGAAATTTCCAAACCTGAGCTGGCAACTTACACTGAACTTCAAGTGGAGGAGACTTGTTTCATGGATGAGCATGCATCAGAAGGAATGGCAAATGAAGGATGCAGCCTGCCTCTTGCTGTGTTGTTCACTGGATGATTGATGCAGGACACTTGACCGAGAAAAGTTTTCAGCCAAGAAAAGAGCTGGCACAGATGTTTCAGAGGTCTAGAGATGTCCCACATAATTGAAAAATAAAATGAGGAAAGGGAGTTGTAAAGCCCCTTTCTCTTGTATCAGGAACAGTGTATTCCACTTGCTGTTAATAGTTCCTCCTGGTCTGAAATGAGTAGCAGAAGGTTATGGTGCCATGACTGCTAAACTCAAGTTTCCGATCCAGCTATTCAAATGGATGGCTCACAACTGCTTCAGTCCTCTTTTTGTTTTCTGGTTATTCAAAGCCTTGGTAAAATGAATTCAGATAGTAAGCCCTCCACAGTGACTGACATTGACGACAGAGCATAGCATCTGCATCATGCTGCAAAATGGCCTAAGTGCCTGGCACCCTCGTGCCAAATGAGATGTGTGCCCTTCCTGGCTGGCAAGTCTCTGCAAGATGTTACAAGGTAAATGTGCTTTTAATCATTGATTCCCTGCTGCTTGCAAGCATTGGAACCCAGGAGGCTGTAACGCTGCAAACAACAAGACAGACAGCAAACAATGCTAAAGGCCTGCCCTACTTTGCAAGGTTTATATAAAGAAGTTGTCTCTGTAGCATATTGAAATGCAGAGAGACATTGGAAGGGATGCTTTTTTGTATGTCCTTCATTTGTGCAGTTCCCCATGCCAAGGAAGACTTTAAATTTGAGATTCTCTGACCATGGTCCCCTGTGCCCTAGCACTACATGAGGAAGCTGCCTAATCAGTGGAAGGATCAAGTGCAGCAAACTCTCTACAAGAGTTTTCCCAGCATCTTTAACTTATTCAGTCATTTTTTCCACAAGCCAATTTTGTTTCATTTCATTTTTTAAGCATGTTTTTCATTTTCATTTTGCTCACAGGGGCTATAAGCAATCTGCTCATTTAAAAAGATTAATTAAGGGATTAAAACTGAAATGGCAGCCACAGGTGAATGGGTCTCTAGGAACTTGGAGATTGGGGAAGAAAAAGGAACAGATGTTTTGGAAACAGCAGAGCCTGTATTGCATTGGTGATCAGAGGGGACTGTTCTTCAGGACAGGAGATGTGTAATCTATCTGACAATTATCTTGATGGGTAGCTATGTTGGTCTGAAGCAATAGAACAAAGTTAGAGTCCAATGGCACCTTTAAGATGAACAACGTTTTATTCAGGGTGTTAGCTTTCGTGTGTCAAGCACACTTTGTCAGACAATGAAATGGAATTCAATGACCAGTATTGGGAGTGGGCAGTGAATCAGCATGCAAAATAGTGAACATGTTTTTAACAGATTAAAAGAATAACAAATTTAGTTTCTGGTTATTATCTGCCTGGGTTCAACAGCAAAGGCAATAAATATGTCAGAATTGGAGACTGATAGTGAGAGTCTATGTCATTAGGTTTCTTGATTGTAAACAGTAATAAATTTAGAGTCTGCTGTCATGCTACATTGGTCTTCTCTCAAGCATGGGTTAAACTGGGGGGTGTTGAACTCATGGGGGACGAATCTGACATAAATGAGACCTTGTCAGGCCAGGCCATGTATGTCATAAAATATAATTCCAGGTAGCAGAGATATAAACTGTATAAAGAACACAGACAAACACAATTAAAGATTTTTTTAAAACTTAAAAACATGCTTAAAAGATTAGCACTCTTGCAGTATTTTGTTTATTTAACGATCTCTGTCACCTCTTGCTATGAATTATTGCATTAAACAATATCAAACATTAAACAACACAGACAAACACAATTAAAGATTTTTTTAAAACTTAAAAACATGCTTAAAAGATTAGCACTCTTGCAGTATTTTGTTTATTTAACGATAACTATCACCTCTTGCTATGAATTATTGCATTAAAATCTGGAGACGGTCTTGAGTATGCTGTTGAGGTGTTTTTCAAGTGTGTATCTGAAAGTTGCAAACCTACTTTTGATTTATTGGCATTCATTACAGAAATCTCATGGTCAGTGCTTTGAGCCTAAGACTCAGAGGAAAACATGAAATGTCTATTTATTTATTTATTTATTCATTCATTCATTCCGGGATTTATATCCCGCCCTTCCCACGAGTGGCTCAGGGCGGCTTACAACAAACAATAAAACAATAAAATCGGAACAACGTAATTACATTTAAAATCAAGCATTTAAAAACCTAAAAACCTTAAAAAAAATTGTTAGCATTAAAACTATACAGTAATCACAGAGATCTAGAAAGCTACATTTATCCAGTCAGGCGTAGGCTAACCAGAAGAGGGTCGTCTTACAGGCCCTGCGGAACTGAGTAAGATCCCGCAGGGCCCTCACCTCTTCCGGTAGCTGGTTCCACCACATAGGGGCCATTGTAGAAAAGGCCCTGTCTCTAGTTGTCTTGAGACGCACTTCCTTGGGCCCAGGGATGTTGAGAAGATTTTGAGTCCCAGACCTCAGTACTCTCTGGGGAACGTGTGGGGAGAGACGGTCCCTCAGGTAGGCAGGTCCCAGGCCATATAGGGCTTTAAAGGTAATGACCAGCACCTTGTACCGGACCCGGTATGTTATTGGGAGCCAGTGCAGAGCCTGAAGACCCGGCCAAATGTGCCCCCATCTTGGGAGGCCCAGTAACAGCCGGGCCACGGCATTCTGCACCAGCTGCAATTTCCGGGTCCGGCACATTGTCTGGACATTGCAAGCTTTTGTACAAAAATTGCTTCTGGTTCTGGTCAAGAACATGCGAAGGCACCATGACACAGACTTAGGGCTATGTTTTTGCAGAGCCAGTGCATGGAAGTAGGCGGCCACCTTGGGCGCCACCCCACCTAGGGGGCACCACTGGGTGCCCCCTCTCTCCCCTGAATGGAGCTGGGGGCTGGACTGGTGCTTGCATAGCAAGGTACACAAGCGTCATAGCTCTCCCTGACCTCAATCAGGCTTCCTGGAATGTGGGAAGCCTGAGAGGGGCCAGCAGTTGTGTAGTATAGTAAGAATGTGCAACATAGAAAGAAGTTCCAAGCTAGTTCAATGATGGCATCTAAACAGAAGTAATGTGAGCAAAATTCTTAAATACCTGATCGGGAATGGCTGCCAATCAGATCTGCAAAAGATCTTCTCCAGCATCCAGTGCACAGAATCTCATTTTAAGCACGCAAACCTTGTTCCACAGTACAGGTGCCAAACATATACTTTATAGATGCATACAAAGAAATTCTTGAATATTAAAACCTCATTCTCATCAAAACTGTTTAAAATAGGGGTGTGAAATTCATTTGTTATGAGGGTCAGATCTGACATTATTGAGACCTTGTTGGGCTGGGCCATGTGTGTCATAAAATGTAAGGCTAGGTAGTGGAGACGTAAACTTTATAAAGGACACAGACAAATACAATTATTATTTTTTTTTAAAAAAAAACTTTAAATAAAACATGCTTAAAAATTAGCACTCTTGCAATATTTTATTTAACAATCTCTGATAACTGAAGGAAGCAAAAGAGATGGAGAAGGAAGCAGACTTGCTCATGGGCCTGACAGGAGCCCTCTGGGGGCCTGATTGGCCCCCCAGGCCGCATGTTTGACACCCCTGATTTAAAAACTATGAACTATGTGACCAGACTGCCTGACCAAACAGCTTTTATTTGGTAGGTTATCTTCTGTTTCGTAAGTACTTTTTTAAAGGATCAATTATCTCAATTTATTTCTTTTTTTCTTCTTTTTTAATTTTAAAAATGGTTTAATTAAAAAGATCGACATAATGTCAACAATGAGAAAGTTTAAAACTACTGCAGAATTAGAATTACCATTGTTATCTTATACAAATATTAATTATTACTTTAGTGAAATAAATCTGAAATAGTGATGATTATTAAAAAAAATACAGAGAATCTAAATTATTTAAAAGTTTTTCCAGAACTGGGTACCACTTACTCAGGAAGTTTGACTCAGACATAACATATTCATTTAACTTAATATCTGCTATCTTATCAAAAATATATAATTCCACAGACACATATACCACTCTTTTACTTTAGGCAGCTGCTCTCAATTTATTTCTTTAAAAATATTTTATGTGGATGCTGCCTATGCCCATTTAGATGTAAAACTTCTGTTTGTTCCATGTATGGAGGAGGGTATCAAGATCAAAATCCCTGCCTTGACCTCAGGGGTAGGTGGAAAAAAGGTTGACTTTTCAAGTAAATCTCTATCAATTTCCATGGAGTTGGCAACTGTTCCCAGTATGCAATATATGACCTATATTTGCAACAATATCTTGTGTGCATCAACAGTACAAGTTAGGAGAGAAATCTTAGAAAAGAGATGAGGCTTTTTTTGACTGTTCACCAAGAAAGCTAACATTTCCAAGCCTGTTCCACGTGAGCCTTTAGCATCTTTTATTAAAATCATTATAAAAATTTAATAAAATAAAAAGTGCAAACCAGTGCTTTTGCAATCATTGTCCAGAAAACCAAAACAAATATCAGATTTATTTCTTATCCAATGGGTAGGCAGAAAACTATTCATGTGTTTTTCTTATATCTTTGTAAGCAAGGCAACTTTTTTTTTTTTGACAGCTGAAAAGTCAGAAAAGTGCTTGAAAATGTCTGAAAAGAACTGTCCCTTGCTGCAGTCCTCCCCCCATGGCTCTGGTCCTAGACAAAATACCTGGTCCTGAGTAACTTCACATTAAGTTTCAGAAGAGTTGGTCACCTTTCACTCATTTCTGGAATGCTAAATACGCCTAGTTAAACAGTTTGGATGGTATTTTTGTATAGACTGGCAATGAAAACTTTGATACTTATCTGTATGAATCTTAGGTATGTTTTATATTTGTGTTCCAGTCATAACAAGTGTACATATTTTCTTTATTTTTATTTTTGTTTCCGCTCATAATCTACTTTTGTTGCTTTAAAAAAAGTATTGAAAACATATAACATTCCACCTGCCATTTCTACATGACCAAAGAATGCCACCTCACCCATGGAAATTCAGTTTACCTTACTGGCGAGAAGGAATGTTCAAATAGAGACAAAGCTAATCTGTTTTGCCACTGGAAGGGGCGTTATTGCCATTTAAGGGACCCATTTATCAGACTTAGCTGTTTTCACTGTCCAGGTTCAGAGTGGCAGACAGAAACTGTGAAGGCCATGGGATTAAAGACACACTTCTGGCTCACCTGCAAAAGTGTGCTGATGGAAGTTGATATTTATGCTCAAAAGAACTATTCCAATTAATTAATAGTTGGCTGCCTGCTAGTCTCATGCAAGTGAAACAGAAGGTTAATAACACACTAGTCTAAAGGCCTGATTTTGGCCAGAGTGTAACATGCTTTTGCAAAGGAAATCCAGAATCAGCAACAGTAGAATTGCTAAACAGTTCTTGGACAGGATAGAAATACATCTGGCAATAACCATGAGTGTGAGACTGGAGGATGTCTACTTACAGTTGGCAGCTAACCATTCTGCTGCCTTGTATAAAGCCCCCCCCCTTTGTGTAACAACACTATATAATCCTATCTTCACCTCTCCCTCCTTCCCTGGGCTGGGCCCAGCTGTCCAAAGGACTATCTGCAAGGACTTGTTGGGGACATTTCATTTTCATCTACATCCCCTTTCCCACACTGTTTCCTCTTTTCTTCCTCCTGGTAGCTCCTCTTCTTTTCCAGCTTCCTTTTCTCCTTCCCGTCCACCAATCAAGCTCCCTTTTACCTGTCTCCCCATCTTCAACTATGTTTATTATTTATTTCCTTCATTTATACCCTGCTGTCATGAGCTCCCAAGGCATCAGACTAGGTTGCCAGCTTTTCAACCATTGGCAGGCTCTTAAGTGTTCCTCCTTGGCTTGTGTGCAGACATAGCCTCTCCTTTGGAGACCGCTCTCTTTTACGACTCTGGTCTAGTTTCATGAAAACTTGGGGATGGTAAATATTTGCTTTAATAGGTTAAGGTCACAAATGTGATATAAAGAAACAAACACAGGAAACTAGTGAGTGAATGTCTCAGTCCATTGGGCCTATACTGCACTTTTGGCTCAATGTCACCATTTTACAACAAAAGAATAAAGAGAAACTCCAGCACAAAACTCCTGAATTAGAATTTCATCAGGAAGCTTGATGCTGTCCAACTAGGTCTCACTTATGATTATTAATTCCTCTCACACTAAAAGGATTGAATTAATTTAGCAAATCTTATAAGATTGTGATATCACATATTACTTCTGCTGTGAATGGCCATTACGCTTATCTTGTATGGATTTAGATGTGTTTTGGTTTATATTTCTTGAATTCCATTGCCTTTTAAATCCCATTGTTTACCACTTTCTTGTACTCCCTTCCCTTCCTTTGTTACCTCTCTGCCAACTGAAGTCATACTACATGTATCTGACAAGTAAGCTGAAGTCCACAAAAGTTTCTACCACACTAAAGGGGTGGGATTTGAAGGTGCCACAAGACACCCTTTTGGTTTTGCTAAGCCACAGGTGCACTGGGTGATCTTGGGCAAGTCACTACGCCAGTTTGGTGTAGTGGTTAAGTGTGCGGACTCTTATCTGGGAAAACCGGGTTTGATTCCCCACTCCTCCACTTGCACCTGCTAGCATGGCCTTGGGTCAGGCATAGCTCTGGCAGAGGTTGTCCTTGAAAGGGCAGCTGCTGTAAGAGCCCTCTCCAGTCCCACCCACTTCATAGGGTGTCTGTTGTGGGGGAGTTGTCTGTTGTGGGGGAGGAAGGTAAAGGAGATTGTGAGCCGCTCTGAGACTCTTTGGAGTGGAGGGCGGGATATAAATCCAATATCTTCTTCTTCTTCTATCTGTAGTAAATAGAGTAATGAGTACCTCTTCACAGAGTTGAGGAGTAATGGCTGCAGAATACTTAGTACCCTAAAAAGTGCCACAGGGAACAATAAATAACATGTGTACTTTCTGCAAAATTCTAACTGCATTCAATATTGTGTGTACCCAAACCTATAACCTTTGTTTTTGAATAATTTATTTGCAAAACTTTTTTATGTAAGCAAGACATTCTGTCAACCATAATGCCAAGGGGAAGCAAGAGCTAGTGAGTCACCTTTCTAATAATATTTCCTACCAGGTTGTGGCCCGCACCCCATACTATAATGCTAGCCAGCTTCCCAAAAGTAATAAACACTGGTTTTTCCCATTGTGTAAAGAACACAAAACTTTTTCTGCAATTGGTACCTTCTCTGCAGGCCTTCCAGCATAATAAGAAGATATATTTGTTCTGGGAAGTCTTTGAAACTAACTAGTTGCTTAATGGTTTTCTAGAGATTCCAACATTGGTGTTTTTGAATGCTTGATTTGAAATTTACTGTATTTACTACTGTATTACTGGCTGTGTCACTGTTATCATTGCTGCTGTTGATCACCTTCCATATTTCTCTAGAGTCATTAAATGTATGTGCATGATGGCAACTCCACTGACTCCCTGAATCTTTGCTGCTGCTGCTTTCTTTTTTCAGATTAATTATTCTTGCATCGTCTCCTCTCCCTGAATTATCCTGAATACCGTACATTAAATGTGCTAAGGAATTAAATTTTCCAAAATATAAGCAAGTGCTAGAGATCAAAGAGAGCCCTCAGAGCTACACAAAGGTGTTCCTGACAAGAACTGAGCAGCTGATACAATTTGGACAGGTCCATTGGACCTGCATTGCAGAGGTTTGCCAGGTGCTGTTTCCATCCAACTGGAGATGCTGTTCAGGCTTGATAATATGCTTTTCACAGGAGAGACATTTGAGATCCACTCCAGGAAGGAAAAGGACATTCCCTGTTTGCAAAATCAGGGCTTTTTTAAAATCAGGAACACACAGGAATGCAGTTCCGGCTGGCTTGGCATCAGGGGGTGTTGCCTAATATGAAAATGAGTTCCTACTGGGCTTTTTCTACAAAAGAGGCCCTGTGCAAAATCCTGTCTTTTGTCCACTTTGTTGATGTAACTGGTTGTCTATCACTCTGGGCTTCACTTGTCACAATGTCCTTTCTCACTCAAGTAAACTATGCCCAATATCTTCACTGCCTTTCAAGGTCAGTGCTAAACCTGCAAGTCTTCCTTTCCCTCCATCCCTTCTGTGCTATTAATCATATTTGCTTCAGTTAACCATGGAAAAGGTAGCTAAATACCTGGGATGCCTGTCATGGGGGAAAAAAACCCAGTCAGGCATAAATAAAGAATAGCACATGTAGAAAATGCGAGGGCTGGGGTGGGGGAAGGGATGGCAGCACTGGGAAAGGGACAGAAAAATACAGGATCTAAACTCAACACGAGGGGAGGCTGCTGATAAGGATTGTAGCCAGAAGCTGAGGTGGTTTGGTTTTAAGTTCCTGTGCTGCCCCACCAGGTACTTCATGCTGTCTCTTGTCCTCTTCTTGCGTCTGCTTTGCATTTCTAAAAATGGAAGTAGTAAACCTTATTTCACCTTAGAGATAACCACAGTGCAAAGATGTGGCCTAGATAACTGGAACAAATCTCTATCAATTATTGTTCATGCATAATATCTGATCCATTTGGGTTATAAATATTTTTTAGAGAGAGAGGGAGAGACAGAGATCATTATAGCCAGATTGTATTGTAGGTCAGTTTTACCCACTTTATGCTAGAGCTTGGTGGAATTGAATGTGGATGATATCAGGGTTGGTTTAGACCAGGGGTGGGAAACAGTGGCTCTCCAGATGTTTTTTGCCTACAATTCCCATCAGCCCCAGCCATTGGCCATGCTGGCTGGGGCTGATGAGAGTTGTAGGCAAAAAACATCTGGAGAGCCACTGTTCCCCATCCCTGGTTTAGACACACTGATGTAGGGTTGCCACCTCTGGCTTGGGAAATTCCTGAAGATGCCTGAAGAGGCAGAGTTCAGGGAAGAGAGGGGACTCAGCTAGGATATGAAGCACTAGAATTCACCTTCCAAAACAGCCATTGTAGTCTGGAGATCAGTTGACATTCCAGAATAACACACTTCCAATCCACTTTCAATGCACATTGCAACTGGGTTTTACTGTTGGCGATTTCACACACACTAAACAACATACTTTCAATGCACTTTGCAACTGGATTTTACTGTGTAAAATGGTAAAATCCACTTGTAAACAGTTGCTGAAGTGGACTGAAACTGAATTATTTAGCACATGTGAAAGTGCCCCAAGAGAGCTTCAGGGTCCAGCTGGATCATGGTAACTTTATGCTGAGTCCCAAACTAAATTTAAGGGGCCCCATAGCATTACTAAAAATAGTAATTTAGTAACTTTTAGTATTTTTTTTGTATTTAGAGGTCTTTCATATTCTGAGGCCCTAAACTGTATTTTACTTAGCTTGTGTGTAAATCCAGCTCTTTAAGAGATAGTTGAACCTAAGACCACTCAGTGTTTATTGTGAAGGTTAAATCCGAAACATTTTGTAGTTCAAGTACGGTTGCCAATGCCCAGTTGGGCCACAAACCTTGAACAATCCATGAAAACACACTACAATAGTTATCACAATTTATAATAATATGCTAATTGCACTTATTACACAATTCATTACAGTAAATGAAAATGCACTGTTACAACCACATACAATTTACAGCCACTAGAAACAGAACAAAGATAAACATTGAAGCAGTCTTTAAAGCACAGTCCACTTTTGTAGATGATTCCTGCTGACTCCAATGACGAGAGGCAGTAAATAATAAAACCTCCTGCACGTAGATAGGAATGAAATTCTCCATCCAGCACAGTGAAGTGATGTGGTTAGGAGGCTGACATGAAATGACTCTTGTCATCATGCTTGTCACATCTTTGCTCCTGACTCCATCCCCAAAGTCTCCTGGTTCTACCACCAAACTCCCCAGATATTTCTTGAGTCAGACCTGGCAACCCTATGCTATAACCATTAGCTGCAACTGAGTCTGGCCCAGGCTACAAGGCAGTGTAACAGATGAGTAAAAAAACTTTAAAATGTCAGACTTGCACAGACCCTTTCCCCCTTTCTCCATCCTCTTCTGGCACCAGCTTAAAAACTGAAGGTTTCTGGGTTCACAACAAACCACAGTTTTTGTCATTCCATTACAAAGGAATAAACTGTGCATGAAGGGATAAGGAACACACATGCCTAGGCTTTCTGAGGCTCAGTAGAACTAAATGCCGCCAATGTTTTTGTCAGGGTTTAGGCTTGTCAACTCTGGATTGGAAAATTTCTGAAGATTTGGAGATAGAACCTGGGGAGGGCAGAGTTTGAGGATAGGGAGGGATCTCAGCAGAGTATAATGCCATAAAGTCCACCCTCCAAAACTGCAATGTTGTTCAGAGAACTGATCTCTGTAGTTTGGAGATGAGTGATAATTCTGGGAAGCCTTTGCACTCCACCAGAAGCCTGGCAGCCCTATTTATTGTAGTGAGCATACTAAATAGATATTTGCACATGTTCACAAGCTTATCACGTCATTTTTACCCTGTACATACTGCTTCCCCAAGCACATTTTATTTATTTAAGAAATATATCCCCTTAAACCAAACTATGAAAATATGGTAATTTACATCAGAAAAAAGAAGCAATAAAAATTAAAAGAAAACCTAGGAGTATTTAACATAGCAATATAAAAAGCAATAATCTAAAAAAGCAGCCAGCAGCAATCTAAAAGACAATTTAAACAGCAAAAACCTGCAATAATAAAGCCAGTAGTAAAGTATTAAAGCAGGGGTGTCAAACTCATTTGTTATGAGAGCTGGATCTGAAATAAATGAGACTTTGTTGGGCCAGGCCATGTGTGTCATAAAATGCAATGCCAGGAAGCAGAGATATAAGCTTTATAAAGGTTGCAGACAAACACAATTAGGCCGTTTTCCCACTCACGTTTTACTGGCGCCACGACCATCCTGACGCCGGCGAATCTGCCTGGATTTCGCATCAGAAGCTCCGGCGCTCCCAGAAGCGCCGGCTACTTCCGTCGCTAAGCCAGCGCAAACGGAAATCGCAAAGATGCAGGAAAACGTTTGCGCTGGCTTAGCGACGGAAAGCGCCGGCGCTTCTGGGAGCGCCGGCGCTTCTGTTGCGAAATCCAGGCAGATTCGCCGGCGTCAGGAGGGTCGTGGCGCCAGTAAAACGTGAGTGGGAAAACGGCCTTAGAGATTTTTTTTTAAAAAAAACTTTTAAAAATGCTTAAAACTTTAGCACTTGTTGCTTTTAAAGGTGCTTTTTTATATACTTCCCGTGCGATCCAGAGAACTGGGCAAAAGGATCTCTGGCTCTTTCCTTCCTTCCCCAGGGAACCAGGAGGGGGAGGCGCCTCAGCCAATAGAAGGAAGAGAGGCTTGACTCAGTAGCTCTGCTGTGCAATTCAGAGAGACAGGCAAAGCAAGGTATCCCTCCCCCCCTTCCTCCCCAAGGGAGAAGCCTCAGCTGGTGGAGAAAATAGAGGTTTTGCTCTGTAGCTCCTGTGCAATTGAACAAGCCTGGCAAAGCAAGCTGTGATGCAGAAGTAAGCAAGAGAGAGGGAGAAGGAAGCAGACAACAGCCAGTTACTCGGGGCAGGGCTGGATCTAGGGGGGAGCAGAGGGGGCACTTGACCCGGGCACTGCCGGAGGGGAGACACAAAATTGGGTATGGAGTCCATTCTATTCTATGGACCCATAAGATAGAATGGGCCCATAAAGGGGTGTCATTTTTTTTTAATTTTGCCCCTCCCTTAAAAAACATGTAGATCTGGTCCTGGCTCAGGGGCCTGATTTGACCCCCGGACCACATGTTTGACACCCCTGTATTAAAGAGTCAGCCATCAGTTCCAGGAGCAACACATTCTGGAATAAAAAGCTCTTAACAAGTATCAGGAAAGTTAGGGTTAAAGGAACCTCTCCAGCCTCCTGAGGCAAAGAATCCTCCAGTCTGGAGGCCGCAGCTGAAAAAGCCCTGGCCTGTTTTCCTGACAACCACAGTCCGACGAGAACAAGAATATGAAACAGCACACCAGAGGCCAAGCTCAAGGCATCCAAAGGCTTGCATCTTAACACTTAAAAGCTGCATGCTGGCGGTAATTCTGGTTCATGACATCTTATGCCACAGTCATTGTGGTTTGTGACACTGTTTTTTGGTGGTTTTAACAGTTTCTGATTTATTTATTGGTGTTTATCTATTTATGGATGTTTTATTTATTTGCATTGTGAGCCAATCAGATGTATTCCTATACAGAAGTGGCATATAAATATTTTATGTCGATAAATTAATTTACTAGTTTTTAAGAGGCTGCAAGATGGTTTGTTGTTTTGGCTGCAGCAGACAAACACAATTACCTTTCCATGAACACACATGGAGCTGCCTTATACTGAATCAGACCTTTTTGTCCACTAAGATCAGTACTGTTCACTCCGCCTGGCCGCAGCTCTCCAGTAATTTATAGTATTTAGTAATTTTTTGTATTTAGAGGTTCTTCATATTCTGAGGCCCAAAACTGCAGAAATCTCCTCCTGCCTCGTCCTTTTAACTGGAAGTGCCAGGGATCAAACTTGGGACTTCAAGTGCTATTCCACTGAGCCACAGCCCCTTTAGAATTTGTCATTCTGGCTAGAAATGCTTCATAGTCTACATTGTGGCTGTACAGAGCCCCATCCTTCTGCTGAGAAAGAGTGCTCATGTCAGGAAGCGATGGATTATTCCATAGCACTGATTGTTGACTCTTGGTGCCCCTGGTGCACTTGAAATACGAGATCCAGGAAGAACAACAGGCACTTTGCAGTATTCTCTGCAGTGCCCAGTCTGCTGCTGTTTTCATTCTGCCACCTCATCTGCTCATGCTTTTTGCTTCAAGCTGTTACCTGGAGACACATCCAAAGCCTGGTTCCATAGTAAAGTGTTAATGGAACTGAGTTCCCTGCTTGGCACAGCTGCAGGCTGGATGATTATTTAGATAGCACTGAGAACTTTCATATAGTTGGTTTAAGTGCACTGAAGCAAATAACAACCTGTAGAGCATTGTCTCATTTCATTAATTAGAAACTGGGGGCAAAACAGGGAAGTGAACCCAAATTCCCAGGTCAGAACAGTTTACTCTGATGTGTTGGAGCAACACCAAACTCTTTAGCAAAATATAAATCCTACACAGTTCATGTTGTTCAAATCATTGTCTGTCTTTCTGACTGAGTAGCACAAGTGGTTGGCTCCCAGTCAGTCCCATGAACTCCCTGAGTGACTCTACACTTCACAGGTCTGGCTGGGGCCAGTTGCATGAATTGCTTGCTCAGTCATGAGAAACAGGCTATAGCTCTGGGAAAAGATCAGCACTCATGTGGCAGGAGGCAAGGGGAACATTGTGAGAGGGCCTGTACATGTACACTGCTGTGAGTAGTAAAGAAGAAGACCAGCTTTCAACCAGCAACTGGAGCTGGAAAAATCCCCATTGATGGTCACCACCTCAGAGTGTGACCATTATACTTACAATTTCCAGCTTGATCAAAAGCCTTTATGCCAAGCAGCTCAGATGGTTCTCAGCAAGGCCTACTGCACTGGGTTTGCACTCATTGTTTTCCCTGTTCTTGTCTTTGGGAGAAATGGGAGAAATGATTGGGGTGGGAGTGATTAAAACTATCAAACTTATCTAAAAAAGTGACAATAGATGGCCAGATTGCTACCTAAGGTAATACCCGGTCTAGACAAAGACACTTGGCTCTAGGTGAAGATGTTCTTCCTTCTCTTCGGTCTTCTATTGGCACCAGTCTTTGTCTTGAGTTCCGTTGGACAAAGGCTTAAGTGGTCTGACAGGATCCACGCCTAAGATAAGCTTGATGGCTTTATGCATAGGTGACATCTGTTGAGTACGTGAGCCTCCCACTTCGCTGTTATGGAGTCTGGCACTGCAGGAAGATAGCTGCTGGTGGTGTTAGCCTCCCAAGATGGATTCTATGGTCGAGGCTGGAAACCGCTTGCCTGGACAGTTCCTGGCGGCGCACCTTCTCCCGCTGTTATGGCCGAGATGGGGATCGCACGGAGCGACTAGAAACCATCTGTTCTCCTGGTCAGCCCTCCTCGAGAGACATGGAGTGCTGCTGCAACATTGTGGCTGTTAGTACTCATAAGTCCTTTCCAGTCTGGTAGACAAAACCCACGTTCTCCTGGTAGATGTGTGTGAGTTAAAGCTTTTTCTCTTGCCAGATGCAACACCATGCCCTCTGTCATTCTTTATGGCAGATTTAACAAGACAGCCTACTGAGTCAGATACTGTCTCTGTAAGCAAAAATGTGTGGAGTCAGTTACTCATATTCTTCTTTATTGTAATTTGTATACAGATCTTCATCACAAGTATTTACATCCTCTTTTAGTTAGCATGGTTGATTGTTCTGATGCACTTAAGGTCTATAATCTTTTGAACGATACTTCATCTAGTGTTACTGAGAAAGTGGCTAAGTTTCTTTATTCTGTTTTAAAGGCATGCCAGAGGATCTCATAGAAATAGTTTATATTTATGCTTTTCCTGATGTATATGTATGCAATTGTTCCATTTTATCTTTTTTTTTAAACCAATTTGCTCTGATATATACATCTATATATTTTATGCCAATAAAGGCTAACTTAACTTGAAATAACTAATTTGTCATATATATATATATATATATATATATATATATATATATATATATTACATATTCAAATATTAATAAGGTTGTAAGAGTCTCAATCCACTGAATTACTGTATATCTTCCAGTACCAGATTACATATATTTTTTACTCACATTCAGAATGACTCTCTGGTTATTGGCTTTCCTAGGTCTGGAGCAAACACACACCACACAGCTATCCCTGAAACCTACCGATAAAAAATTTATTTAAATCAGAAACCAAAATCTTGCTAATTCTATAAGAGAACAAAATTTGTAGCAATGTAAGTGTATTCTATAACCTCCAAAGCCTGTAGCTGATGTAAACTCGTATATGAAGAAATCACCACTTGGTTATATTAGTCTATTTATAACTTCCTTTTAGGAAGCCTGCCCCAGTTTTATTTCTTACCAGCAATCCAGCCATTTACTAGGATGACCTATTAATTCTGGATGTGTTTCCATTATTGATCCCCTAGCACTTTATATTGATCACTAACTTTAGGTACATTTATGCTTTCTGCCTGGTTCTCAACCCTTCCCCCAACAGAAGTCACATTAGCCCTGTTCACAAGTTACAGTGAACAAGCATATAATCCATATACTATGTACACTTGTTTTTTCTGAATACATTCTTCCAGTAATTCTCATATTACATTCAATGGATGTACAACTGAAACTCTATATCTATCCAGATACTGATCCCCAGTTTCATTCATAAAATGAACCCATATTGGCTCTTTCTTACAAACAGATATATGCATACAGGATGTACACTGTAACATGTGAACAAGGCTAGAGCTTTATACTATCACTAAACCAACCTGATCCTTACACCCTTACCATTACTTTTTGACATGAAGCTCAGAGTAAGCTACTTACAAAGCCTACCTAACAACTTCATAGTTTGATAGTGAAAGGAGGCCGCATTCCTTAAAGGGAAAATATTCTTTTCCTAAACCATTCCCCAAAGCAACTGGATAAACCCTCTGCTGCTGGCCTGGTGGGGAAACATCTCTGGCTCCTGCTTCAGGCAAAGAAAGATTGCACAAGCTTTTTACAGGGGAGCTATCTCCACCATAAGCCTATCTGTCCATCACTTAACTTGACGGTCTTTATTATTTGCTTCACCTCAACATTTATCCATCTGCCTTGCAGACTGTGGCAACAGCATGTCTGGCTATATGTTTGTCTTCCTGCTTCTAAACAACATCCATCATCTCATCAGTCCATTTCTATCTATCATATGGCTGGGCTAGTGTCATAGTTCCTTAGCTTTTTCATGCTGACATCTATCTGTCTCAATTTCCATCTACCTAGCTGTTGCTGCACACAAATATTGTTTTCTATCTCAAGGGATTTGGATCCCCATTTTGCCACCCAGTTCAGAATCTTTCACAGAGCTGCAGAAGTCATTCCTGCTGGAAGGAGAGATTTAGGCAGTTCCTTGTATTTTGAATACCATGCCATCTTGTGTCCTAAATTGGCCTCTGAGCCCATAATCTTTGCCATGGGAAAGTAGAAGGATTTCTGATTGGGGCTCTGAAGGAACCAAAGTGAGTTGTTACTCCAGATTGGACCTCTGGAATGTAGGACTCTAGCTTTAGGCCACTGTTTTCTATCCAAATAATGCATAACTACTTGTATCCGTATTATGTTCTGGGTCAGTGTTCAATCTTCACAGCATCTCTGATGGTGATTTGAGATCAAGGAAGTCTAAATTAGCCAAGTAATCTAGGAATAACGATTCTGCCACTGAAATCCTAAGTAACATGGGATTTCAGTGGCAGAACTGTTATTCCTAGATTACATGGCTAATTTAGAATGTTTATAGACTTGCAACAAGTTGGGTCAACACCATCAACAACCACCACCAAATCTGTATTGATCTGCATGCCAAAGTGCAGCATCTAGACCTGCAAGGTCTTTTGACATCTTGGCATCTCTCCTCCATGTGAGAAGACTAATTTAAAACAGCAGCAGCAGTAGCAGCTAGAGGAAAGGAGGCAAGAAATCTTGGCAAACATGCCTCAAGTCACCTTACTAAGCTTACTGAACTACTGTGGTGAGGGTCAACCTGATGTGAAACTGGGAGGGTGGGTTTAAGCCTCCCCCTGCACTGTTTTTCCAACTGAAATAGCCCTGGGGAACTGTTGTTGCCATACCAGTACTTCTATATTTCCCCAACAGAGCAAATACCATCTCCATTGAGACTGATTCAAATCAAGAAAACAGCCAGCGGGAAGGCTTAAATCCCTTTATGGTATGGTCAGCCCTTATAAAGACAGACACTCTGGAAGTTCCATTCACAGAACTGCCAGTTCCAAATCTGATTTAGCTATAAGGAGTCATTCAAAATTGTCTCTGTCAAGTGAACGTAAGTAGCAGTGAACATAAGTGGCAGTTGAGGAAGGCCTGCCACCATCAGGGCCACCACCAAGGCCTATAGTAGGGATGCCAGGTCGACCCTGGCCACCAGTGGTGGATAGGCAATAGGATTGCCAGCTCCAGGTTGGGAAATCCCTGGAGATTTGGGGATGGAGCCTGAGGTGACAGGGACCTGGGGGAGGGGGTACAATGCCACAGAGTCCACCCTCCAAAGCATCCATCTTTTGCAGGGAGACTGATCTCTGTAGTCTGGAGATGAGCTGTAATTCCCAGAAGTCCCCAGGCCCCACCTGGAAATTGACATTCCTATGGGACAAACCTCCTTCTAAAATTGTAATGGTCCCTGAAGCAGTATCACTACACTTCCACAGTTCCTTCTGTCCACTGCCTCTATGCTGTCCTGTGAGTCTTAGCAACTGTGATCTTATCAACTTCATGCTTTGCAGGGCACATGAATAGCTTGTGGGTACCAGACAGGAAGTTTAGATGTCACTGCTATTGACAAGGCATGGGATGAAAAAGGCTGCCCCTGCAAGGCTGCCTGGACATGGAGCTGAAAAAAGCTGTGTTTTCTGATCTCCAGGCTGTTCTTCCAGCTATGGCCAAGCTGCACTTTCCCCACACAGACTGAAGACTTCTCAAGAGCCCTTGTGGAGAAATGCTAGTTGCTGCCCAGCTGACAATAATAATAATAATAAAATTTTATTTATATCCCGCCCTCCCCGCCAGGGCAGGCTCAGGGCGGCTAACAACATTCATACACATACAATACAATAAATATAAACTTTAAAATTAACGTTATTTAAAAACCAGTCAATACATAGTTAAACTTAATTTAATCTGACAGTAGCAATGTTGTTATTGACGCTATTCCTGTCAGTTTACATGGTAACAAGGTTCCTTAAACAGAACCTTTTGCAGGGGGACTGATCTCTGTAGTCTGGAGATGAGCTGTAATTCCCAGAAGTCCCCAGGCCCCACCTGGAAATTGACATTCCTATGGGAGAAACCTCCTTCTAAAATTGTAATGGTCCCTGAAGCAGTATCACTACACTTCCACAGTTCCTTCTGTCCACTGCCTCTATGCTGTCCTGTGAGTCTTAGCAACTGTGATCTTATCAACTTCATGCTTTGCAGGGCACCCTTGCACGGATCCCTTTATTAAACAACCATAAATCAGCAGTCCATGAACGCCAGCTTGAAAAGGGTGGTCTTGCAGGCCCTGTGGAACTGATCAAGGCTCCGCAGGGCCCGCACCTCCTCCGGGAGCTGATTCCATAGGGATGGGGCTGCGATGGAAAAGGCCCGTGCGCGAGTGTTCTGAAGTTTAGCCTCTTTTGGCCCAGGGATAGTCAGTGTGTTTTTCCCTGCTGACCTCAGTGCTCTCTGGGGCTCATATGGGGAAAGACGGTCCCGCAGGTAGGCCAGTCCTCGGCCATATAGGGCTTTAAAGGTAATGACCAGCACTTTGTACCGGACCCGGTACGTAATTGCTAGCCAGTGCAGTCCGCGTAGCCCCGGCCGTATATGCTCCCACTTCAGGAGTCCTAGCAACAGCCTGGCTGCCGCGTTCTGCACTAGCTGCAGCCTCCGGGTTCGGCACAAAGGCAGCCCCATGTAGAGGGCATTACAGTAGTCCAATCTTGAGGTGACGGTCGCGTGGATCACTTTTTGCTAGGTCCCGACGCTCTAGGAAAGGGGCCAACTGCCTCGCCCGCCTCAGATGGAAGAATGCTGACTTGGCAGTGGCTGCTATCTGGGCCTCCATTGATAATGAAGGCTCCAGTAAAACACCCAAGCTCTTTACCTGGTGCGCTGCTTTCAATGGCGCACCGTCGAAGGCCGGGAGAGATATTTCCTTCCCCAGAGCGCCGCGACCCACACAAAGGACCTCTGTCTTCGTCGGGTTCAGCTTCAGCCCACTCAACCTAAGCCACGTTGCAACAGCCTGCAAAGCCTGATCCAGATTCCCTGGGGCGGAGTCTGGCCGGCTGTCCATTAGCAGATAGAGCTGGGTGTCATCTGCATATTGACGGCAACCCAGCCCAAACCTCCGGGCAATCTGGGCAAGGGGGCGCATATAGATGTTAAATAACATCGGGGAGAGAACTGCTCTCTGAGGCACCCCACAATCTAGTGTGCGCCTCTGGGACCGCTCACCCCCAATCACCACCCTTTGTCCCCGACCCATGAGGAAGGAGAAAAGCCATTGTAGGGCCAACCCCCTAACCCCTATGTCGGCGAGGCGGCGGGTCAGTAGCTGATGGTCGACTGTATCAAATGCCGCCGACAGGTCTAACAGCATCAGCACCGCAACACTGCCTCGATCCAGTTGCCGCTGGAGGTCATCTACCAAGGCGACCAGCACCGTCTCCGTCCCATGGCCCGGCCGGAAACCAGACTGGCATGGGTCCAGGGCGGAAGCGTCATCCAGAAACCTCTGTAGCTGCAACGCCACTGCCCTCTCAATAATTTTACCTAAAAACGGTAAATTAGACACCAGTCGGTAATTTGCCAATTCGGCCGGGTCTGCTGTACATTTTTTCAGGAGGGGGCAGACCAAAGCCTCTTTCAGAGGTGTTGGAAAATGCCCCTCTAAGAGGGATCTATTTATGATGCCCCGTAAAGGACATCTAAGCTCCCTCTGGCAAGATTTAATCAGCCAAGAGGGGCAAGGGTCCAAATCACATGTTGTTGGGCGAGCAGTAGAGAGGATTCCGTCGACTTCCTCCAAGCTGAGTGGGTCGAAGTGGCCCAGCACTAAGCCCGGAGACAGGCACGGAGCCTCAATTTCACTTACTGTATCCAATGTGATAGGCAGGTCTTGGCGGAGCGACGAGATTTTATCTGCAAAATGTTTCGCAAATGCCTCACAGCCTATCTCTAATTCTCTAACATTTGGTTTGCCTTGTGGCAGTGTTGTAAGATCTCTAATTATTCTAAACAATTGTGCTGGGCGCGAATTTGCAGATGCAATCTTGGTTGCAAAGTAGTCTTTCTTTGCAGCCTTAACTGCCATCTCATAAGACTTCATAAACATTCTATAGGATGTTCTCGTCGCTTCGTCCTGAGTATGCCTCCACTGCCTCTCTAGTCGTCTGAGCCCTTGTTTCAGCTGGCGTAACTCCAAGGTGTACCATGGAGCCAGCCTCACACGAGGGCGCAGAGGGCGCTGAGGTGCAATTTCATCGATAGCCCTGGATAGGTGGCCCTGCCAGGCTTCCACCAGGTCATCGAGGGAATTGCCAGTGGGCCAGGGATCCCTCAGGGCCGTTTGGAACCGTTCCAGATCCATCAGGCCCCGGGGGCGAGCCAAAATAGGCTCTCCACCCATACAGGGTTGGGGCGGTGTCTCCACACGGGCCTTAAGGGCTAGGTGATCTGACCATGGAACCGCTTCTAGCGCGATATCGTTCACCAAAATCCCAGACACAAAGATCAGGTCTAGTATGTGCCCGGCCTGATGCGTGGGAGTCGTAACAAATTGAGAGAGTCCCAGTGTCGCCATGGAAGACACTAGGTCCATCGCCTGAGTGGAGGCCATGTCGTCAGCATGGACGTTGAAGTCATCCAGGACCATGAGCCCTGGGTACTCCAGCGCCCAGCCAGCCACTGCCTCCAATAGTGATGGTAAGGCGCTAGCTGGTGCGTTAGGCGGACGGTACACCAGCCAGACCGCCAACCCCCCTCCAACATCCCATGCCAGACCGGCCAGGTCCACGTCCTGCCAAAGCAGGAACTCCCTGAGGGTCGTGGTCTTATTGTTTATGGACCTGGCATTGCATAACACCAATGACGGAGACGAGCATTTCCTCTTGGCCCCACTACCTGCCACTGTTGGGATGGGAAGTAGACTGGAAGGTGGCCGAGCGCCATTTTGTCTCTGTCTCCTTCCCTTATATTTCTGTCTATTCCCACCGTCGATGTGGGCATGCGTGGAAAGAGTGAGGGAGGGGAGCCCAGGAAGCCTTTCCCAGTCCTCCTGAGCCCTGCCTCTCCTTGGGTCACCTTGCCTCATGACCAAGTCTTCCCAACAGGATAAGACTGTTAGTCTTTGCTGTGTATATCTATGTATTTAAACATTTCTATCCTAACTTTTCCATAAGCAAACTTAAGGCATGTTGAAATCAGGGCCAGCACCAAGCTTTTTGGCACCCTAGGTGAAGCCCCCCATCCCACCAGCCTCCCCCTCTGCTGAACAGCCCCCCACCAGCCCCCTGACTTCCTGCCCCACTGTCCCAGCCACCCGTCACACCCTTCCTCCCACCCATGTCCCCTCACCCATGCGCAAAGCCATGCCAGGGCCCTCCCCACCGCATGGTGGCTCCTGGCCCTGTGCTGCTCAGCCCCTATCTACAGTCCACAAGGCAAGCAGACAGGCATATATCCTCTGGCATGCCTTCTCCCCTGGCCGCTGCTACTGCTGCACCACCGAGGAAGCCAAATTGGGCTGGGTGGGCAGAGTGGCCACCCAGGCACTCGGCATGCTTCAGCAGGACTGGGTGGGTGGTGCTGTGCTGGGCAAAGTGAGCGGCAATCAGTCTTTCACCACGCCAGTGGCCTGTTCCCCTGCCAAGCAGTCTTTCACCACGCCAGCGGCCTGTTCCCCTGCCTTGCCTCACCTCGCTTCACCTGCCACAACATCCATGTTGGGCACAGGCAATCCCTGCCCCTAACCCCGTGAGTCACATGGAGGGCACCCAGTTCAGCACCCCCAGGGGCCACTGCCCTAGGCAATGGCCTAATAGGTGCACTGGACCCTGTTGAAAGAAGAGGAACCCCAGCAGTAGTTAAACTCTGACCCTATGCCGCTCTGGCATTCCTCTTTTCAGCTCAGCATCCTTCCAATTTTCCACTATCTGCCCCGGGGTTTCAGCCTGCATTGCTTTTTTTGTGTGGCAAAGAGAAACTGCTAAAAACAGTTTCTCTTTGCCGCACAAAAACAGTGATGCAGGCCGAAGCCCTGGGGCAGATAGTAGGAAATCAGAAGGACGCCACGCTGAAAAGAGAAACGTCACAGCAGTGCAGGGTGAGTGCAAAATCGGTCTCTGTTCTTACTGCTAAAGAATCAAGTACTAAAGAAACATGAGAACTGTGTTTGGGTAATATGGAATAAACATGGATGAACATTTGACATGCATAAGGTGTTTTTAGACTTCTTTAGAGATATAAGTGTAACACTAAAGAGAATCTGCAGGTAAAGGGCAAGAAACATCCTGTTTTCAACAAGGCCATGTTTCCAGTTACTTCAACATGTGAGAGAATAAGTGAAGGAATGCATTAGTGCAGGGCTTTTTTTGTAGGAAAAGGCCCAGCAGGAACTCATTTGCATATTAGGCCACATCCCCTGATGCCACCATTGTTTTGGCAAGGCCTTTTTGTCGAAAAAGCCTAACAGGAACTAATTTACATATTAGGCCACACCCTGGCACCAAGACAGCCGGAACTGCGTTCTTGTGTGTTCCTGCTGAAAAAAAGCCCTGCATTAGTGTAAACATCACCTAGGGCCAACCAGTGCCTTAACATGGGCTTGAAAACAAGGCCATACCATTGATGTATCTTGTGTAAGAAATCAATTTCCCTGGTTTTTGTGTCTGGAAGTCACAAACATTTTATCATAAGTTGGTATAAAACAAAGAAAACGAAATCTATAGGAAGTCCTGGGGCAAACAAACTGGGTTCTCAGATAAATATTTGTATGTGTGACTTTTTAGCTGGATCGAAAAGGAAAATAATGTTTCTGTTGAACAGATGCAGCATGGGCAGCATGTCATGGTACAGAGAATAACAATCTGTCTTAAACAGGAGGTGTTTGTTAAATAAGACGGAGAGAAATGCTGTCAAACAAGATCCCGTGCAGCTTGGGCTCCAGTCCCTCTTGTCTTCTGTGTTCAGCAGAAACAGCACCAGCACTGGAAGTTTACATATCATGCAGAGCTATATCAGCTTAGGGTATACATTAATAGGGTTTTTGCTTGCTTGCTTTCTTGCTTGTTTGTTTGTTGCTGGTGACTAGCTTTGCAATGGCTGAGAACTGTGGCTTGGCTTCATGACAGTATGTAAATAATGAAAACAGCTCTTTCTTATCATCTGTCTTGTTCACCTTGGGCCTGGAGACACACCAACACTAACACTTTTTAGGAAGTAAAGCATTACTAGAAACTCTGACCTATATCCCTGCCACTTTGAGATTCTATCCACCACATTGTAATTTGCTCTCTTATTTAGTCAGTTTCTTTCTTTTCCTAGAGGCGCAGAAGGTCATAAAATACCAAGATCTATGAAAAGAGTTAGGGCATTTCCGGGAGAAGGTGACTATCATACCGTTGTCATTGGAGCCCTTGGAGCTGTGCCTAGAAGTCTCAAGAAACATCTGGACATTCTGGGCACCAGCTGAGCTCCAGAAGTCAGTGTTGTTTGGAACAGCAGCAATCTTGCAAAGATTCTTGGCTAGATCTCAAGCTACAGTTTACCAGTCAAACAACTGATTGTGACAATTCATAATAATAAAAAATGTACAAAAAGGTCCCTCCTCTGAAGAGTTTAAAGAGGGGAGATAACAGAAGTTGCCAGCTTTGGGTTGGGATACACCTGGAAATTTTGGGGGTGGAATCTGGGGAGGGCAGGGTTTGACAAGGAGAGGAACCTCAGCAGGGTACAATTAGAATGCAAAAATTCCAGAAATTTTGAAGCTCAGAAAAAAACCCAGGTTTTTTTCTGGTTTTTTTTTCCAGAAAAAAATGGAAATTTTTGGAAAAATTGAAAAAAAATGCTACATTAGCACTTATTTTTTCTTTTCTGGATTGAAAGTCATTCTGTTACTTTAGAAACATAAAATATGACTATGGACAATTTTACTTGGCATGAAATTATCACAGCTAGCATATTAAAAATATTGTGTATCCAAACAATTACTACAAACAGAATTTACTTTTTAAATAATATTTATTTGTAATTGTAACAAATGGAGCAACAATCTCCTGAACTGTTTACTAGTTTATGTCAACAAAACAAACCTTCACAAAACAATTTTTAAAAACCCAGAAGTAACAATTATTCATATTTCCTCTCCACAGTATTAAATAAAATTAATAAAAAACTCATTCTCATAAAAAGAATTGAAGAGGTGGGAAGTGTATAGAAGGGAGTGTAGGACTAAGTTTCAATGAATGGGCATGACCTAGGACTTGCTTGTCCTTAGTGCACAGAAATTAGAATAATCTGATACCATACATATTTTTTTAGAAATGAGTTGGAAAATATTTGAACACCTTGTCTTAAAATATTTTATTCATCAAGTTAAAATAAAACATTCCACAATCAATTTCTTTTTTTCAATTTTTCGGAAAAAAACAAAGGCTTCAGGGGAAAAAAGGGGGGGAAAACTTTTTTCCCCCCGAATATTTCCAGGCTTTTTTTCCAGGTCTTCACATCTCTAGGTACAATGCCATAGAATCCATCTTCCTAAGCAGCCATTTCCCCCAGTGGACCTGATCTCTATTGGAGATCAGTTGTTATAGTGGGAGATCTGCAGGCCCTACCTGGAAGTTACCAAGAGAGAAGTCACTACAGAGAATGCAATACAAAACACAACCTACAGGTTATAGTGACACATAACTATGTCTCTCTCTCTCTCTCTCTCGGCTTGGCTTCGCGAACGAAGATTTAAGAAGGGTGCAATAGTCCATGTCTGCTGCAGGCTCGCTGGTGGCTGACAAGACCAATGCGGGACAGGCAGGTCCGGCCACAGTGGCTGCAGGGAAAAGTCTGATTTAGGGTTGGTGCTGTAGCAGTGCGATTCTTCCTCAATCTCCTTTTGTCCTCAAGACCAGCTATGCGTGCGTTCTCAAAGGAAGAGACAGCCTGGTGGATGGTGTGCCTCCATGCTTTGTGATCTGAGGCTAGGTCAGACCACTGGTGATGGTTGATGCGACAGGTGCCAAGGGATTTCTTCAAGGAGTCCTTGTACCTCTTCTTTGGTGCCCCTCTATTTCGATGGCCGGTGGAGAGTTCGCCATACAGGGCAATCTTGGGAAGGCGGTGGTTTTCCATCCTAGAAATATGCCCTGCCCAGCGCAGCTGCACCTTCAACAGCAGTGCCTCGATGCTGGTAACCTCCGCCCGCTTGAGGACTTCAGTGTTGGTCACAAAGTCACTCCAGTGGATGTTGAGGATGGTGCGAAGGCAGCGCTGATGAAAGCGCTCAAGGAGTCGCAGGTGATGACGGTATAAAACCCAAGATTCGGAGCCGTAGATGAGGGTTGTCATCACAACCGCTTTGTAAACATTGATCTTTGTGCCTTTTTTCAGATGCTTGTTGCTCCACACTCTTTTGTGCAGTCGGCCAAATGCACGGTTTGCCTTTGCCAGCCGGTTGTCAATCTCCTTGTCGATTTTGGCATCTGAGGAGTACAATAAAGTCCCATCCAAAATCACAGTCTTTTTTTCATTATTCAAATGACAAAAGGAAGTCCATACTGTTCTTGTTCTTAAAGAACTTGCAAACACTGCTGCAATAAAACCAGATCACAAAGGAACTATGGTGAGTCACCACAGAAAAAACATACTGGAGACTTTGTGTCCCTTAAAATTTATTTCTAGTAGTTTGATACTGAGTATCATTTGAAACTGTGACATATTCCTTGTTGATAAAGGAATTGAATCAGGTGTGGCAGAAGTCGATGACCTGTCCAGGGAATTTCATTTTGCTGTCACACAGTGGATACAATGATATTAATGGATTTTTTTCCTTCTCATTGCATGAAGACATCAGTTTACAAGTTCCTTTGTGATTTGGTTTTATTGCAGCAGTGTCACTATAACCTTTGGTTGTGTTTTGTATTGCCTACCTGGAGGTTGGCAACCCTTAGAGGGAAGGAAGGACAATAGAGCAGGAGTACAGGAGACTAATATAGTTTCATTCAGGGATCATAAACAGATGTTTGTGACTGGAATGAACTTGGTTCGTTATTATATTTTAATAATGCTTCCTGCCTTACCTTACAGTTGAACACTCTTTGGTTTTAGAATCTTTCCATCAAATTCCAACTGTTACAATGTTGAAATGTGGCTACTACCTGGACTAACTGAAGTTTTGACTGAGAGAACTCCAGTTTTCTGGGTTACACCTCTGAGGATGCCAGTCTCAGTTGCTGGTGAAACGTCAGGTCTCACAATGGCAAGACCATGGTCATACAGCCTGGAAAATCTACAACAACCAATTAACTGAAGTTTGATTCTTCTTCAGAAATCTGGTTTCTAATCTAGAAACTGAGGGGAGGCAGGAAGGAGAGAAGGAATGGGTATGCATAGTAACAAGCCTGGTTCGACCCACCATGAACAAACCTCTGTTCAGGTGCCAGAATGCAGCTTGCATGTTCAGTTATTTTACATTTACTTAGTCTTTATTTCAGTAGGTTATGAGAACCTAATGGGCTAGGCAAAGGAGTTTTCACGAGAGATGGGTTTTGTGAACAGATCTGAAAGAAAAGAGAAAGGCAGCCTCACATAATTCACCAGCTTTGTTTTCACACAGCCAATCCTTCTGTGTGGATTGAAACTATGTTGCAAATTTTGTGTCTAAAGTGTTTTATAGCCAAACTTACCTTGTTCAACTGTGATGATCACATGAAGCTGCCTTACACAGAAGCAGACCCCTGGTCTACTCAGACTGGCAGCCACTCTCTAGGGTCTTAGACAGAGGTCTTCCACATCCCATATGAACTGATCTGTTTAACTGGAAATGCCAAGGATGTCCCTCTTCTCTATCACTGACCCATGGTTCCAGAAACTGACTGATCATCAGGTCTATTTGATTCAGCATCAAATGACTCAAACACCTGCTGAGTGAGTTTGCATCTTCCCCCCCACACACAACTGTGCATGCATGAAAATGCTGTTGATTCAAAGAGACTGGCAACCATTAACATTGCTAAGGACTACACAGATTAATGTCAAGTAGTAGGATTTTTAAAAAATCATTTATTTATGAGTGATATATATAATTTGTGACTAATTTAGCTGTCACTTTAAACAATTCCCTATCAAGCAAAGCAAGAGTACAGCAAAAGAGGAGGAAATACAGTTCATTCAGGCTGCATGAGAACATGCATCCTCCAAAAGCTATGTTGTGTGCATCATTAGGAAGGAGTAAAGTGACATGAAGCAACCTGCTGAACCAGCAGCAACCAGTCAAAAATCACCAAATAGTCTATCAAAAACTGGCTTCCTGTTTGCCATTAACCAGCTGGTGTTCAAGCATCCCTAACTGAAACTAAGCTGACAAAATTGAAGTCAATATAGTTCAAAGTAAGCATAGAATATGCTATTGGGTCCTACTGTTACCTGTCAAAAGCACAGAACCTTTGTCAGAAAAGAAGGTGCATTGAAGGCTCTGCCTCATATGGTGTATGATTTTCTGTGCCTGTTCCATTAGAGTTTGGTTTACTGCATTTTTAACTCCGTGCCTTTAAAAAACCCAACATAATGGGCACAAATCCAACCAGTATAGCTTTTCCAGGCAAGATGACACAATGATAGGAAAACTATCCATGCTGAATATACATCAGTTATGCAGCTGCTAAGAGCACAGAGAATGTCAGGGGAAAATGGCAGGAACTCTGCTGGCCATTTGAACATTGACAACTTTCTCCTCATTGACCCAAATGGACCTCAGTCATTAACTGGAGTATATAGCCAGTACACTGGGTACTGTCACTTTGATGCTAAGAAAATGCCATCTATCACACTCAGTAGTAAAAAGTCCAGCATTTACAGCATACTTTGGCGGTAACATGGCTGCAAAATGTGTAGGGTTAATTTGTTTCTCCACTCATTCTTAACACTAGGCAGCTGGGGACGACAGAGATTAGATTCAGGGAGCTCTGAGCACACTGTGGGCCCACAGATTTGTGGAAATCCTGTGATTTATTTTCATATGATGTTTGAATTAGATTTTGATGTATACTACTTTCCCTTCCCCCAACCTTGGTCTTGAACACACACTTGGGATTTTTACTTATTACAGCTGTTGTCAACTGTTTTAGCAAAACCTGGCACTCTTCACCCACTGCAAGTGTTAACTAGTTTAGCATATCTAGTGAACAGGCTTTATATTTATCTGGATTAGATTTTACTTTTACATAATTGCTTCCCCATCCCACCCCATGTTCTCTGCATTTCATGGTCCCTTGACCCAGTTGTGTTGTCTTGCATAGCAAGAATCCACTTATTGCATCTGAAGAAGTGAGCCCACTCCACAAAAGCTTATGCCCGTGTACAGTTTTGCTGGTCTTTAAGGTAACAAAAGACTCCAAATTATTTTTGCTGAAACAAACTAACACAGCTAGTCTCTAAAATGCCACAAGAATCTCTGTGTTTTATTATCCATATAATACCATCCAAAACATCAGAACACACCATGTGAGCTTCTGAGTTCTCTTGAACTCTTCTTTTGGCTGGATTTGATTTTTGGAATTTGCTATAGACCAATGCAGCTACTAACATTTTATTTGTGTTGTATCATGACATTATAATGAAGGTACAGTTGGGCAATGATAAGCACAGACATTATAACACATGTATGAGGAAAGGAACAAGGTTGCCTTCCAGGTGCTCCCAAACACCAAGCCAGTCTGAAGGACATGAAGCAGATGAAATGGATAAATGCAGCTGAATGTGAGAGGAATGAATGCAGAGCTGGAAGGCAAGTTAAACAAGGTTTGCAGGAAGGACCTCAAAAACAAATAGGGGTAAGCATAGGAATGAAAAACCTAAGATGATGAACTGGTTTGTTGAACATTCTAATTTGACATTCTTTGCCCAGAGGCCTTTCTGGGATCAACCCTTCCTAATTCAGTGCAGGATGTGCCTTATACTGCAAAAAGGCAATGAAGGAGGATGGGAAGAAAAAGAAAAAAAATCAAGGAACCTTGAGATGGGGTGTGTCCCCCTACAGCAGCTGCTATACCATCTGACCCTATGGGAGAACATCTCCTTGTAGCTGCTTGTGGCACAGTTTAATCAGAAGAGAAGAAGTTACCGTATTTGCCGGCGTATAAGACGACTTTTTTGCCCTGAAAAGCATGCCTCCAAGTGGGGGGGTCGTCTTATACGCCCAGTCATTTTATATTCCGGTATTAAAAAAACCACAAACCCAAGGCGCGAGTTGCTAGCTCGCCCCCAGCAACGGTGTGTTTTTAAGGGAGGAGGGCACACGAGAAGAAGGCGAGTTCAATCGCAGAAGGCCAGGTGGGCGAGCGTGAACTTTCGCAACTTGCCCCAAAGCAGTGCAAACAGACACGCACAAAAAAAAAGCCTCCACGTTGCAGGGAGAGAGAGAAAGCGAGCGAGAGAGAAAGAGACGCTTTCGCGTTGCCCCCCGGGAAAAGGGGGTGGGGGACGCGAGCTTCTCAAACCATGCACCCTTCCAAGCCGCCGGGAGGGGGATCAGCTCTGGAGCTCCCCCGTCGCCTTTCTGCATAAGGTATCCATGGGGGGGGGGGGTGGAAGAAGCCCAGTGCTGCGCTGCCTTCGCTCGCTGCCGCCGCAGTTTGCTCTCCCCTTCCCGGCGCGCAAAGCGGGACTGGTGCCGAGCAGAGAAGTGCTCTTGGTAGCAGCTCCCGGCTCAGGGGGGCTTCGAGGGGAGGAGAAGAAAATGGGGGAAGGCGGCTATGGGGGGGGAGAGAGCAGCGATTCCCAACTCGCTGCTGCTGATCACAGCACAGCCTGCTGGGGGGGAGAGAAACCCCTTCCCCCCCCCAAGCCCTGGCGGTTGGAGAGAGGGAGAGAGCGCCAAAGCCGGCTGCTTGCTGCTGCTGCGCTCCACCAGAAATGGCGTCGGATTCCCTCCCCCGCCGGCGAGAGGCAGATTCACACGGGGGGCAGAGCCTGGCTGGCTCCTGCCTTCTCGTCGCCAGTGAAGCCCCCCTCGGATGGGACTGTTTTACTTTGGACAGTTGTGACATCTGTGTGGGAAGTCACGCTGTTGGAAGTAAATATCAGAAACTTGGTGAATGTTGATACTGTATTTGCCGGCGTATAAGATGACTTTTTTGCCTTGAAAAACATGCCTCCAAGTGGGGGGGGGGTCGTCTTATACGCCCAGTCGTCTTGTACGCTGGCAAATATGGTAATTTGATAGAGATCCTGGAGAGCCACTGCCAATCTGAATAGGCAATACTGACCTTGATGGTAGGGTTGCCAGGTCTGTGTTGGAAAATACCTGGAAACTTTGGGGATGGATCAGGGAGGGGGGCAGGGTTTGGGGAGGGGAGGGCCCTCAGCATGGTATAGAGTCCACCCTACAAAGCAGCCATTTTCTCCAGGGCAGCTCATCTGTGCCAGCTGAGATCAGTTGTAAAAGCGGGAGATCTGCAGGCCCCACCTGGAGGCTAGTAACCCCACTTGATGGACCTATGGTCTGATTCAGTACAAGGCAGCTTTATGTGTGGTGTAAGTACAGTTCTCTAACAAATGCAGATGCAGGGCCCTTAGTTAGCATAAGGGGAAGAAAACAGAATCAATAATGAAGTGCATTTTAATGCATGTATTTCTTAACTACTTTTGGACCATTCTTACATATTTGTGAAACTCTGCATAGTTATGTGTTTTTATAGATCAGAACTAAGTAGGATTCTCTCTTATTAGTGATACTGACTTTGAAAAAAAAAACCTACTCCTGTTGTGAGAACATCACAACAATGGACACTTGGATGCTTCACTACAAACTTAATCAAAAAGTTTTATTAGTTTCAGGAAAAAAAATAGGAGGAGGGAATAGAAAACTGTGAGGAAAAAAACCCTTACTGAACATCGTGATTACCAGCTTGGTTGTCAGAGCACCTGGAGAAGTGACTCACACACGTCTGGCCAGAGAGTGTGGGTAAACCTATCCAGGGCCAAAAGGGACTTATGCAGTACAAGCAGCCATAACGCTACAAAGGCACTCTAGACCGGTACAAGAGTGCCCACCAGGAGAATGGAAGACTTCCCGTCGTTCCGCATGACGTCCATCTCAGCCATAGAGCGGAAGAAACTGCGCCGCCAGGAGCTATCCAGGCGAATGGTTTTGAAGTTCTGACCATGGAATCCACCGTGGATTCCATCTTCCTACCAGGCTTGACTCCATTTCATCGAAGCGGACAGCTCACGTACACACCAGATGTCACCTGTGCCTGCAAGCAACCTACCCACCCCAGGAGTGGTTAATCGTCCAACTGCCACTTTCTTTGTCTAATGTAACTCAAGACAAAGACTGGTGCCCAGAAGAAGACAGAAGAAGAGGAAGACCAGCTTCAGCCAGAGCCAAGTTCCTTTGTACAAACTGGGTGTTACCTAGGCCATGATTTGACTCTCTATTGTCACCCTTTTAGATAAGTCCAATAGTCCTAAGCATCTCCCCAACTGTCATTTTGGAGCCTCACCCTGGTCCATTTCAACCTGAAAGTTCACTCACGTAGCCAAGATCTAGGCAAGTCCATTGGTCAAGAGCAAGCACCCAATTAGGTGCCACCAATGAACTTTCTATTGGTTGTCACAGTAGTCCAGCCCGTATGGTCACTGCGAAACCTCCCCTTTTTCATGAGGTCACGCACCAGCTGACCATCTTCCTCCTCCCTCGTACCTCCCATCCCCTAAGGGCTCAAGGGAGTCCTTATAATCTGTGGACTAGCTACCCACAGGTGTGCTTCTATCAGTATCCCCGATTCCTGATCAGTTTCGGGTCCCTTCCCACTTCCTCGCTCATCGCCATTGGAGCCTTCCTTGAAAACTACTATCGGTAAATATCACCCTGTTTGTCTACCTATGTGTTCCTCTATCTATCTATCTATCTATCTATCTATCTATCTATCTATCTATCTATCTATCTATCTATATTTCCTAGGACTGTATGAATGATTTATGAATATTGTATCTTGTATGGAAGCCTATATTTTTCTTAATAAATTTTAATTGTTTTACCTAATTAGAGTCCCTAATATTTTAAGCATTACTTTTCTGGATGTGGAATCCTGTATACACAGGTTAAAAGATCCTGAGTGAGCCAGGTGCCCACCTGACAATTCCCCAACCTCGTTTTGAGGTAATACATATTAACTTTGTTCTGCATAAAGTTACTTTCAAAGAATACAAGCCTACATCTGCTATACTTTCTTAAAGTACATAAATTGTCAGATATTATCTCTAAGCTAAACATCATCAACGTTTTGATATTTTATATTATGAATCTTTTAGTTAAGATATCTATTAAGTTTGACAATTCCAATAAAGGCAATTTTGTAATATGAAATACAGGAAAAAAGGAGAAATAAGTTCACACCAGGAATCTTAAGAGTCTTGAGTGTCTAACATGGCATGGAATTTCATCCAATATTTTCTTGCTTCATCCTTAGTTTTCCCAGCCTACAGCTGGAATAAAAAATCTGGCTCGGCTGTTTCCAGAATTTTTCCCACCAAGTCCGTTTTGGTGGAAATTTCCTGCAATTTCCATCTCTGTGCCAAAAGAGTCCTGGCTGCTGTGTTGAAATCTGCCAAACAAATGTCTCATTTCTTTGGAATAGTCTTCAGGAAATATATTCAATAAAAATAGTTCTGGTTTGTATTAAATCTGTGTCTTCATAATTTTCTGTAGTATTTCATGAACCATTTTCCAACAGCCCTTCACCATCTCACACGTCCACCACATATGATAAAAAGAACCAAATGTTTAGTACATTTCCAACATTTGTTAGACATATTAGTATAGATCTTACACAATTTCTGTGGAGTCAAGTACCATCTATAAAACATCTTATACAAGTTCTCTTTTAAAAGTTACTGACCTAGTTAATTTAACATTGAATTTCCACAGTCTCTCCTATTCTTCTAATGTAATGTTGTGGCCAAAGTTTTTCGCCCATTGAACCATACAGTCTTTTACAACTTCATCTTGTGTCTTCATCTGAAGTAGATATGCATATAATTTGGAGATTAAATTTTCCTGTGGACCTAAAAGTATTTTCTCAAATGGGTATTTTTTTGTATTGAAGCCTGCCATCTTGTCTTTGGCATACCTAGATTCAACTTGTATTCTCAACCACAAATTCATTTTAGTATCCATATTTTCCAACGCCTCTCTAGTTTTCAGCTGATTATCTTTTTCCAACAAGTCATCATATCTATAACTCTGATTTGGTTTTAAAAGATTTGGATGGGTAAATGCTTCCACTGGCGAGACTTATCTTGGAATTTTTTGATAAGTTTTAATTTTTAACGATGACCACGTGTGATACAAGGATTTCCAAAACCAATGGTTCTTAAAATTGGAATGGCCTTCAAGTCTTTGATACCATAGATACGCATGCCACCCCATAGTAAGATCATGTCCCTCTAACAACAATTGTCTCTTGTCATTCAGTAGTATCCAGCCTCTTACCCACAAAAGCACAGAAGCTTTATAGTACATTTGCCAGTCTGGAAGGCACATACCGGTTCTTCATTTGGAATCTTGCAATGTCTTTAGTTTGATTCTAGGTTTTTTGCCTTGCCAAACATATTTGGAGACCAACTTGTTCAATTCTTGAAAAAATCCACTATTTAAAAGTACTGGAATAGTTTGAAACAAAAATAATAGCCTTGGAAGGATATTCATCTTTATTAAGGCTATTCTTCCCATTAAAGATAGGTTCAAGTCATGCCATTTTTCCAAATCTTTTTTTAATTTTTTAAGTGATTTATCATAATTATCTGTTTTTAAATTGCTACACTTATTTGAAATAAGAACACCTAGATATTTGATTCTTTTCTCATACAAAAACCCTGATTTTGGCTGAAGAGATTGGATTTGTTCCATCGTCATATTCTTTGTCAGAAATTTTGTTTTGTATTGTGATTTGTATTGTAATTAATCTTCAATCCTACCCAGTAGCCAAATTGTGTGATCTTGTTTATAAAACGGTCTATTGAATCTATTGGTTGCTCTAGTATAAAAACTAGATCATCTGCAAAGGCTCTAAGTTTATATTGTTCACCTTTTATCACTGCTCCCTTGATACTTGTATCTTCCCTTATTTGATTATTCAGTATCTCTAGAGATAGAATAAAAAGTAGAGGTGACAGTGGACAGCCTTGTCTTGTACCTTTCTGAATATTAATTGCATCTGTCAGTTCGCCATTCACGGTCACCCTTGCACTTTGAAAAGAATATATTGCTTCTACTGCTCTCAAAATTTTTTTACCACATTCCATACTTTTCAATTGCTGTAGCATAAATTGCTAACGAACATTATCGAAGGCCTTCTCAGCATCCAAGCAAATTAGAGCCAATTGTTTCTCTGGGTGAGTTTCATAATATTCCAAGATATTACAAACTGTTCTAACATTAAAGATTTCAGGTTTTCACGGCTGGTAACATCATTACCATCACGGCTGGTAACATCATTGTAGACTCTTTCGGGCTCAAGTGCCGTGTTCTACTGGAGAAAGTTTTCCTTCCAGACGTTTCGTTCTCAGCTGCGGAGAACATCCTCAGTGGCGTTGCAGCCGGAGCAACCTTCTTGGCTGCTGTGCATTGAGTGTTCTAACATTATCTTTCAGGTATCTTCTAGGAAGGAAACCTGCTTGATCATAATGTACTGTAGACTGTAAAACTTTCTTCAAATGTTGTGCCAGTATTGCGGCAAAAAAATTATAATCCACATTTAAAAGGGAGATTGGACAATAGTTTTTAATATCTTTCAGATCAGTATCTTCTTTTGGAATCAAAGATATTGTAGCCTCTTGCCATGAAACTGGTATTCGGCCTTCCTCTTGAATCTTTTCAATGAGACGCTTAAATGGTAATAATAAAGGCTCCTCATAGGCTTTATAGAATTCATCAGGCAGTCCATCTGGATCCAGGGCTTTGCCATTCTTCTGGGATGCCATTATGTCTCCAAGTTCTCTTATTGTTATTGGCTCATTTAAAATTTTTTGCTGTTCCTCAGTAAATTTACTAAGGTTGTTTTGTTTAATATAATCTAGATCTATTTTATAAATTTGCTTATCTTCATATAAATTTTTAATAGAACTTTTCCACGATTTGACATATCTCTTGCTTTTGAGTTTTCTTTTTATTATTCTCATCTTTCAGAATTGAAATTATTATTTTGGCCTTTTCTTTTCTCATCCTATAGGCCAACCACCTTCCAGGCTTGTTGGCATGTTCAAAAAATTTTTGTCTAGCACACCTCAATTTTATCTCCATTTCCTCCATAAGTAACAAGTTAAATTGGTGTTGTATTTCTTTTACCTTATTTTGAAATTCATGTTTTGTCGGTTGTTTTTTAAGGTTCTTTTCAGCTTCTGTTTGGTGCAGGAAAAAGAGTTGGAGTTAAACCCCACCATCACAAAGTCTCAGAGTGGTTTACAGTCTTCTTCCATTCCTCTCCCCACAACAGACACCCTGTGAGGTAGAGGTGGGGCTGAAAGAACAGCTCTGAGAGAACTGTGACTGACCCAAGGTCACCCAGCCAGCTGCATGTAGAAGAGTGGGGAATCAAACCTGGTTCTCCCAGATTAGAGTCCGCTGCACTTAACCACTACACTGAACTGGCTCTCTAAATTCCTCTCCAAATCTAATTGCTTTAATACTATGTGGATTCTGGGGTAGAAGATGCAGGCATTCCTCTGAGGCCAATGAGGAACATAATTTGCATTTGCATCTACTGTCTCCTTCTAGTTACAAGTACTGGGGTATATAATTAATATGGCAGAGTTGCCCAGTCACAGAAGTGTGTTACTGAGACACTCACTCCAACAATGAACTGATCTTTTATCTATATGCATTAGATCATGTGAAGGCAATGGACCACTCAAAAGGGTCCTTGATAGTCATTTTAAGACTTTAATCCCCTTCCATTCTGAAATAACTATTGTAAATTGTGCAGGTATTTCAGAGCACATTTGTACCCTAGCTGCTGTTGATTTAATAGGAGAAAGGACTACAAAGTACACCATACCCAGAAAAATAGGAGGTATGTGGCATGAAAGGGTAGCATGCTGAAAACCATTGTGAATGTGGCAGCAATGAACTGCTTCAGCAATTGTTCTAGGTGACCACTTTGTGGCTTCGACTGTGAATCCAGCTTAGAAAAAACCATTGTGTGCAGGGGTGTAGCCAGAAAAAATTGGGGTGCTGGTTTGTTGGAAAATCTTGTGGGGCAGGGGAGATGGTGGGGCGGGGGGGAGAGTGAGAGAAATAAGAAAGTTGGAAGCTGCCAACAAAACAGCCCCCCACCCACAGTCAGCTGAAAAGGACTTGGCTTCAATGGGGCAGAAGGCTGCTGCCCACTCCCCATCCCCAATCTCTGACTTTCTCTCTTTTGCATTTTGCAATTTTATATTATTTTGCATTTTTAAAACCTATTTTTTTTTTGGCCTGGAAAAAAGAATTTGAGACTGAAGCTTCCTTGACACTTCTGGGGTCATGTTGGAACCCCCACATGCATCTTACATTTTAAAAATATTTTTCAAATTTTGCTTTGGGGGCAGCACTTGTCCAAGGGAGGCATTGCCTCCCCCAGTGGCTGAAGGCCTGCTTGTGTGGTCTGGATTCCCTGGAAAGGTTTGCAAATGGCAGAAGCTGATGCAGTTGTACTTCCATCCTGATAGTCTCTCTTCACTCCTCAGGAAGCAAATAGTTATGTTTTCTTGACAGACTGTGTGACTGAGAACTAGCATCATATAATGGTTTTACAGGAATGAGCTCTAATCTGTGAAGTCACCAGTTCAAATCCCAGCTCAGCAATGAATTCATTAGGTGGCCTTGAGCAAGCCTTAATCTCTTAGCCCTCATCTGTAATATGGAGGAAAATACTTGTCTGCCTTTACCAAATTGTTGAAATGGTTAAAGAGATCAGGAATGTGGAACACTTGGCGAAAGATGCTATATAAATATTATGTATTATTATTAGCACCCCCTTAACTTAATATCAGACAGCTCTTATTTATGGAACATTTCTTCACAACAGTCTCAAAATGTGTCTGTCCCACCTACAACCTTCCAAAGTATCTGCAATTATCAGCACAATACTGATGGTATACCTCTGATTTCTTCAAAGATGCAAACTCACCTCCCATCCAGTACAGTTGTCACCTCTTTAACCCACTTTACAGCACATACCTGTGTTGCAATTATATCAGATTCTACTTGCCATCTTGAGCAATCAGCTAATTTATTTAAGCACTTTTATTTTTGGCAATATTGAATGCACAGGCATAAACAACATTTTTACTTCCTTCAAAACTAATAATAAATCCTTTATACTGAACAGTGGCAGCTTCAGGGCCTCTTTACACAGACAGTTATTTCCAGGCTGCCTGAGCCAGTTCTCCTTCCCCACTATTTTGCATTATGCCACTTCAGCTTGAGAAACTGACTTTTTCATTTAAATAGCCATCTACCTGGGGGCAAAAGAAAAGCAAGAAAAATAGCAAGCCTATGAATGACCATAAATGACAGTGCCTTCAAAAGAACCTTTTTATGGAAGTTTCCCAGTTTGATGCTTCTACCCTAAACCACAAACAATGAGAAATGATGCCATTCTTGGTCATTCCTCCTGGCAATTGATCTTCTTTTTTTGCAATTTCCTGTATCCTCAAACATTTGCATATACCCACCAGCAAGGTCTTTGTTCTGAGGAAGATTAAGCAATGCTTTTCATTTTACTGCAAAATAACTGCTCCTTTTAAAACTTTGTTTTTATAATCATAATTTGTAATAATACTGTAATAACAATAATAAATATTCCCTGCCCAAATTACCTAAAAATACCTGGCAGATTTCCCCTTTTTTGCTAAATGAATTCCTCAATATTTGATCAGGTATATACAATAATTGATCAGGAATATATACTTTAGAAAAATTTTATGCCACCTCTCCAGAGATCTACTGTAGGTTAAATATCCTCCAAAATAGCTATTATTGTTCGCCACCTAGCCAAATTATTTGGAACACATTTAGGGAACAATTATTAATGATGACAAGTGATTAGTTGATATTTGTAGACTGTTTTAACATGCACTAGTAATTAGTTTTAATGAAGGATGAATTAATTTCTGCTGCACTGAGGAGCTTAGGTGCATACCTCCTTGGAGAGCCAGTTTGGTGTGGTGGTTAGGAGCACAGACTCTGATCTGGGAAAACCAGGTTTGATTCCCCAACTTCTCCACGTGCAACTGCTGATGTGACCTTAAGTCAGTCACAAGTTCTCTCAGAGCTCTCTCAGCCCCACCTACCTCACATGGTGTATGTTGTGGGGATGGGAAGGGAAGGAGATGGTAAGCCACACTGAGACTCCGAGTGAAGGGCAGAGTATAAACCCTTCTTTCATGCCCAAGTCATTCATTACCTGATGCTGTGGCCATATCATAAGCAATTACATAGCACATGACAAGGTTGCATGAACACCCTTTGCACAGCAAAAAGGGATGACTGATGATCTGGCTTGTTTACTTGCAGAGGATTAAATAAAGCTCCTGAGTTGGATGCTCCAGCAGCTTCAGATTCTAGAAAGTTTTGTTTTGTTCCAATACACAAACTTGTTCTTGTGTTATTTACAATGCAGCCCTAAACAGAGTTACACTCTTTTAAGTCCACTGGTAGGATTGCCAAGTCTTACCAGGCTCTGGGTGGGACATTGTTCTTGTGTGTGTAAAGCACATGGAGTGCAATGGCATCACCCAGAAGTGATGGTATTGCATAGGGCACATCACATGCACAACACTAATAATCAGAGGAAAACTCTATGGCACCATAGAGGGGGTTTTGACTGATTGCTAGAGCATCGCATGCATGACATGTCTGGCATACCATCATTTCCAGGTGATCTCATCACACCAGGCATGTCATGGTGAGCCGGAGCTTTTCAAGGGTGGGGCTCCTCCTGTAAGCCCATTATGGGATAGTGGGCTGGAGGCCCCGAAATCGGGGGGGGGAAACCCGCCTCTGATGGGAACTTGGGAACTCTATCTACTGTAGTCAAAGGTTGCACTGTTAAAGCCTAACTTTCCTGTGTGAATTGTTAGCAACTTAAGTCCAGTGGGGTTTTTTTTAATCTATCCAAGGCTGGATCAGCTGTTGGGCTAAGTATTCTACAGAGGAAGACCTCAGGCCAACTAAGAACCCTACAGTGGTCTAACTACAGTTTCTCAAGTCAGAATATCAGTTTGGCTCTTAAATGTTAAAATTGCTACAGGATTGCTGTCTGTCCTCTTATCAAAAACAGAAGATGAGCAATCATTTTTCTAGCTGTAGGCAAATTAAGAATGCTTTTTCATGTTCTTCTTTCTCTGAGCAGTTGGAACTTAAAGGGAGACTTAATGGGGCACATTTTCTTTGGAGGAATGAGCACTGGAGGAGACTTATGGTGTCTCTCTGCAAAAGTGCTTAACTACTTTTGCTGGAAGATCCATACATTTTTTTAAACCTGTAAATAGCAGCCACAGTAAGAAGGGGGGTTAGTTAATTTGCTGTGCCATATTGGGAGATGCTGCTAACTTTCCCCCCTGGGTATGGCAGACATTCCAAATGTCATGAGGATGGGATTTCAGATGCGTGTGACAGACATTTCACAAACTAGGACCTTTGCATAATAAAATGACAAGGCTTGCAATAATATAGAGCATATGGGAAGGGACGGTGGCTCAGTGGTAGAGCATCTGCTTGGTAAGCACAAGGTCCCAGGTTCAGTCCCTGGCATCTCCAACTAAAAAGGGTCCAGGCAAATAGGCATGAAAAACCTCAGCTTGAGACCCTGGAGAGCTGCTGCCAGTCTGAGTAGACAATACTGACTTTGATGGACCAAAGGTATAAGGCAGCTTCATATGTTCATATGACCAGCTAGAGGAACAAAATCCCCTGTGAATAAATACTAAATATTATGGTTTGTAAATTATGCATTGCTAATTAGTGCAAGTCCCCCATTACTTGATGTCTATCCTTGCTTCTGCCTTGACTACAAAGGCATTTTATTAAGCATGCCTATGGTAAATTAAAAGCTCTCCAGAATCAGAAACATCAGACCTCAGCATGTTGCATTCCCCTCCTGCACTTTTGTCCCCCTTGATCTGTCATCTGTTACTTACAATCTGTCTCTATATATACCCATCATAATCTACAAGTGACAACTGTGTATATGAAACAATGATAATAGATGAGTTGGCATTCTGTTTAAGGCAACACAAAAAGTGTGTCCCTGTTCAGCTGACAAATTATTCCTAAATCTCCTTTTCACATTGTTGCTCTGATGCACAACACAAATCCATTTCTTTCCACATTCTTTCATTGTGACAGATTTAACACAGCCATTTAAGATATTTTTATCTAACCATGGTTATGAGGTTTGCCTTGTGTACTAAAGAATTGGACAAATAAAGGCAGCAATTTTGGGGGTGCATTTTCAAACTTTCTAGGCAGGATCTTTGGGGCTCTCAATCATAGAAGTATTTGTGGTGGTGTTTATATCATTTTATGTTGCTGTGTTTGCAAGAGGATCCTCAAAGTGGAACTTTGCTGATACCATCATTTATCTTGAGGAAACTGCCCAGTCATGACCTTTCAGAGAAGGAATATACTCCTACCACACTCTTTTTGCTAATATAGCTATTGCTAATATAGCTATTAACAGAAAGCAGAAGCTAGTTTGAATAAGATTTTCCAATGTAATCCAAATGTGAAAATCATTCCACTTCTTCTGCAGTAGTTTCTGTTTTTAGAACAGCAGAAGTAGCATCGAGTGAAGTGCCCATTTCAGATGAAGAGCTGTGGCTTAATGGTAGAGCACATATTTTGTGTGCTGCAGGTCACAGGTTCAGTTTTCTCCCAGCATCTGCTACCAAGGTTAAGAAAGCCTATCTCTGCTGGAATGTCATTGGCAGCCAGAGCACACAACACTAAGCTCGATCAACCAATTTTTTTTCAGTGTAAAGCAGTTTCATATTATTTATATGATTGGAGGAGCTGTGGCTAAGGAGTAGAGCATCTGCTTTTTATGAAGAAAGTCCCCAGATTCAGTCCCCATCATCTTCAATGAAAAGGATTAGAGAGTAGGTGAAGTGAAAGAGCCATTGCTGTTAGAGACCGATTCCCCACTAGCCTTGTCCTGGTCTCACACTTCTCTTCTCCACAGGATTTCCTTCCAATTTCGCACAAGCTGCCCCAGGCTGCAACTTGCTCTGACCTTTTGCGCAGCAAGCAGAAACCAGTTTTTAGAGGATCTTGCTTGCCATGCAAAAGAGGCAGAGTGAGTCGCAACCCCAGGGCAGCTTGTGCAAAACTGAAAGAAAGCCCCATGGAGAAGAGGAGCATGAGACTGGAACAAGGCTAGTGGGGAACTGGTCTAAGTTTTGACTTAATAAAGCAGATTCATGTGGCAGGTTATAGCAGGGGTGGCCAATGGTAGCTCTCCAGATGTTTTTTGCCTACAACTCCCATCAACCCCAGCCATTGGCCATGCTGGCTGGGGATGATGGGAGTTGTAGGCAAAAAACATCTGGAGAGCTACCATTAGCCACCCCTGGGTTAAAGAATCATAGAATTGGAAGGGGCTACACAGACCACCTAGTCCAACCCCCACTCCATGCAAGATGAGCCTAAAGCAAGAAAAGCCTAAAGCATCTCTGACAAATAATCATCCAGCTGCGTTTTGAAGACTGCCAATGAAGGGGAGCTCACCACCTTCCTAGGCAAGCTGGTCCCACCTCTGAACTACTCTGACTGCAAAAAAAAAAAAATTCTTAATATTCAGCTGGTACTTTTCTGCTTGTAATTTGAGCCCATTGCTTTGGGTCCTATCCTCGGCTGCCAAGTGAGTAGTAGTTAGGGGGCCCCTATCTACAACCCCAAGATAACTGCCTCTAAAAAAGAAATAAGAAAGGATATTGAGGACTCAAAAAAGAATTAAAAAAAGAAATAGAGAATCTCAGAAATGACACTGTGGTAATAACAAAGAAAGTACAAGAAGTGGGTGAAAACACATGACTCCACCTTGTTAAAATTACAAGAAAAAGTGACAGTTCATGACTGCAAACTGTTGGAAACTCAGATCCGTCTGAGTGGTGTACCTGAAGATGAAGAATCAGACCTGAAAGAATACATAATAAAAATAATTGCAGAATTTTTGGAGGAAGATCCTGAAGGGAATAGAAATATGTATGACTACATATATAGAGTAAATTCACTCTATGTAAAACAGAACAATCTGCCAAGAGATGTGGTCATAAGATTTATGATAAAAGAAATGGTGGGAAAGATCATGAATAAAAACTTTGAAAAGTCATTGATAGTGGGAGGCAGTAGAGTAAGAATTATGAAAGAACTGCCAAGACAAGTGCTAACTGACAGAAAGGCATATAAAAAATTGACAGAAAAATTGCATGACAATGGAATGCGGTACAGATGGATAATACCTGAAGGTTTGAGCTTTGAACTTCAAGGGAAAAGGATTACAATCACAAATACACAGGAACTGCTTAGATTTTATGAAGAAAATAAAGAATTTGCACCATAATGGATTACAAATTGATATCTTGGAATGTAAATGGACTAAATTCACCACAAAAAAGCAAGGCAACATTTCATTGGATTAAAAAAAATTGTAATATAGTATGTTTACAAGAAGTGCATATTAGACAAAAGGATTATAAATTTCTGTGGAATAAACAATTGGGACTAGAATTTTTTACATTGGCTGAACAGAAGAAGAGAGGAGTAGTCTTTTATATTAAACAAGAATTAGACCCAAAATTGGTATTTAAAGATAAAGATGGAAGGTATATAGCGGTAGAAATTACTTTGAATGCTAAAAAAAGTTGTTGTTGGGACTTTATGCTCCAAATGGTGCTAAAGAGATTTTCTTTAAAAATATTACACAACATCTTGATGAAGTGACCTTTAACGGGACAATTCAGAATACGATAGATAGATCTGGGAAGAAAAAAAAATGATAAAGAAGGGAAATTGCCAAAGCCTTTTTTTGAATTTGTTAGGGAAACTGCTCTCCAAATAAAGTTGGGGAATTAGACTGAGAGACAGCTAGCCCCAAAACGGAATCTTTTATCTATGTATACGAGGCTCAACCGATCAGAGAGTCAATGCTCAATAAAGGACTCTAATTTAATAAAATCAATTGTGGTTTATTTGAAACAATAGTTCGTTCACACAAGGTATAAAATCAATCACACATTCATACAGTTCTAGGAAAAATAGAGAGATCGATAGGGGAACATAAAGGAATGGACATACAGGGCAATACTACCTCTCGCAGACTCCAATGGAAGGCTCCGATGGCGACGAATGAGGAAATGGGGGAAAGGTCCCGAAACTGATCAGGAATCGGGGGTGTTACTACCCAGCGGGAATGGGGGTTTACTGAGTAGAAGGCACACCTGTGGGTAGCTAGTCCACAGGTTATATAGAGTCACCTTAGTCCTGAGGGGATGGGAGGTGACTGGGAGTGGTAATGGGAGGTTCTGCAGATGACCAGGAAGGCTGGACATCGGCTGGACCAATGGTGGGTCAATGGCGACACCTGATTGGGTGTGTGCTTCAACCAATGAACATCAACTTCATCCTGGGCATCCTGGAAACTTCCAGGTTGCGACAGGGCCTGGGGCGGCTCCGTTGGTATCAATGTGGGAATGGTTGGGTGATTGGGAGGAGATGGGATTAACTGGGAAAGGGACAATAGAGAATCAGATATGCACCTAGGTATTCCGGTGTAGACAAAAGGGCTTGGTGGTATCAGGAGAGATCCTTCCTCTTTCTCAACTCTCCGGGGTGAAGACAGTTGTTTAGGAAATCACTGGGCAATCAGGATTAATAGTGGAGCCATTAATCCATTCATAGACTAGGTGGGTTGCTTGTGGGCTAGGAATGACTCAAGGTGTGTACGTGAGGTTTCCACATAGAAGGAATGAATCCCATCCAGGCAGGAAGATAGCTACATGTGGTGTTAGCAAAACACAGTGGTTTCCATGCTTAGCGCTTCACACCGTTCGCCTGGACAGCTCCGTGGCGGAGTAGCCTCCTCCTTACCATGGCGGGTTTCACGCGATGGCGGGGAAACATTAGAGCGCGGCTGCAGACACTCTGTGCCTGACTCAAGCGCTTATATACTTGTTAATAGGTACACGGGAGTCTTATGTAGTTCCTGGGTAGCGTCACTCGCATTCACTGGCCAGGCGGATGCAAGCTTACTTCTCCAGGCGCCCTGGCAACCATGTTTGTGACAGGGGGGGTCATTTTCTCACAGTTCCCCCCCTCGAGACTGACGTCACCGTCTAGTGGCAAAGTCTCGTATGTACAACTGATAACAAAAAAAAAAAAACGGGGCTTCGGTAAGAGGGCGGTAAGCCCCTGAAGCGTGGGGTGTCTACTAGGGAATACCGGCTACCTGAAAAAAAGGTTGGAGCCACTATCTTAAAACTACTCAAAAACACAATTTAAAAATGCCAATGGGCCATCAGATCCTTCCTTGGCGTTCATGCTTACAGGGAGGCCTTCTGGGATACATTGTACATATTCGGTATTTCATATAGCATTATTAAAATCCATAAAAACACATGGTAAAATTTCATAATACAAAGTATTTGAATCAAAGGTTACTTAAAAGCAGACATCATGTGTGCAGTCTAGACCGGCTAGGCTGCAATAATTGATCAGACAGGCAATAAGCATTTCATATTACCCACGGATTCACAAGGCAAATCATTTTAAAATCACCAGGTTACATTTCATACATATATATATATATAAAACAAAAAAGAAAAACACAAATCTTATCACTATGCTAGTACATAATTCATCTGTCTGACCTTTGGTCTTCGGGCTTCTTCTTCTCCCCCCCTCGATAACTTCCACGCTGGGGAAAGGGGAGGCTTCCCTTCTCATTTGGCTTGTCTGTAGTCTCCTTCTGGAGGGGAGGAGGCTGGCGGCGCCGAGGAGTCTACGGCGGATATCCCACCCCCCCTTGTATCCAGGCTGCCCATAGTGAAGCCAAGTCGTACATGGAGCATGCCCAACACGGAGGCCTCCGATCCCGCTCGGACCCAGTCGGGGGCCCGTTCACATGGTCTGAGGAGACCCTGTCAGAAGGAGTTTCCTGTACATTTATGTAAATGTCATGGATAAAGGATTCTGGGAGAGATTTTTGCAGGTTTTTGTCCAGGTTTATACAGTTCTAGTACAATAATAAACTCTTCAGGCAAAACACTTATACACAGTCAGAGTTCCCTAGGATTTTGCAGCCCTTTTCAGTTTGTCCCCGGACCGCTCTCTTCAATCTTAAAGTGAGTCCGTTCCCATGCCCTCTAGGTTTGGCAGAGGGGGAAAAGCATACGATGGACGTGCGGACCCATGGGTCAACACCCCGAACCGGGGAGTGTGGCTACAGAAAGGCCTCTCCTGGTGTAGTAGGTTCGGGGAAGTTGACTCAGGGATCGCTTCCCATATTTTAATCGGGAGCCCGTGTGGGCTCCGGAGAACCAGCTTTAAGCGTGGTTCTCTTTTAGGGCCTCTTGGAGTCCCTCCCTGACTGGGAGGGGGGGACTCCCCCTTTATTTGGTAAAAGATAGAACACAAGCAAAAACAGACACATAAGGAAAAACCTTGGTTCCTATTGACACTTAGCCTAAGGGTCCCTGTCTGTCAATCAAGGTTTGGACTGGCAGGGGCGGGTTCTGCGTTGCCTGGCGGCTCCCACTTCCTGTGGGGTCGTGCCCCTAACGTGGTGCCAGTAGTCTATCGGTGGGTGTGGGAGATGCAAATGACCCCTTGCAAAGCAGCGTGGGAAATTTTCCCATTCCTCACACTAACCTGACTATTCGGTGGAAACCATGGGGAGGAGGGTTTTGAGTGCGGCCAGTTACTCCGTTGGGTAGGCCTCTCCGAACCTACACCACCAGGAGAGGCCTTCCGCCAGGGAGATGCCTCCCGGTGAAACGCGGAAAGAGCCCGGCATCCCCACGATGGAGACGCCTCTTGAGAAAGCTTGACGAAGCCCCTGTCAAAAAGGGCTAACTTGCTTCTCTGGCTCCCCCTGCCACCATACTCTCTGGTTCGGTCTTGTAATTCTCAACCCCTCTAATTTTTGAAACCAGCCTGCCCGAAAAGGGTGGGCACCCTTCTTTTGGTCAAAAATAGATTCATAACATCTTATAAACATAGATACACATGGCTGGTTGGTCGAGATCCCATTTTCCCTCACTCCTCCCGCCCGGGAGATGGCAACGGGTAAACTGACACGTCATGTCTTCTGCTGAGCACTGCCTTCTACAGGCAGACAGGGCGGTTGACAGAGGCGCCAGGCAATGAGGCCATACAGTTCATTAAGCAGACCAAGTGGGAGGCACATATGCAAATACTCTTTTGCCTTGAAATGGGTTTCTTGGGCCCTTGTGGGGCACCCCCTTATTCAGAATCGCCCCAAAAGGTTTGCGGTCATACTCCAGCGGTTTTCCTATTATTGGGCACTCCTTTCTCGTGGGGAAAGCCAGAGTCACTGTGACTTAAAGGTGCTTCGGCGCGTTTGGCTCTCCCGGTGGGGGCCGGGTTCAAGCATTCTGCCTGGTCTCGTGTGCGCCTTTACAAACTCAGGGTGCCCCTGCAAGTATGGCACCTGGTGCAGAGTCTGCTCTGGCCCTCTGAGACCCTAGGTGGGCGGAACTTTTAGCTGGAGCTCCGCGCTCCGGAGGGCAAGTGTCAGTGCCTGCCCTCTTTTAACCCTCGGGCTGCTTCGGCGGCCCAACCTTCTCTGGTAAAAGATAGACAAATCTTAATAACACCAGTTCATTACCCACATAGGGTGTTGGAACTCTAAGTCCCAGATGTCCCCAATCTTGTGCTTTGGGTTAGTGCATGCGCATGGTGTGTTTATGCAGATGAACTAAGTCCAAGGCATGTTGGGAATAGGATATTTGTAAAACATTTTTCAAATATATGGACCTAGGTTCGGTCCGCTCCTTGTGGGAGTAGTGACTTGTGGAAGGGCCATAGTTCAGGTGTACTGGTCCCAAGGTCGCTCTTCACCCGCGTTGCCCCTTTAATCTGAAAGGTAGCTGGCGGACCTAGGGTGCCCGCGGGAGGTGGCTTTTCCTAAGCTCCTCGGTTCGGGTGCCCATGCACAGCCTGAGTCCCTTCCACAGTTATGTGGGTAAGGGCTGCACGCTCAGGCGTCCCAATGGGTCAGAACAGTGGCTGCACCAGGTTCCTGATGTTTTGAGCGTCTGCAACTTCTTCCCCTCTCCGTTCCCTGTGTTCCTTCAGGATCACGGAGCGCCGGAAGAGTCACAGAGCTCAAACACTGGACTGCTGGGAGTCTCTCTGGGTCAGAACAGGTTCTGTCCCAGAGTCACTTCGGGCCTTGTAGTGATGGATCACTTGGTGGGACTGTTATCTAGACCATCAAGAAGCGATCCAACACTTGCAAGAATGCCCTGAGTTTGTTCTGCCCAGTTTGGGCTTCCTCTCACCCCATCCCCTGGGCCAACGAGCCCACCCTTTACTTGGTAAAAGATAGAACTTCCCATAGGAACAGAGCGGGGCTGAGAGGTACTAACATGCATAATGCAAAGGCTGGCTGTGGGGACTACACTTCCCATCGTCCTCCGTTTCCCATCCCAAAAGTTGGGGCATGTGCAGGAGAAATTTATGCAAATGCCTCAAATCCAAGGCGGCCTGGGAGCGACGGAGCAGTGAAGTTTTCAACCATTAAAAACCTTATTCGGGGGTTAATGAGGAGGGAGGTATTCCAAATCTATAAACCGGATGTATGAATTTAAAATATATATATATATATTGGGCCGAGCCTTCATTTGACTCCTAGTGACCTTTTAGTTACTTGGTGGGATTGAGGCACCAGAGGGGTTGATCGGGCGGCTTTAGCCTGTGACCCGACCGGTCCCCGCTGTTATCAAACATGTGGGGCTGCAGAACCGGGGGTCCCAGTGGGCCTGTTGAACTGAAGCACCCGGTGCAATCCAGCTCAGCGGCCCGAATCCGGGGCTGCCTGGAAGATCTCGCAGGAGAGCTTATGGAGATCCTCCAATGCACACTTCCGTTTCTTCTTTGAAACAGAAAAGTTTTGGAGTGATCGTTGGCACAGTCCACGGTTCGGTTTCGTCGCCTATCTCCCCTCTTCCTTTCCCTTGGGCTTCACAGCCCTCTCTTACAAGTAAAAGAAAGATCTTGGAAAAGGAATAAGGAACGGGAGCCTTCCCCCCCCCCTTGCACGAGTGGGGAGAAGATTCAAGGCAGTTCTTTAGGGCTTTTCAATGACGAGGGGACGATATCTCCACATGGTTTGGAGCTCGTCCACCTTCTTTAGCTGCTTTCTCAGCCAGCACCCCAAGACAATTATTACAATACAGAGTATAATCTGGAAGACCAAAATGACCACAATGGGGTGCAGGGCTACGTTAAGTATCGCTGACCCAGTAGGGCTCCAGCCAAGGAGCGCGTCAAGGAACGAATGCTTTCCCGTGTCCTTGATTTGTGTTAAAAGCCCGGAGATTTCCTGTCCATCATGTTTAACCACCATGGACGCAGTGTCTCCGCTCCTCTTGATTTCTTGCAAGGTCTGTTTTAAAAGGGGATGAGACAGCAAGGATCTAATCGCCCGCAGTCCCATGCCCAGGAAGACTGGCTGAATAAATTTGAACAGGCTGGGGGCCAACAGGATTTCCTCCCTAGTCCATATGGGGACTGTAAATTCTATATCGCATCCCACAATGGAGGATAGGTTGCAGAAACATCTGTTGACATCTGGCAACATGGGTTGGATGTGGAAGGTATTTATGATGAGGTACTCACAATATGTCCTCACGCAAGCACACCCTCTTCCCAAGTACACAAAAGCGGAGGCATTCTCTTGCCTAAGCGCATATTTGCATTCCTGAGGGGAGTCCCTTAATGGGTTCACACAGGGGTGGTGAGTTTGTAGAGTTTGCTCATCACAAATAAATCCCAGGTTGTCTTTGTGTACACATGCCTTTAGATCCACAGCTTCCCAACTTCCATTGTCATTCCTGGCCCATTTATCTGAGTCCGAAGAATACAAGACTTCGGTTGGTCCCACTTGCAGCCCTAGTGGCACAACGGGGTGTACATAAAAGAACCTTTGTGCAGTGGGCATCAGGATGAGAAGTCTCAATTCCTGCCTGTCCACTGAGAAAGAGGTATTCACCAGAGTCCACCAGGCTTCCAATTCCAGTTGCGGGGTGGGAATTTCTGGTCTAATTAACTGCTTGATTTCCAGGGGGATATTTCCCTCCGTGGCTTGCCTGATCATGCCCATGGTTACTGCTAAATTCATAGCTTGAGCCTGGGTGCATGCTAGCGCTAAAGAAATATTTAACTGTAGGGATTGAGTACCTCTCAACAGTAAGGCAAAATCTCTTTCAATTTGGTTTTCCCAATTTACTAAAATGGAGCTAATGGAATGCTGGACTTCAGAGATGGTGTGGAAAGAGTCATTAATGGGTTTTCCCAGCTGGGCAATATAAGAGGTAGCGTAGGCAAATTTATTTGCGAGGGTTTCTATATTTATAGAATCTAAAACCGCTACTCCTCCAGCAACTGGTGCAACCCAGTCTCCTACAGATCGTTTCAATCTGCGAGGCGTGTTCCCCACCCATAACTGCAGCCAAGCCTCCCAACCCTTTTTACTGGGTTCCAAGTAGGGAGCGCATTGTGGCAACTTTTCGATGGTATTTAATCCCGTCAGGCTGACCCTGATTTCCTTTAATACCATCTGTGGGCGAATTAAGACTTGTTCCCTTATATCCTGCTTAATCACATGGGAGCCAATTATGTGAGAGTTGGCACTTAATGTGCTTTCAGCGTCTGGAATGAGAGGGTTGAATTGGAGCTGGGTAAAATTCCCTATTGTGAGGGTGTAGTTTCCTTCCTCCGATGGAAGCTCTGTGTTGAAGGTGCCCAATTTGGTGAATTTCATTCCCATTGCGGGCTCCCGCTGGCATAGAGGGTCTATTACTATAAACCAGTCAGGAGGTCCCTGTGTCCCTAACTCCGAATCAGTAATGATCCAATTTTTATTTGACCATGCGGTTAGCTGGTGATGGTGCGTCTCTCCACTAGGTGTCTGTATTGAGAACGCAAGCGGCTTTTCTATCCTAGAGCCAATTGATAATATAAATTTGAAAGGATCCTTTGCGCTCCATACTGCGGTCGACACGATTGCAATTTCACAGTATGGCCCCATGTCCTCAGTAAACCCTTTAGAGGCTGGAGTAGCGCTAGGAGTTATTGTGGGAGTTGTTGTTAATTTCCGTGGGCCCTTTGGGACATAAACACAATGCATTGGCACTAGAGGTCTCATGGTATCCTCATGGGAAAAACAGTACAGTTCCTGCATTAACATTCTGGTCCCAGCACATAACAAAATCATATTAGGTGGTCTGACCCACTCTTCATCACAGCTGCGAAAGTCGTAGCTGCTTCTGGGGAGTCTGCTGTCATTTTCCCCATAATTAGACTTTATGACTTTGCACAGCATGATTTCCTTGGGGTATAGGCTTGTTTTACATCTCCAATGAGAGAATGGGACTATAGTGGGCAATACTGCTCTATCAGTTGTACATTTCTCCAGCATTAACATCAACACTAAATACATTGCATGCATCATTGTTCTCACAAATCTCACCTTCACATTCTGGTAATCCATATTGTGTACCTGAAAATAAAAGATAAGATTGCGCTGTAGACCCTTCTTGCTATTTCTATAAGCTTGAAGGAGTCAAAGTACTAAGACAAGGTTGGGGGAAGAGGGGAAAGGGAAGGAGCAATTTTCACAGGAGAGAAGAAAGGGAAAAAAAAAAAAACTGCTGTAGTTCTAACATTGCATGTTTGTGTTCTGAGTTCTTTTCTCCTGCACTCCCCCCCTAGATTACTGTGGACAGGTCTGTCTCAGGAATCTTTATACTTGGACTTGTTCAAGTTACACCAAGGGTGAGGAAGGTGTCGCTTAAGGGGAAATCCACCGGTTCAGGGCAGGGCATGACAGAGATTTGTCGGATTTCGGCTCTTCTCTGCGGCGGCGCCCCTTCAGGTTGCTGGATCTGATTAGGGTTAGCTGGCGCAGTCCCCTTCCATTCCTTGAGTTGGGAACAATGGAAGTACTTTCGCCAGGTTTCTCCGTTCTTTTTCTGAATTTCTACTTGGTAGACTGCCGGGCTGATCCTCAGTGTTATCGGGACTGGACCTAACCATTTGGCTTCCAAGGAGTGCTCGTTTTGCGAGAATCTCCTATATAGCACTAGCTGGCCTGGATCCCACACTCGAGGATTTTTAACCCAGCCTAATCTCTGATCCATTGCCTGCTGTGTTTTTCCCAGTTGTTTAGCTACCTCCAGGTGGATATTGTGGACCTCCGTGACTAGCGATTGCACCCACGCGTCATTCACAACCACCGGCATCCAGTCAGATGGAAGTTGTGTTTTGAGCCAGAAGGCTTCCGGCAACACCATTTTCCTTCCTGTCATGACCATATGCGGTGTGTGACCATGGACGGCAGTAGTTCCCCTCAGCGCCATCAGGATAATGGGTAGCTTCTCGTCCCAATCCCTGCCTGTGGATTTTACTACTTTCCGTAGGGCTTCCTTGATTGTCCGGTTAGTCCTCTCAATTGCCCCTGATGCCTGGGGGTGCCCGGCAATGTGAAACCGCTGTTCCACCCCCAAGGCTTTGCACAATTCCTTTGTGACCTCCCCGATGAAGTGTGACCCCAAATCCGAGTCCATGACCCTCGGGATTCCCCACCTTGTCCATAGGTGGTTGAATAAAATTTTAGCAGTTGTAGCGGCAGTATTATATTTACAAGGGAAAGCCTCCACCCATTTGCTGAAAGGATCGATCACCGTGAGGCAGTATCGATTTCCTCTTGCTGTGCGGGGAAGGGGGCCGATAAAATCGATTTGTATACGAGCCCAGGGTCCCTCTATTCTTTGGTGCTGGATGGGAGCTTTGGGTCCTGATGTGTCGGCATTAACCATAGCACACGCAAGGCAATTATTAACCCACTGTGCTATTTCCTGGCGCATGCCCGGCCACCAGCCCGTCTCCTTCACCCGTTCCAAAGTTAGATTTGCACCGCGGTGTCCCTGCTCGTGCACAAACTTGATTAAATCCCCTCTGACTTGCAGGGGCACAATCCAGTGTTGCTCCCCCTGGCTATCTACTGCCCAGTAAATGCCCTCTTTCTGAATGATGGTGTATTTCCCCGTTTCATCCTTCTGGGCTTTGGCAAGCTCCAGGATCTCTGGGTCGTCTTTCTGGAGCTCGCCCAAATCCATCAGGATTTCCCTCCCTTTGCTCTGGTTCCGGGTGGTGACCGGGTGTAAAGGAAAGGTGGGGGGTGAGCGGAAAGGATTGCTGTCTGCGAATGCAGCTTCTTTGGCAATAGCGTCTACTCTATTGTTCCACATCCCTTCCTCTGTATATTGTCTCTGATGTCCCTTAACGTGAGTCACGTAGGTGGAGTCAGTTCGCGCCTCTATTCTCTCCGCTATTTGCAGCCATTTCTGAGAGTGCGCGACCGTTTTCCCCTCGCTATTCAGCCAATTCTGTTTCTTCCAAATGGGCAGCCAGGCCGTGATCGCCTGCACCGTCCAATGAGAATCTGTAAAAATGGCCAGGGGAACATCCAGAGGCTCAAACTGGAGGATTGCTAGCACTGCCTCTACTTCTGCGGCTTGGCTAGAATGAGGGCGGACGGTTCCTTTAAGGACTAGGGAATCCTGCACTCTAATGGCGCCGTAGCCGGTTCGAGCTGAGCCATTTACATGGAAAGAAGATCCATCGCAAAACCAACAAACAAGCTCTTGTTGTCGGGCTTCTGCTAGGGTTATTCCTCCATTAACTGGCCAGGGTATATGTTGTACCACTGGCAGCGGACACTCATGCTCTTCCCCTTCAACTACGAGGCCATAGGGCGAGGGCGGTTCCTTTTGCTCCTTCTGGAAATCTACTCCTCTATTAGTTAACGCCAGCGTCCACTGGGCAATCCGTTGGTTCGAAACTTGCCCATCTTTAACTTTCCCGGAGAGAATATACTTAAGAGGGGAATGAGTGGTTTGAACTACCACCCTTGCTCCTCCTATTATAAACTCCCAATGGGTTAAACTCCAAACCAGAGCGAGGCAGACCTTCTCGCAGGGGGAGAACTTCTCCTCCACGGAAGAAAGGTTCCTGGAGGCATAAGCCACCACCCGCTGGGATCCCGCTCGTCTCTGGATCAAAGTAGCCCCTAGACTGTGCTCTGAGATAGCCAACTGAATGAAAAACGGCTGGGTAACATCGGGGTGGGCAAGCGCCGGAGCCTTTGCGAGGTCATTTTTGAGCTCTGCAAAAGCCTTTTGCTGCTCCGGTCCCCAGTACCACTGCACATCCTTCTTCAGGAGCTCATAAAGAGGTCGGGCTTTCTCGGAGAACATCTCGATGAAATCTTGGGAAAAGTTAAAGGTGCCTAACAAAGCTCTTAGTGAATGGGGGTCTGTGGGGGCGGGGAGTTTAGAAATCACTTCTACTCTCTGTGAATCCGGTGTTCTCCCTTCTGCTCCTAGTGTGATGCCGAGGTACTTCACCTCGGTCTTTACTAGCTGGGCTTTCTCCCTGCTTGCTTTAAAGCCTGTTTCTTGGATGAGGGTGAGGACCTCCTCAGTGACCTCCCGGACCTTCTCCTCGGTCTCTGCGTGGATCAGCACGTCATCTACATAACTGAGCACGCAATCCTTTGATCCAGGCAGCAGTCGGTCCCACATCTGCACAACATGCGCGTGACAAATGCTTGGGCTAGAATGGAAGCCCTGCGGTGTCCGCTTGAACACGTACTGTTGGCCGCGGAAGGTAAATGCGAATTTATACCAACAGGATTCGTGCAGGCGGATCGAGTGGAACACGTTGGCCAAGTCCACCACGCTGTAAAATTTAGATCCCGCTGCAATAGCTGCCACAATTTCGTTGTATTTAGCGACCACCGGGGCCACCGGGGGAGTCACTGCATTGAGGGCTCTGAAGTCCACTGTCATCCTCCAAGTTACTCCATCTGCCTTTAGGACCGGCCACAAGGGGGCATTGCAGATGGACTGCATTGGGAGGATGACATCCCACTTCAACAGACCCTCAATTGTTTTCCCTATTCCTGCTTCCGCTTCCGCGGGGTATTTGTACTGACGCTGGGGAGGAGGATCTTTGCCCTCTATGAGAACACAAGCGTTTCTCACAGTCCCACACTCCGCCTTGTCAGTAATCCACACCCCGGGAAACTTTTGAGTCCATAGATCTCCCGTCACTGAACATACAGGGAAGGGAGCTTTTAGGGCTGCACATCGGTGTATAGCATTAATAAAGTCCGGGCCTCCCGGGATGTGCCACAGGAGTCCGTTGGCTAAATCCACAGTTAAATGGTTTTTCTTTAAGAAGGGAGCCCCAATCATTCCTTCGTCTTCTCCTGCATTGTTACAGGCTCTCATGGTGGCTTTGAGTCTCCCTACAGTGATTGGAATCTTTTTCCAGATGTGTGAGAGGTGGCTTCCTCCCGCGTACCCAGCCAGTTCCAGAGTTCTGTCTGTCTGGGTTCCCTGAGTAACTAGCGTTGGATGGAGCACGCTAATCGATGCCCCTGTGTCTACTAATAGAGTGGCAGGTTTAATGTTCCCTGGAGCCCCAATGCCTGCCTTTACCATTGGTCTCCCCCAAGTGTCTGGCTTAAGTTTAGCCACTACTCCTTCGGGGAGATTAGTGGGCCCCGGGCACCCCTAGCGCAGACCCTGTTCCTCATATTCCGGACTGTTGACGACCGTCTGCTGCTGGACCGCGGCTATCGGAGCCGGGTATAACTGAACGGTGGGGTGCATTGGAGGAGGTGGATGTTGAACTACTGCAGCTACGGGCGGTGAATACCCTTGAGGTGCCGCAAAATGAGATTGGGTTGGAGGAGGTGGGGGAGCAGACGGCTGCTGATTTCCCCACCCCTGCATCACTTGTTGTTGCCTCTCTATCAAAAGTGCAGTGGGTGCTAGATCCATATTGGTCATGTCGCACCCTGCATGGAGTAAAAAGTTCCAGAGCGCTTTTCGCTGAGTCTGTTCTCCGGGCGGTAGCGAATTCCAAAAACGAGCTCGCTCAGCCTTTCTGTTATAGGAAGGCTTGTACCCTCGACTCTGATTCTGCAAATCTTGATATGCCTCCCCATAAGGGCCCGTCATTATGTTAGGCTGTGGGGCCGGAGGCGGCTGCACTGCGGGAGAAGGAAAAGGGGCCGAGGGCTGCACGGGTGGAGGAGGGGCTCTCGGTTGATAGTTAGGGTTCCCTCCCCCCGCTCCGGGCTTCTGCCTGGCCGGTTTCCCATTGTTCCGCGCCTGAGCGTGCTTATTTTGTCCTGTTGGAGGATTGACTGGAGGCTGCGATGGGTTATAGGGGTCCGGATTAACTTCCCTCTTCTGATACTGAGAGTGAGGCCCGTTGTTAGCATAAGTAACTGTATTAACAGCTTCCTTAGCCCGGTCTTTCTTACTACTCTTTTTCCCTTGCGCAACTGTGTCCATATATCTGCTAATATTTTCCAAATTGGCATAAAGTGCGCTCCATTTGGGGTTAGGTGCATGTGTGGGTCCTAGTGCCTGCCGCGTTTCTGGGTTGAGGCCTTTAATGACATCTGTTATAAAATCAGCGTCATCGTAGTCGGGCTCCTGACCCTCTTCCTCCGGGAATACTACTTCGGCAACTAAGGCTAAGAATTGTTTCTTTGTTAGATAGACCATAGGGTCTTCATCTGGACCTTGCACAGTCTGGGTATACACATATTTAACATTCTCTTCATTCCAAGTAATTCTCAATAGTTCAGCTATCCACTCCAAGGTGGTTATGGCGCCCGTGTGAGCGACTATCAATTTTTCTCTCACCTTTTCTACATGAGGGCCGTTTAAAGCCAACCTCAGGACCTGATTTAGCTCCCTGATGGTTATGTTTGGGTATTCACGGTACATTTGCATCATCCATCGGATGGAGGTTTCTCTATTATACGGGCAAAGAATTTGGTGTGCCATTTTAATATTTTCAATTTTCCAATCCTTAACCTCCTTGGTTATCTGCACCGTCTCTTTACCGTTCCCCTGTCTAGTGGTAGTTTGCCGGGTGACCACCGGGCATACTGGGGCGGGGGCAATCTCACAGGGTTGTATTTCCTCCTCATCCTCACTTTCCTCATCCGAAAAAGCATAGAAGGTGGATGGGGAGACCGTTGCTATAAGAGCATTTTTACGGTCTAACTTCTGCTGCAATGAGGCAATTTCTTTTTTACACGCCTCATGATTAGCTGCCTCTTTGGTTTTCTTCACCGTTTCTGTGGCTATTTCAACGGCATATTGCAGTTTGTCATTCCGGTTTTTGGTTTGCTCCAGCTCTTTGCTCAATGCCTTTATTTGCGATTGGGCTTTCTTTAGAGCCGTTAGGGTATCTTGGTGTATTAAGGCCAGGGTATTTTTCTCTATCTTAACCTCTTCTATGGTTCGACTTGCCTGCTGCCAGTCGAGGTCCAAGCTATTATTTTCCCCAGCTAGGCGTTCCTTTTCTGCCTCATAATTTTGGAATGCTTGTTCTAATGCTTCTGCATGTTTCTTAAGAGTTTCCTCAAATTCTTGTTCCTTCCTTTCTATCTGCTGGTCTTTCTGGGCTAGCTGCTCCTTGAGTTGTTTGTTCAAGGCAGAGCTATCCCGCAGGGCTTCAAACAGGCCCCACGAGGCAAAAAGATCTCTTTTGCCAGTGCTAATTGTTTTGTTGTTGCAATTTTCTTCAAATATATCCCTAAAGGACTGGAGGGGATCCGAGCCTTGGTTAAAGACTCCCTTGTTCCAGGGGTTGTCCCCTTTCTTTATTAACCATTTCTCCAACTTGGGGAGTTCCCCCTTTTTGGCGAAAATCTCCATTTCAGTTTAGTTTTCTTTGTATCTCGCCTACTGCCAACCTCCGGTGGTGTTTCAGCTAAGGTTACGGGGCACCGAGCCGACCCAACGATCGCGTCTCGGGTGAGAAAGGGGAGCCACGGGCCGACCCAACGATCGCGTCTCCGGGCAGAGTTTTAGGCAATGAGCCAATCCTATGATTGCGTCTCAGCCAAAGGGAAAATCCACGAGCCGACCCAACGATCGCGTCTCGGGTGAAAAAAAGGGAGCCACGGGCCGACCCAACGATCGCGTCTCCGGGCAGAGTTTTGGGCAGCGAGCCAATCCTATGATTGCGTCTCGGCCAGAAGGGAAGTCCACGAGCCGACCCAACGATCGCGTCTCGGGTGAAAAAGGGGAGCCACGGGCCGACCCAACGATCGCGTCTCCGGGCAGAGTTTTGGGCAGCGAGCCAATCCTATGATTGCGTCTCGGCCAGAAGGGAAGTCCACGAGCCGACCCAACGATCGCGTCTCGGGTGAAAAAGGGGAGCCACGGGCCGACCCAACGATCGCGTCTCCGGGCAGAGTTTTGGGCAGCGAGCCAATCCTATGATTGCGTCTCGGCCAGAAGGGAAGTCCACGAGCCGACCCAACGATCGCGTCTCGGGTGAAAAAGGGGAGCCACGGGCCGACCCAACGATCGCGTCTCCGGGCAAACAAAAACAAAATAAAAGTTGCCCAGCAGTCAGATTGCAACGGTCCTGTGACCCGCTTGCCTTCTTGACTGTCGGGTGCCTTAGACTAGCCTTGGCCTAGACTCGTGTAAGGACTTGGGTGTGTGTGTGTAGGTGTTTGAGTGTTTATGTAGTGTGTGTGCGTGTGTGCACTAAGCTCTAAAGAAAAGGGAGAAGGGAAGGGTGCTCTATCCAGATCTTAAACAATCCTAGCCTGTCCTGACATTCCCTCCCACGATAGACGCGTTTAGAAGGCCTCGGGACGGCGGCCAGACTTCACGGGACTTCCCCCTTGCGTTCGATCGGGCTCAGTCCTCTTGCGAGGTGTCTGGCCTCCTCGGGGCGGCTGAGAAGTCCAACGCTGAATGATAGAAAGGGGAGCAGCCCGACCCACAAATTATAGAAATGCTCGCTAGAGCCGTTCACACAGAACTCATTCACTCAATCACTCACGCAATAGCCTCGCTAGCAAGACTTTCTGAACGGTGCAACCTTACGTCTGTCTGTATGAAGACACGCGTGTCGACTCGCGTGCGTTCACACAAACAGGATAATGCCCAAGCTTTCTCCACCAATTTCTGTTAGGGAAACTGCTCTCCAAATAAAGTTGGGGAATTAGACTGAGAGACAGCTAGCCCCAAAACAGAATCTTTTATCTATGTATACGAGGCTCAACCGATCAGAGAGTCAATGCTCAATAAAGGACTCTAATTTAATAAAATCAATTGTGGTTTATTTGAAACAATAGTTCGTTCACACAAGGTATAAAATCAATCACACATTCATACAGTTCTAGGAAAAATAGAGAGATCGATAGGGGAACATAAAGGAATGGACATACAGGGCAATACTACCTCTCGCAGACTCCAATGGAAGGCTCCGATGGCGACGAATGAGGAAATGGGGGAAAGGTCCCGAAACTGATCAGGAATCGGGGGTGTTACTACCCAGCGGGAATGGGGGTTTACTGAGTAGAAGGCACACCTGTGGGTAGCTAGTCCACAGGTTATATAGAGTCACCTTAGTCCTGAGGGGATGGGAGGTGACTGGGAGTGGTAATGGGAGGTTCTGCAGATGACCAGGAAGGCTGGACATCGGCTGGACCAATGGTGGGTCAATGGCGACACCTGATTGGGTGTGTGCTTCAACCAATGAACATCACCTTCATCCTGGGCATCCTGGAAACTTCCAGGTTGCGACAGGGCCTGGGGCGGCTCCGTTGGTATCAATGTGGGAATGGTTGGGTGATTGGGAGGAGATGGGATTAACTGGGAAAGGGACAATAGAGAATCAGATATGCACCTAGGTATTCCGGTGTAGACAAAAGGGCTTGGTGGTATCAGGAGAGATCCTTCCTCTTTCTCAACTCTCCGGGGTGAAGACAGTTGTTTAGGAAATCACTGGGCAATCAGGATTAATAGTGGAGCCATTAATCCATTCATAGACTAGGTGGGTTGCTTGTGGGCTAGGAATGACTCAAGGTGTGTACGTGAGGTTTCCACATAGAAGGAATGAATCCCATCCAGGCAGGAAGATAGCTACATGTGGTGTTAGCAAAACACAGTGGTTTCCATGCTTAGCGCTTCACACCGTTCGCCTGGACAGCTCCGTGGCGGCGTAGCCTCCTCCTTACCATGGCGGGTTTCACGCGATGGCGGGGAAACATTAGAGCGCGGCTGCAGACACTCTGTGCCTGACTCAAGCGCTTATATACTTGTTAATAGGTACACGGGAGTCTTATGTAGTTCCTGGGTAGCGTCACTCGCATTCACTGGCCAGGCGGATGCAAGCTTACTTCTCCAGGCGCCCTGGCAACCATGTTTGTGACAGGGGGGGTCATTTTCTCACAAATTGGTTAAACAGGAGAGTTTGGAAGATATATGGAGGAAGTTTAATCCTGAAGTACGGGACTATACCTTCTTTTCAGCTAGACATAGCTCTTTCTCTAGAATTGACATGTTGTGGGGTACTAAAGATTTGGTAGAATTGGTAGAATTGGTAGATTTGGTAGAATTGACATGTTGTGGGGTACTAAAGATTTGGGACTTATAACAAAGAAAATAGAGATACTACCTAAAATAGGAGCTGATCATAACCCAATAATGTGGATTACAAAACTGTCGAAAAAGTCAAGAAGATGGATATTAAATGAAGATTTACTATAAAATAAAGAAATAGTGACATCTCTCAAAAATGAAATCAAAGCGCACTTCCAAGTAAATGACAGAGAAGATATAGAATTTCAGATGGTATGGGATGTCTACAAGGCAGTAATGAGAGGACTACTAATAACATTTAATAATAAAGACAAGAGAGCAAAAGATAAACAGATGTTGGGCATTCAAAATGAAATTTAAAAAAAGAAGGTGAATTAAGGAAAAGGCCAGGGAAAAAGAAAATTATAAGGGAGATTACAATATTGCAAGCACAAATGAGACATCTGTTAAATAAAGAATTGGAATGGAATTTGAAGAAATTAAAACAGAAATCTTTCGAGGGAGCGAATAAACCTGGAAAATATTTGGCCTGGCAATTGAAGAAAAAGAGAGAAAGTAAAATTATTAATAAAATTGTGGTTGATGGAAGAGAAATGGTAGATCAAGAAGGAATAAAAAGAGAATTTTTTAAATATTATGCTAAACTATTTAAAGGTGTTAAAGTAAAGAAGGAAAAGATGGAAGCATATTTGCAGAAGATTAAAATAGCACCCTTAACTGATTATATGGAAAAAGTTTTGAATGATCCAATTGAAAAAGATAGAAATTGCAATGAAAATTGAAAAGGCACCTGGACCAGATGGTTTTTCGGCAAAAAAATTTAAAACGTTTAAAGAAGAATTAATACCAAAACTTCAAAAGTTAATGAATGTGATAAGAATAAATGAGAAAATACCAAATACATGGAAGGAAGCAGTAATTTCGTTGATTCCAAAGGAAGATAGAGATGTCACTAATGTAAAGAATTATAGACCAATCTCATTATTAAACAATGATTATAAGATATACACAAGAATCTTAGCAGAATGTCTTAAACAATATCTAATAAACTTTATAAAGGAAGACCAAGCGGGTTTTCTCCCTAAAAGGCAATTAAGAGACAATATTAGAACTGTTGTAAATATTGTAGAATACTATGAAAGACATCCAGAGAAGGAAGTTGCATTATTCTTTGCGGAAGCAGAGAAAGCTTTTGATAATTTGAATTGGGACTTTATGTTTGCAGTAATGGAGAAAATAAAGTTGGGGGAAAACTTTATAAGAATGATAAAAGCAATTTATACTGAACAACATGCAAGGTTATGTATAAATGCTGATCTTACAGAAGAAATGGCGATCAGCAAAGGTGCAAGGCAAGGTTGTCCGCTTTCACCATTGTTGTTTATAATGACTCTTGAAATCTTATTGCTGCAAATACAAGATGATGAAGAAATTGAAGGAACGAGAATTAAAGGATTTTCCTATAAATATAGAGCATTTGCAGATGATATAATGTTTATAAATGAAAATCCTATGCAAGTAACACCTTTGTTGTTAGCCAAAATACAAGATTTTGGAGAATTGGTGGGACTTTATGTTAATAAAGAAAAGTCAAAAATTTTGTGTAAAAATATGCAAGTAAGTAAACAAAAGGAATTGCAGAGATTAACGGGATGTGAAGTTACCCCTAAAGTAAAATATTTGGGCGCTTTAATCTTTCTTCATAGGGAAAGTGTTCTAACCTGTCACGTTCTCAGGGTGCAGGTAGACAGGAGTCCAAAGCCAGTCCAAGGTCAAAGTCCAGGAAGTCAAGCAGGGGCCAAGCCACCAAAGCAAAATTGCAAACCGGAATCAGAAGTCAATGTCAAAAGCCAAAGGGTCAGGATGCCAAGGAATTCAAGCAGGTCAGGATCAGGAAGGAGCATGGATGGAAGCCAGAGAATAGACTTGTTGCTTCCACAAGGTTACCAGGTCCTGGGTGGGAGTTATATGGGAGCCTCAAATCAGCCTGGGTGGCAGCGACTCTGCTAGAACTCAGGACTGAGAGATCTGAAGCATCGGTGTGCCTCATGTCTTCGCTCTGAAAGTTCTTTCCAGAGTCTACTTCGAACTCTTGAGGTGGGAGGGGGAGAGCTTGGAGGAGATTGATTGTCAACAGCTGACACTGGTACCTGGAATGTGGGGAGAGTGATTGATGGGCCAGCTGCTGGTTGTTTGACTGAGAAACTGGCTGGCAACTCTTCCAGGTCTGTTAACCTTTTCAGCTCCCCCTTTTCAGGGCTCATGACACAACCCTTTAATCATTCTAGTTGTCCTTTCAGCACTTTTTCCAGTGCTATGATATCTTTTTTGAGGTGCGGTGACCAGAATTGTACACAGTATTCCAAATGAGGCCGCACCATCGATTTATAAAGGGGCATTATGATACTATCTAATTTGTTTTCAATACTCTTCCTAATAATTCCCAGCATGGTGTTGGCCTTTTTTATTGCAGTTGCACATTGTCTCAACATTTACAGTGAGTTATCTACCACGACCCCAAGATCTTTCTCTTGGTCAGTCTCTGCCAGGTCACACCCCATCAACTTGTATTTATACTTAAGATTTATAGTTAGGAAAGGCTGTCATTTAGAAGAGATCAAGGAGCTGTTCCACTTGAGTAGTAGCTAGGGGGCCCCTATCATCATCAAAGTGACAGCTGCTCTGCCCACACATGCAAGCCCCGCCCACACAAAAAAACAAATGCCGTATGTTTCCTTATGGAGGAGTGATGCAACAGTCCCCGAGGAGGCGGCTAGGGACCCGCCCCCCCCAAGGAATGCCAGCTGTTTCCTAAGGGGGAAAGGAGGGTCAGCCACTGGTGTAGCAGTCTTCATATTGAAATAAAGAAATTTTATTTTTTTACACAATGTATAGTACTTATTAAGCAGTTAGGCATTCACAACACTGCCTTAGTAATATTTGCTTATAACATTGCAAATTATTGTGACTATCTGCATATTATAAATGGCATTATTGCATCAATTTTTTAATTTTGTATTAATGTTGATATCTCACTGTGTAAAAAATAAAATTTCTTTATTGGGTGCTTCATATTGTGGCAAGCACTCTCAGACCACTGAACTAATTATTTTTTTAAAAAAAATTTCCATTGCTTTGAAGTGTGAGGGAAACTAATTACTTTAAAACATATAACAAACAGACACAGCCAATACAAACCAGGGCTACCAACAGCGCTTATAAAAACTTTCCCTCCTCTATTTTCTCCTCATAATGACCCTGTAAGGTTAGGCTGAAAGAGAGAGTGATTAGCCCCAGGTTACGCCCTGAGTCCGTTTGCGAAGAGGGTGGGATATAAAGCCAAAGTAAGTTAATAAATAAAAAACAAAATTACCACCTAGCAGGTTTCTTAGAAGAGTGGGGGTTTCAAATTTGGGTCTCCCAGATTCCAGTCTAACACCTTAACCACCGCTATGACACGCTGACTCTAGAAATTCTGCCAGTGGATTTCTCTGAGCTGAATATATTTGGAGATCCTTAATAAGAATTATAAGGCTTTCCTGTTTAGGGCAATGTACAGAAATCTTTTTGTAATTTGCCAAGATTCTTTTGGGTGTATTGTTAGCTTTGGCTTCTGTTTATATCTGTTTGGGTGGGGAACTCAGAAAATATATGGCAACTTGACTCTGAAAATATATCGTGTGAGAACCTAATTTCTTCAGTTCACTCTCTGTTTATCTTTACCGATCTAAGCACTTGACCTTTTAGGACAGTTTGAGGGTTCAAATACTTTTGTCTCAAATTAGCAATATATAAGATCGATCAGATTAGAAGGCTGAGAGATATATATTTCTACAGTTCTCACCATAAAATCACTGCCCTTTTAGGACAGTTGACCTTTTAGGACAGTTTCCCAGACACGGTTCGGTGAGAAATCTTGTTTTGACAGTCAGAGCTAGATTCTCCAGCCTGGAAACTGGCAAGCTCCCTGTGTGGTTGCAGAGAACAGAGGCAGTTTTCATTTCCCCTACATGGAGAAGATGCAATCTTTATCCCCAACAATGAAGACAGGGATGGGTTTTAAGCGATATAGCTGTGACCAGACACAATAATTATTTTTCATTTCAAGGGGTAAGATATCAACATTAATACAAAATTTAAAAAATGATGCAATAATGCCATTTATAATATGCAGATAGTCACAATAATTTGCAGTGTTATAAGCAAATATTACTAAAATATTACAAAATTAAAAAATCTGGAGATCCCTCAAAGGAGCCCCCCCCCCCAGGACTCCCTTTCAGCCAAGGTAAGTCTCCTCAAAGTATCTGTGCATATCTTGGACAATTCTCTAGCTGAGAAATGTAGGCAGAAGGCATTAATTTGCCTTTTACTACCCTGAACAGAAGTGCCCGCCTGCCCCCGTTAGGGAAAGCAACTCAGCTCACCATTTTCCAACCCCTAAAGTAAAATATTTGGGCGTGGAAATAACAATGAAGAATATTGATCTGTTTAAAAACAATTATGAAAAGTTATGGTGTAAAATGGATGAAGATGTGATAAAATGGAACAAGCTTAATTTGTCATTGCTTGGTAGAATAGCTGCAATTAAGATGAACATTTTGCCGAGAATAATGTATTTGTTTCAAACTATTCTGATTGTGAAATACAGTAAACAATTTAATAAATGGCAAAGAAAGATTTCAGAATTTGTATGGGCCGGGAAAAAACCAAGGATTAAAATGAAAGTTTTAACAGATGCTAAAGAAAGAGGAGGATTTCAACTACCAGATTTAAGATTATATCATGAAGCAGTTTGTCTAGTGCGGATAAAAGATTGGGTGACGCTGTTGAATAAAAAACTTTTAACATTGGAAGGTCATGGAAATAAATTCGGCTGGCACGTTTATATGTACTATGGAAAGAAAAAGTTGGATGGTTTTTTTTCTCACCATTATATAAGAAATAATCTACTAAATATTTGGATGAAGTACAAGAAATATGGTGATGAGAGAAAACCACTATGGATAGTGCCAGCAAAAGTAATACGAATAACAGCTGAGACAGGAGAGGATAAAGGGATGTCATATAATCAATTACTAAGAATACAAAGCAGTAAAATAGAATTGAAAACTTCTGAAGAGTTGAATAATAAATATGATTGGTTTCAAATGCAACAAATAAAAAGTTTTGTGGAAAGCGATGTTAAAACTGAAGGAATAAGATGAGAACAAACAGAAATGGAAAAAGTTCTGCTTGGAGATAATGAAAAATTAATTTCGAAAATCTATAAGTTACTTTTAAAATGGTCTACGGAAGATGAAGTAGTGAAATCTCAAATGATTAAGTGGGCAATTAATGTAAATAAAGAAATACAGATGGACACATGGGAATATTTGAGGAAGAACTCTATGAAACTCTCAACATGTCAGAGTATTAAAGAAAATTGTTTTAAGATGATGTACAGATGGTATATGACTCCTAAAAAGTTGGCAAAGATGAACAATAAGATGCCAGATAGATGTTGGAAATGTAAAAAACATGAAGGTTCTTTCTACCATATGTGGTGGACTTGTAAAAGAGCAAAAAAGTATTGGCAGATGATTCAGCAAGAGATTTCTAAGATCTTGGGGGTATGAATTTAACAAAGTTGCAGAGACTTTTCTGTTGGGATTACAAATGGAAAAATTTCCAAAAGAGGATAGATCTTTAATTTGGTACTTGCTCTCAGCTGCTAGGACATTGTATGCGCAGTTGTGGAAGTAAGAAAAAATACCAGAGAAATGGGATTGAATTGTAAAAGTTATGACATGCAGTGAAATGGACAAGTTAAAAAGAACCTTAAGAGACTATGATTTAGAAGTATTTAAGATGGAGTGGGAAAAGTTCAGAAGATACGTAGAAAAAGAGTGGAAAATAAAAGGACATTGGACAATTTTTGATAATGACTAAGTATAAGAGGGAGGAGGATATTAATTTTGGTTCTTATTTTTAAATATATAACACCAGCGGGGGTCAAGTAACGGGGGGAGGGGTGGGTAGAAAGTAATATATGGGATAGATTAAAAAAAAGTAATTATTAATGATGTAAGAAATTGAAATTTATTACCATATGTTACTAATAAAATTGTTTGAAACAAGAAAGGTTAAAATGCTTGGGACTCTTTAGCTTGGAGAAATGTCAACTGAGGGATGATATGACAGAAGTTTACAAGATTATGCATGGGATAGAGAAGGTAAAGAAAGAAATACTTTTCTCCCTTTCCCACAATACGAGAACTTGTGGACATTCAATGAAATTGCTGAGCAGTTGGGCTAGAATGGATAAAAGGAAGTACTTCTTCACCCAAAGTGTGATTAACACATGGAAGTCACTGTCACTGGAGGTGGTGGCGGCTGCAAGCATAGACAGCTTCAAAAGGGGATTAGATAAACATATGTAGCAAAGGTCCATCAGTGGCTATTAGCCACAGCGTATTGTTGGAACTCTCTGTCTGGGGCAATGATGCTCTGTATTCTTGGTGCTGGGGAGGGGCAAAAGTGGGAGTGCTTCTAGTGTCCTGGTCCCACTGGTGGATCACCTGATGGCACCTGGGTTTTTGGCCACTGTGTGACACAGAGTGTTGAACTGGATGGGCCACTGGCCTGATCCAACACGGCTTCTCTTATGTTCTTAGCTGAGCTGCAGGGAGTATTTCCAGCAGCTCAGGTGTTTGGGTGACTTTCTGTTGGAGTGGAAAGCGGGAATTTAAAGGAGTCTCCTTACATCCCTGCTCTCTGCTCTGGCCAGGAACCAGCATGAATTCCATGAACTGCCTTAAAAGTTTGTGAAAGTCCATGTCTGTGGACCTGTCACAGACTTTGGTTCCTGAAACACAAATAGGGCAAAATTTATCATACATCTTGCTTAATGGTTTGGTTTGTGTCCATTCATAAACAGGAATAAGGCTCGGCCCTTCCCAGCCAAGCCGGCATCGCCGGCGTTCAGGCTGGGGGCTGTCTTTGCCCCCGCGGAAGAACGAGAGCAGTGAGTGACAGCCTCAGCCCATCCGGGCCTAGAGAGGGGCGTGGCGCCAGGGCTATATAAGCCCTGGCCCCGCCCGGACTTAGTGCGGCTGTCTTCTTGGCTCTCTGACGGAGAGCCTCGTGTCAGAGCGTCGTCATTAGGCCCGCGGGCCTCGGAGAGGCGAGGGATCGGAGCGTTGGCAGCTAGGCGCAGGCGTGGGCAGTAGCGCGTGCAGCCGGTGCCCGATCGTCGGCTTTGTTTCTTCTGCAAACGCGGTTTGGTGACAGGCGCGGGGGGGCTCTTGGCGCTGGCGGCGGCTGACTAGGGAGGCTGTTTGGGTGATTGAGGGAGCTTGTCTGTGGCCACCGGCGGCCGCTTTACGGGGCGTCGTCCACTGGTGCCGGGTTGCCTCTGGCTCTGCATTAGGTGCTGGCGGCGGGCATTTTCACGGCGGGAGTCCCCTGTTTCAAGGTAGCTCTCTTCCCTGGGCTATAGGGTGGCCCCGTGCTTTGCACGAGGCGCGCACGGCGGCCATTTTAAATCACTATTTGGGCGGCAAGGATTCATGGCAGCCATTTTACTAGGCCATTACGGCGGCCATTTTCTGTAGCGCAGCGAGGCGCATTTAAAGGTGAGCGAATTCACCGGCGCGTGTAGTGGACATTTCTGGTCCCCATTTGGGCACCGTGGTTTTAAGCAAGGGGCCTGTGGCAGGGCTCTGAGCTAGGGTGGTGAAGTGCCTCTGTGGACCCCGGCATTGCCAGCTGCCGTGTTTAGAAGGCCTTAAAGGGGGGTATGGCTGCCTGCGTTACTGCGGATACGCTCTTGGGGGAGTTAACCTCTTCTTTGCCATCCTTAACACGGTGGTTGTGGGGTGCCTGGCTTGAATTTAATCACGGTCATTGTTATGGCACCTAAGAAGGGTCACAGTAAGGCCAAGGGTAAACAGCCGGCGCGTGCACCCCGTGTGCGCCCAGCTGAGGAGCATGGTCAGGGGGAGCAGGTCCGTTTGGCCATTATTAACCAGATGGAAGCTTTAGAGCAGCAGCGGCTCGCTGCGGGGGCTCCCATATGGCAGGGGCATCGCCGCGCCTCTGGGCGGTCGACGCGCCTTACGTTTGAAGCAGAGATGCTGGCTCGACTGTCTGCATTGCAGGGCGGAGTGCTGGTGCCTGATTTGCGGATGGAGCCGGACGACGAGGATGACCCTGGAGAGGGACCATCAGGTGACCAGCGGAGCGGTGGCGACTATGGAGGCGGAGTGCCACAGACTCCGGATGGTGGTGGAACTCCTGCTGATGCTGGGGGTAAGTCGTTGCCACACCAGACTCCCGGGTGGCCCTGGGGACCCATTCAGATGCTCGCCCTCCCCCCTGGGGTGGGCGGGGGAAATTGGGGCGTGGGGCAGCCTGGCACACCCACTACCCAGCTGCCCTGGCCTTGGGGTTTCCAGAGTTCAGTTATTCAGGGGCCTGTGTTAGGCGGTGTTGGCTTGCAGTCAGCTGGCCTGCAGGTAGGCACGGCAACACCTGTAGCTCCCACGGGGCCACCTCACCAAGGGGTTCTGCCTTGGGGTGGGCAGCAATATGCCCAGCTGCAGGAAATGTGCCCTTCTGGGCTTGGAGGCGGGTGGTTTTACCCGCCGAACCCTTATGCTAGTATACCATTACACGCGCTCCCATTTGGAGACACCTCTTTGCCTCTGGGGGATCATTTAACGGGGACTACCCGGGAAAAGATCCTGCGTGGAGAGTATATTGATGTTTTCGGCCTTCTCTATAGAGAGCTCAAGAAGAAAAGCAAAGATGAGCTCGACGAGAAGGATAAAGAAAAATTAAAACGCCGTAAAGTTGATAGGACTTGGGCAAACTGGCTGCCTGGCTTCTTAATTTATGCGGGTGTTATTGCCAGGCGCAGCCGGCCCGGGCGACTGCCCTCTTTCAATATATTGACATTATTTACAGGGCATATACGGACTTCATTGGTGCAGCATGGCTGCAATACGACGAAGCATTCCGTATGAGGGCTGCTGTCAACCCGGGGTTGCCTTGGGACCAAGTCAACCAGCAGCTGTGGCTGCAGCTGATGTCCCCGGCGAGGCCTAATGCTGGTGACAGGTCCGACAGCGGACATTTAGTCCAAAAACAACATCAGCAGCCTGCTGCAGGGGCCCGCCCGTCGGTGGGCCAGCCGGTTCAACCCCGGCTGCTATGCTGGGAGTTCGCTTCTAAGGGAGTGTGCACCCGGAAGCTCTGCAAGTTCAAGCACGAGTGCCCGCTGTGTAGCGGGCCTCATGCCCAGTCCGCCTGTAGCAGGTCCAAGCCAAAAGCTTGGGTCAAACGCCCCGGGGGTGGTGGTAACAGTCAGCAGCCCCCTGGAAAAGGGGCCCAGCCCCATTCGGCTGAGGGTCCTCAATAATTTATTGAGGAAGTACCCACGCAAGGCCGATGGGCAATATTTGTGGGAGGGGTTTTCCTTCGGGTTCAGGATTCCTTACCAGGGGCCTAGGGCCCCTTTTTTGGCTCCCAACCTTAAGTCAGTGGTTGGTCTCGAGCATATAGTTCGAGCAAAGATTGCCAAGGAGTGTCAGGAGGGTAGGGTCCTTGGACCCTTTGATTCGCCTCCGGTTACAACGTTGCGGGTGTCTCCCTTGGGGGCGGTGCCTAAGAAGCCCGTTTGAAATCCACCAGAGAAAGGGCTTTCTCAGTTATGGCCCCTACATGGTGGAATCAGCTGCCGGAAGAGGTGAGGGCCCTGCGGGACCTTGTTCAGTTCCGCAGGGCCTGTAAGACGACCCTCTTCCGGCTAGCCTATACCTAGCTTGAGAATTTTAACGTAACTTGCCGGATTTCCTTTATATACAGTTGAAATATTTATTAATGGTTATTGATAACTATGGTTTTATCTGTTTTTATCTGTTTTAAATGCTGATCCCTTTATATGTTTAAATATTGTAATTTTGCTGGATCTACTACTGGAAGCCGCCCTGAGCCACTCGTGGGAAGGGCGGGATATAAATCTTATATAAATCTTAAATAAATAAATAAATAAATAAATAAATAAATAAAAGAGTATCGCCTCATCCATCACCTGTCCTACCCCAAGGGGGCATCGGTTAATGACACCATCCCCGAGGAACTGTGTGCGGTGCGGTACACTTCATTTGACCAAGCGGTCAAAGTAGTGCGGGGTTGTGGCATTGGGGCTGAGATGGCGAAATGTGACATTAAGTCAGCATTTAGTCTCTTGCCAGTGCACCCCGAGGATTTTGAGCTCCTGGGTTTTTGCTTTGAGGGCAAATTCTACATGGACCGCGTCCTCCCTATGGGTTGCTCGGTATCCTGCGCCGCATTCGAGCACTTTAGTTCCTTCATTGAGTGGGTGCTGCAGGACAGGACGGGGTGCAACGACACGGCACATTACCTGGTTGACAACCTTTTGGTTGGTCCTCCGGGCACTGGACAGTGCGCTAGGTTGTTGGGGGCCTTTCAAGAGTTAGCCGGCAAGCTGGGGGTTCCATTGACGCAGGAGAAGACAGAGGGACCCAGTTCGGTACTTACTTTTCTGGGTATTGAGCTGGACACCCACAAACAGTCTTCTCGGCTGCCAGAGGCAAAAGTAATGGACCTTAGCGCCCGGTTGGCTGCATTAAAAGGCCGGCGCAAGGTTTCGTTGCTGGAGTTGCAGCAGGTGGTGGGTCACCTTAACTTTGCGTGCAAAGTGGTGGCGCCAGGCAGGGCTTTCTTGTGGCGTCTTTGTGACGCTATGCAGCAGTTGCGTTCCCCCTATCATCGTGTCCGTGTGTCTGCAGGAATGCGGGTGGACCTTGAAGTTTGGGAAATGTTTTTGGATGCGTTCAATGGCGTTTCCTTTTGGAGGGAGGAGTTGAAGATCGAAGCTGAACTTCAGATCTCCTCGGATGCCTCCAGATCTACTGGGTTTGGTGTGTACTTTAGGGGGCATTGGTGTGCAGAGCAATGGCCTACAGAATGGTTGGACAGTGGGCTCAGCAGGGACCTGACATTTTTGGAATTTTTCCCTATCCTAGTTGCCGTTTGGCTCTGGGGTGAGCAACTTGCCAATCATTCTGTGCTCTTTTAGTGTGATAACATGGCAGTAGTACATGTTATCAACTCTTTGACTTCAAAGTCTCTGCTGGTCATGAACCTGGTTAGATCTTTTACGCTTCGTTGCCTCCGGTTGAACATTTTGTTCACGGCTAGGCATGTACCCGGGGTCTGCAATGGGGTGGCGGACGCTCTATCTCGCCAACAGATGGAGCGTTTTCGGCAGCTCGCCCCAGAAGCGGACTTGCGGCTGGAGCGGATGCCCTTGGATCTATGGCGGCTTGAGAAGCTGAAGCCGGTAGGGCCATTCAGTTGGCTTTAGCGCCTAGTACGAGAAGGGCTTATGATAGGGCGGCCTCTCAATTTCGGGAATTCAGGAGGGCTGCTGCGCTGAAGGATTGCTGGCCGATTCCCACGGCTCACATTATGCAATTCAGCGTATATCAGAAGCAGAGAGGGCTGGGGTTAAAGACTATTAGAGGCCAACTGGCGGCGTTGGCTTTTATTAGTAAAGCCCATGGGTTTGCGGATAGTACGGCTGATTTTAGGATCAGGAAAATGCTGGAGGGTTGGGCCCGGGAGTGTGGCCCGCGCATGGATGACCGGCAGCCCATCTCCCCTTCTGTTTTGAAGGGGCTGTTTGGCAGCTGGCCGGCAATTTGTTCTTCCCCTTTCGAGGCCGCTTTGTTTCATGCGGCTTCGTTGGTGGCGTTTTTCGGTGCCCTAAGGATCAGTGAATTGGTGATGCAGTCCAAGACTGACATTTCAATGCGGGCGCTCCAGGTTGGAGACCTCAAAATTGGTCAGGAGCAGGTAGTTTTGACGATACGGCGGTCTAAGACCGACCAATGGAGGAAGGGGTCCGTCATTACTCTTGGACTGTGTGCGATCCACGAGTTGTGCCCGGTGCTGGCTGTGAGGCAGTATATTCGGTCTAGGGGCACTGGGGAGGGCCCCTTCTTCCGGCATGAGGACGGCTCCCCCCTTACCAAATACCAGTTCTGGGCTCTGGCCGCAATAGGCTTGAAGGGCGTCAAATTTGGGACCCATTCGTTTCGCATTGGAGCTGCCTCCACGGCTGCTTCAATGGGTTACACGCCAGCTTCTATACAGCGCATTGGGCAATGGTGGTCGGCGGCCTTTAAGACGTATCTGCGCCTGTTAGTGCCATAAGGGGTGGAGGGTCAGGCATGGGTGGTATTGCTTTCTAAGTTCACCGGCCTGACACTTTTTTGTCTTACAGGTGCTGTGGCTCGTGGTGAGAGGCGGCGTATTCTCATCTGCGGGCACAGCATGGTGTTATGGGCCGCCCATCAGGCTCGGCGCTCATCAGTTGGCACCCAGCTGGGCCTCAGTGCATGGGCGGTTGTGGAATGGCTTGGTCGGCGGGGCCTGCGGTGGCCTGGTATTATGCCCTTATTGTTCAGGGAAAGGGTTGCGCCGCCTCCACACATATTGGTTGTTCACTTAGGTGGGAATGACCTGGGAATGCTGCGAGGGAAGGCTCTCTCGCAGCAGGCGCTGGCTGATCTCCGGGAAATTAAAAGGAGATGGCCTGGGGTGATCCTGGTGTGGTCACCGATTCTGCCACGCAGGGTGTGGAGGTATGCCCTTTCACCTTGGGGGATCGAGCGCGCTAGGCGCAAGGCTAATAGGGCCCTACAAAAAGCCATGGAAGATGGCTTGGGAATTTTCCTCCCTCATCCGGCCATATGGGTCGAAGATGCTGACCTGTATCGGTCGGATGAGGTTCATCTGTCAGAATTGGGCAACCGGGCCTTTTTAGAAGAGATTCGGCAGGGCTTGCGGTCGGCTCTGGGCCGCCCGTTGGGGCGCTAATGCCTAAGCAGAGGCTTGGCATTGGCGGTGGCAGGGGATGTTTTGGCCACAGTGTTTGCAGGGGAGCACCTATGGCCTAGCACCTTTGGTGCGTGTGGTCTGTATGAACCGCAGATGGGCTACACGGCTCAGTGCGGGGAATGCAGATCACGGTGAGCCTCACCTGTGGCGGATCTTTCCATGGGGGATCGATGCTAGCCCAGGTGGAGAACGGCTGGGGGCCTGGCCGCTCAGTTACAACCCGAATACGGCGGGTTTGTGCTGGGGGCAGGGTTGCTCACCCTTTGGACAAGGCGGGGTCCGTGGGTGACCCCAGGGGCTTGTCTGGTTAGGTCTTATCCCTGCCGAGTTCACAGGTTAATTGAATTTAATAAAGCGGCCCGGTTTAAACCCAATACTTTGTGTCTGTCTCTTATTTCGACTGGGGGGGCAAATAAAGAAAAAAGGAATTAACTTGTAGCATGGCTGCATATTTGCAATGGTGCTTTGTTTTCCTGGCATTTAAATGTAGCTATTAGTATTTCATATCCACAAACAGCATTTCACTTCTACAAGATGGATTTGTGAGAAAGGTGAGGGATGAAAGTGAGGCTGGATAGCGTTTCTGGGACAATGGCAGTATTGGGCAAGTATGTGCCCTGTCCTGTTCAGTTGTATTAAGCTAGTGGTTCTCAAAGCCGGAGGAGCTGAGTGCCTGTGATTGTCTGCACGATCTGAACATAACCTTTGGGGAGCAGTGTTTTCAATGCTCTTTACTGAGTTAAATAGAAATCATTCTGCTCTGTGAAGCTGGAAATTGGCTGAAGATATCATCATCCAGCCATTGGGTGTGAAGAATACACTCTTTTCTCCATCATTAACTGCTGCTGTGTGACAAAAGGGAGTAAGAGAAGGCGGGGTAGAGAAGAAAGAAAATGGGGATAGGAGAGGAGTCTGCGGGTTCAGCTCCATTGCTAAAAGCTTTCTTGTCCATCTTACAGCTGCTTGGTAAAGAAACTGTTATTGTCCTACCATCAAATTCCTGAAGAATTTGTTGTTGTCCATGGAAATATTGCATTGATAAACCAATTAGGTTTATCAACCAGCAACTTCCTGAAATATCCAACTGTATAATTTAGAGCTGAACAGGATGAAAACTGAGTAAGGCTTCAAAACTGAGTATTCAGAACTGAGTAAGGCTTTGTGCAAAGAGCTCCATGTCAATCACACACTTGGATTCCATTCCACTGTCCATGCTGACCCTTGAGGAGGGTTTTAAGCCCCTTCCTATCTTTTCGGTCCCTTATTGGCAACAAAGGAAAATGGCTTCAACAGCAAGAGCAGAGGAGCTTACTGGCTTCTCCTTCTTAGGATTGCCAGTTCTGGCTTGGAAATTCCTGGAGATTTGGGGACAATGCCTTGTGAAAGAGGTCAGTGGGGATGTGATGCCACAGCGCCTGCCCTCCAAAGCTGCCATCTTTTCTAGGGATATTGATCTCTGTAGATCAGTTGTAATTTTGGAGAATTCCAGCCCCAACCTCGAGTTGACCCTATCCCTTATTCCTCTGCTAACTTCACCAATGCTGTGAGCTGTTCATATAGAAATACTTGCAAAGGAAACTTAGGATTTTCAGTTTTGCTCAAAGTTCTCTATATATTGAACTTTCAGAGAGTTGAGAAAGTTACACAACATTCCAGATAGATCAAAGACACAGAGATAAGAGGTTTCCATCAAAGTGAAAGTGGTTTATTGAATTGTCTTGATGGTGGTTTGGCCTAAACTGTGGCCTGAAGTGACACATCTGGTGGGGAACAGCTTTCAATAAAAGAATACTAATTTTGCTTATTTCAATGGGGAATAATGATTAGATGATCTCATATTTCTGTTCTTGAATGAGTCTTTTGGAGAACATGAACCCTCCTTGCTAAGGGAAGAGAAGCAAGAGAACGTGCATGTGAGAAGAAGCAGAAGTATTGAAGTTAGGGCTGCTAGTTCAGGTGGGGGTTCCCCCACCTGGGAGGTTCCCAACTCGCCGGCTCACATTGGGCTGGTGGGGGGAACTTCCCCCAACATTGCGCTGGTGCATGGTGGCCACTCAAGACATTTATGGGAAAACTCTATGTACAATAGGTACCATGGAGTTTTCCCCTCCCAAATGGCTAGAGTGTCCGGGGAAACCATAGAGTTTTCCTGAAAACGCCTAGAGCAGCTGTGAGCAACATCGCTAGTGCGATGATGTCAGTTCTAGGTGATGTCATTGTGCCGACAATGTCGGGGGAAGTTCCCCTCACCGGCCCAATGTGGGCCACTGGGTTGGGAACCTCCCAGGCGGGGAAACCCCCATCCGGACCAGGGGCTTGGCAGCCCTAACTTCAGTACTTCTGTTTCTTCTCATATGCACATTCTCTTGCTCCTCTTCCCTTTGTCTGACCCTTTCAAGAGAAGCCCAGGGCAAATAGAAGTGTTGAGACAGATCCATTGGAGACACAGAGCACAGCCATATGAAATAATTTAGTGAGTATACATGGGAGTATCTTGAATAAGACTCAAGACAATATGTATTTAAAATATTGTTTAATCAATTTTTTATAACATGCCAGTCCCTTTGGTGAGCTGCCTGAAGAAGGATTGACTCCAAAAAGAGGATGGAAGCAGCGGTCTGTTTGCAGCCACATCTGTTTTGGGAAGCTGTCATATATCTATTTTGGAATTTCTTGAACTTTGTGTAGCTCTGCAAATAAAGAGAGAACATTGTACAATTTTCTGTAGAATGGAATTTTTGGGAATACTACTGAAAAATGTTTAGTATAAAAATTGTTTTGGTATATGCATTTGTAAAAACCCTCATGGAGTGTTTATTTGCCTATGTATTTATTTGTTTATTTATACCTGTGAGCTCTTTATCTTGACATACCCATTCTCTGAGTGGCAAAAAGACTAAGGACAGTGGTGCAGGGTTTAATTTCCTTTGGTGTATTTATAATATCTGTTCTAGTCACAAATATACAAAGTAGAGACCACTGGAAGCCAGGAATCTCCTACAAATAAGCAGCAGAACCACTGATCCTGCATCAGATTTCCAGAGTGTCACTGTTCCTGCCCTGAAGCCAACATCCCTTATCTAATCCACACAAACGTTTTACTCTCTGCCTGCTCCTCTCTCAATTGAAACCGCCAAACTGGCCTCAAATGGTTTCTCTTTCCCTCTCTCCAGCTGGAAGGTATCACCTTCTGAAGGCTGGATGGAGATTCCAGCAATTAGAAAAACATTCCTTAGCCATTATAAGTCATTATAAGTCCCTTTGTTTAAAATCCCTGATTGTTCATCTGTTGCACATTTACAGTAATCAAGATGGAAACTCACAATATGTTCCTGTGTAGTTCCACAATCAGTTTTACTGACTTTTTAAATTTTATAAAATGCAGTTGCTGGTGCTGCAGTTTAAAAGGGAAGACTGCACAAGGGAGAGGGGCTACTCAACCCTTTCCCCTGTTTTCTGCTTAAAATTCCCAACTCAAGCTGTTTGTAGCCCTTACCTGCAAGTTTTCCCCAGTACGACAAAGAGCAGCTGGAGGGGGACAATTATACTGAGCAGATTATTTAAGGGAAAAAGGTAAAATAACCTTTCTTCTTCCACCACTTTTCAGTTTCGTCCCCAATGGCTGCATGGTATAGAACATAAAAACTCAGCAGAAAGGATCACAGAATTTACATAATGTTTAATTTTACCCTAAACCCTAACAATAATTTATTTATTAGAAGCGCAAATCTTTGGCTTACTATAACTGGTTCTGAGTAAAGAAGTCCCTGGTTAAACTCAGTCATGAATTCAGTCATTTAAATAAGACACTGTTCTGTCATATATTCCTACTCCTTCCAATTTGTGAAATGGGCATAAGATTACTGTAGTTTAGATAGTTGTAGTAATGGTTTTGGAAAATGGGTAGGGGAGGCAGGTTAGGATACCCTAGGACTACAGAAAAGACGCTATGCAGAACACAGAAAATTGCAAGGTTACAGATGTGTATGAAGGATGAAGAGTTGTTTTCCAGATGGTGCTGACAGCCAGGCAAGAAGGCACAGGAGCATCAGGTCATGTGCCCTTTTGTCACCTATCCATAGAATTTGAAAGAGCCTACCATAGCTTTCCCCTGCAAATTGGACTTGGGTGGATGGAGGGAATGGGAGCAACAACAGAGACTGCTAGGAGAGGGCAACCAGCAAGTAAGTTCAAGGCAACATCAAATCTTCATAAGCAAGCAAATGAGAAAATCTCATATCTTCTGTGGAAACACTGAATTCTCATGAATGATAAATGATAATTTGTGGGAGAATGATTCTCACATTCAGCATCACTGAAAGGCAAATTATGTGGTATACTGAGAAGTCCATGTTGAAAGCTCCTCAAATCATATCAGGACTATGGTACAAGGGGAGGAAGTTTTTAGCCTTTTAGTCATTTGTCAGACATTAAAAAGCCTTGCAGAGTTACTGTTAGTGCAACTACTCTGTGTGTTGCCTGAACCATTGCTCCACCAGGGCACATACCAGCTCAGAGGGGCCATTTCACAACTGGAGAACAATGCATTGTTAATTCCTTTTCCCCTTTATAATAATAATAATAACTTTTTATTTGTATCCCGCCCTCCCCGCACAAGCAGGCTCAGGGCGGCTCACAACATATAAATGTAAATACAACATAAATGTAATACAATATAATAAAATCATATAAATTATATGATAAATCATATAAATTATCATGGACCTGATCTAACTTGGGCCTGCACAATAGAAGCAGTCTGGAGTTGGGAACATTGGAACTCCCAGCTTTTCATCTAGTTGAGTCTCAGCATCAAAAACAGCCTTCATAATTAATCCCAGAACCACAGCTCTTCAACAAGTAGTTAGGCTTTCTTGCCCCAGTTTCCTCTGTTCTTCTACCTCCTTTTAAAGTTTATGTTGACCACAATGCCAGAAGTCATCTGCCCAACAGATCAACCAATGCCTATTTATTCAATTTAAACTCAGAAATCAGGATGGGGATTTGTAGAATACTTCTCTGTTATCTGAATATTAGACATGCAGAAGCAGCGTCACCAATGACATTCCCAAAGTCCTTCATTTGGAAGTATCCTGTGTCCTGATTCAGACAAAGCATGCATACAATGCGTACAGTGTCCTGAGTCTCTTCTGTCATGTGTATTGTGTACAGCAGGGGTCCCCAACCCCCGGTCCGTGACCTGTTAGCAACTGGGCCATGAGTTGTATAATTATTTCATTATATATTACAATGTAGTAATAATAAGATGACATTGGATTTATATCCTCCCCTCCACTCCAAATTTCAGTCTCAGAGCGGTTCACAATTTCCTTTACCTTCCTCTCCCATGATACCCTGTGAGGTAGGTGGGGCTGAGAGAGCTCTCAGAGAAGCTGCCCTTTCAAGGACAGCTCTGCGAGAGCTTTTGCTGACTCAAGGCCATTCCAGCAGCTGCAAGTGGAGGAGCAGGAAATCAAACCCAGTTCTCCCAGATAAGAGTCCATGCACTTAACCACCATGCCAAACTAATAGAAATAAAGTGCACAATTATATCATCCCCAAACCATCCTCCCCCTCCCCCGGTCCCTGGAAAAATTGTCTTCCACAAAACCAGTCTCTGATGCCAAAAAGGTTGGGGACCCCTGGTGTACAGAGAGAAGACATAACTGGTTATGGTTTCCCATGATAAGTACTTATTGTCTCATGGCACCCTCCTCCACCCAGCTGCTAAATCTGTCTTCCAAGACTAGTTAAGCTTTTTGTTTCTGGGCTGTATTTAAAAGAAGCCAGTTATGACTTCTATTGGTGTTACCAAGAGAAGAGTAACATTTGAGGTGCGGTGACCAGAATTATACACAGTATTCCAGACAGAGAGTACCATCTGTACCTTGTGGCTAATAGCCACTGATGGACCTCTGCTACATATGTTTATCCAATCCCCTCTTGAAGCCATCTATACCTGCAGCCACTGCCACCTCTTGTGGCAGTGAATTCCATGTGTTAATCACTCTTTGGGTGAAGAAGCATTTCCTTTTATCTGTTCTAACCTGACTGCTCAGCAGCTTCATTGAGTGCATGAGTTCTTGTACTGTGAGAAAGGGAGAAAAGTACTTCTTTCTCTACCTTCTCAATCCCATGCATAAACTTGTAAACCTCTATCATGTTACCCCTCAGTCGATGTTTCTCCAAGCTAAAGAACCCCAAGCACTTTAATCTTTCTTCGTAGGGAAAGTGTCCCAACCCTTTAATCATTCTAGTTGCCATTTTCTGCACTTTTTCCAATGCTATAATATCTTTTTTGAGGTGTGGTGACCAGAATTGAACATATTACTCCAAATGAGGCTGCACCATTGATTTATAAAGGGGCATTATGATACTGGCTGATTTGTTTTCAATTCCCTTCCTAATAATCCCCAGCATAGCATTGCCTTTTTTTTTTATTGCAGCTGCACACTGTCTTAACATTTGCAGTGAGTTATCTACCATGACTCCAAGATCTTTCTCTTGGCCAGTGTCCAACAGTTCAGACCCCATCAATGTGTATTTATAATTAGGATTTTTGGCCCCAATTACTTTGTACTTGGACATGTTGAACCTCATTTGCCATGTTAATGCCCACCCAGCCAGCCTCAACAAATCCAGGGCTTTTTTTGAGCAGGAATGAACCGGGGGGGGGGGGGGGGATGACCTAATATGCAAATGAGTTGAAAGAATGGTGATGTCAAGGGGTGTGGCCTAACATGCAAACAAGTTTCTGCTGGGCTTTTTGTACTAAAAAAGAGGCCTGGACAGATTCCTTTGGAGTGTCTCACGATCCTCTCAGGTTCTCACCACCCTGAACAATTTAGTGTCATCCACAAACTTAGCCACTTCGCTGCTTACTCCCAACTCGAAACCATTAATGAACAAGTTAAAAAGCACTGAGTCCTGCAATACTCCACTGCTTACCACCCTCCACTGTTAAAATTACCCATTTATACTCGCTCTGTTTCCTAGTAATTAGCCAGTTTTTGGTCTACAAAAGGACTTGTCCTTTTACCCCATGACTCTTGAGCTTTATTAGGAGCCTTTGATGAACTTTATCAAAAGCTATCAAAAACTTTATAAAGGTAAACAACATCTATTGGGTCCCTCTTATCCACATGTTTGTTCACCTCCTCAAAGAGCACTAACACTTGAGACAAGATCTTTCCTTAGAGACCCCATGCTGAGTCTTCCTCAATAGCTTTTGTTCATCAATGTGCCTACTAATTCTCTCTTTAATAACAGTTTCCACCAACTTACTCAGTATTGATGTCAGACTGATTGGCCTGTAATTTCCTGAATCACCTCTGGAACCCTTTTTAGAGATGGGGGTGACATTAGCTACCTTCCAGTCCTCAGGAACGGAAGCAGATTTTAATGAAAGATTACATATTTTTGTCAGGAGATCCACAAGTTCACCTTCAAGTTCTTTCAGAACTCTTGGATGTATGCCATCCAGGCCTGGTGATTTATCAGTTTTTAGATTGTCTATCAGTCATAGGACCTCCTCTCTTGTCACCTCAATCTGACTCAGGTCTTTCAACACCCGTTCCAAAATCAGTGGTTCAGACTTACTTGTATAGTCCCTTTAAAGTTTAAAGGGAGTGCACAAGAAAGCCAGAAAACTTGACACCTATTTTGTTCTACTACTTCAGACCAACACGGCTGCCCACTTGGATCTATTTTCCATCAGGAACACCCAAGAGCTGAGTGGAGGAGACTGGAAACAGAGAATGGGTGGCAAGCTGAGGCAGTCAGTGAAGGAGACAACTATGGCAAGCCAGGCAGCAGCAACAGGTCCACAGCACAACAACCAGGCCCACCTCAGGAACCCAAAGCACTGTACTGACTTGCAAGCTCTGGATGTCAGGTTACAGTGTCTTCTAAAGTCCAGTGTCATGCAGTCCAAAGTCAGAGTTTCAGCTCTAATACAAAACAGTTTTGTTTGGTCCAGGGGTTGAGTTCATTCAAGATTGGGTCCAGGATCAAGTTTCCAGGATTCAATCAGGCACTGCTGGCAGTTCAGCATTTAATGTATATATTGAGTCCACACCCAACAAGCCTCTCAGGTGGCTTTATAGCTGAACATCCAAGTTTCATGCCTCCAGCTGGCTACTCAGGAGTAGTCCTGCCAAGACTAATCTTCATTATCAGCAGGCAGCTGGCAGTGAGCCAGGAGCTGTGCACTTCATCATCTGGCCTGTAGCTCATCTATCAGCCTTCATCTGCAACTTTCCAAATGTGCAGGTGATCCCAGGGGGCTGAGAGCGATCAACTGACTTACACCTGCTGCATCAGAACTGGAGGGTGGAGATGGTTCTGCTTCAGCTGTTGGCTGTAAGTTCTGGCATTACAGCTCATTTTCCTGCTGGTCAACTTCTATCTACTCCTGACTGGCTACACAGGCTTCCTCTTCCTCCTAGGAGACCTATCACTGAGCCATGGCTGACTCATGGTAGGTGGGAGGGGGAGGAGGTGGCACCAGCAGGGAAGGATGTCTCACCAGCCCGGGGACCACATGGGTTGAGCATCTTTTGGTGACAAAGCCAGGCCCAGCAGGAAGTGGGCTGGCCATGGGGGACACCCAACCCACATAGTCCCCAGGCTAGAGCAGCCTCCTTTCCCACTGACTTCAGCCTGGGTTCCTGGGGTGGGCCTGACTACTGTAATGGCTGCGCAGCTTGATGCAGCAGTCTCTTCCACTGATCATCTCAGCTTCTCTGCTGCCAGCCTCCTCCTGGGTGAGTTGCCCATGGGAGGTCCGGGCAGCATCCTCAGGTGACGGGGAGAGTGGGTGAGCACCCAGGATCTCCTAGATGACCAGACAATGGCTTCCCCTGTTGAAGGAGCACCCAGCTCCAGTCAGGCTGCTCCCCATTTCCCAGCTTTCTTGTGCAGTTTCTTCAAACTTTAATGGGACTACACAAGAAGGCCTGGAATAGCTGAGTGGCTGGGACTGCTCCTGCCACTCAGCTGTTTTTGCTGCTTTCTTAAAATGCCATTTAAAGGGACACAGTTTGTGGTTTGGCCATGAACCAAACCAACTCACATGTTTGCAGTTCATTCCCATTCCTACTCATGTTGTTCAGTTCATACAGTTCATTCGAGTGGTAAACAGTGCTCAGGAAATTCTGTGTGTCACCAAATCTGATCTGTCAGCTCACTGAAACAACAAAATGGTGATGGAGCTCTCCTCCTCCTCCTCATTTCACCACCTATAGTATGATGAAATATATACCACGTATTCAAATAAATATTTTTTCAGGAACAGTGTGTGACAAATAATGCTGCCTTTCAAACATGCATCCCCTTTCTTCCCAGTCATTTCCCTAACTCCATCACCACCATAAAAAAAAAAAACCTGCTGTGAGGTAGCTTGTTATGGCTGTTAGGGAAGGAAGGAAGACAGAAAAATGGTCATTGGATAGTGGGGCAGGACTAGTAATTTCTGTATCATCTCCTGCTTAATCAGAATTTTCAAATCTATATGCAGCATCTCTGGGTTGCAGTCTGGCAACTCTCTATATCATACCTCTGTATATATTACATCGAGCTAAGATTCCAATAACTGTAGTTTACAGAATTAATGTTTACAGATTTAAAGCTGCTTAATATAAAAACTGATGTTCTTTAAAGCATACTGCAACATCCGGACAATACACTTTCATATTATTTACACATTTGGCACACACCACAAACTTGTGCTGTCTGAACAGACAGGTTGTATATGTTACTAGGTACACTTGAAGGGTTTGCTTGGAAAAATATTTCTGCAAGAGCCATGTGAACATCAATAATACACTGCATAATCTTCTCAACCACCTACACATGCTCATACTTCATTAGGCAAATGCAGAAACTAACCACCTATAATGCAGCTCTTTTCCATGTAATCATCTCTGACATCTCCACATGCTACTTTGCCATCTGCTAACACTGTCACATTCTCCTCCAACCATACCAGTTCGCCTTCACAAGCAGGACCCTCTGGTTTCCACCCTTGCCATGGGACTGAGACTGTCATGGTCACTCTAATGGACAACCTCCAAATGCAACTGGATAGAAGTGGGTGGGAGCTTATAACAGTTCAACACAGTTGACTATGCATTGTTGACCCACTGCCTTGCTGATGTGGGAATACATGGGGTGGCCTTGCAATAGCTTTCCTCCTTTCTCCGCAGTGGGGGGCAGAGGGTGGCACAAGAGGAGGTGTCCACTAGATAAACCCTTCTGTGTGGGGTTCCACAAGGGGACTCCTCTTTCCAATGCTATTCAATGTCTATATGTGCCTCCTTGCTCAGTTGGTATGGAGCTTTAGGCTGAGATGTTATCAATATGCAGATGACACCCAGCTATATTTGATGTTGGACAACCGGTCAGCCTTGGTTCCATCATCATTGGCTGAGGGTTTGGAGGCTGTGGTGGGCTGGCTAAGGAAGAGCAGGTTGAAGCTGAATCTGTCAAAGATGGAGGTTCTGTGGTTGGGGGGGGTTGGAGTGTAGACTGCTGACTCTTGATGGGGCACTACTAACACCAGAACCTACCAGCAAGAGTTTAGGAGTGACACCGGAACCTCACTTTCAATGAAGGCCCAGGTAATGCATATTGCTAAAGTGGTATTTTTTCATCTCCACCAAGCCTGGCAGCTAGCTCCCCTCTTATCTTGCTCAAACCTGGCCATGGTAATCCATGTGACAATCACCTTCAGACTAGACTACTGTAACTCGCTCTATGCTGGCCTACTCGAGTTTGACCCAGAAGCTTCAACCGATCCAGAATGTGGTGGTGCAAGTCCTGACGGGAATGCCATGGATGGCACATATTCTACCTGTGCTGCACTAACTACACTGGTTTCCAGTTGAATACCGGGTCAGATTCAAGGTTCTGGTTATGACCTCTGATTAAGGCCTTGAGCGGTCTGGGACTGGCGTATCTATGGGACTGTTTCCTCCACTATGTCCCTGGAAGAGTGTTATGCTCCTTTGGTTGGAACCTGCTGGTGATCCCTGGCCCTAAAGAGGTCCGGTTGTCCTTGACAAGGGCCAGGACTTTTTCAGTCCTGACCCCGACTTGGTGGAACACTCTGCCTGAATACATCAGGGCCCTGCAAGATCTTTTACAGTTTCTCAGGGCCTGTAAGGCAGAGATGTTCTGCCAAGCTGTTACGTATGTGGACTTAAGTGAAGACTTTGGGTGTTCCTGCCTGGCTTATTGGAGCTATATGGACTGAGCTTGGGGACTTGAGAACATTGGGCTGCAGGATCCAAATCTCTGCCACTGAAGACTAATCACAAGCCCTCACCTGTCTGAATGACCCAATAATGTGTTTGCGTGGGAACACAGAGATGTATATAAATTTGGCCCTGTTGGCCTAGTCTCCAGTCCTGTAGTGCAGCCACCAGCTATGCTGTACTTAATAAAGAGCTTGTTATCACTTATTCTTCGACTCATCAGTGCATAGAACCCACTATATTATACAAGCCTTTGCATAGGGACAGCGATGGTTACCATGCTGGCACCTTTCCCCCCCGCCCCGTTGGGGGCATCCCCAATGTAATGACTGGGAATCTGAACAATAACATTTTAAATGAGATGTCATCAGGGTTTATAATTTCTTTTTAATGTAACTGGTTTTATTGATTTAAATGTACGTATTTTATTCTTCGGTTATACATTGCACAGAGCCTGACACTAGCTGGGAGGGGCAATCCATTATGTTGGAGGAAGAAGAAGAAAGAGAAGGAGAAGAAGCATGTATTTGGAATGTCTGAAATAGTCCTAAGATATGGACTTAAGTTCTGTGCATCAGCTTTTCCTTTAACAATGTGGATATTACAAAGAAATGTGAATCAGCCTTTCTCCTTTTTGTTGCTGCTCCCTCCCTTCCCAGTTGAACTACATAAGAAAAGCCATGACAGATCAAAATGAGGATCCAGACCCACAACACCACCCCAGATAAACATTCCCTCTATCCACCCCCAGAGTACTCATACCTAACCAGAACATTACCTGAAAAGAAATCACATGACTTCTTGTCAGAATGAATAAGGTAATGGCTTGTTCTCCCTATGTGTACCATGTCTTTTTTTCCATTCCATCCTCACAATTATCTTTTCCCAAGGAGCTTAGGACAATACCCTCCTTTTAACCTTTCAACAAACTACTGTGAAGTAGATTAGGCTAACAGAGAGTAACTGTTCCAACAACACAATTGCGGCAGTCACCTCAGGCAGCAAATTTTGGGGGAGGGGAATGTCCCAGTGGCCTGTTGCCACTCTCCCATCCTACCTGCTCATCATATTCTCTGCTTCTGGCTCAGACTCTTGCAGGACTTCTCTTGATGAGCTCTTGTAATAGCAGCTCTGCTCATCTGAGCACAGCTTCTGAAGGTAAAGGTAGTCCCCTGTGCAAGCACCAGTTGTTTTCGACTCTGGGGTGACGTTGCTTTCACAACGTTTTCACGGCAGACTTTTTATGGTGTGGGCTGCCATTGCCTTCCCCAGTCATACACTTTCCCCCCAGCAAGCTGGGTACTCATTTTACTGACCTCAGAAGGATGGAAGGCTGAGTCAATCAGGAGTCGGCTTCCTGAACCAGCTTTTGCTGGGATCAAACTCAGGTCGTGAGCAGAGGGCTCCAACTGCAGTACTGAAGCTTTACCACTCTGTGCCACGGGGCTCTTAAGCCTTCTGAAGGTTCTACCCTGCAAATAAGTATGGTCAAAAGCTGCCCACACCTGAGCAGTCTGCTACAACTCCCAGCTGCTAGAATGGCCTCCCTAATGATGTCAGAATGGCTCCCACATTTCTATCATTTCACAGAATGTGAAAATAGGATTGTTCAGGAGGCCATTTTTATAAAGTGAATAGGATGTCAGTATTGAAATGTTAGGCTACTTTCATTGCTTTTCTATTGTATATATTGTTTTGTTGCTCTGTTCTTAAATTCTATAAGCCTGGTTTGTGGCATTGTTTCATATACTGCTTTTATTGTATTGTTTTAAATTGTGCAATCTGCTTTGAGTCTCCAGAAGAAAGATGAATAATAAATGAGGTAAGTATATAAATAACTAAATAAAGTTCCCCTGCCTGGGAGCTCAAGCAGCTAATCTTTCTTGCTTCCTCACACCCCAAGCCTCTTCTTAAACGCATAGCAAGCTGCACATGCTTCTCAAACATCCATGAGATTCTTCTAACAAGATTTCAGCCACCATTTTGGGGTGGTATTATTCAGAAGGGAAATGATATGGTAGAAAATGCTACTCTTTCTCTCATGCATCATTTTCTTCCTTGAAATAGCAGCCTTAGACACTGCATCTAAAAATGAAAAAAGGCTTCAAAATCATAGCTGAACTACATGCAATGTGCAGTTTCATTCTTATCTCAAGAACTACAGTATATCTGTTTTCAGAACTGAATCTAAATCTAAATGTCTTTCTGTTCCCAATTTCATAGTGTAATGTACTGAGAACCGAGACGGTTTGAAGGCAACATAATTTATTCAGTAGCACATTACAAGAGAGGGAACACGCGGGCCGGGCCCTGCTTATATACAGTACCCGGAACAGCCCCCTCATCCGACCAGGCCAATCCTGGTCGGTCAAACTTCCCGCCACAGATCTTGATGGGCGGGGCCTCAGGTGAGCTCCATCCGGGGATCCAGGGGGTCACCTTTAGTAGCGATCGCCATGCGGCCGGGTTACTTATGTTCAATACATAACACATAGTGTGGCTTTTGATTAAACTTTCAGCCTTTGCACTTATTTTAGACCACTCTCATATGGTTCTTTGAGAAGAACAAGAAGGCTAAGATACAGTGGTAAAACAACCTTCCTGCACTGCCTTTAATTGATTCTAAATTCTGGCTACAAGCACATTTAGAACTACCTTTTCATATATGCATATCAGCAGGGACTAAAATAATTCCAGAGAGATAAGGATGTTGGTCTGTCACATCAATAAAAGTTTTGCAACACCTCATAGACTTCCAAAATTTTGTTGCTTTATTTATTTATTTATTTTTATTTTTTATTTTATTGCATTTATATCCCGCCCTCCCCTAATGGGCTCAGGGCAGCTAACAACAATTAAAATAACAGAGTGTTAAAATCAAAGTACAATAAAATCATTAAAACATCTCAGCAGTTCATACAATTTAAAATATGTAGTATGGTTCCAGGTTCACTCATCAGGATCCAGATGGCGGGTTTTAATTCTTATTGAGTGCTGCATGTAATGATATTATAAGATGTTATTTGGCACTCTGGATTTGTACTGGGATGGCTCATGTGTCAGTGCTGTGGGATGGTGGAATAGTGGTCACCTCCCCATTATTTGTTAAATGCTAGTTTAAACAATTCTGTCTTACAGGCCCTGCAAAATTGTGGCAAGTTTTCAGGGAGGGCATTCCACATAGCAAGAGCTCCCACCGAAAAAGCTCTTGCTCTGATGGTGGCCAGCCGTGCTTCTTTAGGCCTGGGGAACATAAGGAGATTTTGAGTGCTTGATCAAAGTGCTCTTTGATGCTTGTATGGGGAGAAGCGGTCCCGGAGGTAGAGAGGTCCCAGGTCATATAGGGCTTCAAAGATCATAACCAGCACCTTGAAGTGAATTTGTAACACCACAGGCAACCAATGCAACAGTTCCAGCATAGTTTGAATGTGCTCCCATAAAGGCCCAAAAAAGAACATCAATAGATAGAGCTGGGTGTCATCCGCATATTGATGGCATTCCAGCCCGAATCTCCGGACAATCTGTGGAGAACTGGGGAGAGAACTGCCCCTTGGGGTACACCACATACAAGTGGGTGCCTCCGGGACAATTGCTCTCCTATAGCCACCCTTTGACCCTGGCCTTGGAGAAAAGAGGTGAACCTTTGTAAGGCAGACCCCTGTGTCCCCATGTCGGAAAGGTAGTGAGACAATAGCTGGTGGTTGACTGTATCAAATGCAGCCAACAGATCTAATAGCAACAGCACTGGCAAACAGCCTCGATCCAGATGTCTCAAGAGATCATCCATGAGGGCAACCAGTACTCTCCATCCCATTTTCTTTATTTAGATTCCATCTTTCTCTCCAGTGGGGACCAAGATGATTAAGAAGATTGGATTTATACCCTGCCCTTCACTTGGAGTTTCAGAGCAGTTTATAATCTCCTTCCCTTCCCTGTGAGGTAGGTAGGGCTGAGAGAGCTCTGGCAGAAACTGCTCTTCAGAGAACAGCTCTGAGAGAACTGTGGCTTGACCCCAGGTCACCCAGCAGCTGCATGTGGAGGAGTAGGGAATCAAATCTGGTTCTCCCAGATTAGATTAACCACTACACCAAACTGGTTTACATCATTTTCCTCTCCTCCATTTTATTCTCACATCTACCTAGGGAGCCCATGATGCCAGACAGCCCTGCTTTGGAGCTTGGTAGGGCAGTGGGAGATAATGGAGTGTGAGTGAAATAGCATTCTTTGTGTGTGGGGGGGGGGGTTGAGCAGGAACTCAGTCCCAGCAGGTGTGGCATAATATGCAAATGAGTTCCTGCTGGGATTTTTCTACAAAAAGCCCTGACATTGTGAAATGCCATAACAGCACTTCCAGCTGCATACCAAGAAGTGATGTCACTGCATTGCATAACACTACAGGGATTTCCAATCTCTATGGTTTTTACCATAGAATTTCAGGGAAACTCTAAACTGTTACACAATGTGGTGAAGTCAATTCTTGATACTAGGCCTGTAGCCAGTGGGGGGGGGGGCAACAGGGCTCTACCCTCTTTTGATTTTACAGCACTCCTGCCCCAGCAGTGATCTGCCTGCTCTTGAGGCTCAATTAATTAATTAATGCTCCCTGGTACTCTGTGCCCCCTCCTGAATAAATCCTGGCTATGGCCCTGATTGGTACACAGCTAAAAATGACATCATGGCATCTCATGATGTCATTTTGCCAGGTCTCCACACACCCCTGTGTCTCCCAGAGTCAGCACTGGGCTGGCAACCTACAACAGCCCTATCTGATAAGTTATGACTGGCCCAAAGTCACCCAGTAAGCTTCCATCGTAGAATAGGGATTCAAATACAGGTCTCCTGGATCTTAGTCTAATACCTCTACATCACATTTATTTCAGCATAAGCTCTTGAAGACTATAGCCTACTTCTTCAGACTGAAAAACTGACTTAAAAAAAAAAAAAGCTTTAATGGCATATGTAAATCTGTCTGGGGTGTTTTATCCTGCTTTTTCTCTAAGAAGATCAGAATGGCATTCATAGTTCTTTCTTCCCCATTTTATTCTCTGTACAAACTGTGAAGAGATGTCAGGTTGAGAGAATGTGACTGGCCAAAGGTCACTCAAAGAGCTTTATGTCAGAGTGAAGTTTTTACCTGAGTCTCCCAGATCCTAGACCAAAACTTTGTGTAAGTGCTGCCAAGTTGCTTCCCTTACAAATGCCTATTTTGAAGGAGTAAATTAATTAAATGTACATGGAATTTAGAGTTGATTTTTAAAACTTAGCTTAAATTTTGGTCTTCCTTCCTAAAGTATTACCCTTGCTTTAGCTTTCAGTATGAAATGATTTTCAATGGCTAAGTTTGTTCTTATTTATCATGATGACCAAACAGAACCTCCACATGGTGAGGCAGTAAACCACCAGTGCTAAGAAGCAACAAAAGAAGAAGGCTTTGGCTTCTGTGTCCAGTTTGTTAGCCCTCCAGGGCAACTGGTTGGCCACTATATTTTACAAGATGCTGAACTAGATGGACCACTGGTCTGATCCAGCATAACTTTCCCTATATTCCCTCCCAGGAGTCAAATCCAGGTTATTGGCATGCCAAGTACTCATAGTTTGTCACTAGAGCTTTTTTTGTGCTTTTAGGATGTCAGCAGAGAAAAGTCTAAAGTAATCCCTAGTTTTTTGCACACACACACAAAAAAGTACCCACATGTGTATGTTTGCCTGCTATACATGACATGTAGATGTCACACATGGGTGTGCAATTGTATTCACTGATTCTAGTAGATATTGTTGATGAATGGACAGAGAGCTCACCCATGCTATTGAGTTCCTTCAGCTAAATGAAGGTCAAAGAGCATTATTAGCTGTGATTGATCTCCCAGCTTTTTCCAGTGTATGTTCCCATCTGACTTGTCTGACAGTTTCTTTTGGGCAATGACAAACACAAGACAGAGCCCCCAGCAGTGCTGGGCATCTGCATATGCCTTCATGCTTTGTAACACTAGCTAGTTCGGTGTAGTGGTTAAGTGCACAGACTCTAATCTGGGAGAAATGGGTTTGATTCCTTGCTTCTCCTTGGGTGACCTTGGGTTAGCCACAGTTCTCTCAGAACTGTTTTCTCAAGAGCAGTTTCTGTCAGAGCTCTTTCACAGTGTCTGTTGTTGGGAGAGGAAAGGAAAGGAGAGTGTAAGTTGTTCTGAGACTCTGAGTGAAGGGTGGGGTATAAATCCTATCTCCTCCTCCTTCTCCTCCTCCTCCTCTTGGCTTATAGCCTTCCACAAAAACAGTTTCTGTCACAAGAAATTATAGAGGCAGGCTCTGATTACTGCTTCACGACTATCCTTAGGGACTATAGCTACCAAAGGCAGAAAAGAAAAGGCCTATGACAGAAAAACTCTCAAATGTTGTATGGACAGGTCATTCCATCAAGGTTAAGCAATTTCCTGGAAAAAGGAGAAGTTAAGCTGTGGGAATGGATTCACAAATATAAAAGCCAGAGAGGAGAAGGAGGAGAAGAAGAAGAAGAAGAAGAAGATATTGGATTTATATCCCGCCCTCCACTCCGAAGAGTCTCAGAGCGGCTCACAATCTCCTTTACCTTCCTCCCCCACAACACCCACCCTGTGAGGTGGGTGGGGCTGGAGAGGGCTCTCACAGCAGCTGCCCTTTCAAGGACAACCTCTGCCAGAGCTATGGCTGACCCAAGGCCATGCTAGCAGGTGCAAGTGGAGGAGTGGGGAAACAAACCCGGTTCTCCCAGATAAGAGTCCGCACACTTAACCACTACACCAAACTCATGTTGACAATATATTATAGTACGAGTTTTAACACGTTTAATACATGAAACACTAACATCCCTATGAATATAAGTTGTCAGGTAACTTCTTTTGTTGTCTTCTGCCAGTGTGTGAAGACTTTTTTGTTGTGTCCAGCATTCCTCCCGATAACTGTAATTGGCCTCCTGTCTCGGTTTTGGTGCTATGTATGCACGTGAAAGCTTATACTCAGAATTAAACTTTGTTGGTCTTAAAGGTGCCACTGGACTTAAACTTTATTCAAACATTTTTAATGTCTAATGTTTGCCACTTTGGGGGCCCTATACAGATAGAATGGCAGCATAGTAATGCTCTAAATAAATAAAATAAATAATATTGTTGTCAAAAGCCAAGGACTAGCTACTCTGTGATGGGCAAACTCGTGTGAACTGCAGTTTGATTGCAAATTGGAAGCAGAGCCCTCACACACTCAAAAAATGTTTATAACAATTGAAATTGTTCTAAGTTGTATTGAAAATTTGTGTACATGACTGTGTAGCTGGCATGCAGCTATCTCTGCCTCCCTCTCCACTCCACCACTGACATAACTCACCTGGCAAAAAATATTAACTTGCAAAAGAGATATTTTCCTTAGTCTTCTTAATCCTGCTGTGGTGTGAATATAGAGGATGCTGCAAGACTTGTTCCTTTGTTATCCAAACACTGTCCATTTTCCCTGCTTGACTCCCATATTTGAGCATACTTGATGATATTGGATTTATATCCAGCCCTATACTCTGAATCTCAGAGTCTCAGAGCGGTCACAATCTCCTTTACCTTTTCTCCCTCCCACAACAGTCTCAAAGCAGTCACAATCTCCTTTACCTTCACCCCCCCCCCCCGTGAGGTAGGTGGGGCTGAGAGAACTCTTACAGCAGCTGTGCTTTCAAGGACAACGCCTATGAGAGCTATGGCTGACCCAAGGCCATTCCAGCAGCTGCAAGTGGAGGAGTGGGGAATCAAACCCGGTTCTCCCAGATAAGAGTCCGCACACTAAACCACTACCAGGGCTGGCACCTGGGAGTCAGTGGGGTAGGCCCATGCAGTGGGGTACTCCCCTTTGCCCATACAAAGTGCTCCTCCGAATCTGCCTTGAAGGCATAGTGTAGGAGAAAGCAGCAGCACAGTAGCACTCTTGTGCACTGCCCATCACTCTCTCATCCCCTACTCACCACCTTGCATGATGACATCACTTCCAATGAGCTCCATAAAGGGAACTTGGAGGGGGGCATGATGCAGGGGTCTACCTTGAGCGGCAGAACCCCTAGCACCAGCCCTGACCACTACACCAAACTGGCAATTTGTGTTCATTCAGTGTTCTAAATTGGATCACAAATACTTTGCATGTGCTTGTGATGCTGCTTGGGATTTGCTGGGAACAGTGCCACCCCTGCCACTAGGCAAACTAGCCGATTGTCTAGGGTGCCAGCCTTCTGGGGGCACCAAATTGGGTGCCTCCCATGTGACTTGGTGATGTTGTAAGTGCAGGGGAGGGGGTGCCAGAAGTTAGTCTTGCCTAGGGTGCCAGACAGTCTAGGCCTGGCCCTGGCTGGGAATATAATATAAATTCTGAATTTGTGCCAACACAATGAATGCTACCAGCTGATGAATGCTCAGACAACACACCTTATGGATCATTTTAAATATTTTGCCTTTCATGATCTTAGGGCGTATGTAAACTAATAGCACATGCTGATAGTGGTTACCTGGCCAGTTGCCAAGCTGAATGCTGCACAGCTGCACAGACACAAAACCTCTTAAAACATTGCTCATTTTAGATTGCAAAGAAACTCAGATGGAAGCTTGACACAAAAGAAAATGGGCACTGTGAGCAAGGTAAGTTCGGTTTTTCAAACGTCATATTTGCAAAACATCAAACAGTTTCTAACCAATCTTGGCCCTGCATCTTTTCCTCAATCCAAGTCTCAGTTGCTAATCCTTCTACCCCAAAAAGTTCTGGGAAAGAGTATCTCCAGCCAGTACTTCCTTCATCAGCAGCATCACTTATACTTTCCCAGGAGTTTTTCCCATTCCCACTTCCATAGCCTTGCCAGAAAATGTTGTGATCCACCCTGAAATCGTTTATGGGAAAGGGTGGAATATAAACCTACTGAATTAACATGATATGATATGCTATGATATGATATGATGATATGATATAGTGGATTCAATGCATGGAGGAGATGTGATTGCAGTGATCATAGCTCTTTATATGGCAATGCATAAGCTAGAGGACTGCTGAACAGGGCCAACGGGGCCAACTATATACAGTCCTGGGTTTCCGTGCTAGAATGCCATTGGATCGTTTGAACCAGCAGGGGGGCTTCTGATTGAACCAGGGCAGCAGGGATTTGGATCCCACTGCCCATTGTTCTTGAGACCCCAACTTAGTCCTCAAGGCTCCAATGAGCCAGGCAGGAACACTGGTAAAGGAACATATACATGAGTCCACATACACAAGAAGAGAGAGAGAGAGTGAGTCCTGGCCAGACCTCAGATTCAGCAGGAGCTCACAGGAGCACAGCTCCTGAACCTTTCTGAGGGCTCCCCCTCTTTCTCCCCACCTACCTTGTCCATTGAATAGTAGGTGCAGCTGCATAACAATCCCTGGATTAGGAGAGCAGACAGGCAGGCAGCCACCCAGGACTTTGCCATGCCCATAGCAACCTTCATAAACTCCTGGAGTGTCAAGCACCGATATTTCTCAATAACCAAGTCCTTTGTTTGAAATCAAAAGTAGGTTTATTGATAGAAACTCAGGAACTTTGCCAAGGACACAAGCCTTGGGAGTAATAGTGTACAAACAGTTACACAGTTGCTATATAGGATTTAATCAAAGGTTACATTACAGATGCATTCTTAGTTTTAACAATTTATTGATATCATATGGTTACACAACTTAGTTATTTCTTAATTATCTCAATATTAATCCGTATGACATTTCAATCCTCCCTCCCTCCAATGTTGTATTTTAACAAATTATTAATAACATACGGTTACGATGTTTAGTTATATCTTTTCTATCCCTAACCCATATGATATTTTCAATCCCCCCTCCCTCCGTTATTAGACTTACCCCAAAGTTATATATTTAAATCTAAATATAAAGGTATCCCAAACCCATCAAAACACACTGTCTTTTTCTTCTCATTCATATTAAAAAATTGTCCAATGTCTTTTTACGTTCCATTCTAACTCTATATATTTTTTAAATTTCTTCCACTCCTTTTTAAACACTTCCAGATCATAGTCTCTCAAAGTTCTTGTTAATTTATCCATCTCGCTCCACGATAAAACTTTCACAATCCAGTCCCATTTCTCTGGTATTTTTTCTTGTTTCCACAGCTGCGCATACAGTGTCCTAGCAGCTGAGAGCAGATACCAAATTAAAGTCCTATCTTCTTTTGGAAATTTTTCTATTTGTAATCCTAGCAGAAAAGTCTCTGTCACTTTCTTGAAGTCATAACCCAAAATTTTAGAAATTTCTTGTTGTATCATCCGCCAAAAGTTTTTTGCTTTTTCACAGGTCCACCACATATGAAAAAAAGAACCTTCATGGTGCTTACATTTCCAACATCTGTCTGACATCTTTTTACTCATCTTTGCCATCTTCAGAGTCATATACCACCTATACATCATTTTAAAACAGTTCTCCTTGATATTCTGACATGTTGATATCTTCATCGAGTTCTTCCAAAGGTACTCCCAAGCATCCATTTGGATTTCTCTGTTTATATTGATTGCCCATTTAACCATTTGAGATTTTACTACTTCCTCTTCTGTAGACCATTTCAATAATAATTTATATACTTTTGATATTAATTTTTCATTGTCTCCAAGCAAAACCTTTTCCAATTCTGTTTGCTCACGTCTAATTCCATCAGATTTCATATCATTTTCCATCAGACTTTTTATTTGTTGCATTTGGAACCAGTCATATTTATTATTTAGCTCTTCTGCTGACTTTAATTCAACTTTCCCACCTTGAATCTTTAACAATTGATTGTATGACATCACTCTTTCTTCCTCAGATTCAGCTGTTATTTTTATTACTTCTGCTGGCACTATCCAAAGCGGCTTCCTCTCATCACCATATTTCTTATATTTTATCCAAGTATTTAATAAAGTGTTTCTAATATAGTGATGAGAAAAAAACCCATCCATCTTGTGTTTCCCATAATACAAATATGCGTGCCAGCCGAATTTATTCCCATGAGCTTCCAACCTTAAAGGTTTTTTATCCAACAGCATTATCCAATCCTTGATCCACGTCAAGCAAACAGCATCATGGTATAATCTTAAGTCCGGGAGCTGAAAGCCTCCTCTTTCTTTTGCATCTGTTAAAATTTTCATCTTAATTCTTGGTTTCTTCCCGGCCCATACAAAGTCAGAGAGCTTCTTTTGCCACTTATTGAATTGTTTGCTATCTTTCACAATTGGGATAGTTTGAAACAGATACATTATTCTTGGCAAAATATTCATCTTAACTGCAGCAATCCTGCCCAATAAAGACAAATTAAGTCTGTTCCATTTTATCAAATCTTTGTCCATCTTGCACCAAAGCTTTTCATAATTATTTTTAAATAAATCTATGTTCTTCATAGTTATTTCTACGCCAAGATATTTTACTTTAGAAGTAATTTTACACCCCGTCAGTGCCTGCAATTCATTCTGTCTATTTGGTTGCATATTTTTACATAAAAACATCGACTTCTCTGCATTTATATATAGTCCTGCAATCTCTCCATATTCTTTTATCTTGGTTAAGAGCAACGGTGTTACTTGAATCGGATTCTCTATAATAAACACAATGTCATCTGCAAAAGCTTTATATTTATAAGAGAATCCTTTAATTTTTAATCCTTCTATTTCTTTGTCGTTTTGCACTTGTTGTAATAAAATTTCAAGAGTCATTATAAACAACAATGGTGATAACGGACATCCTTGTCTTGTGCCATTACAGATGCATTCTTGAGTAGGGGTGTGCAAAAAAAAAAAAATCGGAAATAATCGGATTTGGAAATATACGGGGCCAAAATATTCAGAATACCATACATTTCCGAATACCAGTAATCGGAATAGCCGTATATACAGTAGATTTACGGCTATATCCGAATATACGGCCCCATTATACCCTATGGGCCATTGAAATCAAGCCGCCTGGAGGGAATGGGGTTTGAGGGAGAGCCCCCAAATTTTCAGGGCACCTGCAGGGAACTCTCCCCTACGAACCCCCCAAATCCCAAAAAGATCCAAGTGGTCTGAAGTAGTGGAACAAAGTAGGAGTCAAGTGGCACCTTTACCAACAAAGTTTTATTTAGAATATAAGCTTTCGTGTGCTCCAAACACACTTCATCAGACTTCATCTGCTCACTGTACCTTATTCCTTGTCTGATGAAGTGTGCTTGGAGCACAGGAAGGCTTACATTCTGAATAAAACTTTGTTGGTCTTAAAGGTACCACTTGACTCCTACTTTGTTCTACTTTCTTGCCTCAGGCTGCTTTTGGCTGGGGGACAGCATATGCTAATGAGCTCCACCACCTATTTTTCTACAAAGCAACTCCTGGTCCTGGCTCTAATTGATATCACAGACACACCCATTTTATCTCCAGTGATTTACAGACTCAGAGCCGGCCCTGGACTATTTGGGACCCTAGGCAAGGCTAACTTCTACTGCCTCCCCCCACTGATAATCAGTTTGCAAAAACAGATGAATTGTGGGAAAAATGAAAAGCACAAAACTTGAACTTGCTCCCTGACCTGGTTAGCCCAGGCAATCCTGATCTTGTCAGATCTCGGAAGCTGAACAGGGCCAACTCTGGCAAGTATTTGGATGGGAGACCTCCTTGAAAGGTGAATGTGTGACTGAAAACTCCCATTTCTCCAGGGATCCCCAGTTGCATTTGTCAAGCCAGCCCGTGTTGGCTCTTTCTCACCATGCAGGTTGGATGTGTTTTCACAAGTAACATCTGAACTGGGCTTGTGTGCCTTGATCTTCCAGGTGGGTTTAATTTATTTCTTTTAGTATTTTTGTGTTTATATGTGTGTATTTGTGTGCTCATGGTGGGTCTTTCTCAAAGCCCCGCATGGCACCCCAAGCTTCCCCCAGCTCACCTACCCACCCAAACACACAAGCAGTTGTCAAAACTCCTGCAGAAAGGTGTCCCACAGCTACCTCCATGGCAACATAAGCAATTGAGGACTCCACGGGCCCAAATGTGTCCATGGGTGCATCTGCCCCACAATTGGGGGAAAGCATCCAGCCAAGTTCTTTCTCAAACGCCCATTTTGATATCTTAATTTGCAGCTTGGGCTGCCAGAGCCCACGGCTTTTTTTAAAGGGACGGACACAGCTGTTGTTGTTTAACCATTTAAAAGAGACCACACCACACTCTCCAACATACCCAAGAAACACCAAACATTATATATAACAAGAGAAATCATTGTGTTGGTTAAGGCCAGAGGGTTCAATGGTGTTTAAACGATGTATCCACCGTGCCTCTTTTTGTAACATGGTCCTTTGTAAATCACCACCTCTACTATCACCAATTTTCTGAATCACAAAGAATTTTAAGGCTTCTAAGTTATGATCAGTCTCAGTAAAATGTTGAAGGAGAGGAACACCAGGAACTTGATGGCGAACCCTTGAGATGTGTTCCAGAACACGTGTCTTAATAGCCCTACGGGAACATCCTATGTACATTTTAGAGCAATCTCCACAGACCAGGGCATAGATGACCCCTTTAGAGTCACAATTAGTGAAACCTGTCAATTTAATGGTTGTTTGGGATCTAGGATCCACATACTCTTTTATTTGTAGAGAGTACTTGCACGCTTTGCAACCCTTGCAACGGAAATGACCAGGGGGCAATCGAGAAGACGTCTGTGCAGTATTCAAATCCGTATGTACCAAATAGTCCCTTAGATTCCTAGATCTACGGAAACCAATTATAGGTGGGGAGGCACATCCTGCAATGCTGGAAACAATACCCCAATGGCGCAAAATGATGTTTTTAATCGCTAATGCCTTCGGAGTATATTGTAATGAACAAAATAATCTTTGATTTTCCCTAGCCTCTCCATTCTGTTTGTTCGTACGCTGAAGCATAAGGGAACGTCCTTGTTTGGCAGCCCTCGTCTCCGCCCCTTTGATGACTGTTTCTGGATAACCCCGTTCCTTAAACTGCACTGTCAGTTGATTACACGATTTTTTATACTCAGTGACTGAGGTGCTGTTTCGTTTCATGCGTAAGAACTGCCCATAGGGTATATTATTCCGCAAAACGGGAGGATGGAAAGAGTCATAATGTAGATACCCATTCTTAGCCACCGCCTTTCTATGGTTCTTAATAGCTAGAGTATTATTGGCAGTGCGATACACCACTGTGTCCAAAAATACAATGGTGTCAGGATCTCTATTAAAGGAAAACTTAATGCTAGGGTGACAAGAGTCCATCCATTCAACTAAACTCTCCAATCTTTCTGCATGTTTCATAATCAAAAAGATGTCGTCCACAAACCTAACAAAAAACAATATGTCTTCAAAGAAAGGGTTAACGTCACTGTTACAATAAAAATCATTTTCCAGCACAGCCATAAACAAACAGGCAATAGATGGCGCCAGAGCGCTGCCCATCGCAACCCCTTTACGTTGCAGAAAAAATTCTTGGTCAAAACGAAAATAGTTATTTTCAATAATCAGGTCCACTAGCTCCAACAAAAAAGGTGTCGGTGGATCCAAGTCCTCTCTCTGATCCAAATAACACTGAGCTGTACTTCTCAAATCCTCAAAGGGAATATTAGTGTATAATGATTGAACATCCAATGTTACTAATGAGGCATCTGCAGGGATATAAAAATCCTCAATCTTAGAGACAAAATCTGTCGTGTCTCTAATAAAACTGGGAATCTTACAAACAAAAGGCTTCAAAAAGTGATCCACAAATTTAGATAGGGGTTCTAGTAACGAACCCTTTCCTGACACAATTGGACGACCAGGAGGGGGTCTGATTTCTTTATGTACCTTCGGGAGGGCATAAAAAATAGGTACTTTAGGGTGGGGGTTATCCAAAAATTCAAACTCTTTCTTGGAGATATACCCCATTTCTCTAGCGTCTACAAGTACCATCCTCACCAATTTAGATATTCTTTCAGTTGGATCAGTGTTAAGACGTGTATAGTATTCCACATCCGATAATAATGAACCTACCATCAAGAGATAGTCCTGCCTATCCTGAATCACAATCCCACCTCCTTTATCAGCTGATTTAATTACAAGATCGGGATTATCAGATAGTTGGGATAAGATGTCCCTTTCATATTTATTCAGATTGTTGAAGTAAGGGTTTTGTTGACGCTCTAGTTGTTCAAGATCCTGAAGCACCATTCTCTCAAAAACAATAATTCGTGGGTCATCATTAGTAGGAATAAACAAAGACCTACGTCTAAAAGGTGTCCTCTGTTCACCCCCCCCCTCATCTTGTCCAAACATATGTTTCAATTTTAACAGGCGACATAATTTAAATAAATCAACTCTAGTGGAAAAAGAGTCATAGTAAGGAGTGGGAACAAAGCTAAGACCCAGGTTCAAAACCCTACGCTCATCATGAGAGAGATGGTGGGATGATAAATTTATAACTAAGTCCGATGTCTCCCCCTCCTTCCTGATGGTCCTCTGTAAAAATCCCGACCCTCTCTAGATCTGCTTCTTGTGTTCCTATATGGTCTATAACGATCAGTATCATCCTCCTCTCCAGAAGTGTAGGTAGAATCATCAGCCTCTGATTCTAAATCAGAGAAACGTCCTGCCTGGTCTGCCCAAGAAACTTTTTTCTTTAGAGTAGTATTAGTTTGCCACCAGTTATAAACCTTTGACTCACTATAATCCTTCTGGTCCCTTGCAAATTTTTTCACTTTAACTTCTCTTAATTTCTTCTCAAAAGCCTTAACTTTTCCTTCTAACTCTTTCATGTTCAACTCCCACGTATTATTAGAAACCTTGCTCTTTAAGGATTCCTTCAGTGTTAATATTTCCTCTTTCACTTTCTTACCCTCCTCCAAAGATTTCTCTATAATTAGAACCATAAGGTCTAGGGAGCATTTATTAAGTATCGCTATCCACCTGTTTTTGAAGGCCACATCTTCACTAAACATAGCAGGAGGCTTCTGAATACGCAAACCTCTTGGAATACGTTTGGCCTTTATGTAGTCTGTAAGCGACACAGAATGTAAATCCATCCTAATCTCCTTTCTCAGCATAAACTCAAGTTGATTCCAATCTGAAAAGCTATCCTCATTCTTAGTTTCTAGGGTATGTACCACATTTGCCACAATTTTATCAACATCTTTGTCAGAATAAGCAAAAATGCTATCCCAGGACATATTGCCAAGGCCACTAAAAAATATAATGCAAAAGAACAGTGGCAGCACAATATACGAAATACAAAAATACAAAAATACAAAATATTGTGCACAAATACTCTTAACTGGTGTAAATAAAGTTCTATTATAATGAAATGAACAGCCTACAACAGTGGGCATACATTCATACAGTATAAATAGAAATAGAAAACAACAGTCTCAAAACAATATTCCAAGGAGGACCCCACACAGTCACAGAGTTTTCAAAATGAGTACAATGACTCAAAAATAAAGTTCCACAGGAGTCCCTCCGTTGTTTGTTGACTTCTGAAGGACAAATTCTAGCCTTCACGCAAACCCCGGATTTGATTGCGTTCCGCTGCTCCTGCAGCTTCCTCGTAAGTCAACTGTAAACAACAAAAGTGACCGATAAAAACCACCCTAAACCCAAGTGATTTTAACAAAAACATACAGATACAGTAGGTAAAACAACCTGAAAAATCCAGCCAAGTTCTTTCTCAAACGCCCATTTTGATATCTTAATTTGCAGCTTGGGCTGCCAGAGCCCACGGCTTTTTTTAAAGGGACGGACACAGCTGTTGTTGTTTAACCATTTAAAAGAGACCACACCACACTCTCCAACATACCCAAGAAACACCAAACATTATATATAACAAGAGAAATCATTGTGTTGGTTAAGGCCAGAGGGTTCAATGGTGTTTAAACGATGTATCCACCGTGCCTCTTTTTGTAACATGGTCCTTTGTAAATCACCACCTCTACTATCACCAATTTTCTGAATCACAAAGAATTTTAAGGCTTCTAAGTTATGATCAGTCTCAGTAAAATGTTGAAGGAGAGGAACACCAGGAACTTGATGGCGAACCCTTGAGATGTGTTCCAGAACACGTGTCTTAATAGCCCTACGGGAACATCCTATGTACATTTTAGAGCAATCTCCACAGACCAGGGCATAGATGACCCCTTTAGAGTCACAATTAGTGAAACCTGTCAATTTAATGGTTGTTTGGGATCTAGGATCCACATACTCTTTTATTTGTAGAGAGTACTTGCACGCTTTGCAACCCTTGCAACGGAAATGACCAGGGGGCAATCGAGAAGACGTCTGTGCAGTATTCAAATCCGTATGTACCAAATAGTCCCTTAGATTCCTAGATCTACGGAAACCAATTATAGGTGGGGAGGCACATCCTGCAATGCTGGAAACAATACCCCAATGGCGCAAAATGATGTTTTTAATCGCTAATGCCTTCGGAGTATATTGTAATGAACAAAATAATCTTTGATTTTCCCTAGCCTCTCCATTCTGTTTGTTCGTACGCTGAAGGGGCGGAGACGAGGGCTGCCAAACAAGGACGTTCCCTTATGCTTCAGCGTACGAACAAACAGAATGGAGAGGCTAGGGAAAATCAAAGATTATTTTGTTCATTACAATATACTCCGAAGGCATTAGCGATTAAAAACATCATTTTGCGCCATTGGGGTATTGTTTCCAGCATTGCAGGATGTGCCTCCCCACCTATAATTGGTTTCCGTAGATCTAGGAATCTAAGGGACTATTTGGTACATACGGATTTGAATACTGCACAGACGTCTTCTCGATTGCCCCCTGGTCATTTCCGTTGCAAGGGTTGCAAAGCGTGCAAGTACTCTCTACAAATAAAAGAGTATGTGGATCCTAGATCCCAAACAACCATTAAATTGACAGGTTTCACTAATTGTGACTCTAAAGGGGTCATCTATGCCCTGGTCTGTGGAGATTGCTCTAAAATGTACATAGGATGTTCCCGTAGGGCTATTAAGACACGTGTTCTGGAACACATCTCAAGGGTTCGCCATCAAGTTCCTGGTGTTCCTCTCCTTCAACATTTTACTGAGACTGATCATAACTTAGAAGCCTTAAAATTCTTTGTGATTCAGAAAATTGGTGATAGTAGAGGTGGTGATTTACAAAGGACCATGTTACAAAAAGAGGCACGGTGGATACATCGTTTAAACACCATTGAACCCTCTGGCCTTAACCAACACAATGATTTCTCTTGTTATATATAATGTTTGGTGTTTCTTGGGTATGTTGGAGAGTGTGGTGTGGTCTCTTTTAAATGGTTAAACAACAACAGCTGTGTCCGTCCCTTTAAAAAAAGCCGTGGGCTCTGGCAGCCCAAGCTGCAAATTAAGATATCAAAATGGGCGTTTGAGAAAGAACTTGGCTGGATTTTTCAGGTTGTTTTACCTACTGTATCTGTATGTTTTTGTTAAAATCACTTGGGTTTAGGGTGGTTTTTATCGGTCACTTTTGTTGTTTACAGTTGACTTACGAGGAAGCTGCAGGAGCAGCGGAACGCAATCAAATCCGGGGTTTGCGTGAAGGCTAGAATTTGTCCTTCAGAAGTCAACAAACAACGGAGGGACTCCTGTGGAACTTTATTTTTGAGTCATTGTACTCATTTTGAAAACTCTGTGACTGTGTGGGGTCCTCCTTGGAATATTGTTTTGAGACTGTTGTTTTCTATTTCTATTTATACTGTATGAATGTATGCCCACTGTTGTAGGCTGTTCATTTCATTATAATAGAACTTTATTTACACCAGTTAAGAGTATTTGTGCACAATATTTTGTATTTTTGTATTTTTGTATTTCGTATATTGTGCTGCCACTGTTCTTTTGCATTATATTTTTTAGTGGCCTTGGCAATATGTCCTGGGATAGCATTTTTGCTTATTCTGACAAAGATGTTGATAAAATTGTGGCAAATGTGGTACATACCCTAGAAACTAAGAATGAGGATAGCTTTTCAGATTGGAATCAACTTGAGTTTATGCTGAGAAAGGAGATTAGGATGGATTTACATTCTGTGTCGCTTACAGACTACATAAAGGCCAAACGTATTCCAAGAGGTTTGCGTATTCAGAAGCCTCCTGCTATGTTTAGTGAAGATGTGGCCTTCAAAAACAGGTGGATAGCGATACTTAATAAATGCTCCCTAGACCTTATGGTTCTAATTATAGAGAAATCTTTGGAGGAGGGTAAGAAAGTGAAAGAGGAAATATTAACACTGAAGGAATCCTTAAAGAGCAAGGTTTCTAATAATACGTGGGAGTTGAACATGAAAGAGTTAGAAGGAAAAGTTAAGGCTTTTGAGAAGAAATTAAGAGAAGTTAAAGTGAAAAAATTTGCAAGGGACCAGAAGGATTATAGTGAGTCAAAGGTTTATAACTGGTGGCAAACTAATACTACTCTAAAGAAAAAAGTTTCTTGGGCAGACCAGGCAGGACGTTTCTCTGATTTAGAATCAGAGGCTGATGATTCTACCTACACTTCTGGAGAGGAGGATGATACTGATCGTTATAGACCATATAGGAACACAAGAAGCAGATCTAGAGAGGGTCGGGATTTTTACAGAGGACCATCAGGAAGGAGGGGGAGACATCGGACTTAGTTATAAATTTATCATCCCACCATCTCTCTCATGATGAGCGTAGGGTTTTGAACCTGGGTCTTAGCTTTGTTCCCACTCCTTACTATGACTCTTTTTCCACTAGAGTTGATTTATTTAAATTATGTCGCCTGTTAAAATTGAAACATATGTTTGGACAAGATGAGGGGGGGGGTGAACAGAGGACACCTTTTAGACGTAGGTCTTTGTTTATTCCTACTAATGATGACCCACGAATTATTGTTTTTGAGAGAATGGTGCTTCAGGATCTTGAACAACTAGAGCGTCAACAAAACCCTTACTTCAACAATCTGAATAAATATGAAAGGGACATCTTATCCCAACTATCTGATAATCCCGATCTTGTAATTAAATCAGCTGATAAAGGAGGTGGGATTGTGATTCAGGATAGGCAGGACTATCTCTTGATGGTAGGTTCATTATTATCGGATGTGGAATACTATACACGTCTTAACACTGATCCAACTGAAAGAATATCTAAATTGGTGAGGATGGTACTTGTAGACGCTAGAGAAATGGGGTATATCTCCAAGAAAGAGTTTGAATTTTTGGATAACCCCCACCCTAAAGTACCTATTTTTTATGCCCTCCCGAAGGTACATAAAGAAATCAGACCCCCTCCTGGTCGTCCAATTGTGTCAGGAAAGGGTTCGTTACTAGAACCCCTATCTAAATTTGTGGATCACTTTTTGAAGCCTTTTGTTTGTAAGATTCCCAGTTTTATTAGAGACACGACAGATTTTGTCTCTAAGATTGAGGATTTTTATATCCCTGCAGATGCCTCATTAGTAACATTGGATGTTCAATCATTATACACTAATATTCCCTTTGAGGATTTGAGAAGTACAGCTCAGTGTTATTTGGATCAGAGAGAGGACTTGGATCCACCGACACCTTTTTTGTTGGAGCTAGTGGACCTGATTATTGAAAATAACTATTTTCGTTTTGACCAAGAATTTTTTCTGCAACGTAAAGGGGTTGCGATGGGCAGCGCTCTGGCGCCATCTATTGCCTGTTTGTTTATGGCTGTGCTGGAAAATGATTTTTATTGTAACAGTGACGTTAACCCTTTCTTTGAAGACATATTGTTTTTTGTTAGGTTTGTGGACGACATCTTTTTGATTATGAAACATGCAGAAAGATTGGAGAGTTTAGTTGAATGGATGGACTCTTGTCACCCTAGCATTAAGTTTTCCTTTAATAGAGATCCTGACACCATTGTATTTTTGGACACAGTGGTGTATCGCACTGCCAATAATACTCTAGCTATTAAGAACCATAGAAAGGCGGTGGCTAAGAATGGGTATCTACATTATGACTCTTTCCATCCTCCCGTTTTGCGGAATAATATACCCTATGGGCAGTTCTTACGCATGAAACGAAACAGCACCTCAGTCACTGAGTATAAAAAATCGTGTAATCAACTGACAGTGCAGTTTAAGGAACGGGGTTATCCAGAAACAGTCATCAAAGGGGCGGAGACGAGGGCTGCCAAACAAGGACGTTCCCTTATGCTTCAGCGTACGAACAAACAGAATGGAGAGGCTAGGGAAAATCAAAGATTATTTTGTTCATTACAATATACTCCGAAGGCATTAGCGATTAAAAACATCATTTTGCGCCATTGGGGTATTGTTTCCAGCATTGCAGGATGTGCCTCCCCACCTATAATTGGTTTCCGTAGATCTAGGAATCTAAGGGACTATTTGGTACATACGGATTTGAATACTGCACAGACGTCTTCTCGATTGCCCCCTGGTCATTTCCGTTGCAAGGGTTGCAAAGCGTGCAAGTACTCTCTACAAATAAAAGAGTATGTGGATCCTAGATCCCAAACAACCATTAAATTGACAGGTTTCACTAATTGTGACTCTAAAGGGGTCATCTATGCCCTGGTCTGTGGAGATTGCTCTAAAATGTACATAGGATGTTCCCGTAGGGCTATTAAGACACGTGTTCTGGAACACATCTCAAGGGTTCGCCATCAAGTTCCTGGTGTTCCTCTCCTTCAACATTTTACTGAGACTGATCATAACTTAGAAGCCTTAAAATTCTTTGTGATTCAGAAAATTGGTGATAGTAGAGGTGGTGATTTACAAAGGACCATGTTACAAAAAGAGGCACGGTGGATACATCGTTTAAACACCATTGAACCCTCTGGCCTTAACCAACACAATGATTTCTCTTGTTATATATAATGTTTGGTGTTTCTTGGGTATGTTGGAGAGTGTGGTGTGGTCTCTTTTAAATGGTTAAACAACAACAGCTGTGTCCGTCCCTTTAAAAAAAGCCGTGGGCTCTGGCAGCCCAAGCTGCAAATTAAGATATCAAAATGGGCGTTTGAGAAAGAACTTGGCTGGATTTTTCAGGTTGTTTTACCTACTGTATCTGTATGTTTTTGTTAAAATCACTTGGGTTTAGGGTGGTTTTTATCGGTCACTTTTGTTGTTTACAGTTGACTTACGAGGAAGCTGCAGGAGCAGCGGAACGCAATCAAATCCGGGGTTTGCGTGAAGGCTAGAATTTGTCCTTCAGAAGTCAACAAACAACGGAGGGACTCCTGTGGAACTTTATTTTTGAGTCATTGTACTCATTTTGAAAACTCTGTGACTGTGTGGGGTCCTCCTTGGAATATTGTTTTGAGACTGTTGTTTTCTATTTCTATTTATACTGTATGAATGTATGCCCACTGTTGTAGGCTGTTCATTTCATTATAATAGAACTTTATTTACACCAGTTAAGAGTATTTGTGCACAATATTTTGTATTTTTGTATTTTTGTCCTCCTGTTCCTCAGCAGCTTTTCTTCCCTGCCCATCTCCCCCGCTGGCATCTGCTGTGTCATTGCCAGCCCATGAGCATCTTTCCTTGCCACCATGGCCAGCTCTTCATGTCTGTGAGCACACTCTCCCACAGCCAGACAACCATGTGTGCTGCTGCTGCCAGCTTTCTCTGCTGCTGTTGTGCAGGTGTAGCCCAGCACTATGCTGCACAGCTTGTGGGAAAGCGGGCCAGCAGCAGCAGTGTAATATCACTGAGTCATGTGGGGGGTGTCCAATTCAGCCCCCCCCCCAAAGGCCAGCACCCTAAGCAATCACCTATTTTGCCTACTGGCAGGGCCAGCCCTGTAAAGACTCAGGCAAGCTCATTGCATTCTTTCATGACTCCTCTCCTCTTTTGCTTTGGTTTTAATTTTTAAAGAGATAGAATCTGTCCAGGACACAAAGTTTTCCAAACCAGCACAGCTTTTAATAATAGGTGACAGAACTCAGTAAATATCCATGCCATGAGCTAAGCAAACCAGCATCAAGCCTTTTCACAGTTGTAGAGTCAGTTTATTTTCTTCTGTAGGTGCCTCAAATCATCATGATTTTCAAAGGCAGGTCCTGTCGGTATCACAGCACCTCTCCTTTTATTTTTTGTGCGTGCTTATATAGGTATATCGACGATATCACATGCTTAGGCACAAAGAGAAAGAGTGGGGGGGCTCCATTGGCCCATGCAAGACTGCTGGAGGGGAGAGAGGCAACACTCCTTGGCTGTAACTGGCTATTGGGAAGAATCAATATGAGCCCTCCCCCCACCATGTTTGCATGTCTTTTGCACAGGTTGAAACCCTGAAGAAGGAACAGCTCCACCACTCATATGTGCATCTGAAGTGCTATGTCCATTCATCTCTTTAAATCACTTCTCCAGCCAGCAGCTTGAAGAATGCTTTTAAAGTTAAAGTTGCTTTCTTTCCACCTCTCCCTCCCCCCCTGCTCTCCATCTATTTTCCTGCCTTTCTTCCAACATCTGATGTTCATATCTTGCAGCTCTTAAACTTCTGATGTTCACACCTTGCAGCTCTCAAACATTTGATGTTTATTCTAAATGGCTCTTATGTTAAGCAAGTTTGGCTGATGTATAATAATATCAAACAGATACCATCAAAATACACAGAGTCCATATATGTGCAGATGGGGAGAAGGAGAAATCCTCTTCAAATCCAAGGGACTGACATGAAAGTCACAAGTGACACTGACGTTATTTGGGTTTTGTGATGGGTCTTGCCAGCAGTCCAGGTGCAAAGAAGCTAAGAGAGGGGTGATTGTCTTTTTCTTTGGGCAAGGCCTTCATTTCCATGCCAGCCATTATCATCATCAACAGTCGTACAACCAATCAAATGTAAGGTGACTGCAGCTGCCTGTGGCATGTCATTCCCAGCTGTGCAGTTGCAGCAGCTCATTCATTAAAGAGGGTGGCTTTTCAAGAGGACAACCAACAATGGAAACATTAGCAGGTTACAGCAGTGCAGGGACATGAGTGAGGCAAAAGGTAACATTTAGAGTTGCTGTTGTATTTGCTTTTCCTTTCATAGTGTGTGCTGTGTGTTTACACTGTAATGGGGGGGGGGGGGTAGCAGCTGCTATTTGCCCTCTGTATTGGCTTTAAAGCATAATGTGGTACACTGTGTAAATAGCTATTCTGTTATTCTCCTGGAGTGCAATATAATAAACACTCTCACATGTGCAAATATGGAAATGCTCTCTTCTCCAAATTCAGTTTGGGCTTTTCTCTCAGTTGCTAATAGACTGGATGATTTGTCACTCTCCACCCTGGAAGAAGAGTTAACTGGGTCAGGAGGTTGAGGTTTTAATAACCCAGCATGGCAGTCACTAGCAGCTTAGAAGAATAATACTTGGCACTTTCTGTGTCCCAAATGCATTTGTACCTCATAAAGCCTCTCAATAGTCCCTTCTCCTACTCAGTAGGTGGGCAGTGACAGCAGCACAACTGGTCTTGTCTTACAGCAGTCTGTGACAAAAGTTACTCTGTGAAAGAGTCCTCTCTCGGTGTAACTTTTGTCACATGCTGTTGTGAGGCACTCTATCTACCATAGTTGGAGTTAGGATAAAACAGGATAACAGCATGTACATTGCTGTGCTGAGAGCACCCAAGAGAAAGGGTAGGATATAAATGAGACAGATCCATTTATTTATTTAAAATATTTTAGCCCTGTTTCCATAAGCAAAGAGCAGATTACAACATAGAATTTAATACTAGTCCCAAAATAAAAATTACCTGGATTAAAATCTGCTCATAATACATATTAAAGCTTAACCTTCCCACCAATTTTATAATAAACATTTTTGTCATTTGCATAGAAAGCAACAAGATTCAGATGTGCAAAGTCCAAAAGGCAGAAGGCATTCTTTAAAAGCCATGTTTCCAAAGGTCAGAAGGGCTGGGATCTGGCAAATTTCCTCAAGGACATTGTTCCACATTCTGAACAGTACAGTCTGAAGCCGGGGGCAATACAGCCAGGGGGACAAACAAAAAAGATCGTTGAGCTGATGTGCACACAGGTATACATCAAGAGTGCCAATCCCTCAGATATGTGTACCCCAGATCATGAAAGGCTTGGAAGGTAATGACTAGCACCTTTGAGGGCAGAAATATCATTCAAGCATCCTGGAATTACTCAGGCACCTTGCCTAAGAATGGCAGATTTGAAACTGGCCTATAACTGTCCAGTACATCCTTTATCAAATAAGGTTTTTGAGTTCGATGGAAATACCATTCACCAAAGATGTAATCATTCTCACCAAGTTGATCCTGATGTTATCTTCCAAGGTTTAAGCAGCCAAGAAGGATAAGGGTCTATTTAGCACATGGCAGCCTTTGCAATGTTCTGAAGACCCTGTGTTCTTCAGTGAGCAAGATCAAATATCCAAGCAAAACTGAATACATCTGATGTGTCTTATTTTCAATCTGGTGCACTTGTAGGAGTGGATGAGAGATTTTATTAGCAAAGAGCCTTGCTAAATCATTGTCATGATCAACTAAATTCTCTTCCTTATCTAATAACTCAGACCTTGGTGATAACAGATGACAAATCAGCCTAAATAATTTGGCTGGATGAGAATGAGTCAATGCAATAAAGACAGAAGAAGGCTTTGTTCACCATAATCATGGCCTGCAAATAGCTTTGATATCATACAGCGTCTGATTTGGCATAGGCCTTCTTCCATCAGCACTCTTTTCATCTTCAACTCTTTCTAAGTCTCTGAGTTCACTCATGAAACAGAATCAGAAGGAGAGGATGCCAGGGGACAATGCAAACCCAGCGCTTCGCAAGCGCCGGCTGTGGAGAGGGCAGCGTGCTTCCTCCTTGCCTGTCTGCCTGGCTCCAGCTCTGATGCTTAAAGCAAGCGCTGGGAACGGAGGGCGGAGGGAGCGATCCTGGCGCTTGCTGTAAGCGTCAGAGCTGGAGCCAGCAGGCAGGCAAGGAGGAAGCACGCTGCCCTCTCCACAGCCGGTGCTCGCGAAGCGCTGGGTTTGCGGTGGGGCCACATGGAGCGATCCCAGCGCTTGCTGGAAGAAGCTGGAACCAGGCAGGCAGGCGTGGGGGAAGCGCCGGGATTGGAGGTGGAGGCAGCGGATTGCCCCCCCCCCCGAGGAAAGTACGTACCTTCGCTCCATAAGACGCACACACTTTTTCCCCCTCTTTTTTTTGGGGGGGGGGAAGTGCATCTTATGGTCCAAAAATACGGTAATTAAACAGCCTAAATATTTATACTCACTTAAACAATCCCTATAGAAATTCCTCAAAAAGATCTAAATTTGTGGCAAAAATAATTGACTAAATTTTTATGGGCTAATAAACATCCAAGAATTAATATTAGGACACTTAAATTACCAGCTCATTATGGAGGCATAGAACTTCCTAATTTATTATATGATTATGAGGCATCTCAACTAGCTTCTCTTCTATGAACCTTTATATTTCCTAATTTTTAATGGGTACAAATTGAACAACAAATCGATTGCCATATATGCTCTTTGACTATTTTTTGGAATGTATCTCTAAGGAAATCAAAATATATAAATAAAATTATATTTAAATACAGCTATCACAATTTGGAATAAATATCAAAAGAAATTAGCTCCAGATTTATCATTGCATTCATCATTCATGAATCAAGACTGGCTTCCCAGGCTCAATCCCTGGCATCTCCAAAAAAGGGTCCAGGCAAATAGGTGTGAAAAACCTCAGCTTGAGACCCTGGAGAGCCGCTGCCAGTCTGAGAAGACAATACTGACTTTGATGGACCAAAGGTCTGATTCAGTATAAGGCAGCTTCATATGTTCATATGTTCCTATGGGAAAACATACTGATGCATTTGCTTCTTGGCGAACAATGGGAATTACTCGTTTAATAGATCTAGTGGAAAAAGGCAGATTAATGGATAAACAAAAATTGGAATAGAAACTAGGATGTAAGATCTTGTGGTAGCATTATTTACAATTACAACACCTCTTAACTTCTTCTCTATTGAAGAAACATTGAATAGACCATATACAGACTTTGAAAATCTACTTCACACTCTGGCTCCTACTAGCACCAAACTATTGTCTAAATTATATAAAATTTTGATTGATGTGGAACAAAAATCTAAATTGAAATATCAAAGGCAATGGCAAAAGAATGGTCTACTTGAATTAACAGATAAGGACTGGAATGAAATTTGTCAATCTCCATCTTACACCTCAAAAGTATACAGCATTCAGCTGCAAACAATAAAATTGATAATGAGATGATATTTACTTCCATCAATAATGCACCAAATTAATAAAAACATTGAACTCACTAGGAAGCAATGTGGACAGATAGGCGATTACATACACTGCTGGTAGGCCTGTGGCTACATACAACAATTTTGGAAACAGATAGCACTACATATATAATATATTACTAACATACACTTACTTTTAACTCCTGAAACTTTGTTGCTTGATAAATGGCCAGTCCCTACGAACAACAAACAAAATACAAAAAGAATCCATATCTTATTATCTGTTGCTAGAACTACAGTAGCAGCAAAATAGATAGACAGAGCATTTCAAGGCTTGGCAATTATGCACAAAATATCTATTAATATTCATTACCAAGTTCAGAATCCTATGAGTCACAATTTATAACTATCTGGTTTCCTATCCTTACCTATTACTAAATGAGATGTTCTCCCACATAGTCCATTATATAATCAAATTATATACTTCTAACAATTGTTAAAGAATCAATAGTAGTAAATTCACCTGAAATATGTGCCTGCCCACCTGTGTATATTTTTTGAATTATGTTTTTATTCATATATTATTAAGTTATTGTTGTATTTTAACTGTTTTACCATAACTGTGATCCACCCTGAGCCCTCATGGGAAAGGGCAGAATATACATTGACGAAATAAAATAAAATAAATAAATATGCTTATGTTATTTCTGTATAGATTATTATTATAGTTTAAATATGCACATAGTATATTTTTACTTGTATGTCCTTAATATTTATTTATGGTAAAGAATGTTGTAAGTTTGTTGATTGATAATACTTAATAGAGATTTCAGTTTTAAAAAGACAAGGGGTCAGATATTTGGAGCTCTATTGTGCTCTGCCTTAGATTGGCTGATAATCAGTTGATTTAATTGCTGCCCTTTGATCTAATGGATAGGGTATGCATTGTAATAATATAGAACACCTGAGGCCATACAGACAAACTCTCTTTCAGTGTCATCCTAAGTAATGGCCTCAGAAAAGTGGTTGAGACATCCCTTTTAATATGGGAGAAGTCCTTCCACACTGCAGCCATACCCCTCACACCATCAAGCACAATAAAAGAATAGTAAAAGGAGGCTTGGGGGGAAGCATCTTTCTCCAGATGGTGACTGATAAAGTACTTTTAATTAATTAATCCAGAATTAAAAATAAAATGTAGATCAATTTAGGATCATGTAGATTAATTTGGGTCCAGGAAATTTGTGTTAAAGAAATCTACCCCTTTGACATCCTGCAAGCACCCTACCTGTATCGACAATATCTGATAAAACAAAGTTAAAGCCAAGTTGTGACTCTGTGAACATGCATTGGATCCTGACATGGCTGGCAAATTCCACTGATTCCTCTTTCCTACAGCACTCACCCTTCATGTTGTTCTTGGGGTCCCCTGTTCTTCCAGAGCAGCCTTTTGAGGAGATCAGTGAGCTTCAGTGAAAGAGAGGTGGGGCAGAAAGGTTCCATTCTGCATATGGACAATTTAATCTGGATTCTACCCACTGTGTGAAATAGTAGTTGTAATCTGAAAGAACAAAATTATCAGAAGCATGTATTTGGAGTGAATAAATCTGGAGTAAAACAGACAGATTTTGTGAATGCTCCTGTTACCCTGGCACCTGACTATTTAGGTCTTGTGCTGTTAACCTGCTGGGTAGTATTAGGATGCAATTTCCTCATTTTCCTAATTCAGTATCTGCAGCTATAAAGAGACAAAATGCTAAATGTGACTGGAATAAAACACCCACACACATACAAATGTATTTTTCCCCAATTGCATACTCTATGCAACCTGACCCTGTTGATCTAGCAAAGTGGCAAACCCCTTTCCATTTTCTAAAGAGACTGGAGGCTTTAAACCCCCTCTCATAAATCACCTATTGGCTAAAGAATAGCTAATAACAAAGCAGTAATTTCTGAAAAATGAGTCTGCTCTGCCTATTACAGATCTAGCCTGTAGCTCCTTGTTTTTAGTGTGGGTGTTCCTCTTGGTGGATTCCTGTTGCAGAGAACTGCAGATGAAATTAATAATGAATAAATCTCACTTATGGAGGAGATTTTGAAGAGTGAGAACCAGCTACCACTATCTCAAGCAAATCACAGTGCTTGCCTACACAGTCATATATATGGAATTAATTTAAACATATTAAGGGCGTGCTCTGTGGTATACATCAGGAAATCTCAATTCGGAGTGGGAGGGGGAGAGCAAATCTGTACCAAGCCTTTAACATTGGTTTGGTCTAGGAATCAAGCACAGAACCAGGCCTCTAAAACCTATATTTTCAAGAAAAGATTGCACTTCTAAATTTTCAAGCTCATAGGATTCTAGCAAAAATATTTAAACCATATGGGAAATGTCCACTGAAGGTCTTCTCATCATAATGGGTTCAAAAAGGGTTTCTAATTGTCAGGCATTAAACAGTCTGCACTAAGGTTGCCAGGTCCAGCTCAGGAAATGCCTCGGAACTCCGGGGTGGAGCCAGGTGACTTTGGGGGTGGAGTCTGGAGACCTTCCTATTCCCTAAAATAAAGATATAGCAGTGTAGTTCTCTTGAATACAGTGTTCATTTCCTCCTCCTCTTCTTTTCTACCTTTAAAGGGTTTCCCAAGCAGCTCGACTGCCACTAAAGTGAACACACACACTCACAAAGTAGGGTTACCAATCCCTAGTTGAGGGCAGGGGATCACCAGTTTGGAGGCCCTTCCCCTGCTTCAGAGTTATCAGAAAGTGGGGCAGGGGGAGGGAAATGTCTGCTGGGCACTCCATTATACACTATGGAGACTGATTTCCATAGGGTATGTTGGAGAAATGATCTGTGGGTATCTGGGGCTTTAGGGAGTTGTTTTTTGAGGTAGAAGCACCAAATTTTCAGCATAGAATCCAGTGCCTCCCAAGTTTCAAAATGATTGGACTAGGGAATTCAATTCTCTCATTCCCCAAAGAAGGTGCTCCTGTCCTTCATTTTTCCAAATGGAGGGGAGGAATTTAAAAAGTATGCGGTCTCTTTAAATGTGATAGACAGAACTCTCTCCAGAGTTTAATCATGCTTGTCACACCCTTGCTCCACCCACAAAGTCCCCAGATATTACTTGTCAGACCTGGCAATCCTATTACAAAGCAGCCAAAATGAACAGTTTGCAACCCCACACTTTTGTGATCTCAGCAGGACAATGTACTCACAGGAGTTGCTGGATGTAGCAGTCCACTGTATTTCAACCAATTTCTTCAGACTAACATAAAAACAAAAGTACTGAACATAGCAGTCTGGGTTCTGGTTAATTATTATCCATACAAATAATCAGGTTCTGGTTAACTCTTTACTATCCATACAAATGACTTCTGAAACAAATGCCAAACAAACAGAGAAACAAACAAACAGGGCTTTTTCTCTCACAGACTCATACAGAAGAGCCACATGGCTCTACCTGCTTGCCCCTCCCCTGCAGCTTTGTCCTGCTGAGATTTAAAGGTACACACACCTTCCAAAACACAAGCAGTTCTTTGCAGGCTTTTTCTAAGCCTGCCATGATTTAAAGGCACATGGTGGCTGCTGGGGTGGGGCTTGACCCCACAAGCTGTCTGACTGGTGGCAAGGAGGAGCCTGGGACCTGGGGACTGGCAAACCTAGTCTTCATAACATGTAACATATCAGTATATATTCTCTCTGTCTCTGTCTGTCTGTCTCTCCGTCTTACACACACATTCTGCACCCTTTCCCCATTTAATATTTTAATGCTGCCTTAATTATTCTTAGATTTCTAAAATCCTATTTGGTGGTAATCTCCGACTATTTCCAGCAATTAATGATTGTGCAGATGCAACAGACTGATCACTTATCGTTGGCTAGCAATGGGGGAGTGTGCTGCAGGATTGCATGCTATGCACCCACTGAACAGTTCTTCCCCATAAACATTTTCTCCGTCTACCTCAACCTGGGGGAGGGGGCAGTATCTGCAAAATTGCAAATAAGGTGAATTGGGAATCTTGCTTAATCAGAATATTTAACTAGGATTTTGAGACTCATTAAGAAGCTAGTTATGTGGAACCAACATAAAATATCAAAAATACAAGTGCCAATGTACACTTTAATCATAGAAAAGTTGGGAGGTGGGAAATCTGCTTCAATGAGAACTGGGGCTCAAGGATGGATGTGCATCATTTAATAGATTGGCCCAGCCCCATAAAGAGGATTTTCCCCCAGGGGGCAGTGGGATGCTGCAGGGGGTGTTAATTGAATTGAATTTAAATTAATTGAATTAAAGGAGCAGGGAAGGGAGAGGAGCCCGTAGGGATGTGCAAAAAAAAAATTCGGTAGTACACGGATTCGGAAATATATGGGGGGGGGGGGGAAATACGGAATCCCGTATATTTCTGAATTTCATTGTTGGAATAGCCGCATATACGGTAGATGTGCGGCTATTTCAGAATATACGGCCCCATTATACCCTATGGGCCATTGAACTCAATGGCAAATAGGGTATATTTGAAGCCGCCTGGAGGGGAGGGGTTTTTAGGGAGAACCCCCCAATTTGCAGGGGACCTGCAGGGGACTCTCCCCTACAACCCCCCCCCAAATCCCAAAACGTTTGGGCCAGGGGATCCCATTCCATGGGCACCCAAAGAGGGTGCCCCTATTCCACCATTATACCCTATGGGTCATTGAAATCAATGGCAACATAGGGCATAATTAGAGGCTACTGGGGGGCAGGGGGTTTGAGGGAGAGCCCCCAAAACTGTAGGGAACCCGCAGGAGACTCTCCCCTACAAAATCCCCAAGTCCCAAAAAGATTGGGCCAGGGGGTCTCTGTCTTTGGGCTCCCCAAAAGGCCCATTGCCAACAATGATGGGGAAAGCCCAATTAGCCACTTCCTCCACTGTAATTGCTGTGGGAAAAGTGGCTCTAGCCAAAGGGGAGTTTGTGGGAGAGGCCCCAAAACTGCAGGGCAGCTTCAGGGGACTCCCCCGCATGAACCCCCCTGGCCCAAAAAGACTGCACCCATCTGTGGGCACCCCAAAAGGGACACTGCTCCCAATGGTGAGAAAAAACCAATTAGAGCCACTTCCTCACTGTAATTGTAGTGGGAAAAGTGGCTCTGGGGAGCAGGAGGTTTTGAGGAGAGCCCCCCAAACTGCTGTGCAGCTTCAGGGCACTGTCCCACACAAAACCCACAAGGCAAAAAAAAAAAAAAATTGGAGCAGGGGGTCCAATTCCTGGGGCACCCAAAGCCAAACCTAACTTCACACCAGAGAATCTCTATAGGACCAAAATGCACTACATCCCTCTATGAACCCTGCAGGCCTGGAACCAATATAAACTCAGTTCCCAGCATCACTGCCACAAAAAACACAATTTGCTCAAGGTCTGCTCTGCAGACCTGGCTGGAGCAAACCCAGATGCCAGCTCTCCAGCCCTACCCCAAACAACACGGGGAGAGCTGGCCAAGCAGAAGAAGCATGCTGGCTCTGGGTCTATCAACCAGGTGCCAGCTTCCCTGCCACAGAACACACAATCTGCAGATGCCAGCTCTCCAGCCTTGCCCCAAACAACACAGGGAGAGCTGGCCAAGCACAACAAGCATGCTGGCTCTGGGTCTCTCACCCAGGTGCCAGCTTCCCTGCCACAGAACACACAATCTACAGATGCCAGCTCTCCAGCCCTGCCCCAAAGAACGCGGGGAGAGCTGGCCAACCACAACAAGCATGCTGGCTTTGGGTCTCTCACCCAGGTGCCAGCTTCCCTGCCACAAAACACACAATCTACAGATGCCAGCTCTCCGGACCTGCCCCAAACAACACGGGGGGAGCTGGCCAAGCACAACAAGCTTGCTGGTTCTGGATCTCTCACCCAGGTGCTAGCTTCCCTGCCACAGAACACACAATCTACAGATGCCAGCTCTCCAGCCCTGCCCCAAAGAACGCGGGGAGAGCTGGCCAACCACAACAAGCATGCTGGCTTTGGGTCTCTCACCCAGGTGCCAGCTTCCCTGCCACAGAACACACAATCTACAGATGCCAGCTCTCCAGCCCTGCCCCAAACAACACAGGGAGAGCTGGCCAAGCACAACAAGCTTGCTGGTTCTGGATCTCTCACCCAGGTGCTAGCTTCCCTGCCACAGAACACACAATCTACAGATACCAGCTCTCCAGCCCTGCCCCCAAAGAACGCGAGGAGAGCTGGCCAAGCACAACAAGCATGCTGGCTCTGGGGCTCTCACCTAGGTGCCAGCTTCCCTGCCACAGAACACACAATCAACAGATGCCAGCTCTCCAGCCCTGCCCCAAACAACACGGGGAGAGCTGGCTAAGCCCAGCCCTGCCCCCAACAACACCCAGGTGCCAGCTTCCCTGCCACAGAACACACAATCTACAGATGCGAGCTCTCCAGCCCTGCCCCAAACAACACGGGGAGAGCTGGCCAAGCACAACAAGCATGCTGGTTCTGGGTCTCTCACCGAGGTGCCAGCTTCCCTGCCACAGAACACACAATCAACAGATGCCAGCTCCCCAGCCCTGCCCCAAATAACGTGGGGAGAGCTGGCCAAGCACAACAAGCATGCTGGCTCTGGGTCTCTCACCCAGGTGCCAGCTTCCCTGCCACAGAACACACAATCTACAGATGCCAGCTCTCCGGCCCTGACCCAAAAAACACGGGGAGAGCTGGCCAAGCACCACAAGCATGCTGGTTCTGGGTCTCTCACCCAGGTACCAGCTTCGCTGCCACAGAACACACAATCTACAGATGCCAGCTCTCCAGCCCTGCTCCAAACAACACAGGGAGAGCTCGCCAAGCACAACAAGCTTGCTGGTTCTGGGTCTCTCACCCAGGTGCTAGCTTCCCTGCCACAGAACACACAATCTACAGATGCCAGCTCTCCGGCCCTGCCCCAAAGAATGTGGGGAGAGCTGGCCAAGCACAACAAGCATGCTGGCTCTGGATCTCTCACCCTGGTGCCAGCTTCCCTGCCACAGAACACACAATCTACAGATGCCAGCTCTCCAGCCTTGCCCCAAACAACACAGGGAGAGCTGGCCAAGCACAACAAGCATGCTGGCTCTGGGTCTCTCACCCAGGTGCCAGCTTCCCTGCCACAGAACACACAATCTACAGATGCCAGCTCTCCAGCCCTGCCCCAAAGAACGCGGGGAGAGCTGGCCAACCACAACAAGCATGCTGGCTTTGGGTCTCTCACCCAGGTGCCAGCTTCCCTGCCACAAAACACACAATCTACAGATGCCAGCTCTCCGGACCTGCCCCAAACAACACGGGGGGAGCTGGCCAAGCACAACAAGCATGCTGGTTCTGGGTCTCTCACCCAGGTGCCAGCTTCCCTGCCACAGAACACACAATCTACAGATGCCAGCTCTCCAGCCCTGCCCCAAACAACACAGGGAGAGCTGGCCAAGCACAACAAGCTTGCTGGTTCTGGATCTCTCACCCAGGTGCTAGCTTCCCTGCCACAGAACACACAATCTACAGATACCAGCTCTCCAGCCCTGCCCCCAAAGAACGCGAGGAGAGCTGGCCAAGCACAACAAGCATGCTGGCTCTGGGGCTCTCACCTAGGTGCCAGCTTCCCTGCCACAGAACACACAATCTACAGATGCCAGCTCTCCAGCCCTGCCCCAAACAACACGGGGAGAGCTGGCTAAGCCCAGCCCTGCCCCCAACAACACCCAGGTGCCAGCTTCCCTGCCACAGAACACACAATCTACAGATGCGAGCTCTCCAGCCCTGCCCCAAACAACACGGGGAGAGCTGGCCAAGCACAACAAGCATGCTGGTTCTGGGTCTCTCACCGAGGTGCCAGCTTCCCTGCCACAGAACACACAATCAACAGATGCCAGCTCCCCAGCCCTGCCCCAAATAACGTGGGGAGAGCTGGCCAAGCACAACAAGCATGCTGGCTCTGGGTCTCTCACCCAGGTGCCAGCTTCCCTGCCACAGAACACACAATCTACAGATGCCAGCTCTCCGGCCCTGACCCAAAAAACACGGGGAGAGCTGGCCAAGCACCACAAGCATGCTGGTTCTGGGTCTCTCACCCAGGTACCAGCTTCGCTGCCACAGAACACACAATCTACAGATGCCAGCTCTCCAGCCCTGCTCCAAACAACACGGGGAGAGCTGGCCAAGGACAACAAGCCTGCTGGTTCTGGGTCTCCCACCCAGGTGCCAGCTTCCCTGCCGCAGAACACACAATCTACAGATGCCAGCTCTCCGGCCCTGCTCCAAAGAATGTGGGGAGAGCTGGCCAAGCACAACAAGCATGCTGGTTCTGGGTCTCTCACCCAGGTGCCAGCTTCACTGCCACAGAACACACAATCTACAGATGCCATCTCTCCAGCACTGCCCCAAACAACACAGGGAGAGCTCGCCAAGCACAACAAGCTTGCTGGTTCTGGGTCTCTCACCCAGGTGCTAGCTTCCCTGCCACAGAACACACAATCTACAGATGCCAGCTCTCCGGCCCTGCCCCAAAGAATGTGGGGAGAGCTGGCCAAGCACAACAAGCATGCTGGCTCTGGATCTCTCACCCTGGTGCCAGCTTCCCTGCCACAGAACACACAATCTACAGATGCCAGCTCTCCAGCCCTGCCCCAAACAACACGGGGAGAGCTGGCCAAGCACAACAAGCCTGCTGGTTCTGGGTCTCTCACCCAGGTGCCAGCTTCCCTGCCACAGAACACACAATCTACAGATGCTAGCTCTCCAGCCCTGCCTCAAACAACACAACTCTCAAATAAGAGAAGTGGTGGACTACCACACCTAGCTCCACATCATTCTGTATTTGACACAAAGCAAGAAGCATTTTTACTTGAGTGATGGATGGTTGGCTGGTCCAAGCTCTTTTGCATTACCCAGGGTGCACCACGAGGAGGCGAGCCAGAATTGCACCCTAAATGAGGAAGATCACTGGGAGGGCCTCAGATTGTGTGAGAGGAAGGGAACCATTCCTTCTCTCTCAGCTCAGCAACACACCAGCTATCACAGTCTCATTAGAGGTACCTCAGCATTGGCATGGCTGCTGGCTGCCTGTCATCATCTTCGGCACCTCCCTCTTTCTTCTTCCTTCCCCTGAAAAAAAACCTGGGTTATTCGGGCTGGGCCTGTGGGTGCTGTCAGTTACAGTTGGGGGCTGCAATGGCCCTCTCAGTATTATTAGGCATGTGTGGTTGGGGGACTGGGGAAATTTGGATCGCTTTGTAGTTTTTAAACCAGCATTCACTTTTGGTTTGGGGGGGATGAGGGGTGGGGGGGATGCACTGCCAATTAATTTGTGAGTGAGGTTTTGGGCTGTCTTTGGACTCTTGTCTATTTTTAGTGGAGGAGCATTTTACAACCACCTTCCAAGCGCAGGCCAAGAGAGGATGCAGGCACAAGTATGTGCTCACTTCATTCTCTCTCAAAATCTATGTTCGGGGAGCCGAACAGAGGCAAGTTGACCTTCAGGAAGACCAACTGCTCAACTGTCCAGGGTTGCAGGCGATTGCAATGTGGGCAGACAATGTCGCCCATATGCAAAAAGACGCGCTCACTCTGCACGCTTGTCGGTGGACATGAGAGGAACGCCTTGGCCACTGTGGAGAGGGTCGGCCAGACCTCCTCCGTTGTGACCCAGTAGTCCAAAGGAGATGCTTCCTGCGGCTCAAGGGGCTCCAAATGATAGTCCCTCACCATCGCAGCACCCGTCTTCACTCTCGGTGCCCTACCGCTCCTAGAGGGGCCAACAACCCGCCCGATGAGTGTCACCTCAGGACTCTTCATGGCATGAGTCTGATGGGAAACACTGCCTAGCTGGGGAGGTTGGGGATGAACAACAGCAGTGGAAGTGGCAGATGAGCTGCTTCCACCCCCCCTCCTCTTCAACTACCGGCACTGGGACTGCCCTGACTCTGGAGAGACCTTCCGGGAGAGCTCGTCTTGTCAGCGACCGAGCTCGTTGGCCCGCTCAGTGACTGTGCCCTTAAGGCGCAGGTCTAACATGATCACCATCATGTAGACCTTATCCTGGGTGAAAGTCTGAAAGCGGGCCTCAAGCCCTTCCTGCAGCCTAACAACCAGGGTGTGCACTGCTGGAAGAACGTCTGCACGGCCTTGAGCTGGCACTAGAAACGAGGCCAGGTCCTCACGGGCCATCTGGACCATGGGGACGACCAGTGCCATGCTCGCCGTGTCAGACGAGAGCATTTCTGTGTGGGTCTTGAAGGGCCCAAGAACCTCCACAGTCTGAGAAATGACCACCCAATCCTCTTGGGTGAGACGGTTCTCATCCCGAAAGACCCTCATCTCAAAGACAAAGACATCCAGAGCTGCTCTCTGCTCCACCATGCGCTCCAACATGGCACAGGTGGAGTTCCAGCGTGTGTTGATATCACCGATCAGGCGGTGCACCGATCAGGCGGTGCACCGATCAGGCGGTGCACCGATCAGGCGCCGATATGAGTCCGTATTGCTGCGTGAGAAGTGCCGACACTTCTGGAGCAGAAGTTGGTACTCATGGGTCGCGGCTAGATACCAACGATCCTGGCTTTTCGTCTGGCCCAATGTGTCCTTAACCATGAGGTAGAGAAGGTGGGCCACGCAAGGAAGGCGTTTTAGGCCCTGACGCTGGACAGCCGCCTTGATGTTGGAGCCACTATCAGTCACCACGAAGCCCATGGCGACGTCCCCGCTGCCTACCCAGCCCTCTAACTGCCATGAGAGGATGGCTCTAAGAGTGTCCGCCATGTGCGGTGCGTCGACTGCTTTGGCGTGCAGCAAGGCCCAGCGATAGCCGGCCTGGTGGCCCTGACCCTGCCTGCCGCTACTGCTGCCACCCCCACACTGCACTGCCTCTAGCTCTCTGGGTTGCCACCAATGCGCAGTCAGGGAGAGATACCCCTCGAATGCATGTTGGGAGCTCCAGATATCTGCGGTGAAATGAACAGTCCCCCCGGCAGCACGGGACAAATGCTCCTTCACCACAGATCTGGTTGCCCTGAAAACAGCTGGCAAAATGGTCCTGCTAATGGTGGTTCTCACAGGAACTTTGTACCAGGGCACCAGGTACTCGAGCAACCCTAGAACCCCAGGATTCTCGATCATTGAAAATGGAAGCCCATGGGCGATCGACCTGGCAAGGTTCCAGGCGATCACCCTCCTGCCACACCAGATTCCCCCTCTTGGCACACAGGTCCGTCCCCCACCAAACATCTCAGGCAGAGATGCCTGGCATCCCTGTACTCCCACAGAATGCTCCTGGAGAGCGGAGGTAGTCGCGATGGGACGGACCTCCTGGCTGGGTGGTGTTGGCCGCTTGGGCACCACAGCACCAGCCTGCTTCTCCCCCTTAAGAAGCACCCCCGGGTGGTGCTTCCACAGGTGATTCCGCATCCCCCCCCCCCGGAGTCAGGTGGACAGGGTCCTGAAAACAGCTGGCACTGCACATAGCGTGGATCCTCCATAAGTTGGAAATGCTTCCAGACTTCGGAGATGAATAGATGCCCAAACTGACTGGCAGCTTGGGTGTCCGGAGCCACCTCCTTTGAGGTGTTCGGGGCAGACACATTGTGTCTCGGGGTGGCAGGAGGGGCTGGCCGCCTGGAGGAAGTGGGCGGAGATGGAGGCACCTCATGTGTCTCCACCTCTTCCCCCTCCACCCCATGCGGCCTCCACTCCTGGTCATCCCCTGAAGGACTGCTGGTGCCTGAAGAAACCAAAGAAGGGGGCTGATCCTCCTCAACCAGCTTCTCCTCCAGCTCCTGCATGACACTCTGCATCCTCCTTGGGGTGATTGTTTTGGACAGAAAACTGTCCCCAAAGCTCATCTCCAAGGAAGGCTGCTCTTGCTGCCCCTCCTCCAGCTGCTGAGGCCGAGCGACATCAGCTGGAGGAGAGACTGCCCGAGCAGCAGATCCCTGCTCAGTGCCAGCACCTACTGGCACCTCTGCTGAGGGCACCCAGCAGTAGCCTCGATGAAGGGCCCAAGGTGGGCCTTCTTCATCACACTCCGACCTCTGGCTGGAAGGAGGCTGTGGAGTGGCCCCATGCACAGGTAGGGGGGAGACCTGGGTCCTCCCCCTCCCCTCCATCCCTCTAGTCTTCTCCTTGGCCTTGCCCCCAGGGCCCCTTTTATGCTGCCTGTCACTCATGTCACCCTTGGCCAGTCTCACACAACCTGAACTGAGAGTGGGGTTTTTTACAAACCTAACTCACTGCACTATACCCTGAACCAGCAGGTGCCCTGACTTCTTTTTAAGAACCCTCCCACCAAAACTTGTTTGTTTGTTTTTTTGGTCCCTAACCTGTCCCTCTTTGGGTTGGGGTAGTAGTAGTCTGGTAAAGTTTAGGAGACTAGGTGATCCTGCCTCTACCTGGCTACAGTTTTTAAAAGGCTACCTTGAGATGAAGGTAGGGTTGCCAAGTCCAATTAAAGAAAAATCTGGGGACTTTGGGGGCGGAGCCAGGAGACATTGGGGGTGGAGCCAAGAACAAGGATGTGACAAGCATAATTGAACTCCAAGGGAGTTCTGGCCATCACATTTAAAGGGACAGCACACCTTTTAAAATGCCTTTCTTCCATAGGAAATAATGAAGGATAGGGGCACCATCTTTTGGGGCTCATAGAATTGGACCCTCTGGTTTTGAAACTTGGGGGGTATTTTGGGGAGAGGCACTAGATGCTATACTAAAAATTTGGTGCCTCTACCTCAAAAAATAGACCCCCCCCCAGAGCCCCCAATACCCACGGATGAATTCCCTATTATTCCCTATGGGAATCGTTCTCCATAGGGAATAATAGAGTGCCCAGTAGACATTTCCCTCCCCCCACGCTTTCTAAAGGGGGGAGGGCCTCCAAACCAGGGAATCCCCTGCCCCCTCCCTCTCTCTCACACACAAATACTTACCAGATCTTCTTCCGGAGAACTTTTGCTGTGAAAACGAAAGCAAAAGAAAGGCAGGGGCCGTTCTCCCAAGCCCTTCCTGCTTCCTGCCCAGCCTTAAAGGGGCATACATTTTACAAACAGCTCAGGAGCTCTATAATAACATGAAGCCTACAGGTATGTTCTCCCCCCCTCCACCCCCCACCCCCCGCTTCCCAATTTTTGAAGAGCGGGAGATGAGGCTGCGAACCCAGGGGTCTCCCGCCAGAGCGGGAGGTTTGGGAAGCCTAGATGAAGGCAATTCTTGTTATATCCTCCTAGTTAAACTTCTCCTAACTAGATCCTGGGACAAACCTGATTTCCTTGCAAACTAGAAATCAGGTGTCCCCTATAACTTGAGAGAAGCTGTGGTTTACCCTATGGAAATCTAAAGATGCACCAGCTTTCAGTGGCTGAAAGCAAGATGCACTGCAACCCAAGTCTCTTTAAAAGGGAGCCTGATGTGGCCTAGTAGTCACACTGCCTTTTATGAGAAACCTAAAATCTTTTTAAATCACACCTATCTGGCCTACTTGAATTTTGAAAGGAGATAAAGCCCTAAACTGGATTTTTTTTTTAATTTCAAAAAACACAATCCCTAAAACCACCTTTATTAGTGGGGCAGCCTATTTAGTGGCCCTAGCCAAACGGAAAGCACACTCAGACTCCAAAAATAACTCTATAAAAACATGAAAGTGACACAGCCCACACACACTCTCAGCAACCCCCCGCACCAACCAGAGGTAATTTAAAAAAACCAAAACGTGACAGAAAGAAACTTAACTTTTAACCCACCCCTCCACCCCCACCACCCAAAAAACCAGCACAATCAGAAAAGGCCAGGCAACTCAACTGTTAAAAAAGTGGCCTTTTCACCAATAAGAAACCTCAGGCCAAATCAGTCAACAACACTCCCCCCACCCCAAAAAAAAAAAAAACAGAACCAGGAAAAGGGACAATAGGAGAAGGCCAAGAAACTCAACTGTTAAAAAAGTGGCCTTTTCACCAATAAGAAACCTCAGGCCAAATCAGTCAACAACACCCCCCCCCAAAAAAAAAAAAAACCAGAACCAGGAAAAGGGGGACAACAGGACAGGAGGATGCAAAACCTGCAGCAAGAGAGAATAGATCCAAACAGAAGGCCAACACAAACTCAACTGTTTAAAAAGTGGCCTTTTAAACAATGAAAATTAGGCCAAGCAGCCCCCCCACCAAGAACCAGAACCAGAAGAGAAAGAAACAACAGTAGCATAACACAGAAGCAACAAATCAAACACAGAATCCTTTTAAAACAGTAAAAAACTTAACTTATAACAATACAGGAACTTTCCCAACCCCTCCCGCCCAAAAAAAAACCTTCACCCTAACCCCAAAAAATCTAAGCCACCCAAATCAGGAAAAGTAAAAGGACACTGCACTTTTAAAAGACCTCTCACTAAAGTAAGATATGGGCAAATTGGCAAAAAAAAAACCCACCCCAGGCCCCCTCCACCAGCAGAACCCCCTAACTCTAACCCCAAATAAGCTACTACCCACCACCCAAATCTGGATAAGTAAAGGGACTCTGAGTCTTAAAATGTCCTTTTACCAACTAAAATAAAAACAAGAACCCCAAGACTGTCTTTCCTTAGATGTCTTCTCTACTCCAGGCAAGTCTGGTAAGGCTGAGAGAGAGCAGCAGCAGTTGAGGCCAAGAGCCAGCACAGCACAATCTCTCTCTCACACCAACGCACACCAACACAGCAGCAGTGGAGGAGTCCAGCCTTAAAAAAGGTTATCTGGCCCTACAGAGAGCAGTTTCAAAAAATAGCACTGCTCTGTGATTGGCCAGACAACAGTGCTTATCTGGATACCCAAGTAAGCAAAAGATCAAAAGAACAACAATGTTGCTAATGCTGGGGGATCAGCTACACAACAGCCCTGCAAAGCATGCAAATGCATGCTTTGGATTGGCTGCTGGGGCTCCTCTTCCCCCTCCCCCCCTCCCTGATCCCAGGGAGGCCATAGGAGAGGCGGGAAAAGGCTACCAAAGGCGGGAAAGGACGCAAGCAGCTCCCCTGAGGCTGCAGAATCCCCTTTCCCGCCTTTTCCATTGACTTCCGTATATTTCCATATATCTATACAGAAGTATACGGGGAGCCATACTCAGCTCCCGCATAATGGGCCCCAATTGGATTCGGCTATATGCGATTCTGTATACAGCTGAATCAGGAGTGATTCGGCGGTTGATTCGGTTCAGCCGAACCGAATGCACACCCCTAAGGAGGAGTGCACCTGGCCAGTCCCACCAGTGACGAGTTCTGGGCTCAGACCTTTCTTTCCACCTGCACAGTGTTGTAAATAATTTGGATCCATCCAAGCACTATGATTGTTGGGGCCAAGATGGGAGGGACTCTGAGAGCCAGGGGGCTCTGGATGGGGCCTGCAGAAGACAAGGAGGGAGGGAAGTGAGTACTGAAGGACCATACCAAGGAAGGGTCCAGCTGCTCTTCCAAGCAAGTTGTTTTAGCCATCCTCCCAAACAAGTAAGAGCCTCTCAGTGTGGATGTGGAGCAGCAAGTGCAGCGAGCTGAGCACAAAAGCAGTGAGAGAAGACTGGGGAAGGATAAGTTTGATCTGCACTATCTTTGGATCCAGAGAGATCTCTGAGATCCAGAAGATCACTGGAGCCTCCAGGAGGAGGAAGCAGTGGGGGGGGGGCTGACATGCGGGGAGGCTGCCGCAACCTTCCACCCCCCACTCACCATGATGCCAGCTCACTGGAAAGCTCCTTGCTGCTCCAGATTGCAGCAGGCCCCCAAGGGGCAAGTGGTGTGTTTCTTGGAGAACAAGAAAGGACACACCCTCATGGAGGCACTGCTCATTTTAAATGCGTGTGTGCGCTAAGGGAAACTGTATTCCTCTCATATTGCATGCATTTAGGGATACCTGCATCCTGCTGCTTTTTGGTTCGGAGGAAGCTAGCGAGAGCCTGTAGTACTTACCTGGGAGCAGGGAAACACACAGGTGGAGGGCATACCAGTGTGAAGGGATCAACAGTGGCACAAGAATTTATTAGTCCTGGATCCACCATAGACCCCACAAAATATATATGGACAGAGAATTTTATTGTTTATGTGGGTTTCAGGGCACTACTGCTTTAAATTTTTCTTGGGTGGACATTCCAGTTTTGGGACTTTTTCCTGTAACAAAGGTTACAGTCCAAATAGAAAAAGTAATTTTCTATGCAACATTTTAATAATTCTTTTGCAAAAAAGAGTAGTCCAGCCTTCTTGCACCTGCATTAGATTTGCAAGTTTTAGAGCCACACAATGCCAGTAGTTCCACTTTCCACATATGATACACTTTGTTGGTATCAAATGCACTCCCACCAAAATGCTTTTTGTATTAGGACTGTAACCTTTGTTAAAGAATGAGAATTAAATCAGCATATAAGCATGATAAATATCAAACAACCAATGTAATATTTTGTTTACTGTTACTTAAAGCAGCAGAGTAAAGTTTTCTGTAGTTTTAGGAGTTATCACCTTAACAATTCTCCTGCTGCATTTAGACCCAGTATTACAAATATTAAAAAATAACAGCTTGTCTGGATTTATCCTTTCCTCCAGATATTACATATCTTAAAGTATAATAATTTACTATGTTTTTACAACAAAAGGAATAGTATATTTGGTTTTATTGACCCTCAAAGTAAAAAAATATGAGCATCCTACATGAATGTGAAAAAAAGATCTGCCATCTTGTAAAATGGTGGCTACAGGAAAAATGGCTAATATAATTAATATAAAAGTGTATTTGGCTTTATTGTCCTCAAAAACATATATTTTGACACCAAGATGATCAGTTACATGACTTTTAAATATCAGAATAACCAATAACCTTTGACCAAGGGGTGAAAGGATTACTGAAGGACTATAGGGGAATGACAGAAGCTGAATGCATTTTTTCCTCCAGCTTCACTGTGGAAGATGAGAAGTGCTTGCCCACTCCAAAACCATTGATTTCAAGAGGGCCATTGGAAGTCCTGAGTCAGATTGAGGTGATGAGAGAGAAGGTTCTATGACGGATAGACAATTTAAAAACTGATGTCACCAGGCCCGGATGGTATACATCCAAGAGTTCTGAAAGAACTCAAAGGTGAACTTGTGGATCTCCTGACAAAAATATGTAATCTTTCATTAAAATCTGCCTCTGTTCCTGAGGACTGGAAGGTAGCTAATGTCACCCCGTATTTAAAAAGGGTTTCAGAGGAGATCCAGGATATTACAGGCCAGTCAGTCTGATGTCAATACCAGGTAAGTTGGAAACTGCTATTAAAGAGAGAATTAGTAGACACATTGATGAACAAAAGCTATTGAGGAAGACTCAGTATGGGTTCTGTAAGGGAAGGATCTTGACTCAATAACCTGCTGGAGTTCTTTGAGGGAGTGAACAAACATGTGGACAGTGGTGACCCAATAGACATCATTTACCTTGACCTCCAGAAAGCTTTTGATAAAGTTCCTCATCAAAGGCTCCTAAGTGAGCTCGAGAGTCATGGGGTAAAAGGACAAGCCCTCTCGTGGATCAAAAACTGACTAACAAATAGGAAACAGAGAGTGAGTATAGATGGGCAATTTTCACAGTGGAGGGTGGTAAGCAGTGGGATATTGCAGTGCTCAATATTGAGTCCATTGCTTTTTAATTTGTTCTTTAATGATTTGGAATTGGGAGTAAGCAGTGAAGTGGCTAAGTTCACAGATGACGCTAAATTGTTCAGGGTAGTGAGAACCAGGGAGAATTGTGAGGCACTCCCAAGGGATCTGCCAAGGCTGGGTGAGTGGGCATCAATGTGGCAAATGAGGCTCAATGTGGCCAGAAATCCTAACTATAAATACATGTTGATGGGGTTTAAACTGTTGGAGACTGACCAAGTCAGAGATCTTGGAGTCAGGATAACTCACTGAGAATGTTGAAACAGTGCACAACTGCAATAAAAAAGGCCAATGCTATTCCGGGGGTTATTAGGAAGGGAGTTGAAAACAGGCCAACTAGTATCAAAATGCCCCTGTATAAATTGATGGTGCAGCCTTATTTGGAATAATGTGTTCAATTCTGGTCACCACACCTCAAGAAAGATATAGCACTGCGAAAACGTGCAGAAAAGGACAACTAGAATGATTAAAGGGTTGGAACCAGGTTTTGGATTGTTGCTGTTTAAAAAAAAAAAAAGCAGGGACGCACAGGAACACAGTTCTGGCTGGCTTGGCATCAGGGAATCTGTCCTAATATGCAAATGAGTTCCTGTTGGGCTTTTTCTACCAACCCCCCCCGTGTGAAACAATAGTGAGGCCATGGGGTGTGGCCTAATATGCAAATGAATTTCTGCTGGACTTTTTCTACAAAAAAAGTCCTGGTTGGAACACTTTCCCTATTTATTTATTTTATTTTATTGGATTTATATCCCGCCCTCTCTGCCGAAGCAGGCTCAGGGCGGCTCACAACAGTAAAAGCATTTACAGGTTAAACATTAACTAATTAAAATCTTACAATAAAACAGTTAAACAGTTTGGTGCTAATAATAATAATACATTCCAGTAATTTCAGTCTTCTTGAGTACCCTCACATGTGGCTATCCATTAAAAGCAAGTTGAAATAAATCTGTCTTGCAAGCCTTGCGGAACTGAACAAGGTCCCACAAGGCTCTTGTTTCTTCTGGCAGTTGATTCCACCAATAGGGAGCGGCTATAGAGAAGGCTCTCTCCCGAATGATCTTTAGTCTTGCCTCCCTTGGTCCAGTGATCGATTACAGGTTCCGTGTCCCTGATCTGAGTACCCTCTGGGGAATATACGGGAAGAGACGGTCCCTAAGGTAGACAGGTCCTCAGCCATATAGGGCTTTAAAGGTAATAACCAGCACCTTGTAGTGAATCCAGTACACTATCGGCAGCCAGTGCCATTCCCACAGCCCAGGCTGCATGTGCTCCTGCATGGGGAGCTCCAGTAACAGCCTAGCCGCTGCATTCTGCACCAGCTGCAGTCTCTGGATTTGAGACAAGCCCCATGTAGAGGGCATTACAGTAGTCCAATCTTGAGGTGATCAAAGCATGGATCACTGTTGCCAGGTTGCCACGATCAGGAAAGGGACCAATTGCCTTGCCCGCCTAAGGTGGAAAAAGGAGGATTTGGCAGTGGCTGCTATCTGGGCCTCCATTGTCAATTAAGGTTCCAATAGCATCCCCAAGCTTCTGACCTTGGGCGCCACTACAAGTGACGCACCATCAAAAGCTGGTAGGGGGATTCCCCTTCCCAGGCCGCTGCAGCTCACACAAAGGATCTCTGTCTTTGTCAGATTTAGCTTCAGCCGACTCAGCTTAAGCCACCCAGCCATGGCCTTCAGCGCCAAGTCCAGATTTTCTGGGGTACAGGTAGACCAGTCATCCATCAGTAGATAGAGCTGGGTGTCATCAGAGTACTGATGGCAACCCAACCCATACCTCCTGGCAATCTGGGCAAGGGGGCGCATATAGATGTTAAACAGCATTGGGGAGAGCACCGCCCTTTGAGGCACACCACAGTTAAGTGGGTATCTCTGGGATGTCTGTCCCCCAATTGCCACCCTTTGTCCCGACTGTGGAGAAAAGAGGAGAGCCATTGTAAGGCCAACCCTTGAATTCCTGCATCGGCAAGGCGGTGAATCAGCAACTGATAGTCAACCATGTCGAACGCAGTCGACAGGTCCAACAACATCAGTATTGCTGAACCACCTCGGTCCAGATGCCACTGGAGATCATCCACCAGGGCAACCAGTACTGTCTCCACCCCATGACCTGGGCGAAAGCCAGACTGATGGGGGTCCAGAACGGAAGCATCCTCCAGAAAACTCTGTAACTGTAGCGCTACAGCCCTCTCAATAGTTTTGCCCAGAAAGGGCAAATTTGAGACCGGTCGATAGTGTGCCAATTCGGCCAGATCTAGTGATGGTTTTTTCAGGAGAGGGTGGACCAGTGCCTCTTTGAGGGGCCCTCAAAGATTAAAGTTTAAAGAAAGATTAAAGTGCTTGGGGCTCTTTAGCTTGGAGAAACGTCGACTGAGGGATGACAAGATAGAGGTTTACAAGATTATGCATGGAATAGAGAGGGTAGAGAAAGGGTGTGGTCACACGTACCATTAGTGGCGACACAGCTCCATCTCACTGATGGATTAAATATGTTTGTCCACACATCCACATCTGGCAATTGAGCATCATCCAGGGTCATTCCAACTTGCTGCGGATCAGTGCCATTCCGAATGGCTGCGAAGTCCGGCCCTTTTTCAAAAAAGCAGCACAATATCGGCTTTTTCCTGTTTGGACAGCTCACGCGCGATATTGTCCCTTGGAATGTTTACCGCCCCTTCCATCTTTTTTTTTTTTAAGCCCCAGCAGACATGTGCATTGCCAGATCATCCGGGAATCTGAGGTGACGCTTCTGCTTCTCCAATCAACACAGGATAGGAGGGGGAGAAAAACGTTATCCCACTATTCAGAATAGGAAAAAAATCTTTTTTTTTTTCAATGTGGAAATCACCATCTGATCACGCGTGCTCCAAGAAAAGAGTGTGATAGTATTGGATGTCTGAATGCTCAACAACAGAATGAGTAGCATTCTTGGATGCTCGTTTGGATGCTCAAATATGAGCGCTACACACCTGCTTTTAATGTGACATGTGACCGCACCCAAAGAAGTACTTTTCTCCCATTCTCACAATACAAGAACTCATGTGCACTCAATGAAATTGCTGAGCAGTCAGGTTAGAATGAACAAAAGGAAGTACTTCTTCACCCAAAGGGTGATTAACACATGGAATTCACTGCCACAGTAGGTGGTGGCAGCTACAAGCATAGACAGTTCAAGAGGGGACTGGATAAACATATGGAGCTGAACTCCATCAGTGACTATTAGTCATAAGGTATAGATTGAACTCTATCTCTGGAGCATGTGATGCTCTTTATTCTTGGTGCTTGGGGGGCAGCATTGGGAGTGCTTCTAGTGTCCTGGCCCCACTGGTGGACATCCTGATGGCCACTGTGTGACAGAGTATTGGAATGGATGGGCCACTGGCCTGATCCAGCATGCCTTCTCTTATGTTCTTAACTTAGGGTTGCCAGACCCCCTGGTCCACGTGGAAGTCTCTCACTTTCAGGTGCTCTTCTCCCTCCTATATTACCCCCTCTTACCTCTGAGAAGCTGGAAATAACAGCGACAAGCCTATGTAATCCAGAAGTGGCAAAGGCACATCAGAGATGTTGGGAGGTGACACCAGTTTGTAGCTAATTCTACCATAGAGTTTTGCCCCAAAACCAGAGTGTCACTGCCTGATGTGCCTATGCAGGGATAGCACGTGGGAGTCAGTGAGGTAGGCGGCTACCTGGGCCTCACTGCAGGGGTGGGGATGGGTGCCCCTCCCCGCTCACACTGACTCTTATGCTCCGAGGCATCCTTTCTTTGCTCCGAGCAATCAGAATGAAGAAAGCACAAAGTGGTGCCTGCCCAGCTCCCTCTGAAGTGGGAACACATGGCTTGGCCTGCCCCTTGCCCAGCCCTCTCCTTCAAAAGAAGGAAGTGGCCTCTTCCCAGCTCCCTCTGAAGTGGGAGAGGGCCAGGCAAGCTGCACATTCTCAAAGAAAGGAGGAGGCGGCCTCTTACTGGCTCCCTTTGAAGCAGGAGAGGGCTGGGCACTGGGTGGGCCAAGCATTCACACTTCATGCACCCCAATGACGTTACTTCTGGTGACGTCATTGGGCTGTGCGCATTTGCGTGCAGAAGTAGAGTCCTTGGGGGCCGGGGCACAGGGTTCTGCCTGGAGCGCCAGAACCCCTAGTGCCGAGGCTATGCCTATGTCACTTCCAGGTGATGTAGGCACATTGTGGCACTTCTCCCCACTCCCCAAAAGGTGCCTTCCATCCTCCTGCCACTGCACTGTTGGGACGTACAGTAACCATATCCATCTTTGAAAATAGCAGCTACAGGAAAAATGTCCCAAAATTGGAATGCTTATCTAAGAAAATTTTAAAGCAGTAGTGCTCTGAAACACACATAATAAATTTCTCTGTACATATATTTTTATGTAGTGGATCCAGGACTAAATAAGGGGGAGGGGGGAGTGCAAAGAAACTAACACCATATAAATGAAGTGCTCTCAAATAAGCAGTGTAATTAATCTGTCTAGTATCTGTGAGTGGTTCATATCTGCTGTGAAAGGGGTGGAAAATTGTATAAATGAATATTCTCTTGGGCTTTCCACCCTCTGTACATGAGTCCTCTTCTGTGGCTTTCCTGAACTTTAGTTTTCTTTTCAAGATTAATATTCTGTACTGAAGGTCAGGCCCATACCTTTGCATTTGAGACTGGTACCTATCCCAAATTCCACTTTTGTTGCAGGCCTAGCCTGCTTGTCATAGTCTTGAAAGAATATCCTGTAAAGTATGTCTTTTATCTTCTTAAAATTCATTATGACTATAGCTCTGCTAACTTGCAAGCTTCTTTCAAGTCATACTTTCTTTGTTTTCATGATAATCCTAAAAAAAGAAGATATTTTACAGATTCAGAAGTAAGATAGAGCAGCATCCCTGGGCCTCATGTCAGTGGCAAATGTGGAACTAAACATATTTCCCAAGTTCAAGACCAGTGCTCTCTCCATTAGACCACATCAATTTAAATATTAATTTAAATAGGATTGCCAGCCTCCAGGTGGGGCCTGGGGGTTTCCCGCTTTTACAACTGATCTCCAGTTGGCAGAGAGCAATTCCCCTGGAGAAAATAGCTGCTTTAAAGTGGACTCTATGGCATTGTACCATGCTGATGCCCCTTCCCAAACCCCACCCTCTCCTGGATCTACCCCCAAAGTCTCCAGGAATTTTCCAACACTGACCTGATTTAAATTGGTTTCACACATCAGAGATATTCAACAAAGCAAGCTGACTCATACTGTAATCTGAAAACAGAGCTGTCAAATTCAGGACAGGACAAGGCATGGTTTTTGCAATAGATAACTTAAATATTGCATTAGGTGAACCTGAACACAGCTGTAATCCCCCCTCCTCCACTAACTATTAAGAGGAACAGAAGTCCTGTCTTGTTACTGAAGCAGAAATATCTTAGCTGGTGGCCTCTGTTTCTTTAACTTTCTTCTTGTGTCCAGTTTCTGCTATCTCTGCTCGGTTCTAATTTCTAATTCTGGAGACAGAAGGACCTCAAACAGGAAGAAGAGATTTGCTCTATAGCAAATCCTAGGAGTTGGGGCTCTTCTTTTATCTTAAGGGCACAAAGCTGACAAATAAAACACTCTTTGTACTGTGCTACCTCATGCAAATAAACATGGAGGGCTCAACAAAGCAGGACAAGTTAGCACCTGGAATTTCTGGATAGCAGCCCTTTTGGACAGGACTGTGCAGTGTTATGCATAAAAGAAGAGTTCAAGTTCTGAATTACAAGGATTGAATTGCAATCCTGAACAGAGTGAAAAGAGGGTAATTCTGTATAAGATTGCACATAAGTTTGCAAAATAACATGCCTGGAGAATAATGTCCTGTCCCTTAAACAGAGGACTCAGGGGTGTTACTTACCAGATAATGTTGTTTTCGCCCATGTCACAAAACCATTTCTATATATTAAACATCTATTAAAGAGACAGGTCATTTTTCTCCAGACCTGTTGGCCACCCTAATTTTACTGCCAATGGGATAGCCAGCTTTTATCTAAAGCCAACAAAATTTGCAGGTATTTGACTCTCTGTTAATCCACTTTTTTGTTCCCAAAGCTTTAGGTGTCTCCTGAAACCTTTTCACAGATTGCATAGTTTCACAAAGGTGATTGTTCCCATTTCAGTCTCCTTACAGATGGCAAAGTTGAATAACTCAAGGTGTGCTACAAGGTCACAGAGAGGACTGAAAACTGGCACTGGCTCATTTTCTGTAAGACTGCTGTATTTGGAATGGGATGGACTAGCACATGAAGAGCCACCATGCCCTCCTTTGCTGTTTTTAATCTTCAAATGAGTTTTCTGCATCTGCATAATTATGTTGCTATCCTTACTGCACAGCCCATCCACATGCGCAAGGCTCCCCTTCTCTTCTCTGACATCAAACATTTATGATTCCCTATATTAAGACTCTTTCTCTTGCTGGTTCCCTGGGCTCAGCTGATGTGCACGCAAGGCGACACACTCTAATAGGACAGAGTGAGCAGAGAGGCTGTGAGGAATAATTTAGATTTGGCTGGGGGAGCATAATGCTTTTTTAATTGCCTTCCAGTGCCATGTCACAGGCATGTATTATTGATTGTGATTATCCCAGTAAAGAATTTCCTTTCTTCTGGATGTAGTGCTGGCATTTAATTTCTCATTGTGTCCTTTGTTTCCTTCTGCTGAGCTTTGGGTGGTGGTGTGAGATCCCATTTTGTTTTTATTCTTGTACCCCCCAGCACATCACTTCCCTTCTCATCATTTATCGCGTCACTTTTCTCCTTAGTCAAACCCTTTTATGTAGCTTGTTTATCTCTTCATTCTACCCCTAGAGCTCTTTCTTTTCGTTCTACTCATACCTGTAAAATCTAATTTATCCAGAATACTTTCTTTTTATTTCTTTATGCCATGATCTTCTTTTCAAAGTTTTTTTTATCCAAGTCTGCTCATGTGCATTTCATAGCCCATGTTTATAGGGAGAGACTAGGGTTGCCAACAGGCTCAGAGAAAAATGTCCTGTCCTTTTAACAGAGGCTTAATGGGATGTTATTTACGTCAATTTCATTAAAGCTTCTACTGCTCATTTCTACACATTAAGACTCTACTTAAGGGATGGGGGGATATTTTTCTCAAGGCCTGTTGGCAACCATAAAACCAGCTTCTGGATTATTTGTGCACCATAACTTAATTAAAGCTAGGGGACAAATTAGGAAGACTTTACAGAATAGGCAAAAAGCTTCTCATGCATAATAAATGCTGGTATGGAGAAAGATGGATTCAAAATAGAATGAATAAATATTTGTGTAAGGTATCTTGGTTGGTTCAGATTATAAGATCACACTGTCACTAGAATGAATAAAACTACCTTCCTTCCTATCTTCCTTGGTTCTAACAATGCAATTGTGTTCATGTCAGGGGTAGGGTAGCCAAATCCAATTCAAGAAATATCTGGAGACTTTGGGAGGGGGGGAGCCAGGAGACTTTGAGGGTGGGGCCAGGAGACATTGGGGTTGGAGTCATGAGCAAGGTTGGAACAAGTACAATTGTACTCCAAAGGGAGTTCTGTCCATCACATTGAAAGGGACTGCACATCTTTTCAATGCCTTCCCTCCATTAGAAATAATGAAGGATAGGGGCACCTTTTGGGGGGGCTCATATAATTGCCCCCCCTGGTCCAATCCTTTTGAAACTTGGAGGGTGTTTTGGGGAAAGGCATCAGATGCAATGCTGCAAATTTGGTGCCTCTACCTCAAAGAACATCTCCCCCAGAGTCCCAGATACCCTTGGATCAATTCCCCATTATTCCCTATGGGAACTGTTCTCCATAGGGAATAATAGAGTGCCCAGTAGACATTTCTCTCCCCGCCACACCCCTTTCTAAAGCGGGGGGGGGGCTCCAAACCAGGGAATCCCACATTATTTAATTGGTCTTCCTCTCAGGAAAGTGTTCTTAGGCCTAGGCCAAATAACCCCTTCCACTAATTTTGCATAAAGCATTTTATTTCTCATAATTAGGATTGCTAGTATTTTTCTGGCAGTGCTTCTGTAAGACTTCAGCAGCTATAATGACAGCAAAATCTTTATGTAAAATTTGGCTTGATGTGAACATTCAATGATGTGAAAAGTTTCACTTTGTATTTCCATCTATTGTTCAACTGTTTTAAAAAGTGTTCAGAAGCCTGCCATTGAAAAAAAATATCAGCCCTAATCCTATATGCTGATCTGACACCATTCTGACATATAACTGCATGGACTCTTTCAGGAATGTGGAGACCACTAAGAAATCCCAAGGAACACTCATTGGAAGGATTCTAAAGGGCTTTGTAGGTGGTTACCCAGGCTGGATGGAAAGAGTCTTGGGCTGGCTAGCTTCAAATTTTCCCTGGTTTACTTAGGATAAGACCAACTCATTCTAATTTAGGAATCAGAATGTGCTGTTTCAGCACATCATATCCATTAATTTTTTGGCAAATTAATTGGGGAGGGTAACTGGCTGGGAGGGTTTTTACAAATAAGGAGCCATTAGGACTAATTAAATTATTTTTAACTAATTAATTGAAGGGGAGATTGTGGGGTGGGGTTTTAGATTACATTAACTATTAGATTAAATTATTAGCAGATTATTTTAAATTAGGAAATTGATTGATTGGTGTGAGACGAGAGGGCTGGAGAGCAAGTTTGCTGTTTAACACCTGGAGTAGGGTGACAAGCCGGGCCTATTTACAGCTGGTCTGAGGCTGTGGCAGAGACCAGCAAGGGAAGGTATGATAGTGGGAACAGACAGAATTATAAGGGAAGGAGGCCGAGACATGATAGTGCTCGGCCCCCTTCCAGTCTGCATCCCATCCTGACAGTGGCAGGTGGAGGGGTCAGGCTGAATTACTTGTCTCCATCATAGGTGTTATGTAATGCCAAGTCCATAAATAATAAGACCTCAATCCTTCGGGAGTTCTTGCTGGAGCAGGATGTGGACCTGGCTTGCGTGAGAGACCTGGGTGCGTGATGGGGAGACTGTAGCTCTCTCCCAGATGGCTCCCCCAGGATACTCAGTCTTTCACCAATCATGGACTACCGGGTGGGGGGGAGGGGTGACTCTATTAATACGATAGAGAGGCTTACTCCTTCCGGGCTCTCCCAGCCCCAGAGATTAAGGGCATTGAATGTGCCAGTCTGGCGTGGGGCATTGGGGAGGGCTGGGCAATCTGGCTGGTGTACCGTCCGCCTAACGCACCAGCCGGCGCCTTACCATCCCTGATGGAGGCCATAACAGGCTGGGCATTGGAGTATCCAAGGCTTTTGATCCTGGGTGAGTTCAATGTTCATGCCGATGACATGACCTGTAGTCAGGCGATGGACCTAGTGTCAACCATGTCAACACTGGGACTCTCCCAAATTGTTACAATGCCCACTCACCAGGCGGGGCACATGCTAGATTTAATCTTTGCGGCGGGAGTTTTAATAGAGTTTTAGTAGACGGTATTACTGCCAAAGCAGTACCATGGTCAGACCACTATGCCCTCAAGGCTTGTGTGGATGTCCCACCTCAAGCCCATTTAGGTGGTGAGCATATTTTAGCTCACCCATGGAGCCAGATGGACCCGGAATGTTTTTTTTTTTTTAGATGGCTATCAGGTCTACAAATAGAGAAAGCTATCCAGAAGAGATTTGCAGTGGACAGAATTCCTCCAGCACTTTGACAACTGGTTCTTACTCATTACAGTACACCTCCTAGTTCTTGGCTTGTGTTTCCTGTCCCCATCTCCCTTGGTTTGATGCCCCTAGTCCCAGCTCTGACATCAGTAGAATCATAGTTTAGGCTTTCCAATCTCCAGGGGTAGCTTGGAATTCTCCTGAAGAAATGGCAGCTTTATCATGGAGATCAGTTCTCCTGGAAAAATGGCAGCTTTGGAGCATGGATTCTATAGTATTACATCCCTGCTGAGCTCACTCCCCAACCCAAACCCTGTAATCTTTGATTGCCTTGGTTCTCTCATACCCTGCCCCCATCCCCTCATGTGCTTCTGCATATTTATTTCCAAGCTCATCACAGGTTTGTAGCACTTGAATGCTGATTTGATTTTACATTTCAAGAAGAGTAGACAGTGCATGCCCTACCAGGCACTGCCCCCAAATCTCCAGTCGTGTTTTTAACATGGCTTTCAGGACTACAGGGGGGGTGGGGGGGTGGGCTCCCTCTGGGTATTCTACCCCCCCAGGGAAAGTGTATGTGCAATACATAGCCTCTCCTCTCCCGGTGTAGTGAATGCCGCGTGGTCACTGTCTGGCTATGCCTGGCAGATGGTCACTGCAATGGCCTCTCCTGCATTACTGCATCCGTAGCAACACCTTCTCGCTGGTCCCCCCTGTTTTTCACAGAGTTTGCTACGTCATGGTGCGACCGAATTGTCCGGCGGTATAACCGGATGGGCAGGCTGGGCCCACCAACCTTGCCAGCCTAAGAGAAGGAAAACTCTAACATCAAACCTGGGCAGATAGAGCTCGTTAATGTAACACCTACCACCTGGAGGACTCGCTGCCGGCGTCCCGGCTTACTGGGCCATGGCAGATGACCCCCAGGTGAAAGAGTGGAGCCAGTACCGCGCACACTGGGCTTCACCTAAAAAATTCCTCTGCGCAGGCCTGAAGGGCATATCCACATACACAACCCACAACGCATCAAGTCCTGCAGCGATGGGCAAGGGGCGAAACGGCAGGTGGAAGGTGCCACTGGAAGCCACAGTCCCGATCCTGCATGTAGGCGGTTCAGGGTATTGGTCGCCTGATGCTAACCCGGAGACGAAAGCATTTTTCGGCAGCACCCTGAACGACCAAGCAGCCTTATCTAGGGACAGCACTGCTTGCTCCACACGGAGAGGGGCCTAGAAAAGGTGGCCTAAACAAAGCTCGTCTTCTCCACCCCAGTTGGCTAGCCGCGGTCAACGGGCATCCTTACTTGCGGTCAAAAAATAACAACAAAGAAAAGGCATGCACCTGCCTCACAAAGTGTGCAAAGACTAAAGCTTGCGTGTTGGAACATCAGAACCATGCTTGACACAGTAGACAGTGGTCGCCCTGAACGACGCTCTGCTCTAGTTGCCCATGAACTTCTCAGGTTGAATATTGACATAGCAGCTCTCAGTGAGGTCCGTTTCCCTGAGGAAGGTAGTCTTCAAGAACACGGTGCTGGCTATACCCTCTACTGGTCAGGTAAGTCAAAGGCTGAGAGCCGCCTTTCTGGCGTTGGCTTCATGGTCAGGAACTCCATTGCCTCCAAACCCGAAAACCTGCCAACAGGTCACTCAGATAGCATCATGTCCATGCGCCTCCCACTTCAAAACAAGCAGCATGCAACACTCTTCAGTGTGTATGCCCCAACCCTTCAAGCAGATCCTGCAGAAAAGAACAAGTTCTATGCTGATCTATGCAACCTCGTACGGAAGACCCCTACAGAGGACAAGGTGATCATCCTTGGTGACTTCAATGCCAGAGTAGGTAAAGACTCGGAAGCATGGAAAGGAGTACTTGGCAAACACGGCATTGGCAACTGCAATGACAACGGGCGCCTCCTGCTAGAATTCTGCATGGAGCACCAGCTCACCATCACCAACACTATCTTCCAGCAGAAGAACAGTCTGAAGACAAGCTGGATGCACCCACGGTCCAAACACTGGCACCTTATCGACTACATTCTGGTGCGCCAGAGAGACCTTCGAGATGTCTTACACACCCAAGTAATGCCCAGTGCAGAATGTCATACGGATCATCGTCTTGTACGCTGCAATCTCCGTCTTCACTTTAAACCCACACCCAGGAGAGGAGGTATCCCTCGGAGGAAGTTTCAGGTTGGCAGTCTCCAGTCAGCAGAAGTTAAAGCTGCCTTCCAGGCAAAACTCCAGTCAAGAATTGAGGACCCCAGTTGCCCCACAGACCCTTCTCCAGAAGCACTCTGGGAACACCTAAAAACTACCGTCCTGCAGATCTCTGAAGAAGTCCTCGGGTTCTCCACAAGGAAGAACAAGGACTGGTTTGATGAGAACAATCAAGAGATCCAAGATTTACTGGCGAAAAAGAGATCTGCCTACCAAGCACATCTTGCTCAGCCCTCCTGTCCTGGGAAAAAAGCAACCTTTCGCGCTGTATGTAGCAACCTCCAGTGCAAGCTTCGAGACATTCAGAACGAGTGGTGGACCAAGCTTGCTGAGAGAACCCAGCTGTGTGCAGACACTGGTGATTTAAGAGGGTTCTACGAAGCCCTGAAGGCAGTATATGGTCCATCATATCAGACTCAGAATCCCTTGCGTAGTGCAGACGGCCAAGTGCTCCTCACAGACAAGGCATCCATATTGAACCGGTGGTCGGAGTATTTTCAGGTTCTCTTCAGTGCCAACCGCGTAGTTCAAGATTCAGCAATACACCTCACCCCACTTCAACCAGTGAAAACAGAGTTGGATGAGATCCCCACTCTAGAAGAGACTGTTAAAGCCATCAAGCAACTGAAAAGTGGCAAGGCAGCAGGAGTTGATGGAATTCCACCAGAGATCTGGAAGCATGGGGGCACAGTACTACATAGCTCACTTCACAAAGTACTTGTCACCTGCTGGGAACAAGGCAAATTACCACAGGACTTTCGCGATGCAATCATCATCACCCTATACAAGAACAAAGGGGAAAAGTCAGACTGCTCCAACTACCGGGGGATAACCCTGCTCTCCATCGCAGGCAAAATCCTTGCCAGAATACTCCTGAACAGACTGGTGCCCGCCATTGCAGAACTCCTCCCAGAGAGCCAGTGCGGCTTCAGAGCTAACAGGAGCACCACCGACATGGTATTTGTTCTCAGGCAGCTCCAAGAGAAATGCAGGGAACAAAACAAGGCTCTGTATGTGACTTTTGTCGACCTTACCAAAGCCTTCGATACCGTTAGCAGGAAAGGCCTGTGGCAAATCTTGGAACGTTTAGGATGTCCCCCAAGGTTCATCAGCATGATCATCCAGCTACACGAAGACCAACGAGGCCAAGTCAGACACTGCAACGACCTCTCGGAGACCTTCCCAATAGGCACAGGTGTAAAGCAAGGCTGCGTTCTCGCGCCAACCCTCTTTACGATCTTCTTTAGCATGATGCTTCAAAGAGCCGCAGTAGATCTAGATGATGACGATGGTGTCTACATCCGCTATCGCACCGATGGCAGCCTGTTCAACCTGAGGCGACTAAAGGCCCACTCCAAGACAATGGAAAAACTCATCCGAGAGCTACTGTTTGCTGATGATGCTGCACTCGTCTCCCACTCGGTATCAGCTCTGCAGCATATGACGTCCTGCTTTGCAGAGGCTGCCAAGCTATTCGGCCTAGAAGTTAGTCTGAAGAAGACAGAAGTTCTCCACCAGCCTGCACCCCAGGAAGATTATCACCCTCCCTGCATCACTGTGGGTGAATCAGTTCTGAAGACAGTCCAGCAGTTCAGCTACCTGGGGTGCATCATCTCCTCAGATGCTAAGATCGACAAGGAGATCGACAACAGGCTGGCAAAGGCAAACCGTGCCTTTGGCCGACTGCACAAAAGAGTGTGGAGCAACAAGCATCTGAAAAAAGGCACAAAGATCAATGTTTACAAAGCGGTTGTGATGACAACCCTCATCTATGGCTCCGAATCGTGGGTTTTATACCATCATCACCTGCGACTCCTTGAGCGCTTTCATCAGCGCTGCCTTCGCACCATCCTCAACATCCACTGGAGTGACTTTGTGACCAACACTGAAGTCCTTAAAAGGGCGGAGGTTACCAGCATCGAGGCACTGCTGTTGAAGACGCAGCTGTGCTGGGCAGGGCATATTTCTAGGATGGAAAACCACCGCCTTCCCAAGATTGCCCTGTATGGCGAACTCTCCACCGGCCATCGAAATAGAGGGGCACCAAAGAAGAGGTACAAGGACTCCTTGAAGAAATCCCTTGGCACCTGTCGCATCAACCATCACCAGTGGTCTGACCTAGCCTCAGATCGCAAAGCATGGAGGCACACCATCCACCAGGCTGTCTCTTCTTTTGAGAACGCACGCATAGCTGGTCTTGAGGACAAAAGGAGATTGAGGAAGAATCGCACTGCTACAGCACCAACCCTAAATCAGACTTTTCCCTGCAGCCACTGTGGCCGGACCTGCCTGTCCCGCATTGGTCTTGTCAGCCACCAGCGAGCCTGCAGCAGACGTGGACTATTGCACCCTTCTTAAATCTTCGTTCGCGAAGCCAAGCCGAGAGAGACAGGACTACAAATAGAGAAAACTATGTGAATATCCAGAAGAGACTTGCATTTTGTCCCATGTGTATCCATGTGCATCCCATATGCTCATGTGCAACCCCGCTCCCTATTTACCTGCCATGTAACTATGATGCCATGTCACTTCCTCTCATATACTTATAAGCTCATTGAGTTCTGTAGCTCATTGGGTCCTTTGAGTTATAGATGGGTTCTGAGTTTGGAAAGTTTAAAGACCATTGCCTTACTTTTGTAAAGCCAATACAGTGAGAGGGTTGCCAAAGCCAATACAGTGCAGTTCTGGTATCCTCTGCCTTTTGACAGGAGGAAGAATGGCCATGAGTGAAACTTGTTGCAACCATGCATGGATCTGTTAGAAAAATGTGCACCTGCCTAAGAGCACAGTACTTCTATTCCACATAAAGTCTGGAATATAGTGTCTTGACATCCTTAATTCCTGAAAATAGGTTAAAAACAAAAAAAATTATTCATTGACATATCTTAAGCCTATAAAAGTGGTCTGAAGGCTTTGTTGTTCTGCCTGGTTTTATGTTAGCATCTGTTTTACAGCCCAACCAGCTTTCAGCCTGATCCTTTGTATGTTCACTTAGAAGGAAGCAATACTGAATTCAATGAGGCTTACTCCTAAATAAGTGCACAAAGGATTACAGGATTATATTTACTGTGTGTTATATTTAGGCAGGGCTTTTTTTCTGAGGGAAAAAGGTGCCGGAACTCTCAAGAGGGAAATGAAAGAGAAACACATGTGTGCCCTTCACGAACACTTAAAGACTTTTTCAGAATTTGGTTCCCACAAAGAAGTTTTGGAACTCCATTCCACCATGTGGGAAAAAGTCCTATGTTTAGGTTTTAATTATATTCATATTTATTAGTAAACTTACATCTGAGAATGTTTTTAGGATTGCATTGCGAGCTAACCTGTAGAGATCTGGTCAAGAGTTCTGCTTTTATATCAGTTCTGCTTTTCTTTATCTTGATGTTTTTTGAGGAAGTTCCAATGGATAGATTTATTTATTTATTTATTATATCCTGCCCTTCCCACCAAGGTGGCTCAGGGTGGCTTACAACAGATAAGTCAGACATAAAATATTAAATTGGTATTTAAATATATAAACATTTAAAACATTCAAAACATTTAAAACCTTAAAAACATTAAGCATTGCGGCAGTATGCATAACAAGGATCTGATAGAGCTACATTTAATTTCCTATGTCAGTTAGGTGTAAGCTAGCCGGAAGAGGGTTGTCTTACAGGCCCTGTGGAACTGAATAAGGTCCCGCAGGGCCCTCACCTCCTCCGGCAGCTGGTTCCACCATGTAAAGAATTCTTAAAGAATTGGAGATTGGCTGTGAGGCTTTTGCGAACTTCTTTGCGGGCAAGATCACGTCGCTCCGCCTCGACCTCCCTGCCACATTGGAGGCAGTTAGCGAAACCGAGGCTCCGGGCCTGTCTTCGGATTATGTTCTGGATGGCTTCAGCCCTCTCAGCCTGGAGGAAGTTGACAGGATTCTCTTATCTGCACGCCCAACAACCTGTAAATTGGACCCGTGCCCCTCCTGGCTTATTAAATCCTGCCAGAGGGAGCTTAGATATCCTGTACGGGATATCATAAATAGATCCCTCACGGAAGGGCAATTTCCAACACAGCTTAAAGAAGCGGTGGTCCGCCCCCTCTTGAAAAAAACATCATTAGACCCAGCCCAATTGGCACACTATCGGCCGGTCTCGAATTTGCCCTTTTTGGGCAAACTTATCGATAGGGCAGTGGCGTTGCAGCTACAGACTTTCCTGGATGACGCTTCCGTCCTTGATCCCCTTCAGTCTGGCTTCCGCCCGGGCCATGGGATGGAGACGGTGCTGGTCGCCCTAGTAGATGACCTGCAATGGCATCTGGATCGGGGCGGCTCGGCAGTACTGATGTTGTTGGACCTATTGGCAGCGTTCAATACGGTCGACCATCAGTTGCTGGCCCGCCGCCTCGCCGACGCAGGGATTCAGGGGTTAGCCTTGCAATGGCTTTCCTCTTTCCTTGAAGGTCGGGGACAGAGGGTCGCTATTGGGGACGAGCTGTCCCGTAGGCACACGCTCGATTGCGGGGTGCCTCAGGGTGCGGTTCTTTCCCCGATGTTATTTAACATCTATATGCATCCCCTCGCCCAGATTGCCCGAAGGTATGGGCTGGGTTGTCACTAGTATTCTGATGGCATCCAGCTTTATCTGCTTATGGACGACCGGCCGGTCTGCGCCTCACAAAATCTGGACCGGGCATTACAGGCTGTGGCTGGGTGGCTCAAGCAGAGCGGGCTGAGGCTAAATCCGGCGAAGACAGAGGTCCTTTGCTTGGGCCGTCGGGGTCCGGGAAGGGAAATACCCCTTCCGGTTTTTGACGGTGCGCCGCTGAAGGCGACGCATAGAGTCAGGAGCCTGGGGGTACTTCTGGACCCTTCCTTAACAATGGAGGCCCAGATAGCAGCCACTGCCAAGTCTGCATTTTTCTATCTTAGGCAGGCAAGGCAGCTGGCTCCCTTCCTGGAGCGCGACGATCTAGCAACGGTGATCCATGCTACGGTCACCTCGAGGTTGGACTACTGCAATGCCCTCTACATGGGGCTGCCCCTGTGCTGAACCCGGAAATTGCAGCTGGTGCAGAACACCGCTGCCCAGTTGTTATTAGGGCTCCCAAGGTGGGAGCACATTCAGCCGGGACTTCGGGCTCTGCACTGGCTGCCAATATCTTACCGAGTTCGATACAAGGTGCTGGTCATTACCTTTAAAGCCCTATATGGCCTAGGACCTGCCTACCTGAGGGACCGTCTCTTCCCACATGTTCCCCAGCGAGCACTAAGATCAGGAACCCAAAACCTCCTGGTTGTCCCCGGGCCAAAGGAAGCCCGTTTGAAAGTTACAAGAGACCGGGCCTTCTCCGTAATGGCTCCATCTTGGTGGAACCAGCTGCCAGAAGAGGTAAGGGCCCTGCGGGACCTTACTCAATTCCACAGGGCCTGTAAGACATCCTTCTTCCGGCTGGCCCACAACTAATCGGCACTGAGCACTGAGTATTGAACATCGAATACTGAACACCAAATACTGAACTTGTAACCGATGAGTGTAGCTGTAGGACCGCTGTTTGATTTTAATGTGTATGTATATAACAAATGTTTAGATTTTTAACTGTAAATTATGAAATGTTAATTTTAATGCTTAATCTTAGATTTTATGTTAGTTTTATATGTTGTAAGCCGCCCTGAGCCACCTAGTGGGAAGGGCGGGATATAAATCTTAGATAAATAAAATAAATAAATAAATGTAGGGGCCATAACAGAGAAGGCCCTGTCCCTAGTAGATTTTAGGCGGGCTTCTTTTGGCCCAGAGATAACGAGAAGATTTTTGGTTCCTGATCTCAGTACTCTCTGGGAAACGTGTTGGGAGAGACGGTCCTTCAGGTAGGCAGGTCCTAGGCCATATAGGGCTTTAAAGGTAATGACCAGCACCTTGTACCGAACTCGGTATATTACTGGCAGCCAGTGCAGAGCCCGAAGACCCGGCCGAATGTGCCCCCATCTTGGGAGCCCCAATAACAGCTGGGCCACGGCATTCTACACCAGCTGCAATTTCCGAGTTCGGCACAGGGGCAGCCCCGTGTAGAGGGCATTGCAGTAGTCCAACCTCGAGGTGACTGTAGCATGTAGATCGTCACGATCCAGGAAGGGAGCCAGCTGCCTTGCCCGCCTAAAATGAAAAAACACGGACTTGGCAGTGGCTGCTATTTGAGCCTCCATCTTAAAGGAGGGCTCCAATAGTACCCCCAGGCTCTTGACCCTGTCTGCAGCTATCTACGGCGCACCGTCAAAAACTGGCAGGGGGATTTTCCCCCCCGGTCCCCGACGACCCAAGCAAAGGACCTCTGTCTTCGCCGGATTTAGCCTCAGTCCACTCAGTCTGAGCCACTCAGCCACGGCCTGTAATGCCCGGTCCAGATTTTCAGGGGCGCAGACCGGTCGGCCGTCCATAAGCAGACAGAGCTGGGTGTCATCAGCATACTGGTGACACCCCAGCCCATACCTTCGGGCAATCTGGGCAAGGGGACACATATAGATGTTGAATAACATTGGGGAGAGAACCGCCCCTTGAGGCACACCACAATCGAGTGTGCGCCTCCAGGATAGCTCCCCCCCAATCGCGACCCTTTGTCCCCGACCTTCAAGGAAAGAGGAAAGCCACTGTAAGGCCAACTCCTGAATCCCCGCGTTGCCAAGGCGGCAAGTCAGTAACTGGTGGTTGACCGTATCGAACGCAGCCGATAGGTCCAACAACATCAGCACTGCCGAGCCACCCCGATCCAAATCCAGATGAATATTGTAATACATTCATCTAAGGCAGGGATGGCCAAATTGTGGCTCGGGAGTCACATGTGGCTCTTTCACATAGATTGTGTGGCTCTCTAAGCCCCCATCACTCCACTGGCCAGCTTGGAGAAGGCATTTGTCTCTTTAATCACTTATCCAAGCCAAGCCAGCTGGCGGCTTAGAAAATGCATTTAAAGTTAATGTTGCTTTCTTTCCACCTTTCCCTCCCCCATATTTGCCTTCCAGCCTTCCTGCCTGCCTGCCTGCCTGCTCTCAACCATCTTACATTCATGTCTTGTGGCTCTCAAACAACGTTTATTCTTTATGGCTCTTATACTAAGCAAGCTTGGCCGCCCTTGACCAAAGGCAATTACAGCAAATGACAATTGTAAGAAGGTATTCTGCCCATAGTGGCTGACTTTCAGTGCAGTCCTAAGCAGAGTTATACTTTGCTAAGACTGTTGATTTAGAAGCCTTCCATACTTGTGGCCATCACTACACTCAATGTTGGTTAATTCCATCATTTAATTACTTGTTGAATAAAGAAGTAGTTCCTTTTGTATGTCCTGGACATATTGCCCATCAATTTCATTGGGTGCATTCTGAGTGTTAGTATTATGGGAGAGGGAGGAAAAGTTCCCTAGCTATTTTCAGGATCCCATGCATAACTTTATAAGCCTCTATCATGTTCCCCATTGTCTTTTTTTCTAAACTGAAAAGCCCCAGTCTCTCTTGGTTGCCATCTTCTGTACTTTTTTCCAGCTCTGAAATGTCTTTTTTGAGATACAATGACCAAACCCGCACTGAACCCTTTATTTCTGTAGACTTAGAAAGGTGGATAAGGTTGCACTGCTTTTGATCCTTATTAGCATGTTACCCATCCTGTACCACCAAGGTAGAGCAATATGCAAACTCACAACTTCACATGTGAAGAACTGCTAGACTGTGCTAACTCATGCTTAATTGATAAGCTTCTTCTCAATGTTACTTCAGAGTCTGACAGTCTTAGGAAATGCTTAGGCATGCAATTTCAGCCTGGAGGAGCCACATATGAAGGTGCCCCCACAGGATGGATTTGGCTTTGGGATGCTAAGGACCATTTCATGTATGTCCTGCAAGTGCACAGGATTGGTCTGTTGGATGAATATGTGGACATTACCATTGCTTTGCAAAGGATACATATAGAAGCATCTGGAAGTTGGCACAGGCTGGGAGGGTGGGCGGTGTTTGTATTTTTTACCCACACTAGTCATGCATGGAACTAATCCCAAGAAGAGTCCTTGAATCTGTTGAGCAAACTAGGAAATGAAATTAGTCCTTCAAACTTTGCATGGCTGACATTTCAGTTCTATCCTGAAGCACTTTCTTGGCAGTGTCTACCTCTAGAGACCCAGCTGTGACTCTGAGCCCCACTGTGCTGTATACTAAACAGGGGGGGAAAGGAAAACTATTATCTGCCTCAAAGAGATAACAGTTTGAATGTAGGACAAGAACAACACACGATAGATGGCATAGCCGTAGGCAACAATGGGATGGTCCTGGTCTGTATGATAAGTGGTGGTTTTCAATCCCCTTAACTCTTCTGTATTTTTCAGATGCTGCTTCAGTGCTGTCCGTTTCCATTGGTTAGAAGCAGCAGTAATAGCAAGCTACTGGGACATGATTTAATTATACCATTTGGTAATATAACAGCAGCAGAGATGTTGAAGCTTGGGTGATCTCAGCACTTGAGATAGCAGTAGAATTCTAAAGTTTGGGCTTCATGTGGCGAAAGCGAGAGAAAATGAGCATTTGCACTTCTTAATGATGCCTTTGGGTGGTGTAATGCTAGCCCTGCACCGTGTAATGATGCCATTGCCAAAAGGAACCTCTCCTTTGCTGCAAGGCAGGGTTCTCTCCTTTTCCAGGGGCAAATGGTGAGGTGGATGATAGGGGGTAAGACTAATGTTGAATGTTGCTTTAATTGTATGTTTCCAAGAGTCTCAGAATTGTGTTCTTCTTTAGTGTCAGCTGAATTAACAGGAAAATAGTAGCCATACTACAAGAGATTGTGGTAAAAATGAACACTAAATTAGTTTAGATAACAGGGAGTGCACTTAATTGTTGCAAACTGTCTGGATTGTTCCAATTCAGACTTGGAGGAGTGTAACATGTTGGAATGCTCCTTGGTGCATAATCCCTGCAACTGTATTTATTGTTTAAAAATTTATGCTGCCTCTTCAGAGTGCTGCTCGGAGTAGTTTAGAGTTAAAAACCGTAGCATAGAAAGAACAAGTCATTTTAAAAAGCCATAAAAACAGCATCTAAGAAGCTAAATTTCAAGGAGAGGTTTTGAATGGTACAGCCCAGTGAGAACTAGGCCATGATTGCCTAGAATTGCAGTTCTGCAGCCAGCTTGTATGTCATAACCCCACCAGCCACTTATTCTATTGATTCAGCTGTCTGCTCTGGCACAAATTCCCTGTGTAACCTTCATGAGTAACTTCACTTGCAAAAATTTAAGGGGGCTAGTTAAGGGTGCCAGCTCCAGGTTGAGAAAGCCTCCTGCTGTTACAGTTGATCTCCAGACCATAGATATCCATTCACCTGGAAAACCTGGGAAAATGGCTCCTATGGAGAGTGAATTTTTAGACATAATACCTGCTGAGGTCTCTCCCCTCCCCAAACTCCACCTCTCCAGGATCCCCTTCCCCAGGCAAAATCTCCAAGTGTTTCCCAACCCATAGCAGGCAATCCTAAAGTGAACTGATCTGTCACCTGGAGATCAATTGTAATCCCAATATATTTCCAACCAGCACCTGGAGATTGGCAGTCCAGAGTATAATCTTTCTGCTGTGAGTGTATCATAGAATCATAGAGTTGAAAGAGACCTCCAGGGTCATCTAGTCCAACCCCCTGCACAATGCAGGAAACTCACAAATGTTGTTCAGTCGCACAGTCAAGTTCGACTCTTTCTGACCTCATGGACAAAGTCACACCAGGCCCTCCTGTCTTCTACCATCCTCCGAAGTCTGCTCAAATTCATCTTAGTTACATCAGTAATGCTGTCCAGCCATCTCATCTTTTGCTGTCCCCTTCTTCTTTTGCCTTCTGTCTTTCCCAGCATCAGGATCTTCTCCAGTGAATGCTCCCATCTCATTTGGTGGCCAAAGTATTGGAGCTTCAGCTTCAGCATCTGACCTTCCAGGGAACAGTCTGGGTTGATTTCCCTTAGGACTGACTGATTTGATCTTCTTGCAGTCCAAGGGACTCTCAAGATTCTTCTCCAGCACCACAAATATTTCCCCCTAAATTCACAGGATCCTCATTGCTGTCAGATGACCATCTAGCCTCTGTTTAATGAAGACTGTAAGGAGATAGGACATTTACAGTCTTCTGCCCAAAGTGGTAGACTTTCAATGCAGTCCTAAGCAGAGTTCTATAATAATAATAATAATAATAATAATAATAATAATAATAATAATAATAATAATAATAATAATAATAATAATAATAATAATAATAATAATACAATAAATTTTATTTATATCCCGCCCTCCCCGCCTAGGCAGGCTCAGGGCAGCTAACAACATTCAGATAAAACATTATACAATAAATACAGTAATTTTAAAACAGCATTAAAAGTTGTACAGTAGTTTAAATCAATAATATCTTAAAAACATTCCAGTTTATATAATATAACAACCCAATGATGTTCCTGACGCTATTCTGTCCGTTTACATAATGGCAAAAATCATTATATAGAGTCACTTTGATGGATCATCAGTTCGGCCATCCTTTGTCAGCAGTCTGCGAAGGCCTGCCTAAAGAGGATGGTCTTGCAGGCCCTGCGGAATTGGTCCAGGCTCCGCAGGGCCCGCACCTCTTCTGGGAGCTGGTTCCACAGGCACAGAGCTGCAACGGAGAAGGCCCATGCGCGAGTGTTTTGCAATTTCACCTCCTTTGGCCCAGGGATAATCAGCTTGTTCTTCCCTGCTGACCTCAGTGCTCTTTGGGGCTCGTATGGGGAGAGACGGTCCTTCAGGTAGGCAGGTCTTCAACCATATAGGGCTTTAAAGGTAATAACCAGCACTTTGTAGCGAACCCGGTATGTAATTGGCAGCCAGTGCAGCTCGTGCAGCCTCGGCTGTATGTGCTCCCATTTCGGGAGTCCTAGTAACAGGCTGGCCACTGCGTTCTGCACTAGCTGCAGCTTCCAGGTTCAACACAGAAGCAGCCCCATGTAGAGGGCATTACAGTAGTCCAATCTTGAGGTGACCGTCGCATGGATCACTGTTGCCAGGTCCCGGCGCTCCAGGAAAGGGGCCAGCTGCCTAGCCCACCTCAGATGAAAGAATGCCGACTTGGCAGTGGCAGCTACCTGGGCCTCCATCGATAGTGAAGGCTCCAATAGAACTCCCAGGCTCCTGACCTGGCGTGCCGCTTTCAGTGGCGCACCGTCAAAAACCGGGAGAGGTATTTCCCTTCCCAGAGCGCCGCGGCCCACGCAAAGGACCTCTGTCTTCGTCGGGTTTAGTTTCAGCCCACTCAGCCTAAGCCAGGTTGCCACGGCCTGCAGTGCTCGGTCCAAATTCCCTGGGATGCAGTCAGGCCGGCCATCCATTAGCAGATAGAGCTGGGTGTCATCTGCATATTGATGACAGCCAAGCCCAAACCTCCGGGCAATCTGGGCAAGGGGGCGCATGTAGATGTTAAATAACATCGGAGAGAGAACTGCTCCCTGAGGCACCCCACAGTCTAGTGTGCGCCTCTGGGAGAGCTCACCTCCGATTGCCACCCTTTGTCCCCATCCTTTGAGGAAGGAAGAAAGCCATTGTAAGGCCAGCCCCCTAACCCCTATGTCGGTGAGGCGGCGGGTCAGTAGCCGATGGTCGACCGTGTCGAATGCCGCCGACAGGTCTAACAGCATCAGCACCGCCACGCTACCTCGATCCAGTTGCCACGCCACCTCGATCCAGTTCTACTATTCTAAGACTGTTGATTTAGAAGCCTTCCATGCTTGTGGCCATCACTACATGCAGTGTTGGTTAATTCCATCATTTAATTATTTGTTGAATAAAGAAGTATATCCTTTTGTATGTCCTGGACATTTTGCCCATCAATTTCATTGGGTGAGTGTTTACTCTGAGCGTTAGTATTATGGGAGAGAGAGGAAAAGTTCCCTAGCTATTTTTAGGATCCCATGCATAACTTTATAAGCCTCTATCATGTTCTCCATTGTCTTTTTTTCTAAACTGAAAAGCCCCAGTCTCTCTTGGTTGCCATCTTCTGTACTTTTTTCCAGCTCTGAAATGTCTTTTTTGAGATACAATGACCAAACCCGCACAGAACCCTTTATTTCTGTAGACTAGATAGATAGATAGATGATAGATAGATAGATAGATAGATAGATAGATAGATAGATAGATAGATAGATAGATAGATAGATAGATAGATAGATAGATAGATAGATAGATCCCCAATGTCCACTCTTCACACTCTTCACTCTTTACACAAACAGGGAAACATAGGGGTTCCTTCCATTCATGTCTAATTTGACCCTGAATGTCCATACAATAAGCAGTTGCCCCTCTTGCAAACCTCTTTCCAACTTAAGACCTCCTAGATATGAAAGACTTACTTCTTTCCAGTGTCTTCTTTGATCTTTCCTTCTTTCAATTATTTTCGTTCAACATCTCCATAGAGTCTGCTGAAGGTGGTTAACTTTGCCTGAGTTCTAGGAAGGAACTGGCTGTTGAATGTGACCATTGTTCTGTGTTAATTGCTGGGAAGGTTGGAAGGGGTTTGAAGATAAGGAAGATAAGGAAGACCCCTTCCAACCTTCCCAGCAATTAACACAGAACAATGGTCACATTCAACAGCCAGTTTCCTTATCTCTACCCTTCCAGGAAGCCCCACCAAACAATGGGCACATCCACAAAACAATTGTCCTTTCATCACACCCCCTCCAGCCTACAAATAGCAGCTCTCCAGCAGCCCTGGCCCCACTCAATGCACAGCAGCCAAGAAGGTCTGAGCGCCTGCTCCGGCTGCAACGCCACTGAGGATGTTCTCTGCAGCTGAGAACGAAACGTCTGGAAGGAAAACTTTCTCTAGTAGAACACGGCACTTGATCCCGAAAGAGTCTACAAACCCTAATGATGTTACCAGCCGTGAAAACCTGAATTCTTTGATAATATACATTTAAAAGCCAATTTGTGTCAGATAACACAAACAGTTGCAGTAAGGTAATAGGAAAGAAAAGACTTGGAAAACTAAATCTGGCTTTGAGTGGCAACTCAGTAATAAAAAATTAACAAGATACAGCATGTTCTCCTGGCTTACCTTCTTTCTGTTTATGGCTGCTTTGAATTTGGCCAGAAATGATACAGATATCAGAAGTATGACATGGCTTTAGAAACTGATATCTAAGAAAAGTCTGTGTGTGACATTTGATACCAGCAGAAGTATCCAAATCGATTTCAAGGAAAATTCTATAAAGAATTTCTACAGTATTCTAATCTGGATGGTGATGGAAAGATCTGAATTATCCGCCAAAGGATGAAAGTGTTGAATCAACCAAATCTAGGGGAAGGGGAAACCAGTATCAGTACCTGGGATGACCAGGACCACACAAGGTTTCAAGAGGCTCAGTAAACTCCATGAGGGTAAAAGTGAGTGGAAGGGGTGCTTGTTGTGGGAGAAAGAAGCCCTCTCCACAAAGAGAACCAGCAGGTCTCAGAGCCTTCTTCTACTGCTCTGTTGGTGCGTTCCCAAGAGGTGTTAACAACATCCAGACACCACCAGTTGCTAGAACTCTTTGGAGAGGAATCTCTGACAGCAGTGGTTCAGAGATCGGGGGAGAAGCATCTTCCCCTTCCAGGTCACAACCAGAGTTCCCTCTAAGCTGAGCTAGTGTGAGCTAGCTCACAGTGTTTTAGCCTTCAGCTCACACATTTTTGTCTTAGCTCAGGAAAAGTGGCTCCAGAGCAAACTAATTTATGTAGTAGCTCACAAATTTAAAGCCAGTAGCTCACAAAGTAGAATTTTAGCTCACAAGACTCCACAGCGTAGAGGCAGCATTGGTCACAATTCTCTCCTGCTCATACTGCCCTGAGTATACTCTCCTCTGGAGCCTCCCAGTCTGGTGTCAGAAAGCAGCTGTGCCTAGTCCCACCTGCTCCAATCACGGGGTCCTGTTTCCAGTTCAGCATGTGGATACATTTCTGCGCCCTCCCTAGTGACCACTGTCTGGCAGAGTGCCAAGTGTGCCACATCCATGTCCATGGAGGTAAGAAAAGCCAGAACCTGTCTTCCTCCATTCTTCTCAGGGTTGCACCCCACTTTGTTGCCACCGGAGGGAGGATGGGTGTCCAGTTGGAGGAGGAAGAAGCCCACTCCCTCTGGGCAACGCTTACTAGCTCATGGTCCTTCACAAGGGGACAGAATGGAGGGGGAGCAGGAGACCCCTCTGAGAAAGGCTCCCTGCACTATGGCTGGGACCCTAAGACTAGCCACCCTCCAAGAGGTCATGCTTCCAGGGATGCCAACTGTGCCAGTCAAAAGAGCAAGAGGGAGGGCTCAGGAAGCACTCACTCGCTTCATTGATGAGATTGCCATGCCTGGTCAGTCCTTCTCTCTTATGGAGGATTAGTCTTTTGCTAGCTGCTGCAACCCCTGGCTCCCTGGTACTCTGTTGCCTTGTGAAGGACCATGAGCTAGCGAGTGTTGCCTGCCATGCAGCAATCCATAACGGTCCTTGTTAAGGCCAAGCTCCCCAGAGCACAAGGCCAAACTGTCCATTTTACTGCGGACCTCTGGAGCATCTGACAACATGGCTACCTTTCCCCCACTGCATATTGATGGCAACTGGAAGACCTTAAAGTCTGGACTGTCAGGTCTAGGACCCAGAAGGGGACAGTCCTATCACCTGACTACAAAGAAGTTCTGCTCCATGCACAGGGGATGGATGCAGACCACATGGTGGCAAACATCACTTCCATGATTTAGAGTAGTTTAAAAGCAACTGTGCCTAGTCCCACCTGCTCCAATCATGGGGTCCTGTATCCAGTCCATTTCTGCACCCTCCCCAGTGACCACTGTCTGGCAGAGTGCCATGTGTGCCATAGGGTTAGGGTTGCCAAGTCCAATTCAAGAAATATCTGGCGACTTTGGGGGTGAAGCCAGGAGACTTTGGGGGTGGAGCCAGGAGACATTAGGGGTGAAGCCAAGATCAAGGCTGTGACAAGCATAATTGAACTCCAAAGGGAGTTCTGGCCATCACATTTAAAGGGGCGGCACACCTTTTCAATTCCTTCCTTCCATAGGAAATAATGAAGAATAGGGGCACCTTCTTTGGGTGCTCATAGAATTGGACCCCCTGGTCCAATCTTTTTGAAACTTTGGGGGTATTTTGGGGAGAGGCCCTAGATGCTATATTGAAAATTTGGTGCATCTACACCAAAAAACAGCCCCCCCCCAGAGCCCCAGATACCCGCAGATCAATTCTCCATGATTTCTATGGGAATAAATCTCCATAGGGAATAATAGAGTTTCCAGCAGACATTTCCCTCCCCTCCCCCCGCTTTCTGACAACCCTGAAGCGGTGGGAGGGTCTCCAAACCTGGGGATCCCCTGCCCCCATCTGGGGGTTGGCAACCCTACACAGGGTGTGCCTAGGGCACACTCTGCACCTGGTAGTGAAGGATGCTCTGTGGCTGGGGAGCACTATGAGGCCCACCTGGGGCACTGCCACCTTCAAGCTGTGGTCCCTGCTGGAGACCTACTGGCGCCTGACTGCCTACTTCTTGCACAGCATCCCATCTGCCCATCTGCTCTGTGATAGACAAGGAGAGGGGGATGAGCCCAAACACTGTCTCATCCAGAATGTGCCCACCCACTGGAATCCACTTGTGCCATCATATCAGGTTTGGTGAAGCAAAACAGAATGGTGCAGGATGTCATCTCCTCTGTGATCTCCCTGCACAAGGAAGAGGAACTCAGCATCAGCACCAGCTCCAATGACTGACTGACCCTCTCCCAAATGGTGCAAGCCATTCCAGGATACCATTGACATGCTTTCTGCCCACAAAGCTAGCCTGAGGTAAGTCATGTCCCTTATTCAAGAGCTGGACTAGGCACTGCCTCCACACTGGAGCCAGGCCTCTCATTGTGCTCTCATGGGTCTGGGCCTTGGCAGAGAGGATGTGGGTGGGCATCTCCACCAGGCTGCATCCCCTCAGCAAAGAATGAGAGTAAAAGCTGGCCTGTGTCAAAGACAGCATCACACTCCATAACACAGAGCTCATAGAGTGGAAGTGTGAGCTCTGGAGAGAAGTGTGGAGGCTTCGGGCCAGTAGGCATGGCTAGAGGGAACTGCAGGTGGAAGAAGATGGGGAGTCACAGACCAGCACCTCTGTGTCCAAGAGCCAAACCAAGCAGAAGCCCCACTAGTTGTAATATAGTGGGTTCTATTCATTGAAGAGGCGAGGTGGTAGTGATAATCAGCTCTTTATTCGATACAGCATGGTAGGTGGCTGCACTACAAAGACTGGGGAACCGGGCCATCAAGGCCAACTATATACAACTCTGGGTTCCCATGCAAGCACATTATTGGATCATTGAAACCAGCAGGGGGCCCCTGATCGGTGCAGGGCAGCAGGATTTGGATCCTGCTGCTCATTGTTCCCAAATCCCCAAACTCCATTTGTATGGCTCCAATGAGCCAGGCAGGAACACCTAATTCAGTCTTTACTTGAGTCCAATACACAACACCAGTGGTTGTTGGTAGTGAGATGGGAGTTTCAACAGCAGGCATGCCAGCAGGGTCGGCACGTAGAAGTAGGCCAGGTAGGCCTAGGGGGAACCTGGGAAGGTGAGAATAGTGGGGTGGTGCATCAGCGTGTGGTCTCCTCAGAGCCTGCCTTCCCTTGCAAGGCCATGTAGTGATTAAGTGCACAGACTGTTATCTGGGAGAACTGGGTTTGATTACCCACTCCTCTACACACACTTGCTGATGTGACCTTGGGTCAGTCACAAGTTATCTCAAAGCTGTTCTGCTCAAGGGCAGTTCTGGGAGAGCTCTCTCAGCCCCACCTACCTCACAGGGTGTCTGCTGTGGGGAAGGGAAGGAAAAGGAGATTGTAAGCCACTCTGAGATTCCTTTGGCTAGTGAAGGGTGGGGTATAAATCCAATCTCTTCTCTTCTTCTTCTTCCTGCATCTGCCCAGGACAGGGCCTAGGGTGCCAGGAACTATGGCACTGGCCCTGCATGCCAGGCATGCGATGGCAGAGGATTCAGCAGAGGTGATGACAAGGGAATACCTCTCAGAGTCCCTCAAGCGTACTTCAGCCAATCCCCTCAACTACTGGTCACAAAAGGCCATCATCTGGGCTGACCTCTCTTGCATGGCATGAATCTTCTCTCCTGTCCTCTCACTTGCATCCAGAGTGAGCAAGTGTTCTTCCACCTTGGAGGCCTTCTGAGCCCCCACTGCTACCGCCTGGATCCAGCCAGGATGAGTGAGATGGCTTTCCTGAAGCTCAGCCTCCCCCCTGCTGGACCACCCCACGGTTGTCTTGCCAGAATAAGATCCAGATCTCCCAGTGTTATCTACCCATGTGTGATCTGGTATGCAGCCCACAGGTTGCATCCTTGGTGCATGGGGTGGGCTCTGCTGGGTGGGGTTGGGCTTGCCCCACAGCCAATCCATTGCCTGAAACCTAACATCTTGACCATTTACAGTGTCAGGTTAACATCTACCTCCTAAGAAAACACATACTTCATGGACCAACCAACATCTACCTCATAGCACAATACTTACCTCATAGAATGACATCTACCTCAGCAAACATCCACCTCTACAAACATCTGTCTGTACAAGGATACTTGTTGGACTACCCCTTTCTATTGCATTTGTACAATTCACAATCACAACACATGATCTCTAATCTGTACCATGTGTTCTGCTAATGGTGAAGAATCATCAGGAAATTTCACCTGACCAGGAGATCTTTGTGTTTGGGCCTGAGGGGGTCTGGAAGCATTCTGGGCATGCTTCTTTCCTCATGGTGTTTTGCTGGAATGCCCACCAAGTTGCTATGGTGTCATTGTGGGATGCCCCTGCCAAAACTCAGCAATGCCTGGTCTGCCTGGTCTTTCTACATATCTCTACATGTGTCATTGCACACTTTAGGATATGGGTGTCAGGGGTGGGCTCAGGACTTTCAAGCCACCATGTCTACTTATTTCTCAAGGCTACAAGCCACCATATCTAACTACTTCTCAGGGATTTTGAGGCATCACATCTGCTTATTTCTCAGGGCTTAGAGCCACCACATCTACATACATCTCAGGGCTTGTAACTACCACTTCTACATATGACACTGTATGCTGGTTTGGGACTCAGGGGTCTCAGGGCACATGTACCCCATCAGTTTTTACTGGAGAGATTCTCAGGGACTTTGATTTTGTTTCTGTTCTGCTGGGCATCTGCCCTTGCTGCTTCTTCTTTTTTGTTGTTCTCCCTCCCCCCCCCCTTCCATTGGAAACAAAGGGCATAACTTTATGGGACATAACTCAGACTCCATAAATCCAGTTGTTACCAAACTTGGAGGGCAGACAGAGGAGAGTCAGCCAGAGATCCACTGTGAGCTTGGTGTTTCTAGTATGCTGTGTGTTGTACCCAGGCCTCAGATTCAGTGGAAGCTCACAGGAGCACAGCTCATGAACCTTTCTGAGAGTTTCACCTCCTCCTTCTGAGAGTTCCACCTTCTTGTCCATTGAACAGTATGTGCAGCTGCATAACGAGCCCTGAATGAGCTCCACCACCTATTTTTCTACAAAATGAGCCCTGGTTGTACCACATCACAAACTTCCCAAACTAGTTCAGTTCATACAAATGAATTTTTATCTTTGACAGCTGTGGTTTGGTTTGTGAGTATGCCAAACTAAGTGAGCCAAGCTGCATTTTCCTGGTTCATGCCCATCCCTAGAGATAACTGCTCTAGACATTCCCCATGCTAACTTCAACAGCTAATGCTGTTGGGGCAGCATTACATCTGATTAAAAATGTATACCATTTTCAGAATCAGAGCTTCCCATTCAATATTATAATACTTCAAAGCTTGGACAGAACGCATTGGAGCTCAAGTCGCTGAGGAAAAAGGCTGCTGTTTCCCATGCAAGCGACCATCAGCAGAAGGAGAAAGTGGCTCTAGCAACCCAGGAGTTAGGCACTTGAACCAACTGGTGCTTTTTCCCTATTGTTAGGTGTGCTGTCTAGTATACATAGCTGCAGTGGTGGGTTGCCTAGTTTCTATGGGCTCAGTAGTCAGTATGCTACCATCTTTGCATTCAATGTTCTTTTAACTGTGTCCCTCTGTTAACATGGTCCTTCTGCATAAGTATAAGATACTTACTGACTACAAGCAAAGAGTAGTGGATGCCCTCTTCAGATCATTGCCTGAAACCTAACATCTTGATCATTAACAGTGTCAGGTTAATAAAGGCTTCTTTACCAGGTTTTAGGACTGGATATATACCAGGGTTGCCATGTCCCCTGCGTTCTCCAGTGGGGGACTTTCACGTGTGCACTTTGCACATGCGTGACACAATGACATCACCAGAAAGTTATGTCATCACACTGGCAACATTGTGTGTGGCCACTCTAGGTGTTTCCAGGAAAGCTCTATGGTTTTCCGGGATGCTTTAGCCATTTGGGAGGGGGAAACTCTATGATATCTATTATTTTCCTATGGTATCTGTCCCACCCAGCCCGGGCGGGGACTGCGCGGAGGAGATCCCCCGGCACCTGCCAGCCGTTCCAAGCCCTCGTCGTCGCCCCAAGAACCTTCCCCACCTCTCCAAGCCCCCGTGGCGGCCCCACCCCTCACCTCGACTGACGGGGCGCCAGCAGCCACCCGAGCGACGCCTCCCAGGAGACGAGCCCGGCTCCGAGTCCGCGAAGTCTGGCCAGGGCAAGACGCCGGGGAGCAAGAGGGAGAAGCTGAGCCCAGCACCGGGCCAGGAGGAGGAGAGCCGTTCGTCTCGTCGCAGCGCGAGACGCCCCATCGCAGCACGCAGCCGAGGGCTAGGACGCCCGAGGCACGCCCAGTCAGCCCAGCCCTGGCTCGCCTCTCCCGGGCGTCTGGGGCTTTGAAGGGGGGAGGAGCCAGAGAGGGGCAGGACCCGGGAAGGGGGAAGGTTGGGTCGGGAAGCATAAAAGGAGGGAGGGAGGAGGTCGCTGAGGAAGCTGGCTGATGATCAAAGAGGCTGCCTCGCGAGAGAGAGGGACAGGAGCCGCCGCACAGCCAGGAGGGGAACGGGGGCCTGCGGTGAAGTAACCCAGCGCCCACCCCCCTGTTTCTGAGACCTCCGGGGAACACCCCAGAGTGCCCGGGAGGGGCAACGGCGACGCCGGGAGACCGGGAGGGGTACCGAAGACCCGACAACATGGTGGAGGATGCGGGCCCTCTCCCGAGCCTAGGACGGCCATGCCCCCATATTTCGGCCCCACCCGGGTGGCACTCAAGCCGAGTGGCGACCCCAACCATTGAGCCGGAGTACAGCGAGTCGTCGACGGACGAGTCAAGTGAGGACTCCGTGATACACCTGGGGCTGACTGCCGCCATGGACACTAACCCCGCCCCCGTGGATTTGGCCCAGTTTGGGCAGTGGCTCGCAGACCACCAGGCGCAGCTCCTACAGGAGGTCACCCAGCAGCAGACAGCGGCCCAAGCCACCCTCGTGCGGGATCTTCCCCAGGCGCTCCTCGCCTGCCCGGAGCCGGCGGGGCCAACACCATTCGGCGCTGGGAGGAGCCCCTGGCCCCCTCTGACAAAGCTGGGGGTGGAGGACGATGTCGAGGCCTACCTGGAGGCATTCGAACGAGTGGCTGAGGCCGCTCGTTGGCCCAGAGAACAGTGGGCCTTTATTTTGGGACCCTACCTGACCGGGGAGGCCCAAGATGCCATGAAGGCCCTGGAGCGGGCTCAGGCGGCGGACTATACAGCGCTCAAGGCAGCCATCCTGGACCGCCTGGAGATCACGCCCGAGGCCCACCGCCAGAAGCTGCGTTCCTGGCTTCCAACGGGGGAGACGTGACCACGCTCAGCAATAGCGACCCTCAAGGATGCCGCCACCCGTTGGCTCAACCCCACCACCAACGACGGGTGGCGCATCATGGAGCTGGTGGTAGTGGAGCAGCTGCTGCAGGTGTTGCCACTGCGTACCCGCCATTGGGTGGCCTGCTGGAAGCCAACCTGTCTCAGTGAGGTCCAGGAGCTGTGGGAGAACTTTCAGGCCGCCGACCACCATGGCCTGCCCCTCCGCGCAGAGGGCAGCAAGCCAGGGAAGGGCTTGCCCCCGCCTGGCGGACGGGCCGCCCCAGGAGCAACACCTAGGAGGGCACCCGGGACCGGAGACCGTGGGGGCCGGGCGCAGCCGCCGCCGGCCCGTGCCACGCCGGGGTGGTGGAGGCCCGGAGCACGCCCGGTGCTACCCGGACTGGGTCTACGCCCCGGAGGCCATGAGGGGGAGAAGGAGAGACGCCCGCCACCGGAGGCCCGCCGTCCGGCGGGAGACATAGGGCCCTGCTTCACCTGTGGCCAGTGGGGCCATCTCAAACGTGAGTGCCCCCTGATGGAGTGCGACGTGAGCTGGGAAGAGTCCTGGCAGACGGCCCACTTGGTGTCCGCCCCGCTGCCTGTCATCCGCACCGCCGTCATCAGGTGCGTCCATGGGCACATCGAAAGAAGCCCAGTGGTGTCCATCCCACTGAAATACTTGGGCCGCTACTGGAGCGTGCCGGTCGCCAAAGTAACCAGCCTGCCCTACCCAATACTGCTCGGGCGGGATGCTCCGCGTTTTGGCGACGCAGTGGAGGCAGCCAACTCCGGCCGACCAGGCTAGCCCGCCGGGGCCAGTTATGACGACGACGCCCCCGCTGGGGAGACAGAGGACAGCAACCCCGGGGAAGGCCCGTCCACCGCAGAACGTTCCGTGGCGGGCGGCCGAGAGATGTGGCCGGCGGACCCGCAGTTCGTGGAGGCTCAGGCCGAGGACGAAGAGTTGGAGGCGCTGCGACGGCACGAAGCAGTCCGAGACGGGGTGGTCGTGGACGAGCGCCGGTGCCGGCGCCTGCCTCGAATCATCCAGGAAGAGGGTGTGTGGTTCAGAGAGGTAAAAGGGCGGCTGGGCCCCGGGAAACAGCTGTTGGTCCCTCACAGGTACCGGCCCAAGGTCCTGAAGGGCGCCCACGACCACCAATGGGCGGGCCACCAGGGGGTGAAGAGTACTCTGACCCGGGTGTTAGCCAACTTCTTCTGGCCTTCCGTAGCCCGGGAGGTCCAGGCCTACTGTCGCTCCTGCGGCATCTGCCAACGCCTCGCGTCTAGGGCCGAGGCGCAAGCCCCCCTAGCCCCCTTGCCCATAGTGGGGGTTCCGTTCGAATGAGTGGCCATGGACTTTGTGGGGCCCCTACCCCGCACCCCTCGTGGGGCCCGCTACATCCTGGTCCTCATGGACTACGCCACCCGGTACCCGGAGGCTATCCCCCTGCCCACCATGAAGAGCGCGGGCGTGGCCAGGGCCTTGATGCACTATTTCTCACATGTGGGGTTGCCCCGGGAGATACTCACAGACCGAGGCACACCCTTCACAGCGAGCCTCATGCGACAGGTGTGCCAGACGCTGCACATCAAGCAGCTCTTCACCTCCGTCCACCACCCCCAGACTGACGGGCTGGTGGAGCGGATGAACCAGACCCTGAAGGCCATGCTGAGGAAGACAGCATATGACCACCCCACTGCCTGGGATCTCTATGTGGACCCACTGGTCTTTGCCATCCGAGAGACACCCCAGGCGTCCCTGGGGTATTCCCCGTTCGAGCTGCTGTATGGGCGGCAACCCCGGGGCATCCTGGGCCTGCTCGGAGACCAGTGGGTACAAGGCAGAGCAGGGCCAGAAGAGGCCCCGGAGGAGTACGTCAGGCAGCTGCAGGAGCGCCTGGAAGACGTGCGGCGGGAGGCCCGGGAGAACCTCGCACAGGCCCAGGAGGTCCAGAAGAGGCGTTATGACAAGGGCACTAAGGCCCGCGGGTTCCAGATGGGAGACGACGTCCTGGTCCACAGGGGAGCGATGGGCCAGAACCAGGGGGACCCGTGGCGGGGACCCATCCAAATCACCCGAGTCCTAGGTCGCCTGACGTACGAGGTCCAGTGCGGGCCTCGCGCCCGCCAAAGGAAGACCCTCCATGTGAACAGCCTAAAGGCCTGGGTGCGGCGGGAGGCGCGGCCGGAGCAGGGGCTCTTGGCCGAAGATCCGGGCGAGCTCCAGGACGGAACCCTGCCCTGGACGACCGCAGGGGGCGCCAGGGGAGGCCTGGTGTTGGACGCCGCTCTCACCCCCAGCCAGCGGCAGGAGCTGCAGAAGGTCCTGGCCGAGTGCCCGACGGTATTCTCCGACCAGCCGGGCCTGACCACCCTGGTCAAGCACCGGGTAGTAACCCCTGCAGACCAGGTTGCACGCGCCCGTTGGAGTCCCATCCCACAGAAGCGCTGGGACGTTATCGCCCGGGAGGTAGGGGAGATGCTGCGCCTCGACGTCATCGAACCATCACAGAGTGAGTGGCGCAGCCCGGTGGTCCTGGTGCCAAAGCCCGACGGCAGCGTGCGCTTCTGTGTGGTCTACCGGGAAGTGAACAAACTGGCCAAATTCAATGCCTACCCGATGCCACGGGCCGATATCCTGATCGACCAGCTGGGGGAGGCCCGGTACCTCTCCGCCCTGGACCTCACCAAGGGCTATTGGCAGGTGCCCATGCACCCAGCCGACAGGGAAAAGACCGCCTTCGCCATCCCACAAGGCTTGTTCCAATTCAAGCGCATGCCCTTTGGCTTGAATGGGGCTGCGGCCACGTTCCAGCGACTGGTGGACAAGGCCCTAGCCCAGTGCGAGGGTTTCACTCAGGCCTATATCGACGACATCGTGGTGTGTAGTCCCACCTGGGAGACCCACCTGCTCCACCTCCACCAGGTACTCCAAGCCCTGCAGGCCGCCGGGCTCCACGCTAACCCGTGGAAAAGCCGCCTCGGCTTCCAGGAGCTAAAATATCTAGGGTTCCTAGTAGGGAAAGGCCAACTCCGACCCCTGCCAGAGAAGGTCGTCACCCTGGAGCAGCAGCCCCGCCCGCGCACCAAGAAGCAGCTACGGCGCTTCTTGGGATTCGCGGGCTACTACAGCAAGTTTATCCCCAACTTTGCGGCAGTGGCCACCCCGTTAACGGACAGCCTGCGGAAGGCGTGCCCGAACGTCCTCCAGTGGGGGCCAGCCCAGGATGCAGCATTTGAGGCGCTGCGTACGAGCCTCTCTAGTGACCCCGTGCTGAGCAACCCAGACTTCTCCCAGCCCTTTGTGTTACACACGGATGCTTCGGGGACTGGTATCGGGGCAGCCCTGCTCCAGGGGGGCCCCGGGGACGAACGCCCGGTGCTATTCATCAGCCGCAAGCTCCTGCCCGCCGAGCGGGCGTACTCCACAGTAGAAAAGGAGGCCCTGGCGGTCAAGTGGGCCGTCAGGGCATTGAAGTTCTACCTCACCAACAACCCTTTCCAGTTGGTGGTGGACCACGCCCCCCTGCTGTGGATGTCGAGGATGAAGGACTCCAACGACCGAGTCCTTCGCTGGTATATGTCTCTTCTCCCCTTTTCCTTCACAGTGCACCATCAAGCCGGGGCCGACCACCGCGTGGCCGACTACCTCTCCCGGGTCTTCGAGGAGGAGGCGGAGAAGCAAGGGACATGGGGGGGGGGTGTCCCGCCCAGCCCGGGCGGGGACTGCGCGGAGGAGACCCCCCGGTGCCTGCCAGCCGTTCCAAGCCCTCGTCGTCACCCAAGAGCCTTCCCCACCTCTCCAAGCCCCCGTGGCGGCCCCACCCCTCACCTCGACTGATGGGGCGCCAGCAGCCACCCGAGCGACGCCTCCCAAGCGACGAGCCCGGCTCCGAGTCCGCGAAGTCTGGCCAGGGCAAGACGCCGGGGAGCAAGAGGGAGAAGCTGAGCCCAGCACCAGGCCAGGAGGAGGAGAGCCGTTCGTCTCGTCGCAGTGCGAGATGCCCCATCGCAACACGCAGCCGAGGGCTAGGACGCCCGAGGCACGCCCAGTCAGCCCAGCCCTGGCTCGCCTCTCCCGGGCGTCTGGGGCTTTGAAGGGGGGAGGAGCCAGAGAGGGGCAGGACCCGGGAAGGGGAAAGGTTGGGTCGGGACGCATAAAAGGAGGGAGGGAGGAGGTCGCTGAGGAAACTGGCTGATGCTCAAAGAGGCTGCCTCGCGAGAGAGAGGGACAGGAGCCGCAGCACAGCCAGGAGGGGAACGGGGGCCTGTGGTGAAGTAACCCAGCGCCCACCCCCCCTGTTTCTGAGACCTCCAGGGAACGCCCCAGAGTGCCCGGGAGGGGCAATGGCGACGCCGGGAGACCGGGAGGGGTACCGAAGACCCGACAGTATCATAGAGTTTTCCTGGAAACGCCTAGAGCAGCCACCATGCAACAGTGATGGATTAATGATGTCACTTCCAGGTGATGTCATCGTGCCGGCGCTGTTGGGGGAGGTTCTCCCCGCCAGCCCAATGTGGGCCTGTGGGTTGGGAACCTCCCAGGCGGGGGAACCCCCACCCAGACCTGGGGCTTGGCAGCCCTAATATATACCCCAGCTTGAAAACTGTGTGCTTATACCTAAACTAACAGGACTTGTAAGGACACTTGGCTTTTAAGGTGGCCACATGCGAAGAAAGGGGTTTCCAGTGCCTTCTGATGGTTTAGCTGAAGGCAGAATTTTAGCAACTTGCCATGCAAAGGTTAAAAAAAGTCACCCTACATTCCTCCTACATGACTAATAGCAATACAGGAGCCTGACAGTTCTCCTTTCCCCTAGGCTGCTTGGTAAGGCTCTTCTTTTTTCAAGTAAAACAAAACCGGCCCCTCTGTACTCAAATGAAGGGCTGTGAAATCTGCAGTGCAATATACATCAAATTTAAGGTCTTTTCCATGCTGGATATCCCCCCCCCCCAATCTGATGCCCTTGGTTCTGCCATGTGCCAGGGCTCAGTGCAGTCAGACTCTATGTGCTTAGTACACATACTCAGATTCATAACTCATTTTTGACTGAACAAAAGAAATAAATATCCAGCTGCCATTCAGTACTTACAAGGAGGCCAAAGGAGCAAACAGAAAGCAATGGAGGAATCCTGCAGTAACCAGTTAGCTAGGAAGAGGATATAAATCTTACAGCCATCAAAACCTGGCTGTAGAAGGTCACTAAGGGCCAAAAACAAAGGATTCATGATAGAACTTTTCCATGTCTTTAAGAGTTACATAGGCAGGAAAATTTCCCCAAGGCACAGCTTTTCCCATTATAGAGTTGCAGTAATGGAAACAGTCACACCCTGTGGTGGAATCTTCCCTTGCACAACATTCTAAACATTCAAGAACTATCTAAGGATCTGGAATAGCAGCTCTGCAGTGTCACCATGATATCATAAAAAATTAATGTTTACATTTTAGGTTGCCCATTTTTCTCTAGCCACTGCTCCTGTGTCTTAATGCTCATACATTAGCAGATGAAAATTGTTCATCTTTGTGTTGTGAAAAAGCTTCACCTAATTTTTTCTTCCAGTCAAGCCATTGTTAAAGATACAAGCAGGGCGGGGGGGGGGAGGTTTGGGGGGGAGGGGCACTGTTGCCCCTATTAACAGTACTTACTGATATTTGTTCCCAGGCAGAGGTGCCATCTGTTTTTTTTTTCAACAGAAGTTCTATGTTTTAAACATCTATGACAAAAAGAAATTTAAAAGATGCAACCTGGTGAGGAAATTTGAGGGAAGGCAGCACTTGTTGAATTTCTGCCTGATGGTATCTTGACAGGACAAAGTACTTCTGTTAGGCCTCATTCATAGCTTTCCCACTGTGCCTTTTGCCTAATTTCCCTGCAGGACTTCTAATTTTGACTTGCCATGGGTGGGCAGGGAAAGGGTGAAGGGACTGAACAGTGAGCAATGGCAAAGAAGGTGAAGTAGCAGCATTACCATGCCTTTACTTCCTACTAAGCATACACTCCTACTCTGAGGAACACTCCCACTCAACAAAATTCATCAAAGTTTCTTCAGACCCATTGAAGATTTGCAGCCCTTTTGAATGACCTGTCATCATGACACCAGAAACTGAGTGCATGTGCATCTTTAAATCCAGGGCTACTCTTCTGCCCTCTCTTATAATGAATATATTCTAGTCATATGAAATTTGAATAGCACCACCACATGATGTCTCTTTCTACTATGGTCTTCTGTGTCAAAACGTTATTCAGAGGGATCACAAGATAGCACAAGTGGGTGGCCTTGTGACCTCTTACATAAGATTGGCTTACTCAGTTGGGCAAATTATTCCATTAATGTGGGACTCTGACTGATGGATGGTATTTTTGAGGCAGAGACACAGTGATGGTGAGTTGAACATCTCCTACAGTGTCCTCTGTCTCAAGATGAAAAAGATCTCTGCTGGAGAAGTGCTAAGATCCAATAAAGGACCATTAGTTTGACTTGAAATATATAGAAGGAAGATGCTGCTTTTGCATTTCGTCTTGATTTCCTCTTGCATCTCGTCTTGATTCTCAAAGTGCTGCATTAGCATAGGCCTGAATCTCACTGGCTTTTCTGCCAGTAGTGTGAGGACTTCAAAGACAGGTTTGCATTCCTTCCTGACCATGTTTAGGGTTGTACGAGAAAGATTATCACAGGACCTTCTGTGATCCATTCCTCCTGAAAAGTCCCTTTGTTGCTTTTGACATTTCCCCCATAGGTTTCCTGGAACAGGTATGCTATTATTCTTATAAACAATAATTATTGCTCTCTGCTGATACAGTGGTCAGCACAATGGGGTCTTTCAAGTACTATTTGAATGAGTTGCTCAGGTACTTCTGTGATTCAAATGTCAATGACTAAATTTGCACAGATAATTTTCCATTATGTGCTGCCTGAATCCTTTTCAGTCAACTAAAAAAAATGAAAGAAATAAGAAAGGTCATGAGGGGCTAAAGTTAAGCACTTTGAAGTCTAATTGTGAGAACTTGTGCTTACCTGTCATAATATATAACCATTTGGATTTAAGATGCTTATATTTGGTTGAATTCAGCTAAAATTTCTTAAAGTCAAGACTGATCCTAGAACCAGGCTCTCAAAAACTCTTATGACTCTGACAGAGTTCTTAGGTCGTATAATGGTAAGGACTAAATATGCTGGCAATGACAGGCTGCGTTCTGTGCTTCCTTTTTCCATCATTATATTTGATTCTCAACATGGGCAATCTGTGGACACTTAAAGCCAGAGACTGGAGCCATGGACAGGGACAGATCTCTTTATAAATCTGCAAAAGGCCAGGTTTGCAGAAAAATCTGGAATCTTTAAAAATACTTATAAAGCTTTAAGAAATGAATGCCTTTGGTGGCTATTACTAGGCAACTACAACAGAACTGTTAGCCTTCAAGCATAGTAAAAGACAGGGGGAAGGGCCCCTTCCCAGGCCTGTTTTGGCTTTTGAGAGAGGACTCATCAGGGCCAACAGTGATCACCAGACAACTGGCTGCCACACAATTTGCATTACTCAAACCAGGGTGGTATAGTGGATAGAGTTTTAGACTAGGATCTGGGAAAATCAGGTTCAAATCTCCATGCTACTGTGAAAGTTTGCAGGGTGACCTTGGGCCAATCACACATTCTCAGCCTGGTTGCTGACGCTGTGAAATCAGATCATAGTTTTCCTGGGTAGAGGCTGCCAGGGGGAGGGAAGGAGGGAAAGCTGAAGAGAAGGGGGAGGGGGAGAGAAAGGTTGGTTGGGAGGGAAAAAAGGAAGCAGGAAAAGGGGGGAAGCTATGGGGGCTTTCAGGGAAGGGAAAGAGGAAATAGTGGGGAAATGAGATGCTGCTTGAAAGTCCTTATGGGCTTCCCACTTGTAATACTCTAATATAAACGAAAATCATTCTTTTCTATTCATGTTCCTATGCCACATTCTGGCAGCAAAAGCACAACTAGAGATGCATCTTCAATGGAGGCATTGTTCAGGACTAAGACATAAGAACAGATCTGCCCTTATGTTTTATGAAGATTCCACTGAGCAAAGCAATAGGCTCATGCCTCATCAGACAGACAAGCCTATTCCAGATAGTGGAAATTTGGTTTTTAGTATGGGACTAGCTTTAAATTCAAATAAATATACATTAGAACCAGGGCTTTTTTTGAGTAGGCACGCACAGGAACGCAGTTTCGGCTGGCTTGATATCAGGGGTGTGCAAGTTTGCGAATGAGTTCATGTTGGGCTTTTTCTACAAAAAGCCCTGTATGAAACAATGGTGATGTCAGGGGGGTGGTCTACTATGCAAATAAGCTCCTGCTGGGCTTTTTCTATCAAAAAGGCCCTGATTAGAACCTTCAAATAAATATACATTAGAACCAGGGCTTTTTTTGAGTAGGCACGCACAGGAATGCAGTTTCGGCTGGCTTGATATCAGGGGTGTGCAAGTTTGTAAATGAGTTCATGTTGGGCTTTTTTTTACAAAAAGCCCCGTATGAAACAATGGTGATGTCAGGGGGGTGGCCTACTATGCAAATAAGCTCCTGCTGGGCTTTTTCTATCAAAAAGGCCCTGATTAGAACCTTCTCCTTTACCAGCTTTTGACTATCGTTCCAATACACAAGCCCCAGGAACGTGTTACTTTAAGTTAGTATGACTGAATAGTAATTGGTGTGTTTTGCAAGGATGGGGGAGACCTGGGTTCACAAAGCTGTGAAGCTTCATGGGTCAACTTGGACCAGTCATTCATGCTCATCCTAACCTGTGACTAGGACTGTTGCTAAGATAAATTGGGGAGTGGTGAACCATGTACTGAACTCTGGGAGGAAAGGCAGGATAAAAATGTGATATGGCAGATCATAGTGCTGCCATTTCTACTAATGCATTTTCCTTTTGGATTCCCAAAGGGAAAAATTGTCTTTCAGATATGTTAAAATATCAGAAAGAGAGGCAGAGAGGGCAAAGGCTCTTTGTATTGTGCTACCAGTACACACATTCACTTAAAGCATTCTTGCTAATCTAAAATCATTTTCTCAAACTCCCTAGGAGCTGCAGTTTATTTACTTTATTTCTATCCTGCCTTTTTCACTGAGACTGAAGGTGGATTACAGAATTTAAAATGCCATCGTTCCAACTAAATCAGCCAATGAGCAGTAGGATTATAGAAGTAGTAGGCAATGCAAATCACAACTGATAGGAAAGGTAAAGTGGGATTACAAAGGTAGAAGACAGTATGGTAAAAGCAAGATGATTCCTAGAATAATCATTGCACAGGACTACTGTTCTGATCACTTATCAAAGCACACTCCTGGACTCTTCCATTCTGCTACAAGCAGGGTGGACTGGGTCAGTAAAACAGCCCTTGGAAAGGGTACTGCCTGTCAAGCTGCTACCTCTTCCAAGCCCCACATTGGTCTTGGATAGGCTGGGGGATCTCCCCAATGTGGGCATTGGGCTTCACCTTCCCCAGGCAACACAGGTTTTGGGCTGGCCAGGCACTGCCTTCCCCAAACCACACTGGGTTTAAGAAGCTATGTGGGAGCTACCTTCCCATGCAGGCCCTCTTCCCCACTGTGCTGGCCCAGCCCAGGTGTGAGGGAGGGCATGAGCCCACAAGGAGAAGTCCCAGTGGCTATAATGAGCAATCCACCCATCACTACAATTCTATAAAAATGCATGAGCCCACAAGGAGAAGTCCCAGTGGCTATAATGAGCAATCCACCCATCACTACAATTCTATAAAAATGCCTTGCAGAACTTTTCTGTCTTTCACATTCTGTGGAATTATGGAAGTGTAGAAGCCTTCCTGACCTCTTCAGGCAGGGTCTTCTACCACAGAGAATGTACATAAACAGACAGTTGCCAATCTTACTGATTTGTAGGATGGCACCTTCAGAAGGCTTTGCTCAGATGAGCAAAACTGTCACTTTGTGGCTTCCTAAACATGTATGTAATTGCCACTTAAAATGGTACATGATTAGAAATAATCACTTATCTGAAATATACTTAGGGATCATGAGAAGATAGCATCATTTGTGCCTGGCTTTGTGCTGTAGTGCCTGACCAGAAGTGCAGGAGAAGCCTGGCAAACACCTTTTCTCCCATGTATACCTCCACGACTGTGCCAACAAGGCCTCAGTTTCAGCAGGAACTTACAGAAGTACAGTTCCTGAACCTTTCTGACAGTTCCCCCTCTTCTTCCTCATCTACCTAGTCCATTGAATAGTAGGTGCAGCTGCATAACAATCCCTGGATTAGAAGAGTGGGCAGCCAGCCAGCCACCAGGGGCTTTGCCACACCCCCAGCAGCCCTCATTAACCCCTGGAGAAGCCCATGCCACCCTTTCTCCACTTCTTATGTGATTTTGGGTGGTGGGTGGCTTGCTGGCCTTTTGACTGTGGGGGGCAGTCAAGGAGAGCCCTAGGAGAGCAAGGCCTGCTTGGGCTGGCTGGATCTATAGGCAGCCCAAGCAGGCCTCGCTCTCCTTGGGCCCTCCTTTCTTGCATTGGTAGGGTTGCCAAGTCCAATTCAAGAAATATCTGGGGACTTTGGGGGTGGAGCCAGGAGACATTGGTGGCAGAGCCAGGAGCAAGGGTGTGATAAGCAAAATTGAACTCCAACGGAGTTCTGGCCATCACATTTAAAGGGACAGCATACCTTTTGAAATGCCTTCCTTCCATAGAAAATAATGAAAGATAGGGGCACCTTCTTTTGGGGCTCGTAGAATTGGACCCCCTGGTCCAATCCTTTTGAAACTTGGGGGGTATTTTGGGGAGAGGCACTTGATGCTATACTGAAAATTTGGTGCCTCTACCTCCAAAAACAGCTCCCCCAGAGTCCCTGATACCCGCAGATCAATTCCCCATCATTCCCTGTGAGAATTGTTCATGGAGGTGCATAAAAGCTGTGGGGGTGGGGCTTCCCCCGCCGGCCAGCTGGCTGGGGGAGCGGGGAAGCCTGTAAAACCAGGGGATCCCCCGCTGGGACCTGGGGATTGGGAAGCCTATGCATTGGGTTGCTTTTGGCTGGGGGGAAGGGCAGCATATGCTAATGAGTTATGCTGATGAGCTCCACCACCTATTTTTCTACAAAACAACCCCTGGTGCCAACTATATAATCACTATGAGTCTTGTAATGATCAGTCTATACTATCTACCAATGGAGACCAGAAGAGGCTGAAGGACCTTTTGTGAGTGCACTGTGTGTATCAAGAACTGTGATTTCCAGAGGAGGTAAAACCCCAGATAGATCTGACTGAATAAGAATGGTTGAGAGATTCTTATGAAAAACAAGTATAGTACATTCTTTGAATAGGAAGATATTAAGTACCGAGAGCAAAGAGGCCAGTACTTTGGGATCAGTTCATATAGCCAAGCTTATGCTACATTATATCCATGTATGGAAGAAAGGATAGACAAGCAGTTACAGATGTTACTTAAAATTTACACAGTTCAATGTCCAGTCTTTGAGCCACTATTTACTTTGGGAATTTGGCTGAACCATGTTTGCATTAGAGACTTAGTTTATCCATTAAATTAGCATTTGATGTACCAAACAGAACTTCTGCTGGTTCAGATACATATAGGAAAATAAAGATAACTAATTTATGTAGGGAAACAATAGAATATTTAGAAAATAATGTATTTCCTGTATTGTAGAAAATCAATTTTAGGTTACAGATTAATCCATTGTATTTTGTGTCAATGGCTTTTTTATTTATTTATTCAGTTGATTTCTATTTTGCCCTTTTCCATGAATGGGCTCAGGGTGGAGTACAACATGTCAACAAGAACAATAATAAATCACAATGATTAATTAATAAAAACAAGCCATTAAAACAATAAAATCAATCAGCAATAATTGTACAATTTCAACAAGAGGCAGTTCTGGCACAATAAAATTTAATTTATTTATACTCTGGTTTCTCTTCAGATTGCATATTTAATTTACATTTTCATATTTTCGTGTATACACATCACTCACAATATTCCTTTAACATAGTAACTTTCCCCCTTCAGCATTAAATACTATGCATGCAACGTGATTTTGCATGTCTGTTCAGAAGTAGGCCTCCTTGTGTTTATAAGAATTTCTGCAAAATAAGCATGCATATACCTATAGCTATAGACCTCTTACATGGTGTCCATTCATTTTGAGGCCTTGCACAGGAGAATCTTCATTGGATTGTGTCCTTTGTTTTTCTGTTTGGTGGCAATAAGTAACTCCATTTTTGGTATTCAAAATACAGAAGATCAGAAAATCAGAGTTGAAAGGGACCTCCAAGATCATCTAGTCCAACCCCCTGCACAATGCAGAAACTTCACAAACTCCCACACAGACACATACATCCCCAGTGATCCCTGCTCCATGACCAGAAGATGGCAAAAACCTCCAGGATCTCTGGCTAAAGTGGCCTGGAGAAAAATTGTTGACTGACCCCAAAGTGGCAGTCAGCATTTCCCTGAGTGTGTAGAAAGGGCCACAAGAACTGAGCACTGATGCAACTCTTTCTGCCCTCCTTCTCATGATCTGCCTAATTCACAAGATCAGCATTGCTATGAAATGGCCATCTAGCCTATGTTTTAAAACCTCCAAAGAGGGAAAAACCCACCACCTCCCAAAGAAGCCAGTTCCACTGAGAAACTGCTCTAACTGTCAGGAAGTTCTTCCTAATGTTGAGCCGGAAACTCTTCTAATTTAATTTCAACCCATTGGTTCTGATCCAACCTTCTGGGGCAACAGAAAACAACTCTGCACCATCCTCTATATGACAGCTTTTCAAGTACTTGAAGATGGTGATCATATAACCTCTCCGTTGTCTCCTCTCCAGGCTAAACATATCCAGCTCCTTCAACCTTTCCTCATAGGACTTGGTCCCCAGACCCCTCACCATCTTTGTTGCCTCCTCTGGTCATGTTCCAGCTTGTCTTTATCCTTCTTACATTGCGGTGCCCAAAATGGAACACAACACTCTAGGTGAGATCTAACCAGAGCAGATTAAAGCAATACCATCACTTCATATGATCTGGACACTATACTTCTGTTGATACAGCTCAAAATCACATTTGCCATTTTAGCCACCGCATCATAATGCTGATTCGTGTTCAGTGTATAGCCCACTAAGACCCCTAGATCCTTTTTAGCCCATACTACTGCCAAGACAAGTCTTCCCCATCCTATAATTATGCTTTGGATTTTTCCTACCTAAAAACAGAACTTTACATTTATCCCTGTTAAAATTCATTTTATTGGTTTTAGCCCAGTTTTCCAGCCTGTCAAGGTCATCCTGTATCCTGTTTCTGTCTTCTTCTGTGTTTGCAACCCCTCCCAATTTAGTATCATCTGCAAAGTTAATAAGCATTCCCTCTATTCCTTCATCCAAATCATTTATTAAGATGTTGAATAAAACAGATCCCAAGACAGATCTTTGAGACACTCCACTTGTCACTCCTCTCCAAGAGAATGAGGAACCATTCACAAGCACTCTTTGGGTTTGATCTGTCAACCAGTTAAGACGAATAGTATATGGGACCTTATCAAATGGCTTATATGACAGAAGGGTTTTCCCTACAAAACATTGACTCAGTAGCTTTTCCATGAATATAATTTCCATATAGAGTATACTGCATTAGGGCCATGAAAAATGGCTTTATTTTAGCACATTACTTGTTCAACATCAGTAATGTTTATTCTTGTCATTAGTTATGTCATTGGCAATATAAAATAGAGCCCCATAATATGAATTCAGTCACATTCTACCCAGTACAAGCACATTGCATATATTAGCTGCAGGGAAATAGTCAAATTTCCCCAGCAACAAAAATTGCAATTTCTTGCCCTTCAAAGGAAGGTCTACCTTGAGGAAAGATGTCTACATCTTGCCTAACAACTAACATCTGTGCAATTATTATGCAAGAATATCCTTGTATAAGAAAAGCAGACAGAATATAAAAAAATGCTCAACTCATGCTATCAATTTTGTCCCAAGGGAAATGGCCTGAATTGCATATATGCTTTTAACACCCAGTATTGCCATTTAATATGCATGGGTTTTATATGCCATAAAAAGAATGTAGAATGGTATAGTATAACCCAGTCTTGTCAAATCTCAGAACCTAAGCATTGTCACTACTTGGATGGGAAACCATCAAGGAAGACTTTTCAGAGGAAGACCTCTGCTTAACACTTGCCTAGAAAGCCCTATGGAGTTGCCGTAAGTTAGCTATGACTTGACTGCACTTTACACACAAACGTTATAATGGAGATACATTAAGCTTATCACTTGTGTCATCTACTGTCTTTAGTTTCTATATACAGCTGACATAGATTCTCACAAGCAAAAGACCTGAAAGGACTTGAATCTCATTTTCCCCATATACCTACTTATTTTCTTTTTCCCTCCACAGAAAGCCCCATAGCCTCTCCCCTATTCTTATTTCCTTCTTTTCTTCATCCATTAGCCAACCTACCTGTATCTGCCTCCCTTTGTTCAGCTTGCTGTCTCCCTAGCAGCCTCTCTCTGGGAAATTGTGTGGTACCAGCCACCTGGGTGGACCAGTCCAGTTGCACAGTGAGGAGCCTACAACTGCTTGTGGGGGACGCATCACTTTCCCCTCTACCCCCTCCCCACATTATTTCCTTTTTTTCTTCTCCTTGCACCCCCACCCCCATAATCTCACCTTTCCTTGCTTCCTTTTCTCTTTCCACCCACCCCCCACCCTACTTTGTATGTGCCCTCCCTATGTTCAGCTTATTTATTATTTATTAACTATATATATGTAACTTGCCTTTCTCCATAATGGGGATCCAAACCAGTTTACATCATTCCCTTGTTTTCCATTTTATTCTCACAAATAATCCCGTGAGGTAAATTAGTCTGTGAAGGAGTGTAACTGACCCAAGGTCACTCAGTGAGTAGTATTGCCAACCTCCAGGTGGTGACTAGAGATCTCTGGGTATTACAACTGATTTCCAGGTGACAGAGATGAGTTTGCCTGAAGAAAATGGCTGATTTGGAAGGTGGGCTCTCTGGCATTATACTCCACTGAAGTCCCTCTCCTCCCCAAATCCCACCATCCTCAGGCGCTGCACTCAAAATCTCCAGGTTTTTCCTAATCCAGAACTGTCAACCCTACCAGTGAGCACTATAGTACAATGCAGATTTGAACTTTCCTCTTCCAATCCAAGTCTAAAACTCTAACCACTACATCACACTGGCTTTTGTGCAGTAGCTGCCATTGAATAGTAGGGAAAATACTGGAGCACATTTTAAAGAGGTCAGTTTGCGAACATCTAAAGGACAACTTGGTGATCTGGGGAAGTCAACACAGATTTGTTCCCAACAGGTTCTGCTGGATCAGCCTCATTTTTTTCTTTGAGTCACAAGCTTACTAGGTCGCTGGAACACCATTGATATTGTTTACCTGGATTTCAGTAAAGCTTTTGACAGGGTTCTCCATAATGCTCTGATAGGTAAACTGGAGTACTGTGGACTGGAGTCTAGGATAGCTAGATGGATAGGGAACTGGTTGGAGAACCACACTGGAAGAGTAATTGTCAATGGCATTTCATCAGATTGGAGGGAGATGTCCAGCTCATTTCTGGGCCTAGTACTTCCCACTATTTTAATAAACAATCTGGCTGAGGGGGTAGTGGAAATACGCATTAAATTTGCAGATGACACCAAACTGGGAGGAGTAGCAAACACACTCGAAGATAGAGTGTGGGCTTGCAAACTGCTTATTTTGGCTGCTTTGTGTGTGTTCGCGTTCATTTAGTGGAAGTGCAACTGCTGGGGAACCCTTTGAAGGCAAGAGAAGAGGATGAGGAAATGTAGACTATACTGCTGTTTATTTATTTATTTGGAAAGCAACACACCTCTCAGGCTAGGGGTCAGGCCTGGACAGACGATGTTCCGTACCCCTCAGCAGAGAGCTACGGATAACCAACACTTTCCTTTTCCTTTCAATGCTATTTCTTCATATCCCCATGCCCTCCTCTATGTTTTTCTTGTCCTTGTGGTTCTTTCTTTGTCAGTGTTTCCATAGTTGCCACTGCAAGGTCCTGGGATCAATTTCTGAGTTCCACTGGCACTGAGCCTTATTTTGCTTGATGCCTTTGGGCTTGTGCTGTAGCTCTCAGAGGAGGCTCATTGGGGAAGTTCAGGGGCGTAGACTTTTCAATTTCCGAGGGTGGGGGGCTGGGGCACAGCCAGATGCATTTGATCCAGTGACATCATAGGGAGGAGCCAGTGACATCATAAGGAGGGGCCTCCATTATCACTATCTATGAATTTATAGAGAAGTTTCCTCCCCATAAATTTAGGGAGCACCCCCCCCCCACAACAATGCCCATAGACTGGGCCAAACCCAGGAAAAGGTGGGAGTTTGCCAGTGGTTATAGTGGTATCTCAGAGGTCTCTTGCTGCATCCTGTTTTTGAAATTCACTTTTAGAATAGTCTGCAAAAACACATATCATGTGCATAGGACAAACCAATGGTCACAAATTTGACAGTAAAAGGCAATACAGAAAAGCTTTAGGGAAACATTTTATAAGTTTCCCTGGACGTTCACTTACAGGTGTCTTGTTTCTGCCTCATTAATAAAGTACAATTGTACTGAAATTGACAAAACTATGGCATCACAGATACCTTTGTTTGATAAATTCATGGGTCTCTGACCCAGGGCAGAATACAAAACAGTTTCTGGGTGCTCGATTTCTGAGCAATGTACAAAGTTCGGAGTATATGTATGCAATATGTATGCAACATAGCAATACAGTGTTATTGTATTAACTAACTCTGAACTTTGTACAATATGTATGCAACATAACAATACAGAGGACAAGCAAGTTAGGGCTTCAGAGTGGGATCTGCCAGACCCAGGTTCTTGCTGTGGAAGCTGACTGGATGATTTTGGACCAGGCATAGACTTCCAGCCTAACCTGCCTCTCAGCATTCAGATCACATGCCTTCACTTGGGTGGGTGGGTGGGTGGGAAGACAGCAAGGGTGGCAGGCACTCGCCCAGAGCCTCCATCTACAGCCCATTGTATTTTTCTTCACAACAGGCCTTACTCCTAGTACAGATAATAAAGCAGTCAACAAATGTGAGAACTGAGTTGGAGCCCAGTAACACCTTTAACTATTCAAAGTCCTAAAAGATGATGCTGTTAAAGTGATGCACTCATTATGTCAACAAATTTGGAAAACACAACGGTGGCCACAGGATTGGAAAAGGTCAGTTTATATTCCAATCCCAAAGAAGGGTAATGCCAAGGAATGTTCAAACTATCACACCATTGCATTCATTTCACATGCCAGCAAGGTCATGTTAAAGATCCTACAAGCTAGGCTTCAGCAGTATGTAGATTGGGAACTACCAGAAGTTCAAGTTGGGTTTCAAAGAGGTAGAGGAACTAGAGACCAAATTGCCAATATTCGCTGGATTATGGAGAAAGCACAGAAGTATTAGAAAAACGTCTATTTCTGCTTCATTGACTATGCTAAAGCCTTTGATTGTATAGATCACAACAAACTGTGGCAAGTCCTTCAAGAGATGGGAGTACCAGATCACCTCACATGTCTCCTGAGAAACCTGTATAAGGGTCAAGAAGCAACTGTCAGAATGGGATATGGAACAACTGATTGGTTTAGAATAGGAAAAGGAGTTTGATAAGAATGTATATTGTCACCCTGCTTATTTAATTTATATGCAGAGTACATCATGTGGAATGCTGGCTTGGATGAAGCACAAGCCAGAATTAAGATTGCCAGGAAAAACATCAACAACCTCAGATATCCAGATGACACTACTCTAATGGCAGAAAGTGAGGAGGACCTAAAGAACCTCTTGTTGAGGGTGAAAGAGGAGAGCACAAAAGTAGGCTTGAAACTAAACATCAAAAAAACCTAAGATCATAGCATCTGGCCCCATCACACCTTGGCAAATAGAAGGGGAAGACATGGAAATAGTGACAGACTTCACATTTCTGGGATCCAAGATCACTGCAGATGGTGATTGTAGCCATGAAATTAAAAGACGTTTGCTCCTTGGGAGGACAGCTATGGTGAACCTGGGCAGTATAATAAAAAGTAGAGACATCAGCCTGCCAACAAAAGTTTGTATAGTCAAAGCAATGGTATTCCCAGTAGCAATGTATGGCTGTGAGAGCTAGACCATAAGGAAGGCTGAGCGCAGAAGAACAGATGCTTTTGAGATGTGGTGCTGGAGAAAACTCTTGAGAGTCCCTTGGACTGCAAGAAGATCAAATCAGTCAGTTTTAAGGGAAATCAACCCAGACTGTTCCCTGGAAGGTCAAATGCTGAAACTGAAGCTCAAATACTTTGGCCACCAAATGAGAAGGGAGCACTCCCTGGAAAAGATCCTGATGCTAGGAAAGACAGAAGGCAAAAGAAGAAGGGGACGGCAAAAAATGAGATGGCTGGACAGTGTTACTGATGTAACAAACATGAATTTGAGCAGACTTGGGAGGATGGTGGAATACATGAGGGCCTGGCGTGACTTTGTCCATGGGGTTGCAAAGAGTCAGACTCGACTGTGTGACTGAACAACAAAAGCACCTTTAACACCAACAAAGTGTTATATATAGCCCCTTCACAGTGCCTTCTTACCTTTTGATATTGTTTCAGATACTAGAGTTTCTGGGGTTACACACACAGACACAAATATGAGGCATGGATTTTTTTTTGCTAGGGGGTTGGATGGGATATAAATTGAGATGAGGAGGAAGAGGAAGAAGAGGAGGAGGAGGAGGAAGAAGACTGAAGATTTATAACCCGCCCTTCTCTCTGAATCAGAGTCTCAGAGCGGCTTACAATCTCCTTTATCTTTTTCCCCCACAACAGACACTCTGTGAGAGCTCTCCCTGAAGATGCCCTTTCAAGGACAACTCCTGTACTTATGCACCTTGACTCTAAATTCTGTTTCACCTGTATCTGATGAAGTGTGCTTGTACACAAAAGCTTATACCTAGGCTAGAATGAAACTTTGTTGGTCTTAAAGGTGCCACTGGTCAAACTTTATTGCTTCAGAACAACACAGCTACCCACCTGGATCTAAATAAAACAGTGTGCATGCACATGAAAGCTTATACCTAGAATTAAACTTGGTTGATCTTAAAGGTGCCATGGACTCCAACTTTGTTCTGCTGCTTCTGACCGACATGGCTACCCCACCTGATGTGTTTTGGATATCAAAATCTTAGTAATTAATTTAGAGAGGTACAGCAAAAAAAATTGCAGATCAGAATTTCCTTTCAAGCATTCTCCTTCTATCCTCTAGGCCAGCCAGATGAAAGGATAAAACCTTTCTTTCCTAGGTGAGAGATCTGTAACTCCTCCACAGATTGAGCAGCAAAAGAACTTTCCTTTCCCCAGTCCACACCCCTTATTTTTCCTGTCTCCAGAGATTGTGGTGGGGGGGAATGTTTATCTATTCTATTCCTGATCTGCTAGCTCATTTAGCATTTGTAAGAAGGTGTAAGAAATCACACCACTGACTTTCTTGTTTTCAGCCTAGAGGAAAAAACATCAAAGGAGTTTTTCAGTATTTGGTTGCTTGGTTGCTGAGCTCTGAAGTCCTGTACTGATTGCCAGTAAGGGCTGAGCCCCCCAGCCCCCATGTAGTTTACGCCTATGGGGAAGTTAATCACTCTGTTGTCCCTCTGACTGGTCTCTCCATCTCTAACTAGGGCCTCATGGCTTATGTTAATGGAATCCTCTCCTTCCCTGATCTCCTGAAAAGTAACAATTCTTTCCTCCAGGCTCTAAACCCTCTACTTTTGACAAGTGAAGTCCATCTTGTCAGGGAGACAAACAAACATCTGTGCAGATGACTGGAACTGGCTTTAAGCATTCATCATCACCTTCCAAGTGTACATTCCCACCAGCTGTGAATAAAGGTGCCCTTTTTCCCACATAATTTCCAAGAGTCAATAAATGGTACCCACTACTAAGCACATTTTGGACAGACTTATTAGACTTCATTCCATCAACTTAAAGAATCTGTCTTTCTCTTCATAATTCATTGAGGTTAAACCAGTGATTGATGTTGTATAACTTACATTGATTTAGATTAGAGTCCAGTGGCACCTTTAAGACCAAAAAAATTGTATTCAAGGTTTGAGCTGTCATCTGCACACACACTTCTTGAAATTGAAGGAAACCATTCAAATTCATAGACAGGGTGGGAAAGCAAATCAGCATATAACATGATGTAGATATTTTGAGACAAACTAGGAACAACAAGCCTACATTGTCAACAGCTGTATGGATCCAAGCTGAGTCAATAGATCATAGTCAACTGTGTCAAACACTGCTGTCAGATCTAAAAGCTTCAATCCAAGTGTCTTTGGAGGTCATCTGTGAGATGACCAGCATGGTCTCCATCCCATGGCCAGGGTGGAAGCTGAACTGGAATGGATCCAGGATGGAGGCATCATTCAAGAAGAGCTGGAGCTGCTCAGCCACTGCTCTCTCCACTACCTTACCCGGAAATGAGAGATTCGAGACTGGGCAGTAGTTGGTAAGGCTCCAGGGTCCAATGATGGCTTTTTAATGAGCAGACTCACCACTGCCTCCTTCAAGCCCCTGGGAGTATCCCAGATGATAGTGATAGGTTGATAATATTTCCCAGAGGGAGCTGGACACTGTCTCTGCAGGCCTTAACCAGCTAAGATGGGCACAGACTGAAGGGGCAAGTGATGGTTCTCAAAGCTGCCAGGACTTTGTCCACTTCCTCCCCAGAGAGCTGACTGAAATGGTCCAAAACCAGACCTGAAGGCAGACAAAGGGCTTCCAGTCCTCTTCCTGTATCAACTGTGGTTAGGAGGTCCTGGTAGAGCTATGAGAATTTGTCTTCAAAAAAATTCTCAAATGCCTCACAGCCAATAGCCAATTTTCTTCTTTTGCTTGCCATGTGGCAGAGTAATTAAAGGCTGAATTATTCTAAATAATTAGGCAGGGTGAGAGCTTGCAGACTCACTAGAGGCTGCATGTCAGTATCTCTCTCTCTCTCTGAATAAGATAATGGAATACTGTTTATAATGTAAGACAATATATAGAAATAGATTTTTTCTGACATAACACCTCTAAAGAATAATATATTGGCATAGTATTTAGAACAACATATAGTGATTGTAATGTAATGCAATGAAACTTGAAATACCGTATTTTTCGCTCCATAAGACGCACTTTTCCCTCCCAAAAAAGTGGGGGGGGGGAAGTGTGTGCGTCTTATGGAGCGAAGGTACCATACGTACCTTCCTGGGGGGGGGGGTGATCTGCTGCCTCCGTCCCGGCGCTTCCCGCCCCTGCCTGCCTGGCTCCAGCTCTGACGCTTACAGCAAGCGCCAGGATCGCTCCCTCCGCCCTCCGATCCCAGCGCTTGCTTTAAGCATCAGCGCTGAAGCCAGGCAGGCAAGCAGGGAGAAAGCACGCCGCCCCCTCCACAGCCAGCGCTTGCGAAGCACTGGGTTTGCGGAGGGGGCGGGTGCTTCCTCTGTCCCTGTCTGCGTGGCTTCAGCTTCTGCTGATAGCAAGGGCTGGGTTCGGAGGCAGCCAAGCCTCGGATCCCAGCCCTTGCTATCAGCAGAAGCTGAAGCCAGGCAAAGAGGAAGCCTGCCCCCTCCACAAACGCAGCACTTCGCGAAGCGCTGGGTTTGCAGAGGGGGGGGGCTTCCTCTGTGCCTGTCTGCCAGGCTTCAGCTGCTGCTTCTAGTAAGGGCTGGGATCGGAGGCAGCATTGAGAGGGGGAAGGTGCCCAGATCTGGGTGCACAGCTTCAAAAATTTTTTTCCTGTTTTCCTCCTCTAAAAACTAGATGCGTCTAATGTTCCGAAAAATATGGTATATTACACTCCACCCCAACTAAAATGGAAAAATGCTGTTTGTTACGTTCACAATTGAGGGGAGATGAATGGGGTGCCATAAAGGAATCTCAGTTAGCTTCCCACAATGAGAAAATATTTTCTTACACATATATCTCCTATTTTGCTTCAACCTTTGTTCTCCCTTAATGGATCCATACAGCTGTTGACTTTGTACACTTGGCTTGTTCCTGTTTTGTCTCGAAATGTTGTCATCATGTTGTGTGCTAATTTGCTTTTCAACCATGTCTATAAGTTTGAATGGTTTTCTTCCATCTAATTTTATCCAAAGATTTTATCTGAAGAAGTGTGGTTGTTACACATGAAAGCTCATACCTTGAATAAAACTTTGTTGGTCTTAAAGGTGCCACTGGACTCTAACTGTATTCTATTGCTTTAGACCAACACGGCTACCCATCTGGATCTATCCCCTACCAGATATTATTGACCCAAGGCAGGGGCTACTAAGCATCTGATGATGGCAGGAGGAGATAAAACAAACCTAACACCCACTAATACCTGCAGAAACTAAATTATACAGTAAAGCTCACGCTCCGCCCACTCCTACCCACCAACTATCAGTCATCCACCCCACTAATAAATACTAACAATAAGGTAAAGTAAAACTAATAATCCAGTGAACCAATAATATCTTAACTCATCAATGCATAATCAGTCAACTATAAATAAATCCAAATTAATCAGCTGCAAAACATTTCAAAGCAATCCTATTTGACAAATAAATAATCCAATTAATTAATCAGGAGAAAGTTGATCCAATTAATTAATGGGGAGACACTGCGGTAGGGGTAAACTAATAAGCAGAGACTGGTGTACTATATGCCAATTTTCCACCTATATATGGACAAAACACTCCTTTGACTCCTGGGAGGGTTTTGAAATAAAGAGGCTGAATGTTGGAAAGTGTTAGTCAAGACGTTGCTCTTTAGTAATCCAAAGTATACATGCTGCAGATGGTTGAGGTACTGTTTTCCTTCTTTTTGTTATCCTACTATGCATTTGGCGTCTGAATTTCTGAAGTTCGGCGGCCTGGTGGGCAGTAACGCGGTGGGCGGAAAGAAATCAGCAGATACTCCCCATTCTTTTTCTTCAAAGCATCGGTGTTTAATAATTGCCTGCAGCATCCACGCAAGCCGTCCCCTACATCCCATGCGCCGCATTCCTCGCTAGGACTCAATAGATTTCCGCCGAGTTTTCCCCCTCCCGTTTTTTGCAGGGGAGGGTCGTGCAAGAGCAAACGCTTGCGGTGATCTCGACGAGCTTTCATCTCCCGTACTCCCCCTTAAAAAGAATAAGTCGGCAGGACTGTGCCTGTCAAATGCGAAACCACCTTAAGAGAGTCCCTCCTCCTTTCCAGGAGGAGGGAGGGGGAGTTTGGCAGGGCTAGTCAGTGGCGTTGCCATGACAAGCATTTTCTTAAGCTCTCGCTGCTCAGAGCAGGAGGGACTCAACTTGTAAAAGACTGGATTTGAAAAAAAGTGGTACGGGAGAAGGGGGGCGAATCTCGGAAGGACCCACGTTTCGGCAGATGATTACTTTCTAGCTGCACAGAGTTTTTAAGAAACCCCCGAATCGTACAGGATAAGCGATCTTTTTTTGGGTTTCCCCCCCGCTCTCTGCTTGTTCTAAACTTCGGGGAGATCGAAAGCGAAGGGCGTGCAGGATCAGAAATCTAGGAGCTCCGAGGCTTCCCTCCCTCCCAGTCCTCCTCCCTCCCATGGAAGTCCAGGGGGCTTTCCCAGTCTGTGGAAGACTGGGTTACTGGAGGAGGTGGAAAAGCAGCAAGAGCAGCCGCAGTATATGAATTACCTCCGTAGTGCAAAGCCCTTGCTTTGCTCGCTTGATTTTCTCCACGTTGTGCTTTGCGCAGAGAGAGCAGCGCCAACCAAACTCAAGCCGCAAACTTGGAGCGGCGGGGCTGGTGGTCCTGTTAGTCCGTCAGTCTGGAAGAACCCATCGTGTCTTCCGAGCTCCCGCTGGAGAGGCAAAAGTAAGCCGGTTTTCCTATCGTGATTACATGTCCCTTCGCCGCCGTTCTTCCTTTCCAGGGCAGGACACCTCTTTCTCAGGGCCTGGCGCTGTGGGACTCCCCTCCCCTCCCCCCCCCCGGCTGAAGAATAAGCAGGGAACGGAAAAATGTTGCAGACATATTTTCCGTGCTTGTTTCTTGTGCTAATTTGATGAGAGCAAACTTGAGTAAAAGGCAGATTTGGGTGGGGTAAACTGGAGACGAGTCTCTGAATCCGGGCGACCGAAAGATATTTTTGTGCCCGGTTTCTCTTTTGCTCGCAAAAAAGCAGCTCTAAGAAGGGAAGTGCTTCAGAGCTTTTGCTTTCTCCCCTCCCCACACACCTATAATTAGCCGTGGAAAATTCAGGGAGTTCCCTGCGTCCAGTTGAAATGATTTTTTTAAAAAGAATGTTTGTCTTAAGAGGAGAAATGTATACACTGGGTGGCTGGGCTGTGTAGTCGAATGTCTGCTTTCCCTCCCTCTCCCCTCCCCTCCCGGTTTTGTTTTGGTAACGTTGTCTACAACAGTAATGCGACTGTTTTGTGGGGGTTTTGTGGTATTGTTTATAACTTATCCATGATGTGAGATTAGATTTTAAAATGTTTTTCTCCCCTGCTTTTCGTCACATAAAAGAATACTGGGTGGGAGTGTAGCATGTCCTTGTAGGTTTATCTTCCTGGATTGCCGTTTTAGCACTACAACCCCAATATTACAACACTTCTCTATTAGCAAAGGTGGTTGGAGGAGGAGAGCCGAATTCCTAGGCGAGTAGGCTTGCCAGTGAGTGGGGATGGATTTGTAAAGCGGAACGGAGGTGGCTAGGCGGGGTGGTGGGGGGGGGGGGGAGGGCTGGAGTCTCCAAAGCTGCTGCTCCGGCTAGTAAGTAGTAAAGCGCGCAAGGCTAAGGCGTGTGCATCTTGATTGGGCTGTTTGCGGGCACCGCGGTTTCAAGGACAGCACATAGCGCATCACGGATCCCATTTCGAGTTAGGGCCTCTGTGTGGTGTTCAGCCCGATTATTTTCTTTTTTAAAGGGGCGGGTGTGCTCGAGTGTTTAGCGTGCTGTCTCCAACCTCTTGGGCTTTAGCACAGTAACCTGATTATTTCCCGGTCGGGAGCACAATACTGGGTCTGTGTGTCACCCAGGACCGTTTCGACGTTAAATTTGAAAAGGGGAAGCTCAGTCGCTCCCTCCCCACCTCCTGTCGCAGCAGGGTCTCCTTTTTTGAGCTGACAAATAAACCGTTGGCTGCCAGACGGACAGATGCAGAAGAGGGAGGAAGCTTGAGACATGCCAGCTAATCGGTCGCCTCCAAGGGGCGCGGCAGGATGGGGAAAGTAAGCCCGCCTGCCCGCCCTCCCATCTCCTCCCCACCGAGGCCTTGCTCGCGGTACGCCCTAGACTGAAGACAGAGGGAAGGAAAAAAGCTCTGCACTGTTGGGCAACGTGAGAAGCGGGGCGTGCAGAGGAATGCTGTGCAACTGCAGCGATCGGCCAGCGAGGGAGGGGGCTTCTCACCCGGGGTGGGAATGGGGAGTGAGACTCCTCGCCTTATAGCGCCGGTTGGCCAAAGGTGGTAGAATGAGATCCTGGCGAGACACTCTCGGTTCAGAAGGGCAAAAGTGGCCATGTCTGGGGCACTGGGAGCAAACTGGGGCAGTGTCCATATACCCTCAAGCAGGTGTGAAGAAAAAAGTAGAAGAGAGGCCATGTCTATGTAACTTGTTCTGCTGCTAATGTGCATCCCTGAGTGGAATCTCTTCTCCACACCACCCATCCCTGTCTCCTGTTTCTCCCACCTTGCTACTGTGTCAGCATCCTTCTACTTCACATTGTGAAGTAGTGACCCCCCCCTTTAATAATCCCAGTATAGTATCCACTGGAAGGCAACAGAGTGAGTATCATGTCTTGCCACACCACTCTTGTTTTGCCTGTGAAGAAGTAAGCAGTCTTGACAGAAGAGGGAAATAAGGAAGGCAAAAGAGAATTGTCAGTATTTGGTCCCTGACATTTTGATTCTGTTACATATGGATTGTATGGGGCCCAGAGAAGTGAAGGAGCCACATAACTCTTTTGCTGATTTATCTGTCAAGGTTTGCTTTATTTCCCCCCAACATACTTCATCATTTTCTCAAATATTGATGAGAGGAGGAGGGCTCTGCAGTAGCGAGCTACAATTTGAGGTATCTTGAAATTTCCCCAAAGCAAAGATGTGCAAACTGTGTCTCAAGAGGCTATTTTCCACCCACCAGTCAGAGCTTTGTTTGTATATCCTCCAGCAGAGAGCCCCTCCTTAGGATGGGCAGAACCCCTGCAGTCTGACACTGTTGGTGATCAGGGCTGCCAAATGGCTGTATATCTGCAGCAGATGGAAGCACCCCCACTTCTCCCCCCTCACCTTAGCTTTAAGGCAATCCTCTCAGGTTGGGAGAATGCACAACCTGATTTGGGGGAATTTCCATCTGCTAGTCAGTTGCTGCTGGGGAGGGGACACTGTGGGTAAGGTACCTTTCCTGCTTCTCTCTTAAATGTCTACTTGCTTCTGCAGTCATAACGTTTTTTTTCTCCCCACCCCCTGCACACACTCTAAATTGTAGTGCCTATGGGTCAATATGGCTGCATGTTGGGTTTCCCATATTTCAGCTATGTCTGCCTTTATGAAGCCTAGAGAAAAGAGAGGATCTCCCCAACATGATTTCATTCAGTAATAGGGGTATAAAAGACACCTTTCCTCTCTGAAGTGCTGAAGAGGAGTTTGTAGTGATCTCTATTTAGCCTGCTATTAGTGCTGCTAACCATTAACTGTTGCTTCAAATAAAGCAGTTTCAATAGGACTCCCTGTACTGGGAGGATAGAAAGCTGAAAGTAGTAAGAAGTGTGCGTACAGAGCTGTCTTCATACAAAGTCTCTTCCATGGTTGTTAGGTTGGCCTTGAGTGATAGTGACTCCCCAGAGATCTTCCCTTGCCTTGTTGCCAGAGGAGAGCGCTTTTAACTGGAGTTTCCAGGGATTGAATAAGGAGCTCACACACAGAGTAGGCAGCTGAATTGTGTGTCACTGAGGTTATGGCCCCTCCTGTTAATCTTTTGCAAAGTCTGGGTGGGGCAGGGCTGGAAAGCTATCACAGGCCAGAATAGGGGTGTGCAGATCAAAGAGGAAAGCCTGAAGAATTAAACTGACAGAGCCAAGTAAGAACTGATAGACTGGGACAGTTGAATAGTTTCGTTGCATTTAGGACTTGGAAGTATCTTGATGTTATGGGTATGAAGATTTGGTTTGTTGATTTCTTGCCAGTAGGATTTTGCTATGTTTTTAGTAAGTTTGCATATGTGGAATATAAGAAGAGCCCTGCTGGACCAGATGAGTGGTCCATTTGGTCTAGCATTCTGTCTCACACAGTTGCCCTGGAGGATTAACAAACAGGACACAGAGGCCAAGATCTCCCCTGATTGTGCCTACAAACAGCTAGGTATCACACTAAAGGGCTGGAAAGGGGAAAGGGAATGCATAGCTGAGCTCCCTCACTTTGAAATCAGAGCATTCCTTGGGTTGGTTGTGAATGGAATATCCATATGGACTCCCTGCCTGCAGTCACCCTGCAGTTCATTTTTAAAGCTGGAATAAATTAGGTTTTTATTTGTTCCAGCTCTAGAATGCAAGATTGTGTAAAAACTCCCAAAAATGCAGGGGCATGCTGTATTCAATGTGGGAGAAATTCCCTTGTGGAAACTGCCAAGGGTTCCAACCCCCATCTTTTTCAGAGGGGGGTGCTGTTTTCAAAACTCTGCATCCAAATCATTTATGCTACTTAAATCCTAGAGTGGTATTTTAGAATTACATTACATCCATGGGGGCTTTTAGGCTGAGATATAACTTGCCTAAAGCTAGCTGTTGTGATTCTTAGCTGAGCAGGGATTTGAACCCAGAGTTTACATATTCCTGTTCAACTCTGTAGCCACCATACTAGATTTAATGCAGGATGTTCGGGTACAGTTAAATAAATTCAGGGGTATTTCTGGAAGAAACTGCAATGCCGCAACAAGGAATCTCGAAGATAACTTCTGCACAACACAAAAGGAGAAAACAAAATGTGCGAAATGAATTATTTGTGACTATAAATAATCTGGAGTGGTATGTTGAACATGGATTTACAAAGGCAGGTAGTTCTCATGATTTTAAAGTTTATAAACACCCCCTCCCCCCAAAAAAATCTGTTGGATAGAGCTCTCCAGTCAACATTTAAAGTATTTGAACAGGTAGGCCAACCCAAAGCTTGGAGAGCAGTGGCTGTGCTATCATTTGAGAGCAGGGTCCATAAACAGGTTGCAGACGTTTAGTTTGGCCTTCTTGCTGCATTGCTTCAGCCTGCAATTTGGCCTCTTTGGTACTACAGTTGCAGCTTGCAACTGTAATAAATTCTGTGCTGCTAATGTTACTGTGAGAAACCAGTTCTCTGCCTGGCTAGCGGTTATGAGAACATAAGAACCCCACTGGATCAGACTAGTGGCCCATCTAGTCCAGCATCCTGTCTCACACAGTGGCCAACCAGTTCCTCTGGAGGTCCAGCAACAGGGCATGTTGTCTCCTGGCTCTGTCATTACCTCTGAATATGGTTTAGTCATTACCTCTGGAGGTTTAGTCATTACCTCTGAATATGGAGGTTCCCTTTGGTCGCCATGGCTAGTAGACTTTGATAGGCTGATCCTCTATGAATCTGTCTAATCCCCTTCTAAAGCTGTTTGTTTCTATTACCATTGCTACATCCTGTGACAGCAAATTTAGTTTTCAGACTTTTTCTGTTTTGTTGACTGATTTTTAAATAGAACCTAAACCATGAACCAACCTCTTTCTATCTGTTTCAACAGTAGCCTTCTATTCAGCTTATTTATTTTGTTAAAAAAAAATTCTACACAACTTACACTGAATAAAACTTAGTTGGTCTTAAAGGTGCTACTGGATTCCAGCTTTGTCCTGTTGCTTCAGAACAACATGGCTGCCCACCTGGATCTATCTGATTTGGTCATGTTTGTTATTTATAGTCCACCTTTCTCACTTCAAACTCAAGGCAGATTACATAATGCAATGTAGGCTTTTAACAAACAGTGTAATAGAATGAGAAGATCAGAAATGTGAAACAAGACATAACTATTAAACATGACATGTTGAACTATCCAAGAGGTGGTATTATGTAATTAGGAGTACAATGCAGTGAGAGCAGGATAAAAATCAAAGGCAATACATATTAGTAGTATAGTCAGCAGTCCCATTCCCTCTGTCTCTCTGGAACCATTATGTTATGGTGCAGCTCTATTCCTCTACAAAAATACCCTCCTGGGCAGTTCTGTTTTGCAGAAAGCCAAAACTGTGAGAGCCTGCCTGACTTCTTTAGGCAAGTGATTCAGTAGGATGGGGTCAACTACAGATGATGCATGCATACAGGCAGTTGTTGATCTTTCCTATTTAGAGGATGGCACCTGTAGAAGCCCTTTACAGATGACTGGATTTGTGATGGAAGGGCATAGGAGGAGAAGCAGTCCTGCAGATATGAAGGTCCAAGGCCATGGAGAGCTTTGTATATAATTGCTAGTGCCTAGAATTGAGCCTGGTAACTAATGGGAAGCCAGGTGAATGACCGCAGGAGGAGTGTAATATGCATGCACAACCTAGCTCCTGGTAATAACTGAACTGGAGCACTCTACACTAACCAGACTTTCTAATTTGTTTTTAAGAGAAGACCTATAGAAGGCACATTATAGTCTTGATGTTATCATGGCTTGGATCTAGGTGGCCAGATTAGTCAATCGAAGGTAGAGCTGAAGAAAGTATTTGTTTTACAACTGCATTAATTTGTTTCTCCAGTAGTAATGCTGGGTCCAGTGTAATCTTTATTCTTTTAACCGAGTCAGCAAGTATCAGCTGAACCTGATCAAATGTGAGAAGCACAGTGTTCTTATGGACTTTAGACTTCCCAGCTAGCATTATCTTCATCTTGTCAGGGTTTTATATCTAATTCAGAAGTACTCTTTGAGGAGAAAGCTACTGCATCTTTTCCTTCCTAGGGTTCCACTATCTTTATTGATCTTTTATCTTTATTTTAATTGTATCTTTATTGTCAGTGTTGAATCTTGACAAATTAGTTACATTGGCTCAGCCTTCAGTTCAGTGCGCTACATCAGGCAATTCTTGCCATTAGCTCACCTTTTCACTTTTCTTTCTGCCTCTCTCTGTAGAGAAGTATAAACGGTGGCTGCTCATCCCAGAGGTTTTTTTTGGTGGTGGTGCCAATGCTTTGGAATGGGTTCTTAGTTGAACTAAGAGTTGCACTGATTGGATAAAATGGACATATCCAACATGCTCAAATGTCTGTTTACAAGGTACCCACATTCCTGAACTTTGGTTTAGCCATGGGGGAACATATATTTGCTTGTCCATACTGAAGAATGGTGCTGGATCTGGAACTGTTTCAAGGTGAAAGTCTCACTTTTGTAATACAGTTCTTCAACAGGGTTTTTTTTGTTGAACTAAAGCTGGATTCTTCTTTCTAGAACTGAAAAGACCCAGATTGTTTCTTTCGCAGAACAGTGTGATCGTGTATTTTGGGGAGTTTGCAAATATGGGAGGTTAGCAAATATGAGGAAGGCTGTCCATACTTAATGCTGTCCATACTTAAATGCCATCTTAAATGCTGCTTGAACAAAACATCATTTTTTTAGCAAAGCATCCAATGTGGTGGCAAATAGATGAAGAGAGACTGGTACCTGCTTGGCTTCTGGGCCTTGCATATGACTGTGAGGTCATTTCGGTGTGAGGTTGACAATGAAATATAGAGCTCTCTGTGCTAAGTTAGGCTCCCAGATGGGACAATAGTGTTAACTTCAATAAAATGCATAATTTCGTGGCTTTGAAGACAGAGTCTCTCTGCATCTTCCACATTTACTGTTTTTGGTGGTGTGGGTTTGATATTTTTGTAGTATGTATATGTGTGTGTGTCTGCGTGCAAGTGTGTGTGTGCACTTGGAAGTCATGGGACCTCAGTGACTGACCCTTACTGGGGGCCTGGGGGATATTCAGAGAGGTGGCTAAATAAAGCCTGCCTCTGGCTCTGGTATTCCAATGCTGTCTGCCATCCAGGTACTTGCCAGAGTCAACTCTGCTTAGCTTCTGAGATCTGATGAGATCGAGCTTGCCTGGGCTATTCTAGTCAGGGCTTCCACTTGTTTATTGTTGATTGTATTCTACCAGCACCTTAACTGACTCTTTGGCCCTGGACAAATTCCAAAGTGCAAGTCCCAGTTCTACAGAAATTGCAGGCTAAGTATTAAAAAATAAGGACATTTAAAAAGGGGGGGGGGCCTTATCTTATACCTGCAAAATTTAAACAAATGGAGACTTCATTATTATTTCTAGCATGCTGTTCACATGCCAAGTAATTTACAGTTGCTACTGTTTGTCCTCAAATTGATTCTCTAAATTAGTTCAACAGTAGCATCATTTTTGTTGATAGTGGCTTCAAGATTAGTGAGGAGAACCTGCTACGATTTGAAAGGGGAGATGGGATTCCAGTACCAAGGCCTTCACATTAATTACCAGGCCACACTAGATCTTGAATTAAGGCAGAGGGCAACTTTAGGTATCCTGACAGATGGCAGTCACAAAATGGCTGCTGCATCATATTTGCATGCTGACAAATGGCTGCCACAAAATGGCTGCTGTATTTACATTTGTAGGTACAAAATGGTTGCCCCAGCTTGCTTTCAGTCACATGGTAAAAATCCTTGTACTGTGGTGGCAACTTCTGCCAAAGTAACATTTTTAGAAATCTGCACAGCCAATCAAAAAGCCTTGCTGTATAAAAGCCCCACCTGACCCTGCCAGCTTTCTAAAAACACCAAGCAGGTGCCAAAAAAAGTGTTAGTGGGTACAATGGTGCTGGAGACCTCGGAATTAAGACATATTATCAAAACTACTGCCTTTATCTTAACTGTTTCACATTCCAGTATCTGTTCTATGTTATAGACACAATAGTCTTGCAGTGCTGATGTAACTTTACGGTTTGTATGGCACTCTGGGGCAGTGGATAATTGCTTCAGGTATTAGTCCATCCTAAACAAGAGTCACTTCAGGGTTTAGTAAAGTAGCTGAAAATCAAAGGGATTAAGCATCTTTCATTTTCAGTCTATTCTGAAAAATGGGTTGATTAACAGTGCCATTTACTATAATTACAGTGGCATTCTGTGTTCATCAAATAGGATGCATCAACATTGTTGCCTTCCTTGTAGCCTTCAGCTGCTCTTTAAAGCAACTGAATACTGGGTGTGGAAGATGTGTGGATGTAGACACTTCATTGGTGCCCTTTTTTAAGATGGTCAGTGGATGACCTGTGGTGCAATCCTAAATAGAGTAGGAAGGGTGTAAATCCACTGAAGTATAATTCTGTTTACATCTCTTCCTGATTGCACCTCTTCCTGATTGCATTGCTGGTTTCTGTGCCATAAATCAGGGGTCCCCAACCCCCGTACTGTAGACCAGTTCTGGTCTGTAGCCTGTTTGTAACTGGGCTGCACAGGAGGTAAGAAATAAATAGTATTTATTTAAATATTTATTTCTATAATTTATTTCTGATAATAGAAATAGTGCACAATTGCATCATTCTGAAACAAATCCCCCCCTCATCCATGGAAAAAGTGTCTTCCATGAAACCGGTGCCTGGTGCCAAAAAGGTTGGGGTCCGCTGCCGTATATAACCTTTGAGTGGCCTTGCTGTGGTAGTATCAATCTTTGGAGTTGATTAGAGCATTAGTGCTGCATGTTTTCCCCTCAAGGCTATTGTCTCCTTTAGGGAGCCGTTTAGATTGGGTTAAATATCCCTTCCCCCCAATGTCACAGCTCTGATCAAAGTCAGAGCCCCCTGTGGCTAAATTACAGTGTAAACAAAACAGGGCCAGTTATGGATCTTACACACTGTTTGTTCGGCCTCTAGTCCAGGAGCACTGCAATGTGAGATTCACCCCCCCCCCCCCTTCAGTGGTTCTCAGCAGAGTTTGCCAGCTCATGACACAGCCTGCTGAGATGCTCCAGCTTTCCATATATCACTTCTTTGATTGGTTTTGATGGAGCTTTAATGGATGATTCGCCTCTGGAGAGTTACAGTAATATGTTATCTTTACATTACTTCTATTTCTCTGGCAAGCCTACTGAAATGCAGTCATCTCTTAAGTAGATGGTAGAACTTTCTTGGCAAGGTAGGAGAGGAAAGTCAGTTGTGGCTCAGTTTTTTAGTTACCTAACATTCATTTCACAGTGAGGAGGTGCTTAGACTTTCCCCCCATTAGCAAATGCTGAGCAGTCTTTGTTGTAAGACATAATATCAATATGTTTGCAAATCATCTCTTAAGCACCAGAGTTCCATAAACTTGAAGTCTAAGGCTGAAATCATTGGGTTCTTTTCCTCCTTGCTCTCTGCTCAATTGTTTGCAGTGGTGGGAATTTACCACGTGTTGCTAGCCATTATGAGCTCTGGAGTGACAGAACTTCTTGGGTGATGTATTAACCTAGTTGTGATATTCTCCCTCATACCCCCCAAGATTAATAGCATAGCGTTTGTGTGCTTGAATTGGGGAGGATGTTGTTGAAAGCAGAGGAGCAGAATGTAGGTGAGAATAACCCAGTAAAAGGGCAGCCTGCTGTGTTGCTTAAATTGAGAAAAAGAAAAGGAATGTATTACATCTGCAGTATGGCTGACTGTGGTCTTTGGGTTGCTTCCACTGTAACGCTTTTTTTTCTTTTTTTTTTAAAGAAGCACTTGTGAAGAACATGTTTGAGTGCAAAGGCCATGTAGACTTTGCATTCTGGCTTTTTCATGTTTTGTTTTCTTGTGTAGGGAAGAAAGTATTCCTGAACTGGTCCTTACATTAAAGCCTTTCCAGGGACTAATCAGAATTTGTCACAGAGAAGCATACTGGCTGCAGACAGTAATGTTAAGAAAAAGGAAGACCTGTACAAGAAGTCAGGCTTTGGGTATCTGCTGTTGTTAGAGTAGACCTTGTTGGCATTGGACTGAAGAAATGTTGAACTGTTAGGAACAGGAAGAACTGCCAGACTAGCTCAAGCCCTTGATTTATTAAGTATTCTCTCCCTGACAATGACAAAGAGTTACCATCCCAGAAGAAGGCTGAGGACATGTGTGGAATAATCTGCATTTTTATGGTTTAATCCTTAATGCTTCCTAATAGACTTGAATAAACCTTAAAGTGGGAGATTATCTCCCTGCATCTCACAAGGGTTATCTTTTGTAAGGCTGGACATTTTTCCCTGTCCTCTCTCAGCCATATTTGGCCACCCAAACCTTTTTTGCGCAAACCTTTTTTGCGGGTGATGTATTGATTTGGTAGAGATGCTGTGTTCCAGCTGGTCATGGGAGTTGGCTTTTCTGGCATCCCCTGCTAAGGCTGAACTAATAAAACATCTGACTTTGATGGTGTTTTAATTAGCTACTTTTGGCTTTATGCTAAAGGACAATAAAGTTTCCATTGGTTTATAATCCTTTCTATTTTTTCTTATTTTTTTCTGCAGCATAGAGGTGTTGTAGGTGGAGGCAGAAACAGTACAGTCTAATCTTTCATGGGCATAATGAAGAAAAGATTGCAGAACTAGTAATAATAATATTGATAATTAATGATAGAATTATTAATAACAATGTTATTGATATTAATACTATTTGAATAATTAGTAATATTGATGCTTCATTTTCTGGGCGAGGATGTTACTGTCTTGGGTTGGCACAAACAATGTATCATAGCAGTGGGCATCTATATAATCCGTTTTTATAAATGGGCAAGAAAGGGAGTGCTGATTGACTAGGGAATATCTGGAAGATCAGTGGGTAACTTTGGTACAAAGTAAGGGCCATGAGAATGTGAATGTTTTCAGCTTTCCAATCCCCCCACTTTTTGTGGTATGTTTGGTAACATTGTGCAAGCCTTCTAATTTATCTGTATTGCCTTTTCCACGTTATGAGGGCTTCCACATTAGATTGGGAATCAGGCTGATTCTGTGAAAGAGAACAATTGCAAGGCTATTATACTGACTTCTTTTGAGGTTAAAAAGCATAAAGTACTTCTGATGCTCAACAGACATTAATCTATGTCAAAAAGCAGTCATGTAGCCAGGGCTTTTTTTTCCTGGAAAAATAGATGCTGGAACTCTTTCAAGAGGGAAATGAAGGAGAAACACACAGGCGCTGCTCATGAACTTTTAAACATTATTTTGAGAATTTTGTTTTCACAAAGAGGTTCTGGAACTCCATTTTGCCACGTTCCCCCAGGGGAAAAAAAAAGCGCTGGACGTAGCACTGAGATATATCTGATCTTTCACGTTAGCTGATACCAAACATTTTAAAGTCTATTTCAGGGGTGGCCAAATTCCACAAATATTGTGTGGCTCTTGAAGCCCCCACCACCCTATTGGCTGCCTTGGATAAGGCATTTGTCTCTTTAAATCACTTCTCCAAGTCAAGCCAGCTGGCAACTTGGAGTATGAATTTAATTTGCTTTCTTTACCCCCCTCCTTCTCTCCCTCCTCTGACATTCATATCTTACAGCTGTCAATCATCTGATTTTTATTCTGTCTTGCTCTTATGTTAAGCAACTTTGGCCACCCCTGGTCTATTTAATGGGTCTTGTTTCCAAGAAAGGGTTCTTAGGATTGTTAGGTAGATTACTTGTTTAGTAATCTAGAGTGAGTAAGAATTACTTGCAAGGGCAAGCTAGGGAAGCTGTACACTAGAAAAAAAGATATGCTGAATTCAAAATGATATCCTTAATAAATACTAGTTTTTATTAAATACTGCTATAACGTACCACAAATGACTAGCATATTAGGCATATAGGCTAGTAAAAATATTTGTGAGCTATCACAGTTGCAGGAGGAACATAAGTGATGCACAGTGCCTTGAACATAGTTGTGATTGATGTATTAGATGGGCATATTGGAGGTCATTGATCAAAGTTGTGAGACCCTTATATAGCCTGAGTGTGTCTTCAAGAATGAAGGCACAGTCTTCCAGGTGAGCTGTCACCACATTAATGCTGTAATTGAAATTTGTGGGCCAGCAAATAGAATCTTGTATTCCTGAAGTCTTGAACTCTCCATGCGGTCCCTAGCTGTGACACTGAATTATTGCAGCACATGGTAAAGTCACATCACTTTATCACTGGGTCTCAAGATGCACTCTGTTTTTGCCCATCTCAGCCTTTATCTCTGTATATTGTAAATTCTTCAAAGCAGGGATTGCTTTTCATTTGATATATGCACACTGTAGTATAACAAGCCATTAATTAGAAATTTATGTATTTTACAGCTGTGTACTCAACCACACTGTGTTTAACAAATTGCTGCACTTCAGAAAGGAGGGAAAGCTTTATTTGTTCTGAGGATTAATCCCTGCTATCATGTGGTATAATAGGGTGGAGATGAAAATAGCATCTGCTTGCTGGGTTGCACTTGGCCAGTCTCACCTATTTACTCAGAGTAAGGAGAATCTCTTCCTGAGCAAGCAGCTTTCCAGAACATGGTGTCTCTACACAAATCCATTGAGAATGGGCAGGGTAGCAGAATTGGTTTGTGGAACTGAGATGGGTATGTTGTACTTGTATGCCAAGGTGTTTCAGAGGCCATAATATATTTTAATAGTATACTGATAAGTGGCTCAAGGGCTGCTGTCAAGCATGCGGGTTCAATGATACAAAGACTACGTTTATTGATAGACCGATACTTTGGCCAGAGCCATTACTTGAGAAGAATGAAACTGATACACAACTTTTAAGACTCACTTCAAAGGGATTCCAACGGGAGGGGGAAGCAGGGGAGCGTTCACACATAGAATATCAAAACTACATACATTCCCAGGGCGTTAGCGTATGCATTCGACCTTGCAATGCCCAGATGGCTCATCCTCCTGGAGGAGAATTCATGGGAAGGTGCTGATTGCTTTGTTCCCTCTAATTAAGCAGTCATAAAGCGGGAGGAAAGCCAGGAAAGAATAATAAACTAACAACATTTGGTTCTCTGGGATCTTTCCCAGGTCTGCTTCTAGTCAGGCCCTAAACCCATCAGTTATTGATCAGAATTAGCCATGCTTGACAGCTGCAAGGTGTGCTTCTGCCTGTGTCTGAGGTAAGTGTAGGGTGGCCAGACCGTCCCGGTCTCCCGGGACATTCCCGGATCTGGCCACCCAATCCCGGATCCCGGGCTCCCTATACCGGGACCATTAAAGGTCCCGGTTTAGGCAGCCCAGGAGCCGGTGGGCCGCGGGCGCGGGCGGGGAAGGCGGGGAGTGAGGGAGGGAGCGTCCCTGCGCCTGCGCAGGGCCCCTGCGCACGCGCAGGGACGCTCCCTCCCTCACTCCCCGCCTTCCCCGCCCGCGCGCGGGGCCGGCAGCGGTGGGGGAGGCCTCTCCGCGGCCTCCGCTGGTCGCTGGGGGCCTTCCAGAGTGTCTGGAAGGCCCCCAGCGACCAGCGGAGGCCGCGGGGAGGCCGCGGAGCACCCGGCGCTGGTCCGGGAAGGCCTTCCAGAGCCTCTGGAAGGCCTTCCCGGACCAGCGCCGGCCAGCGAAGGCCTCCCCGCGGCCTCCGCTGGTCGCTGGGGGCCTTCCAGAGTGTCTGGAAGGCCCCCAGCGACCAGCGGAGGCCGCGGGGAGGCCGCGGAGCACCCGGCGCTGGTCCGGGAAGGCCTTCCAGAGCCTCTGGAAGGCCTTCCCGGGCCAGCGCCGGCCAGCGAAGGCCTCCCCGCGGCCTCCGCTGGTCGCTGGGGGCCTTCCAGAGTGTCTGGAAGGCCCCCAGCGACCAGCGGAGGCCGCGGGGAGGCCGCGGAGCACCCGGCGCTGGTCCGGGAAGGCCTTCCAGAGCCTCTGGAAGGCCTTCCCGGGCCAGCGCCGGCCAGCGAAGGCCTCCCCGCGGCCTCCGCTGGTCGCTGGGGGCCTTCCAGAGTGTCTGGAAGGCCCCCAGCGACCAGCGGAGGCCGCGGGGAGGCCGCGGAGCACCCGGCGCTGGTCCGGGAAGGCCTTCCAGAGCCTCTGGAAGGCCTTCCCGGACCAGCGCCGGCCAGCGAAGGCCTCCCCGCGGCCTCCGCTGGTCGCTGGGGGCCTTCCAGAGTGTCTGGAAGGCCCCCAGCGACCAGCGGAGGCCGCGGGGAGGCCGCGGAGCACCCGGCGCTGGTCCGGGAAGGCCTTCCAGAGCCTCTGGAAGGCCTTCCCGGGCCAGCGCCGGCCAGCGAAGGCCTCCCCGCGGCCTCCGCTGGTCGCTGGGGGCCTTCCAGAGTGTCTGGAAGGCCCCCAGCGACCAGCGGAGGCCGCGGGGAGGCCGCGGAGCACCCGGCGCTGGTCCGGGAAGGCCTTCCAGAGCCTCTGGAAGGCCTTCCCGGGCCAGCGCCGGCCAGCGAAGGCCTCCCCGCGGCCTCCGCTGGTCGCTGGGGGCCTTCCAGAGTGTCTGGAAGGCCCCCAGCGACCAGCGGAGGCCGCGGGGAGGCCGCGGAGCACCCGGCGCTGGTCCGGGAAGGCCTTCCAGAGCCTCTGGAAGGCCTTCCCGGACCAGCGCCGGCCAGCGAAGGCCTCCCCGCGGCCTCCGCTGGTCGCTGGGGGCCTTCCAGAGTGTCTGGAAGGCCCCCAGCGACCAGCGGAGGCCGCGGGGAGGCCGCGGAGCACCCGGCGCTGGTCCGGGAAGGCCTTCCAGAGGCTCTGGAAGGCCTTCCCGGGCCAGCGCCGGCCAAGGAAGGCCTCTCCGACGCCTCCCTGGCCTCGCCGCCGCCCCCGCCGCTGGACTCGCCGCCGCCGGACCCGCCGCCGCCGCCCGACCCGCCGCCGACGCCCGACTCGCCGCCGACCGCCACCGCAGGTAAGGGGGCCGAAAGCGGGGGGGGGCGGCCTTCCTTTCTTCCCTCCCTCTTCCCTTCTTTCCTTTCTTCCTCCCTTCCTTCCCTCCCTTCCTTCCCTCCCTCCCTTCCCTCCCTCCCTCCTCCCTTCCTTCCTTTCTTTCTTCCTTCCTTCCCTCCCTCCCTTCCTTCCTTCCTTCCTTCCTTCCTTCCTTCCTTCCTTCCTTCCTTCCTTCCTTCCTTCCTTCCTTCCTTCCTCCCTTCCCTTCCCTTCCCTCCTCCCTTCCCTCCTCCCTTCCCTCCTCCCTTCCCTCCTCCCTTCCTCCCCTCCCTCCTCCCCTCCCTCCTCCCTCCCTTCCTTTCTTTCTTCCTTCCCTCCCTTCCCTCCCTCCCTCCCTTCCTTCCTTCCTTCCTTCCTTCCTTCCTTCCTTCCTTCCTTCCTTCCTTCCTTCCTTCCTTCCTTCCTTCCTTCCTTCCTTCCTTCCTTCCTTCCCTTCCCTTCCCTTCCCTTCCCTCCTCCCTTCCCTCCTCCCTTCCTTCCCTCCTTATGTTCTTATGTGGCGCAGAGTGTTGGACTGGAGGGGCCACTGGCCTGATGCAACAGGGCTTCTCTTATGTGACACAGAGTGTTGGACTGGATGGGCCACTGGCCTGATCCAACAGGGCTTCTGTTATGTTCTTATGTGACGCAGAGTGTTGGACTGGATGGGCGCAGAGTGTTGGACTGGCCTGATCCAACAGGTCTTCTGTTATGTTCTTATGTGACGCAGAGTGTTGGACTGGATGGGCCACTGGCCTGATCCAACAGGGCTTCTGTTATGTTCTTATGTGACGCAGAGTGTTGGACTGGATGGGCCACTGGCCTGATCCAACAGGGCTTCTCTTATGTTCTTATGTGACGCAGAGTGTTGGACTGGATGGGCCACTGGCCTGATCCAACAGGGCTTCTGTTATGTTCTTATGTGACGCAGAGTGTTGGACTGGATGGGCCACTGGCCTGATCCAACAGGGCTTCTGTTATGTTCTTATGTGACGCAGAGTGTTGGACTGGATGGGCCACTGGCCTGATCCAACAGGGCTTCTCTTATGTTCTTATGTGACGCAGAGTGTTGGACTGGATGGGCCACTGGCCTGATCCAACAGGGCTTCTCTTATGTTCTTATGTGACGCAGAGTGTTGGACTGGATGGGCCACTGGCCTGATCCAACAGGGCTTCTGTTATGTTCTTATGTGACAATACTGACTTTGGTGGACCCAAGCACTGATTCAGTGTAAGGGAGCTTTGTGTTTGTGACTGGAGTGGACAATACTGACTTTGGTGGACCCAAGCACTGATTCAGTGTAAGGGAGCTTTGTGTTTGTGTCTTCTGGTGCAATTTTGTTCTCAGATCCTGTATTTACTTCATCAGTATATGGGATAAGGCACTTTCTCAACTGTGCTGCATAATGCAGCCTATTTATTTTGTCCTGTTGGCTCTGTTGGCTCTATCTGCGCCACCTTCATCACTTTCGGGGTGTGGATCCCACAGTGGGGTGGGCTCCCGACTCCCTCTGCCGGCTGTTTCTGATAGCCCTGCGCCCCCTCTTTCATTTGATATGTGTCCCGTGCGGGTGCCACCCTCCTGCCGGGAGATGCCGCAAAATGAGCCCCCTTGAGGCTTATGGCGGCAGGGCTCGGGGGAAGCAAGCTAGACTGCTGTTCTTTTGAGGGGTTATAGAGTGTTTCGAGCCCCTCCCTGTGGCATCGGTCCCATCGTTGTGGGACCCAGGGGGCCGGCGCAGCGGCCCGCTGAAGCAGCCTGTCAGTCACTTCCGCATCTCGACCTGTGTTATTAGTGACAGGCTGCTTCGGCAGGCTGCTGCGCCGGCCCCCTGGGTCCCACGACGATGGGACCAATGCCACAGGGAGGGGCTCGAAACACTCTATAACCCCTCAAAAGAACAGCAGTCTAGCTTGCTTCCCCCGAGCCCTGCCGCCATAAGCCTCAAGGGGGCTCATTTTGCGGCATCTCCCGGCAGGAGGGTGGCACCCGCACGGGACACATATCAAATGAAAGAGGGGGCGCAGGGCTATCAGAAACAGCCGGCGGAGGGAGTCGGGAGCCCACCCCACTGGGGGATCCACACCCCGAAAGTGATGAAGGTGGCGCAGATAGAGCCAACAGAGCCAACAGGACAAAATAAATAGGCTGCATTATGCAGCACAGTTGAGAAAGTGCCTTATCCCATATACTGATGAAGTATATACAGGATTTGAGAACAAAATTGTTTCCGGCGGTGATATTTGGGGGATTTTTGGGGACGTCACAGGAAGTGCTGTGAAGTCACTTCCTGTTTCCGGCAGTGGCATTTGGGGGAAATGATGCCATTTGGGGGAAATGATGTCACAGGAAGTGATGTCACTTCCTGCTTCCGGCAGGTGGCGCGGGGGAAATGATGTCACAGGAAGTGATGTCACTTCCCGTTTCCGGCAGGTGGCGCGGGGGAAATGATGTCACAGGAAGTGATGTCACTTCCTGTTTCCGGCGGTGGTATGACGTCGCCGGAAGTGACGTCGCCGGAAGTGACGTCACTTCCTGTTTCCGGCGGTGCGCACGCTTCGCGCGCGCGCACTCCTGCCTCCCCCCCCCCCAAGGTGTCCCTGGCTGGCCTTCAGACATTATGGCCACCCTAGGTAAGTGAGAAGTGGAGACTTGATCTTACCTTCAGTAGGGTTCTCTTCACATGTTTGTCATGGGTGCTGCTTTCTCATGTTGGATGATCCCATACACTGCAAGTAGGGGAGTTATGTATAAGTGAAATGTTTTAGTGTATGTATAAGTATATGTTTTGTTAGCTGCCTTGGTGGCCCTTGTTGGTCAAAAAGATGGGATATAAATTTTGTAAATAAGTAAATAAATTACTGCATGGAAAGGGGTTTCTCTATCTGTTTATGCCTCCCCCCCCGATGATGATTGAGTTGTAAACACTTGTGCAATTGGGTGAGCCCAAGTAGTAGTGCAATACATACTCATGTTTCAGTAGTATGAGGTCACATTATAGGAAAACTGCTGTATGTGCATGTAAAGGGGATCTAAAAACTGATCCTTTGTGGCTGTATCCAGATTAACTCATAACCATGTGAAGTTGTCTTATACCGAATCAGACCTTTGATCCATCAAAGTCAGTAATGTCTACTGACTGGTAGCAGCTCTCCAGGATTTCAGGTAGAGCTCTTTCAGATCACCTACTGCCTGATCCTTTCAGCTGGAGATGCCAGGGATTGAACTTGAGCCCTTCTGCATGCTAAAGCAGATATTCTACTATTGAGCCATAGTCCTTCATTATGGCTATATAACTTCATTATAAGTATTATAACATTATAACCCTTCATTATAACTAGATAACTTTCTCCTGTCTCAAATAATACCATTTCTCTTTGTGTTCTTTTCCTGGTTATTTTTGTTTTGTTTTTTAGTCAGAGCTCAGACACAGGATGAACAGCCCATACCAATTCCACTAGTCTTATCAGAACCATCTTTCTGAGTGGCTGTATTCCACCCCCCCCCCCCTGCCTATGATGCTTGGTCTGTGAAAATGGTGACATTTGCAGCATGTTTAGTTGGCAGCTGAGCGAGAACAACTGTCAGGAATGATAAAAAGCTTTTTTGAATACTAAATCTATGAAATGCCTTTATACCCCACTTTATTTTTTTTCTTGCCATTTGTCATTCTTCTAAAGAGAGATTGCGACGGATTTTTCATTTGGTATAAAATAATGTGCCTTTTCTTGGCTCTGTCAAGGTTGAGTTTATGTGATCTAACCTCCTTGGTGATAAGATGAGTGCAGTGTGTGTTCTGCTTCAGGTTCTCTATATAACTCAGTACTGATTTGCTTAACTGTTAGTGTTTGTTATATAGATCATTAGGGTCTATTGTGCTTTGGTGCTGTGCAGAGTTATTGGGGGGGATATGTTACAAGCAGCAGATCTAATGAAATAACATAAGAAGGGAGAATTCTTCTCTCTGTTTTACCTGTGGAGTATTTGAAAGGCTGGCCAGATGACCTTCCCAAAGTCTGAGGAACTCACTGGTTCATGAATCTTAGATGTCTGACTTACGATGGCATAGCAGAGCCAAGCAGTTCTTTGTTGTCAGTCTTTTTGCATAAGTAGGCAAAATTAAGTATTATGGGAAGGCTCCAACTCAGTGGTAGAGCACATGTTTGGCATGTGGAAGATCCCTGGCACTTTCGCAGCAAGATTTGCATGGGTCCCTGGAGAGTCACTGCTGATCAGACTAGATAATACTGAACTATATGGGCATATGGATTGATATGGTATAGCACAGGAGTGGCCAGACTGTGGCTCAGAAGCCACATGTGGCTCTTTCACACATATTGTGTGGCTCTCAAAGCCCTCACCACTCTGTTAACTGGCTTGGAGAAGGCATTAGTCTCTTTAAATCACTTTTCCAAGTCAAGCCAGCTGAGAGGTTGGAGAATGCATTTAAAGTTGCTTTCTTTCCACCTCTTCCTGCCCTCATCTATTTTCCTCCCTCCCTTGTGACTCTCAAACATCTAGCATTCATGTCTTGTGGCTCTCAAACACCTGATGTTTATTCTATGTGGCTCTTAGATTAAGCAAGTTTGGCCACCATTGGTATAGCAGCCTCATAGATGTTGTTCCTGCATGGGTCAGGGGCTTGTTCACAACATCATTTATCTTGGAACAACCTTTGTACTTAGTATGCTTAGTTTATACCAGCCATGGTATCAAAGCCTGTGGAGAAATGCATTGTCTCTTGGAGGGCTGGCATGTGACAAAGCCTCCCCTGTGTGTGTTTTACCTTTTTTTCTATCTCTAGTCAGAGGAGAAGGCCCATTCACTGGCACATCAGCTCACCTTCATACAGATGCTAATGAATTTACATAAAGGAATGGTCAGTCTCACCCCTTCTTCTGGCAGGAAATAGAGAGTTGGGGATGTCACATCTACGGAGGCTTGATGAAATAACTCTTTGGAGACAACAGGAAAAGAAGACTTGACCTGGGCTGATTGGGGTCAAGGGGGAGGAGACACAGATTTGTTAAAACCACCTTGCAAGGGAAAGATGATCTCTCCTCTCCTTGGGATGCTGAGCTGAACAGACCTCTTGTCTGAGGTTGGAAACAGGCCTCTATTTTGGACCATGTGGTTGGCCTAGAGAGCTGGATTGATCCACAAGGTAATGAATACTCACAGTAACTTTCTAAAGCTAAAGAGCCTGTCCTAGTTCAACATCTGTTAGAGCTCATATAGCTGAGGACGGAGGATTTTTGTTTTACTGATTTCTTTTGTTCTTCCTTCATTCTGGCACTGGGATAAAAATATGCTTGTAAAAATTTTCTTTTTAATAGGTACTTTAAACTTTTGATTCTGGAAGTGGTTCTCTGTACCCATTAGACCCCCACTGTTTCAGACACACTGCTTCAAAGGGGAGCCCCAGGAGGGGAGGAAGGCAAGCAGTTGGTGACTGGCTATTCCCCCAGGGGCACATAAGGTATTATTATGTCCTTTTGGTAGCCAGGCACTTGGCTAGTGGGGAACATTTAGACAAGGCCTCAAAGCTTGGAAGGGGGAGCCCTGATCCTCCCAGTGGGAAACCCCTATGCTGAATGGGTGGTGGCGGCAGCTACTGGGAGAGAGAAAGGAAAAGCTCCTCCAGGGGACTTGGGAACACAAATGAAAGCAAGGCAGAAATGGGGCCTGCAGGCTAGAGGAGGCATGTTTTGCCACAAAATTCATCATAAAATGTTGGGAGATTTTGTTGGAAGGTTCCACCATCTCTTGTAATCTAAGGCTCCTGTAATAGAAGCAGCTGCTTCCAAGTGGACTTCAGCTGTAGTGATGTCAGATTTCCAGATATTTTAAATCCTGGAAAAAATGTTTTTGTTAAATATAAAGGAGTCGGGGCCAGGAGAGTGAATTACATGATATTTGCTTTCTTAAACTTACTTTATAATTTCAGCCATATAAAGTGCATCATTTATAACTTGGTATATAAATTGTACTGTTTGGTATATTTATGAAATTTGAATGTATGTCTTAGTTTTCTTCAAGCAACATTTTGACAGTAATTAATCCTTGAAAAAGAGAGCTGCACACTGCTGCATCCTATGTTGCTTTAGTACATGTTTGTTGGTTTTTGCCATATGAGCGATAGAAAAAAATGAAAGCTGAAAATAGAACAAATTTTGTAGTAAACAAGTGTGTGTGAGACTTGGATAGGAACAGTCTCCTACAATCATATATATATATATATATATATATATATATATATATATATATATATATATATATATATATATATATAATGATAACCATGCCCCTGATGGAGGGGAGGGGGAAGGGCAGATTAGCCCCTGCCTCGCAAGGACTGCCAGCTGCCTACCTTGCAAGGAACAAGGCTACCACCAGCCTGTAGTGTCAGCTGCACACCCCTCCCTCATACAGGACTGGGGCTGCTAGCTCATATGCCCTCCTGCCACAGGGCTGCCCTGTGAGAGGCAGGTCTCACCTCACTTGGGGCTGGGTGACCCTGGCTGGGAGTTGAGCAGCTCCCCAAGCCATTAGCTTACCTGTACTGGCCTTAATGACCAGTCTGCTTTTGCCTTTTTAATATTGAACTCTTCAGGAGTATATTATCACACACATTATAGCATATCAATTGTAGACAAAACTGATCACATTTAAACAATAAACATCTTTGGAAATTGTTACTATGTCTACACTGTGCACAGTAGTTATTGTTACCTAAGGCTGTGGATTCTTACCTGCAATTTTTCATACTGCATATTTTGAATGACTAAAGCCTTGTCTTAAGGTAGGAACTTTTTCTCCTCAGCAATCTCCAAAATTTGTAATTTCCCTCTAGATCTTCCTTCACATCTCTACACCTGTGTTCATCTGAAGTATCTCCTGTTCCAAAGGGTGGATGAAAGCTGGGATCAGTTTTTTATTTTGGGGTAAAGATGCTATATGGTTCATTTTCCATTGTGAGAAGGATTGCTTCCTAAGCTTGCTAAGCCCAGAGGTACAAGGGAATTTGGGTCTGTGGCCAAGCCAAGTGGGCATAACTGTTATGCATCTGCCTGGAACGAACTTATCTCTTAGGAGAATCCTGAAACTCCTTCATTTGTTTTTGCTTTTTTCTGTTTCATTCGAGCCCCTTTGGATTTTATCCACTTGAGAAGCAAAATTTCCTAAGAATCAAGAAGCATGAACCAGGAAGCACATCAGAGGAAGTTGCCTTTGGTGATCAGTGGTTTCCGCATTCAAGTGGTGAATCAGAGGCTGAAATGTGCTGAAAGAGACCACAGCCCCTGCATACTTAGGGCTAGACTAGACGTGATATAGTGGTCCTGAGGGTATTATTTGCCCTATTTTGGAGCTGCATATATAGTTTTCACTGCATGCATAGCCCCAATGGGCCAAAGAATGTATTCCTGAGGCCATTTTTGCTTGGGAAAACTGTGTGTGTGTGTGTGTGTGTGGGGAAGACAGAAGCCCCTCCTTCATAACAGTGTAATCCTGAGCCAAATCAGCCCCTGCAGTGCTTTAAAAATGAGTTAATGCACGGCTGTGTGGAAAGTGAGGTTGGTTCTTTGAATCGAGCTGATTGAAATGCCACATTCATCTGGGCCTTACCACCATCTCTCATAACCTAAGGAGGTCTGGACACTCTGGTCATGTGAAAGTGCTGTTAAAATTGCATAGTTTCCATCACAGGACTGCAGGTCTCAATATTCCTTGACTTGGGAGCCGTAAAGGTTGAACAGATCAGAACTTGGTTGAAATTTAAAACATAAACATGCCTTCAAGAGAATGACACTGGGATATTAAGTGCTTAGTTCTTGTGGTCAGTGCTTAATTCTCATGGCCCTTTCTTACATGCTTAGAGAAATGCTGTTTGCCACCTTGGGGTCAGGCAGCAATTTTTATCCAGGCCAGTTGGGCCTGGGAACTTGGAGGGTTTTGCTTTGTTTTTTGCCATCTTCTGGGTGTGGAGCAGGTGTCACTGGGGAGTGGGTAGAGGGGGGAGGTATTTGTGAGTTTCTTGCATTGTGCAATGGGTTGGACTAGATGACCATGGAGGTACCTTCCAACTCTATGATTCTATGGTCAATTCTACAGTAGACCTTTAATCCTGGCTCAGCCCTGTCCCCAAACTGATTTTCTGTACTAGAATCATAGACTCATAGAGTTAGTTTCTATGATTCTATTATTCTAGTGTAAAATGTCAATTTGGGGACAAGACTGAACCGGAATTAAAAGTCTAGTATGGAATTGGTCTATGTTTCTGTATCTGCATTCCTCTTTCTCAGTTGTTTAAACCAGTGGTTCCCAACCTTTTTGAGTATGAGGATCCCTTTTTAATGTCAAAACATTTTGTGGACCACCCCTCTGCTGCATAATAGCAGCTGTACTAATGAGAATCCATTGACAAAATACATAATGACAGTGTCAAAATAACAATGTTTGGTGTATTAATTTGCAAACCCCATGCAATAAGTCTGCAGCTCTTCAGGGGTCCTCAGCCACCCCTCTCCCCCCATTGGGAGCCACTGGTTTAAAGCTTTCCTTTGTCTTTGTTCACTTAATGCCTGTTAATCTTTTCACAAAATAGCTTCAATTATATCAGCTTGATAGTTGTTCCCCACTTGTCAGGGAACTTCTGGCTTGCTAGCAAAGGGACAGATGAGTCCTGGAGACAGAATTAGCCTCTCACCTCTGAGAGGCAGAGATACACTGGTGGGGAGATCTGTGTGGGACATTTAGCCAACAGCCACTCATTAAGTCCTAACTGTTTAGTAGGATGTTTAGTAATTAGGGCTGCTAATAACCAGTTTGCTTTGAAAGTGTGGACAGAAGAGTCAGAATGGAACTGATTTTAAAGGTCACAAGAAAATACCATCTTCCTCTCTAAAGTTTACCTTTATTTAGGACTGTGCCAATGCCATAATTCTGCAAGAATGCAGAAGTGCACATTGCAGAACTGAGTGCTAACTGATAATCTTGTCTTCTGTTTGTAGTTGTGAAGATATATTGGAGAGCCTATTGTCCAAGCAAGCTGAATCTTGGAAGTCAAAAGGTGGCCAAATAAAATTGCACAGTGGCAAAAGGTTGGAGATTCCATGCTGTACTCAGTTTTCAACTTTCCCCAAGATGCTTGAGGCAGAATAAATTGGACAGATTTGTAGAAAAATGCTGAACAGTTATGCTACATACACACACACACACAAACTGGCTGGAGAATTTGAACTATTTCAGTGCAGAATTTTGACCTTTCTTCCTTAGCTAATTACACACACACATGCCCATAGTTTCTTGTACATCATACAGATATGTAGGAAACACTGAACACTCCTCCTTTTTTTATGCAGAGAGTTAACCTAATTCACAGGAAAATATAAAGGCTTTCTGCAGCTCTCTGGGCTAGTAGTGATTTGAACCTGGTTCTCCAGTTTTTAGTGGCTGCTAATTCCTTCCCTCAAGGATTTGCCCTGGAGCTGATGAGCATTTTCTCCTCCAAATTGAGAGCACATTGCATCTTTTCAGCTTTCTACAGGGAGGTGCGCCTTGCTGACTCATGTAGTTCTCAAATCTAAAAATAAGCTGGATGTCCTTAAGAGCAGAGGCAGGCAGGGAGAAGGTGTCTATTACCCCCCAAGTCAGCCCTGGGAATGCCTTTCCAGAGGGTGGAAGCAGCATTTGTAGAACTTCCATGCTAAGGAAAAGGCAAGAATTGTGGAGGAATACATTTTGGGCTGCAGCGGAGTGATGTATTTTCTATAATGCTAAAGCTCAAACTTGGGGTTTTGGCTCTTTTTTTAATGTAATAAGTGCATCCTCAGTTGATCTTTGAGCAAGGTTTAAACTAATTGGTCAGATTTCTGTGTCCTGCCTCTGTTTCAGGCACAAGAAGACTAATTTCATTTAGCAAAAAGTCTGGATGTTTAACAACTGCGATAAAATCTACCCTGATGGAGGTTTGCCTATAATTCAGCATTGCTAGAATTACTTCTTTGTGGGTTCTTCTCCATGGGTTTTTGTTTTGTTAGTTCTGTCCCCATCCAGTGATTCAAATGCTTGTGGAAGAAGTGTCAAGAAAATAAGTAAGTCAAGTTTGTAGAAAAGCTGTATGTTAACTGCATGTGCCTTCCACTCAATGGTGTATCTTAATCCGAGTGCTGGTAGGGGGAATCGACACATCACCTATACAAACCCATCTACTGCTTCTCCACTTGCTGTTGTGTTGCTCATCTCTGAATGATCTAATCTGCCATAGATTCAGCAGTGATGCTGAATAGACTTGCTCTAGAAATTCTGTCAGCTGAACTATGTGGTCTAGGAAGCACATGCCAGGATCTTTTGCAGTGTCATGCAGGATACTCAGCTGCAGCTTTTGGCACTGTGGGATCAGGCTGTCCTTGAGATGAAGACATATGGAACAAATAAAGCAATATCTCCTGTTAAAGAACTCTTACTTCCTGCCTAGCAGCCTGTCAGCATTTCAGGTTATGATGGACTGAAAACAGCCTGTCAACATTTCAGGTTATGATGGACTGAAAACAATCTAATGTCCCAGCTGGAATTTCTGTTAGCCTCTTCCTCTGTTGTTTTGTGATACCATTTTTATTCAGGGGAGACCTGGGTATTTCATGTCCTTTCTTTGCCTGTCGCCTTTATCTTGGCCTTACCATCTTGCTCTCTGCTTCTCAGTCCTTTCCTTTGTTTTAACTGCCTAGACTGTCTCAAAATAAGTTGCTATTATAGATAAGGAACAGGCCTGCCTTTAAAAATTACATTTATGTTCAGACTTTAGAAAACCTGGGCACATCCTGTTTTGTTCTTACCTCAAGATAAAAAGCAGCTGACCAAATGAGCACCTGCAGATCCTAAATAAATGAGCCTATTTGTGTAAAAACTCTTGTCTAATTTTCACAAACAACAGGTGAGATTTTTAAGCTTTAGTGCTTCATGCTGCATTTGTGGGTTGACAGAGTGGAAGTGCTCCTCCATCTGGAGAAAACCAATCCCCTTTATGGAATGCTGGCACTTTTTGAGAAGCTACAGCCTCTATGAGTTACTGCGTATGTTCAGCTGAATGAGCAGGCCTTGGAGATGGGGCTAGTGAGTGAGATCCCATTCCCCTTTACATAGTCACAGATAGTGTGCAGTCCTTAACCTCTGCACCAAGCTTTTACTAGTCTCACTCCCAGAGCAAATTAACCACTTTGACCCAGTGTTTGGCAAAGTGAAACTGTTCAAATTCTAACTGCTTTCCTTAGGAAAAACCACAGTTTTTAAATTGGAGAAAAGCTGTTTATTACAGATATAGCTGATTATTTCACTTGTCAAGGTTTTTGTGGGGGTAGGGGTAGGTAATACAAATAGTTCCTTTGGGACAAAAATCTCATTCACTATATTGATTTATTCTCGAATTTACCCTTTTGGGGTAAAATTATTGAGGGCAGTAGCGTTACAGAGTTTTCTGGATGACGCTTACGTTCTAGATCAGAACCAGTCTGGTTTTTGCCCAGGTCATAGGGCGGAGACGGTGCTGGTCACCCTGGTGGATGACCTCCAGTGGCATCTGGGCCGAGGCAGCTCGGCAATACTGATGTTGTTAGACCTATCGGCTGCGTTCGATATGGTCGACCATCAGTTGCTGACCCGCTGCCTTGCTGACGCAGGGATTCAGGGGTTGGCCTTGCAATGGCTTTCCTCCTTCCTTGATGGTGGGGACAAAGGGTGGCGATTGAGGGTGAACTGTCCCGAAGGCACCCGCTTAATTGTGGGGTGCCACAGGGGGTGGTGCCCTCCCCGATGTTATTCAACATCTACATGCACCCCCTTAGGTCTCCCAAGATGGGAGCACATACAGCCGGGGCTACGCGAACTGCACTGGCTGCCAATTGTACACCGGGTCCAGTACAAAGTGCTGGTCATTACCTTTAAAGCCCTATATGGCCGAGGACCGACCTACCTGAGGGACCGTCTTTCCCCGTACGAGCCCCAGAGAGCACTGAGGTCAGTAGGGGAAAACAGATTGACTATCCCTGGGCCAAAAGAAGTTAAACTTCAGAATACCCGAGCACGGGCCTTTTCTACCGCGGCCCCATACCTTTGGAATCAGCTCCCAGAGGAGGTACGGGCCCTGCAGAGCCTTGATCAGTTCCGCAGGGCCTGTAAGACCACCCTCTTCAAATGTTTGGGAACTGCTGAAGTATAAATGTGTAACAAAGGAAAACGCCAAAATGGTCCAGCTCAGGGATCTTGCTATTATTATCTCAACTGACAGGGATAGCGTCAAACAATAATGTTACTGACGGATTTAGTAATGTTTAACTAAGTATTGATTGTTTTTAAAATGTTAATCTTAATGTTTTATTTACTGTATTGTTTATTTATGGATACTGTTAGCCTCCCTGAGCCTGCTTCAGCGGGGGAGGGTGGGATACAAATAAAATTTTACTTACTTACTTACCCTTGCCCAGATTGCCTGGAAGTATGGGTTGGGTTGTCACCAATATGCTGATGACACCCAACACTATCTACTGATGGATGGCCAGTCTGACTGTGTCCCAAAAAACCTAGACCTGGTGCTGCAAGCTGTGGCAGGTTGGCTCAGGATTAGTAGGTTGAAGTTGGATCCAGCAAAGGCAGAGATACTTTGCCTGAGTTGTGGCAGTCTGGGCAGGGAAATCCCCCTACCAACATTTGACGGTGTGCCATTGTAAATGGCGTGCAAGGTCAAGAGCCTGGGGGTGCTGCTGGAGCCTGCCCTGCCAATGAAGGCCCAGGTAGCAACCACTGCTAAATCCGCTTTTTTTCATCTTAGGCGGGTGAGGCAGTTGGTCTCCTTCCTGGAGCGTGGCGACCTAGCAACAGTGATCCATGCGATGGTCATTTCAAGGTTGGACTACTGTAATGCCCTCTACATGGGGCTGCCCCTGTGCCAAACTCGGAAACTACAGCTAGTGCAGAATGCAGCAGCCAGGCTGTTATTGGGGCTTCCTAAATGGGTGCACATACAGCTGGGGCTGCAGGAACTGCACTGACTGCCAATAGTGTACCAAATTTATTACAAGGTGCTGGTTATTACCTTTAAAGCCCTATATGGCCAAGGACCTGCCCACCTTAGGGACCGTCTCTTCTCATATATTCCCCAGAGAGTACTGCGATCTGATTCTCAAAATCTATTGACAATCCCCGGGCTGAAGGAGGCCAAACTAAAAGTCACCAGAGAAAGGGCCTTCTCGATTTTAGCACCCCATTGGTGGAACCAACTACCAGAAGAGGAGCGGAGCCTTGCCCAGTTCCACAGGGTCTTCAAGATCCTTTTCCAACTGACTTTTACTTAATAATTTCACAGCAATCAATTTTACTGTTGAAGGAATACCGTCGCCACGGAAAAACTGTATGATGCATAACATCAAGTTTTTAGCACCAATTTAATCTTAGAAGCTTTTTAATTACAAAATGATTAATTTTATAGTAGTATGATTTATAATATGTATGTACTTATAACATGTATTTTTAACTGTTGAAGTGCCTATGTTGTGCACCGTCCTGAGCCTGTTTTGGCAGGGAGGGCGGGATATAAATTAAGGATTATTATCATTCTTCTAGCCAGGTTTGGGAAAATGACTGGAGATATAAAATTCCTACAATATAGCATATTTCAGGAAACAAATTTAGTAGAATCATGACCAAATAGAAAGTGGCAAATTCATTCCCCCCACACACACAAATACAAATGTCTGGAGCAAAACATGTCTAAATGTTTGTGTATGGATGGCTTTACCTTAGCTAATGCTTAAATTAATATGCACAGCCCACTCTCTTCCCCCTCATAGCCTCCACAAGTATATAGAAATGGCACAGGAGATCTGTTTTCAGGGTGTTTAAAGCTGCATCGGAAAGACAAGAATGGGAGAGGCAGGAGCTGCCATTTTAAGGGCTGCCATGTGGTGCTGGGTTACAACTTGGAGAATTATTCTATATCTTGAAAACAGACTAACCAGTGTTGGCTTCTTCCACACATTCAGTTTCTCATATTTTCAGCCACCCCCTCCTCTGCCTGCAGGAGCAAGCATGATTCCAGGTATGTATAGGCATGGGAGACCACAGTGAATTTTAAGACAGAGTGGATTTCAGCTTTAAAATCCTAGTGACATGTTAGCGGTCTAACCAGTGACCCTCCAGTTATGCAGACCTGTGGTAGCTTAAATAGTTAAAAACAATGTCTTGAACCCCTAGCACTACTATGTTATTAATATGGAGAACAAAATATTTTGTCTCAATCTTCATAACTAGTGTGAGAGAATATCCTTTTTTTTCCTACCTACTTCTGCACTTTACTATTCAAAACCCAGCCTGTTGTTTCTGTTCTCATTAACTATAAGATATATAAACAGTGACTGTGATATATGGGAATTGTGAAATATGACAGAACTTCATGGAAAGAAACATCAGCCACACATGTAATATCTTTACAACAGGTCCAGTGAAAAGATTATTTTCGGAGGGTAATTATGATGGTCCCATTGCTTTGCTTCTGGAGCAGAGCAGTCATGAAGAAAGACAGTGGGTGCTTTCATACTTGCTAAATAATGCAGTTTCAGTTCACTTCAGCAACTGTTTGTAAGTGGATATTGCCATTTCACACTTTAAAATCCAGCTGCAAAGTGCATTGAAAGTGTATATGAAAACGCAGTGTTTATTAGTATTTGGGGTTTAGGCTTTAATTTTGCTATCTTAGTTTAATCTATCCCATTCCTAGGCTAGAGGCAGAAAATCTTTTCAAAGAATGTTCAGATTGGGAGATGAATTGTCATTTATAGAGCTGTTTATAGGATTTTTGCCTCTTATGAACAACATTTGTATTATTTCAGAAACCTGCTTGGCCAGAGGTGCAATGGGACAGAATCCCCCCCCCCACCAGATTTTTGAAAGAATTATTCATTCTTTTTCCATATTACTCTTATCCGAAGGTGCTTTAATAGCACAGCAGATGTGAAATTGGAATGGAAGATTTGAGAAGTGACTGATGGTTTTGTGATCTAATTTCCATTCAAGTTAGTCATGTTTTAAGTTGTAAAACTGTAAAAAGAATCGGTTGAGATTTTGATAGTTACTTGAAACATTTCCTAGCAATAATACACACACTTGGAGGGGCGTGTTACACAGCACTCCTTCTGAAAGCAGTGGATGAAATTTTTAAAACAAGCATTGTGTTCAATTCTGTGCAGTACAAGGTTTTATTTATTTACCACCTGGATTTTATACTTTGAGTTTAGAGGTGTGGTTGTACTTTAAAGTGTATTGTAAGGTCTATAGAGGGAAGAGCTGCAAATTATTCCCTCCCCCCCTCCTTTGGAAGAAGGACTTTTCTAATACATGTTTGCAAGAGAACTGTGTGTGTTCAGATGCTTTCGTAGTCCTGTGCCCTTTCTCTGGATCTGCTGTACACTCAAAAGTGACTGTGGGTGAACCATTTCCTCTCTCTTCCCAGTTGTCAGGACCGATACCACATGGGATTATTTCTTCATTTGTACTTGCCCATGTGGTGTGGAAATCCTATAAAGACCATAACAGATTTGCTGAATGCTTGTGGAGAGAGAATGGCTTCTGGTTAATAAATGAATTGTCAATGATGAAAATGGGTTTATATGTTTTACTGGCATAGTTTGTTGGCACTCTGAGCTAAGTGTTAAATGTGGGTGACTCTTTCTACTGGAATGCTGTTTGCCTGTGCATTCTTGTCCATTTTCGGTGGTGATGGTAGCTTCCCAAACAATATTGCAAAATGAGATTCAGCATAAAGACAATGGTATTCCAGTGAAAAAGGAAGCAAGGTTCATTTTGCCGTACATGTCTTAACCTTTTTTTTTTTTGTCTTGGTATCACTTTGCTAAATCCTTTGTCAAAATTGACTTCTTATCTGGAATAAGCAGATAGGTGCTCCAGTGAATGATTTTCAGAAGCCCACCACAAGTATTTAATGTGACCCTCTGAATACATAAATATGAGAAGATATCAAATTGCTTTCTTGACCCCATACGAGTTTCAGGGAAGAAGCTGTCATGAGCATCTTCTGGAACTGTAGTTTCTGGTCTTACAGGTCTGGTACTAAAATACTTTCTATTAAGACTTGCTGTCCCTAAAGTCATGCATCCAGTGTTTGTTTGTTTGGGTGGTGGTGGTTTTGCTACTCCATTTCCTGTACTTGGTGCCCACAACTTGATGATCTAGCCAGTCAACCCCCTCATTAGGGAATGGCAGTTCAGGAGGTTCTCTAGAACATGGGACAGAAAACCCATTTTGGGTTATCTGTTTAAGGCCAAGTTTTAAAAGCCATATGTCAAAGAGACTGGAGGCCATGGCTGGATGGATGGTTGAAACAAAGTAGGCTGGAGCTAAATCTATTGCAAATGGAGGTCCTGTGGCTGGAAAAGGGAGGCTTGGGACTGAGTATCTAGCTGCTGATCTTGGACAATGCCCCCCCCCCCGACACCAGTACTAATGGTGAAGAGCCTGGGCATGATTCTGGATACCTTTTTATCAGTGGAGGCTGAGATCACAAACATGGCCAGGTTGGTGTTTTTCTATTTATGCCAGGCTTGGCAGCTGGCCCCTTTCCTATCTTAAGAAAAACAAAGAAGGGAAAGAAACTTAACCCAAAAACTGAAACCTAAAAGGTTAATATGCAATTAAATAGCCGAACATTAAAAACAAAGTGTAAAAAAAATCGTAAATCAACATACATGTATTTATTGTTGAAAGCTAAAACCATTTAAGGACCCATCATAAGCCTCTATCCTATGTAAAATCATAAAACCTCAATGGGAAACCACTCAACTTGACCTGACACATTTCGACCTAAATTGGTTGTCTTCAGAGGTCAGAAAGGTAAGTACACATATTGGCTCATAATACAGAATAGAATAAAACAATAGAACAATGCTGGACCACAAGGAAATTTCTGTAATATAAAAGAGAAAAATTATAAATTTGTAAAAATATTTTTTCATGCTATTTAAGGATAATATTTAGAATTAATTACAGTGAAATGACAAAGGCTTAGAGATATTCTTGAGGTCTCTTGTTCTATAGCCTTATGTCTTAATCGAGAGCATACCTATAGCATTCAGTGTTTTTTGTATGCCTAAGAACAAAATATTAACCAAAATATAAAAGTTAAACCACACTAAAAATAATATCAAATAAAACCATACATTTCAAATTTAATCAGTTGTCTCACCACGTGGTCCAGAATTGATCATGTAAAGTCAGAGCCTATGTGCCAAGAGTTGTGTGTAGTGCACTGAAGCTGGTGCTCTGCTTAAAAATGCTAGGAACCAGATGATGCAATCTTGGCACAATCAAAGCACATGATGTAATTAGAACAAAGGTCATGAGGGAAGATAAATTGGAAATTACAGGTACATTACAGGTAAAATGGAAAACTTAAAAAAGTTACAAAAATAATTTCAAAATTTTCTCTCCATTATACACAAAACCAATCAATTTCCTCATTCAAACCATGAGGTGTTAAAGTCCCTAGAGTGTGAATCCAAAATGTCTCCCTAGCCTTCAGACGTTGCGCAAGCTGTAATTTTGGAGCATGTATTTGTTCCAAGATAAAGAACTGCAGGTGCTTATCAGAGTGATTTGATGAAGTCCAGTGTTTCACCAAGGGAGCATTCTTCCTTTGAAGATGGATGTTGCTTCTGTGCTCACAAATCCTGGTTTTCACAGTCCTCGTTGTATAGCCAATGTACATTAAGTCACAGCAGATTATACAAAAAATAACAGATTTGGAATTACAATTAAAGAATGACTTAATGAAATACTTCTTCTGCTTGGTAGAGTCAAGAAAAGAATCAGTGTGATGCATTAAACTGCAAACAGAGCAGCCCCCACATGGAAAGCTACCTACTGGTCTGTCCCTGCCACAGATGGGACCAACATAAATTCAGGACTGCCTCTCCTGGTACCCCCCCCCCTTGCAAAAAGAGTGTTTCGCTCCTTAAGCAACACATTGATGGTCCTGGGGCCAAGGACCATTCATTTAGCCTCAATTAGGGCTAGAACCTTTTCAGCAATAGCTCCAGCTTTGAGGAATGCACTTATGAGTGAGATCCAGGCCCTGCAGGACGCAGCTCAATTCTGCGAGGCCTGTAAAATAGAATTCTATTGCCAGGCTTATGCGGTGAGACCAGAGAATTTTGCCTTCTGCTTCTTCCACTCCCCTCTTTCCCAAGAAATAGTGACATAGTTTAAAAACTTCTGCCCAGCCGAGGGGTGGTCAAACTTGCTTAACATAAGAGCCACACAGAATAAATGCCAGATGTTTGAGAGAGGAAGGAAGGAAGGCAAATAGATGGAGGAGGGAAGGAGAGGTGGAAAGAAAGCAACTTTAAATGCATTCTCCAAGCTGCTGACTGGCTTGGCTTGAAGAAATTATTTAATGAGAGAAATGCCATCTCCAGGCCAACCATTGGGGCAGTGGGGGCTTTGTGAAAGAGCCACATGTGGCTCCCAAGCTACAGTTTGGCAACCCCTGGCCCAGCCTTTTTGAGGGAAATCTGTCTGATTTCCAACTGCTGCAGGTCTAGTCAGTCCCAACCCAGCAAGCGGTTTTTGATATTACTGTTGTGTAATTACTTGCAGTTGAGATCAAGGCTTAAAGCTGTGAAATAGCATTTTAACATTACAGTGCACTGTTGTGATATGGAGGGATTAATGTAGTTATTTTGTATTACAGTCAAGAAGGGACTGAATCTACCTTCAGCCAAGTCTTGGCTGTCTTGAGTTCTGAATTCATAAATATTTTCAGTTCTTGTGTGGCAGCCTGTTTTAGTTCTCTTTTGCATTTTAAGATTATTGCTTCCAAATCTGCACACATGCCAACATTCTGCAGCAGTTTAGATATTTCCACTGCAGTGTCACTTCAATGCCAGCTTTTTGCATAAGTCTGTGTATACACCTGCATTCAACAAACTCTATGAATTCAATACCAGTCTACTCCAAACAAACAGAATCATCTGCTTATATATGGGTAGGGCTTGTGGCACATGAATAATTGCTGAAAGATTTTGCATAGATGCCACAATGGAGTTCATAATGTACTTGTGCATGTAATCTAGTTAATCCTCATATCAAGAAGGCTCTTGTGATCCTCTCCTGACTAGATTTATAGGTGTGGCAGTGCCTACACAGAGGATTTTGTAACCTGGATAGAAAAGGCAAACAAGTTTTAGCTGAAAGAACAAAGTTTGAGTCCAGTGACACTTTTAAGACCAACAAAGTTCAAGATATGAGCTTCCATGTTCACCCAAACTTCTTCAGATACAATGAAATGGAAATTGCAAGTCCATTCCTTCTGAATTCTTCCTTGTTCCCTCCAGTAGCCCTTGATTTACCTTTTTTTTAAAAAAGCACTTTAAAATGTAGATTTGGGAAGTGAAAGATGGTAGAATTGCTACATTGTGTCCCAAGCATCTGATCCCAGCTGTCTAACTAGGATGGGAGGCCCACTTCTCTCACACACATGCCCTTAAGCAGAGTATGACAAATACATCAGAATCTGTTTGCCATAAGTAGATAAACTGGGAAGCCATAGGTGAAGGGAAAGACATTTTAGGCCTTTTCCACAGATATTGTGTTCCTAGGATTCAGTGCTTTTGGGAAATGGACTTTTCCCCTCTTCTCCAAAGTATCTTAGTACATTAATACACCTGAGGAGGGGGGATCCCTGGCTTTTCTCAGACCTTCCCAAATCTGCTTCCTGCAGTGGAAAAGACTGCTGAAAATCTTGAGTGGCTGCTGTGTTGGTGGGTAGGTTCAGATTTTCCTGATACTGCTCCAACAGCTGCTCCAGTCCCAGCAGCAGCCATTTCCCCCTCTACCTGCCACTAAGGGGATTTAAAAAAAATTAATTGGCAATTGAATTTCATGATATGCATTGTTATAACAATATGGGTATCTGGTCTTGTTTCATTTTGTATGTAGCTCATTTTGTTGTGAAGATGTGGTGTTCCCCTTATTTCTGTAACAAAAGGGGATAGATAATTAAATCTCTTTGAAAAAATGAAAGCTAGGAGGTCTAAGATGCCAATTCACACATTGTTATAATATATAATATTCAGTTATTATGAAAAATAAACTGAAGAAGCTTCTGTACCCATTTCCTGGCACCAGCCTAAGATTTTATTGGGCCTGGGCTGGGAAACTGTCTCAAATTGCTTAATGTCCGGACCAAACTAGAGGAAAGTTTGGCATAGACTAAAGTAAGCACTGCTTCTCACAGCTCGTACTTGTGGGATTTTTTACCACAACATGCGGCCTCTAGATTTAATGTATTTTCAAAAGAAATAGACATCATCTTGGAAATGCATGTATGAAAGGCTGTTTGCTGTGACAGCTGAATGGAACCTTCGTATGCAGAGGCAGTCTGCCTTTGAACACCGGATTCTGAGAAAAAAGTTGACTACAGTTTCTGTCTCGTGAAGGAGGCCTTAAATGGCTCCCTATGGGTGTTGTTACTCTGCAACATCATTTGCACATATTGGTTCACTTAAGTTCTTGATGAGGCACTTTTCATGTGTCATAGACATCCAAAAGGAATGGTGTCTGGTGGCATAATGGTGAGCTACTGCCCATTAAAAGGCTGTAACATGTTAACAGCTGACACATAGAAGAGATATAAGTTGCAAAGTGGTCCTCTGCCTTTGCTTCCTCTTACTTTCTCCACCTTGTTTCCTTTCTTCCCTGTGTTTTTCTGGTTACTGTACGTTTTCCTTACTTCATCCAGGCCTTCCATCTGCAGATGATTACATTCATCATCTCCAGATGCTGGAGTACTTGTTGTGTGGAGCCTCACATTTAGCAGTACTGCTTGGCATCAAAGGAGGAGGCATGGGTGAAATTGTGCTGCTTTGTTTCCTCCTTTTTCCGGTATTTCTCTTCTTCTGTGCCTCTGCTCTGTTGGGAGCAGCTAGCTATGCAATTCTGATGTCACTGCAGTATGCTGCAGTAGAACGTGTAATGCATCAAATCCCTGCAGAATGATGCATAATACACTGACTTGCTGCAGTGTGTGTAGCAGCACAATGCAGAGCAAGTTGCGATCTGTTCTGAGTTCCCTGCAGGGGTTTCTCTTGTGATGCTGAACAATTTTAGGTATTTGGGCAATGACCCAGATGTCCTTAACTTTTGACCCAGGGCTAGGCTTTCTTCAAAGACAAAAGACATTGTGCTGTCAGATCACTACTGCTTATACGCATTTTCCCGTTTCCTATCATAGGGCTGTGGAGGGCACCTGATTTGTTGGCAACCTGTGACTCGTCCCTCATTTCTATTTCATGTTTGTACGTGATGCGGAATCAGAAGGATTGAAATAGCAAAGAGTATTTTGCTCGCTATTTTGAGCCCTCTCTCTACTGCTTCAAAATTTGAATCAAAAATGCGTTGAGAACTTCAAACAAGCAGGATGCTGATTCCATCAATTGCTTTGCAAAGGGGAGATATAGTCTAATAGCTGCTGGCCCTCTCTGCCTCTCCTATTCCCATCAGTTACTGATCCAGCCATCTGGTTCAGTAAAGTTTGAAGCCTTCCTTCAGTCTAAGGGAGGCTTCACACTTCACTGATCCAAGTGGCTCACAGTGTCCCAGTGAGTTCATTTAGCTATACATCAGCCAATATCTTAAAGAGACTGCATGTGACAAATCTTTATCACTGGGTGTGCCTTGGGCAAGGCCTGAAATGTTGGGCTTTGGTCTACAAAGCATCTTGTGGGCTGAATGATTTTAGCTCAAGATCAGTTTCACATTCTGCAGTAGTAAATGCTTAAGCTATTTTGAATAAAGACTTACAAATGTCAAAACTGAATGTATCAAATTCTGATTTGATTTTTAAAAATGTACAGGATTCATTTACCAGGAAGCTGGGCTTGGTTGCTTTTCTTTGTGGAGCATGCTGTTGGGGGCAAACTAGGATTTGCTGTTGCATAATATGCAACGACCACAGACTCTAGGGTTGCCAAGTCCAATTAAAGAAAAATCTGGGGACTTTGGGGGCAGAGCCAGGAGACATTGGGGGGTGGAGCCAGGAACAAGGGTGTGACAAGCATAATTGAACTCCAAGGGAGTTCTGGCCATCACATTTAAAGGGACAGCACACCTTTTTAAATGCCTTTCTTCCATAGGAAATAATTAAGGATAAAGGCACCATCTTGGAGCCTCCGGTCCAATTGTTTTGAAACTTGGGGGGTATTTTGGGGAGAGGTACTAGATGCTATACTAAAACTTTGGTGCCTCTACCTCAAAAAATAGCCCCCTCAGAGCCCCCAATACCCACGGATCAATTCCCTATTATTCCCTATGGGAATCGTTCTCCATAGGGAATAATAGAGTGCCCAGTAGGCATTTCCCTCCCCCCCATGCTTTCTAAAGGGGGGGAGGGGCTGTTCTCCATGGAAACTATTACTGACCCTTTCCAATGAAGCCCTTCCTGTTTCCTGCGCAGCCTTAAAGGCACACATTTTACAAACGGATCAGGAGCTCTACAACTACATGATGCCTACAGGCAGGTTCTCTCCTCCCCTCCCCCCCCCCCCGCTTCTGGATTTTTGGAGAGCGGGGGGGGGAGGCTGCAAATTCGGGGGTCCCCCGCCAGGGCGGTGGGGTGGGGAAGCCTAACAGACTCTGAGCTGGCACTTGATCAGTTGCTGAAAAAGGAGTGATCTGCTACATTTATTATGCTCATAGGATGAAAATGCAGGCCTTTCTAGATTGCAGGCCTTTCTCACATTAGGAAAGGCATAGTGGTTACTAATTTGCTAAATCCGTGTCAGATGATGATGTCCTCTCAAGAATTTTGTTGTATAGAGATAAGTTTATTAGGCACAGAATTGCTAAAATAAGTACCAAATTTGACACAACAGGAGAGATCTATAATTCTTATGATTGGTTAATTGCAACTGCAGGTAGGAAAATAGAATTGGGATCCTTGGGGCTTGGGACCTTCTCTCCTGTTGCCCTTCCCCAGCATTGCTAAACCCCACAGGGAAAATATACAGACACTGATTGTGGACATGCATGGTGGCTGATTGGCCTTGAGATATTGTGAAGTTTTCTCATTTTCCTCTGAAAGTATATACTTCATTGATTATTTAGAAGCAGGAAGATCCACCACTGGTACTGGATGGTGGCTAATAAAATCACCTAGTGTAGTTTTAGTCTGGGAAAGCTCTTACTACTGATGCAGTATTACTATCCATATTTTCTCTTCACATAAATTCTGTTACCAGAGTTTTTATGGTAGGAGACACTCATATTTTATAGCTGTGCATCAGATGTGATATTATATTGACAACCCAAATAGTGATAGCAAAGAACTTTTTGAATGTTCTGCATGTTTCATATAAATGATCACAACCTGCTCTGCACTGCTACACATACTGTAGCAAGTCTGTGCTTTCTGCAGGGATTTGATGCATTATACTCCACCTTGTAATGTAGATCAGAGTTTTTATTTTAATAGTGTAGGTTGAGATGGGTGGATTGGCTTGCATCCACTGGAGGATTTCTGCAAAAAAGAAGAGGAAGAGGGCAGTTTTTCCCTTCCCCTCCTCCCCTAATCACTGCAGACTTCTGACTCACCTCTTGTGCTTTACCTAAGAGTGTTCCTTCCCCAGGATCAGCATTTCTGAGTCCATTTGAGACAGTAGGAGGTGGAAGTGAGCAAATCATGCTCTGTGGATGGGAATCCATGGAAATGACTGATGGATATAAGGCAGTGAGATGTAGTGGGATGCTTGAAGTCACCAAATTCACAGCTTAGGTGAGGAACTGGGGAGTTCCTGGATCACAGCTTGCTCTGTTAGCCATCTTGCAACACTAATGTCACATAATTTCGCAAAGAATGATGGACAGATTTGCTGATATTCTTTTGTCACAACATCTGGTATTTAGAGATACATAACCATGGAATGAGGACCATGTAGGGAGTGCTGCTTGTGTACCCCAGACTTGTTTTGATGGTCAGCATCAACATGTTAGAACTTGTGTCATTAAGGGTGAGTAATGCCTGAGAAAAATGAGTTAAACGTGGTTGTGGCGGTCTTTTTGGGCAACTCCCTATTTATACAAACGGTGAAATCAATAACATTATGGTCACTGCTCCCAAGCGGCGCAATCACTTTTACATCTCTCACCAAGTCTTGGGCATTACTTAGGACCAAATCCAGGATCGCCCCACCGCTGGTAGGTTCTGAGACCATCTGCTCCATAGCACAGTCATTGAGAGCATCAAGAACTCAATCTCTTTCTCTTGACCAGAACACATATTGACCCAATCAATCTGAGGGTAGTTAAAATGACCTATTATGACACAGTTTTTACGTTTAGCCGCTATCTTTAAGCCTTCCATCATATTATAATCGTCTTCTCTCTTTTGATTTGGTGGGCGATGAACTCCCATAGTTAAATTTCCTTTTGGGCCCTCTATTTCAACCCAAAGCATTTCTAAAAGTGAATCTAATTCTCTGACCTCAGTCTTACTGGACCGTATATCCTCTCTGACATACAGAGCCACTCCACCTCCAACCATTCCCTCCCTATCCTTCCGATATAACTTATATCCAGGAATCACCGTGTCCCACTGATTCTCCTCATTCCACCAAGTTTCTGAAATTCCCACAATGTCTATGTTTTCTCCCAACACTAAACATTCCAATTCACCAATTTTACTTCGAACACTTCTAGCATTTGCATACAAACATCTATAATTTCCCAGGCAAGATAGGCCCGCCACTTTCCTCCTGCCGCCCTAAGACTCTGGCAGACAGTCCATACTGTTTGTCAACATCACAGTGGACAACTCTGATCCGTTACCCGGTAGAAAAATCGCAGCCAACCCTTCATCTTTTTGAGACGAGTCCTCCCGAACCAGAGACATTTCATCTCCTGTTGGCTTTCCCCCAAGATTTAGTTTAAAAACTGCTCTGCCACCTTTTTTATTTTAAGCGCCAGCAGCCTGGTTCCATCCAGGGACAAGTGGAGACCGTCTCTTTTGTACAGCTCCCGCTTGTTCCAGAAAGCATGCCAGTGCCTAACAGACTTAAACCCTTCCTCCTTACACCGTCTCATCCACACATTGAGACTTCTAATTTGTGCCTGTCTCTCCTACCCTGCACGTGGAACAGGTAGCACTTCTGAGAAGGCTATCCTGGAGGTCCTGGCCTTAAGTCTCCCACCTAGCAGCCTAAATTTTTCCTCCAGGACCTCACGACTGCATTTCCCCACATAGTTGGTGCCAACATGCACCACGACCACAGGCTCCTCCCCAGCACTGTCTATCAGCCTATCTACTACACGTGTAATGTCCGCTACCTTCGCACCAGGCAGGCAAGTCACCATACAGTCAGTATGCGGTTTCGCCACCCAGCTGTCTACTTGCCTAAGGATTGAATCACCAATTATCAACCCCCCCCCTCTCCCCCTGCCCAGGGATGGTTCCTTGGAGCGAAAGGATTCCTGCTCACCAACCGAAGAAGAGGTCCCTTCTGAGGGCGCATTCCCCTTATCCTCAGCACGGTGCCCTGTTCCCTCTCGACGCTCACGCTCTCTGGCAGCAACGGGGCTGCTACGTTCAGAGCGGGGCTCATCTAATACGCCCCCAAGAGTCTTCCCCAAGTGCCTAACTGACCGTCTCTGCTTCTCCAGGGCAGTCACCTCGGCCTCAAGGGTACGAACTCATTCCCTGAGGACCAGGAGCTCCTTGCATCGAGCACACACCCAAGACTTCTGTCCTTTGGGCAGATAGTCATACATGTGACACTCAGTGCAAAACACTGGAAAGCCCCCAACCCCCTGCTGGCATTCTATCTTCATGATATATATATATTTTTAAAATATACAGTCCTCTTTAAATGCTGTTTGTTTAAGTGGCTCCCCTTCTGGAGGGACAACTTACCTTATTGGGAGAACAAGGAAATCAGGGATCTGGGTTCCTGGTCCTTAGAGAGCCCCTAGGCGAAGAGCCACAGGCCAAGAGCCCTTTAGCCCTTTGGCAAGGCGCAGCTTAAAATGCAAAGAGGGTGGAGCAGAGGCACTCCTAAGCAATCAGCAGCAATCACTCTCAATCTAAAAGGCCAACGCCATGCTGGGAATTATTAGAAAGGGAATTGAAAACAAATCAGCCAGTATCATAATGCCCCTGTATAAGTCGATGGTGCGGTCTCATTTGGAGTACTGTGTGCAGTTCTGGTCGCCGCACCTCAAAAAGGATATTATAGCATTGGAGAAAGTCCAGAGAAGGGCAACTAGAATGATTAAAGGGCTGGAGCACTTTCCCTATGAAGAAAGGTTGAAACGCTTGGGACTCTTTAGCTTGGAGAAACGTTGACTGCGGGGTGACATGATAGAGGTTTACAAGATAATGCATGGGATGGAGAAAGTAGAGAAAGATGTAGTTTTCTCCCTTTCTCACAATACAAGAACTCGTGGGCATTCGATGAAATTGCTGAGCAGGCAGGTTAAAACGGATAAAAGGAAGTACTTCTTCACCCAAAGGGTGATTAACATGTGGAATTCACTGCCACAGGAGGTGGTGGCGGCCACAAGTATAGCCACCTTCAAGAGGGATTTAGATAAAAATATGGAGCACAGGTCCATCAGTGGCTATTAGCCACAGTGTGTGTGTATATATAATTTTTTTTGCCACTGTGTGACACAGAGTGTTGGACTGGATGGGCCATTGGCCTGATCCAACATGGCTTCTCTTATGTTCTTATGTTCTTTCACCTTTAGCCCACTCAACCAAACAAAGAGCAAACAAAGACCAAACAAAGAGCAGTTCCCCAGCTATCACAACTCAGAATTTTAGGCAGCCCCACAAACCTCAGAATGAAGTCTTTCAAGACTCAGAAATTCTCAGCAACTTCTCCAGCTGTCTCAGCTATCAGAGCTGCTCTGCTCTGTTCTGCTCCTCTCAGACCTCTGTGAGATGTGCTCAGCCTTTGGCAAGGCGCAGCTTAAAATGCCTCCCAATTTCAAATTGGGAGGGGAAAAGGATTCTCACACAAGATACAAAGGGAACCTCTGAAAAGTCTGCAGCTGAAGCTGTGTCACAGTAGTTTTTGTTGTGGCTCTGCCTGTCGAATTGGAGGGAGCTGCTAATCAAACTGACTGGGGCTGTATCTGCCACAATAATCCCATCACTGCCAACAAAATCTTCCCTTTGTGATGCAGTTTCCTCATGCTGGGAGGGGATTGCAGTTTAATGTAGTCAGGTTTACTGTAACAGTGTGCTACGCTGCTCAACTAAGAGCTGTAAACTTGGCCCACATTGTCCATGCTAATGAAGCACACTGGATGCCAATGTGATTGTGACGTGTGGATTTATTAGTCTCCTCTCCTGCTCCCTCATAGTGCCTTGAAAAAAGAAAATTATTCCTGACATAGGCTAAAATATGTCCGTGCACCTGACATCTTTTATGCATATACAGGAAACACCATGGGCCTTGGGGAGTGGACTTTGCATGAGATAACCCCAAATGTGTGCTTTTCCATCCTAAGAAATAAAGCCAGTGATGACATGTTTGGCACAAATTATTCCTAGATATTCCCCTGGAATATCTTAGAGCAGAACTTCCACTTCATGCATTGCTATTACCTTGTTTTTCCAGCTACACTTCCCGCAGTTGAGAAAATGTTCTGGGGCTCTTACTGTGCTTGTGTTGTTGTTTTTTTTAATTGTCCTTCCCACTAAATTAGCAGCAGAAATAGGAGTGTATGTCAGAAAGAAGCATTTCATTTTTTGTAGCTGTTTGAGATCAGAGTGGGAATAATGCCAACCACTCCCCCCCCACTTTTCTAAAGCATTTTATTCTGTTCCATAGATACCTTTTGTGACATTTGATGTCCAAATAAAATGAGTACTTATTCTTTGATTTTTTTTGCTCTTCCATTTCTCTGCCCACTAACCCCCTGGAGAATCCTTTCATTTCTGCAGTTTGTTCTGCTGCCTTAGTATATGATGATAGAACCTCATTTTTGCTTTCATTATGTGTTTCTCTATCTGCTTTAGTGGCTGAATGAAGGGGTTTTCCCCTTGTGCCAAGTAAAAAGTTCAGAGATGTGCATGCTGAATGAGGGAACTGCCCCACAAACACATTTGTCTGGTTTATCCCAGGTTTTTTAAAATGACGTTTGGTATGGTATACATGGTTATACATGGTTATTATATTGCTGAGTGGAGATTTGTACTTGGATTTCCTGACTGCAAGGTTGGCATCACTATCTTCTGCATCATACTGTTTCATAAATAGGTTTCTACAGCTGTTGACTTTATGTCAGTGATAATAGCAATGGATATGCTATCTGAGAAAAAGTATTTCATTTTCTCAGATAGAAAATACCACATGCTAAGGACCTGAGGCCTTTGAAGGAGACACTATGGGTGTTCCATTCAAAAACCATCATTTATATTCTGTAACAGGTAGGGTATGACTATCACCTCAACTAGGGTGTATTGTAGAGGTCCCTAGCATGGTGCACCAACACCTTTCCTAATGCTTTTAGAGAATGGATGGGACCAGGTGGGCTCTTGTCCATCATGTTTCTGATTTGCCACTGGAGATGCAATTTGCTGAGTAGATTAGAATAACATCATTTCAGCATCAGCTCCCGCCATATTGTTGGTTTTATTCTCTCCTGTTTCCCCAGTGTATTTTTAATATCACCTCTCTTCTCCCCTGCACTTGGGCTTTCTCTGTACAGTCACCTCTGTCTCTTGCAGTAGCTATTATGTGGTTGACTTTACCTTTTGCAGTAGCCATTTTGTGGTTGCAACTACCACTCCATGTCAGAATTCCAAAGGTGACCATAGGCTAAAAAAGGTTGAGAACCCCTGTAGTCTTGGAAATCCATTTAAAGAAAAAAAATCCATTTTCATTAATATTGGGAAATACTCTCAAAATTGTGTGAAAATTATAATGATGCCCTTTTCAGAATGACAAAAGAAAATTAAATCATGATTTTGAAGTACCTTCAGGGACCTGGGAGGGAGGGGCAGTGTGCCTCAGCTGGTAGTGTTGGTGGGTGGTAGACCTGGCCTCCATATACTGCCCATTGAAAATAATGACCTTTTAAAGCTGAAAGGAGCCTATGTGCTGCAGCTCAGCCCCTCCCCCCACAGCAGAAGTAATGAGGGAGGTTGGGGAAAGTGCTCCTCAGCTGGCCTGTGGCAACTCACAGCCCTTACATTCACTTTAAAGCACAATGGATTATAAAGTGGGTTTAAAGGGTCATGCAGTAGCTCTTCATGAGCACTCTCTCTTCCCCCTACTGCTGCCTTGGAGGAGGGGAGGTCAGTTGGTCCATGATGCATTGTCCCTTTAAATACTCCTTAAAGTTCAAAGGGTAGATATTTTCAATGGGTGGCAGATGTAGCCATCAGATTTGAATTGCTAAGCTGTTTAAAGGACTGATGTGCCACCTGCAGAACAGCAGAAGGACTACTCATCTCAACCAGATTCCAATCTTTCCTATATTTATTGGGAGTGAAATTTTAAAATCAGGAAATACCAGGAATGCCGTTCATGGTACTGAATATCATGGCATTTTATCTAGTCAGCAGTATCAGATTGCACACCCCCAGAGGCAATTATTAGATTTTTGCTTAAACAACCTTCATTGGCTAAGGATGAGGTGGCCAGTTACAGGTCAGTCTCCAAATGGCCTTTTTCTGGGAAAGATGATAGAGGAATTGATGGCAGAGCAGCATCAAGGATTTTTGAGTGGTACATCTGCCCTTGAACTGCATCAGTCTGGCTTTAGGCCTGGTTTTGGAACAAAGGCAACTTTAATTCTGCTGGGGGGGGGGGGGATGGTGGGTTTTGCTTAAAGTTGGAAAGAGGCCCTGTTATCTCTGTTGATTCTGTTTATGCCATTTTTTACATTATACACCAGTTTTATGGAACTGATGCAAAAATGAAATCAGAAGATGGCATGAAAACAAAAGATTATTGAATTTTATTCATACTATGGCAGAGTGAAATGAAAAACCTCCAAAGGAAGTTTAGAAAGCTAATAAGGGACCAAAAATTAAAAACATCAATAGTTATAGACAAAAGTACACATGCTTATTTCAGAAACATATAAAAACCTTGTAGGGACCCAAATAAAACCTCATAAAGTAATCAAAGTGACAAATGCCCTTGTTATACTTGTAAGGCTGTAAACAATTTATATAGAACCCAAAATGGAATGTTCCAATCTGGAATTGAATGACAGAAAAAAAACATTAGGGGGTGGGAGGGACAAATGTATGTGGCCTTGTGTCAGTAGCAGTTACATATACTGGAGATAGTAATATTGCCAATATATACCTTCCAGTTTAGGTCCTAAGAGTACAAGTAAAATCTCCTTAACAAGCCCAATGTAACATCAATATGGATTTTTGAGAGTGAAATGAAACCAGATTTTTAAGTAGAAATAGTAGAGCTGTGAGATTTAGTAGCATCCCTGGGCTAAAGCAACACTAGCAGCTACCCAGGAGTAAAACTTAGCTGCTTTGGAGTAAATGACAGGAAAGTGTTCTGCAGGCACACCTAAGATTAAAACTTCCTTCTCATAATTTCTTGAATCCACAATCCTGTTGCTGCTGATCTGTGTCTTTGGCGTGGCCTCTCTGATTTCCTTGTTCTGACTGGGTCTGAACTTCCAGGACTATCTTGTGCAGTTCTGCCAAGGTTCTAATTTAGCCCTCATTCCAGGCACTATTCTTCTTATAACTATTGCTTTCTGTCTTCTACATGCGGCTTTCTCTCCCGCCCTCCCTTTAATTAGCCTTCTTACTGCATGGAACAGTTTGCAGTTATATATGGAAAACAGCCTACACTTTCCCAGGAGCAGGGCTTGCCGGGAAGGGAAGCAGGACTAGCAGCAAGCTGGCACTCTCTGGGAGAGGAGAGCTCTTTTTCCTACTGCATTTGCTTTTTGTAATTTTTTTAACCCTTTATAGGGGTTGGATGAATTTTTTTCTTATGAACATCTATGTTTTCTGGGGAGAATTTCAGTAGAGAGGCTACAAGTTCTTCTCTGCATTTAAGGAAACTCCCTTTTCCTGCACCAGTGTTTGCTTTGTATAAGCTGAAGCTGTCCACATGTAACTATATTTATCATACTGAATCTGAGGGTATTTGTAGTGTATTTTCATGGGGAGAGTTAACACTTTTTTAACCCTTAAATGTCCTTCCCCTCAATTTGTCACTAATGTCATGTGTGCCTCAAATAGATCTTAAAGAGAGGTGTAGAAATAAAAAAATCAGCAGTGCCAGTAGCTGCCAAGGGAAAAAAACCACTAATTTATCATTTCCTTTTGGCAGTACAAGACTAGTACAGCAGCAGAGACACCTGGGAGAACATGTAAGTGTCTGGGGCCAGTGTCTGGCCGGTCTTCAACTGAGGTGTGTACAAGAAAGTTAAGAGATTGCCCCAACACTGCAAGAGCTGAGTGGGACCCACCCACTTCCTTCATACCTCAGGCAGCCAGAACTCCAAGGATGGCATTCTGGGTGGCAGGTAGCCTCAGCTAGGCATGGTCTTGCCACCTTGCTCCAGGGCGCCAGAGCTTTAGACTGTGATGTATGCCAGTACTGGGACAGCAGAGATGACACCAGGGAAGACCAAGCCTCAGAGGCCATCAGGCCAGCTTGGAGGCAGCCAACAGAAGCCCAACTGTGACAACCTGGGTGGAACATGGGAGGGAATCAGCCATGCAGGAACCTGGGAGGACCCAGGTAAGATGGGCCTGGCTGAAGGCCTCTGGGAAAACCACCAATGAAAGAAAGAGGGAGGGCCAGAAAGGATGGGACAGGAGACTGGAGGAAGTGGTGCTCCAACCCCTGACTCAGACCATAGGGGTGAGGGCGAGTGCTGGTTGCCAGGAGTGGGGACAAAGCATAAATGGAGGAAGCAGCTAGGCCAGGGAGGAGAAAGAGAGCACTGTACTGCTCAGACAAGGGTAACACTCTACAAAAGAAAGGGTTGACAGGGGTGATACACACCTCCTCTTTTTCTGTTTTGAGGCCTGGGGAGATCCTGGGGAGTGAAAGCATGAAGGCCAGAGGGCACTGCCAGGGAAGAGCCTCACAATAAGAATGTATAATTTTGTTGATTTCAACCCCCACCCCTAGATACTCAGTTTCAGTTTACCTAGTGGTAGAAATGACCCCTACACCATTAGAGTATACACCGCCATTTATTTTTAAAAAATGCTTTGAGAGAAATGGAGCACTGCTAGGCAGTTAACCTAATTAAAGTCGAATAATATATGGACTGTGGTTATGTAGGAGATTGAAAACAAAGCTATATCCATTTCCCCCACTTCTCCAAGTCAGTTTGACCCCACTTTTTGGTTAAGTTAATAAAAAGAAGCCACAAAATCACTATGAACTGGGTGTTGATTAGTTCCTTTTTATTGCATTCTGGGGTTGTCCCTTATGCATCACAAGTAATTGTTTGTACCAGGCAGGTATATATGAAATTTGCCCTCTGATTCACAAAGAATATGAGTGTTGCAAATCCCAGTACAGCCTTCTTCTAGAGTAAACTGCAGAGACTCTTAACATCAAATCCCAAAGTTCCTGATGCTGGTTGTCAGATAATCTGTATGCCTGCTGGTCCACAGGGTGTAGCCTTCAATCCATGACAATAGAATGTCTCTTATTTGTTAGATGAGATATGTATATAACATTTCTAATGCATAGATCCCAGTAGGCAGCTGTGTTGGTCTGAAGCAATAGAACAAAGCAGTAGACAAGTGCACCTTTAAGACCAACTAAGTTTTATTCAGAATGTTTTCTTCAGTTTTCTTCAGAATAAAACTTAGTTGGTCTTAAAGGTGCACTTGTCTACTGCTTTGTTCTATTTCTAACACATGTATATTTTGGAAAAAATACATGTGTAGTCATTGCATATGATAAACTGCAGACTTTTAAAAATGCTTTTTCCTATACAGAAATATTTCCTGTGTAGGGAACAAGTATCAGGATCTTTTGTGATGTATAGCTTCACACTTCTTTACATCAGGGGTATCAAACATCTAGCCCAGGCACCAAATCAGGCCCCCAAAGGGCTCCTATCAGGCCCCCGAGCAACTGACTGTCATCGGCTTCCTTCTCCCTCTCTCATGCTCCCTTCTGCATCACAGCTTGCTTTGCCAGGCTTGCTCAATCACACAGGAGCTGTAGAGCAAAGCCTCTGATTTCTCTATTGGCTAAGGCTTGTCCCTTGGGGAGGAAGGGGTGGGGAGCAGAGCTTGCTTTGCCAGGTTCTCTCAATCGCACAGCAGAGGTACTGAGCCAAGCCTATCTCCCTTCTATTGGCTGAGGCTCCTCCCCCTCCTGATCCCCTGGGGAAGGAAGGAAAGAGCCAGAGCTGCTTTTGTCCAATTCTCTGGATCCGATGGGAAAAACACAAGAAAGCACCTTTAAGACCAACGAGTGCTGATGTTTTAGGCATGTTTTAGTTTGTTTTAAAATATATATATATTAAATTATGTTTGTCTGTGTCCTTTATAAAGTTTCTAGCTCTGCTACCTAATCTTAAGTAGGTACACACATGGTCCGTTCGACATGGCCCAGCCCAACAAGGTCTCATTTATGTCAAATTCGGCCCTCATAACAAATGAGAGTTTGACAGCCCTGCTTTACATTATGAGAAAGTGCAGCAGCCTAACTAAAAGTAGTGGTAGCAGAATAGCAGTGGAACATTAGAACAAAAGCCAGACTGCAGAGTGATTAGTTAGAGCTGCTTTTGGCCAATTGTCTACAGACAGCCTCTATGTATAATTCTATCACTGTCTCTCTCCCCCTCCTCAACCCCCCAGCTCAGGAGATGGCAGTGTATCTTTTGGTTCTAGTTTCTGCTTCTCCTTGATTGCTGGAGTGGGGTTAGTTGCCAACTAACCCATTGTTATAACTATATCACTGCCTCAGTGACTTTGGTACAGGGATAGAGGATACCAGAATTCCACCCCACCCCAGCCCCCAAAAAACAGAAATTTTCTTAAGGTTATGATAAACAAGTCCACTGGCTATATTTGTAAAGGCAAAATATGACTGCTCTGTATTGCTCTATGAAAGGAGAGCCAGAACAGAGAGGAAAAGGAAATAAGGACCTTGCAGCAACTGAGATTGGCTATCAGGATTCCATGTAATGATGACCTCATAATTTGAGACTTGTCATGATGAGATACATGCAAAATTTGTAAGCAGCTGCATTGGACCATGTAAAATTCAGAACAATAAACAAAATACATGCAGAAAGCCAGTTTGGTATAGTGGTTAAGTGTGCAGACACTTATCTGGGAGAACCGGGTTTGATTCCCCACTCCTCCACTTGCACCTGCTAGCATGGCCTTGGGTCAGCCATAGCCCTGGCAGAGGTTGTCCTTGAAAGGGCAGCTGCTGTGAGAGCCCTCTCCAGCCCCACTCACCTCACGGGGTGTCTGTTGTGGGGGAGGAAGGTAAAGGAGATTGTGAGCCACTTTGAGACTCTTCGGAGTGGAGGGTGGGATATAAATCCAATATCATCATCATCAACATGTAATACCTTTTGTTAGATATTACAACCAAAATGACACAAAATGTTGTGCAAATTACATTAACAGTTACATGAACAGATCATGTGGAACATGGGATCCCAATTCATTCACATGTTCATAAGGGCTCAGATGAAAAGCAAGAAAGACAGCAGGATACTGTCTCTCCCAGTGGGAGTTTGGCTTTTGGAACTCAACAACAATAAAATAATGCTTAAGAAGGTAATTGGACATTGATTACGCCAAGGAAATGAAAACATTTCAAGTTTATCAAAGCCATTGCCAGGAAAACCTTTGATCATGCAAAGCATTTCAGATAAAGGTTTAAGGAACTGCTTTTTTTGTTAACAGACCCCTCCACTGTTGCAAATTTATCAGAAAGAACAAAGAGCTGTTTTCCTTTTGGGTGTAGTCCAGAATGCCTTTGCCTTACTATGGCAGTCTACATCTTAAAACTGGAAATAATATTAACTACCACTTTTCTTCTCCTTCCCTCTCTGTGGCATATACTTGAGTTATGATGTTATTCTAGATTAGCCACTGAAGCAAATTGTATGGCCTTGTGATATGTGCTAGCAGGGCTTTTTTTGTAGAAAAAACCCAGCAGGAACTCATTTGCATATTATGGCACACCCCTGGTGTCACCATTGTTTTGCACAGGGCTTTTTTGTAGAAAAAGCCCAATGGGAACTCATTTGCATATTAGGCCATACCTCCTGACACCAAGCCAGCTGGAACTACTAAAAAAAGCTCTGTGTGCTAGTGTGGCATAGTGGTTAGAGTGCCACACTAGCATCTGGAAGACTCAAGATGCAAAAGCACTACTCTGCCAAGGAAACTTGGCTGGGTATTTGTAGGGCAGTCACTCTCTTTCAGCCTAACCTACCTCACAGTGTTTGTTGTGAGGATAAAATGGAGAAGAGAATAAGCCATTTTGGGTCTTCATTGAGAAAGGTGAGGTATAAATGAAGTAAATAAACCCAGCTGAACTCAATTTTGGATGAAGGTGTTAGACGTGGGCACTTGGTTTTTTCTTACAGTTGTTGGCAGGTCTTCATAGCCATTTACTAATATCACGCAAAGCAGCTTTTTAAAAAAGCATACTTGATGGCACAAACCTGCTTGTGAATAGAGCCCTGCCATTTGATTCAGCTTCCAGAATCTAGCTTGCTCTCAGGCACTATGGGAGCTGCAGGTTAGTATCATATGGTTGGAAGGTACCTCAATGATCATCTAGTCCAACCCCCTATATAATGCAGGAAATTCACAAATACATCCCCCACATGTATACCTCCCCAGTGACCCTTTCTCCATGCCCAGAAGATGGCAAAAGACTCCAGGATCCCTTGTCAATCTAGCCAGGAGAAAAATTTCTGACTGACTCCAAAGTGTCAATCAGCATTTCCCTTGTTCACATAGGTATTATTGGGAGGAAATAAAACCTTTTTCTAAGCCCTTAAAGATTCAAGATAAGAATCCCCTCACTCTGCTGCCAAAAAAAGCATGCATGTATTTGTAGGCTGGCAGCACTGAGTCCACCATCATTCACTCAACTTTCTCTGCTGTCATCTTGCTTGTTTGGACCCATTGTTTCATTTTACTCACTGTTGAGGTCTCTGCCACTTCCCAAAGCAAAACTGAGGCCTGCTCATCTGATTATTATTATTTATTATTATTATTATTATTATTATTATTATTATTATTATTTTAATATTCTGCCCATTCCCCCATAGGGACTCAGAGCGGAGCACAACATAAATAATAAAATCACAATAAAATTATAGCAGCATGACAATAAAAAATCAATTACAATATTCAGTACAACAGAGTGGTCCAGCGGGACAATATGGTAAGATGGTGTAGCAAGACAGTATAGCAAATCAGTTCAGTAAGGTAGTACAGTAGGGGAGGCCTGGCTTCCAGTAGAGGTTCCAGGTTCATATCTTGAGAGGACTCTTGAAACCATTAATGGGTTTGATCCAGACTAAATTGGCAGTTTCTACAGTTTCCCTTTCTATGGCAGAGCAACATTATGTCCTTCACTAGGTTCCCCTGTCCTCCAGAAGGAAGTTTTTATGAAGATCAGATTCCTGCAGTGGAATGGTCAAGGTAGGAAAGTTCCATTCTACTGATGAAAAGTTTTGCCTGGTACAACCCAATTGTTTCCTTTTGTTCTATATGTGAGGGGGAGGTACATGACTCCAAATGTGTGGTGTGGGCAGGATCTGAAGAGTCATGATTGGCCATGGCCATGTTTTCCTTTCATGCATAGGTAGCAAAACAGAATTACCACTGAAGGAGTTGAGGATTGTCCTAAACATTCCTGAGGAAACTGCATTAGGAGGACAATTGGATTTGGGATTTGTCTCCCTACAAATTAGCAGTTAGCATAGCAAGCACATTCTTTTTCAAAAAAAGGATTAGCCAGTAGTTGGTAATATATGGTCCATGGGGGAGCCAAACTATATTTCTAGTCTAAACTATGAGAATCAGCCATGGGAAAGCAGTAGAAAAAACATTAATGCAGCTCTGCCTAACAATGCTGAAGGAAAGTAGCTGACTAGAATGCTGTGAAAGGAAAGTAGTCCATGCTAAGGTTACCACAGGAGTAGAGTTAGTGCTGAAGGTGATTTGTACAAACTGTAAAAAGGAAAAAAAAAAAGGAAATGAGCCAGTGGAATGTGGTCTGGAAGTTTTTGGGTGCAGTTTTTCAAAGTGAGCTTATTAGATTTGTCATCTGAGGAAGCTGGAGTTTCTGTTTTCAGTGTTTCAGTAAAACTCACTCTGAGTCTAGTTCATTATATTTTCTCCTTCCTCCTTATGGAATTCTTCCTTTCAGCGCATTTGAGGGATGCTGGCCAAGAGAGGTAGAGAAGCTCATGCGAAATATTTAAACACAGGCCAGATCTGCAGTCCTATTAGAGTAAGCGTACTGAATTCCTTAGGTCTTCCTTCCAATTAAACATGCAATTGTGTTTACATTATCAGTTCCAGGCAAGTTCCCAGATGAACCACTGTTAGTCTACTGGAGATACAGTTCTCTTATAGGCAGGACTCTATTAGTATTTGTTTTTATCATCTCATCAATAAATGCAGTACAGAATTCAGCATTATGAAAACTTCGCTTTAAAAATGATTTCTAGTCCTAGTTATGAAGATCACTTTGCAAATAGCTGAACAGTCTGGTAAAATCTCTGAAGCCATAATCACAAATGGGGCGTCATTGTCTCGCACTTCACTTGTTCTGCCCTTTGGGTAACAGAAGCAGAATGACATATATGTTAATGTGTGGTTGTACCATTTCCCCAAATTTTAATAACTGGCACTAGCAAGCTTTGCTTTTGTTGTCATGAGCCTTTGATTTGTAGTAGCAAGAGTGTGCCCAGACCTTTGGTACATGACAGACAGTAGAAAAATTGAGTCATAACTTTGGATGCCCTCAGTCCCCCCCCCCCCCCCCCCCCGCACACACCTTTGGTAGCTCTGGTACCCTGCCAGTTTAGTCTGAGGCTATTAGTAGATGTTAGGGAGAAGGTAGAGATACCTGGCTCCCAGTGCTTACTATGTCTCTTCTACTTAGTGCTTATCCTTAGGTTTGCAGCCAGAGCCAGACTGTCCATGCAAAAACTTGGGGTTTCAGTGAACTGGCAAGGCTACAGAAAGAGATAGGGGGGAATAGTGGAGCCAATTCTTCTTTAAACGCTCCAAGAATTCCTTTTAAATAAACTGGCATGACGGACTTCACAGAACACACACACACACCATCTTAAGTTCTGCTGGAGTGGACGAAGAGTGTCTGTGCAGCTGAGGTGCAAGGAGAATGGCAAGTCAAAATTCCAGAGTTGTGCAGTTTCTCACTCCCAGAATGACATGGAACTGTTCTGTGAGTTGTACTGGTGCTGGGTTGGGGTAAAAGTTGCAGAATGAGTTGCAGCTGCTGATTAGCTGAAGTAACACAAATGTACTGTAGCCCGTCTCTCTTTTTGTTTAAGGTTACAGTGGAAGATACTTCTGGGGTTTTCTTTTCCTATTGTATATTATTGTATGGATGCTTTATGGTTGTTCCCTGCTTTGTGAATTTGTAACTGCTGGAAAAAGATTCCTGAAAAAATGAAATATTCTGCAGTGCTGTGCTTCCCTTAATCTTAAACAGTACATGAGCAATAATCTGGTTTATGATGGTGGTGGTACTGGGGAGTTCCTGGCAAAAACAAATGCTATCCTCCTGTCTGTCCTTGAATCAGTTTTTGCTTGGTGACTTTAGCAATCCAGAGAAGGACTTACCTGGCTAAAATCAGTCCTGCCACAAGAGACCACAGGATGGCTAAACAATAATGATGAGGGAGTGTGGTTTTCTTTTTCCCAGCTGAAAAGTTGTTTCCCTGGCTTGTCATGCATTTTTAATGTTGTCCTCACTAATGTCCTTCCCTCTGATTTGTTTGTGATAACTGGCTGATACTGCATGCCAGAGACCTCTCTTTTCTCCACTGCTTCTGCTCCCAGAAGGCAGATCCTCACGGTCTCTTTTCAAAATGAGGGGAGGCTTTCTCCAAAATAGTCCCATCCCCTGTGAGTCAGCAGAGTGCAGGTGGCTTCACATGGAGGCTTGGCAGAAATTCTTCTAGGAACAACCCATCTGCCAAGCAGGGGAAATCTCTCTGCTTGCAGATCCTGCTTCAGTTTGATGTGTGGCAATTCCTTTGGGAAGAGGAGGGGGGACAACTCTGTTTGACAGGATTCCATCTTTGTGCTGTAAAAGGAAGAAGTGTCCCATCATTCCCCCCCACCATAAGCTGTGCAGAGGCCTGGTGGGCAAAGACCTAATAATAAACAACAGTGCTCCAGTGCTTTTGTCTGGGGTTCCTAAAACACTTCATAAAAACCTTCACTGGTGATGGTTTCCTTTTACTGGTGGAGGTTTCCAGATAATGAGGCCCATGGACTGTGCTATGTTATATTCATTTTCAGTCATAGGCTTGTAGAAGAAGAAGACGACTGCATATTTATACCCCGTCCTTCTCTCTGAATCAGACTCAGAGCAGCTCACAATCTTCTATATCTTCTCCCCCCACAAACAGACACCCTGTGAGGTGGGTGGGGTTGAGAGAGCTCTCACAGCAGCTGCCCTTTCAAGGACAACTCCTTGATAGCTATGGCTCACCCAAGGCCATTCCAGCAGCTGTAAGTCGAGGAGTGGGGAGTCAAACCCGGTTCTCCCAGATAAGAGTCCGCACATTTAACCACTACACCGAACTGGTTCTTTTGTATGGCTATGCAAAAGTTTCTGAAAGTCTTTATTTTGTGGTGGCAACTGTTGTGATAAGACTCTACTGTGGCCAGCTCTTAGAGACTTGACAGTAGCAAAATCTGCCCTCAACCCATTTTCAAGGTCTTTCAGGCAATATAGAAAGGTTCTTTAGAAAATTTAATCCTTTGTGACCTTCCCAAAGTCACACAACCAGCAGCAGAATTAGAGCACAATAGTCCTGTGTGTCTTAACCAAAGAACTATACATCCCTCCCAGATGGTAATTGCATGTCTCTCCCTGAATTTCCTTAACCTTGGACAGGCTTATAAAAAAGATACCAACTTGGCACAGGGATGCGAAGATAATACTGTCTTCTTTATACACCTCCCTTCATTAGAAACCATGCCTTTTAATAATATGAAAATCCTAAACACTGTTTACCATGGTTGCCATTTGTTTGCTGTTCTAGATAAAACTGCATAGATGAGTCAGCTTTTAGGTGCTGTTTTGACCAATGTAACCTCCAGTATCTGGGCTGCAAATTTTGATAAGTTTGGAAGAGCTGTATATTTTTCTACACTGGGGAGAGACCCAAAGTCTTTGTCATGGCTGCTGCACCATGGAAACTTTGTTGCAGACGTTCCTGTGATTCAGCTGTGTCAGACTGGGCTCCTTAGCTCAATCATTTGAAGCTTGTATCATTTCTACAGTGTAGTATAGCATAATAATTAAAAAGTGTATATGTTGGATGGTGTCCAAATGTACAACTCTTGTAAAGGTCAAGAGCTCTCCACTCCAACTGGGATACAGAGACGAGAGGATTTTGCCACATGACTGCTATGTGCCATCTGCACGTCTTTTCTCTTTCTCGTTTTCTAGAATCCTTGATGTCTTCTTTCACTCTTGCACATGAACACTGTACTGTGTGAATAATGATGTATGGACAGTGTGATGTAATGGGTGAGAGTGTCAGGCTAGTATCTGTAAGACTCAGGTTTGAATCCTCACTCATTCTATGGAAATTTGCTGCATTGCTTTGGATCAGTCACATTCTCTCAGCCTAACCAAGCTTACAGGGTAAAATAGAGGAGACTGATATAAGCTGCTTTGCATCCCCATTGGAGAGAAAGGTGAGGTATAAATGAATTAAATAAATAATTGACTGCATGAATTTAATATCCATGAACTTAAACAAAGTGGGGAAGTAACTTGTTGCCCTAGGGCCTAGACTGATGGTTCTTTGCAAACTTGAGGGACTACCATTCCCCATATACACCCCGGAGGTTGTTGTGGTCTGCTACACACCTCCTGACTACCCCTGGCCCAAACTATGTTTTGCCTTGGCCAGGGCCTTCTCGACTCTGGTCCCTGCCTGGTGGAATCAGCTCCCTATGGAGATCCAGGCCCTACCTGAATTACTGTCATTTTGTAGGGCCTGTAAGATGGAGCTATTCCATTGGGTCTTTGGTTGAGGCAGCGGGCATCCTATTTAGCAACTATTCCATCAGTTGGCCTCCCCTGTTGGGACATCATGCTTTACAGACTATGGTGCTATCCTATTTATTATCACCATCATTTCATCTTGGGCCAGAAATTGTTGTATCCTGTAAAATGTGCCCTTCCCGCTTGACAATGCACCTTATTTGTTTTATTGTTCTATTGTTTTGATTTGCTAATTTTATTGTATTATTTTTAAATTTAAATGGTAGGTTTTTAATTGTTGTTGTTTATGTTGTGATCCGCCTTGAGCCCGTTATGGGAAAGGGCGGAATATAAGCCTAATAAACAAACATTGGAAACATTCTGCTCCCATTCACATGCATTGTATTGCCATGCAATCACATACACCCCCATATGAAATGTTAGCAAATAAATTTGCATTTATTTAATGCATTCAAATGTGCACAGTACTTCATATAGATTATCTTACAACAGTCTGGTAAGGTAGGTCAATATAATAATTTGATAGGCTTCACTTTGAGAACCTGTTTTGACTACAAGTGGGTATAAAAATGAAACAAAATACTCCTGCATTGCAAACCATAGCTATGGTCTGGCTAGGGCCATTGTGCATGAGCCAAGATCTGAACCAGAGGAAATCTAGCACAAAGCTTGTTTTTATAACCACTTCAATGCACTAGCGCTCAACCATTTTTGGTAACCTCTTCAGAAAATACCGTTGAGTGGAAATTTCTCATGATTTCAGACCAAATTATGGCTTGAACTGTGGCAGCCAAAAGTAGCCCTGAAGGCTGCTTAGCTCTTTGCGATTCTACATGTGTGGGGAACAAATCCATTGAAGATGCAACCAACAGCAAAGGAAGGAAAACTGCTGGCTGTGGATATGTGGATTATTTTATGTGGGTTCATTCCATCTGTCATGGAAGTTTGTTCAGGCCATTCACACACATTCAGCCTGACCTCACTCACAGGGCTGTTGTGAGAATATAATAGAGGTAAGGAGAACTTTCAGTTCCCACTGGGGAGAAAAGGGGGGGTATAAATGAGGTTAATAAATATGACTGCAAAGCTTAGATTCATCTGAAGATTTGTCTGTTTCTTGAATTTGGAACCAGTTCCTGAGGTTCTCTTCAGCTTTTCCTCTGTCAGTAAAATTTCTCAGTTTACTCAGTCTATTGAACTCCTTATGGTCTTTAAGTGGGGTAGGTGGTATTTGTGTAGGGGGAGACCAACATTATTCCCTTTAAGGCAATGGAGGTGTATCACAATTTTCTGCAGAACCAGGATAAGAACTGAAGCTCCTCATGCACTGGATTATTTGACTGCAGGGAAAAGTCATTGATCAGTGGTGGAACGCATTCCTTGAATGTGCAAAGTGCTGTCAAATCACAGCTGACATATGGCAACCCCATGGGGTTTTCATGGCAACAGATGATCAGAGGTGGTTTGCCATTGTCTGCTTCTGTATCATGACCCTAGTGTTCCTTGGAGGTTTCCCATCCAAATACTTTCCAGGGCCAACCCTGCTTAGCCTTCAAGAACTGACAAGATCAGGCTGGCCTGGATGGCATTTATTTATTTAAATCCATATTCCATTCTCCCTGCAAGCGGGCTCAAGGTGGATCACAGACAGTAGTTAGGTCATTCAGCAAGAATAAATAGATTAATAAATAAAATACATTACACAAAAAAATTAAAAACACCCTTTGTTGCACCCTTTGTTGTGCCCACAATCTCAGAAACTGGTTCTCCTGGTTTGTTTAACATGGGCTGCATGGAAGTGGTGACTTCAGCAGGGGAGGCTGACTTTTTTTTGTTGGATGCCTGCCACCTTAGCAAAGGCCTGGTAGAACAGTTCTGCTTTACAGGCCCTGTGGAAAATGCTCTACCAGACCAGGGCCAGAGCAGAAAAAATTCTGGTTGAGAGGCTAAGCAGTCATCCCTTGGGCTGGGGACAGCCAGCAGATCTTGCTCAGTAGAGCAAAAGGCTCTCGAGGGCACATATGGAGAGAGATGGTCCCTCAGGTATGTTAGTCCCAGCCCATGCAAGGTTTTGAAGGTCAATACCAGTAGCCAGCTTGGTGTAATGGTTACGAGCACTGACTCTTATCTGGGAGAACTGGGTTTGATTCCCCGCTTCTCCACATAAGAACAAAGAGAAGCCATGTTGGATCAGGCCAATGGCCCATCCAGTCCAACACTGTGTCACACAGTGGCCAAAAAACCCAAGTGCCACCAGGAGGTCCGCCAATGGGACGAGGACTACTAGAAGCCCTCCCGCTGTGCCCCCCCCAAGCTCCAAGAATAAAGAGCATCACTGCCCCAGACAGAGAGTTCCAACAATACACTGTGGCTAATAGCCACTGGTGGACCTCTGCTCCATATGTTTATCCAAACCTCTCTTGAAGCTGTCTATGCTTGTAGCCGCCACCACCTCCTGTAGCAGTGAATACCTGTGCAGCCTTCTGGGTGACCTTGGATCAGTCACAAGCAGTGCTGGCACTAGGTTGCACTGCCATGCCCTAGGCAAGGTACCCCCTGCCCCTAATGTCCTGCCCCATGCCCTTCCTCCCCCTCACCCACACACAAAGCCAGGGAGCTGGAGGTGGCCAGTGCAAGTGCTGCAGTGCCCCCATCGGGAAGGGCCGGGTGGCTGCTGCTTGTGACTCCTCTCACTGCCAGCCGCAGGAAGAGGTGGAGTGGTAGCAGGGAGGAGCCGAGAGCAGTGCTTTCTTTCCACTGTGGTGCCTTTTGTCACCAGCCGCTTTTATTTGCATGCGCCCCCCCCCCCGGGAAGCCATGCTGGTGGCTCGACTTCCAGCCTGTGGGGGGGGGGCGCCCAGCACCCTGGTAGGCCAGGTGGCACCCCTAGGTGGCTGCCTACCTGGCCTACTCGGATGTGCTGGGCCTGGTCACGAGTTCTCTCAGCCCCATCTACCTCACAGGGTGTCAGGAAGGAGAAGGGAAAGGAGATATAAGTCACTCTGAGACGCCAAGTGAAAGGTGGGGTATAAATTCAATCTTTTATTCTCTTCTTCTTGAAGTGGATCTGGTACTCACTTGGTAGCCAGTGCAATTGGCATAGTGCTGGCTGAATGTGTGCCCACATAGGCAGTGCAGTCATGAGGCGCACCACCATATTTTGCACCAGCTGGAGTTTCTGGATCAGCCATAAGGGCAAGCCCAGCATAAAGCAAGTTACAGGTTCAATTACTCACATTTCCCAATAGCAAAGATTGCAAGGGTGAGGGAGAGCTTTTGCCAGTCAGAATAGACAGTACTGAGCCAGCTCTGTGTAAGATAGCTTCATATATCTAGATAAACTCTGCTGCATGTTCTTCTTTATCCTGCCCATATCCAGCTGTGACAGGTTATTTTTTTTACTTCATCACCAGATATGGCATTAAAGGGAAGGGAAGTGTCTCAGTCTCTTGTCCTTGGTTCTGTGTGGCATTATATCTCATTTTGTATCACACCATATCTGTATACAGTGTAATCTTACTGCCTAGTAGGGTATACATACCCCAAGTACTTAGATGCCATAGATCGTGCCATACCACCCATTGATGTATTTCCCACTTCTCTCCCAAAGCATCCTCTTACCCCAGATCGTCTCTGTTATTCAATGGCACACTCTTAGATGAGCACACATACATGGTTTGTATAACTGATCCCTGGCTGAATGAACCTACTGAACCTTTCTGTCTCAGTTAATTCTGTCTGGGTTTAATCCTTCACTAACCCTAAAATGGGGTGCACAGGAAGGTGACTTCTTTTATAAATTTACTGCATGCCTAGCTTACTAGCAGGCTCCATGTTGGAGTTGCCTTGAATTTGATCTTGACGGATTGCCAGTTCTGGCAGAGTTCAGTATTTCTGTTGAAGCAATCTTGTGTGGACAGGCTCAGGACTCTGTAGCTGCCATGGCATCCATGGGACTGTCTCAGGTTGTTTTTAAGTCCAATGTATAATAAAAAGTATGTGCTGGAACAGATTTACGCAGGTGGAGGGGGCACAAGGAGTTTTCCAGTGATCTGGGTCATATGTCAGTTAAGGCAGTGACACTGCTCATCAGATTGAGCCTCTTTTCTCTGGCTTAATAAGAAATTGAGGAAAATAAAATGGTCAAGGTGACAGTTGTCAAAATCCCCAATCTGAATCTGACGGGAGCCCATTTGCAGACCTATGGAGGAGTGGCAGTGGTGGCAATGGCAAAAGTTTTATCAGTTTTTCTATGGATGGCTTTACAGTGATCAGCCTGAACGATGTGTAGACAAGGTTTTGAAGTTATTCTGCCACCACCTGCAAATTAGTCCCTTGTTCATTCTTGGCTTGTAAAATTCTCTAGGGGTAAACTTAGTTTTGCTTGCCAGAATAATGCATTCATTTATAATAAAAGGGAATGTCCAAAGAGCATTCAAAGAAGCTATGGATTAGGCTTTTATTGAAAAGACCACCTGTAGTAAAGGATGATGTCACCAATTATAGGTCTGTGTCCAGTCCCCCATTTTTAGGCAAGGTGACTGAGCAGATGGCAGAACAACTTCACAGTTTCCTGGCTTCGTGCCTGGTTTTGGAACAAAGATGGGTTTGGTTGCTCTGGTGGATGATCTGTGCAAATGAATAGAGGCAGTGTCTCTTTGTTAATCCTGTTTTATTTGTCAGCAGTATTTGATACTGGTAACCATCAAATGTTCTTGAAGCATCTGGAAACAGGAAGAGGGATTATGGGGAAACACACACCCCATTTTCAAATAAATTTTTTGTACCACCTTTTTTCTAATAAACTGTAATGACAACATGGGAAAACTATTACATCATAGTCACATTTGAGAGGAACCACCCCTTGATAACTTTGGTCTCATTTGATATAACATTTACCAAGTGTTGCCACTGGAGAAGCTAATTCATCAGTTTGTGACCAGAAGTATGGTGTTTTTGGGGGCTGCCTTCTCTTGCAAGTGCTCTTTGTTCTTATATGAAGCCCCTGAAGCTTTAGTTCTGCAGTTTGGTGCTCAGACCTCCAAAAGGGGACATCTCAGTCTTGAGCCAGTACTTGAATGGTATGGTCAAGTAGAGCAAACTTGAATCTAGACAAAAGAGAAATGCTGCTGATTGGGAAACCTGATGTTTTTGATGTGATTGAGATGCTGGTGGGGTACAGTTATGGTTGGCTGATCTAGTGAAGACTCCTGGGGTGTTCCTAGACTCAGCCTTGTCGATGGAAGAGTGATTTGGGGTGGTTAGGAATGTCTTCTTTCATGTTCATCTTTTTGGGAGACTGTATTCTTAGCTGTGTTGATCCATGCTTCTGTAATCTCTGTTATATTACTGTAACATACTTGATGAGGGGCAGCCCATGAAGACACTTTGGAAGCTTCCACTGGCTTGCCATATAGCTGGTTGCTTATAAACTGGGTCTCACCATGCTGGCTTTATAATGCCTATACTGAAACCACTGCACTGGCTGACAACTCACTTCCAGACTAAATTCAGTGACAACTCACTTCCAGACTAAATTCAGTGTACTCCTCACAGCTTAATATCCTGATTTTCTGAAGGATCACTTCTTCCTATAATAGCCCTGTGACAGCTCAGATCAAGAAAGCAATTTCTTTGGGTGGTTCATTCATTGTTGTTGGCCTACTGCAAGGGTGTCAAATCCATTTGCTATGAGGCCTGGATCTGCCATAAATGAGACCTTGTTGGGCCAGGCCATGTGTGTCATAAAATGTGATGCCAGGTAGCGGAGATAAAAACTTTACAAAGGACACAGACAAACACAAATATTTTTTAAAAAACTTTAAACATGCTTAAAAGATTAGCACTCTTCAAATATTTTGTTTATTTAACAGTCTCTTATAACTGACACCTCTTGCTTTGAATTATTGCATCAAAATCTGGAGATAATGTCTGTGCTGTAGCAATCTTGAGTATGCTGTTTGAGTGTTCAGATGTGTATCTATAAGTTGCAAACCTACTCTTGATTTAGACATTCATTACAGAAATCTCAAGGTCAATGATTTGACTCAGAAGAAAACATGGAATGACTGGGCATTGTGAGCTTTTGTACATAAGTTGCTTCATGTGCTGGTAAGCCAATGAAGAAAACATAGGCTTTGCTCTGTAGCTCCTGGGCGATTGAGCAAGCCTAGCAAAGCAAGTTGTGACACAGAAGGAAGCAAGAGAGGGAGAAGGAAGCAGACGACAGTGAGTTGCTCATGGGCCTGATAAGAGCCATCTGGGGACCTGGTATGGCCCTGAGGCCCTCACGTTTGACACCCCTGGCCTACTGAATGGTAACCTGCTCCAGAGTCTTTTCTGTCATTGATCCCATCCTGCTGCCCTGCAGGGTGGGATATATAAGAAGATAAACTTGGTTTAAAAGCTTCTCTGACTGCACCAGAACATGCCTCACAGTCTTTGAAATGGTTGGTGAGGGTCTTGTAAATGTCATCCTCTCATCTGACAGGAATCTGACACTTTTTATTTGAATGATGCCTGTTGGGTAAAAGACAAAGAGGGGGAAATGAAATTATAAGGAATTTATGCAACTGAATGCCAAGTACTGGGCTGCCTTGTTTGAATGAGTACATATCTCCTCTGTTTCCTGCTTTTCCATATGCCAAGTCTACCACTAGGCAGATTCTTTAAAATATAGTATCCCTCAAGAGACCTCAGAGATAATCTATCATGCAAAAGTAGGTGAGGATGGAATCACTGTTTCAGAGAACCTGCAGTGTGGAAAGATGGACAAATTTGGAGTGCGTATCTAGGACAGGAATTCTTAAGAATCTGTCCCAGTATGGAAGTGCTGGACAGTACAGCTAGGAACAAAATTCACATTTCAGCATACAAGTTCACTTCCTTTTTCATTGGTCCACCGTACTGGCCCAGAGGTTTTCTGACTAAAGCCAGAGCTGGGTCATGGAAGGATCAGAATAAATGAAGTAGAACTATTCTTAGATTTTTTTTTGCTTACAAAATTAACTTCTCAACCTAGTGTAATATGCTCCATTGCATTTTCATTTCTTCCTGGTTCTCTCAATCTATTGCTTAATCCCAAGCAGTTCTGAAGAGTAAAGAGTAAGGCTTGGATGATTTACTGCAGACACTTGGAGAGACATACCAATGCCTTAGATGGAAAAGTTTCCCATAAGAGTCTTCCAAGAGGCTCCTCACTCCCTGCTGGATTCATCTGCCTGCTCAAAAGTACAGCCTTCAAAGGGAAGAGGACCTTGAGATAGAGATGCTATAAATACCACTGATTTCCATGGAACAGTGGCCCAAGAGTCTGTTTTCTCTGCACCTGAACACTTTCTGTCATCTGAGGCAGGTGGGCTGCATCAGTCTTATGATGTTCTCTTGTTAAAAGTTGAATCAGTTCTTGGAGTCAGGGAAGCATTTGTAAGCATGGGAAACTTTTTGCAGATGGATCTCTCCCCCCCCCCCCTCGCCCCTTGCAAGTTAATTTGAATTGGTGAGCAGCAAACAAAGTGAATTTGCATGTGTCTGTAGAAAACACTCATAGTTTCTGGATACTTATGTGTATTTAAAAGGTCATGAAAATGCGAAGTTGAAAAGCTATACTTGGAAAAGAAAACTTCCAAAGCAGTTCTGCTTTTTATTATCTTGAGACAGTTTCCCTCTTTTGTGTCTCTCTATGTGTGCATACATACTTGTGTGCGTGTATGCTTTTCACAACGTTTTTAACAGGTATGATTCCAAGAAAGCATTTGTTTTTTTCCCCCTATCTCCTCTAAATTTGAATGTGATAGTACCTCTATAAAAGCCTTGTAGTTCATATTGCTGCAGTGAGCTCTAGTCCCTGCCTTTGTTTAGTTCTACACTTTCTTTTTTAGTGGGGTGGGACTGAGGTTAGATCTACAGCTTGGCTGAGGAAGCTAGAAACTCTGAGGGAAGGGGAGTAAGCAAGGTCTAGACTTCTCTCCCCCCCCCCTGCCCATTATATGGATTCAGAGAAGCGAGTCCTTTCAGACCTGTAACCACAGGAATGTGTTCAGCTGTAGCCAGTCATCATACTGTATTCTGTAGGAAAGGATTAGTGTGGGATCATGCTAGGATCAGGGATTTAAGGCCTTTCCAGACAATCCATTTATGGAACAACAGATGTGTATTTGCTGCTCATTTGTTGTGTATGATCCTTTGGGAAGATCTCATTTTCACAACACTGAGCCCCTAATGCATTAGGGAAATGCAAGACTTTCTCCATCTAGCAGTGTTCTGTGGAACATGGTTGTATTATTTTAGGCAATTCTGCAGAGCCTGTAATGCAGAGATTTGGTTGAGGACAGTGTTTGTTTTGAGGGCACTGACACCAGGCGTTTGGTTCAGGGCAGCAACAGTTTACATAGGGTTCCCAGCCTCTGGGTAGGCCCTGAAGATATCCTGCTTTTACAACTGATCCCAAACTGGCAGAGAAAGGGCTCGCCCTAGACTGTCTGGCACCCTAGGCAAGGCTAACTTCTGTCCCCCACCACTGATAACATCACTGAGTCACATGGGGTACCCCAGAAGCCCAGAGCCCTAGGCACAGGGCCGTAACCAGGATTTGGAAGATTGGGGGGCATTTACATTTGGGGGGGCACTGATGCCCCCCAGTGCCCCACATGACCTTCCTTCTAGTTGTTCTCCCTCTCTGACACCCTCCCCTCCCCCCTCGCCCCCAAGGAAGGGAGGGTGGTGCTGAGAGTGACAGGAAGGAGAATGGGCAATGATTGGGGCTGGGAGAGAGGGGAAGGAGGTGAGAAGGCGGGGATCTGGGCTGGGAGGGAGGGGAAGAGGCCAGGAGAAGCCGGATCGGGGCTGAGACTGGGAGGGAGGGGAAGGAGGCGGGGAGAAGGCGGCGATCAAGGCTCGGAAGGGGGGAGGGAGGGAAAGAGGCCAGGAGAAGCTGGCGATCCGGGCAGAAGCAGCCTCCCACCTCTACCCCAGTTAAAGGGCCCAATGATCAACTGTTTCGTGGGCCCTTTAACTAGCACGGGGGCGAGGGCTGCTTCTGCCTCCAGCCCCGCAGTGCTATTTTAATGGTGGGGAAAGGAGGGTGGTGGCGAGGGGCAGGCAAGAAAGAGCTTCCCTTCCCTCCTCTCCCTGCTACTTTCTCCGCCACCACCCTCCCTTCCTTCCCCACCATTAAAATAGTGCGCAGGGCTGGAGGCAGAAGCAACTCCAGCCACTGTGCTAGTTAAAGGGCCCGTGAAACAGCTGATCAGGGGCCCTTTAACTCTTGCTGGAACTGCTTCTGCCCTCACCTGCCAAATGCTCATGGGGCCAGCAGCAGCCCCCAGAACCATGGCAGAGGCCCTGGGAGCTGCTTAGGGCCTCCAGTCAGGGGGCCTCGCCCAGAAGTCGAGGGCACTGACACCAGGCGTTTGGTTCAGGGCAGCAACAGTTTACATAGGGTTCCCAGCCTCCGGGTGGGCCCTGAAGTTATGGGCCTGCCTAGGCAGTCACCTAATTTTCCTAGTGGCAGGGCCTTCCCTGGGCAGAGATCAGCTCCTCTGGAGAAAATGGCTGCTTTGGAGGTGGACTCTATGGCATTGTACCATGCTGAGGCCCCCTCCCCTAACCTTGCTCTCTCCTGGTTCCACCTCCAAAGTCTCCAGGTATTTTCCAGTACAGATCTGGCAAATCGAAGTTGACATCATGGCTGGCACCATTCCCTTGCTCTCGATCCCTTTGACTGATCCATGAGATGCCCAAGGGTTGGAAACAGGAGGGAACTGCAAATTTTGCCACTTGACTGTAAACTAAGTTCTCTCTATATAAAGGCCAAGCGGTGTTCCTGACAACTCACTTCACCATCCATTAGGTGAGCTGCATATTGCACAATCTCCATGGAGAGCAACCCACCTGTCCAGCCCCAGGACAGATGAGGACTGGGCCATTGGGGAAGCTGCCGTTGCCAATGAATCATTTCCCCCTTAACAGCTGTTGCTAGGCAACTATAATATTCCAAGCTTGGTTCTAACAGTAAAAGACATGGGGAGGAGGTGCTTTCCAGGCCTATTTTGGCCTTTGAGGGAGAACTCATTGGGGCCAGTCTTGATTAGGGTTGCCAGCTGCATGTTGGGAAATTCCTGGAGATTTTGTGGTGGAGTCTGTGGAAGCCAGAGTTTGGAGAGGGGAGAGGCTTCGGCTGCATACAATGCCATAGAGTTCACCCTCTAAAGTGGCTATTTTCTCTAAGGGGGGGGAGAGATCTGTTGTCTGGAGTTCAGTTGTGAAACCAGGAGAATTTCAGGCTCCACCTGGAGGTTGGCTAAACTAGGCCTGGCAGCATCCTCTGGATGACTTGATGCCACTTGACTGGCAATATTTAATACTAGGCCTGGCTGCTTGAACAGTAGCAAGCCTCCTATGAGAGATAGCCAGTTTGGCACAGCAGTTAGTGCTTCAGAGCAGGGTCTGCCAAACCCAGGTTCTTGCTGTGGAATCTGATGGGGTGATTTTGGACCAGTTACAGACTTTTAGCCTAACCTACCTCATAGAGTTGTTGTGCAGATCATAAGGGAGAGAGGTGAATAATTTAAGCTGCTTTGGTCCTGGCTGTGGAGAAAGACTGTCCTTCTCCTAGGTGGAGGCTGCAGGGAGCGGGGAGGAGATGGAAAGATGAAGTCAAAGAGACAGATAAAGGTAGGTTGATGGTTGGCTGGGAAGGAGATAGGGTTGCCAACTCCAGGTTGAGAAATTCCTGGAGATTTGAGGGATGGAGTCTGGAGAGGGTGGGGTTTGAAGAGGGGTTGGAGACTCAGATAGGTACAATGCCATAGACTCCACCCTCCAAATCAGTGATTTCCTCCTGGGGAACCATTGTTGCCAATCTCCAGGTGAGTAGTAAAAAGTATGGCGGGGGGAGAAAACACGGAAGGTAGAAGACTAAGAGAAAACTGTGTTTGAAGAATTAAGTTATACTACTAATTCCTATTCATCAGAAATATCATAGGCCTTATGACATAATTATTACTCACAATCATGAAGTAAAACTGTATATAGTTATTTCTTTGCGAACATACAAATAATGGCTCTGTGAACTGTACAAACTTTCGTACAGGCATGTAAATGCAAGGTCCACTGAGACGAGAATAATAATTTGCACACAATTAATTACAATGGTGCTGTCAAGTCGGCAGATTCAATAACGAGTCGTTGTTGAAACAAAGAAACTAGTTTATTGATACTGATACTTGAGGTTAAGCCAGCATTGAAAGACTAAAGAATAACCTGTAAATGCATTGCATATAAGGGACACTTCAAAGGGATTCCTAAGGGGGGAGGATTATGCAGGGCACATTCACACATTGATGTTACCAATTCATTCTCAGGCTTGAGTGGCCTTGATCGTAGCAGACTGCTGACTCCCTTCTGAGAGCCAGGCCTGAGAAGGCGCAGATAAGACTTTCACATCTTTCCATTTCAAAGCAAGGACACTCACTACAGGAAGGGAGGGGTAGGGAAGGTATGAGCTAGCAGCAATTGAATACACTTTGGTTCTACCCAGAATGCTCTCTGACTGAGCCAGAGTTACAGACAGACTTGACATACTGCCCCCCCTAAGCCGCCTCCACAGCCCTATTGGAATGCTGTTGTTGAAATCTTTTAATCAGGTCCGGTGCTGAGATGTCGCCCTCAGCCACCCACTCGTTTTCGCTGACTGGGAAGTGTTTCCATTTCACTAAATAATACCGGACCCCTCTTTTGACCTTAGAATCCAGGATTTCTTGGACCTCATGATGACTTTGGTTTCCAATTACCACAGGCTGGGGGGCAGGCTCTCGAGGGTGCCAAGCCAAAGCCCCGGGGTCTTGACAGAGGAGGCTGCAATGAAATATAGGGTGTATTTTACTAAGTGCTTTGGGCAGCTCTAGTTCCACCGTCACCTGGTATATGACTCTTTTGATCTTAAAGGGCCCCAGAAACCTATAGGCAAGCTTTCTCGATGGTTGGCTGAGAGGTAGATTCTTTGTAGATACAAATACCGAGTCCCCCACCTTGAAATCCCACGCAGGAGCATGGGATTTGTCGTATTGCCTCTTGTAGGTTTCCTTGGCTGCTTCCAGATTTTCTTGGATCGTTTTCCAGCTCCCGCTCGGTCCCTGCCACCATTGTTCAAAGGCAGTGGGCTCCGAGGGGGGCTCCCCTCCCGGCAGTAAGGGCATAGGCTTTCCCTCATACCCATAAACCGTGGAGAAAGGAGAGGCCTTGGTGGAACTGTGCACACTGTTATTGTATCCGTACTCAGCGAATGGGAGCAGGTCGACCCAGTCGGACTGTTGGTGGTTAACGAAACAGCGCAAGTACTGTTCTAGAACCCCGTTCACCCTCTCAGTCTGCCCGTCCGTCGGGGGGTGGTAGGCAGAGCTCAAGCCTTGCTCAATCCCCACCAAGTTACAGAACTCCCTCCAGAAGGTGGCAACGAACTGCGGCCTGCGGTCGCTAATGACCTTGTCTGGGAATGAGTGGAGTCTAACCATGTGGTTGAAGAACAGTGTGGCCAATTTCCTGGCGGTGGGCAGTTGCGCGCAAGGAATGAAGTGCGCCTGTTTGGAAAAAGTATCTACCACCACCAGGATCACTGTCTTCCCATGAGAGGGAGGTATTTCCACAATGAAATCCATTGATACCACTGACCAGGGACGTTTTGCTGTCTCCAAGGGCTGGAGAAGTCCTGGAGTCCCCCCCCCTTCTTTTGGCCATGATGCAGATGGGGCAAGAAGCCACGTACTCCAACACGTCCTTTTTTAGGGACGGCCACCAAAATTGCCTACTAATTAGATGCAGGGTCTTTACGTAGCCGAAGTGCCCTGCTAGCTTATTAGAGTGACAAAACTGCAACACTTCTGCTCTTAAGCTTTTTGGGATGTACAGTTTTTCCCCTTTGTACCATAACCCATCTCTTCCCTTTTGCACTCCATCTGGCCGTTCCTCTCCTTCCTTTTCTGTTTCAGCGGCCAACTTTTCCTTGCCCAGCCCTTCCAGCTCCCTCTTCTTCTGCGATCGGGTGGTGACCATGGCCGCTACCTGGGAGGGTGGAATTAAAGAGTCTATTTCCTCCCTCTGGCTCTCGTGCTGGGGAAGCCGCAAGAGGGCGTCCGCCAATAAATTATTTGCCCCCGGGATGTACCGCAGGGTGAAATCGAATTTGGAGAAGAATCCCGCCCACCGGATTTGCTTCTCACTCAATTTTTGTTTCCCCGTGAGAGCTTCCAAGTTTTTGTGGTCGGTCCAGATTTCAAAGGGTACTTTTGCCCCCTCCAACCAGGACCGCCACGTTTTGAGGGCGAACATTACTGCAAAGGCCTCCTTGTCCCACACCGACCAATTTCTCTGCTCTCCCAAGAACTTCCGGGAGATGTAAGCGCACGGTCTCAACTTCCCCCCCTCTTCTTTCTGCATGAGAATGGTGCTGACGGCGACATTGGAGGCATCGCATTGCACAATGAAGGCCCGCTGCTCATCGGGGTGGCTCAGGACCAGTTCGCTAGTGAACAGGTGCTTCAATTTGTCGAACGCCGCTTGGCACTTCGGGGTCCAATTTAGGCGGGCTCCCGGTCGCTTGGCGTCGGGTCCCTTCCCTTTTGTCTTTAGGAGCTCTGTCAAAGGGAGGGCGATCTAGGCGAACCCCTCTATGAAGGTCCTATAAAAATTTGCGAACCCAAGGAATGATTGGAGCTGTCTACGTGTCCTCGGGGGAGCCCATTCCAATACCGCCTGCACCTTGGCCGGGTCCATTGCCAACCCCTTTTCTGACACGCGGAACCCTAATAGTCTATCTCGGTCTGGTGGAACTCGCATTTGGATAGCTTAGCATAGAGCTGGTGCTCCAGCAAGGTGCTGAGCACTTCTCTCACAAGTTTCACATGGGACTGTTCGTCCTGCGAGTAAATAATAATGTCATCCAGGTACACCACTACCCCCCGGTACAAAAACTTTCCGAGTACATCATTTATAAAGTTCATAAACACTCCCGGGACCCCTTGCAGTCCGAAGGGCATGACCAGATACTCGAACTGTCCCATGGGCGTATTGAACGCTGTTTTCCATTCGTCCCCCTCCTTGATGCGCTCTCGAAAGTACGCATCCCTCAAGTCCAATTTGGTAAAGATCTTGACCCCCGACACAGTGCTCAACAAGTCCCGGATGAGGGGGATGGGATAAGCGTTAGAGGTGGAAATCGCGTTTATCCCGCGAAAGTCTGTGCAAAGTCTAAGTGAGCCATCCTTCTTCTTCCTAAACAGGACCGGGGCAGCGTGTGGGGCCGTAGCCAGTCTGATAAAACCCCTCTTCAAGTTCTGGTCTAGGAATTTTCAGAGCTCCTTCTCCGCCCACCCCATAGGGTACAGTTTCGCTCGGGGTAGGGTTTCCCCGGGGATCAGTTCTATGGCGCAGTCCGTGTCCCGATGGGGGGGCAGTTGGTTAGCTCCCTGCTCACTAAATACCCCCATCAGGTCCCGATAGGCTTACGGGATAGCGTGGACCTCCTTGACGGACATGCACGCCCGTTCCTTGGCTACTGGAGCTCATGGGCCCCAGGCTGGATTCCACAGGTGATTCGCGCAGAGGGGGTGTACGAACCTGATGGTCTGCGCTCCCCACCTAATGCGGGGCTCGTGCTTCTCTAGCCAGCCCACCCCCAGGACAATTGGATAGGAGCAGGATGGCGCAATAACGAAAGATTCCTGGTCCCAATGCTCCTCGATCCCCATCGGGCAGGGCTGGGTCTCTAGTTTACAGGGTTCCCCCTGCATTACTGACCCGTCCATTTGTTCAAACTGCATGGGGCACGGTAGTGGTGCGCTCTTGAGCCCCAGTGCTTCAACTATTTGGGGGGATATCAGTTCTCGATTGCACCCCGAGTCTACTAAGGCCCGGACCTGCATGAACCTTTTCAGGTTAATGTTCAGCAGCTTCACTGTTATAAAATACAAACGTCCCGTTACTCTCACCCGCCCTGGTCCCTCTTCCGGCTTGATCTGCTGGCTGGCACCCTTCAAAGCAGGTCGGTCTCATTTTCCGCCAGCTCGGACGCCCAGGCCAGGTCTCCTAGTTCCGCTGACAGCAGCACCTCCTCGTCCGGCTCCTCGGGGGGGCGGCAGACTGGAGCTTCTGTTTGGGGTAGTAAAGGGCAAATTTTTGCCTTCTGCCTACTTTTCTCAGTGAGAGATTAGTCCAAGATATGCACAGGAAACTTTGAGGTGATTTACCTTGGCTAAAAGGGAGTCCCAGGGGGGGCTCCTTTGAGGCTTTGAGGGATCCCCGGAGAAGAGTTGCATATTCATCATCTACAGAAGCTTACAGAGTCATTTATTTGACATAAGCTTGACAAGATCCTAATCTTCTTTGAGACTGCTAAACATCTGATGCTGTACGAGACCAGCGTTGATTTGGATAACCTTAGAAAAAGGTACTGATTGCTATCTGCCATTCCAGGACTATTTTAAAGCAAACAAAATAATATTAGAAGGTGGGAAAGAGAAAGTTTGAAAGCTTGGAAGAAGAGGAGGAGAAGGGGTGAATTTTGGACTTTGTTAAATTAAGGTCAGTGTTAAAAATTGGAAAGGAATTTATTGTTTTGTCTACCTGTGGTCGTGGAGTGAAAGCACCATTGTCAGAGATCTGCAGTTTCTACCATCAACACAGGAAATACGTCAAGTATCGTGAGACTTTGTTACCACTGAGAACGTGACTTGGGGCAAGCAAAGCAGGAAGTAACTATTGAAGAAGTGGACCTACTCTAGGATTGTTCTACCATAGAAAAACATTGGCGGCCATTACTGGTAGGCTAAATTTAAAAAAAAATTAATATCTGTGCCTGGGAAGGTCGGAGGACGGCGAAATTAGGCTCATTTGAAAGGGCAAGTTCTAATCTATCAAATTTGATAGTTGAAATTTAATTTGGTGATATCAATTTTTTCGCTGTTTTTTTAATGTCAGAGTCAAAGGTAACCCGTGCAAGGGTTGTCTCATTGGAGAAGATGCAAGATCAGTTGGAAGCAATGGAAGCTAGGATGATGAAAGGGGTGGAAAAGATGATAAATGCTTGCAAAAAAGAACTTTAAAAAAGATATTGAGGACTTTAAAAAAGAAATGGAAGAGCTTAGAAAGGAAACAGTGGTGGTGTAAGAAAAAAAGTGCAGGACGTAGAAGGAAAAGTTAAACTCCAGGATTTCACCTTATTAAAAATGCAAGAAAAAATAACAATCCATGACTGTAGATTGATGGAGACACAAATACGTCTGAGAGGAGTACCTGAAGAAGAAAGGACAGACTTAAATGAACATGTAATAAAAATAATTGCTGATTTCTTGGAGGAAGATCCTGAAGGGACTAGAAATATGTATGATTATATGTATAGAGTGAATTCATCATATGCCAAGAAAAATAACTTACAAAGAGATGTGGTTATAAGATATATGACAAAAGGAATGGTGGGGAAAATCTTGAATAAAAATTTTGAAAAGACATTGATAGTGGGAGGAAGCAGGATAAGAATAATGAAAGAATTGCCAAGACAAGTGATAAATGACAGGAGAACATATAAGAAATTAACAGAAAAACTACGTGACAATGGAATGAGGTATAGATGGATAGCACCTGAAGGTTTGAGCTTTGAGCTATAAGGAAGAAGGATTACAATTACAAATACACAGGAGCTGTGTAAATTTTATGACGAGAATAAAGAATTTGCACCATGATGGATTATAAATTATTATAATGGAATGTAAATGGACTAAATTCACCACAAAAAAGAAAGGCAATATTTCATTGGATTAAAACACAAAACTGTAATATAAAAGGGAAAATACCAAATACATGGAAGGAAGCTGTACTTTCTTTGATTCCTAAGGAAGATAGAGATGTCACGAATGTATAGACCAATTTCATTACTAAATAATGACTATAAGATATATACAAGAATTTTGGTAGAACGACTTAAACAATATTTGATAAATTTCATAAAGGAAGACCAAGCGGGATTTCTCCCTAAAAGGCAAATAAGAGACAATATTAGAACTATTGTAAATATTATAGAATATTATGAAACACATCCAGAGAAGGAAGTTGCATTATTCTTTGCGGATGCAGAGAAAGCTTTTGACAATTTGAACTGGGACTTTGCAATAATGGAGAAAATAGAATTGGGGGGAAACTATAAGAATGATAAAGGCAATATATACTGAACAACGTGCAAGGTTATGTATAAATGCAGATCTTACAGATGAAATGATAATCAGCAAAGGTACAAGACAAGGTTGTCCGCTTTCACCTTTGTTGTTTATAATGACTCTTGAAATTTTATTGATGCAAATACAAGATGATAAAGAAATAGAAGGGTTGAGAGTTAAAGGATTTATTTACAAATATAGAGCATTTGCAGATGATATAATGTTTATAAAAGAAAATCCTACACAAGTACAAGAATATGCAGAACTGGCGGGATTTTATGTTAATAAAGAAAAATCAAATTTTTTATGTAAAAATATGCAAGTAAATAAACAAAAGGAGTTGCAGAGACTTAACAGGATATGAAGTTACCTCTAAAGTAAAATATTTGAGTGTGGAAATAACAATGAAGAATATTGACCTGTTCAAAAATAACTATGAAAAGCTATGGCGTAAAATGGATGAAGATATGATAAAATGGAATAAGCTTAACTTGTCATTGCTTGGAAGAATAGCTGCAATTAAGATGAATATTTTGCCAAGAATAATGTATTTTTTTCAAACTATTCCAATTGTGAAAGACAGTAAACAATTTAACAAATGGCAAAGGAAGATTTCGGCATTTGTATGGGCTGGGAAGAAACCAAGGATTAAAATGAAAGTTTTAATAGATGCTAAAGAAAGAGGAGGATTCCAATTACCAGATTTAAGATTATATCATGAAGCATTTTGTTTAGTGTGGATAAAAGATTGGGTGACGCTGTTGAATAAAAAACTTTTAGTGTTGGAAGGTCATGGAAATAAATTTGGCTGGCACGCTTATATGTATTATGGGAAGAAAAATGGATAGTTTTTTCTCTCACCATTATATAAGAAGAAGAAGATGATATTGGATTTATATCCCGCACTCCACTCCGAAGAGTCTCAGAGCGGCTCACAATGTCCCCCACAACAGTCACCCTGTGAAGTGGGTGGGGCTGGAGAGGGCTCTCACAGCAGCTGCCCTTTCAAGGACAACCTCTGCCAGAGCTATGGCTGACCCAAGGCCATGCTAGCAGGTGCAAGTGGAGGAGTGGGGAATCAAACCCGGTTCTCCCAGATAAGAGTCCGCACACTTAACCACTACACCAAACTGGCTCTCTATATAAGAAATAATTTGTTGAATACCTGGATGAAATATAAGGAATATGGTGATGAAAGAAAACCATTATGGATAGTGACAGCAGAAGTGATAAAAATAACAGCTGAGACCGGTGAGGAAAAATGGCTGTCATACAATCAACTGTTAAAAATACAAAGTGGCAAAATAGAATTGAAAACTGCTGTGGAGTTGAATAACAGATATGATTGGTTTCAAATGCAACAAATAAAGAGTTTGGTAGAAAATGATATTAAAACTGAAGGAATAAGACGAGAGCAAACAGAAATGGAAAAAGTTCTACTTGGAAATAATGAAAAATGAATTTCAAAAATTTATGTTACTTTTAAAATGGTTTACAGAGGATGAAGTAGTGAAATCTCAAATGATTAAATGGGCAATAAATGTAAATAAAGAAATACAGATGGATACATGGGAATATTTATGGAAGAACTCTATGAAACTTTCAACGTCAGAGTATTAAAGAGAACTTTTAAAATGATGTATAGATGGTATATGACTCCTAAAAAATTGGCAAAGATGTAACAAGATGCCAGACAGATGTTGGAAATGCAAAAAACATTTCTACCATAGGTTCTTTCTACCGTACGTGGTGGAGTCGTGAAAGAGCGAGAAAGTATTGGCAGATGTTCCAACAAGAAATTTCTAGGATCTTGGGATATGAATTCAAGAAAGCTGCAGAGACTTTTCTGTTGGGATTACAAATGGAAAAATTTCCAAAAGAAGATAGAATTATAATTTGGTACTTCTTTCAGCTGCTAGGACACTATATGCGCAGTTATGGAAGCAAGAAAAAATACCAGAAAAATGGGACTGGATTGTAAAAGTTATGACATGGAGTGAGATGGACAAATTAACAAGAACTTTAAGTATATATGTCAATAGAGAGCCAACCTGAGAACAATAACACAGGCATTTATATCTTGTGTGGTTCATGCTCCCAACAGGCCCAAGGGGAAGAAGCAGTTGCCTGCTTGGAAAGGTGTTGGCAGGAGAGACCATGCAGGGCAAAACATTGCACAGTTGCTTTCTCTGGCTTTCCATCATCACTGGTAAATGTTCTTAGAGGGGAGTGAATGTTACATTTAAGTGTGCTTCCTATGGTAGCAGCTCACCCTTCCCATTACAGCTTCTCAAGTTGCAGCTCGTCAGAGGAGCTTATGGCTGGCAGGGAGGTGTGTAGGAGCACCATGTGGGAGGCTGGGAATTTTAATTTGATCTGTTTTCTAGCTGTCTTTGTTCCTCCCTCTCTCCTGCCAGTACTGGAGGGTGGTGACAGGTCTGAGGCACTGGATACAAAGGGGAAGCCAAAAGGCCAGGTGTTGCTGCTTCCTGTCAGGGAAAAAAGCAGGCCTGCTGACCATTGCTTTTCCATCTGAATCACAACGAGGGCTGGTTTTTTGCAGTTATTGGAAGGTTCATCCAAAGAAGAATGGCAGGGGAGGGAAGAACCATATGTGCCATCATGAACTGCTTGAAAGGAGGGTGGGATGAAACAGGCAGGCAGGTTGGCCCCTGTGATTAAGCAAAGAATGGGAATGTAATTGTCTGGCTGTCAGTCCTCTTGTGTGGATTTTTCAAGTCATTTTGGTTCTATTAGCATGGCAAGATACCTTAGTAAGAGATGTTGCTGTGGTTCTACATACATTCCTGCAGATGTCCTCTGATTTTTTTCCCCTGAGTTGTTCAGGCAGGGTTCTTGCATCTTTTAATAGTCACAGAAATTCAAGAGGTAAAGATAATCCCATCACCACATCTCCGTGTCAGGAAAGGCAGCACCTATTGTATTGCTGCCTTACATGCAAGCATTTTAAGATATGGCAGGCTTGTCAGAAAGAAATGGTTACCTGTGTTTCTCAATGGGAAAGGAGGAATATTTTAAAACTCTGCCTTTTGCACCATAGGAAAATTACCAGTGGGGAAGTATTTGTTATGGAGACACAGCTTCACAGGAGGTACCATATGTGACTTTATATGTGGTACTTTCCCTTAATGCTAGTATTGTGTGTGCACCTTTTGGAAGTGCTTTCTCATGCACCACAGCTGTTGTAACTACTGCGGAATCTGGTTATGTATGCTGCATATTCCTAATCACAGTCAACAGTACTGATGTTCTACATAGGCGTATTCTGAGCCTTGGTTACTCTGAAGTTCAGTTTTCTCCATCCTTGGCCGTTTTCGCACTTAGCGTTTGCTCCCCTTTTTCCGCGGCGCAATTATGTCCGGATCATTTTTCTCGTTTTCCCACTAGTGACTCTTTGCGGAGTCGCCTTCCCTGAAGCCCCGGCTCAAATCGTTTTCCCACTGGCATCGGCTTGAGTCCGATGCCCTGTCAATCATTTTTTTTTTAAAGCGCAAGTCTGGTTGCGTAATGACGTACTAACGTACTAACGTAACATCGAGCTGTTCCCTCCCCTTCTTTTCTTGGACAAACCGCATCACGTGTGCTGCTGCTGCTTATGGATTGGCTGCAGCTGTAGAATCCTCCACAGCCCTTTATGTATTAACGGAAGCATTCACAGTGGAGAATCCTAGCACTAGATTCCCCCCCCCAAATTCTGAAGCACTAGATCCCCCCCCCAAATTTCCTCCACTCTCTTTCCCCTCCCCGGCTGGCGCTTGCAACGGGGACCTGACTGATTCCTGCTGCCAGAGTCCCCCCCCCCCCCGCTCCATTCTCTCCTTCCCCATCTGTGGCGCGTGTGAGGAGCTCGCTCGCGTCTACTTTCTAACCGAGCGGAATGTAGCCAGGGAGAAGAATGCAGGACTCCAACTTCCCATTTTATACATGGCGATTTTGTGCAGGTCCAGAAATCCTGGTGGCACAGCTGAGGGAGGCATTCCCTTTTTAAAACACACACACATGGACGCTTTGGCCCGCACCGGCACTACATTCCCCCCCCCCCAACAATGGTCGTTTTCGCATTATCGAGATAACGCAACAGCGGAATAACGCAACTAAAGTCAATAATAAAAAAAAATTCTAACGAAACCAATTGAAGTGCCAATTGAGGCTATTCCAGGAGGGTTTTTTTTTTTCTATTTGTTAATTTCGAAATATCGCTATTACGCAAAACTGTGAAGTTTAAAAAAAAAAATGGCCGTGCCGGCACTTTGGGGAAGCGCCGCGAAAGGCTGATGATTGGCCAAGCGGGTGGATGGGGTGGGAGGACGGAAAGGGAGAGGGTGACGCCCCCAAAGCAGTCGATCCGGCGTGGATGGATTTCGCACAGGAAACTCCGCTGAGTGGATCCAGAGTGGATCCGGAGGTTTTCGGAAACTCCGGCAACTTGCTGAAAAACATACTCCGGCGTAAAATCCCTGAAGCGCCGGAGCAAAGCGCAGCGCCGGAGCAACATGTGCGAAATCCAAGAGAAGATCCGGAGGTAAATGGGGCGCTACGCCGGAGCAAACGCTAGTGCGAAAACGGCCCTTCTGTCTGCCAGACCTATTATTCCTATTGTATAGAAACGTCTAAGTTGGCCTGGATCAAGCAAGAAGGGGAAGAGAGCTGAACTGATAATAATTTATAGATTGCAACATTGATACATAGTTCAAGTACTGTTTAAGATGGCAAAATAAATTAAATTTTACATGAAAGGAAGATTTGTGCAGGTCTGTGGGTTATTCATGAGTTTCTACAGCTACACTCAAGTGTGAAGCCACATGTTACATTTGCTGAAGTGAGCTGTAGCGCACCAAAGCCTAGGGAAGGTTTCCACCCCACCGCCTGGTTTAGTTTTTCTCCTGGAATGTATCAGCACAAGCTAGTAAGTCTACAAGTAATTGTGTGTTTGCAAGTAAGAGGTAATTTGGATCACCCCCTCCACTTTCCTGCTTTAGAATTCTCTTAAGCTTTCAGGGCCTTGAACAGGCTAATTTCTACACATGTTCCTGTTTTTCCATCTGTGAATGACTATTTCCAATGATCTTTCAGAAGCTCATTCATTGCTTATCAAGCTAGGAATTTTTTCTATTTGGTTAGTGTGTCAATTTTTCTGCATTCCCAGAGAGTTCCCAGAGTACTTGGAGGCCTTTGCCATGTCTTTTGTCAATCCCTTTTTTGTTGTCTGTAAATTAACCAAGTAGACTGTCTCAGCTGTTTTTTTTTTGCTAGATATATGGAGATTTTTGTTTGTATATGAAACATTCTGTGAAAAACCCTAACTAATATTTAGTGGTGGTTTGTGTCCGTTAGTAGTGGTTTTCCATCATGGTTTGCAGTACTTGCTGACTCAAGAAGGAAGCCTGTTTGGCAAGGGTAGAAGTAGAAGGTCATTCTTTTTCCAAAGAGCAAGAGGGTGTGGTGGAAATGTAATTCTGCCCAGCAGTCAAAGGAGAAGTAGATGGGTGTGATTAAGGTGGAGAAGGAGAGCAGAGTCCACTTAGTACTGGCTGAATAGATGAGGGAATTGTGTGACTGAGGGAATTGTGTAGCTGTCCTTATTGCTGCTTCTGCTGCATAGTAACAATGTGTACCCATCTGTTCTTCTCCTGGGCCATAATCTTAACGTAAGGTAAGAGGCTCCCTTCTAGAGAAAAAGATCACGTTAAGCCTCCAGTGGCTTTACTCTTTTGTAACTGCAACCTGTGTGGACTAGCAGAAGAAAGGGTATGCGTGAGAGAGAAATAATCTGCCTTGTGGTAAATTCAGAATGTAAAGAGAAGAAACAAAACCCTTTCCCCCCAAAAAAGCGTGTATTATAGTAGCTATGAATGTGGCTCTGTGGCTTCCCTGCATTGTCCCAGGTTCAAAACGTGCTGCATTCATGAGTTTACGAAGTGGCTTTAGGCAAGCATTGTTCTTAGGGTCACCAGTATTATGTGTAGGGCGTGGGGGGGGGGGGAATGTTTTATCATTTTCATAGAGACTCAATGGCCTGTTGCTTATCAAGTGATGTTGTTTACCTCCATGCCATGGAAAGCTTTACCTACCACCCCTTTTCACACATTAAGCTTCTATTAAAGGGACATGTAGGCCTGTTGGTACCCCAGTGGCTGGACTTTTCTGTCTATATATTATATAGCTCATTTCCTGATCTGCAGTATGGAGACAGTAAAACTGACCTTATAGGAGACTTATTCTTACTGAGTTAATGTTTGTAATCTTTTTAAAATCTCTCTAAAGCATTATTATTGGTATATGAGAATTCTAAGAAGCAGATGCCATTACAATGCAGCAATAGAGAGGACACAAATAAAACCGGTTTGAATCATTATCCTAACCTTATCTACTGTCACCCAAGGTGGATTGTTGAACACATCTGGTGACTGTCTTTTCTTACTTCCCCTTCCCTCTTGAATGTGTTTGTTGTGTATGTGTGTGTAACTGTCTTCTGCTTGTGGTGCACGTATCCAGACCCTGGTGGGATGGAATACCATTCAGTGTGGAGAGACAGTCTACTTATTAATTTTCCATTTGTGCGCAGTTGTACTCAGGATGTGAGAAAGGGGTTATGGTCTCAGCCTTTCTATGTAAAGTGAAAAACTTAAGAATCCAAGTGAACCACCAACACACACACACACACACACACACACACCCCCGGTTCTTCATTCTCCTGTTCCCTCCAAGGTTTCAGGCAAACATCCCACTCACCTGCTAGGTTGTTCCATTGCAACAGGAAGTGCCAGTGTTCCCAGCTGTGCTACTACTTCCCTTTCCCATTGTGATTATTTTGAGGAGGTTGGACCTCCTCTCTGTGCCTTGATTTCCTCACCTTTGTGCTTTGAGAACTTGACAGATGACAGGCTGTTATTAAAATGAGCACATATTGTGGTTTGAGCAGGAAGTGTGCTACTCTAATGTTGTGCAGGTGGGCAGTTTTAACTTTTAGTTCTGATGGTAAGTGGGTTGCAGAGCATTTGTGCATTTAGGCTCCCCCCCCCCTCCCGCCAGCCAAACACACACACATACCTTCCTCAGTGCCAGCCATATCTGAAATACTAGAGGCAGTCTGGATGCACTGGTGGCTAATGCACTGCCGCCAGGCTATTTAATAAATCGGGTTTGCTTTCCTCATAATAATCTGTAGTGCATCAGGAAAGGATTAGGAAAGAAAGGCTTGCCTACCCTTTCTTAGCTCAGCCAGCTACTCCCCCCCCCCTTTTTCAATTATTCTGCCAAGATAAATTTCTGTCCAAAGCTGTAATCTCTGATATGCAGCTTATAAATGAACTGCATATGTCAGGGCTTCTCTGGCCTTTTATTAAGCTGTGGGGGGAAAGAGCATGTGGAGCCAGACAAGCATTGGGTTGCCATTTTTCCTTCCACACTTTACTTCAGTGCTTTCTCTTGTGTTTGTATGCAAAACCCCCTGTAGTCTGAGAGGCACACAAATAACCTATTGCTGTGGTAGTTGTCCAGAATATTGATTGCAGCCTGCACATAATGTTTCCAGGATTGTAGGCAGGAACTCAAAGCATCCAAGTCAGAAGAGGAGAGCTGTGCTGAAATAACTCTCAGATGGTACCTGAACAATGTGGGAAGAGACTCTCCATTGTTGTGAGAGTATGATGGGGGAAGAGAGCTTTCTGCTCTAGAGAACACTGAAGGATGAAAGCACATTTCTTCACTGTTCTTTCTCTGATATTAAGATAGTAGGAGGCATGTTGTTGTTGTCCTTACTAGTAACAACAGCAGCACGCTGAATGAAGAACTACATGGTCGTGAAAGGTGATAGCTTCTAGGAAACATATGCAAAAGGCACAGCTTCCATTTTAGAGGTACAATCACTGCTTTGGTTTGATGTTCCTTTGATGTTGATTCTTACAGTCTATTTGGACTAGAATTAATGGATACGTTAAATATGTGTGTCTGTGGGTGACCTGTCCTCTGACTTCAGACTGCCAAAGCACTGTATCTGGAAGTGTGTGTATGTGTGAGAGAGAAACATCTGGCATTATATTTGCTGTGATAGGATAGGCATCACTCTAGAAAAGGGTGGGTCTGAGGACATATTGATGAAGGGAGGGCAGTCCATAAAAGATGCATGCTGGTTCTGACCCATGCTCCCATCTCACTCGGCATTTGGATATGGATCCAGTGAACTGGACTCTGCTTCTGGAATGTGACTTTCCCATCCACCCCCTTCCTGCTACAGAGCTCTGCTTTTCCTGAAAAGCCACCTCCTGGAGGAAACTTGGAACTGGTGTGTCCTATAATATGGTTGTGAACTTCCCAGTGACCTGTGTGTGGGATTGCAACAGGAAAGAGAAAGTCAGGAGAAACCTTCTTCTTCATCTTCACATGAGCAGAATTGTCCTTCCAGTTACTCAAGGGCAAGTTTGAATCCCAGCCTCTTTTTTTTTTTTAATGGTGAATTTGATGTTATAGGGACTTTTACAAGTATACCATGATGTCAAAAGAGATCCCTTGATAACATCCAGCAGCTGGCTGCTGGAGGTATGTACTGTCTAAACATAGAAATGATGTCCTGCAATATCTAGTATCTTCATCAAATCTTATCCTTCAGGTATACATTTTACCATTAAAAATGCGCTTGTGGCTGTCACTGAATCCCATGGCATTGAATTCCACAGGCTAAAATTGTGCCTTGAGTAAAGAGAATTTACTGGCCTGCCAGCACTGCTTGCAGCTGATAGTTTGCCTCTGGAGTTAGTTTATAATCCTACAGGGGTGATAAAATTCCTGTCAGTGTCATTTTAAAAATAATTAGATGAGTGTCAAATGCATGTCATTATTATTATTCCTGTCAGTTTCATTCTTGGGACAGGCTTGAACATGGAGTCTCTGAATGAAATAGACATGAAATTGGTGCACATTTCGATATGTGAAAGCTATATTGATACAGATCTTCAATCCCTGTTTTAATATATATGCAGAATAAACATCCCCTTTTGACTTTTTAAATTTAAGTTATTCTGCTGCTGAAGACCTCAGAGAGAGGTCTTCTCTATCTCTCATCCCTATCCCATATCACTTCTTGGGGTCTTAGAAGTTTTTTTTGGCTAGCACAGAATTAGTCTGACGCTCTGTTCCTTGCCACCATGCCTGGAGCAGGAGTAAATATATCCAGTTAGAACATGTGGTGACTGTCCTCTGCTTCCTATTTGGAAATTAAGACCATGCTAAAGAAACCTTGAAACATACAGCTCTTTTTTGCAATCCCTATGTGGTTGCCAGAGGTGAAGCTGTTTTCTTGCTAAGGCCAGACTGTAGCAGGGGGGCATGCACAGAGAAAGTGAGAATTTTTTGCCACTTTTCTGCCATAACAGTAGAGTCAACACTGCTGTCTCCACATGGTGTTCTCGTGGCTAGAAATAACCCCCAGAGGTAGCACTTAACACATCTCCTCTCCCTGTTTTTTCCTCTTGTGTTGTCTTTGGTGCTTGGTTTCAGATTCTCTCTCTCCTTTTCTCTTTCCCTTCTCTGACAAAATAACTTCTGCAGAGGTGAGTCAACCTTTCTTGGCACTCAAATATACTCTGGCGCTGAGTGCTAATTAAAAGGTGTGATGGGAGCCTTGTAATCACTCAGTATAAAACACTGTGATTTGCACTGAGGAGGAGAGTATCATTACCCGATTTTTAAAATATATATAAAGTCTGTCAGGAAGGTTTTAATTTTATAAACTCTCTCTTTTTTTAAAAAAAATATTAATTTTATTTATGTTTAAGTGCTTTGGCTGTTTAAGCACTGTCTAGTCAAACCTATTTCTCATTGGATAAATTGTTTGTATGCTTGCTAAGGGCTCTGTATTCATACTCAGGAAAGTACGGCTAGTGGCAAGAGCCATGTGCTCTGCTGGGCAACTGCTCTGTGAGCAGAGTGTTTGAGGACTTATCTGAAACAGAAGTTGCCTGCCAGAACTCACATATAAACCTGTCTACTGCAACTGCATTTCTCCTTCAGCTACTTGTACATTTAAATTACCCAAGAGGGATCTCCTGAAGAAAATGGAAGTCAGCACCACCATAAGGCAGAGTCAGCCTAATGTGTACACACGCACAGGTGAATTGATGCAGATGTGCATCTGTGTGTACATCTACAAAGCAATAGTTATCATTTGCCACATATCTCCCACCCCCAGTTGAATGCATGTGTTTTGATCTGGATGGGGAGGTATGGCACACTTTGGAAGCAGTAGTTGTTAAATGTGACAAGCTGTTGGGCTGGATTTCTTATCGTTTGGATTTCCACCCAAGTTGCTGATGGTGTACTCATTCATCATGGGTTTGTGCATACAATTACAGGATCATTGCAACAGGCAGTAATCACATATTTTTGTGTTGACCATGTTGTTTATCTGATAAGGATCTTCTGCTTTTTTAAAACATGAAACACTGCTGTATAACTTGGCTGGGGTGCGGTCAGACGGAACATTAACCGCGACTCACCCATGCCCCCCATGCGGAGTTAAAGCGGACGTCCAGACATTCACATCTGTCAAACGATGTGGAGTCGTTATCATCCTGACTTGCCCCGCATGAAAAAGTCCGGTCCTTTTTCAAAACAGCGGCACAGGATCGGCTTTTTGTTGTTTGGACAGCTCACGCGCGATACTGCCTCTCACCTCACAGACATGCGCATTGCCAGATCATCCGGGAATCTGAGGTGGCGCTTCTGCTTCTCCAATCAACACAGGATCAGGGGGGGGGGGGACGTTATCCCACTATTCAGAACAGGAAAATATTCTTTTTTTTTCAATGTGGAGGATTTCAAGATATCATTGTCACTGTCAATTTCTAGGAAAATAATTCCTGGCAGTTCCGTGGTTTGGATCGGCAATGTTAATTCCGGAAACTTTCCCCCTTCCCCCCTGCCACTGAAGCAAGGTTTGATTTCCCAGCTCCAAACAGTTGGGCACATGTTCAATGGACCCCCCCTCCCAGAAATCTCCATCACCGTGTGATCGATCAACTGCTTTTCACTAACGGGACCAACCCTTTATACCACCGTTCATGTGAACGCCGCCACGTCGGATTTTTCTGCCCTGGTCCAGAAAAAGGCTCTTCCATCTCGCTTTAAGTGGTAGGTCTGGCCGCACCCCTGGAGCAGAATTTTGGTACATCCTCATCATATGTTCTTATGTGACCTTTGGAAGCAGTTGTCTTGCATCTTACTCTTTCAGAGGGTCATAGTAGTTAGATTTCTGGTAAAGCCACGATTGTAATGTGTGTAGATGTCTTTGGCTAAACTGCAAGAATGTCATAGATCAAGAAGGGATAATAAGATACTTCAATGCATTCAGCAGCGCTGTGGGGCATGAAGCCATACGTTTTGTGAACTGTGGGAGTTAATGAGATATAATGATTGAATCAGACTAAGAGAGAGGGGCAGGTTCAAAATCCTACTCAGCCCTAAATTTCACTAGGTGACATTAGATTAGTTTCTCCCTCTCTTGATTTAGTCTACTCTACAGGGTTGCCGTGCGGAGAGAAGGAGAGAACCATGTACAGTGTCCCTCTTTGATGAAAAGACAGGGTAAAATAATTAAGTTAAGGTTTCAAACTGATCAAGAAGTTGTGGGGTTTTTGCCCTTTATTATAATGTAGCTTGCTCCTGAGCACCTCCTTTTCTCAAAGACACCAAATAAGATATTTCCCTTACCAATTGCTGCCCTGGGGGAACCTGTACAAACAACATCCCCTCTGTTAAAGCTGTTCGTTAAATTTGTCCATAGCAACAGAGAAAGTAAAGCGTGTTCATGACACCCAGGTAGGAAAGCAAACAGCTGCTGCTTTAAGTGGCTGAGATGGCTGTCCCAGCCTAAGAAGGTGGGTGTCTATGTTTGGGGAAGGAAAATGGTGTGAGGAGGGGGTTGGGGGAATGCATCTGGCCAACTCCTTAATCCTGCTTTGATGATGACTGACTTGGGTTGTTGTGTGTGATGTGCCAGACACCTTGGTGTGAGATATCACAGCCAGACCCAAATGTAGCTTTTAACAGTTATGAAGAAAAGGGCTGCAAATCTCATGTGTATTCAATTGTCCTCAGTTATAGCTGCATGAAAACACTATAGATTTTCCTCACTTTCCTGCTTCCTTTTCAGTGTGTGTAGATCAGTGCAAGGAAAGCTGTGAATTCACATTGTAGGAAGCTGCAGTTGTATAGTTATGCATGGAGCAAAACCACATGTGTGCTGACATTTACATCTACATGCAGGTTGCATGCTAATTCCTTCCCAGAAGTGCTACCTGCATAAGAAACTTGTGATATTAGAAATATTTGTTACTCTGAGAAAAGCAACATGAGCAATCTGGTTTACCATAAAGGTCTGAGGAAATTCATTCTTCTTTAGGGAACAGAGTTTTGTTGTCTACATGCTGTTGCTTCCAGAGCATGTCTTGATCCACCCTTGTGTTCTCAGGGAGCAGGCCTGTGGCCAGGAAATTTTTAGTGGGGGGTCACTGGGGAAACTGGTGGGGCATGATGTCATAATTTAAAAATAAACAAACAGAAATCTCCAGATGTTTCCCTGGAATTCTGCCCTATGGCAGAGAGCAAGTGCACATACCTGAGGGAGCCAGCCAAGTAGTGAGTGCACAGGATTTGATGGTGAGAAAGGAATGTGCTCTGCACACGTCCACAGTGAGAAAATGTTTCTACACTACAGCCTGCTGGCGAGTCCAGTGATGCATGAAAGCAAACCCTGGGAATCCCTTGTCTAGCCGTCAGCAGTCGGAGGAGGGGCATTGGCATCTTGTTTCAGAATCTCTGAATACAGGCAGGGATAGAGGGTGACCTTTGTCCCACAGGAGGCCTGGGTCTGACTTTGCACCCCAGTTTGGAAACTTGCTGGTGATGAAAGCAGAATCCCACTCTCCCCCTTCTAGCAGCCTGATCCAATGCACATTCACTCCACAAGAAGCCAGCTTGTGCTACAAGAGCAGCAGGAGCCAATTGCCCAGAGCCAGCCTGGCCACTTGCCTGCCGTTGCTTCTGCTTTCCTTCCAGGAATGCCACCCTCGGGCCCCTGAGCACTGCCAGCCCTTAGCAGCAACGCTGGAGCTCCCTTCATCAGGGCAGGGTGCTGGTGCAGCCCAGTGCAATTTAAATGGATTTAAAAGTTAAAGGGATTTTTAAATTTGCAAAAAAAAAAGTTGTGGGGCATGGAGGGAGAGTTGGGGGCATGGCTACAATATACTTCACCATGGCTCAGTTTTTGAACTCAGATGAATGAAGATGGAAGAGGAACTCCTTTGTGATCCTCGGAAATGTGCTCAGGATAGGATCCTGTCTCATAGGATAACTGCCAAAGTGTGGCTTCAGTTTCCAACTGTAGACAGGTGGTGGTTGGCAGGGTGGAGTTTGAACATGGTGAAACACCTGGTCTAGAGCCTAATCTGATTAAAATGCTGAAAGAGGAAAGGGGGATGGGATGGAGGATCCCCACTGCCCTTTGCTTTGGCAAAGCAGTGCCGTGGAAGTGTGTTAGGCATGACTGCTGAATAAGCCTGGACACGTTTCCCTTGCAGAGTTCCTTTGTATGCTGAAGTGAATAGAATAATAATTTGTGCTTGATCTCTGCTCTTTGATCTTTGACTGGCTGTACTTTTTCTAATCACTTTCATCCTTCTCTATCTTATCTGTTTAAAGGTATTTAATGTGCATGTAGTAGCATAGTATTTTGGCTTCTCTAGGTAGATCAAATCTAAACCCATTTGTGCAAACGTTGCCTAAAGATTACTGGAAAAACTGGCGTGATTCATAGATAACAAGCCATAGTCACACAGCAAGGTTGAGGGACAAGCCACTCTTCATTGATGTCCTGGAGGCAAGGGAACAAACCATAGTTTGTCATTCTGAGAACAAATACAGGTAACAGGTGAAGGGTGGGGGAGTGTTGGCCTGCCTGGTTGTTTGTTTGTTTTTTTTAAAAAAATCTTGCTTGTGAGGGAAGCAAGACAGGTGGTAGACAGTGATATGTAAAGTTCAAGGCTCTCTCATCAGTCTGTGAAGATTAAATTGTGTGTGCATGCTCAACTACAATTTGGATCAAGACCACACATAGGAAAGGAGAAGGTGTAACTGGTCAAACCCTTTCACTAGTCAAAACCAGACTTCCTGGGCTGTTGATAGTGCTTATTTACATTCTACAAATTGGTGATAGGTCCATGAATAACATTGAAATAGTTGTCCTAGACATTAGGAACTATTTAACTGTGTATTGATGGATATTCTGTGAAGAGGATTTGAAATCCACACAGAAAGCCCTTGATGTATATAGATCAGTGCTATAATGAGTTTCTTTGCATTTCATTGGCTCATTGGCATTGCCTTGTTTTTTAAAGATAGCTGTGCATCACTAGCTATGCAGCACCACTCAGTGCCAAGACTTGGGAGCTGGAGGACTCAAGTAGGTGTCAGAATTTCAGAGATCTGTGCAGCACCTTGGGTCATCCTTCCTCATGGTCTTTTGTTTTCCTCTCCCAATTTCCTTCCCACTGCCTGCCACCTTGGGACAGGAAGAATGAGCACTAGCTTACTTTGAATTCTTGAGCTGATGTTTCTTACAGTGATCTTTTTTGTAGTGCCAGCAGTGATTGGAGCCATAGTTTCACGGCACCTGCTGCACATGGCTTAGAGTCTCCATTTGTTGAGCAAACTAGAAATGTAGGAAGGGTCATGACTGACAAATGAGTAGTGAAGCCAAGGGACAGAGTGTGATTATAAAGAAGGAGCAGCGGAGGAGAAACTAGATTTCTGTATAGCAAGACAGCATTCACAGTTTTCCCCCGTTGCTCCTTACAGAGGCATCCCCGGTCATGTACAATGAGTTGAAAGTAAATTCTATTGTTTTCAGAAGGGTCTTCCTTCCAAGCTATTGCAACTGTATTGGTTTGTAGGAAAATGACTTTTATTATAGTCATGGATTCACAGATTCTCCCACCCATCATTCTGCAACCTGTACATTCTTCCAAGATAGACATTGGTAATTTTTGAATTTTAGCATCTACACATGGCTGACTTCCCCCTTATGTCCCCTCATATGATATGCTTCCCCCTTCTTGTTCTTATCTTTAATAGTTAGTCTTTGCATGTAGAATTGGAGTGTCTCAAAACTCATCCCTAGCTACCAGTCCCTTATTACTACCTAAAGAGTGATGCTATTAAGGTGATGGAGTTTGCCCTGCAGCCTGCCTCTTGCTGTCCTGCAACTGTTGTTTTGAAAGTCCTCCCTATGTTCCAGTGAATGCATGATCTCAGCCTCGCAGGACAGAGGTGTAATGCAGCTGTTTATTATTCTGGGCAGGTTCGTCTGCAGCACTGCATCAGCCATCATTTTTCATCAGCTGCTAGCTCCCTCCCTCCTCTTCTTCCACACCCCCTTGGTTGTGTGCTCATTCTCCTTTGCACCCCCTCTGTGCTTCCTCTTCTCATTTCTCACTTGACTAAACTCAGAAATTGTCAGAAGAAGATTCTCTGATATGAGTGGGTGAATTTGCTAGTTAGGGAGTGGCTGTGATAGCAGTATAGTGAATGAGGCTTGGTAGAAATGTTAGGGATGCTGGATAAGCAGATACAGAGGGGTTTTGATGCATGGGGCTCTTCTCAGTTTCATTTTCCCAAGCTTCATGTTGCTCAAGGTTGTCTTTTGCAATGCCTCTGCAACAGTGCCTCTTTTGCCTTTCCATCACTAGTTTTCTTCATTTGAATAAAGCCTTCGTGTGCTCATCAAAAGCCCTAAAATGCCATCCAGGCAGGCAAAGCTTTGGCAGCTCCTCTCTTTTGCCTTCCTTAGAAGGTGTCTTCTTCCATATGCATAGGTAAATGCATTCACCTCTACTTGTTGGCAGAATAGACTACAGTAGATTTTAAACTTCCTGATCTCAGGAGGAATCTCATTCATTTCTTGTGGCATTTTTCATGTATAAACAATTTTATTAGTACTACCATATTTCTTGTGGCATTTTTGAGCATTGAGGAAGATTCTCTATTATAGGGTGCATTCTTCATTCATGCAGGCCTGGCCACTGCCCCATATAAAGTGTGGGTATACTATATCCAAAATATTTTGTCTCAGTGGCTGGATGTTACAGAAGAAAATTGGCAGTGACAGATAACCTCCTTGGGGATCTGTGATCAGCCTCCAGGAATTTCAAAACCATGAGTTCAATTATGGATTCAAGAGGGGGTGTATTGCAGAGATGAAGGGTACCAACATTTTAAGGCTTGTTGCCGGTTCTTTTCCTATCATACTGAAAGCCAGTGTGTATAGTAGTTAGACTGTTGGACCCAGGTTCAAATTACCACTATTTTGTGGAAGTTTGTGGGGTGATGCCAGGCCAGCCACACACTCTCAGCCTAAACAACTTCACAAGGTTGTTGTGATAATGAAATGGAAGAACAGTAGAAGCTCCTTTGATTTCCTATTAGAGAGAAAAGCCAAGTATGAATAAATAAATATGGAATGGCTTGACTAGCTGTTTCTCTGTGATATATAGACCCTTTCACTTTTTATTTTAACTGAATGTATAGCCTGTCTTATCCTTATCGCAAAGCATTATGCAAGGAAATATACACTTAAGAACCAAACATAAAATTCCTCTTAAGTTAAAATTTTAAGAAAACACTACCCTTAGCTATGTGCATACTGGTTTAATTCTGCTTCCCAGTCTGCATTAAAGGCCTTGCAAAACTGCTGAAAGGTTTTGAGGTATGACGGATTTCTAATAAGAGGGGCTAGTGATGTTGATTTGATATGTGGATGTTCACCTCATGATGTTGCTGTTTGCTTTGAGCAGTCCCATCCAGGAACAGAAGAAGGGATAAGTTTTTTAGGTTTCATAGAATCATAGAGTTGGAAGGGACCTCTAGGGTCATCTAGTCCAACCCCCTGCACAATGCAGGAAAATCACAAATACCACCCTCTAAATTCACAGGATCTTCATGTCGGTGCAGACGCTAGCAGAGTGAGCGGTGTGATGAGCCCGACACTGAGCTCCAGGAAAGAAGTCAGCCAGACACCTGCAACTAGTGCCAAAGTAGTGTATTTACAGTATATACAATACGTGCTCTCTAGTGCAGTCCAATATATTGATCACAGGAACAAAACGCTCCGCCAGCAATTCAATTCTCAGAAAGAGACCTGTGCATTGCAGACACAGTTCATTTATAGTCCAGTCAGCCAATCCTGGCAGTGCATTGTCATGCTGACTCAGCAGGTTCCTTCACCTGTCCTCAGCCGGCTCAAACCAGCCTGCTGATAAGGTCACTGTGACCTAGCATGCCTGCTAGATCACCAGCTGTCATTACAGAGCTGTCAAAGCTGGGTTAAGATAGATTCTTTCTCCAACACACCTCCTAATCTATCGAACCCACAACACTCAACCACAGTGAATTTTAACATTGGATACAGTTTACATTCATGCCTGGTAACTGTACAACACTCACAATGTTTTGCATTGTTATACACACATGCCTTCACCTTTGGTTCACAGACAGCAACATTGCATACTTTACATATTTACAGATTTACAATTCCCAATCCAGGAATTCATTGTCACTGTCCTGGTCAGCCAGTTCCCTCTGGCGTTTGGCTTTAGCCTCCCTATTCCGTGCCTCACACTCTGCCACCCAGACCTTCCACGCCTCAGCCTTTTTCCTGAGCGTTTCCTGGAACCCTGGTGGGTCTGGTTTAACTGTCAGTGTAACATAAGGCACCTTGTACCTGGCAGGCGGTATACCCTTTGTGGCCCTAGCAGATACTCGTGGCCCTGTGCTCGGACCGGGCTCGTCTCCTTCGAGCTCATCTGTTGCCACCTCCTGGCCTGGTTCCTCCTGTTGACTCAGAGGTTGCACCTCCTGACTTTCAAGTTCCACCTCCTGACTTTGCACCTGAGGCTCTGTGCCAACTTGGAGCTCACCTTCCTCTGCTTGTCTGCTTACCAGTTCCTGGTCGGGAGATTGTTGTTCCTGCCTAATTACCCTTGGCAGGACTCCAGCACCGTTATCAGTGCTTGGCAGCAGTACAAGTTCTTTCTCAGTAGAGTGTAACTACGGCCAGCTGGCGCTTTCATTAAATTGGGCAGTCTTACTGAGCGTTATCTTCGCTTCCTTATCGCAAAAGCGATAACACCTGGCTTCTGGCTTGTAGCCCAGAAAAGTTAGGCTCTCTGCCCGGCCATCCCCCTCCCTCCTGTCCTCGGAGGGGATGCCAACCCAGGCTTTTGTCCCAAAGACTCTCAGATACCTTAAGTCTGGACACTTATTGTACAGCCTTCTTAAGGCAAGTCATTCACAGCTTTGGACCAAATGCGATTATACACAAAAACTGCTGAATGCATGGCCTCGGCCCAATAAACAATTGGCAACTTTGCATCTTCTAACATACAGTACATCACATTTTGCAGTACAGCTCCATGCCCATTTTCTTGGGGTGTGGCTGGGTTCACTAAACGGTGGGCAATGCCCTTGCTCGCCAGCCAACGTTTAAATTCATTAGACAAGAATTCACCCCCACGGTGGGTCTGAATAGCTTTGACACGCATATCCAACTCCCTCTCCACCGCTTTGACCCATTTTGTGAATACCTTGTACACCTCGGATTTGTGCACCATAGCAAACACCCAAGAGTACCTTGTGTGGTCGTTGGTGGCCACTAAGCAGTATCTCCTCCCCGACAGACTTTTTGGCAATGGGCCTATAACATCTAAATGAATGAGTTCTAGGGCACGCTTACTCTCCCTTTTGCTTTGCTTAGCAACAGCACAAGCCCTGCTCTTGGTCTTTTTGCAGACCTGGCAGTCTAGGTAACACTTACAGGGCTTCACTTTCAGACTTGGCACCAACTGCAGGGTCTTTTTCAACGCTCTAAACCCACAGTGCCCGAGTCTCCTGTGGAGCAGATGTATACACTGATTGTGCACTGGCACATTTGACACCCGTGCCACCTGGGCACAATGACTCTGAACCACATATATATTTCCCTCTCTTTTCCCAGTTGCAAGCAGCTTCCCCCCACCTCCTAGGATTTTACAACAGGCTTTTTCAAACTTCACCTGATAACCTTGGTCGATTAACATGCTCACACTTAGCAAGTTCGACCTTAATGTGGGTACACACAGAACATGCTGCAAAGTGCAATTTAACACAGGAAATTCAATACTGCCTGAGCATATAACAGCTGCGGAGGTCCCATCAGCTAATCTGACATGACTGTGCTCAGGAATGTCAACATTACTCAGCAGCTCCTTGTCGCAGCAGAGATGGCTCGTTGCACCAGAGTCTAAAGTCCAGGCAGACCCTGTGCTCTCTCCTGCAGACGTGACCAGCCGGGCTTCTTCCTCACACGGGCTGGTGGTCCTCTGCCCTCGCTGCCTCCGTCCGCGCCGCTTCCCCTTCTCTGGGCACACGCGTAGCAGGTGCAGGGACGATCCACAACCATAGCAACGTCGGACAGCCAGTGCAGTCGGCTCCTCTTCAGCCTTTGGTTGCCTGCCAGCAGCCGAAGCCGGCTCGCTCTTGGACGCCTTCCCAGACGAGCCGATAGCCACACGCTCCTCAGCCGACACCCCCGGACAGCTCACTGCCGCAATCCTCTCTTGGAAATCAAGCAGGTGGGCACACACGTACTCCATTGTCAGAATTGCCACATCAACCGTCTCCAGGGATGTTATCAGGGGAGTAAACTCGGGTGGCAACGACGACAGCAAAATATAAACTCTGTCGTCGGGAGCTACAGTTTTGCCCCTGGCCTCAAGCTCAACGAAGCAGTCCGTTAGCTTCTTGATGTGCTGCCTTACACACCCTCCGGCTGGCATTACAGTGCGGAACATCTTCCTGGTCAAGGCCATAAGGGAGCCAGCAGTGGTACTAACATGAACCCCACTGAGCGCATCCCAGGCAGCCTTGGGAGTGTCCTTCCCACGCACATATACTAGTTGGTCATCTCCTACTGCTAGCACGATGTTTGCCAGCGCCTTATCGGCTAACACAGTCTGGGCAGGAGATAACGCGGCAGGGGGATTACTTACAAACAGCCATTGCCCCTCACGCTTAAGGTAGTGTTCCATTCTCTCCACACCGCGTAGTTGGCTGAATTAAGCTTCTCGACGGCCACTGCAAGCTGCTGCTGAGCCATGATGCCGACTCCTCCACACAGCTGGCTGCCGTCCTCCCTCTGGCTCTCAAAATGAGATAGCTGGTGCTTCTTTGTCCTTCAACCGGCGTTCCTCGCCTCCGGCTCCTTCCGAACTCTTGGTCAGCTCAACTCTCACGGTGCTCCTCTGCGCAGCGGAACCGCTCTGGGCCCATAACCCTGTCGGTGCGGACGCTAGCAGAGTGAGCGGTGTGATGAGCCCGACACTGAGCTCCAGGAAAGAAGTCAGCCAGACACCTGCAACTAGTGCCAAAGTAGTGTATTTACAGTCTATACAATTCTAGTGCAGTCCAATATATTGATCACAGGAACAAAACGCTCCGCCAGCAATTCAATTCTCAGAAAGAGACCTGTGCATTGCAGACACAGTTCATTTATAGTCCAGTCAGCCAATCCTGGCAGTGCATTGTCATGCTGACTCAGCAGGTTCCTTCACCTGTCCTCAGCCGGCTCAAACCAGCCTGCTGATAAGGTCACTGTGACCTAGCATGCTGGCTAGATCACCAGCTGTCATTACAGAGCTGTCAAAGCTGGGTTAAGATAGATTCTTTCTCCAACACTTCATTGCTGTCAGATGGCCATCAAGCCTCTGTTTAAAAACCTCCAAGGAAGGAGAACCCACCACCTCCTGAGGAAGCCTGTTCCATTGAGGAACTGCTCTAACGATCAGGAAGTTCTTCCTAAAGTTGAGCCGGAAACTCTTTTGATTTAATTTCAACCCATTGGTTCTGGTCCTACTTTCTTGGGCCACAGAAAACAATTCCACATCATCCTCTATATGACAGCCCTTCAAGTACTTGAAGATGGTGATCATATCACCTCTCAGCCTCCTCCTCTCCAGGGTAAACATGCTCAGCTCCTTCAGCCTTTCTTTATAGGACTTGGTCTCCAGAAGTTCTTAGGAAGTTCTTCCTAATGTTGAGCTGGAAACTCTTTTGATTTAATTTCAACCCATTGGTTCTGGTCCTACCTTCTGGGGCCACAGAAAACGATTCCACGCCATCCTCTATATGACAGCCCTTCAAGTACTTGAAGATGGTTTGTTGGATCTCTTCTCCCCAAATAATCACAGATCATCTGCTGTTATGTAACTCATCTCCTCTGCATACCTGTTTATTCCTCCTTCTCCAGTGTTTGTTTTCCCTGCTTCTGTTTTTTGTGTAGTCTTTGTCCAATTCCAGATTTTCTAAAACAAATTCAAATTCAAGCATCTCCTGTTACATCTTGGAACTCCAAATTCATGCTGAGATAGAAAATTATTTTGGAACCAAAGTGTACTTTTGTCCTACAATGTAAGCACTTTACAAATAAGAATTTGGTTTTCAGGACAATCTCTAAAACAAAAGCAGGTTGCTAAAGCTGTTCTTCCTCCTTATCCTACATGCAGATTTCACAGAAGTTGATAACTGAGGCCATGTATCCACAACAGGCTATGTAAGGGGACATCTGGATCCAAAGAGTGCCAGAAGTACAGTACTAAGCAAATAGTGTATAGGGAAACACAAATAGAGAGTGTGAAAGAATATGGCAAGAAAGTATTTGTCACTGTTGCATAGACTGTTCTTTGTTGCATAGCATTGCATTGTGAAAGACCTTGTGTCAGGCATTCTCTCTCAGCCTAATCTATGGCTGCCCACCTGGATCTAGTTCTGAGAGTTATTGGTAGAACAAATGCAGGGAACCAAGCACACCCCTCTGAGCTCCTTGAATAAATGATGGGATAAAGGTGCAATGGTAAAAACAGTAATAAATTTGCTGTGTTTTTAAGGTAAATCTGAAGTTTCTCGTGGTTGTGTATTAGATTCTGCATGGAATATTGCTTGCGTAGAATCTTGGAAGATGAACAGTCCTCCTGTATTAGAGCCCTTGCTTGTCCATTTTATTATGTAATCATACAGATTTGAATTTGAAATGTTGGGGGCATTTAGCCAATGCTGCAGGAAGAGTTCATTATAGTAAGCCAGTAGGGCCTTCAAAGAAGCTTTTTTAATGGAAATCAAGTCCCTAGCTAAAATGATCTTTTGGACCTTAAAACGTGCACATCGAATTGTGATCTTTCACATTTTGAATCTCGAAAGCTCTGAATTAATGACTTGGATTTTGATAGAATAATCAAGCTTCCAAGTCCTTGGAATCAGGGGGGTCCGCTTGTCTGTCAGGCTCTGCCTACATAATGTCCTGCTATCTATTGAGCTTATAATATAAGACACGTGCTCTCAAGGGCTCAGTACCCTTTTAGGGACCTAAATAAGATCAGATTGAGTGCCCTTTTGGAATGCATTTATAGAAATGCTGCCTTTGAAAACAAAGCCACTTAAATCACTACAGATCAAAAGCTGTGAGGAAACAAGCTATGAGGGAGAAAATTGCACACATTTTGGTCATTCCTGCTTAGTTGCATCTTGAGTGAGACTGCTTGAGGCTGCAATCCTAGCAATAAACTCCAGAAGTTAAGTGAAACTTATTTCTGAGTATATATGGACAGGATCACACTGCTGTTGTGCCTAACAGTGGTGCCAAGCCTGATTAAGAACATTGCCCTGGAACCCTCTTTCTGTTTGTTGGCCTGTCTTGTAGAAGGTCCTTGAAAGCAAATGGGAACAGAGACCTTTTCCTTCTCCTGCAAAATTTTATTTTTAGCTCCCTTCTTCCAACCTGTGGCAAGGAATCCCTGGTGTTCTAATTCTGAGAAGGAAAGGAATATCGCTGTTTGGAATGGGAAGATAATGATAGGTGCCCTGCAGGCTCCTCTGGAGTAATTATGGACTCCACCATAACAATATTAATTAGCTGCCTTTTTTCTTAACCTCTAAGCTCTTTTCAGAAGATGTTATTTGCTATTAAAGAAGGGAAAATAGCAAAAAAAATAATCTCCCACTGCCCCTCCCCAACATGTTATTAATCAGCAGGGGTTTGTTTAATTGGATCTGCCTTCTTAGCCTCCTACCACAGGAAGCTTTAAAGTCTTTAAACATAGATGAGTAGCTGCTACCTGGGCTTCTAAGTAGCTGTGCCAGGTTCTCCCAAGTCTACACCTCCGAGTGAGTGAGATTGGAACCTGCCCCCATCAATGATCTGTTTTTGGAGTTCTACATTTTTTCCCACTGTATTACTCACTCTTCTCCTTTATACACACTTCACCCCCATGCACACAGAGTCCCCCCCCCCCTTCCTGATTACTGTTTCCAAGATTATATAGTTGTAAAGAGTTGTGACCCGGATAACTCAAGTTAGTTGGATCTGGTCAGCTCTGAGAAGCTAGGCAGGGTCAACCCTTGTTAGTACTTGGATGAGAAACCACTGAAGGATATCAGGGTTGCTTCACAGATGCAGGCTATGGTTAACCACCTCTGTTCATCTCTTGCCTTGGAAACTTTGTAAAGACACCATAAGTTGTTTGTGATGTAGCAGCATTTCCCACTGTAGTTGTCAAGGGCCTGTAGTTGGAAGTTTGTTTTGCAGTGTAATGAAAGCACCAGTGACTCCAAGAATTGTAGTTTTGATTGAGATGAGCTGAAGTTTCACATAATACTTGCCTGGTTTATAAGCTGCTGTAAGGATTGCTTTCATAATATGTGTAATGCTGAAAACATTATGCCAGTCTTAAGTAATTGACAGCAGAAACTACACCATTTGGGTACATCACCACCCAGGTTTTCCTCCTTTATTTCTGTGCCTTTGTCAGTTGTATGAGAGACAGAATTCAACAGGTAATGATTTCCCATTGCAGCATTTTCTTGATAAGGAAGTTGTATCAGCTGAATTCATAGGACTCAAAAAGGCAGGAAAAGCAGCACATTTGTTCTAATAACCTCTGCTATCTTTACAGGACAGAAAGGGTATCCCCCCTCCCTTTACAGTCTGCTCCCATAAGCTTTGCTTATTTCCTATTTTCAGTTACCAGGCCTTCTGTCTACTCTGGGAAGGACTTGCAGGCTGTCTTTTACCTAGAATCCTGTTTGGTCTCTTAGCAGTAGTTGAGGCTTGATCTAGACATGATGCCAGGTGAGCTAAAAATGCTTAAAATATAGTGTAGTAAGACCCTCAGAATTGTGTTTAGTATAAGCACACCAAAGATTTAGGGTTCTTGTAGTCTCTATGTTGGCATGGTAGCACTTTATATGAGCCAGTGTCTTAGATCCTTCCTTTCCAGGTGGGTGGCAAACAAGACCTGTTCCACAGTAGTACACTTGGAAGTACCACAGTCGTACTCCTTCCCATAGCAGCCTGTTGAATGCCTGTTCTTTAAAATTTCAGGTGGCAAGTTAGTTTGATTCATCTTGATTGGTTTTGGTTGTATATATGTGCGCGCTCTCATTTGTTCTCTCTCTCTCTCTCTCTCTCTGTCTCTCTCTCTCTCACACACACACACACACACACCATGCTGTTCCCTTCTGTATACTGGCATTAGACATATGTATCTTTGAACTGATATTGTTTTCTCTTCTGTTGATTATTAGCTGAGATGTTTTAATTGTTAATTTTATTTGGGAGCCACCTTAGATACCCTTGACTGAAAGGCAGGGTATGAATTTTAAAGACAAGTTTATTATTTGATATGCATAGTTGTTAGCTGCCCTGAGCCCGTTAGGGGAGGGATATAAATCTGATAAAATAAATAAATAAATAGCAACTCAGGGCCCAGTTTACAAGGCCTGTGGGGTGCTGCCTGGGCAAACCTTTTTAGCCTACCCTCCATCACCTTTAAATTGTACCTGAGTTGAAGGAGCTAGCCATGTTGTACACAACTACTTGTAATTTTATTTTGTGCTCTTGTCAGAGAAAAGCTGCTTGAGGAGGGGGGAGTCTGGGGGAAGTTGGGTTCAAGAAGTGTTAATGCACACATCACAACCTTGTCTGCATTCTCTCTGCCAGTGTTGTTTTTCATTTCAAAACATGCAGTGGCAGGGGTTCAGTTATATGCAAATGCATATACCATACAGTTGGTTTCATGGGATCAAAAGGTACCACGTGGAGTTCACTGTGGATAAATCCTTTCCCCTTGGCCTAGGAGGTGAATGGCAGTGTCAGAGCTCTTTGTCTTGTTGGCTCAGGAATTTATTCTTACTAAATCTTCTCTGTGCAGGGGATTCTGGGTGAAGAATAGCAGTACAATTTGCCCTGTTTTGTTGGGGCTGAGAGGATGTGACTAGGGAGCATAACAGTTTGTCCTTTGAACACTTCCTTACCCCCCTCAGTTCCTCCATCATCCATCTGTTGCCGTTCCCTTTTCTATCCTTCTGTAACTGGCGATTTCCTTGAGGCAGATTGTCATTTGCCAATGCTGGATGCTCTGGTTTGTGGTAGAAGCTGCTTATTAGCTCATATTATATTGCTATGTCTAGTTCAACACAGTGAATGGCAGTCTCTGGCTCCTGCTAAATAACAGTATAATTTCTTTAGCTCAAATCACAGGAGAAGTAGTTATTTTGGTACTCTATTCAAGTGTGGTTAATGACTTCTTAGTTAGACTCATTATGTTGCTTGCTTATCAAGAAAAGATCTGTTCCTCTGAACTTAACTCCTCCAAATGTTATTATCAACCCCCCCCCCCCCAAATATTGGAGGAACAGGGGGTTTGTGTGAAAGAATGTATAAAAGACAAGTCATGAACTTGGTGACCAGTTCCCCACTAGGCTAGTTCTGGCATCAGAGCTCTCCCCCACCCGCCCGCCCCCAACACTTCCGTCTGATTCTGCACAAGCTGCCACACTGCAGTGACTTGGCCCGCCTGTTTCCCATGACAAGCAAGATCCTCTGAGAACCTGGGCCAATTCGCAGCTGCGGGGCAGCTTGTGCGAAATCAGACGGAAGCATTGGGGGCGGGGAGCTCTGATGCTGGAACAAGCCTAGAGGGGAATCGGTCAGTATTTAGCCTGATAGTAAATATCATGTCTATGATGCCATCATTGCTAGACTGTGCATAGATCAGGTGTGAATCTGAGCGTGAGAAATTCAATACTAGATTCATGGTAAGGATTCAAGATGAAAATAAATAGTCCATTACACTTGATGGCAAGCAAAAATAATTGGAAGGGTGGGTGATGAGCTTTAAGGCATGCAAGTTGAAAAAGTTAGTTGGTTAACCTTGACTTGGCAAGACATAAAATACTACAGCAGATTGAGAAGAAAGTTGCTATCCCTTGGGAGATAGTCGTTTTGCTTAGTTCATTTCTGTGTACACTGGAATGTACACTGGAGCCCTCCCTGACAATGGAGGCACAGATAGCTGCCACTGCGAAATCCGCCTTCTTCCATCTTAGAAGGGCGAGACAGTTGGCCCCCTTCCTGGAACGTAGCGACCTAGCAACAGTGATCCATGCAACGGTCACCTCGAGACTAGACTACTGTAATGCCCTCTACATGGGGCTGCCCTTGTGCCGAACTCGGAAGTTGCAGCTAGTGCAGAATGCTGCGGCCAGGCTGCTACTGGGACTACCTCGGTGGGAACATGTGCGGCCTGGGCTGAAGGAACTGCACTGGCTTCCAATTATATTCCGAGTTCGCTATAAGGTGCTGGTTATCACCTTTAAAGCCCTATATGGCCGAGGCCCTGCCTACCTTAGGGACCGCCTCTCCCCACACGTTCCCCAGAGAGCACTAAGATCTAGTTCTCAAAGCCTTCTAAGGATCCCTGGACCAAAAGAGGCCAAACTAAGAGTAACAAGAGAGCAGGCCTTTTCTGTAATGGCCCCCCACTGGTGGAACCAATTGCCGGAGGAAGTGCGAGCCCTGAGGGACTTTAATCAATTCCGCAGGGCTTGCAAAACCACTCTCTTTCTGCAAGCATATGAGGAACCCTGAAAGCGATATCTCGCCATCGAAATACGTCAACTGAATATAGCACCTTAACTTAATTTTAGCTGAAATTTAATGTAACTGTTTTAACTGTATGTATTAATTGTATTTTAAAATTGTTTTATAAATAATGGTATACCATGTCATGTTAGCCGCCCTGAGCCTGCTCCGGCGGGAAGGGCGGGATATAAATAAAAGTTTTTTATTATTATTATTATTATTATTATTATTATTATTATTATTATTATTATTATTATTATTATTATTATTATTATTATTATTATTATTATTATTATTATTATGTGCCAGTATTCTGGTCTGTTTGGATGTGAATATGCTTCTACACAGCATTGTGGGACATTAATGCAACTTCTAGCTTCTCCTTGGCTTTGCTGTGAACTTTCATGAACCTGCTTTACTGAAATGTTTTTGGAAAGGCTGCAATAAAGCTAGGGTGATTGCCCTATGGACAAAGTGCAGATCTTTTCTGGTCCTGCCCCCGAAACACTGTTGGGGATTGTGTTTTTCTTGATAGGTAATTGTCATATTGTTATGTCCTCTGATGGTGTGGGAAGGAGGAAATGACAATGGAGGAAGTTATGAATCAGGGAATGTGCTGTGAAACCTGTGATGTGAAAGCTCCATTGCTACAGTAAATGTCTCTGCGTTCCCAGGAGCAACTATGGCTCTGTTGGGCCGTGGAAGCAGCCTCGGTCAGGAAACAAAGCAAGTACCTTTGGCTGTAAATATACATGATAGGAGCAGACCTGTTAGTTTAAATCTAGCTCTTCTCCAAACATATAGAATGCTGAAATTTGAGAGCAAAAGGATATGTGCTGTAGAGTACCAAAACTTTCCTCCCCATGATCTATGTGTATCTCCACCATGGTGCATTTCACAGACACACACAGAGCTGGGCTCTGTTAGCAGAAGTGTGCATAACTGGAGATGAGGGTACCAGGAAGAAGGCAAACCACCCTGAAAATTACAGTGTCTCTTGCCTCTGGATGTTTAGATGCCATGGTTTTTGCTGCTGTAGAGTTTTAAACTGTATTTTGTGCTTATTATTTGCAAACAACCTTGGGTTTACAACCTAACCACCTTAGGTGGTTTTCAAACAAAAAGACTGTATAAAACACTGCTAAATAAAGAAGCACCAGTAAGGCTCCTTTTCAGCAAAGAATGGGTTCCCTCTATCCTACTTTATAAGTGCTTGAAGCAGGCCCCAGTGTAAATATGTGAGTGCGCTACTGCTGTCATGTGTCATGTTGTGTTCCAGTGTCTGACAAGCTGGATTTCAGACAGGGACTCCTGGGTTGGATCCTGTCTAAAAATTTTATGCATGCAGGGGTAGGTGGATTTTCACTGGGGGTAGAACTGCATAAGCCATTTTAACTCTACATTGGGGAGAAAAAGTAGAATATGTGTATATGTCAGAATGCTTATATAAATAAGATACTTCAAGCACTGAATGCAGTCCAAAATCAGGAACAGACCTTTCCCTATGTGCGCATGCACTGTAATCTCAGGAATTTGGCAGGAGCTTGTTCATGTCCTGCTGTGCTTTGAAAGTGCCCAGAGTACCTCTGAAGTGCAGCATGACCACATGAGTGATCCTCCATCCCTATTCCTAACAACCAGTTAAAGGAAAAAGGCTTCTCGCACTTGGCAGAGAGAGGAGAGATGCTTGCCATTAGGAGTAAGATCTGTACTTCTGATGCAACTCCTTCATTTAAGACAATCAAAGAAGCAGATTTGAAAGTAAAAAATTCCCCAGCAGCTTCTCTTTAGACATTTTTGTTCCTCAAGACCTTCATTCTCAGAACAAATACTTGCATTACATGCTCTATCCCTGCTGTACCCATGAGTCTATTAGTCAGTCTCCTGGGCCTCTTATTAACAGTCATTTTTGTTTCAAATCATTGTCTTGCAGTTTCGGTTGAAGACAGTATCCAGGGAACCCACCTCTTTCTCTGGGAGATGCACATTGGTTGTTACTAAGATCGCTTCCACGGTAACATGCACATACTGTTTACACCTTCATCTGAAGAAGTTGGACTTGGCTGATTTCACCGGCTTCACCTGGGGAACAGTAGAAGAAGTGTTGTTTCCCCACCCTCCTGCCCTAGTCCTGCAATTTCTCCTGGGATCCCCCACCCCCACCCTGAGGTGTTGGCCTTCAAGCTATAGAACTGGGCTGCTTTCTGCAAGGAACTTCAAAATTTGTATTGCCTGCTGTGTTTTTTACAGAGGTAAGAGGAAAGACTGGTAAAGAAGTGGCACACATCCTATCTTGTGCTGTTTCTTGTTGAACCTACCTGGGTTAGGGTTTGTTTGTTTGTTTTTTGGTCAAGATGACGAACAACTCTGCAGATCATCATCCTGGGAACTCAGTTGCTGAGGGCAATCATGAGGGGGACTTTGGTTGCTCCGTAATGGACTTGCGGAATCTCATGGAACTTCGCAGCTCAGAGGCAGTCAACAGGATAAATGACACCTATGGGGGAGTGCATAATATATGCAAGAGATTGAAGACCTCGCCAGTGGAAGGTAAGGAGATATATTGCCTTGATGGGAAAACAAAAGTTTTCAGTAAAACCAGCCAGTCAAGCCTTGGCCTGTTACTGAAGCTGTCCTTGGTTTTGAGTGGCGCTGGGCTAGTCACTAAAGAGTTAAAATCCAAAGTATGGTGATGCTTAAGTGTATAAACCAGCAGCCCAAGACCAGTATTCTGCATAAAATTATATGACTCTGCAGCAGAGGGTATCTACATTCTTCAATATAAAGGAGATTTGATAGACATGAAGTGTATGCTGTTAAAAGTGAGGGGAATTAAATGTTTTATTAACCTGTGGGGTACCTGAATTATATGTCAGTTTAGATAATTTAATTTATTGTAGGGATGTCTCTGAACTTCCTCATGAGCCTCCAAGAACAATAGCAAAGGAACAAAGGATGTTCTTATGGACTCATTATTGCAAGTTTTTTCTTCAGTTCCTGGCAGCTTTTTGCTTGCAGTTAGCAGGTTGTGGGACACACTGTCTCGATCAGAGGCTGCCAAATATACATGTCATTGAGTGTTTGCATGAGCATGCAAACTCAGCAGATTCTGCTTGTTGTGAACAAGTTATGCATTCTTCTTGCCTTTAAGCAGGGAGTAGCTATAGGCTGAAGTATAAAAGTAGCTGCCATATGACTTTGTCCACAGACACAAAGAGTGTTTGAGATGTGGTGTCTCTTTGAAATGATCATTGGAATTGCCAAGGCTGCAACCTGCTGAACATTGTAAAGAATTGCATGCAAGATACAGCAGTGTTGGTAGTGGGGCACATCTCTTCTGGCCTAGTATTTTTATTAGCATGCTTTGCTTCTTCATATTCTTTTCCTGTCCAGCACAAAGACTGGACTGCAGAAATTCCAAAACAAACAAGACAGGTGAAGAGTTGAATAGTACAAGGAAACTTAAAAGGTGATAGGATTCCTTTTTTCTTCCTGGGTGACACCTCTGAGCTTTAATCTGGTGTCCCTGATGCTTTAAATAATTTATGATGCCAACAGAAAGATAATACTAGAATAGTAGGAAGCGAAAATGAAGGAAGAGCTGGAGGCAGGTTTTGTCACTTGACTGCAGAGTCCAACTGCTAGTAGGGCAATCACAGTGTATGTGAAGCACTCATTCTTCCTTGATGACCAGGCTGACAGAATTTGATTGCCCTGGGTTACAATTTACCAAATATCAAGGGACATTATTTCTTCTGAGAAGATGCAAACTAACATGTTTCTGTAGAGAGTTTTCCAGCTTCCAGCTTTTTCCTTGATTAACAGCCATCAGCAACACTGATTCTATCAAGGGCAGTACTCCTAGGACTGTAATGGCATTGTTGTACTCTCTGCAGCACAGGATATCTGCATAAAGGATCCTGATAGATTCTGCATGTTGCTGGGAGGAAAACCAATATATTAGTGTCAGCTGTGGGGCGCTGCATGGCACATACACTTTTAAAGTAAAGCTGTGTTTTTTAGTCCTGGAGTATGTTATGGTAGAAGGACACATGTGCAGCAGTTGTTTACTCTCATTTGGCAATTTAAAGTGGCATTGCTATCCAGCACAGGGCATACTACAAACTGTCCTGGTTTGATGAGGGCAGGTTTCCTCGCTGCACTCTAAAATATCCCAAAAAATGCAACTGGAAATCAAATGAAGCAAACATTTTGACTGTTGTTTTTGGAGGAGCCTATCTGTTGTGTATAAACACATGCAGGCAATTAGGTTTGAAAGGTGCACTTTGCAGGAGTGATGGCAGCAGCACCATAGCCAGGATTTTTTTTCCCCAAGTGGGGTGCTGGGGCACCAATTAAATTCCCACTTTTCTGATTTTAGAACATGCATAGAATTTGTGACAAGTGGGCACCAATGGGCACAGCATCCAGAGTGGGGTCAAAGCCTCGCTTTGTCTCCAATCCCAGCAGAACCTTCCCCAGCTCTCAGCCTGTCAAGGAGCAAACTGTGCTGGCAATAGCAAACCGAGCCAGGAGCAGCAGGAAGAGACTTGCCCGAGAGCTCTTCCCAGCTGTGGGCTTCACCCAAGGCCCCATCGCCATGCGGCGCAACCTGCCTGCCTCCCTTCCTGCCGCAGGAGCGCCGGCATGAGGAAAGCAGGGGCAGGAGGGGGGAGATTGGAAGCAGCTGCTCAGTGGTCCGGAGGGAAAAAGCAACCAGCTGGATCTTGCCAGGGACTCGATTGCATTGGGGTCACTACAAATTCAGGAAAAAAACAATTAAACCAGCATAATAAGGATTAGTTGGGAGTATTTCTTTGTCCAAAAGATATGCTATAACCAGAAACCAAAGAGCTTGAAAAGATTTTTGATAAGAATCTAAATGGGAAATTAGTAAACTAGAGGTAATTTTGCTGTATAAAAAAAGGTTCCCGGATTTTATGTTGCCACATAGTAATAGAGGGAACTGAATGCTCTCTCCATTTGTTTTGCTATTAGTAGTCTAAAAGATATGAAATCAATTGTGCTTTAACCCTATCAGCAATAGGGGGTGACGAGTTAAAAAGAAACGTGATTTACGGTTGGACTGGTACTGTGTAGCTGGTGATTAAATAAATACAATGAAATGGAAGAAGCCTAAAGAAGCTGAGGTGTCTCCATAAACAGCTCTCTAAAGACTTGAGAAATAAAAAAGACTCCTTTAGGAAATGGAAGGAGAGCCTTATAACCAAGGATGAATATATAAACAAATCACCAGTGCTTGTAAAAAAAAAGTTAGGAAAGCTAAAGCTCAGTATGAGCTTAGGCTAGCCAAAGAGGCTAAAAACGAAAAAAAAAAAGGGGGGGGCTCTTTTCTTATGTTCAGAGTAAGAAAAAGAGCAAGGACATGGTAGGCCCATTGCAAGTGCAGGAAAGTGAAATTGTAACAGGTAATGAAGAGAGGGCAGAACTGCTCAATTTCTACTTTTCCTCAGTCTTCTCTTCTGAGGGAAACAGTGTTCTACATGGCATAAACAGAACATATAATGAGGGTATGCCAACCTAGGATCAGCATAATAGTAGTACATGAACACCTAGTTTCTTTAAATGAAACTAAGTCCTCAGGGCCAGATGAACTGCATCCAAGGGTTCTAAAAGAGCTTGAGAATGTAATTTCTGAGCCTCTGGCTATTATTTTTGAGAATTCTTGGAGAACAGGAGAGGTGCCAGAAGACTGGAGGCAAGTGAATGTTGTCCTCCATCTTCAAGAAGGGGGAAAAGGAGAATATGGGTAGAAGAAGAAGAAGATATTAGATTTATATCCCGCCCTCCACTCCGAAGAGTCTCAGAGCGGCTCACAATCTCCTTTACCTTCCTCCCCCACAACAGACACCCTGTGAGGTGGGTGGGGCTGGAGAGGGCTCTCACAGCAGCTGCCCATTCAAGGACAACCTCTGCCAGGGCTATGGCTGACCCAAGGCCATGCTAGCAGGTGCAAGTGGAGGAGTGGGGAATCAAACCCGGTTCTCCCAGATAAGAGTCTGCACACTTAACCACTACACCAAACTGGCTCTACTGGCCCATCAGCTTGACATCTATACCTGGAAAAGTTTTAGAACAAATCATCAAATAGTCAGTCCTGGAATATTTAGAAAGGATGGCTATGATTACTAAGAGCCAGCATGGTTTTCTCAAGAACAAGTCATGTCAGATTAACCTGATCTATTTTTTTGAGAAAGTGGCTATCTTGCTGGGTCAGAGGAGAGCTGTAGACATAGTTTATCTTGATTTCAGTAAAGCTTTTGATAAGGTTCCATATACTATCCTTGTTGACAAGCTGGTAAAATGTGTTTTGGATCCTGTTACTGTAGGTGGATCTGTGGCTGGTTGACAGATCGCACCCAAAGAGTGCTTGTGAATGGTTCCTCATCCTCTTGGAGAAGAGTGACAAGTGTAGTGCCTCAAGGATATGTTCTGGAACCTGTTTTGTTCAACATCTTTATAAATGATTTGAATGAAGGAATAGAGGGAATGCTTATTAAATTTGCAGATGATACTAAATTGGGAGGGGTTGCAAATACAGTAGAAGACAGAAAGAGGATACAGGATGATCTTGACAGGCTGGAAAACTGGGCTAAAACCAATAAAATGAATTTTAACAGGGAGAAATATAAAGTTCTGCATTTAGGTAGGAAAAATCCAATGCATTGATGGGCGAGACTTGTCTTAGCAGTAGTATGTGCGGAAAGGATCTAGGGGTCTTAGTGGACTATACGCTGAACATGAGTCAATAGTATGATGTGGTGGCTGAAAAGGCAAATGCAGTTTTGAGCTGTATCAACAGAAGTATAGTGTCCAGATCACGAGAAGTGATGGTATCGCTTTACTCTGCTCTGGTAAGACCTCACCTGGAGTATTGTGTTCAGTTTTAGGCACCACATTTTAAGAAGGATATAGACAAGCTGGAATGGGTTCAGAGGAGGGGGGCGAAGATGGTTAGGGGTCTGGAGACCAAGTCCTATAAAGAAAGGCTGAAGGAGCTAATCATGTTTACCCTGGAGAGGAGGAGGCTGAGAGGTGATATGATCACCATCTTCAAGTACTTGAAGGGCTGTCATATAGAGGATGGTGTGGAATTGTTTTCTGTGGCCCAAGAAAGTAGGACCAGAACCAATGAGTTGAAATTAAATCAAAAGAGTTTCTGGCTCAACATTAGGAAGAACTTCCTGACCGTTAGAGCAGTTCCTCAATGGAACAGGCTTCCTCAGGAGGTGGTGGGTTCTCCTTCCTTGGAGGTTTTTAAACAGAGGCTTGATGGCCATCTGACAGCAATGAAGAGCCTGTGAATTTAGGGGGTGGTATTTGTGATTTTCCTGCATTGTGCAGGGGGTTGGACTAGATGACCCTAGAGGTTCCTTCCAACTCTATGATTCTACCTGTAACCAAGATTTCTGAATTAAAGGGCAGGACCACCAACAATGTATGAAATTTCTTGCATGGCAACATTTTCCCCAACACTTTTCATTATGCTGAGGAAAAATATGCACAAAGTGAGTTGGAGGTAAGTATCATCAGTGCAACACCTTAAAAGAGTTGAATTGGACGGTGAAAATTGGTGATAATAGAGCCAGTGAGTTATAAATTCTCTCCCAATCTGAGTCTAGTATACAGTTCTGACAGTCCCTTTGCCAAAGTGATTGACTTTTGAGATATTTGTAAACTTACTCCTGTCACGATTTTGTAGATTTTTATATAAGACCTTTACTGCTGCCCAACTGTGTGTTGAGAAGAGTTTCAAAGGGAGTCAAGGATAAAGTTTTGTTTTTGTTTGAAGTTGTTTAGCATATTAATAATTTGGTGATACCTAAGCCATGGAATTTTATCTTTCAGTCTGAGGTCTAATTCTACTTTTGTCTGTGGCTTGGCATTTTTTTAGTAAATTGATTATTTGGGTGAATCCAGCCTGTCTCCATTTACTAAAAGCAGAATATTGGGTCTTTTTGCCTCTCACAGGTATTTGGAGGCAGATTATTTGAATGGGCAATAATCCTGTTGGACTAAAAAGAATAGACTGGATGTGAGAACGTTTTTTTTTTTTTTCAGTTTGGAACTAAGTAGCATTGTTTAAATGTCTGTGTAAAAGTCTTTTAGATATGAAGAATTCTCCAATAAGTGGAAGCAGTTGATGGAGTGTCACACAAGGCACAGCTTTGTATGCACTCAGAATTTTTCAGCAATAGTAGGTTCAAAGAAAAGATATGGTCTGATGTTCTGTATTACTTGAGAGATGGAATAACAGACGTTTGCCTTTTAAACAGAGTACTCAAGGTTTCTTAGGAGTGGAGACCACTCTGAGAATGTAAAGGAAGCAGACTAGGTCCAGCCAGTTGTCATATAGCACAGAGAGTCAACTAGTGTGGGAAGACAGCTGCACGAGGAAGGGTGAGACACAATCACCCTGTTTTATGCTTTGAAAACTCACAGGTTATTATTAGCTCTCTTGTTTCATGGTGTAAGCAATGGATTAGCATATTTCACAGCTGCAATTGGGAACAGGAAGTGGCAAGGAAAAGACAATCTAAAGATGTAATTAGAGAAGGGGGGTTGTCCTGATGGAAATGCCAAATCTGGATCACCATTGCATGTGTATTCTGTGCCAAGCAGTGAACACACATAGCTGAGGGTGGTCCACCTGGTGTGCCTCATCACAGGGGCAAACCAGGGCTGCCCTGGTTCTCCTTAAATTAATAATCAATTTATGTTTGCTCCTCTTCCACTAGTCCAGATTATTTTAGACCCTGTACTTGTTCAGCACTCATATGCTCAAGGTTTATTAGGGCACTTGAGATGTGAACTTGGTTCCTCCCATCCTATTTCCCAGCTAGTACCAAAAATTACAGACTTGTATGTTATTTGCCCCAGGTCCAGCTTAAAGGTTTTGTGGTCCTCAGTCCTTATGTGGGTCCTTAGATTTCCTCGCTATTGTTTCTGCCAACAAGAGGCAGGAGGAATGGCAAGGCAGAAGGGTGTAAGAAGGATGCAAGGGAAAATGAGAGGTGAAAGGTCAATTTATATGTTAATGTTCCTAAAGAGAGATCCAAGTGGGCAGCCATGTTGGTCTGAAGTAGTTGAACAAAGCCGGAGTCAAGTTGCACCTTTAAGACCAACCAAGTTTTATTCAGAACATAAGCTTTTGTGTGCTCTCTAAGCATTTTTCATCAGACAAGGGGATCAGGTATTGTGGGCTGAAATACTTGTATTTCAGCTCACAATACCTGATTCCCTCATCTGATGAAGTGTGCTTAGAGAGCACACGAAAGTTTACGTTCGGAATAAAACTTGGTTGGTCTTAAAGGTGCAACTTGACTCTGGCTTTATTCTTAAAGAGAGGCTGCTGAGAACAGCCTGTTTGGCACTTCTCTGTGTGGTAATTGCAGAAGGCAGCAGTATTAGTCTGGTAATAGCCAATATGACAAAAAATCTTACAGTTTCATAATAAGAGGATCAGAAAGTGGGGTAGCATACAAATAAGCACCATTTGTGACATAAGGGGTGAGCAAATTGGAGGGGAGAATGCTTAGGATCCTTTCCTTAGTGACCCCACAGTGGCCCACTGCCCTCCTACCTTCTAGCTCCATTGTCATCCTTTTCCCTATTCCCTTTCCCCTCTAGTTGGTTAGGAGGGACTCTGGCCTGGCCAGATGAATCCTTGCCTTTTGCTGCTGTGCTTCATGCTGGCATTCAGCCTGTCTTGGATGTGGAAAGTGGGGTGAAGGAAGCTGCAAAGTCTGTGCTACATGGTCACTGATGCTTCTCTCACTTAGAAGCTGGCTAGCTGGACCAAAGTGAAGTCCTGCAGATGTAGGGCAGGTTCCTAGTCATGGCCTAGCAATGTTGTTTCCAGTTTTCTGGCTCTCAATTCTGCCTTCCCCTCATATTTTTTTCCCCATTCATTGGAGACTGAAAAAATCCGCAGTGGTTTATTGCTGTTAGCTGTTCTCTGTACATTTTGAGGTTGCAACAAAACAACTCAATAGTTTAAAGTCATGCATGCCCACAGGCTTTTATGTGCTTCCTGCTCTCTGCTGTTAGCCACCCATGTGTCCCATCTTTCTCTGTTCCACTTTGTGACTTTGGCAGGTTGAGATGATTTTGTTGCCTGTAATGAGGCATTTTGCATCATCAGTGGCCTGATGTGAGCAGGCATTTTCCATGGGCTGGTCAGAGAAAAGTAACAATTTTATTCCCCCAGGCCTCCAGCTTTTTTTCTTTGCCTCTAGGAACTTCTCTTGCCTTCCAAGGAGTACAGTTTTGCATACAATCCATTATGAAAGTAAGAAAAAACCATTTAGTTCATTCTCATAATATCCTGTGAAAGACCTGAGTCAGATTGAACATATGAACATATGAAGCTGCCTTACACTGAATCAGACCCTCGGTCCATCAAAGTCAGTATTGTCTACTCAGACTGGCAGCGGCTCTCCAGGGTCTCAAGCTGAGGTTTTCACACCTATTTGCCTGGACCTTTTTTAGTTGGAGATGCCAGGGACTGAACCTGGTACCTTCTGCTTACCAAGCGGATGCTCTACCACTGAGAGGAGGTCCTATGACTGATAGACAATTTAAAAACTGATAAATCACCAGGCCCAGATGACGTACATCCGAGAGTTCCAAAAGTTCTCAAAGGTGAACATGTGGATCTGCTGACAAAAATATGTAATCTTTCATTAAAATCTGCCTCCATTCCTGAGGCTTAGAAGGTAGCTAATGTCACCCCCATGTTTAAAAAGGGTTCCAGAGGAGATCTCGGAAATTACAAGCTAATCAATTTGACTTGAATACCGGGAAAGTTGGTGGAAACCGTTATTAAAGAGAGAATTAGTAGGCATATTGATGAACAAAAGTTATTGAGGAAGACTCAGCATGGGTTCTGTAAGGGAAGATCCTGTCTCACTAACCTGTTAAAGTTCTTTGAGGTGATGAACAAACAAAGGGGACCCAATAGATGTTGTTCTCCCTCAAAGGCAGAGGACATCTTGGGTGTTTCCCACCATTCTATCAGGGAGGCAGAACTTCAAAGAAAACTTCCTCTTCCTGTGTGGTGTGGAAACTTCCCCTTCTCAGTTCCTTTCCTGCCTCGTTAGGGAGAGCAGCATAGTAGAATAGGCTCCTATCCTTTCCTTCCTATTAAACTTCACTTCACTTCTTTCTCTTCCTATTTTAATATCTACCTTATTTCCTTTCTTTGATCCTCTTTTCCCCCTTCCCTCTCCTTACTCTTGAGGGGGATCTACCTCACGGCAGCTTAGTGGCCCCTGGAAATAGCCGCAGTGTGAAGAGGAACAGTTATGGCTTCCTGCTCACAAGATGACTTCATGGACGATTCCAGCCCCAGTGTCCGCTCTGGAGCCGTGGGACAGTGTTCATCTGGAGCCGACATGACCTGTAGGCTTGTCCCAGCTGCCAGCAACATGGCTTGCATTGGGCAACCTGCAGAAGCATGGGAGAAAGCAATGCTGGTCTTCACTTTCAGTAGATGACTCCCTCCATCCTCTCATCAGCTGATGGCAGCGGTCATGTTGGAGCAGTGTTTTTGGTGCCAAACGGTGCAGATTGGCAGTGTGGTCCTGCTTCCCTTTCCCACACGGTTGCCACCTTCCAGGCAGGAGCACAGAGAGACCAGCCGCTCCAGCAGGACCAGCTCCCAGCTCTTCTTGTACTTCAGCCTCAGGGGTCTGGAAATGTAACCGGCATTGGGAACCCCTTTGGGAGTGAGTTTATGGAAACTCTTAAAGGCTGAAATTTTTAATGCCTGCTGCACTGGGGGAAGAGGTCATGGTTCCACCCAGTCCAGGTCTTCCTCATGTTCTCCTTCTCCTAAGAGACCTAGGGACACCCCCTGACGTACCAAGTCAGCAAGGAAACAACCCCCGAGGGAGAGGTTTAACGGAGATGGGTTCCCAACAATGAAAAATATTGATTTGTTTAAGAATAATTATGAGAAGTTACGGCGTAATATGGAGGAAGATATGCTAAAATGGAACAAACTCAATTTGTCATTGCTGGGTAGAATAGCTGCAATAAAAATGAATATTCTACCAAGGATAATGTATCTGTTTCAAACTATCCCTATTGTGAAAAATGCTAAACAGTTTGATAAATGGCGAAGGAAAATCTCAGAATTTGTGTGGGCTGGGAAGAAACCAAGGATTAAAATGAAAATTTTGACAGATGCAAAAGGGAGAGGTGGATTCCAATTACCAGATCTAAAATTGTATCATGAAGCAGTTTGTTTAGTATGGATGAAAGAATGGATAACGTTGTTAAATAAAAAACTTTTAGTGTTGGAAGGCCATGGAAATAAATTTGGCTGGCATGCATGCTTGTATTATGGAAAAAAGAGGATGGATGGTCTTTTCTCTCATCATTGTATAAGAAGTAGTCTATTAAATACATGGATAAAGTATAAGAAATATGGTGATGAGAGAAGAGCTTTATGGATAGTGCCAGCCGAAGTGATAAAGATAACGGCTAAAACAGCCGAAGAAAAATGGCTATCATATAATCAGCTATTAAAAATACAAAGTGGAAAAATAGAACTGAAAACTGCTGAAGAATTGAGTTATAAATATGACTGGTTTCAAATGCAACAAATAAAAAGTTTGGTGGAGAATGATATTAAAACCGAAGGAATAAGGAAAGAACAGAAATGGAAAGAGTTCTGCTCGGAGATAATGAGAAATTAATTTCAAAAGTATACAAATTACGTACTTTTACAATGGTCTACAGAAGATGAAATAGTGAAATCTCAAATGATAAAATGGGCAATTAATGTAAATAAAGAAATAACTATGGAATCTTGGGAATATTTGTGGAAGAACTCTATGAAACTCGCAACATGTCAAAGTATTAAAGAAAATTGTTTTAAGATGATGGTACATGACTCCAAAAAATTATCAAAGATGAACAACAAGATGCCAGACAGGTGCTGGAAATGTAAAAAGCATGAAGGTTCTTTCTACCATATGTGGTGGACTTTTGGAAGAGCTAAAATGTTTTGGCAAATGATTCAGCAAGAGATTTCTAAGATTTTGGGATATGAATTCAACAAAGATGCAGAGATTTTTCTGCTGGGATTACAAATGGAAAAATTTCCAAAAGAAGATAGAACTTTAATATGGTACATGCTCTCAGCTGCTAGGACATTGTATGCGCAGCTGTGGAAGCAAGAAAAAATACCAGAGAAATGGGACTGGCTTATAAAAGTTATGTCATGGAGTGAAATGGACAAATTAACAAGAAAATTAAGAGACTATGATTTGGAGCTTTTTAAGTTGGACTGGAAAAAGTTCAGAAGTTACGTAGAAAAAGAGTGGAAAATAAAAGGACACTGGACAATTTTTGATAATGATTATGGTTTTTTTATTTTTTTTCAAAACAAAAGTATAATTTTAATAGTTAAAGTTACCTTTAATAATTGGTTTTTTTTAAGTAAATAACACTGGCGAGGGTCAAGTAACGGGGGGAGGGGTGGGGGAAAGTAAGATATGGGGTAGAAGAATTTTTCTTTTTTAAGTCTTTATAAGATGTAGATATAGTTTTGCTACCATATGTTACTAATAAAAATTGTTTTTTTCCAAGAACAGAGACGGGTCCCTTGAGAGTGACTGCCCATATGATCCAGAGCTAGATGCTAGAGAACCAGGGGAATTTATTTCTGATGAGATTTAGGATGTCAATGTGCCAGAACCATCTGTGTGGTTCTTCAAAACTAAGGGTTATCAAGATCTAGTTAAAGCACTGGCAGCCCTGGACATCCATTCTGAGGAGGACCTCGCAAGCCCACTCACTAACCCTAAGAATGAGCTTGTAGGAAATACAGAATTCTTTCCTAGGTATTGTGCCTCTGATAAGGTTTTTCTCTTTCCAGAATTCTTTGAAAAGCAATTAAAGGCAGAATGGGCCAAGCCAAATTCCAGTCATCAGGTTCCTAACTTTGTCAAAAAGTTGTATGTCTTACCCCCATTAGCCAGTGACATGTTGCAGGTACCATTGTGGACAGCCTGGTCACAGTACTCCAGTCCTACGGCCTTCTTTCAGAAGATGGCAACGGTTAATTACATTATAACCTTGATAAGAAGATTAATCTGGCTCTAAAGAGAAATCATGAAGCCACAGCATTGGCCGTAAAGGCAGCGGCCACCAATTCCATGATCTCTAGAGCGGCTGTTGTTTGGATATGTAGATTCATTCCGTTTCTTCCAGATGTCAATAAGAGAATTTTTGAAGACGCCAATAGACTGCTCAAGGCAGCTGAATTCTCTGCAGATGCTTCTTTAGATATGCTCACATTTTGCTCCAGGGCAATGGCTTCACTGCGGTGGCTAGGAGGGGCATATGGCTTTGGGCATGTCCAGTTAACATTCATTCCAAGCATATCATGGTTTCATATCTGTTTCAAGGGGAGAAATTATTCAGAGACTCCTTGGAGAAGATCTTGGTTAAGACCAAAGATAAAAAGGAGGCTACGCCTAAAAACATCCATCGCTCAGACAGAAGGAGCTTCAGTAACCAGGCCTTTCATCAGTCTGGCAACTAGACCACTAGACCCTGGAAGGATTCTAGAAGAGCATCTCAGGGGCAGTCCAAAGAGTTTTTGATGAAATATCAATAACCCTGAGTTCCAGTGATCGCAGGCTGAGAGATCAGACAACTAGTACAGGGATGCTAAGTCCAATAAATTATGACTCAGACGATCTTCCCATGGAAGCCTGTCTTCTTCATATTCAATCAGCCTGGAAGGACCCTCACACAGACTCATGGACCTTGGAGGTCATCTCTCGAGGCTATGCAATAGAATTCAAAAGGGTTCCACAAGAAAGCTTTATCAGTCTCCTCTGCATAGGAATTTGGCCAAGAGAGACATTACCTTCAAGGCCATCAACCACCTACTCGGGATCCAAGCAATAAAACCCGTCCCTTGGTTCCAGAGAGATCAAGCCATGTTTTCTGTCTTTTTCATTATTCCCAAAAGAACAGGAACTGGCAAGCAATTTTATATCTAAAGTTTTATTTATTTATTTGATTTGATTTATATCCCGCCCTCCCCGCCGAAGCAGGCTCAGGGCAGCTGAACATAGTTGTTGAACAAGGTGATCAAGATCCATCGCTTCTGGATGGAGTCACTCAAAACCATCACAGAAGCCTTCCAACCTCAAAACTTCCTGGCAACTTAGGATCTAACAGAGGCCTACTTGCACATTCTGATTCTTGCTTCACATCGAAGTTTCCTACGTTTCTTCATGAACGGAGCCGACTTTCAGTTCAGAGCACTTCTGTTTGGGTTTGCTACTGCCCCAAGGGTGTTCACCAAAGTCCTAGTGAACTTGGTGGCTCTCCTTCATCAACAAGGTATTCATGTCCATCTGTATCTGGATGATCTTTTGATTTGTTCACCATTGAAAGAAAAAACTTTTCAGGATATTTCAGCATACCTTCAATGTCTGAAACAACACGGTTTCCTGAGCAACCTAGCCAAGAGTCACTTGCAACCCACACAAAGGTTGGAACACCTTGGTGTGATCATTGGTACAAAAAAGAATGCCTTGTTTCTACCAGATTCCAAGATTCATAAAACCAAGCAATTGACATCAGTCATCATTCACAGCAAAACATCATCCCAACTAGTTCTGGCCAGGCTCATGGGTGTACTGATCTCCAATTTGGATGTGGTCAAATGGGGTTGTTTTCATTCTCAACCTCTACAGTCTCTCCTCAGACCCTATCAACTGCAAATTATGGAGAAGCAGGACAGGTCAATAAATGTTCCCCTCTCTGTCCGAAACAGCTTGAGATGGTAGACCAAGGATGCCAACCTATGTCAGGGGAAAACGTATTGCATCAAGAACGAGGTACAGATATTCTCCGATGCCAGTTTCTCCGGCTGGGGAGCGACCCTGGGCAAAGAACCAGTCCAGGGCCAGTGGTCACAGAGCGATGCTCTATTGCCAATCAACACTTTAGAACTGAGGACCATCCAATTGGCTCTACTTCATTTTTGGGTCTCCTTGTTCAACCAACGTGTCTTGATTTGCATGGATAATGTCGCTGCCAAGACCTACGTCAGCAATCAAGGGGGTTCCAGATCTTGCACCTTACAAAAGGAAGCAGAGAGACTTTTCACATGGGCAGAATTCCATCTGGCATCAGTACGAGTGGAACACATCAGGGGAGTCTTCAATGTCAAGGCAGACTGGCTCAGCCGACAGATGATTCACCCGGGCAATTGTTCTCTGCACCCATCCTTGTTTCAACAGATTGTTCTTCACTTTAGCCTACTGTAGGTGGATCTGTTCACATTACCTCTCAGTCATCAGTTGCCATGGTTTTTCACCAGGTATTTTCATCATCAGGCAGAGGGGCCAGATGCACTAACATCCAGGTAGCCACAAGGGCTGATGTATGCCTTCTCTCCAATCCGCATTCTGCCCAAACTTATCAGGAAAATCAAACAACAGAGAGCAGAGATTCTGGTGGTGGCTCCATGGTGGCCTTGTTGACCCTTGTTTTCTTTGCTCCAGCAGATGATGACAGCAGATCCATTCCACCTTCAAATCAGTTCAGGCATTTTGCTGCAGGGTCCCATCTGGCACCCTCATCCAGAACAGTGGCAGCTGACTGTTTGGAAATTGAGCAGAGATCATTTTTGAACTTAGGATATTCTTCAGAGGTGACTGACACTCTTTTGGCTTCTAGGAGAGCATCCACTACCAGGATTTACAATGTTTTTTGAAAAGACTTCCACAGATAGTGCAGAGGAAAATAATTTGATTCTTTACAACCATTTTACAGTTTTTACAAGATGGTTTGTAGACAGGACTGAAACCTTCCATGCTTAGACAAGTGGTGGCCTTGTCCTTGATACTTCATCAGGTTGATGGGGTTAGCCCTTCTGCCCATTCTAATGTATGTAGATTCCTGAGGGAGGGGGTCACCTTAAAATGCCCTCCCCAGATTCACAGATTTTCAGCTTGGCATCTTCATACAGTTCTTTCGGCGTTTGCGAAACCTCCCTTCAGACCCATCCAATTGGTTCCTCTGGTTACCATCTTTTTAGTCGCCATGACATCTGCCAGGAGGGCCTTTTCAGTCAAATGTGATCTCTGTATTTTCCACAAAGATAAGATAGTTCTTCATACGGATCCTACCTTCCAACTGAAGATAGCATCTAAATTCCACAGGTCTCAGGAGGTGTTTTTGCCTTCCTTTTCCCTTATCTCAGACACCTCCAAGAACGATCCTGGCACACTCTGGATGTAAGGAGGGCACTAAAGATATAGCTACATTGCAGAGAACATCCGAAAGACGGATGCATTGTTCATCGATATCTCTGCTCCTAATTTGGGTTTGTGCATGTCCAAGTCAGCTTTCAGTTACGCAATTCATCAATGCATTGCAGATGTGGCCTTCGGGCGAAGAGTCCTGCAGCACGTCCTACCCAGTTAAAGTGATTCCCACCCATTACTCATCTACTGCTCTCAGAGGACCCATGATGTCCTCCGCCTCTGAGGGAGAGCAACCCTTGGAACTTACTGTGAGGGGTGCTTCTCCTAAGAGGAAAGGAGGACATCTTGCCCTCCTTTCTATCACCCTATCCTTTTTCTGAATTCTGATTTCTGTCTTTGCCTTTGGCTTTGACCTCCTATTTGACTGATCTGTTAGATGGTTACTCTGCATCTTTCATGTTAAATGGGGTGGAATTCTAGCAGGAGCTCCTTTGCATATTAGGCTACACACCCCTGATGTAGCCAATCTTCCAAGAGCTTAGAAAAAAGAGCCTTGTAAGCTCTTGGAGGATTGGCTACATCAGGGGTGTGTGGCCTAATATGTAAAGGAGCTCCTGCTAGAATTCCACCCCTGCATGTAATAATGTTGTAATGTTTAGTTCTTCAGTTTGTATTATGTTAGTGGTTTCGTCTAAGGATTGGGGGGAACTGCTCCTCGGAATTTCTTGAACTGAGAAGGAGGAGTTTCCACACCATACAGGAAAAGGAAGGGTTTTTTAAGTCCTGCCTCTCTGATAGGATGGTGGGAAACACCCAAGATGTCTCCTTTCCTCTGAGGTGAAGGACCCCTCATGGTAAATGCCAAGGATTTCCTTGTTTTACCTTGATTTCCAGAAAGCTTTTGATAAAGTTCCTCATCAAAGGCCCCTAAGTAAGCTCAAGAGTCATGGGGTAAAATGACAAGTCCTCTTGTGGATCAAAAACTGGCTAATTAATAGGAAACAGAGAATTTCCTATTTTCAGAGTGGAGCGTGGTAAGTAGTGGGTACTGCAGGGGTCAGTACTGGATCTGATGCTTTTTAACTTGTTCGTTAATGATTTGGAGCTGGGAGTAAGCAGTGAAATGGCTAAGTTTGTGGATGAAGCTAAATTGTTCAGGGTGGTGAGAACCAGAAAGGATTGTGAGGCACTTCAAAGGGATCTGTCAAGGCTGGGCGAATGGGAGTCAATGTGACAAATGGGGTTCAACATGGCCAAGTGCAAAGTAATGCACATTGGGGCCAAAAATCCTAACTATAAATACGAGTTGATGGGGTGTGAACTGGCGGAGGCTGACCAAGAGAGAGATCTTGGGGTCATGGTAGATAACTCGCTGAAAACTTCAAAATAGTGTGTCGGAAGTGAGGGGGAGCGACACCTTCTCCTGCACAGGCTTCAAAGAGTTAGAAGGCATGCCAGCCACATTGAAGCCGATAGGGTTCATCTTTGGCACAGCTCAGTGCTCCTCTGAGGAGGCGGGGGGGCCACGGAGCACAGCTCCATTGCAGCTCTGTGGAGGGAAGGCGGGGGTGTGTGTGTGCAGGGGGGAGCGTGCATGCCCACAGAGAGGGCTTTGAGTGCCCCCTCTGGCACGTGTGCCATAGGTTAGCCACCACTGATTTATAGGATAGAGAAGGTAGAGAAAAAAGTACTTTTCTCCCTTTCTCACAATCTGAGAACTCGTGGACACTCCATGAAATTGTTGAGCAGTCAGGTTAGAATGGATAAAAGGAAGTACTTCTTCACCCAAAGGGTGATTAACACACATGGAATTCACTGCCACAGGAGGTGGTGGCTACAAGCATAGCCAGCTTCAAGAGGGAATTGGATAAACATATGAAGCAGAGGTCTGTCAGTGGCTATTAGCCACAGTGTATTGTTGGGACTCTCTGTCTGGAGCAGTGATGCTCTGTATTCTTGGTGCCTGGGGAGTGGGGGGGACAGTGGGAGTGCTTTTAGTGTCATGGCCCTACTGATGAACCTCTTGATGGCACCTGGTTTTCTTGGCCACTGTGTGACACGGAGTGTTGGACTGGATGGGCCATTGGCCTGATCCAACATGGCTTCTCTTATGTTCTTATGAAACTACTCTCTAGATTAATGTGCTTCAGCCAGGTTTCTCTTTAGTCTAACTGGAGATCTGTGCTGCTGATCTGTTTCTTGAAACCTACTTGTAAATAAACAAATTCTCTTTGTTGTTAATATGTAAATCCTGCCTCAGTGACCTCCATATTCTACTTGTGCACTGCAAAACTTAACTCACAGAAGAGAAGCTAAAGCCTATTCACTTGCTGCCTTTAGAACATCTGGTAACAGAGGGAAAGGTTTATAGTTTAAATTAAACCTGCCCCCCCCCCAAAAAAATAATCACAGGAGGCTATGTGGGTTCCCTCAATTGATAGAAATGGCCTGCCACATATTCTCATAGTGAGTTGCTTGAGAATTGTTGTCAGAAGGAAGAAACTACAGTCTGTACGACAAAACTGTTTTTGACATTGGTCCCCTTGGCATACACATGCAATAGTGTGCAAGCTGCTTTGCTAGAATGCAGCCCCACACAGCTAGTGGGCAAGGTCTGTTTTGTGTGTCTTTGCTACCCAATGGAACCTCTCTTTCCAGCAAGGTGCTGACCTGGTTTGAAAGACCATGCCATTTTTTACAGTATTCTGACAGAGTATACACATGCCAGCACTTAGTGTTTCAGTGTGGATGCCAGGCTGAGGGCATATTCTGGATTGGAATTACAAAATTGATGGTAACCCTTGTGGTTGCTAACTGAAAAGACATGACATTTCCTTCTCCAGCCTGGTTGATGTAAAATGTATATGTTAAAGGTCTGGCACTGAAGACATATTTGTGGGCCTAAACCGTGGGTAGCTCATTTGAATTCAAAATTAACCTCCAGGTTCAAAATCTTTAGGTTGGATCAAAGCCAGGATTTCCCATGGTGAAACAGGGAGGTGGTAGATCTGTTTGACTACCAAGAAGGCTGTGCTGGGGATAGTGGAACCTGCATTGCAACAGCCATATGGGCTGTAGAAAGGAGACAAATTAAGTGAGATTGAGTGCCAACTCTTTGTCTGCAGAGCCACCTGTAAAATGCTCCCATAGTTATCCTAGGTGTGCATCCCTATAGGGATCATTGGGGTAAGTGGAGTATATCATCACAGAGCTCCCAGTGTATGGATATTTACAAGATGGAGCAAGAGTAAGATTGTCCTGAGTGCCAGTACTCTGCAGGCCTAAATACAGAATTGAACTACCGTGTTTTCTTCTGTGAGATGTTTTGTTTTGTGCAGATGAAGCATGGTGGCAGTTTTGATCATAAATTACTTTAAAGTTTTTTTTAACATCAGGCACATTAATTTATTATGCTGGATAACCACAAGTCACAAAGGGACTATGCCAGTCGCTGTACTCATCACTGCTAATATGATTCTGAAATGAAAGGTGGGATAAAAATATTTTAAACACATTAATCATTAAATTTAATAACTGCTAATCTAAATGCCACCTCTGCTTAGTCCCAGATCTTCCAGAGATGACAACATGAATGTAAAAATCTCATGCTTGCTGGTAGTTTCTCTTTGAGGTACCTTTTCCCTTCCCTACAGAACTGAATCAGCCACGTGCATGTGTGTGCTTCTGGAACTTGGATATCATGAATGCTACGCACAAGATTTTAGATGTTGTTCCTCAGAGCTGTATGCCAGGCTGTGTATCCATCACGGAAATTTTCCTGTGAATAATGAGAGGAAATTATTGAATCCACTTTGCAGATATGAGTTGTCTGCTGAGGTTCTCTGTCTTTCTATATTAAAATATAGAAGCCCTCTGAGGGCAGCTAAGGCTGCTGAATCCTAGCCAAGCAGCACCTGCTGCCAGGAATCTGCATTCCGAGTTCCCATCACTCCCAGTGTCACATCTTTTACTCTGTCTCTTCCCAGCAGCAAACCTACTAGAGGCCTGTAAACTTTACAGGAAAAGGGGCAAAGTATAATAAGTTCTGAATTTGGATTGATGTAAAGGCCCATTCCCCCAACTTTGATGTTATCTTCAGCAAATTCACATATTTGAAGAATGACCTCTTTCCATATGTTCCTGTGCACTAACTACAGCCATCAGGCAACCATCTGTTGGCTATTCCGTCACTTATGGTAGCCTGTCTGGCATCAACTAGAGCCCAGGCCTTTCCCGTCTTGGCTTCTATTCTGTAAAATGGGAGCCCTCCCTGGAGATCTTCAGGAAATGCTGCAAAGCCTGCCTGCTTGCCAGGGCTTTATAGAGGATTTAAATGGCAAGCATCTGTTAAGTGGAGGGAAGGATTTGGGGCTAGCTATTTTATCTTTGGTTTTAGCTAGGGATGTGTTAATTATTATTATAAGCCATCTTGAACCAAGAGGAAAGGTGGGCTATAAGTGTTTTAATAAATAAATAAATAAAATTCCAATAGAGGCCTAATTATGATTTATCCTAACTAGTAGGGCAATCCTGTGGTGCAGCCTCAGATTGTTGATGCTGTGCAAGAATTTTTGATAATGTAACATACTACCTCTCATACTTATTAAGATCTGCATGAGACTGAAGGGAGAAGTTATCCAGTGGTTTAGAATACAGAGTCTCCAATTTGCTAAAGACACACAACTATGGGCTTGTCATCCCCTACTCTTGTTTACAGGGTTGCAATTGAAGACCTTCTTGTTTGGGAAGTCTTCTATCTAATCCCAGTTCATTGTGCTATCCCAAAATGGATACCGGGAAAGAAACATATTTCAGTTTTGAGAAACCTGCATTAGCACATCAGCACAAAGAATAAACAGCTAGAACTTAATCCAGGCTGAAAAATAATCCAGACAAGATGGAAGTACTCTTTTAGAAGTAAAACCAATCCAGGATTAGTTTTACAACCTGATGTGAACCTAGTTATATTTTTGTTGAAGGAAGAAGTCTTGGAGGTACTTCTGGTGGAAAGACTGGATACAGAACTATTCAGGAATGCCTTTTGACAATTCAGGTTGGTTTGTTAGCTTTCCAGCTGTTCCTGGAAAGACTTGATCTGGCCACAGTCATTCGTGTCTTCGTGACATCTAGAATGGAATGCTGCAGTGTACTCTGTGTTGGGCTGCCTTTGAAAAATGTTCAGTGTTTCAAGAGATGTCATATTACTCCAATTTTATATCAAGTGCCCACAATAAACCAGAGTTTGAGGCTTTTTAACATCAGTAGCTATCAGATTGTTTATGTACCAGTTAAATTCTTGCTTTTACCCTTTAAAGTTCCAAGTTTAGGACCAGGCTCCTTGAGGGACAGGCTCTGCCCCTATGAGCTACAATTGGCTATTGGAGTCCTGGTCTTTTCTCCTGAAATAATAGCAGTGAGTTTGACAGAAAAATGGAATAGGGATTTGTTTTGCCCTGTAAGGGCTCTTGGTCCTTCCTCCCTTTTGGTCTTTCAGAAACTTGTAAAAAACAACTTTATTTCAGAGGGCATTTGGTGATTTTATTATGTGGATTTTATGGCCAACTGCTGTTCTTTATCTCTTAATCTCTGCCTTTAAAAAAAAAGTTTATTACTGTGCTTGCTATTTTTATGATTGGGCTGGCTGATGGGTTTTAGACCTTTTGGATTTTTCTTCAATTTGTTTTATAGTTCTGTGATGTTTTATTTTCATTATGTGAGCTGCGTAGTGTTCCACTTGTGTCATAAAAAACTGTGATAGAAAACTCCTGAATAAAACAAGGTGAAATATCTGCAAGGGTTTTGAGAAGACAGGTATTAGCAGTTTAGCTGTTTGTGCAAAGTGCCCTGTCTCCAGATTCTTCCCTTGTGCCTTCTGAGGGTGCCTGGCATCTGGGCAGAGCAGCATAGTTTCATGCCTGATCATCTGAGGTACAGGGTGTCCTATCTGCAGTTTATATACTGCTGAACTGAGACAGTCTGACTGAACCCGTATGTTCCACTGGGGCTGCATAGGATGAAGGGACAAAGGCGTGAGCGGCAGTCATATTTTATCATATTATTTAGACCAGCTTTTGCAATGGGAAAGGAATTAAAAAAATATCTTTTATCTTTTGAGATCAATGGGAGCATTTTTATCTTTTAAACTTTTTGCTGTTGCAATACTTTACACTTGTGTTGGGAGCAGAACCCTGGCCTGGGAAAGTTTAGGCCTGTGAAGTTGTGACTGCTTTTCCACTGTTTCCCCACCTAATTCTGATCCCAGGAGTCTATCAAGGTCATGCTACTGCTGCTGTTGTACCAACATAACCTTCCATTGGTGTCATTATATTGTCATGTTGGTGTAGAATCCCTCACTTAGAGGGTTTACAATACAGTTGTAAGCAGAGTTACATCCTTCCAACTCTTTTTAACTCCTTGAGGGACAGGCTGAGAAGGGTGTACTTCTGTTTTGGATGGCACTGTTTAATCTTACAGCTCTTTACCCAGTTTAACTGGAATTAGGTTTGCACTGAACAAGTGTTTTATTAACAGATTCTCACTGTTGGGTTATTTTAACCCTTCAGGATTGGCATCTCATAGAATCACAGAGTTGGAAGGAGCCATACAGGCCACCTAGTCTACCCCCTGTTCAGTTTGTACTTCTGAGTTGGTACAAAAAGCCATACTTGCCTTTTCCATCCCCCTTTCTGATTAAGAAAAGACAGTGTACATTGTATCATGATTGCTATCAAGGACAATCTTAATGGTTCAGAACAGTCTCTTCTCCAGAGGCAGTGAGCTGAGCAAACAACCTCTGCAGAGCATTCTTGATCACTGTATTCACTTCACAGTTTGTTCATGCCCCTATACAAGGTTTTCAGCAGTAGAGGTTCCATATGTTTTCCTAATTGTTTAACTTTAAAATGTTGCATTGTTTTGAAGGAAAAACACTGAAGAAACTGAAGAAAGCCATGAGCATACTGGCAAAAATATAGGGTATTTTTGTTGCCCTCCTCCCAAAGCAATGTTTAAAATTCTTTTTGAATGGAAACAAAAGTTCTGGTGGCCAACATTAGTCCTAAGTTAATAGTGATATAGCACTAGGCACTTTCTGCTTGTAATTTTGTCTGTCTTGGTGAAAACAGCTGGAAGACAGTAGGAAGGAGATGAAAGTGATGGCTGTTGCTGTGAAGCAAAAACTGTGCGTCACTTTGATATGAAAGACTCCCCCCTCTCCTTTGGGTGAGGCAAATGTCAGCAAATACAGCCTTGACTCACCCACTGGCAATGGTAACTTCACTCCTCCAGCCCTTCATTTAAAAAAAAAATAATATATTCCCCTTCCCTTCCCTTTTCTTTTTTCTGCCTCTCTCTTTATGATCTTCCTAGAATTTGCACTTTTTAAAAAATCCTGGCAGGATTTCTTTGCCTTTAACAGCTGTCAGAAATGCCTTATGTGAAACTTTTCATGTTGTAGCATTTCTATGTTGAGGAAGCAGCATCAATTAAGTTTTTGCCCAGCATTGAAGGCATGGGAAGTGGGAGAGAAACCAGTCCATGCTACTATAAAAATGCCTCCCCCTGTCAATCTCTCTGTGTTTATCCTTCCTTCTCTCCAGTAACTTTAGGGCAGCTTCTCTCCTCCCATTTTGACCTGAAAACAGCCCTGTGAGGTAGGTTAAGGTGAGAGGAAAAACTTATTAACAAGTTTACCCAGCCAGCTGAATGGTTGTGGTGATCTGAGCCTGGGTTTTCCAGGTCTTAGTCTGAAACCCTGTCACCCTGGATATCTAACTCAGGGACTCAGACTTTCTAATCTAGACAAAAAGCTGATGAGATTGTGAAACTATTCAGGGACTGTACCACTTCTGCCCACATGGAATTACATGATTGTCCAATTTAAAAAATCCTATAAATAGAAAATTAATGTGACTACCCCATCCACTTCTTTTCCTCAGAGGCAAGATTTTCCTTTCCCTTTACTGGCTGAGCCAACCTAGTAATGTGTTTTCTTCTTTGCTAAAGAACTCTGGCTGTCCCACCCTGTCATAGTACGATAAAGCAGGCTCAGCCAAGAAACCTGAGGGGAAGATTGGGAGCTTCTTTAACTAAACTTAAATTGCACTCTATGTGCTTTGAAATTAACAACTACAATTAAAAATAACAAAAATATTTTATTTAACATAGAGGGAAAATAGCAGCTGAAATCAGAGGTTGAAATTTTAAACCAGTATATGCACAGACTTTTAGTTCTTGTGTTTCAGGTTAATGAGAGTTTGTTAAACTTTTCACAGTGACTTAAATTTTTATGTTGAGAGACTTTTGTTCCAATGTTTTCCAAACACTCCAGCACTTTCTTTGAATATTCTCTGACTCTTTTGTTTTCAGAAGGCTGGTACACTCTTTCCAGTTCCCAGATCCCTTCTGTTGAAACACCAGTACTTGAGTTTTTAACTGACTCTTAAGGTCTTTAAAGGCAGTTTCTAACCAAACCAGACCAGGGATCTCTGCATTCTTTAGCGCTAACTCCCTCTTTGACTGGGTAAGGAATTTTCTTCTCTTTCTGGAAGATCTATTCCCTTTCCTTGGCCCAAATGGGAGTCTTCGCCTGCTTCCCAGACTTCTTTGCAAGTTCCCCCCCAGTTCTCCTGTCTCTGTTAAATTGCTCTCAGCTAAGGCTGAAATCAGACTTAATTCAGTCAAGGCAGAAATCAGACTGTAGTTCTCAAGTCTTTTTTTTTTCCTTTGCTCAAATGATGCTTATCAAGGAGATTGCTTGGAGCAGCCTGTCACTCAAGGATCTCTCTGTGAAGAATTAACCCTTTACTCTGGACAGCACTTAGAAGCTTTTAAAATTTGCAGGTCATCACACATGTCATAGAAAAGCTAGTCTAAAAATGCTTTTCTATGTGCAGAAAATTGTGCGTTTAAAAAAACGTGGAGGACAATTCATTTGTTTGCAAGTGTTTTATCATGTGATCAGCTGCTTGTCAAGACAGCCAAAGCTTATTTATACTAAAGCTTCTTGTATAGGAAAGACAAATCCCTGTATGAAATTCTCCAGAGGGCAGTAGGCAGGCCTTTCCAGGCTATGGAGTTGTAGGGCAGAGATTTCACTAGTGGGTTAGAGAGCAAGGCCAATGCACAGTTTCTGCTCCCTGCTGTGAGTAGTGCATTGTTCTCTCATCTAGTCAGCTGACCTTGTCAAAACAAAAAGTGACTGCAGATACAATTTTAAAGTGGAGGGTTTTTTTTTTAAGGAATCACATTGTTCAGTTTCTATCCTTTTAAGAGAAAAGAATATTTTATTTCCTTGTACAAACAGATCTGGTGCTTTTCTCATAATCTTTAAATTTCCACTTCTCTCACTGCTTCTTTCTTATATATGGCCTTCTGTTCTGTTGTTTTGTTGGCTTCCTTCTAGACTTTTTTTTTATTGTGAAAGAGAGATTCCGTGGCATACACACAGTAGCAGATTGGCTGCTGATAAAATATGCTCTCTTAAAAAAACCTCTTTTTTTGGCCTGTTATAATAAACCTTGGCTTGGTCTCAGCAGATTGGGATGGTCTCAGTGTGAATCCTTATCTGATAATGTTTGCTGTGTAAATGTTCTCACTGAGAGAACAACATGAATAGCATGTATATTTTGGAAGGAATATTTCAGACATCTTGCTATCTAGCTATGGGTGTCAAAAGATGGAAGGAAAGCTGACTAAGGCCAGGTTCCCACACGTACTAGAATCAAGTACTAATGTTTAACACAGACAAAAGAATTGGAGGGGGGGGGATTGGCAGACATTACAGTGATAAAATGGCCAGGACGACCTCAGACTATAGATAATTCTAGCTTTGGATGTTGTTTTGCTTTTAAAATACATTCAAACACAACACAATACAAAGATACTTGCCCTTTTATTTTTCTAATTGCAACCAGGCTTTTAATTTTTAACACATTATTTGTAAGCAAAAAGAATTACTGAGTAAGAAAAAGAATATCATTAATCAATCAATCGTTGCATCCTTCCACTAATATAATTTTACATATTAATCTATATGTTGAAATAACTTTTCCCATATCTGCAGGGTTTTTAATTAAACCAAATATGGTAATCATAGATAACAAACCATGCAATCATTCCATCAATTTTTCCAAATGATGAAGAGCTGACAGTATTATCTAGAATCTTGTGATCCCTAAATGTACCAGTGTAATGTCATTCAGAAGAAGTTCATTCAGTTTTGGGGTTTTTTTGTTCTACCAGTTTAATATTCTCCCATTGTATTCTCATCTCACTTTCCTGTATGTGTGAACCAAGTATTAGGCTTGACTCAGTTGTAACTATAAATCACAGTTTGCATTACATTAACAGATCTTGTGCTCACAGGCTTCCTCCTCTTTATTTCATGTCCTTTGATTCAATCAGTTGTTTCCTCTTTAGTGCACCATAGTTTACCATTAGAACTGATGAACACTGGCTTGTGCTTATCCTTCAAGGCAGGATTGCAGCAGCTTCAAGCCATGATTGTGGGCCCATGGCCCGTTAGGGAGGGAGCATATGGAAGGAAAACACAGCCAGACATTTAGGATAAAAAATGGCCGCAACCTTATTAGCCAGAACCAAGGAGCATTGGCACAGGATAGGGATCAGGATCAGACAACCCACCTGTTGTCCGATAAACCCATCCTCCCAGCCTGTCTGCTGGGAAGGAAACCATGGAGTGGCAATTCCATTGAGGCCACCTGGGCGCTGGCCACTAGATAGGTCCCCTTGCCACCTGGGTAATCCCTATTCTGAGCATGCCACAAGATGACTCCACCCCATCTCTAAGCAAAGAAGGTGAGAACAAGGCCTTGGCTCTGCAAAACAAATCTGTCCCAATGCCCAGCCTGCCAAAGCTGTGACAAAGTATAGAGCATACAAATACAAAACTTTAACATAACTTGAGGGAGGGTGGGTAGGAGAGAGCTGAAGGGAAAACAGGAGGAGGCAACCTACAGCAGCAGTTTAAATAGCCACTGGGAGAGTTGATGAGGCTCCTGTATCAAAGCTCCTCCCCAGAGAGCATAGGCTGATCAATGGTGATGAATATTTTATTGAAATATTTTAATGTTTTAATGTATTATGTTTATATCTTCTTTTAATTGGTTTTATGTAATGATACGTAAGCCACCCTGAGCCTGCTTCGACAGGGAGGGCAGGATATAAGTTTAATAAATAAATGAAATGAAACTGATTACCAGCCCACTGCAACCGGGCATGAAGCCAGGCCAATTTGCAAGTATCCATGTAGCATCCCAGAGAATGCCTTCCTAGCTCACCTTCCAGTCATGGCTGCAAAATCAGGCACCCATAAGTTGAGTTCATTGATTGATTGCTAAGCAGGGTTGGCCCTGGTTGGTACTTTGATGGGACATCGAAAGGACCAAGGTTGCAATACAGAGGCAGGCAATGGCAAACCTGTCTTTAAAATCCTATGGGGTCACAATAGTTTGGCTGTGACTTGATCACTTTGCACAAACTCAAAGGCAGAGTGAGAGCAGAAGATTTATTCAGGTTACATCAGAACCAAGATGTTCAGTTGTGTTGCAACAAATTGTACATCAGGCATAATTAAGAACGAAATTCCAAAAGTACCTGCACTGTGCCTGTAGTTTTCACAAGACAGAGTCAGAAATTAATGCAATTATTTTTATAGAATTAAAACTCCTTTTGGAGTGAAGGGAAGATAATCCATTGTCAGCTACTGTCCTTAATTTTTATGGAATGTCAGATTTAATATAAATCCAGTCCTGGACTGGCAGATGTGAATGCATATATTACAAGCATAATGCATGGGTGTTAGTGCAAAGGATGATGTTCACTGGCTTTACTATGCATTCGTGTGTATTGTAGAGCAGGTTTCTCAGCCCTGTTAAACCTGTGTGCACTTTTGGTATTTTGAAACAGAACAGTGGGTATAGTAGGGCTCCCCATTGGAGAAGTCTTCCCCCACCAGACTTGCGCCTCCTGCTGCTTGTTAGTCCTTAACACTGCCACTCAGCTGGTCACAGGAGAAGAAATTTGTGTGTGGGGGGAGGTCCCAGCACTATAAAATCATTTCCAGAACAACCCAGAAGTGACATCATCACATTGCTCAAGCATTCACTCCAGATTCTATGTTTAGAACATAGAGTGTGGGTGAATGCCAAAATGTTGCCAGTGATGCGATAACATCACCTTGGGATTGAGTAAAAAGCAATATTCTGTCATCAATAAACCCTCCCCCCTTGAGTTAGCAACTGAATATATATTTTAAAATAAATTTTCATTTAATTGAAGCATTCAGGAGGAGCTAATAGACTTGAGAGAAAGTGACAGAAATGGGAAGAGTGAAGAATGAAAGGTGGTAAAGGAAAGAGTAGAGGTGAGGACAGGGAACGTGAATAGGATGAAGGATGACAAAGAAAAGACTAGACTTTGAAAAGGGATACAGAAGCAGGGCAATAAGAGGGGCTCTGGAAACACATTAGTGGCCCCTATTGTTGGGATCATTGCTGTAGAGCAGTGGTGGCCAAACTGTGGCTCAGGAGCAGTGTTCCCTCTAAGCTGAGTTCGTGTTAGCTCACATTTTTTTAGCCTCCAGCTCATACATTTTTGTTTTAGCTCAGAAAGGATGACCTCAGAGCAAACTAATTCATGCAGTAGCTCACAACTTTAATGCCTGTAGCTCACAAAGTAGAATTTTGGCTCACAAGACTCTGCAGCTTAGAGGGAGCTCTCAAAGCCCCCACTGTCCTGTCAGCCAGCTTGGAGAAGGGAGTTCTCTCTTTAAAACACTTCTTCAAACCAAGCTAGCTGGTTTGAAGAACTTTATATGCTATAGAATGCATATAAAGTTGCTTTCTTTCTATCTATCCCTCCCTCATTTCCTTCCTTCCTTCCTGTTCTCAGACATCTGACGTTTATTCTATGTGGCTCTTACGTTAAGCAAGTTTGGCCATCCCTGCTGTAGAGAATAGCAGTGTTTATCCTCCCATGTGTTCCTCAGATGCACACCTGATGACTGCTGCTCTTCTGGTACCATGTATATGTAACAATTGCACAAGCTTAGAAATGTGATTGAGGACTTGACTGGCAAGCAAGCAAACATCCAAACAGACTAACTCAGGGGTGTCGAACTCATTTGTTAGGAGGGCTGGATCCAACACTTTGTGGGGTCAGACTATGTGTGTCATAAAATGTAATGTGATGTATTAGAGATATAAGCTTTATAAAGGGCACAGACAAACACAATTACAGATAGTAGGTTTTAACTTAAAATACAAACATGCTTAAAACTCTTGCAATATTTTGTTTAAAGTGGAAAGGTGAGGGAATACTGGGATTTGACAATGCAATTTTAAAAATAAAACATCAAGAAAAAGCACAAGGATCACAGCAGAAACTAAAAATATAAAATGCTCTGAGTCTGGGAAAACAATGAAATGGCATTGCAAGCTTCTCCCTCCCTCCCCAGATCTACTCAGATTGGCAATGGCTCTCCGATATAATATTCTCTTTTGACTGTAGGTTCCCAGGTTAGAGTACTCACTAGGACAGGTCCATTGAGCAGAGACAAGCTGACTCAAAGCATCAACCCTTTATTTGCAATAACACAAATCTAAGAAGCCTGAGCTTCAGCTTTCTATATAAGAACACTGAAAGTGAAACTGATCTCTACTCCATTGAAACACATTGCAGCACAGACAAAGCTACAAGGAAAACCTGAAATGGATCTTCCATCAGGGTCACTGAAGCCTATCTACTCGGGCACAGAAACCTTAATGGAAAATCCACTCCATGTTCTCCCCTAAGCTTTGATGGTGAGTCCATTCCATGTTTTCCTTGTGGCTTTGTCTGTGCTGCAGCCTGCAAAGACAAGGCAGAAAAGACAGAGAACTGAAAGAGAAGGGGATTTTGTCAGCTTCCAAGCTTCAAATGAGGAGGGGGAAGAAAAGAGCCCTAGGGGTCTGATTAAAGTCCTGGGTGGGCTGGGTATGGCCTTCAGGCCAGACATTTGATGCCCCTGGACTTACTGTTCCAGCACTTGTGAAAATAATGTTAAAAGGAAATGTGCATAAAGTACATGGACTTGGGAAAGACCAAGTAACAAAATAAATTTTCTGCAAGTTGTAGTAAAAGTAAGAAATGCCAGTTTGCAGATTTCAGTTCAGATTGCTGAAACTGCTGTTTGGCATAGTTTTAATATGTACATTAATTTACCCACTTCTGCACATCCTAAGTACCATCCAAATGTTAAATGATTTTTTAAAACAGTACTTCTGGGAATTAGAACGCTACTATTGTGTAAATTGGTATATTGTGGTGCCTTATTGGCTGAAAATCATGTCTCCATATCTCTCAACAGTTGTTGGGACACAAATGGAAATGCTTAATTGTAACATCACATTTGTCACCCACTAGTTCCCTTTTTCAGGAAGTAAAAAAAAAGGCATGTAGTAAACCCCATGCTGGAATTCCATTTTCAGTTCCACTTTCGCAGGCCAGAGCAGATTTCTGTGGAAAATCTGTCTGCCCATTTAAAATTCAGTTGGTTCAGTTTGCACAGACATTCCTTTGGTATTGTCACATGCTCACTTCAGCAAAAGCTCCTGATGCTTTTAGACATGCATTTTTTTCCCCCACTCAGGATGTATTATACCATGGCTTGTAGACTTAAGTCCGCAATAGCCAGTCATTCAGCATACCTATTCCAGTTGTGCAAATGAAGAATGGCACCATATGAAAAGATTACAGTATTGAAGGACTAAAAATGATGCATCTTTGTACATGAGTATTCACCACCTTTGAAGTCCTGAGTTGGGTTGAAAGGCGACATGAAAATGCTTTAAATATTTTTTTTTTTTGCATAAGAATAAAAAAGGCATGGGATTTCAAAGTTTGCAAACGAATTAAAATCAGGGCTGAGACACAGTGAGGGCACCTTTCATTGATGCTGTCTTCTTACAGAAGTGCAACAGTGTCTGATCCATCTCTAGGGGCAACCCTAAGTATGAATGGAGGGCAAGAACATGTCCCAGTTTCTGAGACCATGCCCCATGTTGCCATACTGCCCTGAGATGCTGACAGAGAGGCTGAATCTTATAACCATTGCAGCATGGCAAAACATGGCATGTTGATCTCTAGAGATGGAATATGTTCTCTCCCATGAATTTGGAGGGCTGCTCTTCATTCATTAAAGATTGCTGGCACAACTGAGCTGCTGTTCCAAATGGTTCTGAAAAAGAATATGGGTGTCATAATTGTCAGAGTGCATCAAGACATGTCAATTCAGTTATATTCTTTTCCCTTCCAAAAGAGGGGGATATTTTGTTGACTTGAGTTGCCCAGAGTAACATTAGTATATAACCATATCTGACTGGCTGTGTAGCACGAGGATGTCATTGCATTCATTATGTGAAACAGGAAAGTTCTAACTAGGGATGGGTGTGAACTGAACCCAAAACACGGTTTGAGCACGAACCAGACTGGTTCATGGTTTCCCAAACCAAGGGTTCAGAAGAACATGCAGGCTGTGAAGGTATTTAAATACCTTAAGAACCTGACCAGAAGTGAGCTCTGAAAGGCATTTAAATGCCATTAGAGCCCACCCCTGAGTGAGCTTTAAATGCATTTAAGTGCCTTTATTTCCAGGTTGGGCCGCCTGACTGCAAGTGAGCTCTGAAGGCATTTAACTGCCTTTGGAGCTCACTGGAACAATGAACCAGATGAACCACAAACCAGTTTGTCCAATGAGGAATTCGTTAGAGTTTCATGGTTCGTGAAAACCACAAACCTCCATTTCCATGTTTTATGCCCATCCCTAGTTCTAGCCTTTGGAGGGAAAAATGCTACTGAAGTAACAGCAGATGTGAGAAGCTGAAACAACGGGGGGGGGGGGGAGCAACAACAGTGGAGGGGAGAGCAACAATTCTCAGAGTTGATTTTGTAGTGAGCATTTTATTCCTTTAAAAAGCACATATTTTATATAGCCCTAGTTAAAATATTATGAGAATACAGAGTGCTTGTCCATGTTAGCCTTGTTTACAAGTGAATAAGAACATAAGAGAAGCCATGTTAGATCAGGCCAATGGCCCATCCAGTCCAACACTCTGTGTCACACAGTGGCCAAAAAAAAAATTATACACACACACACACACACTGATGGACCTCTGCTCCATATTTTTATCTAACCCCCTCTTGAAGGTGGCTATGCTTGTGGCCGCCACCGCCTCCTGTGGCAGTGAATTCCACATGTTAATCACCCTGTGGGTGAAGAAGTATTTCCTTTTATCCGTTTTAACCTGTCTGCTCAGCAATTTCATCGAATGCCCATGAGTTCTTGTATTGTGAGAAAGGGAGAAAGTACTTCTTTCTCTACTTTCTCCATCCCATGCATTATCTTGTAAACCTCTATCATGTCACCCCGCAGTCAACGTTTCTCCAAGCTAAGGAGTCCCAAGCGTTTCAACCTTTCTTCATAGGGAAAGTGTTCCAGCCCTTTAATCATTCTAGTTGCCCTTTTCTGGACTTTCTCCAATGCTATAATATCCTTTTTGAGGTGCGACGATCAGAACTGCAAACAGTACTCCAAATGAGACCGCACCATCGATTTATACAGGGGCATTATGATACTGGCTGATTCGTTTTCAATTCCCTTCCTAATATTTCCCAGCATGGTGTTGGCCTTTTTTATTGCAAATGCACACTGTCTTGACATTTTCAGTGAGTTATCTACCACGACCCCAAGATCTCTCTCTTGGTCAGTCTCTGCCAGTTCACACCCCATCAACTTGTATTTGTAGCTGGTATTCTTGGCCCCAATGTGCATTACTTTGCACTTGACCACATTGAACCTCATCTGTCATGTTGATGCCCACTCACCCACCCTCAACAGCAGATCCCTTTGGAGTTCCTCACAATCGTCTCTGGTTCTCACCACCCTGAACAATTTAGTGTCATCCACAAACTTGGCCACTTCACTGCTCAGTCCCAACTCTAAATCATTTATGAACAAGTTAAAGAGCGTGGGACCCAGTACCGAGCCCTGCGGCACCCCACTGCTTACCGTCCTCCACTGCGAAGACTCACTCCCTTTATACTCACTCTCTGCTTCCTATTACTCAGCCAGTTTTTGATCCACAAGAGGACCTGTCCTTTTACTCCATGACTCTCAAGCTTTCTAAGGAGCCTTTGATGAAAATGAGAAGCGTAAGGGAATTAGAACAGTACTATTGTGTATTCTGGAATTTTGGGATCTGAATTATGAATTGACAGAACTACATTTATTTATGTACTTCATTTATACGCCACCTTTCTCCCCAATGGTGACCCAAAGCAGCTTTCATCATTCTCTTTTCCTCCATTATTCTTCCCTGTTGCCAGTATTTCGTAATGATTTATGCAGCGTTTCATTCTAGCTAGAGCTTTTCTGCTCCCTGGCTAATGCTTTCTTTAAGCCAAGCTTCCTGTTCTTGCACTACTCATACCAAGGCCCAGGCAATCATTGTGAAACTCTCCAGTTGTTACTTTTGTAGGATCAGAAAGTCTGGAACAATCACTTGAGTTAACATCAGGACAGCCTTCACCATCCTGCTGATGTCATCTGAGGCAGAGAGAAACATAAGCCACAAGATTCATTTGTATTAGATGCAGGTCTCCAGATTGCTTCCCTTTGACTTGAAGTGAGAATTGTGAGAGAATATGCCTGCATAGTGATAGTTTTATTCTGAGACAGAGCACTCCTTTAGGTATTGATGTTTCTCAATTGTAGGAGCATGAATTGAACTATTGATGGAATGTATGGTAAGCATTTTAGAACTTGCTTGACTTGACTTGCGTTATTTAACATTAATTCCAAGGAAGGGTTACAAACAGGAAGTGGTAGAAATCTGTTCCTGATGCTTGTAAAATCCTGTGGATTTTCTGTGTCTGTTCTTCCCTGGGGATCATTGCAAAAAGCACTCCTTTGGATGAAAGTGTTACATTGGACTAACTCACTTGAAGGATGGAATCTCGGGATCATGTTTTCACACTAATACACTCTTAACGTATTGTTCTTGCAAGGGGAGTAGTTTAAACATGGTGGGAAGAGGAAACATATGATCTTAGAGTCAAGTGGAGTATGTATCTATTTTCTTAAACTAATTGTTCATATTAATATTAGCAGAATGGAGTTCATTTTGTCTCTTCCCAGAATACTTCTGAATATTTTCTGTCTGCAGAAAGATGTCCTCACTCCCATTTACTGAACATGATTCATATTGTAATGCAAAAATGAGGAATGTACTGTTCATAGAGTACATAATAAATTGTTCAAATCTAAGGTGCACCTTGCAGAATGACATATAATATGACATTGCTTTGTTTTGTTTACATAATTTAGGCCTTTCTTTCCTAACTGCATGCAGACTGACTCTCCTTTTTACCTTCCCTATGCTTCCCCAATGCTGAACTTTTTCCGTTTTTTTTTTTTTAATTGTGTCTGCAAGTCATGGTAACTTCTGGCAACCTGTAGTGGAACTAGGATGTTTCAGAGAGATGGCTTGATATTGCCTGCCTCTGCATCCTGGCCCTGGTATTCCTTTCCAAGTACTTGCCAGGGTCGGCCCTGCTTAGCTTCTGCGATCTGATGAGATCAGGCTTGCCTGGGCTATCTAGGTCAGAGCAATTCTCCCCCCCCCCCAGTTTTGTAGAAATGAATCAGAATGATGCTGAAGCCCCCAAATTAAAAGTTATCAGTAGCATGCAGAGGGCAGGGGTTGGCAGCAAGATGATGGTGCTCTCTTGAGAATCTTCTATCCAAAGTAAAGTGCTTTCTCCCTGAAGCGTCCCACTATGTCCTTGGCAATGCCTGCAAGTCCAGTCAGGTCTGTTTTCCATCTCTTTTTTTCGTCCAGCTAGAGACTCTAGGCCTGGAACAAATTGGATTGGAGAATGTCATTGCTGGGAAGGCCATGGATGATTTTATTTCAGTCTCTTCTTTCACTGGATCTGGTAACCAACTGTTGCCATTTCCTCTGCAGCTAGAAAGACGTTTCAGATTGTGGTGGGCAATGTCTGGTCTCCTGGTGGTCGGGTTCCTCTACAAGCATTGCACTCTTTGTTTCCCAGCCATTCTGAACTGCATGCTCTTCGGATAAATTGATTTTTCTTTCACAGTGGACATTTGTTCAAGCCAGCAGGGTCCAGTAACTTGAGAGAATCCGTCCCTCTTTTCCCCTTCATCCACAGAGGAAAAAGAATAGAAGCAATAGGGCCTGGCAAATTTTCCCAAGCTTGTGTACCTTTCTGCTGGGAACTCCTAGCAGTATCCCAAATGTCAAAGAAAGCAGCAGCCAGATATTTACTATACCTGGGGCGCTATTCTGACCTTCCCTACTCAAATGAAGCATCATGGGAACTGGCAAGTTCTGCTGTTTTTGTATCTTCAGAGGCAGTTGGAATTTTTTGTGACTGCTGCACTGGAAAAGCTTACTGAGCTAGAATGACAAATCTCAAGAAAACAAATCTTTATCTCTAGAGCATAGCGCTGTGGGTGAACTCTCAAGGCATGTCCTCAGTTTCTCTCTCTTTCTCTATCAAAACTTTACTGTTTAATTTTGAGGCAGTCGTGTACTAATATGAAAGGTATTGTACATGCCTAATAATGTCTGGCCACCCATTAGATTTAGCTCTCTTGATGGTGTGACTTTTGATTACTTCAATACATAGGGCTATCCTTGAAGAATCTTTGGCAGTGCCTAGTGAATGTACTTCACTCATACTTGAAGACCTTAATTGGCTCCCTATTTGTTTCAATGTACAATTTCAAGTTGTCACGTTGAAAAACATTAATGCTATGGCATATGTGTATTTGAAGGACCTAATCTACTTACCATCTGAGGGCCAAACTAGACATTACAGTGGCCATGGGTCCTACTTGTAGCCACCAACATCATTTTAGAATCAGCCGCCCTGAGCCACTCGTGGGAAGGGCGGGATATAAATTCTAAATAAATAAATAAATAAATAAATTTAGCCTTTAAAAATAATGAGGGCCCAATCCTGATCAGGTGCAGTAGGAACAAGGGATCTTGTCCCCCAGGCAAAGTTCCAAAACAACCTCCTAGCTTTACTTGAGAAGGCATGGGAAGGCGGTGAAAAGATCCCCTGTCCCTGCTGTGCTTCAGGCCTGACCAGGACTGGGGCATCACTGCGTTTTTAAATATCTGAATCTATCTCTAAAATGGCATAGATGGCCATGGGTAGGCCCCATGGCCATGGTAACCTCTCTTTGGCCCTGAGAACAGCATCAGAAGCCCCTTCTCCAGGTGCTTCTTAACACTGAAAGCCAGACAGGTAATATTTTCTGTTGCAGTGCCTTGATTATGACACTCCTTCCCTGGGTGTGGTCTCCTGACACTGTTTGCCAACAAATATTGCTTTGTCTGGAGTTTCTTTTCCTGGCTGATCCACATGGCTTTGGTGTGGGTTTTGTCTTACTGGTTTTCTGCTGTTTTGTAACTAATCAAGTTTCTTGTTTCATTGATTAAAATTTTATAGATTCTGTAAATCTGTGCTTGATGAAAGGTGAACCATCAAATCTAGTGAAAAGATATTTCCTACAAGCTTTTGTCAGTTATTCTACTTGTGAGCGCTACTTTATGAAAATGTGGCTTTTAAGTTGCAGTTTGTTATCGTGATGCTGCTTTAATTAGTATTTTCCTGTTCATGTCAATTTTTATCTTGTTGTGTTATTGGTTTATTGTTTTACTGCTTTATTTATTATTGCATTAGCATTTTTATTGTTCTGTTCTATTTGTTTCATGAGCCTTCTCAAATATGTTCATGTAGAGTGAGCAGGTTAGAAATACTTTAAATAAATATACATACAGACAGTTGGGTCATTTGATCTGCATATAACCCTTAGAAATACCTTTGTAGAAAAATAGGTGGAGTGAATTAGGTGCTGCAGGAATGTTGCTCATGAACAGGAAGACCTGTGTTCAGATTTCAATGTGGTGCTGCAGTTAAAGTATCGGACTAGGTTCATGAGAGGCTTGGGTTCAGATCCCACTCTTCTCTGGAAACTTGCTAAGTGACCTTTTGCGAGTCACTCTCTCAGCCTAAACAACCATGCAGGATTGTTTTTGTGAAGATAAAATTGAGAAGGGAAGAATATTGTAACTGGCTTGTGGGGTATAAATAATTTAATAAATTAAAATAAATTTCAACTCTGCTGTGAAACTTGTTGGGTGGTGTTGACTTGAGATTGTCTGTCCCACCATTGTTGCAAGTTTGGAATGGATGCCAGTGCCACAAGTTTCTTGGAGGACATGGATAGGCATAAAAATGTAGTAATATGTATATAAGATGGTGTACTGAATAGGGATGTGACTGCGATGGCAAAAATATGCATCTGTGAGTAGGTGTATGTGAATGAAAGAGGAACAATTCTTGGCATGCTTTGTGTATGCGGAGAATGCTGGACAAAGTCAGTAGTGGTAATCCCATTATATCATGTATGCAAAAAGCTGATTAGCTGGTCCCAACTTCTGGTCAATTTATGATTTCCACTTTGTCACATGAGCACATGAAGCTGCCTTACACTGAGTCAGACCATTGGCCTGTCAGGATTAGCATTGTCTTCTCTGACTGGGAGCAGCTCTCCAGAATCTCAGTGGCTCTCCACAGATTTTACATCTCCTGAAACATCTACATGAAACTTTCAGTCTTGTAGATTGAACCTGGTACCTTTGCATGCCAAACAGGTGCTTTACTACTAAGACATGGCCCCATCCGATTTAGTAGAAAGATTAGCCAACCGATTTGTATTGTACAAAGTGGATTAACCCTTCTCATTCCAGAAGCTGAGGCAGTAATGCTTCGAAGCTTTCTGTCACTACAGAGAGATTGAACAGTATAAAGGTGGCTCTGGCTTCATACCTAATTTGTTGTTTCATGTAAAAAAGTAAGTTATGAGGCCAGAGTAAATGGAACTATTTGGCTAATATGTAGTTGGGTTTATTTTATTTATTAACCTTAAATTTAGAATCATAGAGTTGGAAGGGACATATAGTGTCATCTAGTCCAACCCCCTGCACAATGCAGGAAACTCACAAACACCTCCCCCTAAATTCACAGGATCTTCATTGCTGTCATAAGAACATAAGAGAAGCCATGTTGGATCAGGCCAGTGGCCCGTCCAGTCCAACACTCTTGTGTCATACAGTGGCCAATATGTGTGTGTGTATATGTATGTATGTGTGTATACACACACACACACACACATATATATACTGTGGCTAATAGCCACTGATGGACCTCTGCTCTGGGGTTGCCAAGTCCAATTCAAGAAATATCTGGGGACTTTGGGGGTGGAGCCAGGAGACATTGGGGGTGGAGCCAGAAACAAGGGTGTGACAAGCATAATTGAAGGGAGTTCTGGCCATTACATTTAAAGGGACAGCACACCTTTTTAAATTTCTTCCTTCCATAGGAAATAATGAAGGATAGGGGCACCTATTTTTGGGGCTCATAGAATTGGACCCCCTGGTCCAATCGTTTTGAAATTTGAGGGGTACTTTGGAGAGAGGCACTAGATACTATACTGAAAATTTGGTGCCTCTACATCAAAAAACAGCTCCCCCAGAGCCCCCGAAACCTCCAGATCAATTCCACATTATACCCTATGAGAATCAATCTTTACATAGGGAATGATGAAGTGCTCAGCAGACGTCCCCCCCCCTCCCCGGTTCTGGCGACTCTGAAGTGAGGGATTGGCCTCTCTACTCACGAGTTGCTGCCAACTTCTTCAAAGTAACACAGACACACGATCCCAAGAGGAAGACTTACCAATCGGGGACTGAAGCCTCTGGAGGTTGAAAGGCACATTGTCCTCTGGGGGCGGGGCTTCCCCCTGCCAGCCAGCTGACTGGGGGCAGGAATGAGCCTGGAAAAGCAGAAGAACCCTACTGGGACCTGGGGATTGGCAAGCCTACTCTGCTCTATATTTTTATCCAATCCTCTCTTAAAGCTGGCTATGCTTGTAGCTGCCACCACCTCCACATGTTAATCACCCTTTGGGTGAAGAAGTACTTCCTTTTATCCATTATAACCTGTCTGCTCAGCAATTTCATCGATTGCCCACGAGTTCTTGTATTGTGAGAAAGGGAGAAAAGTACTTCTTTCTCTACTTTCTCCATTCCGTGCATAATCTTGTAAACCCCTATTATGTCACCCCGCAGTTGACATTTCTCCAAGCTAAAGAATCCCAAGCGTTTTAACCTTTCGTCATAGGGAAAGTGTTCCAAACCTTTAATCATTCTAGTTGCCCTTTTCTGGACTTTTTCCAATGCTATAATATCCTTTTTGAGATGTGGTGACCAGAATTGTACACAGTATTCCAAATGAGACTTCACCATCGATTTATACTGGGGCATTATGATACTGGCTGATTTGTTTTCAGTTCCCTTCCTAATAATTCCCAGCATGGCGTTGGTCTTTTTTATTGCAATCGCACACTGTCTTGGCCTTTTTCAGTGAATTATCTACCACGACCCCAATATCTCTCTCTTGGTCAGTCTCTGCCAGTTCACAACCCATCAACTTGTATTTGTAGCTGTGATTCTTGGCACAATGTGCATTACTTTGCACTTGGCTACATTGAACCTCATCTGCCATGTTAACGCCCACTCACCCAGCCTCAACAGATCTCTTTGGAGTGCCTCACAATCCTCTCTGTTTCTCATCATCCTGAACAATTTAGTGTCATCTGCGAACTTGGCCACTTCACTGCTTACTCCCAACTCCAAATCATTAATGAACAAGTTAAAGAGCATAGGACCCAGTATTGAGCCCTGTGGCACTCCACTGCTTACCGTCCTCCACTGTGAAGACTACCCATTTATACTCATTCTCTGCTTCCTATTAATTAGCCAGTTTTTGATCCACAAGAGGACCTGTCCTTTTACTCCATGATTCTAGAGCTTACTAAAGAGCCTTTGATGAGGAACTTTATCAAAAGCTTTCTAGAAGTCAAGGTAAACAACATATATTGAGTCCCCTTTGTCCACCTGTTTGTTCATCCCCTCAAAGAACTGTAACAGGTTAGTGAGGCAAGATCTTCCCTTACAGAACCCATGCTGAGTCTTCCTCAATAACTTGTGTTCATCAATGTGCCTACTCATTCTGTCCTTGATAATGGTTTCTACCAACTTTCCCGGTATTGAAGACAGACTGACTGGCCTGTAATTTCCCGGATGTCCTCTGGAACCCTTTTTAAAGATGGGGGTGACATTTGCTACCTTCCAGTCCACAGGAACAGAGGCAGATTTCAATGAAAGATTACGTATTTTTGTCAGGAGATCCACAAGTTCAACTTTGAGTTTTTTAAGAACTCTTGGATGTAAGCCCTCTGGACCTGGTGACTTATTAGTTTTAATTTGTCAATCAGTTGTAGGACCTCCTCTCTTGTCACCTCAGTTTGACTCAGGTCTTTCAACCCCCCTTCCAAAATTAGTGATTCTGGAGCGGGCAAACACTTCTTGTCTTCCACAGTGAAGACAGAGGCAAAAATGCATTCAGCTTCTCAGCCATTTCCCTATCCTCCTTCAGAAATCCTTTTACCCCTTGGTCATCCAAGGGCACCACTGCCTCCCTGGCTGGTTTGTTGCTTCTAATATATTTGAAGAAATTTTTATTGTTGGTCTTCATGTTTTTTGCAATATGCTCCTCATAGTCCCTTTTTGCCTGCCTGATCACAGTCTTGCATTTGATTTGCCACAGCCTTGTTCCCTTTTATTAATCTCACTTGGACTGGTTTTCCACCACTTAAAGGAGTCCTTCTTACCTTTTACAGCTTCCATTACTTTGTTTGTTAACCATGCAGGCCTTTTCTTATACCTGTTTGTGCCTTTCCTAACTTGTGGTATATATTTTATCTAAGTTTCTAGGATTGTAGTTTTAAATAGTCTCCAAGCTTCCCCAAGGGTTTTGACTGTATTTACCTTTCCTTTCAGTTTCCTCTTCACATGCCTCCTCATCTCAGAGAATGTACCCCTTTTAAAAGTTAAGCGTGGTTGTGCTGATCTTTTGGGCAACTCCCTATTTATACAAATGGTGAAATCAATAACGTTATGGTCACTGCTCCCAAGTGGCGCAATCACTTTTACATCTCTCACCAAGTCTTGGGCATTACTTAGGACCAAATCCAGGATCACTCTGCTCCTGGTAGGTTCTGTGACCATCTGCTCCATAGCACAGTCATTGAGAGCATCTAGAAACTCAATCTCTTTGTCTCAACCTGAACACATATTGACCCAATCAATCTTCGGGTAGTTAAAATCACCTATTATGACACAGTTTTTACTTTTAGCCGCTATCTTTAATCCTTCCATCATATTATAATCATCCTCTATCTTTTGATTTGGTGGGCGATAACGAACTCCCATAGTTAAATTTGCTTTTGGGCCCGCTATTTCGACGCAAAGCATTTCTAGAAGGGAATCTAATTCTCTGACCTCAGTCTTACTGGACGGTATACCCTCTCTGACATACAGAGCCGCCCTACCTCCAACCCTTCCCTCCCTATCCTTCTGATATAACTTATATCCAGGAATCACCGTGTCCCTTTGATTCTTCTCAATGCACCAAGTTTCTGAAATTCCCACGATGTCTATGTTTCCCCCCAACATAAACATTCCAACTCACCAATTTTACTTCGAACACTTCTAGCATTTGTGTACCCTCTCTGACATACAGAGCCACCCCACCTCCAACCCTTCCCTCCTTATCCTTCCGATATAACTTATATCCAGGAATAACCATGTCCCACTGATTCTCCTCATTCCACCAAGTTTCTGAAATTCCCACAATGTCTGTTTTCCCCCAACACTAAACATTCCAATTCACCAATTTTACTTCGAACACTTCTAGCATTTGTATGCAAACATCTGTAATTTCCCAGACAAGTTAGACCCACCACCTTCCTCCTGCTGCCTCAAGACTTTGGCAGATAGTCCATACTGCTTGTCACCATCTCAGTGGAGAACTCTGATCCATTACCCGGTAGAAAAGTAACAACTAACCCTTCATCTCTTTGAGATGAGTCCTCCTGAACCAGAGACATTTCACCTACTGTCGGCTTTCCCCCAAGATTTAGTTTAAAAACTGCTCTGCCACCTTTTTGATTTTAAGCGCCAGCAGCTTGGTTCCATCTGGGGACAAGTGAAGACTGTCTCTTTTGTACAGTTCCCGCTTGTTCCAGAAAGCATGCCAGTGCCTAACAAACTTAAACCCTTCCTCCCTACACCGTCTCATCCACACATTGAGACTTCTAATTTGTGCCTGTCTCTCCAGTCCTGCACGTGGAACAGGTAGCACTTCTGAGAAGGCTACCTTGAAGATCCTGGCCTTACGTTTCCTGCTTAGCAGCCTAAATTTTTCCTCCAGGACCTCCCGACTGCATTTCCTCACATCGTTGGTGCCAACAAGCACCATGACCACTGGCTCCTCCGCAGCACTGTCTATCAGCCTATCTACTACACGCGTAATGTCCGCTACCTTCGCAGCAGGCAGGCAAGTCACCATACAGTCAGTACGCGGTTTTGCCACCGAGCTGTCTACTTGCCTAAGAATCAAATCACCAACTACCAAGACCTCCCCCTCTCTCCCTGCCCAGGGATGGTTCCTTGGTGCGAAAGGATACCCGCTCACCAATTGAAGAAGAGGTCCCTTCTGAGGGCGCATTCCCCTTATCCTCAGCATGGTGCCCTGTTCCCTCTCAACCCTCATGCTCCCTGGCAGCAACGGGGCCGCCACGTTCAGAGTGGGACTCATTTAATATGTCCCCAAGAGTCTTCTCCGAGTGCCTAACTGATTATCTCTGCTTCTCCAGGGCAGTCACCTCGGCCTCAAGGGTACGAACTCATTCCCTGAGTGCCAGGAGCTCCTTGCACAAACCCAAGACTTCTGTCCTGTGGGCAGATAGTCATACACGTGACACAGTGCAAAACACTGGAAAGCCCCCACCCCCCTGCTGGCATTCTACCTGCATGATAGCTTTTTAAAAATATACAGTCCCCTTTTAAATCCTGTTTGTTTATGTGGTTCTCCTTCTGGAGGGTCAGCTTACCTTATCAGATGGCCATCTATCATCTGTTTAAAAACCTCCAAGGAAGGAGAGCCCACCACCTCCCTAGGAAGCTTGAGGAATCGCTCTAATGGTCAGTAAGTTCTTCCTAATGTTGAGCCGGAAACTCTTTTGATTTCATTGCAACCCATTGGTTCTGATCCTACCTTCCGGGGCCACAGAAAACAATTCCATACCATCCTTTATATGATAGCCCTTCAAGTACTTGAAGATGGTGATCATATCACCTTTCAGCCGCCTCCTCTCCAGGTTAAACATCCCCAGCTCCTTCAACCTTTCCTCATAGGACTTGGTCTCCAGACCCCTCACCATCTTCATTGCCCTCTTCTGAACCCGTTCCAGCTTGTCTATATCCCTCTTAAAATGTGGTGCCCAAAACTGAACATAATACTCCAGGTGAGGTCTTACCAGAGCAGAGTAAAGCGATAACATCACATCACGTGATCTGGACACTATACTTCTGTTGATACAGCCCAAAATTGCATTTGCTTTTTAGCCACCACATCACACTGTTGACTCATGTTCAGCGTATGATCCACTAAGACCCCTAGATCCTTTTCGCACATACTACTGCTAAGACAAGTCTCCCCCATCCTATAACTATGCATTGGATTTTTCCTACCTAAATGCAGAACTTTACATTTATCCCTGTTAAAATTCATTTATTGGTTTTAGCCCAGTTTTCCAGCCTGTCAAGGTCATCCTGTATCCTGTTTCTGTCTTCTTCTGTGTTTGCAACCCTTCCCAATTTAGTATCATCTGCAAATTTAATAAGCATTCCCTCTATTCCTTCATCCAAATCATTTATAAAGATGTTGAACAAAACGGGTCCCAGGACAGATCCTTGAGGGACTCCCTTGTCACTCCTCTCCAAGATGATGATGAACCATTCGCAAGCACTCTTTGGGTGCAATCTGTCAACCAGTTACAGATCTACCTAACGGTAACAGGATCCAAACCACATTTTGCCAACTTGTCAACAAGGATAGTACGTGGAACTTTATCTAAAGCCTTACTGAAATCAAGATAAATGATATCTACAGCATTCCACTGATCCAGCAAGGTAGTCACTTTCTCAAAAAAAGAGCTCAGGTTAGTCTGACATGACTTGTTCTTGAGAAAACCACGCTGGCTCTTAGTAATCACATCCATTCTTTCTAAATGTTCCAATACCGACTGTTTGATGATTTGTTCTAAAACTTTTCCAGGTATAGATGTCAATCTGATGGTTTGGTAGTTACCGGGATCGTCTTTTTTCCCCTTCTTGAAGATGGGGACAACATTCGCCCGCCTCCAATCTTCTGGCTCTCCTCCTGTTCTCCAAGAATTCTCAAAAATAATAGCCAGTGGCTCAGAAATTACATCTTCAAGCTCTTTTAGAACCCTTGGATGCCATTCTTCTGGCCCTGAGGACTTAATTTGTATGCTGCCCACTCCATACGGATTCTGGGAGGCTCACAGTCACAATACCACAATAACAATACCTTATGTTCATAAAATCAAAACATATATAACAATTTATAATTTAAAAACTTAAAAATGGTGATATAAAACTTCTTACATAGGTGGTCCAGCCTCATTATAGTTTTTAATTCTCTGTATTGCTCTATTAGCTGTCTTATTGATGGAGGATGGCATTCAGCGACATACTAGTGGTAGTAATGCATTAATTACTGTAGGCCTGCCGGAAAAGGTCAGTTTTACAGGCCCTGTGGAATTGGGAGAGATCCTGCAGGTTTCTTGTGGTCTCTGGAAGTGTGTTCCATAGATTAGGGGCTGCCACAGAGAAGGCCCTCGCCTGTATAGAGCATAATCTGGCCTCCTTTGGTCCGGGGATGGATAATAGATGTTGACTTCCTGAACGCAGTGCTCTCTTGAGTATATATGGGGAAAGACAGTCCCTTAGATAGACAGGTCCTTGGCCATATAGGGCTTTAAAGGTCATTACCAACACTTTGAAGCGGATTCGATACACAAATAGGCAGCCAGTGCAGCTCTTTCAACACCGGTTGAATGCGCTTCCATCGAGGGAGCCCCATTAACAACCGCACTAGCTGCAGTTTCTGAGTCAGAGTCAAAGGTAGCCCCATGTAGAGGGCATTACAGTAGTCTATCCTTGAGGTGACCGTAGCATGAATCACCATTGCTAAGTCGCGCTGCTCCAGGAAGGGATCAGTTGCCATACCCGCCACAGATGAAAAAAGGCAGACTTGGCAGTGGCTGCCACCTGGGCCTCCATAGTCAGAGGGGACTCCAGAAGCACTCCCAAGCTCCTGACCTTAGGGGCCAGTATCAACAGCATCCCGTCAAAAGCCGGCAAGGGAATCTCCTTTCCTGGACCACCACGACTCAGTTAGAGAACCTCCGTCTTCATCGAATTCAGCTTCAGTCGACTCAGCCTGAGCCAGGATGTCACGGCTTGTAATGCCAGGGCTAAGTTATCCAGGGTGGAGCTGGACTGGCCACCCATCAACAGATAGAGTTGGGTGTCATCCGCATATTGATGGCACTCAAGCCTGTAACTCCTGACAATCTGGGCAAGGGGGCGCATAATAGATATTAAATAACATTGGGGATGTTAAATAACATTGGGGATAGAACTGCCCCTTGTGGCATACCACATATAAGTGGGTGTCTCTGGGATGATTCCTCCCCTATTACCACCCTTTGTCCTCAATCTTGGAGGAAAGTGGCCAGCGATTGTAGGACCCCCGAATCCTCACACCGGTGAGGCGGCTAGTCAGTAGCTGATGGTCATTCGTATCAAATGTGGCTGACAGATCTAATAACAGCAGCACTGCTGAGCTGCCTCGATCCAGAAGCAAAGTAAGAGGTAAGAGTAGAGATGTGAGAGCTTGGGGGAGACCTTTTCTTTTTTTTCTGAGGCCTCTCTCCCAATTTTTCTGTGAAACATAGTAAAACCTCCTATGAAATATTTTTTCTTTTTGAATGACAAAAACCTTGTCTTACTCATTGAAAATGCACAGCATAAAAGAGTATTAGGATTTTCTTAATTTTTCCAATAAAAAATGGAAAACTTGGGAGAACACTGGGGGCGGGAACCTTATACTGTAAACATACACCATATTTTCAATCTTTTTGTTTAAATGTAAATAATTTTGGCAACAATTAATGTGTTGTGTTTAAATGATAGCACATTATTGAAGAGTTCAGTGTTTTCAACCGAACACTTTGGCCATTCTTATCGTCGCTCTATAAGAGGATTTCAGTCCAAATAGTTTACTACAAAAATTACTTTCTACTTTAAACTTTTATTTCTCACTACTCTCATATCACAAAAATTAAAAATACATGAACTTTGGTGGCATAGGGTGCAACAGTTTGCAGCTCTTTCTCAAGTATGTGGTATATTTGCAGATTTTATTATAGAGATATTTATATCTTAAATTCCATAAATATGCATATGCAAGTAGAACATGTGCTGCACCATTTCAGGCTCATTCCCTTGTTCATCTTCCAACATTATATATGCCATTAAATGCCAACAATGCCCTTCAGTTCTGTATATAGGGCAAACAGGACAAACACTACGACAAAGGATAAATGGACACAAATCTGACATCAGGAATCACAAAACTGAGAAAACAATAGAACATTTTAACCTTCCAGAATATTTAATGGGTGACCTCAAAGTTGCTGTTTTGCTGCAAAGGAACTTCAAGAACAGAATGGAGAGGGAAATTGCTGTATTACAAATTATTATGAAACTTGGAATAAGCGCCTTCCCAGGACTGAACAGGGATATTGCGTTTTTTTAAAATCTCATTACATATACTAAACCCACTTTCACCAAGTATAGCTATATATCCAAAGTATTCCAGTGTATTACTTTTTTAGAATAGTGTATCAGAATAATATTTTGGTAATGACACACTCAGATAAGGGATATTGGCTGTTTATCTCATTACCAGTGTTCTCTCTAAGTGAGTTAGTGAGAGCTAGCTCACAATTTTTTAGCCTCCAGCTCACACATTTTTGTCTCAGCTCAGGAAAAATGGCCCTAGAGCAAATTAATTTATGCAGTAGCTCACAACTTTACTGCCAGTAGCTCACAACTTTAATGCTCACAAGACTCCACAGCTTAGAAGGCACATTGTTCATTACATATAAGAAGATGATGATATTGGATTTATATCCCGCCCTCCACTCCAAAGAGCGGCTCACAATCTCCTTTACCTTCCTCCCCCACAACAGACACCCTGTGAGGTGGGTGGGGCTGGAGAGGGCTCTCACAGCAGCTGCCCTTTCAAGGACAACCTCTGCCAGAGCTAGGGTTGCCAAGTCCAACCCGTGAAATATCTGGGGACTTTGGGGGTGGAGCCAGGAGACTTTGGGCGTGGAGCCAGGAGACACTGGGGTGGAGCTAGGGGGGAGGGGGGAAACGGCGCCGGGGAGCGTGGCGAGCGCTGCTGCCTCTTCTCCGCACGCCTATCTGCTTCCTTCTTTCCAATGGAGGGAAGGCATTTCCAAGGCGTTGAGGTCCGTGCAGATGTGAGCGCCAGGACTCCCTTGGGAGTTTAATGGTGCTTGCCACACCCTTGCTCCTGGCTCCCCCCACCCCAAATCCCCTGATATTTCTTGAGTGGGACTTGGCAACCCCGCATGGAGACAGCAGCCTGCAGCCACCTCCTCCTCTTCCTCTGCCCGAGGCTCTGTTTACGCGCCAGGTGCCCAGCCCCAGTCCACCCCCCACGTGGCCCGGGCAGACCTACCGCTAGCTGGCGGCCGCCTCCAGCCAGGCCCAGTGTCCCCCTTCTCCGTCTTCTCCCCCGAAAGCCCAGCTGGTCTTACCTGCTCCGGACCGGGCACACGCGGGGCTCGCCCCGGGCAGCGCGCAAAGGGTGCACTTGGCACGGGCAGCGCACAAGGGAACTTGGCACGGGCCGGCGGGGAAGGCGCGAAGAGGAGGAGGAAGAGGTGGCCGTGGGCGGGGCCGAGCGGGGGCCCAATCGCCTGCCTTTGTCACCTGGCTGGGCCGCATTCCGCGCTGGAGCCTGAGTGGTCGGGAGCGGAGCTGGAGCCTCCGTAGCGGGTGAGCTGAGCAGGGGCGTGCAGGGTGAGGGCGCATCGCTGGCTGCATGCCCAGGGGGCGCTGCTCGGATGCAAGCGCTTGGGCGTGCAGTGCAGCGGTGCGGCGGCCTCGCCCGATCCATGATCGGGTGGCTCGCCATGCTCCCCTGCGCCATTTCCCCCCTCCCCCCGCTTCTGTTTTTATGGGGAGCGGGGGAAGGGGGTGGAAAACCTGGGGTCCCCCGCCAGGGCGGGAGGGTTGGGAAGCCTAGCCAGAGCTATGGCTGAACCAAGGCCATTCTAGCAGGTGCAAATGGAGTATATTTTAATGTATTCCTTTTTTCTAATGGCAAACTAGAATTATGTTTATATGTGTGTTCAAGGCCTTTTTGGTAGAAAAAGCACAGCAGAAACTCATTTGCATATTAAGCCACACCCCCTAATTGCACCATTGTTTCGCAAAGGGCTTTTTTGCAGAAAAAACCCAGCAGGAACTTATTTACATATCAAACCCGGTTCTTCCAGATAAGAGTCCGCACACTTAACCACTACACCAAACTGGCTCTCCTAACTCATCTTCCCCTATGTTTTAATTATTTATTTATTTATTATTTATTACTTTGCATTTATATCCCGCCCTCTCCGCAAGCGGGATATAAATGCAAATGTATTCCTTTTTTCTAATGGCAAACTAGAATTATGTTTATATGTGTGTTCAGGGCCTTTTTGGTAGAAAAAGCACAGCAAGAACTCATTTGCATATTAAGCCACATCCCCTAATTACACCATTATTTTGCATAGGGCTTTTTTGCATAAAAAACCCAGTAGGAACTTATTTACATATTAGGCCATACCCCCTGACACCAAGCTAGCTGGAACTGCGTTTCTCTGCATTCCTGCTCAAAAAAAGCCCTGTGTGTGTTACATGTTTAAATTAAACCTCTGAGAAATCTGTGACTTAATTTTAACCCAGAGCTAACATTACAACAGACTCTCATTTATTGCACTTTACACCCAGGATACTTAAATGACAGGACATCAATCTGCTATTCTGACTTATATTGCCTTTCATTGTTGTTTCAGCCCAGTCAGCACAAACTAACAAACACCAGACCCCAACTTGTGATTCTTTTAATCTGCTAAAAACATTTCCATGACTTTGCATACTAACTCTCTGCCCACTTTCTCTGTATTTAGGACTGCTTGCCATTTCATACTGTTGTCTGATGAAGTGTGCTTCTAGCGCATGAAAGCTTACATTTGTCAAGCATGGTAAAACTCAATGGTGATCTATGGTTTTAGGGCCCTCCATAAAGCTGGTCTGTAAAACATCTTGGAGGGTTGGTGTAACATGGCTCTGTTATTCTTCCCCCCCCCCTTCTTGCTTTATTGCTTTGTGTAGCGGAATAGTGAAAAACGAAACTAGGAGTGAGATGAGAAGTGACACCTTCCCATACATTCCTACATGGGAGTGTAGGCCATCTGGGAAAGCAAGGAGAAGATACTGATAATGTAGTGAGAATGTAGACTTTTATGATAGTTTATGTGCTGGCTGGCATTCCTTACCCCTCCCGTGAGAATCCTTTGAAGTGTGTCTTAAAAGAAGTGTATCAATGTATTGTTGGTATCACTCTCAAGGTCCTGTACCAGGAGAGCAGCTCGATTTAGCAATAAACGTAGTTTTGTATCCACTTGACTCGTTCTTTTGAAAATCGCATGCTTGACAACATTCTGAATAAAACTTTGTTGGTCTTAAAGGTGCAATTTGTCCCCTGCTTTATTCTAAGTTATGTATTATTTATTTTACATTAAATCAGTAAAAGTTTAGGAAAGTAAGTATTGCATATTTGTTCCCTCCTCCCCCCCAAAAAAAGTCCCATCTCCCCATAGTTTCAAAATTATTTGAAATATTACTTTATTTTTTCTTTAAGAATCCATCTCTTCCCACAGTCCCTTTTCTACATCGTGTGTAAAGATAAATTCTTACTTTCAGGGTGTTTTCGCACTCACCTTCAGCCGGCGCCGCGACCCTCTTGACGACGGAGGATCTGTGCTGATTTCCCACACGAAGCGCTGGAGCAACCAGAAGAGCCGCCAATTTCCGGCGCGAAGCCCGCTCAAACGCAAATCGCCAGGAAGCAGGAAAACGCTTGAGCGGGCTTCGCGCCGGAAATTGGCGGCTGTTCTGGTTGCTCCAGCGCTTCGTGTGGGAAATCAGCACAGATCCTCCGTCGTCAAGAGGGTCGCGGCGCCGGCTGAAGGTGAGTGCGAAAACACCCTCAGAGTCCGTGTTTGATCCAGAAACTATGCAAGGCAGTATTAAGTAGAAGACATTGGTAGCAACGGCACACTTGGAGAGAGGCTGTAGCTCAGTAGTTGAGCATCTGCTTGGCAACCAATTCCTGGCTTTTCTAGTTAAAAGGACCAGGTAGCAGGTGCTGTGGAAGATCTCATCTTGAGATCCTGGACAGCTGCTTCCAGTGAGTAGGCAATACTGATCTTAATGGACCAGTAGTCTAATTCAGTATAAGGCAGCTTTATGTGTCTATATGCAACTGATATTCTTCAGATACATGCTCAGATAACTCCTGAGTTAAAAATCCTGAAGTGGAAAAAAAAATGAATACTTTGTCTACTCATGCATTAAACACAAAGATCTTGAGCCTCTTCAGACTGTTGTATATGCCAGTCTCATAAGCAGACATTACAGCACTTGGCCAGAAAAATTACTTAGAAGGGCAACTTAGGGTTGCAAGGCCATGTCTAGCAACCAATGGGAGATGAGGGAGGCTTTTGTGATGATGACACTTCCAATTTAATCATAGAATTTTGGGAAAACACTAGAGTATCGTCCAACATGATATCACTTGTGGTCATGCTGGAAGTGGTGTAATTGTCTCCTGTTTTGCTTGACATTTTCCTCAGTTTGGTGTAGTGGTTTAAGTGCATGGACTCTTATCTAGGAGAACCAGGTTTGATTCCCCACTTCTCCATTTGCACCTGCTGGAATGGCCTTGGGTTAGCGATAGCTCTAGTAGAGGTTGTCCTTGAAAGGGCAGCTGCTGAGAGAGACCTCTCAGGCCCACCCACCTCACAGGGTGTCTGTTGTGGGGGGACAAGATATGGGCGATTGTAAGCCACTCTGAGTCTCTGATTCAGAGAGAAGGGGGGGTATAAATCTGCAATTGTTCTTCTTATTATTATTTGCCTAGCTGAAAGATGACAGGCAGAGGCAGAGAGGTCTCCTGGTAACCCTAGTACAGTTTCCTGCGTGAAGTTTCCCTTAGAAGCCCAGCACGTACCGTATTTAACTTTTTAAAACTCCTAATTCTGTGACGAAAATCAATTATGCAAATTATGTAGATTAGCATTTATCTACTTTGCCTAATGCTCTTCTGGTTTAGTTAATTATTCTGTGCAGAGTTTTTTAAGGCATTTGTGGAGGATGGAGCAATTGATGCTGCAGAGTTACTGAGGCTGTTGGAGATGGTCAGTCTGTTGAATGAGAAACCAGGATTGGGTGGGGGGGGACACAGAATTTTAATAATTTGTTTTAAAAGAGAATGTGGATTTTCTCCTTCCCTAGCACACTCTGAGGAGTTGGGTGGCAGACTATAAGGATGGTTAATGGTAGTCTTCAAGATCCCTCTCCTCTTCATCCTTTAGAGCAGGGGTCCTCAATCCCTGGGCTGTGTCATGGGTACTGGGGACCCTGCAGGAGAAGCTGAGCCTGCAGAAGAAACTGTGCCCCTGCCACCTGCACCAGTGCCCCTGCCTCCTGCTGGAGAAGATCCAAGCCCCCCCCTGCCTCGCCCTCTCGGGTGGCTCGTGTGCGTGACCGCCTTCGTCAGGACCTCAGGGATCGGAGGAGGGCGGCACGCTCACGAGCAAGACGCTCCCTGAGCCCTGAGTTTTGAAAGGATTCTGGCCCTTCTAGGAGTGAGGATGCTTGAGTCTCAGCAGGATCCTGGCTGCCTCTCTGAGCCAGCAATTAGCCCAAATGGGCAACAGACAGCAGAGGGCTATATAGCTGTGGGCTTTGGGAGGAGGCTTTGTGGAAGCAACTAGTCACTTACCTGACGTTCTAGCATACACTTCAGCTTTTGACTTTGGCTTCTGGACCCCCTGACTTTGGCTCTGACTTCTGGACCCCCTGACTTCGGCTTCTGAACCTCTGACCTGCGATACCTGGACTGTGATTCGGTTTTGGCGCCTTGGACCCTCTTTGCTCACCGGCTACAGACCTTGGACTGCCCCTGGACTTTGCCTGACCCGGCCCCAGCCCGTGACAGGCTGTGGACCAGTACCGGTCCGTGGCCTGTTAGCAACTGGGCCGTGAGTTGTATAATTATTTCATTATATATTACAATGCAGTAGTAGTAGTAGTAAACAACAATAACAACAACAAATTGGATTTATATCCTGCCCTCCACTCTGAATCTCAGAGTGGCTCACAATCTCTTTTATCTTCCTCTCCCACAACAAACATCCTGTGAGGTGGGTGGGGCTGAGAGGTCTCACCCAGAAGCTGCCCTTTTAAGGAGGCTCAGAGCGGCCTACCATCTCCTTCCCCTTCCTCCCTCACAACAGACACCCTGTGAGGCGAGGGGGGTGCTGAGAGAGCTCTCCTAGAAGCTGCCTTTTCAAGAACAACTCTGCAACAGCTTAACCCAAGGCCATTCCAGCAGTTGCAAGTGAAGGAGTGGGAAATCAAACCCGGTTCCCCCAGATAAGAGTCCACACACTTAACCACCACACCAAAATAAAGTGCACAATTGTATCATCCCGAAACCATCACACATACACATCCCTTGCCCATGGAAAAATTGTGTTCCACAAAACTGGTCCCTGGTGCCAAAAAGGTTGGGGACTGCTACTATAGAGTATCAGTGGAGGTCCTTTGAGATGCAGATTTTGCTGATACCACACTCTTTCCAGCTGTGATTTATGCATGCTCTTGAGAATACTCTATACATATTTTCCTGCCGCAATTTATTTTAGTTGAAAGTTTTATTATACAGATGCATGGAGCTGAATAGCCCAGTTCTCTGGATGCCAAGTTTCCACAGTAAATATTAGATTCCATGCCTGTAGAGCTCCGTAGTTATGTATGTGGCTCTGGTCTAAGGAATATTATGTTTCCAGGATGCCAGTGCTGTCTAAGCTATGCTATAATCTGGTGAGCTGCTTCACCTCTCTTAATGACCCTTCCATTCCTTGGGAGCTGCAACTGAAAGGGGGAATTAGCATGTTGCTCCCCCCTGCCCTGCACTTCTTCCTGTCCCAGTTCATCCTTCTTAACAGCAGTCCTCCAAGCCATTTCCCATATTGCTCCTAATCATTCCCTGAAGGTCAGGGGCAGCTTTGGCGAAGTACAATGTGAAGGGGAAAGCAGCAAGAATCCCTTCCACAAATTTGCTTGTGTGAACAAATCCTAAGTATTTGATCTGCTGTAGTTGGTACACACTTGCTGACAATATGTTGTTGCAGGCAGTGTCCGTCATAAGAGAGTTCCAGTTCTAAGAAAGGATGCAAAGGATGTCTGTAATATAAATAATGAAAGTTAATGGAAGATGAATGACATACTAGTGTGGTGTTGTGGTTAAAATGTCAGACAATTATCTGGGAGATCTAGATTTGAATTCCTACTCCACTGTAAGCTTATTGGATGGCCTTAGATCAGTTACACAGTCTCAGCCTAAACTACCTTACAAGATTTTTTTGAGGATAACGTGGAGGAAATGAGGATGACACAAGCCACTTTGGGTCCCAGTGGGGAGAAAGGCAGGGTATAAATGAAGTGAAGTAAAATAAAATAAGACTGAGAATATAGAAGAAGAAGAAGAATTGTAGATTTATACCCCGCCCTTCTCCCTGAATCAGAGACTCAGAGCAGTTTACAATCTCCTATATCTTCTCCTCCCACAACAGACACCCTGTGAGGTGGGTGGGGCTGAGAGGGCTCTCTCAGCAGCTGCCCTTTCAAGGACAACCTCTGCCAGAGCTATGACTAACCCAAGGCCATTCCAGCAGGTGCAAATGGAGGAGTGGGGAATCAAACTCGGTTCTCCCAGATAAGAGTCCATGCACTTAACCACTACACCAAACCACTACACCAAATAACGGTAATATTTCTGTGACACTCTCTCTGTCTTCTCCTTTTCTTGCTTCTAGGCCTGTCTGGGAACCCTGCCGATCTCGAGAAAAGAAGGCAAGCATTTGGCCAGAACTTCATCCCACCAAAAAAGGCCAAAACCTTCCTACAGTTGGTTTGGGAAGCGCTTCAGGATGTCACATTGATCATCTTGGAAATTGCAGCCCTAATCTCCCTGGGGTTGTCTTTTTATCGCCCTCCTGGTGGTGACAATGAACGTGAGTAACTTTTAACTTCTGTGTGTACATAGCATGATGGGTAAAGGCACTTGACACAAGAGGGCAATCAGTAGGTTCACCTTTTCTATGTAGGTATTACAGCATCCTGCATGTACATTCTTCTCATATGCCTGCTACAATGTGTAGGACTCTAGGTGCACATTGGAATGGGTCATGAAGGTAAGTGATGCTGACAAAGGGGGAACCAGACCTTCCTCTCCTAGAACTTCCAACTGAGGCCCTCTCCAATGGACAATGTGCCTGCCTTATCTCCATACTGAGCAGTTGCTTTAAAATGAATGGTTCAATCAATACATCAATCCTGTTTCAAGGCATAGTAATTTTGTGCTCTTGAGAAATGACTGATTTGACTATGTCTGGGCCAGACCCCTTAGTATGTATAAAACCATGTTGCCCATTAACCTGTGCTGATTTTCCCTGTAGTTGTAAACATAATTTTATAATCTTCTTCGTGGTCTCTGTGCTTCACACTCATGGGATAGAGCGCCTGCGCTGATCCCCGAATCGGTACCTAAAAAGCCCGGGATTTTTTTGCGTTCGGCGCCAACGGGCATGTGCAGGCGTCCCAATGTGCATGCTCGCCAGCACCAGAGCGAGGATCCCACCAGTTCCTTTCTGACCGCTGCGCTGAGAGGATCTCCTTTCATGTCCCCGGTCGGTAAAGTAATTTTGGATTGCTTCTGCCTATTGTATATAGCCCGTTTAATGTTTTCTTAGTGTAGTTAGTTAGTTAGTAGTTTAGATAGTGTTGTTGTAAAAAAAAAAAAAAGGCTTGTTGGACTTGCCCTTCGGGGCTTAGTTTTCCCCCCTGTTTTTCCCCTCAGAGACTTTCCTGGGTGGGTTTTTTCCTGGGCATCTATGGAAAGACGCTGGGTTTTTTTAAAGAGGTGCTGCTCCTGTGGGAAGAAGATTGCCCCCCCCCCCCGACGGCCATTTTCTCTGTCTTCTCTGTCTGGGCGAGGGACACCACGTGGATTCTTGCACCCACTGCCTGAGTTTCTCTAAACAAACTCGGAAGAATCGAGCGGCGAGGCTTTGGGCAGCGCTAGTCGAGTCGGCCCTTCATCCTCAGAAGATGGCATCGTCCCCGTCGGTACCGATGGAAGAGGCCACAGCTCCGACGGTCATATCAGCTGAGGCTTCGCTGATCAGGACCGAGATGCCGGACAAGCGCGGGCATTCCACTAAACGGCCTTCTGAAGGGTCTGTGGACACCCCGGCTAAGAAGCGTCGGGATGATTCAGGGACCCGATCATCCGCGCCGAAGAAGGTGAAATCAAAGGAGAAGCGGAAGAAGAGACCATCCCACACTCCTTTGCCTTCGCACGACGCTTCGGCATCGACAGCTCCACCGAGGAAGATCTTGGCGTCCCCACGTCGTAGCCCTTCGGTGTCGAGAGGCAGTGCTTCGCAGCTACGCCTATTGGCATCAGAGCACAAGATCAACCTGACTCAGCGCTCCCACTCTTCAGGGTCCAGGCGGCGCAGCGAGAGCGACTCGGTCTTCGGCACCGATGGTTCAGGCGAGAGGTCAGAGGGAGCTAGAACCGACTGCGATAGCTCATCGCTTCCCACCGCTTCCACCATGGGAACAGCGTCAATGGCCTTCATATGCCTATCCCTATCCACCGTACCAATGGTACCCTCCACGGGAGTTTGCAGACTGGGACCAGCAGTTCGAGGCGTCTCACATGTCCCAACTCTCTCAGCAGTCCAGAAGACGTCCGTTGACATCGATTTCCATCCCGCCAGACAGATGTGAAGTGGTGGTGGAAGAAGTCCAACCTCGATCATCGGGGTTGATTCAGTCACCTGTGAGGGAGTCAACGCCGGTGCTCTCGGAACACTCCCTGCGCAGAGAGTCTTCATCATCGGACTCCGAGGGTGGTACCGATGAACCGGATCGGGCTTTGGAGCCTTTTCCTGTGTCTCATATGGCTGAGGATCTTCCTATCTCACCTTCAGAGGATATGAAGTTGTATGGGGACCTGGTGAACAGGATGGCACTCTCCCTTTCGCTGCCGGTGACCCAACTACAACCCGTTGTAGATGACACCGTGTTCAACATTATGCAACGGGACACGTCTACAGCGGTTGCCCTACCGGTAACGAAGGTCATTCTTCAAGCCGTGAAGGAGCCTTGGGCGAAGCCAGCATCGACACCGGTGTCATCAAGGAGGCTGGACCATATGTATCGGGTCCAAGAGTCGGGAGCGGAGTTTCTCTTCACTCATCCAAAGCCTAATTCGGTGGTCGTTTCCTCCTCATCGAAGGCCCGAAAAACACACTCTTCTCCACCAGATAAGGAGGGAAAGAAGCTGGATAATGTGGGGAGAAAATTCTACTCGGCTGGGGCCCTCGGAGTAAAGGTATCTAACTATGCTGCAAGCATGGCTAGATACCAATATTCGGTATGGGAACAACTTATCCCCCTTCTGTCTTCCCTAAGTGATGAGAAAAGATCGGCTGCAAAGAAGTTGCAGAAGGAGGGCTTTGCTGTAGCCAAACAACAATTGGCTGCAGCAAAGCATATGGTCAATGTCTCAGCAAAGACCATCACCTCTGCTGTTTGCCTCCGCCATCACTCTTGGCTTTGATCCATGGCTCTCCAGCAAGATACCAGGGCTTTTGTGGAAGATCTGCCCTTTGAGGGCGAAGGCTTGTTCAGTTTCACCACTGATAGTACGCTCCAGGAAATGGACAAGAGCATAAAAACGTCCAGGAACCTGGGAGGGCAGGGGTCATCTAGAGCTGCAAAGCAGAAGCAGTGGCGCAAGTCTTGGTCAAAGAAACAGTACCAGAAGTTCTCTCCAGATCAACAATGGAGACCTCGCTCGAATCTACCTGAGAGTAGGTCCCCATACAGGGGGAACAACAGCAATCATTTCGCTTTGGCTCAAAACACCAGCAAATCCAAGGGCACGCACCCTCAAAAGCAGGGCCTTTGACTTTCTCGCAGCACGTGTCATCGTCCCCACTTCTTCTCTCTATCCGCCTCCGCCCCTTCCTGTCGGCCTGGGAGTCCATCACTACCGACAGGTGGGCACTTTCCATCATAGCGGAAGGCTACAAAATAGATTTTGTTCAGATTCCGAACCAATCCATGGTAATTACCACACTGCCTTCCCCACCTCTGCTGGCGGAGATGAACAACCTCCTACAGAAACAAGCCATAGAGAAGGTTCCGATGGAGGCCAGGACGGGAGGTTTCTACTCTCTTTACTTCCTGGTTCCCAAGCGGGACAGGGGTTTAAGACCAATCATGGATCTTCAGAATCTAAACAAATTTATTCTGTACCAGAAGTTCAGAATGTCCACTCTGGAAACGATCCTGCCCCTCATCATCCAAGGGGACTGGATGGCAACTCTGGACCTCAAGGAACCTGCGTTCAAACTTTTCCTTCAGTTTGCAGTAGGTTCTCAACACTTCCAGTTCAAAGCCCTTCTGTTTGGCCTGTCCACGGCACCTCGGGTGTTCACGAAGATGATGAGCGTTGTGGCTGCCCATCTCCGGCTTAAAGGGATAGTCGTCTTTCCATACATCGATGACTGGCTCCTTGTGGTGGAGTCGAAAGAGAGTTTGTCATCCCACATTGCCATCACTCTTTGTCTTCTCGACACCTTGGGTCTGCAGGTCAATTTGGAGAAATCACACCTTATTCCATCGAGGACAGTTCAGTTCATAGGGGCTTTGCTGGATACGAACCTGCATCAGGCGTTCCTGCCTCAGCAGAGAGCGGTGGACATTATCAACCTTGTGCAACTTCTGCAAAGTCGAAAGTGGGGCGCAGCAGCTGCAGCGGATGCTGGGGCTGATGGCAGCGACGACAAGAGTGCTACTCTTTGCAAAGCTGAGGATGAGAGGCCTAAAACTCTGGTTTCTTCGTCAGTTTCGACCATTGAGAGACTCACCTCGAAAGAGGTTTGTAATTCCACCTGTGACTCTTCAAACTCTGCAATGGTGGAAGTAAAAAAGCAACATTTGTCAGGGAGCTCCCTTTCATCTCCCTGCACCTTCTGTAAGTATCACAACAGATGCATCTTTGTGGGGTTGGGGGGCCCACATGAATGGTCTTTGTGTGGGGGACCCTTGGCCTCTGAAATTGACTCACTGCCACATAAATTATTTAGAACTGCTGGCAGTTCATTTTGCTCTTCACTCTTTCTGCCCCTTGGTGGCGGGGAAGATTGTTGCTCTGCTAACAGACAATACCACTGCCCTGTGCTACATCAACAGGCAGGGGGGGACAGTCTCTCGATGGCTCTGTGCATTGGCACTGGACCTGTGGTCAGAGTGCCTGGACTATGACATCTTCGTGAAGGCTGCACATCTCCCTGGGGTCCTCAACTTGCAGGCAGACTCCCTCAGCAGGGGCGTGGCTTCCCCGCACAAGTGGGAACTGCACTGGCATTTCCTCCAACCTGTCTTTCAGCTTTAGGGGTATCCTCAGGTGGATGTCTTTGCCACAGCCGAGAACAGGAAGTGTCCTCTGTTTTGTTCCAGAGGGGGTGCGGGTCCAGAGTCATTGGGAGACGGTCTGCTGTTTCCGTGGGAAGGTCGGTTCCTTTATTTGTTTCCGCCTCTGCCATTGTTGACGAAGGTGGTCAACAAAATCGCAAGAGAGAGACCATGCTGCATCCTGGTGACTCCCTGGTGGCCTCACCAGAACTGGTTCCCGATCCTGCTCCAATTGTCGAGGGAGGTCTTCTACCAGTTCCCGGCGGAACCGGACCTTCTGTCAGCTAAGGGAGGTCATGTACTCCATCACAACGTGCCCCATCTGAAGCTGACAGCGTGGCTTATTGACCCTTTGGGTTCTCCCTAAGAGGCGGAGGACATCTTGGGTGTTTCCCACCGTCCAATCAGGGAGGCAGGAATCTTAAAAAACTTCCCCTTCCTGTGGCTGTGGGAACCACCCTCCTTCCAGTTTTATTTCCTGCCTCGACAGGGAGTAGCAGCATTTAGGCTAGGTTCCTATCCTTTTCATTGCTTGCCTATTTCTTTAACAAAAAAAAAAAGAAAGATATTTTTCTTCCTCTTCACCTCCTACTTGTTGTATTACCTTCTAATATCTCTTCCAGCATTTTTTCCGCTCCTTTTCGTCCTTCCTTCAGACCCTTTCAGCTCCTCTGCCTCCCTCCCCCCACCACCACTTTCTCTCAGCGCTTCAAAGAGGCGCGGCTGCTAAAATCCAAGCCGCGACAGCGGCACACGGATAAACTCGAGCCGCAGCAGCAGAGGAGAAGGAAAATGACGCGTCGACCAAGAGACGCCTTCATGGACGACGGCCCGGTTCCCGACGCCTGGTGCGGAACCGAGAGACCCGCCTCCGGAGCCGGCATGACCTCCAGGCTTGCCTCGACTGCCGGCAACGTGCCCTGTAGGGGCGAGAAGGCAAAAGGCGAATGCAGGCGGCGCTGGTCTTCCCCAGCTGCGGAGGAGGCTTCCTCGTCAGGGCTCTTCCCCAGTAACAGCAGCCATCTTGGGGAGCGCCAAAAGGCGCGAAATGGGGACAGACCTCAGCCATGCAGCTTCCAGACGCAGGATCGTCCCGATGCCAACATCCTGGCGGGAGACTTCGTTCCGGATGAGACCCAGCCTGCACTGGAATCCACGCAGACCTGCCAGCCCCAGACGGGCTTGGGTAACGTACCCTTTATGGGACCCAACTTTTTTACTGAGTTTCTTGAATCAATAAAACAGACAGTGGGGGCAGCAGTCAGGGCATCTGGCCATAGGAGACCAAGGTCCCCCAGGTCCAGTTCCTCCTCCAGATCCCCTTCTCCAAAGAAACCCAGAGGTCGCTCCAGCCACCATAGGGCTTCAAAGAAACCACTACTCGGTGACCAGGCGGAGAGCGAAAGATCCATGTCTGAGACCCGCTCTGTTGATTCCTATGGGGGAGATCGGGAGGAGGGCGAATTTTTATCTGATGAGGAGATAGAGGACGTTTCAGTTCCGGAACCCTCATCACGATTCTTCAAGGCAGAAGAGTTCCAACCCCTCTTAGCCAAGGTGCTGTCTGCCCTAGACTTGCAAGCATCCCCAGAGGAACATGAGTCTTCCCACCCACTAACCAACCCCAAAAACAAACCCAAGGGAAATACGGAGTTTTTTCCCCAGATTCAGATCCTCTGACAAGGTTTTTCCCTTCCCTGAGTTCTTCGAACGTCAGTTGAAGTCTGAGTGGGCCAAGCCTAGTACTAACAGGCAGGTACCCAATTCTATCAAGAAACTCTATGAATTACCTGCCTTTGCTAACGATATGCTGCAAGTATCATTGGTGGACGCACCAATTGCAGCATTGCAGTCTCACGGTCTGTTAGCTAGGCCATGCCCAAGTATCTGCGACGTTCCGACAAGAGAGGCTTTGGGTCTGGCTCCTTTCGTGCCTCCTCCACCTTCTCCAAACCAAAGCAGTACTTCAGAAGAACAACCTGGGGACAGCCCAAACAGAGTTTCCAAAAGGGCTTCTCCAATTCCCATTTCCAGAGGAATCAACCTGACAGGTCCGACAAATTCGAGAAAGGACCCAAGCCCAACAAAGCATGACTGGGATTCTATTCCAGTGGGGGGCCGTCTGCTACATTTCCAACAGACGTGGGCGGCCTCGAGGGTCGATGCTTGGACTTTGGAAATCGTTTCATGGGGTTACCCCATAGAATTCAAAAGGACACCTCGAGATCGTTATTTGGTTTCTCCTCTTCACTCAAACCCAGAACGAAGAAGCATCACCCTCAAAGCAATCCAACACTTACTGGAAATTGCAGCGATAGAACCTGTTCCTCCATTGCAGAGATGTCAAGGCGTCTATTCCATCTTCTTCACGGTGCCCAAGAAAAACGGGGACTGGAGAGCGATTCTAGACCTGAAATTTTTAAACAGGCATATCAACCTCCGTCACTTCAGGATGGAGTCCATCAAATCTGTAACGGAAGCCCTGCACCATCAGGACTACATGGCATCTCTGGACCTAACAGAGGCCTATCTACACATTCCAATTCTACCAGCACATCGCAAGTTTCTTCGCTTTTGCGTAAACGGGACTCACTACCAATTCAGAGCCCTACCTTTCGGCCTGGCGACAGCACCGCAGGTGTTCACCAAGGTTTTGGTGAACCTGATAGCAGTCCTCAGACAGAGAGGGATACATGTGCACCCTTACCTCGACGACCTCCTGATAAGATCTTCATCGAGGGAGAGTGCGGAGCAGGACGTTCTACACACCATATCCTGTCTTCAACAACACGGGTTCATAATCAACATCCCCAAGAGTCATTTACATCCGTCCCAGAGATTACAACACCTGGGTATGGTCATCGACACAAACCTGAATTCCATTTTCCTCTCAGGAGACAAGATACTGAGGACCAAGACGTTGGTGCTCCAGGTAGTGCGGGAACCATCGTCGTCTCTCCAGACTCTAGCAAGACTCATGGGTCTACTTGTTTCAAATCTAGAGGCACTTCAATGGGGTCGTTTTCACACCAGGCAACTCCAGATGTTCTTGCGTCCTTTTCAGACCCAGATCATGGAGAAGCGCCCTATGTCGCTGACAGTTCCCAAGAAGGTCAAGGACAGTCTCTTATGGTGGACGAAGGATCACAACCTGCGCCAGGGGAGGACCTACTTCGTAGAGAACGAAATACAACTATTTTCGGATGCCAGCCTTGCAGGATGGGGGGCGACCCTCAACGAGATCCCTACCCAGGGCCAGTGGACAACCGAGGAGACTTGTCTTCTGATCAACCTCCTGAAGCTCCGGGCCATTTGCCTGGCTCTTCTATACTTTCAGGACCAGGTGACCGGGAAGCATGTCCTGGTTCGAACGGACAATATCGCAGCCAAGGCCTACTTAAACAATCAAGGGGGATCCAGGTCGAGTTCCCTTCACATGGAGGCCGGGAAGCTGTTCGAATGGGCGGGGAGACATCTGAAATCTATACGAGCAGAACATATCAAAGGGATTTGCAATGTGAAGGCGGACTGGCTCAGCCGGGAGAACATTCAATCGGGAGAGTGGTCTCTCAACAAGAAGCTTTTCTTAATGATAGTGGATCACTTCGGTCCACTGGTGTTGGATCTTTTTGCGTCTTTCCAGAACCACCAACTTCCTCGATTCTACACGAGGTACTACCACTATCAAGCGGAGGCCACGGACGCGTTAACATCTCCCTGGCCACAAGGTCTTCTCTACGCCTTCCCCCCAATCCCGATCATTCCGAGGTTGCTTCGAAAGATCAGACTGCTAAAGGCCGAGGTCATCCTGGTTGCTCCCTGGTGGCCGCGACGTCACTGGTTCTCATCAATCCAACAGATGTCAATAGCAGAGCCTCTTCACCTACCAATCTACCCAGACATGCTGTTACAGGGCCCGGTGTGGCATCCTCATCCAGACTGGCTGAAATTGACTGCTTGGAGGTTGAACGGCGCTCTCTATTAGATTTTGGTTATGCAACTGACGTGACAAATACCATCCTCGCATCCAGAAGAAGCTCCACAACGCGGATCTACAATATGACTTGGAAGGCCTTCCACATGTGGTGTCGGAGAAAGGCCGTGGATCCGTTACAGCCTTCTATCCCCAAGATTCTTCAGTTTCTGCAGGACGGTCTTCATTCTGGATTAAAACCAGCTACCCTCAAACGTCAGGTGGCGGCCTTGTCCTCGGTCATCCAGCAGGTGGACAGCGTGAACCTCTCATCTCACCCTCATATTCGGCGGTTCCTCAGAGGAGCTGCCATGAGTTCTCCGCCACAAGTACATCGGTTCCCTACCTGGAGATTGAACCCGGTACTCTCGGCCCTAACAGGCCCACCATTCGAGCCCTTAAGTTCTGTGCCTCTAAAGATGATGCGTATGAAGACCATCTTCCTGGTGGCAATAACATCGGCCAGAAAAGTGTCGGAGATTAGGGCCTTGTCAGTAAAAAGGGAGCTGTGTGTGTTCCACAAGGATAAGGTGGTCCTCTATCCGGACCCCACCTTCCAACCGAAGGTTTCCTCCAGATTTCACCAAAGTCAAGAGATCAACTTGCCATCTTTCTGTCCGGATCCCAAGCATCCCAAGGAGCGCACATGGCATACCTTAGACGTGCGAAGAGCAATTAAGATCTACCTTATCAAAACTGAGCCTTTTCGCAAATCAGACTCCATGTTCATCAATATAGCAGCGCCCATGCTGGGAGAGAAGATGTCCAAGTCAGCAATTAGCTACGCCATCAAGCAGTGTATATCGGAGGCGTATAAGGCGTTAAACCTTCAAGTACCGCTAGGGATCACTGCACACTCAACCAGGAGTGCGGCTACCAATGCTGCCTTTAGCAGGAACGCTTCCATCGAGGAGGTGTGCAAGGCAGCCATGTGGTCATCTATCTCCACTTTTATCCGCCACTATAAGTTGAACGCATATGCATCGGCGGAGGCAGCCTTTGGCAGATGAATCCTGCAACATGTGCTGCCTGAGTAGGACGATCCCACCCTGACTATCACACTGCTATGGGAGCACCCAAGATGTCCTCCGCCTCTTAGGGAGAATGACCCTTGGCACTTACCGTGAGGGGTCCTTCTCCTAAGAGGACAGGAGGACATCTTGCCCTCCCTTCTATCGCCCTACCTTGGGCAGCATCTATCTGTATCCGATTTCCTTTCTGTAGCCTTCGTCTACAGCTGTGTATATCTCCTGTTATAGACTACCTGTAGTTTACCTGTTCTTGTTTTTTAGATACGAGTTTTCTCTTAGTCGGTCTGAGAGGCTGGTGCCAAGTTTTTTCCCGACCGCCAGTTAGATTCTGTTTTTTTCATAGCAGCAATAGTTGCAAAGATTTTTGTACTGCTTCTCGGAGTCACCCGAACTGGAAGGAGGGTGGTTCCCACAGCCACAGGAAGGGGAAGTTTTTAAAGATTCCTTCCTCCCTGATTGGACGGTGGGAAACACCCAAGATGTCCTCCTGTCCTCTTAGGAGAAGGACCCCTCACGGTAAGTGCCAAGGGTCGTTCTCTAGCAGAGTCCAGCACGTCTTCCTGAATAGCAGGAAACTTTCTACCCGTGCTTCCTATGATAGGAAGTGGCGGAAGTTCCTTCAGTTCCTAATTGATCCTTCAGTTTCTCCCCAAAGGATGGGATTGTCAGTAATTTTTGAGTTTTTGTTATCTCTTGTGGATGCTGGCCTTGTTTTTTCCTCCATCAGGGTTTATTTGGCAGCAATATCTGCATTCCATGAACCAGTGGAGGGACATTCTGTTTTTGCACACCCTCATTCTAAGAGGTTTTTGAAGGGTCTGCTTAGGCTTCATCCCCCATCCAGATTGCCCCCACAGTTGTGGGATTTGACTTTGGTGTTGGACAGATTGACTCGTCATCTTTTTGAGCCAATGGCCACGTGTTCGTTACAGCTTCTCTCATGGAAGACTGCGTTTTTGGTATCCATCACATCAACACGTCGTGCGGGGGAGCTCATGGCGATGCGTTGTGACTACCCGTATCTTGTTTTTCAGGAAGCTGGAGTTTCGTTAGCTCCTGATATTTCTTTTCTCTCCAAGGTGGTTTCTCAGTTCCACCTCAACCTAGAAGTTTGGTTGCCCACTTTTCATCCTACGCCTTCCTCGGATGAGGAACGTAGGTTGTATGCTTTAGACGTAAAGCATGCTTTATTGTTTTATTTAAGTTGTTCCAAGAGTTTTCGCAAGGACAAGCTGCTTTTTGTTTCATACGCTGCCCCTAAGTTAGGTTCCAGGATTTCATCTCAGAGGCTTTCAAAATGGCTCATTGAGACTATTAAACTGTGTTATTTGTTGGCTAAGAAGCCGTTATTTGGGCCTATTCGCGGCCACTCTACAAGGGCAATGGCGACATCGGTGGCGTTCCTGAAATGCGTGTCCCTGACGGATGTTTGTAAGGCTGCCACCTGGTCCTCTCCGCATGCCTTTATGAAGCACTACGTGCTGGACGTGCATGCTCAACAGAGGACTCGTTTGGGTACTGCGGTGCTGCAAGCTGTTTCTTCCGGGTGACCGTCTTCCCGCCTCCAGGTATGTCTTGCTTGCTAATCTCCCATGAGTGTGAAGCACAAAGACCACGAAGAAGATAGACAGGTTGCTTACCTGTAACTGTAGATCTTCGAGTGGTCATCTGTGCATTCACACTACCCACCCTCCTTCCCAACTGCTGACAGTCTCCCTCCATTAGGGACTTCCAGCGGTCAGGAAGGAACTGGCGGGATCCTCGCTCTGGCGCTGGCAAGCATGCGCATTGGGACACCCGCGCATGCCCATTGGCGCCGAGCGCGAAAAACTCCCGGGCTTTTTAGGTACCGATTTGGGAATCAGCGCAGGCGCTCTATCCCATGAGTGTGAATGCACAGATGACCACTCGAAGATCTACAGTTACTGGTAAGCAACCTGTCTTTCTCCTTGCTTTGCTTCCTTACATGATTAAACATAGATATTTCCCCCTTTGTGTTTTCCTGCCCACTATCTCATTCACCCTTATAGTCTTGGCATACTTGGCCTCGCCCTCTTCACTTTAATGCAATGATACTGTGTAATAAAATACTAAACTACAGCTTGATCCAAAAATCATTTAAGTCAAAGCAACTGCTCCTGGTGAGTTCAGTATACTCTGAAAAAGAGAGTATTTCTTTTGCCCTTCTCAAGTACCGTTGTTGGGTAATTCAGTTTTGCTACTATAAAATTTTATGCAATGATGTTTCCAGTAATTTTAGTACTATTTTTGTTTTCTTATATTCTATAATGTTTCACAGAATTGATAAGTCCTAGTACATGTTAACATGAACAATATGTGAAGCCATCAAATGTATGACAGTCTACAGGTTATTGACTGTGTACCTCCATTAGGCTCTTGGTCAAACTGTTAGATTAACTGTAGTCAAGGTGCAGAAGAAAGTGGGACTAAACTGCCACTTTACACAAGCTCTTTCATAAAAGAAAAGGCGATATCAGTAGTTCCTGTCTTGGTATTGTTGCTGTAAGCTGACAGTTCAGATTGAAGCATATATCTGACAGTAAAGGAGTTTGGATGGTTGATAGTTTTGAATAAGAAGGGGGGACAAGCAGTTCTCTTCCTAGGTCAGTACTATTTTAGGAGCTCTGGGGATGTTTCATTGCATGGGAACCATGTATTGTATTTTATAGGGAATTGGATTAAAATTCCCCCTTTACCAGTGACCTGAGGCTGAAAAATTAACATATATCCTGCACTACATTTCTTCTACCATAATAATTAAGAGACTCACTGCACTGTGTACTAGTTAGAATATGATATTAGGATCTGGAAGACCAGGGTTCAGATCCCCACTTAGCCATAAAACTCACTGGGTGACCTTGATCCTGTCACTCACACAGGGCTCTTGTAGAGATAAAATGGATGACATCAGCGATGTATGCTGTCCTGACACCCTTCTAAGAAGAACAGGATAAAAATGGATGGGTAGATTCCCAAGAAGTCTCACATCCAAGCTTTTGCTAATCCCATGTGAGTCCCAAGACAGAAACTTGTCACCTGGAAATTATATCCACAATCAATGCTGCTGAGGAAGACAGGGAATAGAGCAGTGTGTTGGTGTAGCCAGTTTGGTGTAGTAGTTAAGTGCACAGACTCTTATCTTGGAGAACTGAGTTTGATTCCCACTCCTCCACGTGCACCTGCTGTTGTGACCTTGAGTCAGTCACAAGTTCTCACAGAGCTGTTCCTCTCAAGAGCAGTTTCTGTCAGATCTCTGTCAGCTCCACCTACCTCCCTGGGTGTCCGTTGTGGAGAGGGGAAGGGAAATCTGCTATGAGATTCCTTTGGGTAGTAAAGGGCAGAGTATAAATCCAGTCTCTTCTCTCTCTTCTTCTTTGGTTTGTGTTACCTTCAGAGCACATAAGCTATACTTTTCTATAGAGGCTGCCATTGAGGGTTTCAGATCTCTCTTAGAGGACCTCTTCTGGAACCCAGTCTAGTTTTCCTCATTTCAGAAGGAGAGTTTTCTGCTGGTTTTGGCAAGAGGTGGAAACAGGCTCTTAGAATCTGAGAAGAGCATGAGGCTAAAGAGGAAGAGTTGGGCAGGATGTCTTTGAGTGAGTGACACCTAATAATGTATAGCTCTAGGCAAAATTCCTGTCCCTGGCCAACAAGCTGTACAATATAAGGGTGCTGTATTCTGTACCAGTTGTCTTTTTAAGGAAAATGTCCCAGGAACATTTTGTAAATAAGTGGTTTGGATAGTTTTGTATACTGTATGTATGAACTGATATTGTGATATTGTGTATGGCATTATATCAGTGATATAAACTTAGTAATGAGCTTTAGCACAGTATATTTGTGCCTATATATTCCAGGAACAGTTTGGACATGGAAGAAAGCAAACAGTGTGCTAAGAAAGCTTTCATTCTGAATAAAACTTTGTTGGTCTTAAAGGTGCTACTTGATTCTGCTTTGTTTCAGCAGAGTTGTGCTAAGGCAATCTTTAAACTTCAGAGATTAGAAAGATCTCTTGCCTTGGGGAAGTTCCTGAAGAGATGGCATAAGCATTCCTAACTAAATAAACATCATCACTGAAGTTTGCTGGCAGAAGACATTTTAAGAGCTATAAGGTGTTATAAATATACTGAGAAGAATTCTGTTAATGCAATAGGTGTGTGCTTAGAAATCTGATGCTGCTGCAGATGTTTGTCCTCACAGCTGCTTCTAAAATATGCCACAGAGTCCTACAGTAAGGATATATCTGAGTCTCGTCCTACTGATTTTTGGTTTCTTGGTGGTGGCATTTCTTGTTATTACTAGTATCTGATGGTCTTTACAGCAGTATCAGTGAAAAACTTGACATAGCATTGCTTAGAGTGGCTATTTCCTGATGGATAATTATTGAGAACTGCTGAGTTGGGTAAAAGCGATGGTTAATTCAGCCCAGCATCCTGTGGCTGAGAGTGATTAGACTGACTAAAGCAGAGGTACAGCGTAGTCCTCCCTTCCCTAACATTTGAAATTGTAAACTCTAACTGTCATAAGTATAAGTTATGCTATGAGCTTTTGCAAATCACATAGAAATTAGGTTCCTAAATTAATCCCTCATTACATGAGTTAATTGAATCCAATACTTATAAGGTAGATTTAGTTATATTTGGTTGCATTTTGGGCTTCTTGGAAAAATAGCCCTGGATCAAAGTCACATGTAAGTGTCATCATCATACATAGTTTGTGATACTAAGTAAAATACACAAATTCCTTAGTCACTATTCCTACCCTTTTCATAGTTCTCTGAATGTCTGTGGTAGCATTCCTTAGCTGGCAGATTATAAAGATTTTAAAGCATTTCCTCATAATGGAATCTGTCCTTGCCTTTGGTATCTTTTTGTTCCCTTTTGTCAAAAATATTTTAATGTTTCATTGTAATTTTTTCTCTGTGAATAGAACATGGAATCAACTTGTACACATTTGATTTTTCTGTATAGTCAGTTAACTTTTTCTTGTGTTATTTCTTTTCTTCTTCCCTAATATTTCCTAACTTTTCTCCTTGCCATTTGTCTGCTTTGGTACATTTGAGCTATATTCGGTACATTAGACTCACTTCTGCAGAGTGAGTCTAAACTCAGTTTCCTGAGAAGCAATTTAAAGTCCAGTATTCTATACTTATATTAAATAACTGTTTCCAGTGTGCATGACTTTGTACTCATGGCATTGAATTTCATTTGACATTTCACTGCCAACCCATGTAATTTTGTAAGATCATCCTGTTCACAGTCTGCCCTATCGTCTAAATGTTTGACATGTTGCTTCCCTGCAATACCAGAGTTATGTCTCCCTCTCTTGCCAAATTAATGTAATAGCTCATTGTATTGCTAGCAGGGTAGTCCTGTGCTTTATCCAGAACACTTATTTTTTGAGACAGCCAACATTAAGGATTGATCTACCTGTTTGGTAACATCCAGAAACAATCCTGATAGATCAAAGAGAGAGAGACAGTGTAATTGTGTACAAATTCAGGGTTAAAATCTTTTCTAAAATTGATACTTAAATACAAAAAATAGTTCTATGAATTCTAGAATAGTTCTGTTACTTATTGTCAAATTCTTGGGACTTCAATGTTTTGGATTTCTACACCAGGTTCCAGTTTGCTTTGAATTCATCCACATCCTAGAAAAATTCCACCTTATTGGTAGGTAGGACATTTGCTCCAGGTACCTGGCAGATAGCATTTCCACACTGAAAAGTACCCTAACACTGTTTTTTTGCTGGACCTGGTCCACCTATTTTCTGTTTGCTTAGTAACAGAAATTATGCTACTTTCTCTTCTAATATTATCAGGAAAATGATTGGTACATAGGGTTGCCAGTCCCCAGGTGGGATTGACTCTAGGATCCAACAGTCATCTACAAATATGAACAACTAAGAATCATGTGTTGGAAAATGGCATTACTCATCAATATAGAGAACACAAGGGACTTGTATTTTGTGAATTTGGACATGAGTGGCATTCATAAATACCATTATTATACCTTATAATTTTATGATTTTTTTGTATGGCATATTAGATTATATGAATATGACTATTGTTACTATCACTAGATATTTATAAGTGAATATAACATTGTAGAAGTTTAATTTATTGGTGCGCAGTGTTTTCAAGTTCTTCCTAATCCCCAGGTGGGGGCAGGGTTTTCCCAGTTTGGAAGCCCTCCCCCTACTTCAGGGTTATTAGAAAGCGGGGGGGGGGGGGAGGGAGAGAGAGAAATGTCTGCTGGGCACTCCATTATTCCCTATGGAGACCAATTCTCATAGGATATAATAGAGAATTGATCTGTGCGTATTTGGGGTGCTGAGAGGAGCTGTTTTTTTGAGGTAGAGGCACCAAATTTTCCGCATAGCATTCAGTTCCTATCTTCAAAACCCCTCAAGTTTAAAAAAGATTGGACCAGGGGGTCCAATTCTATGAACCCCAAAAGAAGGTGCTTCTATCCTTAATTATTTCCAAATGGAGGGAAGGCATTTAAAAGGTGTGCAGTCCCTTTAAATGTGATTGCCAGAACTCTCTTTGGAGTTGAATAGTGCTTGTCACACCCTTGCTCCTGGCTCCACCCCCAAAGTCCCCAGATATCTTAGAGTCAGACCTGGCAACCCTAATTGGATAAAGGAAGACAACAATGCACTGAGAAGAAGCAATAATGAGAACGCATTGGGAAATAGAGTAACAGGTGGTGTATGGGGAGAAGACTCATCCACGGTGTCCTTTATATCTAGAGACTGTTCTAGAAAGTTTTGCTGTCAAAGAGGCAAATTTACTAACTGGAATACAAAGAAGTCTTCTGAGAGAGACAGGCAATAGAATTCTCAATAGTGTCTCTGTGACTTCCTGAAGTTGATTTCTTCCTTGTGTCCTACATTATTTTGCTTACATTGTCTTGGCAATCTTCCTCTGTCTTGATTTTATCTTCGGAGCAAGTCTGAGAGTGGTAAGATTTAGTGGCCACCTATGCCTTTTCCTGAGTCTTTTGTAGACTTGTAACAGCCAATGGCTAATTACAATAAATGAACTGAACTGAATTGAAGTCCTCATACAGCTGCCATTTTGTTGAATGTTGCCCCATTTCCATCTTGGGTCCTAAATCATGAGTTGAAGTCTAAATTGTGCCTCCTGCCTCTCTTTTGCCCTATAATCTGTTCAGCAGCTGAGCTTTTCGTGATTTGGTGCTTTATGAAACATTTTGTGAATCCTGATCTGATACAGGCACTCTTTTTTTATTATGGCTAGTCTATTAAGTCATTTTTTGATGGATTATGCAGTCTACTTCTGACAGATTTAGGTTTTACCATATTTTCCCCTTGGCACTGAAGTGATTGCTCTGAGAGCAATCTTAAGTAGGTCCTCTCAAAATACTTCTCAGGTCTGTTCAGGAGGGCTTGCTTACAGGAAAGCATTCCTAGGATTGTACTGTTACTATGTTCATTTTCACAGGCAACTTTACAGCCTTTAAATCTCTCTCACACACATGCACACACAATATGGCATCACTTCAGCTGTCTTCCAAACCTCTGGCACATTATCTGATTTTCTACACTCTGTAGTTCTGTAATTTCATTTTTTTGAGATTCTTCAGCACTTTTGAATGAATGCCATTTGTGCTTTGTGACTTATCACTGTGTAGCTTATCAACTCACTCTTAAATGTCTCCTATTGAAACATCAATTTGTGACAGCTCTTTAAATTTATTACCTAAAATGTGCCAGTGCAAGTATTACTTCTTAATTTAGTGCCTTATATCCAAGGATCTCTGAGCCCTAAAGGGTTCAAAGCCTCCTTAACAAATTAGTTGATTGTGCCATTAAAATTGAATTAGAGAAATATTAGATATGCATGTAAGAATATCATGTAGAGGATATAGGATTGGGCACTGGGGGTGCCTGTGGATGTTTTAATCAGCTTGCAACCATCCAGCCAATTGAGAAATATAGTTTTAGTTTTAAAAATTGGGAAATGTTTCTAGTCCTCAAAATAGTAGAGAAAGACTTCTGATGGCCACATCACACATTACAATTTTAAGTCCTAATTTGCTCTAGCCATCTCTTTCAGACACAGCAGTTATATCTTTAGCAGGTACATGGCATGCAGAAAAGGTACAAGAAAGTTTTCTTGGCACAGAGATGCAGGAAAGAGGGGGATAACAATGATGATAAAACAATTTGCGTAATATAAAATTAAAACATTCCCAGATGGTGCTGAAACTTCAAATTGTGTCACTGCCTTGTGGGGGAGATAGAGAAGAAGCAGGAAGGAGGTGGAGTGCCAGAAGGATGGTACCCATCACTGTCTTCAGCCAAAAGCTGTATCAATTTTAGATGCAAGGGTTAAGCCTCCCCCCCACCCCCACCCCACACACTAACTGGGATCCTAACCCAGTTTAATCAGGATTTAAAATCCTGGTTAGTGGAAGAGTGTTAAATCCAGTTAACCCACATGTCTCTGTACTTAATGAATGTTAGTGCAAAATACCTTCTCCCATAACAGTTTTTTGCATGGGCTGTCCTGTAGAACTGTGTGCATTCTGTAATGTGAATGCACAGAATTTAGAATTTTCACAGAATCCAGTGTCCTGAGAATCTCATAGTTCCACTCTTAGTTATTTATTTCATTTATACCTTTCTCTCCAGTGTGAGCCCAAAGTAGTTTATATCAGTCTCCTGTCTTTCATTTTATCCTCAACTTTTCTGTGAGATACGTTAGTCTGAGGGTGTGTAACTTGTCTCAGCTCACCCAGTAAGTTTCTCCAGAAAAGTGGGGATTCAAACCTGTTTTTTCAGGTCATAATCTAATGTTCTAACCACGACACCACACTGGCAAGCTTAATTTATGAAAAATTTCCAAGGTGGTTTCCAGTTAATTAACAATCCATATTATGATATAAATCACAAGTGCTTCAAGCCATTAAAACATTGGCATTTGTATGTTGGGGGGGGGGGTGTTTTAGAAGACAGGTTTCTAGTCCATAAGTCTGGGAAGAGGGGACAGTGCCTGGTGGAATCTCAGGGTGAAGCTACACTATATGATTTTTGACCCTACCTATATTTTGAAAGCCTGCAGAAGGCCAATACTGCTCAGTACGAGGCATTGAAGGAGGAGGGACTTCTGCCTTCCCCCCCCTCCCCCGTGCATATTCCTGAACTGAAATAGCCCAGATGGGAGTTATTTGCCTTATTTCAGAACTTCAGATAACTCCCTATGGGGCTGTTTATTCTTGGAAATTGCATGGGAAGAGGTGAGAGCTTCTCCTCTCCCCATGTCATGGTTCCCAGCAGTCCTGGGCCCCTGAAATCTTTTAAAATGTAGCTCCCTACAGCACAGCAAGTTCCCACACTCAGCTCACTAGATATTGCATTGTGTAGCTTGATCCTCAATAGAAGTGTAGAGTAGGATTTACATGATCACAAGGCAGATTTTCAGTGCTCTGCATAGTTGTTTGCCCCTTAATGAGTCACAGATTAAATAATACAAAGAACAAAGCTCATGCAAATATGCTCGCTTTTCAAGTACAGAATATATAGTTATACTTTATGCACAAGAAGTAAAAACTGGCGTTGGGCCTCCTGATGTCCTCTTCTGCTCAAGTCACATAAGAGTCTTGGTTACTCAATTGAAATAGTTAAAATCTACCTGGCAGATTTTACCTGTAAACCACAATTTAATGTGTATGTGTGCTTAACTCCCTTTTTATCAAGATGCTCAATGAGAGCATTTTTAAAAAAATAAATGGCCAAAATTGTTTTAGGCCATTGGTAGTCTCTTCAAGAGCTAATAGCAAGAGCTTTCTGGCCTAGATGTCCCCTCATCAGTTTTCTGTCAAGCCTGGACTATACATGCAGTAGAATGAGGAGGGAGAATCATGAGATAGTGGAACTTAAGGCTGTAGGTGGCAGGTGATATTTTTTTTAAAGGTCACTAGTGTGATTTCCAACAAATCATGTATTCCACATCTTTCAGCATGCAGAAATAATCCTAGTGGGTTATTCCCATGGTTCTCTTGGAAGACAGGAAATACCTTTTTCTTCCCTTTGGCGCCCTCGGAATAACCCTGGACTTTCCAGTTTCATTCCTGCCTCTTAGGGAGTAGCAGCAAGTAGGACTAGGCTCTGCCTCTCCTCTAACTTTTCTAAAATTCACTCCATTCTTCTTCCAGTTTCCACTAACCTCCTTTCCTCCCTCCTCTTCCTGAACCCTCTCTCTCCCTCCCTCACTTTCAGTCTTCCTCCACCGTCTGCAGAGAAGACAAACTGAGTGCAGCTGCCCATGGCCGGCAGGCACTCCGAAGGTTTCCTCTCGGAGGGAGAGGAAGGAAGCTGCACAGCCGCTGTTGCAGCTATGCAGGAGACAAACACAGCCGACATGCCTTTGGGGCATGATCATAACTCAGCAGGAGCCGCAGCTGAGGCTGCCAAGCCCAAAAAGAAGCGGCGCAGGACAGAGGATGACCCAGGGCCTTCAGCACGCGTGAAAACAAGCAGCGGCCGCTCTGCAGGCCAGCAGTTTGCGCTTTCCCAGCCCAGCCCCCTCTCTGCAGATAACACCTCCGGAGGTAGTGCTTGGCGGGATCTTCATTTTGGTGTGGCTGCTTCCACCTCTGCTGGATCGGGTAACTCCCCTGCAACCCCGGAACCAGGCAGCCCCGATTCCCTCCTCCCCCTGTGGCAACGTATGCAGGAAGAAATGGCCAGATTCTACACAGGCTTTGGTCTGAGTGTAGCAGGGGCCCTTTTGCCACAGAACCTCCCCAGTCTTCCTCATCTTCAGCCCCCACATTCCTGGCCAACCAAGGCAGCATACAAAGCAGCTCCCTTACCTAAGCCTGGGCTTAATGCAGAGACTGAGTCAGACTTCTCGGAGTCTGAGGGGGAAGAGAGGGATTAGGGGGAATTCCGCTCAGATGAGGAACAAGAAGAACAGCCTAAGGTGCCTGAATTGGCCAATCGCCTCTTTAATTCAGAGGATTATCAGTACTTTGTGGCTAAGACACAGACTGCATTAGAAATATGTGATCTGCCTACTGATGAGGAGCCTAAACCTTCACAAGCTAGGAGGTTTAGGTCTAGAATCAGTGGCAACACTGAATTCTTACCCAAGGAAAAGACATCAAACAAGGTCTTCCCCTTCCCTCAATATTTTGAGAAACAACTCAGGTCTGAGTGGGAAAAACCGGCTTCCGCCAAGCAATTTCCTCGCTTAATGAAAAAATTGCCCATGTGTACTGCTGAGCTCTTACAGGTACCAACAGTGGATGGTCCAGTGGCAGGGGTGCAGTCTTTGGGTCTGTTGTCAGAGGACGGGCATGGCAACATTAAGGATGCCTTGGACAAGAAGTCAGAGGTCACACTCAAGAGAGCCCATGAGTCAGTGGCCATGATGGTGCGGGCATCTTTCACAGCCTCCTTTGTCTCCAGGGTCGCCATCGTTTGGCTACGCAAACTTTTGGAGATGATTCCAGAAGACAACGGTGTGGTTTAGAGGGAGTCAACCGCCTCCTTGAGGCAGCTTTCTTTACTGCTGATGCAACCCTTGACATCATCTCAGGTGCTTCCAGAGCAATTGCAGCCAACACAGTGGCCAGAAAACTACTATGGTTGAGAGCATGGTCAGCCGACCTATACCCTAAGTCCATTGTAGTAGCCTATCCTTTCTATGGAGAGAAGCTCTTTGGAGAAGCCCTAGAGAGCATCCTGGTGGAAACTCGTGATAAGAAAAAGGCCATGCCTAGATATATCTGCCATCCCCCAAAAGGGGGCTCCAGTCCTTTTGTTCCCACCATACCTTGTCCAGATTCCAACCAGATACTAAGAAGTCCTCGTGGGAAGCCAGGTCCAACTCCAAAAGAACTTCGTATGAATCTTAAGTTCAGCAAGTCCACCTTTAACAAGCCTGACAGATCTGACCAGGACAACTACAAGCAAAAGCAAGCATGACTATCTCATCCCTCCAGTCAGAGCACATCTGCTACATTTTCTCCCAGCCTGGCAGGTTTCTCAGGCAGACTCTTGGGCAATAGAGGTTGTTTCTCAGGGTTACTCCATCGAATTCTCCTCCTTTCCACCAGACAGATTTATCAGAACCCCCCCAGCCAAGAACCTCAACAAGAGATCAGTCATCGCCAAGGCCCTACAACATCTCCTGGACATCCAAGGCATCGAACCTGTTCCTCAGCAGGAGCGAGGCCAGGGAGTATTCTCCATCCTGTTCATGGTACCCAAGAAAAATGCCAACTGGCGGGCCATTCTAGACCTCAGATTCCTAAATTGTCTTGTCAGGTTTCGGATGGAAACCTTGAGATATATCATAGACTCCCTTCAACCTGGAGACTTCCTGTCCATAGATCTGACCGAAGCTTATCTTCATGTACCAATCCACCCATCTCACAGACGTTTTCTTCATTTCTACATAGTCGACACTTCCAATACAAAGCACTGCCATTCGGTCTTTCCTCAGCTCTGAGGGTATTTTCCAAGCTTCTCATCAACCCAGTAGTCCACCTCGAACAGCAGGGTGTTCATGTTCATCAGTACTTGGACAATCTGCTGATCCGATTGAGCACAAGGGAGAAGTGCTTGGAAGATACTGAAACCACCATCAGGTTCCTGCAGTCCCATGGATTCCTGGTGAATCTCTCCAAGAGCATTCTCCAACCCACCCAGTGTCTGGAACATCTGGGAGCAATCCTGGATACCCACAACAACAAGTTATATCTGCCAGTGACCAAGGCCAACAAGATAAAGGAGTCAGCCTCTCAGGTTGTTCGAAGCACTTCCTCCTCCCTTGCCCACTTGGCCAAGCTCATGGGCCTTCTCATCTCCTCCATCGACATGATCCAGTGGGCATGTCTACATTCCAGAAAGCTTCAGAGATTCCTGAGACCATATCAGGGGGCGATCACAGAGCACCGGATATGTCTCTGACCATATCACAGGATGTCAAAGGCAGTCTCTCCTGGTGGACACAGCTGAACAATCTATTTCAAGGGAAAACTTTTCATGTTCCTGTTCTCAAAGAGATCTTTACAGATGCCAGCCTACAGGGCTGGGGAGCAGTACTGCAAGAATCTCTGGTTCAGGGGCTCTGGTCTACAGCGGAGTCTGTTCTACCAATTAGTGTCCTGGAACTTCGGGCGATTCATCTGTCTCTCCATCACTTCAAACCATCAATCACCAATCACCACATGCTAACCCGGATAGACAACATGTCCGCCAAGCATACATTAACAAGAAGGGAGGGTTTCACCAGGAAGTTCTGCACATTCTATAGCGGTCAGAGAAAAATCTTCAATCCATCAGAGACGAACACATCAGGGAACTAGACAATACTCAAGCCAAGGCTGAGCAGACAGACCATCTAAGAAGCAGAATGGAGTCTCCACTGGCAAATTTTTCTCTTAATTCAGCAGTTGCTGGGCCACCTGCAAGTGGACCTATTTGCCTCTCCATCAAACCAACAACTTCCCCCCTTCTTCTCCAGATACCAGCATCAGGAAGCAGAACAAATCGATGCTCTAATGTCCACCTGGCCACAGGAACTGCTGTACGCGTTTCCTCTCCTGCCTCTTCTACCCAAGACAATCCAGAAAATATGGGAACAGAGAGCAGAGATCATCCTAGTAGCTCCTTGGTGGCCATGTCACCCTTGGTTTTCCATGCTACAAGAGATGTCAGTTCAGGACCCTCTAGTCCTCCCAGTGTCTCCGGACATGCTACACAAAGGTCCGGTCTGGCACCCCAACCCAGAGTGGCTGCGTTTGACCGCTTGGAGATTGAGCGGGGCAACTTCCAACTGTTAGAATATTCATTGGAGGTCACAGACACGATTCTCTTGGCTCGTCACCAATCCACGGTCTGCATCTATAACACAACTTGGAAGGCGTTTGTCCGGTGGTGCAGGTGCAAGAAGGTGGATGCCTTGTCTCCATCGATCTTCACAATCCTTTCCTTCCTTCAAGAAGGTCTCCAGACCAGTTTGAAGCTGGCCACACTTTGTAGGCAAGTCACAGCCTTATCTACTGTCCTTCATTCTATCGGCGGGTACAGATTGTCTTGACATCCACACATCAAGTTGTTCCTGCAGGGCGCTGCTGCTAAGTGTCCTCCTCAGGTTCACCTGGAGACTCAATGCAGTCCTTACAGCTTTTTCTAAGCCTCCCTTTGAACCCGTCAGAGAGGTCAGGCTGAAGTGGCTTCGGATGAAGACTCTGTTTCTGGTAGCTATCATATCTGCTCAAAGAGTTTTGGAGATCAGTGCCTTATCCATCAAATTCGGATTTTTCATTTTTCACAGCGATAAGATGGTCCTCAGAACAGACCCTTCCTTCCTTCCTAAGTCAGCATCAAGGTTTCACCAGTCTCAGGAGATATGTCTTCCAATGTTCTGTTCACAACTGAAGCATCCAAGGGAGATTGTGTGGCATTCCTTGGACGTCAGGAGGGCCTTAAAGGTCTACATTGCCAGAGTTCAGGACATCCGCATATCTGATAGCCTGTTCATCAGCGTGACAGCAGCCAGGCTTGGGGACAAGATGTCCAAGAGTGCTATCAGTTCAGTATTGAAATTATGCATTGCAGAAGCCTACAAGGCATCAGGGCTTCCAGCGCCGCGATGCATTACAGTCCATTCTCTACGATCTGCAGCCACCAATGCAGTATTTTTCAATCAGGCATCGGCTGAAAAGGTGTGCCAAGCAGCAACCTGGTCCTCCATTTTGACCTTCACTTGACACTATAAGATCCACACTACGGCCTCCGTTGAAGCAGCATTTGGAAGGAAGGTGTTGCAGCATATCCTTACTTCCAAAGACAAAGAAGAGGACCCACCCATCTGAGGGACACTGCTCTTGAACATCCCACTAGGATGTCCTCTGATGCTGAGGGAGAACAGACCATTGATACTCACCGTGAGGGGTTCTTCTCAGAGTAAAAGAGGACATCATGCCGCACCCATCTTCATCATTCTTCTCTATATATTATTACTGTCTCTCTGATCACTAATGTGTATTAGACACCTGTGGTTATTGTTACAGTTCTATCTTTGTTCTGTTAACAGGTTCTGTTTTTTACAGTGTAGTAGTTAGTAGTTAGATACTGCTCTTTGTAGTCCCGAAATTGAAAGTCCAGGGTTATTCTGAGGGCACAAAAGGGAAGAAGAAAAAAGTATTTCCTGCCTCCCAAGAGAACCATGGGAATAACCCACTAGGATGTCCTCCTTTACTCTGAGGAGAAAGACCCCTCACGGTGAGTACCAGTGGTCCATTCTATTTATCAATTTTAAACTCTTCTATCTCTTTATTGCATGTGTAGGCCAGACCCCAGAGCACACATCTCTTTCAGTTAGATCTGTGTAAAGTGGAAGAGGGGATGCTCCTCTGGACCCTCTCAAGCCATGAGAGGGTCCAATACAATACAAATGAGAGGTACTTTAAGGAGCTCTCAAATGAAACCCCTAGTGTAGACTTTCTCTTTTATATGCTTGTTGTTGTTTTAAAAATACCATCTTTGTTGTAGAGTCCAACTCATGCTGAGTTTTCAGTGTGGTGTGACCTTCTTATACTCTGCAAGCTGCTCGTGTAAATGTGAGGATACTTAAATCCAGAGATTAGAGACCTAAACAGACAAGACGTATCTTTTCTTGAAAGGTGCCCCAGGTTTGCAGAAAAATCTGAAATCTTTTTTTTTAAATTACATAGGGGATACAAAACTTTTACATAATAAGAAGGTCACCTGTAACTTTAAAAGCCCGTTAGCGGAAAGTGCAGGCTAATAATCAAATAAATCAGATCCGTCAAAAAATGGATGCCCTCAGTGGCCGTTGCTAGGCAACCACAACAGCCTTGGTTTCTGTCAGGACAGGATAGTTTTCAAGACTGCTTTGGCCTTTGAGGGAGGACTCATCTATGCCAGGCCCGGCAGGAACTACTGGGTGATGTGATACCCCATGACTTGCATGATCCCCCTAGGCCTGGCTACTTGCTAATGTTCAACAGCAGCCACCCTATGAAGCCAGTGTGGTGTAGTGGTCAAAGTTTCAGTCTAGAACCTCCAGTCCTCAGTCTGCCCTGGAAACTGAGTGACTTTGAAACTAGGAATGGACCAAACTATGAAACAATATGAACAATACAAACCAGGAGGTTGGTTTGCAAACTGAACCAGTTTGTAGTGGTTTGTGAGTCTGACCCCAGCTTTCTGCTCCCTACCTCTCTGCTGTTTTTTTTGTGAAGACCAGAAAGCAGGGGTTTAGGTGGCTCAGAGCCATTTAAACCCCTGCTTTCTGTTCTTCATGAACTGCCACAAACTGCCTTAAAATTTGTAGAAGTTTGTGCCATCTCTTGAGATCACGAACCACAAAGTGGTCAGAATTTGTCGCAAACTTCTGTTCATGCCCTGGTTCGTGCCCACCCCTACTTGGGTCAGTTACAGTTACACAGTCTCAGCCTTTCGTACTTCACAGACAGGGCCAAGATGGACCATTAAAAGCATCTGGACATCCCCTGGTGGGCTAATGGCCTCACCATACACACCTGGGCCAGCCATCCTTCTGACAGAAAGGCTAAGTCCTATGTGCTCACTTCTCAACCAAGACAGGAGAGATGGCACCCAGTTATATGGAGGTGTCCTGTGCAAGAGGCAAGATGGGGGAGGTAGCAGTACCTGGCTCAGCTCAAGCAAAGCAAGGCAGATGCTGATGCTTGGCCAAGCCCCATTCAAAGTAAAACAGAGAGCTGTACCCAGGCTGAACCTCACATGAAGCAAGGCAAGGCAAATGGAGACACCTGGCCTAGCCAAGCCCCATGCAAGGTGAGATGAGGCAAATGGCAACACCCAGTCTGGGCCTGCTCCACACAAGGCAAGTCATGTGGCAGAACCTGGCATGAAGTGAAGCAGAGGGCAGCACCCAAGCAAGCCCCACATGAGGCAAGGCAAGGCATAGGGCAGTGCCTGGCCCAGCTGAGCCCAAGGCAAGACAGTACTCAATTAAGCCCTGCATGAGGTGAGGCAAGACAGAGGCCAGGCCCCATGCAAAGCAGATGGCAGTGCCCAGCTCTGCTGAGTTAGGCATCACATGAGGTGAGCCCAGCCAAACCCACAAGGTGAGGGAAGCAGCATCTGGCCAGTTGGTTAGGCAGGCTGCCTCCTTGTCTCTTCTTCTATTACTCACCCCTTTGAGTTGGAGGGTTAGAATCAGACTGCCTGCCTCTTCCTCTCTCCTTTGGGGTTAGGGTGGGCCCAAACTGAGGGAGGGGTCTTTTCCTTACTTTTTTTTCATTCCCAGTCCATCCGTGCTGGCAGGGTTGTTCTGAGGATAAAATGGAGAAGATAATAAAGTAAGGTGCTTTGATTCCTCACTGTGGAGAAAGATTGATTATAAATGAAGTAAATATATGATAAATATAGTTGAAGATGGAGGAGCAGAAATATGAGAGGGTAGGAAGGGAGAAGAGAAGATTGAGGATATGGGGGTTGCCGAATGGAGGAAAAGTGGAAATAGTGTGGAGAAGCTGCAATGGGAAAATGGGTGGCCTTCACAAATCTTGCAGGTTTCCCATTGTGCAACTGGGCCTCTGTGCCATAGTTTTCCTGAGTAGAGGGTGCCAGGGGTAGGGTGGGGCAGAGAAGGTGGAGAGAATATAGCTCGATTGGCTGGTGGATGGGAAGGAGAGGAGGCAAGAAAGGGGGAGATGTTATGGGGGTTTTCAAGGAATGGAAAGAGGAAATAATGGCGGGAAGGGAGCTTCACACTGCAAGTCCTTGTGGGCTCCCTCATGTGCCTATAATTGCTTCAATTGTTACCTAGTGTGTAGATGGACCTCATAAACAGAAGCATTACACTGGTCCTTTAGCAACATTGATCTGACTCTCAGATGAAGGGAAGTTGATCCGAGAATATGTAATCATTGTCTGGAAAGATATTAACTGCTGCAGTGTGGAATATCGTAGGTATTATCTCTCCTTTATTTTGTGTGCTCTTTCTTTCTGGAAAAGATCTGTCCAGGTTCCCTTGCCCCCCCCCCCCCAAAAAAAAACCCCACTAGGTCAGCAGTAAAGCAGGCTAGAGCATTTTGTGGAAAAGGAAGTATGAGTGTTATTTCATTATATTTTCCAGTATTGCTCTAGTTCCTAACGCATCTCTTGGAAACTCTGTAAGAGATTCCAAGTCATGTCAGATATCATAATTGGTGGTTGCCCATTGAGGCTTTAGGAAATAGGGAATGTGCAGATATATACATTTCCACTTGTTTTCATTTCCAGGCGTGTTCAGGAAGACCATTTTAGTCATGCATTTTTTCTTTTGGCAGATTTCCCATTTACTCCTGTCTGTTTTATATTATTTTTGCATTATGTGCCAATTCTGTGCAACTTTTGCATAAATGACACAGAATTAAGTGTCTGTTTTGATAGCAATATTTCTGTCCATTTTTATGTAGTTGAGAAACAGGATAACTACAGACTCATCCCATGTGTGTAGAAACGATACTAATTGAATTTTCAAACCAAACCAGAGTTGTCATGAAATTTGTTAACATCCCTAATTGGAATATACACCTCCACAATTATAATAAAGCTGCTTTCAGGTGGCATTATTTTAAGTAGCTCCTGTGCATAATAAACACACTCAAAATTAATCAGATGAAACCAATTAACTATGTCATCTAAAAACATCCTTAAAACGCTCGCATTGGTTTCCCTAGTCATGAATCATGTATCTTAAAAAGATCATGGGTTTACATTTTCACATGTTTCTTTCTTTCTCCTGAGGCATTAGAGGCTGCTATAGCTGGAAGGAGGCTGTTGAAGATATGGACTTGGGGCAGAAAGTTTGCTTGTGCATAGGATATAGCTAGGACTAAATATATTTTGCATTGAAAACAAAGGCAAAAGTCTATGCCAAGGTGACCTCTGATCCAAGAAAAGCTACATTACGTATGACCTCCATAGTCATCATTATACTTCCAGTAAGCATGGGAAGAAACCATGAGAATGCTGTCCTAATCACAGTTGCACCCTCCTAAATCCATTGTCTTCAGTGGATTTAGAAGAATGCAAGTCTGTTTAGGACTGCACAGAGACTTGTATAAAGCCTTGCATATCTCCCTCTGAGAATTGAAAGTCCTGCTTAGTTTCCCCACTGGCTTCAAAGCTGTCAGGCATGGAGTACACATTTTTAACCCTATCTTGCCCTAAAGCTGAAATTCAGTATGGTGAGTTCTGTTGTCAGTAGCAGATCCCACGGTAGCACACTGCAATCAAGCATTAAAACATGCAGTTCATTGTCATTTACCATGTTGGATTTGGGAAGCAATTGTCACTAGACCAGATTAGCAAGTGGCCTTACAGGGGTTTTGCCCTCACCCTATAATTTATATAACACACACAACAAGGATTGCTGATATAAGATGTAGTGACTCCAAAGCTAGTAAATAAGAATAAACCAGTTAATATCCCAGTCTTCAGAGATACTAAAAGCTTATTTAAACAATAATGATTTTGCCTGCTTTCTCAAAGTAAGCCAGGATGAGCACTGGCAAGCATCCTTAGGAAGGAGAGGAACATAGTCACAGTTGATTGGAAGTAGTTGGACTTGATAGTTTATTGTTTTTTTCTCAACCTTATGATCCTAGTGGCTGGTTTACACCTGCCTGTTCATCACTGGATGATTGAAATGTCAGGTAATGCCATAGTTTGCCATTCAGCTGTAATGGCAAACTATAGTAACTATGTAATGGAATTGAAGTGCAAAAAAGAGTGTATAATATAGTTGGTTAAGAACAGGCTGAAGAGCCTGGGACTTTTAAATTTTTTTTTGGGGGGGGGGGGGGGAGCAACAAAGTGATAGACAAGAGAAAGGTTTATAAAATCATGCATGTGTTGGAGAAAGTAGGTAGAGAGAGCTTTTTCACCTGGCCTGTAATACTAGACCTCAGGGGTGCCCAGGGAAGCTGATAGGCAATAGCTTCAGGAAGAACAGAAGAAAATGCTTATTTTCTTAATGAGTGATTATATTGTGGAATTCATTGTCAGTAGATGTAGCGATGGCCATTAGTACAAACAGCTTTAAAAGAGGATTAAACAGATTTGTGGAGGGTAGATCCATGAATGACTACTAGCCATGGTTGACTAAAGGGAACCTCTATATACAGAGGCATCAAACTTCTGAAGATCAGTGCTAGGAAGCAGCATCAAGGAAAAGCTGTGGCTTCTATAACCTGTTTGCTAGCCCTCCAGAGTAACTGGTGGGCAGTTGGATGAAACATGATGCTGGCCTACATGGATCACTGGTCTGATTCTGATGGTGCCTGACCTTGGGCTGGTGTTGTATCATAACTGATGCTGTAATATCCATCTCTCTTTTCTTCATTTAAGTTCTCCAGTGGTCCCAGGAGTGGGCCAGTCCTCACTCTTGGGATCATAGCTCCTCCTCTTCGATTGCAGGGCTTAACAAACTTTGACCCGAAGGGGAGGTGCTTGATCCTCAGAAGTCAGTTTTGTTTAGCCCTGCAATCGAAGCAGGACGTGCTTCTAGAGCCCCCTTGTGGCTCTTGACCTGTAAAAAAAAAAAGAAGAAGAAGAAAATCAACACACAGCAAGAAGGATCAGGTTACCTGTGTTCAGTGGCCTGGAAGCTCCCAGCACGGGAGGAAAACAGCGCTGCTGTGTTTTTCGAGGGAGGATTTTTTCCCTCCCGCGTTCTGGCAGAGTGCTTCAGTAGCCTTAGGCAGAGGCGCACACACACACGCCGTTCTTCCCTCCTCTGATTCCCACCCGACAGACGTACTGAGGGCAGGCGATCGTTCTTCTTCTCTCGCTCCCAGCAAAGGCACTCCGGCAACCCCGGGGGTCTAGGGAATGGCAGCTAAGAAAAACAAGAAGAGAGAAAGAGGGGGGGACAGATTAACAGGGAGAGGACTCGTGCTTGACACGCAGCCCTCCCGGAGCGCCGACGACAGAGCCTTCAGCGCGATTGTCTTCCCGGTGGCTGTAAGCCCTGCATGGGGGGAATTCTAAGAGGGAGGATTTGTCTGGGGGACTGCAGGGACCAGAGGGGGTCTACAGACCTAGCCCTGAAGCCCCTTTTTTCTAGATATAAGCAGGCAGGACGCTGAGAGCCTTTCAGGATTCAGCTGCATGCCCAGCATCCCCCCCTCCCCTTTTTCCCTTGTATACCTGGGCTCAGGAGAATAGCCCTTTTTTGGAATGGCATTGGTTAATTTTTGGAAAAGGGAAAGGGATTAAGACTAGTGCTATGCTAGTGGGGGGGGGGCGGGAAAGGGGACATCCTCTGTTTGGAGGGGCTGTTTTCTTTTGGCGGGAATGGAAGCCATTTTGTCTGTGCTTCTTGTGTTTACAGGGCCATTCACTCTAAGATGGCCACCTCCACCAAATTCCCCAAGGGAGCCATAATGGAGGAGGGCACCTGTGACTTGGAGTTGGCTGACTCACCAGCACAGGAAGAGGGGGCAGAAGATCACCAGGCTGATGTCTCAGTAGATGAGGCTAAATCTAATCTTTTTTCTTGGATTCAAGAACTGGTCAGAAAAGAGGTTCAGGCAGCTTCTGCGACCCCCCCCCCTCAAGAGAGCACGCAAACTCAAACAGAGAAGCAGATAAGGAAGAGGAAAATTTCTCTCCCAGACCTCTAAAGCATAGCAGGTCAGAGTTACATTCCTTTCCATCTGATCAGGAGGAAGAGGACTCTGATTTGTCTGAAGGCTCTTTGTCCCCAGACACCGGAGAACTGTCTGAGGAAGAGGAGGGGGTATCCTGTACTCATTCCAAACTTTTTCCAGCAGAAGTGTATTCACGCCTTCTTCCAAAGGTGATTAGGACACTTCAGATCCAGTACACTCCCAAAAACAAGGAGGAGGAAGATGCAGAGTTTCCTTTGGCAATTGAAGATATCAACCCTAAATCGGGTTCCAAACCCTTGCAGGTCCCATTGCCCTCTGTTTTTTTCTCCATAATCAAGTCAGAGTGGGAACATCCAGCCAAGCCAAAGACGGTTTCGTCAAATTTCTCTACGTTCTTTTCATTCATCCCAGAGGCGACCAAGAGGCTGAAGTTACCAGTGGTAGATGACCCGGTCAATAGTCTGGCCTCCAATTCCATGCTCCCAATGGATGCGGATGGGATGCCAAGGGATCCGACGGACAAGCGTATAGAGCAAGCTTTATGTTGGGATTTTGAAGCCTCGTCTAATTCTTTGAAGGTGTCAGCCACCACATCTCTTTTATGTAGGGCTTCATATATGTGGTTATCTGACTTGGCTAAGTGGGATGACCTACCGAAGGGTGTTAAGGACTCGCTTAAGAAAATTACGTTGGCTACCGCCTTTGCTTCAGACTCTATCCTTGAAGCAGTTCAACTATCAGCCAGAGCCATGGCCTCTAGCATCACGGCCAGAAGGAATACGTGGCTGCGTAATTGGGATGCGGATCCTTCAGCCAGGGCTAAAGTGGCCGCAGTTCCATTTAAAGGGACTTCACTCTTTGGAGAAGGCCTGGATAGATATCTTATTGAGGACAGGAACAAGAAAAAAGTCCTGCCTTTCAAGAGACGGGATAACAGGTCGAGGCAAAGGTTTCAGTCCTTTCGAGGAAATCGGAGAGATTCCAGACAAACCTCCTTCAAGCTATTCAGGACAAAGTGGCAGTCAAAGTCTAGAGACGCCAGGACTTCCTTCGGGGGGAAACAAACTCAACCAGTTAAAGGTCAAAAGAAGCCTACATCAGCATGACTGGGAGGGTCCTCTAGATCCAAGTTGGATAGGAGGACGACTTCAGAGATTCTCCCATGTGTGGCACCAAACGGTATCAGACCAACGGGTCTTGGACACAGTAACCAATGGTTACTCTATGGAATTTTATTTGCTTCCAAGACACCGTTTTCTAGAAGTACAAAAATCTCAATCTCCCAAGAAACATCGAACACTTTTACTGGCCATAGACCATTTTCTGGCGATAGGAGCCATCGAAACGGTTCCTACAATAGAAAAATTTCAAGGCACTTATTCATTCTTCTTGGTTCCCAAAAAGAACGGGGACGTTCGGGCGATATTGGATCTGAAGTGGGTGAACAAGTCGGTCGTTACAAAAAAGTTTCGGATGGAGACTCTGAAGTCCATTCTACTGGCTATTCAGCGGGCAGACTTCATGGCATCCATAGACCTGTCGGAAGCCTACCGTCATATCCCCATCACCAAGGAACACTGCAGGTTTCTCCGTTTTGCCTACAACGGGAGTCATTATCAATACAGGGCCTTGCCTTTTGGTCTAAAGTCATCTCCCAGAGTGTTTACAAAAGTCTTAGTCACTCTGGTGACCGTCTTGAGACCACAGGGGGTGTCCCTTTTTCCATATCTGGATGACATTCTGCTCAAGGCCCCGTCGGCGGAACAGACAAGAAGAGACCTCGAGTTGACCATGAGAACCCTCAGTTCGCACGAGTTCGTTATAAATGTCCAGAAGAGTTGGCTACAACCTTCCCAGGTTCTAATACACCAAGGGGTCCAGATCGACTCCAACAAGGACAGAGTTTTTCTGACTCCAGAAAGACAGTCAAAAATCTTACAGCTGATAGCAGAAGTCAAGCAGCAGAAGCGAGTCAAGCTGATGCTACTAGCAAAGTTGATGGGAATGATGGTATCATGCCAGGATGTAGTTCAGTGGGCACAGTTCCACACGAGACAACTCCAGAAATTCCTTTTACCATTCCAGAAGCAGATAGGTATCAGGAGTCCGATCTCACTGACACTACCAGCCAAGCTGCTAAAAGACCTCGAGTGGTGGCAGGCTCCCGATCTTTTCTCCTTGGGGCAGGAGCTGTGGGAACCCAAGAGAGTAGTGCTGACCACAGATGCCAGCCTTTTTGGCTGGGGAGCTCACACGAGAGGAGCTGTAGCGCAAGGTCAGTGGAGCATTCAAGAGGCCAAAGAAAGTATAAATCTCCTGGAATTAAGAGCCATACGTCTGGCTTTGCTTCAAATGAAAAAAGGGGTGGTCAGGACTCACGTGTTGATACAAACAGACAATATGATGGCAAAGGCCTATGTGAATCGTCAAGGAGGCACCAGGTACTGGAAGCTTCAGGACGAAGCACAGATGTTGTTCAGATGGGCGGAAGTCCATCTTCAATCCATCAAAGCCACTCACGTGACAGGAAAAGACAATGTAGTAGCGGACTGGCTGAGTCGACAATCACTGGACTAGTCGGAATGGTCAATTCATCACGAGACCTTTCGAGAAATTTGCCAAAAATTCGGGACACCGGGAGGGGATCTTTTTGCCTCGGACAGCAATCACAAGGTGTCCCAGTATTTCTCAAGGACAAGAAGCAGAGGAGCGGTGGCTATCGACGCTCTGAACTCAGACTGGCCGAAGAATCTACTATACGCCTTTCCTCCGTTCCAGATCATACAGAGGTTTCTGCAGAGGGTGCAGGAACAAAAAGCAGACGCGATTGTGGTGGCCCCCTTTTGGCCCAGGAGAGCCTGGTTCCAGGAACTTTAGAGTATGTCAATACTGGAGCCGTGGCAGATTCCTCCAAGAGGGGATCTTCTGTCTCAGGGCATGCTGCATCATCCGCAACCAGAAATGCTGCAGCTCACTGCTTGGAGATTGAGCGTCAGCAGTTGACCCATCTGGGTTATTCTACTCCTGTAATAGACACAATGTTGTCTTCCAGAAAGACTTCCACCAATAGAAGCTATAATATCACTTGGCAGGTTTTTCATGCTTGGTGTGCGAAGAGGGGGAAAGACCCTTTACGGGTTTCAGTCCCCTTTATCTTATCCTTTCTACAAGAAGAAGGTCTCAGCACCAGTACCCTGCACAGACAGGTAGCAGCTATAGCAGCAGTTAGAGGGTCAAGGAAGGGCAAGTCTATCTCTACACACCCACATATCAGAAGGTTCCTAAAAGGGGTTGCTTTGGTTAATCCACCGCAGGTTCATAGGTTCCCCTCTTGGAATCTGAACACGGTGTTGAAGGCACTCTGTGGCAAGCCCTTTGAGCCCATGGCATTGTGTAGCCTTAAGTTGCTGACCTTCAAGGTGGCGTTCTTAGTGAGCATCACCTCGGCGCGTAGGGTGTTGGAGCTTCAGGCTCTTTCCATACATAGGGATCTCTGCGTTTTTCATCAGTACAAGGTTGTGCTATGCATTGATCCAGCCTTCATTCCAAAGGTAAACTCGTGCTTCCATAGAGCGGAGGACATTGTGCTTCCTTCCTTCTGCCCTAATCCAGCTCATGAGAAAGAGAAGTTGTGGCACTGTTTGGATGTCCATAGAGCCCTTAGTTTCTACTTGGGCAGAACCAAGGGGTTTCTTCAGTCGGACTCTTTGTTTGTCTCCTTCAGGGTTTCCAATAAGGGAAGGAAAGTATCAGCGTCTACCATTAGTAGATGGATTAGGGGATGCATTTACGAGGCTTACAAGGCGAAAGGGTTGGAGCCCCCGAGAGGGGTGACAGCCCATTCCCTTAGAGGGACAGCCACTTCAGCGGCCTATAGGGCTTCTCCTTCTCTGGAGCTAGTGTGTAAGGTGGCGACATGGAAGTTGGTGCACTCCTTCACTAAACACTACAGGATAGATAAGGTGGCCTCGGCTGAGGCTGCGTTTGGGAGAAAGGTACATATGAACATATGAAGCTGCCTTATACTGAATGAGACCTTTGGTCCATCAAAGTCAGTATTGTCTTCTCAGACTGGCAGCGGCTCTCCAGGGTCTCAAGCTGAGGCTTTTTCACACCTATTTGCCTGGACCCTTTTTTGGAGATGCCAGGGATTGAACCTGGGACCTTCTGCTTCCCAAGCAGATGCTCTACCACTGAGCCACCGTCCCTCCCCAACACGTGGTTTCGGGACAAAGCTGAAGTGCCCACCCTGGGACAAGGCTTTTTTACGTCCCAAGAGTGAGGACTGGCCCACTCCTAGGACCACTAGAGAATGGAAGATTCTATTCACTTACCGTGAAGTCTTCCTTCTCTGTGGTCCCGGAGTGGTCCAGTCCTACCCACCCAGTTGTGTCGGGGGGTATCAGCTTTGGGCCGGAACTTCGGAGTTGGAGGTCGTTAATGTGTTAGGGATGTTACCAAGTTGGTTAATTGGTCCCTCCGTGAAGCCCCTTAGGAAAGGGCCCAGGATAAGCTCTGGAGGGAGGGTACCGTGTTTAAATTTCCCTAGAGGGGTTTTTTCTCCTGTTTTGTTTGGAGTTATACTTAGGGAGGTGTGATAGCTGGCGGAAGAACTGACTTCTGAGGATCAAGCACCTCCCCTTCGGGTCAAAGGTTGTTAAGCCCTGCAATAGAAGAGGAGGAGCTATGATCCCAAGAGTGAGGACTGGACCACAGAGAAGGAAGACTTCACTGTAAGTGAATAGAATCTTCCGTTCCCCCATATTCACAGCCATTAGAAGTACAGCACCTCTGTCCTCTATAGTATTTAGAAACCTCCTTTCAGTTCAAACTTAATGCAGCTCTTTGTTTACCTGTGGTTTGTTTGTGAAACCAGGATTAAGTTTATAGATGACAATTGAAATTATAGAACAAAGCCCAGTGGCACTTTTAAGATCAACAGAGTTTTTAGTCAAGGCATAACCTTTCATATGCACACAGACTTCTTCAGATACATTGAAATGGAAGTTACCAGTCCATACGTATAGGTAGAGAGTAACAGCATATTAGCATACAACATAATGATGATGTTTAACAGATTCAAGGACCAAACATGAATAATAAGCTTAGTTTATATAATTACCATTTGTTTTAGTTTAATTCTGGGAAAAACATAGTGAAGTAAATAAATGTATCAAAATTGGAGATTGATTGAGCAGATGTACCCTTCTTAATTGTGGAATCAATCTCCCCTTTGTTCACTCTGGCCTTATTCAGCTTGCTGTCCTTAGTTGCTTTTGAAATCTTCTTCCAAATTTCTCCCCAGATTTTGGGGATCTATATTAACAGACATGTAATGAAATCTAAGGTTCTTTTGGGGTTGCATTTAGGAATCTGCACAGTAAAAGGAAGCTTTAAGGAGAGCCAGTTTGGTGTAGTGGTTAAGTGTGCGGACTCTTATCTGGGAGAACCGGGTTTGATTCCCCACTCCTCCACTTGCACCTGCTAGCATGGCCTTGGGTCAGCCATAGCTCTGGCAGAGATTGTCCTTGAAAGGGCAGCTGCTGTGAGAGCCCTCTCCAGCCCCACCCACCTCTCAGGGTGTCTGTTGTGGGGGAGGGAGATAAAGGAGATTGTGAGCCGCTCTGAGACTCTTCGGAGTGGAGGGCGGGATATAAATCCAATATCTTCTTCTTCATCATCATCTTCTTAATAGGAAAGGAAAGGTCCCCTATGCAAACACCAGTCGTTTCCAACTCTGGGGTTATGTTGCTTTCACGTTTTCACAGCAGACTTTTTACGGGGTGGTTTGCCATTGCCTTCCCCAGTCTTTTACAGTCCTTAATAGAGCTCACTACAAAAATATCTGGAGTTGCTTTTGAAATCTTCTTCCAAATTTCTCCCCAGATTTTGGGGATCTATATTAACAGACATGTAATGGAACAGAACTCATTATACTGAAATCTAAGGTACTTTTGGGGTTGCATTTAGGAATCTGCACAGTAAAAGGAAGCTTTAAGGAGGGGAGTCTTACTGGAGTGGTTATTACATTTCATGTTGTGTCACAAGAGTGTAATTGCACTTCTGTGCAACAGGGCTCAATGCAACCACCCCTTATGTACCTAAATATTTTTAGCTGTTTTGTATTTATGTTTCAGTAGAGTGCAATTATTTCTGCAAAATAAAAGCAAAAATTTTTTTGAAAAAGAACATGTTTTTTCCACATACTGGGACAGTTTTAAAGGGCCTCATTTCAGAACTCTTCAGTGGAAATAATTGCTTACTTGAAACATAGAATAATAGCAGAAGTAATCTTTTATTCCTAAAGCTAGCCACATTCTTTGCTTGCTCTTTATTGATAATCTGCAGACTATCATTATGGCTTTCTTTTCATCTTTTTCCTCCCTGTCATAATGATGGGAACACAACAAATATTGTAAACACACCTGCAATAATAGTGCTATTTGACTGCATTTTGTGAAATGTTTCAAGCACTAATAGACAGACGATGCAACTGAAATGACATTATTATTGAAAAAGAAACTTTTCATATCTCATTGCAGAGTGTGGGCAAGCAGCAGGTGGAGCAGAAGATGAGGGTGAGGCCCAGGCTGGCTGGATTGAGGGAGCAGCCATCCTCTTCTCAGTCATCATTGTGGTGCTGGTTACAGCCTTCAATGACTGGAGCAAAGAGAAGCAATTCCGGGGCCTCCAAAGCCGCATTGAACAGGAGCAGAAGTTCACAGTCATCCGCAAGGGGCAAGTCATCCAAATCCCTGTGGCTGAGATAGTGGTGGGGGACATTGCTCAGATCAAATATGGTAAGTGGATGATCATGCCCAACCTAATGGTTTCCCCTTTTCCACAGGTGGCACCATATTTTAAAACTGAGAAGCTTAATAATACTGACATACCTGCCTTGCTTCTGTTTTTGTCTCCAGGCAATATGAATGATCTGCATTAGTAATGCAAACCTCTCTTTTTCACCAGAATTCCTCACTTCTAAGAATGAAAGTAGCTGGTGTAGGATGTTGTAGGTATGAGAGAACAGTACAAGCGGTTTTGTTTGGCATGATGTAGGAGGTGGAAGATAACTGAGTAGGAGGATTTTATGGGCAGATATGAACTAAGAAAGTAACAGCTGAGTAATTCAAGGAAGCAGAGAACTTAACTGGTGTGATGAATCGCAACAAAGAGATTGAACAAGGATAGCAGTGGGGAAATACTGGTTGGACAGCATTAAGAAAAAGTCTATTTTACCAAAGTTTGCACTGTGAAAAACCCAGCAAGGTGAACAGTTGTCAATCTAGTACTTGAGATTTTTGATTGCCTCAAAAATAAATTTGAAAAAGGAGTTTTTTAACATTACATTTTTTTTCTTTATTCTCATTAGCCTGATTGTCTGTCTCAAAATCACCAAAATGTACTTAACATTTTGAATTTCTTTGGAATCACTAGCATCTCCTTTTGGGGGAAAAATCTTTCATTTATGTTGAAAACTTCAGATTGATGAGTTTTCCATCTAATTAAGAATGGCCAAAAACTCTGGTGAACTGTTCTATTTTTTTTCTTACAGGTGACTTGTTGCCATCAGATGGGATCCTAATCCAAGGCAATGATCTGAAAATTGATGAGAGCTCTCTGACTGGGGAATCAGATCAAGTGAAGAAGTCTTTAGCTAAAGACCCCATGCTACTTTCTGGTAAGGCAAATGTAGTTGTCAACTGTGAGCCCTGATAAACCAGTCATTCAACTCCAAGCCTATTTTTGTGTTGTTGTTTTATCTGGCTGGCCCATGCCCTGGTGGTCTTCTTACAAGAAATGCCAGGTACTTCAGTGGTAGAGATTTTGGTTTTGCAGTGTTTTAGGATTATTTAAACTTCTCTGTTTTGTTGAGAAAGGAAGTGCTACACTGGTGAACAGAAAGACTGTTCCTTATATATGCTGGAATCCTCCACCTATGCTCAGTGAGTAGGTAGTGATGTACTCCAGTGCATAAAAGTAAAGAGGAAGTCCCAAAAATGCTTCCTTGCTTTCCTGATTCTTTATTTTTATATGGAGGGTGGTGTCTGCTGAAAGTGAACTTAATTGGGTTTATCTAGGAATGCATTTGTATGTGTGGTTCTTTCCTTTCCATTGAAATGAGTTAGGAAGTCTGCTTACATAGGAGGTTCATACATTCATTGTTCCCTTGTGAAGCTCTGGAAATCTTTAATGGCATCAGTTTAGATTTGTGCTCTCAAAATCGGTCTTTGTATTCTAGTTACTATCTGAACCAGCATGTTTTTGACCTTGACTTCTTTTTAGAATGATTACGCTTTTATCTGGCCATTTTTAATTCCGATCCCCCTGTCTTCTTCCTCTTTTTACCAGGTACTCATGTGATGGAAGGCTCTGGTCGAATGGTGGTTACAGCTGTGGGTATCAACTCACAAACTGGAATAATTTTCACTCTTCTGGGAGCAGGGGAAGGAGATGAGGAGAAGAAGATCAAGAAAGGTAAGAAGACACAGGAATCAGGCTTTCAAAGGGAAGCATCTTCGGAAGTATCTATAAGTGCATTGATACTTCATTGCTGAAGCGGAGCACATGCCACCACCACTACCCCCTTAGTGTGACTTGACTGAATTGAGATTTGGGGGATTTAGGAGATGTTGGAAATTCAAGGCCATGGCCTATACAGGTTTTCAGACAATGGAGACTAGGGAGGTTTTTCCAGCTCTTGTTCAACTGCAGCTCAGTAAGGTACAAAAATGAGCAATAGCAAGATTCCTCAGAAATAAATTATTATATATTTTTAGAAACAAATATGAAGATTTACTCAAATGAACCACCTTCTATAGGTAGAGAAAACTTTTTAAAAAGAATTCTGATCAGTACATGGAGGCTATCAGCAGCCTCTGAATACCAGATGCTGAATACAAACAATGTGGGGAGGCCTTCACATCCTGTTTGTGGGCTTCCCAGAGGCATCTGATTGGCCACAATTGGAAACAGGATGCTTGAGTACATGGAGCCCTTATCCAGTCCAGCAGGTTCTTCTTACACCTGTAGACCCTTTAACGGGAAGTTGACACATAATTATAATGATCCAAGTCCTCCACAAAGTCCGTTGACCCAAGGACTTCACCATCAAGCATATGTCTCTCTGGCTCCTGTTTTTTTTAAAGTAACTATTTGAATTTGAAAATATGGAGTTTGATTACCTAAAGCTAGGTAGAAGAGCATTGTGGGATGCCTTTGTTCAGCCATCATCCTTGAACAGTTTGAAAGAGAGAGGTGGCCTCTGAGAGAATAGCTCTTTCTGCTGGTAAGCCCTCATGTAGAAGGCCTATTAAGTCATGCTGTTATGAAAAACAGTAGTAATAATATCTGCAGGATTTTTAATGTATAAAATGCTTCACAGTTTTCCTCATATTCATCACAAGAACCCTATGATATGCTACTCTTATTTTTATTTTGCAGAATAATAAGCTCAGAATCCAGAACAGTTAGCCTGAGCAACAGTGCTAAATACAACCAGAGTGAGGTTTTTTTGGCCAAGCGGGTCCAGGCCAATCCAACAGTATGCATAAGATTATATTGGCTCTAGAGTCATATGAGTCTAATTCATTCTGAGTTTCAAGCAGTAGCTTTAATTTCCGAATAAGGAAACTTCTTTGGAGTCCTTTCTCACTTTCCACTGAGAGGGAAAAGAGAACCTTGGTATGTGGTTTACAAAAGCAAAGCCTTGCCCAGTTTACTTACCATTAGCAGAAGAGGCATCTGCACTTTAAAATCCATCTGGTAAACCAAGTGAAGATAAGTAAAAATGACCAGATGATGGGATCTCCAGCATCCTCCCAGTTGAAGTGATGCTAATAGACAGCATTTGTCAAAAGCATTAAAGGGACGCTTGAAGAGAAAGGTGACCATATTGTTTCCCCAGTAGCTGGATGGAGTCAGTCTTGTCTCTCCAGGGAACATTTTTTGTTGTTGACCAGGGCTAAAAATAACATTTCTCAACTTCTTGGGGAGAAAACAACCTGGGGTTAAGAAGTTAAGTGGGTATATGAGTGAAAGCCAGTCACTTCTTCCTGTTTTTTTTAAACTGAAAAATCAAGAGGAAATTGCAATAACTTCAGTTGCTGTTTGCTTAATGAAACTATGTTTCACTTCTTTCATGATGGAAAAAATAATAGCCATAATTCAAGGTATGTTTGGGTTCCTTTGTGCACAGATGCTCTGCAGAATCATGTTAACCCCTTCTTGTTGTCAAGGGATATAACAATGTTTGTAGCACAGTCTACAGTTGATGAGATTAGAGCCTTACCTGTTACTTTAGGCGTCCAAGTATTTAGTGTAGACTTCTTCTGCACACTGGTGTTGCCAAACTTTAAGCAATTAATCTTAGCAATTTGAATGCCCTCCTGCATAAAATACCCTGCAAGTAGAAAGCTAGAACATCAGGAAATAGGCAAAGATCAAACTTTTGCCCTTGATGTACTGGTTTGTTTCATTTTGTTTTACACTGAGGGAACTTTTGAAAATGTCACCCTCTACCTGCAACCTGAATTGGCGCAGTCAGGTATCAAGGCTCTACCATCTCATTCTGCTGGGACTGTAAACTGGGCCCCAGTCCCAAGTACAATCCTATGCAGTTGCATATGTGTAAATCTCATGGAATTTATGCACAAGTATGTATGAAGACTTGCATGCTCACTGTTAATCACTGCAGACTCATTGCCCCATCACACTTTTTGTCATCTTCCCATACTTGCAAACAGGGAAGCTAATGAATGGGTGGAATTTTTTTTCTTGTTTACCCAATTAATGGTCAGTGAATGATTAACTAGCATTACTGACTAGTGAGTGCAGAACCAAGAGTGGTAGTTGCTCCAGGTTAATTCATGTTCAGGTTAATCCTTGTGTACATGGCAGAAATCTCCATGGTAAGTTCATGCTAAATGACCCAGGGCTCCTTCACAGGAGAAGCCAGCTGTCTCTGATTGCCAAGAATATATATAGTGCTGGCTGTCCTGCCCTACGTGACAAAAGTGAATCTTCATTTAATTGCCTTCTTTTGTTAGCACTGTTCATGAAACTGCCCTGAAAAGAAAGGTTGATTCAATGTGTAATTCTCAAAACAACATCCATAACTCCATAAGGAGATAGAAGCAGTTTGAGGAAGAATTTTAAACTGCTCTTCTACAATATTACTTGATTACTCATTGGGAGTGTAACTCAAGGGTAGCCTGGAGCTGCAGGTAGTGAAAAAGTTCCACAATATTAGGGTGGTCCAGATTTTTTTAAACCATTTTGATTCAGGGAGGCTCACTTTGGCAGACTTTGAAAAACTCTAGATTAGAACCTCAGCTTGGGAACTCTCAAAGAGTAATTCCCCAATACATGTGGCATTTGTGGAAATACTGGGAATGGAACTAAAATTAATCTTGGGCTCTCCTCTACACTTCAGTCCTATGGACATAGTTCTGTTCGTTCAGATCCTCTGTTACAACAGAGTGAGGGCCAAGAGCTGGAAAATGGGAATTGACAGTGACATTAAATAGAGAGGGATGTTGAAATACTCCAGCCCTGTTGCAGCAGTACTCAGCCCAGATGGCAGCTTCACCATACAGAGCTTTCATCCCATGTCTGGCAGCCTGCCCAAGAGAGCACTGAGCCCCCCTCCCCTCACCAGCAGGACCATCGATGTCAAGAACCATGTGCTCAGTGCTCCACCCTTTCTCTCTTTGTCTGAACAGGTAAAAAACCAGGAGTCCCTGAAAATCGCAACAAAGGTAACCAGCCTCTCCATCCTTTGAACCAGCACCACACTAACTACTGAGCATTCCTCCTTCCTTCTTCCCATGAGTCTGTGCTCTTTGTTGCTATGGCGGGAATCTCGCCTTGTTGTTCTAGAAGAGGGTGTAATGATTACCATAGTGCTAGCCCCCCACCTTGCTCTTTCTGCCAACTGGGTGTTTATCTGTGACTGGCAGCTTCCCATAACTGGTGCCAGCCTCTGGTAATTTAAGATTGCACCTTTTCCTACATTAGTTTCTTAAGTGTACATTTCTTTACTTAGAAAGGGCAAATTATATCAAACACAGGATAAAAAACAAAGGTGGAAGGCTTAGAGGGCCCTAGAAGGTTCTCTTGCCTCACAGTGAAGTCCATGAGATGGTAGTAAATCTAAGACACTGGACTATTTATTCTGTGTGCACCATAATATTTCAGCTTTCTGTAATTGAACTTGTCACATACATGTAATAGGGGCTGCAATCACACACGCTGAATAAAGCACTTTCAATGCACTTTCTGGATTTTGCCAGTTCTCACAGTAAAATCCAGTTGGAAAGTGCACTGAAAGTGGATTGAAAGTGCATTATTTAGTGTGTGTGATTGCAGCCAGGGTCACACGGACTGGTCTTTCCCTATCTCCCCCCCCCCAAAAAAAAAACATCCGAACTTTTTATCAGACCCCTCTGGTGGGTCCAGCATGTGTAGTCATTACACTCTGTTCTTCTCATGGCCTTTTGAATCAAAGTGAATGTCTATTCTCTGATATGTTTCACCCCCTGTTCTTTCCAGGCTATGGTGAAGAAGCCCATTTCTGCACCTGTCTGTTCTCCCTTCCACACCTTCACCTTTCTCTTTCTCTTCCTTTTATCAGCAGTTTTGAGTTTTCCCTCCTTCTGACCTGAACTCCTGGGTTATTTTGGCATTGACTTTGTGCCCTGTCATGTCTTAAGTCCTCACTGTGCAGATCAGTTACAAAGCAGCCATACATTCTTTCAGAACTCACTCCACTTTGAGAAGAGTTGACATATGTTTACTTATAATGAGAAATCTGGTTTCTAGTCTGTATAAAATACTTCTCAGTGTTTGTAAATGATGAATAGACAAGAGATGAAAAGAAGTGTGTAACACAAGAATCTACAGTGTTTAGGATGGCAGCTAGTGGTGGCTTGGTTTAAAAAGCCCTTTAGGGATAAATCCTCACCTCTGGCAGGTGACATTTGCTGCAGTTGTGCTGATATGCACCAGTTGAGGGTCCACCTTTGGTTCCAAAGACATTGTGGGCTGGATCACAAAGTCTAGGAGAAATGAACTAACAGATTTACTTCTCACTAGTTGACTCCAGTGGTGAGATGTCCCTTTAACATGCCAGGAAATTTCCCAGGGTCCTTGAAAACTACAAGTGATGAAGAGCAAGCCAAACTGAGCCTCTTCAGTGCTGGTAGTGCTGCAGGGCCCAGTCGGCTCAGGCCGAACAACTATGCTAGCAGCAAGAAGAAACAGAGGCTAACTCATTACTTGCTGCTTCTGTCACTGGCTGGGTGAAAGCTGAACTGCCTTTGTCATGCTGCCCAGTTCAGCTTACTCCTGGGCCATGTGAACATCACCACCCACTCCTGATTGACAGTCCTTGTCCACTCATAATTAACCTTCCCCATCCCCACACCACAAATGTTTTTATGCACCTTGGGAAACACTATTGTCATTACAGTGCAAAGGGATCTAATCCAGCACGGACCTGCCAGTTAAGACAAAAACTAGTTTTGAATCTCATTGCCTCAATAGATTGGTGAGGTCACAATTTAAAATAAAAACCAACTTATTTTGTTGTTTTCTTAAAGCCACAGTTCCTCCAGATTTTAATAAGGATAACTTATAAGTCTGAGCTTTTAAGTCAGTTCAGAGGCATCCTAAAAATCAAACAGAAGTATTCTCCCTGATGGTCTGAGAGATGTATTAAGCACATTATGGTTGCTGGGATGCTGACCATGGTATTTAAAACAATCAGTATTGGCTTGGACTGAGGAACAGAATGCTACCTTTATGGCATGGAAGTCTGAGTATAGAAGCTGTTCATGTTAGGTTTTACACCCTGCCATCTTGCTATCTCTGTGAGGTAAGTACTGATAACTTGATCTAACAGAAATGCTAATGGAGAAGATGCCTTGCACAGGGACATGCAGCTGGTCAGCAGCAGAGCCAAGAAGTAGATCCCCAGAGCTGTGGCTTCTGTGCCTTCCTCGCAAGGCTGTCCTTCCTTCCAGTTGTAGTCAACAGAACTGTTGTATTTGCCTTGGGAGGAGTGGAGATTCTCAAGTGCTGGTTCATTCATCAGTGCCAGGAGGATACGGAGCAGGACTCCCTGGACTGTCTAGGTTTTCATGTTATCAAGTGTCTGTGTGTGCTGTTGGGGTTCCTGTGCACTGGGATTTTCTCTTTCTCTTTCCACCATCCTTCTCTCTCTGTTGCGTCTGAAGTTTTGTTTTGGTTTTGCATTGGGCTCTACTTCCCACTCACTCTCACTGTTTGTTTCACCCTGGATCCAGCAAAAACTCAGGATGGTGTGGCCCTGGAGATCCAGCCACTGAAAAGCCAAGAAGGGGTGGAAAATGAGGAGAAAGAGAAGAAGAAAGTGAAGGTCCCAAAGAAGGAGAAGTCAGTACTGCAAGGGAAGCTCACCCGCTTGGCAGTTCAGATTGGAAAAGCAGGTGAGCATGTTCTGAGAGTTCTTTATCAACTTTCTACAAGATCTACTTTAAATTGATTAGATTTTTCCTATTAAAGCAGAATTTGTGCATGGTCAAAGAAAACAGATCCACACCAGGGCTGCAAAATTTAGATACAAATCCAGTGAAGATTCCCAATGGTCAGATCTGACTTGGGGACCCAAGCATGCCTTTCTGCTACCTATGAAACCATCTATTGATCCATGTAGTTTACTATTTTCTGTCTGACTAGCAGTAGCTTTTCAGAGTCACAAGCAGAGAAAGGACTTCCCTGCATCCTGAAGTCCTTTTCACTGGAGGAGCCAGGAACAGAGACTGGAACCTTTGGCATGCAGAGCATTTTTGGTACATTTTAATCCTGCCATTCCTTCTAAAAGCTCAGAGCTGGGTCCTTTGGGTTGCCTTTTATCTTCATAACAATCCTATGAAATAGGTTAGGCTGAGTGTGACTGATCCATCCTAAAGAGAAGCACTTTGGCCATTTTATGTCCAGTGAAGTAAATGGGCTTGGGGCATTACTGCTGCTTAGGCTGGTGAGATTCCTGGCAGAGTGGAGAATTTGCCCTACCACAGTTTCAGTGGTACAGTGCATGCTTAGTATGTTCCCTATCCAGTCTCTCATCATCTCCAACTGAGGAACCAGAGGCAGCAGCAGGATTAAAGAAAACTTCTACCTGAAACCCTGTAGCCCGTCAGAATAGATAACACTGGATTTGACAGTATAAGAATGCTTGCATTTAAAGGGGTAGAGATCTGTTCCTCTCTGTTAGTGCTCTTTCTTTCATCATGTATCCACAACAGGATGCTGTCAAGATGTGTGGTCCTCGATTAAATCTCTCATTTTAATGATTAACTAAGTGCAGAAAGTTGCAACAAAGCCCCAATGGCCTTTTAAAAGCATTTAGAGGAAAATCACTTTGGGAGCAATTGAGTGAAGGCAAGGGGGTTATAATTCTCTTCCTTCCTACCATCTTTCCCAATTCCAAATAATTCCCTCCCACAAAATACCTTTTCCTTTACAGAAAGCAAGCCTGTTTTGTTTTGGTTACATGCAATTTGCACAGAGCTTGTAGTTCTTAAGTTCTTAAGCCATTCTTGGGAGACCAAAGGTACCCTCCTTAAATTCACTGGTAGCTGTTATGAGCTTTCCACCACCACCTCATCACTGAAATACAGTTAACATAAATCATTAGCAAGTAATGTGAACTAGGGGCATTTATAATTGATCTAATTGCACTTTGGGTAATCTCAGAGGAAGAACTTGGCAAGTAAATCATCTTGATATGGTCTTTTTCACACTGTGATGCCAAAAGAAATGGTAGCTGCTACACTCCAGTCAATCAAAGTGACCAAAAGCCATCCAGCCTGGGCCAGTAAAGCCTACATCTTGCCAGTCTCTGTCCTTTGAAACCTCTTCTATCAGGGCTTTAAAAAAACCCCTCAAGGACATTATTTGTTTTGCTTGCTGTTCTGCTGTTTGCTCTTAAAGTAGATTCAGAAGTAATTGTTTAAATAATTTTGGGCACCTCTGAGGATGAAGATGAAGAAGATGATGATATTGGATTTATATCCCGCCCTCCACTCTGAAGAGTCTCAGAGCGGCTCACAATCTCCTTTACCTTCCTCCCCCACAACAGACACCCTGTGAGGTGGGTGGGGCTGGAGAGGGCTCTCACAGCAGCTGCTCTTTCAAGAACAACCTCTGCCAGAGCTATGGCTGACCCAAGGCCATGCTAGCAGGTGCAAATGGAGGAGTGGGAAATCAAACCCGGTTCTCCCAGATAAGAGTCTGCACACTTAACCACTACACCAAACAGGATGAGTTGTTACAGTGAATATTCACATTCTGACGAACAAATCCCAAGTAATTGCCTGGTAGCTTACCATGTTTGTGTGGTCTTCACATTTTAGTGAGGAGGTGATTTTCTTTCTATCTGTCTGTCTATCTGTCTATCTAACTATCTCCCGCCCTCCCCACCGAAGGCAGGCTCAGGGCCGCTCACAAACCAAGGATCAACACAAACACATTAGTGTGACCGGTAAAATAACCAACAATAAAACATAAAAACAATTGGTTAAAACATTTTGCATGTGCTACTATAATAGTTTCAGGCAGCGATTGAATTCTGGTGGTTAACTGTACTCAGAGGTCTCAGGATTACCGTAGCATGGTAGGATAGGCCATTGGTGGTGTTCTTATGGGCCAGTCCCGTTGCTGCAGTTGTTACCATCATGTGAATGCCTGGTGGAAGAGTGCCATTTTGCAGGCCCTGTGAAAATGTAAACGCTCTCGCAGGGCCCTAACCTCCTCCGACAACTCATTCCACCAGCTAGGGGCAGCAATGGAAAAGGCCCTGACTCTCATTTTGAGCCTTGCTTCTCTGATGCTGGGGACTGTCAACAGGTTTTGAGACCCTGACTGAAGTGCTTGCTGGGGCATGTGCAGGGAAAGGCAGTCCCTAAGGTATGCAGAACCCTGGACATATAGGGCTTTAAAGGTAATGACCAGCACTTTGAAGCGAATCCAGTACCCTATCGGTAGCCAGTGCAGTGCTTTCAGCACAGACTGAATGTGTTCCCGTGGAGGAACTCCCATTAACAGCCTGGCTGCAGCATTCTGCACTAGCTGAAGTCACCGGATTTGGGAAAATTGCAGCCCCATGTAGAGAGCATTGCAGTAATCAAGTCTCAAGGTGACCGTCGCATGGATCACTGTTGCCAAGTTGGCGCGTTCCAGAAAGGGGACCAACTGCTTTGCCATCCGTAGATGGTAATAGACTGACTTAGCAGTGGCAGCTACTTGGGCCTCCATTGTTAAAGAAGGATCCAAGAGCACTCCTTTAATCTTGGGCACCAGCGTGAGCTGGACTCCAGTTGAAGGTCGGTAAATGAACCTTCGGTTCTGGACCACAGTGGCTCAGATACAGGACCTCTGTCTTTGTCAGATTTAATTTCAGTCTACTCAGCCTGAGCCACCCCGCCACAGCATGCAATGATGCAGACAGATCTTCTGGGGTGAAGTCAGATTGGCCGCCCATCAATTGGTGCTATGACCACTCTCTCTCTTATTGCAGCGCCCACTAAAGTCAAACTCATTCCTACAGCTTTCCTTCTAGCTGTGGCTGGACTGCAGTCTTAGGATATGCTAGAGGCTTGCTCAAACTAACCTTGCTGTTTCTTTTCTCTTCCTGCTCAGGACTGATCATGTCAGCCATCACCGTCATTATCCTAGTGCTGTATTTTGTGATTGACACCTTTGGGATTCAGGGAAGGCGCTGGACAGCTGACTGCACCCCTATCTACATCCAATATTTTGTCAAGTTCTTCATCATTGGTGTCACTGTGCTAGTAGTGGCTGTGCCTGAGGGCTTGCCCTTGGCAGTCACCATCTCTTTGGCTTATTCTGTGAAGGTGAGCAGGTATAGACTGCCAGGGTGCGGAGGAGGAGGAGGGTTTTTCTGTAGGATTGCTTTGTTTCCTTTCAGACTAGATTTGGCATGTGATGACAGATGTATTATATGAGGGAGCAGAGTGTATGTGCTATTGCTTTTGAGAGCATATGAAAGGAGTTTTCTGTGTATGTCCTTGATTTTATTTGCAGAGGCAAATGGAGGAGTTTTAACATGCTAAAACTGGAAAAGGCAGATACTTTAACCCCAGGGTTCAAAGACTTCCAGCCTCTTCCTAACATACTGAAAGTTTAATTATGTTATTTAGTGTGCTTTCTAAACACAGCATAGCAGCATTAGGTTTCAAAAAATTGTATGTGTTATTGAAGACTGGAATAAATTTCCTGATGATAAAGATTTTCTGGATGGTCCTGGCCTGCTTTGATTTGGCGGCTGTTTAGGGGACATTTCATGTTCACTAACTGGTCTGTGTTAGAGGTACTAAGACTCTGACTACTCCAACTGATTGCTGTGTCTTCCACAGAAAATGATGAAAGATAACAATTTGGTTAGGCACCTGGATGCTTGTGAAACCATGGGCAATGCTACTGCTATCTGCTCGGACAAGACCGGTACTCTCACCATGAACCGTATGACTGTGGTGCAGGCCTATGTGGGTGACACCCACTACCGACAGATCCCTGACCCTGAAGCCATCCTGCCTAAGATTCTGGACCTCATTGTCAATGGTGTTGCAGTCAACTCTGCTTATACTTCCAAAATACTGGTGAGTCCTAGTTTCATTGCATAGGAGCTGTCACTTGCAACCATTCCTATAATCTGTCAGGGCATGTGGCTTCTGTGGGCCCATTCACACACTGTTCAGACTGTTGTTCCATGTGAGCTGTTCTTCACCAAGTGTTTAAGGGCATTGTGTAAGTCAGGTATTGCAAATATAAGCCTGGGCATGTGTAGATATGTCTTTTATGAACTTTTCACCTCTTTTAACGAGGAAGGATTGTGCAAATCTGGCCTCTACACAAATGTACATGCATGTGGATTGACAAGCTGACACAACATTGTATGTATGCAGTACAGAAAAGTGCATATGCCTACTTCTTCCATCCCAGGACAACCCTGGTCAGCATACTTGCTGAAGAACCATGAAGCGCCATGTTAGATTTTAAGATGTAACCAAAGACCATTGGTCCTGCTTATTTATTTTAAAAGCAAACGTGTTTCCCTCTTGATCTTTCTGTTGGAAAAAAATGCAAGATGAATAGCACATATGTGTGTGCTGGAAACCTGACTTGAGTATCAATATGGTATAAAGGGGAAAGCAAAAGTTTGCTTTAAAAATAAATAAATAAACAAGAGCCAGTTTGGTGTAGTGGTTAAGTGTGTAGACTCTTATCTGGGGGAACAAGGTTTGATTTCCCACTTCTCGACATACACCTGCTGATGTGACCTTGGGTCAGCCACAAGTTCTCTCAAGGCTGTTCTGCTCAAGAGCAGTTCTGGGAGAGCTCTCTTAGCTCCAGCTACCTCACAAGGTGTCTGTTGTGCGGAAAGGAAGGGAAAGGAGATTGTAAGCTGTTCTGAGACTCCTTTGGGTAGTGAAGGGTGGGGTATAAATCCAATCTCTTCTCTTCTTCACTTGTGCATTGGCTGCCCATTGTGCACAGTCCACAGCAGAAAACCTGCAACGCTCTTCAAAAAATGCACATTTTGGCCCCTCTTTCTCAGAAACAGTAAAGTGAATATCAAACTGTGTAACATTTAAGCCTTCCAAACTCCCCTGTGAGGTGGAGAAGTGCTGAACAGGTGGGTCCTCTGATACAGGACTGACAAGGAAGAGGCTGAGTCCCAGTCAGTTTGAGATCAGAAGTGTCCTCACAAATCTGACAGCTGAGGAAAATCTGCTAATATCTCCTTTTCACAGACAGGAACTGACATCTAAAGAGATTAAGAATTTAGACTTTTGAGAGATAAAAATAACTCCCATATAGCTAACCTGTTTTTGCATTTTTCCCCATAAAGTATAATTTTACCTTTAAAATTCTACTCAATGGGGGTGGTCACGCAATACCCAAACATCCAGATGTTTGTCATGACCAATGTTCCCTCTAGCTGCAGAGTCTTGTGAGCAAAAATTCTACTTTGTGAGCTACTGGTATTAACCTTGTGAGCTATAGGCAACAAAGTTGTGAGCTACTGCATAAATTATTGTGCTCTGGGGTCATCCTTCCTGAGCTAAGACAAAAATGTGTGAGCTGGAGGCTAAAAATCTGTGAGCTAGCTCACGCTAACTCAGCTTAGAGGGAATACTGGTCATGACATATGACGATGATGACATTTTTGTCTTGCCTTTCATCCAAAGAGCTCAGGGCAGCAAATGCACTTTTATTCCCAATCCCACACCTGAATTTAGTCTTTGAAGCAACCCTGTGGAGTAAGTTAGGCTATAATGGAATGATGGCCCAAGTAACTTCATAGTTTAGCAGAGTTTTGAATCTGGTCTCTCTGGTCCAAGTCCCACGTTCTATCTACTGCATTATGATGGCTCTCAGTGCTGTTCTCTTCATTTTTATTTATTTATTTTGATTATTAGTCATTAATTCTGTGCAGTGGTCATCAGGGCCGGACCTAGGGGGAGCAGAGGGGGGTGCTTGCCCTGGGCGCCAATGGAGGGGGGGGCGCCAAATTGGGTATAGAGTCCATTGTATTCTATGGGACCACAAGATAGAATGGCCGATAAGGGGGCGTCATTTTTTTTTTCATTTTGCCCCCCCTCAAAAAACATGTAGATCCAGTCCTGGTGGTCATAGCTAATTTGTGTAATTTATCAGTTATTTTTCATTTTGAAAAATTCAGCCACCAGAAAAAGAAGGGGGCCTCCCACGCCAAGTTGGAAACAAGACAGAATGTGCACTTTTGGGCTTCGTTCTGGACTTGAAACAAGACTATCAAGCGGTCCGCAATGAGGTGCCTGAGGAAAAACTCTACAAGGTCTACACCTTCAATTCAGTCCGCAAGTCTATGAGTACAGTGCTGAAGAACCCCGATGGAAGCTTTCGCATGTACAGCAAAGGAGCCTCTGAGATCATCCTGCGCAAGTAACTTCTCTTCCATAATGCACCATCTGTAATATGTGTGTTCATTTCTCCTTGCACATCCTGTAGTACAGCTGGTGGCCTATGAAATTTTCCGGGAATCATAGAATGGGGAACTGTATTGTAAATGGGAGGAAAGAACATTCAGAATGTGGTATCTGAAATAACCTCTAGTAGCATCTGCAGAAATGTAAGTTTACCAGCCAGACTGTTGCTTTCCTCGGAGTGTTGATTTGCCACAGAACTTACATTTGCCTATATTTTAACTCCTCCCCCTGAAGAAGACAGGCAAATTCTTTAGACTCAGTTGAGAAACAGTCAAAATTGCAAGGAAGTTCAGAGGCATGTGAGTTGCTTTATTGTAGTATTTATTGTCTGTGGGTATCTCTGCACTAATAGGTTTGGCAAGGACCAAAAGTGGCGCTAAATTATTTATTTATTTTACAAAAATTATTTCCTACCTTTCTATCTTTACAAGGACCACCAAGGCAGCTAATAAAACATACATAATAAAATCATGTTAAAACTATTAACAGCACCCCAACACACATAATTAAAACAATTTGAAAAATAGATAAAATATACATAAAGACATAAAGCAACAATTAACAAATTGGTCAGGAAGGAGAGATCACTGAGAGAACCCCAAACAAAATTTTAAAAGTCTTCATCTACTGGCAGAAGAGGACAACAGAAAGGAATAGACCACTCTTCTGGGGAGAGAGTTCCAGCGTTTTGATGCCTCTGCCAAGAAGGCCATCTCCTAGATTGCTAATCTCAGAAGGCAAGGGCACCTGAACCAGTAATGGTCAGGCAGCTCCAGGCCCCAGTAGGGTTCAATCCCCAGAAGTTGACATAATTTCCAGGTGCAGACACATGTATAAAATACCAAAAAATAAAAACCTCAAAAGGAGCAAAAGTCTTTCTAGCCACTTTCATAAATTCTTTATTAATACATAAACATTAAGATTCTCTACAATCAAATAAAATTATGCTTTTTATGTTTGCATTTTTAATATTCTTGTCACGCTCCGGGTACCTCCCCCGGTCTCCCGGCGCCGCCGTCGCCCCTCCCGGGCACTCTGGGGCGTTCCCCGGAGGTCTCAGAAACAGGGGTGGGAGCCAGGTTACTTCACCGCAGGCCCCCGTTCCCCTTCTGGCTGTGCTGCGGCTCCTGTCGCTCTCTCTCGGGAGGCAGCCTCCATAAGCACTGGCCAGCTTCCTCCCCGACCTCCTCCTTCCCTCCCTTTATCCCCCCGTCTCAGTCCTCCCCCCTCCTGGGTTCTGCCCCTCTCTGGCTCCTCCCCCCCTTCAAAGCCCCAGACGCCCGGGAGAGGCGGGCCGGGGCTGGGCAGCCTGGGCGTGCCTCAGGCGTCTCGGACTTCTGCAGCTTGCTGGGGTGTGGCGTCTCTCGCGACCACGGGTCAGGCGGCTCTCCTCCTCTCTGCCCAGCGCTGGGCTCAGCTTCTCCCTCCTGCTCCCCGACGTCTCGCTCTGGCCAGGCTCCTCGGACCCGGAGACGGGCGCGGTGGCTGAGAGGCGCCGTTCGGGCGGCTGTTGGCACTCTGTCAGCCCAGGTGAGGGGTGGGGCCGCCGCGGAGGCTTGGGAAGGCGTGGGAGGCTCTCGGGGCGGCGGCGGAGGCCGGGAGTGGCTGGCAGGCGCCGGGGGGTCTCCCTTGCGTAGTCCTCGCCCGGGCTGGGCGGGACAATTCTCCATACAAAATATTAAAGTACATGGCTGATCAAATAATATTTTCATTTTTCCCAAAATATTAATTGCTTGGATTTTAGCACAGAGCTTTATTTCTACATTTCTCCCAGACAGGAACCCTCTCTTAATTTTACTGACTGCTGTCACAGCATAGAGTTAAAGCTTCCATGTTAATCACTGAGGATGAGAATTGCTTAATTTTGCAATTTCTTGATTTTTTAATGTTTACATTAGTGTAACCTTGACTATGAACACCTAACTGTGAACATAACAGTGTCCTTCATTATGTTGTCATTTCTTTGTGCCTTTGAAGTGCCAGATACAAATGTCTGACGTTCTAGAAACATTTTCTAGAGTTAGATCTATCAATGCATACTACCAAGACAACCACAAAAAAACCCAATTCTTTAAAGGGCTATAAAAATAGGACTTGTGCAACTTTGAGAGTGTCCGCCATAAGAAAGTGAGCAGAGGAGCTCTAAAAGATCCTGGTATGAGTTCTTTGAACACAATCCTTCTTGTAAGGAACAAATGGAAATTGTATTCCTAGACATAAAAAATGTATGATTCATATAGCAATAAGACTTTTGTGTCTTGTTTTAATATTAATAATTTTATAGTTTTTTTAAAAAAAAATATTTAATTGGATTGCTTTTACTTTTTGAGCCACTGCAAGCAGATATCTGGAGAGAAGGCACATAACCTTTCCAAATAAATAGGGCACACTTTCTTGATTAAACTTACATATGTGTTTAAATCATTGCCTTTGCTCAGATGGACAGAGTCTGTGAAATGCTGCTTACGTCTTTGTTTTTGCATTGATGCAGATGCACAAAGATCTTGGACAAGGATGGGGAATCCCGAATATTTAAGGTGAAGGATCGGGACGAGATGGTGAAAAAAGTGATTGAGCCAATGGCTTGTCATGGGCTACGTACTATTTGTCTGGCATACCGAGATTTCCCTGCTGGTGTTGAGCCTGACTGGGATGCTGAGAATGAGATCCTGTCAGACCTTAGCTGCATCACCGTGGTGGGCATTGAGGACCCAGTTCGGCCAGAGGTACCAGAACAGCACTTCTCCTTTTCCTGTGCTTCCCTAGTGGCCTGAAACCACCCTTTTCCTAGCCAGTCATATTTGTACCCTTTCCATTTGTTCGACTCCCTTTTTGTCCCCTATGTCTCTGTTTTCCTTTCCTATGTGCTTCGCCTCAGCTTTGGTCTCTCACCAACTTATTCTGGAAGTTATATCCCTGATCTGCTCTTTTCCAAACTGTCTTCCATTTGATCTATCTGGTGAGCTCCTTCCTCTTTCTACTTCCCCACACCTTACTCAAGACCACTATTCATCTTTTGCTCTTCTCATTCACTTATTCTGCATTGAACACTTCTTGTGTCCACAGATATATATTGGAACTTTATCCTTCCTCTCTCTTTCTTCCCCCCCTTTTTCCATCTGCAGTTCTGTTTCTTCTCAGCTGCTTGGCTTATTCTTTCAGTTTGTTTTCTCTGCTCCTATTTTTGCAGCATTTACTGCATTGTGACTTGTGTCATCCCGTCACTTCCCCTATTCTGTATCAGAGGGTTTAAGATCCCTACCCTTTGAAGCTACGTTTCGTATCAGTTGTGAAGTTCACTAGCCAATAAGATTGCCAGATTCAGTACTATGCAGGACCTCTGTGAGTTTAATACATTCCTTCTGTGCCTTCCATCTGTTGCAAAACAAGGAGAAATTAAGAGGTGCACCTTTTCCCCTTATGGGTTTTCAGCAGCAAGAAAAAACTGAATCACTTGAATTCCACCTTATCATGCTTTTCTTAATAGTATTGGAAATGCTTTATGAGGAAAGGAGTTGACAACCACGTTTAAAAGTTGCACAGAAGAGCAGATCCTGTTTCGCCTGTTTGGTGATCAGGGGCAAGGCACATGCTAAAATTCTTCCTTCAGTGCAACTACTAATGGACTCCATCCAGAATTAAGGCTACTTCAGTTTACAAACTTCACAGAAGACACAGCAGAGATTCTGGCAGGTAACAAAGGCATCTGCAGGAAGAGAGGAATTAGCCATTATGCAGCAACTGTCTCCTCCCCCTGCTTCTCCCCACCTACCCCACTCTGTTTTCTCTCACAGCTTTTCTACAAAGATGACAGACAGATAGCCACTCTAACACAATAAACGCTCCCCTACCTACCTCTTGATTACATTTCAAAGCTAGTCCCCTGCATGCTTCTCTCCTTAATTAGATGTTGAAGTATCGGGGGTTGGGAATGGCTTTGCAGATGCCCTGCATGCACTCACTCAGGAGGCCATGATTCAATTTGCTGATTTCTTAGTAATATCCCCTCCCTGTTCAGGCTTGTTCTGTATGAGATAAACCTACTAGAGCAGTGATACACCAGTGCAATAAGTAAAACAGGGCAGGGCAGGAGGCTTACTTGCTACGTCAGAGTGGCAGAATCCTCCCAGCTACCAGGGGTTCTCAAGTCACATTGCATCAATGAGCAGAGTCAGCAAAGTGATTACTTCTGCCCAGAGGCAAGGATCAGAAGCTGTTCATAGAATCATAGAGTTGGAAGAGACCTCCACGGTCATCTAGTCCAACCCCTTGCACAATGCAAAAAAATCACAAATACTACACACACACACACACACACACAGTGATCTGCTCCATGCCCAGAAGATGGCAAAAAACATTCAGGATCCCTGGCCAAACTGGCCTGGAGAAAAAGTGGCAAACAGCATTTCCCTGGGCATGTAAAAAGGGGCCATGAGAATGAAGCACTGATGCAACCTTTCTTGCCCTCCTTTTCATGATCTTCCTAAATTCACAGAATCAACTTTGCTGTCAGATGGCCATCTAGCCTGTGTTTAAAACCCTCCAAAGAAGAAGAGCCCACCACCTCCCAAGGAAGCCTGTTCCACTGAGGAACCACTCTGTCAGTAACTTCTTCCTAACACTTAGCTGAAAATTCTTCTGATTTAATTTCAACCAGTTGGTTCTGGTCCGCCCTTCTGGGGCAAGAGAAAACAACTCCACACCATCCCCAAGTACGTGAAGATGGTGATTATATCACCTCTCAGTCATCTCCTCTCCAGGGTAAAATATCCTGTTCCTTCATCCTTTCCTCATAGGACTTGATCTCCAGACCTTTCACTATCTTCATTGCCCTCCTCTGGACATATTCAAAACCTGTTGCTTGCTTGAGATAAAAAATGGGGGCAGGGGGGAGAGATTTATTTATTTAATTATCTGGATGTTTGCCTTCACTTACCAACTGAGATAGCCTTTCCTCTCTTCTTACAGTTTGAATTTAAACAAAGCATGGAAGGTTCAAGACCAACTTAATATTGGCTTTTTCATGCAGTACAGAATTCCTACATGGAAATCACTTGCATTTTGGACTTTGCAAGGAACATGTCACAATTGTACATGCCTGTGTTTAGCTCTCCTCTTTGGATGCATTCCGGCAGGACAACCATTTATAAGTATAAGAATTAGATAAATAAGTGTGCACATACATTTCCTTGCCTGTGCTGGGAAGATACCATTGGCTTCTGACTTCTAAACCTTGACATCTCAGCTATATAATGCCGATGTCACCTGTAATTATACTGCTTCCCACTCCTAAGAGCAAATGTGAACATTCTTGTTCTGTGATGTCACTGCAACAGACAATGTGATTGTGGAGTAATCATCATCATCATGTGGCATTATGTGTAGAATAGCCAGGTGATCCTAAGATTGTCCGGCAGCCAGAAAATCTAGCTCTTTAGTGTTATGCTCCACTGGGTAGCAAGCTAGACTTGTTTTTAGGCAAGCAAAAATTCAGAGGTGGTATGCCATTGTCTGCCTCTGCATCATGGCCCTAGTATTCCTTGGAAGTTGCCCTTCCAATTCCTAGCCACAGTCAACCCTGTTTAATTTCCAAGAGCTGACAAGATTGATCTAGCCTGGGCTATCCAAGTCACAGTGATTGTGGAGTGCCAACAGAAATGAGCAACATCATGTTACAATGGTAGTATGTGTGTTGGCTCTGGTACTGTGCTGAACATGGGAAAAGTCTGGCACTGGGCATCCTGTTCCATCACAAGCTTCCATAAGATTTGCATTAAATTCATGAGAGTAACCCAGATTGTTCTCTTTCTTTGTGATAATCTAGAATACTGGTTTGTTGTCTTTTATAGCCTCATGGGGGTTAAACAGGGCATACACATTATTAAAATAACTTTTAATTGGAGCAGTTGAGTTATTTTTTTGTGATCATAATCCCAGGTAGTTGTTGTTGTTTTTTCCTTCTTCCATTTCAGTCTTGTCCATCATTTTCTTCTGTCTCACACTCCCTAGCTTACTGATGTTGTTTGCCAACAGGTGCCTGAAGCCATCGAGAAGTGCCAGCGTGCTGGTATTACAGTACGGATGGTTACAGGTGACAACATCAACACAGCACGTGCCATTGCTACCAAATGTGGTATCTTACTGCCTGGGGAGGACTTCTTATGCCTGGAAGGGAAGGAATTCAACCGGCTCATCCGCAATGAGAAAGGAGAGGTAAGGACAAGGTTAAGGACAAGGGTGTGGGTCAAAACCTGCTCACAGTTTTGTCTGTGTATCCTGAGAACTACTCCTTACTGAAACATGCCATTCTCTATTGTGCCTTTATCTTTATTTACAAAAGCTTGACCTGTGAAAAAGACTTTCTGCTCCAAACCACTGGCTTGGCAAGGCTAGAATGCAGCTATAGAGGAAACTCTCTGTAGCATCTCATGGTTGTCTTTATTTATATGCATTTGTTATGATGTCCCAAAGGTGCAGCTGAACTGACTGTAACCAATTGTTGCTAATTTATAAATAAATTTGCACAAAAACGTATCACTGTCTTGGACCCATATAACAGCTGATTATTTCTAGATGAAATAATTATGCTGTCCTCGGAATATCAGATGTAATTAGGTTCCAGTGAGAGTTCTCAGAACCTTGCAGTACTTACATCTGGCGAGGAAAGGCGGGGGGTTATAATGCTCCTGTTCAGGGCCAACTTGGTTTTTACGTTCCTGGTTTTGCTTCACAGGTGGAACAAGAGCAGCTGGATAAGATCTGGCCCAAGCTACGAGTCTTGGCTCGTTCTTCCCCCACAGATAAACACACACTTGTGAAAGGTAAGGTCAACTAAGGAGGTGGCACCTGCTCCCCAGGAAAATGTCTGCAGGATAGTTGGAGGTGTGGGGTGGGTGTGGGGTGTGTCTGGGGCAGGGGCAAGGACTCTCTAGGCAAGTGGGCATGTCTCCCGAACAAAATGTTCAGGAGGTTTGTACAGCTGAAGCCATTGAATTGCATTTCAGCTGGTTGGGTTTCTTTGTTACCCTGCTAACATTTGTTAACTTCTTTTAACCCCATATTTCAGGTATTATTGACAGCACCATTGGAGAACAAAGGCAAGTGGTAGCTGTGACTGGGGATGGCACCAATGACGGCCCAGCCTTGAAGAAAGCAGATGTTGGATTTGCAATGGTATGGACTGTTCTTCTTCAGAAAAAACTGTGTTGCAAACCAAAACAGCAGGGGTGGGAAAGAGTGATTTTCGTTTGAGTGCCTTGGCAATTTAAAGCTGATAAGCATTGGCTTAAGAGGCTGGAGAATGGAGAGAGGAAGTGTGTGTGCTAAAGCTCTATTTTTATTCTGCTCTGTTTTCTGTTGCAGTTTTTGCAGAAGTCAGAAATGTTACAGCTCAGGACAGAATCTCACAGCCCCTGGGCTCAGTAGGACACAGCAGGCAAGCATTAGGAAAAATTGGTCACTGTAGGGTACCTGCTTAATGCTCCTGAAGCTTTCTGGGATTTTTTTCCAGCAACGGCAGATTCTGTAGAAATTGACTGCCATCATGTGTCTGTAACTGAGTTTTGCAATAAGCCTAATAACCTCTCATGCTGCTTGATCAGCTGCCATGGTTCTTCATGGAGAAGAAGATATTTGAGCAGAGAGTTATTGGTTAACTTTGCATCTCAGATTTGTTGCAAGGAAGGAAAGAACCACAGTAATTAAGCCATTTATGAAGGCTGGGCATTTCATTCCTCAATTGCTTCTTCCAGACTTGGGACAAAATTAAGGGATTATTCATATAAATTCTACTGCAAAGTTATGGTCCACTGCTGAAGGGGAGTGATGCTTTCCAATCTGGTGCAACCTTGGTTACTAACCACTCCCCCACTTCTCCTTTCTCATTTTCTCTTCCAGGGCATTGCTGGCACAGATGTTGCTAAAGAAGCCTCAGACATCATCCTGACAGATGATAACTTCACAAGTATTGTCAAGGCAGTGATGTGGGGACGCAATGTGTATGACAGCATCTCCAAATTCTTGCAGTTCCAGCTAACAGTCAATATAGTTGCTGTCATTGTGGCTTTCACAGGTGCTTGCATCACACAGGTAATGGCAGTTGATGGAAGGCTTTCTTTGTGGACAAGTGCTTATAAGCCACCAAGATGGATTTAAAAGCATGTGTTTGGGAGTCTGTTTCTAGCTCTGCTCCTGCAAAGTCATTGCTTAGTCTTGGACGTTGTTAATGTTGTGTGTTTTGATTTTTTGAGCTTAGAGATGGTTTAGCCATAAGCTTTGGGTTTTGCTCACATCAGTGGGTCTGTGTTATGGAACAGGGTGGATTAGATTCAGACATAAGAAGTGCTTTCTGGGAAACTTCAAAGGTCCATCTTGACCAGCATTTTCAGCAGAAGCATCTGGATCCTTTGCCTGATACTTAGCAGGACTGGGGAAGATGTTTTGTCCCTGGCATCTGATAACTGGAGCTACGTTGCTTGCTAGAATGGATGATTTAAATTGGTTATTGGGGCTAGTGGCCTAGTATGAATTTTGCCCAAAATCATTGTAGAGAGGCCTGACTTCTCTGGCACTAAAGACTGAATCAGAAGTTTTTGTAATCATATTTGTTCATATTTGAAAACTAGAACTGTGGTTATGTCAATTAAATGAATGCTGAAATTCATAAAATTATATCTGAAGCCATCTGGCTGTGCACAAATGATTTGGGGTATGCGCCCCTTTGGCCATAAATTGGTATTTAACCCATTAGTAACATTGGGTCTAAGCATATCTGCTGTAAGTGAAAAGTAGACAGGGCTAGGGACATGAGGATAAATGGTCATGAACTGGATGTTTTTGGCACTTCTTACTGAAGGCTTCTTCACCTTTTGCAGGACTCTCCTCTAAAGGCTGTTCAAATGCTGTGGGTAAACTTGATCATGGATACCTTTGCCTCATTAGCCCTTGCCACAGAACCCCCATCAGAATCCTTGCTCTTGCGCAAGCCGTATGGCCGCAACAAGCCACTTATTTCCCGCACCATGATGAAGAACATCCTGGGGCATGGTGTGTACCAGCTCACCATTATCTTCACACTGCTCTTTGCAGGTAAGTGTTGTACAGTGTTATATGTAATCTTGAAGCGGCAATGGACTAATAGTGAATTGGGTCTTCTACTGGTTTATGGAAAACCTAGATTCTACTCACTATTCTGCTTTTATCCATTGGCAGATTGTTAGGGCTCATATCCCTGGCAACTTACAGGTTAAGTGTTTTAATGTATAGGAAGGGTCCCTTTCCAACAAGGTATTTTCCTCCTTCTCATGCTTTGATATCATGAAAACCAGTCATGCAGATGGCATATCACCAGTCACGGACTAGCGGGTTGAGGGGGAGGGGTGGCACTACTTATACAGGAGGCTTACTCCTTCTGGGCGCTCCTGCCTCCAATGATTGCCAGCATAGAGTGTACCGGACTGTTATGGGATGTCGGGGAGAGATTGTCTATCTAGCTGGTGTACTGTCTACCTAATGCACCAGCCAGTGCCAGGCCATAGCAGACTGGGCATTGGAGTACCCACGGCTTTTAGTCCTGGGTGATTTCAATGTCCATGCTGATGACGTGAACTCCTTACAGGCAACAGACCTGGTGCCTTCCACGGCGACACTGGGGCTCTCACAGTATGTAACAACTACTACCTATCAGGCCAGGCACACGCTGGATCTGAGCCTTGCAGCAGGAGTTACAGTGGACCGGATTATTGCCGAGGCAGTGCCATGGTCAGACCACTATGCCCTGTAGGCCTGTATGGTCATGCCACCACAACCCTGTTTAGAAGGCGAGCACATTTTGGCTTGCCCATGAAACCAGATGAACCCTATGCAGCTTCAAATGGCTCTGCAGGATCCTTGGCCCCCTGGCAACGCATTAGATGAATTAGCGGAGATGTGGCACCAACTCTCCACAGCCGTCGACAAGATCGCTCCCCGGCGCCCTCTTCATTGCCATTCACAGCTTGTACCATGGTATACCCCAGAATTATGGCTGATGAAACAGCAACTTAGATGGCTAGAGAGGCAATGGTGGCATGCCCATGACGAAGCAACAAGAACATCTTATAGGCTGTTTATGAAGTCCTATGGGATGGCAACCAAGGCTGCAAAGAAGGCTTACTTTGCAACCCAGATTGCATCTGTGAATTCTCGCCTGGCCCAATTATTTAGCACAATTCAGACCCTTACAAACTTGCCACAGAGCAAACCAAACGATAGGGAATTGGAAATTGGCTGTGAGGCTTTTGCAGATTTTATTGCAGATAAGGTCCTGTAACTCCGCTGCAATCTCCCTGCCAGTTTTGATACAGTAAGTGAACTCAAGGCTCTGAGCACGTCCTTTGGTTCAACCCTGGATCATTTTGCTTCACTCAGCTTGGAGGAAGTTGACAAGGTCCTCTGTACTGTACATCCCACTACCTGCAATTTGGATCCGTGTCCGTCCTGGTTGATTCGTGCTTGCCAGACAGAATTACGAGCCCCATTGCAGGAGATTATCAACAGGTTCCTGATTGAAGGAACCTTTCCCACACCCCTTAAGGAGGCAGTGGTACACCCTCTTTACAAAAAACCATCTCTGAACCTGGCCATATTGGCAAACTACTAGCTGGTGTCGAACTTGCCTTTTTTGGGTAAAGTCATTGAGAGGGCAATGGCAGTACAGCTACAGGGATTTTTGGATGATGCTTCCGTCTAAGACCCATTTCAGTCTGGCTTCCATCTGGGCCGTGGGATGGAGATAGTATTGGTCGCCCTCATGGATGATCTCTTGAGACATCTGGATCGGGGCGGCTTGGCAGTGCTGTTGTTGTTGTTAGATCTGTCGACTGCGTTTGATGCAGTCAACCACCAGCTACTGTCCCGCTGCCTCGCCAACACAGGGATTCAGGGACAAAGGGTGGCTATAGGGAAGCAATCGTCCCAGAGGCACCCACTAGTATGTGGTGTGCCTCAGGGGGCGGTCTCTCCCCAATGCTGTTTAACATCTACATGCGCCCTCTTGCTCAGATTGTCCAGAGATATGGGCTGGGTTGTCACCAGTATGTGGATGACACCCAGCTCTATCTATTGATGGGAGGCCAGTCCAGCTGCACCCTGGAAGATCTGGACCTGGCATTGCAAGCCATAGTGAAATGGATCAGGCAGAGTCAACTGAAATTGAATCCAGCAAAGACAGAGGTCCTGTGCCTAGGTCGTGGCGGTCTGGGTAGAAAGATTCCTCTGCCAGCCTTTGATGGAACGCCTGTGGTGCCAACTCCAAAGGTCAAGAGCTTAGGGGTGGTCCTGAAGCCTTCACTGATTATGGAGGCCCAGGTAGCAGCCACTGCCAAATCTGCATTTTACCGCCTTAGGCGGATAAGCATGTGGCTCTGTACCAGCTTGGCAACAGTGATCCATGCGATGGTCACCTTGAGATTAGACTACTGTAATGCTCTCTACATGGGGCTGCCCTTGACTCAAATTTGGAGGCTGCAACTGATGCAAAACGCAACAGCCAAGTTGCTAATGGAGCTACCTGTACGGGAACACATTCAACCTGTGCTGGAAACGTTACACTGGTTGCCCATGGCATTCCAGATTGGTTTCAAGGTGCTGGTCATAACCTTTAAAGCCCTATATGGACTGGAACCTGTCTACCTTCGGGACCATCTCTCCCTATATGTACCCCAGAGAGCACTGTATTCAGGGTCCCAAAATCTTCTTAAGATCCCCAGACCGAAAGAAGCTCAATTGTCAACCACCAGAGCATTCTCAGTAATCGCCCCCATTCTGTGGAATGTCCTTTCCAAAAGCATCAGGGCCCTGCAGGACCTGCCACAGTTCAACAGGGCCTGAAAGACCGAACTGTTCAAACTTGCTTTTAACGGGTAAGGGGAGGTGGCTATTATTCCACAGCACTGACAATCTCACTGAACTAACATAACTGAAAAAAGCAACATCAGAATAACTAGAACATCAACATGCATCTTGGACATGCATCTTCAGACTGGCCTTCGCTGAAGAAAGAAGCTGCTAAGGATAACCGCCACCACAAAAGAACGAATAGCAATAGCACTTTTATTAATTTAATTTAATTAATTGATTAATTTTAAACTCATTAGAATTTTTAAATGTTGGATGTAACTTTGTTTATATAATGCTGTTAGCCGCCCTGAGCCTGCTCCGGCGGGGAGGGCGGGATACAAATAAAATTATCTATTTATCTATCTATCTGTCTGTCTATCTATCTATCTATCTATCTATCTATCTATCTATCTATCTATCTATCTATCTATCTATCTATCTATCATCTATCTATCTATCTATCATCTATCTATCTATCTTTTTAATGACTATATAATGGAAATGATTTATTGTATATTTTGTTTTTAATATTTTATGTTGTTTTTATTCATTGTTAGCCGCCCTGAGCCCATCAGGGGAGGGCGGGATATAAATCTGATTAAATAAATAAATAAAATCCAGTTCTGATAACTTGACAGATCCTATTCTATGATGTGGGTTGTCAAAACCAAGGAGGGGAAATCTGTACTGTGTCAGTAATTCCATGTGTGATCCTGAAGAGTTCAGGAGTATATCAAATGTGCCTCTTAGTGTTTTCAAACAATCCATGCAAGTGAGCTCTTAAACTCTTTATACTACAATGCCTCCCTCTCGAAATGCAGGAAAATTATATCCTCGAAGGGCATTTAGCAATTACCAATAAAAAACATAAGGCACTGTTATAATGCCACACAGTTTTTCTACTTCTCATTTCTTCAGATGGTGTGTTTAAATTTGGACAAATCCACCCACAAAGCTCTTGGCTTCAGCTCCACTGAGAGGCCTTCCTGTTTTTCCAATAGCCCCTTAATAATCCTTTCTTCAAAGAGAATCTAGATTCTGTACTGTGAATAAATGGATGCAAACTGTGCTTTGGGGCACGTCTGATTTGCAAAGGAATAGGGTAACATAAAGCAAAAGGAAGTGAAGACTGGTGAATCTTGAAGAGTTGTGTATGGTGGAAAAAAACTGTGATGAGGAACTATTCAGTAAGACAAAGAAATTTTTGTCCTCCACCACAATATGTTTTATTCTGACTTATATTAAACAACAAAAAGTTGACCACAAATAGAACTTTTATTTTTACTATCACCTTGCTGTTTCCTCTCCTGTACCACTGCGACCCATACCCCAAGTGGCTGGTGGAATGAGCAGGCTCTTGGAATGCAGGGAATATTACTCAGCCAAAGAGCAGCTAAGCTGCCTCTGTGCACTTCCTTAAAAGGTGGAAGTTTTCTGCAAAACATTTACAAAGCTCAAGCACCCATGAAAGTCTTTTATCCCAGGTGATTGTCTAGCTTGATTCTGTGGTTGAGACAGTCCAGCATTACAATTTCTTTTCCATATATAGACTAACATCACTTGGCCAGGTTTGTCCCCCATGCAGACTTGAGGGCTAGAAATTATACTTGGTTGTTTCAGAATGAAAGCAGCAATTTTCAAGAAGCCAAGCTCAGTGCCAAAGATAAGATTTTGTATTGATCGATGGAGTGCCAAGGTACTTGATGTAATCTCTGGTTTAGGTTGTGCCCTATAGTATTGTAGTGTAATCACATCACAAATTATAGAGCTTTCAGACTATACCTGTAGTTTAAAAGGAATATTTTATTTTCTCTTGAAACTCTTTTCTTGATAGGTGAGAAGTTTTTTGATATTGACAGTGGTCGGAATGTTCCACTCCATTCACCGCCTACTGAGCACTACACCATCGTCTTCAATACTTTTGTCATGATGCAGCTTTTCAATGAGATTAATGCTCGTAAAATCCATGGCGAGAGGAATGTCTTTGAGGCCATTTTCCGCAATCCTATCTTCTGTACAGTGGTGCTGGGAACCTTTGTTGCCCAGGTAAATAGAATAAGTTCCAAGTGGGATAAGGAACCTTAAGACAAAACTTGACGGACATTGTTGACTGTGGAAGGGACAGCTACTTGAAGTTCTTGTCAGAGTCATGTTTCTTCCAGTTATCTTGATCAAGTGCTATAGCTCCCCATAGAGTTGATAGCACCTGCTACCTCACATGGGGAACAGGATAAAGTACTTGGTAGAGGAAATTGCATGTCAGTATAATTTTGCAGGAAATTTTGTGGTTTGATAAGAGTTAGATGAAATGTTCTCATTGCAACTTATCTGTCTCCTGGTTATGAAAGTTGTCTAGCATTTTTACTTGTGCAACTTCTTGTGTACCCTAGCCTGTAGAATCCATATATGTTTCTGCCCAGGGTCTTAATTTTTTGTCATCTTGTCAGATTAATTACATTTTCAGAAGCTCAGATACAGTTATCTCCATGTGAAATACTTGAGAAATACCTGGGCACATAATGCAGGCATTTTTGTTCCACTAAAATCCCTTCTTTGTGTGACACTAGTGGTGGATTCTTTTATATATATATTTAATCTACTAATTACTGTATTTAATCTACTAATTGTGCCTAGGTTAATTCAGTGCTTTGCAGCTCAACTGTGAATTGACACACAAGTCTGATGGTGTGGATCCATGTTATGGGTACAGGGACATGTCCAAATCACTAATATTGCCACTTTTTGGTGATACTCAGTAGCTCAGAGGTTTTTTGTAGGTTTTTTTGTGTGTCTGCACCTGAAAGTCAGGTCAACCTCTGGTGATTGAACCCTGTTGGGTCCTGGAGGATATTCAGAGAGGTGGCTGAATAAAACCTACCGCTGTCCTCCTGACTAAATATTCTGAAGAGGTCTCCCATCCAAGTACTAACCAGAGTTGACCCTGCTTAGTTTCTGAGATCTGACAAGATTGGGCTTGCCTGGGCTCTCCAGGTCAGGCCTCAGTAGCTCATATTGACATCATCAGATATCTGTGTTAGTGAGTGGCAGGGGTAAATTTCATCTGGGAGTTGCACATAGGACTCTACCCTTATTTGAAAAGTATTGTTACCTATGTATTGATGCAAGTTTTCTTTGCAGTTTTAAAGTACCAAAGGAATCTCTCTCATGAAATACAAGAGGTAGGAGATCTTCTCGGCCAGTTCTGGAAAAATGACTTGTATCTGCCTTTTTCCCCCTGTCCAAAACGCCTGTACAAATCCAGAAAACCAGAACTGACTTGCAAGCAGGTGCCTTAGATTGTGATACTCAGTGGCTTGGGAGCAGAGTCACCTGTGGCTCTTCTGAGTATTGTTCTACAGTGTCTGCCACATGTTTTTAAAAAGTGGGTAAGATTCTTGCCTAGTAGGGCTTATAGTTGGTAGTAGTTTACAGAGGAATGGATAAGCTGCAAGCCTCCCTGAAGTGAAGGTCTCCTGCCAGAGATGGGAGTAAATATGACTCTTTTGGTTGATGTTAATTGCAAATGTGGCTCTCCTGAAACATCGGTGTGAATACCACAGACTTAGATGGTTGGTTTGCCTGGTAATATGCCTGATACCTAGAAGCAGTATGTAATATGAGCTATTTTGCAGCATAATGATTCTTTCTATAATTGCACTTACTTAATAACGCCTGTTTTTGCTGTACTTTTTTTTCTTGTGCTGCAGATCATCATTGTGGAATTTGGTGGAAAGCCATTCAGCTGTTCAGGGCTTACTTTGAGTCAGTGGTTCTGGTGTATTTTCATTGGTGTTGGTGAACTGCTTTGGGGACAGGTGAGAGTTAAAGCAACTGATGTCATTATGTGATACAGTTAATTGGAGATATGGGAGTGTAGTTAACTTCCTTTCTCTATCAAGAAATCTTGAACTTTCTGGTGCCTTGACTAAGTCCCCTCCCATCTCTGCTCTCCTTTCCTATTTATAGAAAGCAATGTACATTTAATGAAGCATATGAATACGCCTTAGACTGAGTCAGACTGTTAGTCCGTCTAGTGCAGCATTGTTCTCTGACCAGCAGAGACTCTGTAAGGTCTTATGCAGAGGTCATTCCCAATCCTGCTACTCTTCAACTGGAACTGCCAGGGCCTGAAATGTTGACCTTCCATTTGCAAGGCCCACTGTGCTGTTGTGCCTCTCCCAGCTGTGTGACTGTAAAATCTGGTAGTGCTGTTAAGTTCCAGGGAGATGACTGAGATTCCTGCAGGATTCCAGTAATCTTGCCAAGTCTTTGGTGGTAATGTCCTATCTTAAAGAGTTTCAATTCTGTTCTTTCAGCTGATTAAAGTAGGCCAGCATGGGTAACTGTGGTAAGGTGACTCGTGGAATTTACTTTGAGAACAAAAAAAGATTCACATTACAATAACTTGGTTTTGTGAGAGCATGTTTAATTTAACAGGGTTGGGAGGATAATTACCATTTTAAAAAATCAGTTTTCTTTATATCATTCTCTAAAACAAATTGTCTCTCTTTCCATTCCTTACTTGCCTCCATTCTGAAGACAAAATCCAGATATTGTAACAGTCATCTTGTTAGTTGCTATAAGCAATATGATTTATTGTAGAACTACCTTGATGGGATGTTATGGGTCAAAAGAATGGGTAGTACAATATCGTAAAGATTAAATAAATAAAATTAAAAAGTGGTGATACCTGGGACCTGGCATGCAGAAATAAGAACATGCAAACTGCAGAGCAGGAAATAATTAATTTAGACTATACCTTGTCTCTGCAGGTGATTTGCACTGTTCCAACCAGCCAGCTGAAGTTCCTGAAGGAGGCAGGACATGGCATTACCAAGGAGGATATTCCAGAGGAAGAACTGCCAGAGGGTCTAGATGAGATTGACCATGCTGAAATGGAGCTCAGACGGGGACAAATCCTGTGGTTCCGGGGCCTCAACAGAATACAGACTCAGGTATAGTGCTGAGACCTTCTTTGCTAGGAACTTGTCTTCCATGTTCTACTTGCAGCTCTTAGCAATATTATGCCTTAATCAGATTCCAGCTCTATTAGCTCAGGGCTGCATGTCTAGAGATGGATGAGCAATCATCTACATGACCCAAACCAGCAATATTGGTGGAAGTGCAGTTGGATATCCCATTGAAGCTTCCCTCCTGGCCAAGCCTCTGAGGCAGCCTTAGTAAAGGCAGCCTTACTATCCCAGCAAAAGATAGACTATTTAATGCTAACCCTTGCCACTGTTATGCAAAAAAAAAATACTAGGGGTCTAGGTTTAAACAAAATTAGAATTTATTTTCATGCAGTGTGCATGGAATCACTCTGGATTTCATGGTTTGCCTCCAAGCACATGAAGCCCTATGAAGCATTCCAAGGTGAATTTAATTGCTGTGGCTTATTTTAGTCTTTGCTATCCACTTGAATTGGTGGTTCTTTAGAATAAACTGCTGCTTAATGAGAGGATGACCCCAAAAGGGAAGAATAAATAGTTCAAAAGGAAAGAGGGCTGTATTCGTTACAGTCTACGGGCCCAGGCTGTTGGCACAAGGTTTGTTCTTTATGTAAGAATAAGTACACAGGTAGGAACATCAGATTATACAAATACATTGAGTCAGTTTATTTAGATGACTTTATTCTGAAGAATAAAAATGAAGTACTTATTTATTTACTCACTTCATTAATGCCTCATCTTTCTCTCCAGTGGGAACCCAAAGTGGCATGCATCATTCTCCTCTCCTGCATGTTATCCTCACAACCTGTGAAGCTGGTTAAGTTGACAGAGTATGTCTGACTCAAGGTCTCTCAGCAAGCTTCCATAGCAGAGTAGGGCTTTGGACATAGATCTCCATTATACCAAACTATGCCATGATATCATACAGGACAGCTTTCTTAAGGTACATGACCTTTTGCTCCATAGATGATAAACTGTTCAACAACAACTGTTCACCGGACACACGCATGAAACTGTCTGTGCAAGTCCAATGACTTACCAGAATATCCAGATTCCTGTCTGGCAGATGGTTTTTATTGATAATCTAAGGCCCTTTGCGCAACCTAACAAATTTATTTTATAAAAACAGGCTCTTATGAAGCACCCGTCCATGTATGACACATGTCCTCTACCTTTCTTAGATTCCTGCGCTAGTCTTTCAGATGAACAGTAAACAAGCTTAACGTCTTGTTCTTCCCTTTTTGTGCCATCCTGTCTTCAAGACATAGTGCATAGTTCCATAGGATGTGAGCCATAGCAATGTCAGTATTTAAGGATCTCTCCAATGTCCTGAAGCTCAGCTTCTCACAAAGTATAAGGGAAATCAATACTTCTGCTTCAGATTTTGTCTTAACAAGGTTTTCAGGCAGTCCAGAGTGACTGGTTTTCTCAAGGTCCTGGTGTAATAACTCCATGCACTCAGAAGTCACCAGTCCTAACTGCCTTTTGCTTTCTTATTCTTGTCGGCTAAGGTCAATGGTGAGACTTTCTGGTGGCATCTGGTTGTTTCATGGCAGTTGTTATTTGCTGGGGTTTTGGGATAAAACCTTTAAATAAATTCTTCCAGTTTTAAAATTTAACAGACTGATGACATTTCCCATCAAGGTTTAGAGACCTTTTTTAATTCCAGAATGAAAATGATCCCAAGGGGAGAGAGAAATATGAACCCAGTTTGTGTGAAGTCCATTTTCCCAGCACACAAGAGATGCTGATGCTTGATTATGCCATTGTTATAAGCAGGGATGCTGGACCACCTGCCAGTTCCACTCCCATTTGCCAGTGGTGATCAGACAGGTTATTGATTAGTGGGCTATTTGCAGCCTGTTCACAGGAACAGGTTGTTTGGAAGCTGTTTAAAATCTCCTACCAAGAAACTTGCTCTGTAACAGTAAAGGTTTTTTAGGAGAAGAAAATCCAGAGCAAACTGCCAACTAATCATGGGGATCAGCTGAAAGTCAGGTTCTTCTGATTTCCCATCATGGAAACTTTTCTGCCTCCCCTACTTACTAAGATGAAGCAGATGAGGTGAGGAATCAGAAACCCAGCTGATTTCCTTTCTCTTTTCCTCACTCCAAGCTGTAGAGAAAAGGAGATCTTGGTCCTCAACACCCCAAGCTCTCAGTTTGGCAGGCATGGGTGGGGAGGAAAAAAAACAGATTGTTGGCTGCATAGGAAAGGAACAATTTGCTTGGGTTAAAGAAGAAAAGAAAAATGATCTTTTCTCATCTCCCTGTTACAGTGAGAAGATCAATAGCTTATTGCTTATGATCTTCATCTTCACTGTGTAGCTAGTTTCTAGGAGAGAGGGAAGGAATCAGAAGCCCGTTTCCAGCTGATGCCTCATCAGCAGAGAGTCAGTTTCTGATTTCCTCCAAAGCTTTTCTGTGTCCCCACACAGCAGGGCTGGGATTCAAGGAACTGCTAGGAAATCAGAACCCAATCAGTTATGACTCAACTTCTGGCTAACAGGCAGTGGCAACATTATTTGGCAGCTAATTGAATTGCTCACTGCAAGCTGAATATATTCTTGTTCAGTCTCATTTTGAGCATCAAAAGGATATGGTTGACTGCCAAATGGGGTTGCTGCACAACTTGTAGCACCCCAAGTTATAAAATGCTTTATGAGCTACCCGAGAACATAGAATGCTGCTTAACCACTCTGTAACTTTATTAGTCTTCTTTCCCATTCCACCTGATTCTAGGTGAGGAGATACTAACTTGATCCTTCTTTTATTTATACCTGCCATAACTAGACATGCTGAACTACATCCTGTAAAACCAGCATATAGTATATCCCAGCCGCTAGGAGAGAGGTGGATTTGGATGATAGTCTTAAAAAATCAGGGAATATCTGGCAGGTTGAGAATAGAAAAGCACTGGGTCTGTGGGATGGAAGCCTTGTTAGTGCTAAGTCATGACTCTCCTTGCCTTTTACCATGTATAAGATAAAAACATAGAACTTTATTATTATTGTGGTCCAGAATGCTTGCCCCATGGCAGACACAAGGTCCTAAATGAGGGAAAATGGCCTCAGAAGAATGCCTGCATGGAACTTAGACATGAGTGCTTTTTAGATATGGGAATTGTAATTTCTGCCACTTTAGGGGTGGTTGCTTGTACTACACATGGTGAAATATTCTGCTCCATGTACACAGTCATGTACCAAGAATACAAACTAAAGAATATGAATTCAATGGAGGCTTCACATGGCATGCAATTAAAAGCAAGGTATGGTTGTTGCATCGAGAGCCTTGTTAAACCCTGGTGCTGATGTGCATCAGCTTGGCAAGACTGCCGTTGCATGTCTCTTGCTGTCTGGATGTATCACTGAGGTAGGTGATGGGTTCCAATATACAAAAAAAGACTCTGAGGATCAGAATTCATTCACACTGCTTACAGAGATGGATATATGTGGTTCCTTAAGCTGACCTTGTATGAAAAGCTTTAGAGGGAGAGCTATCCATTGTTAAGTGTGCTCCTCTATGTGTGGCAAAAGGTGGTAGGTATAACTAGACGTGATACAGTGGTGTAAAATTTCCCTCAGAAGCCCCTATTGAGCTAATAAAAAGAACTAAGTCATCATATCAAGTTTGCAAAAGACCTATTTCACTTGTGGAGCTTTGCATGTTCACTGAATGAACAGTGCTGTCTGCTATAGCAAACGCTATGCAAATGTGAGAAGGCTTCAGTTTGTCTGTTTTGTGAGTGTGATGTAAACCCAAGCAAATTAGCTTTGATCTTGGAAGTAAAAGCTCCTGGAATTACGTATTGCTCAGAAAAGTGCCCTGTATATGTGTCTCTTCAGGGAAAACAGTGGGGGACTCTTTGGTATTTCTTGCATGATTAAGTACAGAAACAATTTGTTTTGGGAAATGAAAACTGCAGCCCTTTTCTTCTTAGCAAGGGCCCTTTGCAGCTGATACCAAATGTCTTGCCAGAGAAGCAGGAAGCTTGTACCAAATCCAGCAGTTTTTCCCATGCTTTCCAGGGACAGTGAAGAGAACACTCTGCAATTGTGGTATCTCTGCATGCCTCTGTGCCCTTTCTGCTTTGTGATGAATTGACAAATTGCAGCTGCCATTAGCTTCAGCTTGGTTGTTTAGTGACTGTTTGTCTTCTCTTGGCCAAACAAGTGCACCTCATGTGATTTCTGGCCTGGTCCTTGGAGAGAAGCTCAGCACATGGCAACCTCTGTTAGATTGTGTGGCTACGCCTCTTGGTATCCCTTGGAGCCGAGCAACTGGAAACACACTAGTTATCCCACTGAAGTTTCTAGACTGTACTTTTGTGGCATCTCTATCGCTTATGGGCACACCTTCTCAATCTGCCCACTGAGCTTGCAGAGTGCTTTTCTACCAGATTGCTGCCTCTCACTCACTTTCTCACCCCACACATTTCTGATCATAGGATTTGACTACCCTGGCTAAGCATGCATACTTAATGAAACCCCAGTGGTCTGCTACTTCACTTTAGAACAGCATCAGGAGGGGGTGACTTGCAGCAGCAAATGGCAAAAGAGGGGATGCTTTTATCTGTTAAGCTCCACATTCCAGGCATGTGGTTGCCCCCACACATTACAGACCTGGAATTTGGCAACAGAAGAAATGGCTTTGCCAAACTTGCAATGGAAAAGTAGTGGTTCCACTGCACTGCTATACATTGTCCCCAACCTGATCCTGTTTGCAATTAAGGATGGGAATGGATGTACCTTACACATCCATATGTGGTTTGAGTAAGCATTTGGGTTTACAGTGCAATTCTAAATTACACTTTCCTAGATCAACTGAAATCAATGGACTTAGATTTAACTCTGATCAGGACTGCACTTTAAACCAGACACTAGATCTAGTTCTGTGTTTAAACATTTATTTGGTGCCATTTTTTAAATAATCATTCCAGTTGTGTTTTTAAACAAAACCTGAAATGTTTCTGTGGCGAAAATGGGGGATGAGTAGCTTCATTATTATTATTTCAAGGGCCAGCCAGTCAACATTTTGCACAGCCTGCTGCTACTGGAAAAGGGGAGAACAGGTTGCTGCGGAATTCTGTTTGGACATTGTTAATGTCTGTTCTAAAAGAGATGAGTGCAGATCCAAACAATGCTCGTCTGTTTTACTCAAAGTAGCAGGCCATGAGGGTTTCTTTGCACATTTTACATATGCTGTGCAGTAAACATGCACTTGCTGAGAAACAAGAATAATTGGGGACAAGAAGATTAAAAGGCTTGGAAACTCAATGCCCAGCACCACTACCTGTGGATTAACTGCTGAACTTGTATATGGGAATGTATGGGTTTTTTTCCTCTTTCCCATCCTACTTTGCCCCTTATTTGTATCTGTATCCTTTGTCTACCCTAGCCTTCCCGTTCCTCTCTCCCAGTTCCTTTTCCTCTTTTGACTGTGGGACAAAGCTATCTCACTCTCTGATTCTTTGCAGATGGACGTAGTTTACACATTCCAGACCGGCGCCTCCTCTTTACAGGGAGCCCTCAGGAGACAGCCTTCCATCGTGAGCCAACACCACGATGTAAAAAATGTTTCTAGCCCAACCCATGTAGCTCTTTCCTCCGTCAATTCCACTCCCACCACTTCTGCTGCTGCTGCTGCTGCTGCATCTCCTCCTGCGGGCAGTGAGTGATAGTCTATTCAATGCATGACTTCCTAATATCCACCAAAGGGCACTCGCACAGACCTAACCAAACCTGTTCTCTTTCCCTTTTCTTTTAACCCATAACTTGATTTATGGTTTCTTGTCTTGAGAATTGGGAGGAGGAAATATAAGGGGGGGGGGGACAAACTGAGTATACATACAACCTTTTTTAAAGCACTTGCATTTTTAACTTTGTTTTAAAATTCCTTCTGGTTCTTTTTGTCTCTTCTTCTCTGTTGCAATCTTTATCTTTCTCCTCCTTGCAGGACTGAACTGTCATTCCCATATTCCCACAGGGGCACAAAATGTTTGATGCTGTTATTAGAGGGGAAATGGAAGGTATGATGGCCACTGATAAATATGAAAGTGGAAGAAATGCCTCTGTCAAAAGTGCAGATTTTCTATGTGAAGCACTTAAATTCTGTAAAATAATATTTGTTATCTGGGAGGCAGTTTTTCTCCTTGGTGGGTATTTGCAAGCCAGAGGCTGTGATCCTGTGCAGTAAACCCCACTGAAACTAATTAATTTTGGTTTTTGAGTAAACATACATAGGATCAGGCCAACAGAGTAACATTTCTGAACACTTGTCTTAGAGCAGTCCTTGATTGATTTGTAGAATTACAACTTGATTCGCCTTTTGGCTCAGACCAGCAGTCTGCGTAAAAGGCTGTAGTGCGAAACATACATGTTCATATATGTTGAACATATGTGAACACATGAAGCTGCCTTATACTGGATCAGACTTTTGGTCTGTTTATGTCAGTGTTGTCTATTCTGTGTAAGCGGCTCTCCACAGAAGAGGCTCTTTTCTAATAGCTGCCTCCCAAGATCCTTTAACTGAAGATGGTAGGAGATTGACCCTAAGTGCCCTCTGTTTGCTAAACATGTGGTGCACCAATGGGTTATATCCCATCCTCCTAGGGTAGTACTTGTTTGTATATTGGTATAAGATGCTGGAATTCAGTCTGTAATAGGACGAAAGCCATCCTTAAGGAGCTTATTTTCCATGTAAAGAATGTGCAAAGCTGCAATACAAAAATACTCCTAAGGCTCTTGCTTATTAAGAAAAAAAGAATAGTCAAAACAGGAATTATGACCAGATTGGTAGTATAGTAACGATTTGTCCCAACCAAAGAAAAGTAATTTCCTACATCTGTTGCCTGAGATCCTGTAACAGGAGATGTCAGGGATTTGATTTAGAACTGCGGCATGCAAATCCTATGCTCTGGCACAGAACACTTCCCATTAAAATGTACGGTCTTTAAAGTCAGAATACTGGTTTGCAAAACATCGTGCTTTGTGAGAATTAGGTTCCTAGGCCAGATTTAAGTGCTTTCTTGAACTTGGGAGTACAATGACTCCTAAGCATTGTGGTCTGCTTCCAGTGAAAAATGAGCCATGCATGTTTGCTCAAAATTGGATAGTTTAGCTGGCTAGCAGTCTGTTATATAGATATGCAGACTTCAGCATTACAGTCACATGTGGAGATAATGTACAAAAATAGTGGCAGGTGAAAAGAAAGTCTGAAGAATAACATGTAGAACAATTTTTTAACCAATGTTTCTTGTTTTATTTGGGATTGCCACTTAAATCTACAAGGACATGGCAATCAATTATGTGTGTTGCCATGCTATAAAAATAAGAGAGGCTTCTTCTACAGAAAATGAAATTAATTCTTCGCATCTAGAGTCATACATTTGAGATCCTGACTACTGATTTGTTCTCAGAAAAGTTAAGAAACACTGTCCAACACAGTGGCACTGCTACTTGTTTAATCTGCCTTCTTTGTGGGCCCCTTTTTCAAGCACTATCATTTAGTACTTAGACTATACTGTAATTTGATTTTTTTTATGCATATACCCAGAGTGTGTGAAGGAGTGCAGCTGTCAAATGTCAGTATAACAGTTTATCAGAAGAAATGTGTTCAGGTTTTTACTGTTTCCCTAGTATTGTTTACTGTTTCCCCAGTATATTTAGCCAAGAATATCACACTGCACTGGTTTATTAATTTTTTATTTTATTGGTGGATGAGGTAGGAAAAAGGGAGCATATTATTTGAGTGAATAGGATGATTTCCCATCACATAATAATAGCATCAAAATTATGTTGTGTCTTTTTGGTCTTGCCCTATGCAGTTCTCTACTTCATTTTTTGCTATTCTATAAAGATACCTTTCTGCCCCTCTCTCTTTCTCTCTCAATACCTGGTGGAAAGTTCTACAGTGTTAAAATTTCACCAGTCCCATGTGCTGTGTTCATAAGGACTGATTGATTAGAAAAGGAAGACTTCATGAATGAATTGGGGGGAGGAGGTATCATGATACTGGCTTTGTTCAGCCACATGATTTCCTAATTGTATACCTTAGAAAGGATTCTTCTGGGAAAGGAGGTAAGAGTGGAAATGAACTATGACATAGAATTACGAAGTAATAAACTTCTGGATTGGATCCCTAGAAGCATTTCTGCAGGTGCAAGGATTTCACTTTCAGAGCACGATTTTCCTGCCTCCCTCTCCTGCAGGGGCGTGAAATGCAGCACTTTGAGCTGCCATAGGAAGGGAGAAACAGAAAATTACACTGCATAAGCAGAAATGCTAGTTAAAATCCAAACCAATGAGTGTCCTCTTCTGCTCAAAGGAATAGAAAGTGCAGGGCCTGGAGCAGCTGTACCTTAGCTATGACCCTCTCCTCATTCAGCCCCCCCCCCCCCCCCAGTAAGCTTGATGGCTAAGTGGAGATATGAACCTGCGTCTCCCTAGTTTAAGTCCAAAACTCTGTCCAAACTGGCTTTCTGCATGAGCTGAGAATAGGTCCCACAGCACATCTAGCTCTCCCCCATGTTTGCACACTGCAATGGAATTTTAGTTGTGGTTAGCCAATTATTTTTTACCTCTCTGTTTATTGTAGAAGCACTCCAGGATTCCTTGCAATAGTTTGAAATGCTGTACACTCTGTCAAGGCACATAAGCAGTTTTGCCTTGATACACTAGTATAACCACTCAAGCAAGGTAGAATCCAGACAGACTGCAGTCTGTGGCTACAATACATGCTACAAGAATGGATTCTGTTTACAGTTCCCAGAGAAAATGAGTGTAAATCCAGAATTTCAGTTTTAAGTCCCCATAATGCTGGATTAACATTGTTAACTTTATAGCTTTTTAAAAAATCTGAATGTCTAAAGGAAGAGGAACTTGGGGGGGGGGTTAGGGAATGTTGAGAAGGTCATGAATCTCAACTTTTTAAAATAATAAAAAAAAATCATACTAGCCTACTCTTAGAATGTGTCTTCCATAAAAGAGAAGTTAACAGGAGCTACAGAAACGAACAATGCAAACATCCTTGTTCTGAGTGATTCAAAACCTAGAGCTTCCAATGTTGTTTACCATCATTGTTTTATCAACTCTAAAGGGTCCTTTTTATTGGTTTTGTACTGCCTTCATGAGCATAAAGTGTTTGGTTTGCATTCTTTCTTTCTTACCTTATATCAGGCAGTCATGTCCCAGGACTCCTTTGTTGCTTTTGCTAGAACCATTCACATTGTTCAGAAATACTTTTAGTTGTATTTATTTATTTAATAGCCTGCCGTTCCCCAAATGGGCTTTGAGCAGGTAACTACAATAATCAATAGCGTTAAAATAAGTTCATATAATACAACAATATAACAATCTAAAAATGAACTCCAATTCTGTAGATGGTGGTCGTTCCTTAGCATCACCCATCTTTTCAGCTGTAGAGTGTTTCTATAATTAAGATGCTGCTGATATACTCCATGCCAGAGTTGTAGAATTAGGCATATGTGGAGCCACTCTCTATATCTGTGGATCTTCCAGCACCATGTATCAGAGTTCACCAGCTTGTTGATTAAGACTCTTCTACAAGGTGAATTCCATACACTGGCCATACTGGGGGTTGCACCCTGCCCTACCTCTCAGGGCATTGCATGCCATGCTAACATTGACGGAATGATTTTATGGACAGCGTTATCATTCTATACAGCTTTCAGATAGTGCTTTGTACTTTATATCTCTGGGTATGCAGTATTCTGAAACCAAAGATTTCTTGCGTGTTTGTATTTTTTGCAGTGAATTGGGTTTTTAGTTTCAAAGCTGCTTCTGTTTTAGCTTTTTGGCCTTACAGTAACCAAATCTAATGTTGTCATCCAGTGAATCACATCAAGTATAAAATTACCTGCTAATATAACAAGAACTTGAACCGAGGTAAAACAGAACAGAATTCCTTTTTAGCAGTTGTTAAACGCAAGAGAATATGTTAAAGTGTGTTAGATGTATATGTATCTACTGGGCTTAGTGAATAAACCTACAACCAAGAGTGCCAAGAATTTTTTGGTAACTACTGTGGCTCTGGATACAACATCTGAGAGTCAGTGAAAGAAAAAAAGATGGCTAATGGTAGGATATGATAGAGACTTGTAAAATTCTATGTTTTTTTCTTCTCTCATAGTGCTAGAACTCTTATCTATAAAGCTTAGTGGCTGTAGACAAGACAGTTTGTATTTCTTCACACAGTGCAAGTTAGTTGGGTACAGTAATCTGCAGATACAAGGATCACAGCTCTTTCCCACATCCCTCTCACTCTCAGCAGTCCTTTCTAACCCGAAGAAAGTGATTAAGGAATAGCTACATGGGATGGGAGGCTGCAATGGGATGGAGAGAGCAATATCGCTCCCTTCATCTTCTACTATCAGCAGAGCTCCATGGATGGAAAAGGCATAAAGGGCGGTTTAGTTCTGTCCCCTTCCTCACTGCATAGCTGTGACTCCATGTGAGTCCCACAACCTCAGGAATAAGCTTTACTAGGGTTGGAAAGGACTGCTGGAATGGAGGAGCAATCACTATTGCAAAATGGGGTAACCATTAATTTCCAGAAGACGACGACGACTGCAGATTTATACCCTACCCTTCTCTCTGAATCAGAGACTCAGAGCGGCTTACAATCTCCCATATCTTTTCCCCCCACAACAAACACCCTGTGAGGTGGGTGGGGCTGAGAGGGCTCTCACAGCAGCTGCCCTTTCAAGAACAACTCCTGCAATAGCTATGGCTAACCCAAGGCCATTCCAACAGGTGCAAGTGGAGGAGTGGGGAATCAAACCTGGTCCTCCCAGATAAGAGTCCACACACTTAACCATTACACTAAACTGGCAGTTCTGTCAATAGGTATTAGCTAAGTTAGCTGAAATTAGCCTCCTTGTTCAGAGATAATATACCTCTGATTTCTGAATCCTGAGGATAGGCAATAGGAAATGGCAATTACCAGCATATTCATGAGTTTCCCAGGGGCATCTAATTCAGGGGTGTCAAACTCATTTGTTTTGAGGGCCAGATCTGACATAAATGAGACTTTGTTGGGCTGAGCCATGTTGGACCAGGCCGTATGTGTCCCTATTTAAGATTAGGTAGCAGAGATGTAAACTTTATAAAGGACACAGACAAACCCAGATTTAAAAAAAAACAAAACTTAAAAATTAAACATGTTTCAAACATTAGCACTCATTGGCCTTAAAGGCTTTTTCTTTGTATCTCTCCCATGGGATCCAGGGAATTAGACAAAGGAAGTTCTGGCTCTCTCCTTCCTTCCCCAGGGGCCAGGAGAGGGAGGAGCTTCAGCCAATAGAAGGAAGAGAGTCTTGGCTCAGTAGCTCTGCTGTGCAGCTGAGAGTGCCTGTCAAAGCAAGCTCTCCCTCCCCCCTTCCTCCCCAAGGGAGGAGCCTCAGCCAATTGAGAAAATAGAGACTTTGCTCTGTAGCTCCTATGCTATTTATTGAGCAAGCCTTGCAAAGCAAGCTGTTATGTAGAAGGAAGCAGATGACAGCCAATTGCTTGGAGGCCTGATAGGAACCCTCCAAGGGCCTGATTCAGCTCCTGGGCCTCATCTTTGACACCCCTAATCTAGTTGGCACATTGGAAGCTGAACTGAATTCTAAGACTGTTTCACCAAGATGTTTCTTTTGTGCTCAAAACCAATAATCTGGCTATTGAACTCAAAGCAGCAGAGTTTATTAAAAGGCCATGTTCTATCAAATAGAGTTTGTTGATGGACATTTTATCCCAGAAACACACCACCTTGTTCACTCTCCTATAGAGTTTATTTGACTATTTTGCACAGTCGATAATAAATGTTGGTGTGATGTTTGTTACAAAGTAATTATGAAATTTGTTCTGATGACAGCCATAATATACTATGAAGACCTGTACAAGCAAGGTAAACAATTGCACATGGAGTGCATGAAGAGTAATTGAACATGAGTGTATACGAAGGATTCATTTGTAATTCCTGTCATTTTCTGCAGATATTTCTAAAGTTTGAGGCAGGCTGCATCAAGAGGGCTGGCCTGAGCATCCTGAATCCAACATTCCTTCACCCGAAGTAAATATAATAGGAACTTCCCCAGCACACCTCAGAATTCAGTAAAACCCAAATAACATTGAGTTTGTTTGCAAGAAGTAATTTCAGTCTATTAGACACAGGTCCAAACTACACAATGAGATTTTAACAAGTGGGGTCCAGGGATTAGCTTTCCTTGCAGCCACTCACCACTGCCATCACTACTCCTAAGCTGTTTCAGCTCAGGAAAATGGTGTTTGAGTGAGGCAGGACTCCTTCTATCTCCCATGCTGTGGTCCTGCATTGAATTGGGCCCTCAGAGACTTTAAAAACTATTCCCTGGGCCCAGCTTACTAAAAACATGTCATGTAGTTTGGCCCTTAGTTTGTGACTCAAATGCCTCATTACAAAATGTTGACCTTGGAAATTTCTGGGCTCCATTCACAGATGTTTTGTGTAGCTTTTATCAGAATTATCCTTTATAGCTGGCCAGTTTGATTATGGAAACTCTGATTTCCAGTTCTCATCTACAGAATGGCATAAGGAAGCATTTGCAGCAGAAAAGCAGTGGGCAGGAGGGGGGTACACTTTCCCTGTGCGCTTTCCTCTAACAGTCCCCTTTCCCAGTTTAGCTTTCTTTGCAGCCAACAAACATTGTCTTGGATCCCTGGCTGGGAAGAAGAACTGAAGGGGAAAGATGGGTGGGTGGTTAATCGTTGTCTTTCTACCCATGACTTTTCTGTTGGACACTTTCCCTTCCCAGTGCTACTAGACAGAGAAGTGGAAACCAGTGTTTTGGTGCAAAAGGCTGGTGACATGCTGAGGTGTCCTTAGTGCAAGTTATTTTGCAACCCTATACCAAAGAATGGGCACTGCCAATGTTATTTTGAGGTCTGAGATTTTAAAAGGATTATGTATTAACCACAAAAATGTGAACATGTTAACTGCAGACTTCTTTTCCTTCTGATTGTAAAGATGTTCTTTTGCACTAAATATGAGCAGCTGGGTGCAAAAAGGGGAAATGGGGTTTTTTGTGTGTGTAAATACTATTTGGGCTTCACATTCAGTAATTTTTTAAAAGTGTCCAATTTTGTGCCAGATATGTATAAAATATGTATAGCATTATAATATGTTTTGTTTTTGGAATGAGTTTCTGTGGAAAGCTGATGTAGCCAATACATATACTATTAGGTTGGTATATAGCAAGCTGTGATCTTCACATTTTGGGTTGGTTTGTCTGGGGAAGCATGACCTTTGCAGAAATATGCTGCATCCTATAATGAGAAGATGCCTCAGCAGCAATGTCCACAATGCTTTTATTTATTTTTCATATTTATATCCCGCCCTTTCCGCCGAAGCAGGCTCAAAACATTACTTGCACTTTATCCATGTGACCGAGCAAACTGTGAACTTTATTATTTGAGCCTAGGATTTTCAAAACATCCAGAGAAGACTATGCTTTGATATTTTCCTGCCAAATTTGTTTAAAACTGCAATTTAACTGCCTAAGAGCTCAGAGGCCTAGTTTCTTAGGCTTCTTTGAAAATCCAGGCCTTCGTTTATGGTGTTAATAGAGATTTTGTTGCACTGGTAAAAAAGAGAGTCAAATTGTACTCATAGCTGCTAATACAGGTTCCTGGGCCTTATTATAACTGGCTAAGTGTTCCTGCCCAGAGCAGCTGTGAGTTCCTGACATAGCTATAGAACAAGCTCTGAAGTTAGCAGCTGCTCTTGGAAAATGCTGACCATGTTCCTGGCATGGTGTTTCTGAGGTGGCTCTGGAGCTCCTGAATATGGATTCCAATTTACTGACTTTTTCTCTTGCATGTTCACTGGTACGTTCATCTGCTTGAACTTGCTGCAGTATGCAGTCTCAGCCTTTTTGTCTGTGTGACACATTCATTCAATTAATCTTTATAGGTTTGAAAATTAAAACCTGGCACCATCGCTTCCCACCCTAATTTTGCCTTGAAGCAAATCACACTTTGTGTTTATGTCTAACTTGTCACCTTGAACTGTTTCATTTGGGTATTTTTGTTGAACACACAGACACGCATTCGAGAACTATTGTGCTTTGAATGTCCATGCATTTCAGAGCTATTGTCTTAGAAATATTACATGCTTTTTCTTACAGCTTCTGAAGCCGCCTCATAGTTGGTTGCCCCATCACACGTGTAGTGCCTGACCTTTGACCCATCTGGCCGTTCTGGTTCTCCATAGGTCCTCTTTCATATTGATTTTGTTTTTGTTCAAAACTACTGTTGTTGTGACTGCTGCTGCTGTTGTTATACTTGTTGCATTCTTCTTTCCCATAAAATTCTTCAGAGCTCCTGTGGCTACTGGTCACTTTTGTGTTTGTTTGTTTTCTCCCATCCTTCTCTGGTACAGATCAAAGTGGTGAATGCGTTCCGTAGCTCCTTGTATGAAGGTCTCGAGAAACCCGAATCCAGAAGCTCCATTCATAACTTCATGACTCACCCAGAGTTCATCCTGGAGGAAGACGAGCCTCAGACCCCATTCCTTGATGGCGCAGAAGAAGACCTGGAAGCCGAAGAACCCAAAAAACAAAGTGGGGAAAGCCCAGGTGACTCCTCACCCCTCAACAAAAATAACAATGCAGTGGACGGCGATATAGCTGAGGACACCATTCCAGATCCAGAAAGCCCTTTACACAGCTTGGAAACATCGGTTTGACCTCTGAACTATGATCTCCTGCTTTTTTCCCTCTCATGCAACATAGGCACCTGCATCCAACCACACACTGCAGCCACTTCCTTTCCAGGGGATTATGCACATATGCCTATATTTCCTTGTCCCCTTTTCCCTACATGATGGTTTAGCTATAGGAACCACAGAACCCCTATGGTTAGAGTTTTACTGCTTAACAGTAATTTGGGCAGAGGTGCCTCTCTCAAGTGAGAAATGGCCATGTTAATACATTTTCTCCTTGAGCTGAGTAACCACATGTCTGTAGTAGTGGTTTCCACCTTTCAAGTTGTGTGCTTAAAAGAAACAAGATTCAGATTGTCTGAAAGAGCTATGCGCCCAACATCTGATGATGCAATTCTGCCAATAATTCCTTTTTTTACTTGCAGAATCTGAATCATAAATGACTCCGTATATTCTTGAGAAGCAGTTGGGAGAATGCCAAGGCAATGTAATTCCTTTATAGAGGAAAGTGGGATCTAAATTAGTTATTGGATATGAAAAGTAACCCTGTCTTCCATTGGGTGGGGGTGGGGTGTGTGGGATGATACATGATTCCTGTCATTTTTCTGTTTGTATATATTTCTTACACTCTCTGTTTCCATGGTAATATCAACCAAACCAGAGATAAGAGTGACTAAAGAGTCTTAAAATGGGTTTTAAGTGATGTAGTTACAAGTAAGGCCAAAGCAACAAGGAGGTGTGACATCACTATTCTTTGAGACTGAAATTAAGTGGTGTGTGATCTGATAGGAGTTGTGTATGCATTAAGAACAAATTACTTTGGAATATAGTGGATATGTGTGTATAGGGGTGGTATGCCTTGTTTGATTTTCATAGTTTTGTCTATCCAGTGAAAAACTTCTGGCCCCATAAAGTAAATATCCCAAGTTCATTCCTGGTAAAAGATGATCCCAAAGAATGTGGCATAAATTTAAGCTATAGTCCTTGACTAAGGTTTGTGAAGGGTTGTTATAGGGAAGGAATATTCTAAGATTAACTCTTCAGAGAGATTAGAAATCTTACAGCCGGTCCACTGTAATAATAAATTATCAATACCTGTAGAATCTGTTGCACAGAGGAGTGAAAATACATTTCACATCGTTGTGAAAGGCTTTTTCAGGGAACATAGCAGATGAGGTTCTATATAGCTGGAACATATTATCAGTTACGGCACACAGCACCTTCCTAGGGGCAAGGCTTAGCAGTATGGCTTTTCTGTGGTTCTCATCCCTTCTCATTGTACCAAAAATAGTTTCCATCACTTCCCAGCATAGTTGCCTCTAGCTAGCTAGAAGAATGCCAGAGAAGGTGAAACTGGCTGTAGTACTGAATGCTGGTGGGAATAGAGTGTCTCCATCTTGGGATATGTGTCCTAGAATCAAGATGTTGGCAGCCCAAAAGAGAACAATGGAACATTGTTCTTGCAACTGCAGCCCTGTGGGGAGTCTCCAGCTAACATAGCAAATCTAACCAAGGGCAAGATTAGATGAGAAGGATGGACATTCATAATTTTCTAACTAGAACCATAGTGGTTCTTAAATTGATGAGTGGACATATGTCTTGACAAAATGCTTTTCTTCACCTTGTAACCCATCTCTTAAAACGTTGGAAAGTATTACCTGGAAGCAAAGAGAGAACATAGTAGCTATTAGCTGCACTGAAGGTTTCGCTGCCTGGTTGCCTTCCCAATGTTGAAATGTATACAGCTCTCCTTTGTGGTGGCTATTGTTCCCTTTTTTTTCTTTTGAAGAACGCACAGCAGAAACTCCTGTGCCTTGTCTAAGCACTGCCCAAAGCACCGCCTGCCACATGGAAGCCTGGTACTTTGCCAAGAGATAAGTGTTCCTTAAGCAAAAATGAAACTTAATTGAGTGTTTGGATTTTCTTTAAACTTAACCCCCTTCACCTTATGGATTGATCACTGAATTTCATCACAAGTTCAAGGTAGACCAATGAAAATTTCTTATCTGATGTAAAGAGGACTTGAATGCCAGGCTCAATCAACTGCCAATATCCAGGGAGAAAGTACCCATCATCGACCATCTTAATTGAGAACACGTCACCATGCCACCCCTCATCCACTTATTTTCCTTCCAGCTATACCCTCTTCATTCCTTTCATCTGAACTGTACACATTGGGAGGAATGGGTGGGGGGGGGGAGAAACAGCCATCTTTGGCTTTGAGATCTATTGAATTTTTAAAAACTCTTATTTAGTTCTGTTCTAAAAGTTATATTGCTTCAAAGGTCATTTTTCTATTTTAAAGACTTGCAAAAAATGGTGGTGTTAGGCGCTTGCATAAATATTTATGAAATATTTTGGGGAGGGGGGCACTGGTTTTTTTAATTTGTTTGATATTTTTATTACCTCAAACATGTTTTGGAAGAAAAAACACTGTGGCACTTACAAAGTCACTCCCAGTAAATCTGTAATTGACAGGTTGCATTGAGGGGTCTGGCCTATGTTTCAGTTCATCTATTTTCCTTTTTTGTGTCTAGCTTCCTCAGTTAAGGGAGGGGTGGGAGAGGGAAAATAATTATATAAATATTATGCAAAAAATATATAGTTTTCTTTAGATCAGAAACAGATATTTTTAAGTCAGCCATATGTATTTTGTTTAAAGGAAACAAAACTGTGAGTTATGTAACTGCAGTGGAATGTGGTCACATGGCTGGCAGTTAAAACTTAGTGATTGGTCAGACTCCAGTTAGCTTCCTTTCTCTGAACAGCCATCTTTGTACTAAAGTCAGTTGTGTTATAAAGAAATGTTTTTATATAAATTATGTTGATATGGCTGGTTGCTTAAAGTATAAGTGTTTATTGTGCATACATTTTAATGTAATTTTTTTTCTATTTTGGTTTCTATGATAAACTGGCAGCAGTCAACTGGCTTAAGTTATTAAGGAACTATCCAATATTTGGTGGTGATGCAATGCTTTAGATAAGACATGGCCTCCAATCCACAGATGCATGTATGTGCACTCTTATCAATCAAATGGCTGGCTTGTTTGGGTTTCACAGCACTGGTCACTTGCTTGAGGCGGAGAAGGGAAAGGGGGACATTGATGCAGTCCCCTCACTTTCACAAACAGATTGACAGTACTGTTCTGAGTTGACTTTGCCAGCCATCTGTCAGGGGAAAGGCATGCAGACCCAATCCAGTAGGGATCAGCACACAGTCAGCCCCAGGTATGGGAAATAGACCTTTTTTTAAAAACTCCACATAGCATCCTTTGTGTAGATTTGGATTGCACCCAAGCAAGGTGAACCACACATGGAAGCTTGCTTCTGTGTGCAGTCTAACCTTGCTGGATCAGGATAGTGGTAGATTATAATTTCTCTGAATCATACCTTGAAGGATGGAAAGGTCTTCACTGCCAATAAAATGTGCAAAAGAGGAGAGAATAATTGAAGATTGTGCCATGCCAGACAGGAAATGAGGTAATATCCTGTGAGACATGTTAGTTTGCTTGGAGTTGCTTGGAGGGAATGCTGTGGAGTTGTTGTTTTAAGAAAAATACCCTGAACATAATTTTACATCCAGTTCTTAATAGTAGGAATTTATTCTTTTGTTAAATAAATTGGCAGATTGGTACCAAAGACATTTACATCATTTCCTGTGCAATGGAGAATATCCATTTTTAGGGTTTAGAATTAAACAATTTGTTCTTTTTATTGATTTACACAGGGATCTGACATAATTTTTCAAAAGTTTTGTGCAATAAGTTTTAAGAAAATATTATTTTAAAAAAAGATGACAATTCCAGAAGGAAAACAAATGTAATGGTAACCTTAGCCATGGGCAAGTATGGACAAAAATATGTATATCAAGCATGCTTAAGGGTGGCATTTATATAGTAGTTGAAACTTCTGGATGTACTTCACTTGCTCTTTCATATGCCCCCATTATGGTGAGGTTGAAGCAAAATTGAGGACACTTGAAGTCAACTCAATAGGCCATATGACAAGGAAAGTTATATCGAAAGAATCTGTCTTTCCCACAACCCCGCCCCCAGTGCCTAGTTCAGCAAATTTCTCTGTTCTGTTTTGCCTTTAGTCAAGATTAGAGCAAATGGCTGAGATTGTTGCAGAGCTGATACCAGCCACAGCTTTAAAGGGGAAGAGATGCAAATGCAAGTATGTAATGGAAATCTTACATGTCCGTATTTCTGCTCTTCCCATCCACTCAAGAAGCCATCAGTCATCTTCACACAGGTCCTCTTGACAAGGAATTCTCAGCGGAAATTCTCGATAAAGGAATGGTACCATGAATAGAGAGTATTGCTTGAACTGGCTCTCGTGTGTGATGCTTTTAAAGCAGTGTCAATATTCCATGTTAGTCAATGCAGTGTAACCCACCATTCCTCCATCCTCATTCTTTGGTTGTGCTTTGTGGTGGCAATATCCTATAACTGAAAGAAGAAGAATACTAACTACAAAGTTATGTACCCTTTGACATGTCCATGGCTAAGATTACCTGTTTGGTTTTTTTCTGCCCATAAATAGATATATATACAGTATTAAAATTAATATTTGTATATATATTTATCTGAAGAAGAAACTTTTCTAAAGAAGCATGCAGATAAGAATTTATGGGTTTTTTTCTTTTTTCAGTAACTAGTATGATAAGCACTGGTATTTTTGTATTAAAAAGAGAAAAAAAACAAAAGACTGAATATTACATGGTATGCATGACATTTTAAAAAAAATGGTGGTTTCAAAGCAATATGTACCCTGGTGTGTTTGCCATATTCTAGAGTCCAGCTTAAAGTGCACCTGATCTGTAATTGCATTTTGATATTATTTAATCTCTATGTACAATGTTTTGCATGTATTTATATGGTTCTTGGGAAGAAATTTTGGGATTTGGGTGGGTAGAACTGTGGGATTGGAATGATTGTCAACTAATTTCTTCTGGAACATTTGAAACTCCAAACGTAGATAATGCTCTGAATGAAAACAGGATGGGGAAACCAAGCCAAATTTTTTTTAAGGTGCAATGGGGAGGGGGTAGGGATCATGTTTTGAATAAATAAAGCTTTTTTGCTGTCGAGCAGAAACAATGCGCAAGTGCGTTGAGAGAATAAATTGTGCCCACTTGTAGCCGTGATGTCTTTAATATGTGTCCCACCAGTTTATGAAGTCACTGATTATCTATTGAAGCTGAGATGAAGGATAACCTCGATGAATGTGTCTTGGCTTGGAGTCAAGACATAGAGTGAAATCTATGCTGATGTATTTTTTTAAAGTTTAATCAGTTTTGTAAAGTTACCCATATCCAGTGTGCAGATTTGCACAAAATCTTTTATGCCACTTCTAACTTCTACCCTGTCTCAGCAAGGTCCAGGAAGAGCCATCAAATACTAGTCAAGACTAAAGATATGTGTCAGCTTTCTAGAAGAGTATTTAAATGGAAAATAGCACAGTATAAATTTGTTTGACAAATATGTATTTTTTAAAATTATGGGCCCAAAAAGAATAGAGGGAAAATGTGAGCAAATTTTTAAAATGTAAGGCAGCACTCCCATATATAATCATACATAGCATTATAATAATAATAATAATAATAATAACTTTTTATTTGTATCCCGCCCTCCCCGCAAGCAGGCTCAGGGCGGCTCACAAGACATGAATACAGTATACAATAAAACCATGTGCAGTCAATTATAAATTCATATACAATTCAATATAAAATCATCCTTAAGAACATTAAAATTACATTAGAGTTAAGATTATGGTGCTATAATTAAGATCTTTCATAAATTCCAGTGATTAGAACATAAAACATAGGACGTATCCAACAGGACTTTCTGGCTCGGTTTATGTGAAGGCTGTTTTAAAGAGGTGGGTCTTACAGGCCCTGCGGAATTGATCTAAGCATCGCAGGGCCCGTACCTCCTCCAGGAGTTGGTTCCACAGTAGGGGGGCCGCTACAGAGAAGGCCCGATCCCGGGTGGACTTCAATCTGGCCTCCTTTGGCCCAGGGATATTCAGCTGGTTCTTACCAGCTGACCTCAGCGCTCTCTGGGGTTCATGCGGGGAGAGATGGTCCCTCAAGTAGGCAGGTCCTCGGCCATATAGGGCTCAACTGATTATTCATTTGATTTATTCCTGCCACTTTCAGACTGAATCCTGTTTTCCACTGATGGAAGTTGCTTCCTCCAGGGGAAAGGGGAGTGTGGGTGATTTATGCTGAATTCCTTCCCACACTATTCCCAGGGAACCCATTGACTCTAGGGGTACAGTTTGGATTTGGGAAGGGGAGTGGATACCAGGGCTGCAGCCCAAAGTAGGAGATTTTAAATTTTGGTTCTGGTAGCACCAATAGGACCCTATTGCTTGTTTCCAAGAAAACCCAATGTGACTAATTTCAAAAATATAAATAACATACATAGTTTATTATATGGAAGAAATATTTTTGTTTCCTATACCACCTGTGTGAACATACTACATTCAGTACTGAACATCACAGCAATGTTCATATACTAGTATTAGATAAAGTTGCCAACCTCCAGGCAGTGGCTGGAGATATCCCAGGATTGCAATTTATTTCCGGGCAACAGACCAGTACCCTGGAGAAAAATGGCTTTTCTGGAAGATATACTCTATGGCATTATACCCTGCTGAAGTCCCTCCTGTCCCCAAAGCCCACACTCCCCAGACTCCACCCCTAGATCTCCAGGAATTTCCCAACCCAGAGCTGGCAACACTAGTATTATGCTTTGAGCGTTTGACACAAATATAATAACTGTATACCACTTTAGACACTATTAGTTGGAGAGGCAGCCAATAAATGTTTAATAAATCCAGCTAGTACCAAATGGATACATATCCTTTTATCACACTTCAAAAATAACAAATGGAATGAAGGCTAATTACCTTACCCCAAATTATGGTGTCAAAGTACACACAGATTGTCAAAAGTATCTACCTCACAAGCTTGTTTCATGTGCAGCCTCAAAAGTGGCCAATTTTGCCTCAGGGAAATTGGCATGGGGAAAAGCTAATGCCCCCCTCTCCCCTCCCCCCCAGTTGCAGCCCAAATCCAAATCAGACCCTGAGTCACTTGGGAAGCTTTTCCTGCTAGAAAAATTGGCCGTGGGATGAATAGAATGGGGCTGTATAGTAAGATACCTGAAGTGGTACATATTATTCCAGCAGAAAGTGATGTGTTTGCTATATAAGAGCTTTGCATACTACAAGATATTTGATGGAAGAGTGATTCTTTTCATACAATGAAGACATTCATAAACAGGATAGCTGCAAAATATACTACCATGTTTTAATGTAGTGATGAGCTAGTATATAAAATATGTAATGATTCCACAGCAGTAGAAAATGAATAATTAATATCCAGTGAAAGACTGGTGTTGAGTTCTGAAAATGCTATTGATATGATTTCCACATGCAAATGAAAGGGAAGCCAGGATGCCATTCCACACCAAGCAGCCATGAGCATGGAAGGGAAGTTCAGTGAGGCACTAAACTTTTCTCCCAAGTTTCTTCATGCTGTAGACAACGTATAGCTTAAACAGGAATTTGTAGTAGACTAGAAATGTAATTAGTGCTACTAAATCTCCTTTTTCATTTTTTTTTCATTTTATTTTATTTATATCCCGCCCTACCCCACCAAGGCGGACTCAGGGCAGGCCTTCTGGTATATGCTGAGTGTCTTATGATTACACTTTTTAAATTACATTATTTGAAGTAGATCCCCAATGGCTTTCACAAAACATTTCTTAAGGAATCATTTCTTAAGAGGCATTCCTTTGCCACATTGAAGTTTCTAGTTGGATAGGTAAGGGTATGCAAATGCTGGACTTTACCTTCAATATCTACAAGGGAAAAATTATCAGGTTCTGGTTCTTCCTTCACTGTAACACCATGATAAACTGGGCTACATGTGCAAACTCAGTTTCCTGAACAACCTTTTAAAAAAGAAAATATATTTCCTCTTAGAATTAATCTGTTACCTCTTTTGAGCTCCATGCTTTATCATTTAGGTTATTTCTGCCTACAAAGCTTATGGCCATGGCCTTATTCCTAAATCCACTCTATGTGGCATAATTTGAATAAAACTGGGTGTGCACAAAGCAAAGTTTCATACTGTCATTTTTTTAAAGACCCTGATAAACAGTGACCGATTCCACACTAGGCTTGTTCCAGGTGGAGAGCCCTTTTGCTCTCGGCGCTTCTCTCCATTTTCGCACAGGCTGCTGCAGAGCTGTGAGTTGGTGCTTCATTTTCCTATGGCAAGAAAGATCCTCTTACAAGCAGTTTCTGCTTGCTGCAGGAAAGCAGCATGCCAACTTGCAGCTCCGCGGCAGCTTGTGCAAAAATGGAGAGAAGTGCCGAGGGCAAAAGGACTCTCCACCCAGAATAAGCCCTAGTACAAAATCGGTAAGTCTCTGTGTGTAATATTTACACAGCAGTATGGCTTTCGTCGGGGGACCTGAAAGGTTGACTAGAGATGGTTATTTCATAGAGCAGATTTTGAAATAAGGCCATGGCCAGAAGCTTTGTAGGCAGAAATAACCAAAAGGTTGACTAGAGAACCACAAACCAAACCATGAACAGATATGAACCAGAAGGTTGGTTCACAAAGCAACCTGGTTCATACTGATTCACAAGTGATTTAAAGTTTAAACCCCTGCTTTCTGCTCTTCACAAACTGCATCAAAGTTCTTGAAAATTCATGATAGTTCTGCTCACAAACATTGCTTTGTGAACCATAAACCCAGTTCATATCCATCCCTAAGGCTGATATCCATAGGCACATGATGCTGGATCTCACAGAATCTTGAACTTTGGTTTTCCTTGTTCACGCAGAACCTCCTCTAAACTGAATTTACATAAAGTTAAAAGAAGCAATCAAATACACAATGCAGAAGTTTGATTTTTGGAAGACTAGCAAAATAATTTGTTAGAACTGATCTCAGGGTGATAGGACAAATAAAATGCCGTGTTTTTCCACAGGGCCATGATTTTCATTGTGTTCTATTCTTTATGATATTGCAGATTTACTTGCAACAAATGGCTAAACCAAATGAGTGCTTGTCAGGATATTAGATGATTGCAGGACCTACTATAGCAATCTTGGGCTTTTAAAGTTTCAATGATACAAAGACTTTAATGAAAAGCAGTATAGCTACAGAGCTAAGCATTTCTCTATATTGGCTGCCTTCTCTATGCTGCTACATAAACATGCCAAATTCCGTGTGGCTGGACTTTTACTTTCAAAGAGCTAATTAATGATTCACATGAGCATTGTCTGATCTCTGTGGCCTATGTGCTCTGTGGTTCTTGTTACTGTGTGACCTGTGCTACTTGTGCCATAATTTGATAGATGTGGAAGCTGCCATCTTTGTGCCTTTCAACCAGCCCACCACTGCCCAAGCTCACTGTTCTGTCTTCCGTAGAACTGACAGTGCTGGTTCTTTGCAGCTACTGCTTCTTGACTTGAATGATGCGAGACTTAAAGTTGCAATCAAGTCTAGTAATATCATATTAATAAGCTAGCACTTACATCTGATGGAAACCTTTAATAGGGGTGCAGGGAATATCTTTAGCAATGTAATATGGATTGATGGCTTTTAAAGGGCCTTTCAAATGTTGCCATTTTAATGGCAAACAGTTGAGACTTTCATTAGGAACCTACTGGAGGTGCAAGATAATTACATAGAATAGCCTTCACAGCTCATTTTTTTTTCTTACTATAAATGAGTTGATGAGCATAGTCAAATTGTATGTTTCAAATAAGGCTTCCCATTATTTGGTGCAATTACTTGCACTCCCATTGGAGCAAAAGAGTTTTGTTAGCATCTGCCCAAGCCACCCAATCAGGATGTTCTGCAGATTTCATTTGCCTTAAATTGGACCAGCATATAAGCTCCACATAAATGAACAAAAAGGGCAGAGCAGCCTTGTTTGGTGGACTGCATGAATTACTAGATAAATACTGCTCTTTTGATACAAGTGAGAGTTATTTGATTGCACTTGATGATCTGAGTTGAAAGCAAATAGAAGTTAGTAGACCTTAAGAAATCAGATTTTTAGAACAAGCCCAACTGCTAGTTCTTCCTTTTCAGAAACTCACCCTCACATAGCATAACTGCTGAGAGGAGATTTAATCTGCCAGTTGGGGTGTGGAGCAATCCTGAGGGACAGGGGAGTGGAATTTTCTGCTCAGAAAAGTTACCAGGCTTTTAAAGAGCTAGAGCCAGGTCCAAGAAGGCATCTGGCAATCAAGGCTGCTCCTTGATCACATCCCAATTTCAGTTTGTGGGTTATACCTATATCACTTGCTTTAGTCTTAAACAACTGCTACATTTTTAAAAAAAATCATTGATGCACAGCCTGCCTTCATCCTTTAAGTAAATCTTTAGTACCTTTGACTAGTTTGTTAGCTGTTCTGGGACCTTGACATTATGCATGTCAGCTTCTCAGCCTACTTCCTAAACAGATTGAATTTTGTAATTTCCAGAAAACTGGATTGGGATTGCTATTCAGGCAAATTCATTTTGCTGATTATAAACAAAGAAAATGGATCCAGCAGATCACTGCCTCGGTCTATGGCAAAATAAATAAATATTTTAAAATGGAAAAAATAGAAGTGTATACCAAGCAAAGCCTCAGTAGATATCAGTGCCGAGTATTTACTGCCTCTGTCTTTTATGTCTGTCGCCGTCTCTGGTCCTCCACAATGTTTCACTGGCAAATCAGGCTGAACATGTGAGGTCATCTGTTGTCCATGGGCAAGCATTTTTTAATCTAATTGTAAATAAAAAGATACAAAAATGTAGCCCATTTCTTTCTTCCTGGAATGTTTTGTATACCAAGTTGTAGTTGGGGGGGTTGGTTTCTGTTCTTAATTTCACAGTCCTGAAGATGTGGTCCAAGAATGAATTTCTGAGTGCTTTCTTACTAGCTTTTCATTAACAACAACAAAAACCCTTTCTCTAACTTCATTCATTGTGTGTGTGTGTTTGTGTGTGCATACTGTTTTGGACCAATGTGTGCAGTCATCTTGCATAAGTGATATTGCAACAGATTAGTTCAAGTTTATGAGTCTGAGATGTTATTCCATGGGACATGGTGAGAAAAGGCTGCTCTTTTCATGAAAGAATAGTGAAGTTAATGCAACAAAAAAGCTGCAAGATACATCATAGGTCCAATGTTCCCTCTAAGCTGTTAGTGTGAGCTAGCTCACAGTTTTTTAGCCTCTGGCTCACACATTTTTGCCTAAGTTCAGGAAGGATGGCCTTAGAGTAAACTAATTTACACAGTGGCCAAATTGCTTGCTCGCAACTTGAATGTCAATAGCGCACGAAGCCGAAGTTTTACTCCACAGCTTAGAGGAGTATTGCATAGGCCATAGGTAATGGATTCCTGATTTCCATGTTGATGTTATACATTGCACAGGAGACTCCCTTACTAAACTCACCCAGATTTTCCACTCTATAGAACTTCAGCAGAGAAGACGACGTGTTAGCACTGGCTCAACATGTACCAATAAAAGTAGGTTCATCGATGCATAACTGCAGGAATTGCTTTCAAAATGACTGCTTTGCACGGGACTAGAAACAAATACTTCATTTAGTGAGGTGGTTAAAAATAACAAATCATCAGACTGCGATCTTTTTGAAGGCATAAATTATCCTTCTGAGCCCTCTTTGGGGTAGTGGAATGGTTATTAATTTCCAGAGTATTAGGGAGTCAACTGCCAATACCAACATTTATATACTCTTTGAAAGTGTTTTGAATTCATTATCTTTAGTACTGCTTACAACAACCCTATGGCGAAGATCAGCAGGTGATGGGCTGAAACTGAAAGCTAAACCAGATCTGGTGCTGGATGGTTCTCAATTTTTTTTTTTTTTAAAGAAAGAAACTGCATGACCTTAGTTCTGATCAGGGCTGTGTGATACACAGGGGAATTAGCTTCTCCCTCAGACAAACATAAGAGCTTTGCTGATCAAAACCAACACACATTCTACATTGTTATTACCTCTAGAAGGGTCAGGGAAATAGGATCATTTTGTTTTCTTCCAGGATTAATAACTTGGGAGAGGAAAGATGAGTCATCATTTTGCTGCCATTTCACAGAAGTCTGAGGGAGAAGTACTCCACCAAAACAGAGTGATTGCAGTCCATATGTCTTTAAGATTATGATGGGGCAGTGAAGAGCTGGTGGTTTCCTGTTCCCAAACTGTCTGCAAAGTGCAGATCAACAGAGTTCCAGGAGGTAATTTAACCATTCAAGGTATCAGTTTATAGAATCCTGCAGACAGATTTTGAGAGGTGGGCTAGGATTTTCAAACTTCCCTCCTTCAGGGAGGGGGCAGTTTATAGATATGATTGCCTGTCCCAACAGTTGACTGTAGCACTGAGTAGTCAAACTAAATAAATTCCACAAGAATCAAAGTGTCTCAAATGCAAGTTGCAAGCTTACTCACAACTTGAATGGACATGAAGGAATTTAATGATCCATTAATTTCAGTGGGAGAATCAAACCTTCTGAAATCTCCTTCCACTGACACTTGCATTAAATACGGAGTGTGCCTTGAACAATATAAGGAATAGTTGTATATTCACAGCCCTTTTTGGATACTTTAGCATACCATTTGAGAGGACTGGAAAATTCTGTGGAAAAGAAGATTCCATTTTTTATCTTGGAACATCTCCAGACAGCAAAGCCAGCTATGCAGACTGCCTAGCCTCAGTATCCACCTCATGCCAGTTTTATGCACTGTCAAGATGCACATCCAGTTTCCAAATGTTGACTTCTCAGTTGCTTTTCATTTGTTGCAGTGCTTTTGATGTTCTAATTATCAAGTGCAGGCTAAACCTATTTTCACAAGTGATACTAGGAATACCCCACACACACACACCAGCAATATTTGCATATGCTTGAAGATTACTCTTACGAGGTATATCACATGCTTTTTTGAAACTTGAACTTTAAATCTGAGTCTTATGGTGAGAATACAGCACATGCACCAGTTAGTCAGTTGTAACTAAGCAAGTCCCAATTATTGTCTGTTTGCAGCAGGTCATGGTGATGCCATTAGTGAAAATGAAATATTTAGACTCTTCCCCTAGGTAACCTAAAGCCTTTCCCCCCAAAAGTGGGCTTGGTTTCAAACAATAAATGCCATTGATAGTGATAGAGCTAAATGTGATCTCTTTTTCTCTCTTCTGTTGCCCATTGCTTAAACTACAATATTTTGATACTGAGAATATAGAGTTCTCCCACCCCTAGCATGACTATGGCTTTTGTGGGTGCCATATGGAATGTGATGGTGTGGCCATCTGTTAACTAGTACAGTGGTTCTTCAACTTTAACAATCTGAGAGCCATCCCAGTTTTGGTGGGTGTGTTTTGCAGACATCCCTCCCCCCAAGGTGTGTCACTAGTTCTTGCCATGTAGCAGCCTCCCCCCCTCAAAGTATAGGACCCATAGGGGCCTCCACCTCCTAGTTTTCTCAAAACAAAAGCTGCATGAGATAACACTTTCAAAGCAAGTTTAATGAAAATGTTTGTTTTGATTGTGAATGGCCTAAAAAGTTTGGTCTCAGTTATATAGGACCAAAATGACAAACGACCTAGGTACAAGTTTTAACCTCTCCTCTTCGGTGGAAGGAACTTTGCACCATAGAAATTCCTATGTGGGTTGATAATATCCTCACAGTGCTAGACCTGCAGCAGCTCAAGCATTCATTTAGTTACTACATTTATATGTCACGTATCTGTAGTCTGCATAGTAATTTACACTCTAATAAACACAGTGAAAATATATGCAAATTTGGATACTAACTCTTTGATGGCACATGTAATGAAGCTTTAAAAGGACCAGGTGGAATGACCACTGTGAGAGATTGTTCTGGAAAGGGAAAAGCCCACCCAGTAGTTCCAGCTAAGTCAGTAGAAAAGACTGCTGTTCCTCACCTCTCCTGCTGATGCATTCTGGTGGAATTCCTGTTGACAAAACAGAACACTCATTGGGAAAATCTTTAATATTTGTTAATTTCTATAGGGGGATGCTAGAAGTAGATGGTGTTAGAAATATTGCATCCCTTTGTGGTATTATGAAAACACAGGATATTTAAACGAAGCTATGTCACCTGCAAGGATGACACTGATGAGGTGCAGGCCATCTACTGACGTTGACCACATCCCCAATTTTTTCATGAGCCTCTTCTCTTAATTCTATCAGCAAAATGGCAACTAAGAGGATTTCTGACTGCATTTGTATTTCCTCAGGTTTATTACTTTTACTGGAAGTATCCCAGCTATTAAATAAGTTGACAGTTCTGCAGTAGGGGTCTAATGTGAAACTTGATTTAGCTACTTCAGGAATAATTTCAGGTTTCATAGAGAAACTCTTGTTATTCAAGGGTAGAGTTTTGAGAAGAAGAATGGCTATTACTAGCTAACCAAGGTAGACTCATTTTAAAATGCAGATTCAGGTGGGTAGCTATGTTGCTCTGAAGCAGTCGAACATAATTTGAGTCCAGTGGCACATTTAAGGCCAACAACATTGAAGAAGTGTACATGCAAACAAAAACTTATACCCAGAGTTAAACTTTGTTGTTCTTAAAGGTGCTACTGGACTGAAGCTTTGTTTTATTTTCAAACACTGCAAGAATACATCAGGCAGCTATGGGGCTTTCCTCAGTATGTATATTCCTGGAATGTGAGTGCATACCGATGCTTTTTGTTGTTGTTCAGTCACACAGTCGAGTCCAATTCTGCGACCCCATGGACCAAGTCACACCAGGCCCTCCTGTCTTCCACCATGTTGGTTATATCAGTAACACTGTCCAGCCATCTCATCTTTTGCCGTCCCCTTCTTCTTTTGCCTTCTGTCTTTCCCAGCATCAGGGTCTTCTCCAGTGAGTGCTCCCTTCTCATTTGGTGGCCAAAGTATTTGAGCTACAAAGTAGTTAAAAAGTAAATGGCAGAATAACAAGTAAATTACAGAAAAATAAGTCCACATTTACTTATATACTCAATTTATACCCTGCCTTTCTTCTCAATGGGAACCCAAAACAGGTTACATTTGCCTTTCCTCCATTTTATCCAAACAGCCCTGTGAGGTAGCTTAGGGCACAAGCATATGACTGGTTCCAAATCAGCCAGCAAGCTTCCATGACAGAACAGGGATTTGGCCCTGGTTCTCTCAGATCCTAGTCCAACACACTAATCATTCTAGAGTGGTGACCATACAATTATATTCCTCCTTTGCTCTGGAGCCTTCCCTATGCATCCTTTGAAAGTGCTGAAGATCTTTTTCTGAGTGAGAGATTACAGCTCAGTAGGAGAACACATACTTAACATATCAGATCAATTCCTCAGAGTTCTACTTAGAGAATCTTAGGTAGCAAAAAGCCAAAATGAACAGAACTAAAAATAACAAACGCATGGTTTAAGAAGACCAAATACTTTTTCTACCTCTGATTTCATCAGACACTTGCCAAACAGCTGGCTCCATAGTCTGGGTACAAAGGGAAGGTAGAAATGGCTTGGATTTCTTCACCTGTCCTTTCTTTTCTTTTCAAGTAATTGAGCTATGAGAATAAACTTTTGACCACATTCAAGGCTAACTGCATGGCATTGAAAAGAATCCATGTTTAGGTGCAATCATATGGAATAATCAGTATCAACACTGATTATCTTTGCAAAAGGTACATCATTCCAATAGAGCCGGAAGTCTGATACCCTGGCTCTCGGGCCTTATATTGGCTGTTATAAGTCATGGTTGACCTAAACGGTACTGTGCATACAACCGAAGCAGATGAAATTGGGAAAGCCTGTATGGCGGTATCCACATTACACTCACATATTACCCAAGGACATTCATGCAGTGCTAGTTAAGTGTTAGGAGAAAATGATTATTCTGCTCTAGAATGCTCTCTAAAGGCCGGCTGGAAACATCCAGTCTTGTACCACTTCTTTATTTGGCTTTTGAGAAGAAAGCAATTACTACCATACGCACCATGAAGAAACTGACAACCGGCTTTTTACATGGTTCAACAACACTAAAGTCTTGCCTGGGTTTGCAATTCTTTTGAGCAAAAAAAAAAATGCAGATAAGGGTGATGTAACAATAGTTGGATATCCAAAAAAATAATAATAAAGCCCTTCACCATAGGCTACCAAGTTAACAGTACTTAAGTAGGCCTTTCTTGGATTAACAACTAGAATCAGAGTCATAGAGTTGGAAGGGACCTCCAGGGTCATCTAGTCCAACCCTGTGCACAATGCAGGACATTCACAAATACCTCCCTCATACACATACATGCCCAGAAGATGGCAAAAACCTCCAAGATCCTTTGCCAATCTGGCCTGGAGAAAAATGGCTGACTGACCCCAAAGTGTCAATCAGCATTTTCCTGGATGTGTAAGAAGGGGCCACAAGAACGAAGCACTGATGCAACCCTTCCTGCCCTCCTTCTCATAATCTGCTTAATTCACAGAATCAGCAATGCTGTCTAGCCTCAGTTTTAAAACCTCAAAGGAGAATCTACCACCACTTAAGGAAGCCTGTTCCACTGAGGAACTGCTCTAACCATCAGGAAGTTATTCCTAATGTTGAGCCAGAAACTCTTCTGATTTAATTTCAACCCATTGGTTTTGGTCCTACCTTCTGGGGAACAGAAAACAATTCTGCACCATCCTCTGTATGACAGCCCTTCAAGTACATGAAGATGGTGATCATATCACCTCTCCAGGCTAAACATCCCCAGCTCCTTCAGCCTTTCCTCATCAGACTTGGTCTCCAGACTCACCATCTTTGTTGCCCTCCTTTGGACATGTTCCAGCTTGTCTGTATCCTTCTTAAATTGTGGTGCCCAAAAACGAACACAATACTCTAAGTGAGGTCTAATCAGAGCAAAGTGATACCACAACTTTATGTGATCTGGACACTATACTTCTGTTGATACAGCCCAAAATTGCATTTGCCTATTTAGCTACCGCATCATACTGCTGACTCATGTTCAGTGTTCGGTCCAATAAGACCCTTAAATCCTTTTCGCGCATACTACTACCAAGGCAAGTCTCCCCCATCCTATAATTATGTATTTGGTTTTTCCTACCTAAATGCAGTTTACATTTATCCTGGTTAAAATTCATTTTATTTGTTTTAGCCCAGTTTTCCACCTTGCCAAGATCATTCTCTATCCTGTCTCTGTCTTCTACTGTATTTGCAACCCCTCCCAATTTAGTATAATCTGTAAATTTAACAAGTATTCCCTCTATTCCTTCATCCAAATCATTTATAAAGGTGTTAAACAAAACAGGTCCCAGATCCAGTTGTCACTCCTCTCCAAGAGGATGAGAAATCATTCACAAGCACTCTTTGGGTGCAATCCATCTACCAGTAACAGATCCCCCTAACAGTAACAGGATTTTACCAACTTGTCAACAAAAATAGTATGTGGAACCTTATCAAAAGCCTTACTGAAATCAATAAACTATGTCTATAGCATTCATACTGAGCTTTAGCTTTCCTAACTTTTTATCTACAAGCACTGGTTGTTTGTATTCATCATTGGTTATAAGACTCTCCTTCCATTTCCCAAATGAGTCTTTTTTTTATTTCTCAAGACTTTAGAGAGCTGTTTATGGAACCACCTTGGCTTTTTAGGCTCTCCCATTTTTCCTTCTCATAGGAATAATTTGTGATTGTGCTTTCAATATTTCAATTTTAAGGAATTCCTACTCCTCTTCAACTCCCTTCTCAAGTATTTCTGGCCAAGGGATTTTACTCAGCATAACTCTAAGTCTGCTAAAAATTTGCTTTCCTGAAGTCCAGGCCATGTGTCCATGTACAGCTTTTCCCTTCCCCAACACTGTAAATTCCAAAATCGCATGGTCACTATCCAGAGTGCCCACTACCACCACCTCATCAACCAGTTCTTCCCTGCTGGTGAGAAACAAGTCCAAAATAGCAGATCCCCTTGTTTCCTTCTCTACTTTCCTGAAAATGAAGTTGTCAGCAAGACAAGTCAGGAATTTATTTGACCTTTCACGTTGTACTTCCAACAGATGTCCAGGTAATTGAAATTTCCCATGACCACTATATCCCTTCTTTGAGAACTTTGCAATCTGTTGTACGAGTATCTAAGTTCTCTGCCTGGCTTGGTAGTCTATAGCAGACCCCCACCATAATATCACTGTTATTTCCTACTCCTTTTATTTTTACCCAGAGACTCACAACTGAACTGCCATGATCAGATTCACTAATTTCCTCACAAGTATATATCTATCTCACATATGCTATGCCTCCACCCTTCCTTGTCTGTCCCTAGATAACTAGATAAACAGAAAAAAAAGAAATGATGAGTTCTGTCAATGGAGAAAAGCAAGACATGTGTCTGAGGGGAAGATGTGTCTAAAGCAGTGGCCCCCAACCTTTTTGGCACTGGGGACCGGCCCACCCACCGTGGCCCCAAGGCCAGCAGGGTAGGGGCACCAAATTCGGCCTCCCTCCCCCCCCTGCCCCCAGGAAAGGGTGGTAAAGCACCTCCCGGGTTCTTTAAAGGCCAACCCCCCCTGCTGATCAGCTGATCGGTGGGAAAAACCGCATGAAGACTGGGCTCCTATACCGCTCTGGGCATGGGAAGGAAAAGGGGAGGAGGCAAGGACAGCGGTGCCCTTTCAGCGGGTCGCTCACCACTGCTGCCCTCAGCGCTGACTGTGAGCATGCCAGAGGGGCATAGGAGCCCAGCCTTCAGTGTGGTTTTTCCCACCTATCAGCAGGGGGGGGGGAGGGTGTCAACCTTTAAAGAGCCCGGGAAGGCGGCGCTTCACTGCCCCTTCCTGGGGCTTCAAATTGTGAACTAGAGAGGGGAAGCGCCACAGGGGGAGAGGGGGAAGGCCTTGCTGCCCAGTTGCTAACTGGCTGTGAATTGGTACTGGTCCGCGGCCCAGGGACCTCTGGTCTAAAGGATCTGAAGTCCGTGTACCATTTAATTTGATCATAAATGATCTGGAATGAGGAGCAATGTGACTTCAGGGTCAGCCAATGAAGTGGATTGGTGACAGATATGATTCTTCTCAGAGGAAGTACTTACTGAAAGCTAGTACTACAAGATGATGGAAACATGATGCTGGACTTAGTCTGATCTAGGAGGATTTATATTATTATGCCAGCCATACAAAATCCTGTAAATATATAGTATTTATAATCCAACCTCTATGTTACAGAAAGTGAAAGATGATGAAAACTATATACAACAATCTGTAACAATCACAAGTCTTCCCCCCACACACAAGTTTTTAGTTCAGAACATATGAACTTTTATCTAATATAGCCCAATAAATATCTCTTATGCAGAATTAATGTCCTTCACATGGAGATCAAGTTTTGGATGCTAAGACACTAAAATACTATTCCAGATAATGAAATGCTATTCTACTCAAAACTCATACAAAAATTTGAACACATTTTCTTACATTAGCTTTATTTAAAACACAATTACATCTGTAGAACTGTTTAAAGTTATGGTAAATGTGTGTTTTAGATAATGCTTTCAATAGAAAACAAGGATTGCAATTTACAGAAAAGAATGGAGTACTTAAAATCCAATCAGATTACAAAGGATCGAAGTGAAGAAAATAAACAGCAATTTCTTCTTAAGCAAACAGTACTACCGAAAACACAGAAAAGCCTTATTCACAGGCTCAAGAGCCTGTCAGTCACTGTTTCATATACACAGTCAACCAGAAGTCCCACTGCAAGTCTTTCAGTATTTCAAAATAATTGGTTCTGACTTCTCTGGAGCAATATTTAGACTAGCAGTTTCTTCATGGCAGCCATTGTTAAATAAATTCAAAAACAAGGTTCCCCCCCCCAACCTTCACTTCTAGAAGCAAAGATCTGAAGTAAATTCACAGAGCACAGGTTTTCCCCTGAAGAAATGAATATATTTACAATAGGCAACCCTTGGGAGAGGTGCTAAGAATATAACCATAAATGCAACTTGCACCCCATCCCAAAACCATTACATAAATTAAAACAGACTGGACTAATTAAAATATAGCAATAAGAAGGATAACATGGTTGTAAAAACAGAGTCAAGAATGAACAGAAACCATAGGGTGCACAATACATGAGTTTGTAAGAAAGTGCCCTGAAAAATTCACAGACAGTCCACAAATACAAGCCACAAATACTTGGTCACTGGGTGCCAAGAAAGTTCAGAGGTGGGCAGATTTCAAGACCACTGTACAGATTTGGCTGAGGAGGTTGCTTATACAAGAACTAGACCTCCAACAGTGAGAGAATAGCATTCCAAAGCTTTGCTGAAGATGACCCAAGCAATGCCAGCACAGTGAGCCATCCAGTTCTCAGTCTATGAGAGAACAGAACCTGAGAATAATTTTGCATACTCTCACAACTTGCTGAAGGGATATACTAGTACGACAGGGACTTCTATGAATTTATGCTTGCCAATGGGAAGCACTCCAGCTGGTTCAGGATGATCAGGGAGGATAAAATACTCTTCAGGAATTTATTTGAACATACTACTTCATTTTCAATACTAAGAGAGAACAAATCCCTACTTGTACTTTGAGAGTATGTTTGGTCCAAGATTACGTACTGTCCATGCTCCCCATCATTTTAAACAGTACTGCTGACCTTGGATCAAATAAAAAAATAATTGTAATAACTCAAGAGTTGACATAGTAACTCCAGAATTAATACAGAAATTACCCTTAAAATCACAAAAAAGAGGAAGCTTTGAAATACATGGACAAACAGTTTTGCACACATGGCTTGAAAACAAATACAACAATTTAATAAAAATCTTCTTGAAGATCATTGAGCTGGCAATGTAAATGGAGCCTTTGTGGGATTATGAATGTCACTGGATCTTCCCAAATTGAAGCATGCTTGGTTTTGTTAAGTGGGCATCATGGTAAGTGGAGAGTTCTGAAAGTACATCCATCTGACCAGCAGAGCAATTCAGGACAATTTAATGCAGCTACTGCCAACTTCTTCAACCAGTTCAAATGTGCTTTAAGACTTGTTACACTTCCTCAGCTAGAAAGGGGTAGTCTCAATTACCTAACAAAATATACATCTTTAGTTTTCTTTCAAAAGAAATAAACTGTGCGAGAATCAACTGTCAATCATTTCAGAAAGTTCTAGCAGGAGGTCATCCTCATCTTTTCCAGGATCCAGATCAATCTCTGCTTCCAGTTTGCCTCCTGAGATTTCCCAGATCAATTTCTCAAAGTCATCTTCAACTGAGGAGGGTGCCTTCCCAGCTCCTGTTGAGCTCAGCCTGCGTGTCTTCACTGCCACATGGGAAGACGCTGAGCTTACTGTCTCGGCCTGCAATGTGGAGGCTCCCTGATTATCCACATATGGCTCAGATCTTCACAAAGACCAAAAGAAAGAGAGAGAGAGATTAGATATTTCCAATGAGGAAACAGGCATCACAGTTAAACATCTGGAGAAATCCTGACGTCTACAAAATGGGAGGTGGCAATAAATTGCTTTATAACTTCTTCTCTAGCACCAGATATGCCTAAATTATGAAAACTAAACAGTCAGGATTATGTAGATGTAGTAAATAAGAAGTATCAGTATCAAGACAGAACCAGGATATATTGCTTAACATGAAAAAATGCTTCCTAGAAAGTTTCATGACATGCTAGCTACTGGATGCTATTAATGAGAGGGACACAGGTCAAGTATATCTTAAACCATGGGATCCTACACTTTAATTCTAATGTTATATAGCTGTATTAAAAACAAAATTGAAGGCTGAAGAAACTGGCGCTTCCCGTGACAATTCCAGTGGAGTAGACAGGTTAGTCTACTGTAGCAAAACAATGCTACTGAAGCAAAAAAAAAAGGTGTCCACTGGCACCTTTAAAGACTAACAACATTATCTGAAGGAGTGATCTCTGTCTCGTGAAAGTTCGTACTGGAATTAGTCTTGAGGGTGTTACTGAACTTGTGTTTTGCTTTGAAGAAACCCGACCAGTGACTTGACATGTCAAGTGTGTTTTAAGTGGCACCTTCCAGATGGGGTGTCCAAACTTGTTAAGCCTGTGGGCACTTTTGGAATTTTGAAAATCAAAAGAGGACACCATTGCAAAATGGCTGCTTTGGTGACTGGGGCAAATAAAGTGACTGGCATGGGGTACTGGGATTAATCAAAATGTTGGGAGGCTGCTAGCCAAGCATTGTCCTATGATGGAGGCAGCTATTTCTGAATGGGTGCTCTCTACAGACACAAAAGTGATAACTCCGTGTTTCTTCTGAAGTGCTTCCAGCTCAAAAGCAGGACTAATTGCATTAGAAGAAACAGGAAGTCTCTATGGTGCCCATGGGCACCATGCTGGGGGCAAGTGCTCTAGATTAACAATTTCTGTGTGGCATGAATCCCTAATAGTAAGACTACTATCTGGAGAGCCAGCTGCTTAAATACGAACCTACCTATACACTCAGATCTTTATTGGAAGCTCTTCTCTGGGGATTTTGAAAGTGACATACAGATGGCAAAAATGGCCTTTTTTGCTGTTGTTCATGGGACCTTTCTTGAGACATGTCTAATTATTAGCATTTAGGCACCTGTCAAAAATCTTGTTTTCTTGTATCTTTGGAAGATTTCTCCTTGATCATTTTGCTCTCTCTAGCTGTAGTTATTCTGCTGTTCTTTGTTATAGTAATTCTATGATTTGGGCTTTATAATGTGATTTGTACAGTATTTTATTGTTAATGCACTATAACTAGTTTCATATTATTCAGTTAAGTTGCTTAAATTTATTCCCATTACTACCCCATCCAATCCTACATCAATGGGTTATTAAAACTTCCAATCTAACTTGCAAAGCTGATAAAGATACAATGAAACAAAAGTCCAGTAACCTTAAAAACTAACAGTTATTTCTATAGTGCCTAAGAGACAATAACAACTATGTATGATGTTATTTGGTTATTTGGAGCCAGTTTGGTGTAGTGTGTGTGGACTCTTATCTGGGAGAACCGGGTTTGATTCCCCACTCCTCCACTTGCACCTGCTGGAATGGCCTTGGGTTAGCCATAGCTCTAGAAGAGGTTGTCCTTGAAAGGGCAGCTGCTGTGAGAGTCCTCTCAGCCCTACCCACCTCACAGGGTGTCTGTTGTGGGGGAGGAAGATAAAGGAGATTGTAAGCTGCTCTGAGTCTCTGATTCAGGGAGAAGGGCAGGGTATAAATCTGCAATTATTATTATTCTATTTAACTGGCAGATGTGTATGCCATGCTTTTCCACAGAACCTGGTCTGAGGCTGTTCACAAAATAAAACATGACAGTAAAACACAGCTGTAAATAAATTAAACCAAATATAATATTACCTGATTTTACAACTCTCTTTCTCAGAAATGGCTACGGCATCCTCTGCAAAACCTGGAGCACTTGCCTGAGAAAACACATAAAAATAAGATAAATCACACACAGGTTCCTTTTCCATTTCAACTGTGATTATACCAGTTACTTCCTATTTCTCTTCTCTTATTCCAGAAGTGAAATTTTCCTCTCAGATAAATATGAGAACTGATACTTTCCCAAGGCTGAAAAGTTGCTGAAAAATTACAAAAATATTGCTAGTCATGTTATAAGACAGCAGAAGTTCATCAACAGTATGCAGCTTTCAAGATGGTCTAATCATGCTTCACTATACAGAGTTTCAATGGAAATCTAACAGCATGAATCTGTTTCCTTACCACAGCCGTGTTTTCTGATGGGAGTTCCTTTGTGCTTGTGTTTGGGATGGGGCTCAGAGGTTTCACTGCTACAATAGCAGTGGGGTGACACTCTGATGCTTTCCTCTTCAATGCCTGCTTTGCTGGAGATGTGGGTTGCACTCCAGACGGCTTCATGTTCACCTTGGATTTGGCTGAAATATGTAAATCAAGATGCAGCCAGTCAAGTCAGTAAATAACAATTTATTATTTTATTTAGTACAAGATCACCATCAAAACATTTGTTCCTCAGAGGGCCCTTTTTACAAATACTGTATAAAATCAAATTTGTGAAGCACAAAACTGAACATTTTTAGAGGGCTGACATAACTTTTTGCCATTCAACACAGTCCTGATGTTTTTCACACAGAAAACACTTTCCTTTCCAGATGAAAGTTGTTTCATTATCTTTCGGATGTCCTCTGAGCATCTGCTGATTAATAGTGTTCTGCATGAGGAAACAATCCTTCCTGCAAGCATCTCACTCTGCCTTTGACTCTACACACACATTTATGCATGTGTGTCTAGATATTCCTTACGCAAAGGATTAAGATTTAGGATTACTAGATCCATAGCCCAGGCTATAGATTAATGGGGACATTTTACATTTAACTCATGTCTTTAGGGTGTAATATCTGGCAAAAGTAGAGATGTTAGAGAGTTGTTGCTGAGTGCTTGCTACATTTGCACAGGCAATGGGAAGGGGGCAAAGGAAACCCTTTAAAAAGCAGTTTGCCTTGATTTTGGTGGTAAATGGTTTGCTATCATTTTTAATGAAATCCCAAACAATCAAATATTCAATTTTTTAATTATCAAAATTCCATATCAAATTCCCAACATGCAAATTTGATTTTTTTTGTGTTGGTGCCAAATCCTAGACCTGGTGTTTGGTGTTGGTGCCAATTCCTAGAGCTGGTAAGAGAGAGAAAGGATGTAAAAACTTATTTTGGAAATCATGTTTTTTTGGATCTTCACAATCAGTTCTGAGCAAAGTTCTGACTGACACATGGCAGGAACATCCTGTTCCTTAAAAGCCCATTTTATATGACTTTCTTCTGTGCCTCAAGGAAAATGTGCAAGCATGACTTAACACACAATTCAGTTCTTTCCCTGAAGGGTTTAAAGCTTTAAAAATATGAACATAGATGTTAGTACTTTAAAAACCTCTTACCCCTTAGTACATCTCATGCAAGCTAACCTCTTTTTTTTACTCCAGTTAGTGTAAAAAACATGCTGCTTACCTTTAGCTCTGCATTCCATAGACTGAGTGGAAAGGCCCAAATCTTCTGATTCCACATCATCTGGCATTGCTTCTTGGGACCTAGCCAACAATCTCTTTGTAACTGGATGGATTTTCTCTTTTGTCACTGGGGACTCAAAGCTTGTAGTCACTGGGGCCTTCCCTGCAGCTTGTTCTTCCCCAGTAGCTGGCACAGTCACTTGTTCCTCAAGGGGGGTTCTCTCCTGTTGCTGTTTTATCCGTTGCTTTTCCTTTCTTATCTCTTCTAAGCTCTTCACATAGACTTTAGAATGTGAACCGCTGGCACTGCCATCCAAAGGCTAATTGGAAATCAGAAGAATAAAAGGTTGAGAATAGGACCCCAATGACCATGTGTGTTCTCCTCAGCTAGATGGTTCTTGTAATGGGATGCAGACTTCCTATCTTTATACCCTAGAAGTGCAGTCTGCAGAGACTATGAGACGACAGCATTTGATGTCCCTTGATCAGACCAGGAGAGAACTCATTTCTGGGTGGAAGCACAGAATCATAGAGTTGGAAAGGACCGCCAGGGTCATCTAGTCCCCCTACACAATGGAGGAAATTCACAAGCACCTCCCCTGCTACACATACACAGAGTGACCCCCCCCCCACTCCATTCCAAGCCCAGAAGATGGCAAAAAAGAAAATAAAAGGTCAGGGAAAAACCTCTCCAGGATCCTTGGCAAAACTGGCCTGGAGAAAAGTTGCTGCCTGACCCCAAAACAGCATTTCCCTGGTCATGTAATGATACATGGTGTGGTTTCAGCTGATAACCTTTAACTGTGGAGGCCTAATTCAAAGCAGCTTAATAAATCTGAATAGTACAGGAAACATAAATAACACTTAGTCCACTCTTTGAAATAAGGAATATACAATGCAAGATGCTGAAGAACTTCCCATGTTGCCTAGCCCTATGTGGTGCTTGTTGCAGGACAAGGGTTTCCAATTTTTTTTTTTTTTGCCTTTTACATTCACCATTTTTTTTTTGCCTTTTACATTCACCATTCTAGGCTGGATATAGCTGTATCACAAATATAGCCCAATGGCATATCAAGTCACATGCCACAGCATGTCAAAATATTAGCAGACTTTAGAGGTGTGCATTTGGTATAAACAAACCAATTTTTTTTTTTGGGGGGGGGGATATTAATTTAATTCAGCTACCAATATAGCTGAGTCCAAAAAAGCCATTTTTTTTGGGGGGGGGGGGCTTTTATTCAGGTCAGCTATACTGTGAGCTAACACCTGCTGAGGTGGTGCAGAGTTTTCAGTTCCACACCACCCCAGATGATCGTCTTGCAACTCCAAGCTTTGTGCCATCTTGGATGGGGGGGTCTGCAAACAAGTCAATGAGACAGACAGGCAGATTTGTGGGGATTTTTTTTTCCTGTTTACTCTTCTGTCGCTGTCCCTTTGAAGTAGACTGACAGATCACAGGGAAATTGCCTCTCTTCTTTCTGTTCCCTCTCACACTCTCTCTTTTCTTCTCACACACATATCTAAGCTGCAAAGAGGCACCAGCTGAAGATAAAACTTTTGCAAAGTACGAAGGTGAAAAAAGGTTCCCTTTAAATGCACTCTCCTCCACCTGGCCTTCTGCAAGCTGAGCTGCAAAAAAACTCTGAAGGCTTCCAGGTGAACTCACTGTTTCGCAGTTCACTCATAAAAGTTCAGCTTGAAAAAGGCACGGCATTTAAAGGGACTGCAGTTCTTTAAATGCATTTTCCCCTCTGTTGTTTCCAATGGGGGCACCTTCTCCTGAGGTCCAGAGAACTGGACCCCCAGCCCAATCTTTTTAAAACTGGGGTGAGGGGGGTGTTGGTTTGAAGCATCCTGTGTGAAAAACTGAGCAGACAGGCCAACTGCCAGGTAGCAGTCTTGGCCTTCTGGGCTGAAGCAAAAAATTGGAAACCTCCAACAAAAAACACAAAGATCAGCAATTTCATTCCAGAAGGCCGTGGGTACAACTGGACACCAGCACCATTTAAAATCTGTACACCTGTACAACTTTGCACATAGAATTCTTAACAGGATGAGAACTTAAGGATCGTGCCCCAAGACATACTTTTCCTCCCTCTACTCCTTCCAGCGTAAGGAAGAGTTCTGGAGAACCTGAAAGCTTACAGATAGTTCTATTATTTTGGTTGGTCCTAATATGGCTTTTATTTTATATTTTGCTTTAGGCTAATGGAGTTACTTCCAAACTGTTTTGACTTAGATACTGAATAGTGGTTTCAAGGATGCTAGGTATTATAAAAAGTGAACAAATAGCACTACCAAGGCCCCTGTTTCTAATATGCAGAATGCCTTATGGAATGTAATGGAAGACTTACCTTTGTAGTGGCATCTGCTGGAGAAGTTCTGGTAGAGGACTTCAGCTCCAGAAGCTTCTTTTCGTCCCTTCCAGGAGCTGTTAAATACCATATTGTTAATTGTAAGTGAAGAATCATCTCTCCCAATAACTGCAGGCTTTGCAGCCTACACCATCAAAGGATTACAAGACTCTGTAGTCTACTGTCTTTGATTACAACAATGTAATCTAATAGCCACAATTCACAAAGCTCTATATATCAGAGCAAGGGCAACTTCTTGTAATGCTCAAGCAACCTTCCCTTTCTCCACCACTTGTGGGCCAAGCTGTATTTCATTTGTTTATTCCCAGCATATATATATACTGGACAACAAACTTGCCCTCCACGGTTTATGCAATATTACATTCTTAAATGGACAGACCATTTCAACAGCGAGTCTCTAGAGCTCAGCAAATATCTCAGTACCTTCACAGTTGAGTACTCTGTCCTTGAAAATGCCAAACACTGCCCTGCAATCTTGCTGGGGATGGTGAGGACTTAAAAACTGGCAGGGCTGACTGACACTGCACATTGAGTAGTTAATGACCCAACTTCTATTCACCTATTCAAATGCCCCCCCCCCCCCCCCCCACATCCACACATGAGCATTGTGAAGGGAAAAAATGGGACAGGGAACAATGTATTAGCCTCCTAAAACCTTGTTTGGAGATTAGAATCAGACAGAAAAGGTTCTGACAAACAGAAAAGCAGCATGGGTAGGTTCTCTGTCTCCACACTTGGCACCCCAGCACTGCAAGCAGACATTCCTATATCCTAATCTGAAGTAACCAAGAAGGAAGGATATCTTTGTGCCTGTCCTTCTACACCATCACCTGCTTCAGCAAGGAAACTGAGCACAGGATGAATATTCAAAAGCAAAAAGCTGTCAGATAAGGCATGTGGGGTCTACCTGTCGGCTTTGTTATGCAGAGCAGTCTTTTCCCAGGGACAGCACGTTCAGGTTGCATGAGTGTCTTTGAGACATTTTCCCCACTCTGCTGCATGCGAAGAGCCTTCTCTTGCTTAATTTCTTCTAGCGTTTTGATGCGCACCTCCCTGAAGTCCTTGGCTTTGCCAGAAGGCTCCTCCAGTTTTCTTCTACTGGATACAACTGAAACCAAAGAGCCCTGCTTCTGAGACTCACTGTCAAGCTTTGGTTTGCCAAGGCTCTCTTTTTCAGCTTTTATCCTCTCCTCTTCCAATTGTCGCTGCTTCTTCTCAGCGAGGACTTCAGAAAAGGTTTTGATCCTGATCACAGGGGGGGATTTTGACACTGAACTAGGATCATCTGTTGTACAAGAAACTTCACCCTTGGGTGGAATTTCTCCTTTTCTTTGGTTGGCTTTCTCCAAGCGAATCTCTTCAAGTGTTTTCACATGGATTTCACCTGTAGGTTTGGCAGCATGCTCTGCACCATTGGGGAAGAAAATTCTCACTTTAAGAAACCATCTTTTCTTTAAGAGCATAATCCTTTACTATTATACATTCATCTTGCTCTATAAATGCAGCATCACCCAGGTGATTAAATAATCTTTTGCTAATATGCCAATGTAATCCTAAATGGGCTTTGTGCATCTCAGATTTGGTACTGCCAAATCATTATAGATCATATTGCAACCTATGGCAGATTTTCATATACTGAAGCAGACTTTCGGACAGAATGTTGAACACATACAACAGTCACTAAGTACAAGATTTCTAATACAAGCAAGCACAGAAACTTAAAAGCAATATGCTACAGTAGAAAGACTGAGCCTCTTATGACTAATCCTCCTGCAAAAAATACTGAGAAAGTTGACTTTAGAACATTTCAACAACAACAACAAAATTACCTGTTTCCATATTGTTCTGCTCAGCTGGTAAGCCTAGTCTCTCTTTAAGAGATCTGGGAACTTGTACTGCATTAAAAAAAATAAAGCAAACTGTCTCCTATTTTGTTATTTACAGGAAAAACCATGAATGAATGCAAGATATCCATCAGTCTCTACCTTACTTTGGTCACCCATCTCCATAACTCTCCCTCCAGCATTCTTTACTCCTTGCAGATTTTCAGTTTTTAATTTGAATAATTTATGTGAAAGCATCTATTTATGTTTGAATATAAATATTTGCTTGATATGCAAAATCTAAAGTAGGGATTTGTCAACCACAGGAAGTACATATTCCTGTATGTGAAGACAGCCATTATCTCTATCTTAATGTCCTTCTCTTACACAAAATAGTAGTTAGACTGATATGTTTAAACAGCCTCTCTTTAAACAGCTTCTCTTGAAACATATTCTGTGTTACAAGAAAAACTATAATGACAGTAAGCAGGCTGCCAGTTCTATCACATGTGTGCTGGTTTTAAAAGTAGTTATTTTTAAAATGAAAAAGAAGTTTTTAAATCTCAGTACAAACATTCCACTTTAACTGTAGTAAACGGAATGCATATTACTATTGCAATGGCATACCTCTCTTTGGTGTTTTCTCAGCATTGTCGAAGGAGTCTATTCTCTTTCCCAGTCTTTCAGCAAGGCTGCGTTTTAAGGGAAGACCACTCTCGGCAACTTAGGGTGGAAAGAAAACCAGTAGTTTATCTTCACGAGGTTTTCGTTAGTTATTAAAATATTCATACCTCACCTTTCCCATGTGGATCAAAGCAGCTTACAGTTCCAAAAACTAAAATGCAAAATAGGTAAAAACCCAATTTATGCACCCCTGCACCAGTTTATGCAGCCACTACACCAACTTTGTCTTCTATAAACCGTTACTCTTTCATTTTATATAAGAGACCTTTTGGATCAAAGGAGGACTTTAAAATGCAAGCAACAGATTAATGGGATTTGAGCTGAAACAGACTTGATCTTATGAAATCTCTCTACTAAAATATCAAATGTAATGAAAACTCTCCCTGCCAAAACATTCTACTTGGTCCCATAAACAGCACAGGCTTTTTGTGGTTTAAAAATACAAAACAAAAATGAGTGCATTATCAGAACTGTGCAGCTACAATAAAACAAAAGATTTGGCATCTTAAGATTTTTGTACAATAGCAGAGGGCAACAGTGGTCCCCCCCTTCTCACCCATGGGAGTTTTCCGTTTTCCTAGTCTCTCTGCAAGAGTCAATCGAATTTGAGGCTCCTCTCCTGAAAACAAAGATTGAAATGCAAGTAGCTAACTTTTCTTTAAGGGAAAAAAATCATACAGCATATACAATTTGAACAAAGATCAATTTATTAAACTATAAATAAATGATAGATAATACATTTTAAAAACTTATCTAATTGGATTACCAGGCTGCTAAAGGAACACAGATATTTTAATATCGACTATGAAACAAAGTAAAGGAAAATGAATTGTGATAGACACAGGGTTGGTGCTAGGGTTTTTGGTGCTCTAGGTCAGGGGTCCCCAACCCTGGGGCCGCGGACTGGTCCCAGTCTGCGACCTGTTTCCAACTGGACCGCGCCTCGCCCCCCTGTGCAGCCTCATGCCCCCCCGCGGCACCTCCTCTTTCTCCCATTTTCAATATTTAAAGGCCAGGGAAGGGGCCATGAAGCGCTTCCTAGGCCGACCCCCCTCTGCCAATCAGCTGATCGGCAGGGGAACATGTGGCAGTAAGCGGCAAGGACGGGTCGCTCGCCGCTGCTGCAGTTTCCTCCGCTGATCAGGTGATCAGCCCAGGAGGAGGGGGCAGTCTGGGAAGCGCTTCATGGCCCCTTCCCCGGCCTTTAAATGGTAAAAACAGGGGGCAGCGAGGCTGCGTGGGGGGGGGGCAGCGAGGCTGCACAGGAGGGGGGTGGAGGAAAATGGAGGGAGAAGGAGGCACCACGGGGGGTGGGGGGAGGTCGAATTGGGTGCCCCCACCCTGCTGGCCAGCTGTGAGGTCGGTCCCTGGGGCCAAAAAGGTTGGGGGCCGCTGCTCTAGGTGAGCTGCCCACTAGAGACCCCACTCTCTGAAATTTAAAAAACAGAGATCTGTAGGAGAAATGAAGAAACTTGAAACTATTTACATTTTTTAATTTAACGTTTTTTATTTTCAATTTTTTCTTTTTTAAAAAATTGTGAGATTAAGCAATAAAACTTGTGTGAATACTACTTGATCTTTTTAGCCAGAGGTGCCAGGGACAAGACCTTCACATGATCATTTCTACTTGATCCTTTTAGTTGGAGCTGCCAATGACAAGATCTTGTGCATGTGAGAAAGATGCTCTACCAATGAGCTATGGCTCCCACCCCATGGCTCTGTTAAAGTAGAGTAGGAAGGGTGAGTGGCAGCAAACAATTTCAACAGGAGCTAGTTTTTAGTAACTGTTATTGTCTCTTCTTCAGCTGTTACAATTGGTTAATTTATTCCTGTCGGGCTCCGGGGAATGCAAAACCGGCCAGGCAGCGTCTGCGCTCCATGGAGCCTGCTTTCCATTGGGGAAGACAGGCTCAAAGGAGCACACACACCGCACATGGGGAGAGGGGGCGCCTGGCTAGTCAGGTGACACCCTTGGTGGCCACCTACTTGCCCTACTCCCACGCACGGGTCATGGATAGAGGGCTACTTGCAAAATTAGGTTATTCAAATTTATGTCATTTTACCAGCTTATAGTTTAAAAATTAACACAAAAAATCATAAAACATCAAAGTTAAAGTCAGAGTAAAGCTATCAAACTACAACTGGCTGGGCATGCGTATATAAATGACAGTGTAAAATTATCCATGCTATTTATTTAAATTTATATCCCGCCTTTCCCATGAATGGGCTCAGGGTGGGTCACATCAATAAATTAAAACAAAACAATTACAATAAATATCAGACAATAAAAATGTTAAAACAACTTAAATTAACAATATACTAATCATGAGTTGGCATTGTGCTGGTTGTAATATTAATACCTAATCTATAAATGGTTAGCCGATACCTGAGTGATGTAATCTTTGGCAGTATTCTAGCATCTGAGTTGCAATAGGGAGGCCAACTGAATGACACCCGCTGCCTCAACCACAGGCCTGGCAGAATAGCTCCGTGTTACGGGCCCTGTGGAATTGTAACAAGTCCTGCAGGGTCCTGATGCCAGACGGAAGCATGTTCCATCAGGCCAAGGCTAGGGCAGAGAAAGTCCTGGTTCTGGTTGAGGCTAAGCAAACATCTCTCAGGCCAAGCACAACCAGCAGGTGATGGTTCACAGAATGCACGGCTCTCTGGGGCACATACAAGGAGAAGTGGTCTCTCAGATATGTCAGGCTCAGGCCACATAGGGCTTTAAAGGTCATCACCAACACCTTGAAGCAAATCTGGTACTCAACCAGTAGCCAATGCAACTGGAGGAGCACCAGCTGGATGCCCGCACAGGAATCACAGGCACGCTGCCATGTTTTGCACCAGCTGAAGTTTCTGGATCAACTTCAAGGGCAAACCCACAGACAGCGGGTTGCAGTAATCCACTCTGAAAGTGACCATTGCATGGATCACTGTAGCCAAGTCCTGAGGGAAGAGAGATAGGGGACCAGCAGCCTGATCTGCCAAAGATGATAAAAAGCAGACCTGGCAACTGTGTAGTGACCTGGATCTTTATAGAGAGTGAGGCATCCAGGATCACCCCCAGGCTCCTCGCCTTCTGGGCCAGGACCAATGGCGCCCTGTCCAGGGTAGGAAGCCTGATCCCTGAATCACACTCCCTGACTCAGGTACAGGACCTCTGTATTAGAAGGATTTAACTTCAACCACCTCTGCCATGACCAATCGGCAGCCTCCAGAGCCCTGTCCAAATTTTCTGGGGTGGAGTCAGGGCGACTATCCAACAGCAGATAGAGCTGGGCTCATCAGCATATTGATAGCAACCCAGCTCAAACCCCTGGGGCAAACTGGGTGAGGGGGCACATACAGATATTTAACAGCACTGAACACCACCCTCTGTCCCCGACCATGGAGAAAGGTAGAAATGCATTGTAGGGCAGTCCTTCAAACTTCTATGTCGATATATGCATTTAGGATTAAATCTTACTGATGTATAATGTGTATTTTCTTACATGAGATTATTCTGGCTAGAGGCTCAACAAAGTGATGTGACATGGGCTGAATATTCTTTGTTGCCCTCCTCATGAACTACTCAAACTTTTTTTGGAATTCCAAATGTTGTTAATAGCCAAGCCACAAACTGGATTCTAATCCCCTGAAAAAAGGAGTTCAAAAAAGTGGACATCTTCTCCATGGCTTGTGATTACAACTGAATCATGCCTTTGTAGAACACTTAGGGTTTGTAGGCTAATATCAGCAAGAATTGAAAGTCACTGCTATTTGAATATATTGCAACTGCATGTGATATGATCCTGAAAACATGCCTGCTTGTATTAACAAATCCTTAGCAGTATATAAGGTTCTAAGACATAGCCCTAATTTAGCTTACATAAAAGTTTGTTTGAACCCCTTTTATCTTAAGAAGTGGTCTGATACAACTTTAAGAACGTGCTTTGCTAGGAATACATCAGTCAAGTCTGCAGCATACCAAGAAAAAAGTATCACTGATAAACTATGGAGAGCAAATACATCTGAAAAAGCACTATGCTCATGAGCACTGCATACCTTGCTTTGTACATAATGTCACTGTTCTGACCACAGTTCGTACATTCTCCTTCTGCGGGCCTGGAAGTGTCTGGGCTTGGACAGCAACTTCAGGGGGGCTGTCTGCTCAGAGCAAAACAAAGCTTTATTAAGTTCCATTATTTACCATTTCTATAGTGCTCTTCAGAGTGCCTGAAGAACTTCATATACATTTTGCTCTATTATCATCCCACCTTTCCTTCAAAAAGTTCAAGGGACTATGGGACATCATCCAAACATTCAATTGAAACATCCATGCTTCTCAGCAAAAACTGGTAAGCATAACTGCATATATATCGGTACTTGTACTTATGCAGTCATTTGACTTAACATGGAAATTGCATCTCAACGTGCATAACTCCTTTTACAGATTTACACACAAGTTGGTACCCAAACTGAATCTCCATTCTATTACACAAAAGGTAAATTACTATGAAATCACATTTTTCCATCCTTGATAACTTTTCCCAGGTGTTACATTTCAATACAAAATGAAGAGTATGTTGGCATGACCCTCACTCTTAATTCCAGGGGTGACCAAACTGTGGCTCTTTCACACATACTGTGTGGCTCTCAGAGCCTCCACTGCCTCATCAGTCAGCATGGAGAAGGCATTTCTCTTCATCAACCACTTCTCCAAACCAAGCCAGCCGGAATCTTGGAAAATGCATTTAAAGTTGCATTCTTTCCACCTTCCCTCCCTCTGTCTATTTGCCTGCCTGCGTGCCTTCCTTTGTGTCCCGTGGCTCTCAAACATCTGGAATTTATTCTATGTGGCTCTTATGTTAAGCAAGTTTGGCCACTCCTGCTTAATTCTTTCAAAATGCTAAAGTAGCTTGGAAACAATTTAAGTTTGAAAAAAATCTGTTATGATTTATATTGCCAACACAATAGCTAAAATGTTAGCATCTAAGCATAAGGGAACCTTACTGCTTAAGGTAGGAAGTCCTCAAGTACATGGGAGAGAGGATAGAAAAACCAACTCACCACTTTGCTTCTTTGTCTTTTCTTTCAGTTTTTTTAACTTGAGTTCTTCAAGAGTTTTGATTCCAAAATTTAAACTATCATCTGAAAAAAACCCAGATGTTTGAATGACATATGTGGACCAATGGCCAGAGATTTCACATTCAGTATCTCTTCTACAAGTGTGTGGGGTCCAGCTGGGCTTCTCTGATGGGCCACTAGTCATTTGATTAGCTGTACAGATTAAAATAACATTAATCAAACCATATTGCTGGTTTGATTCTCTTTCTGTCCTCTTTCCTGGTGTAGGGATCATATCTGGAGGGTTTAAATGGCTCTAAGCCAGCAGAAATCTGGGAGTGAAATGCCTTTCAGGGGGCACTTCACCCCTCCTGTCTACTGGCCACAGTTTTCTCAACCAGCAGAAAGAAGGGGATGAAGTGCCTCCCAGGGGACATTTCTCTCCCTCCTTTCTGCTAACCAGTGAGAGCTGCAGATAAGAGGGGATGAAGTGCCTCCCTGGGGCACTTCACCCACTCATGGCTTCCCTTTCAGGGGTACTTTACCCCTTCCTTTCTGCTGGGGCAGGAGAGCTGCAGCCAGCAGAAAGGAGGGGGTTAAGTGCCTCCCAGGGGGCATTTCATCCCCTCCTGTCTGCTGGCTGTGGCTTTCTCCAGGCAGCAGAAAGAAAGGGCTGAAGAGTCTTCCATGGGGCAGTTCACCCCCTCCTTTCTGTTGACTGGGGAAAGCCATGGCCAGCAGAAAGGAGAGGTGAAATACTCTCTGGGAGGCACTTCACCCCATATTTAGCCCTCTAGTTTTGCTCCTCCCTACTTCAAAGCAAAAACGTGATTTGTGCCCACCCCTAGCAGCCATTCTGTGGTTGCACCCATCACCCTGTGTCACAATGCCAAAAATGTCCACAGGCTCAAAAAGTCTGAGGACTCCACTATATAATCTATGGTAACAATGTCTTTCACAAGACAATGGCACTAATATAATCTTGATGACATAAGCAAGTTTACTTGCAGATCTTATCAGAGATCTTTCTCCTCTGAGATCCTGAAAAGTTAGAGTAAATCATACAAAGTTACAATGACCAGTATATCTTTTCATGTTTCTTAAATCTTCCAACAATATAAATAAGTGCATGCATGCAAGTCAACATTAGCAGTACATCATAGTCTTAAAAGTAAAAATTGTGGACATTCAGGAGGACATGGTATGGTCTGTTATAAGAATATTGAAAAATCACATTTGGACTATGTCAAACACACTAATTACCTTTTTTTGTGCTAACCATTGATTTCCGAGTAGAAACTACCCGTAATCCATTATGAGTCTCTGCATTGGTTTGCTGAAGAGGAATTTTAGAGTCATCACCTTCTTCAGATAACTGATCTGAAAGAACAACATATCAACAATCTAATCCCATGTTTGCTCAGTAGTACTCTTAATTCAATGTGACATTCTCCCACACACAACCACATAGGATTACAGTCTTAAATTTCATCTGGATTTTCTCACCTTCTTGATATTGGAAAACCTAGTGGGATTCTTCTGAATAATATTTCTAAATAATCTGCATATGTAACGCTTGCCACACACAGTCATGAATACGTAGATTCTAGCTTTAGTGTGAATAAAATGGAGCAACTAATCAAATCTCAAGATTACAGAGCTTTGTTTTTGTAATTGTATTGTCATATTTCATAAAATAAACTGCATCCTGGATGTGATATAATTAGAAAAAAATATGCATCTGTCTTGCTGAGGAGAAAGGAACACACAAGGTCTTTCTCATCTTCCTTTTAAGGTATTGGTTGTGAGGGGACCTTTGGGAAATTAGTACACATGGTGGCGTGGGAAACAACAGAAGAACCTCATCAATAATGAATACAAAACGTGTTGAGAGTACTTTGCCTGCTTCAGATGATTGAAGGCCTAATTTGATAAGCCTGAAAATACAGTGGCAATTTGCTAGAAAAGGGATCAGATTGAATTTTGTTTGATTAGTTAATTGTTTTAATTAAATTTGCATTTTATCTATGTTGCTACTTCCATTAAGGACCAATAGGTTACAAACTGATTAGAATTAAGGAATGTTTTAGTTTCGTATGTATTGAAATAGAGAACTTTCATGCTTTAAGGAAATATACTCTGCTCACCATCATCATCTTCGTCATCATCCGCAGCATTAATTACAACAGGTGGATGTGTAGGGCTAGGGACATTTTCAGAGTTTTCCACCTTCATTACCCCACGCAGCTGGGGAGATGGATTGGACTGGACAGAAAGCTTATTTTGCTGCAGCGAAATCTGTGTCGTCTTTATATCTTCTTCTACAAATTCAGTGACATTTGGAAGAATAGCTAAAAGGAAGACCAAAGACCCCATAAATTACAAGTATTTAGGCCACTATGCCTATACCTGTCAGATTACATTAGAAACATGATGTTATGATAATAATCAGTTAGGATTCTGGCCAGTATTAACAACCTTGCTAGATGCTATCACTATTAAGACCTCTGTTTCTAATCAAAATGGCACACTAGAATCATAGAGTTGGAAGGTACCTCCAGGGTCATCTAGTCCAACCCCCTGCACAATGCAGGAAACTCACAAACACCTCCCCCTATTAGGGATACAAGAAGGAAAGAAATTACGACAAGGCAGTTTTGATTATAATCTCAACTTTATCCACACAAAAAAAGCACCACCAACTGGATCAAACAAAAGGTTTATATAGCAAAATACTATTTAACACAGTTGTCAGTGTTTGGGAGCATAATAATCAGGGAATGATGATGAAATGATGCACCCGGTCGTGCATCCTGAATTTCTGAAAACATCTCCCAGACAGCTGCTTGACATGCAGCTGCTGGCTAGCAACTTCATCTAGTAAAGCAAATTTTTGGAAGCTGATTGAGGCGATTTTAATAGTATCACCAGAAGCCTCTAACAAGAAAGGCTGCATTGCTGTGGTTAAATTTATCTGAACCACATTAGGAAACCACTTCACACAACTGGTGTGAAAGAAACTACTTTCAAAATCACTCTGCCTCAAGATGTAGACAGGCCTTAACTTTAAAAAAAAATCTTTGTACAGCACTTAGAAGTTTCAGGAAATTCATTCATAACAAAATGAAGTTATTCCTGTGTAGCTTCTATTCCCTATAATTTTCCAGATGCACATTTGAAGGAAGGGAGAGTTAATAACTCAGGTTTTTTTAAAAAGCCATGTATGGCAACTGTATGAACACACTTGTAAACACACCATAGCAGAAGAAATATTCAAGAAAAAAAATGCAACTCACTTTTACTTGGAGGTAGAAAAAGCCCATCAACAAAGCGTCCCTTGCTGTGGTGGAATGCACAGTTCAACTTCTGACATCCCACTGGTTGATTCTCCCAAAAGCAGGGAATCTCACTACGTTTTTTCTGTAAGCAGAACAAAGTCATTAAGTATATTTAAGATGAACCTACAAGCCCACATCAGGCCACAACCCAATGAGATAATAAGGGCTGAGTCAGAGAAGACATGTCCATGGGTCCAACTCATGTACGTCTGCACCAATTTAAAGCCTAATGAAGCAATTTAAAAATGCTGTGAGGGCCCAATTTTGAATGGGTCTGCAGTACAGTGGGATGAGGTGCTGCTGGTTCCCTCCACACATTTTTTTCTAGTGCTGAAACAGTACAGGGGGACTGCAGTTCAGTGCTTGAAAAGACATGGGGGGACAAGAATGCCTCATCCTGCTCTACTGTAGGCCTCATCAGGCTAAGTACTCCTGCTATTTTAAAATCACCGAATGACACTTTAAAACAGTGTTGCCTATGGGTCAGACTCAGGGACACCATCATATCTAGTTCAGATCTAAAACTACATACCTTTTAAAGCTTAAATAGTGCATTAGAATAAGAAATAACACAAAATCTCATTTCCCATGGAGAAATTACTTCATTACAATGGCCAAAATCCAAAGCACTCTTCTCAAATATCGTCTGCTGATGGCCAAGACCCAATCATTATTCTCCTTCCTTGCACTATGTTATCATTCTTCCCAGATTCAGCAAACTACCATGTCTTCCAGCAAAACAAACAACCTAGGATTTTACTTTGAATGGATTTAGGTTGGAATTATCAAAATAATCACAGTAAAAGCTCTGAATATTTTTGCTTCTGCCTTAAACCATACCCACCTCTTTAGAGTTCAACTAAAGGCTCCATGCTAAGAATACCACAAATAAGTAAGTCTCAACAATGCCAGCCCTCTTTTACAATGACAACCCATGTCAAATTAACTATGTTTTGACAATGGTTATTTAATACTCACATCAATCTCCATGTGTCTAAACCGGCATATACTCCTGAAACATCGTCCTTCCTGCCAGAGGGTGCAGACAGTTTCATTCCCCAGAGCAGCTTCACAGTGGCGAAATGGGCAACTATCTCCCTGTGCAGAGCCAAACACAAACACAAAAACCCATCATCATCTTTTTGAAAACTACAGAACAACAAAAAAAGAACAATCGCCCGACCAGCCAGGAACAAAGGCTGGTAAACCACCCTACCCCCAACATTCTAACTACTAGCAAAATGCAAGTCTTTATGCTAGAGAAGATTTGCCAGAAGGAAGGGCCTGTACATTGCATCCAAAGGACAAGCATTGGCCATGAACTACCCAGAGTCAAAAGTGGCGGGCATACTTTGTTTCCACCTTTAAACTATGATAAACTGCAGTATTTTTACATTTCCCCACAGAATCAAATGGCAGCTGTTCACTTATATAGATGAAAAAGTAAAGGTGTGTACAATGTAACCAGTGGTACTAGGACTAGATATATCTTTTGCCCCCAATGAATCAGTGTCTGGAGAGAGAGGTGTAATTTATTCCTCCCAACTAAGGCCTAAATTGCAGCCCATTTACTTTGTTCTATAGATAGAATGCACTAGAAACCCAGGAATGCACTGGAAACCCAGCCTAACCCATGATCATACCTCCACTTCTTCATTTGTAAAGTCATGCCCTGAGCGCAATCTCCCGGTTACGCTAAAATGCCACCAAATCCAGAAACTGGCTTTTACTAACACAGTTCCAAAATACATAAGTGGCAGGGGTGGGGAGAATGAAAGAGAAATGTATATCTTAATGGTGACATGAGATTCAAGAGGAGCTTATCATCATCAATATGTAAACACATAAATGGAAATAAAACTTAATTATAGATGTGGCTAAGACAACCACAGTTTCACTGAATTAATTTCCCATGCACAAAAGCAACTCTGGAGATTGTGTGTGTTTTTATATACATATGAAAGACATTAACATTGTTCTTTGGGTTTAGCAATCATTTTTTGGATTTATCAAATTACATAATACTTACAGGGAAAATGTACTAAAGCAAACATGATTAGAGAATGCTGGAAAAAAACACAAACCTTGGCACATGTGGAGTAGAAATAAAAATAACAATCGTCTCCTTGGTTAGTCATACTGGTTATATCTTTACTGTAAGCTATGCTGGAGAGTGACAGCTGAACATAGGTTTCCAAGCAGCAGCTGGCCACAACTAGGTTTAAACTGGACCAAATCTTCTGTAGGTTTTTCTGCTATCTTCTTCAACATACAACTTTGGAAAAAGCAAAGAGATGCATTTATAAAAAATAAATAAATTCTTTACATTAAGGTCAGAATTTTCACTTCTTTTTAGCGTAAAAGCCACTGAATAAATGTTAAAGTTTAATAATTAGGTGGGAAATAAAAAGTAAATATCCCATTAATAAAAGGTTGGATTGATCCTCAGCAATAAAGAAGTAATGAAACTGTGATTCAGTCTAATTTTCTCAAGACTCTTGTATAATATATTAAGGCCTTAATCTTGTAATAAACTTAATCTACAGAAAAATGAAGGTTCATTTATTTACCACTGAACTGGTTTAAAAAAAACAGTATTCAGGAAAAGTTTTCAGGAAATGTTTTGCTCACCTCCTACAATAACAAGCAGAAGGGAGGGGAGAAGTGACTAGAGGGCGGGTCACAGTTAGTCAAAAGCAAAGGCTGGTTTATCTAGTTCAGCAAACAAAAAAACCCTCAGACTTGATGCTGCATATGACAAGGTCCCACTGTAAGCAACACTGACAAACTATGCTCTCAACAAGTGACATGAATTTAAATCAGGATGTGTTGCAAGAGCAAAAAAATAAAAGTAATTCATGGAAAGTTAATTTATCTGATCACTATTTAACCATACCAGTAGAAACACTTCAGTCAGTGATTAAACTGACGAGATTTTCAACAGCTGCAATTTTCAATTGCTAAAATGTAATAGACTGTTCTTAAAGTTCACTACGTTTTGTGATGCAGCTTGATCACTGCTATTTTGGCAAAATGTCTGCACCAGGATGTTAGAGTGGCAAGGCAATAAAATACTTCTATAGTGATGCAAAAGCTATTTTTCAATGGTGTTGGATGCACCAGTCTACAAGTACAGCAAACCAATCCCCGAAGTAACTAGAACATTTCAATATGATTTCTGCCTCCTGCTAATGTACACACTCTTGTAACCGTCCTGTAAGGCAACAGACCTCTGACTGAGAACAACATATCATTAAGCCAGAGAGGGAAGTGATACACATGAAGAAAGGCAAGATAACAGGCACAGTGACAGCTCGACATGACAGGCTATAGATTCATTTTACATGAACTAATGTAACACTGCTGCAGTATGTGGTATGTATACTATCTGAAAGTCATGAATGTACAAGCATACAAGGTTACCAACACAACTTTTCACATACATCTCTTCTAGTAATTTGATTGCAATTTTGCATTACACATAAGATGCAAAAAGGAACTTTCTACATGATAATTTCTATAAATGGTGGTGGAAAATACACCACAGCTGCCTTATGGTGACTCCATGGGGTTCAAGACAAGAGACATTCAGAGGTGGTTTTGCCTGCCTCCACATCACAACCGTGGTACTGTTTGGAATACATCCAAATACAAGTCAGGACAGACCTTGCTTAGTTTCCAACACAATCAGGCTAGTCTCGGCTCTCCAGGTGAGAGCAATTTCTATAAATATAAAACAAAAAATCCCTTACTTCTTTACTTTTTTCTGCATAAGGAACATTCTTGGTTCCACTGGAGTCTAAAGGATGTACAAGGACAAAAACTAACAATATCAACAGGCTTAGTTCCATTCCACTGATGGTTAAACACCCCCCCCCCAAGAGTCTTGAAGCTATCTTAGTATTCACAACTTAAGCTTTCGTGTGCTCTCTAAGCACACTTCATCAAACGAGGAATTTGCCACAGTGAGCAAAGCCACACATAGCTGGTAGTCAGTGGCTCAGAATGTAAAATGGTACAAATTTAAGATCCAATCACAGTATAGTAAAGTTATCTGGTAGGGAGTGTTTAGAATGCAAATTTAAGATTCAATGACAGAATAGTAAAATTAACAAACTGAGCAAACCTCTGACCTGAGTAGCATGAGATCAAATCAAAGGTTTGCTCAATTTGTTAATTTTACTATTCTGCCACTGAATCTTAAATTTGCATTCTAAACCACTCCCTACCAGATAACTTTACTATACTGTGATTGGATCTTAAATTTGTACCAGCTTGCATTCTGAGCCACTGACTACCAGCTATGTGTGGCTTTGCTCACTGTACCGGATTCTCATCTGATGAAGTGTGCTTAGAGAGCACATGAAAGCTTACGTTCTGAATAAAACTAAGTTGGTCTTAAAAGATGCAACTTGACTCCTATTTTGTTCTACTACTTCAGACCAACACGGCTGACTACTTGGATCTATTCTTGCTGTTTTGATAAATCTAGAACTGAATACTAAGCAGAGCTGGTGTCATAACAAGCTGTTCCAGGCCATAATTTACCACAAAGCTTTACAATCTAAAAAAATACCCACGTATCAGTTAAAGTCTAGCTACTTAAATTGTCAATGACTTATACCTTAGAACTAGTACTTACTGGATTTTAAAAAATCTTTTTTTAAAAAAACAGGTGAAATTACGCAGTCCATTTCCCCAAGCTTCAGAAATTAAAATTGCACTTTTAATTGACATACCTGGATAAGTTCACCAATCAACTCTGTCTTCAAAGACTTCCAGTTATTTTTCTCCTGTAGGCCGAATCAACACTCAATCCATGAATTGATAACAATGGAACAGAAAGATTTTTCTTCCTTACATTGCATCTCATCCTCATTCAAAATTCAGACAGAGGTGAACAACTACTGGAGGAAGCAAGTCCATTTCAAATATCAGGAAGACTGGATACAGTGATGGTTAATTGCCTCTTCAAAATAAACAGTTCATTTAAAGATGAACTTGTGTTTCAAAGCGGCTGCAAAGAAGATCCGTCTTCCACAGCCAGACAATTTAGCTTTTTTTTTTTTAATTAATACATAATTTTCAATTTCTGGTCTTCAAGCTCTCTTCACCTATTGGAAAAAAGGAAAAATCTTCCCCCGATCTTTATTAACTGTATAGTGAAAACATACTTGGATGTATAAACTTATGTATATACACATGTGTATACCTATATACATGTGTCTATACATGCAACAATGTATACAGAAACATGGAAAATTAAAAATGATGTTTGGGCTATTCTCAATTTAAAGCTGAAAGTTAAATTTGAAGGACTAGTGTAATTTCTTTTGCATACAAATACATTTTCATGTATACATACATGTAAACTACTGAATACATGTATTTAGTAGTTTACAAATCAGGTACTTTTTGCTTTAGTACACAAACAGATAACATGCATGTTGCATATATGCACAAACACAAGGTGTACACATATATACAATCATTCTAACAACAGTGTTAGGCAAACCAATCTGGTCATGGCTAGCTCTGATTCAGGAAAGGTAGTTTAATTCTGCTTTTAAGATGCCTGAATTCTTATCTTCAATATCATTTTCCCTTATCACTGCAAAAAGCATGCATAGGTACCTGAGGCTGCTTATTGCTGATAAAGATTGACAGGATGCTGTAGATCCAACATCATAGCAACAAACAATTTTACAGCCATAGAACACAAAATAAAACCTTGTTCATTGAAACTACATTTTATCAAAGTACAAGCCATGTTGACTATATACATTATTTCTCAAAAGAATAATAAAAGGTTAGAACTTTTTATTCACACAAATACTAGTGTTTCCTAGATATTTTTGGCTGGGAATTTCCCTGAATTTAAAATACAGAGAGGATGTTGCTGTTTTGGTGCATCTTTTTAATATATTAGTCATCTATGTTGCATTTTTCCAAAAACAGTATTCACATGTTTTAAAATTAAACCATCCACCAAAAACTCATTGTCAATTTTTTTTGCACTTAGATTTGATTTACTTGCACTAAATAATACTAGTGCACCTCAACATGAAGTTTTTATTAAGAAAAAAGAACTTGTCAAATTTGTATTTAGCCATAATTCATAACATTTAGTCAAAATTCACTTACTCCAATAAATTCCCTCAATATCAACTAATATACATATTTGAGGAAACATGAATTAATCAATATCAAAACTAAAAAAAAAAGGTTTTATAATTTGTGCATCCCATTTAGAAAAATAATGAAGTGATGTTACTGTACTTTGATAGCTGGCATACTATTTGAAGGCCAAGCTGATTCTCATGGTTGTATTGATGTTCTTGTTGTGCAATTTTGTGTTCCAGTCATACAAGTGCTTCTAAGAGCTAAATGATTACCAATTAGCTCCTGAGCATGTGTCAGAAAAAGACAATTTTATTCTTAGTAGTATAATGCAAGTTTAATGATCTAAACACAGGAAGAGAAAATTTCAAATTCTAATCCTTGTGCTCTCATCACCTCTCTCAAGACTATTAAGCAGCAGCCTGCTAACACTGTCACACTGGGGATGTTGCAAACATGTCCATGAGATGCTTTAAAGACCATAAAACAGTTGGATCTATTGATGGAAAAACAGGAGAGCACACTTTTTTCTGCAAAATAAACAGTGCTACAGCACAGAACAGAAACTACAGCCATAGTTTTGTTTACTATCCTTCTATTTCATGGCAGTGTGCAATCTCACATATGACAAAGCCCAAGGCCTAAATGGGAAAAAAAAACAAGACTTCTGAAATTCATCTTAAGCCGCTATCAAAACCTGAACAGACCTGTGTTCACAGCTTTGTTCTGTTGGCACTGACACTGCAAACCACAAGGAAACTGACTAAGGTAATTAATGCCTACTTGGCAACAAAGGCCTCCCCCCCTCAGATTTCCGAGATAGTATGTAGCAATAGTAGCCTTATTCTCATTGATAATAGATTTGACAGTCCATTGCCATTTACAGCAACACCACTGAAAAGCTCTAAACCAAAGCACAAGACTTTTGTTTTAGGGCAAATGATTCAAAAGCCCACAGACACTCACACTCTGCCTCATCTAGAATACATTTATAACTTCCCATGGTAATACGTTATGAGGAATAAAAGTTTCTTAAAGCAGGTTCTAATAAAATGGCATTTTTTTTTACTTGAAAGCCTTTCTGTACTGTCAGGAGCAAGTGACAGACCAGCTACATCACTCCTCAAACCTTAAGTGGAACATATGCAGGTGACTGGAGTTCAATAAACTGAGCAAAAAAGATGGCCATCACCACTCTCCTTTCCTATACTACCTTTTCACTATTTTTGATATTATTTCTGCATGCATCCAAAAGTAGTTGTTTTTGTGGGGGAGGGTTACAACTGAGCAGTGAAGTAAGCATGGCACATGGATAAGGGTAGCACCACTCAATGTAAAAACCTCTTCAATATCACCCTCAGAAACCAGGTATGGGGAGAAAGAACTGAAAAGGCACATGCTAATTTGGTAAGAAAATCCTTGTAAATACATCAGGTACTGAACAACTTTTTGCAGTACTGCAGAAAACAGTACACTTACTGCAGAAAAGTCTGAAACCACAGCTGATGCCACAACTTATATAATTAAGAAGCAGAGGTAAGAACAAAATAAAAATTTGCATGTCTTCAACCCTAAATTCCAACTACAGCTCTTTTTTCTTATTTGCAACCTAATTTGCAAAGATAGGTGATAGAAAATTCTGGTAAGTCAAAGCAACACAGAATACAGCCCCTTAGCATACAGAGGTAAGAAAGGGACAGTTGTGGTCAAAATGCTCATGTTCTGAGATGTGAAGACCTAAATAGAAATTAATTTGTACCAACATCAAATTCACTGCTGTTTCATTCTTTTCACTGGCATTATTTGACTGCTGCAGCTCAATGAAAAAGAAGTGTGAATTGCAGATGCTGTCAAACAGCTGGGTTGCCAAACTAAGACCTCAACTTCCCTTCAACTGATGATATTTCTTTTTAGAGATGTTATATGCAGCCCAACAGGCATTTTAGGAAAGGTTCAATATAGCAGATGTCTTTTCGCTAATTCTTGGCAGCTGGATGTTCTGTTCAGCTTTGATTTCTCCAAACAAATGATAAATTACTATTATGGCAACCACTAAATTTTGTTGCATAGTGCACACTAAGATTCAAGCTTCTGGAACAGTAGAATTCTCTTCCATATTCTTATTGTCTACAGGCACATCTGATAAAGCAGGCTCTGGACCACAAAAGTTTGTGCTATGCCAGAATACATGAGGGTGTGTGTGGAGGGGGAGGGGGTGTTTGTTCCCTACATCTCTGAAAGAGGCATACTAAGAATGAGTCCTAATGCATGGAGTGAGAAGAGAAACAGATATAATAAAGGCAGTCTCCATCTCTGGCATTACTTATTTTGCCTTTTGCCATAGCCCAATGAACAGAATGTTTTGCTTGGAGATGCTGGTGAACTATTGATGATCAAAAGATCGTGCCTGACTATGGCTCACCTGGCATAGTGCATGTCATCATGGAAGATATTCTGGAAAATGAAGCCATTATTCCAACTTCAGGCAAGGCAGCTTGCTCTGCTTTCTATAAACAAGCTCTTTCTCACTCATTTAAGAGCAGCAAGCAGAAAATCTACAGAAATAGTTGTAGGTTCAAGTCTTTAACAAATCTTGTAAATATCCTTAGCATTTTGCCATGGTTTCCCCTTTGAACTCCTCCACATCTTGTGGCAATCATGTTTTCCATGAAAACATGATCATTATACCAGCACTTCCTGCAGCAAACATATAGAGCACAAACATGAGCTCATATCTTTAAGTTATGGTGCATCGAGCTGCAACACAATCTGGGCTCTTAGGTTCACTGGTGTTTAATGTGTGCCTGTCATTCACACTTTACTTCTGGGAAACACCAGCATATCAATGGCAAAGATAAGTGCCACATCAAGAATGGTGTTACTCTTAACCCTTAACCATTCCTTGTTAATTTTAGCATACTACTCAGTCCCTCTCGTCATTTGTACACTGAGAAGAAGCTGAAAACTTCTTCCACTAACAGTGCAGCACTTCCTGTGGGAGAGACTAGGGAAAATGTCATGTTAAATTCTCTATGTAGATCCAAAATGAATGTGCAAAGAATTCAGAAATATTATTACAATGGTGACTATAGATTAGTTCTAGGGCCACCCTAAGAACACTTTTCTAGGAGTAAGCCCCAATAATTACAGCTGAATAGGATTCTAGCACACCTACACAGGATGGCACTGTAATTCGCTCTAAACCTCAGAAATATAAACTTTCACTTTCCTCAGAAAATTGACAGAATGCAGATTTTAGGAAGTAAAAGGTCTGCTTTTTTAAAAACTGAGTTTTAGTACAGCATACCAGTGACACCTACTTGTTCTGAAAATGAACCTCCAATGCCACAAACTACCACAATTGTAGGAGGCTATTTTTTTCTATATAAAAGATGGCTATGTACTTCTTTAAAGTATACAAACACAAACAAAGAACATATATGGCTGTTTTCTAGATTTGTTCCTACAAGAATTCAAGTCAATTACTGACGTAATCCCAGTTACACTAGATCCTGTTTAGGCTACTTTCCAGTATTTCACCAAAGCAGTGCTGCTAGAAATGGCAAGCCAGGGTATAACTGCTCAAACCTGGAAGGGCTGAAGGTCCAGAAATTCAGAGACCCGCCACTGCCAGCCGCCCCGAGCCTGCTTCGGCGGGGAGGGCGGGATATCAGCCTAATAAATAAATAAAATTATCTTTGGAGTTCGGCCAGTTCACTCTACGCTTTCCGAGATGCGTAAAGGACCTGCCGAGTAGGAGAAAAAAAGGAGCTCTTTAAAGCTATGTTGAAGAAAAGGGAGCCCCGGGGCGCCGTGAGAGATCTGAGAAAGTAGCAATACTGTTAAGAGTTATCCGAACAGGTGGGGGGCAGGAAAAGGATGCAAGGCGGGAAGATAAAAATGGATGAGAAGATCCGGGAACCAACTCTTATATACATCACAGATGGGGCACTTAACAAAACCGAAAGCCAAATAAAGGGGCCGCGAAAAAGACAGGAAGACGACTGAGACAGGCCTCGGAGATGAATATCGTTAGCCAGTGACTAGGCCGCAGGCCTACAGTCAGCAGCCGAGAGGAATTAAATACAAGGAGACCCCCATTCGGTTAATCATGGCGGGAGCTGGAGGGAAGAGCCCCAGGACTTTGTCTCCCGCGCGCAGAGACTTTACCGAACCCGGGAAGGGAGCCTCTGTCAGTAGCCGGTCTTCCGCTCCCGCGCCACTGCGCTTCTCTCCGCACAACGGGCAAAGCTCGAGTAGTTACCGTCTCCGCCACTGCCAGCCTCCAAGATGGCGCCTCGTCCCGGGCACCGCCGACGCTGCCCGGAAGTGTGATGGCGAAAAGGAGGCGGTGTTTGTTGGACGACTTCAAATGCAGAAGCGGAGGTTTGTTTCCCGGCATGCCATGTGTTAAGGAAAGTGAGGGATCTTGTTTCGTGGGGAAGTTGCACCCGCTGTTTACTGGGAAGTTCTGCTGTTTCCCTCTTTGGCAGGACTTGTGCGGGGGAGGGGGACCTCAAGGTTCGCTTATGATTAGGATGAAAACAGAAAACTGAAGGTGTAACTCGGATCGGAAACGTTACTTTAGGTGCACAAAAGCGCTGGCATGCACACCCATCGAAGACATGTGGAATGTTTATCTCCTTGCAAAACCACTGATCGACCTTTTACAAGTAATGCAGATATTACTTACTAACCTATATCAAGGCGCCCAGGCCGAATATTAAAATACATAATCCTGCTGAGATTTGTGGCACTACCAACTACTGCCAGTAACCTGTAGATATGATAAATAACCATCCAGACTGTAGTCCTTCGGTAGGAGAAATCATCGCTTTCATATCTATAGATACAAAATGGCTTGTTCAGCTCTAGGCTCCTCTTAGTTTAGCAACCTCTATGATCCAAGCGGAATTGACGCACGTACTTTCCGGCCTGTAGAGGAAGTGTCGAAGACGTTGGCTGGTCGTGAGCGCGCGCGCGTGTGGGAGAAGAAGGTGGGAAGGCGGCAGGTCCGGCGTGTTTTGTGGCGTTGGCTATGGCGTACCGCGGGCAGGGCCAAAAGGTCCAGAAAGTGATGGTCCAGCCGATCGTATCCTTCCACTGGCGGTTCAAGTGAAGCCGCTGGGCCCGAGAAATGAGGGAGTCCGCAAATGGCGCGTCCTTGTAAGGACTGTGTCGAATTGGGGCAGGAGAGTGTGTTGGGGTCTTTTTCAGGCGGCGGTGAGTGTGTTGGGCGGGGGGGAGGCTGTGCTAAAGGAAGACTTCAACTGGTTTTGACCCAGTAATATCGTAGGGCTTTGTTTAGCCTGCTTCATTATGGGCCTCACTATGGGTTGCGAGTAGGGTGAGCTTCAAGGAAACAATTGTGATACCCGTCACCACCTCAAAGTTAACCGAAATTTGAACCAGAAAATGCCTCCTTTAAAAAAAAGCCTCATTCTTTAAACTTAAAAAAGGCAGTATTAGATTAGAAGGCCAGTTCTTGGGGAAAACAGTTGAGTGGGTTGGAGTACCAGTCAGCACCATCCTTGTTGTGTTCTTCAGTGAAATGAAGCATTGATTGTGTGGGGATAAGATAAATGTGAGAAACCAATTGCATGTTTAACATTCCTTTGTTCTGTTGGTTTCAAACGGTGCAAAACACATTCTGAAGTTGGTCAGGTTGCCAAAAATACTGCCTTTTATAGTCATTCATATATTGTGTGAGGCAGGTGTTTATGAATATCAGGAGCTATGTTTAAAAACTACCCTATTTTTCCCTTTTGTTCTAATTTCTATGTAAAAGGCATTCCATTTAGAAGGTATCCTGAGTTGTTGCTCCTAAACTACTTGAAGAGATATAAAGTGTTGAAATATGTGGTTTCTACTGCTTCTGCTGTTGAAACTGGTATCCTAGAAACTTCTTCATTGTTTTTTGCCTTAAGTCACTTGTCACAGAACCTCATCTTCAGATATCTACAGAACGTAAGTGAACTCGTGCACAGTAAAATCTGACTTAAAGACAGGAGAAATGGGAAAAAGCATATGAGGCATAGTTATGGCTGGAGAGCTGTATTGTTGTTTGCATACGTCTTCAGCATGGTTTCCTGATAAATGATCTTCAACTTTTAAGTGTGCTTAAGGTATTTCTAAATATGGTTGACATTAAGGCTTGTGGCAGATTTCTGTATTATGGTAAGAATTAACTATATAGAATATTACACATGAAAGGCAATGATGAGGTGAGTTTTCTGTAGTAGTTCTTCTACATGGTTAGAACAGCAGTGATGTTGCAAGTAGCCTTTCACCTAATTTTTCACGTTCTGCATTTCCATAATATGCTAATGCGTTTTAGCTTCATATTTTAATATGCTTAATGGTGGGAAGAGCTAGCTGACTGACTTTCTACCTGTAAATACTTTGCTGTCCATCAGAATAGCTATACAGTGTGATTACTGTTCTGCATGCATTTAATTTCAGCAATGCTTCTAGGTTTAATCCCCCACTGTGTGAAGTAGTATAAAAAAGAGACTGTCCCAGTGAAAAGAGTCATCCCACTTTTTCTGCAAAGAGTATGATGAATTTTATAGCAGGCAGATTAAAGCCTTCTAAAGAATTGCCTTTCTTTCCAATATGGGGGCAGTGGGGCAGGAGAGATATTGCACTTTTCTTAACCTGAGGTATGCATCCTATCTGTGCTTCAATTGATGCAGATTTAACCAGCAACCAAATATTCTGAAGGGATTGGACTCTCTTGATTTTTAGCTTCATTGCACTGACAACCCTGTGTTAAGCTTTGAAGAAGGCAGAAGCTTTTACTTGTTCAAGAAATTAACATGACATCAATAAACCTCCACAGAATTCTGTGTAATTATGGGTAACTCAGGAAGAAGATCTGTGTGCTACCTTGCTTAGGGCTTTTGCCTACAGCAGTCAGTTTTGAGGAGATGTATGTGGTACAGCTGTGTAACTGATTATCTTCATTGTTTACTTTGTAGAGGTCCAGAATTCAAGTGTGGCTGTATGAACAGGTGAACATGCGGATAGAAGGGTGTATTATTGTGAGTATTACAACCCTGCTGTCTGTCCTCCCTTCCCACCAATCAGGATACCTATATTCTAAAGGCTATCTTAGAAACTAGTTCCACTGATTCAAATGAATGAGCATGGTGACCTGTCCTGAATGTGTTGCTCTGGTGGGAAAGATGAACCAAGCAATACAATGGGAAAGATGAACCAAGCAAGCATTCCCTTGATTCAGAGTCATTTAAGGCAAATTCAGTTATATTTGCATGTTGACTCTATCACATGATTATCCTTTGATACTTTTGTCATGTGATAACCCATGATCATAGTCTCATTTGATATGAACAGTAGAAGTCAGTGGAAAGCAAGCTACCATGTGTCGAATCTACATTCTGCCTGCCACTCCACCCCCAGTTCTACTTTAGAAATGTGGCAATTCATTGAACTGTGTTTGGCTTACAGGGGTTTGATGAATACATGAACCTGGTGCTGGATGATGCTGAGGAGATCCACTCCAAAACAAAATCAAGGAAACAGCTGGGTAAGTGGGGCAGGGTTGATAGTGGATACCTCTTCTGTCATTTTTAAATGATTGTTCTTCATTGACATTTTGAAGAAAGCTTTAGCATATGGCTTGTAAACTTTTGGGCACAGGAAGGCTATTGGAATGCTTTGACACCTCTGGCTCACTAGTGCTTTGTTTATGCATTTAATCATAGGGTGGGAGTTTTCTGGTGTACAGAATGTGGCTGATAGACTAACTATAGATATAGATATAGATAGGTAGAGAGAGAGAGACACACACACACACATATGTCTCCATCAGAACACAGCAGCTGAAATCCAGTGAAGTGTATAGAAGAGATGCTTTGCCTGTGTGTGTATGCATGTACAAGGCTTTCAGCAGAATTTTGCCCAGGAGCAACTCCCAGCTAGCTTGCCAAACAGAATACACCCGAAGTTCGAAAGTGTTGCTATAGAGGTGATGCTGGACAAAAGGCAGAAGAATAACTTGAGGAGCTATTTTTTCGCTGGTAAAGGATTAATATTTTTTTAATGACTGATTGCACTTCTCCTGAGAGCCAGTTTGGTGTAGTGGTTAAGTATGCAGACTCTTATCTGGGAGAACCAGGTTTGATTCTCCATCCTCCACATTCAGCTACTGGAGTGACCTTGGGTCAGTTATAACTTTCAGAGCTGTTCTTCTCAAGAGCAGTTCTTGGAGAGCACTCTCAGGCCCACCTACCTCACAGGGTGTCTGTTGTGGGAAGGTGTCACACAGCAGGTGACCAGGAAGGGCCTTCTACTGGCTGCTACCACTCTAGTAAGGGTCTGTCTGGGAGGGCTGAGAACACCCACCCAATCCCTGTATCTTCCTTCCCAGCGAAGACAGAGGTCCTTTGTGTGGGTCGTGGCACTCTGGGAAGGGAAATAGCTCTCCCGGCCTTCGATGGTGCGCCATTGAAATCAGCGCGCCAGGTAAAGAGCCTGGGTGTTTTACTAGAGCCTTCATTATCAATGGAGGCCCAGATAGCAGCCACTGCCAAGTCAGCATTCTTCCAACTGAGGCAGGCAAGGCAGCTGGCCCCTCTCCTAGAGCGTCCCGACCTCGCAACAGTGATCCATGCAACGGTCACCTCAAGATTGGACTACTGTAATGCCCTCTACTTGGGGCTACCTTTGTTCCGGACCCGGAGGTTGCAGCTGGTGCAGAACGCAGCAGCCAGGCTGTTGTTGGGACTCCCGAGATGGGAGCACATACAGCCGGGGTTGCGCGGACTGCACTGGCTGGCAGTTACCTACCGGGTCCAGTACAAAGTGTTGGTCATTACCTTTAAAGCCCTATATGGCTGAGGACCGGCCTACCTGAGGGACCGTCTCTCCCCATATGAACCCCAGAGGGCACTGAGGTCAGCCGGAAAAAATAAAATGACTATCCCTGGGCCGAAAGAGATCAAGCTTCAGAATACCCGAGCACGGGCCTTTTCAATTGCGGCCCCCGCCCTATGGAATCAGCTTCCTGAGGAGGTGCGGGCCCTGCAGAACCTTGATCAGTTCCGCAGGGCCTGCAAGACTACCCTCTTTAAACAAGCATTTATCGACTGCTGAATTGTTGTTAATTAAGAATCCGCCAACACTGTCCTGTCCAAGGACCTATGTCAACATGGAACTAATCAAACTGGCAGAGACTAGCGTCAGAACACCACCATTGCTGCCAGATTAATTTAAATTATGAATTTTTAAATACATTAACTGGTTTTTAAATGATGTTAAATTTAAGTTTTATCGTTAAATTTAAAGTTTTTATATTTATTATTGTATATGTATGAGATGTTGTTAGCCGCCCTGAGCCTGCCTAGGCGGGGAGGGCGGGATACAAATAAAATTTTACCTTACCTTACCTTACCTTATTAGCCAGTACCTTTTAACCATGACCGAAGATATGTGAGGACCCAGACAGTTTAATAACAAGTTTAATATAAGTGCTCTAGAACAACAAGTTGGTAGTAAAACATTTAGTGCAACAGTGAAATAAGAAACAGGAAAGTTTGGTGTAAATAAATAAAAGCCCTAATGCATCTAACTAGACATTCCCTTCCTAATACCAAACAGACTTATCTCCTTGTGTGAGGAAGACCTCCACCTGCCGTCTCTCCAGAAAGAACCTTTCTCCCTGCAGCCTTTTCCAGAAAGAACATACTCTGTCTGTGTCTTGACCTTTTATACTTTCATCTCAGGTCCCGGCCCACTAGCCACTCTTACACAGGCTTCTCTGGAGCCTGTAGGCTGCGGGTCATGACAGGAGGGAAAGGAAAAGGAGATTGTAAGCTGCTTTGGGATGCCTTCAGGTAGTGAAGAGTGGCGTGTAAATCCAATCTCTTCCTCCACTGACTGATTGCACTTCTTTAATATAGGAACAAACCATCACTGGAGGAGGATGGAGGAATGTTAAAGATGGAGAGTTAGGTGGTATGAGTGCATAGGAGGGTCATCAAATCTCTTCCATGTCTGTGAATGTGTAATTCAGGTGCATGATGATATGTAACTGAATTAAAATGTTATTAGGAAAAAGACACATTTTGTTGTATTATACAGAAGTCTAACAGCAGTTTTCTTTGTTACAGGTCGAATCATGTTAAAGGGAGACAATATTACTCTTCTACAAAGCGTTTCTAACTAGAAGCTACTATCATCTGTGCTCTAATTATAATGTTAATCTTTAAGTACATGGACAAAAAAGTGTGGTTTATTCTGTCAATTCCAAACTGTGTTTCAGTATCTAAGGAGAGAAAAGAATGAAGCCAGTTTTAGTTTGTGCTTACATAGTTTTGATAACGTTTTTTAACATTGGAGTGATATTGTAGTTCTTCATTAATAAAAAAAATTATGTTAATAGTTTAAATCTCTGTTACTAATATCAAAAGTACTTTGTGCAGAAATACAATTCCTGTGAAAATGGTGTAGCAAACAAAACATTGTTTAAGAAGTGTATACTGGCAGCAATATGTTAGAACATATATCATCTAAGCTAATTTGTTTTATTTTACTTCATTTCTGCTCTTTTTTTTCTCCCTAGTGGGGACCCAAAATAGGTTGTTTTTATCTCCTCCATTTAATCCTCACAGCAACCCTATAAGGTTGGTTAGGCTGAGAGAGTAACTGGCCTAAGGTCATCCAGCAAGCTTCCATAGCAGAGCAGGGAATCAGAACCAGGTGTCTGACTCTAAGCACTACATAAAGTGAATCGTAGCTGGTGGGAACAGGCCTCAATTCATGCATTATACTGAACGAAAAATAGCTTTCATTTTCTTTAATAATACTTCTGTACCAATTTTTTAATACTGTTAAAGTGGTTTCCAAATAGAGCCAAAGGGGGAGAAATTGAACTTGATTAATTTAAAATTAAAACCATAACAGAATGTTTCCTAACAAATAACATATTCAAATATTTCTATTAATGCCATTTAGAGTTGAAAATAGCATGGAGGGTGTTAAACATCCCCATCCCTACTGCTCTGATCCTATTGTTTGATTTTCAGTGTATTATATTGTGCACTCCATGCTTTTGACACATGTAATCTCTAGCTAGTTATTAAGTGTCTGATACTGAGAAATTTCCAATCATTATTATGTTCAAAGTAGTTTTTATTGGCTTCATGAGAAGCAGAAACATAATGAGTTGGACTGAGAAGTTTTCTATTGATGGAAGGCATTTTGCCCAGTGGAATGGAACGTTCTGTTCTGTTTCTCACTGCAGTGAGCTCAGTCCCCCATGAGCTGCATTTTGGGGATAGGGGACCATTGGAAGCAGTGGGAGAAGGAGAACATCAAATCTGAGTTTATAGTGGTGGAGGAGGAGAAGAGGAATAGAGGAAAATCTGCTGGTGGAAAATGATCTTTTTATTCAAACCTGTCACCAAATAACTGAAAACAATGGGTACAAAAGGGTAAAAGCCAAATAAAATGTTACTGGCAATATTTTTAATCTACAAATCTCCAAATATTCGGGGTTTTTTAAAAAAAAATTCTCAAAAGATCAAATCCATAATATTGACTATCGCTTAATATTTTTAAGTTAAAGTTAGAGGGGTTCCTCAGTGGAACGGGCTTCCTCAGGAGGTGGTGGGCTCTCCTTCCTTAGGGTTTTTTAAACAGAGGCTAGATGGCTACCTGACAGCAGTGCTCATTCGGTGAATCAGGCAGATCATGAGGAGGACAGAAAGGGTTGCATCAGTGCTTAGTTCTCATGGCCATTTCTTACATGCTCAGGGAAATGCTGATTGCCACTCTGGGGACAGTCAGCAGTTTTTCTCCAGGCCAGTTTGGCAAGGGATCCTGGAGGTTTTTGCCATCTTTTGGGCTTGGAGCAGGGGTCACTGGGGGTGTATGTGACTGGGGGAGGTAATTGTGAATTTCCTGCATTGTGCAGGGGGTTGGAGTAGATGACCCTGGAGGTCCTTTCCAACTCTATGATTCCATATGCAATTACAAAAAAGATGTCTTAAACACTGAGTGATAAAAAGAGCATCTTGTTTGCCTTGGCATTTAGCTCTCCATGCTTTATGGTTGCTTCAATAATATGGTAGGTATTGGAACTGATCTTTGTGGTAATTTCTTCAAGGAAGGGCTAGGCTAATGAACTGTGAAGTCTCTTGTGTTGCCACTAAAACTCTACACACAGTAATTGTAAAAGTAGTTAACTATGCCACAAATCTGGTTTGTGTAAAATCCTGCCCTATCTATCAGCAGGTGAGAGTGCTCCTCACACTAAATGAATTTATGCCTCTGGTTCTTGTTTTACGCTGTGCTGTCCTTGTAACTCCCCCCTCCCCCCAGCTGCTGTGGACACTCCTGCATGTTTGAAGTGAATTCCAGCTGAAAGATTATACAGGAATAATGTCTTTAAAGTGTCATTGGACTACTTTTTAAATTTTGCCACAGCAGATAATTTTTATTAGGGCAAGGAGCTGCCATTTTGCTAGTGGTGTTGAACAATAGTTAGTAGCAATGTCTTGCCATTACCTAATATTAATATTGGATTTTTTTAACGTTACGCAATTCCAGAAGGGTAGCCTTTTGGTATGTTGTAGCATCTGAGGAAGTAAGTTCTGATTCATGAAAGTTCATGCAAAATAAATTTGTTAGTCTTTTAAGATGCTACCTGACTCCTGTTGAATGGTACATTTTTGTCTAATTTATAAGGTGCATTTTCCCCCCTGAAGTAAACAGAAGTAGAACTATACCCTGCGTTGAAGCTCACTTTCTGTATCTGACTCTTAATTCCTGCCTCTGTTTCTGAGTCTGTGAGCAAAATGCATCTGTTTTCCATAATGTATAAAATGTAAGCTTAAAAATGTCTCTCAAGTAGATGAATTACCCTTGCAGGAATGGGACTAAGTACCGTATGTATGGTGCTCTGCAGAATCAAGTTTTGCCAGAAGTTGATGGGGCAAACTATTCAGCAGAGGGCGCACCTGCACCTCGCAAGGAATTTCTAACTGTTGTAGAGTGCCCAAAGTGGAGCAGAGTTTCCTTCTGCATTCATTCTTGCAGCTTTATTGGCTCCACAACAACCTGGAAGGCAGAAGAATTTGAGCTGCAGACCATAAGACTGTTCTCAGCTCCTGCAGTAGCAAAGGAGCATGTTTGTCTGTTTTTAACGGTTGCTCTGCAATCTTGGATGTCTCTCTCCTAAGAAAACTGTTGTTGAATGGGAGAAAGAAAAGGTGATTTCTAAGTTACAGCAAAAAAAAATCAGGTAAAGTTAATACTAGCATTTTTTTAAAAGTTCATCTTTGTCTTTCTGCTTTGTTGAAGCCTGTTGTGTTTGCCTTGCAAGTCTATTCTTTTCCACAATGTACAGATCTGCTTTTCCATTGGGCAGGGACTGTTGACAGCACAAAACTATTTTCTGTGGTTGCAGGAGTTACTTACCTGCAGTCTGCATTTTGATGGTTGGGTGGGTAATTGAATTCATAGTGAGCAATGCCTTAAAAATATATATATATATATATATATATATATATATATATATATATATATATATAGCACTGGATGTGGTTATTATCAAGAAGACCTCCAAAGAACATACACACATATATATATATATGACCCTGATGTTTCTATGGCAACTATGGTGATTAAAACAAAAATCTTAGGAACATGAAATGTCCTGATACCAACTCAGGCTATTAGTCCATCTGTCTTGGAAGTACAGTTATATGAAATACAGGATAGGTGAGTGAAATGGCAAAGGCTACATTGGAGTTTGTGGCAGGAATTGTTCCTCGTGGAGACCTGTATGCAAGTGAGATGGACAGAGGGGCCTTGGCACATCACCCTTACCCTGGGAGTGCCAAGGAGCGGCTAAGCCCAGGCTCCACCAACACGAGTTAGGATCACTAGCAGGTTACTTCGTTGCTTGTAATTTGGTGTGCCCATTTTACAAACCAGTTTCTGAAGAAACCTTAATCCATACACTGTAGCAAGAAAACTACCAGAAGCCTCCAAGCAGCTGGCCTAATAAGTGCACCCTGTTGAAGGCGGTCTTTCCAGTGCATCATATTCTGCCCCAGCAGCAGTAGATCCATCGCATCCACAGAATGGCAACAGTGAAGTGATTAGGTGCTGAGGGCTGCTTAACCACTAGGTTAGATTTCATATGGTAGTGTTTCAGTGCCTAAGGGTTTTTTTTTTTTGTCCTGTCAAGTCACAGCTGACTTCTAGTGACCCTGTAGGGTTTTCAAGGCAAAAGGTATTCTGAGGAGATTGGTCTGGCCTGGCCAGAACAGTTATATCTGGTGAAATTATAGGACTCAAGAGATGTGACCTGAAACTTATTTGTTATAGCCTGCTTTCTCAAAGATGTTTAAGACAAATTAAAAGCTATAGAACAGTGCAGATAGCATAAAACAACCAATCAATCAGACTAGGATTACAGAATTGGAGAACAATGACAATAGATGACGGTAGGATATTCTATAAATACAGAAAGTAGCTTGCAAGGTAAAAGACAATGCAGTAAAAGTAGGTGATGTCTACAATAATAATTGCAGTGGATTTGCATTATAAAGGGCCCTCTTGGACTGTTTCAGTCTACTACAGTTCTAATCTCTACAAATGGCCTCCTGTATACTATTTGGCACATTTCTGCAGAATGATATAAATATGGGAGCCTCCCTGATCTCAGGCAGGCCATTTCACAAAGGGAGCCACCACTGAAAATGTGAGTGAGTGAACAGTTGCTGATCTTACCTGCTTTGAGGGGGGCAGTTTTAGAAGGCTTTGCTCTGATGAGCAAAGCTTCACAGAGGAGCATAGTGGTAGAGGTGGTCCTGCACCTATGTGGCCCAAAGACATTAACAACTTTATTTGAGCTTGGTACCTGGTTGGTAACCAATGGAGTTGAAGTATCCTGGTTCCTGACAGCAACCGGGCTGCAGTGTTCTGCACCAACTGGAGATTCTGAGTTGTCTTTAAGAGAGGCTCCCCAGAAGAGTGCGTTATGATAATTTAGCCTTGAGGTAACCACAGCATAGATCCAAGTGGACAGATCAGATGACTCAACATGGGGGCCATCATCTCAGCTAAATGGAGCTGATAGAAAGCCTTTTTTGCATTTGTGTTAACATCTGCAGTAATAGTGCTGGATCCAATATAACCCTAAGTAAGCAAGTCAGCAAGCATAAGCTGGGCTGTATTAAAGTTCCTCAAGACTTCAGCCTTCTCAGGCAGCATTACCACTGGCTTGTTAGGATTCAGTTTCAGCTTGTTCACCCTTAGCCTTGTGACCACAGAAATAAGGCATCAGTTCAGGATCTCTGCAGCATCATGAGGTGATTTGGGTAAAGAAATACAGAGCTGTGGGGTCATCAGCAAAAGATCATAAGAGAAGCCATGTTGGGTCAGACCAATTGTCCATCCAGTCCAACTCTCTGTGTCACACAGTGGCCAAAATAAAGGTGCCATCAGGAGGTCCACCAGTGGGACTAGAACCAAAGCACATTTCAGAGAGTTCTGAGAGAGAGACAGCAGAGAAGCTCTGAGACCAGAGAATAACTGATATAAGGGTGAGCAGCTGGGGAAGTTGCTGAGAATTTCTGAGTTTGTGTGACTGCTGAAAATTCTTGAGTTTGTGGTTGCTGGGGAACTGCTGTTTGTTTGGTTGAGTGAGGTGAAGGTGATTGTTGCTGATTGATTAGGAGTGGCTGTGTTCCCCACCCTCTTTGCATTGTTAAACTGCACCTTGCCAGAGGCTGAGCACATTTCAGAGAGTTCTGAGAGAGAGCAGAGAAGCTCTGAGATAGAGCAGAGAATAACTGATATAACGGTGAGCTGCTGGGGAAGTTGCTGAGAATTTCTGAGTTTGTGTGACTGCTGAAAATTCTGAGTTTGTGGTTGCTGGGGAACTGCTGTTTGTTTGGTTGAGTGGGCTGAAGGTGAAGGTGATTGCTGCTGATTGATTAGGTGTGGCTGTGTTCCCCACCCTTTTTGCATTGTTAAGCTGTGCCTTGCCAGAGGCGCAAGCCGAAGAGTGAGAGCTAAAAGGCTCTTGGCCTGTGGCTCTTAGCCTGGGGGCTGTGTAAAGACCAGGAATCCAGAACCCTGATTTCCTTGTGCTCCCAATAAGGTAAGTTGACCTCAAGAAGGGGAGCCACATAAACAAACAGGTTTTAAAAGGGGACTGTATATTTTAAAAAAGCTATCATGAAGGTAGAATGCCAGCAGAGGGGTGGTGGCTTTCCAGTGTTTTGCACTGAGTGTCACATGTATGACTATCTGCCCATAGGACAGAAGTCTTGGGTGTGTGCTCAATGCAAGGAGCTCCTGGTCCTCAGGGAACGAGTTCGTACCCTTGAGGCCAAGGTGACTAACCTGGAGAAGCAGAGACAGTTAGGCACTCGGGGAACTCTCGGGGACATATTAGATGAGCCCCACTCTGAACGTGGCAGCCCTGTTGCTGCCAGGGAGCATGAGGGTCAAGAGGGAACAGGGCACCGTGCTGAGGATAAGGGGAATGTGCCCTCAGAAGGGACCTCTTCTTCAGTCGGTGAGCGGGTATCCTTTCGCGCCAAGGAACCATCCCTGGGCAGGGAGAGGGGGGGTGGTCTTGGTAGTTGGTGATTCGATCCTTAGGCAAGTAGACAGCTGGGTGGCAAAACCGCATACTGACCATATGGTGACTTGCCTGCCTGGTGCGAAGGTAGTGGACATTACGCGTGTAATAGATAGGCTGATAGACAGTACTGGGGAGGAGCCAGTGGTCGTGGTGCATGTTGGCACCAACGATGTGGGGAAATGCAGTCGTGAGGTCCTGGAGGAAAAATTTAGGCTTCTAGGCGGGAGACTTAAGGCCAGGACCTCCAAGGTAGCCGTCTCAGAAGTGCTACCTGTTCCACGTGCAGGGCAGGAGAGACAGGCACAAATTAGAAGTCTAAATGTGTGGATGAGACGATGGTGTAGGGAGGAAGGGTTTAAGTTTGTTAGGCACTGGGATGCTTTCTCAAACAAGCAGGAGCTGTACAAAAGAGATGGTCTCCACTTGTCCCCAGATGGAACCAGGCTGCTGGCGCTTAAAATCAAAAAGGTGGCAGAGCAGTTTTTAAACTAAATCTTGGGGGAAAGCTGACAGGAGATGAAATGTCTCTGGTTCAGGAGGACTCATCTCATAGACATGAAGGGTTAGCTGTTACTTTTCTACCGGGTAATGGATCAGAGTTGTCCACTGTGATGGTGACAAACAGTATGGACTGTCTGCCAAAGTCTCGAGGCGACAGGAACAAGGTTGCGGGCCTAGCTTGCCTGGGAAATTATAGATGTTTGTATGCAAATGCTAGAAGTGTTCGAAGTAAAATTGGTGAGTTGGAATGTTTAGTGTTGGGAGAAAACATAAGACATTGTGGGAATTTCAGAAACTTGGTGGAATGAGGAGAATCAGTGGGACATGGTGATTCTTGGATATAAGTTATATTGGAAAGATAGGGAGGGAAGGGTTGGAGGTGGGGTGGCTCTGTATGTCAGAGAGGGTATACGGTCCAGTAAGACTGAAGTTAGAGAATTAGCTTCCCTTCTAGAAATGCTTTGGGTTGAAATAGAGGGCCCAAAAGGAAATTTAACTATGGGAGTTTGTTATCATCCACCAAATCAAAAGATAGAGGATGATTATAATATGATGGAAGGATTAACGATAGTGGCTAAACATAAAAACTGTGTCATAATAGGTGATTTTAACTACCCTCAGATTGGTTGGGTCAATGTGTGTTCTGGTCGAGAGAAAGAGATTGAGTTTCTTGATGCTCTCAATGACTGTGCAATGGAGCAGATTATCTCAGAACCTACCAGGGGTGGGGTGATCCTGGATTTGGTCCTAAGTAATGCCCAAGACTTGGTGAGAGATGTAAAAGTGATCACACCGCTTGGGAGCAGTGACCGTAATGTTATTGATTTCACCATTTGTATAAATAGAAAGTTGCCCCAAAAGACCGGCACAACCACGTTTAACTTTTAAAGGGGTAAATTCTCTGAGATGAGGAGGCATGTGAAGAGGAACCTGAAAGGAAAGGTAAATACAGTCAAAACCCTTGGGGAAGCTTAGAGGCTATTTAAAACTACAATCCTAGAAGCTCAGGTAAAATATATATCACAAGTTGGGAAAGGCACAAACAGGGATAAAAAAAGGCCTGCATGGTTAGCAAACAAAGTAATGGAAGCTGTAAAAGGTAAGAAGGACTCCTTTAAGCGGTGGAAAGCTAGTCCAAGTGAGATTAATAAAAGGGAACACAGGCTGTGGCAAATCAAATGCAAGACTGTGATCAGGCAGGCAAAAAGGGACTATGAGGAGCATATTGCAAAAAACAAAGACCAACAATAAAAATTTCTTCAAATATATTAGAAGCAGGAAACCAGCCAGGGAGGCAGTGGAGCCCTTGGATGACCAAGGGGTAAAAGGATTACTGAAGGAGGATAGGGAAGTGGCTGAGAAGCTGAATGCATTTTTTGCCTCCGTCTTCACTGTGGAAGACGAGAAGAGTTTGCCCGCTCCAGAACCACTAATTTTGGAAGGGGTGTTGAAAGACCTGAGTCAGATTGAGGTGACAAGAGAGGATGTCCTACAACTGATAGACGAATTAAAAACTAATAAGTCACCAGGTCCAGATGGCATACATCTAAGAGTTCTGAAAGAACTCAAAGTTGAACTTGTGGATCTTCTGACAAAAATATGTAATCTTTCATTGAAATCTGCCTCCGTTCCTGAGGACTGGAAGGTAGCAAATGTCACCCCCATTTTTAAAAAGGGTTCCAGAGGAGATCTGGGAAATTACAAGCCAGTCAGTCTGACTTCAATACCGGGAAAGTTGGTAGAAACCATTATCAAGGACAGAATGAGTAGGCTCATTGATGAACACGGGTTATTGAAGAAGACTCAGCATGGGTTCTTACCTCACTAACCTGTTACAGTTCTTTGAGGGGGTGAACAAACATGTGGACAAAGGAGACCCAATAGATGTTGCTTACCTTGACTTCCAGAAAGCTTTTGATAAAGTTCCTCATCAAAGGCTCTTTAGAAAGCTCAAGAGTCATGGAGTAAAAGGACAGGTCCTCTTGTGGATCAAAAACTGGCTAATTAATAGGAAGCAGAGAGTGAGTATAAATGGGCAGTCTTCGCAGTGGAGGACGGTAAGCAGTGGCTCAGTACTGGGTCCCATGCTCTTTAACTTGTTCATAAATGATCTGGAGTTGGGAGTGAGCAGTGAAGTGGTCAAGTTTGCAGATTACACTAAATTGTTCAGGGTGGGAAGAACCAGAGAGGATTGTGAGGCACTCCAAAGGGATCTGTTGAGGCTGGGTGAGTGGGCATCAACGTGGCAGATGATGTTCAATGTGGCCAAGTGCAAAGTAATGCACATTGGGGCCAAGAATCCCAGCTACAAATACAAGTTGATGAGTTGTGAACTGGCAGAGACTGACCAAGAGAGAGATCTTGGGGTCGTGGTAGATAACTCACTGAAAACGTCAAGACAGTGTGCATTTGCAATAAAAAAGGCCAACGCCATGCTGGGAATTATTAGGAAGGGAATTGAAAACAAATCAGCCAGTATCATAATGCCCCAGTATAAATCGATGGTGCGGTCTCATTTGGAGTACTGTGTGCAGTTCTGATCGTCGCACCTCAAAAAGGATATTATAACATCGGAGAAAGTCCAGAAAAGGGCAACTAGAATGATTAAAGGGTTGGAACACTTTCCCTATGAAGAAAGGTTAAAACGCTTAGGGCTCTTTAGCTTGGAGAAACGTCGACTGCAGGATGACATGGTAGAGGTTTACAAGATTATGCATGGGATGGAGAAAGTAGAGAAAGTACTTTTCTCCCTTTTTCACAATACAAGAACTCGTGGGCATTCAATGAAATTGCTGAGCAGTCAGGTTAGAACAGATAAAAGGAAGTATTTCTTCACCCAAAGGGTGATTAACATGTGGAATTCACTGCCACAGGAGGTGGTGGCGGTTACAAGCATAGACAGCTTCAAAAGAGGGTTAGTTAAAAACATGGAACAGAGTGGCTATTAGCCACAGTGTGTGTATATGTGTGTGTGTGTTTATAAAAATTTGGCCACTGTGTGACACGGAGTGTTGGACTGGATGGGCCATTGGCCTGATCCAACATGGCTTCTCTTATGTTCTTAAAGCCCTCAGACTATTGTCCCCCAATCACCAAAAATACAGAACATCACTGCCCCAGTCATAGTGTTCCATTTATACCTTATAGCTATAGCCACTATACCTCTGCTCCATAGGTTTATCTAATCCTTTATTGAAGCTGTCTATGCTTATGGCCACCACCTCTTCCTGTGGCAGTGAATTCTACATCTTAATTACTCTTTGGGTGAAGAAGTACTTCCTTTTATCTGTTCTAAGCCGCCTGCTCTTTAATTTCATTAGTGCCCATGACTTATTGCATTGTGAGAAAGGGAGAAAAGTACTTTCTTTGTCCCATACATAATTTTGTAAACCTCTATCATGTCACCCTTTAGTCGTTTGTCCAAGCTAAAGAGCCCCAAGCACTTCAGCCTTTCTTCATAGGGAAAGTGTTCCATCTCCTTAATCGTGTTAGTTACCCTTTTATTGCATTTGCCTTTTTTATTCCCATTGCACAGAATTGACATTTTCAGTGAGTTATCTACCACAGGGATCCCCAACCCCCAGGCCACGGTCCGCAGCCTTTTAGCAACTCTGCCACACAGGGCCTCGCTGCCCCACTGCCCACCCCAGTGGTGCCTCCTCCTCCCTCTGTTTTTTACAATTTTAAGGCCTGGGAAGGGGCAGTGAAGCACCACGTTCCCCGGGCTCTAAAGGCCGGCCCCACCACACCCAGGAAGGAAGTGGGGAGGAGGCAAGGGTGATGCTGCTTTTTCAGTGGGTTGCTCATCACTGCTGCCCCCAGCGCTGATCGTGAGCACACCAGAGGGGCATAGGAGCCCAGTCTTTGGCGCAATTTTTCCTGCCAGTCAGCTGATGGGCGGGGGTGAGGTGTTAGCTTTTAAAGAGCCTGGGACTTGCTTCACCGTCGCTTCCTGGGCCTTAAAATTGTGAAGAATGGAGGGAGGAGGAGGCTGGGGAGACAATCAGAGATTTCCCTAGGGGGTGGGGCGGGGGGGGAGGCCGAATTCAGAGCCCCAACCCTGCCAGCCCTCGGGCTGTGGTGGGCAGGCTGGCCCTGGGGCCGGTCCCTGGTACCAAAAAGGTTGGGGGCCATTGATCTACCACAACTACAAGATCTCTCTCCTGGTCAGTCTCTGCCAGTTCAGAACCCATCAACATGTATTTATATTTAAGATTTGTGAATTTCCTGTATTGTGGAGGGGGTTGAACTAGATGATCCTGGAGGTCCCTTCCAACTCTATGGTTCTATGATTTCTGGTTCCAATGTGCATTATTTGCATTTGCCCACATTGAACTTTATTGGCCACATTGATGACAGCTTACCCAGCCTTGGCAGTGCCTCACAGTCCTCCCTGGTTCTCATCACCCTGAACAACGTAGTGCGTTCCACAAACATAGCCACTTCACTGCTTATTCCCAACTCCAAATCATTAATGAACAAGTTAAAAAGCACCAGACCCAGTAGTGAGCCCTGTGGTACCTCACTGCTTAACCTTCCACTGTGCCCACTTATACTCACTCACTGTTTCCTTTTAATTAACCAGTTTTTAATGCACAAGAGAACTTATCCCCTTACCCCATGACTATTGAGCTTACTTAGGAGCCTTTGATGAGGAACTTTTATCAAAAGCTTTCTGGAAGTCTAGGTAAACAACCTCTACTGGGTCACCCTTGTCCACATGTTTGTTCACTCCCTCAAAGAATCTTAACAGCTTAGTGAGACAATATCTTTCCTTACAGAATCCATGCTGATACTTCCTCAATAGCTTTTGTTCATCAGTGTGCCTACTAATTCTATCTTTAATAACAGATTCCATCAATTTACCAGGGTTTGCCATTAGACTGACCAGCCTGAAATTTCTTTGATCTCCTCTGGAACTTTTTAAAAAATATGGTGGTTATGTTAGTTACCATTCAGTCATCAGGAATAGAGCAGATATTAATGGCTACATATTTTTGTCAGGAAAGCTACAAGTTTATATTTGAGTTTTTTCAGAATTCTTTGGATGTATGCCATCTGGGCCTGAATATTTGTCAGTTTTTAATTTGTCCATCAGTCATAGGACCTCCTCATCACCTCAATTCAACTCAGGTCTTTCAACACCCCTCCTGAAATCAGTGATTCTGGAATGGGCAAGCACTTCTCATCTTCTACAATCAGGCCTGTAGCCACAGCGGAGCCTGTGGGGGCACTGCCCCCTGACTTCCAGGGGGTCCTCCTGGGTGCACCCTGCTTTCTCCCCACCCCCCTTCTTCTTTTTGCTGAGCCAGCAAAGTGTCAGCAGCAGCAGACAGAGTCAGGAGAGCTGAGCAGGGCCCTGGGGATTGCAGCAGCAAAAGCAGCAGGCAGGGAGGAGGGAGGCAGAGGAAGCCACGTGGAATGGGCCTGGGAGGAGAGATGGATAGAGCTGCTGGCTGCCAAATGCTGGGGTGGGGGAGAAGGAGGTGGAAGGAAACCCCTCTGCTTGCACACAAGGTGCAGTCCCTTCTTGGCTCCAAAGTTTTAGGGCTGACTGCCTCGATTTGGTCATATTCAGAGCCTCCAGAGTTTGCTCCAACTGCAGAAAGCTTCTGAGAAGCAGCAAGCCCCACAGTGGATGGGAAAGGGTGCCCCCTGACTTTTGAAAAAGCCCCCCAACTTTTAAAATCCTGTCTACGGCCCTGTCTACAATGAAAACAGAGGCAAAAAATGCATTCAGCTTCTTTGCAATTTTCCTGTCATCCTTTAGTAATCTTTGATCATCCACTTGCACATCTGCTAAACTTGCCTAGAATCATAGAGTTGGAAGGGACCTCCAGAGTCATCTAGTCCAACCTCCTGCACAATTAGGGTTGCCAAGTCGAACCCCAGAAATATCTGGGGACTTTGGGGGTGGAGCCAGGAGACTTTGGGGGTGGAGCCAGGAAACACTGGGGTGGAGCTAGGGGGAGGGGGGGAAGCGGCGCCGGGGAGCGTGGCAAGCCGCCCCGCACCTGCCGCCTCTTCTCCGCTCACCGTGGCTGCTCCTCCGAGTTGGGCTCAGCCTGAGCCCATCTCGGAGGAGCAGCCACGGCGAGCGGAGAAGAGGCAGCAGCGGCGTGGCGACCTCGCCCGCTCTGCCTCTGGGGTGGAAGCTCGAGGGGGGGGGTGGAGGCGGGCCCGAATTTGCGGCTCGCCATGCTCCTGGCCTGCCTCGCCCTCCCCTGCACTGCTGCCTTCTCTTGGCTGCTCCTCCAAGATGGGCTCAGCCTGGGCCCATCTCAGAGGAGCAACTGTGGTGGGCGGGGAGGGGGTGGCAGTGGTGCGGCGCGGCGGCCTCCGGGTGACTTGCCATGCTCCCCGGCGCCATTTCCCCCCTCTCCCCCGCTTCCATTTTTTGGGGGAGCGGGGGAAGAGGGTGGAAATCCTGGGGTCCCCCGCCAGGGCGGGAGGGTTGGGAAGCCTATGCATAATGCAGGAAACTCACAAATACCTCCCCCTAAATTCACAGGATCTTCATTACTGTCAGGTGGCCATCCAGCCTCTGTTTAAAAACCTCCAAGGAAGGAGAGCCCACCACCTCCCAAGAAAGCCTGTTCCACTGAGGAACTGCTCTAACGGTTAGGAAGTTCTCCCTAATGTTGAGCAGGAAACTCTTTTGATTTAATTTCAACCCATTGGTTCCTGTCCTACCTTCTGGGGCCACAAAAAACAATTCCACACCATCCTCTAGATGACAGCCTTTCAAGTACTTGAAGATGGTGATCATATCACCTCTCAGCCTCCTCCTCTCCAGTCTAATCATCCCCAGCTCCTTCAACTTTTCCTCATAGGACTTGGTCTCCAGACCCTTCACCATCTCCGTTGCCCTCCTCTGGATACATTCCACCTTGTCTATATCCTTCTTAAAATGTGGTGCCCAAAACTGAACACAATACTCCAGGTGAGGTCTTACCAGAGCAGAGTAAAGCAATCAGGGCCTTAGCCAGGATTTCATGTTTGGTAGGGCCCACAGCAGAATTTGTTATTTGGAGGGGCCAGGGGGCTACCCAGTTTTGTGGCCCTGGGCTCTCAGCATTGTAAGCTGCCTTGAGTTCCACAAGCTAACCCTGCTTCACCTGGGCAGGCACAGCAGCTCCACTCCCCCCACCCCTTTCTTATGCACCCCTCTCTCAGAGAGACAGAGACCTCTTGAACTGAAATTGGGTGTCTGGAAGGCCGGCTGCAAGAAGACACCCCCCCTCTTGCTTTGTGCGCTGTGTTAGGAAAGGGGAGACAAAAAAAGCAAAAAGACAATCAGCAATGCTACTACTTGTTAGGAGTGGTGGTGAGTAAAGGAGACAGATTGTGGACCTTCCAATGGAGGGGCCATACAGCTGGAAGGGGGGATTGAAAGGATGGGACTGCCCACCCACCCCCGGACCCCACTGTAGCTACGGGCCTGAAAGCAATACCATCACTTCACATGATCTGGACACTATGCTTCTGTTGATACAGCCCAAAATTGCATTTGCCTTTTTAGCCACCACATCACACTGTTGAGTCATGTTCAGCATATGGTCCACTAAGATCCCGAGATATTTTTTACTTGTTTATTCCCTTATTCCAGACACTTTGTCACTGGAGCTGAGACACCAGCACTGGAGCAGGGCATGCTAGTAGGAACCCTAGTAAATAGCTTGGGCCAAAAACTTCACATGCGCACACACACACACTAGAGCCAATCATACTGTTTGAGAGCTAACCAGTAAAGGAGGCTGAGTCAGTCAGCTTCTGGTTGATTAACAATAGGTAGTGCTGAAAGGGAGATGCTAGACCTCTCCTCCCTCTTAGTCTGCTTTTTACTTCAAATGCTAATTTAATTTCAAATGTTAATTTAGCCCTTCTGTCGTATTATATGTTGTATGTAATAGCAGGCCCATGGCGCAGAGTGTTAAAGCTGCAGTACTGAAGTCCTAAGCTCTGCTCAAGACCTGAGTTCGATCCCCGGTGGAAGCTGGGTTTTCAGGTAGCCAGCTCGAGGTTGACTCAGCCTTCCATCCTTCTGAGGTCGGTAAAATGAGTACCCAGCTTGCTGGGGGGGAAGTGTAGATGACTGGGGAAAGCAATGGCAAACCACCCCATAGAAAGTCTGCTGTGAAAATGTTGTGAAAGCAACATCACCCCAGAGTCAGAAACGACTGGTGCTTGCACAGGGGACCTTTCCTTTCCCTCTGTCGTATTAATGACAGCTTACTCCAAATCGACAATGATTTTTCCTAAGGTCTGTACACAGAAGTTGAATTGCATGAGGAATAAAATTTAGCCTTGAGGATCCCCACAAGAGAAGCCCTGCATACACTGTTGACAGTTGGTCTTTAACAGCAACCCTCAAGGAAATCAATCTAAGGCAGACGTCTGTAGGCCTGTTGGATTTAGGTTGGGCGGAGGCAAAGGAATATAGTTACATAAAAGAAGAAATTTCTTGGAAGGGTAAGAAGCAGAAATATAAAATTTCCAGAAATTCTGAAGCTCGGAAAAAAATGGAAATTTTCAGAAAAATTGAAAAAAATGCTACATTAGCACTTCTTGTTTCTTTTCCAGATTGAAAGTCATTCTGTTACTTTAGGAACATAAAATATGACTATGGACAATTTTACTTGGCATGAAATTATCACAGCTAGAATATTAAAAATATAGTGTATCTAAACAATTATTACAAACAGAATTTACTTTTTAAATAATATTTATTTGTAATTGTAACAAATGGAGCAACAATCTCCTGAACTGTTTACTAGTTTATGTGGAATAGACCAAAAAAACCCCACCTCATTCTCATAAAAAGAATTGAAGAGGGGGGAAGTGTATAGAAGGAGTGTAGGACTAAGTTTCAATGAATGGGCACAGAAATTAGAATAATCTGATACCATACATATTTTTTAGAAATGATTTGGAAAATATTTGAACATGTCTTAAAATATTTTATTCGTCATGTTAAAATAAAATGTTCCATAATTAATTATTTTCTTTTTTCCAATTTTTCCAACTTTCCGGGGGGGGGGGGGGGACAAAAAAGGCTTAAGGAAAAAAACGGGAAAAACATTTTTTTCTCAATTTTTCCATTTTTACCCTGAGTCTTCACATCTCTAGTGAGAAGTTACTGACATTTTCTTGTCTATGCCAGTGTGAATGATAGAGGACCCTGTTTGCTAGTATAGAGCATGATAGTAAAGTAATAAATATGGCCTGCCTGTGGCACTGAAAGGATCTGTTCTGCCTTCTCCCCCTTTGCCACTCTTGATATCTAAGAATATATCTGGATCTTGTTGTGATTTTTGTAAATCTTCCTTTCCGAGAGCACATCTGTAACTATGAAATGCCATGAAGGTAGAGAATTGTTCCAGGCTGTATTTGTTTTCCATACTTTACATGGTCCAGGTTTTTACATAGGAAAGAGCAACACAAATAGCTTTGGCTAAAGAGCGTAGTGTAAACAGGAGGAAAATAATCCAGTGGCTGCTGATAGGCTTTGTAGCAGAGTAAAGGTGCTTGCAGAAGTTGGCTTGCCATTTGTGCAGGTAAATGGCCAGTCTCAATGCTGATCACAGATTGTCAAGATTTACTAGCGAGATCTGGATCAACACAGGAAAGATGGCTACCACCACACAAAACCTAGGATGATAGCTGCAAGTCTTTGTGATAATAGGAGATACTTCTCAGAGATACAACCCACTTCCCTTCAAATTTCTTTATTTGTTTAGTTTATTTATAGCCTGCTTTTCTTACTGAGACACAAGGTGGATTAGAAACTACTACAACAAGAGGAAAATTGTAATCATACAGTATAGGACACTGAATGAACAATGCAGTAGGACTAGGAGTACCAAATTAATGACAACAGGAACAACAATGTGAACATACTGTATAAAATATATAGTAAACAATGCAAATGAATGCTGCAATAGAACAAGGAATACAGAATTGAATGCCAATGCCATAGGACTAGGAATACAAAATTTAACGACAATGTTAACAAACTGCCCAGGTTAGTATAGTGCAAGCAATGCAGAATGTGAGATTACAAAGGTACAAGGCAATGCAGTATGCACTCCAATATGAAGGCACCCTTCTGGAACATTCTATCCTACTACAGATCAATTTCATCACAAGAATGCCCTTCTGAACATTTCTGTTTTGCGCATTTTGTGGAATGGTAGTACTGTGGGAGCTTTTCTAACCTCAGGCAGGCCATTCCAAAAGATGGGAGACATCACATAGAATGTATGTGAGTAGGCAGTTGATGATCTTACCAAATTGTATGGAGGACCCTTCAGAAGTATCCATTAATATGCCTTCACCTGGATAGCCCAGGCATCCCTGATCTTGTCAGATCTTGGAAGCTAAGTAGAGTTGACTCTGGCAGTACTTGGATGGGAGACCTCCTTGAAATATCAGCAGTCAGGAGGACAGAGCCACCTCTCTGAATATCCTCCAGGCCTCCAGTATGGGTCAGTCACTTGAGGCTGCCATTTCTTACAGGTGCACACACACACAAAATACCAAATACCAAAGCAGCCGCAATTAAGCATTCTAGGAGAGGTAGTCCTGAATGCAGGGCTTTTTTTCTGGTGCGATGCGCTGGAATGGAGTTCCAGAACCTCTCAGTGGAAGAATTCTCAAAAGATGTCTAAAAGTTCATGAGGGGCACTGAGGAAGCACAAGTCTTTGATCCAACAAAGTATGTTAAACATGATTGCTTTAAGGTCACTATTCATCATTTGGCACCAAAAGAAAGACTCGAAAAAGAACTGAGGAAGTTGGTGACATATCTAAAGTTTGGGAACTGCTTTAAAGTAGAGGTAAGTCCTTAGTGCATGAAAATAATATTGTTTCAAAGAATCTCATGTGTTTCTTCTTCATTTCTCTCTTGAGAGTTCTGGCATCTTTTTTTCCAGAAAAAAAGCCCTGCCTGAATTATTGTGGGACCTGGATTATGAAAGACCTTGTGATAACCAGCACTTTGAATTTGCTACCCATCTGTTTCCAAGCACAATTAAAAGTGCTGATTCTTACCATTAAGATTCTAAATGGTTTGGGGCCAGGGTACCTGAAGGACCATCTCCTCTTGCAATATCCAGCCTGCCAGTTCAGATCTGCCTCCCAAGCCTAGTTCTCTGTGCCCCCAACTTCAGAGGGGAGGCAGGTTGCAACTAGAGATGGGGCATTCTGTGGCACCTCACCTTTGGAATGACCTCCTCCTTGAGGCTCACCTGGAGCCTTATGTTCTTTAAGGCATCGTTAAAGAACATCTTTTCACCCCGTCTAGTCTAGCCTCAAGGTAGCCATGCCATGTATCCACATGCAGCCATGTGGCTAGATCACCCAAGTCAAGGTAGGGAGCCAACTGCTGGCAACATGAAGGTGATATACCTCCTTTTTTGCAGCCACATTGGTTTGCTTTTCCAGTAATAAGTCTAGGTCCAGTATATCCCCTACACTTTTAACAAAATCAGATGTCAGGTGGACTCAAAAGTCCAAAAGTGTGGGTGTAGTGTTCTTCAAGACCTCAGTTTTTCCAACCAACATTGTCTCTATTTTACCAGGATTCAATTTCAGTCTGTTAACCCTTAGACCCATGGTGCCTGTGGGTGCCATGGCACCTTTCTTGACACCTGCCAAAGGCACCAATGTGGTGCCTGTGGGTGCCATGGCACCTTTCTTGACACCTGCCAAAGGTTTTTGAGAATGTAGGTAGGGGCAGTGGGGTTTTAGCCCAACAAGGCGTCTGTTTGGCCATTTGAGATTTCATTAGCTGTGCCACCACCCTACAAGGATCTTTATTGCATGGCTGAAGGTAAACTGTGGCAGCCATTTTGTGACTGCAACCACCATGCTGTATCAGAATTTTCAAGATGCCCATAGACTGGAAAAGGTTGGGGACCCATGCCTTACACAATTGACCTCAGCAGTAAGGCACCAGTTCAAGATCTCTACAGAATCACCAGGTGATTTGGATACAAAGTTATAGAGCTGGGTGTCATCAACATATACTCAAATACTTTGGCCACCAAATGAGAAGGGAAAACTCACTGGAAAAGATCCTGATGCTGGGAAAGACAGAAAGCAAAAGAAGAAGGGGACAAAAGATGAGATGGCTGGACAGTGTTACTGATGTAACAAACATGAATTTGAGCAGACTTCAGAGGATGGTGGAAGACAGGAGGGCCTGACGTGACTTTGTCCATGGGATAGCAAAGAGTCAGACTTGACTGTGCAACTGAACAACAACAACAAAAGTCATCAACATATCTGAAGACAGCCTACTCCAAAACCAAATTATTTCTCCTAAAAGTTTTACATAGAGATTGAATAACATCAAGAACAAGACAGAGTCTTGTAGAATACCAAAAGGTGATTTCCATACTGGTGATAGTTGGACTCCAAAAGCGACCCTCTGAATCCTACCTGCAAGGAACAATTTCAACTAGTATAAGATGTGTCTGTTAATCCAAATTTCATCTTTCAAGCACCCAATAAGATGCATGATCCACTGTGGGAACTGGCACTTGAAAGTGACATTAGGGATGCTGTGTGTGTAAATATCTGGGCAAGATTCTTACTTGATATAATAGTAAAGCTGTTCAGAAATGAACATTCTGACTTGTACTAGACACAATCCAGGGTTAACTCATATGTACAAGTTTGTCATCGAGTGGTGTCATGCATATGTGAATGAGCTATCAGAGAATCATTGGCACAGAGAACTTTCATATCAACTCAAACTTGATACTTTTTGAAATGGAAACTTTTTCCTGAGTCCAGCAAGAGCGCTGAGATCAAATAGGGTTGCCAGCTTTGGGTTGGGAAATTCCTAGATATTTGTGGGATGGAGCCTCAGAAAGGTAGGCTTTTACAGCAGCTAAGTAATGCCAGTGTGTATAAGGAAGAAACAGGGGGCTTTGTGTCCAGTGGATGTTTAGTGAATTGTATTTCAATTAATAAATGTTGTCTTGTCAGCTCTACGTGTTTGTTATTGATTGATTATTTTATTTATATTGTAAGCTGCCTTGAGTTCCATAAAGTGAAAAGATAGCTAATAAATTGTTTAAATAAATAAGAATGTGTGTTAAGAAAAGCAGCATATACACTTCTTTTTTTGTGTTTTGTATTGTGTGTCTACTCTTGAAATCATGTTGACCTCTGGTGACAGGGGGCCTGGAGGATATTCAGAGAGGTGGCTGAATAAAGCCTACCCTAGTCCTCCTGACTTGGTATTTCAAGGAGGTCCTCTATCCAGAGTTGACCCTGCTTAGCTTCTAAGATCCAAAGAGTTCGGGCTTGCCTGGGCTATCCAGGTCAGGGCACATATTCATATTTTAATAAACTTCAAATCAAGCACTTTCAGTCCTTTAGTATTAGATTTGAATAAAAAATGCACAAGTGTAGTCCTGTGGCAGGACAGCAAATATGTCATCTCATATTAATGGGGGGAAATTTAGTAATTCATTTGGAAGCCTGCTTAACCCTTGTGATAAATCTAACTGCTCAATTCCTGTCTCGTTTGGCATAACATTAACAATTTCTGTGAAGCTTTTGGCATCATTTTTCCTCTGAGAAGAGCACAATTTTTGAATGAATTGAATTTGCATCAATCATGCTGTTGTTAGCTTCTTTACTAAAGTACTTTTTGTGTTTTGATGTAAAAGCCCTTGCAAAATGGATAGGAAAACAGAAATAAAGTGAAAGATGGCGCAGGGAAACAAAAAGCAAAGCAAGAAAAGCTACTGGCCAATTAGACTAGAAAGTGTTTTAGCTTCCAAATTTGGTAAGCACAAAGCAAAACCTAACAAGAAAGCTCAAATGAAGAATCCACTGTGTGCTGGACACCGAAACATATAGTACAAGAATGGGAATGTAATCAAACATGGCACTGCAGCAAGATCACTCTTACTTACTGTAACTTGCTGTAAAAGCTCACTTGCTGTAATTTGGGATCAGGTAGTCATGAATCAAAAGGCCTGTCAGTTCTGTATTTACATCAAGCCAAATGTTCTAGCATCACTTACAATCAAAGATTGCTTGGGAAAAATTTCTTCAAGCAGCCAAATTTCCTAACACACTGAAAAATGATTTTTTTTCTCCCACACCAATAATAAAATTATCACATTGTGCCATTTTCTCTAAGTAAAACATATTTTTACTCTGCCCTGTTTTGTAGCATATGTCTGCTATAGGGCATAGAACAGAATACTTCCATGGAGAGTGTTAGATAACTGGAGACACATGAATGGGTGTATATAGCACAGAATGCCGCATGGCCAGACATCTAAGTATTTGTGTTGACTACATAATATGTTTGACGTGACTGTTTCCTTTCTTCATATCTCTGCTTGGCCTCTCTCTGTGTTTTGATTCCAGTCTATTAAAACAGGAATGGTATCTCTTCCAGATCAGATACCCACAGTTTGTCACACTGAACTAGTCATTTGCGTTGGCTGTGAGATGCAGATATGTGCTCCAGCTATATGTTTTCCATGTGAGCTTCAACATGTCATTTTGAAACTTATTTCTTATTAGGTTTACCAGTAAAATTTACTATTAGGGTGATGACTGGTGAGAAAGCCCCGAGTGATCAGCTCTGCCCCCATGATGCCAGGCCTTCATATCTGATAGTAAGAGCATGGGATGAAATTGTTGGGAATATGTATCTGTTTTGTATGTCCTTTGCACTGTTCTAAAGTTCCAGTCATTATAGAGTTAACACGATGCCTGATTTAGGGTTGCCAAGTCCAATTCAATAAATATCTGGGGACTTTGGGGGTGGCACCAGGAGACTTCGGGGGTGGAGCCAAGATCAAGGCTGTGACAAGCATAATTGAACTCCAAAGGGAGTTCTGGCCATCACATTTAAAGGGACGGCACACCTTTTCAATTCCTTCCTTCCATAGGAAACAATGAAGGATAGGGGCACCTTCTTTGGGGGCTCATAGAATTGGACCCCCTGGTCCAATCTTTTTGAAACTTGGTGGGTATTTTGGGAAGAGACACTAGATGCTATACTGAAAATTTGGTGCCTCTACACCAAAAAACAGCCCCCCACCAAGCCCCAGATACCCGTGGATCAATTCTCCCTGATTTTCTATGGAAATAAATCTCCATAGAGAATAACAGAGTTTTTACTTTTTCATGTTAAATGCCTCTCAATGATTATTTGATCCAGTGATCCATCACACTGTTTGAGATAAAGAAATAGAATTTGAAACATAATTCCCTAACAGAAGTCACCCAAAAATGGCTCTCAGGCTATGGCATTAACATATGCCTGGGTCCTTAAACCCCACTGATTCTAGTGGAACTGTTTTCCAAGTAATTATGTTTAGGATCACAGCTTTAACTCCTGCTCGGATAGGCTCCTCCTCAGGCTTCTGCAAATTTGATGAATAGTCCTGTGCATTCCTAACACGATGCTGTGCAAGTGTATTGAAAGCTAAAAAGTCCACCACCACAGCTGAAACCACCCAATTGCCTAATATCGATAAGAGATAATTTAGGTTTTATAGATGGGTTGGGGGATATGATGCATGATTTTCAGGTCTATGTCTTACTCTTAACCACTTTTTGCCTGTTAATAACACATTTCAAACAAGGGGACTTTCCATATGAACACATGAAGCTGCCTTATGCTGAATCAGACCTTTGGTCCATCAAAGTCAGTATTGTCTACTCAGACTGGCAGCGGCTCTCCAGGGTCTCAAGCTGAGGTTTTTCACACCTATTTGCCTGGACCCTTTTTTGGAGATGCCAGGGATTGAACCTGGGACCTTCTGCTTCTCAAGCAGATGCTCTACCACTGAGCCACCGTCTCTCCCCAATCTAAGGGGAAAGGAGACGCAGGAATCAGGCTGAGCTGCTGCTGCCCCCACACCCACTCCAGCAGGCATAAGAACAGCAACATGCCTCTTTTTTCCCTTCCTTGCCCTCCTGTTGTTTCCCACCTCCACTTTCTTCTGTTCTTTTTTTTAGGTAGCAAGTGTGGTGAGAGAAGTCTGTTTCCCATTCTGGCAGAGGCTGGACTGAATACCCAGACAAATCCTACCTTTCCCTGTTTAGAACATTTTGCTCTCAGGCAAAGCATCTACCACAGGACTTCTTTCTGCAGCTGTCCATACCCTCTCTTCTCTGGGTACAGAAACAAAGCAGAAAGGACAGCCAGTGTGGTGTAGTAAGAGTCAGACTAGTAGCTGGAAAACCTGGGTTTGAATCCCCATTCATTCTGTGGAAGCTCACTGCAGGACCTCAAGTCAGTCATACACTTTCAGCCCAACCTACCTCAGAGGGTTGATCAGGAGGAGGAAAGCCACCTTGGGTCCCCATTAGGGATAAAGGAAAGGAAAGGTCCCCTGTGCAAGCACTAGTCATTTCCGACTCTGGGTGATGTTGCTTTTAAAATGTTTTCACAGCAGACTTTTTACGGGGTGGTTTGCCATTGCCTTCCCCAGTCATCTACACTTTCCATGTGAGCTTCAACATGTCACTTTGAAACTTATTTCTTATTAGGTTTACCAGTATAAAGGATAAAGGTGGGGTACAAATGAATTAAATAACATTATTTCTCTCATGAATTTTGACAGCAGAATCTTTGGAAAAGATTTTGCAGCAGCAGCTAACATTTGGAAGTGTCTTGCAAATGCCATACTGGAAGCAGCAGTAGTTGATATTGGAAAAGGGAAAGATTTTCCATCTTTCTTTCCCATCTCTGCATTCTTCAGCTCTGTTTTGCATGTTCATGGCTGTAGTCTGAGACTCTAATCACTACACCAGTTTTGTTTCCTTGTATCATGTAGTACCTGCTTGTTGATGTGTGTCTTTAGCTGCAGATTAGTTGTATGTCGAATTCAGGACATCTCTGCCTTTACAAAAAAGTTTTGTATCAACAGCTGAACTTCAGAAGCATGGGCTAGTCTTCCTAGTCATGATCGATTTACCTTATTCTGGTCCATTTGGTTTGAATGTTCTTATCTACTTCTCCATAATCCGTCTCACCATCTTTCTCTTTTGTGTACCCAACTGCACATTGCCTTGCTAATTATTGCATACCCGCCACAGAGAAGTATACCTGATTCTCCAGAATTTTCCTGTTGCCCTGTGGCATAAATTCAAGCAGGACCCACAGAAGTAACGTCTTATTGTGTTCTGAAGCAAAAACAATGCAGAAATGGGCCACAGTCCCATTCATCCCTTTCTAAGCACAACTTTTGCATCCTGGGGGCTCTCCAGCCCCATTATTAGACCAAGCTGCCTCCCCAAGACTGCCCTCCCAGCCAAGCAGGATGTGCCCTGAGGCAGCAGGGGGAGGAAGTGGCTTTGCCTTCCTTAACTGCTGCTTCTCAGGCACCACAATGGAAAAGACTGAAAAGGCCATGCATGACAATGGGGCATTGTTGTCTCTGGGGAGGGTCATTGTTTGGCTATGCTCTGGCTACAGTCTATGGAGTTTTCCTGTTGCGTCATTTCTGGGTGTGGAATGCCAAGAAATAAGACTATTCTCTTCATTGTCAGTTCCGGGGCTCAGAAAGGGTAATATAAAAACAGAGAAGCAAGAGGAGGGGTAAGAGTGCATCCTGTGTCACATTCAGAAGGCTTTCCTAACACCTCAGCTATTTACCTGCTTGTTCCCAAATAGCAGGCCCTTACAGGAAGTAACTCTGGGCCAGTTTCTGCAGGACTCTTCTCTTACATGCAAACAGTTTCAGATTTCTTCTGAATTATATTATTTTATGGACAAATGGAGCATGTAAGTCATTAGTTCATCCAGCAGTGATTCTTATAATCCTTGATGGCTGAAAAAGTGTCACTGCAGTCATGTACATTACCTGCCAGTTGCAGTCATAGTTCATTTTTCCATGGAATGGCAAGTAGGCATGTGTCCATGAATTGGATGGAATGCCTTGGTGTCATAAACTCTCTATGCACAACCCCTCTGAGTGCTGACTGAATACATGTGAAGGGACAGCAGGCAGGAGTGCATGGGCCCCACCCCCACACAATTACCTGCATGGTGCCAACATGTAGAGGAAGTGTTTGCACCTACACTCCCTCCCTATGACCAGCAGTGCTTTTTCCCAAATGTTGCCAAACATGGAGAGGGAGCATACAGGTGGACCTTTCCACCATGCACTGGCACTGTGTTTATGAATCAATGATCACACAGAACCATGCCCAGTATATTCATGCTGGCTCTCCTTCTCCATGTGTTCAGTCATTGCCTAGTGAGGTTCCAGGGCTATTGGTAGGGCCTGATAGGCCACCTAGTCTAATCTGCTGCTCAATGGAGCAAATCCAAAGCTAGAACATGAGTAGCTATCCAGCCTCTATTTGAAAACCTCCAGCAAGAGAGGATCTGCCTCCCACAACTGCCCCAGCAATTGGTTCCCTTGTGAGACTGTTTTCCTCAGGCTTCTTGTAATTCAACCAAAATCTACCCTTCCATAACCAGGGCTGGTACTAGGGAGTCAGCCAGGTAGCCCACTGACTAGGGCACCATCTGGCCACAGGGTCAGTGGGTGCCCCCTCCCTGCATACAACACTGACCACTGATATGAAATTGACCCTTGGTGCCACCAGGAAAGCTGCAAGCACCATGCTGGCAGTGCCCACCTGCCCAAGAAATGCTGATGCCTCCTGCCCCTAACACACTTGCCCTTGTGAAGTGCCAAGCAGTGGCTCCCTTTCAGCAGTGGCACCTGAGAAGTAGTGGCTTTTCTCTCCTCTTCCCCTCAGTCTATGAAATGGGAGGCTTATTGGATTTTGAAAATGCTGATCCAAATCCTGGGAGAATTTATGGTGCGGGGGGTGGGGAGAGGGGCAGGAGGTGATAGAGAGGTGGGTGGATCAGGCAGTCCAATAAAAGCCCAGGTGCCCCTGACCTGGGATGCTCCTGTGGGAGGTTCTGGTTTTTGTAACAGTCCCACTCATTCTCTCTGGCTTCGCAGCCCCCTCCCTCCCTCCCTTCCTCCCCTTGGCTCTCCCGTTCTCGCCACTGCCCTCCATCTCTATTCACCAAAAGTGCTGACCAGTTAATCTTTCCTTTGCCTTTGCCATCTGATTGGATATGTAGGTCTGTATTTGATGAGAAGGGGGGAAATACATGTGTGTGTTTATACATTGGAAGTGATTTCTTTCTAATAGCACAAGTGTGCCTGTCTGTGGGGGAGGAAGAATATGGATGAGGAAATCAGGCATATCTAAATTATTTCATCATTTTTTTAAAAAAACCCTCAAGATTTCTCCTCCCATTTTATCCCTTTTCCGCTCTGCCTAAGGGGACTTTGCCAGCCTAAAAGTTAGCCTGGGTCCTAGCATCGGCTCTGGGAGATGTGACCAGATCCACGCGGGACCCGCTCTATTCCCCCCTACATGATAGTCCCAAAGGCCTGCAGCAGGTCGGCTGAAAGATGGTCAGGGGAGCGGGGGAGACTGCTATGACTGCCCCAGGAGAGAGGCACTCCTCCTCCTCACCATTTGGGAGCCCCCAGAAAACTCCTGGGGAGAGGCCAAGAGCCTCCCAAATCATGTGGCAGAGTGGGGGAGGCAGTGACGCTCAGAAAGAGGCACTCAGTGCCCCAGAGCAGAGCCAGGCCAGGCAGGTTTCCAGACCAAGGGTGCAACAAGCATGTTTCCCCAGCAGGGCTTGGAGGGGGGCAAGCTGCAGAACAGCTCCTGTCACCGGGGGTGCCAAAAAGCCTGGCACCAGCCCTGTCCATTACTTATGTTCTTTTGATTTAGTAAATGCAAACCAGTATTTTGTTTTTGCAGACAGAGTTTAGGAATCTATGATGTACCAATAGAAAAGAACAATATGCAGAGGGCTTTTTTCACCAGCTAGTGACATCCTCCAGGCATTAATATAGACAGATGGTGCTGACTTCCAGATGAGCTTGAGCCCCTGCACCATTCCCTTTAGAATCAAGGACTTCTTTCCCTCTCCATATCATTTTCACAAGGTATATGCAGCCTTTGAGTGACAGGATCTAGAAGAGCAGTCCTCTTTCCCCTGCCCTACCCCTGCTATGGCTTTGTTCACTACAGCATGACTGCCTGCCAGAAGCACCAGGTTGGTTGGGTAATGCAGCAGGATGAATTTGCATGTGCAAATAAACAGATGAGGCATATATTGTTTTGGTCCCCATGGAAATGCAGACAGAAGTCATAGGGAGGGTATGTGAGTCAAAACACCAGCATCAACAATCCAAATTCCTCAGGTGAAGTTATAGCTGGATGTATTTAATCTGCCTTTCTATGGGCCTTCTCTTGTGATCAGATCTGCTACTAAGGATGTTAGCCTCCAGGTGGGGTTTAGAGATCTCCCAGAATTATAACTGATGTCCAGATTACACAATTCCTCTGGTTTTGGAGAAAATGGTTGCTTTGAAGGGTAGACTCTGTGGCATTATACCCTTCTGAGGGCCCTCCTCCCCCAAAAAACTCACCCTCCCCAGGCTCTACCCCCAGATATCCAGGAATTTCCCAGTTTAGGGTTGGTAGGCGGAATTCCTGTTCTTGTCACCCATCACCCCTGAGGTGGCACAGCCTTGGTATTCTACTTCATTTGCTTGGCAGAATCACAATATCTCAAAGGCATTCTGATTTTTGTCATGGTACATCATCTAATGAAGTACCAAAACAGGAAGTAGAAAAAAATTCTCAGAAAGAAGCATTATCTGCAAGAGGCTGGAACTTTCAATAATGATTGCACTTTAATGTGTGTTAGGAATTTTACAACCAGTTATCAATAAGCCTTTGTGTCTAATATATATTTCTAATATATATATATATATATATATATATATATATATATATATATATATATATATATATATATATATATATATATATATATTCACATTGTACAAAAGGAACTGAAATAGGACCAAATCCAGTGCCCTGATTAAATGAAGAACAAGAAATCTAGATTTAAAGTAACAAAGAGTCTTGTGGCATTTTGAAGACTACTGTAGCACAAGCTTTTATGAGTCCATTTTTCAAAAGAATGTCACATCTGCTGTATTCTAGAAGTTCCCAGTTGGATACATCATTTCTAGGCATATGTGTCCCAATTTAGACTGGGACTATGATGATGCATATAGAGAAAGGATCTCTCCATCAAACACATAAAGAGACCATTTTTTCACTCAGGAGGGGAAGCTGCTATTTTGTGTATTAGGGAAAGTTGTATGTACTTATGTCTACATATAGGAAAGTGGTGGAGTTTATAACAGGCAGGGCTCCCCCCCCCTTTTTTTTCTTTTAAAGCAGGAACGCACAGGAACTCAGTTCTGGCTAGCTTGGGGTCAGGGGGTGTGACCTAATATGCAAATGAGTTCCTATGCAAAACAATGGTGACATCAGGGGTGTGGGGCCTAATATACATATAAGTTCTTCCTGGGCTTTTTCTACCAAAAAAGCCATGATAGCAGGTGACTCACCGCACAGACTTTGTATCCTGTGAACTGGCCCTCTCCCCCCCCCCCCCATCTTTCTTGGGTTCATAATTTAATGAATGTTCGGGTTGCCAGGATCATCCTTGGTCACTGGCAGAGAATGGCGGGGGTCGGAGGAATAGAGTTGCCAGATTTGGGTTGGGAAACTCCTGGAGATCTGAGGATGTTGCCTGGGGAACACCGGGACCTCAACAGGGAACAGTTCCATAGAGTCCACATTTTAAAAAATTAGTTTTCTCCAGAGTGACTAATCTCTGTAGTCTGGACATGAGTTGTTATTTTGGGGGATCCCTAGGTCCCACCTGGAGGCTGGCATCCAGCCTCTGTCAGTTTCATGCATCTGACAAAGTAGGGTTTAGCTTATCAAAGCTTATGCCATGATACATTTTGTCTTTAAGGTGTCACAATATTCTTTTATTTTGATTGCAGCAGACTAACATGGCACTCAATCCCAGCAGAAGCTGGGTTCGGGTAGCTGGCTCAAGGTTTACTCAGACTTCCATCCTTCCGAGGTCAGTAAAATGAGTACCCAGCTTGCTGGGGGGAAAGTGTAGATGACTGGGGGAGACAATGGCAAACCACCCTGTAAAAACTCTGCCATGAAAACGTGATGCGACATCACCCCAGAGTCAGAAATGACTGGTGCTTGCACAGGGGACTAAAGGTAAAGGTGCAAGCACCAGTCGTTTTCGACTCTGGGGTGATGTTGCTTTCACAGTGTTTTCACGGCAGACTTTTTCGGGGTGGTTTGCCATTGCCGAAGAGCCCTGTGGCACAGAGTGTTAAAACTGCAGTACTGCAGTCCTAAGCTTTGCTCACGACCTGAGTTCGATCCCTGGTGAAAGCTGGGTTTTTAGGTAGTCGGCTCGAGGTTGACTCAGCCTTCCATCCTTCCAAGGTCGGTAAAATGAGTACCCAGCTTGGTGGGGGGAAAGTGTAGATGACTGGGGAAGGCAATGGCAAACCACCCTGTAAAAAGTCTGCCGTGAAAATGTTGTGAAAGCAACATCACCACAGAGTTGGAAATGACTGGTGCTTGCACAGGAGACCTTTCCTTTTCCTTTCCTTTGCCATTGCCTTCCCCAGTCATCTACACTTTCCCCCCAGCAAGCTGGGTACCCATTTTAGTGACCTCGGAAGGATGGAAGGCTGAGTCAACCTTGAGCCAGCAACCTGAACCCAGCTTCTGCCGGGATCAAACTCAGGTCATGAGCAGAGTTTAGGACTGTAGTACTGCAGTTTACCACTCTGCACCACGGGGCTCTTATGCACAGGGGACTACCTTTACTTTTTTAACATGGCGAACTCTCTGGGATTCATCACTACAGAATCCCAGTTCTCCACTATAGGTCTACCCTCAACTGTGCCAATGTTTCAGCCTGCTCAGCTCCTTTGCCTCAGTTTTTGTGTTGTGAAACAGAAGCTGGAGTACAAATCCAGACCTAGTTAATATAAAGACCATGCTGTTCGAATCCTAGTAATTATAGCGCTGATTCAGCAGCAAGTTCAGTTTTCTTACTGGCATTGAACTAAAGATTGTACTTTTAGAAGAGTTTACCATCCAGAAACTTTCCTCATGCCTTGTTGGAATTTCCAGATAACCCCTGTGTCTCTGATCAGGAGGGGGTGGGGGGTGCAGATTGCCTAGAGTGGGAAAATATTTCCCCCCTGGTTGTTAAGTGGTTCTGACCTAACATTTTGTAATGCCAGATTTTCTTCACATTTGTGGACCCCTGGAACTTCCTCTTCCTCCTCCCTCTCTCTCACACCCCACCCGATTGACTAGGTAAGGAACAGAGAGAGAGAAAAGAGTCTCTGGATACATTGTTGTTCCAATGGGCCTGGAACAATTGCTAAATACAAATCCCACAGAGAAAGGGAAAAGAGAGAGAGAAAGGGAGACAAAAGAGGGAACCTGAGCACAAAGGAGAGGAATGAAATGGTAAGTAAAGTCAAACAAAAAGGAGCTGGGCTGAGACAAAAGACAGGAACAATATCCCTGAGGCAATAGGCTCTCAAACAATAGGGACAGTGACAGCAATACAAAGGCACCAGTGTTTGCAAGTAGACGTTATCTCACACAACCACTGGCAGGCTCAGCCCGGTGCTTCTATTTTCAGGGATGCTTTTTGTGCAACAGTGAACAATATTCCTTGCATGGCTGCTGATAGAAAGGATGGGAGGAATCCTTATTTCCATCCCTCTTCTCTGGGATCAGTTCTATGATACAAACAGACACAGGCAGACAAAGATGATTTGCTCTCCTCGGCAATGTCTTTATTTCCATTTTGGAGCTGTGTGTTGGAATGGGCAAGAATCCATTATACTTTAACCAGGTAGAGAGATCCAATAACAGGTACAACTCCTTGGCCTTTTGCATGGGACTTACCTGTCCTGGGGAGGCTGGAGATTTGGTAGGTAAACTACTTGTGTGTGACTACTGATTTCTTTTTCTCAGCTCTGTCCCAGGATAATGTGCAGTTTCCTTTATACTTATATATCAACAGAATACTATACTGTTGGTGGGGTGGAGCTCATATACTCAACTGAAGGATCAAATCTCCTGCAGTCTGTACATAGTGCAACCATGCACTGAGTTTCTAAAACCACTCCATTCTTGCATGCTGGACTGGAGTCATTTCCCAAATTAGCAGAGAGATTAAAATGGAACAATCAGGTGGAAAACATATTACTTGCATTTGTACACTACATGTTTACATATGAAATGTCTGATAGGTACATTTTCAAAATGTAATTAATAAAGCAGCCATAGGAAGAGATGGTGTAAAGTTCTAGACATAGTTTGGCACTGGTATAAATACAGACAAGAAGGACCATAAAGGAAACAAACTGGCCCAGAGCTTTTGAAACAGCCTGTCATAGGAGCAAGGGGACATGGACTCTCCTGGTCCCCTGTAATTTCAGCACCAATTGCCATGCTGGCAGTTTTAAAACAATGCCCAGGAGCTAGGGTTGCCAGCCTCCAGGTGGGGCCTGGATACCTCCCACTTTCACAACTGATCTCCAGCTGGCAGAGAACAGCTCCCCTGGAGAAAATGGCTGTTTTGAAGGGTGGACTCTATAGCATTGTACCATGTGGAGGCCCCTCCCCTTCCCAAACCACACCTCCCAGATCCATCCCCAAAGTCTCCAGGTATTTTCCAATACAGACTTGGCAACCCTATTGGTAGGTCCTCTGAAATTTTAACAGCTTGTTAATTTTTTGAAAAGTCATATCTGTATATGCTACTATATTTACAGGAAGGTCATTTAAGAAGCTGAAAAAGAATATAGGCTAAATTAGAAAAAAAGAGAGCAAAATTGAAAAGAGACCTCTAAAAACAAAGATTGCTGACTAGCCAGATGTGAGCGCAATCAGTTTTTTAAAAATGTTTTAAGAAAAATAAAACACTCTGATAAAAATGATGGGATGCAAGTAGTTGCGAAACTCTTTCTCCAAACTACAATTGCTAACTTGAACAGAAATTGTGGTCAAGTTGTTATCTATTTTGTGAGGTTTCAATTATCATGTTAAACATCCTGGAAATAAAATATAAATTGTAACAGGGTGCGGTATTAGATGCAGACATCACAAGCAGCAGAAATTAAGGCAGTTGGCAAAGTACAGGCATGCTTTTTGTCATTGGTATCTATGTCATTTGGATTCTCTCCCCCCCCCCCCTCCAATTAGCTATTGTTCATAATACACATTATAGTACAAGTGGACTACACTGAGTTTGGTCAAATTCAACCTAGTTTGCTATGCTCGGGCCTGTAGTCATAAAAGTTCTTAATTTGTTCTTCCTTCATTAAGCTGTAAGTTGACAGACCTCCTTCCTCAAATCTGCTTTTCAGCCATTTCCACTGACAAAGCCTAGAAGAATGGCCTTTTATATGCTATGCAGATACCACAGGGACCACTCCAAGAACCCCTTCATGACAAATGCACTGGGCATTCTCACACCTGTCCTTCTGGACCTGAAGTTAAGGGGATTCTATGGAGCAATATGTACAATGTACTCAAAGAAACTGTGGGGAAGAAGACTTGAGGCTGTTAACGGTGAATGCTGCAGATGCTCCATATCAGTGCCAATCTTCTAAGACAGCCAGCTCTTATGGTGGGTGTAAACTTTCAAGTTGAAATGGCTCTTTTCTGATCTTGATTGCCTTATCAAGAAGATGCATCCTGTTGCTCAAACTGGTTGTTTCCTCAGCTTAACAGCTATTATTGAAATGAGTTTGATGAGGGACAAAATATAGGACTTTGTCTGCAAACTAAACATTAATTAAACATTACTACTTCTTAGGCACTGTATAGGAGATAAAAAGATATGACAGTGACCCACTGAGTTTATAATTGATCTACAGAATATGACTCCTCACATCTACCTGCACACCTATACCAAGTTGTGACTGATAGACACATGAAAAGTTCTGGAAACTTCAGAGAAGCATTGACACTTGAAAGTATATCATCCAAACTTGAGCAAGACACAAACAGCTTTCTCAAGTTTTCTCTTTGGATGTTTAAAAGCACCACTGACCAGAAGCATGTGTGAATGCATGTTTGACTAGTAGCACTTCTTTGGAATGTCCAAGTTCTTCTGCAGGAAACCACACAGGGCTACTCAAAAAGGGGAAGACGAGGACCTCTAAGCTCAATCAGTGTAATAGAGCATATTTCTACACATTCACATGCACATTCATCATTTGGTTATTGCAATGGGAAGAAGTGATGAGCGGCATGTGTGAATTAGTTTCTCTAGGCTTCTCTATGGAGGAGGTGAAAATAGCTATCTAGCACTGAACAGTTCATTTTTTTTATTTATCAGCTTATGGGGTAATTTTTCCTGACTTAAAAGGTTTCTCCAAAATTAACTTTAACAGTACACATAATTACACAAACACGAATGCAGCTGCAGAGGAGTTGTCGTTTCGACTGGGATCATGGTGCTGGGGAAGGCAGGGAGGTTATGTTTTTTTCTCTTTCAAAATTTTCTTGATCAAAACCATATCTATCAGCTAGAGTAGGAAGGAGAACGCAGGCAAATCACAGGAGTGTTGTATTTCTGATAGTCTAAGGGAGCAAGTTTCAATTGATGAGAAGGTACAGGAGAAAAGAGTTACCCATGCCCAGCTCCTGATTTCCAATCCACATTAGTCTCCACCTGTACCTGCTCCTTAATAATAAACTACATCTTGGCAAGTGTAGTCACAGATTTCTAAAAGAGCAGAAAGTTTGGTCTGAAACAACATTACTATCACTGTCAAAAAGGCTTCACTAGCCTATGATAGAATAACAAGGAAGGAGGGGGGAAAGTTCAAGAGGATTGGCAGCACCTATGTCCCTATCAATCTGACTTCGGAGACAAAAGGAGCATACTAAAAATACACTGATGTGTTAGAGTTACTCAGCCTTGAGCACTTTGTTTTGGTCTCTCCCTTTTGTCATTCTCAAGTCTCTCCTTTCCTGACTATCAAAACTTAGACTGTAAATCATCTCAGCTAGGGACTGTGTTATTCTTTCTTCTTTAAAGAGCATTTGAGAGTGTTTCCAAATACACTATCTGTTTAACAGCTAATATGTCAAATTTTGCACCATGAGAGCCAGCTTGGTGTAGTGGTAAATAGCAACAGACTCTAAGCTGGAGAACCAGGTTTGATTCCCCACTCCTCCACATGAAGCCTACTGGATGATCTTGGGCCAGTCACAGTTCTCTCAGAGCTCTCTCAGCCCCATCTACCTCACAAGGTGCCTGTTGTGAGGAAAGGAAAGGAAGGGATTGTAAGCCACTCTGAGACTCCTAGGTAGGGAAGAGTGGGGTATGAAATACATCTCTTCTTCTGCTTCTTTGTGAGTCCATCAGGGTACCTTTCAAGGAGAAGACAGGAATGCTGTTCAGCCTTCAGCCTAGCAATCCAGACTAGTGATTATGTGTTTCAGGAAGCTGCAGTGCTCTACAAAGCTAAAGAGGAACAGATATGGGAATGGCTCAAGCTATGCAGAGCTGGCTTCCTAGGCTGACAGTAAAGATGAGAAGGGACTTGGTTTTCCCTGGGAGATGTTCCATGAGTACAACAAACAGCACTCAACACTGAGCCCCCAAAGGATATCTATGAGCAATCCTCATGTTGTAGAGATGGCTACTATGTATAGGACTTGTACAGGAAATTAGTGCTTATCTGCCAGTACTTAGTATTTGGCTTTCAAACTAGATCTCTGAACAATCCTACTGTTTACTGATTGAGAGTAAATGTGATGAAATATGACAGTCAAATGTTGAAACTGGGGATTTTGGACAGTGTAGAAAGATATGTATCTTCAGCTCAGCCAGACCATATCTAAGTGCCCCTTACAACTAGCTTGTCTACTGTCAGATTTACCACAATTGTTTAATCTGGTCCAGAGTTTTCACTTTTAAGCAGAGAAATCCTGCAGTGCATCACTTGCTGGTTTCTCCTCATCTGGTTCAGAGAAGGATGAGAAATACTGTTGTTCTTCCTCCATCTATAGCAAGTTACAACTAAAAAATGGTAAATACCAGTAGTACTGTCACACTTCCTCCTGCCCAAATATTTGACATGGCTCACTTGAGCTGCATGGAGACAACTGGGTTAGAACATTGGTGCAGAGGCATAGGAAGGTGTTGCTCCACTAGAGCTGAGGACTTTGTCTCCTTGTTCCAGCACTGAGCTGGAATCTTTTGCTTGATTTTATGAGCTCTTGCCTGAACCCCCTCTTTTTTGGGGTATTTTTTCTATTTATATGTGTGTGTATGTTTCATGGTGACTTCTGGTGGCTGACCCTTACTGGAGGCCTGGAGGATATTCAAGGAGGTGGCTGAATAAAACTTGCCCTGGCCTCCTGGTATCAGGCCCATAGCTATGGAGGGGCAGGCCTCTCCATTCACCCCCCCCCATCTGTATTGGAGGGTTTCCTTCCTCAGAACAAAACAAACTCCTGCTAGCTGGATCCTCAGAGGCAGCAGAGAATCTGAGGGGAAAGCAGTTCCTTCTGGGATGGTGGGAAAGAGGCTTTGCTTTTGTCTGGCCAGAGAGACCAGCAGGGAGGGGCTTCAGATTGGCATTGGGAGGGGGGGAGAAGCCTACTTGCAGCCAGATCCCCCTGGACGGTTTATTGAGTTAGACAAATGGAGGGGGGCATGTTGCATTACTTGAGAAGCGGAGTGTTTAGGGTCAAACTGGGTGTCCCCCTGGTCCCCCCCAAACAAAAAATGCTGTGGTGAGCCCCCCGAAACATGGAATCCTGGCTACAACTCTGCCTGGTATTCTAAGGAGGTTTCCCATCCAAGTACTTGCCAGAGTTGACCCTGTTTAGCTTCTGTGCCTGAATCCACTTTCTTGTAAGATTGGGAGCGATGCATGAGGAGGTTGTGCATTTGGCGTTTTAAATTCACACCCTTTCCAATGCTTCTTTTTGCACCCACCTTATACTTCAATGGAGAGGGGATCCATAACTTGCGCAGCAAGCACTCACCATCTCCCCATTTGTTCAAGAGCCAGTATGCCAGCATGTTACACTAGATCTGAATCTACATTCTGCTGTGGATGCTTGCTGGGCAACCTTGGATCCGTCATTTGGTTGCAGCCTAACCAACTCCACAGGTTTGTAGTAAGGGGAGAGACTCATGTGACCACCCTTTATGCTACATAAAGAAATCTTTAGCATCTTTGCACACCTCTGGGTACAACAAACTCTTTCAAACAACAAAAGGAACAGAATAAACCAGTTCATTCTTGCCTCAGCTCCTCATATCCTCTGTCTTATTTGAAACCTAGTCAGCCCTAGGCGAGTCAGTAGGTGGAGCTTGTCCCATCCCTTTGTTTTCAGCCTTTGTCCTGTCTTCTTTGTTTGTTCTTTCTCTGTGTCTCTGGGTCTTTTTCTACAGCTTAGTCTTTGTCAAGCCTTTTAGCTACTTTCTGTCTTTGATGCTTTGTTGGTTTCTTCATCTCCATGCTGAATGTTAAAGCCTTACAATTATTTCTCCTCCAGGACTCCTTTTCCCTAGGTTTTATCTTCCCTTCAACATTGTCCACTTCTTGGTGCCACATGACACATTCTTGGGCTGGCTGCGTTGTCTTTCAAGCCTCATTTGTCCTGGCTGGGAGGCTGTTTTTGCTCTGTGTCCTTTGGTAAGGCTCTCTTTTGCAGTGAATGATTGCAGGGTGAGGGGGGAATTGAGGGCTTCTTGCTAAGCATAATAATTGGGATAGAGGATATCAATACCAGCTTTTGTGTTCTGAGGAGGCCCTGTAGTATCAGGAGGGCCCAGGTGTTTTTTTTTTCTTTCAGTGTGTTTAGAAGACCATCCCCATGCATTGAATGCAGAGACAAATTCTACTATACATGTTCAACCATTACACTTGTATTAAGTGGTCATTCACAGAAATATTCCAAGAGTAAGGCAGCTATTTATAAAGATAAGACAAACTGCTGTTCTCATAGAAACTTATTATTGTTTAATATTTTCATACTGCTTTTCCTGCAAGGGGGGTAAAGAATGGCAGCTGAGATGTTTTTCCCTGCTTCTCAACAGGATTTCTAGGAATTAGGGTTGCCAGCTTCCAGGTGGGGCGTGGAGATCTCCTGCTTTTTGCGACAGATCTCCAGCTGGCAGATGTCAGCTCCTCAGGAGAAAATGGCTGCTTTGAAGGGTGGATTTTATGGCATTGTACCATGCTGAGGCGCCTCCCCTCCCCAAACCCCACCCTCTCCTGGATCCACCCCCAAAGTCTCCAGGTATTTTCCAACACAAACCTGGCACCCCTACTAGAAATCTAGGACAAAATACAAAAGCACAAAGAAATTGAACCCAAACTACTATTTTTCTATGGCACAGAAATTCAGCAAAGTATGGTATCTGTACTGTGATTAAAAGTTTAACTTTTGAAGCATTTTACAGTTTTCAAAAGTTTTATTAGTTTAAAAAAAATGGGGGGATAAGGAGAAGAGAAAAAGAAAGATAAAAGCACAATACATTCTGACCTTATTTTACATAAAATACTTTCAAAAAACACAAGAATAGTTTTACAATATTTTCTTTACATAAATTGTCCCATATTATTTTGTCTAAACTGCATATAATCCATTTTAAAATTTTATAGTATAAGTCTTTTCTTATTATCAAAGATTTCAGGTTTTCATGGCTGGTAACATCATTAGGGTTTATAGAATCTTTTGGGCTCAAGTGCTGTATTCTACTGGAGAAAGTTTTTCTTCCAGACGTTTCGTTCTCGGCTGTGGAGAACATCCTCAGTGGCATTGCAGCCGGAGCAGGCGCTCTGACCTTCTTGGCTGCTGTGCATTGAGTGAGGCCAGGGCTGCTGGAGAGCTGCTATTTCTAGGCTGGAGGGGGTGTGGTGAAAGGGCAATAGGTTTGTGGATGTGCCCATTGTTTGGTGGGGCTTCCTGGAAGGGTAGTGATAAGGAACTGGCTGTTGAATGTGATCATTGTTCTGTGTTAATTGCTGGGAGGGTTGGAAGGGGTGTGAAGATAAGGAAGATGGTTGTTGACTGTGCTGATTGTTCTGTGGAATGCACTGGTTGTTCTGTGAATTTCTGCAATTTATAGTCTGTAGCGTGTTTTCCAGAGCTGGATACCAAGAATGGTGGATGGAAATGCTTTCTTCCTTTCTGTTAAAGTTGTGCTGGTGTTTGTAAATTTCAATAGCTTCTCTGTGTGGGTTTCCTGAATACAGTGTTGCCGAGTTTTCCGTCATCTTTCCTGGTAATGAGGACGTCAAGAAAGGCAAGTTGACCATTGTTTTCTTTCTCCACGGTAAACTGGATACGAGGATGGACTGAATTCAGATGAAGGAGAAAGTTATTCAAAGCAGCCTCTCCATGACTCCAGATGGCAAAAACATCATCCACATATCAGTGTTTTGCAGAGCTGGATACCAAGATTGGTGGATGGAAATGCCTTCTGCCTTTCTGTTAAAGTTGTGCTGGTGTTTGTAGATGACGTGGTCTTCTTCTTGAAGTACATGTTCAGCTACAGCTGATTTTTCTGGCTGAAACAAATGACAGTGTCTCTTGTGTTCGGTGAGGCGGGTGTTGATACTGCGTTGGGTAACACGTCATCCACTTTGAAAGAACTGAAGTCCTTTCTACAGCCTCACATTATCATACCCGCCTGAACACCCCCTCCAGCCTAGAAATAGCAGCTCTCCAGCAGCCCTGGCCTCACTCAATGCACAGCAGCCAAGAAGGTCAGAGCGCCTGCTCCGGCTGCAATGCCACTGAGGATGTTCTTTGCAGCCGAGAACGAAACGTCTGGAAGAAAAACTTTCTCCAGTAGAACACGGCACTTGAACCCAAAAGATTCTACAAACCCTAATAATCTTTTGTTATTATCTAATAATTTTGACAATTCCAATAAAGGTAAATTTTATAATATGATACAGGAAAAAAGCAAAAAGAAATCAGTTCACATCAGAGAATCTTAAGAGTCTTGACTATCCAACCAAGCGTACAATTTTATCCAATATTTTCTTGCTTCTTCTTTAGATTTCGCAGTCATCAGCTGGGATAGAAAGTCCAGCTCTGCTGTCTCTAGAGCTTTTCCCACCAAGTCCATTTTCGTGGGGATTTCCTGCGATTTCCATCTCTGTGCCAGAAGGATCCTAGCTGCTGTGATAAAGTGTGCCAACAAATGTCTCATCTCCCTAGAATAGTCCTCAGGAAATATGTTCAATAAAAATAGTTCTGGTTTGAAATGGATCTGAGTCTTCATAATCTTCTGTAACATTTCATGCACCATTTTCCAATAGTCTTTCACCATAACTTTTGAAGCATTTTAATGTTAAAAAACAATTTTTTAACAAATGTGCAGACCTTGTAGTTTCAGGGAAAAGTTGAGAAGAAGTCATGCTTTTTGTTTGCAAAGGTCAGGACCAAACTGGAGTCTTGGGTGTAAATCACTGTGTGATATTGAATTATAAGGAGAAAAGTGTGATTATGTTTGTGCGGCAGTATTTGAGTCCTTACTAATACACCATGCTCAGCTAGTGTAGATTAGGAGTTAGGATGTGGGCTTCCAGACGTAGTATGGACACACCAGACCATTGTGATGTCATGGTTAGAGTGTTCCATAGGTGATAATCCTCACTCTGCCATGGGAGCTTGCTGGGAACCTTGGGCCAGTCATACACTCCCAGCCTAACCTACCTCATGGGTTATTGTGAGGATAAAATGGAGCATAGCAGGGGTGGCCAAACTTGCTTAATGTAAGAGCCACATAGAATAAATGTCAGAGAGCTGCAAGAAGTGAATGTCAGGTGTTTGAGAGAAGGAAGGAAGGAAGGAAGGAAGGAAGGAAGGAAGGAAGGAAGGAAGGAAGGAAGGAAGGAAGGAAGGAAGGAAGGAAGGAAAGAAAAATAGGTGGGGAGGGAGGTAGGTGGAAAGAAAGCAACTTTAACTTTAAATGCATTTTCCAAGCCACCAGGTAGCTTGGCTTGGAGAAGTGATCTAAAGAGATAAATGCCTTCTCCAAGCTGGCCAGTGAGGTGGTGGGATCTTTGAGAGCCACACAATATGTATGAAAGAGCCATATGTTGCTTCTGCTCCATGGTTTGGCTATCCCTGGAGTATAAGGACACAATGTAAGCCATTTTGAATCTCCATTGGAGAGAAAGATGGCATATAAATGAAGTAAATAAATAAAGTTTGTCTTAGCTTCTTGGCAGTTGCTGTTTGTGGTCACCATCAGCTCATCTCCTTTGAGGCATCAAGAATATGCAGTCTTTCATTCATTTTTTCAGCAGGCATTGGGGATGGCAGAAAAAGTGAGAGGAACTGCAGTTGGGCTTGCCAACCTCCCACTTTTACAACTGATCTCCAGCTCCCCTGGGGGAAATGGCTGCTTTGAAGGATGGACTCTATGGCATTATACCATACTGAGGTCCCTCCCCTTCCCAAACCCCATTGTCTCCCAGATCCACCTCCATAGTCTCCTGGTATTTTCCAACACAGGCCTGGCAACCCTAACTGCAGCTGTGTCTTTCTTTCTGGTACAAAGAACAAAGTTTGAGTCCAGTGGCACCTTTAAGACCAACAAAGTTTAATTCTGGGTATAGACTTTCATGTACATACACATTTCTTCAGATACATGAAAACAGACTTCCTCAAGTTACATATAGGTGGGAGGGATGAGGGAGTCAGTTGCCAGGAAAGCCTTGTTAGAGTCAAGATGCATACCTTACTGTTACTGGAAGATACATAAGTAACAGTTGAGAGTGGATTAAAACAGTTGTGAATGGCAGCAGATTAGCATACAAATACAAGAATTAACAAACAGATGTGAGAACTAAGTTTGATTCCAGTGGCACCTGGAATTATTGGTATGAGAACAGAGAGACTTAGCATAAGTCTTCAGCGACCTTCAGCGACATCTGGATCGGGGCGGCACTGCGGTACTGATGTTATTAGACCTGTCGGCGGCATTTGACACAGTCGACCATCAGTTGCTAAAGCGCCGCCTCGCCGACATAGGGGTTGGGGGGTTGGCCTTGCAATGGCTTTCCTCCTTCCTCTCTGGTCGGGGACAAAGGGTGGCTATTGGGGGTGAGCGATCCCAGAGGCACACACTTGATTGTGGGGTGCCCCAGGGGGCAGTTCTCTCCCCAATGTTATTTAACATTTATATGCGCCCCCTTGCCCAGATTGTCCGGAGGTTTGGGCTGGGTTGCCATCAATATGCAGATGACACCCAGCTCTATCTGCTAATGGATGGTCGGCCCGGCTCCGCCCCAGGGAATCTAGATCGGGCTCTGCAGGCTGTAGCGACGTGGCTCAGATTGAGCGGGCTGAAATTGAACCCAGCAAAGACAGAGGTCCTTTGTGTGGGTCGCGGCGCTCTAGGAGGGGAAATAGCTCTCCCAACCTTCGATGGCGCACCATTGAAACCAGTGCGCCAGGTAAAGAGTTTGGGCGTTTTACTAGAGCCTTCATTATCAATGGAGGCCCAGATAGCAGCCACTGCCAAGTCAGCATTCTTCCACCTGAAGCGGGCAAGGCAGTTGGCCCCCTTTCTGGAACGTCGCGACCTCGCAACAGTGATCCATGCAACGGTCACCTCAAGATTGGACTACTGTAATGCCCTCTACTTGGGGCTACCTCTGTGCCGGACCCGGAAGCTGCAGCTGGTGCAGAACGCGTTGGCCAGGCTACTATTGGGGCTCTCGAAATGGGAGCACATACGGCCGGGGCTGCGCGAACTGCACTGGCTGCCAATTACCTACCGAGTCCAGTACAAAGTGTTGGTTATTACCTTTAAAGCCCTATATGGCCGAGGACCAGCCTACCTAAGGGACCGTCTCTCCCCATATGAACCCCAGAGGGCACTGAGGTCAATGGGTAAAAATAAAGTGACCATCCCTGGGCCGAGAGAGGTCAAACTTCAAAACACCAGAACACGGGCCTTTTCAGCTGCGGCTCCTGCACTGTGGAACCAACTTCCGGAGGAAGTGCGGGCCCTGCGGAACCTTGACCAGTTCCGCAGGGCCTGCAAGACTGCCCTTTTCAGGCAAGCCTATGCTGATATCGACTGCTGAGTTGCTAAGAATAAAGAACCGCCATCTATAATACGATCACGGAGCTATCTAAACTGGCAGAACCAGTGCCAAACAATTTTATTGCTGCCAGATATATTTAATGTAATTTGAATTATGTATTTTAACTTAATCAACTGGTTTTTTTATGTCTAATTTCTTTTTAATTGTTAAATTTAAAGTTTTATCTATTTATGTTAACTGTGTGAAATGTTGTTAGCCGCCCTGAGCCGCCTAGGCGGGGAGGGCGGGATATAAATAAAATCTATTATTATTATTATAAGTAAATGTGGATTTCTTCAAATATGTTGAAACAGACTTCCTCAAGCATGACATGGTGGGGGGGGTGTTAGTTGCCAGGAAGCGTTAGGACCCCTCCTCTGTCTCCTTGCTGCATTACTTTTATCTTGAGGAGGAATGAAGTTGAGTGCTCTTCCACTCAGAGAGCTAAGCATGAGTCACCATCCCGATGGTGACAGGTAGTGTGGCCAGGCGAATTTACTCACCTCCGTCACTGGTGTTATGTAATGCCAGGTCCATTAATAACAAGACTACAATCCTTCGGGATTTCCTGCTGGAGCAGGATGTGGACCTGGCATGCGTGACCGAGACCTGGGTACGGGATGGGGAGACTGTGGCTCTCTCCCAGATGGCCCTCCCAGGATACTCGGTCTTTCACCAGTCCCGGACTAGCGGGCGGGGGGGAGGAGTGGCATTGCTCATACGAGAGGCTTACTCCTTTAGGGCTCTCCTGGCCCCGGAGATTCCAGGCGTGAAATGTGCTGGCCTGATGTGGGACGTTGGGGAGGGGTTGGCGATCTGGCTGGTGTACCGACGGCCTAATGCACCGGCTAGCGCCTTACCATCCCTGATGGAGGCTGTGGTGGGCTGGGCATTGGAGCACCCTAGGCTACTGGTCTTGGGTGACTACAATGTTCATGCCAATGACGCGGCCTCCAGTCAGGCGTTGGACCTAGTGTCATCCATGGTGACACTGGGACTCTCCCAGGTTGTTACAACGCCCACTCATCAGGTGGGACACATGTTAGACCTGATCTTCGTGGCGGGAGTTTTAGTGGACGATACTGCTACCATAGCAGTGCCATGGTCGGATCACTATGCCCTCAAGGCTCGTATGGATGTGTCACCCCAAGCCTGTTTAGGCGGAGAGCGTATTTTAGCTCACCCGCGGAGCCTGATAGACCCGGAACGGTTCCTAATGGCCCTATGGGATTCCTGGCCCACTGGCGACTCCCTGGATGACCTGGTAGAGTCCTGGAATGATGGACTTTCTAGGGCCATTGAGGAGGTTACACCTAGGCGCCCTCTGCATCCCCGTCTGAAGCCAACGCCTTGGTTTAACCAGGGGCTGCGGCAACAAAAACGTGGACTCAGACGGCTAGAGAGACAATGGCGGTGTACTCGAGACGAAGCTATTCGAACATCCTATAGAGAGAGTTTGAAATCCTATGAGATGGCAATCAAAGCCGCAAAGAAAATATACTTTGCGACTAAGATTGCGTCCGCAACTTCGCTCCCGGCACAATTGTTTGATATAATTCGGAGTCTTACAACGCTGCCACAAGGCAGACCAAATTCTATTGAATTGGAGATTGGCTGTGAGGCTTTTGCAGAATTTTTGCGGACAAGATTGCGTCACTCCGCCTCGACCCCCCAGCCATATTTGAGGCAGCTAGTGAAACCAAGACTCCGGGCCTGTCTTCAGATCGTGTTCTGGATGGCTTCGGTCCTCTCAGCCTGGAGGAAGTTGACAGGATTCTCTTATCTGTACGCCCAACAACCTGTAATTTGGACCCTTGCCCCTCCTGGCTTATTAAATCTTGCCAGAGGGAGCTTAGATATCCTGTACGGGATATCATAAACAGATCCCTGATGGAAGGGCATTTTCCAACGCCGCTCAAAGAGGCAGTGGTCCGCCCCCTCTTGAAAAAAACAACCTTAGACCCGGCCCAATTGGCGCATTACCGGCTGGTCTCAAACTTGCCCTTTTTGGGCAAGCTTATCGAGAGGCCAGTGGCGATGCAGCTACAGACTTTCCTGGAGGACGCTTCCGTCCTCGACCCACTCCAGTCCGGCTTTCGCCCGGGTCATGGGACAGAGACGGTGTTGGTCGCCCTGGTAGATGACCTTCAACGGCATCTGGATCAGGGCGGCTCGGCGGTGTTGATGTTGTTGGACCTATCGGCTGCGTTCGATACGGTCGACCATCGGTTACTGACCTGCTGCCTTGCCGACGCAGGGATCCAGGGGTTAGCTTTACAGTGGCTTTCCTCGAAGGTCGGGGACAAAGGGTTGTGATTGGGGGTGAGCTATCCCGGAGGCGCACTCTTGATTGCAGAGTGTCTCAGGGGGCGGTTCTCTCCCCGATGTTATTCAACATCTATATGCGTCCCCTTGCCCAGATCGCCCGAAGGTATGGGCTGGGTTGCCACCAGTATGCTGATGACACCCAGCTCTATCTGCTTATGGACGGCCGACCGGTCTCCGCCCCAGAAAACCTAGACCGGGAGTTACAGGAAGTGGCTGGGTGGCTCAGACTGAGCGGGCTGAGGCTAAATCCAGCGAAGACAGAGGTCCTTTGCTTGGGTCGTCAGGGTCCGGGGAGGGAAATCCCCCTGCCAGCTTTTGATGGTGTGCCGCTGATAGCGGCGAACAGGGTCAAAAGCCTGGGGGTACTATTGGAGTCCTCCTTAACGATGGAGGCTCAGATAGCAGCCACTGCCAAGTCCGCATTTTTTCATCTTAGGCGGGCAAGGCAGTTGGCCCCCTTCCTGGAGCGCGACGATCGAGCAACAGTGATCCACGCCACGGTCACCTTGAGGTTGGACTACTGCAATGCTCTCTACATGGGGCTGCCTTTGTGTCGAACTCGAAAGCTGCAGCTAGTGCAGAATGCCGCGGCCCGGCTGCTGCTAGGGCTCCCAAGAAGGGAGCACATCTGGCCGGGGCTCCGGGACCTGCACTGGCTGCCAATAACTTACCGAGTCTGGTACAAGGTGCTGGTTATTACCTTTAAAGCCCTATATGGCCTAGGACCTGCCTACCTGAAGGACCGTCTCTCCCCAGATGTTCCCCAGAGAGTACTGAGATCGGGAACTCAAAACCTCCTGGTTATCCCCGGGCCAAAAGAAGCCCGTTTAAAATCTACCAGGGACCGGGCCTTTTCTGTAATGGCCCCTTCCTGGTGGAACCAGCTGCCGGAAGAGGTGAGGGCCCTGCGGGACCTTGCTCAGTTCCGCAGGGCCTGTAAGACAACCGTCTTCCGGCTGGCCTATGACTAACTGGCACAAGAAACTAAGTGTGGTTTTACTAGACTTCTGCTGTCCTTAATGTTTTAAATGTTTTAAATGCTTTAAATGTTTTAAATGTTTTAACTATTTTAACTGTTTAAATTTTTAAACCCTATTTATGTTAGATTCTATGCTGTAAGCCGCCCCGAGCCACTTGGTGGGAAGGGCGGGATATAAATCATTAAAAAAACAAAAAAAAACCTTATATCAGTGTCAAGTCTGCTATGAATTACTCAATACCTGTATTAAGTTTGGTTCTGAAGTGAAGGAGTCTGGGTACTTTACAGTGTACACCGATTGCTGCTAGCTCACTTTCCTGCCCCCTCACTAGAGAAGCCTTTGTTGTGTAGTCTGCTTTGAAATGCTAACCTGGGAATAAGATAAGGGCGCCTTCCCAGCCTTGCTCTCTGTGGGAGAGGCTCCGGCCTGGGAACGAAGGGAGTAGCATCCTAGTGCGAAAATGTGTTGCATAGATTACCCCCACCGTAGGAATTCCTTTCATCTATACCTTAAATGCTGGTTTAGAGCCTATGTATTTTAGTCCTTCAATCTTTGCCATGGTCTCTAGTTCTGTTTACAATAAACTTGCTGCTCTGTTTCACCAAGAGACTCGTTATTGAATTCAGCCGACTTGACATTTTGAAGGACTCCCCTATCTTGGAGTTCAACCTTTCCGGCAACTGAAAAGGCGATGTCCGAACAGTCTCCGGAGAACGGAGAACTCCCAACCAGAGTGGAGGGGGCCGAGACACCCTGGCACATCCATACGGCCAGAAGGACCGCGGCCTCCCCCCCCCCAGTTTCAGCTGGTGGTGACCCCACGGCAATACCAGCCAAGGACCTCCACCACGCTGATGGATCAAGCCCCGATCCGACGGGAGGCGATCCTGACCCGCCACACCAAGCGGGTCCAACTGGCCGAGGCCGCCGCCGCCAACCCGGGCGAGACGAGCGAAGGCGCCGGAGCTGCGGGGACTCAAGACCCCGGGAGTGGAGGCGAAGGGGCCGAGTGCGGAGCGGATGACGGAGGGGCGAGACCCAAGGACCAGACCGATGAGGATTACGAAACGTTTCGGGCGAGGGTCCGCAGGGAGATTGACGGGGCGGTGAGAGACCTCAAGGACCAGATGCAGACCCTGACCGCGCAGCTGGGCAGAGCGCTGGGGGTGACCGGGGCTCGCCAGCAGCAGCCAGCCCCGGCGGGTCCGCGGGGACCCCCGGCTCAACCGGGCCCTGCCGCCCCTCCACCCGGAGCGGCCCCGCAAGCCCCAGCGGCGCCCCCTCCTGCCCCGGTCAGACAAAGAGACCTGGGGGGAGGCCGGGAGCTGGACGCCACGTTTGATGGAGACCCGGAGGAAGTGAACTACTTCGCGATCCAGGCGAACAGCTACATGTACTACTGGGGGGACCTATTCCCTGATGAGATGAGCCGCGTGGACTACCTCGGGTCGAAGCTGCGGGGCGCAGCAAAGAAGTGGTATGTGAGCCTATGCGAAACTAACAGCCCGGTCCTCCACTTCGTAAACACCTTCGTGCAAGCCCTACTGACCCAATACGAGGACCCCCTGCAAGAAGCCCGAGCGCTGGCGGCGCTGCGGAACATGAAGCAAGGGGCCCGATCCATCCGAGAGTACGCGGCCAACTTCCAGGCCAACGCCGCCCGGGCTCGGAATTGGAACGAGGTGATGAAGATCGAGCACTTCACCAATGGGCTGAACCCGAGCATCCTGGATAGGGCACTCACGCAAGCCAGCCCCGATACCCTGGTGGGGTGGATTCAGCTGGCGGGGGAGGTGGAGACCAACCTGAAACGAGTGGCAATGCTGCGCCAAGCACTAGCCGCCGGCAGGGGAACGCCGAAAGCAGCCCCCGGGAAGGCTGAGCCACCTAAAGTCAAGAAGCCGGCGGCGGCTGCTCTGGGGGGGCCCCGACGTTGTTTCCGGTGTGGGGACCCCAACCATCTGGCCTCCGGCTGCCCCCAACCAGCCACCGGGGCTGCCCCATCGCAGGGAGCCACCCGCCCGGGCACCCCCGGCCCCAAAAAGACCACCGGCCGCCCTAAGGACGCGGCGAAGGGCAGCGCGCTCCTAGTGCAAGAGGACCTGCAGGAGGAGGAGGTGCGTCTGTCCGAGGAGCTGGCCGAGCTGGCGTGGGAAGAGGAGCCGGCGGGAAACGACGCCGACCTGCTTTGAACGGTGCCAGCCAGCAGGTCGACCGGGAGGAGGCACCAGTAACGGTGAGACCCACGGGAAGGTTGTACTTTATAGTGGTCAAATTGTTGAACCCAAAGCTAAAAAGGTTCCTACAGATCCGGGCCCTCATAGACTCGGGCTGTAATAGAGAGCTGATTTCCCCCAAGGTGGTGGAGGCTCTGGGGTTGGAACGCTTTCAACTGCCCCACCCCATGCACTTTGAACAGATGGATGAGTCAGTAATGGGGGGGGAACCCTGCACGCAAGAGACTGAGCCGTGCCCCCTGGGGATTGAGGACCACTGGGACTCAGAGACGTTTGTGATCGCGCCCGCCTGCGGCTACCCCGTGGTCCTGGGAGTGGGATGGTTGGAGAAGCACGAGCCTCTCATCCGCTGGAGAGCCCAGACCATCAGATTTCCCGACCCAAGTTGCAGCCAGCACCTTTGGCAAGCGGCATGGGGGCCACGAGCGCCAACCGCTCGGGAGAGGGCGTGCGTCCTGGTGGAAGAGGTGCACCATGTCCCGGACGCCTACCGCGACCTAATGGAAGTGTTTAGTGAACGGGAGGCCAACCAACTACCCCCCCACAGGAGCACAGACTGTGCGATAGAACTGATCCCCGGGGAAAGCCTTCCCAGGGCCAAACTCTACCAAATGGGGTGGGCTGAGAAGAAGGAGTTGCGTAAATTTCTAGACCTGAACTTGAAAAGGGGGTTCATCAGACCCGCGACGGCCCCCCACGCGGCCCCCGTGTTGTTTAGAAAGAAGAAGGACAATAGTCTTAGGCTTTGCACTGATTTTCGCGGGATTAACGCGATTTCCATGTCAAACGCCTACCCCATCCCCCTCATCAAAGACCTGCTAAGCACGGTGGCGGGGGGGAAAATTTTCACAAAGCTTGACCTGCGGGACGCGTACTTCCGAGTGCGCATCAAAGAGGGGGATGAGTGGAAAACGGCGTTCAACACACCGATGGGACAATTTGAATACTTGGTCATGCCGTTTGGATTGCAAGGGGCACCGGGGGGTGTTCATGAATTTCATAAATGATGTATTGCGGAAATTTCTGTACAAGGGGGTGGTGGTGTACCTTGATGACATCATTATTTATTCTCAAGATGAACAGTCCCATGTGAAACTAGTGAGGGAGGTGTTGGCCACCCTGCTGAAGCACCAGCTCTACGCCAAGTTGTCCAAATGCGAGTTTCACCGCACGGAACTAGATTATTTGGGCTTCCGGGTGTCTGGGGACGGGCTGGCCATGGATCCAGCCAAAGTTCAGGCAGTTTTAGAGTGGGCCCCCCCGAGGACACGTAGACAGCTCCAAAGTTTCCTCGGTTTCTCCAATTTCTATAGGGCATTCATTGAGGGGTTTGCCCAGATCGCTCTGCCCCTAACAGACCTCCTGAAGACGAAGGGGAGGGGGGAAGAGGCAAAGCGACCAGGGGCCAGGCTGAATTGGACACCGACTTGTCAGGCGGCTTTCGACCGGCTTAAACAACTGTTCACAAGCGAGCCGGTCTTAAGCCACCCAGATGAGCGGAAGGGGTTCGTGGTCCAGTGCGACGCCTCCGATGTCGCCGTAGGAGCCATTCTCATGCAAAGGGATGAGGAGGGGAAGCTCAGACCCTGTGCTTACATTTCGCGAAAGTTCTCGGAGGAGCAGAGGAACTGGTCGGTGTGGGACAAAGAGGCTTTCGCTGTCATGTTTGCACTAAAAACTTGGAGGTCCTGGTTGGAGGGAGCCAGGGTGCCCTTTGAGATATGGACGGACCACAAAAATTTAGAGGCCCTAACAGGGAAAAGGAAATTGAGTGAAAAACAAATCAGGTGGGCGGGCTTCTTCTCCAAATTCGATTTCACCCTGAAGCACATCCCGGGGACCCGCAATTTTCTAGCAGACGCCCTGTCCAGGCTCCCACAGCATGAGAGCCAGAGGGAGGAGGTGATAGACTCCCTGATTCCCCCCACGCAAGTGGCGGCTATGGTTACCACCCGCTCACAGAGAAAAAAGGAATTGAGTGGGTTAAGCAAAGAACGAATCGCCCTAGAGGCCGAACGGGAGGGAGGTGGGCGGCCAGAGGGGTTGCAGAAAAGAAAAGATGGTCTTTGGTACAAGGGAGAGAAACTGTACGTCCCGGAAACCTTAAGGAAAGAAATTCTCCAACTGTGTCACTGCTCCAAGCTAGCTGGGCACTTCGGCTATGTCAAAACCTTGCACTTGGTGCACCGGCAGTTCTGGTGGCCGTCTCTAAAGAAAGATGTGTCGGACTTTGTGGCTGGTTGCCCGGTGTGTGTGATGGCAAAAAAGAGGGGGGGGAAACCCCAGGGCTCCTACAGCCGTTAGAAACAGCGAAACGGCCATGGGCCGTGGTGTCCATGGACTTTATAGTCGAGCTGCCACCCTCCCGGGGGAAAACAGTCATACTGGTGGTAGTGGACACGTTTTCAAAACAAGCCCACTTCATCCCCTGCAGCCAATTACCCACAGCCAAGAAACTAGCAGCTTTATTTTTCGACCACGTGGCCAAACATCACTCCATCCCTGACAAGGTCATAAGTGACAGGGGCCCTCAGTTCGTTGCCACCTTCTGGCGGGAGTTTTGTAAACTATTAGGGATGGAACAGGGGCTAAGCTCTGCCTATCACCCCCAGACGGACGGACAGACAGAGAGAGTGAACGGGGTGCTAGAGCAGTACCTACGGTGCTTTGTAAGCCTACGCCAATCAGACTGGGTGGACCTCCTCCCCTTCGCAGAATACGCTTACAACAACAGCGCTCACAGTTCCACCAAAGCATCTCCCTTTGCAACAGTGTTTGGGTATGAGGGGAAGCCGATCCCCATGTTGCCAGGGGGGGAGGGATTGACGGGCTCAAGTTTCGAGCAATGGTGGCAAGGTCCCAGCCAATGTTGGCCAGCCATACAAGAAAACCTGAAGCTGGCCAAAGAGGCGTATAAAAGACAGTATGATAAAAGCCATGTGCCAGTCTGGGACTTGAAGGTGGGGGACTCTGTATTTCTGTCAACAAAAAACCTGCCTCTGGCACAACCGTCTAGAAAGTTGGCTTTTAAGTTCCTAGGGCCATTTAAGATCAAGCGGGTAATCAATCCGGTGACAGTAGAGCTAGACCTTCCCCCTGCTCTTGGTAAAGTCCACCCTGTTTTTCATTGCAGCCTACTGCGCCGATCTCCGGGGCCGTCCAAGTGGCACTCGCAAGATTCACCAACCCTCCCCTCGAAGGGGGAGTGCCGGAGCCTCTCGGGGCCCGAGTTGCTGAGCCATAAATGTGAATCGCCCTCCTCGCAAGGCCGCCCGGCAGGGGAGGGGGCCTAGGGGGGGCAGTATGTCAAGTCTGCTATGAATTACTCAATACCTGTATTAAGTTTGGTTCTGAAGTGAAGGAGTCTGGGTACTTTACAGTGTACACCGATTGCTGCTAGCTCACTTTCCTGCCCCCTCACTAGAGAAGCCTTTGTTGTGTAGTCTGCTTTGAAATGCTAACCTGGGAATAAGATAAGGGCGCCTTCCCAGCCTTGCTCTCTGTGGGAGAGGCTCCGGCCTGGGAACGAAGGGAGTAGCATCCTAGTGCGAAAATGTGTTGCATAGATTACCCCCACCGTAGGAATTCCTTTCATCTATACCTTAAATGCTGGTTTAGAGCCTATGTATTTTAGTCCTTCAATCTTTGCCATGGTCTCTAGTTCTGTTTACAATAAACTTGCTGCTCTGTTTCACCAAGAGACTCGTTATTGAATTCAGCCGACTTGACATTCAGCACTAGGATCTTCACTAGCCACGATCAGTACTGAACCTTATTCTGCAACCATAGTTAGAAATGGGCTTGCAAACTATCGTTCGGATAATATTTAGTGTTGATGTAGCATAGTAGACTGTCACATTAAGGGGAAGGAGGAATTTTCCTGTGAGATGACCAGTTAGCATTATCTTTGCACTCTCACATATATAAAAATATTAGAATTGCCCTGCTTGATCAGATCAAGAGTTCCTCTAAGCTAACATTGTTTCTGGAAGTGGTCAGCCAAATGCCTCTAGGAAGCCCAGAAGCAGAACACAAGAGAAGTCTGCCCACCCACTGATATTTACCTCCAGAATCTGGAATTTAGAACTCGGCTGCTTCTGGACTTCCCTAAAGCCCAGTGCAGAGTGAGATGCTGACGACTTTTTTGCTGCCTTTATTTATTTATTTATCTCATTTATAGATCACCTTCCTCACTGAGACTAAAGGCAGATAACAGCTAAGAACAATGCAGTAAGAACAATGTAATACCAACAAAATTAGAGAACACATTAAAATACCGCATAATACAGACAATAAAGCAGAATTACGATTCAAGAACCATTATAGTGAAACATATTACCTACCAAAAGCAGTCTAATAAAACTATATCACAAAATTAGAGAACCATGCAATAAAAACAGGACACCATATGCAATGAAAAGGGCCTTACATTCCACAACCCAATTCACTTTTCTTTTTAAAAACCTACTGAACAATTCAGTTTTGCGTATTTTGTGGAACAGTAGGAGCACTGGGAGCTTTCCCTCCCTCATCAAGAAGACTGGATTACAAAATTAGTGAATAATGCAGTAAAAATAGCATAATAAACATACACAACAAAAATTGCTTTAAATTCCACAGACGTTAAGTACAGTATTATTAACTTTATAAGCAACCTATACCTGAACATAGATCCAGGTGGGTAGTGTCAAGCATGGTGAAATTCCATTGATAATTGATTGTTTAGGGGTCCTGCCTAACCTGGTCTGTGAAGTATCATGGAGGATCCAACTTTACTAGCTTGTTATTCTTTCCCTTCCCCCATCCTTGCTTTATGGCTCATAATTAGAAGCAGTGAGAACTGAAACCAAGTAATCAGCACCTTCCCATACATTCCTGTAAGGGAGTAAGAGACATCTTGGGAAAGCAAGGACATGGTCCTGATAACGCTATGGGAATGTAGACATTTATGATAGTTTATGTGTGAATGCTACCCCGCATGTGTGTTCAGCATTACTCTCAAGAACATGTTACTAAAGTATCGGTCTATCAATAAACGTAGTCTTTGTATCAACTTCAACTCGTCATTGAACCCGCATGCTTGACAGGTAGCAGTGTTGGTCTAAAGCAATAGAACAATTAGAGTCCAGTGGCACCTTTTAAATCTAACAAAGTTTTATTCAGGGTGTGAGCTTTTGTGGCTGTCAGAGGAAGTGTGTGTGCACACGAAAGCTCATGCCCCGAATAAAACTTTGTTGGTCTTAAAGATACCATTGGACTCTAACTTTATTCTGTACCTGAATATGGAGCAGAGGTCCATCAGTGGCTATTAACTACAGTATATTGTTGGAACTCTGTCTGGGGCAGTGATGCTCTGTATTCTTGTGCTTGGGGGGGGGGCACAATGGCAGGGCTTCTAGTCCCACTGGTGGACCTCTTGATGGCACTTGGGTTTTTTGGCCACTGTGTGACACAGAGTGTTGGACTGGATGGGCCATTGGCCTGATCAAGCTTGGCTTCTCTTATGTTCTTAATTCTGTTTTACCCATTCTGCAGAGTAATAGGAGGGTGAGAGCTTTCTTAACTTGTTTGGATCAGTCCAACTGGTGGGAGCATGACAGAGAATACAGAGGAATGTACAGATGCTGATGTAACCCATTTGCAGGTTGGAACCTTCATTGAGTTACTGCAGCCCTGAATGTATAGGCTAGATATCAGGGAAGCAGGAAGAAAGGGAGTCTGGTCTCTCATGCTGAAGACCTCTTTCTCCAAGTTCTCACAGAAACTTATGAAACAGGGAGGGGGGTTGTGCAAGATGTCTGGGGTGGGGTGAAGTGAAGTTGCTCTGTGTGACAGGAATTATGAATGTATGGGGAGCAGCAACTGAAACTGGGGAAGACGTAATACTCTCACTCTATTTCCAACTAGTCAGATCTCATCTGTAGTACTCTGTCCACTTCTAGGCACCTCACTTTAAGAAATATTAAAAATCAAACAATCTCAGAGAAAGGCAGTGAAAGATGGTTAGAGGTCTGGAAGACAAGGCTGTGTGGAAAAACTGAAGGAACTCAATATGAGTAGAGTAGAGAAGAGATTTTTAAGATCCAGACTACATGAGACTGTGTGATCATTATGAGGACTTGCAGCTGTAAGTTCTCCCATAGCAACTCAGTTTAGAAGAGCTGAAAGGGCTCATTTTGGATCAGGACCATGGTGTGGAGGGAAAAGGGTTTCTTGTCTCCCCCTGCACCCTTTTACCCACCCAAAATGGCCTTTGGGAACGGCATGTGCACTAAATTCTTGTATGTTCAGCATCCCACTGATGGGCAGATAGCACCCCCTGTAGTCATTTAGATTGTGGAGACAGCACAAGGGAAGGCAGAAGTCCCTCTTCCTGTCATTATGGTCTTGAATTTGGCCCTTATGGTGCTTCTTAATTGAGTTCCCATTAGGGATGGGCATGAATTGGGAAAACTGAGTTTCATAATTTGGGGTTTTCATGAACCCTGAACCTCCAATGAACTCCTCCATTGGACAAACCAGTTGATGGTTTGTCCAGTTTGGGAGCTCAGAGCTCACTACTGGTTGAACAGCGCAACTGGGAAGTAAGCTACAAAGGCATTTAAATGCCTTTGGAGCCACCCATACAAACCCTCCCCAAACCTCATGAACCTCCACGGAGGTTTGGGGAGGGTTTGTGGGAAGCACGTTCTCCTGAACCCCAGTAAACCAGCCCGATTCATGCTTGAACTGTGGTTCATGGTTTAGTTTGTGCTAATCCCTAGTTCCCATGGTTAAACTCACAGCAAGCATCCTGTTGCCAGTCACCATGGGGTTCAAATATTAGTCTGGGCCTCAATGTTCCTTTAAAAAGGAGACTGAAATGAAACTGCCCCATACAGTCTTTCCATGATAAGGTTTTTCTGGTTTTCTCTAGCACATCCAACTCTGTGCACACCATATTTAGCAGTAGCACCAAAGACAAGGAAGCAATTGAAATTATATCATGTCCTTGTTCTTCTTATTCTTCATCTTGTCTTTACAGGATCAAGTACTTTAAAAGCACCAGACAACATATATGGGCATAAAATCTTTAATCACAAATGCAGTTAAGGTTAAGACTTCTCCCACTGGCTGTCAAAAGTAAGGCTCAATGCATACTTCTAACAATGGTTGACTTCTTCATATAAACTAAAAACTGGCATTTCCCTCTGCAAACAATTGTAACTGGTAAAGGTCATTGTCTGGTTCATTCCCAGGACTCAGCTGAATGTAACCTGAGATTGGATTAGTGGTATGTTGAAGCCAGCCCCAGCACAAAAGAAAGATGTGGCATTGTGATGCTTCCAGCTCTTTCAGTGACCAAAAAACACAAGCAAAACAGATGCTCCCATCCTTTTAGAAGGGAAGTGGAGCAGGTAGTGTTCTCTCTTTATCTACCATTATGAAGATAGCATTATCATTCTACACCCACACAGCCTATTGTTTCTCCATCCTGACTGAATTCTATGACTTTTGAAGCACTGGATTGACTGGTCTGATGAAAGCAAATGTGTTCACAGCTGAAGTCCAGCAAAATTCCATTATGCTCTAAAAGTCTAAAGCAAGGACTTGTGGGTTGGGCCCTGTAATCATTGTCATCCACATGAACATTAGTGTTAGCTGTAATTTTCTGAGACTCTTTGATCTGAAATTTATACAGTGCCCTCTATATTTAGGTACTATAGAGAACAGAGGTCTATTAGCTACATATTTGAATGTTAATATTTTATATTTTATATTTGTTATTTGTTTTATGTTTTTACTTTATTGGTTTCAATGTTGTACATCACCACGAGACCCTTTGTGTTAGTGGGGACTTTTTAAAAAATCTAATAAATAAATAAAGGCACTATGCTGTTATAGAAAAAAGTAGGGTCATGTTTCTGGCATAAGGGCTATTGTTTTTAAATGGCTTGGCTTTATATATATGGTTTGCACAAGTTCCTTTGGATGTAAACCAACTTACCATTATTGAGTTGGGTCCTGTCAATTATTTCCACTAATGAATATACATACTTCTGTTAGCAGAATGGAACTTCCCTACATGCCCCCTCTTGCTGCAGACTGCTGATCTTCCCCAAATGCTGTGCTAAGGGACAGGAGATGTACAATGAAAGAATGGAACAGGTGAAAGTCATCACCTATTCATATTCGTGAGAAATAATTGGTAGTGTCTAATCTGTTTTCTCAGCTGGTCATTGGTGCATAGCAGGGATAAGAAAGAGAAAGGCACCACTTTCAAAACTGTGCACACAACTTTGTTTAGTGCAGTCCTGACAATCTGTATTGCCTTTTTCAGCAGCTCATTGGTATATGTGCTGCCGAAGCAAGCACTTCAGCAGCTTATTGGTGAACAGATGTTGTGGTGTTAAATTGGGGCTCCACAATTTTGGGCTGATTTTGATAATCACCTCAAATTTGTGCTCACAAGAGACCTTCCCTCAACCCAGGAAGGGGCAAGGTCACATCTCTGACATAACAGTGAGTTTCAGAAAACATTAAGAAAATAATCCAATGAGCCACACAACATCAGGAATGAGATGTTGCCCTTCTCTCAAACCTACAGAGGGGTGGGAGCTCTCCCTAACCTCAAGCTGAGCTTGTTCTGCCAGATTAATACATGCCAATGTCGAGCTAGAAAGTGCACCTGTAAATCACAGTGCTGAAATGATTTTATTTGATTGATCCCATCAGAAGTGAGGGACTCTAACATCATGTATATAATATCAGGATCTTGGATAGAAGGCTTATTATGTCTCTTTTGCAGCTAAAAACTCTCCAATAGGTAGAAGATAGAACAGTTGACATACAGTACAAATTGTTTTTGATAGTCAGGCATTCAATACATCTGTTCCAAGATTACCAATTGATGTCAAATACAGCAGTCTTCCCCAAATATGCCACGGTTAAAGTTGATGTCTCTTTTGCCTCCCTTCCTCCTTTTTTCTTATGTGAGATGCAATCCCACTTGGGGTCCATAGGCACTTGCTGGGCAGATTTCCACAGCCGGCACCATGCTGTATATAATTGCTGTGCTGAGGGTCCATAGTGGAAGGCAGTGCTTGGCATCCTTTTTAGGAAGCAAGCTTTCCTCCTTTCTTTTTCCTGCTGGGCTTCAGCTCTTTCAGAAGCTACAGAAATGAGGCAGTTACAGAGTGCTGAAACTGCTGGTTTCCCACAGAGCTCCTTCGTTGGTGAGAAGACCACCCCTTGTGCAAAACTGCTACTGTCTAGCTAGATTCCTTATATGTGCACCAACCATATGGAGCCCTAAAACAGGAAGAAAAGGAAATCCTCCACCCCTCCTACTCAGTACTATAATCTGCCCCAACCTTACAAGTAAGACTGTCCTGTAGTGCAGTTGTCTGTGTTTTGCTTGGGTTCTAGACATGCCACCTGACGCAATTAGCTGGCCATCAGCAGGTCCAGATTCCTGGCACTCACTAAGAAAAGAAACAGAAAGTTTCTAACCCTTATAGATCTAGAGAAGGTTGTATCGCAACCTCACCCTCTTACAGTGGCACCCAGCTCCCATGGCTTTTTATTCCCAAAGTTCCCATGATCCCCAGTACTAACCAATCCACTTTCACTGATGAGAAGCTTGTGGAGTCCAACCCAGAGCTGTGGAACAACCGGTGCAAACAGTGTTCTGCCCACTAATTTTGTGAGAAGTCCACTCCTGCTTTCCACTATTCTAACCAATGAGAAAAGTCACAGCTATGTTTGCCATCCTTGCTGCATCTCTCCCTGATTAGTTTTACTGTTGCCTAAAAAGAAGAGAAGAGGAAATTTTTAGCACAAACAGCTTTCTAACCCCAACAACACTGTAGCCTTGTATGCCTGGAACAGCAAATAGCATGCACTAGCCCCATACAGGCGATATTGTGAGTATTGATTTAATGCTAGATTGTAATTAATATATTTATTGGGTTTTTTTGTTATTTTTATTGTGTAAGCCTCCTTGAGCAGATTGCTGTAAAGGTAGTGCAACATTTGTTCTAAATTAATAAAATAAATAATGTTCAGTGTCCATAGAGGGGGAGCAGAAATGAGCCCCACTCTCCTCCTATGGACAATCACCAGTCCTGTTCACCCATTATAGTGAATGCACATACATCCTGCATGTATATATGTCTGTTTGTAAGAAAGAGTCAACATGCCTTCACTTTACGAATGAAACTGGGGAGCAGTCCCTGAATAGATGAGCAGTTTCATTCATAAATTCATGCCTGCTCCCCCACCTATGTGCTTTCATTTCAACGCTTATAAATTGTGTCTGTAGAGGGCTATAGGGGACACATAATTTTTATTTGTACACACCTTGTTGAATTATGATACACTAAATGTGATTTAAATAGATTTATCCAGATTTTGTTTTTTCAAGTAACACGCATTGGCTGTTCTTATAAACGTATGTGCCTTCACTGAAATGCGTATCCAAGGCTTTACCAGCTCAAAAGAAGCTGGCATCTCTGGAGAGATGTGAGCAGTGAAGTGGCCAAGTTTGCGGATGACACTAAATTGTTCAGGGTGGTGAGAACCAGAGAGGATTGTGAGGAACTCCAAAGGGATCTGTTGAGGCTGGGTGAGTGGGCGTCAACGTGGCAGATGCGGTTCAATGTGGCCAAGTGCAAAGTAATGCACATTGGGGCCAAGAATCCCAGCTACAAATACAAGTTGATGGGGTGTGAACTGGCAGAGACTGACCAAGAGAGAGATCTTGGGGTCGTGGTAGATAACTCACTGAAAATGTCAAGACAGTGTGCATCTGCAATAAAAAAGGCCAACGCCATGCTGGGAATTATTAGGAAGGGGATTGAAAACAAATCAGCCAGTATCATAATGCCCCTGTATAAATCGATGGTGCGGTCTCATTTGGAGTACTGTGTGCAGTTCTGGTCGCCGCACCTCAAAAAGGATATTATAGCATTGGAGAAAGTCCAGAGAAGGGCAACTAGAATGATTAAAGGGCTGGAGCACTTTCCCTATGAAGAAAGGTTGAAACGCTTGGGACTCTTTAGCTTGGAGAAATGTCGACTGCGGGGTGACATGATAGAGGTTTACAAGATAATGCATGGGATGGAGAAAGTAGAGAAAGAAGTACTTTTCTCCCTTTCTCACAATACAAGAACTCGTGGGCATTCGATGAAATTGCTGAGCATACAGGTTAAAACGGATAAAAGGAAGTACTTCTTCACCCAAAGGGTGATTAACATGTGGAATTCACTGCCACAGGAGGTGGTGGCGGCCACAAGTATAGCCATCTTCAAGAGGGGTTTAGATAAAAATATGGAGCACAGGTCCATCAGTGGCTATTAGCCACAGTGTATGTGTGTATATAAAAATTTTTGCCACTGTGTGACACAGAGTGTTGGACTTGATGGGCCATTGGCCTGATCCAACATGGCTTCTCTTATGTTCTTATGATGGGATTCACCTTGCTTCCTCCTGTTCTGAACTGCCAGGGTAGAAATTTTAGCTCTTTCATGACCTTCATGTGGCCATTTAAAAGCTTATCTCCCTGGCTGATTTTTCATCTGAGAAGTTTTGCCACATGGGCCCAGTGCAGATGTAATGCCATCTGATCACCTCCCCATGATTAGGATATTGGGGGAAGCATACAGGCATATCCTCATATTTCAGGTTAGGGATGAACTACAGTTGATGTTATGGGTGCATTGATGGTAACATTAAATGTTGGCAACCCCACTTGCGCTCATATTTGTGAGCTCCACTGAACACTCTGGTTAGTGAAAAAGACAGTGAAGACTTACTGCTAAGCATCCTTAGCTCTGAAACTGATAGGCAGGTGGGCATGCTTGCACCTCATAAGAGAAGGGGTGGGTGAGTCTATGAGTTGCTAACGGCCTACCCACTGTTAGGTGACTTGGTAGCATTTCTCTTAGACAGGGCTGTCTTAAACTCAACCTCAAGATCAGAGGACGAGTGACAATACATGCAAATGATAAGGAGCATGGTACCCTGTCATGTTTCCTCCATGCATGCTACATTATCCCCCCTTGCCTATCTGTCAGAAAGTGTTTGAATGCATTTATGAGATGGGTGGAATGGATATTACATTATACTTTCCCTCTACATCTGCCTCCAGGACATGCAAGCTGCTACCATCACAGTTAATATTGGAGCGGGTGTAAGAATGGGATGGCTGAAAGGAAAGTGAAAGTGTTCAATTGTGAGGCTAACTCCTCCCTTCTCTTCTGGCCCCAGCTGTTGCTATGGTGACCAGAACAAAGCCCTTTTCCCTCTTTTGAGATTGTTAATTGTTTTTGTTCTTTCCTCAACACCCCCTCTTAATTGTCCAGTTGTTTCTGGATGGGTGTGCCCCCTGCCCTCCCCCAGTATTCTTTTATTTCATACCATCAGGAAATCAATGGGGTAGTTTTTAAAGGTCTGCAACACGGTAAAGTAATTAACAGTATTCTCTTGCAAGAGGGTTAAAAATATAAGGAAAGGTCCCCTGTGCAAGCACCAGTCGTTTCCGACTCTGGGGTGAGGTTGCTTTCACAACGTTTTCACGGCAGACTTTTTACAGGGTGGCTTGCCATTGCCTTCCCCAGTCTTTTTACACTTTCCCCCCAGCAAGCTGGGTACTCATTTTACTGACCTCAGAAGGATGGAAGGCTGAGTCAACCTTGGGCCAGCTACCTGAATCCAGCTTCCGCCAGAATCGAACTCAGTTTGTGAGCAGAGAGTTCAGACCACAGTACTGCAGTACTGCTGCTTTACCACTCTGCGCCATGGTGCCGCTAAAAATATAAAAGATGCCCCAAATAATGCTTAGATAGAAAGACCCTTGAGATAAAGGCCTTTGAAGGCAGTGGTACAACAATGCAATTGGCCGCCTTTGACCTCTGAGGGCTTGTCTCTCACGACTCAGCATGGTCTATTGTGCTGGCATCTCTCAGGAAATCTCCCACACTTGCACTCTTATTGGAGCAGGTCCACAGAGAATAAGAGCAGCATCGATTAAAGCCATGTTTGGCACTGCTTCTGAGGCCTATTGCCTAAAAATGCCAGTGTGCGTATCGTCTGGGAGACATGCATTAAAGACACAAAGATGCTGTTGTCTTCCCCCTGTATTTTCCTTGCTTGGAATGGATATCAAAAACCTGATTAGAAATAGTAGAATTTGAATATGTAAATATACTTTATTACAGATAAGAGGATTATGCAGCTAACTGAGCGAATGAGTTTCTCACACAGCGTGATGAGACACATATGGCATTTTTTTCAGTGTTCAAAGTTGATTAATGTATTTATTATATTTTTAGTTCACCCTTTCTTCAAGCAGTTTAGGGCATGTCACGGAATGGATTGGGAAAGGCTGCAATCCTGTGTTCACTTTCATGGGAGCAAGTTCTGTTGAGCACAGTTACTTCTGAATAAACAAGAATTAAAGTCATACCTGAATGAGATATGAACACAGATCTGCATTATCAAAGTCTAAAAACTCTGATTACATTACATCAGCTCATTTTGAATTTATTGACAAATACTAGTAAAGTTTCCATAGAAAGCCATAGAAATAATTGAATTTATAGAGAATTTCTACAACATCTATTCCATTCCTTCTCCAAAAAAAAAAAAATGGAAGATTTCTGTGGACAAAAGGAGTGGTTTTCTTTTATTCTGTCTCCTGCCAGAGGCCTCACAGTCTCCCCTCAGGTAGTTCCTGAGGATTCTCTGCCTCCCAGGAGGAATTTGGCGGGGGGGGGGGGCGGGGCTGCAGTGGGACTGGGAGCTGAAAGTCATACTCCAGTGTGGGAAATCCCTGCTGTCAGTGGAAATGTCTGGTGAATCCAAGTCAATGTATTCTTGTTTTTGAGACAACCAGAACAGGGTTGCCAGGCAGGTCTGTGTTGGAAAATTCCTGGAGACTTTGGGGGTGGATCCGGGAGAGGGTAGGCTTTGGGGAGGGGACCTCAGCATGGTACAACACCAGAGTCTACCCTTCAAAGCAGCCATTTTTTCCTGGGGAGTTGATCTCTGCCAGCTGGAGATCAGTTGTAAGATCTCCAGGTCCAACCTAGAGGCTGGCAACCCTAAACCAGAATGATACTTTCTCACCCCATACTGGACATGTCTAGTTGGCTATATGGGTCTCAGTGTGCATGGAATGAATATTCAGATTCTTATTCAATTGCAGCTATCCAGGGATGGAATTCTAGCAGGAGCTCCTTTGATATTAGGCCAAACACCCTTGATGTAGCCAATTCTCCAAGAGTTTACAAAGCTCTTTTTTGTAAGCTCTTGGAGGATTAGCTACATAAGGGTGTGTGTCCTAATATGCAAAGGAGCTCCTGCTAGAATTCTACCACTGCAGCTATCAAATGATAGCTGATGTTTGTATGGAAAGTGAACCCAAATGCTAAGGTCATTTTTTGCATTGTATTACTCATAAAGGCCATATTCCATCCTGTCTGGTTATGTGAAATTACTGGAGCTGGACTGGGGCAAAATATATTGTTGTGTGACATATGAAGATATGAAGCTGCCTTATACTGAATCAGACCCTCAGTCCATCAAAGTCAGTATTGTCTACTCAGACTGGCAGCAGCTCTCCAGGGTCTCCAGGGTGACACTAGAAGGTAATGAAACTAGCAACATAGCTCAGAAAGACGAGAAGTGTTGGCCCTGTTGCCCTGGAGTATAAGAGGATAGGTGTGTAGTGATGTCATCACATAGACAACATAACTATCAGTGTTCATCAAAGGGTGTAGATGGTGGCCGTGTTGGTCTCTAACAAAATCCCACAATAAAAACCACATGAAACCCTTACTAAGACCAACCAAAATAGCATCACATTTTGTACGTTTTTGAGTTCTCCAAAATGTTTTTTCAGGCTGGCTGATTAGAAAAAAAAAAGGGGGGGGATGAAATAATATTTCAGACTGTGATCTGAAGTGTCTTCAAGAACAGACTAGAAAGGGAAATTGCTGAGCTGCAAGTTATTACAACACTCAGAATAATGGAATCCCGAGGACTAAACAGGAATGTTGGTTTCTTATCTCACTACATATGCTAACCTCATTCAACCCTTATATCTGTATTCTCACCAATCCTCAGAAAGGCCATTTTATTTAGCATAATAGATTAGAATAGTAGATTGTAATGTAACATAATGAATGGTAGAAATTGGAATGTATTTTTCTGGTCTGGGGACAGAGGAGATAAATCTTCACAGTCAATCACCCCACTTCAGAGAAGATGCTGTAACATCACCTCCATGCTTGAGAAGAGACAGATGGCAGGGTCTCCATTAATTACTCTCAGCATTTTAGAGTTAAGGATACGTCAATCTCTAATTTTGACATATTTATATCCTTTGCTGTTTTTGCTTCAGAATTTAACCCAAGCAAATGGTGATCATATAAAGGAAGCTGATTATTCCAGTTTGATCTTTGAACTTGTTAAAAATCTTCCTTATGCTATATTTACTATATGTATGGACTGAATTTACTATATGTATGGAATGCTAATTTCCAATTGTAGTTATGTTGTCTATGTGATGACATCACTACACACCTATCCTCCTATACTCCAGGGCAACAGGGCCAACTATATGCTATATTTACTATATGTATGGACTGAATTTACTATATGTATGGAATGCTAATTTCCAATTTTGTTTCTGTCTCTCTTGCCTATAATTGGCCTTCTTAGCAAGTAACACCCCCCATCTTTCTATATGTTATGATTCACTGTATCTGAAGAAGTGTGCTTGCACACAAAAACTTATACTTTGACTAAAACTTTGTTGGCCTTAAAAGTGCCACCGGATTCAAACTTTGTTCTGCCTTATCCTTGGTATCTCTGCTTTACCTTAAAGCAAAATTATTTTATTTTAAGCCATCAAGTTGCAGCTGACTTATGGCAACTCCATCAGATATGGTTTGCCATAGCCTGTCTCTGTGTAGTGATCCCCATATGCCTTGGTGGTCTCCCATCCAAATACTAACCTGGACAACTTTGCTTAACTTCTGAGATCTGATGAGATCCAGCTAGTCTGGGCTATTGAAGTCAGGGCAAATTCCTTAGAGGATCCTGGAATCTCCAGATCTAGCATGAAATGAAGCAAAAAAAAAAAAGTTCAGATGACTTTATAGAGAATGCTTTCCTAGCCAGGAGGCCAAGAAGTAATAAAAAGAGTACAGATATATACATCCACAAGTGCCAGAGGGCAGGAACTGCTCTGAAAAGCTTGAGGAAATGGTGAACAAATGATGAGTCTCCAACAGGTCCCAGTAGTTACATAGCTCTGTGGCACTTTGAAATTTGTTGATCTGTATTGCACGGGCTTTCATAGGCACCAATCTACTACATCAGATGCATAAACTGGTCTGAGAAAGTGGTGGATGGGTAGATGAACACATGACCTTGAGGTATACAGGAAGAGAAATTGAAGTCACATGCTAACAGGAACATACGAAAACATACGAAAACAGGAACGAAAACATATGCTGATAGGTGTAGCACTAAACATGAATATAATGCATAATCTAAACATCTGCTAGAACATTGTTATGAATTCTAACAAAATCTGTAATGAAGTAGCTTTTATAGTGAGAGGCTTACTTGTAACCAATTTTCTACTTTTAAATTGTGATAAATTGATTTTTATACCCCCTCTTTCTTCCCACTTGGGCACCTAGAGCAAGTTTACAATATCATTCTTCCCTTTTGTGTTTTATTCTTATAAGGCTGAGAGAGTGGCCCAAAAACTTCCAAAGCTGAATGGGGATTTGAACCAGTCTCCCAGTTCCTAGTCCACCACTCAACTACTACCCTACTCTGTCCTATAGCAACCTTGTCAGGGTAAAACAACAAAATAGTCAGAAAAATTGCTATGTCTAGGGTTGCCAAGTTCGACTCAAGAAATATCTGGGGACTTTGGGGGCAGAGCCAGGAGGTGTGACAAGCACAACTAAACTCCAAAAGGAGTTCTGGCCATCACATTTAAAGGGACCATGCTCCTTTTAAATGTCTTCCTTTCATAGAAATAATGAAGAATAGGGTCCCTTTCTTTGGGGCTCATAGAATTGGACTCCCTGGTCCAATCTTTTTGAAACATGGGGGTGTTTTGAGGAGAGGCACCAGATACTATGCTGAAATTTTGGTGCCTCTACTTCAAAAAACACCCTTGCCCCCGAGACCTACCATCAATTCTCCATTATACCCTATGGGAATCAATCTCCATAATGGAGTACCCAGCAGACATTTCTCCCCCCCCCCTTGCTTTCTGATGGCCCTGAAGTGGGAGGAGGACCTCCAAACTGGAGTATTCCCTACCCCTACCTGGGGATTGGTAGCTCTAGCTATACCCCACTTTGTTTTCTGAATGTTTATTGTCCAGTTATTCTCTCACATAAGGACTGTCCTGTTTGGCAAAAGCAAAAAGACAGAACGGGGGAGGGACCATGACACATTATTGATAATAATCTCCTCTTTGTTACAGATCAAGTTGGATAGTTATGGTAGTCTGTCTGAAGCAGCAGAAAAGAGTAAGAGTCCAGTAGCACCTTAAAGACTAATCAAATCTGAGGTATGGTATGAGCTTTCAGGAGTCTCTGCTCACTTCTTCAGATACAGCTAGAATGTGAGTCCATCTGTCCTTATATCTTAGAGAGTGGAGTGATTTCAGATGCTGAATGACAATAGCAGGTAAATGACATTAGCAGATGTGATTGGATTAGGTGTGATATTCAGACGGGTAGTAGGTGTGTGAGAAATCAGCATTGGTAATGAGACAGGAAAGCTAGGTCTTGATTCAGTCCAGGAGGATGCATTGTCTTGTGCTTCATTATCAGTTGCAATTCAGCAGTCTCTCTTTCTAATCTCCCTTTGAAATTCCTTTGTGAAAGAACTGCTGCTCTTAGGTAAGCAACTGAATGTCCTGGAAAGTTAAAATGTTCCCCCACTGGTTTTTGAATGTTGTAGCTTACAGGGGTAGGGAATGTTGGCTCTCCAGATGTTTTTTGCCTACAGCTCCCATCAGCCCCAGCCATTGGCCATGCTGGCTGGGGCTGATGGGAGTTGTAGGCAAAAAACATCTGGAGAGCCAACTTTCCCTACCCTTGCATGTTTGTCCAAAATAAAGGGTTGAAAGATATTGCTGACATGTGGTGGCATAAATCACAAAGGATGAGCAGGAACAGGAACCTGAGATGATATGGCTGATGTTGCTGGGCCCAGTGATTGTGTTGCTAAGATCTGTATGAGCCTGACAAAAAATAAAGAAGAAATCATGGCAAAGCTGAGATAGACAAGGTATACAAACATAAACTGTGACTTAAAAACTTACCATATGTTTTGCTTATTGTTTAGTGATTTCATAAACTAGGATGAGAACAATCCAAAACACTCCGAGTAAATTCTTTCATAAGGTTTCCAAAAAGTCACAGCACATCCACCTGACAATCCAATCAGGACTATGAAAGAACAGCTTGCTAATAAATCATGATAAAGAGCCAAGTCACTCTATTGAGGGCATTCAGACAGCCGCTGTACCTTGATTCAGGAGCAACCATAAGTAGATAGACCAGTGTTGTATCCTGGCATGCAGCTGAATCCAAGCTGCAGAAGCAGTTGGACAGCTGCCATGGATCAACTTAACAGGAGGCTGGCTGAAGACTGTTTTCAAGTGAATCCTTTTTCAAAGTTAGAAAAAAAAACCCTCTATCCACCAGGGGTCATTTCATAGAAAAAGAGGTGCTGGAGCTCATCAGCACAACTCATTTGCATATGCCACACATCCCTGACATGACATCACTGGAGGGTGTACTAAATTATATCAGTGCAGCATCTACCTTAAAATGCTACTTGAATTATAATTGTCATAATAAAACTTTACTCCCCCCATACTCTTTAAATTACTTTCTCCTTGTGTGGCCATGGTGGCATGATGAAGATTTCCATCTGTTTTGGTTATTTTCCCTGTTTTGTTGTGGGGGGAAGTATTAGAAAGTTTGTCAAATCTTAGAGCTCAGCAAAATTTGCACAAGTGGTTTGAACAATGGAGCCCAAAAGCAAGTATTGGGGTGGGGGGTAACAAAAAAAACTGCAATAAAATTTAGAGGTTCTGGAGCTCTGCTCTTGTGAGCTCCTGCCCAAAATGAGGTCTGCTGTCCATGATGTAAAAGCCACAAAGCACATAAGACTTTTTTTCATCCAAGTTTTAATAATTCATCCTTGAAAGTGTTTCCTTCTTCTTGTGTTTTGTTGCTATTACATCATGGACAGTGTTTTCTGACTTTGAAAAAGGATTATATATCATTATAGTATAAACAAAATATATAAACAGAATATAAAATATGCTTTTAGGTCACAGTTTATATTTTGTATCTTTTGTCTATTGGACCTATATGAGAGCAAAGTGGCATCTTGGTTTATTGCAGGCCTTGATACCAGAGTCCATGTTACTGTTAAGTAGTTTATCCTTGCAAGTCAGAAGTTCTGTTAGGTTAGCTGTCTGTAAGCAAGAAAAGGTCAGCCCCCCAGTGCCCATGTGAGGTAAGTGTTACTATCCAGCATGAACTGTAGGTCATTAATAATACATTGGACAGGCTTCAGCTGTAAGCTGAATGTGACCACTGGTTGTGTTCTATTGTCATTTTCTTTGGACTTGTCTTGTAGCAAGCTATCCCTGGGTATAATTCTGGTCTTTCCAATCATCCTTCTTACTATATCAGGATATATTATAGTTGCAAAAATGCCTGCTGAAGGTCTTTCAAGTTAGCAAATCAGTTTGAGGGGTTAAAGTAGATATGACTACAGCATTTGGCTTGGCTATAGACAGTGGATTGTTTAGGCTTTGTAGAATCTTTCAGGCTCAAGTGCCGTGTTCTACTGGAGAAAGTTTTCCTTCCAGATGTTTCGTTTTCAGCTGCGGAGAACATCCTCAGTGGCGTTGCAGCCGGAGCAGGCGCTCTGACCTTCTTGGCTGCTGTGCATTGAGTGGGGCCAGGGCTGCTGGAGAGCTGCTATTTCTAGGCTGGAGGGGGTGTGGTGAAAGGGCAATTGGTTTGTGGATGTGCCCATTGTTTGGTGGGGCTTCCTGGAAGGGTAGTGATAAGGAAACTGGCTGTTGAATGTGACCATTGTTCTGTGTTAATTGCTGGGAGGGTTGGAAGGGGTGTGAAGATAAGGAAGATGGTTGTTGACTGTGCTGATTGTTCTGTGGAATGTACTGGTTGTTCTGTGACTTTCTGCAATTTATAGTCTGTAGGGTGTTTTGCAGAGCTGGGTACCAAGATTGGTGGATGAAAATGCCTTCTTCCTTTCTGTTAAAATTGTGCTGGTGTTTGTAAATCTCAATAGCTTCTCTGTTCAGGCGGGTATGATAATGTGAGACCGTAGACTTCAGTTCTTTCAAAGTGGATGACGTGGTCTCCTTCTTGAAGTGCATGTTCAGCTACAGCTGATTTTTCTGGCTGAAACAAGCGACAGTGTCTCTTGTGTTCGGTGAGACGGGTGTTGATACTGCGTTGGGTAGTGCCAATGTAGACTGCACCACAGGAGCAGGGCATTTTGTAGACTCCAGGGGTTGAAAGTGGATCTCTCATATCTTTGGCCGAGTGCAGCATGTGGCGGATCTGTTGTGTGGGCTTGAAGACTGTGTCAACATTGTGGCATTTGAGAATTTTGCCAATGCGGCCGGTGACAGATTTTATGTAGGGCAGGAAGGCTGTACCTACATTTTTGTGTGGCTCGGGATTTGGTGTGGATGGTCTCCTGGGATGGAGGGCTCTTCTAATTTCTTGATTGTTTGCTGTGGTTGAGGTGGTAGCTGGAGGCATGAAGAAACATTTGCTAATCTATTGGTGTCTGGTATAATGTGGTGCTTGTGTGTCCTTTATGTATCCATGCTGTGGCATCTGGGAAGTTTATTTCTAATGTAATATGTTTCATATAGATTCTAGCAATGCCATCAGTAGACCCCAACAACATCACCCATACTATCTCAGTTTCATACTCCTGCTCATCCTCTGATGTGATTTATGCCAGCAGTGCCCTTCCACCCTCTGCATTGGACAAACAGGGCATAAATGGATATAAGCCTGACATTAGAAACCACAACATTCAAAAACCAGTGGAACCTTCCAGGACATTCAGTTGCTAATCTAAGAGTAATAGCTCTTAAAAAGGAATTTCAAAGGGAGATTAGAAAGAGAGACTGTTGAATTTCAATTGATAATCATGCTCAAGGTAATGCAGCTCCTGGACTGAATTGAGATCTAGGTTTCTTGTTTCACCACCAATGCTGATTTCTCCACACTTACTAATCCCCTGCATATCATACCTAATCCAATCACACCTGCTATTGCCATTCACCTGCTATTGTCATTCAGCATCTGAAATCACTCCATTCTCCATGATATGAGGTCAGATGGACTCACATTCTAGCTGTATCTGAAGAAGTGAGCAGTGACTCCCAAAAGCTCATACCTTGCACAAATTTGATTAGTCTTTAAAATGCTACTGAACTCTTGCTCTTTTATTTGTTATAGAATTCTGGTCCTGCAAAGACAAATTCTTCAGAAAGAGCCAGTTTACAAGAGAATGGCAGGGGAAAACCATAGTAACCTTTGTGGAATTCTAATATGTGTTTGCAAGATTCATCACCATTACAATAGACATGATTCAGCTGAAGTTCAGGCAGCACTTTTAAGTCCCATGGATTGCAATGGGAGAGTTCTGAACATGTGCTTATCTCTGCCATTGAAATCAGTGAGATTTTAGCTGGATCATATCCAAAGTATAAAGACTGTGTCATAACCCATTCACAACTCATTCACAAACCATTCACAACTGTGTACTTGGACACAGAGCACATCAATTTCAGTGGCATTTATTTTGAAATAAGCACTCTCCAAACTGGAGTGTCAGGGTCCTCAATCCAGGTGATAATCATATAGCATTTTTAAACATATCGCCAGTCCCATTGGATATAAAATAACTTCGATTTTAATGTAAACCAAAGTTTTGAAAATGGAAGGTGGGCTCATAGGTGAACCAACCAAACTGTTCTGAAAAGGTCCCCAAACGTTTAAAAACAGCCCTACCCACAAGCTTGCTGAAAGTAGCACATGGTGGCTTAACTCTGTGCCTTGCTGATCAAAGCTAGATGTAAGGAAGGAGGGGAGAGGAAAGGTCAGTGGCGTTAATGGGTTTGCAAAAATGGAGCAGGAGAAAGAGCTCAGTGTATCTTAACTAAGTTAAAGAAAGTTCTATTTTAAAACAATTTCAGTCGAATGTTATTTCAAATATGTTGTTAATTTCCATTAACGTATTCGTTAAATAAAGTTCTGTTTTTAAAAATTTCAGTCGCGAGAGCTCAGTGCAACTCGCAAGCTTGTACATTCTTTCATCACTGCAGAGTCCCCCCGAGAATCAAGATACTGCTTTGCACCTCCGCTAGACTAGTCTACACCATAGTGCGGCATCACAGACTTTCAGCCCGAGGGTGGAGCTCCCTGAAACTTGGGGGGGGGGGGGGGGGCGGCGGGAGTTGCAGTGAGGAGGGAGCACAACCCGTGGCAAGGAAAGCCTAGCTGGCATACAGGAGCCAGCATCCCTGACCACTGTCTTTGCAAGAGAAGAGGGGAGGGGAGGGGGGTGTTCCTTGGAAACAGCATGGCTGGGCGACCGGCAGAGCCAGCGTCCCTCCCCCTTCCCCTCCCCTCTGAGCCGGAGTCCGCGCCTGCCTCGCCAGCCGCGTGTGATCAGACAACCCCGCCGCCGGCTCTTGTACACAGCAGAGGGAGGGCAAGACGGGTCCGGCCTGCCCCTGGGGCGGGGCGGCTGGGGAGACAACAGCCGAGCCCGACAGAGGAGCCGCTCGCAGCTGGAGGGAGCCGCACCGAGTCCTGCGAAGCCGCGTCGTAAGTGCCTCCTCCTCCTCCTCCCGGGCTTTGGGAGCCCCAGTCGCGCTTTAGCCTTCCCCGCCCCGTCCTCCGCTGCCTCCGGCTCGTTTGTCCAGCTTTGCCGCCCCTCGAATGACATTTCGCTCCGTCCCGACCGCGTCCATCGGGGGGTGGGAGGAAGCCGCCTCCGCTCGCCTTCTGGGATGCGACCGGGGGGGGGGGGGCGGCGGCTTCGAGTAACTTGTAGCTCGTCGGCTGGTTTGGCTTGTGATAAGGAAATCGGACCTCTCCACACACTCCCCCCCCCCTCCGATCTGATTCTTTCTTACGCGGATTTTTAAAAATTGCCTTCCTTCTAAGAAATTTGAACTTCTTCATCCTCCCAGCTTCCTCTGAGGGGCTGCTTCTCAACTGGAAATTAATTTTCTTTAAAAGATTTTTTTGGGGGGGGGGGGTTGTTTGCTTTTTTTTTAAAGAAGCCCCTTTAGTGTCTCCCTGCGAAATCCATAAATGGGTCGATGTTCGTTGGCCACTTGCGTTGTGTGTCGGTCCGAGCTTGGCTGAACCCAATGGAACCACGCTCGTGTAAGCGAACGGCATCTTTTCTACGCTGTGCATCTGTTTACACGGAGGTCCCCTGTTCAAGGGATTTGTGCTCTATGTAAAAGGGCCCATAAAGACTCTCTTCCTATCGGCTGTTGTCCACAGACCGACTTACTTCTGAGAAAGTAATTCTATTTATGTCAATGGGACAGCAGTGAACCTACTCCAGAGCAAGTAGTTTGTGAATTCAATGTCCCCAAGGGGTATTCTACTTTGGGACGCATTTTGTGCCTGTAAAACTGGGAAGATTGGACCCTGTCATTTCCTAACATGTCCCAGGAGGGAAAGGGTTAAAGTCTTTCTTGTTTCCTCCTCCCCCTCCCCCTCCTCCGAAATAAAACCAGACCATCAGGTTTTCTACACCATCTCCCATGTTTTCTATTTAGCTCGGCTTTCTCTGTTGGTGGACAGGGGCCCTATCAGATCTTACAACTTGCCAGACGTTCATTTAGGTAGAGACTTGCGGCTAACTTAATCATATAGGTCAGGGCTGAGAGATGATGATGGAGGTGGAGGGGGGATCCTTTCAGGGAGAATCAGAGCTACTTTCTCCTCTTCCCATTTCCTGCCCCCTCCATCTCCTGGCCAAAACAAAACAGCATATTTATAACTGACTAGGGGCACTGTCTCGCCAGCCAGTCTGTGGGGTTCTGTAATACAATGATTTCATAGTCAATGGGTGATAGGCCGGGTGAAGCTCTTACAGTTGTAGGCACCAGCAGAGGTCACCAAGCACATAAAATAAGCAGCCAGACACTGACTGGCTACAAGGTTAATTCTGATTTGGAGAAGAGTTGCTAGGATGCTCATGTTTCCTCCCAATTTTTCCTTCTCTTAAATGTTTATTTGCTTTCTTAGGAGGTGAGTTGTTTTGCGCAGATCATGCTCTGTTCTTTTACACACGTTGGCAGAAAATGCATAATTGTTGATAACATGTGAGAAAAATTCCCCTCCTACATTTGTAGGATCACAACACTTTTTTTTAATCTTGTCTTTTCCTGCCCTTTGGACAGCAGTAGTGTTCTCTGTGATAGCATTCTTCCTTTGGTGGTAGAAATGGATTTTTAAAATAAGTATCTATTGAGTATTGTTTTATTATGACCCCAATATTTGGTTTACCTGGCAAACTTGATATCTGTGTGATGTGGCGGCGGCGGCAGGGAAACTGCATCCCTAACACAGGCTGCAGTACCTACCTGATGTAAACCAAACTAATTCAGTTGTTTTCAGCTGGTTTCTTCTTCAGAGCCATGGAGTTCAATTATCAGTCAGTATTTAGAAACAGCTTCAAAAGCAGCAGATGAAGTTCATCCCAACCTCCAAATCCTTAGCATAGTTAGAGGAACTTTGGTAATTGACTTCAAGGCAGCTTATTTTCCTCCTTTTCTCAGCTTCAGAGGTATAATTCTTGGAGCTAGTTTTGTTGTAAATGAAGATAATTAGAGGGCTGACATTTTGATTCCACAGAATGAGTTTGACTGTAGTGGCATAAACAACAACTTGCCAAATTGCTGCAGAATCCAGGTGCAGTCTTGACAGACAGGCAGTATCCCCCATTGTTTATGGTTTGACGTGTGTCTGAAACAAGGTTATGTGACTCATATGAACCAGAAGAGCCTGTGAGGTGGAGGGCATTCAGAAGGTCCCAGGTTCACCCTCTGGCATTTCCAGTTAGAGAGTTCCAAGAGACCAGATGTTGGGCAAGACCTTCATCTTGTCAGGGGAGACAATAGGAGTGATACGGTCTGATTCAGTGTAAGGCAGCTTCCTATGTTCATATGACCCTGTCTTATCTTGCTCTCTCTCTCTTCTGATGCTTGAGCATCAGAGGATATTGTGCACAGCATCACTGATGCCTGCACCTTTTTTCAACCTTTCCTTTACATACAGGTATAGTTATCAAGAAGCTCCAGTTGACTGCAGTTGTCTGTTGAGTGTCACTTGGTTGCAAAATTGGATTTGCCTCTGTGAGAGGACACGTGAACTGGCACTATTCTTTGTTCTAGCTTGATACTTCCATGTGTCTCAGACAAGGATCTTTCTTTAATATTCAGGGATCATTTTTTAATACAGAAAAACATGGTGCTCAAGATTTTGTTGGCCCATATAATGTAGTCTATATGCTGTAAACCAGGAATGGCCAAACTTGCTTAATATAAGAGCCACATAGAATAAACATCAGATGTTTGAGAGCTGCAAGAGTTAGATGTTTAAGAGCCACAAGGCAGGAAGGCAGAAAGGAGGGCAGGAAGGAAGTGGAAAGAGAGCAACTTTAACTTTACATGCATTTTCCAAGCCAGTGGCTGGCTTGACTTAAAGAGACAAATGCCTTCTCCAAGCCTGCCAACAGGGTTGTGGGAGCTTTGAGAGCCACACAATATGTGTGGAAGAGCCACACATGGTTGCAGTTTGGCCACCCCTGCTGTAAACTGTCTATATGGTAGGGTATACATAATTTGGTATGTATAAATAATTCAAGCTGCTGTATTTAGGATGTAGTTGCTTGTCCAATAGGATGTGGCTATGTTTGTAATTTATACTCAGTCCAAATTGTGAAACTTGTCTGAAGGCATCAGGATTATGTGCTGAGTTCTGAATTCTAAGTCTTATCTAATATTGTCTTTGGATGACAATTTTGCTTTTGAAACAGGTATCATAATCCAATTTTCCCTCCCCATGGAGCAGCATAACCATGGTAGATGCAAAGTCTTTTGCACATATGTTGTGTTTCAACACACAGTCAAATAGCACCCTTCTGACAAGCAAAGGTTGCTATACTTTTGAGGGAGAAAAATCACTTAACTGTTCAGTTGAATTGACCCAGGACCAATCCATATGTGCAGCTGGAGTCATTCAGTGACTACAAACTCTGCTGTATGTAGAGTTCAGACTTAAGGGTGTGTGTGAGTATGCATGTGGGTGTAAAGTACCCAAGTTACAGATGACTTTTGGTGACACTGTATAAATCGATGGTGCAGCCTCATTTGCAGTACTGCATACAATTCTGGTCACCGCACCTAAAAAAAGATATTATAGCATTGGAAAAAGTGCAGAAAAAGGCAACTAGAATGATTGGAACACTTTCCCTATGAAGAAAGGTTAAAACGCTTGGGGCTCTTTAGCTTGGAGAAACGTCGACTGTGGGGTGACATGATAGAGGTTTACAAGATTATGCATGGGATACAGGAGGTAGAGAAAGAAGTACTTTTCTCTTTCTCACGATACGAGAACTCGTGGACATTCAATGAAATTGCTGAGCAGTCCAGTTAGAACTGATAAAAGGAAGTACTTCTTCACCCAAAGGGGTGATTAACACATGGAATTCACTGCCACAGGAGGTGGTGGCGACTACAAGCATAGACAGCTTCAAGACGGGACTGGATAGGCATATGGAGCGGAGGTCCATCAATGGTTATTAGCCACAGCGTATTGTTGGAACTCTCTGTCTGGGGCAGTGATGCTTTGTATTCTTGGTGCTTGGGGGGGACACAGTGGGAGGGCTTCTAACCCCACTGATGGACCTCCTGACAGCACTTGGGGTTTTTTTGACCACTGTGTGACACAGAGTGTTGGACTGGATGGGCCACTGGCCTGATCCAACATGGCTTCTCTTATGTTCCAGCAAGGGGCTTTCAAGGCAAGTCTTTCTCAGCAAGGTTTTCCATGGCAGTCTCCCAAGTACAGTCCCTGAGATTTGACAAGATCATGCTATACCATGCTGCCTTCCATCCCCAGAGTTAAGGTTGGAAGAATTTAAATATAACCCATTGTAGAGCAACAGTCCTTAACTTTGCATTGTCTTGTTTTGGGGCATTTAAATTGACTTAAATTTTTGTCAGTAGCACCCAGTTATGCCTCTTATGTCACTGAATTTATCTTGAGTTTTTAAAATGTCATGTAATATTTATAGTTGTATAATAGTGGTAAGAATGACCACAGGATTCATGCTATTAAGAAGGGACTTCTTCAGATGAAAGAGCAGAGTCATGTCATCTTCTGTCTTCCGTGTAATATTTAGGGATCCCTAACATTTTATATGACAACATCATGTTGTAAATTTCCCAGTCTCTCATCCAGTATCATTTGGAATGCTGGCTCCTTAAAGAAATACCCTTTGGGGACTGATGGATGTGTTACTGCCCCCCTTTGGAAAGCCAGTGCAGACTGAGTATATCTTATAGGCCTAGCAGCTCTAGCTTTGGGATTGCTGCACCTTAATCAACAGTACTACCTGTTTTTGATTTATATTGTTCTTAACTGTTTTAATTATTTAATTATTCAATTACTATTTTACTGTTTGTATACTCTTGTTGTGATCTGCCCTGAGCCCACTTGCAGGGAAGGTGGAACAAAAATCTAAATAAATAAATATCTATTGGCATTATTGTGTTTGAAAGTTCCTGGAAATACTAGCACAATGGCTTCATGAGGCAACCCTAATATGTATATTTCTAGGAGTGCCTGGCAGGGATATAGAGATTTTCCATGTGGTTGGACCAGACCTCCAGCAAGTCTTACCTAGGGTCCACAGTGTGAGAACTGACCTGTGAAATATAGAGTGTCATCATATGTAAAAGCAGTAGCTTCAATTTAAATTTGGTCTAGCGACACTGATAATTGTGTTCTTAGCAGACTACTGTTTTCTTAGTCTGTTGGTTGAACTTAAAAAATTATTATGCATGTAGAATGATCAGAAATCAGTATAAATGCCCTGACCATAACAGTTTAGAAGCTATTGAGTATGTGTGATAAATGTGATCCACACAAGCTTTTGGTGTGAAATGTCTGCAAGGGATAGGGCATTATTCAACTGAAGCAGCTCTTCAATAAAGAAATATTATTAAATAGCTCTAAGCCGAATATTAATTTATGTTTTGACCACATACCCACACAAAGTTCTGTATGTTTACAAGTATGTCTCTGAGTAAGCTACCAATAGTGTAAGTGTAAGTGAATTATGATGAGACAGTAGAAAATATCAAGAGTCCAGTAGCACCTTAAAGACTAAGCTGATTTGTGGCAGGGTATGAGCTATCACTGCTCACTACTTCTCATGTACAGCTAGAATGTGAATCCATGTCGTTATATCTTGGTGAATGGACTGATTTCAGATGCCAAATGACAATAGCTGGCAAATGGCAATAGCAGGTTTGACTGGATTAGGTGTGATATGCAGAGGGGTGGTAAACTTGGAGAAATCAGCACTGGTGAGTCAGCAGTTTCTCTTTCTAATCTCCCTTTGAAATTCCTTTGTAAGAGAACTGCTGAACTGCAACTAAAACGAAACTCAAGACAATGCATTCTCCTGGACTTAATCTAGACCTAGGTTTCCTGTCTCACTACCAGTGCTGATTTCTCCATATCTGCTATCCCTCTGCATATCACACCTGATCCAGTCATGCCTGCTATTGTCATTCACTTGCTGTTATCATTTTGGCTAAGCATTAGGAAGAAGTTCCTGACAGAGAGGTTCCTTGGCTCTTAACAGAGGCTAAATGGCCATTTGACAGCTAGGCTGATTATGTTAATTTAGGTAATGATCACCACTTCGGGGTCAGGAAGCAATTTTTCTCCAGGCCAATTTGGCCAGGGATTCTGGAGGTTTTTTTGCCATCTTCTGGGCAGGGAGCAGGGGCCACTGGGGGTGTTGGGGAAATTTGTGAATTTTCTGCATTGTGCAGAGGGTTGGACTGGATGACTCTGAAGGTCCCTTCCAACTCTGATTCTATGATTTGCAAAGAGGTAGTAGGCATGGAGAAATCAGTATACGTCACATTATAGGATGAGGAGGAATATGAATCTCCTGCTCATACCTTGACCTGGCTAGCCCAATCTTGTCAGATCTTGGGAGCTAAGCAGGGTCGACCTTGGGTAGTATTTGGATGGGAAACCTCCAAGAAATACCAGAGTCATGATGCAGAGACAGGCAATGGCAAACTGCCTCTGAAACGTCTCTTGCCTTAAAAACAAGTCTAGCTTGCCACCTAGTGGTGCATAACACTAAAAGATCCAGAACTTCTGGCTGCCATACAATCTTTGGATCTCCTGGCTATTCTACGCACAATGCCATATGTCATATGATAATTAATTACGCACTCCTTCTCACCCTCTAATGTTATTTATGCCATCATATGTCACTAATGCCCTTCCACCCTCTACATTGGACAAACAGGCCAGTCCTTTTGACAAAGAATAAATGGACATGTCTGACATTTGTTGTTGTTATTCCACCCATAGCCAAAGCTCTCTGGTCAGTTCACAAGTATAAAACAATAAAATATAAAATAACAAGAACATATAAAACAGTAAAAAACCAACTATTAGAGACACCCAACTAATCATATCAGGCCCCTGAATGGCCAAAGAGATCTTTTTAGGCCTCTATGAAGAGCGCTGTCTTAACACTGAAAAAATGGCAAATTTGACACCAGGTGGGCCACACCAGGGACATTGTTCCAAAGACAGGGACCCTTCTCCTAGTTCGTACCCTCTGAGCCCAGAGGAGGGCCTCAGTGGTTGAGCACAGTGTCCTGGTAGATTGAGGTTGGGAGGGGCACTCTGACAGCTATTGTGGTCCCAAACTGTGTAAGACTTCATAGGTTAAAACTGGCACCTTGAATTGGGATCAGAAGTATACAGGCAGCCAATGCAGGTGGGCCAGAATTGGTTTTATATGTTCAGACATCCAAGTCCCAGTTATTAATTTGGTTGCTGCATTCTGCACCAGCTGCAGCTTCCAAATCATCTTCAAGGGCAGCCTCACATAGAGCGAGTTGCAGTAATCCAATCTGGATTACTAAAACATAGATCACTGAAACCAGGATATCTGTGCCTAGATAAGGGTGCAGCTGGGCCACCAACCAAAACAGATAGACAGCACTCTGAGCCACCGATGCCACCTAAACCTCAAGTGATAGAGATGGATCCAAGATAACCCCCAACCCTGAATTTCAAAGGGAGATTAGAAAGAGACTGCTGAATAACTCCATTCTCCAGGCTATAAGGACAGATGAACTCACATTCTAATTGTATCTGAATAAGTGAGCATGACTCACATAAACTCATACATATCCTGCCACAAATTTGATTAGTCTTTGTGCTACTGGTTTCTTGTTCTTTTCTACAGTTTACAGGTAGACTAACATGCTACTCATCTTGATCTTAGATGAGACAGATACTAAAAGTCTATGTGTAATTAATTTGAGGCTTTAACATGTTGTGAGATGCTGAACATCAAGTTTAGCTGCAAGTGTAGTGTGTTGATTATAGTAAATCTGTAGCTTGGGTGAGCTTAGTTTTATGTTACTCAAGAGGTTACTTAGAAAGCTGACCAAATAACCAGCTTTTGGCATTATCTTTGAGTTCTGCAGTGGACATGTTACAAGTCTTTCATACTGAAAACAGGTTATGGGTAAGGAACAACTTTGTGCTTTAGGAACTGGTAATTAGACATGGGAAATTTTACCTCTGGACCACTGGTTTGAATCCAGTAGGCTGTTTTGTTTGCTTGTTTAATTTATTGGCTGTCCTTCCTCTTGAAACTCAGGGTGGATTACAGTTACTAGAACAATGGAATAAAGGCACATACAATGAATAATGCAATAAAACTGGATTACACAATTAAAGAACAATGAAGTGAAAACAATATAATACATCCAATAGGCTGGATTTCACAATTACTGAAGAATGATCCAATAATCTGGATTTCACAATTAGAGAAAAATGAAATAAAGACAGTGTTATGCATCCAATAAACAATGCAGCATGAATTGGCAGGCAAAAGAAAACAGCCTAAAATTTCACAGGCAATTAAAATTTCAACACTTCAACCTTTATAGAAAATGCCCTCCTGTTGCCATTGTGTGACCACAAAAAGGAGGAGTCTTGTGTCATTTTAAAGGCTAACAAATTATTCCAAAATAAAATTCTACTTGATTAATCTCAGGAGAGTTTCAGTAGCAGATTGTGACATGGCACAGGGTGCAAGTATCTGTCATTCAAAGAAAAGTAAAAAAAAATCCCACTGGGGAACATATGTGTCAGAAACCCAGTAGGATTTAAGTGGCTCTTTGGATCTCCCATCTATGAGTGAAAATGGCTGATGGAGGTGGCTGCATGGCATTATGACTGCCTGGCCTGTGTATCGGTGAACATTTCCCTTGCTAAGATCAGGTTCACCCAAGGCACTGTCCCTGAGGCAAGGAGGAAGATGTAGAAGTTTTACTTTTCCAAAGGTCGAGATAGAAAGCAAATTGCCCTACTAGAAATCTTGTTTGCTTGCCCAGCTGCAGCCAAAGTAATGCACATTGTCCAAGTGCACATCCAAGTGCAAAGTAATGCACATTGGGGCCAAGAATCCCAGCTACAAATACAAGTTGATGTGTTTTGAACTGGCAGAGAGAGATCTTGGGGTCGTGGTAGATAACTCACTGATAATGTCAAGACAGTGTGCGATTGCAATAAAAAAGGCCAACGCCATGCTGGGAATTATTAGGAAGGGAATTGAAAACAAATCAGTCAGTATCATAATGCCCCTGTATAAATCGATGGTGTGGTCTCATTTGGAGTACTGTGTACAATTCTGGTCACCGCACCTCAAAAAGGATATTATAGCATTGGAAAAAGTGCAGAAAAGGGCAACTAGAATGATTAAAGGGTTGAAACACTTTCCCTATGAAGAAAGGTTAAAACGCTTGGGGCTCTTTAGCTTGGAGAAACATCGACTGCAGGGTGGTATGATAGAGGTTTACTAGATTATGCATGGGATGGAGAAAGTAGAGAAAGAAGTACTTTTCTCCCTTTCTCACAATACAAGAACTCGTGGGCATTCAATGAAATTGCTGAGCAGTCAGGTTAAAACAGATAAAAGGAAGTACTTCTTCATCCAAAGGGTGATTAACATGTTGAATTCACTGCCACAGGAGGTGGTGGCGGCTACAAGCATAGCCAGCTTTAAGAGGGGATTGGATAAAAATATGGAGCAGAGGTCCATCAGTGGCTATTAGCCACAGTGTGTGTGTATATGTATGTATATATATATATATATGTGTGTGTGTATGTGTGTGTGCGTGCGTTTGTGTATACGTCCACACACACATATATTGGCCACTGTGTGACACAGAGTGTTGGACTGGATGGGCTATTGGCCTGATCCAACATGGCTTCTTTTATGTTCTTATGCCTTTTCAACCTGGGCAGTTTGTCCAAGAGGATGTCTGGAGTTATTTGAGAATTAGTGTGAAAGGATGAGGGTCACTTCACATGATATCCATCGGCAAGCTCCTGCTTTTTAATGAAGAGATTTGTAGCAAATGTCATCTTTTACTTATAGACACCTTCTAACGTGAGGGTTTTGTTTTTCTGACAGATAAAAATTGGAAACCTTGTATGACTCCCAGTTGGAAATGTCTATGTAGAATAATATATATACATGGTGTTGGTGGTGAGCCAGAAGCAAGAAAATATTTATTTATTTTATGATTTATATCCCGCCCTTCCCACCAAGTGGCTCAGGATTGTGTCACTGGTCTCACACGAAGCACTGTCCACTCTCCCATTATAACTTCAGTTCCTCACTTTAGTTTGTGAACATCCCGGATTCAGAGGCCTGTTGTCTCTTTTAGTCAGATTAATCAACATTTCACAAATGGAAAATAGAATCTTTCAGCCTTTGTATACCCTGAGTACCCAGAGATGGGTCTTTGATTCCTAACCTCTTGATCTTGGGAAATGTTTATGGAAACAAAAGGTGGTGGGGTTTTATTTACCTTGTTTCCTGTCTGACAAACTGTGTCTGAGCGATGTAAGCTATCCTTACAACCCAACTACTTGAATACAGGTTCTTTCACATAGTGAGAAATCAGTAGTTTATCTTGATTCCCTTCCTGCACATTGAACACTACCTCACTGAAATATACACCCTGCTATGCAAAGAGAAAGTATGCTGCTGCTAACTTCACTGTGTACCCCTCTGACCAGATTGTTTCCTTTGTGCTAATGTGTTTTTAAATAATTGGATTCTTGGCTATGTAGCTGTTGGGTTCAAAGGCCTCCTTTTATTTCAAGCAGGAGGAAAGTTGGCCTTGCTGGAAACTGCAAGATTTGGGAAGTTTTCATTTTCTTTGAAAACTTTTCCCCTTCTCCCGATTCCCCAACCAATACTCATATTCTGTGCTTAATACACCTGTTCCAACACCATATGTTCAAACCTGGAACAGCTCCAGTTCTAACAATGGCCTTTGGTCTGGACTAGGTCTTCTTGAGATAAAGATGGAATAAAGAGAGGAATGGAATGATTGGACTGAATATCTCACAAAAGAACAAAGCAGTAGACAAGTTCACCTTTAAGACCAACTAAGTTTTATTCAGAATGTAAGCTTTCGTATGCTTACGTTCTGAATAAAACTTAGTTGGTCTTAAAGGTCCTCTTGTCTATTGCTTTGTTCTATTGCTTCAGACCAACATGGCTGCCTACTGGGATCTATCTCACAAAAGGTTTGTTCAGGCCAACTGGTGCTAAAATACAAAGAAAACTCTAGGGAAGATTTGATGGATGGGTAACACTTGCAGTCTTACTGATTCACAGTAGCCAATCAAAACCTCTCTTCTGTCCACCTCAAGTCCACTTAATGGAGAATGTTGGGATAGAAATGCTTTTAATAAATGCATATGGTGTGAGTGGTGACTTAGAAAATATTTGTCTTCCTTTAAAAAGATAAATGTGGTCCCCTATGCAAGCACTAGTCGTTTCCGACTTTGGTGCATCACGATGTTTTCACAGCAGACTTTTTACGGGGTGGTTTGCCACTCCCTTCCCCAGTCATCTACACTTTCCCCCCAGCAAGCTGGGTACTCATTTTACCAACCTTGAAAGGATAGAAGGCTGAGTCAACCTTGAGCCGGCTACCTGAACCCAGCTTCCGCCGGGATCAAACTCAGGTTGTGAGCAGAGCTTTGGACTGCAGTACTGCAGCTTACCACTCTGTGCCATGGGGCTACATTTAGCATGCACCTTATTTTGCTTGTTTGAACTATGAGATTATGGACCAAGCAACACATTATGTGAAAGAAGATACATAATTTATGCCACTCATTTTCTAACATGTTTCTACTATAACCTGTTTTAACTAAAGACTAACCTCATTTTTCATTATGCTAAAAAAGGGAGGGGGTTTCATCTTCTCCTTCTCTGTATTTTCCTCTTGCAGCTACCCACATGATCACATTCTTCAATTCAAGCTCTCACTCTCAGTTGCGTTTGAAATTTGGCTATTCTTACTATTCTCTTACTATTCATGCTCACTTTTCACATGTGCCAAAGTCTAGAACCCTTTTTTTGTCAAGCTCCCCTTTTTCTGTCACTGTATTCCATGGTTACACCATGAAATGAAGCAGTGTTTAGAATTGCCTTGGGTGAAGGAAATGTGAAGAATGTTTACTGATCTTTTTGTTCAATCTACTGGCCTCTAACCTTTTATGATGATCAGCAATTGAGAAAGGAGCTTTCAGCACTTCACTTGCACTGTTGGAAGGGAATAAAAGCAATTGACTGAAATTTTGCATGCATCGCTGAATGAGGATGATAGTGGTACTTTAGGGTTTGAAATTAGTGTCTGTTTTCATAGAAAAAGTGCTCAGCAGGCTGTATTGTGGAGGGAGGGGAGAGAAATATCTAAATAAAGAGCAAGTCTAAACCTTTCTTCTACCCAGACACAAAGGATTCTGCCTTCTCTGTATTATTTTGTTTACAACCTCCCTTTCTCACATTATCCTGGTACCCAAATATCAAGGACCAAGCAGTTACACTTCCTCTGATAAGATGACATGTATCCATTGTAGCTTGTGAAGTGTTCTGCTCCATAAATGGATAAAAATACAGTATAGGAAGAGCTCACTGTCTTCAGAGCCAATATTGTATCAGTGGAATTGGGCAGTGGGCCAGCACTCTCAATAGCCTTTTAGAATTTAATTTACTGAGGATAAGCCCCCCCTTTTGCTTTTTTTATGGCTAACTCCTAGTTTATCTAAATATACAGACATATTATTTGTTTATGTTCATTTATACCCTACCTCTCTTTCGATTGGGGACCCCATGTAGTGTTGCCAATCCCCAGGTGAGGGCAGGGGATCCCCCAGTTTGGAGGCCCTCCTCCTGCTTCAGGATAATCAGGATCACTCCAGTATACCCTGTGGAGACTAGCCCCCATAGAGTATAATGGAGAATTGATCTGTGGATATCTAGGGCTCTGGAGGAGCTGTTCTTTGAGGTAGAGACACCACATTTTCAACATAGCTTTTAGTGCCTCTCCTCAAACCCCCTTGGAGTTCAATTGTGCTTGTCACAGCCTTGCTCCTGGCTCCACTCCAAAAGTCTCCTGGCTGCAGTCCCAAAGTCACCAGATATTTCCTCAGTCAAACCTGGCAACCATAACCCAATGTGGTATATATGGTTTTGTTCTCTGTTTATCATCAGGACCATATGTTTAATTGCCAGACATCTATACCTCTCTGCAGATGGTACATTGGCATTCCATCCATATCGGGAGCATACCAGCCATGTGTTTTGTTAGCACTATTTGCACAATCATGTGCACAGAAGCTATATCCACATAGAAAACCCATGTGTTGCCCAATTCATGTTACCCTATTGCATGAACTAGGCTATTGTGGGTACCTGCATGTACATAGACATGGCTGGAAGTAGGATTGCCAAGTCTGTGTTGGAAAATACCTGGAGACTTTGGGGGTAGAGTTGGGAGAGGGCAGGGTTTGGGGAGGGGAGGGACCTCAGCATGGTACAATGCTGTAGAGTCCACCCTCCAAAGCAACCATTTTCTCCAGGGGAACTGATCTCTGTCAGCTGGAGATCAGTTGTAAAAGCAGGAGATCTCCAGGCCCCACCTGGAGGCTGGCAGCTCTAGCTGGAAGTCTCCCTTTTAATGCTGAATGGAATGCCAGCCTAATGTCTGCAGAAGTCTTTATGGTTGTTAACAGCTTCCATTATTCACATATTACACTAGTAAGGAATAAAATTGACATAGCCGCAAACAGCTATAATCGGCTATTATACTGTTTATACTGGACAAAACCTGGTAATTTTTTAGCTATGACAGCTGCAGTTTTGTTTACCTTTTTAAAATAGAGCTGTAATGTTTGCATTGTTATCATAAGCAGAGTTGTACCCTTCAACCCAGGGAGAAGGATGGGGTATAAATATGCAATTCTTCTCCTTCTTCAAAGTTAGGGTTGCCTGCTCTGGATTGGAAAATTTTGGGGTGGAGCCTGAGGAAGGCAGGGTTTGAATAGGAGAATTCATCATAGAGTCCACCTTCCGAAGTGGCCATTTTATCCAGGTAAACTGATCTCTGTTGCCTGGTGATCACTGATAATCCCAGAAAATCTCCAGCTATCATCTGGAGGCTGGTAACCCTACCAAAATCCACTAAACTCAATGGGGTTAGAAGGGTATAACGGGGGGTTTGGAGCAGGAATGCACACGAACGCAGTTCTAGCTGGCTTGGCATCAGGGTGTGTGGCCTAATACGCACATGAGTTCCTGCTGGGATTTTTCTACAAAAAAGTAATGTGTGAAACAATGGTGATGTCAGGGGGTGTGGCCTAATATGCAAATGTGTTCCTGCTGGGATTTTTCTTTTTAAAAAAGCCCTGGGTGTAACTCTGTTTAGCCTGTTTAGCCTTAGTCCACTGCAAATTAGATTAATTGATTAAAAACCTTTAGAGTGACTAAGAAGATGATTAAATAGAGTTTTAAAATAACTTTTATTTATGCCATTTTTTAGATATAACAATACAAAATATATATTCAACTGTAAAACTTTCAAGACTTATAAGTTAATACAATTAATGACCACAATAATCAAAATTAGTAGAGGGTAAAATCAACATATTTCTTTGGCGAGACACAGATATAATTTTCATTATTTGTAACATTTTAAAAAAGTAATCAATTTTTCTACAAAATAAGATTTTTTCATGAGATTTTCTGTTTTTGCTAGTTGAGATGCTATTTTATCCATACTATAATATCCCATAATTTTAAGAACCATTGTTTAATAGAAGGAACCTTATCTTACTTCCAAAGTTGAACAATTAAAAATTTAGCAGCAATAAACAACTAAGAGATAAATTCTGTTTCTGATTTTGGGACTGAGTTGTCTTCCCAGTAATCTTCCCAGTAATCACATTAGCCACAGTGTGTGTGTGTGTGTGTGTGTGTATATATATATAATTTTTTTTTGCCACTGTGTGACACAGAGCGTTGGACTGGATGGGCCATTGGCCTGATCTAACATGGCTTCTCTTATGTTCTTATGTTCAAGTAGAATGAATTCTGGGCTATATGGAATAGTGTGACCAATGATTTTTTTCTATTATTGGAATGAGTGTATCTCAGAATTTCTTTATTTTTGGGCACATCTACCAACAATGAAGGAAAGTGTCCAGGTGTCCACATCCTGTCCAACATTTAAGGTTATGTAAGGATTTATAATGAAAAAACCTTGTTGGTGTCAACTACCATCTAGAGTATAATTTATAGTTTTGTATTTTGATATTTAATGACTTAGTAGTGTAAAAACTTGATGACCATATATGATTCCACTGACCCTCATCTGATGAGATTTTATAATTGTTATGCCAAGCCTTTTGTTGTGGGGCTTTCAGAGACCAGAAGTCATAATGTAATGCTTTATAAAGAGCTGAAATTTTAAACCCTTGGTTCCTTTTGATTCTTCTTTAATAAGGGATTCAAAATAGGTTAAAGGTCTATCTACCTAATTACAAAAGTTATTACTAGACATTATAAAGTGAAATTCATGATATTGGAACCATGCTATTTTAAAGTTGTATTTTAGTTCTAATTGAGGTAATGACCAAATATGCCCTATGTGGCTTATGTCACTTAATCTAAATGTTCTGCTGCCTTTCCAGATCTTAAAATGATTCCACTTTATTACCAGGAAAGAACCATTGTTGCCCTAGGAAAGCTGCCACAGATGAGTAGTTAGAGGCCAAAATTTTCCTGTATTTATCCCATATATCTGGCATAGTCTTTAAGAAGGCAGTGTTTTTTAAAATAAAGGGGTTTTTTTTAATTGCAAAGACTATGGATGGAAGGTGCCATTTTAGAAGAGACATTTCCTATTCTTCCTATATGAGGAAATCATTCTTCTAACATGATGCTTGCTGTATTAAGGAAAGCATGACTTGTTCCCAGAGGTATTTTATATTCCTATGCAGATATAGATATAATACATTAGTTGATTGATTAAGCAAAACTCTTTGATGGATCAACTGTGATTCTTTAATAAGGCAAGTGCCTTTGTTTTTAACATCAAATAAAATGAGAAACACAAGTATTCCTATTATAGTGAATAGTAGTTTGTTTAGCTAGGAACAGCTAGATCAATAAGTAGGCCATGCAAAGTAAGATAGCATTGTAGTCAACAAACTTGCTACTGCAGCAGAAGATAGAAGACAATTCCCTTCCGAGCAGGAGGCACATACTTCTGCTATGTGCCTCCTGCTGTTGAAGAACAGCTGAGGCAAAAGAAAGAGCATAGAGACTGACAGTAAATGTAACAGCATTCATTTAGACTGAAGACCCAGAATGTGCAAAGAAGAGACAGGGAACCCAGAAGCAGTAGGCTGATTAGTAAGACTTTAATGACTGAGTCTTTCCAATTTTAGAGACAGGCAGGTTGGATAAAATATGGGAGACCAGTCAAAGAGACCACAACGAAAGAAAATGTATGTGCCATTTAACATTTTCTCTAGGAAACCAGCCAAAATGCCAGAGTTAAACCATGTTGTAAGATCTGATCCCTTTCTGATAATTTATGGTACTTTCCCCTTCAGTCTTTCCAGCATAACATATTGGTCCTTAATTTGTGCCAAGGCTTTCTGGTGCTTGGCCACGGAATCTGTTTGCAATACTCAGCCCAAATCCAGGAATAAGGAAAGCAATAGCCAAGCAAAGTGCTTTCCGGATGTATGCAGCGTGCCATGGTTGCGTAACTGAAGCCTGTTCCAACATTTAGGATAAAGGAGCAGGACTTTGAGAGCAGTGGCTTGGCTTTCAGGCTGGTTGGAGCCCTTTCTTTTCACTTTTTAGAAATTAATCCCTGTCAGGTAAATGATAATGATAAAAATTATGCTCATTTCCAACCTCACTTGAGTAATTCACACACTAAAGCAAGAAGCTACTCTGCCCATACTCAGGGCTTTTTGAGCAGGAACTCACAGGAATGCATTTCCAGCTGACTTGGTGTCAGGGGGTATGGCTTAATATGCAAATGAGTTCCTGCTTGGCTTTTTGTAGAAAAAGCCCTGTGTGAAATAATGGTGATGTCAGGGGGTGTGGCCTAACATGCAAATAAGTTGATACTAGGCTTTTCCTATAAAAGGCCCCGCCCATACTTATGATGCATAAATGCAGTTTGCTTGTAGATCTGTTGGTTAATGAAGCCTATGTGAGGATCCTGTTTGGCAGACAATGCAGAAGTATTGTCCTTATTTTTTAAAAATAAAAGAGGTATTTGCTGGCCCTAAAAAATGTATTGAAGCTTAAACTTTTGTAGGTTAAAGCCCACATGATCAGATGCAGAGAAGATCCCTATTTAAGAGCATCACAAGGCTTCATAGAATGGTCTACTTTAGACTTCATAGAATGGTCACGTTAATAAACAGTCCTATCATGTGCTCCCTTTTTTCTTGGATGCCAGAGAACATTCAGACATCTGCATTCACTCTCCCTATTAAACCAAACTGATGAACCCAGTTGTAAAGCTGTGAGACTATATGGAAGATAAATCCCCTTTTTATTTAAATGTATGTTGATAAACTACTGTTTATTTCCATAGAGAAGTTTGGTTGGGAGAGAGAGAGGTGTTTGCAAACAGGCTTAAGACAAGCAAGTTAAACAGACCTTTAAGTATGGTGGCAGAAAGGTTTGTCTTATTTAAATAAAATAATCTAAAAAACAAAAATTTTATGAAACTGTGAAATATAGGAGAGGTTTTAAAATATAGGAGAGGTTTAGTTAAATCACTGTGTTTCTGCATCTTAATTTTCTTATTAAGACTGGTCAGTTTAGCATATGGATGTAACTTGAATGACTATAGGCTCAGTTGCTATAAACTAGGCTTAAATTGGTTGAAGAAGCATCTGCAAACAGGATATCCTTCAAATAACAATGAGTGTGAAGTACAAGCAAATTGCTCACCAATTCTATGTTCTAATAGCAAAGGATGAAATAAATCCTATACAACCTTGTTGGGTTAAAAATAATCTAGAGGAGAAGAATGCTGAGACCAGTATTGCTTACATTAATTACAGTTTAATTAAAGGGTCGGTTTTTAACACTGTTTTAGTCTGGAAACGGCTCCTGCGTTCTGTTATCATCTATGTTTTTATGCTGAGCTAGGATTTTTTAACGCTGGATTTTAATTAATATCTTTTAATTTTTAATGTTTATTTTGGTAAACCTCCTTGGGCAAGTTCCTGATGAGGTGGCATAAAAGTGTTCTAAATAAATAGATAAAATACTTTTTCTTTACTGTAAACAACACTGGGCTCAGTGCTAGTTCTTCACCAATGAGTTGTTACCTACAGTGCTTTGTAAGAATTCTTGTTTTAAGTCTTATATGAACCTTGTAATTCAATTTCAAGCAACCTATTAATATGAAATCAAACAGACATCTCATTCACCTACTAAGTGCTAATGTAAATAGTTGTCTTGAACATCTTTTTCAGATCACAACAACCTCCATAAAATTTCCTTACTCCTTGCAAGACAGTATGGAATAGGAATATTGTGAGGATAAAATAAAGGAGAGGAGAATGATGTAAGCTGTTTTGTGACGCATTGGGGAGAAAAGTGGGCTATAAAAAAAATAAAACCCATGGTGCCCTGACCTGGATGGCCCAGGCTAGCCTGATCTAATCAGATCTTGGAAGCTATGCAGGTTCAGCCCTGGTTAGTATCTGGATGGGAGACCACCAAGGAATCTAGGGTTGCTACACAGAGGCAGGCAGTGGCAAACCACCTCTGAATATTTCTTGCCCTGAAAGCCGTACGGGATTGCCATAAATTGGCTGCAACTTGACTGCACTTTACACAAACACATGGTAGTAGCATTATGGCTGATATGGACAGTATCTGTAACTAGTTCTTCTGAAAAAATTGAGGGAATCTTAGTGCCATATTCTGTTTGGGGATGCAGTTCTTTCTTTAAATTGCTGCAAATATGTGTTGACTGATGAGTTTTCTTTTAAGACTATTTTGTCATGTAAATTGGGTTTTAGAGCAGGGAAAATCCCAAGCTTCAGTCCTCTTGAATCTTTTTGGTTTTGTAGCAGTGTACAGCTGTGTAGTAAAACAAAGTCTAGATTGCTGATCCTTAGTTGCATGCTAAAAACCTTTCATATCTGTGTTTAGACCTATGCTGGCTACGCTTGAGAATTCATGTTTCTTGTAACACTGAAAATGGCTAAAGATTATTTGTGGCATTAACTCTCTTTAAGTAATTGATTGCAAGTCTACTGGGAGGTTAGCTTCATTATTCATTATTTATTTAGAGAATTTATATGCTGCCTTTCCAGAAGCTGCTTGGGGTGGCTGATGAGAACATACTGGGTGAAAGAACTGGGAACTGTAACACAGCACTGTGGGATGAATGTCCCACATGTACTTTCAACCACCTTTCCCCCTTGCGAATCTGAGCTGTAGAGCAGGGGTGGCCAACGGTAGCTCTCCAGATGTTTTTTGCCTACAACTCCCATCAGCCCTAGCCAGCATGCCAATGGCTGGGGCTGATGGGAATTGTAGACAAAAAACATCTGGAGAGCTACCGTTGGCCACCCCTGCTGTAGAGGAGAAACTGAAATTGCCATGACTTTTAAAAAGACACAGCATGAGCCTGAACCCAGCAGGGCTGCAGACAGTAAAAGAGACACTGTCCTATAGAAGAGAGCAGTCCTATCTGAACACACTTGAAGTATCACTTTTAAGGAACACCACAATTTTTCATGTTGAGCCAGAAAGGGTTAGAGTATTCCCCCGCCCTGGGGAGAGTGATTAGTGGGAATGCGAATAATATTGTGCCCGGTGCTGTAAAGTCATTAAGGGTTTACAATGCTGCTGGCTGGCTGTTGTGCTTGTAATAGGGAATCGTTCCAGCTCAGAGATGGGGAGAGTTGGCATTTGGCTCTGCTTTTGTTCTCTAGCACCCTGGGTGCCTGAACCTTGCCCCTCAGATGCAGGAACATTCCAAGGCTACCAGTGCTTAGCATCTCTTAGCAAGTGTTTGCAGCAAAGTGTTGCAGTGACTCTTGGATCTATTGCAGAATCTGCTTTATTGAGGACTCCTGTTTTTTTTCCCCTTCTGGACTTCATGGTAGCAAAGAAAAATGTGAAAACACATGGTTGTTACTGCCTTGAATTTTAAGATGTGTATAGCTATGGTAGAAGGAGAGGGAATACATTTTCTAGAAGAATGTCTAGAAGAGTGAAAGCATTTGAGTTTTGGTACTGAAATCAGAGAATATTCATGTGCCCTACAGAACTGTGGCAGTAGTGGTCATTTGCTATGGGACTCTGCTATTGTGAAATAAGCAGTGCCAAAAGCCAGTCCTAGGCAGGTCAGTTCCTACAGTCTATACCAAAAGCCAGATGCAGTTATCTACAGCTTAATACCAAATAGTAGATGAGCAGGTTTTGTTGGCTGGCTGGGGCTGATGGGAGTTGTAGGCAAAAAACATCTGGAGAGCTACTGTTGGCCACCCCTGGATACCATTACAGTGATAGCTCATTTCTATGCTGTATAACAACTTTGTGTGATGCCACTGTTTAGTTATAGTAACTTTTCTTGGCGTGATGGTTTTTATGCACTGTAATACACCATGGTGTAATACTGTAAATCATCTAACAGTATCCTCAGAATTTAATATGCTGAACTTTTATACTAGAGTGACAGCTGTCTTTCACTATACAAGATACTTATTTGCTCGTGCCTAGGATAACAGCACTGGAAGTTAGTACTTTAAAAACAGCTATACAGGGCTTCATTTTGGGATTACAACCTGTGGACATTTGAGCTTCAAGATTTTAATATATGATTATGAGGGTATGTGACAGATATAAGGTCTACCAGCACACTGTATAGGGGCATGTGGATTTGAATTTGGATTTTCCAGAGTCTAGTTCTACACACTATGCTGATATTTATTATCTCCATGCTGATATTTATTTTCCCCCTATTACAGACGGAGGAATGAAAGGGAATGGCTTTCTGAGCACCCCTCACAAGTTTGTGGGAGAGGCAGTGTTTGAACTGGGGACTTTTAGATTCATAGCTCAAACTCTTAGCCATTGACTCTATCTCAGGATGACAGCTTCTGAAGTTTGATTGTGTCCTATGGCTTCAGATAAGTTTACCAAAAGCCTGGAGAAAAAAGTGTTCTGTCCTTTTAACAGAGGCTCAATGGAATGTTGTTTACCAGGTGATATTACCTATCTCCATGCTATGAAAAGCTTTGGCTGCTCATTTCTACACATTAAGACTCTCTTAAAGGGAATGTGTCTTCTTAGTCCCAGAGCTGTTGTTGACTGTGGCAGCTGTGCATCTTTAGGGGTTTCTCAGTTTTGTGCCAATTTATCAGGCCAGTATTGAATGCTTTCACTTGCTTACCTCCCTTTCTATTCTGTGCCCTAGTGCCATGTGCTGCCCATAACAAATGCCTGACATAAACATAGCTCTGTGCATGCAGAGCAACTGTGCCTTGCCCACAGCCTCTGCTTGGAACTGTGTGCCAGATTAAGGCAGGTGGAGGAAGGGGCTGCCAAAGCTGTTTGCTGGAGACAACAGACAGCAGGGCATGCTGGGATAAATAAGGGCATACTGTGAAGAATGAAGTGATGTGGGAACAGGTGCCTCAGGAGTCTGAGATACACAAAGAGTCTCTTGTCTGTTGTTCAGAGTTGGAGAACAAAACAAATGCCATTCTTCCTAAACTTTAGGGTGGGTCACGCACAATTGAAAGCCTGAAGCAAACAATGCAGAGAGAAGAAGTTCTCCCTTGCAACTCTTGTAGTTTTATTGCCCTGCAATAAAAGAAACTTCTTTGTCCGCCAAAATCTTGGGGGCACTTTCTTAGCTATCTCCAAAGCACTAAAACATAGGAATGACCTTTACTTAGGGTGAGCAGATGCAAATGATCCAAATGGTGCAACTCTAAAGGCAAAAGGAGGAGGGGAGTTGAAGTATGCTGAATATTTATTCTCAGAAATGGTAATGAAAAGTGCATGCTTTATAAAGAATTCCACAAGCAGCTCTTTTTAAGAGAAACTGCTATAGAGATGATAGACCTCTAATGAAGAGCAGCACAGAGTATATTGGGTTATCATTTTGGACTGTAAACATACAATACACTGTGAGGCTTTCTATTTTGCTTTGGGACCATGTGTGCTGCCATCTCATTTCTTCTGTGCAACTCTGTTTCCACTATTGAACCAATTCTATGCATTTGTCTTAATAAAGATTTTATATTTATATATAAAAAAACAATATAAGCAAAAAACAAAACAAAACATCCAACCCAAATCCTTCACATGTGGAAACACCTTTACACTTCAATTTAGAATGCAGCAATGCTTTAGGACTGTGAAACACAGTCCTTGCCATCCAGCCTGCTCATTCCCAGTTCTAGCTGGATGCAGGGCGAAATGGCACGGAGTGCACTTGAAAGCGTGGGACTATAAGGGGTGGGAGTGTTTCTGCTGGGACTGGTTCTTTGAAAATGAAGGTTGGGTGCTTAATTGAAGAACATAAGAAACCAGCATGTTTCTTCCTTTTCTTTTTTTGGAAGCTATATATCAAAAGTTTGACATCTAGTTTCTTGGTTGCTTTCAGAATAAAGTACACAGAATAGGTCTGTGAATTATGTTGTGGGCTACTAAATATATTACATTCTGTGGTGTACATCCACAATATGAATGCCTAAACACGTAAAGTGTGAATGTGACAAAGAGGTGGATGGAAGCAGGTGTATCATACAGGAGCATTAGTCACAAAAGGATTGGTTACAACTCCTTCTCAAGTGTATGTTTATGTGGCTGATATAAGGTTGTCACAGTATAATGTGTAATATGCTCCTAGCTGAATTCATTCTTCAGATATTTGAGGAACAAAATGGCAAAGAAAGAATAAAAACATTGTTCATTAGACATTTTTGTGTTCAGTAAGGTTGCCAACTTCATCTTGGAACATTCATGGAGATTTTGGAGTTGCACCTGGGAGGTCAGAGGTTGGTGAGGGGAAGGAGCTCAACAGGGATGTAATGCCATGTAATGGAGCTGTCATTTCTTTAATGGGAACTCTCTGTAGTCTGGAGATTGGTTTTAATTCTGGGAGAATGTCAGCCCCCATCTGAAGACTAGTAACCATAGTATTCAGCTTCAAGTATTATTAAGAAAGTGGATCTCCAGCCTGCAGGAAACCTTTGTATGTCTCTGAAAGTGTTCCAAATATATGATTAGTATATCGCCTTGGTGTTTTCTAGGCATCTTGTGTCATGGAAACAGCATGACAACTACGCCACAGTCTTACTGTAGAATGGGCCTAATCCAAATCAAATGTAGCCTACCAGTGCCAGTACCTGCCAGTGCTTGACAGTCTACCTGGGTATGCAGTACCTAGGCCAGCATCAAAACAGAGATCTGTTGAGCCTTTGGTAGGCCACCACCCAAGGTTGGTGGACTGAGGTGAACTCTGTGGGTAAAGCAGATCAGTCTTCCTGTAGAGTCCCCTTTGTATTCTTGTCTCCACATTATATCTGTCAAGAAAAACTAATTAGCTCAATCACTTACTTCCATTGAGAATTTCATGATTGAGAAGGCACAGGATTGGATTTGGATCCATGAGACCTAAGTTAAAATCTCAGCTCTGACATTGTGTATCCCTGTCTATCTGATAGCCTCAAGCAATATGTGAATAAGAGTGACCAGTTGTTGAGGGTATAAGTAATAAAGATTGTAATGTATTTTGCACCACAGGATTCTTTCATACAAATGCCATTTGCCTGGTGATCTGTGTTCTGAGTCAGGACACTGATCTCAGACAAATCCCTATTCCATTTTAGCTAGTTCCTGGATTAAGAAGATTATCAACACATAAGAAAATAAGAGGTGCCCTGCTTAGGGTTGCCAGATTTGGGCTGGAAAATATCTGGAGACCTTGGGGGCAGATCCAGAAGAGGGCAGGGTTTGGGGAGGGGAGGGACTTGAGCATGGTACAATGCCATAGAGCCCACCCTTCTAAGCAGCCGTTTTCTCTAAAGGGAGCTGATCTCTGCCAGCTGGAGATCAGTTGTAAAAGCAGGATATCTCCAGGCCCTACCTGGAGGCTGTCCTGGCAACCCTATTGCTGCATCATTCCAGTTGTCCATCTGTTCCAGCAACTTGCCTTATACAAAGCCTAACCAGTTGCCCTGGAGGGCCAGCAAACAGGTTGCAGGATCTAAAGCCTCCTCCTGGTTTCGCCTCCTAGCAGGATTGTAAGTATTATAGCACCCAAACTGGTATCAAGGTACAAACTGGTATCAAGGTACAAGGAACAGAGTGACATGGTATGGGATTAATTTCTCACTAAATGTTTTTAGTTGACCAGTATTATTTCTGTCTCAAACCCATTGTAGATTCTGGTCTTGACTTGCCTTGTCGTAGTGGAAGAAGAGGTTAAGAGGGAGGTGGGCTTCACAAATGGCAAAATAAGAGAAAATAATACTGGTCAGAGTTTCACAAACCAGTGAAACATTTTAGCTTTAGGTAAACTACTTGATCTCCTTCTGGGAGTGGTGGATACAGTGCTTGCGCTTTTTTCTTTCATTTTTGGTGAAGAAAAACATAAAGCTTCTTGCACTTGGAAGACATTTCTCCTGGTCTTAAGTTCTGTTTGTGTCTGTGCATGCACGCACATGCATGGGTCAGTTGCTGCTGGCCTTAAGGTCTGTGTATGTTTGCAGTAACCTCAGATATGCAGATACCACTCTAATGGCAGAAAGTGAGGAGGACCTAAAGAAGAAGAAGAAGGTATTGGATTTATATCCCACCCTCCACTCCAAATCTCAGTGTCTCAGAGCGGCTCACAATCTCCTTTACTTTCGTCCCCCACAACAAACACCCTGTGAGGTGGGTGGGGCTGAGAGGACTCTCACAACAGCTTCCCTTTCAAGGACAATCTCTGTCAGAGCTGTGGCTGACCCAAGGCCAATTACAGCAGGTGCAAGTGGAGGAGTGGGGAATCAAACCTGGTTCTCCCAGATGAAAGTTTACACACTTAACCACTACACCAAACTGGCTCTCTTGTTGAAGGTGAAAGAGGAGAGCACAAAAGTAGGCTTGAAACTCAATATCAAAAAAACTAAGATCATGGCATCTGGCCCCATCACATCTTGGCAAATAGAAGGGGAAGACATGGAAGTAGTGACAGACTTCACATTTCTGGGATCCAAGAGCACTGCAGATGGTGACTGTAGCCATGGAATTAAAAGATGTTTGCTCCTTTGGGAGGACAGATATGGCGAACCTGGGCAGTATAATAAAAAGTAGATACATCACCCTGCCAACAAATGTCCATATAGTCAAAGAGGTGGTGTTCCCAGTAGTAATGTACGGCTGTGAGAGTTGGACCATAAGGAAGGCTGAGCGCAGAAGAATAGATGCTTTTGAGCTGTGATGCTGGAGAAGAATCTTGAGAGTCCCTTGGACTGTAAGAAGATCCAATCAGTCAGTCCTAAGGGAAATCAACCCTGACTGTTCCCTGGAAGGTCAGATGCTGAAGCTGAAGCATAATACTTTGGCCACCAAATGAGAAGGGAGCACTAATTGGAGAAGACCCTGATGCTGGGAAAGACAGAAGGCAAAAGAAGAAGGGGACAGCAAAAGATGAGACGGCTGGACAGCGTTACTGATGTAACTAACACGAATTTGAGCAGACTTTGGAGGATGGTAGAAGGCAGGAGGGCCTGGTGTGACTTTGTCCATGGGGTCACAGAGAGTCGGACTCGAGTGTGCGACTGAACAACAACAACATGTGTGCATGTAGGCATGTGTTTATTTCAGTCTGGCTTTTTAAAATACAACCTGGAGCTTCTTCCATAGCCACTGAAATCTGTTGTTAGATTGTCAAGCAAACATAGCAGCTGGCACACAACATTAGTATCAGTGGCAAACTTGTAGTGAGTCATTCAAAAGTGGTGGCCTGTCTTAATAACTGCAACTGTTGAGGATGAGCTTGGTTTTAGGTTCTTTTTGTCCTTCTCTGCTCCTAGCTAAGGAGAAAAAGAGGACCTTTTACCAGGTAGTCTACAGTGTTTAAATTGCATTTAAAGAGCACAAACAGAGCTGTAAGGGAGAGAGCTATATATTCAGATAAACAAGTGTTAGTAATTTAGGAGTAGCCTCTCTCAGTTCAGTCTGGTAATCTCCAGATAGAGGTGCACTTGGTTGAAATAGCTGTTGAGTATTATCTGAATTCACAAAGCTGCCTTGTGCTGAGAAACTATTTGTCTATCTTTATTTTTTAAAGTTTACTTCATTTATATTCCACTTTTCTCCCACCATGGGGTTGAAAGCAGATTACATCATTCATATGTCTTCCATCAAGATCAGTATTATCTGCTCAGAGTGAAAACACCTCTCCAGGATCTCTGGTTGAGGCCTTTCATGCCACCTTTCAACAATCCTTTCTATTGGAGATGCTGGCATTTGAACCAGTGACTTTCTGCATGCAGACCTTTGAACGCATGCCCTTTCTCATGGTTTTGTGTCCCACTGTATACTAAATGCCCATGTCCAATAATCCTGCATGGTCATATCAAAGTTGGTGTTGCACTGTAACTTATGTAAAAATCTTGGAATGTTCAAAACATGCTGCTTTTGAATGTCAGTTTGGTGTAGTGGTTAAGAGTGGTGGACTCTTGGATTTGTTTCCTCACTCCTCCACATAAAGCCTGCTGGGTGACCTTGTGTCAGTCACAGTTCTCTCAAGAGCAGTTATTTCAGAGCTCTCTCAGCCCCTCACAGGGTGTCTGTTGTGTGGAGAGAAAGGGAAGGTGATTTTAAGCGGCTCAGGGGGCGTTTTCGCACTCCCTTCAGCTGGTGCGACCCCCCTCTTCACCGCGCAGGATCTGCGCGGATTTCGCACTAAATGCCGCGGAGCAGCCGGAAGAGCCGGAAACTCCCGGCGCAAAAGCCGCTCAAACGTAAACCGCCAAAAAGCAGTTTCCATTTGTGCGGCTTTTGCGACGGGAGTTTCCAGCTCTTCTGGCTGCTCCGCGGCATTTAGTGCAAAATCCGCGCAGATCCTGCGCGGTGAAGAGGGGGGTCGTGCCGGCTGAAGGTGAGTGCGAAAACGCCCTGAGACTTCTTTGGGTATAAAATCAAATCAAACCTCCTCATGTTCTTTCTCTTATATCCCAGTGAAATCAAAATGGTAGTGTTTAATAAATAGTAATAGCTGATTTAAAGCAAGACTTTTCTGAGAAGAACAAATAATTTTGGATGATTTTTGACAACTGTGTAATATTTAAATCTCAAAATATTTATTTCCAGTTGAAAACTCTCAAGCAGACAGACATTAAGGGCTCATTCACACATGTACATTCATTACTTGATAACTGGCACAGTGTGCAATGATTTGCATGTGTGAATGAGCCATCAAACTGCAGGCAGACTAAATAACCTTACAATGCTTTTCATGGTGAGAAGTGTCTGTTCACATGTTCAGCCATAAATTAGCACATTCTTGCACAATCAGTTGATAAGTATGTTTATTATTTATTTTTACCTCCTTAATGTATATGCTGCTTTTCTTTTCAATGAGGACCCAAAGTGGCTTACATCATTCTCCTCTTCTCCATTTCATCCTCACAACTCTGTGAGATAGGCCAGGCTGAGAGGGAGTGCCTGGTCTGAGGTCACCCAGTAAGCATTCATGGCAGAGTTAGGATGCAAATCTGGTCGCAATCCTGGACCAGCACTTTAATCACTATACCATGCTGTTTTCCTTATGTAAACAAGTCCTTGTCTTGCCAGCACCAGTGTAGCTCATTTGTGTTTGCACTGATTAACTGTGAGATGCAGCAAGTAGATAATTTTGGAACAGAAAGGACACAGAATATAGCCTGTAAGAAGAACTCATACATACGTTCATATACAGTCATATTAGAAGCATGTCAGAATCTTCGGTTTAATTTTGAACCTCAACACTATTAGTCATGAGGGCAAGACTGGAAGTGATCTAATCCAATCATTCATCAAGTGACAACAACCACTTGAATGGAAGGAGAACAGTGGGTGGCAATGATTGACATTTGAGGCAGACACTGGAGGCACTTTAAATCAGGGTTCATCTCCTTTGATCTGATGTTTTGGAATCCTCATTGCTTGAAATAATTTCCAGCTGCAGTTGGACATCAGTAGCCTGAACAGGAGCAAGTATACTCTGTGACTCTACATTGTGCTTGCAGAATGTAGTGGCAGAGTTCCTAAGGCCAGACTTGTAAGTATGCAGACAAAGCTGGATTTGATGGTGTGGGTTATAATAGGGAATGTGTGCTCTGTATTCCTCTTCTCCCGTGACTAGCAACAAATTATGTGAAATGACCTTTTGTGTTACAAATCAATATTAATAACATGTGCAGCTTGCAGAATTTTTGTGCAGAATTGGTGGTGTCTGGGACAGATTTTGTTTTCCTTACGTGCAGAATGCACACCACCAATCCACACTGCACGAGATTTTGAGAGTGAACCAAAGCTTCTTATTAACCTCTTTCCTTTTTTCTTTTATTAGAAGCTTATTGATTAACAAATCTTGAGCAGCAGAAGATGCTTATTCCTCATTTTTTGGACTCAAGGGCTAAAACTGTGAAATTAATTTTGCAATTGCCAGAGTGATCTCAGGATCCTTATCACTAAGCAAAGGAGAAAGTTTTCAGGTTGTAGAGGGACAACTGATCAATTAATGACTTAATATCCATGTAGAACTGAAGTATATGTTTATTCTCTTTGCAATCTGCATGCTGCCTTGGAGTTGAACCTCTGCTTTTGTCGGTAGATATGATACAAAAATTCCACCTGATGTGTAGCTGCAGGCAGCCGCATTCTTATGTTTTTGATTAGAAATACACTTGCTTACTTCTGCACCTATGTATTAGGAGGATGACAAGCTTAAATAATTGATTTCTTGCCATGCAGAGAAGTAGCAAGAGGTCAAATATTCTGGGCCCCTTTATAAACAACAGGATGCTAGAGATGCTGGAAGGAAACCCAGAATGCAAGCATTATCAATGAAACGGATTATCTCCCAAGCTGCATCTTTACTATTTCAGAATATCATTAAATGTGGTTTCTGTTACCATAAGTAACTGTTGATTGTTTTTTGATTACTTGGACTTTTCTTTTATTGTTTTTTTTTCCTTCCAGTTTGGTGCCCTTCTGCTCATGTGATGATTGTGCTATACATTGTTTGGTGTGGGTTTTTTTAAAAGAAAATGCAGTGAAGGTGTCAGTTGTGAACAGAGTTAGTTCTTGTATTTATGCATACACAGGATCAAATCCTTGCATTCAACTTTCGTTTCTTAATTTGGCATAATTTAACACTGCTCGTTACTTTGCCGCCATAGATTAGATTAGAATCTCCCTGCTTGGTTATATTTGTGCAGTGAAAGGGGAGGGGAAATTCAACTTTGATCACCCTGTGTGGACATTTGAGTGGGTAAAGTTATGTTGAGAGCTAACTAAACTGTACTGAGTGATCTTAAGTATGTAGACTCACACCCACACAAATTACAGCTTCGGATAGCATAGTAAAGGAGTGAAAAATGTCATATGTACTTTACAGATTGTATTTAGCTCCAGATTGTATTTAGCTCCTGGACATGTTTGCTAAGGAGTAGATTTCCTGGCAATGGGGCTTTCAGACTAGTAGTCTAGTGCTTTACCTGGCAGGGTGCAGACATTCCTCTAAGGCAGATGTGCAGGTTGGGAAGAGCTTCCAACCAGCAGCTTATCCACTCTTGAAGAATTGCACCATGTTTCATCCTCATGATGTTTGGCCAGATATCATTGGGAGCACATTGTTGAAATAAACCTCTCTCCCCTGAGGTGCTCACTAGGAATAGGCATGAACCAGGTGAAATCAAAAGGATTCCATTTAAACAGCTCTCATAAGTGGCACGTGCACCCGGAAGTGAACACACATGGACAACTTTATCGAGGAGGGCAGGTGTAATGCTGAAGGTTAGTGTCCAACTGACCTTTAGCATTACCTCCATGCTCCAATACATGCATACAATTGCCCATGTGTGTTCATTTCTGGGTGTACATGCCACCTACAAGAGCTGTTTAAATAGAACCCTTTCTATTTTCCCCAGTTCGTGCTCATTTCTAGAGCTCACTTTCCAGCAGAGCCCCAGAAGTGGAACCTAATCGACTTTCTTCTCTGAAACATGGAATGGGCTACCCCAGCTTTTCTTGTGGCATACTCTGATTAAAACACTGGTGTGGATACAACTCTAGCAAAGAGAACAGATTTATCAACTGCATTGAAAATAGTATTCCATTATAGATAATAAAAGAGTATAGGATGTAGATGTGGTGACAAGAGTCAGGATCATGCCCTTTGGTTCCACCCTATGATCACATCTGAATTCCATGTATTCAGTTCACCATCTGCTTAAGGAATTATACATGTATTCTCCAGCACACGGAGACGTGTAGTCTGTACCCTAACCTTTCCAAGACGTATGGACCACATGTTTAGAGCTTGATCACATGTTTGGAGCCTGCACTCATTGTGGTATATATGTGCAAGGCACCAGTATAGGTGGGACTGCACACATGGAGGTTGGGCCAGTGAAAGGACCTTTTATTAACTGCACAGGTCTTTGACTAATAGCCAAGGTTAGTGCCATAAGTAGCTGATGACCTCTTTTCTTCATACCTCAATTATCTTTCTAAAAGTATATGCAAATTCAAAACAACCTATATTTTTATTGGGAAAGGAAAGGTCCCCTGTGCAAGCACCAGTCGTTTCTGACTCTGGGGTGACGTCACACCACGACGTTTTCATGGCTTTTTACGGGGTGCTTTGCCATTGCCTTCCCCAGTCATCTACACTTTCCCCCCAGCAAGCTGGGAACTCATTTTACCGACCTCGGAAGAATGGAAGGCTGAGTCAACCTTGGGCCAGCTACCTGAATCCAGCTTCCGCTGGAACTGAACTCAGGTCATGAGCAGAGAGTTCATACCGCAGTACTGCAGCTTTACCACTCTGCTCTTATATAGCAAAATATGCTCACTCTTCTTAATGAGAACGTCTTTATAAACTGAAACTTCACAGTATAAAAATTGAACAGTCTAATTTTGTCCTGTATTTGGTGTGAATAGAATCCGCTGTATAAAATAGGGTTGCCAGCTTTTGAATGTGAAATTCCTGGAGATTGGGGGAGGGGGGGTGTTGGAGCCTGGGGAAGGCCAGGGTATGGGAAGGGGAGTGAGGTAGAATGCTGTAGTAGAGTCCATCTTTCAAAGCAGTCATTTTCTCCAGAATAAATGATCTCTTTTACCTGGAGAGCTATTGTAATTCCTGGAGATCACCAGCTGCCACCTGGAGACTGGCAGCCCTAAAACCCACAGAACTAGGGGTAAAAGATTATGAGGACATGTACTGTACTTAGTAGAGGGTTTCTGGCCTGTGTAAAATAAGAGAATATTTGTATGTTCTCAGCAAGTCATTTATTCCAAAATAGCAAGATTAATATTAATGTGACTAGTCAGGAGCAATTTCAGTTTGAGGACTATATTTGTTGTTTACTTGAGCCCCAAATATGATTTAAAAACCCACCAAAACTATTTTAATTTACGCATGCTGATGCTTAAATTTTCAGCATTTCTGAGTGATGGGTTCTTCCAAATGTTTTTACTTATCTTTTAAATTATTATCAAAGATTTCAGGTTTTCACGGCTGGTAACATCATTAGGGTTTGTAGAATCTTTCGGGATCAAGTGCCGTGTTCTACTGGAGAAAGTTTTCCTTCCAGACATTTCGTTCTCAGCTGCGGAGAACATCCTCAGTGGCGTTGCAGCCGGAGCAGGCACTCAGACCTTCTTGGCTGCTGTGCATTGAGTGGGCCAGGGCTGCTGGAGAGCTGCTATTTGTAGGCTGGAGGGGGTGTGATGAAAGGGCAATTGGTTTGTGGGTGTGCCCATTGTTTGGTGGGCTTCCTGGAAGGGTAGTGATAAGGAAACTGGCTGTTGAATGTGACCATTGTTCTGTGTTAATTGCTGGGAAGGTTGGAAGGGGTTTGAAGATAAGGAAGATGGTTGTTGACTGTGCTGATTGTTCTGTGGAATTTGCTGGTTGTTCTGAGACTTCCTGCAATTTATAGTCTGTAGGGTGTTTTGCAGAGCTGGGTACCAAGATTGGTGGATGAAAATGCCTTCTTTTAAATTATTAATCAACCTTTAGCTCAAATGTTTTGAATGTTGACTTTACTTTTTAAATTTTGCATTAAAACTCTCTTGATGTTCTGTTTTGCTTTTTAAACATAAACTAAATATTCTCCCTCTGTAGGGATTTATTTTAAAGTTAGTTCTACCTCTGATGTATTTAGTTGTTTTACTGATCAATAAGATGTGTCTTGAATTAGAAATTCTTGAAGTCTCCAGTGAATAACAGTGCAGTCCCAAGGAAGGATGCTTTGCTGGGAATAAGCCCTATTAAATAGACATTAGAAGGATTCTAAGTAAACCTGCTGATTGCTCTCTAAGAAACCATAGGTCAAAGAAGGTGGCTTTCACATGCTTGTTTGGTCATGTTCCATCATTTTACCTTGAGCCTTCCTGTTTTATGAGCGTATTGTTCTTTGAACATTGAATAGCTTGTATTTATTTCTATTATAAATATCTTCTATCTCAATATATTGAAGGATTGCTATTTTAGCCATCTGATGAGAACAATGTTCCTTTTGCCATAGATTATTGGAAAGATATCAAGAGATGGCAACAGAAGATCTATATTGAATGTTCTACTGTTGCTTCGTAAGATCCAATATAGGATTTTATTGAGAATAGAGCAAAGCATAAATCCATTTAGCTAGGTGACATGTGAAAATCCCATGTTGGGCTTTGATGATACTATGGTATTTGGCATATTGCAGGGTTGGAAACAGCAGTGCCATGCTTTCTTCAGTATGGCACATTGTACTCATAACGATCCATATTTCTGTTTTACTTTGACGTAAAAGCTGGTGGACACAGTAGAACATATTAATATTTTTGAGTGATTTTTATTTCATTTGGTACTAATCCTGTTGGCTGCTGGGACCAAAGGCAGATAGCATCATAGAGTTGGAAGGGGCCATACAGGCCATCTAGTCCAACCCCCACTCAGTGCCTAAAGCATCCTTAACAAGTGTTTGCCAGCCATTGTTTTGTCTATACAAAACAGTTTGGCCAGATAAAGTTGTTCAGTGGCAAAATACAGTATGCAGACACCTGGGAACCGTAGATTGGATTCAGGTGAATCAGTGCAGTGGTAGGAGATAACATAAGCTGCTCCTTTATGTGGTAGTGCAAACAGCACTTTTTTTGTAGGAAAAGCCCAGCAGGAACTCATTTGCATATTAGGCCACACCTCCTGATGCCAAACCAGCCGGAACTGTGTTCCTATGCATTCCTGCTCAAAAAAAGCCGTGAGTGCAAACCACTACTCTACATCCTGGTCAGATTTTTCCCTCAAAAGCCATAGGCAGAGTTGGCTAAATTGGACATAATTCAGCTGCAGTGATATAATTAATGGACTAGAACTGTTGAGAACCCAAATTCAAATCCCCATTCAGCCATGAAGCTTGCTTGCCCCAGTCAGCACTCTCAACTAGCCTACCTACCAGGGTTGTTATGAGATAAAGGGGGAGGAGGGGTGAACAGTTCCCTGAACTCTTGATGCAACTAAAAAAAATAAGTGAGAAGTCGTGCTGGGGTCTGTGTCTTAAAATGATCTTGTATTGTTAAATGTGTCGCTTGAGGGTCCATATATTTTCAGTGCTCGCCCAGCTGCTTGATCTCCTCCTAGTAGGCCTATTTCTGGGAGAAGTAATTCATTTGCAGATTTCTTATGTTTTTAAAAACAATTGACAATGACTGGCTGATCTCTTTTTTAAGACTTTGAGAATGAAAGGAACCTGATTGCTGATGGAATAAAAGCTTTATGCATGAACTGAATGGAAACTGAGGCTTAATCGACATGTGCAGGAGAATGAGGTGGTAGAATCCTGATGGAAGTATAGCTTCAGACTGGGGAAGGAGGGCTGCATTCTTCAAGCTTCCTCCCTCCAAAACCTTTTAAAAAGCACATAATGGAGAAATGTTCTAGTGTAGCTCTTCATATACATATGTTCATATTGGATTTACAGAGAACTATTAATGTATGCAGGGTGTGAGGAAAAGCCACATTTCCGAACATCGTAGTTACCAGCCTGGTTGCCAGGGCACCTGGAGAAGTAACTCACACAGGTCTGGCCAGAGAGTGTGGGTAAACCTATCCAGGGGCATAAGGGACATGCAGTACCAGCAGCCATAACACCACAAAGGCACTCTAGACCGGTACAAGAGTGCCTACCAGCAGCACCAACGTCTTCCTATACTTTGGTGTATCAGCCATGGAGCAGAAGAGACTGCGCCGCCAGGAGCTATCCAGGCAAATGGTTATGAAGCTCTGACCTTGGAATCCACCGTGGAGGGCTAACACCACATGTAGCCATCTTCCCACCAGGCTTGACTCCAGTTCATCTCAGCGGAAGGCTCACATACACACCAGATGTCACCTTTGGCCTACAAGCAACCTACCCACCCCAGGAGTGGTTAATAGTCCAACTGCCACTTTCTTTGTTTAACGGAACTCTAGAAAAAGACTGGTGCCTAGAAGAAGACAGAAGAAGAGGAAGACCATCTTCAGCCAGAGCCAAGTTCCTTTGTACATGCTGGGTGTTACCTAGGCCACAATTAGACTCTCTATTGTCACCCTTTCAGATAAGTTCCCTAATCTTAAAGTGTTCCCCACCCAGTAGTCACTTCTATTCTTCTTTCCAACTGTCACTTTGGAGCCGCCCCCTGGTCTGTTTCAACCTGAAAGTTCTCTCAGGTATCCAGGATCCAGGCAAGTCCATTGGTCAAGAACAGGCACCCAATTAGGTGCCACCAATGAACTTTCTATTGGCTACTGCAGTAGTCCAGCCCTTATGGTCACTGCAGAGCCTCCCCTTTCTCCTCCCTCGTACCTCCCATTCCCCGAGGGCTCAAGAGAGTCCTTATAATCTGTGGACTAGCTACCCATAGGTGTGCTTCTATCAGTATCCCAAGTTCCGCTGCATGGATCCATCCCCGATTCCTGATCAGTTTCGGGTCCCTTCTGCCACTTCCTCGCTTGTCGCCATTGGAGCCTTCCTTGAAGACTACGATAGGTAAATATAACCCTGTTTGTCTACCCATGTGTTCCCCTATCTATCTATCTGTATTTCCTAGGACTGAATGTGTGATTTTATGAGTATTTTGTCTTGTATGGAAGCCTATATGTTTCCTAATAAATTATAATTGATTTTACTAAATTAGAGTCCCTATTATTTTAAGCATTACTTCCTGGACGTGTATCTGGTATACATAGGTAAAAAGATCCTGAATGAGCCAGGTGCCCACCTGACTAATTCCCCAACTTCGTTTTGAGGGCATTTTGGCTTACAAGGGCTTTTTCTGAGCAGGAACGCACAAGAACGCAGCTCTGAATGGCTTGGTGTCAGGGGTGTGTGGGCATGGCCTAATATGCAAATGAGCTTCTGCAGGGCTTTTTCTACAAAAAAACCCTATGCAAAACAGTGGTGACATCAGGGGTGTGGCTTAATATGCAATTGAGCTCCTGCTGGCTTTTTCTACAAAAAAGCCCTGAATGTATGAAAATTCATTTAAAAAAATTAAAATTTACAGCTTGCTTTTCCTGTTCAATCCAAGGTGGTTCATAAGTATAACTATAGGACAAATAACATTGAAAATCAAACAAATCCACACAATGAAGTCACAAAGATTTCAAAGAAATATCCGAATAGTCACCCACCAGAAAAGGTTACCTCTAGATTAAAATCTGCCCATCATGAGAAAGCGCTCCAAGAGCGAAAGGTCTTACAGGCCTCATGAAAGGCCATTAGTGTGAGAGCTTTCTGAACTGTAATCTGGTTCATGATATTAGAGCTGCAGTGAAAAAGCCCAGGAATGGATACAGGAAGAATGCACCACACTGGAGGAGAGATGCAAAAGAGAAACTGTTGTAAGGTATGCAGCTGGCACAGAGGCTGAGGCCAGGTAGGGTTGCCAGTTCCATCTCAAAATATCTGGAACAACTCACTGTTCAAGTACTGAGTTGGTAATGGAGAAAGCCCTCTTTAGACTAGTTAGGTAAATTGTGCAGCCAAGGATCTCAGCTTATACTGAGGAATGTTGAGACAGAGAAGCAATGGATGCCCTTTAACAATACCAAAAAAACCCAGAATTTAGGTAAATCTGACTCTGGCACTATTCCTTGCAAGGCAGAGAAGAAAATGGCAGTCCTTATAAGAGGAGTAAAGGAGGAAATGCAATTTCATATAGTATAGTGTAGTGGTTAAAAAGGGGCCCCGTGGTGCAGAGTGGTAAAGCTGCAGTACTGCAGTCCTAAGCTCTGCTCACAACTTGAGTTTGATTCCGGCGGAAGCTGGATTCAGGTAGTCAGCTCAAGGTTGACTCAGCCTTCCATCCTTCCGAGGTCGGTAAAATGAGTACCCAGCTTGCTGGGGGGAAAGTGTAGATGACTGGGGAAGGCAATGGCAAACCACCCCATAAAAAGTCTGCCGTGAAAATGTCGTGATGTGATAGGGTTGCCAAGTCCAATTCAAGAAATATCTGGGACTTTGGGGATGGAGCCAGGAGACATTGGGGGCAAAGCCAGGAGCAAGGGTGTAACAAGCATAATTGAACTCCAAGGGAGTTCTGGCCATCACATTTAAAGGGACAGCACACCTTTTAAAATGCCTTCCTTCCATAGGAAATAAGGAAGGATAGGGGCACCTTTTTGGGGGGCTCATAGAATTGCAGAATGAGGGGGATATTTATTTTCCCCTCAGACAGAACTTCCATCTCCAGTGATAATGTAAGATCCAAACTGCATAATTCTGGATGGTCTTCTTCCCCCAGTTACTGAATTTCTCATCTGGATGGATAAATCCAGTGTCCTCTAAAGTAGACAATAAGCACATAGCCCCCCCCCCCCCATCTTATTAGAATAATATTTTTCTAATGGACGAATATGGCATTCTATCTTTGGATTCTTCTGTCATGATACTTGTCTAGATACGAAACAAAATTCTCAGAAACTCCAAATTATTTCATTTCTAAAGAGAAAGTCCTAATGGTCGTTTTCTCAGTTTCTGTACTTATTTTAAAGGTTTACAGGTGACTGAGCTCTTAAGTCAGAGGCTGTTTTTGAAAGGAATCACAGAGTATGATAATGTCAAGAATACATTTTGTTAGGTGATAAAGGCAGACAGTAATTACATATCCAATTCCCTGAGACATTTCCTTTCTGAGTTCTAAATCCAGATCTAGGTGAGTTATTGGTAAGTGCAGACCTGAAGCTATCACAATGAAAGGTAGTTGTCATTGATCACCATAGATCATGACTGCAGCTTTATCTCTCATTGCCTTAGAAAGTCTCTCTGGCTATGTCATTGGCTTGCTGAAGATTTCACTTTTCCCAAGAAGCTGCCATTTCCTGATTTCAGTGCTGCAAAAGTTTCACAAGGTGCTGGTGCCAGTGCCTGGGCAGCTATTTTTTAATGCTGGAGCCACCCCTAGTAGAATAAACAAGAGAGATAGGGTCGGGTTTTAGCCAGGAAGGGTGGCAGTACAGAGAGGGAGAATAGCAGGATGTATGCCACAAAGAAATAACAATAGTAGGGGGGAAAGTTGCATAGTTACTGTTGAGAGAGTCTGGCGCCATCGCAAGATTTTAATTTTGGGGTTCACAGATAGATTAACCACCTTTGATTATTGTCAGTAGTTGTTACAACTGAATGTGTAGATCCAAGTTTCTGTGAGGTATTAAGACTTCAATGATCCAATGTTCTGTGCTGGGTGAGTGGGTGGTGATTACAGTACACTTCCAGTGAGATATAGGCTAGTGTTTCTGAACTGGCTGTTCCCAGGCATTAGGAAAGCATCCAGCATCCCGATGTCCAGTCTTGCATCCCGACTGAAGAAATGACCAGAGAATTTTTAGACTGAGATGCCAGCTCAGGACTAATGCTGACAGGTCTATTTTTTAAAAAAAGATTGCTTATAACTATTAACATTTCTATAATTACAAAATGTAATAAAAATAAGCAACAAATTGTTAGAAGTCTCATAAATAATCTCAAAACAGAGATCGATCTTATAAAGGAAGAAACAAACCAACAGCTTTTAATTCATTGGAGAAGATGTGTTTTATAGTAGAGCAAAAGAAAACAGGAGTCCAGCAGCACATACTAGTAAGTAAGTAAATTTTTATTTATACCCCGCCCTCCCCACCAAGGCAGGCTCAGGGCGGCTTATAGGACATGATACGAAATCATGATATCACAATAACAGATAAAATCAATAACAATATAAGTACAAATATAAATTAATTATAAAAAGTTTAAAGAGAGTTATTAATACTAAAATTAATAAGAGCAAAAAGCCTTCATATGATAGCACAGCTTGATGCTAAAAATTTTTTAAAGCATTTTCAAATCTCCTCAAAGGTATTACCGACCCCTTTTAACCCATATGTATAATATTTACTGTTTTTAGTAAATTCTCCAAGTTTTACTTGCTATTTTAGCAGATGGGAACTTTGAATTTCCAGTCATGAACAAACAAAATTCTCTCTGCAACTTTAATATGTAGAATATTTCTCTTTGAGAACTGATCCTTTAAACAATACAAGTAACAATTTTGGGGATCTGTGTTAACTTATAAAATAATATTAATTGCATCAATAATTTTCATCCAAAATCTTCTTGCTTTAGACAAGATCACCAAAGATGGAAATAACAATCTTTCAACATAAATCTGAGACACTGTATATAATGTCCCAATATATATTGCCTAATAAGTCTAATGATCAAACTTCAGAATGGTTAGAGCTTTGAGAATTTCATATGCCCATCGAGGCACAGGTCTAAATACTAAAAGTGGTCTTTAATCCAGGTTAGAGTGAAATTACTTCAGCAGGCATCCTTGAGTGAACATATGTAGTATACTCCTATCTGTATAAAGGCCTCACCTCATAATTAGGATATAATATTATGTATAATGGTTCACCTCATAGGATGAAAAAGAAAAACTTATCACAAACTACTTTTCACATAATTATTATCTAAATGATAGTCAGTTGTTAATAATATGCATGAAAGTATACATGAAATCTTAAATGTTATATCTTCTAAAAGATGCCATTCCCTTTTGGAATTTTGCTGAAATCCTTGACCTTGGCCATATATTCCTTTGTTACCTCTGGTACATTAGAGGGCTGCAGGCTTTGCTCAGCCCTCCCCTGCAATGCAAGAAAAAAAACATTAAAAGAACGCAACCCCCCCCCCCCTTTACAGGAAGACATTTTCCACATACCAGACCAATTGTTCCAGTTTCCATTGTTTGCTCTTTGGAGCACTCCCCCTTGAGGTAACTACCTGAGACTATTAGAATGGGGAGCAGGCCCATTGCTGGAACAAGCCTTGTAACAAGATAACTGGCTGTATTTTTGTTCAGCAAACCATGTAATAAAAATACAATAACTCCCTTTTCAAACAAACACCTATTAAAGTAACAGACCCATTTTGAGAGTAAACTTCCAGTGGTATCAAAAGGTTAAGTACAATAGGAATCTGACCCGCTGGAGGATTGGAACTTTCCCTTTGTGTGCTCTTTTAAAACGAATACATTTTTAGCTTGCCACCAACTGATTGTTCTTGATTCCCCCATTGTCCAGATGACAATGCAGCCCTCTTACATGGCTACATACCAGCAAGCTAGCGAGCGAGACCTGCAACAAGAATATGGCTTTCTTTCCCCCTCGGCATAATGGGGTTATGCATTCAGCAGGCTTTCTGAAGTAATAAGGACTGGAACGAAAGCACAGATTTCTTTTTGCTCAGTTCATTTTCATCTCTGCTTATTGTATCTTTGCAGGACAGGATGCCCTGAAGATCCTTTTTATATTTCTCTAACTCTGACCTTCCACAGATTCTTTGAGCTCTTCTGTGAAATGAATTGTATGGAAACTTGAGAAAGATGGCCTCAGGTCTTCCACACAGGATATACTGCAGCATGAGCTGTTTCCCCTGCCAGCATCCCTTGCATCTAAAAAGAAAGTGGCCATTTTCTAAAGATGATCTTTGCTATAAGGATTCTCTGTTGTGGGCAACGGGAATAGACAAAGATGGTATATATTCAAATTAGGCAGGTGACAGTTGCAAGAACCTTGATTTACTGTGAACTTTGGATCTCCATAATAGAACCATCGCTATAGTATACAATGCCACTGTGTTGGCTGATGCCCCTTACATTAGTAGATACCACCTTAGCAACAGGTAGGCCTCTTGTTTCATATAAAAATAGTGAAGGAGAAGCTGATGACACATCAATACTATGAACACACAAACATATACTCCCTTTGCAGCATTCCAGTTGGCTGAGAAATCAAGACCTAGTCAGGGCCATGCTAGTAACATAAGTAATTTTACCTAAATCTTGCTCTGGAGAGCAAGTATTTTTCAACACAACCCCTAACTGGAACACACTATCATAGCATGTGGTGAAAGGCCCTTAAATAGCTTTAAAATGGGATTAGACAATAGACCTAGATGAATAGGCAGCTTCATGAGCTGAGACTGGGACTTAGCCTGGGATTTGCCAGGCTTGGACCTTGGAGCCACCTTTAGGTACAGAAAGGAAGAAGGTCTGAGCACACACTATCCCAGCCCTAGGTCATGAGGCTCTCAGGTCAGACCTTAAAGCCACAAACATTTTGTTGGATTGCTGGATTTTGCTGCTCTTTGTGAGGAATGTGGCATACCTAGTCCATTTGGTGCCTGGGGTGTTAAGCCAAATGCCCTCAAAACGAGGTTGGGGAATTAGTTAGGTGGACAGCCGGCTTAATAGGAATCTTTTTACCAAATGTATACCAGGCTCAACCATCCAGATAGTATATGCTCAATAAAAGGACTCTAATTTAATAAAAACCAATTGTAATTTATTGTGAAAAATAGTTCGTTCATACAAGGTAAAAATACAAAACAATCACACATTCACACAGGTCTAAGAAACATAGATAGATTGATAGGGGAACATATATGGGTAGACAAACAGGGTAATATTTACCATCGTAGTCTTCCAGGAAGGTTTCCAATGGCGACATAAGAGGACAGGGGAAATGGACCCAAAACTGCGGCCAGAATTGGGGATGGATCTAGACAGCGGACCTGGGATACTGTTAGATGCACACATGAGTGGAGTTGGGTCAGAGGTTAAATAGACTCCCTCAGACCCTTCAGGGGCTGGGAGGTCCAAGGGAGGAACAAGGGGGAGGCTCTGTGATGACCAAGGAGGCTGGACATTAGCAGAGCCAATGGTGAGTTCTTGCTGACACCTAATTGGATGCCAGTTTTGACCAATGAACTTCACCTTAGTCCGGTGAACCTGGAAATTTCCAAGCTGCAATGTTGCCTGAGGCGGCTCCAAGGTATTAGACTGGGGTGAGAATGGGAATGGCTGGATACTTAAATTTAAATGGGATTATCTGGGAAGGTGACAATAGGGAATCAAATACTGGCCTAGGTATCCCCGGTGTAGACAAAAGAGTTGACAATGACAGGAGATGTTCTTCTTCTTATCCCATCATCTTATGGGCAGGAAACATTCTTTAAGGTTCTGCTAAACAATCAGGACTAACAGCTGGGCTATTAATCCATTCATGAGGCAAATGGGTTGCTTGCAGGCAAAGGGTGACACAGGGTGGGTGATCTTCCCACTAAGAAGGAATGGAGTCCAGCCTGGCAGGGTATGCTTGGATCAGGAAAGCAAGATGGATTCTGGTGGTGTTAAGCCTTTGGTTCATGGAAGCAGGCTGGAAACATGGTGGCCTGGCTTCTTCCACTGCAGTGGCCAAGACTGGGCACACAAGGAGCAGCTGGAGCATGTCTGTAGTTCTGGCTAACACCCTTCAGAGATGTAGAGTGCTGCTGCAAAGCTGAGGCTTATAGTATTCACATAAGCCTTAGAAACCGTGAGCAAAGTCCACTTCTTAGAGCAGATGTGTGAGAGTCAAAACTCCAGGCACCCTGGCAACCATACTGGTGATCACGATGTCCATATGTATGAAAAGTAGGGGGCTTTTCCTCACAGGGGAGGATAACTTTTTAATATCCCCCCCCTTTTTTTTTTGCCAACAAGTCACAGCTGACTTGTGGCGACTCCATAATAGTTCCCAGCATAGTTTTCATAATAGTTGCCCACAGTTTCCAGCATCAGAGAAGTTTGGCTCAAATCAACAAGAGCCAGGACCTTTTCTGTTGCTGCCCCTAGCAGGTGGAATGAGCTGCCAGAAGAGATGGCCCTGCGAGAGCTTCCACAGTTCTGCAGGGCCTGCAAAATGGCACTCTTCTGCCATGCATTTTCATAATGATAACATCTGCAGCAGCAGGATTGGCCCATAGAAACATCACCAATGGTCTACCTCTTCATGCTATCACGATCCTAGGACCTCTTAGAATGGCTAACCACCATTTAGATCGCTGCCTGAAATCTTGATACCAGTATAAGTAGATGTTTTTAGAAATTGTTTTATGTTTTTATTGTTGTTTTGTTTTATTTGGTCACACAATGTAACTGTGTGACCTTAAATTTGTGAGCCACCCTGAGCCTGCCTTGGCGGGGAGGGCGGGATATAAATCAAATAAATAATAATAATAAAGTTTACAAGGCAAGAGATGTTTGGAGATGGTTTGCTGTTGCCTGCCCCTGTGTTGGTCTTGCTTAGCTTCTGAGATCTGACAAGATCAGGCCAGGCTGGGGCTATCCAGGTCAGGGCCCCTCCTCTGTATGGCAAAATTATTTCCAGTTATAATCACGAAATAAAACTACTACTACTACTACTACTACTATTCAGGGCTTTTTCTGAGCAGGAACACACAGGAATGCAGTACAGGCTGGCTTGGCATCGGGGTGTGTGGCCTTGTATGCAAATGAGCTACTGGGCTTTTCCTACAAAAAGCCATATGCTAAACAATGGTGATGTCAGCGGGTGTGGCCTAATATGAAAATGAGTTCCTGCTGGGTGTTTTCTACAAAAAAGATGGTGGTGGTGCTGCTACTACTACTAATAATAATAATGATAATGATAGCCACTAAACTCAGGTGGGTAGCTGTGTTGATCTGAAGCAGCAGGACAAAGTTTAGTAAAGGTGCCACTGGACTCAAATTTTGTTTCAATGGCCAGAAAAGAAATGCAGACAATGCCAAAATGTCTTTTATTTAACTTTGTATATATAATCATGCCAGTAAAAAAAAAATCCAAATTCCAACATGCTTTCCCATCACGGAGAGCCAGTGTAGTGTAATGCTTAAAGCATTGTACTAGGATCTGGGAAATCCAGGTTCGAATCCCCACTCGTGCCATGGAAGCTTGCTGGGTGACCTTGGGCCAGCCTCCAGTCACATTACTCTCAGTCTAGTCCTGATCTGGACAGCCCCAGGATAGCTTGATCTCATCAGATCTCAGAAACTAAGCAATGCCGATGTGGGGATAGGCAAAGGCAAACCACCTCTGAACATCTCTACAGGGCAGATGTTAAGAAACACACGATTGCCAAGTCCAATTCAAGAAATATCTGGGGGTGGAGCCGAAAGACTTTGGAGGTGAGGTCAGAAGACATTGGGGTTGGAGCCAGAAGCAAGGTTGTGACAAGCATTGTGCTCCAAAGGGAGTTCTAGCCATCACATTTAAAGGGACCGCACACCTTTTAAATGCCTTCCCTCCATTGGAAATGATGAAGGATATGGGTACCTTCTTTTGGGGCTCATAGAATTGGACCCCCTGGATCAATCCTTTGAAACTTGGAGGGTGTTTTGCGGTGAGGCATCAGATGCTATGCTGCAAATTTGATGCCTCTACCTGAAAAAACAGCCTCCCCAGAGCCCCAGATACCCATGGATCAATTCTCCATTATTGCCTATGGGAATCGTTCTCCATAGGGAATAATGGAGTGCCCAGCAGACATTCTCCCCTGCTTTCTGATGACCCTGAAGTGGGGGGAGGGCCTCCAAAATGGGGATCCCCTGCCCCCACCTGGTGATTGGCAAACCTCAACACACTACCACCCAAAGAAAGTGCCCCTATCCTCCATTGTTTCCAAATGACTGAAGTCAAACCAGAGAATCTGTGCAGTAGAAACTGAACGTGGGGGGGGGGGGATATTTTTGCAAGCCCTGCAGAACCAGTGCAATGTACAGAGTACCTAGCAGTACCTGTGCAATCACAGTGCCCAGCAGAACCCTGTGTCATTGTGGCAATGCCATCTGATGTCAAGCACAGAACCACAGTCCAAGCAAGGAGGGCAGGGGGTGGGGTGGAAGCTCAGTGGAACAAATGCAATCTACAGTGCTTTCTGTTCATAATATTAACCCAGTGCCTTCTGTTCATAATATTAACAAAGGTTTGCTACTATATTGCTCTTAGATAGTCTGTCACCAAGCAGGATAGGGATGAGAAGGTTGTGAGACCAAGAAGTGAAAATAAGGGGGGGGGCGCACAGAAAAATTAGGTGACGAGAGATAGAAATAATTGAGAAATAGGTGGAAAAGAGGGGAGAAATTAAGAGAGGGAAATGTTGTTTTATCTTGTTGCAACATCCTAACTAGCGCTTTGCAAGATCTAGTTGAGCTGGGTGTAAGGAAAGGAAGAGAGAAAGGCTAGACGATTGGCAAAAATGACCCGCAGGCTGCTGACTTGGTTGTAGGATTTGTTTAGCAAGTTTGCTTCAGTCTTGGTGAAAGAGAAGCCTAGCTGATCCTGGATCCTAGGGTGCGGTCACACCTACCATTAAAAGTTGGTGTGTAGCGCTCAAATCTGAACTGCTGAATATTGATTCGATGCAGGGCAGTTCAAACGAGCATCCAAGAATGTGATTCATTCTGTTGTTGAGCGATCAGACATCCAATACTATCATGCTCTTTTCTTGGAGTATGCGTAATCAGATGGTGATTTCTGGGAGGGGGGGTGGTCCATTGAACATGCGCCCAACTGTTTGGAGCTGGGAAATCAAACATTGCTTCAGAGGCAGGGGGGAAGGGGGAAAGTTTCCAGAATTAACGTTGCCGATCCAAACCAAGGAACTGCCAGGAATTATTTTCCTAGAAATTGGCAGTGACCATGATATCTTGAAATCCTCCACATTGGAAAAAAAAAGAATTTTTTCCTGTTCTGAATAGTGGGATAACGTCCCCGTCCCCCCCCTCCCCGATCCTATGTTGATTGGAGAAGCAGAAGCGTCACCTCAGATTCCCGGATGATCTGGCAATGCGCATGTCTGCTGGGGCTTTTTTTTAAAAAAAGAAAAAAAAGTGGGAGGCAGTATCGCACGTGAGCTGTCCAAACAACAAAAAGCCGATCTTGCGCCGCTGTTTTGAAAAAGGGCCAGCCTTTCTGGAGTGCAGTCACACATACCGTTAGTGACGACACAGCTCCGTCTGGCTGATGGATTAAATGTGTTCGTTCAGACATCCACATCTGGCAATCGAGCGTCATCTGGGGTCATCTAGGCTTGCTATGCATGAATGGCGCATTAATTTGACAGCACAGAAAGTCCGGCCCTTTTTCAAAACGGCGGCACAAGATCGGCTTTTTGTTGTTTGGACAGTTGTCAAATTAATGCGCCATTCATGCGTAGCAAGCCTGGATGACCCCGGATGACGCTTGATTGCCAGATGTGGATATCTGAACGAACACATTTAATCCGTTAGCCATACGGAGCTGTGTCATCACTAATGGTACGTGTGACCGCACCCCTAGAGTGCTTTTTGCTGTACTCCTAGTGACTGCAGCCAGAACTGCATTTTAAAAATAAAAGGGAAGGTGTTTGACAGAATGCAGCATAATGCTGACTTCAAGGGCCTTCCTCAAGCTGCGCCTGGGTGGATCACCTCCCCACCCTGCCCTCGGAAGGCACTGAGATATCTTCCTGATTTACCAAAAGAGGAAGAACAGAATCTAATCCTGGAATCCCCAGCTTTTTTGAACCTGAGGGCACTTTTGGAATTTTGAGATAGGAGGGTGGGCAAAACCATAACCTGGCTGCGTCAGAAGACAGAAAAACAACCACAAAATATCAGGGAATGAGGTTATACATAAATCTAATAGTAACTCCTCAACATTTTAGGCAGGAGCTCTGTAGAGTGCCTTTTAAGATCCTTGTGCTGTGGTGACAGCTGTTGCTGAAGCAACTTCTAAAAAATCTGCATGGATTTCCAGAGGCAAATCAAAAGCACTGCTTGGGGGGAAGACCCACCTGTCCACACCCACTTTCTAAAACTTACTGGGGAAGAATGACATTGACATGTGTTGTGGTACCCATGGGTACCTGTTAGGAACCCCTTGTTTAGTCTGTATAAGCCAACACATTCCAATGAAAGTTGGTGCAGGGTTCTACAAAGTAGCTGTAGTAACAGCAAACCTCATATGGCCTATGGAAGTTGGTCAGGCATTAGGAAATTGATGAGTGAAGCCCCGATGATGAGTTAAAATAACTTTTAGCCAGAATTCTGGCTCTAACAGATATCCTGTGTTAAGCAGTTTAATATTGCTTCTAGTTTGCAGAAGGAGCTGGCTGGATCAACCATTAGCAACGTGAGAAGTTAGTATTCACACATATGCTCTATGTATATCACATTGTCCCTGGTGATAGTAAGATGTCCTTTCTTCCTTTTATATAACCAGGCATGGCTAGGGTGGCCATAATTTCTGCAGGCCAGCCAGGGACACCTTGAGGGGGGAAGGAATGTGTGTGCGCACGCGCGCCGCCGGAAACAGGAAGTGACGTCACTTCCGGTGACATCATGCCACCGCCGGAAACTGGAAGTGACATCACTTCCTGTGACATCATTTCCCCACGCCACCTGCTGGAAACAGGAAGTGACATCACTTCCTGTGACATCATTTTCCCCGCGCCACCTGTCGGAAGCGGGAACTGACATCACTTCCTGTGACATCACTTCTCCCAAATGACATCATTTCCCCCAAATGCCACTGCTGGAAACAGGAAGTGACTTCACAGCACTTCCTGTGACGTCCCCAAAAATCCCCCAAATATCACCGCCGGAAACACCAAGATTATTTATAGAGAGGGAAAGGGGGAAATAAAGTTAAATAAAACTCTTTTTTTACTTTTTTCAAAGTGAGAAGACTAGAGAGAACGGGTTCCACGCTGAGAAGCCAGTCAGATTCCAGTGAGACTGTGCTGCATAATGCAGCCTATTTATTTTGTCCTGTTTGCTCTGTTGGCTCTATCTGCGCCACCTTCATCACTTTCGGGGTGTGGATCCCCCAGTGGGGTGGTCTCCCGGCTCCCTCCGCCGGCTGTTTCTGATAGCCCTGCGCCCCCTCTTTCATTTGATATGTGTCCCGTGTGGGTGCCACCCTCCCGCCGGGAGATGCCGCAAAATGAGCCCGGCGGCGCTGGTCACTGGAGGCCCTCCAGCGACCAGCGCCGGCCTCTCCGCCGCCTCCCCGGCCTCCGCCACCGGGCCTCGCGCGCGGGCGGGGAAGGCGGCGAGTGAGGGAGGGAGCGTCCCCGCGCATGCGCAGAGCCCACCACAATCGCCCTGCGCACGCACGGGGACGCTCCCTCCCTCACTCGCCGCCTTCCCCGCCCGCGCGGCCCACCGGCTCTCTGGCTGGCTAAACCGGGACCTCTAATGGTCCCGGTATAGCCAGCCCGGGAGCCGGGAATTGGGGACCAGAACCGGGACTTTCCCGGGTGACCAGGACAGTCTGGCCACCCTAGGCATGGCTGAAGAGAAGATCAGAGCTATGATGGCTCTTTGGGATTTGTTCAGTCTTCCCTGGTATTGCTATAAGAACTATGAGCACTCACATAACTAGAAGCCCTTCAGATAAATTATATTGTGCTCAGTGTTCCCTCTAAGCTGAGTTAGTGTGATCTAGCTCACATTTTTGTCTTAGCTCAGGAAAAATGGCCCCAGAGCAAACTAATTTATGCAGCAGCTCACAACTTTAATGCCAGTAACTCATGAAGTAGAATTTTTGCTCACAAGGACTCCACAGCTTAGAGAATTTTCAACATGTCTTCACCTTAACCTAGGCAGAATGAACAGAGTTATCCAGGTATTGTCAAGTAAAATGATTTTGTGCTATGAATGGTATGTGTTCTTGGAACACACAGTTGGCTGTGTGTTCCTGATTGACATTTATGAGTGTCTAGATTTTAAATTTTGTAAAGGGTTATATGTACCTATGAGGCAGTTAATCCTCATCTACTTTATGTTTATGATCACTTTTTTTGGATCAAGAGATGTTGGCAGAGGAAACAACCTAGAGAACCTGAGGTCATATTTCTCACATTCTTATGTCATGGGTAACTGAGATTCAAAATAGAGAAGTGGAGAGATCTGTGACTGGATCTTCCCAGCAATTTTAAAACAGCATTTGCAACCCTGATTCCGACTAGGGCCAAGGCACAGAATGCAGAAGAGGTTTAACCCTTTCGCTCCTGCACTGTTCTGCCAATAATAGCTGGCATTCCTCTCTGAACTGTTGTTAGTCTTGAAAGGTGGGGGGAAAGATGGGTGAATAATAGTGCAATACGAAGGCAGTTTTAGTGAGTGAATCTGTATGGGCTGGAAGGATTAAGCCCTTTCTTTCTTCCCGGCATGGCCTCAGTCTGAGTTGGGACTGTGCACAACTGTAATTTACCTTTTTAAGACCCCATTACAAATCTCCCATTGCTGTTATCCAGTATATGACCCTTAGGTTTGTGAAGGATTAGCCCAAATCAGAGGAGAGAACGTGACCTTCAACGACGCATTCAGAATTTATGCACACTAGCTGAGAAAACAGAATAAATTGCCCAGCGATTTTCTAATGAATCTGTTATGTTGCTTACTTTCAAGAATGCCCTGTCTCTCTACAAATATAACCTGCTATTGGGTATTTTGCAGGTTTTATTGGTGGTGGTGGTGTTATAAGTTTGCACTCAACCAAAGGTGTGGTTTGCAGAGCCTCTAATAAACAGGCACAAAATAGCTTTGTACAAGGGATGGCATAAGAGCCCCTCAAGAGCTTCTTCTTTCAGTTGATCACAATATAAAGTGGCTGAGAAACCAGGAACCAGAAAGTCCCTGACTCACACCCCATTTGTGCCCTGTGTTTGCCAAATGGTCTTAGGTGAGCTATGTCTTGTCTGCAGTATGGGGATACTGATGTACTTTATAGAGGAGTAGCAAAGTCTACTGAGACAAAGTACATGAAGTGCTTTAAGCACTCTGTATAAATGCAAGATATTGTTAAGAACATAAGAGAAGCCATGTTAGATCAGGCCAATGGCCCATCCAGTCCAACACTCTGTGTCACACAGTGGCAAAAATTTATATATATACACACACACAAACACACACACACACACTGTGGCTAATAGCCACTGATGGACCTCTGCTCCATATTTTTATCTAAACCACTCTTGAAGGTGGCTATGCTTGTGGCCGCCACCACCTCCTGTGGCAGTGAATTCCACATGTTAATCACCCTTTGGGTGAAGAAGTACTTCCTTTTATCCGTTTTAACCTGTCTGCTCAGCAATTTCATCGAATGCCCATGAGTTCTTGTATTGTGAGAAAGGGAGAAAAGTACTTCTTTCTCTACTTTCTCCATCCCATGCATTATCTTGTAAACCTCTATCATGTCACCCCGCAGGCGACGTTTCTCCAAGCTAAAGAGTCCCAAGCGTTTCAACCTTTCTTCATAGGGAAAGTGCTCCAGCTCTTTAATCATTCTAGTTGCCCTTTTCTGGACTTTCTCCAATGCTATAATATCTTTTTTGAGGTGCGGCGACCAGAACTGCACACAGTACTCCAAATGAGACTGCACCATCGATTTATACAGGGGCATTATGATACTGGCTGATTTGTTTTCAATTCCCTTCCTAATAATTCCCAGCATGGCGTTGGCCTTTTTTATTGCAAATGCACACTGTCTTGACATTTTCAGTGAGTTATCTACCACGACCCCAAGATCTCTCTCTTGGTCAATCTCTGCCAGTTCACACCCCATCAACTTGTATTTGTAGCTGGGATTCTTGGCCCCAATGTGCATTACTTTGCACTTGGCCACATTGAACCGCATCTGTCACGTTGACGCCCACTCACCCAGCCTCAACAGATCCCTTTGGAGTGCCTCACAATCCTCTCTGGTTCTCACCACCCTGAACAATTTAGTGTCATCCGCAAACTTGGCCACTTCACTGCTCACTCCCAACTCTAAATCATTTATGAACAAGTTAAAGAGCATGGGACCCAGTACCGAGCCCTGCGGCACCCCACTGCTTACCGTCCTCCACTGCGAAAACTGCCCATTTATACTCACTCACTGCTTCCTATTACTCAGCCATTTTTTGATCCACAAGAGGACCTGTCCTTTTACTCCATGACTCTCAAGCTTTCTAAGGAGCCTTTGATGAGGAACTTTATCAAAAGCTTTCTGGAAGTCAAGGTAAACAACATCTATCGGGTCTCCTTTGTCCACATGTTTGTTCACCCCCTCAAAGAAATGTAACAGGTTAGTGAGGCAAGATCTTCCCTTACAGAACCCATGCTGAGTCTTCCTCAATAACCCATATTCATCAATGTGCCTACTCATTCTGTCCTTGATAATGGTTTCTACCAACTTTCCCGGTATTGAAGTCAGACTGACTGGCCTGTAATTTCCCGGATCTCCTCTGGAACCCTTTTTAAAGATGGGGGTGACATTTGCTAGCTTCCAGTCCCCAGGAACGGAGGCAGATTTCAATGAAAGATTACAGATTTTTGTTAGAAGATTTTTGTTATTGAGTTGTGCTGCTTAAAGTGAACCTACTAATTATGTGGTCTTTTGTTCAGTGTTAGGAGTGTCAGGTGTACTGAACCAGCCTTTTTGACACTTGAAAAATCCTCTGCTTGGTGATGCACCTTTAATATATTATCAAGTGCCCACTTATTGTTGGTTGATAAAACTCCACCAGTAGGGTTCTGCAATGGCAAGGAACTTAAATCTCACCCAACATGATGTTTGGACACCTTTGCCAAGCTCTTTGAACAGACAGTGGAACAACCGGGGCAAATAGAGACCAAAGACTTTCTCCTTGGGCAGTGTGTCAACACCAGGAGCAGAGACTTCTGCCATAAGCAAAATAATGCAGTTGCCATGTTCTATGAGGGTGAGTTGCTGTCACTTATCAGCATTCCTCCCCAACACATGGATGGCTTTTGTCTCCAGAAGATGAATCTATTTGGTCTCTGGTGGGCTGTGGTACAGAGACGATGCTGCCACAGTTGAAAATGGAATAGTGTAGGTTTCTGACTGGAATGGCTGTAGGAGCCAAATAGCAAGCAGCAAAGGAAATCCAATAGCCTGAAAAGCACAATGATTTGTTCAGAGAAGGGCAGGGAACCGAGATAAAAAAGCCCCGCTAAGATCAGAAACTCTGGCGTGCACAGTGCCCCATTGTTCAGCTGTCACACTTCCCTTTACTTTATTGCTTTTGTCCAACACCCTATTGTTCCACTTCCTTTTGTCCCCTATTCAGTGTGCTGGCTTTTCATTACCCAGCCAGCCTTGTTGTTTTCATTTCTTTTGTCTGAAGTTCCTGAGAGGAAGGTTTTATTTTCAGCAGTTTGATTAATTCACAGCTTGAGACAGGCTTTGTTTGTTATGTAATTACTGCCCTGTGCTTTTCCAGTGCTCTGAGTGGCAGCGATGGTGGCGTTTGGCCAGTTACAGTGACTGCTCTTGCCCCAAACCCTTTGTGCTCCTTCTACTGTTCTGTCTTGGCACAACCAGAAAATTACAGCATTATTGCTGGTCCAAGACATGTTATCTCTGATGGGACAGTTCATCAGCGATATTTTTCTTGTATGGATAGCACCTTCTAGGGAGGAAGAGCATGGCACTGTGCACAGACTCTGCCATGCTCAGAGAATGCCTGCATGTCTCTCTTGCTTTGTGTTTATGATGTATGCCTGGTTCAGTCATTGTCTCTTACAACAAATCCTGGCCATTTGTTTGCATTCTTTGTTTTTTGTATGCCAGTCAAGGTGATGACCTTTTGGGGCTGCATTTCAAGTTGACCCAGCTGGTGCAAAATGCTACCACATATCTCCTAGTTAGTGGCTTATATTTGTTCAACCCATTCTGCTGCAATTGTTCTTATTGCTGGTTAGTCTCCAGGCTTAGCATCATTATTGGTCACACCAGAATTAATTAATGTTGTAACATACCCTGAGTCTGTTTGCAGGTAGGGCAGGATGATGACGATGATGATAATTTATTACATGCCACCTTTATTCCTTCATGAAACTCTGGGCAGTGTAAAGAGGCCAGGTTTAGATCTTCTTAGCTTCAAGGGTTTTGCTGCATCAGGCACCTTCCATCTATACTCTGAGCAATTTGGTGGAAAAGACCTGTTCCTCATATCATCTATCAGAGAAGCAATATCAGTAGTGGGAAGAATTTACCATAACCCTTTGGTGGTGTAGGACCAGGGCTTTGAGATGAAGTCTCTGAAAAGATGCATAGGAATGCTTCCCTTTGAAACCTCAGAAACATGAATGAAAAGCACATGGGGTGTTAACATGCTTTTAAAATGTTGGTTTTACTTAGGTGTTGGGTTTTCCCTAGATTTTTAATTTTATTATAGCTTTATTTCTTTTCAATTTTGATAAGCTGGCAATTAAATTTAAATAAATCATAAAGTGTGGGTTTATTTTTAAATAAATAAATACATTCTCTCAGGGGGCCCAAATGTGTATTGGATTTGAATTGTATGGTAGTTGACTCAAAAGTTGTCTGTTAGTCTTTGGCATTGAGGAAAGTCAGTGTGTCTGTCTCCCTTTCATCATGTTAATCTCTCTCTCTCTCTCTCTCTCTCTCTCTCTCTCTCTCGCCTTCTTTCCCTCTCTCTCAATGCTCTATTCGCCCTCCTTTGTTCCCCTTGCAGGATGTCCATGAGGAGCCTTGTCTCTCCTCAGCTGGAGCTCAATGGAGCTGGAAACATGGTGAACTGCACTGTTAAAACAGAAGAGAAAAACGAGAGCTATTACCAGTCCACACAAGAAGAGGCAATTAGCACTACACCTGGTTCTGACAAGCCACGCAAATCATCACTTCCACAGAGTGAAGGCACCAATTCTCAGACCCTCCCGCAGGTGTGACAAAGTCTCTTGGGTTCTGTCCTGCTTCCTGGCCCTGAAAGAGGACTCTCTTCACTTTTTCTGTCTCTAAAGAGCCAGCGCTAAGCTGCCATCTCACCCACCCACCCACCCCTCAAAAAATCTCCATAGCCCCAATGAGGCTTCAATGTTCCATTAGAATGCATCCATAAAGATAGGTCTTAAAATTTGTCATAATAAAAATGGTAAAAATGTGGCTCACCAGCGCTTTGTTACAAAATAACCTGGTTACTATGTTTTTGGTCCCTGAGAGCGGCAGCCATATTGATCTGCAGCAGAACAGCTATATTTCAGTCCAGTAGCACCTTAGAGACCAACAGGGTTTTCAGGGTAAAGGTTTCAAGAGTCAGAACTATCTGATGAAGGGAACTATGATTCTTTAAAGCTCATACCCCAAAAATCTTGCTGGTTTCTTAGGTGCTGCTTGAATCTAGCTGTTCTGCTGCAGTTTGGGCATATTAAGACCAATGTCAATAACAAAGTTCACATTCAGTGGCACCTTTAAAACCAACAAAGTATACCTTGAATAAAACTTCGTTGGTCTTAAAGTTGCCACTGAACTTGAACTTTGTTCTGCTACTTCAGACTTACATGGCTACCCACCTGAATCCATGGGGCCATGGGCTTGATTAGGACTGGGCCCTCACAGCATTTTTAAATGGCCAAATACTTCTCTAAAGCAGCATCAATGTCCACGGGTCCGACCTGCAGACACTGTAACATCTGGCCTTGACCTTCATCCCTTCAGAAAGGTTTCATTTTGTTATGAAAAGTGAAATCTTTCCATTATTTTCTTAGCTTCTAAATGATGCACTGAACAGATCAGCAGCTGATTTCCCAGAAGATACCAGGAAAGTTCTGCGCAGAAGAAAGGCTTTGAGATCAACATATATGTTGTGCTTTTTAAATTTTTTTCTGAAAACTTGTGATTGACAACAGCTCTCTGTCTTTCAGGAATCTGGATCTCCAGTGGGCAGGTCATTAGATTCCAGGAACCCTGGATTTGAGCCAGTAGTCAGCAATCAGGAAAACTTGGATTTTAATAAGAATCTCAAAGAAGGTAGGAAGGACATTTGATAGACATTATCATTCTATCCCCTCCAGCCCCACCTCTCCTTTTTTCAGTAATTTCTGGCAGAAAGCCATTGTCTGTGGGAGAAGATATGCTTTGCATTTCCAGCTCCCAAGATTCAGTTCTTGATGTCTCTAGTTAAAGGTCCTGAAGTTGCAAGACAGGGAAAGACTTTGAGTAAGGTTCCTTGGAATGCTGCTGGAACAGGGATAAATGTTACTGGGGTGTTTTCCACATTGGGGCAAGCTTGTGTGATTTCTCCGTTGCTGCTGATACACTGCAGCAGAAGCAGCTTCTCCATTGCTGCTTGATTGCTGCTGATACACTTCTCCATTGCTTCTGATACACTGCAGCAGAAGCAGAAGCAGGCTTCCACATGACAAATTTCCCCATACTTTTCCTTCCCACCTCCCAGGCCCTTAGCCACAGGACTGGGGGTGACATCTGATTTTGCCCTGCCCCCTCCAGCCACCTTCCCTCCTAGTCCCTCCTTGCCCCTGAGAACCTGGGGCAACCAACGCTGCCCCCGCAGCCAGCAGACCCCCCCCTCCAAGCACACCACCAGTGCTTTTCCAGTTTTTTAACTAGCAATTGAATATTGATATAATAATCTGTGTATCAGATTCTCTGAATTCTCAGCTTTCATTTTTAAGATAGTTTTGTTGCTGAGATATGCTTTCCTCTTTATATCTCCACAAAGACTGTAGGGTTAAAGACTTAGTTTGTTCTTTTAAAAAGAAATCTGGGAATTCAGAGAACCTGATGCAGATCACTACATTGTTATAAGATGATGAGAAGAAGGTATTGGATTCACTCTGAATCTCAGGGTCTCAGAGCAGCTTGCAATCTCCTTTACCTTCCTCCCCCACAACAGACACCCTGTGAGGTGGGTGGGGCTGATAGAGCGCTCACAGATGCTGCCTTTTCAAGGACAGCTCTGTGAGAGCTGTGGCTGACCCAAGGCCATTCCAGCAGCTGCAAGTGGAGGAGTGGGGAATCAAACCTGGTTCTCCTAGATAAGAGTCCACACACTTAACCACTACACCAAACTGGCTTTCAGTGATATACCAATGATATACCAATATTCCATTGCCAGCTAAAAAACCCCAAAAAAGCCCAATGACCTCTCTAAGGACTAGGCAGAGGAAATGGCTGCCATGTGAGCAGGGCTGGGAAAATTTGATCTTTCCTACCCACACAGCAGCTATCCTTACTCTGCTGCTTTCCAAAAACTTCACAGCAAAGCAGGTTTGGAAATATCCGAATAAAGCCAGAGAAACCCTGAGAGATGTATAAATGTAACATGATGCTGTGGAAAAGCAGGGGAAAGACCCACAGTTTTGCATCCAGGTCAAATAAGCTGGGTGGAGATGGTCTGGGCTAGATATACTATTGGCTTTAAGTATTTATGGAGGAGATGATAATATATTGTTATATTCCTTTCTTATTGGACTATATTTGTAGCTGCACTAAATTGATGTGGTTACACTGACAACTCTGTGGTGATTTGCTCATATTGAATCAAAACAAGCCATCCATCTAGTAAAACATAATGCCTTTAAAAATGAAAAAAGGCTGGCACATCTGTAGGAGATGTATGGAAGCATTTATGGAGTGACCTGTTGCATGTGTTCATTCTCAGTTCTGGGCAATCAACTGATTAGGAACAAAGTAGAGAATTAAGTTAACTGTTCCCTTGACTCTTTTGGTCACTATGAGATTTATCCTAGGTTTTTGCCCTCCTCTAATATTTGTGCTATACCACTTTATTATTACATTATTGTTTACACTTTTCTCTTTTCAAACTTCTAACCTTTCTGCATGCTACACCATAAAATTGCAACAGTAATGCCGACCATTGAGAAGTTACTGTCCAGTGACTGGAAAGAAAGGCTTCTGGGGAAAAGCCCAACAGATTCCAAAGAGGTGAAAGGTAAGCTATTTGTATGAAAGCTGGCTAAGACTGCTCAGTGGTCTAGCACATGCCATGCATAAAGAGCAATTCTAGTATGGTACAGCAAGGAATGCTAACCTCCAGGTGCGAACCACAGTTCTCCTGGAACTGTTGATCTCCAGACTGTAGAGAGCAGTTTCCCTGGAGAAAATGGCAGCTTTGGAGAGTGGACTATGGCATCACATCCCTACTTGAGCCCCTTCCCGTCCCCAAACTCTGCTCTCCTAGTCTCTGCCCCCAGATCTCCAGGAATTTTCCAAACAAAAGTTGGCAGCCCTAGGTACAACAGAGTTAAATAGTGAGTCCTAATGAATATGCATGTTTCCATAGCCCAAAGAGTTTACAGAGGGTGCAAAAGCAATAAAATATAAAACATGGCACTTTATTATTAGGTGTTGTCTCTTGTGAGTATTGTGGTTTATTATTTAATGAGGGATAACTTTTCAGGCCTCAGCTAGTTATAAATCACATGAGATTTCACTAGGAATTATTATTATTTTATTTATTTAGAATGTCATATTTATATCCTGCTCAGTTAGTTAATGAATTGAGTTTTTAAAAGTTTAATTAAACCTGAATAAATATATCTAAATGCAAAATAAAACAATGGTTTAATGAAATTAGAAGAATAATTCTCAGGAAAAAGAGCATTCACATGTCAAGCACATAACTGTCTTGGAGAGGGCATTCTCTCCTGCATGAGAAGGAATGCCTCTTCTGTCTTTCACATTTTATTCTGCCCATCTTCCCATGACATTATAACTGCGTATCTAGAACTTCCTTTCTCCATTTTATCCTGTAAGAGACAGAGTGATTGACCCAGATTCAGCTAACAAATTTCATGACAGAGTGGGGATTTGAACTTGGGACTTCCCATTCCAAGTTGTAGACCATATTGACTCTCCTAAGATGGTGCTTCCCACTGACAGCTTTTGTATGCAAGTGCATTGGAAGAATTTTTTTTTTAAAAAAAATCTGCTACATGATTAATCAATCAGAAATTCTTTTTTAATCAGTCAAAAGATGTTTAAAATCAATTTATCTAAACAATCAAGAAACCATTGCAGCCCTTGATTTCAGCAACTGTCTCTATTTGCTGCTTGTTCTCTTGCTTGTCTCAGGAACCCAAGAAAGCCTGGCAGAGAAGGAACTGCAGCTGTTGGTCATGATTAACCAGCTGTCCACCCTGCGGGACCAGCTGTTGACAGCCCATTCAGAGCAGAAGAACATGGCAGCTATGCTGTTTGAGAAGCAGCAGCAACAGATGGAGTTGGCCAGGCAGCAACAGGAACAGGTAGGCAGGCAAGAGGGCCCCACTTTGGGACTGTCTTTTATTTTCCCAGCCTCTGGAATATTTCCTTGGAAGGTGGCAGGGAAAGTAGGTTGGAACTTTGGAGACTTTTAAGTGGTCTTGAATAAGGACTTAATTGTCAATTCAGGGCAAAAGGGATTAATAGCATGCCCTATAAAAGAAGAAACAGAATAAGGACAAGTAATTTAAAGATAGAATGTCTGTTCATTCTGGGGTAAACAAGTCTGAGGGAATTGCTATCCTAATAACTGTAAACATTGAATGCATTATTACAGAAGCCAAATCAGTGTCTAGAATGGGACTCATGCATCAACACAAAATAAATGATGTATACTGTTGTGTAATGGATTTGTGGGTATATGTAGGACTGGGGTTCCCACAGCAAGGTTCTAATGGTGCCCTAAATCTCTCATGTCGAAATGAAAATTCTAAAAGACAGGCCAGAATTAAGGTTTATTGGTTGCTCTGAGCAGAGACATTGAGATTTTCACACCTTTATGTTCAAGCCATATTTCCTCAACACCACCATGAAAAAACATCTCAAGCTATCAATGAAAATACTCTCCCCCCACCACTTCCCATAGCTACACTGAAGAACAAGGATGAATGTATTTTAACAGCTCTGAAAATATTAAGCAAAGTATTGCTATTTGCAGACATGGTATGCAGGCAAACTGCTGTCTCCCATTTATTGTAAGCTCAATACAGCTTTCAGCGCAACACAAGTTGTCTGCTCCTGAAGCATACTTTAGAATTTACTGTTTTAATAAGAACAAGAAACTTGTCAACTTCATAAAAAAACTAAATGCCAGGATTCCAGAGGAGTCAAAGAAGCCTGTGGCATCTCACATCATGAGCCTTTTCAAACAAGAGTGAGAGTTAACTTCATGAAATGTGATTATGTAGAAAGTTGAAGACAAATTTCTTATTGCAGATGTCAGAATTATAGATTTTAGGATTAGGTACTAGAGTAGTGCCTGACATTTTTCAGTCACAGTTCTGATGTAACATTGTAGCACATGACATTTTTTCTCATAACATTTTTTATTTATTTACTATAGTTACATACCACTTTTTCCACTGAGTCTCAAGGCAATTATGTAGTGTAAATTGATGGACTCAATAGGATGAGACATCTAATAGGCAATTGAATGGGTCTATGATTACAGCAATCTGCATAAAGTATGTAAACATTCTGTATTAAACAATTTAGAAAATGGTATAACAAGTAGAAAACAATGCACTGAGAGCAGGGTAACACATCCTACACATAGGGGTACAGTCCACAGTCCCGTTGTCTTTATAAAAACACCTTCCTGAATCATTGTATTATAATATAGCTCTATAACTTTTATAAAAGTGGTCTCCTAAACAATTCTATTTTACATACCAGATTAATTTGAGTATGTGCTCAGTGGCCTTTTATCACACATATATGGGGCAGACTACTTGTGTCCTAAATAAATAAATCTGACTCCTGCATGTATGACATGCCTTGCTTTACTTCTAACCAGATGACTTAGGACCTCCTTTTAGAGATGAGCTATTTTGCTTGGAGAGACTGCTCAGTAGCCAAGAGTTTTTCATCACCTTTCCTTCTTGCAGATTGCCAAGCAACAGCAACAGCTTATCCAGCAGCAACACAAAATCAACCTACTGCAGCAGCAGATCCAGGTAAAAGGGAGTTCTTTTTCCTCTTTTATAGAAAGGAAGATTAGCTCAATCAGAAGAATTAGCCTGAAAATCCAGAGACAGGAGTTTAATGTTGTGTTCCGTCACTGATTCCCTGGATGATTAGAGTAGTTGTGTCACAGCAAGACTGGAAACATTACATTAAATTTAAAAATTGTTACTCATCCTGAGCCTGCTGTGCAGGGGGCAGGGCTAGAAATCTAACAAAAAAACCATATTTTGAGTTTTTGTATGCATTTTTTAAAAAATTATGCATTCAGTGGGAGTCTTCACCTTGCACAAACACACTTTTTTTGAGTCTGTGTGAGTGGCCAGGTACACAGACTCAAAAAAACCCTGTGTTTGTGCTAGGTGAAGACTCCCATTGAATGGGAGTCTGTGTGAGTGGCCAGGTGAAGGCAAAAGGAGAAGGGGATGGCAAAAGATGAGATGGCTGGAAAGCATTACTGATGTAACTAACACGAATCTGAGCAGACATCGGAGGATGGTGAAAGACAGGCGGGCCTGGCGTGACTTTGTCCATGGGGTTGCAAAGAGTCAAACCCGACTGTGTGACTGAACATCAAAAGAGTGGCCAGGTGCAAGTTAGTTCTTAGCAGAACAATTTGCCTGTTTAATTTGAGTAATGAACCAGACTCTGACATACTAAATAGTTGTGCAACCTACAAGCAATTGGTGTCCTTTTTAGAAGGACAGAAGACAAGGTTGAACAGGAACAGATCTGTGATGCTTTTGAAAGGGGACTAGACAATTTACAGAGTAGAGGTCTAACACATTGTGGCTGAATAAAACCTCTGTCTTCAGAATCTATACTCCTCTGAACATGTGTTGCTGAGGATAGATCTGGTTGGTATCTGCTTGTCTATGAATCTATGAATTTTAAATTGGTCTGACATTAGTTTAACCATGGTTGCTTTTTCTTAAAAAGTTCTCAAAGTTCTGGTGCTGTAAGGATGCTCAGAATTTTTTGTGAGAGGTTTTAGTCCCTTCAGAGAACCACATTTTCTGTGTTTCCTTGGTTAGCAGCCATGATATTTAAGCTGTGATAAAGCTGTTGGTTGAATGATCATGCTCCCTTCCCCTTCCTCACTATAGTCCAGTGACATACAGTTATTTTTCCATGAAGATCCCATAACTCCAGAAATCAACATAATCAGTATCAGAAGGAAGTAAAGGAGGGGAAAGTGGGAAAGATGAGCGAAGCTGTGGATCCAACCATTTGTGTAGATATGCCTTAATTTGCACATATGAAGAGCTATATTTGTGTTCAGTTCCATATCCCTCAGAAAAGCTAAATGTACACACATTGTCTGACCTTTCCCTCCCATTGCAGTGTGGAGAGCGATGCTTTTGACCCTCCATGTTCAAAATGTTGGAAGGGTACATGATCTAATGTAATGCTTTGATACTGCGCTAATGGGGTGAAAAGTATAATGATCGTTAGACCCTCTGCAACACTCTCCAGCAGATCGGTGATAGGCCTGTCTGGGTAACCTGTACTTTTCCCTTCTTTTCTTGCTCCTCTCTTCAGCAGGTCAACATGCCCTATGTAATGATTCCAGCCTTTCCTCCCAGCCACCAGCCTATTCCTGTCTCCCCTGACACTCAAATGGCACTTCCTATACAGCCAATCCCTTGCAAACCAGGTATGAAGAGGCCAAGAAATGATGGAATTATGGGTAATGGGACACAATTTACCTCAGTACTTTTGTGTAGTTCTCTGTTTGGGATGGTTTTCTGTAGTTGTTCATGGGATTGTGTCAGTCCTATAGCCAGAGAAATTGTTCTGCAGAAACTATGAACTAATACAGTCTTGTTCAAAGGTACGCTGGGCATTTGCTCTGGTAGACATGTAGAGTGCAAAGAAGAAATGACTTTCCCCAAGCATTCAAGGACACAAACTGGGGAAATGTGATTGGTGCAGGACAAATTAATTTTGTGTGGATCTGTTTGATTTGCATATTTCTCAGAGCATAATATGGGTTCCCTAGTTTTTCAAGTAAATATCATGATTCCCTGAAAGTTGTTTCTGAGAGACAGATTTGTGTATATGCTTGGTTTTGTTCATAATCCCCAGTCCTTCTGTTTGTGTGCCATCTGCAGTAGAGTACCCCATGCAGCTTCTACACAGTCCTCCTCCTTCACTGAAGAGACCTGGCAGCTCAGGCCACCTGCAGATCCAGGTATAACCCTTTGACTGTCTTCCTTGTTGGCTCCCAAACCCTCATAGCATTACGGTACATTTCTATTCTTCCTCTTCTCCCTTTCCTTTTTTTAGGAATCTTCACAGCCATTGAACTTAACAGCTAAGCCCAAAGGCTCTGAGCTCCGCAATGCCTCCAGTTCACCTAGTTTAAAGAGCAGCTGTCAGTCTCTCACTCCCAGCCATAGAGTTTCTCAGGAGTTGCAGACCAGTCCTCCCAACCTACCTTTGGGTAAGCACATGGAGATTTCCCATGCTCTGTGCTCTTAGCCAGCATTCAAACAATTCTTCATGCAGATTACTTAGAACTGCAAGTTCATTGCCAGGTATCATGGACTATTTGTATGTATGTGTAAACAATTTCACTCACCTGAATTTAGGAAAGGTCCAAATAAGACATCCTTAAAGATTCTGTCTGGGATTGTTTTCCTAGATTTTTATTGTTGCACTGAAAAGCCAATCTTACTTACATAGGGAAATTTTGGTTCTGGATTGAAAGATACCATGGGAAAGCTATTTTTGTTGTTTGTAGGCACGTAGTCAAGATCACTAAATATTAATTACTTGCCTTTTTAACTCAAAATCAAATATGGATTTTCCTTTCCAAATATTCACAATGAGGATTTTAATCTTCATTCAAATTGTAAGTGCAGAACCATAAGGTATTATCTGAAAAACTTGATTTAGAGTCTGTGATCCAACGCATTTTCCGTTAGAGGGAAGCTTGCTTTTCAGCTTCATGATAACTGTGATCCCACAGTAATAGAATTTTTTCATTTTTGATAATAAAAGAAAATTTTTGGATGTCTCCTAGGAAGGATTAACTGGTGCTTTTTGAAAATCAGACACAGGGTGCTTGAAGATGGAGAGTACTTGCAAGGAGAATAATTTTCTTTTAGAAGTAACTTCTTGAGAGCTTAAGGATCTTTGCAGAAGCATTAGATGTTGCTGCTTGATCATCTGAGGTTTTTGTTTTTTGTTTTGTTTTTTAAAAAAACTTTCAGGGTTCCTCGGAGAAGGAGATGCTATAACCAAAGCAATCCAAGATGCTCGGCAGCTTCTGCACAACCAAAGCAGAGCAATAGATGGCTCTCCAAATCACCCCTATAGGAAGGTGAGTACCACTCTTGGACCTAAAATCTCTTTAGGCTGGGTTATATTTGGGCACAAATGTAACACTGTGGGGACATCTTCTGCATAAAATACCAAAAGTGAGAATTCAGATGTCTGTCAGAGCAACTCTAAAGAGAAATCTGTTGGAATAGCTCTGTCATCTGAAGAGAAAATTACTAGAATGTAGTGTTTTCTAAATCACACCAAATTTTTGGCATTTTTCTGTGTGTGTAGGTATGTGTGTGTATATATGTGCGTGTGTGTGTATATATATAATGACCACATACCATGCTTTCAGTCACACCATAAAGATTTTTGTACTGTGACGACAGCTGCTACCAAAGCAATGTTTTGTTTTTTAAAAATCTTCACAGTCCATCAGATCTGCATCGGCCAACCAGAAGTCCTGCTGAGCAAAAGCCCCACCTGGCTCCACCCACTTTATAAAAATTCCTGGCAGACTCCAGGAAAGGTGTAGATAGCCACACTGGTGACCCCTGTTCTAAAATATCTTATAAAAAAGAGATTTCTTGTCCTGTTCAGGAATTCAGCAAGATGGTTCAAAAAGTTCTTGAAGGATTTTCTCATTTCCTAGGGGCTGTTAAGAGAAATGTCTACAGAAGCTATCAGTTTGCTTGTTGGTGTCTTCCTTGTACTTTTAGTGGGCTTTTCTTTGAACATTCTGATGTTCCCCATAACTCACAGGATGTGGTATATCCCAAATAATTTCTCCAAAGTCCTCTTGCCCTGCACATTGTGATGCTTGCTGCTTCTTGTTTGATCGTTGGTTGTCTAATTAAGGAGCACCTCTTGAATTTCACTGAACTGCATTTAAGGACTTATTACTGGAAGGTTAGATGGAGCATCTAAACTGCAGAGTCTTGTGAGCAAAAATTCTACTTTGTGAGCTACTGGTATTAAAGTTGTGAGCTGCTGGCATTAAAGTTGTGAGTTACTGCATACATTATTGTACTCTGGGACCATTTTTCCTGAGCTAAGATAAAAATGTGTGAGCTACAGGCTAAAAATCTGTGAGCTAGCTCATGCTAATTCAGCTTAGAGGGAACACTGGATGGAGCTATTCACTTCTGGCCTATCCAAACATAAGATATCAGACATAACATAAATCCTGTTAAATGCTTCTATGGAAGGTCTCATGGCTACTCTGTTCTTCAATGATTCTTGCCCTAGTAACTTGTTATTACCCACCTTGTTATATACTTTCAGGACCATGTCAATTTGGATTCTTCTCCAGCAAAAGAACAGATGGAAGAAACTTCTTTGCAGAGGCTGGATGAGTCTATGTTAACCTGTGATGGAGATGGTAATGACAATTTCTTCTTGACTCCTTAGCTCGATAAGAGAAAAAAGGGCAAAACCTTTATTGCAAATATATTATTTCAGTTTGGATAAATGGATGCTTCTATGCAGATGTGCCAGGAGCCCATGACTAGCACTACAGCTTCTTAGCATCTGAGCTGATAGGTCAAATCCCCATTGTGTCATGTTCTTTGTTAAGTTTTCAGAAAACACAGGAATTTCTTACTATGTTGCTGAATGAGCTCTGGGTCTTTTTATCAACTGGTTCAAGTTCTCAAGTAGTGGGGAAGGGTGGAGTGCACAGAATATTGACAGAATCCCCAATATTTCAGCCTGCCTTTAAAACTGAGTGTTGTTCTCTCAAGTAAATATAACTACTGTGACTGGCTGAATATTTCTCCACAGTGCTGTTAAGGACAGACACTCCTATGGCATCTGTATATTCTATTATGAGGGTGTGGGTAACATGTTTTTAATAGTTGTGTAGAAGAATGAACTTTATCACATGCACTTTGTCTCATCATAACACTGTAATGTTGTGAGAAGCTACACCTGCACTGAATGCCACAACTCCAGATGCTACAGGAACAAAAGTAGGGAGAGTGCCTGTGGAAAAAGGAAAATGGGGAAAACAGTCATGAAGAGCACATGAACACACAGAGGAGATGACTTGGAGTGTAGCAAGGTTCTGTTGGAATATGAGAGTTGTCCTCCAACTATTTGGTTGTGTTTGATAAGCACTTTTTCTTCACTGGTGGTCATCTGACAGGCTCACGGCATTTCCCTGAATCCAGGAATAACAACCACATCAAGCGTCCCATGAATGCTTTTATGGTGTGGGCCAAAGATGAGAGACGCAAGATCTTGCAGGCCTTCCCAGATATGCACAACTCAAGCATCAGCAAGATTCTAGGTAAGCAGGTGCACAGAGACCACCTTTAGTGCTGTTCCCCAGTGGCTCTTGGTGTTTGTGTTGGGCATATTGCTAGGCCCATGCACCTTCAGGTAAGGAATTACTGTTAATCCTGTGCAGATTACCAGCAGGCCATGAGCTGGTCTAAAAACACAAAAGCAAATCCTCATCTCTGTCTGATGACCATCTATCACAACTGATTAGAAGTGCAATTGAATGCATAAACAGATGTGAATGCAGACTTTTTAAAATGAAGAGAAAAAAAAGAAAGAAGATGAAGATAAATCTACATGAACAGAGGAAACAAAGACAAGCGCTTCTGTAGGAGCTATAGATATAGCTGTGGTTGTGGCCCTGTTCTTAAGATAGCAACGTGAATCTCAGGCTCAGCACAAGCCTAGAGAAGAACTTCTGAATCTTTTTTTACCCTAGGGACAATCTGTGAAGCTAGAAGTGCTGCTTGCCCAGGAGGTCTCAGCCCAAGTCGGTAGCAACGATCCAGGTGCAGCAAGGTTGTTCAGCGTCTTACTGCTCAGAGTCTCTGCCTGTTTCTGGAAGAAGAGGGAAATAAAGACTCATGCCCAGGAATATTATGCTGAGGTTGAATCACTTGCTGAGGATTGGTGGAAAGTAGTCTGAGATGAGGACCATCCAAGGAGCCAGTGACTAAGCAGGGAACTCTAGTATGGGACACCTTCTATTTCAAACATCATCTAAGTCTAAATACGCCTAGCACATGAGCTCTAAAAGCTAGTTTGGCTGTAGCAGCTGACTGTAGCCATCAAGTATAGCTCCAGTGATGTACCAATCAAGAGGTTTACTGGGTGCTAATCAGGTGTTAATCTGCAGAAGGCACAACTGCCTTCACCCATTTTTATCAAACTTCATGGTTATCTGCAGAACCCTTGGTGACTTGGCAAAAAGGGTTTTGTTCATTATCAAAATAACCACAGTGGTAAGGCAGCAAAAAACATCTAGGGCAGATAAAGGAAGAAGGAATTTAATGAAACTGTCTGGTCTGCCAAGCTAGGCAGAGGAGTTGCATGAAACATTCCTAGAACAGATTACAAAGTTCTCAAAGAGAAGGGACACAGTGGTCATGGGAGATTTCAATTCCCCAGATATCTGTTGGCAGTCCAACTCTGCTAAAAATTAAAGGTCAAATAAATTCCTGGCTTGTCTTTCTGACAACATCATTTTCCAGAAAGTGGAGAGGGAAACAAGGGGATCTGCTATCTTGGACATGATTCTTACCAACACAGAAGAAGTGGTTGATGAGGTAAAAGTGGTGGGCACCCTGAATAGTAGCGGCCATGTAATTTTGGAATTTACAGCCTGGGGGAAGAAAAAGCTGTACATAGACATACAGAAAGGACTTTGGAAAAACAAATTTTAACAGAAAAAAGTTAGGTTCGGTACAATTCCATGGTCAGAAATACTTAAGGAGAAGGGAGTTCAGCAGGGGTGGGAGTTTCTTAAAAGCGAAACATTGAAGGCACAATCACAACAACTATGAGAAGGAAAAAAAATGGGAGGAGCTTAAAGAACCAAGGTGGCTCTATAAACAGCTTTCTAAAGATTTGAGAAATAAAAAAGATTCTTTAGGAAATGGAAGGAGAGTCTTATAACCGATAAATATATACAAACAACCAGTGCTTGTAGAGAAAAAGGAAGGCTAAAGCTCAGTATGAGCTTAGGCTAGCAAGAGATACTAAAAACAACAAAAAGGGGCTCTTTTTAATGTTCAAAGTAAGAAAAAGAGAAAGGACATTATAGGCCCCTTGTGGGGACAGGAAAGTGAAATTGTAACAGGTGATGAAGAAAGGCCAGAACTGCTCTATTCCTATTTTTCCTCAGTTCTTCTCTTGCAAGGGAAATGATGCTCAACACGGCAAAAACAAAACACATGATGAGCGAAGGGAGTTGCAGCCTAGGATCAGCATAGAGGTTATACACGAACATCTAGTTTCTTTAAATGAAATTAAGTCCTCGGGGCCAGATTTAATTGCATCCAAGCATACTGCAAACAGTCACTGATAAAATTTCTGAGCCTCTGTTCATTATTTTTGAGAATTTTTGGAGAACAAGGTGAGGTGCCAGAAGTCTGGAGGCAGGCAAATGTTGTCCCCATTTTCCAGAAGGAGAACAAAGAAGATTTGGCAAACTACTGACCCATCAATTTGACATCTATACCTGGAAAAGTTTTAGAACAAATCATCAGTTAGTCAGTCCTTGAACATTTAGAAAGGATGACTGTGATTACTAAGAGAGATGAGAGAGACTCTTATCTTGGCAGTAGTATGTGTGAAAAAGATCTAGGGATTTTAGTAGACCATACACTGAGCAGTGTGATGTAGTACCTAAAAAGACAATTACAATTTTGGGATGTATCAGAAGTATAGTGTCCAGATCACATGAAGTGATGGTATTGCTTTATTCTGCTCTGGTTAAACCTCACCTAGCATATTGTTCAGTTTTGGGCACCACAAATTAAGAAGGATATAGATGAGCTGGAACATGTCCAGAGGAGGGCAACAAAGATGGTGAGGGGTCTGGAGACCAAGTCCTACAAGGAAAGGCTGGAGGAGCTGGGTATGTTTAACCTGGAGTGGAGACACCTGAGAGTGATGCATCTTGAAGTACTTGAACAGCTGCCATATAGAGGATGGTGTAGAGTTGTTTTCTGTTGCCCCAAAAGGTTGGACCAGAACCAATGGGTTGAAATTAAGTTAAAAGTATTTTCACCTAAATTATTAGGAAGAACCTCTTGACAGTTAGAGTTCCTTAGTGAAACAGGCTTCCTCGAGAGGTGGTGGGATCTCCTTCTTTGAAGGTTTTTAAACAGTGGCTAGATGACAAAAATGCTGATTCTGTGAACTTAGACAAATCATGAGGGGGTGGGGCAGGAAGGGCTGTATCAGTGCTTAGTTCTTTTGGCCCTTTCTTGCACACCCAGGGAAATGCTGTTTGCCACTTTGGGGTCAGGAAACAATTTTCTTGAGGCCAGCTTGGCCAAGGTTTCTTCCTCCCCACCCACCCCCCAACCTCCCAATCTTCTGGGCATGGAGCAGGTGTCACTGGGTGTGTGTGTGGGGGGGAGACATTTGTGATTTTTTTGCATTGTGCAGGGGGTGGGGCTAGATGACACTAGAGGTCCCTTCCAGCTCTATGATTCTAAGAAACAGTTTGGCAGTATTGAGCGTATGTGTAAAAGAGAATTGTTTTTGACATGAATTTGTGGGGGAATGGTGATAGGCAACTTATTTTTATTTCTCTAGAATCTATACTTGAATCTTAATGGCAAGCAATAAGCCATATATACTTTTCTCTCTAGTTCTGTTCAAATGACATATGCATATAAATTTCAGTATGTTCAGATGGAAAGTAGAAATGAATATGTTGGGCCTATTCTCTGCCTATGTGCAACTGCTGGAATATGAGCATGGGATCCATGGGTGTACAAAGTGTGCATACACAAGTGCTATCCCCATAATTGTGAATATTTGAAACGTAGTATTCCTGACTATCAGGGATGGAGTCTATTCACAAAAATTTTATATGCACAGAGACTGCATGCTGCTTATCCAGCAATTTTGTGTGGGTAGAAGGGTGGAGCCAATGCACCCAGAGTTAACCAGTTATCATTATGAGGCATCCTGTACAAATATCATTTCAAAAGGATTGCATCAGGTACCTCAGTTACAGTTTGATATCTACTTGTTTCAGTCATTATGCATGTTACAAGATGGGCAAGTTAAACAGTTTTATGTTTCTTGCTTACTCCAGCTTTAGTCTGTGGTCTTTTACATCTGATACTTTTCTCTTATTGCCACACACTGTCATAGATGGCAACAATTTTAACTGCAACAATAGCCAACCAGCCATTCCATTTTATTGTTTCACACAAAGGGTCAGAACAGCTATTTTTGTGCAAAAAGCAAGTGCTGTCATCTGCAAAGAGTATCTAGTGCTGAAGCATACAACGTGTGTATTTATAATAAAGTGGGTTATCTACCCTACAAACAATCAACCAAAAGGCACTGTCCAAATCTCAGTTTCTTATAAAAGCATTGCCATGACAACACACAACATTTGCATTGACAACACAGCATTGGAGTTTTGCGATAGCTGTAGCAACCTGAGCCACTTTGTGAGTTATTACTTTGTATTTACCGGTCAGTAAGGATCCAGTGTATGATCATTATTCCTGTTAGCAAGTCTGTTAGCCACAGGGCCTAGAGGGGACAAATCAAGGAGTAATATGCTGGAGTACTTGTTTCTTTTGCACCATTGATAGCAAATTGCAGAGCAGCCCTGGCATACCAACTTTCAGTAGCCATTGCTTTTGTGGTCTGAAAGAAAAGAATCTTTTTATTAATATCACTTTACCTGGTGATCATCAGAATTACATAAGCAAACAATTCCTGAAGCCAGCTTTTTTAGAGGAATTCTACTCACATCTGTTCACTAGGGCTTACTTCCAGGAAAGTGTTCTTAGGATAGCACTGTGAGTCTGTTGCAATAAAAAATATCCAAAAGGATAGTATTTGCTATCTAAATTTTGACAGTGCAGGACTCTGACAATGGAAGGATAATGAAAGGAGGCTCATATGAAGGGTGCACTGTTAAAGTAATCTTCCCAGCAGGGAAACCATCTCTCAAACCTCCCATGGAGTGAAAGTTAGCATGTGCTGCACAAAGTAAGTAGAGGATTGTGATGTCTGGTTAACGATGCACACCTCTATTTTAACCCGGAGGAAGGTGCAAAAACCTCCAGCTTAAGGTGCTTTTGTCTTGTTTCATGGTATGTCACAGGTAGATGATGATGATAAATTCTGCAGTTCTAGTGTAGATTTCTTGTTCCGCTAATGCTAATAAAAAAACACTTCTTCCCAGAATTGTTTCTTGTTTTCTCTAAGATGCTCACTCACTCATGTGCACATTTCCTATAGTGTGGCTTAAAGCTTCATCATAGCTAACGTTGCCTCTGGCTAGTTATTTAAAGAGACTGGTGTGGTTTTTGAAGAGCTTGTCCATTCTGCTGGGAATGAACATGCAATGCATTCACAGCAAGGGTTTGTGGGTTTCTTGTTGCTTATTTAAATAAAGTTCATTGCTAAAATAATTGAGGACTCCCTCTTCAAAGAACTGTGGTCTCGTGTTGACCAAGAGTGTTGAGGAGGCCTTATGATGACTGGGCTACCTCTGTAAGTGTGTGTGTACGCACACACACACGTTAAGTGCCATCAAGTTGCAACTGATGCATGGCAACCTCAGCAAGGGGCTTTCAGGGCAAGTAATGAGCAGAGGTTTGCCATGACCTCCATCTGCAGAAGCTTCCTTGGTGGTCTTCCTGCTAAGTACTGACCCTGTTTAGCTTTTGAGATCTGGTAAGACAGGGCTATAGATCATGTCCCTTCTGAGCTACCTATACAACACTGCATAATTTGGTAATCTACACAAACTCATGAGGTTGATTTATATCCGTTTGTCATTTCTTTTGGCTTCAAGAGAGTATATCCAAAATAATCCAAAAAGTTAAATGGTGTTTTTGTCTCAATAGCAATGAACTCAATCATTTCCAGTACCCCACTGGCACTAATGGAAACTGTTTTGCACAAATGATGGTAGAATGAACTGCACCATTTCTTACGGCAAGATTCCCCCCCCCCCCATTTTTAATGCTCCTCTGTCTTCAAATAACTGCCCTGAAAAGTGAAATTAGCACAGCAGGAGTAGACTGGGCTGAAACCATTCTCCCTGAAGATGTGCTACTTTTCCACTTTTAGGGGAACTTTTAGAGTGAAGGACCGTTCAAAAATCCCCCAGTTTCCCCAAATTCCCCCAATTTGCAGTCAAAAGTGGTATAATCTCTTCTATAATTTTAAGACTCTATCAGCTCCTTCTGTGGGATGTTGCAGAGCTCATGCCTTAACTAGGAACTTAGGCTGTTTTGTTTCTGAGTACAGCCAAGTTAATCTTAGAGTACTCCTCTCCCTGATAGCTCCTCTGCTACTTCCTTCATCTACTGCTGGGGAGAAACCGTCCATATCACTCCAGTCTGCATTCTTCGCACTCTGTTGGGCAAGAATGACAGTAAAGGTCACCCAGCCCAGGGAATGCAAGTTGCACAGCAGGGCAGCCTATTTTAGCCACTGCACCTGCTCTCTATACCTTGTGCTTGGAAGAATTCAAAGAGCAGTGTAGGAAGGGGATGGGAAAGGTCAACAAGAGGGAGGGATCGTAATTAGCATTAGGTGGGTAGCCAGCTGACCATGGCCTTGGATCCCCTTGTTGATGTGAAAAGATGAAGGAAAAACTCCTGTGCCCTGTCATATGTCCCCCCTACTAGTGTTTCAGGCTTGTAGATTCCTCATCACCTGTCAATCAAAGTTAATTCAATGTTTGAAATGTGCAGTGCATTCCTTTATAGTAATATAATGTATGCAAATGACCTTTTTGTCTTAATTTGCTGTTTATCTCAAATGAAATTTTCTGGTATATCGAACAGTGTATGTGCTCATTATACATTTGCTATCACATTTGAATTATTTAAATAGGTGCAAATATAAACATAAATGTGGAAAATCCTGTGGACCGTATTCCTAGTTAAAGTTTTTATACATGAACATACTCCTGTCGATATTGGTCCATGCCATTTTTGAAGCGAGAAGAAGGTAAATTAAACAACAACTAGATTTTCTGATACTTGGATTCCATTTAAGGCTGTTTGCCTAGCTCAGCCTTCAGACTTTGGATCCACCAGAGTGAATGCAGTTTTCTCGACTCTCAGTTAGCATGGCCAGGTCCTTCATGATCCCCGGCCTTTTGAAGTTCCACAATAGACAGCAAATGAGGTTTCCTGGACCTTGGTGGATGAGTTTGGCATGGTGGGTTGCACTTAACTGGTGCAAGATGGATGAAGGCTGTGTTGCTAGAAATGCAAGAAGTAAGTAAGCTATGTTTACTCATCTTTTCCCCCTTTTATCTGCTTTGCAGGCTCCAGATGGAAATCAATGTCTAACCAGGAAAAGCAGCCCTACTATGAGGAGCAGGCACGACTCAGCCGGCAGCATCTGGAAAAGTATCCCAATTACAAATACAAGCCCCGCCCCAAGCGCACCTGCATTGTGGAAGGGAAGCGGCTCCGTGTTGGCGAGTACAAGGCACTGATGAGGAACCGGCGCCAGGACGCCAGGCAGGGCTACCTGATTGCGTGAGGCTTCCTGTACCTTTGTCCTATTTGCTCCCAAGCATGGTGCTGGAGTCAGGAGCTCCATGCTGCTGAAATGCAAATGCTGGGGGGGGGGTTTTGGGGGAGGCATGCCGTGGCACAGCATTACTGGGGTCCAGAAGTTCAGGCCAACATTTGAGTTCTTGAACAATTTCATCTTGATGGCAAAAGCACAAGTGTGCTATGCTGACCCAGGTGATTAGCTAAACCAGGGGCATTAACTTCAAGTATCTCCATATTCTCACTGACTTTGAAGGGAGCATACATGTGATTAACTGCTTTGCTGGATCACATTGGAGTAATTGGCATTTAACGGGACATAACAAGCCTTCCTGGAAATAAACAGGATTTCCAGTAATATTTGGCTGCTCTGGAGTCATGGCAGACAGCTAATCTGTTCCTCTTCTCTCCACTAGATGACAACACTACACAAACACTTTGACCAACAAATTGGTGTGTCTCTTTCCTTGTGGGGAGATAGTGCATGCTTCAGAGGGCCAGGAGGGTGAATTGGAAGGAACAGGATGGAGGAGGCTAACCCTCTTACATTGTTGTGTGTTTTCTAGGCCCCAAGGCAATCAAGTGCAATCTCCATCCTCAGATCTCATGTACCAGCGTTCAGTTGGGACACAGCTGGCCTCACCCATGATGGATCACTACTTGCCCCGTGGCATGGAGCCAAACATGCCTGTCATAGTCAACACCCGCAGCCTGAAGCCGGAAGAAGGAGATGGGGCTGAAGACAGCCATTCGGTGCCTGATGGGGAGATGTACCACTACAGTGAAGATGAGGACTCCGAGGGTGAGGACAAGAGTGATGGCGAGCTGGTGGTTCTCACAGATTAAGCCAATGGTGTGAGGGGGGGAGCCAACGGCATGTGGTGATAGCCTTTGCCCCCTTAATGGCGTAAAATAATTTGTTGATTGGAAGGGTACTGGTGGGGCGGGGGAGTTCTATGACATGAGAAGGGAGGGGCATTTTATGTACCCCTGGAAAGGGCAGCCACCAGACCTGGAAGTTTGACTTAAGCATTTATACAGATGGGTATGGGTGGAGAGGAAGAGATCCAACAGGTTGTGCTCAGGATGAAAGTGCAGGCCTGTCCCAAAGCCTACAATTCAGTGTGGGAAGAAACCCCTTAGGGACTCAGAGGGGAGTGTGATTTGGAATGGAGACCAGTAGAGTCAGAGACTATGGTCTCTGACAGAACCTTCCGGTCTTCAGGGGGGTTTGATGCCAATCTTTGCGCATTCAGGAGTGGAAAAGGATCTGTGGAAAAGTCTGCTGCTTCTGGTCTTTCTCCTTTCTGCAAACATTTGGTGCACAGTCATCGGAAGCGAGCCCTCACCTGTTGGCAGCCTGGCCAGCTGCCTCACCCTATAGTAGCCACACAGTTGCCATCATTCAGCCAACCTCTCTGGGGCTTTTCAGCTGGCTGCAACCAAATGTCTGGGTGGAACACTTGTTCACTGTTCATTCCGGATGTTGGCCAGTTCTGCCTCTCTCCCCCCTCACTTCACTTTGTCCTGTGTTTGTTTCTTTCTACTCCCACTGGCCCTGCCAGTAAATTCCCATGGAGCCATTTTTAGCTCTGGACTTCAATGAATAACAACGGAGGTCTCAGAGGGGCCCTCTATACCCTTGGCAGCCCAGGCCCAGTTTGTAAATGACGCCACTACCCATTTCCCTCCTGCACTTGTTTGCTTGCCAGTTCTCAGTGTACAAAGCAAGAGGGGGCACTCTGCAGCCACAGAAAGCTGACTTAGAGTCTTAGAGGGATCTCTAGGTGAGAAGCTGAGAATTCTCTTGAGTGGAGATGCCTACTGTAGTGTTCTCATTATGTCACTAGTTACGTGAACCAGTGGAGAGTGTGACATCTCTGAAAATTCTTTTTCCCCCTTCAGTGCTCAGCCCAAGACATTTTAGCAGCTGCTTGTGCAAGTCCCTTGATTGCTTACCATGCACAAATCCTCCTGCAATTGATACATAATGCACTGTGAAGGCTTCTCTTCCGTCCCTCCATGTCTCAAGCATTTCTACCCTTGTGGAAGCAGCTGTAATTGTGTGGGGATAGTTTGAATCCGCTGAATGGTCACTGATCAGTCATTGGAGGGGGCTTAGTAGCCACATGTGAAAAGATGTAAAGAGGGGTGCTGTCTGGGGGTGGGGTCATGTAGAAGATCACAGTTTTTTAAAAGTACAGGGGCCTTATAAATATGTTTGTGCACACATGCTTGCATTCAATACTATCTCTCCCAATACTTTTGAGGAGCAAGAATTTCATAGATAGGATTTCTGCCCATGAAGAATCACTGTCTTGCTTCCCCACTCCCAATGCACCCTTGAAATGGTGTTCCTGTTGACCTCCTGTCCCCCAGGAACAGCATTTGAGGGGCCCTTTGGGCTGCCATAGGAAGGGGAAACAAGAAAGTCATGCTCTTTGGATAGAAATCATTCCATCTGCAGAAATGCTCCATTTGATTTAAAACCTCTGTCTCATAGCATATTCAATCACATCTAGGTGGCCCTTTTAAGACTGAAATTGTCCTTTGACAATATCCTAGTCATCTGCTCCAAACAAGTCTCTAGGTGGAAAGCTTGCGCTGTCTGCTGGCAGAAGGCGGAATTACATCAAGAAGACAAATGATAGAACAGACTTATTGGCTTGCATTTTCAATTGGAAAGAGAGACAAAAGGTGCTGATGCAACATGGAGAAGGATTTCTTGTCCCCTTCCCCCCAAAAGTTGGACAATTCCTGTATTATAATGCACACACACATGCACTGCATGGTTCATTAACAAGTAAACTGACCTGTAACTGATCAGGAAGTGAAAGGGAGGGAATAAGACCAGGGGGAGGGTTCCTTCCTACCCCAAAATCACCCCTCCTTTCTCATTTGAAAGATAATTAAGAGAAACTTTCTAGATCATTTGTGAGCCATTGCAAATGCATCCCAAACTAACAAACTCCATTTAGTGCCATATGAATCATTCCAGGGACCAACACTTCAGCATTTAAAAACAAACAAAAACTAAGCTGTTACTTGGAAGGAGCACAGTGTGGAGATCTCCCCCCACCTCCAGCAAGCAAAATATTTGTCCAGCACTTCACAAAGTGGATGCTTGCTTAAAAATACATATTCCTGAAGGAATGTACTAGACTTTCAAAATGGCAGGGCATTCCTCTGTTGTCTTTCTGACAAGACCATGACCCTTTCACATTTTTACTTTCTTGCCTTCGTCACCTCTTCTGGCCACTTTGACACCCGCTGACTGTTTTTAGATGTTTCTTTGTAACTCTCCAGTAACTCACCTTTCCCCAGCTCTTATGCTTACCCAGATCAAGACAAAATGCTGGGAGTTCCACAGTTCCCTTTGGAAATAGCTGGCATGCAGAACTCTTATTATAGATATGGATTGTGGCATGAGGGATTGGGGCGGGGGAGTTGTCCCTGATGTACCTTCTGTTCAGTCACTCTGTGGAGCTGCAGATTAGTAAATCAGGTAAATGTATATTCATTTCAGTGCAACACATAGGGGCCCCATGTCATAGTCTAGAGTTGGGAAAATTGTATGGGGAAAATTTAAACCTGTGTGTCACAGTCTTGATCTAAATGCATCCTGTGACCAGCTATTTTAAAAAGAAATCGGTCCTGCTGAAAATTCCACATTCCCTGCATCTTATCTGCCTGGACTCCAAGATAATTTCATTGGAGTGAAGGCAGGGCAGGTAATACAACAGGAGTTGTTGGAACAGACTTATAGGGAAGAAGTGAGACCATTTTTTTGCATGTGCAGAAACATTATGGGAAAAGTCAGTTTTACCTCTTCCCCCCCTTTTTAAAAAAACAGGCTTGTTCTCATTCTTTTCTCCCTCCCTCTACTAGTGTGCTCCGGCAAGTGGCTATTGTTCTTTTTAAAAAGTCTGTACATATAGATAGAGCTTTATTTTGTTAATAAGACTAGTAACTTAAGCTGTATATTTCAACATACTTGTTTATAATGCATTTTTTTTCTTGGTACAATAAAGAGGATGTTTTGGAGCCAAGATTTCTGCTCTTCTCAGTTCTGTGAAATTCATTTAACAGCCTCCCCCCTGGTATATTAGCAATTGAAGTGACTCTTGACTTTCCTTCTTGGTTCTGGAAGATTATTAGACAGGTAAAGCTGCTGTATGTTAGGTGAAAATGCTGAAGCTGATTAGGAAGGTCTTCAGAAAAGTTTGGCCTATATTTACATATCTCCTTTGCATCCTTCATCTCCCCAATGACTTTGCACTGGCTTTTTTCTTAATGCATGTTGAAATCTTCAAGTGGTAGAGTTCTTAACATATAAGATCCACTATTTTATGATGCAGGAATAGACATACCCACACACTAGTACTTGAATGAAAACGGGTTTTTTAAAAAGAATTTGGAATTAAAATGGGACTACTTTTTGTACCCATTCACCGTAGTCACCAATTAAGGAAGAGTAAAAACAAAAAGGTATTATTTGTATCTCTAAGCTATCTTCAAAACCAATTTGAGGGCCAGCTGCATGTGATGCCACAGACTGAGTGTGGGTGTGATGCTAAAAGCAGCCCTGGAGGAGGGGCTCTTTGGATCAAAGCCCTAAGCGGGGTTATTTCTCCTTACACCTCCCTCTGCCCCACTACCTTTGCTAGAGTTGCTGTTTGCCCCCCAGAGCAAAACCTATGTATAGACACCCTTATGTTTCCCCAGGTGGTAGTTAGGATCAGAAAAATGGTACAGAGGGGTGATGTGGCCCCAGGCCAAATCTCCCCCACCCCAATTGTTTAGCCTTAAAGTATTATCATAGTTCTCCAGGTATCACATGCATATGATGGCAAGAAGCATCATCACCTGCTGCATTTAAACACTTGTTTTAGCACAGTTGTCTTTGCTAAAGCAAATGGACTTGTTTTTAAAACTATACACACCTTCAACAAAATCCATATACTCTCTGCCCCTGGGAAGCTACTTGGCATTGAGTGCTGGTTCTCATACAGCAGAAATGTCCAGAAGTTGGGTATTCCCAGCCCAGTCTTTAATTGCATCATCTCAAATTAAGATCAACTTAACCATCCTGAGACCCATGCCAGCCTCAGTCCCTGCTCCATCCCACTTTACTTTGTTTCCTGGAATTATTTTTTAGCATTCAGTAATACTTTTCCTATTTCTTTGCAAAAGCAAAGGCCAGACAACTAGTCAAAAATCATAGTCCATCTGATAAAACAGTGGCTGGCAACTCTGAACCTCAGTAGTTCAAGGCATGTAAATATGTTGGCAGCCGCTCAAATACAGCACACCCAAGTGAGCCAGCTTTGCTCTCCTGATCCATTAGTGCAAAGTTCCTAATGAGAACGTCTGTTTACTGTGACTTGGAAGCACCCCACCCCATTGGAGTGAAGGAATCAATGTCTGGCAGCTTTAAACCATGGCATGTGAGCTGACCGAGATGACGTTAGACAAGTGAATGACACAGAAACCCTGTAGGAGGAAAGAAGGGGAGGATTCCAAAGCTTTGCCTTCAATAGGGGCCCAAGCACAGGCTGCTTATTCCCCAGATCTAGGCCAATTGCAGCTTCCCAGTTCTCTGAAATCAAACTAGTAGTCTATAAAGCAAAAGGACAACACCCAAACTATTTAGTAAGGGCATGAAATAATGGGTGATTTGTTATATCTCAAGTAGATTATATGAGAAGGGCACATATGCAGGACAGCCATTTTACCCATCGCCTAATCATCACTGCAGAAAGTGGTTGTGAACCTGTGCTACATGCTAAAAGGCTCTGCTGCTACCAGACAAAGCATCATCGAGTTGCAAAGTAAGATATATTATTCCACTGCTCAGGGGACCTGTGAAAGCAGGGTCCATTTTATAGAGACCCCCATGGCCACCATTTTGCCCTGTTAGTTCACATTGGCTCCATCCAGAGGAGGTATATTCTACGGACTGCTTCCTCCATGATACAATTAGAACTAGGAAACCTGCCTCTTTCATACAATGCTTACTCTAATAGCCACAAAGCCATTAGCTCTTATGTGTGGTGTGTTCAGATGCATGTTCAGACTGTGGCAATTTTTCTCATCATGCTCTACAGCTGTACAATTGTCAAAGCCCAGAAGCTACTCAAAGTTTTTCTTTCCAACTCAGGATTAACAAGTTTTCATGTAGCAGTTAAATCCCTTGGGGCCCGCAACCAAATATCTCCATACTATGACATCCTGTAGTAAAACCTAAGATGGGCACACAGCATGGTTACTATAAAACATAATATTTAATATTCAGGAGTAAAAAACCAGATAATTCTAATTTTTAAAAAATCAGATGAATTCTAATTAAGAGCTTGCCACTTCCATTGAACTTCTGATCATATCTGCGTGCCACCTTTGCTCTTTCTATAGTATAGAGCCCACAATGAATGTGAGCTTGCAAGGGTCTGCTGATTTGAATATACTGAGCAACCAAATTTTTAGAGACCATTTTACATTTTAGCATCACAACAGCACTGGAGGGATGAGAGCCATTCTTATAACAGCTTTCTGCGCACAAAACAGACATACACTAACTCAAGAACTGCTTTTCTAAGTATCAGCATTCATTTGAATTAGAGAAAACAATTCTGTTCCAACTTTCTCACCTCCACTGCAGTCCAAAATATTCCTCAGAATGCTGATCCTGGGCTATTGAGGGAAGGGGGAGGTGAGAAAGTCACACTCAAATTCCCCACATGAGACTGCTTTCCATGTCAGTCTAAACCTACACCCTAAGGTGCAAGTTAGCCTTCACTGCCATGGCTCCAAGAAAATCAAATATCTGGTTGTTCTTCTTTACTAGATTAAGTTACACTATTAATGTTTGCATTTCTTTAAAAAAAAAACTTTTCCTGCTGAGAGGAAAACTGATATGAATGGGAGGAAAGACTGCATTTTGAATTCAGAGAATCCACAGCACCAGAGGTATTTCAGAAACTTAATTCCATCCCACACTCACACTTGGTTTGACAAGGTATTGATGGGAGAAGGTTCATTTTCTCCTCTAAATTGTAACAACTGTTTGTATCACTGTTAGGGAGCCTTAGACCTGGAATAGTCAGACTTCAGCCACTGCCTCACTTTTCATCCTTTTGTGGTGTTTTGATTTGGTTTTGTTTTTTAAACTAACAGAGGCTACCCCCCACTTGGGCTGAGGTAATTTCTAGGCGGTACTTAATGGCCTTTCCTGACAGCTGTTCTCCATCAGTACACCAGCCTGGAAAAGCCACAGGGAATCGGATCCTGAAAGCTGAAGCCTGAAAGTAAGGAAGTTAATTATAATAGCATGGCAATTAAAAGACTGCAGGAGGCTGTTTCTATCTTTGCTTCAAAATACATATTCAGTGAAAATTTGGTCACTGGGGATATTAAACCCCCTAGCAATACATGAGACAGTATAACTTTGGGTGCTCTTGATTCCATTCATAGCACAATAAAGAAAATAAAATTCCATGAAAAATACACACAGGTAATAAAAATGACATTTAGTAGATTCTGACAGCACAGACTCAGTCATATTAACCCAAGGATGGGGCACTTCCTTGCCCCAAGTTCCAGTGCACCCCCCATTTCATTTACTTTTCTCCACCCTCAAGGAAAGCAGAGTTTGACACAGCTGGCTGGGACTATGGTCCTCTTCTCATTTTGAATGGAGAACCTGCTGGAGAGGTGTGTGTGTGTGTGTAGATTTGGTCCTCTTTCTTAAGAAACCCAAGTGGCTTCCTTGTGAAACAGAGCACCATGTTAGTTGTTCATAGCTTATAAGGAATGCTTCAAGTTGACTCCAGCTTCTCAGAATCTAACAATAATAAATGAACCATGGGATCATCACTAGTCAGGGAAGAGCACATAGTTCTCCAAGCCTGTCTGCACTGCAGTTTACCCACAATGCTGGGCACACACTTCTGTTTACCCAGCAGTATGCAATCCTGGATCAAAAAAACTGTCACCCTATGCTTTGCTGGTATTGCTTGCTTCCTCTATCTTACTGGCAAGCATTTAGTTTATTACCCTTGTAAACTATCTTTTGAAAATCTCTCAGAGCAATGTGTAGCCATACATGTCAAAGTCTTAAAGTAGCATACTGACATAAACTTGGGGTACAGCTTGGGGTAGGCTGACCAGCTGCACACTGCAAACCAGCTAGAAGCCTAGCTTCATTAAGCTATGCAACCATTTCTGTACCCTGCAACAGTGGCAAACACAGAAGATGTGAGAGCAAGGCCTTCGCAAACTTGTCACTCACATGGCAACCATGGTAGCTGAACACTATGTCTGAGTCTGCATTTCCCTTGTATTAGGTTTCAACCACAACAGTTATCCTTTTCACAGTGGTACAAATAGTGTACAGTGCCCACTAAGATTCTCAAGCATGTACTGTGGATGCTGAATTAGCACAGGCAATCCCTTTACTAGTTAATGGTCCAGGAGATTGCTTCACTAGCTTACGACTCCAAATATTTCTTTAAGATGTATCCTTTATCACTTTAAAGAGACCAGTTTTGGTCCAAAATTGGTTTGGATAGTTTTAAGCTAGAACTGGGGGTGGGGGGCACTTACTGCCTGTATATGCAGAGAGTGGATTTGAGGAGTTCCTATGCATTCAGAAGGCTATCAGTCCTCCGGATAGCCCAAGATCACAGGAGCAGAATCCTGCATGTGCTTAAAATCTATGCCTGTCAGTTCTTCCCTTAACCATGGGACAAAGAAGATTCCATCCAGCTCTGACTTTTAAGGCTACATAAATCTCTCAGCCTCCACTCTTCAAGCCTGGAAGCACTTGAAACATTCCTTAATACTCCAGAATCCATGAATAAAATCTCTTGCCAGAAGTCATGTCCTAATATCACCTTCTGAAAGTAAATGTGGCAGGTGATCCTTTGGTGGCACAGCCACAGTCCAGGGGCTTGGTTTAATTTTTGCCTTCGCAGGTGTGATTTCCTTTTACATCCCAGTTTCATGATGTCTGACCTCTCAACCTTGAAGCAACTGCAGAAGAGACTGATCTCGGAGGACAGGGTGCTCTAGTCTGGAGAAAATAAGTATGGAATCTTGCAAACCAGAAGACTCTTTCCACTTTCACTTCACTTTGACATTCTGAGGGCTGTCACTACAGGTTTTGTTTTAAAGTACTGTTTAAATCTTATGTCTGCATACCTGTGGAACAACACAGAGAGAAAGACAGTTATTATATCTAATTACACAATGCTTCTTCCCAACATTACTTTTACTATGTTTTGTGATCATCAACATCATGTAGTAAAGACTCATTTATTATAGTATGTTAGTATATAATAAAGTATATTAGTATATAATCAAGACTTATATAGATTCACATGAACATCTGTACTTCATACTCCCATATTTCTGTCACACCACTCAACACACCATGTACACTTTAGTGTAATAACTAACAATTACTGCTGCCTCATGAACCCTCCCCATCAATTGCTCACACATCTGGTTGTTGTTCTAGTGGTGGGCAAACTCTAATTTACTCAGCCCAACTTTCTAATCTATCTTAACCCCCCTGCCAATAATAGAGTGATATCTGTATAATAATATGTATAACAACATAATAAAGTATGGACAGTGCTAAAGTCAACTCAATGCAACTATATAAAAACCACACCATTAGCCCATGCAACACGGTGGAGTCAAACAAGGCAAGTGGATAGCCAATATTATCAAGCATTACAATGAAGTGGAGAAAAATCATGAAGTGGATAGGAGAGGGATAGAAAACTAAGGAAAGGTCCCCTGTGCAAGCACCAGTTGTTTCCGACTCTGGGGTGCCTTTCACAACGTTTTCACAGCAAACTTTTTTACGGGGTGGTTTGCCATTGCCTTCCCCAGTCTTTTACACTTCCCCCCCAGCAAGCTGGGTACTCATTTTACTGACCTTGGAAGGATAGAAGGCTGAGTCAACCTTGGGCCGGCTACCTGAATTCAGCTTCCGCCAGAATTGAACTCAGGTCGTGAGCAGAGAGTTCAGACCACAGTACTGCTGCTTTACCACTCTGTGCCACGAGGCCAATAGAAAACTAAAGTAATAACTAAATAAATAGATTACCACTACATCTTGGCCGATGGCTGCTCTACCAATAGCAGGGCTACCTCTAAGAATCTAGCATGATTACCTCTAACCTTTAACCCTCCCCCCCCAACTATGACTTTTTCCAGCACACTAGCAACTCTACCACATTTGGTTTTAATACGATCCTTCATACTGCTGGCTACAAACATGTTAAAGGCCCCCCAACACAATGCCCATACGTGGAAGGAAGAATCAGAGCATGCTTGCAAAAGCAAGCTGCTATTTTACAATGTAAGGATATAGGCTGGAATTGCTTAATAACTGCTATAGAAATCTGATGCTCAAACAAGTTTTGAGAGGCTTTGTATGGAAGTTATGCCCTCTGACTGTGAAATGTTAGACTTATTGCTAGATGAACCCACTCTGGTGCTACTCATGATTAAACCCATAATTTTAAAAGAGTTTAATAGCACTGAAGATATTGCACTGATATCAGGCCTTCAAATCAATTAGGTGAAGAGATTCTCATGGACACTTCCATCTGCATTAAAGCATATTGTTCTTGAATCTCCTTTGTCCAGGGAGAAGTGACATCCCCAAGTCTACCTCCGTCTCCTTAGACCTTTTTCAACAAAGACAGTCACACTCACTTGGCAAAATTGAAATCTATGGTGGAGAATTGGGCTTGGATCAGGCCCCAGCAAGCCCACAGGAAATGGGATGCCTAGAACAGAAGATTAAAATATCAAGAACACAACAGTTGTGTTATGTGAGAGAGACAAAGTGAAAACTTAGGTCAAGGACAAACACTACATATTAAGAGCAGTATGGGTGGTTTGAAAGTGTTTTCATAGTATATACAGACACTCCTTTTCTGGGACCAAACTGATCTTTGAGAAAGTAGGCTTGGGCAGAGGCTCATTCCGCTGAACCAGGGAAAACTACAGCTGTGAAGAGTAACACTGGCCAGTGCCTATGGCATCACCAACACACATCCCCTCTTCCATTCAGTGAAGCCCATTTGCTGATGTTTACAATTTTTAAAATAAAAGCATAAAAATATATTTATAAAAACATGCAACAAAATTTCCCTCTAAGTGGACAGCCCATATGAAGCATGAGGACCTCTGTGAGGAGTCAGTTGTATTTCGAACATTAAGCTCAGAGAAGCCCTACTAGTCTTCACTTGTTCCTTCTGCGTGGTAGCAACTGATCATTGTACCCCACTTCTAAAGGAGTATGATCATCTTATGCCGACTATACATACTGTCACATCTTCTGTAGTTAAAAAGAAAACATTTGGCGGAGGTACAGTTTTTCATTCTGCTGTAGTGTTGTAGTAGAAAAAACAGCACACACCAAATTATCTGATTTGTACCACTACATATAGCATGCACAGGAACACAGATAAGCATATTCATCATGACATCCCTGGGAATTTAATTTAGTAATAAGACTGCATATAGGAAGACAGAATTGAGTTTATAAGTTTTGAGATTTCAAAAAATCTCCAGTGAGCTTTCCCATAACCACCAGTTTTGAAACATAGTACTGAAAAATAGAGACCCTTAATGTCTATTCTTTCTGTACTTCTACAATACCTTTCATATAAAAGGTATTTCACTGAGGATCTTTGTGAGATACTTGATTATTTTTCTAAAAAGAAAAAAGCCGGATTTGGTAAGTTAAGAAACCCTAGATACTTTATATCAGGACAAGTGGTTCATTGGATAATATAGATCTCCCTTTCTTCAGAATCTTAAATACACCAACTACCACATCTGCATGAACAGAAAATGTGCAGGCTATCTACAGATCCATCCCTACTTGGGATCCTCTTGAATGCCATATACATGTTTGCAGTCCTTTCCCACCTTTATGTGAGAACACCTCAAGGTGGCCTGTCAAAAGTGGGAGCGGAAGACTACCCACATTACTCCTCTTCTTCCCGGAAGAAGAACCAATGCCAGTTTTCCCTACTTGCCACAGTGCATAGCTCTCCTGCATCTGACATCTTTCCCTTGGGAATATTACCAGCTCAGGTTGAGACATGTTCTGGAATTCCTTATTTCCCAGGGATGCATGGCCCCGACTTGGATCATAATGATGGTGCATGAGGAGGGGGCTTAGAATTTCCTCCCACACCATTTTTCTGACCAGAAAAGGCCCTATAGAACTGCTATTTGATCTACTGGGGCTCCATACATATTGATGATATATGCATTGTATTTTCCAAATAGGGCAAACAGCAACTTCTTGGGGCAGTTTCTGGTCAAGCCACTTCTCCCCATGTGTTATGGTCCCAATCCCTTTTTTGGGCCTGTGTGCCTGAGAAGTGCTGAATTCCACAGCACATGTTGAAATCTGAAACATTCCTCGGGGAAATGCAATGTGTGGTCATACCCTGAGACGCCCTCAGGATATGAATTACTCAGGGATCCTCATGTGCTGTTCAGAAAGCAGGAACACAGATAAGCAAAAGAAACAGGAATACAACAAGAAGTGAGAATGAAAGAAGACAATGGGAAAGTGATGGCACAAAGAAACCATGACATTCCTGGGAACTTAATTTAGTAATAAGACTGCATATGGGCTAGGAAAGAATAAGAAAGGGATGCCACTGAAAGGTGGTTTGCCATTGCCTGCCTCTGTGTCACAACCTTGGTACTCTTGGTGGTCTCCCATCCCAAAACTAAACAGAGTTGACCCTACTTAGCTTCTGAGAACTGGCTGGCCTGGGCTATCCAGGTCAGAACAATATACAATAGGTTAGAGCAAAAGCACAGAGATCAAGTTGTAATAACAATGCTTTTCTATAGGTAGTGTAATGATGCAAACTGCTTACATTAATAAAAATATAGAACAGATCCTCCAGGTGACACAAATTGCACACCCTTCCTCCTACAGCCTCTGTAACTCAGGGAACTCTTTCCCTTTTTACCCACCCTTCCTTCATGATGCAAATACTCACTAAGGCAAATTGGTTTACTTGTACATAGAGGGTCTCTAGTTCTTCTTCAGACACAGATCCACTTCCTACTCTGTTTTTTCCTTTCTCTCCTGGCTCCTCCTGACTCATTTTCTTGTAGGCCTGTAGGTAATGCCTCAGCCACTGCAGCTGGATCTCCTTGCAAGGATACAGGCTGTAGTCCACTTCATTCAGCCCTGGGAACAGAAGTCAGGAGTTGCCAGAAAATGAGATGGGTAGCAAGGATGGCTCACCAGAGTGATAATGCAAGTCAGCTCAATCAATACAAGTCAGTTTGCCTCCCAGCAAATGACAGCCATTCTGTGACTTCACTCTTTCATTTTAAGGCTTGTCTGCACTGCTGAGTCATCACACTGAACTGATATTGATTGAACTGACATGTGTTGTTCAAGTTGCACAGCTTCTAAATGTGCAGGTACTAGGCTAAAATGTAAGCAGCAGAACTATTTGGAGAAGGAAAGGTTGACAGTCCCTTGAACCCAGACACTATGGTTGTGTATTGGGTAGAGTTAGCCCGTTCTTGAGTGCTCTCTTTCCCACCTGCTCCCCTATGCCTTTCTTCCTCTGCTTCACACAGTGATCACATAACAAGTAAGCCAGTTTTCCATCTGGTTAACATAGTTCTCGTTCTGGAGAACTGTCTGCACCAAATCCTGCAGGTTTTTTAAAAAAAGGTGTCTTCCAGTTTGACCCTGCTTAGTTTCTATGATCTATAAGGAACAGATGGTACAAGCAGGGATCGAAACAGACATGATTAGCCACACAATGATTTCCTGTATTATAAAAGCTCAGCTGGTACAGAATTAATGCTGAGACTGAGCTAATTACATGTAGGCCCTTTCAAAGGAGCTTGCTTTTACTCTGCCCTGTAAGCAGAAATCAGAGGAGGGAAACAATCTTGCAACAAACTCAAATTAGTGTTCAACTGTAAAGTACCCTATTTTGGTAAGGGTACTCTTTCTCCAGCAGTTTTTTTTTTTATCATGTAGCTGATAAGTTGTTGTTAATAACCTCTGGCAAAAAGGCAATTCCCTTTGATAGGACATTTCCTGTTCTTTACCTCCATGACAGGAAATGCTTCTGCTGACCAGTTGGCACCCTAATCATCTCCTGCTCTCTCCAATGCTCAGGGCTGCCAAATGGCTTGGAGGAAAAATGAGAAATGGGCACTTGAAGCATTTTACAGCGTGAAGAAAAACAATTTCCCATCAAGCTCAATTAAAGAGAGAAGGCATTTTTCTCTAGGCCTGCTAGTAATGCTAAAGGAGAGACTAATTTCAAACATGCAGGGCACCAATGATGGACCTCCAATAATAACTTTATCTAGTGGGTAACAAATACTGTAGGAACCCAAAGGTCTGCAAGATGACCCTCCTGCATTTGAAACCATCTTGGGACAATTAGGGTTACAGAAATAGAAGTTTCTCTCTTCAGACAAATAAAAGGGAGAAGAGGGGAGATCAGCTTACCTGCAAATTCATTAAAATGATTGCCAATGTCATATGCTTGATAGTTGTAACCTGTGTATTCATAATCTATAAAGTGGACATGACCTGAAAAAGCCAAGGCAGACAGCGTCGGAAAGGATTCTTCTAAAAGGGACAAAGGGGCTCCCCTTGCTTGTACACTTTAAATGTTCTTTCCAGTGTAAAAACCTTTGTGTATTTGTAACAAACCTTCTGCTTCGTTGTAGATTATGTTCTTGCTCAACAGATCATTGTGGCAGAACACTACTGGAGATCCAAGTTGAGAGAGATGCTCCTTCATCCAGCAAATCTCTTCTTCTAGCACTTTTAGACTGGGAACAGGCACTTCTTGAATGCTTGGGGAGAAGAGGGGGAAAAATGGTGCCATTTCATTTGCAGACAGTAACCATTAACATGCCTTGCAAATCTCACTAATAAAAAATGTATAGGTCATATCTGGGGGGGGACAGAAATGCTGATTCTGTATTATGTCCTCCCTAGCTATGTCCCCCCCTCCTGCCAGTTTCTCAAAAAACTTATGATTACAAGCAGGGCTTTTTTGGTAGAAAAAGTCCAGTAGGAACTCATTGGCATATTAGGGGACACCCTGATGTCACCATTGTTTTGCACAGAGCTTTTAAAGGGAAAAAAGTACAGCAGGGACTCATTTGCATATTAGGCCACACCCCTGATGCCAAGCCAGCTGGAACTGCGTTCCTGTGCATTCCTGCTCAAAAAAAAGCCCTGATTACAAGACAAAATATCTGAGGAAACAAGAATTCTGTATCTCTTATAAATTATGTTTACATTTCTTCTCTCATATACCAATTAGATCAGTCCTTCTCTCTCTGCCCCTTCTTTCTGCAACCAAATCGCTTAAGACCAAAACAATACTAAACCTTTGTACTCAAGCATTATGTTCAACCTATTTTCATGGGTGACTGAGCTACATCTACTTTTACTGATTTCACTGAACACATTTACTGCTCTTTGGACAATGCAGTGCTTTGGCCTCCTATTCCCACCCATGATATATGTAGAACAGCCAAAAGTAGCACTGGAACAGATGGCTGCACTGCATTAAAACCATGTAAACCAGACCTGCGTAAGAACAATGTTCCAAATTAAGTCTGTTCACTTCAGCATGCACTGGAGAATATTCATTTATTTATTTATTCAATTTATATCCCACCCTCCCCGCTAAAGCAGGCTCAGGGCAGTGGAATATAAAACCACATTGAGATATAAAAAGATACAAAAAACATAAAACTGTTTCAAGTGATATAATGATCTTTAAAATTTTCTCTTTGTTGTTCCAGCTGGATGTTCAATAGAAAGATCTATTTTAGGTTAATGTTCAAGGGAGTCCAGTTGTTTCGGAGTCTGTTGTAGCCTATGATCTTAATTTACAAATGCCTGGTGAAAGAGCGCCGTCTTACAGGCCCTGCAGAACTGTGTGAGCTCTCGCAGGGCCCTAACTTCCTCAGGGAGCTTGTTCCACCAGCATGGGGCTACAACAGAAAAGGCCCTGGCTCTAGTTGTCATGAGCCTGGCCTCTTTAAGGCCAGGGATTGAGAGCAGATTTTGTGACCCTGACCGAAGTGCTCTCCGGGGAACATGTGGGGAAAGGTGGGCCCTAAGGTATGCAGGTCCCTGGCCATACAGGGCTTTAAAGGTAAGAACCAGCACCTTGAAACAAACCAGGTATTCGATGGGCAACCAGTGCAGTGCTTTCAGCACAGGTTGAATGTGCTCCTGCAAGGGAAGGTCCATTAACAGCCTGGCTACAGAATTCTACACTAGTTGAAGCTTCCGGGTTTGAGACAAGGGCAGCCCCATGTAGAGGGCATTACAGTAATCCAATTTCGAGGTGACGGTGGCATGAATCACTGTCACCAAGTCATTGCGTTTGAGGTAGGGGACCAACTGCCTTATCAGTCGAATAAACTAGATAGAAATTGTTATTAGAAGCACCTCTAAGTATGAAATGCTGCCCCTGTGCCATAAGACAAGGATGCATTTTTGGATGTCAGTAATAATGTCAAAAGACTTCTGGACTGCCATGTCAGAAGTATAATATGTATTTCTATTTCAGAGATGCAGGAGACACTAGTGCGGGGGTGTCAAACTCATTTGTTAGGAGGGCTGGATCTGACATAAATGGAATTTTGTGAGGCTGGGCCGTGTGTGTCATAAAATGTAATGTCAGATAGCAGATATATAAACTTTATAAAGGACAAAGGCAAACACAATTAAAGATATTATTTTTAACTTAAAATATAAACATGCTTAAAACCCTTGCAATATTTTGTTTAAAATGGAAAGGTGAGGGTATAGTGGGATTTGGCAATGCGATTTTTAAAATAAAGCATCAAGAAAAAGCACAAGGATCACAGCAGAAACTAAAAATATAAAATGCTCTCAGCCTGGGAAAACATGAAATGGCTGGGGCATTGCAAGCTCCCCCCCCCCCCCCAGGTCTACTCAGATTGGCAATGGCTCTCAGTGTAATATTCCCCTTTGGCTGTGGGGTCCCAGGTTAGCACACTTACTAGATACGAGTTCTCAATTCTATTTAGCAGAGACAAAGCTGGCTCAAAGCATCAACCCTTTATTTGCAAGGACACAACTCTGGGAAGCATGAGGAACGCTGAAGTGAAATTGAGCTCCACTCCACTGAAACACACTGCAGCACAGACAAAGTTGCAAGGAAAACATGGAATGGATTTTCCATTAAGGTCTCTGAGCCCACATTTTCTTTGCAGCTTTGCTCCTGCTGTAGCCAGCAAAGGCAAGCAGAGAATTTTGGCAGCCTTGGCGCTTCAAAGGGTGAGGGGATAGGAGGGGGATGGGAGAAAAGAGCCCGGCAGGCCTGATGAAAGCCCTAGACAGGCTGGTTCTAGCCTGCAGGCTGGACATTTGACACACCTGCACTAGTGGAAGCACTTCCACAAGAAGCCCCAACAGATATATATTCTAGCCTTTCCATAATCAAGTTTGAGTCCAAATACACTTCCTATTATATAGCACAATTTTTAAGATTAATGATAAAGAAAATGAAATTGTTAAGGTATCGGAAGAAGTGTGCTTGCACATGAAAGTTCATACCTTGAATAAAACTTTGTTGGTCTTACAGGTGCCACTGGACTCAAACTTTGTTCTGCTGCTTCAGACCAACACGGCTACCCACCTGAATCTTTCATCATCAAATGTTCATGCTTTTTATAAAGCCTCCATCTGTAACCTCTTCAGTTTTTAAATTCATATGCTAATCAAGAACCTAATCATACCACCACCTCAGCCCTCAAGACATTGTTTATTTTGAGCCTGAACTGCTAAATCACATGGCTTCAAAGCAAAAAAGGAAACTAACCCTTGCTTTTGGCAGAATAACCCTGACAACTCACAGGGTTGAAAAAATCACAATCATGTTGAAAAGGAAAAATCTTGTGAACTTTCAGCAGCAAAGGTGAGGAAGAAGTCCACAATGGTTTTGGCTGTTTCCTAAATGCTAATAAGTTCTCTCTTTACTCACAGCTGGGCAGGATGCCCTGTAGCCCATGTATAAAATATGTAAAACTAAAGAAAATTTATTAAAGTTGTTGAGTAACCAATTCCTTCACTAGAGATTGGCATTTGGCTTTCTTTACCTGGAATTCAGTGTCTTTCTAGAAAACTCTGCTTTCACAAGGTTAAAGTACTTGTACAGTCGCTGCCACAGGCAAGGCTTGGGGAGACTCCCATTGGTGTGAATCCTGTGCATCTGAGCCATTTCCTGGGCTACCAGCCTAAAAGGAAATCAAAAATATATATATTCAGTGGTTATTTGTAAAAAAAATTCTTTGCTGTTGTTTCCACTGCAAGAAACTGGAAGACAGCAGTTAAAACTGATCGAGTTTTTCAACTGAAATGTCCATTCTGAAAGTCCAGCATGCTGTGTGTAAACTCTGTCACCTAAGTGCTTTTATGATTGCGACTGTGAAACAAACCTAAAAGTTTCTTAGTTAAATATCTGTAAATTGGATCTGCTCCACAGATGTCAGTGAAAAGATAGTAATTTACTTCTCTCTTCCCCTACCCTCATGCAGCTAACAGAGAACACCATACTGGTGAACGCTCTGGAAACAGGTCACTGCACTGCCATGTAGGCTGTAGTAATTTTGTCAAAAGAAAAGGCATTCTGCAAAAGAAACACAGCTCCTGACTTTAGCATGCAGGGACTTCTGATTCCATTCCAAATGGGTAAAAGAAGAAAAGGTGCTATCTAAATATGATAAATCCTGCTCTGGTTAAAGTATCATAACATGATGCCAACTGGCAGCATCTACATCAGCACCTTTGGACAAGACTGCAGTTTACTGGACTCTGGAATATTAGTTCATTGGAGAACTGGAGGGAGAACCATTTTTCAGTAGATAATTAAGCCAACAACCCATGATTGCCTTCCTCCCTACAATAGATGTTTAGGGTCAAATTGCTTTCCTCCCTAAAAGAGATGTGTACAGTCACATCTTTTGAAATGTAGACTTTCCTGTAAAATGTGGAACTCCCACTAACACAGCCCAAACTTGACAACACTTTCTGTGGTGCCTTCAGTCTTATTTGGATGCCCACTGGAATTGTGCTTGCTACACCACACCAGTTTGGTGTAGTGGTTAAGTGAGTGGACCCTTATCTGGGAGAATCAGGTTTGATTCCCCACTCCTCCACTTGCAGCTGCTGGAATGGCCTTGAGTCAGCCATAGCTCTCATAGGAGTTGTCCTGGAAAGGGCAGCTGCTATGAGAGCTCTCTCAGCCCTACCCACCTCACAGGTTGGCCGTTGTGGTGGTGGTGGGGAAGGTAAGAGAAGATTGTGACTGCTTTGAGATTCAGAGTGTAGGGCAGGATATAAATCCAGTATCTTCTATTATACAGCACAACTTTTAAGGTTAATTATGAACAAATTGGAATTGTTCAGATTTTCTATTCCTTGGCTCCATCATCAACCAAAAGGGACACTACATCCAAGAAGTCAGGAAAGGGCAGCCACAAAGGAGCTAGAAAAGATCTTTAAGTGTATGGATGTTTCACTGGTCACTGGTGACTAAGATTGTTAATTCATGTCATAGTTTTCCCTGTTACTATGTATGGGTGTGAACCCTGGATATTGAAGAAAGCTGATGGGAAGAAAGTAGATACCTTTGAAACAGTATTGGAGGAAACTTCTACAGATACCATGGACCACCAAAAAGACAAATAACCACGCTATGGTCCAAATCAAGCCTGAAGTCTCGCTAGAAGCTAAAATGGCTAAACTGAGGCTTTCATACTTTGGTCACATTATAAGAAGCCAAGAGTCACAGGAAAAGACATTGATGCTAGGCAGGGCTTTCTTTGTAGAAAAAGCCCAGCAGGAACTAATTTGCATATTAGGCCACACCCCTGACACCAAGCCAGCCAGAACTGCATTCCTGCTCAAAAAAAGCCCTGATGCTAGGAAAAGTTAAAGGCAGCAGTAAAAGAGGAAAAACCAACATTAGATGGATTGACTCAATAAAAGAAGCTATGGCCTTCAGTTTGCAATACCTGAGAATGGCCACTAATGATAGGACATTAATTCATAGAGTCACCTTAAGTCAGAAGTGACTTGACAGCACTTCACACACACATACACAATATAGCAGGAAGGTAGGGAAGGTGGGGAAATTATCACTGGAATTTGGATTCTAAGGTGTTACTGAATATGGCAAGTAAAAAAAGTGCCATGCTAAACAGGGTTAAATCTTTCTAAGACCACAGACTTCAATGGATTGTGAGGGGTGTAACTTGCTGAGGTCTGCACTATTAGTGTCCTGCTGACTCTGGTAGGGTTCTTTGAAAGCAATACATTTATTCAGCAGAACACGCTCTGCTAACACTGAGGTTTGGCACACATTATCATAAGTGACAGAAGCCAGAATGCTAATATATCAAAGGTCATTTTTTTCTTGTTCTCTCTATCATTGAGAACAGCAAAAGGACACACACAGCAATTGAGTGGTCACTGCTCTCTGGTCAAGGCCATTGCTACATCTTCTGTTTGCTCAACAGGAGTACCAGTAGACCATAGTCTAGATAGGTCAGTGTCCCTGAAATGGCCAGAGGGAGTTCATTTGGAAAACTCTGACCAAGCAGAAGAAACTGCTGCTATCCTCTCTCTAAAGCAGCAATGCATTGCTGTTGCCTTCCTGTCACCTGTTCCAACAACAGTTTGTTATTGGCCAGAATGTGTGGGTCCAGTTGGAATCATGGAATTGAGACATTTAGAACCATCTCTCAAGAGTTCAGTTTCTATTTCAATCAATCTTTCTTCTGCTAATATTGAATGTTAAAGATTTAAACAATTAAGAACTGGATTATGATCCAAATGGTAACAAAGGTAGTTAAAACTGATGGGAAGATTATTGCTTTCATTTAAAATTTCAGACATCACTAGTACTTGATTTGTGGCCGGTTGATTATAAGCAAGCAACAAATAGCAGAAACAAAATCATATAGGATCAATATTAATAGGTTCTGTAAACTTATTACTCAAGACACTTGCCTGGTCCATAATAATGAGATCTGACAATCTGTTATATTTTTGGAAGTCAGGAATCAGACAGTTAACTTCTACTTTCTACAGATATTTCAAAGGCTATCAGCAGGCAGAATTGCAAATTGACTGGAGCAAAAGTATTCCATTTACAAAGGGCAAGTATTTGAGAAATGCTTCATTTTGTAAATGTGTTAAGGATACAATCTTCAAGATTATCAACCAGTGGCACTTAACACCTATAAAGTAAAAAATTATTAATAGGAGAGGGCTTATTTTGCTAGAATCATGACCCAAAAGATATTTTTTTCCATGTCCTGCACAGCTGTTTAAGAATTCAAGTCATTTGACAGTAAGAGTATGAAATCATCAAATCACTCTAAAATGTTACTGCTTAATTCAGTTTATGGCTATAATATGTTTACCAAATTTAGCATCATTTGTTCTCAGAGAAGCAAAATTAGACTCCCGAAACAAAATGGAAGTCTGAAAAATCTCATCAATGAAAACAGCTGTACAATGTGTGGGAATTCCTCAAAATGGAGAATTTTCTTGCACCAGATCAAAGAAACAATGTGCCTAGCTAATTCTGTATATTTCCTTCTAAAGTGAAAGCCAGAGCATGGTGAACAGCCAATACGGAGTAATGGTTTAAGTGTCAGATAGAACTGTCATGAATTATACCTCACAGGACTGTTGCAATGATCAATGGGAAGAGGAGACTCAGTACTCCCACACTGAGTAAGACAGAAATTTACAGATTAATAGAACAACTAAAAATAACCCCCAAATTTTACCTCAGTATTTACTTACTGAAGCTTCATTTTACTTAAAATAAAGAAACATCACCTTTCAGCTGAGCCTGTTAGGTTCACAGAGATATGGTGCTAGAAGAATTAAGACCATCTTGAATCAACAGAATGTTCTGCTATTATCAAAATTAATTATCACATTACAATTGAGGAGCTGGGGAAGGGGGTGCACAGCAAATGAGGACTTTGTTGTGCTAATGTGGAAGTCTAAGCAGAGCAAAACTAGAAGCACAGGAAAGTCCTAGGTACAATATCTCAAGCACCCTCAGCTTTGATAGTGGTCAGAATTATTCATCTATTTAGGGAGAGAATATGGTACAAAAACCTCTCCCACCTCACACACACCTGAATATCTGTGGTTGATGCACATGTTCGGGTCCAAGCGCCTTCCCCTGCACAAATTCATAGCAATAGCCATTTTCGAAGGTGCAGTACAGACTGGGGGCACAACCATGATCTTGAAGCACTTGGAAATTCCTCAGCTCATTAGCTCGGTCCACAATAAGTTCCGTCTTCCGGCCATAGACTCGCACCAGGACCGCATCCCTCATGTTCTCATCTGTGTAACAAGCCATGAGCTTGTTGGTAATACCATCAGTGAAGAGCTTGGTTGAGGAATGAAGAAACAGAAGATAGTTAGCTGGTAGTGCTGTGACAACCTTTATTGCTGTCAAGGACAACATTCATTTAACTAGCCAGAAAATATTCCAGATTTAATAATGGAAAACCTGCCGATTCTTTGTTGTAAGAGGGACTGTAGTTATGACCTTGTAAATCTAGTACTAATATCACAGACTTCAGGGCTGGAAAATACAAGGAAGTAGGTTGCTGTAGCAATCACAAGTATATTATTAGGGGAAAAGGAGCTGTGTTCCATGCAACTAAGCTGAACACATGAAAGAACAGGAGAGCAATAATAATGTGACCATATTTAAGCAGCATGACCATGCATGAATCACCCTGTTTCTTCATTGCCAGAGTGGCTGCTAGAGGAACATCAATGCAACAATCATCGCTGGCCATGAAGACATGCTTTGGCTGCAGTGTCTGTGGTGAAGATGTTGCACCTCACATCTGCTTCACACACAATATTTTTGCTTTAAAGATATAATCCACTACCACTGGTTACAACCTCACATCTGCCAAATGCTTAAAGGGTCTTAAGCAAGCCACTGGTTTTCAGTCAGCTAGCTCCAATACAGGGATAAACAGTACTGACCTAGTTTACAAGGTTGTTGTGAGGATTACAGTATATTAAATACTTCAAATACTTTAAAAGTACACCCACTATATAAATTGGTGAATGCTATACTATTATTTTGATCTCAATGCAGCAATATATATATGAAGTATGGTATATGTTTATTTTTCCATTAATACTCTGCTTCACACATCAAACTTGTTAGAGCCAGATCTCTGAATCACTTTGCTCCCACTGATACCAAGAAATTCTTTCTGGTGTTTCAGTCCCTAAACACAAGCACTGGTCACCCACAGCTACTCCCCTGGTTCAAACAATGTCCTTGCCTTTCTTAACATCTTCCTTTGGTTGTGCAGCTAGTCCTAATGCTATCTGTTTTAAGTAGTTTTGCCACATTTTCTATGTTGCTGCTTCCTAAGACCATTTAAGTGTGGCAAATTTAGCTCCATCCATTTCATGAGAAGACTGTTACCTGGAACATGTAGGGAAGACTGGAAGCCAGGACATAGTATTTCTTAGGACAACCCAATTACATTCTGTGTTAATAACCTTTTTTGAGGTTGTGTCCTGGCATTAAAACATGGTTCTGAGATGGAGCTCAGGGCAGCTCAGATTTCAGGGAAAGAGATAAGACCTGCATTGTGAACTCTTAGACACTGTTTAGAGACATTCTTTTTTGTTAGCAGCAGGATCAACAGTGGAGCAGCTATGAGAAGAAGTGGGATGCTAAAGCCAGTCCATTTAGCAGGGCTGAATACAAAGAAGAGTTTTAATGTCACTCTAGCATGTTTTTGCCCCCTGATGATCACAGAGACAATGCAAGTCTAATTCAAATATAAGAACTTCAAGGACCAACAAAATGAGAAATTAGGTTTTTAAAAACTTGAAACCCAGTCTGGCTTTAGAACATTCTAATGCTTACTGTGCCTAGGTAGCATTTCAGACTAATTATAAGTGCTGGGAAAGAAAAGGTGGGCAAACCAAGGACTAGTTCACAAAACCACTCTGCCTATGGCCAGTCACTTCACACCCCCATCCCATTCTTGACAACATCATGCTTGTGGAGGATCACCTGAATAGTTTGCTGTGAGCAAAAATCAGAGCTTGATCAAATGTATACATTCTGCAACCAGGAAGGGGTCTGTGACTCAGTGGCAGAGCATCTACTTGGCATGCAAAAGGTCCTATATTCAATCCTTAGCACCACCAGTTAAAAGGATCAGTGAGCAGGTGATGTGAAAGACCTCAGCCTGAGACCCTGGAAAGCCACTGCCAGTCCAAGCAGACAATCTGACCTTGAATGACCAATGGTCTGATACAGTATTAGGCAGCTTCATGTATTCAAGCAGGGAGGAGAGCATTAAAAGAGGAAACAGGTAGAGGGGACATGATTACATATTTGTTTGCACCAACATTATTATAAATGCCAACAACAAAAACTGCATATGGATGAATTGTTTCAAAGATATGTTTATTGAACATGAGTAGTATGAATCAGATGTGGTGGAGAATTCTTCAAAGCAGTGCATATATCTTACATCATTCAGAGAACCATCCCTGAATTATGGCAGAGTTTGGCTTTACACAAACAACTTGAGTTCCAGAGGCATAAAAAAGCAGGGGGTGGGGCGGCACTGGAGATGTCTCGGACAAGGACATCCCTGCCTTTGTTTCGATGGTTCCCCACAGAGGGTTTTGTTCTGGCCTCTGTCTGACATGGATGGCTATCCCAGCATACGGAATTCTTCCTTCAGTTCCCATTAAATTATTAAAAATTCTTACATTCAACAGCCCCTTTTTCACCATGTCCATAACACTATGGTTAGGAAGTCAACATGTGATCCTTGGGGATTTTTTAGATAGGCTGTGATGGAAACCTTATCAGCAGATAGTTTGGGGGGGGGGGGGTAAGGTATCAACAGCTGTCAAAATACACAACAAAAGTGCCTATGAGAAGAGGTAACAATGCACTGTAGGTGCCCCCAGGCCATTCTAACACCAACTGCTTTGGCCTTAATGAAAGCTACCTACATTTTAAGGGAAACAGACACAATGATTATAACTGCCAGTGCAGGAATCAGGTTTTCATTTGAGCCACACGCACCAAAGAGCTGTTTTCAGTGTCTGCATGGGCTCAGTCCCCAGAAGACAAAAATTCAAAAATCCATATATATCTTTGTTCCTCTCCAGCATGACAAAGACGAACACATGAGGTTGCCTGTTACTGAACCAGAAGACTGATCTATCACAGTTAGGACTGTCTACTCAGACCAGCAGCAGCTTTCAATAGTCTCAGACAGAAGTCTTTCACCATCACCTACTACTAGAATTTTTAACTACCATGGATCAAATCTGGAACCTTCTTCATGAAAGCAAATGTTCTACCAATGAGCCACAGTCCCTCCCCCCTGGACATGAACAGACAAGGCTACGCAAATTAAAAATCATGCCCTTTGTATGCATTCCTGCAACTGTTCTTCTGCAATACCCACATTATGATGACCTGAGTTCTGGCTTTGTTTTAAACTTCTGTTTGCTATAAAGCTTACCAAGAGCTTTTACTGTGGGTTTTAATAGGATTACTGATATTTATTCCCCTTGCATGCCAAGACATAAGTTTTAGCAGCTTAACTATCAGTCCCCAATTGCCCTATGTAAATATGACTGAACAACCTGCACCCCTGCTATCCTAGAAGAAAATGTTTGTTCTCACAGGGTGACATTGGAGTCTCAGACAGTATATCTATACCGTTTAATTTCCACCTTTTGTCCCAATACTGTTTGGAAAAGAGCCAGTTTGGTGTAGTGGTTCTCCTCTTATCTGGGAGAATCAGGTTTGATTCCCCACTCCTTCATATGCACCTACTGGAGTGACCCTGAATCAGTCATAACTCTCTCAGAGCTGTTCTGCTCAAGAGCAGTTTCTGTCACAGCTCTCTCAGCCCCACCTACCTCACAGGGTGTCTGTTGTGGGGAGGTGAAGGGAAAGGAGATTGTAAGCCTCTCTGAGACTCCTTCTGGTAGTGGGGGGTGGGGTATAAATCCAAGCTCCTCCTCTTCTTCATTTGCTGATTATAAAACAGCCCTCTAGATCTAGCTAGCTGTATGGTTAACCTCAAACACAGTAGCTGCTGCTCTTTAAAATTTGACTTTTCAGATTTCTGTTCTCTCTGTCCCCTAATATTTTTAGAAACCAATAAATGTACAGCTACCAGTACTTAGATTGCGTTTTGTCAGTAATCACTGTGTAGGAGAGCCAGTTTGGTGTAGTGGTTAAGTGTGCGGACTCTTATCTGGGAGAACCGGGTTTGATTCCCCACTCCTCCACTTGCACCTGCTAGCATGGCCTTGGGTCAGCCATAGCTCTGGCAGAGGTTGTCCTTGAAAGGGCAGCTGCTGTGAGAGCCCTCTCCAGCCCCACCCACCTCACAGGGTGTCTGTTGTGGGGGAGGAAGGTAAAGGAGATTGTGAACTGCTCTGAGACTCTTCAGAGTGGAGGGAGGAATATAAATCCAATATCTACATAATCCCTGTCCTTGCCTCAAATTCACATGCATCTTTCTTTGCCCCTCATAAGACGACCATGCCTTCTAACCGATGGCATCCCCAGACCCGGCTATCAGAGCTCCAGGTATGTGGGAGTCCATCCATTAAAGTCACCTATCTCAGATGATTTTCTATTTCTTTTTATTACTCCCACAGGAGACAGAATGTTGACTAGTTCATGCCTCCTGGCCTAATACTGCAGTGGTGCAGGTGCTCATCCTTTTCTTCAGGTAGTCTGGTGTGAAGTAGGAGTCCTGAACACTACAGTAGGCAGAAGAAACCATGCCTGAAGGTTTAGTGTTCAAGAGTCTTGTTTTCTCTGGCCTCTGAAGATGGACATCTAGCTCACAGAGCTGTAAGTGGGAAAGGAGATTTGCTAGGATGTACCTGCCACTGCTTTCAGATCCCTTAACTGTCATAAATCTGCTGTGCCTTGATTACATCTGTCAGGCAATCTAAACAGAAACTCTGACACAGTCAACTTGTGGGTATGGCATTATCCGTTACAAGCTTAAGCCTGTGAACTCTGACTGTGGCATTCAGCCTTTCACTTTCCAATTAGCTTTGTCTTTCCCCTCACTTGTTTTAGTAACATTAGTTCTGTCCCCCCCACAACACACATAACACTACTTTACTGAGACAGCTTCAGCATCCTGGCAACCATAGGGCTGAGCCAGAGCTGCAGAAATAGGCCTGTCCATTTTTCTACCCTTAGCAATGTTTTCAGCGATGGATAGACAGAAGAGAAGGTGGGGGCCATTTGAAAGCCTGGCAATTTGTTGGAAATATAGTTAACAAGAAGCAAGAGGCTGAGAACAGATTGCTTCCCTCCAAACTCCTAGGACATTGCCCTACTCCATTCCCCAAGTTGCTGTAGGGAAAAAGGAGAGAAGAAAAGCACACCTTCACTTTCTTTGAGCCTGACCATGCTGGGGAATGGCTGTTTTCCACAGACACACAGACATGAAGTGTTTGGCATGCATAGATGGGCAGAGCTCTAAAGAACTTATGGTCTAATTTTAGCCCTTTCTTTCCTGGCTCTCTGCAGATGACCTTTACCATTAATTTTCACTCTGCTTTTTCTGTCTAATTATACTCAACAATTTATAAATTTGTAATGATCCTTCTGCCACCAACTCCCCATGCTTGCTGAGAATCCACTTGCTTAGGGCACCAAGCCAAACTGGAAGAGCTCAAAATGTAACCAATTCCACTTGTCCACAGTAACATATGCATGCAGGCTTTGGAGCCCCCTACAGGTAAGAGTTGCTCCTCTCTCTCTTTCCATGGGGAATTTAGGGAAAGAGAGAGCCTCCAAAAGGTACCTTCTTAGTGGTAGCTATGACTTCAGTGAGCCCAACACTGCTATGGGACTGATATGTGATCAGTTTTACTTCAGTATTAAATTGAAACTGGAAGATCCAAGCAGCAATGCTTCAAATGCTTGCAAGACAACAAAGGCAGTTTTAAAGTACAATATTAGAGCTTTTCTTCTTTGGAGCAAAAGTTTGGACAGAATAAGAACATAAGATAAGCCATGTTGGATCAGGCCAATGGCCCATCTAGTTCAACACTCTATGTCACACAGTGGCCAAAAAATTTATATACACACACACACACTGTGGCTAATAGCCACTGATGGACCTCTGCTCCATATTTTTATCTAACCCCCTCTTGAAGCTGCTATGCTTGTAGCTGCTACCACCTCCTGTGGCAGCGAATTCCAAATGTTAATCACCCTTTGGGTGAAGTACCTTCTTTTATCCGTTCTAACCCGACTGCTCAGCAATTTCATTGAATGCCCACGAGTTCTTGTATTGTGAGAAAGGGAGAAAAGTACTTCTTTCTCTACTTTCTCCATCCCATGCATAATCTTGTAAACCTCTATCATATCACCCTGCAGTCGATGTTTCTCCAACTTTCTCCATCCCATGCATAATCTTGTAAACCTCTATCATGTCACCCTGCAGTCGACGATTCTCCAAGCTAAAGAGCCCCAAGCGTTTTAACCTTTCTTCATAGGGAAAGTGTTCCAAACCTTTAATCATTCTAGTTGCCCTTTTCTGCACTTTTTCCAATGCTATAATATCCTTTCTGAGGTGCGGTGACCAGAATTGCACACAGTATTCCAAATGAGACCGCACCATCGATTTATACAGGGGCATTATGATACTGGCTGATTTGTTTTCAATTCCCTTCCTAATAATTCCTAGCATGGCGTGGGCCTTTTTTATTGCAATCGCACACTGTCTTGACATTTTCAGTGAGTTATCTACCACGACTCCAAGATCTCTCTCTTGGTCGGTCTCTGCCAGTTCACACCCCATCAACTTGTATTTGTAGCTGGGATTCTTGGCCCCAATGTGCATTACTTTGCACTTGGCCACATTGGACCTCATCTGCCACATTGACGCCCACTCACCCAGTCTCAACAGATCCCTTTGGAGTGCCTCACAATCCTCTCTGGTTCTCACCACCCTGAACAATTTAGTGTCATCTTCAAACTTGGCCACTTCACTGCTTACTCTCAACTCCAAATCATTTATGAACAAGTTAACGAGCATGGGACCCAGTACTGAGCCCTGCGGCACTCCACTGCTTACCGTCTTCCACTGCGAAGACTGCCAATTTATACTCACTCTCTGCTTCCTATTAATTAGCCAGTTTTTGATCCACAAGAGGACCTGTCCTTTTACTCCATGACTCTCGAGCTTACTAAGGAGCCTTTGATGAGGAACTTTATCAAAAGCTTTCTGGAAGTCAAGGTAAACAATATCGGGTCTCCTTTGTCCACGTGTTTGTTCACCCCCTCAAAGAACTGTAACAGGTTAGTGAGGCAAGATCTTCCCTTGCAGAACCCGTGCTGAGTCTTCCTCAATAACTTGTATTCATCAATGTGCCTACTCATTCTGTCCTTGATAATGGTTTCTACCAACTTTCCCGGTATTGAAGTCAGACTGATTGGCCTGTTCATGTCAAAGGCAGCATTCTCCACAATCCCTTTACTCAATGCAAGAGAGTAACGGAGAGTTGTTATTTTTCTTCTTCGCATGGAAGCAAAACAAAACTGTGAGGCAAGAATTAAATTTAACTGAAAAGTACATCACCTCTTTAACAAAGGAATAGAGTACTGCTGTTGTAATTGTGAATCCCCTGTAAATAGTGTAAGAACCAAGTCCCCTAGGAACTGACAGTGCCATCCACAGTAGAGTTGCCCTTTCTAAGACCACTGAAGTCAATGGGCTTAGAATGGTCTAACTGTACTTAGGATGATGCTGCCAGATGTTAAAATTAAGCACATTCAATGCCATTATGAAAGTATGCCAACGATTTCAGACAGAACTTGATTTACTCAGAAGCTAAGCAAACTACAGTTTAGGGCTTCAGATTATGAGGGGCCCTGAAATACCCCCACCCTTGTTACCATTTGTTGGTAAATGCTGTTGGGCTTCTTAAATTTGATGTTGTTTAGGGCACCAGCATGTCTTAATCTGGCCCTGATGTTAGAGGATTCATGTGGGACATTTCCATGGTCTCTTCAGCCCATGTCTGAAGCAAACCGAAGACCATTTTCCCCATCTTAACTGGGCAAATTGCACAGCACCCCCATTTTATTTAGAGATTCAGCATGCTGCAACTGAAGTCTTTATGCTCATCTGAGCAAAGCTGCACTTTGTGACTCAAGGCAAGAATGTGCCACTAAATCCTTTGAGCCAGGGACTGTGTGTTCTCCATGTAACAAAAGGGGGCTTTCATTCATTCAAAACTGTTTGCCTGCCCCAGTCAAAACAGTTACAGTAAATACATTTCCCAGATTTGCACTGCTTATACAATGGCAGCTGTTGCCACACAGAACTAGTGCATGGCTCCATATGCATGAATTACTGCAAGTTCTTTGTTCCAGTATACTTTAATATGAAGTACAAATGGGAGTCTTCCAAGACCTGCACTTCTATAGAACTGCTCTTTTTGGGATCTCAAAGCAGTCTATGGGCATAATTTTGTGGCAGCTTCTTGCTCTTTGGGGCTTGCTTTCATGCATTTGTAAGTACAGGAAACTACAGCAAACTCATTATTACTCGGGGGATGTGCCTGTATTATAGTTTGTTACAGCAAAACCAAAAAGGAGCCCTGTGGCTGTGCCCTCTTAAAACTTAGCAGGTTTATGGCAGAATAGACTTTTGTGAACTTGATCAGATGAGGACAGTTATCCCTAGGCAGCAATCAGGCGAAAAGGCACAGGTACAAGACATACCATCTGAGGATATCCATATAAAACTCAAGATTTTACCAAAACTGAAAAAGGAATCCTGTGACTACTTAAAAACTACATGTTTTTTGTGGCATATCCTTTGATAGACAAACCATTTATCAGATGCACAAAGTATGTCCTTATGCGGCAGACTATATATATGTGTAGAGAAACAAGAGTGTCAACAGTAATGCCATGAAACACAAACAGTATGGCTTTTAACTTTCTTGTGCAGAGATTTTTCAGGCATCTGACGAAGTCGCTTAGAAAGTCCACAAAGAAAAAAGCCCATTTTTGAGGTGCCACAAAATGCCTTTTTTAATGCCCTATTACTGTCAAGGGGACAAGTGGATGGGGCTACATTGACCTAGGATAAAAACATGTTGATTCTGTGTTGACAGGGAGGATAAAAACATGTTGATTCAGTTTTCACACATGTGAAAACTGAAGCAACAGAAAAGAGAACTTTAGCTTGGCTATAAAGAGGCTGCAACTGCCAACCCTCTCAACAGTAAGCACTGGTTCCCATTGTCTCATGCATAAACCTCCTACTAAATAGGCACCATGCTTAAACTGAAGCACAGTGCTTTGTATACAACTTGTTTACTTATGAATCAGTTTATTGTGACCACTTCACGATCTCCGAGGGGGAACACTGGAGGAGTTTAAGGTTGTGTTTGGAAGCCACATGGGATAGAATGTGCAGCACCCTTATAATCCATGCCAACCAATCAGTCACCCTTCTGACCGCTGGAACAGATTCATTCTGACTGTACACACACGATGGTGCTATTGAGAGTCTTAATGGAAGGATGTAATGTACAGGGCACCTATGGAGGTTTTAAAAAAATATTAGGCGTGTGCCCAGTTCACCTCCATCTAGTATCAAGCCCAGTCTAGACTTGTTGAATGTTCTCCATTCATTCTCCACCCTCCATTCATTCTCCACCCTCCCTTCGGCCCTCCTCCTTTCAATTCATTTCCTTTGATTTCATACCCGCTCCTCCGAGCCCGGCCTCCCACCCGGCTAGCGCCAGGAGGGTGCTTGCAACAAACAGCCTGCAACGAAACTCTGTGCTTTGGTTGTACCTTGGTTTTAACTCGCGCTATCTCCCATTGTGGTCTCATCTTGCGGATCAGCTGCAGAGCCCCCGGCTGGACGTTCGTCTCATCCACCGCAATGCTGATACTCGGAATGGCAGGGTAGCTCGTGCAGACGTGCTGCTGCTCCTCCTCCGCTTCTTCCTCCTCCATGCCCCATGGGCAGTCTGAATACAAGTCTGCTCTCTCCAGGTGCGGGACAGAGTTAGGGGAAAGGAAGGCACGGCAAAACTGCCTCAGCCAGCAACTCCTCCCCTTCAGCAACGGGAGGCTTGCGAGGGCGCCCATGTGTAGGGGCTGGGAAAGGGCGGGGAGGGAGGAGCCAGCCCCGAGAGGAATCCATGAGTCACTCTTGCATCTCCTTCTTTTCTAGAGCAGAAGGATCTTATTGGAACACTCAGGACGGCCCGGATTGTGATGTCAGAGGGAGCGATCGCTCTCAATGGCCGCAGAGGCCGAGAGGCCAGCCTATCCTTGGAAGGCAGGATTTACTATATCGCGAAGAAAGATGCTCCAGTGGTCTAGGTTGCTGCTGCCACAGCCGGCCGGCGAAGTAAGGGGCGTGAGAGTTTCTTGATAGCAGTTGGTGTCTTGAGTTTCTTGACAGCAGCAATCGTAGGAGTTGAGTCTCCAAAAAACCCGCGAGGCTGCCTTTCCTCCCTAGGAAAAGAATGACCCATCAACAAGGCCTGAGTATTTAAGACGGCGGCTGTGATGGCTGATAGGCAGGAGGGGTGGGGACTGTGTTATTTGTGTACTTTTCGTGCTGCGTCTTCCAGTGTGATGCTGTAGAGGCCCATCCAGTTCAGCTAAAGGTAAATTGGTTCAGGATGAAATCAAAAGCTGGGGACCAGTCAAAATACCACAAAACAGACCAGGCAACTAAGCACTAGGTATGATGAGCAGGAATTCAATAGGTGCAGCTTATCCTAGCAAGGATTTGCAATGATGGGTGAAACTGTACCTGTCTAATCTCTGGCTGTCATGCAACTGTAAGACATAGAATAAAAGGTAGCTGTCAGTCTTGATTAAGGCAAATAATTTGGAATGCTCCCATTACATACTTCTGCCATTCAGTTTGTTCTACTAGACCATTTGAATGAAGAAGAAGATAATTGGATTTATGCCACAGAGTGCCAGAGCAGTTTGCAATCTCCTTTCCATTCCCCTCCCCACAACAGACACCCTGTGAGGTAGAGCTCTCCCATAACTGCTCTTGAGCAGAACAGCTCTGAGAGAACTTGCGGCTGATCCAAGATCACATCAGCAGGTGTGAAGGAGTGGGGATCAAACCCAGTTCTCTCAGATAAGAATCCCTGCACTTAACCACTACGTCAAGATGGCTAAGAATGATTCTTAGCTTAGCAATCACTTTTTTTCAAATAATTTCTGAACCTACCAATGTTACGTCTGGTAGTTTGACAAACAGAAACAAGACAGACCAAGCCTAATAAGAAATACGCTAAAATAAAGAGGATGTATAGCCCTACTTGGTGAGAATACAGATATAAGGACTGAATTAGATTAGCATATGTATTGAGATCAGAAACCAATATCCCTGTTAAATCCTGGAATTTTTTGTTCTTAGTTGGCATAATAGATTGGAATAGTGATTGTAATGAAATGAACAGTAGAATGTAATGCAGGGGTGAGGAGCCTCCATCCTGAGGTCCGTATATGGCTCTTGAGGTCACTTGGTGTGGCCCCCGGAGATTGCTGGACCGAACTGAGCCATGTGGCAGCCTCTCTGGGGCCTAGCTGGCCAGCAAGGGTCGTGGGGCCCAGCCACGCTGTGCAGCAGACTCCCTAGGGCCAGGCAGGGATCACAGGGCCCAGATATACTGCAGGGCCTGGAAAAGTTACTGTCACACACAAAAAAGCCCTGGACTTAGGCATTTGCCTAGGGTGGTGGGCTGGGTGTGTTTGTGTGCAAGATTAGGCTCTCCCCACATGACTTCTAATAGAAAACAATTATTTGTATTAATTTTGCTGGCCTGAATCATTCTCCCTCAGCGGAGCACTGTTTTTTAAGTTGATAATTTTTTATGGCCCGCAAATGATGTTATAAAAATCCATATGGCCCTTGGCAGAAAAAAGGTTCCCCAACCCTGATGTAATGTAATTTGGAATGGTATATTGGAATGTATGTCTCTGATCTGGTGACATAGGAGACATAACACTGCGCAACCAGTTCCCACACCTAAAGAAAAGGATGCTGTTAGTTACCTCCATGCTTGAGAGGAGACTGATGGAATTTAACAACAGGGTCTCAGTTAATTACTCTCAGCATTCCACAATCAAGAAGAGTACATTTATACATCAATCTCCAATTTTGATATATTTATTTGCCTTACTATGTTTCCCCCTGGAATTAAATCCAAACAAATTATGACCATATAAACTAAGCTTGTTATTCCTGTTTGGTTCTTGCATTTGTTAAACATCTTCGTTATGTGTATGTTAATATGTCACCCTCTATATGTATGAAGTGGCAACTTCCTATCAATGTATCTGAAGAAGTGTGCATGCATACAAAAGCTTAAACCATGAATAAAACTTTGTTGGTTTTAAGGTGCTACTGGACTCCAGTTTTGCTCTGTTACATTCAGGTAGTTTGGTTAAAACAATATAATGTAGTTCACAATGAGACTCTGGACTAGATATAACCACTAGCTAGAAATGGAATGAACCAAGAAGGGGTGGAGCCTTTAGATGCAGAAGGGTGCAGAATGCGTGGCAAGCAGAGAGGGAAGCAAGACTGCCCTACTGGGGAGTCTGAACATTACTCACAGGCTCTTAACACCTTGTTTCATCTAATGGGGAGTGTCATTTAGGACTCATATCTTTGAAGCTGGTGCACTTCAGCTGAAGACTTCCTGGGCCAACAACAGAGATGGCACTTTGGGGGTGGCAAGCTGTGAAAGAAGGAAAAGTTAATCATTTGGACTTTAAAAGATCACTGTTCTCTTGTATTACTAATATCTGTTAAGAGAAAAGTAAAAATGTTTTATTCTCTTTGAATTATTGCAAGGCTAGGCTTAAGGCCCATTGTGAAGAAAATAAAGAGGCTCTGGGCAAGTGCCCCCCTACTCTTGCTGTCTTCCCACCCACCCAAGTTAAGGCATTCACTCCCTCCCACCTCAAGGAGAGCTAATCTCTGCCATTTGGAGAGTAATCATAATTCTGAGTGATCTCCAGCCCTCAGCCTTTCCCAGGAGGAAATGACTGATTTGGAGAGTGGAGTCTATGGCATTGTACCTGTCTGAGGTCCCACCCCTCCTGAACCCCTACCCTCTTCAGGCTCCATCCCTCAAATATCCAGGAGTTTCCAAGCCTGGAGTAGGCAACTGCTAAGTCACACTGGCTGTCCAAGGGGGGCTGCTGCTAAACAGCAGCAAGCAGCCAGGCCTAGGGTAGCCAACCTCCAGGTGGAGCCTGAAGATCTTCTGGGATCACAACTGAACTCCAGACAACAGATCTCTTTCCCCCTGGAGAAAATAACTGCTTTGGAGGGTGGATTCTATGGCATCATATTCAGCTGAGGGCTCTCCCTTTACTGCCTAGCAACAACCACTGGCTAGCAACTTCTTCAGTGGCTTATCCTCATCTGTCCTTATCTGGCACAAGGCTGAGGGGAGTAGGGTGGGAGGAAGGACAGGAAAAAGGCAGCCACTGTGACCTCTGATGGAAACACTTCGTAAGGCCTCTGTAGATCGGCAGCCCTTTTTGAGGCTGATTGATGGCAAGGACACAGAGAAGCACTGGAGATGTGTCCTTCTCTGAGGCAAGACTGTTTGGGCAGTTTGTTCAGTGTTCCCAGGCCTGCAGCAGGCAGGGGTCAGAGGAGTCAGCCAGTGGTAACCCAGAAGTTGTAACCAATGCATGATGGGCCAATGGGTTGTTGAGTGCACCTGTCAGCTGCATTTGGCCACCACCATTAGGGAATTATGATGATGATTCATTCCAAGTTCTGCCCCACAGAACCCACAAACTGAGGTTACATAAACATAAAAGCCATGGGGGACAGGAGAAAAAATGCTCTGAAGCTTTGGGGGAAATTCCATGCTTTCTTATCAAGTCTATACTTATTTTACTTCTTTATCTGAAGAAGTGAGCAGTGACTCATGAAAGCTCATAGCCTGCCACAAACTTTGTTAGCCTTTAAAGTGCTATTGGACTCTTTGCTCTTATCTACTGCGTTATCAACATAAAATGCATCATTTGCCTTTTTAGCTAGCATATATAACTGCTATTTGGCATATTTATGGAATTTAAGAGTAAATATAATAACTATTGTATGGCAGTGTGTGTGGTATAGCCAGGAGATCCTAAGATTGTCTGGCAGCCAGAAATTCTAGCTGTTTTAGTTTTATGCATCACTAGGTGGTGAGCTAGACTTGTTTTTTAAGGCCAGAGATGTTTCAGAGGTGGCTTGCCATTTCCTGCCTCTGTGACATGTCCCTGGTATTTCTTGGAGGTTACCCATCCAGATACCAGCAGATCTCCTTGGAAATAAGTCCCATTTTATTCAATGAGGCTTACTCCCAGGAAAGTGATGTTAGGATTGCAGCCTCACAGTGCAATCCAAAGGAGTATACTGACTTCAGTGGAAGTGGAAAGGTGTAGTTCAGTTTGGGATTGCACTTTCAGTTGTTTACAGGTAAAATTGCAAATAAACCCAATACTTGAGAGAGAGCTGCAAACCGTGGCTGCCTGTGTTGTCTTAGCATATGTATATTATTTTTGTCACTTGAGAGGTGGGGCCAAAAAAGAAAAAGACAGTGTATTATTTGTACAAAACCAGTCTCATACAGTAAAAATACGATTGCTGGAACATTTGGATTGCCAGTAAAATTTTATGTTATTGAAAACATTAGATTCTTCAAAAATTATCATTAATCATATTATAGTTTATTTACATTTAAACAATAAATATACCTTTGAAATATGTTATATATATCTACAGTATATATGACAATTCTTATCTGTCTTACATAGAAACTATGGATCATATTTTGAGTGCTGCATTAGGATACATATTGTAACTTCATCTTTAAAAAGTTGAATCCAGCGAAGACTGAGGTCCTTTGCGTGGGCCGCGGCGGACCGGGAGGGGAGATTACGCTACCGGCTTTTGACGGTGCATCACTGATACCAGTGCGCAAAGTCAAGAGCCTGGGAGTGCTACTGGAATCCTCCTTATCAATGGAGGCCCAGATAGCTGCCACTGCTAGATCCGCCTTCTTTCATCTCAAGAGGGCGAGGCAGTTGGCTCCCTTCTTGGAGCGCAGCGACCTAGCAACTGTGATCCACGCAACGGTCACCTCGAGACTAGACTACTGCAATGCCCTCTACATGGGGCTGCCCTTATACCGAACACGGAAACTTCAGGTAGTCCAGAACGCGGTGGCCAGGCTGCTATTGGGACTACCACGGTGGGAACATGTGCGGCCTGGGCTGCGGGATCTGCATTGGCTGCCGGTTGTGTACCGTGTTCGCTATAAAGTGCTGGTCATTACCTTTAAAGCCCTATATGACCGAGGACCTGCCTACCTAAGGGACCGCCTCTCCCCATATGTTCCCCAGAGAGCACTGAGATCCAGCTCTCAAAATCTTTTAACAATCCCTGGGCCAAGAGAGGCTAGATTGAAGACAACTAGGGAGCAAGCCTTCTCAGCAATGGCCCCTCGATGGTGGAATCATCTTCCAGAGATGGTACGAGCCCTGCGGGACCTGAATCAATTCCGCAGGGCTTGCAAAACATTTCTTTTCCAGCTTGCCTTTGAAACAGAACCTGGCTAAACTGATGTGTAGCCACCTAGCCATCTTGTGGATATTATGACTCATAGTAATTTAGCACCTATTTTATCTATTTTAACTAATTTATTATGTAATTGATTATTTAAAATTGTTGTTGTACTGTATTGTTTTACTGAACCATGGAATTCCATGCCTGTGAGCCGCCCTGAGCCCGCCTTTGGCGGGGGAGGGCGGGATATAAGAATAAATTTATTATTATTATTATTATTATTATTATTATTATTATTATTATTATTATTATTATTATTATTATTATTATTATTAAAATTATTCATTCAAAAATAAAATCATAGGGTTTTTTCCCAGTGCTCCACAAAATTGTATGCGTGGGGGATGTTCCAGGGCCTTCACAACACAAACGCTGTAATAGCAACTGATATCATTCACATACTTGTGGCTTGTTTGTTTTTATATACCACTTTTCTGTCATACACTCAAAAGTGGTTTCCAGATATTCAAATATTCTACCAAGGTGTCTAGATTATTTTAGACTCTGTGATCTCTCCCCTGAGTCCCTAGCAATGATGGAACTGAGGGATGCGAAAGAACTTTTGCGCCTGAGGTTGGTTGAGCTGGAACTGAGATCTGCTAGAGCTAGTCTTTCTGCGCACATTTTCTTAGGGAAGCAAGCTGAAGTACTGTCCCCAGCCAGGTATCTTTTCAACATCACTATCCCAAAATATCGGATAGCTTTCTCAAAAGCACGACTTAACGCACTTTTCTCTTCGGTGCTTTTGGGACGTTACGCTGGGTACCCATATCTGGAAAGATTGTGCCCCTGTAATTGCAATGAGGTCGAAACAACTCTCCACATCGTTTTGCGGTGTCCAAATTACAATGACTTGAGGGCAAGATTAATCTCTCCAATTCTCGGGCCCTTGGCGGGCAGGCCGGAGGATGAGCAGATTGCCTTCCTCCTGTCTGACACTCACTCTGATGTTTCAACTAAGATTGCCCGTTTCTGTTATGTTGCTCAGTTGGAAAGGAGGGAAATTGAGAATGTAAATCTTGGCTATGATTTTTAACAATATGTGTAATAGTTGGCGTAAGGAACTTTGTGTAAGAGGTGATGGGTTTGTTTTTATGATTTTGTTTCTGTTTATATTAAGCTGGTCGGATGACCGTGAATAAAGTACTACTACTACTTGTTTGTTTTTATATACCACTTTTCTGTCATACACTCAAAAGTGGTTTCCAGATATTCAAATATTCTACCATTTTAACAATCATTTCGTTGCTCTCTTTTTGTGGAGAACAATGACAATAAATTTATCTATCTATCTATCTATCTATCTATCTATCTATCTATCTATCTATCTATCTATCTATCTATCTATCTATCATCTATCTATCTATCTATCTATCATCTATCTATCATCTATCTATCTATCTATCAGCATAACAACAGGTCAAATCCTTTGCAAGTAGGCCCTTTTTGTTGTAAAAGCCCAGAAGGAACTCATTTGCATATTAGGCCACACCCCCTGGTGCTAAGCCAGCTGGAACTGCATTCCTGCTCAAAAAAGCCCTAATTGCAATGATTATTATTGGTAACATCTACAATTGTAGGTATCATCTGACTTTTACTGCATTGCCTTATGGCTTCTTAGCTAGTTTGCTGTTCTCATTGTTTGCTTGCATTGTCTTTGACTTTTTGTATTCATAGTCCTATTGCATATTGGGTGTCTTATGTATTAGGGTTGCAATCTCTGGGTTGGGAAGTTCCTGTGGATTTGCTGTGGATCCTGGGGAGGACAGGGTTTGGAGAGGGGAGGGATCTCAACAGAGTGTAATACCATAGACCCCACTCTCCAAAGCTGTTGTTTGCTTCGGGGGAAAGCTGCTGTTTTCTACCCTGAGTTTTAATGAGAAAGGTGGGCAATAAAAAAATCTGTCCATGATGCTTCTCTCTGACATATAGGTTTGCCTGGATATCTCCTGGAATTAGACTGTCTGGCACCTTAGGCAAGGCTAACTTCTGGCACTCTCCCCCCTCGCACTGATAATGTCACCAAGTCACATGGGGGATCCCCAATTCGGTTCTCCCCCAGAAGGCTGGCACACTAGGCAATTGCCTCATTTGCCTACCAGCAGGGCCGGCCTTGCCAGGAACAGAGATCAGTGCATCTGGAGAAAATAGCTGCTTTGGAGGGGGGACTCTATGACATTATATACCACTGGAGTCCCACCCTTCTCCAAATGCTGCCTTCCTAGGCTCTACCACCCCCAAGGTCTCCAGGTATTTCTCAACCTGGAGTTGGCAACTCAACTGATGTACTAATTTTCTTTGTTGGTGTGCTGGGTTTTGGGGGGGGGGTGTGTACACCTGGAAGTCATGGCAACCTCTGGTGACTGACCCCTACTGGGAGCCTGGAGGATATTCAGAGAGGTGACTGAATAGAGCCTGCCCCTGAACTCTCAATAGGTATTTCATCTTACATAACTTGATGTTAATCTACTTGGTATGTTTCCTATATTTTATTTTATTTTTTATACATAATGTGGCTGTTATGTTCTTGTACAATACGATTTACAGCTTGTTTATACATATTTCTTACTTAGCTATAGTCAATATTATTTACTGCACTGCAATGTTATTTACATCCTTGTTCCTTTGCAATCTTGTTTGTTTTTTTTTTGTTTTGGAAAACTCCAATGAAATGTTAATTACCAAAAACTAGGTATTTCAAGGAAGTCTGCCATCCAAGTACAAGCCAATGTTCCCTCTAAGCTGCAGAATCTTGTGAGCAAAAATTCTACTTTGTGAGCTACTGGCATTAAAGTTGTGAGCTACTGCATAAATCAGTGTGCTCTGGGGTCTTCCTTCCTGAGCCAAAACAAAAATGTGTGAGCTGGAGGCTAAAAATCTGTGCACTAGCTCATGCTAACTCAGCTTAGAGGGAACACTGGTACTAACCACAGTTGATCCTGCGTAGCTTCCAAGATCTAACAAGGGCCTGTGTAGTGTTTTTTATGGGGAAGCATTCAATCCAGTGAACTCCACCTGTGATTTGAAGAGGTAAGAGACAAGTTTTTTTCTGAATCAGCTGTTAGTCAGAAACAGGCAGTCTTATTTAACCATTGCAACAAAATAGTTGATAAAATATTACAAACATTTGGGAAGGAAATGCTTATTTAAATTTGATTGACTTACTTTTCAAATCAAGAAAGGCTGATTTTTAACTGGGAGAAAGTACTTCTTCCCTAAACATTCAGCTAACTGAATGGGAAACCAAATAAGCAACACAGAGCTAGAGGAAGTGATTACCCCTTTCTGATCAAGTAGAATGACTCTCATTATTTTAATCAGGATGGCTATAATTGTCCTTGCTTCTTTACAAGGCTCAATTTAACTTAATTGCCTTGTTGGTTCCAGTCTGAAGTGCTAATATCTGCCAGTTGCAGGTCACAAGTGACTCTTCTCCACCTGCCTCTGTACAATGGCAGGCAGGAAATTGTCCTGTCACTTGCTGGTGGAGGTGTTAATAGGCTGGGCTCAGGATCATGAGGCTGTTTCAGCTAAGCAAGTTGTGTGGCAGAAATACTTGGTTGCAATTTAATTTTGAAGGGAAAGTGAATATCACTTGAGATTGCAAAAGCAAATATGTGTAGTTTGGAGCCACATCCATCTGTTGGGCAGGCTGGAAGGAACTGGGTTGTCTGTTGGTTGTAATAATACTTCATGGTGTGTTGACTGCCATTTTCTCTTCAGTGCTGATCAGGCTCCTGCTTTTTTGTTTTTCTTTTTTGCCATCACGTCACAGTCAATTTATAGTAACCCCATAGGGTTTCCAAGGCAAGAGATAACGCAGGCGTGCTTTGCCATTGCCTTCCTCTTCAGTCTTGCTTGGGGGTCTCCCAACCAAATACTGAACTTTTTTAGCTTTCTGACACCCGTCAAGATGGGGCTATATCATGCCATTTCACATCCCTGTAGATTCTGCCTTGTTTCCTCTAAAATAAGGGAAGGCAATATACCTTTGGGATTGTCAGTTTTTGTTTAATCCATCACTATGACAAACTACAAAGATGACTTCCATATGTGTACATTATTTTTCTACAACTCAAAAAGCCAGGCTTTTTTGTAGCAGGAACTCCTTTGCATATTAGGCCACACACCCTTGATGTAGCCAATCTTCCTGGAGCTTACTGTAGGCACGGTAAGAAGAGCAATGTAGATTCTTGGAGGATTGGCTGCATCAGGAGTGTGTGACCTAATATGCAAAGGGGTTTCTGCTACAAAAACCCAGTCAAAAAGCAAAAATGAATCACATTGGCAAAGCATGTGGGGGCATCTTGAGAGTTCATCAGAGTTTTATTGGCCTTTGCCCCAGCTTGCCAGATGGCTGAGTTAATTCTTCTAGGAATAGTAAAGTGGAAACAATATTTTCCCTATTGTAGCAGAGGGCTGCTCAGTGACAGAAGTGTTTGAGTTACCTGAATAGACTAAGCTAAACATGGTGACAGGTGACACATGGACCTCTGTTGCTTTTTAAAACTTTAAATGGCAGACTGGAGCCACAGCAAGGGCAGGTGTTAATTCTTTGCCCCTGTGCCAATTTAACAGTCTCTCAGTTGCTCTTCTCAAGGAGTGTTTACTCTATGTTTCTATATGGCAGGAGGAGGTAAAACCAACAGATGACTACTAGACCACCTTAGGCTTCTCAGTCGCATAGGTGTTATGAACGTTTCTTGGAAAAAACAGTCGTGGTCCTTGGACAGTAGTTGAAATATTTGTTGCTTTTAGTGGTAGAAGCAAAGTCAACATGGGAAAAGCATCTGGTTCTGAAGCTGTCTATGCAGCCTGACTGATTTTATTAAGGGGCTGGTGATGACTAGTCTCCAGTCATCCACTGATATTGGTATGCAAACAACTTTCACAAAAGATGCATCAGTGTAAACTCTTATTTTGAAGTACAAGTCAATTTGGCAAGCAACTTCACAATCTTCTAGTTGCGCTGCTTATGCTTTGGGCTGTAGTGCAGGGGTGTCAAACGTGTATGGCCTGTGGGCTGCAACTGGCCCACACAGCACTCAAATCCATTCAACATCTGAAATCACCTTTATAAAGTTTATATCTCTGGCACTTCATGTTACATTTTATGTCACACATGGCCCATATTTACGTCAGACCTGTCCCTCATAACAAATGAGTTCAACACCTCTGGTGTAGTGACTGCAGGACCAATCAGAAGCTATATAGGTCACATATAGGATTCACAATTAATGTGAAAGTAAAGGTATCTGTTTTCCCTTCCTACTTCTCTGGCTTACTGGTAAAGCTGTGATGTGACTGGATAGAAAACCATTTTGCAGATGCTCCCAATAATAGCTCAAGGATCTCTATGCCTCTGTCCCAACATTAATGAAACAATGCTAATGCGATGGTCAAAAGCATTATGAGCTGGTTTGGTGTAGTGGTTAAGTGTGTGGACTCTTATCTGGGAGAACCGGGTTTGATTCCCCACTCCTCCACTTGCATCTACTAGCATGGCCTTGGGTCAGCCATAGCTCTGGCAGAGGTTGTCCTTGAAAGGGCAGCTGCTGTGAGAGCCCTCTCCAGCCCCACCCACCTCACAGGGTGACTGTTGTGGGGGAGGAAGGTAAAGGAGATTGTGAGCCGCTCTGAGACTCTTCGGAGTGGAGGGCGGGATATAAATCCAATATCTTCTTCTTCTTCTTATGTACTGAACCTGTCAAATTTGTGACACAGCAAATATAACCCAGTTTTAACCTTGTATGATTGGGAGATGTAACAGGACAAGCACTCTGGAAAATGTAGTGTTCTGTATCTTCTTTAGCAGCACCCTTAAAAAACTGTAATTCTCCAGGTCTTTTAGGAGAAAGCCTGATGGCTAGGTTAAACAAGTTTCATAAATATTTAAACACAGTGTAGTGTAGACGTAACTATAATTCAAAGCTTTATGGGCAGTAGATTGCCTTCGTCTGTTGTCAGTCAGTATCTAGCTTGATCATACTACAGCTGGACACCAGTGAGACTTTGCCAGGTTTGGTATGCAGTGTTAACCTCATCCTGAAGCTTTTGTATTGATTTCAATACAGATTAATTTCAATTTTTATTGTATAGATTTCAATAACCACAGAAATTATCAACTTCATAGAACATGGCCACTTTAGGGCAATTTGCACTCTTTGCTAGAATGTATTCAGTAGATATTCTTTTTTGCAGGGCAGAATTTGCAAGGCAGGGTGTCTTTCAGCCTTTCAACTCTCTGACTTCAGTGGACAACAAGGAAAGAGGGCAATGAAATCTGAAGGTTCTGTGACAAATGTTATCACTCCTTATACAGCAGATTAATGAAAAGGGTTTTGCATACATATTGACATTTTCTCTTCATATTGCAGCAATATATTATTAAGCTATTATGTTTCATAGTTTTAAGTAGTCTCTAAATACATCAGGTTCAGGAAAATAAATCAGGATTCTCCTGGCGTCAGAGGGATTTTGCAAAGCCAATCCGATGATGCTTCCGGTCAAACTCAGTGTAGTACTCTCCAATGAAACTGGCACCCAAAACCCACAGGGGGCCCAGTGGAGGAGGGATATCAAAAGCTGAGAAAGCCACAACACAGAGACCACTCCCATAACTGGAATGCTGCAGAGAGAATTGACCATCCAAACAAAGAAGTGAGTCAATAGGATAGTTTCCTGCCCTAACATCAGCTGTGAACTGCTTTCCTCATTTGGTCTATTCACTGGATCTCCATGTCTCACAATTGCCAACACTATCTGAGGGGACCAGTTATCATGGATCGAAGCATCTGCTCATCTATAGTTTTTACAGACATCTCTCTGAATCCTGCTCGCTTTCCAGGTATCAAGCTTCTTGTGCCCCTGATTCATGACTGCACTTCAGTTTTATTTTGGAAACATATAGCATTTGTTTTTGGAGTAAGGCCAATGTACAAGATAAATGTTCAAGAAACTTCCTTGTTATTGCTTTTTTGCCAGTAAAATACTTCACTTCCAGATTAATTTCCTCCATGATCACTACTACCCTTTGGCTGAGCAATCAAATGCATGGATTGCAAGTGAGTAATTTAAATTGCATTTACACGCCAGTCCCAGCCCTCTTTAAAGTGCTTGTAATCCCCACTGTGGCCATAAGGAAGTATTTAAAAGTTTGTGGGGAAACCATCCTTCTGTAAGAGTGCCTAACATTTCCTTCTCACAGGGCTCCTATACCTTTAACAGCACTTGACAAGCAGAATTCCAGTGAGTTAAGCATTTCCTATCACTGTGTTTGCTTTCCATAACATTATGATTTTCTTCCCTCCCCCAGCCCCCAATTTTACATAGCTGTTCTGTCTAGTGCTGAGTCAGCCAGAAAGAAGCTGTTCCGTTACTCTTTCCTTGCCCATTATTTGCTGGCAAACAATTCTAGTAGTCCCATGTTCCTTCCAGGTAAAAATGTTGCAAATTGAAGCACCCCAATTTTTAGACTGTTGGATCATGGATGTGAAAAAGCATCAGTTGAGAGATTTCTCTTTGTCCTTATTTTCCTGTTTCCCTTCCTACATATTCCACTGCTCATGTGACGCTCTCCTTCTGATGGCTTGGTCACACCATCATTATTATTTATGTCTCAGTTTATACACATGCTTCTATGATTACCACTTTTTAATGGGCAGAATATTTAAGTAATGAGTGTACTACAGTAACCTTATTTTCCCCAACATGGAGATGCTTTGATGGGAATAGTTTCAGCTCTTGATTTCTGCCTGTTGTTAATCAAGTTATTAATAAAATACATAATTCTCTACCTAAAAGATAGCAACACTTACAACACTTGTAATCATTTTTCCAACACTTGCAGGCATTTCTTTTTTGAGATCAGTTTTAGACTGAGGTGGCTTAAAATAATTAAGGGAATTATATATCATCCTTTAAGAAGCCAGTAGCCCATATAAGAATAACACCAATTTACAGTAAGTTATGGTCAAATAGAAGGAAGTATTTAGAATATTTTGTAGAATTCACTACTCTTGATAAAGGTAATTTTAGACAACTTCATGGAGGGCAAGTCTATTGATGGCTATTTGCCAATCTAATGAACTGAAACCTTTATCAGAGACAGGCAATGCACTTCTAAGTACTAGGTGCAGGGAACCAACAAGAGCTGATGACCGTCACCATCTTTCCAAACTTGGGGAATTTTTAGAGATGTTTGGCTGAGGACTGAGAAGATGGAATGCTCCATGAGATGGATCTTTCATCTGATTGAGCAATTAAATTCTTATGTTTTCAATAAGCAGAATCAGTCTATAACTGTTCCTTGATACAGGGTACATACATTTCCTTGCTCCACTGCATAGGATACTCCCTTCTCATTTCTATGATGCATGCAATAAATATTGGATATCAAGTACAAATAAGTGTATCTAGCCTAACTCCTACTTCGCCTGCTTTCTCTATGTCTATCCCACTTATTGCAAGTTGTTATAGAACTTCTCACCTGGAGGACATAGGCAGAGCCGCTGAGCATATAGGGTCTGCCTTCAAAGATAAAGGAAATATCAGGCAGAAGCTGGACTTTGCTACATTCAACCACATACTGCAAGAGAAGAAAGGAGTTACAAAGAAAAAGAAGGTGTTTAGGCCGCATTCCCTGTGGGGGAAGAGTTTAAAGTTTCACATTTCAGGCAAGAGGAGAAGCTTATTTCGTCCAATATCAGAGCAACTCTCTCTCTCCTACCCAAATTTTAATGCATCAAGATTTAACATACATATTCTTCTACTAAAAGCTGTCCAATATTTTTGACTATATCAGCAAATTACTCACAAGAAGAAAGGGCAGTAGAAAAGTTGCCAGTTTTAAACTCTGAAACTGTACCTTTTACTTTCTAAGTTCTAGGGCAGCTAGAGAGTCTTTCAGCAAGACAAATAAACTTGAGGGGAAACAAACTTTTCCTTTGTTTCCTGGCCCCACCACTGCAGTAGAAAATGAGTATGTGGAAGAAAATATCCAGTTTACTTACATCTTTTTCTGAAATCAAGGTTGCTCCAATGGCTTTCATCAGGACTGACACAGAACTAGTTGGACCAGTAATAAAGGAAGTCCCAGTGTCTACAGCTGCTGTGCAACCATCTTGACAGAACAATATTTCATCTCCTATAGATACCCTGTAGTGAAAGTAAAATAGCTATTGGATTTCCTTTCAATTTTGAGACAACCCCTTATATATTTTTTCTCTGTTTGCTCCTTTTTAAAACCCTAAGGTAATTATAATGATGCAGTGACTGAAATGCCTCATACTAAACCTGATGAATTCTCCTTTGTTTTGAAAACTACACATATGAAATGGCTGTGAATACTTACATAATAACACAGATGGAGACAAAATTCTTGTGAGGATAAAACTGAGGGGAGAACCATGTTGTCTTGTGACAGTTGCAGAAAGGGTGGGATAAAGATGTAATAAATATATAACTCATTTCAGGAAAGCCTGAGCCCCAAAAGTGACAGTTTTTGAACAGAATTTAAATAAAAGTTATAACTTTTCCTGAGCCACGAGAACTAAGCACTGATGCAACCTTTCCAGCCCTCCTTCTCATGATCTACCTAAGTTCAGAGAATTAGTATTGCTATCAGATGGCCATTTAGCCTCTGTTTAAAAACCTCCACAGAAGAAGAGCCCACCATCTCTAAAGAAAGCCTGTTCCACTGAGGTACCACTCTCACTGTCAGGATGTTCTTCCTAAAGTTGAGCCAAAACCTCTTGGTTCTGGTCCGACGTTCTGGGGCAACAGAAAACAACTCTGCACCATCCTCTATATAAGCCCTTCAAGTACTTGAAGATGGTTATTATATCACCTCTCAGTCATCTGTCCATAGGCATTGGATCCAATGGCGAAATGCTGGAAGGTTCTAAAAAATATTGGGATGTTCCAGGTCAAGCCTCCTCCTATGATACAGACAGTTATTTTCAACTGAGTGCTCCTTATAAACTCAAAGGTGAATTGTCCTGAGCTTTTCTCCTCCTCCTGCTCCAGTACAGTGTAGGAAAGCCAGCATGGGTTCTTACTAGGGAAGAAATGCTTTGGACTCCAGTAAGTACATATTTAGGCACAAGCAAGCATATTGGTGGGTATCATGTTACCAGCAGGGTTTTTGTTGGAGAATTTTGGGTTAGTTATAAGGGCACAATTAAGCTCAGTGATGCCACACTGTATTTCCCAGGGTGACCAAGGACATTTCCATTTCCATCTCAAACATAGGCCTGAGTCTGGATTGAAATAGGACAAGACAATCTATCTCCTCCAAATCTGCCTGAAACTGTGTATCAAACCACCCCTTAGGCACCTTCCCAAAAATGGAATGGTGGCCACTGAGTGGTAATTGTTTAGATAAGTGGAGTCAAGGGATGCATTCTTCAGGAGCGGTCTCACAACTCCTGAAGCCACCTAATGAACCCTGCCCAGCTTGATATCGATACCCACAAAGGTCAAATCTAGATATGGTGGGCCATTCATATAACCAGCATTCATATTACCAGGACAAGACTGCACTCTAATGGCATCCAACTATGGAATCTAGTTCACAACAGGTACAAGTGATTTTATCCACAAAACACATCACATGTTTTCAGCCTGTATGTTTTCTAGTCCTATATTAGCAAAAGTCTGGGATAAAAGTTCCCTCAATCTGGTAAAGCTTTACTGAAAAATATTGAATGGACAAAATGGTGCCAGAGAAGTGAGCTTGCTTTGTTGCCATTATCATCATAGAGTTGGTTCAATAATATGCTGTAACCTTCTTTTAGTCATATTAACTCTGAGGTTTTTTACACTTGAACTCTAACCATCTGCCTAGTTTTCATCACTCTAAGCTCCTTGGTGACCAGGGAGCATTGCAGGATCTGCAAAAGGGAAGAGGGCACTCAGGAGCAATCATGGCCAAAGCTCAGATCATCTATCAAGGAGGACCATCCTTGCTGGCTAGAAAATCCCCAGGAAATGCCAGGAAACCTTCTTGGATCCATCATCTTCCTGGGGCAGACCAACCTAACCAATCCCTCAGCCTCATGGAGGTTCTGAGTCTATATCTTAACAGGTAATGGTCCATGACAACCCATGCCTTTGTCACCAGAGAAATTCCCCAATTATCAAGACATGAGTCATGGCTGAGTAGGAATTTGAACTCAGATTTTTCCAGTCCTAGTCTAACCATTACAGTACACCGCTTGCCTTAAATTCTGAATTTTAAAAAGGAAAACCAATAGCTCATCTCTTCCATCACCTTCAAATTACACTGAATAGCATGCTAAATGAGAAGTAAATCTAAAAAATAATTATGTCTTTTCAATAAAGCCTCCACATCAGTCTTCAAGTTTGTTTTATTATCTCCAAGTCAGCCAACACAGAGAACATAAAACCACATCCTACAGCTGCAAGGTTCACTCCCTACTTCCTATCTTAACTTATATATAACCCTCTTAAAGGGACATACACCACATCTCCCCCTTTGTCAATTCATAACATAGTCCTTCATCCAAACAGATGGCCGTCTTGTTCTTTTCATCCTCTCTGTTGCTGCAGCTGGCAGTGCCTCTTGAGACCGTAATGGTTGTGCTACTAGTGTCTCTTGAGGTGTATCTAAGAGTTCCAGCTGATCCCTTGAATTAGTCCCCTCACAAACAGGACCAGCCTCATTTTGAATCCCTGGTAACAAAGGAGATTCGTCTAATTCAAAACTCCTTCCACTAGAATGTGCAGATACCAAATGAGATGCATTCCATACTTGCCCATCCGCTAATTTATAGGTATATGGTCCTCTCCTCTCAATAAGTTCGAGGGGTGGGGTGAACCGACATGCCCCCTTTCGTAAAATTCCCGGTCTCCTTACTCTAACAAAAGAGCCACACTCAAACTTAACATCCTTAGCACCTCTATGTCTATCTGTATATGCCCTATATTTTTCTTGCTCCTGATTCACTCTTTTCTTCAATTCCGAATCTGACACAACATCAGTCCTTGCCTTTAAAATCCCAGTAACATTTAACTTAGTACGCATCTCCCTCCCATGCAACAATTCTGCTGGGGATCTTTGTGTTGTGGCATGCCTTGTTGCCCTATATACTTGTAAAAAATCAGTTGTAACGGTAACCCATGCCTTTGCTTCCAATTTAGCTGTTTGCAAGCTATCTTTCAAACTTCTATTAAATCGTTCGTTCTCTCCATTAGCTTGCGGGTAATACACTGATGACCTCCTGTGTATAATATTTCGCTCCGCAAGGAATGTTTCAAATTCCACAGAAGTAAATTGGGTGCCATTATCAGAGATCAACTCCTTAGGGTCCCCTTCCCTACTGAAAACTACCGCCAAAAACTTAATCACAGCAGCTGATGTGGCCTGTGATGTAAATGCTATCTCTGGCCACTTACTAAAATAGTCTGTCAGTATAATAGCATAGCGACATTCAATAGGGGCAGTATCAAAAGGTCCCACAATGTCAATAGCAACTTTTTCCCAAGCAGAATGTGGGAATGCGACCGGCTGTAATGGTGTGGGATGTGTAACCGCTGTCTTATCATGTAACTGGCAGGTGACACAAGCCTAAATGGCTGCCTCCACTTGTGAATCCATCCCAGGCCACCAATACAAATCACACAATCATTGTTTTGTGCGTACAATTCCTTGATGCATATCATGAGCAAGAGCTACAAATGTAGGTTGCAATTCTTCTGGGACAAGCAACCGATGTGTACCTCATAAAATACAGCCATTTTGTAATAAGAGTTCATCACGTACTCTAAAATAAGGCAACAGTTCTAACTCCATTCCATTTTCCTTACTAGGCCATTTATTCATCAAAAATCCCCTTAGTTTCTGCTGAACTGGGCATGCCAAGCATGTAGCTTGAAATTTCTGATGAGTCCACCTCCTCAATAATATCCTTCTCCATCAATTTCTTAAGCTCTTCTGACACAGCATCTCTCACAGCAAATGGCAATTGTCGTAACTTCTGTTGCACAAGGTTCACATTAGACCTCACTTTTACTTTATGGACAAATCCCTTTGCACACCCAATCTCCTGTACCAAGGTATCCCCACTTACAGAAGTATTCCCACTCTGTATAGACTCAGCCTCCAGTTGTGGGGCCACAACACAGCCATCCACTACCATCAGCTTTAATGCAGCAAATAAGTCTCTGCCAAGAATAGGGGTACCATTAGGCACAACATAAAATTCTGCAGGGGCACAACTTGCACCACATTTCACTTCAGCAGACAGGCAACCACATAAAGGTATTTGGTTTTTTAAATAACAAACCAGTTGTAATTTTGGTTCCACTAATGGTACATTCCCAAAACATTGCAAATACAATGCCTCAGATAGTATAGCGACTGCTGACCCAGTGTCTAACATCAACTCAGTTTCATGACTCTCCCCCAAGGGACTAACAGTTATCTTAACAGTACACATAATTCTTTTTGCTTCAGAGAGACTTCTATTCCCATTCACGTTCAAAACATTTACATCAGGTACTTGGATTGCATGCACCTGATTATTCTGGTGGCTATAACAAGTCTTTTAAAAAGTCCAAATTTTTTGCAATTACTGCATTGTACTTCTTTTGCAGGACACTTAAGGTCATTTGCCAGGCGTTGTATAGAGCCACAACGGAAACATGTTTTTATTGGCATTGTGTGTCTCTAATTTCCTGGTTTTCCAACCTGTTCCTTCAGTTCTTTTACAGAGTCTTGACTTTGTCTTGGAACTTTCTGCAACAGTTCCACTTCTTTTATTCCATCTCCAGTGCCCAAACTTATCATCTTGGTTTCATTCAAAGCTGCTTCGGTTTGTGTTACTATTGCTATAGCTTTATCCAAAGAAAGTTCTGGTTCTAAAAGTAACCGCTCCCTTATGCGAGGTACAGCTATCTTTTCAACCAGCTGGTCTCTGATCATCTCATCAGCCAACACTCCAAACTCACAGGGGCCAATTAAGTCTCTCAAAGCTGCAATGTATTGTAACTCTGACTCCCCCAGTTTCTGTTCACATTGACGAAATTTATAACGATAAGCAACCACATTAACCTTGGGCACAAAAAACCCCTTCAATGCAGTAAGAGCCGTCTCATATTTATCATCCACAAGAGGGAGTGTATAAAAAATACACTGTCCTTCTACTCCTAGGGAGTGGATAAGCAATGCAAGCTTATGTTCTTCAGACACCGCAGTGTCACTAATTGCAAGCAGGTAATTGTCAAACATGCAGATCCATGAGATGAAAATAATTGGAGGCTCACCTCGATTTTGCAAAAAAGGTACCGGTGGATTCAAAGGCAAAAATGCCATCCCTCTTTCGTCGCCAGTTTATGTCATGTCTCTTCAATAAAGCCTCCACATCAGTCTTCAAGTTTGTTTTATTATATCCAAGTCAGTCAACACACACAACATAAAACCATGTCCTACAGCTGCAAGGTTCACTCCCTACTTCCTATCTTAACATATATATAACCCTCTTAAAGGGACATACACCACACAGTCTAAAGCTAAAAATTGTATCCAGCAATAGAGACATCCAAAAACGAGATGCTTGGTAATATACTGAATAGTGTCGTAAACATTGAATAGATTTATGTCAGAGAATCCTGGGTTAGTTATAAGGGCACAATTAAGTGCAGTGATACCACACTGTATTTCCCAGGGTGACCAAGGACATTTCCATTTCCATCTCAAACACAGGCCTGAGTCTGGATTGAAATGGGACTAGACAATCTATCTCCTCCAAATCTGCCTGAAACTGTCTATCAAACCACCCCTTAGGCACCTTCCCAAAAATTTCTCTATTCAAGGCAGTATGGAGTCTAAACATGGCACTTAGATAAAAGGTTACAAAATAATGGGGGGAAATCAGAAAAAATGTTATGATTTCAAGAGGTAAAGGAATCAGTTATTGGCAGCTTCTTTAGATGAAAAGATAGAAACAATAGACCTGAAAAGCAAGGTTAGTGAAGATAATGTACCACAGATTGAAGAAGCACTTCATGATCTTGAACAAAAAGTTGAAGATTTGGATAAGAAAGAAAACCGAGGGGGATTAAAGACAACAAATGGGAATTCTAGACCAGAACATTTCCCAAGATCTTGAGCAGAGAGTAGCCTCACTGTAATCCCCAAACCAGGGAAAGACCCTCAATTTACCACTTCATACAGATGAATAAGTTTTTTTAAAAAATTATGATTATAAAATACTAGCAACAATTTTAGCATCTCAGTTAGCATCTAAACAAATACATATCAGAAGATCAAACAGGACTTCTATCAAACCATCATTAAACAGATCAAACAGGACTTCTATCAAACCATCACCAGGAAACTGCTAAATCTGATACAATTTGTTTAAAATAAATAGAAACAAACCATCTTTCTGTTTCTTGATGCAGAAAAAGCATTTGATTGAGTAGAAAATAATTATCTATTAGAATGTTTATAAAATTTAGTTTTGGTAACTATTTCATCTTGCTGGATCTGAGTTTGCCCCCCCCCCCCAAAAAAAAACCCTATGAGGGCTTTAAGGTAGAGAAAGTGTTAGCTAGCCCAATGGCTGGGCCAGGGCTGGTTGATATTGGAAAGAGTGAAAAATATCAAGTTTAAAACAAGAAAGTTAATAGGATTAAACATAAAGGCTTGGTAAGGGATATTTGAGATAGTCCTGAACAACATATTTTGAAGAATGAAGCAAAACTGTATGGTTAAATCATTATGTGTTGACTCTGTAAAATCATGTTTAAGCAAGAATAGATCAAAGAAAGAATAGGAAGAGAACATGTTGGCAGGTCATGATAAAAAACTTCATAGTGTAAAAAAGTTTGTATATCAAGTAGAATGATCAAGAGCCAAACACTGAGTAAGGACATTTCCATTTTTGGAGGATGGTGGAAGACAGGAGGGCCTGGCATGACTTTGTTGATGTTCACTGGATACTATAGCAACCTGATTAAAGATTCCCACTGTGAAATTTACCTCTAAGCATTGAAAAAGTATATAAAGTTGCTGCTTCACTGCAATACTCCAAACAAATTATGCATGCAGAGGTACACTGTTGGGTCTAACAGATGGCCACCACATATCAATCCCATCCAGAATGTCCATCCTGGTGGCAAACTGGTAAGACCCTTTGCACACATTTTTAACCAGCTGGTCTGTTGTTGTCCATGAGTTGTGTCTTTCTGATCCCAGGCAATCAGGGCACTAGACAGAATCGAGGATCCTGTTTTTACAGACAGAACCTGGAATGAATTCAAGTGATAGGAAAACCGGTCCTAATTTATACAGGTAAGCGCTATTTGGTCTTTGGGCTGAGGGTAGTAATTCCAACTGTAAGTCCCTATTAGAAAATAAAAAGGGGCACATGGTTGCCTTTCACAGAAATGGGTGAAGGAAGTTCAAAGAAGCCTTTGACTCCACTTGATTGTATGGTTAAGAACTGGACTAAAATCATGGGACCTGGGGATAAAGTGATGGGATACTCACCCCAGAGATTGATTAAATATTCCATTATTGTTTGGTCAGATTATACCTTAGATAATGGGAAGAAATGGTTTATGGAAGGCACATTTGATTTTGTGACTGTTTGAGATTTAATTAGGTAAAATGGATGAAGAAATGTATATTAGTTCTTGAATGTATGTTATGTCAACACCAGGTATGTTGGATGGTTGTGCCCCAATTCCTAGAAAACCGACACAAATGTTGGCTATGGATACTAATTTTATACCTGTAACCTTGTCCCCATTTAATATGTGGTGTAAGGGGTATGGAAATAAGATAGGAAAGGAGAGAGAGAAAGATCCAGGGGAGGAGGATGATTTAGACCAGTGGATCAGAGGATAGGGGCTGTCCAGTTTTCAGGACCATCTCCAGTATATCCTGGATGGTCGAATGGGGCTGCTCCTATGGCACTCTCAATTCCTACTGGTCTAAAGGTGTCAGAAATCCAGGAGGATGTGATCCCAGGGACATCTACATTTTATTCTGCTTCTCCTACTTCCCCCACCTCTACTACATCTACCTCATCCACTTTTCCCCTCTCTTCAATGGGTACCACCCCTAAAAGTCAGCAATTGAATCATTTAATTTAAAATCTCACTGTTAAAGCAAGTATGACCCGGACTGAGGAATAGATACTAGCTTTACATGAAGGAACAGCTGAAATCGAAAGAGAGATTGATCAACATTGTCTGCACACTCCTGATAGTTGAAAGGAGCCAGACTGCTTGGTATATCCAAGCTTTTTGCTTAGAGAGGCTGGGGAACCTCAAGGGACTGCGTATGTATATGCCCCCTTTACTGATTTACATAACTGGAAAAAAGAAATGCCCTCTCTGCAGGAAGATAGTAAAAAGGTATACCAGGAATTTGCCACCATAATTGAAGGGTATCAGCCCATGTGGCTGGATTGTCAACGGTTGCTAAACACCTTTCTTACCCAAGAGGAAAAACGATTAGTGATTGAAAAGGCTTGTCAAATATATGAGACTGAGCAGCAGGAAAAGTGGGAGAATGCCATTGCAGTGGATATGGTTATCCCATGAGTTGATCCCAAATGAGGACAAACATGTGTACTACTAATACAACCATTTGTCACGTAGCATAAAGTTCTTTTCCGATTAGCTTTAAAGCACCAGTGGTGCAGTTGGACTCCAACTCCATGACACCCTGTAGTCTAATTAATGCAGCCCCTACTTGGGCTACACTGTACATGGGAATTATAATCTCATCCAGACATTGACCTTCTGCAAGGACACCATAATTTGTTAAGATTTTCCCAGTCTCTGATGGTAATTTCTTACTCTTCTTTCTGGTATTTTTTTCATTACCCTAACATGTGAGTAAACCGTTCCAAGATAACAAGTACCAGACCATTGTGCGGGGAGACTCTGATAAGCTTTTCTTCCACAAATAAAATAATGGTCCACTGAAGTGACAAACTCCTGATTGCATCATGTGCTCATCATCAATTGAGCATAATATTTGCTCAAGGACAGATACCGAGGTGTAAAATGAAAGACACAAGTATGCCCCATTTATCTTATATTCTACAGAGCAGTGACTCACACCTAATTCTACTTGTGTCCCATTACAACTCCAACAGGCTAGTCCTTTCTTTTCAGCTGACAATTGATAAAAATGGTAATTTGGTACTGCCCATGTCTCATTTCTGTGAAACGCAGTTACAGTACTATAGCAACTTTGTTAATGTTCACTGAATACTCTAGCAACCTGATTAAAGATTACCACTGTAAAATCTACCTCCAAACACTGAAAAAGTATGAGCTCCATGTCTGATGTTAATAAGTACTGAAATCGGGTTCCATCACAGCAGTCACTTGAACTGAAGAAAAATTTATTGAAAGTTTTCCAGTATCCAGAAAAGGGTCTTCATTTGGTTGATTCATCATTGTCTCTTTGTATAAATGATTTGGAAGTCTATGGACTCCACTTATGGACATATCATTGTTTTTTTCTAGGGAATATTATTTTATTAATATTCATGTGCTGATTTTTGGTGTCTGTGAGCCTACTTTGCTCTGTTAAATTATTATTTGGCTGTTAGCCATTGGCTAGATATTTTCGCAATATTAAAGTTTTGCAATTTGCTAATTGTTGCTGTGATTCATGCTTGGTGGTTTCTTGTTTTGCATTCCTTACACTGAGCTCCCTTGTATGTTGAACAATTTGGTATTTGCTCTAGCAATTGAATCTTTTGCTTTGATGGTGAATAAAATCAGAAGAGGTTCAGTGTGTGAAAATTAATGGGAATATAAGATTAATTTATATTCAGATGATGTCATCTTTCTAACCCAGTAGAATTTGAAAAAAATCAAAACAAGTATTTGATAAGTATGCGTTATATCTGGTTATAAACTTAACATAGGTCATTTCTTATTTAATTCATTTGTACCCTGCCTTTCTCCCCAATGGGGACCCAAAGTGGCTTACATCATTCTTCTCTCCTCCATTTATCCCCACAACAACCCTATGAGGTAGGTTACACTAAGACAGTGTGACTGGTCCAAGGTCACCCTGAAAGTTTCCACAGCAAAAGAGAGGATTTGAACCTTGGTTTCTCAGATACTAATCCAGCAGTCTTCATCTTTCCTTGTTAATAATAAGCTCCTTTGACCAGAGGTCTTGAGCCATAAAATAAAACCACAGTACAAATATCAATAACAATTGCAGAAGGCAGTATGGAATAACAAGTTATGGATTATAAAATTAAAATTCTTGAGAGTGAGAGTAGTCATTTACAGAAGGAGCTGAAGAGTTTTAAAATTTAAAAAATCAAGAGAGATGAAAATGATTATACTAATGAAGTATATTCATGGGTTTCTAGGAAGGTTAGAAGAGTCTCTTTTGAAGAGCCACTGATCCTGTGTATAGTATGTTAATACATAGACAGAACAAGAAACACAGTAGCAAGAGTTTTCCAGTGCCAAATGAGTTTCTTAATATGATAAATTAACCAGTGTGTTTTTAAAATGTATTTATTGTTTTTAAGTGTCATCATTGGTTTGCAAGTTCTGCTATATGAAAAGGTGCTTGTATGAGTGTTTTAATTATGTTCTCTCTCAAAGAGAGATTCATTGAAAAAAATCAAGAGAGAAGCACATACTGAGCTGTAGCCGATGTGAAATTGCTGCTGGAGACACTCTGCATCGCTCTTTTTGAAAATTGTGTAAAGAATCTATATAATTGAATCAATATACATGTTTTGGACATTTGGACTGATTTCTATATACTTCTTAGAAAATTGGTCACTAGCTTGCATTTTTTGTTGGGTATTTTAAATTGGCAGAAGGAGCATTTGTGAGGGACTGGACAGAAAAAGAAGATATGAAAAGCAAGGGAATGTTAAGAGTGGTGTTACTTACCCTTGGAGATCAATGTGCCAGTAGCCTTTCTGGCTAACACTGTGATAGTGGAAGTCTCCTGTATAGTAAGAGGGATCACTGCCTCCTAGGATGATTTCTCCCCCTGTGTTTGACTGAGAATTTCTATGTCAGGAGAGAAAACAAAACAAAACAAGTTTCTCTATTCTGTCCTCTGAATGACGCTAGTGCACAGATAGGGTGGTGAGGAGAGGGACTGATCCATATGAAATTTGCTTCATGAGTGGCTAGATGGGAACTAAGGCAAAGCAGAACCCTACTCCAAGGTGTCTATCAGTGCCATCCTACAAAAGCAGGGCTTATATACTAACTTGTGTGAGAGTGCTTAAATTCTACCTCCTGTGGAATTTACTACCTAGAACTGGACTGCAAAGGGAATTGTTGGTGAGGTGGTTGTGTTTTGTTAGAGCTGGGCTTTCCTTCTTAGTTGAAGGCTCTGTTTTAAACAATAAGGGAGGCTTTCAGCAACAGACCCAAAAGTTTAGCACCTTCCTTCTACTCCCTACTCCTTTTTCATCTATGCATAATTTTATAAACCTCTATCATGTCCCCTCCCGCAGCTGTGTCTTTTCTAATCTGAAAATCATGGAGTCTTCAGCATTTCCTCACAGGAAAGGTGCTCCAATCCCTTAATCATCTTAGTTGCCTTCTTCTGTACTTTTTCCAGTTTATAACATATGGAAGCACGGAGCACTTAGTGCTTGGTGATTATATTGTGCTTTCCCTATCATGAGATTTATATCTGTTTTGCTTAATCCAGTACTGCACTCTGTCATTCCATGGAGTTCTTGTCAGAGTAAACTAATCTCAACCAGAAGCTAGAACAAAGTCTTGGTTTCAGTTTTGGGATTTCCATATAGTTCTGCCATTGCCCTCAGTTCTCCCTGACTGCTTTCTAATTATCTCACTCAGGGGCCATCTTAAAAATACTTTCCAGCACCTTTTGGGACAAGCTGTTCAGTTTTACACACCTTTCAAAAATAAATGCCTTAAAATTACTTCTGTTTTATGCAAAAGAGAAGTTCTAGGGCTCAGGTGTCCTTGGAAGACATATTCACTTGTCTGGAAACTGTGTCCCCTATTCCCAGGTGCATTTGCTTTAGACATCGAGGGAATCGCCCTCTACATTTGGGTAAAGGCTCTCATTTCTTTATGAAGATAGATCCAGGTGGGTAGCCATATTGGTCTGGAGCAACAGAATAAAGTAAGAGTCCAGTAGCACCTTTAAGACCAACGAAGTTTTATTCAAGGTATAAGCTTTTGTGTGTTATACGTGTGTTACAGCTTATTTCTTTATGAGAAGAGTTCTGGTATTCAAGCACTGAATTTAGACTCAAATTAATCTCTACTTTTATTTCAAATCCTGATTTTTCTTTAAATATGCAAAGCTGGCAAGCATTGGGAGCACTGGATGGCAGAAACTTCTTTGAATTCCTAGAGTATGATGTCATGAGACTCTAAGAATTTTAAAACACTCTATGGATTTACCCAGGGGTTGTTTTGTAGAAAAATAGGTGGTGGAGCTCATCCAGGAATTGTTATGCAGCTGCACCTACTATTCAATGGACAAGGTGGGAAGGAGGAGGTGGAACTCTCAGAAAGGTTCAGGAGCTGTGCTCCTGTGAGCTCCCGCTGAATCCAAGGTCTGGATATACCATAGATGTTTTTGAAATTCCTAGAGCATCAAAATATCATTTCTTATTTTGAAACAGAAAGTTAATTCCAAGTGCTGTTTCCCCCCAGTTCCCTTACCCCACACCAGGGAACTCACTGGGAGGCCACCTGCCATTGCTTGGTAAGTGGCAACCCTAGGATTTATAATCACCAAGCACTATCATGTCGCTGAATTCAAAGTATTACAAAAATACTATTCAAATCAAGTTTGAGTCCGGTAGCACCTTTAAGACCAACAAGGTTTAATTCTGGGTATAAAGCTTGTACAAAATAGGGTTGCCAGCCCCCAGGTCCTGGTGTGGGATCCCCAGTTTCAAGGCCTTCTCCCCACCATGGACCAGCAGAGGAAACCCCTCCCCTAAATTGGGACATTGCTGCATAACATCCCTGATAACGCTCTGGTTTTGGGGCAGAGCTCTATGATTTAAGCCCAATTTTACCATAGAGTTTGCAACAAACAAACCCAGAGCATTCCCACACATGAAGTCCTTGATGTGATAACAGCACTGACCTCATTGCTTCAGGGACATTGCATGATGTCCCCACCCCTGCTTCCCAGAATGCCCCCCAAATCCCTTCTCTAGATCAACAAGGGGACCTGCCAACCCTAGTACAAAAGCTTATACCCAAAATTAAACTTGGTCTTAAAGGTGCCACTGGACTCAAACTGTGGTCTGTTGCTTCAAACCCACATGGCAATCCACCTGAATCTACTATTTAAACTAGTCTAAATTATCTACTGTTCCTATGGTACAATCCTGAGCAGAGTTACACTCTTCTAAGTCCATTTATTCCAATGGACATAGAAGAGTGTCATTCTTTTTAAAGTGGTACTGTTAGTCATCTTTGGTGTAGGCTTTTTGTTCCTAACAACAGCCACCTGCTGTAATAGACAGAGAACACTTCCTCCTTCAGGACCCTCTGAGAGATAATCCGGTCAAACACTGGAATAACACCATCTATGGCCTGGCTGGGATATCCCATACCAAGTACCCCATCAAATTTCGCATAGATGAAAGGGTCATTGGTTAGTGCTGTGGCTTCTGCAAACTCTTGGAAGACAGGAATATCAGCAACCTAGAGAGAAGCATTAAAAAAGATTAAAGGTTAGTGCTATGGAGCAAATGAGGGTCACATCAGACATAGTGTTGCCATGTCTCCTGCTAAAGTAAGAAACCTCCTGGGAAACTCTGGAAACAGAGGAATGGGGGGCACTAGCTGGCATTGTTTCAGTGCAGTGACATCATTTCCAGTAAAACCAGATGTAGGAGTTGCAAAAACTCTATTATCAGTCCCCATCCCCAGAATGCTGCCAGGGATTGCAAACTGCAGTATAATAGCCCTAATTAGGCATGACTCAGGAGTTCTATGATCAGATCTTCCAAACTTCCAGGCTTTCTTTTTAAATTACAGCCTTTTAGACACTGATTTGGGTGGGAATGAGGCACAGGGGAAAGGGAATTTTGCCTAATTGAAAATACTCTGGAACATTTCAGATACAAACATTTGATTTAGGCCTTAGTTTTAGCTGCAAATTAGGCTAAGGGGTTTATCAAAGGCTTCCCTTGAGGAAGTGGGTTTTGAGAAGGGATTTGAAGGCAGCAGCATGTAAGTATCCTAGAAGCTTCAGTACATTTTCCTCTCCTACCACCCTTCATGAGGAAAGCAGGATGATATCAAGCCAAAGTCCCCAGCAGTGCTTTGTATGCTGGCTGTCACTGGCTTGCTCCAAGTTTTGCCTACATGAGGTGGTGATGTGAGTCAGTCTTTGATTTTGTGATTTGTGCTTCCTAAATGAAGCATGTGTAGTGTATCAGGAAATGTCATGCGACCCGACGGGGGGGGCAACTGGGCAGTCCCAGGAGCCCCAGCGCCGGGAGCCAGTCCCCGCCTATCTCCAGCTGTGGCGGGAAGTTCAACGGGGCTGGATTGGCCCGACCAACCCAGTAGGCTGTACCCGGGATTGTACATAAGCGGGACCCGGCCCACGTGTTCGCCCCCTTGCAACGTGCTCCTAATAAACCATGTTGCCCTACTCTCGTCTCCGCTTCGAGTACGTTACACTGGCGACGAGGATGGGATACTAGCCTCAGCGGCTACGACGGAGATCGGGGCAACAAGCGACTGCCGCCGCCATCATGGCCAACCAGGGCGGAATCACCGGCTACCTCGAGCCCTTCGACCCAACCAATCCAGAGGGATGGGAGTCCTACGCGGAGCGGGTCGAGTTCTACCTCCGGGCCAACAAGATCACTGACGCCGGAGCAAAGAGGGACGTTCTCATGAGCGTCTGCGGGCCTGCCACGTTCGAGATCGCCAAGGGTCTCTCGGCACCCGCCCGTCTGGCAGAGAAATCCTACGACGAGATCATCCGACTCCTCACGGGACACTTCTCACCACAGCCTTCGCGGGTGGCTCGCAGGTTCCTGTTCCACAAACGGGACCAGATCGCGGGCGAGTCCGCCGCGGACTACCTGGCGGCCCTCCGCAAACTCGCCGGGAACTGCAACCTCCCCCAACTGGAGGAAGCCCTGGCGGACAGATTCACGTGGGGCCTCCGCGACGAGAGGCTCCAGCAGAAGCTCTTCGCCAAAGAAGAGCTTACTCTCCAGGCCGCCTTCAGCGAAGCGGTGGCATGGGAACGAACCGCACGAACGTTTCCCCGGGCCAAGATGGAAGCTGCCCACCACGGAGAGCTGGACCACGACGGCCCCGAGGAGGAGGAAGCCCATCAGCTACGCCGCCCAGCCGGGACACCCAACAGAGCGACCCAACGCCCCCGAGCGACCGACCGACCACCAGCGTCGGAGAGAGCCCCGGCCACCAAGTGCGCCAGCTGCGGCGGCCCCCACGAGCGGAGAGACTGCCAGTACCGGACCTGGGACTGCAGGAGCTGCGGAAAGACCGGCCACATTGCCAGGGCTTGCCGAGCCAAGCCCAACCGCAGGAAGCCGACCACGTACCACGAGTCCGCGGAGTCCCACGCGGTAGACTCTACGTCCCTACAGGTACTGAACTTGCCCCACGATTCCCCCGATAAAATCAAAGTGGCGGTCCTTATAGAGGGGAACCCCTGCCAAATGGAGGTGGACTCAGGGTCCTCCATTTCCCTCATTGCGGAAGAAACCCTAAGAGAACTGTGTCCCCGCCAGCGGCTGCAACTTCGGCCGGCAGACTTCATACTCCGGGACTTCCAGAAGAACCCGGTGCAAATTGCGGGGTGGGCGCGGGTACAAGTCGAGCGGGGGTCCTTCCACGGCCCGCTGGACATCCTGGTGGTTAAGCGCCAGCTGGCCACCCTGCTAGGTCTGGCCTGGTTTAAACCCTTGGGAATCCGCGTGGAGGGGGTGGGCCAGACCATAACGCCCCGGGGGTTCGGGGAGATTTGCAAGGAATTCCCCGAGGTATTCGATGGGTCCCTAGGGAGCTACCGGGGGCCGCCCATCTCCCTGCCCCTAGACCCCACGGTCAGACCGATTCGGCTCAAGGCCAGGAGGGTACCGTTCGCCTTGAAACCTAAGATTGAGGCAGAGTTAGACCGCCTCACGGCACAAGGCGTCCTCGAGCCGGTGGACTACGCCACCTGGGAAACCCCCATCGTTACCCCCATCAAGCCAAACGGGGAGGTGCGGATCTGTGCCGATTATAAATGCACCATAAACAAGGCACTACAGGACAACCCCTACCCAGTGCCGGTGGTGAGCCATGTCCTGGCCGCCCTAGCGGGGGCTAGGATATTTGGGAAGCTAGACCTGGCCCAGGCCTACCAGCAGCTCCCAGTAGACAATAAGACGGCGGAGGCCCAAACGATCGTGACCCACAGGGGGGCTTTCCGGGTAAAGAGGCTTCAGTTTGGGGTTAGCGTCGCTCCGGGGATTTTCCAGAGCCTAATGGACGCTCTCCTTAAAGGGATCCCAGGAGTCCAGCCGTTTTTCGACGACGTTTTAGTCGCCGCTCCGGACCCCGAAGAATTCGGCAACCGCCTTCGAGAGGTGCTCCGCCGGTTCCAGGCAGCGGGGCTCAAGGTCAAGAGAGAGAAATGCTTGCTGGGGGTTCCACGGGTGGAGTTTCTGGGGTTCGCCGTTGACGCAGCAGGAATCCACCCCACGGAAGAAAAGACCCGAGCCATCGTGTAAGCCCCGGCTCCCACTTGTAAAGCGGAGCTCCAAAGCTTCTTGGGGGTGCTCAACTTTTACCACTCCTTCCTCCCCCACAAGGCAGCCCTGGCGGAGCCCCTCCACCGGCTGCTGGACAAAAAAGCCCCTTGGGTTTGGGGCAAACGACAGGCCGCGGCGTTTCAGGCGGTCAAGGACGTCCTGGTGTCCAATGCGGTGCTCCACCATTTTGACGAGGCCCTCCCCGTCATCCTGGCCTGCGAGGCATCGCCGTATGGGGTGGGAGCAGTCCTGGGGCACCAGCTTCCGGACGGGAGGGAGGTACCGGTCGCATATTACTCCCGCACGCTCACTTCAGCCGAGCGCAACTACGCGCAGATAGATAAAGAGGCCCTGGCAATCGTGGCAGGGGTCCGGAAGTTCCATGAGTATCTATATGGGAGAGGGTTCACCATTGCCACGGACCACAAGCCCCTCTTAGGTCTACTGGCCCCAGACCGACAAACCCCCCAAATACTCTCACAGCGCGTGTTGAGGTGGAACCAATTCCTCAACTCATACACGTACACACTGGTTCATAGGGCCGGCAAGGCTATGGGACACGCGGATGCGCTTAGCCGTTTGCCGCTTCCGGAGACGGGTCCGGACCCCGCACCCGCACACCAGGTCATGATGATAGAGAGCCTCCCAGAGCCGCCCCTCCACGCAAAGGAGGTGGCCAAGGCCACCCAGAAACACAAGACACTGGCACGGGTGCTCGACTGGGTGGTGAGGGGGTGGCCAGAGGGAAACATGGGGGAAGAATTCAAGCCTTACAAGGCGAGGAGGGAGGAATTAGCCGCACACAAGGGCTGCATACTTTGGGGCAGTAGGGTAGTGATTCCACCCCCGCTCCAAAGGCGTGTTCTAGAATCCCTACACGAGACTCATCCCGGCATAGTGCGAATGAAGGCTCTGGCCAGGAGCTACGTCTGGTGGCCGGGAATGGACGGGGAGATCGAGGGCTGGGTCCGCGGGTGCCAGACCTGCCAGGAATCACGGCCCGAGCCGCCCAGCGCCCCCGTCACTAGGTGGGAGTCCACCCGGAAGCCATGGTCGAGACTCCATATCGACTTTGCGGGCCCATTCCAGGGGCAAACCTTCATCATAATGGTGGACTCCTACACTAAATGGCTGGAGGTCATCCCCGTAGGGTCCACCTCGTCCACAGCCGCGATCAGAGCTCTGCGCAGGGTCCTATGCACACATGGCATCCCGGACACCATAGTCTCTGATAACGGGGCCGCCTTCACCTCAGCAGACTTCCAGGCGTTCCTGCAAAGATATCTGATCAGGCACATAAGGTCGGCTCCCTTCCATCCGGCCACCAACGGCCAGGCGGAGCGGATGGTCCGCACAACAAAGGAGGCCCTCGGCCGAATTGTACAGGGGGACTGGGACCACAGGCTGGCCGCGTTCCTCTTCGATAATCGGATCACCCCTAACCCGGTCACAGGAGTCAGCCCGGCTGAGCTCCTCATGGGACGCAAACTCATAACCCGGCTGGACCGGCTGCATCCCGACCGAGCTTCAGACACCCGCGGGAGCCCCGAAGTCCGTGACGCCGCCCGGGGCTTCTTCGCGGGCGACCCAGTTTTCGCCCGAAACTATGCAAGGGGCCCCGATTGGGTGGCGGGGCGGGTACTGAGGGTAACCGGGTCCCGCCACTACGACATATCAACGGAGGGGGGCCAGGTACTACGGCGGCACATTGACCAGTTGAGGCGCCGCACCCTTCCGGAGGCCCCCACAGACGCGGACGAGGCTATATCCAGCGAGGAGCCTAACGGAGACCGCCTAGAGGACGCGATCCCAACATCCGTGATGCGGGCGCCGGAGGTACCGGAACCGACCGAGCCCGAGGGATCCGCTGAACCGGACGGGCCGCCCCCGTCCACTCCAGGACCTACCGAGGCACCATCCTCGGCGGCCGCGCCGCCGCCACCGGGACCCCCCAGACGGTCCACTCGGGAGCGCCGGCCCCCCGCATACTTACAGGACTTTGTACATTAACCAGGGGGGGAGGGGTGTAGTGTATCAGGAAATGTCATGCGACCCGACGGGGGGGGCAACTGGGCAGTCCCAGGAGCCCCAGCGCCGGGAGCCAGTCCCCGCCTATCTCCAGCTGTGGCGGGAAGTTCAACGGGGCTGGATTGGCCCGACCAACCCAGTAGGCTGTACCCGGGATTGTACATAAGCGGGACCCGGCCCGCGTGTTCGCCCCCTTGCAACGTGCTCCTAATAAACCATGTTGCCCTACTCTCGTCTCCGCTTCGAGTACGTTACAGTATGATCATAAACATATATGATATTTATGGACTGTGAGATGATGAAAGGTAGAAATAATTTTACCAAAGTTCAAGGCTTGGGAGAAATGTGGTATCTTGTCTCTGACTTCTAGCCACCTTTCAGAGGCTTCTAAAACAGTGGCTCCTAACCCTTTTGGCACCAGAAACTGGTTTTGTGGAAGACAATTTTTCCATGGACCAGTGTGTGTGTGTGGGGGGGGGGACAGTGCTGGGGCTTTTGCCACCCCAGGCTGCCCCTGTCCGCACCCTGTCCCTGCCCCCCCATGAGGGTCTTTAAATGCAGGGAGACTGGCCAGTCTGCCTCTCCCTCCCAATTAAAGACCCCCACTGATCAGCTGATTGGTAGGAGGGTCTGTAAATGAGGGGTAGGTGAAGGTAGCAGCAGCACTACCCCTTCTACTCACCCAGGCCCTTGGGGAGGCAGCTTCAGAGCAAGGTTGTGCTGCCTCTATCATCTGCCTGGGTCCTGGGTGGCGGGGCTGCTCTGCCTTCGCCCCTGCAAGGGGAGGCAGCTTTGGAGTGAGGTCGGGCCACCTCTTTTGTCTGCCCAGGTCCCAGGCAGGTGGAAGGGGTGGAGGGGCTGCTCTGCCTTGTTCCGAGGTTGTGCTGCCTCTTTCATCTACCTGGGGTCTGGGCAGGAGAAAGGGGCGGTGTGATGCCTCTGCCTCACTCCATGCCCTGGTTGCTAATAGGCCATGGACCAATACCAGTCTGTGGCCTGGGGGCTGGGAACCCCTGCTCTAAAACACAGAGCAAAGTCAGAAAAAAGAGCCTGTCTCTCACCCAAGTTCTAGATTTAGGGGAGAAGAGAAGTAAATCACATTGCCCTTCAGGGGCTGTACTGTAAAATTAAAGATAAAGGAAAGAATGCTCCCTGGAATGAGTGACCATTACAATCATGGTGAGTATTTTTAGACAATTCAGGGTGGTAAGTAACATGACTTGCTTATCATTGATGTTACAGGAACCTGGTGCCTTGCTGCAGCAATTTAGTCACTTCAGTTCAATAGCCATGGCTGAGCTCCTAGTATTTAGTTAGAAGGAGTGATAGGCAAATGCCTTAGGGCTCAACCAGAAATTACAAACATTTTGCAAGTATCCCTATTCAGTGCTAAAAAATGTTCTGGAATTAGCAAGTGTTCCGGATGCTTGCAAAATATGTGTTCACACACACACACATGGGTTTACTCCTCTCCCTGTAAGTCCCCCTCCCACTACAATGTACCTTTCTGAATGAGGGAACATAATTTGCTGCAGGGAAGGCTCTTCAAACCAGACCCTGTTCACCCTGAAGATTATTCTTTCCAGTCTTCCCAGCATGACTACCTGCTAGGCCTGATTAGAACTGTAGTTTCTGAAGGTTCCTAAATTGAATTAGAAGGCTGAGAAATTTCTAATTTGCATTGACCCTAGAAATCTAGAGCTTTTTGAGTGCACATTAATAGAAGTTACTGGTTGTCTGCCAACTGTTCAAAATACATTGAACACATTTCTTGTAAACTGCAGACTAATCAGCACTTCAAGAGTATGAGGTGCTCTCCTCAAGGGAAAAGAGACACTGGGCAGGATAAGTTCAATTTTCAAGCATATTATTTGCAAGGATTATCATGGTGTCACCAGTTACAATTTACAGCTTCAATCAGATAATTAATTTAATTAATTTGTCATGCTACAAAAGAACCTGAAAAGCAGATGAGAGGAAAGCATTGCACAAATTTTTCTTTCTTTAGAAGCAAGAAGGCAGCTGAGCTGAAGGAAGAGAGAACATCTGCCCTTTTTAGCACGTACTGTGACAATATCCTGGCTAAGGAAACCCCTCATGTTTCCTTGTCCATATTGGATAGCAATTTTGGTTCCATTTTCAAGGTATGTGCTTGATTTTGAGGAGTCATAGCGGTTGTGTGAAACTGAAAAAAAAATGAAATACTGCACATTAAGCTTAAGCTTACATTTATCAGAGTGGTAAAAACAGCTCACAATTAGCAATGAGTATGAGATATAATTAGCATGGAAATAAAATGTTTTAACATGAAGCACACATGGTACAATGCCCAAACTTTCCTTAAAACAGCAGACACAAAACATTCAGATATTAATAAAGTTAAAATAAGAGTAAATGTGGCTGTTTGGTAATTCTTCTTTTGATTAAGGTTACAAAGATTTACCGTAATTGGTAAATTTGTAAAAAGTAGTAGGATCAGTTTTAACCAGAAAGACCATAGGTCAGTTTTAACCAGTTTTAACCAGTTTTAACCGGAAAGACCATAGGTCAAAGTAACTTTTTAAATTTTCAAAGTTAGCTTGGTTCTTGCTGGCATTAGGGCATTTAAATATATATATGGCATATAAATATATATGGCATATAAATATATATATATGAATGGCAGGTTTTCGGTTTCAAACTAGAAAATTAAGGGTTGGTTTTCTCTACCCTAAGGAGTCTCAGAGTGACTTATAATCACCTTCTCTTCCTCTCCCCACAACAGGCACCTTGTGAGGTTGGTGGGACTGAGAGAGCTCTGAGACAATTGTGACTGACCCAAGGTCACCCAGCAGGCTTCTTGTGGAGGAGTAGGGAAACCTGACTCTCCAGCTTAGAGTCCACAGCTCTTAGTCTTAACCACTGCACCATGGTGGCTAAACCTTGTATTTTAATTTCTCAAAGAGATCTTTTCTACCCTGAATTTTTTCTAAAGATTCAATGTTATTGAATGTTAGTTGACTCAAAGGCAGATGATTAATTAAATTTTAGTAGTTGGATAACAGCCTCCCTTCTGATTAACATTACTATTTGTTGGTTCTCTTTAGCAGTCTTCATTTGATTGGGTAATCTAAATGGGAGATGTAATGAATTTAGTGCTGAAGTATAAAATAAATGAAGGTCAAAGTGCTGGAAATTGTGAAAGTTAAGTATTAACTTTTACATTAACTTTTACATTAAATACTTAATATTAAATTAAGTATTTAATATTTGAAATGTATATATTTCTTAGAGAACTCATTTGCATATTAGGCCACACCCTCACACCAAGCTAGCCGGAACTATGTTCCTGTGCGTTCCTGTTAAAAAAAAAAGCCCTGGTTGTACGTAATATGTAATTTGTTCCCCCCGCAAAAAAGCTCTGTTAATACTGAATATGCCCCTGAAAAGTCAAAGTGGCCAGTTTGCTTCAACTCTAGAGTTAAGTTAATTCTCCAACCATCTCTTTCTTTGTAATCAGACATTCTAACACAGGACCTGGAACCCATTGAGCTACAACGCAAAAAGGAAGTAATGTGACATCAGAATCATATACCAGAAAGAGCAGGAACCAGAATTGTGACATCACTAGTTTTAAGGACAGCAGACTGAGAGAGCCAGGAACAAGAAATGCAAGCCATGTACCATAGGAGGTGTACCACAATGAGGAAAAAGCCAAGAGCTTTTCTTTCCACTCTTTAAAGTGCAATCCTAAACAGACTCCCATGACTTCCATGGACTTAGAGGGGTATATTCTGTTTATGCTGTGTATATATGTGCACTAGCAGCAGTTCCTTCTAAAAGGCAGGAAAAATGGTGGCTCTCTAGCAGCTTGCAACCCGGCAAGTGGGACATTGTGTCCCACCTGACGGGTCCAGCTGGGACCATTAGAACTTCCATTGCCTATCCTCATGCTGAATGGCATGGGAAAATGCAGGGGCAGGAAAGCATCCTGCCACATCATGTCATTTCTGGCTTTGTGACTGGAAGAGATGTCCCTGCATCACCAGACATACTAGCATTCACCTGAAACTCCTTGGTTACTACAGAGTTTTGAGTGAATGTCAGAGCCTCTAGTGATGCAGTGACATTTTCAGTTACAAGGCTAGAAATAATGTCGTCATTGCATGGTGCTGTTATAGTAAGCCTCTGCCCTCCAAATTCTCCCAGGAGTTGCCAGCTGAGGTAACCCTGGTCCCAATCCATGGGCATTAACCATTGTGTTAACCCGTCCTCTCACTTATGACTGCAGCTTGCTGGTAATTGCTGAAATTGTATGAACACAAACTGCATATAGTGTCAGATTTTTGTATATAGAACAGCTATGCCAGAGTGATGATACTGAATTGGGAGGGGTCGCCAATACAGTAGAAGACGGAGTCAGAATACAGAATGATCTTGACAATCTGGAAGCCTGTGCTAAAACAAATAAAATGATTTTAATGAGGATAAATGTAAAGTTCTGCATTAAGGTAGGAAAAATCCAATGCATAATTATAGGACGGGGGAGTCTTGGCAGTAGTATGTGCAAAAAGGATCTAGGGGTCTTAGTGGACCATACACTGAACATTGAGTCAGCAGTGTGACTTGGTGGCTAAAAAAGTAAATGCGATTTTGGACTGTATCAACACAAGTATAGTGTCCAGATCATGTCAAGTGATGGTATCACTTTACTTTGCTCTGGTTAAACCTCACCTAGAATATTGTGCTCCGTTTTGGGCACCACAATTTAAGAAGATATAGACAAGCTGGAACGTCTCCAGAGGAGGGCAATGAAGATGGTGAGGAAAGGTTGAAGAAGCTGGGTATGTTTAGCCTAGAGAGGAGAAAACTGAGAGGTGATATGATCACCATGGTGCAGAATTGTTTTGGACCAGAACCAATGGGTTGAAATTAAATCAAAAGGGTTTCCGGCTCAACATTAGGAAGAACTTCCTGTCTGTTCTTCCTTGGGAGGCAGTGGGCTCTCCTCCTTTGGAGAACAGAGGCTAGACAACCATCTGACAACAGTGCTGATTCTGTGAACTTAGGCAGATCATGAGAAGGAGGGCAGGAAAGGTTGCATCAGTGCTTAGTTCTCATGGCCCCTTCTTACATGCCCAGAAAAATGCTGATTGACACTTTGGGGTCAGTCAGCGATTTTTCTCCAGGCCAGTTTGGCCAGGGATCCTGGAGGTTTTTGCCATCTTTTGGGCATGGAGCAGGGGTCACTGGAGGTGTGTGTAGGGGGGAGGTATTTGTGAATTTCCTGTATTGTGCAGGGGGGCTAGGGTTGCCAGGACTGACTCAAGAAATATCTGGGGACTATAGGGGTGGAGCCAGAAGCCAGGGTGTGACAAGCACAATTGAACTCCAAAGAGCATCACGTGTAAAGAGGACTGCATGCTTTTTAAATAAATGCCTTCCCTCCATTTGGAAATAATGAAGGATAGAGGCACCTTCTTTTGGGGTTCATAGAATTGGATCCCCTGGTCCAATCTTTCTGAAACTTGGAAGGCGTTTTGAGAAGAGGCAATGGATGCTATGCTGAAAATTTGGTGCCTCTACCTCAAAACGCAGCCTCCCCAGAGCCTCAGATACTGACAGATCAGTTCTCCATTTACCCTATGGGAATTGATCTCCATAGGGTATGGAGTGCCCAGGAGACATTTCCCTCCCCCCTCCTTGCTTTATGATAACCCTGAAGTTGGGGGAGGGCCTCCAAACCAGGGGATCCCCTGACCCCAACTGGGGATTGGCAACCCAAAGGGGGTTGAACTAGATGACTGTGGAGGTACCTTCCAACTCTGTGATTCTATGAAAAAGCATGATACCTGTGTACAAGCTTGTGTACTATTGCTGTTCAAACATAGCAGCGAACACACAACCTTCCACTGCTTTCGTATTTTGCTAGATGAGGATTTTAATCTCCATATTTATAAGCAAAGGTGAGGAACTGATGTGGAATCAACTAACAGTGCCATTTGCTGCTGTTTTGAGGCTGCTAATACATTAGGAATGATTAGAAGTGGTTCATTATCCATACTACATTTTTACAGGTGTTCCAACAGTATGCTGTGATATTTGACATAACTTACCACAAGCACTGAATAATGGGGAGCATTTGTAGGATGGCACCCAAAGGTTAGCCGAACCAGTGTCAAAGACTACTTTGAAGGTTTGGGGTGGCGTGCCAATGAGGATTTCACCATAATACTGCACCTGAAGGACACATTGTATTAGAGAGAAATCATGGTACTTTTCCCCAGAAAAGTTTATATAGCTTTTGGCTTTTAGACAAAAATAATACAAAATACAAAGGAAAATAATATTATTCCTGAATTTAAAAGAAGAAAAATGTACACATTTTAAAATAACAATGAAATAAAATACACTTGATTATCCTAACTCTGAATTAATGTCAGTGGTCTGAATTTTAAGAGCAGCTGGAATATATTTAGCAACAGCCACAGTGGTATGGATTATATTCCCAGAAATGAAATTAAGTAAATGATAGGAACAGTGAGGGAATATTTCAAGAAAAGGAATTATCAGGAGAACTCTTAAATTACCACAGAAATTGCTGGAGAAGAAAAGGTACATTAGCTCCCTGAAACCCACATGGACAAATCTTTTGGCCATGTGATGTAAATCACGGTACTGCTGTTGATTCAAATTTCATTCTATAGATGCCTATACAAAGTCTTGGCCTTGTTCATTGGCTGGCTCATAATAATATCAAACACTCACATCCTGGTAGTTGGTGAGGATGGTGGGTGCTGTTTTGTTATGGGGCCCCACGCCAAAAGAGTGTTCATTATGCTTCAGTGACAAGAAGACATCTGATGCTTTTACACCCATCTCCTGCATGGTCTGTCGTACTGAGGGCATTTTCTTGAGTGAAATCCTGAGAGGAATAAAGAAGAGAATTATGAATAAGGGGCATTGATCAGACACAGTACACAGTAGGGTTGCCAAGTCCAATTAAATTAAAATCTGGGGACTTTGGGGGTGGAGCCAGGAGACTTTGGGGGTGGAGCCAAGAACAAGGATGTGACAAGCATAATTGAACTCCAAGGGAGTTCTTGCCATCACATTTAAAGAGACAGCACACCTTTTAAAATGCCTTTCTTCCATAGGAAATAATTAAGGATAGGGGCACCATATTTTGGGGCTCATAGAATTGGACCCTCTGGTCCAATCGTTTTGAAACTTGGGGGGGGGGGGTATTTTGGGGAAAGGCACTAGATGCTATACTAAAAATTTGGTGCCTCTACCTCAAAAAATAGCCCCCCCAGAGCCCCCAATATCCACGGATCAATTTCCTATTATTCCCTATGGGAATCGTTCTCCATAGGGAATAATAGAGTGCCTAGTAGACATTTCCCTCCCCCCTCACGCTTTCTAAAGGGGGGGAGGGCCTCCAAACTAGGGAATCCCCTGCCCCCTCCCTCTCACACACACACACTTACCAGATCTTCCTCCGGACAACTCTACTTCCTGTGTAAACGAAAGCAAAAGAAAGGGAGGGGCCGTTCTCAGAAGCCCTTTCTACTTCCTGCTTCCTGCCCAGCCTTAAAGGGCAGACATTTTGCAAACGGCTCAGGAGCTCTACAACATGAAGCCTAAAGGTATGTTCTCCCCCCCCCTCCACCCCCACCCCCGCTTCCAGAGTTTTGAAGAGCGGGAGATGAGGCTGTGAACCCAGAAGTCTCCCGCCAGAGCGGGAGGTTTGGGAAGCCTAGTACACAGACACATCGCTGTTTTCAAACATAGGCAGTTGTGTGTTGGAAGTCCCTGGTGCAATGCCGCTGTGTCTCAGATAGGCTTCCCAATCCCCAGGTCCCAGCGGGGGATGCCCTGTTTTGACAGCGGGGGAAGCTCCGCCGCCACAGTAATCCTGTAGTTTTAGAGCTCCTGCAGGTTTAGAAACCTGCAGTTTTAAAAATGTGTGCCTTTAAGGCTGAGCAGGAAGTAGGAAACAGGAAGGGCTTCATGGGAAAGGATCAGTAACAGTTTCCTCAGAGAACGGCTCCTACCTTTCTTTTGCTTTCATTTTCAGAGCAGGTAAAGTTCTGCAGGAACAAGACCCAGTAAGTATTTGTGTGTGAGAGACAGAGGGAGGGGGCAGGGGATTCCCTGGTTTGGAGGCCCTACCCCCCCCCCCCCCCCCGCTTTAGAAAGTGTGAGGGGAGAGGGAAATGTTTACTGGGCAGTCTATTATTCCCTATGGAGAACAATTCCCATAGGGAATAATGGGGAATTGATCCGTGGGTATTGGGGGCTCTGGGGGAGCTATTTTTTGAGGTAGAGGCATCTAGTGCCTCTCCCCCAAATACCCCCCAAGTTTCAAAACAATTGGACCAGGGGGTCCAATTCTATGAGCCCCAAAAGATGGTGCCCCTATCCTTCATTATTTCCTATGGAAGAAAGGCATTTGAAAAGGTGTTCTGCCCCTCTAAATGTCCCTTGGAGTTCAATTATGCGTGCCACACCCTTGTTCCTGGCTACACTCCAATGTCTCCTGACTCCATCCCCAAAGTCTCCTGGCTCCGCCCCCAAAGTCCCCAGATATTTCTTGGGCAACCCTAGTCTCAGACCTCCAGAAGCAAGGGACCACAGAGTAGGCAGGGCAGCCAGGCACACACTAAGCTTCTTCCTGTTTATTTTCTATTGTCACAGTCTCCTTTTGAGATGCAGATGAGCACTCTTAGGGAAAAGCAGCTTCCTTCCTGTGCTCTCTCTCTCTCTCCCCCTTCCTCCTTCCACCCACACAAGATGGGGCTGCAGGGTGTGTCTCTCTGCATCCATCCCCATCTGTCAGATAGATAGTTTAGGATCTGTCTCTTCCTCTTAATCTGCACTATCAGACATGTATTTCTGTAATAAAGTAGTTATTGTTTAGTTTCAACTAGAAACATTGGCTCTGAGTAACTTTGTAACTTTGCAACCACATGGTCTGTTCAGACTCAATACAAACAGCTGCTGCATTAAAGCTTTGTGCATTCTGCTAACTAAAGAAGGATCTAAAAGGTAAAGGTAGTTCCCTGTGCAAGCACCAGTCATTTTTGACTCTGGGGTGACATCACATTACAACATTTTCACGGCAGGCTTTTTTACGGGGTGGTTTGCCATTGCCTTCCCCAGTCATCTAAACTTTCCCCCCAGCAAGCTGGGTACTTATTTTACTGATCTCGGAAGGATGGAAGGCTGAGTCAACCATGAGCCGGCTAGCTGAACCCAGCTTCCGCCGGGAACAAACTCAGGTTGTGAGCAGAGCTTAGGACTGTAGCACTGCAGATTTACCACTCTGTGCCATGGGGCTGCTTAAAGAAGGATCTAGACCAGGGATTGGGAACGTTGGCTCTCCAGATGTTTTTTGCCTACAACTCCCATCAGCCCCAGCCAGTATGGCCAATGGCTGGGGTTGATGGGAGTTGTAGGCAAAAACATCTGGAGAGCCAATGTTCCCTACCCTGATCTAGACCCACCATAACTAGTACCCCTTCCAAGCAAAGTGCGGCAATCAGATCTTAAATAATGGCAACTCACAGGGAACTCCTTCAATATTCACCACTGCATTTTTTAAAAAGTCAACTGCAATACAGGTATTGTCTTTTTCCATTTAGTGTCAGACTGCATCTTGTGCTGGATGTATCATAGGTAGGAGGAGAGGAGTTATTAGAAACACACACACATACTACACCCACCATAACTCCACTGAGAACCCTGTCACCAGGAAGTGGGTGTAAAAGGGATGCTCTTACTTTGCCTTTTTGGAGATGGCCGCAAGTACGCCACTGACTATTAGAAAAAATGGTTGGCCAGCCACATTTGTAGTAGACCTCTGAATATTCATATACCTGGCAAATTATATAGCTCCTTTTCATAATCCGTTTTGGATAGTATCATTGCAAAAATGTATGAAAATGGGAACAGTAAGTGTAGGAATAAATCCCCTAATGCATAGATAAAAATAAAGCAATGAATTTAAATGAATACCCACTCATTTTATTTTTGTGTATTGCATTCTGCTTTGCTCAATCATATTGAGTTGAACAAACTCTGTCAAGTTTTATTCATGCAAAGCATGTGTTTGAAGTTATATTTATGTTTTGCTGCAATAAACCTGCCTCATTACAAACAAATAATCCATGCAGTGGATGGTCCAGGCTTGCCTGATGTCAGAAACTACCTGCTTAGTACTTGGGTGGGAGACCACTAAGGAATGCCAGGGTTGCTATGCACAGATTGGCAATGGCACACAACTCCTGTTTCTCCGTTACCTTGGAAATCCTCTGGGGTCACCATGGCACTTTCTACTAAAACTAGAGTTTTCCTATGCCACTCAATTACTCTAGATGGCAGCAAATGCTTGGATTGGGAAGCAATTTTTCTAAGTTAATTAAATTTATTTTATTTCAAAAGTATACAATAGCAACTAAAGAATATTCCTTAGTGGTGAATTCTTTTGTTACCTTATGCTTCCTGTAGCAAAACTGTAGAATTCTGTATTATTTACCATCCCAGTATTTCAAATATAAAGGAAAAATACTTCACAGGTCTTTGAAATGTGTATATTCTCTCCGCTGCTACCTCCATCACAATCTGGACCTGTTACCTTATTTGTAACTCTATCTTGATCCTTAGAGCCAGCTATTGTGTCTTAATTTTTTACCCAGGCAAATCTCCTGTATTTTTCTCCCACACATACCATTTTGCACATTTGCTAGTTTCCAGTGGGCTTGGTGAATTGGGGGTGGGGGGAATCAAGTCAATCTTGTAACTTCCATCTCCACTACTGACTGCTATGTATTCATCCAATTTTCTGAACAGAACTTTTGTGCAAATATCTTGTGTGTGTAGCTTTTTCCATGTGATCTGAACTCTGAGAGTGTTGTTGGTGGGTTTAAGGTAGCAAAAAGTTGCAAATTAAGTGAACCACCTCCAGAAGCGTTTTGCACATATCTGTTTCCATTTAAATTTAGCCTATACCTATTTAAATTATGAGTTTTATTTTCGCTTTTCCTTTAAGTCAATGTAAAAAGCAGGGACCAACTACATCATTCACAAATTAGTCAGTGAAAAGTTTGTGTTGAGAAGTTTCACATAGTATTTGAATTTTGCCTCTTAAAGAGTTCCTTTATGGAAATTATTCTTATGATGTGGGAGAAAAGTGGTATTCAGGAACAAAAAACAAGCAAAGGGGTTTCTTCCAGTGTAATTTAATTATTTCTGTTTTATCAGTTAAGGATGAAGTTTAGCAGTTGTTCCTTTAACACATAGGTGAACAGAAATGGGGAGGGGGAGAGTTTCAAGTGTTTTTTAAAGCAATGCTGAAACGTGCATAGAAGAAAACAAAAAATGTTTGGTGAGCCAAAACAGCACTGATGATCAGCTTCACCTCAAATTTAGCCAGAGCTGCACTGATGGTGGTTATGGTAAAAATATATAAATTAACTTCTTTGCCTCAATTGAATAATAAATCCCAGGTGATCGTCAGCACAAAGAATCATCTGCTCTGAAGAAAAAACATAGTATCTTGTCTCACTTTCAGTTTATATGTATGATCAGTATCTACTTGTCTTTCTTACCAGTCCATCAATATGCAGGTATTGCTTCTGGAGCCCCGTAGCACAAAGTGGTAAACTGCAGTACTGCAGTCTAGGCTTTGCTCATGACCTGAGCTTAATCCCAGTGGAAGCTGGCTTCAGGTGGCCGACTCAAGGTTGACTCAGCCTTCCAAGGTCGGCAAAATGAGTACCCAGCTTGCTGGGGGGAAAGTGTAGTTTACTGGGGAAGGCAATGGCAAACCACCCCGTAAAAAGTCTGCCATTAAAATGTTGTGATGCGATAGGGTTGAAAAGTCCAATTCAAGAAATATCTGGGGACTTTGGGGGTGGAGCCAGGAGACATTAGGGGTGGAGCCAAGATCAAGGCTGTGACCAGCATAATTGAACTCCAAAGGGAGTTCTGGCCATCACATTTAAAGGGACGGCACACCTTTTCAATTCCTTCCATAGGAAATGATGAAGGATAGGGGCACCTTCTTTTGGGGCTCATAGAATTGGACCCCCTGGTCCAATATTTTTGAAACTTGGGGGGTATTTTGGGGAGAGGGACTAGATGCTATACAAAAAATTTGGTGCCTCTACCCCAAAAAACAACCCCCCAAGAGCCCCAGATACCTGCGGATCAATTCTCCATGATTTTCTATGCGAATAAATCTCCATAGGGAATAACAGAGTTCCCAGAAGACATTTCCCTCCCCTCCCCCCGCTTTCTGATGACCCTGAAGCGGGGGGAAAGCCTCCAAACCGGGGGATCCCCTGCCCCCACCTGGGGATCGGCAACCCTATGATGCACTGTCACGCCAGAGTCAGAAATGACTGGTGCTTGCACAGGGGACTACCTTTACCTTTTACATGGTACATAGTTGATTCTATGTCATTTCTTTCAGCTTCCCAACTGAGTGGTTCTTCATGCAGACATTCATGTTACACCAGGGGTGGCCAAACTGTGGCTCAGGAACCACATATGGATCTTTCATACATATCGTGTGGCTCTTGAAGCCCCCACCACCCCATTGGCAGGCTTGAAGAATGCATTTAAAGTTGCTTTCTTTCCATCGCTCCCTGCCCCTCCCTCCCCCTATCTATTTGCCTGTCTGCCTGCCTCCCTCCCAGCTCTCAAACATCTGATGTTCATGTATTGCAGCTCTCAAACATCTGACATTTAATCTATGTGACTCTTATGTTAAGCTAGTTTGGCCACCCCTGGGTTATGCTAATACCTGCATGTATCCCTCATAGATCACATACGAGTTTCTAGGAAATGCAGGGGGGTGGGGAGCTGAGGTTTAGAAAAGGGTTATCTATCTCATATAAGGAACAATGAACTTTTAAGTACTCTATGAAAATCAATACTGAAGAAGAGATACTCGCTACTCCCAAATGCACCAATGCTGGAGCTGTTACTTGTAATTATTACTAGGTATGAAATGACTACGGTAGTATACAAAGTATGCCAAAACATATGGATTACTACAGATCTGCTACTGAACGCTCCTGGGCTGTGCAACTGCTGCTGGGCCCAACACAGCTCCTGGGTTGCATTGCCACCACCAGGCCCAGTGAGGCTTCAGAGCTGCCATTGCCAAGCCGAGTGGGTCTCCTGACCTGCTGCCACTGGGCCCAAGTTTTATTCTGGGGTTAGCTTGGTATACACAGACAAAGCTCTCATTACAGAAAAGGTTGGTGACCCACAGTACAGCAGAATATTACTTAGCATAAGCATTAATCTCCTAGCAAGAAGAAAGTTTTTCTCTAGGATATCATCCACAGTACACTGTGATGCTCAGGAAGGTTATAGTGCACTTATAAATCACCCTTCTTCCATGGCAATCAACCCAGAAGCCAAATCAAAGTTCATTTTAAACTGCCTTTTTGTTTGTTTCTCATGCACGCACACCAGCAATGGAAAAAGGACTCAAAAGCACTGAAAATGGCATCTATGAATGTGCCCTATGTCTTGATCATCATGTAAAAAGAAATGATGTTACCTTCGGAAGGCATTGCTGGATAAGCACAGGAAGCAGGCAACAACTGCAAAGATACACCAGTACTGCATTGTGTTGCTGCCTTTCAGTAGGGGAACCTTCACTCCAGAGTTGTGTTTTCTCCTTGTATCAAGGAAAAAGCATAACCCATTGTGCTTTTATAGCAGAACTTTCTGCATCTGAATGAGGTTTTTGCTGGATTTTCATTGGCAGGAAGGAGGAAATAAATCTTGCCGGGGGTGGGGGGGACACTTTTGAAGTGGTGACCTTGACCTTGCTTCCTGGCAAAGGGCTGCTTGGTTGGCGCATGCAAATACATGTGTCTGTGTACACGCACTCTCTCATATTCACTCAAAATACATTGCTCAGTAAAACCAGATTCCACAAGGCATCTTGTGGAATATGTTTAAAAATATATCCTCAAGTAGGTCAGTCTTGCTTTTTTAATTTAATAGAATTTCTTAGAACATGGCTCTATGCTTTACACTTGGAATATGGACTCCAATGGCCTTGTCTTCAGAGGAAGCCTTACATCAATAAAACAATAATGAAAAAAACTTAAACCAATACCCTTTAGGAGAACAGTTCTGCCTTGTATTAAGCAGGAGGTAAAACAATATAGTTTATAGAGTTTTCTTTCTTTTATTAAAGGTCTAGAGCAGAGGTATCAAACTCATTCATTATGAGGGCCGGATCTGACATAAATGAGACCTTGTCGGGTTGGGCCATGTCAGGCTGGGCCATGTGTGTATCTATTTAAGATTAGGTAGCAAAGATATAAACTTTTTAAAGGACACAGACAAACACGACTAATTTTTTTTAAACAAAATTAAAAAAAACATGCTTAAAACATTAGCACGTTGGTCTTAAAGGTGTTTTCTTTGTATTTCTCCCATGGAAGCTCTGGCTCTTTCCCTCCCTCCCCAGGGGACAAGGAGGGGGAGGAGCCTCAACCAATGTTGGAAATCAAGGTTTTGCTCTGTAGTTCCTGTGCAATTGAGCAAGCCTTGCAAAGCAAGCTGTTATGCAGAAGGAAGTAAGAGAGAGGGAGAAGGAAGCAGATGACAGCCAGTTGCTCAGGGGCCTGATAAGAGCCCTCTGGGGGCCTGATTCGGCCCCTGAACTGCATGTTTGACATCCCTGGTCTAGAGATTCTGCTGTGTCTGGACTCAGCTTTGACATGCATGACTGCTTCCAAATTGATGCGCAAAAATATTCCCTTGTCATGGAACCAGCAGCAAACAAAGTGGCAATGAATGGAAACAGTATCCACATGCCCCGTTCCTATTAGGGTTGCCAATCCCCAGGTGGGGGGAGGGGATCCCCCGGTTTGGAGGCCTTCTCCCTCTTCAGGGTCGTCAGAAAGCGGGGGGAGGGGAGGGAAATGGCTTCTGGGAACTCTGTTATTTCCTATGGAGATTTATTCCCATAGAAAATCATGGACAATTGATCTGCGGATATCTGGGGCTCTGGGGGGGCTGTTTTTTGGGGTAGAGGCACCAAATTTTCAGTAGAGCATCTAGTGCCTCTCCCCAAAATACCCCCCATGTTTCAAAAGGATTGGACCTGGGGATCTAATTCTATGAGCCCCAAAAGAAGGTGCCCCTATCTTTTACTATTTCCTGTGGAAGGAAGGCATTGAAAAGGTGTGCCGTCCCTTTAAATGTGATGGCCAGAACTCCCTTTGGATTTCAATGATGCTTGTCACAGCCTTGATCTTGGCTCCACCCCCAATGTCTCCTGGCTCCACCCCCAAAGTCCCCAGATATTTCTTGAATTGGACTTGGCAACCCTAGTTCCTATACTGCTTGCTCTGTTGCCACCTCCCTCTGCACTCCTTTCACACAACGTGTACACTAGCTCATACTTTGGACCTTGGGTCAGCCATAACTATCACAGAGCTTGTCCTTGAATGGGCAGCGTCTGTGAGAGCTTTCTCAGCCCACCCACCTCACAGGGTGTCTGTTGTGGGGGAGGAAGACAAAGGAGATTGTGCGCCACTATGAGACTCTGAGTGGAGGGTGGAATATAAATCCAATCTTCTTCTCCTGCTTCTTCTCCTTCTGCTTCTTCTTCTCCTGCTTCTGCTTCTCCTGCTTCTTCTCCTGCTCCTTCTCCTCCTCCCCCTTGTTCAACAGATTCCATAAAGTTTGGTCACTGCTACACTGTACCATAAAAACAGATCTGAGGGCTGTCTGAAAGGATAAACCCTTAGGGGGGGGGAGGATTGGGGATACTGTAACAAGAATTGCTTAAACAAATGAGATTTCCGCCCTAGAAATGTGTGAAACTTATCCTTTTATCAAAGATTTCAGGTTTTCACAGCTGGTAACATCATTAGGGTTTGTAGAATCTTTCGGGCTCAATTGCCGTGTTCTACTGGAGAAAGTTTTCCTTCCAGACGTTTCGTTCTCAGCTGCGGAGAACATCCTCAGTGGCGTTGCAGCCGGAGCAGGCGCTCTGATCTTCTTGGCTGCTGTGCATTGAGTGGGGCCAGGGCTGCTGGAGAGCTGCTATTTCTAGGCTGGAGGGGGTGTGGTGAAAGGGCAATTGGTTTGTGGATGTGCCCATTGTTTGGTGGGGCCCATTTTGTGGATGTGCCCATTGTTTGGTGGGGCCCCACCAAACAATGGGCACATCCACAAACCTATTGCCCTTTCACCACACCCCCTCCAGCCTAGAAATAGCAGCTCTCCAGCAGCCCTGGCCCCACTCAATGCACAGCAGCCAAGAAGGTCAGAGCGCCTGCTCCAGCTGCAACGCCACTGAGGATGTTCTCCGCAGCTGAGAATGAAACGTCTAGAAGAAAAACTTTCTCCAGTAGAACACAGCACTTGAGCCGGAAAGATTCTACAAACCCTAATTATCCTTTTATTTCTAATGCATTTCACCCCATGGTGCTGGATAGCCATAGAAAGATCACAGAGTATCTTGAATATTCTTGGATTTAGGAACTGCAGCGGTAAATTGGAATGTGCATCCAAATGCAGATACTGTGGCTGATTCTGCACTCACCTTGCTGTGGGGCAGGCTTCTATTTCTGTATGGAGCAAGCTGGTGATTTTGCACCAGTTGCTCCATGCCGCCATTTTGCGCAAGGCAAACCTGTGATTTGCCGTGCTGCAGTGTAAATCTGTTTTTTCAGGTTTACACTGCAGTGCGACAAATCGTGGGTTCGCCCCGAGCACAATGGCGATGTAGAGCAACTGGTGCGAAATCACCAGCTTGCTTCGCACAGAAACAGAAGCCTGCCCTGGAGCAAGATGAGTGCAGAATCAGCCTGTCATTTGCTTTCAAAATAGAGTTTCTAGTCTCCAGGTGGGGACTGGAGATCTCCTGGAATTAAAACTGATCTCCAGACTACAGAGGTCTAGTACTCTGGAGAAAATTACTGCTTTGGAGGGTGATTCTATGGCAATATTTGCAGCTGAGGTTCTTCTCCCCAAACCCTGCTCTCCACATGTTCTACTTGAAAACCTCCAGGAATTTCCCAACCCTCAGATGACAATCCTGTTTCAAAACCATGACCTTGCAAATTAGGGTCCCCTGCTGTTTTTAGGTTTTTTTAAAAAAAAAGTTTGCTTTAAGTTTGTTTTTAGAGTCAAATCATGGAACAGTTTTGTATGTTGACTGGTCCCCTAGAAGTCCAAGGTACACAATTTGTATCCTTCTGCAGAAAAAACTGGGTCCTTGCTGAAAAGCAACAAATGTCACTTCAGTTGTTTTGCAGTTTAAGATGAAACTAATAAAACTGGTGATACAGCCTTCCCTGTGGACTTGGAGACCCAATTCATCAATTACTAGCAAATGTTTGTGGGGAGCTTACTCAGTGATGAATACAGGATGTTGTAAATGAAATTACCAAAGAAAATCTGAGGGGGAAAGTATTCAAATCATGGAGCAATTATCCTTCAAGACCAGGATCCATTTCCTAGCAAAGAGAAAGTTTCTGTGAAAACTGTACAGCATCCTGGCCCGTTATATTGAGAAAAAACTTGCCTGAAGCTCAGCTGTGGAACCTCTATAAGCTAATATTGTTGATCAGTTATCAACTTAATGTTGATGATCAACTACTTGTGTAATGCGGTATCAGAAAGCATGCTGGAGAAGCCTGTCATGGGAGAAACAATGACGTTCAAATCAGGTTTTGATGACTGGAGTGCAGCTCCTGATCGAAGCTTTGGGACAGTTGCGGTAACTGGAGTTACACTTGTACTGCGTTTTGCCAAGGAAACAACAAATAGCCTCCTCCTTTTTAGTCAAGGCAACCTTCCACCTCTGGAAGCAATTACCAGGTCTCTGGAGTAAAAACTGAGAGTTTATGGCTCTTTTGAATTGATTGTATTTATTTTCCCACACACAACCTTGGGTGCAAAGCTTGTGAGCAGGGATTTTCCCAAACTCCTTTTTAAAAAGCAGGTTAAAGGCCAGAAGGGTCAAGCAGGGGCTGGCACAAAGGTCTTTTAATGTAAAAGCACTGTGACTGGTCTGGGCTATGATGAGAGGAGTACACCAATGGAAGCACAAACTCCTCCAGATCTCAGCACTTGCTTGCACTGTGATGGCTTCAGGAACCTTTGGGTGAGACTTGTTATGTGATGAGAGGCATGGGAAACTCATGACACAAGGCTTATGCCATCTTGTCCTTTAAGTGTGTGGCTCTAAAAGCTACAACAGCCAAAATGTACTCTTGGGGTGCGGTCACACTCACCATTAAATCCATCTGCAACGCGGCTCTATTATAATCCGCACAACCAATTTTCCTATCAGACAACAGCCAGGCTCCCGTTCTAGCCCATGTGGGTCCCGTCGCTGGTCGATCAGAGTGCTCTACTGGACCTCGTTTCATGAGACGTCAATCTGCATTAGCGCAGGCGCAGTGATGCCCGCTATCTGCAGCGCGTCGCTTTTAAATGGGTCGGATCACTAACAGTTTTGCTAGTCCATTGGCACTACTTTTCCAGCACAAGCACTACGTGTGCAGAAAAAAACCCAGGAATTCAAATCAGTTCACATCTACTTTCAAAAGTGAGTTTTGTTTCTGGACATAGGGGCGGGTAAACGATTTATCGAGCCAACATTCACTCGCTCATTCACTGGTGCAGTGATATCACTTGCAGGGGGCTTTGGGAGGGAAGCGGTGGTGCGCTTCCGATGAGTCGCCAAAGATGGAGCGTTCAAACAGAGACATTCCACTCAGGAACCGTCAGAAGAATTTTGTTCCAGATTTAAAGCAGTATCAAATTAGTCCGCGCCCCAGTCGTCTCAACGCGGGACTTGAACGAGCTAACCACCATTCGCAGATGCTGACGTTTGGACAACCGCTTAAAATCCGACATGCTTCCGGACTCCACTCATGCCCGTAGTGGGATTTTATGAATGTCTGACCTCACCCTTGGATTAATGTTCTCATATGCCACAGTTAGCAGGAAGTTCAAATAGGGGTGTGTTTTTTTAGAGTCCAGTTAGACATGATGGAAGCCGATTCATGTTTTAACCAGGATTTGCTGTAATCACATATAATGCAAGGAATGGGGGAGGATCTGATGTAAGGATTAAACTGGTGCTGGGGGTGAGGAAGACGCACACTGTGCAATCCTTCTCATCAAAGAAGGGGCTGGAAAAAATTTCCTGGGGAGCTTTGGATGAGGGGAGGGTTCTGCAGTCTTCACCCACATAATACTATTGTTCTCCAAAGCAGACATGCACACAAACCACTTTTGGCTCAATTGCAGCAGATCAGGATTTAAACACAAAGATCTGTAGCTATCGGTTCTAGTGTGGCTCTTTGGCTCTCATAGCAAAACAGTCCCAGTAGCTGAATAAAGTTTGAGTCCAGTGGCACCTTTAAGACCAGCAAAGTTTTATTCAAGGTATGAACATGTGTGTCCCAGTAGCTGAAAGTGTGAGACCTGCAGGGTTCTTCAGCTGTGTCCTACCTATGTGACTGATAAGTACAGGGATGGCAGGATCTGATGGAATGTGCATTACTGGCTCCTTCTTTCAGAACCAGGCTGACCAAAGAAGTACCATTTCCAGAAACACTTCCTGGTCATGCAAATGTACCTTGAAACAGGATTTATTTGCTATTTTTTTTCTTTCAAAGAACAAATCTGATTCCCCTTTTACTATGCATTCAACAAATGTGTCTGTTTGCAATATGAATGCTGATTCATCTGTCTTTTCCCTCCCCACATGCTTCAGAAAAACTTTTTATTAAAAATATTAACATCACTTGAGTCATAACTCATTTGGTCATCACTTAAATTTTTTTTGTTCACAAAGAAAGAAAACCAATTTTAAAAGAACAAAATTCAAGTCCAGTAGGGCCTTTGAGACCAACAAATGTTCCCAAAATATAAGCTTTCATGAGTTACTTCATTTGTACTCAGCTGTTCTCCTAGTGGGGAAGAACCCAAAGTGGTTTACATAGTTATCCTGTCCTTCATTTTAATCCTCACACCAACTCTTGGGTAGGCTGAGAGTGTGTGACTGTCCCAAGGTCACCCAGCAAACTTCCATGGCAGACTGTTGATCTGAACTGGAGTCTCCCAAATCCTAACCTAACCACTGTATGACTCTGGGCCTGGCTCTAATTAGAGCCCTGTGTTTCTGCAGGACATTACTCTGTGCATTAACTTCTGCAGAGATCTGGAGCAGTAACTTATACAGAGACTAAACAGTCTCTCCTTTGTGAGTACATACTTTGAGCTTTCCAGAGCAGGGGTGTCAAACTCATTTGTTAGGAGGGCCAACTCTGATGCAAATAGGACATTGTGGGGCTAGGCCATGTGTATCATAAAACGCAATGTGAAGTAGCAGAGATATATACTTGATAAAGAACACAGACAAACACAATTAAACATCTGTTTCAATTTAAAATACAAACATGCTTAAAAGTCTTGTGATGCTTTGTTTAAAATGGAAAGGTGGGGGAATAGTGGGATTTGATAATGCAATTTTAAAAATAAAACATCAAGAAAAAGCACACATCACAGCAGAAACTGAAAATATAAAATGTTCTGAGCCTGGGAAAACAATGAAATGGTATTGCAAGCTCCCCCCCCCCCCCCGATAAGGTCTACTCAGGTTTGCAATGACTCTCCAGTTTAATATCCCCCTTTGTCTGTGGATTCCCAAGTTAGAATCCTCACTAGGCACCAGTTCTCAGGTCCACTGAGCAGACAAGCTACCTCAAAGCATCAACACTTTATTTGCAAGGACACAACTCCAGGAAACATCAGCTTCAAACAGCTATAGGAACGCTGAAACAGCACAGACAAAGTTGCTAGGAAAACATTGAATGGATTTTCCATTAAAGTCCCTGGGCCCTATCTATCTGCACACAGAGACCTTAATGGAAAATCCACTCCACATTTTCTTTGCAGCTTTGTTTCCTGCTGTAGGCAGGCAAGGCAGAAAGAGCAGGGAACTACAGCAGCCTCAGAGTTTCAGTGAGTAAGGACAGAAGGGGAAAGGGGGAGAAAAGAGCCCAGCAGGCCTGATTAAAGCCCAGAGCAGGCCAGTTCTGACCCATGGGCTGGACATTTGACACCCCTGTTCTAGAGCTCAACTCAACACTACAGAGATCAGTTCCCCTGGAGAAAATGAATGCTTTGGAGGGTGGATTCTATGGTATTGTACCCCACTGAGGTCCCTGTTCTTCTCAGGCTCCATCCCCAAATCTTCAGCAGTTTCCCAACCTGGATCTGTCAGTTCTACCCACTATGCCCTCCAGTGGCCAGGGAGGTCCTGGCAACCCTATGAGGTACAAGTGAGGCCCCTTCCTAGCCTAAGGGAGTGGGCAGAGGTGAGATTGTATGAAAAGAAGGAGCAGTTAAAGATAAGCAAGCAGTTGCTGCTGTGAGCTCCTAAACAGCTTTTCTTTCTCTGGGATCTGATGTGGGATTGCAGATGTCCTACCATTTGACCTCCACCAGTGCTCTACTTAGATATTTGTAAATAACGTGAATACTATAAAAATACTGTACATCTGCAGTGATTTCTCCTCCAAAGGGAACTAATTCATGTAAGCACTAACTCTGAAACTTTCACTGTTTGGGGATGTGGGTCACGTGTAACTGTTCAGTCACTCATTGCGTATGTGCTAAAGCAATCACTATTATCACACGCTGGGCACAGATTCACATGACCTTCATTGTCAACTTGATCATATGAATTTTCACCCACTGCAGATTTTTCTGCATTCAGATTTTTCCTCTGATTTAATAGAGTTGCACACTCTGGGTTGAGAAATTCCTGGAGATTTGCAGGTGGAGCCCGGGAGCACAGAGTTCAGGGTGGAGAGAAAGCTCAGCAGGAATGTTATGCCATAAAGCCCATCCTTGAAAGCTGCCATCTTCTCCAGGGAAACTGATCTCTGTAGACTGGAAATCAGTTGCAATTCCAAGAGCTCTCTAGCTACTACCTGGAGGTTGCCCCCTTCCTTGACCAAAATTTCTGGTTTTAATTCCATTATATTTGCTTTTCTGGCTGCCTGGCCTGTTAATCTGTGGCTTTCTACAGCAAGGTCACTGCTCACCCGCCTCCACTGCATGAATCAGGGCTTCCTTTTTCCCACACAGGGAAGCTCCCACCCTCTAAGACTTTGGACTGCGTCACACAGGCTAGCATAGTGCCCTCAATCCAAGGCATTCCAGCCAGAGGGTCAAAATTCACAATCCTCGCTTGCATTTTCTAACTGGGATGAGGACATGAGAAAAAGCCAGGAAAAGAGATGGCAGATATGAGACTCCCTACAGGTCATCCGGAAGGCCTTGTTTGCACTCAAGAACTTAAATCCAACCAGAGAAGAGCAACGTCTTTCATTAAACTTCAGAATACAGGGGGCATTTTAAATTAATACACTTGGGAGATAAAGGACATTTAATACTTAAAAGACAGCAGTGAAATGCCCAACTGTCTTTAGGACAAGCAGAGGAGGAAAGAAAGGTAGCTCTCTTTGCCAGTCTTTTTTTGTCTGCCTGGCTGAAGCCAACCAGACAGGTTACATGGTGGAAATGAGTGGAAAAAAATAATATTTCTTATCATAGTTTCTTGAACTGCTTTTAAAGGATCCCCACAGCCACATAACATGTAGTCTGGCCTTCGGTATCAGCAGGAACAGGCATATTGCATTTTACCTTATGGTTGTTGCTCACATGGAGAAGGAAGTAGGCTGGGATTCTTCAACTGAACCTTAACTATTTCCTGCTGCTTCACTCATCCCCACCACGACCACCACCACCACGGGATTCTTCTCTCCTTGTATCCCTTGTATCTCTGACTAAATTTTCTAGAGCCAAATAGTCAAAAGTTAATAAAACAAAAAGGGGATAAGGTGACAGATCAGGACAACTGAGAAAGCAGGAATGGGATTTGGTATACAGCAGCTTGAACTATAGCCAAAATCTGATTGGTGATTTGTCCTAGCATGGTTGTAAATTATGTGTAAATACAAGTAAATACTGTGTTTGTGCTAACAGACATACTTCTCATCCTCCAGCACTAACAGCTTCAGCCTCACCATATCGACAACACTTGGACAGAGTTCTTGGATCTGGTAGCCAAGGAAAAAAATACCATTTAATAGATGTGTTACTATGAATAATTTCAAGAATGCAGTCATTTCCTTAGCATTGATTCAGTTGAACTTTCAGTGCCAGCCAGGTGAAGGCACTTCTATTTGTCCAGGCCTTGGACTTCATTTGTTCATTAATTTCATTTATCCATACATTCATTCTCTTTTCTCCCTCTCTTTACATCATCGTCCTTTAGCTATAGGAGTAATAGTTCTCCAAATTTGCAATAGTTTTGCAATAGTTCTTCAAATTGGTGCTAAATTACTGAATCTTGAAGCATCCTTGTTTTGCTGTATACCCTAGGCCCTAGTTCTTTTGCTGCCCTCAACCTTTCCTGTGTGGCTTCTTCCATGTGTTTTGCCCCTGGAATTCTACCTGGATTTTTTTCATTGCATTTAGCACTTGCTTAGGTTTCCGTGTGGGCCTCACAAACTTTAACTGGAACAGAACAGACAAAAAGAAACACTTCTTTATTCAATGAGTAATAGGGTTGCCAAGTCTAACTCAGAAAATATCTGGGGACTTTGGGGGTAGAGCCAGGAGACTTTCACATTTCTTAAAATAAATAAGTAAAAATACAGCAGTGCAGTTCCCCTGAATACAGTCTTCATTCCATCCCAAGCACTCTCTCTCTCTCTCACACACACACAGACAGTGCAGCCAAAATAAACAGTTTGCAACCCTACACTTATGTGGTCTCAATGAGGCAATTTACTCACAAGTTACTCAAGTTCCAAGTTCTTCAGACTAACACAGGGAAACCAAAGGTTCCAGTTTTCCCTTTATTATGCAAACAACATTTGAAGAGATTGTAGAACAAATAGAGGGTCTGGGCTGCTTTCACAGCTACTGGGAGCAGCCATGTTGTTCTGCTGGCTCACTCTGACCCCATTCAGCCTGGTCTCTAAAGATTTAAAGGCACAGACATACCATCTAAAAAGTAAGCATTTCCAAGCATCTTCTTCAGCCTTCCAAAGTGGAGGTGGCTGTGGGGGTGGGGTCAGCTGACAGGGGGCAGGAAAGAGCCTGCAAAACTAGGAGATCCCCTGCTGGGACCTGGGGATTGGCAAGCCTAAATGAATAATTGAATTCTGGCATTCACTGCCAGTGGAGGTTGTAATGCCCTCAAGCACTGATGACTTTAAAATGGGCATTTGGTAAATTCATGGAAGATGGATCCATCAATGGCTAGTAGCCTAAAGAGAACCTCCATATTCAGAGGCAGTAAACCTCTGAAACCCAGTGATGAGGCAATATTAGAGAAGGCTTTGACCTCTGCCCTGCTTGTTCAGTCTCCAAGACAACTGGTTCTGTGCTATATGAAACAGGATGGTGGACTTAATGGACCTTGGTTTGATCTGGCTGGGCTCTTCTCATGTTCTTCTCAGGGAACACCAAATGTCCCAGTTTGTGTAGGGCTATAAGCTGCCCAAATGCTTGTCATTCCTCTGTACAAATTCCCACTCAGGTCAGATAATACAACCTTTTGCTATTCCCTGCTTTTTTCCCCTCTCCATCTCCCTCAAAATGTATGTGGGCATTTGGAAGGCTTACTGTACTAAACTGGGTGCTAAATGTATGATTGATATTGTTCTGGCCACTCATTGTATTCAAATAAATTATCACTGGTTGCTTTCAGATGGGAGCATGTAAGCACAGCCTTGGGGGCTGCAGCAAGTGGCATGGGAGCAGATGGGGATGGTTTTCACACGCCCCTGTTTCTGCTTTGCTTGCTGCTGCAGCTACTCCTCAGTTCCTGCTCCTCCTCCTTTCCCTCCTGTTGTGCAAAAATGACAGATATTTTTGTCAGACATCCCCCCTCCATGGTGCAAAATCCTCCCTTTTCCCTCACATTCCCTGCTAAGCTACACTGTAACACCACACCTGAGGGTGAAACCAGGTACCAGAGCACAGCACTCTTGTCCCTTTTCCCAGCTCTTCATCAAGTGCCAAAACAGCTGCCCCCCTCCAGCAGGTGTTTTGGCACTTGAAAAGCTGAGGAGGGGACAAGAGCTGTCTAATCTGAGCTCAATCAGGATCAGGCCTTGAGGCATTTTGAAGTGGCTTTGAAATGGCGACTATGCTCTTGTGGTGGCCATGAGGATGCCATCAACTCTAGTTTGGCCATTCATGAGGGAAGAGGAAAAGGTCCTTTAAAAGAATAAAAGGATGGATGCAGTTCCTCCTTTAAACCAGAGAAAAATAAGTTTTTTTCCTTGTCCAGATTAAAGGGGAAAGCCCCCCAAACACCATAAATCATGCTCAGAATGAGCACATGTGGGTATGTGTGTGCCTTCCTGATCACACAATAGAATGAGCACTGTTCCCCAAGGTTGTGGGTGGGGGTAGATGGAATGCATGGAACACTACGGTTAGCTGCTGCCCCCCATCCTACCTGATCTAAGAGCTTCTGTGCATTTTGGCATCGCATCAGAAAAGCTGGATCTTGTCATATAAGCAAATAAGCATCTAAACATGATTTAAATAATAATTCAGCAGTAAAATGAGGAGTGGGGGAAAAGTTCACTAGGGTTGCCAAGTTTAATTCAGAAAATATCTGGAGACTTTGGGGGTGGAGCCAGGAGACTTCAGGGCGGAACCAGACTTTCCCATTTCCAAAATAAATGCATAAAAATACAGTAGTGCAATTCACTTGAATAGTTATCATTTCCTCACCCCTCAATAGCTGCAATTTAAGTAAATGAAAGTGTAAACACACAAAAAGCAGCCAAAATTCACAGTTTGCAAGCTCACATTTTTGTGATCTCCCTGGGGCTTTACTCACAGGAACTGCTGTTCTTCAGGCAAACACAGGCAAATAAAAAGAGAGAGAAGTAGAGTTTTCCGCCATCCCATAAACAGGCTCCTATACAAAGACTCTGAAAACAATGCAAAACAAGCACAGAGACAGACACACACTATTACTGCCTACCCTACAAAGACTTCTGAAAAGTACACACTCTCTCTCTCTTTCACTCACCAGTTTGGTGTAGTGGTTAAGTGCGCAGACTCTTATCTGGGAGAACTGGGTTTGATTCCCCACTCCTCCACTTGCAGCTGCTGGAATGGCCTTGGGTCAGCCATAGCTCTGGCAGAGGTTGTCCTTGAAAGGGCAGCTGCTGTGAGAGCCCTCTCCAGCCCCACCCACCTCACAGGGTGTCTGTTGTGGGGGAGGAAGGTAAAGGAGATTGTGAGCCGCTTCGGTATGTAGCGCCAGTAAATAGACAGTTCAAATATGGTAGAGAAATTTTGAGATATTTTGTCTGCATCTTTGCCATTTGTGTTTTCTCTGACTTTGTTAATTTTGTACTAAAGGTAAAGGTAGTCCCCTGTGCAAGCACTAGTCATTTTCGACTTTGGGGTGACGTTGCTTTCACAACGTTTTCACAGCAAACTTTTTACATGGTGGTTTGCCATTGTCTTCCCCAGTCATCTACACTTTCCCCGCAGCAAGCTGGGTACTCATTTTACCGACCTCGGAAGGATGGAAGGCTGAGTAAACCTGGAGCCGGCTACCTGAACCAGCTTTCACTGGGATCAAACTCAGGTCATCAGCAGAGGGCTGCAAATGCAGTACTGCAGCTTTACCACTCTGTGCCATGGGGCTTTTTGTATTTTTTTTTGTACTATTTTGTACTATTTCATATTAAAAATGTCAATAGACTTTAAATTAGAACCACTGCTTTTAAAAGCAAGCATAGCCACGGGCCCCAACAAGGGACAGTGAAATGCCCCAAAGTGCAAATGCATTTTTGGATTCTGCCTCAATAAAACCATTATGGAAGGAGAGAGCAGCTGCCCAACTTGGTATAGTATAGCTAACATATCCTAATGGATTGTGTTTTCTTTTTTGCTGAGAAACTAATCCCCATGTCCTTTGACAGTTGGTTAGTAAGACTTGTAAGTATTCACTTCAGGCCACATTTGTCTAATTTTTTTTTGGGGGGGGGGTGTCTTGTGGTGCTTCTGCATGGGGATGAGTTCCTGTTTTGCTCTCATTACTGCTGTATTTGTTTGCAGTGGCACTTGGAGCCTTTACATGGGAATTTTCTCTGGCCTTTCCTGGCATGCCTGCCATTTCCCTCTTACCACTGGCAGGATGTTTGCTGGGTTTTAAAATCAGATTCACAATAGTATTTAGGATACTATAGTGATACATCTACTACCAATATTTTTAAAACACTGGCAAAAGCCTTCCAATGGCAGGGAAGGGAAGATAGCGGCTCCAGGGGAAATGGGGAGGACATGGTGCTGAATGTGACAGAGAGGTGTGGACAAGGCTGGCCCTAGACTGTCTGTCACACTAAGCGAGGCTAACTTCTGGCACCCCACCCTCTGCATGGATAACATCACCAAGTCACATGGGGGGGTACACAATTTGGTGCCCCCAGAAGGCCAGTGCCCTAGGCAATCGCCTAGTTTGCCTAGTGGCAGGGCCGGCTCTGGGTGCAGAAACCTGCATCTTCCTATCCACACCAAAACCAAACCTGCTTTGAGAACAAACTTTCAGGTATACTGCAGACAAACTGATTAACACCGGAAAGGTGGATGATTGCATGGTGACATCATATGGAACCCCCCCTCCCCGCCCCCAGCCATGACAGTTTGGGAGGGGAACAAAGAGCAAGAGCCCCATGGAAGCAACTTTGGAGCACTTTGTTCTTTCATCTTATATTGTGTCATGCAGACAATATGGAGAGGGGGCTATATGGGTCCCTGGGAGGAATTTTTCAATTACATCTTCCAGTGGCCCAACTCTCTTTGTAGAAATTAGCAGCTGGGGTCTAAGGGGAAATTGAAAGGCTCCAAAGCAAGCTCAGCATTGTGCCTGTAGCTATGCAAACTCAGTAGCTAATTAACGAGCAAAGAACTGATGTTGCTGTGGCAGACAATCCAAAATGGGAGGGGGATACATTGGAAGGCAAGAGAGTCTGCATGGAGCCTCTTATACATAGTCCTCCTCAGTAGAATACCATTGTGGGAGGGAGGGTTTAAGCCCTGTTTATGCTCCATTGTTCTAGGAATGAATGTGAGCAGGGCAGCATATCTATTTCAGGGAAGCTCAGAACATAATAACAAACGCTAACATTTATTCTTTTTGTGAGCAATGCAAACCTTTAGGTCAGAAACTATTGTCAGGATCTGAGACTATTACCAAGTATTTTTGGCTATTTTTGCTCTCAGCATCATATTTCTATGGAGGAACCTAAAGATGAAATACAGTCAAACCCTCCCATCATCCCCAGAACTGGCTAAGAACTCTTCCCTCCCAACTACTATCAATGACATTGAGAGGAAGAGATGTCAACTGCCAGGACAGAAAGCAGCCATCTGTTGTGCCTGGAACTAAACTCAGCTGAAAACCCCCTGCCCCAGCAATATTTTGTATCATGTTTTTTACTACCAAAAGCTACTTTAAAAAAAAATTTTTTTTCATTGAAAGGTAGGATAGAATATATATAAATAGAAGACATCCCACTCTTAAGTGTCACAGCTGTCTGCTTTATGTTGCAAGAACTATGGAAAAGAGCCAGGATTTGTGCCTTATTTTTTAATGGCTAGATTTCTTAACAAAAACAACAGCAACAACCCTGTTCACTATTTTACTGGACTAATTCATTTTTCCAACCAATCTCTGCCATGTGAATGAATCTTCTTCAATAAATTCTTAATTATTACAGTTGTCCTATGACTGACTCAAAGCTGGTTGCCTACTTTTCTACTTACGAAGGAGGCTGAAAATGTTCCAATGTAGAAGGGACTGCAGAGTATGTGTTCCCAGGGTTACAGCTATTCTGCCACTATAGCTCCTGATCCTTGGCAATCAGAAATTAAGCAGTTAATTCTTTTCTTGGATACAGATACAATTGTTGGAAATGCTTCACTTGTTGATTTTTCCATACTCTAACAATACTATAGACATAGGAGAGCTTGCCAGAAGAAAAACTGGAAACTCTATGTTATCACCAGTATCTTAAGCAGAAAAAGCATTAAAATGGTCTGGGTCCGCAGCAGGAGAATCTGGAGCAGTGAAAAGAAAGCAGCCTCCATCTATGAGCCTCCATCAGGTGAGAAAGCCAGTACAGCTTCCCAGGCAATAAATTATGGAAACTGGTGAGTAGTAAGACAAGACTTTACAGCATTAGTTGTGCCTCAGCCCTCAAACTGGTAGGAGGTTAAAACTTATACTTCCATGGCCTATTCATCAGCCTTGCTTTTCTACTATTCCTTTTGTCTTTGTTCAAGGAGAAATATCACTCAGTGATTAGGAAAGATAAGTAAGATACTTATCACTGCACTCATGTGGAGGAAAGTCTGTATTATGTGGAGAGGCTGTGTCTCAGTTACAGAGCATGCACTTTGCAAGTTGAGGACTACAGGTTTGATCCTTAATATTTTCAATTAAAAGATCTCAACAAGCAGGTGTCAAGAAAGACTTTCCTCTGCCTGAGACCGTGGAGTGTCACTGCCACTCCTGAGGGCCTAATTACAGATCCCATAGTTCATACCCAAGACCAGTCCAACAGAAGGATTTTCCATCAGATATGTGCTGTGATCTCCCTGCTGGGAACTCAGGTTTCTGGCATGTGGATTCTCTTTTTTCCAAAATGCCAAACAAAAGCATCCTAAGGTGCAAATCACAGACTCGACACTCTGAATTAAATTTCATTCTGTTATTTGGACAGGTTCTCTAGAGAGGAGGTATGAAAATTTTCTAAATAAATAAATATTACTAAAACGTCTACTGTGCACACATTTGTAATTTCAACTTTGTTGTTGGATATTTTTTTAAAGCAAGAAGACACAATACTGAAATTAGCAGAAAGATAATTCTAATTTTAATATGATTATGATAGCTGACATTTTGAAAATAACAATGACTGGCACTCTACAAATTTGTATTTAAAACAAAAATGTTTTTAATTTCTCTACTGAAATTCTGGCCTTAGATATCTTATGAGCTGTAGGCTAGTGGCATTTCTTCTCCTTCAGCCATTCTTTTGGAACATTAATGAATGAATTCATCACAATTCTGAGCCAATAAATACTTTCATTTGCTCCACCTGCCATACTTCAGCAGAGTTCTTCCATGTCTTCACATTTGCATTTTGGCTTTTACTGCTTGCCTCTTGCCATATCTTAAGCCAAATGAATTCCAGTTATAGGTAGAGAGGTCCTTCTCCCGTTCCACCAGCACAGCCTCTTGAGGGATGGAGATCACTCTGCTCCTCACTGGATGCATCCCTTGCCATGATTGAATTTGGTGCTCCTGCCGCTTGCACAGAAGTGATGGTGTGGATTGCAGACTTGCTGCCTTAGAGTTAGACTGCCTTTCAGGACATGGGATGGCATTAGCCCATTGGATTGGGCTGACAAAGTTTTTGGCAAGTTCATCTAGGGAAACAGAGAGATACTTTACTGAACCTTTTGGAGGCTAACTGTTTGGAGGAAGAAATAAATGTTGCTCACAAAAAGCATCCTAGTGAATTTAAAAGGTAGCTTTGTTACACCCATATACTCTCTCCTGAGAGCCAGAAATGTGGACTATGGATATCACACCAGTAGTTACCACTGGGATGGTGAGGTCCCCCTAGCATGGTTTAAAGTAACCCACATGCCAGGATGCCAGGGAACAAAATACTGAAACACTCCTGATCATGGAACTCAGTATGTCCTTTGGGTGGAACCGCCTATGTAGGACATTTGAGAGAGCTCTGTGAGAGAGCGGATAAGAAGTGCTATAAGGGTGAGGTTTGGCTTTCTAAACAGCTGGAGAAGTTGCTGAGAATTTCTGAGTTTGTGTGATTGCTGAAAATTCTGAGTTTGTGTGGTTGCTGGGGAACTGCTGTTTGTTTCTTTTGAGTGGGCTGTCAGTGATGGTTGCTGATTGATTGGGAGTGACTGTGTTCCTGGGGCAGACTGAGGCTCCATCCTTTTTGCATTATTAGGCTGCACCTTGCCAGAGGCAAGAGCTAAAGGGCTCTTGGCCTATGGCTCTTAGCCTGGGGGCTGTATAAGAAGCCCAGGAAGGACCAGAAACCTGGATCCCTATTTTCCTTGTATTCCCAATAAGGTAAGTAGACCCTCCAGAAGGAGAGCCACATAAACACAACAGGATTTAAAGGGGAATTGTATATTTTAAAGAAGCTATCATGAAGGTAGATTGCCAGCAGGGGGGTGGGGGCTTTCCAGTGTTTTGCACTGAGTGTCACATGTATGACTATCTGCCCACAGGACAGAAGTCTTGGGTGTGTGCTTGATGCAAGGAGCTCCTGGTCCTCAGGGAACGAGTTCGTACCCTTGAGGCAGAGGTGGCTGACCTGGAGAAGCAGAGACTGTTAGGCACTCAGAGAAGACTCTCGGGGACATGTTAGAGGAGCCCCACTCTGAACATGGCAGCCCCATTGCTGCCAGGGAATACGAAGGTCAAGAGGGATCAGGGCACCATGCTGAGGATAAGGGGAATGCGCCCTCAGAAGGGACCTCTTCTTCAGTTGGTGAGCGGGTATCCTTTCGCACCAAGGAACCATCCCTGGGCAGGGAGGGAGGGGGGGGGGTCTTGGTAGTTGGTGATTCAATCCTTAGGCAAGTAGACAGGTATAAGAAAAGGCCTGCAAACAAAGTTATGGAAGCTGTAAAAGGTAAGAAGGATTCCTTTAAGCATTGGAAAGCTAGTCCAAGTGAGATTAATCAAAGGGAACACAGGCTGTGGCAAATCAAATGCAAGACTGTGATCAGGGAGGCAAAAAGGAACTATGAGGAGCATATTGCAAAAAACAAAGACCAACAATAAAAATTTCTTCAAATATATTAGAAGCAGGAAACCAGCCAGAGAGGCAGTGGGGCCCTTGGATGACCAAGGGGTAAAAGGATTACTGAAAGATAGAGAAATGGCTGAGAAGCTGAATGCATTTTTTGTCTCCGTCTTCACTGTGGAAGATGAGAAGTGTTTGCCCACTCCAGAACCACTAATTTTGGAAGGGGTGTTGAAAGAACTGAGTCAGACTGAGGTGACAAGAGAGGAGGTCCTATAACTGATAGACGAATTAAAAACTAATAAGTCACCAGGTCCGGATGGCATACATCCAAGAGTTCTGAAAGAACTCAAAGTTGAACTTGTGGATCTCCTGACAAAAATATGTAATCTTTCATTGAAATCTGCCTCCATTCTTGAGGACTGGAAAGTAGCAAATGTCACCCCCATCTTTAAAAAGGGTTCCAGAGGAGATCCAGGAGATTACAGGCCAGTCAGTCTGACTTCAATACCAGGAAAGTTGGTAGAAACCATTATCAAGGACAGAATGAGTAGGCACATTGATGAACACAAGTTATTGAGGAAGACTCAGCATGGGTTCTGTAAAGGAAGATATTGCCTCACTAACCTGTTAGAGTTCTTTGAGGGAGTGAACAAACATGTGGACAAAGGGGACCCAATAGATGTTGCTTCCCTTGACTTCCAGAAAGCTTTTGATAAAGTTCCTCATCAAAGGCTCCCTAATAAGCTCGAGAGTCATGGAGTAAAAGGACAGGTCCTCTTGTGGATCAAAAACTGGCTAATTAATAGGAAGCAGAGAGTGAGTATAAATGGGCAATCTTTGCAGTTGAGGACGGTAAGCAGTGGGGTACCACAGGGCTCAGTACTGGGTCCTATGTTCTTTAACTTGTTCATTAATGATTTGGAGTTGGGAATAAGTAGTGAAGTGGCTAAGTTTGCAGATGACACTAAATTGTTCAGGGTGGTGAAAAACAGAGAGGATTGTGAGGCACTCCAAAGGGATCTGTTGAGGCTGGGTGAGTGGGCGTCAACATGGCAGATGCGGTTCAATGTGGCCAAGTGCAAAGTAATGCACATTGGGGCCAAGAATCCCAGCTACAAATACAAGTTGATGGGGTGTGAACTGGCAGAGACTGACCAAGAGAGAGATCTTGGGGTCATGGTAGATAACTCACTGAAAATGTCAAGACAGTGTGTGATTGCAATAAAATAGGCCAATGCCATGCTGGGAATTATTAGGAAGGGAATTGAAAACAAATCAGCCAGTATCATAATGCCCCTGTATAAATCGATGGAGTGGTCTCATTTGGAATACTGTGTACAATTCTGGTCACCACACCTCAAAAAGGATATTATAGCATTGGAAAAAGACCAGAAAAGAGCAACTAGAATGATTAAAGGTTTGGAACACTTTCCCTATGAAGAAAGGTTAAAACGCTTGGGACTCTTTAGCTTGGAGAAACATCGACTGCAGGGTGATATGATAGAGGTTTACAAGATTATGCATGGGATGGAGAAAGTAGAGAAAGAAGTACTTTTCTCCCTTTCTCACAATACAAGAACTTGTGGGAATTCAATGAAATTGCTGAGCGGTCGGGTTAGAACAGATAAAAGGAAGTATTCTTTCTTCACCCAAAGGGTGATTAACATGTGGAATTCACTGCCACAGGAGGTGGTGGCGGCTACAAGCATAGCCAGCTTCAAGAGAGGATTGAATAAAAATATGGAGCAGAGGTCCATCAGTGGCTATTAGCCACAGCATATTATTGGAACTGTCTGGGGCTGTGATGCTCTGTATTCTTGGTGCTTGTGGGGGCGGTGGCAAAGTGGAAGGGCTTCTAGCCCCACTTGTGAACTTCCTGATGGCACTTGGGGTTTTTTATGGCCACTGTGTGACACAGAGTGTTGGACTGGATGGGCCATTGGCCAGATCCAACATGGCTTCTCTTATGTTTTTATGACCCATTCACATGGCTGCTGGGCTAGTGCTGGCTCCCTTTCTATTCAGCATTTGGCAGCTCCTTGCTTGTGGAAATTTGCTTATATACCTTGGGAAAGTGCACATGAACAGTGCAATCCTAAGAACACTTTCCTTGGAGTAGACTTAAGTAGACCTCTAAATAGATCTGTTTAGGATTGCACTGTTAGTGTGCTACAGAATTACCAGCCATCCCGGTTCCATGCATAGACCTCACCTACATTTGCCCAAGCTCTTCTTTGTGTATATGTGTACATGTGAAATGGGAACTTATTTCTTGAACCTCCAAGAGTTAATGCTAGAACTAGAAGAGCTGATCCAACTTGGTACCTTCATGCCAGGTGTCTTTAAGAACAGAAAAGCTGTCTGCAGGTTCTCCGAAATGAGCTTTGAAGAGAAACAGGAGCAGCAGTATGGAACTGAACAGGCTCATTCTGGACTGGATCAGATCTGAAATAGCAGATGAAGAAGGGGGTGGAATGCTGTAAGGAACTCATGTCATTAGTTCCCAACATGAATCTTGCTAATAAAGAATAAATTTCAGAAGAAAAACTGCATATACAACTCTAGCTAGGGTAGGTTTTTACATTCCCACTATAGACAATCTGATTTGAGCCTCCATGAATATGTTATATATTTTGTCTATGTAAAAGCATTTGAAAGATAAGAACTGGGACCCACATTCAACCTCCTAATATTATATCATACAGTTCAGTGTACACAGAACCCTTATCCCTCACCCCCAGAATCTAAGTGCAGCCTGCTCTGGTCTGGCACATGTGGCTACACAGGCATGTATTCATGACTCGCTTCCCCCTTTGTGCCTCTGTCCTCTGTGCCTTCATGTTCTTCTAGTGGTGTGTCCATACGCCCTAATGTACTGACCTTGCATACTGCCTAGAGCAGGGGTGACAAACTCATTTGTTATGAGGGCCGGATCTGACATAAATGAGACCTTGTTGGGCCAGGCCATGTCGGGTTGGGCCATGTGTGTACCTATTTAAGATTAGGTAGCAGAGAGATAAACTTTTTAAAGGAAACAGACAAACACAATTAAATATTTTTAAAGAAAACTTAAAACATATTTAAAATGTTAGCACTTGTTGGTCTTCAAGGTGCTTTCTTTGTATTTCTTCCATGGGATCCAGGAACTGGGCAAAGGAAGCTCTGGCTCTTTCCTTCCTTCCCCAGGAGACCAGATGGGGAAGGAGCCTCAGCTAATAGAAAGAAGAGAGGCTTGGCTTAATAACTCTGCTGTGCAATTGAGAGAGCCTGGAAAAACAAGCTCTGCCTTCCCTCCCTTCCTCCCCAAGGGAGGAGCCTCAGCCAATGGAGAAAACAGAAACTTTGCTCTGTAGCTCCTGTGTGATTGAGCAAGCCTGGCAAACCAAACTGTTATGGAGAAGCAAGCAAGAGAGAGGGAGAAGGAACCCGATGACAGCCAGTTGCTTGGGGGCCTGATAGGAGTCCTCCGAGGGCCTGATTCAGCCCCCGGGCCACATGTTTGACACCCCTTGCCTAGAGACCACAAAATTAAATGTGAACAGTGCAGTAATACTGCAGTCCTCAGCAAGCTAAGACCTGTTGATGTTTTTAGGATCGCACAACACCTGTAAGCCTGCTGTGCTTCACTGGAATAACTAATAGCACAAGTCTTTTTTCATTTTTTAAAAAAATGTCCAGGACAATTCATTCCTCTGACTGTCACAGACATTTCATTTGTTGGAAGGGCCCCAGAAGATTGCTGTCAGACCACCTGGGGATTTCTGAGCCAAGGGTCAAGATGAAAGCAGAAGTAAGCTGCACATCCACTTAATCCCAAAAAAGATTGCTACATCCGTCCTTCTTTCTCCATGCACAGTCACTGGTGGAGCATATCAATGCCTTTGATGGTCAAAATGAGTTTTCTCTGAGGTAGCCCCCCTCTTTTGCTTTCACACATTGTAAGAACAGAAGGAACTGTGGAAGAGATGGCAATGGGGATCTCATAGCCAGGAGCTGGACTTGCCATGTGAAGACAGTGGCAAAGTGCATTCCACCATAACGGATGTGGAATTTAATCAGGAGGCCTGGCAGGTCCCAAGCTGCTAGTCCCTAAAAAGGAGGTCTCATCTCCAGCTTTATTCTGTCCCATCACCCTTTGGCTGCTTCCACCAGAATATTAAAAAGAGGTATGTCTTTCTAGGATTCTGGACTCACCAGTCTATCTGTTCATGTCTTTGATAAGGGAGTTGGACAAATTAAGAACTCCCAGGCTTTTCTTTGCCATTGATCCCAAATTAGCATGGATGTAAGGAAAGTTTTAAGAATCTCACTTGTTGGAGTAACTAAGATGAAGACAGGCACATTCCCACCTTCTCCTTGTGCCCTAGTAAGTGCGAGCCATTTGGCTTTTATGTGCATGCAAGACAAAGTCATTATCAAAGTCGGAAAAAGGAAAAAAATAACTTGTGTTGGCAGTAACTGATTATAAAAAGGAAAATAGTTAAGGGGAAAAAATGCCTAGCAATGAGCAAAAGGAAAATAAAATGTGCAATAAATACAGTAGTCAATTCCTTTGTCTAAAACATGATGGAGATTTAAAAGTCACTATAACAATCTTACAGACTTCCATTTCAGGCATTGAACATATGAAGCTGCCTTATACTGAATCAGACCCTTGGTCCATACAAGTCAGTATTGTCTTCTCAGACTGGCAGCGGCTCTCCAGGGTCTCAAGCTGAGTTTTTTTCACACCTATTTGCCTGGACCCTTTTTTGGAGATGCCAGGAATTGAACCTGGGACCTTCTGCTTCCCAAGCAGATACTCTACCACTGAGCCACCATCCCTCCCCCATTGTTTCAGTCTCTCTTTCCCACCCATTCCTATGACTTCTTCAGAAAAGTTACTCATGTTCCTAAAATATTTCCATTCCAAAGTCAAGTTGTCTTCCTGCCCCAGCTCCAAATTCTCTATTTATTGAGCAGAACCCAAGAATAACAGCAACAACAAACATCCAGGTGGGCAGTCATGTTGGTCTGAAGCAATATTACAAAGTTAGAGTCCAGTGGCACCTTTAACAAAATTTTATTCAAGGTATGAGCTTACATGTGCAAGCACACATCTTCAGATATAAGCCACTGGACTCTAACTTTGTTCTATATCAACAACAAAGGAAAGAGACCTTCCTTTAACCCTCAAAATACTCTAGGGCTGCTAGTTCTGAGTTGGGGAATTCCTGGAGATATCAAAGTGGAGCCTGAGAAGGGTAAAGTTTGGGGAGGAGAGAGACCTCATCAGGGTATGAAGAGCCTTATGGTAGCAGGGATTGAGTGATTCAGAAAATATTATTATTATTATTCCTCCAAAGCAGCCATTTTCTCTAGAGGAACTGATCACTGTCATCTGGAGGCCAGCTGTAATTCTGGGATATTTCCAGCCATCACATAGAAATTGGCAACCCTATCACACTCCTCCCTTTCCATTTCTTGGAACATGACTGGTATTCAGATGGCGATGTGTTCCTTGTATCACTGCTGCTTGTGTCACTGCTGCTGCTGATTCAGTGTAGCAGCAACAGGGTTTGCAGGTGATGGGGTTTCCTGCATTTTTCTAATCCCAGTCCCCCTGGTGGCCTTCTTCCTGCCCATGCTGCCATGAGGGAAAGATTTTTCTGAGGTATTTTTTAAAAAATAGTGACATACTGATATATCAGTATATTGGTATGTCAATTACAGATTTAAAACAACTCACTCCCCATGGTGTGCTGCTGAGGACTGGGAAAAGAAAAATGATTGCCATGAGAATGGGCTTGGGAAAACCTGGACTTTCCTGCTTATATGACAGCTATCCTGGGAGGTGCATGGAAGCACAACAGAGCTGTAAGGAAACAAACTCAGTTGGCTATTCCATATAAACATAAGAACTGGCATTCCTGCTAGCTTGGCAGACTGAAGACTAGAAAGAAAAAATCTGACCTGCAACTTTTTGTCTTCCTATGAAGGTTAAACTCTGGATGTTCACAGAATGCAACTTAAGCATTTATGTGAAGGCACATTTTTAAAAGCAAATACCTATGGCTGAAGTATCATTTCACCACCAAGTCTAATTTTCAAATGGAGGTTCAGTGACTGAATATGTAACTGGAGGTGGGGCTGCCCAAACATCTGTTGGACTCTGATTGATCTCTCATTCAATAGCAGGGAGGGGGCAACTGGGAGGCAAGCTGGAAGAGGATGCCATTGTCACCTATGGTGGAGTGGTGTAATGGATTATTTCCATTCCCATCTTGTGCTGCAGAATGTAGCAGCTCTTTTGCAACTGGGAATGAGACAAACACAGAAGATATAATGATCTTGACTTCCTTTCAAATTTCCAGTGACTGAAATTCTTGGCTGTATATCTCTTTTGTGTGTGCATACTACATGTGTGTACATAAATAAAAGAACTGGTATTAACCATAGAATTATTGCAGTGTGCTAATTTTGTACTCTAACATCTCTGTAAATCTTAGACAAACTGTACATTTCCTCCTAGCTTCACCAGATAAGTCACCAAATTTCCATGAAATTCAAAGCAACAATGTGTGGTGATTAATCGGAGTGGATATTTGACATGCCTTTGCTAAGGCTGCTCATTTCTTATGGGGAAAAACATGCTGGTCCTATGGAAAACTGAAACAAAAGATTAGGGCTAACAACCTACTTCCATAGTTCTGCTTCCCTGATCTAAATTTTCCCCTCCCCAAAGCTGCTTTGAAACTCTGATGTAGGAGATCCTGACCGTGGTTCTCTCACATCCACACACCATGTCTAGTATGGTTCTCAGTCCAGACTGTACAGTTGAGGACAACAGCATTGCCCTACAACAGATGTTTAAAGAATGTATTGCAAGCATCTAATGGCTTAATTAAATTTGACAATAAGAGAAATGTTCAGAGCAGCCTCAAACTGATTTATATGAATTCAACTATAAGAAAATTTATAAAGAAATTCAGTCAGTTTTAACTCAATGGCATACATTAACATTAGCTGATCATTTACATTTATTTGAATAATTTATTTTGCCAAAATTTCTTTTTTTGTTTAGGATCCTCCCTTTAGCCATTGCACCAAAAACAATATCTAAATGATTAGGGTTTGTAGAATCTTTCGGGCTCAAGTGCCGTGTTCTACTGGAGAAAGTTTTTCTTCCAGATGTTTCGTTCTCGGCTGTGGAGAACATCCTCAGTGGCGTTGCAGCCGGAGCAGGCGCTCTGACCTTCTTGGCTGCTGTGCATTGAGTGAGGCCAGGGCTGCTGGAGAGCTGCTATTTCTAGGCTGGAGGGGGTGTGGTGAAAGGGCAATAGGTTTGTGGATGTGCCCATTGTTTGGTGGGGCTTCCTGGAAGGGTAGTGATAAGGAAACTGGCTGTTGAATGTGACCATTGTTCTGTATTAATTGCTGGGAGGGTTGGAAGGGGTGTGAAGATAAGGAAGATGGTTGTTGACTGTGCTGATTGTTCTGTGGAATGTGCTGGTTATTCTGTGAATTTCTGCAATTTATAGTCTGTAGGGTGTTTTGCAGAGCTGGATACCAAGATTGGTGGATGGAAATGCCTTCTTCCTTTCTGTTAAAGTTGTGTTGGTGTTTGTAAATCTCAATAGCGTCTCTATTCAGGCGGGTATGATAATGTGAGGCCGTAGAAAGGACTTCAGTTCTTTCAAAGTGGATGACGTGGTACCCAAAGCAGTATCAACACCCGCCTCACCGAACACAAGAGACACTGTTGTTTGTTTCAGCCAGAAAAATCAGCTGTAGCTGAACATGCACTTCAAGAAGGAGACCACGTCATCCACATTGAAAGAACTGAAGTCCTTTCTATGGCCTCACATTATCATACTTGCCTGAACAGAGAAGCTATTGAGATCTACAAACACCAGCACAACTTTAACAGAAAGGAAGAAGGCATTTCTATCCACCAATCTTGGTATCCAGCTCTGCAAAACACCCTACAGACTATAAATTGCAGAAATTCACAGAACAACCAGTACATTCCACAGAACAATTAGCACAGTCAACAACCATCTTCCTTATCTTCACACCCCTTCCAACCCTCCCAGCAATTAACATAGAACAATGGTCACATTCAACAGCCAGTTTCCTTATCACTACCCTTCCAGGAAGCCCCACCAAACAATGGGCACATCCACAAACCTATTGCCATTTCACCACTACCCCTCCAGCCTAGAAATAGCAGTTCTCCAGCAGCCCTGGCCTCACTCAATGCACAGCAGCCAAGAAGGTCAGAGCGCCTGCTCTGGCTGCAATGCCACTGAGGATGTTCTCCGCAGCCGAGAACGAATCGTCTGGAAGAAAAACTTTCTCCAGTAGAACACAGCACTTGAGCCCGAAAGATTCTACAAACCCTAATGATGTTACCAGCCGTGAAAACCTAAAATCTTTGATAATATCTAAATGGCAAGCATCACTAAATAATTTTTTTTGGACTCACAACCACCCCAGGATCTCTGCTACTACATTATACAAAGTCCCTAGAAGAAGATGGTTTAGCACTTCCGAACCTCCTACATTATTATTATGCAGCTGTTTTAACAAACCTTATACATATGTTTTTGGAAGACTGCTTATTTGGATGGCTACAGATAGAGGCATCATTAACATATCCTCTCACTCCAGCTGAATTTTGCTGGAATTCTAAACATAGTAGATTAGGGTTGCCAAGCCCAATTCAAGAAATATCTGGGGACTTTGGGGGTGGAGCCAGGAGACTTTGGGGGGTGGAGCCAGGAGACATTAGGGGTGGAGCCAAGATCAAGGCTGTGACAAGCATCACTGAACTCCATTGGGAGTTCTGGCCTGTTACACCTCAAACAACTTTTTATTGGGGAATATTAATATTTCTTAGCTCAAAATGGTAGGCCTACGAGAGGTGAGGTGTATGGGATCTATGTCTTTGTCTACGGAGATAGACCACTGAAAATCCTTTGGTTAATGATGGATTTTATTATAGCATAGGTTTTCAAATAGTTACATCTCAATCAAACAATTTCAAGCATACAAGAGGAATACAAGAGGTTAGCTGAATAAGCAGGATGGGGAAGGGTGATACAATACCTATATCTTGCAGGGTAGACTCAGTCAGAGGAAATGCAAGGCTTCTGGAGGGAGATTTCTCTTGAGAGGAGGGGGGTGAGGGTAGGAAGGGGGTGGGGGAAGGAGAGGATGAAGGGATTCCCTTTTTCCCTTTCTTCCCACGCTTCTCGCTGTGCTGCCCTACGCTTTTTTTCCTGTGCTGTTTTCCCGTGCTTTTTCCCTGCTCTTTGCTAACCTGACAGGTTGGGTTGTCTGTTTTCTAGGGAAAATTACGTCACATCACTCAATTCCACTACCCAATGAGGGGGCAGAGTGTCACACCAATGGAAAGTCGGGGTGTCATATGTGTAATATCCAATCAGAGACCATTCGTATCATAGATCCATACCCCAACATAGGCATTTTAATTACACTGGCCAAATGACTTTATGGCCTTGTTTTTCCCAAAACTGGTTCCTTTGAAGCTCCCCAAAAGTGATAGATTTCTCTCTTAGTGTCAAACATGGATGGGCATCCATCAAGTGGTCAGGGGACTGGCTGACTTTGATGGCCTTAGCAATTAATTAAAGAAAAATAGAAACTTTGTTAAAAGTCAGAATTGTGAGATCAGTTTACAGGTTATAACACACATTCACAACAAAAGGAGTGCTTGGCCTCTAACCTCGTGTTTCTGCCATCTTGTCCTGAGGATTACCAGATACAAGCCATTTATTTTTGTTGGAGGTTTCTTGGGTCATTATTATTTCCTTATGCTTTGATAACAGGACTTTTAAAGGTTGCCAAAAGTGAAGGAATTTTTATGGCACTGCCCACACCACCTCTCTGAGCCTGAAACTTTTTCACTCCCAGGAGCAGAAAGATGGACGCTTCTCAACCTTTCAGCTGGCATCATGTTGTTCTGGCCTGTGAACCAGAATCACATTACAGACCTGCTTTGGGGTCAAGAAGGAACTGGATTTGTCTCCCTTATGTGCAAGAAAGACCATTCCAATTCAAATGGGCATTGCTGTATCCAATTAATATTCTAGGGTTACATTGCGATATCACATTCCAGGGGTGCATGGCTTGGGAATAAGTACAGGGGTGTCTTCCTGGATATCAGTCCCCCCCTTGAAAATGGAGACGAACTCTCAGTGAGACTTCTTTTTCACACCAAGGTACAACCATTCATACAGATATAGAAAGAGAAAGAAATGTCAGGCCATAAAATATGATTGAGAACAAAAAAATTAGGGGAGCTTTAAAATCTTGCAGCCAATTAAAAGGTAAAAAATAATAATAATAAAAAAACTGCAGGCCAGTTCAAAAATTAACTGGAACCTTTAGTGGGTTAAGCTGAATTCATGGGGTGTGCATATATGTTTCTGATAATGAACACTGAGCCTCTGAGGTTGCATGTACAAAGAACATGGGAGTTATAAATTCTCAAAACCATCTTTGGATAGGTGCTTAGGGGGGAAGACAGTTTCTTGCCTTTTAAAACTGAGAGTATACATTTTTAACAAGACCAATCCTCCTTCTATACTATACTATGCATATATATATGGTCACTAATAGCTAGTCATAAGTTCTAATATAAATGAAGTACAAAACAGTAACTAAACTTATATTGCTAATTAACATGATATCAAAAGTTGCATAGTTACACACACAAAAAAAATGTTCAAAATATATGTTCAATGTTTCTAAGCTACCAAACAGGCAGTTATTAACTCATGGTTAAAATATTCTTATCAAAGACAAACATAGAATATCATTTTCTTGAGGGGGGAAGGGGAAAGAACATAGGATTCTATTAGTCTAACTCTTAATGTGACTACAACACAATGGGGTTCAGTAACAGATACATAGGTACATTTACATTGACATTTTCCTCTTGTAGGCTTTGTCTATGCATATACAAAATTAACAGGCACATCTTGAAATCTGTTATTCTTTCCCCTTGTATTCTTGCAGCAGGGATGTACCTGGAACCATCATTTCCGAAGGGACAGGGTTTTTTTGCTGCACACCTTTGTTTGGGCAAACTGAAGTCTTCAGGGTCATTTTTACTGCTGGCGTGTGTGTAAATGAGCTGGAAGATATAGCACATGAGGTTAAAATGCCCTCTGTTTCTTCAGGGCCATTTGTAAAACAAAAGGTTGCATTCCTTTAGCTACATGCCACAAGTAGGCAATTCATTGTCCCAGTGGGACTCCACCCATTTCCTGCTCCTCTTCTTCTTCAAAGGACAAAGGAAGAAAGATGGCTCTGAGCACATGTGTCTCTGCAATGCTGGTATACTTTTTGGTAAAATTTCCTGTTTTTCCTTTTAAATTTAAGTCAGTCCTGCCCCATACAAAAATGTGGGTTGCAGGGCACTTTTTCCTTTTCTCATTTTTGGAAAAAGAGATGGCTTCGTCTTTCTCTGTGATTTTTTGTGATCTAGAAAGAAAAAGCAGTCTGTTTTTCCTTTATTTCCTTATTGAACAAAGAATTTGTTTTCCCTGCATGGAGCAGGGAAAAAAAAAGGAGAACACAAGGAGATAAGAATTTCAAAACACCCGGTTCTTTTGTAAGTATAAACGTCATGCAATGGAGGGGGGGAAGAGGGAAGCTGGTATCAGCCATTGCCTGGCTGTGAAATCTGTAGAAGCATATGAGAGGCTTAAAAATTCTGCAGTTCCCAATTCCCAGCAAGGGGAATAAAAATTGCTTTTGGCTGTTTGCAGAGAAAAAAAAAATGGTCTTAATTTAAAAGGGAAGGCATTTTAAAAAAAATCTCTGTTCAAACTTGGGTTAAAAAGAATTTCCTTTCAAAAATACTAGATTCTGTTCAAAACTCATTGGATCCATTCAGAAATCTATTCAAAAATCTCCATTCAAAAATCTATTCAAAAAATCTCTGACTTTCCTTCCACAGTACTAGATTCTTATTCAAAAATCACTGACTTCCCCCCCTAGTTTTTTCTGGACTGAAGGGAGAGAGGAAGAAAAAACTCTTTGTAGTTCTTTGCCTTTCCTTTGTCTAAGGTATATCTCTGTGCTGACCACGTGGTCACTGGTCTTTGTTTTAATTTTAAAAAGTTTCTCTGTGGGGGAAGTTTTGTAAAAAGAAGTCTGGCTGGGGTTTTCAAAATAATGCTGTTTGTCTGTTTGCCTTGGCATTAAGGCTTTTTGGACTGTTTCTCTGTTCTCATTGCACAAACGTGCTGTTTGTACCTGGTCTGCCTTGCAGGGTTGGCGTGCAAGTGCAGAGCGGAGTTGTTAGTGATGAGGGGAGAGAAATGGGTAGGTGTGGCAGTAGCTTGTAGTTCCTGCTAAGCATGCAAGGGAGAGACTAGAGAAAAGGGGGGGGGGAGAACATGTGGGATTTCTGAAAAGGGGGGAAACATGGCTGCTCTTGTTAGGTTGCCAGTCTCCAGTTGGAACCTGGAGATTACTTCCAAAATTATATCTTATGCCTGGAACTTAAGTACCATGTCTCTTTGGGGAAAAGGGCTTTAAGAAAAATAAGACACCATGTGTTATGGTTTTCAAATGCAGTCTCCAAATATTTGGAACCTCCAGGCTGGAGCTGGCATCCTAAAGTTTCACTTAGAGCCAATCCTTTGCTAAAAGGAAATGCTCAGAGTTTTTTTTTGGTTTTTCTCTTTTGAGTTTTGAATACTTTCATCGGCTGCTATCATTAAACACAAATCCAGACTTCATTTGCATGTCTCCAGGTCTCGGCTGGAGATCTCCAGGTTTGCCCTGGAGGTTGGCATTTTTTTAAAAAACAAATCTTTAGAATTTCTGCTTGTTCTTAGGTGTATATGCACATATGCCTAAATATATGCATATATAGATATTTTTGTGAAAATTGTAATGCATTCATAGTTCTTCTGAGCGACTATATTTGATTGAGTTTGCCAAGGCTTCTAGTCCATTGAATTGACGCCTTAACCAACATACCAGATAAATTAAAAAGACTACCATGCCAGCTTGTATGGCAAGGATTATCACTATGGGATGCATTACAATATTTAAAAATTTAAAAAGAAAAACAACCTGGTCCTGAAGTGCAATCCTTGGAGGAGAGTGTATTCTGTAAGGGAAAAGGGTTATGCCTAGTTGCATAGTACTTCTAGCTGAAGATCAAGAAAGAAACATATACACAAATAGCAGAGGCTTGCCCCCCCCCTTGCTGCTGGGGTGCAGGGTCAAGTTTCCTATATTTACATAGTAGCTCAATGCTTGTAGCCTCAGAGAGCCACAATAGTCTCAGCCAGATCAATCAGAGCAGGTGTAGGAGCATAATTCAGCGAGATCTGTCTGATCTTTATAGAGGAGGCTTTTCCAGGTTTATCTGGGGGTTGCTTTTCAGAATTCTGCTGGGGAGAAGTTGGAGCAGAGTTGGCCACAGCGTCAGGGGGCTTCCCTTTCCACTCTTTCAACTGAGAGCAGTGGAAGAACTTGAGCCAGGTACCTCCTGACTTGGGGATGGCAACTTGGTACACAGCAGGGCTGATCCTCTTTGTGATTGGGACTGGTCCCTTCCATTTGGCAGTGAGGGCATGCTCTTTTTCAGAAAACTTTCTGTACATTACAAGTTGACCCTCTTCCCATTGTCTGGGGTTTCTTACCCATCCCAGTCTTTTATCCATTGCTTGACGGGCTATGCCTAACTGCAGGGCAACCTTTTTGTGAATGGCAGAGATTTCAGTGACCAGGGACCTTACCCATGCATCACTTATTACAACTGGTTCCAAGTCTGATGGGAGGCTTGTATCTAACCAAAAAGCCTCTGGGAAAAGCATTTTTCTGCCAGTCATCACTTGATGTGGTGAGAAACCATGAACAGCTTTAGTACCTCTAAGAGCCATGAGGATGATGGGGAGTTTTTCATCCCAGTCCCTGCCAGAGGACTTAACCATTTTGCACAGAGCCTCCTTGAGCGTTCTGTTTGTACGTTCTATATTTCCAGAACTTTGGGGATGACCAGCCACATGAAATCTTTGCTGTATGCCTAATGCTTTGCATAATTCCTTTGTGATGTCACCAATGAAGGCTCCGCCTCTATCACTATCAATTTGACGACTTATGCCCCACCTAGACCAAACATTGTTAAAAAGAAGGCGGGCTGCAGTTGCTGCTGTGTTATTTCTGCAGGGAAATGCTTCTACCCACTTGCTGAAGGGATCAATTATTGTCAGACAATGGCGGTTGCCACGGGATGTGAGAGGGAGGGGGCCTATGAAGTCAATCTGAATCCGTGCCCAAGGACCCTCTATTCTCTGGTGTTGTATGGGTGCTTTGGCTCCTGTGTTGTCTGCATTAACCATTGCACAGGCTAGGCAGTTGTCTACCCATTGCTCGATGTCCTGTCTCATGTTTGGCCACCACCCTGTGTCTTTAACTCTTTCTAGGGTGAGCTCTCTTCCTCTGTGTCCTTGTTCATGGGCAAGTTGAATTAAATCACTTCTGACTTCTACAGGGACTATCCAGTGCCTGTTGCAGTTCTGATCCACAGCCCAGTAGACTCCTTCTAGTTTCTCAATGGTATATCTGCCTGTGGGGTCTTTTCCTACAGTAGCTAGGCTTTGGATTTGCTCATCTCCCTCCTGGAGAGTAGATAGGTCTAAGAGGGGAGCAGGGAGTGCTGCTCTTTGTCTGGTTGTAACTGGGTGTAGAGGTTGGGGACTAGGCTCTGGGTTTGCTGAGTCCTGGTCCTCCAGGGCAGCTTCTTTAGCTAGTGCATCCACTCGGTTGTTCCAGGTGCTTGTGTCTGAATTATTTTTCTGATGGCCTTTGACATGTGTGACCCAGGTTGCAGCTTGCCTGCTCTGAATTAGTGCAGCAACATGGATCCATTTGTCTCTGTGTGAGATGGGCTTCCCCTCTGAGGATTTGAACTCATTTGCTAACCATACTGGCAGCCATACAGTTGCAGCTTTTGCTGTCCAATCTGAATCTGTATATATAGCCAGGGGGCAATCTGAGGGTTCAAATTCCAGGATGGCACGGAGGGCTGCTACCTCTGCTGCCTGGCTAGAATGTGGACGTGCTATGCCCTTTAGAACATAAGAATCATGTACTCTGATTGCGGCATAGCCTGTCTTGGGGGAACCATTTACATGGGAGGAGGAGCCATCGCAGAACCAGCACACAAAGCCTTGCTGCTGTGCTTCTGCTAGAGACTCTCCCCATATAACTGGCCACTGAGAGTGATTCATCTGAGGGAGGGGGCATTCATGCTGTTCCCCTGAAACTATGAGGCCATAAGGGGCAGGAGATTCAGTTTGCTCTTTCTTGTAGTCCACTCCTCTGCCTACCAGTTTTAGTGTCCATTTAGCAATCCTTGCATTGGAGACCTGACCATCTTGCACTTTCCCTGAAAGGATGTATTTGAGAGGTGTGTGTGTAGTTTGAACTATGACTTTTGCACCTCCTGTAATGAATTCCCAGTGTGTGAGGCTCCAAACTAGGGCCAGGCAATTCTTCTCACAGGGGCTGAATCTGGCTTCTACAGGGGTGAGGTTCCTAGAGGCATAGGCAATGACTCTTAGAGAGCCTGTTTGCTGTTGTAAGAGAGTGGCCCCTATGCTTTCGTCTGAAGTGGCTAGCTGTATGTAGAAAGGCTTGGTCATGTCTGGGTGTGCAAGCGCTGGGGCTTGAATCAAACTACGTTTGAGCTCTGCAAAAGCTTTCTGTTGCTCAGGTCCCCAGTTCCAGCGAACTCCTTTCTTTAAGAGTGCATATAAGGGACGTGCCTTGTCTGCAAATGATTCAATGAAATCCCTAGAGAAGTTGAATGTTCCCAGAAGTGCTCTCAGAGTAGGGGGGTCAGTGGGGGCTGGGAGTTTAGAAACAACTTCTACCCTCTGAGAGTCTGGGGTGCGTCCATCAGTTCCTAAGGAGAGGCCAAGGTATTTCACTTCGGTTTTGACCAATTGGGCTTTCTCTCGGTTTGCCTTGAAGCCTGTCTCTCTAATGAGGTTTAAGACCTCCCTTGTGATTTCACGTGTTCTCTCTTCCGTGTCAGAATACACGAGAATATCGTCAACGTACGAAACAACATGGGGGCGTGATGCAGGGCTCAATTTGTCCCACATTTGAACCACGTGTGCATGGCAAATGCTGGGGCTAGAGTGGAAACCCTGGGGGGTTCTTTTGAAAGCATACTGCTGACCTCGGAATGTGAAGGCAAATTTATACCAGCAGGATTCATGTAGTTTAATTGAGTGAAAGGCGTTGGCCAGGTCCAAAACACTGTAGTATTTGGCCCCTGCAGCAATGGCTGTCAGGATTTCATTGTATTTAGCCACCACTGGAGCCACAGGAGGTGTGACTGCATTAAGAGCTCGAAAATCCACAGTTAGTCTCCAGGTTACTCCGTCTGCCTTGAGGACTGGCCATAGGGGCGCGTTGCAGATGGACTGCATGGGTGTGATTACATCCCATTGCAAAAGACCTTCAATAGTTTTCCCTATCCCTATTTCTGCTTCTTTAGGATACCTATACTGCTTCTGAGGGGGTGGGTCTTTCCCTTCAATGAGAACACAGGCACCTTTAACGGTCCCACATTCTACTTTGTCTGTGACCCAGACTTCAGGAAACTCTTCCACCCAAGGGTCGCCTACAATTGGGGCTAGGGGTAAGGGAGCCTTTAGGGCAGCACATCTATGGATAGCAGATATTATTTCAGGTCCATTCTGAACTTGCCATAAGAAACCATTGGCCAAATCGACTGTAATGCTCTGTCCTCTGAGAAAGGGCATTCCTAAAATTCCTGCATCCTCCCTGAGATTCTCACAAGCTGCAATTAGGGTCTTGAGCATTCCTACTGTCAGGGGTATGTCTTCCCAGATCTTGGTCCTGTGGGACCCTCCTGCAAAGCCTTCCAAAATTGTGGCCTTGTTAGTTTGTGTTCCACAAGCAGCCAATTCTGGGTGCAGCACATTCAGTGAAGCTCCAGTGTCAACTAAAAGTGTGGCAGGTAACTCTTTCCCTGAGGTCCCAACACCTGCCTTAACGGTTGGCCTTCCCCATTCATCAGGGGCTAATCTAGCTATGACTTCCTGGGGTAAAGGCAAGGACCTCGGGCAGCCCTATTGCTGGTGGCTAGGCCCTGGACGTTGGTCATGGCAAACACGTGACTCTGAAACTGTTGCTATCCTTGGGACACTCTGGGGGCGATGTTCTTGAGGGGCATGGAAAGGATTTGAATTCTGTGCTTGGGGTGGGGTTGTGGGCCTCGAGTGTGCAGGTGGGCTCTGAGCAAGCTGACTGTGTAAAGGCTGGCTTTGTGTAGCGGCAGGCATGAGTGTAGCTTGATTTTGCATAGCAGCAGGGGGCATAGAATTCAGAAGGCCTGCAAGGAGCACTTGCAAGGGTTGCTTGTCATAGTAAGACATATCAGCTCCTGTGTCTCTGAGCTGGTTCCAAACAGCCTTTCTAAGTGTTTCTTGTGGGGGATGCTGGGGTGCCTGACTGTGTGGCGGTCCCTGAGCAAGTCCTTGTGTCATTTGTGCTGGAGCTGAAGGGGGATTCTGTCTAGGAGGGGGAGCTGGGTAAAAATTCTGGGGTGGGGCAGCTCTATCAGGGTCATGTCCGTATCCAGGTTCTTGATTCCTATTTGGGTATCTATTGTTGCCTGCCCTGTCCCTATTCCAGCTGCGTGGAGGGGGCTGAGGTGCATTAGGTCGGCTGTTTGTCTCATTCCTGTATTGTGAATGAGGCCCATTGTTAGCATATGTGACTACCTGAATTGGCTCTGAGTTTTTGGGCTCCTGATTTTTACGATTGGAACGGTTTTGCAGTTTCAGGCCTCCTGTCTCTCTCAGATAGTCAGTAGCCTGCCTAATTCTGGCTGCTAATGTGTCCCAAGGAACTGCAATGGGATCCAGTAGACCAATGATGGTTTTTGTCTGGGTATTTAGTCCTGCAACAAGCGTTGTTTTAAAGTCTGCATCATCAAATTCATAGGTTCCATGTAGGCTTTGAACTCTCCTTGCTAGCATGGCTAAAAGCTTTTTCCTATCTACATATGCTTCTGGGTTTTCCCCTGGGCCTTGAGTTTCTGTGATGTACAGGTGTTCAAGTGGGCGTCCGGGCCAGAGCAATTTTGCAACCTCTCTCATCCAGTCAAGCTGGTTTCTAAGAGCTGAGAGATGGCGTGTGGCTATACCAGATTCAATGGTGGGGCCATCTATTCCATTTGTACAGAGCCTTGCTAGCTGGGAAAGGTCTTCTCCTATAGCATTTGGGTAGGTGTTCTGGATGGCAGTGAACCAGGCAGTCCCAGTCTCCCTAGTAAGGGGACCAATTTGGTCAGCAATAGCCTTTGCCTCCTGTGGCTTCCAGGGTACCTTTTCACTGACCTCCTGAACATTCAGTCTCCCTCCTGCGCTTCGGGTGGAAACTGTTCTTGTAGTTACGGGTTGGACAGGAGCTGGTTCAGGGGCTTGCTCAGAAATAGGGTCTGTGTCAGCCTGAGTGCTGACTGGCTTACTGGTGACTGGGGGTGGGGCAGGTCCAGGCCTAGTTGGTCTAAGTGGTGGCCAGTCTGGGTTGTAAGGAGGGGGTGGGTGCTTAGCATCTTTCTGTTGACTGTCAGGCTCTAGCTCAGAGAAATCCATGTCTACAATAGTGCCTGGATGTACAGAGGCAATCAAGGCCTTCTGTAGTCCTAATTTGCGTGTGAGGGAGTGTATTTCTTTCCTGCAGGCGTCATGTGAAGACTCAAGTTTTTGTGCAGACTGGTGCTGTACTAAAAATTTGGCTGCATGCTGAGTTTCTGTGAGTTGTTTTTCTAAGTCTGCAGCCCTTTGTTCTGCTGCACTAGCACGGGTCAAAGCATCCTTAAGCTTCTGTTGGGCATCTAAAGAAGAGGAGGCATAAGCCTGCTTGTCAACAAATAGGTCATATTTCTCAGCACGCAAGTTCTCTATCTCTGTCTCCTTTAATTCTAATTTTTCACGTAACTCTGTGTCAAGGGAGACCCATCTGTTGTGTGCCTCATATTGTAGTGTGTCTATCTGTTCTATGTAGGATCTCTCAGTAGCCTCTAGTTTCTCCTCAGATTCCTGTTTTAGAGTGTTCAATTTTTCTGTCCATTCCTGTTCTAGCTGTTGTAATTTCTCTCTAGAGTCTCTCTGCATTGTCTCTGTTCTCTCAGCTAATTCCTTTTCTAGTTTTGCCAATTTTCCTGCAGCTTCCTCATAACTAGCCTGCATCTCATTTGCATATTCAGCACAGTCTCCCAGTGCTGACCATAGACCCCAAGCAGCATACTTGTCTTTAGAGGATGAACGGGGCTTAAACCCTTCACAGAAATCTTGAAAGGCATTTTTCAGAGTGGTGCGTGGATCTGGCCCTTTAAACACACCTCCCTTCCATGGGTTCTCTCCTTGTTTGATAAGCCACTTCTGAAGTTTGCCTAACTTCTCTTTGGGTTTAAACATTGTTTGGGATGGGGAAGAGGGCTCCTTTTTGTCTGAGGGGTCCTTTTTGTTGAACATGATGTCTCTGTTGGCTTAATCAGAGCTGCTCATTAAGGGTAAAACTGCTGGCTCTCTCTTGAGCTGCTCCTTAAAGGGACAGCATTCTGCCTGAGAAAGGGGATTTTGCACACAGGTGAGACTTTTCCCTAGCCTATGAGAACCCAACCAGATAGCCCTGGGCAAAATAACAAACAGGGAGGCCCATGCTGGGCACTGATTCCCAAGGACCTCAGCGAGTGTCAACCCCTTGCGTTCGACTAAAGCTCATGGCCGTTTGCACGGAATCTCATGGCCCAATCGGTGCGGCTGACTGACGAGTGAGAGAGAACCTGATCCCCACCAATAGTTTTCAAGCACACAGAATCTCACACACGCACTTAACCAGGATTTTTCAGGGTCTTTTCTCTAAGTCTGTACACTTAGGTTCTGAGGCTTGGCTCACAGCTCCCAAAAGTAGAGGACATGCCAATCGCATTCTCCACCACTTATGAGGCTTAGCTCACAGTTCCCAAAAGTACAGGACATGCCAATCGCATTCTCCACTACTTCTGAGGCTTAGCTCACAGTTCCCAAAAGTACAGGACATGCCCGCATCCTCCACCACTTTTGTTACACCTCAAACAACTTTTTATTGGGGAATATTAATATTTCTTAGCTCAAAATGGTAGGCCTACAAGAGGTGAGGTGTATGGGATCTATGTCTTTGTCTACGGAGATAGACCACTGAAAATCCTTTGGTTAATGATGGATTTTATTATAGCATAGGTTTTCAAATAGTTACATCTCAATCAAACAATATCAAGCATACAAGAGGAATACAAGAGGTTAGCTGAATAAGCAGGATGGGGAAGGGTGATACAATACCTATATCTTGCAGGGTAGACTCAGTCAGAGGAAATGCAAGGCTTCTGGAGGGAGATTTCTCTTGAGAGGAGGGGGGTGAGGGTAGGAAGGGGGTGGGGGAAGGAGAGGATGAAGGGATTCCCTTTTTCCCTTTCTTCCCACGCTTCTCGCTGTGCTGCCCTACGCTTTTTTTCCTGTGCTGTTTTCCCGTGCTTTTTCCCTGCTCTTTGCTAACCTGACAGGTTGGGTTGTCTGTTTTCTAGGGAAAATTACGTCACATCACTCAATTCCACTACCCAATGAGGGGGCAGAGTGTCACACCAATGGAAAGTCGGGGTGTCATATGTGTAATATCCAATCAGAGACCATTCGTATCATAGATCCATACCCCAACATAGGCATTTTAATTACACTGGCCAAATGACTTTATGGCCTTGTTTTTCCCAAAACTGGTTCCTTTGAAGCTCCCCAAAAGTGATAGATTTCTCTCTTAGTGTCAAACATGGATGGGCATCCATCAAGTGGTCAGGGGACTGGCTGACTTTGATGGCCTTAGCAATTAATTAAAGAAAAATAGAAACTTTGTTAAAAGTCAGAATTGTGAGATCAGTTTACAGGTTATAACACACATTCACAACAAAAGGAGTGCTTGGCCTCTAACCTCATGTTTCTGCCATCTTGTCCTGAGGATTACCAGATACAAGCCATTTATTTTTGTTGGAGGTTTCTTGGGTCATTATTATTTCCTTATGCTTTGATAACAGGACTTTTAAAGGTTGCCAAAAGTGAAGGAATTTTTATGGCACTGCCCACACCACCTCTCTGAGCCTGAAACTTTTTCACTCCCAGGAGCAGAAAGATGGACGCTTCTCAACCTTTCAGCTGGCATCATGTTGTTCTGGCCTGTGAACCAGAATCACATTACAGACCTGCTTTGGGGTCAAGAAGGAACTGGATTTGTCTCCCTTATGTGCAAGAAAGACCATTCCAATTCAAATGGGCATTGCTGTATCCAATTAATATTCTAGGGTTACATTGCGATATCACATTCCAGGGGTGCATGGCTTGGGAATAAGTACAGGGGTGTCTTCCTGGATATCAGGCCATCATATTTAAAGGGACGGCACACTTTTTCAATTCCTTCCTTCCATAGGAAATAATGAAGCATAGGGGCACCTTCTTTTGGGGCTCATAGAATTGGGCCCCCTGGTCCAATCGTTTTGAAACTTGGGGGGTATTTTGGGGAGAGGCACTAGACGATATACTGAAAATTTGGTGCCTCTACTCCAAAAAGCAGCTTCCCCCAGATGCCTGTGGATCAATTCTCCATGATTTTCTATGGGAATAAATCTCCACAGGGAATAATAGAGTTCCCAGAAGACATTTCCCTCCCCTCCCCACCGCTTTCTGACGACCCTGAAGTGTGGGGGAGGGCCTCCAAACCAGTCTTGGTTTAAACCTGGACAAGATCCTGGGACTTAACTTGTTTTGGAGATCCATTAACCGGACTAGATTAATAAATTTAGTCCACAAAGGTAAACCGTTATCTAAGGATCAAATTGAAGCACAAATAAATTGTGCTATCCCATGGTTTAAATATTATCAACTATTGACCTCTACACCAATAAAACAGCATTGTCATGTCCATTATCACTATTTGAACAAACCCTTAAAGCACAATCTGGTTCATTAAATGGGCTCAAGATTGTCAATGAGCAGTGAAGTGGCCAAATTTGCGGATGACACTAAATTGTTCAGGGTGGTGAGAACCAGAGAGGATTGTGAGGAACTCCAAAGGGATCTGTTGAGGCTGGGTGAGTGGGCGTCAACATGGCAGATGCAGTTCAATGTGGCCAAGTGCAAAGTAATGCACATTGGGGCCAAGAATCCCAGCTACAAATACAAGTTGATGGGGTGTGAACTGGCAGAGACTGACCATGAGAGAGATCTTGGGGTCATGGTAGATAATTCACTGAAAATGTCAAGACAGTGTGCGTTTGCAATAAAAAAGGCCAACGCCATGCTGGGAATTATTAGGAAGGGAATTGAAAACAAATCAGCCAGTATCATAATGCCCCTGTATAAATTGATGGTGCGGTCTCATTTGGAGTACTGTGTGCAGTTCTGGTCGCCGCACCTCAAAAAGGATATTATAGCATTGGAGAAAGTCCAGAAAAGGGCAACTAGAATGATTAAAGGGCTGGAACACCTTCCCTATGAAGAAACGCTTAGGGCTCTTTAGCTTGGAGAAACGTCGACTGAGGGGTGACATGATAGAGGTTTACAAGATAATGCATGGGATGGAGAAAGTAGAGAAAGAAGTACTTTTCTCCCTTTCTCACAATACGAGAACTCGTGGGCATTTGATGAAATTGCTGAGCAGACAGGTTAAAAATGGATAAAAGGAAGTACTTCTTCACCCAAAGGGTGATTAACATGTGGAATTCACTGCCACAGGAGGTGGTGGCGGCCACAAGCATGGCCACCTTCAAGAGGGGGTTAGATAAAAATATGGAGCAGAGGTCCATCAGTGGCTATTAGGCACATTGTGTGTATGTGTGTATATATATTTGGCCGCTGTGTGACACAGAATGTTGGACTGGATGGGCCATTGGCCTGATCTAACATGGCTTCTCTTATGTTCTTATGTTCTTAATGTAGACTGAATTCTGATGATTGGCCTAGTATTTGGAGGGCTCCTAGTAAGTTTATCCTCTATCTTCTCCATTTTTTATCAATATTTTAAATTGGCTCATAGATGGTACTTCTCACCACACCGTCTTCAGAAAATATATAAATCTGGTTCTGATAAATGCTGGAAGTTATGTCAATATTCTTCTGACTTTTTGCATAATTGGTGGGTGTGTTCTAAAATTTATGCTTTTAGGGACCTAATTATTTTTTCAAATAGAACAGATCACAGGGGTCCATCTAGATAATATACCTGAAATAGTTCTTTTAGAATATTGGCCTGCCCTACAACTAGATAAAATAGATTCTGAAAGGCTGGTGATAGCAGCTGCTGAACTTTTACTTGAAGCAAAGTGGAAAGGCCTACAACTGAACAATGGGCCAATAAATTATGGGACCTTTTAATAATGGGAAAAATTAGTAATGCATCAATTCCTTATTACATTCCTGTTGCTGAATATTTGTGTGCTGCAAAAATATTCCCCTCTAATCCTTATCTTCATAAAATGTGTTATCTGTAATAGACCTTTGTATGCAAAATGTTTTATATCTTTCAACGATGATACATTTTGAGTATGTAGATGGTTTGTTATTTTTGAGTAATACATTTTAATGCCAATAAAGGTGATGGAACTGGAGTAATAAATTTTATTAAATTGTTAAAAAAAGAATGACTTGTAAACATCTGATGGCTTAATTAAATATAACAATAAGAGAAATGTGCAAAGCCTCAGAGAACCTCTGATTCAGCATGGACGTGGATGGGGCTGAGATTAATGCAGATGTCTGATTCAGTTATCAGAAGAGTCCCCTCTGCCACGAGTTTTCATCAGTCTCAAAGAGCTCCAGCTTTCCAAGTTCTTTCTCTGTTAATTAGCTGATTATTTTAACAGAAACCATAACAGGAGTATGGATTGTTTGCTGATGGCATCGCTCTATGGCCATTTGATTGTGTTTCCTTCCTCATTCAAGCCATCAAATGATCCTTTTGAGAATAAATTCCAGGAAAACAGCAGAAATCATTGAAAAAGAAGATGTATGAGACAAATGTCTTCCCCAATAAAATCTACCTTGGCAGGTCCAATTAATTTCTGACTGTAAAAGAGATGCTTTAAATTTAACAGTTGTAAAAGCATGTTTTTCTTATGCCAGACTATGTATAGAGTAGAGATATTGCTTTCATTACTCTTCAGATTTCAGTTTCCTATGTAATTAGAAGAAACACTGTCTTAAGTGAAGAGAAGACTCATTGCATGCTTGTTACTTACAGATAAATATAACAATAATAGTTTGGCTCAGAAGAAAGCTGCAGAGATGCTGAGAGAAATAATTCAGTAAATATAAAAAACAGAGCTCAACGGTTTGCTCTGCCATGTTAGAAATATACATGGAGAAAGGTTTCAACTAACAGCACAATCCTAAGGGGGGGCGCTGAAAGTGCTCTGGAGGTGGACTTACCGCTATGCCAGTGGTAGGGAGACATATGCCAGCATATCCTCCTCTGCACCGGCAGAAATGGGGCGTGTGCCACTCTTCGGCCACTGCAGTGTGTCACCACCATTGGCTGAGGGTGGAGCACTGCCCTGCCGAGTTTGGAGCATAGCAGAGGCACAGCGCAGCACGTTGGCACAGGAGGGTGATGATCAAGGGGTGTGACCACTGCTGGTTGGGTCCCAGAGAACTTTCGGTGCAGGAAAGTCCCCCCCCTCCCCGCCAGGCGCAAACCTGCACAATGGAAAATGCTGGCATGCCCCAGAGGCACTAATTTAAACCAAAAACAAAGGTTGGCTCTGCCGCTGCAGGAGCTCGCAAACCCCTTAGGGATTTTGCCTCACTAATCCCCTTGCACCTCGGGCTGACGAGCCCCCTTCCCAGCACCTAATCGCAGTCCCCCCCCCTCCTAGAAAAACTTCTGCTCTGACCTCGCACAACTCAGTTGTTAGGGACAGCTTTGTATGGTGGAAAGTTCTGCTGGCGAGCTCCCTGCCATACGGACTTAGAGCGAGGGACAGACAGACACGCTGGTGACAGGTTTTGCACTGTGAGGTTGCTTTGACAGTATCTTTGACTTGCAAGGGGGAGAGCAAGGTCTCTCCCCTGAGGCTAACTGCTCTTGTTTCCAGGTTTCCACAGGCTCTGCATGTGAGGACTGTTGCTCATGGCTGGGTAAGTTGCACTGTGCCCCCCTTCCCTCGCTCTCGACCGCTCGGTGTGCAAGCGTCTCTGGCACTTGAACCCGGCAGTGAGCTTCAGCAGGGGGCATTTACTGACCCCGGTACCCTGTGCTGCTGCCTGCTCCCTTCCCTAGGTTTGCCCTCTGCCACTTTCCCAACCCCTGGCAAGGCAGGGGTGTGTGTGGCAGCTGCCCCGATGTGGGGAGGTGGGTCAGAGACTGTCCCTTTAAGAGAGCGGCCGGCTGAAACACAGCCTGCTCCTCCAGCTGCCGCCCCTGCAGGTGCTCTTGATCTCTGTCTCTGTTTTGCAGATAAGAATCCAACACAGAGGCTTCTGCGTGTGTCGCTCCCCCCCTCCCCCCCACTCCCTCAGCTGTTTCTGCTCACTGCTCTGAATAGAGCCCTGCCCATGGCAAGACTGCCCAGCATGCATCAAGGAAACTGTTGCACTCTGTTCTGGAAAAATAAAGTCTGATCTGTAACCTCTGTTGTCTCTCCTGCTTGGCATCTGCTGCATGTTCCCTGGGCAACCCCCTCCCTCTGTCAGTGGCCTCTCCAAGGGAATGCCTGGAAGGGTGGGCAGACTTGGATCTTGGGGGGGAGAGAGGGCTATGAGCTGCCATGCTGCTTCCACATGGGATGCCGCCCCTCAGTCTGCCTGGCTTGACATCCTACCTGACCTCACAGGGCTGTTGTGCACAAGGCACAAAGGGGGGGGCTGATGAAGTGGATACATGCCCAGCGACTCGCACTCTGAGTTCTGTGGCCCTCAGGGGAGGTGTTCCTTGCACATAGCAGGGGGTGGTGGCAGGGCAACACTGGGGGGCTCCAGGTGGTGGTGGTGGGGGTCTTTTGGACTTGGTGGTCTGCCCGCTCCCAGACACACATTCCAGCCACTGTTTAGAGCAGCGAACTCCTGCACTTTGTGGTTCTTGTTTGTCTGCGCATGCCTCTGCCTGCCTGTCTGCCATTGGCAGAGTCTCTGACAGCAGGAGGGTGTGTGGGGATTGACAACCTCTCAAGTGTGGGCTTTCCACCCCCTCTCCTGGTCACATGCAATGAGCTGGCCAATCCCATGGTCCCTCGCGAACCTGTGCCCGGCAGTGGGCCAATTGCATGTGCATGGGCAGAATCACCATGGCGACAGGTTCTCTCTCACTCGTCAGGCTCACACTCCCCCTCCACGTGTGGCATAATGTTTCCCCTTTGGGAGCTGACTGCGGCCGCCTATGCAAGTTCTGCACTTGTGCGCAGCTACACAGCGGTTCTCTGGATTGGGCTGTAATTTTCCTATATATTTTAATTTGATCAACATAACTTGCATGTTGTTTGAATAATCTTTGTGTGTAGACATGCAAAAAAGTATGATCTGTTTAGACATTATTGCCAGAGTTTGGTGGGTAAACAGGACTGCCAACTCTGGGTTGGGAAATTCATGGAGGGGGAAGCCTTGGGGGAACCTTAGCCAGGGTATAATTTATTTCATTTATTTTAAAAAATTCTTCCCTGCCTTTCTTGTCAAATAGGGTTCCCAAGGTGCAAACATCGAAACATTAACACCACCTTTAAAATAAAGGTATATATACAATATTTAAACAATTCAGTGAAAGCATATAGACATATCAACACCACAACCATAATGCCATAGTGTCCAACCTCCAAAGCAGCCATTTTATCCAGGGAAATTGCTTCCTGTAGTCTGGAAATCAGCTCTAATTTCAGAAGATATCCAGGCCCCACCTGGAGATTGGTGACCATATGATTTAATAATTTTTAAAGTTGCAATATAATTTATGTATATATGCTAGAAGCCTGATTTGATAGTGCTAGTAACATGACAAGGAACACATCATCAACACCAAAAAGGTTTTCTGCTTTTAACATTTTTGGAAGTTCATCTCAACTATGTTTAAGAATGGGAAATACCAAAAAAAAAAAAAATCCATCTCTTCTTTTTCTGTTGCAATCCCCTTTATTTTGTGTTTCATTTGTGTGCTTTAGTACCTATGAAGGACAGTAAATAATTTTTATCATTTTCCCATTACTTTTAGAAAAACAGTGTCACATACATTAGCTCATTAATCCTAATGACAAGCCTATAAGATAGGTAAATATTAACCTTCCCTGTTGTAAAGGTATTGTTGAAGATGAGAGACAACAAACTATTAGTACTTCCTAAGAGTTCATGACTGAGGTGAGATTTGTTCAGGGAGTTTCCCAGCTCACACCATCTTCCTTTTGGCCATTAGGAAACAATTAGATAGTCCCCACAGCATTCAATAAGGGTTCAATTTACCTGAATTATTAGTATAGTACCAAGGAAGGAAATGGGGCTGAAACAATTGGAATGCTAAAATGAGATGTGTTCATATTGCTCACACAGAATTATTATATACCAGGGGTGGCCAATGGTAGCTCTCCAGATGTTTTTTGCCTACAATTCCCATCAGCCCCAGACAGCATGGCCAATGGCTGGGGCTGATGGGAATTGTAGGCAAAAAACATCTGGAGAGCTACCGTTGGCCACCCCTGGTATATACATATAACCTACATTTATTCATATCCGTATCAGCTAAGCAAACCTTCTTAGCAGGGATGCAATACTGCAATCACAAACTGTTAGTATTAACAAGGAAGGAAGGAAGGAAGGAAGGAAGGAAGGAAGGAAGGAAGGAAGGAAGGAAGGAAGGGACAGACATAAGAACATAAGAGAAGCCATGTTGGATCAGGCCAATGGCCCATCCAGTCCAACGCTCTGTGTCACCCAGTGGCAAAAAAACAAAACAAAGGAAGGAAGTTTGCTCAAGCCCAAAGATTAAGGTGGCTATCATAGAACATGGACTGACACAAAAACATTAATGAGATACCAGAGGTCAGCAACTTTTCATAATTAAAGAGCCAAATTATGTCAACATTCAGGGCAAGAAATCAACAAAAAGTCAGTGTAAGGAAGTCCATTTGTATGACTGAAGATATATATCTTAGCATTACTAAGAAGAGACATGTTGATTAATAATCCATACAGTTTTGGCAACCTGAACACTGGTTGTAGTGAGTCCTTTATTAGGAAATGTTACATCTGTGATCTCACAATGACTAATAAATATACAGAGAAGCACCCTGTTCAGTTGTTTCAATGCATGGACAGAAATCTGGATTACTGTTAAGAGTTCACCTCTATCATTTCCATTTCTGTAAAGCATCTCTATGAAGCCCTTTAGCCCATAAAAATATTTGTATGCCATTCTCTTTATGTACTGGTTATTCTAGCATCCCACCTAACCACCCCCTACCAATATACCTTAATTTAAACATTTTATTTTCAATAGAACTATATCTGGTTCCATACTTTAGGTTGTAGAACCATAGGTTGTGGACTCCCATTATATACTGTTACAGTATCTACCCATTGCATTTTTATCCTACCAGTTTTCCAAAGAACGCAGAGAGACATGTGTGAGTCTCTCCTTGATTTTATCATCCTTGCAATGCTGTGGAGTAAGATAGGCTGAAAGAGAACAATGGTATAAGGTCACCCAGCAAGTTTGATAGGTGGGAGGAAGTTTGATGTTGCGACTCCTGTACTGAGACTCTAACCACTATACCACTCTCTGGCCATGGAACACACAGACAGGGATATTGCCACAGCCTTCAGCCTCTGCACTGGTACCTTCATCCTTATGGATCATTCCTGTTTGACCAATGGAGAGGTTGGGAGGGACATGAGAAATGTCCAAACTATTCACCTCTTTCCTTTGCCTGAAATTTTGACAATCTGTCTTCAGCCTTCACCTGGTATTCCTAACTATGTACTCTAAAACAATATTTCTATACAGTTAAAATGCATGTAAACAATAATGCATCCCTTTTATTAAAGAAATAGCATATATCTTGAAAAATGAAAAAGACAAAGAGCTGTGCCTACCCTACCCATGTTTACTTAAAAGTAAGCCCTACTGAATTCAGTTTGGTTTGCACCCAGGTATGTGTGTATAGGATTGTAGCCTTAATCTTAATAGTTCTTGCCCTATGCTTACCTTGATTCTTTGGGGATCCTTGCCAAGAATCTTCTGCTGCTTTTGTTTGATCACTGGAAAAGCAAGAGATCTACTCAGCTTCAGAGTTCAGGTGTCTTTCAAGTATAGTATAACCCCTTCTGTTTATTGTCTGACCTGCTGGTGACATCAGCAATGCTGGACCCTCCTCTGCCTTTCATCTTGGCAATCTCCCCTCTGCAAATGATCCTACTTTAGAAAGAAGCAGCACATCAGTCATCCCTGGCTGCTGTGCAGGGCAAATTTTGCCTTTGTAACAGAACTTTTGCCTCTATAATCTTCCCCTCACCCTCCAACTGAACCAAAACTATTAGTGAAAACTCTTGGGATACCAGTGAGGTGAGGCTGATTGCCAACAGCTTGCCAATATGCAATTGTCCATTTCTGTCTGATTTTAAAACTTCTTCCCCAATCCTTTCATGTATTCAAGCCTCTCTGATACTACTGTCATGCAGCATTAGGGAGTGAAGACTCTCCATCTCCATGCAGTGTCTTATATGCTTAGGGGTACCAGGTTGCTCTCCATGGCAGGTAACTTCCTGCCCTGGACTTCAGGCTGGGTTGTCGTGAGGCTGCTTTCCAAAGTAACGGATCCCTCAACCCCAAAGTGGGAGTGAATGAGACTAACTGGAAGAGGATTGTATTATGGTGGCCAGGACTTTCTTTGTAGAAAAAACCCCATCAGGAACTCATTTGCATATTAGGCCACATCCCCTGACATCCCCATTATTTCAAATAGGGCTTTTTGTAGAAAAAGCGCAGCAGGACCTCAATTGCATATTAGGCCACACCCCCTGGCATCAAGCCAGCCAGAACTGCATTCCTGCTGAAAAAACTCCCTGATGGTTGCCAGCCTTCAGGTGGAGCCTGGGGATTTTCCAGAATTACAACTGATCTCTTAACAACAGATATTTCCCCTGGGGAAAATGACTGTTTATGGCATTATACCCAGCTGAAGTCCCCCCCCCCTCGCTCTCCCCAAGCTCCACCCCCCCCAAATCACTAGAAATTTTCCAACCCTATAGGTATTGTAGTGGTAGGAACCCAATAAGAGTTGGGTTAGGGATCTTTATTGTTTTCCAGTCATGGGAATTTTGCCTTCTGTATTTAAAGGGTGGTGGTGGAAAGTTGCAACTGACTTATGGCAACCCCTGTTAATTCTTTTCCATTTGTACAACTTTCTTCATCTTTAGTCATTTGTTACAAATTTGGTTAATCCCCTAGTCCAGGGTTTCCCAAACTTTCTCCCCCATGGCCTGGTTTTTCCCCCGTGGTCTGGGCGGAGAACGCTCAATGGGAGAGATACAGAGATTGTGCGCCGGCAAGGAGTTTCCCCACTCCTCTCTGAGGTTTCTGAACATCAGAGAGAGATAGGGGAGGGCTTCTGGCTACCGCACAGTCTCTGTAGCGCTCTCTGAGTGTCCTCTGCCTGGAGGATGCTCAGAGAGTGCTACAGTTGGCGGTGGCGGTGTGGGGGGCAGGGGCTGGAGTGTGGCTGGAGTGTGGTGGCGTGGGGGAGGGGAGCTGGAGCACAAGAGGAGAAGGGGCAATCAGGCCACCCCTGGCAACCCAGCATTGAGGCTGGCATGGCCTGATGCCGGGTCATGACCCTGCAGATGGGACCCTGCTGCCCTAGTCTTTTGTTTTTTTGCCTGGTTCCTTCACACCTCATAGTCAGCCATACAGCAGGCACTTTCCAACTGTAGATGGAGCTGCCTAAAGCAGGGGTGTTGAACTCATTTATTACAAGGGTAGGATCTGACATAAATGAGATCTTGTTGGGCTGGGCCATGTTGAGCCAGGCCATGTGTGTACCTATTAAAGATTAGGTAGCAGAGATATAAACTTTATGAAGGACACAAACACAGAGATACAAACTTTATAAAGGACACAAACACAATTAAAGGTTTTTTAAAAACCTTAAAACAGGGGTATCAAACATGTGGTTTGGGGGCTGAATAAGGCCCCCAGAGGGCTCCTGTCAGGTCCCTGAGCAACTGGCTGTCACCTGCTTCCTTCTCCCTCTCTCTTGTTTCCTTCTACATAACAGCTTGCTTTGCAAGGCTTGCACAATTGCTCAGGAGCTACAGAGCAAAACCTTGATTTTCTCTGTTGGCTGAAGCTCCTCCTCCCCCAGTCCCCTGGGGAAGGAAGGAAAGAGCCAGAGCTTCCTTTGCCCGGTTCCCTGGATCCCATGGGAGAAATACAAAGAAAGCATCCTTAAGACCAATGAGTGCTAATGTTTTAAGCATGTTTTAAGTTTTTTTAAACAAAAATTCTGTTTGTGTTCTTTATAAAATTTATATCTCTGCTACATAATCTTAAATAGGTATACACACGGCCCAACCCAACATGGCTTGGCCCGACTCGACGTGGCCCGGCCTCTCAAGGTCTCATTTATGTTAGATCTGGCCCACATAACAAATGAGTTCGACACCCCTGCCTTAAAACATGCTTAAAATATTAGTACTCGGTCTTAAAGGTGCTTTCTTTGTATTTCTCCCATGGGAATCAGGGAACTGGGCAAAGGAAGCTCTGGCTCTTTCCTTCCTTCCCTAGAGGACCGGGGGGGGGAGCCTTGGCCAATAGAAGGAAGAGAGGCTTGTCTCAGTGGCTCTTCTGGGTGATTGAGAGAGCGTGGCAAAGCAAGCTCTCCCTCCCCGCCTTCCTCCCCAAGGGAGGAGCCTCAGCCAATAGAGAAAATAGAGGTTTTGCTCTGTAGCTCCTGTGTGATTGAGCAAGCCTGGCAAAGCAAGCTGTTATGCAGAAGGAAGCAAGAGAGAAGGAGAAGGAAGCATATGACAACCAGTTGCTTCAGGGGCCTGATAGAAGCCCTCCAGGGGCCTTTCGGCCCCCAGGCCACATGTTTGACACCCCTGGCCTAGAGAGGATGCTCTGCGCCTTCCCTAGTCAAGTCCAGAGTAGTGGCAGCCAGTTAAGGCTCTTGCCTGCTTAGGGGCTGAAAGGGACAGGAGGGAAGGAGAGGGTATGTGGGGCTGGAGGGATCTTTGGAAGAGACTCCCCTTTCCAAAGAAAATGCTACATTTCCCCACCCCTTCCCATGACCACCAGTAAAAGATTCGCTTCTTTGAGTTTTGCAAAAACTATCTTTTGTTTCATGTAATTTATTTTACAAATATGACATTTTGATAAACAGAATTTATTTTATATATTAAATACATAAAAATAAAAAGTACACAAAAATAGTTGCAGTGATGGAAAGTCATATGTGGTGCTGGTTGTTGTTTTGTAATAGACATTGATCCAAAGTACAGTTTCTACAAGTCATTGTGAGAAACTTTCCCAATACCTCTCCCTGCATAGCTCGACAATACAATCTTGTTTGTTGGGAATTTATTTCCTAGTCTTTCAGTTGATTTTACAACCAGGCCTATGACTGAATTTGACAGGAGAAGAAAGTCAAATTGTGAAGGTGTCTTCGCATGGGTTGCCTTGTCCCTTGAACTGGATGCTGAGAAATTACTTAAGTTAGACCCTGTAATTTAGTAAGGCACCATGATTTTATCCTGTAGTTGGAGATACATGCTAGTTGTTTCAGAGATTCTTGAAACAGTGGGAAGGATGCAATGTTAACCTTGGGATAAATTTACCCACTAGGGTACCTCTGATAACCCAGTTTTGCAAGTTTTTGAAGAGCTTCAGAAACTTTTACATCTCACTTTGACCTGGGGCTAAAAGTGACAATAGAAATCTGTGCATATACCTTGCCAATGAAATAACCAAATGTGAGTAACCTTGCTAATTCATTCAGCTGCAGATGATTGAAAGATGACAGTTCCAAACTGATGTTATCTGTTTGGAAACTGGGAACAATTTGACAAGAGAATCCTAAATGTTGGATTTATCTTTAGGAGGCCCTTGTACCACTGTGTAATTTTATGAAATGTTGTTAGCCGCCCTGAGCCCGCCTCGGCGGGGAGGATGGGATATAAATAAAATTTTATTATTATTATTATTAGAGGGCATGCCATGTTTTGATGCTCATTGAACCTATGCTCATTGTAGTGTGTGTATATACAAGGCTGTTGATGTAGCCCTTGTCACTCATGTAATCACTTGTGCATAGAAATACAATTTATATATCCTTATAATTCCTGCTGTGCTATGAGCTTGCCAAATGTTCCCATTGCTGATTACACTGGGCTTTAAAATGTATGAAATGGGCCGTGGCTTCCATGAGGAGGTAATAGGGCAACAAAATTCTTGGGGACATGGTCGCTGTAGAAGGGACCTGTGGAGCTGGGGACATCATGAAAATTACTTTCATGTGATGTGTGGATTGGAAGGGACTTCAGAAAGTGTTTTTGTCTGGGGTGCCCATGGCAGTTCTCAGGAGCCCAGGGATAAATCATTGCAAACACAAAAAGCTGCATAAAAAGGTGAGTTTGCTTGCAGAAGGTGATGTTATCTTTCTCTGGAGGCTGTCCATCTAGGCTATACCATGGAACTGGTGTCTCCAAGTTTCTGGAACAGCTGCAACAAGAAGCCATTCTTACCAACAGCTCTTCTTTAAAGAACCGTAAAGTGGATTGAAAACAACAATCAGAAAAGCATGTAAAGTAAAATCTCATATGTGTTAGGATGACATATATGAACTACATTCAGGCCTCAGATTCATCAGGAACTCACAAGAGCACAGCTACTGAACCTTTCTGAGGGTTCCCCCTCTTCCTCCTCACCTACCTTGTCAATTGAATAGTAGGTGCAGCTGCATAACAATCCCTGGATTAGGAGAGCAGCCAGCCAGCCAGCCACCAGGGGCTTTGCCACACCCCCAGCAGCCCTCATTAACCCCTGGAGAAGCCAGTGCCACCCTTTCTCCACTTCTGATGTGATTTTTGGCTGTAGATGGCTTGCTGGTCTTTTGACTGGGGGGGAGGGGTGGCCCAGGACAGCCTCAAATGAGTGAGGCCTGCTTGGGCTGGCTGGATTTCTAGCCAGCCCAAGCAGGCCTTGTTTGCCCGGGGCTCTCCCTTCTTGTGTCAGGTTGCTTTTGGGGAACATGCTAATGAGCTATGCCACTTATTAGAGATGCTGCAGTGGTTGAAATTTGCATTCTCTTGACTCTGTGTATGAACTTCAGTGGCTTATAATGCTTGCCATAAATATGAAGCAATTATAACCCTTTGGTTTTTTCACTGTCATACATGAGGCATCTGAAAAAGAAGACTTTCACTGTCCCTCTTCACATCATGATCTGTTTCTTCAGAAAAAGATGCTGTCAGTAACTGGCAGATGGACCAACTGGGTGCCCAGGAGAATTTCTCTTTCTTCTTTTCATCTCAGGTGCTTCAGACACATGGTGCACAAGGTGCCAGGTAGTTGTTAGGGTTCATTAGAGTAGGATATCATTCATCCTGGGAAATATGGGGACTAGGGAGCTGTCCTTGTTGTCAGCAGAGGATATGACTTAAAATAATGGGTTTAAATTAAAGGTGGGAAGGTACCAGCTGGATATTAAGAAAAACTTTGTTGCAGTAAGAGTTGTTCAACAGTGCAATCAGCTACCTAGGGAGGTGGTGAGCTCCCCCTCACTGGCAGTCTTTAAGCAGCAGCTGGACAAACACTTGTCAGAGATGCTTTAGGTGGATTCTGCTTTGAATAGAGGATTGGACTAGATAGTCTGAATGGCCCCTTCCAACTGTGATTCTACGATTCTATGCTTCTCCCCCTAACCCTGACACAGTGGTGGCATTCTGAGAAGCAGAGTGGACAGGATGCATGGGATCCTAATGTTGTGAGTATAGGTGTGGGCAATTTAGGAACCCTCAGTGATATCACTGAGAGTGCCATGGTGCCCCAAGCAATAGATATGATTGAAATCAGGTTTGAGAGAATTCCATGTGGAAGTAGCTATTGTCTAACCACGTCTAGCACTATATTGGTGCCAATCATAGCTTTAGATATAGAAATGTGTTCCTTGCACGAATAATTCAACATCACGAAAGACTCTTATACTGTTTTGAAAATGTTATCTGCCTTGAGCCCATTTGGGAAAGGGCAGAATATAAATTATCTAAATGAAATAAAATAAAAAATAAATTACCAGTTAGTTTACAAAATCATAAGATCTGTGTTGCTTCTTTAATCATTACCTCCCCCTAAACCTAGTCCCCTTAGTTAGGATTTTTCTTTTCCCACAAGAGGATTTGATCCACCTAAATTTGATTTACCTTGCTCAAAAATGGGATGTTCACCAATGATCCCAGAAATCCAAAGGCTATTGGGAAGAAGTTCCTGATAACACAGAAGGCTTTGTTAGTTACTTCTGGAAAATGTTTAAGTTTCACTCTCACATTCCTCCAGATGCTAAGTGTCATATAGAAAAAAGGATATAGGATGTAATCTTAAAACCACATAAGGACCACAGAATACACAATCCTCATCTTAGCTGCCACCTCTTGTCAGGCTAAAACTGGAACTGACCCCGAAAGAGGGGAAAGTGTTGCAGGGAGGTAGACATAAGTAGCTGACTAAATAGTTGATATTTGATGATTGTCAGCCTGAATATGTTACATTTGGGGAGGCTAGGATCTAGTCCATAAAAGTTGATGCTAGAATAAAGATTTTTGATCTTTAAGGCAGCACCAGACTCCTGCTTGTTTTTTCTGCAATAGATTTAAATTGGGTTGATTCATGCTTTAGTTAAGCTCTGGGTCAACATTTCTACCATGTGGACTTTTAACAGACAAGGTCTGGGAGTTCTGTGCTCAGAATGTAATTCCCAGATGCATGTGAGTCTGATTCTGATCAGAACTATGGAACATGGGGAGAAGGGGGCATAAATCTTCCCCCCTCCCCACCTCCTGATTTGAAACTGCCCTGGAAATCCAATATTTACCCAAATATGGGAACCTTACAGGGCAAATAACAGCTCCCTGGAGTTGTTGTCGACTGGGGAAACAGAAAAGTTTAAGCCCCTTTTCCCAATTCACCACAGTCTTGCTATAATTAAAGCCCCCACCCCACCGGTTCCAAGCACAGAGCTCCAAGGATTTGATTGAAAGTCTTTGTGGGTGCTGTATGGCAAATAGGGTTGCCAATCCCCAGGTGGGGGCAGGGGATCCCCCGATTTGGAGACCCTCCCCCCGCTTCAGGGTCGTCAGAAAGCGGGGGGAGGGGAGGGAAATGTCTGCTGAGAACTCTGTTATTCCCTATGAAGATTTATTCCCATAGAAAATCATGGAGAATTGATCCGCGGGTATCTGGGGCTCTAGGGGGGCTGTTTTTTGAGGTAGAAGCACCAAATTTTCAGTACAGTATCTAATGCCTCTCCCCAAAATACCCCCCAAGTTTCAAAACGATTGGACCAGGGGGTCCAATTCTATGAACCCCAAAACAAGGTGCCCCTATCCTTCATTATTTCCTATGGAAGGAAGGCATTGAAAAGGTGTGTTGTCCCTTTAAATGTGATGGCCAGAACTCCCTTTGGAGTTCAATTATGCTTGTCACAGCCTTGATCTTGGCTCCACCCCTAATGTCTCCTGGCTCCACCCCCAAAGTCTCCTGGCTCCACCCCCAAAGTCCCCAGATATTTCTTGAATTGGACTTGGCAACCCAAATGGCAAATGACTTGGTAACATGGTTATCTCTCTGGAATTTGTTAGCTGGATATGTTCACTATAAGTCATGGAAAGCCACAAGGGTGGGGGGTTCAGCATTAAAGGAACTGGCCTGGAACCAAGTTCCAGGGCTGTCACAGGAGCACAATGTGGCCCTATATTCACCATCAAGGCCATAAATAGGGACAGGCTTTCCTCCAGCAAATAAATCCAGATCTGAGGAAAGTTACAGACCTTTCTATTATGAGTGGTAGACCTGGCCTTTGGATTCTGAAGGTCTGGTCCACTGTCCATAGGAAATGAGGTGGTAGACCTGGCTATTGCAGTCCAAAGTCCAGGTATATTAACCATAATTTAACATGCTCCCCAGCTCTTTGGTGATGCATTTGCCTTTTAAACTTTGAATGGACATTACTTTCAGTGAGGAAGAAGTAGCCTCCCAGTGGGAAATCATGGCTGTTTAAATGGCTGATCTACAACTGACCAGCTGGGAACTGCTCCCTCCTCCATAGCCACTTCTACCTCCCCAACAAGATTCCCAGTTCTCACTAGTATTGCCAAGTCCAATTCAAGAAATATGTGGGGATTTTGGGGGTGGAGCCAGGAGACATTGTGGGTGGAGCCATAAGCATAGTTGTGACAAGCACAACTGAACTCCAAAGGGAGTTCTGGCCATCACATTTAAAGGACTGCACACCTTTTAAATGCCTTCCCTACATTAGAAATAATGAAGAATAGGGGCACCTCTTTCGGGGCTCATAGAACTGGATCCCCCACTCCAATCTTTTTGAAACTTGGAGAGCATTTTGAGAAGAGCCATCATATGCTATGCTGAAAATTTGGTGCATCTACCTCAAAAAACAGCCCCTCCAGAGCCCCAGATACCCCCAGATCAATTCTCCATTATGGGAATCGATCTCTATAGGGAATAATGAAGTGCCCAGCAGATTCCCCCCCCTCCCCCGTTTCTGATGACTCTGAAGTGGAGGAGGGCCTGCTCCCACCTGGAGATTGGCATCTCTACTCACAAGTTGCTGAACTTCCAACTTCTTCAAAGTAACACAGAGCAACCTAAGGTTCAAGTTTACCTTTCCTATGCAAATGACCTCTGAAAAGATTGTGCAACCAACAGAGGGTCTGTGCTGCTTTCACAGCCACCGAGAGCAGCCATCTTGTTCTGCCTGCTCCCCTGCCCCCATTCAGCCTTAAAGACACAGACACACCATCCCAAGAGGAAGCCTTTTCAAGTGGAGTCTGAAGCCTCTGGAAGTGGAAAGACACATGGTGGCTGTGGGGGCCTGGCTTCCCCCCGCTGGCCAGATGACTGGGAGCGGGAAGGAGCCTGGGAAAGCAGGAGAACCCCCACTGGGACCTGGGGATTTGCAAGCCTAGTTCTCACATTATGAGCACATGTTTACAAGTCAGATCAGAAGGGAATAGAGGTGTATAACAGCAGCTTTTAAATCTGAGTATGATGCTCTGGACTGGCTAAGCTTTCTGCCTGTCTATTGAATATCCCATTCTGATTGCTGTACTTTCTATTCCTGCTTCCAGCTCAGGACACTGATCTCAGATCTTAGACTGACTATATTGAGTTGAAGCCATCCATGATCCTGGTTTAACCTCTGTCTCTCAAACTTTGTCCACAGAGCTCAGGGCAGTATGCATGGCTCTCTCCTCCTCCTCCATTTTATCCTCACGGTCATACTCTGAAGTAGGTTATGCAGAGAGAGAGAGAATGACTGGCTCAAGTTCACAACACCCCAGTTCAACTGACAGTTTCCCTTAGAAGATTTAGTGGAGGAGTCACCTGAAGAGGTTAATGAAGCCATAGGTCTCCAGCAGCATGCCCAGGACAGGCCACTTGAGCAAGACAATAAGTATGCCTCCCAAAAAGAAAGAGGTTCCTTTAAGCTTTTGCTTTTGGAAGAAGAAGCCAAAAGTCCTCTTTAGTCCAATGATAATGGCCAGACCAGACAGGAACAAGATCTAGGGAGGAAAGTAACAACCCTCAAGGTTTATTAAGATGTATTACAGACATTGAATATAATATAATCTCTCATGGGCACAGGGAATAAAGGATAAATAGGATCCTGTGCAGTGAGTTGGAAATTTATGGACTTTATATCCCTTTTAATAATTCAGCATTCTCTCTCACTGGAGGATAATGTGAGTTCTGCAGTCTCCCTTTCCTTTGCCTAGAAGGAATTCTTCAGCCAGCGCATTGCTGACATAGGCAGTTTCTGGCCACATGCTAACATGACACATCATGTTTTTGCAGCAGCATCTTCCTCATCCCACAACCATTCTCCTTGTCTCATGCACTGCATATATTGTCCAGTGCACAGAGCATAGTTCTGTGAGCTGCTAAGATTGTTAGCTCAGATCATGTCATTAAAATCTCAAACCTAAAAGCACATCTGCTTGAGAAAGAATCTCCTTGATTAAAATGGAATCTATTCCAAGGAAGCTTGCTTAGCTTTGAAGCATAAGGGTTTCCATTTTCTCCAAAGAGAGTTTAATTATCCTTAAGTTCTAATGAAGTTTTGAGATCTATAACAGAGAAAACTTAGTATTTCTATAACAATATGCAAAATCTTATCTGCTCTGGGAGGAAAAAAATCTGGAAGTTTACAAGAACTTACATTTCCAAATGCGAGCAGCACTGAGTCCATGTACAACAGCATTCCAAAAAGAAGGAAAAATGCTCCAAAGCCCACAAGTCCCACACCAATCTCTGCAACACATAAAATGAACATAATCAGAATTGCAGCAATGTGAATGGACAAATCTGGGCATGCAAGATCCAGCTGGGCCCACTTCAGCTGCTTGGTGAGTGTTCTGTAGGGCATCGGCTTCACTCTCAGCAGGGTGTTGATTCTTTTCACCCAGACTGAAGATGTGCAAGGCTGTGTCTAATTCTGTGCATTGGATTCCACAGATTGTATTGTCATCCAGAGGAATGAGTCACCTTGTTCACCTCCATGTCCTCATGCCATCCATTGCAAACTGGGTGGCCCTGAGCCAGATATGTATTCTTCCCTTTGCTTCACTATATGAATATGGACCTCAAGACTCTTGACCAGAGAAGGTGAGGACAGCCTGCTGAATAACCTGATCCAACCTCCGAGTGAAGAGCCAATGTCAGCCAAATTTAACAGCCAGCTCTGGGGATAGTGTGTTATATGTTGTCCTTCCTGAACTTTGCTATTTTTAAAATTTTACTTACCCTTTTACAAAACAGCACTTGTCTATCTATTTCTCAACTTCAAGCATGGATCTATTATTCATAACCAACAGATCCCCCTACCCCAATCAGTAGTTATGAGCAATAAAGAGCAGTGGGGAGCTGAGGGGTCTGGTTGTGATTGGCAGAAAAATAACTCCAATATCTAAAAATTGATTGAAAGCTGGGCCACTGTTTTGACTATACTGTTCCCTCCCACACTGCATAATTTTCTTTTGCACAGAGATTATAGGCACTCCTGGAAGGATTCTTTTGGGTGATTGAGAGGCCAACAGTGAGCCAGTCTCTGTCTTGATCCTTTCTGGACCAGATACAGACTCAGGAATAAAGTCCTCAGAGAGTGAACAGGAGGGGCTATGGCCTGCCTTGGGGGAGGGGAGATCAGGGACTCAATGGATGAGATGAACATCCTTGTATGAAAACCAGAACCCCTGGCCAGCAGATGCTTGACTAAGGGGCCTGCTCTTGAAGTCTCCGCTCAGAGGAAGCTGTCAACTTTCCAGACCTTGTGGAGGTTCTCTTCTTCCCTGTAGCAAAAGGCTCCAGGCCCCCAGGTTTTTCCCTAGCCCAGTGAGAGTGGTAGAGACAGCAGGCCCATGAAGAGGCAGCACAATGCAAAAGAAAGGACAGGCTTACTGCCCTATGGAATCAGCTCCCTGAGGAGGTGCGGGCCCTGCAGAACCTTGATCAGTTCCGCAGGGCCTGCAAGACCACCCTCTTCTAGCTAGTATATACAGACTGCTGAATACGGTCGTTAATCAAGGATCTGCCAACACGGTCCTGTCTAAGGACCTATGTCATTATGTAAATCGTGCAAACTGACAGAAATTAGCGTCAAAATGCCATCATCACTGTCAGATTAAATTATACAATTTTAATTACACTGACTGGTTTTTAAATGATGTTAAATTTAAAGTTTATATTTGTTAAATTTAAAGTTTTATACTTATTATTGTATGCTTATGAAATGCTGTTAGCCGCCCTGAGCCTGCCTAGGTGGGGAGGGTGGGATACAAATAAAATTTTACTTACTTACTTTACTCTTGCTCCCACTTCTGGGCCTGATCACTGGTCAGGTAGTTCCTCCCAGGAATGGGTCTCAGTCTGCGTGAACCCCAGGAACAGAAGGGACTTCCCCCCTTTCAGGAAATGTAAGCCCTTAGGCAGATTAGAAAGCCTTGCTTGTTCAATCAGAGCATAGGGGGCCACTGCTAGAGTTGCCAGCCTCCAGGTGGGGCCTGGAGTTCTCTCAGAATTTCCGCTTATCTTCAAACTACAGATTATTATACTCCACTGAAGTCCCTCTCTTCCCCAGCCCTTGCCATCTCCATACTCTACTTCCAAATCTCCAGTAATTTTGCAACCTAGAGTTGGTGATCTTAAGTGTGTCTCTGTGAAACCTGAACATTTTGAACCAGCCAACTCCAGACTGTGACCCTAGAGCTGCCCTGAAGGACAGATCTCAGCCTCCAGCTACTAGGTGAATCCTTGCTCTGGAGGAGATGTCAGCCAGCTCCAGTAGTACTGGACCAGTACTATCTGCTAAGACAGAACACTTTCCCCTCTCTTTCTGTTTTCTTTGCCTACCCATCTTGTTTCAACCCCCTGTGTAGTCTGCTCATGGTGCGACACTACAGCACCTCCTGGTGGCCTGTTCTGTCTATTGGGATAGATATTCTGTCGATATCTGAAGGTACAACAGGGGTGTGCGCAAAAGCTGATCAGAAAAAGCTAAAATCTGACTCCTCTCCCCTGGGAGAAGAAGCAAAGAGCTTTGCACAGTCTCTAACCTTCAGTTTAAAAAAAATAGTGCTAGCAAAGTAGGCAACAGTGTAAGGTTACGGTGACATACTCTGAAAGACAAGCTGAGCTGGCAAAGTGAAACCCTGATTAGACTCAATTACACTTGACACCACTGCTATAACCAAGTAACTTCTCTCCACAACCTGTGGGATGTAATCCTACTCACTCTGGAGCTCCGTGATCTCCATCATCTTTGCTGCTGCAGTCCTAGAGGGGAATTGCTAGATGTTCATTTGTCCATGTGTCAGGACAGGGCAGGGCAAGGAGGAGGAGAAAGCACCCTACCTAGCTGGTGAACCTTAGAAAGACCTTTGGCCTTTCCGCGTCACCTTGCAAATCATTAACCTCTTAGTACTGAACATGTCATTTAAAGCTACCAGCTTGTCACTGGGAAGACCCCCTGTGTGTGCCTGTGTGTGTGTCAGTGGGAGGCTGCTATTGCAATGACTTGTTTTGTACTTTTTGTTTTCCTATTTCATAAAAAAGATCTTGAACAGCAGCAGACCACGAGCTTTGATCAAAGAGGAAAAAGGTCCCTCTGGGCAAGGCATTTCCTCATGGCTGGCAGAAGTAATTGCTATCAAAACTCTAGCTCAAGAAATTCCTGGAGATTTGAAAGTGTTACCTGTGGAAGGCAGAGTTGGGGGAAGAAAGGGTAGGCATGTGAGGCTAGACAGTCCAACATTTGATGCTGCTATTTCTGCCATGGACACTGATCTCTGTGACAAGGAGAAAAATTGTAATCTTGGAGAACTTCAGGTCACACTTCAAGGATAGCAACCCTGCCTGCAAGAGGTCTTTCCAGTGCCACTTGCCCAGTTACAGTTAGGAAGGGATGTAGCTGAAATGCCCATTTTTAAAGGATATGTATCTAGGGTTGCCAGCCTCCAGGTAGCACCAGGAGATCTCCTGCTTTTCCAACTGATCTCCAGCTGGCAGAGATCAACTCCCAGAGAAAATGGCTGCTTTGATAGGGGGACCATGCCAAGGCCCCTCCTCTCCCCTCCCCTCCACAAACCCCATCTCTCCCAGATCCATCCCAAACTCTCCAGGTATTTTCCAATACAGACCTGGCAACCCTGTTATCTAATCATTCACATATTACATGCCATCTTGTCTTCCAGGGGGTTCAATTCTATGAAGGCGCCCCTATCCTTCATTATTTCCAAATGGAGGGAAAGCATTTAAAAGGTGTATAGTCCCTTTAAATGTGATGGCCAGAACTCTCTTTGGAGTTCAGTCATGCTTGTCACACTCTTCCTCCTGACTCCACTCCCAAAGTCTCCTGGCTCCACCTCCAAAGTCCCCAGATATTTCTTGAGCCATACCTGGCAACCCTAGTAACACATGGGGTTGGGGCAAAAGAGGAAGAAAGATATAAGAAAAGGACACAAGGGATAGATCTCTCGGACATCTCATGGTCACCCTTCTCCATTGTTCTCCCCCAACCTGAGAAAAATAATAAGAAGAGACAATCTATTTACAAACCATCAATTTTTATTTTAATTGCTTTATACAAACTTGCAAGGTACAAATGCATTTTGTTTTGTTTTCCTTGTGTGAGAGTTGACCTTTTGAAGTAGCAGCTACATCTAGAACAAATGCTGCTGGGAGGGAATGTTAAGCAAGCCACAGTGGATTTTAATTACTGGAAAGATTATCCCTTGGTTTGGTGTGAGGAACCCCAAGCCACTGACATAGGTTGGTTTATTTTTTAATAACAAGACTGCTAGTTTTAAATTGTCATAATCTAAGGTCATTTTTATACAAAAAATAGACACTGACATCACATTGCTTCTTTGATAGGTTTTAAATCTAACACTAGTAAAATTTTGCTCCAAATAATGTGCATAAATAATGTAGTTTTTCTTGGTTACAGGTACAGCCATTGGCATATGAATGTTATTAAAAGGGAAAAAGAAAGAGATCCTTAAAAACAAAATAGTTTAAAAACATGATTCACAATACAGCAAAATGATGACCCTAAATGTACTCTGCTGAGAGCTCACAGCTTGTAACCTCAAAATGCTTAAAGTGACATTAGCAATACTTGGTCACAGATTCTATATAGCTATTAATTGAGCAGAGGGCTGGTGAAAGGTGATGGAGAACATTCCTTGATATCCTTTTTGCCATTCATTTCAGCCTTCCTATGTGGCAGAGAGTAGTGCTAAAATTACTGGGGAAAGAAGACTAGTAAAGACTATATTTACTTTCTTGATGACAGAAAGAGAGATTAACAGTCTCCAAAAAGTGTCAAAGTCCTTGCTTCCTACCCATAATTCAAACACCAGTAAAGCGATTGCACTGCTATACTGTGCTCCCCTTAAGGTGATCACCACACTTTTCTCAAACATGCATATGAATAGAACCACTAATCCAAAAGGCCTCAAAAGGGGTAGAATGGGGAAGCCTCTCAGTGACTTGGGGCAAGGGGAAGCAAGGATAAAGTCTAAGAGGACAATCTTTCAAGAGGCTAACTTCAAGCTCCTTTCTCCCCCATCCATTGAGCTACCTCCATTTTTGAAAATGTCAAGGAAGCCTTCACAACAAGGAAAAATGCAAGTCCCTCCTGAAAGGTGCCCCTCTTCCCAGTAACACAGGATGTGCAGAGGTAAGGATAGCAGCTGGGAGAGTGATAGCAGTGAAGTAAGAGAGAAACCCCCCAGTTGCTTTGCAATGAGAACCTCTCTGCTAACCACATCAAAACACATTCACGTGAACAAAAGGGAGGTAAAAACAAAGTGGCATTGGCATTAAAAAGCCACCTCTATTGCAAGGATCCCCAGTGGGATAGCTGTGTACCAGCAAGACAATCTTTGTGGTCCCTGATATGCTATGGTCCTATATAGTCTTCATATCATGTATCTTCCAGGTCAGACCTCAAGCATGAACTTAGCATCATCAGATTCACATGAACTATGCCGAGTAGCACCAGTTGAGGAATGGACCCAAACATACAAAATACCATCATATCCAACAACAGGGAAATAAATGCATCATTCCTTAAAATTGACAGCTTTTATTTTAAATAAATTTGCTTTTCAATAAAAGCAGAAAAAATATATATTTCTTTAAATATGTCTTCTTTTAATTATTCTGATAAACTGCCCAAAATGACTCTGTTTTCAGTAACTCAGTGACAGGGCTGATTTTGGTGGCCCTGTACACAGAGAACGAAAACACAAAACAGTATGGTGAAAAAAAGAAAACACACACACAAATACATATCACTGTATAAATTCCATAAAACATATATTAAGGCATGTAGAGGATAATGAAGGGGCAGCTTTAATGAGCTAAAAATTGTTACTTTAGAAGCAGAGCCAAGCAATTGTTTAAAATCTTGGAATGTCATGTGTATTGCTGAAGGAGAGAAAGAAATGAAACTCAGATTCCTGGAGTGTTCTATATATTGCTAAAAGGGTAATAATAATAATAATAATAAGTGACTCATACTTTCTACTGGAAAGGGAGATGGGAACATTTCCTATTTAACAGCAGCCAGCCAACAATTCTCAATTGTGATATGTGAGAAGGTTAGTTAGGTATACTGAGAACTATTATTCCTATTGGCTTCTACTGATAGGGGATCTCAGAAGTGTCCCAGTGAGAGCTACCCCCTCCCCCTTGCTACTTTGGTGGTAAAATAAATGTGCAGGAAACTGTGCCATTCCAGCACGTTTCAGAATTCTCTAGTATTAATAAGAGTAACAGGAATCATTCAGATCAACTGCTGGTTGGTGTGCAGAGACATTGTTGAGTCAGCCGTATCCCACAGATATGCCCTTAAATTGGAACTATGTAAAGGGACAATCTCAACTCTTTGCTAAGATCCATTATAAACTTTTCCCCTTTGGAAGAGCTCACTCTGCAATTTCCCCCCTTTTCATTTCATTAATGTCAGGCCAACCTAGACATGTAAGTTGCTAATCCATCTCCAGTCTGCTTCAGTCACACAGAAAACAGGTGGGGTCCAATTAAAAGAGCAAAAAGGTTGTGTGAGGATTATATACATAGATTTGTCCCCCTCTCATTGTTGCCTCTCTGCAGTTTGTTCATCCACCACTTTCCTCTTAACTGGATTCTAGTACTGAAACTGAGCCTGGCTAGGACAGAAGCACCTTGGGAGAAGAACTGCATGGAAGTGAGTAGAGGACTCAGTGTTGTTATCCCCGCCCCCCAGGCTTGCCAATCCTCAGGTCCCAGCGGCGGTTCTTCCACTTTCCCAGACTCCTTCCCGCCCCCAGTCAGCTGGCCAGCAGGGGGGAAGTTCCGCCCCCAAAGGACCATGTGCCTTTGCACCTCCGGAGGCTTCAGTCTCCGATTGAAAGGCTTCCTCTTGGGATGGTGTGTCTGTGTTGCTGTGAAGAAGCTAACAGCAACTCGTAAGTAGAGAGGCCAGTCCCCTGCTTCAGAGTCGCCAGAAACCGGGGGGGGGGGGGAGAGAGAGAACGTCTGCTGAACACTTCATTATTCCATATGTGGAGATCGATTCTCATAGGGTATAATGGGGAATGGATCTGGAGGTTTCTGGGGCTCTGTGGGGAGCTGTTTTTTGAGGTAGAGGCACCAAATTTTCAGCATAGTATCTAGTGCCTCTCCCCAAAGGACCCCCCAAGTTTCAAAACGATTGGACCAGGGGGTCCAATTCTATGAGCCCCAAAAGAAGGTGCCCCTATCCTTCATTATTTCCTATGGAAGTAAGACATTTAAAAAGGTGCGCTGTCCCTTTAAATGTGATGGCCAGAACTCTCTTGGAGTTCAATTATTCTTGTCACACCCTTGTTCCTGGCTCTGCCCCCAATGTCTCCTAGTTCCACCCCCAAAGTCTCCTGGCTCCACCCCCAAAATCTCCAGATATTTCTTGAATTGGACTTGGCAACCCTACTCCCCCCCCCCCCCCCCAATTGATTCTTTTGCACTAAATCCTCTCATGGCTTTACATGTGCTTGGGGAAAACCCTCACTTAAAGAAAGGGCCTGGTGTTCTCACATTAGTCGTGCTTCTTGTTTAAAATGATGATCATTATTGTCTTGCCATCTATGTATCTGACAACTTTGCAGATACTGAACTTGCTCCTGATTGTTAAAGGGAGGTCCCTGGTCCATGCAACAATCAATTTGCCACCGCAGGGAACATGATGACCATTTATAGGAAGAAGTTCAGATTGAGTTAATTGATATTCATACAACCCTTGCTTTGTGAGCCATTCCCAATCCAAACGCAACCAGAGTTATTCAACACTTCACCTGAAAATGGGTCTGTTTGGGAAAAACAACTCATATTCAAATCAAATTAGGCTGGATTAATGTAGCTTGAATTCATAACCTGATGTGGTACATAATTTCTCATTACAATCTTTGAATAAAATCATTGATTAAAATGCTTGTGCCAAAATCAGGCCCTGATTTGAGTCACCAACCTTATGACTAACAAATTCTATTGTAGCATAAGCTTTCAGGAAGCACAGCTCTTTGCCAGATGTGTTTTTTGAAAGCTTATGCTATAACAGAATTTGCTAGTCTTAAAGGTGCTACTGGATTCTTTAATATTTTGCAGCAACAAATACAGCTAACTCCTTTGGATCATACTGTACCAGCATTTCAAAAGGATTATAGTACCACTTATAAGCCAAAGTACAATCTTAAGGACCAGCATCAGTAGTATCTTTCACTGTGAACAACCCAGAAAGCTGGTTCAGGTGGGAACTGAGTTCTATTGAAAAGCTAACCATGAAGCTTCCTGAAAATCCAACTCCATAGAATGGAAGGGAAAGTAGGTTTTTGAAAAAGCCAGCCACACTTGTGTGTTCTGAATCTGTCAGTAGATTCATTTGTACTGATCAGTTCCTTACAGTTGTTTTGTTGAGAAGTGCAGAAACCAGTTTGAGAAGGCTCTTCTAGTTTGATCCTACATTGAGTATGGTCAATTGATGCTCTGCAAGCTGGCTGTGACCTCTGAATGAAGCAATTTTATATGCCACTCCTTCCAGTGGTCCTACTAAATTTTAATGGTAAAAATCTGTCCTAAAATACTGGTTTTCAGAAATTGTGTGTGAGAGATTTCAGTAAGTGCATTTGTATATAATGCACCATCCATGCTTGTGTTGTGCTGCAAAACCGTAATAGAGCCTAACCACTTTGGAAAGCAACAGGCACAATATATTTTCAGCCCTTGGATCACCATTTGGCGATTGCCCCTGAGCGAGAATATAGAGGTTGATTATTATTCCAGAGGATATGTAGACAGGCTTCATGATGCACACAATCTTTCAACAGCAGTGGCTGGGGGGCGGGGACATTGGCAGAAGCTTTAGATGCCGTGGCCCTTCTGTGAGCCTTTTGGGGCATCTGGTCCGCTACTATGGGAAAAAGGACATTAGATGAAGCCTTGGTTTGATCCAGCACAGCTCTTCTGATGTAGGACTACACCGTGGAAGAATTTCTAAATTAGACCCATGATATGGTAAGATCCCTGGATCAATACAGGGCAAGACAAAAGGGTCATGGCTATTTTAATTTTTAAAAGTATGTGGATGAGCAAATCTCCCCAGCCTTCTATGTGTTCCCACCCATCTGATCTATCTGCCTCCTACTGAGCAAATAATGAGAGCTCATCTGGAAGAACAGGCTCATTTGAGATTATATTATGAGGTCAGAGCAGCAGCAGCTCTACACTGTTGGCTTAGGAATCTCACTTTCTTGCAAGGTCATAGCAGAGAACATGATGTAGGAAGGGGATTCTATCTCCAAATCATCTGCATTCTGTTCTACCAGAGAATACACTAAGAACAGGCTTTCTGAATGGCAGAGATCTTTAGGTCTACCCCACAGAAGTCAGGGAAACATTCCTTCCTATAGGCCACAGGAACTGCCACAATCTACTTTATGTAATTCAGACTCCTATGTCCAGACATACCTTGAAACCACAAGTTGCTGCTTCCCCCTGATTTGCTAACTCATTTGACAGATGTGCCATTTAACAAATCAAAAGTTGATTCAATATCTTGCCCTTTTTGTATCTGAGGAAGTGTGTATGTGCACCAAAGCTTATACCCAGAATTAAACTTAGTAGGTCTTAAAGGCGCCACTGTTCTGAAAGAACATCAAACCAGTGCATAAACCAATCTCTAAATTAGGAATTATTTTTAAAGCACATAATTTAGAGATTGGTTTATGCACTGGTTTGATGTACTTTTAAGCCTACAGCATATACACCCTCATCAACTGTTTAGAAAGTAGAAAATAGCTCTAGGAAGGGCGAAAGGTCTTCGAGATCATGACAGTAGAAGAACCATCGTTCTGGCTCAGTATATGGAAGCTTCCTATGTTCAAGAGAAAACTATACTTCTGTGTGAAACAGAAGGGATGTGCTTTCCCAATGTGGCAATTTATGTCTATGTGGATGCAACCCTAATTCAATACCCCCATCTTTATGAGCAGTACCAGCTGCTTCAAGGTATGGTACAAGAAACTCATAAATGCATGGTTCATGCAGTTATGTATCTAACATACAGTTTTCATTCTGGCCCAATTATTTAGAGATTGATTCATGCCCTGGAGCACTCAGAAGGTGAATGCTCAGTGACACAATTGTATATTGGCTCTGATGCCAGGAAAGAAATGTCAATCCACCCAGTCCCAATGCTGCTTTGTGTCTACTGGCAAACAGACTTCACTGGGATGCTGAAAGCATCAAAGCATCACTAACAAGCCAATCTCATCCAATAGAGCTTTCATCACGCACACATGCACCTGTGTATCTTTCATCCACAAACACTGAACCAACCTGCTGCTCTACCCCACCCAAAGCTTTGGAAAGAAGAAATCACAGCTACAGCATATTTCTGCAAGCAAGATGATTCCAAAGCATCTTCTGCTTCCTCCCCCCCCACACACACACTGATCACTTCACCTGCCACTTCCATTAAAATTCTATTTGTCCATTCATGCTCCTTCCTGTCCCATGAATGGTAGTAAGCATAAGCAGAGAAGCATGGCCGTGCAAGGTATCACGGGTTGCTTAGCTCTAGAGATTAAGGATACTAAAGCCATTCGGATTGGAGGAGGAGACCAAAGGTGTGTGAAGGAGAAAAGCTGGGTGCTCATTTCAGTGAAGGGTTCCGAACACCCCTGGCTGCAGTGACAAGTCATTCTTCACACAACTTCCTCCTGCCCCCCCTCCTGCTTCTTCCAGAATGGTGAAAGGGGGTTGAGTTCCAGGAGTCAGGCCCATTAGTGGGGGAAGCCTCACCTCTCCCCGCCCCCATCATCACTACCACCCCTTTCCAGTCCAGTGCTGGCTCTCTGCCCAGTGAACAGTTGGTCTTTAGCTGCTGGTCGTTTGCCTTGGAGTTTATGCCATTGACTCAGATGGGTGTTGCAGAATGAAACAGCTCCTGTCTGTAGCATCCCTTATCGTTTCCAAGGGCTTGCTTGGGCAGTGGCTATGGGTCACAGGGGTGGAGAGAAACTGGGACAAAGTGAGACATCCCTGTTCTTCTCAGAGGCAGCTTTTCCTTCCTGAATGTTCTCACAAGTCAACCAAAGGAGGGGTTCAGAGAGAACCAGCACCACAATGAGCACATTGCTAAGTGGTTGTGTTGGGATGCACACTTGTGTGTTAAAATGTAGCTCCGTGGAATTTCACAGCATTCACAGCAGCCAGGGCTTGTGCTGGAAGGAGGAGAGGAGAAACAGTCAGTAACAATAACTGGAGCCAAAGACAGTGGCCTGTTCAAAGAACTTTTCTGCTATTCCTTAAAGCAGGGCTTTGCAGAGGCTGTAAATGTAGGAGGCTTAGCTTAGATCCAATTCAAACATGGAGGAAAGTGAGGTGGTAAAATGGGCTTTCACATTACTGGGGGTGAAGTCCAGCTTTGAATGTCCCTTCTCAATAAATGCCATACAAAATTTAGAATTGTCAACCAGTCACTGGCAACCAGAGGGAGTCTGGGGGCAGAGACTGGTTTAAATGGTGTCACATGATAAAGCCATAACAGGGTTGCCAGGGCATGGGGTGAACTTACTTGGAGAAAGACCCAGACCTTGTTGCAAGTTTTGCACAGGAAGTGACATCACCATGCCAGCGATGTCCAGGTGAGACTCTGGTATTGGCAAAAACTCTATAGTAAAACCAGCTTCTATCATAGAGTTTTTGCCCAAATACCAGAGAGTCACCAGAGAGTACAATACAGGCAATGAGGCCAGGGCCTTTCTCTAGGTAAGTCCTCCTGCTAACCAGTTGGTCAGCAGCTGAGGAACAGGGCTTGGAGGCAACCCTGCCTCCACCAGGGGGTCTGGCAACCTACCATGACATCATTTCTAGTTAAAAATGTGAAAGTGATGCATTAAGTTAAGAATTTCCCAGATCTCTACAGCAAAAAACCACAAAGATCTGGGAAATTCCTGGAGAGTTGTGTGACATGGTGATTGGTGACATTACTTCTGGGTTTTTGACCAGAAATGACACCATGGCATTGTGTAGGGTTGCCAGCTGAGCACTGGGGAGTGAGTACTTTGGGTGGGGAGTGACATCTCATGACTATGCAACATCACTATGTGATTTGTACCCAGAAGTGACATTAGAACACTGTAGGAATTGACCCATTTCTGAAGTTTTCACCATAAAGTCCAGCCTTAGAAGTGACATTATGGTTTTGTCCTCTCTGGAGTGAAGATGCATGGCAGGGCCTGGAGCTAGCATTGCAAGGCCTCTTACAATAAAAAGAGGTCTCCTGACAATTGCTCCTTTTACCTACTGCTGTTATGAGTAGACGTTGAACTACAATCACCTATGCTACCAGTCTCTGTACCAGTATGTCACTTCTAAGTACAACCTGGAAGTGATGAATCATCAGAAACTCTATGGTTTTATTATAGAGTTTCCAGCTATTCCTAGAGCTACCTACTATTACTTCTCAATTGTACCCAGAAATGATGTATTGATGTTAGCAGCATTACATGCCCCCATATGTCCCTGCTGGTTGCTAGGCTCCAAGACAAATGGTAAGGCTAGTGTCATGTGATGCTGTTCCCCTCTTTTTTCCTTATTAGAGCAGTGTCAGGCATTGGAGGTAAAGGGTGAGTCAACCTGTCTAGTTATACTACTGTGCACAATATATATTCTCTGTTTGCTATATATATAATCTTGCTTTCTCTATATTGTTATTAACCAATGCAATTTCACTTATTAACACATGTCTAAACGTTATGTTGGAAATTGTTTTCCAATTTCCTTGTCCTGTTACTTCACTTATTGGTTGTCTTATTCCATTGACTGCACTGACTTACACTGTGTAATCTGCCCTGAGTTTCAATGAGAAAGGCAGACTATAAATAATGTAAATATTTGCCATGCTTTGCTGGCTGGTTTTCTACTTGCAGGGAATTTTTGACATTGGGAAGCATTCCAACATGAGATTGTGCATGATTCATCATTGGTCATTTGAACTGGTAAGGTCCATTGTACCACCTCATGTCTCTGCACCATAATATCCCTGCATGGCTGTACCAGATTTTAAAGGAATGCCGCAGAAAGGTTATTTTAATGTCAAAAGGCCAGTCTTTTTGCATGAAGACCTTTTTCAAAACATTAATGATATTCTCACAAAGTGATTGTGCCAAATATGTGTCAGGCAGATTGGCAAAGTCTCTTGTGGGTGTTTGTGGAATGAATAGGAATAGTATCACTAATCATGATAGCTCTCATGCTTACAATTCGGGGAAAGGTACACAAGACTGCATACTGAAGGAGCCCATCTTGATATTCCTATACATTATATTTTATGCTATTTTAATTAAACTATTTTAATTAGATTAGTTTGTATATACTATGTTTGTATATCTTAACAGCATTAAGAGTGCCACTTGTGTGTTTTGAAACAGCACTTCTCTAAAATTCTTCAGGAATCCCTGTATTTTTGGAGAAAAATTTCTATGTTTAGCAGTGTCACATATGATGGATTGGACTATCAAGATGATTTTCCTAAACATTGAACTAGCATCTTCAACTCATTCTGATTTGGAGGCAGCAAAAGTGGGGGGATTTTTTTTTCTTTTGGCATTATTCTGAAGCCCCATATATCTCGTGTACAGGGGTGGATTTCTAGCAGGAGCTCCTTTGTATATTAGGCTACCCCCCCCCCCCCCCATGTAGCCAATCCTCCAAGAGCTTACAAAAAAGAGCCTTGTAAGCTCTTGGAGGATTGGCTATATCAGGGGTGTGTGGCCTAATATCTAAAGGAGCTCCTGCTAGAATTCCACCCCTGCATGTGTACATGAAAAGATTACAATGAAATGCACTGGCTGAACTGACTGATGGGGGTAAATTTACTTAACCAAACATATTATGGAACTGTCTGGCATGCAGGAGATAATGGCCATGTGTATGCCTAAAAATTTTGACATTTCCTAAATGTTTGGTCATAATTACTGCTGAATTTCTGCTAATGTTGTCATATCACATTTGTGGTTCAATAGCAGCCTTCTTGACTGTTCTCCATAGAATATGTCTCATTGTAGAGCAACAAGAATGAACATATATTTTGTGACTTTGAACAGGTTTTTTTGGAGAGGTGTAGACCTTTCTCAGTGATTTTTAAAAAATTGTCTGTACATACATTTCAACATAACTATGATGCATCCAAATTTTATTGATTTGGCATGGAACTAATTACTTATGAACCACAACACTATCATTATTACATACAGTTTACCTGGTTGGAGTGCAATATGGCTGAGGCATTATCAATTAATTTTGCTAGGCTATACAGACTCCCTCTGAAAGCACAAAGTAGAAATTATCCAATGGTCTTATTGTGCATTAAAACATGATTTATCAGAGGGATTTTTTTTGCATCTATCACCTCAACAGATTTTTAAAATCAATGTATTCCTTATATAAACATCAAAGAGCATAAAATTACCTTTAAATTGAGTCATGAATGGTTGCTGCCTGACCATTCATAATGGATTTATGACTAATTAACTGAACTTTTAAAAAAATTTCTCCCGCTCCACCTCTGCAGTGTTTTTAGGCCTGGAAACATGTGAATTATAATTCTTGGAGACAAGATGTTCAAGAAAACCCCTACCACAGTATTGTACCAGAAATTTTGAATGGCAAACCATTTGCTTTTGTACTGTGGAAACTCTTTCAAAGGACTCCAGGAAAATAGACGATAGCTTGGTTCATTGTTGAAGCATCTACTGACTCCATGGAAGGAGACCAGGTTTATGTAGAAAAGCAAGAAATGTTAGCTTAGTGGAAATCAATGAATGGATTGGTTGGTGAAGGAAGGAAACTCTTGAGAAAGAGGCTTACCAACTCTTTTCCCCAAGAGACTGATGTAAACAGAGAATGAGATGGAGGAAAATAGAAAATATGCTTACTTTATGGCTCAGACACGCATAAAATGGCTGTCGGTGCCCTGGGATGAGTCAGACGAGAGGGACTTAGTCGGTGGAGTCGGGGAGGCTGGGGAGGTGGGAGGGCTCGGGGTGGCACATTGAGCTGGAAACAAGAAATGGAGAAAGTGCCTGAAGAACATGATGCTTCAGCCAGAAAGGAGGAAGAAGAAACAAAGGCACACATTCCAAACAGCAACAGAGGTTAGAGGAAGGGAAAAAGGAAACATGACTAGAAATAACAGAGTAGTACAAAAGGGCTTCTCCATGGTATGCACACAGTATGCCCACTGGCACTGTACGCTGCACAGGCAGCATCATGGAACATGGCAAGGAGAAAGTATGCATGGCCCTTGCATCCTACAGGATGGACAGTCACCACAGATCACAGCCTGCCCTGCTGCTAAAGGTGGAAGTTTTCCCCCCTGCTTGGCATCTCTTCAGCAAAAAGTGTCAGCATTAATATTAACTGGAACTGGAGCATCCACAGTACAGCCCTGATATGTGAAGATATTATATTTATCATAGATTCTAAAACTAGACATAGCTTAAATAAAAATAATCACAGCTGGTTTCCTGCACAGGACTGGCCACAAGGTAGAGACAGCCATATGCAACAGCTTCATCATCAGTCCTGACTAGTAGCAGCAGCAGCAGCAACAGCAACAAATGTTAACCATCTAGATATTTCTTTTGGCAAGGCCCCAGAGGATGGAAAAGCTACTAGTGATTGAAAACATACAGCTTGTATGTTCCCAAGCCATTTGTAGCTAGCCCATCGTCCCATTTCAGATATACACATAGAAATGGCCTTGGCTGTGCTTCACTGATGTACTCTTTATTCCCTTTATGAATTAAGGAAGAAGATAGCAAAGTTCATTGCAATGCCTACCAACTGCACAAGTCACTTGATGGCCCAGACCAATTACTGTGATGTGCAAACAGGCCCCTTTTGACATCAGTATAAAAGCAAAGCTGTTTAGCAGCACTTGTAGCATTGTAGGATAATTTTTCTGCAATAACAGTGATCCTGCGATTTACAATACCAAGAACTTCAGCTGTTGTCCATTTTGGTTCTAGCATGTAAAACAAATAGTAATAAATAACCCATTCATTTATTTTATCAAGTACACATACAATTCAACGCAAGCTATCCTGTGATAGGCAAAACTAGGAGTAGGGAGTAGAAGCTCTTACCCTCTCACCTACTCTTTCTTACCTTCTCTTTCTGTATCATTATCTTACCAGAGAGCATACGACCCCGCCTGGAGGCTTCTGCAGCCAAAGCACAGGAGATCTCAATTCGCTTCTCCTGCTCCTGAAGCTGGGTCTCTGGGTCCTGGGGCATGTCCACCTCTCCCTCATTGAGGGGGACCACATTCTGCATGCTGTGGGAGAAGAAGGCAGGAATTATCTCTGGAAATTGACTTCCTCAGAACATGCCTGGCCAAGAGAACAGTGGCACGGCTCAGAGGTCAGAAGACGCAGCAGAGATATGAAACAACAGACTGTTTGTTTGGCACTTGGGGTGATGACACCCCACTTAAAGACCACTGGCTTCAGAAGGTACCTGTTCAAAATACCACCCTCACACCTCTACATGGCATTTAAATGTAGTATATTCTTAAACCCTATTTTCAATCACAGATATGCAGCCTAAAATATCTTTCAAAATTGTTCTGCATAATAAAGTAACTTTTTAGTGAACACCGAAAGTTATACACAGCCAATGTCCCGAACAGCCTGTTTTAAAATCATAAGTCCATTTTCCAGTCTTAAATCTCTTTGCACGTGGTAGTTCACATCTCAGCTAGAATTGTGGGATGAACCATGCCATTCAGATCAAGTGCTACAAGCTCTGTTTGGAAATATTTGTCTGATCTATTCAAAGTAAAATACAGCATTCAAAAATAAAAAGATAACAGAAATGAAGAGTGAATTTGAAATTAGCAACTCTTTGAGTAATATGTCCCTTGACAGGGCTGCTAATCAGCACATAGAGTGGCCTGAAGTCAGGAGTAAATTGCCTGAGCACCTCTGACAGACTATATGGGTCTATGGGAGAACAGAGGCTGCTTCCACACAGACTTTTCTCCATCATGGCTTCCAAACTAAAGTACTTTTTTAGAGTTTCAAAACAACATCATGTTGTAATTGTTCTGTTTCCAGATTTTCTCTGTTCTCAATTTGATCTTTCTCAAACCTGATTTACTTTGGTATTTTTTGAAAGAACACAGTTTAAGAGCATTATCAAGCCATCTAGAAGACATTTTCTTGTCTTGAGAAGGTGCTGTTCATATTGGCACTGTTACTTCACAGTCAGTCCCTCAGGGGCATAATTTCTCCAGCATGGTTTTTTCTGTGGGCTTTTCATTTTTCTTTTAATAGTAATTGATGTTGCCATTTTATCTATTACAGATTGTAACAGAATTGCTGTAGAGCATGTATGACAAAAAGAACAGAAGGAGAAGGTCTGCTAGTAGCCACAATAGCTGTGACAGCTATGCCCCCAAAAGCCACAGAACACATGCAGAAAGGAAAAGCTAGAAAAAAGATAATGGAATGTGCACAGAAAACTCCCACATGCAGAAGCTCCATCATCAACATGCATGCCTCTGCATTCACAGAGGTAAGGAAAGTAATGTGGAGAAGCTCTGTGGTGTGGAAGCAGCCAGAAACATTAAGTAGGAGAAAGACAGCTCTAGTTTGTGTTGCACCTGGATTTGGCAATGAGGGTCTTTATCCTTTCCACTTTCTTTTGCTTCTCCCTTATCTCCTCAGGACTCAGTGGGGTGTCAGGTTCCAACTCAATGTATCTTTCTGGTATGAGGACTTTGTCTGGAGTGGAAAGCTGAAGAGCAGACAGAGGCATGAGTTCAAAAGGTGGCAAATAAGATGAGTTTCATGGAAACTGTCCTAACCCAGGTGGTGGTTTCTAATTCCTGGTTTGAGGTATTCCATTACAAAGCATCCTGGCTCAAATACTGGCCCAATGAGAAATCACCACAGAACACATGAAGAAGGGAAAAGCTGGAAAAAAGACATGCCATGTTACTGTTTGGATTGTCTTGTATCCTGGCACCTAATCACAGACATTAGCTTCATAGACTAGACCTTAGTTCAGCCACACATCTAGCCTGGCCTAAACCATATACAAAATGATGGTGAATCATGGGGACACAAATTTGGCTGCCAAACAAGCAATGGAAGGAGAGAAATTCTATGCAAGGCCAGTTGTGGTATAAATAAACATTAGATTTTACCTCTTTGCTGATATCTACATCATAATGCTCTGGTTCCAGCTCCATTTTACGCAGCCGAGCAATCTCTTCCCGGGGGGTTTCATACATCTTGCTGGGGTCTTCTGAGCGCAAGGCTGCCTCTAGATCAGATATGTCTACTTCATGGATGCTACGGTGTCTGCGAACCTAGAACATTTCATGATCAGCTGACTTTAGGGTCATCTGGCAACAGTAAATGCAGATTACATCTCATCAGACTTGGCCAGTTCTTGTACCTGGTGTATCACATCCATCCCTTACTCATATCAGATTGTGTTTAAACATCATGCTGGTAAGGCAAAGAGCTTTCCTAGGCACATTTGCTTGGGTTCAGCATCTCATTTAAACTGGACTGCTGCATGTGCAATGTTTACATGCCTAGCTTACATGCCAGCACAATACCTGCATGGGCTATGGCATGAAAGCTAGGCACATGAAGCTGCTTTGCTTACTGCAGCGTAATTTAAATGAGACATTTAAATCTCTGCCTACTAAACTCCTGTTTAACTCAAGCTGCACAGACTGCAGATGAGGTAGTAAACTTATGTCTGGATTGTATCGATACATATTGCAGGTGCAAGCTCTCACAACTGAATGGCTGAAAGTTAACTGATCACCAGGTCCAGATAGTTAGCACCCCAAGGGGTGTTAAAGAAATCAAAACTGAAATTGCAGTCTTTTAGCAAAGTTAATATGAATCACTATGCAAGAACACTGGAAAACAGCCAATATGATATTGATTTTTAAAAAGGGATTAATTAGGGGGAAGGCAATGACACTATAGCTTGTTAGCTTAATGGCTATCCTGGTAAAAAGGTAGAGAGTGCTATTAAAGCCAGAATTGTAGAACACATGGAAGAAAGAACCTTGCTGAAGAGCAATCAGCATGGCTTCTGTAATGTGAACTCCTGTCTCATCAGCCTCTTAAAATTCTTTGAGAGCACCAACAAGTATGTAGACTTGGGTAGACTTTGTATACTTCAAAGAGCAGCTTACAAGGTACCTCTTCAAAGGCTTTTGAGTAAACTTATTCCTTGACTGTTATCCCATAAAGTAATGTATCCTTTCATGGATTAGTTACTGGCAAGAAATGAGGAAGTGGAAAGTGTGAAAAAAGGTTATTTTCATAGTGGAGAGAAGTGAGCAATGCTCCCTATGAGCTGTGGAGTCTTGTGAGCAAAAATTCTACTTCGTGAGCTACTAGCATTAAAGTTGTGACCAAGTGATTTGGCTACTGCATAAATCAGCTTGCTCTGGGGCTGTCCTTCCTGAGCTAAGACAAAAATGTGTGATCTGGAGGCTAAAAATCTCTGAACTAACTCACACTAACTCAGGTTAGAGGGCACACTGAAAGTGAACTGTACTGAGTTCCCACTGTACTGAGACTGGTGCTATTTAATTTATTCATATGTGACCTGGAGCTGAGGATGGCCAGTGAGCTAGCAAAATTTGTGACTGACACCAAATCGCTCAGGGTGGTGAAAACACAATGGAAGCTCCAAAAGCACCTCTTCAAACTGGGTGAATAGACAACAAAATGGCACATGGAATTTAACATAAGTAAATACAAAGTGGCACACGTAAAGGGGGGGGGGGAATCCTAATTTGACATATATGCTGATGGTCTGAGATGGCGATGACAAATCAAGAAAAAGGCCCTGGGGCTATGGTGGATAATTTGCAGAAAATGTTGGCTGTTTAGCATAATTGTATGCTAGAAATGGTAAGAAAGAGAGATTGAGAATCAAACTACCAGAACAGTAATGCCTTTAGAAAAGTTCCTTGTGCGGCTTCATTTGGAACAGTGTATACAGTTCTGGTCACAGTGTCTTAAAAAGGATGCTGAAGAGCTGGAAAAAGTACTGAAAAGGGCAACCAAAATGAACATGGAAGCTGGAGTGCCCGCCCTGTCAGGCAAGACTAAAACATCCTTAGCTCTTTAGTTTAGAAACAAAGGAAATGAAGGACTGATATGACAGAGGTCTGCAAAACTGTGCACATTCTAGAGCAGGGGTGTCAAACATGCAGCCTGAGGGCCGAATCAGGCTCCCCTATGGGCTCCTAACAGGCCCCCAAGCAACTGGCTGTCATTTGCTTCCTTCTCCCTCTCCCTTGCTCCCTTCTGCATAACAGTTTGCTTTATTTATTTATTTATTTTATTCTATAACTTATATCCCACCCTTCCCATAAAATGGCTCAGGGCGGCTCACAGCAAACGATAAAACAATAAACAAAGTGCAGAGTTATTACATTCAAAAGTCAAAGCATTTAAAAAACCTAAAAAACCTTAAAATCTTAACATTAAAACTATACAGTATAATTCACAGAGATCTAATAAGCTACATTTATCCATTTATACATTTATAAGACTTGCTCAATCACTCAGGAGCTATAGAGCCAATCCTCTATTTTCTCCATTGGCTGGGGAGCTACAGTTCATTGAGGGAACCATGAATGCCAACATGTGACATACTGAAGCAGAGCATGATCCCTTCCCTTTGGAGACTGGGCCACAGGGCAGTATTCCAACATGATAACAACCCCAAACACACCTCCAAAATGACCACTGCCTTGCTAAAGAAGCTGAGGGTAAAGGTGATGGACAGGCCAAGCATGTCTCCAGACCTAAACCCTATTGAGCATCTGTGGGGCATCCTGAAATGGAAGGTGGAGGTGCGCAAGGTTTCTAACATCCACTAGCTACATGACGTCATCATGGAGGTCTGAGAGGAGGTCTGAGAGGAGCAGAGCAGCTCTGATAGCTGAGACAGCTGGAGAAATTGCTGAGAATTTCTGAGTTTTGAACGACTTCATTCTAAGGTTTGTGGGGCTGCCTAAAATTCTAAGGTGTGATAGCTGGGGAACTGCTCTTTGTTTGGTTGACTGCTCTTTGTTTGGTTGACTGCTCTTTGTTTGGTTGACTGGCCTAAGGGTGAAAGAGATTGCTGCTGATTGCTGAGGAGTGCCTCTGCTCCACCTCTTTGCATTTTAAGCTGCGCCTTGCCAAAGGGCGAGAGCTAAAGGGCTCTTGGCCTGTGGCTCTTCACCTAGGGGCTCTCTAAGGACCAGGAACCCAGATCCCTGATTTCCTTGTTCTCCAAATAAGGTAAGTTCCCAATAAGGTACGTTGAGGTAAGGTAAGTTGACCCTCCAGAAGGGGAGCCACTTAAACAAACAGCATTTAAAGAGGACTGTATATTTTAATATATATATATCATGAAGATAGAATGCCAGCAGGGGGTTGGGGGCTTTCCAGTGGTTTGCACTGAGTGTCACATGTATGACTATCTGCCCAAAGGACAGAAGTCTTGGGTGTGTGCTCGATGCAAGGAGCTCCTGGTCCTCAGGGAACGAGTTCGTACCCTTGAGGCTGAGGTGACTGCCCTGGAGAAGCAGAGACGGTCAGTTAGGCACTTGGGGAAGACTCTCGGGGGCGTATTAGATGAGCCCCACTCTGAACGTAGCAGCCCCGTTGCTGTCAGAGAGTATGAGGGTCGAGAGGGAACAGGGCACCGGGCTGAGGACAAGGGGAATGCGCCCTCAGAAGGGACCGCTTCTTTGGTTGGTGAGCGGGTATCCTTTCGCGCCAAGGAACCATCCCTGAGCAGGGGGAGAGGGGGGGTTTTGGTAGTTGGTGATTTGATCCTTAGGCAAGTAGACAGCTGGGTGGCGAAACCGCGTACTGACCGTATGGTGACTTGCCTGCCTGGTGCGAAGGTAGCGGACATTACGCATGTAGTAGATAGACAGTGCTGGGGAGGAGCCTGTGGTCGTGGTGCATGTTGGCACCAACGATGTGGGGAAATGCAGTCGTGAGGTCCTGGAGGAAAAATTTAGGCTGCTAGGCGGGAGACTTAAGGCCAGGACCTCCAAGGTAGCCTTCTCAGAAGTGCTACCTGTTCCACGTGCAGGGCAGGAGAGACAGGCACAAATTAGAAGTCTCAATGTGTGGATGAGACGATGGTGTAAGGAGGAAGGGTTTAAGTTTGTTAGGCACTGGGATGCTTTCTGGAACAAGCGGGAGCTGTACAAAAGAGACGGTCTCCACTTGTCCCCAGATGGAACCAGGCTGCTGGCGCTTAAAATCAAAAAGGTGGCAGAGCAGTTTTTAAACTAAATCTTGGGGGAAAGCCGACAGGAGATGAAATGTCTCTGGTTCGGGAGGACTCGTCTCAAAGAGATGAAGGGTTAGCTGCTATTTTTCTACCGGGTAACGGACCAGAGTTGTCCACTGTGAAGGTGACAAACAATATGGACTGTCTGCCAGAGTCTCGAGGCAGCAGGAGGAAGGTGGCGGGCCTAGCTCGCCTGGGAAATTATAGATGTTTGTATGCAAATGCTAGAAGTGTTCGAAGTAAAATTGGTGAATTGGAATGTTTAGTGTTGGGAGAAAACATAGACATTGTGGGAATTTCAGAAACTTGGTGGAATGAGGAGAATCAGTGGGACACGGTGATTTCTGGATATAAGCTATATTGGAAGGATAGGAAGGGAAGGGTTGGAGGTGGGGTGGCTCTGTATGTCAGAGAGGATATACGGTCCAGTAAGACTGAGATCAGAGAATTAGATTCACTTTTAGAAATGCTTTGGGTTGAAATAGAGGGCCCAAAAGGAAATTTAACTATGGGAGTTTGTTATCGCCCACCAAATCAAGAGAGAGAGGACGATTATAATATGATGGAAGGATTAAAGATAGCGGCTAAACGTAAAAACTGTGTCGTAATAGGTGATTTTAACTACCCGCAGATTGATTGGGTCAATATGTGTTCTGGTCGAGAGAAAGAGATTGAGTTTCTTGATGCTCTCAATGACTGTGCTATGGAGCAGATGGTCTCAGAACCTACCAGGGGTGGGGCGATCCTGGATTTGGTCCTAAGTAATGCCCAAGACTTGGTGAGAGATGTAAAAGTGATTGCGCCGCTTGGGAGCAGTGACCATAATGTTATTGATTTCACCGTTTGTATAAATAGAAAGTTGCCCCAAAAGACCGGCACAACCACGTTTAACTTTAAAAGGGGTAAATACACTGAGATGAGGAGGCATGTGAGGAGGAAACTGAAAGGAAAGGTACATACGGTCAAAACCCTTGGGGAAGCTTGGATGCTATTTAAAACTATAATCCTAGAAGCTCAGATAAAATACATACCACAAGTTAGGAAAGGCACAAACAGGCATAAGAAAAGGCCTGCGTGCTTAACAAACAAAGTAATGGAAGCTGTAAAAGGTAAGAAGGACTCCTTTAAGCGGTGGAAAACCAGTCCAAGTGAGATTAGTAAAAGGGAATACAAGCTGTGGCAAATCAAATGCAAGACTGTGATCAGGCAGGCAAAAAGGGACTATGAGGAGCATATTGCAAAAAACATAAAGACCAACAATAAAAATTTCTTCAAATATATTAGAAGTAGGAAACCAGCCAGGGAGGCAGTGGGGCCCTTGGATGACCATGGGGTAAAAGGATTACTGAAGGAGGATAGGGAAATGGCTGAGAAGCTAAATGAATTTTTTGCCTCCGTCTTCACTGTGGAAGATGAGAACATTTTGCCCGCCCCAGAACCACTAATTTTGGAAGGGGTATTGAAAGACCTGAGTCAGATTGAGGTGACAAAAGAGGAGGTCCTACAACTGATAGACAAATTAAAAACTAATAAGTCACCGGGTCCGGATGGCATACATCCGAGAGTTCTGAAAGAACTCAAAGTTGAACTTGTGGATCTTCTAACAAAAATCTGTAATCTTTCATTGAAATCTGCCTCCGTTCCTGAGGACTGGAAGGTAGCAAATGTCACCCCCATCTTTAAAAAAGGTTCCAGAGGAGACCCGGGAAATTACAGGCCAGTCAGTCTGACTTCAATACCGGGAAAGTTGGTAGAAACCATTATCAAGGACAGAATGAGGAGGCACGTTGATGAACACGGGTTATTGAGGAAGACTCAGCATGGGTTCTGCAAGGGAAGATCTTGCCTCACTAACCTGTTACATTTCTTTGAGGGGGTGAACAAACATGTGGACAAAGGAGACCCAATAGATGTTGTTTACCTTGACTTCCAGAAAGCTTTTGATAAAGTTCCTCATCAAAGGCTCCTTAGAAAGCTTGAGAGTCATGGAGTAAAAGGACAGGTCCTCTTGTGGATCAAAAACTGGCTGAGTAATAGGAAGCAGAGAGTGAGTATAAATGGGCAGTCTTCGCAGTGGAGGACGGTAAGCAGTGGGGTGCCGCAGGGCTCGGTACTGGGTCCCATGCTCTTTAACTTGTTCATAAATGATTTAGAGTTGGTAGTGAGCAGTGAAGTGGCCAAGTTTGCGGATGACACTAAATTGTTCAGGGTGGTGAGAACCAGAGAGGATTGTGAGGAACTCCAAAGGGATCTGTTGAGGCTGGGTGAGTGGGCGTCAACGTGGCAGATGCGGTTCAATGTGGCCAAGTGCAAAGTAATGCACATTGGGGCCAAGAATCCCAGCTACAAATACAAGTTGATGGGTTGTGAACTGGCAGAGACTGACCAAGAGAGAGATCTTGGGGTCGTGGTAGATAACTCACTGAAAATGTCAAGACAGTGTGCGTTTGCAATAAAAAAGGCCAACGCCATGCTGGGAATTATTAGGAAGGGAATTGAAAACAAATCAGCCAGTATCATAATGCCCCTGTATAAATCGATGGTGCGGTCTCATTTGGAGTACTGTGTGCAGTTCTGGTCGCCGCACCTCAAAAAGGATATTATAGCATTGGAGAAAGTCCAGAGAAGGGCAACTAGAATGATTAAAGGGCTGGAGCACTTTCCCTATGAAGAAAGGTTGAAACGCTTGGGACTCTTTAGCTTGGAGAAACGTCGACTGCGGGGTGACATGATAGATGTTTACAAGATAATGCATGGGATAGAGAAAGTAGAGAAAGAAGTACTTTTCTCCCTTTCTCACAATACAAGAACTCGTGGGCATTCGATGAAATTGCTGAGCAGACAGGTTAAAACGGATAAAAGGAAGTACTTCTTCACCCAAAGGGTGATTAACTTGTGGAATTCACTGCCACAAGAGGTGGTGGCGGCCACAAGTATAGCCACCTTCAAGAAGGGTTTAGATAAAAATATGGAGCACAGGTCCATCAGTGGCTATTAGCCACAGTGTATGTGTGTATATAAAATTTTTTGCCACTGTGTGACACAGAGTGTTGGACTTGATGGGCCGTTGGCCTGATCCAACATGGCTTCTCTTATGTTCTTATGGAGGAGTGGAAGAGGACTCCAGTGGTAACCTGTGAAGCTCTGGTGAACTCTATGCCCAAGAGGGTTAAGGCAGTACTGGAAAATAATGGTGGCCACACAAAATATTGACACTTTGGGCCCCATTTGGACATTATCATTTAGGGGTGTACTCACTTTTGTTGCCAGCAGTTTAGACATCAATGGCTGTGCATTGCATAATTTTGAGGGGACAGCACATTTACACTGTTATACAAGCTGTAGACTCACTACTTTACATTGTAGCCAAGTTCATTTCTTCAGTGTTGTCACATGAAAAGATATACTTAAATATTTACCAAATGTGAGGGGGTGTACTCACTTCTGTGACATACTGTACATACATACATACATACATACATATATATATATATATATATATATATATATATATATATATATATATATATATGTGTGTGTGTGTGTGTGTGTGTGTGTACATACACACACACATATATATTGGGGCAGACTTGGTTGGACAGTTGCCAAGGCCCCATGGCTTGGATAGTACTGCCCACTGCAGCAGCGAGAATGCATGCTGTCCTCTCTGAGCAGTGTTCATTTGGCCACATGAAGGACTGGACCTCCCATCCTTCCTCCCTTCCTGAGTGGATGCAGTAGGTCCTCTTTTCCCTCTCTGCAACAGTGCTGGTGTACATCACTACTCTTTGTTCTCATCTGTCCAAGTGAGCAGAGATTGGTGCTTGAAGCAACTGAAGTTAGCAACCAGAGGGAGAAGGCAAATGAGAGGGTGTCAGTGGGTGCTTTTCCCTCTGCATGGCTGAGCAATAGTTACAGCCCTTCCCTTGCCTGCCCTCTCTGTGTCTTGAGGTCAAGCAAGCCTGGGAATGGTCCTGATGGGATATTATTCTGCCAAGAGCTCCCTGAACCTGGAACTATCCTTGTCATTAGACCGACTCTAAGAAAGAAACATTTGAGATCAAAAAGTATGAATGGAAATCTTTATAAGAGAAGGCCTGGGAGACAAATGCCAAGTCCCATCTAGCAAAACTGATATTGGCTTATATGGGGATACATTACCACTTTGTAAGAAGCAGGAGTTTTGGAGACAGAGCTCTCTATCTGTTGCTGATTGGCTGGAAGCTGCAAGCTCCGCCTTTTCTCCTTCATAGAACCACTTTGGTGGCGCTTCATGCGATCAATCTGTTCCTCTACACTCATCTTTGCCTTCATCTCATTGGCGAACACAGCACTTTTTGGCCTATCCTAGAGGGAAAACACAGGATGCTTGTGGTTATCTACAACCCCAAGATGTTGTTGCATCTGGACTGGAAACTGGGGACAGATTCAGAGAAAAAAAACAGGTACTAATTATTAGAAACCTCATTTTTATAGTTAACAGTCCTATGGAAATCAATTTTGGTTTCTGTTAAGAGAAAGGGCCCTAACTGGAATAGCAAGGGATCTGGGACAGGAGGTTCAAGCCAGCAATCAATGGATGCAAAAGGTCATAAATACTTCCCTTATTCTCCTGCATATAGAATCCCTTCTGACTCCAGGAAAGTTTATTCTTGAAGTCACAAGACCTAAGTGGACTAATAGGCATGTGGGTCAGGAGACTGCAGTTAGGAGCAAGAAGGAACACACTTGTTCTCTCCTCTCTCTTCCATCAGCACAACTGCACTGATGGAAGAGGGAGAAAGGGTGACTTCCCACTGCAGCCTCCTGACCAGCATGGCTAATACTTGGATAGTAATATATGGCTGCACTTGGGCAATATAGAATTGGGTGAGGGATTTGGAATCAGAACACAGCAGAGAATATTGGTAATGAGAAAGACTGGCAACAGCATGCAGCTGTGGGTTTATGGCACCCTGAGTGCTGTTCAGAAGCAATACTGCAGCTGGGTATTACTGACTGGAAGTAGATGCTGCCTAGGAAGGTGATGAGCTCCCCCTCACTGGCAGTCTTCCAGGAGTGGCCAGACAAACACTCCTCAGGCATGCTTGATCCTGCATCAACTGGGGGTTAGACTAGATAGTCTATATAGCCCCTTTCAACTCTATGATTCTATGATTTGTTTAGGCATTCAGACCAACTCCAGCATTTCTCATGCAGTGTAATAGAGGATTACACTAATCCACTTAAATCTCACTGACCCAGTGGCATGCCATGGTGTGTCCGCGTGTGAATGCTGTGAGGACTGGGGCAGGGAAAACGCAGGGCAATTCAACATGTGAAAGCCCTACAGCCTCTGTGCTGCAAAGATAGCTGCAAAAACAATGGGAAAATCGGAGCCAGGTATTGTCATGTGGAACAGATACTCCTCACTCTTTTCTAAAGCCTAGTAATCTATCTATTTCTGCATCTTTCCTGCCTTTCCTTCAAGTGGGTAGTATTGTTCTCACCTTTCTCCATTTTATCCTCACAACAACCTTGTGGGGAAGTTAGGCTGAGAAAAGGTAGCTGGCCCAAAGTCACCCAGTGAGTTTCATGGCTGAATGGGGATTTTAGTACCCTTAATGACAGATTCTCATTGAAATGACCCCAAAATATTGCCTTACCCGGGAATTCAGTCCATTGGGTAGGTTGCTTGCACTCCTTCTTATCACACCTGATGTGGGGATGGTGTCCTCGTCCAGGGGTGATTTGGTCCTTGGGGGAACAATGCCAACTGAGAGAATGCAGAAGGCAAAAGAGGCAATTTAATTAGCATAAAGCATGAAAGTCAGGTTTCTGTCAGAGGCAGACATAAAACACCATATTTTATTTATCAGGTCCTTTTATGAGTGTCACACTGCTGACAGTACCTTTGTTGAGAGCTATTTGCTTGTCAGTTTCTTGCTCTTGCCGTGTCTGCAAAAGCCCTGACTCCACTGTAGCACTGGAGGCTGTTGTTCGCTGGTGGTCTTTCTTGCTTGGCTCAAAGCTGGACTTGGACTGTGGGAGCAAATACGTTTCATGTGAGGAGCTGAACAAATAGCTGAAGAGAGGTCCTGCCTCAGGAGGGTTGCCACTTTCCTTAAGCACACAGATTTCAGACACGGACAAACACACATGCAAAAAAAAAAAAAGAACAACAGAAATGCCCACACTAAATGAGGGGAGGAAACAGTAATGTGAAGAAGCACCTGTGCAGGCTTTTCTTTTCCTTCAAATTTAAATCAATAAATATTAATTGCAGGAAAAAATAGATTGAGAGACTAGATTAAATCAAAATCATGCTTGACTCATATTTGCAGAATCAAAACCAGGGGTGGAATTCTAGCAGGAGCTCCTTTGCATATTAGGGGGTTAGATAAAAATATGGAGCAGAGGTCCATCAGTGGCTATTAGCCACAGTGTGTGTGTGTGTGTGTGTGTGTGTATATTATATATATATTATATATATAAATATATATATGTACATACATACAAATATGAGTCAAGCATGATTTTGGTTTAATATATATAAATGTTTGGCCACTGTGTGATACAGAGTGTTGGACTGGATGGGCCATTGGCCTGATCCAACATGGCTTCTCTTACATTCTTATGTTCTTAGGCCAGACCCCCATGATGTAGCCAATCATCCAAGAGCTTACAAAAAAAGAGCCTTGTAAGCTGCAGGAGGATTGGCTACATTAGGGGTGTGTGGGCTAATATGCAAAGGAGCTCTTGCTAGACTTCCACCCCTGATCAAAATCAAGCCAGAGGGTCATGGTTCAGAGCCAGCTGCATCCAAATTAGCAGCATCTGTAACTGTGAAGATCAGTGGCACTTTCTGATTCCAGGTTGCAAAGGTAATGTGTAAGTTGGCAGAGAGAGATGCCTTGGTCTTTGCGGATGCTATCAGCCAGGTATGTCATGCAGTCCTGTCTTCTAGAGTCCTTTTGAAGAGTCAAAATCCAGATCTCATTATACTTTATGGAAAGATTTCCACTGGGATTAGTTCACTGGTAGCTCAAACCCCCATAAGACTAAGGCCCAGTTATGTGAGATACTCATGCTTCACTTGCTAACATGAATGAATCACAAATTATTTAGTAGTTTGGATTTACCATAACTATTAGTGAAAGAAGATCATGATAGGAGCCCCCACCAGTAAATGGAGGCCAGAAAAGCAATGAAAATTTTGAAAATCATTGTGATCTTCAACAAAAAACAACAGCTTAGAAAGTGGCATTTTCTGCAAATAAGTTTTTCTGTTGGGAAAGCTTGACACTCAAGATAGCTGCGATAAAACCTGCTCAAGTCCTCCTTCTGCTTCAACTCTCATAGCATCTCTGAGGGCAATCTCTGTAAATAACACAGATGATTAGTGCAAGGAATGAGTGGAGGAATGGAAAAGGACAACAGAACTAAAGCCACAAGGATGGATGGTACAGAATGGGCTAGCAAAATGGGCCAGAAGCAACTGAGCTGCAACCATTACACTGCACCCTTAGATCTTGCAATCACTCTGCCTGTCAATCAGGTTGCATATCATTACCTGCTCCACCTTGGCTCATATGCCATCTAGAAACGTCAACCTCCAGAATCAAGGCAGGAGTCATTATACAGGTTGAGCTGTCTTTCCAGATTATGAATGGCTTGAGGTTCTCTTTGGATAAAGCTCATAATATTTGACCCACATCTTCCCTCTGTGGCAAGAGCATCTGGCTTCTGTTCACTTCATAAGAACTACCAAATCCTCACAGTCCCCTTGTTGGAGGTCAGCATTATTGAGACTAGTTAAAAATATTGTATTACCTAAAAATGCACATTACAGGGTGGAGCATAACAAAAAAGAGGTGTATAAGGGATGTGATTTTTGCCAACATCCCTCTCCTGAAGCAGCCTTCCAGCTCCCCCACTCTCATGCTGCCACTGGAGATCTCTCATCTCCCAGAAGCAGATTTCCAGGATGCATTTTGGGCTTCAGCGGGAGGAAGGAAATTGTGCTTTCCTGCATGGAACTTTTAGATGGGTCCAGCTCACTGACAGGGGAAAAATAACTTTTAGGGTTTGAAAAATCAATTTCAGTTATTAAAATATAGAGTCCAATGGCACCTTTAAGACCAGCAAAGTTTTATTCAGGGTATGAGCTTTCATTTTTTGTTTGTTGGTTGGTCTTAAAGGTGCCATTGGACTCTATATTCCTCACTAGCAGTTACTCTGCCCCTGAGCTTCTGCTTTTCTTGTTTCGAGTAATCAATTCCTCACCAGTTGCTGCATGGGCACGTTTTGACTCATGGCTCCCTCCAATTTCTCTTGCAGCTTCCTGCTCTGTTCCCACCCCCAAGATTCAGAAGCCATGAAGGAAATTGGAGGGAGCCATGAGTGAAAATGTGGTTGTGCAGCAACTAGTGGGGAATTGATTGCTTGATCCAAGGAAAGCAGAAGCTCGGGGGTGGAGTGACTGCTAGTGAGGAATGACTCTAACTTTGTTCTGTTCTTTCAGACTAACATGGCTATCCACTTGGAGTTATCAAAACTTAATTGCCTGAGTTCCTCATATAACCTTTCCTGTGACCTTTTGCTAGATTTCCCCTGAATTCCCTAAATGCGCTTGCTGTCATTCCTTCTGATGTGCAAAGCTAATGGAATTCCACAGGGAAAAGCAAGGCCAGTCATTATTTCTCAGCCTAACTTACTCTCAAGATCATTCTGAGAAATAAAAGGGGGTATCCATGGATTCAACTGTCATAAAATGTAATTTGAAAAATAACAGCAGGAAGAAAGTCTGCATGTTTTCTTCTGCCTCCCCTACTGCTCATAGCCCATAATGGTTGCATCTCCAGAGCTCTTATGACATGATAGCCCATCTCAACATTGAGATGAAAGCCAATTCAAAATGTCTCAACTACTGTTATCAGAGGTAAATGGATAGATCACATTCATTGTAAACGTCAGTTCAAAATTGTGTTATAAATTGAGTTAGGAATTATTATCAGAAGAATGTTTTTTGTCCATGATATTCTTGCTGATAATACCTACAATGGGCATTTTTATACCACTCTTCTATTGCACAGCAGCTGTAATGGAAGAGTAGAAAACTTGCACACCAGTGTAAATATAAAATTGCAGCCAAGAGCTGGAGGCAAACAATAGTTTTAAATGAGCTAGCAGTAGGCTCAGAGAGGCATTTCCACAAATACACATCTTTCTTTAGGCCTCCAATATTGCCATTATTCCAGCTGATTTTGCTGAATTTTGTACATTTTCAGAAACCTATTTATCAGAAGTGAAAGTGACGGAAATATTCAGACCAGCTTCGACTCTCTGAAAAGCACCATTGTTTGTTTCTAGCCTAGGCCTCTGATTTGAAATCTGAGGCCCATTCCTGCCTTCTAGCCCCATCCATGATCAGAGTGGCTAACAAGTAGCCATTTATAAAGTTCAGATAATGATACTCTCAAAAAAACCTAATTATCCCAGAAGCCATGGCTTGAAGTCAGATTCATATATGACATTTAGTATCCCTGGATATAATCTATCTGTAAGAAAGATATCGTGCATGAAGCTGCCTTTATTCACAATGGGCTTAGTTTGGTCAAGACAGATGTTTTGTCAGTCAATTTGTTCCATGTCCTTCCCCAGTTCCCACAGAGTGTAGCAGGGGACAGAGCATGCCTCCAGCTCTAAAACTTGGTTTTGATACCTGTCCCCTCTTCGCCTCGCTGCTTTGCTGCCAGGAAGGGGAATTAGGATACGGCCAGAGGCGGCTTTCAGTAGGGAGCGGAGGGATAATCGGAGGAGATTCCAAGGGCACATATGATTTGGGGAGGGGAGGTCGAGGTGGACCAGGCTCCTGAAGTGGAGAGGAAGCCAAGAAGCGTTAGGAGTAAGAGCAGAAAAACTGTGAGAATGGGAAGGAAAAGAGAATTAGTGAGACACAGACATAAACAGAGACAGGTGTAAACCCACAACAGGGCAGCTATGACTGGACACCCAACAGCCCAGAGACCTTATAGCCATCTGCTTTCCCTGATGAGCAACTCAGTGCTTAGCCATGCAAGTCTGATATTACTAACCACGTATGCAATAAAATATCAGAAGGGATGTGACTTTTGCCCCCTCCCATACACATACATGTTTCAAGGTACCCAATTCAGAATATACGTAAGGTATTGTTTAGGCACTCTGCTGTCCACAAAAGTAAATCCTGCTTCAGAAACAATTATTTGCATTAATTTTGCTGGCCTGAATCATTTGCCCTCGGTGGAGCACTGTTTTTTAAGTTGATAATTTTTTTATGGCCTGCAAATGATGTTATAATATCCATATGGCCCTTGGCAGAAAAAAGGTTCCCCACCGCTGTTCTGTGGTGTGGAGAAAATTACACAACTAAAAATAAAGTAAACAAATAGCTCACTAAGGCTTCACCCAGATAATTTATGAATAGAACCAGCCCTCCTTTAATATTATTGTGGAAAACATGTTCAACAGCTGCCTGAAAACCAGTGATCAAGCAGAAGAGAAGCACAGGTACTGTTATAGCTAAAAAGGTTCTGTTACATCTAAAATGCAACAGTACTCACATACACAATTTGCAATAAGAGGGAAATAACTGTTGTTTATTAGTTTGGCACTAGTGTTCCCAATGGAATTGATGCCTAGAAGTATTCTAAGGTTCTAGAGTTTTTAGCCAGTTTCAGAACAATTAAATGTTGGATTCCCATTGAGGAGAAAGGCGGGGTATAGTTTAAGTATATATATAAATAATTGTGTTCTGATTTGTAGTCAATATTACTGCAGTTTCTGCCACTTTGCATGCAAGAACAAGGTGTGTGTTGCCATCTGCTGGCAGAATTATTACGCTGACAACAGAAATGCTAGAAACCATCTTACCCACATGCTGTCTGTAATGTTCCCCCCTCCCCATTGCTCCCATTTTGCTTCATCTCCTCATGTGCTGATCAATGACAGATTCACTCACCTCATTGCTGCCTTGCTTGGTAGGGGAGCTCTGGGAACCTGACACAAGGGAGAAAGGGCTCAGTGGACTTGTGAGACTGGCTGAGCTCAAAGGGCTGGCTGGGCTATTGGAGCTGTAGGTTCCTGATGGGCCAAGGGTCACTGCAGAAAAATAATAGGGAAGGGCTAGGATGAGTAAGCCATGCATTTCCATTGCTGGATGAACTAGAAGGGAAAGAGCCACAGAACTAGAACGACAAAAGTAAGTGGGAAAAGGGAAGGCCTGCTGGTCTTCTGAGAACCCTGCTCTGTGGGGCCCCACTTGCTGAAACGGCCATTAGAGGGAGAAGTTCTATGGTTGCCAATCTCCAGCTGGGGGCAGAAGATCCCGCAGTTTGAAGGCCCTCCCCCCACTTCAGGGTTATCAGAAAGTGGGGGAGGGAAATGTCTACTGGGCAATCCATTATTTCCTATGGAAACTGATTCCCATAGGGTATAATGGAAAATTGATCTGGGGGTATCTTGGGCTCCGGGTGGGAGGTGTGTTTTGAGATAGAGGCACCAAATTTTCAGCATAGCATTCGGTGCCTCTCTTCAAAACACCTCCCAAGTTTCAAAAAAATTGGATGAGGTGGTCCAATTCTATGAGCCCCAAAAGAATGTGACCATATCATTCATTATTTCCAAATGGAGAGAAGGCAATTAAAAGGCATGTGGGCCCCTTAAATGTGTTGCCAGAACTCCCTTTGAAGTTCAGTTGTGCTTGTCACATCCTTGCTCCTGGCTCCACCCACAAAGTCTCCAGATATTTCTTGAGTCAGACCTGGCAACCCTAGGGAGAACCTTCTCTTTCAGTTTGACAGTCATCTTCACATCTGTTCAGCTGACTCTGAGCCTTAATGCTTTGGCACTGCATTACGGCCTTTTTGTGTATCCAGGGTCTTTGTTAGCTTTGTATTTTGGCCACCCTTTTAACATTTGCTACTGCCTCAGTTTTTAAGTATTTATGTTTCTACTGCTCCTTGGCTGCTCTTTTACTCTTTATTTGCTGCTGCTGTTGCCTTTGTGTTTTTTATTTATGTTGGGTTTTTCTGTTTTCAATTTAGGATTGCTGCTAGGTATTTTAGCAACTGATTTGTATTTCTAATTCTGGTCCTTTTATCATTTTTAAATTTATAAATGTATAAGCTGTCTCAATTACCCTGGCAGAAAGCTCAAATGTGAAAATCTGTGTAAACAAGCTAACAGCCTTTCCTGGGACAAGATGAAGAAAATATACTTTTAAAAGAACTTGGAAAGCTCAAAATGCTTCTGGTCATTTTGAAAAAAAACCCTGTTTTTCTGCAACACTTTGGATACTTTGGGCCACAATCCTAAAGAAACTTTCTTGGGAATAAACCCCATTGATTAACATGTAACATAACAATTTCGCACACAGCTTACCCCGTGGTCACATTCCTCTTCTCTGCGCAGCGTCCGTCGGATTTCCCACTATCTGCGCCGGAGATACAGGAAGTGTCGTGACTTTTGCGTTGCAAACATAAACTGCTAAACCCCAGTTTACGTTTGCTACGTGAAAGCCGCGACACTTCCTGTAACTCCGGCGCAGATAGTGGGAAATCCGATGGATGCTGCGCAGAGAAGAGGAACGTGTTCTGATTGTCTTTACTTTCGTGTTTATATTTTAGGGTTTTGAGTGAGGTTAGTCAGAAAGTGTGGTGTGTAAATAAATCCTCTTCCATTCCCCCTTCAGGATGTTCAGACAGGCTTCAACCTACTTGCACGGCAGTGTCAGGTATCCACACCTGTTCAGAAGGTTTAATGGCAATATTGACTCTGAACACCAGAAACAAATAGTAGGCTTTCCAGAGAGTGTAGGCTAGGCCTGATGCATTCCAGGCTTCACAATCCTGGGAGCCATGATTAAACAGATATTCATCATTATGCAAATTGAGGACACTTGATCAGAACACCTAACTTGCAACTTCTAACAGATACATTCTTTTTACTCTTGCACAAGCAACAAGAGAAGGCAGTTCTTTCTTATTTTTCATAACAGAAGACATTCTCACATTGTATATTTATGTATATCTAACAGCATATCTTTATGTACACCACAAAGTACTCTGACTCATTTTCTCTTCTTCTTTGCTTGCATCAACAGCCCCAGGTTCACACACTCTACTCAATTCTACTCAATATATAAAAAAAGACTTTTCTGTGTGGCGGATGGCACCTGTCATCTGTTTCTAGAAACCTTCAGTGTTCACACATGAAGCTTTCACTATCCTGAGCAGAGTCAACTCAGTGTGGGATGCATAGAAAGGAGGATGCCTATATCCCTATAATCAATGGAAGTGAGACTTTATTCTAAGTCAAGGTGCACATCAGGGCATCTTTCTATCAGGCATTAGAAACATGGCACCATAGAACAGAACAGACTAGAGTCTAGATTTCAAACATGCCAGGTCCAAACCTTCAGTTGCTAGCTGTACTGTGTGTTATGCTACAGTCTCTTGTAAACTTAACCTGTCACTCTGTAGTAATTGAATAATATAGTCACTGGAGTACCTGCACTCTGGGCTGCAACATGTGAAGTCTTTGTTCACAACAATAGATGTTGCAGCTGAAATGATGTCTGAGAACCACAAATGCATTATCATTCCATCTCTTCTATGAACATTAAGGCTTAATTTCTTCCTTCATCCCCCATTCACTTCACAATACACATAGTTCAGAAATCTTGCTGTATGTCTCTGGGTAATTTCGGGACAATGTGGTAACCCTGACACTGAAACTCTGGTGTACAATAACAATAAAATGGGCACTCCCACACTAGTTGCAACAAGTAGCAGAACCAAGAAAACATCTTCAGATGGCAGATAAATTATGGGCGTACATGGAGTGGAAGTCATGGCAGATACTGTCTCCAACTCACTCCAAAGAAACCCCAAGGCCATAAGTGAGGTGTGGCTCTTACCTCTGTGCTTTGCAGTGTCTGTGCCTCGGGAAGGGTTATTCTTCCTCAGCCCCTCCATTACGTCTTGGATCCGCCAGATCTCCTTCTGGATTTGCCGATTGAGCATTTCATTCTGAAAAGTCCAAAGCACCAGAAATTATAGCAGCTCTACATTTTTAAGGAAAGCCAACTGCTCTCTGCTTTTGTTCCTATGTTAGGCTTCCCTTGTGTTTACACATGTACTTGATACGATGCCCAAAGAAAAATAGTTCAACGTGGATGAGGTGAGAAAAAACAGAGAAAACAGGAACCTCTGAAGGAAGAAAAGGGGGAGACCTGAGAGATGAGGTGGGATGCAATCGGAACTGTTGGCAAGAAAACAGAAAAAGAGAATAAGAGATAGAAGAAGAAGAATTGCAGATTTATACCCCGCCCTTCTCTCTGAATCAGAGACTCAGAGAGGCTTACAATCTCCTATATCTTCTCCCCCCACAACAGACACCCTGTGAGGTGGGTGGAGCTGAGAGGGCTCTCACAGCAGCTGCCCTTTCAAGGACAACCTCTGCCAGAGCTATGGTTGACCCAAGGCCATTCCAGCAGGTGCAAGTGGAGGAGTGGGGAATCAAACCTGGTTCTCCCAGATAAGAGTCCACGCACTTAACCACAACACCAAACTTGAGGCAACAGAGAGAGGATGAGACTAGAATAGGAAGCAAAGCATTTCAGTATTCAGAGACTTGTTGTGATTCAGAGAAGAGTTCAAAGAGAAAATGTGATTTCTGCGGATGGCCTAAAAAAGTAATAAAAACAATTTCCCATTATTAATGAAGTGATGCAGCCCTCTTAAACTCATAAAGACGTAAGAGAGGTCCTTAGAATGATTTGAGTTATGCATTCCTAACCTAATCCCCTTGAGTGGTCCTTAGATTTAATCTGTAGCCTCCAAAGAGATTGGGCCATTTAACTCTGAGCAGTTACCACGGAAACTGATCAGCAGCAAATAATCCCTCAGTGAAGCAGCCAAAGCAGTTTCAAATGGAAGTGCGACCTGCAGGTATCAGTGGATGTTGGAATCTTTAAGGAAATTGTTGCGTACTGAATTTAATGTTTTTGCACGCATCTGGGCAACCATGGGAATGCCTTAATCACTTCATAGATTGAACTCTGAACAGAAGCCAATGTGCGGTCTTGGAGCGAAATGTGACCGCTGTGATTTGGTGTGGGACTCTGAGGAGTGTTTCGTTTGCATGTTTATAAGTGGAGTCTTGGCCCTGCCATTTTGCCTTAGTGTGTAGTTCTTAAATAAAGCATGTTCCTGGTTGAGCTCCTTCGTGTTGGACCCAGTATTTAACTCTGGTGATGAGGATGGGATCCTGTTGAGTCAGCCTATCACTCAGCTGCATCGCATGCACCGCACACTGAGTTCTAGTGCCCCATGCTCTGCTTGCCACACAGATCGTGGCTGTTGCTCCAGGACAGCATCTGCCAGAGTTCAACCCTGCTCATCCAGACCAGTGGGAAATCTGGGTGGACATGCTCAAATACTACGTCGTCTTCCACAAGACTGAGAATAGGGCCGATGAGAAATCACTACTGCTAAGTTCTTGCGGCATCGATACACTGCAATTGATGAAGTGCCTCATTGTGCCAACCACCCTGGAAGCTGCCTTGTATAAGGACCTGATCCAGGCAGTCACCAACCATGTGGCACCCCCAGGGCCAGCCCTAGACTATCTTGCACCCTAGGCAAGGCTAACTTCTGGCACACACCCCCCCCCCCACTGATAACCATTTAAAAAAACCCAGATGAATTGTGGGACAAATGAAAAGCACAAAACTTGAACTTACTCCCTGACCTAGATAGCCCAGCTGTAAGACTGATCTTGTCAGATCTCGGAAGCTGAGCAGGGCCAACTCTGGCAAGTATTTGGATGGGAAAACTTCTTGAAATAATAAAGTTGGGAGGGAAGGCTCTATTCAGCATCTCAGTTGGGCACTTTTCTCTAAGTCTGAGCTGACCATTTGCTTTTGGAGGACGGAAGAGAGAATAAGAGAAGGTGTCCAGGCTTATTCTCCAAGGCTGTAGAAATGTTTCTGCCTGCTGTAGAAATGTTTCATTTACCAAATTGTCCATATAACTGCTATTATTCTTTAAAGGGTTAAACAGAACTTCTGCTAACAGAAATGAGCTACTATCAGAAAGCATGTTCTAGGCACTTAAGAGACATCATAATTGGAGCTTCTATTTAGAGCTACATAAAGACATAAACACTGTACCCCAATCTCTTTCAAACACATCCTGTGCTGTGCAAAGAACAACCAGTGCAGTGGCTGAGAAATTTACCCCTTGGGAATTGCTCTCCAAATTTCCAAAGAGGACCCCTTCCAAAGCCTAGTTTCAAAAAGCCTTTAAGGAAAGAGAAACCCACAGGGACCTCCTTGCAGTACCAATGGGCAGCATCTCTCTTATCTTTCAAAATTTCTACTTATTGCTAACACATAAAATAAATTTTACTTATTGGTAATTGTCCCTTAGAGGGAAAGACCACACTTTCTCCATCCTTTGTTAAGATGCAGGGGAACTGATCTCTGCAGTCTGGAGCTGTAATTCTATGGGATACGCAGGTTCCACCTGGAGGCTGGCATCCCTACTTCAAATGCAAACAGAACCAGTGAGCCCAATAGAAGTAACACCAAACCACAGACTCCATGCTACACCAAATGTATGTCTTTAAAAAAAAACAAACCCTAAACCCACACCTACAGTTAACTGTTATTAACATATAACAAGAAAACTGTTCTTGATTAGGAAAACTGACCAGTCATCTTCATGGGCTTATTGTTATTTGCAAAAGTGCTATAAAATCCAGAGTAGAAAATCTAACAGAAAAATGGCAATCATAATTTCAAGGATCTATAAAAAATTATTTTTTCATATCCATGGAACTATATGTGAAGATGAAGTAGCCCAGCTGAACACCATTCTTCCTTGCCCTTTATCAGTGCTGGGTATTATACAAAGTATAGTGATAATATACAAATGATAAAATGCAACATTTACAGTATCCTACCATCCATGTGTAAAAGGCAGAGAGAGTTTTCCCATGTTCCCCAGTTTCCTTGGCTGCACCTATTTCCAGCCTGGAAATATCACTCCCAGAATGAAAGAATTTTGCACAGGAACAGCTGTGAGGACTGACAGGCTGAAGTGAGGGGGAACAAGGGGAACACCATGCCCAGGAGAAAATTGGGGGAGAGACAGAAAGCAAAGAAGGAGAGAAGGAAGGGGGGGGGGGAACAACGTGCCCAGGAGAAAGTGCAGGGAGGTTACAGAAAGTAGGAAGGAGAGGGGGACGAGGCAAAGGCTGGAGGGAAACAACAGGCCCAGGAGAAAGCAGGGGGGGGGGGTGACAGAAAGCAGGAAGGAGAGAAAGAAGGGGAGATGAGTGGAAGGCTGGGAGGGAAATGACGTGCCTGGAAGAAAGTGCGGGGGGGGGGGGGACAGAAAGCAGGAAGGAGAGACAGAAAAAACAACATGCCCAGGGGAAAGCGGGGGGGGGGGTGGCAGGAAGGAGAGAAGGAAGAGGACGGGGCAGGGAAGCGAGAGAGTCCAGGCAAGCAGGAGAAAGGCGGTGGGGAAGAGAGAGAGAAGGGGACAAGCAAGAGAAAGGCAGCAGGGAAGAGAGATGGGGATGAGCAGGAGAAAGGCGATGGGGAAGAGCTAGAGATGGGGGGCGATCGGGAGAAAGGCGGTGGGGAAGAGAGAGAGAGAGACGGGGCAATCAGGAGAAAGACAGCAGCAAAGAGAGAGAGACGGGGCGAGCAGGAGAAAGATGGTAGGGAAGAGAGAGAGATGGCGATCAGGAGAAAGGCAGCGGGGAAGAGAGAGGGACGGGGTGACCAGGAGAAAGGCAATGGGGAAGAGAGAGAACTGGGGATGAGCAGGAGAAAGACAGCGGGGAAGAGATAGAGATGAGGAGTGATTGGGAGAAAGGCGATGGGGAAGAGAGAGAGACAAGGGCAATTGGGAGAAAGGCAGCAGCGAAGAGAGAGAGACGGTGTGAGCAGGAGAAAGGTGGTGTGGAAAAGAGAGAGATGGGGGCGATTGGGAGAAAGACAGCGGGGAAGAGAGAGAGATGGGGGCGAGCAGGAGAAAGGCTGCGGGGAAGGCCTCTGCCAGTGGGGGGATGCCCAATTTAGCGCCCCCAGAGGGCCAATGCCCTAGGCAAATGCCTAATTTGCCTAGTGGAAGAGCTGGCCCTGGGTACCCCAGCCGACTAGATTGGCAAACCGGCATGAGTTTTACACCCGGCAACAGAAGCCCGCTGAGTCTGCCACTGACTACCTGGCCGAGCTGAGAGGACTCGCCCTACACTGCGAGTTCCAGAACCTGGACGAGGCACTCCTGGACAGGTTTGTGGTAGGGATCCAGGACAACAAACTGTGCTGAAACCTACTCATCACAGACGACATCACCCTGACGAAGGCACTTCAACAGGCCACCACATTCAAACAGTTGCACAGCAGCCACCCCGCGACAGCAATGCATCAGGCCATTGTATCCTCCACCTCTGACACATCCAATGCAGAGGAGACCCACCAGCTCCATCGTCTGCCTTGCCACAAGAGCAGCGTGTGGCTCTGACACAGCCAATGGGCAAGCCAGCAGCAACTACCTGCACCAGTTGTGGGGATCTGCACAAACACCATGCCTGGCAGTTCCAGAATGTCATATGTTGGAACTGTGGCAAGATGGGCCACATCGCCAAAGCATGCTGGGCCAAAGCACCCAGAAGATGCTAGGCAACCTACCATGAGTCAGTAAAGCTGCACACCATGGCCTTGATAAGTCTCCAAGTACTGAATTTGCCCCAAGACACTCCAGCCAAAATAAAAGTGACTGTATTAATCAATAGGGCCCCCTGCCTAATGGAATTAGACTCTGGGTCCTCTATATCCATTACTTCAGAGGACACTTTTAAGAAACTCTGCCCCAAGGGAGGCCCACTGCTGCGACCAGACGGGTTCATCCTGAGACACTTTCAAAAAAATCCAGTAAAGGGGTGGGGCCATTTCTGAGTGCAGTTAAAACATTTTGATAGCATGTTGGACTTGTTGGTGGTGGGAGGCAAGCACACAAGTCTCCTCGGACTAGCCTGGTTCAAGTCCCTCAGGATAGAAACCATAGGGGTAAACCAAATTCAGCCTCATAGCTTTACACACATCTGTGAAGAGTTTCCTGAGGTTTTTGATGGAGCTCTGGGCTTCTACATGGGTCCCCCGGTATCCCTGCAACTTAATCTGGTGGTGCAGCCCATAAGGCTGAAGGCCAGGCACATCCCATTCATGCTCAAGCCTAAAATAGAGGCTGAGCTAGACTGCCTCATAGCACAGGGGATCCTGGAACCAGTCCCATGTGGCCTCTGGGAGACCCCTATAGTGATGCCTATCAAAGCCAATGGGGACGTCCACATCTGCGCAGACTATAAGTGCACAATTAATAAAGCGCTGCAGGACCATGCATACCCGGTCCCAGTAGTCAGCCACATTTTGGCTTCCCTACTTGGCTCTAAAATCTTTGGCAAGCTGGACCTAGCCCAAGTGTACCAGCAGCCCCCGTAGATGACAGAACAGCCAAGATACAAACAATCTTCACCCACCGTGGGGCCTTTAAAGTTAAGTGGTTTATTCATTTACTTATTTTATTGCATTTATACCCTGCCCTACCCTAACGGGCTCAGGACAGCTAACAACAGTTAAAATAACAGAGTATTAAAATCAAAATACAATGAAATCATTAAAACAGTTGCTATTTGGGGTAAGTGTAGCCCCCAGGATCTTTCAGAATCTAATGTATTCTATCCTTAAAGGGATCCCGGGAGAGCAGCCATTTTTCTACGACTTTCTGATTGCTGCCTCCACCACAGAAGAGTTCAGTTGCTGCCTCCGCTCTGTGTTGCAACACTTCAAGACAGCCAGTTTAAAGGTGAAGAGAGAAATGTGTTCTCTGGGGGTTCTGCAGGTGGAGTTCCTGGGTTTTGCAGTCAACACGGCCAGCATCCACCTGACTCCCAAGAAGGTCCGTGCCATAGACCAAGCCCCCACCCCCCAGCTCCAACTTCAGGCATTCCTGGGGCTCTTGAACTTTCACCATTCTTTCCTGCCCCACAAAGCTGCCCTTGCGGAGCCACTCCACCACCTGCTGGACAAGAAGGCTTTGTGGGTCTGGGGAAAGAAACAGGTGGCCATGTTCCAGGCTGTCAAGGACATTCTGGTTTCTAATGAGGTCTTGCACCATTTCAACGAGACCTTGCCCATGGACCTCGGCTGCGACGCTTCCCCCTATGGCATTGGGGCTACATTGGGCCATCAGTTGCTGGATGGCTGGGAGGACCCGTATCCTTCTACTCACGCACTTTGTCACTGACGGAGTGCAACTACTCCTAAATCGACAAAGAGGCACTCGCCATCATGGCAGGGATGTGGAAATTCCATGACTACTTATATGGGTGCCCCTTCATGATTGCCACGGACCACAAGTCACTGCTAGGTCTGCTTGCCCCAAATGGGCAAACCCCGTAAATCCTGTTGCCACGGGTTCTCCGTTGGAACATCTTCCTGGGCACCTACCACTACGACCTTGTCTACTGCCCCGAAAAGTCAATGGGCCACGCCGACGTGCTCAGCCGCCTTCCACTCAGCTCCATCAACCCGGCCCCGGCACACCAGATCCTGCTAATCAAGAATCTGCCCAATCAGCCCCTGGATGCTGTGGATGTAGCCAAACACACGGCCTGAGACTGCATCCTCTCCTGCATTCTCGATTGGGTGGGCCCAAAATTTACAGCGTTTGTTTCCTGCAGGGATGAACTGTTGGCACACAAGGGGTGTCTCCTATGGAGAAACCGCGTTGTAGTCCCTCCACTGCTGTGGAAGCAAGTTTTGGAGGGCCTGCATGAGGTGCACCCTGGAATCATGCGCATGAAGGCCCTCACCAAGAGCTATGTTTGATGGCCAGGGCTGGACAAGGAGATTGAAGCGTGGGTGAAGCAGTGCTAGCCCTGCTAGGTAACGCGCCCTGATCCTCCTAGTGTATCTGTCCAACACTGAGTCTATACGCATGCCGTGGGCGAGGCTTCACTTGGACTTTGTGGGGCTCTTCCACAGCCAGATCTTTTTCATTCTGGTGGTATCTTACACCAAATGGTTGGAGGTGATTCCTGTTGCCTCCACCTCTGCAAGGGCCATCATCCAGGCCCTCAGAGGAGTATTCAGCACCCACAGCGTGCCTGACATGGTTGTGACGGATAGCGGGACTGCCTTTACTTCAGGGGAGTTCCAGGAGTTTTTGGAACATTATTTGATTCAGTTTGCTCCTTTCCACCCGGACACCAGTGGCTAAACAAAACGGTTGGTACACACAACCAAAGAGTCCCTAAGCAGAATTATCTATGGGGACTGGGACCACAAATTAATGGCCTTCCTTTTCGGCAATCGGGTAACACCGAGTACAGACACCGGCTGCAGCCCAGAGGAACTCCTCGTGGGGTGGCACCTGACAATGTGGTTGGACCACCTACACCTTGACTGGGCTCCAGAACTGTGGCTAAATCCAGAGAGCCAAGAAGCACCCAGAGGCTTCTCCCCAGGCAACCCCTTGTATGCCCAAAACTTTGTGAGTGGCCCCAAATGGATTCCAGCTATGGTGATTAGAGTCACGGGACCCTGCTCTTATGAAGTGTTGACAGAAGGGGGTCAGCTCCTCCGCCAGCACATTGACTAGCTGCTCTGCAGGAGGCTTCCAGAAGAGCCAGAGGACTCATGGAAAACAGAAATATTTTCCTAGTCAATTACAAGGTCTGTTTCATAGGCATAGTTGTTTTTCTTTCTTTGCAGAGAGGGGGAGAGCTGGCGCTGCTACTTCCAGTGACAAAGACCAACAGAGAAGTGGCGTACCTACCCTCATCGGGAGTAAGTCTCGAAGGGGCCTCACTCTCCCCTACTCCACCAAGCATTCTGGGTTCCCCAACACAGAGAAATTCTGGTGAGGCCACGCTGAGCACAGCACCTCCATTTCAGGCAGAGCCCAGGCATTCACAAAGGGAACATCACCGACCAGAGTATCTGGAGGACTATGTATGCTAGGACTTTGGAACTTGGGAGAGGAGGGGTGTTGTGTACTGAATTTAATGTTTCGCTGCAGTTTTCGCGCACATTTGGGCAACCACGGGAATGCCTAAAACACTTGATAGATTTGAACTCTGAACAGAAGCCAATGAGCAGTCTTGGCATGAAACTTGACTGCCGTGATTTGGTGTGGGACTCGGGGGGGGGGGGGTGTTTCGTTTGCATGTTTATAAGCAGTAGTATAAATTATTATAAATCACAGCAGTATAATAATAAAAACCCAGTTACAATATTCGATACTACAGAGTAGTCCAGCAGAATAATATGATAAGATAGTGCAGCTGGACAGTGCAGCAGATCAGTGCAGTAGAATAGTACAGTAGGGGAGGCCAACCGATCTAGAGGATAGATGCCCGAAGACCTGGTGGAACAGCTCCATTTTACAGGTCCTACGAAAGGCTAGCAAGCCAGGTAGGGCCCGGATCTCTATAAGGAGCTGATTCCACCAGGTTGGGGCCAGGACCGAAAAGAGGCAAGACAGGCATCTCTTGGGCTGGGTACAGTCAGCCTATCTTGGGAGACCAAACGAAGCGATCTCCGGGGCATATATGAGAAGAGACAATCCCTCAGGTATGTTGGTCCCAGGCTGCGTAAGACTTTAAAAGTCAAAACTAACACCTTGAAGTAGATCCGGTACTCTATAGGCAGCCAGTGCAGGCCATGGAGCACTGGTCGCATGCTCACCCATACAGATGATGCAGTCAGGAGGTGAGCTGCCTTGTTCTGCACTCGCTGCAGTTTTCAGATCAGTTTCAAGGGCAAGCCAGCATAGAGCGAGTTGCAGTAATCTAATCTGGAAGTGACCATTGCATGGGTCACTGTGGCCAGGTCTTGAGGTTATAGATATGGTGCTAGCTGCCTGATCTGCCCTAGGTGGCAGAAGGCAGACCCGGCATTCACCATGACCTGGGCCTTCATAGAAAGTGAGGCATCCAAGATCACTCCCAAACTCTTTAACTGTTGGGTTGGCACTAAAACAGCGCCGTCCAAGGCTGGGAGTTGGGTACACAGACCTACCCCCCCTCAACTCAGGCCCAGGACCTTGTTGGGTTTCTGATGCAATTTCACTTCCTGTTGTCATGAGTTAATTAAATGTTTGTATATGCATGCTGATGTTTAGCCAGTGAGTAGGTAGAGCCAATGAGAATGTGTGCACGTACTTCCTGCCAAGGCTAGGTGTCAATATGCATAGTAACCACTGAGGGAGAGCCCTAATAGGCTAATCCATATATTTGGGTGGTGGTCTAAGGGAAACCATTTGGTCAGTTTTATTGTCCTTTGTGTAAAGCCCTTAGATCTCCATGCAGTCGAAGTTAGGACTCCAGAGAGTCGAGATGTAGCCTAGTAGCTAGAAAGGATATAGAATCCTTCTTTATTTTCTAGAAATCCCAGTCATACCTTTTCCTCATGAGTAAAGTAGACTACTTTGATTCTTAAGCTAAACCGTGTGCCTGGCTGTTATTCGTGGCTATCTCCATGTTACTCTGCTAATAGTAAGTGTTAAACCCCAACAAAGGTTATGGGCCCAGTAAGCTTCAAAGCTGTGAGCAAAAAGCCAAGGCAGTTAATTAGCTAAGAAAGGTATAGAGAAGTGCTCAGGTTGTGCTCCAGGAATTTGCATCTGAAGGAACTCTTTCCCCATCGCTTGTAGTTGCCGGCTGATTGCTTGGGAAACAAAAGGAATGGATTCTCTTTGATGTCCCATCGGAGGCACAGACCCAGAAATCCCAGACAGAGGCAAACGCTTGAAAGTTCTGGAACAGCATCTTCGGCTGAGAAAAGGATGACGTTACAGCCATCAGAACAGGTTGTATGCAATATGAAAAATTTCCCCAAGCTAAGCATCCCTAAACTGAGCAGGGATAACTTCCTTTTATGGAAAATGGGAATTGAGTGTGCTCTTGGAGTTCAACGGATAAGATATGTGTTGGATTATGATATTCCAACTGATTTATCCCAAGAGGAGAGAAAGAAGTTTGATGCAGATGAACTTAAAGCTAAGCTGCTGATACTAAGTTCAGTCTCATCTCAAGAAACTGCCATAGTTGTTAATTGTGTTCACGTAAAAGAGATTTGGAATAACCTAAATTTGAAGTATGGGCAGCGCATGTTTCTCCAGAGGCAGTATTTGCGCAAACGCCTATACTCCCTCAGTCTTGCTTCAGGGGGTGATATCTCAGCTCACCTTGACAATATCCTGGCCCTTGTCACAGAATTAAGATCGGCTGGAGCTACGGTATCTACTGAAGAGCTTCAAGCTGTGATTGTCTCATCGTTCCCAGAAAGCTATGAGAGCATTTTAGCCCCAGTTGAATCTAGAGAAGAGATTGATATCGATTTTACAATTGCATATTTAAGAGACTTAAGTGTTAAACGCAAATTTTCTAGATTGTCAAGCCAAATGCAAGCATTGGCTGTAAAGGAGGAAAAAGGGGGCAGAGATCAAAGGATCTGCTACAGATGTTTGAAACCAGGCCACATAGCGAGATTCTGTGAGTCAAAGCAGAACAGGCCTGAAGGCAGAAATCCCAGCTCCTCACCCAAAGGAGAAGGGGCCATGTCCCAGCAGGGGACTGCTAACTCACAAACAAAGGCAAAGCCTCGTGGTGAGGTCTCCTACATGTTAAGATCTAATAAAATAGATGCTAAGGAATCTTTTTTGCTGGATTCTGGTTCTACTACGCATATATGTAGATTTCGCAAATGGTTTGTTTGTTTGGATGAAAGCCAGAGGAGAACTTTGAAACTTACTAATGAGGATACTTACAGACAAATGGTGTAGGATCTGTGAAGATCTCAGTTTATTCAAAGGCTGGAGAGCTAATTGATGTGTTGTTGAAGGACTGTGTTTACTCTGAGCAAGCAGATCAGAATTTAATCTCTGTAATGAAATTGACAGATCAAGGAAATGTATTTTTGATTAAAGATAGAAAATGCACCATTGCCCATCCAGGGAGTGACGTGCTTTTTGAAGCAGTGAGAATTGATTGTGCTTACTATCTGAACCCTGAAGAAGTGGGTCATGTCTATAATATGAGATCTGTTGAGAAGTCACTAAATACATGCAAAGAAAAGTTTGCAGGATGCAGCCCAAAGTTGCAAGCTTGTGATGTATGTGTGAAGGGGAAAGGCACAGCGCCACCCTATGGCAAGAGAAAGCCAGTGTACAATGAGAAATCTCTAGAGACTGTAAAAGGTGATGTTATGGATCCAAAGACTATGTTATCTAAAGAATGCAATGTTGTGCATATTGATGAGAGGAGTGTACCCCTGATATCTTAGACAGCCACAGTGCAGGAAGATCAGGAAACTGATGCAGGAATGTCCCTCACTGAAATGGTCGATTGGCTGACTGCCAGTAGCGCCGACCCTCAAGGTAGGCCAGAAAGCACCCCAGAAGCAGAAGGGGAAGCAGATCAAGCTGGACCAGAAGGGGAGACAGGCAGTACTGTGAGGAGCAATAAGGGTGTACCACCTGCCAGATACGGACTTTGTAATGTTCTGCAAACTGCAGAAGAATCCTCAGACAATGAGGAAATCCCAAGGGAGCTGATTGTAAAGTATGCCACTTTCAGAACCCTACTGAGTATAGCAGCACAGAAAGGAATGCATGTGCAGCACCTTGAGATTGAAAAGGCAAACCTCAAGGAAAACTTACCTGATAAAGGACTGAGTGAAGTGCTAACTGCTTTTCTGCAGAAACAAGGGTTCCAGCAAGAGAAAATAGAACCCAGCCTGTTCTTCAAACTGAAGAATGATAAATGCCAGTATGTACTGATGTCAACTGATGGACTGTTGTTATGCTGTCAATGTGAATCTGATGTGCAAGAGATAGTTGACAAGCTGAGTGCAGAAGTGGAAGTAAAATGTTTTGGGACTTTGGAACACTATCTTGGAATACAGATAGAAAGAACAGAGAATGGAGGTTTTCTTCTGAGTCAAACAACCAAAATCCTGAATCTTGCTAAGGCACTGAGCCTGGAAGATATCAAGAGAGCAAGTTTCCCGCTTGACCCATCTTACCTCAAGCTGGAAGATGGAGTGCCTCTCAAGGACAATCATCTGTACAGAGAAACTATTGGGAAACTTCTGTATCTAGCTCAACTCACCCGACCTGACATAAGTGCAGCTGTTGGAATCTTGAGCAGAAAGACAAGCTCACCAAATCACCATGATTGGAATGCAGTGAAGAGACTTGTTAAGTATCTTATTGAGACAGCTGATCTGAAACTGAAGATTACAGCTGATGACGATCCAAGATTCATTGGATACATGGACGCAGATTGGGCCGAAGACACTACTGAACGCAAATCAGTAAGTGGGCATCTGTTTTTCTACGGAAGCAACCTGATCAACTGGACAAGTTGCAAGCAGAGTATAGTAGCCATGTCCACAACGGAAGCTGAGTTTGATTCTGCAGCAGGTGCCTGCAATGAGCTTGAATGGATCATACACCTGCTGAGAGACTTTGGAATAGAAGAGCCTATTCCAGTAACCCTGTTTGAAGATAACACACCTTGCCTAAGTTTGATCAAGAGTGAAAGTGTCAAAGGCAAGACCAAGCACATTTCTGTGCGATACCACAAGGTGAGGGTGTTGTAGCAACAAGGAATGATTGAAGTAAAGTTTTGTCCTTCGGAAGAAATGATTGCTGACATCATGACCAAGCCGCTCACCAAGAAGAAGTTTGAGCACCTGAGTAAGAAGCTGAAACTTCAGTTTGTGAACTTGAGAAGGGGATTGTTGGGTTTCTGATGCAATTTCACTTCCTGTTGTCATGAGTTAATTAAATGTTTGTATATGCATGCTGATGTTTAGCCAGTGAGTAGGTAGAGCCAATGAGAATGCGTGCACGTACTTCCTGCCAAGGCTAGGTGTCAATATGCATAGTAACCACTGAGGGAGAGCCCTAATAGGCTAATCCATATATTTGGGTGGTGGTCTAAGGGAAACCATTTGGTCAGTTTTATTGTCCTTTGTGTAAAGCCCTTAGATCTCCATGCAGTCGAAGTTAGGACTCCAGAGAGTCGAGATGTAGCCTAGTAGCTAGAAAGGATATCTAGAATCCTTTTTCTAGAAATCCCAGTCATACCTTTTCCTCATGAGTAAAGTAAACTACTTTGATTCTTAAGCTAAACCGTGTGCCTGGCTGTTATTCGTGGCTATCTCCATGTTACTCTGCTAATAGTAAGTGTTAAACCCCAACAGACCTCCATCTTAGTTGGATTTAACTTGTCGGCTCTGCTGTAACCATCCTGCGACGGCCCCTAATGCCTCGGACAGGTGTTCAGGGGCAGATGATGGTCTGCCATCCATCAACAGATAGAGCTGAGTGTCATCAGCATACTGGTGACAACCCAGTCCAAAATCTCAGACAATCTGGGCAAGGGGGTGCGTATGGATGTTATAAATAATATGGGTGAGAGACTAACTCCCTGCGGCACTCCACATATAAGTGGGTGTCGCAGGGAGGTCTGCTCGTCCAGCATCACCCTTTGTCCCCATCCCCGGAGGAAGGAGGAAAACCATTTCAAGGCTACCCCCCGTATTCCAATGATGGCGAGGTGGTGGGTCAATAGATCATAGTCAACCATGTCAAATGCTGTTGACAGGTCGAAAAGAATCAGCAGCGCCAACCCGCCTTGGTCCAGATGTCTTCTTAGGTCGTCTGTAAGGGCAATTAGTACTGTCTCCGTCCCATGGCCCGGGCGGAAACCGGACTGGAATGGGTCCAGGGTGGATGTTTCATCCAGGAAGGCCTGTAGTTGCTCTGCCACCACTTTCTCAAATACCTTTCCCAGGAACGCTAAGTTCGAAACTGGGCGATAGCTAGAACCATAGGGTCCAGCGAATTAAAGCGGCCAAATTACCACCTCCTTTAATTTCTCTGCGAATGTCCCGCTCGTCAGGGACGGATTGACAATATCACCCAGAGAAGCCCTGATATCATCCTGGCAAGCCTTCACAAGCCAGGATGGGCAGTAGTCCAGGCGTCAGGTAGTAGGCTTCACTGCAGCCAGGATCCTGTCAACATCCTCCAATGTGAGTTGACTGAAGCAGTCCAGTATTGGACCATGTGACGGCCAAGGGGCTTCCATTCGTGTACTGCATCAACTGTGGCTGGGAGGTCCTGGTGAAGAGTCAAGATCTTATCTGCGAAATATGTCACAAAGGCCTCAGAACCATTATCCAATTCCCTATCTTTTTGGTTGCTCGATGGCAAAGTTGTCAAAGACCGAATTACTCTGAATAATTGAGCTGGGCGCAACTTCGCAGACTCTATGGAGGCCGCGTAGAAATTTTTCTTAGCGGACTTCACAGCCTTCTCATAGACTTTCATAAGCATTCTATAAGACGTTCTGGACTCTTCGTCATGAGCATGCCGCCACACTCACTCTAACCGTCTAAGCTGTCATTTCATCCTTAGCAGGTCCAAGGAATACCAGGGAGCTGCTGTAGTACGACAACAAAGAGGGCACTGGGAGGCAATGTCATTGATGGCAGTGGACAGTTGGGAATACCAGTCTTCCACAAGCTCATCTAATGATCCACCAGGGGACATCGGGTTCCACAGGGCCTCCTGAAACCGCTCTGGGTCCATTTGGCTCCATGGGTGAGCATAAATCTGCTCATTGCCTAAATGGCTGGAGTTGCAAGTCCGGTCAGACTTTCAAGGCATAGTGGTCTGACCACGGAACAGCATTTGCTGTTACCAGATCCACCAATATCCCTGCCCCAAAGATCAAATCCATCATGTGCCCGGCCTGGTGTGTGGGGGCCAATACAAGTTGGCTGAGTTCCAGTGTCTCCTTGGACAACACCAGGTCCTGAGCCTGCAAGGACACCATGTCATCAGCATGGACATTGAAATCCCCCAGAACTAAACGTCTGGGGAAGTCCAATGCCCAGGTGGACACTGCGACCAGCAGGGAAGGTAGGCTCTCTGGCAGTGCATTAGGTGGTCCGTACATCACCCAGATTGCCACACTCTCCTCGGCTTCCCACACTAGGCCAGTGCACTCTATGCCGGCGATGTTCAAGTCAGGGAGTGCCCTGAAAGAAAGAGTCTCGAATGATCATAGCAACTCCAACTCCACCCCCCCCCCCCGACCACTTGTCTGGGACTGGTGGAGGACGGCAAACCCAGGTGAGGTGAGCTGGTTCAAGGCAACAGTTTTGCCTTCCTGTACTCTGGTCTCCGTTATACATGCCAGGTCCACTTGCTGCTTCATGATGAAATCCCGCAGCGTAGCAGTCTTATTGATAATGGACCTGGCATTAATCAACACCAGTGAAGGAGATGGGTAATTCGTCCTAGCCCCACAATCAACATTCCTTGGGATGGGACATAGGTTGGAGGGAGTCTGAGCATTTCCATATCTCTGATTCCCTCCTTGTCTTTGTATGCCCACCGTCATACCTTCCCTGCCCAATTATGACCGGGATCCCCAACCCTAGCATGGCCTCCCCCACGCAGCACTATTTGGCCCGAAAAGGCCCTGCTATCAACTGCTGGTAAGGTCTCCCATATACTAATCTACACCAGTCTAATAATCACCACAATAGATCACTCTGCAGAGTATCAATCTAATTGCCAGCCCATTAATTACATAATCTAATTTCTCCAATTTAAATTGATCCCAACTTTTATAATACTTTTTTTATAATACTCCTAGATAAAAACAGTTGCCTGCTGAATATAGCAGTGGCAAACCAAGGATGGAGGGTGTAGAACTCCACTGGGCATGCACAGAAAAGCTGATTCCATTATGCTGTACTGTTAGGAAACCATATATGAAGCAACCTGCTGAAAAGCCATAAATGGGTTGACAAACAGATGAAAAATTCATTGGAAAAATTGTTTGTCCAATCATCACTTGTGAACAATCTCAGTGAAATAGAGGGAAATTCAATATAAACAGTGCATAAAATGGAGTTATAAATCTATTCCAGTGGTCAGCAGAGCATGTGGTACATTCCTCATGTGACTGTTCTATTTCAGATATGCATGCAGGGGGGGGAGTGCTTGAATGAAAGCACATCTATGTCAAAATCTTCAAGTATATGCAAAGGTAGCACAGTAGGGAGATGCCTTCTGCCTCCCTGAAGTGCTAGCCTTGCATGTGAGGGCTGCTTTAAACAGCTGCCTTTATGCATTCCTAATGTGGTGCAGCTTGTACCCTGTGGCCCTACTCAGTGCTTGAACTGGCCTTAAGAGTTAATCTGGAGAGTGGCATTTCCCAGTCCTGATTCAGTGGGGAGCACAGGTTCACCTTGCCTTGGATTCTCTTGCCCAGTGAGTACAAAAATTCAACAACACAGATTGCATACCCCAAAACAGGGCTCAGAAGTCAGTGAAACTTCTTGTATAGTTGGAACATTCTGCTGATCAACTGAACTGAAAAAACAAAACACAGAGGGCTGTTTAGACAAGACCTGAGGACCAAAAGGAAATTACCCCCATTCTGACCCAACTCCACTTAACAATGTGTGTGGGGGTGGTGTTGGTGAAGAAAACATGAAGAAAAGAGCCAGTTGCTCTTTAACTTAGCCTAATTTAACTTAGTAAAGTTGCCTAATTTAACTTAGTAAATAAATAGTAAGAACAGAAGTTTTCTTTTCACACTAAATACACACACAAAAGAATCTCAGAGAAGCCGAGAGTCACTTGAATGTGTGGAGTCTGGAGACTAAGCCGACCTCAGACCAACTAAGGAAAACAATGGCTTCATTCACAGAGGCAGCAAGAAGGTCAAGTGTCATTTACATAGGAAGGAAAGCAAGGATTAGATGTTGTTATTCTGTCTGGTGTCAATGATACATGACAGGACACAGATAGCCTGTCCGGGAGGCCAAACTCTGTTTAATTCTGACTGGATGTTTTCTGCATCTCACAATCTGCCTTTGCAGTATGGCAGCAGACGCTCTGGGAGTTAACTGAGCAAAGCCAGTAAAACATCACTTTAGGCATTTGCATTTGATGCATGATTAGTAGCCTGCTCTCCAACACCAGCCTTTTTCACTGGACTTACCAGAGAGGTTATCAACAATAAAGATCATAGTGGAATTTTAAAAAGATGTTACAACCCACAGTGTGACTGCAGAACTGATCTGGCTGTTTTAAAATGCAAGTTATTGCAACCAGAGGGGGAAAGGGGGTGGGTTCATAAGTGCCAAGCAGAGTTTGGGTTAAGCGAAGTGAAATTTATTCTGTGACAGAAAGCAAAGAGGGGAAGGAGACAGATTTTGGGTTAAGCGAAGTGGGATTTATTCTGCGACAGAAAGCAAAGAGGGGAAGGAAGCGGTATACAGAATCTAATTGCAGGGGCGAATGGGGAAAATGGTGCTGTATTATAAAACCATGTGGAAAATGGTCAGTTGTCCAACAACCTAAAAGTATCAAGGCCAACCCAAAGCCAATGCAGGACTTCTATATTAATACTGGCTGTAAAAGAGAGCAGCACAGGCATGTTGCATTTCTTCTTGTGCATTGTTACCTGTTATTCATAACAAATAATTAAGTGAGGGGTTGCCATTAGACATGCAAATGACCAGCTCTGCATACAACTGTCATGTGCATGCATGGCAAATGCAACTGGTCATGAGTGCATTCCCCAAAACTGAATGTTCACATGCATGTTCTCTGAAATCAGGCTGTGACATTTTCATGAACCCATAAAAACTAATACAACCCAGTGATTAGAATTTGTATAGCATGAGGTTCATAAGCAATGGTTTAATTTTATACAGGGAGAAATATACTAGGTGCAGGTAGTTCAAGATGGGTAGCCAAGTTAGTCTGTAGCAGGAGAAAAGAGTAAGAGTCCAGTAGCACCATAAAGACTAATAAAGACTAAAGGTTAGTCTTTAAGGTTCTATTGAACTATTACTCTTTTGTCAGGGGTGGCCAAACTTGCTTAATGAAAGAGCCACATAGAATAAACATCAGATGTTTGAGAGCCACAAGACATGAATGTCAGATGTCTGAGAGCCACAAGATGGATGGATGGAAGGAAGGAAAACAGATGAGGGAGGTGGAAAGAAAGCAACTTTAATATTAAATGCATTCTTCAAGCCGCCAGTTGGCCTGAAGTAGTGATTTAAAGAGAGAAATTACTTTTCCAAGTTGGCAGATGAGAGCCACACAATATGTATGAAAGAGCCACAGTTTGGCCACCCTTGTTCTATACTGGGTGCAGATGGTTTTATTCTTTGTCCTTCCCATGTATGTGTTAAGTTCTACTTGGGATTCTCTAACATTCCCTTCAGACTTTGCTAATTTGAAGACCCCATTCTCTCACCTGGATGTCCAAGTTCAGCTGCTCCCACAGGTCATCATGCAAGGCTGATACCTCACCCTCCAGGTTCTCATATTCTATGGTGCTGTTGGCCAGTGCCTGTGGGGATTTGCAAACAGTCCCATCAAGATAAACTCCTTCTCTGTGTGTCCCTGGAGTGCAGCAGAACTAACTCATATTAAAAAAATGCAAAAACCCAAAATCTACAAATCATCCATTTGGATACCAACCCAATGGGTGTGCACTATGTTACTGGTATGGGTGTGCACTATGGTACCTTACGTTAGAAATGAGAGCTATGTTGTCTCCCTATCAGTGTATATGAGCACACAAGGAAAAGCCCTTTCATGCTCCCTTTGTCCTTGCTGCACACTGGAAACAGGCTTAGCTCAAACTGGCATGAAATCTATGTGCCTGGGAAAGCTAATGGAGAAGCAACAGAAATAGGAATTCATTCAGAGTGAAATAAGCAAATAATTTTGACCAGTTCTTTTAATGTACTGTTGAACACAGCAAATTCATGCCATGCACTCATGAAGCCAAGAAATTTACTTTGGGTGCTTTGGCACTTTCCCATTGGGTTGAAGAGAGTTTCCTTTTCTCTCACTCTTACATAGAGGTAAAAGAAAGAAGAGATTTATTTGACAATGCCAAACCAGCAAACAGGCCTCTCTTCCAGTCTTCCACACCAGCTCTTCCATGGCACATTCAGTGTCCATACTAGCAAAGCAAAAAGAGCAGGCAGCCCATGCAGGCTCAGCTGGAAGTGTGAAGCTCCAGTGGCGTAGCTCATGCTGTTACAGAAGCACTAAATACAGTGGGGCAAATCTCATGCACAGCCCAAAAAGAGGCCCATGCTTGCATTATTCTATCATGGCTTCAGAGGCTAAGCTTTGCTCTCTATTCCCTTTCAAAACCTGCTTATTGGACACAGCAAAGCATGGTAATGGTGTCTGGATGGATCAAATTTACATAGGTCACAGGAGCCAAGTGTGCCTACATGTCCATCGCCCACTCTCCCAGCAATGGTCTTTGATCCTTACGAGTTTCTGGGTCTTTGTGAGAGAAAGCAGGTAGGAATGCTACAGATATAGGTAGGTTTTTGATTACCGTGCTGGCTTGGGACAGCTCCACCCGGATATTGATCAGCTGGTTCTGGAGGGATTCCTTCTTGTGCAGCAGCTTTTCAGGGTAGGCTGGCTGGCTCCCAAACATTTCTAGCTCCTGGTGTGTGCCCATTAGTGCACTCTCTAGACTCTCCTAAGCCATAAGAATAGGAGACATTTTCTTAAGTTGCTAGCTCAGGAGGTAACCCAGGAGGACCCAAAGTTCTGTGCTCTAGGTTCATATCCCTCTTTTAACTTTAGGCATGCTATTATTCTGAGTCTCAATCCCCACACTTTCAAATGTAGGGATTATCCCTTTTCCTCTCCCACTCAAAGGAAAGTAGGGCAAAGCCTCTGAATTTTTAAATATACCACAATGCTGCAGGATAATAAGATAGCGAGCAGACAGAAGTGAATTTATACATCCACCCAGAAATACAATGCAGTCTTCAGCTACAGCAACCAGAATGTTTGTAGAGAAACAGTATAGCACCGAACTGAGACATCACCCTGAGATTTGAAAGCTCTAGACTCACTATCTTTGCTAAAGAATCCATTTTAGCTTCTCTGCCTCCTGAAAATGTTTGCCTCAAAGATGACAACCTCATTATGAAGGCCATTGCTAAGCAAATGCATTTTTCAGTCATGTAAAGAGTTTCTACATTAGAAGGATAGTAGGAATCTAGAAAGCAATCTTGTACCTCTTGTTAGGCTGTCCTGTGATTTCTGCCCCTTACCTTCTCTGCACGAAGTTGCTGCACCAGCCTCTCCTGTTCCCTCATCACTTTGTTTTGTTCACAGAGCTTTCCCAGGAGTTTCTGCCATGGAATAAGAAGAGATAAAAGATGAGATGTGTAGCACAGAGGACCCACCATGAGATAGTATTCATCCGGTTTGATGGTTATCAACCAAGCCTCCAGCCAGAGTGCTGCCCTTGGCTTCTGGCATTCCTCAATCAGACTAGCAGGGTGGGGTGGCAGACTCACAAACAATGACACCAGCATGAGACACACAGATTTGAGTACGAGGGAAGGATGCGACAAGAAAGACAGCACAGGACTGGTGACCAGTGGTGTGACCAAGAGACCCTGCAGCTCCACTAGCAGAAAAGATGCTCGTCTAATGATAGTAAGAGAAATGGAAAAAGGCATAACCTCCGAGGGATGGAGGATGGGCAGGTGGCAGCAGGAGGAGAGATGGAGTGGGCAGGCAGGCAACAGTGAGGGAGAGGTGTTCTTACATCTGTATCTTGCTCGCTTATCTTGTAGGTGTGCAGCGTTTCTCTATAAGCTTCAGGGAAGTGAGACACCTGCAAAAACAGGAACAAGTCACTGCTGCTCTCTCTTGAAATTAACATGTCACGACAAATGCCCGGGGAAATCTGCTATGTAAAAAAAAAAAGTTTTCAGACCCTACAACCCAGCCTCTTAATTTCTTCTATCAAGTCTTTCTCTTAAGCAACATTTGTAGGATGGAACCACTGAAGGGAAAGACATACATGGGTTTGCAACTGTGTCACAATCCTACTCCATAGTTCCCATGGATCCATCCAACTCAAGCAGATCACTGGCTGGCTGTTTAAATCAGCTATCTTGTATCTTATCAAGAGAAGCAGCTCTTCCAGAAGTACAGTAAGAAAACAGCTCCTTTGCTATCTGCATAAAAAGGAGCAGTCAAACTGATAAGGATTTTTTGGAAAAAGGACAACTGCTCAGTTTTATGAACAAATCATTACATGCATATTAGACATGCAATTGTCATTTCAGCTTGACAGGCAGTTATACAACCTAATCATACTGTAAATAGCTGCTTAAATTCACAATCACAGCAAAAACAATTGTGAGTAGATTTAAAGGTGTTTCCCCAAAAATTCAGGCTGATGCATTGGGGGAGGGTCCTTAACACGTGAGAGTCACTATGGTGCAAAAGGGCTATACCATGTAACTTGTTATCATACACACAATCGATATACAAAGCAAGACCAAGAGGAACTCCTGCTGGGCATTGTAGGTCTAATATAGGGCTATTATGCATATGCAGTGCAGTCCCAGGCACAACTCTTCACATGCCAAACAAGAACTAAATATCCAGGATGTTGCTATAAGAGGGTGGCTGATGATGCACAAGTAGTCAGGACAGGATAAAGGCTGGCCTAATGAAAAGGAACAGATATCATTTTCAGCACAAGACATTGCACTGAACTCCAAAGAAGAACTTCCATTCCAAGGCTGTAAAACCAGACCTCTGCATGCTATTCCCAGTTTATTGACTCAGCTGAATTCAAAAGTTGCACAAGAGACACAGGCTGATACTCCACAAGAGCCACAGCCATTCTGTGGTCACACAATGTCCAGCATCCCAGCTTAATAGCAACCACCATTTTACATACAGGAAAACTAATGCAGAGAAAAAGCCAGGATCAAAGCTAACTTGAGTCTGGTACTCATCTGCATTAGCTTTTGCTGTGAATTGTTAAAACTAAAAGTGGATATTGCATTATTTCCCTCCAGAACAGGGATGCTGCAGTACTTACCCAGAAAGGGTATACGAGTATCACAGGCGAGCCCTGATTAACATGGATGTGATGCAGCACAGAAGAGAGGCACCACATCAGAACCATTCATTGTTGCAAAACAAACCACTACTGGATGATAACACAATAGGAGTAAATAAGTTTTTGATTGCTTGCATGAACTAACAAAGGGTACCTTGCTAATGTGAGGACACCAGTTTGGGAGGAATCTCATCCATGAAAATGGTGCCATATTCTAGATAAGTATTAGCTATAACATTAGCCTTGTTCCTGTAAGCTAAATAAACAGAAGGTAGGAAGCAGGGCAGTATTTGCTGGTCCCATCCCCCAACCTCCACATATTCATTTGAATAGAGTCATATATATGTAGGTTCTTCAATCGAATTAGGAACGATGAAAAAGCAGGGTTCTGATCATTTGTACAAACCATATAAGGATATGCTTGTATGCACGTGGGTCTCTGTTCATTACTTCAGTTTAACTAAAGTTTAGTTAAGTCCTCAGCTAGGTGATTTATGTGACACAAGTCAGGTTGGGAATTCCCCAACCTGACTTGTAGTCATACACAACACTGAGGAACTAAAGTTCTGAAGTACTCCAAGGCTCAATTTGGCTTGGAAGCACACAGGTGGAAGAGAGGCTTCAGGCTTCCCTCCTTCACCATTTTCCATGAATCCTTGCAGCTAGCATTTTGAAGGCACACCCAGAAGTGATATCATGGCATCCACAGCATTGTAGGAATTCTTCCAACCTCTATGGTTATCATAGAGATTGGGGAAATTCCTAGAGTGTTGCAGACATTATCACATCACTTCTAGTTACTTGCCTGGATATGTAATTATGGTGTTCATGCTGTTGTGTTCCTTCTTTTTCTCTTCCTGTTGTTCCATCAATCCAGTGGAAGGGATGAAGTATGGGAGCAGGAGGCTGTCTGCCACAGCAGTGAACCTGGTACAGGCTGGAACAAACAGTTGAACAAACAGTTGAAACACAGTGGAACAAACAGTTGAAACCCCTCACCCCCCCTGAACTGTACTCCTGAGCTGAACCAGCCTTGGGGCACTTGGGATTCCCAAGTACTCTAGAGCTAGCTCAGCTCAGGAGATCAGTGCAGGGGGATGATGGGCTTCAGCTGTTTGTTCCATTGTGGTTAAGCTGTGGTAAGCAACCTCCTGTTCCCAAGGATCTACCCAAGTCAAAAATACCATCCCCTCCCAAAAAAACACCTTTATCAGTATTTTTAGTGCTTTTTGGTAGCAGGAACTCCTTTGCATATTAGGCCACACACCCCCTGCTGTAGCCAATCCTCCAAGAGCTTACATGGTTCTTATTACAATGCCAACTGTAAGCTCTTGGAGGACTGGCTACAGCAGAGGTGTGGCCTAATATGCAAAGGAATTCCTGCTACAAAAAAAACCCCTGAGTATTTTCCAGGTATATTTCAGCATCCCAAAGGTATTTGGGATTTTCTGGGGCCACTGAAAAAAATTCCAAAACCACCCCAGATATATTCAGGAATTACTGTGAAGGTTGACAAAGCCCAAAAAGCAGCCAAGGGTCAGGAGCAGATTGGGCTTTTTCTACAGTCCCTTTAAACAGGCCACAAAATTTAAGGGACTTCAGAAGACAGCCTGAAAAACAGCTGAGCCGGTGGGGAGCAGTCTCCCCATCAGCTCAGCTTGCACTCTCTTTTGCAGTTCCATTTAAAGGAGCTGCATAAGAGAGCCCAAGGCAGCTAAGCTGGCAGTAAGTCTGCTCCCTGCCAGCTCAGCTGTTTTCTGGGCTGCCTTCTGCAGTCCCTTTAAACTGCAAAGTTGGAAAAAAACAGATAAGAGCTCACCACTTAGCAGTCCCTTTAAATGTGCCCTGTTTAAAGGGACTGAAGAAGAAAGTTTGAAAAACAGCTGAACAGCAGGAGCAATTCCCCCCCCCCCATAAGCTTTCAAACAGTTTTTGTTTTGTTATCTTCATGTAAGAGGTTAGGAGAAATACTCTTGGCCAAAGTATAATAGTTATATATATATTCCTATATATGGGAATTATTCACACCAAAGTTTTTGATAATATTTTATTTCATTAGTGCTACCTGGCAGGGTCTAGATTTTTCAGAAATCTTGTTAATTCTACCTGTCTCTTCTCCTAGCTTCCAGGTGGAATCAAATCTGTCAATTAGTGTTCCCCCCACCCCCGGCTCTAAATCTAATACAAATGCTACTGGATTAGTACAGAACTTCTGAATTGATGAAATCACTAACGATACCTTAGTCCATTTCTCCCATAAAACAGGATGATTCTTGTTTTGGTGGACAGCAATGGATAAATGGGGAGATACCTTACTTTGTACAATGCTGTATAGCTAAGATAAGGGCCTATTTTGCTGAGGGTACATAGTAAATAGCCTGGCCATTTTCTTAAATCTGTATATATTTTCTTGTGCTGATTTTATCTTCCATTTTTCCTTTAAATAATATTAAGATTACACTTTGCTCTGGATGATGCTTCATGATGCTCTGATCATCAAATGAACCTTTACTACTTGGTACTATGGGTTGATTGATTTCCATAATTAGAAACCACAATGATTTTCATAACTGGAAGGGGGAGCTTCCCCCCGCCCCGATTCTTCCCCTCCACATAAAATCTCTGATTCTCCCATTCATGCTGTTCTTGGGTGTACTCTGGCCTCCAAAAAACAGAATAGAGGGAGGATTTTGTTTACAGCTAGAGGGGGAGGGAAGAAAAGCATGTTCCACAGATGGAAGTCCCTTCTATCAGTATAAATTCCTCCATAGGATCCAACTCTTCTACCTGGAAGCAATTTTTCTGAGGAGGGGAATAATGAGACAGGAATAAGTTAAATGAGAAAGAATACATACATTTCATGTCAGTACCAGATACTGATATGTCTGTGTACTTGGATATAAATATTTGTGGCAGTGATGGCTACTCTGCATCAAGCACCAGTGTGAAACTGAGTGAACGTATTGTCTCAAATGTTGAAAATTACCCTTTCCTGAGAACAAGAAACCTATTGGGGCAACTAGATCAGATCTGTGTCTGTGACTTCTTAGTCACGATGGTCTTTAATCCAGAGATGATCCACCACTGTTCCATGCATAAAGCCCCAGCTGGAGATAGCATCTAGAATATTCTTATTCAAAGATTGCCATGGTCTCATTCAAAGATAGCCCTGGTGAGTCTACTCCAAACCTAGGCAAAGGTCACTTCTAAACAGCAATTATAAACAGTTCTATTCTAACTTGATAAAATACAGAGTTACATTTTTAATGTGATACGGGTGACAAAAATTATGACTTTAGAAACATAAATAGATGGTGGCTGGCTGGCTGACTGGCTGTAATCACAACAAAAAACAGCTCTTAATGAAAATACCATTGGCCATACTACTGTAGAGCCAATTCTTACAGGAAGATGAAATTCTTGCATGGTTAATCCTGAATCCCTAGCCCTACATGGCAGGTGCTGATTACAGTGACTCGGGAAAGGTCCTTTCCACATGCTCAAAAGCAGGGCCTTTTCCCCTTTTTTTTGAGCAGGAACGCACAGGAACGCAGTTCCATCTGGCTTAGTGTCAGGGGGTGTGGTTTAATATGCAAATTAGTCCCTGCTGGGCTTGTTCTACAAACAAAGCCCTGCTCAAAAGCATTCTTTTCCCTTGCCAGTTTGGATATGAAGAAGTTACACTTAATGTATGACATACTCTGGCTCAAGATTAATTTTTGAATTGGATTCCAGGGTTCCATACTGGTGAGCTTTGAGTGAAATTAAGCACTGACATTCTCTTGTTTCATCTATGCAAGTGAGCTATCACCCATACCTAGTTGGAGGAGATATTCTGTAGGCAGACACTAGATTTCCAATTAACTCATCATCTAGGATAGCTATGGTAGAGGCTGTGAGACCCTTCTCCTTTAGAAAGAGATGCCAGTGCAAAAGTCATAGGAACCCACTTCACATGTTCCAATGCTAAGTACTGCCAACAGAAAACAGGCTAGAGGAGAGAGTCCTAGCTCAGAACCCTGAACAGGTTAAAAGTAGCAGATTAATAAAAGAGGTTAATGATAATATCTAAGCATTGTCAAGAAGTGAAATAAATTGAACAAATTTAATAATTGACAACAAGGAGGAAACAAATTTTGTCATCCACCCAATCTCACCAGCAGACAGAATTTTGCCTCTTTTCCAAGGGCAAGACATATGTACATTGCTGAAAGCTTTGGCCTTTTCACTTGGGCCTTCAACAAATGTATGAAAAGTCTAACAGTGCCATCCTAAGCAGGTCTACTCACTGCAGCCTACTGCCAGGAACTGTTCTTAGCATTGCACCAGAAGGACAGAGAGAGGCAGGGAAAGAGTCTGGAACCAGGCAGCACCTGATACAGCTGAAAGAGTCTGGAACCTGATACAGCTGAAAATCAGCATATTTCCCAAGCTCCAGCAGTGTGCATATGGGGACTTAAAGTGTTCTCAAGAGTTCTGCAATAGAGCCACCAGTTGACTATGGCATAAGTGTTTTATTAGCCTTCAAACAACTGTGCTGCTATAGGATGAGATGTTGAATGGGCATCTCACAAATGAATGCAAACATAAGATATGTATGGGGTGACACTGGGAATGGTTCTGCCATGCAAAAGCAGCTGGAATGGCATGGTGGATGGCAGAGCTGCTGTGATCTCTTACTTGCATGTACAGCTGAGCCCTAGGGGAGGAGCTCTCCACCATTCTGTTCACCATACTGATCAAAGTCTCGCTCTCGCTCATCTGTGGCAGACAAGGAAGGAAAAGTCAAGATGCTAGTGGAGATTCAGACATCTCCCTTCAGTCTTGAACATGTGTGACCATTGACATCAACTCCCTTGGCTCAGATGCCACATTCTAAAAGGAAACACAGAAGCCCTCAAGCAAGATGCCTTATTAGATCCTCTTGGAGCTACCCTATTGTCATACATATTGTCATTGAAACCCTGAAAAAACACAATGGTGGAAGAACAAATCTTAAGAGAAATTAATTCCTCTTGTTGCTCTTACAGAGAGACAAATCCCATGTGTGTATATATCATATAAATCTTGGCACAGTGGGTAATTTCCCCTCCTTCCCTGCCCCCCAATCTAGCATAGATATTCTCATTTTCCTTCTTCTGGTACATAAGCAACAGAGTTATGATGAAGGGCAGTGGAGAGTTATACTCCATTATACAAAGGCTGATTTTTGTTACTCTTGATGGAACACTTGTATGGTCCCCCTCTGCCTCTTTTGGAAACCCAACCAAGTAGCCACCCTCTCTTTTATGAGTGACCAAAACAAGCAGTGAGAACTGGAGAGACTTTTGATGAACTGAATAATATAGCACAGCTATTGCTGCATTACACAAGGTACTATTGCTGGGTGCTGTTGCTGAGGATCAGGACTGGTCAGGGTGTGGAGGGGAGATTTCTCCCCAGCACTGCAAAAACAAAATTAGGACAAGCTAGTCTGCAAAAGTCCCTCTAACACCCTCTAAAACAGGCAGAAGAGGACTCAAATATATGAATTTCCTTAAGAGGATGCATAACAATAAATTATTATTTTTTTAAAAAAAAATTGCATCTGCCTGATCCTAAATCTGTTCCTCCTATTCTGATTAGCCAGCATATGGGTGGAGGGATTGTGCCTCTGCCTTGATTTATATGCTTGCTTGGGTCATCTGAAGTTCCTTGCATTAAAGGTACCTGTCCACTGTACTCCTGCTCTGGGTATATCTAGGTCTAGGAAAACAGGGAGGCTGGTGCTTGAATTATCCTGTCTTGCACATCGGGGTAGGGGGTTTTGAGGCCTTTCTATTTGAAACAGAGCAATGAGACATCTATAAAGCAAACCAACAATTGTTTAAACAAAAATGCCAAAGGTCAGATCTTCTTCTGACATAAATCACCAACATTTGACTGAAGACTTGATTCCAAGTCTAAAGCATAAATCACAGTGCAGAACAAACAAATAGAGCTAGAAGGGGCTGAACTGGTTTAAAGTCAGATTCTCATTGGGTCATAATGGAAAGAGAAAGACTAGAAAGCCTCAAAGGAAACTGTTTAAAAGGACAGAAGGAGAAATTCCTGCTGCCAGTGACAGTAATGCAATCTGGAGAGCTTTTAACTGCCCCCCCCTTCCTTGCTCATCTTTGGCTTAATTCCAAGGCAGACGCATGCATCTCCCTGATTACTCTACTGATGGGGGATTTACTGCTTCTGAGGCCCTAATGAGATTGTTTCTGGAGCAGGCTTGCTCATTGAAATGCAGACTTTTGCAGGCCAGCATCAGCCATCTACACTTGCAATGGGATTTTGTTTTCCTTCTCTGCAGCTTAATCTCATCCGCTGATGTAAAAGTCTTTTGCTTTTCTGCTTCTCTGATGGGCTTGGTCAGCAATTGGGTGCTTGTGCTATCATATCAATATGTAGCATATACATGTAACATATATTATATATATAATGCCCTCAGCATTCAAGTACTTCACTCACATTATCTTGCAACAACCTTGTAAGGTAGACCAGTGTTATCCTCCCTCATCTTGCAGATGGGAGAGAGGCTGAGTGTGAGAAGGAGTGGCTTGTCTAAGATCAGATTCAGAGCTTGTGGCAGAGGTGAGATCTGAGCCAGGTCCCTCCTGGATCATGAGTAATTCCACTGCACTAAGCGAGGAAGACTGAGCTCTAGTTAATGATTATGAGGAAGGTGGTTTACATTTGTTGCTTAGTGTATTAATACCACAATTAATTTGGAGCCTTTGCTTTCCTGGAGTCTTTGAACAACGTTCTAATGGTAAGGCTGTTCTATACTGTGTTCTGTAAACATCTGAACCCTTCCCTTTACATATTTATAAAAAACATCCAGTTTTAACACACACATATATATACACTGCACCATTTCATTCTATTTATTTGAGACTATGAGAAACCTCAGCTTAGCCATCTAATTCTGTCCCTATTTCCACACATAAGTTACTGGAGTGGCCAGTTTTAACTCTCCCAAAGCTGGTTCCTTATTGGTGGAACCAGCTGCCGGAAGAGGTGCGGGCCCTGCGGGATCTAGGGCAATTCCGCAGGGCCTGCAAGACAGTCCTCTTCCGGCAGGCCTATGACATTAGCTGACAATGTAAAACATCTTGGATGGAACAAAATGTATCTATAGGCCGCCAGTTTTATTCTATCTTGTTTTTACTAATTTATGGTTTAATTGTATTTTAAATGTTTTAAACTGAAGCTGTTTTAATTATTATGTTGTAAGCCGCCCTGAGACACTTAGGTGAGAAGGGCGGGGTATAAATCTTAATATAAATAAATAAATAAATTAAGTTTTCAAAATAGTTTAGAGATACCTAAAGCAAATCAGATAGCTGGATTTCTTCACAACATGTACAAGGAGCAAGATTGGAGCCCAGTAGCAACCTAGAGAACAACAGGATCTTTGGGGACAGTATAACCTTTCAAGAGTCAAAGTTTGTAAGACAAAGGAAGCTTTGACTCTCAAAAGCTTACACCCCAACAATCTCCTTGGTCTTGAAGGTGCTACTGGCCTTGAATCTAGCTCTTCTACTGCAGACTGACACAGCTACCCCCTGAAACTATCGACATGATAAAAGCTTGGAAGAAAAGCCCCAGGCTGCATAACATTTTCTGGGTGCAATGCTAGCCGTAGACCATGCACAGATATGTCACATGAAGGACTGAAATGCAACAACATGTACAAACATTTACAGACACATACAAATGATGTCACAGTCAAAACATGAATTTGCATAGAAAAGTGATTTCTTTCTCTTTCATGCTCATATTCATGCACAGGGCTATTTCTCAGCCCCACCACTGTTTCCCACCCCAAAAGCTTCCTTAGGAGCAAGCACCTTCTGAGGCCATGTATGAAATCTGCATTGACCTGGATGCAGCAGGGTCTAGCCTGCTGCTCCTAGTCTGAACCATCTATACATTTTCAATTTATTAATCAGATTCTTAGGAATATGCAGGGAAAGTTCAACCAATATGTCTCCTTCCCCATCTGGGCAGATGACAGGAGTGGACTGGGATGTTAAAACGTCCCTGGAGCAAGCCCTTCCAGTGCTGGCTGCAATAGAGGGGCTACTGGGTCAGATCTGGGCAAACCTATACCCGTTTGCACTGTTGCTGTGGCCCAGATCAGAGTATGCCAAGAACAACAAGGACCACTTGGCTCAGCTTGCTCCTAGTTGCCAGGGGCCCCAAGGGCAATGCCCCCCTCCAAGAACTTTCCTCATTGTAAATGGCCAGTGTGTCCTGGTAGACAGCCATTAGTGTCATCAGAGAGGTTTCCCCACAGAGAAGGTGGGCACTATAAAGCTCCTGAGGTCAGTTTGAAAAGCCAAAGCTGGCAGAAAGGCAAGCAAGGAGCTTCTGGCATCCATTCTTGAACCTATTAGGATGTAGCCATGCCTCTGATTCTTTAGCTCACAGTGGATGGATCTAGGACAGTTCAGTCCTTGCTGTATTGAACAAAGACAGCAGTTAGAGCATCCTTTGTACACAGCACTGTAACATATTCTGAGCAGGTTTTATCTAGCTTCCTTGGATCTCTTTAGCCTCTAGCTTGAGTTCAGATATTTCTGATTAAGTTTTTTTTCTTTTGGGCAGAACATGACACTTCTTGGCAGCAACTGGGATGATTGTGGACAGTTTAAGGAACTGTTTGTTCTTAAAGCCACTGTGGAGAGATGGAAAATCCAGGGCTTGGCATGTGTCAAGGAGCAAGCTATTAAAAGAAAAAAGCAAGAATTAATTCAGGTGTTGCTGCTGTGCTCAGATACCAATAAGGGTCAGATCCTTCAGTCATTCTAAAGTGCAGAGACATGCAGTTGGCAAAACCAAGGCTGAACCTGTTTCCAAAAGTTTTCATCTGGCTCACTCCCAAGGACCCCTCTCCACTTCATTCACAGTCTGTCTTTCTCCCATCATGGAATTCAAGACAGCCTACACAGGGTTCTGACAAGGTTCTCCATCCTTTCATTGACTAGACCCAGACATGCTTGGTCAAATCACCTTGCTTTCTGAAGTATGACACATATCACTTTCTTTCATACAAGCCGAAGTACAAACAATGTGTTGGATCCAGCCAACTTTATCACTCTGTCACCCTCTTCCTTACTATGGCGCTTGTTCCATGTGACTTTTGAACAGGCAGGTCCCCCCTGTTCCCTACTGCAGCCTTTCTCATACTAAAGAGCACCCCCCTTCCTCCTCTTTTCACTAATAGCTTCCTAACCACTTACTCTGTGGTGTGAACTTCGACAGAGATCTCCTGTTACCCACCTCAACAACTTCTTATGTGTGAACTAACTGTTTTACTCTTCACATTATGCAAACTGAAGTGGTAGCTCTGAACTGCAGCACTTCAGCTTGCAGGTGACAGAGGAGTATAAAATTCTGCATTTCCCTCCAATATGTTCCTTGCAGATACTAAACGAACACATCAGCAAGAAGAGTACTCTAATTTCCCTTTATAATGTTCTAGGCTGTTACACGTAAGGGGTTTAGTAAGATGGGGAAAACATCCCACCTGGAGTCCCAGAAGGTACACTCCAGCATTCTACCACCTTGTACCAAAAGGTACATTCCAGCATTCTATCACCTTAGGAAAACAAACAGTATGGTATCAGGTTGCAGTCTGCAGGTAGGGGGGGCTGATTTGGTGACTTCTCACTTCATTTATAAACAACACTTACTGCGCATATAAAACTTATATAAGATAGAATTGTTTAGACCAGTTGTCCTCCTTACATGCTATTTTGCTTTGCACAAAAGATATGATATAGTGAACCATTCAGACACACCCTTCCAGGTTTGAAATGGTACATTCCCAGAAACATTTTATTACTTGATTCCACCTATTGTATACAGTGACTTTAAGAAACAGATGCATAATAATTAGCCACTGAGATGTAGGAGGCCAGAATTCTAATTAGGTCTCTTCTGGTGTCCATGCATGGACAGGTGAATCCCTGGTTAAGCTCTGTCTGCCAAAGAATAGGGGGAAAGGGGCGGGGGAGACTCACCTCAAGATATTTATTTTGACAGCTTGACCCTTGGAAGCTCTGTCTGTCACATAGAGAAGGTGAATTTATGAACACAGCACAGCCTTCACTCCTAGCTAAGTTCAAAATACGACTAATGTTAAAAATAAGTTTTTACTAGTTTCCAAATGGAAATCCTCAAAACTGTTATCTATTTTGACTTGGCATACCAGGGTGCAGGAGTTGTGCATACTGGACAAGATCACAGACTCACTCAGAAAACAAGACTCTGAAGTTTTTGAATCTAATTTTTTGCATACCTGGCTCCCTTATTTGGAATTCTTAGCCTCCAACAAACATTATTCTTCACAACTAGAAGTGATTAATGCTATTTATTAAGTTAATCTTGTAACACATTGCTAAGAGAGATTGTATAATTGCTTACCTTATTTATATATTGTTTTTTTCTCAGCTAAGCATTTTCTTTTTAAGTTTTATATGTAATCCATCCTTCCAAGAATTTTTGTAAGCTACTATTTTTATAATAGTTTACTTCTACAAATGTATCTTTATTATTCTAAATAAAGCTGTTGAAAATTAAAAACAACAAACAAACAGAACACACAGACAAAAAAATAAGATTTCACCCTGAGTTCTCAAGTCATTTTTATCCATACTTTGAGCAATGGTTGATGAGCCCTATCCTATATTTATTATTTATTTTTAACAGTGTTTATATGAATAAGTGTGCTCATACAAACCAAGATGAATTCTATACAAACCTGAATTCAACCCCCAATTCTGCTATGGAGCTCAGCTATGGGTGACTTTGGGCCCTTACCATCTCAGGGCTTAACTAATGTCACAGAATTGTTATAAGGATAGAATGGGGCAGGAAAAATACATGGGATCCTGAGCTCCTGAAAGAAAGGGTGGGATAAAAATTCAGAATCCAAACCAACTAGGGTTGCCAGGTCAGATTCAAGAAATATCTGGGGACTTTGGACTTTGGGGGCAGAGCCAGGAGGCATTGGGGTGGAGCCAGGAGCAAGGTTGTGACAAGCACATTTGAACTTCAAAGGGAGTTCTGGCCATCATGTTTAAAAGGACCACACTCCTTTCAAATGCCTTTCCTCCATTTGGAACAATGAAGGATAGGGGCACCTTATAAGGCTCATAGAATTGGACCCCCTGATCCAATCTGTTTGAAACTTGGGGAGGGGTGTTCTGAGGAGAGGCACTGGATGCTATGCTGAAAATGTGGTGCCTCTACCTAAAAAAACAGCCCCTTCAAGCCCCAGATACCCATGGATCTATTCTCCATTACACCCTATGGGGATTGGTCTCCATAGGGAATACTAGAGTGAATACTAGAATACTAGATATTTTCCTCCCACCGCCCTGCTTTCTGATAAGCCTGAAACAGGGGGAGGACCTCCAAACCAGAGGATCCCATGCCCCAATTGGGAATTATACAACACACAGAAAGTAACACAGCAAAAGGACAGAAAAATAAAGGTACATAACCCACCGTGAAAACCAGCTTCTATTATTAAATTATACAAAGTCAACAAAAATAAACATATATAAATTCCACCATCATAAATTACAAAACAACCATAACTTTTAGTCCTTAATGAAAAAGGAAGCATTAGCACCAAAAGTCCTTCTTTTCATCCTGTGGTAAAACTTCCCATCTCGTTCCATGAAATCCTGGTGTAGTACTCCAGATGTTTAATGTTTGTCAAAAAAATGTTTGTCACAAATTCTTGAAAGGATGGATTACATATATAAAACTTAAAAAGAAAATGCTTAGCTGAGAAAAAAACATATAAATAAGGTAAGCAATTATACAATCTCTCTTAGCAATGTGTTACAAGATTAACTTAATAAATAGAAGCTGGTTTTCACGGTGGGTTATGTACCTTTATTTTTCTGCCCAATTGGGGATTGGCAACGCTAAAACTAACAGTTGTGCAGAATGTCAGATGAGTAATTAGTCTGTAACAGTAAAATGAAACTAGAGTCCATTGGCACCTTAAACACTAACAAATTTGAAACCAACCTTGCTTTGTAACATCTTCCACCACCAGCCACTTATCTGTTACGATTGTAAAAGCATTAATCTAATGGATGAACATTCTTATGTGTCAGATGAAGTGAGCTCTGACTCACAAAAGTTTATGCTGGATTTAATTTTGCTAGTTTTTAAGGTTTCCTCTTCTATTAAACAGTTTGGCAGATGTCGTGCAATAGTGTCCAAATGTGTGTAAAAAGCCTGCAATTTATTGCTTTTTCAAATGAAAAACTCAGTGTGTCTAACCACAAAAATGTGAAAGACAAATGGGTGGCAGGGAGCTAAAGGAAGGCACTTGGCTTTTTCTTCCTTTCTTTCATGCTGAGTGTCTGGCTGCTGACAGAAAGGTGGGGGGCAGCTGGGCCAGACAGACCAATGGAAAGGATCTCTCTCACCCACTGCAAGCGCTGCAGAAACCACAGATTTCCAAGTGAAGACAAAGTTTTGATTTCCAAGCAAAACACACACACACACGAACACAGGTGTCCCTGTCAAAGGAAGAAGATGAAAGAAACACACCAAAGACCAACTCTTGCTGCCACGATGCCAAGAAAAGTAGTAGGATACATGTGGGGGGGGGGGAGGAAAAGAGAAGGAGGGGGAGAACACTGACCTGACAGGAGGGCTCGGGGTAGAGGACTGAAGAACAAGAGGCAGGAGGTGGGGAGGTGGGAGCAGAAAGAGCAACACAGGCAGCTGGGCCTACCTGTTGGTCCAAATATTCTAGGTTTCTTTGCAACTGAAGGTCTAAAAGTTCATCCTATCAGGAGCCATTAGGCATGCGGCAAAATGGAAGCACAAACAAACAAACACAAAGAAGAAGCAAAAGCAGTTAGGTGCAACTTAGCTAGAGACAGCAGAGAGCTCCCCAGACAGAAAAGGGAACGTTCAGCCTCACAAGCATTTGTAAGAGAGGGGTGGTGGTGGGTGGATGGTTGTGATCAGCAGTCCTTTCAGGACAAGTAGTTGTTCCACATCCCATACAGGGACTCTCAATGGGAGATCCTGGTAGCTCCCCATGTAGTCAGTGCTCTGTCCCCAAGTCATATGAATCACTTCTTGCTGGGCAGGTGTGGATTAACAATAGGGCCATCCTCTCCTCCCTCAGAAAAAGGCTGGGTCCTTTAATGATGCCTGGCAAGAGTGAACTATCCAGTTGTTTCAATGAGCTGGTAAAAAACAAGACTGCTTCCCCACATAATAAATACCATCTTACGAGTCATGTGTGAATTTCTCATATAGCTACACCCTCTGAGTATATGAACGTAGCAATTCTGACAGTTCTTGGGCACCCATGAAGTCATTGTTATCATTAGGTTGATGTATGGTGCAGGGCTCAAAAACTATTATCCACATCTACTACTGAGACTACGTTTGGCACAAAGAAGTATGTTCACATTGCTAGCACTTCTACATTCTTCACTGTAAGACATTTTGCTTTGAAAGTTTGGGAGTAGGTGGACTTTCCCAGTTCCCCAGTACTGCTCTGCTCCAAAATGTCACTCTTTATGATCTGATTGGCATGTTGGGAATGTGGGCTCAGTTCATCCATGCAGAGTTCACACAGAGAGGGGAAGTTATGATGTGACTGATTCAACCCATACCACCTTTCACCCCAGTCCATTTTCAGTAGGTTTGTAATTATGTATTAAAAGACAACTACAGTGAAAACTGGCAGCGTGCTGAAAGCAATCACCATTAGCATGTGCTGAACTCTGCACAGTTCCCTAAACCCACGTTCTTTGCACACCAGTTTGGGCATATGAACTGGCCCTTAACCATCCTTTATATAATCTGTGGATGGATGTCCACTGGAAAAACTATGAGTCCCCCCAAGTCACTATATTGTACAAGCCCTGTTCCAGATGGCAAAGTGTCCATAATTCTTTGCCTGTTAGAACAGAGGTGAGTTTTATGAAGCTAAAAACTCCTGTATTGTCCTCCTACCTTCTGGTAGGCAAATTGGAATTTATAACATCACAGCTTTGGTCCAGTTGAGCCCATTCACAGGGTAAGGTAGAATATAAATTTCCTAAATAGATAATAAACAGCTTCTCTGGTAAGCATTGAGCTGATCTTAATCAATGTTGGAAAGAATTTCCCCCTTTCAAAAATGGGATAACTTCAAGGTCATCCCTGGGCAGCCTAGGTTCTATGTTCACTTCCAGGCAGCAGCTAAAAATATCCAGATCCCAAGGGCTCTTTCAATAGGGAATCCTGCTCTTTCTCTCCACATGTATTACCATCATTCCATTTTACCCGAAGTGGTTGGGGATTGGGACTGAGCACCTGTTATGGAAAACCGTTCCCAACCTGTTCAGTGATACCAGGATCATCTCATTGCATTTCTAGGTCAGCCACATGCATCTGCTTTTGTGCATAGCTGGTGAGAAGGTAGGGAGGGGGGAGTGAGGGAAGAAGCTGCGTGCAACAGGCGTGCAACTAGTCTGTTCCACAGGGCACCTTAATTCAGTCCAGGATCTACTGGCATCTCTCACGGGTGAAAGGTGTCAGGCAGGGTCAAGAACCTTGGCATGGAGCAAATGAAGTTGGCAGTTTCACTTGAAAGAGTCCCACTCACAGTGGTTTCTGCCCCCACCACATGGATCCTCCCCCGCAGTGAAATATCCAAACAAAGAAAGAAGTAAAACTAGTGAGGAAAAGCAGCAAAGAAAGAAACTACAGCCGAAAACAGGGAATAGGAGTTTCTACATGACCTACTGCCCTTTGTCCTTGCCATACTACACTAGAGTATTACAAAGTCTGGCAGTACAAGCCACCCTCCAGGTTTTTGCATTCTGCATTTTTTCATCATGGGCTGTTAAGTAGCTTGTCCTTGAGATATGGAAGGTATGCAGTCTCTGAGATAACATATGCTCACTTCCTACTAATTGGGATGGCGATGTTCATTTTGGAGAGAGAAAGAGGCACTCTCAATTAAGGATTCGTACTATACGCCAAACCAAATTCTGAACAGCAACATTCAGTGTGGTCACTAAAAAAAAAAAGATTTCTGGGTAAGTTTACAACTGTACAACAACAGTGATCTATGTGCCCAGCTCACATGTTGACAGAGCACAAAGGAGGAGTGGCACGAGTCCTTTCCCTGTGACATCCAGATAGCCTACAGTGGGAAATCACACAAAGGCCTGGCTGCTGTTAACAGGGGGAAAACTGCATGGATTGCATGTTTTTATGATCTGATGTTCATCTAGAAGGTCTATTTCACACTGCATGTTATCTGTGTGGTAAGTGGGTGGATGCACACTGCTCTCCACCATGCTATTACAGTGTCCTTCCCCACCACTGCTGAACACATAAGCAGGGTTGTAAGTATGAGCTGAAGCTATGATTTCTTCTCATCCATAAATCAGGCACTTAATTACTTCCTTTAGTTTTCCAACCAAGGGCATCTACTTAATCAGCCCGATCTGCAACAAATCAGGCAAATAATTAGTATCTTTGCCAGTTTGTATATTTGGTGCCTTGCATACCCAAGACAGAAGGACTCCCACTTAGTCTCATAGAAAGTTCTGAGACATCTTAAGTTGTTCCATGTCCTGTAAGCAACCTCCCATCACATAATAACCTCCTTTATCCCTGCCTCTGAATTAATCCCAGCCCAGGAAACTAACATCTCTAATGGAATGCTGGGATGCCAGCTGGCACGTACCATTTTGTCGTGGACTGTAGGGGATGCTGGATAGTTGAAGGGGAACACTCCTGCAGGGACAGGCCTCCTGTCACCCAGATAATCATACTGAGGAAAGAGAAGAAATCATACACATGCATGAGTGGTTCATATCTCTTGCTCAAACTATGCAGGGCAGCTATAATCCCGCCCATCTTCCTCAGAGTACAAAACAGTAATCCTGGGGTATGATCAGTGCAGTACAGAAATGGAGAGAACAGATGGCTAGGCAGGGTCACTGAGAAAGTTCTGGTGGATAATGTCAATTAGGAACACCAATGAGTTGTATCCTGGATATGAGACAAAGATACTTTCTGGAAAAGAGTAACTGGTTCTACAAACTGGACCTAAACATTGTTTTATTAGGAGAGGAAGAAAAGAAAGGGCATGTTCATCTGGGCTCCTGCCCTTAAATCTTCTATTGCTACTCAGTTCATGGGCTGCCTCTGCCCTTGATTTTGATTATATTAACCTGCAGTTCATGCTTATTAAACCTACAGGCTAAATAGTGATAAACAATGCTTTATTCTTTATCAGCATTCCTTTTAATATCATCTCCACACAGCTAAAACACACCAGTTCCCTTCAGTCTTCATATGTTGTCTGAGATGAACTGCTGAGGATCTGGAACCACTGATACCTAGTCTTCACTTTGAATGAGGGCTTATTATAGTTTAGTCCAGATCAGGGTTTTTTTGAGGAGACGAACAGGAACACAGTTCCAGCTGGCTTGGCATCAGGGGGTATGGTCTAATATGCAAATGAGTTCCTGCTGGGCTTTTTCTGGAAAAAAAAGCCCTGTGTGAAACAATGGTGATATCAGGGGTTGTGGCCTAATATGCAAATGAGTTCTTGATTCCAAAAGCCCTTGTTTTCTGTCTCCTGAGTCATGTTAAAGAAATAATAGGATGTATTAAAGCATGTGCAGATTTGTGATTCCTTTCTACAGAATGACCAGAATAAACCTTAACATGGGATTAGGCCAATGACTTCTGGGACAAAACTGCCAGCTCCAACAATTTTTGTTTTAGAAATTAAGCATTGTTTATGTCCATCTCTGACACTTCCTCTTTATACAAATAATCCTGAAGTTGTAGTCCAGCACTGCTTTTCTAATACATTCTATCAATACACATCTCAACCAAGAATATACTGATGAACATACCTGAAACTGCAATCGTAATTTTAGCCATCTTTGTTAATATTTGCCAGTTTCAATAGGCAGAAGACATGCTGACATAAGTAAAGATTTGGTCATCAGGAGTGTGCTAGTGATCCTACAGCAGGAGCCCCCAACATAGTGCTCATGGGCACCATGTTACCCACTGATACCTTTTCTGGCACCTGCCAAGTATTTTTAGGAAGTGGGTGGTGCCAGGTTGAGTTTTTGCCCAACAAGCTTCTGACTGACTATTGAAGTTTTGATTGGCTGCTCAGATTTTTTTAATATGTTGCTTTGGCACCAGCTGCCGCCATAGCACACAGATCTGCACTGTGCTAATGAAGTTAAGCTGTGGTGATCTTTCTGTGGCTGTCTCTGCCTCCTGCAGCAGCCATTTGAGGGCAGTCATTTTGTTGCTGTGCCCACCATGCCGTGTCAGAATTCTGAATGTGCCTGTAGGCTCAAAAAGGTTGGGGACCCCGTTCTGTAGCATCCCCTTGTGATTCTATTACTGTCCTTCTTCTGAAGGATGACAGGAAACACTGAGGAGGACAGGGATAGAGTCATGTGGGGGTTACCTTTGGGGAACTGACTGATCGCCTCATCATGTAGGTTGTTGGCTCAGCATAAATCTCCTCACTCCGGGCAGGCATTCTTTCAAACCGGGCGCTGGGTGACCTGACTGGGGAGTATACCCTGGCTCTGTTGTAGGAACCTTGGCTTGGTGAGCGAGGGACCGACCGGGAGCGAGGCTGGAGTGACATCCTGCGTAAAGAGCCTGAAGCAGCATCCATTTCATCATAGTAAACTGGCTGTCGTGTGGGGCCTGGGATCCAGACAGGCACATCCTGTCTGCCATAGCCAGGCTGTTCCTTCCAGTCACGCAGTTGGTACGTGCCACTGTTGCGGAAGGAGTGTCGCTTGTCATCCACAGACCACTGAGGGCTCACACGTTCATAGGCAGGCATAGAGCAGATGCTGTCAGGACGCACACCAGGAGGGTAATACTGGTAATCCTCAGAGAACTGGGGGGAGTATGGGGGATAGTAGTCAGGAACTCTTCGGGACATTGGGTAGAACCTGGTGGGGCTAGATACCCCAAAGGAAAGAACAAGAAGAAAGTAAATTATGAATCTATCAAGAAAGAAAAACCTATAATGTTCTGATCAGCTCTTTTGCTTCACCCCATCTTATCTGCTGGACACTGGACTAAATCCAAAGATGAAACCAATCTAGTATAGAACCTAGTTTGTAATTAAAGCTTCTGAGGTGCCTTCTAAAGGTGGTGTTAATAATAACAGATATGATCCCCATTTTTAGCCATATATACTGGGGTGTCCTCAATTATACCCTTATTTAATAATATGTCTCCAATGTTCTCATTATTAGATAGGAGTTATGAATTGGATTAACAAAATGTATGTGCCTGTTTTTTATCCCATAAAAAGATCAAATTTACGTGATTCAGTTCTGCTGAAAGCCACAGTACAACTTTAACGTATATCTTTAGAGACCTCCCTCAGCCTAGTAAGCAAGGCCTATAACTTCAAACTACACCACCTTACTTATGGTCAGCCTTCTGTTGTCCATCTTTCAGAAAAGAAATAGGACACTAGGACTCCAGGACATAACATGCATTGTCTGTAGAGGTTTCAAATGGATCGACAGGATAAAATACATGGACAGGAGTGCTTTCAGTTCACGGGCCAGAAAAGTAGGGGAAGCTGAGAGTAGAGGAGGAATGTTTCTACAGTACTGGTACAATCCTAAGCACTTCTGCTCACAAATCAGTTCCATTTTATTCAATGAGGCTTGTTCCCAAGTGTTTAGGAATGCAGCTTATACCAGGGATTGGAGAGGAGCCAATCAAGTAATTATATCCAATTTTTTAAAAATTCATTTGTCTATCATTAAGGCTGGTGCTAAAAACATATCCCTAAAACCAGTCAGCTGCCTTAAGACTGAGTGTAACTACAAGTGGGGCAGTAGCTTTTGGTGTTGTTTTACTTCAGCCAATGCGCCTGCTTGCTTAGTCATCAAGTAGGACCACTATCTTTTTCTCCGGACCCATCTACACTAAACATAAATCAGTTATCAGCTACTTAATAGGTATGCCCAAAGGTACTGAAAACTCTTTGTTAAGGCAGGTTCAAATGTTATGCTGCCCCATGTCAAGTTCACAAAAGTACATCTACGTAGAAAAAAACTGAATATAGGTATTGTAACGTTTAAAGCTGCTAACTGTATTGATCATACTGATCCTCTGAAATGTCTTCATGCCAGCACATCGTATTTATAGTACCAGGAGGGAGACTCTGCACAATCAGGCCAATCCATCTAGTAAGCTGTTCACAGCAGGCTCCACATGGGAGCAGTAAGGTTTGAATCAGACCTCAGAAATTATACCCCACAAAAATTATTGGTTCCCAGTACACTCTGGGGGAAGATGAAAGGCAAGGACACCATGTCAGCTATACTGGCATAAGTCTGTGGTGTAGATGTCCTTTTCTCACTCTGTTTAGTGGGGAGCCTAATTCTCAGAGAGAGGAGCTTTCTGGGAGTGTTCAGCCATCTTACCTTTGGAGATCCTCAGGAGGTACGGCCCCACGGCGCAGGTTTACCCACTGCTGCAGCTGTGTCATGGAGCTCTTCCTCTGGGCAATCTTCTCAGGATTGGTGCGGGGAGCAAAACTCCGACGAGGCACAGCAGTCTCACCATCATGTTGTGGGTAGGCCATGCTGCCAGGTCGACTAGGAGATGAATATTGCCAGCCATTTGGCTGCGTTTGCCTTTCCACCCCAGGTGGCACATGGGAGGCTTCAGGATAAGGGCTTAGAGGCTCAGAGGGCATTTCTTGACTCACAACGCCATTAGCTTTCACCAATGACTCTTTCTTGCTCTCTACTCGCTCTGGTTTCCTTTCAATCTTCTCTGAGCCACGGCCATCACCTTCACCCCTGGTCTTGGCTTCTGGCTCAGCTTTGGCAGACTCCCTGGCTGGAACACTGCGGTGGTGGTGGTGCTGGTGGTTCTTGCTGAGGGAGGGGGGATATTTTCAGAATCAGTCTTCTCATGCCTGCTAAGCATTTAAAAAGGTCACTGACAGCTATGGGTTGGCCACTCCATCTCAGGGAATGGATTCTAGCCTATGTGTTATGGTGAATCTCTCAAAAGCATTCCATTGCTAACTTTGCAGTTTAAACTACAATGTTCATTGTCTCCTCCCAAGAGGCCTGCATTTCAAATTTCTAAAAATTCTAGAACCTTTGTTTCCCACATCTAATTTGAGGGCCATCAACCTTTTTTTTAATGCATTGTCTATTTTAGAGAGTTTGTAGAATCTTTCGGGCTCAAGTGCCGTGTTCTACTGGAGAAAGTTTTTCTTCCAGATGTTTCATTCTCGGCTGCAGAGAACATCCTCAGTGGCGTTGCAGCCAGAGCAGGCGTTCTGACCTTCTTGGCTGCTGTGCATTGAGTGAGGCCAGGGCTGCTGGAGAGCTGCTATTTCTAGGCTGGAGGGGGTGTGGTGAAAGGGCAATAGGTTTGTGGATGTGCCCATTGTTTGGTGGGGCTTCCTGGAAGGGTAGTGATAAGGAAACTGGCTGTTGAATGTGACCATTGTTCTGTGTTAATTGCTGGGAGGGTTGAAAGGGGTGTGAAGATAAGGAAGATGGTTGTTGACTGTGCTGATTGTTCTGTGGTCTCCTTCTTGAAGTGCATGTTCAGCTACAGCTGATTTTTCTGGCTGAAACAAATGACAGTGTCTCTTGTGTTCGGTGAGGCGGGTGTTGATACTGCGTTGGGTAGTGCCTCAGGTTGGGTAGTTGGGTACTGCGTTGGGTAGTGCCTCACCTCAAGAAGGAGACCACGTCATCCACTTTGAAAGAACTGAAGTCCTTTCTACGGCCTCACATTATCATACCCATACCCGCCTGAACAGAGAAGCTATTGAGATCTACAAACACCAGCACAACTTTAACAGAAAGGAAGAAGGCATTTCCATCCACCAATCTTGGTATCCAGCTCTGCAAAACACCCTACAGACTATAAACTGCAGAAATTCAAAGAACAACCAGTACATTCCACAGAACAATTAGCACAGTCAACAACCATCTTCCTTATCTTCACACCCCTTCCAACCCTCCCAGCAATTAACATAGAACAATGGTCACATTCAACAGCCAGTTTCCTTATCACTACCCTTCCAGGAAGCCCCACCAAACAATGGGCACATCCACAAACCTATTGCCCTTTCACCACACCCCCTCCAGCCTAGAAATAGCAGCTCTCCAGAAGCCCTGGCCTCACTCAATGCACAGCAGAGCGCCTGCTCTGGCTGCAACGCCACTGAGGATGTTCTCCGCAGCCGAGAACAAAACGTCTGGAAGAAAAACTTTCTCCAGTAGAACACAGCACTTGAGCCTGAAAGATTCTACAAACCCTAATGATGTTACCAGCCGTGAAAACCTGAAATCTTTGATATTTTAGAGAGCTTTGTACCTTTTCTACTTCTGCAAGATCTACAAATCCTGTTTACAATAATAACTTGTTCTGACAGCCCCCCTCCCCCCAAAAAAGTTTTGTGAAAAACATTAAATTTATAATTGGGAGGGGGGGGGTTATACTGTTATACTGATACCAGGGTATCAACAAAAGACCAGAGGATGAAATCCAACTTTTCAGAATGCCAGCCTATTTCACTAACAGCCATTCATTCCTGCTTGTATCCATTGATTTTACCATAATTCAAAGGAATACAAAGTTGCACTTCCATTGACAAGGGTGGGGGTCATGTTCCAAAGAAAGCAAGGTTGTTTACAGTAGCAAAGAGTGAGCACACATGCTAGAACTGCATCCACTGGTCACAGCATCATTTCTCTGCATAGCTTGTGAAGAAAATCACAAACACATAGGCTATGTCTATACAGTTGGGAAGCCTGGCAAAAGCAGGATATACTAAGCCTACATGCATATACTTTGTATGCTCATGCAGTATGTTCGCAAATTCTGTTGAATGAATGTAGGAATGGGGGAGTGGCGGAGACAGAGTGCACAATCTTGCTTTCTCCCTCTATACATTCACACTTGTCTAATACAACTTGTGACTATAGCCAACTACAAGAAGACTGACAGTATTGGCCACATCCTATAGTGTCATTTTTTCCCTGGAGAGCTGACCTCTGAGTGGGTGGGATTTGCACCCGAGCAGCCTCGCCCATGGCTTGGATCCAAGACTCCTGCTCCTCGTTGTTCTCAGCACTGAAGAAGTAAGTCCGAATGCCAGCGTGCTCAGCCTGAGGAGAGAGTGACTTCTTGTTACTCCCTCGTGTCTCTTCCATCCAGCACACAGTCACCTGTTGAGTAGGTAGAAGTGCACAGAAGGAGAGAGCGCAGATTAGTCTCTATGTCATAGTTTAAGATTACACGGGATCATAGGTAAAATTGGACCTACTTTCCTGTAGCCTCATTTCTGTTACATAGAAGCATAGTCTATGAAGCTTTAACCAGTTTTATTTACAGTGAAAAAGTTTGTTTTCAGCTCATATATCTAAATGGTTGTACTTTCTTTGATGAGAGTATGCATTCAAAAAAATTCTGTTAAAGTGCTGGATTTTCCTTTCAGACTTTTCCAGATTAAAACTGTGTGGAAATTTTATCTTTTGATATTTTAAGTTTCTGTTCCATCGCAAATTGGGAAATGCCACAATTGTCAAGGGGATGAAATATGTCCACAAGCAGCTCAATCATGTAAATGACATGACAGACAAAGGCCTTGATCCAGAAAGACAAAGAAGTCACTTGCATGCACCACTGGAAGTTGGATGATAGTTGCCCCATTGCTCCCCAGCAGCATACTTCTACATGCATGAGCCCACATTCAGAGGGGAAAAACATGCAAAAATCTGGTTTACATAGATCACCCTTGTTGAACTGGGGTACAGGTGCATGTACAATGCAAATCAGTAATAGGGAGAGTATTCCCTGGAGTATCTGTCAAACACAACGTCAACAGTCCTAAATGTGATCCAAAATAGGGATCAGGTGGGGACGGGCTCTCCCTGTTTCCTTTAACATTGGGCTGCTTCACATATTAGGAATACAGTAAAAACCTGTTTTGATTTACAGTGAAGCCTGTTGTATAAGAAAGAAAGAAAAACTTTTTAAAAAATGACCACAAAGGAAGTCAAGGTCAATTATAAAGCCTTGTGGAGAGTTGAAAGAAGCAAATATTCCTTTCTGATCCACAACATGAGAAGTTGTACTTGGGTATTTTCCCAAATGTTTTAGATTTATTTGGAATACACTTGTACTGCAGACTGTTTGTATTTGATACTAGCAAATTGTCCTTCGTGATCACAGGCAAGGATGGGTGGGAAGAAGACCTGGGTTGCACAGATCCCCAGAGGAGTTCATTCAGTGCAGTACCTGGTGGCTCCTCAGCACAAAAATATATTGCACCTGCTTGCAGGATCCCCTGGGATTATGCTTTCACTGCAACACTGTCAATCATCTCAATGAATTAAAGGAGGTTCACTCAAGGGCATCACTGGGTTACATATCTACCTCCATCCTTGATGACTCCAATGACTGGGGTGAGGGACAGATTTTGGGCAGCTAAATCCCAGAATGCAGTCTGTCTGATTAGCCCTACAGAAGTCATTTCTTGTTTAGGATTGACAACCTCCAGGTTAGACCTGGAGATCTCTTGGAATACATATGATCTCCAGACTACAGGGATATTTTCCCTGGATAAAATGGCTGCTTGGAGGGTGGACTTCATGGCATTATACTAGGATTGCCAAGACCAATTAAAGAAAAATCTGGGGACTTTGGGGGTGGAGCCAGGAGACATTGGGGGTGGAGCCAGGAACAAAGGTGTGACAAGCATAATTGAACTCCAAGGGAGTTCTGGCCATCACATTTAAAGGGACAGCACACCTTTTTAAATGCCTTTCTTCCATAGGAAATAATTAAGGATAGGGGCACTGTATTTGGGGCTCATAGAATTGGACCCTCTGGTCCAATCATTTTGAAACTTGGGGGGTACTTTGGGGAGAGGCACTAGATGCTGTACTAAAAAATAGCCCCCCCAGAGCCCCCCAATACCCACAGATCAATTTCCTATTATTTCCTATGGGAATCGTTCTCCATAGGGAATAATAGAGTGCCCAGTAGACATTTCCCTCCCCCCACGCTTTCTAAAGGGGGGGAGGGCCTCCAAACCAGGGAATCCCCTGCCCCCTCCCTCTCTCTCACACACAAATACTTACTAGATCTTCTTCCTGCAGAACTTTCCTTGCTGTGAAAACGAAAGCAAAAGAAAGGGAGGGGCCGTTCTCCATGGAAACTATTACTAACCCTTTCCAATGAAGCCCTTCCTGTTTCCTGCGCAGCCTTGAAGGCACACATTTTACAAACGGATCAGTTTGCAGGTTTCTAAACCTGCAGGAGCTCTACAACTACATGATGCCTAAACGCATGTTCTCCCCCCCTCCCCCCGCTTCCGGATTTTTGGAGAGCAGGGGAGGAGGCCACCAGGTCGGGGGGGGGGGGTTGGGAAGCCTACATTATACCCTGCTGATGTCCCTCCCTTCCAGAAACCCCACCATCCCAGGGTCAAACCCCAAATCTCCAGGCACTTTCCATCCTGGAGTTGGAAAACATATCCTGGTAGAATGTGACACAACCTAAGAATAAGAAGCTGGGTACTTGCAAGGATTGGGGTGGGGGAAGTCTCATTTCCCCTCCCCTGAAACCTCCATAGTCTCTCTCATTTTCCTGCTTCCTTCTCTCCTTCCCATCTGCCCTCTACCTTTATCTGCCCTCCTGTCTGCAGCTTTCCTTTCTCCCCCCCTCCCCTGACACCCTCTCTCTGAGAAAACTCTGACCAAGTTGCACAGTGCCCACTGAGCTTGGCCCAGTTGCATAATGAGGAACCCACAAGGACTTCAGGGTTCCCAGCTCCAGGTTAGGAAGCACCTGGACATTTGGGGGGTGGGCCCTAAGGAAAGCAGGGTTTCAGGAGAGGAGAGACTTTAGTGAGATACAATGCCATAGAGTCCACTTCCAAAGCAGGCACTTTCTCCAGGTGAACTGATCTTTGTCACCTGGAGATCAGTTGTAATCCCAGGAGATCTCCAGCTACAAATTGGAAGCTGGCAAATAAGGAAAATGCAAGGGTAGACCATCAAAACATTCTAAAAAATTCACAAGCACCAGTAGACACCAGTCTATTGAAACATAATCATAGTAAATACAGATAATGAAATAGAATTGGTGGTCACAATTCAGATACAGGTAATAAGAAATAAATATCACAATTCAATAAACATTTTTAAATAGTAAGCATGAATCCAACAAGAGACTCCTCTGTGTTCCTTCATATAATAGTGTTCAAGAGAGGTCTCATGGAAGCTATTACATGAAGGAGCACAGAGTAGTCTCTGTATTTACTATGGTTATGTTTCAATACACTGATGTCTACTGATATTTATGAATTTTTGAGATTTTTTTTGATGGTCTACCCTTGCATTTTCCATATTTGCACATTTCACATGCTTGGGGTCCCTATTGTTTCACTTGTTACCACCTGGAAGTTGGCAAACCTAACTTGCAGGGGGCACCTCACTTACCTCTGTATCCTCTCTCTACACTATTTTCTCCTTCCTGCCTCCTGTCAGCTCCCATATTATCATCTATCCTTGCTTCCTTCTCTATCTCCCACCCAACAACCTACCTGTTGAACAGGAGCAAGCAGCCAGTCCTAGGCAAGTCATGAAAGTTCATGTAGCAGCAAGTCAATGGCTGCTGCCAAGCCTAGCCCCAAAGAGTTCTCTCTTAAAGGCCAAAACAGCCCTGGAAAAGGTCCCTCCCCATCTCCCTGACTTTTCCTGACAGCAGCCAAGGCTTGGACACGGTTGTAGTTGCCGATCAATGGATACTGTAGTTGCTTATCAATGGAAACTTTCTTAAAACTATAAGTACTCCTTTTATTATTTGGGTTTTTTAAATCCTCCCATTATTATTGTTATTTTTTATTTCAAAGTTTTCTGTAAACCTTGGGGAATTCTAAGGCTTGTAGAAAGACCTGTATTTGTTTGTCCATTGTCCCAATCTACAGAATTAAGTATTCAAATATGAGGTTACATTGACAATTAGATATATTGATTATACAAATGACATTTTCCTCATCTCTGAGTACATATATACAAATGCGGAAGATGTTCAATGAGGAAAATCCCCTATAATTTTTTTTCTAGCGTGAGCTATGCTTCCATCCAAACAGCAGTAACCTATGTGGCACCCAATATTACTCTTCAAAGAAAAACACTTTCCATTCCTAAACCTAATAAAACCTGAGCAAAACCTTCCCAAGATATATGTCCAAGGTGACTAGAATTTATTGAACACCCCCCCCCCGATCTGCAGCATGCCTATTTTAATGATACTGATTTTTTTTAAAAGAATATTTTTTGCATTAAAATGGCTTTCATTATGATATAAATGAAATCTTTTGCAGAAAATATGTGGGGAGTTTTACTGGTTGTGGCAGCCAAGGTTGATTAATGACCAATTATCCCTCAGTGCTCTTATATATTTGACATTCTGGTCAATCTTTTGTTCAAGGGAATCAATATTTTCTGCAGCTTCAGTGTAGCTCTTCTATATCAAGAGATATTTGTATGTGTGGCCTAGCCATGTATTTTTTATGTGCAAGGCGCATATGGCAAGTATGTTCAGACAATCTGTGTCCCTATTCCATTACACATATATATCTCTATATTCCCATCAGTTTTCATTTTCAAAGGATTTTCTAAGGTTTTAATCAGACAGGCAAAACAAATCCAGGCTTTCCCCATCCCACCTTCCTTTAGGAATGATTGGAGGTGAATAAAGCATGCAGGACAATTTGCACTCATCAGTCTTGATCTTTTCTTTGTGGCATGCATGCATTTGGAAACGTAAGGAATATACTACCTATTTGGTGCCTGGGTGATGGCATTGCAGATGGGGTATCAGAAGAGATCTCCTGTCCGAGGGATCCTCTCACGGAAAAAGAGGGAAGATAGAGAACAGGTCAGCCACACCCAACAAGCAATTCAATGGGGAGGAGTCTCAAGCAAGCAATGTGGCAGCAGGGGTAGGGGTAGAGTACGTCATCATGGAAAGGAAGCTGACACAGAACTGTGAACATGTTCAGTGTTTTCTCAATATGAGAGAATCATCCCTGTCTAACCCTTATTCTGTGAGAATTTAAATCTTATCCCATGGTCTGGTCTTAGTACATATGTTAGGTCTGGAGACATAACACAATCACACGCAAGTTCTCCTCAAGTCCTATTCATGTGGTGCTTCATTCGGATAAGTAATATGGTGCACATTGAGAAGGAGCTTCAGCATTCTTCTCTACATTATTTTTCAAACTGAAACTGTCTTTGGGCTCTCCCAACAAGCTCAACAGTGCTCCCACTAGGACTGTTTCAAACTGCAAAAATTGTTCAGAGGAAAAACTGAAGCCCCTTCTCCATGACCACAACGGTCTTAATCATGATCCACTACTAAACACATCAGAATTGAGGAGAACCCACAACTCATGTGTAATTACACAACGTGTGTAAGTACTATGATAGATTATCCACTCAATGGCTGGGTCCAGACTGGCAGCTTGGGGCGGTAGCCTCCCATCCTGGAAGAAGTCTGGCAGAGGGCAAAGCACGCTGGGGGCAGGCAGGCTGCATGTCACCTGCTGCTGGGACAGGAATGGGCTGCATGAACTCTGGGGGAGTAGTCAGACCACTTGAGTGGTGCTTCCCAAGTGCTCCATGGCCATTCAGAAGGCCAAGAAGCAGCAGGGAAGTGCTGTGGAAATTTGCTACCACTTAGGAAGTGGTAGCTTTTTAAGCCGCCTCAATGATGCCAGAAGATGGGGTGAGTACTGGAGTGGGACAGTTGCCAGATGTGCACATCTGAACATTCTTTTTTAATCCATCTGGGGGCTGTCCCTGTGTCACCTCAAATTGACTGTCTGGACCCAGCCAATTATGGATTTTGCCTCCTAAAATGAATTTGTTGTCCCATTCGTGTTTTTAACAAATGAAGGGACAACATCCAGAGGTGACCAGAGAACATTCTTCCTTATGTTGCTGCCCAATGTATACTGAAAGCTGTGGAAAAGTACCACATTTGCTCGCTTCATTTACTTAAAAAGAATTTGGTGCTTATTTATTCAAATGTTCATATCCAGTTTTTCCTCATGGTTCTATATGCAAGACTGTAATCCTATTATGGGGAAATTAATTTCACTGAATTTAGGGGAACTTGCTTCTGAATAAACATGACTATATCGCCAGCTAGAAGATACCTTTCTGTTGACTACTCAGTGTGCTCTACAGGTTTGTGATGAAGAATTAACAATGGTATGTGCATTTCAATAGAGAATGGGAATATTAGATTCTTATCAGTATCTCCAGTGGTCAGCCTTTCTCACAAATACACTCTTCCCTGGAATCATTAGTTATTTTAAATATTTATACCTCACCTCTCCATAAAGATTGTAAGTTCATGGCAACTTACAATATGGAAATTCCACACAACAAAAAGCATAAAAACACAAATATAAACAACTAGCAGTACACAACATACAACAGCAGCAGCCCAAGGATTAACACCACATTGGATCAAAACCACAGCACTTTAAAACAGCAGCAGCAGCTTTATTAAAACAGCATCCAGTTAAAAATGTAGCATTGAAGTAAGAATGCTCAGCCTGAAAACATCACAGCAGTAAAAATCACTCATTCAAAAGCTTGGTGAAATAATTATGTCTTTGCTTGGTGCCTGAGGGATTGCAAAACTGGTGTCTGGCAAGTCTCTGTAGAACTGGATTCTGCAACCTTGGCATCACCTGCTGCTGATGTTCACCCACCTAGCTGTTGCTCACAGGAAAACAAAGCAGAGTTTGTGAAGGTGATCTCAACTGCCAGGCAGGAACATTCTTAGGTACTCTGGTCCCTTATGAAGGCACTAAGTATGATACACAAGTTCAAGAGCTGATCAGATCCTAGTGTGTCAGACTAGGCTTTGACAACTTTCCAGTATCTCTAGGGTGGCCAGCTCTGAGCTGGGAAATAGTTGGTGGTTTGGGGGGTGAAGCCTGAGAGGGGTGGGGCTTAGGGAGGGGGGACTTCAATGGGGTATAATGTCATAGAGTCTACATTCCAAAGCAGCCATTTTCTCCAGGTGGAGACACAGTGGCACTGCTACACAGGGAGAGATTCACTATCCGCATCAGATGCCCAGACAGACAGAGTTCCTGAATCCTTCAGGGTATTCAGTTACCTCATAGTAGTCCATCTGATCTTCTTTCTGTCAGCCCCAGAATCTAAACTGTGTTTGCATTTCATATGTTTGTTCACACACGTGCCTGTCCACTCGCTTCAGCAAAAAGGGGTGATCATCTTGGCCAAGCCCTTACGGGTTTCTCAGTCAGAGCCATTAAAGTCCACTGAGGAGAATATCTGCATTCATTAATGAACATTACTATTCCTTTTATCATGTAGGGAAGGCTGATTTCCACAATATTTGCATAGCTGTGTACACCACTACAAGAGTACCTTAGTAATAATAATAATAATAATAATAATAAAATTTTATTTATACCCCGCCCTCCCCACCGAGGCAGGCTCAGGGCGGCTTACAGAGTGTGGCAAAAGCCATGTTAAACAATAAAACAATTATACATTTCAGTACCATTTAAAATTACCATTAAATTTACATAATATAAAAATCTAAAATCAATCTAAAATAATCTTATCTTATTGCTAACCCGATTGTTGATGTTAGTGATGGCATGGTGTTCATTTCAGGTTTCATCTTGGAAGGCTAGCCGGAAGAGGGCGGTTTTGCACGCCCTACGGAATTGGCTAATGTCCCGTAGGGCCCGCACCTCTTCCGGCAGCTGATTCCACCATTGGGGTGCTTTTATAGAGAAGGCCTGTTCTCTGGTTATTTTTAGTTTGGCCTCCTTTGGCCCAGGTACTTCCAGAAGGTTTTGTGAGCTGGATCGCAGTGCTCTCTGGGGAACATATGGAGAGAGGCGGTCCCTAAGATAAACAGGTCCTCGGCCATATAGGGCTTTAAAGGTAATAACCAGCACCTTGTAACGAACTCGGTAAATAACTGGCAGCCAATGCAGTTCTCGCAGCCCAGCCTGCACATGTTCCCACCGAGGTAGGCCCAATAGCAGTCTGGCTGCTGCATTCTGCACTAGCTGCAGCTTCCGGGTTCGGCACAGGGGCAGCCCCATGTAGAGGGCATTACAGTAGTCTAGCCTCGAGGTGACCGTTGCATGGATCACTGTTGCCAGGTCATTCCACTCCAGGAAGGGAGCCAACTGCCTCATCCGCCTAAGGTGGAAAAAGGCGGATTTGGCAGTGGCTGCTATCTGGGCCTCCATTGTCAAGGAAGTACTGTTTTAATGGCAGCCTGATCTTTTCCACCTCTGCAGATGCAGTTGCACAGGCAAAATCTTGGACTATGGTAAAAAACAGCAACATTCTCTCACCATCAAATGAGGGAAAGATGTTCTGCTCTACTCCACTTGCTCTCAAAACTAAGTTATAAGCCACCTGCAAACCTCTTAAGCTGAGCTAGTACAGGGTCACCCACAGCTGTTAGGATATGATGCCAGGGGGTATAAGAGGCCTCACTTCTCCACACTCCTTCCCTGAAAAGTGCCTTGCGTGGCATGTTTTTACCACCTTTGGATTTCTTCCTAGAGCCAATGCAGGACAGAAAGCTGTTGTTGCCTTGTCGTAGGATGCAGCTCCAGTGAGTCAGTGACTGGTACAGAAGAAAGCAGACAAGAGCTGCATCCACACATCATTCGCGATTTGACAGTGTGCACTTGTAGCAGTTACACACCTCCTGGATGAGCTTGTCCACATAGAAGAATTCAGTTGCAATGAACTGTACAATGCAATGATATCCAGTGACCTGTCGAATCAGCCCAGGTTTTCTTTTGTGCCTGTGTTTGGAAGTGATTGATTAGACCTATACTCAGTTGCTGTGATTCAGTACACTATATAGCATTGGGCTGATAAGTATAAAACTCTGGGAGGGTGGGTGGGTGTGAACACATTAGCAAGTACTCAAGTTGTGAAAGTCTCTGCATGAACCAAGTTACAGATAAAAATGTCTGAGTAGATTGCGAAGGAGTGGCACTAACTGTACAGTTGCAGCTCCATGTTTCCTCATCTGACACTTGGAAAGGTTGTTTATTCTCCCAGGGGGAAATCCTACCTTTGCCCCATCTCCTGGTGTTTGCATTTCACAGGTTGTTCACTGCTCCTTTAGAGTCACACCCCTTGCACAGAAATTTGATGAGTACAAACTAATTATGTGCTAAGCAAATTGCAATGCAGTGCCTGTCTTTAATACTCTAGTTGAAACTAGTTAAAGAGGAAGACAGAAAAGGAAACTTCTTGCACATCTGACACTTAGGGCAACCTAATTATAGCATTGCTACAGGGGCAGTTCCAAAACAATGCTAGCTTTCCTAAGGCTGCTGTCTTTATTGAGAAGGATAAGAAAAGAACAAGAATGTAAAATCAACAAAGAATAATTCTCAGTAAACAAGGAAATTGCTTCTAACCATGAGATTCAAAGTATGATTTTATTACTACCTGGGTTCAGATTTTCACTCACCCATAAATGGCCTTTGCAAAGTCACTATTAGTCTAATCTACTTCACAGGAGATCAACACAGATGACTTTGGATATGCCACCCTGTGTTCACGGGAAGACTGGCCAGATATACAGTATTTTTTGCACCATAAGACTCACTTTTCCCCCCCAAAAAAGTGGAGGGAAAAGTGTGTGCGTCTTAAGGAGTGAATACTGCAAAAAATTCACACAAATGCCTCTAAATTCACACAAACGGCTCTAAAAACTAGGTGCGTCTTATGCTCAGGTGCGTCTTATGGAGCGAAAAATACGGTAAACGTGACAGCTAAATAAATCATTTATAAAAAGTGACAACTCCCCCCACACCCTTTGCTACACCTAGTAATTCTGAGGACTAAAGAGATTTAAAAACATTTCCAGTTCCTACCCTGTGTGAGTGCTAAGAGTTGCTAACTGGCCATGAGATAAAAGTCCTGTCTTTTTATTAGAGACTTAATGTATGTAAATAGGCAGCTGAAGGTTTTAAAGGCATGGAAGTAAATAATGGCCCATTAGGATGTTATTAAAGGGACAGGGCATTTTCCTCCATGCCAGTTTGCAAATGTAGTGATAACCACATAAAAGGAAAAAAGGAGGCAAACTCTAGACAGACTACCCCTCCCTTCCCCCACTACTCAGTTATACTCTATCATTATTGTTACTTTTATAAACCTTGTTTGCAAAACATGCACAAAATAATTAAAACCCAGATTTTTCTTTTCAGTGGCAGGATTGTCTCCTGTGGAGCAAAGCTCTACCCTGACCCTTTGGTCTGACAGGTAGTCAGGATGTGATCAATGGGAACAAGAAGTGCTCCCATGGCTCTTCATGTTTTGTAGTTTGTAAAGAGTTTTTATAATAAAGGCGACAGTCAACAAGACACATTTTCCCTCAGAGGCCTCAACTCTGAAAAAGCCTCAGAGACCATATGAGTTTGAGGGACTGCATCTAGAAATAATGCACTTTCCCAGCTACTGTCTTCTCTTTTGGCCAACCCTCTCTTCTTGGCAGGAAACCAATGCCATTATTCAGAGAGTGTGACTAGCAATTCCATACAACTCTGCAAGGACAACATGGACGTTACATAAGATGACAGAAGTCCCATTGGCAATTCTATTGTTGGTCTAAAGGTAGTTTGTCTGCCTGGCTTCTGTAGCAGAATCATTTCCAATGGGAAACAAAAAATGGACTGTAGTCTCTTTAGCCTAATATATCCTTGAACATTATGAAGAACTACAGAACTTTAAAATCCTCAAAGCATCTCGCATACATTATTTCAGTAATCCTTACAACAACCCTACAAGGAAGACCAGTGTTAATATTTCTATGGCCCATTCCACATATGTACTTTACCTTGGATATACAGTCATGTTACAATGTTTCTAATGTTTCATTTGGCAACTTGTTTTCTCTATGTCAGGTCAATGTTGGAGTTTTGTTGTGTTTTTTGCATTCCCCCCAGAGCATTTATTGGGTCATTTTATTTTCAAGCTGATTGCAAGTCAGCTTGATGCCATGTGCGAAATGATTGAATTGTTATTTTTCGCAGCAGTGATCTACGCCCCCTTTGAACATCCTCCTCTGTATACACACCCTCTTCAACCTTTTCCATCCTCCTTCCCCTTCACCCTTTTCCTCTCTGGTGATCGATCTATCTATCTATCTATCTATCTATCTATCTATCTATCTATCTATCTATCTATCTATCTATCTTCTATCTATCTATCTATCATCTATCTATCTCTATCTAGTTTAAATGGAGATTAGTGATAGTGTGTTAATGATAACTATTGTTTTTAGATGATCACATGTGTGATAGTGCATTAATGTGTTATTTTAAAGGCAAACATTCACCCTTTCACAATTTTTATTATTCTTATTCTGAGTTCGGATCATTTGGATTATTCTCCTGTAAACCCTAAACTGCCACCTAAATTATCCTTTCCCTTGCATCATGCCAATGGCATCAATGTTTGCAAATGCTCTCTACTGTGATATGCTCACACTACTACAAGTGTGCTAATTTCTTCAGCATCATTCACAATTTCATTCTCCGCCTTGCCTTTTTCTATCTTTGGTTTTAGTAATCCCATTCAACCCAGGCTACTTTTACTGTCTCCTTTGCCTAGGGTGCTATGTAATTTTTAGTAGTCAGGAGTGGGGATTTTTTTCATATTATTTTGCTGTGCATATCACTCTTATTTGTGTTTATTTATCTTTATTGTAATGGACTTTCATCAGTATGTTACTCAGAATAGTGCAGGTTACCACATTATCAGTGGTCATGTTGTAGTAGTCTTTTTAAAAAAACAAGTGACTATTAGGTGACCAATCTCAATTTAGTGCTAGTGCACAGTATTGCTATTGCACCTGCACCAATTTTTAGAAGGGAAAGGTGATCTCACGGCAGAGATGATTACATTACTAATGTCCACCACCCTCAAGTTTTAAAACCAGACTGCACTGTGGGTGCAAATAGAAAAATAAGGAATTTACAGCAGGGAAGGGTATGGGGAAAGAACAAGGTGAGGAGTGTTGGATTCCAAAACTTGGAAATTGACCACACAGAAAACTGTAGGATAGGTCAGTATGCAGAACAGGCCTAAGTTGCAGATGTGTGCGTGTGTGTGTGTGTGGGGGAAACTCAGAGAATGATAGCTTGCATGAGATCACCTTGGCTGCATTCAGAGATTTTTATTGATTTATTTTTATTTTGTTTGACTTAAATTGCTTCCCACAAAGCAGGCTCAGGAACGGTTCCATCAGAAGGTTAAACAATTAAAAACAAATATAACAACAAGATAATATTGAACCAAGATGCGAATGAACCTGGCATGAGAGCCTTGTTTCTCCCTTATCTCCCCTCACTTCTCATGCTGAAGATGAGTAAGGAATCACTGCAAGAAACTAAGTCCAGTTACCAGGATACGGGCACATGGATTAATGGGAGTTAGTCCCCCTTCCAGTCAGGATTCTAAATGATAGTTTAATTCAGTTTCACAGTAAATCCCAGTTTAAGGAGGTGCTCCTTTCGTTGTGAGGGAGCACGATGTTAGGTGTATAATGAAGGCAGTAAATTCTAGAAAGGCTGCAGGTCCCGATAATATCCCTGGTTGTGTGGTAAAGGAATGTGCAGGGCAGTTAGCCGGGGTGTGGACTGAGATTTTCAATCGTTCTTTGTCACAATCCATTGTTCCCACTTGTTTGAAGGCTTCCCTTATTGTCCCAATACCAAAGAGGACGCCAGCAAAGGTTTTAAATGACTATAGGCCAGTGGCCTTGACTTCTGTGATAATGAAGTGTTTTGAACAATTAGTTCGAAAATATATTATTTCCTGCCTTCCTGTTATTTTTGATGAATATCAGTTTGCTTACAGGAAAAATAGATCTACTGAGGATGCTGTTAATACTGTTCTTTATACTGCTTTATCGCATTTGGATAAAAAGGGGACGTATGTTAGAATGTTGTTTGCAGATTTTAGTTCTGCTTTTAATACAATATCACCCCATAGATTGTTGTTTAAGCTTAAAGATTTGAAGCTGTCGGACTCTATATGTGAGTGGATTTTGAATTTTTTGTCAGGTCGTTCACAAAGGGTTAAAATGGATGGATATATTTCCTCCGTGAAGATCTTAAATACTGGCACCCCTCAGGGATGTGTCTTGAGTCCACTTCTTTTCACTATTTACACGTCTGATTGTGTTTCTAGCAGTCTGAGTAACAAAATCATTAAGTATGCAGATGATACAACGTTGGTAGGGCTCATCTCTGAGGATGATGAGTCTGCGTACAGGAGGGAAGTTCAACAGCTGTACCTTTGGTGTAAAGTAAATAATCTTATTTTAAATATAAATAAGACAAAGGAAATTATAGTGGATTACAGGAAGAGTAGTTTGGACACCCAGCCGTTGTTTATTGATGGTGTTATGGTAGAACAGGTGACAGAATGGAAGTTTCTGGGAATTACCATGAAACAGGATCTAACATGGGGGGCAAATACTTTAGCTCTAGAGAAGAAGGCCCAGCAACGACTATACTACTTAAGACTCTTAAGATCACTACAACTGTCAGGGAGTCTGCTGGTTGCCTTTTATCGTAGTTCCATTGAGAGCATTTTATCTTATTGCCTCTGCGCATGGTTTGGGAGCTGCACGGAAGCAGAGAGAAGGGTGCTCCAAAGAGTGACGAGAAGAGCACAAAAGATTTGTGGATGTTCTCTCCCCTCATTGGTGGATCTGTATAATATGGCATGTAAAAGGAAGATACAAATGATCCTAAGGGACCATACACATCTGGGCCATTTGCTTTTTGAGATCTTACCGTCAGGTAGACGATATAGAGTGTTGAAGGCTAGGACAAACAGATTTAAGGACAGTTTCTATCCAAGTGCTGTGGTTAGGTTAAATGCAGGGTTATGAAGGATTATCTGTTTTAGATGTATTTAATGGTTTAAATGGTTTTAATGGTTTTATGAATGTTTAATGGTTTTATGAATGTTTATTTAATGGTTTAAATGGTTTTAATGGTTTTATGAATGTTTATCCGTTTTAGATGTATTTAAATGGTTTTAATGGTTTAAATGGTTTAATGGTTTTAGATGTATTTAAATGGTTTATGAATATGTGTGTTTGATGTGTTGGTATGTTTGTGGAAGAGCACCTCATTTCGTTGCTCTCTTTTTGTTGAGAACAATGACAATAAATTCATCTATCTATCTATCTATCTATCTATCTATCTATCTATCTATCTATCTATCTATCTATCTATCTATCTATCTATCTATCTATCTATCTATCTATGCTAACTCCAGAAAACCCATGTGCCTACACAGGATGGGCAGTGGGTACTTACTACAGGATGAGGAGAGTCACTGCCATGCAATAACATCATATTCAGCATTAATCAGAAGCACTGTGTGACACCAGGGTGATGCTCATCCCCAAAATCTGGGTGAATGCAAGAGCATTGCTTCACCACAATACCGGAGCTTCTAGGTCAAGCTGAAAGTGGTAATGATTGCTGCTCCTCTGTTTGGCTGGCCTGTTTCTGTCTGCCAACCAGCTGAACACTGGTGGGCCGTGGCCAAAATTGCTAGGAGTTTGCCCAACATAAGTGGGTACCAGGCAAACCAATGTGTAAAGGCTACTTATAGGATTTTCTTCATCGTGCTCCATGATGTGAAGGCATAGGCATGGCAATAAGCCATGTTCACGCAGCTGATAACTTCAAGTCACATTGATGTGTATCTGTGGTGAGACTTGAACTGTAAACACTAGACTAGAGAGAAGGATTGCCAAAAATTACAACATGGTTTCTTCTAAAATACCTGAGAGGCTGAGGAAATGCTGGGATATTAAAATTTTAAAAAAATTATTGTATTAGGTCAAATTAGAGCAAGAACATGAATAATTGAGTTTGATGGTTTATTTATTTACTTAAATTCATCATTGTGCTACCTTTTCACCCAAGCAGGGTTGCCAATGAGGCAAACATCAAACATTAAAACATCTACGCATTAAAATATTTAAGTATAGTTCAATTAAAAAAACCCATATAAACAGACATAACACCAAAATGAGAGTGGAGGTCAATAACAGTTATTGGGAGTATGTCAAAAAAGAACAAAAAAGGTGTCTCCCACTGTTAGAAGGCAATAATAGAGGGAGGCTGACAGATCTCCCTGGGGAGGGAGTTTCAAAGTTTTGGCACCACAACTGAGAAGGCCCTTTCCTGGGTTGCCACCTGTCTTGACTCCTATTTCCCCCAATCCTGCATTGGATTCCATCTGTTAGTTCACCTTGGCTCCAATTTTGAGTGGACGAATGAATGTTTTGCAGATGTAGGTTTGTTTGTTTGCTTTCCTATCCATGCTGTTAAAGACATAGGAGCATCACTCCAAAAAGCTGGTGACCCTAGCTGAGGCAGTGGTTCATGTTGCTTGGATAGTCATTTAAACATTTATTTCCTGGTGCTAAAGTATCTTATTCTGTTTATTTATTTAGTACCTTCATATCCTGTTTAGCCAAATATCTACTCAAGGCAGGTTACAAACATAGTATTTAACCCCTGCTATAGAACTGTTACAAACTGTTACAAAATAATTCAGGTATCCCTTTAGTCCAGTCCTGGCCTAAACACTGGCATCAGGCCTTCAGTGTTGTGTTAAGCCTTGGCACACAGACCTCTGTACAGTGTCCACACCACAGGAAACTAAAAGCAGAGGCACAAGAATAGCAAAGTAGTGTTGTCTGCCTAAGACTTATGTATGATTCTACCACATAGGAATAAGCACAATTGGATTTGTACAATCACCAAAGACCTCAATCATTGAACAAGAAGGAATACCATGCTACTTCAGTCATGTACTGACCTTAAAAGTATATTTCCTGCTGATGTTATCTGATGGCTGGACAGCTGCAACCCGAAAGCTGAGAAGTGGGATGCTGCCCAAGATGCTTTCCTCCTTCTCATCTGTATGAAGAAAAGTCAAATACCCAAGCATTAGGCATAGAAGGACGTCCACTTCTCTAAGCTAAGATGTCAGAGATATTGGGGCACAGCATCTCAGTCAATTATGCTCCTTCACCTCCAATGCAAAGCAAGAAACAAGCAAGGACTGACAAATTCTCATTAGTGCCAAAATAAGGGACGGAGTCCTGAGACCAACAATTTCTACTTGTGGAAGACAACTCCTTTATGTGCTTCTTATTTCCTCTGACTCAGGCTAGCAAGCTCTCTTATACACTCCAACATGTATCAGTTACATTTATAGCTCACAATGCTGTCCAGTTAATTATTCATTCATGCTCACTCTCCAGATACACTGCCTGAGAGAAGGCTCAAACTGAAAACGAAAGAATGTGAGGAATCCATACATTTTTATACAAAATGACAGATATGAAATGCACTTGCCTCAAAAATATCAGGGGTACCAAATGGGTGTAGGAACCTTCTTACCAGTGCGGGGGGCCTTGTTTGGCATCAAGGAGCATGAGAAGGAAATATGATTGATGTTTGATCATCTGGAGTTTGCTAAAATCTGAATTCTTATTGTGCTTTCTGTAGACATCTGAAGAACAGAATATGCCATACACACAACAGTCTGGAAGCTGCCATCTTGCATCTGCTTAGTCTCCCCCACCTTGCACTCCCTTTATCAGTCCATCACACTAACATTGGGCCTGAATGGCAAGGTTTAATTGTTTATCAGGGAAGGAGGACTGACAGATGTCGAAAGAGGAGAGAATGAATGTTTATAGCATTGGCAGGAAACCTACTCTGTGGAGTTGTTGAGAGAAAGAATTAAAGATCCAGCTCATTATTTCAGGCAAATAAGGGTACAGCTTGTCTGTAGTCAGGACAGGCAGGCAGAGAAGCTGGAAGAGTCAAACCAAAACACCAACAAGAGTCACATAGTTGAGAGTTCAGACTAAGAGTCATGCATGGGTGAGTCAAAAAAGAGTACAGAGGCAGGTGGAGTTAGAGCAGGTCCAAGACGCATGATCAAGCAGGTCTGAAAGTCAAGGCCAGAGGTTCAAGAGTTGTAAGAGGAAGCAAGGTCTGGTGCAGTGGTTGTGGCATCAACAGTATTGTGACAAGTTGCTCCCATGGCTTCCACTTTGCCCTTTTTTATGCTAGGCTCACAGCTGGGTCCTGTTGAGCCCATGAGTGAGCCATCTGCCTTACTCATTAGCCCCAGGTGCTCCTCCTGACTCGGTAATCCTCAGGCAGTGAGGCACATGCTTCGTCTCCTCTTTTCTACATTCTGGTGGCTCAGGGGAAGATGGAGGTGAGGTAGCCTGTAGAGTCTCCTCAGGATCCTGGACCGATGGGGCACTGCCTTACCCCCTCAGTGGCCCTACTGCTCATGGGGTCTGGCAATGCACTGTCATCAGAAGTCTGTGTAATGGGGTCCATTTCTGCCATCTCTGAGTTACTGGCATGGCCACTGATGTTATCAGAATCAATTAGAAGGGGGGCACCTACTTTGGAGAGCTATAGTTTGGACATCCCAAATCCAATCTTCGCCAAACTCAGAGGTCAGGTGGAGAAGAGTCTGCTGAAGATTCCCTGTTAGTATGGATCTCTAATTCACAAGGAGGCTGTTCTACTACCTCCGGAACCAAATGAACCGTTAATCAGTTTGGGAAAATGCTGGTTCACATAAGGTCATGGTTCATGCAATCAAATGAACCACAAACCAACACAAACCACCATTTTCCTGGTTCATGCCCATCCCTAGTTACACATATTCCTTTTTACAGTTCATAATTGCACAGCTTACCACAATGTAGAGGGAGAAAAAGATGCATAGTTGCTAACAACCAATCCTAGATCACTGTACATTCTCTGGCTCTTTGAACTCAGTGCTATAAAATGCTATATTAATGATATTGGGAATATCAAAGGTTGTTTGCCTAGTGCAGGGATCTCTTCGTGTATTATAAAATAGGAGTCTTCATTGCTAGAAACAATCAGCTTTTGGAATCTCCTACTAATTTTACATTTGTTCACAGGCAGATCTTCTAGACAAAAAATCAGTTAGGGCAACTCATTCTTAGATTCCACGTAAAATTGCTTTGACCTGTTGGCTGGGATTTGATTCTGAGATAGTCTGAGCAAATGGACCATTATGAAAGAGAATCTCTACAGAATAGTCTCAAAAGAAAAGACAGAAGGATGGACATACATGTAAGTGGCAAGAAGAAAGCATCCTCTCAAATGCTGTGGCTCACCCAGGGAATTATGCAGCCATCTTCAAAACGACCAGATAACAATATCCCCATTGTGTAAAAACGGCTGTTTACCAGCACTCAATCCATGAACGTGCTAGTAAGCTATATTTTGGGATGGAAAGTGGAAATTTGTGCAAGTATCACAGGCACCTATTGAAGTGCCCACATAATCTCTTCACAGCTACATGTGCCACTTTGAATGCCATACTAAATATATTTCTGTTTTCCTTTTTTCTTCTGAGGCTCCGTGTTCACCCTTCTCACCACATGAGCACACTCTATTTTGGACCAACATGTTCTCTTAGAAGTTTTAAAAAAAACAAAACCCTGGCCATTCATCACACAGCAATGGGGAAAGGACATGACTTAGAGAGCAGAGCACTTCCTTGGCAAGCAAAAGATCCCAGGTTCAGTTCTCAGCATCTCCAATTTAAAAAGGATCAGGCAGAACATGATGGAAAAAACGCCCCAATCTGAGAACCTGGTGAGCCACTACTGGTCAGAGTAGGCAATACTGACCTTGATAGATTTGCAGTTTGACTCAGTACAAGACAGATCTTTTTGTTCAGATATGACCCAACACCATGACCGATTTTGCACTCACCTTACGCCACTCTCACATTCATCTCCTCAGCACGGCTCCCTTCCGATTTCACACTATCTGCCCCAGGGCTGCAGCAGGCATGGACATTTTCACACAGCAAACGGAAACTGATTTTTAGTGGTTTCTGTTTGCTGTGTGAAAACGCCAATGCTTGCTGCAGCCCCCGGGCAGATAGTGTGAAATCAGAAGGAAGCCATGCTAATGTGAGAGCAGACGAATGTGGGAGCAGCATAAGGTGAATGCAAAATCGGTCCATCTGTTTGCAAGTTCCAGATTCAGTCTTTTCTATCTCCAGTTAAAGGATCTTAGACAGCAAGCCTTTTCTCTGTCTATGTCCTTGGAGTGCTGTTGCCAGCAGAATAGACAAGATTTGGACAGACCAATATGTTCAAACTGTGATAGGTAGACATCTTTTTGTCTGAACCACTCTAGCATCCCAAATGTTTCCACCACAAATACTATTTAACCCTATTTCATGAAAGGTCTCAGGCCACAGATATTTAAAAACATTCTCTTTGCCCAAGAACCTGGAAAACACTCCCAATTAGAGTAGACAATGTGAGCAATGTGGATGATGTGGTAGGAGGTAGGTTCATATATTCCTGAACACCCAAGATCCCCTGCCTCCATCTGTTATGTGGATTTGAAGATATTGTTTGAGAGTATAATGTCAGAAGAATGCTAAGAGAATATAGCTTTACTCTCATGGAAAACAGAGGCCCAAAGACCTATAATAGATGGAAACACTCCAGCTGTTGTGCTTGATTAGAGAGAAAGCATAACACTCCTCAGTTTGTTTTGAAACTGTTTATGAGCACCTGTACTTCCTTTTAGTGAATATTCCTTTGCATAATGTTCTGCTCATCCCTAGCTATACATATTCCTTTGTACAGTTTTGTACCTTTGTAGTAGAAGAGGCAGCGATCCACCAGCACAAACCAGCGCTTATTCCATTGTTTCACCCCTGAGCTGGCCTGAAAAGAGACATTGGAAAATGATATTATATTGTAATGCACAGCACTGCTCACAATACAGAATCAGAGAAATTCCAAAAACTTCCCATGAAAAAATATGGCTGCTAAACATCCCTACAGAGGTTATGGAAAATTGTAATTCATAGAATCATAGAACTGGTAGAGACCTCCAGGGTCATTTAGTCCAACCCCCAATTCTTAGCTACCTCCAGCAGTTCTTCAGAGAGGTGGCATATAAATTCCCTAAATAAATAAACATGAGAATTTCAGAGAAAACAGTGCAATAGGACCTTAGAGGTCACATGGAGAACTTATCAAGGTACAAGATGGTACATTGTCCAGTACTTACAATTACAACTCTGTGGGACATGAGATCCAACTGAATTTACACTAGGTTTTCACATGGGGAAAGGTTGGGATGGATGGATTCTGCTAAGTACCCATTCCACAATGTTGCAAGGAATACCATGTGGTAGAGGGGAAAATGGCATTGACCGTAGTCATTTCCTAGATGCAGGCTGGGTTATAATGTTCAAAGGAAAAGGAACATTTGGGAAGAAATGAAGTCATATAACAGCACAGGTGAAGGTGGGAGTGTCACCTGCTTGAAGAGCCAGCCACTCTTGGTCACTGCAGCATTGGGATTCCTCTTCATGGAATTGGATCGTTTCCCAAATGCAATCCCCTTCCTGGAGGAGCGTGAGGCCTTCAAGAAAATTAAAGAAAAAGTTTTGGAAAACAGATGATTGAACCTGCCTTCCCCCAAACAAACAGAAGCTAATGCAAAATTCCCCAGCAAGCAAGCAACACTGGTTTGTGTATATAACATGTTCATAAGAGAAGCCATGTTGGATCAGGCCAAGGCCCATCCAGTCCAACACTCTGTGTCACACAGTAGCAAATATATATATATATATATATATATATACACACACACATATATACACACACACATATATACACACACACATATATATATACATACACACACACACATATACATATACACTGTGGCTAATAGCCACTGATGGACCTCTGCTCCATATTTTTATCTAACCCCCTCTTGAAACTGGCTATGCTTGTAGCCGCCACCACCTCCTGTGGCAGTGAATTCCACATGTTAATCACCCTTTGGGTGAAGAAGTACTTCCTTTTATCCGTTTTAACCCGACTGCTCAGCAATTTCATTGAATGCCCATGAGTTCTTGTAATGTGAGAAAGAGAGAAAAGGACTTCTTTCTCTACTTTCTCCACCCCATGCATAATCTTGTAAACCTCTATCATGTCACCCCGCAGTCGACGTTTCTCCAAGCTAAAGAGTCCCAAACGTTTTAACCTTTCTTCATAGGAAAAGTATTCCAACCCTTTAATCATTCCAGTTGCCCTTTTTCTGGACTTTTTCCAATGCTATAATATCCTTCTTGAGGTGCGGTGACCAGAATTGTACACAGTATTCCAAATGAGACCACACCATCGACTTATACAGGGGCATTATGATACTGGCTGATTTGTTTACAATTCCCATCCTAATAATTCCCAGCATGGCATTGGCCTTTTTTATTGTAATCGCACACAGTCTTGACATTTTCAGTGAGTTATCTACCACGACCCCAAGATTTCTCTTTTGATCAGTCTCTGCCAGTTCACACCCCATCAACTTGTATTTGTAGCTGGGGTTCTTGGCCCCAATGTGCATTACTTTGCACTTGGCCACATTGAACCTCATCTGCCACGTTGACGCCCACTCACCCAGCCTCAACAGATCCCTTTGGAGTTCCTCACAATACTCTCTGGTTCTCACCACCCTGAACAATTTAGTGTCATCTGCAAACTTTGCCACTTCACTGCTTATTCCCAACTCCAAATCATTCATGAACAAGTAAAAGAGCATGGGACCCAGTACTGAGCCCTGCGGCACCCCAAATGAAAATGTTATTTATTTTTCCTGCCGTATTTAAACCAGCTTCTAGCTGTGTCTTTTTCCTCTACTGGGTAAGAGATTGTTAGTCCACTTGAACCACAAGAAAAGGTGAGATGTATAAATAAATAGTAAATGATAGATACTTGTGTTTATTGTAAAAAAAAATTGTCCTATATCTCAAATCACAATGGCAGGTCAGTGCTGTTGTTCCTATTATACACAGAAAAACAGGGATCTAGGCCATAAGAGGTCATATCACTCTACTAAACATACTCGGCCATTGGGTCGTTCCTGAGGAGCTTCTGAAACCATGGTATGATTAGAAGATTCACTGTTGACTGGTGCCGGACGCTTACTGCCTGTTTTGTTTGACATGTCCAAGGCAGAACTAGAATGGAGACAGACAAGGTGAGATGGGTATCACTAAATGATGTTGTTGTATGGCAGAGTTACACACAGAAAGCATATAATAATATAAAATACATAACCAATTTGATACGAGTATGGAAACCAATTGGGTAATCCCCCTAAATGGTAATATCTAAATTTTCAGTCCACTCAGTTGCAGCTGAGGAGAGTTCAAAGAGCTCTGTCACAGCTCCCTGGAAAGCACTCACATTCCTGGGACAGATGGAAAACAGTTTAGAGGGCTGCACCATAATCACATTCAGGTCCTGGTATTTTGCCTCATTTAAACAATATATCTGCACAACTGCCAAAGCCTGTTCATAATCTATCCAGCACCTATACATCTTACCTATAACATCACTGTGTGCACAATCTTATACATATTTAAATGTTTAAATCTGATTTACATTATTTATAGTTCACTTTCCTCATTGAGACTCAAGGCAGATTACACAGTATGTACATGCTTCAGTCAAGGTTCTTTGAAAGCAATGAAGCAAACAGCTTCAATGGGATATAGAGCTATACTTATACATGTGAATTCTCCTATACACACACAAATTACCTGTTCTTTGTTTCATAAAAAATTCCAACCGTCTTATCTTGAGCTGGATTTATGGGATAAATAGGATGTTACTGACTTTCAGTTGGCTGCTTTGGCCTCTGAGCTTTTTCAACTCACTATTCTAGGACCCCAACAGCAGGAAAAACCAAAGAAAACCTACGTTTGCAGATCAAATTGGTTGTTTTCTTCTGGTATCTGGCCAGTCACTGGGTGAAGAAAAGTGTTCTGTCTTTCATTATGGCTGAGAAAACATAAAAAGGGAAAGGAGTAGGCTATGCATTAATTAGATGGCACAGGCTAATGTACTCCATGCCTGTGAACTAAGAGTTCAATATAGATCACAGAGTTAAGGCTTTTTCATTTTTTCAAAAATCGCACAGCATGTGTCAACATTTGGTAGCAGTGGATGCCAGTGCTGCTGGCATCTTCCAAGACAAGAAACATTTCTACTATATCCTTTCATGCACAGGAAGTTTAAAGCGTTGGTTTAAAATATTACTTGATTAAAAGGAGAACACATTTTCATTGTAGTACATTAATATATTACATGAGTACACACTTGAGTATGATATCGTCTTCTACTAAGACAACCAGTATCCACTCTGAGAGGAGCTCTCCAGGGTATAAGACAGAAATAGGCCTTTCTACTGAAGATTCTTTGAGGTGGAGATGCTCTGTCTCTGGGTCATGGCTTCCCTTCTTCAAAAATAATATTTGGGGGGGGGGTGCTTTTTCACAGTGGACCTCAGATTAAATATGTGTCTTGAAGCTTATATATTCCTCTTCTCTAGCACTGAAGCAAACAATTTCAGACAAAATTGGGTGGGTAGGTAGGGGAGATAAACTATGTCACCCTCAAAGAAAGGGCAGGATAAAGACATTAATAAAAAAATCAACAACTTTTTAAAAAAGGGAGTGGAAAGGCTTTTCCTTTGCAGCATAGAGCATTATACATCATATTATACATAGTGAGAGCCAGAATGATGTAGTGATTAAGAGTAGCAGACTCTAATTTGGAGAACCAGATTTGATTTCCCATTCCTCCACATGAAGCCTGCTGGATGACCTTGGGCCAGCCACAGTTCTCTCAGAACTCTCTCAGCCCTGCCTACTTCACAAGGTGCCTGCTGTGGGGAAAGGAAGGAGAGGCAAAATTGTAAGCCACTTTGAGACTCCTTAGGGCAGAGAAAAGTGGGGTATAAAACCAACTCTTCTTCATCAGCAGCAGCATACATCATTATATTTGTATATCTGTTATACTACTGCTGCCAGACTGGGATTAGCAGTAGCATAAACATTGCTTCTGATGGACAGACGGATAGATAGATGACAGATCATTTGTACAAGGCCTTATTCTAACACCTTAAAGTACCACCCAAAATCTCTCAGCATCACACAGACTTTCAGACATTTTCCCTCATAATGATTGTGGAAAGCAAAGTCAGGGATGTTCTATTTCATGCACCAGTAAATGAAGCTCAAAAAATATTAATGACTTTAGTAGTATCAAGATAAATATTCTATAAGCAGAGACAGGAATTAGTAGTTCTACAACTCTGCCCAGCCCAATTTATTACATTACACAGCAGCAACCCCAGGTTTTTTCCCATGTGTCACAGCATATTTTGTTTCTTGGACAAGTGTATCTATATTATATGTTTGCCTGTAAATTTCTGTTTGTTGTAGTCATGTTATACATTATTAAGTACACACTTTAAGTCTGAAGGTGAACACTTAAAATAACATGTGAAAAGGTCTTCCATTTTTATCATCAAACAACTTGATGATGGTCTCAGAAGATGGAGCAGATGGTCTCAGAACCTACCAGGGGTGGGGTGATCCTGAATTTGGTCCTAAGTAATGCCCAAGACTTGGTGAGAGATGTAAAAGTGATTGCACCGCTTGGGAGCAGTGACCATAATGTTATTGATTTCACCATTTGTATAAATAGAGAGTTGCCCCAAAAGACCAGCACAACCACATTTAACTTTAAAAGGGGTAAATTCTCTGAGATGAGGAGGCATGTGAAGAGGAAACTGAAAGGAAAGGTAAATACAGTCAAAATCCTTGGGGAAGCTTGGAGGCTATTTAAAACTACAATCCTAGAAGCTCAGATAAAATATATACCATAAGTTAGGAAAGGCAAAAACAGGTATAAGACAAGGCCTGCATGGTTAACAAACAAAGTAATGGAAGCTGAAAAAGGTAAGAAGGACTCCTTTAATTGGTGGAAAGCTAGTCCAAGTGAGATTAATAAAAGGGAACACAGGCTGTGGCAAATCAAATGCAAGACTGTGATCAGGAAGGCAAAAAGGGACTATATTGCAAAAAGCATAAAGACCAACAATAAAAATTTCTTCAAATATATTAGAAGCAGGAAACCAGCCAGGGAGGCAGTGGGGCCCTTAGATGACCAAGGGGTAAAAGGATTACTGAAGGAGGATAGGGAAATTGCTGAGAAGCTGAATGCATTTTTTGCCTCTGTCTTCAATATGGAAGACGAGAAGTGTTTGCCCACTCCAGAACCACTAATTTTGGAAGGGGTGTTGAAAGAGTCAGATTGAGGTGACAAGAGAGGAAGTCCTACAACTGATAGACGAATTAAAAACTAATAAGTCACCAGGTCCAGATGGCATACATCTGAGAGTTCTGAAAGAACTCAAAGTTGAATTTGTGGATCTTCTGACAAAAATATGTAATCTTTCATTGAAATCTGCCTCCGTTCCTGAGGACTGGAAAGTAGCAAATGTCATCCCCATCTTTAAAAAGGGTTCCAGAGGAGATCCGGGAAATTACAGGCCAGTCAGTTTGAGTTCAATACCGGGAAAGTTGATAGAAACCATTATCAAGGACAGAATGAGTAGGCACATTGATGAACACAAGTTATTGAGGAAGACTCAGCATGGGTTTTGTAAGGGAAGATCTTGCCTCACTAACCTGTTACAGTTCTTTGAGGGGGTGAACAAACATGTATACAAAGGGGACCCAATAGATGTTGTTTACCTTGACTTCCAGAAAGCTTTTGATAAAGTTCCTCATCAAAGGCTCCTTAGAAAGCTCAAGAGTTATGGAGTAAAAGGACAGGTCCTCTTGTGGATCAAAAACTGGCTAATTAATAAGAAGCAGAGAGTGAGTATAATCGGGCAGTCTTCGCAGTGGAGTATTGGGTCCCATGCTCGTTAACTTGTTCATAAATGATTTGGAGTTGGGAATAAGCAGTGAAGTGGCAAAGTTTGCAGATGACACTAAATTGTTCAGGGTGGTGAGAACCAGAGAGGATTGTGAGGAACTCCAAAGGGATCTGTTGAGGCTGGGTGAGTGGGCATCAACGTGGCAGATGCGGTTTAATGTGGCCAAGTGCAAAGTAATGCACATTGGGGCCAAGAGTCCCAGCTACAAATACAAGTTGATGGGGTGTGAACTGGCAGAGACAGACCAAGAGAGAGATCTTGGGGTCATGGTAGATAATTCACTGAAAATGTCAAGACAGTGTGCGTTTGCAATAAAAAAGGCCAACGCCAGGAAGGGAATTATTAGGAAGGGAATTGAAAACAAATCAGCCAGTATCATAATGCCCCTGTATAAGTCGATGGTGCGGTCTCATTTAGAATACTGTGTACAATTCTGGTTACCGCACCTCAAGAAGGATATTATAGCATTGGAAAAAGTCCAGAAAAGGGCAACTAGAATGATTAAAGGGCTGGAGCACTTTTCCTATGAAGAAAGGTTAAAACGCTTGGGACTCTTTAGCTTGGAGAAACGTCGACTGCGGGGTGACATGATAGAGGTTTACAAGATTATGCATGGGATGGAGAAAGTAGAGAAAGAAGTCCTTTTCTCTCTTTCTCACAATACAAGAACTTGTGGGGATTCAATGAAATTGCTGAGCAGTCGGGTTAAAACGGATAAAAGGAAGTACTTCTTCACCCAAAGGGTGATTAACATGTGGAATTCACTGCCACAGGAGGTGGTGACAGCTACAAGCATAGCCAGCTTCAAGAGGGGGTTAGATAAAAAATATGGAGCAGAGGTCCGTCAGTGGCTAGAGATTTCAGAAGGTGGTATTTTCTATTTGCATTTCCCTAAGGATCCCAACCACACTGTTAATATCCAGACTTGGGTTTTCACATTCCTAATTCCCTGTGCAATACTATCCTACACAGAGTTACTATTCTCTAAACCCTTTAAACTCTGTGGGCTTAAACTGGGGTAACTCAGCATAGGACTGCACTGCAAATTTCAGAAGAGAGCATCTGTCATTTCTGAAAGCATCATGGGAACTGCAGCTAACAGATAAGATACATTCATGCCAACCTTTGTTCCTCTGCCTGTCTCAAAGGATATTTAGTCATTTAGTAAGTATACGATGCCTTCTGCAAGGCTAGCAAGAGCCAATCTTCACTGAATGCAGGTGGGAAAATGCTGGATAGTATCATTTCAGATTGCAGGTTGAAGGACAGTCATTTTCAAGGTTCCCTATGCAAACACTGCATGCATGTAGTAAACTCAGAGAGAAATGTTTTGTAGAACTACATTTCTGGTGTGTTACTTGTGGGTAGGGTTGCCAGGACTGTGTTGAAAAATACTTGGGGACTTTAGGGGTGGATCTGGGAGAGGGTGGGGCTTGAGGAGGGGGAGAGGCCTCAGCATAGTTTAACGCCATAGAGTCTACCCTTCAAAGCAGCCATTTTCTCTAGATGAGCTGATCTCCGCCAGCTGGAGATCAGTTGTAAACGTAGGAGATCTCCAGGCCTCACCTTGAAGCTTGCAACTCTATTTGTGGGGATTTTTTTTAAGCATTAGGAAGCATTCAAAACACAAGTCTGAAGTGGAATAGTTCAGAAGTCTGCCATCAGATTCTGCATACTATGTACAACAGTTCTCAGTGTGAACCACAGGATTGACAACAGTTCTTACCATGAACTTTTTGTTCTTGAACAAATGCTGTTGCAGCAAATTGGCTATAAAAGAAAATATTAAATTACAGAAGCCTAAATAAATTAAGGCAGCAGAGTTCTGAGATGTGCTTTTCCAGACACAGATTTTAATTAGAACAAATTGTGTTATCTGGGCCTACAGGGTTTCATTACTTCTGTGGGTGTTTATATTTTTTCTATAGGAGAGCAAATAAACCCCTCCTTTTTGTTCTCCCTTCAGTCAGCATAGTTTTCTTTATCCCTGTCATGAATAGAAAATACACACCATAAACCTGTTTTGTGGATTGCAAAAATAAAACAGTTTACTCATCATGTGTGCACATGGGAGAAAGAGAGATTTCACCCAATGCAACACACACAAAAACCCAAAGGTTCATAGTGACTGATTCACATGAATGACTTGACACACATACAAGTAGTCTTGGAGGGAGAACTAATTCTCAGGGACAAAAGCGTTCAGGGACAAAAAATCTGCTGGACCAAAGGAGGCCAGGTTGCATTTGACACAAGCCAGGGCCTTCTCGGTGGCAGCACCAGAGTTATGGAATGCTCTCCAGGAAGCCATAAGGGCCCTGCGGGACCTTCCTATATTCTGCAGGGCCTGTAAGACCGAATTGTTTTGACAGGCCTTCGATGCTTAAACTGAGAGAGAGCTGCCACCTGACATCAGCTAGAGTTCCCGGTGACCAACGGTCTGAAAAGCAGAACCGCCAACATAGTAATGGTACAGCACCGTGGAATAGTTTTTAAATTTTAATTGTATTAATGTTTTATAGATTTTATTGACTTATTGTTTTAAATCGTGTAAATGACTGTTGTAAGCCGCCCTGAGTCCGCTTGCGGAGAGGGCGGGATAAAAGTCTAATGTAAATACATAAATAAATAATTACATAGATTAGGGAAAGTAATGCCTCCCTTGGCTCAAAGATTTAATTTTCCATGGTTTTTAATCCCACACAGCCTCCATGATACCATAAATCATCTGTTCACCCTGAGCCCAAAAGTAGGACTACATTTAATCCATACAGTTAAAACACAAGCACTCCGAGAAACTGAGAGAAGATGCAGCTGTCCTTCCACCTTAGTGCTTCTCTAATCCTTTCATCAACTTGCCTTTCCCATCTTCCATATCAGCTAGTCTTCAGTTTTGCACTAATGCTAAACAGTCAAAAGAATGGACCAGAGGACCAGGGAAGATGTCAGATCAGGGCTTTTTTGGTAGGAAAAGCCCAGCACTAACTCATTTGCATATTAGGCCACACACCCTGACACCAAGCCAACCGGAACTGCGTTCCTGTGCGTTCCTGCTCAACCCCCCCCCCCCCCCCCCCCGTGTCAGACAGGAAATGCAGCAGCCTGTGTTCTTTGGGTGACTGGTCTGAGACAGATACCATCTCAGAGCAAAGACCTGGCAATCCAACACCAGAGAACAAATACGCTACAGAAAGATTCTTGCAAAGCAATTGACTAATCCTGATAGCTTAAGTAAAAGAAGCAAAATCCCCCCAGACACTACAGGAATGGCACAGAATACCAGAAACTTTAGCCAATGTAGTCTAAGGGAATCCCTAATCTCAATCCTAAATAAGTATATTAGGCAGGTTTGGGTTGAATTAGATATGAGAAGGAGATCCATGATTAGACTCTCCCATTAGTCAATCATTAACTCCACTAAGTAGCTGTAAAGATGAGAGAAGGATAGTGTGGAGAAGGAACATACCATGTACTTTTATCCTGTAGATTCTACTGTGATTTACGTGCATCTTATCTGGAGCCTATATTGCAATCCCTGGAGGGTAAATCTGATGAAAGCAAGTTAGTAAATTTACTAGCCTCAAATAAGGCTGAAACCATCAAAGTGGTGGCAAACTTTCTTTACTGTGCTTATGAGAGAAGTCTGTTTAGGTTTAATTAACCCCCCTCCCCGCTTCCTTGATTTTATACTGTTCTTGTTATGCCAATAAAGGTTCTGTGGCTGTGACAGTTTGGAGAAAGGATATTTAACCTCTTCCTCCCATGCTTTTACCAGAATTTATCCCCCCCTGGCAATTTCAGTTAGCTCCAAAGGAAGAGAAGGGGAGACAGATATGGCATCCTAAGATAAGCAAAGTCTGCTCAGCGCTCACCAAGTCCTGCAAGGGGTGGTTTCTATATGCAAATGACAAAGCCTGATGCCACAGCAAAGTGATGATCAATTGCTTCAGGCTCAGTTGCAAGAATTTCCCTAGCCAGAACCAATGTTCCCTCTAAGCTGTGGAGTCTTATGAGCAACAAATCTACTTTGTGAGCTACTGATAAACAGGTTTCCTACCTGTAACTGATGATCTTCGAGTGGTCATCTGTGCAGTCACACTGATGGGAGTAGGCGCCAGCGCCGACCTCAATCGGTAAACTTCAAAAGCTGCGGATTTCCACACCTACGTCCCAGTGCGCATGCCCGGCAGCCCCCCCCCCCCACGCATGCTCACTGGGACAGGAGCGGACATCCCGCCAGTTCCTTCTGACTGCCGCGTCAGCCCCTCAGGAGGGACCGTCAGCAGCGGGGAAGGCGGGCGGGTAGTGTGACTGCACAGATGACCACTCGAAGATCATCAGTTACAGGTAGGAAACCTGTTTATCTTCTTCGTGGTCTCTGTGCATCACACTGATGGGAGACTAGCAAGCTCAAGCCTACCTGGAGGCGGGTGCGACGGTCCATCACGAGGAGATCGACTGCAGCACAGCGCGGCCCACAGAGGAAGCTTGCCTCCGCCTCAGATCCAACGCGTAGTGCGAAACAAAGGTATGTGGCGACGCCCACGTGGCAGCTTTACAGATGTCCTGCAGGGGCACCCCCTTCAGGAAAGCAGCTGAGGTCGCCACAGCTCGCGTGGAGTGAGCTCTGAGCGGGCCAGGGAGAGGCGTCTTGCTAAGCAGATAGCACAGGCGGATCGTCCCCGTGATCTATTTGGACAATCTTTGCGAGGATATCCTCTGACCCATAGAGGGCCCGGCATAAGAAACGAACAGTCCAGGACTTTTCCGCGACGGGTTCGTGTCGATGAAGGTAGAAAGACAATGCCCACTTCATGTCCAGGGCGTGCAGGCGGCGTTCAGCGTCGTTGGCCGGCGACGGAAAGAAGACCGGCAGGAAAATTTCTGAGTGTAGGTGAAACGGTGAAATCACCTTGGGCAGGAACCTGATATCAGGGCGGAGCATCACCCCGTCCGCCGAGAAGATGAGGTAGGGGGCATCGCAGCGCAGTGCCACCAGTTCCCCTACCCTCCTTGCAGACGTGATGGCCACTAGGAAAGCTGTTTTCCATGCTAATAGGTGTGGAGAACAAGAAGCCATTGGCTCAAAGGGTTTCCCCGTTAGGGCCCTCAGGACCAGGGGCAGATCCCAGGCTGGAGCGGGGTTGCGTACCGCCGGGTACAGTCTCGCCATGCCCTTGAGGAACCTCTTGGTGTCCGGGTGCGTGAAGACCGACCGACCCTCTATGTGACCGTGCTGTCCGGAAATGGCCGCCAGATAAACACGCACTGACGACTGGGCCAGACCCCTGTCAAGCAATGCAATCAGGAAGTCAAAAATTACAGGCAGTCCCGCTCTGACTGGTTGTGTAGAGCGACCTGACGCGAAATCGGCAAATTTCGCCCATTTAGCCACATACGACTTCCTTGTGGAGGATTTTCTAGAGTTCAACATGACAAACTGTGCCCTGTCAGAGATCACAGGCGCCAGGCGGTTAGGCGGAGGTGAGGCACATCATGATGTAGAACCCGTCCCTGATGGGAAAGCAGGAGGTCCGGGGCCTGAGGGAACTGGTAAAACCTCCCCTTGGACAGGCGCAGGACCAGGGGGAACCAGTGCTGTCTCGGCCACCACGGGGTCACCAGGATCCCCTTTGGGCGCTCCCGTAAGAGTTTCTGCACCACTTTGGTAAGCAACGGGATGGGTGGGAACAGGTACACCGAGTGGTGGGTCCAGGGTATCAGGAGGCCATCTCCGAGGGCCAAGGGATCTGCTCCCCCCCTGCAGCAGAACAGGCTGCACTTCGCATTGTGCCTGGTGGCAAAAACGTCCAGTTCCGGGGTACCCCACTTCTTGAAGACCGGGTCTAGAAATTCCCAGTTTATTTCCCAGTCGTGGGATAGGGCCCCCCCGCGGCTGAGGAAGTCCGCCTGCACATTCTTTATGCCGGGCAGATGTGCAGCTTGCAGAAAACCCCCCAGCGACCTGCAGAGTTCCCAGATCCTGATGGCCAGCTGGCAGAGGCTGCGGGATACCGTCCCCCCTTGCCGGTTGATGTATGCCACCACCGTCGTATTGTCGGTCATCACTGCTACCGACTGCCCCCACAGGAGGGGTTGAAAAGAGAAGATGGCATGGAAGACGGCCAGTAGTTCCAGCAAGTTGATATGTTGCTGGCTGTGGTGAGACGGCCACCTGTCCCCGACACATACTCCTCCCATGTGGGCTCCCCACCCCCACAGGGATGCGTCCGTCGTGATCGTTAGAGCGAGCGCTGGCTTGTGGAAGGGCGCCCCTTCCACCAGGCGCTGCTTCTGTCCCCACCACCTCAGGGAGCCCAAAACCTCCTGAGGTACTGTTAGGCGACGGGAAAGCGGCTCCCGGTTGCACTTGAAGTTTCGTAGGAACCAGAGTTGCAGTGTCCGCATCATCAGTCTCGCAAAGGGGAGCACCGCTGTGGTGGCTGCCATGAGTCCTAGAAGCCTCTGGACCTTCCTCGCAGAGACCACTGGATTCCGCTGGAAAGCCGCTACCATCTGGACAATGGCGTCTGCGCGATCGGGAGGGAGAAACGCCCTGCACTCTTGCGTATCCAGTATGGCCCCTATGAATTGTACCCGTTGAGCAGGTCGGAGACGGGACTTCTCTTGATTGATCTGAAGGCCCAGCTCCTCCACCAGGGCTAGGGTGATCTCTATGTGCCGCAGCAACGACTCCCTGGTCTCCGCCACCAGGAGCCAGTCGTCGATGTATGGGAAAAGTGTTACCCCCTGCAGCCGCAGGTGTGCGGCTATCACCACCATAGCCTTGGTGAATACTCGCGGGGCCGTGCAAAGCCTGAACGGCAGAGCCCTGTATTGGAAGTGTTCTTCCCCGACTGTGAAACGAAGGAATTGCCGGTGGAAAGGGTGAATCAATATGTGAAAGTACGCGTCTTTCAGATCGAGCGTGGCCATCCAGTCCCCTGGGCCCAGTAGCAGGAGGATATACGGCAAAGTTGTCATCCTGAACTTGTCGCATCTTACGAAGAGGTTCAGGGCTCGCAGGTCCATTATGGGCCTGAGGCCCCCATCCCGTTTCAGGACTGTAAAGTATCGGGAATAGAAGCCACGTCGCAACTGGTGCGCGGGAACCCTTTCGATCGCATGCTTGCAGAGGAGGGAGCGCACCTCCTCCCTGAGGGTCTGTGAAGGGGGGGTATAAACGAAGGTCGGGGTGGGTGGAGGGTCGGAGAACTCTATCCCGTAGCCCTGTTGAATAATCGACAACACCCAGCGGTCTGACGTAATGCGGGCCCAGGCAGGGAAAAAACACGCCAGCTGGATGAGGTCCGAGTCCACAGGGCCACCCGGAGGTAGGAGGCAGTCAAAGGCCCTGCTTCTGCTTGGATCCCTTCTGCCTGGGTGTCTGAATAGAAGGAGGAGAATATTTGGGCTTCTGTTGGTACTGCGGCCGGGTATACGCCGACGGCTTGGACCGCCACTGTCGTTCAGGTGATTTCGAGTAGGGCTTCTTGTGCCACGTCTTTGGCCACTGCCGTTTTGCTGGAGTACGAGGGCTGGACACTCCCAAGTTCCTTGATGTTTTTATACTTTTATCCAGCTCTTGGAGTACTGAGTCCGTGTTAGAGCTGAACAACCCTGAGCCATCAAAGGGCAGGTCTTCCACATATGCCTGCGTATCGTGCTGCAGTGCCGTGGAGCGGAGCCAGGAGTGTCTGCGGAGGGAAATGGCCGTCGTCAATGCCTTGGCGCACGTATCTCCGGAATGTTTGGCCGAATTAAGCTGCTGCCTCGCCAGGGTCATGCCCTCCTTTTGCAGCTTCCTGAGTGCGGTCTTTGCCTGTTCGGGTAGAGAACCAAGTATGGTGGAGACTTGGTCCCATAGAGCGTACTGATATCTGCCCATACAGGCCGCATAGTTTGCAATCTTGACTCCCAGGGAGCCTGTGGAGTAAAGCCTTCTCCCTATTGCGTCCAATTTCCTTCCCTCCTTATCGGGGGGTGTGGAGTGAGTCTTTTTTGCTTTCGATGAGGAGGACACAACTATGGAATTCGGTCTGGGGTGAACGTATAGGAACTCTGCCGATGACTCCTGGATCCTATACATATGGTCCAGCCTGCGGGAGGACACAGGCGTGGACGCCGGCTTGTCCCATGAGGACTTGGCAGTTTGCAGCATAACATTGGTGAGAGGAAGTGCTACAGCGGTAGATGTGTCCTGCTGGACGATATCAAACACCGTGTCGGTAACGACGGGTTGCGGTTGGACCGTCGGTAACGAGAGGGTTTGGGCCATTCGTTTTATCAGGTCGCCGTAGGACTTGAGGTCCTCCGACGGCGAGATAGGTTGTTCCTCCGATGTCTTCCCCGGTGGCGATGTCTCGTCCGGCGACGATGGTCCTCCGTCGGGCGACGAACCACCCCGCGATCTGGGGGATTCGCTTGAATCGGAGTCGGACAGGTCCGACGGTTGCACTGGCTTCGGGGACACTGGAGCTTTCGGGGTCGACTTGGGCTTCACCGACGGGGTGACCTGCTGTTGTTCCTTCCTGCGCAGCTCTGGAGGCTTCGACGCCGACGCTGACGGGGCTTCTTGCACTGTGCGGAAGGAGGTGCGAGACCGGTAGGATGTTTGAGAGGCTTGGTCCCAGTCAACCTGCCGTGGTGGCAGCCAGGGATAGGGTGGATAGGCCCCGTACAAGTACTGCCACTGTCTTTGGTCCCACGGGACCTGGGCTGGGGCTCCGCGTGGCGAGGCGTCTTTGTCCTTGCGGAGAGGAGATCGGGACTTGCTTGCCGAGTGGTCTCGACGCCGATCACTTGGCCGAACCGGCGGGCTGGATCGAGGAGTGCTTCGTCCGACAGGGCTGCGATCGGTACCGACGCGTTGGCCCGACTCAATCTCCGAGTCTGAGTCCGAGATCATTAGTTGGGTCAACCTCGACTCCAGCGGAGTGCCCGATTGGCGTATTGGGGACGCGAAGAGCTTGAGAGGAGGGACTATCGGAGCCGTAGGGTCCGCAGGAGACACCGGTGCTGAGAGCGGCGCCGATTCGTGTCTCTGCTTCTTGTCCTTCTTCGCCTTCGCCGAAGGCGCCCCTTTGCCCTCTTTGCGCCTCTTAACCGGCATTGAGGATTCCGAAGTGGCCGCCGAGCCCGATCTCTTTCTAGGGCGATTGGCATCGGAAGGGGCCCGGTCGGTATCGACCAACTGGATCGGCGCCGACTGGTCGGACTGACCGGAAGGCTGTTCAGCCGATTCCGCCGGCTGGCGACTTGGAGAAAGAGCCTGCTCCATCAGTGCCGCCGCAAGTCGAGCCGCCCTGTTCTTCCTGGTTTGCCGCGAAAACTTAGCGCAATGAACACAGGAGTCGGGACGGTGCCGCTCGCCCAGGCACAGCAAACACAGTTCGTGCCTGTCAGGAGGGGCAATTTTACTCCCACACGAGGAGCAGTGGCGGAAAAATCCCCACCGTCTTTCCATACGAGGGAAAGACTAGCGGCGGGAAAAACGAAAGTAGGGAGAGGGGGCCCCGAAGGGCGGGAAAAACCTGCCCCACTCTCCCGCAGCTATAACTAACTATCTACAACTATACTACAACTAAAACTACAACTATCTAACTAACAAGAACAGAGGAAAAATATCCAGATATAAAGTTCACCGACCGTGGCAGAGAAGATCGACTGATCAGCGCGGCGGTCAGAAGAGAACTGGCGGGATGTCCGCTCCTGTCCCAGTGAGCATGCGCGGGGGGGGGGGGGGGCTGCCGGGCATGCGCACTGGGACGTAGGCGCGGAAATCCGCAGCTTTTGAAGTTTACCGATCGAGGTCGGCGCTGGCGCCTACTCCCATCAGTGTGATGCACAGAGACCACGAAGAAGATATTAAAGTTGTGAGCTACCGGCATTAAAGTTGTGAGCTACTGCATAAATTAGTTTGCTCTAGAACCATTTTTCCTGAGCTGAGACAAAAACATGTGAGCTGGAAGCTAAAAAATTGTGAGCTAGCTCACACTAACTCAGCCTAAAGGGAACACTGGCCAGAACCCCTAGTGATGATGACACTGAGCTTTGCTGTGGGGATTTTGGCCTTCTGAGATGAAGAAGTTGAAATATGTTTCTCACTTGGCTATCAGGTACCACTCTCAGTGGAGGAAGCCCCTTACCTCAAGAGCCTCTGCATCATTACTGATGTATAAAACACATTATTCCCTGTCAAATTATGTAGGATTTAAAAACTTTTCCAAGTAAAGCCTAGCTCTTAAAACCAGGAAACACACAGGATCAGTGATGTGGGTTTTCTGGGAAAATGTGAATCAGATTTTTTTTTCTGGAGATAAATAATTTAAATTTAAAAATAATACTAGCAAAAAGTGGTAAATACACCATGCATAAGCCTGGATCATGTATAAGCACAGGGGTTTGCCTGTGACTTATTTCCCACATTTAGCCTATAGAATGTGTGCTACTTGCAGCAACACACAGCTCTGACAATAAAAGCTAAACAGATTATATTTACATGTGTGGGATAGAAAATTTTCCATTTTGGAAAATTTTCTGCCCCACATTACTGCACAGGATCAATCACAAACAAAGACATAGACTTCTCCTCCCAAAGACATTTGTAGCTACACAGAATCAAAAGGCCAAAAAGACTAAATGGAGCTCATTAATGTTTCCAAGCTACTTTCAGTGTGTGGAAAAGCTTCGTTTCACACACCCTCTTTCCAGTTGTGTGGGCAGTAACTCGCCAATGGCTACCATTGGGCCTGTCTCTGGTGAGTCCTCACCCAACAGGGAACATGACAGTGGAGAGTGAACAGGACCTTTCCCAGGACTATTCTAGTCTTCCAGTTCAATCCTGCTCCCCACCCCACTAGTTTGCTTTACAGAAACCAAAGCTTGGAAAGTTTGTTCTTGTTGCTTAGCAACCCCAACGGACACTGAGAATTCAGTGGGTATTCTTTCTTTAAAGCTACAGGTATTGCTTCTTTTAATTTGTAAAGATTTAATCCCTCCCTACTTCAGTTTTTTCAGCAATTCTGGGCCTTCATTCATGTTTGTAGAGAAATTGCATCCCCACCCTCTGGTCTGTCCCTAGTTCAGTTTTGTAGCTCTATCATATCCTCTATGACACAGTTTGTAAATAGATATATTGATGATACATACTGTGCTGCACTAACATTTAAAGTATTATAAGCTGCCCTCAAAACAACAAGCATACTCTTGTAACCCACCCCCATCTCCAAGGCTCATTCTTGGCCTCCTTCTAATGCAATACAGATTCTATTCCATTATAGCAAAAGGCATAAAACATCAGCTTTGTAACTCATTGGTAGTAGCAGAGAAGTGCTCTGAGATCAGGTACAATGACAAAGACCACTGCAATCAAAGATACCCTGTTGAATTCAAGGACAGAGACCTGGAGCAATTGCCTGGAGCATATTAAGGGCATATTAAGGGCACATGCTGTCTAAGTGTAACTGTCTTGCCTTACTTTATGGTAACTGTCTTTATGGTAACTGTCTTGCCTTACTTTATGGTAATTATAATATATAAAACAAAGGGATGATACTACGATCATGAATAATACAAGAAAAAATATGAGGGTATTCTTAATGCATTATAAGGAATTGCAGGGGACAAAAGAGCTGCTCAAGACACAGCTACTAGGGGCCTGTAGCTGGCTTTTGCCTTGATCATGCTCTCCCAAAACACATCTTTGGATCAAGGCAGAGGGCTACAGAGCTGGTAAAACTGTGGAAAGCAAAGCTCCCTTCATTGGTGTTTTTTTTTTTTGGGGGGGGGGGGGTAGGCAAGCAGTACTAATGACCATGCAGTGCAAATCAGGAGTCTGTGGGAGTCAAGTAATCAGGACCCTGGACAGAACCTACTTGTGCTAGGCACAAGGGTAAGACCAGAAGGCAGGTATCAGGTACTCTAGATCAGGGGTGGCCTATGGCAGCTCTCCAGATGTTTTTTGCCTGTAACTCCCATCAGCCATGCTGGCTGGAGCTGATGGGAGTTGTAGGCAAAAAACATCTGAAGAGCTACCGTTGGCCACCCCTGCTCTAGATTAGTATTTCTCCCATACTGGTCAAAAACCAACTGAAAGCTGAAATACTCCTGCTATAGAAGACCAGTCAGTTGAAGGGCAGTGTCTTCCCAAGTCAGTTCAAGGGTAGTGCCCTGGTAGCTACTTTCTGATATGGCCCAGGAATAAGATTTTCATGGAAGTCCATGATGTCAGAGGAGTTTTCCAATGCAGAGGAATGTGACAACAGCATGATTATTAAATCTGAAAAACTGGGAAAGATGCAAAACAATACTCATTTATTTTTATTCTTGCTTTTAGCCATGTTTAAATTAAAAGAAGAAATAAGACTTGGACAAGATGCAAATCCTAGGACTACTGAGGTTAAAAGCACTGGTGAATTTATTTAACTGGGACCAGTTGTAGCTGGGTTAAATGATCTCAGGAAAGAGTTTTGAGGACCAGAGACTTTGCATGCTGAATACTTGGGTTCTGTGATTCTTGTCTCTAGTTTATTTGTTGGCATTCTCAATTTTGCAATATTATTCAGATCTGTAAAAATTAATATTTAATCAATTAATCATTTCTAGTTTCACCTCTGCCATTTTTCACAAGAATACGCAAATGATCCAGATTAAGAAAATATATATTTGTAATGACAGCCAGCATAGTGTAATGATTAGAATGATGGACTAGGACTTGAGTGATCCTGATTCAAATTCTCACTCTATTATGAAACTCACTGGATGACCTTGGAGCAGTCACCTTCTCTTACTGCACACCACATTATAGGGTTGTTGTGAAGACAAAAGAGGGAAAACCATGTCTACTGTCCCAAGATCCTTGGAGGAAGGATGGAATAAAAATATAGCAGACAGTGGCTGTCAGATGTGAATAAAAAAAATCACATTAAGCTAAAGATCAGGCAGAGGTCCAGAGAGAATAAACACCACACCCTAAAGCCACTTTGACATTCTTTTAGAATACTTTCATTTCCCATACCAGTGCCCAAAATCCCAGCTGGTGTTTTACTTCTCTCTGTTGGTAACCTGAGTCAGATAATGCCATCACCATAGCCTCCAAGATCTAATGCCTGGTACAGTAAGAACAAGGGTACCTCTACAGGCCACCACTTTGCCTGAAGTAAACACATGAGCAACCAGCACTCTGCAACTATGCAGTGGCAGGTTTGAATCAAGGCAATTAGCCAATGTGACTAAACCTCAGGTCAAAAACTACCGTAGATTTCCACTTGAAAGCATATAGCAGTATCTGCACATTTAATACATTCCCCCTCCCCAGGACAAACATTAGTCAGTACTTTTCATGCTTTGCTCCTATCAGTTAAAGTAAGAAACATTCACTCATTCACATTCCCAGTGATAAGAATATTCACTTTAGCCTGAGCCTGTTGTATTTTAAAAAGTGAGCACCCTTCCACCTCTCATATAATTTTAAAAACAAATAAACCAGAAAAAGAAATTGTCTATTATTGCACCATGACCAGTGACTTTGCCTGGTTGACAAGGAGGCAGAACCAGCCAAGTTATCACTTAACATCAAAGTCAAGCCAGGATGAAGAAAACATTTCACATGGAAAGAGCAGCACAAACCTTTAACTATGAGAGTGTCCGTGTTGCTGCTCAGCAGGAGGATTAGACAGTAACTTGGGTTTGTACCCATGAACACTGTGTTCTGCAATAAAAATGACAGCTCAAAAGCCCTGGTCTTCATCTCCCAACGCAACCAAGTTTAAATTCCTCTAATTCCATTTGCTTATATTCATCATTCATTCCCCTTGCCTTTGCTATCCCACCCTCCCCTGTGCTTGTTGCTTATCACTCTCCTTTCCTTGTCAAGAGTTAAAATGTAAGGTCTTTGGGGCAGGGAAATGTATTTTCTATTCTATAAAGATCTGTGCATATTAATGATGCAAAGACAACATCAATAACAATATTATTTATTTAGTTATTCATACAAACATTTCTATCTCTCCTAGGGTTGCCAACTCTAGGTTCGGAAATTCCAGAAGATTGGGGACCATAGCCTGGAGAAAGTAAAGTTTTGGAAGATGAGAGAGCTCAGCCAGGACATGATCCCATAAAGTCCACCCTCTGAAACTGCCATTTTCTCCAGGGAAATTGGTAACTGTCATTTGGAGATCAGATGTAATTCTGGGAGAATTCCAGATCCTACTTGTGGGTTGGCAACTCTAATCCCACATTATCTTCTTTGATTCAGAGTGGCAAACAATGTGACTACCAAGTTGCAAAGACATAAATTACAACAATCCAATTAGCAATTTAAAAAAGAATAAATGCACAAATTACAAAGGTAAAAGCATTCAGATTTAAAACACACAAGAATTAAAATTCAGGGCCAGATCCGCTGAAACAATTCACCCTCTACCAAATGCTCTCTGGAATAAGACTGCCTTACATGCCTCTCTAAATGTAGTGAGTGAAGGCACCTTCCTCACTCGCTCCAAAGGACTGGTCCCACCACAGAAGGCCCATGGTCTCACTGTAGGGAGACCATGGGCCTTCCTAAGGGAGGGCACCTTAAGGAGACAGTCCTAAGGGAGGGCACCTTAAGGAGAAAATAACTTGCACAGGTCTGCAAAAAGTAACTAGCATGCTTTCATGAGCATAAATATTCCACAGGAGCTACTCTGCAATATACTTAATGTGTACTGTTAGAATTTACCCTTGGTACCTTTTATTGTGACACAAGGGAGGCAACCAATATTGAAAGCTATATTTCTACACTGGAGCAAAGTAGGCAGGTAGAAACTTAGTCTGTGTGAATGGGATAAGCCCTTAACTTTCTTGAAACTGCTGAAACCACCGAGAGTGCTAGTCCTGGACAGGTACAGCCTGTGCAACACTTCTTAGTCACTGCACTGCTTTGCAGCCATTAATTTGGAAGCTTTCCTTAATCAATTCACCCAGAAGCAGGTTTCCCTTTATTCTGACTCCTTCCTCCTCCCTCCAGCATCCTTTGTAGTGGTGTGTGGCTTCTGCAGCTCCTGCTGGCATTTGTCCAATTGCCTCCGTCTCCCCCCATTCCAGCTTTCAGGGTTCAGCCACTAGGAAAAAAACAAACAAACTTCCCCAGCACCTCCCTAAATATTTCCTCGCAAGCAGCTGCCTCGCCTGGTCCTGTTCCACAAACTCCTGAGTTAAGCATCTGCTACCCCAAGCACTGCAATGCAGCAGACACCAACCAAAATGAAATTCCCTGAGCTTTTATATAGAAAAAAATTACAGAAGCCCCTAAAGCAAGAAGGACAAGGCCACAGTCCACTACCTCCCCCTACAGCTTTATAGCATCGCCTGGGAAATCCTACCTGACCCGGCGGTCTGCTCGAAACTTTAGCATGGTGGCAGGTCTCAGCTGCAATCCTGGTTTGCAGTCATGTCCCTGGAAAGGTGAGTGAACGGTATGTCCTCCTGGAATACTGCCAGTGCCTTTCTGGTCTTAAGAAGCATGCCACAGCAGAATGGCTTACCCGGGCAAGGACATGGTGGTCCTGTGTGCCTCCCCCATCTTCAACTTCCCTTACCCACCCACCCCTTTAGTTCAGTGTAGATAGCAGCTGCATTCTGCCTTTCTGTTCTGATTTCTGGGAGAGAGAGAGAGAGAGAGAGGCAGCAGCTCTCTCCCTCTCTCGAGGCACCAGGGTCTATCTAACCTAGTCCAGCCTCATCATTCAAACAATGCTCTCAGCCTCACACGCAGCAATAACAGCAGCCAGAAGGCATGGCAAAGGTGGAGCGAAGAGAAGGGCAGATTTTGAGCTCTGTTCCCCTAGGGAGAGAAAGGTGAAGGGTATATGGACACCGGTATGAGTCCAATAGTGTGTGTGTGTGTGTGTGTGTGTGTGTGTGTGTGTGAGAGAGAGAGAGAGAGAGAGAGAGAGAGAAAGAGGACAGAGAGCAGGTGCAGCCAGAGACAAAATGATGTTTTAACCTGATCACAGTGCTTCAGGGACAAGGGCTTTTTCTAAAGGCAGACAGTAAAGACAAGAAAGCAGGGCCATTGTCCTTAGCAATGAGTCTACAACTAGACCTCTTTCTACAGTTCTAGGAAACTTTTACTAGCTGATCCTCCTGGCCTTAAGAACACTGCTGCAAAGATGCACATAAATAGACCGGACTGTCAAGTAAAGATAGTCTACTAAACAATGCCTTTATTTGGATTCTCATCTTATCCTCTCTCTAGGATTCCAGAGTGGGTTACAGAACTTTTTAAAAAGCAAGAAGATTAGACTGAAAATATGGTACAAAACAGAAACAAGCTATGAACACACTGAGTAGATTTCTGCTACTGTCTCTATTCAGAAGGCCCAGTTGCATCATTCAGATTAACTAGTATTTTTATTTGCAGAACATGGGATTTTGTAGGTCATTACCTACATCATCAGTGGAACTGTGACCTGCAACTCAGGGAAATCAGATGCTCTGTAAATTAAAAAGCCTAAGATGTGAGACTGGTTTTTTCTGAATATTATTTTCTATAACAACTAATACAGCCAGTGATGAATAACTGTTTTCATGCAGGGCTCTTAACCACATTTCTTTCTTTTTCCTGTCCTTTCACTAATGCTTTTTTAATGTCAATGGTGCTAATGTTTTCCTTAAATTGCTCTCCACAACAGTTTATTAGGTAATATTGTTTTTTATGACTATGTTTTTAAAAAATCAAACAGACAGTTTAATTTTTATTTTATTTATTTTTATTTATTTATGATTTGTATCCCGCCCTTCCCACAAGTGGCTCAGGGCGGCTCCCAACAATTAGTCAAACATAAAATTAAACAATATTTAAATATATAAACAGTTAAACATTTAAAACAGTTAAAACCTTAAAAACCAGTAAACATTCCAAAATATATATATATATATAAAACAGGAGTCTGGCAAGCTACATTAAGTTCTCATCTCAGCTAGGTGTAGGCTAGCCGGAAGAGGGTTGTCTTACAGGCCCTGCGGAACTGAACAAGGTCCCGCAGGGCCCTCACCTCCTCCGGCAGCTGATTCCACCATGTAGGGGCCATAACAGAGAAAGCTCTTTCTCTTGTGGATTTCAAGCGGGCTTCTTTTGGCCCGGGGATAGTAAAGAGATTTTGGGTTCCCGACCTCAGTACTCTCTAGGGAACATGTGGGGAGAGACGGTCCTTCAGGTAGGCAGGTCCCAGGCCATATAGGGCTTTAAAGGTAATAACCAGCACCTTGTACCGAACTCGGTATATCACTGGAAGCCAGTGCAGGGTCCGATGACCTGGCCGAATGTGTCCCCATTTTGGGAGACCCAGTAACAGCCGGGCCGCGGCGTTCTGCACCAGCTGCAATTTCCGAGTTCGGGACAGGGGCAGCCCCATGTAGAGGGCATTACAGTAGTCCAACCTCGAGATGACCGTAGCATGGATCACTGTTGCTATGTCGTCGCGCTCCAGGAAGGGGGCCAACTGCCTTGCCCGCCTAAGGTGAAAGAACGCGGACTTGGCAGCGGCTGCTATCTGAGCCCCCATCTTTAGAGAAGGCTCCAATAGTACCCCCAAGCTCCTGACCCTGTCCGCCGCCGTCAGCGGCGCACCGTCAAAAACTGGTAGGGGGATTCCCCCTCCCGGCCCACGGCGACCCAAGCAAAGGACCTCTGTCTTCGCAGGATTTAGCCTCAGTCCACTCAGTCTGAGCCACTCAGCCACGGCCTGTAGTGCCCGATCAAGATTTTCCGGGGCGCAGACCGGCTGGCCGTCCATCAGTAGATAGAGCTGGGTGTCATCAGCGTACTGGTGACACCCTAGCCCATACCTTCGGGCAATCCGGGCAAGAGGCCGCATATAGATGTTAAATAACATTGGGGAGAGAACCGCCCCTTGGGGCACACCACAATCGAGTGTGCACCTCTGGGATAGCTCCCCACCAATTGCGACCCTTTGTCCCCGACCTTCCAGGAAAGAGGAAAGCCACTGTAAGGCCAACCCCTGAATCCCCGCGTTGGCGAGGCGGCACGTCAGTAGCCGATGGTCGACCGTGTCGAACGCAGCCGACAGGTCTAACAGCATCAGCACCGCCGAGCCACCCCGATCCAGATGCCGTTGAAGGTCATCTACTAGGGCAACCAACACCGTCTCCATCCCATGGCCCGGGTGGTAGCCGGACTGAAATGGGTCAAGGACGGAAGCGTCCTCCAGGAAAGTCTGTAACTGCATCGCCACTGCCCTCTCAATAAGTTTGCCCAAGAAGGGCAGATAATGTGCCAATTGGGCCGGGTCTAAAGATGTTTTTTTTAGGAGGGGACGGACCACAGCCTCTTTGAGCGGCATTGGAAAATGCCCTTCCGTCAGGGATCTATTTATGATATCCCGTACAGGATATCTGAGATCCCTTTGGCAGGATTTAATAAGACAGGAAGGGCATGGGTCCAATTTACAAGTTGTTGGGCGAGCTATGAGATTCTATAAAGTCCACGTTTACTGAATATTCCTGAGTAGGAGATTGAATAGATCTATTTAGGATTACTCTCTAGGATATTTTATTGGTCTTTCCCCCCAGTCCTTAATCTTACCTTACCCACTGCTTATTCATTTATTTATTAACAAATTCTTTGTTGCTTGTGATTTCAAAGTAGTTTTCAAAGCCACTCATACTGCCAACAAAATAAAAACTGGAAGTATACATTTAATGGTTTGGATCTTGTCGAAAATTTCCACTGATAGAATGATTGCCTCCCCCTCTAACTGCAGCCCAAAACACCTTCATGTTTGTTCCCCAGGGATGCCTCCCTCATAGGGTTGCCAGGTCCAAGTCAGTAAATATCTGGGGACTTTGGGGGTGGAGCCAAGAGCAAGGTTGTGACAAGCATGATTGAACACCAAAGGGAATTCTGGCCATCAGATTTAAAGAGACTGCTCCTTTTAAATGCCTTTTCTTCATTGGAAATAATGGAGAATAGGGGCACCTTCTTTTGAGGCTCTTAGAGCCCCCTGGTTCAATCTATTTGAAATGGGGGGGGGGTGATTTAAGGAAAGGCACCAGATGTTCTGCTGAAAATCTGGTGCCTCTACCTCAAAAAAACAGCCCCCCTCTGAGCACCAGATACCCACAGAGTAATTCTCCATTATACCCTATGGGAACCAGTCTCCATAGGGTATAATGGAGTGCCCAGCAAATATTTCCCTCCCACCTCCCCACTTTCTGATTATCCTGAAGCAGGGGGAAGGCCTTCAAACCAGGGGATCTCCTGCTCCCAACTGGGGACTGGCAACTCTACCCCCTCAGAACTGGTAGAAAAGGGAGCTGGGCCTGTGCATAAGAAGGGGCATTGGCAAAAGGAATTGGTACTATATGGCCTGGACACTGGAGATTGCTAATAGTACATTATTCTGCTACAGCAGAACAGAACAGGATTAAGAAGTGGGGAAGAGACGCCTTGCTGAGAGGTCGGGGGAAAGTCGTGGGGGGTGCTAACATTCCTCCCTCCTTTCTATGTTTTTTTAAGGACTAGTCACATGAAATGGCAAAGCATTGCTGTGTGCAGAAAGAACAGCTGGCTGGCAATTTTTGTTGTTGTTGTTAGTGCTATATATACATGATCCATATGTTACAAATGGGGTGCCCTTAGTCTGTAGGTCAATTGCTACGTACCTCGATGTGAGTAGGATCATTCATTGCCAGTAATGCCAAATCTGAATAACCAGATATCAAAAGTCAATTGCAAGAGCAACACACTCACTAACTAGCTAGAGCTGTACTGTCCCAGCAACCAGATATTGTATTTTGAGTGCCCTCCTCTGAGAATAAATGAGTAACACAACTTTACTTTTATTGTACAAAAAAAAATTCTCTAGACTAGTAGAAAGGCCTTCCTATAAGTCTGAATTAGTTCCAGTTGCAAGCCAATAAGGAAGGCTTCTCCTGTTGATCCCATTATTGGTTGTGAAGTTTCCAGTAGTAATGTTTCCTAAAGGTACTACAGTTTTTGATATCAAAGAAAAGATTTGGAAATGTGCATGAATATTCTATCTTTTAACAAAATACCTTTGAAAAGTTATTTAAACCGATCAATACTATTAATACTTCTAAAGGAACTCTGCCACTTTCAAACAAACAAGCAAATTCATGTAATTGATTTCATTACCATTCCGGATATCTCCAGGCTGTGGCAGTGACTGATGCTACTATCAAGCTTGATGTGAGCTGGAGCTTAGACCTTGGACCTGTTTCCAAGGTTCATGTGAACAAGTAACAAAGAAAGTACTTCTGAACATTTCAAGAGTGCCTTTTCCCCTCAAAAATGAATAACCACAGCCAGTCTTAATATCTGTCCAATTAGGGGGGGGGGCTGCCAGATAAGAGGATATGACTTCTCAGCAAATGTCACCAAGACATCCCCCCAACTCACTGAGTACTTTTAAAAATGTTTCATTTCTAAACAGATGATATAATGAATGAATGTGCAAATGTATTGTGTTCTTAAAATGTTTTAAGGCAGACAGATTATCTGAAGCATGGGGAAAAGATGGCTGAGTCCATGCTAAATTCACTGACATGTATGTTGCTCAAATTGTGAAGGTCAAAGAAAATTATCCCATAATTGAAGGACATGCTGTGAGTTCACTTTTTATATTATGTTTGCCTTCATTTTTGCATTGCAATTCTTACTCTCTCACCCAGCCAGCAGTGGAATTTGAGGGGCATTCTGGGGGTGGGTGGGGACATCATGCAACATCTCCATGTGATGACATCACTCAGAAATGACAACATCATGCCGGTGATGTCATCCAGAGATGCTCTGGTATTTGGACAAAACTCTTTGGTTTTTTCACCCTGAAAACCAAAGAGTTTGCCCAAATACTAGAGCATCCCAGTGCAATAACATCACTTGGTGTCACACTTACATGATGTCACAGCCCTATTTGGAGACAGGTAAAACCCTACCCCCAAACAAGGACATCAAAGCCCCCCTAAGCAAGGGAACCCTCACTGTGACCTGGGGACTGGCAACCCCAGCTTCCAGGTGGTGGCTGGAGATCTCCTGGGATTACAACTGATCTGCAGGGGACTGAAATCCATTCACCTGGAGAAAATGGATGCTTTAGAAGGTGGGGTCTATGGCATTATACCCCATTGAATTCCCTCCCTTCCCAAACCTTGTCTTCTTTCAGGCTCCACTCCTCAAATCTCTAGATATCTTCCAACCCCAAGCTGGCAACTCTAATGCCATCAAATCCTCTCCAAATTTGCCATTTCCTTCAGAACTGATCACTGTAGACTGGAGATAAGCTGTGATTCAGGTTGTTTCCAGGTCCCACCTGGAGACTGGCAAACCTAAGTTAAAACCAGCCCCTTTACTTGAACTTGGTTACATAAGCCAGCAGCTGATCCAGATGTATTACAAAATTAACTAGCTCTTATCTACAAACAGGAAGCTGCAATCTGCACTTAATGAAGTTTGTGAGTTGTTGTCAAAGACAGACTCTTATTACCATCCCTCTGCGAAAGACTGCTGGAGAGAAGAGATGCCCCCTCTCATCCCTATGATATTCTTTTCCAGAGAAAAGTGTAAGGGTAATAAATTTTGCATGAAGGTGACACATGGCCCTGCAAACAAAAGATATTTGACGTCTGTTGTTCAGTTTTCAGTGTTGCTAGGATGCTATAACATAAGGGACATCTATGATGTCTCATTGGAATTTTCTGAAATATGATGTTTCTTTGATAGGAGGATATTTGTAGTAGATGACCCTCTTGCCTCTACCTGAGCAGAGAACAGGTTTCAGCCTTAAACTGACAGGCAGATGACAGCATGCATTACTTCTGCAGCTACCTTTCTTCTACAAAGGTTATCAAGGGATGAGAGGTACAGGTCCCCTCTTCATTCCTCACAAACTTAGCACAAGCTATGAGAGGAGAACGGGACAGGCTACAAAGCTGCTGCTTCATTCAGTGAGGTTGCAAAGAGATTTGTAGGTATCATCCATCTTGTAATGTACTGGGAGACGAGACGTGGTGAAGGCATAGGTCTTTATTGGCTAGTACATCACACGCAACTGAGCACACGCGGCCGGGTCCGCTAATATATACATGCCTCCCGGAACATCCCCTTCGCTGGCCAGCCCAATCCTGGCCAGTCAAACTTCCCGCCCTTGGTCAGGATTGGTAGTGGCTTTTCCCGCGCTGCGCACGGCGACCCGAGGGTGGCTCGGTCGCGCGGCGCTTGCGCTGAGTCCGATACACTACACTCCTCCCCTCCTAGTTTAAACTACATAGTCCTGTAGGTACGCTGGCGTCCTGCGTTCCCGTGTTGATCTCCTCGGGGTTGCCGTTGGTGTGGGGCCCGATCCCAACGTGGGTGGCGCCGTTTCTGGCTGTTGCCGGCCCGGGTCGGGTGCTGGCTCCGGTTCTGGTCCCGCGGCTGCCGGGGCCTCGTACGTGGGTAGCTCCTGTATTGCCGGGGCCCCTTCTGGCGGTTCCGTTGCTGGCGGTTCCCTACTCTCTGCCTCTTCTGCCTCCTCGGGTAGGGTGCGGCGGCGCAGCTGGTCGATGTGCCGCCTCAGCACCTGGCCTCCGGCGGTGGTTACCTCGTATGACCGGGAGCCTGTTACCCTCAGAACCCTTCCCGCCAACCACTCGGGGCCGCTTGCGAAGTTTTTCGCATACACTGGGTCGCCCGGAAAGAATCCTCTCACTGCTTCCCGGACCTCGGGGGACCCGCGGACATCCGGCGCCCGGTCCGGGTGTAGCCTATCAAGACGAGTGGTCAGTTTCCTCCCCATGAGCAGTTCTGCGGGGCTGAAACCGGTTACCGGGTTTGGGGTGATCCTGTTGTGGAACAGGAATGCTGAGAGGCGGTGGTCCCAATCCCCATGTACTATACGGCCAAGGGCCTCTTTGGTGGTCCGCACCATGCGCTCCGCCTGGCCGTTGGTGGCTGGATGGAATGGGGCGGACCTTATGTGCCTTATGAGGTACCGGTCGGTGAACTCCCGGAATTCCCGGGAGGTGAATGCCGTGCCGTTGTCCGTCACCAGGGTGTCAGGGATCCCGTGTGTGCAGAGGACCCTTCTGAGCGCCCTGACTGCTGCTGCGGTGGATGTCGAGGCCACCGGGATTACCTCTAGCCATTTTGTATATGCGTCCACAAGTATAAAGAAGATCTGGCCCTGATACGGCCCCGCGAAATCCACATGGAGGCGGGACCACGGCCGCCCGTTCGACTCCCACCTGTGGACCGGGGCGGACGGCGGATTGGGTCTGGACTCCTGGCATGGTTGGCACCTTCTTACCCACCCCTCTATTTCCTCATCCATGCCCGGCCACCACACGTAGCTCCGGGCCAGGGCTTTCATTCTCACGATGCCCGGGTGGGGATCCTCCAATACCTGTCTGCGCAGGGGGTGGGGCACCACCACCCGGCTCCCCCAGAGTATGCACCCCTTGTGTGTCGATAGCTCGTCCTTCCTGGACGCGAACGGCCAAAATGCTTCTTCCACCTTGCCCGAGGGCCACCCCCTTCCCACCCAGTCCCTGACCCGTGCGAGGATGCGGTCTCTCCCAGTCGCCCGAGCCACCTCGTCCGCGTGCAGTGGGCGCTCGGGGAGCGACTCAATGAGCATCACCCCGTGTGCCGGGGCGGGATCTGGGTCCGTTGTGGGTAGCGGCAGGCGGCTGAGGGCATCTGCGTGACCCATTGCTTTACCGGGGCGGTATATCAGAGCGTAAGTGTATGAATTCAGGAACTGGTTCCACCTTAAAACCCTCTGAGACAGAATCTGGGGGGTCTGACGATCGGGGGCTAGGAGGCCGAGGAGCGGCTTGTGGTCAGTGGCGATGGTGAAACGCCTACCGTAGAGGTAGTCATTGAACTTTTGCACCCCCGCCACGATCGCCAGGGCCTCCTTATCGATCTGGGCGTAGTTCCGCTCGGCAGGGGACAGAGTCCGGGAGTAGTAAGCGATCGGCGCCTCTCTCCCGTCCGGGAGTTGGTGCCCTAAGACCGCTCCTACTCCGTAGGGGGAGGCGTCGCAAGCCAGGATCAGGGGTAGGTTTTCATCGTAGTGATGAAGTACCGCGTTAGAGACCAAGAGGTCTTTCACTGCCTGGAACGCCGCGGCTTGGCGTTTACCCCAGACCCACGGGGCCTGTTTATCTAACAAGCGGTGCAACGGTTCCGCCACGGCGGCTTTGTGTGGCAGGAATGCATGATAAAAGTTCAATAATCCTAAAAAACTCTGTAGTTCTGCCTTGCATTTGGGGGCAGGGGCCTGGACTATGGCCCTGGTCTTGTCCGCCGTCGGGTGAATTCCAGCCGCGTCCACGGCGAACCCCAGGAACTCCACTCGCGGAACACCCAACAAACATTTCTCCTTTTTGACTCGCAACCCCGCCGCTTGGAACCGTCTGAGGACCTCTCGCAGGCGGCAGCTGAACTCTCCTTCGGTGGGGGCGGCGATTAAAACGTCGTCAAAGAAGGGTTGAACTCCGGGGATCCCTTTTAAGAGAGAGTCCATTATGCTCTGGAATATCCCCGGAGCTACACTGACCCCGAACTGCAGCCGTTTAACCCTGAACGCGCCCCTGTGGGTCACGATCGTCTGCGCCTCCGCTGTCTTAGCGTCGACCGGCAGTTGCTGGTATGCTTGTGCTAAGTCCAGCTTTCCAAAAACCCTCGCCCCGGCTAGTGCTGCTAGGACGTGGCTAACCACCGGGACTGGGTAGGGGTTGTCTTGCAGCGCCTTATTGATCGTGCACTTGTAGTCGGCGCAGATCCTAACCTCCCCGTTGGGTTTGACTGGCGTTACTATGGGGGTCTCCCATTCCGCATACGTTACAGGTTCTAGGACGCCCTGGGCTGTTAGGCGGTCCAGTTCTGCCTCTATTTTAGGCTTAAGGGCGAACGGGACGCGCCTCGCTTTAAGCCTTATGGGCCTGACCATTGGGTCTATCGGTAAGGTGATGGGCGGACCCTTGTAGCTCCCCAAGGACCCGTCGAAGACCTCGGGGAACTCCCGGCAGACCCCGTCGAAATTGCTGGCCTGCAATTGGTCCACCCCCACCAGCTGGATCCCCAGTGGATTGAACCACGCTAACCCGAGAAGTGTGGTCAGTTGGCGCTTGACCACTAGGATGTCTAGGGGCCCCCTAAAACCCCCTCTTTCTACCTGCACCCGGGCCCACCCCACGATGTGTACTGGGTTCTTCTGAAAGTCCCTCAGTACGAAGTCCGCTGGCCTCGTTTGGATGCGGCGGCGGGGACATAGTTTCTTGAGGGTTTCCTCCGAAATGATAGAGATGGAGGAACCCGAGTCTACTTCCATGATGCAGGGGGCGCCCTCGATTAGGACCGACATTTTGACCTTGTCTGGGGCCGAGAGGGGCAAGTTCAATACCTGCAGACTGGTGGATGCCGTCGTGTGTGTGTCCAGGGAGTCGTGATGCGCTGACGGTTGGCGGCGGCTGTTCTTGGCCCGGCAAGCCCGGGCGATGTGGCCTGTCTTTCCGCAGCTGCGGCAGTCCAGGTTGCGGTACGGGCAGTCCCGTCGCTCGTGGGGGTCGCCGCAGCTGGCGCACCTGGAACCGGTGGTGGCGGTGGCCCTCTCCGTCGCTCGTTGTCTCGCGGGGGCCCGTGTGTCCGTTCTCTGAGGCCTCCGGAGCTGAAACGCTTCTTCCTCTGCTCGGTCTTCCAGCTCTGTTTCCCCTTGGTGGACTGCTTCGCCGCGTGGCTGGCCGAACGCCTTGGTGGCCCTCTCGAACGCCGTCGCCTCGTTGAAGGCTTGTTGTAGCGTGAGCTCCTCCTTAGCGAAGAGCTTCTGCTGCAGTCGTTCGTCTCGGAGGCCCCAGACGAAACGGTCCCTCAGGGCTTCGTCCCTTTTGTCAAAATTGCAGTTCCCGGCGATCTGTCGCAGGGCCGCCAGGTAGACCGCCGCTGTCTCCCCCGACTTTTGGTCCCTCTTGTGGAAGAGGAATCGGCGGGCGACGATGGACGGTTGGGGCGAAAAGTGGCCCGTGAGGAGTCTCACGACTTCCCGGTAGGTCCTCTCGGTCAGCTTAGCTGGAGCGGAGAGGCCTCTTGCGATCTCGAAAGTTTCTTCTCCACAGACGCTCAGCAGGACGTCTCTCTTCCTGTCGTCATCTTCGATCAGGTTCGCCCGCAGGTAGCACTCGACCCTTTCTGTGTAGGTCTCCCATCTCTCGGGGTGCTCCGGGTTGAATTCTGCAAGATGGCCCGTCGTTACTGTAGAGTTCGCCATAGTGGCGGCGGGCTGTGCGATCCTGCGGTCTCACGCCTTCCTCGTCTCCGGCCCGGTCAGGTTCCCCTCGGGGCGGCCGGACCTATCTAGATCCCACCTTCGTCGCCAGTGTAATGTACTGGGAGACGAGACGTGGTGAAGGCATAGGTCTTTATTGGCTAGTACATCACACGCAACTGAGCACACGCGGCCGGGTCCGCTAATATATACATGCCTCCCGGAACATCCCCTTCGCTGGCCAGCCCAATCCTGGCCAGTCAAACTTCCCGCCCTTGGTCAGGATTGGTAGTGGCTTTTCCCGCGCTGCGCACGGCGACCCGAGGGTGGCTCGGTCGCGCGGCGCTTGCGCTGAGTCCGATACACTACACATCTCATCACCAGCAGTTTTGGTTATCAACTACTATGCCATTATAATCTCAATTTAATCCACCATTGAGAAATATGGTTCCCATCCATTGGCTGATGCAACAAGCAATGCTAAGTATACATATTCATGGGCATGAGCACCTGACTCTAAGCAGACCAGTACCCTATCAGTACTGGCTGAAATCCACTGGCGAAGGTCTCCCCCGCCACATCCCCTGAAATAACCCTATCATTTCTTCTTTGTTAACCCTATTGTCTGAATTTTTCCATTTCAACTTATAAAATGTCTGATAGGTTAAACCAACCAAGAAAAAGAAACATTTCATTAAGGGCATCTTTATGCTAAGCCACTGAATTATCTAGAGATAGTGCTATCTATTGCCCTGCCCTGACCATCACTGGATGAGGAAAGGCAAATAGCTGCAACCCACAATGTAGACAGCACTCTCTGAAGCAAATTATGGGAGAAGATGTATACATTTCACATTGCTCTATTTTAGGAGTAAAAGACAATCCCCCCACAGAAAGGATGCCACAACAATCATAAACATAAGAACATAAGAGAAGCCATGTTAGATCAGGCCAATGGCCCATCCAGTCCAACACTCTGTGTCACACAGTGGCCAATATATATATATATATATATATATATATATATATATATATATATATATATATATATATATATATACACACACACACACACACAAACTCACATATACACACTGTTGCTAATAGCCACTGATAGACCTCTGCTCCATATTTTATATCTAACCCCCTCTTGAAGGTGGCTATGCTTGTGGCCGCCACCACCTCCTGTGGCAGTGAATTCCACATGCTAATCACCCTTTGGGTGAAGAAGCACCTCCTTTTATCCGTTTTAACCTGTCTGCTCAGCAATTTCATCGAATGCCCACAAGTTCGTGTATTGTGAGAAAGGGATAAAAGTACTTCTTTCTCTACTTTCTCCATTCCATGCATTATCTTGTAAACCTCTATCATGTCACCCCGCAGTCGACATTTCTCCAAGCTAAAGAGCCCCAAACATTTCAACCTTTCTTCATAGGGAAAGTGTTCCAGCCCTTTAATCATTCTAGTTGACCTTTTCTGGACTTTCTCCAATGCTATAATATCCTTTTTGAGGTGCGGCAACCAAAACTGCAAACAGTACTCCAAATGAGACCACACCATTGATTTATACAGGAGCATTATGATACTGGCTGATTTGTTTTCAATTCCCTTCCTAATAATTCCCAGCATGGCGTTGGCCTTTTTTTATTGCAAACACACACTGTCTTGACATTTTCAGTGAGTTATCTACCACGACCCCAAGATCTCTCTCTTAGTCAGTCTCTGCCAGTTCACACCCCATCAACTTGTATTTGTAGCTGGGGTTCTTGGCCCCAATGTGCATTACTTTGCACTTGGCCACATTAAACCGCATCTGCCACGTTGACGCCCACTCACCCAGCCTCAACAGATCCCTTTGGAGTTCCTCACAATTCTCTCTGGTTCTCACCACCCTGAACAATTTAGTGTCATCCGCAAACTTGGCCACTTCACTGCTCACTACCAACTCAAAATCATTTATGAACAAGTTAACGAGCATGGGACCCAGTACCGAGCCCTGCGGCACCCCACTGCTTACCGTCCTCCACTGCGAAGACTGCCCATTTATACTCACTCTCTGCTTCCTATTACTCAGCCAGTTTTTGATCCACAAGAGGACCTGTCCTTTTACTCCATGACTCTCAAGCTTTCTAAGGAGCCTTTGATGAGGAACTTTATCAAAAGCTTTCTGGAAGTCAAGGTAAACAACCTCTATCGGGTCTCCTTTGTCCACATGTTTGTTCTCCCCCTCAAAGAAATGTAACAGGTTAGTGAGGCAAGATCTTCCCTTACAGAACCCATGCTGAGTCTTCCTCAATAACCCATATTCATCAATGTGCTTACTCATTCTGTCCTTGATAATGGTTTCTACCAACTTTCCCGGTATTAAAGTCAAACTGACTGGCCTGTAATTTCCCGGATTTCCTCTGGAACCCTTTTTAAAGATGGGGGTGACATTTGCTACTTTCCAGTCCTCAGGAACGGAGGCAGATTTCAATGAAAGATTACAGATTTTTGTTAGAAGATCCACAAGTTCAACTCTGAGTTCTTTCAGAACTCTCGGATGTATGACATCTGGACCCGGTGACTTATTAATTTTTAATTTGTCAATCAGTTGTAGGACCTCCTCTTTTGTCACCTCAATCTGACTCAGGTCTTTCAACACCCCTTCCAAAATTAGTGGTTCTGGGGCAGGCAAAAAGTTTTCATGTTCCACAGTGAAGATGGAGGCAAAAAATGCATTCAGCGTCTCAGCCATTTCCCTATCCTCCTTCAGTAATCCTTTTACCCCATGGTCATCCAAGGGCCCCACTGCCTCCCTGGCTGGTTTCCTACTTCTAATATATTTGAAGAAATTTTTATTGTTGGTCTTTATGTTTTTTGCAATATGCTCCTCATAGTCCCTTTTTGCCTGCCTGATCACAGTCTTGCATTTGATTTGCCACAGCCTGTGTTCCTTTTTATTAATCTCACTTGGACTGGTTTTCCACCGCTTAAAGGAGTCCTTCTTACCTTTTACAGCTTCCATTACCTTGTTTGTTAACCATGCAGGCCTTTACTTATGCCTGTTTGTGCCTTTCCTAACTTGTGGTATGTATTTTATCTGAGCTTCTAGGATTATAGTTTTAAATAGTTTCCAAGCTTCCCCAAGGGTTTTGACCGTATTTACCTTTCCTTTCAGTTTCCTTTTCACATGCCTCCTCATCTCAGAGAATGTACCCCTTTTAAAGTTAAACGTGGTTGTAGTGGTCTTTTTGGGCAACTCCCTATTTATACAAACGGTGAAATCAATAACATTATCGTCACTGCTCCCAAGCGGTGCAATCACTTTTACATCTCTCACCAAGTCTTGGGCATTACTTAGGACCAAATCCAGGATCGCCCCACCCCTGGTAGGTTCTGAGACCATCTGCTCCATAGCACAGTCATTGAGAGCATCAAGAAACTCAATCTCTTTCTCTCGACCAGAACACATATTGACCCAATCAATCTGCGGGTAGAACAATTGTCCATCGGCGAGCACACAGTGAAGCCAGTTCAAGGTGGGATGTCTGATTAAAATATCCTCTTACAAAATAAAATGGTATAATTAGAGGCATGGCTAGATTGCACCAAGCCTGTAGTGTGACTGCAGCCTAACACTCTTAACCACTACTCCAAACCAGATCTCAGATGTTGGGTTGGGGCCACTTGAAAGCACATTGTGTGTTGGTTGCCTCTATGCTCTAAACTGTTAATCAGGGGGAACCTGCCATTATAACTTCACAATCCCATTCAAAGTTAAGAGTTTGCTTTGCTAAGTAGAAGATTGGGGGGGGGGGGGCGCAAACTGCACAAAACAGTGAAAGACTTGCATCTGCACTAAATCAAGTCTGTACTTAAAATGGTGACTGTGGAGGGGCGCACAGATTTAAAGACAAAGACTGGCATGTAGAAAAGAGGAAATGACCCGTTCTTTTTCCTCTGTCTTGCCTCCTTTCAGTCCCACCCCACAGATGCTTTTTCTTACAGTCAAGCTGTCTGGAGGTTAATTACCTGAGGAGGAGCATTCCACAAGCAGTGTTCCCTCTAAGCTGAGTTAGTGTAAACTAGTTCACAGGTTTTTAGCCTCCAGTTCACACATTTTTGTTTTAGCTCAGGAAAAATGGTCCCAAAGCAAACTAATTTAATGCAGTAGCCCACAACTGTAATGCCAGTAGCTCACAAAGTAGAATTCTTGCTAACAAGACTCCACAGCTTAGATAGAGTATTGCCCACAAGCTGCATGTTCTTTAAATCGGGACCCATCCCCTGCTTTTAGAACAGGCTGAGGTTTAAAGGTGTGGTTCTGCAAATATAACTTGTTTGTATCTTAGCACCACAGACTATCCCAGACCTGCTTCGCATGCAAAGGAAATCTCTGCATGTAGTTCAGTCACCATGATGTGGTAATTGTGCACATACAGCCAGCAAAAAAAAAAAAGTCGTTTCCATGTCACTGGAATTCTTTTGAAGTTTTATGGTTAGTATGCTGGAGATTTACTGCTAATTTACTGTAATGGCTTTTGTTGCCATTGCTTTAGTTGATTTTTATTGTATTGTATTGAATTTAAATTAAGATCTCTTTGTAAGACTTGTACATCACTTGTACATTGTAAGACTTGTACATCAAGTGCCCCCTGGAAGAATGCATGCATGTATGTTAAATGCCATCAAGTCACTTTTGACCTATGCAGTCCTATGATTTAATGACCTCCAAACTGTTCTATCATTAACAGCCTTACTTAGGTGCGGAAAATGAAGGGCTGTGGCTTCCTTCCTGGCAGAGCATGTGACTACAAACTCAAATTTTACTTGCTATTTGAAGAAATCAGCATAATGCTGGATGGTGTTTTATTTCTGCATTTAAGCAGTGAATGATACCCCTCTTGAGATGTCCTGCAAATGCCAAGTCAAAATAATCTGAGAAGCCCTGACCTGAGGTGCGGTCACACTTACCATTAAATCCATCTTTAACGCATCTCTATTATAATCAATTGCACCAATTCCCCGATCAGACAACAGTCAGGTTCCCATGCTATCCCGTGTTGATCCCGTCGCTGGTCGATCAGAGCACTACCAGACCTCTTTTCAAGAGACGACGATCCGCATTAACGCAGGCGTAGTGATGCCCGCTATTGCTGTTTGGTTTCGTTAAGAGGAAGTAGAATCAGCACTTCAGCGCATGCGCGTTTGCACTGGCTACTCCGTTTGCACTACTTTTTCAGAATGAGCGCTTCGCATGCTGCAAAAAGTGCAGGATTGCAAAGCAGCTTACATCCATAGTTCATGTAGTTAACATTTACTTTCAAAATTGAGTTTTATTTCCATAAATAGGGTCAAATAAATGATTTATCGAGCCAACATTTGCTCGATCATTCAACTGTGCAATGATATCCCTTGTAGTGTGCTTTTGGTGGGAAGCGCTGGTGCGTTTCCGACGAGTCGCCACCGATGGTGCTTTCAAACACAGAAAATCCACTCAGGAACCATTTTAAGTGTTCTGTTCCAGATTTAAAGCAGTATCAAAGTAATCCGCAATCAAGGCACATCAGCACGGGACTTGCACGAGCTAACCGCCATTCGCAGATGCTGACGGATGGACAACCACTGAAAATCTAACATGCTTCCGAACTCCACTCATGCCGGTAACAGGATATAATGAACGTCTGACCTCACCCCTGGATAGCCCAGGTAAGGCCAATTTCATCAGATCTCAGAAGCTAAGCAGGGTTGACCATGGTTAATGAATTCGTACCCTTGAGACTGAGGTGGCTGACCTGGAGAAGCAGAGACAGTCAGTTAGGCACTCGGAAAAGACTCTCGGGGACGTGTTAAATGAGCTCCACTCTGAACATGGCAGCCCTGTTGCTGCCAGGGAGCATGGGGGTCAAGAGGGAACAGGGCACTGTGCTGAGGATAAGGGGAATGTACCCTCAGAAAGGACCTCTTCTTCAGTTGGTGAGTGGGTATCCTTTCGCGCCAAGGAACCGTCCCTGGGCAGGGAGGGAGGGGGGGGGGTCTTGGTAATTGGTGATTTGATCCTTAGGCAAGTAGACAGCTGGGTGGCAAAACTGCATACTGACCGTATGGTGACTTGCCTGCCTGGTGCGAAGGTAGCGGACATTACACGTGTTGTAGATAGGCTGATAGATAGTGCTGGGGAGGAGCCAGTGGTCATGGTGCATGTTGGCACCAACAATGTGGGGAAATGTAGTCATGAGGTTCTGGCAGAAAAATGGAGGCTGCTAGGCAGGAGACTTAAGGCCAGGACCTCCAAGGTAGCCTTCTCAGAAGTGCTACCTGTTCCACGTGCAGGGCTGGAGAGACAGGCACAAATTAGAAGTCTCAATGTATGGACGAGATGATGGTGTAGGGAGGAAAGGTTTAAGTTTGTTAGGCACTGGGATGCTTTCTGGAACAAGCGGAAGACAGACTCCACTTGTCCCCAGAAGGAACCAGGCTGCTGGCATTTAAAATCAAAAAGGTGGCAGAGCAGTTTTTAAACTAAATCTTGGGGGAAAGCCGACAGGAGATGAAATGTCTCTGGTTCAGGACGACTAGGGTTGCCAATCCCCAGGTGGGGGCAGGGGATCCCCCGGTTTGGAGGACCTCCCCCCGCTTCAGGGTCGTCAGAAAACGGGGGGAGGGGAGGGAAATGTCTGCTGGAAACTTGTTATTCCCTATAGAAATGTATTCCCATAGAAAATCATGGAGAATTGATTGCGGGTATCTGGGGCTCTGGGGGAGCTGTTTTTTGAGGTAGAGGCACCAAATTTTCAGTACAGCATCTAGTGCCTCTCCCCAAAATATCCCCCAAGTTTCAAAACGATTGGACCAGGGGGTCCAATTCTATGAGCCCCAAAAGAAGGTGCCCCTATCTTTCATTATTTCCTACGGAAGGAAGGCATTGAAAAGGTGTGCCGTCCCTTTAAATGTGATGGCCAGAACTCCCTTTGGAGTTCAATGATGCTTGTCACAGCCTTGATCTTGGCTCCAAACCAATGTCTCCTGGCTCCTCCCCCAAAGTCTCCTGGCTCCTCCCCCAAAGTCCCCAGATATTTCTTAAATTGGACTTGGCAACCCTAAGGAGGACTCATCTCAAAGAGATGAAGGGTTAGCTGTTACTTTTCTACCGGGTAATGGATCAGAGTTGTCCACTGAGATGGTGACAAACAGTATGGACTGTCTGCCAAAGTCTCAAGGCAGCAGGAGGAAGGTTGCAGGCCTAACTTGGCTGGGAAATTATAGATGTTTGTATACAAATGCTAGAAGTGTTTGAAGTGAAATTGGGGAGTTGGAATGCTTAGTGTTGGGGGGAAACGTAGACATTGTGGGAATTTCAGAAACTTGGTGGAATGAGGAGAATCAGTGGGACACGGTGATTCCTGAACATAAATTATATCAGAAGGACAGGGAGGGAAGGGTTGGAGGTGGGGTGGCTCTGTATGTCAGAGAGGGTATACAGTCCAGTAAGATTGAGGTGAAAGAATTAGATTCCCTTCTAGAAATGCTTTGGGTCAAAATAATGGGCCTAAAAGAAAATTTAACTATGGAAGTTTGTTATCGCCCACCAAATCAAAAGATAGAGGATGATTATAATATGATGGAAGGATTAAAGATAGTGGCTAAATGTAAAAACCGTGTCATAATAGGTGATTTTAACTACCCGCAGATTGATTAGGTCAATATGTGTTCTGGTTGGGAGAAAGAGATTGAATTTCTAGACCCTCTCAATGACTATGCTATGGAGCAGATGGTCACAGAACCTACCAGGGGTGGGGCAATCCTGGATTTTGCCCTAAGTAATGCCCAAGATCTGGTGAGAGATGTAAAAGTGATCACACCGCTTGGGAGCAGTGACCATAATGTTTTTGATTTCACCATTTGTATAAATAGAGAGTTGCCTCCAAAAGACCAGCACAACCACATTTAACTTTAAAACAGGTAAATTCTCTGAGATGAGAAGGTATGTGAAGAGGAAAAAGTAAATACGGTCAAAAACCCTTGGGGAAGCTTCGAGGCTATTTAAAACTACAATCCTAGAAGCTCAGATAAAATATGTAACACAAATTAGAAAAGGCACGAACAGGTATAAGAAAAAGCCTGCATGGTTAACAAATAAAGTAATGGAAGCTGTAAAAGGTAAGAAGGATTCCTTTAGGCAGTGGAAAGCTAGTCCAAGTGAGATTAATCAAAGGGAACACAGGCTGTGGCAAATCAAATGCAAGACTGTGATCAGGCAGGCAAAAAGGGACTATGAGATGCATATTGCGAAAAACATAAAGACCAACAATACAAATTTCTTTAAATATATTAGAAGCAGGAAACCAGCCAGGGAGGCAATGGAGCCCTTGGATGACCAAAAGGTAAAAGTTAAAACTGAAGGATGACAGGGAAATAGTAGAGAAACTGAATGACTCAAGAGGTAGGGCAGGCAGATTCCTGCCACTGTAGCAGAAGCCAGATGCCCGCTGGCAGTGTAGATTTCTCTCTCTTTCCCTTATTCAGTGTTAATTGGGTCAACAACTAGTACAATAACATTTCTATCTGCCCCAAATTCTTAATCCTGTAGAACCCTCTCTCCTCATTTTCATGATGATTCTGGACACCTCTTTTTTCACTACTTTCTAGTCCACTGAGTCTCCCAAGAACTAAAGATCACAGCAGTGCAAAAACAGACCCTTCTTTGTAGCAGTCTGGCTGCTGCTTTATTCCCCCCTTGCCACCCACCCCATGTGGTGATACTGAGACACATGATCTCGGACAGGAAGTGAGCCTGGGGCCAACCACTGCAACATGGACACTTCTCAGCATGCAGCTGGACTGAGTTCCATCTGCATGCCTGCCTCCTTCCCTGACTCAAGCTGGGAGCTCACAGCTACCTTTCTCGCTGCTAATTGCTCCTGCTGCTGGCAGTCATACTTACGTTGGTGATTCTCATCTTTACACCAGTAGCACAGAGAGCAGCATGCCAGGGACTCAACTCAGCACCTGCATTTCTTGCCCCCTTTGACATAATGTGAAGACACCTCCCGAGGCTGATCAAATGTCACCACCCCACAGCTGCATGCCCTGTAGAGTGCTGATGAGAAAGCATATGCCATTAGCTGCCTCATCATGGCATATTCTTATAAGGTTTGTTCACACTGGTGACAAAGTCTAGATTTTATAATGCAGGCTAGGTGCTTTTCTCTCGGGAAACAAAGATGCAAAAAAAAAAAAAGCAAGCAAAAAAGAAGCTATATTCTACAACCTTTGCAAATCAAGCAAGCTTGCATATATATGAATGCTTTGCATATATGAGAGGTAAAATAAATGCTCAGCACAATTGTTGAAAAGTTTTTCCTTGGCTTTACCATAGCAAGCTACCAGGGAGATGGTTGTTATGTTCTGAATGGTCTCCCCCCCCCCCGCCCCAATGATAACCCTGAGGGGCTGTGGCTCATTAGCGGAATCCATGCTTTGAATGTAGGTTCCATTCCTGGCCAAAGGATCTCAGCATGTGTTGCTGAGAGCACAGAGATCCACTGCCAGCCCAGAGCAGACAATAATGAATGATGAACCACCAGTCTGATTCTGCATAAGACAAATTCATGTGTTTAAATGTTCAGAGCTAACTTATTAGGCAGAAGGCAAGGTTAAGTACTTTTCATTGACATTGTATGTGCAAGAGTTTTTAAAAAGGATATTCTGTTGAAAGTTGTGATCCTCCATTTGCCACCTAAAATGGAACAGCCCAGGAAAAGGTTTACTATTACAACCTGGCCCATTATTTATTGATTTATTTACTTTATTTATACCCTGCCTTTCTCCCCAGTGGAGACCCAAAGTGAATTACACAATTCTCCCCTTCTCCATTTCCTCCTCACAACAACCCTGGGATGAAGGTTAGGCTGAGAATGTGTGACTGGCATAAGGTCACCCTGTAAGTTTAAACAGCAGAGCAGGGATTCAAAACTGGGTCTTCCAGATTCTAGTCCCTAGTTTAGGGTGACCAAACCTGTGTAATGTAAGAGCCACATTGTAATGTATTGGGTTCTGAGACATTTATCAACTAACATTCTTTATTAGCGAGTACATCACAAGAGATAACATGGCGGGGCCGGGTCCCCAATTATATACATTACCCAGAACAATCCACTTCCCAGTCAGGTCTAATCCTGACTAATTAAACTTCCCACCATGGATCTTCATAGATGGTTAGTGTCTGTCTCTTACAGTCAAGTGACCCGTGGTTTTCTGCAGTTCACCTCAGCGCTCGTATCCACACTGTGTTGTATATTCTGCGACAGACTTTCAAAACACAACACTCCTCCCTCCTAGTTCAAGATACATAGTCTTTTAAGTAAGCTGGTTGCCACCGCTCCCTGTATGACTGCTGAAGTTCGACCTGGGGAGTGGGGGCTGCTGGAATCATAAGAGGAGCTGTGGGGTGAGGCCAGAAGTGTGCCACACTGTGATGGTGTTGGAGGCTCTTCCCGCTCCTCCACTGCTGGGGAAGGGTCATTCCAGTCTCTGCAAAGCTCTGCCGCCGGCAAGACCAGGGCCATCAGGGAGGCTGCTGGTGGCATTCCTATGCTCTCCCTGTTCCCCACTCCCCCAGGCCCCACTTGTTCATCCGGCAGGGTGCAACAACGCAACTGGTCGATATGCTGACGGAGGAGCTGACCCCCACTCTGTTGAGACCTCATATGAGCGGGACCCGGTGACTCACAGTACTCAGCCCGGTATCCACCCTGGGCTGCTCGAAAAGTTCTTTGCGTAGACTGGATCTCCTGGAAAGAACCCCCTAGTGGCCTTTCGGGTCTCGGGGGAATTGAAAATGTCCCGGTCAGGATGCAATCTATCTAGCCTGGTGATTAATCTCCTGGCCAAGAGCAGCTCAGGAGGGCTCAGGCCTGTGACAGGGTTTGGGGTGGTTTGATTCCCGAAAAGGAAGGCTGTCAGGCAGTGATCCCAATCCCTCTGAACTATGCGGCCCAGGGCCTCCTTGGTGATGTGAACCATGTGTTCCGCTTGGTCATTGGTGGTTGGGTGAAGGGCAGCGGACCGTATGTGCTGGATGAGGTACCTATTCAGGAACTCCGGGAATTCCAAAGAGGTAAAAGCGGTACCTTTGTCCATCACTACGGTCTCTGGAATCCCATGGGTGCAAAAGGCTCTCCGAAGGACTCTATAACAGCAGCCACAGTGGAGGTTGAGGCTATGGGAATCAACTCCAGCCATTTTGTGTAAGAGTTAACCAGGATGAAGAATATTTGACCCTGGTATGGCCCCGCGAAGTCTAGGTGTAGCCAGGACCAAGGCGTGTGATTAGACTCCCAGCAGTGAGTGAGGGCGCTGGACAGATCTGGCCGGGACTCTTGGCAGGGCTGTCACCTTCTAACCCACCCCTCTAACTCCTCATCCATCCCTGGCCACCAGACATAACTACATGCCAGAGCCTTCATATGCACTATCCCTGGGTGTGTCTCATGCAAAGCTTTGAGCACTTACTTCCAGAGCAGGGAGTGGGATGGGGGACCACCACCCTGCTACCCCAGAGAAGGCAATCTGTGTGCTGAAAGTTCATCCTGGCAAGAAGCAAAGGGCCTAAGCTCCACGTCAACTTTGCCCACTGGCCAACCCCTGGCCAACCCCTCCCCACCTAGTCCAAAACCCAAGCGAGGATGCAGTCCCGGGCAATGGACTGGGCTATCTCAGTGGCCTGGAGGGGCCTCTCGGGTAGAGTGTCTATTAACATCACGTGATAAGCAGAGACAGGATCAGGGTCCATCAAGGGCAGCAGAAGGTGGCTGAGGGCATCTGCATGGCCCATTGCTTCGCCGGGGCGATAGACAAGCATGTATGTGTATGCATTGAGGAACTGGTTCCACTGCAGGATGTGCTGAGACAGGATCTGCAGAGTCTGGCGGTCTGGAGTGAAGAGACCCAGCAACGGCTTGTGGTCCATGGCAATTGTGAAGCACCTACCACATAGGCAATTGTTGAATTTATACACGTCCGCCACAATTGCCAATGTCTCTTTATCTATTTGGGCATAGTTGTGCCCTGCCGGGATCAAAGTTCAGGAGTAATATGCCACGGGGACCTCCCTCCCATCCAGGAGTTGGTGACCCAGGACCGCACCTACTTCATAGGGGGAAGCATCACAAGCCAGGATCACCGGAAGTTACTCGTCAAAATGGTGGAGCACCTTGCTGGAAATCAAAATGTCCTTGACCTCCTGGAAGGTGGTGGCCTGCTTTTCCCCCCAGACCCACGGGGCTTTCTAATCTAGTAAATCTATGGAGGGGTTCTGCGAGGGTGGCTTTGTGCAGCAAGAATGAATAATAACAGTTCAGGAAACTTTGAAGTTCCACTTTGCACGTGGGGGCCGGAGCTTGAACTATTGCCCTGGTTTTGTCAGCTATAGGCTGGATCCCGGTGGTGTCGACAGCAAACCCCAAGAACTCCACCAAGAGCACTTCTCCCACTTCACCTTGAGCACCACGGTTGGAAACGGCATAGTACCTTGCAAAGGCGGCAGCTGAATTCTTCAATGTTAGGGGCCGTAATTAAAACGTCATCGAAAAAGAGAGTCCATTATGCTCTGAAAAATTCCCAGAGCCACGCTAACCCCGAATTGCAACCGCTACACATTGAAAGCCCCCGATGCGTCACTATGGTTTGGGCCTCTGCGGTCTGTGCATCCACCAGAAGCTGTTGGTAGGCTTGAGCCAAGTCCAGCTTCCTGAAAATCTTAGAGCCAGCCAGGGATGTGAGTACATGGCTGACTACTGGGATGGCGTACAGGTAGTCTTGGAGGGTTTTATTAATTGTACATTTATAGTCTGCACATATGCACACATTCCTGTTCAGTTTCACCGAAGTGACTATGGGGGTCTCTCAAATGGTGTAGGAGACGGGCTCCTGCACCCCGAGCCACGAGGCAGTCCAATTTGGCTTCAATTTTCGGTTTCAGTGCAAATGGGACCCGCTGGGCTTTCATCCTTATGGGCCTCACCTGTGGGTTGAGCTGCAGTGAAATGGGTGGCCCTTTGAGCCTCATCGAAAACCTCTGGGAATTCCTGGCACACATATTCAAAATTATGCGCCTGTATCTGGTTTACTCCCACTATTTTTATGCCCAGCAGTCTGAACCAGGCTAGTCCCAATAGAATGGTGAGCTTGCACTTCATCACAAGTATGTCCAACCTCCCCTCAAAAAGCTTGAACTGCACTCTAACTCTAGTCCACCCCTTAATTTGGACAAGGTTCTTTTGGAAGTCCCGCAGGACAAACCCAACCAGCTACAACAGCAGGCTGCCATGGGGGCATAGCCTCTTAAGGGTCTCCTCTGAGATTATGGAGATGGAGGACCCTGAGTTCAGTTCCATCAGGCAGGGAGCCCCTTCGATGCAAACAGACACTTTTACCTTATCGGGGGTGTCTAGGAGCAAGTTCAGTACCTGGATGCAGTTGGAATCAGTAGTGTGCGCTTCAGTGGAGTCATGGTGTGTGGACTGGTGCCTCTGTTTTGACTTGGCCCTGCAGGTATGAGCTTTGTGGCCCAATTTCTCACAGTTTCTGCAATCCGCGTTGTGGTAGAGGCAGTCTCGGCGCTCATGTGGATCCCTGCAGCTGGCGCACTTCGTACTTGCTGGATTCTCCACGGCCCATGGTCAATCTGAGGGTCATGGCCCACAATGTGGCTGGCTGTGGATCTGGTGTGCTTCTTCCCGATCAGAGTCATCAGAAACCGATGCTGTGGTGGCCTGATGTGCGCTTGTTGCAGAGCAGCCGCAGTGTGCCTTTTTGAAGGTGGTCGCCAGTTGGAGCACCTTCGCGAGGGTAATGTCTTTGTCCTCTGTGGCCAGCAACGTGTTGTGCAGTTTCTCCTCCTGGACTCCCACCGCAGTCAAGTAGGATCTCTTCCAGGTTCCCCGTGAACTCACACTGCAGGGTGAGACCTCGGAGCTCGGAGAGGTACTCTGCTGTCTTGTGTAGAAAGCATGTATGCATGAAAGGTGGATGGGTTGTGGGGAGAAGTGGTCTGTCATCACCTTGATTAGGTTATCATAGGTTGCAGCTGCGAGGGTGGTCGGCATGATGAGTCACTTCCTCAGCTGGTCTCCACCCTGCACAAACTCAGGAGGCGCGCCTTCTTCTCTGCCGCCCCCTCCATCTTGTGTAGGTCAATGTAATAACTGAGCCGGTCCACCCATGATTCCCAGAGGTTGGGTCGGGGGGAGTTGAATTCAGGTAGCTGTTGTCCTGGAGCCACAGTCATGACCTCAACCATGTGCTATGCTGAAGTGCGGAGGGAAGCACTGGAGCTCGGTGCGCGAAGCTTGCAATGTGGCCGGGCAAAGTGCTAGTTGCTCAACAGGATCCCATCCTCATCACCAGTATAATGTACTGGGTTCGGAGACGTTTATTAGCAAACATTACTAGCGAATACATCACAAGAGATAACATGGCGGGTCCGGGTCCCTGATTATATACATTACCCGGAACAACCCACTTCCCAGTCAGATCCAATCCTGACTAGTTAAACTTCCTGCCACAGATCTTCATAGGCGGATACCACACTTCAGGGGAATTGCCAGTGTGGACAAGGAAGGAAGGAAGGAAATAGATGGGGGGAAGGAGGATGGAGGGTTGGAGAAGTGATTTAAAGAGAGAAATTTCTTCTCCAAGCTGGCCAATGGGGCAATGAGGACTTTGAGAATCACCCAATATGTGTGAAAGAGTCATGTGTGGCTCCTGAGCCACATTTTGGTCACCCCTGCTCTAACCACTACACCGCTCCTGAGAATAGTCATGAGGAGGGGCCAAGTACTATACAGGGCACAGAAGCAACATCTGTATACAATTGCTCAGCACCATCTCTAATTTAACAGGCTTTACTGCTGCATTTGTAAGCCTTAAAGGCTTGCAAAGTACAATTGTAGAATCATGCAGACCTGCATCAAACATGGTGCTAACAATGATCTTGCAGTCAAACTACAAAAGCAGCTCATGATATATACCAACTAATGACCTGAAAAAGCATATGCTGTCATTGTATTAAATCCATGATCACGCCTTGTCCTGGACTCAAGAGTTAATCATTTTACCCATTTTATTGATTGAGAGAATAGTGTGAATTGCCCAAGGCCATACAGAGAAATTTTTTACTAAGCAACCATCAGAATTCATGTCTTCATTGGCTGTATCATGGTGATGACACTGTCTCAGTTAATCATATCTGCTATGTATAGAATCCCACCCAATTTAAAAATTCAAGTTATTTCAATGGGAGATATTTAAATCAATCCATGGGACTGAAAAGTGCACTGTTTGGGCTGGATTGTGTCCTACTCATAAGTAATACAAACCCTGTACTTCAGAGCAATGACTCAGCAGTCCCATATTACTTCTTTAGGCAATTTCATTATTTATGGACAAGCTTACTTTTATATTAAATGTCACTTTATGATTGGGGTGGATGGATACCACACTTCAGGGGAATTGCCAGTGTGGACAAGGCTTTGCTTTCCTCATCACTAAAATGCAGGCAACTCTAGGGTAGGGTGCTCTAGCAGTTTAACAGTCACCTACGTGAGACTTTGTGGTGAAAAAAATAGTTTGTTCCTGCTCAACACCAAGAAAATACTACATCTTCCTGCTCTGTGTACACAATACACAATCATCTCAGGCAAGGGAGCAAAGCCAAATGTTCTCTGTTCTGTTAAACCACTGGTATGGAAATTTAACGAATCCTATTAAATATCAACCTCAGAATGCCAGAGGCAATTTTATGCTTGTGTCATAACCTGAGACAGCTGCAGTGACAAGATGCCATCTCTAAGAAAGGGAACAGTGCCCTCATACCTGGAAACATCAGAGCATGGGAAGTGTAAAGCCCCAGGAATTACAAATGTACACCTCTTCCTTTTTAACATGTTTTCCCTCCAACTTCATAATGGTTCAGCCTATCCTTGCACAAGGCCCTGGTGTAAACTCATGATATTTCCTCACTAACCTTTTGTTTCTGGTTTTGCCATTGGTTGTTCATTTACTTACTCCTCAGACATGAGGCAATGATCATCCTAAACAGTTTCACTCCCATGTTTGTCAAATTGTCCTTCCCCTCCCCACAAAGTATTGTTCGTTGTGGGTTGTTTTTTTTTAAATCTAGCACAATTACAAAGTGATCCTTTCAGGTATGAACTGACAAACACTATTATCTCAACTGGGCTGAGGGAGCGGTTAGTGATTTAGTGGATTGACAGGTCTGGTGATATGTAACTTTTGTGTTTCTATGTTACCTTCCTTCTCCCTTACTTTCACCATCTCTTTCCTCCATTTTCTGCAGAAACTGACAAGAGAAGGGAAAGTCTTGGCAATCTCACTTTTAAAAATGAAATTATCACTGGGCATCCACTATTGATACCCTTGGAGGGGGAAATGTCTTCCTGGTGGAACACTGGGATGGTAGCAGCAACAGTGAGCAGGAGAAACGGGTGAACAGCTGATCAGAGATGGTGTCTGCATGCCAGGAAGGTTACAAGGATGGCTGGAAACTTTGAGAGGGAAAATATGCAAGACCCCGTCCTCCCTAACACTAGTGGGAAGGAATGTCTACATTACCCTGCCTCATTTAATTCTCTCATTAGGTTTCTTGCCTGCTTTTTCTGAAACACTCCAGGAGAGGATTAGTTAGCATTTGAGGACTAGATCATGCACACTATGCACAAAACTAGAATACCATTACTAGTATATCATTGCCAACACAAAAAAATCAAACTCTGTTTTGTTATTGCCTGAAAGCAGCCTAGGACAGATGGGCCACCCTCATGTGCAGCTGAGGCTATGCCTAAAAATATGCAGCCACTCAGGCTGAACAGGTTCAGGCTCGCAGCAGGTGATTCCCCCTAGTTATATAATCATTTCCTTGAGCAGGGTTGGCTGGCAGACACTAGACATGTTTCTCTTCAGAAGAGGAAACAAGAGAGCTTTCCAGAGCCATGCACCAGCCTGGGGCAAGATGCATTCTGGGCCATTGGAGGCCACAGCAAAGAGGCACATCAATCTAGAATAAAAGCTGCCTGTATCTCTTCTCTGGGGCAGAAGGTGGAGCATGGTGTACAAAGGATGGCAAAAAGCAGTGTGGTGAAGCAGATGTGTGAACCTGGAATCAAAGAATGTTGAAGATCTAGTTAGGAGGGGTGTGCAGTTGGAAATTTACAAATGAAGTTCTTACACATGAAGTTCTTACATCTGTACTAACAGCAATGCTCCAATTCATACAGAAGTCATTTGTGACATTAGAGAGCTATCCGAATCTGTTCTTGATTTCCTCGGTGGTGGAAGGTGGGAGGCGTATGTCAAGGAAGATCTGCGTATGCCACTCTGGGCTCCTTGGAAGGCAGGGCTGGATTAACAATTAGGCAAATCATAGAATCTTAAAGTTGGAAGGGACCTCTAGGGTCATCTAGTTCAATCCCCTGCACAATGCAGGAAACGCACAAACACTTCCCCCTAAATTCACAGGATCTTCACTGCTGCCAGATGGTCATCTAGCCTCTGTTTAAAAACCTCCAAGGAAGGAGAGCCCACCACCTCCCGAGGAAGCCTGTTCCACTGAGGAATTGCTCTAACGGTCAGGAAGTTCTTCCTAATGTTGAGCTGGAAACTCATTCAATTTAATTTCAACCCAATGGTTCTGGTTCTACCTTCCGGGGCCACAGAAAACAATTTCACACCATCCTCTATATGACAGCCTTTCAAGTACTTGAAGATGGTGTTCATATCACCTCTCAGCCGCCTTCTCTCCAAGCTAAACATCCCCAGCTCCTTCAACCTTTCCTCATAGGACTTGGTCTCCAGACCCCTCACCATCTTTGTCGCCCTCCTCTGGATTCATTTCAGCTTGTCTATACCCTTCTTCAAATGTGGTGCCCAAAGTAAGCACTGGCCTATGGCCCCCCACACCTTTAGGGGCACTGGGCCAGCTCCCCCCCCATTTTCCTCCTGCTTGCAGCCCCCCCAGCCTGCATGTACAGCCAGCAACTGAGCCACTCTTTGCCCAACTTGCCTGGTGTGGCTGCTGCTGGTGTCATCACCAAGTTTGCCTCTCTCTACTTCTTCCCCACAGCTTTGTTAAAGGGCTTTTGAGAAACTGCCTGCAGGCTGCAGTGGGGGCCATAGGCGATGGGGCGGGTGCTCCAACTCTGAGATAATTTATAAGGGGGCCCCCAAGATTTTGACTGCCTAGGGGCCTGCACAGGGTTTAATCCAGCACTGTTTGAAGGGCTGAAATGTGGTAGAATTATGATAGCAAACTGCTATGCTCTAGGGTTGCCAAGTCCCCAGCTTCCCAAAGCGTGCACTTTGCAATGACATCACCTGGAAGTGATGTCATCAAAATGGTGGCGCCCATGTGGGGCCACTCTAGGCATTTCCAGGAAAACTCTATGGTACCTATTGTACCATAGAGTTTTCCCTCCCAAATGGCTAGAACATCTGGGGAAAACAGAGTTTTCCCAGAAACGCCTAGAGCAGCCCCACACTGGTATCACAATTTTGATGATGTCACTTCCAGGTGATGTCATCGCATCAGCGATGTAGGGGGAGGTTCCCCCTGGCGGCCCAATGTGGGCCGGTGGGTTGGGAACCTCCCGGGTGTGGAATTCCCCACCCGGACCAGGGGCTTGGCAGTCATACTATGCTCTGAGTCAAGAATTATTAAGCAAACAGTAGCACAGGGGAATACTTTAACTGGCCATGCTGATAATCCTATTGGGAAAAAGGAACCTGTTCTCACTCTTATATCTAGTTAGGCTCTAAGAGAAAATCAGGGCTAATGGTGAAAATTGTCTAAATTGTGAAATTTTGTGTATTTTGTGTGCACGCATGCATGCCTGGAAGTCATGGTTCACTTCTGGCAAGCTGTATTGGGGCTTGGATGTTTAGAGAGATGACTCTATTGCCTGCCTCTGCATCCTGGCCCTAGTATTCCTGTTTAACTTTTGAGATATTCCGAGATCAGGCTTGCCTGGACTATCCATGTCAGGGCCAACTATGAACATTTTCAAGACATTTTCCAAAACACAGAAAACAGAAAAGCCCTGAAATGTGGATGGATGGTTTCAGTTCATTCCAGGCAGTAGGTGGCAGTAGGTGAGAATTAACATAAGCAGTATGTCTGACCACAAAGGCTGTATCTGTGTTTGCTGCTATGGCCCTTTTCAAAAGTTCCTTTTACCCAAAACTAGATAAAGTCTACTTTCAATTTGCGCCTGTGTGGCAGGTGCTATCTGAAAGGCTCATTAAATTGCATCTCTGTTTCATTTCAGTTCTTATAAATGTTTTACAAATATTATTTATTTATTTATTCTTTTAGATTTCTATTCCGCCCTTCCCAAAAATGAGTTTCAGGCTTCATCTGCAGTAAACATCTTCAACAGGGTACTAGTTTTAGGACATGATACAAATTAGGAAACATAATAGTTTGAATAAAATAACTTTGCATTCTACAGTGGTTTTGGTGGTTAATCATATGTCACATGTCTGAAAATTTATGCAGAGAGTGCCTGCATACTTTATTTACCCTGAAGGAAAATGACTGTGAATCCAATATGAATACACACACCCCAAACCCCCAGATTATATATGCAAGCTCCTTTTTATTATGGTGGTAGTAAGTGCCAACAAGCCACAGATGATTTATGGCAAACCCATAGGGTTTTCAAGGGAAGAGATGTAGTTTGCCTCTGCATCACAACCCTGACATTCCTTGGAGTTCTCCCATTCCAGTACTAGACAGGGACAGCCCTGCTTAGCTTCCAGGATCTAATGAGAATGGGCTAGCCTGGGCTATCCAAGTGAGGGCTTTATTACTCTACACAACTGTAACTTATATGCAAATTTAAGATGGCTTTCTCTTTCCCTTGACAGCACATGAGGAAAAAACTTAGTCTTACATTCAGGTAAACAGGATAGCTGGGATGATTTAATTAATTATGCTTATTATTGAATATTCTACAGTTAATATATTCAAGAGTCTCATAAAGTGAATTGCAACATTATCTTGACAATCAAAGTAAAACCAGTGCAGTTGCGCAGTACAAAATTAAGCAAAGGTGCACTTTAACACACAGCTATACACTGGTACTGGCAATAATCAGAAGTGCCCTGCCATTCTGATCAATTTAGCATCAGATTACTACTCTGAAATCAAAATCTGTGTTCTAAGAGAAACATTTACATTTGACAAATAAATCTGATCACAGCCTTGCAGTGTAAACGTCTAACATTAACATGTGTCTTGATAGAGTCCAAATTGGGGTCTGAATGTTAAAACAGTTTCACTCCAGTGAAGACCCTCTCAGCCTTGTGAACATTCTCCTGTGCCCTGAAGAGGGCAGTGTGGAACAAATACGTATTCTGTTGACAGCCAGGATTGATGCGGTTAACTGACCCTGGTCAACACCCCGATGTGTGGTGTATATACACACACTAATGGAAACCATCCCTCAGCACCTCCTCCATTCACTGGAACGTCTGAGATTTTTACATGCCCAAGATAAGTCTGTCTGGAAGCAGGAGAAATGTCAGCCTGGCCTGGGCCTCCCCTCTAGCAAGAATCATGAAAACTCATTGCAATCATGGAGCCTGGTGTGTGTTAAGCAAGAAGTATGTTGGCAAAGAAAAGGGTGTGCAAACCTTTCACCATTCCCAGTTGACTCCTGATTGGGCTTGCCTGTCAGATTCCTCCCAGGTCCACATTATAGAGCTTTACAGCAGCCCTAAAATAGAGACATTCCTTCCTTTTGTTCTGGGGAGGAGATGAGGCCAAGATCAAATTCTAGCAAGGCCTGCAGCAGGCTCACATTAAAACACATCATAGGGTAGCCAGATCTGTGTTGGAAAATACCTGGAGACTTTGGAGATGGATCTGGGAGAGGGCAGGGTTTGGGGAGGGGAGGGGCCTCAGCATTGTACAATGCCATAGAGTCCACCCTTCAAAGCAGCCATTATCTCCAGGGGAGCTGATCTCTGCCAGCTATAGATCAGTTGTAAATGTGGGAGATCTCCCTACAACATCACTGTACATTTCCTTTAGCAGCTTCAATTCATACACTTGTGTACACCTGCCACAAAATGACACAGCAAGTTGGATGTATTTGGCATCCCCACATTAGCTCTCCCCAAACAGTTTAATTCATTTATATCCCACCTTTCTTCCCAATCAAGACCCAAAGCAGTTTACATTATTCTCCTCTCCTCCATTTTATCCCCACAACAGCCCTGTGAGGTAGGTTGGGCTGAGAGAGTACAACTGGTTCAAAGTCAGCTTTCCATGGTATGAGTAGAAATTCAAACATGGGTCTCCCAAATAATAGTCCAACACTCATAAACATTCCATCATATTGGCTTTCTAGAAAAAATGCAAGGTGCAAACTAATGGATCAAGAAAAACATGGAAGATGGGGAATAAATAGAAGTGGTATGAGGTCAAACCTGACTCAATAATGCCATGCACAACCATCCCACCCCCCCTCAAAAAAATCTCTCCAGTACAGAAAACTCACAGGGCTGCATTAACAAGTCCAGGGCTTTCTCAAGTCACCATTTTCATTCTAGTTGTATACCTAATTCTGTGCAGATGAAAAGGCTGGATCTTCCAGATTCATATTGCTACTAGCAGAGGCATTCTCCTACAGTGAAAAGAGCCCTCTTGCTTCTTTCAGAACAGAGAAAGGCTTCTACCCCAATACTAGCAGAATGGAACCTTAGGATCCATCCCAATTTTACAATGTTTTAGAAAGTGGCTCTCAAGCAGATACAGATTGCATTCTGATTCACTGAAGCAAAGGGAAAACACCAAGGCAGCCTGAATTATGGTCTGACTGCAGACTTCTAGAATGCTAAGAAAACAAAAGGGAAGATGGATCTTCCATGTCTTCAGTTCAGAAATGATAGTGAGGCATACCATGCCCTCATCTGCAAAACACTTGGTGGTGGTGGGGAGGGAGCGAGATCCCTTTGGTAAAGGAAAAGAACTAAAATCATAAGAGAGACTGGTGATTGTTAAAAGGTGAAAGAGAAAATGGAAATTTTTGCATACAATTTTCTGCAGTCCTTGCAGAAGCAAAACTCTCTATCTGGAGGATTTGTCTATGCTTTGAAACACAGAGCTTGGCTGCTGTAAACCTAAAGGGGCCTTTATGGCTAAAATCCAAACCGATCTTGTGTGCTGGCTTCCTGCTTTGTTTTTGTATCCTTTTCTTCACCTCCCTCCCCTCCCTCTTGCTCAGAATTCATATCATTCTCCCCTGATTAAGGCCCTGCTGCTCTATTTGACTGCATTTCACTCACTTGCATTTGGTGCTGGAAAGCTGATGGCATTAATCAAACTAAGTACTCTGGCAATCTACAAGTTAAACTTTGCCTGCCTCTTATCAAAACCTGACCTGTATCCTGGAAATGTGTGGGCACCTGGCTGACATTTTAACAAAAAATGTGATATGGATCTCCACATTTCTAGTTCTTATTCTATTTAATTTTCTTTGCTGGTTTAAAAATAAGAAAACAACCACCCACTGAGATGTCTTGTTGTGAAACTGGAATCTAGGCTCACTTCCTGATTCAATGACATTGCGGTCAACAGATTGAGCAGATAATCCATTGCTTTAAAAGGATGTCTTTTTACAGCTTGAGCCAGAAAGCTAGAATGCAGAAAAGGCACATAATGTAAACCCAAACCTTCACTGGAGCATCCTTTGTTTGAAAAGTAGCCTGGAACTTATTAGCACTTTACAGGAGAGGTATTTCATAAGAATCCACTTCCTTAGAAGGCACAGGACCAGGGCTTTTTTTTCAGTAGGAATGTAGTTCCGGCTGGCTTGGCATCAGGGGGTGTGGCCTAATAAACAAATGGATTGCTACTGGGCTTTTTCTACAAAAAAAAGCCCTTTGTGAAACAATGGTGATGTCAGAGGGTATAGCCTAATATGCAAATGAGTTGCTGCTGAGCCATTTCTACAAAAAAAAGCCCTATGCAGGACACTTGGAAATGCCAAAGTTAGAGAGTACTCGGTGCATTCCCTACTACAGAACTGTGAGTTTTCTGGAATCAAATAGTGGATCATTCATGAAGATGAAACGAGAATTTAGCAGGCAGAGAATTTTGTGGTACCCAACCACAAATAGCAGGCACCTATAGATACACTGATTATGCAGTATTTGCATAAACCACTTTATTCTTCTGGATTTAACCATCCTGCTGAGGCTATGTAAAGAAAGGATGGATTCAAGGATTCATGACACTGAGAATCCATAATCAGATTTCCTGATATGTAATGTAAATTCAAAACACATGTGAAGATCCCAGAGGCACACACTAGATTGTGGGGTGCCTCAGGGAGCAGTCCTCTCCCCGATGTTATTTAACATCTATATGCGCCCCCTTGCCCAGATTGCCAGGAGGTTTGGGCTGGGTTGCCATCAATATGCAGATGACACCCAGCTCTATCTGCTAATGGACGGCCGGCCCGCCTCCGCCCCGGGAGACCTGGATCGGGCGTTACGGGCTATCGCAACGTGGCTTAGACTGAGTGGGCTGAAGTTAAATCCGGCAAAGACAGAGGTTCTCTGTGTGGGTCGCGGCACTCCAGGAGGGGAAATATCCCTCCCGACCTTCGACGGTGTGCAGCTAAAGGTGGCGCAGCGGGTGAAGAGTCTGGGTGTCCTGCTGGAGCCTTCATTATCAATGGAGGCCCAGATAACAGCCACTGCCAAGTCAGCATTCTTCCATCTGAGGCGAGCGAAGCAGTTGGCCCCTTTCCTGGAGCGTCGGGACCTAGCGACGGTGATCCATGCGACGGTCACCTCACGATTGGACTACTGTAACGCCCTCTACATGGGGCTGCCTCTGTGCCGGACCCGGAAACTACAACTAGTGCAGAACGTGGCGGCCAGGCTGCTGCTTGGTCTCCCAAGATGGGAACATGTACGGCCAGGGCTACGCGAGCTGCACTGGTTACCGATTGTATACTGGGTCCAGTACAAAGTGCTGGTTATTACCTTTAAAGCCCTATATGGCCGAGGACCGGCCTACCTGAAGGACCGTCTCTCCCCGTACGAGCCCCAGAGAGCACTGAGGTCAGTAGGAAAAAACAGACTGACTACCCCTGGGCCAAGAGAAGTTAAACTACAGAACACCCACTCACGGGCCTTCTCGGCGGCGGCCCCATATCTCTGGAACCAACTCCCAGAGGAGGTGCGGTCCCTGCGGAACCTTGATCAGTTCCGCAGGGCCTGCAAGACCACTCTTTTTAAATTAGCTTTTATGAACAGCTGAAGTACAATTTTACAACGAAGAAAATCCGCCATTAGCACTAACTAGAATAGCGTCAATGATAATGTTATAGTTTGTTTTAATTAATGTTCTATTGGTTTTTAAGGTTAAATTAATGCTTAATTTAATGTTCTTAATGTAATTGTTTTATTAATGCACCATTTGTTACTATGTTGTTTATTAATGTTTATTTATTAATGTACCATTGGTCATTGTGTTGTTAGCCGCCCTGAGCCTTCTTCGGCGGGGGAGGGTGGGGTACAAATAATTTTTATTATTATTATTATTATTATTATTATTATTATTATTATTATTATTATTATTATTATTATTATTATTATTAAGAGGGGACCACCATGCCCATGAAGAAATCCTGCCCATCTTCAAGCGGGTCTTTTTCTATGGAGTCTAATAGCAATGCAAAAGAATCAGCTCCTGTCATGGAAACAGCATAGGGGGTAGAACTAATCACTCTCTCTCACCTCAGCACCAAGGCCCAAAACCAAATCAGGATCCACTGCTACTTTTTTGAACTTAAATTACACATTAGCAGATCAGATCACAGATTTTCAAAGTCATGTGAAGTCAGACATGTGGTTCTGCTCTTCTTCACAGTCTTTCTTTAGACTTCCTCTGAGACTAGGCATGCAACAGCTTTGTGTTTCCCTGCAACAATGCCAGTCCTCCCTAGTCCAGATGATTTGCAGGCTACCTACCAAGCTATGAACTACTGTGAGGAAGATGCAACAATAACATATGCATTTCGTCACCAAACAGGACAGAAAATCTCTCTCATAAGAAAATTGGGCAGAGAGCCTCTTTTGAAAGAAAAGAGAGAGGTGCATCCACACTGTGGGGATTTTGTTTTCCATTCATTGCAATGTGAATGCAGAGGCATCCACCTTGGAGTTTCTGAGCACTTTCCTCCATCAGCTGTCATTTCTCCCATTCCATTTTTGAAGTGCTTTTTATTTTAATCAGCAAGTGATAAAACATTACAGCAGGGGTGGCCAAACTGTAGCTCGGGAGTCACATGTGGCTCTTTCACACATATTGTGTGGCTCTCAAAGCCCCCACTGCCCTGGCAGCCAGCTAGGAGAAGGCAGTTCTGTCTTTAAATAACTTCTCTAAGCCAAGCCAGCCAGTGGTGGCTTGGAGAATGCATTTAAAGTAAAAGTTGTTTTCCTTCCACTTCTCCTTCCCTCCCCCCTCCTGCCATCTATTTGCCTGTCTGCCTGCCTTCCATCATCGGAAATTCATGTCTTGTGGTTCTCAAACATCTGATGTTTACTCTATGTGGCTCTTATGTTAAGCAAGTTTGGCTAACCCTGCACTAAAGCAATTACCTTTTTTAAAAAGTTTACCGGTGGCATAGGGGAGAAATGGCTACTATGAAAGGCTGAAGGAAAGAAAATAGTGCCATAATGTCAACAGGACCTCTGAAAATGTGCATCTTTCTTTACAGACAGCATGATAAACATGCTTGGACTACACTCTTTCCCCCAAAAAAAGATTATAGCAAAGCAGATTTGGGAAAAAGTACGCTGAGGACAGAGAAAGGATGACTGGTGCACAACATTGTGTGGAGGCCTTAAAGGGGGGGGGGGAGGGCTCCAGTTTGTACATCTCTGACTAGAGGCATCCTAAGGGCCAAAATACATGAAACGAAATCCATAAATCAGAACATGGGTTTCTGACCCAACTAAGAGTTATATGTTCAAGTTAGAACTCACCTTTAAAAAGCTCTTCATTTCTCTCTTTGGCTGCAAATGGGCCAAGGAGGAGGGAGAGGCTTTGGGCCCCTGTTTACTCCTTCCTCTGGCTTCACTTGCCCTGGAACAGAATATGGTAAAAACCAGAGAGTTTTGGACACATGCTACAGCATTAACCCAATACATCGACATCACTTCAAGTTTGCACTGGCAGCAATACACCAGACGAGAAGGTCCTTGCCCTCCCAACTCTCTTGCCAGTTGCCATCCTGAGACCAGCAACCCTACCTAGCTCTACTCTCAGTAGTGCCATTGAGATGAGTGACATAAAAGTAGACCACCAGAACACCTGTGCAGTAACCCTCAACAGCTGGATGTGTATGCTTGCACTGCCCACCTAAGTAAACAGTAGCAGCAACAGTAGCCACTGCTAGTGTCAGCTGGTCTGCCCAGAAAGGATGGCTCAGACTGCACGGCCATATATGGCTCCTGCTGGGGGGCTCGGCTTGGCTAAGCTCTAGCCACTCTCTGTGATGGCACGCCTGCCTGTGACAGTGGCCTGGGTCCCTGCACCTCCTACAACTCAGAGTGCTCAGCAAGGCCACCCTCCCCCAGATTGCCTGGAATGCCATGGCAAAAGGAAGTCAGAATAGCAAAGTAAGTAATAAATAGACTTGGTAACTAAGCAGGCACACACTCCCATCCCTCTCCAACCTGCTCCAAACCCACCATCCATATCTGGCATGTTCACGAGTGTTGCTGGGTGGTGGGCACAAGTCCCACCACCTCAATAGACAAGATGGTCCTGAGAGAAGCCTGACATTAAACAGCAACTGGAATCTCCATATCTGTTTAGGCAGGTCTTCTGTAGCTGCCATGATGGAATATGGAGGGCTATTGAAAAGCATATATTGTTCAACGTAAGTAAAATGTTTATCTTAGACTTCTCATTTCTCTCTCTACTGAGTGAGGGAGGCACCAAAGTAGAAGTTCACTCAGACCAGCAAAAACCTTGAGTGTTCCCAACTTTCTCTTTCTACCCTTTGTACTTGTACCATTCCCTTCAAATTATTCAGTTTCTCCACACATATTAGTTCCACTAATATTTTGCAGATGGGGAAACTATGGCACAAAACAGTTTAGTCAAGAGCATTATGGGAACAAATGTCAGTATTTGGACTAAAACAGGCCCTGTTGATGCTCTGCTCCCAGTTCTGCCTGGCTGTGGATGTAGCACTGACTTGTGGAAGGCTTCTTTTAAAAGTACTAAACAGAAAGGATTCATATACTTGTTTACCCTGCCTTATCCCAGGGGCTCAAGGCAGGTTACAGTTGAAAACTAATCAATCTAGTAACACAAGGTTAAAAATTAACCTGAGGGAACAAAATATCTTTAACTAGCCCAGGATGCACAAACCTACCTGAGGCTCTAGATTACTACATGTACTTTTCATAGAGAAGAGGTTTTCTAATTTGTGACATGAAACCACCTGTTGAAGAATAAGAACTTATTTTTAGCATAGGAGAAACTGGTGCCTTGCCAAAGTGGCAGAGTTCTAAGCCCTTGCTCTGCCTTGTCCACCTAAAACTCCCATCAGTGGATTTCTCAAGATTGCTATTGCTCTTATGCCTCAGTGACCCTGAAAATCCCCTTTCAGCTAGGATGACTGAGCATGGCAGGGCACAAAAAGAGAAGAAGGATTAACTTTAGGAAGTTATTGTATGCATAAGACAGATATTCACTGTAAGTGAATAAAACTTTGGTTTTTTAAAACAACTGTTTTTACTGAACTTAGAGATTTCTAACACTTGACAGTTCTTAAGAGATACTGAAAAATACACAAAGACAATTGGACTTGGTAACAAGGTTATAGGAGTTTTTGCTGATTGCTGAAATCATTGGTTTTCCATTCAAGTCTTTGAAATACCACCTGTTAATATGACAGCCACCTCTAATGGGGAAGGTTGGCCTGAAACCTTGGATGTTACTCATCTTATGCTCCAGGTCAGGTGCCCAGAATCTTAAAAAAATAATGAATCTGATAAGAAAAATGCATTACTTCTCCTACAGAGAGGATGTGGAGGCCTCTGCACACACACCCTCTCTACCTGGTACAAACATGAAGCATCTGCTTCTTTGAACAAAGAGTCAAAGCCTAGGACAGCAAGTTTAAGGCAGATAAACATACAAAAAGAGAGAGAGAACAGTCCCTTTTACACAGGTTGTCTGTGGCCAGATAAACTGGCCAGGAGCACAAAGGGGAGGCTTTGTGCAGGACACAGAGAGGAATCAGTCACCAGAGTTCAGGGAATGAAATAGTGGATTTATTATATTACATGAATGTACAATCATAAACAGACATCTAATTGCTTGCTTAGGTCTCCTCCTCTCCACGAGACATTTATTACTACCAGCCTAGAGGGTTCTTTTACAGATAGTCTGGTCAAGGGTGGCAACTTATCTGTGAATAAAAATCAAGGTACCCTCTCCCCACCCAGTGCTATGGTCCATGTCTTATTTGTGTTTTCACAAGATGGACTGACAAGAGAATTTGTAGGAACAAGACCTTTTGTACTTGATCAGTGCATTGTGACCTCAGTGGGCTGTTTTGTGGGGTTTGCACTCTCTCTCCAGTCGCTTGCTAGGCCAGGCAACTTACAGCTGTATCTTCTTTCTAAAGAGCACAAATCTCATTGCCAAATCCTCAGAGGATGTAACCTGGCATCACCAGTGAATTCAACAGAGCAATGCCTGATTTATAGAACCTGTGGAGCCAGACTTCTGTGTCAAAGACGACCCATCACTTTTGGATTGGAATACTTGCAAATTGTCCCATGAATCCTAAGGAAGTTGCTTTTCAAAGGTACTCAGTTCCCATTAACCAAAGTTCCCCCCCCCCAAAAAAAAATTCTAGCCTGCCCACAGTCAAAGAGAACACAATAGATGTTGCTGTGAACAAGGAATGGTTTGAAACCAGCACCATACTGTAATATGAACAAGAAGGGGGAGTCCTTTTAAAAGAAAGAAATCTGAATATCTATGCCAGGAGTGTCAAATATGTGGCCCGGGGGCTGAATCAGGCCCCTGAGCAACTGGCTGTCATCTGCTTCCTTCTTCCTCTCTCTTGCTTCCTTCTGCATAACAGCTTGCTTTCCCAGGCTTTCTCAATTGCACAACAGAGCTACTGAGTAAAATCTCTCTTCCTCCCCCTCCTGGTCCCCTAGGGAAGGAAGGAAAGAGCCAGAACTTCCTTTGTCCAGTTCCCTGGATCCCATGGGAGAAATACAGAAAAAGTACCTTTAAGACTAAGTGCTAATGTTTTAAGGATGTTTTAAGGTTTTTTAAAAAATCTTTAATTGTGTTTGTCTGTATCCTTTATAAAGTTTATATCTCTGCTACCTGATCATAAATAGGTACACAAATGGCCCAGCCCAACCCGACATGGCTCGGCCTGACAAGTCTCATTTATGTCAGATTCAGCCCTCATAACAAATGAGTTCGACACCCCTGATCTAAACAGTCTTGCACTACTGGACACTGTTTATTCCAAAACATAAATAGAAGTTGAGGCTCTCACCTATGTCAAGAGCTGATATTATTGCATAAACACCTGTAATACAAAATTCTGGATTAGCAATGGAAAGAGGAGAGATTCTTCAGTGTCTGCATTAATCCTGAATTAGTAAACTCATCTGGCAAATAATTAGCCCTTTCAGAACTTGCATACGAGGTCTGAGTCATGAACTGTTTCTTCTTTGTCTTGTGTCTTATTTCATGTTTACCAACAAATGTACATAATGGTTTTATTAAAAAATGCTCTATCAATATGTATCCTACCATATGATAGAATGAAAGTAGTAGTAGTTGTTGTTGTTATATATTACAAGCCCATAACAAAGCATGAATTAACAATTAAATTAAAATATTATTTTAACATTGCAGTGTAATGTGTCTATTAATTATGCCTAGATTCTTAAATAATACAGTTGAACTGCGCTGATTACAGGTATGAGAAAAAACTATTCAGTTAATCCAGGAATGGAGTACAAAATACAATCAAATCTCTGTCTAACAACAAAGTTGCTTAATAAAACAAAATACTGCGCTGGGATTATGACTGAAGAGATGAAAAAAATCAACACAATATGTTGTTGCTCACTTAGTGATAACCCAACAACAGAACCAAGAATACCAAGTTTTTAAAGGCAAAGCCAGCAATCTATAACCAGTGCCACTGATCTTTAAAAGAGAACAATAACAGGGAAAACATATGGATTTTCAGTTTGATCTTAGTTACATATTTGAAGGAACTATCATTTAAACTGGGGGGAAGTCTTTTGCATGTCGTTCTGTTTGTCATATTTAAACATAAATGCAAATGATCAAAATAATCCATAGTATCCACTGCAAAAGCATCCAGAAGCGAAAGAACTATGTCCTTTATAATTTTGCATGCTAGACATAAGAGTTTGCTGAAAGCGAGGACAACATACTGTCTTAAATTACCAGGGTAGGCATGTAGCCATTAAGTAAGTGGGTCATCTGTGCTGTATGGCTCCATTTGTACTCCATTCACAGATTAACTGAGGAGAAAGCACATTTCTGTACCTGGTTGGAAAGCTGAGCAAGTAGTAAAATCTTCCTCATGGACTGGCTTACTGTGTATGTGCATGTAGAATGTGATAGATCCAGAGGGGTTAGTCATGTTAGTCTGTTGCTGCAAAATAGTAAAGAGTCCAGTAGCACCTTTAAAATCAACAAATTTTATTGTAGCATAAGCTTTCAAGAAACACAGCTCGTTTCATCCATCCATGCATCTAACAAAGAGAGCTGTGTTTCTCGAAAGCTTATGCTACAATACAGGGGTCATTTTGTAGAAAAATAGGTTGCGGAGCTCATCCAGGGATTGTTATGCAGCTGCACATACTATTCAATGGACAAGGAGGTGGAACTCTCAGAAGGATGAGGTGGAACTCTCAGAAAGGTTCAGGAGCTGTGCTACAATATAATTTTTTAGTCTTTAAGGTGCTACCGGACTCTTTACTATTATGTAGAATGTGATATGCTGTCACTTGATAACTGCGTGTTTACACTCATCTACATTGACTGAGGGAAGAAACACTTTTCTTGTATGTACCTTCAGCAGCAGCTTGTTTCTTGCTACTTTTATGATGACCTAAAAATCTGGCCAAAAATAGCAGGACCACTGCTCAGTTTTACTCAAAGCATAGCTGCTGTTAAGACAAAAGTTACCACAGAAGACACAACTAGCCAAAAACTACCTCAGGCAGTTTCAACTACCCCTGGCTTTGGTTCTGTGTGTGTGTGTTGTGTATTGCTCATGGCCGCAAAGGAGGAAGCCTGGTCCAGGTAACGGCAGATTTCAGGGGAATTTTAACCATCTCCATCTGCCCAGATTAAACACTGGAATAGAAAAGAACCTCTGAATTCCATGTTCACAAAAATCATGCTGAACTTTCTAAAGAAGAAACCGCACAATGTAGAGCTTGTTGAAGTACAGAACTGCTCTTGCAACAATAAAAAGCCCCATCCACCAGCATGAGATCTTTGCTTTATTTCTGTTAGGGCAAAATGCTCTTATTCTTTGGGCATCACACATTTATTTTCTATTCACAGCCATTCTATTGGAGTTGGCCAGGGAGGGCACGGCAGTTGTCTCCATTTGACAGATGAAGAACAAATGAAGGCCACTGATGACTGAGCCAAGGTTACAGAGTGAATAAGTGGCATATGAAGAAACTGAATTCTCCTATGTCTTGAATCAGCAGAAGAAAATGCTCCCATTTGCAGAGAATTTCCATGCTAGGGGCTCTCTCTTTTTCACAAATATGATAGACTGAGTATAACTGCAGAGATTAGATATGTTGAAGAGCTGCCTTATTTTAGGAAAGAACCCAGAATATCATAACTCTCTCCATGAAGCATTCCACAGAGTCATTTCAAACTTGAAAATCCCACACAGTCTCTCAGCACAACTGAAATGGCTGCAGCCAGCCAGTGCTAGTTAATGCTATCATTTATCACCTTTTCTCCACTGTATCTTCACAGTAACAACCCTGTGAGGCAGTTTAGGGTGAGAGTGATGGGCCCCGAACTGCCCAGCAAGTTTCCATGGAAGAGTGCAGATTCAAAACTGGTTCTCCCACATCCTTTTCCAATATTTTAACTACCACAGTTTTCAGTAGATAGCAAACTTTCTGAAGTGGGATATACCTTTTACAAATACTCTTTGGAATCCAGTTCCAAAGGAACTCCAGGCTACTTACTCCTCTTCTCCACAAATGCAAAAATCTCACTCCAGTTAACACTGAACAAATGCATAGTAGTTTAGTTTTCACTGTTAGTATAAATGTATATCATTAACAAGCAACAAATGCCCTGAATCCTAAGCACTTCTGTTTGTGCCCCTCTTTGACCATTGTGGAGGTGGTTCCCCTGCTCCACATGGTGCTTTCCTCTGGTGCTTTTCAGCTCACTGAAAAACACTGATTTTGCATGAATGGAAGCTCCTAGTGCCAAAGGAATGCACTGTGCTGTGGGGATTGCTTCTGCAATGGAAACGGGTTCAGCACAAGTGGAAGCAAGGATTAGGACATGAACCAATGCAGTTCATGCCTATTTCACACACTGTGCACAGGAACACCCAAATTTGCCATCTAAAGCTTATTAGTTCTTGTTGTTTTCATCTTGTTTATTTCACATTAATTGTTTGGCTTATTTGTATATATTTTAGGGGGCTACTGCCTTTTTAGAATTTTTAGGATCAACTCATAGCATATATGTGGCATGTTCCACAGTTGCTAAAGAGGAGCTGGCAAATGCCTTGATATGCTTGCTCTCCTATAGCCCGCCAGGAGAGCCTTGGCCAATGCATTTTGCCATAATGTGTGATAATGATAATAGTGATAATGTGTGAACGTTTTGCAAAGAACAATGTGTTCTTTAAAAGCAAACAACACAGCACTTAGCCAAGCAAAAGACCTCCCTGCAAACTTCCAAACTGAAAGAAAGGTATAGGGAAGCAACACAGCACACTGTGATTTGTACCGTGCTGACCTGACTTTAGTGTCATTTGTGGAAATTTAGGGAGAGGAAGAAAAAAGAAGCCAGAGAGCAATTCATTCAAAGGGGTGCTGAGCCCCAGCTGGATTTCAGTTCATGTTTTGTTACCAATTATTGATTTTAGCTCTGTCTAGCTAAACAAATGCATTTTATAATCTATCTAGCTATCAAGTTATATTCCACCCTTCCTCCTCCAAGGAGCTCAGTATGGCTTACATTATTCTCCCGTCCTATATTTTATCCTAACAACAACCCTGGGAGGTAGTTTAGTCTGGGAGAAAGTGACTACTGACTTATGGTCCCCAAGCAAGTCTCATGGTAGAGCATATGTTTTTGAGCTCAGATCTTCCAGTTCTTAGTCCAGCACTTTAACTACTAAGTGCCACTGGCTGCAAATGTCTAGCAATGTATCTTTCCCCCCTAGGGCTTGCATCTAATTTAAATGTAGTTTGACTGATGGTCAAACTACGCATTATGATGAATCACCTAATGTTATTTTTTACCCCCAGAAAGCAGCTCTGGGGGGACAGGATATATGGATTGGGGTCTAGATGCTGGGGAAATGCTGATTTGACATCCTCCTACTTATTTTAACCCTGGAAGGGGAAGAAATACAAATACAATATGGAACCTTTTCCCCACCCCTGCCCAGGCTAAAAGCCAGTGTGGTGCTGTGGTTATAATGTCAGATTGGGGTCTCTGAGAGATCCAGTTTTGAATCCCCACTTTTGCCATGCAAGCTGTCTGGGTGACCTCCAATCAGTCACTCTTTCCCAGCCTAAACTACCTCACATGGTGGTGATTGTGGGGATACAATGGAGATGGGGGGGGGGAAATCATATTTTAAGATGCTTTGGCTCACCACAGCGGAGAAAAGCAGAGTATAAATATCTAAATAACTGGAAACAACCCAAAGAGTCCATTTTCAGTTAGGAATGGGATGAGAAGAATGAGCGTAGTTCCTGTCCCCAACCCTGTGACCCCAATCCATATTATATAAAGACATGGCAGCTTTTTAGGGTCAAAAACTACAGTGGATTGGAATATCCAGTCTTGAAGTCCAATATGATGTATACCTTGTACAAGTTTAATTGACTGATTACATCTGTTTATGAATTAAATAATAGTTGTGAAGAAAAAAGCAGCCAAAGCAACCACTGTATCTGAAGAGGCAGTCTATAGCTTGCAAAAGAATGTCCCACAATGCTGGGTTTTAAGATGACACAAGCCCCTGTTTTGACTGCAGCAGGCCAAATTGGCTGCCCCCTCTGGAAATTCTCTCATCTGTCTGTTGGTTAAGCTACACATGATGCTGGGAGTGGATAGAGCTGCGAGCACTTTTTTTATTTATTACCTTTTTAGGTTTCAGAGGTCCAATTCAGATCAGATTCAGTGAAACCCCCCTCCCTCACTGCTGTCTCAATCCAAAACAACCCACAGGAGCCTCTTTTTGTCCCATTGGGATAAACACATATGTATCCCATCCATCAGTATCTGTATGTTTATTTGTTTCATTGGGGGAAGACTCCCTAGATCTGTTTTAGATTGATAAAATACCATGGAGAGCCCCCTCAGACCACAATCCTGATCCATATCAGGTTCCTGTGCACTCGAACATTAAATTTCAAATATCTCTGGGTGCTCTGCCTGCAGCACTTAAGAACATAAGAACAAAAGAGAAGCCATGTTGGATCAGGCCAATGGCCCGTCCAGTCCAACACTCTGTGTCACACAATGTACAAAAAAACAGGTGCCATCAGGAGGTCCACCAGTGAGGCCAGGACACTAGAAGCCCTACCGCTGTTGCCCCCCCGCAAAGCACCAAAGATACAGAGCATCACTGCCTCAGACAGAGTTCCATCAATATGCTGTGGCTAATAGCCATTGATGGACCTCTGTTCCATATATTTATCCAATCCCCTCTCAAAGCTGTCTGTGCTCGTAGCCACCACCACCTCCTGTGGCAGCGAATTCCATGTGTTAATCATCCGCTGAGTGAAGAAGCACTTCTGCTGTCATTTGTAACTGAGCCCTAGAGAGGACCTGCCACCTACAGCTGAGTTTTAAGTTCTAACAGTTGTGTCTACCCCCCCATTGCTGCCAGGGCAATTTGTTCATTTTGATCAACTCTTAATCTAATGGGTTAATAGGATAAACATAGTGGTCTAATCCCCCTCCCTAACAGCTATATAAACCTGCACCAGCCATAGATGCCCACAAAACAGGAGACGGATTAAAGTTTCTCAACATCTTTAGTTAAATTAAGGTCATTTACTAAAGCAGGCATACACTAACAGGGTGGGGGGGCAGCCCTCCATAGTATCCCCATCCATGTGATGAAATAGTACTGCTGGAACTCGGCTTGTGGTAAGCTTAGATGCCACCTGTGGTAACTTGTGGTTTGGTTTGGTATATAGGCATCTATATTCACTTTTTATTCTGAGAGTCTGTCCTTGGATAAAAATAAGGCCTTGGGTTCAATTCCCTGTTGGTTCACATCCTGAAACAAGTCACTAAGGCCACACTCTGTCAATAGTTTCACTGCAGAATCAATATGGCGTTGTTGCTCAGGTCTGGTAGACCTGGCTTGTGCCAGTTTTTGTACAAACTCTAACACAAATACCTAGCATTCTCCCCTCATTGTCTGATAAGCACTCTTATGTCCTTGATACTATTCACCTTTCATTACATGTGCCTGACCCCACTATTGTCACTCATAGGGAAAGTCATGTAGATTTGTGTCAGGCGCTACAGATATAACAGTGCTCACTGCTTCGTGATGTTACACCAAGTTTACATCACCAGAATAAAGTTTACATCCCTTATGGCTACTACATCACGCCTCTGTGCCTTGGCAGGACCAGAGTTTCTCTCTGAGGGGCAGACTAAAGACTTTCAAATGGTTGACCCATTCACCAAGTCCCCCCCTGGAAGCATAGAGTATCCTTCCTAGGTGGTCTCCAAGGCTCCCCATTTAGATGGGTTGTTTTTCTTCTCATAGGCAAAATAAAAAACCCCACATAAGTACAGAAAATTCCTGCCCTCTGTTTTCAATTGTCCAGTGCAAACAATTCCAAACCCCAGCCCCTGGGGCAGCAGAGGAAACTCACCAGCGCTGCAGCCACACAGAAAAAGAGCCAGTAGTCCTGCAGTGAAATTGGCCTTTGTCCTTCTTTTTGGTTCAGCCTTCCTGAACTTCAGCTTGTGCATTCCAGGAACCACTTACCAAACCTCAGGCAAAGAGACCAATAGAATGTCGGTGAGACAATTATCAGAAAAGTGAGGAATCTGAAATAGCTTGAGGTGCAGCTGAATTCTTGTCGCACCAGGATGGCAGGGGAAAGCATGAATCTTATGCCACTGCCTGAGTCTTGCTGTTCAATACAGTGAAATCTGAAGTCCAGCCAAAATGCAGAGTTTTAAGGTGAGCCACAAGGCATGCATATTCAGGCTAAATTGATCACAGCTGCACTAAGTCCCCTGCACTGTTTATGCACTCATTAGGGTGGCTTCTTACTAGACTCACTGATTGCATACATTCCTTAATGCCACTTCAATTTCTGCACCATGGACCTGCTAGGGAAAGGATCGTAGGAAGACATCCCACTCTGCAAATCAGTGTTTGCCTGATAGTTGAGGCATACCTTTCTCCAAGTTAAAACTGGATGGGCAGTTTTCATTTTGGGAAGGAGGCCAGTTCAGAGCAGAACCACGGGCTGTATTCAAACATCACAAGCAGCTCAAAGCAAAGATTTATGCACATCTACAGCTTGTCACCATGCTTGTGCATGTCTTTTCTCTCCCCATTCTCTTCTCACACCAGTGGCGTCACTAGGGCGGGGCCAAGGGGGCCATCGGCCCTCCCCCAGAGCATTCTCATTGGCCCCAGGCACTGACCCATGACCCCCCCCCCCCAACAGGAAGGGGCTGCTGCTGTGTGTGGGCTGGCCGGGATTCTGAAACCGGGGCCGCGCTGCCGCCAGCTCAGCTAAAAGCATGTGCGTGAGTGGGGGAAACTTAAATGCTGCAAAACTGGTATCTTGGATTACGGGGGCTGGTCATGTGACCAGAGGGTGGATGAGGGAGGGGCCATGTGAAGTGGGAGGGGTTGTGTGCGGAAGGGGTGATGCAGCCCTCCAAAAGGGGTGATGCCCAATGGGGGGGGGGTGACTTGAATCAGTTACACCCCAGGGTGCAACCCACCCTAGTGACGCCTCTGTCTCACACAGTGAATAATAGGTCTGAACAGTGGATCTTGGCCTGAAACAAGCTGCTGGGTGACCTTGGAGTGCTCATTCTCTCAGCCTAACCTACCTTCACAGACAAAGTTGTTGTGAAGATAAACTGGAGGGAGGGAGAACAACATGGTAAGTCAGTCTAGGTCCCACTGGGGAGAAAAGCAAGGTATAAACACTGAGAGAGAGAGAGAGAGGGAGAGAGAGCACACACACACTTGGGTGAATCAGGATCTGTTTTAGTTCCAACAAGCTGGGGTTCTATATCTGCATTAAACCATGGTTTAGAATCCTGGTATGTGGGAATGAAAGAAACTCCACTCATAGATCATGGGGATCCAGAGTTTGTTTCAAAACAGAAATCCTTAAATCACGCTTCACCTGAGAAAGGAGCGGGAAGGCACAAAGGAGAGCAAGACAATGGCTGAGAACAGACGGTCAGCTCAAGGTGGGATCAAGCCACTCTGGAAGTGAGACGGCCAGAAAAGGAACATCCAGCAGCCTCCAGATGGTACACAGCTCACCCCCAGAACAGGGATGGGCTATGGACACCCTCAAGGAGCTTCCAGAGTGTTTGTGCGCCTGTTGGCCATTTCCCAGGCGCTTCCTGATCATCCAGATGGCTGGGAAAGTGCCGCAGAGCCACCTCAGAATTTAGGTACCACTTTGAAGATGGTACCTTTCTGAGATGGCTTCAGTCCAGCCCAGGACAGGCTGCATGCAGAACAAGGACGACAGGCAGATGTGCGTGTGTTTACACGCTTTTTTGATCCGCCTGCCTGCCATCCCTGGGGTAGCTTAAACCACCCATCTGTTATCAGCCAAAGGGTGTGTTCATACACACTAAATAATGTACTTTGCAAGTGGAGTTATACTGTGTAAGACAGGTGTCATCCAGCCTGCAGTCCAGAACCAGCCTGCCCAGAGCTTTAATCAGGCCCATGGCTATTTTCTCCCCCCTCCTCCTTTTTTTGTCCTCACCCTTTGAAGCTCCAAGGCTGCTGAAATTCCCAGCTCCTTCTGCCTTGTCTTTGTAGGCTGCAGCAGGAAGCTCTTCTGGACTTGACAAACTGCAAAGAAAACACAGAGTGGATTTTCTCTGCCCCTAGATAATCTTTCTGGGCTCAAATACGTTAATGGAAAATCCATCCACGTTTTCCTTGCAACTTTGTCTGTGCTGCAATGTGTTTCAGCGGAGTGGAGCTCAGTTTCACTTTTCATTGTTCCTATGGCCAGCTGAAGCTGTTGCTTCCTGGAGTTGTGCCCTTGCAAATAAAGGGTTGATGCTCTGAGTCAGCTTGTCTCTTCTGAATGGACTTGAGAACTAGTGCCTAGTGAGTACTCCAACCTGGGAACCCACAGCCAAAGGGGCATATTACACTGGAGAGCCATAGCCAATTTGAGTAGACTCGAGGGGAGAGGAGAAGCTTACCATTTCATGTTTTCCTATGCTGAGAGCATTTTATATTTTTAGTTTCTGCTGTGATCCTTGTGTTTTTTCTTGATGTTTTATTTTTAAAATTGCATTGCCAAATCCCACTATCTCCCCTTTTTAAATAAAATATTGCAAGAGTTTTAAGCATATTTGTATTTTAAGTAAAATAATAATATATTTGTGTTTGTCTGCACCCTTTATAAAGTTTATATCTCCACAACCTGGCATTATGTCTTATGTTATGGGGAGGGACAGTGGCTCAGTGGTAGAGCATCTGCTTGGGAAGCAGAAGGTCCCAGGTACAATCCCTGGCATCTCCAAAAAAGGGTCCAGGCAAATAGGCTTGAAAAATCTCAGCTTGAGACCCTGGAGAGCTGCTGCCAGTCTGAGAACACAATACTGACTTTGATGGTCTGATTCAGTAGAAGGCAGCTTCATATGTTCATATGTTTAAACCAATTTTATTATTCTGCAATATATTGTAATAATACTCATCATCTATTATTAAAAAGTTAATACAAATACATTAGATTTTTCTCCTCCCTCCCCCCCCCTTTTCATGACCCCCGATGGTGCATTTTAATTAAATTGCTAAAAATAAAAGGTAATTTTATCAATTAAAGAATCTTCATTAAAAAAATCTTAAAACAAGAAGAGAAAAAGGAAAGAAAAAACCATATGTTATAGTTATAATCCATCTTCGTTATAATCCTTTAGTCCTTATCAAAAAAAAGTTTAAAAGAAAATATGTTCACATAGTCTCGCTTTTTGACTGTAGTCCCTTTATTATTCCTCCAAAGTTCAACTATTGTCAAAAATCGCCAGATATCCTTTAGCCTTCCATTGTTTTCCAACATATTTTTGAAATTTTCCCCAATCATTTTAAAACTTCTCTAGATCATATTATTTTAAGATTCTTGTAAGTTTGTCCATTTCACTCCAATGCATAAAAAGAAGCCAGGCTGTGTGTGACGAGATCCAGGGCTTTTTCGGTGGCAGCACCAGAACTTTGGAACACCCTTCCAGAAGCCATAAGGGCCCTGCGGGATTTGTCTGCGTTCCCCCTGTAAGACCGAACTGTTTAAACAGGCTTTTGCTGTTTGACTGAAAAAGGGCTGCCACCGGACATCTTATAGAATGCTGGCGATCACAGTCGAGAATTCAATACCGCCTATACTGTACTGAAACAGCGCCATAGAATGGTTTTAAAACTGATATAAGTAAATTATGGTTTTATATGTTTTATTGGATTGATTGTATTTTATGATATTGTAAACCGCCCTGAGTCCGCCTGCGGAGAGGGTGGGATATAAATTGAAAGTAATAAATAAATAAATAAATAAACCTTTAAAGTCCAATCCCACTTTTTTGGTATTTTAACTTGCTTCCACATCTGCGCATATAATGTCCGTGCAGCTGAGAGCATGTACCAAATTATTGTTCTATCTTGTTTCGGAAATTTTTCCATTTGTAATCCCAACAAAAAGATGTCTGGTGCCTTCTTAATGTTATAAACCAAAATTTTTGAGATCTCTTGCTGAATCATTTGCCAAAATTGTTTTGCCTTTTCACAAGTCCACCACATATGGTAGAAAGATCCTTCATGTTTTTTACATTTCCAACATCTATCCAACATCTGATTATTCATTTTTGCCAATTTCTTAGGTGTCATATACCACCTATATAATGTTTTGAAACAGTTTTCTTTAATGTTATAATATGTCAATATCTTCATAGAGTTCTTCCATAAGTACTCCCATGACTCCATCTGTATTTCCTTATTTATATTTCTCGCCCATTTTATCATTTGAGATTTAACTACTTCATCTTCCGTAGACCATTTCAACAATAGTTATAAATTCTTGAAATCAATTTTTCGTTATCACCAAACAGCATTCTCTCCAATTCTGTTTGTTCTTGTCTTATTCCAACATTTTTAATGTCCTGTTCAAACAAACTCTTGATCTGTTGCAAATGAAACCAGTTATATTTATATTGTAGTTCTTCCGGCGATTTTAATTCCACCTTTCCTCCATGTATTTTTAACAATTGTTTGTATGATAACCATTTCTCTTCATTAATATAGGAACATAACTTTATTATTTCTGTTGGCACAATCCAAAGCGGTTTCCTCTCATCCCCATATCTTTTATATTTTGACCAGGTATTTAACAAATTGCTTCTTATGTAAGAAAAAACCATCCATCTTACTTTTCCCATAACACATATAAGAATGCTAACCAAAAACGTTTCCATGACCTTCTAGTACTAGTAGTTTTCTATTTAGTTACCTCATCCATTCCTTGATCCACACCAGAATACTGCATCATGGTACAACGTTAAATCAGGCAGTTGGAAACCTCCCCTTTCTTTTGCATCAGTCAAAATTTTCATTTTAATTCTTGTTTTTTTCCCGGTCCATACAAATTCTGAAATTTTTCTTTGCCATTTATTTAATTGTTTATTATCCTTCACTATTGGAATTGTTTGAAACAGGAACATAATTCTTGGTAAGACATTCATTTTAATTGCCGGAAATTCTTCCCAGTATAGACAAATTCAACTTGTTCCATTTTATCAGATCTCCATCAATCTTATGCCAAAGCTTCTCATAATTATTTTTGTACAATATTTTTTGTTGTGATTTCCACACCTAAATATTTTACTTTGGAGGTAACTTCACACTCTGTTAAGTTTTGTAGTTCTTTCTGTTTGCTCTTTGACATATTTTTACACAAAATTTTCTATTTTTCTTTGTTTATATAAAAGCCTGCCAGTTCTCCATATTCTTGTATCTTACGAAGCAACAATCGTGTTACATGAGTGGGATTTTCATTTATAAACATTACATCATCTGCAAACGCTCTGTATTTATAAGAAAAACCTCTCAGTTTCAGTCCCTCTATCTCTTTATCTTTTTGAATTTGCATAAGCAAAACCTCTAAAGTCATTATAAATATCCATGGAGATAGACGGCAACCTTGTCTTGTTCCTTTACTAATTATCATTTTTCCATCAAATCTGCATTTATACAGAGTCTTGCTTGTTCAGTATATATCGCCTTCACCATTCTTATAAAATCTTCTCCCAGTCTCAGTTTCTCCATCATTGCAAACATAAAATCCCAATGCACATTATATAATGCTTTTTGGTGTAGTGGTGTAATGCCAGTTTGGTGTAGTGGTTAATTGTGTGGACTCTTATCTGGGAGAACCGGGTTTGATTCCCCACTCCTCCACTTGCACCTGCTGGAATGGCCTTGGGTCAGCCATAGCTCTGGCAGAAGTTGTCCTTGAAAGGGCAGCTGCTGGGAGAGCCCTCTCCAGCCCCACCCACCTCACAGGGTGTTTGTTGTGGGGGAGGAAGGTAAAGGAGATTGTGAGCCGCTCTGAGACTCTTCGGAGTGGAGGGCGGGATATAAATCCAATATCATCTTCTTCTTTCTCTGCATCTGCAAAAAATAATGCTACTTCTTTTTCAGGATGTTTCTCATAATATTCTATAATGTCTATAACTGTTCTGATATTATCTCTATTTTGCCTCCTGGGAACAAATCCTGCTTGCTCTTCTTTAACGAAATTGTTCAAATGCTGTTTAAGGTGTTCTGCTAAGATTCTAGCATATATTTTATAGTCATTGTTTAGTAATGAAATTGGTCTGTAGTTTTTTACGTTTGTGACATTCCTGGTCAACAATGTCCTTACCTCCCGATACAATTTTGTTAATAATTTTATTCTCCCTTTTTTTTTCATTTGCAGGCCAAATATTTTCCAGGTTTATTCGCTCCTTCAAAAGATTTCTGTTGAAGTCTTTTTAAATTCCATTCCATTTCTTTGTTTAACAAATGTCTCAATTGACTTTGTAGTATTGTAATCTCCCTTATAATTTTCTTTTTCCCAGGTCTCTTTTTAAGCTCCTTCTCCTTTTTTCCAATCTCTTTCTGAATATCCATCATTTGCTTGTCTTTGGCTCTTTTATCTTTATTGTTCAGTGTAATTAAGATGCCCCTCATTATTGCTTTATATGCGTCCCACACAATTTGAAATTGAATGTTTTCTTTTTCATTTATTTGAAAGAAAGACTTAGTCTCCTTTTCCAGAGACACCACTACTTCCTTTTTCTGTAGGAAATCTTCATTTATCCACCATCTTAGGGTCTTTTTCACTGGTTTTGCAGACCACATTAGTGGATGTGGTCTGCCTTTACTTTAGGAAGAATCTCTATTTTTTTCATTATAAGTCCAAGATCTTTTGTAATCCATAACATATCAATTCTTGAGAAAGAATTATGCCTTGCTGAAAAGAAAGTATAGTCGCATTCTTTAGGGTTAAATTCCCTCCATATATCTTCCAGAATTTCTTGTTTTACTAAATCAAAAAATGACTTTGGTAGTTTTCCTTCATTATTTTTTTCCCCAGATCTGTCCAAAATATTTTTAACTGTTCCATTGAAATCCCCCATTATCATAATTTGCTCATACGTCACTTGATCTAATTGTTGCTCTATTTGGGGCATACAATCCCAATGACAAAGTTCTTTTATAGTTCAACATCACTTCCACTGCGATATATTTACCATCGTCGTTCTTAAAAATCAATTTTGGATCTAATTCTTGTTTGACATAAAAAACAACACCCCATTTTTCTCCTTAGCCAATGAACAAAATTCCACACCAAGTTGTTTGTTCCATAAAAATTTGTAATCCATTTGTTCAATATGTACTTCTTGTAGGCAAATTATATTGCATTTTTGTTTCCCAATCCAATGAAAAGTTGCCCTTCTTTTTTGTGGGGAATTTAGTCCATTTACATTCCAAGATATTAATTCGTAATCCATCATGATTTTTTATTTTTAATCTGTACCCCCAAATTCCTTAAGTTCGCCCAAAAACTTCGTCATTTCTTGAGTGCTTGTAATTGTAAATCTATTTTCTTTGTATTCAAAACTTAAACCCTCTGGAAGTATCCATCTATATCTCGTTTCATTTTCTCTCTGCTTTTCAGTCAATTTTTTGTACAATCTCCTGTCATTTATGACTTGCCTTGGCAATTCTTTCATGATTCTTATGCTACTGCCATCCACCTCCAGTGCATTTTCAAATTGTTTACTTAAAATCTTTCCCACCATATCTCTTGTCACAAATCTTACTACCACATCTCTTGGTAATTTGTTTTTTCTGGCATATTCTGAGTTAACCCTGTAAATATAGTCATAGAAATAGCTGGTTTCATCAGGGTCATGCCCCAAAAACTCAGCAATGATTCTTATTATATATGTCCTTAAATCAGTCTCAACAGATTCAGGCACCCCTCTCAAACGTATCTGATTTTCCATTAGTTTAGTCTTGTCGCACTGCTTTCTCCTGCATTTGTTTTATAGCGGAATCCACTGTATCAATTCTTGAGTCTTGGTGTTTCACCTTTTCTTCTGCCTCCTGCACTTTTTTTAACGCTGCTTGGGAGTCTTTCCTGAGATCCTCAATTTCTTTTTTAATTTCTTTTTTAACCGCCTCTGCACTGGATTCAATATCTTTTTAAAATTCCTTCTTACTCTCTGTTATTGAATCTTTTATTACTTTTGCCAATCTTGCCTCCATGGCATCTATTGCCTCCTGCCATTTAGACATTTTTGCTTCTTCAAGTGACCTAGCCCTTGTACAAATCTGCTTTGCTCCTGATTTATGCACAGACATCACTGCCTGCCCATTGCTAAAATAGGCTCTGAAGTTGTCCTCACCAACTTAATTTCCAATTACACAGTTTTATAGATTAAAGCATGCCCTTTTAAATGAGCCCAAAACCGCCATTCCCAGAAGCTCCTAAGTCGAGATATTAATGTTTTAAAGTTTTATTTTCTTCAAAATGGCGTCCACGGCTTTTCGTCCCTTTTTTTTTTTTTTTTTTAAATCCTTTTTTCTCCTGGAGTACTCTAAAATTAATTCAAAGCATATAGTCCAATAGATTTCACCTTTTAATAATATCTGCCGGCTCCAGTATTTTTTAAAGTCCCGTTTTCTTTTTAAAAAATTTAAACTTTTGACCTTCTTTTAATGGCTGCCAGTACTTCTCTATGATTTATAGTCCTAGAGAGGGCTGGGAGGCTTGCAGTTTTCCCTTCTCTTAATAGCTACTTCTTCCTTTCTTGCCACGAAGTCTCGTTTTTGATGGTTGAGAAATCTCACGTTATTTCTATGATGCCATTTCCTGTGACATCCATCAAGTCAGCAGTTCTGTTTCAGAGGGGGCTGTATTCAAAACAAAAGTTATTTTCCCTCTTTTAACCTTGTTTCTCAAAATTCATTAGTCCCAAATTTACCCCCTCCTTTATCTTCTTTACTTTAAAATAACGTAGTTGGATCCAGACCTTTATTTCAAATAAGTTTCATTTTAGTCCCGGAGTGATAGATAAAGATCTTTTACCTTTAAAGTTGCTATCCTTTTAAACACCGTTCTCTTCAAAGATAGATGTTAATCAGTTCCAAAGAAGCTTTGAATCCTGGTGAATTTAAGTCAATTTAATGACCCCAGAAGTCCTCTGTAGATGTTGTAATGCAATCCTTCTCCAAGGACTTTTCAAAGCCAAAAAGGAACCCCACTGGGATTCCTCGTCAGCCAAAGTAAATCCCCTCAGAATTTAATATGCATGTCTTGGCCTTCTCCCTGGCTGGAAGAAGTAGGCAGCAGGTGTTAGAACCACCTTCTCTGCCCAGAACAGAGGCTCTGGTCTGCTCCTCTGCTGAGAAGCAGCTCAATCCTCCATGACCCAAACCCGGAAGTCCACCTGGCATTATGTCTTATGACATGTATGGCCTGGCCTCACAAATTCCCATTTATGTCAGATCCGGTCCTCATAACAAATGAGTTTGACTGTAAGAATAGCAAAATCCATTGCAAACAATCATTGTGTGAAAGCACCCAACATGTTGTGTTTGTGCACAGACTTGTTTACTTTGAGGTTAATGTAATGTTATGTCTGAATGCAAACCAATATGCAGGCTCCTCTGGGGATGGGTAATTAACTCCAGTTGGGTAGGACTGGCCCATTCAATCACTTCCAGTGCTGAAATGTGACAGAACAATCCACTTCCAGCAAAGGCTGATTGGAAAGAGTCAAGGCCAGAGCAATGGTAGGAGGCAAGGCTAGAGCAATGAATCAGGAAGCCATGTGGCAGGGGAGGCAGCCTTCTCTGAGGATGGCTGCTCTGGGCTTGCAGGGGCTTTTAATTGTTAAATTAGGTTTATTTCCCTGGGTACACAAGCAGTTCTCTCCCAGGACATAGTTTGGGCACTGCTGCTACAGCTGTACAAGGGAAAGTGTTTCCCTGTAATGTGAAAAAGGCTTCATTGCTATCAAATGACCCTTCCTGTCCTGAGCTACTTCAAGCACATGCTGGTGCCCCCCCCTCCCCAGTACTAGCATTGGGGTAATTGGCTGGAACTACTCCATGAAAAAACACTGAAATAATGCAAATTAAAAATAATATACTAGGGTTTTTCCCCCTACTTAATCTTTATCAAATTTTTAAAAATTGCCATCATATTATCTCTGAGAACCCAAAAGAGCTTCTTAATTTTTCAATTTATGTATTTAATTATTTATACTCCTCTCCTTTCTGTTCCCCATGGGGACCCGAAGCAGCTTTCAATGTGGTTCATTCCCAGTTCCGATTTATCCTCACAGTAACTCTTGTGCAGAAGGTTATACCGGTCCAATATCACCCAGCAAGCTTCGATGGCACTGTGGAGTCTCAAACCTGGCTCTCTCAGATCTTAGCCTGACACTCTAACCACTATGCCATATTAGAAGGCTGAGGTTCTCAGGATTCAAAGTCCCATGGCCTTTGCATTTGCCCAAATATATCCATCCTCCCATAGTGTCTTCTCTCTTTTCCAAAAAATGTTAAGGATTTTGAGTGAATCCTGCTCTTTGCCATTTGTGGAAGTAGTAGATCCTCTACAAACTGTGGACCAGAGCAGGCTTTTATATCTGTTTCCCTACTGAATTAGACTTCAGAGTAACTGGGAATTTCCCCTGATAATCCTTGACAGGCACTAGGAATTTGATTGGCACTGAGTCGGTTTTTCACCCAGGGTTTTATCTTCTGCAGATTTTCTTATGTGTAGGGTATAGAAATATGAAACCTCCTAAATATGGCTGTGACAAGAACAGTAGATGTGAAACATTTATGATGCCGGACAGAGACACCTAAATTGGGAATCCCTCTCTTTTCTTGGCTTTTTAGCCATCACCATCTTTAAAAATATTAACAACTAAGATGCTTTGGTTCATAGCCTCTAATTTCCAAGTATATTTGAAATCTCAGCAAAGAAATTTGAACCTTTTTCTAGGTAAACTATTTTTACTCACTGGAGAGGCCAAAGATTACCACTAGCACTCACCAGGCAAAGATTACAGTAAGTCTCACAGAAGCCTTCTGAGTCCTCTGAAGGTGATTGATCTGACCATACAAGAGGATGCTGGAATGGGCAGCATACTTCCTCACACAAACACTAACACATCCTTTGAACCATGGCTACTCACAAGCACCACTCTGCTCCTCTAGATTTATAGCTAACCCCTTTGCCTCACAGATTGTTTTTGCAGCAGAAATCTGGATTTCTTTTAGAACACCAGGCAGAAAATGAAGCACAGCTGTTAGTATGAGGGCACTGACGGCACTATGCAACTGAATGAAGGTGGAGAAGCATGTTGCAAACGTACAGGAGGGACACACTAGCCCTGATTTCACAATTCCTGATCTCACAGTGTGATTTCTTACCCACATGAGCAACCCTGGCCTTCCCTGGATATGCACTCATGTGATCATGGCATCATTTCTATATCACTGACAGAGATTTCAAGAATTTCTTCCCCAACTGTTTTGAAAACAAAAATTGTTGTCAGCCCTGTGCAGGATTCTCATTATTTAAGCTCATGAACCATACCTAAGTTCATGCACAATTATTTCAAAGCCACATACATGCTCACCTCTGTCTCCAAATTCCAATCCAAATCTGTTAACCGAGCATAGGTGGTTTTCACATAGTGGCTGCTTCACATAGCTGCAGCTTCCTTCAAAACTCACAGAGACCATCATTGTTTTCAATCATTAACAACAATCTATGCCACCAGAAGGCATTAACCCCTTGGTTGCCCAGCTGACTTAAAAACATGATGACCTGCAGTTTTAACCATGCAGAGAGCAATGAGAAATGTGCTCCAGGCCCTTGCATACAATTTTTCTTCATTTCCCCCTAAATTTTATTGTACAAGGTTTCTGCTAGTGCAGACACCTATGCAGTCCCTTCTGACAAATAGGGATGCCAAGCCCCTAGTCCAGATGGGGAATCCCCTGCCCCAGAGGTTTCCAACCCACCAGCCCACATTGGTTACAATAGGTACCATAGAGTTTTAACCTCCCAAATGGCTAGAGCATCCAGATGAGTTTTCCCAGAAACGCCTAGAGCACCACCATTTTGATGACGTCACTTCCAGGTGATGACATTTCATTGCACGCGCAAATGTCCCCCACCGGGGCTTGAAGAGGACTTGGCAACCCTAGTGACAAAGCTGTTCTCCAGGATCCCATGCTAGCTGCATAACCCCTGCTCTTCTGTTAACAATCTCTGAGCAGTATTTTAGAATCACAACAACCTTGTGAAGTAGGTTAGATGAGATGACCCGAGAGATAATCCTTCTCAAAATCTGTGGATGAGCAGCCATCTAAAATATGGATTTCTTCCACCCAAGCCAAACCTTCCAGCCACTACATAACAATAGTTTTGAAATGATGTGAATTATTAGTCACAAATGCAAAATGGAATTTTGCACACTACTGGTAAACACACCAAAAAGGATTCTGTTGGCATGCAAAAATTAATGATGCTGCAGTGATTGCAAATAACATCCCTGAAAATTGAACTTACTTTCCTCATAATGCTCATTTCTCTTTCTTGTCACCCCCCCCCCCCCCGTGCTCTCAAGTTCTTGATGCATTCACAATTTAAACTAAAAATTATAGCTCTTCTACATGCTGCTTTTGCATCTCTGCAGTAAACAGCATTCATCATCACACCAGGAGGCTGTCTGGTAGCCTAACCACAGCTTGGCAGCACCCTTAGGACTGGATTGCTGGCAAAATCACATATGGTCCGGGCAGACCAAGCATCTTTCAACTGTTCTTTCAGAACATGCCTTCAGTACACTGATAATATATGATAGCTATATCTATATTTGTATCTATAGAGAGTAATGTTTTTATTTGATCAGAACCATTTGGTTGGCTTATTTTAGTGCTGATATTCGTAACTCTCTCTCTCTCTCTCTCTCTCTCTGTCATGTTGTTTTATGTGCTCAGATTGTAATGGCTTTTGGCCATAGACAATAAACTTTACTGATATCTGTAATAAGTATTAGTGTGAGTGCCAGCAGGCAATCATGGGGCAGGACCCCCACAGAGGGTAATATGGTTGCTTAGCCAGCACATGAACTACAGTTCTCAAAAGACATAGGCTCAAATCTTTGTGATCTGGCTTTGAACATTTAGTAACAATGAGCACTTTTCCCTTTGTTGAAAAAAAATTATGCCTGTAAACATTTTTAGGTCTCTTTTCTCTATGGGGGAACCCAAAGCAAAGCGAGGATGCAGATTATAAAAACAAAGAGACAAATAAAATAAACAAATTTGGGGTAGTCAGTATCTGCCAAAGCTGATTATGGCAGGTCTCAAGCAGCAAGGCCCCTGGGCTGGCTCATGCCTTGAGCCGCACCCAGACTAAGCACCTGCAGGAACAAGTATTTGCAATCTATTCATGATCTGAGCAGAGATGCATTCACCCATTGCTAAATTTATGAGTACAGCATAAGTTTCAGATGAGCCATTTGGCATCTGCATTGTGCAATCTGGGAAGGAAAAGCAAAACATTTGGCTCTGTCTAGCAATTCTCTGAACTGGCCCTGAGGCCACACCTGGGAATGTCTTAGATCACAGATTGGCATGCCTTTGTCTAGCTCCCAGAATAGGAAGATCCACTGTACAACTCTTACTGACATGTTTGCTGTCTTACTACCCCTACAAGTTGCCTTCTCTTTAAACAATCACCACCACCTTCTATTAGTTACAGAAAGCCAAAGGCCCATTTTCACAAACTTTCAGCACCTGTTAATTATAGCTGCTGATGAACTCTCAAACAGTGGGATTTTGGTGTAAGAGCCTTTATTATTATTATGAATATGCAAAAAATTCTTCCTTTAAAAATGTGGCACCGCCCCCCCCCCCCCCCCCCCGCCAATTAGAGTTGTCATTTCTGCATTGGAAAATACCTGGAGACTTTGGAGATGGCTCTGGGAGACGGGGTGGGGGTGGGAAGCATGGTACAATATCATAGAGCCTGCCTTTCAAAGTGGCCATGTTCTCCAGGGAAGCTGATCTCTGTTAGCTGGAGATCAGTTGTAAAAGTGGGAGATCTCCAGGCCCCACCTGGAGGCTAAAAACATACTATACACTACTGTGATTAAATAAAACTGCCAGTTTCTTACAAATTAATAGTGAATTATATAAGACACACTGGAATTGTGAGTTTCTTCTAGACCCTTCCTTGATAAACATCTTCTTGGAAATGGAGTTCTATTGAAACTGGCATCTCCATTGGAGGAGGCACAAGGAATCTCTTTACTCAGGAAAAAATGGAAGTTTGAATGTTACAGGCACTTCTGTACAAGCACCTTTTGTCTTTCAGGTATGGAGTATGAACTTTAAAGAGAATTTTTGGGACACTGAATATTTAATAATTGTGGCACTTTATATTGTTATGAATTGTGTGGTTTTTTATTAGCAACAAAAATTTTGAGATGAGAGTAGATTCAAGCTTTATAAACAGTATATAATAATTTATAAAAGAGTGGCAGTTTTGTTTAATCACAGTATTGTATAATATGTTTTTCTCCTGTCCGGTATTCTCCTGTATTGTTTAGCCCACCTGGAGGCTGGCAACCCTACCCCACTGGAGAAATTTAGAGGGGGAGATGAAAGCTGCTGCCCAAGAAACTCTACTAAGTGAAGAATGTATAGATGTGAGTGTGGAGGATTCAGCAGTAAGCATCACAGGCACATCGCATAATGTTTAGATTTTTATATGCTGTGTTTCACACACAAGCCTTATATGGTAGAGTAAAATTTTGTAGCCTCTTAGGGAAAAGCCATTGGATAATCAAAGCCTTAGAACAGCTTCTGGCTTGTACCTTGCTTTTTAGCTGGAACATGGCATCTAGCTAGGGGGATTTGGGACTTCTGAAAGTCTGAAAGCAGTAGTCACTATCCGTTTGTTGTCCTTGTTGTTTGTTTGTTTTTGAACTGCACAGTAAATCCAGAGTTGTTAGTTGTGGAGGTCCATATATCCCCCTCCCACAACGATTAGTTCTGCTGTGGAGAGAGAGAAGAATATTCTCCCAATGATTTGCCCACACACATAATTTACCCAGGGAAATGTGATTTCTACTCCCACATTTCTGCTGGACCACCCACTGTCACAGGAATAGTGAGTGTGGAGTGTTTCAACAAACGTTTCCAGACTCTTATTGGCTGGTCCCCTTGGTAACATCGGGGGTGTATTCCTACCCATTTACGCCTAGATCACTGACAGTTTTTAAGTATTATATTATATTATATTATATTATATTATATTATATTATATTATATTATATTATATTATATTATATTATATTATATTATATTGCTTGGACCTTACCACTCTTCTTGGGCCTCTTCCTTCAATGGAAAAGGCTAGAAAGAATGGCAGGCTTGCATTCTTTAACTGCATGCAAGTTTAAAATAGCTAATGTTGACATATTTTGCCATAGTTAAAACTGCTTTGCTGTACTAGTTTGAAACTGCCTTCCTTGAAACAGTTTTAATAATAATAATAATAATAATAATAATAATAATAATAATAATAATAGATTTTATTTGTATCCCGCCCTCCCCGCCTAGGCGGCTCAGGGCGGCTAACAACATTTCATACATTTACATAGATAGGTTTTATGACATAGGTATTGTTTTCTACAAAATGACAATAGAATGGCCAAAGAGTGTGTGGTGCTTGTGTGGGATCGTGGGGCGGGAGGAAGCCTTGATGGTTCAGTGGTCATACCCCATGCTCTCTGCTTCCTGTTCTACTGAATAATTTCTTTACACCAGTGCAGCTTCATTGTTTGTGTATGATTTTAAACTGATATGATTGTTTGAGTAATGTTTTATAATATGCCTCACAGAGGGGATCTGTGCAACCAGAGTTATCAAGAGATAAATCTTAAATGAAGCAAATGAGAAAATAAACATTTGTTGAATTTATTAGCCCAGCCTCAATAGCAGTCACATTTTAAGAGGCACTAAGTCAGTGAATGTAGCCACTGTTTTCCTGAGAGGCGGAGGGGAAAGTCCTGCTGCTCATTTGCACATCCCAATTAATGCAAATGTATACCTAGCCAAAGCACATCTATTGACGAATACCTGGCACTTGATTACCGAAATGTGTAAAATTGCTGCTACAGATCAGCCAGTCTAAGACTAATTAAGTCAAGTAATTACTTAACAATGGGAGACAGGCATCAAAGTGATGACTGTCACTTGAACAGATTGTGTCAACACACCCTCTTATGCAGTCTATACCCACAACATTAGCATTCCAGTCTACTGGCCTGAAACATGAGTTTTGGTACATTTCTGGGTTCTCCAGATGATCACAGTATAACCTCAGACAAATCAGTCAGTTTGCTGTGTATGGAATGGGATAAATCAAAATATTGGCTCTTTCCAGCTTCCATTTAGCTGTGAAAATAATGTGTGAAGGGCAGAGCATTAATGCACAGATATCCAGTTTCAATACTATTTTCAGACCAGGAGCAATTAAGTCATTATTGCTTGAAAGCCATTTGTGCCCTTATCTCATCCTGGGTGGGACCTGAAGCAATTGTGTTTATAGGGAGCAGTTATATCCCAACATTTAAAAATACACAGGAGATCTCCCTAAGAAACGCACTTAGTCTGAAAAAGGTGAAACACATACAGTGTGATAACCTTCCACATTTTACACACACAAAAAAAAGTCCAAACACTTGAAAGAATGCTGCCACTCTTTTTTGGATCATCACAACTTCAAAGAGGTCCATTTGCTCTTTCTCCTTCTCCTCCTCTCTGTCTTTTGAAACTGTTCCCATCCTCCCAAGATCTGCCTCCCCCTCCCTTTCATGTAGAAAAAGATGAAATTTATAGGTGCTGTGATTTTTTTAAACATATGATAAGTTTATTTTAGAATTTCCAAGTTATACAGAACTTTGTTGGGTGAAGTAGTATCAAGTAGATTAATTCCATATATAACAAAATTCTACTATGCATAAAGTACTATGGTATATACAATGTTGTAGAACATATAACATTGTATAACATATAAACAAAATAAATACATAAAATCTTATTTAGCATTTAAGATAACATCCAGTTAGTCAATCAATCAATCAATCAATCAATCAATCAATAAAGAGAAAAGGGACCTCATCTTTTTGTAAAATTTGGACCTAGTGGAGTTAGGCCCTGACCTGAATAGTCCATGCTACCTCATCTCCTCAGATCTCAGAAGCTAAGCTGGTGGACCCTGGCTACTATTTGGATGGGAGACTCCATGATGGCATGATGTGGAGCCACACAATTGCAAACCAGCTCTTGCCTTGAAACCACCACCACCACCACCCACACACAGGGTCGCCATAAGTCAGCTGTGACTAGAAGCAAAAAAAAAGTGGACTTAGAAATGCTGGCAGCAAATTTTTGGGAAAAACAATGTGGAAGAGCTGGGAGATGAGTAGAGAAGCAAAATCAAGGGAGGGAACAGGTAAGGAGGAAGGAAAACAGAGATGGCAGGAGGGGGTCCATAAGGGGACAGTCTATCTGCCACACTGGCTAAGTAAATCTTTCATGTTCAGAAGATTACATCTCAGTGGCAGTTATTGATGCAGGCAACCACCAAAGAGGGCTGTTGACTGTGGAAGTCTTGACTGCCAGCTGCATGAAACAGAACAGTGCACTCGATGACCCTTAGACTGACCTAGCATGGCTCTTTACATACACTGTCTTGCTACAGTCCTTAAAACAACCCTGTCAGGTAGGCCAGGATTATTAGACGCTAAGGCCATCTAGCAAATTGACAATTAGTTCAGACTAAAGGCTTTTAAATTCCTTTTTTGCATTTGTGCATATGTGTGTGCATGCACACACCTGGAAGTCATGGTGACTTCTGGTGACAGACCCATGGAGGATATTCAGGGAGGTGGATGAATAAATCCTGCCTCTGTCCTCCTGACTGGGTATTCCAAGGAGGTCTCCCATCCAAGTACTACCCACAGTCAACCCTGCTTAGCTTCTGAGATCTAATAAGATCGGGCTTGCCTGGACTATCCAGGTCAGGGCCAGACTAAAGGCTTTCTGATCAGTCTGTTGGCTGCTATGGTGAAAGTAGCACATAATCCGTTAGCTTCCTGAAGCAGATAAATCCGAATAGTATTTGAGTTTCACACCAAAGGTGATGAGCTTCCCACAGGCATCTGGCTGGGGCTCCATGATACACACCCTAGTCCTTTACTACTCATTCCAAGGAACCTATTCTAATCCCACGGGGGTAGGAATCCAGGCCTCATTATTTTGTGCTGTACAGGTTTTGTAGGCTCGGGGCTACATAGGTGTGGCTGCAGGTTGTCCTGAAGAGTTCCTGCATGTCAAAATTTGCCATTGCAACACTGGCTGCTGTACCCTGTGTTTCCTGCTAAAGTCAAAGTATAAGTGAATCTAGATACACATGGAAAAGAAAATCTTATCCATTCTTGGCTCCTCAGCCATCAAGTCAGCTTCTCCCAAACAGATCACCAGGGCTATTTTAAAATAAGTTGAATCTACAATTCAGATGATTTATTTAAACATAACAGGCATGCTTTGAAGGGGCTCAATTTTGCAAGGGTTGCAGGAGCCAGTGGAGAGTATTCTGTTGGGGGACGCCACAATTTCAGCCAAGTTCCTGCCCAACTCTCTGCCTTACCCTTGGAAAAATCACTATCCAGAAACCTAATCAAAATCTGGTCAGCAGTGGAACTTACATCCTGAGCCCATGATGGGAAAAAGTTCTCCACCTGTGAATAGAACAATTACAACAGAGCAAGGGAAGCATTTAAGCCATTTTTAAAAAGTCTTATAGATGATAGAAGGATAAGGCATATTAGCAGAAGTGGTATTAGGACACATACCTTGCCCAGAACAGACTGTATCATTTCCAGCTACTGGAATACCTAGGCTAGATTTTAATTAGAACCCAGACCAGACAACACCAAAGGACTGGAGAAACAACAAAGACCAAGAGTGACTTGATTTGTCAGAACATAAGAGCAGAGCCCCCTCACAGAAAGAACAGTGCAGTTTGTCAGTAAACACATTTTACAGCCAAGGAAAGCCAGCTATAAAATTATTTATTGGGTTCTGTTACTACAATATCTGAGCATCTGCCTACTCCCTCTGCAAAACATTTACTTTCACCACACGCACTGTTGTGAAAATGATCCAGGAAAATGGAGGGACTTGCCAAAGTTCACTAGGGGCTTGTGTAGATGTTCCATCTTCTACACACTTGTAATTCTGTAGCTACAGGAGACACAAATATCTCCCCCATTTGCTTGTACCACTGTTGCAATAATACCCACAAAGCCATTGGAAGTTGCTGGTGAAATGCAGTTCTCCACTATTGCTATTGAACTGATATTACTATTACTAATGTGAGATACTGATCTCAGTATTAGACTAGCACAATTGCCAAGGTGAAAAACTAGGGCAATTCACCAAGGAAACCCAGAATGCAAGGGCCCAACTTCAACTCCCATGTGTGCAACTGTTCTCTGCCCTAGGCCAGAAAAGTTTCTTGCTAGAGTCTGCAGTATTTTGTCGGGGGGCAAATGGAAATCGGGTATTACAGTGTAAACACTGAATCTCAACATATGTGTGATGTAATTCTACTGTAGATGCTGTTTTGAGACTTGAGTTTAAAGCAGTAATGGGTATACAGCCTGGAAGAGTTCAAAGAAATTATTTCATAGAATCACAGAGTTGGAAGGGACCTTCAGGATCATCTAGTCTAATCCCTTGCACGTTGCAGAAAATTTGCAAATACCTCACCCCCAGTCACCACTGCTCCATGCCCAGAAGACCTCCAGGATCCCTGGCCAAACTGGCCTGGAGAAAAATTGCTGACAGAATCCCAAAGTGGTAACCAGTTTGGCGTAGTGGTTAAGTGTGCGGACTCTTATCTGGGAGAACTGGGTTTGATTCCCCACTCCCCCACTTGCACCTGCTGGAATGGCCTTGAGTCAGCCATAGCTCTGGCAGAAGTTGTCCTTGAAAGGGCAGCTGCTGTGCGAGTCCTCTCAGCCCCACCTACCTCACAGAGTGTAGAGATTGTGTGCGACTTTGGGACTCTGAGATTTGGAGAGGAGGGCAGATATAAATCCAATATCATCTTCTTCACTTCCCTGGGCGTTAAGAAAGGGTCACTAGAATTAAGCACTGATGCAACTATTCTTGCTTTCCCTCTCATGATCTGCTTTATTCACAGAATCAGCATTGCTAACAGATGGCCATCTAGCCTCTGCTTAAAAACCTCCAAAGAAGGAGAGTCCACCGAGGAAGCCTGTTCCACTGAGGAACCATTCTAACTGCCTGGAAGTTCTTCCTAATGTTTACCTGAAAACTCTTTTGATTCAATTTCAACCCATTGATTCTGGTCTGACTTTCTGGGGCAACAGAAAACAACTCTGCCCCATCCTCTATATTGGGCCTTTCAAGTCCTTGAAGATGGTGATAATATCACTTCTCGGCCACCTCCTCTCCAGGGGTGCAGCCAGACGTACCATTAGTGGTGACACAGCTCCGTCTCGCTGACGGATTAAATGTGTTCGTTCAGACATCCACATCTGGCAATCGAGCGTCATCCAGGGTCATTCCGACTTGCTGCGGATCAGTGCCGCATTAATTTGACAGCACAGAAAGTCCGGCCCTTTTTCAAAACAGCGGCACAAAATTGGCTTTTTCCTGTTTGGACAGCTCACGTGCGATACTGCCCCTTGGCATGTTTACTGGCCCTCCTACCTTTTTAAAAATATATATATATAAAGCCCCAGCAGACATGCGCATTGCCAGATCATCCGGGAATCCGAGGTGATGCTTCTGTTTCTCCAATCAACACAGGATCAGAAAGTGGGGAAACGTTATCCCACTCTTCAGAACAGGAAAAAAAAAATCCTTTTTTTCAATGTGGAGGATTTCCAGATATCATTGTCACTGCCAATTTCTAGGAAATTAATTCCTGGCAGTTTCCTGGTTTGAATCCGCAATGTTAATTCTGGAAATTTCCCCCCTTCCCCCCTGCCTCTGAAGCATTGTTTAATTTCCCACCTCCAAACAGTTGGGCACATGTTCAAGGGACCCCCCCCTCCCAGAAATCAACATCTGATCATGCATGCTCCAAGAAAAGAGCATGATAGTTTTGGATGTGTGATCGCTCAACAACAGAATGAGTCGCATTCTTGGATGCTCGTCTGAACAGCCCTGCATCAAATCAATATTCAGCTGTTCAAATTTGAGTGCAACACACCCGCTTTTAATGTGAGGTGTGGCCGCACCCCAGGCTAAACATACCCAGCTCCTTCAGCCTCTTCTCATAGGGCTTGGTCTCCAGACCCCTCACCATCTTTATTGCCTTTCTCTGGACACAGTCCAGCTTGTCTATATCCTTCTTAAATTGTGGTGCCCAGAACTGAGCACAATACTCTATGTGAGGTCTAACCAGAACAGAGTAAAGTGATACCATCATTTTGTGTCATCTGGACATAATACTTCTGTTGATACAACCCAAAATCGCATTTACCTTTTTAGCTACTGCATCACACTGCTGACTCATGTTCAGTGTATGGTCTGCTAAGACCCCCAGGTCATTTTTCCACATACTACTACCAAGACAAGTCTCCCTAGCCTATAATTATGCATTGGATTTTTCCTTCCTAAATGCAGAACTTTACATTTATCCCTGTTAAAATTCATGTTATTTGTTTTAGCCCAGTTTTCCAGCCTGTCAAGATTCTGTATCATAAGAACATAAGAGAAGCCATGTTGGATCAGGCCAACGGCCCATCCAGTCCAACACTCTGTGTCACACAGTGGCAAAAAATTTTTATATATACACACACACTGTGGCTAATAGCCACTGATGGACCTGTGCTCCATATTTTTATCTAAACCCTTCTTGAAGGTGGCTATACTTGTGAATTCCACATGTTAATCACCCTTTGGGTGAAGAAGTACTTCCTTTTATCCATTTTAACCTGTCTGCTCAGCAATTTCATCAAATGCCCACGAGTTCTTGTATTGTGAGAAAGGGAGAAAAGTACCTCTTTCTCTACTTTCTCCAACCCATGCATTATCTTGTAAACCTCTATCATGTCACCCCGCAGCCGACGTTTCTCCAAGCTAAAGAGTCCCAAGCGTTTCAACCTTTCTTCATAGGGAAAGTGCTCCAGCCCTTTAATCATTCTAGTTGCCCTTCTCTGGACTTTCTCCAATGCTATAATATCCTTTTTGAGGTGGGGACCAGAACTGCACACAGTACTCCAAATGAGACCGCACCATCGATTTATACAGGGGCATTATGATACTGGCTGATTTGTTTTCAATTCCCTTCCTAATAATTCCCAGCATGACGTTGGCCTTTTTTATTGCAAACGCACACTGTCTTGACATTTTCAGTGAGTTATCTACCACAACCCCAAGATCTCTCTCTTGGTCAGTCTCTGTATCTTGACTCTGTCTTCTACCATATTTGCTACCACTCCAAATTTAGTGTAGTTTTCACATTTAATAAGCATTCACTCTATTACTTCATCCAAATCATTTCTAAAGATGTTGAACAAAACAGGTCTCAGGACAGATCCTTGAGGCACTCCACTTGTCACTCTTCTCCAAGAGGATGAGGAACCATTCACAAGCACTCTTTGGGTGCGATCTGTCAACATGTTACAGATCCACCTATTGGTAACAGGATCCAAACCACATTTTACTAACATGTCAACAATAATAGTATGTAGAATCTTATCAAAAGCCTTACTGAAATCAAGATAAACTATGTCTACAGAATTCTCCTGCATGTCTACAATGTCTACAGAATTCTCCAAGTGAGCTCTTTCATGATTGTCAATGGATACCAGGGGAAACCATTCTCAGAGCTTCCGCGGGGTGGGGGGGGGCATGACCAGTGACTGTAAAGGCTTCAATGAGTGGTGGAAACAGCTGAGTGCACAATGGAAAATGATACAAACACAGCTTGATAAGGCCAAAAAGACATAAAGATCACTTTGACAAAAAAATCCCCATAGTAAAGTGTGGGACTTTAAGCTTGGAGACAAAATGTACCAAACTTCTCCCTATGAGCCAACCTCAAGGAAGTTGGGGCTAAAGTATCTGGGTCCCTTCACAATCAAAGGAGTAATTAATAATGTAACTGTTGAACTGGACTTGCCTAAGTCATTAAAGCACTGTCACCCAACTTTTGATTGCAGCCTGTTGAAAAGGGATCCTGGACCAACCCCTTGGAGGCCTCCAGTAACATCTCCCCAGCCAATTCTGATCAAGGAGCAGATTCATCATGAGACTGAGGACATTCTTGGCTCCAAATTCAAACAGGGAGACCTGTATTATTTGGTTAAATGAGTTCCCTTCCCCATAATTGAATCTGAGTGGGTAAAACAGTCCAATATGAATGCAAAGAGGCTGATTAACTGATCCCACAAACTGCAGATGAAGAAGACTACAGATTTATACCCCACCTTTCTCTCTGAATCAAAGACTCAGAGCAGCTCACAATCTCCTTTACCTTCCTCCCCCACAACAGACACCCTGTGAGGTGGGTGGGGCTGAGAGGGCTTTCACAGCAGCTGCCCTTTCAAGGACAACTCCTATGAGAGCTATGGCTGACCCAAGGCCATTCCAGCAGGTGCAAATGGAGGAGTGGGGAATCAAACCCAGTTCTCCCAGATAAGAGTCCACGCACTTAACCACTACATCAAACTGGCTCTCCTCATAAACCTGGGGGGGGGATGGGTAATTGGATTGGGGGGGGCAAAATGCCAAGAGTGCCTCTGGCCATGAGTGGGATAAGAATTATGCCTGTATGTAATCTTTTGGGTCCTGCTTGGCTTATCTTTGTGTTCCTGCACACTGGCCTGTTTTGTCTGCAACACATCAAGGATCCATTTCAACCCTGGGAACAGAGCACGGGTTGCCTCCAAGGCCATTCAATGTTATCTGAAGCCCAGAGACTTTTACAGTTTCATTTCTTCATGCTTAGGGGGGCTTGGAATGTTTAGGAAGGGATGCTATTGCCAGGTCCAGCGCTTGGGCTTTGGGTGCCCCAAGCTGGCACCTGCCCCACTGCACCCCTGCATGCGAGCTGCATCTGCGCTCTTGGAGGCACTCTAAGACTGCACACGCAGGTGTTCTCTTCTGAGTCTGGCAGAAAGCTCGAAGAGAGCACTCGTCTGGGACCCGGGAAGCTGAGAGCGGCAGGGAGTGGGAATGGGTGCCTGGCATCGCTCTGCAGGCAAGGTGACACTCCAGACGGCCACCCACCTCGCCTACTCCCACGTACTGGGCATGGCTATTGGTAGATTTTGGTGCTTAGCTTTTGAAAGGTATAACGGATGGACTCAGGGTATATCTATGTGGGCTGGGGTCATATATATTAGTTTCAGCAAGAATTTGTTTGCACTGTAGCTGTCTAGCTTATTCAGTAAATTAGCTTTAAAAGCAATGAAGGAGTATTGATTGGTGAAGATTGGGCAGTACTTGACACCCTCTCCCAATTTCTTTGCTTCCACCACCAATGGTGGACATTTGGATGACTTAAAAAAAAACAATTGCTGTTGCATACCTTAATAGCAATATACCTGCTGCATTTTTTTTAAAAAAAAAAGCTAGATAACAGCCTGCCAGCTGTGGTGGGAGGAATAGCAAGAGCAAAGGGACAGTATGAAGAACTGCCCCATGTCAACCCCCACTGCTGTTGTGAATGCCCCTGCAGTGCACACCCATTTAAGCACTCCTAGGACATTGTTACATCCATGGCCCCATTGTCTCCTCGCAAGCCTTGCTCTGTCTGGACTGCACATCCCAGGGCAAGGCCAGGCTGTCAAGTGAAAGTGCCTGATGATCTGCTGCTTGTTTTTCTTAGACATTGTGACATCACAAGGCTAGCTTCTGGCCAACGTTTTGGCTGCCTGGAAATGCCTGGAGCCAGACAGGGCTGCTGTTCAGCAGAGCTGTTGTGTGAGGGCAGGTGAGCTTCAGGTCAGTGTTTAGGAAGGCAACATGGGCCAGTGAAGTCCTCCAACAGCAAGATAAAAGCTCTGGGCAGACAAACAGACTGAAGTGAACAAGACAGGAGAGTTTGTGGTGTCTGCACTGAGGGAAACTTCAGATAACAGCTGAAATTACAACTCAAATTCACCATCATCAATGTAGGAAGGAATCAGGGAGGAACACAGGGTCGAAATAGCAGGGCAAACAGCCACAACCAAAACAAAATACATGAACTGAAGTGCGTGGGTGAATCTTGCAAGCAGTCCAGCCCGCCTGCTGGCCTTCATTTGGACAATCAACTGAAGAAGAAACATTTAGACAGCATCAAAGGAGAATCTGGCAGGAGAAGCAGCAGCTGGCCATTGTCAGTCTCCTCCCTGCCCTGGTCCCAAACCCCACGCCTCTCATTTGCAACCCCACATGGTCCTCTAGCTGGAATCAAAGCAGCATCCCATAAATCCCACTTTCATGTGTCAGATCAGCTCCTGGCCCACAGCCCAGCCACAAGCCCCACCGCTGGAGAGGCCGGAGAACAAAGAATGCCTGAATGTAAACACAGCCGGAAGGGTGGGGAAAGTTACTCAAAACCTCTGCCTGAAGGAAGGCTGCATTGACACAGCCTGAAAGGGGATGAGAGGCAGCATTCAGGTTAACTGTTTTCTCATATGACCCTAACAAATAGTATGATATAAGAATACTGCAGCTCTCTTGGGTTTTTTATGTTAAGTTGCAGTGGATTTATGGTGACCCTGAGGGGTTTCTAAAGCAAGAATTGTACAGAGGTGGCTTGCCCTTGCCTGCCTAGTGACCCTGGATTTCTGTGATAATCTCCTATCCAAGTGCTGACCCTGCCTAGCTTCTGAGATCTGACAAGATCAGGCTAGCATAGTCTATCCCACTCATCTGCCTCTTTGCATAGGCTTATGTGAGTATAGAGCACTTTGCACACCTTCTCTGTCCTTACATAGATCCAAGCGGGCAGTCGTGTTGGTCTGAAGCAGTTGAACAAAGCAGGAGTCAAGTTGCACCTTCAATTTTTATTTTGAATGTAAGCTTTCATGTGCTCTTAAGCACACTTCATCAGATGACGAATCCAGCACAGTGAGTACTGTCATACATAGCTGAGCAGAGCCACTGCCTACCAGCTATGTATGGCTCTGCTCAGCTATGTATGGCTTTGCTCACTGCTGGATTCCTCGGCTGATGAAGTGTGCTTCAGAGCACACGAAAGCTTACGTTCTAAATAAAAATTGGTTGGTCTTAAAGGTGCCACTTGACTCCTGCTTTTTTCATCTGTCCTTACCTGAAGATAGTGGCACCTTTAAGACTAGCAACATTTTATTCAAAGTATAAGCTTTCATGTGTAAGCACACTTCTTCAGATAGAATTTTTCAACTATTACATACAGGTAGAGAGAGGGTGGGGAATTAGTTGCCAGGAAGGGCTAGTTAGATTCATAAGTAACTGCACATGCAACTACACATGCTAAGTCTCTCAGTTCCCATTTATACCCAGAATTGAACTTTGTTATCTTGGAAATGCTACTGGACTCAAACTTCATTCTGTTTGTTAATTCTTGTATTTGTATGCTAATTTACTGCCATTCACAGATCTTACCAACTGCCTTAATCCAATCTCAGCTATAACTGCCCAGTTACTTATGCATCTTGACTCTCAGTTGCAAGGGGGCAGGGATCACCCTAGAAGGGACTTCCCTTCTACCTTTCACCCTGCTGTGGTTCGCTGAGGCCAGGAGAAGGAGGCAGGGGAATTGCTGGGGAAAGGACTTCCTTTCCCCCTTTTCTCCTGGCTACGGTTCACCATGGCCAGGAGAAAGAGGGTGGGGTTTGCCATTTAATCTTTGGGTTTTGCTCCCCACTGCTTGGGGGGGGGGAAGCAAAATTGAAGGATTAAATGTCTTATAGCCAGTTAAACCTAACTGCAGAGTGGGTCCACCTTATAAGGTGGGAGTGAAACCACAGGGTTTAATGCCTCATAGCCATTTAACCCTAACTGCTGAGTGTCCACTGGTCAGTGGTTAGTTTTGAATGACTGACACACTGCTCAGCTGTTAGGTTTAAATGGCTGGTCCCAAACAGCCAAACTGAACTAACCAAAAGTCTGGTAAATGGTCATGGAAAGTGCCTTTTTTGAACATCAGTTCCCAAGCTTCAAATCAGCCCAAGTTAACACATAAACATAAGAACATAAGAGAAGCCATGCTTGATCAGACCAATGCTCCATCCAGTCCAACACTGTCACACAGTGGCCAAAAAACCAGGTGCCCAAAAGTTCAACTCAAATTTTAGTTTGTGAGCCAGCTTGTTCCCATCCCTTCTTAAAATCATTTTACCACACTGGTGTGGTAGAAGTGCTAACTGCAGGGAGTTCCCAATGACTCCCTGTACTGTAGTGAGTACACATATCAGAGGAACTGTGGCTTTTATAAGTGATCATGAAACTGCATTCTCACACTAGCAATTAATTGCCAGTTGTATTTTCAAATAGAGGAAACAGCACAACTGGTATTGACATCAGTCTCCTGGACTACCCATTTACTAACACAAGCATACCTGCAGAGAATCTTTATCCTACCCCATGCAACACCTTCCTAAGTATCTTAGTCTTGGTGACATCAGAATTGTTACTGAATAGACAACTTTTGTGGGCTTGAGCCCACTTCATCAAATAAAGTAGTATACACCCACAAAAACTTATGCTGCAACAAGTTAATTAAAGGTGCCACAGGACTCTTCTTCTGTTTTTGCTGCCTCTTAATTAAAGGCTGCAATTTTGTGTGCAGAGACAACTAAGGAGTAAATCCTATTGATATCAGTGGGATTTACTTCTGAATAAAAATGTAATCAGTATTTGCCAAATTATTATTTTACATTTTCAGAAATTATGATGAAATGAGCTCTGTCACAAAAATACCCATGCTTTGTTAGGAGATAGGGACATTATGGAAAGGTAAAAGAGGCCATACTTTTATAGTAAGAGAAGGGGAGAAATCAGAGAACATGCACACAACTATAGTGGTTTTTCTAGATCACCTTTGCAATGAAATCCACAGGAAATATGGTAGTACTGTACTTCTGAAACACTACTTATTATTCATACTGGATCATCAGTATGCACAATAAAATTTGGAGAAAGAGCACAACAAAATTTAAATGGTCTGGAGCTCCACTCCTGTGAGCTCCTGCCCAAAATGAGGCCTGGATAGAACCAAGGCTTTTTATGAACCAGAATGCACAGGAACACATTTCTTGCTGGCTTGCAGAGGGTTCCAGCTGACTTGGAGACAAGGCAGGCATTTAGTGGACTTTGCATGCAACAGGCCACAGGTAGCAATATCTGGCAATTTTCTTTAAAAAAGGATTTCAGGTCTTGGGAAAGAGCACTCTCTTCCTAGACCCTGACGAGGCAACAGTACTAAGGTATATAGACCACGAGTCTAGTTCAGAGTGGAACTAGTGGAACATATTCAGAGATTTAAAATAAATACTTATAAATCATGTTAGCTGGAATAATTAACTCTTACTTTTTTACTAGTAAAAAAGGCTTTCTTCCATGCTTTGAAAGCATCCTTCTGGGCCAAATAAGAATTCCAATGGGACCAGCAGGTGGCAATTATTTTGGATTAACTCTGAATACAAGGGCATGATCTTGTGTATGTATAGCAAGGCAAGGGAATAAGCTTCATAAAGCACTATGCAGAAGGAATTTCACCTCTGGATTTTGACTGGGCTGGGGCTGAGAAATGAAAACCTATCAGAACAAGGGAGGCAGCAAGACTGTTAGGCTTGCACCTGCCTGCCCCAGAGAGGCAGGAAGAGGCCTCAGCTAAAAGCAACGCCCTGCATTCAGAAATGTGACTGGCTCTCCTGGCAGCCACTGAGTTGCTCAGTTTTTCAACAAGGAAGAATCAAAGTTCTCCTTCTCCTCCCGCCACCGCCCCCCCACCGTCAGGTCCAGCCCCTTGCATTCCATTGCCTGCCATGAGCGCAGCAGTCCAGGAGCTGACCTTCACAGCAGCCAAAGCTGTGCGCATTGCTGAAGTATCTTGGCTTCTGCTTTTTGCTCTTCCTTCAGTTCCTCAAATCCAGTTATCCTGATTTCAGAGAGAGCCCCCTGAGTGGGTCTCATGTACTTAGATCAGAAAAATTAGCTAACAGGTCCCTGCAAATGGAATCTAACCTTACAGTTGCAACAGGGGCTCCCTGATTCTCAAATGAAAGGCAAAAGGGGGGGGGGGGGGAGAGAGAGACTCCCTCTCTCTCCATTCCCTCCTCCAGCATTCCTAATTTTCTTCAAATTGACTAGCCTTTAGACCAAAAAAAGGGGGGGGGCGTAGTAATGGCCTCTTTGCTTGTAAATTTGACAGCAACGCCATTACAATTTATTTATTTATTTACGTTATATTTATATCCCACCCATTCTAGTCAGACTCAAGGCAGCTAACAGCATAAAATAGACAGTAAACAAAAACAATATTAAAACAATAAAACAATCAGATAAATGGCAATGGTGCTACTTCAGGTGGATCATGTAACATTTTCTCTCACACGCACAGATTCTAGGCAGTTAATTCTAAAGCGCGATAGATCCAGATGTGCTAGCCCTCTCCCATTAGATGTTATATGGCATCGAAAACAGTTCAGTCTTGATTACTGGACACTCAGCACATCTCATGTTTAAAGTGCACATGTAAATATTGTTCATACACAGGGCTTTTTTTAAGCAGGAACGCACAAGAATGCAGTTCCTGCTGGCTTGGTATCGGGGGTTGTGGCCTAATATGCAAATAAATTCCTGTTGGGCTTTTTTTACAAAAAAGTCCTGTGTAAAACAGTGGTGATGTCAGAGGTTGTGATAATATGCAAATCATTTCCTGCTGGGCTTTCTCTACAAAAGAAGCCCTGTTCATATACATAATATTTGTAATGTATGAAGCTGACAATCGGTTTTAAAATGTATGTGTAACCCATATCATGTTCATTTTAATGTTTTATTTCTATTAAAAAGTTTAGAATTTAGGGCCTTGGGATCAAAAGGTCACTGTGACGGAACCGGCCCGATTCTGCCTTCAGACCCGGTCCCGTCAGCTCCCTATTGAGTCGCCAACTCCTGGAGGGAGCTATTTCTCCTCCTGCCCCTTGGGCGCGCTGCCACCACCTGCTCAGTCCCGGGGTTCAGATTGAGAGGAACAGGACTCCCAATCCCCCTCTCCAGCTGTGAGGCCAGGCCTCAAGGTCCTCTGCCACCCTGTACTTGGGTTTCACAGAGACCTCAGCACTTCTTTGGGGCACCCCTGGAGGATTGGCACCTTATCCAACTGCATGCCTTCCCCCCTTCACCTGGGGCCCCCTTCTTAACACAGCGTGGTCTAAAGCGGTCTGGGGAGCTATGTGGTACAGAGTTTGACTGCCAGCATTTAAACAGTAAAAATATATTTATTCAAAAAGAGAAAAAGATAGGAAAAGAAAAACAAAACAAAAACAGTTGCGTTTAAAAGGGTAGCACAGCACAGCACACGCACAGCAAACAGCCTGACAAACAAAATGTGTTATAAACGCGTCCTGCTGGCCCTGATCTAAACTTGCCCTGTCTTGTGAATTACTTACTTAGTCTGCCTGCCTGGGGCCTCCCAGGCAGGAGCCTCCATTGCTCACCACATGCTCGCTCGAGCGCTGGCTTCCAACTCCCTTCTCTTCCTGCTAACACACATGCCAAGAACAAAAGCACTTCCTGCCTCTCTAGGAGATTTTCCCCCTAGCATTGTTGGTTTGGCTCTGGAAGGGAGGGGGGAGTGAGGGGAAGGCTACAAAGCCTGCTGAGGGATTTACTGACCCCTGCCAAATGAAGCAGCACCACTGACTAAAATGGCGTTTCTCCACAGTCACAGTGCATGGGCAGTTGGTAAAGTTGCTCACATACTACTAAGCTGGAAGATCCCCACTCCCTCAGCCAGTCTGGCCAACAGCAGGAGAGAGAAGGCCCAGAACCTGACTGAGGGAAACTGCTAGTTTCTTTGCAGCGATGTGATGGGCCCAACAACCAGGGAGAAATTGCATCATAGAATTTCCCCTTTAGAAGTTGTTATGAAAAAAAGGTTTGTTAAGCTAAGATGTGATTAAATATATGGTTTAAAAATCTTTCCCCCAACTGAGTGTCTGACATGTGGCAGGAGAGAGAAGGCCCAGAGCTTGACTGAGGGAAACTGCTGAAATTCTTTGTAGGCCCAAGTAAGAGACAGCAGTAGGGTTGCCAAGTCCAATTTAAGAAATATCTGGGGACTTTGGGGGTGGAGTCAGGAGACTTTGGGGGTGGAGCCAGGAGATATTAGGGGGTGGAGCCAGGGACAAAGCTGTGACAAGCATAATTGAACTCCAAAGGGAGTTCTGGCCATCACATTTAAAGGGACGGCACACCTTTTCAATGCCTTCCTTCCATAGGAAATAATGGATAGGGGCACCTTCTTTTGGGCTCATAGAATTAGACCCCCTGGTCCAATCTATTTGAAACTTGGGGGATATTTTGGGGAGAAGCACTAGATGCTGTACTGAAAATTTGGTGTCTCTACCTCAAAAAACAGCCCCCACAGAGCCCCAGATACCCACGGCTCAATTCTCCATGATTTTCTATGGGAATAAATCTCCATAGGGAATAACAGAGTTTCCAGCAGACATTTCCCTCCCCTCCCCCCGCTTTCTGACGACCCTGAAGCGGGTGGAGGGCCCCCAAACCAGGGGATCCCCTGCCCCCCACCTGGGGATTGGCAACCCTTGACAGCAGCAAGTGCAACAAGCAGGGCTTTGTTTGTAGAAAAAGCCCAGCAGGAACTCATTTCCATATTAGGCCACACACCCTCTGACATCACCATTGTCTCACATAGGGCTTTTATGTAGAAAAAGGCCAGCAGGAACTCATTTGCATATTAAGCCACACCACCAGCTGTGGTGGCTCAAAAAAACCCTGACAACAAGCACCATTGACAAGCATATGGGGAAGAAGCAGTCTTCCATTTCTTTATGTAAACATTTTGGACTTAATCTTTTCCTTGTGTTAATGGGTGCTGTTTGCTAAAATTTTCCTTTGTTCGAAGTGCTCTTCCTGAAGGGCACTGAAGATCCTGTCTATTCAAATGTTGCTATGTTCATAGACATTATCATTCAGTTTTGCTATGTTCATAGACATTATCATTCAGTTTTATCTTCAATTGTAAAAATTTTAGGTTTATAAAACCTTTTAAAACCATAAAACAGCCTGCATTGGCAAGTAGGGCAGGATATAAATAAAATAAAATAAATAAAAAATAAAATAAATAACACCTTGAATGTTTTTTTCTATACTTCTAAAGCAATTTCACATTTGTTTGCCAAGCCATAAGGGTGCTGTCACTTATTGATTTGAAACTCCATACACACACCCCATTAGAAGGGTTAAACATGCATTCTATTAGTGCACTCACTATGGAATTGGCTGTGGCATCCTTATATGATCTTAAAGGTGCCACTCAAACTTTGTTCTGCTACTTCAGACCAACACAGCTACCCACCTGGAAATATGAACAATATATGAAGTTAGAGAGAAACTTTTTAGTTTGGGTATCAAACTAGGATCCATGAGACCCAGGTTTGAATCCCCACTCTGCCATGATGTTTGATGGGTGATCTTGAGCCAGTCACTGTACTTAACCTACATTACAAAGTTGTTGTGAGGATGAAACGGAAGTGGAGAGAGTGATGGACACTGTCCTGAGTAACTATGGTTATCTCATTGTGACGTATACATGGCTTGTGGATAATTTTTGACGTTTGCAGGGGTTTGCTCCATTTAAGAAATTTCAGTGTTTTCATTTCTAAAATGTTGTTCCAGAGTATTTCAAGTGTCATTAATACATATGACTGTTTTCTTCCACACTATTGTTTAAATGCTAGCTACAGCCTGTTCCAATCTGCTCCAAAGTCATTTTGCTGAAAAGGGGTAAATAAAAGTGTGCAATTTCAGTGTTTTCATTTCTAAAATATGGTTCTTGAGCATCTTTAATGTGGTTTTTGTTTTGTTTTTTTGTGTTACTATTGTTTGTTTAAATTCTGTTCCCACCTGTTCTTGAGGCATTTTGGCCTGATGTAGGCTTCCCAAACCTCCCGCTCTGGCGGGAGACTTCTGGGTTCGCAGCCTCATCTCCCGCTCTTCAAAACTCTGGAAGCGGGGGTGGGGGGTGGGGAGAACATACCTTTAGGCTTCATGTTGTAGAGCTCCTGAGCCGTTTGCAAAATGTCTGCCCCTTTAAGGCTGGGCAGGAAGCAGAAAGGGCTTCTGAGAACGGCCCCTCCCTTTCTTTTGCTTTCGTTTTCACAGGAAGTAGAGTTGTCCGGAGGAAGATCTGGTAAGTGTGTGTGTGTGTGAGAGAGAGGGAGGGGGCAGGGGATTCCCTAGTTTGGAGGCCCTCCCCCCCTTTAGAAAGCGTGGGGGGGAGGGAAATGTCTACTAGGCACTCTATTATTCCCTATGGAGAACGATTCCCATAGGGAATAATAGGAAATTGATCTGTGGGTATTGGAGGCTCTGGGGGCGCTATTTTTTGAGGTAGAGGCACCAAATTTTTAGTATAGCATCTAGTGCCTCTCCCCAAAATACCCCCCAAGTTTCAAAACGATTGGACCAGAGGGTCCAATTCTATGAGCCCCAAAATATGGTGCCCCTATCCTTAATTATTTCCTATGGAAGAAAGGCATTTTAAAAGGTGTGCTGTCTCTTTAAATGTGATGGCAAGAACTCCCTTGGAGTTCAATTATGCTTGTCACATCCTTGTCCTTGGCTCCACCCCCAATGTCTCCTGGCTCCACCCCCAAAGTCCCCAGATTTTTCTTTAAGTGGACTTGGCAACCCTACCTGAAGGCATTAATAAAAGAGTGAGAGTTCCACATTTTCCTTTCTAAAATATTGTTCTTGAGTGTCTGTAATACATCCACTGTTTTTTGTGACTGACTGTAATGCATCCCACTATTGTTGGTTTAATGACTGTTTTGGGCTGTTGAGAGCCAGTTTGGTGTAGTTAAGAGCGGTGGACTTTAATCTGGAGAACTGGCAGGCCTCAGATTCAGTGGGAGCTCACAGGAGCACAGCTCCTGAACCTTTCTGAGAGTTCCTCCTCCTCCTTCTGAGAGTTCCACCTCCTTGTCCATTGAATAGTATTACAGCTGCAATACTCATCCCTGGATGAGCTCCACCACCTCTCTCTCTCTCTCTCTCTCTCGGCTTGACTTCGCGAACGAAGATTTAAGAAGGGTGCAGTAGTCCACGTCTGCTGCAGGCTCGCTGGTGGCTGACAAGACCAATGCGGGACAGGCAGATCCGGCCACAGTGGCTGCAGGGAAAAGTCTGATTTGGGGTTGGTGCTGTAGCAGTGCGATTCTTCCTCAATCTCCTTTTGTCCTCAAGACCAGCTATGCGTGCATTCTCAAAGGAAGAGACAGCCTGGTGGATGGTGTGCCTCCATGCTTTGCGATCTGAGGCTAGGTCAGACCACTGGTGATGGTTGATGCGACAGGTGCCAAGGGATTTCTTCAAGGAGTCCTTGTACCTCTTCTTTGGTGCCTCTCTATTTCGATGGCCGGTGGAAAGTTCACCATACAGAGCAATCTTGGGAAGGCGGTGGTCTTCCATCCTAGAAATATGCTCTGCCCAGCGCCTACTTTTCTGCAAAACGACCCCTGAGAACTGGGTTTGATTCCCCACTTCTCATGAAGCCAGCTGCATGATCTTGAATCAGTCATAGTTCTTTCAGAGCTCTCTCAGCCCCTAAAACATCTAGCTTAACATTAAGAGCTAGAACTTGCAGCTGCCAGATAATCTTAGGATCTCCTAAATATTCTACACACAATGCCACACAATAATTAATTTTAGGCTGTTCCTGCTTTTACTCTGTCCCCATGGAAAACGCATGGACTATCAATTGATGTGATCTGGAAGTTTCATGTGAACTTACTTCTCAAGTAGGTATGGACCATATTCGAATCCAGAGTATGGTGTGGGGACAACAGGCTTATGCCATTTTCTCCAGCTTGAACTGGCCTGGGGGCCATTTGCCCCATTTAAGAAACTTAGCAACTACCTGGTAGTATTAAAATCAGAAAAATAATATGGAAGGAGGCTTAAGCCCCCTCTTCCCTGGTGCAATGATTCCAGTCTGAGCTGGGCCTGCATGTCCCTGGGAATTAAGTTTCTTGCATAGAATTCTCACCAGCTGTGTGGACTTTGTAACATGTGGATTGGCCTTATAGACACCAATAAATCTAAAACCCCTAAACTAATACAGAATATATTTTCTACATGCATATCCCATGGTCTACATTTGCATAACAGACACAGGGCAAATATAAAAGTTGATTTAAGCTATCTTATGAAAATGGAATAAGCAGGGACAGGGCTTTTTTTGAGCAGGAACGCACAGGAATGCAGTTTTTGCTGGCTTGGCATCAGGGTGTATGGCCTAATATGCAAATGAGTTCCTGCTGAGCTTTTTCTACCAAAAAAGCCCTATGTGGAACAGTGGTGATGTTGGAGGTGTGGCCTAATATCCTATTGGGCTTTTTCAGCAAAAAAAGCCCTGAGCATGGATAATGACTCACCAGTGCTCTATAAATCAGATACTGAGCAGCCACTTATACAACATACTCCTGACATATATTACAATAGCACTAGCTGAATCTGCGGTTCATTGAAACAGAAGGATCTCATCACTGATACCATTTTACAGATGAGATAATTGAGGCAGCAGCTGCTTCAACAGAGTTAAAGAACAAAAGATGCTATATTCTTGGATCTGATAGAATCTCTGTTTCTCAGCCTGTCTTTTGGCACATTCTGACCATGGTGTAATTGCAAGTTACCTCGCACACACTATAGCTGAATGGCCCAGTGTAACTTATTCCTTTGGTTAGCTCTCAAGCCTTTATGTGCTTTCCCTAATAGCTTGGCTAACATTTTAACTAATCCTATAGTGACTGCCTGCTTCCTGGTGGTTGTTACAACATGAGTGCTTGGTCCACTTTACAGCAAGAATGAAGTGCACCTTCAGTTTGGAAATGATTGAAATATGCTTATCATCAGGAAACCAACTCATACATGTAACAATAAAAGGAAGTCATAGTTAAATATGTTCTACCACACACTGAGTTGCTTTCCTTTAAGGGCTGGGATTTTAACAATATATTTCATGCCATCTGCTACCTTTCCTTTGCTCTTCTCAAGGGCTTCTTGTTCCTAAGGCAACCAACCCTCAACCAGGTTACCTCCCAGGAACTTTCCATGTTAATTTCATCATTCGCCCCATGGATACTGGTTGAAATGCAGAGTATGTCATGGACAGCCACATTCTGCAATTTATCCCACAGCTGTTAGCTTGCCTTGTGCTGGCAAAAACTGTGGGGCTCATCTTGTCAAAGCTCTGTCTGTTTGTTCTGTCCAGAAAATGGCTACAATGGAATAACAACTCAGAGTCTTTCTTTGAGTAAGCATAGGAGTTGAGCTCTGCTCAGCAGAAATCTGCACTGAATCGAATGCACACATACAACATGGTCATCTACCATGGTGTGCCAGACTTCATCAGAAATAAGGAGTCTTTGAGTACACAGAACACAAAATTAGGTAAATCTGCATCATTTGTTAATGGGTTCCAGGTGGAAAAATGATATTTACTAGCCTCTGGCACTAAGTAAGCCAATTGTTGGTCTCAGTAAAGGCTTCTCCATGGGCCGTATAACTAAATTAATACTAAGTAGGTAGCCAGACTTGATGTTAGTAGCATGGAATCATCTTGGCAATCATGTGCCAAATACATGACCAATAAAAATTAATCATTATACAGGAGCAAAGATGAAGCAATGAAATAAACTATATTTGCTTTTAAAAGGCACAAAGAAAGATCCATATGCAAATTCTCTAACACATTTTTCAAAAAACCTGCTGGTGTGACCTCTTAACTCCCCCACCCCCATTGTACCAGGAACAACAGGTTGTTTACCAATATGCCTGCTGTTTCAATGGAAGCAGCAGAATACTTGATACAAAAGCTGGAAGAAGCACACAGAAGGAAAACAAGACAGTTCAGGCCCAAACTGCCAGGTTTGAATCCTCTTATTCAAGAGGGCTGTAGCTCAACATCGCAATATCTGCTTTGCATTCTGCTTTGCATGCAGAATGTCCAAGCTTCATCCCACAGCATCCCTAGTTAAAAGAACAAGGTGATGTGAAAGACCATGGAGAGCCACTGCAAGTTAGAGTAGCCAATGTGTTGACCTTGATTAGCCAGTGGTCAGACTCAAAGGCAGCTTCATATTTGTTTAAGTTATGAACCTCCGTGGGTCCTGGAGTTCTTTCAGAACCACAACTGATCTCCTGACTATTAAATTCTGTTCCCTTGCAAGAAATGGCAGCTTCAGAAGGCAGACACTGATGTCCCTCCCTTCCCAAACCCCACCATCCTTAGGTATTGTCCTTAAGCCTCCAAGAATTTCATAAGCTGGAACTCGCAACACTAGTTCATGTGCTCTTTTGCAGGTTCCCTGCAAGACCTTGAACAAGCTGGATAGGGGCGAATCTTCAAAGAATTATAAATATTCCGAAAGACTGTGAGCATGTCCTCTCACATTAAGTGGACCACTAAAGACTGTGAACTCTCATACAGTGCAATCTTACGCATGTCTATTCATATGTAAATCCCATTAATCATTTGGTGCATACTCCCACATAATGGTGCATACTCCTCAGAAAGTATGCATAGGACTGCACTCTTAATACCTCTAGCTCAGATCTCCAAAGGGCACTACCATTACAAGAACAGTTAAAACAGGGTTTGCACTGCACAGGTGCCATTGGCCCCTGTTCAGTAGGTAAAGAATTATTTCCCAATGTCACAGGAACATTACTAGGACAAGCACACTGCAGAATGTACTGTATGAAGATATTACTGGAACATAGTCCAAATAAAGTACTAGAGATAGCCAGAGCTAAAGCTTTCCTTTTTTCTCCTGTCTTGGACAGAATGGGAACTGTCAGCCCTTGAGATTTAGGCAGAGTTAACACAGCAGATTTTAAATTTCCCAGGAGAGCTGTTTCTTATGGTGACTGGCAGAATTTTACTGCCCTTTGTCAGCTCTTTTATTAGCATCTTGCAAGTTCTGTGTGTCTAAATGCCCCTGAGCATGGAGTCAGAGATCTATGTATATGCATGCATCCACAGTACAAACACACAAAGCATTCCACCTTCACCTAAAAAGTAAGGGACATCTTAGGGAGGTTTGTCATGGGGATAGCTAAGCTGCTGATCTCAGCCTTTTGCACAGTGTTCACACTCCAACCAGCTGCTGGACATTTCACTGCCCTTGCTTTTACTTATTTTTGTCCCTGGCAAAGCTAAATCCCGTGCACAGTCCAAGAGGAAGATAAAGTGGTTTCTCTGAAAACCAGGGCCGGAAGCACAAAACTATAGCATCATTTATTGCAGCGCAGCTGGGATTATTATAAGGTCTTGCATCAACTTTATGCCAAGTATTGAATCTTGCTTCTCTGCACAGCTTTCTGTGTTCAGAAGGAGCATGGGTAAATCAGATAAAGAAATTAGCCAGATACAGTGGATAGGAGCTCTAAGCAATTTCATTTGGCTTTGTAAGACTGAGCAGAGAATGCATGCTGTACATTTAGTGAGAAGTACCAGTAAGTGATCTGTTCAAAATTATATAGGGAGTCTGTTGCAGGGAAGAGTACTGTATCCATCTGGTTTGAATCCTAGGTTAGCTAGGATTCTCTTTTCCTTCTGATGTCATTTAAACCATCCTACACAGTTACCTGTCTAAGATATTTTATCTCATACTTCCCCCAAGGAGTTCAAAGCAGTCTATATGGAGACTTCTCTTCACCATTTTATCTTCATAAAAACCCTGTAAGGTAAGTTACACTGAGAACATATGACTGACCCAAGGCCACTCAACTAGTTTTACGACAAGACAGGCCCTGAAACTGGATTGTCAGATCAAGATCCAATATACTAACCACTATATATCACACTGATAGGAAAGGATTATTTTTATTTATTGTTATTTATTTAGTACATTTTTATGCCAACCTTCCTCCAAGCAGTTCAAATCAGGACAGTGTCCATCACTCTCTCCACTTCCATTTCATCCTCATAGCAACCTTGTAATGTAGGTTAAGTTCAGCAACAGGCCAAAAAACATCATCCATCAAGAATAGGGATTCAAACCTGGGTTTCACAGATCCTAGTTTGACACCTTAACTAAAAGTTTTCCCTAACTTCATATATTGTTCATACTTCCAGGTGGGTAGCCGTGTTACTCTGGAGCAGCAGAACAAAGTTTGACTGTTTTCGCACATAGCTTACCTCACAGTCACAATCCTGTTCCCTCTGCAGCGTCTGTCGGATTTCCCACCATCTGCGCCGGAGTTACAGGAAGTGCCGCAGCTTTTGCCTAGCAAACGTAAACTGGGTTTTAGTGGTTTACGTTTGCTATGCAGAAGCCGCGGCACTTCCTGCAACTTCGGTGCAGATGGTGGGAAATCCGACCGGACACTGTGGAGGGAACAGGATTGAGACTGCAAGGTAACCTGTGTGCGAAAACGGTATTTGAGTTTGAGTGGCACCTTTATGACCAACAAGGAATAAAATTGTATCTGAAGAAGTGAGCAGTGACGCATGAAAGCACACACTATGCCACAAATTTTCTATTTATTAAGATTTAGCATCCTGTTGATTCCTGTTTGTGTCACAAGATTGCAGCTTCTTTCTGCTTAGCCAGTATCTGCAGGGCCATACTAAAGAACACAACCTACCAGTCTAATCATAAATATCTGACTGTATTTTTCTAATACTTGAATAATTTCTGATAAGACATTCTAGATTACATGACTTGTCCTAGACAACTCAAGTAACGACGTGTTGGGCAAATTCCATGCATACTGAACTCCTTCATCATACCTTTGCAAAGAGCTTCCTATCTGTCAACAGCAACATCAGGAGGGTGTAAACAAACAGAAAACACTCAGAGTACTGAGCTAAACAACCTTTCTGCATATGCCCTAGCACATTTCTGCCTTCTGCTGGGAACAGTCACACAAAGACTATATGTCCAAAGCCATTGCTAATGGGATGTTTCCTTTGAATTTAGGACTCATCCTATGAGCATTTCACAGCTACCTTGACCAACCATTGTTCTTTTAATTTGCCAGATCCACTGACTATCAATCCCACAAACATATTGCTGAAAACTATTTAGGGAAGTTGGTGATTTTTTCCCTTAATGTGAACATTAGATAAACTTGCCTGAAAGTGTACTTCCACTGCCATTTTACCTCAGTCAGACTGCTGAAAATCCCTGGAGAATCAGAAGTCTGTTGGAAGGGTGATGAGACAAGATGTACTCTGCTACATGGATTATGGGAGTCTTAACTAGTTCAAAGGTTTTGGAGTTTAGTTCATAAAGAAATAATGTATATCACAGGCTATTTGTTTAATTTATCGCCTGTAACACATCTATTAGGAGTTTTACCCATTAGGATGAAAAGAGAATTATGGTGCATTAGCCAGGAATCTAATAATAGCAGCTATGATTACACTAGCTCAGTTATGGAAACAACCAACAAAGAAGATATGGAGTGGCTAGGCAGAGTGGTTAGGGATAAGATCACAACTTATAAATATATGTAGCCATGGAAAACATAAATATAAGGCAAATTCAGAAGAACCTACTCTCCTTTTATAAAGTTTTGGAATTTTTGCTACCCAATCAATACAGTAAAGAAAGAAGTGTTAGGATTTAATTCTAAATTATAGTATTTGACTTTTCTTCTTCTCTTCTTAAATAATAATATACTACTATCTGGTATCAGATGAAGGGAGCTTTGACTCTTGAAAGTTTATACCCTGAAAATCTTGTTGGTGTCTAAGGTGCCAATTGCTATGTATATATGTGCATAGAATTTTGCATTAATTACATCTGAACATAAGAACATAAGAGAAGCCATGTTGGATCAGGCCAATGGCCCATCCAGTCCAACACTCTGTATCACACAGTGACCAAAATTTATATATATATATATATATATACAGACACACACACATACACACAAACACTGTGGCTAATAGCCATTAATGGACCTCTGCTCCATATTTTTATCTAACCCCCTCTTGAAGCTGTCTATGCTTGTAGCCACCACCACCTCCTGTGGCAGTGAATTCCACATGTTAATCACCCTTTGGGTGAAGAAGTACCTCCTTTTATCCGTTTTAACCCGACTGCTCAGCAATTTCATTGAATGCCCACGAGTTCTTGTATTGTGAGAAAGGGAGAAAAGTACTTCTTTCTCTGCCTTCTCCATCCCATGCATAATCTTGTGAACCTCTATCATGTCACCCCGCAGTCGACGTTTCTCCAAGCTAAAGAGCCCCAAGCGTTTTAACCTTTCTTCATAGGGAAAGTGTTCCAAACCTGTAATCATTCTAGTTGCCCTTTTCTGCACTTTTTCCAGTGCTATAATATCCTTTTTGAGGTGCAGTGACCAGAATTGCACACAGTATTCCAGATGAGACTACTTGTTGCTTGTTCCATATAATGTATAATGGGACATAAATGTTATATTTGAAAAGTACCATTGCATACTGACTTCATTTTATCACCACTTAGTTGAAAAGATCACAGGAACCAACTTTTAACTGGCAAAGGCATAGTGAGAAAATTGGCACTCTTTTTTGTTGCTGCCATTTGAGAGCCCCATGACCTGCTCTGCAGTTCAATAAAGTATCCTAAGCTCACTCTCACAGCAATCATATGCCTATCTGTGGCACAGAGTGGTAAAGCTGCAGTACTGCAGTCGGAGCCCTCTGCTCACGACCTGAGTTCGATCCCAGCAAAAGCTGGTTCAGGTAGCCGGCTCCAGGTCGACTCAGCTTTCCATCCTTCCGAGGTCGGTAAAATGAGTACCCAGCTTGCTGGGGGAAAAGTGTAGATGACTGAGGAAGGCAATGGCAAACCACCCCATAAAAAGTCTGCCGTGAAAACATTGTGAAAGCAATGTCACCCCAGAGTAAAAAACGCCTGGTGCTTGCACAGGGGACTACCTTTACCTTTTTTACAAAGCTTTCTTTCATATAACTAGTTTTAGTTACTATAATTTATATAAGCTTTTTTCAGAATTACACTGTTGCAGAAAGTTGAGGAAGCTGGATTCATCTATTAGTATTTTACTCGGGAAGCAGAAATGGCCCTGCTCTGCTCATATGGTTGCCAGTCTCCAAGTGGGACTTGGAGATCTCCTGGAATTACAACAAATCTAAAGACTATATAGATGAGTTTCTTTGGAGGTAATGACAGCTTTGGAGAGTAGACTCTATGGTATACCCCAACTGAGGTCCCTCCCCAAACCTTACTGTTTCCAGGCTCCACCCTTCCCCCCCCCCCCCCAAATCTCCAGGAAGTCCTCAGCCTAGATTTGGCAACCTATGGCATTGTGCAATGTCCAAAACATACCATCAGTGAAAACACAGTTCCAAGAGTTTGTGAAATTTCACATATGAAGACATAAAAACTAAGGTGCATTAGCCTGAATATATTTACTCATACATTCCCAATGACTTCTTTTGCATAATCCTGCTATACAGATGCTTCAGATTAATACCTAATGTGCAAGCACAACATATCACAGATGCACAGTAAACAGTGCTGCAATAAATTTTAAGCATCTCTTTTGCTGGAGTGGAGACTTTTATTGACCCTTGGGGGATTTGTAAAAGGAAAAGGCAGTGTGCCCAAACTATACAATCTGGTCAGGTGGGTGTTAACCAAACCACATGGCCTGGAGTTCTGATACATTCCAGAAAGGCTTTCTTCAGTCAAGGCAGCTCAGCATATCTTGTTCCTCAACATTTTGCAAGGAAGATCATTAAAAAGATACACAGAGGCTTTGTTGAACCACAAAACAAATGTTGGACTCCCCCCCCCCCCCACCATGCTGATTCTCCTCTCCAGACCATAGAAAATTGTTTATGGGACTGCCCTAAAATATATTTGATGGGAGGGGGGATCTGCAGTTGAACAAACAGAACATCCTTTGATGAATGGAACTAATAGTTCAGTTATTTGGATTCAAGCCTTGACCCTGCTGTGTCTGTCTGCTCCAACTTCGTTACCAGGACTGAGCATCTTCAGAAACAGGTCTGACCATTTTGACAGACCATGCAAGAATGGAGAAGCACCACTTTTGTGTTGCTTAAGAAACAATAGCCAGATAAATGTTCCCAATTGTCAAATTGCTGCTTAGCTTTTATTCTGTGCACAGAGTGTGACCCCCAACTATTCCCTCCTCCTGGCTTTTTAGCTTCCATGTCCCCCCCACTCCCCCCCGACAGCTTTCTGGAATGTTTTCCGAGCATCCTGTAATACATGCAGATACTGTATGAGTGTTCAAAAATCAGGAGGAATGTTTAAAAGAAAATAGAGTTGCACTTACCTGTAACTGTTGTTCATTGGCATCTTCAGTGCAGAAGTTCTAAGTTTCTTGGCTCATCAGCAATGCTGATTTCTCCATGCCATTGCCTATTATGTCCCTGCATATCACACCTAATCCAATCACACCTTCTATTTTCATTTGGCATCTGAAATTACTCCACTTTTCAATATAGGACAAATGGACTTACATTCTAGCTATATCTGAAGAAGTGGGCACTAACTCACAAAAGCTCACATTCTACCACAAATTTTGTTAGTCTTTAAGATGCTACTGGACTCTTATCTTTTTTGCAGACACACGTTGGATTGCACCTGTGCAGACCAGCCACAGAAAAGATTTTACCAGCTAAAAACCTATCTGAGGGGGCACCCCCTCCAGAGCCAATGCTAAACAGCTTTTCCTGCCCAAACTCTCACGTCCCGGAGGTGGGCACCCCTTTCTTCTTCAGTTTCTGCCAGGCCTCTGTAAGTAAAACAAACCACTACAGAATGACCATGAGAGAGATCACAGCAGGGAAGAGTGGGAATGTGTGTCTGCACAGAAGACACCGATTAACAACAGTTACAGCTAAGTGCAACTCCATTTTCATCTTCTGTCTTCACACTGGAGGAACATTAGCAAGCTACTCACCAAAGGAGGAGGGGTGAAGCTATCACTGGAAAAGTGGTTGGAGAACTGCTTTGCCCATGGCTGCATTCTTCTTTGCTTACAGGTTCAATGCATAATGCTTTACAAATGTGTCTTCTGCTGACCATGCTGTAGCTTTGCAGATGTCCACAAGCAGCCAGGGAACCTTGCAGATGTCCTATGGAAAGCAGCCAGGGAACCTTGTGCCCTCATGGAATGTGCCTTAACCTCCAACAGGAAGGGTTTCCCAGCCACCTTATAACAGGAATGTATGGCAGCTACAATTCATGTAGAGAAGCAGCAGCCTTTCCGTTCTTTGGGCCCCAGTAACAAATGAACAAGGCCTTATATAATCAGAATAGTTTTGTTCTCTCAATATAGTACAGTAGAGCCCTCCTGACATCCAGAGTATGGAATTTGAAGGGCCTGCTGGCCTTGGACTCCTGGGACAGAAAGAACACCAGTAACGCTATCTCTCGCACCAGGTGAAACTTAGAAACCACCTTTGGAAGAAATTCTAAACGGGGTGAAGCACAACCTTCTTGTTAAACATCTACCTCAAAGCCACTAATTTTGTTCATTCTCCTGGCTGAGGTAACTGCTACCAGGAAAGCCACTTTTCTGGAGACCAAGGCCAGAGGGCACAAAGCCAAAGGCTCAAAGGAAGCTTCATTAACTGAACCAGCATGACAGAAAGACCACTGTGCAGGACGAAACACATTAAGCAAACCCTTGAAAAATGCTGGGACAGCTTATAGGTGAAAAGAGAAGAACCCCTTACACCAGTGGTCCCCAACCTTTTTGGCAACAGGAACCGGTTTTGTGGAAGATGATTTTTCCACGGACCGGGGCAGGGAGAGCGATGGTTTTGGGATGATACAATTGTGCACATTATTTCTAGGAAAATCACAAATACTTCCCCCCCCCCACACACACACACCCTTTTTTACTTTAAATACAAACATACTCCCTCTCATAGTTCCTTTGCTCTGGCTCCCTCAACATAGTTGAGTACCTGGAAGGTGCCCCCCCCCTTTTCTTCTTCTTCCCTTCAACTTTTTGCAAAGTTTCTCTGCGTTTTTGCAAGCACCATCACAACCACTTTCACACATAAACCCGATCTTTCCACAAGAGTGCTCCAACCATTCTCTATGTCCACACACACACACTCACGAAAACTCCCACCCATTTCAACTGGCAAAGCAAGTGCTTTCTCAAGAGTCCAAAACGCCTCTGCCACCCCAATTCCTCCTCTTCCTCCTCCTCCACTGCCTGCACCACCCCCACCTCCTCCTTACCTTGGCTGGGCTGGCACAGGTAGGCAGGGCTCCCTTCCATGCAGCCCCAGCCAGGCTGGGTTGGAGACATGTGCAGTGAGCAGAGACAAGTCAAAACATAGGGAGAAGAAGCCAAAGCCAGGCTGCCACCACCGTGGGGTGGGGAGGGAGGGAAAGCCCCAGACCGTCAGGGCTCTAGGTGGGTGGCCCAGCCCTGGCAGGCTTACTGGGCTGCAAGGAAAAGTGGGACTGGAGGGCAGCCAGTGGCAGCACACTGAGTGGCATGTGTATGCATGGGCAGCAGCTGCCTCACCAGCAGTCCCTCAATGGTAGTGTCCGTGGCAACTGCCCCTTCTAGATCCAGTCCTGCCTCCCTTAGAGGTGCTGCTCTTAGAAAGCAGGGAGGAAGGCAATGTGATTCCATGCACGTAGCTAATCCCTCTTTTGCAAAAGAAGAACCAAACATCAGGAAAGGAGGTGGGGAGGGGGGTAATGACTCTTCCTGACCTGTGGAGTCAGTGCTTGGAGTGGTTGGAAGCAGGCAGGCAGCAGGCAGACAAGAGGCTCTGTGTCAGGCAGGCAGCTGTGGACGCGGTGTGGGGGTGGAGGGAAAATTGATCAACTGACCTGTGGCCCAGTTGCCAGCAGTTCACAGACTGGTACCTGTCCGTGGACCAGGGGTTGGGGACCCCTGCCCTACATTCTCATGATATGCTCAAATGGCTGCTAGGTAGATTTTTACAGATTATACAACCAATCCCCTATGAAGTGGGGAAAGAAGGTATTCCAATAGTAATGAGACAAGGAAAGGGCGACAACCCCTTGGACGAACTGGGTCCATTTCTTGGAGTATGAGTACTTGGTAGAGGACTTTCTAACCTGGACTAGGATATTGCGCACCTCAGGCAAGAACTGCAACTCTACAGGCAGATTCTCCATGCTATAAGGTGTTAGTGGACACATCTTGGTACAGAATACGCCCACTTATCAGCAAATCTAAGGAACAGGGAAGGTTGATGTATTCTGACCCCACAAGACAGAGGATCTGCATTTATATCCTGTTTGGAAAGTCCAACTGCTTTGGACTTAGGCTTCTCAACCCTCCTGCCCTGGTGGGGGACCCCCGAATTTTCAGCCTCCTCCCCCGCTCTTAAAAAATCTGGGGGCGGGGGGAGAGAGAACATACCTGTAGGCATCATGTTGTTTTACAGCTTGGGATCCATTTTTAAGGCTGCACAGGAAACAGAAACGGCCCCTCCCTTTCTTTTCCTGTGCAGCCTTACTTTCGTTTTCACAGTGAGCAAATTCTGCTGGAAGAAGACCAAGTACGGTAAGTATTTGTGTGTGAGAGAGGGAGGGAGGGGGGATTCCTTGGTATGGAGGCCCTCCCCCCCTTTAGAAAGCGTGGGGGGAGGGAAATGTCTAGGCACGCTATTATTCCCTATGGAGAACGATTCCCATAGAGAATAATAGGGAATTGATTCATGGGTATTGGGGGCTCTGGGGGGGCTATTTTTTGAGGTAGAGGCACCAGATTTTCAGTATAGCAGCTAGTGCCTCTCCCCAAAATATCCCCCAAGTTTCAAAAATATTGGACCACAGGGTCCAATTCTATGAGCCCCAAAAGATGGTGCCCCTATCCTTAATTATTTCCTATGGAAGAAAGGCATTTAAAAAGGTGTGCTGTCCCTTTAAATGTGATGGCCAGAACTCCCTTGGAGTTCAATTATGCTTGTCACATCCTTGTTCCTGGCTCCACCCCCAAAGTCTCCTGGCTCCACCCCCAAAGTCCCCAGATTTTTCTTTAATTGAACTTGGCAACCCTATTTGGACTGGATCAACTTGGACAAGGATCTTGGATCCTCAGGAAGAGTGTACCGGTATTGTGACTTGTTCTCCCAAAGGAAGAACTGGTTGCCTCCTGTGATGGTTTGGTAATTTGTGATCCTGAAATTCAGGGCTGCAGAAGAATACAATTTCTTGCCTAATGAATCCAAGCATTGACTCTCTTTTTTGGAAGGAGAGGAGTGTTGATCAGGCTTGTGATGTACCTGCATGCCCACCAGCAAAAAGGGTGGTGGATGAGTCATAAGAAACTCACGTGAATCCTGTTTGATCTTATGTAAGTGTTTGACCCTGCAAGAAGCAGACACTGGTTTTTGCCAAATCCTTACCCTCAGATCAGTAAGGCCCTCCAAAACAGGAAACGCCACAATACCGGAAGAGTCAGGATAAAGGCAACTCAAAATCTTATATTTTAGCCCATGGTCAAACGTGAAAAATTCAATACCTAGTGCTTCAGCCACCCCGAGCATTTGTTCACTTTATTGTTGTTGTTCAGTCGCACAGTCAAATCCGACCCTTTCCGACCCCATGGACAAAGTCACGCCAGGCCCTCCTGTCTTCCACCATCCTCTGAAGTCTTCTCAAATTTGTGTTTGTTACATCAGTAACACTGTCCAGCCATCTCATCTTTTGCTGTCCCCTTCTTCTTTTGCCTTCTGTCTTTCCCAGCATCAGGATCTTCTCCAGGGAGTGCTCCCTTCTCATTTGGTGGCCAAACTATTTGAGCTTCAGCCTCGGCATCTGACCTTCCAGGGAACAGTCTGGGTTGATTTCCCTTAGGACTGACTGATTTGATCTTCTTGCAGTCCAAGGGACTCTCAAGATTCTTCTCCAGCCCAACATCTCAAAAGCATCTATTCTTCTGCGCTTGGCCTTCCTTATGGTCCAGCTCTCACAGCCATACATTGATACTGGGAATATCATCACTTTGACTATACGGGCTTTTGTTGGCAAGGTGATGTCTCTACTTTTTATTATACTGCCTCCCAAGGAGCAAACTTCTTTTAATTTCATGGCTACAGTCACCATCTGCAGTGATCTTGGACCCCAGAAATGTGAAGTCTGTCACTACTTCCATGTCTTCCCCTTCTATTTACCAAGGTGTGATGGGGTCAGATGCCATGATCTTAGTTTTTTTTTATGTTGAGTTTCAAGCCTACTTTTGTGCTTTCCTCTTTCACCCTCAACAAGAGATTCTTCAGGGCCTCTACACTTTCTGCCATTAGAGTGATATCACCTGCATATCTGAGGTTGTTGACGTTTCCCCCGGCAATCTTAATTCCGGTTTCTGCTTCGTCCAGGCCAGCATTCCACATGATAAATTAAATAAGCATGGTGACAATATACATCCTTGTCGAACTCCCTTTCCTATTCTAAACTAATCAGTTGTTCCATATCCCATTCTGACCATTGCTTCTTGACCCTTATACAGATTTCTCAGGAGATATGAGGTGGTCTGGTACTCCCATCTCTTTAAGGACTTGCCACAGTTTGTTGTGATCCACACAATCACCCTGTTCACTATAAAGTTTTAAATCTTCATTCAGGAAAATAGGGGTGAGTTTCACAACCTTTTTGTCTGGAGACAGTTCCGACATGCTCTCTGAGGCATAACAGGATACCACAGTCCCTTCCTCTTCAGGATCCATATCAGATTGTATGAAAGGAGAGCAGGCTTCCAGATAACCAGCATCACCCAAAACAAGCCTGACACCATGTGCAGGAGGAGGAGGAGGCTGGGGTCACTGAGGACAGTACTCTGACCACTACTGAAGATATGCTGGTGACATATAGTATGGGGGCCATTGAGGATGACAAGCTTGTTGCCACAAGGCGGCACCATAAATTTGGGGGCACCATAAATTTAGATCCTACCAGCTGCCCTGCCAGGAGACTAAATTGCTCCTGTTTAGATCCCGACAGCAACCTCTTTAAGTATTTGAAGGGCTATCACTTAGAGTAGGGCAGGGAGCTGTTCCTGTTGGCAGTAGAGGAGAGGACTCACAAGAATGGGTTTAAATTAAGGGCAGGAAGGTATCAGATGGATATTAGGAAACACTTTTTGACAATAAAAGTTGTTCAACAAGTTGTTCAGTTACCTAGGGAGGCAGTGAGCTCCCCCTCACTGGCAGTAGCTGGACAAATACTCATCAGGAGTGCTCTAGGCTGATCCTGCATTGAGCAGGGGATTGGACTAGATAGCCTGTATGGCCCCTTCCAACTTTGTGATTGTATGAGCCTATAATCTGACAAAGTGAGGAGATGGAGTGCATGGAGGCACCAGGATGACATCCTGCTCTTCAGTGGAATGCCTCGGGAAGGATGACTGATGTTTATAATCAGAGGATTTTTTGTAGAAAAAGCTCAGCAGGAAGTCATTTGCATATTAGGCGACACCCTCTGACACCAAGCCAGCCGGGACTGCATTCCTGTGCATTCCTGCTAAAAAAAAAAAAAGCCCTGTTTATAATACTTGGAAGTGGATCCTGACCTCCTTATGCTTCACTTTCCTTTGTCTTTTGGACAATGGTTCCAACGAGGAGCACTGACAGGTTGGGGAATGGAGACTAAGGATGTCTTGGTTCCAACACAGGAGTAACCAAAGCAGCTCTCTTAGGTGAATGTGAAGCCTGCTTGGATGTTGGAGCCATTGGCATAGTTAAGCTGGAAAGCTTTTATCCACATGGCAGCAAAAAAAGGAACTGAAAGAGAAGGGGACACCCATCTCCAGAGCATGTGATATTTTGGGCGGGAAAAGCCATTTCACTTCAGCTCCAGAGGTGGAGGGGCACCCCCTCAGAACAGGTGAAGTCCAATGTGGGGCTGCACTGAAGATGGAAGATGAACATTAATGTCTCAATGAATGTGATCACATTCATCACTTTGTGCAGCACTGATATTGTCTAAAAATTAATTCACAGAATTAAGCCACCTTTAAAAATACAGAATAACAATGAATGTGCATGAAGATTGCTGAATACAAAGTTAATATATTGACAAATTCAAATTCTCTGGCAAATGCACATTAATATTAATGAACATACAAATCTCTCTCATAAACCAAAGAACGACCTATTTGTCCAGGCCTCTGCAGCATAAACAGAGCTTCATCTCTGTTGTGACACCATAGCTGCTGACATCAACAATGAGTATGAGGGTGCCATTTCCTTTCCCCTTATGGGGTTCATCAGCCTGTATACCTCTAACCTAGGTTCTGGCTTAATTGGGCCAGTTTTCTTTAATTTCTGCAAGCAATGCAAACCCCCCCCCCCAAAAAAAAAAACCCAGGTGCAGTAACCATGTTAAAAACCCATCACTTTGCAACCCTAGGATGGTTCTGGAATCATGAGCCATATGTTTTCCCAACTGGTCATTAAACACCCTTTTATGCCCCCCCCCCCAGTGCTTTTGATGGCTGGAACTCAAGTCTGTCATTTACATGCAGCTCAGCAATTTACTCTACAATCTGGCAAAGGAGAAATCATCTCAAGATTACAAGGACTGTTTGCAATCTTGGCTTTACTGTGGCCACTGATTAGATACTCATTGCGATTGCAGAGGCTGGGGCACTATGAGGGTTTATCAATAGGTGGTAATGCAGTCTCCAAAACTTCCCTAGAATAGAAGAGTGAATCATAGTAGTATTTTTACAGTTAACCCAGACAACCAAGAACATACTACAAACTGAAGTAGATCATCAGGAATCACTCAAGACAAACTTCCACCTTAAAGTTTCTGAATCTTGTCCCATTTTGCTTCCAATTATGACCAATTCTTGCAAGCATTTTTACATGGAGTAGGTGGGGGGGGGGTTGTGTGTGTGTTTAAGACTTATCTACCTAGATTTCCCCTACAGAATCCCAAATGTACCTTAAAAAGCATCCCCCCTCTCAGGGTTGCCAGGTCTGTATTGGAAAATACCTGGATACTTTGGAGGTGGATCCAGGAGAGGGTAATGTTTGGGGAGGGGAGGAGCCTCAACATGGTACAATATGGCCCCTTGCCATAGAGTTCACCCTTCAAAGCAGCCATTTTCTCCAGGGGAGTTGATCTCTGACAGTTGGAGATCAATTGTAAAAGCAGGAGATCTCCAGGCCCCACCTGGAGGCTGGCAACTCCACAACATAGGGAAAAGCCAGGAATTTAAAAACAAAAACCTTTCCATAGATTTACATAAAAATTAAGTGATAGCATTTCCCATAGAGAAATATCTTCTGAAACAAACCCAATATTTAGACGATCTTGGAAATACAACAGTGAGAGGTCAAGGTGGACATCCCCGGGGAGGGAGGGAGGGTGCTCCATAGTGCTTCTGCAGAGAAGCCCTATCCAGTACATGTCAGTTGTCAACTCTTACTTGGGAAATTCTTGGGATTTGAAGGTGGTGCCTGGGGAAGTTAGTGCTTGGGGAAGGGGAAGTGCTCAGCAGGGATATGATGCCATAGAGTCCACCATCTGAAGCTGCCAGTCCTCCAGGTGAATTGATCTATGTAATTTGAGCATCAGTTGTAATTCCAGAACCCAAGGCTCCTTCTAGAGGTTGGTAACTTACTCTAATTGCCCTTCAGGCACCAATTGGGTTGTTAATCTCCAGGTGGGGCCTGGAAATCTCCCGCTTTTACAACTGATTGCCAGCTGGCAGAGATCAGCTCCCCTGGAGAAAATGGCTCCTTTAAAGGGTGAACTCTGTACTATGCTGAGGTCCTTCCCATCCTCAAACCCCACCCTCTCCAGAATCCATCCCCAAAGTCTCCAGGTATTTCCCAGCACAGACCCGGCAACCCTACTTCAGGTTATGAGAATACATGATGAAGAACTGTTGAGGATGACTTCAGTTCATACAGGAGAATGAAGTCCTTGACATGGAAAAGTTCCATGTTATTTTACCTTTAAAACATTAGGGATAAGAAGACAAAAGACAGGAAAGCGCCCTAATTATTTTCCAATTTGGAGAACTATTTATGAATCATTTGGCTCTGGAGAGGAGATCTATATGGACAAGATTTGGGGGACTCTGGTTATCTTTGGAATGGGAAAGGTAATTTGAATTGCTTCACATGTTTGGATCTGACCTGAGTACTGTGAAGGTCTACAGTGCATGCTTATCTGGCAGTCCCTAGCAATTCTTAGCTGCAAAGGCTGCCTTGTACTCTTGACCAAATAGACTTCAAAGTGTCATAAACAGGGGGACGCAAGTAGCAAACAGGCATTTCCAGAACCATCTGGCTGCTATTTCACATCTGCTTTGAAGACTCAGGTCACTTATAAGAACTTAATAATAACAGTAATCACCAACTTTAATTAGTGGCTCTCCTGATATCCTGCAACGCTGTACCTTTAAACACAACCTCATGGTCAGATGTGCCAACAACAAAGAAAAGGCAACATTCACGTCCAACCAAGAACTGCATTCCTTACCCGATTATCATTATCAGAAGCAACATGAAAGAGGGATGGAGGCCAAGTGGCTGGTGCCAGAAATAGACAGAACACCATGTAAGCAGCCACCTGTGCTCTGCAAGGATAGCACAGTGTTGGTAAATAAACATACGAGTTGCCAGGCCAGAGACAGCAGCAGGGCAGGACAAGGAAAGAGGAGGCAGCAGTAGCAACATTACGGCATCTTTCAACATCCCTTGTTTTGTGGCTGCTGTTTTTAAATTTAAAAAAAAGCCCAAGGATGTTATGATTTAAACTATACTAGTCACACCTTGCTGGTTAAGGCTTGAGCTTCCGGAAAAACACATACAATTGGGTGAGGCCAGTGACGGTTACTACGCTCTCTTATCTAGATGGCAATTTGAGATAAAGGCTGGGCGTGCTGTTTGCTCTGGCTCAGGTTGTATGCCTCCTTCAAAGACGCAGGTTTACAGCTCTCTGGGCACCAGACTACACTGATCACCTTTATTCCTAGAAGGGACAAGAAGCCTCCATGCAAGAAGGATTTTAACTCTTGCCTGTGCTTGGCTGTAATTTGTCTTGATGCAAGTGTCATTTAGTGTGAACTGCTTCTAGATTTAAAACAGTGTAGTTGGAACCAGGATCAATCCTGCCATCTGGCAAGGTAAAGTAGCCTAGTTCAGATGGCCGGTCTATTCAGAAACTAAAAGCTGGCTCAAGCGTTTTGGCCAACAAGGGTAGGGATGAACTTCCTCTGTGAGTTAAAAGTGTACATCTGCAATGTTGCAAAGGATCCTGCTTCAGTTTGTACAGGTAACCAGCAATGACACAAGTAGCATGAAGGCCTCAATGTATGCACCAGTGCTAGTGTTTCGAATGATGCTGCATGAGTGAACCAGCCCTGCAGATAGCACCCATCAAAGACAGGAAGTTACAGAGCAGCTGCATGACATCTTTGGTTTGCCATATGTATGCATTTCATTTTACCAGCAAAAGTTAAACCATGAGTAACTGAGTATGGTATATCAATAATTTGTGTTGCAATAAGCTATGAGTAGATACTGTCAGGCTAGAGCTATGGGTGAGATAAAAGATATCAGCAAACTATAAATGATTAGTCAAATACTACAAGATAAGAAATACCTGCAGGCAACTAACAACTGAAAATCTAGAGGGAAGCTAACCCCTTGCCCTGGGGCAGCAAACTTCTTGCACACATGCCAACTGTGACACATCAGTCTATTTTGCTTGGTATGGAAAGCTGGCTCTGCACCCAAGCAGCCAAGGCAAGACTGTGAAGCATTGGCAGCATCTCTAGGGTCAGTAGGATGGGAGAAGGCAACAGGTGTGTCATATGCCTGTCACCAGCTCCTTGACTTGCACAGGCATCAGCTGGGTCCAGGGCACATCCCTGGGTGCCGGCAGCTCCGTAGAGGCTCAGTTTTCTCTGAATGTGTCTGACCAAGTACAAACCTTATTTCACACACACACACACACGCAATCTTCACAGGTGGACATTGCAGCACTCAGTCTGAAAAGGTTGCCTCATGCTGCAGATTGCCAAGACAACTGATGTGGAAATCCTACTCATCCTTTGGACCTGTGTGACTAACACTGTGTCAATAAGCGTACTGATAAAATTCAGAGCCAGGAGTGGCAGTTAGTAATCAAGGCATTAACCCATCCTGCTGAAATATATATTCCTATCATCCAGCTCCCAGTGAATAGGTGGAGGGTCACTGGTTTAATTTTAACCTAGCCTGAAAAATCAGTAACTCTGTCAGAGAAAAACAAATCTAGAAAGGATATTAGGTTTGATAGTCTAATTACAACAAAGGGAGAATTTTCATCAGACTTTTCATCAGTGGCACCAGCCATTTGGCCTCCATCCCTCTTTCATGTTGCTTCTGAAAATGATAATCAGGTAAGGAATGCAGTTCTTGGTTGGACGTGAATGTTGCCTTTTCTTTGTTGTTGGCACATCAAGAGGAGAGCTTGTTTGTTTGTATGAATTAATTTGGATCAAAGTTCAAAATGGTTATCACAGGCACCATTGCCCAGATTTTCAAATATCAACGTAACTGCTGATTTCTTAAAAAAAAAAAAAAATTCGAATCAACCTTCTAAAACCAAATTCTAAAACTTTTCATTGTGAGACTAACCACTGGTACATTGTCACTCTCAGCCTTTTAGGACACCTGCTGTACTTGCAGAAGGAAGCTCTGGCCAGAGTTTCCTCTTCTTGTCAATTGTACTCATGGGTCCCTACTGTGAAGGACTAAGTACGTTTGGCTGTCTTTCCAATACAAGTAGTGCTTTTAAGCTTTTATATTGAACTGGAAAACATGAGTAGTCCTGCAGATATTACACAATCAGTTCTAAACACACACAAAAAGGCTAAAAATCTCAGCTTGTACAGACAGTTGTTTCCACACTGTTTTAGAACTATCTGCAAGAGGAACAATATACCCAATGAAGTGTTATCAATATACCCAATGAAGTGTTATCTACAAGGATCATTTTCCCCTTTAATAAACCATTTTTATAATTGTGCTACTGATGGATCTGCTAGATGCTGGACAGCACATGAACACATGAAGCTGCCTTTTATAATGAATTATAGTCTATTAAGTTCAGCATCATCTACTCTGACTGGCAGAGGGTGAGCTCTTTCACTTGCTACTCATTACTTACTACTTGATCCTTTTAAGTGAAGATGCCAGGGACTGAACATGGGACCTTCTGCACATAAAGTTGTTCTGCTACTGATCTGGAAAAACAAACCCAGTATCAACAAAGTGTTGAGCACCGTTTCCAGACTGAATAAAGACACGTACTCAAAATCCTCCCAACTCTGGACACTCTCTTAGGCCCTACCAGATGTGATGAAAGACAGCCATGGTTAGGATTTCTGATTTTTGTAGTAAAACTCATAAATGTTGTGAAGATTGGGGAAGAGTCATTTCATTCCATTCCACTTCCAATGGTTTCAGCTGCTCCTCTGCAATTAAGGAGCTCAAAAAGTCAGGCCACATTGACCTAGTATTTCACAGTGCAGATGGAGATTCCATTATAAAATGGCATTGAAGAAGTGAACGGACAAAGACCACACAATATAACAAAGATGTGGTTAGGGAGGGCAAGGGATGCAGTTACCATCCATACACAGTGTTTCAGACAACATGTGATTATTCCTCCAAGACACCTCCAATGCTGTGGTTCTAAACACTGGCATGACCTCATATGTGAGGTATAACTGCCTAATTTCAGCCAAACTACACATTACAGCACTAAATCTAAACCAACACTGATGCACAGTACATGTCCACTTTCAGTCCAGACAGCAGTAAATAGGGACCACTTATGGTGGGCTGAAAATCAAAAGCAACAAGAAATTGTTGGATGCAACATGTTGGAAGAAAGTCACGGGAACCAGCCCATGGTCTCCAAAGGATGAAAGCTGCCCTGTGTCCCTGTTACCAGCGACTCTGAAAGGTTGCTCCCCTGTTGAACCGTGTTCCAGACTGCAAATTTCTTATTATGTCTTATTATCATTCAAATGGAGTTACTTGGAATCAAGCCCACCTAATTTGCATTGCATGCCTGACTGGGATCCATTTCTTTATCATGCTAGAATCTGGCAAAGCTATAACATCCTTTGATATTTTTATTTTCATTTATAGATATAGATATGTAATGAAAGTACCAGCATCTAACAGCCTCCCAACTTGGAAAACTGCATAGTTCTGCACAGTATGACTATTCTATTTGTTTTTTCCAGCAGAATAGCCCACTTTATCCTGGATACAAAGGAAGCACTCCTCAAGAAAATCAAAGCGCCTGGCCTAATGGGCACCTGCAATCAAGCCTCAGTGCTCAAAATAACTCCTCTGGGGGTTTTTCATAAAAAGCACAGAACAGAAACCATTGTTTACACATTTGAAAAACTGAGAATTTACGGTAATTTCTACTGCAGCATTGCCTTAGCTTTACCCGTCCCAAATCTTCTCCAGTGTTTGACAGGGAAAAGCAGGTAATCTTATTTTATTTTCAGTAAATAAGAACATGATGCATGCAATGGTGATCAAAGCAAATCTCAACTTCATGTATATTTTTCCACTTTAAAATATGTATTCTCATACTCAGAGGGGACAAATCAGAACATTTCAGATTATCATAGAGCATCTTACTTCCACATAGTATTTTAAATGGTATGTGCTAGCTAGGTATTAACACAGAGCTCAATCCAATACCAAAGTAGCTTTATGTAATATATTAGATAAAGTATTACATTTTTTAAAAATCAGTACATATCAGCAACTAGAAGTATCTCAAAATAAAGTTTACTGTACCCATTAACTTAGTCCACCTAGCCATACGTCTTCTGTTGCAATTACCCATTGACTCAGGCCAATGAATTTTCATTAAGATATGTTTCAGCTTGGTGTTACTTGTACACATGTGTATGAATGGGGGCTACATTTTTATTTTCTATGAAGCATACACTTCAGATCCACATTTGATGCTAACTTCCTAATAAGTAGCGAGATATATAATTTTGCTTAACTGGTATTCTTAATCTCCTCAACTCATGTTCCAACATGAGCAAATGTTATACTAATGACAATGATGTAAATACAAACTCTTCCCCTGAGCTCAATGGGAATGAAAAACAAATCCCCCAAGCCTATGCAGCCACAGCATAGTTTAAAATACTAAGTCAGCAGCCAATCACAGCTCTTCTAAGTACTACATAAACCCTGTCTAAGACATTCATATCTCAGATGACAGGGTACATAACATGGGGATACATTTCTCCATCCTCATACCACACTGAGGACACACGTTGGAGGTGAAGTGAACTTTGCACAAAAAGCCAAGAAGAACAAACACTGTTGCAGTGCATAGCTATACCGCTCTGCTCAGAGCTCTTAGAAGTACTCTACCTGAGGATACAAACACCATTCTGAATCCTCCACACTTCCATCTGGAAATCATACACAGCAAAGCAAAGAAGGGGGATCTATCAAACTCTTTCCAGGTAGTTCTCTATCAGGGTTAGAGATCTCAGTCACATTTTTGTGCCAGTCACCTTAATTCTACAACACAACCACACCTTTAGTGACCAGTGAGCATCTAGCACTGTGCTATGGGGTTGCCAACTTTCTTGATCTAATTTGGCTGTTGTACTATTGCAAATTGTTCAGCAGTTGCACCTACCATGGCAATGCAGTGACAGTCCACAGAAACACAGACAGAGCTATTGGTGCAGGTTTCAAAGGCAAAAGAGCCTTTTCTACACCAGAGCCAGCCATCCTATTCATTTGACTTACATTCCAAAAGTATCTATGCTCACCCTAACCATAATTGTCTTCAGCACACTGCTGGCACTAGGAGAGGGCAGAGCAGATCTTCTAATGACTGCACATTTGTGCTGCAGCAAGCGGTAGGGGCAGGCTCCTCCGGGCTCAAAATCCCCCTGACCACTGCTAATGTTTGATAAACCATTCAATCTACATGTTAAGGAAGGGAGATGGACACCAAAAGCTGCTGTGTTGAACAGCAGCAGGCTGAAGTAATGCACCTTGGAAATCTGAAAAGTGCTACAAGGCCACCAAGTCCAATCTGCTTGCCCAATGCAGAATCCTCCATACATCCACCACTCCAGAAATTATCTGACAGAACCATTGTGAGCTGCCCTGAGCCCATTTTGGGATACAGCAGGATATAAACCTTATAAACGAATGAATAAAATAATATGACAAAGAAGGGAAGCATTCAGTAATGAAGAATGGAACATGTTATGGAAGTATGCCTTTTCCATAAGAGTCTGGTGACATGTGCTGTCAGATCATTAATTCACTGGCACTCATTTTTTAATCCTTCATACATTATTAAATGCAGATGTAAATTTATACATGTTTATGAAAACACAACACATTTCTGCCATTAAAAAATATTCCGAAATTACTTGTTCCATATAGCAGGGAATCTGTGAAACTGACTTGCTGCTGAGACAGTGCTGTGTTAGATAGGTCCAATCACAAGTAAGTTTGCATATTAAGTACAATTCTATACGCACCAGTGATCTGGACCAACAGAAATTCAGCTGAAGACCGTGATGCTTCAAGACACCCATAACCCTGCACGACATGATCAGCTGTCAGTATAATTGAACCAACTCCATTGTGCCAGTAGTAATTTCATGGTAAGAGATGCTTAAGTGTGCTGATTCTTTCAATAAGTGTCTGATGAAATTCAGCTTCATCTACTACTAATTAACAAGACAATGGCAATCATACTCTACCAACAGCTTTAGCATCAATGCATTCTTAAACAGAATTATATCATTACATGATGCCATCAGCTCTGAGACGCATTGTCCCTATGTTGTATTTTTTCCCTAAAATCTCTTTCAGGAAGCATATGCAAAACAGCATGTGTATGTGAAGCAACATGCAAACTCCATGTGTGTACACTTCTACACAGTGAGTTACAAGTGGTCTTACGTGCCAGAAAATCAAGGTAAGAGTCTAACTTGCTTTAATCCAGCATTCAACATTGTACAAAGTTATTTTAGTGATGAATACCATGGAAGAGCTGTAAAAATACAGTGAATCCCAGAACCAGATTTTAATTCCTAGCTCTAGCATATGTAGCCCAGTGCTGAACATCTCCAGGTTGAGGTAGGTTTGAAAGCCGCAGTTATAGTTCCAGAGCCTGAATCCCTATCTAGATAATATTGAAAGTTCTATAATAATTTGGGGGTAATATTGACAAGAAAAAGTGGCAGTAGCACAGAAGTTTGATTATGCATTTCCCATCCCCAGCATCACAGCAGTTTAACACACTTGTCATTTATAATGTCACCTCTGCAAGTGTTTAGATACCTGCTGACAGCACACGGAAGTCTCCTGTCCTGTATCCCAATCCAGGAAAAATAATCCAACAAAACTGAGTGTCTTTTGTCAAGCCAAAAGGAAGCTTAGTACAGCTGTCAAATACGAAACACCTGGATTTACCTTCAGGCTAGAAGTGGCTGCATCCCTCAGTGCTGAGACACGAGAAGATAAAAAAATAAAACCCCTCTTGTAGGGCAAGTTCCAATGCAAAGGGCTGGAGAAAAGTTCCAAGAGGGAGGGGGAGCTCTTGCTGAAGAAATGAGAAAGCAAGGAAAAAGAGAACTGAAGCAGGCACTGCTTCTCTATTCCTCCTGGAAGCTCCGTCACTGAGAAGGCAGAGTAATACCCAAAGGCTGGAAGGGCTGGAAGAATGATAAGCTCGGCCTGAAATCCGAAACTGCAGGTTGGGCCAGTCATATATAAACACACACCCATTCACTCTCCTGTCTCATACCACCCCTCTGTGCTTCCTTAGTAATAGCAGGCAGCCCTCTAGCTGCACCATTGAAAACTAGAGACATTCTACAACCTTCACAATAGGAAGCATGAGACAGAGATATTGCTGACACACACACACACGCACACGCTCATCTCTTCTTGAAGCTCATCAACATAAAGCCTCTAATAAAAGCAGATTAAATGCTCAGGCTAAGGAAATAAATCTGACATTCAATTTATCTTAACCCTTGTGAGGAAATGAAGAAGTACGGTACTTTTTTGCAAAGTGAGACATGCTGTCCCAGAGCCCATGAAGACAACTGAAAATGTGTGCAGAAGCCTGTCATTCATAGGTAGAAGTGGCATTGGGGGATTAGGAATTTTTAATCTAACCAGCTCTTCATTTAAATTTAAAACCTCTGAATACAATGAATATATTTATGACTATTCAGAACTGCCTTAGTTTTTCAAAATAGAATCAAGGTTTTTCATCTAACAAGTTCTTTTAATTTCTTATTAGAGTCCACCCTCCAAACAGCCATTTTCTTCAGGGGAAGTGATCTCTATTATTTGGAGATTGGTTGTAATAACAGATCTCCAGCCCCCTCCTGGAGGTTGGCAACCATAAAAGGGACCCATCATGATATATTTGTGCATGCCCTGTCAGGTCACAACTGACTTATGACAACCTGAGGAAGGGGTTCTCAAGGCAAGTAGGAAGCAGAGGTGGTTTGCCACTGCCTTCCTATGCAGAACAGCTTCTGTGAGAGCTCTCTCAGTCCCACCTACCTCACAGGGCGTCTGTTGTGGGGGAGGAAGGTAAAGGAGATTGTAAGCCACTCTGAGATTCAGAATGAAGGGTGGGGTATAAATCCAATATCATCTTCTTCTTGGTGGGTCTTGGCCCTGCATAATTTCTGAGATCTATTGAGACTGTGCTATATCCTGATGCCTTCCCTCCCACTGTGGGGGTGTGGGGTGGGTGGGCTCCCTCTGGGGAATCCTACCCCCCCAGGGAAAGTGTATGCGCAATACATAGCCTCTCCTCTCCCGGTGTAGTGAACGCCGCGTGGTCACTGTCTGGCTATGCCTGGCAGATGGTCACTGCAATGGCCTCTCCTGCATTACTGCATCCGTAGCAACACCTTCTCGCTGGTCCCCCCCGTTTTCACAGAGTTTGCTACGTCATGGTGCGACCGAATTGTCCGGCGGTATAACCGGATGGGCAGGCTGGGCCCACCAACCTCGCCAGCCTAAGAGAAGGAAAACTCTAACATCAAACCCGGGCAGATAGAGCTCGTTAATGTAACACCTACCACCTGGAGGACTCGCTGCCGGCGTCCCGGCTTACTGGGCCATGGCAGATGACCCCCAGGTGAAAGGGTGGAGCCAGTACCGCGCACACTGCGCTTCACCTAAAAAATTCCTCTGCGCAGGCCTGAAGGGCATATCCACATACACAACCCACAACGCATCAAGTCCTGCAGCGATGGGCAAGGGGTGAAACGGCAGGTGGAAGGTGCCACTGGAAGCCGCAGTCCCGATCCTGCATGTAGGCGGTTCAGGGTATTGGTCGCCTGATGCTAACCCGGAGACGAAAGCATTTTTCGGCAGCACCCTGAACGACCAAGCAGCCTTATCTAGGGACAGCACTGCTTGCTCCACACGGAGAGGGGCCTAGAAAAGGTGGCCTAAACAAAGCTCGTCTCCCCCACCCCAGTTGGCTAGCCGCGGTCAACGGGCATCCTTACTTGCGGTCGAAAAATAAAGAATCGCACTGCTACAGCACCAACCCCAAATCAGACCTTTCCCTGCAGCCGCTGTGGCCGGACCTGCCTGTCCCGCATTGGTCTTGTCAGCCACCAGCGAGCCTGCAGCAGACGTGGACTACTGCACCCTTCTTAAATCTTCGTTCGCGAAGCCAAGCCGAGACCCTCCCACTGTGATATACAGCCAGTGTTATATCAACTTCACTGGCTGACAGTTTGTTTTTTGGGCTCAAGCCAAAAAGCTGATTTTGGTTGACCTTTAAGGCTTAAGATGTAAGTACCCAAAGGACCCCTTGCACCCATATGAAACTGCCCAAGGATTTGAGATCTGCTGGCAACGTCCTTTCTCATGAACCCACCTTGGAAGGCCCTCAAAATTGGACCTTCTTGGATATTGCCCCCGAATTTTCGAATTCATTGCCTGCCCAAGTTCTTCTCCTCCTTTCTCTTGACCTGAAAATCTTGGCAGAGGGAAAGTTACTGAGCTACTGTTTACATGGATTTTTATTGCTGCTATTGTGTTTTTGTTTGCTGCTGAGTTTAAAAAACGCTTTTACTGCTTTATTCTAAATATTATATTGCTTTGATCTGAGTTTATGATTACTGCTAGCTATTGCTTTTTCATATGGTGATTCTTGTTTTAAAGCCAATTTTTACTTGTCAAATTTTATTCTAGGTCTATAAGCCACTTTGTGAATTTTTGAACAGAAATATAGGTAAGAGCTGCCTACGTTCATGTATGCATGCAAGTTTTTTGCAAAAATAATCCAAAAAGTTTACAATGGAAAAGTGAGGAATCTTGAAACTTGAAGGTTTGAGTAACATGTCTTGGAGAATGGTGAAGAGGCAAGCACTATGAGGCTCAGTATGGAATAGTTCCTTATATTGCCTGTTTTTAACAACATTTTGCATTGAACTTTTGACATTTGGTCAGAAAATTCTTGTGCCAGATTTATCTATTATTACATTCCCTTCTCCAGCCCAAATAGCATTATTGGTATTTTGACTGGCTTTACTTTAAATCTTCCTTAGAAGGAGAGCACATAAGCCTAGGATATGAAAATCTGTAGCATGTGCTAAATGTTAGAAAGAATGATGCCCACTGATATTCCTCACCCCCACCTCACATTTCAAGATGTCCATGCAATCCTCTTGCAGTCAAGTGTTTTCATTCACAGTTAGGGCAATTGATGTGCTAGTTTAAGATTAGTGCCAACAATAGAATACCCATCCTGATGGAAGCATGTTCTTTCTACTGGTGACAATAGCATTATACATATTTGCTCTTTGTGTGCTCTAGTCTATATGTCTGCATTTATACTGCTGAGCAGCTTCTCCAGCCCCATTTTGGGTTCCAGGAACACTGAACCTTTTGAGTAACCAGGAGGTATCCTGTGGAACTTCGGCTGCCTTTGCATACACATCCCCTTTCAGGATCTTAGAATCTTGCAGGGAGATCACAGCTTCTTCACGGCTGAGTACACACCGTCATCTTAGGGCGGCAACATGCCACCCCAGAAGTGAGCTGGCAGAAACTGGAGTGCCCTGGAGCATCCAGACAGCCTGCAAAATACGGACAGGCAGCAGGCACCCCAGGGGAGCATCCAGAGCACTCATGCGCCCCATCCATGGCTCCCTGGGTTCTTTCCAGGCACTTCCTGGCATTCCAGATGGCTGGGGAGCCACCTTGGAGGCACCCCAGTGAAAAGGTACCACTTTGCAAGAGGTACCTTTTTGAGCAGGCTGGAGGTGAGTCAGGGACAGGTCAGGGGCAGGAGCAGGACGGCAGGCAGATGTGCATGTTTGGAAGCACTTGGGGGGGGGGGCTCTTGCCTGCAGTCCCTGGGGTGGCTTTTGTTGCCAGTCTGAACACAGCCCACCAGTTAAAGCACATCAAATTCCACTTTAACATTAATTAAAAACATAGCATCAGACCCAGATGTATCAGCTAATGGGTGCCAAATCTTCAAGTAGCATAAGTAGGGTTGCCAATCTTCAGGTGGGGGCAGGGGATCCCCCGGTTTGGAGGCCCTCCCCCCGCTTCAGGGTCATCAGAAAGCGGGGGGAGGAAAGTGTCTGCTGGGCACTCCATTCTTCCCTATGGAGACTTATTCCCATGGGAAATAATAAAGAATAGATCCATGGGTATCTGGGGCTCTGGAGGCGGCTTCTTTTTAGGTAGAGGCACCAAATTTTTAGTATGGCATCCAGTGCCTCTCCCCAAAATATGCCCCAAGTTTCAAAAAGATTGGACCAGGGGATCCAATTCTATGAGCCCCCCAAAAAGGTGCCCCTATCCTTCATTATTTCATTATTTCCTATGGAAGGAAGACATTTTAAAAAGTATGTGGTCCCTTTAAATGTGATGGCCAGAACTCCCTTTGGAGTTCAATTATGCTTGTCACACCCTTGCTCCTGACTCCACCCCCAATGTCTCCTGGCTCCACCCCCCAAAGTCTCCTGGCTCCACCCCCAAAGTCTCCTGGCTGCACCCCCAAAGTCCCCAGATATTTCTTGAATTGGACTTGGCAACCCTAAGCATAAGAGACTGTCTCTAGTACAGGTAAAATGTACAACAGATGCAGGGCTTTTTTTGTAGCAGGAACTCCTTTGCATATTAGGCCACACACCCCTGATGTAGCCAATCCTCCAAGAGCTTACAGCAGGCCCTGTAATAACAGCCCTGTAAGCTCTTAAGATTGGCTACATCTGAGGGGTGTGGCCTAATATGTAAAGGAGTTCCTGTTACAAAAAAAGCCCAGACAGATGCATTATATTTAATGCTATTGTATTCTCCTACAAAGCAGTCCTTTAAAGATGCTCACTGCATGCCTTAGGCAACCATGATTGGTAGGCATATCTAGATTTTTAATTACAGAGATCAGGTATGCTGTTTCAATGCTTTTAGTCTATGAAACCCAGTTCCTAGGATCTTTCAGCCCACATTGTGTTACCTGACTGACAGAGACCTGTGGTATTCAAAAGAGCTTGTCATTTCTCAAGACATCCCACACATTCTCAGTTGTGTGCTACTGCAAATTTATAAAGTGGGAGTTTGGCTGTGATCTTAGAGTTGCATCCTGAAGCTCTCCACTTGCAAGACATAAACATGGCATACTATATTTATATCCCACCCTTCCTCCAGGAAAATGGTTGCCCTCCTCCCATTGTATCATCACAACAACCTGTCACAGGTAGATTTGACTAAGACACAGTGGCAGGTCCAAGGTCATCCAATGAGATTCACAACTGTGTAGGGATTGAAACCCAGGTTTCCCTGGTCCAGGTGCAACATTTTAATTTTAAAGTGAACGTTAAAGTGGAATGCACTGCTCCATACTAACTCCCCATGATGCATTGCACATACAAGTTATGAATCACATATTGCCAAGCATTGCAGAACGCAGCCCTGAACTCATGGGATCATCCAAGCTCATAGCTAACATCCTCCAAACCTGCATTCTACTTGTATGCACAGGGATCCTCAAACTGAGGAATTCTGAGGCACACTATGTCATTTAAATTGGACTTGCTTTTCAAAGTAATGCTAAAATTATCTGACATTTATTTTCAGCCTAAGAACAGGCATGCCTTACCCGCGTTTGTATTCAAAACGGCATAGCATTTAGTCACAATCTGACCATTGTAAAAAGCAAGTTCATTTGAGCACTTTTGAGAAAGCTTCCTTGCTTGAGAGAACAATCCTTTCATGGTGACAGGGGAAAGATGACCTGGAAAGACATTTCCAGAATTTATTTTTCCTACAAAATTCTGCTCTTTTTTCTGGCAGTGGCATTAAGAGATTATTAGTTGACCTTAGTTTTTATCTGGTTTTACAAGGATACTTAGAGGTCCGTACACAAACCAGAATCCAGGTTATAATAGGGTTGCCAGCCTCCATGTGGGGCCTGGAGATATCCTGCTTTTACAACTGATCTCAGCTGACAGAGATGAGCTCCCCTGGAAAAAAATGGTTGCTTTGAAGTGTAGACTCTATGGCATTGTCCCATGCTGAGGCCCCTCTCCTAACCCCTCTCCTGGATCCACCTCCAAAGTCTCCAGGTATTTTTCAACACAGACCTGGCAACCCTATAATAATTCCATGCACCTGTAATCTGCAGTGCCTGATCTGCAATTCCCCTACCGTTTGGTGCAACTCATATGAGGAATCATGTATTACAACAGAAATGCAGCAGTTCACACAGGAACAATCACCTACATCATACCTTCATGTTTCCTTGGACAGTTTCTTAGACTTCCAATTCTGAATGAAATCACTGATCCAAGAGTACAGGATGTTTCCCTCTATCCTTAATGCAGAAATTCTCCAAATATACTTCTAGGGAGCACAAACTCAATAGCCTTAAGCCAGTGTATTGGTAATAATATACAGGGCTTTTTTTTGTAACAGGAACTCCTTTGCATATTAAGAACATAAGAAAAGCCATGTTGGATCAGGCCAATGGCCCATCCAGTCCAACACTCTGTGTCACACAGTGGCCAAATATGTATACACACACACACACACACACTGTGGCTAATAGCCACTGATGGACCTCTGCTCCATATTTTTATCTAACCCCCTCTTGAAGGTGGCCATGCTTGTGGCCGCCACCACCTCCTGTGGCAGTGAATTCCACATGTTAATCACCCTTTGGGTGAAGAAGTACTTCCTTTTATCCGTTTTAACCTGACTGCTCAGCAATTTCATTGAATGCCCACGAGTTCTTGTATTGTGAGAAAGGGAGAAAAGTACTTCTTTCTCTACTTTCTCCATCCTATGCATTATCTTGTAAACCTCTATCATGTCATCCTGCAGTTGACATTTCTCCAAGCTAAAGAGCCCCGAGCACCTTTTTAACCTTTATTAGGCCACACACCCCTGATGTAGCCAATCCTCCTGGAGCTTACAGTAGGTCCTGTACTAAGAGTTCTGTAAGCTCTTGGGGGATTGGCTACATCCGGGGGTGTGCCTAATATGCTAAGGAGTTCTTGCTACAAAAAAAAGCCCTGATAATGTACATTACTGAAGCTCAAATACTTTGGCCACCAAATGAGAAGGGAGCACTCCCTGGAGAAGATCCTGATGCTGGGAAAGACAGAAGGCGAAAGAAGAAGGGGACGACAAAAGATGAGATGGCTGGACAGCGTTACTGATGTAACAAACACAAATTTGAGCAGGCTTCGGAGGATAGTGAAAGACAGGAGGGCCTGGCAATGTACATTACATGTACTGTTTGTTAACAGGATCTCATAAATTTGGTAGCATGTCTCGAAATGCTCAATTATAAATATTTCATATTGATATACTGCAAGTAATGAAGTAGACTCAAACATTTTAAAAAATACTTAAGATTACACTTCAACATCTTTTTTCAAAAAAATAGGAAAGAAAAAAGGGTTATGTTATTGATACACATGCATGGTTCCTACAAAAGACCAAGGAGTTTTATGACTGGGTTTTATACTATGTTAACATAGATTTCTATTTGTAGTTTTTCCATGAGAGCAGTGTGTCAATTGTTAATTCAGCTTAGAAAGTCAAGGAAGGTAGAAAGAAAAGCAAATTCCTACTGCCTTAACAAAGTTTACAGGTTTACTACAAGAGATGTTTAGGCTGCAATTCATTTCTGGGAATTGTTTCAACAGAATGAATCTTCTAGAATGTCAAAGACAGCGTGGCTTGGTTCAGACACCATAAGAAAACAAGGTTTAATTAAACTGGTTTGTTTGTCTGATCTCAAGCTCTTCTCACAATGGTTAGTTAGATATGTTGAATCAGGATCTGAAATCATGGGTTGAAGTTGGTTTATTAACCATCTTTAGTTTTAACTACAGTTTCATACCACATTTAATCCTGACTTGTTCCGTAATCACAAAACTGCGAGGATACCAGTTGTGTCTCTGAGGGGGTGGCTAATAGCAAATGAACTATAAATGAAACCAGCATTTCTCAAAGAACAACAGGGTTTGAATGAAAGTTGTGAGCCAAATTGTGGCAACAAACTCTAACTATATTTAAATAACTAAAATAAAGCATGGTTTCACATTATACCTGAACTGAGCCAGAGACATATATTGCATACAGAAATCAAACAAATCAATCCTTTTTAATGACCACAAGGAAGGAAATCATTAGATTCATGTGTCCACCCTCCTGCTTCTCCCCTCACACATGGTACAGATTTAACACTTCCTAATTTGAAACAAACCTCAACTTGCTATGACATCGGAATCAGAAGAAACAACAAACTGTGGTTTGTTCCCTTGCCTATAGACCAGGATTAAACTGTTTTAGAATCCTGATTTCCAAGTAAGAGAACAAACCACAGTTTATTGCACCTGCAGATGTTATCACAAACTTTGTTCCAAACCAGGAAATAATCATTGGCTTTACCCCATGGAAAGGTAAAAGGGAAGGTGAGGGAACAATGCAGCCTGAGAAATTTCCAGATCACTCCCATCATTCACAAACTGACTTCTGAATGTTTCCTTTGGTACAGAAGAGAGGCCTATTCTAGTAGTCATAGTCAAAGCATTGGGAGTCACTTTCCAAAATTGGAATATTTCTTGTATATTCTAAAATTTCCCCTCTAAAAGTGTTGACATTGGAGGATGTAGCAAAATGCACATATTCACAAAATCAAAAAGTGAACATATGTTTTCTGTGTCAGGTACAAAAAATTTTATTTTGCAATATATTGAGAGATATTCTATTATCAAAATTTAAATGTAATTCTTCAATACATTACATAATTTCCCACCCTCCAATTTATAACCTCTGCCGGTATAGAAAACAAATTAAAAACCTTTTAAAAGTAAAAATTCACATATATAGAATCTTAACTAAAATTTATCATTCACTTAACTTTATCTTAACTCCAATATAACTACTATTATTATTTATTAACTTAATTCTTAACTCTTATTCATCAGTGTTGCATATTTAATCAAATAACCCTAATCCATTCTTCTTTCCACTTTAAAAGTTCAATTGATACTTATTAAACATTAACCATAAAGTTCATAATCATGGAGTCACCACTAAAAATTATTCAAATCTTAATCTTATTTTAACTCACATAAGTTTACTATATTAACTCAGCTACTTATATTCCACTACTAGAACAGTACTCAATAATCAGTCCTTCTTTCTCCTTTAAAGTTCAATTAATGTTATTAAAATCACTAAATGACTCTTCACCTTCCATTGTATCTCCACATAATTTTGGAATTTATTCCAGTCTTCTTTAAATTTCTCCAGATTACAGTCTTTTAAGATTCTAGTAAATTTGTCCATTTCACTTCAATTAAGGACCTTTAAGATCCAGTCCCATTTTTCAGGTATTCTGTCTTGCTTCCACATTTGCACATACAATGTTCTCGCAGCTGAAAGCAAATACCACAACAATGTCCTGTCTTGCTTCGGAAAGCTTTCCATTTGTAATCCCACCAAGAAAACATCTGGAGCTCTCTTGATATTATATCCCAAGATTTTTGATATCTCTTGTTGAATCATAAACCAGAATTGCTTCGCTTTTTCACAAGTCCACCACATGTGATAGAAAGAACCTTCATGTTTTTTACATTTCCAACACCTATGAGAGACTTGATTACTCATTTTTGCTAATTTTAGGCTTCATATACCATCTGTACAGCATTTTGAAACAGTTCTCTTTTATATTATAACACGTCGAAATTTTCATAGAGTTCTTCCATAGGTGTTCCCACATCTCCATTTGTATTTCTTTGTTAAAGTTTATTGCCCATTTAATCATTTGAGGTTTCACAACCTCCTCTTCTGTAAACCATTTCAGTAACAACTCATAAGTCCTTGAAATCAATTTTTCATTTTCACCTAACAGCATTTTTTCCATTTCTGTTTTTTCATATCTTATACCTGTACTCCTGATATCTTTTTCTACCAAGCTTTTAATTTGAAGCAGTTGAAACCAATCAAATTTTCCCTGTAATTCTTCAGCCGATTTCATTTCTACTTTACCTCTCTGATATTTTAGCAGTTGTTCATATCGTACATATTTCTCTTCTCGTGGACAATTTTATAACTTCAGTTGGCACTATCCAAAGTGGTTTTCTCTCATCACCATATTTATAATATTTTTTCCAAGTAGTCAACAAGTTCCTCCTTATGTAATGGTGTGAGAAAAATCCATCCATCTTCTCTTTCCCATAATACAGATATGCATGCCAACCAAAAGTATTTCCCTGACCTTCTAGAGCCAATAATTTTTTACTAGTCAAAGTCATCCAGTTTTTAATCCATACCAAACATTCTGCATCATAGTATAGCATTAAGTCAGGTAATTGGAAGCCACCTCTTTCTTTTGCATCCATCAGGATTTTCATCTTAATTCTTGGTTTCTTGCCCACTCATATAAATTTTGAGATCTTTCTTTGCCAAAGATTAAATTGTTTCTTACCTCTCACAATTGGAATGGTTTGAAAAGAAACATAATTCTTGGTAGAACATTCATTTTAATTGCAGATATCCTTTCCAAAATAGATAGATTCAGTTTATTCCATTTTAGTATATCTTTTTCAATTTTATGCCAAAGCTTTTCATAGTTATTCTTATATAAATCAATATTTCTCATCGTAATCTCCACACCTAAATATTTTACTTTTGAGGCAACTTCACAACCTGTAACATTTTGTAACTCTGTTTGCCTAAAGACAAGTTCTTAGTAAGGATTTTTGATTTTTCTTTATTAATATAAAAACCTGCTAACTCACCATACTCTTTAATTTTCTTCAACAACAGGGGTGTTACTTGCAATGGATTTTCATTAATAAAATCACATCATCCGCAAAGGCCCTATATTTATATGAAAAACCTTTCAACTTCAAACCCTCAATCTCCTTATCTTCATCAATTTGAGACAACAAGACTTCTAGAGTCATTATAAACAACAATGGAGATAGAGGGCAGCCTTGTCTTGTGCCTTTGCTAATCTTCATTCGTTCAGTCAAGTCAGCATTCACACAGAGTTCAGCTTGTTGTTCTGTATATATTGCCTTGATCATAAAATCATCTCCTAATTTCATTGTTTCCATTACAGCAAACATAAAGTCCCAATTAAGATTATCAAAAGCTTTTTCCGCATCAGCAAAAAATAAAGCCACCTCTTTTTTTGGATGCTTATCATAGTATTCTACAATGTGTATTACTGTTCTGATATTGTCTCTTAGTTGTCTTCTGGGGAGAATCATATGTTTTCTGTGTCAATCGTTCCTAGTTAATCCTTGACCTTCTCACAGAGTATGGGCAGAAGTCTCTTTGAACTTGTAAGGAAATGTAGATAGTGGAACAGGCCCTAGGGAAAGAGGATTTTACATTAAAAAATAATGCCTATATTCTTATATCGGGTTTTGGAGGGTATGCAGAGATGGGGCTAAGGATAATGCAATTGTGAAGATGTCAGACACTGAGCACTAGGCAAAATGACTGACATGTGGGTAGGGCATTAATTTCTAACTGTCCAAAATTACTTTGGCCCACACCAGAATCCCTTAACTTTTCTGACATATCTGACATAATTCAAGAACTAGTAAGCAAAGAAATTGTAATCATCAGGCATGTAGCCAGATCTTTTATAGTTGATGGAGAATCAAATGGCAAGGTCAAAAAGCAAGGGCCCAAATGCAAATGGTATAGTATGTTTCAAGTTTAATTTATTAAAGAATCTAATAAAATGAAATATAAATTGTAATGAAACTTTAAAAATAAGAATACCAAGCGCCTCCTAATCCAGAGCAGATTTACTTCTAATGGAGCAATTTTTCTAAATATTTCCCCATGTTCAAAATGTGATTTAGTATACTGAAATAAAAACTGTACATTTGGGAATGTAAAACATCGCTGTTGGAAACTAGCCACTGCAGGACACCTCCCTCTAGGGCTGCCAAATCCAGGCTGGGGAATTCCTGGATGTTGGGGGGGGGGTGAAGCCTAGGGAAGGAAGAGTTTGGAGAGGGGAGGGATCTCAGCAGGCATAATGCCACAGAGTCCACCCTCCAAAGCAGCCACTTTTTCGCAACCTCTGATCTCTGTAGTCCAGAAATCAGTTGTTATTTCTGGAAAATCTCCAGGCTCCACCAGAGGTTGGCAACCCTGCTTCTGTCTCTCATGTGAAGCTGCCTTACAGTGAATCAGACTATTTGGAAATCAAAGTCAGTGCTGCCTGCTCTGACTTGCAGTGATTCTCCAGTTAAGGTCAAGGGGCTTTTCTGCAACCTTGATTTACTCCTGAATTTCTTGGTGGTCTACCCACAAGCACTGGAATAGGTTTGATTATGATTTGATTATGACAACAGTCCAATAATTGAAGAGTGAGCTGGAGTTTGGTGGGAGTGGGTGGGACAAAGAAAACTGACACATTACACTTATGGAAAAAAAGCTATTTTAAATCAGCCCCCAGAAAAAGATCAGGGTAAAAGTGGTCTCCAAAGAACTGGAAATAGTCCAGGGCAGGCAATAACTTACGGCACAAAAATATGTGTGGAGATCAGGGGACAAACTGAAGCAATATGGGGCCTAATTCTTTTAAAACTGGAGATGCTGGGGATTAAACCTGAGACTTTCTGTGTACAAAACACATGCTTTACCATTGAGCCACAGTCCCTCTCCTGAAAGAGAGAGGGGAAAGGCTATAAGTGTTGGCAACCATTATTTCGTCCTCCTCATTTGCTCATTCTATAGATGGATTCAGTTGATGATTTATGCCAATATAATGGGCACTTGAAAACTGAGCATGGGTGGCTTCAGATCTGGTCACTACCAGTGTAATTTGCCCTCACAAACTGGAGAGCCAGTTTGGTGTAGTGGTTAAGTGTGCCGACTCTTATCTGGGAGAACCGGGTTTGATTCCCCACTCCTCCACTTGCACCTGCTAGCATGGGTCAGCCATAGCTCTGGCAGAAGTTGTCCTTGAAAGGGCAGCTGCTATGAGAGCCCCCTCCAGCCCCACCCACCTCACAGGGTGTCTGTTGTGGGGGAGGAAGGTAAAGGAGATTGTGAGCCGCTCTGAGACTCTTTGGAGTGGAGGGCGGGATATAAATCCAATATCTTCTTCTTCTTCTTCACATCCAAACAGAAATGTGGGGTAGAAAACAGGACCACAGTGACATCTGACCTTATTGTGTGGATATATGCTTTGGCTTTCTGCTGATTAGTGGCTCTCTGTACAGTTACAGGCAGCCACCCTACAGTGAGCTCATAAGGCTGCAATCAATTCAGTGAATCCACCCCAAGTTGTCCTCCTATAGTGTCATTTTAACAACCACCACACCTGTTTGGTGACTGTTGAAAGAATTAGGCAATAATTAAATATACAAAGGTACTCTAGCCTTGAATGTACACTTAGGATATGACTAAGGAGTTCCTCATGCCGGTGTTATCAGGAGTCCTATTTACTTCCATAAAGGGAAAATAACTCAGCAAACCAAAACACTTTTTGTTGCAAGGCAGCCTCAAGGTCTCACAGAGAGTGGAGTTTGGCTTACTATGCCTAATTTCTTGGCACAATACAGAGGTTTTAATGTCTTCTTAAGTACCTTCCCTTACTGTTATAGTGAAAAGGGTTTGTCCACCTACTCCCCATATCTAGAATGACTACATACCTGAGTTTGTAGGATTTATGCCAGGCTGGGCTGGGCAACTGTTTTCAAAGGTTTACCAAAGGGATTACAAACCATTGCACCAGCAGCAAGTTCATATGCCAGTTGAAAGTAAACTGGCACTGCTGTGAGCATAACCAGGGCTTGAATTCAGCAGAAGCTCACTGGTGACAGCTCCTGAACCTCCTGCCAGGGTCTGCATGTAATGGGGAGTTCTCTCCCTGCTGCATACAGATCCTGGGGCATATGCAAATGAGATATGTTACTAAGCTCCTGTACCTTTTCTTCTACAAAATGACCCCTGAGCATAACTATGCATAATAATCATGCTCACCTCTACAGGTTATTTTATTTCAATTAAAATAGACATCAAAAGACTACAGGCTTAAGCAAACATTACCAGGCAGAATTTACACTAGTGGTTTCTACATACTTATTTTAAAAAACCACTGTTTTTAAACCACCATTGTATCTTGCTCTTCTATCACACTCAAGGCAGCATAGAACCCCTATTCCATGGCAGCTGATATGTGAACACACTGGCTCAGAGGGGATGGCTGTATAACTCTAAGCACATTGCACCTTATTAGGGAGCTGCGCACTGACTCCCACCATTTGCTTTTCTTAATTTCCATACTGATTTAGCTACAGAATTTCTGAACTTTCTGGGTCATACAAATGAAGTTAGAAGGAATTCTTCTTGCCTGCCTTTGTACAATGAATCTGGGGGATTGGAGAGAAAAGAAACTGATGCTTAGAAGTAGTCAATTTGTTTCAAAGTGAATTCAGCTGTTGACTTTATATCCTTGGTCTGCAAGGTAGATGTCTAGCATTCTAAACAATTGTGTTCCATAGTGACTGGAAAATTCATATGGGATTTCTTCAGGAGTGAAAACCCCTAAGCAAACCAGAATTTTACAAGAAGCTAAAAAATATATCTGAATGTGATTGCTTTCTGGACTTCTCCAATCAATCTTTTGGTGACTGCAAAAGTCAGTAATTCATCACTCTATAAAATGGACTGCATCTCTTTGCTGCTAGGCATACATTAACATTAAAGTTCTAAAAAATGCACTACTTTCCAGTTTTTTAATATACAATTCAAGGTTCTGATTTATACAGCTCTATGTGCCTGACCAAGATTGCCCTCTCCATACCAGGTTCCATTGCCAAAGCAGCAGAAGCATGCATTCTCTATGGCTGGTAGACCTCTCATGATTTTTGGAAGTGCAGCAAAAATATTCTTTCTTGTGTTTTGGTGGTTGTGGAACAATATAATGTGAGGAGCCTCCAGTTGCCCAAAGAGCTCATTGTCACAGACAAGAAGGAAGTGGTTTATGAACATGATCCAATGGTTTGAGGGGAAATCCTATTTCCTCAAACTTCAGTCATGAACTCCTCTCTTAAATAATCTTTCAAATAAAGTGGCCTAAGGAACACATCCACAGGTCTCTCCTGAGCTACCTAGGTGTTCTTTTATCTGCCAGAGTGTCTTCCAGGAAGAGAGGAGTCTTGCTGATCCTTAATCAGCTTGATAAACCGCACCTCCCTGTTTTTACTTAAATGGAGGAGGGCAGGCTGCTGTTTGGAAATACATGACTGCATGTTCCCTCTAGGCTCTTCCTTGAGCTTTCCCATACTTTCGGCAGCGTCTTTGCCAGCCCATCTGCTTTGTTCCTTTATTACAGTATTTTTTTTTTGCTGTTTATTGGTATTGCTCCTTTTAACGTACTGAAAAGATTTCTGCATTACACATTACTCCCTCTGCTACATTACAATTCTACCATCACACCCAACCCTGGGGTGAAACTCTAATTCTGGTTGTGCCTGGGATGCTGTCGGCTCCTGATGACAACTCCTTGGGACATAGAAAAATATCTTGGAAGGAAGCAAGTGACTTTGGAATTTTAACCAATTTCTCTGAGGTCCTGTTGCTGGCCCTTAGGTCCAAAGGCTCCATAACAATGTTAGCAATTACTACAATTTTACCTTGAGACATTCAATATTTGTGTCTTTTTGTTTACATACCAAAGCCCAAGGTCCTGGATTGTGCATGAATGTCTCAAGGTTGCCATCTAAAAGAAAACAAGCTCTTGGGAACTAGATGCAAACAAGAAGCCTGAAGCCAAAACTGAGATATTACAGCACATGCATGGCTGCTAACAAAAGAAGCAGCCCAATGTTTCCTCTTCATTTTTCCCTTGACTAGTAAATGCAAAATGTATCATGGAACATTAGTGCATGGGATGTTTTCTCACCTCTGCAAGCAACAATCAAGGAACAGGATTGAAAAACCTGCAGGACAACTGATGTTATAGTGCACTGTTTGTAGTACTAGACACTATCAGAGGCAAGAGGAGACAGCAAAATGGTCTGTTGCTATAATGCAGCAAACTTTAATAATTAAAGAGCCAAACAACATCAAATTTCACAGCAAGAGATCAACAAAGAGCCAGTATAAGAAAGCCCACTTGCTCCCAGATAAAAATTTACTGATAATTGACATGTTAATTCAGAACCCATATAGTTTCTGCAGCCCAAACACTGGTTGTTGTCCTTGATTAGGAAGTTGCACACCCCAAAAATCACACTAAGAAAAAATATACATAGAAATAACTCTAAGCAGCTGTACTCAGAACCGAGCACCTTTTATCCAGTGGGGCTTAATTCCAGGAAGGAATGCTTAGGGTTTGCAGCCATAGTGCAATCACAAAAATCTGCATATGCTTCATATTTTCTTGTGAATGCAGGAGGCAGTAAGACTTCTGTTTTGCTTGGAGGGACTACAGAATACAGGCTCAGGTTTTTACATCATGTTCAACTGTCACTCAAAGTCAAGATGCCACACACACATCCCAAACCACCTGTGAAGAATCACTCATACTTGGGATCAGGTAAGTCTTCTAAACAAATCATAAAATGTACATAGAAGGCACAGGTTGCCTTGACAATGGCTTGTCTGGAAGAATAGGAGACAAACATCAAATTATTAAAGTTAGGAGTCTAGTTCAATGTTGGAATGAACAAGAAGGAATGCAGAGGACAACATTGTTAGAACAGAAGGCTGTGGACTAATGCCACCCATGCCAACTCTGCAACTCTGGGCATCTGGGAGAAAGCAGCATATCTTTACGCATCATGTAAAAGTTTTGGACACAATTGAAGTATAGTCTTCATAACCCCTCTCTCATGGATTACTGCCTTGACGTGGCAAGAGGGCTTGCGCAGTTCAGTGAGGCTGTGGGCTATGCATGCAGGGTCACCCAAGATGGAAAGGCCACAGCCGAGAACCCAGACTAAATGTGATCCACTGGAGAAGGAAATGGCAAACCACTCCAGTATTCTTGCCAAGAAAATCCCATGGACAGTAACAAAAGGCTAAAAGATATGGTGCTGGAAGATGAGCCCCTCAGGTCAGAAGATGCCCAATATGCTACTGGGGAAGAATGAAGGGCAAGTCCAAGTAACCACAGAAAGAATGAAGCGGCTGGGTCAAAGCTGAAAGGACGCTCAGCTGTGGATGTGTCTGATGGTGAAAAGAAACTCTGATGCTGCAAAGAACAATACTGCATTGGAACATGGAAGGTAAGATCTATGAATCAAGGTAAGCTGGATGTAGTCAAACAAGAGATGGCAAGACTGAACATCGACATCTTGGGAACCAGTGAACTAAAATGGACGGGAATGGGTGAATTTAACTCAGAGGATCACTACATCTATTATTGTGGGCAAAAGTCCCATAGAAGAAATGGTGTGACCATTATAGTTAACAAGAGAGTGAGGAAGGCAGTAATGGGATACAGTCTCAAAAATGACAGAATGATCTTGGCCTATATCCAAGGCAAACCATTCAATATTACAGTAATTAAAGTCTATGCCCCAACCACTGATGCAGAAGAAGCTGAAGTGGACCAGTTTTATGAAGATCTACAACACCTTCTAGAATTAACACCAAAAAAAGATGTCCTCATTATAGGGGACTGGAATGCCAAAGTAGGAAGTCAAAAGGTAACCGGAACAACTGACAAGTTTGGCCTTGGAGAACAAAATGAAGCCTGGCAAAGGCTAATAGAGTTTTGTCAAGAGAACAAACTGATCATAGCAAATATCCTCTTCCAACAACCTAAAAGATGACTCTACACATGGACATCACCTGATGGGCAACACAGAAATCAGATTGATTATATACTCCGCAGTCAAAGATGGAGAAGCTCCTTACAGTAAGCAAAAACAAGACCTGGTGCTGACTGTGGCTCATATCATGAGCTACTCATTGCAAAATTCAGGCTTAAACTGAAGAAAACTGGGGAAGCCATTAGGCCATTCAGGTTTGACCTTGATCACATCCCTTATGAATATACAGCGGAGCTGAAAAATAGGTTTAAGGAACTAGAGTTGATAGACAGAGTGCCTGAAGAACTATGGACAGAGGTTCGTGATATTGTACAGAAGGCAGCAATCAGCACCATCTGTCAAGCATCGATATTTCCCAATAATCAGTCTTTTGTTATTGAATCAAAAGTTGCTTTATTGTAGAAACTCAATAGCTTTACCAAGGACAGAATCCTTGGAAGTAATGACATTTACAGTCTTACATAGTTACTTTATAGGATAGCTTCAAAGGGTATCATACAGATGCAATTTGAGTCACGGGTTTAAAGGTTACTACATAGTATCTCTTTTATTACTAAGGAATGTAGGCTATTAAACACATCTCCCTTTCTCATACTTTCTCTGAGGCCAGATAAGACCTGTCTGTGTGAATCTGGGGGAGAGGCGCATCACACCGTTACCAGCCAGGCTAACCTAAACATCCTTGGGCCAGATGGATTTATTACTTGCCCTTAGGTTGTAAAAGAGGGAGGAGCAGGAGAGGTTGGTGATCTGCTCTTTGTCTCAGAGACCATCATGGCACACAGAAATATGCATGCTTAACACCATTCCAAAGAAAAAGAAATGCAAGAAAGCAAAGTGGCTGTCTGATGAGGCTTTACAAATAGCTAAGGAAAGAAGGAAAGCGAAAGGCAAAGGTGAAAAGAAAATATTCACCCAACTGAATGCAGATTTTCAGAGAACAGCAAGAAGAGATAAAAAGGCCTTCCTGAAGGAACAATGCAAATCAATAGTGTAAAATAATAGAATGGGAAGGACAAGAGATGTCTTCAAGAAAATTGGAGAAATCAAGGGAACGTTTCATGAAAAGATGGCCATGATAAAGGACAAAAATTGTAGGGACCTAACAGAAGCAGAAGAGATCAGGAAGAGGTGGCAAGAATACACAGAAGAATTATACAAGAAGGATCTCAATGTCCTTGATGACCATGACAGTGAAATCATTGACCTTGAGCCAGACATCCTGGAGTGTGAATTCAAATGGGCCTTAGAAAGTATTACTAAAAACAAAAGGAGCAGAGATGATAGTATCTCAGTTGAGCTATTCAAAGTCCTAAAAGATGATGCTGTTAAAGTGATGCACACATTATGTCAACAAATTTGGAAAATGCAACAGTGGCCACAGGATTGGAAAAGGTCAGTTTATATTCTAATCCCAAAGAAGGATAATGCCAAAGAATGTTCAAACTATCGCACCATTGCACTCATTTCATATGCCAGCAAGGTCATGTTAAAGATCCTACAAGCTAGGCTTCAGCAGTATCTAGATCGGGAACTACCAGAAGTTCAAGCTGGGTTTCGGAGAGGTAGAGAAACAAGAGATCAAATTGCCAACATTCGCTGGATTATGGAGAAAGCAAGGGAGTATCAGAAAAACGTCTATTTCTGCTTCATTGACTATGCTAACTGTGGCAAGTCCTTAAAGAGATGGGAGTACCAGACCACCTCACATGTCTCCTGAGAAACCTGTATAAGGGTCAAGAAGCAACTGTCAGAACGGGATATGGAACAACTGATTGGTTTAGAATAGGAAAAGGAGTACGACAAGGATATATATTGTCACCCTGCTTATTTAATTTATATGCAGAATACATCATACAGAATGTTGGCCTGGATGAAGCAGAAACCAGAATTAAGGCTGCTGGGAAAAACATCAATGACCTCAGATATGCAGATGATACCACTCTAATGGCAGAAAGTGAGGAGGACCTAAAGAACCTCTTGTTGAGGGTGAAAGAGGAGAGCACAAAAGTAGGCTTGAAACTCAACATCAAAAAACTAAGATCATGGCATCTGGCCCCATCACACCAAGACAAATAGAAGGGGAAGACATGGAAGTAGTGACAGACTTCACATTTCTGGGGTCCAAGATCACTGCAGATGGTGACTGTAGCCATGAAATTAAAAGACGTTTGCTCCTTGGGAGGACAGCTATGGCAAACCTGGGCAGTATAATAAAAAGTAGAGACGTCATCCTGTCAATAAAAGTCCATATAGCCAAAGCAATGGTATTTGCAGTAGTAATATACGGCTGTGAGAGCTGGTCCATAAGGAAGGCCGAGCATAGAATAGATGCTTTTGAGCTGTGGTGCTGGAGAAGAATCTTGAGAGTCCCTTAGACTGCAAGAAGGTTCAATCAGTCAGTCCTAAGGGAAATAAACCCAGACTGTTCCCCAGAATGTCAGATGCTGAAACTGAAGCTCAAATACTTTGGCCACCAAATGAGAAGGGAGGACTCCCTGGAGAAGATCCTGATGCTGGAAAACACAGAAGGCAAAAGAAGAAGGGGATGGCAAAAGATGAGATGGCTGGACAGCATTACTGATGTAACAAACATGAATCTGAGCAGACTTTGGAGGATGGTGGAAGACAAGAGGGCCTGGCGTGACTGTCTATGGGGTCTCAAAGAGTTGGACTCGACTGAACAACAACAACTTCATACCCCAATCAGAACATCCGACAGAGCTATTTTGTGTGAAACGGCCGGTTCCAGCCTACGGCCCCGTTATGAAAATGCGTGGGGTACTCTGTGTATGATTGGTTTCCACTCACATTAATAAAAGGGTGATGCCCCAAGGAGAAATTTATGAATGCTTAGTGAACTTTGAATGAATGAAGAGTTCTTGCCCCCTAGTGCGGACCATCGACAAGTCTGGGATAATAGGAACTTTTTGTGTGTGCCACACTTTGGGTGTTTTCGCACTCACGTTTTACTGGCGCCACGACCCTCCTCACGCCGGCGGATCTGCAGTGATTTCGCACTAGAAGCGCCGGCGCAGCCCATTGCGCCGGCTACGTCCGTCGCTAAGCCAGCGCAAACGTTTTCCTGCATCTTTGCGATTTCCGTTTGCGCTGGCTTAGCGACGGAAGTAGCCGGCGCTTCTGGGTGCGCCGGCGCTTCTGGTGCGAAATCCATGCAGATTCGCCGGCGTCAGGAGGGTCGTGGCGCCAGTAAAACGTGAGTGCGAAAACACCCTTTGTGAATACTAAAGGATCTTATGTTTATATTTCTGAATTTACAATATATGTTTGTCAGTAATTATAGCCGTGAGCTTTGCCTTTTTCTGTCCAACTCTGCAGCCCAGCATAGTCTCCTCAGGCCTTCAGGCAGAATACCAGGGAATGAACAAGGTCCATACATAAATGCCATGAGGTAGGCAGTGACTGGATTCACTAAATAATACATTGCTGATTTGGAAGTCAGTCTTGGCTGAAAAACTGGTTATGTATAAACACTGTACCCCAGTATAAATATCACTCTGCCCGCTACCATTTCTTGCAATGCTTTTGTTTTATTATTCATCTGCGCCACAGGACGTATAGTAAGCTTGCCATTCCAAGTGGCTTCCTCTGCCTCCCTCTCCTTCACCTCCATCCTCTTTGCTTGCTAGGGCTGCCAAGCTCCCGGTCCGGGCAGGGGTTCCCCCACACAAGAGGTTCCCAACCCACTGGCCCACATTGGGCCAGCAGGGGGAACTTCCCCCAACATCGTTGGTGCGATTACGTCACACGAAAATGACATCATCACGCTGGTGTTGGCACTCCAGCTGTTCTAGGCATTTCTGGGAAAACTCCATGGTTTCCCCAGCCGTTCTAGCCATTTGGGAGGGGGAAACTCTATGGTACCTCCCAAATGGCTAGAGTGTCTGGGAAAACCATAGAGTTTTCCCGGAAATCCCTGTACGGGATATCATAAATAGATCCCTCATGGAAGGGCAATTTCCAACACAGCTTAAAGAAGCGGTGGTCCGCCCCCTCTTGAAAAAAACATTATTAGACCCGGCCCAATTGGCACACTATCAGCCGGTCTCGAATTTGCCCTTTTTGGGCAAACTTATCGAGAGGGCAGTGGCGTTGCAGCTACAGACTTTCCTGGATGATGCTTCCGTCCTTGATTCCCTTCAGTCCGGCTTCCGCCCGGGCCATGGGACGGAGACGGTGCTGGTCGCCCTAGTAGATGACCTGCAACGGCATCTGGATCGGGGCGGCTCGGCGGTACTGATGTTGTTGGACCTATCGGCAGCGTTCGATACGGTCGACCATCGGTTGCTGGCCCGCCGCCTCGCCGACGCGGGGATTCAGGGGTTAGCCTTGCAATGGCTTTCCTCTTTCCTTGAAGGTCGGGGACAGAGGGTCGCTATTGGGGACGAGCTGTCCCGTAGGCACACGCTCGATTGCGGGGTGCCTCAGGGTGCGGTTCTTTCCCCGATGTTATTTAACATCTATATGCGTCCCCTCGCCCAGATTGCCCGAAGGTACGGGCTGGGTTGTCACCAGTATGCTGATGACACCCAGCTTTATCTGCTTATGGACGACCGGCCGGTCTGCGCCTCACAAAATCTGGACCGGGCATTACAGGCTGTGGCTGGGTGGCTCAAGCAGAGCGGGCTGAGGCTAAATCCGGCAAAGACAGAGGTCCTTTGCTTGGGCCGTCGGGGTCCGGGAAGGGAAATACCCCTTCTGGTTTTTGACGGTGCGCCGCTGAAGGCGGCGCATAGGGTCAGGAGCCTGGGGGTACTTCTGGAGCCTTCCTTAACAATGGAGGCCCAGATAGCAGCCACTGCCAAGTCCGCATTTTTCTATCTTAGGCGGGCAAGGCAGCTGGCTCCCTTCCTGGAGGGCGACAATCTAGCAACGGTGATCCATGCTACGGTCACCTCGAGGTTGGACTACTGCAATGACCTCTACATGGGGCTGCCCTTGTGCCGAACCCGGAAATTGCAGCTGGTGCAGAACGCCGCCGCCCGGTTGTTATTAGGGCTCCCAAGTGGGAGCACATTCAGCCGGGACTTCGGGCTCTGCACTGGCTGCCAATATCTTACCGAGTTCGATACAAGGTGCTGGTCATTACCTTTAAAGCCCTATATGGCCTAGGACCTGCCTACCTGAGGGACCGTCTCTTCCCACACGTTCCCCAGCGAGCACTAAGATCAGGAACTCAAAACCTCCTGGTTGTCCCCAGGCCAAAGGAAGCCCGCTTGAAAGTTACAAGAAACCAGGCCTTCTCCGTAATGGCTCCATCTTGGTGGAACCAGTTGCCGGAAGAGGTAAGGGCCCTGCGGGACCTTACCCAATTCCGCAGGGCCTGTAAGACATCCCTCTTCCGGCTGGCCCACAACTAATCGGCACTGAGCACTGAGTACTGAACATCGAATACTGAACATCAAATACTGAACCTGTAACCGATGAGTGTAGCTGTAGGACCGCCGTTTGATTTTAAAGTGTATGTATATAACAAATGTTTAGATTTTTAACTGTAAATTATGAAATGTTAATTTTAATGCTTAATCTTAGATTTTATGTTAGTTTTATATGTTGTAAGCCGCCCTGACCCACCTAGTGGGAAGGGCGGGATATAAATCTTAAAAAAAAAAATGCCTAGAGCAGCTGCCGTGCTCCAGCACAATGATGTCACTTCCAGGTGACATCATCATGGCAATGATTTTGGGGAAGGTTCCCCCCACTGGCCCACATTGGGAACCTCCCGGGCAGGGGAACCCCCACCTGGACTGGGGACTTGGCAGCCCTAGCAGGCAAAGAGGAGGGAGGTGGAGGAGAGGGAGGCAGAGAAAGTCACGTGGAATGGGCTGGGGAGGGGGGGGACAGATAGAGCTGCTGGCTGCAAAATGCTAGGGTAAGGGAGAGGGAGGTGGATGGAAATCCCCCTGTTTGCATGCAAGGCGCAGTCCCTTCTTGACTCCAAAGTTTTAGGGTTAGTCACTTGCCTTGACTTGGTCACTTTCAGAGCCTCCAGCTTTTGCCCCTACCTCAGAAAGTTTCTGAGAAGTGGCAAGCCCTGCAGTGCCTGTGAAAGGGTACCCCTGACTTTTAAAATAGCCCCCCCCCCCGACTTTTAAATTCCTGGCTACGATCCTGCCCAGTAGATATTTCCCTTCCCCCCACACACTTTCTGATGACCATGAAGTGGGCGGAGGACCTCCAAATTGGGGGATCCCCTGCCCCCACCTGGGGATTGGCAAGCCTACCACAGGCAATGGGCACTCTTGGAAGCAGCTGGTTTCTAAAGTAGCTTGCAGAGCTCTCCCCTTCCTTGCAATCACCTGCAGTCACACAACTTAACAGTAATACTGCATGAACCAGCCCAAATCCAGGAGAGAAAGAAGTGAGGTTTGACAATGATTCGCTCTCTTGATAAACTGAAGAAAGCAAACTGGTCTCTCTCAACCCCACTTTTCTAATAGTAAAATGTGCTATCACTCAACACTCTCAGGGGCAGGATTAAGATATGTTCAGCCTGTAAACTATGCCAAGATCATGGTAGTGTCTACCATATTTAGGTGTTCTTTTTGTTTGTTCTTATTTATTTCATATATTGAATGATTTGTTGATTTTTGAGTTATCTTATCCTTTCCTGGGAAAAAAGTATCTGATACAAATGTTTGACTTTGTAATATATTTTATTTCTCCTTTGTATCTGTATAACTATTATATCAATAAAAATGTTTGTGGGGAAAAGTTTATGGTAATAAAAGGATTACTGAAGGAGGATAGGGAAATGGCTGAGAAGCTAAATGAATTTTTTGCCTCCGTCTTCACTGTAGAAGATGAGAACTTTTTGCCTGCCCCAGAACCACTAATTTTGGAAGGGGTGTTGAAAGACCTGTGTCAGATTGAGGTGACAAATGAGGAGGTCCTACAACTGATAGACAAATTAAAAACTAATAAGTCACCGGGTCCGGATGGCATACATCCGAGAGTTCTGAAGGAACTCAAAGTTGAACTTGTGGATCTTCTAACAAAAATCTGTAATCTTTCATTGAAATCTGCCTCCATTCCTGAGGACTGGAAGGTAGCAAATGTCACCCCCATCTTTAAAAAAGGTTCCAGAGGAGATCCGGGAAATTACAGGCCAGTCAGTCTGACTTCAATACCGGGAAAGTTGGTAGAAACCATTATCAAGGACAGAATGAGTAGGCACATTGATGAACACGGGTTATTGAGGAAGACTCAGCATGGGTTCTGTAAGGGAAGATCTTGCCTCACTAACCTGTTGCATTTCTTTGAGGGGGTGAACAAACATGTGGACAAAGGAGACCCGATAGATGTTGTTTACCTTGACTTCCAGAAAGCTTTTGATAAAGTTCCTCATCAAAGGCTCCTTAGAAAGCTTGAAAATCATGGAGTAAAAGGACAGGTCCTCTTGTGGATCAAAAACTGGCTGAGTAATAGGAAGCAGAGAGTGAGTATAAATGGGCAGTCTTCGCAGTGGAGGACGGTAAGCAGTGGGGTGCCACAGGGCTCGGTACTGGGTCCCATGCTCTTTAACTTGTTAATAAATGATTTAGAGTTGGGAGTGAGCAGTGAAGTGGCCAAGTTTGCGGATGACACTAAATTGTTCAGGGTGGTGAGAGCCAGAGAGGATTGTGAGGAACTCCAAGGGGATCTGTTGAGGCTGGGTGAGTGGGCGTCAACGTGGCAGATGCGGTTCAATGTGGCCAAGTGCAAAGAATGCACATTGGGGCTAAGAATCCCAGCTACAAATACAAGTTGATGGGGTGTGAACTGGCAGAGACTGATCAAGAGAGAGATCTTGGGGTCATGATAGATAACTCACTGAAAGTGTCAAGACAGTGTGCGTTTGCAATAAAAAAGGCCAATGCCATGCTGGGAATTATTAGGAAGGGAATTGAAAACAAATCAGCCAGTATCATAATGCCCCTGTATAAATCGATGGTGCGGTCTCATTTGGAGTACTGTGTGCAGTTCTGGTCGCCGCACCTCAAAAAAGATATTATAGCTTTAGAGAAGGTGCAGAGAAGGGCAACTAGAATGATTAAAGGGCTGGAGCACTTTCCCTATGAAGAAAGGTTGAAACGCTTGGGACTCTTTAGCTTGGAGAAACGTCGACTGCGGGGTGACATGATAGAGGTCTACAAGATAATGCATGGAATGGAGAAAGTAGAGAAAGAAGTACTTTTCTCCCTTTCTCACAATACAAGAACTCGTGGGCATTCGATGAAATTGCTGAGCAGACAGGTTAAAACGGATAAAGGGAAGTACTTCTTCACCCAAAGGGTGATTAACATGTGGAATTCACTGCCACAGGAGGTGGTGGCGGCCACAAGTATAGCCACCTTCAAGAGGGGTTTAGATAAAAATATGGAGCAGAGGTCCATCAGTGGCTATTAGCCACAGTGTATGTGTGTATATAACATTTTTTGCCACTGTGTGACACAGAGTGTTGGACTTGATGGGCCGTTGGCCTGATCCAACATGGCTTCTCTTATGTTCTTATGTTCTTATCACAGCACCACTACACACACACAAAAAGTATTTCAGTCATTTTAGTATTATTTTTTAATTTAGAGGCCTCTCATAATCTGAAGCCTTAAACTGTAGTTTACTTAGTTTGCTCAGAAACCCAGCTCTGAACTGTCTTCCCCAGGCAAGAAGCTAGTTCAGAGCTATGAAATGGCAGGATCTGTTTCATCCAAGATACATTGGAATGACTAGTTGAGAAGGCAAGCCTGCAGTTGTCATGGGAACAGAGTTGTAAACAGTAGTATGAGTTGTCCAATCAGGACTCCCTGTCACAGGCACAACTGTGTCATAGCTGGCTCCTGCCCACGTTCTCAGCCCCTCCTGATGAGCTACTAAAAAAATTCATTACAGTTCCATCACAACAGTTGGTTGTTGTTTCCAAATAAGACAATCTATTTGATTCAGAAAAACACCAAAGCAAATAATTTGTCTCGTAACAAGCTGGCAGAAGAATCCTGTTGACAGGAAGAAGGGGAGGAGAAAGGAGGGGATGGAGCAGGAAAGGAATGGCTGTAGGCTTACAAAATGAACTAACTAATCATTGCTGTTCAGCCAACCTGAATGAATACACAACACTACTGAAAAGGAAACAAGACAAACACGAGGAACCTGTATGGCAGCACAAACTTTTTCATCTCCACTTTTTGTTTCCTTCTGTTTATTGTGCAACCTTCTTTCCCCAAGGCCCAGGAACTTGGATATTTTGCCTCTCCGCATCTGAAGCTGCAAAACATAACATACCCTCAGCAGATGCCAATTTTTTGCAGCATGAATGGTGCCGGGTTCTCATGCTTAGTTCGCTTAAATCATCTTTTTGACTGAACCAAAATTTGTTCAAATCTGTGGGGCAGAAGAGTTGAGAATGACAACACTGTTTTGGCTCACAAATCAAAGCAGGTAAACCTTGAAGCAGAGTTCAGGCATCAGGGATGCAAAATGATTAGCTGAAAACACATGGCATGGCTCTAGACAACTTTACCAGGCCTGATATTCTGGCAATACCAACATATTTTCCAACTTGACAGTAGGTATATAGGTAGCCTATAGATGGATTCTGTATAGAACTGTATGGTATGCTTTTGGTTGGGAAAAGAGCACAGGAAGCTAATTAGAGAACACTAAGAAGCAATAACTTTTCTTTACAGGGCTGAGCAGTGCCAATCCTGCCCATGGTATGCACATATTTCTTTGGCTCAACTACCATCTCACATTTTCTGCACAGGAGTAGTATGTGAGAGTTTCTTCCAAAGGCAAACACTAACTCCTTGGGACTATTTCAGGTTAAGAAAATGGTGTTTTGGGGACAGGAGAGGCTTAAACCTTTTCTCCCCACATGGCATGGTCCTAATCTAAATTAGACTTGTGTACACCCAGGAATTAAGTTCCCAGTGGGGAGCTCCTGGAATATGTATTAAAACCCATAAAAGGGTTGGGCTCACTTGTATCTCTGCAGACACTATGTCTTATTTCACATACAATTTCAATCTCCATTTCTCACACAGGAGTGGACATATATCCATCCTATACTTATTAATCACATACAAAGAACTTCAGCAATCTCATGAAACATATTGCCCTTCTGTCAGTCATGTGCACACACACACAAACACACCCTTCACTATTGAGACTGGCATAGAATAGTGTGCAGTTCACACAACACTATTCAGAAAGCCCCAAAATAACTGACTTGCACAGCAACTGCAAGCAGTATAAATCTATCTGCGCAACTCCCTCCTCCCCTCTCACTAATGTGCAAGTTTTCTAATAGTAAGAAATAGTAATAGGAAGCAGCATTTACTAATTGGAGCCCAGCCTGCAACTTGAAGCAATGCAGGCACAACTTTAGCACCTATATGTAAGAACTAAGTCTTTTTGGCAGTAGGGTTCTTGTGATCCTCCAGCAGGGAATTGGATTTCTCTTGGAATCAGAACTAATTTCCAGATAGCAGAGATCAGTTCTCCTGGAGAAAACAGCAGCTGCAGAGGAAAAGCTCTATGGTATACCATATAATCCAGGTGAAATTGCACCACAAATTACCCTTTCCACAGGCATTGTCCCCAAATCCCTAGGAATTTTCCAGCCTAGAACTGGCAACCATATTTTGCAACCTGGATTTTAATACCACTTCTTTATTCCACTGCACTGTTGTTAGTTATGCTTTTTAAAAAAAGATTCTAGACCCCACACCCATTAAAAAACTATGGACATATTTGTTCTAGATGTTTACCTCTAGAAATACTACTGGATCCACTCTATTGCTAGTATGCTGTGGTGAATAGACTAGAGCAGGGGTGGCCAAGGGTAGCTCTCCAGATGTTTTTTGCCTACAACTCCCATCAGTCCCAGCCAGCATGGCCAATTGATTTGGGTTCAAATTTTTGCTTAGTTATGAAGCCTGCTGGGCTTTTGGGGCCAGCCTTTATCTTGAAGTCCAACCTACGTCACAGGATCATTGTGAAGATCAAAGAGAGCCCTACTTTAGTCACACTCAAGAAGGTCGGAGTACCAAACATGATTAATAAATAAGTATGGCACTTGACCACTGGAAGTTTGGTGACAGATTATACAGAAGGCCACAACATGGATCTACCCAAAAGGCCTGTTGCTAGGGGCTAGTGAGATACTCTAGGTGAGATACTTTGAATACTGCAAGTGATATATAAATGTTAATATTATATTACTGAAGTTAGTGCTACAGGGGACTTTTAGTGTATCAAAAGATTGCAAAAACTAACATTAACAGAATTTGTGTCTCAATAATTCCCGTTGACATGAGCTAGCATGTCATCTCTTCTAACAGAGAATACTGTCTCCAATTATTAATCCCATCTTGGCCACCATTAACAGAACTGGACTAATGGGGAGAGTTCCATAATGAGATAAGGTGAGGCAGTGGCCTTGAGCAGGCCCCGAGATGGCCTCAGTTCTCCTGGAAATAATGGAGGGTGGACTATGACTAATTCCCCACTAGCCTTGTCCTGATCTCACACTCCTCTTCTCTGCAGGGCTTCCATCTAATTTCACACAAGCTGCCGGGGTTGCAACTTAGCACAGCACCAGAAACTGGGTTATAGAGGATCTTGCTTGCCACCTGAAAGAGGCAGAGTGAGTTGCAGCCCTGGGGCAGCTTGTGCAAAATCGGAAGGAAGCCCCACAGAGAAGAGGAGTGTGAGACCAGGACAAGGCTAGTGGGGAATCGGCCTATGGCATTTTACCCAACTGAGGGTACAATGTCCTCCCCAGACCCCATCCACAAGTCCCTAGGAGTTTCCCAACATGGATCTGGCAACCCTAACCTCCTGCCTATGGCCAAGGGGGCCTTGGCAATCCTAGGCAGGCCATTTTGGGGTGGAGCAGCTCCCATTGCCACCACTGCCTCTCTCCCTTCTAAAAATTCCAGTATCCCCTTCTGTACATGTGGCGTTTACCCTGTTGTGTTTAAAGCTGCTTGGAGAGCAACAGGAGGAGGAACACTAGCTGTTCTGAGCAGAGATGGCAGGGATGATGAAAAGCATTTTGGGTAGCCTCAGCCAGCACATCTTTCTGAGCAGCTATTGGGAATCATCAACAGGGAACAACAATTGACCCCATAAAAGAAAATGTCATTCTCTTGAAAATGGCACATAGAAGAAAGAAGATGAGAAGATGATCTTGTCATTCTGATAACTGGTAGGATCTAATAGTGCAAGATCTCCCCTAGCCCATCTGTACTCATAAGCTAGTATTCTTCTAGTTAAGGGCAAAAAATACCAGTTTATTGACTTCTTAGGATGTTGCTGTAGCATGGTACACAGAAGGCCTGGTACACCCAGGATCTCCATAACTGACTGCACATGTGGCACTCTCTGGAAAAGAAGAACAGTGCAAAGCATTGTTGGGGGGCACTATAAATAACAGCTATTATTACACAGCGGAGACCCTCCTAATCTCTTCTTTAACCAGCACCTTATAACTGTTGGATTACATGGAGAAACAGAAGAAAACTATCCCTAAACCTTACAGTGGGACAGAATGATCAATTTAAACAGGGTAGCATTGTCCCCACTTGCTTCCTGCTTTCTGCTTGTGCCTTTGGTAGAAAATGTACTCTTCTGAATGGAACCCATAGAGCCAAAAAGAACCCAGACACCACTTGCCTGTGCAGCTTCTGTTGACAAGGAATTCCCAACAGTGCAAGCCAATTCGTGGGAAGGGCGGGATATAAATTCTAAATAAATAAAAAAAAATTCATTCTGGAGTAATCTATGGTAACATATGCTTGGGCTAGCCCTGCAATTGATGATGGCTATGTCTGTCATCCCCAACCTGTATTGTGAGGCAGGTGGGCTGCCTCCGGAATGGTCTGTGCACATGTTTGCCTGGGATTGGGACAGGTGTTTCACCTTAGTTAACCTTCTTTATAGCAGCCAGTTCTCATGGGAATGCATTGTTACCCAAGCAGTCATGTGCCTTGAGTGACACTAAATTCTATGGATTCTGTTATCTCTGAACTACAGGTGTATTTGTTTTTAAAAAAAAAACCTTGCTTTTGAGCTAAGAGGCTTACAGGGTGCAACTACAAAGTGTGTGTAAGAGTGACAGAGAGAAAACTGGTATGCATTGCATGTTCTTTTCTGCTATCATCCAAGAACATTTTCAAGAGATATCCCAGATTGGAATTAGTTTAGCTGATAAATAAGAGTGATGAATAACAAGGAAAGACAATGGTCAAATTCCATCCATCCATCAGCCAGGGACAATTTCAGAAGCCTAAGATATATATCACCTAACGTCCGTGCACAGTAGTATTTGTCTACCTGGCCTTTTACACTAAGCCTCTGAATATCAGAGCCAGGAGGCAACATCAGGGGGAAGGCCTCAGTCTCTATGCCCTGTTGTAGGACATCCAGACAAACTGGTTGGCCACTGTGTGAGACAACAGGATGCTGGAGCAGATGAATCACTGGTCTGATCCAGCAGGGCTCTTCTTATGTTCTTACAGGTTCATCATTCTGCTTCACTTACACTAATGACAAATGGAATCACTGTTTCCATGGGCTAGGTTTGAACCTTGGGTAGCAGGTTTGTGAATGAACTTTGGGGATCCTCAGGCTTCTTGTGGTGAAAGCTCTCTCCATTCCTTCCACTCACATATGGCTTGATAGAACAAAATCTGAGTCCAACAAACAAGCAAACCTTAATTCTGGTTATAGCTTTTGCACATGCACACTTCATCAGAAGAAGCGCATGCACTATAAATTTATACCCAGAATTAAACCATGTTGGTCTTAAAGGTGCCATTGGACTCAAACTTTGTTCAGATCAGACAAACACGCCTACCCACCTGAATATGACTTAGTAATTAGATAATTTCAGGTTTCTAGCAAATAGTTAAAAGAATACTGTACCTCAGTAAAATAAAACAGGAGTCTGGGGACACCATCAAGGCTAACAAAATTTATTTCAATATTGTTCATGAGTCAGAGTTCATGACACGCTGTAAACTTACAGTATGTGGAGTTTTGTCTCCATGATACAATTATTTGGAAAATTAGCCAGGCTGGGATCAAAACACTGAAATAAAAATAATACAGGTGTGATGGTATTTGTGTGTAAGGATATTGAGTTCTCCTTCACATGGGCCATTTTGTTGTTACTTGAAAGAAAAGCAGAACAGAAATTAAATACAGAAAGAGACAACTAGTTCAAATAACCCAATTCATATGACAAAAAATGATACAAATTCATTTTTTACTGTATCTTTCAATTATTTCATTCATATATTTAGAATATGTAAAGCATGGTCAGTTATAATTATCTAATCTAATTATCTAATACCTTTAAGTTCCTCACATCATCAGCATTTCGTAAACATAATTAGCACAATGGCCTCTGCAACATTCAAGCATGCATGAAACTGCATTCCACATTTTTGCAGCCTTTTCAGGTCAAGGAATTTGTAGCAATAAATGCTTTACAATTACTAATTTGTTGGTTGCACCTACCCCTTCAAAGTACCAGGGATGTCATATTTCCACTGTACTCAGCTATCCATTAGGGCTGCAACTGCCACCAGCATTTGCTTGTGTTAAGAAATTTATATCCAGCTTTATAACTCAAACAAGCACTCAAGGCACCTTACTCCTTGAGTCTTTGTCAAAAAGGTGGATTATAAATGCTGTAAAATAAATGTATAAATCACAAGAATACAAAATTAGTTAAAGTATCAAATACAAAAGCTGTGACGCATTTAAAAACCTGGGGAGATAAAATATTAACTGAATACTTTCAAAGACTCTCTGAGATAACTTTGTCTTCAGGTATCTTTAAAAGAGCCCCGTGGCACAGAGTGGTAAAGTTGCAGTACTGCAGTCCTAAACCCTGCTCATGACCTGAGTTTGATCCTGGTGGAAGCTGGGTTCAGGTAGCCCACTCAAGGTTGACTCAGCCTTCCATCCTTCCGAGGTCAGTCAAATGAGTACCCAGCTTTGTGGGGGGAAAGTGTAGATGACTGGGGAATGTGATGGCAAACCACCTCGTAAAAAGTCTGCCATGAAAATGTTGTGAAAGCAACATCACCCCAGAGTCAGAAACGACTGGTACTTGCACAGGGGAGTACCTTTACCTTTTTTTTCCCTTTAAAAGTCCTACAAAGACAGGATGTGAGCCAGGCATACCTCCTCCTGGGGCAGGAATTCCACAAGGGCAAAGACTGCCAAAGAAACCAGAACAGTCAGATAGAATGTATACACTGGTGAATCTGATACTATTTTGAGAGTTGGAGCTGGAGAGTGTGCCCTAGAAATAATTCCGTATCCCCATGCCCATCATTCCAAGACACTATTTAGGGCTGGTGGGGGTGGTCTTCTCTTCTCCCTGCTCCTCCCATACATCCAACCAAAAGTGATTTTTCCACTCATTTTCATTTATGCACAACTCACTGCTTTTATACAGTGACTTACTGTCATATAAACAATTCAATGGGTCAAGGTATTAGATATTCACAAATGAGGGACCTGCAAGGACTTGTGGGGGGAGCATTTCATTCCTCCCATATCATCTTTAGCTTTTCTGAAAACCCCATACCTTCTCCCCTTTTTACTTCCTCCTTTCCACCCACCAGCCAACCTACCTTTGCCCCCCTTCAGCTTTCCTTCCTTCCCTCCAGGCCCATAGCCAGAATTTTAAAAGCTGAGGGGCGTGTAAAAAAAAAGTCAGGGGACACTTAGCGGCTCCCCTCCCCCGACTGCCACAACTCAGGATGCCCAACTCAGGGTGTCTAACCTTCCCTCCAGCCCTCCCATCACCACCACTACTTGAGGGCCCTTTAAGTGGCATGGGAAGGGCAGCAGCTGTGCAATTTAAATTGTTGGGAGAGGGAGGGGGTGTCCCCCAGCCTCTCAGGTTTCACCCCTGGAGGGGGAGGGAAGGAAGGTTGGGGCACCCATCAGGAAGTCAAGGGACAGGGCCCCCACAGCCCCCCCCCATAGCTACACACCTGCTTCCCTCCCCCCGGCAACCTCTCCCCAGGAATACTATGGCCAGTTGTGTGGTGGGGTTGGCAAGAGACAGCCTGCAAAGACTTGTGGGGACACCTCATTTCCCCCAGGGTCCACCACCCGAAAGGATTTCCCTCCCAGCAGCACCCATATCCTCATTTTTCACTGCCTCATTCCCCCTTCTCAGACTTTTACCAACCTACCTTTTATCTGCCACTCATCTTTAACTATATCTATTATTTACTTCATTTTTATACTGCCTTTCTTCACAGTGGGGACCAAAGCAGCTTATATCATTCTCCTCTCCTCATTTTCTCCACACAAACCCTGTGAGGTGGTTTAATCTAGGGGTCATTTCATAGAAAAAGAGATGCTGGAGCTCATTTGCATAACTCATTTGCATATGCCACACACCCCTGACATCACCGGAAGGTGTACTAAATTATATCAGCTCAGCACCTATGTTAAAATGCTTCTTGAATTATAAGTGTCATAACAAAAACCTTACTCCCAGCATACTTTTAAAATTACTTTCTCCTATGTGGCCCCAGTGGCATGATGATTTCCATCTGTCTGCTTTATATGTTTTGGTTATTTTCCCATTTTTTGTGGGGGAAAATATTAAGGAAGTTTGCCAAATCTTAAGAGTTCAGCAAAATTTTCACAGGGAGTTTGAACAATGGAGCCCAGAAGGAAGATGTTTTGTTTTGTTTTTGTTTTTTTTGGGGGGGGGGGTTAAGAAAGAGCACAGTAAAATGTAGAGGTTCCAGAGCTCCGCTTGTGTGAACTCCTGCTCAAAATGAGGCCTGATTTAATCTGAAAGCGTATAACTGCTCAAGGTTGCCAGTCCATGGCAGACTGGTGTTCTGAACCTGAGTCTCCCAGACCCTAGTCTGAAGCTCTAACCACTATACCACACTAGCAGTCATAAGGTGGCTGCTGCCAGGACCGGATCTACATGTTTTTTGAGGTGAGGGCAAAATTCAAAAATGCCGCCCTCTTATGGGTCATTATATCTTATGATCCCATAGAATACATAGAATACAATGGACTCCATACCCAATTTGGTGCCCCCTTCTATCAGCGCCCGGGGCAAGCATCCCCCTCTGCCCCCCCCCAAGATCTGGCCCTGGCTGCTGCAGTTGAGCAACAGCAAGTTATTGCAAGACATAAAAAAGTCAACATACCACACCACAGCATAATGCTCTTAAAAGACACTGCTTGTTTTTGCAAATTCATCCTGAGCATAGCTCAGTCCTTTAAATCTTGCAAATCTTCTGCATCCATCAGCTGAAATGGCACCTCTGCCATCTTCGGCACTTATGTGCAATGTTTCTAGTGAGAAGTGACATAGAAGCCCACTCTCCTCCCACCACCCACCATGTTGTATTCTTATCATTTCTAAAGTTAACAAAGAAAAAATAGCTTTTTAGTTAATCCCTTCCATACTACTGGAGCTCTTAAAAGAAAACTATTAGTAAACATAAGGTCTAATCCTAAAAGGGGTGCTTTTAACAAATGTTTTCACAGCCAGGAAAAGTGTCTCCCTTCTTTTCTGTGATATTTTTGTCAGAATACACTGAAAAAGGATGAAAGTGTTTGCTCAATGCTTGGTGAAGGCTGCTTCATTTACCCTCAGGGATGACAGCACATATCCAAATCTGACTGCCTGCATATCATCAGACAGCATTTCATTCACTACCTGATCCTTGATTAACTGGAAAGGCACACATGACTATTCCCAGTACCCAGAACCTCAGGTTGCCAATCCTCAGGTTTGGTCAGGGTCATCAGAAAGCATAAGGGGGGGGGGGGGAGAATGTCTGTGCTGGGCACACCATTATTCTCTATGGAGACCAGTTTGCATAGAGTATGGAAAACTTATCTGTGGATATCTGGGGCTGGAGGTTAGGTAGTGGCACCAAATTTTCAACATAGCATATGATGCCTCTCCTCAACGTCCCCCTCCAAGTTTAAAAAAGATTGTACCAGGAGGTCCAATTCCATGAGCCCCAAAAGAAGGTGCCCTCATCCTTCATTATTTCCAATGGACATATTTAAAAGGAGCACAATCCCTTTAAATGTGATGACCAGAACTCCCTTTGGAGGTCACTTGTGATGGTCACAACCTTGCTCCTGGCTCCACCCCCAAAGTCTTCTGACTCCACCCTCAAAGACACCAGATATTTCTTGAGTTGGACCTGGCAACCCTACCAGGACCAAAATAAAAGGGGAGGTATGCAGTAAAAGCAGGTTAGAGAAACAGCAGCAAGCAAGCTTGAAACAGGAGAACATAATCATAATTGGAGAAGGGGTATTTTTCTTCCCCCAAATGTAATGCACTGAAGTTGGAGACGTTCAGATGGCAACATGCTTTATTAGCGAGTACATCACAAAGACAACATGGCGGGGCCGGGGCCCCTGCTATATACATTTTCCGGAACAACCTTCTTTCTAGTCAGGTCCAATCCTGGCCAGTTAAACTTCCCGCCGCTGATCGTCATAGGCGGGCTGCATTCGTCCCTTCCAGCCACCGCCCACAGATGCACTGTGCTGTACTTTCCGGGACGAACGCCAGACACAACACTCTTCCCCCTCTCGTTTAAGATACATAGTCTTTCAAATGAGTGGGTGGCTGCAGCTCTCTGAGCGACCGCCGAGGTTCGATCTGGGGAGCTGTGGCTGCTGCCTGGGGTTCTGTAACCGCTGGTTCCTCACTTTGGGCTGTGGTCAGCAGAGCATTGTCTGGAGTCTGCAGAGGTATCTCCCCCACCCTGTACTGCTCCTCCACCAGCGAATCTGGCGAGCTTGGCAGGGTTGCTTCTTGTGGTGGCCCCATGCTCTCCCCGTTCCCCACTCCCCCTGGCCCTGCTGGTTCCTCCAGCAGGGTGTGGCAGCAGAGTTGGTCTATGTGTCTGTGAAGGAGCTGCCCAATTTCCCACGAGACCTCGTGTGAGCGGGACCCAGTGAGCTGCAACACCCAAGCTGGTATCCAATCCGGCCCGCTCGCAAAGTTCTTGGCATAGACCGGATCCCCCGGAAAGAACCCCCTAGTGACCTCCCTGGTCTTGGGGGAGCTGCGGAGGTCCAGGGCCCAGTCAGGGTGTAACCTATTGAGCCGGGTGGTTAACCGCCTGCCCATGAGTAACTCGGCAGGGCTTATGCCCATAGCCGGGTTGGGATTGATCCTGTTCCCAAACAGGAAGACGGACAGTTGGTGGTCCCAATCCCCTTAGACTATGCAACCCAGGGCCTCCTTGGTTGTGCAAACCATGCGCTGCACTTGGCCATTAGTGGCCAGGTGAAAGGGAGCAGACCATATGTGGTGAACGAGGTACCTATTCAGGAATTCCTGGAACTCCCGGGAGGTATATGCAGTGCCGTTGTCTGTCACTACGGTGTCCGGGATTCTGTAGGTGTAAAAAACCCTCCATAAGGCTCTGACTGCAGCAGTGGCGGAGGTGGAAGCAACTGGGATGACCTCCAGCCACTTCATGTAAGCATCCACCAAGATAAAGAATATTTGCCCCTGGTATGGTCCCGCAAAGTCTAAGTGCAGCCGGGACCACAGCACCCAATTGGATTCCCAGCGTTGAATGGGGGCGTCCGGCGGATTTGGCCAGGACTCTTGGCAGGGTGGGCACCTCCTAACCCACCCCTCTATCTCTTCATCCATTCCCAGCCACCATACATAGCTCCGCGCCAGAGCTTTCATACGCACTATCCCCGGGTGCATCTCATGTAAGGCTTCGAGCACTTGCTTCCGGAGTAGGGGAGGGACCACCACCCTGCTGCCCCAAAGAATACACCCTTTGTGTAAGGAGAGTTCTTCCTGGTGGGAAACAAATGGTCTGAATTCAGCGTCCAATTTGCCCGTGGGCTAACCCCTCCCCACCCAGTTTGAAATGCATGCAAGGATGCAGTCTCTGCCCGTGGACCTGGCTACCTCCGCTGCGTGGAGGGCCCGCTCCGGTAGAGACTCCAGGAGCATCACGTGGTGGGCTGGGGCCGGATCTGGGTCCATCTCCGGTAGCGGAAGGTGGCTGAGGGCGCCTGCGTGGCCCATTAGCTTGTCGGGGCAGTAGATGAGCTTGTAGGTGTATGAGTTGAGGAACTTGTTCCACTGCAGGACCTGCTGCGACAGGATCTGCGGTGTCTGGCAGTCTGGGGCAAGTAGGCTGAGCAATGGCTTTTGGTCTGTGGCAATCGTGAAGTGCCTATCATACAGGTAGTTGTTGAATTTGTATACGCCTGCCACGATTGTCAATGCCTCTTTATCTATTTGGGCATAGTTGCGCTCAGCCTGGGTCAAAGTGCGAGAGTAATAAGCCACAGGGACCTCTCTCCCGTCTGGGAGTTGGTGGCCCAGGATTGCGCCCACTCTGTAAGAGGAAGCATCGAATGCTACAATCACAGGGTGGGATTCGGCAAAATGGTGGAGTACCTCATTTGAAACCATGTTGTTCTTGACCACCTGGAAGGCCGCGACCTGCTTTTTTCTCCAGACCTATGGGGTGCCCTTATCTAGGTGTCTGTGTAAGGGTTTGGCCAGGGCTGCTTTGTGGGGCAAGAATGAGTGGTAACAGTTCAGGAGCCCCCAAAAACTTCGTAGCTCCGCTTTGCACGTGGGGGCTGGGGCCTGTACTATCGCCCTGATCTTGTCGGCCGCTAGGTGAATTCTTGTGGCGTCCACCGCAAACCCCAGGAACTCCACCCTTGGCACCCCAAGTGAGCACTTCTCCCGCTTCACCTTGAGACCCGCATTCTGGAAATGGCGGATCACCTCTCGAAGGCGGCGGCAGAACTCTTTTGGTGCCGCTATCAAAACATCATTGAAAAAGGGTTGTACTACAGAAATCCCTTTAAGGAGAGAGTGCATTAAGCTTTGGAAAATTCCTGGAGCCACACTGACCCCAAATTGTAGCCTCCGCACCTTGAAAGCACCCCGGTGCATAACGATGGTCTGGGCCTCAGCTGTTTGCTCATCCTCCAGAAGTTGTTGGTATGCTTGGGCCAAATCCAACTTCCCAAAAATCTTTGAATCGGCCAGGAAGGGAAGGACATGGCTGGTCCTGTAGTGTTTTATTGATTGTGCATTTGTAGTCTGCACAGATGCACACGTCTCTATTTGGCTTGACTGGGGTGACTATGGGGGTTCCCCAAGTGGCGTGGGAGATGGGCTCTAGCACCCCCTGGGCCACAAGGCGGTCCAGTTCGGCTTCAATATTTAGCTTAAGTGCAAACGGAATCCACTGAGCCTTCAGCCTTAAGGGCCTAACCATGGGGTCCAGCTGCAACGCAATAAGTGGCCCCTTCTACATTCCCAGAGCCCTATTAAATACTTTCAGGAACTCCCAGGACATTTGGTCGAAATTGTGGGCCTGTATGTGGTCCGCCCCTACAATTTTGATGCCCATGGGTTTAAACCAAGCCAATCCCAATAGGGTGGTGAGCCGGCGCTTTACCACAAGTATGTCCAGGACCCCTTTAAAACTTTTGAACTCAACCCTAACTCTAGCCCATCCCATGATCTGCACTGGATTCTTTTGAAAGTCCCGCAATATGAACTCTGCGGGTCACAGGATCAGCTGGTTGAGGGGGCAGTGTATACTGAGGGTCTCCTCCAAAATAATGGAGATGGAGGATTCCATGTTCAATTCCATCAGGCAGGGATCCCCCTTGATCAAGACCTGCACTTTGACTTTGTCAGGGGTCTCCTGAGGCAAGTTCATTACCTGGATGTTGTTTGCAGCCGTCGTGTGTGCATCTGTCGCATCGTGGTGTGCAGACTGAGGCCTCCTGTTGGTTCTGGCCCTGCAAGCTCGGGCAATGTGCCCCACTTTTCCACAGCTTCTGCACTCCACGTTACAATAGCGTCTTGGCGCTCGTGTGGGTCCCCACAGCTGGCGCACTTGGTGCTTGGCTTCTCCGCTGCCCATGGTCGGTTTGATGTTTTCAACCCGCTGCATAGCTGGCAGTGAAGCTGGTGTGCCCCTTCCTTGTCAGAACCGTCCGACATCAAGGCAGTGACGGCCTGGTGCACAGAAGGGCTGGTGTGTCTCTGTTCAAAGGCAGTTGCCTGTCAGAGCAAATTCACGAGGTCGATGTCTTCGTCCTTGTATGCTAGCAACTTTCAGCGCATTTTCCCTCCCAGATGCCAACCATGAATTGGTCCAGCAGGATCTCTTCCAGGTCCCCCGTGAAATCGCATCTCAGGGCTAATCCATGGAGCTCTGCAAGATACTCGGTGGCGAATTCAGCTTGTCTCTGCTGTCTCGTGTAGAACGTACGCCTGCGTGTGAGACGGGACGGCTGTGGCGCCATGTGGTTCGTCATTGCCTTGACCAGTTGGTCATAGGTGGCCCTTGCGAGGGTGGTTGGTGCAATGAGTCGCTTCATCAGCTGCATGGTCTCCACCCCGCACGAGCTCAGGAGAAGCCCCTTCTTCTTGGTCGCTGCCTCCATTTTGAGTAGCTCTATATAGTAGCTGATTTGGTCCACCCATGATTCCCATAAGTCGGGCCGGGTGTCGTTGAATGCCGGTAGGGTTTGTCTGGGAGCAGTAGCCATGGCCTCAGCCGCAGAAGCACTAGAGCTCGGAGCGCTGGAGTCTGTAGGCTGCTCTCTGCTCACTGGAATCCCACCTTCATTACCAGTGTAATGTACTGAAGTCGGAGACATTCAGATGACAACATGCTTTATTAGTGAGTACATCACAAAGACAACATGGCGGGGCCCCTGTTATGTATATTTCCCGGAACAACCTTCTTCCTAGTCAGGTCCAATCCTGGCCAGTTAAACTTCCCACTGCTGATCATCATAGGCGGGCTGCGTTCGTCCCTTCCAGGCACCGCCCACAGGTGCACTCTGCTGTACTTTCCGGGATGAACGCCAGACACAACACCCAAACATCACCTTCACCCACAAAACTGAAATATGCAAAAGACTGTTGCATCCCTAGGAAACAGCTTAAATACTGTCTGCTCCTTGCTGCAGCAATACAAACATTTAAAAATTATATGTACTCCTATAATGTGTTTCCTGTTAAAATCATGGTGACCCCCCACGCATTCCACTGAGACTGAAGTTATCATCATACTACTGCTGATGAACCAAGTCTTGGACAAGTAGGGTGTTAGAAAGAAAAGTCTAAGATTCCTTATTAGTGCTATTGTAATTGTACTGTGTTTTTTGGATAAACCCTTAGGGCAAGTGTCTTCTCCTTTTGGCAATTTGATTAGATACGCACACAAATCCAGAGGATGTAGAAAGCTGGGTATCAAATCTTTAAGTTCAACAACTAATTTAAAACAGCTTTAAAAGTGATGAATGGCACTTAAAAGAGTTTAGGTTTGGCCAGTACATCCTGTATGTAGGACAGAATGCTGTAGTGTCTGTGTCGTTTGAAACATTTAGCTGGGAACTTCCTGTGCAACCACCCCAAAACACCACCCCGCACCAATTCCTCCCTGACCAGACATGACTCTGGGCAACAAGATTCTGATATTTTCTAATTTTCCTGGCAGAAAGTAAAAGAGGCGAGACCCAGGAAACTTAAGAGGGCATGGAAGCAAGGCAGCCACTGCCAGCAAGCGAGTCAAAGGAAGTATTCAGAAAAGGGGCTGGCACCCCGCCCAGCCTACACCAGTGTTTACAGCTATAATTGAATGAACAAATGGAATAATTCAGTGGTTGTGGCAGTAGAGAACATCCCACTTCCCCCCCCCCCCCCAGAACATGCAACACATTTCAGGCATATCCATGAAGTTATAACACATGCTCCATACCATGAGTTCATATATTATTTGCTACCACTTAACATTTCACTAGTCCAAGGCAAAGCAGCAGTTCACAATCTAAAACTCCATGCTCCATACCATGAGTTCATATATTATTTGCTACCACTTAACATTTCACTAGTCCAAGGCAAAGCAGCAGTTCACAATCTAAAACTTAAGCCTTCGATGACTGGATATGACAGTGGGAAACCATGCAATGCCAGGCAGGTCTGATTATCCCTGTTAGATTTATTTATTGAAATGTCTTTCCCCTTTCTTTTTGTCCATGGCAATTGACATTGGTAAATTGTGGGGGTGGGAGTATTTTCATATTCCAAATGTTCAACATGTAAATTCTAATACAACTCATTAATCACAAGATTAAAACAGAGTTAAGCCCCAGTTTTAAATATAATTTAAAAACTAATTTAAAGAAAAATACTACTTACAAAAACATAACACCTGAATAGGGAGCAACATAAAGCAGAGTCAACCAGCTAAGCCAGTTACCCAAAAGCCTTCCTAAAAAAGGCAAATCTTGACAGACATCTGAAGCACGCAAAGGAAACAGCCAGATCCATCTACCTGGGGAGTATGATGTGGTGGTGGTATATTGCCAAGAGTATAGGGTATGCACTTTGATTCAATATCAAGACTAACTACTTACATATCATCAAAAGGTGGATATGGGCTAAACAAATTACATATAACTCTATACTGCGTGCAGTTCTTCTCCAACACTTTTGACACCATAAATGACATGGGAGGCTGCATTCTGAAGCAGACAACAAGCAGCACCTCATATATTTTTCCTATGTAAAAATGCATTCCAAATTCCTTTCTGCCCTTCTGGGGAAAGACATACGTAAAAACGGTATGTAACATCAGCTGTAACTTGCTTCTAGTGTAGAATACTTGACCAGAAGCTACAGGCAATCCAAATTCCCTAGAGCATATAACATGTTTGGAAACATATGTCACTCGTATTTACGCTTTTTGTTTTCAAAGTATGCTTAAAATATCTTTGGTGTGCACCACTAACAAACAAACCAAGCTCTGGCTGAGACTTCCATTTCTACAGTGACAGGATTTCAATATACAACACAGTTCAGATGACCTTGATCCTATTTTTCTATTGCCTCCATCATTGCTGCATGCATCCAGACTTTCTTTCTGTAAAAACATTAGAACATCTGAAATTGTTTGCAACTGTCAGAGTGTACAAATTAAGTGCAAGTATGCTAGGGCTGCCAAGCCCCCGGTCTGGGTGGGGAATCCCCCACCCCAGAAGTTCCCAACCTGCCAGCTCACATTGGGCTGGTGGGGGGAACCTCCCCCTGTGTCACCAGTGTGATGACGTCACTCACAAGTATCTATTATACCATAGAGTTTTACCTTCCAAATGGCTAGAGCACCTGGAAAAACCATAGAGATTTTCCGGATACGCCTAGAGCAACCCCGCGTTCACCCTGCCATTTTGATGATGTCACTTCCAGGAGATGTCATTTCGTTGCACGTGCAAATGTCCGCCGCCAGGGCTTGAAGAGGACTTGGCAACCCTAACATATGCTAATCTGTGGCTATATGTACTCCAGCACAGACTGCTACTAGGCAGGAGTATACCACTTAAAGACCATGGCATCAACATAAAACTACAGAGTAACACCTCATCCAAATGTTAATTATTCATACAAGAGAAAACATTCAACAATAATTATGCTCAGTTGGCAGCAACTCTCATGGTTTGGCAGGAGAAGGGCAAAAAGGTGGCTTTTATAAGAGGCAGCAGAGAACTCTCTTCATAACAGCATTACAAGAAGGCACTCTGCGTGTTCACAATGCTAAACAAACATTAATTTCATACAGCACAGAATTAATCACCACAGCCCCTCTTCGCCATGCAGAGAAAGTGGGACAGTGAGACATTTGGCACACAGATTAAAGGGGCAGGCAATAACTGCCTTCCTAAATCACAGACCAATCCAATAATTGCTGTCTTCACTGTGCAAGCAATGGCTGTGTTGTGATGGATTAACCTCCTCTTTTCTGTTGTAAAAGTCACTGCAACGTTCCATGTGAGTATCTTGCCTCACCAAAACTCAATTCCATACTACTCAGTATCTCAAATCCACATGATCCTGGGGAAACAAGAACATTTCAATAAGCCCTCCCTCTTCTGGTTGGTCAAAGATAACCCTCCTCCTTCCAATTAGGGTTGCCAGTCCCCAGGTGGGGGCAGGGGATCCCCCCGGTTTGGAGCCCCCCCCCCCCGTTTCAGGGTCGTCAGAAAGCGGGGGGAGGGGAAGGAAATGCCTGCTGGGTCTATTATTCCCTATGGAGATTTATTCCCATAGAAAATCATGGAGAATTGATCCACGGGTATCTGGGGCTCTGGGGGGGGCTGTTTTTGGGGGTAGAGGCACCAAATTTTCAGCATAGCATCTAGTGCCTCTCCCCAAAATACCCCCCAAGTTTCAAAAAGATTGGACCAGGGGGTCCAATTCTATGAACCCCAAAAGAAGGTGCCCCTATCCTTCATGATTTCCTATGGAAGGAAGGAATTGTGCCGTCCCCTTGAAAACAAAAAAGGTGTGCTGTCCCTTTAAATGTGATGGCCAGAACTCCCTTATGCTTGTCACAGCCTTGATCTTGGCTCCACCCCTAATATCTCCTGGCTCCACCCCCAAAGTCCCCAGATATTTCTTGAATTGGACTTGGCAACCCTATTTCCAATGGAGCCCTGAAATATGGAATAGCAAGAAGGGGGCCTTTCCATCCTCCTTTGCAAGGTCCATCAGCTTTCAACTGTGGAATATATTTGGTCCATCTCACATGAGAAATGAAACAACCAGCAAACCCTTGTTAGTTCAGCATCAGACAGAAACTTAATTTTAATTTTTCTGTCCCACTTTCCCCTTTCCTTCATACATACACACATACAATAAATATACCACATCCCTCATTTGCTTCTGCGTATCTAGCATAAATCTTTCAGAACTGAATCTTTACTCTCCTTTCTGTGTTGATCTTTCCCCCTGTGCCTGCCATTCAATTCACCCTACTGAGAAGAGAACTAAGAGGAGGCAATTGCTTTGTGAGGACAGAGAACTCACTGACTCTCTTCTATGTAAAGGAAGCTGTTTTCCCTGTCATGCATGTGCAGGCATTATTATTTCCTCAGTACTGGATATCCAAGACTGGCTTGGAACAGTCCATTGGCTGCATTATAGTTAATTTTCTCCAGGTGGTGGCAGTCTACCAAAGACTGGATCTGCCTGCATCCAAGAAGGCTGTATAGTACACATAAAGATCTTTTAATCATATGTATCCACAGATGATTTAACACATTTTTAAAAGGTTTAATGCTTGGAAGGCATATAATAAAAATAATCTAGTTAGTTTTTGCATTATCTTCTATGGCAAATACTTTACTGTTCATTTTTTTTAAAATTTCCAGGAGAATCCTACATTCCTTCCCACCTTCCAACTGTTCCAAATATATCTCTTGTCCTGCTTTCTATGAGTTAAGAAACTAGTTTAACAGCAACCTTTAAAATATTTTATAACTGATTCATGCTTTCCTAACCCAAGCCCCATCTGTGAGTGTGTGTACATGCATGCAGGAAAAATCAACCATGAGATAAAATTCAGAACAGTATGTGTACAGTAGCTGGGACCTAACTTTTAAAACTCAGAGCAGTATGTGTACAATAGCTGGATGCCTAACTTCTAAAACTCAGAGCAGTGTGTGTGCAGTAGCTGGGGGCCTAACTTCACGTAGCAATTTGTTTACTTTTATTTAACATGGATCCTCAGGAAAGGAGGCGACTCTGGGGCTGATTCCCATGACATGGTAATGCAAGCAGATCCACTCTTTTGCCTGTGAATATACATACAAAGTGCCATGGTTATATACTTCTCATTCCAGTACATGATTCAGGAATTTGATTCCACTTCTGTCCTCTAACATGTATCAAAGTAGAAAAAACAAAGAACCATTTCTCACATTCAAAAGAAACACATCCTTGTAATATGCAAGTGTACGTCTAGCCATGCCCTGATCTGGATTGTCCAGGCTAGCCTGATCTCATCAGATCTCAGAAGCTAAGCAAAGTGGACCTTGGCTAGTATTTGCATGGGACACCTCCAAGGAATACCAGGATTGTAACATGGAGGCACGCAATGGCAAATCAGCTATGGGGTTGTCATAAATCAGCTGTGACTTGATGGGGGGAAAACAAACCAATATGAAAACACCATACAAGAACAAGGCCAGATCCTCTTTCAGGGCTACTGTTACATTATAACTTCTATGGGGCATTTGATACAGCCACATATTTCCATTATGCTCTTGCAATTCCTGTTCCAATAGCAACCACAGCATGTTATTGATCTCTTTTCAAATTTGTTATTAGAAAGCCACCTGTCTCCCATCCCTGCTGCACTCCAAATCGTCAGCAAAGGACTTTCTTTGTGCCCAGAAAAAGCTTCCATCCCAAATCCTTGCTTTTCCCTCTCTTCAAATGTGAATAGGAAAATAAGCTAGTCAATTTGAGGCAATTTTACCCAACAGACATGCTGGTTAATTTGGGGCAGGTTCACAAAACCCTTTATAATGTGGTTATATGATTAGTCAAAAGTGCTGTTTTACTGTTGTAGGTCAATGCAGCTGGAATTGGTAAGCAAACATTTATAAGCACCCCTCCCATTAACACCTCATGTTTCACCCCCGGCACATATTCTTATTAATGATTTCATTTCCACTTTGCAATCCAAGGCTGTTTACAAATAATTGTGGCAGAGACCCCCATTATAAGAAAATTTAAAAGATCAGTGTCCCAAAGAAACAGTTAGATATTAGCAATTCATCCATTCCTCATGCTGATGGCAGACAAACTAACACTGCGAGTTCATTCAAAACCAAAACTATCACCACAAACAAGAACTGAAAAAAAGATAGGAGGACAACACTGAAAACACTGGATTGGACTAGTTTGATAGTGACAGAATCATCTAGATTTCTGTAATGACTATGTGAGTTAATGTGAATGCTGGCAATTTCAAATAAAAGAGCTACTATGAATGCAGCCTAGATTGGATGGAGTTTAAAAATGTCACTGCTTTCAAATTTCTAAATGTTAGCAGTTTAAATAGCTGCAGTACTTGGTCACTTTTCTCTGAGGCAGTTCTCTGAAAATAAAAGGTAGATGTACATCAACTAAATAGCCAACTAAATAAAACCTGAGACCATAAAACAAGTTTCAAGTTCTCTGGGTTGAGATTCATCGTGTTTAAACCTTGCCCATGTAGTAGCTGTCCCCAGTGGCAAAAGGTAAACGGCCAGTTTCCGGAGCCAGCACCCTCCTCAAGCACAGCCTCAGCCTTAATGTGTGGCTGTGCAGCTATGTCCAAGGGGTATCTTGTGAGCTAAACTGTCAGGTCAGGTCCATCAGATGATAATCTGCCTCAAACCTTCCAGCTCCACGGGAAGAGTGCCATAGTGCAAAGTCATGCAGAGGAGTTACACAATTATAGAATTAGGCTAAGGTAAAGGCTCAGGATCACAGAGCTGCCTTAATGCCACCTGGATGTAAAGTAGCAAGGAAGAGGCAGGGGGACCTCACACACAGGCTTAAAGAGCAAATGGACCATCTGTACGTTCAGTCAGCAACTACCATCTGTAGCTGCTTTTGGCTTCTAAACATGCAGGTAGTTTAAGGCCCTCCTATATACCCAAGTGATAATCCTGCCCCTCCTCCATTAAAATCCCAAGGAAAGAACAGAAAGGGAGAGCTGAAAAAGATGACAAGGGAAACCTTATCTTGACAAGCAAGGTCCCTGCTGGCTCAGGCTGATCAGATAGTGGGTAGGCTAGAGAACACCACAGTGTGGAGTTGTTTCTAAAGAAACAAGAGGGAAGCCAAGGCCTAGCACAAGGGTGGCCAAACTGTGACTCAGGAGCCAGATGACTCTTTCACACATATTGTGTGGTTCTTGAAGCCCCCACCGCCATGTTGGCGGGCTTGGAGAGAGCATTTGTCTCTTTAAATCACTTCTCCAAGCCAGATGGTGGCTTGAAGAATACATTTAAAGTTAGTTTCTTTCCACTTCTTCAATCCTTCCTCCCCCATCTATTTCCCTCCCTCCCTGTCTTGTAGCTCTCAAACATCTGACTTTCATGTCTTGAGGCTCTCAAACATCTGACATTTGTTCTCTGTGGCTCTTACATTAAGCCAGTTTGGCCACCCCCAGCCTAGCAGATGAGGGAAAAGATGGTTCGATATCCCCTCACAAGGATAGGCTGAGCAGGAAGAGGAAATTATGAAAGAGATACCAGAACACTGGTCTTTTGGAGGGACTGCTGTGGGTAGGGAAAGTAATGCAGAGTGAAGGATTAGAGATGGCAGACTTGCATGATTTGAAATATTTGGCCTCCATTTGCAAGCTGACCTTTCACAGAATAAAGTGGTGCCCTTATCATTCAAAGTAGGGTTGCCAAGTCCAATTCAAGAAATATCTGGGGACTTTGGGGGTGGAGCCAGGAGACATTGGTGGTGGAGCCAGGAGACATTGGTTGTGGAACCAGGAGCAAGGGTGTGACAAGCATAATTGAACAAGGGTGTTCTGGCCATCACATTTAAAGGGACAGCACACCTTTTTAAATGCCTTCCTTCCATAGGAAATAATGAAGGATAGGGGCACCTTCTTTGGGGGCTCATAAAATTGGACCCCCTGGTCCAATCATTTTGAAACCTGGGGGATATTTTGGGGAGAGCCACTATATACTATACTGAAAATTTGGTGCCTCTACCTCAAAAAACAGCCCCCCCCCAGATCCCTCGATACCTCCAGATCAATTCTCCATTATACCCTATGAGAATCAATCTCCACATAGGGAATAATGAAGCACTCAGCAGACGTTTCCCGCCCCCCCCCCGCCGCCCCGTTTCTGGCGACTCTGAAGCAAGGGATTGGCCTCTCTACTCACGAGTTGCTGCCAACTTCTTCAAAGTAACACAGACACCCCATCCCAAGAGGAAGCCTTTCCAATCGGAGACTGAAGCCTCCGTAGGTGGAAAGGCACATGGTCCTGTGGGGGCGGGGCTTCCCCCCGCCGGAGAGCTGATTGGGGGGCGGGAAGGAGCCTGGAAAAGTGGAAGAACCCCCGCTGGGACCTGGGGATTGGCAAGCCTAATTCAAAGAGATTTGCACATGGACAATAGGTGAGAAATCTTTTCCTTGCAAACACTGGCAAAAACATGATGTAGTGCAATGCAGGGCTACCAGCTTTTGACTTCAAAAATATCAGCCTTACTGGTGAACTTTATATTTCAGCTTTGCTTTTTCAGCTGTGGAGTGACAATAGAAATCTAAAGTCGGAATGCAATGAATTCACTGCAAGAATGTTAAGCCTCATTCCACCAAAAATAAAACCAGCTAGAACATGGGTTTGTTTCCTGATTCATCCAGCAGCAGAAGAGCCTCTCTGTATTGGATGCAACAGAGCTGATCTATGGCATGACATACAAAACCACATTTTAAAGCTTTTTGTGTCATGGTCTCTCTCTCTCTCTCTCTCTGTCAGCTCTGCACCCCTTCATCTTGCAGATCTTGAAGACAGCTTCAATCCATACTGGCCTTGCATTTCTTGGTGGTCCCACCAGGGCTTTTAACACACAAACGCAATTTCCTGAGATGCTATCTATTAAAACTCTCCTAGGATCTCCTTCCCTCTCACCTCCCAGGGCACACAGTGGCTTAGGCCCCAATGAACCACTGCAGCTGGCCATTGCTCATCTCAAAAGAACTTGATTATCCAGGGAAGAATGTCAGACTCCTGGGGATGGGCAATAATGGACACTGAAGGGCTATGATCCTTCTGGTTGCTGTCTTCTGCTGCCATCCACTAAAGCTCCCTCTGGACTAAGAAGAGGAGGCAGCACATTGCCTCACTGGCAAGTATCAGCAGAGTTCAGCAGATTTGCAAGGCAAACTGGCGAGCTCTGAATCCCATAGCCACTGCTTGCTTAAAATACTTTGAAATTGAAAGATTTTGGTAGAAATGTGAACCTTGCACATTTCTGTAGTGTACCTAATATGAATGGCAGCTACCTGACCACATTCCTCAAAGGAAGCACCCTACAATCTGTGCTGAGCTCAGCACACATGCATTTCACAACAAGGCAACACGTAAGGAAATAGGGAAACCAGGGTTAATTAAGTTGTGCCAATTATGTGCCAAGGCATGGCTGACTCAGTTTACACCCTTTCCTGTGTTGACTAAGTTTACAGCCTGCTAATGATGCTGCCTTGACCAAGACTTAATAACTTAATTGCCTTACAAGCTGAATGGTACAAGCTTTATACTAACAGCAAGACAGATCTGGTGAAGCCAACAAGATCCTAGCATATGGGGTGACAGAAAACATATCAGTTATTGTGATGCATAGACCAAGCTCTGTCTATGCCAAGGGTGGCCAAACTTGCTTAATGTAAGAGTCCCATAGAATAAAAGTGAGATGTTTGAGAGCCACAACACATGAACAAATACTACACACATGTATTTATCAAAACTTAATACTTTCTTTGCACAGAAAGATAAAATACATACATATTCACTCTACAACACAGCCATGCAAGAAGACAACTTTTTAAAAAACACAAGCTATGAATAACAGTCCCCATAAGACCAGCATAGGGAAAGGTTAGGGAATTATTTTTTGGCACCAGTGGGAGAAGAAAGCACACATGTACCATATAAACTAGGCCTTTTTTGAGCAGGTACGCAGTTCTGGTTGGCTTGGCATCAGGGGGTGTGGCCTAATATGCAAATGAGCTCCTGCCAGGCCTTCTTTACAAAAAAGCCCCATGTTAAACAATGGTGATGTCACGGAGTGTGACCTAATATGAAATGAGTTCCTGCTGGGCTTTTTCTACAAAAAAGGCCCTGCATATAATCACTGACCACCATTATGCATCTCTCTTTGCCTTGACACCATGGTTAGTAAATAGAGCTCTTACAAGAGCTATGATACTGAAGGGGAATCCTGCACGGCCTTCTTTAATTGCATCCCTCCTTCCAGCAACTTCCTTGGCTCTTGCACTCTCTTTCCTCTCCTTAAGTCTTCAAGCAACTTCTGTGGTAGAATAGAAGAGCTTGCAAGCCTGCCTATTTCCCCCTCCTTCCCTGCTTCACACACAGCAGAAACAGTCGCCTATCTATGGATCAATGTTCACAGGCTGACTGAGGTCCTGATGCTAAGTACGCATACTTGAGAGTAAGCCTACATTAAGTTTCTCCACAGCCTCCAGGAACCACACAATATTTGTGAAAGAGCTGTGTGTAGTTCCCAAGACGCAGTTTAGCCACCCCTGGTCTATGTGCTCCCCTCTAGTAACTTGTCTTCAGGAAAGGTCAAATTAAGGCACAAACATAAATAAACCATGGCTCAGTAATATATGCAGAAATCCTCAGGTTCAATCCTTGGCACCTCAATTTATAAGGATAAGATGTGAATTCTTGAGAACCTGGAGACAATACCCATCTTAATAGACCACAGTCTGATTCAGTATAAGGGAACTTCTTGTGTTTATATTTATGAGTTGCTACAAGCTATGCTTCTGTTCTAGACTTTTTTTTAAAAAAAGTAGCTATTTATGTACTTTTAAGAGTGAATAGCATTAGCTGAGCCACAGTGTAGGGATAAAGCCATGGACTTTATGGCACTCTTTCCCAGGTCAGCTCTGATTATACAGCTTTTCTCCTTTTTGTTCTGAAAACGTATGCAAGGAAAGGGACACTGAGCTACAAATCAGGAATTCCCCACTTTGAAGACTCTCACCTCTGCTCACTAGGTGACCTCAGACAAATCACTCTCTCTTAGCCTCAGCCAGCACCCATCGGCAGTATGGGAATAATAGTAGCAACCAACCTTACAAAGTTACTCTAACAACTGTAACTAACAGTTGTTAGTTACTCTAACAACTGTAACAATACAATGCATATGAAGTAATCTGAACACTCTGATGTAATCTGAACACTCTGCACTATATTACTATTATATTCTGTCACCATCATATAAAACTTCAAATAAGAAAAAAAAAACTAATGTGAATTGCTATACTGGTCCCCAGTTTCTTCCTATAGAAAGAAATGTGCCAATACCATGAAATAACAATTTAGGGCAAGTTCAGAATCCATGCTCACTTTCTGATGACTGCAACGTCAAGTGATAACTCTCATGCGTGAATCTGCAACTACTGACATAACAACACATATACTTGCATATCCTTTCACATACTCTCAAATTCTCTCCTTTTACTTGGAGATGCTAGGGATGCAACCTGGGACCTTCTGCATGCCAAGCAGATGCTCTACCACTGAGTCACAGCCCCTCCTCAATATGTCCTAATTTTCCCGGTCTCATGTTGTGCATCCATTCTCCCCTTTCTGAATCTTCACTATTTCACTGGAGCATCCATTGCAATCCAGCCCTGCATGTCTTTTGAACTTGTGCCCTGTTGTGCAGTTCTTTCTTAAAGCTTATTGTAAAATTTGTCTGAGTGCTACCAACTCACTTCACTTATAACCTAGGGAAAGGCCCAAGAAACTGGTTCACCAGAACTGACAGACTTGTTTATCCAGGGCAACAACATACTTTGTCACTTACGTGCATGATTTACTTTATGACTTGATGCTTTAAAATGTGTGGGGAACATAATTTGTCTTGAGCTATGGCTGCTGAGAGGACACTATCATTCTTCAAAGAGCACTGGCTTCAATGGACTTAGAAGGGTGTAACTCTGTTTAGGGGTGCACTGTCAGCCTTAAGTGACTAGAAGACTTGTCACACATGCACAAGTGACTAAAAGTCTTATTGTCACACATGCACAAGACTCACACCCCTCATCAATCCACTCAAGCTTTCACATTTGTTTTTTATCTCACCCTTCTTCCAAATAGTTTAATGGGGCATACATAATAGTCTCCTTCCCTGTTTAGTACTTAAAACAATCCTGTACAGTATGTTAAATTAAGAGGGTGTGACAGGTCCAAGGTCACCTGGTGACCTTCATGTTGAAGTAGGTATTTGGACTCCTAAGTCCTGGTTAGACATTCTAACCACTGCCCTGCTGCATTGACTTCTGGCCCTCATATGCAATGTCCACATCCCATCAACTGCTTTGGAAGGTAGTGGGCAGACAGGCTTGTGAATCTTTATGTGGCTATGTAGAGACTCCTGTCTAAATTAAACCAGGAATGCATAATTAAATCACACAGTAGGTGGATAAAAGGAGAGTCTTCAGGCAAAACAGATGGGAAAAGTACAACAAACAGGTCAGAAATGGTAACTTCCACTATAATGGACTTCTAGCATGTAAATGGATTCTTCTTGCCTTGTTGTTTCCAGTATTCCCACTTATCTCCACTTCTGATGAAGAAATCTCTCTTTACACAACCCACTTCCACTGGATTGTTTTGTGAATGGGCTATGATCAAGCAAAATCAATGATCAAACCAAGGGTGCTTGACAAAGGGCATCAAAGAGACATTAACAACATCCCAAACTTCTTGATTCCAGAGCAGCTTAAATATGTTGTTGTTCATGCACCTTCTCTCATAATCTTGGAGGTACCCAGTCAACAGAGAGCTTTCACTTTGGCAAGATGATGACTCCTCCCCTTTGCAGTTTTAAAGGGGAGATATAAAAAGACTCCTATGAAGGAGAGAATCTGTCCATATGACACTGAAGAGGTGGAATCAGTTGAACATAGGGTTGCCAGATCTGTGTTGGAAAATACCTGGAGACTTCATGGGTGGATATGATATACACTATGTAATTGGGATGCATGGTTTTAATATAATTTGTTTCTATGTTGCAATAGTTCCATGTTTGTGTTTGTGATTATATGAGAGACTGAGCAGACGAAGGTCATCAAAACTATCTTCAAGTGCCGGAAAGGATGAGTTCTCTTTCTCTCTTCTTTTGGGCTTCTGTTGATTTTCTTCAAAGTGCATAGCTCCAGAACATTTATTTATCAATTTGGACTTTGGGTCATCTATACTGAAGTTGGATACATTTACAAAAAGGAGCTTCACAGCACAAGGATTTGAAGAGATGTTGCTTACGCAGAATCCTGGAAAGTTGGCTATTGTGATTTGCTATATTCAAAACAATATAACAGAAGTGATTAAATGTTGATGTTATTTATGTTAACATTTTATTGTTTTGTATAGAGGGTATACAAACTGTACATTTGCAGTATTTTTTGGTGTATTTTGTCTCCATTATTTTTTCCAGAGGAGCCAGGGTTGCCAATCCCCAGGTGGGCGCAGGGGATCCCCCGGTTTGGAGGCCCCCCCGCTTCAGGGTCGTCAGAAAGCGGGGGGAGGGGAGGGAAATGTCTGCTGGGAACTCTGTTATTCCTTGTGGAGATTTATTCCCATAGAAAATCATGGAGAATTGATCCGTGGGTATCTGGGGCTCTGGGGGGGGGGCTGTTTTGGGGGGTAGAGGCACCAAATTTTCAGTATAGAATCTAGTGCCTCTCCCCAAAATACCCCTCCATGTTTCAAAAAGATTGGACCGGGGGGGTCCAATTCTATGAGCCCCAAAAGAAGGTGCCCCTATCCTTCATGATTTCCTATGGAAGGAAGGAATTGAAAAGGTGTGCTGTCCCTTTAAATGTGATGGCCAGAACTCCCTTGGAGTTCAATTGCGCTTGTCACAGCCTTGATCTTGGCTCCACCCCTAATGTCTCCTGGCTCCACCCCCAAAGTCCCCAGATATTTCTTGAATTGGACTTGGCAACCCTAAGAGGAGCTGATCTCTGCCAGCTGGAGATCAGTTGTAAAAATGGGAGATCCCCAGACCCTATCTGGAGTCTGGCAACTCTAGAGCATGTACTCTTTAACTGTTGCTTTTATCAGGAAGTTTGGTCAAATTTAATTTCTCCTCTGTTTAATAATTATCCAGGATGTTCTGATGTTCATTTTAAAGAAGCTTTTAATCAACAGGTTACTATCAACTGTGCTAAAAAAAATTCAGCAGCTTGCAAAATTCGTCATGAATTTTTATGAGTGGATTTTAAATTTTAGAGATTTCTGCTGTTGGCAGTAGGACAGACCAATTTTATTATTTAAAATTATTTTTCTGTATAGCCTTTGCTTTTGACTTGTCCTGGTTGTTGGCCAAATAAATAAATTGATTGATAAAACCCACTTCCACTACCCTACAAAATAAAGGATTTCACTCCTGTTGAACAAAACATATAAAAGTGGTATCACATGGTCTCTGATAGATTGTATTTATTTGTTGTTCTTGTTTTCAAAAAATGTACTATCTTTCTTGAAAAAGTCTATGGCATCAGGCTAAGGCCCAACCTTGTCCATGGACATTTGGGCATCTTGAGAACAGTTAGTGAGTGCCATCACAAAATGGTTGCATGGGAGCTGGGGCCAATCAAAAAAGTTGGGGGCTTCCAAACCAAGAATCCACTTACCTATGATATAGGCAGCTGTTTCTAAAGGGATCTGAAGGTAATGCTTCCTGGGCTCTTCTGAAACACCTCCTAGTGCAGCACAGCAGAAGAAAGGCGAACTGGCTTTTTTGCCTTGGGGGAGAGATGCTTTGAGAAAGAAGGAAGTGCGTACCAGGCAACATGGGGGGGGGCACAAAAGCTCACAGGGAAACCATATTGGAGATCACTGGGCTATGGCATACATGAGGTTATCCCAAATCATTTTTGCAACAAGCTTTGAAATGTTGCGAGATACTGATTGGGGCTTCATAACTGAGCAGGGATTTCAACTTACTTCATCTATCATACCACACTGGCTCCTACACACATGTCTACATATAGCTTTTGAAATATATTCTTCTACAGAACAACTGAATCATCTGTCTTGCCAACCAAATGCCACAGGGAAGTTCACAAGCCACTGGCTGTTTGTCACCAGCATATGGCAGCCAGAGATAGCCTGTTCCTGAACATGACAATTCTATTTCTACTAGTAGCTATCAATACAGTCCAGAGTTAGAACAGCTGGGATGCTGCAGAGTCCATGACTGGACCTTCCCAGAAATGTTAGAGCCATTTGATGTTTGGGCTTGTATGGAGGACTTTTAATTCCTTCTATTCCTTCATGACTTCACCACTTCTCCCACACACACACATGCTGTCACTAGTTCTTTAACTAAAACAAGGCAAAAGAGGATGTTCATATATTTTTATTTCCTTTAAGTAGCTAATAGCATAAAGTGTGTGTGTGTGGGGGGGAGTTAGATTAATGATACCATGTGAAGGTGAAAGGCTTAAACAAATACCCCTCACATGGCTATAATGCTGCACACTCCTGAAGTTTAACTTCTCCCTCTCATTTAGCTTGATCCTTGTCCTCTAAGAGGTATTCAAATCTCTTTAAAATGATTTGTGCTATCAAAATATATAAATAAACTATATGCTGTATGTAGAAATATTTTCCCTTGTATTTTAAAACCTGCTGTCTACCAATTCTAGAGGTAGACCTCAAGTTTTCACAGTTCGAGAAGGAGTAAGATTTCCAAGTCAGTTCTCACCACATCATTTACAAACCAGATAAATCTCCCAATGCTCACTAGAAAAGCTATTGAAATAAAACAAACACAAGCTTCTCCCTCCTCTAGCCCCTTTTGCTTCCTACAGGCAAAGTACTCTGGGAACAGGATGAGAGCCTGTATCTCTGCTTCTACACACAACTGCTAGCTGAGAGTGTATGTTGCATCATCTTGAAGTCTTCAGGTGTGCCAATTTATTTTTATGGGCTTCAATTCCAGTTCATGTCTAAACCAATAAAAAGCCAAGTGGTTCAGTGCTGGCATGTACACAAAACAAAGCAGTGGGTGTGCAGCAAAGTATGGTTGAAAGATTTAAAAAATACCCTTCCCTGAAACTCAGCAAGATTATCTCTTCAGGCCAAATCAGTGTACCTTCTGTGACAATTTGCAAGCACTCTGTGCACATTAATCTTTTACAACATAGTTGCTAGACAGGTTAATAGCACGGAGGCAGCTCCAGGATGATAGCAATGAGAAAAGAGGGGCCCCATCTACAAAGGTGTGTTGTGAACTGAATTCATGCCAAGTGCTTACACCCTTCTCCCATCCTTCTCTTACTCCACCCAAAAAACTGAGCCAGATCAGAGAGAGGAACTGAACCTTCAGAATTTGGTCATGAATGGATCATAGTGCTGCCTAACAAACAGCTTGACAATTAAGATTTTCTTTCACAGACCATGCAGTAAAATCCCTATGAGCCAGTAAAAGATAACATCCCTTCAGAAGATGAGATTTTTAGGATGTCCCTTTGAAGTCAGTTGTTCCTTGAAGGTGGCTCCTCCAGTAAAATGCTTGGGCAGCTCACTTGATGGGAACAAGCAGATGATGAATCAAATTGGACAGGCTGTCAGCAAGGATCAAGACCAGCAGCCTCCATTTTGCAGCTAATGGGTTTTCACAGCCTGCACTTACATTTGGAATAATTGGTGGGCTGGGGCAGAGAATACCTTCCACTCTCTTCCTATGTATACGCTGACCTGACAATGTAGCCACAGGGACTGGGGGGATGCCCACCTCAATCATAATGGATTAGATTTCATAATGAAATTAACCCATCATCTAATTTACTGTATCAGAGATGTATGTCAGCTCTGGAAAAAGGAAAAGTATATAGTACATTAGCTTATATAGAGAGATTAGAGAATATAACTATATATATATATATATATATATATATATATATATATAAACTATATCTATCTGTCTATCTATCCATCATCATCTATCTATCCATCTATAGAGAAGTTAATTAGAACCAAATTCTAAGAAAAGAGGTCTTGGTGGCCCACACAATGCAACTCAGGTCATGAATGGACCACAGGAAAGGGCTGACCTGGAACCTATTATAGGCGGCACAACTATTTCTGGTCATCTGCTCCATTCAAGCATTGCTGTATGAAAAATGCATTCAAAATCCTATATAATTGGATTAAGTGGGGGAACACTATGAGTGGCTGGAGTAGTCTAGGTTTTCAGAAGTCCAATTCTTGAACAACAGTTTGCTTTCTGATTAGCTGTTATGTTGTATATCAACTGTTTTATACTATTAAAGAGACTGGAGTTGAATTTACACACTGCTAAATGTCTAGTCTAAACAGCACCATTGCAGACCATCCCTTTTTAATGAGGAAAAATGAATAATGCCCACATCAGTCTTGCATGATTTCATATTGTTATTGGACATCACAGAAGGTGAGGCAACCTGGGTAGCTTGGCTCAGCCTGGTATAATACCATAGAGGGCATTCTTCAAACCATCTCTCTTCTCCAATAGAACTCACCTCTGTTGTCAGGAGATCAGTTGTAATTCTGGGAGGCCTCCAGGCCCTAACTGGAGGTTGGCAACCATTGGCAATTTAGCAACTGCATTATAGACTTCTAATATCTACCAACCTGCCCTATCTAGTAGATTTCCAGGACAGCTCAGCATTTGAGCACAAAACAATCTTTGACCTATGCAGGTAAAGAAAAGAGGTGGAAGACTTTAACATTCAGGTGGCAGATAAGGGAACAACCTTTATATTGCAATATATTAAAAAAAAATCTACAAGCAGAAAATATCAAAACAACATTTTAAAAAACATGATATTACTAAATAAATTTATATTAGAAAAATTCAACAAACCTTACAGTGTATCATAAACTCATATAAACATATGTATATTTTTGGTTCTGAATTGATCATTTTTCTGTGATTCTTATATTTTGGGCAAGCAGAAAATATGCATGCAAGGAGTGGCAAGAGTTAATGCTGTCTGAGGGAAGAGATTTTTTCCTGCTGATTTTTTTCACATAGAGCATCCCTCTCCTAAAGCAGAGAGTCTATTTGTTCCATCTTATCCTCCTGCATCAGGGCTTTGCAGTGCAGGTGATCTTCTGTGCATTGCAACACACCAGACCTGAATAAGCACAAAAGTGCTTTCCTTACCCTCCTCAACAGCACCTATTCCAGACCCTGAAACAATTTGTCTAAATGGTCATATTTCATTACTTCTACATTTGAAAAACAGTGACACAGAACATGGAAACTTGCTCCCCCTCCCCCCAAATACAGCAATTTTCTACCTTTTTAGAACCCTTTTTACATCAATTTAACTCCCAAGAAACCTTGCAGGTTGCAAAGGATTCATTTTCCATAGTTTGTGTAGTGTGTTTAACAGGACCACATAAGTTCTAGGACCATGTGAATTCTAAGAGTGTGGCTACTATTCCAAAGCAGCTGCAAATTGAATGGGACAACAGTTATGAGACACAATCTATCAACAGTCAGTGTCCTCTTCATTGAGGAACTGCTAATAAGTTTCCAAGCAATCCAAGGAGTAAAGATTACAAATGACTGAAAGAGCCACAAGTGAGGCTGTGTCTTGGGTATCAGAGTGCAGAACCCTTGACTTCAGGGAGTGACCACCATGGCCGAGGTTAAACAATCATTTCTCTGCACTAGCAAGCATTAGCTATGTGACATTTCACCAGGCTGCAAGACTGCACTGAAGACAAAAAGGAGCTGAGCAACTATGCCCCCCCCCCCAGTATAACTGTTATATCTTTAAAAAGCTTCTGTCTTCCCATAGATGTGACAAGGTCATGCCTGATAACAGACTTCAGCTACAGTCAGAGGGCAAGGGACTGGAATGTAAACAGGGACTGGAATGTAAAAATGCCAGCAGTAACATCCGCAGCAAAATCAACGCCTTCTGCCCCTGCAGGTACTTGTCACTCAGATCCCTGTTGAGTGCTAGGGCACAAACATTCTTCAGTTTGCATGTTGTTCTTGCTATTTTCTGCACTACGATGGAAAACAAGCAGAGAATGGCCAAAGCTGAACTTTCAATGATGTTCAACTAAAGATCAATATATTAGCTGGTTTCGAAAATAAACACAACCCTCAATTTGCAATGATAATGTTGTAATTGCAAAGATTACCAATTGAAAATAGATATTAAGTTGCAGAAGAGCAAAAAATGCAACGCACACACACACGATAAAGGAGTCAGGACTCAAGGAAGCAATGTTAGGTCTCTACTGTATCACAGTCTCACTGAGCCATTAGTTCCATGAGACTGGAATTTCCATTATTTGACTTACAGAAATATTATTTGACTCTTATCGATAAAGAAAGGTGGTGAATCACAGCTGCAGCTTTGGGGAAGAGGGGATTAACACTCTCCGTTGAAAAAGCTCTCCTAAACTGCTTTCAGCCTCAGTATGGAACAGGGTGGCCATAATGTCTGAAGGCCAGCCAGGGACACCTTTGGGGGGGGGGGAAGGTAGGAGTGCGTGCGCGCTTTGCGCGTGCGTCGCCGGAAACAGGAAGTGATGTCACTTCCGGTGACGTCACTTCCGGTGATGTCATGCCACCGCCAGAAACAGGAAGTGGCATCACTTCCTGTGACATCATTTCCCCCACGCCACCTGCCGGAAACAGGAAGTGGCATCACTTCCTGTGACATCATTCCCCCCCGCGCCACCTGCCGGAAGCAGGAAGTGACATCACTTCCTGTGACATCATTTCCTCCAAATGACATCATTTCCCCAAATGCCACTGCCAGAAACAGGAAGTGACTTCACAGCACTTCCTGTGACGTCCCCAAAAATCCCCCAAATATCACCGCCGGAAACACCAAGATTATTTATAGAGAGGGAAAGGGGGAAATAAAGTTAAATAAAACTATTTTTTTACTTTTTTCAAAGTGAGAAGACTAGAGAGAACGGGTTCCACGCTGAGAAGCCATTCAGAGCCCAGTGAGATTCCAGTGAGACTGTGCTGCATAACTTCCTGTGAAGTTTTGCGGCATCTCCCGGCGGGAGGGTGGCACCCGCACGGGACACATATCAAATGAAAGAGGGGGCGCAGGGCTATTAGAAGGAGTCGGGAGACCACCCCACTGCGGGACCACACCCCGAAAGTGATGAAGGTGGTGCAGATAGAGCCAACAGAGCAAACAGGACAAAATAAATAGGCTGCATTATGCAGCACAGTTGAGAAAGTGCCTTATCCCATATACTGATGAAGTAAATATAGGATCTGAGAAAAAAATTGCACCAGAAGACACAAACACAAAGCTCCCCTACACTGAATCAGTGCTTGGGTCCACCAAAGTCAGTATTGTCTACTCCAGTCACAAACACAAAGCTCCCTTACACTGAATCAGTGCTTGGGTCCACCAAAGTCAGTATTGTCTAGTCCAGTCACAAACACAAAGCTCCCTTACACTGAATCAGTGCTTGGGTCCACCAAAGTCAGTATTGTCTACTCCAGGAGTGGCCAGAGGGAGGGAGGGAGGGAGGGAGGGAAGGAAGGAAGGAAGGAAGGAAGGAAGGAAGGAAGGAAGGAAGGAAGGAAGGAAGGAAGGAAGGAAGGAAGGAAGGAAGGAAGGAAGGAGGGAGGGAGGGAGGGAGGGAGGGAAGGGAGGAGGGAGGGAGGAAGGAAGGAGGGAGGGAAGGAAGGAAGGAAGGAAGAAAGGAAGGAAGGAGGGAGGGAGGAAGGAGGGAGGGAAGGAAGGAAGGGAGGAGAGAGGGAGGGAAGGAGGGAAGGAGGGAGGGAGGGAGGGAGGGAGGGAGGGAGGGAGGAAGGAAGGAAGGAAGGAAGGAAGGAAGGAAGGAAGGAAGGAAGGAAGGAAGGAAGGCCGCCCCCTCCCGCCAGCCGCCCCCCCGCTTTCGGCCCCCTCCCTCCCTGCTTACCTTCTTCCAGGGCGGGTGGCGGCCTCTCCTCCGGGCGGCTGGTGCTGCTGGCGGGGCTGGCGGCGGCTGCGGAGGCTGGGGAGGCGGCGGAGAGGCCGGCGCTGGTCTCTGAAGGGCCTCCAGGGACCAGCGCCGGCCTCTCCGCAGCCTCCCCGGCCTCCGCCACTGCCGCCGGGCACCGCGCGCGGGCGGGGAAGGCGGCGAGTGAGGGAGTCAGCGTCCCTGCGCGTGCGCAGGGATGCTGGCTCCCTCACTTGCCGCCTTCCCCGTGCGCGCGGCCCGCCGGCTCCCCGCTGGCTATACCGGGACTTCTAATGGTCCCGGTATAGCCAGCCCGGGAGCCGGGAATTGGGGGCCAGAACCGGGACTTTCCTGGGAGACCGGGACAGTCTGGCCACCCTAGTATGGAAAAAGACAGGCATAGGTTAGCTATCTTTTCCCCACCAGGCCTTAAACCAGTCAAGTCCTTTGATAATGACTGCCCTTATTTTACAATAACTCAGGACAGCTGATGAAACATTACTTTAGACAGCCCAAATTTCTAAGATTAAAACAACACCCACAACGAGAATGCTAATATTGCTAAGAAGATATTGGATTTATATCCCGCCCTCCACTCCGAAGAGTCTCAGAGCGGCTCACAATCTCCTTTACCTTCCTCCCCCACAACAGACACCCTGTGAGGTGGGTGGGGCTGGAGAGGGCTCTCACAACAGCTGCCCCTTCAAGGACAACCTCTGCCAGAGCTATGGCTGACCCAAGGCCATTCCAGCAGGTGCAAGTGGAGGAGTGGGGAATCAAACCCGGTTCTCCCAGATAAGAGTCCGCACACTTAACCACTACACCAAACTGGCGTAGTGCCAGTGCCACTATAGGCTGTCTTGTTGTCTGCCTCACTCCAGAATCATAGAGAGAACAGAGGCAGTGGGCAGACAATACAGGAAATCCCAAAGGTATTTGTGGGCCAGATCCTCAGACAGCTGGTGAAAATCTGGAGACTCCATTGGCACCACAGAAATCTGTCCATTTACAAGAGAATCAGAACCAGGAGGCTTTATAAAACCATGTCAGTTACAGTGAGAGGCAAGAACAGACCCATAAAGATCCTATGTCCTGATTCACACAAGCAAGAGAACAAGGTAAAGTCTGTACCACAGGAACAGTGGGTAATGGACTCAAGTACTTAATATTCTTTTGTATACAGAACTCCATTTAAATGGAAAAGTAGCACAGCAGAATTCTACCCTTTAGAATCATAGATGGGTTTTCCACTAGCCTTATGCTGCTCTCACTCTCCTCTTCTCCGCGGGGCTTTCATCGAATTTCACACTATCTGCCCTGAGGCTGCAACTCGCTCCACCTCTTTTGTGCAGCAAACAAGATCCTCTAAAAATCAGTTTCTGTTTCAGTACAAAAAAGCAAAACTAGTTGAGGTCCTGGTGCAGATAGTATAAAATCCAATGGAAGCCCCGCGGAGAAGAGGAGCGTGAGAGCAGCATAAGGCTAACAGGGAATCGATCACAGAGTTGGAAGGGGCCTCCAGGGTCATCTAGTTCAACCCCCTGCACAATGCAGGAAATTTACAAATACCTACCCCCACCACAGGGGTCATTTTGTAGAAAAAAAGGTGGTGGAGCTCATCCAGGGATTGTTATGCAGCTGTTCCTACTATTTAGTGGACAAGGTGGGAAGGAGGAGGTGGAACTGTCAGAAAGGTTCAGGAGCTGTGCTCCTGTGAGCTCCTGCTGCATCCGAGGCCTGCCTCCCCGCATGCCTCTAGAGACCCCTGTTCCAACACCCAGAGGATGGCCAAAAAAACAAACCTCTCTCCAGGATTCCTGGCCAAACTGGCCTGGAGAAAATTGCTGCCTGACCCCAAAATGGCAATCAGCATTCCCAGGGGAAAGGGCCATGAGAACTAAGCACTGATGCAACCCTTCCTGCCCTCCTTCTCATGATCTGCCAAGTTCAGCATTGCTGTCAGATGGCCATCTAGCCTCTGTTTAAAAAACTCCAAGGAAGGAGAACCCACCACCTCCCAAGGAAGCCTGTTCCACTGAGGAGCCACTCCGTCAGGAACGTCTTCCTAATGTTGAGCCAGAAACTCTTTTGATTTAATTTCAGCCCGTTTGTTCTGGTCCTTCTGGGGCAACAGAAAACAATTCTGCACCATCCTCTATATGACAGCCCTTCAGGTACTTGAAGATGGTGATCATATCACCTCTCAGTCATCTCCTCTCCAGGCTAAACATACCCAGCTCCTTCAACCTTTCCACATAAGACAGTCTCCAGACCCCCCCCCCCACCATCTTTGTTGCCCTCTTCTTTATTAATTTATTATTTATTTATTACATTAAGCTTATATCCCGCCCTCTCTGCAAGCGGACACATTTGTTTTCTTTGCTGTGGTTTTTAAGGAGCATCCCAAAATATAGTCCTTCCTAACCTACCTGTTTGTCTGAAGTGGCACATTTCATTCTACCTCCTTATTCTTTTGCATGTGTGAATTAGGCCTTGGATGCCTGTTGCACCCAGATACAGTCCTGTGCTCACATATTGTTTGGAGCCAATAATCTCTATCAAAGGCAGAGTCGCCTTTGGTCATATTCCATCATTTGCACTCTTCTATTCTCAGCAGTTTCCCAGGCTGTGTCTGCTCCTTTTGGAGATGTTCCTGCTAGGTAGAGGGATGGACTGCCATGATTCAAACAGCGGACCCATAGAGCACTGAGAAAAAAGGCTGCTTCATTTCAGTAAGCCCATGGAAATGCGCAATATCATGACCTGGACTGGACTTCATTAGCTAAAGCAACATATGTCACAGGTATCATTCCCTAGAATCTACACACCAATGGAGCAGACTAAGCTGCTTAAATACCACCCAACCCATCACACATGTACTCTTTTTGGAAAGAAAAATCAAGTTTTATTCAGAAGCAAGGGTAGAATCCAATAAGGAACAGCTGCTGCTGGCAAAGATGCTGTAGGAAAACACACCAGCTTAATCTGTGTAACTACTGGGAGATGAGGAGGCCAATATCCCATTAACCTTATGAGCTCCTGGAGGCCAAAACAGATGCCAGCCCTGCCACATATGCACTGGCCAGGGCTACTCCCACCTGCCCAGAAAAGACATCAACTTTGGATGTCTGCTGAAAGAGAGAACAAAAGGGCAGGCTGTCAACACCAAGCCAAACAAGAGCCCAAACTACAGAGTGATATTTCAGAGCTGAACAGATCTCAGTACTTTGTTGCCTTTTCCCCAGATGAAAATCCTAAACCCTGGCAATGCTCACACTGTTTAGCTAGATGCTGCCAAAACAAGTTTAAGTGTGAAAAGGGAAATTCAACCCTTAGTCCCAGGGGAAAGTACTCTAATGGGCTTCCACTGATGCTACATGTGACTTTTAGATTACTTTTCTTTTGTTTTCCTTCCTTCCTTCACAAATTCCTGGCGGATAGGTCTAACTGTTATGAGTCATGACAGTTAAATGGAACTTCGACATTCAGAGGCAGTATACCTTTGAATACCAGCTGCTGAGGGCAAACAACTGAGAATATCTGCCTGCTGCTGGGAACAGAATACAGAACTAGATGGTACACTAGTCTGATTCAAAAAGACTTTTCTTATAGTCTTTAAAACAATAAACTTGCTACCATCACCACAAAAACTGTTAGGGAATCAAACTGTAATGGTATGGCAAAAGAAGGAATCTCTCTTTAGACTGCAAGAATTAAGGAGAGGGAAAAGACACAGTGCCTCCCACTTTAGAAACTAAAAACAAGTTGTACTAACTTCTGCAGGTAAAGCACCCAGCACAGAGCATGTTTGCCACATCTCTCTATGGACTTGGACTGTTCTCTGTGCTTGACAACCTCCTCTCCCAGGGTCAATGCTGATGAGCAAGGCTGATGGAAAGGACTCCCCTTGTGGACTGGAATCTTTACCATCAGCTAGCCCTCCCCTCCTGTGTCGACAAGTAGCTCGTTCTGCCTCCTCTGATAATGGAATCTGGACTCTCTCCTCAACTGCTAAGGACCAGACACACCCAGGCATCCTTATCCTGCATCTTTGCCATCAATGTTAACAGTTGTAAATTGTGTTGGGGGTCAAACTTGGCTGAAAAACTAGATATAAATATCATTTATTATGTGGTAAAGCCATTATTGAGCTGTATCTTTTCAGGTTGTTGGCACAGCTGAGTTATGGTGACCCTGTGAGGTTTTCAAGGCAAGAGATATTCAGAGATGATTTGCTGTTGCCTGGCTCCATGTCATGACCCTGGTATTCCTTGGCGATCTCCCATCCAAATACTAGTCAGGACCAATCCTGCTTAGATTTCAAGTTCTGATGAAATAGAGGTAACCTTGTCTATCAATGTTTAAATGTTTCTAAATTGGGTTGAGGACTCATGGCATATAGAAAATCATTTGACCACTTGGTTCATTGTATGTAAAAACTGTCCTTGTTAAAGGCTGTATGGACTATATAATGAAAGACAAATAAAAAAGACAACAGTCTTTTTTAAAAAAGCCAGCAGCAGCAAGTCTGCTTGCTGGCTTTGGCATCTTTCTCTACAGACGAACTCTGTCCAAGTTCAGACAGAAGCAAATTAAAGCTGCTTTGGCTAATCTGTTACTTTCTGAATCCTGGGGTTAAGTGGATAGTTTCCTTATTTTTAAATGGAGATCTTTTGCATCTGTGTGTGAGTGCACACACAAAGAGCCCACCTACACTTTCTCCTCTAGGTGGCTGGGCTCATTATGGATCTGAGGGTTGCTCACAGAATCACCACCAGGCACAATAAAAGGGGAAACGGTAAATTGCCACACACACAGGACAAAATATCTCTGCCATTAAATTCTATTTTAAAAGTAGGAAATTGAGCAACAGAGGAAGCGTCATGAGCTGTGTAGTGTCTTGGGGGGGGGGGGGTTGGTAAGCACCACGCAGTCTGGCAATGGCAGCGACCGGGGGGCGTTCCCGGGTCGCCCGGTGCAGCACGGGAAAACCTCCACCAATCAAGATCTGTGGCGGGAAGTTCAACTGGCCAGGATTGGGCTGGCCAGCAGGAGGGTTGTTCCGGGGTGCATGTATATAAAGCGGACCTGGCCGCGTGTTCCCCAGTTCCTGTGATGTACAAGCCAATAAAGTACATTGCCTTCAATACGTCTCGTCTCCAAGTACATTACAAGCTGGTAACACACTAAAGTATAAACTTGGAGATTTGATTTCCTCTTTCCTTCTGTAAGCAAGAGGAGATGCTTCTAAAACAAACTCCAAAGTGCATCCCATATGGGAACATGCATGAAACTAAGGCCTGGATTGAGCATCTGCATATTGCTAACAGGAAATGTTGCCTGAGTTTTGAAATAAAAATATTATATGAGTGGTCAATTTCATAAATTAAGACAAATTTAATGAATTAAAAATCAGAGGAATTGTTCTTCAGTGGGAATGTTTATGCCATTTGTTTCAAAACAGTCATTGATATCAGATACTGAGGGTCCTACTACAACTACTATAGAGTAGGGTTGCCAGGTCAGTGTTGGAAAATACCTGGAGACTTCGGGGGTGGAGCTGGCAGACAGTGGGGTTTGGGAGGGGAGGGGACTCAGCATGGGACAATGCCAGATTCCCCCCTCAAAGTAGCCATTTTCTCCAGGGGAGCTGATCTCTGCCTGCTGGAGATCAGTTGTAAAAGTGGGAGATCTCTAAGCCCTACCTGGGGGCTGGCAGCCCTACCATAGAGATTTGTGAATACAAATTTAATTTCAAAGCAGCTTTCCATGGGATAATATGTTTTAAAAGAAAATGGCAATTGTGAATTTCAGAGGTAAATATATATTCATTTTTGCCATTGTTAAGAGGTTTATAATAAGATTCCAAACCCTTTTATACATAAAGTATTTTTAAAATGCAAGCAGAGCCACTAACTACCCTAACTAGAGTTATAAACTTTCAGGAGGGGCCTGGAGTCCTTCTAGAATTAGAACAGATATTCAGACTATGGAGATAAATTCCCATGGAGCAAATGGCAGCTTCAGAGAATGGACTTTATGGACTCATGTCCCACTGACCTTGTTCCCCTTCCCAAACTCATCTTTTCCTAGCACCAGCCCAAATCTCCAGGTATTTCTCAAGTTGGCGTCGACAAATCTATTCACAATGAACAGTATTTACTTCACCACAATTCCCTCAGTGATCACCATGCACTGTGTAAGATATTTTGCTTTTGATCTAACTAGATGTTCAATATTATCTGCAATCACTTTTATAATATTTCTTGCCAAGAGTAGCAGAGATTAAATGCACAGACCCATTAGCAAGGGCACGAGCCAGCTCTCTAAAATCTCTCTACCTAAGCCAATTTTCTTGTAGTTTTACATTTGATTTATAAATTACATATTGCCTCCCCAGAAATCTTTTGTGTTATTAATCTCAAAAAAATCCAGATTCCAAAAGATCTGTAGTAATATTATATTGCCTCTGCATTTGCTGTATGATATCTTTAAAAGACTTTTATCCCCCCCCCCCAAGGATCTCAGTGTATAACAAAATGAATATTCCAAGAAAAAAAAATCAAAATTTCTTGGAGGGGAACCCCCCCCCCAAGAATTTCCCATTAATTTGGATATCATAGAAAACAGATGTTAATAGAGAAACTGTTTGACTTCACTTATATTTATTCAAGCGCTGCCTATAAAATTGGTTTCTCTTTCAATGACATAGATCTATTCCTCTTGAGTATCCATTACTGAATATGTAACAGGATCTTTAGCTGCTCTTATTCTGAATCTATCCAAGATATATTGCTGTTTGTAAAAATATTCACTAAAACCTTACAATACAGGCAAGAAACTGACATTTGACACACAGAGTGGCTATCAGTTTCACGAGTCTGAGAAATTCTGTTCTTTTCTTAAGCCCTGCACAGTAGGAACAACAGGATTGCTTCTGATGCTCTCTCCATCAATGGGACACAAAGGGCGTTTTCGCACTGACCTTACTCCGGAGCAACGTCCCTCTTCACCGCGCAGCGTCTGTGCGGATTTCGCACCAATTGCGCCGCAGAACCCGGAAGAGCCGCAAAGCCCCGCAGCTTTTGCGTCGCAAATGTAAACTGGTTTTTGGCGGTTTACATTTGCGACGCAAAAGCTGCGGGACTTTGCGGCTCTTCCGGGTTCTGCGGAGCAGTTAGTGCAAAATCCGCGCAGACACTGCACGGTGAAGAGGGACGTCGCTCTGGAGTAAGGTCAGTAGGAAAACGACCAAAGAAAAGCCAATATATGTCATCCAAGATAATGTTGACTGTAGTGGTTTTTGCAGCACAAGGATCACAGGTTAAGCATGCTGGTTATAAAGCAGGGGGTCTAGTATGTAGGGGAACTTTCTCTATGCACCAGTAAAGGCAACAAGGAACAAATCCATCTCAATTGGTAAACACCAGGCACTGCACTCCAATGCTGGCAAAGCACTCATGACTAATCTTCCTTGCAGGAGAGTTGAGGAAGAAAACGTTCCTCAGGCTTGATTTGGAAAAATCTCATATGAAGCACACTAATCTGAAATCAATTCAAATTGGGCCTGAAGTTCAATCTTGAACCAATGTGAAGCTCCAGAATTCACCATATTTCCAGTGATGCCACTGGGAACATGAGGAAGCCTAGAGGCCTCCACACATAATGAGACTCTCTGTACATTATTTTTTACAGTTGATAAATCCCCAGATGTATTCATATTTACTATTGAAGAGGGACCCCTGAATAATTATTAACACCCCTATAATAATAAATGAAAATATGGTTTTTGTGCCTTCAGAAGAGAATGGCTGATGCAACATTTAAAAGTAACTGTTAGAGGCCACAGCCCAAATGGGTGTGAATCCAAGGTTGTAAAGTAGATAAGAGAGGCCCCTCTGAGGAAGCTTCTGCTAAACTGATAACGCATGAAAGCAGAGGGACAAGGAATGGAAAAATACAGGAAGGTGGGGTATTTGAAGACATAAGGGGGAGGGTTGTCTGCTTGTTTTGTGTTGTGAATAAAAATGGTCTGAAGGCTGATGATTTTAATTTAGTCATTTTGGGGGCTTATGCCAACTAAATTCTGCTTTGATGTCAAAGTAAAATACCTCGTTTCATACCAAGCAATGTGTGGGGCTTCGTTATTTACCTGCTACTAGGGTTGCCAATCCCCAGGTGGGGGGCAGGGGATCCCCCGGTTTGGAGGCCCTCCCCCCACTTCAGGGTCGTCAGAAAGCAGGGGGAGGGGAGGGAAATGTCTGCTGGGAACTCTATTATTCCCTATGGAGATTTATTCCCATAGAAAATCATGGAGAATTGGTTTGCGGGTATCTGGGGCTCTGGGGGGGCTATTTTTTGCGGTAGAGGCACCAAATTTTCAGTATAGCATCTAGTGCCTCTCCCCAAAATACCCCCAAAGTTTCAAAAAGATTGGACCAGGGGGTCCAATTCTATGAGACCCAAAAGAAGGTGCCCCTATCCTTCATTATTTCCTATGGAAGGAAGGAATTGAAAAGGTGTGCCGTCCCTTTAAATGTGATGGCCAGAACTTCCTTTGGAGTTCAATTATGCTTGTCACAGCCTTGATCCTGGCTCCATCCCTAATGTCTCCTGGCTCCACCCACAAAGTCCCCAGATATTTCTTGAATTGGACTTGGCAACCCTACTTGCTACACTATCATTGGGCTAGTGAGGAGTTGGGTGGGGGCTTGCAAAATATGATCATTTCCTGCAACATACTTTTGGCACCACCTGGATGAACAGAGGCTGAAACAGTGGGCTGTAGCTCAGTACGTAGCAGAATATATTATTTGCATGTGTAAGGTCCCAGGCTCATCTTGGTTAAGAGGATTTCAGATTGCAAGAGAAACCCACCTACAACCCCATTCAAGATACTGGTATAGTTGCCATTTGCTTTAGTATACAGTCTTAGATTAGAAGGATCAGTGACCTTACTTGATATAAATACACCTTGAACTCAAAAGTCAGCTGGGTCATGTTAGGGTTGCTGTCTCCAGGTTGGAAAATGCCTGGAGATTTGGGGAGTGGAGCCTGAGGAGGGCAGGATTTAGGGAAGGAAGGACTTCAGTGGGGTATAATGCTATAGAGTCCACTTGCCAAAGTGGCTGTTTGCTCCAGGTGAATTGATCTGCCACCTGGAGATCAGTTATAATCCCAGGAGATCTTCAGGCATGACCTGGAGGCTGGCAACCCTAACTCATATTTGCAGAAAGGGGACAGAATAACAAACAGTCCTTGTGCTAAAGGCTGCTTTGGGATGTTACTTTTTCTTTGCTTTAAAGCCAAAGGAGTACATTTTAGCTGTTGCTCATTCTGCTGATGTCTCTTAAAACCTAACTTTAGAATGCAGTGTCATCAGCCACATGCTGTTTACCGCCTATGTCTGTAAGATTGTTTGCTGTGCTGCTCCTGTTTCATAATGTCTGTTTTTATATTATTTTGTTGTTTTATTGTAAGCTGCCCTGAGCCTGCTTGTAGGATAGGACAGGATATAAATCTAAAAATTAAATTAAGTGTGCAGGCAGGTGGTCGCCTGTAGTGTTCTGATGGTTTTCTGTTTCATATTGTTTTGCTTGGTTTATGTGTAGTTTGATGGTTTTATATATATATATATTTGTTGAAAACCGGACTTGGAAACATATGGGATGCAGTGTTCTCTCTATACTGAGTTAGTGTGAGCTAGCTCAGCTTTTAGCCTCCAGCTCACATTTTTGTTTTAGCTCAGGGAGGATGATTCCAGAGCAAACTAATTTATGCAGTAGCCAAATTACTCACTCACAACTTTAATGCCAGTAATTCACAGAATAGAATTTTTGCTCACAAGACTCAATAGCTTAGGAGAAATGTTGATATGTAATTATAAGTTAATTTATTATTAGAAGAAGAGGACAGTCAAGTATCAAATAGTATGCTCTTCATTTCTCTGCTTTAAATTTAAAATTATACCAGTGAGTTTAATTGCTTTTAAAATTAATGGGAGAATTAAATGTCTGTATAAAAGAGACCTGGATAATTCAGTCTGTTTTACTTACCTCTGCTGCCCCCACCCCACACCTCCCCCCTGCTACATACCTCTTTTGTTAAGGTTAAAAATGTAAATGTAGCAGAGATTTTTTTAAAAAAAGAACACAGTGAAGCAAATGTATTAGCTTTTAAACAACAACTTTACTTTCTAATAAAGGGAGAGTTTACTGGGATTTGAAAATAACAAACAACAATATAGGAAAAACATCCTGTCTGACTACTCTTACTTACACCTTAATTCAGAGACTTCTAAAACGCATGTGAGGAGAGAGACCAGAGATACTAGGGTCATAAAATGGAAACGCAATCCTACTCTCCAAGTCCATCCCCAATGTATTGATTAGCCAATTGAAGAATCCCAATATAAGTTAATTTCGCTTCATTCAGCCACTAATTTTGTGGGGTGGCAGGGGAGGGTGCACTATCAAAGTAAGGACCCAGGTTCCTCTTCCTGAGGGGGTCTGCTCTTTGAATCTCACTGCCACTGCATCTTGCCTCAGAAGTTAAGAACTGGGCATCCAGATGGAACCACTCTGAGGCCAGATTTGGACCAGTGAAGGGCTGCCAACATTCAGGTGGTCAGGATTTGGGGGGGGGGGGTAGAAAAAGCCCAGCAGGAACTCATTTGCATATTAGGTCACACCCCTGACACAAAGCCAGCTGGAATTGTGTTCCTGTGTGTTCCTGCTTAAAAAAAACAAAAAACGCCGGTGGTGGATGTAGCGTTGTAATTCTTGGAGATCTCTAGGACCACCTGGAGGCTGGCAAGTCTACCCAGCATGCAAACTGCACTCCTACTGCCACCCTCTGTCTATGCAGTAGCATTGTGCTTGCATGGAATGAAATCCTGTCCTTAGAATCAGATTGCATGTACTTTATATCTGGAAGAACATGGATCAGAACATCCCTGCATAGGATTTAACACTATTCAAACATCTCATGGATGACCAGTAGCCTTGGAGGAAGTAGGGCCAATAGGAGAGTCAAGCTGTCTCTCTATCCTTCCTCACCACCCATAGAACTGAGGATCACCCAAGCCAGGGCTGTATGTTTAGGATCCAGCTGTGTGTAGGCACAGTTTCATAAAACTTGAGAAACACTTAAAGAAATAGCAAATATAAACTTCTGGAAGCCCTAAAAATAACTTTCTTATTTTCTTTTTTAACTGGGCTTACTTTTGTCTTGAACTGCGCTTGTTCTTCAGATTATAGCAGGTGATTATCTCGGTGCCTACAACCTTCACCTGTTATTAATGTCAGCAGACCAAGCTGCTGTTAAAATACTTAGTAGTGAAAAGGATAGTTAGAATGTTGACAATGCTACTTAGAAGCCAGTATCAGTTTAAAGCCACATTTTTATACCCCCCATATTGCCCAAGAAGGATTGTATCCAGAAAATACCTTCCCAGGCTAATCCTGTCCATAAGGGTGCTGGCCAGATCAGAAGCTACATCTGCACTGTGGGTGCTGATTGCATCAGCTCCATCTGAGATGAGTGAGCTAAGCTGTGTGAAAAGAGGAGGGACTCCGTGGTTCAGCACCCAAGCAGGGTGTTTGCTGACACGAGCGATGGGACGCCAGACTTGAACAAAAGCCTTCTCATTATCTCTTAATTACTGCTTTCCCAGCTCCCACAATTAACTCCTGTCTGAGTGGCTGCTGGTGGGATTGGAGGCATATGTGAGTCAATCAGGCAGCTGAAAGGCCAGTTAAGAGGCTCTGCTGCTGCTACCACCAGAGGCCTCTAGACCCAGTGGGATGGAGGTGAAAGCAGAGACCAGAGGTGCAGGCCCAAAGCCTTTGTGAAACAGGAAAAAGAAAAACAACCCAAGGCAGCTGATTGACAGGGCCAAATCAAACCCCCCACTTTGCATCTGGTGCCAGCCAGGTTGCTTTTTCCCCCCTCTGAAACTTTCAAAGGGTTGCAAATATGAATTTTCTAAGGAGTAAAGTATTTAAATTTGTTATGCTAATTCGAAAGCTCTTCCTGAGATGATAAACTAGGACACACAATTGCTTGCCTGCTGCCTTCAAGGTATGCACTGTGAAATGCACTGCTACTGACTGGTGCTTTTACATTTAAACAAAGTTTATTTTTCTACTTTATTATATATAATGGGAAGCTTTCCTAAGTGTAATCTTTATATCCTTCTAAGTCAATTGAAGTCTATGGGCCTAGAAAAGTAAAACAGAGAATTTGAAAGGACATGCGAAGCACATTTGCACCTCTGTCCCTTTTCCCACACTTTACCCCCTCTTCTATCCTCCTGGCAACCCCCATGTAACCTTCCCCATGGTTCCCACCCATGCTAACATCATCCGTTCCCCAAACTCTGCCCTCCTGAGGCTCCATCCCCAAATCTCCAGGAATTTTTAAAGCTGGAATTGGCAAACCCATCACCAGCCTCTCATAATGAAACTTCTCATGTGCCAGTGTAACGCTTCCATAGCATGCAACAGGCATACTTTATTTCAGATCACCCATTAATTTTGAAATTCTGATCTGGCAATCAATCAGTTACTGATACTAACGGGAAAGAAAACATTAAAATACTCTAATGTTTTTAACAAGAATTTTCAAAATATTTCACAGGGTATCCTTCCCTGACACATGATAAAAAAAAAACACACACAATTTTCTACAAAAAAACTGAGGTCACCTTTACAGAGGAATACTCTTGTTTCCTTCCTTTAGCTTATCACAGAGCTCCTGCTTTGTGCATGGTGATGAACTCTGTTCAATAGATGCAGACTCCATCCCAATAGGACTCTGCATTCCATGAGACTTGGGCTGCATACCTGAAGTTGGCCCTGCCTTGCTCCTTGGCCTTTTGGGCATACCCGACTGGTTAATAGGGAACAAGGCACAGCAAACTTTGTGCTTACCCATGGAAAAATAGCAAACCTAGTTATCGGGTCTCTGCTCTCGAGCACATCACATGCCTTGACCAAACAGTTTTGTACAACTCAGCTATCCACCTCAGACTATGTCTCATGATTATCTGATATGACTCAATAAAAGGCTAGGGAAAGACCCTAGCAGGTCAGCTCATGCTGCAACCTGAAGAATGACTGTCGAGTTGTTCTTTGCTTCACATACTAAATCATTATAAGCCAAAACCCTCCTGGCAGAATCTATATAAGACAGAAAGAAAGGTATGCAATTTCTTCCAGACTTTATTTCCAAGGCATGCTTAAGCTGACTGAGTGAGCAACAAGACAATTTACTCAAAGGAGTTTTTTCTTCCATTTACACATCAAAACATTGGTAAGATTTTTTAAGGGCTCCAAGTTCTACCATTTACTCTGCTAGAGGGCTTTTTGAGCAGGAACACAGTTCCAGCTGGCTTGGCTTCATGCAAATGAGTTCCTGCTGGGATTTTTCTACAAAAAAAGCCCTGCTCTACTATATCTCCAGATATTCTCAAGTGGAATAAAATGGAACACATTTTGGTTGTTGTATGTTATACCTGCATCATTTTAGAATATCTAGCAGTTTGGCCTTCCCATTTATCTCCAAGAATAAACATAAAAAACAAAAGCCAGAAGCGATTGTTCCATAGAAAAAAGTAAAAAATGCAGAACAAATCAAAAGGGGTAAGGGGGGAGATGAAGAAGAAAGAACCTACTGAAAGATTACATTTCTTTAACTCTCAAACTTCAGAAAAAGCAAACAACAAAGTTAGACAGGAATGATCTGAATCAGAAAGCAAGATAACCGCCCGCACTAATAACCAATTATCAAAAACAGATGAATTGTGGGGAAAATGAAAAGCACAAAACTTGAAATTGCTCCCTGACCTGGATAGCCCATGTGGAGGGGTACCCAATTTGGCGCCTTCAGAAGGCCGGTGCCCTATGCAATTGCCTAGTTTGCCTAGTGGCAGGGCCAGCCCTGTATGAATAATTACTCTGAGATTTTGTACTAGATAAGAAACAAAATGGTAGCCACCTTGTAAAGGAAGCTGAAGAAACTCTCTACCATAGCCAGATATAGACAACCAGTTTGGGGGTAGGGTTGTTTGCCTGAAAGGTTCACCATTCATTGGATTCTTGTGTATGCGAAAACTTAGGAATTTTGTAACTGATCTAAAATGCAAGTCACCCAGGGTTGCCAATTCTGGCTTGGGAAATTCCCAGAGATCTAGGAGCAGGGCTAGGAGAAGGTGGAGTTAGAGTGGGGAAGAAGTTCAGCAGGGATGTGATTTCAAAGAGTACAGACCTTCAAGGCTGCCTGCAGGAGAGGAAGGGTGTGTGTGTAAAGAACGAGGAATGATGTCATACCACCAGCACAATATCACTTCAGTGAATGTCACATGACTGAGATGACATTCTGGGATTTGATGTCACATGACTGAAATGACATTCTGGGATTTGTAAAACCATATCATTCTGGCTGAATCCTAGAGCATCATTTCACTCCTGGATATTTGGAAGGTGAACTGCTTTTCTGGCTATGTTTTCCTCACCATGCCACTGAGTGGCAGTGGGAAGAGGGAGACCTGGTCTCCCTGTCCAGGCGAACTGATCTCTCCAGCCCCACCAGGCAGTTAGCAGACCTAGTGACAGCAGACTGCATTTCACATTGTACTGCTGGTTGAAAACTTAATTCTGCTTGGTTTCTACCATTTTGTTGTAGCAAAAATAAAAATAAATAAATAAAATCTGTTAGGAGAAAACAGCTGGTCTAAATCCACCCATCTAAAAGATACTTTCCAAAAAAGTGGAATACATTTTTTCTACCGCCATATACGCACACAAAAAGCTTTCAGTAACTCCAGAGGATTAAGGCCTTCACGCCAGTCACGAGAGAGGATTAAGCCATAATGCACATGTCTGGCTAGTGTTTGCACAGAATTATTTGCAGCCTGACATCAGGTCTGGGTTGAAGAATGAACCAGGTCTGGAGATAAAACTGCACACACTCCTTTGCAGCCAGACAGCTACATATGATCTCACTCTGAACTTCTGCCAGCGATTAGAAGAATAGTGAACAATGAGCAGCATTTCAGAAAGCTGCCACCAGGAGGCAACAAGGAAACTGACAAGCTACTTCTCTTAGGGATGCTTATATCCAAGGCTGCTTCTGCACAGGGATCCCAACCCCCACCCACCACCACCACCCATGGAAGCCCCTGCATTTAAAGGGTACATCCATGTGATGACCTGCCTGTTCTGAGTATGACTGGTGGCATTCCCTAAGACTTTCCTTTAAATTGGATCAAAAATAAACCTATCTAGATCCAAATAGAAGTCTATTTTGTTCTACTACTTCAGACCAACACGACTGCCTATTTGGATCTATCTACCTAGATCCAGTTCTTTGTAGTGGCTGCAGGGAAATATATTATTGACCCTATCTCTATTACTATGAGTAGGAGTGAGAGCTAAGTTTGAGTTTCAGTATGGGAGGGGGCAATCACTGCTACATAGCCTCCTCTCCCCTTTAACCCCTTAAAGGGCGTTTTTCCATTTTCTGCCAAGCTGTAGAGTGCAGTTCAGCTGGGAAAGAGAGGAGAAAGGGATAGTTCAGGCTGTGGGGGAGGGGGAGCAGCAAAATCACCATTTCATCTGTATGAGACAGTTTTACTTATTATTCCCTCAGTATGCATATTATGTATCACAGGAAACTACTTTAGAATTAATTTAACTTGGGAACCAATAAAATACTCAAATTTCCCACATAAAAACCATTCACATTCTTTCTGAAATATTAGTGTATTTTTAAAAATATTCAGCATCTTTCTAGATTCATTTACTTCAAAATGAGGCATCTATTCACCAAGACTCACCCCCCCCCACACACACACACACTCCAGCACTGTCCAGCTAACCACATGACTTGCCTACATGTGTGGAAATGTCATATCCATGCCATCTTCCATCACCACCAAGAATATCTGACAGTGGTGTTCAAGTCACTTTGCCCTAAAAGTTACTGATCCCATTATATAGGCCATTTTTTGTAGTTCCATAAGGATGCAATAAAAGCAGTACTCAGAATTCATGATTTATCCCCTTGCCCTCTCCAGTCACTGTTACATTTTCCTCTTTCCTGTTCAGGGACAGTTACTGTTACCTATTCATTATCATGGGAACTCAGAAAAACAAACATGGCTGCCATATCAGCTTTCTAGCAAGAGTAAAGACTTTGTAGACCAATCACTGAAAAGTTGCTAAAGAAGCACAGGAGGAGAAAGAGGAGAAGGAGATTGGATTTATATCCTATCTTCATTCAGAGTCTCAGAGCGGCTTCCTTTCCCCATAAAAGACACCCTGGAGGTAGATGCTCTGAGAGAGAACTTTTGAGAACTGCTCTTAAGAGAATAGCTCTGAGAGAACTGTGACTAACTCAAGGTCACCCAGCAGCTGCATGTGTGTGGAAGAGCACAGAATCAAACCCAGTTCTCTCAGATTACAGTCCATGTGCTTAACCATTACACCAAACTGGCTCTAATCTAAAGAAGGCCAGTCCTCACATCCAAAGGTTATTGAGAGTAGGTACTGAATTTAAATCATGTTATCAGTTTATATCACATCAGGAACAAACAACACCAAGCCAAAAGTTGGAAGGGCTTGCTTGTTTGCTTTTTAACCTGCCCATTCAAGTGTAAATGTCCACAGTCCACACTGTATTATTTTATTGATATAGCCATTCAGGCTATTTTAAGGCAAATTAATAATGACAAATGCATACGGTGACAAATGACAAAATAAGAGGGTTTGTGGTATTCTTAAACCTGAGAAGACTGTGGTTTGTAGGTTTTATGACGGGAAAAACAGAACCGTCCAGGTGAAACCAACATCTGCTCTGGCAACTACAGCAAAAACTATTCTCAGAACGCAAAGATAATTCCAGGGCATAAAAAGGTTACAGCAGGTTCTTATTACCTTCTTAACCAAAATCCGCCCTGTCTCCACAAATATGAACAGTCCACAAACATGATTAACAGATACAGTTTTAACAGCATTTTAATTGAACCATGCAATGCCCCTGATTTTTGTTCTTCAGCCTAGGAAATTACAAATAGCTATATACAACTGAGGGGAACTCTGAGGAAGCCATTTTATGCAAGATGCAGCAAAGAAGCACTCAAATTCACCAATAAATTTGGCAGCACAATAAATATGATTTTTGGGCCCTGTGGCAAGCTACATCTCCTCTCCCTGGCACACACATCCCCCTTAGTTCATCTCTTTTTTCCCTCTTCTCTTTTACCCACTTTTGGGGCAAGTAATTCTAAGCATTGTTTCCTGACTACAAAAAAAGAAAGTAAAATCTAAAAGTTGCAAAGCCTTGTTCACTACACAGTATACTATTTTTATATGTCTTTACTTTTTTTAGTCCATCTTTCCTTCAATGAGATCAGGGTGGTATAAATGGTGCCCCACATTTTGACCTCACAATAACTCTGTGAAGTAGGTTAGGATGACAAAGTGCTTGACTGACATTCAGGGCACCCACTAAGTGTCATGGGTGCAACAATAGGGCATAAGAAGTGACATTGCATCCCAGTTGTACCCAGAGGTGTCATCACGACACTCTAGGAATTCCTCTGTTATTTTCATTTTCATTTTTTTTTATTTTGCAAATTTCTAGTCTGCCCCTTCCCAGGATGGGCTCAGGACAGATTACAACACAATAAAACAGTCGCAGAATCGCACAATAAAAGTAAGAATTAAACAGTTAAAACCATTAAATAAAATGAAATAAGGCAGCGTTGGTGGTATAAACATTATTCACAGATAGAGAGATAGGAATCATAGGTGTCTTGAATGTCAGTTATCAACAGTGTCATCATATAGCCACTATGTTTCCTTATCAACAGCATGTAATTAAATGAATTTAATTGTAACACACAATAATGGCCATTTCTTTTACTGAAGGAAGAGTTCCAACGCATATGGATTTATATATTATTATAGTTTTAAAAATCAGGTTTCTAAAATTTTGTTTGCTATCAGCCTGAAAACCTCTTATGCTTTAGAATCAATATCTAAAGAAATCATTGTGTTTTGGAAAAACAAGGACTGTGCTGTATCACAGACTATTCCATAGGAAACTTAAAACTAATTCAATGAAAATGGGATACTTAAAGGATTGGGGCTCAGACCAAACAAGACAAGATTTCATGAATAAATTGGAAGGGAAATGAATGTTTTGGATGAGATTCAAAGCACTGTACAATTTGTCAACATAACCCAAATAGAGTACTTTCTATTAACTTAGACAGATTTGCTGGTTCTGCTCATTACTGAAAGCAAGAAATACTATAATCCATGCTTCAGTGGCTTCCATATTTGACTGCAGCACACGCTGCAAGGGCTGCCCTTGAAGATTATCTAGAAACTACAGTTAATCCAACCAACCTTTTTCTGGCGTGCATGTGTGCAAAAGTGAACACCAGCCAGATCTAACTGCTTTGGTTGCCTGTGTATTTCAGAGCTTAATTCAAGTTGTTCTTTTATCTTTATGAGCCCTAAACTATCAAAGCCAGAGTGCCTTCAGGAACATCTGCTTTAGGAACACTTATACTAAGATTTGCCAGTGAAATTCTGTTCAGAATACCATCATGGACAGAATGCAAGACTGGCATCCATCAGGAGCAGGGGCTTCTTTGTGTCTGCACCAACACCATGGAATTCCCTTCCTATCTTTTGTCTTCGCTTGCTTCTTTTGGAGGCAGGTGAAAACTTTTTTATTCTGTCAGGCATTTGGGATTATAAATTAATTTTTAAATCAATAGACGATTCTTCTGATGTTTTAGATGTATTAGTTTTGTTCTAATTTTATTTGTGAAGAGCTATGGGTTTTTTGCTAAAAAGGTGTGCGGGTTGTGTGTGTGTGCTTTGCCATCAAGTTACAGACAATTTATAGCAACCCTGTAGAGTTTTCAAGGCAAGAAATGTTTCAGAGGAGGTTTGCCATTGCCTGGCTCTGTGTAGCAATCCTGAACTTCCCTGGTGATCTCCCATCCAAATACTGATCAGGGCTGACCCTGCATAACTTCTGAGATCTGAGGAGATCAGGCTGACCTGGGCTTATCCAGGTCGGGATAAAAAGGGGATATAAAGAATTTAAAGAACACCCACCACTACGCCCTACAGGAGAGAAGAGCTTCACTGTACAGCCCAGTAGATGCTATGTTGTAAACATCTCCAGGAGATTCTCCTTGAGTTCAAGCATGGAACATTAAACATCTAAGCCTGTCAGCAAGCTGCATGCTGCTATTTTCCTAGGTGGCTTCAGATTTGTTGAACTATATTATTATTGGGCTTAAATAGCTTGGCTGGCTGCCTGCTACCAGAGCAGCAAGTGCTTGAAAGCATTTGTCACACAGCTGGCTCTGTCCTTATTGCACTTTTCATAAGGCAAGAGAAAGCTTGTCCAAGGCACAGTTACAGCATGACCAGGGGTTGGGAGACAGAGAGAGGGAGAGATGGTGGCCAAAAACACCTTTGTCCTTACCTTCCACCTCCAGCTACAAAACACTATTGTCCCTTGTCCTACGGGCCATGCATTACAGGTACCAGATGGAGAACATCACTTCTGACAGTTTCTAAATCTGCCTGAGGAAACAGGAGGTAATGAATTCAGATATTTTCCCAACTCTATAAAAATATCTAACTCTTCCTCTGGGGCTCATTCCGCCTTCATGCCAACAAATTGCTAGAATAGAAAGCCAATTGGGGGGGGGGGGGGGGCGGTCATTAATTACCAGACTGCAACCCATTATGTCCAATCACAAGCACAGAAGGAAAATCTCCTGATCAAAACATAATACTCCCCACACACACCTTCCATGTCCTGAAGGCATTTTGGGTACTTGCAGTGTTAGATAATAGGGCATCTTTACCCCTTCAGATACTTTCCCTTTCAGGCCATGCTTCAGAACAAAATTAACCTTCTGACATAAATAAGGCAACTGCCAACTTTACCTCTAAGCTCACCATGCCATCCAAGTGAACCACAGTCTTATTTAGGGTTGCTACTCTCTAGATCAGGATGGCCAAACTGTGACTTGGGAGCCACAGGTGGTTCTTTCACACATATTGGTCTCTCAAAGTTGTCACCACCCCATCAGCCAGCTTGGAGAAGGCATTTGTCTCTTTAAATCACCTGTCCAAGCCAAGTCAGCCAGCAGCTTAGACAATGCATTCAAAGTTAAAGTTGCTTTTTTCCCACTTCTCCCTCCCCCCATCTATTTGCCTGCCTGCCTGCCTTGTGGCTCTCAAACATCAGACTTTCATGTCTTGCAGCTGTCAGATATCTGGCATTTTTTTCTGTGTGGCTCTTACATTAAGCAAGTTCAGCCACCCTTGCTCTAGGTAGTGACTGGAGATCTCCCACAGTTACAACTGATCTTCAGACAACAGAGATCAGTTTTCCTGGAGAAAATGGATGTTTTGGAGGATGGACTCTATGACATTGCATCCTGCTGAGGCCCTCCCCAAACCCTGCCCTCTTTAGACTCCACCTCCAAAATCTCTAAGTTTTTCTCCCCCCAGAACTGACAACCTTAGTCTTATCTGTGCTCCTCTTGTAGATGTTTTTCAGCAAGGATCTGTTCTACTTAGGGACAAGCTATACACTTGGTTCACTTCACTATCACTTGTGGTCCCTATGACACTCATTCCAGTATGTTCCCCTCATCTGGGAAACATTTTATTTGTCACAATTTATTATCATGTGCAACTGTGGCACCACATTCCCAGTGTGAATGGCTGAGGTACTGTTTTATCCTCAAGTCAAGAGGTGGGGCTTCCTCTCAACATCAGCTTCCTGTCAAATGATCTACATCTTTCCTTCCAATCTGCTTGGCTTCTTTTCCAGCAGTACCTGTAGCAAACTCCTGCCACATCTGGCAACTATTACCTGATTTGTGCTATTCAAAACATTCATTGCTCATCTACAGTTTAATGCATATTTGACATAGCAAAAGATATCTATTGATCTAATATGTGCTGCCAACCTCATGGGCTACTTGTTTCCCTCAAAAAATTGTAAGAGGTATGGTACCACCCACAGGTGACATCAGATACTGCCCATTTATAATGCACTACCATAATCATATAGATAGGAAGGGCAGTGATTTACTGTTAGTAAGCCCACTTTTACATGCAAGCCACAGAGTGTCCTCTCAGAAGCCAAAAGAGGGTCTCTGTCTGTCCCTGTTTCACTGGATCCCCTCATCTCCTGGGTAGAATACTCAGTTATTATAACCAGTAGCAGGCATAAGATATGCCAAACGTATCAGAACCCTGAGCAATAAATAATAGATTTAAGGATTTCAGTATGAAGGATTGGATGGCATTTTCACAGATCACGCATGATTATACAGTTGTCCTGGTTCCTTGGAAATGTATTAGGTGAGACAATCAGTTAATGAACACATTTTGCTTGTACCCATTATCATTCCCTACAACATACAGCCACAGGGATCTGTTTGTGAGGGTACTCTCTCAGTACCGGATTATGATGAGTCTCAAAAGGCCCTGGCTAGCACCCAACATAAACATGAGACTACCCGCTAGTCTAGAGCACTCCTCAGAATCATTTTCAAAGAACTTTGGTCAACCTGTATGGATTCCTTGAGAGTCAAGACTGATCAGGAAAGTGTTCCTTGAAGTCTGAAAGATATTGCTCTACCAGATGGGGAGAACGAGCTAGTGAACCATTGTGTTTAAGGATAAAGGGGGCATCAGAAATAAGATATAGGATGGTTTAGAAAAATTTGGTTTTATTTATTTACATTATTTACAGTCCACTTTTCTCACAGGGAGTGGATGCATGCATGCCTTCTTAAAAAGAACTATTTTTTTTCTCCTTTTGTGGCATAGGCAGGATGTATTTCCTAAGATTTGCAGGCAGAATCTATCTTGCTGCTGAGTGTTTTAAAAGAGTTTACTAATGGAGTGAGGTGGATATGTCAAGACCTTAAGTACCAGTGTAACTTGAGCCTGAGATCTCCAAGTTAATTCATGCTGGTGGGGTCTCAACAGTCTTAAAGTATAGTCAATGCCCACAAAGTCTCCCCTTAGTATAACGTCTTTTAAGCACACATCTTTGTGGATGGGCTCAATCATACAAAGAAGGAATGGGGAGCAAGACAATTAATTTGCCCCCAACAGTTAACAGTTGTATGAGATGGGGTGACGATATTTTTATTTTCTAAATAAGGTGGAGGAGAAAGGAAGACATTGCTCCACAAGCATATTAAAGGAGAGATTCTCAAATGGCTCTTTTGTGATGGCTACTCATGTGCATGAAAAATTACTAGTATTGAGGGGGGAAAAGGTAATCTTAGTCTGTCTGCCGTAATATCACTATATTAGCCATTTGTGGTACACAGAAGACCTGAAAGTGTGTGGGGGAGATTCTCTTCCAATTTATAGAAGTTCCCTGTCTGGTCATCTGGAAACCAACTATATACAATGTAGGTAATCAGGAGAGTGGCCATTTAATTTGCATGATAAAGCAAATTTATAATATGTGATAGGCAAACAGATGGGAAAAACTGGTTTCCTGACTCAGGGCTATCAATTTGACCTCCCTCCTCCTTTAAATTCCCCAAAGCTGAAGATTTAAAATATTTGGTTATAATAAGATAAACCATATGTGACAATCAGCAGACATTTCTTGGTATTTAACAGCTGCATAAATACCAAATCAACTGAGCAACGGGTTCAGAATAATGAACTGGAAATGACTTACTCAGCCTGAAGGCTGTATTGGCAGAACAGCATCATTCAGACTGCCATCCCCAAAGCAAATAAGCAGTTACATGGATGATGACCTCATGCTAAACACAAGTATGTCTCATTGAAATCATTATTAGTTCCACACAATAGCTTTACAACTGGGAAGGTCAAATGCATCAAGGAGTAGCACCCCAGCTTAATTGGTTGTGTATACAGTTGTATACGATTGTTCTCTAATAACATCAGATGAAAATTTGGAGCCATTTGTTGCTACTGGAAATTGAACACTGAGTATATTATTGATTGGTGATGTTTCCATTGACTGTGGTGTGCCTAGGTTGCCACCTGGGAGCAGAATGTCAGCAAGTCCAAGACTAAACATAGGAATCAGCAAGTGAAGAAATGAATTTGTCTTTATAAGGTAGGATGGACTTACATACATTCTCCTTAAGGCAAGTGCTAGGATTTCTTGGCAAAAACAGTCAGGATGTTATACCAGAAGTATCCCTCAATAAAGAACCTCCTACCAACAGCTTCAAGAATGAGATGTCTCGTGACACCTTAAAGATTAACAAATTTATTGATGTACAAGTGCCTAGTACCAGCCATGAATCTGACTGTGGTTCTAAGCCACCAAAGCTTGCCCTACAATAATTTTTTTAGACAGTAAGGTACCACAAGACTTTTTTTTTTTTTTTTTTTTTGCTTTTACTGCAGCAAACACAGCTACCTCACTGGAATTTGTAAAGGCTTAAAGGCTGCAAGGTTTTCATAAGTGTAAGGTTCTGTTGATCCTAATGGCAGATCTCAGCACAGAGTGCATTTGAAAGTGTCCCTTTGATTTTTATTTAGGTAGCTAAATTAGATCAGCTTCCCATCAGCACTGAACTACTGCCAGCTCCCATTAGATTGTCTAAGTGGGAACTGTCATGACCACACATAGATGTGCAAGATAAAAAGCATCTAGGAGTGGACAATGAACTCAGCTAAATATATTCTTATACCATCTCTCATTCTGAAGAGTCACAGAATGATTATAAAAACTAGACATGCACGCAGGGTTTATTTCTGCACCACTGACACACATAGCATGGAAAACTGATACACAGATCATATAGCATGATGAGATAAAGCCTGTAACCAATTACAAAATAATAATGTAAGCCAATTTTGGAGCAGGAAACTGGGCTCAGTTGAAAATGGGCACTGTGTTACTGTGCCTCCATTCAAAGGACCACAGCAGTGCTATCTCCAAAGGAGCATTCCCTAGATCCCTATAATGGCATGATTTAATTGACCCTTAAAAAGAAGAAGCATCAACTACCATATCCTAAATTCTATCCTTTGACAGACATTGGATTAAAAACCAACCATAGAAACTCTTCCAGCAAATACCATGCAAAGCAAGCATGTATTGTATACACACAGCAAAAGTGCACAGTCTAAATGATTGCACAAAACAGGCATTAATTTTCTAGCAGTGCCACAGATTAATTGTCAGGCTGTTTTACTTCTCCCAGCTTTTTAGTTTCCCTTATTTGTGATTTAGATGGCTCTCCATCACATGGATATGGCATCACATGGCCTTCCCCACCCAGCCCGATCTCTCTCTCTGTGAATGAGCTAAGCCCCCAACCCATCTACCCCTGCTTTACAGACACACGCTTGGGAAGCTGTTTGCTGCAAGGCAGATCCTGACATTGACTGCTGAGAATCCCTGCTTGCTTCATAGAGTCAAATCCCCAGCACTGATGGGCTGTTAAAAGTGAACATTTTGAGGAAGACAGACAAGCCCACAGGGTGCCACAGTGCCAGGGACAGGGCCTCATTTCTCAGATCTACCTCTGTTATAAGCACACACACATACACACAACCTTAGGCCAGGAAAGCTACTAAGCTTCCTGCAAACCTTGCATGACCAACAGCAGCAGCAACATGCACATTCTAGGGCACGTTCAGCCTTAGCTGTGCCAGCCAAGCTCAACAGCATTCATGGCATGTTAGAGCAAAACATCCATCCACAGCAGTAGGGAAGAGGGCACAATACAAGCCGAAGGGGCCCTGAGGACTGCCCTTTCCTTCTGCTGTGCACGAAGAAGTAGGCAGCTGTGAATTCACTCCCGTTGCCCTGGCTATCCTTTGCCTCCTTCATGAAGCTTCACAGTGCACCTGTCAATGGCTGGCAGGCTGCCTTCCCCAACATGATTTCGACGCATTCAAGAGACCGAAGCACTCACTGTGCAATGGCTTCGTATGGCTCGTCTCCGGATGGGCAGATTCCAAGCCATGACTCTGACCTCTCTGGCCACTACTCACTCCACGAAGGAGCCTTTTCTTCCGCCGCCTCTTGGAGAAAGGAACGCACCTCCTCCTTTTGCTCTCTCGCTTATCAGCTCTTCTCTCTCGTTTCCTGCTAGTCACTCGTCACAATTTTCCCCCATTCATCAAAGCTCAGCAGGGTAAGAAGATGCTGTTGCTGAATCCGGCATCCTTCCCCAGGAGCCAGAGCTGGGCATGCTCCATGCACTCTCAGGGGGATTTAAATGTCACGTGATGCTCGATCTGTCATTTAGCGCAAGGAGTAAATAGTACCAAAAGGGAATTAACTCTTTCTCTGCCAGAATACAAAAAAGATGCTTCGTCAGCTGGCCCTATACACTTTGAAAGCTTCGGCAAGTACTTATGCTTGTGTATTAGAGCTAGAATGCTGCCACCCAAATAAAACGGGGGAAGTGCCACCATCTTCCCCTCCAATCTGCACTGGGGCTCCCACCAATCCAGAATCTCAGATATTGTGTGTGTGTCTTTTACAGCATTTCTCGCTGTGGACTTGAATCACATCAAATCATTGTAGCAAAGCAGTATCACTCCCTGTGTAAGCAGCTGCAACAGACAAATCTCAGCAGGCACATCTGCACACCAATGTACATTGCAGCATTCTCCATCTTCTCACTCAGCCTTCTTGATGGCACCTTTTCTGTACACCAATTCTCTTGTCAGCCCACCTTTCATATATATTGGGACAGTTGAGCCATACTCTTTTAATTAGGATGGAGGTTGCTCTTGCTTTACAGACAAGGGGTGGGGGGGGGGAGAGAGATTTTTATGGTCTCTTTCCCGCTTTTCTGCAACTCATGGCCAGTCTCTCCTGATTCTCCCTATTCCTCCAGTGGTGGCAAAGACACAGAAGCAACAGTGAATACATAGGGGTTCCTCCAAAGTGCATGGAACCTGCCTTCTTCTATGCTTCAGCACTCCACTTAGGCAGGAAAACAGACACCCCTGTTTTACAGTGCACCCAGTGGGAACAGGAGATAAGGGGGAGGGGGAAATGCTTGTCATAAGTTACACCCAGTTCTATGATCGCCTGTGAAGATGGGTGCTTGCCCAAAACTTAAACATAGTCACCTTTTCCCACAGTGAAGGACAAAGGATGGTAAGAACTGTAGGTTAAATCCTTGAGTTGAAATCAGACTATTCAGCTAGAGAAACAGACCTTGATTGTAGAAAAAGATAAAGGAAAGACAGAGAATGCTGCAACCTGCTACCAGACCAGGAATAAAACTTTGTTGAACAAGGGCTGTTGTGGGGGGCGGGGGGGGGGGGGCGGAGAGAATGCTGTCATGACATTTTGGAGAGGAGCAGATCCAGACTTAAACTGAGGCCAGTCTCACACCCTTGCCCCTGAACTTGTTGGCTGTGTCACAGTTCATCTCTGGAATAATGCACTGCCAGGAGGACTCTAGCACAACATATATGGGCACAGTATTTATTTGGAACAGAATAAAACTTCTTCAGTGCCCTGTGGGCCATGGGGCCCACAGGGCCCAGCCGCCTTGTGGATTTTATGGGCCCCCTCCCCCTGATCACCTCAGCACATGAAGCAGGTAGCTGCACTGGCAAGCTCTCCCCTAAAACACTCTTGAGCAGAGTTTGGTGGGTGGGCGGGCAGATTCCAAAAGTTGGGTGGGTAGGTGGGCAACCAGCCCCACCCCCTGCTCCCAGCAGCCCTTAGTCTGGCCATGAAGAGCTGGGGGCTCCATGTGCTGCCTTGTTTTCCACCACCATAAACCTGAACAGTAAGTTCTTGGTTGGGTGGGTGGGAGGAGAGACCCCTAGATTGCAAAGGCTGCAAGGGCAGCTTTCGGGGTGGGAAGGGAGGAGGTTGGCCAGGACATGTCTCCTCCAGCCAGTGTGTACAAGCCACATGTGTTCCCTGTTGCTCCTGGTTGGGGAAGCGCATAGGAAAGCAGGAAAATGGGAAGGGAGTGCAAAGATACAAATCAGCCTTCTTTTGAACTTCGGAATTGGAAGTTGTTCACTGCAGGCTGAGCTCCAGGAAAGGGAGAAGCGGAATCAGAGCTTACATGCAATTTAAATCACACTGGAGGGGGGAGGGAGAGGGGTGGCCCCCAGCCTCTCCAGCTTCTTGCTCTCACCCCCATGGCCCCCCTCTTACAGCCCTTCTGTGGCCCCCTCCCCCTGTGACTCTTAGCTACGGGGCTGGCTTCCCACCTAGATCTATCTTTATTTGGAATATTTCCACAATCCTGTCTCATCCATACAATTTTATGAGTCATGAAAGAGAAAAAAAATCTAGATAATTTCTGAAAGGACAAAATTTATTGGGTGTGCTCTCTGAGCCATGGATCTCTCAATGTCTTGGTCCGGCCAAGCTCACCCAATCTGGGATCTAATGCTAGCTGAGAATCATCTCACTCTGTAGTGCCTCTAATGCTCTTTGTAATTCACTTGAGAGACCATGGGTACTTTCACACAAGAGGTTTGACCTGACCTAGCCACGCCTCCCATTCGAATTAAATCTGCACGATCACACGAGCACATCTGCCCTCTGGACCTCACCCGTTCTCACCCCGTCTCCAGACGCCTCCTATGTGGATTAAAAAGCCACCTGGATCTTCCCGGTAGCTTCCCCCTGAATCACATTCAAATTGCATATTCACTGTCTGTCTGATTGCGCTGGTGCAACTCATAAGTGGAAGAGCAGTGTGATTGCTCCAAGCCATTTCTGGCACATTCCAGTTTTCTTCCCCCTAACCCCCCTTCGAGGAGCACTTGTGCACTTCTCTGCTTGAGTGCACACACTGGGAGACTTTTTAAAAAACAAAACAAAAAAACAACCCTTTCTGCAGCAGGTCCATGGCTGAGGCACACTAGCAGTGTGAATGCACCATCAGGGACTGCTGCAAGGATCCTGCCACTTCAACAGGGGCTATCTGATCCCTCTGAAATGGACCTAATTGAAGCTGTTTTTTTCAGCTTGGGAAATATAGTGTTACGTGTCTGACATTTCCAAGAGAACACTTAGGATTCATAGAGCTTTGACATATTAAAAAATCATACAAGGCTCCAGAAACCCCCTAAATGAACTAGGCCAGCAGCAGCTAAAGCAACTCTGACTGGCTAAGTAAGGAGGGGAATGGGACAGAGGGATTCTATGCCTGCTGGCTCTAGGAGACCAATCTCAGGCCTCACTAGACTGGTAGCAGGACTCCCAGGACCAATACTGGTCAACGCAACAGTGGAAGGAAGGAAGCTTGCATGTCACCTGCTTTCTTGGCTCTCCCTGTCCTCTTTCTGACCAACAACAGACAGGCAGCCAGGCAGGCAGGAAATCATAACAAAGAGATCCAACTATGAATACTGTAGTTTTTCTTATTGGTTTTTTTTTTTTGTAGACTATTGCCAGGACTTCTTTTTTTTTCTGGGGGAGCACGGTAGAACAGAGTTCCGGAGCCTCTTTGTGAAAACAAAATTCTCCAAAAATGTTTAAAAGTTCAAGAGGGGTGCCAGTGTGTTCCTTCTTTTTCCCCTCTTCAGAGTTTCAGCATCTCTTTAAAAAAAACAACAACAACCCTGGCTGTTGCTGTTGTTTTAATATGGATTAAATGACTATACTCATATTTTAAAAAATATTTATACCGGCTCCTTTCTCTCCAATAGCAACCTAAAGCTGCTCTCTTTGTTATTCTCTCTTCTACCTTACCCTCACAACTATGCTATGAGGCAGGTCAGGCTGAGAGTATGAGACTGGCCAATGTCTGCCAGCAATTTCCATGGCAGAACAGGGATTCAAGCTCCCAGATCCTAGCCCTACACTCTAAGCACTACACCATGTTGGCTCATTTTATTTGAATGCACATCCCCAGTGTCAGGTAGAAAGGAAGTTGCATCCTCACTGTAACACCATTTTCAAGGACAGCCCTTATTTTCCCCAGTAATGGAAACATCTTGGCCACCCTGCAGGGTGACCATACTTTGAAAGAGAGGGAGAAAGAGAGCTTTTTCCACATCTCCAGAGGCAAAGCAGGAATAGAGAAAGAACCTGGGAGCTATATCCATTGCAGATGCAGTGAACTGACCTCCAGCTGGCTATCTTTGCCTGCAGGAGCTGAAGAAGCTGACACAAATCTGACCTGACATTGCCATGGATGCATATCATGCACCCACATGACTGCATCAGTGGCAGAGCCATATAAAAAGACCAGAAAGATTCTGGCAGGTAAAGAACCAGAACTGGAAAATGGCTAAACTTGTTTGGGAGTGGGGAACTGCTGTGCCATATCAAGGCTTCTTGCTGTGGGAGCTTGATTTCAAACTGTTCAGACGTCCAATAGACATTGTGAACTAAGCAGAAGATGCATCCATAAAGATACTTCAGAACTGGATGCATCTGCAGTTGGTATTAAGCTGCTCTGCCTGAATGAGAAGAGCTGGTGCTGCAGAAGGGATGGGGCTGAAAGAGTCATAGAGAAGGAAAATAACCACTTTTGGGGTGCGGCCACAGCTCACATTAAAAGTGGGTGTGTAGCGCTCAAATTTGAACCACCGAATATTGATTAGATGCAGGGCTGTTCAGACGAGCATCCAAGAATGTGACTCATTCTGTTGTTCAGCAATCACACATCCAAAACTATCACACTCTTTTCTTGGAGCATGTGTGATCAGATGTTGATTTCTGGGAGGGGGAGTCCATTGAACATGCGCCCAACTGTTTGGAGGTGGGAAATCAAACAATGCTTCAGAGGCAGGGGGGGAGGGGGGAAATTTCCGGAATTAACATTGCGGATTCAAACCAGGGAACTGCCAGGAATTAATTTCCTAGAAATTGGCAGTGACAATGATATCTGGAAATCCTCCACATTGAAAAAAAAGATTTTTTTCCCTGTTCTGAAGAGTGGGATAATGTTTCCCCCCCCCCCTCCGGTCCTGTGTTGATTGGAGAAGCAGAAGCGTCACCTCAGATTCCCGGATGATCTGGCAATGCGCATGTCTCCTGCGGCTTTTTTTTTAAAAAAAAGGAGGGAAGGGCGGTAAACATCCCAAGGGGCAGTATCGCGCATGAGCTGTCCAAACAGGAAAAAGCCGATTTTGTGCCACTGTTTTGAAAAAGGGCCGGACTTTCTGCGCTGTCAAATTAATGCGGCACTGATCCACAGCAAGTCAGAATGACCTTGGATGACGCTCGATTGCCAGATGTGGATGTCTGAACGAACACATTTAATCTGTCAGTGAGATGGAGCTGTGTCGCCACTAATGGTACGTCTGGCTGCACCCCAGATCTACTAATTCACACAAAACTGAAAGGATGAGAATGGTTGGGAATGGTTTGGTTTTCACTGAATTTCCTGTTCAATTTGTGCCTCTGTTGCCAAGCTCTTCTTCAGGACTGGATCTATATTTTTTTGAGAGGGGACAAAATTAAAAAATGACGCCCCCTTATGGGCCCATTCTATTTTATGAGCCCATAGAATAGAATAGACTCCATACCTAATTTGGTGCCCCCCTCCAGCGGTGCCCAGGGCAAACACCCCCTCTGCCCCCCCCTAGATCCAGCCCTGATCTTCTTATACAACAGAGAGGCTGCACATTGGAATTAACCCTCTCTCAGCCAAGCTGGCCATTAACACAGCTGAGATAACTTAGGGCATCCATAGAGATGCAATGTGAGCACAAATCTCTTTTTAGTCCAGATCAGTTGGTTCAGTTGCTGGTTTTATTGGGGAAGAAACAATAGGAGAATGGCTGCTTAACCGCTTACCCACACCACTTCTCTGATCTCAGTTGCCATCTCCAACACTGTTATTAGTTCCAAAGTGTGCCCGACAGTTGAGGGAGGGGGCAGTCAGGCTAACAGTAGTTCCAGGAAGACAACACATTAGATCCAGAAAATAGTATGCAGTGGGGAAAGGGTTATGCACCCCCTCCCACAGCACCACTTTCTGCATCAAATTAACAGTTCAACTCCTACATAGATACTTCCAAAAGGTTAAAGGAAAAAAAGTAAGGGAATCTGATCAAGGATCTTCCACATTTCATCCATTTTAACTCAATTAACAGAGCTACGCAGGATGTTCTTTTTTCTTGAGCCAGATACTTAGGACTGCCAGATATCACCTCATTTGAATTAAATCCTTACTTCTAAGTTTTTGATTGATTGCTGCCTTGGAGAGTCTAAGCTAGGTGGAAAAGCAGCATAAAATGTTTTTAATAAAAATAAAGTATTTAAAGAGCATCACAGTCTCTAAAACTGTAACAGATCCAGTTCCACAGACTTCTCAGATCCAGATATTAATATTAATTAATATTTGTGGATCTTACAGACAAAAGAATAGAGTGGAAGGAAAATGACATTTCCTGGTCACTTGACTAAACAGAAAGCACAGATGAGTGCTACAATCATTCTCTGTAATCATTCATCCTGTGCCTGCTGAACAGGTCCCAGAGCTGGAATTGTGGTACAAATTGTGGTACAAATTGTGGTACAAATTGTGGTACAAACATGATGGTGCAAGAGAATGTCATGTTACCCTCTTAACTCATCTTAGGATTGTTAACCTCCAGCTGGGCCTGGAGAATGTGAATGCTCCATGTATCAGTGGCTATCGAGTAAACTTTGTCTCTTAAAGTTGTACTGTCCAATAAAGCACTTTAAATCAGCATTTGTTTTGATTTATTCTTTGAGCAGCACTGGAAAAGAATTATTATTGGAACTCTGAGGTAAACCCATTCCAACATAAGATAGTATATTATAAACATTTTATAGGTGACATGATAGCCATATACAAAGACGAGGAAACTGTAGAGAAATGGCTAGTGTGGCTGAATGGAGTGTACCAATCCTTTCAGTTTTCCTATAAATGGAATAGAAATTCTATCACATTCTTAGATACTGTGGTGTTTAGAATGGCTGAAAATAAGCTAGCTGTCAGAAATTTTAGGAAATCTACTGATAGGAATATATTTCTACACTTTCAGTCACATCATCCAGTCCATTTGTGAAATAATTTACCATTCAGTCAATTTCTTAGGTTGAAGCGGAATTCTACTCATGAGGAGGAATCTGAGAAGGAGTGTGACAGACTTACCCAGCAATTTGTGCAGAGAGGGTATCCAGGGTGCATTATTTTAGCAGCTAAACATAGGGCTGAAAACATCCAGAGGAAGAAACTTTTGCAGTATAAGAGAAAACTAGGAAGTTCCAATAGCATTACATGAGCTATGTAATTTTCTCCAGTGGCAGATGAAGTGTGTAAAATTATTAGAAGTCATTGGTACATTGTGGAGGATATCCTGGGCTGTCAGAAGCCACCAATGATAGGGTATAAACAAACTAGAAATTTGAGGGACCATTGGTGCATGCCTATCATGTCAGTTTTGTATACAAACTACTGATTTTATCAAACTGGCATCAAGATACATTTAAAACAACATACAACATGTTCTACCAAAGAGCTATTTATGCGATTTTCTGCCCGTGTATACCTCCACGTATCTATGTGGGGAGCACCATGAGAATGATGAAGACACGTGTGTTAGAACACAGGTCGAGAGTGAAAAATTCCATATCTGAAGCTCCTCTTGTGGACCATTTTTCAAGGTTTGGACATAATCCTGACTCTTTAAAATTTGTGGTTTGGGGAAAATAACATCAGGTGGCACTCAACAGATAGAGGTTAGCAAGCTCCTTTTGCAGGAGGAGATGAGATGGATTTTTTATTTGAAAACATTGCAACTGATGGGTCTTAACAATGAATGGGATCTATCGTGTTTTCTGTGAAATTGTAAATTTGGGATATTCTGATGTCATTAGTGGGTAGGCATTTTAGTGATATAACCTTTAGTGTGGGGTGTTGAATTAATTGAATGCACCTGGGAAAGGGCTTATAGTGATGACCTCTGGGAGTGGGGTGGTAAACTTGTGGTTGTGAATGAAAGAGAGAAACGTCGTTGAATTGTGAAATTGTTAAATGTTGAATTTAATGTAAGTTTGATGTTATATATAAGTAAAATGATTTTATTGTATTGTATAATGGGAAAATGAATACTGTACAATTAAAATAGTGTTTGGAAAATGTGCATGGTAATGCAGGTCATATGGATTTGTGTTCCATATAAAAGAGGGGGCCCGATTCCTAAGCAGAGGTTAAAAGAATGTTGGATGTTGAAATGATATAACTGGTGTATGGCTTGTGATGTTGTGTTATGATTTATGGTTTATTGCAGGAGCAGGCTGCAGCTGAGATATAGCAATTGTGTGAAACAGGAAGTAAGACCGGTGTTGCATGTCACACTATAGAAGCTACTGCTGATTCTCATTTGAATTATTGATGTTGGAAAATTTACTGAATTTGTATAATGATTGTTTCCACACATATATGAAGCTAATTTGAACATATGAAGCTGCCTTATGCTGAATCAGACCCTTGGTCCATCAAAGTCAGTATTGTCTACTCAGACTGGCAGCGGCTCTCCAGGGTCTCAAGCTGAGGTTTTTCACACCTATTTGCCTGGACCCTTTTTGGAGATGCCGGGGATTGAACCTGGGACCTTCTGCTTACCAAGCAGATGCTCTGTCACTGAGCCACCGTCCCTCCCCAAATTTGCTCAAAGAATAAATCAAAATGAATGGTGATTTAAAGTGCTTTACTGGATGGTACAACTTTAAGAGAGAAAATTTACTCGAGAGCCACTGATACATGGAGTGTTTGCTTATTCTCCAGTTCTATTTTCCGTGTGACTTTTGTTTTGGTTGCTCAACTTCCAGGTGGGGCCTGGCTATTTCTTGGAATTACAACTGATCTCCAGATGACAGAGCAGTTCTCTCAAAGAAAATGGCTGTTTTGAAAGGTGGACTCTGTGACATTATGCCTCCCTGAAGTCCCTTCCCTAACCCCACCCTCTTCAGGCTCCACCCCCAAATCTCCAGTTCTCCCAATCCAGAGGTGGCAATTGTAACTTAACTTTTTGGTTCTGATAATCAAGGTTTCTTTAAAAATGGATACCCCCTTATTTTTCCTCAATGCTTGTCTTGCAATTTTAATATATGCAGGACTTTTTTCCCAGCAGGAACACAGAGGAATGCAGTTCTGGCTGCCTTGGCATCAGGGGGTGTGGCCTAATATGCAAATGAGTTCCTGCTGGGCTTTTTCTACACTGCAGGATTTCTGGGTCCTGAATTTATGTACATAAAAGTACAAAATTAAGAGATGGTAACCTAGTTAGATAAAGAGACATAAATGAACTGAGGCATCTTAAGTGCATAAGACCACTTAGAAATGTTTTAAAAAGAGATAGCACCCAGGCACTTGCTCTCTCTCTCTCTCCCCGCCCCCCCATGCCTGGAAGTCACGGCAAACTCTGCCGACTCCTACTGGGGCATGGAAAGCATTCAGAGAAGTGGCTTGATAGCAGAACCCAGAAGAACCTGTCTCTTGAAGAAAATATAGACAAGGCTAATCAAAGTAATTTTGCATTCTGTTGTGAACTTTGGCACCACCTTGTGGGAAATCACTGCATATGTAAGATATAGAAATCTGTGTAACTACAACCTGTTGACGTTGATGGGTGGTACTGTGCAAAGTGATGTTTCTGGATTTCTGAAGAGAAAGAATGTTTTTATTACTTCAGTATTTAAAAATAATGTCAATTTAGTTGCCTTTAGATACCTGTTTGTACTTCATAATTACTCCAAAAAACCTTTGGGTTTGGCTAAGGACCTGTAACTCTACTACCTGAAAAGACCTAAGCTTTTTTGGAGGATAAATTATGTTATCCTTCTTAGAGATTTCCACATAAATAAACAACATTGCAAATGGAGTAGAGGTCAAACACTGTGATGTAATAAGTATCTCTACTGCCATGACTTTTTGCACTGCAGAATTTCAAAACAGCGCTTCTATGGAACTAACAATTGGATGCAAAGATACCAGAGCATGTAGACATCAGTCCCAAATTCAAATACAACTATTCCATGAACTATACTACATTAGAATAATAATATATATATTTTTAAAAGACCTAGACATGCTATCCCTGGGAGCCACAGAAACAGTGAAGTAAGCACACCAAGAAGGTAGATCCGCATTCTGGACAAGATGCCACTGTATCAACAGCAGTTTTAAAGTTTTTTGTATATCTGTTGGGAAATGATGACTGGCACTAGATATTTGTCTTCCTAGACTTTGAATTAAACAGTTAGTAGTTTTAAATTTTCAATATCAAAAGAAGCTCACATACATAAAAATCCCATGTTTTGATTCCACTGAGACTAGTAAGAATGCTCTATTTGCTTCACAGACAATAACGAAATTTTCCTGTGCTAGTTAACATTGTTCCACTCCACTGCAACTGCCCCTCTTGGGTTGTCCTTTAACTAGCCTTCCTGGCAATGCCAATGCAAACTCACTATTTATTTATTTAGTAGGCTTATATTCTGCCCTTTCCCATAAACAGGCTCAAGGCAGATCACAACATATAAAATAACAGTAAAAACCTACAGATCAAAGTTAAAACACCACATTAAAATTAAACAGTAAAAACAATAAATAAAATGTACCACCGGCGGAAAGGGCATCGCATATCAAATAACCAGTTATAGGCCCACATTAAATGATGGTAATAGCAATAAGATAGCACTGCAGTAGGGCACAATGTCACCACAAAGAAGGCCAAATGATGGAATAGTAAGATGCCCAACCATAGGCCCGGCTGAACAGCTCCGTCTTGCAGACCCTACAAAATGGCAGTAGTTAGGGTAAGGTCTGGATCTCCACAGGGAGCTGATTCCACAAGGAGGGGCCAGGGCTGAAAAGGCCTTGGCCCTCACTGAGGTGAGTTGGACATCCTTAGGGCCAGGGATGGTCAGGAGGTGTTGCGTAGCCGATTGCAACAACCTCTGGAATGTATATGGGGAAAGGCGGTCCCTCAGGTATGTAGGTCCCAGACCACGTAAGGCTTTAAATGTCAGTACTAAAGCCTTGAAGCGGATCCGGTACTCAATAGGTAGCCAGTGCAGTTGGCGCAGCACTGGTTGAATGTTTGTCCATAAAGGCAATGCAGAACAGCCGTGCTGACATATTCTGCACTACATAGAGTTTCTGGATTAGCCACAAGGATAAGCCTGCCTAGAGCGAGTTACAGTAATCCAATCTGGAAGTGACCGTTGCATGGATTACAGTACCTAAATCCTGGGGGCATAGGTAGGACGCCAGCTTCCTGGCCTGCCGATGATGGTGGAAGGCAGATCAAGCAACTGCTGTGACCTGGGCCCCCATGGTAAGTGAGGCATCCAGTATCACTCCCAGACTCCTCACTTTCTGAGCCGGTGCAAGAGATTCCAGGGTTGGGGGGTCAGAGGCCCAACTCTAGTCCCCCACAGTTTAGGTACAGAATCTTCATCTTGGTTGGATTGAGCTTCAGCCAGCTTTAGCACAACCATCCAATCACAGTTTCCAAAGCCCCGGTCAGATGACCCAGAGTAGTGTCTGAATGGCCACCCATCAACAAATAGAGCTGGGTGTCATCCACATATTGGTGACAGCCCAGCCCAAAACCTTGAGCAATCTGGACAAGGGGGCACATATAGATGTTAAACATCATTGGCAAGAGAATAGCTCCTTGTGGTACACCACACTCAAGTGGGTGTCACAAAGAGGTCCGCTTACCCCTGACCATGGAGAAAGGAGGAAAACCACTGTAAGGCAATTCCCTGGACTCCTATGTCAGCAATGTGGTGGGTCATTAGATTGTAGTTGACAGTGTCAAACGCTGCTGAAAGATCTAGCAAGAGCAGCAGCACTGACCTGCCTTGATCCAGATGCGTTCTGAGATCATCTGTGAGGGCAACCAAGACAGTCTCTGTGCCATGCCCAGGGTAGAAGTCAGACTGGAAAGGGTCAAGGATAGAGGTGTCCTCCAGGAAAGTTTGAAACTGCTCCACCACTGCTTTCTCAATTACCTTACCCAGAAATGGAAGATTCAAGACTGGGTGGTAATTGGCTGGGCCCATAGGGCCCAAAGATGGCTTCTTCAAAAGTGGATGTACCACCGCCTCTTTGAGCCTAACTGGGAAAGTCCCTGATGACAGGGACAGATTAATAATACCAACCAGAGGGCTCCAGACTACAGCACCACCTGTTTTAACAAGCCAGGATGGGCATGAATCTAGAGGACAAGTGGCAGGCTTCACTGCAGCCAAGATCCTGTCCACGTCTTCCAGAGAAAGCTGGCTGAAGCGATCCAAAGAAGGGCCCAAAGATGGACAGCAGGCTTCCAGTTCATGTATCGTATCAACTGTGGCCAGGAGATCTCGGCGGAGAGTCAAGACTTCGTCTGCAAAATAAGTCGCGAAAGCCTCACAGCCAATAACCGATTCCCTCATCTTTTGGTTGCCTATTGCCACTGTAGTTAATGATCGAATTGTCCTAAACAATTGGGTTGGGTGCAACTTCACAGATGCAATATAGGCTGCATAGAATTCCTTCTTAGCAGACTTCACGGCCTTCTCATAGACCTTCATAAATGTTCTATAAGAAGTTTTTGACTCCTCATCATAAGAGCGCCGCCACACTCACTCTAGCCTTCTAAGTTACCGTTTCATCCTCTGCAGCTCCAGGGTATACCATGGGGCCGCTTTGGTACAGCAGCGCAGAGGGCACCAGGGGGCGATGTTATCGATGGCCGTAGTGAGCTAGGAATACCAGTCCTCTACTTGCTCATCTAGTGTCACACCAGGGAGCCGCTCAGTTGGCTCTGCAGATGAGCATAAATTCGCTCGCCGCCTAAACAGAAGGAGGGTTGCAGGTCCAGTCGGTCTTTCAGGGCATAGTGATCTGACCATGGAACTGTATCTACAGCTATCAGATCTGATGTTATCCCAGCCCCCAAAACCAAATCCAGCGTGTGACCAGCCAGGTGAGTGGGAACCAATATAATCTGGATGCATCCTAGAGTCTCCATGGATGACACTAGGTCCTGAGCCTGAACAGATGCTGCATCATCAACCTGGACATTGAAATCCCCCAGGACCAACAGCCTGGGGAAGTTCAAAGCCCAGGTCGATACAGTATCCAGCAGAGCAGGAAGGTTCTCTGGGGGTGCGTTAGGCAGTCGGTACACCACCCAGATAGCCAAACTCTCCCAATATATTTGGGGCAGGGAGTGCCCTGAAAGAAAAAGAGTCACAAATAAGCACTGCAACCCCCACCCCCCGCCCAGTCATCCAAGATGGGTGAGGTTCGGAGGACTAATGCAAAAAGAATTTTGCCAGTCAGCATTCCATTCATCTGTATGCCAGACTTAAGCAGCACGGTACAGCTGAGAACTGTTTTACCTGAAAGACAGAACCTGTCCTTTCATGCAGTTGGTCTTCAGGCCTGATTCATCCAAGCATACCAATCAACCTTCAATACCACTGCAGACATATATTGAGGCCCAATTCAAACATGTGATTAATCACTCATGTGATCATGTGATGTTTTACTTAGCCAATCATATGGGCTCAGCTCCACACAGACAACTGACCCAATACAACCAGATAGCTTTTGAAGCAAGATAATAAATCTAGAACATATTCAATGTTTGAACTTCCTGCAAAGCTCTGTCTTGCAAAGCTCCACCACAGACAGATACTACCCATCACAAGCTGAACAAGATACACAGCAGATATATTTCTACAGTTAAATATGGATATAAAGAAGCAGCTTTTTTGCCACATACCCACATTCTTCACTACTTGCTGTGACGAAAGAATTCACAAACACTTTAGGAGTTCTCCAGGATTGTTACTTAAAAATAAGCACTGAGATTTTAGCAGTTTTGAAGCTTACTCCTGGATGGGCTGAGAATTATTACTCACTGATCTCTCTCTTGGCTTGACTTTGCGAACGAAGATTTAAGAAAGGTGCAGTAGTCCACGTCTGCTGCAGGCTCGCTGGTGGCTGACAAGACCAATGTGGGACAGGCAGGTCCGGCCACAGTGGCTGCAGGGAAAAGTCTGATTTGGGGTTGGTGCTGTAGCAGTACGATTCTTCCTCAATCTCCTTTTGTCCTCAAGACCAGCTATGCGTGCGTTCTCAAAGGAAGAGACAGCCTGGTGGATGGTGTGCCTCCATGCTTTGCGATCTGAGGCTAGGTCAGACCACTGGTGATGGTTAATGCAACAGGTACCAAGGGATTTCTTCAAGGAGTCCTTGTATCTCTTCTTTGGTGCCCCTCTATTTCGATGGCCGGTGGAAAGTTCGCCATACAGGGCAATCTTGGGAAGGCGGTGGTTTTCCATCCTGGAGATATGCCCTGCCCAGCGCAGCTGCGTCTTCAACAGCAATGCCTCGATGCTTGTAACCTCTGCCCACTTGAGGACTTCAGTGTTGGTCACAAAGTCACTCCAGTGGATGTTGAGGATGGTGCGAAGGCAGCGCTGATGAAAGCGCTCAAGGAGTCGCAGGTGATGATGGTATAAAACCCACGATTCGGAGCCGTAGATGAGGGTTGTCATCACAACCGCTTTGTAAACATTGATCTTTGTGCCTTTTTTCAGATGCTTGTTGCTCCACACCCTTTTATGCAGTCGGCCAAATGCACGTGTAACGTACTCGAGGCGGAGACGAGAGTAGGGCAACATTGTTTATTAGGAGCACGTTGCAAGAGAGAGAGCACGCGGGCCGGGCCCAGCTTATGTACATACCCGGTTCAGCCTCCTGTACAGGTCAGGCCAATCCTGGCCTGTTAAACTTCCCGCCGTGGATGTAGTAGGTGGGGATTCCGCGCCCCGCGCTAGAGGTGCCTGGGATACCCAGCCGCCTCTGCGCGTGGGCGCGTATTTCAGCCAATACATTACACTCCTCCCCCCCTAGTTAATGAACATAGTCTTTAAGATACGCGGGCGGGCGGCTCTCCCTGGTGGACCGTCTGGGAAGGTCCTGTGGGGGGGGCGCTGCTTCCCTGGCGGGCACGTCCGGGGGTTGTGGTGCCGCCAGAGGCGGCGGGTTTGGCTCCTCGGGCCGGTCGGGCTCGGTGGGCCCCTGCACTTCGGGCGGCGGCCCTGCTGTCGTTGGGGGCGCGTCGTCAGGCCGGCCTCTGGTTGGCTCCGCCTCCTCTATGTCCGCTGGGTCCTCGGGCAGCGTCCGGCGGCGTAGCTGGTCGATGTGCCGCCGTAGGACCTGGCCCCCCTCGGTCGATATGTCGTAGTGGCGGGACCCCGTTACTCGTAACACTCTGCCCGCCACCCATTCGGGTCCCCTAGCGTAGTTCCGGGCATAAACTGGGTCGCCTGCGAAGAACCCCCTTGCCGCGTCCCGGACCTCGGGACTTCCGCTGGGGTCAGCGGTCCTGTCGGGGTGTAGTCGGTCCAGCCGTGTTATGAGTTTGCGCCCCATGAGGAGCTCGGCCGGACTGACCCCTGTGGCCGGGTTGGGGGTGACCCGGTTATCGAAGAGGAACGCAGCTAGTCTGTGGTCCCAGTCTCCCTGAACGATGCGGCTTAAGGCTTCCTTGGTTGTGCGGACCATCCGCTCCGCCTGGCCGTTAGTGGCCGGGTGAAAGGGGGCGGAGCGAATGTGTTTAATCAGGTATCTATTGAGGAACCCTTGGAAGTCCGCCGCTATGAATGCTGTCCCGTTATCTGAGACTATGGTATCCGGAATACCGTGGGTGCACAAGACCCTGCGCAGCGCTTTGATGGCGGCGGCCGCTGAGGTGGACCCTACGGGAATGACCTCCAGCCATTTGGAATAGGCGTCCACAATGATCATGAAGATTTGACCCTGGAATGGCCCCGCAAAATCGATGTGGAGCCTCGACCAGGGCTTCCGGGTGGACTCCCACCGTGTGGCGGGGGCGCTGGGGGGCTCAGGCCTTGACTCCTGACACGTTTGACACCTGCGCACCCACGTCTCAATCTCCCCGTCCATTCCCGGCCACCAGACGTAGCTCCTGGCTAACGCCTTCATTCGGACTATGCCGGGATGGGTCTCGTGTAGGGATTCCAGGACTCGCTTTTGCAGCGGAGGCGGGATCACCACCCTGCTTCCCCATAATAGGCACCCCTTGTGCGCGGCTAGCTCCTCCCTCCTGGTCGTGTATGGTTTGAATTCTTCCCCCATGTTCCCCTCCGGCCAGCCCCTCATCACCCAGTCTAGCACCCTCGCCAGTGTTTTGTGTTTCTGTGTTGCCTTGGCGACCTCCGCCGCGTGGAGGGGCTGCTCCGGGAGGCTCTCTATCATCATGACCTGGTGTGCAGGGGCGGGGTCTGGGCCTACTTCTGGGAGCGGCAAACGGCTGAGCGCGTCCGCGTGGCCCATGGCCTTGCCTGCCCTGTGCACCAGTGTGTACGTGTAGGAGTTGAGGAATTGGTTCCACCTCAACACGCGCTGTGAGAGAATTTGGGGGGTTTGCCGGTCAGGGGCCAACAGGCCTAGGAGAGGCTTGTGGTCGGTGGCAATAGTGAACCTCCGCCCGTACAGATATTCGTGGAACTTGCGGACCCCCGCCACGATTGCCAGTGCCTCTTTGTCTATCTGCGCGTAATTGCGCTCGGCTGGAGACAGCGTGCGGGAGTAGTATGCCACCGGGACCTCCCTCCCGTCCGGGAGTTGGTGCCCCAGGACTGCCCCCACTCCGTAGGGCGACGCATCGCACGCCAAGATGACGGGGAGACCCTCGTCAAAATGGTGGAGCACCGCATTAGATACTAGGATGTCCTTGACCGCCTGGAATGAGGCGGCTTGCCTTTTTCCCCACACCCACGGGGCCTTTTTGTCCAGTAACCTGTGGAGGGGCTCAGCGAGGGCTGCCTTGTGGGGGAGGAACGAATGATAAAAGTTCAGCACCCCCAAGAAGCTTTGGAGCTCCGCCTTGCAGGTGGGAGCCGGGGCCTGCAGGATGGCTCGAGTTTTTTCTTCTGTTGGGTGGATTCCCGCGGAGTCTACGGCGAAACCCAGGAACTCCACCCGTGGGACCCCCAGCAAGCATTTTTCCCGTTTGACCTTGAGCCCCGCTGTCTGGAACCGGCGGAGCACCTCTCTCAAGCAATTTCCGAACTCTTCGGGGCCGGGGGCGGCGATTAAAACGTCGTCGAAAAACGGCTGCACTCCGGGGATCCCTTTAAGGAGAGCGTCCATTATACTCTGAAAAATCCCTGGAGCGACGCTTACCCCGAACTGTAGCCTCTTCACTCAGAAGGCCCCCCTGTGTGTCACTATGGTCTGGGCTTCCGCCGTCTTGGCGTCTACTGGGAGCTGTTGGTAGGCCTGGGCCAGGTCCAGCTTCCCAAAGACCTTATACCCCGCTAGAGCAGCCAGGACGTGGCTCACCACCGGCACTGAGTAGGGGTTGTCTTGGAGCGCTTTGTTAATTGTGCACTTGTAATCTGCACATATACGCACGTCCCCATTGGGTTTGACCGGAGTCACTATGGGGGTCTCCCACATGGCGTAATCGACCGGCTCCAGGACCCCTTGTGCTACTAGGCGGTCCAACTCTGCCTCGATCTTGGGCTTCAAGGCGAAGGGGACCCTCCTTGCCTTGAGCCGGATCGGTCTGACCGTCGGGTCGAGCGGTAGGGAGATGGCTGGGCCCTTGTAACTACCCAGCGACCCATCGAATACGTCGGGGAACTCTCTGCACACCTCCCCGAACCCTCCCGCGGTGGTCGTGCGCGCCACCTCTATTCGGATTCCCAAGGGGCCAAACCATGCAAGACCCAAGAGGGTGGTAAGCGGCCGCCTGACCACCAGGATGTCTAGGGGGCCTCTGAAGGACCCCCGTTCCACCTGCACCCGTGCCCACCCCGCTATTTGGACCGGGTTTTGCTGGAAGTCCCGCAATATGAAATTTGCCGGTCGCAGCTGCAGCTCCTGGCCGGGGCGCAGCCTTCTCAGGGTCTCTTCCGCGATTATGGAGATGGAGGAGCCCGAGTCCACTTCCATGATGCAGGGGGCCCCGTCTATGAGGACCGCCATCTTTATCTTGTTGGGGGTGGTCAGGGGCAAACTCAGTACCTGAAGTGAGGTGGAGGCTGTTGAGTGGGACTCTGTGGCCTCGTGGTGTGCGGTCGGTCGCGGGCGGTTGTGCTTGGCTCGGCACGCTCGCGCGATGTGGCCGGTCTTCCCGCAGCTCCTGCAGTCCCAGGTCCGGTACTGGCAGTCCCTCCAATCGTGGGGGTCGCCGCAGCTGGCGCATTTGGCCCTTTCGTTAGTTTGCTGGTTCGGCCGTTCGCTGGCTCGGGGGCGCTGTGGAGCTCGGGCAGCTGGTCCTGCGGCGCGGCGCGTCTGGAAGGCTTCCCCCTCTTCCTGGTGCTCGGGGTCCAGCTCCTCATGGTGGGCGGTCTCGGTCTTGACCCGGGGAAAGGTCCGGGCAGCCCTCTCGAACGCGACCGCCTCGCTGAAGGCACCCTGGAGGGTGAGCTCTTCTTTGGCGAAGAGCTTCTGCTGGAGCCTTTCGTCGCAGAGGCCCCACGTGAACCGGTCGGTGTCAGAACTTAAGAACTTCAAACGGATCCCATACTTGGTTACAAAGTTAGGATTTTTATTGAAGAGAACTAAGCACTGGAAAAGGCAAGATAACAGTGATGGCGAGAGCCAGCACCAGCACAATTTTATACACGTAAAGCAAACATCTCACAAAGCCACAATTCACACCGTTACAGGCACATCTGTCTTCTCACCATCACTATCAGTAGAGAGGATGCCTCCCTACTCCGAAGGCCATGCTGCTCGGCTTCAAAGGGTCCCAGTGTGAGAATGTGCAGAGACATAACATAACTCACTCTACAGCCCCAAATATTTTGGATACCAGTGGGGCAAGGTTAATTACTATCCAAGCACTATGGGTCAAGCAAGGGTTACAACATGGAGTCAGTTTGGTTCAGTAACAAAGCAGCTCTAAGCCACAGTAAGAATACATTACAGCATTGGTCACATTATAGGGAACCAGCATTAAAGATACAAGTTCTGACAGTCGGCTAGGGTCTCCTCCAACTGGGGGAAGTTGCAGTTCCCGGCGAGTTTGCGGAGGGCCGCCAAGTAGTCCGCGGCTGATTCTCCAGCGGTCTGGTCCCTTTTGTGGAACAGGAATCTGCGGGCCACCCGTGAGGGCTGCGGCAAGAAATGGCCCGTGAGGAGCCTGATGATCTCATCGTAGGATTTCTCCGCGAGGCGGGCGGGAGCCGAGAGACCCTTGGCGATCTCGAACGTGGCTGGCCCGCAGACGCTCAGGAGAACATCCCTCTTTGCTCCGGCGTCGGTGATCTTGTTGGCCCGGAGGTAGAACTCGACCCGTTCCGAGTAGGACTCCCAGCCCTCAGGATTTGCAGGGTCGAAGGGCTCGATGTACCCGGTGTTCCCGCTCTGGTTGGCCATGGTGGCGGCGGCGGTCGTGGCCGGTCGTTCGTTGCCCAAGGTCTCCGATTGTAGCCGATGAGGCTAGAATCCCACCTTCGTCGCCAGTGTAACGTACTCGAAGCGGAGACGAGAGTAGGGCAACATTGTTTATTAGGAGCACGTTGCAAGAGAGAGAGCACGCTGGCCGGGCCCCGCTTATGTACATACCCGGTTCAGCCTCCTGTACAGGTCAGGCCAATCCTGGCCTGTTAAACTTCCCGCCGTGGATGTAGTAGGCGGGGATTCCGCGCCCCGCGCTAGAGGTGCCTGGGATACCCAGCCGCCTCTGCGCGTGGGCGCGTATTTCAGCCAATACATTACAGCACGGTTTGCCTTTGACAGTCTATTGTCAATCTCCTTGTCGATCTTGGTGTCTGAGGAGATGATGCACCCCAGGTAGCTGAACTGCTGGACTGTCTTCAAAACTGATTCACCCACAGTGATGCAAGGAGGGTGATAATCTTCCTGGGGTGCAGGCTGGTGGAGAACTTCTGTCTTCTTCAGACTAACTTCTAGGCCGAATAGCTTGGCAGCCTCTGCAAAGCAGGACATTATATGCTGCAGAGCTGATACTGAGTGGGAGACAAGTGCAGCAGCAGCAGCAAACAGTAGCTCTCGGATAAGTTTTTCCATTGTCTTGGAGTGGGCCTTTAGTCGCCTCAGGTTGAACAGGCTGCCATCGGTGCAATAGCGGATGTAGACACCATCGTCGTCATCTAAATCTACTGCGGCTCTTTGAAGCATCATGCTAAAGAAGATCATAAAGAGAGTTGGCACGAGAACACAGCCTTGCTTTACACCTGTGCCTATTGGGAAGGGCTCCGAGAGGTCGTTGCAGTGTCTAACTTGGCCTCGCTGGTCTTCATGTAGCTGGATGACCATACTGAGGAACCTTGGGGAACATCCTAAACGTTCCAAAAATGTTTTATAAAGTATAAAATATAAAGTATAAAAATATAAAGTATAAATAAAAATAAAATACTTTATATAATACTTTATATAAATACTTTATATAAAATATAAAGTATAAAATATAAAATTTTATAAAGTATTATAAAATATTTTATAAAGTATCAGTACTCACTGATACTTTATAAAATATAACAAGTAAACTACACAAAAGAGACAGGCTGTAACACCAGTTTGTTGGCAAAGCACAGTATCAACTAAATACCTTCCCAACAACAGCAAACATTAATTTGTGTATTTCTGATAACATTGTTGCATTAAGTAAAGGAATAAGTCAAGTTCCAGTTTTAGTAAGGTCATCAAATATTAAGAACTCAGTGTTTTGTGAAGTGTGACTCAGTTTTACATACAAAGCATTGCAGACTTTTATATACACACAAATGTTTAATAATTTAAATTTTTGGTTTTTACATATTAGTATTATTTAAAAGTTTGCACAACATGCCTTTGTTCCACTTTTTGAATACCTGGTGTCCCCAGGTCACTTACTTGATAAAAAAGATAGCCCCCCGTGGTGTGGTGTCCATCTCCCAGCTTTTAGGCACCTCTGAAAAGACAGATGCAAAAGCAGACTTCAGAGATCTCTTTGATTCAGATTGTGACATTAAAGACACCCTGTAAAAAGTCTGCTGTGAAAATGTCATGTGACATCACCCCAGAGTAGGAAATGACTGGTGCTTGCACAGGGGAATACCTTTACCTTTTTAGGTTTTCAAAGGACCATCATTCAAGAAAGTCATCAGTGATTATTCCTTGAAGACCTTACATAATACAAATACAAAACTGCCTTATACAGATCCAGCCTTTGGGGGGTCTGTTGAGTGTAACACTGTCTTCTCTGACTGGCAATGGCTCTCCATGGCCTCAAAGAAGGGGGAAAGAAAATTTTCATAGCCCTACAACCTGGAGATGCTATGATTGAAGCTGCGTTCTTATGACTGTGATGCACCCCTGAACCATGGTACCTATCTATATATGCATTATTATCTTAGAGTGAAACCAGTTGTAAAAACTATGTAGTAGGCATGCATGCAAAAAGCACACATTCTTTTGCTTTAAAAACACTTGTTCTATACTGACAACCCAATACCTACACAAAAATAATCACAACAGAAATTCTGAAAACTGTACTCGTTTTGCATTTGTTTATTTAGATTCCCCCAGTTTAAATGGACTGAAGAGCTCAAATAATAATAATAATAATATTTTGTTTATATCCCGCCCTCCCCGCCGCAGCAGGCTCAGGGCGGCTCACAAAATATGGCATAAATACAAGGTTACAATAATAAAACATTATATCATACAATATACAATTCATATTTGCTATTACATTAAAAACATTATAATTAAAACCATCAATTAATTAAATTCTAACATTTTCAGGTGCTATATTCTAGATAGTCTTCTCTTGTAATTTGTGATGACCGTATATAATAGGCTAGGGTCCACATTAAGAGAAAGCCAGCTGAAAGAGAGTAGTCTTGTAGGTCCTATGGAATTGAACAAGACTCCACATGGCCTGCACCTCATCTGGTAGTTGGTTCCACCAGTATGGAGCTGCGATCAAAAAGGCCCTTTCTCTTGTAGCCTTCAATTTGGCCTCCTTCAGCCCGGGGATTGTCAAAAGATTTTGTGCACCTGATCTCAGTACTCTCTGGGGCACATAGGGAAAGAGACGGTCCCTAAGGTAGGCAGGTCCTCAGCCATATAGGGCTTTAAAGGTAATAACCAGCACTTTGTAACAAATCCGGTATACAATTGGCAGCCAGTGCAGTTCACGCAGCCTCAGCTGTATGTGCTCCCACTTCAGGAGCTCTAGTAACAGCCTGGCCGCCACATTCTGCACTAGCTGCAGCTTCCGGGTTCAGCGCAAGTGCAGCCCCATGTAATCCAATCTTGAGGTGACCATTGCATGGATCACTGTTGCCAAGTCATCACGCTCTAGGAAGGCAGCCAGCTGCCTCGCCCACCTAAGGTGAAAAAAATGGATTTAGCAGTGGCTGCTATCTGGGCCTCCATTAACAAGGAAGGCTCCAGTAGCACCCCCAAGCTCTTGACCTTGTGTGCCACTTTCAATGGTGCACCGTCAAAAACTGGAAGGGGGATTTCCCTTCCCAGACTGCCACGACTCAGGCAAAGGACCTCTGTCTTCATTGGATTCAACTTCAACCTACTCAGCCTGAGCCAACCTGCCACAGCTTGCAGTGCCAGGTCCAGATTTTTTGGGACGCAGTCAGGCCGGCCGCCCATTAGTAGATAGAGCTGGGTGTCATCAGCATATTGATGACACCCAAGCCTGTACCACCGGGCAATCTGGGCAAGGGGGCGCATGTAGATGTTAAACAACATCGGAGAGACCACTGCCCCTTGTGGCACCCCACAATCAAGCGAGTGCCTCTGGGACAGTTCTCCCCCAATCGCCACCCTTTGTTCCCGACCATCAAGGAAAGAGGAAAGCCATTGCAAGGCCAACCCCCAAATCCCTGTGTCGGCAAGGCGGCAGATCAGCAACCGATGGTCGACGATATCGAACGCAGCCGATAGGTCCAACAACATCAGTACTGCCACGCTGCCTCGATCCAGATGCCTCTGGAGGTCATCCACCAGGGCGACCAGGACTGTCTCCATCCCATGACCCAGGTGAAAGCCGGACTGGTGAGGATCTAAGACGGAAGCGTCATCCAGAAAACTCTGCAACTGTATTGCTACTGCCCTCCCAATGATTTTACCCAAAAATGGTAAATTTGAGACTGGCCGATAATGTGCCAATTCAGCCGGATCTGATGTCTAGCAGTTGGGAACTGGAGGGGTTGGTGGGGGGTAAACCGAAACGGCAGGTGGAGACAAATTGGGAAGGGGATACTGGTGAGTTTTATGCCGGGCAGGTGCAGATGCTCGGCCAAGGGATTCCAGTGCTCCTGGGGAGGGGAAGATATGACAGTGGGAATAGACAGAAATATAAGGGAAGGAGACAGAGACAAAATGGTGCTCGGCCACCTTCCAGTCTACTTCCCATCCCAACGGTGGCAGGTAGTGGGGCCAAGAGGAAATGCTCATCTCCGTCATTGGTGTTCTGCAACGCCAGGTCCATAAACAATAAGACCTCGACCCTCAGGGAGTTCCTGCTTCGGCAGGACGTGGACCTGGCTTGCGTGACCGAGACCTGGGTGCGGGATGGGGAGACAGTAGCTCTCTCTCAGATGTCCCCCCCGGGTTACTCGGTCTTTCACCAATCATGGATTAGCGGGCGGGGGGAGGGGTGGTGTTGTTCATACGGGAGGGTTACTCCTTTTGGGCTCTCCCGGCCCCAAAGATTGATGGTATCGAATGTGCCAGTCTGGCGTGGGATGTTGGAGGGGGGTTGGCAGTCTGGCTGGTGTACCGTCCACCTAACACACCAGCCAGCGCCTTACCATCACTATTGGAGGCAGTGGTGGGCTGGGCTTTGGAGTACCCAGGGCTTATGGTCCTGGGTGACTTCAACGTCCATGCTGACAACACGACCTCCACTCAGGCGATGGACCTAGTGTCTTCCATGGCGACACTGGGACTCTCTCAATTTGTTACAACTCCCACGCATCAGGCCGGGCACATATTAGACCTGATCTTTGTGTCTGGGATTTTGGTGAACGATATCGCAGTAGAAGCGGTTCCATGGTCGGATCACCTAGCCCTTAAGGCCCGTGTGGAGACACCGCCCCAACCCTGTATGGGCGGAGAGCCTATTTTGGCTCGCCCTCGGGGCCTGATGGACCCGGAACGGTTCCAAACGGCCCTGAGGGATCCCTGGCCCACTGGCAATTCCCTCGATGACCTGGTGGAAGCCTGGCAAGGCCGGCTATCCAGGGCTATCGATGAAATTGCACCTCGGTGTCCTCTGCGCCCTCGTGTGAGGCTGGCGCCATGGTATACCTTGGAGTTATGCCAGCTGAAACAAGGGCTCAGACGACTAGAGAGGCAGTGGAGGCATACTCGGGACAAAGCGACGAGAACATCCTATAGAACGTTTATGAAGTCTTATGAGATGGCAGTTAAGGCTGCAAAGAAAGACTACTTTGCAACCAAGATTGCATCTGCAAATTCGCGCCCAGCACAATTGTTTAGAATAATTGGAGACCTCATAACGCTGCCACAAGGCAAACCAAATGTTAGAGAATTAGAGATTGGCTGCGAGGCATTTGCGAAACATTTTGCAGATAAAATCTCGTCGCTCCGCCAAGACCTGCCTACCACATTAGATACAGTAGGTGAAATTGAGGCTCCATGCCTGTCTTCGGGCTTAGTGCTGGACTACTTCGACCCACTCAGCTTGGAGGAAGTCGACGGAATCCTCTCTGCTGCTCGCCCAACAACATGTGATTTGGACCCTTGCCCCTCTTGGCTGATTAAATCTTGCCAGAGGGAGCTTAGATGTCCTTTACGGGACATCATAAATAGATCCCTCTTAGAGGGGTGTTTTCCAACACCTCTGAAAGAGGCCTTGGTCCGCCCCCTCCTGAAAAAATGTACAGCAGACCTGGCCGAATTGGCAAATTATCGACCGGTGTCTAATTTACCGTTTTTAGGTAAAATTATTGAGAGGGTAGTGGTGTTGCAGCTACAGAGGTTTCTGGATGACGCTTCTGTCCTGGACCCGAGCCAGTCTGGTTTCCGGCCGGACCATGGGACGGAGACGGTGCTGGTCGCCTTGGTAGATGACCTCCAGCGGCAACTGGATCGAGGCGGCGTTGCGGTGCTGATGCTGTTAGACCTGTCGGCAGCATTTGATACAGTCGACCATCAGCTACTGACCGGCTGCCTCGCCGACATAGGGGTTAGGGGGTTGGCCTTACAATGGCTTTCCTCCTTCCTCATGGGCCGGGGACAAAGGGTGGCGATTGGGAGCGAGCGGTCCCAGAGGCGCATACTAGATTGTGGGGTGCCTCAGGGAGCAGTTTTCTCCCCGATGTTATTCAACATCTATATGCGCCCCCTTGCCCAGATTGCCCGGAGGTTTGGGCTGGGTTGCCATCAATATGCAGATGACACCCAGCTCTATCTGCTAATGGACGGCCAGCCTGACTCCGTCCCAGGGAATCTGGATCAGGCTTTGCAGGCTGTTGCAACGTGGCTTAGGCTGAGTGGGCTGAAGCTGAACCCGACGAAGACAGAGGTCCTTTGTGTGGGTCGCGGCGCTCTGGGGAAAGAAATATCTCTCCCGGCCTTCGGCGGTGCGCCATTTAAAGCAGCGCACCAGGTAAAGAGCTTGGGTGTCTTACTGGAGCCTTCATTATCAATGGAGGCCCAGATAGCAGCCACTGCCAAGTCAGCATTCTTCCATCTGAGGCGGGCGAGGCAGTTGGCCCCTTTCCTAGAGTGTCGGGACCTTGCAACAGTGATCCACGTGACTGTCACCTCAAGATTGGACTACTGTAATGCCCTCTACATGGGGCTGCCTTTGTGCCGAGCCCGGAGGCTGCAGCTAGTGCAGAACGCGGCGGCCAGGCTGTTGCTAGGACTCCCGAGGTGGGAGCATATTCGGCCGGGGCTACGCGAACTGCACTGGCTGCCGATTACGTACCGGGTCCAGTACAAAGTGCTGGTCATTACCTTTAAAGCCCTCTATGGCTGAGGACCGACCTACCTGAGGGACCATCTTTCCCCATATGAGCCCCAGAGAGCACTGAGGTCAGCAGGGAAAAATAAACTGACCATTCCTGGGCTGAAAGAGGCTAAACTTCAGAACACTCACGCACGGGCCTTTTCAATCGTGGCCCCATCCCTATGGAATCAGCTCCCGGAGGAGGTGCGGGCCCTGCGGAGCCTTGATCAGTTCCGCAGGGCCTGCAAGACCACCCTCTTCAAGCTGGCATACACGGACTGCTGAGTTATGGTTGTTTAACAAAGGGACCCGCCAATATGGTTCTGTCTAAGGACCTGTGTTACTATGTAAACTGACAGAAATAGCGTTGGAAATACCATTGCCACTGTCAGATTAAGTTAAATTTAATTATGTACTGACTGGTTTTTAAATAATGTTAATTTTAAAGTTCTATATTTATTGTATTGTATGTTTATGAATGCTGTTAGCCACCCTGAGCCTGCCTAGGCGGGGAGGGCGGGATATAAATAAAATTTTATTATTATTATTATTATTATTATTATTATTATTATTATTATTATTATTATTATTATTATTATTATTATTATTTCGCCTTTTTCAAGAGAGGGCGGACCACAGCCTCTTTTGGAGGTGTTGGAAAACACCCCTCTGAGAGGGATCTATTTACGATGTCCCGTATAGGACATCTAAGTTCCCTCTGGCAAGATTTAATTAGCCAGGAGAGACATGGGCTAATGTGGATTTAATTAGCCAGGAGGGAAATGTGGATACTGCCAATTCCTGTCACCTCACTCCCACCCCAGTAAAATTCTGAAATAGTCAAAATCTGAAATAGTATTCCTACACTTCACACATATTGGCTTGAACCTATAAAATAACAGTGGAATACCTGGCTCCTGCTATATAAGCAAGGGAAATGTCCTTAAATGTAAATTCCATTTTATAGTGTAATGCAATAGGTTTCTCCCAACTCACCATCCACAAATTTCATAGGCTACATTCAGGAAGGAAAGTAGCCAAAGATGAACCCTGAGGAATTTGGGAGTGAGATTGTCAATGAAGAGTTTCACTGTTCTCTGACAGCTCTTCTGCTCCCCAATTACCAACCTGATTATTTATTATCAGCTGTGTCACCTCTGTGGAATGCTGCATCTCAGGAAATTTCACCTGAAACTGAGCCATCTGAGCATTCTCCACTCCCAAGTCACACACTATACTCTGACAACATATAAAAACCCATTTCCCATTTCCCTCATCCCTTACTCAGTTTGCTTCACTGAGCAATGCAATATGCTGTTTGGTATAAGGACCATTCACACAGCAGTTCGGCAAGCACTCGTTGTTCATCCAAAATACATCCAGGTCTGCAATTTATTCTAGATAAACTAGGGCTGCAATCCTAATAACACTTGCTTGGGAGGAAGCCCCACTGAATAACATGGGACTTACTTCTAACTAGACCTATTTAGGATTGCTCCAAAGTGTAATAACCTATTCTCAGCCATATGACCTATGTTGGCTACTATGGGCTGTGGATGCAATTTCTTCTACACAGGTATTCACATTTGTCTTTTCCATTAGATGTTTCCTGGACTTTTAGCATTGTGCTTATATTCCCAAATGCAAGAAGCTGCTGTCAAGTATAATGCGTGAATGCATATCACGGTCAGGTAGTATGAAAATGAGAATGCTTGCAATGCTTACAATGAGAACTCTGGGCTTCCAAAATTTGCAAGCTTGAAATGCTTTTGTAAAACTGACTTGTAAAACTGATGGAAAGTACCGTTTGTTTTTATCAGGGCTTTTTTTGTAGAAAAAGCCCAGCAGGAACTAATTTGCATATTAGGCCACATCCCCTGACATTACCATTGTTTCACAAAGGACTTTTTTTGTAGAAAAAGCCCAGCAGGAAATCATTTGTTTCTTAGGCCACACCTTCTGACACCAAGCCAGCCGGAACTGCATTCCTGTGCGTTCCTGCTTAAAAAAAGCCCTGGTTTTTATCATTCATAACTAGAGGTTTCTACATTTGCATGAACAAGAACTCCAGTCAGCTTCACCGTTCAACTTTCTTCTGATATTCTCAGTCATGCTCAGGGCTTTTTTGCCTGGGGTAACAAAGTGGAACGGAGCTCAAGAACCTCTTAATGGAAACAAAATTCTCAAAAAAATATTTAAAAATTAACTATTTGATTTATATCCCGCCCTCCCCACCTAAGCAGGCTCAGGACAGCTCACAACATATAATAAAATCACAATAAAACAGTTAAATTGAGCATTAAACAATGAGGAGCAAACTGTGTGTTTCTCCATTTTTCTCTTGAGAGTTCTGGCATCTCTTATGCCAGAAAAAAAAGCCCTGGGTGTGCGCAATGTTCTCTAATGTTTGGCTCCAGTTCTTCAGTGGCTGATACTTCAAAGGTCATGAAAACACTTTTAGCCATTTGGAGATGGCATGTACATTTAAACATTATCTATCTTTGCTAAATAGTTTCAGAAGCAAAAGCAAAGCTAATAAAATATTTCCTAACAAGTTGTTTAAAAAATGGCAGATGGTGGATTTAAGAGAGAGACCTAAAGGAATAGGGAATAAGAGAAATGCCTTCCTGATCTAGCCTCTTGGTGTAGTCAAGTTTGATGTAGAGGTTAAGCGTGTGGACTCTTATCTGGGAGAACCAGGTTTGATTCCCCACTCCTCCACTTGCACCTGCTGGAATGCTCTTGGGTCAGCCAGAACTAGGCTTCCCAACCCTCCCGCCCTGGCGGGGGACCCCAGGATTTCCACCCTCTTCCCCCACTCCCCAAAAAAACAGAAGCGGAGGGAGGGGGGAAACGGCACCGGGGAGCATGGCGAGCCGCCCCATCCCGGAGCAGGCGAGGCCACCGCGCCGCTGCCGCCCCCTCCCCGCCCACCGCAGCTGCTCCTCCGAGATGGGCCCAGGCTGAGCCCATCTCGGAGGAGCAGCCAAGACGCGGCAGCAGCGTAGGCAAAACCAAAGAAGGGAAGGGCGGAGGCAGGCCAAGAGCATGGCGAGCCACGAATCCGGTCCCTTCTAGGACCTGGACTCGTGGCTCGCCACGCCCCCGGCCCGCCTCCACCCCCCTCCAATTCCACCCCAGAGGCGGAACAGAGCGGGCGAGGCCGCCGCGCCGCTGCCGCCTCTTCTCCGCTCGCCGTGGCTGCTCCTCCAAGATGGGCTCCTCTGAGCCCATCTCAGAGGAGCAGCCACGGCGAGCGGAAAAGAGGCGGCAGCTGCGCAGCGGCGTCGCCCGCTCCGAGACGGGGCGGCTCGCCACGCTCCCCGGAGCCGTTTCCCTCCCTCCCCCTAGCTCCACCCCAGTGTCTACTGGCTCCACCCCCAAAGTCTCCTGGCTCCACCCCCAAAGTCCCCAGATATTTCTGGGGTTGGACTTGGCAACCCTAGCCAGAACTCTGGCAGAGGTTGTCCTTGAAAAGGCAGCTGCTGTGAGAGTCCTCTCAACCCCACCCATCTCACAAGGTGTCTGTTATGAGGGAGGAAAATAGTGAGCCACTCTGAGATTTGGAGTGGAGGGCGGGATATAAATCCTATATCTTCTTTGTCTTCTTCTCTTCTTGGATATGAAAGTGAATGTTATGCAACAGTAAAAAGGGTCAAACAATGGGTGTGGAGTCCTGGGCCCAAATTCCCATTGAGTGCATGATGGGAGTAGAACTGGGGCCAGTCACTATCTCTCAGCCTCATCTACCTATTGTTGTGAGTAGGGCTTTTTTGGTAGAAAAAACCCAGCAGGAACTCATTTGTATATTAGTCCACACCTCATGATGTCACCATTATTTAACACAGGGCTTTTTGTGTAGAAAAAGCCCACCAGGAACTTATTTGCATATTAGGCCACACACCCCGACACCAAGCCAGCATTCCTGTTAGTTCCTGCTAAAAAAAAAAGCCCTGATTGTAAGGACGAAGGGGAAAAAACTTATAGAGGCTTGGATCCATTAGAATGTCTCCACATTTTCACAAATCCCCCCCTTCTGTTACAGCTCAAAATGACCCCCAAAATTCTGGCATTTTGAGCTACAGTGGGAGGGGGCAAGCAAGACAATTTGCTCTATGGGTAGAAATCCTTCTGTCCACAGAAACAGTCCCTAAACTCCTTCCAATAAGGGTGGGGAAAAAGTCAGATGGACAGATAGAAATATGGGTCATCTGAAGACTGTCTAGCATTCTTGACTTAGCACTTTAGCAAAGCCCCGTTGCACAGTTGTAGAATAGTGTGCCTAACAAAGAAACAAGAAGTCTCATCTGACATTAATCCTTCCCCCTAGGGTTGACAGGTCTGTGTTAGAAAATACCTGGATACTTTGGGGGTGGATCCAGGAGAGGGTGGGGTTTGGGGAGGTGAGGGGCCTCAGCATGGTACAGTGTCATAGAGTCCACTCTTCAAAACAGCCATTTTATCCAGGGGAGCTGATCTCTGCCAGCTGGAGATCAATTGTAAAAACGGGAGCTCTCCAGGCCCCACCTGGAGGCTAGAAGTCCTACTTCCTCCATTAAAATCTTAGTAATTCAATAGGAATTATATACACAAAGTCCAAAGAATGGAACAAAGGATAGGCAAGATTGAGATGAGGTACAGACGTAGTCTGTGGCAGAGTGGAGGAGCAATCTCAAGTCAAAGAAGCAATCTCAAGTCAAAGAAGTTCTTCCTGATATCACCGAGGCTTCAGGTTTAGGACCCAGCTGAACTGTGGTTTAATGAGTGCCATGTGACTAGAGGGGTTAGGTACACAGGTCACGAAGAACTCCACATGGACATGTCCTCGGAGAGGGAAGTAGTTGGGATATTCTCACAAGACAACTGCTTCTGAATGAACACTTTAATTAACTTACACATTGACTGGGCAATTGTAATACCAACACAGATGCTCTCTCTGCTCCTATGAATCCCAAACATATTCCACAACCAGTGCATTTTACATCTGGATAATAGACACATTTCCTAATAATCTACTTCTAGGTTATGTTATAACCCCCATGATAGAAGTTCTTTGTATTTTAAAGCAATGCATTGCCTTGTAGGGCACAAACAAATGGCCATTATGAAGAGAATGTTGTTCACTTCTACCTTAGATTCCTGACATCCATGCAGGTCTTTCTGCAAGGGAAATTCAGATTCTATTCTCACCCAGATGGCATTTGGTTAAAACATTCCGTCACAATAATAGTAAAGAAGTAAAATTGCCATGAGAAAGAAGATTTTACTGCAACTGAAGCAATGACAGCCTTACAAGGTCACATTTTCTTCTTACCTGACCAGGTGAAGTGCCCACTTTGGATGGGACAACCACTACTTGGGTGTATCCAGCAGGTAGATTTTGTCTCATCACTGCAAGGGACAAGGCATAAATACAATATATCAAAAACATTCAAGACCTCTTATTTTCTAGATACAAAAAAGCCAGGGGCAAGAACAGAGTCCCACCCTCACCATCTTATGAAGGCAGAGTTATCCTACAGACACCATTCTTGTGAGAGTATATTTAAAACTGACTTTGTTGCTGTTAAAATAGGAATCAGGATTATGTTGTTTGATAGGGCCAACAGTTTAGTGGCTGTGCAGCATCTAGACCCACTCACTCTAAGCCCTCATACCCAATGGATATGCCAAAGACCGATCGCTTGTGCTGTATAATGGCAGGGAACCAGAGTCAAGTAAACTACAATCTCCACTAAGGCAGAAGAGGAAAAAAGTATTATTAATAATACTCCTGTACATTTTTTATTATGCTTTAGAACATTAAAAGCATTCTTCATGTGGTAAGCTTTACAACAGACTTGACTGGTAGGTCGCTATTATCCTTATAATAGAGGTGGGAGGGCACAGAAGCTGGGAATGAGCTGTTTGCCTAACCACAACACAGCCAAGGTTTGAACTAGGGATTTCCTAGTCAATAGCTTAGCTACTGTAGCACTGTGCAGAAGAGAACTAGCATAAACCAAAACTAGATTCCAGACAATGTAACCCAGCACAGACTAAATTTTTGAGCACAGAAACTGAATCCAGAACCTAAAACCAAGAAATCATGCAGGAATATAAAACTACGTGTCACTTCTGAAAATGGCCAAAGATCCAAAAAAAAACAAAAACCCTTGTTTTTTGTAACACATTTAAACTTAATGACACTCCTGGGGAGTGTCTTTATTCTTTCAGATTTTCTTCACATCACTCTCCGCCCCCGCCCCCCCATCAAGACCTGGCCTAGTTGCATGGACACCATCTGTCACAAAACAGCCAGGAGACATTTAATCTTGGCAAGTATCCCCAGCTTCAGACACCCACCAACTGCAGCCTTGAAACTAGGAACAAGATAACTAAACAGAGCAAATATTTAACATACTTGACAAAGAAGATTCTCCCATTACTGCAAACTCCATATGTCCACCTGCCTGGAAGGTCAAGCCAATCAATGTCCTCAGTGGCCATCCAGCCTGTTCCACTTTAAATTCCACCAAAAAGGAAGAAAGGGATCCAGAGGGATCAAAAAACACTGCTACCCCCTACTGCTGTTCTTAGTCTTTTTGTCTGCACTCCCTACTTTATGTCAGAGAGCACAGAAGTAATGTTAACGCCACCTGAGCCAGTTCCACCAGGACAGAGGCAAACCAGCCTTCCAGAAAAACTCTTTTGCTGCAAATATTCCGGGGGGGGGGGGGGGAGAGACACAGCATCTGCTTAACCCTTTCAAGGCTCTGCTGCTGCTGCTGTTTCAAAAGCTGAAGGGTCTTTCCAGCATCAATGACAGACATTGCTGCATTACTCCAGAGAAGGCAGCTTCCTTCTTCCACTCTGTCTAATTGCCACAAATTAACTGTGGGTGAGGGGTGAGAGAGTTTTGGCTCCTTTCTCCATGCTAACTGAACCTGGTGTGTCTGTTCTTCTCCCCTCCAGAGCAAGAGGCATTTTCTTTCTCACCATAGCCATCAATTAAAGCTTATTCACCAGGGAAGGCAGGGTTTGAAAACTCTCCCATAGGAGGGGGGCACATATTTTTGAACTCCATCACAAGGAAAGGGAAATGACAACTTTACGGTTCATCCAGAAATAAGAAGGAGCAAGGCGTGACCTGGCAGAACAACTTCTACCATTCACAAGAGCTGGCTTTAGTGAGGGGAACTGGTTTGCCCAAAAGCTATAGAGATGTGTTCCAACCACAATGTGGCAAACATGTCCAGTAAAATACAGCACGGAGGATTGATGGAAGTAGGGACCTTGTTTATAACTCCTTATTTATTTGAGAGAGAGAGATTTATAACTGCATATTGGTATAGATTTGAGAGTGGATCAGGTGACCAACAAAACAGCTGAGTCATCACAAGATTACAAACTATGCCTTTGCACTGCTAGGTGTGAACACTTATGCTATGTGTGAGTTTACTGACATCAGTGTGGAGATCTAGCCTTAGGACAAGTTTCAGTGAAACTACCTACAATGTGCACATAGTGCTGGAAGGGGTTTTAGCTCTTCTCATGCAATACTTCAAACTACCAAAAAGTGAGAATTTGTCTAAATGGATGACAAGAACTGCTCTGTGTTTTTTTTCATATGCATATCATTAGAGTTACTAAGAAGACCAGAAGAGGGGGAAAAAGTCTGTCCTTTTAGTAGAGGCATATTGTGTGGAAATGGTCAGCTGAAGCTTTTTATTACTTGGTAAATATTGATTGTCCCGTTAAAAATCTGTTTAAGGGACACAGCTTCCCCCCCCCTTCCTCCTGGCACTTAGGATACTGAGCTCAAAGGAAACAAACAGGAATCTCAGGGGTAATACTCAGTAAACAGGGCTCTTGTCCATGGAGGATTATGCCACAATAAAAATTCGTTTGCCTTTAAGGTGCCATCAGGATTCTTGTTTGTTTTCGCTGCAACAAACTAACACCCCCCCCCCCCCCCATATTTGGGCTCTGTGGGTCACTTTAATTATAACTCTGCAACCTGTTAAGCACTTCCTTAATTTTAATCAGTGGCAAGCTTTCCACACTTTAAATGCTCATACAGTTCCCTCAGTTACAAATCAGCATACAATATAATGAAATGTCTTAATAGATGCAAAGAGAAATAACAAGCTAAGTTCATAAGGTCATTATAGTTTAGATTCAGTTATGAAAGAAAACAGGCAAATAAATGTCTCCGAGTGTTAAGAATGTTAACAGTGATTAAATGACGCTGCTGTCATGTCTCCTCTCAAGTGCGGAGGTAACAGAGCATCTTTTTCTTAGCTCTGATGTTCCCTCAGTGTATCAGTGACTGTCTGTAATTTTCAGAACTTTCCAATATACTGCTGTGTTGACAGCAGCACTTTAGCACAAATTTGTTTAATATGCCCAAGCAAATTTTGTAATCTGATTTGCACTGCAGGTCAATTTAGACACTGAACGCTGATAGGCAACATTATAAAACCACTGATCCTACAAAGTGGGACAGGATACCCAGAGCCTTTATCCAGATCTACAAGACTTCTCAAACAGCATCAGCACTAAGATGCTCTGTGGCACATATTCTCTCTCACAAGGGTCAATAATGTCATTCCAAAGTGTAAAAAAACAAATACACTCTTCAGTGTTTTTAAGCTCTTGCTCTTCCAGTGCCTCAATTTCCTTTCATTAAGGGAAGATTAATGTTCAATGTTACTGAGTTTCAAAGAGTCACCTCACCACCCCAACACAAGCACCACTCATATGAATGGACTTATTAGCAGCAAAACACCTAGATAATTGCAGTTTGTGTACTCATTGCGCTTTGCATACATTACCCATGAATTCCTGTAAATCATAGCCAACATTCAAAATAAGAGTCTTTCCAATATACTTTATTGACAACTGACAGCTAAAGGCTAGTACCTGGATCTGAATTTCAAATGGATGCTGTCAGAATGCCTGTACATTGCATAGCCACATTCAGTACCCTTAACACCAGACTCTTGTTTCTGGTATCTAGTCTAGCCATGTCAATGACATAAGTATCTATTTCTTTAAGGGTTTAACTACATGATATGCTTAACTCCCAGGCATGCAAGGGACTGAGTTGGGTCGGGTCTACAGTACAATCTTCGCTCCACAATCCCCATCCAAATTGGGCCCTGAATACCTGGAACTTAAATTCTGAGTATGACACTCCCAAACCATGTCAGTCAACAGGACCTGGAAACAGTGTATCACAAGCAGTGTATCTGCAAGGACTTGTGAGGGGCCTATCATTCTTCCTCCCCACTATTTTTTACCTTCCTTGAAAAGCCCCTATATCATGGGTGGCCAAATTTGTTTAATGTAAGAGCCACATAACGGGTGGCCAGACTTACTTAATGCTTAATGTAAGATTCATATAGAATAAACGTCAGACATTTGAGAACCACAAGACAGGAACAAATATTACATGCACTTCTTTATTAAAACTCTTAATACTTCCTTTGCATAGAGAGATAAAATACATACTATGCATTTTACAACACAATCATGTTAGAAGGTAACTTTTTTAGAAACAATGACTGGGAATAACTGGCCAGCATAGAGAAAGGTTAGGGAATTATTTTTTGGCACCAGTGGGAGAAGGAAATACACATGTATCAAAAAAATCAGTGACCACCGTTTGCTTCATTATGCATCTCTCTTTGCCTTGATACCATGGTGTCCTAGTATGAAACTAACGGGAATCCTGCGCCACCCTCCTTAATTCTGTCCCTCCTTCCAGTGGCTCCCTTGGTTTTTGTGCACTCTTTCCTCACTCTAGGTCTCCGGGCGACCCCAGCAGTAGAGGAGAATACTTTGCAAACCTGCCTATTTTCCCCTCCTTCTCTGCTTCACACATGGCACAAAAAGGCACCTACTGATGGGTCAGCACTCTTCAGGGGAACTGATCTCTGGAGTCTGGAGATGAGCTGTAATTCCAGAGGATCCCCAGGGAGGCTGGTATCCCTGGTTTAGTGTATCCAGACCAATATTCTTGATGGATTTCAGCTGAATCCTAAATATGTTTGCTTCCTAGTAAAGCAGATAGAATTACAGGTTTAACTACATTTTAGTTCGGTCACCACAGTTCACTTGCATTCCCTCCTCCTGGGTTTACAGGCTTTAAAAGGACCACTGAATATGTTTAGTCACACCAGACATACTATACTCTCCAGTATAAATTAAAATAAGGACACACTTGCATGGCTATAACCAGGGGCTGTTTTGTAGAAAAATACGTGGTGGAGCTCATTAGCATAACTTATTAGCATATGCGACCACCCCACTAGCCAAAAGCAACCCGATGCAAGAAAGGAGAGCTCCGGGTGAGCGAGGCCTGCTTGGGCTGGCTACAGATCCAGCCAGCCCAAGCAGGTCTCACTCACCCAGGGCTATCCTTGGCCACCCCCACCCCCTAGTCAAAAGGCCAGCAAGCACCCGCCACCCAAAATCACATAAGAGGTGGAGAAAGGGTGGCGTGGCCTTCTCCAGGGGTTAATGAGGGCTGCTGGGGGTGTGGCAAAGCTCCTGGTGACTGGCTGGCTGCTCATTCTCCTAATCCAGAGATTGTTATGCAGCTGCACCTACTATTCAATGGACAAGGTAGGTGGGGAGGAGGAGGAGGGGCCATCAGAAAGGTTCAGGAGCTGCCCTCCTGTGAGCTCCTGCTAAATTCAAGGCCTGCCTATAATACATATGCACGCATACACCTGAAGACACAAGCCCTCTTCCATTATACATTGCTGAATGCTCTTCTCTGCCCAGTCTCCACAACTGGCCTCAACAGCTTCCTTGTAAAAATAATTTTGAATGAATATTTAAGTTGCATATCAAACTTGGCATCAGGGCCTAGTATGCAAATGAGCTCCTGCTGGGCTTTTTCTACAAAAAAGCCCTGGACATAAAAGCCTAACAGTTACACTTTTGCCTCTTGCCTGCCAGGCAAATTTACAATGAGCAAGGGGGCCACATGAATGGATACAACTCTCTGGTGACTTGTGGGGAATTAGAGGCCTCTGAACCCCAAAAGTAATCTTGAAAAATTTGAAAGACTGTACAGGCAGGAAAACAGAGACACAGTGAAAGGACTTTTAGAAAGTCACAATGGACCATTTAGGGGAAAGATAGCAGTTGACTTCTGTGTCCCCAGCAGCAACAGATAATTATTCATTTCAGTGTCCTCTATAGACAAACATGGCAGAAATCTGATGAATGAAATAGACTCTATAGCAGAATATGGCTCAGCATCATTTCCTGACAGCTCCATTGAAAGATCTCAGACAGCAGGGATAGGAAGGCCTAAGACCTTGGAGAGCAATCAAAGTAGCATGTCAGTAGTAAATGGACTAATACAAGTGAATCTAAGGCAATGCTTTTAAAGAACCTATCACTGGATTCCCTAACTGAGTACATCAACCAGCTGCACACCTAGCCCTTTGGTGTTCCATGCATATGGGGCAGTGGCAGAACATCTGCAGGAGGCCGCATGTTCAATCTCCAGCACTACCAGCTACAAGTATCAGGCAGTAGGTGATGTGAAAGACCTCAGCCTGAGGCTTTGGAAACCTGATGCTTATCAAAGTGGACAGTACTGACCTTGATAAACCAGGGCTCTGCCACAGTACAAGGCAGTTATATGTGTGTGAGTATGTAGATCTTACATATGGAGAGAAAAATAGAAAGACAAAATTGCAAAGTGAGAACAGCAGATATGTCAAATCATTAAGCAGAAATATGAATTAATAGGAGATCAATCTAATGAGCATGAATAGCCACCTTTTGCTGGTAGTAAATAGGCATAGCAAGACTGTGCAAACAAACACTTAACAAGGGATAATTACTCCACTCAGCGAGCTACCCACTCCCTGGACTTACATATTCTTATTTAAAATATTTATATCCCATCTTATCTCCTTAGACTCAGGCATCTAACAATGCAACACGAAGACTGCAGATTTATACCCCGCCCTTCTCCCTGAACAAGAGTCTCAGAGCAGTTTACAACCTACTTTATCTTCTTTCCCCACAACAAACACCCTGTGAGGTAGGTGGGGTTGAGAGAGTTCTCACAGAATCTGCCCTTTCAAGGACAACTCCTGAAAGAGCTATGGCTGACACAAGGCCATTCCAGCAGGTGAAAGTGGAGTGGGGAATCAAACCTGGCTCTTCCAGATAAGAGTCCGTGCACTTAACCACTACACCAAACTGGCTCTCAAGAAGTTGCAGACATACAAAATACAACATAACAAGATAAAAACAGCACAGCCATATCTCCCCAAAAAAAACAATTTACCCTCCACCAAATGCCTCTTTAAGAAGGACTCTTTCACACACCTTCCTGAATGCAGAGGAGTGAATAGATCCAAGTAGGCAGCCGTGTTGGGCACCCTCCAAGCCGACTCTGGTAAGCCATTCCCAAAGAAAAAGCCTAACTGTTGGCTGACACAGTTCTGAGAAGGCATCACCATGAAAAGACTGCTCAGCACTGTGAACTTGGCTCAGAAGCAAATAGTGCAATTGGCACAACTATATGCTCTTTGACAAACCCACCCCCAACAAAAGTCTTGTTACTGCACTTTATATCAACAGAAGTTTTTAAGATGTCTTCAAAGGAGTCCAATGTTCAGCAAGCGACAATAATCCAATCTGAGTCCTGAGTTAAAATTCAAATTTCCTAATGAACTCCAAGCCTGCACCTCCAGACAGGAATCTCTTTGAAACTTTTGTTGTGCTTGTTGAAGCATGGCAATTTTAATAGAATATTCTGTTACGAACTTTAGACTGAAAGGTTTCTTCACCAGTTTCTAAGTGCTGCCATTTTTAATGTCTACTTTCTCTGCCCATTCTCTAGTCTATGCATACAAAATTGCTGGCAGCTGAAGTTGTATATCACATTACAACAGGCTTGCACAAGTCATGAGTCACCAAATTAGGAAAACATCAGAAGTTGGCAGTCTACAAATATGGGAACACCAACTCCTCTCTCCTGTTGTAGTTCCAGCAGGAAGACAACAGAACAAGTTTTGTCAAGCCTTTAGTAGGTTACCATATATGACTGACAACCTGTATTTGGCCAGGGTGTTGGTGTACAGGCCACATAGGTGTCACAGTGGTGTTTTCTATGAGACAGTTGGACGGTCATTTCTTCTGTAAGCGTTTTTTAAAAAATTGTCTGTGTGTGTGTGTGTCTGCATCTGTAAGTCATGGTGACTTCTGGTGACTGACCCCTACTGGGGGGCATGGAGGATATTCAGAGAGGTGGCTGAACAAAGCCTACACCTGCCTCCATCTCTGGTATTCCAAGGCGGTCTCCCATCTAAGTACTTGCCAGAGTTGGCCCTGTTTAGCTTCCAAGATCTGCCAAGATTGGGCTTGCCTGGGCTATCCAGGTCAGAGCCTTCTGGAAGTCTTTTGATGTCCTACAGCAAAAAGATGAGGATAGTGTCCACATTGACAGAGAGCATGAGATTGCCAGTGGTCATGGAATTTTGCTGCTGCGTGTACCAATTGAAATTCCTGAGATATCTCAAAAAAAACACCCCACATACAACACATACAGCTCAATTTACAGATTACTAATAGCAGGTAGAAAATCAGTAGTCTGGTTGTGAGGGTTGTCTGTGTGTCTAGTTGGGGGTTCCCACCTTTCTCTTCAGCAGGTCAAATGCTTCAATAGGGTTCAAGGATAGCTGTTTGTAGAATGTATTGTTGGTGAGTTGTCTCCTTTAACCATTCTTGTTAATCACTACCACAGTTTCCCCTTACTTGGCAATTGGCATCTTTGTCTATAATATCAGAATGGTTTCTGAGGCTGTTGATGGCATTGCATGTGTCTGATTTAAGATTATAATGCTAACTTATTGTAACCAATATTAGCCCATGTCACTGTCTTCACAGACAACAGCAGAAGAATGCAGAAGCATGGTTGGAATGGCAGCTGGAGAAACAAGGATTGGACTTAATAACAATAGCCCTTCCTCATTGGCTACTGTTGCAGTCAAGCTACAGGAGAACACTTGAGCATGGGGAAAGGGACCATCGACCTAAGACGCAAATAAACAACTGCCAGGACATCACATCTAGCAGCCAATTCAAGGCAATGGCAATTTCCTATACAGACTTAGGGTGGGTGGGTTCTTTTTTCTCTTTGTATTTTTGTGTTTGCAGAGCACCTAGAAATCATGGTTATTTCTGGTGACTGACCCATACTGGGGGCCTGGAGGATATTCAAAGAATAAAGCCTGCTCCCATCCTCCTGACTGCTGGTATTCCAAAGCCTCCCATCCAAGTACTTGCCAGAGTCAACCTTGCTTAGCTTCCAAGATCTGACGAGATCGGGCTTGCCTGGACTATCCAGGTCAGGGCCTTTCTCACATAGGGTTGAGAGGCAGTAAGTTAAACTCAAAGGTATGAAAGACAGGTTGCTTACCTGTAACTGTAGATCTTCGAGTGGTCATCTGTGCATTCACACTCATGGGATAGTGCGCCTGCGCCGATCCCCGAATCGGTACCTGAAAAAGCCTGGGATTTTTCCGCGCTCGGCGCCAATGGGCATGCGCAGACGTCCCAATGCGCATGCTCACCGGCGCCAGCGTGGGGATCCCGCCAGTTCCTTCCTGACCGCTGGAAGCTCCTACTGGAGGGAGACCGTCAGCAGTGGGGAAGGAGGGCGGGTAGTGTGAATGCACAGATGACCACTCGAAGATCTACAGTTACAGGTAAGCAACCTGTCTATCTTCTTCGTGGTCTCTGTGCTTCACACTCATGGGAGATTAGCAAGCAGAGCATACCTGGAGGCGGGAAGACGGTCAACCTGAAGACACAGCTTGCAGCACCGCAGCTCCCAACCGAGTCCTCTGCTGAGCATGCACGTCCAGCATGTAGTGCTTCATGAAGGCATGCGAAGAAGACCAGGTAGCCGCCTTGCAGACATCAGGAAGGGACACACCTTTCAGGAACGCCACCGACATGGCCATCGCCCTTGTGGAGTGTCCACGAACAGGTCCAGGTAAAGGCTTCTTCGCCAACAAATAACAAAGTTTGATCATCTCAATAAGCCACTTGGAAAGTCTTTGAGACGAAATCTTGGACCCTAACTGGGGGGCAGAATAGGAGACAAACAGCTGGTTGTCCTTACGAAAACCCCGTGAACGATTCAAATAAAACAGAAGGGCACGCTTAACGTCTAATGCGTGCAGCCTGCATTCCTCATCCGAGGAAGGGCTAGGGTAAAAAGTGGGTAACCAAACTTCTAAATTGAGGTGGAACTGGGAAACCACCTTAGGGAGAAAAGTGATGTATGGAGCTAAAGAGACCCCAGCTTCCCTAAAGGCAAGGTAAGGGTAATCACAACGCATCGCCGTGAGCTCCCCCGCACGACGTGCTGAAGTGATGGCAACTAAAAATGCAGTCTTCCAAGACAAAAGTTGTAGGGAACACGTTGCCATAGGTTCAAAGGGACGACGAGTCAACTTGTCCAGAACCAAAGTCAAGTCCCACAACTGTGGAGGAGATCTAGAAGGTGGATGAAGGCGGAACAGTCCCTTCATGAACCTTTTGGAATGAGGGTGAGCGAAAACAGAGTAACCCTCCACTGAGCCATGGAAAGCAGAAATAGCTGCCAAATAAACCTTGATGGAGGAGAATACCAGCCCCTCATCCACCAAGGCCAAAAGAAACTCAAAAATTGCCGAAAGCCCAACAGAGTGGGGTGGCAAAGGGGAGTCAGCCACAAAGTTACTGAACTTCTTCCACTTCCTCTCGTAAGAGGCACGGGTGGAAGGTTTCCTGCTGCTTAGGAGGACTTGCTGGACCCTGGTAGAAAAACCTAGTGGTCGATGAACCACGCTGTCAGCTTCAGGTGTGGCACGTTGTGGTGGAGTACGTGCCCGCCCTGGGCCGACAACAGGTCCGGTTCTGCTGGGAACTGGTAAAAGACCCCCCTCGACTGCTGGAGCAGGATCGAGAACCAGCTCTGACGGGGCCACCAAGGAGTCACCAGGATGCAACGCGGCCTCTCCTGCACTAGCTTGTGGACTACCCTCGTCAGCAGAGGTAGGGGTGGGAACATATAAAGGAACCAACCCCCCCATGGAAGTAGAAGTCCGTCTCCCAGCGAGGCTGGATCTGCACCTCCCCTGGCACAGAACAAGGGGCACTTCTTGTTCCCCACCGTGGCAAAGACATCTAACTGTGGGTAACCCCAGAGTTGGAACACCAGCTCTAGGAACCGCCATTGCAGTTCCCATTCGTGTAGGGAAGCACCACCCCTGCTGAGAGAGTCCGCCTGTATGTTGAGGACCCCCGGCAGATGTGTTGCCTTCACAAAAATGTCCCACTGGAGGCACTCCATCCAGAGATCCATCGCCAGCGAGCACAACCTGCGAGACACTGTCCCTCCCTGTCTGTTTATATAGCACAGGGCCGTAGTATTGTCCGTAAGCAGTGCCACAGTCCTCCCCGCTAACAGTGGACGGAAAGAACGAAGGGCAAAGTGAACCGCCAGCAGTTCTAGGTAATTTATATGGCACCGACTCAGTTTCGGAGGCCATTGACCTCCCACACACAGATCCTCCAGGTGAGCTCCCCACCTCCACAGGGAAGCATCGGTAGCGATAGTCACAGTGGGGGTTGGAAGATGGAAGGGAGCCCCTTGGCAGATGTTGCTCTCCGATCCCCACCATTGCAGTGATTTGAGAGTCCCAGGTGGGATGGTGAACCTCTTTCGAGGTGAGTCTATGAGAGGGCGAAAATGGCGCAAGAACCATAGCTGTAGTCCCCTCATTCGTAGTCTTGCAAAACGTAGCACGCTTGTCGTCGCCACCATCAGCCCCAGCATCCGCTGGAGCTGCTGGGCCGTGTCCCACTGCCGCCTTTGAAGTAGCTGCACCAGATTGATGATGTCCTTTGCTCTCTGCGAAGGAAGGAATGCTCGGTGTTGATCTGTGTCCAACAGAGCCCCTATGAACTGAACTGTCTTTGATGGAGTAAGATGGGATTTCTCCAGGTTGACCTGCAACCCCAGGGTGTCGAGAAGACGCAGGGTGATGGCAATGTGTGTTGTTAGACTCTCTCTCGACTTCGCCACAAGAAGCCAGTCGTCGATGTATGGGAAGAGGACGACTCCCTGAAGACGAAGGTGGGCAGCCACCACACTCATCAGCTTCGTGAACACCCGAGGAGCAGTAGACAGTCCAAACGGCAGGGCCCTGAACTGGAAATGCCGAGCACCCACTGCAAACCTTAGGAAACGCCTGAACGCAGGGTGAATGCTGACATGAAAGTAGGCATCCTTGAGGTCCAGGGTCGCCATCCAGTCCCCCTGATTGATGAGGGGCAGGATTGTTTGCAGCGTGGCCATTCTGAACTTCTGGTACAGAATAAATTTGTTCAGACTCCGGAGGTCCATGATAGGCCTCAGGCCCCCATCCTGTTTGGGGACCAGAAAGTAGCGGGAGTAGAAGCCTCCTGTCCTGGCCTCCGGTGGAACTACCTCTATGGCTTGTTTCTGGAGGAGGTTGTTCACCTCCGCCAGCAGAGGTGGGGAAGGGGGAGTGGTAACTACCACGGACTGATTCGGGGTCTGAACAAACTCTATTTTGTAGCCCTCTTTTACGATGGACAGAGCCCACCTGTCTGTGGAGATCAACTCCCAGGCAGGCAGGAAAGGGCGTAGGCGGATGGATGAGCCAACAGTGGGGGCGATGATGCGTGCTTGCGGGAAGTCAAACCCCCTGCTTCTGGGGGCGAGCCCCCTTAGACTTGTTGGAAGGCTGGGTCCCGTAACGGTTCCTGCCGTTACCCGAATAGGAGGGTCGTTCAGCCTGTACGGGGCGAGGACGCCACTGTTCAGGGGAGAACTTCTGGTAAGGCTTCTTGGTCCAGGGCTTAGGCCATTGTTTGGATCTGGAAGCCTTGGGGGTAGATTGGACGCCCAAATTTCTAGATGTTTTGACACTCTTGTCGAACTCTTGCAGCGCCGTGTCAGTCGTGGTGCTGAAGAGCCCGTCCCCCTCAAAAGGCAGGTCCTCGATGAAGGTTCTTGTGTCTTGGTGGAGTGCCATCGACCTGAGCCAGGAGTGGCGTCGAATGCAGACTGCAGAGGTGATGGCTTTGGCCGAAGCTTCCACCATATGTTTCGCTGCAGCCAGTTGTTGTCTGGCCACAGTGAGACCTTCCTTCTGCAACTTGATTGCAGCAGCCTTTTTATCCTCACTTAGTGAAGAGAGGAAGGGGGAGAGTTGTTCCCACACGGCATACTGGTATCTAGCCATGCAGGCAGCATAGTTAGATACCTTGATGCCGAGTGCCCCTGCTGAATAGACCTTGCGACCCATTCCATCAATCTTCCTCCCTTCCTTGTCCAGTGGGGAGGAATGGACCTTCCTAGCCTTTGAGGAAGAGGAGACTACCACGGAATTAGGCCGTGGGTGGGTGAACAAAAATTCAGCCCCTGTCTCCTGGACCCTGTACATGTGGTCCAGCCATTTAGATGATACCGGTGTCGATGAAGGTTTTCTCCAAGGCTCCTTGACGACTTGGAGAATCACCTTGGTGACTGGCAGGGCGACCGCAGTGGACGTGTTCTTCTGCATTATATCGAACACGTTGTCGTCCACTACGGGTTCTGGCTGAGTCACAGGCAGCTTCAGGGTGGCAGCAATTCGTCTCACGAGGTCCCCATAGGACTTTAGATCCTCCGACGGCGAGATCGGAAGATCCTCAGCCGTCTGGGAGACCGGTGAGGGTTCCAGGTCTTGGGCTTCACTGTCTGACTCCGATGACGAGGAGTCCTGATGTGCGGAGTGCTCTGAGAGCATCGGGGTCGACTCTCGCAGTGGAGACTGGGCCGGTGGTGGTCTTCGAGGAGCTTCAACCGGGACTAATTGTCGATCCGGGGGAACCGATACCGACGCCGACGCCTTCTGGGATCGGTGCGATACCCTCGACATGGACGAGAATTCCGATGCCTGCTCCCAGTCCTGGTAGTCCTGTTGGTACCAGTGATAGGATTGGTACCGAGAGTACGGAGGCTGCCATCTGCGTTGCTCCCATGGAGGTATCGGGAAGCATTGAGGTGCATGGAAGGGTTCCGGTTCTCGCCTGTCTCGGTGCCTGAACGGGACCGGAGGAGCTATCAGCACCGACACCTCCACCTTCGAGGTCGATTCGCTGGCGGTACGTCGACGCGAGCCTAAAGATGAGGAGCGTTGGGTTAAGTCAATCTCCGGCTCCTGCTCCGATGCCGACAGACGAGACTGGATCACTGGGCTTCGGCGTGGAGAAGCCAGGATCTTCTTCGGCGGCTAAGGGATTGCCGATGTCGATGCGCCGACCGAAGGGGAAGGAGTGCGGGGTCGCTTCCGCTTATCCTTCGATTTCGCCTTCTTAGGAACTCGGGTCCCCGAGTCCTCTCGGTGCTTCATAGCGGGCGTATCCACCGAGCCCTCGTGGGAACGTTTTGTGGAGCCACGCTCTTCCGGCAGTTCAGCTAAAGTTAGTGTCGGAGCAGCATCAGCCGATGCAAGCTCCTGAGCCGGGGTGTCGGTCGATTTTGGTACCGAAGACTCCATCGGTCGTTGAGGTCGAAGCGCCGATTCGGTTAGCGCCGCCAATAACCGGGCCGCACGGTTCTTTCTTGTCTGCTTCGAAAAACGGAGACAGTGCGGGCAAGCCTCTACTCGGTGCGTCTCTCCGAGGCACAGCAGGCAAAGGGAATGGCCGTCCGGAGGGGCGATCTTTTTCCCGCAAGCACGGCAGCGCTTGAAAAACCCCCAGCGACTTTCCATAGAAGGTAGCCGCGAGAAAAAACTACTCAGAATCGACTGAGAGAAAAAGCGGGGGAAAAGCGAAAGCGAATTACCCCGAGGGGCAGTTCGCCAAACGGACAAAGAAACGCTTTTTTTTTAAAACAACAACTAACTAACTATTAACTAACGAACTGACTAACTATTAAGAACAATAAACGGGCTAAGAACGAGAAGAAGGCAAGGCCAAAAATTCTCACCGACCGGGGAACCAGAAAGGTAAACCTCTCCGCGCAGCGGTCAGAAAGGAACTGGCGGGATCCCCGTGCTGGCGCCGGTGAGCATGCGCATTGGGACGCCTGCGCATGCCCATTGGCGCCGAGCGCGGAAAAATCCCGGGCTTTTTCAGGTACCGATTCGGGGATCGGTGCAGGCGCACTATCCCATGAGTGTGAAGCACAGAGACCATGAAGAAGATCACCATGGGACCATTACTTGGGAGGTTGCACAAAGACACCTGAAACAAATGCTGCATTTATTCCTGTTCTGGTTATTTTGAAGCCTTTGCTGCCACCTAGTGAGAAAAGATGCCATAGATCGTCCAATTATGTTAGGATCACATTCTTGCTAGAGAAGTGACTTGGGAAGCAGAGAAACTGAGAGCCTCCTTGTGGTGTAGGGCCTCATGCCAAGGATGTGAGCAAATGTGGTTCTTTTGGCAATGGTGATTGCAAATGTGGGTCTCCATGAGCCATAGAGTATCACTGGATTAGTGCACAAGGTGGACATTTGGAAATTTTAAGAGATCCTCTCTTTTTTTTGCTGTCAAGTCGTATGTAACTTATGGCAACGCCTGGTGGGGTTTTCAAGGCAAGAGATGTGGTTTGCCGTTGGCTGGCTCTGCATCATGATCCTGGTGATCTCCCATCCAAATACTGACCAAGATCAACCCTGCCTTGCTTCCAATGTCTGACAAGATCAGGCTAGCCTGGGCTATACTGTTCAGGGATCCCAAAAGTGATAGACTAAGCTGGAGGTTTATTCTCCTTGTTCATATTTGTTAAGTTCTATAATATGGAAATTCTAGTGATGGCTGTCTGGAGGAGAGGAGAGTCAAGGAGAGGAGAGTCAGATACAAGCATGTGAAAAACAGAAGTCCCATATACAGACTGGCCCATCCACAGCTTGATTTGTTCAGTGATAGAATGCTGATCTCTGACAAACTTTGTATCAAATTCTCACTATCGGTGCAACATTTTCATACCTTAAATTCTAATACTGAAGTTGGTCAATCAGTACTTAAATCCAGTGACTGAAGCTGTGAACGAACAGCTGTGACAGATATTTTTACATACTTAAGAAGGGCCCCAGGTTGGAGAAAAATCTGAAATCTAAAAAACAAAACAAAAAAACAAACCATTGGGGGCTTTAAAAAAATGGTAAAAGGAGTACCCTGTAGCTTTAAGCAGCAGATTCCCTCAGTGTTTGCTGCTAGGTGCAGTATTCCACTGGGTTCTGTCACTAAAAGACAGGCCTATTTTGACCTTAGAGGAAGGACACATTACAGTCAGGCCTGATTAGGGTTGCTTGCTCCAGGTTGGGAAGTTTCTGGAGATTTTGTGGTGGTATCTGAGGAAAGCAGGGTTTAGGGAGGGGAGAAGTCTCAGTTGGATATAATGGCAAAGTCCATCTTCCAAACCAGCTGTTTTCATCAAGAGGAAAGATCTCTGTTGTCTGGAGTTCCATTTTAATTCTGGGAGATCACCAAGTTCCACCTGGAGGCTGGCAGCAACCTCTGGGTGATGATTTGATACCATCTGACTTGCATGATTCAACTAGGCTTGCTACTGTTCAACAGCAACCACCCTTTGAAAACTAGCACAGTAAAGAGGTTACAGCTTTAAAGTAGGGTCCGGGACGACCAGTTTCAAACCCTCACCCAAAATCTTGGATGATTTTGGACCAGTCATATACTTTCAGACAAACCTGTGTGGATAAAGAGGAGAAAATAATAAAAGCTGCTTTGGTCCCTACTTTGTAGAAAGACTGTAGTTTTCCCTGGTAGAGTTGCAGGGCAAAAGGAGATGGAAAGCTAAAGACAGAGGGGCAGATAATGGTTGAGTGGGTTGGCGGTTGAGTGGGAAAGAGATAGGGTTGCACATTCTTGGAGATTTAAAGGGTGGAGCCTGTGAAGGGTGGGGTTTGAGGGAGGAGGGACCTCAAATAGATACGATGCCATAGACTCCACCCTCCAAAGTAGCCTTTTCTGCCAGGGGAATTAGCCATGTCAACCTCTAGGTAAGATCTGAAGATGACCCAGAATTACAACTGATCACCAGACAACTTAGATAAATTCCCCTGGAGAAAATAGCTGCTTTGGAGGGTGCAGTTTATGCAGGACTGGATCTACATGTTTTTTGAGGGGGGCGGGGCAAAGTTAAAAAATGATGCCCCCTTTTGGGCCATTATGGTCCCATAGAATACAATGGACTCCATACCCAATTTGGTGCCCCCCCTCCATCAGCACCTGGGGCAAGAACCCCCCCTCTGCCCCCCCTAGATCCGGCCCTGAGTTTGTGGCATTATGCCCTCCTGAAGTTGCTTCCCTCCCCAAACCTCACCTTCACAAGGCTCCACCCCCAAAACTCCAGAAATTCCCCACCCTGGAGCTGGCAACCCTAAGGAGAACTGAGTGTCTTGGAGAGTGATGGGTGAGGAGCAGAAAGAGAGTGATAAAATGACAGGCATGGAGGAGAGAGTAAGAAAAAAAAGATGGCAGGAGGGAGAGTGTCACAAAAGTAGGAGGAGATGGCAGGAAGCAAAGGTGTGCATGGGGGTGCAGGTCCTCATTTTTTCCTAATAACCATGTTGTCTTATACTACAGGGTGCCAAATTCGAAGACATGAGGTCATGTGGATGGAGTAATTCCAATGCATCAACGAGTCACACTGCAATCTTAACTAGAGATATACCCTTCTAAGCCCATTGACTTCAAAGGACATAGAAGAGTATAATTATGACTGCATTGTCAGTCTACCAGAGGCCTACCATCTTTACACACATAACAGAGGCTTAAAGTAAAGGCCCTTTTTCTTATTCATCACTTTTGGTAGTTTCAGATAACTGATACATCATATAGAAAAGATACATTTTGGGCTGGATCCAGCAATGCATGGACGCAAGGATTGTGAATCTTTCCTATATTCCCCTGCCTCTAACAGTCATTTACAACTCCACAAAGAGTTGATTCCTGGAGTTGCTCTCTCCTCCCTCTTGCATCAGTCGAGCTGCAGCGATGTTAGTGCTCTTTTGTCCTTTTCTACCTCTTCAGAACAGCCCTCCTTTTCAAGTGGGTATTAATCTACAAAGGTCCCATGATCCCATGAAACATTTTTTAGAGGGATGAAAATGACTGATTAGGGAAGGAAATGCAGGAAAGATCTACAATATCAGTTCCTGCCACTTACAAATTGCTAGATGAACACTTTATCATCATTCTTCTTAGCTAATAGCAAATTGACTAACCCCCATATCAATTACGAAAGCCACTAGGCCACCACAGATAAGCTAGGGGACTTTACTTACTTTGGACACTCCCCAGGTATTTTTTAAAAAGTCTCTAAAAGAACCTGAAGAAAAAAAGCAACTCATTAGCAAAACCCTGCCTGAATGAGACATAACTATACTTAGAAGGGATGGAATGCGGAGAGCACCTGGTTGTCTGAACAAAGGTAAATGGGATGGAGAACCAGCCTGGTCAAGCCCCAGATAGAGTTCTGAAGGGGGAGACTGTGTGTGTTTGCGGGGGGGGGGGGGGGTGGAGTTCCAATTTCTTGTGATGTATTGTGGGCTCCCAGTTGTAAATAAAGAAAAATCAGAAGCTAAACACACTTTTAAAAAATGTCCCACAAACCTGAAATTTGTTCTTGATTAAATTGTGCCTTGGTTTCACAATGTGTAAAAGACAGAGATGTTTATGTTTGGTTTCAAAGACCTAGAAACAATGAGACTGTCATTACATACCAGTTGTTTAGATCCCTAGATGACACACCAGTTTGGAAGAATGGAAGCCACATGACAGCATTCTTGGCAGATAACTCAGAGCCTTTCTGTTGCCAAATGTTACCTATGCTTTTATCAATTAGGATGAACCATTGTTCATTTATCTGTCCTGTAACTTCTGCCTCCACTTACTAAAATAAAAGGACCTAACATTATAGGTCATGAACTTATGACGTTGGAAGATATCTACAAACAGAACATCCACCATACTGGTAGACTGAACTAGGGATACCTGACAGCTCAGCTCTGTGAGTCCTTTAAAATTCTCTCCTATTGGGCAAAAATTCTGCCTTCTTGAAATGAATTGTGACAAATACTAGAAATGTGTCAAATTTCTTAACATCTTGAATAGGACATTTTAATTCTGATGTTTTTTTGTTTAATTAGCAGGCTTCAAACATGAAAACTTCTGAACTGCTAAATGTATCAATTCATAATATTATATGTTAGCAGTGTGCAGTCACTGGAGAATGTTGTGCATGTTATAGCATGCACCGAATTCACAATGGGTCATCATCCATCCAACAATGCCTTCTTGTGTGCACCTTGGACCTTCATGTGACCCATGATTCCTCTCCTGGTGCAGAAGCAATTAACAGCTATTTGTAGGAATGTGGCTGTTCATTGCTCCATTGCAATAGTTGTAGAAGACACGACTGTTGCAAGAGTCCAAGTCTGCAATCAGGTGGGACTTATTTAGTGTCAGCATGCCGTGATAGATCTTTTTGCCATGCCTTTCATTGGAGAGTTTGAGAGTCACACATTGCATTAGTGTGCTCTCCTTGGAGTGTTACAATTCATGATTAGCTGAAAGCTTCTCATTGTGTTCTGTGATCCTCTTTCATTCATACATCATATGAATATTGAAGAGCTTAAAAAGGTGCAGCAAAGAGCAACTAAAATGATCAGTGGACTACAGCAGCTGCCCTATGACGATCAGTTAAAACGCTGCTTAGTCTAGAAAAAGGGCATGTAAGGAGAGACATAATAGAGCAGGGGTGGCAAAACTTGCTTAATGTAAGAGCCACATAGAATAAATGTCAGATATTTGAGAGCCACAAGACATGAACATCAGGTGTTTCAGGGAGGAAGATAGATAGGAAAGAGAGAGGTGGGAAGAAATCAACTTTAACTTTAAATGCATTCTCCAAGCCAAGCCAACTGGCTTGGCAAAGTGATTTTAAAGAATTGCAGATTTATACCCCACCCTTCTCCCTGAATCAGAGACTCAGAGCGACTTACGATCTCCTATGTCTTCTCCCACAACAACAGACACCCTGTGAGGTGGGTGGGGCTGAGAGGGCTCTCACAGCAGCTGCCCTTTCAAGGACAACTCCTGAGATAGCTATGGCTGACCCAAGGCCATTCCAGCAGGTGCAAGTGGAGGAGTGGGGAATCGAACTCGGTTCTCCCAGATAAGAGTCCGCACACTTAACTACACCAAAATAGAGAAATGCCTTCTCAAAGTCAGTTGACAGGGCAGTGGGGGCTTCAAGAGTAACGCAATATGTGTGGAAGAGCCACAGCTTGGCCACCCTGTAACACAGGTTTACAAAATTATGCAGTGTGTGGAGAGCAGACAGGGAGAAACTCTTTCCCCATAATACTAGAACCTAGAACTGAAGTTGAAGGGTGCAAGATTCAGGATAGATTTCTAACAGACCAAAGGTAGATTGCCTCATCAGCTGTTGGGGCACACAGGCAGGGTAATGCTGTTAGACTCTGTTTGTGGGCTTCCTAGAGGCCAGCCACTGTCTGATGCAGCCCAGCTATTGTTTTTTTCTCATGCTATTATACAAGAACCCAGTCTCTCTTCTCCCCTTTCTAATCCAAATCACAGCCAAAAATCTTACCATACTTTAAACAAGCTTTAAACCTTTACTCCCCCACCCTCAGAAGCCGCAAGTTGTAAAGACATGAATACAGGGCTCAGTAAGACGTTTGCGAACATAAATGTATTGATTCTACTTTAGAGTTAGCAAATATATCAAAAGAAATAATTTGATAGGTACAATAACTATGTATATATTGTCTTTTGTGACTGCCCTGTTATAAATTTTATATTGAATGCAGAATAACTAATCTTTTATCTTCAGTTTCCAGCCCTTCCATCTCTGACTAGAGGCAGTGAGGAACAGGATAAAAATTTAGTCCCACAGCATTTCTGTATAACAGACCTCTTCACTAAACTCTGAATGTGGATGCTTGAGAACTCCATTCCTCCAATTATACAACCTCTCCCCCCCCCAAAAAGCCCGATAGCTTCTACAGTTAATAACATCAGATTTCCAGTGTGGTATAGGGGTTAGAGTTTCAGAGTAGGGACTGGGAGACCCAGGTTTGAATCTCCATCTTGCTGAAGTTCACTGGGTGATTTTGGACCAGTCACATACTTTCAGCCTAATATACCTCGCAGGGTTTTTCTGTGGATGAAAAGTTGGAGAAGAATAATGTATACAGCTTTGGTCTACATTGTGGAGAAAGTCAGAATATAAATTAAATAAATAATGCATACAGCTGAAGATGGGAGGTTGGTAAAAGGTAGGTTGGGGGCTGGCTTAGGAAAAAATGAGGCAGGGAATTGTGGCAGTATACAACTGTGCCACAGCTTTCCCAGGCAGAGGTTATTGAGGGAGGGAGAAGGAAAATTTAAGACAGAGGGACAGATAAAGAATTATGAAGTTGGAGGAGACCTCCAGGGTTATTTGGTCCAATCCCCTGCACAATGCAGGATATTCACATTTACCTACCCCACACACATACATTCCCAGTGACCCCTGCTCCATGCCCAAAAGATGGCAAAACCCTCCAGGATCCCTGGCCAAAGTGGCCTGGAGAAAAATTGCTGACCCCAGTGTCAACCAGCATTTCCCTGGGCGTGTAAGAAAGGGCACAACTAAGCACTGATGCAACCCTTCCTGCCCTCCTCATGATCTGCCTAATTCACAGAATTAGCATTGCTGTCAGGGAAGGAGAAGCCACCACCTTCTGAGGAAGCCTGTTCCATTGAACTGGAAGTTCTTTCTAATGTTTAGCTGAAGAAGAGATCTGATTTATACCACACCCTTCACTCGGGAGTCTCCTTCCTGTCCTCTCCCCACAAGAGACACCCTTTGAGCTAGGTGGGGGTGAGAGAACTCAAGAGAAATTCTCTGTGAGAACTGTGGCTAACCCAAGGTCACCAGGAGGTGCATGTGGAGGAGGAATCAAACCCAGCTCTCTCAGGTTAGAGTCCACGTACTTAAGCCCAACACCAAACTGGCTCTGTAAAGGTAAGCTGGGTGAGGAGGATATATGGTTGCCAACTTTAGATTAAAAAAAATTCCTGGAGATTTGAAGGTGAGGGCTGGGAATGGTGGGGTTTGAGGAAGGGAGGGACCTCAGAAGGGAATTCTGTAGACTTCAACCACCAAAGTATCCATTTCCTCCTTCTAGGTAGGGTCTGGAGATCACCTGGAATTGCAACTGATCTCAAGATGACAGATATCAGTTCCCTTAGTAGATCTAAGAATTATAACAGAAAGTTAAATTGTATACAGGCTGCAGAGATCTGTACAAGGATGCCTTGTATTTGTACAGCTGTTTCACGTAAATTGTCCAAAAGATGGCAAAATATGCAACACCTAATTCAACAGAAACCTACCTCATTTGGTTGTTTTGGACAATTCAACTTTAATTTCTCAAATCTGCTCAGTGCTTCATGTTTTAGATGGTTAGGGTGAGTGACTGCAAGGGAACACAAAGTCTGGATACTCATATACCAACAGATGATTTAGTGCCTTTTTTCATCTTCTATCATTGTTTTGCTAAAGGCTTATGGAGTCCAAGGCTGCTTAACCATTCAGCGAATGTATGCACTTCAACAGTAACACCACTACCATGTAACACGACAGCACAATTAAATTAACTACACATAAGCTTACAGACAGCTTGCACAGTCTCTTTATTATAATTAACAGATTAGTTTTAAATAGTTATATACAGAAATAACTTTAAATATAAAAATCCAATTAAATGTAAGCAAATTGATTTAAATCTGTATAAAGTGAATTTATAAGATTGTTAGGCTCTACCTTTGCCTTTCTAAAATGATATAAAAATAAAATTCTCAATAATCACAGCTTTGATTTAAAGGTTATAAGTATTGGATTTTCATGTCTCATACTCAAATGATGCTGAAAGACATCCTTCATTGCCACATTTAGCACCACTAAATATTTACACAAAAAAACTATTTGAAGATGAAAAAATATTTCAGAATTATGTTTCTTGGGTTTTATGGCTTCAAACTGAGAGCCAGACTTGTTTTCTATCTATTACTCTGTAGCTGACAAGGAAGAGAGAATATTTGAGGCACAAGACTTTGTACTCTCAGAATAACGTTTTTTGCATCCTGATCCTATGGAGGTTTTCTTGGATATGTGGGACTCATTCTCAAGTCAGCTCTAGAGATGGCTCAATGAAGTTCTACAGAGATGTACTCCAGCAAAGGCACCCTTTCAGGAAAAGCATGATCCAAGATAAAAGATTCCGTGAACAGTAAAGCTACATTTCGCCCCCCCCCCCCACATCAAAACTTGAACATACTGGGTTGGATCCCCTGGAATACTTCTGCAGACTGAAGTATCACTGTCCACAGAGCACATTTCACCTCTCCCCTTCTTAATGCAATAGAGAATGCCCACTTGATCTACTCCAGTGGATCCAAGTCATTTGTTTCTCGCTAACAGAACTTAGCCCCTCTTCCCCAATGCAAATATATCAAAGATGTGTTTTTGAAACCCATGTACTGATGGTTAAAGCGGAACAGCAAATTTCCACGGGCATTATGGGAATATGTAAATAGTAAAGCTAGGGTGAATGCAGCTCTTTGAACTATTTCTGTACGCAAAAACAAAATAAATGCACGATTCCTGTTACAATTTGTGAAAATAAGAGACAGAATTTACATAAAAGTAAAACGCTAATTCTGATTCCAAAGTGATGGTTCTGTTTAGTGTAACTCAAGGGTTTAGTTCTGTCTAGTGCCCAGTTTGTCTTCTAAATTACAAGGGACAGCAACATACGGAACCATGTTCAGTACTCAAGCACAACTCTACAGATGAAAACAAATTAAACTAAACCAACATTTATAGATTACTGAATCCACTCTAATAGCTTGAGATGTGCTATTTGAAAATGCTTATTTATGCCGTTGAAGTAATTGTTTAAATCCAAACATTCTTCCAATTTCTAGTTATTTGACAGTACACTTTGGAAGGTACCAGAGTAATGCATTAATGATAAATTTCAGTATTATCTTTCCCAAGAATATCACTATATAATTATATTAATACTGGGGTTTTTTTGTAAACATCTTTTAAGTGTTACAAGTTTTGAGAAGCTAATACCTGTATTTTCCATGAAATTGGGCACAACTGAGTACTGAAGCAGACTGATTTAAATTGTCTATGCTTTCTATAGTGCTTAGCTGATTTCAAGTCCTATATGATAACAACATGTAGAACTGCTATAAATTTTCATTTATTTTTGCTTAAGAGTGGAACAGAATGCAGTATCTTGTCAGATACTAACAAACAGGAAAAAGACAACATATTATACTGTTACCTACTTTCATGACAGCCTAAATTCAGACTGCTTTCATAGCAGACCAACATGCTGTAGTTTCCAAATTGACTTGAGTATCTGTATGCAATAATAGCATTGTACAAAAGTATTGCATGTGGTTTGGAACAAACTAGATCAAACCAAAGATGCAATAAATTATGTAAATTTTAGCGTTTTGATATTAGAGAGTATGTAAATGGTTATTTATGTAAAGGGTTAGACAATGTTAAATTCAAGATTGAAAAAATGAAATTCATTTCAGCTACAGGAACAATAAAAATTTTATATTTTCAATGTGCAAGTTCAAAGAAAATTAGAAGAAACTACAATTTACAAACTTTAAACCAGAACTGTTTAGCTGGGTTTGAAACCCAATAAATACACTTTCAAAATATTTTTCCTTTTAAAAAGTGCAAAAATCCACATATATGGCAACGAGAGGCATCTCAAGACTGGCTCCTGCCAAAAAGGACACTCAGCTTTAAAAAAGAACAGTTATGCACCTGATGTTACCCAACAAAGTTTATTTCAAGACCACATTCAGATACATACAGCATATTTATTGGCAGAGTATTGGAATGTGGTATTAATTTTTCATGTCCTCCAGTTTTAGATCTTTGTAGGCAGCTGCCATTTTATTAGAAAAGGTGATCTTTTGTGAGATGGTTCATAAGTATTATTAGTGTGAGTTAAAATAGTTTATTAAGCTGCTAGAAAACATCAAGCTTTCTGTAACACATTTCCTGGAGCCTTTGCATTATTCGCTGCCTGTGCTCTATTGTTAAGCAGTACCCAATAGCATCTTCAGTTTCTTGAATTCGTTTATGGAATCTGCACCCATCACGCGCAAGTTCTTCCCAGGGTCCTTTGCGATCTTCCTCATTGCTCACGTAATACTCAGTAACTTCTTCTACGAAAGCCACCTATAATAAATTAGATTAAATCTAATTATGCAAATATTTTATGGAGCATCTATTTTTATAAAACATCATTTAAAATATAAAAATACATTACATACACAGACCTGCATATATTTACCAAGCTTACATAATGAGAGAAGGCCACTGTAGAATCCACGTACAATGTCTGATACAACTCAGAAGGTCAAACTGCATATTGTATGATAGCCAAATTGAACTATCTTGGAATGCATGTGGGAAGCATCTGTGCTTCATATAAACACTAAAATCACATCAAAGCTCTTCTTTCCCTTATTGTCAACATGGCTCAAAGCACATTATTCCTAAAAGGTGACTTCTATATTCCTAAAAAGTGACTTCTAGGGAATTAAAGAGATTTATGAAGAGCTATTCTCCCATTTTGCCATTTATTTCAGAAAAAAATATTTATTATTAGTATCCAAAATAAAATAATGAACAGAGCAGCTAACCATCCTAGGATTCATTCTTCATAAGATCATACAAAGAGCCCAACTGGATCAGACCAATGGTCCATCTAGTTCAACATCCCATCTCACTAGGATTGCCAAATCCCACTTGGCTGCTGGTGGGGAAATGAGGGGGTAAGGTTTCCAGAGCTAGGTTGAGAAATACCTGGAGATTTGGGGATGGAGCCTGGAAAGAACAGGGAATTCAGTGGGGTATAATTCAGTTCCACAGGGCCTGTAAAATGGCACTCTTCCAACCTTGCTTTCCCATGATAGCAAATTCTACATCAATGGATGAAGCCCATAAACCATAAATTTAACACCACTCTCAACTTCCTACCATGCTATGGCGATCTGGGGTCCCTTTGGAACATCTAATACTGATCATTCAGTTACACTCCTACCATCAAAATTAACTTTTATAGTGCACTAGCACCTACTGATATGTTGTTTTATAACTGATGTTTTATAATTGTTTTATGTTCCTATGTTTTATCGATGTTTTATCTTGTTCGGTCATTCTTTGACCCCAACCTGTGAGCCACCCTGAGCCTGCCTCTGGTGGGGAGAGCAGGATATAAATTAAATTAAATAAAAAATAAATAAATAAAAAATACTCTCCAAAGCATCCATTTTCTGCAGGGGAACTGGTCTCCATTGTCTGGAAAGAAGCTATCCTGCATGATCTCACAAAGTGGCCAACCAGTTCCCCTAGAGGCCCAATAACAGGACAGAGATGTCAAGGTCATTCCCTGATGCCGCCTCCTGGCTCTGGGATTCAGAGGATTCTACTGGGTTCATATTTCAAACTCATCCCTGAGCAATGTCAGAATAATCTGAGCACCACATGAAAACAACTCAGTATGTGCTTTGCACTCAGGGGGAGTGTGAAGCCCTTAGTCATCTTCTGATAAATGGCATTAATGTCATTCTTGATAATACAAGCTGCCAAACTGAAAACCATTTTACAGTCACAAATCCTGAGTTTCACGCAGAACTACGCTAATCTACACGGCTTTCCTCAGACAGGTCCCTATACAATGACCACTACTCCTACACATTAAACATATGTAGAAGTACTTATATATTCTACATATTAAAACACATTCAGATCTACTTACAACCCACTTGTATTTTGTGTTATTGCATCCCTTCCAATAAAATGAGTAACTACCTCCACACTAAAGGTGCAGCACAAGTATGCTATATAATTACATCAGCCTCTCCCTCTGTGCTTTATCCCTTTCGTACCTTTTACATCATTCTAAAATGCTCTCCAGGGTGCCATTACCTGTCCATGTAATATTATGCTATATATTGCATACAGATCTGTTTTCATTTACTGTGTCACTAGAAAAGTATGCACAAGGGGTTTGAAATTTGTTCTGAGAGAACTCACTGCAAGTGATTTACAGGGAAGGTGAAGCTAAAATGTGTAATTTTATGGCTCCAGAGACTTTAGAAATCCAATGCCTGAAAAGCAGCAAGACAACAATCCATGAAAATCTAGACAAAATGCATTGCTATGCATGTCAAAGCATAACAATTATTTGTCCCTAACCTCAAGGGCACAAAACTAAGGAAAATTGCAAAAATACTCCAGACATTATTTCCAATATAAAGAAAAGTGATAGTTTCTTCAACTGAGAAAGCATGCTCAAGAATTTATAACTTCAGAACTTGATCACATGGTTTTCTTTAAGTTAAGCAGGGGTCCCTGACCCCCGGGACATGGACCGGTTAGCAACCAGGCCACGAGTTGTATAATTATTTCATTATATATTACAATAGAATAATAATAGAAACAACCATATTATTCCAAAACCATTCATCTCCCCGCCTCCCCAGGCCGTGGAAAATTTTTCTTCTACAAAACCGGTCCCTGGTCCCAAAAAGGTTGGGGACCACTGAGTAAGAGTATCTCAGTACTTTTGTGATTTATATCCCGCCCTTCACTCTGAATCTCAGAGTCCCAGAGCTGCTTACAATCTCCTTTACCTTCCTCCCACACAAAAGACACCTTGTGAGGTAGGTGCGGCTGAGAGAGCTCTCACAGAATCTGCCCTTTCAAGGGCAGCTCTGTGGGAGCTATGGCTGATGCAAGGCCATTCCAGCAGCTGCAAGTGGAGGAATGGGGAATCAAACCCAGTTCTCCACACACTTAACCACTACACCAAACTAGCTCTCTAGCAGCATATCAACCTTCACACTTACTTCTATGACTTTATTTATTTGGAAAATTTTTATGCCTCCTTTCCAGGGCACTTGCCTGAACATTACAATACAGATATCCTCAAGAAGCAAGGAAACAACAGAATTGATAGTACAAGCCAAGCAATGATATGAAATTGCTCTGAAAGGCCTATGCTTCATGGCATAGCACAGTGATATTCAAAGATGTTTCTGACTCAAGGCTTCATTTGTAAACAGATTTACAGTACAGTCTTGGAAGTTGCATCCTTCTATACTCACTGACTACAAATGGATTTAGAAAGGTGTTTAAGAGTGCTTTGTCAGTGCTTCAAACACTTGCAAGGTGCTGTTTGGGGTCACTAGTAGTCAAAAGCATAATCAGGGTCAAGAAAAGCCAGGCTGTTGCACAAGCACAGAGTCTCCCATGCTAGTTGGTACCACTTCCAGCATAAGGTCATCAGCCATGGTGGGTGGGGGTGGTCAGCCAAGTAGATGAATTGACACAATTGTCCTTGCAAAACTTGATACATGGTAACAATTTTTGTTACTTAGATGAAAAGAATGGTGCCTGGTGCTTCTGAAAGCCAATCACTTCATGCCTCAGAAATAAATAGGATATGACAAAATGATGGGACACCCTGAAAGGCAAGTAAAGTTCTTAGCCCAGCAATATGATAGCAGACATTAGATTTTTGGGAATAAACCTGTAGCCCTCATACACAAACTTTCCATTCTGATTATTTTAGTATTGTATTAGCAAAAAGTTTATTTATATTTATTTATATAAGAAATAACAATGCAGTGTGTTTTCCACTCAGTATATATAATACTCTCAAACATGATTTCTAGCTGGGTACTGGAAATGGACAAGACATGCCCACATTATGTTTTATATGTTTCTTCTCAGTGCCAATATTCAGTGTCAGAAAAGAGTACAGAACAAAGATTTGTGCAAGTTATCCTGGCCTCACACCTTGATCCCCATGAGGTACACAATCATAAACCATATAGTACCTTATATTTTTCAGTGTGCTGTAAAAAAAGATTACACTAGGAGTTCACGTTTCAAAATTACTGGATAACTAAACAATTTAGATTGCAATTTTATCTTAACTCTGGAATCTTACCAGCAACACACAAGCATCTGTTTACTTTTGTTGTAAGCTGCCCTGATTGGCCATTAGGCCATGCAGGTAGACACAAAACTAGTACATGCATATTTAAAAGACATGTCACTCATAATGAAATACAAATAAGTACCTTCCATACCTTTTTCTTATTCTTCATGCACTTTTCTCTAGAAAGGATGCCATGCTTCACAGTTTCCTTAATCTCAGGCTCACAGTTATCAAGCACATGCACTTGACAACTAAAACAGACACTCTGTTGAGAAAGGCACATCCCTACTGGTCCTTTCAAGCCATGCTTCACTTTCTTTTCTGCAGTCTGAAACTGTGCCTTGAAGTTGAAAGGATTATAAGGATCCTCCAAGTTACAGAAAGAATTCCACAGCTTTAAATTTTCAGATTCATCTAGGCCACAAGAATCCCAGTCATCTTCCTCTCCAGAACTTTCCGTCCAAGAGGAAGAATCCTCCACATCCTCTACCCTATTTGGCTCACCAGGAAGTTCTTTTTTGGCTTCGTTTCCAGCAGTCTGAATAACAGCTGTGAAGTTCTGAGGGTTGTAAGGATCTAGGCTACTAAAGGAGTTCCACAGATGCGTACTCTCGCCTTCCTGGCTGGCCAGGTCAGATTCCGAAAGGGAACCTTCACTATCAAACCCATCATCATAATCCTCGTCCTCATCCCAGTCCTCCTCCTCCTCGCTCTCCTCCCCGCTACAGGCGCCCCCCAGAATGTAATCTATCAGTTTGTTAGCACACGCCGGTCTGGCCTCCACCGGGAACAACTCTTGGTCTAAATCAAAGTTCTCATCGGGGATGGATTTGGCTGCAGCTCCGGCCTCCTCGCAGGGATGCCTCGCACCGGGAGGCTCACGGGTGTTTCCAGGGTCCGGCTTCTTTAGATCTAGTTCGCAATAATCCACTGAAGGCCCCGCATGCTTTTTCAGTGCCCAGGACCCCCGCTGTTGCTCTTCCTCCAAGCTATGATAACCATAATCAGGATCCGGCACATCCAGACCCACCTTGCTGCCCCGCAGCTGCACCTGCCGCAAGATATCGGGCAGTTTGGAGCAGAGATGATGGGCCTCGGGCAGCTGTTCCCAAGAGGCACTCAAGGCCCGAGGCAGCGGGTTCTCTTCGGCGCCACCTAGCACGAAGGAGGACGAAACCACGCCGAAGTGGTGCTTGACAAGAAGCGGGGTTAGCTCGGCAGCTTCCCACACGGGCAAAGAAGGCTCGGGGTCGGTCGCGTGGGCCTCGGCCTTCAATAGGAGGACAGAAGTGGACGGACTGGGCAGGACACGCTGCAGCAGCTGAGAAAAGAGCCGCAGCCACGAAAACGGGGCGTCAGGTTGGGGCTGCGGCAAAGAGGACGGACAAGAACCGAGGGAAGAGCTCGCCGGCTCCTGCTCCCTGCTCGGCTCCATGGCCGGCTGGGTCTTACCTCAGCCTGTTCTTCCCGTCCGTGAGGTTTCTAGGCTTCGTAAGAATGCGGTGACTTCCTCCTCCCAGGATGGGCCGCGCCATGTTCCAAAGAACACAAGACGGTCGCCTCATCGTCCAAGGCGGCTCGTTAAATAAGGGGAAAACAAAATGGCGCCGGCCCCACGGCTCAACGGTTGAGTTGCGGGCCGAAAGACTCCGCTGACGGTTCACGAGTACGCAGGCGCTCCATCAGTTGCGCTGACAGGAAAGAAAAGCTCTTCTTTGCCTTCTTCCAAAAAGGGAAAATTAAAGACCAGGCGGCGCTTCTACTAACAACCGGGCGACGCAGCCCGGAGTCGACGGCACCTTATTGGTTCCCTGCAGAAGCGCGGCCACGCCTGTAGAGACCTTTGGTAATAGGCGGCGCCTCAGAGCAGTGGTTGCATCAGCCTGTTAGGTTTTAAAACATTTAGACCTACTGTTTTATTGGTAGCCGAAACAGGTCTGTAGCCAGGATATTTTAGAGGGGGAGGGCAGGGAATAACATTTTAGGTGGAGGGGCCCCGCTCTGGCGGCCTCCGCCCCGATCTCCCCAACTCTCCCGCTCTCCTCTGCGGCGCCTCCCCCCACCCCGCGGGCCCTCTACCGGCTTTCTGGCGCTCATCGCACGTTCAGCGCTTGGGCGCCCGCGACGGGAAGGACTGAAGGTGCTGAGAGCGCAGGGGAGCCGGCAGAAGACTCGCTGTGCTTTTTCCTGCCTATCAGCTGATGGGGGGCGGGGGCTCCTTGACTGAGCCCCGGGAGCAGGCGCTTTACGGGGGGGGGGGGGAGGTAAGGCGCCGCGTAGGAGGGCGGAGGCCGCCAGAGCGGGAGGGGGGACCGGGCAGCAAAAGGAGGAGCCATATAGTTGCAGGGGGTGGGTGGGTAGAGGGGCCTAGCGCCCCCCTCCCCCCCGTTACGGGCCTGAACCGAAAGAACCTTAGAAGCCGCCTTGAAATGAAACACTTCTTTAAACAGGCTCATATGACGATAGTTCACACACATGCGTGCGAAAGGAGTCCGTGAGGAATCGAGGTGGGAGGAGGGATTGGGCATCCCCCCCCCCCCCCCCAACTCGCAGAGTTTTCAAAAGCTCGAGATTTCTTCCTTCCTTTCTCTTTTTTTCAGCCCTTCAGAGCAGTTAAAAGGAGATGAGAACACCCTTGTGTAGAAAAGTGTAACACCTTTACCAGAAGCCATGACTCAGTAATAGAGCATCAGTATGCCATGCGTTCCAAGGTTCAGTCACCACCAGCATGTGGCAGGCAGTGCTGACCTTGATGATAAGGCAGATTCGTGTGTGTATTGAGTGGCACAAGGGCAAGACTGTACAAATAGTGATACATAGTGGTAACCATGGCCTCAAACATCAGTCGCCCTAGTGGAATCTAACATGACATCGCATGTTTCCAATAGCAGCCAGCCTGTATTTAGAAAACTCAGAAGCTAGACATGACAACAACAGCTCCTGTGTGGCTTCATCTTTTATTCAGAGGTATTCCTGCCTCTGAATTGAGATAAAGGTCTCATATGGCTGTGTGTTTCCTATCACAGGCTTATTTTATGAGTCATGGGGCTGCATGTGTTTTAACACACTCGAAATTACGAGATTCTGCAAAATTGGTTTAATGTTAGGCATCCTGCTAACACTGATCACAGATAACATACAGTTAGTATACAGTAATTCAGGATTAATGTATTTTGAAGTATTTGTGAGAATGACAGGCAGACAGAAAACCTGGTTGTGTTATTGTACAGATTTAGGTTTAGCTGTCAATTGTACAGATATTGTACAAATTTAGGCATAGCTGCCAATAAAACAGCAGATCAAAATGTTTTGTTATTGTACACATTTAGGCATGTGTCTTATTTGGGGGCAAGATTACTCACCTGAAGCCACTCCACATTAGGGTTTCCTTTTCTGACAGGGACCAGGAACTATGCTTTGAACAGACACAGGCAGCCAGAAATTAACTATGTGCAGTTTTCACCATTGTATCTCATGTAAAAAGCTGTATCTGTTGAATCTGTACCTGCTATGCCAGAAGCAGCAAAAGAGATGCCCTTCCACAAAAGGAGGCAATCCTGTTGGAAAGGTTCAGAGCACCCAAGCCAACTGGATAATTCAGGAGTTAGATAGTATTGCAAATCAGTACTGCAGAAAGCAAAAGAACATGCTTGATGCAGTCTGTCACTTAGTCAACTTTAATCAGACCATGCAGGAAGTTACAGTGTCATTAGAAATTGGGCAGAAGTTAAGATATTAATAGCTGAATGCAGCATTTCTCAATGCAATCATTAAATGGAACGAATGTTCTGCCTTCTTGTAGAAATTGGCAACTCAAAGAGGTGAAACTGATCACCGCCCTTCTAAAAGAGGAGACTCCAGGTCCCACAGTATTCCAAATGATAAAAGTTTTTGGGAGCCAAGATTTGTCTGCCTATTTCTCCACATTCTCTCAAGCCTAATCAACTCTCAGCTGTCCTCATTATCAACCCTTCAAGCAAGCAGGCTGTATAGAACATTGGTGTTGTAACATCAAAAAATGGCTTCATTTAGAGGTACACAATCCCACTGTGCTGGGGGGGAGGGGAAGCTGTTGTAAATGCAGTGCAATCTGCATTGAAATCAGTGGCAACTATACATTGTTTTATGTACCTCGTCCTGCATACCAGATACTATGGAATGCTCCCACGCTAAAAAACCCTCTTTTTGCTTATTCACTGAATTCTTCCTTTTCAACCTTTATAATTTGATAGCTATATAGCCAAAGGAGTGCTGGTCTGGTTATCAAGAAGCGTCTCATTATAACAAAGCCCATATAATAAAATAAAAAGAGGTGGTCTGGTTGAGGAGGAGGAAGAGGAGATTGGATTTATACCCCAGCCTTTCACTACCTGAAGGAGTCTCAGCAGTTTACAATCTTCCTTCCTCTTTCTACAACAGACACCCTGTGTAGGTGGGGCTGAGAGCTCTGAAAAAACTGCTGTTTCCAAGCAGCTCTGCCAGAGTTATGAGTGGTCAGACCCAAGGTCACTTCGTGTAGAGGAGTGGGGAATCAAACCCAGTTCTCCCAGATAAGAGTTCGCACACTTAACCACACCAAACTGGCAATAATAATAATATAAAAGTATAAAGGAGAGGGAAGCAAGGTGTGAAAGAGCAAGCAAACTAATTAAGTCCAGGATTCCTTCCTGATATTTTTATGTACACACTGCTTCATCATATAGTCTAAATTTTAGGTTGCTGTGAATGTCTATAGGGAATACATTTTGAAATGTATCAATATCACTGTGGATTTTTAACTCCTGCTGCAGAAAATACACAACACAGTTTCTACTGAATTCAGTTTCCTTTTATTTTTTAATTAATGCCACCATTTTACAATTGAGAAAGATGCATATGCCTGTAAGGTCCTTTACCTGCCTTCCTACAGGACAGGTTACAGAATCAATGAACAAGGCCAACACCCTAACGTGTGGCTTTCTGAAGTCTCCCTGCAGCAATGTAGAGATTAATACAATGGCACCTTCAGATAAACCTCAATCTGGGAACGGACTGAAACAGTCCTTCCCCTGAACTCAGCTTATTTCCAAACTGGTCACCTGTTAAATACAACATTTTAAAATTTTTACACGATCATACTATTGATCCTGAGAAACATTCCATTGATTTAAGGTGTTCCTATTGTGAACAGCTCATCATGGGGGAGAAAGTGACAGGTTCTTGGGCAGTGGACTAGGCCCACAGTTGCAAGGTTTCTGCCTGGGATGTGGAAAGACCCTCTCCCTCCTCTTTTGAAGTATTGTCTCTTTCGTACAAGGAAGCAAATAGCACAAGACATCACTTAAAATTGAGGGTTTTTTTAAAAAAATCTGTTCTTTATTTAATTGCAAAAGAATAGGCTTAAAAGTTTGTAGTTTCCCAACCCTGTGGGAAAAAGTCATTTTTTTTCCTACAAAGTTTCTCTTTTCAAAACAAAGGAGAAAGAATACCTAAGGGCTGCCTGTTCTACAGGAGCTTTTGTAATTCCATGGGTGTATACAGAGGCTTAAGAAATCAGTGGTGTTTAGTGACAAATGCCTGTCAGCCTTTAACTAATCATCTTACTATAGGGTTGCCAGATCTGTCCTGGCAGCTGATGGGGGATGGGGGGGACCTGCCAGGAGCAACAGGGAGGCCCAGCTGACATACAATGCTGTGTCTAGACCACTGCCCATGTGACCTGGAAGTGACATCATCACATTTGGCACATCAGGACAGCACTGGTATTTGGGCAAAAACTCTAAGGTAAATTTGGCTTCTATCAGAGAGGTTTTGCCCAAATTCCAGAGTGTCACTCCTATGTCCCAAATGTGATGATGTCACTTCTGGATTGTGTGGGCAATGAAGTAGACATGTTGCTGCACTTTGGATGGTTCTCCTTTTTCAGGTTAAGTTCCCCTTCTCACTTGCCAGCTGATTGGCAGTAGGAAGGTGGGGCCTGGCCACGGAGGACCCTGCCTCCAGTGGGGGGGGGGGGGCTGGCAACCCTATCCTACAAGTTTGTCTTGCCTCTTGCCTCCAATCCACCATCTTGGAAGAAGAGCCTATGGTGTTAATAAAGGGCTCATCTATTAAGGTTGTAAAAGTAGTGTAATCTGCATTTTAGCCAATGGAATTAGGTAGCCTACAACACTGGAGACCAATTTCTATCAACAGTGCTTATGCTAATTAACTGTCTAGGGAGGATAAGACAAATGTGTTCTGCTTGCATCCATGCAATGTATCTCTTTTCAAGACTTAATGCAACTCATCCCATCAAGCAGATCCAGTTCCTCTGACTGACTGGGAAAAACAACATGAGAAACACTTCAGCACAGCAAGCAAGGAACGTAGAAGTAACACAGCTGCCAGATGCTTGCTGTGGTCAAGGCCTTTGCTGGTAAATGTTTGGAATCAAGAGTAACATGGTCGCCTTCTGCCTCTAAGAGACAAGTGCAGATGTTAGTTGAAGACAGCATGTTTCCTAGGTTACATCTCCTAGCAGAAAATCAGGAATTGTAAGCTCTACACTTGTACAAATTACACAGCTCTCCTTTGGAAGCAAATTCTCCAAGATGGCTTAAGTTGGAGCACACCAGCTCCTATCCCAGAGTTAAGGGTTTAATATACTATTCATACCCACCCAAAGTATCTTTCCCCTCCCCCCACCCTTGCCTCCACCCAAGTTCTTATGCACATAATCCTTTAAAAATTTAAAAAAAAAAAACCTTTGAGAAAGTCCAGTAAGAACCTCATTGACAATATAGCCCCCACCCGGCAAGGTCTTAAGTCCTATCTAGACTGAATTTTTTTTTAACTTTTTTAAAAAATTAAAATATCCCCAAAGAAAAACACCCTCTAATATTTTACCCCTCCCTCTCTATAATTCATTGCTCCCTTGACACAAGGTAAATTTATAAAACGACAAGTCTATGGCAGCCATTTCAAGTCATAATAGGATTTCCCATCATGGCTCAACCCCAAGTGCTCACTCTCCACAGGAAATTAACCCTTCATTTACAAAGAAACTATATATCCATTGTTCTTATTTGCAGGAAACGAAATCCTTTCAGATATACCAGGATACAACTCCTGGAACGTGCACCAATTCCCAGGGACTCCCGTGGGGCCAGAGTGGTTCCAAATGCACTGTTGCCTTACTGCTCCTCACATGGTCCCATGGCTCCTAGAGCCCAACTCAAACCAGCCCATCTTCTCCCTTGTCAGATCCAGATCCCGTAGTCTGATAATGACCTCCCCAAGGAGGATGTTCTCCCAGAAGCCCTCTTCACTCAGGACACTGAGACGCAGCTCCCGCTGGTGGAGGTCTCCTTTTGGAATCCCATCATAGATAAGCTGCAAGATACAGAAAGTGTCAGAGTGGAACTCTTAGGAAGACTCAAACAAGCAGCTGCCAATATAACTACATAATACATTATTCCTGGGTGTGTCTCCTGATCCAGTTGATAGATATGGTCTGGGAGTTTAGTATTCAGAACTTGCTTCCTAGGTGTGTGGCAGCCAAGTCTGGATTGGGACCATAGCGTATGGAGAGACGGGGGTGTTTTCCTGACCTGACACAGCTCCAGAGATCCACTACTTGCCTTGCTGTGGAATCTGAACACATAGCATGAAGGGGGTAGGGGCTTAAATACACTTTCCCCATTCCCCCTCAATCCAGATTGGATCCCAGTGCACATGGGAACCAAGTTCCAACCATAAGAACTCCCAAACCATGTCTGTTGATTGGACATGGGGATGTATGTGGGGAAAGTATACTGTGTAGTTGGTCTCTCAGGCCACCAAAGCAGAATGACTCTTCCAAATTATTTAAGACATTCTTGAATTATACAGAAGTATCTTAACACAACAGTGTATTTTTCTAGCTTGTAGTTCCAGGTAAGCATTATTTGCCATGAGAAACCAAGAATAGCTGCTATCAAGTAGTTTTAAAAGTCTTTAAAGAAACTTCTATCGGTAAAAGATTAAATTACAGCTTTGTTATCCAACACTTGTCCAAAAATGCTCAGTTAACCTGCACTGCTCAGAAGATAAGCCTCTCAGCTCCATCACACTGCATCTTTGGGCATGTGCGTGTGCACCCCACTCCCCAGCCAGTCAGCTTGATGCCTCTGCCTTGTGCTGGGTTTCTGACAGCTGGCATCTTCCCCTTTAGCCTGCCTCAAGCTGGCAGTAGGTAGCCCTGCTAGAGGGCTCCTAAGAAGCTGGCCCACCTGTGCACCTGTCCTGTAGGATGTCTCCGTGGCTTGAGAGGAATGGTCCTGCCAAGCACGGGTGCTGTTGCCAAAGCATTCTCAATGGAGTGGGGTTGGTTTGTTGCAGATTCTTCTGTGGGCAGAGTGGGATAAAGCAACTAGCTTAAGTGTACAATGTGTGCTGGATAGGAAAGCTTTTACCATACTGTAGCTCAGATCATGAGCTACTCATTGCAGAATTCAGGCTTAAACTGAAGAAAACTGGGGAAGCCATTAGGCCATTCAAGTTTGACCTTGATCACATCCCTTATGAATATACAGTGGAGGTGAAGAATAGGTTTAAGGAACTTGAGTTGATAGACAGAGTGCCTGAAGAACTATGGACGGAGGTTCATGACATTGCACGGAAGGCAGCAATCAGCACCATCCCAAAAAAAAAGAAAAGCAAGAAAGCAAAGTGGCTGTCTGATGAGGCTTTACAAATAGTTGAGGAAAGAAGGAAAGCAAAAGGCAAAGGTGAAAAAGAAAGATTTACCCAACTGAATGCAGATTTCCAGAGAACAGTAACCCAACAAAGCCCTAAGGCAAACAACCCACAAAAAAGCTGCACAATGTTACACACACTTATTGACACATGGTATAATTATCACAAGAACTAGAAATTTCTTAACATATGACAACTCACTAGCCACCTTCAATTGAACAATGCGTATGGAGCCTAAGCTTCCAATGTTTCAAAAAGCTCAATGAAGACGTACACTTCACTTGAAGAAGCTGAAGGACTTTATACATCTTCATTGAGCTTTTTGAAACATTGGAAGCTTAGGCTCCATACACGTTGCTCAATTGAAGGTGGCTAGTGAGTCATCATATGCTAATTTCTAGCCTTTGATTGTGTGGATCACAACAAACTGTGGCAAGTCCTTAAAGAGATGGGAGTACCAGACCACCTCACATGTCTCCTGAGAAACCTGTATAAGGGTCAAGAAGCAACTGTCACAACAGGATATGGAACAACTGATTGGTTTAGAATAGGAAAAGGAGTTTGACAAAGATGTATATTGTCACCCTGCTTATTTAATTTATATGCAGAGTACATCATGCGGAATGCTGGCCTGAATGAAGCAGAAGCCGGAATTAAGATTGCTGGGGAAAACATCAACAACCTCAGATATGCAGATGACACCACTCTAATGGCAGAAAGTGAAGAGGACCTAAAGAACCTCTTGTTGAGGGTGAAGGAGGACAGCACAAAAGTAGGCTTGAAACTCAAACTCAACAAAAAAGCTAAGATCATGGCATCTGGCCCCATCACACCTTGGTAAATAGGAGGGGAAGACATAGAAGTAATGACAGACTTCACATTTCTGAGATCCAAGATCACAGATGGTGACTGTAGCCATGAAATTAAAAGGATGTTTGCTCCTTGGGAAGACAGCTATGGCGAACCTGGGCAGTATAATAAAAAGTAGAGACATCACCCTGCCAACAAAAGTCCGTATAGTCAAAGCGATGGTATTCCCAGTAGTAATGTATGGCTGTGAGAGCTGGACCATAAGAAAGGCCGAGAGCAGAAGAATAGATGCTTTTGAGATGTAGTGCTGGAGAAGACTCTTGAGAGTCCCTTGGACTGCAAGAAGATCCAATCAGTCAGTCCTAAGGGAAATCAACCCAGACTGTTCCCTGGAAGGTCAGATGCTGAAGCTCAAATACTTTGGCCATGAAATGAGAAGGGAGCACTCACTGGAGAAGATCGTGATGCTGGGAAAGACAGAAGGCAAAAGAAGAAGGGGGCGGCAAAAGATGAGATGGCTGGACAGCGTTACTGATGTAACAAACACGAATTTGAGCAGACTTCGGAGGATGGTGGAAGACAGGAGGGCCTGGCATGACTTTGTCCATGGGGTCACAAAGAGTTGGACTCGACTGTGCGACTGATCAACAACAACAATAACAGTTCTCAACACATTTTGAATGAATACCTTTAATGGTTAAGCAAGAACAAATTCTCGATGCAGCCAATTCTGCAGCAAAATGGTGGTTTCAGAAAGATGTAACAGAAAGTCTGTTATAGTCATTGAAAAGGCATTAACTTGAAACATGTCTGCTTTTACAATGGTTTATGAAAACAGTCTGTTGAAGCTTTTGTGAAGTTGTTTAATAGCAGCTGTCCTTGGTTTATTCTAATGATTGCAATATTTCTAGCTTGAATCTCTTAAACTGGGGCAGAGTTTTTCTGAGCCTATGTCTATCATAAAGAAATGAAACAGGTGAAACATTTTCCATCATCTCTATGCCAGGAAAATCTTCGCTTTCTTAATTTCTGTGCAGAAAGGAGTACAACCAGGGCAGGGGAAGTGGCAATTTCCATTGGTACCAGTATTTCCTTTGAGGTGGGCTTATAGTTGCTTTTATACTTTTATACTAGGAAATTCAGGAGGAAGAAATGAATTTTCTTGCAGTCATTTTGCTTGATTGCCTCACACTGGTACATACAGTGCACAAGTAGAGGGGCATACACAATTTTTTTGGGGGGGGGAGGGGAGATTCAAGGATTCTTCTAACTGAAGAATCCTAGTGCATACATTATAGCCTCCTTGGCATTCCCCACCTGTATATAATGGGGTTAAATCAGTCTTAGCAGGCTGGAAATTCAAAGTGAATTGGCCTGAATTCAAAGTGCTATACTGTCCTGCTCCAACTGCTGTTTACAGTTAGGCTTGCTACTATCGAAATACAATAAGCTCCCTTTCAGTAGCAAATGAAAAGAACAAACACTATGGGCACCAGTCCTCAGCCCTGGTTTCCCTGTGACCAGCTTTTACCCATGATGGCTAAAGATATATTTGCAGATATATTTGGTTCTTTTAAAAAATACTGACAAATTTTGCTCTGACCTGAGCAAATCTACCAGCAAATATTTATGGAATCAATTCATTCTCTAAACATAGCAATGCATAGAAGGAGGGAGGGAGGAATGATCTCAGCCAGTTGCCAACATTTTCAAAAGGCAACACAAAGTTGAGAACTTCTATCTGCTTGAGCATCTGCCTGTCTTTATCAAGACTGTATCAGTCCCTGCCTCAGCCCACTGAGGGAAGGCATTCAGGAGCATACCATTTCATTGTAAGTTGGGTTGCAGGTCTTTCGAGCAACTTTAGTTTTCCTTTTGGTAGTTTTCTGGGGATCAGGCAGAAGGTAGATCTTAACATAAGGGTCAGGGTCACTGCCATCCTGAAGAGGTTGCTGGAAAAAGAAAAGGGCACCATTCCACACTGTCAGTTATTTTCATTACACAAGATTGCAGATATGAAGTAAGTCTGGCTGACACCACCACTCAGATAGTTCCAGCTCAGCACTTACCAGACCTCGGATGTGCATCACCATGATAAAGAGCTTGTTGTTCTTGTAGGAGATCGACAGCTTCACTTCTCCACCCATCTTCTCAACAGGTTGGGACCATGTAGCATCTAGGGAGAAAACGAACAGTCTGCAGTTTTGGCAGAACAAAATAGTCTTTCCAAGGACACAGAAGAATGTATTGCAATACCTAGGTCACAGCAATTTGTGCAGATTTTCACAAAGTTTGCACACTTTATTTTTCTAATCATCCCCCCCACTCTTCATTCATCCCTCATTTAAGAAGAAAAAGAATTGCAGATTTATACCCCACCCTTCTCACTGAATCAGAGACCCAGAGTGGCTTACAATTTCCTATATCTTCTTCCCCCACAACAGACACCCTGTGAGGTGGGTAGGACTGAGAAGGCTCTCACAGCAGCTGCCCTTTCAAGGACAACCTCTGCCAGAGCTATGGCTAACCAAAAGCCATTCCAGCAGCTGCAAGTGGAGGAGTGGGGAATCAAACCCGGTTCTCTCAGATAAGAGTCCGCACACTTAACCACTACACCAAACTGGCTCTCAACCAATATCCCACCTCTCTTCTATCTCATAAATATGTGACACGTTAAGATTTCTCTGACTGTACCACTCAAAACCTGATGTCAATTACTTACAAATACATAATCCCTAATGAAAATGCTCACTTTAGGAAGAAGTAGCAGATTATTTTATGTGACCAGTGCTTTCAGTTGTTTCCAAATATACCAGATTGATCTTATGATAGCCAAGTGAGGGACTTTCAAGGATTTGCAGGGCACATCTTCCCCCTCCTCTACTGTTTCATTTTTCTTTTCCCCAAGCCTCCCCTCTTTTCCTGCTTCCTTCAGTTCTTCCCACCTATCAGCCAACCTATATTTATCTCTCTCACCATCTTCAGCTTTCCCTCCTTCACTCCCCTTGGCATTCTCCATCTATGAAAACTATAGCCTAATTGCACAGTGCCAGCTGCATGCTGAGTCCAATTGTTTTGGGGAGGAGAACCTTCAAGGACTTATGGAGATACACTTTACTTTGTATCGCCCCTCCCCATGCTATTCCTGCTTTCCTTTCTCACCTTTCCCTGCTTCCTTCTGTCCTTCTCACCCACCCACCTTTCTTTAATATGCCCCCCATCTACAGATATATTTAGTATACATTTACTTCATTAGTACTTTTCCTTTCTCCACAGTGGGGACTCACTACACATATTGGCACTGGACTGGCTGCTATTGAACAGCAGGAAGCAGGGTAAGTCATACAAGCTGGGAGGTATTAAGTTGTTTGGTTGTTGGTGTCAGGCTGGCTCAATGAGTCCTCTGTCAAAGACACAAACAGCCCTGGAAAAGGCCCTGCCCTCTTGCTCTCCTTTTTACTTACAGAAACCAAGTCTAGAAGACTGACAGCCTATTGTGCTTGCCTAGCAACGACCACAACAGCCACATACCTCAGAGGGTATCAATTTCTTAAAGATATACCTGCTGCTTTTATCATTTGGGGGATGTTAGCCACGCAGTCTATTTGTCTACAAACTCTCGGCTTTTCTCAGGTCTATACAAAGAATGTCATGTATGTTCATGGCTCCAGTCTGAATTTAAGTATCCACAGATTTGGCCATGTTGATAATTAGATACATTGATTTCACACTGAGGTGTGCTGAGCAATACCCTTGGCTTTTCTTCCCTATCCCCAGTACTGATCCAGATACAAAGGCCGTATTATTTCTCAACACAGAACTAGTGTGGTGTTGTGGGTAGTGTGTTTGACTAAGAGAAGGAAGACCCATATCCCATGTACAAATCCTTGCTCTACCACTTAAGCTTATGGGGTGGCCCTGGGCTAGTTCCTCTCAGCCTAATCAAACCCACATGCTCGTTGCTGTGAGGGTAATATGAAGAGGAGAGAACACTGTGTGCTTCCCTGAGCTTCTTGGAGAAAGGATGAATTAAAACAAATTAAGACAGAAATTTACCTGAAGGCTTTGGAGCTGGGTTGGTTCCTGCAGCCACATCATCCCTTGGAAGGGGGTGGAAAAATGTATACAGCAGATCAGACTGCAAGTAAAGCACATTATTAGGTCAGACACAGTTTTACTTTTCTAATCATGAGTCACCAATTTCTGATCTCCGCAATACAGGGATGCCAGGCAGAGACTGGTAACTGGTGGGGGAATTTACCGGAGTTGGGGGCCCTTCCCAGCAACTCTCAGACTTGACATCAGCATGTTACTGGGGATACTCTGGCACGTGGGCAAACTATAAGAACATCATTGGTATCCCCCAGTGATGCGCTGACGTCACTTCTGGGCACACTGGGAGTGATGTCAGTATGGTGGGATGATGTTAACATTCTCCCCCCATTGCCTGCTATTTCTCCCCACCAGCCTGCTGAGTGGTAGTAGGGAAGTGCCTGCTGTTGATGGGGGATTCCCTGCTGCCAGCAATGAATGGCAACCCTGCCACATCATCATGTGAAACAATGGTTTGGTTGGGTATGTTATCTCTATGTACTACCCTCTCATGATAATCAGCTCATAATCAGCTAACATATTCCTGTGGCTGAAGAATCCTAAAGCTGTTTAGTATATACAGTGGTTATGATGATTATGCACAATATTCATATATGAGTTCGAAAGTTAAGGCTTATGTCCTCCTATTATATGAATAGGAAAGCAAAGTCAAATGATGGGTAATCTAGCTGCCAAATTCCTAGCAGGGACAGTGCTGCTCTCAGCTTGCTATCACTGTCATACAAGTTTTCTTGCCAACTGTACTGTAGATATTCTCCAACTATTTCAAATGAGGCTCCCAGATTTAAAACTGAAAAAGGAAGGGGAATGCACTTTAAGTTTGTATCAGCAAAGTTACCTTAAGCAACATTTCAAGTGTTTATAAAAGAACTGCAGAAACAGACATTTGTAGAAAAGAACAGATGACACTCCAGTATACATTGCAGTCCTTTCATACAATTTATCTTTGGTCTTGCTTAAATCACCATCTTTTCCCTTTCCCACTGCAAGGGACTGTTCTTACCTCAGCCACTTCAGGGGCAGCATGGAGTAGATTCCAGATGTAGCCATTTAGTTCCTCTTTCCTTTTTTCTGCAACTGCCTCCCCTCGTGAGCGTCCAATCACAAACCTGCTGGGGAAGCTGGGAAATTGTGGGATGTGGGGGGGGGGGAATAAGAGAACTAAACATAAACTACAGCCATGAAAAAAGAAAAGGCTCCCTGTTCCCTGCAATGGTGTTATGCACGAATTAATTTTAGAAGGCTCAGTCTTCTCAGCCATTGTTGTATGTGGACTACAATTAATATCATTCTTTGCAAGTCTAAATGCAAACAACTTCTATTCACTTTCTAGACAGCCAGTGTGGCATAGTGGTTACAGAGTACACTAGGAACTGGGAGACTCAGGTTCAAATCTCCATTCTACCATGAAAGTTTGCTGAGCCTGCCACACTTTTAACCTATTGTGAGAATAAAATGGAGGAGAGGAGAACAGTGGAAGCCACTTTGGGTCTCTGCTGGGGAGAAAGGTGCCATCCATCCCTTCATCTTCAATCTGTCTGTCTCCCTGAACAACAGATTAGAATGTTACTAATTCATGGTGCTTTCTATTGAAAGATTGTAGAGAGGCATTACCAAGGCAGGATAGCTTGTGATGCAAACAGTTCATGGTATGTTAATAAGAACTGGTTCTTTCTTTCTGCTAAAAGGTACAAATCATGGAAACAATAAGCCTTAGCTTGACTGTGTGTCTATGAGCCAAGAACAGGTTTTCTCCAATCACTTCTTGAAAGTGTAAAGATTCAGCACTAAAATATAGTGGAACAGAATGCATCAGAGCCAGGTATATACCATGGGGATACATGCAGAGCACATACCAACCAACCAAGCTACATAGTGCAAAAGAAAATAAACCTATTGGATTTCTGGCCAACCTAACTAATGGAGGAGAACCCCCAGATAAGGAACTTTTGACTGTGAGTAAAATACACATACACACAAGGCTTTCCAAAAAGAAACCTATTATTAGACAAAAGCAAGGAAGCACAGAGCAGAGGAAGTACCCCAGGGAACACCTTTACATGTGTATATAATCAGTTACACAAACATATATCTTGATTCTACACTCAGTAAGAGAAGAAGTCCTGTCAGAAAAGGAGTCCTGTAAACCAATGGAGCTAACCTGGGTAAAAGAGAGGAAGGAACAATGAGGCGCAGCTTGTTATGCAACTCCTGGAACTCCTCAAAAGTGCGCTGGATATAAGTGATCTCAGATGGGTTCTCCCGCTTCACTTTCACAATGTATATCTGTAAAGCAAGGGAAGTCTCCTTGAAGTCCAGCTAGAGATACCAAGAATGCTGATCCACAAGAGGTACAAACTATCACCTGCTGAAACTCCACTTCTAGGACCATCTCAAGCTCCAGTCCAATAACCCATCAGTGGAAGGAGCTAACCGTTGCAGATCTTTTGACGCTCCCCTCCCCCCCAGAGATTATTCTGACCCTGGAAAACTTATTCCAAGGCTGTGGGTTGGGAAGCTGCAGTGAGAAGGGTAAATAGGTGAAGTCAGTCCTTCTTTTTCCATAAACACAGCTGCACTGATTGAAGAAGCAGAAGCCATTTTCATTCATTCTCTCCCTGCCACTGCAGCCTCCCAACCTGCATGGCTCTTAGTTCACATGAGTGCTATGACCCTGGGAATGAGCTTTCCTGGAGTCAGAAAGGGCTACTCGAGGGAAGGAAACATGGGAAATATCTGTGATCCTTCTCCACACATTGCAGGAGCCAAACCATTGCCCTTTGTGAGACCATTACCCATTGCCCTCTGATTACACCAAAATATCTACTGATAGGACTCACATAGCCCTTGCTGGGATTGAAGACTTTTTCATGACGCCACAAGAAGACATCAACGATCCTGCTAGATGTCTTGATAGTGTGCACACGGGGAGCAAAGGAAAGTGTTGGCCGGGAGTCTGAAGCTGTGAATTTCATCTGTGCCAGATTGTGAATGAAGAAGTTGAGCTTCGTGGCTACACTGCCCAGACTGGACTCTATCAACCTGCATCACAGTATGAAATGCCAAGTTTTAGATAGACAATGTAATGGCTGTTTTACAGCAAGATGTTCAGAAGCCCCAACAGTCTCTCATATAGAATCTTGGAAGACCAAAGCTTCCCTAGATCTTTCTGTGGAAGCAGCTGTGGGACACTGAGTTAGTTGATAACTTTTCCTTCTATTAGGGTTAATATTAGCACCCACAAACCTGGTGAAATAGGTAGTGGCATCTGCCTCAGAGTCCTGTGGTCTCAGTGCATCATAGACATACTTTAGGTCCTCAAGGTCAGACAACTCAGGGATCCCACAGGATAGCATCTGGGTGTCAAACAAGCCACTGATTAGAATCACACAATTACTCAAGCTGTGTACATTCCATGTTCCTGAGATGTACCACATGCAATCTAAAGGTAAAGGTAGTCCCCTGTGCAAGCACCAGTCATTTCCGACTCTGGGGTGACGTCGCATCATGACGTTTTCATGGCAGACTTTTTATGGGATGGTTTGTCATTGCCTTCCCCAGTCATCTACTTTTACCCCCAAGCAAGCTGGGTACTCATTTTACTGACCTTGGAAAGATGGAAGGCTGAGTCAACCTTGAGCTGGCTACCTGAACCCAGCTTCCACCGGAATCAAATTCAGGTCATGAGCAGAGAACTTGGACTTTAGTACTGCAGCTTTACCACTCTGTGCCATGGGGCTCATACATGCAATCTAGCTTCTTAAAAGTTCTCCCATAAAACACACACACAGAGGGAGAACAGTGAGGAAAGATGCATCTTCCAAGAATCCTGCACCCACCCATACCATGAGGCATTTCCATAGTAATCCAGATTTTTAACTAGAGATGACTGCCTCCCCTTCAAAGCTCTCTAGTGCCAGGAACATGCATGCATTGCTTATTGCAGCTTTCACCTGCCTTCTTCTCCCACCAAGTGTAGTGTGCGGGACTTTAGTTTTATCCCACACAAAGGTGGGCAATAGTAGGAAAAAAAGGTAGGAGAAACAGTAGCCTCCCTCCTTGTCTTGGGATTTCTCCCTGCACATACCATTCTTGGAAAGAGGCATGCAGCCAAAATTGTTTCCCATTTGGCCCGGAAGAGAAGTTGCCCCTCACCAAGATAAATGCTTCTCTTATACCCCACTCAGGCTAGATGAGAAGGTTTAAATCAGTGGGCTGAGTAACAAGAGACAGAGCGGATGCATTATAATGGAGGAACTGCAGGCTTGTAATGCCTAAGCAGTTCCCTGTTCTTTAAATCAAGATGCATTCCCACCACTCTATTTCTATGCACAACACTCAAAACCTAATTGCAAAAGTCAGCAATAGATCCTGTGATACAGGGTTCAAGTAAGTGTTAAAAAGCTCCTGGACAGATGCAGTACATCTGAAAGCTATGGGGAATAGAGGAGATGGGATGGAGTGTCTCACCAAACCCAGGAGATTGAGGAAGAGATGGGTATGCTTGCGGATCAGGTTGTAGGCCTGGCAGCAGAGATCAACAAAGTCATGGAAACGGCTGGAAGGCTTGTCCCCACCATTGATGACATACGCCATATCTGACGTGAAGACAAATGGAGCTCGGTCTCTGTATGGAAGGAATGCACATATACAGGACTTTTTTTGTAGCAGGAACTCCTTTGCATATTAGGCCACACACCCCTGATGTAACCAATCCTCCTGGAGCTTACAGTAGGCCCTTTACTAAGAGCTTTGTAAGCTTTTGGAGGATTGGCTATATCAGAAGTGGCCAATGGTAGCTCTCGAGATGTTTTTTGCCTACAACTCCCATTAGCCCCAGTCAGCATGGCCAATGGCTGGGGCTGATGGGAGTTGTAGGCAAAAACATCTGGAGAGCTACCATTGGCCACCCCTGGGCTATATCAAGGATGTGTGGCCTAATATGCAAAGGAGTTCCTGCTACAAAAAGGCCCTGCACATATATGAGATTATGGCTAATCCCAGGTACAAAACAATCCCAGTGCTTTCATGGGCCTGCATCAGCCACACAGTTCCAAAATTAATAGGACTGCAATTTCTGCCAGAAACTTGGAAGATTAAAGCTTCCCTAGATCTTTCTGTGGAAGCAGCTGTGGGACACTGAGTTAGTTGATAACTCAGAGCCGCCCTGAGCCATTTTGTGGGAAGGGCGGGATATAAATCATAGAATGAATGAATGAATAAATACATAAATAAATAAATAACTTTTCTTCCTTCTGCAGCTGAGCCCCCCTGAAATGATATCCCTAGGGGTCAGCATACTTTCAGGAATAGCAAAGGAGACAAAAGAGAAGTCTGTCATGGAAGTGGGAATAAGCAGAAATCACCATACCCTTAGTCTTTGTAATCTATGGTCAGACAGAAACCACTATCCAAAACACCTCCATCTCCTCACAGAATCCTAGGTCCTTCCAGAGTACACTGAGGGACCTTGAAAATCAACTTCTACCCTGCCTCAGTCCCTCTACTGAAACAAAACCACATATTTGGAGAGTGGAATAACAATAGCAGGAAAAAATCCTGAAACATTTCACAGAGGAAAATAAAGTACCACAACTTTTACTTTCAGTGAACAAGAGCTTCATAACATACTATCAATGAAGACGGTAACGGGTCTGGAGGCCAGGTCCTATGAGGAAAGACTGAAGGGAGGTGGATATGGCTTGAGAGCCAGTTTGGTGTAGTGGTTAAGTGTGGACTCTTATCTGGGAGAACTGGGTTTGATTCCCCACTCCCCCACTTGCAGCTGCTGGAATGGTCTTGGGTTAGCCATTAGCTCTGGCAGAGGTTGTCCTTGAAAGGGCAACTGCTGTGAGAGCCCTCTCAGCCCCACCCACCTCACAGGGTGTCTGTTGTGGGGGGAGAAGACATGGAAGCCGCTCTGAGTCTCTGATTCAGAGAGAAGGGTGGGGTATAAATCTGCAATTCTTCTTCTTCTAGTTTGGATAGGAGATGACTAAGGTGATATGATCACACCATCTTCAGATACCATATTTTTCGCACCATAAGACGCACTTCCCCCCCCAAAAAAAGTGGGGGGGAGTGTGTGCATCTTATGGAGCGAAGGTACGTACCTTCCTCCGGGGGGGGGGGATCCGCTGCCTCCGCCTCTGATCCCAGCGCTTCCCCTGCGCCTGCCTGCCTGGCTCCAGCTCTGATGCTTACAGCAAGCGTCAGGATCGCTCCCTCCGCCCTCCGATCCCAGCGCTTGCTTTAAGCATCAGAGCTGAAGCCAGGCAGACAGGCACGGAGAAAGCACGCTGCCCCCTCCACAGCCGGCGCTCGCGAAGTGCTGGGTTTGCGGAGGGGGTGGGTGCTTCCTCCGTGCCTGTCTGCCTGGCTTCAGCTGATGCTTAAAGCAAGCGCTGGGATCGGAGGGCGGAGGGATCCAAGGTTTTTTTTTGTATAACCTTTCAAGAATCAAAGCTCCATCAGATATCTGACAAAGGTAGCTTTGACTCTTGAGCTCATACCCCCCAAATATCGTTGATCTCTAGGGTGCTACTGGACTCAAATCTAGCTCTTCTACTGCAGACTAACACAGAGGACTATCCTCTGAAAAATATTCTGCTGTTAGCATACTACAGTGTTTGAGATTTCAAAACAAACATGTGAGAAAGGTATTCAGATTTAGTGCCCAATTATGGCAGGTTGTACTTCTGCCTCCAAAATAAGTAGATGTTGCAGGTAAGCTCCTTTGATAAAATTTAGCATATACCTTGAAACTCCATGTACAATAAGAAAACAGGCACTGTACTCCAATATATCCATGAAAATAGATAGCTCATATGCCTTCAGCCTAACACAGCAGCCAAAACCATGGTTGCACTTACCTATAACTGATGTTCATCTTCGTGCCTTCTGTGTAGTCCCACATGGGATTGCTTCAGAGCAGGCTTGCTATGGAGGAGTTTTCTACAAGCTTCCAGAATGTACAGCTGACTCCTTCTCCTCCCCCTCGATATAGCAGAGCTTCTAGCTCTGTTCCTGCCCAAATGATCACATGACAAGGGATGGAGGGAGCACTCTTCCCTCAGTCCTCTTTCCACCACAGTGGAGACTGAGGAGGAGGTGTATGGCCCACAGTGGGGAAGATGTGTGCCTGCACAGAAGACTCTCAGTGAACACCAGTTACTAGTAAGTGCAACCATCTTTTCATCTTTGTGTCTTCTATGCAGTCGGAGATGAGAGATTTAGCAAGCTCACTTACCACAGAGGCGGGTATAGGCCAGTTAATGAAACAGAGATTATGACACTGCTTTTTTTACAGCTGCCTCTCTCCTGGAATCTACATCAACAGGAGTAGTGTTTTATGAATGTCAATAGAGAGGACCAAGTTGCTGCTCTGCCGATCTCCCTGATGCTTAGGTTGCACTGAAAAGCTACTGAGGAAGCTTGAGCCCTTGTTGAATGTGCTTTTGGGGAAAACAGGCATTCCAAACCTGCTCTAGTGTATGATCTTAACTGCAGTCATCACTCATCTAGATAGGGTTTGTGATGATACTGCTTTCTTCTTGTTTGGGTCTTTAAAGCAAACAAAGAAGTTATCTCTCCTGAATGTTGAGGTGCAATCTAAATAAAACAGCATTGCTCTCCTCACATCTAACATGTTCATTGCTTGTTCTGCTAGGGATTGAGGTTCAGGAAAGAAGACTGGAAGGATTATGTGTTGAGGCAGGTGAAATTGGGAAACCACTTTGGGAGTAAAGTTGAGCCTGGGCCTCAAAAACCGTTGGTTCAAAAGGCTTATATATTAACTGAAGTAACACAACAGAAAAACTCCAATGAAGGACCAGGGGTTTAACTGGTGGGTATAAGTTAATTAAACTCTTAAGAAATCCTTTAGATAGTGTATTTGAAAAACAGGTTTAGAATCCACCCCAGTGTGAAAGGCTGATATGGAAGAAAAGGAAGCACTCAAAAATCTCTGATAAGGGGCAAGACTCTGATCTAATTCTCCTATATATCACCCACGTAGTAAAACATTGCCATTTAATTTTTCAGGTAGCTGATTTGCACTACCCTGTCTGATCATTGGTCCACGGTGAAACTAACCACACAGTGAGATATAACATCTCCACATTGTGGTAATGGACCAGACCAACTGAGAGAAGGCCTTGTGCTGATGGTAGAGCTATTCTTCTGCCTTTGGCCAGACTCCACAAAGTTGGAAATCATGTCATCCTGAGCCAGTATTGTCTGTTTTCAATTTCAACAGCATACAGTGAAGGAGCAGCAGCATAATAAAAGGTGTGGGACCCCTGCAGAAAGAATGCAACTCCCAGTGATCAGTTGTCCATGGCCGCTCTCAAGCAGAAGGCCTGTCATTTTGTGTTGTCTGCTGAGGTGAACAGGCCTTCCTAGGGGTGACCCCATGTTTTAAAGATTGGGAGTAAATGTTTCATGTTTATGGACCACTCACATTGAAAATGGATCTCTGAAAATGGCACATTTCAGAGAGCTCAGAGAGAGAGCAGAGAAGAAGTGCTACAAGGGTGAGGTTTGGCTTTCTAAGCAGCTGGGGAAGTTGCTGAGAATTTCTGAGTTTGTGTGACTGTGTGATTGCTGAAAATTCTGAGTTTGTGGTTGCTGGGTTGCAGTTCGTTTGGTTTGAGTGGGCTGAAGGTGATTGTTGCTGATAGATTAGGAGTGGCTGTGTTCCCCACCCTCTTTGCATTATTAAACTGTGCCCTGCCAGGGGTGCGAGCCTTTAGCGCAAGCCGAAGGGTGAGAGCTAAAGGGCTCTTGGCCTGCGGCTCTTGGCCTGGGGGCTCTGTAAGGACCAGAAATCCAGATTCCTTGAGTTCCCAATAAGGTAAGTAGACCCTCCAGAAGGAGAGCCACATAAATAAACAGGATTAAAAAGGGGACTGTATATTTTTGAAAAAAGCTATCTTGAAGGCAGAATGCCAGCAGGGGGGTGGGGGCTTTCCAGTGTTTTGCACTGAGTGTCACATGTATGACTATCTGCCCACAGGACAGAAGTCTTGGGTGTGTGTTTGATGCAAGGAGCTCCTGGTCCTCAGGGAACGAGTTCGTACCCTTGAGGCCGAGGTGACTTACCTGGAGAAGCAGAGACAGTCAGTTAGGCACTTGGGGAAGACTCTCGGGGACATATTAGATGAACCCCACTCTGAACGTGGCAGCCCCGTTGCTGCCAGGGAGCATGAGGGTCAAGAGGGAACAGGGCACCGGGCTGAGGATAAGGGGAATGCGCCCTCAGAAGGGACCTCTTCTTCAGTTGGTGAGTGGGTATCCTTTCACGCCAAAGAACCATCCCTGGGCAGGGAGTGGGGGGGTCTTGGTAGTTGGTGATTTGATCCTTAGGCAAGTAGACAGTTGGGTGGCAAAACCGCATACTGACCGTATGGTAACTTGCCTGCCTGCTGCGAAGGTAGCGGACATTACGTGTGTTATAGATAGGCTGATAGACAGTGCTGGGGAGGAGCCAGTGGTCGCGGTGCATGTTGGCACCAACAATGTGGGGAAATGCAGTCATGAGGTCCTGGAGGAAAAATTTAGGCTGCTAGGCAGGAGACTTAAGGCCAGTACCTCCAAGGTAGCCTTCTCAGAAGTGCTACTAGTTCCACGTGCAGGGCAGGAGAGACAGGCACAAATTAGAAGTCTCAATGTGTGGATGAGACGATGGTGTAAGGAGGAAGGGTTTAAGTTTGTTAGACACTGGGATGCTTTCTGGAACAAGCGGGAGCTGTACAAAAGAGATGGTCTCCACTTGTCCCCATATGGAACCAAGCTGCTGGCGCTTAAAATCAAAAAGGTGGCAGAACAGTTTTTAAACTAAATCTTGGGGGAAAGCCGACAGGAGATGAAATGTCTCTGGTTCGGGAGGACTCATCTCAAAGAGATGAAGGGTTAGCTGTTACTTTTCTACTGGGTAATGGATCAGAGTTGTCCACTGAGATGGTGACAAACAGTATGGGTTGCCTGCCAAAGTCTCGAGGCAGCAGGAGGAAGGTTGCGGGCCTAACTTGCCTGAGAAATTATAGATGTTTGCATACAAATGCTAGAAGTGTTCGAAGTAAAATTGGTGAATTGGAATGTTTAGTGTTGGGGGAAAACATAGACATTGTGGGAATTTCAGAAACTTGGTGGAATGAGGAGAATCAGTGGGGCACAGTGATTCCTGGATATAAGTTATATCGGAAGGATAGGGAGGGAAGGGTTGGAGGTGGGGTGGCTCTGTATGTCAGAGAGGGCATACATTTCAGTAAGACTGAGATCAAAGAATTAGATTCCCTTCTAGAAATGCTTTGGGTCGAAATAGAGGGCCCCAAAGGAAATTTAACTATGGGAGTTTGTTATCGCCCACCAAATCAAAAGATAGAGGACAATTATAATATGATGGAAGGATTAAAGATAGCGGCTAAACGAAAAAACTGTGTAGTAATAGGTGATTTTCACTACCCGCAGTTTGATTAGGTCAATATGTGTTCAGGTCGAGAGAAAGAGATTGAGTTTCTAGATGCTCTCAATGACTGTGCTATGGAGCAGATGGTCACAGAACCTACCAGGAGCGGGGTGATCCTGGATTTGGTCCTAAGTAATGCCCAAGACTTGGTGAGAGATGTAAAAATGATTGCACCGCTTGGGAGCAGTGACCATAACGTTATTGATTTCACCATTTGTATAAATAGGGAGTTACCCCAAAAGACGAGCACAACCATGCTTAACTTTAAAAGGGGTACATTCTCTGAGATGAGGAGGCATGTGAAGAGGAAACTGAAAGGAAAGGTAAATACAGTCCAAACCCTTGGGGAAGCTTGGAGACTATTTAAAACTACAATCCTAGAAACTCAGATAAAATATATACCACAAGTTAGGAAAGGCACAAACAGGTATAAGACAAGGCCTGCATGGTTAACAAACAAAATAATGGAAGCTGTAAAAGGTAAGAAGGACTCCTTTAAGCGGTGGAAAGCTAGTCCAAGGGAGATTAATAAAAGGGAACACAGGCTGTGGCAAATCAAATGCAAGACTGATCAGGCAGGCAAAAAGGGACTATGAGGAGCATATTGCAAAAACACAAAGACCAACAATAAAAATTTCTTCAAATATATTAGAAGCAGGAAACCAGCCAGGGAGGCAGTGGAGCCCTTGGATGACCAAGGGGTCAAAGGATTACTGAAGGAAGATAGGGAAATGGCTGAGAAGCTGAATACATTTTTTGCCTCTGTCTTCACTGTGGAAGATGAGAAGTGTTTGTCAGACTCTGTTCATTGATACTCTTCTTGAATACTGATCACTAACCATATTGATTAATAAAGATATATGCTTACTAACCCATATTAGTAGAGTAGTAGAGGGGGGGGCCAAGTAGGGGCTAGCCCAAGAGTAGCTTCCCAGGAATATCAAAGGTTGTTAGCCAGTCTTTGAAGTAGAAAATGCCTGGCAGATTCTCACCTCCCCCCTAGAGGAAGCAAGGACATTGCCACCGGGAAATGTAACCACCAACTGTAGAAGATAAGGGGGAGCCGTGTAAAATGTCTCACATGCAAAGACAGCCTTTGTTTTGGGAATTGGGGTAGATGTGAATGCTTTGATGTATAATGTTAAATACCAATGACTCGAACTGCTAGCCATCAGTTCCAATGTCTTTCATGCTGAAGTAACTTTGGAGAATACAATAAACGCAACTTTGTTTCAAATAACTAAGTCTGCTCCTTTTGGGAACTTCAATGAACCTTCGCTGACAGTGTTTGCCCGCTCCAGAACCACTAATTTTGGAAGGGGTGTTGAAAGACCTGAGTCAGATTGCGGTGACAAGAGAGGAGGTCCTACAACTGATTGACGAATTAAAAACTAATAAGTCACCAGGTCCGGATGGCATACATCCAAGAGTTCTGAAAGAACTCAAAGTTGAACTTGTGGATATCCTGACAAAAATATGTAATCTTTCATTGAAATCTGCCTCCGTTCCTGAGTACTGGAAGGTAGCAAATGTTACCCCCATCTTTAAAAAGGGTTCCAGAGGAGATCCGGGAAATTACAGGCCAGTCAGTCTGACTTCAATACTGGGAAAGTTGGTAGAAACCATTATCAAGGACAGAATGAGTAGGCACATTGATGAGCACAAGTTATTGAGGAAGACTCAGCATGGGTTCTGTAAGGGAAGATCTTGCCTCACTAACCTGTTACAGTTCTTTGAGGGGGTGAACAAGCATGTGGACAAAGGGGACCCAATAGATGTTGTTTACCTTGACTTCCAGAAAGCTTTTGATAAAGTTCCTCATCAAAGGCTCCTTAGTAAGTTCGAGAGTCATGGAGTAAAAGGACAGGTCCTCTTGTGGATCAAAAACTGGCTAATTAATAGTTAGCAGAGAGTGAGTATAAATGGGAAGTCTTCGCAGTGGAAGACGGTAAGCAGTGGGGTGCCACAGGGCTCAGTACTGGGTCCCATGCTCTTTAACTTGTTCATTAATGATCTGGAGTTGGGAGTAAGCAGTGAAGTGGCCAGGTTAGTAGATGACACTAAATTGTTCAGGGTGGTGAGAACCAGAGAGGATTGTGAGGCACTCCAAAGGGATCTGTTGAGGCTGGCTGAGTGGGCGTCAACGTGGCAGATGAGGTTCTATGTGGCCAAGTGCAAAGTAACGCACATTGGGGCCAGGAATCCCAGCTACAAATACAAGTTGATGGGTTGTGAACTGGCAGAGACGGACCAAGAGAGAGATCTTGGGGTTGTGGTAGATAACTCACTGAAAATGTCAAGACAGTATGCGATTGCAATAAAAAAGGCCAACGCCATGCTGGGAATTATTAGGAAGGGAACTGAAAACAAATCAGCCAGTATCATAATGCCCCTGTATAAATCGATGGTGCGGTCTCATTTGGAGTACTGTGTGCAATTCTGGTCACCGCACCTCAAAAAAAATATTATAGCATTAGAAAAAGTCCAGAAAAGGGCAACTAGAATGATTAAAGGTATGGAACACTTTCCCTATGAAGAAAGGTTAAAACGCTTGCGGCTCTTTAGCTTGGAGAAACATCGACTGAGGGGTGACATGATAGAGGTTTACAAGATTATGCATGGGATGGAGAAAGTTGAGAAAGAAGTACTTTTCTCCCTTTCTCACAATAGAAGAACTCGTGGGCATTCAATGAAATTGCTGAGCAGTAAGGTTAAAATGGATAAAAGGAAGTACTTCTTCCTTTTAACATGTGGAATTCACTGCCACAAGAGGTGGTGGCAGCTACAAGCATAGCCAGCTTCAAGAGGGGATTGGATAAAAATATGGAGCAGAGGTCCATCAGTGGCTATTAGCCACAGTGTGTGTGTGTGTATTTTGGCCACTGTGTGATACAGAGTGTTCGACTGGATGGGCCATTGGCCTGATCTAACATGGCTTCTCTTATGTTCTTATGATCTCTGCTTATGTGATCTGCTAACGTCTTGTCCTGCTATATGTCACTATCAATTCTGTTTTGTTCTGAATGGCACAATCTCATAGGAGTGATGCCTCCTTGTATAATCTGATGGAGCCTGTTTCCTCTTTGTTAATGTAATACTCGGTCACTATGTAGGTCTGTGGACAGCAGCAGTGCCTTTCAATGGATGATGTCTGAAAGAGAAGCAAGGGCATATCTAGTGGCTCTAAAGATCTAAAATATTAATGTGTCCATTAACACAAAATGACCCACAGTGAGCTAGTTCCCCAATCTCTTAAAGAAACATCTGTAAACAAATGAAAACTGAAGGAGGAAACTCTTATAGACACCCCTTTTAATAGGTTGGAATCTAGTGATCAGCATTACAGGGATCTAGTGAGCCATCTGGGCGCAGAGGGTTTTCACCATTGAGAGTATTCCCATCCCGAACTCTCTTAGAAACCAGTTCAGTAGGGGATGCATGCAAGCTCTCAAATGCCAAATCGTAGCTGTGGTGGAGACCATGATGCCTAGCAGCATATGAATGTGAAGCCTAATGAATAGAGATGTGGAAGTATACATCATTTAAATCTAGGCCTGGGAACCAGAATGCTCCCTCTGCCCCTCATCACATGATCATTGGGCAGGAACAGAGCTTGAAGCTCTGATGTGCCAGGGCTGGTGTGGGGGGAGCACTCAGCTGTAGATTCCTTTTGAAACCTCCTCTGTGGTAGGCCATGTAGGACTGTACAGACAGCACAAAGATGAACACATGATTATCATTCCAAAAGGAAACTGTCTCAGTAAGTGGGCTATAGGATAAAATAGAAATGTTTATTTTAATGTAATTGTATACTGGACAACTTTACAACCAGCATTCTATGTTTTGTACTTTAATATTTCTGTTCTGCCTTGTTAGGTTTTTATAATGTTTTGATGCAATGTTATTAAATATGTTTATTGAGATCCTGTTGGGGACTTTCTATCTGCTAGATATTTTGAGTGTGAGAGATACTAAAGATCTGTTTGGGGGAGATGACCCCCACTGTAATAGCCAGCACTTCTCAGCTCAGCACTGAGCTGACAGAACTTCAGGATTCATTCTCAAACAACAACAAACTAATCAACTATTATAGGCAGTGTTTTGCATAGAATACTCACCTCTTGATGTTGCCAAACATTTGGGCATGGCCCAGAAACCTGCCAAAGTCTATGTGGAACATGTGGCCAGTGGTCTTGAGCATTATGTTGTCATTATGCCGGTCACAGATTCCCAGTACATAAGTGGCTACACAGCAGCCAGCACATGAGTAGATGAAGTTCTCCACAGCCTGGGAAATTAAGATGGTTTGTATTGGAAAAGTCATATGAAAAGGACTTGCGTAGGCAACAAGGACAACAAAGTATTGCAGGGAGGGAACCTTGAAAATATGTAGAAGGATGTTTGGAAAAATAACAAGTTTGGGGACCTGAGATGGCAAATGGTCCCTAACAGTATCTTGAAACAAGCTTTCTCTCATCTTACCTACTCATGTATAAGTAATATTTTCCAGTATGAACCACACTGTGCTTTAAAGTCAGCTGCCATGCTGCGCTAACTGATGTCTTCATCTGAAGTTAGGCCTTATAACCTTGAGGCAGGGCTTGTTCACTATCTTTCACCAGATACAGCTTGACAACTAATGACAACTTTTGTTTACTAGAGCTTTGTAGCAAAACTTCTCTCTGAAAGGCTCTTTTGCTGATTTACAGCATTTGAGCTTATTCATTTTGTGCTGTGACTCTCTTATTTTTGTATATCCGTCTAGACAGCAAAATTGCCATTCAAATTTGTAATAAAGAGACTGGTAAATAACTTTATTTTTCTCCAGTGTATCATTTTGCTAGGGAAACAAACTTTCTAAAGGAATTTTAAGCAAGCAAAGACAAGTACAAATATTCATATCTTTATCATAGTGTTTTCACTGTGCTTGGCTCATACAAATATATCACCACAGATGAGGGACTCGAAACATAATAGCTTTGGTCCTAGTACAGCCCTTGTACATAATTCTGAGCACTGATTGGTGACTGATCCTCAAAACAACAGATATTATTTTCTCTCTTCTCCTGCCTTTACCTTCTCATATTCATCCTCCTTAGGGTTGTGCTTTTGCAGCCAGTCTGCGAGAGGACGGTCCTTGAAGGAGCCTGTCACCCCATGCTCCACTTGGATCTTTCGCAGGGTTTCTGCATTGGGGATCATCTCCACCATCCCTATAAAACATAGCAAGGAGCTACAGAGTTAGTTTATAGCAGCTGCTTTTCTCTTTCTATTCAAACAACTCACCAAGGAAGAATTTAGGCTGGGATTTTGATTGAAAAGTTTTGGAACATCTTATTGAGAAATGAAGCTTGTATTAAGGGGTTCAAAAAACAAACATCTATAGTTCAGGGAACTGTGTGTTAATCTAGTCATGTTGAACACTGAATGGATGTTGTCATGTTAGCCAGGAGAAGGCTGCTATCCTGGCCTAAAGAAGGTTGAGGCTTGGCATAATACAGGTGATAAACAAACCGGACCCTGCTCCATGTGACCTTACCAGCTCAGAACTGCTGTGAAACATCATTAAGAGCTCTGTGTGCTGAGCAGTTCCGCTGACCACCAGAGGGAGGGGCTACAAAAAGGAGACAAAGATGGTGTCTCTAATGCAGTTGGCTACCAGGTCTAATATAAATTCATGTGCCAGGACAAAGGGAAATGTGGAACAGGTGTTATCAGGACGAGTGGCATGACCTAACATACCTGGGTTTCTGTTTATGAAGAACAAAAATATTTGGGGGTGGGGTTGGAAGACAATGGTCACATTGTCCTCTGGGGGAAATGATTGAATAAAATTCAGCTAATATCAGCACACACAAAAAAGAGTCTAGTTTTCACTTTCACCATATCTGAAGATGAAGCCAATCTTGAACAAGGAGAAGAAAATAAGATACAGTAGGACAAAGAGAGTTAGACTTTCTTTTTTATCTGCTGATGCCTCTATGACAAGAATTCTTTGGCTATGGGACTGACCACACAAAACTCCAGGACAGGTAACTATGAATTAGGCTTAGCTTTTAATAAAGTGGTCTGGAGATGATTAGGAGGACAGAATGCAGTAGAGGGAGAACTCAAGTGTCTGGTGTGGTTTTTTTAAAAAAAACTTTTGCTATTTGTCTATATAACAATATCCCTTAAAATGGTAATATCTATACCCATTTTATTTGGTTAGTCATTTCATTTATTTATTATCTACACTGTGCTTTTAATAAGTCAGTACAATTCACTTCCTTTAGCACTTTTAAGTCTGCTTTCTCTTACTAATTAAGTGTTACCCACAAAGAATCCAGATTAATACCACATTGCTTATTCAGCTCTAAATTCTAAGTTGAACCACTTATCTGAAATACCACAGCATTCTAGAAACACCTGTAAAGGCATCCTCAAAAGAATGTCATTCTATGCATCTGCCACAACCATAAACACCTGCCCAGCAAAATTAATTTACAGTATTCATTGCAAGACCATGTTGGAATGACTATTTGCATAAATAACTTTTAAAAAGGTATCTGACTAAGTACTAGACTAAAACTAACCCTTTGGATTTATCTAGCAAGGCAGTTTTTATGTTCCTAACTTTTACTCAGAGAGGCAGTAAATTACAGATTCCTTATCTCAGTTTTACAATCCCTATCAGGCCCTCATACAATCCAGTAAACTGAGAGCACCACAGCTGCTGCTGAACAAAAGTGAATAGCAGGGAAGTTTCACACTTGTTTCAAGACTTACCACGACCACGGCCTGTTGAAAAACAACGGAATATGACCATGCGCATGTCCAAACCTTCTTGCACCCAAATTTTGTTCATTATGCGAATCATCTGCAACGTTAGCATATCCTGCCGGAGATCATCTCCACACTATGAGGAGCAATAACACAAAGCAACTGCAGTCAGTGGACAGAAACCACCAAAGAACTTTCCTCATTGCTTCTGAACAAAATCCCTTCTCATTTTTTAAAAAGCAGCAACCCTTACTTCCAAAGGCACTGACACTCTCAGAGCGATTTTATGCTCAGAGGGGTACCCATGTGCTTCAGCCACAGGGCAGTTTCCTAGAACAATTGCTCTCATATGGAGACAAAGTCTTGCTCTTGCTCTGCCCTTTGTGTGAGGGGCTACTTGCCCTATTACCTGGACACCTAAAATTGCAGAAACCATGCAGAGACAATGTTGAGGCCAGGGATCAATCATCATCAGACATAAGATGATCACACCAACCTCCTTTTGCACTGGCTTCTTGAATAATACTTCAGGGATCGTGCTATATCCACATAATGCTTCCTTACCACAATGTCATTCAGATTCTGACTCAAAAGCAAAATCTTTAGTATAACAGTGGGAATTATTGGGGAATTTGACAAAGCCCTACTGTACCAACTATTCCATCTCTAATGCCAGCTATTAACCAAATTTTCAACAACTATAACATCAAAAAGCCCAGCCTAGTAGTGGATACCTTTGCCTCTAAAGTACAGGGCTCTCACCAAATCCTCCTAAATTTTTGAGCCCACTGATTAGATTTTTCAGAACTAAATAACTTCAGCCTCCTGACATTTTAACTCTGTGGTGTCTATGATAACAGTTCCTCTGAGGCTCAAACAAGAGGATTTGCTTCCAAGTTCATCACAGTGGCTGCAACATTACCAAAACTCAGACTATTATGACCAGAGCATCTCCTTTAAGAATGGAGGAGTGAGGATTCTAAGGGGTCCAGATTCCTTTCCATGTGTGTGTGTGTCTCAGCTACAAGTTATTTGGAAATGGAGGACACAACAGTTCCTTCAAGCAATATCAGACAATGTACAACTATAATTCGGCAGGCAGGAATTATTTTAGTCCTTCCTAGTTTCTTATCAAAGCTTGAAGGAAGAGAGGCTGAGAAGGGAAGCTGAAGAGTTAGGTGATTAGACAATGGTACACAGGAGTGCAGAAAAACTTTTTCCCACAGGACCATAGTTTTTCTCAAAAGCATACATGCTGCAGAATGAAATTGCTAATCGAGGCTATCATATGGTCATACAATTTGGACAGAGGAGATTGTCCGACCACCAGCAGACAGAACAGTTGATCAGAGTATCATCAGCTTTGCTCAGAAGGAGCTGGGCAAAGAGAATGATTGTAGTCCCCACAATCCAATCAGAAACACTCGGACTTACCTTAAAAATAACACGGATATTCTCTCCAAGAGGATCAACGTTCTGGAAGGAGAGCTTCAGAGGGACAGCATTGGAATTGAAATAGGAGCAATCCTGCAGCCAAGGAGAGCGGATAGTGGTGTTATCAATCAGTACTCTAATTAATAACAGTAGAAATAAAAGCTCCTTGCCATTGAGAGAAAGGATATCAAATAAGACAAGATCAAAATCATTCAAGAAGTACTATACTTAATTCCTTCCAAGGAGAGTTGGTTCCACTCCAATTGTCCAGATTTGCCTTTCTCATAGGAATACTTCATATTTGACTTGTTTTTTGTTGCTGCATTATCAAAATATGCAATAACTAGAAAGCTAGCAGTAGTGCGTGGGGGACTTGCCTTTAGTTCTGATGATTGGATTGACAGGAGGCACCAGTGAGATTCTGTAACCACTCCAGTCTTCTGCAGAGTCTAAATTTGCTCTAGGCTAGAAACTCGCTCCTTTACATTTAAAATGACTGATTTCCCACTCACCTTAGCTGTTCTCACATTCCTCTTCTCAGTGGGGCTTCCTTCCGATTTCACACTATCTGCCCTGGGGCTGCAGCTAGTGTCGGCTTTTTTGTGCCACAAACAGAAACTGGTTTTTAGAGGTTTCTGTTTGCGGTGCGAAAAAGCTGACGCTAGCTGCAGCCCCAGGGCAGAGCATGAAATCGGAAGGAAGCCCCACTGAGAAGAGGAATGTAAGAGAGGCGTAAGGTGAGTGGGAAATCAGCCTAAGTCTCTGAAAACCTGTCAAATGAGCAACCCAAACCACACCTGACCCAAGGTGGCAGAGTTCATACCAAAGGCCTTTCTGGTTTGTGATACCAAAGACTGGCCAGTAGTACAGCCATCCTCCACAGCAGGGCTATTCTCCATTCACATTGCTATTCTAGCACTGAAGGCTTCCCACCATTCATTTTGTAAGAACAGGCTGTTGTGCTCTTGGCAGTGGGTAGGGGCCAAGTTTTGATAATCTGAAGCAGCTCAAAGCCAAGGAGGCAGAACTGGATGAAATCGGAAGGAAGCCCCACTGAGAAGAGGAATGTAAGAGAGGCGTAAGGTGAGTGGGAAATCAGCCTAAGTCTCTGAAAACCTGTCAAATGAGCAACCCAAACCACACCTGACCCAAGGTGGCAGAGTTCATACCAAAGGCCTTTCTGGTTTGTGATACCAAAGACTGGCCAGTAGTACAGCCATCCTCCACAGCAGGGCTATTCTCCATTCACATTGCTATTCTAGCACTGAAGGCTTCCCACCATTCATTTTGTAAGAACAGGCTGTTGTGCTCTTGGCAGTGGGTAGGGGCCAAGTTTTGATAATCTGAAGCAGCTCAAAGCCAAGGAGGCAGAACTGGATGATCATGGGAAGTATGGAGGGCTGAAGATTAAGAGCACACTGGGTGAGAAATACAGGTGTGGAAGCCAGTGAACAGATACTACCCTGGTGGGAAAAAATCAGAAATGATATGCCAGGCTATTATATAAGGATGTTAATGGCTGTGAGCCAAAACACTCTCATCCTCAGGAACTGGCCTATTTGTTATACAACAAAGAGGAAACAGCTAAAGCTGAAGCCCAGCTATGCCAATGGTGCTGCTAAACTTCAATACTTGGTGTTCCAGCACTTGGAAATTCAGCTGAAGAGCTCTGAAAGAAAACAAAAGCATCCTGTTCTTCTACAGTGCACCATAAACAGCATTCCCAGCAGGCAGAACCATACCTTGGGCACAATCCCCTTCACAAGCAGGCTTGGACTAAGTGGCAGGCGGCAAGAGCCATTGACATTGAAGAACTGCTTTACATCCTCTAGTCCCTCCCTGAGGATGGCCTGGAAAAAAAACAAATACCAAAGTAGTCTACAAACAGGAAAAACCTCTTTCTGCAGTCTGAACAAGCATTTTTTCTACCACAACAGGTCTGTACTTAGAAGTCATCCTAGTATAGATCATGCCACCATCCCAGCTTCTCCCCTCTTTCATGCTATGCAAGAAATCCCCAAATCTTGCGCTCAGTTACACAGTGAAAGTGAAAGATACAACTTTTACAGATTTGTTTAGCTCCCTCTGCTTCTGAGATATAAGCTTTGAAAGAAATGTCATAATATTTCTTCAGTTATGCAAGAAGTGTGATGGCAGAAGTCAAAAAAGGAAGGGAAAAGCTTGGAACTGGGCAATGCAGTTCACCAAACCATAGGACAATCTGTCCTAGGTTTAGGTTACAGGACTGGGCAGGCATATGAGCATCTCAGAACGTTCAGAATATTTCTCAGCTATACAGCAAAGTAATCTCAGTGATTTGTTGCCAGAATCTTTTATCATCACCAACAACAATTCCTTCTGGAAGAGAGTGAGCATTTATCCCATGCCATAGTCACTTTCCAGGAGAGGTTGCCCTTTGGGCAATTATGTCTTAAGCGCTTCTATCAGCTTTTGACCCCTCTGAAGAACAAGCTAAGTTTTCATCAGCACATGCTGTTTTGGATAGATTTGATGTGCCATTGTTCTCCCCCTTCCCAGCCCACTCACAGTGGAAAGAATGAGATATATTCAAATGCATGTACCTGTCGTGATGATGGAGCAGCCTCACGGACCTGCTGAGCCAGCTTAGCTAGGGTATTAACAAGCCAGCATTGCCGGTCAAACTCCTCTCGCAAGCCCTTCCCACAACAACACAGCAGAGCTGCCAGCAGATACTGGTAACGGATGCTGAACTGAGAATCCTTAAGTCCATCCTTCAGCAGCCTACAGAAATGGAAACCTTGTCACCAGGAGTAGTGAGGTACATGTGCAAGTGTCATGTACATGTGCAGATAAGCAAAAGCTTCTTCTGGACACGCCAAATCAGTTTGCTCGATGTTCATGACTTTTTCTAAAGCCAAAGAAGTTCCAAAATCATGCAAAGAAAAAACAAGCAGTAAAAGGTAGTCAGGATGTTTGGGTAATGGAACATGAAAGGCCTCAATAGCCATGCAAGGCAGTATGGCAGAAGGGTTTTTAAGGGCTCCTCTGCAACGTTAATTATTTGAAACTTGCTAAACACACACACACACACAATCCATGTAGCAGTTTGGTATGGACGGAATGCCAAGTAATCAGAAAGACAAGATTATATGAAATACCCTTGTCTTTATCCTATTTGAGAAAGAATTTTTAAAAAGAAAGCTTTCATTTAAAGCTTGATAATCTAGTGAACAAAAGCTAGGGCCTCTGGACTTTTGATTATTAAGAATTTGGAAGTGTCCCTGACCATTGCTAAGCAGCATTAGAACTGCATAACTGTAGCTCTCCCAAATGAAAGCTTCAACCCATTCCATACATCAACAGCACATCCACCAACATTACCAGAAGAAATAGTGGGTAATCCGCAGGTCACAGATGGCTCGCTTCATTAGAAACCGCACCAGAGGACTGTCCAGGTAACATTCATATTTTAGTGCCTGGGAGAGAGAAATAGATTATTTCCCTATCAGGCAGTGATGGGCTATGTAGACAGTGCAGTTTTCCTGAGTGGCCAAGAAATGTGAGCTGCAAGGTTGGGGTGGGAAGAAAGATAGGATAAAAGTGTCTAATATTGCCAAGTGAACAGCCTCTGCTCCAGGAATTTACATCCTATCACCAGTCTCAGTATCATTAGTAAACTGTGTTTTAAAATAATAATAATTCAGAAGTAGTTGACCTGTGCAAAACGTTCTCATTTACAATTATCCCCTAAAGCAGGGAGGTGCAAATGTAAACAGCATTAAATTTGACAACAAAATCTCAGTGTAACAGTGACATTAAACTGATTGTCAGAATTCCATAGGCATGACCTCTGACAGCAGTATCCAAGGTTTTACTGGACTGACTTTCAATGAAATTTGCCCTTTGTTTAGAATTCTTTTGTCAATATAATCTTGTGTTGGCAGCCTGTTATCTCTAGCACACACTACCTGAAGCCTAGTTCTCTATCCCCACGGCCTCTGAAACTCCAGCCAGTCTGGCTAATTCCAGGTCATAGAAAGCAACATAGATGCTGCCCTGTCTGTGAAGCCCTAGGCAACCTGGCACAGCAACTACCTTGCAAGGTACAGCTCCATGCCAACAGAACGGGGATCACCCTCACCCTCAGATGGCAGGGGAGACCACCTCTGGGCTTCTGCCCTAGTGGGATCCATAACCTGCCACCCCAAAGCAACCATCTTACCATCGACTGGCAGGAGTAGTAATCGATGGACAGGATCATTACCCCATGCTGTGCCAAGGCTTCTTACAGCTGTAACCAATAAAAGTTGTGGCCAATTTTATTCTACTTTTCTGAAAATGTTGTGTTTTGCATGTTACTTCAACTCAGACATGTATATTAAGCTAGAATATGTAGTAATAGAGGACTTGGTTCTGGGTGCCCACCTCTACCCCTTGGCGCTGGAGCTGCAAATCATTGATATAACTCTGAAAGGCTTCCCAATTAACATGCCTTTCTTCCAGGCAGCACAATTACTCACCTGTACCAACTGGGGCAGATAATCAAGTAGCTCAGCATCAGATATGGAATCGATCCATCGCACAGCTGTCCTCCTCACTTCCTGGTCTGGGAACCTGTAGCCATATTACCACAACAGAGTCTCACTAGGGCATCAACCCTACCTCCATATGGATGAGCTCTTTCAAGATCACTGTAATTAGAATCACCAGACTTGTATTTGAAACCTAACTAGTTTTCCAAATTCCAGAGTCCAGCGAATCTTACTATTAGAGAAGTGTACACAGGACTGCAGCCTTAGGTTCTGGTGTGTAGAGATACTTTGATCCAGCTTGCAGAGTCTGACTGGTCTAATGCAATATTAGAACAGGGCTTAGACATTCACAGTGCAGTTCTAAACAGTTATATCCTTCTAAGCCCATTAACTTTAATGATCTTAGAAGAGTGTAATCTGGAAATCCTATGTGGGAGACAAGTCCCAGAAGGTGATGCTGGGGATTTCTTTGCATGCCCCAAGGCTGTGGGGTTCCTCGGGGTTTGATCTTATAGCCCATGCTATTTAAAATCTACATGAAGCCACTGGGAGAGGTCATCAAGAGGTTTGCACTGCAGTGTCACCAATATGCAGATGATATCTAGCTCTACCTTTCTTTTATACCTAATTCTGAGGATGTTGTTAATATTTTGAACCAGCACTTGGAGTCCATAGTAGGCTGGATGGGGTTAACAAGCTGAAGCTTAATCATGACAAATCAGAGGTGCGCTGGGTTAGTAGAAAGGCAGATCAGGGACTTGATATGTCCCCTGTCTTGGATGGGGTTCTGCTCCCTTGAAAAACCAAGATCCAGTTTGGGAGTGCTGCTTGACAGCCATCACTTTAGAAAACTTGATGGCAGCTGTGCTAGCTACACGCACTCCTGGCTCAGTCTGAACCAGCCACAGTGATCCATACCTTTGTTACATCTAGACCAGACTACTGCAATGCACTCTACTTGGAGCCTGAAGAGTGTTCAAAGGCTGCAACTAGCACAGAATGCTGTACCAATTGCTGGGGTCATGTGATCCCCCAAATCCTATAGCAATTACACTGGATTCCAATCTGGTCCCAAGCCCAATTCAAGATGTTATTAACCTTTAAAGACTGTCAGGCTGTCCCAGCCTCGGACTGTGGGAGGGGTCGGGAGGCCGCTCCAGGACTCTCTTTGGCCAGGATGGTACACCTCAGACTGGGCTGGAGGGAAGGTTAACTGCACCTGAGTCCCACTTGCAGCACTTGTGCTTACTGCTCCTTCTCTCTGGGTAGCCCTTGCGGCAGCAGTCCCACGCTCTTCCTCTCTGGTGTACCCAACATCCCTCGCTCAAAACCGTTTCCCCTGCAGCCCCACCCCCTCCCACCTGTTTCTCATCATCTTTATTAGAAGGAATGGGGGTATCCGCGGACTGGGACTTGGCAATCATCCCTGCAGTGTTCTGCCCGAGGTCTCCCAGGGCCTGCTTATCCTCCCCATTGCGGTCGCTGAAGTCGGAAGAAGCGCTGGTCGATCTGCTGCCCGGTGGGCCATCCCCATCCGGTGGACTCCTGGTCAGGAGGCTGAGAGGCCAGGAGAGAGCCCAAGGGCTCGACCTCTGAACAAAGACCTTACATGGCTTGGGTGTCTGCAAGACCTTCTTCTCTCATATGTTCCTGTCTGGGAATCAAGATCACAGGGAGAGGCCTTCTTGACTGTCCCATCAATCAAAGACATTTGTCTGATGGGTACATGAGAGAGGGCTTTTTTATTGACAGACCCACAGTTTTACAGAACAACCTCTCTAGGGAGGTGCACCTGCTCCCCTCATTTTCAATCTTTAGGAGGCAGCTGAAGACAGCTTTATTCATGATGGCATTTGCCTATGGGCCTATGGACAGTTTTAAATAAATGAATTTTACAAGTTTTGCCTTTAGCTCCTGTAAGGTAGAAGGGTGGCTAATAATTGTTTAAAGTAAATAAAATAAATAATTGTGCTAAAGATTGCACTGCTTGCCTACTCTCCACGTATGGCCTCCCACCACTCACTCACATACAGACAGCAAAAGCTTCAAGGGAAATTACTTACGCTGCATGTAAGAGTCCAAGGGCATCCTGATGGTTCATGTGTGTCCATTGCTTTAGCAGAGCATAGATATCTGGCAAGCATGCCCACTCCCAACTCGGAGCACTAGCAAGCAGCAGAGGCAACGAGCCAGCTTCAGAATGGCAATAATAACGCTTCTCCCACAGCCGTTTCCGGTCAGCATCTGTTAGCCTGGAGTGAGAGGAAGCAATAAGATTAGACCAGGGACCCAGTGGCTATTAACCTCCCTCAGTGACTAACAAACGTGCATCTGCTTGAATATCTCGTTGCCGCTGCTCGTTTAGTTATTGCTAGTTCTTGGAAATCTTCTATCTTTCTATCTTGAATTGGCTTTTTTAAGATCTCAAGAAGCCTGCATTCTTGATAAATTAGCCACTTCTTTCTCACATCATGACTCTGATGTCTATTATTTCTTGTGGGCAATTGGATTCCTTTCTTAGAATTTTTAGCATCAAAAGAATATTCTTCATTTCTAGAAGCCATAGATCTTATATACTAAATTGCATCTTCGTGAATTTTGAACATTTTTATTTTTTTAAGTACTCTTGTATTGTTTAACTGATTTTTGGTGAACTTTTTATTTATTATATACAACTTTGTATTGTTGCTTCATAATACACAATAAAATTTATAGTTCTAAAAAAAACCCCTCCATCAGTGAGCAGAAGCCTCTGCATTCAAAGGGGGCATGTTTCTTGGACAAGCAACAAGGGAAGGGTTTTGCCTCTGTGAGTTGCTTGTAGAAGCATCTGACCACCCACTGTTGGAAACAATGCTGGTCAAGATGGACAGTGCTTTTAATCTTTTTTAGAGAACTTAGTAGACATTCTATGAAAAACAGAGGCACACAGTGTGGAAGGAAAGGAAAAAATAAATTTTCGTGAAGTGTGATGGTATGAACAGGGCAGTGTCATAAATGGCCACTATAGAATACCACTTGATCATATACAAATGAGGTCTAAGTTATCTTCAGGGAATAGTGTTGTTTTATATGGCCACTAGAGAGCAGCACAGACACTGAAAAACCTGTTCATTCATCTCAGGCATGCAGGACAGAGCTGGGCGTTTCAATGTGTAAATGAGTCAATTCATTTCTCCCAGGGAGGGATCAGGTGGCAAATGAGGAAGCTCCAACCAATTCCACTCCAAGTATAATGGGATCAGCGATTCTCCTGCCCAAAGGGCAGCAGGAAGAAAGCAAGCTGTTGCCCATGATGAAGTGCAGGAGCACTAGGGAATGGGCTGCTTCCCATTAGAAGTGGTGGAGCCACTCAGACAGTGCATTAGATGAAGTTGGCCTTAGCTTACACTACAGTAAATCTGTTAGCCTTTACAGATGTCACAACATTCCTCTTATTTTTGCTGTAACAGGCTGACATGGCTTCTCTGCTGAAATTGGCTCTTGCTTTATGGCTGTCTCTGCACCAATAGCGATAAGTTAATCTGCATCTGAAGGGGAGAAAAAAGGTTAAACTTCCAGAAATTTGATTCATAAGTGTAGTCCTTCCTTAAAGCTTCTGGAATGAGAAGCAAAAGGCCTGGCAACAATCAAAGAAGAGAAGGAAATGAGCAGAGTTTGTTTAACTTTTAAAAAGTGAGTCAGCAGAGCTGAAACCTGTCTTCAAGGCAAAACCCTCTGACTTTGAAGTTCTCCCATTCGAATTATGTCACAGCACGCACTAGGATTCGCAGAAGGGAGCTTTGACCCTCAAAAGTTTATGCTTAGTAATGCTCTGAACATTCTCAGAATCATAGATTTTACAGCAGGGATAGGCAACCTCTGGTACATGTGCTGAACAGTACCATGCCAGACCATTTTGCAGAGTGTGCAGGGCCAGGTCTCCACCCAAGGGATGGAGGTTGTCCCCTGAGGAGCTGCTAGTGCTGCCTGGGGTTCAACTTGTTTCCTGTGTGTCTGGCCAAGCACAATTATGGTCTCTCCCTTCCTGCTTTGTATGCCAGCTCACCATTTCCTTCACAGGCAGAGATGTGGAACATTGTGGCTGTCTATACCTATTGTTCAGTTAAGCCCTATGCTGAAAACAAGGCTGAAGGAGTAAGCCCAGGAAATGTGTTTTATCCCATATAGCTGAGGCCCCAGGCCCCAGCTGGAAAATTAGCCTGCTATAATTTCATTTAGTCCCTTGAGAGTCTCTTTTTAATATTTTACAGATCAATGCTGTTGACAGCTCAAAAGACAATGAGATACAATGACTTAAAAGGTCAACAATGCAGGTCTGAGGGAAGACAGAAGCAGTAATGGAGAGAGTATCACAAGAGGACTGAACAGAATTGGCAAAAGCAGCGTACACATGGTGTAGGTAATTTTGTCTGATGAAGTCTGCTTAAGAACATACGAAAGCTTACATTCTAAATAAAGCTTAGTTGGTCTTAAAGGTGCACTTGTCTACTGCTTTGTTCTATGGTGTAGGTCTGCAACAGAAAGGAGCAGATGGGAAGAGAGAAATGTAGCCACCTTCCTGCAGAGAACAAAAAAGGGCAAACCTAAATAGTAGGTGACGGTACCCTGCAGTCCAGTGGTATTGAGGAAAAGGGTATTGTTGACAAAATTACGATTTAGGGTTGCCTGAACTCCACTGCAGTACAGTTCTGGAAACTGAGGTGCCTGGAAGCCACACCCTTAATCCCAGACCTGTGGGAATGGGCCATGGCTATTGAGGGCTATTAACTGATACCTTCCACCATCATATCTTAGCACTGAAATATTTCTAGGGTTGAGGTCTGGCTCAAATCAAGTCCTTCTAGGCCACATTGGCAGGGCAATGCAAGAAAGACCACAACAAAGACTTCTTAGAGACAGACCAGAGCTGGCTGCAAAAGATTGAAGCTCAGGTCTTAGGCCATTTTAATCACTCCAGCAGCACTGTCATTGGGAAAGCAGGAGGGCTGGGCATGGAGGCATTAGCAAAGCTGGAGGGGAGGGGCACTCACATGCCATGGCTTGCTCTGTTCCCACAGCCTTCCTTTCGCCACTCCCCCCCCCCCCCAGGAAATCCATTCACTCAGACCCAGAACAAAGCTGATGGAAAATGAAAGTGCTACTCGCCGTGGGAACCTCCCACCCTAGCAATGACCCACAGCAGGCAGGAAAGGCTCTGGCACTGCCTCCTACAATGCCAGGAAGTGCCCACCCATCACTTTTTAGTCCTGAGCATTTTTCTTGTAGAAAGCCAAAGAGCTCCTAAGGATGAAGGGAAGGGGTGTGTGTGAAAGGGCAAAGGACACCTACTTTAGATGCATCATACACAACCCCAGAGTACAAACTGACAAGCATAGCCACTTGGCTTAAAAGCCTTCTTTCCAAGAGCACAGGCAATCTGCAGTTGCATACGTGGCGGGAATAATCACATTAAGGTTCTCTTCTATTATCTTGTGCTTGCAGAGATACTGAAAATATTAACAGTGTTTGAATATATTAAGGTAGTCTTTAATGACAGTTCTGGCATTAAACTGGAATTTTCAGCAGTTCTGACTTGATCCACCTGTTGTTGAATGTTGTTTTATTTATTTACTATATTTGTAGCCTGACTTTCTCCCAAAACATTCTCCTCTCCTCCATTTTATCCTCACAGCAGCCCTGTGAGGTTGGTTAGGCCAAGAGTGTGTGACTGGCCCAAGTTCACCCAGCGAGCTTCCATGGCAGAATGGGGATATGGACCTGGGTCTCTCACATCCTAGTCTAGCATTTTAACTATTACACCACACTGGCTGTCCAATCATGTATTTCCTGGATTTTCCAACTGGAGGTAGAGATCCTGCCTCTAAGAACCAACACAAGACACACAAGATTTCCTCATAATAATACCAGCGATGAAGCCACACCACTTGTCATCCATGAAACATGCCAAAGGCAGCTTTCAATTTAAGACCAGCTGTATACAACTCAAGTCCTCTTCTCTAGAATTATATCCAGCGATGCCCAGAAGGCTCTGCTACTACGCAAGTAACAGAACTCCCAACAGGTTCTACATCCCAGGCACCAAAGAAGCAGATAACTAACATCTATCCTTAAGAAAGCCAAGCAGTTTTGCTATACTTTACTATACTCTTCAACCCTGACAGCCCTTTTTGAACAAACGCAAGAAGCAACACAAGGGTCAGGGCTTTATTAGGTGAAGGCTGATGATGTTATTACTGCCAATATTGTTGCACAGCATGTATCATACACCAAGGCCGAGGTCAGACACACATAAACTGAAGAGATGGGCATGGATGAAAGCCAGATGCATGTCGGATTTTAGGCGGTTGCCCAAACATCAGCATCTGGCAATGGTCGTTGGCTCATTCGTGTCCCGAACTGCCATGACTGAGACACAGACTTTTTTGATAGTACATTAAATCCGGAATAAGAATGCTTCCGACGACTCCCGCGTGTACTTTCTATGTTTGAACCCTCCATTGTAGCCGACTCATCGCAAGCGCACATCCGCTTCCCTGCGAGAGCCCACTCCAAATGATATCATTGCGCCAGCAATTGTTGACTCAGCCTTCCAACCTTCCGAGGTCGGTAAAATATGTACCCAGCTTGCTGGGGGGGAAGTATAGATGACTGGGGAAGGCAATGGCAAACCACCCCGTAAAAGGTCTGCCATGAAAACTTTGTGAAAGCAGCATCACCCCAGAGTTGAAAACGACTGGTGCTTGCACAGGGGACCTTTCCTAAATGGGGGGGGGGGAGGCAGATCACCCACCTTTGCTGTCTCCCCACCAGGCGGAGAGACAGCAAAGAGAGTTGCCGTGCTCCCCCCCCCCACATTTAAACACCACGGCGGGGTGTTTAAATGGGGGGGGGAAGATCATCCATTTTGCTGTCTCCCCGCCAGGTGGAGAGACAGCAAAGAGAGTTGCCATGCTCCCCCCTGTTTAAACACCACATCGGGGTGTTTAAATGGAGGGGAGAGGAAGATCACCCACCTTTGCTGTCTCCCCGCCAGGCGGAGAGACAGCAAAGAGAGCTCCTGGGCTTCCCCTTCCTTTCTGAGTGTTTAAATGGAGGGGGGGCAGATTGCCCACCTTTTCTGGCACCTTTTAAAAAAAAGCCAAACACAATATCCCACGTACTGCGCTTGCGCAAGTGTGGAATGCCATCTCAAAAAATGAGGTCCGGTTGAGACCTCTGATCAACCAGCGACAGGACCAATGCTGCTTAGAACTGAAGGATGGAGAGATGCCTGATCAGGAAATTCGTTGTAAAAAAGCTGCAGGGTATAATAGCGACGGGTTAGGGATGGATTTAATGGTGAGTGTGACCGCGGCCCAAGTCTGTAATCAGTTGTCACTTTAATTTCCATTTTGCAGATAGGGGGCAGGAAACACTTATCAGGAGAATAGAGGCTTTCCCAGTGTCACCAACTGGTTCCTTAGCTCTTGGCTGGCACTCTACCTCAATCTGTACACAGCCTGTATCCTAGTCAGTCTGTTTCTGGAAGCACTGAATAATGCTATCTGGACAGGTGAGACTCGTATGCTTCAAGTTTCATGGGCTTGCTCTCAATCTTTGTCGCATCACGAAACACATAATTATAGAGAGACTCTTCACAATGCAGCTCCAGTTTCTCCTCTTCACGCACGGTCCTGGAAGGCCCCGTTCACTGAAGGTGCTTTGGTACTCCAATGGATCTGAGCATCTTATCCATATACCCTGAGCCCCTTTTGATTTTCACCTAGACCCTGTAATACGTGAGATAACAGTAAACCTCTCAGCATCTATAAATGCCCTTCCACACACTCCAGTAACCATGAACCCCTCCATTCCCCCTGCCTTAAGCAGCAGGGGAACCAAAGCATGTGCTATAAGAGTCAGGTATGAGCCCCGCCCCCAGCACTTCTCTTTCTGAAAGACAAACTTTGTTTATGTACTCAACCAAACATAATGTTCATAAATACAGGGCTTTTTTTTTAGCAGGAACACAGTTCTGGCTGGCTTGATGTCAGGGGGTGTGGCCTAATATGCAAATGAATTCCTGCTGGGCTTTTTCTACCAAAAAAAGCCCTGCATGAAGCCTTCCAGAGCAGAAAGTCAGCAATAAGCTCCACCTGAGAAATAAGAGAATACCAACCACTGTTGATAATCCACCAATTTGTAGGTGTGTTTCTAGCACTTATAGAAGAGATGGTGTTATCCCAGTGAGAATGACACACTGTATCCTTACTGCAGGGGGCATGTGAACACCTTAAACACAGTTACATGAGTGTTTATTATCACAAGGGGATTTTTTGAGGTGGGGAGGGTAGTTCTGCTCTCCTGTAATGCAAGACAGACTGTCCCAATTGGAAGATTAACAGCTAGAGTCCCAAAAATGCATCTGCAGAGACAATGTTATATAGCAAGGAACTAAAATCTGTCCTAATCCATTGTAGTTTCTCGAATCACAATTTTGTTTCTTTTCAACACTTTTATGATGTTTGACAAAAACAAGGTAAAAAAATAATCAAACCTGGAAATGTTTGCTGCTTATAGTTTTAAAATCTTCTCCACTGTTATTTGCCAATAGATCACAAGCAACCTTCTCAGTTGATAGAAAACCATTTCTGAAGGAAAGCGATCATAGAAACTGGTTGATACTGTGTCCAGAATGCCAGCCAGTAACCAATAAGCATGTTGCCAACACAGAAGAAAATTCTGAACAAGAGGTCTGGATGAAAGTCCCATGCCTGGAAACACTTTTAGAACAGTTGTAGCAGAGTGCACTTGAAGTTCTCATCTCAGAAAGTGAGGAAAGCCAGAGAGGCAAGGAAGGAGGTGAGATGTCTAGACAAGATGCCAGACATTCCACAAGAACAGGGAGGGAGTATAATGAGCCTAGCAAAAGAGCAACAGCATTTAAGGAATGGGCTAAGACAGATGGGCCCACCCTGGTAGGGATCCCTCTCACTATAATACCTTCACCTCTCCTTCAACCTTTAAATTGCAAATTCCTCAGAGCAGGGCACCACCCCTTATTTAGCTTATGCTTTGCTCTCAAATTTTATCTTGTCCTTCCCCCCAGGAGTTCCATGTGATTTAAATGGCTCTCTTCTATGTTTTATCCCCGCAATAGTCCTAAATGCAGTTTGGGCTACAAGCAGTGGCGGAGTGGCCAGGGTGTCAGCTTGCCTGATGGCAAGTGGGCCCCCTTAAACATTAGACAATATGTTAAAAATGTTAATGTCCTTTTAGTAGCTTGAAAATATAATAGAAGTTCCAATATTATTACTATAATGCAACTAAAAGTTAGAGTTGTCAGCCTCCAAGTGGGGCCTGGGGATCTCTCTCTTTTACAACTGATCTCCAGCTGGCAGAGATCAGCTCCCCGGGAAAAAATGCAATCTGTACTTACATTTAATATCTACTGCATACTGCCAGTAAAATGTACACTATATGTACACTGTAATTACTAATAAATATATATACATTTATTTTGCAAAAGTTTTAATTCTACCTTTTTTCCACTTATGTATTTTTTGAAAATTTTATTTCTTTCTTATAAATATTAAATTATAGCCTTATAGTTGTAGGTGAGCCCCCTTTGTCTCCTTGCAACCAATATTTTTAGACCCAGTTCGCCACTGGCTACAAGAGACTAACTGGCCCAAAGTCACCAAGGTGCATTTCATGGCTGTGTGGTGATTTGAACCTAGGTCTCCCTGTTCTTAGTCCAACACTCTAAACACCATATCAGACTATTTCTGCAATGCCCCACATGCAAACATAAAAGGAAAGGGAGATATGGAGCAGAACTGATAGAAAGCCAGTAGTCCACATCTGTTAGCAAGAGAGTAGCAAGTTCTTGGCTTTCAATTTAATGGATAATTCCTTTCCAAAATGCAGTCTGGAGAGGAGCAAGATCATTCTCTTCCTCTTATATGCAACATGCTCTTGAACAAGTTTGACAGGCATATGTGTAACTATCATGGATCTTGCCAGTTATTATGTGCCAAGATGCCACAAGGTTTAGAAAGACTAGCCAGATGCTTTGAGTATGAATAAAAGTATAATAGGGAGAGACTGAAGAAACTGGTTGATATTATGAGTATCTGAAGGAACTGGTTGATATTGCAAGTGGGCATCAACATGGCAAATGAGGTTCAACGTGGTCAAGTACAAAGTAATGCACATTGGGGCAAAAAATCCTAACTCTAAATACAAGTTGATGGGGGTGTGAACTGGTGGAGACTGACCAAGAGAGAAATCTTGGGGTCATGGTAGATAACTCACTGAAAATGTCGAGACTGCAATAAAAAAAAAGGTCAACGCTATGCTGGGAATTAGGAAGGGAATTGAAAACAAATCAGCCAGTATCATAATTTGTTGTTCAGTCGCACAGTCGAGTCTCTTTGCGACCCCATGGACAAAGTCATGTCAGGCTCTCCTGTCTTCCACCATCCTCTGAAGTCTGCTCAAATTCGTGTTTGTTACATCAGTCCAGCTATCTCATCTTTTGCCGTCCCCTTCTTTTGCCTTCTGTCTTTCCTAGAATCAGGATCTTCTCCAGTGAGTGTTCCCTTCTCGTTCGGTGGCCAAAGTATTTGAGCTTCAGCATCTGACTTTCCAGGGAACAGTCTGGGTTGATTTCCCTTAGGACTGACTGATTTGATCTTCTTGTAGTCCCTGTATAAATTGATTGTGAGGCCTCATTTGGAATACTGTGTACAATTCTGGTTACCGCACCTCAAAAAGGATATTATAGCATTGGGAAAAGTGCAGAAAAGGGCAACTAGAAGATTAAAGGGTTGGAACACTTTCCCTGTGACGAAAGGTTAAAATGCTTGGGGCTCTTTAGCTTGGAGAAACATCAACTGAGGGATGACATGATAGACATTTACAAGATTATGTATGGGATAGAGAAGGTAGAGAAAGAAGCACTTTTCTCCCTTTCTCATGGACATCCAATGGAATTTCAGAGCAGTCAGATTAGAACGGATAAAAGGAAATACTGTTCACCCAACTTATTGGAGTTATTATGAGCTTCTGTTACAACAAAGGAGGTTTTCTTATAGATCCAGCCCTCAAACTGTTTGTTAGCAAAGTGATTTCACATATATTATATGGTGCTGAACTTTGGGGGTGGAAAGATCAAACAATATCAAGTCTGGAGGTCATACAGAACTCCTTTCTAAAGCATATTTTGGCTCTTCCAAAAGGAGTGTCATCTGCCCTATTAAGGACAGAACTCAGCCTTCCATCAATCAGGGCACGCATACATCTAGCTGTATTGAAATCTCAGAAGAAATATCAATTAGCACAAACAGAATCACTTGGCAAACTTAGTTACCTAGTATTAAGTAAGGATAAAATCTGCTCTGATTTCGTTAACTACATCACTTCTCACTATACAATTCCAGATGATCTATTGCGAGCTTTAGGAAATAATAAAGATTTGCATCAATGAGTGTTTAACAGGGGCACCATAATAAGACTATTTGTTAATTGTTCAAACAAGTTCTGCCTCATGGTATAAAAATATAAAGAAGGACCATCTAGGAGCTGCATATCTGGCAAATATTACTGTGTATAAACTTAGATCAGCATTTACAGCTCTGTGGTTTCAGACCATGCCAACAGAATACCTTCTGGGGCGATACTCTAAAACACCTCAGGAACAGTATATCTGTATTTACAAAACTTCTGTGAAAGACCTCTTCTATAATGTTATGGTTTGCCCACTGTATTCAGAACCTAGATGCAAGTTTCTGACTGAAATAACAAATCAATAGTATATGGCTTCTGATATGGATAAGCTAATATTTCTATTATCAGACATTGACCCTACAATTTCTTATAAGGTAGCACTTTTTGCTCTGGCTGCTAATAAAATCAGGGCAAAGGTAATTTCCAGCAGACAGTAAAATGATGTTGTTAACCGGACTATTAGAGCCTGACTATGGAATCACAGGGTTGCTGTATGTAAATAAGATTTTGAATAATTCAGTGTATTCATCTTAGAGTCCTTGATTGCTTTTAACCTGTATGTTGCTGAAACTGAAATTGCAATAGCCAATGGTTTTATGCAATAAATTTTTACTGTATTGTACTTCTTCACCCAAAGGGTGATTAACACATGGAATTCACTGCCATAGGATGATGGCAGATGCAAGCATAACCAGCTTCAAGAGGGGATTGGATAAACTTATGGAGCAGAGGTCCATCAGTGGATGTTAGCCACAGTGTATTGTTGAAGCAATAGAGCAACAGAGGAAAATAAAGAAGGACCATCTAAATAAATAAAGAAGCAATAGAGGAAAATAATAGAATGGGAAGGACAAGAGATCTTTTCAAGAAAATTGGAGAAATTAAGGGTACGTTTCGTGTAAAGATGGCTATGATAAAGGACAAAAGCGGTAGGGACCTAACAGCAGCAGAAGAGATCAGGAAGAGGTGATAAGAATACACAGAAGAAATATACAAGAAGGATCTCAATATCCTTGACAACCATGACAATGAAATCGCTGACCTTGAGCCAAACATTCTGGAGTGTGAAGTCAAATGGGCCTTAGAAAGCATTACTAACAACAAAGCAAGTGGAGATGATGGTATCCCAGTTGAGCTATTCAAAGTCCTATAAGATGATGCTGTTGAAGTGATGCACACATTATGTCAACAAATTTGGAAAACGCAACAGTGGCCACAGGATTGGAAAAGGTCAGTTTATATTCCAATCCCAAAGAAAGAATTGAACATGCCAAGGAATGTTTAAACTATCGCACCATTGCACTCATTTTACATGCCAGCAAGGTAATGTTAAAGATCCTACAAGCTAGGCTTCAACAGTATGTAGATCGGAAACTAACAGAAGTTCAAGCTGGGTTTTGGAGAGGTAGAGGAACTAGAGATCAAATTGCCAACATTCGCTGGATTATGGAGAAAGCATGGGAGTATCAGAAAAATGTCTATTTCTATTTCATTGACTATACTAAAGCCTTTGAATGTGTGGATCACAACAAACTGTGGCACATCTTTCAAGAGATGGGAGTACCAGACCACCTCACATGTCTCCTGAGAAACCTGTATAAGGGTCAAGAAGCAACGGTCAGAAGAGGATATGGAACAAATGATTGGTTAAGAATAGGAAAAGGAGTTCAACAAGGATGTATATTGTCACCCTGCTTATTTAATTAATATGCAGAGTACATCATGCAGAATGCTGGCCTGGATGAAGCAGAAACCAGAATTAAGATTGCTGGGAAAAACATCAACAACCTCAGATATGCATATGATAACACCACTCTAATGGCAGAAAGTAAGGAGGACCTAAAGAACCTCTTGTTGAGGGTGAAAGAGGAGAGCACAAAAGTAGGCTTGAAACTCAACATCAAAAAAACTAAGATCATGGCATCCGGCCCCATCACACCAAGACAAACAGAAGGGGAGGACACGGAAGTAGTGACAGACTTCACATTTCTGGGATCCAAGATCACTGCAGATGGTGACTGTAGCCATGAAATTAAAAGACATTTGCTCCTAGGGAGGACACCTATGGTGAACCTGGGCAGTATAATAAAAAGTAGAGACATCACCCTGCCAACAAAAGTCTGTATAGTCAAAGCGATGGTATTCCCAGTAGTAATGTATGGCGATGAGAGCTGGACCATAAGGAAGGCCGAGCAGATAGATGCTTTTGAGATGTCGTGCTGGAGAAGACTCTTGAGAGTTCCTTAGACTGCAAGAAGATCCAATCAGTCAGTCCTAAGGGAAATCAACCCAGACTGTTCTCTGGAAAGTCAGATGCTGAAGCTGAAGCTCAAATACCTCGGCCACCAAATGAGAAGGGAGCACTCACTGGAGAAGATCCTGATGCTGGGAAAGATAGAAGGCAAAAGAAGAAGGGGACGGCAAAAGATGAGTTGGCTGGACAGCGTTACTGATGTAACAAACACGAATTTGAGCAGACTTTGGAGGATGGTGGAAGACAGGAGAGCCTGGCGTGACTTTGTCCATGGGGTCGCAAAGAGTCAGACTGCTGTGTGACTGAACAACAACAACAAATTGTTGGAACCTGAGAAGGCAATGGCAAACCAAAAAGTTTGCCATGAAAACGTTGTGATGCTATGTCACCCCAGAGCCGAAAACAACTGGTGCTTGCACAGGGGTCTCTCTTTACCTTTATTGTTGGAACTCTCTGTCTGGGGCAGGGATGCTCTGTATTCTGGTGTTTGGGGGGGGGGGCACAGTGGGAGGGCTTCCAGTGTCCTGTCCCCACTGATGGACCTCCTGATGGCGCCTGGTGGGGTTTTTTTTTGGGGGGGGGACACTGTGTGACACAGAGTGTTGGAATGTATGGGCCATTGGCCTGATCCAACATGGCTTCTCTTATGTTATTAAACAATGTTTAGATAGTCACCTTCATGGAAGGAAGTTTATTCTCCACTTAAAGCCACGTTTGCCAAGGAATACAGTTGATACATTCAGTTGCACTCCAGAAAGGGGCCCATGACAACTTAATTAATGCCCCTTGAAAAGCCAACAATCTTCTGCAAGCTTCAGAGTGCTTTTGTTATACACTATGTGTTCTCCAGATAAGAATCAGCCTCCAGGATTCTTCATCTCACAACGCAAATGCCGCCATATATTTGCATGCACTGCCAGTTAAGCACAATATATTCAAACTGACAGTGGATCTCCAGGTTCTCAGGATGAAAAAGGTCTTTCACAACATCTGCTAAGATCCTTCTTTAACGGGCAATGTAACAGATAGATTTTCTGCATGCAGAGTTTATACCCTACCACTGTCCTACAGCCCCTCAAGAGAGACTGTGTTAAGGAAAGTACATAACATGTGAACATAATCTGAGTTTATTTGCTTGGCCATTTTGACGAAAAGCCATCTCAGCAATAAGACACATTGGCCTTTTGGAACAAACAAAATGAACTGAAATCGACTGGTGGACCTCCTGATGGCATCTGTTGTGTTTTTTATTTTTATTTTTTTTGTCACTGTATGAAAGTGTGTTGTACTGGATGGGCCATTGGCAGAGGTCTTTCACATCACCTACTATATGGTCCTTTCAACTGGAGATGCTGAGGGTGAAACCTGGGTAGTGGTAGAGCATCATGCCCAGTGATAGAGAATCATGCCAAGAAACAGTGGAAGAGTATCATGCCAAGCAGATGCTCTACCACTGAATCACAGCCCCCTCCCTGAGATCCTCTTTTCTCCTCTCTTTGTGATGCTCCATTCAGTACTATCCAAAAGTGTCCCACAGGCCAGAAGTCTCCTCCCCTCGGTACCTGTGCACACCCCAGCCTCTTACCAATACAGTGATTCCTTCTGCATCACCTCCTTCAACTTCCGCTGGTCTTCCTCAAGGAGGCTGTGGAAGTTGTACTTTGGACTGAAGTCTGCTGCAGGTGGACTAGTAAACTTGACTTCAAACGCTGAGCTGGGAAAATCAATCTGTAAGAGAAAGGCAAAGAAGAGTGAATTTAAATACATACACATACATACACACAGTCTTACAGGCACCTGAAAGGGCATATGAATACTGAGAATGCCTTCTCTCACATCCTTTTATGAAACTAATCTGAAAGCAGGTCTTGTTCTCTCCCACTTATATTTGAATGTCCTATTATTGATGTGACTGTGGGCCAATTCAGACATCAAAGAAACAGATGCCTATATATTTTATTTGAAATAATCATATACCACTTACCTGACCAACCTTCAAAGTGGTTTCCAATAAAACCATAGATTCAAACAATCTCATACTTAAGTTCTATTTTCTAAATCATTTGGATTTTCATGGCTTTTACAAACACACACATCCCCCCTCCCAAAGTTTCTTCTGTGCCAGGCTTAGCAGGTGTTCAGAGTGCTAATGATGCGGTTTCAAGGAAAAAGATTCAGAAGTGTTTGGGAAAATAAAAAGATTACAAAAATAAAGTTGTTACAAAATCAAGTTAACATCCATTCTCACAGGCCATTCTCTGACTAGAAGTGCCAAAGAGGGAGAGCAATCAGGAAGACAAAGGGTTGACAAAAATGACCAAGGGGGTTTAGGGCCAAGTCATATCCCCAGTGAGCCTAGTCACATTTGTGTTACTTCGGAAGTGATAAGCATTGGGTCTGTGCCAAAACTGCGGTCAGGCTATTTCAACATTCCATTTGCTTAGACTGTGACTCGCTACACCATCAGAAAACTTCCAAAAGAGGGCTGAGTGTTGTGCCAAGCCACAATCTGGAGTGGAACAAGCAGGTTACCCTTCTGGCTGCTGACTCAGTACTCATCCTCATTTGCCCCATAAACCTACATTATGACAGCCTCAAAAGGAAAGTGTGAATCAGCCTCCAATCAGGGACATAGCTTTCTCCAAACTAGCTGCCAAGCGTCTCCATTCAACATTCCCGTGGACAGGACATAAATGTACTACTAATCCTCTTGCCCCATTTCCAACAAGCATGTTTCAAATGCTTTGAGACACTTGGGACAATTAAACATGACCCAGGGGTGGAGGTGGGGGAGAATCCATATATATTTATCTCTGCTCTCATTCATTCATATATTAAGTAGCAGAAGGGTGGGTCTGTTTTTGGAGCATGTGCAAAGTCTCCTTTTTCACTGTAGAGCATCTGCTTGGCATGCAGAGTGCCTCAGGTTCTATTCTCTGCATCTCCAGTTTTAAAGGAATCAAGTAACAGGTGATGTGAAGGATCTCAGCCTGAAATCCTGGAGAGTTGCTGACAGTTTTGAGTGGACAATACTGACTGTGATGGACCAATGGTCAAATTCAATATAAGGCAGCTTCTTGCGTTAGTGTAACTGCAATTGGAAACCCTTAGATACCATGCACTAAGGAGGGATCCTCCTGAGCTTCAGGATCATTGTATATAAGCTGCTATGCTACAGCAGTGACAGATAATACCATATCCCCTTAGATGTTCCCTTTAAGCCATCGCCACCTTGAGCATTGCACCTAAACAGTAGGCTATGAGAATACATACACATGGATCTCCCTATCACATCTAGTTTGGCCTTGACAGGTTCCAAGGGCATAGATGGTCTCCAAGCAACACAGTTACTCCTAAAGTCCTAGATAAATAGTTCAGGCATTAGATTGCATGTTTTTACACCAGTGGGGGAAAAGGGCCTCTAAAGCTAAGCTGATATCTGTATGGAGGAGCAGGAATAACCTGGACATTAGAGCATTCAGGAGTATGCAGAGAGATCAATCAGTGCTGCAGGTCCACAGCCATCAAGAGTGACATCAAGCCTCAAGAGAATCTGTACTTAGTGTGTACTACATAAGGGACAGCAATTGCAAGTGGATTAAAAGGACATTTCCTTTGAATCTTCCAAGAGGAAAACATGGGGGAAATAAGGTCAAGCTTCCTGAACTTCACAACCACACCCCATTTTCAAACAGGAAAAAAACCAAGGTAGGATGGGATGCAAAAGTTCATTAGCAGCAGACCTCATTCGTACAAATACAGCTCACTGCAACAGCAAAGCTTAGGGAATCACCAGCCACAGCTTCTTTTTTTTAAAATTAAAAGCTTGATGGATTTGTAAGTGGCTTTGGAAGAAAATTCAATCATCTGGTTGCATGCCAAAGAAATCAGTACTCTATATGCAGGTCAGAGAACTCCACCAGAATTAGGAAAGAATGACAGGAACTAATTGCAGTTTGGGCTGGGTTGATCTCTTAGAAATAATTCTCCTCCCTGCTCCATGTCAGCAGAGGTTGATGCACATGATAGGACCCAGGGGGAAAGTTTCCCAAATCTAGCCCAGCTAGATTGCTCATTCTTTCTCACAAAGTATCCACTTAAGCAGCATCAGCTTCTACCATTCCTCCTGTCCACACCCTGAGCTTCTAGTTCTGCAGCTGAAACATGACTGGTGTATAGCAGGAGGGAATGAGAAAGAGAGAAAAAACTACTGGAATAAGAAAGAGGCAGATTTAATTTACCTTATATTTTTTCTTTAGATGTATTCATATATACCTACACAGCATTTGTAATAACAATAAAAGAACACATGGGAGTTGAAAATTAGATTTTTACAAATATGTACACATAGGAAGGAACAGTTTAACAAAATGTAGCTCATTAATTTTGAGCTGTAGCCGGCAAGTGTGTGTGGGGGGGGCCGGGGGGGGAGGGGAATAACAGGCGCTTCTACTGTATAACCCCAGAGCAGTAATCAGGACGTTTTGGAGTGCCAGTGCCTAGAAAGACACAGCTGTTTATATTAACAGCAGGAGACTGCGACAGACCAGATAATTATATCAGGGTTCTTCTGTCTGACCTTGTTGCTCACTTTTTCTTTTCATACAGCAGAGAACAACATAAAAATGGAAATCCAGGTACAAACCACTACTTTAGAATCCTGACAAAACCTCTTCCAATCCAAGAGTTCAACAGATTAGTTCCACCTACTTTTTAACATGCTCTGGATAGTCCAGGTTAGCCTGATCTCAAAAGATCTTGGAAGCTAAGCAGGGTCAACCCTTGTTAGTACTTGGATAGGAAACCACAAGGAAGTTCAGGATTTGAGTCCAGTAGCACCTCAGAGACCAGCAAGATCTTCAGGGTATAAGCTTTTGAGAGTCAAAACTCCCTTCATCAGATAGCTCTGACTCAAAAGCTTACATCCTGAAGATCTTGTTCATCTCTAAGGTGCTACTGAACTCCAAAAGTGAACATGTGATCCCTGTTAGTATTGCTGGTATGCAAAGGTGCTATTCCACTGTTCAAACCATTATGTACAGATACTATTGCTTGTGCAAATCTAGATTGGTTTTATATTGGCTGGATAGAATCCTAATCAACATGACCCTGACCACACACAGTGCATATAAAAACTGGAATTCTCATAGACCAGTGCCACAGCCCCAGTTTCCAGGGACAAACAAATAAGAGCCCAAATGTAGTTAGGATAATAAGTGAGTAACTATTTGCACACCATCTAGCCATCCCAATGTGTTTTCATGCTTCCTGCAGGCTCACAGGGAATAGAACCCGAGCAATGAACTCACCTGCAGAATAACACTGTCAGGTTGGTTGAAGTTGGGAGCACTTGATCTGGCACTGGAGGGGACTTGAGTTGCTGGCCACAAACCCAGGAGTTTTCGCCCACAGGTCAGAACCCTGCACACACAAAAAAGTGGAAGGAGACATTAGGGCTGATACAGGGTCCATAGCTAGCTAGGAATAATAGCCAGTGATTTAAAGCAATAGCCTAGAGCAGGGGTGGCCAATGGTAGCTCTCCAGTGGGGTTTTTTTGCCTACTACTCCCATCAGCCCTAACCATTGGCCATGATGGCTGGGGCTGATGGGAGTTGTAGGCAAAAAAACATCTGGAGAGCTACCATTGGCCACCCCTGGCCTAGAGAACCTCAGTCATCAGCATAAACTACTGGGATTCTTTTCTGTTATCCCACTGAGCTCCTCTGCAACAAAGCCACAGTTGGGAAAGAGCAATTTTATTTCTTTATTTAAAATGTTTTTATGCTCCTTTTCTACCTGGTTGTGGTCCCCCAAAGTGGCACACATAATAACATTAAAACATCTGACCTATTACAAATATTTGAAGTTATAAAATAATTCAATAAAAACACATAAACAATATCAGAACTAGGAAGAAGGGGCAGTAGCTGTTACTGGGGGTATGCCAAACAAAGTTTTAAAACAAACATCATAAGGTCTTAGTCCTCACTGACAGAGAGGTAATACAGAATTGCTAGCCAAAGCTATGGAAACTTAATTCATAATTCATAAAACCAAGCACGGAACAAAATTCAAAATCATTGCATTACATTAATCCCACAAAGCTCTCATTCTACAAACTGGAGTTCAAGTCTTGCTTTCATCCCACTCACATGGCCACTCAAAGCCTATCCCAGCTCACTTTTCTGAAAGGGACTATGATTAAGGCTTGTTCCCCAACAGGATACTTCTGTGCTGCTCAGTCATGCCCTTTTCACTATCAAATCAGCTGTGTGGATCTGAAACAGGAGTTCTATACAACACTTAGTCAGGGGGCCCCAATGTAGGGCCTGTGGGTGCCATGACACCCTCTGACATCTTTTCTGGTGCCTGCTAAGTGTTTTTAGAAAGTAGGTGGGGCCAGGGAGGGCTCTCGCCCAGCATAGTTTCTGATTGACTACTGGAGATTTGATTGGCTGTGTAGATTTTTTTGAATATAATAGCATTGTCAAAATGTCCCATTAAAACTAGCTAGCACATCATGGAAATTCCAGACTAAGAGTAGTGTGGAAGCAATCCAGTACAATGTCCTTGCTGTAAAGCAAGTAATAGCCAACAAATTAGAACACCTGCCCAAGTTACTGATCCCATATAGACATCCTGGATAGGTAACGCTGTTTATTCTCTGTGGAGCTCCCTATATTCCTTCAAAGAAGCCACAAAAGCAAGTTTACATACTGCCTAAAGTTGAAAAGAGGTGTGGTAACCCAGCCCAAGGCCTCTGGATTCCGGCGCTGCTTATTTGTCTCTGAAGAGCTCCCAGGAGGTGGGATTGGAACAGCATAGAGAGTGGCTGTCAAAAGAGACTCCCGTGGCAGACGGTTCACTTGAATTGGAAAGCAGATCCTGAAAGAAGTTACAGCAAATTAGTTAGTTCCCTCTACGAGTCAAAGCCTTCTACACAGCAGTTATCCTATTCACCATTCATAAAAATCCAATGAGGCAAATCACTATGATTTTCATTTTCTTGGGGTTGGAAAACCATGCCCAAGGTAAAGTTTTCCAGGTCTAAATGCAATACTTTATATAGCGAACCACTTTGGCTCTTGCTTCCCTTTAGGAATCACATGAAGCTGCCTTATCAGATCATTGATCCATCAAAGCCAGTTTGGTGTAGTGGTTAAGTGTGCGGACTCTTATCTGGGAGAACCAGGTTTGATTCCCCACTCCTCCACTTGCACCTGCTGGAATGGCCTTGGGTCAGCCATAGCTCTGGCAGAGGTTGTCCTTGAAAGGGCAGCTGCTGTGAGAGCCCTCTCCAGCCCCACCCACCTCACAGGGTGTCTGTTGTGAGGGGAGAAGACATAGGAGATTGTAAGCCGCTCTGAGTCTCTGATTCAGGGAGAAGGGTGGGATATAAATCTGCAATTCTTCTTCTTCTTCTGTCTACTCAGACTGGCAGTGGCTCTCTAGGGTCTCAGGCAGGGCTCTCTATGACCAATTTCACACTCAGCTTACCCCACAGTCACGTTCCTCTTCTCTGCGCAGCGTCTGTCGAATTTCCCACTATCTGCATTGGAGTTACAGGAAGTGTTGCAGCTTTCGCGCAGCGAATGGAAACTGCTAAAAACCAGTTTCTGTTCGCTGTGTGAAAGCCACGACACTGCCTGTAACTCCGACGCAGATAGTGGGAAATCTGACAGACGCTGCGCAGAGAAGAGGAACGTGACTGTGGGGTAAGCTGAGTGTGAAATCGGTCATAGAGAGCCCTGCCTGAGACCTTAGAGAGCCACAGCCAGTCTGAGTAGACAGTACTAACTTTGATGGATCAATGATCTGATAAGGCAGCTTCATGTGATTCCTACTTTTTAGCTGTTTTACTGCAAAGGAACTTCAAGAACAGAATGGAGAGAGAAATTTCTGAATTACAAATTATGAAACTTGGAACAAACACCTCCCCAGTACTGAACAGGGATATTGGTTTTTTATCTCATTACAGATGCTAAACCCACTCTCAGTGAGTATAGCTATACATCCACAGTATTCCAATGTGTTTCTCTTTTAGAATTGTGTATCAGAATAATTATTTGTATTGACATACTCAAAATAGGGATATTGACTGTGTATCTCATTACATATGCTTTACCCATTTTCACTATATTTTATTGTATTCCTTTTTCCTAAGGCAAACTAGAATTATGTTTACATGTTAAAAAGTAAATTAGGTGGACAAGAACATCACTATCCAATGCATTTCTCTTTTAGCTGTATTGACACGCTCAAACAGGGACTTTGGTTGCTTATCCCATTACATATATTGAACCCATCTCCCATTGTCACTGACAATCTCACATTTTGACATACTACTGTTTTGTTGCTTTCGCATGCTCATGCTACTCAGATCAAAGGTTTGCTCAATTTGTTAATTTTACTGCATACTGCTGTTTTGTTGCTTTCGCATGCTCGTGCTACTCATGCAAAGGTTTGCTCAATTTGTTAATTTTATCTGCATACTGCTGTTTTGTTGCTTTCGCATGCTCGTGCTACTCGTGCAAAGGTTTGCTCAATTTGTTAATTTTACTATTCTGTCATTGTACCATTTTACATTCTAAACCAGATAATTTTACTTCACTGTCATTGGTTCTTAAATCTGTACCATGTTGCATTTTGGGCCACTGCCTACCAGCTATGTATAGCTCTGCTTAGCTATGTATGGCTTTGTTCACTGTGCTGGATTCCTCGTCTGATGAAGTGTGCTTAAGAGCACATGAAAGCTTACATTCTTTAAGAAAAGGAAAGGTCCCCTGTGCAAGCACCAGTCGTTTCTGACTCGGGGTGATGTTGCTTTCACAACGTTTTCACGGCAGACTTTTTTACGGGGCCATTGCCTTCCCCAGCTTTTTACACTTTCCCCAGCTTTTACACTGGGTACTCATTTTACCGACCTCGGAAAGATGGAAGGCTGAGTCAACCATGGACCGGCTACCTGAATCCAGCTTCCGCCGGAATCGAACTCAGGTCACGAGCAGAGAGTTCAGACCACAGTACTGCTGCTTTACCACTCTGCACCATGGGGAGGCTACGTTCCTTAAAGACTAATACGTTTCAGAAGCTTTTGATTAGTTGAAGCATTAAATGCTAAATTCCGTTGTGCAGGTGCAGCAAAGACAAGTGGCCAAGTGGCATCTACCAGGGGAACCCAAGAAACCCTGCCATAATGAAACTGCTATGGTCAATAGGCTTTGGAGAGGGGGGTAAGGCAGCCACACAATCCCATACCTCGCTCTGTCAAAATCCCGCAAGCTTGAACTGCAAGGGGAACTGTGATGCTCCTCATCACCATGAACAATCTTCAAGGACTGCCACTCTCTAAAAATGTCAGCTCCACTTTAACTGCCTTTTGCAGATTTTATTTCCTGCCAGCCCCACAGCATCATCCAGCCACCTAAAACACTGCTCCCCATGTGCAAGCACACAGACACATATCCAGTGCTTGCCTCTGCCATGTGTAAAGCCAGCACTGAACCTTACCCCTGCATCCCTCACTTCAATTCAGACTGTTACATAAGGCAGCACTTGCATGCAGGGTGCCTGGGGAGCATGCTTGCATTTCGGCATCACCTCTTATGTAATCCCCACCCCATGTGTAAGTGAGCACATTTGGTGAGTCAACCAGCAGCTTTCTACAGGTGCCTGTGCCCATGGGCACCTTCTCTGAGTTGCCAGCAGGTCAGCTCAGCTCAGGGAGGTGGGGCCAAAGAGATTCTGCCTGTCACACATGAACAGCCAGCCATCTTTCCAGCAGCCCAGACTGCAGAGGTAGAAGCTCAATGTGCTCTGGCTGGATGAGGAGGTGGCGGCAGGCAGCACAGTCTGGTCCAGCACCTTAGCCAAGGTAAGCAGGCAAGCCCCAAAGGGCCTGGCTGTGCAGATCTTGTGGTCAAACCAGCTCTCCTTGCCCATTACAGTTACCAATTCCAGATGGACAATCACTGGAGATCTGTGGGAAGACCCTAGGGAGGGCCTGTGTTTGGGGAAGGGAGGGACCTCAGCAGTGGGGTATAATACCCTAATATAGGCCCTTCCAGTCCATATTCATACTGTTCCCCCCCCCCAGTTGCTCATCAGACAGATAAGAGCCCTGGATGGGACAGTCTTGGCCCCCGTGCCTTATGTTTGACATGTCTGCTCTATAGTCTCAGGCAGAGGTCTTGCACTTTACCTACTCCCAGATCCTTTAACTGGAGATGCCTGGGACCTCCTGCATGCCAAGCAGATGTTGTCATTTCCAATGTGAGTAGTATGTTTCTGCAAACTCTATGTTCCTCACCTACCCCAGGTCCCTCCTGGTATTCTGTCTCTAGAAGCTCTCAAAAACCTTCAAGCCCAATAATAATGAGTGCAAAAAAAAGTGACGGTAATATAGCAAGAAATAAGAGGAAATTGATGGTGATGTGGTCCAGATTCCCCACTGTAACTGTGAGTACAGTAATGATAATTAACTGCCTAGGAGCTATTCTATCAGAAATCCTTCTCTCTCTCTCTCTCTCTCTCTCTCTCTCTCACCTTCCGTTCCAGCCCAGTCCTCCTCAGCAATTGCTCTCATCCTATATTGTACATTTATGAGTTTCATTCCCATCATTACAAAACAGCAGCAGAAGAAAAAAGAGCAAACTAACAGTGCAGGAAACTGTCCCCCCCACTACTATCATACTGTTATTCTATAAGACATACTATAGTTAAAGCAAATAGATTTCTGGAAAAAGGTTCAGAAAGTAGCAACAGCCAAAGCAAAATAGGTCATGCTGAAAAACTATCACTGCTCTGACTTTCAGCATCTCATCTGAACTCCTGCTGCATGGCAATGGAAGGGGGGGCAGAAATCCCACAGCAGTGACACACAAGCATTTGGCTCAAATCCCTCTTGGACAGGGAAAAGAAGTGGGTTTGTCCTCCACATGCTGCGGGAAAAAGAACACAAGAGGGACTTCCCTTTCTCAGGCACCGAGATACAGAAGAGAAAAATTACTCAGAAGGACTATTACTCAGAAGGAAGCAATCAGGGAAGCACCAGTGCCAGCCTGTAGAAACAAAACTGGGGATCACATTTTTCCAGAACTACAGACTATGTTATGGTACAAATTTCTCTTCCTACACATTTTGCAATTATTATGGGTCCTTAAGAGTTTCTAATTAGGGCACTGTCTGTAAGGGAGTAGAACACATGCCAAATAAAACAGCTGAGCAGCTGCTTCATTATGCAGTCCCTGAAATAAAATGCTACTGTCTTCCTTTACTGAAAGATACTGACTTGGTCAAGATCATTCTATTCACTCCATGGCAGAAGAAAGGACTAAAGCTAGAGTGGTTCCAGTTCAAAATCTGGCTAGTAAAATTCACTGGCTTTGAATTTGTAAAATGAGACATATCAAAGCTGTTTTAGAAGTTACACCTTCCCCACCCCAACTGAAACTTTTCCTCAGATACCTAACCGAGTAACTCAGTAGTGAGCATAGTTACACAGTGGCAAGGAAAATGATATTCCACACATACTCAGCATTTTTTTAAAAAAAACTTCACATGATCCACAGGTGAACTGTAGCATCAAACTCAGACTTTGGTAGGGTTGCCAGCCTCCAGGTGGAACCTGGAGTTTTCTTGAAATTTCACTTTATTTCCAGATTACAGAGATCCATTCTCTTGGAGAAAAAAGCAAGTTCAGAGGGCAGACTCTGTGTATATCATGCTGTCTTTAAGAAATTTAAGTCACAGAATAACATCATAGATCCACTGAGTTTTCTCTTTTCCCCACATTCTCACAGCACCACCCCAAACCTCCAGGAATTTCCCAAGCCAGAGTTGGCAACCCTTAGCATTAGAGCTAAAGTTCATTGAGTCCCAATTCAAACAAACCCAGCCAGTAAGACTCCATTTGCAAAACTGCCGCATTTCCAAAATTTCCATCCAGGGTGTTCCCATCTGGATGTGAGAGAGGGAGGCAGAACACTAACCTTGAACAAGGGGTTGTCCCTTTCCTTAAACCTCCTCCTTAACAGGAAGTGCCACCAGCTGGCCTCTCTGCCAATCCTGTAGCAGTAACAGAGCTGAAGAATGTGCCAGTTCGAGAGAGTCTCATACCCACGGAGAGATTGCCCAAGGTGCGTTTTCAAATCTCTCATGACTGAATGCCCTTTTCACAGATAAGCAAAGGACCTGTGGAAGCAGCTACATGGTGGATGCATTCAGGCTGTCCCAGTCTGAAGTATGATCCATCTTGACTCGCAGAACAAAAAACACTCACACCAAAAGAAGTTTAGGCCACAATCTCCATGTTGCTTTGCTGTGTCTCTCTTGACGTTGACTCCTCTGACAACTTCTAAAATTATCCCATTCCCATCCCTCTTTCTGTTGGCCTAGTAAAAATGCCAAGTGTCATTGAAGCTCCAGAGAGGACAGCAGGGCTATTTTTGGATCAGGTTCCCTTCCCCCTCTCTTCAGCAGCTACACAGAACACAACAGCAAGCGCAGGGCTAAGAGAGGAGAACTAGCCCTCACTCATGCTTTGGAATCCAATAACCATCGGAAGTTATTGTGTCAAGTTCTCAGATTCAGACTTCTGCCTGTCCAGACATGGAAGGCATACTTTGTGGAGCCATAAAAGCTATTCGAACCAAGTGACAGTTTACATAGCAAATCAGGCTCAACTTCAAGATATACAAGTCAAGTCAGAATTCCTTCAACTTAACTTGTTTTCTGGCAGCCACAAATAACTTACTCTCCAAGTACTGCAGAATTTGATGTGAATCAGGACCGTGGTGCTGTACTCCATGAAGCTCCTGCTTTACCCCACCCCATGCCATTTTCCAGATCCAAGGCCCTTTGCAGGGCTGCAAATGCATGGGACGAACAGCATCTTATTGGACCATTTCAGCTTGGAAAAACAATCTGGGGGGTGGGTGAGACTGGAGTGACTAATTAAAATACTGTTATGTTGTTTGGCTATTTTCCACCACTTGTCTCTCAAAATCCTTCTACTGCTTTGCTGCAGTCTGGTATGATGTTTTTAGAAGAGTTTACAAAGAGCCTTTGGATATGTGTGAACACAAAGAACATTTTGTATGTCCTGGCCACACTGGCACCATTTTCCTTACCTCAACTCCAGCTCTCCATCATAGGTTTGCTTGTTTTTTAATGGAAATAGCTAGATCCGTATAGGGTAATAACACTGTACCAATTGATTGCAACAAGGTACTGGTTTACAACTTTTTTTTTTTTAGTGCTGCTTTCTTTGCAGAACTGTAAGGGGGAACACAAATAGTTTCCATATGGTCCCTTATCATACTTTTAAATAAAATTAAAGTTGAGAATTAGTATATTGTTATAACTATACAAGATCTAGCAATTTCTGATTTTGTTTTGTTTTTTAAAAATCCTGGGGGGAAAGGCCCTCCTGTCAAGGAGACCAAAGGCAAGGAAAATACAGGAAAAATTTCTGTGGGTGCTTCATTACCATTGGGGATGCCTCTGTATTTGCATCAGCAGCCACAACTACAAAGCAAATTGTCTGGTCGCCACTCCTCAAAAAGGATATTATAGCATTGGAGAAAGTCCAGAAAAGGGCAACTAGAATGATTAAAGGGCTGGAACACTTTCCCCATGCAGACAGGTTGAAACGCTTGGGACTCTTTAGCTTGGAGAAACGTCGACTGCGGGGTGACATGATAGAGGTTTACAAGATAATGCATGGGATGGAGAAAGTAGAGAAAGAAGTACTTTTCTCCCTTTCTCACAATACAAGAACTCATGGGCATTCGATGAAATTGCTGAACAGACAGCTTAAAATGGATAAAAGGAAGTACTTCTTCACCCAAAGGGTGATTAACATGTGGAATTCACTGCCACAGGAGGTGGTGGCGGCCACAAGCATAGCCACCTTCAAGAGGGGTTTAGATAAAAATATGGAGCAGAGGTCCATTAGTGGCTATTAGCCACAGTGTGTGTGTGTGTATATATATATATATATAAAATTTTTGCCACTGTGTGACACAGAGTGTTAGACTGGATGGGCCATTGGCCTGATCTAACATGGCTTCTCTTATGTTCTTATGTCTCAGTATTAAAGCAGCCCAGACTGCATATCTGCAGTTGACATGAATAAGGCAGCCATGGCTGAGATGCCATAGCAAAGTTTCCTTTTGCGTTTACAGATATTTTTATTTTCCAAACACTACTGACTTGTTGTATAGAACAGTAGTGAATTTTTCTGCTGAAGTATCTGCATAGCTGTCTCCAATACATATGATAGTTCTGCTCCTCAGACCAACACCTACTAGTTATTCCATTCTGTAAGGTAGTTGGGATGGTCACAGCTAGCAGTAGTGTTTTCTTTTGTTTTTCAGTGGCTGCTCCTGTTTTATCAAAGGTGTATGGCAGGTGTCCACTTTGCCAAGATTCTGCTAATGCAATGCAGAATTATTCAGGAGGGCTTTTGACCCCACAACATTTAAATATATAGGTTTGTTAATTTTTATAAATGTTTAACTGCATACTGTTTTTATCACTAACCCACCTTGAGTCTGTTTTCAGAGAAAGGGAGGCTAAAAATGTGCTGAAACAAACACATGTAAAAACAACTCCTTTAGGTTATATGTATTTATTAGTAATAAGACCCATTGTAGCGAGAAATACAACGGGCACTAGAAATTTGCTATGGGTGAGTTCCATAGCCTTGGGGGGGTGGGGCTGGGGACAGAAGAGAAAGATAGAAGGAGGCAAGGTTTGTTGAAAAGGCAGCTGTTGGGAAGGCAAATGGAGAAAGTGGAGAAATGTGGGGTAGGTTATCAGAGAAGGGGGTATCTTGAGAAAAAAGGGATGGGGCAAAAGAGATGGGGTTATAAGAACATAAAAGAAGCCATGTTGGATCAGGCCAATGGTCCATCCAGTCCAACATTCTGTGTCACACAGTGGCCAAATACACACACACACACACACTGTGGCTAATAGCCACTGATGGACTTCTGCTCCATATTTTTATCTAACCCCCTCTTGAAGCTGTCTATGCTTGTAGCCGCCACAACCTCCTGTGGCAGTGAATTCCACATGTTAATCACCCTTTGGGTGAAGAAGTACTTCCTTTTATCCGTTTTAACCTGACTGCTCAGCAATTTCATCGAATGCCCACGAGTTCTTGTATTGTGAGAAAGGGAGAAAAGTACTTCTTTCTCTACTTTCTCCATCCTGTGCATTATCTTGTAAACCTCTATCATGGCACTCCGCAGTCGACGTTTCTCCAAGCTAAAGAGCCCCAAGCGTTTTAACCTTTCTTCATAGGGAAAGTGTTCCAACCCTTTAATCATTCTAGTTGCCCTTTTCTGCACTTTTTCTAATGCTATAATATCCTTTTTGAGGTGTGGTGACCAGAATTGCACACAGTATTCCAAATAAGACCACACCATCGATTTATACAGGGGCATTATGATACTGGCTGATTTGTTTTCCATTCCCTTCCTAATAATTCCCAGCATGGCATTGGCCTTTTTTATTGCAATCGCACACGGTCTTGACATTTTCAGTGAGTTATCTACCACGACCCCAAGATCTCTCTCTTGGTCAGTCTCTGCCAGTTCACACCCCATCAACTTGTATTTGTAGCTGGGATTCTTGGCCCCAATGTGCATTACTTTGCACGGCCACATTGAACCTCATCTGCCACATTGATGCCCACTCACAACAGATCCCTTTGGAGTGCCTCACAATCCTCTCTGGTTCTCACCACCCTGAACAATTTAGTGTCATCTTCAAACTTGGCCACTTCACTGCTCACTCCCAACTCCAAATCATTTATGAACAAGTTAAAGAGCATGGGACCCAGTACTGAGCCCTGCGGCACCCCGCTGCTTACCGTCCTCCACTGTGAAGACTGCCCATTTATACTCACTCTCTGCTTCCTATTAATTATCCAGTTTTTGATTCACAAGAGGACCTGTCCTTTTACTCCATGACTCTCGAGCTTTCTAAGGAGCCTTTGATGAGGAACTTTATCAAAAGCTTTCTGGAAGTCAAGGTAAACAACATCTATTGGGTCTCCTTTGTCCACGTTTGTTCACCTCCTCAAAGAAATGCAACAGGTTAGTGAGGCAAGATCTTCCCTTACAGAACCCATGCTGAGTCTTCCTCAATAACCCGTGTTCATCAATGTGCCTACTCATTCTGTCCTTGATAATGCTTTCTAGCTATCACCTCTGTGTATTTATTTACTTACAAGATTTTTATGCCACCTTTCCACCCTATCAGGGCTACCAAGGCAGCTATAAGAAGTGCATACACAGTCACATGTGATGTATGCACACGTCTATGTGCATGCAATGGAGATCCAAAGACCATAAACAGCTTCCTGTTATGTGTGCAGAAGGCAAAACTGAAACCAGTATGAAGGGCACACATTGTGTACAAGCTTTTCTCCTATATATACACAGAATTATACAAATCAGAGTTGGAAGGGATTTCCAGGGTCATCTAGTCCAGCCCCTTGTACAACACAGGAAATTTACAAATACCTTCCCCACACACACATACACCCCCAGTGACCCCTGCTCCATGCCCAGAAGATGGCAAAAAAGCAACAACTCCAGGATCTCTGGTCAAACTGGCCTGGAGAAAATTGCTGACTGATCCCAAACTGGCAACCAGCATTTCCCTGGGCATATATGAAAGGGCCATGAGAACTAAGCACTGACGCAACCCTTCCTGTCCTCCCTCTCATGATCTGCCTAAGTTCACAGAATCAACATTGCTGTCAGATGGTCATCTACCATCTGTTTAAAAACCTTCAAAGAAGGAGAGCCCACCACCTCCGGAGGAAGCCTGTTTCACTGAGGAACCGTTTTGTCGACCTTCTGGGCCAACAAATAACATCTCTGCACCATCCTTTACATGACAGCCCTTCAAGTACTTGAAGATAGTGATCATATCACCTCTCAGTCATCTCTTCTCCAGGCTAAACATACCCAGCTCCTTCAACCTTTCCGCATAGGACTTGGTATCTAGGCCCCTCACCATTTTCATTGCCCTCCTCTGGACACACTCCAGCTTGTCTATATCCTTCTTAAATTGTGGTGTCCAAAGCTGAACACAATTCTCCAGAGCAGGAGTGTCAAACATGCAGCCCGAGGGCCTAATCAGGCCCCCAGAGGGCTCCTATCGGGCCCCAAGCAACTGGCTGTTATCTGCTTCTGTCTCCTTCTCTCTTGCCTCTTTCTGCATCACAGCTTGCTTTGCCAAGCTTGCTCAATTGCACAGCTGCTAGAGCAAAGCCTCTGTTTTCTCCATTGGTGAGGTTCCTCCCTTGGGGAGGAAGGAGGGAGGAATAGTTTGCTTTGCCAGACAGCAGAGTTATCGAGTCAAGTCTCTCTTCCTTCTATCGGCTGAGGCTCTTCCCTCACCTGATCCCCTGGGGAAGGAAGGAAAGAGCCTGAGCTTCCTTTGCCCAGTTTCCTGGATCGCATGAAAGATCGCATGAAAGCACCTTTAAGACCAACGACTGCTAATGTTTTAAGCATGTTTTATTTTAAGTTTTTAAAAAATCTTTGGTTTGTCTGTGTCCTTTATAAAGTTTGTAACTCCGCTGCCTGGTATTACATTTTATGACACACACAGCCTGACCTGACAAAGTCTCACTGAGTCAGATCTGGCCTTCTGAGTTCAATACCCTTGCTTTAGGGAGGTCTAATCAGAGCACAGTAAAATGATACCATCACTTCGCATGATCTGGACATTTATACTTCTGTTGATACAAGTCCAAAATTGAACATCACACTGCTGACTCATGTTCAGTGTATGGTCCACTAAGACCCCTAGAACCTTTCCGTACATACTACTGCTGAGACGAGTTTTCCCCATCCTCTAATTATGCATTTGATTTTCCCTACTTAATTGGAGAGCTTTATGTTTATCCCTGTTAAAATCCATTTGTTTTAGCCCAGTTTTCCAATATTATATTAATTTGGCAAACTTATGTGGGAAGTGGTATTTTCACATTATATCATATGGGAGAGGACATCATTTAGAGCAAGTCAGGAAGTTTAAAGAACGAGCAGTTAGTACTGAACCCCAGTTCAGAAGGAACCTGTGACCAAAAGGAAGCCCAAACATTAAAAGGACTCATCAGTTTATGGGAAAACATCCCACTGAGAGCTAGTACTTTGAAAGAGTTTTGAAAGAGAAGACTACCACATTTTACATTTATTGGGATATGTTTTTCTGACTACACTGACTACACACAGCTAGGAAGCATTAATTTCCCTTTGTGATCACATCCAACTTTGTTCTCTGTGGAATACTGAGTGGGGGATTTTTTTTCTTTTTTATGACCCTTCTACACCCATTAAAACTGAACTGTGTGCCTTTACAGGTCCTCTCCCACCTCCTCTTTGCCAACATGATATACCAGATTCCATTTCTCAAGCCATTTCTTCACTCTCTTTATATCTACTCCACCACAGATAAGAGACATAAATGGAAAGACGCCTTACTGCTGGTCCCAGATGATAAGATGGAAAAGGTACTTGTATACATGAGCTTTTCTGGTTTGCAGAGGGCTGCATAGCTCCTTTCCACCATGGCTGAGGGAGCAGGAGAGGTAGAAATCTTCATAGCTGTATAAAAGGAAAAAAAGGCAAAACCAGAAAATTCTTCTATTACACAACATGGGGAAGAAGAGGGGGGGGGGGTGTTTGATCTCAGAGAGACTGAAGGAAGGGGCTGAAAGCAGCCTGCTGTCATTCTTAGTGGCAGCCACACAGCAAAGAGGAAGAACATGAAAGGGATACTTTGACTTGATTTATTTCATACTCAGCAGCTGATTCACTGGTGAGAAAGTGTTTTAATCCCAAGCAGCAGCCCAACCCGATTTCCCCCAAGGGGAATAACTGAATGACAGACAATCCCCAGATGGCCTTGGTCTGGCCTACATACACAAGTCTTGTTAGGCACTTAGGGGTACCCTGACTCGGTGGATGGACCCAGCAATAAAACCTTTTGTCCCCAGATGCCTTATAAGACCTTTCATCTGGACTGGGGGGAGGGGGGTTGGAAATAGAATAAGGAAGCATTGGTTTAGCATCTGGATCATAACTGAAACTTTGTCTCCTAAACAGAAATCCAGTAATTTCCAGCTCAGACTGCTGATTAAGGGAGAAGACTGGAAGAGACTAGTTGTCCCACACTGACAGATTAAGTATGAGATCTTCCCTTAGGCTGTTCACTTTTGGGAGAAGCTTTTCCTGCTTCCTTCCCAGCCAGCTGGATCGACATATGCCACTTAGAATACCATCACATGGGGCTCTGTCAGAAGGGCCAGCCATGTGACAGGTGCCAAGCGATGATGCAGAGAGGGCTACAGGGCAACAAAGGTCAGGCCAGGCCTGGATTTCCCAGGCTCATGTTTTGTTTAGAGTCACTCACTCACTGGAATACATTAAGGATGGAACAAAGGCAAGAGGTTCCTGGAGGGTGGCAGTTAATGTTACCATAACCTCCCTACTCCCTCCCACCCCCCTCACATGTTCCTGCTGCTGGGGATGTGGATTACCAATGGGCACCTCCCAGACATTGCCTCCCTGCCTTTAGTGAAACACAAACACACAACCAAAGGCTGTGGACAAAGGAATATCCCCGCCCTGCCCAGACTCCTCATTGTCCCTACATCCATTAAGTGATTTCACTCCGCCAACAGTCATTGATTGAAAGAGCATAAGCCCAGGCTGAGAAGCAGCCATCTGTCACTGTCTATGGGGCTGAGCCAGGAAGGCAGAGTGCCGAGACCAATGGACTCTCCTAGTGCATTCCAGCGAATTTGAACAACATTGGGGGTGGGGGGCAGAATGCTGCTTATCCAGATCAGCCACTCCTAGCCTTCCCCTGGTCCCATTCCTCATGAGGAATTCTTCCTTTACAATATTAAGTCTTTGCTACTTTCCTGATTTTTAATTCTGCATTAGAGGGGGAAGTGTGTGACTATGGGTGGTTTGTGAAATTTTTTTGCTCTCTCCCATAATATAAGGCCTCAGGGACACCCAATGAAGTTAGAGGGTGATAGATTCAGTAAAATATTTATTTCCGTACCACTAGTTCTGATGCTTGTGAGAAAATTCAGCTGTTGCTGCTGTTCTTTGCTTCCAAGTTTCCCTTCCCAATTTCCCTACCTAAATAAGATTTAATAGCTAACATTTCAGGTATGCCATGCTGTATACTGTAAGATCTCCAAACCCAGTACAGGCCCACATTGAAGAAGAAGACTATAGATTTATATCCCACTTCTCTCTGAATCAGAGTCTCAGAGCGGTTTACAATCTCCTTTATCTTTTTTCCCCACAACAGACACCCTGTGAGGTGGGTGGAGCTGAAAGAGCTCTCATAGAAGCTGCCCTTTTCAGGGACAACTCTTGTGAGAGCTGTGGCTGACCCAAGGCCATTGCAGCAGCTGCAAGTGGAGAAGTGGAGAATCAAACCTGGTTCTCCCAGATAAGAGTCTGTACACTTAACCACTACATTGCTGGGCCACTGAAATTTGATCAGAAGCATAAAGTGAGGGGGGGGCAGAGAGAAGAGGCAGATATTTCTAGAGAATAACACCAGAGAAAAATGTTGTTGCTTACCTTGCAGCCCAGGTGATGGGTATGCGATGAGCGGCATAGACTGTGAAGGAGAGGGGACACGTAAGGAGTCGGGCCTCTTGGCTAAGATAATACTTTCTGTTCCCATGTATCACAGTCTGGAAGTCTGCATTGAATGTGTTGCAATAGAGCTCCACCAGATCCAAGATGGAGGCCGTCAAAGCCTCTACAACCTTCTCTGTGGAGAAGAATATATGTGAACTTAAAATCCTAGCATTCAAGCTGAGGAATCATGGAATTAGAGAACAGTTTGGAAATCCCCACCTCCAAGATCTTTCTCCACAGGATTCTATAAGAGGCCTGACCAAGCTAACAAGCACATGCACATACCATCCCCTTTTCTCTTTAGCTGAGTCTCTGCTGCTCTCAGTCTTCTGTGCTTCTGAAGCATATTTAGTCTTCATTAGGTTAAATCCCCCATTTTATTAATTTACAATCATATTTTCCTGCATGCCTGTGGAGTACCCTGAATATGTAGATACCCCTATTGTTTGCTGCTTTTGTGATTGGCATAGGGGCCTTCCACTTTACTAGCAGATATAGTGATGTCCCTACATAGTTTCTACATGCATGGAAGATTCCTCTGACTATAGATAAGCCGCATCAAGTTTAGTCCCTCAAACTACTAGCACATCATGGATGTCCCCAGTTAGCCCTCTTGACTTTTCCAATTGTGGCATGCCACACCACTTAACACCAGATTTCTATGTCAAGAAAAGATGGATTGTAAACCTTGTGGAATCTTGTATAACTATGCAAATTAAGACACTTATTTATAGTTTATTTTATATAACATTCTGATTCTGTTAGCTGTAGGAGGAACAATTACTTTTCTAAGGCATGGGGGAATCTGCCTCTGGTCCATCACAAATATTGCTTATATTCCCATGTTGGCTTCTGAGGTTTCCCTAGGCTTATTCTACATTTTCAAGCCTGTCCTTGCACTCGTGAGGACTAGAAACTGGTTGTGAGCATCTGCCACACCACTGGTTGGGACTAAAACATTCTCCAGAGCTTCCTCATGGGGGTGTCAGACCAAAGAAGGGAAGCAATTAACAGCACCCTAGATCTTCCTCCTCTCTTTTCATACCCTACCCCTTTAGCCAGTGGGCTGGCAGGATGGCTAGCATGTCCTCCAAAGCCTCAGTTCCTCTCTGGGTTATGCCTACCCCTTCCTCTTCCTGTTTTCTCTAAGGGTTGCCTCATAATCCTGGCTTGCTTGGTGGGAACTATTGCCAAGGTGGTGTGACTGAGTCAAATCGGCCTCCAGTCTTGCCCTCCATCTCCTTTAAATGGCTGTCTTGCCTCCCCCCAGCCAGCTGGGGTCAGCACATTAAGGCTCAGGGCTGCTCCATGTAGTGGCTGGCTGTTCCTTCCTGTTCTGGCCCTGCTGGGTCAGGTAGGCTGCTGGCCTCTTGAGCAGGCATGGCTCCAGTGGACCTGCCACCTGGAGGGTGGACTGTCCTGCTGTGTCAGCTGGCAGGGGTAGAGCCAACTTGTGCTGTATACAAGTCATTGCCAGGCAGGCTGCTCCAGATGGTCCTATCCCATCACCTCAGGTAAATGGGAGGCCCTGGGGCTACTGGCGCTATTGTAGTTTTCCTGGGTTGTGGAACAGAAAGTACAGGAAAGTATTTTGGTGTATTATGTGCATTGCGGGTATATGTGAGTAATACATGCATGCTAGGGAGGCCATGTCTCTTGTTTCAGTGAGAGACTTCTCAGCCTCCATCTCTTTTGCCTGCCATCTCTTGACTGGGTGGCAGAAGAAAAATGTTACAAAAAGATGTTCTGCTGTCAGAAAATACCTGGAAATGCCATCAAGCTCTAGGAACACAGTATCATTTCTGGTATTCACTGGAAGTAACATTGTACCATCAATGCACTGTCTTCTTCCTCATCCCTCTCCTGCCCCCACTGGTGCATGCTTATGTGTATATGTACACAGCTTTGGCTCCTACTTCAGCTTCCTTCAGTTATAAGAGCCCCCCATGATTTACCGCTATATAGTATCGACAGGCCTAATGGCTCCTTGGACTTGTATATGCCTGACAAACGGTCACATCTGAACTGGCTTGCATTGCAAACAAGGATTAAAGTGTGCTTTGCAATTGAATGGCAAATGAAAACCACAGTTGGTTGGTTGGATGATGTTTTTTACAAAAGCAAATGTTGTGCTGGAGGGGGAAATCTTCCTCAAGGACTCTTCAGACTGATTAATGAAATGCCAAACTGTGTGTTAAATCTGTGTGATAAACGGTTCCATTTGCAACATGTACATGATAGATTGAATGAAAAACCAAACTTTGTGAAGGCACAACTCAAACCTCAATGTACTTACATCAAGATACTAAGAACTATATTCTGTCCAAAAATTAACCCCATTTCTTTATCTTCATTAAGTGTACACAACTGGAAGACATAACTCAAAGCTGCAATAATACAATTTCTCTAGCAGGCACTATGCTATGAGGTCATGAACAGCTTGGCGGATCAGTGTTTTGAAATCTGCTCTTAATTATTTTATGCCAACATCTAAAAAGATTTGACGTTGGGCCTTTTCTATTAAAACAGTTGCTATTAATACACCTAATACTACTAACAAAAGCAGTTCAGTAAATATCTATACACAGTAATTTAGGGTTAAAAGTAAGTGCCTTTGGGAGGTTGCTGAAATAAGAGTTCCAGGAACTCAGTAACTATAATAGAAGAAGAGAAATTACCTCTATTTTCCCTCAAGGCCAAAACGTTTGGATCCTGTTCAGGAAAGAGAAACCAGACTAGAACATTTTCATGACAATCAGAAATGGAAGCAACTCCCCAAGCCAACCACTTTATATAACATGCTCCAGCCACATTTCCATTCCCAGCACTTACAGTTCACCCAAATGAGGGGAAAAAGCAGAAGCAGCTACGTTTCCCCAGGTTTTTATATCCACAAAAATATCAGCTGTTAGAAGCAGAATAAAGTCTGAAGAAAGGGGCAAATTCTATTCAAACGAAGTCTCCTTTTTCTTTGAGGAATTCTTCCTGAGCATAAGAAATAGGAAAATTCTTCCAATAAATAATAACCAGCCCATTTTAGCAAAGTGTTGTAACAGAATTTAGCAAAGACTGGAGGGAAGCAAATATGAGTTTTGCTCCATTTTCAGTTACTCCTTCACCCTTCTGTTCTTTGTTTGTTTTACCCAGCATTTGGCCTTCCATAGTATCTTTCTGCATTAGCAAGGAAGGATAAATGACTGATCTTTAAACCACTTCAAGCTCCTTAACATTCCAAGGATCAGTGATGTGTGTGATGGCTAAACTCAAGCATCATTTCTCTGGCCTCAGCAGCAATTTGGAATGCTCTCCAGTGCACACACACACACATATTCCCATCCTATAAACAGTCTCATGAGTCATGAAAGAAAGATGTCTATTTTATTTCTGAAATTACAAATAGACCATAACACAGTAATATGCCCTAAAAATCCCTGGCCTCCTGTGCTTGGGGCTTGCTTATATGTGCATCCTTAACTGAAAATCCCAAGAGAGGAGTAGCTGATCTTGCTCCCTGCAATGCAAATTATTGTTCAGAATGTTGATAGCCCCCCCTTTCCCATATAATAGGTCCTCAAGACTCATTCAATCTCACTCCTCCCCCACTGAGAAATCTAGAACATGGTGCCATTGCTATGATGATGGCACATAACTCTTTGTCTTTCCCATCTAAATTAAAGGATGAGACACAAAATCAATTTAAGTGCAAACACAAAACCTACAGTGACTAAAATATGCTTTTGTGTTCTTCTCTGCATCTGTCCTGCATTAATAACATACACAAATGGCAAAAGTAGCATGAAATAGCCGGCTAAGTATGATTCTTAGACAGCATCAAGTTCAAAACACATAGCCACAGTAGTACTTGTCATTTCTTATCCAGTCTGTAGTAGAGGTAAAACTGTTGTCCTCATTCCCTTCTATTTAATTTTGTCATTCAGAGTAAATTCTGTTAGGGAAATTCTGTTTGAAATTCTATTTCTTTATCTCAAACAGTGCGATGGATCATTGGATCAAATAATCATTGAGAGGCATTTAACATGAAAAAGCAAAAATGTATTTATTTCTACAGGGAAAGGGTACTGGGAGGTGAAAATAACAAACACTACAGAACTGCATGCTTAAACTAGAAGATCATGTGCTTAATGGAGACTACTTCCTCCTTCTTCTTGACCTCTCTGCCTGAACAAAGGAAGTCACCTGACTAACTGACCAAACAGACAGAACAGGTTTTCCCTCTTCTAGACCTTGATTGATAGCAGTCAGTATCTTCTTTCCAGGTCATGCAGACAACAGGGAATCAAGCACAATGTTAACCCTATAATGACTGGAACTTTAGAACCTTGCAAAGGACATACAAAACAGATACATATTTCCAACACCCTTTCTCATTGCCTAATGTGCAAGTCATTATACATTCAATAGTCATTACTCATTATTCACTGTAACATTCACATCAACTAGGTTAATCATTTCACGTAAACGTTCAAATCTAACACAAGGTAATGGCTTAGTAAGTATATCAGCTACCATAGCTTCTGTACAACAATATTCTATCTTAATCAGCCCCTTCTGGTGTAGATCTTTCACTAGCTCACATTTAATACCAATAGATCTACTTCTGGCTGTTCTACTTTCTCCTTTACATATAGCAATACAAGCTTGATTACAATAGGTACAGGTTCTTTTATATTAAAGTCTTTCAGCAGATGAAAAATCCATTCAAGTTCACTGCAGGCACTGGCTGCTGACACACACAGCTTCTGCAGCAGATTGTGCCACTATAATCTGTTTTCTGCTAGTCCATTCTATGTCCATTTCCGTAGAAGAACAAGTATCTACTGGTCGATCTGTAATTGCACGATTCTTCTGCATAGTTGGCATCCATGTATCCAACTAGTCTGGGATTCTCAAAAGGTTCAATGATCAATCTTAAATCCATAGTCCCTTTTAAGTATCTGGCAAGTTTCTTTACTGCATTCCAATCATGATGATTAGGTGAACTTTTCTGCTCAGTATTCCGACAGCAGCTGTAATATCAGGTCTGGTAGTTTTACTCAGGGACAAGAGTTTTCCAATAGCTTCTCTGTACTTTCCAATGTCTTTAAGTGGTTGACCACCCTGAGCTCTCAGGTATGCAGGTTCAAGAGGTATCTTAGATTCTTTATAGTCTCTCATGCCAAAATATTCTATAAAGTCCATAATCTTTCATCTTTGGCACAGTTGAAAGGTTCCATCCTCGAGTCTCTCAATCTGTATTCCTAGATAGTGTTTAATATCTCCAAGTCTTTTGACTTCATCCTCTTTGTTCATCTTTTCAACAATGTCAATGTCCTCTTTATTCTTGCAGCTCACAACCAAATCGTCAACATAAACCAGAATGTATTGATAGTCTACATCTTTAAGTCTAGTGTACATGCAGGGTTCAGCTTTCCCTTGCTCAAATCCTTGTTGCTGTAAGTAGTCCAGTTATTTTGTCATACTGGCTTTTTGCGGCTTGTTTCAAACCATACAGTCCTTTGTTGAGTTTGAAAACACAGTTCTCTTTGCCAGGGACTTGAAAACCTTCAGGTATTTCCATATAGATTTCCTCTGATAGCTCATCATTAAGAAATGCTGTCTTAATGTTTAGGTGCTCTACAAGCATATTTCTAGTTGATGCCACACTCAGTAATGTTTTAAGTGTAGCACTATTGATAACTGGTGCAAAGTCTCTGAATAATCAGTTCCAAATTCTTGTGCATAGCCTTTGGCTACTAGCCTTGCTTTGTACAAGTCTATAGTTCCATCATCTCTGTACTTTATTTTGTAGACCCATTTGCATCCAACAGGCTTTCTTCCTGCAGGTAGCTTTGTAAGAGTCCATACATCTTTTTCATAAATGGATAGTATCTCTTGTTCCATTGCTTGAATCCATTTCTCCTTTTCTTCATTAGGTAAATTGCACACTTGTTTCCAGATCTTGTGTTTCACCTCTTTAGGTTTCACAGTCTCTATAGATCTCACAGTGACACAGTATCCATATTTCTGTGGTGGTTGCCCCTTTTGTGCTCCTTTCTGATCGTCTTAAAATGAGTGAAGGTTCTATCGCACCCTGCGGCGCAGTCCCCATTTCTCCTTCTGGTTCAGTAGAGTTTTCAGAAGGTAGACCTACCGGTTCACCGGTGGTCACTACAGGTAACCAACTATACCAATCTTCAGAAGCATCATCAGTAACCTCAGGATCAGATTCAGGTACACGGGGTGCTCTAGGCAAATCACTGTCATCCACAAACACAACATTACAATGTTTGGTCTTATTCAGCTTTGGATCATAGATTCTGTAGCCTTTTCCCACTGAGGGATATCCTACTATGAATGCAATCTCAGTCCTTGCATCAAGCTTCCCTCTATTTTCTCTAGGAACATATGCATAGGCTTTTGATCCAAAATTTTTAATATGCTTAAGTTCTGGCTTCTTGCCAAACCAAGCCTGGAATGTAGTAATTCCTGTTACTTTTGAAGGTATTCTATTGTGGATATACACTGCTGTATTTACAGCTTCAGCCCACAGGCCTTTAGGTAACCAAAATGCATGAGCATTGCTCTGGTCATTTCCTGTAACACACAATTAAGTCTTTCTGCACTCCCATTTTGCTGTGGAGTGTATGGGACAGTCACTTTGTGTTCAATCCCTTCTGCTTTCAGAAATTTCTTAAACTCAGTATTGCAATATTCACCATTTCCATCTGTCAGCAAACTTTGAGGTACACGCCCAAATCTGTTTTTAACCATGGCAACATATTCTTTAAATTTATCAAGAGTCTCATCTTTTGATTTGAGCATATAGACAGTGCTATCTTTTGTCTTTGCCCCTGTGAATACTGAGAAAAATTTATTTCTCCCAATTGAAGCTTTTATAGGCCCAATAACATCACTGAATATTGTCTCCAAAAACCTTTCATTACGCACACTGCTTTTTCCAGTGAAGCAAGGTGTAGTTCCTTTTGCTCTCAAACATCACATCTTTCCTTGGATTTATCACAATGCACAGCATCAAGTCCACAATCCTTTAGCAATTTCTCAACACTCTGCATGCTTCTGTGTGCTAACTTTACATGCCAAGCATAAACACATCTTTTATGGTCACACTTTCTGCCTTCAGTCTGGCAAACAGTCTTTCCCACAACATCAACAGCATCAGACTTTTCATTTAAGTCCATAATATAATGAGCCCCATTTCTTTCATCCATTTTAAAACTAATTCCAGAATTCTTCTGAATAATTTCACCATCATCTCCTTCATCAAGATATACAGCATAATTATTTCTTATAAGCACTTGGCTTGAAAGTAAATTCTCAATTCATTCAGGTGCCTAAGCTACATTTTTCAGTCTTACTGGCATTGAATCTCCATCAGTGGTAAGCAATTTCATTTTGATCTCACCCACACCACAAACTTGTAAGGGTTTCTGGTTGGCACCTATTATTTCAGGTCTCTGACTTTCATCCAACTCTGAAAACATGCCTTTATATCGACAAATACATGTAGAAGATCCACTATCAATCAAAATCTTCCTCTTTCACCAATAAAATTCACATTATTAACATGCATGGTACTTTCTCTGTTCCTTTCTTTGTTCCCACCTGGGCCACGTGGCTTGGAAAATTTCTGGTTTAAAAATTTCTGGCTGCTATTATTTCTATGGCCACGAGATGGCACCCATGTTCCCTCATTTGAAACATGTGCTTTAAAATTGCTATTCCTTTGTTCAGCAGCAGCATCACAATTATTACAATATCTTGCGATATGGCCTTTTTGCCTACCTCTATGGCATATTATATCTCTTCTTGACTTATTCCTATACTGTGGTTTCAGGCTTAAAGCAGACATAGAATCAGACAGTTCAGTGTCCTTGTCCCCAGATCTGGAGCCCGCTTCCTCCTTGCTAGCATTTAACAGGCCTTCCAGACTCAAATCTTTTTCAATCCCAAAATCATCTTAATTGGCTTGCAAATACTGGGTAGAGCTTTCAATATAGTTGAGATTAAGTCTCGTTCTGCAATAGCCTCACCAAGCTCCTGTAGTCTGGACTGCATGCACATAAGTTCCTTCAGACGTTTAATCACATTCTCCCCTTCTTGCACTTGAAAACCAAATATTTTGCCCTTTAAATCATGAATAGTGCTTATCCCAGTTTTGTTATATTTATCTTTAAGGCATTCAAGAGTGTTTTAAGAGTGTGCAATTCAGGAATTTCATATGCCTTAATAGATTCTAAAATGAGCGTTTTAGCAAAACCATCGAGCCGTTTAAAATTTGATTTTTCTTGCTCATTCTCAGGGGGATTTCAGACAAAGCTCTTTCAGTTCCATAAATCTCAAGTCTTTGCGTTAGGAGCGAGAGCCAGAGTGAGAAATTATTCTTAGTTAACTTCAGGGTACTAAATCCTATCACTGGTAGGTTACTCAAGGTACCAAAACCAAGATTTGCAGTAGCTGTTCCTGAAGATGTGGAAACAGAAGATCCAGTGGCTCCTCTCTCTGGGTTCGACATTTTTCACAGTAATCAGGCAGGGCAGGGTTAAAGATTCTTCCTTCCTCACTGGAGAGAAAAGGCGGCTGAATGTGCGTGTGCGTGGCTGCAGCAAGGCTCTTCCAAGGTCTCCAAAGTAATCCACAGAAAAAGGGTTTAAAAGCTCCAAAAATTCTCTTTCTAGCACATCTGAGCCTTTTAGACAAAAGTAGCAGCATTTCCAGATTGAGACAATCTGAATTCAAAGCTCATTTAAGTCAGAACGCTCTCAGTAATGGCAAGAGAAAAAAAAGGCGTCGTTTTAAAATTGAGGCTTGTCTGCACAGCATAGCAGCCTTTTGCCTATTGCTTTCTAAATGCTCTCAAAGGTGATTCAGATTAAAAAAAAACATTTAGGGTTCAAAAAACAGTCCATACTATAAGCTACCAGCTTGACAGCAAAAACCAAGAACCATCTGATCTGCTATCAATTTTGTTAGGGAAATTCTGTTTGAAATTCTATTTCTTTATCTCAAACAGTGCGATGGATCACTGGATCAAATAATCATTGAGAGGCATTTAACATGTAAAAGCAAAAACATATTTATTTCTACAGGGAAAGGGTACTGGGAGGTGAAAATAACAAACACTACAGAACTGAATGTTTACACTAGAAGATCATGTGCTTAATGGAGACTACTTCCTCCTTCTTCTTGACCTCTCTTCCTGAACAAAGGAAGTCACCTGACTAACTGACCAAACAGACAAAACAGGTTTCCCACTTCTAGACCTTGATTGATAGCAGTCAGTATCTTCTTCCCAGGTCATGCAGACAATAGGGAATCAAGCACAGTGTTAACCCTATAATGACTGGAGCTTTAGAACATTGCAAAGGACATACAAAACAGATACATACTTCCAACAAATTCCACTTCCCTCTGTCTTTCATTCTTGCTTCTTACCTTCTGGATCTTGGGCTGCATGCGAGATGGACAGGGTGGCAGCTGATTCAGGGCACCTGTGATCTCCTGAGACTCCACGGCAGCTAGAGCACTGCAAATGGCCATGACAGACTGGATCACCCGCTCGGCCTTCAGCTGGAAGTCTCCCTGAATGGGGAATCAAACAAGGGCCTGTGTCTCATGGCAGCAGCCAATGAAGCAGTTTAGCCATGTCAGCTTGCTGACTATGAAGAACCACATGTGGAATGCTGGTAAATCAGAAGCAAAAAGTTCACATGGACAATTAGGGTGACCAGGATGCTAACATTTGGATACGAACACAGGAAGCTCCATGTTTTGCCTCATCAGAGAATAGTACCACTCTCCATTTAAAGTCTAGTTGTTCTTAAGAGTCTGGAGGAAATGGATATAAACTACAGAACAAGGCAGTCCGGTACTGAGAGATGAATTTTCTTTGCCTAAATTATTCTTGCCACATTTACTTGCTGCATGCAGCCAATTGCTCAGGCAAGGGGAAAGCATCAAATGGATCCCAACAGCTTAATTCTGCATGCAAATTACTTCATTCTTCACACAAGGCATGTGTGGAACTCACTGTCACAGGACAGCTACTAGCTTAAATGACTCTAAAAGAGGATTAAATCAATTCATGGATGACAAGGCCCTCAATAGCTAATCACTGTGATGTCATTATACCTCTGAAAGCAACATGAAGAATATTTAGCCTCTGCTTCTGGGACTTTCAAGGACTTCTGATTGGTCGCCATGGGAAACAGAACACTAGACTCAATGGACTTTGATCCTGAAAGTCTCTTCTTATGTTTTCAGGCTCCTTGAGAATATGCTTTACCATTAAGGTTATCAACTCTGGGTTTGGAAAAACCTGGAGATTTAGGGGGTGGAACCTGGGAAGAGTGAGCTTTGGGGAGGGGAGGGACCTTACTGGTATCCAATGCCACAGACTCCTCCTTCCAAAGCAGCCATTTTCTTCAGGGGAGCTGATCTCTGTCATCTGGAGAATAGATTTAAATCCAGAAGATCCCCAGGCCCCACCAGGAGGCTGGCAACCCTACTTACCTTGCCTCTGATCTGGGACCCAAAAAATAATGAAATCCCCCCCCCTCCCAACACACAAACAAATTATTAAGGCTGCAGTCCTCAAAATATTTCTCCTGAAATAATGTTAGTGACCCAAGGGAGAAGTTGTAAGAAATCTGAAGTCTGCTAACAGGTTGAGAAATTTCCACTTCTTTTATCCTATGCATTCCTTCCTCCTTTGCACACATGGGGAAAAAATTAGGTGCTACCTCACGCATATGCAACACCCAAAATAAACAAGTGTGAAGATGCCTCCAAAACACTGCCCAGAATTTAGCTTCATGTTTGACAACTGTCACTGAATAATTGTTGAAGCTTAGGATGTGCTTGTTCCCTATTTAATGCATACCCTTTGCTTGTTCTAAACTTTGCAGTCTAAACTAGAAGCTGGCCTGACTACTCAGAAAGCACAGTCCCAAAATTCCTGGTGCGCTTGGCTAAAGCAAGCAAAAAGAAAAAGAAACCTGCCAAGTCAAACAAATCTAGGAGCTTCTGAAGGCTTCACTTACCCATGAAGCCCATTCACCAGTGTCTGAAGGGACATGGTCTATATACCTCGTCTGCTTACACTTGCCATCATCTCCAAAGCAAAGAACTGGCTTACAGAAAAAAAGGATTTGAGGAGACAGCTGAAGATGCCTCTCAATTGATTTCAAGCATGCCATAATTCTCAAATTACTAATTGCTGGAATGCCAACAGTAAGCTTTCTGGAATCTAGGATTTTGTTGGACATTGCTGGAGCCTTCCACCAAAGTAATTCCAGACTGGATGCCTCAGAATATGCAGATAGAATTGCCACTAAGGGGCAGTGTGGATTACTGAATGCAAACGCTATAAAGATTGCAGATAGAGAGCTTGCTCCATCAAAAGAAGAGTAGTAGTATTCTGTTACTTAAAATGCAAACAAATTTAATCCTAACTAATTTTTTGTGGACTCTCGTCCATGAAAGATTATGCCACAATATATCTGTTAGTCTTTAGAGTAACACAGGACAGCTGTAGACCTATTTATTTATTTATTTATTCTATAATTTATATCCCGCCCTTCCCACAGAGTGGCTCAGGGCGGCTCACAACAACGACCTACAAAATGCATTGGACAGGAAGTATGAAAGGGAGAAGTTGTAAGAACAGAAGATGGTGAAAACTGGCCCTATGATTCTCCTAACTGTATAGCCCTCAGTTGCTTAATGGAGCCACACTGGGCTCGACTGAGGCTGAGGAGGATGCCAGTAGCTGTGCCAGGCCACAGCAGAGGAGGATGTCAGGCTCATCTCCCCTACCCAGACTTTCAACTCCCCACTCAGACAGAAGAGGAATCCCTTCCCCACAAGTGTCACAGGTCCCCACCTGTATTTCTTTATTTATAAGCATACAAGCAGAGCACAGGTGGAAGCAAAGAAGTACTCCCACAGGGCTACAGATGTGCTACCTCACATCATATCTCCAGAGACAGAGTCTGTACCCCCACGGTGCTGTAATTGTCCTATAGCTCTCTGTGCTGCTCTGTCTCTTCCATAATCTGAACTGCTGTTTCTTCACACCCTCACACATCTCAGCCCCCTCCCTTCAGTCTGCCAAGCCCTGGCAGGTGCTTGAATAGAGTTAACTCTTAACAATTAAGACCCACTGAGGTGAAACCTACATGATTATTGCGGAGTTTTACCATTATTTTTGTCATAAACTCTAGTTCCTCCACCCCCAAGTATACTGCTCATGCATAGGATGGAAGCATTCACAACAATATGAAACCTTCCTTTCAGTGCTGGTCAGATTCAGCTTCAAGCAAAAGGAAGACCTTGCAGCCTAGTTTAGCAAGCAACAAAAGTCTCTTGCTTAACTTTCTTTCTTCTTTGCTTCACCACTCATCAAGTCTGAAACCTACAGTTTAATCTGTATTAAGGGTCAAGCAATCTGGAACTTTCCAAATGGAATATTGTCTTCTGCATCTATAGACATTAGAAACAACCTTCACAACAGCAGATAAAGTGCATGTGTGTGTGTGTGTGTGTGTTTTAACTATACTTGTCCCAAGAGAAACTGAAAAAAAGAACAGATTAGCATAAGAACTGCCAAGAATAGAACCCAGGGATCACTTCACTACACACAGTTTGTTTTCTGCTCTGACTGATAGCTATTGTTGCTGTGCAACTCAGCCTCTTGGCTGCAGTCCCAAACATACTCGTGGCTGGCAGTCTTCACCTTGTTGAGAAATCGGACTCTCATGAAGTATTCAAGACTGGAATGAGGAAGAGGAGAAGCAGGCAAGCCCTTTACTGTCAGGTGAGACAGGGAAGGGAAAGGTTCAAGTAGGGTTCAAGTCATTTTTCATTTTACAGGCAGGCCCAACCCTAGAAAAGCAGCATAACCCTCTTCTCAGTTTCAAGCAGCAAGCAAAACACAATGTCAGCAATACGGCCCAAAGAAAAAGTGTAATAGAGAAAAATATTGCAACATGTTGTCAATTAGAAATGTAACAAAATTTACCATTTCAATAATATATTGCCTAGCATATCAGGTGTTGTATTATCCTGTAATTTCAAGGGGTTTTTTTTAAGGAACCAGGCAGAGTTACTGTAAACCTATAAGCTTCTTACCTTAGTGCTGGGTAAGGGAGACAGTTCACCTTTAGGGAAGCCATAGTAGAAATGGGATTTGTGACCCAAAGAACATATCAGCAGAGTCATACACATACATATTTCAGACTCCTATGCTAGATATTATTCTAGATACTGTACATTAAGACGTGTCCCTTCTGGACTTTGCCAGCCTGTCCTATCCACTACAGCATTATTCCCAACACTGCCCTCTCACCTCAGCAGCTAGGAATGCATCCACCTCATTATGAAAGGTGTCAAAGAGAAGGCTCAAGGCCTGCCTGTTGGGGAAAAAAGAACAGAACAGCTCAGTAAAGAAACAGAGGAACAGGATGTCATACCTGCTGCATGTGAAAGATCTCTGCTATAACCTCTGTTCTAGTTCTCACCAGACAGCCTGAGTGGTGGCAATGCAGCTGATCCAAACCAATTCTGGATCTTTTAAGTTGGCCTTTGTTAGTGAGTTCTAGCAGGTCTGTTCCATGACAGTTGCACAGAAGTTGTTTCCCCCAGTCTACTTTAGTTCCTGACTCGTCTTTACCTGCTGATGGTCTGCTTGATCGGCCTCTCCTGGAGGTGAACATAGTGGTTGAGCGTGGAAGGACTCTGATCATCATTTGGCTGCAAAAAGGATGACAGTTGTTTAAGTGCATTCAGTGTCTCTGGTGGCCGAACTACCTGTGAGTAGACAGTACTAATAGTAACTTGGTAGACCAATGGTCTGACTCGGTATAAGGCAGGCTCATGTGTTCCCATTAACACTGCAATTTTCTAATAAAATGTGACTAAAATGCATGGTATCTACATGAACAGATCCCATTAATATGAGATGGGGATGGGCACTGAATTTCTCCCTGCTTCTCCCCCTTTAAATACAGTTCCTGCTAGAAGTCTAGATCCATGTTAATATCCATTTCAGAGATTACATCTTCCCAGGCATATGGATTGTTCCTGCAAGTGATCCTATCATTACAGCAAGCTCCCTTCCCCTTTTGGCCTGTTTACCAGTTTGCAGTTGTTTGCCATTCTTAGTTTTTCTTTTGCAAATCTGATCAATAATTAGAGGCAGGCTTTGTAGCAGGTCATGCAACAGCTGGTAGCACCGCTGCATTGCTGATATGAAATGTAAACACCAAATACAATTGCAGGTAACCAGATATCTGGACATATTGTTAAGACTGTGATCCTTTTTCTGTAATATGGTAAACATCACAACCTGATCAGGACAACATCACAACATCCTCAGTTTTTATTTCTATCACCAAGAGACCAGTATTTTCCCCACCCTTCCTGTCACCTAGGGTTGCCAGCTCCAGGTTATTAATTATTATTATTCATTGGATTTTTTGTGCAGGGCTCAAGTTGGTTCACAACAATTTAATACAATATTTTAAAAAAATTAAAACCACAAATACACAATAAAACTTTCCATACATTTAAACATTTTGAAACAAGATGGCAGTGCTACCATTCTGTCATGGGGGGAAAGGGAAGGGTGCCAGGCAGATGCAACAAACCATTGCTGGTTTCAACCAAAGGCCTGGTGGAACATCTCTGACATGCCCTGCAAAGCTTTAGCAGATGAGGCAGGGCACAGATGTCACTTGGCAGAGAGTTCCACCAAGCTAGGATCAGGGCAGAGAAGGCCCTGGCCCAGGCCAACTTTAAATCTGATCTGGTCCTCCACCAGCAACCAATGCAGTTTGCGCAGCACTGGATGTATACATGCTAAACGATGGAGTCCCTTTTTAAGGACTCACACTGCCTCATTTTGTACCAGTTGGAGCTTCTGGGTCAGTTTCAAGGATAGCCCTACATAAAGCAAGTTACAGGTGACCATTGCATAGATTACTGTGGCAAAGTCAGAGTGAGACAGATATGGGCCAGTTGTCTGACTTGGCACAGTTGGAAAAATGCCTGCCACACTACATTAGTTGGGAAATACCTGGAGATTTGGGAGGTGAAGCCTGAGGAGGGCAGGGTTTGGGTAGGGGAGGAACTTCAGTGGGGTATAATGCCATAGAGTTCACCTTCCAAAGCAGCAATTTTCTCCAGGTGAACAGATCTCTGTCACCTGCAGCTCAGTCGTAATCCCAGGAGATCTCCAGTCACCACCTGGAGGTTGGCAACCTTAATGCCACTGTGCTGTCAACGTTATATGGAGCAGAAATTTCATCAGAACCAGCAACAGCAGATAGCCCATCCAGCTGGTAGGCAATGCCTCTGTCCCCTGACCAAACACACTTTGTGCTCATTGGCAAAGCAGGTACTCACTGTCCGAGCCAAGTCACTGTGCACAGCCTTCCTCTTCAGCAGCTGCAGCCGGATGTCAATGTCAAACTTCCTGCAGTGCTGGATGTATTCATGGCTTCCCAGCGGGTGTTTGCTGAAAGGATCCAAACAAGTTTTTTTTTAAAATCCCTCTGAAACCAAAAGCTCCCCCCCCCCCCGCCCATGTATAGAGGCTCCTGCAGGCAGGAAAGGTCTTTGAATTCACTGTTTATTCAATAGCCTCTAAAATCCTGCAGGCAGCACAGCAGATGAGGAATATCCCAGATCTAACAATAGTTTGTCTTGGAGATATGGGTAAGCCAAGTCATCTTTATGTGTCTCAGTTTTTCTCCCAAAGAAACAGCAATTGGCAATTTCATTTCATGACTGAGACTAAAAGAGTATGCTTTTTAAACTATTCAAAAGAAACCACAACAGAAGTGACAAAAAATGGAATGCACACATGGAAGGGTCTGGAAGGAAATACAATCTTTATAGGCAGCACTCTTAGTTTTGCACAGAACTGCAACAACAAAAAGGAATCAAATTGAAAAAGTCTTTTGGAAGTAGGTGATTTATTTACTTTTATTTCACTTCAAACCCAGCTTTTTACCCCACCTTTCTTTCCAAAGTGGTTTACATTTGTCTCCTCCTTTTTATTCTCACAACCACCCCATGACACTAGTGTTTATGGGGGGGGTTTCAATTTAAAACATTTGTATACCCCTTTTCCACCAGTCAGGGACTCTAAGGTGGTCCATGTAAATACATTAAAACATTCAGTTCTGCATTTTAGGTAGGAAAAATCCAATACATAATTATAGGACACAGAAGACTTGTCTCAGCAATAGTATGTACAAAAAGGATCTAGGTGTCTTAGTGAACCATACACTGAACATGAGTGAGCAGTGTGATGTGGTGGCTAAAAAGACAAATGCGATTTTGGGCTGTATCAACAGAAGTATAATGTTCAGATAACATGAAGTGATCGCTTTATTTTGCCCTAGTTAGACCTCCATAGAGTATTGTGTTCAGCTTTGGGCAGCACAATTTAAGAAGGATACAGACAAGCTGGAGTGTGTCCAGAGGAGGGCAACGAAGATGGTGTGGGGTCTAGAGACCAAGTCTTATGAGGAAAGGTTGAAGGAGCTGGGGATGTTTAGCCTGGAGAGGAGATGGCTGAGAGGTGATATGATCACCATCATCAAGTACTTGAAGGGCTGTCATATAGAGGATGGTGCAGAGTTGTTTTCTGTTGCCCCAGAAGGCCAGACCAGAACCAATGGGCTAAAACATAAAATGAGTTTTAACAGGAATAAATGTAAATTCTGCATTTAGTTAGAAAAAATCAAATGCATAATTATAGGATGGGAGAGACTTGTCTTGGCAATAGTATGTGCGAAAAGGATCTAGGGATCTTAGTGGACCATTCACTGAATGTGAATCAGCAGTGTGATGTGGTGGCCTGTATCAACAGAAGTATAGTGTCCAGATCATGGGAAGTGATGGCATCACTTTGCTCTGCTCTGGTTAGACCTCACCTAGAGTATTGTGTTCATTTTGGGGCACCACAATTTAAGAAGGGTATAGACAAGCTGGACCCAATCTGGAGAAGGGCAACGAAGGTGGTGAGTGGTCTAGAGACTAAGTCCGATGAGAAAAGATTGAAGGAGCTGGGTATGTTTAGCTTGGAGAGGAGATGACTGAGAGGTGACATGGTCACCATCTCCATTTACTTGAAGGGCTGCCATACAGAGGATGGTGCAGAGTTGTTTTCTGTTGCCCCAGAAGCCCAGAGCAGAACCAGCAGGTTGAAATTAAATCAAAAGAGTTTCCGGCTCAACATTAGAAAGAACTTCCAGACAGAGCGGTTCCTCAGTGGAACAGGCTTCCTCGGGAGATGGTGGGCTCTCCTTCTTTGGAGGTTTTTAAACAGAGGCTAGATAGCCATACGACAGTAAAGCTGATTCTGTGAATTAGGCAGATCATGAGAAGGCAGGAAAGGGTTACATCAGTGTTTAGTTCTCATGGCCCTTTCTTACACACCCAGGGAAATGCTAATTGACACTTTGGGATCAGTCAGCAATTTTTCCCCTGCCAGTTTGGCCAGGGATCCTGGAGGTTTTTGCTATCTTCTGTGCATGGAGCAGTGGTCACTGGGGAAGTATGCCTGTGGGGAAGGTATTTGTAAATTTCCTGCATTGTGCAGGGAACTGGACTAGATTCCCTGGAGATCTCTTCAAATTCTGTGGTTCTTTGATTTGAACAGCCTGAGATTGTGAGACTGGCCCAGGGTCACCCAGCCAGCTTCCACAGCGGAACAGGGATTCCAACTTGGATCTCCCAGATCCTAGTCTGACACTCTAACTACTGCATCATCACCTTAGCTCACAGGTCATTATCTGAAGAGCCCATCTAATTCACTCTGCACTGTAGTCCCTCTTTCGCTCACATCCTGCCAATACAGACTTTTTAAATACCATGTGCATGCAAACCAAAACCTGGACTATGCTGAACTCAAACTCTGCTTGCGTTCATGATAAAAGGAAATGCAATGGTGAAGGGCAGTCATAACAGGAAAACTGGCCCTTTCACCTGCCAGTCCAAAATGAAAGGTCAGTTCTTATCTCAGCAGAGCCTACATCCTGGCCCTGGACCGTCACAGCTGCCATCACACAAGTAAGAAATCTACAGAGCCAGGAGGCATGGGGTGCTCTGTTTTTAAAGGGAAGAAAAATGTACAGGAGGAAAAAAAAGCCTCAAAGACTGGAAAAAGAAGATAACAAAATCTTCTAGAAATGCTAACTGTGCAAGCTCTCTAGAAAGACTCTGAATTCATGTTCATGAAGTCCTGCAAGTCATTTTTATGTGGGCTGATTTTTAATGATGGGTAACTTTACAACATTTAATCCTGATGTCTTATTTTATTATTCAAAGAAGTGCTTTATTGGATTTCAGCATTCCTGCTTGCTAAGCCCGGAAGACACAATGGGCTAGAAACCCAGCTAACTAAAGAACAAGCCAACGCATAAATAATCCAGGCCAACACATCCACTAGGCTGACAGGACATTTGTCCAATGGTTGAGCATTCTGGGTGTGCTCTTTTCCTGTACAATGAGAGTGACTCAGACACCTGATATTTTAAAATAGATGTTTTCATTGCATTAAGAGAAAGGGGTGATCCATTCATCTGGTTCTTTATCCTGGAAAACAGGCATGTGCTATAGAGCTGCTCTCAGCTCTATAACCAGGACCACTTAAATTGAGTTCAATAAGTTGAACACCATGCAGGGAAGCATCTACATGTTTTATGAAGGACTTTTCTGCTTAAGAGGTCTGAACTTTACCCCCTGCCTGAGGGGCACACGGGGAGCAACTCAGCAGGTCATGCAAGTTCAAGAGTTAACAGGACAAGGGAAATTTTTGTTTATCTCTTGGATGTGAATTATAGTTCCAGTATAAGGGAAATCTTTGGTGTACCAACAACAGAGATCAATAGAAAAAAAACCTGTGTCAGTATCAAATGAATACAAATAAAGGATATGCAAACTTCAGGCTATACCCTATAAAAGGGCACTCAGCTACAGGAAACTGTTCCTGTAGGAGAACAAGAAAACCATGCCCACCATAACATAAGAACATAAGAGAAGCCATGTTGGATCAGGCCGATGGCCCATACAGTCCAACACTGTGACACAGAGTGGCCAATATGTGTGTGTGTATTAAGAGAAAGGGGTGATCCATTTGGGGTCATTTGACACACATATATATATACACACATGTATACATACATGCATACATACATATACACACATACACACACACACACACACATATATATATATATATATATATATATATATATATATATATATATATATATATATATATATATATACTGTTGCTAACAGCCACTGATGGACCTCTGCTCCATATTTTTATCCAATCCCCTCTTAAAGATGGCTATGCTTGTAGCCACCACCACCTCCTGTGGCAGTAAATTCCACATGTTAATCATCCTTTGGGTGAAGAAGTACTTTCTTTTATCCATTTTAACCTGACTGCTCAGCAATTTCATTGAATGCCCACGAGTTCTTGTATTGTGAGAAAGGGAGAAAAATACTTCTTTCTCTACTTTCTCCATCCCATGCATTATCTTGTAAACCTCTATCATGTCACCCCGCAGTCGACGTTTCTCCAAGCTAAAGAGCCCCAAGCGTTTTAACCTTTCTTCATAGGGAAAGTGTTCCAACCCTTTAATCATTCTAGTTGCCCTTTTCTGGACTTTTTCCAATGCTATAATTTCCTTTTTGAGGTGTGGTGACCAGAACTGCATACAGTATTCCAAATGAGACCGCACCATCAATTTATATGGGGCATTATGATACTGGCTGATTTGTTTTCAATTCCCTTCCTAATAATTCCCAGCATGGCATTGGCCTTTTTTATTGCAATCGCACACTGTCTTGACATTTTCAGTGAGTTATCTACCACGACCCCTCTTGGTCAGTCTCTGTCAGTTCACAACCCATCAACTTATATTTGTAGCTGGGATTCTTGGCCCCAATGTGCATTACTTTGCACTTGGTCACTTTGAACCTCATCTGCCACGTTGACGCCCACTCACCCAGCCTCAACAGATCCCTTTGGAGTGCCTCACAATCCTCTCTGGTTCTCACCACCCTGAACAATTTAGTGTCATCTGCAAACTTGGCTGCTTCACTGCTTATTCCCAACTCCAGATCATTAATGAACAAGTTAAAGAGCATGGGACCCAGTACTGAGCAATGCGGCACCCCACTGCTTACCGTCCTCCACTGTGAAGACTGCCCATTTATACTCACTCTCTGCTTCCTATTAATTATCCAGTTTTTGATCCACAAGAGGACCTGTCCTTTTACTCCATGACTCTCGAGCTTACTAAGGAGCCTTTGATGAGGAACTTTATCAAAAGCTTTCTGGAAGTCAAGGTAAACAACATCTATTGGGTCCCCTTTGTCCACATGTTTGTTCACCCCCTCAAAGAACTGTAACAGGTTAGTGAGGCAAGATTTTCCCTTACAGAACCCATGCTGAGAATTCCTCAATAACTTGTGTTCATCAATGTGCCTACTCATTCTGTCCTTGATAATGCTTTCTACCAACTTTCCCGGTATTGAAGTCAGACTGGCCTGTAATTTCCCAGATCTCCTCTGAAACCCTTTTTAAAGATGGGGGTGACATTTGCTACCTTCCAGTCCTCAGGAACAGAGGCAGATTTCAATGAAAGATTACATATTTTTATCAGGAGATCTACAAGTTCAACTTTGAGTTCTTTCAGAACTCTTGAATGTATGCCATCCGGACCTGGTGACTTATTAGTTTTTAATGGTGACTTATCAGTTTTTAATAACTGCAGAACAGGAGCTTAAGTACCATTACAGGACTGCAGGCTGTGACAGTCCAATTCATTTAGAAGGGTACAGGAGCCGTCCAATTGCACTTTTGCCTCTGTTTTGCAAAAATCCTTAAATAAAAGCTGGCACAGAAAAATAATGATTTCCTTGTGCTTTCCAGTGCTTTGAAAACCATCTGAAAATGGAATCAGAGAGCTCAAATAATATCACTCTCTCACAACACACATAAAATGAACATTCTCATGGGGAATTTATTTTTATGCACAAAAATCATTATTTATTCATGAAGTGCTGCCAGACCACCAAGAGTTACTTTGGAATTTGTCCAAAATGTTAGACTTTCTAGTGTGTGCAGGTCTCTTTCCCTTTGTTTTTCAGACTGATAACTGTACACTCCAAGCAGTGAAAGCTGAAGCACATGTGGCTTGAGAATAAAGACCATTTGCTAGCTAGCTGCCAGCAAAAAATACTAGAAAACTGTTGCAATGCTTCAAGCCAAAACTTCAGCAATGTTTTCTTAGGGGAAGCTGTCTAAAAGGATGGGTCAGCACTTTGAGGACTATGTTCAGGAACAACACTTTGTCTTCAACTGCCATTTACTCCCTGTGCCACAATGGGAGACAGGTAAAAAAAATCTCTCTCCAGATCAAACAATCTCATCTGTATTACAATATCAGCACTTCTCTTTGTATTTTACATACTGCAAAATACAGGAACAAATAGGATAACTAGAACATTTGTTCTAAAATAGAGAACATGGGGAACACATGCTGCTATTTTTCCTGCTGTATTTTGCCTTTTTCGTTTGAGTGCTGCCAGATCAGGATGCACAAAAGCGACTTGAATCTCCCTCCACCAGCTCATACCTAGTGTGATAGTACTTGTATGTTTCCCTCAGTAGGGCAAATAAGCAGGTCTCCTGCTGTCTGAACCTACAAGGGGTTTGGGCATTCTTCTTTGGAGAAGGGATTAAGTCAACAGAAAACAAAGTTGTCTTCCTTATGTTTCCCAAATGACATTGTTGAGCTATAGGGAAACTTTTGCACTCCAGCTCATTCGACTGGGTTTCATCTAGATGGAGGTACAGTTGGGAGCACTTTTGCTTTCTACATTTGGTACTCAGGGTGCTGCCAAAAAGGGGGCACACAATGTGGGTGGAGAAGCGTCAGGCTAATTTCAATCTACACACAATCCTCTGCCCCACCCCTTCAAAAGCCAGGGTAAGAACAATGAACATAGTAGTTGTCTATGCATATGTCTTAAGTATTGATCAGACATTTCATGCAGTCATATAACTTCTATAGGCATTCAACATGTATTCAAGGTAACACATACAGAGATCAGTCTTATTGTTTTAAGACTTCAAAATAAATGCTATCTTATATAGTCCTCATCCTGCAAGACTTAGCTTCAAAAGCAGAGGTAGACATAAGACAGACATGGTAGCAGACATAAGACAGCATATGCAGGAATAGTTGTACAAAAGCAGTCTATACACAACAGCAGGTACAACCTCCTTGTACCAACTAACATCTCCCATTTCCAAAATCTCAGCCTTCCAGGTATTCAAAAGAAATCAAACGTGTATGGCAGGAATGGCTGTCTTCCTTACCCACCTGGAACTTATACAGATTGCATATTACCCCCTACATAACATTTATGAAAGAGCAGAAGGTTTTTTCAGTAGGGACTGGGAGCCAGAATTCATTAGAAATTGCTGTATCTCAATATTGCTTGTTTATATGAAAGAAAGTTGATGAGCCTCTGTGAACTTTCTGAACTCTGGCTTCCCAGATCCTACCCTTTACCCCACTGGTGAGCTGCACATGAAGCTCATCAGTATATGCACTGATAAGACCAATAATGCCTCTCAGGGCCATTTCAAGTCAGGAAAGCTGCATGGGGGTGGGGAGACAGAAGACTATTCTCTCCCCACATTGCAGTCCCAATCTGAATCAGCACCTGGGTGCTTGAAAAACAAGTTCCCCTGCTCCTGATACCTGACTGTCAATGCTGAAGTCAGGTCAGAGGAACTCCAACTTATGTTACAAATTGTAGTGTATATTTCGGGCTCAAGCCTGAAGATTGAAACAGGTCCACAAAACTTATCCAAGTAAAACTGCTTAGGCACTTTGTTCAAGAGGATATTTGCTAATGGCTGATAGAGGATTTAAATTTCTGAGTCCAAAGAAGGCTTCTTCAGGAGGGGCCTCACCACAGCCTCCTTCAAGTCGTCAGGAATTTCCTCTTCCTTCAAAGAAGCATTAATCATAGACATGACACAGGTCAGCAGCAGTGTTCCCTCTAAGCTGAGTTAGGTTTTTAGCCACCAGCTCACACATTTTTGTCTTAGCTTAGGAAGGATGACCCCAGAGCATGTTTCCCTCAGTAGGAATAAAGTTGCAAATTTATGCAGTAGCTCACAACTTTCATACCAGTAGCTCACAAAGTAGAATTTTTGCTCACAAGACTCTGCAGCTTAGAGGGAACATTGGTCAGCAGTCCTCTCCCGTTAGCCATTAAAAGCTAAGGGCAAGAACAAGAATCAAAGAGGCATCCCAGATGCCTCCTACTGAGGTTGCAAAGAGCATTTTGCCAGTCAAATTCAGAAGGCTTTTGCATTTGTTTAGAGAAGAGGTTAAGGACTGGCTTGCTCCCACACTGAATTGTAACAAGAGGCTGATAACTTTGAAGTAAATAGGAATACTCCTGAGGATGAGCCTATATCAGGATGCTCATTGGGAAGGACTTTTCTTTGTAATATTGTAAGGTTGTACTTCTTTATAATGTGACAAAAGATTTGTATGATTCTTGAAAAAAAAGTTTTACTAAATGTGTTAGCCAGCATATCACAGTGTTTGCTGGCATTTCCCAATGGAGGCACTTGATTGTGTCAGAAAAATGCCTTACAAACACATCAGTGCAAGTTACAGAACAATCGATGCTGGAATCTTCAAGGCTGGATGAAGCACAAGCCCTTCACAAAACAAAAACTCTCAGCTGGATAGCTCTGTGCAAGTGGAATGGTGGTAGAGAACTAACCATGCTTCACCAGAGTAGGGCCAAAAACATGTCACAATCTGTGTCTGGCTATATTCATCACTAGATTTTCTCTATGCTCTAGCAGCCTGCCAACTTAGGGCCAAATGAGATGCAATAATGTCCACTGCTTCAACTTATAATGGCTACTGCCATTTTAAAGTGATTTAAAAATTCTGTGAGGGCCAGATCTTGATGTGGCTTGCAGTGTGGAGGGCTGAAGTGCCCTTGTTCTTCCACCCCCACAACGTTTCAAGTGCCAGAAGAGCCACAGGGAGGTGTGAGGCTGACTGCCTGAATCATCTGTGCTTTCCAAAGATTGACTAAGGCTTCTACGGGAGTACTGGTCTTGTTGAGAGAAAATGCCATACACACTCTCAAGAAATCATCAAACATAGGAGGCAGAATGTCTTAATGAGTACCCTACCCCAGTCGAAATTACAAGTAACACTGAGCCTAAAACTTCCAAATCATATAAGACCCAGGAGAAGGGATTGGACATCCAGATGTTCAGGAATGTCAGAATGAGGAGAGGAATGCAAGTGAGAGCATAGTGTGGCCAAGAAAGCATTATGTGAGCAGTCCATTAGCTGGAATCCAATTGAGCAGTACATCTTAAATCTACTGACCTAGCCATCAAACAGTTCTGCTGAGAGCAAGGATACAGTCACACCTCTGAAGAATTTACAGCCTTTAATTTCTTGCTACCTTTCCCTTATAAAGGCTGCAATCATGAATGTGTCCTTTTCTTTCCATAATCTGGCTTCAGATCCCTTTAGAAGGGGGTGGGGGAATACATGAGGCGCCTGTGGATTCTGGGTTGGCAGTACTATTTCCCTCATCAATGTACATTTTTTATTTCTGTTTTTAGTTAAGGCACATTACATAAAAGAAAGATTTTTCTGCTGATGGCAACATCACAATTTAAAAAATAAAGACTCCTAGAGGCCAAAAAGAAGTACTGCAGCAGTTTCTACTGGTTCTCTGGCTCCACATCTGGGACATTCTCCTCCAGTTACCCCTGGAGAAGAGGGGCTCATTCGCTCTAGAATCCATTGCAGTCCCAAGTAACTTACTACACACATTGTGCAGACTGAAAGGCGTTAAGGGTTCTAGCAATGGTGAAAGTGATACACAGACATTTGAGCCATTAACTGACCCACGCACAACACTTATTGCCTCCCATGAATACAGAGAAGGTTAGACTGCATTTAAGCCACTTTGCTTATTGCTAGGGCCCCCAGAATAGAAGAAAATAGCCTTGAGACCTATACCAACATTTATATCCACATATAAACACAGAAATCAATCTGGGAGGTTTTGTCTCTTGGTCTGGCTTTCAATGCATATGCTGTCTCTTGCTTCTAAGCACGCGTGCGCGCGCACACAATGGTTCTCCACAGAGGTCTCTGTGGTTTCTAAGTCTGTTCACTAACCACTCAGTCACAGTAATAATCAGTTTCCACTTGCCAGTTTGCATTCCCAGTCACTGTAGCTGGACCGCAAGCTCTTAAGATCAAAAACTACAAAGCCACTCTAAATGCCTCCTTACATCATAATAATTTGTCTGGTGGAAATGCAGCACACCGCAGTCAAGAAGAGCAGGTTAAATGGCCTAGATGTTCTGTTATGAATTTGGAATGTTCATTCCTAGTTGGCTGTTAGTGAACCAGTGGGAGAAATTTATTGATTTTCTTCTGTAAAGCAAATGGTTTTTTCAGTTTTCCTCCAGGGGAGATTTCAACTAACACAACTGCACAGTTCTAAAGGGAAGAAACAACAGCCAAAAAGATGAGACATACAATTCAAATATAGATAGTGCACGTTGGAAAGAAATAGGCATCTTTCTCCAGCATGCTAGAAGCAGATGCTTGTATTGAGCAGATGCTACAGCTCTCAGTCTAGTCAACATATCACAAAATGCACCAGCATTAGTTGCTGACCACCTTGACAGCCAAACTGCATTAACTGGAACAAGTCATGGAAACATGGGGACAAAACACATCTGACTTTGAAACATGGTTATTTCAGGATACCATCCTGCTCCTTTCATCTAGGATTATATGACAACTGAAAGGCATGTACTGGTCTCCAGCACATTTCTGTTCAGGTGTCTGTATACACTGTGCCACCTTCATTGATTATCATTCTTTCATAGGACAGGTTGTAAATCATGGGCAACCATGACCTCCAGAGCAGCCTTCTTGACTAATATATCAAAATTATGTAAAGAATCAGGAAATAAAGCAATGCATGTGACCTCAGCCATGTTTCTAGAATGTGCAAAAATAAACCAGTTTATCCACCAAAATCACCCCTTTCGGTAAGAAGTGCCAAGCAATTAGAGCACTGGTGGAAAATGTGTGTGCAGAAAATGAGAGAAACCTGAATGAAGGCTGCATAAATAAGGGTTACTAGCCTGCAAGTCCCAGCATGGGTTCCCCCTAATTTTAGGGGCTTTGATCTGCTGCTACCCCCAAACAGGGACATCACTGTGAAATGTCCCTGATTTGATGACATCACTTCCAGGTGACATCATTGCACCAAGGACATGGCATGGCAATGCTCTGGTTTTTGGGCAGCCTCTATGGTTTTGAAGGCAAAAACTCAGAATATGGTGTGTAACATCACAACGATGTCACTTTCAGGTAACGTAATAGCACTGGGGATGTTGGCATGCGATGTCCCGCCCACTCCCAGAATGCCCCCAAATCCCACAGCTGCAATGGTGAGGGGACCTGGCAACCCTACTATAAATACAATTTATGCTATCATAGCAAAGATGACAAGGTTTAGATTCATAGTCCCTTACAAAAGAATGGTCTCAAACAGAGGTCCTCAACCTTTTTGAGCCTGCAGGTACCTTTGAAATTCTAATATAATGTGATAGGCTCAGCCACAAAAATGGCTGGCAAAGGAGGCAAAACCAATCACAAAATAACATGGAGTGAGGTTATACATAGCTCAAATAGTAACTCTTCAGCATTTCAAGCAGAAGTGTTGCTTAACAATATGGCTTTTAAAATATTTTCTTGCATACAAACACCTTATATTCAGTCAGCTGTGGTAGCAGCTGGTGTCAAAGCAAATTTTTTTTAAATCTCCACTCCAATCAGATCTCCAGTGACCAATTAGAAGCCCTGTTGTGCAGAAGTCCCAACTGACCCTGCCCATTTTCTAAAAACACTTGGCAGGTGCTGAGAAAGGTGTTGGCAGGTGCCACAGCACCTACAGTTGCCATTCTGTGGGCCCCTGGTCTAAAACATCTAGATTCTATTAAATCACTGCAAGAGACACCCTTTGAAGAGTAGAGAGGGGCTACATCACATGTTAGCAACTGGGATAAGACAAGCTAAGTGCTTACATGTTGATGTGATTTAAGAGGGAAAGATTTAGGGTTATTTGAAGAACTCTTCATATTCATTCTCACCCATCCACCCACTGCCTAAAGCCACAGCATTTCTAATCCCACATTTCTTCACTTCACTCTACAAAAACAGCAGGATCTCTAAACCTGTGTCTGCTAAGCACACAGAGAATTCATATAGATTGTGGGATTGAGAATGTATCAAGGAGGCCAAAAATAAGACAAGTAATCTTAACTTTTTTCAAGCATTGCCCACTCACTTTTGCAGGAATTCCTCCAGGCCACACAGTTTGAGCACAAAGTCATCCACATCTATGTCATGTAAGTCATCATGAGTGTAGCACAACGTCTGATAAATGAGCAAGTCCACTGTGGAAGAACCTGCAAAGATATGGAGAACAAACGGGGGCAATATGAGGAACCTCATCCATATTCCCCAGACTTTGCCATCTTGACCACTGATTGTCCTAATGCAATAGTACTTTCTCTGTGGCTTATGGAGAACCACATTTGTAATTACCATCAACCAAAAAATCCACATGACTACTATGTGGGCTCTGCTGGGGAAGGATTAGCAAAGCTCCTGTCTTTTCTCTGCAGAGTTCCTCAGATCTTGCCAACAGCTGCAGGAACCTGCCACATGCTGAGGAGACAGCAAGAAGGCAAAGATAAAAGTAAAAGGGAACTCAGGATTCTCATTTCTGCTTTGGTCACCTCATGAGCATTCCAAAAGGAGGCTCCAAGACAGCACAGCTGGCTTGCTCAGAGCAGGCTTCTGCAGTGGGAAGCTTAGACTTTCTTGTTATCTTTTCTCCTGGCTTAAGGCCCATCATTCAGGTGTGAGTAAGATGGCCCAGTGCTATTCTGACTAGTACCAGGAAGAGAACAAGAAGGGAAGTAAAGGGTGCTCTGGTTTCCCATTGCAGAAGGCTGCTCTGAGCCAGCCAGCACCATTTTGAAGCCTCTCTTCACAAGAAAGCTGTGCACCTTCTACTTTCCTCTCTGCCTTCTTGCTGTCTCTCCAGCATGAGGCACAGCATGCTGCCAAGGTACCCACAGGAGAGCAAGCTGCCCATGGAGAAACAACCATCTACTGTGGCCAGCTTGCTCTTTTCCTGGGTGGTTCCCATGGTGCTGGTAGTGGTTTTTCACTCTCTTCTGTGGTCAGTTTGCTCTCCTCTTGGCAGCTGTTCAGGTGCTGAGATGAGAGGGTAGAGGCTGCAGAGGGATTGTTGGAGAGAACAGCACAAGGCTTGCAGCTTACCCATCCTTCAGCAGAAGTTGCTTCAAGGGGAAAACCATCTGTCACCAGCTTTGCCCACTTTTTTGAAACTTGGGGCAGATGCAACTTTGGGGAATAGTGCTCAGAAAAACCAAAGGGCATATCAAATAGCTACATGGGGCCCCAAAGTCACTGAGTGAGTATCACTGCCCTGTTTCTTGCCATAGACTCACTTGCTCTGATATCACTGAAAAGTCATGATGCCTCCACAGTTCTTTCGAAGCCTCAATAATTTCCCTGCCCCTCTGCTGCAATGCAAGGCAGAATGTTGCCATTGCCAATGAACCATTCAATCACTCTCAATGTTAGTCTCAAAGGATAGCCTTTGAGACTAAAATTGCACAGGAATGCAGTTCTGGCTGGCTTGGTGTCAGGGTGTGTGGCCTAATATACAAATGAGTTCCTGCTGGGCTTTTTCTACAAAAAAAGCTCTGTGTGAAACAATGGTGATGCCAGGGTGTGTGGCCTAATATGCAAACAAGTTTCTGCTGGACTTTTTCTACTAAAAAAGCCCTGAAAATAACCATTCCATATCAATGAAAGAGCAACATCATGAGATGGAATGCCAGCACGTTTATGAAAGGGTTAGCTGATTTGAGCTAATACTGTGATGTCTCACACTAGTGCCTTTCTTTTCTGCATGTAAAATTCAGGTTGATTTATGACAAAAGTATTAGAGAAGGTGGGGGAAGAAGCTTTGAAATTAATTAAAGAAAGCAAATCCTTCAATTCATTAATCTGCACATTTACACTGCACATGTTAACAAGAAATCTGACTTTGCTTAATTGCGTTTGTTCACCTGTTGAACAAAGTCAAGCTGAACTAATTGCACAAATCTGCTTCATTAAACAAGTGAACTACATGAATAAAACACTTCTTAAATTAGATACTGGTCACCGCTTATAAGACACCGACGGATAACTGTCAATCAGTTACAGGATAAATAAATAATAAAATGACAAATATTGAATGGAAAATGCCAAGATAATGCATTTTAAACAGTACATTAAATATTTAACATTCAGTTAAACAATCACAAAGAACAAAATAAATATAACTCTAGGTAAAAGTGTGAAATTAACAAATACTGCTCAGCATTTATGAACTTGCAAATCCAATGTCTTCCAGCATTTGCTTTCCAAATATCAATTTAATATGCAATTATGAAAGCTTTCTCAAAAATCACATTTTGTTGGTAGCATCACATACATGTCTGTAAGAAAAATATAGAAAAATAAAAGATGGAATTCTGCCAGCAAAGAGACTGGAGAAGTCTTGCCACTGCATGTTTAGTGTCTTTCATGGAATTGCAAAAATACCTCCTATAGTTCTTCTGAGTGAAAAATATCATTTTATGCAAAGTCACTCCGGAAGCCAGGCAACACTGACCTCAGCCAACCCGAGAAATCTTTGGCTTACAATTGACCATTGGCAAAAACAACATCCTATGAATTTTAAAATCTGCATTTTCTCATCATTGTATACTTGTTCCAGTACTGGCATACAGCCCATGATACCACTTTAAAGAATAACGAGCAGTGCATAACTTTATTTTTTTCTTAATGCAATAATTTCACCAAAATGCCAGGGAATTGTTATGAGGATTGTGTAGAATCTCATCGTATTCACTGCAGTTTTTTAAAAGGGCTACAAGGAAACACTCAGACTTTGTCTAGGACCCATGGAGAGGCTGAGCCTGAGGTAGATCCCATGCAGAAGCACATGAGATGGAATGAGACTGCCAGTGGGAGCCCTCAAGGAGGAATTTATGCTAAGCATCACAGGCCTAGCTCTGCTCCTCTATAACCTTGGACACTATAAAACAGCCAGCTTGAAAAAGAGGCCTGACTCATGGCTTTGGCCTCAACAAACCAGGGAGGTTAAGTTCATCACTTGCTATTTACCATGCTAATAAAAGGAAACCTCCACATTCAGAGGTCCCTCACCCTCTATCTATATGTATGGACTGGTAACTTCAATTTCATTGTATCTGAAGAAATATATCTGCACATGAAAGCTTATACCTTGAATAAAACTCTTAAAGGTGCCACTTGACTAGGCTTGCCAATCCCCAGGTCCCAGCGGGGGTTCTTCTGCTTTCCCTGGCTCCTTCCTAACCCCAGTCAGCTGGCCGGCAGGGGGAAGCCCCACCATGTGCCTTTCTACCACCAGAGGCTTCAGACTCCGATTGAAAAGCTTCCTCTTGGGATGGTGTGTCTGTGTTACTTTGAAGAAGTTGGCAGCAACTCGTGAGAGGCCAATCCCTCACTTCAGAGTCGCCAAAAATGGGGGGGGGGGGAAGCGTCTGCTGAGCACTTCATTATTCCCTATGTGGAGGTCGATTCTCATAGGGTATAATGGGGAATTGATCTTGAGGTTTTGGGGGCTCTGGGGGAGCTGTTTTTTTTGAGGTAGAGGCACCAAATTTTCAGTATAGTATCTAGTGCCTCTTCCCAAAGTACCCCCCAAGTTTCAGAACGATTGGACCAGGGGGTCCAATTTTATGAGCCCCAAAAGAAGGTGCCCCTAACCTTCATTTTTTCTTATGGAAGGAAGACATTTAAAAAGGTGTGCTGTCCCTTTAAATGTGATGGCCAGAACTCCTTTGGAGTTCAGTTATGCTTGTCACACCCTTATTCCTGGCTCTGCCTCAATGTCTCCTGGCTCCACCCCCAAAGTCTCCTGGCTCCACCCCCAAAGCCCCCAGATATTTCTTGAATTGGACTTAGCAACCCTATGCTTGACACAAACTATATTCTGCTGCTTCAGATCAACACAGCTACCCACCTGAATCTACATTCAGAAGTAGTAAAGCCTCTGAATATCAGTACTAGGAGGCAACAGCAGGAGAAGCCATTAGCCTTAAAGAGCTTAGAGAGAGATGGGCAGACAGAGGAATGGGCAAAAGGAGGAAGACCAAAGTGTTACCTCCCCAATTGGCTGGAATGATTGTCAATCGCCAGAGCGGCAGAAGCTCTAGGTGGAGATGGAGAGGAGACTAGTCAATCGGGCTAGAAAAATCTCTTTGATAAAAGCCTGGAAGGACCCCTGCAGGTTGGCAAAGAAGAGGAGGAAACTGATGAGGTACCACTACCCTCACTCCTCTGCACCTGAGGCTCTGCTGCATGGCTCTGAGGAGGCCCATTCTTGAGCCTCCCAAACAAAGACAACTACAACTTGTGGCCTCTAGGGGGCACTAAGGCAAGCTGGTGTCTTACTATGATGTTACAAATTAAAACACAAAGTTAAAAGGGTTCACTAAATGATGAGAATAAGGAGGGGGGAAATTGTGCATGTCTGGCTAATATCATAACAGCTATGCAGTTGAGACATAACCATATTTTGTAACATAGCTTTACAGAGGGCCATGGCTTGCTGGTAGCATATCTGCTTTGTAAGCAGAAGGTTCTAGGTTCAATGTGTATCATTTCTAAAAAGGTACCAAGCATTAAGAAGCATTTTCTCTGGAAAATTGATATCAATCAGAGCTAGATGCTGTCTGATTCAGCATAAACAACTTCATATAGGTACACAGATTCTGCAACAGATGTACGTACAAAGAAGGGCAGCACATCATATTTCTGCACTGTAAAAGAATATGGTCATTTAAGAATTGAGAAAATGTGATACCACCACAAGGAAAACACTAGCTAAATGTCTGATTTCCAATAAAATGAATAGGAATACTGTGCTGCTAAAAAGTCTGAAAAGGGCTCACAAGGTCTATTGTTTATTTTTAAGGAACCAGAAAACAGCCTTACAGACTTTTCCTAAAATAAGTAATAAGTAAGACAATCCTAAAATAAGTAATGGTGGCCCGTTCATTGCCAAGAAGAGGAGTGGATTCTGTCTGACACTATGAACTCTCTGACACTATGAAACCAACAACTTACAGTCACAGGTGAAGGTGAGAGGCTCCTGCAGGCTGTCGTAAACCACCGTCACTTTCAAGCTGACCCCATAGCCAAGGTGTTCAGGACTGAGGTTGACAGTGCTCCAGACATAACCAGTAAGGGAGTAGTCCTTGGTACTGTAGCCAGATCTCAAACTGTGGGAAATAAAAAGGAGGGTACTGTTAGGTCCATAGCCAGCCTCTAGGACCAGAAAGGACCTCTTCCCCCATGTTTTGCCTTTTCTCTTTCTCCCCCAGAGATCTTGGTACTTGACCTTTTAATTAGAAGAAGATGATATTGGATTTATATCCCTCTCTCCACTCCGAATCTCAAAGTCTCAGAGAGCTCACAATCTCCTTACCTTTCTCCCCCACAACAGAAACCCTGTGAGGTGAGTGGGGCTGAGAGAACTCTCACAGCAGCTGCCCTTTCAAGGACAACCTCTGCCAGAGCCATGGATGACCCATGGCCAATTCCAGCAGGTGCAAGTGGAGGAGTGGGGAATCAAACCCAGTTCTCCCAGTAGGCTTCCCAACCCTCCCGCCCTGGCGGGGGACCCCAGGATTTCCACCCTCTTCCCCCGCTCCCCAAAAAAACAGAAGCGGGGGGAAGGGGAAACGGCGCCGGGGAGCATGGCGAGCCGCCCGATCCTGGAGCGGGCGAGGCCGCCGCGCCGCTGCCGCCCCCTCCCCGCCCACCGCAGCTGCTCCTCCGAGATGGGCCCAGGCTGAGCCCATCTCGGAGGAGCAGCCAAGAGGTGGCAGCAGCACAGGCAAAACCAGCGAGGCAAAACCAGAGAAGGAGAGGGCAGAGGCAGGCCAGGAGCATGGCGAGCCGCGAATCCGGGCCCTTCTAGGACCCAGACTCGCGGCTCGCCACGCCCCTGGCCCGCCTCCACCCCCCCTCCGATTCCACCCCAGAGGCGGAGCAGGTGAGGCTGCCGCACTGCTGCCCCCCCCCCCCCCCGCAGCTGCTTCTCCAAGATGGGCTCAGCCTGAGCCCATCTTGGAGGAGCAGCCACGGCGAGCGGAGAAGAGGCAGCAGCCGCGCAGTGGTGTCACCCGCTCCGAGATGGGGCGGCTCGTCATGCTCCCCGGCGCCGTTTCCCCCCCTCGCTCCACCCCAGTGTCTCCTGGCTCCACCCCCAAAGTCTCCTGGCTCCACACCCAAAGTCCCCAGATATTTCTGGGATTGGACTTGGCAACCCTATCTCCCAGATAAGAGTCCACACGCTTAACCACTACACCAAACTGGCTCTCTAATTTCCTCTTTTCCCCATTTTAACTTTTCCTCCTTTAGAATTCATATCATTACATGAGAATCTGCAAAGAACTGGGAAAGGGAGATCAGTCATCTGGAACTTTCTCCCTAGATTATTCTCCCTCAAAGCCAGCCGCAAATCTATACATTCTTCAGGGCTTGAAGAAAGGCCCATTCCCCTCTCCCCATTTTTTTTTCTTCAACTGATTCTCAACAGCTATCAACATTCTATGCCTCCTATGGCAGTTTCACTTCATCAGACTATTATTGGTGTTGAGGGCAGTGTTCTTTTCCTTTTGGTTAATTTATTATTCTCCTGTATGCTAAGGGAGTGGAGAAGTGGATAGGGGGAGCTTTTTCTCCCTCTCCCATAATACTAGCATTTGGACGGACCCGATAAAATTGTTGGGAAACAGATTAAAGACAGACAAAAGGAAATACTTTTGTTTGTTTGTTTTTACTCAGCGACTAATTAAATTGTGGAATTCACTGTCAGTAGGGGTAATGATGTCCATGATCATACATAGCTTTAAAAGGAAGATAGGCTCATGGAGGAGAGGTCCATCCATGGCCACAAGCCAGGTGACCAAAGGGAGCCTCCATCTACAGAGGCAGCAAACCTCTGAATATCAGTGTTGGGAGGCAGTGGCAGTAGAGTAGGGCCTTGGCCTTTATACCCTGTTTGTTCAGATCTCTAGGGCAACTCATTGGCTGCAGTATGAAACAATATTCTGGATTAGACAAACCACTGGTATGATCCAGCTGGTTCTTCTTACGTTCTTATGAGTCCTCCAAATACAGAGACGTTGTGGATTACCTGATTTTGCTGTCTGACACTATGAACTGAAGGGACTTCCTAGTTCAAACCAACAACTTGATATAGAAACCAACAACTGGTATGGAAGGCAGACACTTTACTACTAGAGATAGTTTCATCAAGCCTTTTGATGCCCCATCTGCTTTTCCATTTGCTCAAAGATCTTATTTCATCTTCTCTAAAGAAATTTACCTATGGAATTTCTAATCTAAGACTTCTGTCTGAAAGGATCAGACAATTTATAACTATCTAGCAAAATGACAAACAGTGGGGGTTTGCCTGAACTTTATGGCCACGAAGCGCGCATCACTCATCTAGCTTCCCAATCCCAACTATTTGGTTCAACCATAACCCTCCCTCTCGTTATCTCTTGCAACAGCCCACTATTTCATCTGCTCTGGTACCTCAACAATCCCCTTCCCTTTAGTTTTATTCTAGTGGACATCCATGACATAGTCACTAAATGAGAGGAATTTGCATGGCTTAGATATAGGCAGATTCTTGCAAAATTAATAGCTTGTTTTTGTGTCCCTTAAAGCACGGCAAGTGTGTTCTTGCTTTCCCAAGTCTTGGACCAACAATTTTCTGAGCACTGCTTTACTGATTGTTACAAACCTAAACAGGATCTAATGTCAGACTTACTAAAGGAGAATGCAAAGAAGTGGAAAGCAAACTATAAGGTACACATTTAAACCAGAAAATATTTTTTGTGATGCCTTTTATGGCACAAGGAAAGAGAAAATCTGGGGAGACGAGGGTGGAAAAGAGCAAGCTGTCTTTATATTAAAGAGATAGAAGTGCCCTTTCAGAGCAGTGTAATTCTCAGTCAGAACAAAAGACCGAGACTCTGTTGATTTGAGCTATTTGTGCAATACGATACAGTGGCCTTGTAATACTCCCCAATTCCTTCATTTATGACTGACAAAGCCTGGCTAGAATGGTTTCTCTGCCTTGTTATTCCTGCTTTACTGCAATCAGTGGTAGGAATTAAAAGCCTAAATAGGTTCATCATCCAATCAATTCCAGGGTAGGAATTATAATCCTAAATAGGTTCATCCTCATGCAATCAGTTCCAGGCTTCCAATACATTTTCCACAAATGCTGTTCCTTAGACACAATGCAACATAAATAAGGATTTCTTCCAGTTGCTGAGAATTAAATCAACAACAGTAATCAGTTGCTTGAGACATTTTGTTGTCTTGGCATTCTATACACTTAAATTCAAAGGGGGATGTTGACCAATGACAAGCCCTGAGACAATATTTTACTGAGCCATTTTCTGTCCCAAACAAGTACTTACACATCCAACATATGACAGAAAGCAGCAACCTCTTCATCCTTCTCCTCAGAGACCTCAAACAGCTCATAGCCGTTAGCCACAGGATAATGCCGAGAAGTGCCCTGGCACTAAAGGCCATATAGAAACAAAAAGCATAGTCATGAATTGCAACAACAGCAAATTAAACACAGTCCTGTCTCCATCTTGTGCACTGGCCAGTGCAGGTTTCTCCATAATACTGAGGCTACATAACAGTTCACACAACTCAGTGGAGGTGCTGAGAATGGGAGCTGAACAGAGAAGTATGTGCAATGGTTTCCTCACAAGCCTAGTTTTCAACTTAATCAATCTTTACCATCCCATTCTTGGCAGTTTTATGGTATAGTGGTAACGTGGATTAACTTGCATGGGGTGTTAACACTGCAGATCTAGCTAAGTATAATGTAAGAGATGCAGCCCTTGATTTGGCTTGAAACTGTTGAAGACAGAAACTTTACACTCTTCTGAAAACCAGTTCAGTGCCCATACCAAGAAAAATACTATATACTGGCATGACTTAACTGGTCAGTGGAACTGGTTAGATCTAACGGCAGCTTTCAGTACTGTTGACCATGATCTGTTGGCCCACCACTACACCAGCATTGGAGTTTGTGAAGCAGCCTTGAAGAGGTTCACATTACCTATTTACTGTATTTTAACTGTTCTGTGTTTTATTATGATGTACACTGCCCTGAACCCTTTGGGAGAGGGTGGAAAAATATATATAATTATTCCTTAAGGTACGTTTTCTATAGTTCTGTCTCTACAGCAGTTTTGGAAGAAGGCAGCAATACACATCCAATAGCTCATATTGTTCTGCAGCCTGAGTGCATATCTGAACCACAGGAATGGCACCTGTAGAATGAATATGCACAGAGCTTTTTGCATGGAAAAAAGTAATGTTTTAAATTTACAATAAAGCAGCCTGCTCTATTATATTTCCACTCAGAATTTCCATTTTATCCTCACAAACCACTCTGTGAGATAGCTTAAACCAGGGGTATCTGCTTCCTTCTCCGTCTCTCTTGCTTCCTTCTGTATTGCTGCTTGCTTTGCAAGGCTTCCTCAATCGCACAGGAGCCACAAAGATAAACTTCTATTTTCTCCATTGGTTGAGGCTCCACCCTGCTCCTGGTCCCCTGGAGAAGGAGGGAAAGAGCCACAGCTTCCTTTGCCCAGTTCCCAAGATCCCATGGGAGAAATACAAGGAGAGCACACCTTTAAGACCAACAAGTGCTAATGTTTTAAGCATGTTTTATTTTAATTTTTTTTAAAAAATCCTTAATTGTGTTTGTCTGTGTCCATTATAAAGCTTATATCTCTGCTGCCTAATCTTGAATAGTGTCACGGCTGGGGCCGGGTCAGGCAAAGTCCAGAGGCAGTCCGAGGTCTGTAGCCAGTAAGCAGGAGGGTCCGAGGCGCCAAATCCGAATCACTGTAGAAGTATCGCAGGTCTGAGGTCCAGAAGCCGAGGTCAGGGAGTCCAGAAGTCCAAAGCCAAAGTCAGGGAGTCAGGAACCAAAGTCAAGCCGGAGTGGATGCTAGAATGTCAGGGAGATGACTAGTTGCTTCCACAAAGCTTCCTCCCAAAGCCCACAGCTATATAGCCCTCTGCTGGCTGTTGCCCGTTTGGGCTAATTGCTGGCTCAGGGAGGCAGCCAGGATCCTGTTACCACTCAAGCATCCTTGCTCTTAGAAGGGCCAGAATCCTCTCAGAACTCAGGGCTCAGGGAGCGTCTTGCTTGTGAGCGTGCCGCCCTCCTCCGATCCCTGAGGTCCTGCCGGAGGCGGTCACGCACACGAGCCACCCGAGAGGGCGAGGCAGGGGGGCTGGGATCTTCTCCAGCAGGAGGCAGGGGCACTGGTGCAGGTGGCAGGGGCACAGTTTCCTCATCAGACTCAACTTCCTCTGAAGGGTCCCCAGCACCCATGACACTATCCCCCCCCCCAGGGCCCCCCTCCGTCGAGGGACCTGGAAGGTCGGGGTGGTCGTTGTGGAACTGGTGCACCAAGTCCGGGGCATGAAGATTGTCCTCGGGCTCCCAAGACCGGTCTTCTGGGCCGTATCCCTCCCAGTCCACCAGGTACTGGAGGCCTCCACGATGGTACCGGGAGTCCAGGATCTGGCGCACCTCATATTCTTCCTCGTCATCCACCAACACTGGTGGTGGCGGCGGTGGGGAAGGAGTCCGAGCTGGGTCAGGGGGTGCAGCCGGAACAAGGAGGGAGCGATGAAACACGGGGTGAATGCGGAGGTGGGGTGGCAACTGGAGCCTGAAGGCGACGGGGTTTATTTGTTCAACGACGGGGTAGGGTCCAATGAACCGTGCATCCAGCTTGTGAGACCGACCAGGCCGGCGCAGGTAGCGAGTTGAGAGCCACACCTGATCCCCCGGCTGCACTGGAGGGCCTTCTTGCCTCTTTCGGTCCGCAGCCCGTTTATATGCCTCCTTGGCTTGCTGTAGCTGCTCTCGGAGCAAGTCTTGGCTGGCACGGAGTTCTTGCAGGTAGGCATCGACGGCGGGGACATTCGTGGGTGGTAGGATCGCTGGGAAGAACCGAGGGTGGTACCCGTAGGTTGCAGCAAACGGGGTCATTTGGGTGGATGAATGGACCGCGTTGTTGTATGCAAACTCCGCTAGGGGCAATAGAGTGGTCCAGTCATCCTGCTGGTAACAGGTGTAACAGCGGAGATATTGCTCTAGCGTGGCATTGGTGCGCTCTGTCTGGCCATCTGTCTGTGGGTGGTAGGCCGAGGACAGGTGCACTCGAGTACCCAGGCTGGAATGGAGGGCTTGCCAGAACCGAGAGGAGAACTGAGGGCCCCGATCGGAGATCAGATGGGCTGGGAGTCCATGCAGACGAAAGATGTGTTGCAGGTAAAGCTGGGCCGTCTCCTGAGCTGTGGGGAGTTTCGGGCACGGAACAAAGTGGGCCATCTTGGTAAATAGGTCGACGACCACCCAGATACAAGTCTGACCCTTGGAGCGTGGAAGTTCCGTGATGAAGTCCATCGAGATGGTATCCCAGGGTCCTGAAGATGTGGGCAAGGGCTGCAGCAACCCTGAGGGTTTGGCTGGGATGTCTTTGGCCCGTCGGCAGACGTCACAGGAGCTGACATAGCGGGCAACATCAGCGCGAACTCGTGGCCACCAGAATTCCCTTGTCAGCAAGTGGGTGGTCTTATGCTGTCCAAAGTGCCCAGCGGGTAACGAGTCGTGGGTCAGGCGTAGCACTTCTGCCCGCAAGGGCCCGGGCGGCACATAGAGGCGTTCGCGGTGTAGCAAGAGGCCGCCTCGAGTCGTGAACTCCCCTGTTGGGTCATCTTGGAGAGCCTGGAGGTGTTGCTGGACCCAGGGATCATTGGCCTGGCTAGCCCGAATGTCCTCCACGAGTGCTGGTGAAGTGGAGGTGGCTGCAAATACTGAGGGCGGCAGGATTGGAGCAGCGGGCGCGGTCTCAGTTGAGGCAGGGGCGTATTCCGGTTTCCGGGAGAGCGCGTCTGCTTTCCGGTTCTGGGTATGGGGGATGTAGGAGATCCGGAAGTCGAAGCGAGAGAAGAATAGGGACCACCGGATCTGGCGCTGGTTGAGACGGCGGGTGGTCTGGAGGTGTTCCAAGTTCCGGTGATCGGTGAGCACTTGAACAGGGTGGCGAGCCCCTTCGAGGTAATGTCGCCAAACCTCAAACGCCGCCTTGATCGCGAGCAACTCCCTCTCCCAGATGGTATAGTTCCTCTCTGCAGCAGTGAGCTGCCGCGAGTAATAGGCGCAGGGCTGTAGTGGCTGGGACGGCTCCTCGCGCTGGGACAGCACTGCTCCCAGGGCCACGTTGGAGGCATCAGCTTCCACCGTAAAGGGAAGCTGGGGGTCGGGGTATCTCAGGAGTGGCCCGGTGGCAAAGCGAGTCTTCAGGGTGGAGAAGGCGTTATCGGCCTCTGGGGACCAGTGGAAGGGTTCTTTGGGGCGGAGTAGTTGAGTCAGGGGTGTGGTCAGGGATGCGTAGGCCGGGATGAATTGCCGATAGTAGTTGGCAAAACCGAGGAACCGCTGCAGGTCTTTGCGATTCTGAGGAGCCTGCCAGGTCAGGACCGCTTCTACTTTTTTCGGGTCCATGAGGATCCCCTGCGGTGACACGATGTGCCCAAGGAACTCGACGGAGCGCAGGTCGAAGTCGCACTTCTCCAGCTTGGCGTAGAGACCATGGGCTCGTAGGCGCTGCAGGACCTGGCGGACGTGCTCGGCGTGCTGGGCAGGATTGCGGGAGTAAATTAGGATGTCATCCAGGTATATGATCGCGAAGCGGTCGAGCAGGTCCCGGAATATGTCATTCATGAACCTCTGGAAGACAGCGGGGGCATTGGTCAGTCCGAAGGGCATTACCAGGTGCTCGTACTGCCCGTATCGGGTCCCAAACGCGGTCTTCCATTCGTCTCCGGGCCGTATGCGCACCAAATTGTACGCTCCACGGAGGTCCAGCTTGGTGTAGATTTGGGCCCCCTTTAGGCGATCCAAGAGTTCAGGGATCAGTGGTAGAGGGTACCGGTCGCGGATGGTGATCTTGTTCAGGGCCCGGTAGTCATTGCACAGCCGGAGCTCCCCACTTTTCTTCTTCACGAAGAGCACTGGAGCAGATAGGGGAGAGGTTGAGGGTCGGATGAATCCGCGTTTCAGGTTCTTGTCCAGGAAGTCTCGCAGAGCTGCCAACTCCGGCTCCGACATTGGGTACAGACGCCCCACCGGGAGTGGTGCCCCAGGTACCAAATCAATGGCACAGTCGTAGGGCCGGTGAGGGGGAAGCTGATCAGCTCCTGTCTCTTCGAAGACATCAGCAAAGTCCACATACTTCTGAGGGAGCTGAGGACCACCACTCGGGATGCCAGCTGCTAGAGTGGTGGGAGGAGTCAGATGGGGGCATGGGTCTCGGAAGCGTAGTTCCTGCTGGGCCCAGTCCACGATGGGGTTGTGCAGCTTCAGCCAGGAAAGGCCTAGAATCAGCGGGAAGCGAGGCATGCGGGCGACATCAAACCGCAGCTGTTCTTGGTGCTGCTGGACGTGGAAGGTGATGGGACAGGTCTCCTGGGTGACGGGGCCAGAACGGAGGAGGCGCCCGTCAATAGCCTCCACCAGCGACGGAATCCCTTTTGTCTGCACAGGGATCTGGTGCTGCTTCACAAAGGCGGCATCTATAAAACAGTGGGCCGCTCCCGAGTCCAGCATGGCATACACGAACAGCCAGCGTTCGTCAGGCAGACGGAGTTTGACTGGTAGCAGGAATGGCCCTGGGGTATCAGCCCGCTGTTTGGAGGACCCAGCTAGTCGCCCCAGGCTGGGGGGTCCACTTACGCCTGGGGCTGCCCTTTTGGCGGCGGTGGCAGCGAAGGTCCAGGTATCCGATGCTTAGCAGGGCAGCCAGAGGCATAGTGGCCTGCCGTGCCGCAGTAGAGGCACAGATTCTGCGTGCGGCGTCTGGTCTTTTCCTCTGGGGTCAGGCGGGGTCGAGCAGCTCCAAGCTGCATAGGCTCATCCTTGGTGCTGGTACTAGCTGGGGACGGGCGAGGAGCCAGGTAGCACGGCGCAGGGAGCTGGCGCCCTCTGGTCTTGGCTTGGCGGCGACTTTCCAGGCGGCCATCGATGCGGAGGCAGAGGGTGATAAGTTCTTGGAGCGTGGGTGGCTGCTCCACCCTGGCCAGTTCATCCAGGACCTCCTCTGCCAACCCCTCAGTAAACTGGTCCACCTGGGCAGCCTCATTCCACGCCAAGTCCTGGGTCAGGAGCTTGAATTCAGTGGCATATTGAGCCACCGAGGAGTTGCCTTGTTTCAGTGCCCTGATCTTCCGGTTGGCTGTGGCTGCTTGGACTGGGTTTGAGAAAGCAGCAGACAGGTGGGCCTCAAACCCCTGGTAATCAGTCAGTAGGGGAGAGGACGCGACCAGTAAGGGTGTGGCCCATTTGGCCGCCTGCCCCTTTAACAGACTGATGACGAAACACACCTTGGTTTTGTCATTGAGGAAGTCCCGTGCTCTCAGTTCAAAGTACAGCCGACACTGTGCTAGGAAGGCAGGAAATTCTTCCACGGCACCCCCAAATCTGTCAGGTGGGGGAACTGGGCACTTGGCTGGAGCACTGGCCGCAGGTTGTTGCTGCAAGTGCACTACTGCCTGTGTTAGCTGCTGTACCTGGGCTTGGAGCGCAGCCAGTAGTTCTGTGGTTTCACTTGCTTCAGCATCCATCCTGTGGAGTGGGTGTTTGTCGGTGGAAGCAATCTGTCACGGCTGGGGCCGGGTCAGGCAAAGTCCAGAGGCAGTCCGAGGTCTGTAGCCAGTAAGCAGGAGGGTCCGAGGCGCCAAATCCGAATCACTGTAGAAGTATCGCAGGTCTGAGGTCCAGAAGCCGAGGTCAGGGAGTCCAGAAGTCCAAAGCCAGGGAGTCAGGAACCAAAGTCAAGCCGGAGTGGATGCTAGAATGTCAGGGAGATGACTAGTTGCTTCCACAAAGCTTCCTCCCAAAGCCCACAGCTATATAGCCCTCTGCTGGCTGTTGCCCGTTTGGGCTAATTGCTGGCTCAGGGAGGCAGCCAGGATCCTGTTACCACTCAAGCATCCTTGCTCTTAGAAGGGCCAGAATCCTCTCAGAACTCAGGGCTCAGGGAGCGTCTTGCTTGTGAGCGTGCCGCCCTCCTCCGATCCCTGAGGTCCTGCCGGAGGCGGTCACGCACACGAGCCACCCGAGAGGGCGAGGCAGGGGGGCTGGGATCTTCTCCAGCAGGAGGCAGGGGCACTGGTGCAGGTGGCAGGGGCACAGTTTCCTCATCAGACTCAACTTCCTCTGAAGGGTCCCCAGCACCCATGACAAATAGATAAGCCTGGCCCTGTCCGACATGGCCCGGCCAGGCCCAGCCCAGCCCAGTCTCATTTATGTCAGTTTCGGCCCTCATTAGGCTTCCCAACCCCCCCGCCCTGCCGGGGGACCCCTGGATTAGCAGCCTCCTCCCCCGCTCTCCAAAAATCTGGAAGCGGATGTGGGGGTGGGGAATGGCATCGTGTCTCTTTCCCTGCCTGCCTCCCTCCCTCGCAGGCTTCAGGCTCTTCCCTTCCTCCGGGTCACAAAGACCCGCCCACTGCCGGCCTGCTAGTCGCTCCAGTCCGGCCTCCCTTCGTGAGGTGCATGCTGGGACTCGTAGTCCTTGCGTCCTCTCCAGCTGCCGGGTGGCGTCTCCTCAGGGAGTCTGGCCGGCGGAGGGGGGGGGGAGCTCCGCCCGCAGAGGACCATGTGCGTTTCTACATCCAGAGGCTTCAGTCGCTGATTGAAAGGCTTCCTCTTGGGATGGGGTGCCTGTGTTACTTTGAAGAAGTTGGCAGCAACTCGTGAGTAGAAAGGCCAATCCCCCTTCAGTGTTGCCAGAAATGGGGGGGGGGAGTTTGCTGAGCACTTCATTATTCTCTATGTGGAGATCGATTCTCATAGGGTATAATGGGGAATTGATTTGGAGGTTTCGGGGGCTCTGGGGGAGCTGTTTTTTTGAGGTAGAGGCACCAAATTTTCAGTATAGTATCTAGTGACTCTCCCCAAAGTATCCCCCAAGTTTCAAAACGATTGGACCAGGGGGTCCAATTCTATGAGCCCCCAAAGAAGGTGTCCCTATCCTTCATTATTTCCTATGGAAGGAAGACATTTAAAAAGGTGTGCTGTCCCTTTAAATGTGATAGCCAGAACTCCCTTGGAGTTCAATTATGCTTGTCACACCCTTGTTCCTGGCTCCGCCCTGATGTCTCCTGGCTCCACCCCCAAAGTCTCCTGGCTCCACCCCCAAAGTCCCCAGATATTTCTTGAATTGGACTTGGCAACCCTAGCCCTCATAACAAATGAGTTCGACACCCCTGGCTTAAACAAAAAGAGAACAACTGGCCCAAAGTCACCTGGTAAAGTTCATGGACAAGTAAGGACTTGACCCTGGGTCTCCCCGGTCCCTATCTGACATCCCTCCCACTGCACTACACTGTCTCTCTTACAGATTACTGCGGAGAGTATTTATTTCTTTATTTTTTGGTTTTGTTAATTTATATTCCACCCTTTCCCACAAGCGGGTTCAGGGAGGATAACAACAAAAGTTAAAACAAAAACTACAAACTAAAACCATAAAATACAATAAAACAAACAGCATATATGTCACAGGCAGTGGTTTCCATTGGGCACATTCTATATATCAATATTTTCCCCAGAATTGTGTAGATTAAAGGGCAGCTGTTATTACTCTGTGTCCACCTGGGGTGAAATTTTTTTTCTTATTCTAAAACTTAGCAACACTAACAAGACACAGTCAGTTTCAGGTAGGTAGTCATATTAGTACAACAAAATTTGAGTCCAGTAGCCCCTTAAAGACCAACAAAATGTTCCAGGGCATAAGCTTTTGTGAGTTAAAGCTCAATTTGTCGAGAAAAATACTTAAAATACTTTTCACTGAGTTTCCATTGCCTCTTTCCCAATGCCAGAGCAGGATATAGAAGAAGCAGAGACAGAAACACTTTGAATGCCGTGCCACGCCACACTGTGCGTGTGTACATGGTCTCAGTGCCTCAATTCACTGCTATAAAGCAAACAAAGATCCCACTGTCAGAGCAATTAACCCACCAAAAAGAGGAAGGGGGAGAGAGTGAGAAAGGGACAGAACACAACAGACATTAAAGACAATTTTAATGTTCTTTCATAGTTTCTTGCACACTAGAAAAAGAGTAACTTACATAACAAACAGGAGCTCCCGACAGCATTTTCATGGATTGCATGGAGAATTGGTCCCATAAAGTTTAATGGCAAAAGACAGCTTCCTCATATTTATATCCTATACGTTCCTCAGGGATCTACTGTGTGTCCTAAAACATGCCTTGATCCATTTACAATGCTAAAAGCTAGTAAAGGCCAGGCCTAGAATGTTCTGGTATCCCCTTTACCAGAAATCCACTTTTAGCAGCATGATAAAAGGGCTAGGAATTCTTAAAAGGCTTGATCTAGAGATGTCAACAATTTTTCTGATCTTTGCTTGCTGGCAGGAAACTAGCCTGTCACACTCCTCACACTGTGTCTTTCCTGAGGAACTTTCAATGTTTCAAAGCTGTTGCTTCTGGGGGTGGGGGAAGCAAGGCGGAGTGGACTCTCACACCTTTTGGAAAGAGAAGAGCTTTGCTGGACACCAACTCAGACTTCTGCTGGGTGGATCTTATAAATAGCACATCAGATGTATGTAGGCACAGCAGCAAAAGCATTTAATATGTGACAAGTACAGTATAGCCTATGTACAAACTAGAGGGACAGTAAAACCTGGGGGTGACATTTAAATTGGGATTAGGAACAAATATCAGAACCTGATTATTTTATAGTGAATTCAGCCAGCTTGACGGAGGCAGGAACATTTATTGAACAAGAGCAGAACTGAACTGAACACAAACAGGCAACTCCTTATATACTTTTGGCCTGAGTTAAACACCCCACCCCTCATGTGGGCAGCAATCCACCCTATTGGTGTCTCCAGAATACTTCATTTGCATTTCCTAAGAGAAATGCCTTATATTCCAATTGGCTAGTTCTAAAGAACAGCCAATCGGAATGTAGGCATCAGGGTCCTGGAGGACAATGAACTATGCTTCGAGGTCTACTGATAGAACCAATACAATCTCCACTACAGTTACTCAAAGGTCTTCTAGAATATTTTTTTTAAGTCATCAGTTGGTTCTGGATGGCCTGAAGATACAGCATGAATCCAGGGTTGCTACAGAGAATGGTATCTAGCAGTAAACTCACAATTTTTTTTTTTGGGGGGGGGGGGAGGGACGACAGGCTTGCCAGAAATGGCATCAGCAATGTGGTCATTTCACTTCTGGTGTACCCCAGAAGTGATGTCACTGCACAACACTGTTTCACCCAAATGTTTATGGCTGAATGCTGGAGCATTGCCAGAAGCAATGGAATGCCCTTGGGGCTACACCAATTCCCCTTCATTCCTCCTCTTTTTTCCTCCCAATTCCAGCAGCAGCTGGAAAGGCTAGTGTTGGGTGGGAGGTCTCCTGCTGTAGCTGGAAACCAGGCAAGTCTGTATTAGTCTCACCTTCTTGGGGATAAATTATGTAACCTGGGGGGCAGCTGTAGAAAAGGCTCTGACTTGAGTTCTTGCTAACTTAACTCTAGACAGTGCAGGCAGGTTCTGACTTGAAGGCCCCGTTTATTGATGGTGGGGCTTAAGCAAGTTGATATGAGTGGAGGCAATCCCTCAGGTACTATGGATAGGGTTGACTACCAGAGAGGGAAAGGGAAATCAGCAGGAATGTAATACCACAGTGTGTGCTCTCTGAACCTTTTCCTTCCATGGAACTGATCTCTGTAGTCTGGAGATTAGTTGTGATTTTGGGTGAACTCCAGACCCCACCTTGAGATTGGCAGCACTTATGACAGTCTGGGTTTTAAAGGTCAAAACCAGCACCTTGAACTGGGTCCAGAAACAAACTAGAAGTTGGTTACAGTTTAAGTGTATTGGCTTTATATATTACTCATGGCAAGTACCACAATATTATTTTTATCGGGGTCTTATGATTTTTCTGTTCCATGTCAACAATTCCTGTGGTTATCAAAGAACTGTTGCGCAAGTATGAATTCCTGGGATTCTAATTTAGTTAAAGACAGAATTAGAGGGTGTCCCAGAAGAGTTTTCTGTGGTGAAGATACATCTGTCAAATAGAAAATACTTCCGTCGCACTCAAAAATTAATGTGTGGGACAGCAAATACTTAACTCAAGCAACAGGTGCCAAATCATTATGGATAACAAATGCCTTAACATACAGTATGCCCCAGTGCCCTAAAGACTTACCTGCTAAGAACCATACACATCCTATAGTAAACAATGTATGCATTTGTAGTTTCAACGACATATGTTCCATGCCCCTAAGATCTGCTCTGAAACTATGCTGTTCTCAGTTCTTCTACTGAAAGCTTCCTGTCACTTAAAGACACAGAAACTAAAAATAAGACACTGCTTGCAACAGTAGGCTTCAATGTGGCTGCCACTGATATATCTCTATTTTGTATTTTGTCCTATTTGTAGAGATGTAAAGCTTTGCACTCACCATGTTTATACACAGTTGATTTTGTAATTATACACATGTAACTACAGCTGATTTTGTAATTCAAATTATGAATACTGAAGTAGGGGAAGACTGTATCATTCTTTCTATATATAGTCCATTATTTATAGAACCACGGTTGGAAGGGGCCATATAGGCCATCTAGACCTACCTCATGCTTATTGCAGATCAGCCTAAAGCATCCCTGACAAGTTTTTGTCCAGCTGCTGCTTGAAGATTGCCAGTGATCCTTCCTATCTTACTGTGCAATTCAAGTCTAAGTGCACTGATTTCAGTGAGTTTAGATGGGAGTAATTGTGAGTAGGATTGCATGAGTGCTAACATACAGAAATTGTACAAACACAGCTTTATGCAAAACCCAATCCTTATTCTTACCCAAAGCAATATTTACCTTTGAACACTTAATAAGATAGCAGTAGGCTTTCAGGGGAAAACTATAAAAGCATGCAATTAACACATACAGTTGTTACATGAATATATAAGTTTCCCAGTAATAGACTGAGCATGCTTCCTTGGAGCTGATGTTTTCTAACTTTATGACAGACAAGGATACAGTATACCACTTTTGCACCACAGCCCTTCCTGAGATAGTTAAAGATTAATTTAAAAGAAAACGGACAATATTCAAGGACTTTTTAGTTACTAATAATTTTATGATGATGAATGATAATCTGGAATCTCCATACTGTAACTAAAAAATCATGAGAAAGTGATAACATTGAAAGGATTGTGTAGATCGCTCAGTAGACCTTCTCATTGGAATTCCCAATGCTACTTGAGACTCCTGGACATTTCCTTCCTCTTCCCCCTCCCATAACATTCCATTTGTTCCAGGTTTTTCAGCCATATTTTCAGCTCTGCATGTTAATTTTGATGACACAAAAATGGTCTTACCGGATCTGCCGAGATCCTCCGGTTCTTGTTAGGTGCAACATTCTTCCGTTCACCAAACCTGGAGACATAGGTTCTGGGAGGGACTTGGGGAGGCATGGTCTTGCTGCGAGCAACTGGCTTTCCACTGCTTTCTTTCTCAAATATACCTCGACCTCCTTTCCAGCTCCATGTTGCTTCCCTCAGAAGGTCAGTGTCATATGTGGACTTGAGGTTTAGTCTTGTGATAGCATCATTGATGCCATCATAGTCCACAGTGCTATATGGGTCTTCCTCTGAGATTCTACGGCCTAGCAATTTTCCATCAGCTCTCTCATGGGCTGAGGAAAACATATTGATATCATTGGGCTGGGACTCTTTAAGTGAAGTTTGATTCACATCAGAAGCATTCCAGATAGCAATGCGAGGAGGCAAGGGGGGAGGAGAAAGCTTCTTGGGGGAGTTGCTGCCACCACTATTGTGATGAGATGTTCTACTGGGCTCAGTCAGGAACTCTCCCCCTGAGCTGTCGAAGATATACAAGTAGTCACTAGAGAGAGGTCCCTTCAACCAAGGTTGATTCTCTGACTCAGGCAGCAGGCTTGATGAGGTAGTATTGTTGGTCCCAAAAGCTCTTGAAACCTCCTGGCCAGAGAGGGCATTGTAATTAAGGGTGGGGTCTGAGCCAGAAAGGCCTCGCATGACCTTGATATTATGGCAGTCATTCCTGACAGGTTTGTTGTAATCCAGAATTGGATCATCCCAGGAAATGAGAGGTTGGTCAGTATTTTGCTTAGCCTGGCTCTCCTCTTTATCCTGCCTCAGGCGGGACAGGGCATCATACTCCATCTGCAGGGCTTCCGCAAGAGCCAGCTCCTTACGGCTGATCCCCACGGATTCCAAGGACTTCCAGTGTTCTCCATTGCCTCTGGTTGCAGACATCTCTTGAGAAGCAAACACTGAAACCAGTGGCTATTTGATGTTTGATTCAGGGGTTAGGAACAAAGGCATGCTGTGTCACCAGCCACCTGCAAGTAAAGAAACCAAAATAAACTTGAACAAACAAACCAAACCTTGCCTCAAGCAAAACCTGGAACAGTCAGCATTCACCTCTCCCTCAGGAGGGCAAGACTATTTGTGGGCTTTTCATCAAAAATATACCTACTGTATCCACATTCAACAATCTTAACATTGCTGACTAGACACAGGATGTGAGGAAGCATAAGGTCAGAGAGCAATGAAAGAAGTAGACTGAGATAATGGAAACCCAGGCAAGAAGGAAAGGCAACATAAGATAATACCACAAAGATGGGAAGGGCAGGATTTGAGAGAAGGACCTCAGCAGGGTACAAAGGCTCCAAACCAGCGGTTTGCTCCAGGGGACCTGATCGCTGTAATCTGGAGATCAGTTGTAATTCCAGGAATTCTCCAGGCCCTGCCTGGAAATTAGCAAGAAAATAAAGTACAAAGCTCCTGTGATTACCAGCCTCGGACACTAAAGAAACAATAACAATATTATCAAAAGCTTAGTGTATTCTAGGTAACATAAAGCACAGACACAACTCAATAATTTAGGAAACAGAACATCCCAAAGTAGCCATCAGAAATCAAGTCCAATTTTTAAAGCAGTCTAATGCTGTTTCCTTGATGAAAGGTCTGATGTAGCCCTGGAGAAGAATGATGAGTGATGTCCAAGTAGATTCAAATTTTAAGGCAGCCAGCAGTCCAATTATGCGACAAGGATGTACTATTGCCTTGTTTCACACCAATTCCTGTGGAGGATCAAGAAAGCCAGTGTGGTGATTAGTGTCCGACTGCTTCACAACAACAATTGCTTCTTCAAGCATCAAGTAATCAATTTCAGATACAAGGGTATGAACGCCAAGAAATTCAAGTCTCCAAACTTCAAGTCACTGTGAGCAACTCATGCATTATGTTGCTCACAGTGTCTTGAAGTTTGGAGACTTGAATTTCTTGGCGTTCAGACCCTTGTATCTGAAATTAATTACTAGATGCTTGAAGAAGCAATTGTGAAACAAGGCAATAGTACATCCTTGTCGCAATAATTGGACTGCTGGCTGCCTTAAAATTTGAATCTACTTGGACATCACTCATCATTCTTCTCCAGGGCTACATCAGACCTTTAATCAAGGAAACAGCATTGGACTGCTTTAAAAATTGGACTTGATTTCTGATGGCTACTTTGGGATGTTCTATTTCCTAAATTATTGAGTTGTGTCTGTGCTTTATGTTACATAGAATACACTATGATTTATTTTATAGAACTTTGAATTATTAATGCATATTTTTATCATATCCTTCATGTAGTTCAGGGCAGTATATACTTTCCCTATGAAGAAAGGTTGAAACGCTTGGGGCTCTTTAGCTTGGAGAAACGTCGACTGCGGGATGACATGATAGAGGTTTACAAGATAATGCATGGGATGGAGAAAGTAAAGAAAGAAGTACTTTTCTCCCTTTCTCACAATACAGGAACTCGTGGGCATTCGATGAAATTGCTGAGCAGACAGGTTAAAATGGATAAAAGGAAGAACTTCTTCACCCAAAGGGTGATTAACATGTGGAATTCACTGCCACAGGAGGTGGTGGCGGCCACAAGCATAGCCACCTTCAAGAGGGGGTTAGATAAAAATATGGAGCAGAGGTCCATCAATGGCTATTAGCCACAGTGTGTGTGTGTAGCCTGACACATCTCTACACCACACTGGATTGTGATCTTACGATCAGGACTGAATGGAACTGAACTGCCCACAGAATTCTGAAGCCCCTAGGGATGCCAGTCTCCAAGTGGGACCTGGGGATCTCCCAGAATTACAGCTAATCTTCATACTACAGAGTTCCCATTGAGAAAATTGATATTTTGTAGCGTGCTCTATGGCATCGAGGGTAAACTCTATGGCACTGAGGTTCCTGTCCTCCCCAGGCTACATTGCCAAATCTCCAAGAGTTTCCCAATCTGGATCTGAGAACACTATCCCCCTATTCCAGGGATAGTAGCCAGGGAGGATCTGGTAACCCTAAAAAGGTAAAGGTAGCCCTCTGCGCAAGCACTGAGTTGTTACTGGCCCATGGGGTGACATCACATCATGACATTTTCTTGGCAGACTTTTTACGGGGTGGTTTGCCATTGCCTTCCCCAGTCATCTACACTTTATCCCCAGCAAGCTGGGCACTCATTTTACCGACCTTGGAAGGATGGAAGGCTGAGTCAACCTTGAGCTCACTACCTGAACCCAGCTTCCACTGGGATCAAACTCAAGTAGTGAGCAGAGCTTGGACTGCAGTACTGCAGTTTACCACTCTGTGCTAGAAGCCTCCAAACCCCATCCAATATTATGCAATAAACACATCTGCTTGCCTGAACACCAGAAAGCTATCCTCATTTTACCAACTATCCTCTATTAGAATGTTTTGTGTTTTAACCAATGTACAGAATGATATAGCAAGACAAAGACTTTGAAGCAAGACTTCCAAATTCTTCACTGGAAGCAAGGCAGGGCCTTTGATCAGATGTCCTATTTTGCTGAAATCACCACAACAACAGCCTCCTTAGGCCCCTTCACTACATTCCATCAATTGGTGCTTCAGGCACTTAATTAATAGCACTCTGCCTGATCAAAGAGGCTTGCTGCAATTTGCACTAGGGAAGAAAAACAAATCCACATTCTGTTAAGGCTAGGTTCTTAGGCTGTAAAACAGCAGCATGCTAGAGGCCCAGGCAGCCCACAGCTTCCTACAACAAGCAAAGTGGGGCCAATAACAGTAAAACTAGTGGGAGACTGGGGCAAAGCCAAGTGAAAATTGCTGAACCAAGCTACATGGTCACGACACCAATTGAGAATGAGATTAGAATCTGATTCAGCCTAGCAGCCAAAATCCAGCTGTAACATCAGGGATTCAGAAACCTTCCTTTCAGAATTTCTAATACCAACAAGTACTGTTACGGGGAGTGGGGAGGGGGAGTATTAAATTGGTTGCTGGAAGGTTTCCCACATAGTTCAGACCTAGGTGGGATAAATGTATTACAACCTCAGCCTTCTGTGGGTTCATTGGTCAAGGCACATTTTTACATGGTTCATTCAAAAGCAGTTAGAAGATATTTTAACTTGCTAACTGTAGAAAATTTAAATAAAAAAGACTAAATAAAAAAACTGTCTCAAAGTTACTAGTAAAAGTTAGTAATCTCTTCTCTGTTTTGAGCTTTCACAGTTCTACAAAGCTAAAATGGAGACAACAAAGCAGGATACAGAAATTAACTGGCAATGGAAAATCTGGTTCTGGTCTCTCTTTCACCTGAAGTCCCATTCCCATAGTGATAAGGAGCTGCTTAAAGCACCAGGTTAGGAATGGCAAGAATCTCATTGCACCTTAAGATGCCAACTCCAATTTTAAACTGACAAAACCTATGACATTACATCACTGCTCAGCAGTGTCCCAATATGGCTCTAGAAAATCCGGGTAGACCTGGAAAGCAATGCCTGAGAAAGCAATGCCTCTTCTAATCTCTGTGGTTTTTACCATTTTCCCCTCCTACTCCCCAGTTCTTGTGGGCTGAGGGCAAGAAATATTTAATCTTGGACTAGGGTTGCCAGTATCCAGGTGGGGCCAGGAGAATCTTTCCCTGTGTAATTAGTGTAGGCTTCGGCTGTGTGTGAATGTTTGAAATGATTCCCCTACAAAAACAAGTTCTTATTTATAAGATTACAAATTCTTTGGAGCCTGCTTCGGCCCCACTCCAAAAGTGCTAACAATGATTAAGAATGTAAGCTCTCTGGAGTCCAGGTTAAAGGTCCAATTTCAAAGTGATACCAAAACTATATATTTATCCATTCATCTTTGGACCTGATGAAGATTTGAAATGGTGCACTTTGGACAGACCCACCATTGTCCATATATTTGTCAATTTATTTGGAATTCATTTCTGGAATTTTTATATCCATATATTCAGAATGTATATTTGGAATTAGTGGTTTGTTGTATATGGCTGGCTACCACTAAATTACTCTTATTGTTGTGTTGTTGTGCCCGAAAGCAGTGTATTCTTGATTTGGATTCTCCAGACTGCAATCCATTGTTTTGACTACTCCCCTGCAGAAAATGGCTGCTGCTTTAAAGGGTGGACTCTGTGGTATTGTACCATGCTGAGGCCCCTTTCTTCCTCAAACCCTGCCCTCTCCTGGATCAACCACCCCAAAAGTCTCCAGGTATTTTCCAACACAGACCTGGCATCCCTATCCTGGACAGATAAATGGGAGGCCTGTGGATGAACTCCCTTGCCTCTCTAAACTCCATCGTCCCCAGGCACCACCCCCAAATCTCCAAGAGTTTCCCAAACTGAAGCTGGCAATCTTATTTCAGGTCAGTCTTGTTCCAATTTTACAGAGAGATGTTGAATTGCTTCAGGCTAAGAGTGTTGCTTCCCAGAGAACTGGTGCAGCAAAAGCAGGAAAATGCTTCAGTGAGTACACACCATGTTCAATACGTTCCACCCCTGATTTGGGTGTCTGAAAAGGGAGTTGTGCCTCTGAGGGATATCCAGTTCTCTGTTCCTTTTCCCAAGCTGCAATTAATCATTCTACAGCAAGCCTGCACCAATGCAATAAAATAATCACACCACACACACGTTCATTAAAAAAAAACTTTTCATAGGAGAATGATGTATGACTTTCTCTTGTAGGGCCTGTTCATATCAGTTAATCAATGTGCATATCCTGCTCCTAGGGATTTTCATCATGTTCACTCTAAATCAGGGGTGTTGAACTCATTTGTTATGAGGGCCGGATCTGACATAAAAGAGACCTTGTTGGGCCGAGCCATGTCGGGCTGGGCCATGTTTGTATCTATTTAAGATTAGGTAGCAGAAATATACATTTTATAAAGAACACAGACAAATATGTTTTTAAAAAACTTAAAACATGCTTAGCACTCATTGGTCTTAAAGGTGCTTTCTTTGTATTTCTCCCATGGGATCCAGGGAACTGGGCAAAGGAAGTTCTGGCTCTTTCCTTCCTTCCCCAAGGAAGGAGCCTCAGCCAATGGAGAAAAATAGAGGTTTCGTTCTGCAGTTACTGTGCAATTGAGCAAGCCTTGCAAAGCAAGCTGTTATGCAGAAGGAAGCAAGATATAGGAAGAAGGAAACAGATGAGTCAGTTGCTTGGGGGCCTGATTCGGCTCCTGAACTGCATGTTTGACACCCCTGCTCTAAACAATAGGGTTGCCAGGTCCAATTCAAGAAATATCTGGGGACTTTGGAGGTGGAGCCAGGAAACATTGGGGGTAGAGTCAGGAGCAAGGGTGTGACAAGCATAATTGAACTTCAAAGGGAGTTCTGGCCATTTAAAGGGTCTGCACACCTTTTAAATGCCTTCCATCCATTGGACATAATGAAGGATAGAGGCATCTTCTTTGGGGGCTCAAAGAATTGGACCCCCTGGTCCAATTTTTTTGAAACTTGGAGGGTGGTTTAAGGAGAGGAACTGGATGCTATACTGCAAATTTGGTGCCTCTACCACAAAACACAGCCCCCACAAGCCCCAAATATCCACTGATCAGTTATCCATTATACCCTATGAGAATCGGTCTCCATAGGGAATAATGAGGTGCCCAGCAGACATTCCTCCCCCCCCCACACTTTCTGATTACCTGAAGTGGGGGGGAGGGCCTCCAAACTGGGGGATCCCCTGCCCCCACCTGGGGATTGTGTGAAACCAAGTAGAGAATCACAGCAGAGAATGACTGTAGAAAACCCTAAGGTTCCGTGATGATCAGCCTCCAAAGAAACAAACCTAATGACAAAAAATATCTGTAATATACAAACATAGAATTACACTATAAACTGTAAATTGTTGGAATCTTGCCGTGCTCTGAAAGATTGTTTTTTGAAAGCTTGTCAAAGCTTCAAGTGAAACAAGGGAATATAAAGTACTACCTCGTCACTGTGCTGCTGTGTCATAAACTTATTTGGAACTTGAACCTGGCTTGCATGACTGAGACCTGGGTGCGAGATGGGGAGACTGTAGATCTCTTGCAGACGGCTTCCCCAGGCTACTAAGTTTTCACCAATCACGGACAAGCAGGTGGGAGGGAGGGGTGGCTCTATTCATACCAGAGGCTTACACCTTCCAGGCTCTCCCGGCCCCAGAGATTAATGGCATTGAATGTGCCGGTCTGGCGTGGGACGTTGGGGAGGGGTTGGCGATCTGGCTGGTGTACCATCTGCCTAACACACCAGCCGACGCCCTACCATCCCTGATGGAGGCCATAAGAGGCTGGGCATTGGAGTACCCAAGGCTTTTGATCCTGGGTGACTTTATTGTCCATGCTGATGATGCGATCTCCAGTCAGGCAATGGACCTAGTGTCATCCATGGCGACACTGGGACTCTCCCAACTTGTTACAACACCCACTCACTAGGTAGGGCACATGCTAGATTTGATCTTTGCGGCAGGAGTTTTAGTGGATGGTATTACTACTGAAGCAGTGCCATGGTCGGACCACTATGTCCTCAAGGCTCATGTGGATGTCCCACCCCAAGCCCATTTAGACGGTGAGCACATTTTAGCTTGCCCACGGAGCCAGATGGACCCGGAACAGTTCCAAATGGCTCTATGGGATTCCTGGCCCCCTGGCAATTCCCTGGATGACCTGACTGAGTCTTGGCATGACAGACTCTCCAGAGCCATCGATGAGATCGCATCTCGGTGTACTCACTCTAAGCTAGCACCATGGTACAATCTGGAGTTGCGGCAGATAAACGAGGACTCAGACAGCTAGAAAGGCAATGGCGGCATACTCAAGACGAAGCGACTATAACATCTTATAGAGAGTTTATGAGGTCCTATGAGATGGCAATCAAAGCCACAAAGAAAACTTACTTTGTGGCCAAGATTGCATCTGCAATTTCGCGTTGTTTAACACAATTCAGACCCTTACAACACTGCCACAAGGCAGGCCAAATTCTAGGGAATTGGAGATCGGCTGTGAGGCTTTTGCAAACTTTTTTGCAGATAAGATCTCGTCGCCCTGCCACATTGGAGACAGTATGTGAACTCGAGGCCCCATGCCTGTCTTCTGGTTCTGTTTTGGACTGCTTCAATACACTCAGCCTAGAGGAAGCTGACAGGATCCTCTCTACTGTACGCCCAACAACTTGTGATATGGGCCCTTGCCCTTCCTGGCTAATTAAAGCTTGCCAGAGGGAGCTTAGATATCCTATATGGGATATCATAAATAGATCCCTTGTGGAAGGGTGTTTTCCGACACCTCTTAAAGACGCAGTGGTTCGCCCTCTCCTGAAAAAATCGACACTAGACCCGGCCGAATTGGCACATTACTGACCGGTCTCGAATTTACCCTTTTTGGGTAAAATTATTGAGAGGGCAGTAGCGCTACAGTTACAGAGCTTTCTGGAGGACGTTTCCATCCTAGACCCTTACCAGTTCGGCTTCCATCCAGGTCACGGGACAGAGACAGTGCTCGTCACCCTGGTGGGTGACCTCTAGCAGCATCTGGATCGAGGCGGCTTGGTGGTACTGATGTTGTTGGACCTATCGGCCGCGTTTGATACAGTCGACCATCAGTTGCTGACCCACTGTCTCGCCGATGCAAGGATTCAGGGGTTGGCCTTGCAATGGCTTTCCTCCTTCCTTGATGGTCAGGGACAAAGGGTGGTAATTGGGGGTGAACTGTCCTGGAGGCACGCTGGGTGCCTCAGGGGGCAGTGCTCTCCCCAATGTTGTTCAACATCTACATGCACCCCCTTGCCCAGATTGCCCGGAGATATGGATTGGGTTGCCACCAGTATGCTGATGACACCCAGCTCTATCTACTGATGGATGGCCGGCCTGACTGTGTCCCAGAAAATTTGGACCTGGCGCTACAAACCGTGGCTGAATGGCTTAGGCTGAGTAGATTGAAGCTCAATCCAGCGAAGACAGAGGTCATTTGTTTGAGTCGTGGTGGTCTGGGAAGGAAAATTCCCCTACTGGCATTTGATGGTGTGCCACTGGCAAAGGTGCACAAGGTCAAGAGCTTGGGGGTGCTACTGGAACCTGCCTTGACAATGGAGGCCCAGATAGCAGCCATTGCTAAATCTGTGTTTTTCCATCTTAGGCAGGCAAAGCAGTTGGTTCCCTTCCTGGAGCACGGCAACCTGGCAACAGTGATCCATGCAATGGTCACCTCGAGGCTGGACTACGGTAATGCCCTCTACATGGGGCTGCCATTGTGCTGAACCTGGAAGTTGCAGATAGTGCAGAACGCGGCCGCCCGGCTGTTATTGGGGCTTCCCAGGTGGAAGGACATTCAGCCGGGACTGCGGGAACTGCACTGGCTGCCAATAGTATACCGGATTCATTGCAAGATGCTGGTTATTACCTTTAAATCCCTATATGGCCTAGGACCTGCCTACCTAAGGGACCAGAGAGTACTCAGATCGGGATCACAAAATCTATTAGTAATCCCCGGGCCGAAGGAGGCCTGATTGAAATCAACCAGAGACAGGGCCTTCTCAATTGTAGCTCCCTGCTGGTGGAACCAACTGCCAAATGAAGTGAGGGCCTTGCGGAAGCTTGTGCAGTTCCGCAGGGCCTGCAAGACTGTCCTCTTCCAGCTGGCATTCAATTGACTCGGCACCGGTATTTAAGAGAAGTGGAAGAAGGCTGTCGCCACCAGAATAGCACCAACTCAGTATCTGTTTTAACTGTTTTAATCATTGTATATCTATTTTATTACTGAATGTGTAATTTTAATACTCATTGTTTGTGGGATTTTATGTTGTGAGCCGCCCTGAGCCTGCTTCGGCAGAGAGGGCGGGATATAAATCAAATGAAATAAATAAAACACTACATGGTTTCCTCAGGAGACGTTGGACTGAGGATTCCCTTGGAAGGACTACTGATGAAATTTGAAAGGACTCTGCTTTGGACAAAGAATTTTATATAGTCCTTCCTTTGTACTTATTATGAGTGTTCGGTATATCAGGGTATGTTTATAGTGTAATTCTATGAGAGTGTTTGTATATTTCTACAGTCACCCACCTGGGGATTGGCAACCCTACTAAACAATACTAAGCCCATTGACTTCAATGGACTGAGAAGATTGCAATTCTCTTTAGGATTGCCATCTTAATCTGCTTTTAATCAAAGCATGGTAGCAGCAGTTACAGATTTGCTGCAGTAAACAACCTATAGGAAAAATCCCAGTGAAATATAGCTGTCTTGGTCAATTGCAACAAAACCCACAAAACCTAGTCGTACCTTTTAAAACTTAGTTTTATAAACTGCAGCTCCTGCAGGCACCTTGGACTTTCTCATAATGCAGTTATGCAGTTGTATTTATTTTAAAAGATACAGGTGCTTGCATTTGGGGAACTGGGAAAACTCTAGAAGCCAGTTGTGAAAGAAATATGAGGGGAAGGTAGGTAGGTTGGTATGGGCAAAACAGAAAAATAATGGAAGACGTGACCAACTATACTCAACTTAAATCCAGAAAACTGCAACATGGGGGGAAAGACTATGCAGATGAAGCTTCCAGAATCTAGAACCAACTATCTCCCACACCTGAGAAGATACCGTACTACAGTAGTTTCTCCTAGCAGCAACATGATTTCATTGCAGTGACTGAAAAAGGCTCAATCAAAGTCACTGCAGTAATGAGGCTTGGAGATAGCAGAAGAAATTCTGTGAGCAGAGTAAGGCTGCCAACTCCCAGCTGAAAAATTTCTGGAGATTTGGGTGGTGGAACCTAGAAAGAATAGGGCTTGGCGAGGGGAGGGAGACTCAGTGGGGTTTAATTGAGTCCACCCTCCAAAGTAGCCATTTTCTTCAAGCGAGAGTGCTAGAAACAAATTTAATGGGCTAGCAGCCACCATAAAGATTTATATGTCACTGTTCTGAGAAGAGACAATTCACCTTTGGATCCTTTATCCCTAACTGTTGCCATTTCAATATGGGAAAATGCAAGGATAAAAGGCAAGGTGGAAGGCAAGATTCCTCCCATCTATCCTCCCAGATGAACACGTTGGTTGTCACTGCTTTATCTGAAATGGCTGGAAGAGAGATGGGAACAGGAGATGTCTTATCTCCCTGAATTCTAACCTGCAGTGGACAGATTAACAGAGGCCTTTGCAACAGATAGGCTTCCCAACCACCCCGCTTTGGCGGGAGACTTCTGATTTTGCAGCTTCATCCCCCGGTCTCCAGAAATCGGGAAGCGGGGGGGGTGGTGGAGGGGGGGGAGAACATACCTGTAGGGTATTGAGCTCCTGAGCAGTTTGTAAAACGGCTGCCCCTTTAAGGCTGGGCAGGAAGGAGGAAACAGGAAGGGCTTCGGAGAACGGCCCCTCCCTTTCTTTGCTTTCGTTTTCAAAGCAAGAGTGGAAGAAGATCTGGTAAGTATTTGTGTGTGTGAGAGAGGGAGGGGGGGATTCCCTGGTATGGAGGCCCTCCCCCCCCCTTTAGAAAGCGTGTGGGGGGGGAGGGAAATGTCTACTAGGCACTCTATTATTCCCTATGGAGAACAATTCCCATAGGGAATAATAAGGAATTGATCCGTGGGTATTGGGGGCTCTGGGGGGGCTATTTTTTGAGGTAGAGGCACCAAATTTTTAGTATAGCATCTAGTGCCTCTCGCCAAAATACCCCCCAAGTTTCAAAACGATTGGACCAGAGGGTCCAATTCTATGAGCCCCAAAAGATGGTGCCCCTATCCTTAATTATTTCCTATGGAAGAAAGGCATTTAAAAAGGTGAGCTGTCCCTTTAAATGTGATGGCCAGAACTCCCTTGGAGTTCAATTATGCTTGTCACATCCTTGTTCCTGGTTCCACCCCCAATGTCTCCTGGCTCCACCCCCAAAGTCTCCTGGCTCCGCCCCCAAAGTCCCCAGATTTTTCTTTAATTGGACTTGGCAACCCTAGCAACAGACCCAAATGGGCCAGGAACACTCCAAGTGAATTCATGTTAAGAGCCAACTTTTCCAAATGATATCTCAAAACTCTGTCTCAAGTCTCAGTGAGAAAGACAGACAGACAACAACAGAAACAAACTTCTCCCCAGAATCACTAGTCTTAAGCCAAGTATATATGAAGATATGACAGTAACATAATCAATAAGAGAAGCAACATAGGCCAATGCTGTCTGTGGATGATTTAAAGCATTTCTCTCACCTGGTTGGGGCATATTCATACAACTTTAATCAACCCTGAAAATGTTCTTGTGAGTGACTAAACAAATGTTCATATCAACTACAACAACAACAACAACAACAAAACTCCCAACAACCAGATTTCTGAAAACACGGTTAGGTTGAAACTTATTTGCAAAACTCTGGTGCATAAAATCTTCATTATGATGATGACTGTAAAATTCTACCTTGGGGCAAAAAAGGGGATTTGTTCATATATGAATCTCCTGTGAAACACAAGTAAATCTAGAACTGCTAGCTAAGCTGACTGGAGATGGGAAGGCTGCCAGCCCTCTGTGGAAGTGGTGTTTGAGTTCTGAGGAAGGCAGCATGGCATGCATGTGGGCAGCAACAAAGAATCAAAGGAAAATGAGAAGCCACATGGAAGGCCAACTTTCTAGTTGCCTTTCAGAGAGCAACTGCAGCAGCTGCTTTTGTGTTTATCTGAAAACTCATCCTGCACAAAGCCAGCAACATCCTGCCTGATACAGAACCATGGATGGAATCATACTCCTATGCATACTCAGTGAAAATCTTGTGCATACTCAGTGAAAATCAGCTGAAAGAGCACACTCACAACTACAAAAAAGATATGAAAACTATTGGTGTTATATTGGGCTGTATAAGTGGGTCAAAGAGGCTTCTTCCCAAAGTACAGCACTAAATAATTAATGGCTTGATTTATGTATCCTAACCTAAGTTCACCATGGAAGGACACCGAAAGCCAATATCCATTTCCTATCTTTCCAAAGACTCTGGGCAACTAGCTCTCAGAGTCTGTATCTTTCTCTTCTTTTTGCAGAGAATAAACCCACCCTGATTCAGAAGGCATTAGAGGTTACACTTGTGTTGAAGCATCATAACACAATGCAGGCATAAAGAGACACATGAACTACAGGTAACAAATGGGAGCACAGGAGTGGCCTGGTCCAAAGTGATTTCCACCAAGAGTCACTTCACACTTTCAGTCTAAATAATACCTCTACCATACATTGAAATGTAGCATACATGTTGAAAACCATGTTTCCAAACAAGTGTTTGACAACGGCCTCTACGCTGGCAAGTTCCTAGATGGCCACAGCTCCATGTGATGCGTGTATTCCTATTGCAAGAATTGTGTCTCTAAGGCTTCATGCACACATGATGAAGATCCCGGATGACAACCCCAGTTAGCATTTTATTTATTTAATTGGATTTTTATCCCGCCTTCCCCGCTGAAGCAGGCTTAGGGTGGCTATCTGAATACAGTGGTTGGCATCAAACAAAGATTTCAAATTAGAAATTCTCATCGATTTATAAACCACAGATAGTACTAATGGTGATTTGTTGTGACATCTGAATTCATAAGCTACTTTTTGATGCATAGCACTGCCAGGCAAAAGAAACAACAGTACAAAGAAGATGTCTTCCCCTCTGGGAGAAAAGGCAAAAGTAGGCAAAAAGAGTTTATGTACAAACTGGGATTTTTAATTTATGTCTACTAACCAACATTTGTTGTTAAGTGTTGCTTAAATAAACAAACCACCTTTTAAAGCAATGACTTAATACAATCTTAGATGAAAGTCAAAATGATCTCACCTAGTGTCTAAAATCTCTACCCAAATCTAAAATTAATGCATTTTATCATGCACTATACTAGTACTGTCAGAATTCTAAGCAGCCAGTCCAAAAGAGTTTCTTCTCTTCTGATGTTTGCTTTTCCAAGGTTTCACTTGCTAATGAAAATATATCTGATTTCCTCTCTGGCCATTTAAGGAGAGTTAGATAAGAATCTGTGCATTCCAAATAGAACTTCCCTCCCTGGGATACTATTAATAAAAGAGCCAGAGTCCACCCTAAAAAGGAAGAGTTAAGAATGCATTGCATCCTTACACTAAAAATATTACTGGCCTCCTGCTCTGGCATCTTCTAAACCTAGTATATGCCAGAAAACAAACACCTAATGTGGTCCCTGTGGTTGTCTTATTTCATACTAGCACAGCATTGTCTTATACAGATTGCTTGGGTCAATCTGTATTTGCATACAACTCCAAATAATTCTATTTGCATACAACTCCAAAGAACAGACCTGAGGGCTCTACAAGGTTCTCACTTTAAAAGCTTTAATTCTTCTAGCAGAAGAGTGCCTAGCATGCAAGTGATCTTCAAGACAAAGGCAAGCTTCTCAACATCAAATTCGGTGTTTGATGTAGCCTGTAGCTTGATGAATTTAAATATAGTTCTCTAATCTTCTAATCTAAATATGTTTCTAATCTTCGTTTATTTGCTTAAAATACATATATCCTGGTTTTCCCCTAATCCTGGAATGGAAGTTGCTTACATCATGAAAACCAGATAAAATCTCAATTCACAGGAAAATCAAGAAGAAAACAAGCTATCCCCCCATTATAATAACTGACTTATATTCAACAGATTCTAAAAGCACATTGGAAAAACCCTGCTTTTACAGAGCCTTTGAAAATTTTCTGAACTCACACCCTTCCTCACCTCCTCAGAAAGCCTGTTCCACCAAGAAGGGTGGAAATAATTATCACGAACCTGAATTGAATCTAGAAGCAGGCTGGGAAAATGAGGTCAGGATAACCTGAGCAAGGATATAGGGAAAGTGGCTTGGCCTTCTCTTGTCCCTTTTAACAGAAGACTAATATGCAAAAATCAGCAGATGACACTTTTCTACAGTCTCCTGTTAATTACTGTAGATCAAATGCTACTGAAAAGACAGCTACTGCTTCAAAAGCTGGCAATCTATTTCCATGGAGAAAAGGAGCAAGATATCTTACCATTTTACTTAGTTCCATGAGCCCTAATCACAGCATCCTTCTGCAAGTACTGCCATGAGGGCAAGCTGATCAGCAAATTCTCTTAGCTCAATCAGTCTGGAACAGCCTCAGCTCGTACTATAAGAACCTCATTTTCTGTGGACGATGCTACAGAGATGAGTGCCATGGGTTAACAAAGCAAATTGTATTCTAGTACATGTTAGCATGCCTTATTTCAATATATTCAGCTATTGCTCATCCCCCTCTGCAATCTCTTTATTTGCAAATGTCGCTGTGTTACAATAGCAGAATGCAATTCAGCACTTCATGGGGTTGCGGGGAAGCATATTACAAACAACTGCAAAACCTGTGGTTGGGCTAGAATCTCATTTATGGGTTGAAGAATAGATTTGCAAAAGAACAGACAGACTAGGGCAAGAGACCTATCAGCCTGTTTGGACACTAGGACTTAAAAGATATACATAATAGTTTTCATCTCAGTAGGCAGCCGTGTTGGTCTGAAGCAATAGAACAAAGCAGTAGACAAGTTCACCTCTAAGATCAACTAAGTTTTATTCAGAATGTAAGCTTTCGTATACTCTTAAGCAGACTTCATCAGACAAAATGGGAATGGAAGCAGCAAATCTTAATATAAGTGGGCAGTGTAGAATCATGGGAATGTTTTTAGCAGATTAAAAGAATCACAAATAGGGATCTGTGTTTGTTAGTGTTAGGACAGAGCAGGGTGATAAAAAGCAGACTGCTGTTGTAGGTGCAAAGTTCCACAAATCTAGGTAACATTCTGGCTTTGTTAGTTTAAATAGAGGGTATGGTTTCTCAAGAGATTATAACATCCATTATAGTTTGCCATTAGAAAAAAAGGAAGACATTAAAATACAGTGGAGGATGGGTTGGTATATGCAATGAGACAAACAGCAAATATCCCCCATTTGAGTGTGTCAATACAAAAAACAAAAACAAAAAACCCCCCAAATATTCTGATACACTGTTCTAAAAGAGAAATATTATGTTAGCCATTAGAAAAACAGGGTGCATTAAAGTATAGTGGAAGGTGGGTTAGTATATGTAATGAGACAAACAGCCCACATCCCTCATTAGAGCATGTTAACTCAAAAAACAACAACATTCTGATACACTGTTCTAAAAGAGAAATATATTGGAACAATGTGGATGTGGATGCACAGCCATACTCAGTGAGAGTTGGTTTAGCATATGTAATGATGTAAATGAGATAAAAAACCAATATCCCTGTTCAGTCCTGGGGAAGTGTTTGTAGGCCCAATGACTGTGTTGTCTGGGTATATGTGGCAACAAAGTTGGCACTTGGGTAATAGTTTTCAGTGAAAGCAACAAATACATATGTCACACAAATGATTTGGCAGACCTGCTAGCAAGCCCAGGTTTCTCCTGTGTAGTATGTAAAGCCCACAATCCTAAATCACCAAGCAAAAGAAAAAAAGCTAATTAAAAAAAAGGGTAGACAGAAAACTGTTAAAAAATGCAGATGTGAGTCCTGCTGTTTGCAACAACATATGAACATATGAAGCTGCCTTATACTGAATCAGACCCTCAGTCCATCAAAGTCAGTATTGCCTACTCAGACTGGCAGCGGCTCTCCAGGGTCTCAAACTGAGGTTTTTTTATGCCTACTTGCCTGGACCCTTTTTGTTGGAGATGCCGAGGATTGAACCTGGGACCTTCCCTTACCAAGCAAATGCTCTACCACTGAGCGAGAAAAGAACTGCTGGAGTGGCATTTGTGTGCTCCTCAATGTCCACACAGTACATGAACTGTCAACGGGAGGGTCTGGGTACCTCTACTCCTCTTTAGACCTCTAGAAAGATCCATGCACTGATCTGTATATTTACAGCCTCTCTGTTTGCACTGAAAGCACAAATTACCCTCTCTAACTTGGTTCTGCCCCAAATGCATCTAGATTTCCTAGCCCATTTTAAACCTTGTTAGCCTCATCTGCTATGTTAGAGATTACAAAATCACAGCATATTTTCTCTAGATTTTGACAGGGTAATGGAGAGGCACAGAGGGGCTGCTAGTGGCCAAGACAGAGCAGCAAAACCAAAAGGGTCTCAGTCTGTTGCCTGTCCTTACCCTTTCCTCTTGCACAGTTTCTGGTTATAATTGAAGGAAACCTCATGCAAAGAGGCTGCTTTTGAACATTAAAGGAAAGCGGGGAGGGGAGGGCAACCCATCTGGTTGGAGAGACATGTGTCTGCGGACTTTAGGGTTACAAACAGCCCTGAAGTGAACAGCCTGAGGCCTGTGCTCTTGCATTAGTAGCAGCTGAGCACCACCTGCTCAGCTCTGGGGACAGACAAGGGAAATCAAGCATAAAAAAGTGCTAAAGTCTGTGGGAATTCACTGCAAACCCCTCCCTCCTCCATCACTACTCAACAGGCAACCAAAACTGCAGCCACATGAAGGATGGTTCTAGTTGCAGCTGAGCTGGGGAGGGGGATGCAGTTGCAGGCTCATCTGCCTGTCTGCAGAGGAGGGAATGGATGCATGGAGGTTTGTAATGTGATGGGCAGTGTAAGCAGGAATTCTGCAGTTGCTACTAATGTTAGAACCATCTGGGTAGGCATCTGACATATTCCAAGTTTACTGAAGTAGAGTATATCTCACATGAGGATGTCTTCCAATACCATGTGAGCTAGAGAGACTGAGGTCTTGCAGGTAAAGGGGGGGACCATTTTTGTCCTCTCCGAAATGAGAGATAAATAGAATCAAGAAGGATAAAGCATCAGTCAGACTCTCTCTCTCTCTCTCTCTGGGCTGCAGTTTTTGAGGCACCCCTCAAACAATTCTTTCTGTACCTTCCAGCTATGAGAACTCCGTATACTCTGCCTTTTCTTTACAAACAATCATCTCTGTACCTGCTGATTGGTTTTAGTGAGAGGTGCTCCAGTGGCATATGGGAATTCAACCCTGGTTCAGTGTGAAATGACCAAAAGATTTCCTTTGGTTTCATCACAGGGCTATGAGAAGTGCCATGAATTTTGATGAATGACACAGAGCTAGGGTTGCGAACCTTCAGGCAGGGCATGAAGTACTGGAAATACAACTGATTTCCAGAATCAGTTGCATGTTTAAATTAAACCCCTTGAGAAACTAATGCCTTCATTTTAAACCCAGAGCTAACATTACAACAGACTTATTTATGGCACTTCACACCTAATGACATAGACATCAATCTGCTATTCTGACATACTGCCCCCTTGTTGATGCAGCCTAGTTAACATAAACTAATGATCACCAGACCCCAAATTGTGCTTCTTTTAATCTGCTAATAAACATCTCCACGATTTTGCATTTTAATTCACTGCCCACTTTCTCTATATTTAGGACTGTTGGCCATTCCATTCTATTGGCTAATGAAATGTGCTTCTAGCACACGAAAGCTTACATTCTGAATAAAACTTTGTTGGTCTTAAAGGTACCACTTGACTCCTACTTTGTTCTATTGCTTAAGACCAACACGACTGCCCACTTGGATCCAGACAACAGCAATCAGTCCTTATGGAGGAAATGGCAGCTTTGGAGGGCTGACTCAATATGGCATCACTTCCCTGCTGAGCTCCTTCACCTCCCCAAGGTACTACCCCCTTTTTGAATGCCATTCCCAAAAAGCTGTCTGCAAGTTAAAAAAACCCTAACATAATGAGAGTGCAGGCTTAAGAACATAAGAAGATTCCTACTGGATCAGACCAGTGGTCCATCTAGTCCAAAAATGCAGCACAAGGGACTAATCAGGCCCCTGGAGGGCTTCTATCAGGTCTGCAAACAATTCACTCAACTGCTTCCTTTTCTTTCTTGCTTCCTTCTGTATCACAGCTTGCTTTGCCAGGCTTGCTCGATTGCACAGGAGCTACAGAGTTTTCTCTATTGGCTGACTAGCACATGAAGCAGCTTCTGTACAAAAACTTGCAATGCCCAATCATTTCATATTTTCCTTTAGGTCTTAGGCGCAAAGCATTGACCATGAGATTTCTGTAATTAATGTCAATAAATAAAAGTAGGTTTGTAACTTACAGACATACCCCAGAACAACACCTGAACAGCATACTCAAGATTGCTACAGCACAGATATTGTCTCCAGATTTTGGTGCAATAATTCAAAGCAAGAGGTGTCATTTATCAGAAACTTTTAAATAAACAAAATATTGCAAGAGTGCTAATATTTTAATCATGTTTTATTTTAGCTGTTGTTAAAACAATCTTTAATTGTGTTTGTGTAATTTATAAAGTTTATATCTCTGCTACCTGGCATTAAATTTTATGACATGCATGGTCCAGCCCAACAAGGTTTCATTTATGTCAGATCTGTCCCTCATAACAAATGCGTTCAACACCCCTGATCTAGTCCAACATTCTGTCTTACACAACAACACAGCATAAAGGCCAAGCCCTTCCCCTGTGGTTGTCTCCTAGCACTATGGCATTCAAAGGTTTGCTGCCTTTGAATATGGAGTTCCCCTTTAGTCATCATGGCTGGTTTTACCATAGAATTTTTGCCCAAATACCAGAGCATCATCTCGAAGTTGTTGTCACTATTATATCACTTCCTGTACAACCATGTGGCCTGGGCCTTTCTCTTTCTCCTGGTAAGTCCCCCCCATCCCCCACCAGTTGACCGGGCAACCTCATAAGACCAGGCCTGATTGACCAAGAAGCTAGATCATTCCAGCAAGCTAGAATTATGGAGGGAAAGAATATGTGAGAATGGATTCAATTCCTTTATACTTTAGTGTCTTCTCATAAAAAAGGCAAGGGGCCATCATTGCCTGGGAGGCACACACACTGTAGCCATTTTAAAAACAGCTGTGTTGACATTTATCATGTTGTTCTGCTGTGAGTGACTTTTAAGACCCAACATGGAAAATAAATGTTGAGGGATGTGTCAGTTAGGTGCTAAAAAGCAGATTTTTAGTCTGATGTCAAAATTTGAATAGATGATTGAAACCAGAAGCAATTTCAAATGTCAACATGCTTGAAAAGTCACCAGCATCTTATCAGGACATTGGTCAAAATGATACTACACCTACGCCTATGAAACTGTCAACTGTGAGGCAGGAAAGACAAGTCCAAGATATTAATACCAGGGCCCACAGTTCATCATCAACAGATGGGGGAGAGAAAGACAATAATTTTGTTTTGGAATAGGGTGTTAATGGAATAGGGTCTACAGATGCAACTGCTACCCACAGCACTAGTGTGCATGCTAATTAGAAGAACTTGTATTCGAAATCTTTAACTAACAGATTTATTCATCAAAGAATCTACCTGGTGGTAAAGGTCAAGCAGTTATTTCTGAACTAACTAAAGATGGTCACTGTGTGCTATTATCAACAGCTGTGCATTGATTAATGGTGAACAACACTGATAGGAATTCATATTGTGAGAAGGGAATGCTCTGTGCATGAGTAATGACAGCACATGCATCTTACTAAGTACAAGGATAACACAGCTAGATTTTGTTGTATTTTTGTATTGCATCCTCCAGTTGTAGTGACTGGCCAAAAGAACAAAATAGTTCTATCTAGACAGCAACTTGAAATAAGGCATGATAGTTAACACCTATGGAGATGTAACATTTTATAGCAAAGGCAACCATTTCAGGACAAAAATGTGGTCTACTGTCTGCACTATGGTGGGGCCAACCACAAAACAACTGCCATGAGAAATAGATCCAGTTGCAAGATATTGAAAGCTTCCAGGGAAAGCATTGTCATGTAAAAGAGGCAGCTGCTTCCTAATAGGTTCTCCCTGAACTCTTCTGAAGCACCAGGGGAAAAACCCAGGATCAGCTTTTTGTCTCAGGGAACCTCAAACAGGCTTGAAATCCCACAACTATATTAAGTCAAGCTATCACTCCATCTAGCCAAGGATTTCCAGGTTCCCAGCAGAGAGGTCTTTTCTAGCATCTGCTGTCTCCAATAATTTAACTGTAGAGGGATACCGAAGTGAATTTTCTTAAGTTATTGCCTTGAGATCAGCAATCCTATCTCCTAATTTATTTGTTAAAAAGCAGTAGAAGGGAGGAGGAGGAGGAATTTCTCATTCCACCACCACACCTCAGTGGGCAAAAAAAGACAGGCATGAGAGCTAGTAGCAGCAGCAGCAGCAGCCCAGAGGGTGGCAATTGCAACTGAGAATACAGCAATCCAAAAAGGGGGGGGGTGTCCTACAGCTTGTTCTTCATTTTTTCTTTCACTGGGAGATCCAATCACAAGGAGAACCATGGATCATTCAAAAATCTATATTAATGTGACTGACTGTTCTTTAATTATTTTGAAGTTCCATTTAACTCTTTGTGATTTATTCCTAAATAGGATGGATTGCAGTATAAATACTACTTTTGCCAATTGAGAAACCACCACATTCCCTTCTAAGACAGGTTAAACTTTGCAAGTTATGGCTGGTGATTTATTTTTAGAACAAAACTGCCAAGGATTCAAATGTGAGAAGGAAAACAAGGAGCTCCCTCAGAATTTCTACTTGTGTGTTACTGAAGAGCCACACAGAGCTTGAGCCACAGAAGCAAGGACAGTAGGAACACAGCAGCCTTCCCTCTCTCTCCTAACTTGCTCTGTTGTGCTGCCATACTCAAAGGACAAAGGCAGGCAGCTCAGATGAGAGAGATCACTCTTTGGGGACTGAGCACACCATCAGATTTCTTGGCACTGCTCTCTCCCTAACTTTTGTGGTATGTGCCAACAGCAAGACAAAAAACAGATTTAGAGAAAAGGCATAATTAATGTTCCTGATTTGCATCATTAGTAATTAGAATTGCCAACAGCCTGGAAGAAGAAAAATGTGCTGTCTCTTTAATAAACCTGTTGCAGTGTTTCATAGTATAGAGGTAAACAATATCACCTTGCAAGCAACCAACAGCCCAGTAAGCCTCTATTAAAGGAGTAGGACATTTTCTACCCAGGCTGTTGTCAACCTTCCCTCCCTGTTGGTATTCAGATGACTCCTAAAGGTCCTGCAAAACCTTTGTTCATCTAAAACCAGGGAATACCAAGCAGGCTGCAGTCCACAGGTCCCAGATTGGTACAAACAGAGACCCAATATACTGATTTGCAGGCCTCGAATTCAGCAGGAGCTCACAGAAGCACAGCTCCTGAACCTTTCTGAGGGTTCCCCCTCCTCCTCGCCACCTTGTCCATTGAACAGTAGATGCAGCTGCATAAAAATCCCTGGATGAGCTCCACCACCTATTTTTCTACAAAGCAACCCTTGCTGATTTGTCCATGGCCACTCAAACACATTTCCTACACATGCGATAGTGATAAAAAAAAAACTTTTGGGGGGAATAGACTGTTAGCCATATAGCCATGCACTTAACATACTAGGTAGCAGAGAGGTGGTTTTACATCCAGTTTGGGGTGTGTTCCCTTTCTGTGGTTGGTTTGTCCCCCTTCTGTTTGCTTGGAAACTACACTTCTAAGAAAAGAAGAGGAATAAAGCACCATTTGCTGTGCCCTCTACCCCTTCTTGCAGAATGAACTTCTGACAGTTCAAAAAGAGCAGCTGGAATGAGCACTTAGAAAGTGCAAAATGCCAATTCCCTTGGCTGGCCTTACAAAAGATGTGGGCATCAACAAATTGTAGAAAAAGATGGTGTTCCAGTGTCTTACTGTAGTCTCACATGCCGAGTTCCAAAATTTAAAGCACCCAGAGCTAGATTTTACGGCACACAAAAATTGATGTGCTTCTCCTTTCCCTCAAGTGAAAAAAAAAAACCTCCTGCAGTTTTCTAAAGCCTTGGAACAAGCCATCCAAGCCAACAGGCCCCTTGGAAGTTGTCTGTTCACTGCTCTTGTTGCTCACACCATTATGAACTCCTGCTTGCAAGCCCTGCAGAAAATGTAAAAAAAAAATTTCAAATTCACCAGAAAAACTGCCAGAGGCTGTGTAGGTGACTGATAAGCAGTCCAGTGGGATTTGCTGGAGAGCCAGCATGCTGTAAGAATACTGCCTGGATGAGAAATGCAAGCCAAATGACTGCAGCCTGTGAGCTGCTTCTGAACTATCTAGCATTAGAGGAGAAAGGATCTCAAACAGATGGTATCTCCATATTTGACAACTGCTTAGATAAGCCTTACATACAGTTATTTCACTCTTATGTCTCCATCATACTTATACTTTATTTGATTTATATCCCGCCCTCCCTGCTGAGGCATGACAAAAACTGAAGTCGTATCAGCAAATAACAAAAGCAGTAGATAAAACATATTTAATAACATGAATTGGGTTTATATGACAGCAATACTTGAGCATGAGATCCATGCCATCTATTCAACACGGAACTCCACAGAATGTCTGATATTTTACCTTCTTGCAGGGATCCAGTGTATAGTGAGGGCATGCACTGGTACCCATATCAATATATACAGTTATTCATTTGGCTCATGAAAACAAATGGGGAAAACAATGCATTCATGGCAGTTTCAAGGAGAGAGAGAAGGATTCTCCTTCCATCTCATCCACTATACTTTAGTGTGCTTTGGGTGGTGGCGGCAGCAGAGGAGCCAGCAGGGAGGCAAAAGAATGCTTCCCTTACTTTGCCTCAATGTACCTTGGGAAATGTAGTCTGTAGAATTATTGCAGAATTTTGATGTCAGGCATCTGAGAACTACATTTTGATGCATTCAGTGCAGCACAGTGCCTCATGCACTAGCTGTCACTGAGATCCTGGGGAGGCAGAACAGGAAGATTTTTCTCACCTGATCTCCTTCTGCTTGAATCAACAGCTAGTCTTGGCCCACTGTCACATAGCAGCACCACTGCCCACAGAAGATTAAGTATGGTGAGGAGGGATGGGAATTAACAAATTACTATGAGACGTGAGCATAAAAACATTAAAACCAGAAAAGAGAGTAATAAGTGGGGAGGCAGGAAGGAATGGCACAGATCTTGTTTGTGTGCAACCATGAGGCTGTACACAATGGGACTAAGGCTTGTTAGGGTTGTCAGCTTTGGGCTAGGAAATTCCTGGACATTTCAAGGAGAAGCCTGGCATTTGGGGAAGGGAGGGAATTCAGCAGGGATGTGATGCTATAGAGACCGCTCTCCATTTTATTCAGGGGAACTGATCTCTGTAGTCTGGTGATCAGCTGTAATGCCAGGAGATCTCCAGGCCCCACCTAGAGGTTGGCAATCCTAGTGTGGATAAACAGACCATTTATTTTCATTAATATAAGGAGGGTGTTTCTATGAGACCTTTCCTGCTACTTTGCACTGCACCCTTTCAATCTGCAAAATGAAAAATGGAGCAGCTACTTATAAAGGGTTCCACAAATGTTTAACATCTAGTGAATTCTTGTGTGCTGTTCTTCTATTTGCACTGAATATACCAACCCAAAACATGAACCATGATGTAACTATGAAAAAACACTCAAACTCCCTAATATTTATGTTTCATATGACGGACCAAAATGTGCCCAATAAATACATTGGTGCAGGAATAACAAATTCATACAATCATTTTTGTGAATTTGTTATTCTTGCACCAATGTATTTATTGAGCACATTTTGATTAGTTGTGTGAAATAATATAAATATTATAGAGTTTGAGTGGGGTTTTTTTCTTGTAATTATATTACAGTTCATGTTTTGGGCTGCTATTTTCTATTCTGTGATTCTCTCATGTTGCATTATCTATTTGCATTGAAGCATGCTTGCTCTGTGCACCAGAAAAATCACATTCAGCCGTGTAAGACTGAGATCTGACAGACATCAATTCAACTGCCTGTGGCACCAGAGTAAGCAAGTTTCAGTGCCATGTGTAGCAGCCTCTCTGTTTCTGGGCTAAGTGATGTAGAACACCCTCAAGCCTCATCAAATGGAACTGCACTCTGCACTTCTCCATCCTTCATGACGAAGAAGTTTCAGTTCTCCAGAACAGCCTAGCAGTGCATGACAATTTATACTGCAGACATAGGCACCTCCACCTCCACCATCAGGATGTCAATTCTCAAAGGAATTAACAATCAGATGGCATGTGTGGCAGGGGTGGAAGTCAAACCCTCCTTTTGCCTTAAGAGCTAAGTACTGAAAACTGGACTATTTTTGCAGCTAAGCTAAGAACTTCACAAACTGGGAAATCCCAAAAGTCTGGTTCTGGGAGGAGATAAATGAGCAGGTGCATTTGCATATACACAAATATAAAATGTGTAAAGATAATATTATGTATTCATGTAATCAAAAGGGGCAGGTGTAACTACGTTAGTACATTGTTATCCCCAGTACTATCTCCTAAGTTCTCAGTAACTGAAAAAATTGAAGTACTTCTCTATTAAGTTACTGAAGAACAGAGAATCACTTCTGTTTGCAAAGGTGATTTTTCAGGTGACTTTCACATCAGGACTCCCATCTAGAGATAGTGGGGGTGTGGAAAATTTGGGAATAAGAACAGTTTTTCCATAGGCTTTCCCACAGGAGACTCCCCCCCCTCATTGTTCCATTGAATAATTGGAAGGTTTGGGAGACAGTGGGAAAGGAACACAGAGGGTACATTCACACTACACTAAATGCATTTTGCAACTAGATTTTTGCTATTCTTACACAGTGAAAATCCAGTTGCAAAGTGTATTATTTAGTGTGATGTGAACCAATGTTTCCTCTAAGTTGAGTTAGTGTGAGCTAGCTCACAGTTTTAAGCCACCGGCTCACACATTTTTGTCTTAGTTCAAGAAAAATGGCCCCAGAGCAAACTAATTTGTGCACTAGCTCACAACTTTAATGCCAGTAGCTCACAAAGTAGATTTTTTTGCTCACAAGACTCCACATCTAAGAGGGAATACTGGTGTGAACACACCATTAGTCTGGAATGACTCAAGGTTTTATTCACTCAGAAAGTGTCAGGTAAAGAAAATATTTGTACACATCTACTGTATTCACAGGAGTTATCTAATGTTGTGCTGCCTCATCCAAATACTAACCAGGACCAACACTGCTGAGCTCTGAGATCTGACCAGATCAGGCTAGCTGGCACCACTCAGGTCAGGTTACTCTGTGGGAATTGTAAATTTAACTTGCTAACCACATATGCTGATAGTCCTATTGGGACTATATGAGATTCTTTCTGTTCACATTATTTTCCTTCCTACAAAATTTGTGTGTGTGTGTGTGTGGGGGGGTGTTATTTTCAACTTTTATTTTCCCCTGCCTCTTGGACAGAAAAATGGAAGGAAGAAAAAAAATCTTCATGGTTTTGAAATATCTTTTATTCACAGTTGTATTACAGTGCCATGTTATGCAGAGTTATACTCTTCCAAGGCCATTGACTTAAATGGCTTCACAAGGGTGTAACTCTGCCTAGGGTGGAACCGTTAGTGCCTTTCAGATTCAGATTGTGACTAAGGGCTAGCAGTCTTCGGATTACTCTCCACCACATGGCCAAATTGATTTCCAGCCTGCAGCAAAATTCTGGAAAAAATTACTTCCCTCTTCCCACTTGCAGTCCCTACAGAGTAGCATTTAAGAGTGGATTCAAACAGGCAACATTTATTTCCTCCATCCTTGTTTTATGCATTTACACAGGGACATTTAGGTGACCTTAGCTACCTCAAAAGAAGGCAGCTGCAAATGGTTGTGGCTGCATGTATAAGCAGCTGGTTTGCACTAAAGCTCCTTCTTTCGGTTGCACACAGATAGAGAAAACAAACTCTTCTTTCTGTGAGCATCTAAACTTGGAACTTTCAGCTTCCCTTGACTTAACCTATCGTAGTGAAATCAACACTCCAATCTGCCACCATCTACAGCTACATGCTTCCATTGTTCACCTAGCCCCATCACACTGAGCAAGCAGCAAGGAAGAATCAAAAGGACAGGACAGGAAACAGCATATGAAAACACAGCTGGGGAGACTCTCACCTTGCAAACAGACCTTCCCACACAGCATCATGAAATCAGAAGGCTGGAGAGCCAAAGACTATCTTAAGAGTGTCACATTCCAGTGTGTCTTGCAAGCACAGGCCCTAGTTTAGTCATAACCATACTAAGGGATTCTAGACCACAGATAAAGATCATTCTGTTCAAGGCCAGGGCCTGTGCTAGGCTTTTTGGTGCCTTAGGTGAGGTGCAAGACTACTGACTTGCCCCCCCCGCCCCCCCCCCCCCGCAAAAAAAATCAATTTTTTAAAAACACGTTCCAGGTTCAATATGAGAAGCTGGCCCTGGACATATGGACAATGGATGTAGTCATTATTTAGGATTCTACTGTATCATAACCTAAAAGGCTAGTAAGTACCCACTTCCCCATTGTATTCCCCCACAAGTCAGCAGCCAGTGAAATACATGGTGTATCCAGAATTTAAGATTTTTTCCTACAACAGAATAACAAATTGGGAAATATATTATGGGAAAAGCTGCAAGAACTGCATTCAAGGACTCCTGGCAAGGTTGGATTGCTTTAAAAACCCGAAAGAAAGGAAATTAAAATGCCTGCTCTGGAATGGCTCCAACATAATCAACCCCCTCTTCAAGAGACTAAGATTAGACTAAAGTGTCCATCTCATCTGGCATCCTGCTTCACACAATAGCCATCAAATTGTCCTAGCTGTCCTGCAAGGCCAACGGACAAGGTGCAAAGATGAAGGCTTCCTGCTAATGATGCTTCCAGCACTGGTATTCAGAAGTTTATCACCTCAGGCAGTGGATTTTCTATAAATCATCATGGCTATAGATCCAGGTGCAAAAAAACAAAACAACTGTGTTCAATGATGCTACAAAAATATAATGTACAAAAATGATATTCAACAAATACTGGCACAATCCTTATTAGGTAAATTCAATATGTAATAAAGTCCTTCCAACCAAGCAGTCTCTTAACTCAAGCAGTCTTATAATATTGTCCACTGTTGTCTTCAGATAAATATATTCTTGAATAAATATATTCCCCACTCCGTGGTTTCCGGATTTTAAAGCGCATTTCAGTCCGTGGTCCTTCCTCAGGTAAGGTTTATTTCCTCCCAGAAAAATTCTACTTCATATACTCATTCCAAACACTTTCAAAAACAAGTTTGTGTATAGTTTCCTTTCAGGGTTCCAATTAACAATGTTACATAGCTTAACAGCTTCACATGATTCAGAATTCAAGTCTCATCCCTCTTATCTTGAATTCTGAAATACACCTTACCTGAGGAAGGACCATGGACTGAAACGTGCTTTAAAATCCAGAAACTGCATAGTGAGGAATTATAACTTTTTTTGAGGCTACTTTTCAAGAATATATACATCTGAAGACAACAGTGGACAATATTACAAGACTGCTTGAGTTAAGAGACTGCTTGGTTGGAAGGACTTTATTACATATAGAATTTGTATAATAAGGATTGTGCCAGTATTTGCTGAATATCATTTTTGTACATTTTATTTTTGTAGCGTCATTGAACACAGTTGTTTTGTTTTTTTTGTATTTGAGATATTTTACTGTGCTCCCCTCTTTTGTTACTTTATAGATCCAGGTGGGCAGCCATGTTGGTCTGAAGCAGTAGAACAAATTTTGAGTCCAGTGCCACCAGACTCAAAATTTGTTCATCAAGGCTAATTACTGACATTTACAACTGGCTTATCCTATATGCATAATGAACACTTCAAAATCCAAGTACTAGTGTATTTAAAGCTGCACTGCTACCCAAGCAATAAGAAGCAGCAAGCCCAGCAGAGAAGCCATGGTTGGAGGAGGCTCTGAGACTGGTTCGGGCATGTCCCTGCTGGCCTTGCTGCTGACCAGCTGCTGCTGCTGCTTCCCAATCATGACTGAAGAAAGGAGGACAGAGCCACCTGCCAGCCCACAGGCAGGGGCTGTCACCGCCATGACGTGCTGGAACGCCATGAAGGCGCAAAAGAAAAAGAGGTGAAAGGGGGAGCAAGTAGTCAGTAGTGAGCCAGTGCCATCTTATCTGGGTGAGGGGCAGCTGGCCACGGACAGCCAGCCTCATCACTCCCCCTCACAGTACCGCTCTGGCAAATCAATCAAGTCCAGCTGAGGCAAGGAGAGGAGGCCCCTCCCGCCTTGGACAGAGCATGGTGCAGGACAAGATTCTTCCGCAGCCCTGAGAGAAGGAGGGAGGATCTGAGGAGAACCCTGAAAAGGTTTTTATTCTGAAGGCCAGGCAAGTGCAGACCAGAAGGAAAAATGGTTAATCTTTCAGGTGCCTTGGCTCTACCCTAGTGTGGGTGAGCAGAGTGGCAAGGCTGGCACAGAGTGGAGGAAGGAGATGCGCTATGTTGCCCCACCCCTCAGCCTGGGGTGCTCCTTACCTTGGCTCAGCAGAGCTGCTGCCACCATGAGGTGAGTGTTCAAGTTGGGTGTGTAGGACATGCCAGGAGGGAGGCAAGGCAAAGGGAGCATGATGCCCAGCCAGCCAACCAGCCAGGGAAAGAAGAGCCCATAGTGTGCCTTAATGGCTGCCCTCAGGTGGCACGTGCGGGGAGAGGGAGAGGGCACCCACCACCCCTGTGGCCAGATGCCGCCCTAGGCAGTCGCCTACCTGGCCAAATCCCTAGCACTGGCCCTGTTCTAGGCACATCAGCAAGGAGCTGTCGGAGAAATGGTGCTCTCACTTGAGAAATAAAAGAAGAGCCTTCTTTGGCATACCTTTGCTTCCCTCTACCTCACTGCAGAAGAGAATGACTTATTATTCTTCACAAGCTTAACATCCCTCCAAGGCTGCTTCCATACAGAGTTTTTTTTAATTCTTTGTGTAGCTCCTGCAGATACCTCTGTAGTCACTGGCATTACACTATTCACATAGCAGTTTTCCCTGTAATGTTAATGAGTGCCCACAGCCATAATTTCCTCACCCCTCCACCACAGGTCTTCTAAAACTATCTATTGCAGTCCCCAGCTTTTGTAAAAAGTTAGCATATGTCTCTTTTAGTTGTGGAGTTATGGGAGGGGAGGGATGCAGCCTGTAACTTTCCCCTTAAACTCCACAACAAAAAAGGGCTAGAAAATTACTTTTTACAAAAATGTAAGCTGGGAACTAGTCCATTGTTGCCATAAATGGTTATAATGCTACAGAATTCTAGCAGTTTCTGAATTATTTTTAAAAAATTTTCTAGGGTTTTTTGGGGGGAGTAGGGGATGATGGCCATGATGGCTGAAACAAGAAAAATGGTGCAAATGTGCATGGGACATATAAAACATGCACCCCTTCCTGTACAAATTGGCTTTGATCATAGTCTTTCCTTAAAAAATTGTACCAGACCAGGTTTGGAAAAGGTCACAGAATGGGTGGAGGGGGACACACAGGATGAATAGAGGCCAATATGAAGCAGATGCTCCTGAAAACAGCACTGCAGCAAGGTGGGGATGGGAGGGGGGATCAGATGTGGAAAATGCGTAGGATTTTCTCAGTTACTGGTGTCAGCTTTATTTGGGAGCAATTGGGGAGTAGTAATAAGATGTGATGTCACCCCAGAGTCGGAAATGACTGGTGCTTGCACAGGGGGCTACCTTTACCTTTAATAAGCTGCCCTAGAAATATTATATAGGTCATGCATTTGTTTGATTTGTTTTCAATGGCACCTAAGGGACACAAATCAAACAAGATGTTTGGGGTATAAGCTTCCAAGAGTCAAAGCTCTCTTCATCAGATATGCTGACTAACATGACTACCCTCTGAAACTATGCATTTGTTTGTTTTGTGTTCTCATGAACTTCCACAGGTACATTCCTTAGGCAAATAATGTTATTTATTTATTTTCCTGATGCCAAGCTAAGAGTCATGCTTCCATTCACAGGTAGCAGCTGAATAAATCCACAAAACTAGATGAAGTACTGCACATACTTCCAGAAGCTCTTCTCAGGGACAGAACCTAAGGTTTTCCCATGTAAGATCTAAGGAAGTTCTTCTGTGGCAGCCCTTCCAAGTGAACATCTGTGAGCCTCCTTCACTAGTCTTATTCACCAAGACATTTGTTCCCTGAAGATCTTCATACCCAAATAGTGAACCCCTCATGTTCAATGCAGTTAATTTAAAATACCCTCCCTCTGTGGTATTTATACCAACATTCAAAATAAGGCAAGATACATATACTGATTGCTCTCCTGACCTTGGAATGCCCTGCAGCTTCAGCCCAAAAGCCTCCAAGGCATGGAATTTTCAGATGTGACCTAACTAGTCATATCTTTTTCCTGTGACGTATTAGGTATGTCATTTTGTATATGTCCTTGATAGTGCAGCTTATGAGCCCTGGCCTGTATTCTTTGCTAGCTGGGTTAAAGACCCTCCTTTGCTAATCATATTTCAATGCAGATGATTCTACCCTAGTTCATATTAAAAATGGGGGGGGGGCAAATACATGGGGGAATGCTTATGCTACTGGCCTTATCCATGGGGAAAATCCAATTATCTCTATCAGAAAATACACTTATGTTTGGTGCAATTATTTGCATATGCTTACAGTAAAGCATGTGTGAGGCCCAGGGAATAAATCAGTATTGCATTTTATCATATAACACAATCATAGTATGCCATGCAATTGGATTTAAAGCCAATCTCAAGTGAACAAGAATGTAGGAGTTTGTTTGGTCTGCAGGAATCAGATCACAGCCTACAAATGCTGTAAGGAAGAGGAGTCTAAGAAAGGCATCAGCAGATATCATTTCAACTCAATAGAAGTTTAGAGCAGTGTGGAAAGTGGCATCATAGAAGACTGCCGCAGACTGCTGAAGTTAAAAATATCTGAAAAAGGGAGCTCCAATGGAATTAATGCTGCTGTCTCTTAAGATGCCACTGAACATCTGCTTAGTTTTGCTTAAATTACAGCTAAATAGTTTGATGTGTACAGTTAAGATTGCACAAAGCTGCAGCCTTTCCCCCCATCTGCTCCTTTAAATGCACAGTCACTTCTTCAAGTCTGATTTTATTTATTTTATTACACATATCCTGCCCTCCCCTGATTTGCTCTTTTTAATTAATCATCCGCTCATTTTAAAAAGCATATACAGTGCTGGGGGGGGGGGGACAAGGTTAGGGTGAATGACATAAAGGAAATGAATGTCACACTACTCTATGCCCAGTCCAAAAAAAGCATCATTTGTCTCTTTCCTTAGTAGGTCAAGGTCTCCCCCCCACTTCCTCCAAAAGAGAAAAACAGGAATGCCAAATGCCCCTTTAATTAGGGATTTTGTCCTCTTGTTCATCATTTTAACTAGGATTATGGTAAGAGCCCTATAAATTACATATAAACCAGACTACACAGAGAAACCATAAGCTCCTTATGTTTTTCCAAATGCAAGAGCTGAGCTGTTTAAAAAAAGAAGAGGTATATACATGAGAGGGAGGAGGGGGAATGAAAAGCAGACAAGAAATAACGATATAACAATACTGGCATTCCTGGCAAAAGACACACCCAAGCATAACCAGAGTTTATTTGCTTTCAGACAAACCAAGTGTCCTTACAATAAAATAAACGGACGCACCTTCGAGAATAGAGGCCAAACGTTCTGGTTAAAGTGCAGGGAATTCCCAGCCATTCCTCGAATACGTATTTGGTTCCTCAAAGATTTATTTGGAACCGGGGGGAGGGGAGCGGAATTAAGCTTCCAAGGGTGTAACTTTGTCTCGGATTGCACTGTAAACCTTTGGGTAAAGTGCCGGCCAAATGTATTCGAAAGCCTGCCAACTTGAGAGAACCGAGCAGAAAGATACTGCTGTCCGTGTCTGAGGTCCTGGATTCTCGCTCCTTTTTTTCTTTGGGTGGCCCAGTCTCCGCACTTGCTCCCCCCCCCTCCCTTTGCCAAGAGACCGTCGCCTTGAAAAGAGGTGGAAGGCAAAACAAATGTTTCCAAGGAGATCTCTTACCTCCCAGCACACGTTGTAAAAAGCTCACAGGCAAATCTCATTCCAAAGGGAAAGATTAAAGTAAAGCCAGTTTTAGCTTTCAAAATAAACGATACGGCTGCAAGTAAGGAAGAGAGATTATGTAGACTGACCAGAACTGGATCCCGCTCTAAAACATTCCTCCACAAGCTCGAACTGGGAGCAGCCTCCATGCCTGCAACCTGCTTGTTCTCCAAGGCTCGAGCGGCTGTGCTGTATCCAAGGCTGGGACTGCAGTGGAAGAGCTCCCACCCCACCCCCTTCCTCCCACTAGAGAATTTTAAAGGAGAGATTTGTTAATTTCACCCGGCTGCAGAGCCGTGGTCTCAAATGCTCGGCTAGTTGATATCCCATATCCATACAACTGCCCCGCCAAACCGGTACTCCCAATTCTTACCTGGTGTTTGCACAGCAATTTCCTGCCCTGCTGCAGCAGTTTTCGAGCGAGATTATTTTGCCTGCACGTCTCGCTTCCACAATGCCTATTTGTCCCCCCCCTCCCCCGCCTCCTCCCGTGATAATGCCAGGATAGCGATAGCGCCTCGGAGCGATCTGCTAATCCTGTTGCATCTGGCATTAAAAATCCAAGCAGCAGACACAGCGATGGGTGTCTCTTGGAAGGTTACTGGAGAATTAAACAGCCGAGCTGCAAATTTCCAACACAACAGAACGAACTAGCCTGAGCGAGAGAGAGACGATACAACCGAGCGAGACAATAGAGAGGAGAAGGGATGAAAAGGGACGCGCCATCTTCTGGCGACCTTGCGCATGACTGCTCTGAACCCTTGCTTTAAAGAGCCAGCTGCTGGTGCTCTGGCTGCTTTCTGGACTGTGGGTGAGCTTTCTGGTCTCTGTAAGCCGCTTTGACTCCCCTAAACCCCACGGCGATCAAGCTTTACTTTGATACTGCATTGCGGGTACGGAGCAATGCCGCAATCCCATTTGCGCTTCAAAATTGTTGCGCGGAAGGAAATCTCCTGTCTGCTCCGAGAAAACGATTTGGTGCAGTTTTCAAGTGCAGGCGCAGATCCATGAAAGAATGACAGGTTTATGCCTCTGGGTTCTCCTCTTTTGAGTTGTGCACTCCAGCTTTTCCACAACCACAGAAATTGCAAATCTGAAGCACCGCCTAGGAAATTATTTGAAAACCCCATTGAAATTAATGGGAATGTCTCAGGAACACCTTGTGTCTGAAGATGGGGAAATTGGGAGTCTCCCTTTATTGCCTTAACATTTCTGGAAATTTTATCCCACAACTCTTGAGCATCAGTCCCCAAAGTGGTATGCCAAATGTGGAGCATCTTGTACATGTATCAGTTCATAGAGATTGATTATCCCACCTAAGTAGTTATTTAACAGCACTGTAAAATGGTTTTAAAATGTTTTTAAAAGTTTTAATAATTGTTTATTGTTTGAAGTCTGAAGGCTTAATTTGTATTTATTGTCTGAAATTTGGTCGATTAGCTGCCCTGAGTCCGCTTGCAGAGAGGGTGGGGTATAAATTAAAGGAAGGAAGGAAAGGAAGGAAAGGAAGGAAAGGAAGAAAGGAAGAATGGAAGAAAGGAAGGAAGAAAGAAAGAAAGAAAGAAAGAAAGAAAGAAAGAAAGAAAGAAAGAAAGAAAGAAAGAAAGAAAGAAAGAAAGAAAGAAAGAAAGAAAGAAAGAAAGAAAGTCCTTTATTAGAGTTGCCAACTAGCCTGGTGAAAAATGACCTCTTTGTTGCAGGCTTAATGTGTGGACATTGGAAGCTAAAGGTTTTCATAGCATGGAGATAAATGACATCACTTGGCAAATAATAGCCCATTAAACTTCTATTAAATGGATGAGACATTGTTCTCCAGCCACTTGGCATTGTTCCTTATCTCTCAAAATGGCATGGTAATACTTACATTGCATTAAGCCTCTGTTAAAAGAACAAGACTCCCCTCCCCCCAGACAGGTGGAAACTCTATGCTTTAGTCTCTTTGACCAGTCTAGATAGGAACTCAGTGCCTCTTCGGATTTGTAGATTGGGGGCTTTTCCACCAGTGCTCTAGCAAGACAAATTTGTTTTATTATAAGAGGGTACACGGGAGCAATGCTCCCTCTAAGCTGTGGGGTCTTGTGAGCAAAAATTCTACTTGGTGAGCTACTGACTTAAAAGTTGTGAGCTACTGCATCAATTAGTTTGCTCTGGGGCCATCCTTCCTGAGCAAAGACAAAAATGTGTGAACCAGAGGTTCGCACTAGTTCAGTTTAGAGGGAACTAGTTTGCACTAATGCAGTTTAGAGGGAACACTGCATGGGACATGTGCACTTACCGGTTCTGGTGCAGACAGCAATGGTTTATTTTGCTTTAAAATTCAAGAGCAGGTAAAATTGACAAGGCTTTCTGATACCTTGTTCTTTTTACTTGGAAGCAGGAAAGATTGGGAGGCCGGCATCATGCAGGTAAGGGAGAGATACAGGGTTCCACACCAGCAAAATCTTGTCTCAGAACTAGCTAATACTATATTATTGGCCAGCTCATATTTGAACATTCTATTATACAGCAGCTGTATTGGAGGCTTTTTCAAGTTGCAAAAGGGAAAAGCACATCAATTAAATTTATTGGGGATTAACAGCATTTGGACTAGAAGGAATACATCAAGTGCTGGAAAAGAAGACACATGGAAGCAAGATGCTACTGTGTGCACTCTTATAAAGAGGTAAACTCCATTGAATCCAGTTAGAATGGCTTCTCAGTAAAGATGCATCTCAGTAAAGATGCATTGGATCAGCCATTGAGATGTACATTTCTCATGAGATAGATTGACTCAGTAAAGGAAGCCACAGCTTTTAGTATGCAAGATGTGAGCAAGACTGCTAATGTAGCAGGAAAAGTCCTGTGTTGTCCAATTAATAGTAAATCATACTCACAAACGAGGTCTGAGGCAAGGTCAGGAAAACAGCTTCTTTATTTAACGTGCATAAGCGCTCTACACACGGGCTCCAGACCCGAGGGTCTGAGCAATGATCACAGTTACCTGCCATCCCTTATAGGGGGCCTCCACCCACGCACTACCTTAAAACACTAGTAAATCCTAGTTCCTCTTTCTCTAGAAACATTCCACCCATACCCCCACGATTTCTGGCTCCATCTCCGGCACCTGTTTTGCTTCCCCTTAGGTCCTGTTCTACCGTTTTCAGCTTGTGGTTTTGACAAGGTCAATGACCTGGCATAGTTCCCTTTTTGCAAGCTAACACGCCTTTGTTTCAAGCTGCCATAGAAGATTATTTCTGCAAGCATTCTTACATATTTCTAACATTGCTATATTGATTAGGTATTGGTATTGTTTTTGGATCGATGCTACATTTCCCCTCTTTCAAACGGAGTTTGATTACTTATCATGACATCCACAAACCATCACACACATACTAAAATCAATCTATTAAAACTAAACATCAAAATCATAGGGGAGTCGTCTCCTGATGCCTGTGGAATCCTGCCATTTCCGGTAAGCCAGGATCCAGAGGGCGTTGCCTGTGGAACCTCACTGCTGCTGGTGAGTGAGGTCCAGAGGTCGGGCTTCAAGCAATCAGGTCTGGGAGCAAGGCTGCACCTAGAAAGCCTATCTGGGAAAGCTTCAGTCAAACTGCATAGCAAAACAAGGTCAGGTTCAATACAAGCCTATCCTATCATCATAACATTTCAACAATTCAAAAAAACAATTCAACATAACATTTCTTTCTGGGGGCTGGGTTTTCTCATTTTAACAATTTTCTTAAGGACCTTTCATGAATAAAATCACAAAGAACTGAATCTTCTCTCTTACTTAAGCATCACAATATATGGCCAAGGCACTGAGCAATGTGTCAAGCTAAAACTAGCTTTGGGCACATTTTGACTACTTACCCCTAGGGATTGTCTTATTTTCTTTTTTTCTTCTGGGGCAAACAAGTCTTCTGCATAAAGCTGTTGCCATCAAAGGAAAGTGGTTTCAAAACATTAAAAAAAAAATCAAAATAATCCAAAAATTATTCAAAAAGGAACAAAAAGAGTCCCCTCTTTGTAGCTTCACACAGAAACTTAGCAAGTTGGACTTTCTTCCGGACTCTCTTCTGGGCCCTCTCCCTTCTGGAGAGGCTCTTGCAGGCTCACACCTCGTTCTGGGACTGGGACAGCTGCTTCTTCAGTGCTTCTACCATTTCCTGGCCATCTCCCTCTGGCGCAATCCGGCTACAGCCTTCAGGCGCGGGACTTCCTTGATGCCAGTCAGTTCCCCTTTGTGGATCTGCTCGATCCTGCTTCGCTGCTGGGCAGCGTTCTCCTCTGCAGCCACCCAAGAGCTCAAGCGTCGCAGACATCAGGACCTTCAGATGACCCTTGGATTCCTTATCTGGATCGGCCCTTCTGCTAGGGTTTCTCTCTTATCTTTCGTAGCAATTGCACAGGAAAAAGCTATTGAACCCACGGCTTCCTCTGTGGCCTTTCACTTCTTGGACCAGTTGTTTGGCTTGATGCCCATAGCCTTGCATCTTACTGGCTGAACATCAATCTTCTAACCTCCTTCAGGCTGGACTCAGCTTCCTGCTGCCTTCGCCTGACATCTGGAGCTGACTGAGCCGCAAAGGCTGAGCACCTGTGACTCCGTGGTTGGTGGGCAAAATAGATCTGGTGGACCTCACACAGGCATCTGGCTTCTGGAGGATCTCTGCTGCCTCACACGTCTTAATGGGTTTGTGCCTGCTGGTAGAGCCTGTTGGCATCGGCTTACTAGGCAGATGGGAGCCTCCCTGTTGGCATCTCACTCGAGGGCAGTTGTTTCTTCACTTCCGCAATTTTGGAGGATCATTTCAGGGGCACTCAGCAAGCACTTTAAAAGTCTCTTCTCCCTTGTGCCCAATGAATACTGTAGCTTGTCATGGGCCAGGAGTTTGGGAGCCCTGGATCTGCTGGAGGGACATCACATGGCTGACGGGGATTTCTCCTGAGAAGGTAAGCTGACCAGAGGCAGGGGACTTGCTTCTGGAGAACTTCTCTCTGAGAGGGCCCATAGATCTGGAACTCTTCAGCTCTTAATCAATAAAGGGGGCGAGGGTGAAGTCTAAGTGGCAAAAGAGGAAGAAGCTGGGAGCTTTGCGTTGGGCTTAAAATCAGCTCCCCATAAGGGGCAGCAGAAACACTGCTCTATGTCTTGGCATCTAATTCCCAGGGGCTTCCTAACCAAAAGTGCCTTGTCCTGAGACTGAGATGCCTGTCCAGGGACAGTATATCTCACAACCATATGCTACTTAAAACTACACATTAATACGCTTAAGTAAAAGGGGAAGCATATCAAAACACAAATGTGACATGATTAATGCTTTTAGGTGCTCTTTCACATGGTCTCACACGGCAGTATTATTGTAATCATAAAACAAAATAAAGCACAGTTTTCCTGGTTAATAGATAGCATCTTTGGGGTCTCCAGGAATCTATCCTGGGGCAAAACACATACATTTTGCAAGTTGCTAGGTTCACACTCGCACTTCCCGTTTTTCTGAGCGAGGGTTATGCAATACTGCAGAAATATTTCACATCACCCCAACCAGCCTTTATACCCAGCTGCCTGGGGGTGCTGCGAAACCCGTCCGCGGCTTTCCACTGTTCAGCAGACAACTTCTCTGCAATCAGTGCAATTTGAAAAAAAAATTTCAAGAGTTATGTGACCTTTTTGGCCTTCAGCATTCTAGTGTGGGTCAAAACATACCTAGTCGTCACACACCAAGTGAAATTTATAAACGGTTCTCTCTTCCACACAGTGATATATGGGCTTGTAAATTAAGGCTTGAGCCACTTGCTGAGCTCTTCCAGTAATGGTTACACAAGCAAAGGGGCAGAAGCTGCTGTGGCCCATACTAGGGCCACCATTGATCATACCAGGAGGTAGATGGCATTTTATTTCCAGGGTCCCAACATTCTGGACCTGGGTCACCTCCAAATACCAATAATCAACATCGGCCCCCCCACGAGCACATATGGGACCGCTTTAATAAGCCTACAATACGTCTCCCCCCCGACTGACAGACAACTAGAACACAAGAACAGGGAGGGGTAACATATATGGGATCCTATTCAGCCGCTTCTCTGTGGTCCCGGCCCACCGTGCTCACGCAGGCGGGAAACGCGGTACTGACAGATCCACTATCGCTTCAATAGCAAGTATTGTCTCAGGCACACGTCATGCACACATCAAGCATACCAGACAGATATGTCACTTCTAAACCCACAATTTCCCTAGACAATAAACACAAAATTTCCCCCAATAATTCCCTATTGGTGGCAGAAGGGTCGATTTCGTCCCTTCCCCAAACAGTCAGGCGAATGACATGTAGGCTCCCTGCAGCCGCGTTGGTAGGGAACCCTGGTCTGTCAACTTCTCAAGGCAAGCACATCTTCCAGGGCGCTGGTATGGAGAGAACCACTACCCCTGCCAGCGGGCTGTACTAGGGTGCTGCCGGTGCATGCGGGTGGTTAGGCCGCTGGGATGGGCATCAGGCGACCCGTTTGGTCACCTACCCTGTTAGAGAGGTTTTATTACTGCAATCAGACTGTTTCACGTGAAGGAAATCTATCACGTTGAGCACAAGGTCCTGTACTGTCAGGGCCCTGGGTTCAAGGCTCTCTACTTACACTCCGGAGTCTTCCAAGCAGAGCTGATTCCTGTTGCCCCCTTACCGGTCCGAGATCAGGCCATCGGTCAAAGGTCAACTGAAGACAGGGCGGGCAGATGACGGTCAGCCAAAAAGAAGGCTGGGAGCTCCTTACCGTGAATCTGGTCCTCCCTGCCAACAGCAGCACTCGGCCGGGCTAATCATCAGGGGCTAAAGGCCCCCGTCCCATCTGGGTCGCCAAATTTATGTAGCAGGAAAAGTCCTGTGTTGTCCAATTAATAGTAAATCATACTCACAAACGAGGTCTGAGGCAAGGTCAGGAAAACAGCTTCTTTATTTAACGTGCATAAGCGCTCTACACACGGGCTCCAGACCCGAGGGTCTGAGCAATGATCACAGTTACCTGCCATCCCTTATAGGGGGCCTCCACCCACGCACTACCTTAAAACACTAGTAAATCCTAGTTCCTCTTTCTCTAGAAACATTCCACCCATACCCCCACGATTTCTGGCTCCATCTCCGGCACCTGTTTTGCTTCCCCTTAGGTCCTGTTCTACCGTTTTCAGCTTGTGGTTTTGACAAGGTCAATGACCTGGCATAGTTCCCTTTTTGCAAGCTAACACGCCTTTGTTTCAAGCTGCCATAGAAGATTATTTCTGCAAGCATTCTTACATATTTCTAACATTGCTATATTGATTAGGTATTGGTATTGTTTTTGGATCGATGCTACACTAATACAAGGATGTTTGGGGGGGTAATTAATTCACAAGGTTCTCATAAATTGGAAGTGACTTGACAGCACATAACAAACATACTGGGGCATTGGTGACAAGGGAATGCTCTCTATGTACTTAGACCAAGGGCTGGGAGTGTCAGCCTAAGACCTTGTTCCAGAAATTGATTAATTAAAATGGAAGTGTAAAAGCATATTGAGAAAACAAGACCCCATAAGCTGGTAACTAAGTGCCCATTTATTTTGCTGCTCTCATTTCCAGAACAGCTGAGGTTGCCGTCACTGGTGCAACTGCAAAAGTGAGCATATAGTATTCCACATCCATAATGCTCTTCTGAGTCCTTTTGCTTCTTTGATGCTGAACAAATGATACAGGTTATTTTTTGTTCACAAAAATACTCATGTTTATGTTCTTAACAAACCTATACCAACCTGCAGTTAAATTCCTGTGAATTGTTCTTGCTCCCAATACAGGGATTTAAGACTAGAATGGCTGTAAATGTAATTCTTCATCATCATTATACTTGGTGGTGGGTTTGTTTTCTCCATTGATTTATTTCAGTTTGTCTTCCTATACCTGAAGGATAACTAAAGGGGTAGAATTAACAGCCACCAGCATCACAAACTGCCCCCTCCATCTGAACTCCATGCCTCTATCAACTGCACACACCAAAATTGAACAGACATCAGGTGAAGTTTTTGCTATCTCTTCATCGACATGCTAGAAGCCTTCACCCAGTTAATTCCTGCTCATTGGGCTACTGTGAAAGAGACAGGAGCTCTGTGAGAAAAATTCTAGGTACCTCACTACCATCCTGACCTTGTACACATTTATATTAAAAGTCCAGTTAATGGGATATACTTCAAAATGGGGTATGCTAAGGACCACAGAGTTCCTAGAATATACACAATTTTAAACTTGCTGCCTTTATTTTCTTTATGTAGACTTGTATCTTTAAGACAGACAGAAATGCACTGTCAGGGGTCCCCAACTCCAAGGCTGCAGACCAGTCCATGGCCTGTTAGCAACTGGGCCACAGAGCAAGGCAGAGCACCACACTGCCCCTTTCACCCACCCAGGACCAGACGGACAAAAGAAGCAGTGCAGCTTCACTCTGAGGATGCATCCCCTTTCTCAAAATGAGGCAGAGCAGCCCTGCCGCCCCTTTCATCCACCTGGGACCTGGGCAGGTGGAAGGGGCAGTGTAGCAGCGACCTTCATCTACCCCTCATTTAAAGACTATCACGGGGGCCCAGGTATTGGGCGGGGTGCAATCTGGGGTGGCAAAACCTAAGCACCTCCCCACTGGTCCCTTGAAAAATAGTCTTCCACAAAACCAGTCCCTGGTGCCAAAAAGGTTGGGAGCCACTGTACTACGAGCCAGTTCAGTGTAGTGAGAGCCAGTTTGGTGTAGTGATTAAGTGCGCCAACTCTTATCTGGGAGAACTGGGTTTGATTCCCTCCTCTTCCACTTGCACCCGCTGGAATGGCCTTGGGTCAGCCATAGATTTCACAGGAGTTGCCCTTGAAAGGGCAGCTGCTGTAAAAAGCTCTCTCACCCCCACCTACCTCACAGGGTGTCTGTTGTGGGGTGGGGAGAAGTAAAGGAGATTGTGACCGCTCTGAGACTCTGAGATTCAGAGTATAGGGCAGGATATTAATCCAATATCTTCTTCTAAGTGGCACCATTCTCATCACAGGAATCTATGCTGGAGAAGCAGGAACTAATGAATTCTTGTCTATTGTGCACCAAGCTTCTACAAGGAGTGCTTCTGTACAGCCACAATTCTGCATGAAGCTTTCATGGCTACTGCAAATATAAAATGAAGCGTATAGGGCAATTCCCCCTATATTGCCTTTACCTCAGCCCTCAGTGGCTGTCTTTTCCTGCTGTCACTGGAGGGCTGTCAGACTTCTAAAAATTAACATATAATTAAATTGCAATTTATTTACCAGGTTCCTCTGAATTCTCAGCTTTCTTTTGTTATTTTTAAAGGACATCTGTAGCCTCTTTAATTGCAGAAATATAAAATGAAGCCCACCCAGCCCACTATGAGAGCTCCTTAATTATTAAATTGTATCTGAGGAAATGGGAGGCTACTATCATACTGTATAGACTCAATTTCAAAGGTGCCACCACAGCACTTTATTTCATATGTTCTCTTCTGACAGTTTTCTGCTGCCATTTCTGTAGAGTAACCACAGCTCTTCCTCCCCATATTCCTCCATGTTTAAAATCATATAATGGCTGCTAAACCAGATTTGTTCTATGAAGAAAACTGCAGTCTTGGAACAAGACAATGACTCTGCCGCTCAACAGTATGCTGATTGGAAGAGAAAAGTACACACTCTCAGCCCTAAAATCTTTGCCCTGTGTTGCTGGGGAAAGTTGTACCAGTTGAATTTCTGCCTATTGTGCAGTGGCTAAGGCATGGCATATCCACCAGGAAAAGGGGGGCAGAGCTTCTTTTCCTAAGCATAATTATATCTTCCAGCTAAAAGCCAACTATCCTCTCAGGTCTTAATTAGAGAGCGCAGACCTGTCAGTGTATTGTAGCAAAATTACACAAGTGCCCAGTAGCGCCTTAAAACTAACAGAATTTATTTCAGCAGGAGCTTTTGTAACTCAAATGCAAAGACGTATCCATCAGACTGGATTAAATAGTCAGAAGAAAAGGGGGAGAGATGTTACAAAGAAAGGCTGGCATAAAACAAGATATAATTCGTAGAGAAATCAGTTTACTAGGGAGACACTTCTAACCAACAGCAGAGAAGGATGAGCATTAAGTCTATTGTAGGATGGAATGAGCCAGTAGAATAAATTACCAATGTAAGGGGTGGGATGTGCAAACTGTGCTCACATAGTGAGTTAGGAATTTAACAAAGACCTTGAATTCCTAACTCACTATGTGAGCACAGTTTGGAGTTTAACAAACTTGAGGGGGAGGAAGTCATCATCTTAAATTTGTGAATAAATTCTACCAGTAGTTTTGGATTGGATCATACCTGTGAAGGAGAACAATAGTCCTCTAGATAGGTTAAGTGAAAACCTTATAATGCTGACTAGCATGAGCACAGCTGATGCTACTAACATGGATCTTCAGCAAAGTTGAACTGACTTCTGAGGAACTAGAAAGCTTGCTATGTTTTGATAGGTTGGACGGTCTTAAATAATAATAATTTCAAAATGTGTCACAAAGCTGTTGTGTTTACCATATAACTGCATAGAAGTTTTCCAGTCTCTTTTTGCCCCTACACTTCCTGCTCTCCTGCATTAAATGTCATCCGGTCTGCTGGTGAAAGCTGCCCCCTGCTGGCAAACATTAAAATTGTTAACATTGTGAGGCCTGTGGCTGATTCTGAGACCTGGCACTAAACTTGCTCTGTTGTTGTTTTAACTGTAGCCTCTTAGTGCTATAACATTCCATTGGCCTCCTTATCATCCTTCCAGTTGCTTGAGAAATCTTCCCCCTATATCCATTAGCAGCTATAGCAATCTTGCCCTCTTTTCTCCCTCACACAGAGGATTTTCCCTTCTGACTTCTTTCTTGCTAAGCATCTTGTCTGTCTGTCTCTGTCTCTCATCTATTTTATGCTGGCCCAGCCCAGGGAACAGATGAAATCACCTTCTTATATTATGCTTCTAAAATGGCACACAAAAGGCTTTTGAAAGTTCTAAATAAAAAAAATGCTTTCTTTAACTTGGAGGAGAAAACAGGTGGAATTAAGAATAGCATGTATAAGGTGAACAGATAATAAAACTGAGGTAACTTTGTATTCACACAAACACCAGATAATTTGCTGCCAATAAGTGTGTGTTTCTGTTATTATACAAGGTCATTAAAACTTTGAGGAGAGAGGTTTTCTTTTCAGTTTCTGCTTAAACATGCACACTGCCACATGCATGCTGCCCACCTGCCCCTCTGGCGCTCCTCCTTCTTGCCGGGCCATTCTGGAGCTAGCCAGGGAAAGAGCAGAGCCTAGGCATTATGGGCAGTCGGTCACACTGCTCCTTCGTCCTCCTCCATAGGCTGCGCTCCATCAGCTCCATCCACCTCAGGGCTGGATGGCTGCTGCCAGGGCCAGCCCTAGATTATCTGGCACCCTAGGCATGGCTAACTGTGGGGCTCACACGCTTGAGCCCCCAGACCCCACAAAGCCTGAAGACAGAAATGTGGGTGGATCATGCATTTGGCATATCAGCCTGAGCCGTCCACATTGTGTCTGAAAGGCTAAAAGGGCGCAGACATCTTACACTCGTATTCTCGCTTCCTTTTGCTAACACATGTATTCTTGATAAATTGCTGGCTGTATCGAATCTTGGAGGCTATGAAGACATAACCTCATGCTTTTGAACAAAAGCTTCCTGTTTCATTAACTGCCGGATTATTATTATCATCAGCTAGAGATGTATAAATAAAACGAGGACTTGCAGAGAGCAAGCAAGCTTTCCTCACTTCCTCAATACACGTGTCAAGAGTCTTCATTCCTACAGCTAACTTCTGGCAGCCACACACACACCCTCCCCCGATAATCAGTTTGCAAAAAACAGATGAATTGTGGGGAAAATGAAAAGCACAAAACATGAAATTGTTCCCTGACCTGAACAGCCCAGGCAAGATTGATCTTGTCAGATCTTGGAAGCCAAGCAGGGCCAACTCTGGCAAGTATTTGGATGGGAGACCTCCTTGAAATAACGAAGTTGGGAGAGCAGGTTCTGTTCAGCCACCTCTCTGAATATCCTCCAGGCCCCCAGTAAAGATCAGTCACCAGAAGTTGACATGACTTCCAGGAGCACGCGCGCGCACACACACACAACAACGAAATCAACTTGAAAATTACTACTTAAAAAAAATTGTGAAAACAAATAATACAACAATTCTTCATTTTCTTTCTCAAACAGAAAACAGCTTTCCTCAGCCAATAACATCCCACAAATGCTAATATTTTTTTTAATTTCTGAGAGTCTGTGAGGTCTTCTCTGTTCCTAGGGCATCTTCCTGGCCAGATGTTTTTAAAAGAAGGGAGTTTGGTTGCAACAAGGGAATTATGGCTGGGTTATTGTAGCCCAAAGCAGTCAGACTGGGAGGACAGATCACTGCACTGCAATCAACCCAGCCCTTAGAAAGCAGCAGGGTTTTTTTTTCCAGGGGAGGTGGGTGCAGAGATGTGTGCAGATTGGATTCTCAGTACTGGGGATGTCTAATGTTTAAGTACAGGGTCTCAGTTCCTGGATAGCAACCAGTTGTATTTTAAAGTGGCCATGCAATGACTCCCCACCCCCACCCCTCAATCCTACACAAGCTCTTGAACTCCACTGAGGGAGGTTTGGGTAGAGGCCATCCTTTAGGACCCTCAACTTGGCAGAAAGGGCCAGGGCAGAATTTTTAAGGGTTTTTCAGGATAAACCTATGCCCTGATACTGTGGACAGCCCCCTCCCCTCCCCAGCCTGACCCCAACTCACCAGGAGAAGGCTGGCCCCATGGCCAGGCAGGGGATGGAGGAGGAGTAGGGTGGTGAGTTCAGTCAGCGCCACCCACCTGGGGAGCGCCGCTGGGGACTGCAGCATGTAGTCTACATATTGGGAGACTGCAGCATGTAGTCTCCCAATATGTAGCCTCCCAATATGTCTGCTGATAACCATTTTTTTCTTCCAGAAGGCAAAGAGCCAAAACTGCCTTTCCTTCATAGAACAAAAGGTTCTTCAGCTGAGCCTAGAAGAACAACACATTTGGTTCTTCAGGAAGCACCTGTTACAAAATAGTTGCTCGCAATGGATGATGCTTGGCTTAAAAAAATGAAACAGAATTTTCAGATCTGCAGCAGTATGTCTAGAAAGATTAAAATGTTCACTCTCTGGTTTCTAACTACTGTGATTTCTTTTGTGAGATTTATCTTTCTTGATCCTCTCATGTACAGATCAACGGTTTTGTAGAAAGTAGATAGCAGAAGGACACTGTTGGCACATGAAAGCACATTAATTAAACTGGATGACATACAAGTGTGTGAGCCCAAGACAGTGTCACTGATGTTATTAGGTCCTATAACAGTCTTACCTGAGTGTGTGTGGGATTGTGTCTCTGTTGGGTGGTCCATTGTTGTTAGTAAAAAGCTGTTTTAAGCTGGGGGTGGAGCTTACTGTAAGCAACAAAAGGCCAGTCCCCCAAGGCCTACAAAGAGCAATATTCTTATCCAGGGGACACTGTAGGTCACTGAGGAGGCACTGGAGTGGTTTAAGTTGCTAAGAGTGTCTGCAGGCTTAAATAGGTTGTAGTCAAATGTGACCAACTATCCCAGTGCATAATCATGCATGGTTTTTAGGAACCTCATTTCTACAGTATGACTCAAGCACACATTTACCCAGTTAATGTGAGGCAGGTATAACTTCCTAACAGTTATGATAACCTCTTTTTATCCTATCCAGTCATTCTATGTTTCGGAATAGATATGATAAAGAAAATAGCAATGACATTCATTTCTAGAAAATTGAAGGACTACACATTGAAGGGAGGATGCCTTGTTAGGTTCTCACTATGTACTTTAATCTTCAAAAGCTCCTATGGGGAAAATTACTTGGATCAGGATCATGGTGCTGGGAGAGAGTTAATCCTCTCCCTGAAATATTTTTCCAAATGAAATCAGTCTTTCTCCCAGCTGATTCTCCTGTGGGGTGGGGCAGGGTAGAAACAAGTATCTGTATTGTGTCCATTTGTTTCACAACAAGAGTTGTGGCCCATGTATGTGCAGAAGTATTGTCATGGGATGTGTTTAAGTCCTTTTATTGGGGAAATAGTGTGGTGGGAAAGGGTGGGGCTGCTAGAGCCACAGCCCAAATCCAAATTGGAGCCTTCATGGTTGTTTTTAAATGTTAAAGGAATACTGATTATGAATCACTGATACTGTTTGGCCCTTACTCTTATTAATTTTTCTCTCTTTTTAAAAGTATTGTTCTTTGTTGCCTTGAAAACCATCCCCCCCCCTTGAAAGCACAGTTTGGAGATCAGAGACAAGACTAACTGAAGACATGTACAGAGGGACAAGTATGTTATCATACATCTAGCTATTTATCTCTGTGTTTCCTGAATGATGAACAATCTATTTGGCAACCATATTCCTCAGCAAGTTGTTGCTTGACTTCTGACTGATCTAGGGAGAAACCTGTCAAGAGGCTGTTTGTTTTCATCTTGAGCTTTTCCAAACAGTTAAGCAAAAAAACAAACCTGTCTGATCTCTGCTACTGCTGCTGTCCCTACCCTGGCACCAGTAGGTTGATATTACAACCCCATGTAAGAAATATTCCTTGCTCCTCTACCTCTAATACATAGGATGGGAAAACTTGAGCATTGGCTTTGTGCAAAGTACAATACAACGTAAACAAAAATCTAGCTGGAAAAGAAAATTTCCTGAAATAACAATGTAGCCTGGCGAAGAAGAGAGTGTGGTTATCCAAATTTAAAAATAAAGCAAAACTCATGTCACTTTCAGTAATACAGTAACAGATGATATACATGGTAAAAATAAAAGTTCTCAAAACACCAGAGGACAAAATAGAAAACTTCATCACAGCTGGTGCAGCATCAGCACACTCTTACCAGAACAAAAGTACCTGGGGAGGGACTTCAATGGGCCAAAGCAGCCATTTTCTCCAGGGAAACTGATCTCTGTACTCTGGAATCAGTTGTAATCCCAGAAGATCTCCAGCTGATGCTCCTCTTTCGGAGCACTATAGGATTTTCCATCATGACCCTAACACCCTCAGGTTTTTTGTCATTGAATGGTTTCCTTTAAGCCTGCAGGGGAAGGTTGATGTAGCAAAATGGCTATTAAAACGCGAAATGGGCTGGATTTTTTTTACTACAAACTCTTGCGCCGAAAGGCTTAAACAATGAGTAGGATCTTTCATGTTTTTTGTAAAATATCTCTGTAAGAAATCAATATGGATTGCTTTACTAAGTATATGTTTAATTACATCCAGGGAGTGACTCGCTGTTCTTTAATGCCATACCTTTAAGGAACATGAAAATTGCACACACCTGTTGTTTTATAAGGGAACACATTAGCCCAGGGTTTCCCAAACTTTTATTTCCAGTGGCCCGGTTATTTTTACACTTCTCCTTCATGGCCCACTAAAATTTGGGGGTGGAGCCGGGAGACAGGAATTATGTCATTTCCTGTGGTGTCAAGGACCAAGTGATGTCACTTCCGGAGCACACTGAACCAAAACTCCACCTTTTCCTGTGATGTTACTTCCTGGGCACTCCCCTAAACCTGCCTCTTCTTCAGAAGTAAATTCATTTTCAGAAAAATCTCTCTGAAACTCATGCTGAGCCAAAATGGGGGTGGAAAGTGGGCGGTCCTCTCTTTTTACTCCCACACCTGCATGCACCTATCTGTTTGTGTATTCTTCTCCAGCTTGCAAGCACTCCTAATGCCCATGTTCAATTGCCTGCACCACCTACACATCCCGTCCTCAACAGCACTGGCCAGTGTATGCAGTTGGGAGTGCTGTTGCCATTGCCATCAGGAATGCCAGCACTGTGTACCACCCATACTAGGCCCTGCCAGTTGCTCTACCTCAAAATATGCTGACACATTTAGTAGGCCTTTCCTTCAGCTGCTACTACTGGAACCCTGCCTCAAGCTACAACCAAGCTTGCTTGGTTTCAAGAAAATCTTTTGACAGCTATTTTTCATACTTTTCTTTGGCTGAAACTCTGGGAAATTGCTGTGAAAGGTAGCAGAGAATTGTACTGCAATTAATGAATTCATTTCAAGTTATATGAAGTTCATACAAGCTTTTCTGCAGTTATCCCCAAAAAGGATATTTATGAGGGGCTTCTAGCTTTTTACTGGCTGTGTTTTCCATGCCTTTAAAAGCAAGCTGTTGTGCAGATACTTAGCCAGTGAACTACTTTCATCCTTTTTAATATCTACAGGAGGAGTTTAATTTTGGTGTCAGACAGCTGTTAAAAGCAGAACCAGTAAAATGGTAAAATGGTGCCAAGTGCATAGTACCATCTCTTCCAGTGCTGTTGAGATATACCGCAGAGCTCCTATGTCTGCAACAACAGTATGATGAACAGAAAAGTTTAATCCAGCAAAAATGGAAGGAAAGAAAGAAAGAGAAAGAGAAAGAGAAAGAGAAAGGAAAGGAAAGGAAAGGAAAGGAAAGGAAAGGAAAGGAAAGGAAAGGAAAGGAAAGGAAAGGAAAGGAAAGGAAAGGAAAGGAAAGGAAAGGAAAGGAAAGGAAAGGAAAGGAAAGGAAAGGAAAGGAAGAACATAAACATAAGAGGCTTTTCTTGTGACCCAGTAGTGAGGCTTCCATGGCTCGGTACCAGGTCACGACCCAGCAAATGGTAAACACTGGGCTAGAGTTTGCCAGGGGTAAGTCAGTGAAAACTAAAGATATGGTACAGGTAGAATTGCCAACCTTCAGGTGGTGCAGGACAAGCAGGTTAACAAACCTCCGCATAAATCAGCCTCAGAAATTATATAAACTTTGATTTACTAAATACCATATAAAATTAATATTCCATATTGAACAATGTCATTTCATAGAAAAAGTGCATAAGGAACATCAACCTCTCGCCCAAAGTCACTTCAAAGGAAAATAATGTCCAAAATTCTTTAGAAGATTGGTGCAGGTAGCAATTCCACAGATAGAGTTTTTCATGGAGACTAATGCCCCTGTTGATTTCTTCTGTACAGCAAGGCACAAAGAATGAAACGTGATGCAGATGTACTTGTTCCGCGTTTCGCAATTGCTTCTATGAGCTGTACATAAATATAAATATAGTAATAAAGCATACAAACTATTCAAAGCATAACATCGTTGAAAAAACTACACACATTTTTCTAAGAAACAATACCTTCTAAGATTATTCAATACATTTCAAATGCTGATACTTACAATCATTTCCATTCAGTATGATCAATTTTCAAATGCATATGGGCTAATGCAGTGTTTCCCATTTGCAGGGTCGTGACCCGGTACTGGGCCATGGAAGCCTCACTACCAGGTCAAAAGAAAAGCCAAAGCTAGCCTCGCCTCCAGAAAAGCTAGCCCCGCCCTGTCTTTTTGTTGTGCAGAGAGGAGCTGGGCTGCCTCTCCTTCCTTCTCCCCTGCACCCAGTGTTTGAGAGGAAAGCTGGCACCAGTGGCACTTTAGACCCATGAAGTGTTCTTCAAAGTATGAGCTTTCATGTGCCTTGCAGTATGTTCTTTTGGAGAGATTTCCCCGGGAGGCCTGGGTGGCAAAGAAGTGAGTGTGTGTTTTTTCCAGCTGGGAGGGGCGGGGAGTGGGCATTCCAGTAGCTGTTTTTTTTTTATCAAATGACCCCTGGGCAGAAGTTTTGCTGGCTGGAGTCATCTGATGGTGAGGAAGGCTTTTTTTTCTTCTTTGGCTGCCCCTTCTTTCTTTCTTTCCCTGCAAGTGATGCTCTGTCTATATTTTTGGTGCTGGGAGGGGGGAAGCAACAGTGGGAGGGCTTCTAGTGCCCTGGCCCCACTGGTGGACATTCTGGTGCTCTTTGGGCATTGTATGAGGGAATTTTGGACTGGATAGTCTACTGGCCTGATCCAACATGGCTCCTCTTATGTTTATGTTCTTTCTTTCCATATCTTTCTTTTCTTTTCTTTTCTTTTCTTTTCTTTTCTTTTCTTTTCTTTTCTTTTCTTTTCTCTTTCTTTCCTTCCATTTTTGCTGGATGAAACTTTCCTGTTCATCATAGGCTTGTTGCAGACATAGGAGCTCTGCCAGTGAAAAGCTGGCACCCCCAGTAGTAGCCAGGTGGCCTTCTATTTCTGTGTGAGTGAGTGAAAGTAAGAGGTGTGGGGCAGAAAGAGATTATTGGAGATTACAGTACAATTCTCTGCTACCTTTCACAGCAATTTCCCAGTGTTTCAACCAAAAAAAGTATAAAAAATAGCTGTTTAAACCAATTTTATTATTCTGCAATATATTGTAATAATACTCATAATCTATTATTAAAAAGTTAATACAAAGACATTACATTTTTCTTCTCCCTCCCCCCCTTTTCATGACCCCCGACGGTGTATTTTAATTAAATTGCTAAAAATAAAAGGTAATTTTATCAATTAAAGAATCTTCATAAAAAGAAATTTAAAACAAGAAGAGAAAAAGGAAAGAAAAAATCATATGTTATAGTTATAATCCATCTTCATTATAATCCTTTAGTCCTTATTAAAAAAAATTAAAAAGAAAATATGTTCACATGGTCTCTCTTTTTGACTGTAGTCCATTTATTATTCCCCCAAAGTTCAACTATTGTCAAAAATTGCCAAGTATCCTTTAACCTTCCATTGTTTTTCAACATATTTTTGAAATTTTCCCCACTCATTTTTAAACTTATCTAGATCACATTCTTTTAAGATTCTTGTAAACTTGTCCATTTCACTCCAATGCACAACTTTTAAAGTCCAGTCCCACTTTTCTGGTATTTTATCTTGCTTCCACATCTGCGCATATAATGTCCACACAGCTGAGAGCATGTACCAAATTATTGTTCTATCTTGTTTCAGAAATTTTTCCATTTGTAATCCCAGCAAAAAGATGTCTGGTGCCTTCTTAATATTACAACCCAAAATTTTTGAGATCTCTTGCTGAATCATTTGCCAAAATTGTTTTGCCTTTTCACAAGTCCACCACATATGGTAGAAAGATCCTTCATGTTTTTTACATTTCCAACATCTATCTGACACCTGATTGTTCGTTTTTGCCAATTTCTTAAGTGTCATATACTACCTATATAACATTTTGAAACAGTTTTCTTTAACTGTTGAAAGATTTTCTTGAAACCAAGCAAGCTTGATTGTAGCTTGAGGCAGGGTTCCAGTAGTAGCAGCTGAAGGAAAGGCCAACTAAATGTGTCAAGGTAGACCAACTGCCAGGGCCCAGTGTGGGTGGTACACAGTGCTGGCATTCCTGATGACAATGGCAACAGCACTCCCAACTGCATACACTGGCCAGTGCTGTTGAAGAAGGGATGTGTAGGTGGTGCAGGCACTTGAACATGGGCATTAGGAGTGCTTGCAAGCTGGAGAAGAATACACAAACAGATAGGTGCATGCAGGTGTGGGAGTGAAAAGAGAGGACCGTCCACTTTCCACCCCCATTTTGGCTCAGCATGAGTTTCAGAGAGATTTTTCTAAAAATGAATTTACTTCCAAAGAAGAGGCAGGTTTGGGGGAGTGCCCTGGAATGACATCTCGGGAAAAGGTGGAGTTTTGGTTCAATGTGCCCTGGAAGTGACATCACTTGGTCCTTGACACCACAGGAAATGACATAATTCCTGTCTCCCAGCTCCACCCCCAAACTCCCCTGGCTCCACCCCCAAATTTTAGTGGGCCATGAAGGAGAAGTGTAAAAATAACTGGGCCCGGGAAAGAAACGTTTGGGAAACCCCGCTCTAGCTAATTTGCATAGTGCCAGCCACTGGGCCTGGCCCTGTTTCTTATTAGGGAACTTTCAAAGACTAGTGGAGGGACACCTCTCTTTCCCTTGCACTCCCTTCCCCATACAGTTTCCCCTTTTGCTCCACCTGGCAACCACCCTATCCTCACATTTCCCTGCTTCTTCCTCCTCTCCTTTCCATCCATCAACCAACCTACATTTTATCTAATCCCCATCTTCAGTTATATTTCTTATTTACCACATTTACGTCACATCTCTCTCCACAAAAAGACCTAAAGCAGGTTCACAACAATCCTGTGAGGCAACAGTGGGAGGACTTTTGGCCCAGTTGGTGGACTTCCTGATGGAACTTTTTTTTTTTTTTTTTGGCCACTGTGTGACCCAGGGTGTTGGACTGGATAGGCCATTGGCCTGATATAACTGGGCTTCTCTTAAGATGCATTCACACTGCACTAAATAATGTGTTTCACAAGTGGATTTTTGCTATTTGTACACAGTAAAAATCCAGTTGAAAACACATTATTTAGTGTAGTGTGAATGCACTCTATTTTATTTTAATTTACTAGGCCACCCATTCCCTGAAATGGAGCTCAGGGCAGTTTACATCAGTTTGCTAAAATACTAAAATACATTAAAACAATCGAAAAGCAATACTAAGCAATACTATATCCTATATTCAAGATGATGGATAATTTCAGCATCCACCAGTCCCCTGGGTGGAGGGGATATGGAGAAAAAAAAGTAAGCCCTATGGAAAGGTAATAAATTACATAGGATATGGAAGTTCTTTTGCAAAGAGTTCCATCAGGCCCTGGCCCTAGTTGGATCTCTCTTGAGCCAAGGACCACCAGAAAGTTCTTATTTTTATTTTTTATTGATGAGATTTATATTTTGCCCATCCCACCAAAGCAGGCTCAAGGCAGGTATTACTAGAGTGTAATGTTCTTAAGAATATAATGTTCTGGCTTTGTGTTTGCTTTGTAACATAATGTTCTTAAGTTCAGCTGAGAGTGACTGGTCCAAGATCACTCAGTAAGGCTCCATGGCGAAGTGGAGATTTGAACCTGGGTCTCCCAGATCCTAGTCTAAAACTCTGCTACCCCCCACTGCCTTTTGTGTGGTTTCTGATGTAGAGCAGTTGCAAGCAGTTGGCCCTGGGTAAGTCACGAAACTTGCATAGTATCAAATAATTTGGTGGTTGCTGCCAGGCCTGGCCCCAGTGAGTCCTTCTTCAGAGGCCAAAAAAGCCCTGGAAAAGGCCTTTTACTGACAGAAACCAAGGCAACATTTTTATGGTTGCCTAGCACTGGCCACAAAGGTAGTTTCCAGGTCCTTAGTGCCCTCTGATGGAAGCGGGAGGGAGCTTTCTGCGAGTGGTGGGGCAATGCAACACAGAAGTTACATCATCATCATGGCGGGGATGTTGCACCAAGTTGTGGCTGTTGGGGGTGGGGTGGGCAGAAACCTGCAAAACTGGGGGATCCCCTACTCCTACACAGAGGACATTTGTTTCTATCATTTGTGATGCATGTTAATCCCGCAGTGTATTTTGTTTTAGATGTTGGATTTTTCTGCAAATTAGGGGCTTTTCTTAGATTTCTAGAAAAGATTTGTCTTGTCTGTTCATGGCTCCAGCCTCCAGATTTAAGTATCCACAGATTTGGCAAGGTTGAGGTTTGGCTATATTGATGATAATAGTGATGGGACTAGGGTTGCCAAGTCCAACCCCAGAAATATCTGGGGACTTTGGGGGTGGAACCAGGAGACTTTGGGGGTGGAGCCAGGAGACACTGGGGTGGAACTAGGGGGGAGGGGGGAGACTTTGGGGGTGGAGACTTTGGGGGTGGAGCTAGGGGGGAGTGTGGCGAGCCGCCCCGTCTCGGAGCGGGTGACGCCACTGCACAGCTGCCGCCTCTTCTCCGCTCGCCTTGGCTGCTCCTCTGAAATGGGCTCAGCCTGAGCCCATCTCGGAGGAGCAGCCACGGCGAGCGGAGAAGAGGCGGCAGCGGCGCGGCGGCCTCGCCCGCTCCGCCTCTGGGGTGGAATTGGAGGGGGGTGGAGGCGGGCCGGGGGCGTGGCGAGCCACGAGTCCGGGTCCTAGAAGGGCCCGGATTCGCGGCTCGCCATGCTCCTGGCCTGCCTCGCCCTCCCCTGCGCTGCCGCCGCCTCTTGGCTGCTCCTCCGAGATGGGCTCAGCCTGGGCCCATCTCGGAGGAGCAGCTGCAGTGGGCGAGGAGGGGGCGGCAGCGGCGCGGCGGCCTCGCCCGCTCCAGGATCGGGCGGCTCACCATGCTCCCCCCTCCCCCCGATTCCGTTTTTTTGGGGAGCGGGGGAAGAGGGTGGAAATTCTGGGGTCCCCCGCCAGGGTGGGATGGTTGGGAAGCCTAGATGGGACTATTATATACAAACACAGTGAAGAAGGCCTTGATGGCTTTTTTACTGTTCTAGTCAGAATTCTGTAGTCTTGGTCACTTGCCAGAAGAAGGGGATACAAAAGGAATGGGGAGGACTAGACCCAAGCTGCTCCCCCTCCCCCAGCTGTATTTGCATGGGACTTGCAGTTTGTTTCTTCACTGCATCCTAAAAAGAGCAAAGAGGGGGTTTAACAGAAAGGTCACTCCTCGGTTCTGCAAACTGCACTGCTGCTTCAGTTACTTTTGCTCTCTCTCTCTTTTAAAATGTAACTGGCTTTGTGTTTGTTTTGTAACATCTACTGGTTTAAGAGGAGCTGTGACAGCATTCATGTTGGGATTTATGAAAATATATTTTAATCTGATACAATTTGTTTGCTGCAATGCAAGAGTTATACCAGTCTAAGCCTGTGGAAACTATTGTAATTAGACTGGAATTATGATTGCACTGATAAACATCTGGAGAGGTGGGATATACATTTTAAAATCATATAAAATAAGCACAATCCCCTCTCCAGGTAACATCATAGTACACAGAAACACACTACCACATCACAAGCATGCACAGGAGCAGCAAGAATCCCCCCCAAGCTGAAGTGTTATGCTAATTCCCTGCAAGAGGCCAAATTCTAGCTAAAATGTGGCCCAGTGACAGCCCTAATTGCAGCTGTATAACAAGAGTAATCCTAAAGTGTGCTTATTGAGTAACAAAGGCTTTATAATCATGTGTGGCTGTTAATAAAATTGCTGATAGGCAACAAGAAGAGAGCTTGAGGGTGCACTGGGAAAGCATTGTGGGCCTTGAAGTGATCCTGTTCAGGGGGGCAAGCAGTGTGTTCCTACATTTTGCCTCGTTGGTCTCTGTTCTCCAGATGCCTGAAAGCCTATCTGGGACACCCTTCTGCTCAGGACAGCTGTTTCTAGACAATCAGCATTCCTGCCTGGTCAAACAAAGTGAAGCATTTCGTTTCTTTTAAAAGGCTTTTTGATCAACAAAAATATACATTAAAAATTCCAACTAATTCATTTGTATACTCCACACACACACAATTTCCTTCAAAGTTAAATATATCCCTATCAAGTAAATATACCTATATCGTAATATACAAAATTATTCACAGAACGATATATGAGAATCAATGAATATGTGAATTATTTAGTACTTTTTTTTTGTCCAGTAGCATCTTTACAACCAACACGCACACAAAAGCTTATACTTTGAATAAAACGTGGTTGGTCTTAAAGGTGCCACTGGACTCAAACTTTGTTCTGCTGCTTCCAACATGACTACCCACTTGAATCTATATTCAATACATTTAAGACCAAAAAAGTTTTATTCAACATATGAACTTTTGTGTGCATGCACACTTCCTCAGATACAATGAAATGGAAATTACCAGTCCATACATATAGGTAGAGAGTGAGCAGTAAATTAGCAGGCAACATAATGAAGATGTTTAACAGATTCAAGAATAACAAGCTTATTTTATATGGTTACCATGGTTACCATTTTGTTTGGGTTCAGTTGGGGGGATACATAGTGAAGGAAATAAATTGTATCTGAGGAAGTGTGTAAGCACACAAACGCTCCTACCTTGAAGAAAACGTTGCTGGTCTTAAAGGAGCCACTGGACTCAAACTTTGTTCTGCTGCTTCAGATCAACATGGCTGCTGACTTGAATCTATATTCAATACATTGTATGACTTCTTTTTAAAAACTATATTAGATGGATTATACTGATTCCAAGATTCTTACGAATTTATAATGTGTCCAAGTCTTCTGTGATGTTGCAGGAAGTGCTGCTGGTGGTGTCTACAAGCATAGACAGCTTCAAGAGAGGATTAGATAAAAATATGGAGTGTGTATATTCTTCATGCTTGGGGGACAACAGTGGGAGGGCTTCTGGAGTCTGCCCCTGCTCGTGGACCTCCTGATGGCACCTGGTTTTTGGCCACTGTGTGACACAGACCATTGTACTGGATGGGCCATGGATCCAACATGGCTTCTCTTATGTTATGTCATATATTTCTAAATTGTCATCTTGTCCATAATAATGCCCATTCACTCTTTTTTTGTCCTGGAATCTTTGCTGTCTAGAGGAGTAGGTTTATCTGGATTAATATAGTAGATTTTCATTGTTGGCAACAGTTTATGCTACAGGAGCCCTTCCCATTTACAAAGCAATCCTCCACGCGTACTAGTCTACTTACATGGCCTCCTCCTTGGATCTGATTGAACGCCTTCTGCTTCTGACCATTCCATTTTCTGATCTGTTCGCGTTAAAACAGACTTCTCTTCCTCCTTCATAGTAAAGAGTCCAGTAGCACCTTTAAGACTAACGTATTTTATTGTAATATAAGCTTTCGAGAAACACAGCTCTCTTCGTCAGATGCAATTTGCAGCAACAGATGAACAGAGCTAACTCCCCTGGATCTATCTTCCTGCTTAAATAAACGAAGAATTTGAGCGGGATTTCAGGAAAGCTCTCCTGCTTCGAAAGGAAGTCACGATCTTGAACGAATGGGTCCCAAGACGGCTGGGAAATAAATTTATATGATTGATTCGCGCTCTGCTAAAGCGGGTTGTAGCATCCCTTCAGAAAAACACTCCTCTTCGCGTGCTCTATGCATTCCTTGTGTTCCGTCCCAGCTGGTTCCGGAGTTCTTTACTGATAGAGAACCTTAGCTGAGGGAACGGTTTGGCGTGTAAGAATATATATTTGTTGTAGATCCTATCGAGTCAGACGATTGCATATTTCAGAAAGGGTGAGATGCCACATGGCATCCATTCCATTGCTCTATTGGTGAGAAGGGGGAGGGGAGGGTTTAGAACTAGGAGTGGTGTTGCCGTGTGAATTATTTTCTTGTCTCTTGTTTGCAATATTTTTTAAAAAAGAAAACCCAAAAACTGCAGCGCTTTTTATCCCCCTCCCCATTCGGCACGCGAAAGTGGAAGGAGAATTTTATATATTAAATTAATATGGGGGAAGAGAATCCTCATATAAAAATGCCATAAAAAATAAATGTAAGCAAATTATAACTGCAAGTATAAACATGACACACCATATACAGATATACACTATCTGCAGATTGGAAAAACGACTTTGCAGAGTGCCCGGATAGCTCAGTCGGTAGAGCATCAGACTTTTAATCTGAGGGTCCAGGGTTCAAGTCCCTGTTCGGGCGTTGATTTTTAAAACAGAAATCACAATCCTAACATTCTATAAAAGAGATATTTTAATTAATATAATACAATGGTTTTTTAACAACAGTGGTATTTCCTTATTTTTTACATTTATGTAAAAAATCCACGAATTCTCTCCATGGGCTAATACACAGGTCTGCAAAAAAATCACAACAACCTAACAACAACAACAAAACCCTTCGAATAAGAGAATCGATTTGGCGCAATAAGGAATGGAGATAAAATTTTAAATCGAGAGTATTAGAGAGAAAAAAAATATTTCGCCCGAACAGGGACTTGAACCCTGGACCCTCAGATTAAAAGTCTGATGCTCTACCGACTGAGCTATCCGGGCTCTACGGAGATTGCTGCTGCTGTGGCTCTATACAAAAGAAAATGAAGACGCCCTCACCTCTACATATTTGCTATTTCCATGCAATAAATACTAGATTATGAACATACCAACTGCAACCAAACAATTTTGGAAAATAAAAGTTTAATTACGCATCGCTGAAAGCGGTAGTTGCACTCATGCTTGACAAAGGACATAATTTGTGCTACAAAGGTTAGAATGCCGCGGACAAGGCGAAAATTACTTGCAAGTTTAAGTTAGCGAAACTAAATAGTTTCGTTTACAGAGACTGCCTGATAGAAAATGCTGCTTCGTACGTAGTCTTAAGATTTGCATACTTCACAAGAAAACTTGCATTCGCTTCAGTAGGAAACATAAAATCTAGGCAACTATGCACACGTTGAATGGACGGGGTATCCCCCGGACAAAGTTCAAGACGTCGATGAGCTAGGGAATCTTGGTTCATTGGCTTGCTGTTTAGAACAGTATACCATTCCTTCGCGGCTCTCCTATGGAAGACTATCCTTCCACCTTCTCACTCTTCCCAAAAGGCAAAGCTCTTCCGTACAAAAACAAAAAAGTGACCAGGAAGACATAGCCATCTGCTCCGGTTGCAATCTGAATCACCCATAAACATAAAAAAAGTGGTTGAAGAACGTGGGACTGGGTCTTAAAAGTACTAAACTGGAGTGAAATGGACAAACTTACTAGAATCTTAAAAGACTGTAATTTGGAGACATTTAAAGAAGACTGAGAGACGTTTCAAAAATATGTGGAGAAACAATGGAAAGTGAAGAAACATTTAGTGGATTTTGACAACAATAACTGAACTTTTAAAGAGAAGAGAAGAACTGTGATTATTGATACTGTGATTTAATTTGTAAGAATTAAGTAGAGGATAAAGCATAACATTTTTTTAGAGTTAGAATAATGGCAATTTTAGTGAAGATTCTATAATTATGAATTTTATCTTTAGAATGTTTTTTATATATTTTAAATACCGGCGGAGGTCATGAATTAGAGGCGGGAGGGGGGGGAGAGAGGAAAATTTGTAATATATTGGTGGATTATATTTGGGTTATGTTAGAAGTATATGTTTCAGTATATTGCAAAAATAATAAAAATTGGTTTTAAAAAAAAAAGAACATGGGAAGCCACTTAAAATTCTGCTCAAACGAGGCAGAAGAGTTGCCAACCCCCAGGTGGTGGCTGGAGATCTCCTGCTAACCTACCTCACAAGGTAATTGTGAGGAAAAGAGAGGAGGGAAGGAAAAATTTCCTTCACACACAAATATATATACTCTAATTGTCACAGTGAAAGAGTTCACATCTTGTCTTTCTTGTTACAGTCATCTTTCTTTGACTGAGCTTAGACTATTTTAAGTAAAAAAACCTTATATTTTCAAAACCACGATTAATTTTTGATGACATACGGTTTTGGAAATATAAATAATTTCACATTGAAATCCTTTATTATCAATTATTAAATTTGGGCCTAGGTTAAGTTCAGTCCTGTACACTTGCCCCCCTCGGAAACTGAGGTCTACATCCCTACCTATATAGCCCTAAATGGCTTCTCCCAGATTGTCCAGCCTTTGCCTTTCTCACAGGTCCTGGTATTTGTGCCCCCTCATCTTCAGAGCTCAAGCAGGTAGTAGCTACAAACAAGATTTTTTCAGTTGGCACCTTCCCTCCCCCCTTCCCTTCCTATTGAGGTTTGCATTGGAGCCAGGGCAAAATGGTTCGTTTTACCCAGGCCTTTAATGAGGGGGTGTTTTGAAAAACATAATTTTTATGATCTATTTCTAGCCTGAGTGCTGTTTTATAAAACTCCTTTTAAGGTATTCAGTGTTTTATGCTCTTTTTATTATTTGCTGGGATTTTTAATGCTGAATTTTAAATAGTATAGTAAATGTTAATGACTTTTCTAGTGTTTTATTTTATGAGTGTAAATTATCTTGAAAGCCAGTGTGGCATAGTGGTTGGTTAAGAGTGCGGGACTAGTATCTGGGAGCATTGGCCCAGTGATCTTGGGCCAGCCATGCACTCTCAGCCTAACCTACTTCACAGGATTGTTATAAGCATAAAATGGAAGAGAGGAGAATAATTTAAACTGCTTTGGGTCCCCAATTTGGGGGGGGGGGATGTGGGGGTACAAATGAATTAAATAACTAGGTTTTATAAAGCACAGACATTCGTAAAAGAATAAATGACAATAAGGCAAGAAAATAGAGAATTTGAGTAGCAGACTGCTAAAAACATTAAGACATAAATATTTCTTCAATTGTATCGAGTGGAAAATTTATTAGGAGCAGCTATTAGACATGGTGACCTAAGGGAGCCTCCACATTTAGATGCAGTAAACCTCTGAACATCAATGCGAGCAGGCTTTATGCCCTGTTTGTTGGCCATTGTGTGAAATGTGAGGCTGGACTAGTAGATGAACCATTGGTTTGATCCAGCAGCCAGGGCTCTTTCTTATGCTCTAGCAAAGAAAGAAAAAAAACAGGGACAGAAGAAGGAATCTTTGAGATCAGCACTAAAAACTACACCTAATGCTAGAGAACCAGGGGTTGTCTTGCATAACTCATTAGCATATGCTGCCCCCCACAGCCAAAAGCATTCTGATGCAAGAAAGGAGAGCCACGGTCAAGTGAGGACAGCTTGGGCTGGCTAGAGATCCAGCCAGCCCAAGCAGGCTTTGCTTACCAAGGGTTCTCCTTGCCTGCCGTCCCCCCCCCCCCCCAAAGGCCAGCAAGCCACCTGCTGCCCAAAATTACGGTACATAAGTGGAGAAAGGGTGGCGTGGGCTTCTCCAGGGGTTAATGAGGACTTCTGGGGGTGTGGCAAAGCTCCTGGTGGCTGGCTGGCTGCACCTACTATTCAATGGACAAGGCAGGTGGGGAGGAAAAGGGTTCAGGAGCTGTGCTCCTGTGAGCTCCTGCTGAATCTGAGGCCTGAGAGAGAACTAAGTTAGAGTTCAGTGGCACCATTAAGACAAAGTTTTATTCAGGGTGTGAGCTTTCTTGTGCACACACACTTCCTCAGACAGAATGGAATGGAAACAGAAACACCTGGATCTATCTACATCTAATGCTGCCATCTCATGCACAGTGACTGGGGAAGACAAACTCCCAACAGAAGGTTGAGTGTAATCCTGTGCTTATTTTGAATTAAATGCCATTGAACACAGTAGGATTTATTTCTGACATGCAAAAGCTTGTGGCTGGAGTTGCCAACTTCTGATGGAAAAAATATCCTGTCCATTTAGTACAGGTTTAATGGGATGTTATCTGCCTGTAATGAAAAGCTTCAGGTGCCAGTTTCCATGCCTCTCTTTGTATTAAACGAACACAGCATTTTTCTCCTTGTCTGTTAGCAACCTAGCTGCACAATATTCCAAAATTAAATGCTGCATCCGTAGGTGGCTGTACGGTACAACTTGTACCTGATGCAGTTCTGCCCGTTCATGATTAAAACAGAATCATGTCCTCATCTTTACTTTTAAACTATTTTAAATTTATTTACAGTACATGGCATAACCCTTTCAAAGCACTTACAACAAAGGGAAACCTGTACGTTGCACTCCCGTGCTTAGCAAGAAATTCAACAAGCAAAGCCTTTCGCTGCCCTTGTCTGTTTATGGATTTTCTGCTTCTCACGAGGCATTTGGGAACGTGTTTGGAGGGGAAAAGAGCCCCGTGCCGCAGTGTTAAAGCTGCAGTACTGCAGTCCTAAGCTCTGCTCACGAACAGAGCTCGATCCCCGGTGGAAGATGGGTTTTCAGGTAGTCGGCTAGAGGTTGACTCAGTCTTCCGAGGTCGGTAAAATGAGTACCCAACTTGCTGGGGGGGGGGGGAGTGTAGATGACTGTGCAATGCAATGACAAACCACCCCGTAAAAAGTCTGCCCTGAAAACGTTGTGAAAGCGACGTCACCCCAGAGTCGGAAATGACTGGTGCTTGCACAGGGGACCTTTCCTTTCTTTTCCTAGGAGGGAGAAAAAACATAACTGTGAACACAGAAACCAGTGTGCTCCGTTCATGACGGGGGAGGGGCTTTCTTGGAACTGCGTTTCCTCTCCAGTTCCTGGCGCGCATTTTGAGGATTATGCATTCACAGAAATGCTGAACGAAAAGTCCCCCAAGGGAAGCTTAAGTACTCCCTTCAAAGACTCTGTCTGGCGAAGCTTCCCGTTACTACAGAAACACTTCCTGCCCTCAGTTTCGTTTCCCTTGGATTCTGTCTGTCGCTTTTGTTATGGCCGGAGTGGACACCGGACGTCGCAACCTGCGGGGTGGGGTCTACTCGGTACCGGAAGTATTACTTTCAAAGTTCCTTATATTTATGGTCTGGGCGGAAGTAGTTGAGTAGCCATGTTACTTGAGAGGCAAGTAGAGACTTGCTATTCTCCCGCCCTTCTTGAAATGGAGGCAAGGAAGATTTGGCGAAGGTGCTAAGAGGTTTCCAATCGTTGGGATCCAGGAGAAGTTGCTGGATCATCATGGAGTAACCTCAGGGTGAGCGTATACACGCTCAGGGTATGGTTGCCGATGTCTGGAGTGGCTGCGTGGGTAACAGCTGTGTAATATGGGGAGCAATTAGATAAAGGCAGGAGGAATGAGGAGTGGGTTACGAAGAATCTTAATCTGGAGGGAGCTATTCTATAGTAAGGAAAATGGCAAAAATAAATTCCAAACAGGAACATGATGTTCTTTTGATTAGGCCCCAAATATGATAAAATAGCGAGCGTAAGATTTAGCTTTACCTAAAAGTCTTAATAAGGTGTAAATGCAAAAAGGAAACGTCGGGCAGGAGAAAAGCATTGGCCCGGGTTTAGTGGTAACGTCCAAAATCTGAAGCAGTTTAAAATGGAGGTCAGGAGAGGTGGACTTTTAGGTTTCAAGATGTCCTGGGGCATCTCTGCTGGAGAAACTAAATAATAAAAAATGGAGTGGCTTCTCTAAAATGATAGAAGCTAGGTAGTTTGGATGTTGTGGAGAAGAAAGGGAGAGGGAAAGGAGTCTATTACTGAGAGTCATGAGTGACATCTGCAAAGGAATAAAGAGTAGTGTGCACCCAGAGGAATACTAGAAAGTTTCACTGCGGTATGTAGTACAGATGCTAACCTGGTTGTTATGAGTATCTGTTTGATGGTTTACCTATTGTTTTGTTGAGGGTATTTCTTGGCTATAAGCAGCTTGAAATTAATTTTCTAGCAAGTGGGAGGCAATACCTATTTGGGTTTGGAGAGGGCTGTGCTGATTAGATATATAAATTGCATGGGCTTATGTTGATGGCTGAAATGGGTTTCTGCAATTAGATTACTGTTTTTCTCTGTCAGGATAAGAATAGCCCTTAAAAGTAGCCTTAAAAGAAATTAATGTCTTTGAGATCACAGCAGGTTTAGAAGTTTCAATTTATGTAACTTGAATTGACATTCTTGAATGATTTTCATGTATATAAAACTAAAAACTTTCATGGTCTTCAAATTAAAGACACTGAGCTTTTCTCACCATCTCACTTCTTTCAAGTAGTTTCTTCCCTGTGATTTTTGACATGGGTATACAGATAGATTTTTGTATGCTTAAGGTCACTAGAGGCTGTAGATTTAGCCTGAAGTGATTTTGTTTGAGGCTGTATTGGGTTTGACACTCAGTGTTACTCTTCTTAAAGCAAGAGTTGCCTTTGACAATATGGGGGGAATGGTTACAGAATGTGTTGCGATTTAGAGGGAAAGTTAAAGCGATGCAAGTGCGCAAGTCCTTACGTCATTGTCTAGGCTTCAAGTTTTATATAATATGCTGAAATGAAAACTGCTGAATTGTAACCTATGTTTGCCGATTTGGTTCTCCAGCTAGCAGTTTAAGTATGCCTTTAAACAAGGAAATATTCAAAAAGACTGAGAATACAGAATTAACAATCTAATATGTGACTTTTTAGACATATTATCAGATGCATCAAGCTGCGTATTATGCGGTATGCTTCCTTGGAACATTCTGCATCTAAATTGAGTAGTGCATGGTATACTCCCTTGATGCTTTCTGCATCTTAAATTAATGTTTGGTGCCAAGCAGTTGAATGCTGTTAACTTTGTGCTTACTTGAAACTTGTGTTGGCATGAGCTGTATTGCAAGTTTTGGGCTTAATGTGGATCATGTAAACTTGTTGACAGGCTACATAAAGATTCTAGCAGCAAGTGTGTTGAATAGTGCTAGGAAATGTGAGATGATTGGTTGGTTGCAGTGAGAATTGGATGATATTTGAAAGTTTGCATCATAACAGTCCTATTTTGGAGAACCCTGTGGAAATGTACGATGCAGCTCATTTCCTACACATGTAGCAGTTCCATGCTGGGAGACCATGAAAGGACTACTTTTTGCATGTAGGCATTCTGCACATAAAACCATTGTACTGTATTCAGTCAGTTGTTCCATTGTGACTAAACTGTAGTGGTTGTGACCAGATAGGGTTCAGGCAGCATCTATGTTTTTTAACTGATTCAGGTGCAATGTTAAAAGCAAATAATAATAATAAATTTATTCTTATATCCCACCCTCCCCCGCCAAAGGCGGGCTCAGGGCGGCTCACAGGCATGGAATTCCATGATTCAATAAAACAATACAGTACAAACAACAATTTTAAATAATCAATTACATAATAAATTAGTTAAAATAGATAAAATAGGTGCTAAATTACTATGAGTCATAATATCCACAAGATGGCTGGGTGGCTACACATCAGTTTAGCCAGGTTCTGTTTCAAAGGCAAGCTGGAAAAGAAATGTTTTGCAAGCCCTGCGGAATTGATTCAGGTCCTGCAGGACTCGTACCATCTCTGGAAGATGATTCCACCATCGAGGGGCCATTGCTGAAAAGGCTTGTTCCCTGGTTGTCTTCAATCTAGCCTCTCTTGGCCCAGGGATTGTTAAAAGATTTTGAGAGCTGGATCTCAGTGCTCTCTGGGGAACATATGGGGAGAGGCGGTCCCTTAGGTAGGCAGATCCTCGGCCATATAGGGCTTTAAAGGTGATGACCAGCACTTTATAGCGAACACGGTACACAACTGGCAGCCAATGCAGATCCCGCAGCCCAGGCCGCACATGTTCCCACCGTGGTAGTCCCAATAGCAGCCTGGCCGCCGCGTTCTGGACTACCTGAAGTTTCCGTGTTCGGTATAAGGGCAGCCCCATGTAGAGGGCATTGCAGTAGTCTAGTCTTGAGGTGACCGTTGCGTGGATCACAGTTGCTAGGTCGCTGCGCTCCAAGAAGGGAGCCAACTGCCTCGCCCTCTTGAGATGAAAGAAGGCGGATCTAGCAGTGGCAGCTATCTGGGCCTCCATTGATAAGGAGGATTCCAGTAGCACTCCCAGGCTCTTGACTTTGCGCACTGGTATCAGTGACGCACCGTCAAAAGCCGGTAGGGTAATCTCCCCTCCCGGTCCGCCGCGGCCCACGCAAAGGACCTCAGTCTTCGCTGGATTCAACTTCAGCCCGCTCAGCCTAAGCCAGTCAGCCACGGCTTGCAACGCCCGGTCCAGGTTTATAGGGACATCACCAGCCCGGCCGTCCATCAGTAGATAGAGCTGGGTGTCATCTGCATACTGATGACAACCCAGCCCATACCTCCGTGCAATCTGGGCAAGGGGGCGCATGAAGATGTTAAACAACATAGGGGAGAGGACTGCTCCCTGAGGTACCCCACAGTGAAGTGGGTGTCTCTGAGACAGCTCCCCCCCAATTGCCACCCTTTGTCCCCAACCTTCAAGAAAGGAGGAGAGCCACTGTAAGGCTAGCCCCCGAATTCCTGCGTCGGTGAGGTGGCGGGTCAGCAGCCGATGGTCGACCATATCGAACGCAGCCGATAGGTCTAGCAGCAGCAATACTGCCGAGCCGCCTCGATACAGTTGTCGTCGGAGGTCATCCATGAGGGCGACCAAGACTGTCTCCGTCCCATGGCCCGGGCGAAAGCCGGACTGGCATGGGTCTAAGGTGGAAGCGTCCTCCAAAAAGTCCTGTAACTGCAACGCCACAGCCCTCTCAATAATTTTGCCCAAAAAGGGCAAATTTGAGACCGGTCAATAGTGTGCCAATTCGGCCGGGTCTGATGAAGCTTTTTTCAGGAGAGGGCGGACCAATGCCTCTTTCAGGGGTGTTGGAAAAGCACCCTCTGAAAGGGATCGATTTATAATATCCCGTATAGGATATCGTAATTCCTCCTGGCAGGCCTTAATTAGCCAGGAGGGGCATGGGTCCAGATCACAAGTTGTGGATCGTGCAGTGCCAAGAATTCTGTCGACCTCCTCCAAGCTGAGTGGGTCGAAGCAGTCCAGGGTTAAATCAGAAGACACGCATTGGGCCTCGAGTTCACTTACTGCATCTAAATTGGCAGGGCAGTCGTGGCGGAGCGATTGGACCTTATCAGCAAAAAATTTCGCAAAAGCCTCGCAGCCAATCTCCAATTCCTTAGCTTTTGAGTCGCCCTGTGGCAACGTAGTAAGGTTCCGAATTATTCTAAATAATTGGGCCGGGCGCGAATTTGCAGATGCAATCTTAGCCGCAAAGTATGTTTTCTTTGCGGTCTTGATTGCCATCTCATAGGACTTCATAAACTTCCTATAAGATGTTCTAGTCGCTTCGTCACGAGTACGCCACCATTGCCTCTCTAGCCGTCTAAGGCCTTGTTTCAGCTGGCGTAATTCCGGGGTATACCACGGAGCCAGCTTAGTCCGAGGTCGCAGAGGGCGCCAAGGTGCGATCTCGATGGCCCTAGAGAGCCGGCTATTCCAGGTCTCAATCAGGCCATCGAGGGAATCGCCAGAGGGCCAGGGGTCCCAAAGAGCCATCTGGAACCGTTCCGAGTCCATTTGGCTCTGCGGGCGAGCCATAATCGGCTCCTCGCCTAAACAGGTTTGGGGAGGCATATCTACATGGGCCTTGAGGGCGAAGTGATCCGACCATGGCACCGCCTCTGCGGTTATATTGCTCACTGTAACCCCAGCCGCAAAGATCAGGTCTAACATGTGTCTGGCCTGGTGAGTGGGGGTTACAACAAATTGAGAGAGTCCCAGTGTCGCCATAGAAGACACTAGGTCCGTCGCCTGACTGGAGGACGGGTCATCAGATATTAGATGTTTTTACTGGCTTTGACATCAGTCTATATTGAAGAGAGTAATACTTACATATGAATCTTTTTCATAAATATAATGTACTTGGCATAAGCTATGAATGTAATAAAATGTTTAACTCAATGTGCAATGCTGTAAGTGCCTATATAGAGTGATTAAGTGTAGGGTAGGAGGTAATGAATCTGTTACCTCTCTCTTGGAAATACACTGTGTGCCACTTATTTAAATAATTAGCTATTAAAAAAACTCATACTGTGTGGGATTTTGTAAAATTCAAGACAAATATAACTAGCAACCTGGTTCCATGTATACTTCAAAGTAAGTCCCACTGAAGATTATGGGACTTCTGAATAACATTCTTTCATGATGATTCTGGAAATATGCATAGGATTGCAGTCCAGGACTACCAAAAGCATGTCGATCTTGTTTCCTGAAGCAAAGGAAATGCTTAAGGATTGGAGTTTTAATAGACTTAGAAGGATGTAACTCTGCTTAGGATGGCACTGTTAGGTTTAGTACCTCATTCTGAATTGATTGATGCTCTTATAGGAAGAATAAATTACTGGATGCAGTGTAATTTGGAAGGCTATATACTTTGCTTCAATTCAGCCCTTGTTCTCTTGTTTACATGTTAATGGAAAAAGCAGGTTAGCAGCAACCCCCCTAAGCCCCATAATGATTAGATTTAAATTCTATGGATGTTTATCTTCTGTTTCTAGTCCCACCCATAGTTTAAGCTTAGAGAGACAAATAATACACAAGAGTTCTAATTATAATACAGTAGGGTTTGTAATAAGGGTTTTTAGATGCTGCTGTTATGTAGATTGTGACTGCATTCTCGAGCACCCTTTAATTTAAACCATTGAAAGTTATATTGATCAATTCTCCCACTCCACATCAGGGCATTTCACTTGGGTATTTCAGATGTTTCTTATTTCTGTGGCTTAATTAGAGCCAAAGAGCTGTGGGATCACAGTCTTGTATTTGGAATGTAAGCATTATCTATGGAATTTTTAAAAAGCATGATACTTTGCAGTGAATAAATGGGGTTTCTGAGTGGGCACTCACTGACTTAAAGGCTTACTGCCAAGAGGAGGGAACACAGTAAAGTGACTGCTTCTTATACCAATAGAAAGTCTGTCTCAAAGTCCTTCAATTGGAAGCTGTTTGTGAGTGTAATTCAGACTCTTCAAGAGTAGACTCTTGCTGCATGCAGCTTTTGTCCTGAGTTCTGCGCTGTTTCCTTTTTTAATATAAAGAACATAGGCAACTACCTATACAGAGCAATGATACGATGTCAAAATTTTCCACAGTGAACTGTTTTTCTATGGAAAATTTTCTGCCTTGCATATATAAATTTCATACATGAAAGCCTGTACCTTGAATAAAGCTTTGTTGGTTTGTTTATCTATAGGATGGTGGGCTGTTTTGCTACAAATCAGTCATTGTTGAATGTGAAGCATTTACAAATCCAAGAGTTCAGTTTACTTTCTTATGGAAGTATTGAGAAAGGACAGCCTCTCCTGTGTACAATGCAGTGGGTTCCTGGCTCTGGACCAGACTTGTCCAGACTTGTTTTTGTATTTGCCTTCTTTTTCTGTCCTTCAGTAACCAGTTGAAGCAAAACAGAAACTCAAGCTATGATTGCTTTTTTGTTTCACTTTCATTAAACAGAAAGAGTGGTGCCTCATTTTTGTCTCTTGAGCTGGGGGAGGTAGAAATGTTTGCATAAGAGTTATAAATTTTTGAGTGTTTCTGGTTATTTTGAACTAGTTACTGTGAAGATAGATTCAGGTGTGCAGTTGTGTTGGTCTGAAGTAGCAGAACAAAATTTCAGTCCAGTGGCACCTTTAAGACCAATTAAATTTTATTCTGGTTTTGTGTGCACACAAGAAGTGTATGTGCACACAAAAGCTTATACCCAAAATAAAACTTTGTTGGTTTTAAAGCTGCCACTTGTTAGTTACTTTGGAGGATTTCAGAACCAGGCTTGTTCAACATGAAATGGAACTCATAAGCAGTGCAGAGAGTGACAGTGATGCTGAAGGCACTGCAGTTACTTCACCAGAGAAAAGTTAACTGTCTATAAGGAGGTAACAAAGAAACAACCCTTTTGGTGTCCTAAAAACAGTGCGATGAGTTGTGGTTTTCAGAGTTTTCATCCCCCTTCATGAAGGTGAACAAGCAACATAAGGAAGTACATGCTGTTGTCTCTACATTTTAATAAGTATTCCAGCAAAATTTTGTCCATAGAAAAATGTCCCCTGCATGTACCTGGCTCTGTTCTATTGATCCATTCATTCTGGCAACATACTGTGTCTCTGCAGACATATAGCTGCTTATCTCTTTTTAAACATGCTTCAAAAAATAAGGAATAGACTGTAGAATCCAGACCAGCATGTTCTTCTCTTTCCAGTGCAAATGCCCCCTCCTTTTCTTTGCTTGCCTTAATTGTACTTCAGCATTGTCTGTGTAGCAGGAAAATAACGAAGCCTCACACATTGGTTTGGAACGAGGTATTTTACTTTAACATCAAAATGAACTTGCCGGCCCAAAAGTGACTAAGTTAAAATCATCTGCCTTCTGACCATTTTTATTCATCCCCCAAACAAGCCCCCTCTTATCTAATTCAAATGCTCCACCTCCTGCTTTCCTTCCAGTAATTTCTTGTAGTTTTCCACTGCTCTGTCCCTCTGCTTATCAGCAAGAAGCTCCTTCTCTGCGGGGCCCCTGTTATCTTGGATTCACACCCTTAGCCTGTCTGGTTTTAACAGTTTAGCAGAAGCTCCTCTGAGGGGCCTCTTAACAGTCACTCTAAATGTTGCATCAGACATTCTCTTTTGAAAGCACAACCATATTTTCCATTGTTATTATTATTGAGGTATTCATTAATTATTCAGGGATCCCTCTTCATCTGCACTGAGCCTCTCCTGTTAGCCCAAGCTGTATGTACTTTCTTAAAGGGTAGAGAGCTAACAGGCTGATAATAAGGGTAATTGATACCCAACCCTACATTCTGGAAAACTGGTAGCAGACAAAATTTTATTTGGCTGTGAACTCATGAGCAAGAAGGGACAAGCTCCTGTCTTTAATAGGGGGTTAAAAATCCACCAATACAGGTAGATATTTCAACCAATGGGGGTCATGTTGGCCATTTCTGCCAAAGGAACCATGGTTACCTTTGAGCATTTCCAGAAAGGAAATAACTAAGCAGACTTGCTGTATGCATTGTCAGGATCTTTTCCATTTCCCCCTTGTTCAGAATTCTTAAAAAGCTTTGTTTATAATACATTTTTAATAATGAGAACCTCAGCATTCGTGTAATTATATACAATCTTAATATAAAAAACATGCTTACTAATATGTATATTTGAAGCTTGATGTTTTTGTGTTACTTTGTAATTAATATGTTCTGATTAATACATTTTTAATAATGAGAACCTCAGCATTCGTGTAATTATATACAATCTTAATATAAAAAACATGCTTTCTAATATGTATATTTGAAGCTTGATGTTTTTTGTGTTACTTTGTAATTAATATGTTCTGATTAAGTAAGTGTTCAGCGATAGATGGGAATCTGCCCTTTATTTTGCTGCCTATAAGAAGTCAAGGGGAAGAATTCCTGTGTGCACATAGAAATCTCAATCTGGATATTCCAAAACTAGCTGGATTTTTAGTCAAGAAGTAGATAGATACCCTCAGCAAACCTAGTTCATCTCCAACTATCACAGCTAAATTACTCAGAGTGATGGCCCTGAGTCTTTGGGTTTAAAAGTTTTTTTTGGGGGGGGGGATATGGACCTTCGTCAGAGTAGGCAGTATTGGACTAGGTGGACCAGTGGTCTGACTTCTGTGTGCAGCTGGTTTTGGAGTTGGAATGCTGTGCATGTGTTACTACGTGAGGTAGAACAAGATAAGAATTTTTGGAAGTGTATCTCTAGATCTTGTGTGTAGTTTGTGTGATCTTGTGTATCTCTAGATCTTGTGTGTAGTTTGGAAGTGTATCTCTAGATCTTGTGTGTAGGTTGGAGAAGCATGTATGTCTATAAATCAGTTTTCCATACAGAGTAAGTCCATTGGAATAAGAATGGCTCTTTTTGCACCAGCCTGGTTTCTTCTTTTTGTTTTATTAGCATTTTCTCCCCCACAATGGTAATCATTGCTATTCATTTTCAGAATTTGACCCAGTCCTTTCTGGGCTAAATTAATCATTGCTGGTAAGAATTTCCGGTGAGAGTTGAGTGACTCAGCCGAGTTCCAGTTAGTCAGCTTGAGAAAATCACTCTTAAATTCTTGTCTTAACATGTCACAGGGGACTTCCATGATCTGAACAGTAAGGATTACTTGGGGTTTGCACTTCAAAATGAAAAAGGAGAGTGTCATTGAGCAGTCTGAAAGATCCAAAACTAAAAATTATAGTCTTTGTCAAGATAATTTAGAAGGCCAGTGTTTTAAAGATTTCTGATATTTGTTATCAAATTAAAAAGATAATAACACAGTTTTGGTTCAGGGCTTTAAACTTTTTGCATGGGAGGTATCAGGATGCTGCATCTTGTGTTTGTACCAGATGCCTATGCATAGTTATAACATGTACTTTCTTTCACAGTAGTTGCTAAATCTCTCTCTCTTTTAGGTTTGTACTATAGCTAATTCACTGCCACAATGACAACTTCCACCTCAACACAATATGTGCCATCTGAGAATGCCTGCAGAACATCATTTGGGCAAATTAAACAGGTAATATATATTGATCTTCTAAAGTATAGGCTAGTATTGTAAAAAGAAGTTGAAGAACTCTTTGATTTTAAGGTATTTGACTTTTCTAATGGATACCCATTCATCAGCTTAAAAACAGCTGATAAGCCATGCTCTTTGGTATAAGAAGATATTTGAACATACAAAAAGATGGGTTTTCGTGCATCAGATTATAAATCCTATAATTTATTTAGGATTTTTCCCCGTCATAAGTGTCTTGAGGTTGACAGCTAGTGATAATTTGGATATAGTGTTTCAGACTTTCAGTTGAGCAATGTGAAAATATGTTTTGGCAGATTCCCTGGCTGTTTTGCTGCTCTTAGTTTAAAGAACAGAACTCACAATTATCGCATTTGTATTGTCAGATTGAAAGGTAGATAAACAGCCTTTGTGGGATAGATCCTGAAGATATCTGACTCTAAACATTATAATAGATTAATTGTAGAATCATAGAGTTGAAAGGGGCCATACAGGCCATCTAGTCCAACCCACTGCTCTATGCAGGATCAGCCTAGAGCAGGGGTGTCAAACTTGTGGTCCTGGAGGGCTCCTATCAGGCCCGCAAGCAACTTACTGTTATCTGCTTCCTTCTCTCTCCCTTGCTTCCTTGTGTATCACAGCTTGCTTTGCCAGGCTTGCTCAATCGCACAGGAGCTAGAGAGCAAAGCCTCTATTTTCTCCATTGGCTGACCAGTACATGAAGCAACTTACATACAAAAGCTCACAATACCCAGCCATTTCATGTTTTCCCCTGGGTCTTAGGCTCAAAGCATCGACCATGAGATTTCGATGCAATAATTCAGAGCAAGAGGAGTCAGTTATCAGACACAGTTAAATAAACAACATATTGCAAGAGTGCTAATCTTTTAAATGCTTTTTATTTAAATTAAAAAAAAAAACATTCCCGAGTCCCTCGGCCTTTCCTCGTAGGGCTTGGATCCTGGCTCTGTTCCATTCTGTCCACATCCTTCTTGAAGTGAGGCCTCTAAAACTGTACACAATATTCCAGGTGTGGCCTGACTAATGCAGTGTACAGCAGTTACAACAGTTTAGGCCAGATTTCCTAACTGGATGTGAGAGTAGAATATCCCAGTTTGGTGTAGTGGTGAAGAGTAGCAGGACTCTAATCTGGAGAACCAGGTTTGATTCCACACTCCTCCACTTAAAGCCAGCTGAGTGACCTTGGATCAATCACAGTTCTTTCAGCCCCACCTACTTCACATGGTAAATGTTGTGGGGAGAGGAAGGGAAGGCAATTGTAAGTTGCTCCGAGACTCCATTGGGTAGTGACGGGCAGGATATAAAACCAACTGCTCTTCTTCTTCATCTTCCTACACCCTGTAGTGCTACTTCTAAATAAACCACAAGATTTGGTATATGTTTTAAGTGGTTTACGACATGAAAATAACAAATATTTTATACATTAGGTACAGCCAAAACTGCCACTCTTGAAGATTTTGCAAACTGCAGGTGCTCAGGGTGAAACTTTCACACTAAAGGAGGTAAGTATCTTTACTTGATACTATTTGCAGTGTGAGGAATTTGAAGTGGGTTTTTTATTCCATAATTTTATCTCCATTTTGTCATCACTGGTCATTTGACACAACATTCTCTTCCAGTTTGGGATTCTTTCTTTGTAGTTTTTCTTTGCTTCTACCTTTTTGATCTCTAGCTGATAAATAGTATTTTGGTTTCTTAACTCTGCAAACTTAAAACACTCAACATTGCACTTTATGGTCAAACTGCTGCAGGGTCAGATTGAGAGAACAGAACATGAGTGAAGATGCTAAAGGCTATTTCTAATCACCCTTAAGCAGTCCTCTGTTAGCTGTTGAACCATACAGGGCTTTTTTTGAGCAGGAACACACAGAAATACAAGCTTCAGGGGCTGTGGCTAAATATGCAAATGATTTCCTGATGGGCTTTTTCTACAAAAAAAGCCCTGGAGCCATGAATCTTGAAATACTGTGGGTTTAGGGTTGTATCTCAACCCCTCCGGTGATTTGCATACAAAAAGGGGGAATTCTCAATGCCATGAGCACCTGTGTATTTATCAAAAGATTTTGAGAGCCTTCCATGCAGTCTGCTACAAGAGCACAAAATCCAAATTAAGGCTCTGTTACATACTGTGTAGGTTAGGGATATCAGACAGTTTTAAGCATAAAGAAAAAAATAGTGCATTGTTGTGTGCCTTAGGGATTGCTAGAGATATTTTTGTCTTTCTTGTTGCCAAATGATGCTTTAAAGTTTTTAAATTATACTTTTATTTTCTCTCATTTTATTTCATATGTCCTGTCAGCTAAACCCAGGGCACCATGTGAAATCATTTCCATTAAGATTAAAATGCAAAGTGTGTACAGGATTAGAAAAATGACAGTAGCTCTGATTTACTGGAGTAGCATGTCAGCTAGGAATTAAATGCAGTGGTTTTTCATTAGGAATGTGTCAGATAACTCCTGCAGAGCTGTGTGACTTATTTTAAACACTTATGCATTTAAATAACTTATTTAGCTTCTGATATTTTAGCAAAAAATAAATTGAATACTTTAAATGGAGGGGGTTTCAGTGTTAAAATGTTAATTTGCTATAGCTACCCACGTTTAGTATGGTAAGGATCTCTCCCCCTGCAGTGGGTAACAACTCTTTGCTTTATTACCTCTGGCTGAAAACTCCCTTTTTTGGGCTGCTGATAAAAAGAAGACAAGATTTTTTGTGTAATATATAGCTTGAAAGATGAACCACTTACATTTTATATTTGCTGTGATACAACTGTGCCATTTGGAATCATTGGATCTGGATTGTATCTAAGGCAGTGACAGTCTGTTTGAACAGTACCTGAAATTTAAACTTGCATATAAACAACTCCAGTGGAGACAGTGATAGTCTGTGTCCAGTGGCAATCTAAGTCTTGTCTATCATCTATTGCCACTGCTATGCTTCAAAAAACACGCTGTGGTAACATTTCTGAAGGCATTGGGCACTGAACAGCCTCTTGGATGAGGTACCATCTGGGAACTATGTGTAAGCTATTTTTAAATTGTATATTTAAAAAAGTTGTGTCTCTTGTTACAATCTGTTTTACTTGTGATTAGTAGATATATGTAGTGTTAACCCATCCACCTACACATCTGAATGAGAACGGAGTATTTATTGCTCAGTGCCATTTGCATATATCCAAACAGTCCTATGAAAACTGCCTCAGATTTCCCAGAGAGTTAGATCAAAATAACTATTGACTACCTCATCTCAAACCACTGATTTTTAGTTATTTCATCTATGAAAACAGCAGTTGTATTCCAGTGTAGTATAATGCAAGGGCTGTAGTCCATTTAGTAGTATTCCATTTGGCATAGAACAAATATGTATCGATTGTTTGCCATTGCCTGCTTCCACTTCATGACCCTGGTATTCCTTGGTAGTGTCACATCCAAATACTAGCGAGGGCTGATCCTTCTTAGCTTCTGTAATATCACAAGATGGAGCTATTGTATAAGATTTTATTAGGTACAGGGAAATCCCCGAGAGAATTTATGAAGGAACATTGGGAAACAGATATTGGAGATAAAATTTTAGATGAAGATTGGGAGAGGATGTTTAGATTACCTCCCTTTGTTACAACATCTAGGTTAGTGCAGGAGCAGGGATTGAAGATGATACAGAAATGGTATTATACACCCATTAAGATGTATTATATTTCTAAATCAGGGAGTAAAAATTGTTGGAGGAAATGTGGAGAAATTGGAACTTTCAGTCACATGTGGTGGGATTGTCCCTTAGTGAAAAAATTCTGGATGCAGGTTGGCATAGAGATGACAAAGATTATGGGATGGAAAATAAGTATATCCAAAGCAATGGCAATTATTAATTTGGATGGTGTGGGATTAAGATCAAAAGAGGATAGTAAATGGATTAATTTGATGTTAGTAGCAGCAAGACAAGTGATAGCAAGGAATTGGAAAGAAGCTGAGGAATTGACAATTAATCACTGGAGGGATAGAATGAATAATATAATTATTTTGGAGTATTTAACGATGAAGATACGAAGAATGAACCGATTAAAGGTTAGGGAACAGGAGGAGGGGTGGTTTAGGAAGATGGTGAGATATTTGGAAAAGTTTAAACAATTTAAGACGATTGGTTGGTTAATAAGAAAATGAATGGATAAGATGTTTAAATAGAGTGACGGAGTTGTATTTGGACAAAATGTTAATAGTTATAAATTTATGGAATATTATAATGTATCTATGGCCTGGGATTCTCACAGAGGTGGATTGGTGGTGGAATACATAACAATAAAAATTTTTATTAAAAAAAAATATCACAAGATGGAGCTATCCTGGTCAGGGCTCTGATTACATAGTGGATGGTAATCATTCACTAGCTGACTGCACATGAGGAGAGGGAGCATGTTGAGTTCCTGCAGTTTCACATATGCAGCATCTGAACTAAGCCTTGATATAGGATTGGCTCACATGCCATAGCAGCAATAATAACTACTAGAAGTTTATTCAAATTGATGTTCAATCCATGGATTAATGGTTAGGTAGGAGAAACATCTGAGAATACTCTACTTGAAGTTCAGTACCTGAATTTTCACCTTTTCACAAGCAGCAAACTTCTCTATATCACTTTGGTAGTTGGACTTCTGCCTGCTGCTGTGTAAACTGTATTATTCAGATTATCACTTAATAAAATTATAATTTAGTTACTTTACAAGATCAGGGGGCCAGTTTGGTGTATTGGTTAAGAGCAGAGGACTCTAAACTGGAGAACTGGGTTTGATTCCCCACTCCTCCACATGTAGCTGGGTAACCTTGGGTCAGTCACAGTAATCAGCAGAGCTGTTCTCTCAAGAGCAGTTCTCAGAATTCTCTCAGCCCCACCTACCTCACAGGGTGTCTGTTGTGGAGAGAGGAAGGGAAGAAGATTGTAAGCTGCTTTGAGACTCTTGAGTGAAGGGCAGAGTATAAATCCAATCTCCTCTTCTTCTTAACTCACAAATCGTGATATATGGGTGGTAACCATATAGAAATAATGTTTTTAGAGAGTAGAAGGACCTCTATTCAGTTATTGAGAGAAGCCTTACTCGTTTAATATTTGCTGCAGGTATAACAGGTTATTTTTTTCTATTTAGATCTTACATTTCCTTGGAGAATATATCATGCTGAAGCAGTTATACGACAAACAGCAACAGCATATCGTGTATTGTGGAGGAGACCAGTTGGGGGATCTTCTAGGTCTTGAAAGTTTCTCAGTGAAAGATCCAAGGTAAGGTACTTCAGAAATATACATAGGAATGTATATGTTAAACTTTCAAACCAGGTGATGGGATGGTGGGGGCTTCAAGAGCCACATAATATGTGTGGAAGAGCCACATGTGGCTCTCAAGCTACACTTCAGCCACCCCTGGTCTATTATAATCAAATCAGTGATCTCTTGTGGTGTGTTAAAGTCTAACATAGTTGTAGTGACATAAGGATTTGTGAGCTAGTGTTTGCCTCAGTGTGAGCATGCACATTCATGCCTATATATGTGTATATGTTTGAAGAAATAGAAGGGGGGTTATTACAAAGGGGAGCCAGAAGGTCTGCATACGTGGGGGTAGATATATTAGAATGCTAAAGAAGACATGTTGGAGCAAATAAAGAAATCCAGACTTGGTGGAGACTGCTCTCTAATGCTGATAAATTGACAAAGTAAAATTAATGATTTCCATATAGAGTCAATTGCTTACTGTGTATAGTTACTTCTAGTGCTGAGTCCAAACCAGCTTTATCACAGCTTTATGCTGCTGCATCTCTTTGAAACTTTTTTGGGGAAGTCCGTGGGCTAAAAGAGGCTAGAATAAATTCCACCAGAGCCTTCTCTATGGCAGCTCCAATAATCTGGAACAATCTCCCAGAAGCCATCAGGGCCCTGCAGGACTTATTACAGTTCCATAGGGCCTGTACGACTGAATAAATAATGGTGATTATATGCTGCCATTGCTCAATTCTTTGGTCACTGCTGTGTTGCTTTCAGTGGCAAGGCTACTAACAGGCATAGTCAGATTCCTAGGTGTAGCATTGCAATTTCTGCTCATTTAAAGCTCCAGTACCAGCATGGTTTGTTATTAGAAGTGCTGGTAGTATTGTGCTAAGCAACCGTGTAAACGGGCATAGTGGTACTTGTGTATAATACAGCTGCAATTGGAGGGAGTGCGTGAATCTTGCCTTTATTTTTCTTAATCTCACTTAAGGCTGGGTCTGCTGATGCAGTAGAATGAGAGTACTGTGAACTGAGTAGGTCAGATTACATAGGAGCACCACTTTGAAATTTTTTCCTGTGCTAGAAAAACAGAACAAACCTTGCAAATAAAGCACTTTATAAGGAGAGAGAGTCTAGCCTTGTTTGCTGTGTTCCCTTATTGTTTGCACAGAACTTTTAAGACAGGAGAGCATTAAATGTGATCTCCTTCCTGCAGTTCAGAGAGGCATTCCATTGTGTCACCTCATTCCAGTGTGTTTATATTGACCAGCCGTAGGACAAGCAGTGTTACACAATATTTGTTCAAATACTTGATCTGGCAATTTTATTGACCCTCTGTTTTCCTTTTTTATGTTCATTGTCTTATCAAGATGTATCACAAGCTCTCCTACAATATGAAGACTAAATTTTTTGCATTTGTGTGGGGGAGTGTGCCTGTAGAGTGATAATTTTTGGTATGCTTAATTTTCTGTTGTCTTTCTAATAAGTGTGACATCTGCATAAATCACGGATGTGGTGATTTACTTGTGCTCCGGTTATGTTAGCAGCACTTGTTTGCTCTAGGGACTTAGAGCATGGATGGAGAATTTATCTGCTTGTTCTTCAGAAGCAAAACTTTAAATGAATTAAAAATTGCTGAATTGACTTGCAGGTATTGCTTTCCATTGCTTCTCTGGTTGCTGCACACAGGGCAGTGCGTCTACCATTAAGCCCCTCTGCTTGACTTTAACCATGTATTAATTTCAGCACTTTGGATAGCTTGGTCAAGTCTTGAACTCCATAGTGATCAAAACAGAGAAGATACTATTCTGTATTTTGTTGAATCCAGTTCTCACAAGTCACTTTTCCCCCACAGCCCCATTTTTGACATGCTGAAACGGAATGTGACTTCTGCTACTGTTACAGGTAGGTTTCTTTTTAGTATTAGTCATGTTTATTCAATGTTATGTAAAATTTGATATTGGTAAGTAACACTGAGAAGTCTTTGCTTTGAAATGAGCTGCTGATAACAACTACTGAGAAGGCTAGGAAAAATATAGCCTTCTCCCACTAGCTGTGTATTGTTAATGAAAATATGTGCTGTACTTGACACATGTGGGATTAGAAGTAGGACTAGAAACAAATTGTAGAGACCTTGTGGCACATCAGAGCAATGAGTACAGTAGAAGCAGTCCAGAGAATGTTGTCTCTAATGTATTTTAGAGGAGCTTTAGTGCATTTAACATTTGGAGGGGGAGGAAGAATCCTGCTTGTTGTGACTGAGATTAAGCATGTATGACTACTATTTCTTCAGTCCTTGCTCTTGTATAGAGAACTTGCAAAAATCCTTCGTGTCATTTGGTACCTTATTTTAGTGTTACTTTTGAAAATTGCCAGTTTTTGGCCCCTTCTTTGATACAATCCTTTTTACCTCCTCTCCATAAGGTACTTTGAACATGCAGAGCTGTCCTAACACCATTGGTCTGTTGAGCTTAAAATTGGCAACTCTTCTGACAGATGCTCACCAATGTCTCAGGCAGCTGTTCTTAGCAGTTGTGGCTCAGGCCACAACTCAGGTCACTCACATATCAGGATGCTGAGAGAAGAATCTGGGAACCTGTGTATATAAAACATGTCTCAGATTTGAGTCCAATAGCACCTTAGAAACCAACAAGATTTCTGGAGTATACTCTTCCTTTGTCGAATACCAGAAGAAGGAGAGATTGGATTTATACCCTGCCCTTTACTCAGAGTGAGTTACGGTCTCTTCCTCTTCCCACAACAGACACCCTGTGAGGTAGTTGGGTCTGAGAGAGCTCTCAGAGAACTGCTCTTGAGAGAACAGCTCTGAGAGACCCCAGGTCACCCAGCAGCAACATGTGGAGAGTGCGAAATCAAACCCAGTTCTCCAGATTAGAGTCCGCCATTCTTAACCACTACACCAAAAGACTTTTGACTCTCAAAAGCATATACCCGAAAAATCTTGTTGGTCTCTAATGTGCTAATGGACTCTAGCTGTTCTGCTACCGACCAGCACAACTACCCTCTGAAAGCACATGTTGTATCACTGAGTGATGGCCAGTTCCATTATTTGTACATGTATCACCAATTTGATCATGTACTGACTAGTAATCTCCAATGCCAAATATGGAAATATCTGGTGCAGACATACATAATAAGTGAAAATTATTGTGTGGTAAAAAGGTAAAGGTGCAAGCACCAGTCGTTTCTGACTCTGGGGTGACGTTGCTTTCACAACGTTTTCACGGCAGACTTTTTATGGGGTGGTTTGCCATTGCCTTTCCTAGTCATCTACACCTTTCCCCCAGCAAGCTTGGGTACTCATTTTACCTACCTTGGAAGGATGGAAGGCTGAATCAACCTTGAGCTGGCTACCTGAACCCAGCTTCTGCCGGGATTGAACTCAGGTTGTGAGCGGAGTTTAGGACTGCAGTACTTCAGCTTTACCACTCTGAGCCACGGGTGGTAGTTACCACCATTTGAATGGTTGTGAATGTCTAACTCATTAGTTTAACCTAACAACACTGTAAAAAAAAATCCCCAAAACAGATTGCATTTGAGGCATATTTCCATCCCAAACCAAATTCCAATATATCTTTGTTATGAAAGGTTCCACAAAATAAAAATGTTCGAGGGCAAAAGTAATTGTGTTTCACAGCACTAAAGCATCAGGAACTTGAAATCAAACTTTAACATGAGGCAGACTGTTGCTTTTGGTTGATCCAACCTTCTCTTCTAACATATTGATAACTCCCACAAGTATGGTTCCATTATAAAACTATATTTGTGTGTGTGTTTTTGAAATAATAATAATAATAATAATAATAATAATAATAAATTTTATTTATACCCCGCCCTCCCCTGCCGAAGCAGGCTCAGGGCGGCTAACAATACGGTGACCAATGGTACACCAACAATAAAACAGTTACATTAAAAACATTAAATTAAACATTAAATTAACCTTAAAAACCAGAATTAAAACAATTAACTAAAACATTTTTGACGCTATCCTTGACACTCTTCTAGTTGATGTTGATGGCGGATTTCAGTTATTCATAAGCTAATTTAAAAAGGGTGGTCTTGCAGGCCCTGCGGAACTGATCAAGGTTCCGCAGGGCCCGCACCTCCTCTGGGAGTTGGTTCCAGAGATGTGGGGCTGCGGCCGAAAAGGCCCGAGAGCGAGTATTCTGTAGTTTAATTTGTCTTGGCCCAGGGGTAGTCAGTCTGTTCTTTCCTACTGACCTCAGTGCTCTCTGGGGTTCATACGAGGAGAGACGGTCCTTCAGGTAGGCTGGTCCTCGGCCATATAGGGCTTTAAAGGTGATAACCAGCACTTTGTACTGGACCCGGTATACAATCGGTAACCAGTGCAGTTCGCGTAGCCCCGGCCGCACATGTTCCCATCTTGGGAGACCAAGTAACAGCCTGGCCGCCGCGTTCTGCACTAGCTGTAACTTCCGGGTCCGGCACAGAGGCAGCCCCATGTAGAGGGCGTTACAGTAGTCCAATCGTGAGGTGACCGTCGCATGGATCACCGTTGCTAGGTCCCGACGCTCCAGGAAAGGGGCCAACTGCTTTGCCCGCCTCAGATGGAAGAAAGCTGACTTGGCAGTGGCTGTTATCTGGGCCTCCATTGATAATGAAGGCTCCAGTAAAACACCCAGACTCTTCACCTGCTGCGCCGCCTTTAGCTGCACACCATCGAAGGTCGGGAGAGATATTTCCTCCCCTGGAGCGCCGCGACCCACACAGAGAACCTCTGTCTTTGCCGGATTCAACTTCAGCCCACTCAGTCTAAGCCACGTTGCGATAGCCTGTAACGCCCGATCCAGGTCTTCCGGGGGGGAGGCGGGCCGGCCGTCCATTAGCAGATAGAGCTGGGTGTCATCTGCATATTGGTGGCAACCCAGCCCAAACCTCCTGGCAATCTGGGCAAGGGGGCGCATATAGATGTTAAATAACATCGGGGAGAGGACTGCTCCCTGAGGCACCCCACAATCTAGTGTGCGCCTCTGGGATCGTTCACCCCCGATCGCCACCCTTTGTCCCCGACCCCTGAGGAAAGAGGAGAGCCATTGTAAAGCAGACCCCTTAACCCCAATGTCGGCGAGGCGGTGAATCAGTAGCCGATGGTCGACCGTATCAAATGCAGCCGACAGATCTAATAACATCAGCACTGCTACACCGCCTCGATCCAGTTGCCGTTGGAGGTCATCTGCCAAGGCGACCAAGACCGTCTCCGTCCCGTGGCCCGGTCGGAAGCCAGACTGGCACGGGTCTAGGACAGAAGCGTCATCTAGAAATCTCTGTAGCTGCAACGCCACTGCCCTCTCGATGATTTTACCTAAAAATGGTAAATTAGACACCGGTCGGTAGTTCGCCAATTCGGCCGGGTCTGCTGTTGATTTTTTCAAGAGGGGACGGACCAAGGCCTCTTTCAGAGGCGTTGGAAAACGCCCCTCTAAGAGGGATCTATTTATGATGTCCCGTAGAGGACATCTAAGCTCCCTCTGGCAAGATTTAATCAGCCAGGAGGGGCAAGGGTCCAGATCGCATGTTGTTGGGCGAGCAGCGGAGAGAATTCCATCAACTTCTTCCAGGCTGAGTGGGTCGAAGTGGTCCAGCAGTGAATCCGAAGACAGGCGCGGAGCCTCAGTCTGACTTACTGTATCTAATGTGATAGGCAGGTCTTGGCGGAGTGATGAGATTTTATCTGCAAAATATTTCGCAAATGCCTCACAGCCAATCTCCAATTCTCTAACATTTGGTTTGCCTTGTGGCAGTGTTATAAGATCTCCAATTACCCTAAACAATTGTGCTGGGCGCGAATTTGCAGATGCAATCTTGGCTGCAAAGTATTGTTTCTTTGCAGCCTTGACTGCCATCTCATATGACTTCATAAACGTTCTATAGGATGTTCTCGTCACTTCGTCCCGAGTATGCCTCCACCGCCTCTCTAGTCGTCTGAGCCCTTGCTTCAGCTGGCGTAGCTCCAAGGTATACCATGGAGCCAGCTTCCTACGAGGGCGCAGAGGGCGCCGGGGTGCGATTTCGTCGATGGCCCTGGATAGCTGATCTTGCCAGACTTCCACCAGGTCATTGAGGGAATCGCCAGTGGGCCAAGGGTCCCTCAGGGCCGTTTGGAACCGTTCCGGGTCCATCAGGCCCCGAGGGCGAGCCAAAATAGGCTCTCCGCCCATACAGGGTTGGGGTGGCACCTCCATACGGGCCTTAAGGGCTAGGTGATCCGACCATGGAACCGCTTCATCTGCGATATCGTTCACCAAAATCCCAGACGCAAAGATCAAATCTAGTGTGTGTCCGGCCTGATGCGTGGGTGTTGTAACAAATTGAGAGAGTCCTAGTGTCGCCATGGAAGACACTAGGTCCATCGCCTGAGTGGAGGCCGTGTCGTCGACATGGACATTGAAGTCGCCCAGGACCATAAGTCCCGGGCTCTCCAATGCCCAGCCCGCCACTGCCTCCAATAGTGATGGTAAGGCGCTGGCTGGTGCGTTAGGCGGACGGTACACCAGCCAGATCGCCAACCCCTCCCCAACATCCCACCACAGACCGACACACTCAATGCCATCGATCTTTGGGGCCGGGAGAGCCCTAAAGGAGTAAGCCTCCCGTATGAGTAATGCCACCCCTCCCCCCCGCCCGTTACTCCGTGACTGGTGAAAGACCGAGTAACCTGGGGGGGTCATCTGGGAGAGAGCTACTGTCTCTCCATCCCGCACCCAGGTCTCGGTCACGCAAGCCAGGTCCACGTCCTGCCTAAGCAGGAACTCCTTAAGGGTTGAGGTCTTGTTATTGATGGACCTGGCGTTGCATAACACCAGTGACGGAGACGAGCATTTCCTCTTAGGCCCACTACCTGCCACCGTTGGGATGGGCAATAGACTGGAAGGTGGCCGAGCACTGATTTGTCTCTGTCTCCTTCCCTTATATAATTGTCTATTCCCACCGTCATATCTTCCCCTCCCCAGGAGCACTGGAATCCCCTGGGCCAACATCTGCACTCACTTGGAGTGGGCTCGCAGTATACTCCTCACAGTTGTTCCTAATTATCCTCACCTGGCTTTCACTCTATCCTCCCCTATCTGTTCTTCCGATACTTGCTGCCAGTTAACCAATTATCATAAGTAATTAATTTAGTAATCCACTCAGTTTCCCTTCCAATTAACTAGTATAATATTAAATTGATCAATTTCAGCACCATTAATAAACAGACCATCCCTCCCCCTTACCAATTGATGTGCTGAAATTATGAATATAATTACATATAAATTAATATATATAAATATATTGTAAAAATCAATCACTAATTATTTGGCTAAAAAATCCAATAAATTAATTAATAAATATCTTTAGTAACTTCCAATTAGCAGCTAGCAATCATTTAACTCAAGTTCTAGTCCTTAGGAGTGGCAGTGTATATTGTCTCTGGGTTGTAGGATTTAAAATCGTATTCAGTCTTGGATGTTGATAAAGTGCAGAAGTCAGTGCAATTAATACGTGCAGTTGGTAAAGTGCGGTTGATAGGATGTTGGCAGAATACAGATACCAGTGCAGTCGGTAATTGAGCATATTCCTCTCTTCTTGTGGCCAGCAGGCTCTTGGGTTCTAAATAGAATAATAAACTCTATTTAGGAACTAAGGTATTAGAACATTAACAAACGTGCATTAATTTGAAAGGAAATCATTTAAAATTAATAATTTCTAATGTTTTTGTATCTTTGGGTATTTTTGTGGTGAGGTAAATATTCTCCAGATTATTAGTAAAGACTTTTGCACATAAAAATGTTTTTCTGGATCAGTATTTTCTTGCATGGGGTATTGTTTTTATCCAATATATTAGATGAGCTTGGAGTAAAAGAATACCCTGCTGCAAAGTACATTGATTTATGAGTTATTTTGTGCGCAGGGTGCATTTTTGCTTAGAGAAAGTAACCTGTGTTAATTGGCTGTAATCTGGGGACATTATTTACTACTACACCTGTGACAATGTCCTAAGAGGACAAAGTTGTACAGCTACTTCTGGACTGTACAACTGGGGTAGGAAATTCACCAGGAGCAGGGTTTGAATTCAACCAAAGAAGCAGCCGCTGAATGTTTGTTATTATGCTGGCCCATAGCCACAAGATATCCATGAGGATATTCTCAGGTTGCAAGTGAGTGGTTACATGAATTTGTCTTGAGTGTGGTTGTGTGTTCCCATGTTGCCAAAACAAACCAGACTTGGCAGCCCTAGATGTAGGCTCCCTACTACAGCTCCAGTGTTTTATGATTTCAGAACTCATCATGGCTCTTGTGATATCATATATTCACTACCTGGGTGATTACTTATTAATGCTCTGTATTCTATGTGGCCAATGCAATACTATTCATAAGTAGTTGTTGTAAGCATATAATGGGAACAAGATTTAACAGTATTTTGAGTTTTAAAAACAATGTCAGGATTGAGACTAGACTATGGGATTATAAAGTGGTTCTGGTATGTGAGTGTAAAATAACCTACCTAGCAAATTTAGCAAATCTACCTAGGTAATCTAGCAAATTTAGGGAACACAAGGGGATAGCTTGTTATAGATACTCTGAAGCTTTAATCTGTGAAAGACTGTCTCCCAGATTGTCAACCAAATAATCCCATGAGGCACAATGAAAGGGGTTTACATGCCCTGAGATGTTCATCTCTTCCACTTCCCCAGTGTCCATGTTAAGAGTCTGTAGCTCTCTATATCCCATCTGAGACAACTTCTGAAGTTGTTTTATTAGTGGGTATTCATGGTTGTGCTCAGTCTTGCTTGTGGGGCATCAGCTCAGAGGCTTTTGAATTTGACATCTAAGTAGCATAGGGGCAAGGAGAGGTGCAGAGAACATTTTTCAAATGCTGCTGACAAAAAATCTAAAGTGGATGTAATGGAGAAAGGAAGAAACAACACAATTGTGTATGGGTAGGTTAGGAAGGAAAGAAGAGTTTTATCGGATTTTGCATGATCTTTATATTTGGATTTGATGGTTTAAGGGGCAAAGAGATGTACTGCTGCTTTTCAGCTGGCCTACAAATCTACCCTTCAAGCCCAGTTGTGTCCCTTTGAGGTTAGTATTAGGGCAATGCTAATCTGATACATGCTTGGAGTCGAATTGGTGGTGTTAGCACAGAATAGAACTAGCAACTAAATGGAGGCTGAATAATAGGAATAGTGTACTGATTATACAGTTTGGTAGAACAGCTAATACACAGTGCATCTTCATTTAGATGCTACTGTCAGTGTGGTTCACTGTCTGTGTGGTATACAAATTATTTTTAAAGTCTGGAACATGAGTCAAGCCCCATTTTGGAAGATTTTAGATTTTTCTGTAGTTAGTGTATTCTTCATGATTAATCTGCAAACTAAATAAAATGCTGTTTGCAGTATTTGGAAAGTGAGAGGAAATTTATAATGCTATTTTTAAAAGCAGGGTAGCTTTTGCTCATTTACCACCTAACCAAAGTTACAAGACCTATTTTTACTACTTGTACTACAAAGTCACTGTGAATAGAATCTTCCCAGTGCATGTACTGAAGGTAAACATCATTCATATTGCCTTTCAGCTGTTGCATGGCATGTACTTTTTCTAAAATGGAGATTGTTCTCAGTGTTGGAAGACATGACTTCTTTGAAATGGTCCGCAGATTCATCATTAATCAGACTAGTGAGCAGTGTAAGCTTGCTCCCTATTCTAGCTTATCCATATATGGTTAGTAACTTGATAAGTTTCTGTATACTTGCATTGTGACTTAGAGCGTCTGTGTTCGCATGATCCTCACCCTTTTGTGTTTCTGGGGCCCTTTTAAAAAAGCAGTGCTGAGGCTAAACCCTTGGGCTGCCTGCTCCAACATCTTGATGTCCTATTCAGACACAGAAATTGGACTCTGCACTGGAAGAGTCCTTTTGGCTTCTCCTTTCAGAGCTTCCTTTAAAACTCTGGATGTTTGATGCTAGATAAGAGAAATCTGTAACTCCACATTGCTTCACTTTGCATCCATGTGCATATGAGGACATTTGTATCTGAGCTTCGGAAGGATGGAGGCCTCGCTGTTGCAAGGGAGAATTTTCAGTGTAGCTAGTTGATGACCGTCTTCCTGCCAGGGTGCAATAAACTAGCTAACGTATCTTCATGATGACTCAGTGCCACATCTATTTTCCACTTGAAAACTAAGAAGTTAAAAACATCTGGACATCCTTTCTTCAGTCTGTCATGGAACCCACAGCAGCTGAAGTTGCTGTCCTGGAAGGCCTGAATGAAAAGTAGTAAGCCAGTAAGCCAGAATGTGACTCATTCAGAGAAGGCAGGAAACTCAGGCTCTGAATGTAAGCTTACTAGGAAATGCAGTAGTGTTGCTGAATGAAAAAACCTATATTTTTGTTTATCTTAACACTTTTTGCCCACAGTTGCCAGGCTTGGGTTGTTGGTTGCTTGTCAAGGACCCCTCAATGTTTGTGAGAATGGTTATTACCGGGGAAGGTTTTTTTTCTTTTATTTTACCTGCTGTCTAGATGCTGCACAGAGTCATGCTCTCGCAAAGGATCAAAGCGTGGATAATCCAAGCCAAGATCACCTGAAGGTAAACCCAGTGCTGGGTGGTTTTCTTTTGTCGTACAGAGTGACCCTTCTCTGTACCTGTGCACGGTGGACTGCCAGAACTTTTGACTTGTTTGACTGGTAGGCTTTTGCCTTCCTCAGAAGTTCACAGGAGTCCACAGGGCAAGGACAGAGTGACCATTCTCTGTCTAACAGAGTTCCATTCTCTGTGTGTGTGTTTTTGGGGTGTACCACTTCTTGTCCTCAGTCACACCAGCTTGCTCTGTTAACTTGCCAGATAAGGTTTGTTGTCTTTCCTAGTCTTTCTCTCTTTGGAACAGAGATAGTGCTTTAGAAAAGATCCCTGTCTGGATTTGCTTAGTAGTAGCCTCCTTCTAATACCCTAGAAAATTTTAGGATAACTTAATTTGTTCCTACTTAACTTTGATTGAATTAACACAACTGCAGAGAAGTACATCTGATTTGAGATGGAGGTATTGAGATTCATATCACTAGTTGATCACAGATTTTAAACTCTTATCAATTTGGAAGATTTTTTTCCTGGGTTTCAGCTGTTTTACTTACATATGCTTTTTGATCATTGGCAATATTCTCAGACAGCTAATAATGTATTCTTGTGTACTCAGACTTTTACTGTTTAACTTATTGATGTTGCTCTGCGGCTGGTGACTCAGAAAGGAAGTGTTACATCCCTGTGTCTGTGTAAGTTCTGATTGGCTAATGAGTATCTTCCTTTGCTTTAAGCAGAGTAGCATAGAGAGGGCTTGCAACGCTGGACGAAAAGAGAACACATCAGCCATGTCTGCAACCAAAAACACATGTGAAGAAGATAAAGGTAAGTATGTGTGAAATGGCGACAGAGCATGATCATCACATTGTGGGTTGCTCTGTCTCTCACTTTCTGGGCTGTCCCAATCTGGTTTTGGCTTGTCTGTTAAAGTTGTAAACAGTCATATTTTATTCTTGTTTGATAGAGAACCATTCAGAAAAACAGCCCGCATTAGATCTAGTGCTTGAAGAATGGGATGTAGCTGGTCTTCCATGGTGGTTTTTAGGTAATCTGAGAAATAATTACAAGTCCAGAAGTAATGGCTCAACAGATATTCAGACTAATCAGGTAAATATTGATCAACAGGACTTGTGTGATGTGTGCAAACTATTCTTATAGGTCTCTTTCTAGGTTGATCTGTATTGCTGAAGTTATTAAGTATTTGATTTCATCTTTGGGTAAATGGAGGAGCCCCATGGTGTAGAGTGGTAAACTGCAGTACTACAGTCCAAGCTCTGCTCATGACTTGAGTTTGATCCCAGGAGAAGTCAGGTTAAGGTAGCTGGCTCAGCCTTCCATCCTTCCAAGGTTGGTAAAATGAGTACGCAGCTTGGGAGTAAAGTGTAAATGACTGGGGAAGGCAATGGCAAACCACCCTGTAACAAAAAGTCTGCCAAGAAAATGTTGTGATGTTACCCCATGGGTCAGTAATGACTCCATGCTTGCACAGAGGACTACCTTTACCTTGAGTAAATGGAATCAGGAATTGTTCCACTCTCCTGCATTACAGTCTGTGCAAGAAAGGATTCAGATATCCATGCTAGACTGCATGATTAGAAGTGCTTGAGGGTGCTTATGGCCTTGCTCCTTAAAAGAAGGTTGTCATAGTGGTCAGGAATGCCTTCTGTCTGCTCCATCTGGTTTGCCAACTCTCTTGTTATCTAGACTTGGCTGAAATGGCCATGCTGATCCATGCTTCTTCTAACCCCATGGTTGGATTAATAGAGTATGCTTCACTTGAGGCTGCTCTTTAAAGCCTAGAAACCACAACTGGTCCAGCGTGTGGCAGCCCAACTATTGTCAGGGGCTAGTCACCAGCAAACATGTTATGTATTTTGAAACAGCTACATTTGCTGCCAGGTTTTTTTCCAAGTTCACGGTGCTGGTTATGACCTTTAAAGCCCTTCAGGACCTTGGTCCCACATATTTAAAGGACTGTCTCCTTCCATACGTCCCTGAACGCCAACTATAGTTATCGGGCAGCCATTTGTTGGTTGTCCCACCACACAGGATGGCCTATCTGGCATTGACCAGAGGCCCAGCTTTCTCCATTGTGGCTCAGGCTCTGTGGAATGAGCTGCCTGAAGAGGTGAGTGGCCCCCCTCCCTGGAGATCTTCAGGAGGTACTGCAAGGCCTGCTTGTTTGCCAGGGCTTTTGAAGGGGGGTGGGGTTGACCAGCAGGCATTTTTAAAAGGAGGAGAGGGAATGAGTGATCCAGGGTGTGTGTGTTTTTTACTTTAGTTTTATCTGAAAATGTTTTAATTATTGTAAGCCATGATGAATTACAAAGAAAGGAATGATATGTGTGCTTTAATAATTTTTTTAAAAAAATACATTAATTAGGGGTAGAATTGAAGTAAAGCTACAAATACATGTCAAAGTATTAGAGTAGCTAGTTGATACAAGATTAAGAGCTGAGAGGACGTAAATTGTTAAATCAACTTTGCATCTTCTCCCATGTGGCTGAGGGGGAAGAACACCACATATATTGAAGCTGTACTTGAATACAATACTAACTAGAGCTATATTTCTGAAAAATGCTGTATGTCTTTCCTCCTTATCTGTAGGATATAGACACTGCTATTGTTTCAGATACTACTGATGACTTATGGTTTCTCAGTGAATCTGCTTCTGATCAGATAGGAGTCACAGTACCAACAAAAGGAGTTGACTGTGAACAAGCTAATGAAGAGGGAAAAGAGGATAGCAAATCGGTAAGGCCAAGACTGGATAAACTAGGACTAAGTGACTGCATTGTATGTCCTGATGTGTATAGATAGCACCTTTGTGCTTAATGTTTTGAAGTCAGTTGCTTTTAAAAAGCAGAGCCACATTTAAACTAAGTTTATATACATGGTCTAACTCTTACCACACATGAGATGACTGACAAATCACTTGATTTATGGTCAGTGTTGAGATCTCACAAACCATTCTTCTTTATTGCAGTAATTTAGAGGGTATTTAGCTAGCTAAATTATTTTTTTAACACAATAAGTTAAGCCTTATAGCAGCGATTTAACAATCCATAAGATTAATGCAATTTTGTGACTGAAGCAGAATTAACGTCACAGACCATATTATAGAGAATCTGCTGTAGAGTTGAGCAGAATCTGAGAACTGCTGTAGATCAGTAATGTTTAACCTTTGGCCCTGGAGAGCAAGTCTTTTCATATGATCTTTGGACAGTTGAAGTTGGGTCTGTATAAAATGAATGTTGTGACCTAGGAACCCATTGTTACTTACATGCCCATTTAAAAAGTAAAATGTGCAGATCACTTAGTTGAAATTGACTGTGGTACAGGTAGGTTTTTCAAGACCAGGTTTTAATGCTAGCATACTTTATATTAAAGGTTGATTTGGGTGTTGTAAATTTCCGAAATGCAGGCTACTTTTGTCCAGAAAGAGTATAAAAATGGGGTGTACATGATAATGAATTCACATGTGGCTAGATCATTGTGTTCTTATGCAAATTGTATATGTCTAGTTTGCTGAGTACATGTGATCATCTGCAGCTTTCCAGCACATGTACACCAACAATGCCTGTGATTTTACTGAAGAGATCAAGAGAGATTAATAATTTATGAAATTGTGGGGAGTGGTGCATCGTTAGAAAATGTGTAATCTGCTTCGAGTGTCAATGAGAGGCCAACTATAAATACAGTAAAAAAAAATTAAAAATCTACAGAAAGTACTGTTTTAGACTTTGATGTTAAACACATAATGTCATTTGTGTGGTACGTTGTTTGTCATTGAGTTACATAAAGCTGGTGTGTTTCAAAGACATTAGTATGGCTTACATCTGCTTTTATTGCAGGCAAGTGAAATTGCATCTTCTGAAGACTTTGAAGATTCACATTCTTTAAGCGATGATACAGACATAGACGGTCCCTCCACGGTATGTACACTTGGGAAGTAGAGTTATGGATTTGAGATGTGTCCATAATAGAAGTAGGAAGCATTTCTTTTTGTCAAATTTCTTTACTACATCCCTTTTAAATGCTCCCTAAGCAAAAGAAATAATATGTATTTCTTGTCCTTTTGGTACTATATTCAGAAGTACAGGGCTTGTCTATAATTTCTAGGATTTTTGTTGGAGGTTCTTAACTAATGGTAACTGCTTATTTTGTAAGCATCCAAGTAGGCAAATACAAGCTGAGCTCAAGAAGAAGAAAACAATGGTTTGCATAGCTCAGAAATCCCAAAACTGTGTGCTCAGTTGTATCTTTTCCTTCTAATTTCCTAACCCCCTTCTCATGGAGAGTCTGAGTTCATACTTTCTGTAGAACAAGGTTAATTAGGGTCTTACGTCTTTAGAACCAAGGTGCTCATTGGTATGTTTTTTCAAGGGAAAATGGGAATAATCAAAATAATAGTAAATCACAAATTTGTGTGTCCTAACCAATGTTTATTGTGAGTTCAAGCCTTTAAATTAGTGGAAAATATCAAAGTTCCTAACTGCCCCTCCCGCACTTAAGGGAGGCATCTAAAGGTAAATCCCTGAATGCTTGAAAATAACCCTGATTACATCCGGGTTAGATTTTTTCCCTGGGATGTGGAGGGAAGCTGGCAGACTAGATCTGGGAGACAGTAAATGCTTTCCTGAAAGACGGGGTGGTTGTTTCTGCCTTGAAGTGGGCAGTGGTACATTTGCTCCTAAAGAAACCTACTCTTGACCCAGGAGAATTGGATAACCACCCTCAAGTCTCAAATGTACTATTCTTGAGCAAGGTGATTGGGTGGCGGTTGGCCAACTTCAGGGATTCCTGACATAAGCATATTGTTTGGATCCATTCCAGTCTGGTTTCAGGCATAATTGTGGGACAAATGTTCTTGAACACCCTGGAGGATGACCTGCGCTGGCAGATGGATGCGAGGAGTGTTACATTGTTAATTTTTCTGGATCTCTTGTTGGCTTTCAATACTGTTGCTCACCTTTTGGGACAGGGGCTGGGAGGCACTGTTCTGTGGTGGTTCTGGTCGTACCTCAACAGTAGGCTTCAGTGTGCTGCTGGGGGACTTCTGCTGTTCCCTTTAACTCTGGAGTTAGGCTCCATCTTGTCCCCTGTGCTTTTTGACATTGATATAAAACCACTGGGAGAGGTCATCCAGAGATTTGGGCAGAGTTGCCACCAATGTGCAGATGACACTCACAGGGTTGCCACTTTCAGGAAAGTCAGGGAAATTGGTCTAAAGTCAGGAAAATTGTTATTAAAATATGTTCAAGCAGTGGATTTTTGACCTGCTGCAAGAGCATGATCTGTTCTTGTGGCAATTGGAATAGAGAAGTAGTGGAATAAAAGTAAAACTTAATGATGCCCTTTCCCAGCTCTACCTTTTTCTCAGCTCCACCCCCAGCAACCAGCCTAATGTGTTTGTTAAGCTGTGTCCCTCCATGATTTCCCAGGTCTGCCTGTAGCATTTGCAAAGCAACCAAAAACAACTGTGCCCCCCAAAAATCAAACACTTAATTACACTAGGAAAAATATTTCATTCTATAACTGCATGAGCATCAACAAGTTTTTACAACAGTATCAAAATGGTTAAAAGGAAAGTCCCACTGGGTGACTCTGAAGAAATTTTCAATCAATGTGTATTACTCCAAATTCATCTTGCAGTGCAGAGTCCAACCTTCACCTTCAAAAATTCACCTTCATGCGATCGCCAGCTTTATATCACGTTTCACTGATTACAGCTTCATAAGTCGATCAAAGCTGCCAATTGAGAATTTGGAAATGGGCATGTATGAGAGATAAATGCTGTTACAAGGTTATTTGTTTTAAACAATTTTATTGATAACATATGGTAACAATTTCCGTTAATAACTTCTTTTCATCTATCCCATATGCTTCTTTCTAAGCACCCCTCCCCCCGTTACTTGACCCCCGCCAGTGTTATTTACTAAAAATACTAACATTAAAAGGTACCCTTAATTACTAAGAACTAAAATTAATATTCTTCTTTCTTCTAAAGTTTAATCATTATCAAAAATTGTCCAAAGTCCTTTTACTTTCCACGCGTCTCCTACATAACTTCTAAATTTTTTCCACTCCCTTTTAAAGTCTTCTAAATCATAGTCTCTTAAAGTTCTTGTTAATTTGTTCATCTCACTCCATGTCATAATTTTTACAATCCAATCCCATTTTTTTTTTTGGTATTTTTTCTTGCTTCCATAACTGCGCATATAGTGTCCTAGCAGCTGAAAGTAAGTACCAAATTATAGTTCTACCCTCTTTTGGAAATGTTTCTATTTGTAATCCCAACAGAAAAGCCTCTGCAGCTTTCTTGAATTCATATCCCAAGATCCTAGAAATTTCTTGCTGGATCATCTGTCAATACTTTTTCGCTCTTTCACAAGTCCACCACATATGATAGAAAGAACGTTCATGTTTTTTGCATTTCCAACATGTGTCTGGCATCTTGTTATTCATCTTTGCCAATTTTTAGGAGTCATATACCATCTATACGTCATTTTAAAACAGTTCTCTTTAATACTCTGACATGTTGGAAGTTTCATAGAGTTCTTCCATAAAAATTCCCATGTATCCATCGGTATTTCTTTATTTACATTTATTGCCCATTTAATCATTTGAGATTTCACTACTTCATCTTCTGTACACCATTTTAAAAGTAACAAGTTTTTGAAATTAATTTTTCATTATCTCCAAGCAGATCTTTTTCCATTTCTGTTTGCTCTCGTCTTATTCCCTCAGTTTTAATATCGTTTTCCACCAAACTCTTTATTTGTTGCATCTGAAACCAATCGTATGTGTTATTCAACTCCACAGCAGTTTTCAATTCTATTTTGCCACTTCGTATTTTTAATAGTTGATTGTATGACAGCCATTTTTCCTCACCTGTCTCAGCTGTTATTTTTATCACTTCTGCTGGCACTATCCATAATGGTTTTCTTTCATCACCATATTCTTTCATCACTGTATGTGTTGTGAGCCACCCTGAGCCACCTCGGTGGGAAGCGTGGGATATAAATCGAAATATAGATAAATAAATAAATATTTCTTATATTTCATCCAGGTATTCAACAAATTATTTCTTATATAATGGTGAGAGAAAAAACTATCGCATCTTTTTCTTCCCATAATACATACAAGCGTGCCAGCCGAATTTATTTCCATGACCTTCCAACATTAAAAGGTTTTTATTCAACAGCGTCACCCAGTCTTTTATCCACACTAAACAAACTGCTTCATGATATAATCTTAAATCTGGTAGTTGGAATCCTCCTCTTTCTTTAGCATCTATTAAAACTTTCATTTTAATCCTTGGTTTTTTCCCAGCCCATACAAATTCCGAAATCTTCCTTTGCCATTTGTTAAATTGTTTACTGTCTTTCACAATCGGAATAGTTTGAAACAAATACCTTATTCTCGGCAAAATATTTATCTTAATTGCAGCTATTCTTCCAAGCAATGACAAGTTAAGCTTATTCCATTTTATCATATCTTCATCCATTTTACGCCATAGCTTTTCATAGTTATTTTTGAACAGGTCAATATTCTTCATTGTTATTTCCACACCCAAATATTTTACTTTAGAGGTAACTTCACATCCTGTTAGTCTCTGCAACTCCTTTTGTTTATTTACTTGCATATTTTTACATACAAATTTTGATTTTTCTTTATTAACATAAAATCCCGCCAGTTCTCCATATTCTTGTATTTTAGCTAACAACAAAGGTGTTACTTGTGTAGGATTTTCATTTATAAACATTGTATCATCTGCAAATGCTCTATATTTGTAAATAAATCCTTTAACTCTCAACCCTTCTATTTCTTTATCATCTTGTATTTGCATCAATAAAATTTCAAGAGTCATTATAAACAGCAAAGGTGAAAGCGGACAACCTTGTCTTGTACCTTTGCTGATTATCATTTTATCTGAAAGATCTACATTTATACATAACCTTGCACGTTGTTCAGTATATATTCATCTTAATTGCAGCTATTCTTCAAAGCAATGACAAGTTAAGCTTATTCCATTTTATCATATCTTCATCCATTTTACGCCATAGCTTATCATTCTTATAAAGTTTTCCCCCAACTCTATTTTCTCCATTACTGCAAACATAAAGTCCCAGTTCAAATTGTCAAAAGCTTTCTCTGCATCCGCAAAGAATAATGCAACTTCCTTCTCTGGATGTCTTTCATAATATTCTACAATATTTACAACAGTTCTAATAGTGTCTCTTATTTGACTTTTAGGGAGAAATCCTGCTTGGTCTTCCCTTATGAAATTTAACAAATATTGTTTAAGTCGTTCTGCCAAAATTCTTGTATATATCTTATAGTCATTATTGAGTAATGAAATTGGTCTATAGTTCTTTACATTCGTGACATCTCTATCTTCCTTAGGAATCAAAGAAATTACAGTTTTCTTCCATGTATTTGGTATTTTCCCTTTTATTCTTATCATATTCATCAATTTTTGACGTTTCGGTACTAATTCTTCTTTAAAAATTTTGCCCTGGCCCAGGTGCTTTTCCAATTTTCATTGCATTAATCGCTGCTTCAATTTCTATTTTTTCAATTGGATCATTCAAAATTTGTTTCATATATTCAGTTAAGGGTGCTATTTTAATCTTTTGCAAATACACGTCCATCCTTTCCTTATTTACTTTAACACCTTTAAATAATTTAGCATAGTCCTTGAAAAATTCTCTCTTTATTCCTTCTTGATCTACCATCTCTCTTCCATCAACCACAATTTTATTAATAATTTTACTTCCTCTCTTTTTCTTCAGTTGCCAGGCCAAACACTTTCCAGGTTTATTCGCTCCCTCAAAGGACTTCTGTTGTAATTTTTTAAAATTCCATTCCAATTCCTTATTTAACAAATGTCTCATTTGTGTTTGTAGTATTGTAATTCTCTTATAATTTTCTTTTTCCCTGGCCTTTTCCTTAGTCCCCCTTCTTTTTTCTTTATTTCATTTTGAATGTCCAACATCTGTTTTTTCTTTTGCCCTTTTGCCCTTATTGTTTAATGTAATCAATATTCCTCTCATTATGGCTTTATAAGCATCCCACACCATCTGAAATTCTATATCATCTTTATCATTTATTTGGAAGAAAGCTTTAGTTTCATTTTCTAGAGATGTCACTAATTCTTTATTTTGTAGTAAATTTTCATTTAATCTCCATCTTCTCACTTTTTTAGACAATTTTGTAATCCATAATATTGGGTTATGATCTGCACCTATCTTCGGTAAGATCTCTATTTTCTTAGTTATAAGGCCTAAGTCCTTTGTACCCCATAACATGCCAGTTTCGGGGAAAGTATTATGTCTTGCTGAAAAAAATGTATAATCTCGTACTTTAGGATTAAATTTTCTCCATATGTCTTCCAAGTTTTCTTGTTTAACCAGTTCAAAGAAGGATTTTGGCAATTTTCCTTATTATTTTTTTCCAGATCTGTCCAATGTATTCTGAATTGTTCCATTAAAATCTCCCATAATCATGACCTGGTCGTATGTCACTTCATCAAGTTGTTTTATAATGTCTTTTAAAAAAAATCTTTTGCACCATTTGGTGCATACAGTCCCAATAATAAGATTTTTTCGCATTTATTATTACTTCTACTGCCACAAATCTTCCATCTTTATCTTTAAATATTATTTTTGGGTCCAATTCTTGCTTAATATAAAAAATCACACCCCTTTTCTTCTGTTCAGCCAGTGAAAAAAATTCCAGTCCCAATTGTTTATTCCATAAAAATTTATAATCCTTTTGTTTAATATGAACTTCTGTAAGCAAATTATATTAGTTTTGTTTTTTAATCCAATGAAATATTGCCTTTCTTTTTTGTGGTGAATTTAGTCCATTTACATTCCAAGATAATAATTTATAATCCATCATGGTGCAAATTCTTCTCTTCATAAAATTTACGCAGCTCCTGTGTATTTGTAATTGTAATCCTTCTTCCGTGTAGCTCAAAGCTCAGACCTTCAGGTATTATTCATCTATACCTCATTCCATTGTCATGTAGTTTTTCTGTTAATTTCTTATATGTTCTCCTGTCATTTATCACTTTGTCTTGGCAATTCTTTCATTATTCTTATACTGCTTCCTCCCACTATCAATATCTTTTCAAAATTTTTATTCAAGATTTTCCCCACCATTTCTTTTGTAATATATCTTATAACCACATCTCTTGGTAAGTTATTTTTCTTGGCATATGATGAATTCACTCTATACATATAATCATACATATTTCTAGTCCCTTCAGGATCTTCCTCCAAGAAATCAGCAAGAAAACATGTTCTTTTAAGTCTGTCCCTTCTTCTTCAGGTACTCCTCTCAGATGTATTTGCGTCTCCATCAATTTACAGTCATGGATTGTTATTTTTTCTTGCATTTTTAATAAGGTGGAATCCTGGAGTTTAACTTTCCCTTCTACCTCCTGCACTTTTTTTTGACACCACCCCTGTTTCATTTCTAAGCTCTTCCATTTCTTTTATTAAAGTCCCCAATATCTTTTTTAAGTTCTTTTTTGCAAGCATTTATCATCTTTTCCACCCCTTTCATCATCCTAGCTTCCATTGCTTCCAGCTGATCTTGCATCTTCTCCAATGAGGCAGCCCTTGCATGGGTTACCTTTGACTGACATTAAAAAAACTGCGAAAAATTTGATATCACCAAATTAAATTTCAACTATCCGGTTTGATAGATTAGAACCTGCCCTTTCAAATGAGCCTAATTTCGCCGTCCTCCGACCTTCCCAGGCTCAGATATTACTTTTTTAATAATAAAAATGGCCGCCAATGTTTTTCTATGGTAATACAATCCTAGAGTAGGTCCAATAGTTACTTCCTGCTTTGATTGCCCCAAGTCATGTTCTCAGTGGTAACTTAAGTCTCACGATACTTGACGTATTTCCTGTGTTGACTGTAGAAACTGCAGATCTCTGACGATGGTGCTTTCACTCCACGACCGCAGGTAGACAAAACAATAAATTCCTTTCCAATTTTTAACACTGTCCTTAATTTAACAAAGTCCAAAATTCACCCCTTCTCCTCTTCTTCCAAGCTTTCAAACTTTCTCTTTCCCACCTTCTAATATTATTTTGTTTGTTTTAAATTGTCCCAGAATGGTAGGTAACAATCAGTACCTTTTTCTAAGGCTATCCAGATCAACACTGGTCTCATACAGCACCAGATGTTTAGCAGTCTCAAAGAAGATTAGGCTCTTCTCAAGCTTATGTTAAATAAATGACTCTGTAAGCTTCTGCAGATGATGAATATGCAACTATTCTCCGGGGATCCCTCAAAGCTTCAAAGGAGCCCCCCCCCCGGGACTCCCTTTTAGCCAAGGTAAATCACCTCAAAGTTTCCTGTGCATATCTTGGACTAATCTCTCACTGAGAAAAGTAGGCAGAAGGCAAAAATTTGCCCTTTACTACCCCGAACAGAAGCTCCAGTCTGCCCCCCTTAGAGAGGCAGGTCAGCTCAGCATTCTCCAAATCCCGGAATGCTGTTACAAGGTTATTTGATCAGTTTATGAAAATGCTGTAATCAGTGAAACATGATATAAAGCTGGCAATCATGTGAAGGTGAATTTTTTCCTTTAAAATAGATATCTGAGGTTGGACTCTGCACTGCAAGATTAATTTGGAGTAATACACTCATTGAAGATTGAAAATTTCTTCAGAGTCACCCAGTGGAACGGACATATTATTAGTGGGACTTTCCTTTTAACCATTTTGATACTGCTGTAAAAACTTGTTGATGCTCATGCAATTATAGAATGAAATATTTTTTCTAGTGTAATTAAGTGTTTGATTTTTTTGGGGGGGGCACAGTTTTTGGTTGCTTAGCTATACTGTGTTGTCACTGTGTTTTCTTCCTTCTGTAGCATTTACAAAGCAAGGCTAGTTTAAACATTTAGCAATATACAAACTTTAAACATCTAACTGTTTTCATCCCTACCTGCTAGTACTGCATTTAACTTCTATATAAAGATAAGCATGTTTTTGGGTCATGCTTGTGTATGGAATGGACGTTTTGTCTCCTGCTAAACCCAGCACAGAGTTGCAAATGAGTTTTCCCGCTGTTGGATTTCACGGACAACTAGCACTTTTTGCTCTGCATCCTGCAAAGCAAATTTTGCAGATGTGATTGCTTGTTCCTGCTGGAGTTTACAGAGTACCCAGCTCTCTCACCCTCTCTCCTGACTTGTCCCATGCATAAAGGTTGCAAATGAGGGTTGTCTGCTTCTCTAGATTGCAGAAACATCACCTCCTTTCTTGCTACTGATCTGCTCATTATACTTTCTGGAACCAGAAAGTGAAACTTTCCCAGCTTTGGAAAGTTCCTACTTGTTAGCATTCAGAGTTTACTTGATTTGAAGTTTGTATCTTGGTGTAATCATTGGTGCAGTTGCAAAACAGATGTTGCTGCAGTTAGTATTGAAAGAAGCTGATATTAAATCTCTTACTTTGACAAATATTTTTGCAGTTGAGACTTGTGTAGTTGTAGAGTGGAACATTTCATTAAGCCTTGCATTAATGCAACATGACCTATTCATTTTTTAACTTGTGGTTATATTTGAATGGTGGTCAGGGAAATTGACAAATGTTGGTCATGGAAAGTCAAGGAAATGAAAAATAAAATTTTAGTGGCAACCTTGCACTCAGCTCTGTCTTGTGCTGTCAGTTGATCCTAGAGAAGCTGTGGAAGCTGTGAACAAGTGATTGGAGATTGTTTTAGAATGCAAGAATGCTAACAAGCTGAAACTTAATCCTGACAAAATGGAGGCGCTACTAGTGGGGAAAGGTGTGACCCAGGAAATGGATTATCCCCTGTTCTGGATGGGGTTGCATTTATAGGAGCAGATTCATAGCTTGGGGGTGTTCCTGGGTCTGGGCCTGCTGTGGGATGAAGAAGTGGCAGCAGTGGCCAGGAATGCTTTTCAGCTGGTGAGCCATCTGTGTCCCTTTCTGGGCCCAAAAGATCTTGTCACTGCAGTGCATGCTCTGGTAACATCTAGATTAGATTACTGCAATGTGCTCAATTTAGGGCTGCATTTGAAGACAATCTGATATGGGGCTGCATTTGAAGACAATCTGGAAGCTATAGTTGGCGCAGAATGCAGTGGTCAGATTGTTGACTGGAGTGGGTCAGTGGGACCATATCACTCTAGTCTTGTTCCACACACACTGGCTTCTAATTGCTTCCGGGCTTTGTTCCAAGGTGCTGTTATTTCCCTTTAAAGCCCTATATGTCTTGGAGCCAGGATTCCTTAAGGATGACCTTCTCCCATATGAATCTACCCATCCACTCTGGTCATCTTTGGAGGCCTTGCTTTGGTTTCCCCTGCCATCTGAGGCTGAATGGGTTACAACCTGAGAAAGTCTTTCAGTTGCGGCACTAAAACTTTGGAACTCCTTCCCCAGGGAAATTTGTCCATCTGTTGGTGTCTTTTACCAGCAGGTGAAGTTTTTTGTTTCATTTGGCATACCTCCAGTAATGGTTATTGGCTCTTCTTCTTGGTTTTGGTGGTATTGGTTATGTCTATATTGAATAGTTTTATGATTTTAAATATTTAATTGTTCAAATGTTTCAGTGTTTTTATGTGCACTGCCTCTGGTACACTGAGTGGGTAGAAAGGCAGCATTAAATAAATAAAACTGTTTACAGCTGGGGTGACCAAACTGTGGCTTGGGAGCCACGTGTGGTTCTTTCACACACGTGTGAAGTCTCCACTGCACCATTGGCAGGCTTGGAGAAGGCATTTCTCTCTTTAAATCACTTTTCCAAGCCAAACCAGCTGGCAGCTTGGAGAATGCATTTAAAGTAAAAGTTTCTTTCTTTCCACCTTGCCCTCCCTCCCCCATCTATTTTCCTTCCTGCCTAACTTCTTGCCTGATTCCCTGCTATCTAATGTTCATGTCTTGCGGCATCTGATGTTTGTTCTATGTGGCTCTTATGTTAAGCAAGTTTGGCTATTCCAGTTTAGAGTATATACCAATTTAACAGGTTGGGCTTTTCCTGATGTTAGATAACTGAAAAGATATAAGGTGACATTGCTATATTGGGTGATAAGGTAAGTTACCAGCAATTTTGTAGATTCAGCATAATTTGTATAATTATAGAGCCTGAAAAATATTCTTCTGATTTGAAAGACTACATGTCCTTTAATTTAGAATATGGCATTAGAAATATAATATAGTGAATGGAATGAGAAATGGTCATTCTCCAAAGATATCTGAGAAGCAGGTAGAATAAACATTCAGTGAAGGGCTATCTAGCTAAGACTTATATGTCAGTCTTGAGTTTGGGACAAAATGCCAGTACTGATGGTGTTTCTTAAATGCCTTCTCCTTAAAGAGGGAGAAGAGCAGTCTATGGTTTGGTTTAATTGCCTCCTTTTGCTTATCAGGACTGTTGGCAGTGCACCAAATGCAAGAAGTTTAACTCTCCCATCAAACGGTACTGTTTCCGTTGCTGGGCCTTACGGAAAGATTGGTTCTCTGACTGCCCTAAGCTGGTTCACTCTGTCTCTACATCCAGTATTGCCACAATGCAAAGTAAAGACGACACAGAAGGGATGGATGTCCCAGACTGCCGAAGAACAGTCTCTGCTCCAATTGTACGACCCAAAGATCTGTGCAGAGCAGAAGTTAAACCCCACCAAAGCCCTAGAAGCCCTGCAGACTCCATGCACCTGGCACAAGGGTTTGAAGTCAAACAGTCTTTGCTTCAGTTTAGCAAGTACAAACAAAAGGAGGAGGAGGAAGTCCAGTCCCTTGAGTGTAACGAAGAATTGCTGAAGCCTTGCCTAGTGTGCCAGAAGCGGCCACGGAATGGAAATATTGTCCATGGAAGGACAGCTCATCTAGTGGCCTGTTTTACCTGTGCAAAAATGTTGAAGAAGAGACGATTGCCTTGCCCAGCATGCAAGAAACAGATTCAGATGGTGATCAAAACTTTCATTGCCTAATTCTATCACTCGATGCAGGAATAATAATAGTCTGCCCATGGAAAACTGCCGGAAGGTGCTGTTATATTTTTAATTATAAATGTTAACTGTGAATTAAAAAAGACTTCCTCAAGGTATTTCATAATGAATACAAAACAGGCAGTGTTCTTAATATATACAAAGTGATAACTATCATATAGTTTGCTTTATGTTGAAAAAGCTTGTATGTGACCTGCTTGATGAAAGCAAGCTGTTTGTGCTATTACTAGTCAGTTTGACATGGCAATAAGTTGAAGTGTGCGGTTACGTAGAATAGTGCCATTTCTAAAGTCTGGGGCTTGATTGCACAAATGCATCAAACTTTTAGAAGGCACCTTAATTTCAAGGAGGATTTAAGTTGGATGTTTATTTAAACAGCTTACTTTGCACACCCTTAAATAGCAAAATGCTAATGATAGCTATCTGATTATGTTGGTCAGTTCTTGGAAAGGTCATCCTGAATTTTTAATTTGTCACTGTTCCTGGGTTTTGAGAAGACTATTACGTTGAAGCTTAATCACAAATCCTGCTTTTTCTTCCATTGCCCCTATAAAATAAAATTTAAAAATCAAACATAGTTGCTGAATACTAGTAGAGTTTTAGAGTCTGAAGATTACTGTAGTCCTCTAGGAAAAAGCATGCTTTTTTCATTTACTGTTGAAAAACTATAACTACTAACTTTGGCCTTTTAGAAAATCTGCCTGGAGAGAGCATCTCCTTGAGAGTTCAAGGTTTTTCAGGACCTTTGCTGTTTTGTTGGTTTATTGGTTTAAACACATTGTAAATTGTCACATTCATGTTGAATGTTATATCTAAACTTCAGGTTGTAAGCTGTACCTTGATGTGAATTGTGGAGCTGTCTTTCAGCCCCAAACCTTATTTGAATATCATTCTCCTCAGAGCATACTTATGAATTGGGATCAGACTTGAGCTGCTTATGAGAATGATGACGGTTTAAAGTTTTTTGGAGAATTTATATTCCCATATAGTCATTACAAGTATTAAGCAGTGGGGAACGCATTGGAAGTGTTGCTGTAAGCATATTTTGAATGGGGACGTCTTCTTTAAGAATTTATGGAGCACCCTATGCTGGAAGAATAATTGAAGCAGGACCCTTTAAGTCGACTACCTGCACATCGGGACTCCTTGCTTGGAAGATTATTTATGAATTTTGTAATTCCTTTTTGTTAATTTGTATATATGCACCATTATTACATAGTAATTTGGTCACTACAACCTGTGGTTGTTTATATCATTGTTTCTTTCTATCCCTGCAACAGGCATCCCTGATGGAATTAAAGATCTATGTTCTGATTGTACAATTGTTACCTTTCAGCACTAGAGGAATAATAGTCCCTCTGGCTGTGCCTGTTTTACTGGCACTGAAACACCTGAGTAGCCATATTTTTGATTTCTCACTTTGTGTAGGCTCTACAAAGAACCATGTGTGAATAGGGTTTAAAGACACAGCTAACCAACATTTAGTCCTGTTTGAGTGAGAGTTAGGTGTTGCAGACTTCAAGTTTTCAGAGCTTCTTCCAGTTTTCTAAATAGTATATTTTCTAATAACACTTTAATATTTTTTTTAAGCCAGACAAGTTATTATCTCCCTATCTAATCACATAACTGTCCGTGTGATATCTGAAGAAATTTGCTCTTGTTGAGTGTGGTGCTGTTTTAAAGTACAGGCTATTCTGCTTTTCAAGCCTCACTGCCAGTACCCCTTTAGTAGTATGAGGGAAATATATTTAAGCATTTTAAAATAATCTTGCATAGCCTTGTATTTAAGGTTGAATAAATACCCTTCTCAAACTCATGTATGCACCACCCAGTGTAGTTTGAATAGCCACTCTGCTACAGATACTGCATTTTCAGCTGCCCAGAGACAAGGTGCATGTAATAGAATTTAAGATGAATTTTTTATTCTCTTGGGAGTGACTGCTGAAGACTCTGACCTTGCTGTTGATCCTTGCTCATCCTAATTGGTTCCTACTGTGTAATCCAGGCCTTGCTGTTGAGCCTTCCTCTGCTTAGTTGGTCTCTTGCTGTGTTCTTTTTTCCCCAGAGTGAAGCTTAGGTTCTGGGATTTGTTTTCTGCAGATCAGTGTTTGGTAGGAGCAAATGGTACAAAGAGAGATAGCTGTGTACAAATTACAGGTAGGAATCTAGGAATTGTTCAGGATGTGCAGATTATTTTAATCTCTACCCATCCTTCCCCATCATTTACTCCTGCTTCAGAGCCATGTTAAGAGAGATCAGTGAAGTGAGGTATCTTGCACTTTAGAACCATTAATACAGGTCAGCAATCTGCATCTTAGACTTCATTTGCTGAACTCATTGGAATCACATTAGGATTGCTTCTCACAACCAAAAAAAGTTCCTGAGGGTATACAGTTCACCTGGTCCTCAACCCCAGCTACAGGAGGCATTCCTGTCTTTTGTTGCTTTCCTCTGTAATTTTTTTTAATGGCTTACAATTCCCTATACCACATAGCTATATTGCAAGGATCTGGAAACTATTCTCCCTTACATTGCTGAAAGAACTTGCTGCTTCAAGTTGAAAATGAGAGAGACTAGCACATACCATATATTGGCCTGTGATGATCGCTGGATTTAATTATAGGCTTTAAAGTTGCAAAGGCAAAGTAAGGAATAACTTCTGTTCATGTAAAATTGCTATTTTCCTATCTGTAGCTGTATGAAATACTTTTCTGTATTTGTTACGTGGTTCTAAATTTAATGGAGGGGGGAGCATGAGATTGGAGCTAGGAACCCCTCTACTACCTAAATAATATTTTGGTAGGTAGTTCCTGTTCTCTGATGTTTATTTTCTTGCAAATCATCTTTTTTAAAAAAGGAAAATAACCAATCTATACTTACATCAAATATACCGTAATTTGCAAGTGGTAAAATTTTAAACAAGGCAGTATATTAAACAGTGCAGGAGTCATATTATTTTAAAACAATTAAAAAAAAAACACCTTGGAGGTGAAAATACAGAGTTAGTAACTTGCTCAAATAATTGAGACAAAAATAGAAGTTGTTGCACCTCATCCTTCTAAGGAATTGCCTATAGTTGATCAGCTGATCATTGAAGAAGGTTGTGAAAATGCAGCATTCCAAGAATTCGCCTGTAGATGGGGCAGAAGTAATATTGCTCAAATGCACATTTTTGTCTGTTTTGCAGGTATATTAATATTGCTTTATGGTGCAGTTATTCTACTTTGGTTTTTTTTAAATGTATACTTAATGGTAGGCTAGAAGTAGCTTTGAACATTATATGGAGAGTAGTGAGGGATCTTTTCAAAGTAGCATGTAAAAGTATTGGGAAGGATTACGTTTCTCCCCATGAAAAAGGATGTATGTGTTTTCCCTTTGCATAAACTTATGTTCCCTTCTGACATTGCCCTGCACCGTGTATGTACTAAATATCCATTTCCTGTTTCTTCATAGTGTTGCTATAAACCCACTGTGTTTTATAGATCTGTTAATCTCAGAATCTGTGCAGTTCCATTTGTATTTTGGTTTTTGTGTAATGTAGATGCACCTTGGGAAAAGCTTTTGACAACAAATAAGTGAGCTGGTATCAGTTTGTTGTTTTGTGTAAGTGATGAATATTTTTATTGAAATTATATTGAGAGTTGTATTTCAGATGTCTGTTTTCATTTTGTGGGTCAAAGCTATATATTTCCCTGTAACCCAAAAGAATTTTCAGATGACCCTAGTCCAGTTAAATAGATGTACACCCAGATCATATTTTTGGCAGCAACATATAATACTCTGAAAATACAGGTCAGCCCACAGTCAACACTGGTGGACTGCACCAGATATATTTATAATATTCAGTTGCTGGATCATAGTCAATGGGGTAGTTACTAAATTGAAATGTATTATACTACTGTCTTTAATGAGAGCCAGTTTAGTGTAGTGGTTAAGTGCGCAGAGTCTAATCTGGACAAACTGGGTTTGATTCCCCACATTCCACATGCAGTCAGCAGGGTGACCTTGGGTCAGTCACAGTTCTTTCAGAACTGTTATCTTAAAACCATTCTCTGAGCCCCACCTACTTCACAGGGTATCTGTTGTGGGGAGAGGAAGGGAAGGAGATTGTAAACAACTCTGAGACTCTGAGTGAAGGAAGGGGTATAAATACAATCTCTTATATTCTAATTCTATGTAATGCCGATTATTCATTTCTGTTCAAAATAGCAGTTAAGTAATTTGAAAAATTTTATCAAGAAGAGTGTTTTAAAAAATGAGGGCCAGTTATATAAAGCCTCATAAGAGATTATAAAGCTATAGTTAACCAAGATTAGTTAAACATGAGGGAAGACTGGGTTAATCTGGGTTTGTCAAGTTTCCTAATAGATTTTAAGATGCTAGAAAGTTCAGAACTTTCCATTTATCTCCATCATCCACATCAAAGAGATCCCTATCATGCAATATTGAGGCTAAAATGGGAGCATAAAATTAGGTCCCTTTTATAACCTGTCAGATTACCAGTAGCTATAAGGGCTGATATTGAAATAAATGTTTAGGTAAAAGTGTAGTCAAAAAGTCACTTTTGCATACTGCTCTTCGGGTGGAAAGTGATTCCTAACTCTTCACACCAAATATCAGCTCAACATGACACCTAAAAAGGTAAAGGTAGTCCCTTGTGCAAGCACCAGTCTTTTCTGACTCTGGAGTGATGTTGCTTTCACAACGTTTTTACATTACGCATAGCACCTCTAAAAATGTAGCTACATGAATATGAAGCTTTAAGCACAGGAGTTGCAAATGGATAGAGAGAATCTTCATTGAGCTTCACTTCAGGATAGTTAAAAGTGCTGCTAAACTAGACTGACTATATGCATATTAAATGTGTGTATTTAACCTCCATTTTGCTTTAGATGTTTATTTTTGATGGAAAAAATCTTAACAAATCAGACTCTTGTGGATGTGATGAGATGTTATGTTCAATATGTGGCTATCATTGTTTAGAATTAGTTCTGTAGCTTTCTTCTCATTTGTGATGTGATCACATGGTGATTTTCCCCATATTTGCTTGGCATTATTGGATGATGCCAGTGAAGGAGAGGCAACATGGACAAGCATGTCTAAACATTACTGGGGAGAGGAAGAAACTGTTTCCCGCAGTAATCCATTGTTAGGCTACTTATCTAGCACTGGGCCAGATCATTAATCCCATTTTAATTCTGTCTTTTTGTTTTTCATTTTCTTATGTAGTGGGAAGTTGTTCAGTAGAAGTGGGAGTGGGGGTGTGGTCAAACATTATCTTGCTGCTTCAATGACACCATAGGCTGAATTGGCCATATACTTTGTAATTTTTGTGTTAAAATAAAATGGAAGTGTGTGACTTCTCTGATCGATTTTCTCTTAGAAGGAGCTGTTCACATCTGAGGTGATTTAACTCTTGAAGTCTTAAATACTGAGCAGCACTGAGGTTAAGCAATGAGAGAAAATAATCGGTGTGCTCTGTTACATATCTGGCTGGAAAAAAAGGCAAATGCTTATAGCAGAAAGCATCATAAATGGCAACTTCAGCAAATACTTCTGTCTCCAAGATAGACTTCTTAAAGCTTGCAGTGTTTGGTGATCAGTTGTCCCAGTTACATATTACAGCATCTTTAATCTTAGTAAATTTACTTTTGGTATGTTCACTGCCCTATTACTAGATTTCATGTGCATGGTTCTAGAATTGTGTATTGTTGCCACAGGGACAGAGCAGCCATAGTGCCTGAGGTCTTGGTTGGATCTAAAGCAACACGGCTTGCCTTTCTGATCACCCTTCTCCCGTAGCTTCTTAAAATTCTATTCTTGGGGATTGAGTACTTTCAGCAAGATCAATTTTGATATGGGACAGCCATCACAATACAGACTGAACATAGCACAGTACTTGGCAATATGTCTTAAAGCAACACTGACCGGAAAACCTCAGAGCAGCTACTTCTTTGCTAGAGACATCATAACTTGGCAAACTAACTTCAAAACTCTTTAGTTTTCCCTGTCCTTATATTGTATGTTCTGGCTGTATTACAACTCCCACTTTGTGACCTGCAGGTGGGTGTGTGTGCTTAACCAAATGACTGAGGTATTCCACTGCACTGATTGTATATTAATGTTAACTGTTGGGAAGGTCTGAATAAGCAGCCATGGGGGAGAGGGGCGGGGCGTTGCGGCAGATGGCGGATGCCTGAAAGTGCAGCTCCTTCCACAATCCATATAAATCACTCCTCCTCCGGTCCCTGGACCCTTCGCCGCCACCAAGAGATGGTCAAATGAAACCTGGGTATGTCCACTACGAAAAAGAACTCCCAGGATTTGGTCCAATATCTCCAATCAAGGGGAAAACGTCATACCTCTCCCAAGGCCCAAGAAACCTCAGGGAAAATGGTGGGTGAAAATCCCTCTTCGTGTGAGGAGAACGAAGCCCTTTCCAGCAAAACATTTTTGACACCATCTCTAAGCTTGAAAATACTCTTTTAGCCCGCATTACTCAAGCTACATCCCCTATTCATGAGGAACTTAAAAAACTAAATGATACTATCTCTGAAGTGGCACAGACAGCGGACTTAGCTTACGAAATAGCCGCTCAAGCTCAGAATGACGTTAAGGCCTTATCTAGAGCAGAATCATGGACCAAAGAAAAAATTATGTCCCTGGAAAACAAAGTGCGGGAACACAACCTCAAATTTCACGGGATTGCAGAAAAAGCGGAAGAAAATCAGGGTGCACATACCTTCCTGATGAATTCGTTGGCTTCCACTCTCAACCCAGAAAATGGCGTCGACCCAATCATTGAAACTGCGTTTCGCCTGGGGCCTCCTACACAACGCTCAACAGAATTCCCCCGAGACATCGCCTCCTTCCCCGATGCCCGCACCAGGGGAAAGCATTTTAGCCAAAGCCCACTCTGAAAATGGACTGCTATTGAATAAGCAGCCATGAATAATAACACCCATTTAGCTCTGAAAATCCTTTATGGCACAATTCCAGGTAATTTTGATGGTAATGGCAAGAATGCACTACCTTGTATTTTTTGGAGCAAGGCTAAGTTTAAATACAAATGTACCTGTGATTGAGAAACACATATTCTCTGTTTAGTTTTAAGCACTTTGCAGTTATTTATGTAACTCCATGTGAGCTGATCTAAATCTACTGCCACAGATGTCTCACTTCACAGTAATGTCAGATGTGATTGTTACATGCATATGCGTGCTGGTACATTTTTTGTCTCTTTCACAGGGCTTTCTGGGGTCTGAAATGATTTGTCCCTGCACATTTGCTTTTGAAGATGGCAAGAAATACTGAGTGGGTATCTACAACATCTTATTTCCATTTGCCTCCCAAAAAGCAACTCATTAATATTTCTCAGTTTTATTTTTTTGATTAGTACCAGAAGGAATGAGTATCTTTGCCCTGCTCATAGACTTAATCGGAACATGTTGGTACTTATTTGTAGTATATTAAAGTGCCTTTACCCAATTATTTAAAGCTGTGTTTATCCTGCTCCCCAAGTAATTTTTTTTGTGTGGTTAACTTGAATTTCTTCCACCCCGCCCCCCCCCCCCCTATTCTAAGGTGGAAAATGAAAATTTAAGTCATTACAGGGAGAGGGAATTTATTTACGCTGCATGAAAATATAAGTGGAAGTTTCACACAGTTGATCTTAGCCAAAAGGTTGAGAAGTGATAATGGAACTTTCAGTTGTAAAGTCTTCAGTTTTACAGGGCTTCTGGAGGTTTGACTACTTCCTGTTCTTTTGCTTTCAATCCTGAATAGAGGATGGCACCATAGCTAAATTGAAAAGGGAGTGTTGGGAACTTTGGAGATCATTTATTTTATTGAAAATTCCATTGATTTCTAGATCCGTGCTGTGAGGTGCTTTTGAACCAAGTCCTTGTGCACAAATTTTCAATTTCTTAGGCTCAACAGCTTTATATGGAAGTCACTAAGCCTTAGCATTTTCTCCTACACTATCTTCTGTGCTATAAGGGAAGAGCAGAAATGATCAGCTGCATCAGATGTGCAACTCTACAGACATATCTGAAGTATTGCTTCATCACAACTAGGTGGCACCAGTTGCTTACAAGAGGGTATAAGCTACACAAGGTTTGTAATGTTGAACAGTTTGTTTTCAAGGTGTCCTGAATCACAGATTTTGGCAGACATCTCAAAGGTGCAGACTTATCAAATGACTTCCATGAAACCAGACTGACTTCAATAGCTGCTGTAAGCATTCTGCAGAAAGGACTGTTAAGAAAGTGCCGTTAGGTTTTGGGAAGCCTAGTTCAGTTCTTTTGAAAATACTGCCTTATGGATGTACATTTCACTGCTGCACACTAGCCTGTCAAATGTAAACTTAAATGTGTATCTCACAGAATAAGTTATATTTGTGATTGTGCAAACATCTGTTTGGCTTTCTTGTGGCTTTACATGTGTGAATTTGCTTTTCTGGACAAGCTCTTCTGTTCCTGCTTGAATTGCCGTGTAGTCACAGTAACTTTGAAAATAGGAATGTGTTCGCAAAATGTTCACCTCTATAATCTGGTTTCTTTGCAATGCAGTCTTTCAAATAAATGCTTCTTAATTCTTCTGGTGTGTTTCCTATATATGTGTTAAGGACAGCAGAACACACAACAAATTTTCTGCACAGGTCTGTACCCCAAAGTGCAATTGCCATATATCATAAAGAGGAGTATGTTTTTTAAAATCTCAAGTTTCCTAGAACAAGAATAGGTCCTGTGTTTTTGCAGCTACCTTTTTTTCACCTACCTCTCTTGACATATTCTGTGTTCTTTGGCTACATCTTGTTTTCTCTTCTACAGTGATTTATAAAGTGCCCAGGGGCCCTATTGATACAGCAGAGAACCCACTGCGTTAAGAGTTTAAACAAAAGCAGTAAAGCCAGTCCAGATATGCTCAGAAAGCAGCCTCCTGCACTCTGTCATTCACAAGAGTTAAACATTCAGAGGCAATCGGTAGCTGAAAAAGAGAGCCATGACTCCTGAAAGCTCATACCCTACCACAGATTTTGTTAGTTTTTAAGGTGCTACTGGACTCTTACTCTTTTCTATTGCTCCAGACAGATTAACATGGCTACCCATCTTGATTCAGATTTTTATTCTGGAAGAAAACCATATTGGCATTGCATGTACTGCTTCAGTTATAGCCAAAATGAATGCTGAAGCTGATAGCAACATTATCTGCAGTGGCTTGGAATGTGGCTGCTGCAATGACCAGTGGTTCCAATTCTAAGCAGCATTATTATCCTGCACTGTGAATCTTACAGCTGTGCATTTGAGATGTGTTGAAGGTTCTTCTTGCACTTCCAGAGGATTAGAGATGCTCATGGGGGTTGTGTGCCAAGGGAGAATGTTACACTGTGTTTAGGTTGGGCTGCTGCTTCCTTGACATCTGTTAGAACAAACTGTGAATGAAAAAGCAGGAACTTGTTTGGTGATACAAATCTTTGAGGAATGAGTGTTTGAGAATGTGTTTTTTTGAAGCTATACCATGTTCAATTTTATTTCCTGCTTTTGAGTTGTCACTACATTGATGGCTTTGTGATTAATGTTGATGCTATATCCCTTTGTTTGTTGCTTCTGATGTTGCCAGAATCTTCTAAACAAAAGTGATTTGCTGTGTGTAGATGAATATTGCATGTGAGTTGGCAGTTGAATTTCTGTGGAATTTCTACAGTACAAGCTGCCTGTTTCTACAAAATGAAGGTCTGTAGAGAGATCTCAAATCCCTCAAGTAATAGATGGTAGGAATATGGCCTGAGGTAACACAAGCCCTACAGGGAAAGTATTCACAACAGGTAGAGAGCAGCAGACATCCTGGAGTGTGAAGTCAAATGGACTTTAGAAAGCATTACTAACAACAAAGCGTGCGGAGATGATGGTATCCCAGTTGAGCTATTCAAAGTCCTAAAAGATGATGCTGTTAAAGTGATGCACACATTATGTCAACAAATTTGAAAACAGTGGCCACAGGATTGGAAAAGATCACTTTATATTCCAATCCCAAAGAAGGGTAATGCCAAGGAATGTTCAAACTATCGCACCATTGCACTCATTGCACATGCCAGCAAGGTCATGTTAAAGATTCTACAAGCTAGGCTTCAACAGTATGTCGATCAGGAACTACCAGAAGTTCAAGCTGGGTTTCGGAGAGGTAGAGGAACTAGAGATCAAATTACCAACATTCGATGGATTATGGAGAAAGCACAGGAATATCAGAAAAAGTCTATTTCTGCTTCATTGACGATACTAAAGCCTTTGATTGTGTGGATCACAACAAACTGTGGCAAGTCCATATAGTCAAAGCGATGGTATTCCCAGTAGTAATGTATGGCTGTGAGCTGGACCATAAGGAAAGCTGAGCACAGAAGAATAGATGCTTTTGAGATGTGGTGCTGGAGAAGACTCTTGAGAGTCCCTTGGACTGCAAGAAGATCCAGTCAGTCCTAAGGGAAATCAACCCAGACTGTTCGCTGGAAGGTCAAATACTTTGGCCACCTGCAGAAGATCCTGATGCTAGGAAAGACAGAAGGCAAAAGAAGAAGGGGACGGCAAAAGATGAGATGGCTGGACAGTGTTACTGATGTAACAAACACAAGATTTGAGCAGACTTCAAAGGAAGGTGGAAGACAGGAGGGCCTGGCGTGACTTTGTCCATGGGGTTGCAAAGAGTCGGACTTGACTGCAATTGAACAACAACAAATAAAAGACAATAGCAGATTATTTAAACCTCATTCCTATTAGAAGGCTGTTTTTCCATCAGCAAAAAACTTTAATTGTAGACAAGCATGTAGGCAAAATTTTCGCCGTAGCTCAACAATTAGTGTGTGAATAGGAAAGCTTGTGGTTTGACTTTGACCAAGATCCAAAAAATTGTCAATTAGTTCTGAGCCCACTAGTTCCCTTGACCATTGCTTTTGAAACTAGCGGGTATTGCAAAATGAACTTGATACGACATGAAAGGTAGCAGAACTGGCTGTTCCAAGAAGAATATGCCAGAATTCCTCAGGGAATTCCAAGCTCTTTGTTTCAATCCAATCAGCTTGTTGAATCCTGGTCCATGTCTTCAACTGAGGGATTTTGTGGGCTATTTTTAACTCTTCATCTTGTCCACTTTTATTACTGCTGTTCCTGATTAATTTTTCATGTATGCAATTGATGCAAAAACACATGTCCATTTTAAATATTGATTCTATAAAAAAATTGTAAGAGCCAGAGTGGGAAAAGTTGTCTGCACTAAGGATTAATAGATCAAAATGCTGCTTTTCAGCTCTGATTATCAGTAATATGCTGATACTGCCAATAATTTCAATAATTAGGTATTCATTTTTAATTTTTTCATTTATTTTGAATCTTGCTGAGATTCAAGGCAAATTTCAGAAGTTAAAACAAAATCCAGAATCAAAGCAGTCATAGCACAAAACATCCAGTGAATAATGCAGTCAGGCTAGAGTTGAAGAATTCATATACAATACAGATTGTAGAATTAAAGAAACTGATGCAACAGGGCTAGGATTGTAAAAAACAAAGCAAACAGTAAACTGCCCAGGAAAGTCAGACATGTATTTAATAGTGTTGTCATTAGACTGCATTCACTTGTTTTGTTGGGTGTGTGTGTGTGCATATATAAAATGAATCTGCCTAGTTGCTGTGGTTCTCAGACAATTTCCTTTCCTAAAAACAGCTAGGAGACTTTGGGCAAATAATAATGACTGCAGTCCACTCCATGTCTCCCGCTGACTCGTCTGCAGTTGCTACTTCTTTCTGCTCTTCAGTAGGTATCTATTTGCCCAATGACTAGGTTGGGCTTGCAAAAAAGCAACGACAAGAATGGCTTCTGCTTTAAAAAGGTGCCAAGGGGAGTGTACAAAAATATCAGGATGACTGGGAACTTGGCACTAGTTATACATATTCTCATGGACAAGAGCCGCCTGTTACAAACACATCACATTATGCTATAGGATTATATACCTTAATTTGATGATTGTGCAAAATGTATTTTGAAACAAAGTTTAAAACACTAAAAGATGACACTTGCAATTGGAATATTAGGATTGAGGGGTATAGCTTAATTAAACAGATAAATAAGGGAGGGTGGAGCTGTAGCAGTATATGTGAAGGAGGTAAGAACATAAGAGAAGCCATGTTGGATCAGGCCAACGGCCCATCAAGTCCAACACTCTGTGTCACACAGTGGCAAAAAAATTTATATACACACATACACTGTGGCTAATAGCCACTGATGGACCTGTGCTCCATATTTTTATCTAAACCCTTCTTGAAGGTGGCTATATTTGTGGCTGCCACCACCTCCTGTGGCAGTGAATTCCACATGTTAATCACCCTTTGGGTGAAGAAGTACTTCCTTTTATCCGTTTTAACCTGTCTGCTCAGCAATTTCATCGAATGCCCACGAGTTCTTGTATTGTGAGAAAGGGAGAAAAGTACTTCTTTCTCTACTTTCTCCATCCCATGCATTATTTTGTAAACCTCTATCATGTCACCCCGCAGTCGTTTTTCCAAGCTAAAGAGTCCCAAGCGTTTCAACCTTTCTTTATAGGGAAAGTGCTCCAGCCCTTTAATCATTCTAGTTGCCCTTCTCTGGACTTTCTCCAATGCTATAATATCCTTTTTGAGGTGCGGCGACCAGAACTGCACACAGTACTCCAAATGAGACCGCACCATCGATTTATACAGGGGCATTATGATACTGGCTGATTTGTTTTCAATTCCCTTCCTAATAATTCCCAGCATTGCGTTGGCCTTTTTTATTGCAAACGCACACTGTCTTGACATTTTCAGTGAGTTATCTACCACGACCCCAAGATCTCTCTCTTGGTCGGTCTCTGCCAGTTCACACCCCATCAACTTGTATTTGTAGCTGGGATTCTTGGCCCCAATGTGCATTACTTTGCACTTGGCCACATTGAACCGCATCTGCCACGTTGACGCCCACTCACCCAGCCTCAACAGATCCCTTTGGAGTTCCTCACAATCCTCTCTGGTTCTCACCACCCTGAACAATTTAGTGTCATCCGCAAACTTGGCCACTTCACTGCTCACTCCCAACTCTAAATCATTTATGAACAAGTTAAAGAGCATGGGACCCAGTACCGAGCCCTGCGGCACACCACTGCTTACCGTCCTCCACTGCGAAGACTGCCCATTTATACTCACTCTCTGCTTCCTATTACTCAGCCAGTTTTTGATCCACAAGAGGACCTGTGCTTTTACTCCATGACTCTCAAGCTTTCTAAGGAGCCTTTGATGAGGAACTTTATCAAAAGCTTTTTGGAAGTCAAGGTAAACAACATCTATTGGGTCTCCTTTGTCCACATGTTTGTTCACCCCCTCAAAGAAATGTAACAGGTTAGTGAGGCAAGATCTTCCCTTGCAGAACCCATGCTGAGTCTTCCTCAATAACCCGTGTTCATCAATGTGCCTACTCATTCTGTCCTTGATAATGGTTTCTACCAACTTTCCCGGTATTGAAGTCAGACTGACTGGCCTGTAATTTCCCGGGTCTCCTCTGGAACCTTTTTTAAAGATGGAGGTGACATTTGCTACCTTCCAGTCCTCAGGAACGGAGGCAGATTTCAATGAAAGATTACAGATTTTTGTTAGAAGATCCACAAGTTCAACTTTGAGTTCTTTCAGAACTCTCGGATGTATGCCATCCGGACCCGGTGACTTATTAGTTTTTAATTTGTCTATCAGTTGTAGGACCTCCTCTTTTGTCACCTCAATCTGACTCAGGTCTTTCAATACCCCTTCCAAAATTAGTGGTTCTGGGGCGGGCAAAAAGTTCTCATCTTCCACAGTGAAGACGGAGGCAAAAAATTCATTTAGCTTCTCAGCCATTTCCCTATCCTCCTTCAGTAATCCTTTTACCCCATGGTCATCCAAGGGCCCCACTGCTTCCCTGGCTGGTTTCCTACTTCTAATATATTTGAAGAAAGTTTTATTGTTGGTCTTTATGTTTTTTGCAATATGCTCCTCATAGTCCCTTTTTGCCTGCCTGATCACAGTCTTGCATTTGATTTGCCACAGCCTGTGTTCCCTTTTACTAATCTCACTTGGACTGGTTTTCCACCGCTTAAAGGAGTCCTCCTTACCTTTTACAGCTTCCATTACTTTGTTTGTTAACCATGCAGGCCTTTTCTTATGCCTGTTTGTGCCTTTCCTAACTTGTGGTATGTATTTTATCTGAGCTTCTAGGATTATAGTTTTAAATAGCATCCAAGCTTCCCCAAGGGTTTTGACCGTATGTACCTTTCCTTTCAGTTTCCTCCTCACATGCCTCCTCATCTCAGTGTATTTACCCCTTTTAAAGTTAAACGTGGTTGTGGCGGTCTTTTTGGACAACTCCCTATTTATACAAACGGTGAAATCAATAACATTATGGTCACTGCTCCCAAGTGGTGCAATCACTTTTACATCTCTCACCAAGTCTTGGGCATTACTTAGGACCAAATCCAGGATCGCCGCACCCCTGGTAGGTTTTGAGACCATCTGCTCCATAGCAGTCATTGAGAGCATCAAGAAACTCAATCTCTTTCTCTCGACCAGAACACATATTGACCCAATCAATCTGCGGGTAGTTAAAATCACCTATTACGACACAGTTTTTACATTTAGCTGCTATCTTTAAGCCTTCCATCATATTATAATTGTCCTCTCTCTTTTGATTTGGTGGGTGATAACAAACTCCCATAGTTAAATTTCCTTTTGGACCCTCTATTTCAACCCAAAGCATTTCTAAAAGTGAATCTAATTCTCTGATCTCAGTCTTACTGGACCGTATATCCTCTCTGACATACAGAGCCACCCCACCTCCAACCCTTCCCTCCCTATCCTTCCGATATAGCTTATATCCAGGAATCACCGTGTCCCACTGATTCTCCTCATTCCACCAAGTTTCTGAAATTCCCACAATGTCTATGTTTTCTCCCAATACTAAACATTCCAATTCACCAATTTTACTTCGAACACTTCTAGCATTTGCATACAAACATCTATAATTTCCCAGGCGAGCTAGGCCCGCCACCTTCCTCCTGCCGCCTCGAGACTCTGGCAGACAGTCCATATTGTTTGTCACCTTCACAGTGGACAACTCTGGTCCGTTACCCAGTAGAAAAATAGCAGCTAACCCTTCATCTCTTTGAGATGAGTCCTCCCGAACCAGAGACATTTCATCTCCTGTCGGCTTTCCCCCAAGATTTAGTTTAAAAACTGCTCTGCCACCTTTTTGATTTTAAGCGCCAGCAGCCTGGTTCCATCCGGGGACAAGTGGTGACTGTCTCCTTTGTACAGCTCCCGCTTGTTCCAGAAAGCATCCCAGTGCCTAACAAACTTAAACCCTTCCTCCTTACACCATCGTCTCATCCACACATTGAGACTTCTAATTTGTGCCTGTCTCTCCTGCCCTGCACGTGGAACAGGTAGCACTTCTGAGAAGGCTACCTTGGAGGTCCTGGCCTTAAGTCTCCCGCCTAGCAGCCTAAATTTTTCCTCCAGGACCTCACGACTGCATTTCCCCACATGGTTGGTGCCAACATGCACCACGACCACAGGCCCCTCCCCAGCACTGTCTATCAGTCTATCTACTACACGCGTAATGTCCGCTACCTTCGCACCAGGCAGGCAAGTCACCATACGGTCAGTATGCGGTTTCGCCACCCAGCTGTCTACTTGCCTAAGGATCGAATCACCAACTACCAACCCCCCCCCCCTCTCCCTCTGCTCAGGAATGGTTCCTTGGCGCAAAAGGATACCCGCTCACCAACCGAAGAAGAGGTCCCTTCTAAGGGCGCATTCCCTTTGTCCTCAGCCCGGTGCCCTGTTCCCTCTCAACCCTCACGCTCTCTGGCAGCAACGGGGCTGCTACGTTCAGAGCGGGGCTCATCTAATACGCCCCCGAGAGTCTTCCCCAAGTGCCTAACTGACCGTCTCTGCTTCTCCAGGGCAGTCACCTCGGCCTCAAGGGTACGAACTCGTTCCCTGAGGACCAGGAGCTCCTTGCATCGAGCACACACCCAAGACTTCTGTCCTTTGGGCAGATAGTCATACATGTGACACTCAGTGCAAAACACTGGAAAGCCCCCAACCCCCTGCTGGCATTCTATCTTCATGATATATATATATATATTACAATATACAGTCCTCTTTAAATGCTGTTTGTTTAAGTGGCTCCCCTTCTGTAGGGTCAACTTACCTTACCTCAACTTACCTTATTGGGAACTTACCTTATTTGGAGAACAAGGAAATCAGGGATCTGGGTTCCTGGTCCTTAGAGAGCCCCCAGGCGAAGAGCCACAGGCCAAGGCAAGGCGCAGCTTAAAATGCAAAGAGGTGGAGCAGAGGCACTCCTCAGCAATCAGCAGCAATCACTCTCAATCTCTCTCACCCTTAGGCCAGTCAACCAAACAAAGAGCAGTTCTCCAGTTCCCCAGGTATATACTTGTGAGGAAATATGTGAATCTGAGCATTGCAGTTCAGTTGAGAGTCGCTGGGTAAAAATAAAAGTAAGAAATAACAGTGATATGGTGGGGGTCTTCTGTTGACCACCAAGCCAGGCAGAGGACTTAGATGAGATACTCCTACAACAGACTGCAAAGTTCTCAAAAAGAAGGAACACAGTGGGAAATTTTGATTACCAAGGCGTCTGTTGAAAGTCCAACTCTGCTAAAAATGAAAGGTCAAATAAATTCCTGACTTGTCTGGCTGACAGCTTCCTTTTCCAGGAAGTGGAGAGCGAACAAGGGGACCTGCTATCTTGAACTTGGTTTTCATCAACAAGGAAGAACTGGTAATGATGAGGTGGAAGTAGTGGGCACCCTGGGTAGTAGTGAACAAGTGATTTTGGAATTCACAGTCTTGGAGAAAGGAAAAACTGTATGTAGCCAGATGTATAGACTGGACTTCAGGTGAGCATGCTTAAGTTACACGGGGTAAAATCCCATGGTCAGAAATACTTAAGGAGAAGAGAGTTGAAGACAGTTTCTTGAAAGTGAAACATGGAAGGCACAATCAGAAATTATTCTTATGAGAAGGGAAAATGGGAGGAGCTTAAAGAAGCCAAGGTGGCTCCATAAACAGCTCTCTAAAGCAGGGGTGTTGAACGTGCAGTTCAGGGGGTGAATCAGGCCCCCAGAGGGCTCCTATCAGACCCCCGAGCAACTGGCTGTCATCTGCTTCCTTCCTCTCACTTGCTTCCTTCTGCATCACAGCTTGCTTTGCAAGGCTTGCTCAATCACACAGGAGCTGCAGAGCAAAGCCTCTGTTTTCTCTATTGTCTGAGGCTCCTTCCTTGGGGAAGAAGGGGGGGGAGGGATAGCTTGCTTTGCCAGCAGAGCTACTGAGTGAAGCCTCTCTTTCTTCTATTGACTGAGGCTCCTCCCCCCAGTCCCCTGGGGAAGGAAGGAAAGAGCCAGAGCGTCCTTTGCCCAGTTCCCTGGATCCCATGGGAAAAATATAAAGAAAGCACCTTTAAAACCAATGAGTGCTCATGTTTCAAGTTTTCTAAATATATATATTTGGGTTTGTATGTGTTCTTTATAAAATTTATATCTCTGCTACCTAATAAATAAACACATGGCCCAGCCTGGCATGGCTCGGCCCGACAAGGTCTCATTTATGTCAGATCTGGTGATGTCACCCCAGAATTGGAAATGACTGGTGCTTGCACAGAGGAGTACCTTTAGCTTTAAGAGCTCCGTGGTGCAGAGTGGTAAAGCTGTAGCACTGTAGTGCTGTTATGTAGAGGTGAGAGAGCCAGTTTGGTGTAGCGGTTAAGTGCGTGGACTCTTATCTGGGAGAACCGGGCTTGATTCCCCACTCCTCCACTTGCACCTGCTGGAATGGCCTTGGGTCAGCCATAGCTCTGGCAGAGGTTGTCCTTGAAAGGGCAGCTGCTGTGAGAGCCCTCTCAGCCATACCTACCTCACAGGGTGTTTGTTGTGGGGGGAGAAGATATAGGAGATTGTAAGCCACTCTGAGTCTCTGATTCAGAGAGAAGGGTGGGGTATAAATCTGCAGTTCTTCAGTCCAAGATCTGCTCATGGCCTGAGTTCAATCCCAGCAGAAGCTGGGTTCAGGTAGCCACGGTTCATGGTTGACTCAGCCGAGGTTGGTAAAATGAGTATCCAGGTTGCTTGGAGTAAAGTATAAATGACTGGGGAAGGCAATGGCAAACCACCCCGTAAAAAGTCTGCCATGAAAATGTGAAAACAACATCACCCAAGAGTCAGAAATGACTGGTGCTTGCAAAGGGAGATTGCCTTTATTTTTTTACAAATTCAGTAGAAGACAGACAGGATTATCTTGACAGGCTAAAAAACTGGGCTAAAACAAAAGGAGTTTTAACAGAAATGTCAAGCTCTGCATTTAGGCAAGAAAAATTAGATGCATAATTATAGGAGACTTGTCTTGGCAGTACTATGTGCAAAAAGGGCCTAGGAATCTTAGTGGACCATACACTGAACATGTATCAGCAATGAGATGCAGTGGCCAAAAAGGCAAATGTGATATTGGGCTGTATCAAAAGAAATACAGTGTCTAGATCATGCAACGTGATCCTATCACTTTGCTCTGGTTAGACCTCACCTAGAGTATTGTTTTCAGTTTGGGGCACCACAGTTTAAAAGGATATAGACAAGCTAGACCATGTCCAGAGGAGGGGAATGTAGATGGTGAGGGGTCTGGAGACTTAAGTCTTATGAGGAAATGTTGAAGGAGCTGGGTATGTTTAGCCTGGAGAGGAGAGGACAGAGATATGATTAACATCTTCAGGAACTTGAAGGGCTGTCATGTAGAGGATGTTGCAGAATTGTTTTCTGTTGCCCCAGAAGGTTGGACCAGAACCAATGGGTTGAAATTTTAAAGAGTTTACTGCTCAACATCAGGAAGAACTTCTTGACAGAGCAGTTTCTCAGTGGAACAGGCTTCCTTGGGAGGTTGTGGGCTCTCTTTTCTTGGAGGTTTTTAAGCAGAGGCTAGATGACCATCTGACAGCAATGCTGATTCTGTAAACTTAGCCAGATCATGAGGAGAGCAGGAATGGTTGCATCAGTGCTTAGATCTTCCTTCGCGGTCTGTGCTTCACACTCATGGGATGAAGTGCCAGCGCCGATCCCCGATAGGTAACTCCAAAGTCTGGGATATTTACTGCCCGACCCCGGTAGACATGCGTGACAGCCCCAGTGCGCATGCCCACCCGGTGGGCGCGAATATCCCTCCAGTTCCTTCTTTACAGCCATGTTGGATAGACTTGTTTTTCGTCACTCCGGTCGGTAGTTATTTACCTTTTCCTTCTCTGGGTTTCTCTTCGTTTTTTTTAGTTCCTGTTATAAAATAAAAATAAAACAAATAAGGAACTATTAGTTGTTTCAACCCTTCGGGGTTTTTTCCCCTGCCCTTCTCCCACCATCCCTGTCTATGGAAAGCGTTGGGGGGTTTTTCAAGCGGTGCCTTAAGTGTGGGAGCAGGATTCCTCCTCCGGATGGATATTCTCTTTGTCTGCTGTGCCTTGGGAAGGTCATCAGGTGGAATCCTGTCATCACTGCTCAAAATTTTCCAAGCAGACGAGGTAAAACCGAGCGGCAAGACTATTGGTGGCGCTGGTAAAATCGGCTCTTGCACCGCAGATGTCGACATCGGCGTCGACCAGCACTTCGATGGCCACCCCGGCATCGATATCGGTTCCAGTCTCGTTGTCGAGCCAACCGACCCAACCATTCCAAGGAGCCAACTGCCCCCACAAGCGTGTGGGCTCGGCATCCTAGTCGGAACCATCGACCCCTGCCAAGAAGGCCAAAGGGGCCCGAGACTCTCGCTCTGCTGAGCCTAGGAAGCATAAGGAGAAAAAAAGGCACCAAGACAGGCAGACCCCTTTTCTGCCACCGAAGGACCTGGCGATCGTTTCGGGGGAGCCTCCGGAGAAAATCCTCGCTTCACCGATTCGACCGAAGAGCCCCTCAGGTCCAATGGATATTCTGCAGACCTCCGTTTCCTTCGGTGTCAAGCCGAGGGATCGCTTGACACCGAAGATGCCCTTGATCCAGCCTGAGAGATTTGGGGAGCCTTCGGACCCTTTTAGATGTCCTCATCATCTGCCTAACTGGGACCCGCGACTGTGGGCTTATCTTGGGGCTATCCCTATCATTTATCATACCCTTGGTACCCTTCTCAGAACCCAGACTGGGATCAGCACTCAGAGACCTTGCATCACTCTAGAGTCTTGGCACACTCTCCACCAGGTTGCCGAGATTCATCGATGCCAACTTCGACCTCGAAGTTGGTCAGGAAGCCGGCATGCTCCAGTGGTCACGACGTCGAGAAAACCTCGTTGACTAGGATTGCCATTGACGCCCCAGGTTTACCATCAGCTGAGAGCATATCTTCATCGCCATCAATCTCAGATGATGATGGGGAAGAGCAGTTGAGCCATCAGCAGGAGAGATTGTCCCCAGAATCCAGAATAGTTGAGGATCTTCCAATCTCTACTTCTGAAGATTTGAAGTCCTATGGGGAGCTCATTAAAAGAATGGCACATTCCTTGTCTTTGCCTGTGATCCAGCCTCAACCGGTCATTGATGACACAGTCTTTGACATTATGCGGAAGGACACTTCGACAGCCCTTCCCATTACTAAGGTCATCTTGCAAGCCATCAAAGATCCTTGGTCCAATCCTGCCACAACCCCTATCTCATCCAAGCGTATGGATCACATGTATAGGATCCAGGAACAGGGCACAGAGTTTCTCTTTAACCATCCACGCCCCAACTCTGTAGTAGTGTCGTCCTCGTCCAAGGCTAAGAAGACCCACGCCTCGCCTCCAGATAAAGAGGGGAAGAGGATTGATACTTTTGGCAGGCACTTTTATTCTGTGGGCACTCTTGGTATTAAAATTTCTAATTATTCTGCCTGCATGGCGAGACACCAGTATTCCCTCTGGGAACAGCTCTCACTGCTCCTAGCTTCTCTGTCTGAGGATAAGGCCCAGAGGGAGGGAATGCTCCTGGCAAAACAACAGCTGCAGGCTTCAAAACATATGGTGGACACTGCAGCTAAGATACTTACCTTGGCCATTACGTTGTGTCGTCATTCTTGGCTTTAGGCCACTGCTCTCCAGTTCGACACAAAATCTTGGGTCAAGGATCTCCCTTTTGAAGGTTAGGGTCTCTTCAGATCTACTACGGATGCGGTCCTACAAGAAATGGACAAGAGCATTAAGACGTCTCATAATCTGGGAGTACCTTCATCTTCCTCTCACCCTGTCAAGTCTTGTCCATGGTCCAAGCAATGGCCTAAGAAGCCCTACCACACCAAATGCCCTGAGAGTTCATGGAGCTGCATATGGGACAGCATGAGGCCAAGAGTTCCTTCGCTGCAGGAGGGAAAACCAAGTTTTCTTCTTTTTCCTCTCACATGGGAAAGTCTTAGACTGGCAGGAATCCCAAGCAGGGACTTTGACTTTGGCATCCCCCCTTCTTTCTCCCCCCTCCTCTGGGCCCACCCGCCTCTACAGATTTCTGCAAGCATGGCGGCAGATCACCGACAAGTGGATCTTGTCCATCATACAGGAGGGTTATGTGATAGAATTTGTTCAGCCCCCTTCTTATCCCAGATCACACACCCTACAGCAGTTTTACTGGAGGAAGTTCAAAATCTGCTCAGCAAGTGAGCAATAGAACCTTTTCCCGATCATCTCAAGGGTCGGGGGTTCTTCTCCAGGTACTTCACGGTTCCCAAGTGGGACGGTGGTCTTCGTTCGATCATGGATCTGAGGTGCCTGAACGAATTCATCGCTTATCAGAAGTTCAGAATGCTGACTTTACAAAGCATCCTTCCACTCATCAACAAGGGATATTGGATGGCTACCCTGGATGTCTATTTCCACATCAGCATCCTCCTCAGTCACAGGAAGTTTCTTCGGTTTGCCATTGGGACGCACCATTTTCAATACCAGGTGCTCCCTTTTGGGCTCTCTACGGCCCCCAGGGTCTTCAAAAAGACCATGGTTGTTGTGGTGGCTTACTTTCATCTCCAGGGTATTATCCTTTTTCCCTACATAGACGATTGGTTGGTGGTTGCTGTGTCCGAAGCTTCTCTCAGAGCGCATCTGCAAGCGATTCTCAACCTTTTGAGTGCACTAGGACTTCTGGTGAATGAGAAGAAGTCTCACCTGATCCCAGCACAAAGAGTTCAGTTTATAGGAGCGATTTTGGACACCAACCAGCACCTAGTGTTTCTTCCAGATTCCCGAGCATTGGATATCATCTCCCTGCTTCAACTTCAGGCGGTGAGATGCGCTTCTGTTCTGCAGATCCAACGTCTCTTGGGCCTCAGGGCGGCTACTACCAATGTTCTGCGCTTCGCGAGGCTGAGGATGCGAATCCTTCAGCTCTGGTTCATCAGGAATTACAATCTGGTGAGAGACCTCCCGTCCAAGATTTTGCAAGTTCCTTTGCTGGTGCTTCACTTTTTGGATTGGTGGAGGATGAAGTCCAATCTTTGCAGAGGAGCTCCATTTCATCTCTCCCTCCCCTCGCTCATGATAATAACGGATGCCTCGCTGTGGGGATGGGGAGCACACCTCGGAGATCTCTGCATAGGCGGCCCATGGCCCCCACCAATGGCTCACCATCATATCAGTTTCGTAGAGCTCATGGCAGTCCATCTGGCCTTATGGTCATTTCTACCCCTAATCTATGGTCAGACCGTAGCTGTGATGTCGGACAACACAACAGCTGTCAATTATATAAATCATCAAGGGGGGGACTGTGTCCAGAAGGCTGTGTGTGCTGGCGATGCAGCTTTGGGAGACCTGCATAGCTTCTCAGACCTTCATTGTAGCCACCCACCTGCCCTGGGAGGTCAATGTTCAAGCAGGCTCCCTGAGCAGGGGAGACATCTCTCATCACGAATGGGAGACGAACTGGAGATACCTTGAACCTCTGTTCCGGGAGTGGGGTCATCCCAGAATAGACGTATTTGCCACAGCAAACAATCAGAAGTGCGAACAATTCTGCTCCAGAGGAGGGACGAGCCTAAGGTCCCTAGGGGACGGTCTTCTACTTCCGTGGGCAGGCAAGTTTCTATACCTGTTTCCAGCATTGTCTCTTATCACCAGAGTGCTTCACAAATTGGCCCAGGAACGTCCGGATTGCATCCTTGTTGCTCCATGATGGCCTCGACAGACTGGGTTTCCTGTCCTCCTAGCCATGGCAGGGGGGTGTCACCACAAGTTTCCGTCGAAACCAGACCTCCTTTTAGCTCAAGGCAGCCGCCTGTTTCACCACGACATCCCTCACCTCAAATTGACGGTTTGGAGGGTCAGCTTCTAGAATTCTCTGACAGAGTGCAACATGTCATGTTGAACAGTAGAAAGCTATCAACTCGCCGCTCCTATGTGGGAAAGTGGTCTAAGTTCCTGTCCTTTTTGAGGGACAAGGGTATTAATGCACGTTCTGCTGGTCTTGAGTTTGTGTTTGAGTTTTTACTATCTCTTGTTGATGCTGGACTTAATCATTCCTCGATTCGAGTATATCTGGCTGCCATCTCAGCTCATCGTGACCCTGTGGATGGCGCATCAGTTTTTACACACCAGCATACAAAACGTTTTTTGAAGGGTCTTCTGCGGCTTCACCCGCCGTCTAAGGTTCTTCCTCCTGCTTGGGATCTGACACTGGTCCTTGACCAGCTCTCGTGGCAGCCATTTGAACCCTTGGCTACCTGCCAGCTGCATCTTCTAGCCTGGAAGACTGCCTTCTTAGTGGCCGTCACTACGGCCAGGAGGGCAGGTGAGCTCATGGCTCTGCGGTGTGATGCTCCATACATTTCTTTTCAGGACAATGGGGTGTCGCTGGCCCCAGACATCTCGTTCCTACCTAAAGTGGTGTCTAGTTTTCACCTCAATTTGGAAGTGTTTCTGCCTACTTTTTTTATCCTTCTCCTTCTTCAGCAGAAGAAAGACATCTGCACGCCTTGGATGTTAAGAGGGCGTTGTTTTTTGTGCATCGCACCAAGCCATTTAGGAAGGATCCCAATTTATTTGTCTCCTATGCAGCCCCTAGGTTGGGTTTCAAGATCTCTGCACAGAGGCTTTCTAAGTGGATCACGGAAGCCATTAAACTCTGCTACCTGTTGGCTAAGCGTCCCTTGCCAGGGCCACTCCGTGCGCATTCCACTAGGGCTATGGCTACGTCCGCAGCATTTCTGAAGGGTGCTTCCTTGGTGAACATCTGTTTGGCTGCAACCTGGGCATCTCCTCATGTCTTCATGTGACATTATGCCCTGGATGTCCGGAAGCATCACAGAGCACAGCTGGGTACCCTGGTCCTTCAAGCTGCTACTTCTGCATAACCGCCAGCTCCCTCCTCCAGGTAAGCCTAGCTTGCTAATCTCCCATGAGTGTGAAGCACAGAGACCATGAAGAAGATAAACAGGTTGCCTACCTGTAACTGATGATCTTCAAGTGGTCATCTGTGCATTCACACTACCCTCCCTCCTTCCCCTCTGATGCTGGTCATGGTACTCTTGATAGGTGGCAGCTGGAAGGAACTGGTGGGATATTCGCGCCCACTGGGTGGGCATGCGCACTGGGGCTGTCACACAAGTCTACTGGGGTCGGGCAGCGAAAAATCCTGGACTTTGGAGTTACCGAACGGGGATCGGCGTTGGCGCTTCATCCCATGAGTGTGAATGCACAGATGACCACTTGAAGATCATCAGTTACAGGTAGGCAACCTGTTTTTCTTGTGGCCCTTACTTACATGCCCAGGGAAATTATGGTTGCCACTTTGAGGTCAGTCATCAGTTTTTCTCCAAGCCAGTTTGGTCAGGGATCCTGGAGGTTTTTGCCACCTTCTGAGTATGGCGCAGGGGTTACTGGGGATGTATGTATGGTGGGGGGAGGCATTTGTGAATTTCCTCCATTGTGCAAGAGGTTGGACTTGAGGACCCTGGAGGTCTCTTCCAACTCTATGATTCTGTGATTCTAACTGCTGAACTCACTTGTGTGGTGCTAATCACCAGACTGGACTCAGTTGCATTGTGCTGGCCATGGGGGGAGGGGAGGGGAACTTCAATTTCTCCCCACACTATTTCATCTTTTCCTGCACCTGGCAGCTGCCATATCCTCATCTTTCCCCATTTCCATGCTTCCTTTTCTTCATCCAAGCGACCTTTTTATCTGCCCCCCCCCCATCTTCAGCTAAATATATCAGGGGTGGCCAGCGGTAGCTCTCCAGATGTTTTTTGCCTATACCTCACATCAGCCCAAGCCATTGGCCATGCTAGCTGTGGCTGATGGGAGTTGTAGGCAAAAAACATTTAGAGAGCTACCGTTGGCCACCCCTGATATATTATTTCATTCTATATCCTGCCTTTCTCCACAGTTGGGACCCAAAGCAAGTTACGTCTTTCTTTTGTCCTCCAAGTAACTCTGTGAGGAAGTTAGGCTGAAAATTTGTGACTAACCCAAAGTTACCCAGTGTACAGCATGGCAGAATGGGGATTTGAGCCTGGGTATCCCAGATCCCACTTATGCCACTGGCTTTCATGGGATGGCTGATGTTGGACAGTAGCAAGCAGCTGGGCTTGGGTGATTCATAAAAGTAGTAAGTTGCCTGATGGTTGTTCGTTGGCCTAGCTACAACGAGTCTTCCTTCAGACACCAAAATACCCCTGGAAAGTGCCTTGCCTCTTCTGCCTTTTTCTGGCAGAAACCAAGGTTTGAAGGCTGCCAATAGTGTTGTGGTTGCCTAGCAATGTGCACTGAGGGTATATATTTCTTAAAGCTACAAACACTGCTTCTATTTTGGACTTTTTAAATCCCCTTCTCTCCCCCCCTTCTCTCTTTCTTTCTTTCTTTCTTTCTTTCTTTCTTTCTTTCTTTCTTTCTTTCTTTCTTTCTTTCTTTCTTTCTTTCTTTCTTTCTTTCTTTCTTTCTTTCTTTCTTTCTTTCGCATTGCACTACAGTGACCATGTATCTTTTTTGATCTTTACAACATGAACTTTAAAGTAAGGGAATTGCTGACTTGCTTAGCTTCTTGGTGACAGAATCTTAGGGATTAATTATTGAATTGCATAATAATAATATTTTACAGAATATAGCTTACCCAGTTGATCGAAGGGTGGCGACAGGAAGTGCACCTGTTTCAGCCAATACAAATGCTTGCCTTAAAGAATGTTCTTGTGTTGCTAAGACATTTGATTTCCCATCAGAACTTACAAAGCATTTTTTATTGCTGAACCCATTTCTCACTGTGGGTCAATCAATGCTAATACAATTGTCATGGGGAATGTAGTTCTATATTAGACACTGACATCTCTTGGGTAGTACATGGGATGTTCATAGAAGAGGCAGGTATCCCATTGAGTATATTCAGTGCATGCGACTGTGGCATTTTTATGCATCTCTTTACAAGAGGTGGTGATCATCTTGAGAAGTCCTAATTCTTTCCTTGTGAACTGTTGCTTTTACAATTGTAATCAATTTGTGAAAGAATCATTTCTAGAACAAGCATGAAGCTTTGCTACAAACATCGTTACAGATATTTGGTTTAGTAATTTAATGGACTTGAAAGGACACAAACCCCCTCTGATTTTGCAAGCAAACTTGGGGTGGGGAGGCAGAGTTCATCATTGTAGTTTGTCAGATGAATTCAATCCTACCATGAACTTCCATGAGTGAACAGGAAACCCGTAGTTTGTCAATTAATTTGAAAACATTTTGTTCAGTTCTTGTTTCTGGGCAGGTATATTAGTAGGTCTTGCTGTATACTAGTAGTCTGTTAGCTGTGATGAAACACTACGACTGATGTGGTGAGGGCACCATGTTCCTAAGGGAAGAACAGTCACTTATACTCCTCACTTCCCTTTTCTGAGATGGAAGGCATTCATCCATAAAAGTAACAATCAAGGGAAATGTGGCAGTCAAAGGGAAAATAGTCCTTTCTGCTGTATTTGTTCAGGTTTTGACCTTTACAAAGCTTTTCAGTGGGTATGGTTAACTATTTTTCAGAATTCTCTGGGACTTAAAATGCTCAAAATAGAAGAATAACCTCACAGTCTCAAGGAAGGTCCCTGTAAGCCACTGATAAGCACAAGATGCCCTGATTGGATGGAGGCTATAGAGGGGGAGCCAGAAGCTGGAGGGACATGTGTTGCAACTGCGGGACTTTAAGAAGTGTTGATAATCCTGCTCCCAACTTCTGAAAAATGGTGTCTTGCGTGCAAACACTGGGATGTTTTCCATCATGTTAGAATGATTCTGTGCCTTTCATGTTTTCTCTTTTTACCTGCTTCAGACATAATTTTATGTCTTCACCTGAACAAACACCTTCAGTTTCTTCTGACTTTTATCCCCCAAAGAAGGTGAGCTATCCCTCTGATTAGATGGCACAAATACGCTTTCTTCAGGTGTAATAACTAGAATGGCATGCTGTTCTGAATTTGAGGTTACCAAGTCTATAACCATATTATTAAACTCACTTATTTTCAGACCCTTTACTAATAATTCCCAACACTGAATCCCCCCCCCCCCGTTAGTTTTTGCAATACCCAAGCACAGTGGCAGGTTGATCAGACAATGTTTTGCCCTAATATGCTTCATTTTTTTCAGATGCTTGGGTTAAATGGCTGCTGTTCCTCTTCCAAGTTGGAAAAATCCATTTGGACCTCCTTACAATTTACTAAGAATTTTACTTTGCTGACTCTCAGTTTGAAAGGTTAAATAGTTCTGCTTTCTGCAAATGCTTGATGAGGGGGCAAGTACCAGCTCACCTCTCCTCTGTAAAAACTGGTCCATGCTATCCTATTTCCTGTCTTCCACCACGCATCAATAACAATGTTTACAAATGAAATGCTTTTTAAAAATAGCAGAAATCAGGAAAATAGGAACTAGCCCATGGTATTGCATAGATAGATACAATACAGCACACTCTGCTAAATATCCAGCAGATGGCAGCACTACTTCAATTTTTGAATTGGAGCTATTGCCATGGCAACAAAAAACACTTCTCCCAGAGCCACTCAGCTGAATCAATAGCACAGGCTGCAGCTGAACATGACCAGGGCATTTTGAATTCTGGGCACGTAAGACTGAGATACTATAGAGGTGTTACTTGCTCATTCAAGGAATTCTGTATGGATTTCAGTGGGGCTTACTTTCCAGTCAATAACCTAGCTTTTTCTTGCATAGTACTATGGAAATAACAAATTCTGTGTTACAGTTACATTAGCCTTGAGTTGATGGCGCAGCCCTACCCGTGTTGATTGCTGTGGGTGTGTGTACTGCAGTGACAGCATTTTCCTCTGTAGCTCCAATGACCCTGCATGGCCTATCAGCTTCCTAAAATGACGAAAGAGTCCCATTTGTGCTTAGCTGGAATCCTTACTGCCCAGTCTGAAGGTGGAAGGGGTGTTGCCAAGAAGGAACAGGATGCAGAGGTACAGTTCCGAATGTAATCAGCTTGTTTAGAGCAGGGGAGAAGTGCTTAGGGGCAGAAAATTTTCTTCCCCCAAGCATTCCTCCCCCAGTCTAATCAACATGGCTATCCTCTGAAAAATTGTCTGGTTTATAACTAGGCAGGCTGTGAACTTCAACAAGAACATGATCACCAGGCTAACTTATTTGGATGAATTCCCCAGGAACAAATGCAAGGCAAGTGCCTGTTTGACAGCAGCCATCAAGGAGTTCCAAAATTCTTGTTGAGCAGCTTTGAGCTTATGCAGTACCTGCTTGATCTGCAAGCTCAAGCTGTTGCCCTTCAGCAGATGTGAAGAAGTGTGCATGCACACAAAAGCTTATACCTTGAATAAAACTTGGCTGGTCTTAAAGATGCCACTGGACTCAAAACTTTTTTCTGCTATTTCTACTGTTGGACAGTATTCCTGATGCCACGGTTTAACAGTACTAGTCTGCTCAAAACAAGACTTTCTCCCACCTCCATCAGAAAATGGATGGAAGACCCAATTAGTAACTCTCACTTCAAACACATTATTGAAAAGTTTGTGCATTTTGGCAGGGATGTGTGTGGGAGGGGTGCTATTGTGAGAAAGGATTGTAATGGATGACCTAATAGCACAGCACCTGTGTTGACTTATATCCAGGCAGCTAAAATCACATCCAATCTCACTTTTAAGAAGTAGACTGACACTGTAATAACTTTTACAGTGACTTACAAACAGAAAACGAATCACTTAGCTGTTGAGGAAGTATGAACTGGAAGGAAAAAAACTGAATGGATGAGGCAAAAACACAAGTCAAGGACAGGCCTTTATTATTATTTTTCAATTTTGATGAAATTAATGCTATACACTATGACTTCAGGAATATTGCCTAATGCTAGAAATAGTTCAAGGGTGTTTCAGATTTTTAAAAAACATGTGAGCAAGCAGTTTGCATGGAGATTGACACTGGCACTATGTGTTCAAACACATGCAAGAAGACAGTGTAATCACACAAAATGAACACAAATTCATTTGGACATATCCAAATGGCTCACTGAACAGTTGGCTCCTTTGTAACAGGCAAGCAGATTGTAAGTTGAACTGATGGGTGTTTGATCCTCTCACTGGTGACCAGGAACCAGATTTATACCAGGTTACCAGCATTTCTTGGTCAGTTTCCCTAACCAAGTACATCCTGAACTCTGTATATTTTATGATTTATGATAAATAATTAGAATGTATTGGTTCTGTAGAGTTGGAGACCAATGGAAGATGACTTCAGCAGATTTTTACCACTGATCTTAGACCTCCTGCTTATCTCATGCTTTTGGTGCCCATTGCTCTGTAAATGTGCTATCTGTGGAAAATAATCCCTTCTGGGGCAAGGTGTTCAAAGAAAATGGTGGCTAAGCACTTCCAAACATTTTTGGATGATTTCCTTTTCTAAACTGATTTCTGTCTATCCTCAGGCCTGGTTTGGGTAAAGAGATTGCTTTGGTTGCCCTGATGGATGATCTATTCAAAGAGAGGGGCTAAGTACAGCCCTGTTGATCCACACAGCTTTTGATAGCATCAGACATGATATCCTTCTGGACCAGATGGCTGAGATGGAGGTTAGGGGTGCTGCATTATGGTGGTTCTGCTTGCTCTTTTGTGGCTGATCAGTTTTGGAGGTGGTGCTGAAAGATTGTTGTTCAAGCCCATGGTATTTGTACTATGGGATTCCTCAGGGAATGGTCCTGTCTCCCATGGTTTCAACATCTACTGAAATGGATGGAAGAGGTGATCGGTGCACCCAATCCTGTTTCTCATTCTCACCTTGGTCAGGTAAGATAGTGGACAATCCTGAACTGGTGCCTGGAGCTGGCAAAGGACTAGATGAGGACCAATAAATGGAAGCTTAATCCAGATAAGATTCTGTTGATCAATAATAGCACTGACCCAGGATTGAAGTGTCCACCTGTTTTGGATAGAATGCTTCTACTTAAAGGAAGCAGTTTCCCAGGTGGAGGTTTGAGTCTTTGCATCTCTAACGAATTCCATTGATTAGTCAGTTGTGATCCTTCTGGAGAGAGGCAGGACTGGGCCACAGTGCATCCATCTAGGTTGGATGACAGCAGCATTGTATGTAGGGCTGGTTTTGAAGATGTTTTGGAAAGTGCTACTGTTTCTGAATGCCACAATGAGATACTAGTCATCAGTCAAAATGATTACATTGTTTATCTTCGGACTGCTAAAAGCAGAAAGAAACTGATTTTTCCAAGCAGTTCTTCTTATGAACAGGGTTGCTTTATTTTTTTAGGTACTTAGTACTAAATGTGTTTGTCTTATGAGTAGTTTTCATAATCCCATTGAGTTGAGAACATGGGATACAAATTATGTGGCAAAACCTAATAATCTGCTTCCCAACATCAGTTTCCCTATTCTGCCCTTTGCTACAGTGAGACAGGCTTCATGGCGGGTAGAACCCGTATGAAACTACAGTAACCCTCTCATAGTGATTCAGGGGATCTGTTTGAGAGTAATAATGGTGAATACAGTTGTCCTGGAGGAATCTGGAGGAAACCAGTCTCCTTTCAGCATTGAAGTGTTCGGCCCTGATAGCCCCTTGTTTGTCTGTCTCCATTTCAGGTGGCTCCCTGCAGTGATTCTGGTAAATTTTCTGAGTGCTGTTGAGTTGTTTGTTTATAAAATGTTTTTATTGTATTTATTGTTTTATCATATGTTGTACTCCACCCTGAGCCCTATGGGAATGGGCGGAATAGAAATATACTAAAATAAATAAAATAAATAAAGCTTAGTTGCAACCATCCAGCCACAGCTTCTAGCGCCCTGGTCAGATAGTCTGGGATGGTGTCTGGATGGCCATCCATCAACAGATAGAGCTGGGTATCATCTGCATACTGGTGACAACCTGACCCAAAACTTTGGGCAATCTGAGCAAGAGGGTGAGAGAATTGTTCTCTGCGGTACACCACATTCAAGTGGATGCTGCAGGGAAGTCTGGTTGCCAATCACCAGCCTTTGTCCCCGACCACACAGAAAGGAGGAAATCCACTGTAAGGCTACCCCTTGAACTCTAATGTCGGCAAGGCGGTGGGTCATTAGATCATAATCAACCGTGTCAAATGCTGCCGAAAGGTCTAATAGCAATAGCAGCGCTGACCTGCCTTGATCCAGATTTCTAAGGTATCTGTGAGGGCGACCAAAGTAGTCTCTGCCCTATGACCAGGACGAAAGCCAGACTGGAAGGAATCAGGGATAGAGGCATCCTCCAGGAAAGTCTGGAACTGCTCAGTCATCACTTTCTCAATTACCTTGCCCAGGAACAATAAGTTTTGTGGTAATTTTAATCCTACCTCAAAGGTAGGCTTCCAAGTGTAATACTAGGGGCTGCCTCTAGCCTACAGGGTCCAACAAGGCTCTACCTTGAGGCTCTATCTTGAGGAGGGTGACGAAGATGGTGAGGGGTCTGGAGACCTATGAGGAAAGGTTGAAGGAGCTGGGGATGTTTATTTAGCCTGGAGAGGAGGAGGCTGAGAGGTGATATGATCACCATCTTCAAGTACTTGAAGGGCTGTCATATAGAGGATATGTGGAATTGTTTTCTGTGGCCCCAGGAGGTAGAACCAAAACCAGTGGGTTGAAATTAAATCAAAAGAGTTTCTGGCTCAACATTAGGAAGAACTTCCTGACTGTTAGAGCGATTCCTCAGTGGAACAGGCTTCCTCGGGAAGTAGTGGGCTCTCCTTCCTTGGAGGTTTTTAAACAGAGGCTAGATGGCCATCTGACAGCAATGAAGCTCCTGTCAATTTAGGGGGAGGTGTTTCTGAGTTTCCTGCATTGTGCAGGGGGTTGGACTAGATGACTCTGGAGGCCCCTTCTAACTCTATGATTCTATGATCTTGTCCCCCATGCTTTTTGACTGCCGATGGAAAGCTGCTGAGAGAGGACAACTGGACACTGGGGCTCAACTGCCACAAATATGCAGATGACACTCTCCTCTATCTGATGCTTCCAGCATGTTGCAGGGAGGCTGTGGAAACTGAGCAAGTGATTGAGGATTGTTTTATTATTTATTTATTTAATTTATATCCCGCCCTCCCCACCAAAGGCAGGCTCAGGGTGGCTCACAAACCAAGGTTCGACCCACACAGTGTGACCGATACAATAAAACAACAATAAAAACGTAAAACATAAAAACAATTTAAAACAATTGCATGTGCTACAATCATAATTTCAGGCAGCGATTTAAATTCTGGTGGTTAGCTATACTCAGAGGTCTCAGGATCGCCATAGTGCAGTGAAGTAGGCCATTGGTGGTGTTCTTATGGGCCAGTCCCATTGCTACAGATGTTACCATTCATGTAAATGCCTGGTGGAAGAGTGCCATTTTGCAGGCCCTGCGGAACTGTAAGAGCACTTGCAGGGCCCTAACCTCCACCAGCAACTCATTCCACCAGCTAGGGGCAGCAACAGAAAAGGCCCTGGCTCTCGTTGTTTTGAGCTTTGCTTCTCTGATGCTGGGAACTGTCAACAGGTTTTGAGACCCGGACCGAAGTGCTCACTGGGGCATGTGCAGGGAAAGGCAGTCCCTAAGGTATGCAGGACCCTGGCCATATAGGGCTTTAAAGGTAATAACCAGCACCTTGAAGCAAATCCGGTACATTATCAGTAATCAGTGCAACACTTTCAGCACAGGCTGAATGTGTTCCCATAAAGGAACTCCCATAAGCAGCCTGGCTGCAGCATTCTGCACTAGCTGGAGTTGCCGGATTTGGGACAAGGGCAGCCCCATGTAGAGAGCATTACAGTAATCCAGTCTCGAGGTTATCGTAGCATGGATCACTGTTGCCAAGTTGTCGCATTCAAGAAAGGGAACCAACTGCCTTGCCATCCGCAGATGGTAAAAGGCTGACCTGGCAGTGGCAGCTACTTGGGCCTCCATTGTTAAAGATGGATCCAAGAGCACCCCTAGGCTTTTAACCTTGGGCGCCAGCATGAGCTGCACTCCATCAAAAGTCGGTAAACGGACCTCTGGTCCCAAACTGCAGCTACTCAGATACAGGACCTCCGTCTTCGTTGGATTTAATTTCAGTCCACTCAGCCTGAGCCACCCTACCACAGCTTGCAATGCTGCGGACAGATCTTCTAGGGTGGAGTCAGACTGGCCACCCATCAGCAGATAGAGCTGGCTGTCATCTGCATATCCAGCCCATACCTCTGGGCGAGGGGGCGCATGTAGATGTTGAATAACATCGGAGAAAGAACTGCTCCCTGCGGCACACCACAAATAAGTGGGTGTCATCAGGATAGTTCGTCTCCTAGCACCGCCCGCTGTCCCCGACCCTGGAGAAAGGAGGAGAGCCACATCAAGTCCAACCCCTGGATCCCAGCGTCGGCGAGGCGACAGGTCAGTAGCTGATGGTTGACCGTGTCGAACGCCGCCGACAAATCTAACAACATCAGCACTACTGAGCCACCTCTATCCAGATGCCTCTGGAGGACATCTATGAGGGCAACCAGAACTGTCCCATGACCCAGATGAAAACCGGATTGATGTGGGTTAAGCACGGAAGCATCATCCAGAAAACTCTGACGCTGCACTGCTACCACCCTTTGCAATGGATGAAGGTTAACAAACTGAAATTTAATCCCAATAAAATTGAGATTCTGTGGTGTGAGAGAGGAAGGTTTGACTCAGGAATTGGGATATCATCTGTTCTGAATGGGTTGCAGTTCCCTTAAAGGAGCAGGTTCATAACTTGGAAGTTCTGCTGGTCTCAGCCCTCTTGTTGGATAAGCAGCTGGCAGTGGTGGCTGGCAATGTCATTCTCCAGCTTTGCCTGATCAGCCACTCTTCTTGGGCAGGTTCTTGCCACTGTGCTATATGCACCAGTAATGTCTAGATTAATTCTCTACATGGGTCTGCCTTGGAACACTGTCCAGAATGCTGCAGCCAGAGTGTTGACTGGAGTGGGTTGTAGGGACCATATCTGTGTAGTCTTGTTCCATCTGCATGGGCTCTCAACTTGTAACCAGGCCCAATGCAGCAGGCTGGTATTGACCTTTAAAGCTCTATAGATCTTGGAGCCACAATACCTGATCACCATCTTCAAGTACCTGAAGGGCTATCATATAGAGGATGGTGCAGAATTATTTTTTGTGGCCCCAGAAAGTAGAACAAGAACCAACGGGTTGAAATTAAACCAAGAGTTCCCAGCAACATTAGGAAGAACTTCCTGACAGAGCAGTTCCTCAGTAGAACAGGCTTCCTCAGGAAGTGGTGGGCTTTCCTTCCTTGGAGGTTTTTAAACAGAGGCTAGATGGCCATCTGACAGCGATGCTGATCCTGTAAATTTAGGGGAGATGTTTGTGAATTTCTTGCATTGTGCAGGGGATTGGACTAGATGACCCTGGCCTAGGGTTCCCTTCCAGCTCTATGATTCTGCCTTAAGGAGTGCCTATTCTCATATGAACCTACCTATTCACTGGAGTCATCTTTGGATGTATGCATGTACATTGAGCTGTACATCACTCCAGTGGGACAGGATAGTCAAATGCAGCTGAACCAACTACTAGAGATTCTTTGTATGTTGTGGCATTCACTGGAACTGCCTCAGAAGAATGCTGTCTCCAAGTGGTGACAAGGGCAGGAAAATCAATGCTAGTTCAGTTCTCCATTCACTGTGGCTTTGGGCAGCTGTACTTGGAGATACACTGCCTGAAGCCAGGCACATTTAATGAGAAGCCAGTCTCATTTGGGTTCAGTTGCTATACTTCCATAAATGCATAAAAATGTAGTATTAATCTCACAGTAGTGGGGACTTTATCAAACTTCAGTCCATACCACCATGTTGTGTGCATGAATGTTTCTTTTAACTGTGAAGCCTGGAAGCCTGTTCTTTTTTAAAAATGAAAATTGAGTTTTTAAGGAGGCTGCATGCTGGTTTCTGTAGTCTGCAAGAATCTGTGCTAAAGCAGTGTTATGCCTATCTCTCAGATTCTGAAAATCCTGCCTCTTGCTGTGACTTGATTCTCACAATATAGGTAATACTCGGAAGTCAGATTCCGTGCCCTCCCCCCCAAAAAAATCCCTTTCTCCAGGTTATGCAGAATGATACTGTCTCTGTCATTACAAACACTGGTTGATGTATTCATCTAAGCCAGAGTTTTTCAATCCTCCTTGCTGCAGGGCATTTTTTCTGCACTGACATCTGCCAAGGAGCCTCCAGGTGTTGCTGAGGATTCAGGGATTACTCTTAGACACATATTTGGTTTGCGCAGAATGCTGGAGAGGTATATTGGGCCTTGCTGTACTCCACTGGGACTGAGTGTATGCTTTTTCCTTGAGCAGTGCTGACTTTAGGTTTGGGAGGGTTGTTGTGCAAGAAGTGGCCTTCTACAGGGTCCTTCTCCCACATAGTCCTCATTGCCGTCTGTTCACTTCAGAGAAAGCAAGGAGGCAGTAGCACTCTTGCCCATCATCCCTTTCTGAGCTAGAAAGGAGGCAAGTGTTCGTAGCTACTGCTGTTCCTTTTTGCCATCACTATCCATTTATTTCTCCCTTCTTGGAGTGATGGTGGTGACCTGAGGAGGAGTGGAAGGAGCAGTAGCCATCACTTGCTCACTTGTTTCTTCTCCCCGCCACTCCTTCAACTGAAGAGACTGGATCTAGCTTCTCTGAAATGCCATCACTTGCTACATCTCCCTTTACACTCTGCCATCTACTGCATCCAGTTGCTCCTCGCTCACCAAACAGAGGCAAGAGGGAGTTCTGCCTTTGCTTACAGAGTACACAAACTGCAGATGTTTTCCTTCCTGCAGCTTCTCACAATCTGCTTGTAACAACATGCTCACAGAGAGTCCCGCTTCAGTCTCACAGGAGGGCAGTCCCTCTCTCTAAGCAAACACACACGATCTCTCTCTATTTAAATATTATTAGTCTCTATTGGGAAAGAGAGCATTGTGTTCCATGCTTGTCTGCCCTGGTTTAAGAGGAACAATACTGATCAGATATGGATTCAGGAAATATTTAATGCACTGGCTGGGCTGAAAAGGAAAACATTTCTATGTTGAGAGGGAGGGGTGATCAGTGTCAGTTGTTCTTACTGCAAAGGGCCAATTTGATACAATGCCTCTGGGAGACTTGCAAGTCACCCGCTAAAATGAGAGTCCCAGGTCTGCAGAAAAATCTGACATTTAAAAAAAAATACGGCGGGGGATTAAAACTCCCCAAATTAATGAACACCTCTGTCTTTAAGGAAAGAATGCCAACTAAGCTTTCAGTGACTACTTGGGAGATGGATAGGGAATCATGGCACTATTGTTGAGCAAGGCTCAACCCTGGAGAGCTCAAGTGTGGATGTGGAGGGCAAAAAAGTCCTGGAAAGGATCCTGTCTCCCTCCCTCCTCTGTCATGTTTCCTTTTGGAGAGTGACTTACTGGAGACTCAGTGCCCACAAATTCAGCTTGGTAGTAGCCACTGGGCAATTGGGATTGGCCCAGCAGCAGCCACAAGCTAACTGGACTAGACTTTTCCTGATGAAAGGCTGCTGGGGCGGGGGGGGGGGAGGAAAAGCTGAACATGGGCAAATAAATGTAGGTTGGGTGGAGTATGGGAAGGAAAGAAGGAAGTAGGTAAAGTGGAGTAGGGGCTGCAAGAGAAGAGAAAGAAAACAGTGGGGGAATAGGGTGCAAGGGAAAATGCGATACTCTCCTCTGGATCCCCTTCTTGGGTGTGTGTGTATATATACAACTGAATGTATGAGGTGTCTTCCTTGGGAAGCCTTTTGTTTGGAGTAGTGAATGTTCTAGCCATGTTCTTTGATTTGTCATGGGTCATTCACATGTACAAGTTGCTACTTGAACCAGGTATGAACTAGCCTGAATGTTCAGGAAGCAGTATTTTGTACCAAACGCTTTAGTGCATGCCCTATTTCTCTTATTCACTCAGCATTTGCCTTCCATCAAGTCACTCATATAGCAGATCCCTATGACCCAAATAAGCAAAAGAAGACAATGATCAAGCCAGGCAAAAGGCATGTCTTGACATTATTAGCTGAGACCCTGTTGCCAGGGATAAGCTTCAGGGAGCAATTGCAGCTTGTTTCCCTTGCTGCAGCTGCCTATTCCTTTTACAGAGCAGAGAGTCCATTTAGGCTCACTGGAGTCTCTTCCATCCACTGTAAATGAAAATATAGTCAGAGCTTGAATGAAGGTCATTATCCCCTGAAATCCTTAGGCAGCAAATTGAAAGGGCATAGCAGTAATTCAGATATAAATGGGGTAAGGGGCGAATTCTGCAAAGAGCTGAGCATCTGCTCACAAGATGCTAAGAGCTTCCAGCTTTTATGTACCTCAGCAGAGGCTGTGGAAATGTACCAAATAAGCTTACTTCCTCACTGGGTTGGTGCCTCCCTCATGTGACGTTCACAGAAATGTATTACATGCTGGGCAGAATTTCCGTACCAGTCATTTAATGCTGAAAAGGTTGATTCTCAAATGAGACTGAAAGACCTCTAGACTTCCAAAATAAATGTTTATGAAATGACATGCATGTAGTAGGTGGAGGAGAGGGCTACTTGGGAGGATGGACATGAGTGGGAAGGGGACAGTGGCTGTTGAGCAGAAAGAGAAGAACTGTGGCCCAAGCCTTACCTGAAGCTCTTGTGCTGGTCCCAGAAGTGTGGGACCTTTCAGTGATTACTCAGGGTTGAGGGTGGGTTGGCACTGTACATATATCCAGAAAAACTCCTTTTAAAAAAAGGCACAGTTGTGTTCCCAGGCTGAATTTCTCAAGGCTATGTACTTGTTGCTCTCTTGTGAGCAAGCCGATGAGACAGGTTAGGCTGAGGAAGGTCAACCAGTGAGCTGCTTACCTGAGCAAGGATTTGAAAGTGAGTTTCTCCTCTGCCAGGCAGAAATCTAAATAACACTTTTGTGAGAGTAAGCCCAATTCAATAAAAAGGCCTTATTTGCTGAGTAAGGAATTGCCTCTTCTCTTGGTGGTGTGCCTATTTAACTGTCTGAGCATCAAGTTTTTGTTACGTGCAAAACTAATGCCATCATGTTTTCTGCCTCCCTGAGCTAACAACTGTGGTATACGGAAGGGAAAAAAAGAGTTGGCCTTTCCATTGTTGTAACCAAGTTTGTTTCTGTACCATAGACTTTGGTGGTGATAGACAGGTGGAATCCCTAGTTACATCTCTTGCATCATCATTTTAAGGCTCTCCAAAGCAATATGTCACTGTATATCTGTTGCTGGAATGCAGCAGGGTAGGGGTAGAGTTGCTGCCTTCATGACCTACATATGTGCTTTCCAGAGACCGTTGTGGGTTTGGACACATCAAGGGCATTGTTGAAGGGTTGCTGGGATCTGAAGGCCAAACAGGGCCGTAGCTAGGATTTTTTTGGGTGGAGGGGCTTTTTTAAAATTCAAAGGCACCTGAATTTTTTAAAGCCCCCTCCCACCTAAAATATCTATGCACCCCACATCTTCCCCCCTGGTTACTGCCCCCGCCAGCCATTCAAATTATGCAGGAGGGCTGGCAGAAGCAGCCAGCCAGCCTCCCTACACCATTTAAAGACTCCACTGACCAGCAGGTCAGTGGGGTCTTTAAATCACATGGGGTAGCTGCTTCTGCTAGCCCATCAGTGTAATTTGAATCACTGGCAGTGGCGGCCTTCAAGCCACAGCAGAGGGAAGGCTGCAGCCTTCGCTCTCCACTGCTACTGAGTCTTGCGGGCTGCCCCCACCCACAATCCAAATCACATGGGAGAGGTGGCAGAAGCAGCCACATGCCTCCCCATGCAATTTGGATCATGGGGAAGGAGGCCCTGGCTGCCAGTTGAGGGACCCAAGTAAGGGGGCCCTGCCCAGAAGTTGGGAGCAGGGCCCCCACAGGTCCCCCTGTGGCTATGGGTCTGTGGCCAAACATAATATCGCTGCCAACCTCTGACCTGCTATTCTGCTGTTTGCCACCTGTCCTTCCCTAGGAAGACAATGTGAGAGCCAGTGTGGTGTAAAGTAGTGGACTACAGTCCTGGGTAACACAGTTTTGAATCCCCATTTCTACCATGGATGCTCAGTGGGTGACTTTGAGCCCATCAAAAACTCTTAGCTTGGCCTACCTCACAGGGCTGTTGTGAGAAATTTGGAGGAGAGAATAATAATGTTCTAAGCTGCTTTGAGTCCCAGCTGTGGAGAGGGAAGCAGGAGTCAATAAATGCAAATGTAGGAGGGGCTTAGACAGTACAAACACTTGGCTACGCAGTAAGCATATAATTGTCTGTCACAGCTGTATCCCCCACTTCCTCTAAGTTGCTCAAGGTGGTGTGCATAATTTGCCCCCTCATTTTATTCTCATGAAAATCCATTCAGTTGTAGGGTAGGTTTGGCTGAGCAGGAATGTTGCTGCTGGTACCCACTTGGTCCCTTTTTGCTACCTAGAGCAGGAACGGGAAGTATGTGGTGCATCCTCATGGGCAGTGTTCCACATATACACATGTATATCACATATTTCCCTGCTCTTGCTCTGGGGAGAAGGAGGAGACAGCAGCAGCTTCTTGATAGTATTGGAGCCAGGAACCTGTGCTTCCCATTCCCTACCCAGAGGAAAGTGGGAGAGAATGCTATAAGCTTCTTTGAGTCCTCATTGGGAAGAAAATTGAGTGAGGGGAATGGACCAGAGCTCAATGTCTGAGCATCTAGGTTTCAGGTTCAATCCCTGACATCTGCAGTTAAAAGAATCAGGTAATAGGCGATGGGAATAACCTCCTGAAGAGTTGGTGCCAGTCTGTGTAGACAGTCCTGACCTTGATGGACCAAGGGTCTGATTCAATATAAGGCAGCTTCATATGTTCATGTGAAATATAAAGAGTTAAGTCAATAAAATATAAGCACCTAGCAACAGCGGAGTCTCAAGCAAGGACTTGCACATACCCCATACTTCACAACAGAAGTCAATCATACATTCAAACGCATCCAGTGCTGAAAGTTTGAGCGATGTATGAATCAGCCATAAGTTACAGTGGTAAAGCACTTATCCATTAATGAAGGAGACAGGCTTAAGGCAGTTATACATGTGCACACAAACCCTACAGCCTGTTCTTTTCTACCTCTTTCCTCATATTTATAATTGGCAATTTTTGTGGGGAGAATCAATATTTTATTAGGGAAAGAGATGGAGTAATTTTTGCTTATGGCATGTTAATGCACAGGGCTGCAGCCTACACTGTTAGGAATAATTAACTTTTTTGCTACTTACCTTTAGTGAACGAATTAATCTTTAATGTTAACTGGGGATTCCATAAAGAAACTCTAGTTAACTTGCTCAACATTTAAAAGAGAGGCGGTTAAGAAAAGGTGATGGGCGGTGGGGATTAGGAAGAAGAAAAGTTGGGCAAAAGGGGATGAAAAGGATCTGTGCTGATAGCCCAGGGGGAAGTTACATGTAGCAATTATGCATTGGCAAATACAGCAATTTTCATGAGGGGTGGATTGCCTAGATCTGATCAGAAACAGGTCAGATATAGAACATCTTTCTTTTCACTATATTCAGAATCAGCCCCAGGAGCTGTATACTATGGAGGAATAGATCCAGGTGGGCAGCTATGTTGGTCTGAAGCAGTAGCACAAAGAAATACATGTTCTTTTGGTTTACCTAGACTTGCAGCAACACCAGTTGGCAGGCAACTTTTATTACCTTTTATGGCTATCCAGACCAAATGGCCTTCTAATTTATTACACTGTTTGCCATGTGATCCTAGCATTATATCAGTTTGCACTCTTAACCCACCAAGTACATGTATTTCAGCCCACTGTGCCTTATCCCCTCTGAAGAAGTATGCCTGCATATGAAAGCTTACATTCTGAATAAAACTTTGTTGGTCTTAAAGGTGAAATTTGACTCCTACTTTATTCTACTATGGAGGAATGTTACCAGTACTCAGTCTTGTCTCACTATCCCTTCTGTCCATCCCAGGGTAGTGCTGTAGCTGTGGCTCAGAGACTGATCATCTGCTGTGCATGTGGAAAGTTCCAGGTTTCTAATTAACAAAACCATGCAGTGGGACTAGATTAAAGAACTGGAAACAATGCAATCCCTGCTCCCTGCCCCTGTCAAAACAACAAAACAGTCAATTTAGGCAAAGAACTGTCAAGGCAGCAAAACTGTCTAAAGTTTGAATGCAAAGAAGGTTACAAAGGTAGAAGACATTGAACTGAAGTGAAAACAAGGGGATGATACTTCCAGTAAGCACTGCAATAATAATACTATCTGTTGGGGCCAAGCTAGCCTTTGGCACAGGGGTGTCACCATTATTTTAAAGCCTAGAACTGGTGATTTGAAAATGGTGTGAGGGTCCAACACTAATCAGCCCATAGTTTAGCCAGACAAGGTGCTCTTGTCCCTCCCTGCAACAGCTGTGACCCCTGCATCCCTTCTGGTACTTGAAAAAGCATGGTGAGGCAAACATGATCACCACACTGTGGGCCCTATCAGAACAGGCCCCCACAACATTTTTATTTAGCCAATTTTAGCCTTTAAAATGGCAGCAGCATCCTTATAGTTGACACAAGGACATTGTCATGTCTGGTTTGGTTCACATAGAAGCAACCTTATAGAGGCAATCCATTATACTATAGTTCTGAGCCCTTTGTAAGAATGCCTTCATGAACATTTCTGTTTTACGCATTCTGTGAAATGTCAGAAGTGTGTGTGTGTGGTGGTCGTGGGGGCTTCCTGATCGCTTCAGGCAGGCCAAGTGATATGAAAGCCTGAGATCCTGGAGAGTAATTCCCCAGCAGAGCAATAGCAGTGCTGATCTTGATAGACAAGTAGTCTGACACAGTGTGAGGCTGCTTCATGTGTTCGTACATGTTCAGGAGCATGCTTTTTAAACTTTATTGTGTGGTACTTAGCTTTGAACGCACTTTAATTATGAATTGGTGGTGTCTACCTCAATTCTGACTGACTGTCCCAATGCTGAGGTGAGTATACTTGATAGCACACTGTAATACTCTGCCAACAGAAGAGATGAAGGGCCATTTCCTTAAGATACCTTCAGACCAGCGCTTCTGCAACTGCATTTTGGCAGAACTCGGTTTATTATCCCACGCCTTCTTTTGCTGCCCAAAGTATGTAGCATCTCAAGAGAGATTTCTCAGAAAATGGATATTGAAATATTTAACCATTCCTGATACCCAGCGAGTTCAATTACTCCTGAGTAGCTTCTGTGAAAATGATGTTGATGTGGCAAATTTGTTTTATTGTGATTCTTAACTCTTAGTTTTTAAAAAAAAAAACAAATTCGTGTATAGCCTGTAGGCTGTTAAACCTAATAAACTTGAATTGGTGGTATTCCTAATAGTTGATTATGCCCAAAGTAATTCTACCACCAACTGTAGTCTCATTCAACATCAGGCTGTATAAAGTTTCTTTCTACTTGCCTTCTTCACAAGTCTTCCTTTCTCAGAATTTTTCTTTTTTTAGTTATGATCAAGCCACCTCTTTGCCATCTCAAATGGTATTTGGGTTGTTAATTATGTGCTTTCCCCATGAATGATCATGAAAAGATCATTTTTATTTTCAACGTGTTCTAAATGAGCTTGTAATATTTTGATGCCTGTGCATTTTTGCAATGCCACTTGAGAACTGTAGCGTTGGGGGAGAGTCTGTGGCTGCACATCACTGAAGTGGCTGTGTGAGGATGATTAGACTGCTGAACTGCAAGTAAAGCTGGACTATTATTTTGGACTACAGTGCCTTTTAAAAACTCTCAAATCCATTTGAGCGCTCAAGAAGGTAAGGATAATTTTCATTGAGGTTAAAAGCTTTAACAAAAAAATGGTTACTCAGGTTGCAATCCTTAGAACATTTTTTCTCAGAGTAAACACTATTGCATAAAGTGGAATATCTGAGTATATCCCTGCAGGGAGCAGGGATTGCATTGTTTCCAGTTCTTTAAGAATAGAGGCTAGGGTGAGCCTACTTTCAATCACCACTTGGCTTAATCTCAGCCATTGCCCCACGAATATCACATCGTTGATTTTAAAGGATAGTTATTGTTCCTCTTGGGTTAGAGCCATCCATCAGAAATTGTCTACGCTTGGCTTTTCACCTGAATCTCTCTAGATAATGGCCCTGGATCAAGCCAGGGCCATAGTCAAACAGAGACTACAAGACATTAAGAGACAGAATGATATTGCCAAGGTCCCGGATTATCTAGCTCCCCCTCAAAGGAGATATGTGTTAGCTCCAGCCCCCTATCTCTCAACTCTAACAATACCATCCCACAGAAGGGCCTTTTCTATGGCCCATTGTAATATGGCCCATTGTAATATGAATATGTGTGTTTGATGTGTTGGTATGTTTGTGGAAGAGCACCTCATTTCGTTGCTCTCTTTTTGTTGAGAACAATGACAATAAATTCATCTATCTATCTATCATTGTAATATCTTTTCTTCAGCAGTCATTGAGGGCCGCTTTAGAAAGGTGCCTATGGCTGAGCGAGTTTGTCCTTGTGATGCAGATAAAGTTGAAACGATTGACCATGTTTTGTTTGGGTGTGGCCTATACCCTGGCATACGAGCCAGGTACATTTATTCTTTGTTGGAGGGATGTCTCGGGTTTTCTGATTTCAAAATCAGAAATATTCTGTTATCAGATTTTAACCCCCAATTCACAATTAATTGTGCCAAATTTATGGCAGCAGCTAGGAGAATTCGTGAGGATTATGTAAAGAAGGGGTCCTGAACTGACTGTTTTATTGAATATTTCCAAGCTTGTATTTTATCTTTTCTTAAATGCCTGAGTACTCTGTATACCATCACAAATGCTACTGAAACTGATATAAATACAGAGACCATGCATAAAGTTGCCAAATTTTGTTCCCATGCAATCAAATTGCATTTTATGGTTCTTACAAGTTAATGTTGAGGTAACATTGTAATTTTAACCAGTGTACTCTAGTTAATATTTTTTCTGGAGCTGTATAATTTTAAAACCTTTTATTATATGTACTATATTTATTAAGCTAGAAGATGTTTGACCACTACTATATTAATTGTCATATCTCATTATTCATACTAATGTCCTATATTTTATTTTCACATTTATTTTTAAAATATCTTATGTTTTACCTATTTAGGTCCATCTTGATTTTTACAATTTTTATGTGGTTGTTGTTGGCCTGCATTGTGCTGTGTATTTGGTCATGGACCGTAATAAAGCAAACTGAACTGAGTAGACTTGCTTAGGATTACTTCCTTAGCTCAGCAGCCATGGGATGGGGGAGGGAGAATTTAAGGTTATAACCCTTCCACCTGTGTAGTTTTCCCAATAGAAGTTGAATTCTGAGCTGCTATGAATCCTTAAATTATCACTAAAATTACTCAAATCTTAATCTTATTTTAACTCACATAAACTTACTATATAAACTCAGCTACTTATATTTCACTACTAAAACAGTAATCACAGTCCTTTTTCTCTTTTAGAGTTCAGTTAATATTATCAAAAACCACTAAACGTCTCTTCACCTTCCATTGCATCTCCACATAGTTTTGAAATTTATTCCAATCTTCTTTAAAGTTCTCCAAATTATATTCTTTTAAGATTCTAGTAAATTTGTCCATTTCACTCCAGTTAAGAACCTTTAAGACCCAGTCCCACTTATCAGGTATTTTGTCTTGCTTCCACATTTGCGCATACAATGTTCTTGCAGCTGAAAGCAAATACCACAACAATGTCCTATCTTGCTTCGGGAAGCTTTCTATTTGTAATCCCACCAAAAAAACATCCAGTGCTCTCTTGACGTTATAACCCAAGATTTTCGATATCTCTTGTTGAATCATAGACCAAAATTGTTTTGCCTTCTCACAAGTCCACCATATGTGGTAAAAAGAACCTTGCTGTTTTTTACACTTCCAACACCTATCCGAAACGTTATTGTTCATTTTTGCTAGTTTTTTAGGTGTCATGTACCATCTAAACAGCATTTTAAAACAGTTCTCTTTTATGTTATAGCACGTTGATATTTTCATAGAGTTCTTCCATAGGTGTTCCCATGTCTCCATTTGTATTTCTTTGTTAAAATTTATTGCCCACTTAATCATTTGAGGTTTTACCACCTTCTCTTCTGTAGACCATTTCAGTAATAGCTTGATCCTTGAAATCAATTTTTCATTTTCACCCAACAGTACTTTCTCCATTTCTGTTTTTCACGTCTTATACCTGTACTCCTGATATCTTTCTCTACCAAGCTTTTAATTTGTAAAAATTGAAATCAATCAAAATTATCTTTTAGCCACTGACTTCATTTCTATTTTGCCTCCATGAAATTTTAGCAGTTGCTCATAGGTAACTCATTTCTCTTCCTGTGAACTTTGAGACAGCTTTATGACTTCAGTTGGCACTATCCAAAGCGGTTTCCTCTCATCACCATATTTACTATATTTTTTCCAGGTATTCAACAAAGTCCTCCTTATATAATGGTGTGAAAAAAAACCATCCAACTTTTCCTTCCCATAGTACATATACGCATGCCAACCAAAAACATTTCCATGGCCTTCTAATATCAATAGCTTTTTGTTAATCAAAGTCATCCAGTCCTTAATCCAAACCAAACAAACTGCATCATGGTATAACAATAAATCAGGTACTTGAAAGCCTCCTCTTTCTTTCGCATCTGTCAGAATTTTCATCTTAATTCTTGGTTTTTTACCCGCCCAAATAAATTCTGAAATCTTTCTTTGCCAGAGATGGAATTGTTTCTTATCTTTCACTATTGGAATAGTCTGAAAGAAAAACATAATTCTTGGTAGAACATTCATTTTAATTACAGATATCCTCCCCAACATGGATAAGTTCAATTTATTCCACTTTAGCATATCCCCTTCAATTTTATGCCAGAGCTTTTCATAATTGTTCTTGTATAGATCAATGTTCCTCATTGTAATCTCCACACCCAAATACTTTACTTTTGACACAACTTCACAACCAGTAGCATTTTGTAACTCCTTCTGTTTACATGATGACAAATTTTTACTAAGGATTTTAGATTTTTCATTATTAATATAGAAGCCTGCTAGCTCACCAAACTCTTTAATTTTTTTCAACAACAAAGGTGTTACTTGTAATGGATTTTCATTGATAAACATCATGTCATCCACAAATGCTCTATATTTGTAGGAAAAACCTTTCAACTTTAGACCCTCTATCCCAATATCTTCATCAATTTGAGTCAGTAAGACCTCTAGGGTCATTATATAAGCTGATTATCATTTGTTCAGTCAAATCATCATTCACACAAAGTTTGGCTTGTTGTTCTGTATAAATTGCTTTAATCATCATAAAATCGTCTCCTAATTCCATTTTTTCCATCACTGCAAACATAAAATCCCAATTAAGATTATCAAAGGCTTTTTCTGCATCTGCAAAAAATAAAGCCACCTCTTTTTCTGTGTGTTTTTTATAGTACTCTACAATGTCTATTACTGTTCTAATATTATCTCTTATTTGCCTTCTGGGGAGAAATCCTGCTTGTTCCTGTTGAATAGAAATGTTCAAATGCTATTTGAGTCATTCTGCTAGAATTCTAGCAAATATTTTATAATCATTATTCAGTAGTGAGATCGATCTACAATTTTTAACATTCGTGGAATCTTTCCTCTTTTGGTATAAGTGAAATTACAGCTTCTTTCCATGTATTTGGTACCCTCCCCTCTTGCCTGATACAGTTCACCAATTTTTGAAGTTTGGGTACTAATACTTCTGTCAAAACTTTATAAAATTTTGCTGAAAAACCGTCAGGACTTGGAGCTTTACCTACTTTTATTGAACAAATTGCTGCTTTAATTTCTATTTTCTCAATTGAATCATTCAGAATTTTTTCCATGCTTTCACTTAAAGGTTTCACTTTTATTCTGTGCTAATAGGCCTCAATTTTTTCTTTATTCACTTTTTGGCCTTTAAATAATTTGGCATAAAATTTGTAGAATTCCCTTTTAATTCTGGCTTGATCTAAAATTTCTTTACCATCTGAAATAATTTTATTTATAAATTTCTTCTCTCTTTTCTTCTTTAATTGCCAGGCCAGATACTTCCCTGGTTTGTTAGCACCTTCAAAAGACTTCTGCTGCAAACTTTTTAAGTTCCACTCCACTTCATTATTCAATAGGTGTCTAAATTGGTTCTGTAGAATTGTAATCTCTCGCAATATTTTTTTCTTTCCCGGTCTTTTCTTCAGGTCATTTTCTTTTCTGCCTATTTCTATTTGTAAGTCCTTCATTTGTTTTTCGTTAGCTCTTTTACCTTTATTATTCAGTGAAATTAGTATTCCTCTCATAACAGCTTTGTATGCTTCCCATACGGCCTGAATTTTAACATCTTGATTTTCATTCATTTGGAAGAAAGCTTTAGTTTCTTTTTCCAGAGATTTCACTACTTCAACCTTTTGTAGCAAATCTTCATTTAGCCTCCATCTTCTACACTTTTTCACTCCTTTTGCTAACCACAGTAATGGATTGTGGTCTGCACCTATTTTCAGAAGAATCTCTATTTTATTAGTAATAAGTCCCAGGTCCTTCGTAGACGAATATAGGAATGGGAGCCAAGATATTAAAATATTTAGCGATAGTCCTCCAAAAAAATATGGACAAAATGATAAAGGAGAACTATGGTAAAATATGGAAGAAAATAGAGAGGGATATGAATAATTGGAATCATAAAATACTAGGGATATCATCTAGAATAAGATCTCTTAAAATGTTCATGATACCAAAGTTAATGTATTTATTCCAAACGTTACCCTTAGGTTTGAGGAAAAATCAAATTGAACAATGGAATAAAGCAATCAAAGTGTGGATTTTTAATAATAAAAACAGTAGGTTTCATAAGAGAATTCTATACAACCTTAAATCAGAATTAGGTTGGGGAATCCCAAATTTAAGTAAATATTATGAGGCCTTCCAACTAAGAGCATTACTTGATTTGAGTGAGGATAAGGTACAGAAGTGGATTAATTTCGAGAATGCGGTCAACAGTGGCATTGGAAGATTTGGATTTTTTTCCACAGTGTCGACAAAAGATCTAAAATTAGCTATAGGGCCCAGAAGAGCAGCATTAGAAACCTGGATGAAATGGTACCCACAGTGGCTAGGGAAGGTTTCAAGGTGGAGCCCCCTAGAAGCTATTGTTAAGGAGGTGCATGCTATAAAATGGTGGGAAAGGCTTAAAAACAAAGGCTATTTTAGAGTGGACGATATGTTTAGGGGTGGTAAGCTAAAACCCTTACAGGAAATTATAGAAGATTTAGGTAATCAATACTGGTTAAACATAGCAGGCTTGCATAAGAGAGTTAAGATGATCAGTGAAAAGGGAGAGCTTTGGTTAGACACTCCAATGGAAGAGATATATAAGGTAATGGCCAAACAAAGGAAGGGTCTAGTGGGGTTATTATAGAGAAAAATGATTTCAAATAAAGATAAAATAATAGTACATTTACAAAAGATTTGGAGTCATGAAGGTCAGTTAACAGAGGGGTTGGCTGGGAAAATCTTGGATGGTCTAGAAAGGATTAAAGTAACCAAATTTAAAGAACTGGAATATAAATTTTTCACAAAATGGTACAAAACTCCCGCACAAATAGCCAATATATTCCCAGGAGTGAGCTCCAAGTGCTGGCATTGCAAACAATTTAAGGGTTGGTTTGCACATATGTGGTGGGAGTGTGAAGAGGTAAAACCCTTTTGGGGGGAAATTATTCAATTTATTAGAAAAGTCTGCAATGTACCATTAACCATTGGCTTTAATATGATGTTGTTAAGCATAATAGGAAGTCCGGCACTAAGTAGACCCATGCAAAACCTTGTCAAGGCAATGATACTAGCGGGGAAGGCGGTCATCGCCTTGGGGTGGAAAGATAAAAGTAAATGGTCAATAGAAAGCTGGCACAGCTATTTGTTTGATTACATACAGTCTGACATCGTGGCAACAATCAACAAGGATTCCACGTGGGAAGATAAAGTCAAGGAAATCGAGACCAGATGGAACCCTTATTTAGAGTGGATCTCAGGAGAAGCAAGGAAGGACATTCAGTGGAAGATCAGGACTCTGTGCCCTTGGCTGAGGGGAAAAGACTAAAAGAAGATGGGGAGGGTTGGGGGGGGGCGAGGGTTATTTGTAATTTCAACATCCATATGCTGTAATGGCCAATTGTACTAAAGTCAATAAAACATAAAAAAATATTTATTAAAAAAAAATAAAATAAAATAAAAGACCACTCCCTTTTTTATCTTTTGCTAGCGAGAAAAATTCTTCTCCCAAAGCTTTGTTCCATAAAAAATTGTAATCCAATTGCTTAATATGTACTTCTTGTAGACAAATTATATTACATTTCCGCTTTTTAATCCAATGAAAAATTGCCTTTCTTTTTTGAGATGAGTTAAGTCCATTTACATTCCAAGAGATTAATTTGTAATCCATAATGGTTTTTACAATTATTCTGTGCCCTCGAAATCTTTATTGCCACCAAAAATTCATTCATACCTTGGGTGTCCACTATTGTTTTTCTCAATCTATTATACTCAAAGCTGAGACCTTCAGGTAAAATCCATCTATATCTTATGCCCTTCTCTCTTAGCTTGTCAGTTTCTTGAATTCCTTTCTGTCACTGATGACCTTTCTCAGCAATTCCTTCATGATTCTCACTCTGCTTTCCTCCACAACCATTGGGCTACTAAACTGCTTGGTTAAGATCCTTCCCATCACATCCCTTGTAGTAAATTTCACTACCACGTCCCTGGGTAGCTTGCGCTTTCTGGCAAATTCTGAGTTGACCATATATATATATATATATATATATATATATATATATATATATATATATATATAGTCACACATATGTTCCACCTCAAGTGGGTCTTACATATGTTCCACCTCAAGTGGGTCTTCTTCCAGAAATTCAGCCAAAATTGTAGCCATATACTTCTTCAAATCCTCTTGGTCAGCCTCTGGCACTCCCCTTAGACGAATCATATTCTCCATCAACTTACAGTCTTGCAATATTGCTTTATCCTGCAATTTCTTGATAGTAGCATCTTGGTCTTTTATTTTAACTTCAATCTCTTCAGGTTTTTTTTGCTCTTGCTTGAGACTCTTTTTTAAGTTCCTCAATCTCCTTAAATTCTTTCTTTACTTTTTCAGCACTAGAGTTGATTTCTTTGGTTATTTCTTTAGTTAATTTCTTTTCACTGCCCGTTATTAATTCCTTCATTGCCTTTAATAATCTTGTTTCCATAGCGTCCAATTGTTCTTGGACTTATTTAGACATTTTCCCTTCTCCCACTGAGGCTGCTCTTAAATGTGTAACTCTAGATCCCAGCTTCTGATCAGACATTACTGTCTGCCCATTGCTTATAATGGTATCTTGGTCTCACCAATCCACAATCCAATGGTTGCACTCAATAGATTGGAGCCTGCCCTTTCCAGCAAGGCCAAAATCGCCGTCCTAGGAGCCTCCTAGCTCCAGATATTAATTTTTAAAGTTCTTAAATCCCCCAAAATGGCGGCCGCGATGTTTTCAAGCCTCTGTTTTAAAAAGTTTTCTCTGTGAGAGACAGGTCAGCTCACCATGTTCCAACCCCGGAAGCCTGGGTAAGGTTGTTGTTGAGTGTGCACTGGCAATAGGTACACACTGGTCTGATGAAGTGCAAAAACAGGGCATCAGTTTGAAACAGTGTTTTGTTACCAGTTACAAATACAGTCAAGAGTTTTAGGGTCAAGGGTGCCTGACTCATAATAAACAAATTTTGTAAGCAGCAGAAATTTATATTGCAAGGCTGTTATTTGTGAACCTCACCACCATGACAAGTTCTTGTATGAGTGGAAACCTGCCATTTCTGAAACTTGGTTATGACTGTTTAAATATTTATTGAACAATCACTGATCATAAAGGTGTTTTTTGTCTAAAAAAAAAGACTTCTGACTGAGCTTTCAGTGTGAATGAAACCCAAACATTTCTAAAGCCAAATACTGTCATGTCCTCTGATTATATCATCTGCTTTCTTGTTTCTAAATCAACAACCACTCCTAACTAGAAGGCTAACAAACCACACAGTCTGAAATTGTAGATTTTTGTGCTCTGCTTGCCAAATTAGCATACAGCTGAACTACATATTGTTTTAAACAAGAGTCCTGTGATGCAGAGGTTCCTGAGGATTTGATTAATTTTATCTTAAATTTCAGAAAGAAAAGTCTTTTAGGCTTGACATGATCTATTGTCCCTCAAAGCCAGCTTTGATAGAAGCAGTGTAACAGCTCCACTGCTGCATGGCAAAGATGCCCATACCTTGCAATTATAAGGCCAGCTATGGGCAACATCAAACTTAAAAAAAAAAAAAGATTGTGAATGTGATTTAAAAATATGAAGGCAGTCAACACTCTGAATTTCAGATGATTCTTGTGACCAGGCATATGGGTGAGGGACTTTCTTGGTGTTAGTATTTGGATTGAAAGCTGCTCCCTAATCTTCTGTGCAATATTCTTTAACTTGGTTCAAAATTTCCCCTAATGGAAAGCATTTTTGTTAATGGAATGGGACTTCTTCCCCTCTCTTATCCTGCTTCAGCCAAAAATTCTTTCCCAAGTGATGCTCCTGGAGAACAAGGAACTCTCTGGAACCACATGAAGGTGAATTGGGTATGTACAGCAGGATGGGGAGGTAGCAAAAATTGCCTTCCTTCTGTTGACAGAATTTACCAAAGTATTGAAGTCTTAAATTTATTTTCACCAACCATTGACATAATAGAATCTAGGAACAAATGAGAACTGTGGATGCTTTTGTTGCAGTCATAAAAATAATTATTTAAGAAAAGCAGTACAGGATACTGACAGTGCTAAAGAACAGGACACCAACTGTTATTTGCTGATTAAAACTCAACATTTCAAAGAAAACTGATCAGATCTTCACCCAGAAATATCTGGGGAAGAAATTTATTTCTAGCTGAGATGGTTTGAGTCTCAGAGAGAAAAGTGGACTACTGCCAAAGCAAATTACCGTATTTTTCTCACCATAAGGCGCTCCGGAGGATAGGACGCACCTTCCTCCTGGGGGGCGATCTGCTGCCTCTTCCTCCGATCCGGCGCTTCCCCCGCACTGCCTGCCTGGCTTCATCTTCTTCAGGCAAGCGCTGGGATTACTCCACGTGGCCCCACCGCAAACCCAGTGCTTCGCAAGCGCCGGCTGCGAAGGGGGCAGCGTGCTTCCTCCTTGCCTTTGTGCCTGGCTTCAGCTGTGATGTTTAAAGCAAGCGCCGGATCGGAGGAAGAGGCAGCAGATCGCCCCCCCCCCCTGAAGGTACATACCTTCGGACCATAAGATGCACACACTTTTCCCCCCCACTTTTTTTTTGGGGGGGGGGGTGCGTCTTATGGTCCGAAAAATACGGTATATGCATGGAACCTTTCAAGAATCAGGATGAGATCCTCAGTTTCTCCTTTCCTACAGATGCAAAATTGGGTAGCATAAGGAGTATTAGTAAGTCTGTAATCCAAAACCTGCAATGAATATAAAGTTAAATCTTATCATCTAAAGGCCTTTTCTAGGTAGTAGTAACTGAATTCATCCAGGTAATTTTCAGGTTCCTGTTGATATTTGAACATAACACACCATGGGGCAATTGTATTGTTCCTGTCGCTGTGTCACCTGATGGAAATATCAAACTCTTGGTTTAAATTCTGCCTTTACCAGATCTGTCTTCAATGTTGGGGAACAGGAAAATCCATAGCATTCCAAGATCTGAGGTACACTCTAATGCCAAGTTGTTTGGTGAAAGGAAGGAAGACACATTTGTTCCTTTAAAAATACTTTGGGTGGTCCGCTTTTTAGTACTGGAAAAAGTTTTATTCAATAGTTTAAAAGGTACACATTTAATTTGTACCTATGGCTATAAGACTGGCTTCTGCCCCCCCCCCCCCCCCCACCACCAAAAAAAATGCTGCTGCAGTACTCTGGGGAATTTGGAATGAAGTCTGCCTCCTAATCTATAATGCAATGAAATGAGAGGGAGAAAAGAAATGAGATAATTGGCATCCCTGATTAGTCTCTCCTTCATCATGAACTCTATAAAGCAGTTGCCTAATTGAATGGCTGCCCTCTTTAGCTCACTTCTTACTAGGATATGAACATACAAATTGGATATTGAGAAGACCAAAGTTAGGTAAAGTTGCACTCCTTTTCATACTTTTTAGGGGAAAAGTAATTATCGTGTCCTAAGAAGTACTGCCAAAGACCTCATCTAGAGCCAACAATCAAAGGCACAAAACTTCCAGTGGACAGAAGAGTGCAGCATATATATGACCAATGCCATGTGGCAAATTTATGTTCTGTTAAGCAATGAGGAAAAAGTGCAATCAGAAAGGAACCTTTGGGATTATAATTTGATTGGGGGGGGAGGAACTAAGGACCTCTGAAAGAGAAATCTCAGCACCCTCACCAAACTACAACTAGGAGTCTCTGGAAGAGACAATGATGGTCATAGACAGGTCCAAAAGGATCCCTGTAGGTTTGATGTGTGTATTAAGAATGCTTAAAATCTTTTAATGGTGCCGGGAAACTATTTAAGTGGCAATTTTCCCTTTCTTTTTGATCTGCATTCATGTGGATTTGGAGTCCTGTCATTCAAATATTTGGGCATTCATTTGAGTGTGCAAAATGTTGCTGTTAATCTAGTCATTGGTTTGTTGCTGAGCCTGCCTTGTTTCATTCCTTATACTCCACTAAATCACATTCCTCCCTTTCAGCAAACACCAATTTGTGCTTCTGGAGGTGTCAGTCATCAAGCAAACCTCCAGCCCCCACCCCTGTGGCCCCCAGAGCAGATGTCTCTCCTGGTTTGTCAGCATTGGAATGGCTGTCAGGGACCTGCATTATTTATCTGCTCTGTAACATTTACTGGGATTTAGTGTTTAATAACTGTCACTCCAATATATCTTTACCTAATCCCTTCAGATCTGTCGCTGAAGCAGTTTTAAATATTTAGCAACACAGTTTGTGTGTTCACTGTTAGGGTTGCAATTTTCTTGTAATTAAAGATTTACAAGACACTGCTCAAGATTTAGAAAGGATTGGTAAAGATCAAAGCTGTTTCTGCATTAAGACTGGAAATCACCAGTGTTTATGTGGAGCCACCACCATCTCCCTGTTTATGTAGTGGCACACATTTGGCAGCAGCCCGCCATTCTTTTTTCCCTTTCCATTTACACTCTCACATTACATTCCATTTAAAAGAAAAAGCATAACAAAAAGTGACAATAGAATGGCAGAAGATATTACTGTATAATGGCTCAGACCACTGGTTGATCTAGCCTAGTACAATCAAGTCTGAATGGCTTGGATTGAGGAAAACAAGTCTAGCACATAAGGGCATAGATCCACTGAGATATTTGCTGCATGTGTCATGGCAGAAGCCAATGCTAGTTTCACTCTTTACTGTACTCTGGTGGCTGAGTAGACTAAGAGCTTTTTCACATAGCCTATGTATTCCGGTATGGAAGCTGGTCAGTTACTGAACAGTAATGGGTTTCTGCTGGCATTTCAGACAGACTCGACTCAGTAACTGGCTGCTACCGGAATACTGTCACCTTTTCACACAGTCCCACGGCTGTCCCGGTAGTGAGGCATGCCTGAGTCGTTACTAACAAAGAGTAGCTTCTTCCAGTTTTCAACCGCTCCTTCCGGGTTGGAATCGGTATGGAGTGCTGTGTGAAATGTCCAGTATAATCTGGGAGCAGTTTTCGCGTCCTTTTTTGCCTATAGCGACGTATCACAGCAGCACCACCATAGGGATGCCTGGGCTCCATTGAGATGTCAGAGATCGCCACCGCTGAAACTTGGTAAGGGGGTGCCCCATTGGATACACAGTCCAAGCGGGAGATCAGGGCACCAGGCGTTGGTCTGTCACCTGTTGCTATCACTTGCATGCCAACACGGGAGTCAGGGGAATGTGATCGGTTTGGAGGTTTCTCTGAGGCACATTTTTTTTTTTGGGGGGGGGGACTGTTGCCACCTGGAGACAGGTTGCCCATAGGGCAGCAGGTTTCAGCGGGAGAACAGACCAACAGTGATTGGTGAGACAGATGTTGCTAACCTAGCCTGATGTGCACCCATCCATGCCCACAGGCTATTGGCTGGAAAGTGACTTGTGCCAAGCTGCAGCAGGTATAAATGTCAGGGGGGGAAGCCACAGATTTTTGTGGGTTGTAGTTGGTGAGCGGATTGTCTGGTTTAATAGGTTGGTGCGTGGTTTGTCAGGAATTGAGGAGGATGAGTGGGTCAAGAGGTGTAGTTTGGAGTGAGCAGGAGATTCTGGATCTCCTAGCAGTATGGGGAGATGATGAAATCCAAAAAGTCTCATTACTGTTGTGATGGAAACCATGACTATTACAACAATAGAACTAATACAACAATAGCCTTCCACACAAACTGTCTGTCTCACCAATCACTGTTGGTCTGTTCTCCCGCTGAAACCTGTTGCCCTATGGGCAACCCCTCTCCAGGTGGCAACAGCCCCGCCCCTGCAAAAAAATGTGCATCAGAGTCACTTACAAACCAATCTCATTCCCCTGATTCCTGTGTGGACATGGAAGTGATAGCAACAGGTGACAGACCAATGCCTGGTGCCCTGATCTCCTGCTTGAACTGTGTATCCAATGGGGCACCTGTTACCAAGTTTCAGCGGCAGCGATTTCTGACATCTCAATGGAGCCCAGGCATCCCTATGGTGGTGCTATTGTGAGACATCGCTATAGCGATCTTAGCCCGATGTCCCCCCCCCCACAAAAAAAGCCGGTGATCACACACCGACAGGCGAAAACGGCTGGCGCTGGTGGAAGCGAGATAAAAGCGGAACAGTGTGAAATGGCTCGGTTCAATCACGGAACCCTATCGGGAAAAAAAACATGTGTCTGAAAACTCCCATCCCTGTCTCAGATTACTGCAAGGCGGCACAATACCGATTTCCTTCCGGTTCCCACTGGTAAGTGTGAAAAGGCCCTAAGTGACAGAGTGATCAATCTCTTCATTTCCCATTAAGCTTGAATAAGAATTGGTTCAGCCTATACCTATTCAAGTGCAGAAAGCTGTGTAAATTATTGTTGGGTTGGTTCTTTTAAAAGAAATTGGGAGCTATTCCATAACTGGGAATGATTCTTAGTGACATCTTGAGATGTCAGATAAAGATTCTGCTTGAGTCTAATATGAATATTCCTATTGCTTTTAACACTGGCATGTGCAGACACAGTGAGACATATGACTCCTGATCAAACAACTTAATCAACTTTTCACACATACCCCACATATATGCCTTTGCATTCTATTGGCCTGTCCCTCTGGGTCCTCCATTTTCCCTCAGAGGCTGATGCTAGGCAACCATAGTATTCCAAACTTGGTTCTGTCAGTAAAGGATGGGAGAAGGAGGCCCTTTCCAGGCCTATTTTGGTCTTTGAGGGAGCAGCAGCTCCCCATGACAGCCAGTGTGACACAGCAGTTAGTACTTCAGAGCAGGGTCTGCCAGACCCAGGTTCTTTCTGTGGAAGCTGACTGGGTGATTTTGGACCAGTCACAGACTTTCAGCCTAACCTTCACAGGGTTGTTGTGCAGATCAAAAGGGCGAGAGAAGAATGATGTAAGCTGCTTTGGTCCCCACAGTGTCTATATGACTGTCATCATGCGCCCCCCCCCCCCCGCCATAATTATTCTTCCTTATCTCCATTCTGGACCATCACAGACATGAGGGCATACACACAAACACGTGGTGAGGGGAGGCTGCAGGGTGGGTGGGAAAACTACAAGGTTGGGGGGAGTAGTGGAGTGCCAAGGGTGGGAGGGTAGTTGAGAGGAAGGGGTAGGTGGGAAGACACCGTGTGTGTGGGATGTGTGTGTGAATGCTTTCATGTGGATGGGTGGGAAGACAGCAGGGTTCGAGTGGCACTCACCCAGAGCCTCTTTCTAGAGCCTGTTGTATTTTCCTTCACAACAGGCCTTTTCCCTAGTTCTATGATTGCACCCAGCTAGAATACCACATATTCCAGTATTCACCCACATGTGATAGCACCATAAGAAAGTGGTTCACATATACCTTGGTATGTGTGTGCATGTGAGTGAAAGGGGGAGCTAATTAAGGACCCATAACAGTCTAGAATCCTTATCTCCACCCACAGCCTGCAAAAACAAACCAGGAAGCTTCTCCCTACCATTTCTTTTTTCTCTGTAAAACACATCACATTCTAAGAGCTGTCTAGTTCCACTCAGGAGTTATAGAAGCTCTGTTGCCTGCATTTTATCCTATTATGACTACACCACTCTATAGCCTTCATGTCTCCTGACCTACCTTTTGTTGTATTACTAAACTCAGCATTCTGTACGGATACATTATGCCTGGAAAGGTCCCTTGGCACCACAACTCCTTCCTCCGGAGACAGGGTCAGCTCTGTAGTCTTGCTGGTGTTAGCAGATCATAAATGATTAAAATCCAGTTCTGGGCTAAACACCAGGTCAGGCCAAGGACTGGAGGGACTGGTCACATACTGCATCTGTTGTTACCAAGAGCTCAGGGGATGTGCCACCATGTTTTATTAATCATCTGCCTTGTCCTTTGAATCTATCAACTGAAATATTCACAGCATAATTCGCCTAACAAAGAATCCTGCATAATTGAACATGAATGTGTAACAGATGTGTCTGCAGGTCTTATTTCACTGCTTTTCTCCACTTCCATCTTTCTTTCTGTTTTGATGTTTTCTTTCCTAGCTTGTTCTATGCAACTGAGGATTTCAGTTTTGTACAAAAAGCCACAACTGCTGCTTCCAAGATTTCAGATTCCCAGACTGTCTGTGTTCAGATTTTGAGTGTTCCCTGGAGGATAGTTAACATGAAGAAGATTACTGTTAGGTTTGGTCTTCTAGGGCTGTAATCTTAAACACAGTTTCTAAGGTTTAAGGCCCACTGAGTTCAATGGGATTAAATATGCCTATCACATGTCAACAAGGAAATGTTGAGCATCTAGAACCACAGTTGGGATTCCAGGAATCAAATATGATGTAATTTCTGCAACACAGATTTTCAGTGCATGCTGCACAAAATCAAGGCAGATTATGCTTCTAGTTTTATAGATTAACAATGAACTAATGTAGAACTGGAGGCTGAACTAATTGCAAGAGCTTTAACCATGGGTTACAGAGAAGAAAGTCAACTAAAACACTCCTTTATACACAGGGCTAGCCCTCCCACTAGGCAAACTAGGGAGGTGGGGGGTGGCAAATTGGGCTCTCGCCCCCCCTCCAGTGCCCCAGGCAAACGCTTAGCTTGCCTCCCTCCCCCCTCCCCGCCGATAGCACCCTTTGGGCCACCGCCGTCCACCCTACCGCCCCCCTCAGGCACAGTGTCCCACCCGCCCTGCCCCCCCCCCGGTGCTCTGCTTGTCTGCCTGCTGCTGCTAAAAGCAGCGGCGCTCCACTCACTCCCTTCCCCCTGCTCGCTGGCTAAAAGTAAGTTTAGCCGGCTTCACAGCTCGCACCTGCGCATTTTGTCTCTTAACAAAATGTGCAGGCTAAGCTTATTTTTAGCCGGCAAGCCCCAGGGGAAAAGGAGTGAGCGGAGCGCCCGGGGGGGGGGGGGGTGCAGATAGGACACCACACGGGGGTGGGGAGGGGGCGCAGAGCTGCAGGGGGGCGCCAGGCAGTAAGTCTGCCTAGGGTGCCCCAGGGTGTTGGGCTGGCGCTGTTTATACAATGTGAGGCATAAATGTGGGGTATTTTTGGTATTACAAAACTTGTATGAAAAATTCCAGCATTCTGTTTCCTAACATACTGGGATTCCAGCTTTTCCTATTGTAAATGACCCCCCAAACTTAAAAACTCTGGTTTCTGAATGTTTTTTTCTTTCTGCATTCATACTCCCTAGATCAAGTACTCATTTGCATGGCCAAATTGACTGCAGAAATGTGTGCACACATCCACAGGTGTCAGGGATTCAACAAGCATCTCAGTGCTGGATCCTATACTTATTACATCACCAGAACAACTCGCCAGAGGTGGGAGCTACTGAATCTTCTCAGTTAACACATCATAGGCAAAAGAAGCCTCTTGAGACAGGGCATTAGATGACCATGGGAAACTATTGGTGCTCCACCTCCTGCTATGGAGTGCCCAGAGCTTCTGGACTGATCCTCTGTACTTTCTGAGCTACTTCTCCTGTGTTTGCCTTCTGGCTTGCCTGGCTTTGTTGAGTATCAGATATTCCCTTTAATATACCTTCCTTAGTTTTAGGGTCTTTAGCACAGACTTCGCATTTGCCTTTACTGTCAGTTAAAGTTGTTAGAACCAAATCCTGAAAAAACCTTTGTGTTGAGTATCTAACTACAGATCTTTGGAAAATGCATTCCAATCCACCATTTCAAATTACATTACATTCCACTATTCATAATGTTACATTACAGTCTACTATTCTATTATTCCAAATAAAAAATAAAATAAAGAGGATGTATGGCCCTTCTGGAAAATTGGTGAGAATACAGTTGTAAAGGCTGAATGAGGTTAGCATACGTAGTGAGATAAGAAACCAATATTCCTGTTAATTCCTGGACATTCTGTTGTTCTGAGTGTTGTAATAACTTGCAACTCAGCAATTTCCCTTTCCAATCTGTTCCTTTGCAATAAAACAGGTATTTTGAGGCCACTCACTGAATGTGCTAGAAGGTTATTATTCCTGTTTGATTCTTGAATACGTTAAACATCTTCATTTTGCTGTATGCTAATTTACTGCTCACCCTCTCCCTATATGTATGGACTGGTAATTTCCATTTCCTTATATTTGAAGAAGTGTGCATGCACATGCAAGCTTATACCTTGAATAAAACTTTGTTGGTCTTAAAGGTGCCACTGAACTCAATCTGTGTTCTGAGTGATTACATCTGTTAGTAAAGGATTTTGTAGGGTTTTGTAAAGGTGGCAGTGAGGGGAGGGAAAGAAATCTTTACATAGAAGTGTGGGTGGCAGCAAGAGGGGGGAGGTAGTGAATGCTTGTACTGAGCAAAAGACAGGCTGCCATGCTGTAATTAAATGTTTGTCCCTTATAAATGGAACTCATCTCCATATCAGTTTGACCCTTGCCCTCATGCCCATTAGCTTTGAAAGGTTCTCCACATAGGCTATGTGATCACGAGTTCTGACATGCCTTCTTTCCCACAGTGCTGCCATCCTACTCTCTCAGCCCCTAGCCCAGTGATTATGATAGGCTTTGCGGGGGGGGGGGGAATCTGCTCATTCTGTCTTTTCACCCATCTCTTATTTCTGCATTGTGTTGATTTCCATCATCCTCTGAGCGGGGAAGAAGATTGTTAGTGCATATTAATATTAATTTCTCATCAAGCCAAATAGTGCCCTTCTCACTTTCACTCACTCCCTGTGCATGCAAATCAGAAATAGATTTCCTTCTAATTAAGATTTAATGTCGCTCTGGAATGGCACAGGAGCAATGACATTAATAGAAGTCCTGCATTCTTCAGACAACACTGCACAGACTGCTAGGGACTTGGAGGGGGGAACCAGAGACTCTGGGATGTTGTGCCTGGAAGGCATTTCAGCAACAGAACTTTTGCTGGCTCCCAATTTCTTGGTTGTCCTTGGCCAATGAGGGGTGCATGCTGCTATTGCTGTGGCTGCTGCTTCTCATGATTGGAACTGGCAGCGCTGCAAGAACAACTCCTTATTTGCCTGAGAGGTGAAATGCTGAGCTTGTGGTCATGAATTATTTTACCTGGTTGTGCCTTTGTAAGAGATACCGAATTGCTTCTGGCAGTTTGCTTATATTTTGAAAGCAGTGTTTTCCTGTTCATCGTTATGCTGGAAAATAATTTCTGAACCTTTTTTTCCTGGGAATTCTCTATATACTCATGTAAGCATTTTATGCAAGTCTGAAATATGAGACATTATTAGCTACAGGTCCTGGACTTCTGGGTATTGCGATTGGCTCCTTGCTTTCATTTAGGGTTGCCAAGTCCAGTTCAAGAAATACCTGGGAACTCTGGGTGTGGAGTCAGGAGAATTTGGGAGTGGAGCCAGGAGACAATGAGGATGGAGACAGAAGCAAGGTTGTGACAAGAACAATTGAACTCCAAAGGGAGTTCTGGCCAGCACATTTATAGGGACTGCACACCTTTTAAATGCCTTCCCTCCACTGAAAATAATGAAGGATGGGGACACCTTCTTTTGGGGCTCACAGAATTGGATTCTCTGGTCCAATCCTTTTGAAACATGGAGGATATTTTGGGGAAAGACAGTGGATGCTATGCTGAAATTATGGTGCCTCTATCTAAAAAAAACAACAGCCCGCCCGAGCCCCAGGTACCCACTGATCAATTCTCCATTATACCCTATGGAAATCAGTCTGCATAGGGAATAATAGAATGCCCAGCAAACATTGCACTCCCCTTCACTGCTTTCTGATGAGCCTGAAGTGGGGGGAGCGCCTCCAAACTGGGGGATGCCCTTCCCCCACCTGGAGATTGGCAACCCTACTTTCATTGGAGGAATGGATATAATATGGACTTTAAAAAAACCCCTCCAAACATTAAAAAAAAACCTTTCCAAAACCCTCCAAAGTCTACATGAGCTAGATAAAAATATATTTGCCTTCTTTGAATATTTTGTGCATATAATATATAAAATGATGCCCTGTGCATCAAAGCCTACATGAAATACCCATTGATTTAACTTGGTGGCTAATCCTGAGATATTTTGAGGCCTGAAATGGTGATGTGATTCAGGTAGAACCACACTAGCAAGACAAAAAACTCCTAATCTTTTAGATTGGTCCACCCATAGTTTGCCCCTTTCAATAAGAAAGACTCCACATAATGGTGATGTCTCTAATACTAGGGTATGCCACCATAACTGCAATGGCACTATTTCAGTTTGCATCCTACTTTTGGATATCACCTTTCAAGATGAAGAGGCTGTGGTTTAGTGGCAGAGCATCTGCTTGGCAGGCAGGAAGGCCCCAGGTTCAACCTTCAGTTAAAAGGGTCAGGAAGGAGGTGACCTTTGAGAGCCATCACCAGACTGCATTGGCAATATTGACCTTGATGGACAAACAGTATGATAAGACAGCCTGGTGAGTCCAGTCTGGAATAGTATTTTGAACAATATCAAGGCTGGCTTGAATTTGAGTAAGGAGCCTGAATTATGGAAAAATGCATGCTAGTACACTTGTTTGTTTCTGTGAACAAGCTGGCAGAGCCCTGTGGGTGTAAGTACAGTACATGAATAATTAGACCACAGATCTGTCTCTCAACAAAAACAGAACCCTCTCTTCAGTTGATGCTGTGGAAAGCTTTCTATAGGGACATCTCCATTCACTTTAATGTTTGGTAATTTTTCCTGGCAAAGAATAAATAGGACAGACAGTGTTTTCTGATAGCCAGCCCCCCTGTGATTTCCTCACACACTTGCTTGACTCTCATCTGCATGGCAAATTTCTCATATCCAATATGACATGTGACCAAAGGCTTTGCAATTGGCTTCAAGAACCATAGAAAAGTTTAGAAGGAAGTTTATAAGACAGTGTGCCTTAGCCAATAAAATCTCTTTGTTCCCCCCTCCACCCTGTATCAGTAACTTGTTCTGTATCCAGGACCGGCTTGCCCACTAGGCAAATTAGGCATTTGTCTAGGGAGCCAGGAGGTGGGGGCGCCGAATTGGACTCCCCCCTCCCAGTCCCCCAGACAAATGCCTAATTTGCCCCCCCCAGGGTGCTTAGAGGAGTGACACCAGGCTCCCCCTTATCCACTTCAACGTGGGCATTTCAGTAAAGTGTTCTGGAAGGGAGGGGGGAGTGAAGCCTCGTCACATTGTGTGCTCTCTTAAGAGAACGTTTTACTGAGAAGCCCACATCAAAGTGGGTAAGGAGGAGGCTGGCATTGCTCCTCTGAGCGTGCCAGGAGGGGCAGAAGGTGGCCTATCTGCCACCTCCCCGGTACAATCAGAGGAGAGATGCCAGCCTCCCCCTTACCCGCTTTGATGTGGGCATTTAAGTAAAGCGACGAGGCTTCGCTTTCCCCTCCTTCAAGAGAGGGTGTGTGTCCCAGCATATCCATATGCTGGACTGCACAAGATCTAACTGAAACTTGATTAAATATTCTGCATAACCATATCAGGCAATGGTACCAATTATGCTAGTATGAAGTCCAGCATTTTTTAATTGTAAGGCTGAATTTATTTTATTTTCTGTGTTCCCTTTCTTTGTTTAAATTTAGTGCTTTGCCTTGAGGTTTCAGTATTTTTGCCTAAACCAACATGAGCCTCTTACTGGTAATGAACATATAACAGAAGCATTTGCAACTGAAATTCTAGAAAGCCCCCATGAGAAGCAAGTTGTGCTGATGTATAAACAAGCTGTATGTAAATAAAAAATACATTGCCAGGTGTTATCCAAGTGGTCTTCTTTCCATTGTCAGCTACTAAACATATCTGAGCCTCCATGGTAGAATTACCCCAGAATTAGGAGCTAATATGAAACATAAGGGCTTTTTTGTTGTTGTTGCTCATTTTAAAATCTGGATGCGGCCATCATGTTGGACAGTTATAGAAGCTCTGGCATATGAAAGGAAACAAGCCAAGGAATCATTCCAAGGGAATAGTATGGAAGTGAGAAGGAGCATAGGGCAGATAAGCAAATAAAAGGAATTTTGGAGAAGCAGTCAAAATCATTTTAAATATTTAGAATCGCTGTTTTTTGGTTTAATACCAGGCATAGTTCTATCTCAGGTTGTTTCATCCATTCTTGTCTGCAGCACTTGAGATCCACTGTTGTTTTGGATGTGTTCCAGCCTGCATAGACCCTACAAGAGCTTCACTGGCTACCTACCCAGTGTTTGTCAACATTGCAGTCTTGTTATGATGCCCCACTGGTTCGTACAAGCAGGGGGGGAAATATCCTATACAAAGCTGGGTTCTCCCATGTATTCACTGCAAAGTAGATCAGGAAACTTGTCTTGTTCTTAACCTGGCTACACACCAGTTTAGCTCCCCTGAAATGAACAATTTCAGACAAAAGAAAAATCCAATGACGTGGGTTGGAGCCACCTAGATGTAATGTGACAGGATCTTAGCTCAGGGCTACAGAGGTTTCATTATCCATCTAACCAGGGCTTTTTTTTTTTTGAGCAGGAACACACAGGAACGCAGTTCCAGCTGGCTTGGTGTCGGGGTATGGACTAATATGCAAATGAATTCCTGCTGGGCTTTTCCCTACAAAAAAGTCCTGTGTGAAACAATAGTGATATCAGGGGGTGTGGCCTAATATGCAAATGAGTTCTTGCTGGACTTTTCTACAAAAAAGCCCTGCATCTAACTATGGTGTGAAGGTCATTGCTAGTAGCTGGAAGAAAAAAATATGGAAGCTGATAGTCATAAGTATTCATCTGACACATGTTCCCACTCCCAATTGGGGAATCACATCAAGGTGGTACCTTGAAGATTATTTTATGCGGTCCCCCCCCACAAACTCATTTACCATCTTGCTTATTGTGAACATTACATGTCTCATGGTACCTTATCCAAAGGCCAGATGTCAGTAAGAACTGTGTGGCAGAAGCTTCTGTACCCTACCTCCAAAAGCTGTATAATTCCTTGAAGCAGTGTTCCTGATCATACATTTCGGCATGGTGACAGAAAGTGTAAGAAAAAACCTTTAGGACGTAACCTGCTCTGTATTTGAGAGTTCTTATCCTTATCAACCCTATTTCAAGATGAGAACTTTTTAAAGAAGAAGATGATGATATTGGATTTATATCCCGCCCTCCACTCCGAAGAGTCTCAGAGCGGCTCACAATCGCCTTTACCTTCCTTCCCCACAACAAACACCCTGTGAGGTGGGTGGGGCTGGAGAGGGCTCTCACAGCAGCTGCCCTTTCAAGGACAACCTCTGCCAGAGCTATGGCTGACCCAAGGCCATTCCAGCAGCTGCAAGTGGAGGAGTGGGGAATCAAACCTGGTTCTCCCAGATAAGAGTTCGCACACTTAACCACTACACCAAACTGGCTCTCTATTTTTAAAAAACGAGTACACATAAAAAATATGTGTGTGTGCAATAAATAGAATATGTACAAGCAACATGTTGTATACAGGTATATGGGCTGGGTAAGCCACTGCTACCATGAACACAGTGGTAGACATTTGTTTGCCACCATGTAATGTGGAAAGGAAATCTTAGGCAGATTGAATGAATATGTTCTTGTTGAATAGGGTTAGCTATGGATAGTGGCCCTTGTCAGCCAATTTGTATTTCTCCCTTTGGCTTCTAGGTTACACCTCTGCCTTTGATGAATTTCTTTGATGGATTATTAGACTAAAGGTCCATCTGCTCCAACATCATCGTTCTAACAATGATTATCCAGATGCCCTCCTGGGAAGCTGATAAGGCAGACACAAAGAACCATTCTGCATTGCTTGTCTCCAGCATCTGCCAATCTTAACATGCAGATTTCATGATTAGCTATTGATAGGCCTAAACTCCATGAACATCCTCTTTTTATCTGTCTATTTAATTTTAACTTAACTTATGAATGTAATTTTATTTGTTTTAATTGCTTAATTGTTGTTGTAATATCGTATTTTACTATCATGGTATATACCGTGTCGTGTTAGCCGCCCTGAGCCTGCCTTCGGCGGGGGAGGGCGGGATACAAAAATAAATTTATTATTATTATTATTTTTAATTTCTTCCACTGAAGTTAGGGACTGCATCTTGTGGCAATGACCCATGTAACTTCACTATGTATTATGCAAAGAAACATGTCCATTTGTTTATCCATCAGGAAGGGTCAGCAACAGCTCTAAGATGGAAGCAGACTAATTTAATTTTAATTATATATTCATATGAAGTGAGTAGAAATGGACATGAGCATGAAAAGGGCTATCCCAAGTGCCATTTTAGAATCATCCATGTTGGCACAAACCAGCCGGTGTGAAACATGCAACTTTATGCAAGGTTAGAATGCATACACGTGGGGCTTTTTCTGAGCAGGAATGCACAGGAATGCTTCCGGCTAGCTTGGTGTCAGGGGGTGTGGACCAATAGGCAAATAAGTTCCTGCTGGGCTTTTTTTTACAAAACAAGCTCTGGATATATGGCATAGCAAAATGGACCTGCACTTCATAGGTTTGTGCTGGAAAATACCTGGAGGCTTTGGGGATGGATCTGGGAGAGAGTGGTGTTTGCGGAAGGGAAGGGCCTTAGCTTGGTATAATGCCATAAAATCCATCCTTCAAAGCCATTTTCAGTTGTAAAGGTGAAAGATCTCCAGGCCCCACCTGGAGACTGGCAACCCTAGGTTCCCGCATTCTATTGTATTGTTTCTGCTTAACTCTGCTTTGATGCACTGGCACCTGTCTTTAGAATCAAATAGTGTGGGCTTTTCTATTTGGGGCATTTTTAAAGTCAGACCTATAATCTAGGAGGGCTGTAATTTCTGGTTTGTACTTTTCTGGATGGCACTGCATTACAGTAACATTTCCAAGGGCCAAGTACTATTATTCATTAACAGATAAAGTATTAACTCTGGGAAAGAAAGGAAGTGCCACAGAAATAATCTTCCATTTCTCTGTACTGTTCTGGAGCCTGTGAGGGTTTATGTTTCTGCACTGTGGTAAGTTTGAGTAACCTTGTATCTCACCTGAATGAGACAAAAGCTGCTGCAGTCAGAAGATAGTGGGTTTGTATGTGCCTGCAAAGACACACTTAAAATTAGCTCTGATTAATTTTTAAAATCCCTTTCTTCACATTTTCTGCTCTTCTCATTAATCTTTCTTCTTTATCTGAAGATGTGAGCGGTGACTCATGAAAACTCATACCCTACTACAAATTTTGTTAGTCTTTAAGGTGCTACTGAACCCTTACTCTTTCTTCTTTATGTTACAGTGATTCACAACCTGATCTTAAGACTTGCTGTGACAGCAAAAGATTGCTTAGAATGGCATGTACTCATTGACTGCTGAGCCCATATAATGCTACAACAGCGTTGCTTATGGCAAATACATTGGCACAAATCTAGCAAACTGGGAAGCCGAAGATACACCTGCATAGACTAATTTCCAGAGTCCATCTTGGACTCCCATTCACCTTGTTTGGACAACAGATGTGGTTTCTGAAGGTGAAACTGCACGTTATAAGGAAAGTAAAAGACTCCCAATTCCATGTTGTCCTCATGATGATGACAGTGGGGTGGCAAACATTTGCAGCAGCATACTTCCAGTTGATCCCACAATGTAGTAGTAGTAGTAATAGTAGTAGTAGTAGTAGAAGAAGAAGAAGAAGATATTGGATTTATATCCTGTCCTTCACTCTGAATCTCAGAGTGGCTCACAATCTCCTTTACCTTCCTCCCCCACCACAAACACCCTGTAAGGTAGGTGGAGCTGAGAGAGCTCTCACGGAAGCTGCACTTTTAAGGACAACTCTGCAAGAGTTATGACTGACCAAAGGCCTGCATGAGACCTGTGGTAACCAAGAACATGGTGGAACCAGCTGCCGGAAGAGGTGAGGGCCCTGCGGGATTTTACTCAGTTCCGCAGGGCCTGTAAGACAACCCTCTTCCGGTTAGCTTATGCCGACTAGATAAATATAGCTTATCAGATTTTAGTGAAATATACTGGATAGTTTTAATGTTAAGATTTTAATGTTTTTAGGTTTTTTAAATGTTTTGACTTTTAAATGTATTAACTTTGTACCTTGTTTTATTGTTTTGTCGTTGTTGTGAGCCGCCCTGAGCCACTCTGTGGGAAGGGCGGGATATAAATTATAGAATAAATAAATAAATAAATAAATAAGTGTGCTGTCTGCACACATCTGGGCTACACTCACACCTTGGCAGATAGCTCACAGAGAAGGTGAGGTCTGGACTCCCCTTAGGCTATACTAATGAGCAGCCAATAGCATGGGAGGAAAGGAAACTGACCCACTGATGGTGTATCTACATATCTACTCATCTCTGCAAAAGCGTACAAAGCCAGATGCCTTCCTTGGTCTTTCAATGTAATTTCATCACCAAATAGTAAGTGCAAAACCTAATTACTATGAAGTGGCCAGGTGAGCATGATAACTCTTACTGACCTTGCCTGAATGTTTCCTACCAGCCTGCCTCAAGCATGAGAAGTCTCCACCCTGCCAAGCCTTTTTGTCCACCTAAGATAGTCCCTTGCTTGCACACAATCATATTTTCTTGCCCTCCTAGGAAGATAGGGCTGCCAGCTTTTGGTTGGGATATACCTGAAGATTTGGGGGAGGGAGTCTGAGGAGGGTGGGGTTAGGGGAGCAGCCATAGAGTTCACTTTCAAAGCAACAATTTTCTTCAGGTGAACTGACCTCTGTTGCCTGGAGATCAGTTGTAATAGTGGGTGATCTCCAGCTGCCACCTGGAGGTTGGCAACAAGACCCACCATAATCTAAGCAGAGCCAGGAAATCCACAGATGCTCATCCTGGATTCACCCTGAAGTGTTCTCTTTTACAATAATTTCTTTGATATTCTTTTGTTCTGGCTGCTATAACTGTTGCTGCTTTACCAGTCAAAGGACTTTTGGGAGCTCTCCCTAAATCCCTTCCTATTCTATCTTTCCCCCTCTCTGGACATAGAGCCATCCTGGTGTCATGATTAAAATTGACAGACTCTAATCTGGAGAACCAGGTTCAATTCTGCACTTCAGCACAGACCTTGGGTCAGTCACAGTCTTTTTAGAGCTCTCTCAGCCCAAAAAATAAGTCTAGTTCATCACCTTGTGATGCAGAATGCTAAAAGGATCTTAGGATCTCCTGGCTATACTACACACAATGCCAAATGATAAATATTATTACTATTCCTCTCTGGACATTTATTTATTTTTATTTATTTATTTAGAATTTATATCCCGCCCTTCCCACGAGTGGCTCAGGGCGGCTTCCAACAATAGATCCCACATAAAATTAACAATATTTAAACATATAAGGGAATGACGATTTAAAACAGATAAAACCATAAATATTAATAAATATTCAGAATATATATAAAAGAAAGAAATCTGGCAAGTTGTGTTAAATTCTCAAGCTAGGTATGGGCTAGCCGGAAGAGGGTCGTCTTACAGGCCCTGCGGAACTGAACAAGGTCCCACAGGGCCCTCACCTCTTCCGGCAACTGATTCCACCATGTAGGGGCCATAACAGAGAAAGCCCTTTCTCTGGTGGATTTCAAGCGGGCTTCTTTCGGCCCAGGGACAGTAAGGAGATTTTGTGTTCCCGACCTCAGTACTCTCTGGGGTACATGCGGGGAAAGACGGTCCTTCAGGTAGACAGGTCCCAAGCCATATAGGGCTTTAAAGGTGATAACCAGCACCTTGTACTGGACTCGGTATATCACTGGAAGCCAGTGCAGGGTCCGGAGACCTGGCTGAATGTGTCCCCACTTTGGGAGACCCAGTAACAGCCGGGCCGCGGCGTTCTGCACCAGCTGCAATTTCCGAGTTCGTGACAGGGGCAGCCCCATGTAGAGGGCATTACAGTAGTCCAACCTCGAGGTGACCGTAGCATGGATCACTGTTGCTAGGTCGTCGCGCTCCAGGAAGGGGGCCAACTGCCCTGCCCGCCTAAGGTGAAAAAACGCGGACTTGGCAGCGGCTGCTATCTGAGCCTCCATCTTTAAGGACGGCTCCAATAACACCCCCAAGCTCTTGACCCTGTCCGCCACTACCAGTGGCGCACCGTCAAAGGCTGGTAGGGGGATTCCCCTTCCCGGGCCGCGGCGACCCAGGCAAAGGACCTCTGTCTTCGCGGGATTAAACTTCAGCCCGCTCAGTCCGAGCCACTCAGCCACGGCATGTAATGCCCGATCTAGATTTTCCGGGGCGTGGGTCGGCTGGCCGTCCATCAGTAGGTAGAGCTGGGTGTCATCAGCGTACTGGGGACACCCTAGCCCGTGCCTTCGGGCAATCTGGGCAAGAGGCCGCATATAGACGTTAAATAACATCGGGGAGAGGACTGCCCCTTGGGATACACCACAGTCGAGTGTGCACCTCTGGGACAGCTCCCCCCCAACTGCGACCCTTTGTCCCCGACCTTCCAGGAAAGAGGAGAGCCACTGTAAGGCCAACCCCTGAATCCCTGCGTCAGCGAGGCGGCCCATAAGCACTGTCCTATGCATTTCAGGAAAATTTCAGTTAAATGGACCCAACTCAGCAAACTGAAAATAGATAAACCCCTTTTCTTTCACTGTACTTGGCTCATTCAGTGTTTTCTCTCTCAAAACTCATTTCCCAGCGTCTTCATCTCCTGTTTCCCCCCCTCCTCATTCCAGCCATTTTCTGCACAGCTATATCAGTCTGTCAGCAGTCTGACCTTCCCTTTCTTTTCTGGATCCTATCTACTTCTTCATGTGCACATCCTTTGGATCAGGGCTTTTTTGTAGAAAAAGCCCAGCAGGAACTTGACTTCCAGGGGAGGAAAATGTCGAGCTGAGCTGCTTCTCACAATGGGAGCAGGCTAGAACTTCTGTTCGGGGTAGTGGAAGGCAAATTAATGCCTACTGCCTACTTTTCTCAGTCAGAGATTAGCCCAAGATATTCACAGGAAACTTTGAGGAGATTTACCTTGGCTTAAAAGAAGTCCTGGGGGGGTACTTCTTTGAGGGGTCTCTGGGAAGAGTTGCATTTTCATCATCTGCAGAAGTTTTTCAGAGTCATTTATTTGACATAAGCTCAGCAGGACCCTAACCTTCTTGGACATTGCTAAACATCTAAAGCTTTGCAAGACCAGTGGAAACCTGAGCCACTCGTGGGAAGGGCGGGATATAAATCCCGGATTAAATAAATAAAATAATTGAAAGTAAAGGTACAGATGACTATCTTTCATTCTGGAACTATTTACAGCTTAAAGATACAAATTTAAAAGGTGGGAAAGGAAAATTTAGAGAGCTTGGAAGAAGAGGGGAGGAAGAGGTGAAATTTGGACTTTATAAATATAAAGGACAGTGTTAAAAACTGTTAAAAAGTGGAAAGGAATTTATTGTTTAGTCTGCTTGCGGTTTTGGAAGAAAAAGCACCATCGTCATGTTGGCACAGACCTGCAGTACATCTGAGCAAGACAGGAAATACGTCAAGTATCGTGAGATCTCCTTACCAGTGTGAATGAGACTTCGTGGCAACAAAAGCAGGAAGTAGTGGAAAGAAAACCTACTCTAGGAATATATACCATTGAGAAACATCGGCGGCCATTGCTCGGAGGCCAAAATAAAAATAATTTTTTTTAAAGAATTCGGGACATTAAAAATCGTTGGAATTAATTGAGAAGAGGGTAAGAAGATAAATACTATTGGTCATATTATTTGTGTGGTCCTTGGAAGTTTTTAAAAGGGGAAAAAAATTGCAAGGAGCAGTAAAAAGTTCCGACCACCATTTTGGAAGATTAAAAAACTTTAAAAATAAATATCTTGACTTTGGGAGCTCCGAGGACGGCGAAATTGGGCTTGTTATAAAGGGCAAGTCCTACTCTTGGAAATTGGTGAGGTCCAAATTTTCGTGTTTTTTTAAAGGGTTTAAAAGTTTTAAAAATTAATATCTTGGTCTAGGAAGCTCCGAGGATGGCGATATTAGGCTTGTTATAAAAAGCAAGCTCTAATCTTTTGAATCTGATAGTTAAATTTGAAATTTGTGAGATTAAAATTTTTGGTGTTTTTAAATGTCTGAACACAAGCAGCCCCGTACAAGGGCTATTTCATTGGGAAAAAATGCACAACCAATTAGAGGCAATGGAGGCCAGAATGATGAAAGGGGTGAGAGAGATGACAGATGAATTGAAAAAAGAAATTATTGCAGAGATTAGAAAAGACATGGAAGATCTCAGAAAGGAAACTGAGGAAACATCTAAGAAAGTGCAGGAGGTAGAAAGCAAAATGAAAGTATATGATTCCACCTTGTTGAAAATGCAAGAAAAAGTGACAATCCATGACTGCAAATTGACGGAGACCCAGATACGTCTGAGAGGAGTACCTGAAGGGGAGGATGGTGATTTAAAAGGATACATAATAAAAATAATTGCAGAATTTTTAGATGAAGACCCTGAAGAAACTAAAAACATGTATGATTATATGTATAGAGTGAATTCACTTTTTGCCAAGAAAAATAACTTACCAAGAGATGTTGTTATAAGATATATGACAAAGGAAATGGTGGGAAGGATCATGAATAAAAACTTTGAAAAGACACTGATAGTGGGAGGCAGTAAAGTGAGAATCATGAAGGAGCTGCCAAGGCAAGTGATAAACGACAGAAGAACATAGAAAAAGTTGACAGAAAAATTGAGAGACAATGGAATGAGGTTTAGATGGATAATACCTGAAGGTTTAAGCTTTGAACTCCAGGGGAAGAGAATCACAATTACAAATGCTCAGGAGCTGCGTAGATTTTTTGAAGAAAATAAAGAATTTGCACCATGATGGATTACAAATTATTGTCTTGGAATGTTAATGGACTAAATTTACCACAAAAAAGAAGGGCAACATTTCATTGGATTAAGAAACAAAACTGTAATATAATTTGTTTGCAAGAAGTGCATATTAAACAAAAGGATTATAAATTTTTATGGAACAAACAATTGGGAGTAGAATTTAGATATATAGAGGAAATTTAACCTTGAAGTTCGGGACTATACTTTTTTTTCAACAAGACACAAAACTTTTTCTAGAGTTGACATGTTGTGGGGAACCAAAGATTTAGGTCTTATAACAAGGAAGATAAAGATTTTACCTAAAATTAGGGCTGATCATAACCCAATAATGTGGATTACAAAATTATCCAAGAAATTGAGAAGATGGAGATTGAATGAAGATTTGCTAAAGAATAAAGAAACAGTGACATATCTAGAAAATGAAACTAAAGCTTTTTTCCAAGTAAATGATAAAGAGGATATTGATTTTCAGACGGTCTGGGATGCTTATACAGCAGTAATGAGAGGAGTGTTGATTACTTTGAATAATAAAGATAATGAAAGAAAATCAGTTGTTGGACATTCAAAATGAAATAAAGAAAAAGGAAGGGGAGTTGAGAAAAAGACCAGGGAAAAAGAAAATTTTAAGGGAAATTACAATATTACAAACTCAATTGAGACATTTGTTAAATAAAGAAGTGGAATGGAGTTTGAAAAGACTTCAGCAGAAATCCTTTGAAGGAGCAAATAAACTGGGAAAGTATTTGGCTTGGCAATTGAAGAAAAAGAGAGAAAATAAAATAATTAACATAATTGTGGTAGATGGAAGAGAAGTGGTTACTCAAGAGGGAATAAAAAGAGAATTTTTTAAGTACTATGCCAAATTGTTTAAAGGTGTTAAAATAAAGAAAGAGAAGATGGATGAGTATTTACAAAAGATAAAAATAGAGCCCTTAACTGAAAATATGAGAAAAATTTTGAATGATCCTATTGAAAAAATAGAGGTTGAAGCAGCAATTGCAATTAATGCAATGAAAAATGGAAAAGCACCTGGACCAGATGGATATATAGCTAAATATTTTAAAACTTTTAAAGATGAACTAATACCAAAACTGCAGAAGTTGATGAACATGATAAGAATAAGAGGGAATGTACCAAACACATGGAAAGAAGCTGTTATTTCGTTGATACCCAAGGAAGATAGAGATGTCACAAATGTAAAAAATTATAGACCTATTTTGCTATTTAATAATGATTATAAAATATTTACAAGAATCTTGGCAGAATGGCTTAAACAACATTTGATAAACTTTATAAAGGAAGATCAAGCAGGGTTTCTTCCCAAAAGACAAATAAGAGACAATATTAGAACTGTTGTAAATATTGTAGAATATTATGAAAGACATCCAGAAAAAGAAGTAGCATTGTTCTTTGCAGATGCAGAGAAAGCATTTGACAACTTAAATTGGGACTTTATGTTTGCAGTAATGGAAAAAATGGAGCTGGGAGAAAGTTTTATAAGAATGATAAAAGGAATATACTCTGAACAAAGTGCAAGGTTGTGTATAAATGCAGACCTTACAGAAGGTATGAAAGTCAGCAAAGGTACCAGACAAGGCTATCCGCTTTCACCATTGTTGTTTATAATGACTCTTGAAATATTACTGATGCAGATCCAAGAGGAAAAAGAGATAGAAGGTCTAAGAATAAAAGGATTTACTTACAAATACAGAGCTTTTGCTGATGATATAATGTTTATAAATGAAAACCCCATACAAGTTACACCTTTGTTGTTAGCCAAAATACAAGAATATGGGGAGTTGGCGGGACTTTGTATTAATAGAGAAAAATCAAAAATTCTGTGTAAAAATATGCAGATGAATAAGCAACAAGAACTACAGAGACTAACGGGCTGTGAAGTCATTTCTAAGGTAAAGTACCTAGGGGTAGAGGTTACAATGAAAAATATTGACTTGTTTAAAAATAACTATGAGAAGTTATGGCGTAAAATGGATGAAGACATGCTAAAATGGAACAAGCTTAAGTTGTCATTGCTGGGTAGAATAGCTGCAATTAAAATGAATATCTTACCAAGAATAATGTATTTGTTTCAAACTATTCCTATTGTGAAGGATGGCAAACAATTTGATAAACGGCGAAGGAAAATCTCAGAATTTGTGTGGGCTGGGAAGAAACCAAGGATTAAAATGAAAATTTTGACTGATGCAAAAGAGAGAGGTGGATTTCAACTACCAGATTTAAAATTATATCATGAAGCAGTTTGTTTAGTGTTGATGAAAGAATGGATAACGTTGTTAAATAAAAAAACCTTTTGGCTCTGGATGGTCGTGGAAATAAATTTGGCTGGCATGTGTATTTGTATTATGGAAAAAAGAAGATGGACAGTTTTTTCTCTGACCATTATATAAGAAGTAATTTACTAAATACATGGATGAAATACAAGAAATATGGAGATGAGAGAGGACCGTTATGGATAGTGCCAGCTGAAGCAATAAAAATAATGGCTGAGATAGGTGAAGAAAAGTGGTTGTCATATAATCAATTATTAAAAATACAAAGTGGCAAAATAGAACTGAAAACTGTTGAAGAGTTGAATCATAAATATGATTGGTTCCAAATGCAACAAATAAAGAGCTTGGTGGAGAATGATATTAAAACTGAAGGACTAAGGAAAGAGCAAACAGAAATGGAAAAAGTTCTGCTTGGAGACAATGATAAATTAATTTCAAAAGTATATAAATTACTTCTAGAGTGGTCTACAGAAGATGAAATAGTGAAATCTCAAATGATTAAATGGGCAATTAATGTAAATAAAGAAATACAAATGGAAACTTGGGAATATTTGTGGAAGATCTCTATGAAACTTTCAACATGTCAAAGTATTAAAGAAAACTGTTTTAAGATGATGTATAGATGGAATATGACTCCTAAAAAATAGCAAAGATGAATAACAAGATGCCAGACAGATGTTGGAAATGTAAAAAGCATGAAGGTTCTTTCTACCATATGTGGTGGACTTGTGAAAGAGCAAAACAGTATTGGCAAATGATTCAACAAGAAATTTCTAGGATATTGGGATATGAAGTAATGAAAGTTGCAGAGACTTTCTTATTGGGATTACAAATGGAAAAATTTCCAAAAGAAGATAGAACTTTAATCTGGTACTTGCTTTCAGCTGCTAGGACATTGTTTGCACAGTTGTGGAAGCAAGAAAAAATACCAGAGAAATGGGATTGGATTATAAAAGTTATGACATGAAGTGAAATGGTCAAATTAACAAGAATATTAAGAGACTATGATTTAGAAGTTTTTAAGACAGAGTGGAAAAAGTTTAGAAGGTATATAGAAAAAGAGTGGAAAATAAAAGGACATTGGACAATTTTTGATAATAATTAAGTTTTAAAAATAAGAAGAATATAAATTCTTGTTTTAATAGTTAAGGGTACCTTTAATATTTTTTTAAGTAAATAACACTGGCGGGGCCGGTCAAGTAATGGGGGAAGGGGTGGGTGGAAAGTAATATATGGGGTAGATAAAAGAAATTTTTAAAGATGTAAGATATATAGATTTACTACCATATGTTACTAATAAAATTGTTTTACCACAAAAGCCCAGTAGGAACTCATTTGCATATTAGGCCACACCTCCTGAGGCCATGCCAGCCAGAATGGCATTCCTGTGTGTTCCTGCTCAAAAAAAGCCCTGTTCTGAGCACAACCATTTCATTGTACTAAGTTCACTAAGTGCCTTTGAATGCCCATACAACTATATTTCTCCAAATAAAATCTAAACCTTGGTTTGCAAAAGATCTGGCTCTTTTGTGGTTACCAGTAGCTTGGTAGGGGCACTTTGAGTGTGCTATCCACTATCTGGGGTAAAGATTCTTAAACCATATGTTCTGCTCCTAATTCATGAGTGTGTCAGGTTTCCAAACTGGCCAGGCTGCAGAAGTGGGAAATGGGTCCCCACCCTTGACACTGAGTTTAAATTCCCCTCCCCCCCACCGCTGGTTGTATTTTCAGGCAAGTGATCCAGACCCATGTTAAAGAATCCACACAATTGCTAAGGCTACATATGAAAGGGAGCACATGTAGTAACACTATTAGCACTAAGCAGGAAACACATACTACTTGTTGTTGATATAACATGTAGTTTCACCCTGAAATGGCTTTCAAATGATGAATATATCCAAAGACATTCAGCTTTTAATTAATCTCTGGTAAATCACTCCAAATGAATATACTCATAAGCAATGTTCTTGAGAAAACAATGGCTATCTACCTGATAACAAATGGAGGCAAGGATGAAATTGCTAAAACCTGAACACCTGTTAACTATTGCGTGGATGGGAGAAGTGTATGGGCAGACAGCTTCTGCTGCCACTGAAATGTGCAAGACAGGTTTTGAAAAAACAACTCCCACTGCCTTTTAAAAATGCTACTAACAACACATGGATCCCAGAAACCAACTGGAGAGTTAAATTCCCCTTCCTATGTCGCTCTAATCCAAACTGTGGCATTGTGAGTAATTTACTTTTACAGGCTAACAAAGATCTCTGATCTCCATCACATCTGTTTCGGCATTTAATCAGAGACTAGGACCAGCAAATCCCAGAATTCTCTGCCTGCTCTTCTTCCTCATCCTTGAGCATTCATCTTTCATGATTTACTTTGCCTTGTTAGAGAATTATGTACCTGGATGTTGGGCTCTACATATGTAATGGATGAAGCCAAATGCCACAGGCAGTTTCAGTGAATAAACTCCATTGCCAATAATCAGCTATTAATATCTGCTTGCCTTTTGACCTGTAAATTAGGCTCATGACACATACTTGCAGGAGAACAGGTTTCTTATGCCAGTAAAATTTGATCTTCATTTTTTGAAGTGGATTCATTTCAAATCAAACCACAGTTCTCCATCCCTATTTTCTTTTGTTCAGTAACTCATATCCATAAACTACTCAGAAAATAATAAATAATTGATAAAATGGAGATGATCTGCATCTCACAAAAAAAACAGACCATAATTTTAAATGTTTGCCTTGAGTGCAAAAGATGGAGTATGGATACTTCAAATAAATAAAAAACATATGTAAACTCATTTCATAAAATACAGCCTCAGTTTGACTTCTGTTTGCCTTTTGTGCCTTTGGCCCCTAGGATGTTTGAATGATAAACGTGCTACACCCAAGTTGACATGCTATGCCATTTCCACGTGTGTTCTCTGTGTCTAGTTCAGTGCTTTGGGGACATAGGGCTTTATCCTGCTTCCCCACAGCATTTGTGCATCTCTGGGGGTTCCAGCTTTTCTCTTATCTTTCTCAAATCTGTATTGCTCTGAAGTTTTGGAAAAGATCACAGTAAAGCCTGGATGGCTGCTGTGTAGGTGGGAGAAATTCAGATTTTTCTGGTCTATGTTTTCCCTGTCCTGTCCATATGGCAACCATTCCCCACCCCTACCACCTGGGAGCTTTTGATTTTTTTAAAATCAGCGCTAGAATATTGTTAAATTAACATACCATCTCAACAACAGGTGTAGCAGCTTCTCTGAATTCTCAGCTTTCTTTAAAAAGGTCTCTAAGGCTGATTTCGCATTTGCCGTTTGCCTCCCTTTCGCTCCGAGGTTGTTCCATGCGGGTATGATTTCCCGATTCCGCACTAGAGGATTTCTCCCGGATTCAATTCCCAATCTGTTCTGTGTGTTCTGATTCCTCATTACTGCTGCTCCTGGAGTTTCCCCCACAATCGTAGCAATTTCCCCCTCCCTCATATGTTTCCTTTTTTTTTTTAATATGCATGCCTGTTCGCGTTACAACGCGATCGTCTTTGTTTGCGTTACAACGTAATGCCAGAGGCATAATACTGGCAAAGTCACGTGTTTTCCTTTCGCCCTGCCATTGGCAGGTTATCTAAGCCCTGGGAAATCTGAGTCAGTGATCCACCATTTTTATCCACACACGCTGAATGTTAAGCACACAGTTTTCCATTAAAAGCTATAACAAATTACAAACAGATGCATGAAGGTTGTGGGGGGAAGATTTATGCAGAGGGGTTAAGGGAGAAAGTTTCCCCAACCTATCAAAAATATAAATCTATAATCATAATCAAATTCCTGTTCCCATTTGAGGCCATATGGGGGGTGGGGATCAATAAAGGTGGCAATCGCGCATCTTTAAAGTAGTTCATGTAACATCGCTATTTATTTAATTGTGTTGTAACGATCTTATTTGAAAAAAAAATTATAATAGTCAGGAGTGATTTTTATTGGAGGGGGGGGGAAGAAAGTAATCACAATGCCATGACACATTATCAAAATCATGTGGAATGCCATAAAAAATGGGGGGCGGGTGGAAGCAAGAGATGTATTCAGTAAAAGAAAATCACGTTACATTGTTATATATTTTTCGTGTTGTAATGCAAAACGCGATTTGTTTAAAAAAATTACTCTATTTCAGAAAAAGATTGGATAATTTTCAAAGGGAGTAAAATTAAGGAAGTATGACGAAATAACTGGGCGGAATCATGGGTGTGGAGTTATGTGGGTGTGTTCTACTGATGCAAGAAGTTTGACAGTGCATTGGCATGAGTTCCACACATAAATTTCGAGCCCTGTAACCGCATCAAAAATAAACTTCTTGCATTTTGCCGATCTCCTAAATGCGGGGCGACATCACTTTGGAGGCGGGTCAAACTGCCGCCCCGGGTCAAGATATGCAGAAACTAACATCTGCCCCGGGGGAAAATACAGCGCCGGAGCCGGAGCAAAGGCTAATGCAGAATCAGCCTCAGTCTTATCTTCCCAAGGGAAGGAACTAGAAACTTCCTTTTAAAAAACATGAAAGCTGAGAATTCAGAGCATCTGCTATATCTACGGTTACTTGCAATAGTATATTAATATACTGATATTCTGATGTCATTTTTAGAAAAACTGCAGAAGTCCTGTTGGCTCAGGGAAGAGGGGCTGGCCACTTTGAGGGGACTGGGGCAGGGAAACCTGTCATGTGGAAACCCTGATGCTTCTGTGCTTTATTTGTAGCTGTACAAGCAACAGAGAAACCACAAAATATCAAAGCCATCCCAATTAAAAAGATGGGCAAGCGGTTATGGATGCAATTTAAAATTAACTCATAAAGTGATTCCTTGAAAACTGGAATTATGAGGTTGTTGGGGTGGCTAGTTTTTCTGGCCTGGACAATGACTCTTGAGTCTCTTTTTATGATCTAGCACTCTCACCAGGTTTAGTTTAGAGACTGGCCACGAAAATGCGCTAGTATCCCTTTAAGTGGAAAAAACTGCTTGATGGCTGTGATGGAACGGCCCCGGTCTGCCTACCAGACCCCGTTCCCCGAGCCCCCCCTTTTCTTTTTAGGGAGCTATTTCTCCTCCGGCCACTTGGGCTTGCTGCCACCACCTGCTCAGCCCAGGGGTTCAGACTGAGAGGAACAGAACTCCCAATCCCCCTCTCCAGCTTTGAGGTCAGGCCTCAAGGTCCTCTGCCACCCTGTACTTGGGTATCACAGAGACCACAGCAGTTCTTCGGGGAACCCCTGGAGGATTGGCACCTTATCCAACTACATGCCTTCCCCCTTCCCTGGGGCCCCCTTCATAAAGCAGCGTGGTCTAAAGCAGTTGGAGATCTATGTGGTACAAAGTTTGACTGGCAGCATTCAAAACAGGAAAAGTATTTAATAAGAAGAGAAAAAGAAAACAAAAACAGTTGCATGTAAAAGTTTAGCATAGCACCTGAACAGCAACCAGAAGGACAAATAAAAGGTGGATTTAAACGCATCCTCCCGTCCCTGGTTTAAACTTGCCCTGCCTTGTGAATGACTTCCTCGGTTTGACTGCCTGGAGTCCAATCCTCCTCTCCCCCAGTCAGGAGCCCACAGACTGACAACCTCTCTCCCTGAGTGCCAGCCAAGAACTGCCCTTTTTCCGCCTAACTCCAATTAAAAAAAAGAACTTCCTGCCCCTCTAGGAGGCTTTCCCCTTAGAGGTGATGGTTTAACTCCGGAAGGGAGGAGGGAATGAAGGGAAGGCCTGCCTTAGCAGTTTCATGTTCCCTCCCAACCAAGTACCACCATTAACTAAGATGGTGTTTCTCCACAATGGCCTTTTGCTCCATTCAGGAAAAAAAAAATACTATTTTAATGAAAAATGCTAAAAACTAAGAAGAGAGATAAATAAAAAATACTGTCTGAAACCATCATAAAAAGTTCATAGGAAAAGCACAGAAACTGCCTCAGACAGAAAGAGAGGAAAGGAAGCCATTTTCAGAAAGCCAAAGGCCACCAACTGAGAGAGGCCCAGGCAGGGGTTGTTTTGTAGTAAAATAGGTGGCAGAGCTCATTAGCATAACTCATTAGCACATACCACCCACCTGATGCAAGAAAGGAGAGCCCTGGGTGAGCAAGGCCTGTTTGGGCTGGCTACAGATCCAGCCAGCCCAAGCAGGCCTTGCTCAACTGGAGTTCTCCTTGCCCCCCACCAGTCAAAAGGCCAGCAGGCCACCCACTGCCAAAATCACATAAGTGAAGAAAGGGTGGTGCGGGCTTCTCCAGGGGTTAATGAGGGCTGCTGGGGGCGTGGCAAAGCTCCGGGTGGGTGGGTGGGTGGCTGCCCACTCTCCTAATCCAGGGATTGTTATGCAGCTGCACCTACTATTCCATGGACAAGGTAGGTAGGGAGGGAGGAAGAGGGGTAACCGTTAGAAAGGTTCAGGAGCTGTGCTCCTGTGAGCTCCTGATGAATCTGAGACCTGGGCCCAGGTATCAGCACGCTTATAAACTTGCTTCAGACATGACCAAGGGCATGTCAATCCATGAAGCCTTTTCAGTCATGGGTTGGGGTTTCCCTTCTCCTTATTAGGCTTGAACTTCCCTGCCTGTTTTGAGATGACTTGTACCATCTAGAATAGGGTTGCCAAGTACAATTCAAGAAATATCTGGGGACTTTGGGGGTGGGGCCAGGAGACTTTGGGGGTGGAGCCTGGAGACATTGGGGGCGGAGCCAGGAGCACGGGTGTGACAAGCAGAATTGAACTCCAAGGGAGTTCTGGCCATCACATTTAAAGGGACAACACACCTTTTAAAATGCCTTCCTTCCATAGAAAATAATGAAGGATAGAGGCACCTTCTTTTGGGGCTTGTAGAATTGGACCCCTTGGTCCAATACTTTTGAAACTTGGGGGGTATTTTGCGAAGAGGCACTAGATGCTATACTGAAAATTTGGCACCTCTACCTCAAAAAACAGCCCCCCCAGAGCCCCTGATACCCGCGGATCAATTCCCCATCATTCCTTATGGGAATTGTTCATGGAGGTGCATAATGGCTGTGGGGGTGGGGCTCCCCCCGCCGGCCAGCTGGCTGGGGGAGGGGGGAAGCCTGTAAAACCAGGGGATCCCCCGCTGGGACCTGGGGATTGGGAAACCTAATCTAGAAACTATATCTTCCACTGATCTGACAGGGTGGGAACTAGAGCATGGAGGAATTCTGATATGTTGTGCATCTGGAAGTAGCAAAAAATGTGGCATGAGATGAAAGCATAACTGATTATCTAAATCCCCTGCAGACTTGGGGGCGAAATTACAAAAAGAAATCCATGTGATTTTTGAATTTTCAGTGACATTTTTAGATGCACTGCTGGTCCAAAGCCCATTTGAATGAACACGGCTTGTACTGACTTGGTGAACATGGAGGATCATTGCCAGAGATTCCTGCCTGCATTCACATACCAGTTAAGATGGGAAACTCAGATGTGAATCAGCTGAGTCTTGTTGACTTTGTGATTTTTGAAATATATACAGTATGCAGTGGCTTTTATCCAACTGTTTATGAAAGGTCCACAGCAAAGGTCACTGTGACAGTAATTAGAACACTCAGATAAAATTAGGGAGGGGCTGTGGCTCAGTAGCAGAGCATCCACTTGGCATGTGGAAAGTCCTAGGTTCAATCCCTAGTAATCCCTGTTAAAGGGACCAGGTGGCAGGAGATGTGAACAAAAGAATAGCCCTGCTGGCTCAGATCAGTGGACCAACTAGTCCAGCATCCTGTCTCACACTTTGGCCAACCAGTTCCTCTATATGGCCAACAACAAGGCATAGAGGCTGAGGCCTTCCCCTGATGTTGCCTCCAGGCTCTGGGACTCAGAGGCTTAGTGCCTCTGAATGTGGAAGTTCACTTCAGTCACCATGGCTAGTAGCCACTGATAGACTTATCCTCCTCAAATCTTATCTAATCCTCTTTAAAAGTTTTTTATTCCTGGCAGCAAACTTGACATTTTAATCACTCTCTGTAAAGTAGTATTTTCTTTTGTTCATTCTGAACCTACTGCCCATCGGCTTCATTGGATACCCTTGAGTTCTAGTGTTTTGGGAGGAGAAAAAGTTTTCTATCCCGTGAATAATTTTATAAACCTTTATCATGTCCCCCCCCTTGGTCATCTCTTCTCTAAACTGAAAAGTCCCAGGCTCATAGGAAAGATGCTCCAACACCCTAGTCATCTTAGTTGCCCTCCTCTGTACTTTTTCCAGCTCTGCAATGTCCTTTTGTAAATATGATGACCATAAGTATACACATAATTCCAAATGAGGCTGTGCCATGGATCTATACAGGGACATTACAATATCAACTGTTTTATTCTCAATCTCTTTCCTAATAATCCCTAACATGGCAGTGTGAACGAACTCTCTGCCTGAGACCCCAAAGAGTCACTGCCAGTCTGAGTAGATAACACCAATCCCAATGGACTGATGGTCTGATTCAGTATAAGACAGCTTCAAGGTGTTCAGTACTGATCTGTATAGATGTGTGGTCTGACCTGCATGTTTGTTCATGTAAAGTTAATCATGACTAAGTCCCACTGAAGTGAACAGAATGAGCCTCAGAGATAACTGACTTGAGTTGGATCAGGCCCTTGGAGCTCTGCTTCAGACTTTAGCATAGCCAGCAATTTCCTTTTCCCTGATGAGTCTGAACATCATGCAGTGGATAGCTGGCCCTCACTTCACTGCTGCTTCTGAAAGCTACCATTAATACAAATGCTAACTATTTCCTTGTGAAAGAATGGTTCAGTGGGGAATTCATTCCAAAAAAAGGGTTTATTCAGTGCTTAAAATAGAATCAGGCACACAATGTCCTTGACTAGATTTCCAAGAAGCTGAACAGTTGTGTATGAAATTCATAATGCTGTTTATGCTGAGAAAGAAGAGTAGGGCAGGTAAAGAGCAGAAGGTGCAATGGAGGGCCCAGAGGCTGCTGACCATCATTCCAAAAGCAAACATACACTTTTCAACAGTAACGACAGTTAGTCACAGGATGGAGATGATACCTCAAAGTGGGGTAGAGAGAGACGCACACACAATCAACCACTATTTGTACCGCCAATAAAAACACAAGTTACCCAGTATTCTTTTCTCTTTCAACAGGTAATTTTCATTATTTACTGCATTATTTTATCATTATTTTACTGCAAAAAATTGAAGCATTAAACTTTCCCCTATATGACATTCATATATTTTAAAAGCAGAAGAAAACATTGTGATGAGGTTTCTAATCTTCTCAATAGCACGAGTTGGAGAAATGCACCCATAATTCTTGCATTGGGGCATTAACCTGTAGCTGAACTACAGAATATTTTTTGAAAAGCCTGACTGCCTGTTTGCAAGCTAAGCACAAATTTGCCCATTCAGTATTGCTTACTAATGTTATGTATGTAGGGAGCCTTTGCTATCCATGTTCTCACAGTTTCTTGGGGCCAAATTACATACCATGTACTGCACATATATTTCCCCCACTATTTTAAAAAATTAAATTGAATTTCAGTAGAAGAACTGGGGAGGGAGCTTCTTAAACTTCCCCCCTCCATTTCTTTTCCTGTTCAAAATCAAAACCACTTTGTATCCTATGGGACAGATATAGATACTTGTATCTTTGCTCCCATAGGATAAAAATTGCTATGTCTGTGAATTATATTGATCAAAGAAACAGCAGGATTGGATAAGGCTACATAGCCCCTTCCCCTGACATTACTTCACTGACAGCTGCAGCATTTTGAAGGTGCTTTTGTTTAAGAAAAGATAATAGAGAAAATACATGTGGTATGGCTGTGAGTAACATGTAGTCCATCCCTTGGATCAGCTATATTATAGATCTGTTCTGATGGTTAATTCAATGTGGGGTCCATGCTCATCAGTACCCTCTAAAGGGAAAGGTCCTGCCAAATTGATCCAACTTGCAGCATTCCCTTGTCTGTCCACCATGGACATCTACATCCTTCATCCACTTGTCAAACCTTTCTACATACCCAAATGTCTGAGTTGCACCATAGATACCTATCTCTTTTTTGGGAAAAAATACTAATCTGTATGCTTTGGGGGACTATTAGATGACTGAACTAGGCTTGCCATTTGGCTACTTGCAGTGGGTAAACCCAGTCCCCTACTCTCAAGAAACTGAGGAGTAAGAGGGAAAAAATGGTCTCCATTATTATGCTCTAGAAATATTTGCAAGTTTCTATTAGGGGAATTCCTAGAGACTTGGGAAATTTCTAGAGGGTCACCTGGAAGTGACATCATACTCTTCCCATAGTCCACCTTCTCCAGACACTACTATCAAAATCTCTGGGCATTTGCTGTGGCAGTGCTGACAATCCTACGTTGAACTCTTTTTAAAGGATTTGAAGATTTGGGCCTGGTGGCTACTGGAAGATAGGATTTGTATAATTTAGTATTAGAATAGAGAGTTGTGCCTGATTATCAGGAATATGGTGCGGTATACCTAAGATGCCTCTGGGCTGTACATGTTCTTACTTGATGGACACCTTACTTTGTGGTGCTTGTGGAAAACAGCTCAAATCATGATGAATTCCAGCTACATCAGCAATGGGGTCATGGGCATGAAACTGCCCAATGCCCAATTCAGCATTGGCTTTTAACATACCTTTGTAAGATAGGTCAAAAACTCATACAAGCTGAATACAGCAGAGTGCACAAAACAGCAGCAGATTGCACTACCTTGTCATACCGAATACAACAGATTGCACTGCCTTACTATGGGTTGATGGGGCTGGAACTTTCTTCCTCAGCCATCATCTTCTGGGGTTGTCTTGATAAGTGGCTCTAGGATTTATCATGAAGTGGCACCTAAAATGTTACACCCTTATAGTTTCCTGCGCAGAAGCTGCAGTCATAGATCCATGACTATAACTCCATGTGATCACTGTGATTGCATATTTGAGCTCCACTGGATCACTTGAATCATATGGCCAAACCCATAATCTTGAAAGAGAAAAAAAAGGGTCTGATTTTCTCTGTGGGTAATGAAAGTAGCAGTCACTCATCATCCCCACTGGTAACATTTTGAATATGGTTGCACAACTAGTCTCAGTTTTTTTGTCATTGGAGCTCCTTTCTGACACTATTACACATCAGCATGGTTTGAATTAGATCCTGGATGCCTTGTGCTCAGATCTGTTGAGCAAGCCTAAGAATATCTGCTCAGAAGTAAGTCCTATTTTATTAAATCCCATGAAAGTGTTATTAGGATTGCAGTCTCTATGATCTGGACCAGTGACTTTTAAACCCCAATGCACTTTCATGTTACTAGGATGAACTGATAGGATTATGGTTGGACAGTAGCAAGGGGAGACTTCCTAGCTAGCAAGGGGCTTCTGAAAGGAACATAAAGCAAAAAGGAAAGAGCTAGGTTACAGAAAACCATTTTGTCTCATTCTCATTAGATGACGTCCAGAAGTGACTTATACCTAGCAGTCCAAAATATGCCCCTTGTATATCTGCACAACTGTTTCATTCACAGGGATTCTGCCAAAACCTGCACAGAAGCCCATAAGTCCCAATAAACAGGCCCTATAAAGTTTTGCAGCCATTATAATTTACAGTGCACAGTTCATCGTCTGACTATTCCCTCCTGATTAGTGATGTTATCACTGTGCCACCTTCAAAGTAGTGATTCATGGAGGAAAGGCTAGGCTGCCTTTAATGGGAGTTTCACAGCTTTGCTGATTTGTGTCTTTCAATTTCTCTGGCACACAGCTTGAAAGACACTTGCTGGGATTCCTTTCACTTGCATGTGGCTAGGAATGAGCTGATCCAGGCATTTCTTGTTTCTTTTTGATTTTGTATGTTATTGTTGCTTTTGGTTTTTCCCATTTTCATTGCTATTGACAATTCTCTCATTTCTGTTATGCCATTTTACTGCAAAAATAACATGCACAAATAAAAATATGTAGGATAACCTCTCACAAAAGAGAAATAACATTAAAATTGGGCTTAAACCAGAGTGTCTCCCACATGATGTCCCCGATGTGATGATGTCACTTCTGGGTTACATCATCATGTTGGGGTTGTTGCAGTGTGATGTCCCTGTTTAGGGGAGGGATTTCCCCCACTGGCCAGCTGGTCTGCAGTGAAGAGGAGCCCCTGAAACCAGAGGATCCTCCACTGGGACCTGGGGCTGGCACCCCTAGCCTGAAATCCTGGAAAAGTGATGCCATTTAGAATAAAGACCAATTGTCTGGTTTAATACAAAGTAGCTTTATGTGTTCAAACCATTTAGCTTTTGAAACTGGTCTCATCCTAAAGTAAGGGCCTTTCCTCCTCTTTGTTTGAAGTTGCCTTTTATGGCTGTGAGTCAGACTTCTTAAGAAACCTGTACAATAGGACTGCTTTCATCGAATAGTTCAAAATTACAGGTGAGTTCCAAAACAAACAAACAAAACCTGATTGTACATAACCTCAAGGGCTCTGCAGATCACAAGTGAGGGGGCTAGGCAAACAGTCTGTGGGCCCATCTAGCAAACTGCTTTGTAGTGCAATAAATAGACAGTTATTACACAGTTGTTGGAAGGGAATTCAAACATCCTAACTTTCCTTGTGGGTATACTGAATTTTCTCAGCACCTAGACTACAATATTTTGTACCTTGAAATCTATTGTTTCACCCAGCCTAGCACTTCCATTGCTGTTTTGAGTACTGTGTGGAGTGTATTATCACAATTTACAAATGTTACAGGAACCTATTGGATATGCTTGTGGCAGTGCAAAAAGAGATTCTGAGGAGTGGGTTGCTAAAAGCCCCCTCACGTGACCTGCATATTTTTAAAATATATATATATATATATCCAGAGCAGGAAATCAGCCAGAGAAGCAGATGGGCCTTTGGATGAAAATCAAGGGATTGCTAAAGGAAGATGGGGAGATGGCAGATAAGACATGACTTTTTTGGTGTCTGCGTTCATTGCGGAAAGGGATCAGGAACTAGGGATGAGTAGTGTAAAGGCCGAGTTTGCAGATGACATCAAATTATTCAGGATGGTGAAAACCAAGGTTGAGAGAGCACGCCAAGAGCATCTTCACAAACTGGATGAGTGGGTGGCAAGATGGCAGATGAAACTCAATGCTGGTAAGTGTAAGGTGATGTGTATTTAGGCAAAAAATCCTAACTTAAAGCATAGGCTAATGAGTTCTGAACTTCCTGAGACAGAGGGGGGGAAAGATATTGGGATCATAGTGGATAGCTCAATGTGCTGTAGTAGTGGAAAAAAGTAAGCACTTGTGGTAGGGATAATTAGGAGGACAGTTAGGGTGATTAGGGGGTTGAAGCATCTTTCCCATGAGGAAAGGCTGAAGAGTCTGGGACTTTTCAGTTTAGAGAACAGATGACTAAGGCGGAGGGGGACATGATCAATGTTCCCTCTAAGTTGCAGAGTCTTGTGAGCAAAACTTCTACTTTGTGAGCTACTAGTATTAGAGTTGTGAGCTACTGGCATTAAAGTTGTGAGCTACTGCATAAATTATTGTGCTTTGGGGGCATTTTTCCTGAGCTAAGACAAAAATGTGTGAACTGGAGGCTAAAAATCTGTGAGCTGGTCATGCTAACTCAGCTTAGAGGGAACACTGAACATGATAGAAGTTTATAAAATTATGCATGGGGTGGAGAGAGTTGACAAAGAGAACTTTTTCTCCTTCTCCCAAAACAGAAGTCATGGGCATCCAATGAAGCTGATGGGCAGTAGGTTCAGGACAGACAAAAGGAATACTACTTTACATAGAGACTGATTAAAAAGGGGATTTTAAAAGAGGATTAGATAGATTTGTAGAGGACAAGTCTATCAATGGCTACTAGCCATGCTGACTGAAGGGAACCTCCAGATTCAGAGGCACTAAGCCTCTGAATTCCAGAGCCAGAAGGCAACATCAGGGGAAGGTCTTGGCCTTGATGCCCTATGGTTGGTCATCCAGAGAAAATGCTTGGTCACTGTGTGAGACAGGATGCTAGACGAGATGGGACCATTGGTCTGATACAGCAGGGCTCTTCTTATTTTCTTATGTGATATCACTAAAAGGGTTGGCAACCTTCAGGTAGACCCTGGAGGTGTCCTGGAATTATAAGTGATTTCTCCAGATTCAGTTCCTCTGAAGAAAACGGCAGGTTTGGAGGGTGGACTCTACTGCATCACATCCCTGCCGAGCTCCCTCCTCTTTCCAAGCCCCTCAACTTCCACCTCCAAATCTCCAGGAATTTCCCAACCTGGAGTTCGCAAGTCTACCAGCAACCATTGATACAGCTTCTCTCTTTCCTTATCATATCTGAGCTTTCTGCACATTTTACAAGTTTTATTTTATGTCCTTTAAGGGCTACCCTTTTCCCACTACAAGGGAACAGGATATTGGGCTACTGGCTTTGGATCAGTGTCATTCTGACATTAGCACTAAACCAAACAGAACATGTGCTTATAAATTATTGCTGAGAAAGGCAATAAAACTCTAATGAAAATCATGCAAGTGTATGTTATTTTTGGCTTCAGCAGACTAAGTGACAATAGATCAGGGGAGGAGGGGTGTGTTTATGGCAGAATCCTTTACATGGTCCATACAGCCAATGCCAGACTGCATTGCAAAGATGGGAAATATATGAACATATGAAGCTGCCTTATACTGAATCACACCCTCGGTCCATCAAAGTCAGTATTGTCTACTCAGACTGGCAGAGGCTCTCCAGGGTCTCAAGCTAAGGTTTTTCACACCTACTTGCCTGGGCCCTTTTTAGTTGGAGATGCTGGGGATTGAACCTGGGACACCTTTTGCTTACCAAGCAGGTGCTCTACCACTGAGCCACCATCCCTCCCAGTACCACAGCTGACATTACATGTTGTATTAACTATGCTTTGCCCAGCAGTATGCTCTTTTTGTTAACACAAATTCCTATTAGGATAGGCCAAATGAAGACCCCTTAGACATTTCTATGCATATACAAATGTATGTTTACATATACAAATTACCAGTGTAGTCCATAGTGAGGTTTGGTTGAACACTGGATATGGAATGGGAGCATCACTACAGCACAACACATGTCCCAGGATCTATCCAGGATCAAAAGCTGTGTTGTTGGTATTGGGTTGCCTTGAGCCATTCCCAATTACTGAGGTCATATTTCTATTTCCAGTCATGTTGGGGTTGCGGCATAAGAAGAAGTAGTGTAGATTTATACCCTGCCCTTCTCTCTGAATCAGAGACTCAGAGCGGCTTACAATCTCCTATATCTTCTCCCCCCACAACAGACACCTTGCGAGGTGGGTGGGGCTGAGAGGGCTTTCACAGCAGCTGCCCTTTCAAGGACAACTCCTGCGAGAGCTATGGCTGACTCAAGGTCATTCCAGCAGGTGCAAGTGGAGGGGTGGGGAATCAAACCCAGTTCTCCCAGATAAGAGTCCACGCACTTAGCCACTACACCAGACTGGCTCTCTTCTTCTTATAAGATGCAGGCAGCTCTTGATTTCTTATTGGTATGTCTGCAAAAGGTTTCTCAGTAATTCCGCCCCCCAAAAAAAATTGCATAGGGAGGCTTGCAAATAATCTTCTACTGCTTTGCAAAATTATGAGTAAATGGGTATGCTCTGACATATATGTGGACTTGGAGCTCTCATAGCTTCTTCTAGCTTAATTCCACCTTTAGATACATTGAGCTTCTAGGTTGCCAGCTCTAAGTAGGGAATTCCTGGAGATTAAAGGGGCAGAGCCTGGAGAAAGCAGAGTCTGGGGAGTGAGCTCAGAGGAGATGTGATGCTGCCATAGATCCCATCTCCAAATCTGCCGTTTTCTCTGTGGGAATTTATCTCTGTGGTCTGGAGATCAATCTTAATTCCAGTAGAACTTCAGGACCCAGCTGGAGATTGGTTACTCTAGCTCTTTCAGGTACCTTGGTGCACTGAGCTTCAGTACAAGAGGAGAGGGGTTTTGAAACACCCAGATCTTCTTCTGCCTCTTTTCCTGCTCCCTCTGCTCTCTTTGAGCACAGCTGTCTGCTACATGAGTTTCAATAGCCCTGAGAAGGCCTCAAAAGCCCTGCCTACCTCCTCAGAGTCTCACAGACTTTGAGGCAGGACTCTGCCAGAGACAAGATTGATGCCATGGTGAGGCAAATCAGTGCTCCACTGTTCCACACATGGAGTTACTTCAGGTGCTTGTTCTCTCTCCTTTCTTTACTGGGGCCAGTGGAGCATTGACCATTGTTTGGTTTCTCCAGGCCTCTCACACCAGATAAGCTGCAAACACATTTGCTTCTTCTTATCTGTGTATCTGCATGGGAGTATGCTGACTATGTATAGGGGAAGGGAGCTCCAAGCAATATTACTGATGCAGCTCTTTGTAGTGCTATACAGCTAGACTGAGCCCAACTCTTGGCACCTGAAGCCATCAACCACAGGCATGCATTTCCCTGTTAAAGTGCATGTTCAGTCTCTCATTACCGAGGTTCCTTCTTGGGCTAGATTCAGATGGGTGTGTTAGTCTGTCTGTAGCAGCAGAAAAGAGCACCTTAAAGACTAACAACATTTGTGGCAGGGTATGAGCTTTCATGAATCACTGGTATCTGAAGAAGTGAGCAGTGACTCTCAGAAGCTCATACTCCACCACAAATTTTGTTAGTCTTTAAGGAGCTACTGGACTCTTGTTCTTTTCTCCTCCTCCTTGGGCTGTATGTAATATCCAGAGAGGGCTTTCATGACTTGCAAAATGGTGCAGATACATTGTTTAAACTTTTCTAATTGCCCTTTTGTACATGTGACTAGGCTATGAGAAGCCTCTCTCTGATATCAGCAGCAGCAGTGGAGGAGGAGAAGGAGATTGGTTTTATACCCCACCCTTCACTCAGAGTGGCTTACAATCTTCCTCCCTTCCTTTTCTCACAACAGACACCCTGTGAGGTAGGTGGGGCTGAGAGAGCTCTCAGATAACTACTCTTGAGGGAACTGTGACTGACCCAAGATCACACTAGCAGCTGCATATGGAGGAGTAGGGATTCAAACCCAGTTCTCCCAGATAACAGTTTACACAAGTGTGCAAATGAGAGAGTGCCACTATAAAGGTGTGTTACTGTACATATGGAGGGCCCCTCCACCCATATGCATGTGGCTTTTCATCCAGGCCAAACCACAGGAAGCAACACAATACGGGAAAGGCATACAAGAATGCAGACCCAAATCTATGTGTTAATCAGGCCCTCTATCTCCGGGACAGCCAGATCTCTCTGTTGCTTATGCCACTTGTGCTGGTTAGTTATCTATGCTATTCATTCCCTCCTTCCTTTCAAAACAGAAGCACAAATTTTGGCAGCCACCAGACATTCTCTCCATGGCTTAAAAAGTGAGCAAAGGGGTTTGCTTTCCTCCTTCTCTTGCAAATAAATATTTGATAGCATAGATGACAGACACTGCACACTATCTGGAAGAACCCTGATATATAGAAGTGCTACCACAGCTAGGGCATTCAGAGTATATGAAACAGCAATGTTCAGGTCAGTTCAATTATTTGTGTTCTTTAGCCCTTGTCCCAGAGACACTCTCCTTCTGCCTCCAACCCAGAAAATGTTTCCAAGGCTTTGGGACTTTAGTCTGGTTTGGTAGCCCAGCTGGGCATCTTGTCTAAATTTTTTTGTTGACTTTCCTGCAATGGCTTTATTATTGCTGCATTTAACCAGATGCTTGTCTTTGACTATCAACAGTCTCTCTTGCCTGAGCCATTCAGAAAAAAAATTAGCATCATTTTCTTGGGAAGCAGTAGAGATAATGCCAAAAGACTATATTTAAAAAAATGAAGAAAACTACATGTGCCATTGCTATTTGCCTCACAATCTAGTGCAAGATCAACAATTGGCTCTGTCAGATTAAAAGGTAACATGTGGAAAGGGCAAAATAAAATGTCAAGTAATACAGTTCCCTGCCAGGGTTTCATTGTGTTGAACATTCAACATTGCACCTAATGTACTAAATACTCCTAAAACTACATTTCTGGGGAAGATGAAGAACATTTCTCCTTAATTGGTGAACTGGGTTGTCTGAAAGGCTCCAAAAGGCAATGGATGCTGTGGCTGCCATGCTGTACCAAACTAGATTTCTGTGTTTTGCCCAGTGTTGGGTATGTTGAGATCCAGTTCCGCAAGGATCTTAGCAAAAGAATTCATCTTGGTTTAATATCACTCCATATTGTTGATTTAAAGTTGCCAACCTCCAGGTTGGACATGGAGATCTCCCAGAATCCCAGATCAGAACGCAGATCAGTTCCCCTGGAGAAAATGGCTGCTTTGGAGGGTGGACTCTATGGTCCTTTCCCTCTTCAAACCCTTTCCTTCTCAGGCTCCACCCCCAAATCTCCAAGAAACCCCCTCAAGTTGGCAACCCTATTCACTGAGTGCAGTACTCACATATTCATAGTACCCATTTAGGAAATGAAGATCTGCTGTTTTGAAGACCTGCCTTTAAAAATCGAGCTAATCCTTATCCAAGGGGTTACAACAGCCATTTACACTCCTCAGATCGGATGGGGCAGGCACTGTCTTTCCATGCAAAGAGGAATTCCATTTTTGGACTGGTCTCTGCTGCAGCTATATTGTCTGTAAATTACATGGAGATAGCAACCAAGTATCATATATCAAAGGATAATTCAGTCATGTAGCTGGAGAGTTAGGAAAAGATAATTTCCTACAGCTGCACCACAATATTGCTCAGGAGGTGAATTATGAGAATGTGTGTCTCTACCATGGAAGCCATCTACAGTTGGCCTGTTCAGAAACAAAATTCCACACCACTTTCTAGTGATTGGCTGGCATGTTGAATTATGAGGAATGCTGATATTCTTTTCCATTATCAGAAGAGAAGGACCCGCATCTACAGAAACTGGCTTGTAATTTACCACTCTGTTCAAGTCCAAAGCTGTTTTCTAATAATGGAAAAAGAAAGCACTACAGGCTTAAAAAACTTTCCTGAGGAGAAGAGGGTAGGATAAAAGTGATTGTCATTTTCTTGTCGGGGCTGGAATGAATGTTCAGTTTGCAACTACTAGTAGCTAATTTAATTTCTGAATAAATTGACAGAATATTGAGTTTATATAATGGCTGCAATGGGGATAGTCATAAGATCCAAGCCAGAGTATGTAGGACAGGGCAGCTAAATCCTTGACTCTTTTTTCTGTGCTCCAAGTCTGAAAGGTGAACCAGGTTGGGAGAAAAATGTTGAAAGAAATGGAATCTAGTTTGGTAAGGTGTAGAAGGGCAAAGTGCCCCATGGCACAGAGTGTTAAAGCTGCAGTACTGCAGTCCTAAGCTCTGCTCACGACCTGAATTTGATCCCCGATGGAAGCTGGATTTTCAGGTAGCTGGCTCAAAGTTGACTCAGCCTTCCATCCTTCCAAGGTTGGTAAAATGAGTACCCAGCTTGCTAGGGGGAAAGTGTAGATGACTGGGGAAGGCAATGGCAAACCACCCCGTAAAAAGTCTGCTGTGAAAATGTGAAAGCAACATCACCCCAGAGTCGGAAATGACTGGTGCTTGCACACGGGACCTTTCCTTTCCAGAAGGGGGGAGGATTTATCACCTGACTTCGCTTTCTTTTGTTTAAAATTAGGGACCCTAGATTGCCTCGGCTTTAGTTGCACAATATTTTTCTCTGCAGGGGATAATAACAACTAGAAGGGGCAATCTGAATTTATTTTGGGAAAAGCATTGGAAGCGAGAGTCATCACCACCCAAACCACTTTGCCCTCACTCCTGCCTGCTTTTATGGAACAGTAAAGATGTCATGAAATTTCAAATCCATTTTCATTGCTGTATGTCTGGTCTAGTTTGCTACTAGCCAATCTCACTCTGGTACTCTCTGCAGTGCTCCCAAATGAAGATATCCAGGCAAGTGCTGCCTGCCATGATGGAGGTTGGAGGCAATTACCAGACATGTCCCCTCCAAATCTGTGGTGTTGCAGCATGTGTAAGCAAAATATTTCCTGTGTCTGCCTATTGGAAGACACTGCTTTTCACTGGAGGAGAGGAAAGGTGACATATACTTCTATCCACCCAGAGCACCACACTGCCCATCTACATGCCTGCATTTGCACTGGAAAACCCATGTCTCTATGGGAGCAATCCTAATCAGGTCTAATCCCGTATTCATTCAGTGGGGTTTTAGTACTGTAGCTGACATATGGCAGGAGCAGCCTAAGACGCAATAGCAAGCCAACAGGAGATATACACTGCATAAAATTACCCCCTCCCACCCACAAGCAGTAAGTTAGCAAGAATTGTACTAATCAGTAAACATCTCTGTTTCTGATTTTGCCAACTGCTAAACATCTCTGTCAACATAATTGTTGAGTCACTCTCTCAGTCTCCTCTCTGTCTCTGACCTTGACACTAGACGGCCTGGTGGCAAATTAATACTCAGGACCTTTTCTGAATATTATCAGCTGTCACTAATTTCTCAGTCTGGATTAGTTATAATAATGCTACTGAAGAATTAGATCAATTTGCTTTGGATTTTGATTAGTTGTGGTGATTCTATTCTCTTTCAGTTCAATTCATACTGATTGGCTTAAAAATGGTAAGGCAGCAACAGTTTTATGATGGGTCCTGGCTCAGTGGTAGACCATCTGCCTGGTATATACAAGGTCTCAGGTTCAGCCTGCAGCATCTCTAGGTTTTTTTTTTTTAAGGATCAAGTAGAAGATAATGTAAAAGACCTCTGCCTGAGATCCTGGACAGCTGTGGCTTTGGAAGACCAATGCTCTCACTTGGTAGAAGGCAGCTTCATGTGCCTATAAGCCAGTTCTGTGGACAATGTGTTCCTGTTGCCTTGCACTCAAACATGGCCATGGTGAACAAACTTTCCTTACAGCAGGTTTTCAGAGCTCTCTTCAGTCCATTACCTCCTGGTACAGCTGGGGTATGGCCAGGACATTTATAATCTCAAAGTATATTGATGAAAAAGGGAGCTCAATGCCAAGTGAATGTCAGGCTTGTCAAATATTGAATGCTACATTCTCTGTTGATATTCTGAAGCTCTCTAAATATCATGGCGCCTCGCAGCACGTTAAAAGCACCTTTGTGTGCAGTGGAGGGAAATTCTGCAGTGTCCTGGTGTGAAGGAATCAGCTTTTGCTTAAAACCAACCTACTAACCAAACCACTAATGGATAGTCTACATTAACTGGAATTACAAACATTGTTTTTTGTCTGTTTGCAAAAGTTGGGGATTTGGGGCAAATTTGTGTTAATTTTCTCTCCTCTGTCCCCCCCCCCCCCCCAAAGATTGTGCAGACTTTTCAGAAATGAAACATGTTTGTGACAGCAGGTTGAGAAGAAAGTGGAAGACAAAACAGCATTTCCTTACATAAGTTAAAAAACATATATAAAACCAGGGCTTTGGGGGGGGGGGAGGCAGGAGCACACAGAAATGGAGATCTGCCTGGGCTAGCCAGGGCTCTAGCTGGGACTCTGGAGAAAGCACAGGGAGGCATCTTTAAATGCCTCCCCAATGGGACACACTGGGGAAGGCATGGGGGAGCTCCTGTATAAAAGTGTGTGCATATCCTGTGGAATTTTAAAAATAAATCCAGTTCCTGATGCCTTGAATCATAAATCTGTTCCTAGTTCAAATCTTCCTTCTCTCTACATTCAGGGAATATTTTCCCCTACCAAATTGCTTGCCAAGGAAACACTGTGTGTTTGCCATCAGCCCCTCCTGTGCTTTACTGAGTATTCTAGGTGAGTACTTAAAGGACAGCCTACATCTGTAGAGTTTACCCAGACTCTGTGATTGTCACCTCAGACTCTTCTTTCTGTTTCTTGCCTTCAGAGGTGTGAAGAGTAGTCATGAGGACAGGTCTTTTCAGTTGTTATCCTCTATCTGCAGAATGTCATTCCTTTGCCAGGGTGAAGCTTTTAAAAATTTCAGCAGGTTGTTAACTGATGCAAAAATTTGTTTTCCCTCTAAGTTCTCAGTGTCAATTGCACTATGGCTTGAAATGGTTGTTGTTGTTTTAGTTGTTGTTGCTCTAAGGTTTTTAAAATTTTAGTTGACTCGATTGGTTTTGCTTTAATTTCACTGTTTCTTGTGTATGCATGTGGCTTTTTGAATTAAATTATATACTACTGCAAACTGTCTTGGACACATGCCAGTGTACAGAGAGCATATAAATGTGTTAAATAAATTCCAGTAGGCCTTGATCAAGAGCCCCGTGGCACAAAGTGATAAAGCTGCAGTACTGCAGTCGGAGCCCTCTGCTCACAACCTGAGTTCAATTCCAGCAGAAGCTGGTTCAGGTAGCCAGCTCCAGGTTGACTCATCCTTTCATCCTTCTGAGGTCGTAAAATGAGGACCCAGCTTGCTGGGGGGAAAGTGTAGATGACTGGGGAAGGCAATGGCAAACCACCCCGTAAAAAGTCTACCGTGAAAACATTGTGAAAGCAACGTCACCCCAGAGTCGGAAACTACTGGTGCTTGCACCTTTACGTTTTTTTAGGCCTTGATCTACGCATGAAACAAAATAAAGGGGAAGTGGAGGGGAAGTAGACATTTGTAGTATTAAACTTGGCTTGCCAGCTCCAGCCTGGAAATTTCTGGAGATTTGGGGATGGTGCCTGTGAGGTGGGGATTTGGGGAGAGATTTCACTAGAATCTGTGATGTACCACAGAGTCCTTCAAAAGTGCCATTTTCTTTAGAGGAAGTGATTTCTGTACTCTGGGAATCAATGGTAATTCTGGGAGAACAGGCTGGCCTGAAGGTTGGCAACCCTAGTACAAACTACCATTGTTTGGTAGCTCACATTTTAGTGCTCTGAAATGTAAAAAAGCTCTCTGAAACTGGTAACTAAAAAAGCAGGGAGCCGTTCTGCCTACAACTTTCCCCTCAAGTGTTCTAGCTCTGTACTTTTGATTTGGAGGGCATTCCAAAATGCCTGCCTGCAGTCGGAAGTTGTACTGTGCATTCTTTTCACTGTTGTATGTGTCTCAGTTCAGTCAGGCACTAGCTGAATATCTTGTAGCTCAACAGCACCTTGGTGTGACTTGAGGATGTGTCTTCCTTACATAAGTTTTGTAGGGGGAGAGAAGGTAGTCAGCTTGTATCATTGAACCCCCTGATAAATTTCCAAAGAGCTTCAAAATTCCCTGGGATCCACTGCAATAATCGCCAGTCACCCTTCCTAACATTCCCCACATCTACTTATTCCTTTGTAAAGACAATTGCATGCTTAATGGGGCCTGTTATTTAATTTTTTAAAATTGCATATTGTAAAATTAAATATTAAAAGTTATGGCAGTGTCTTTATCACTATGACCCAAGTCCAAGCCAAGCAAACCCTGACTTGCTGTGATGGGGGCCACCTGGCTCAGCAAGTTCCAGGGCTGTGTTTGCATCACAATCTGCCCCTGGGCTCCCATCCTGTATGGCTGCTTTTGGCAATGCAAACTTTGCAAAGGAGCCCAGATGATTTGGCTTGGTTGCCACGGAAGTGTAGCTCTTCAAAGGGGCATGTGCTGAGAAAAAATGTGTTACCGTTTTGGATCCAGGCTTTTTTTGGGGGGGGGGGAGGGTTACCGTAATGGCTTCATTTTAAGCAGGGCATTACCAGTTTGTGTTAGAAATCCCTGTGGTAATTTTGTGTTCTGGATCTGCATGTGCATGCTGCAGACACAGCTCTTTTCAATGCTCAACCCGAGTGTTCTCTGAGCAGTGATTATTAAACATAACACCACCAAAATCATATTAAATCATAACACCCCCTAGCCATTTTAAGTACATGCAGCATAGGGATGCTTTTTGACTCGACCTCCAAAAGTAGCTTATAATACCACCAACATTGCTCAGAATGCACTACTCACTCTCCTCTCAAGAACCTGCAGCAAAGGGGCTTTGTTTTATCAGATCGCATCAAAAGCAGCTCATTTCTGTATGTGTACTACAACCACCATTCTTTTAAACGCACAGTCAATTTGAGGATCTCTGGGGCCCTAGTCACTGAACCTAATGCCTTGTCAGCAAAGGTGATTGGACAGAAGCCAATTTGTGCTCCTCCATGGCCAGGATCTGATTGGAGGGAAGGATGCTGTTGCTTGGGTAACAAATGAAATCAGAGAACAACAGGCACACAAGCATGTGCTGCATTTCCTTTCTGCAGCTTGTCTGAAAAGAGGGAGCTGACTCCCTCCACCCCTGTATAATACTGGGAACTTGATACCATAGGTTCTCCTCTCCCACCATTCACTTGGTCCCTTCCTGGTGCACTGTTTTCCATTTAGAAAATGCTAGCGAATATACAGCATTCTGCAGATGTGTTATTTGACAAAGTGAGCTTTGACTCTTGAAAGCTCATACCCTGAAAATCTTGTTGGCCTCTATGGAGCTGCTGGGCTGAAATCTAGCTCTGCAAATCTGCATAAACCTTTCAAGCAAAGTACAATTTACTTTGATGCTCAAAAAATTGCCATGTATTTGCAAAGAACTGGCAGAAGATTTCAAAATTATGGGCTTTAAGAATACAGTTTTAAATGGCAAAAAAAGGGAAAACGCAAAGCTGATCCTCCACTTAATACTGTTGTGTACCTCCTTTGAAAGGGTGTCGTGGATCAAAGAAAACAACCTCCATGATGGCAGTCCTCATTTAGGAAATTACTTAAGCATGTATTTAATTTAAACATGGGTATTAAGACCCATTTACTCAATGGAGCTAACACACATGATTAAATTTAAACAAAAGATTAAATACTTTGCTCAGTGACACAATGGCTTCCAATGAAGGAGCTGGGTATGTTTAGCCTGGAGAGGAAATGACTGTGATATGATTACCATCTTCAAGTACTTGATGAGCTGTCATATAGAGGATGGTGTGGAATTGTTTTCTGTGGCCCCAGAAGGTAGGAGCAGAACCAATGGGTTGAAATTAAATCAAAAGCATTTCTGTTTAAACATTAGAAAGAACTTCCTGACTGTTAGAGTGGTTCCTCAGTGGAACAGGCTTTCTCGGGAGGTGGTGGGCTCTCCTTCCTTGGAGGTTTTTAAGCAAAGGCTAGATGACCATCTGACAGCAATGCTGATTCTGTGAATTAGGCAGATCACAAGGAGGGCAGGAAGGGCTGCATCAGTGCTTAGTTCATGTGGCCACTTCTTACACACCCAGGGAAATGCTGATTGACACTTCGGGGCCAGTCAGCAATTTTTCTCCAGGCCAGCTTGGCAAGGTATCCTGGTTTTTTTGCCATCTTTTGGGCATAGGGCAGGGGTCACTGGCGATGTATGTGTGTGTGGGAGATATTTGTGAATTTCCAGCATTGTGCAGGGGGTTGGACTAGATTACCCTGGAGGTCCCTTCCAACTCTATGATTCTAAGAGCAAGTGTGCCAAAGCCACCAGGAAGGGCCCTATAGCAGGGGAATGAAAGTATATTCATACTTTGGCTTCTGAGGAAATATTTTTTAGGAGGTTCCCAACTAAATGCAGCCCCATTTATGGATGAGAAGAGCCGCTTACAAAGAAGAGGCTTGCTTTTTGTGACAGGATGCAGTTGACTAGCAACACTTGGTTTTGAAAAGTTAATTCCAGTCTTTATTCTGATCAATTTTACCTTCATTGTGATTTTGTAAGAATTATGTGGTTGTCCTGACTTTTGTTTTGTTCCTTTGGGAAGGCTATTTCAACACTTTAAAAGTAGTGGAGGGGGGAAAAGAAGATTGCCTATTGCCACTGTGCTGTGGGCCTGATCAGAATCAGACCCTCATAGTAATGTTTAAACTACTAAATTCTCCTCTAAAATGGCACTGGTGGCCACAAGTTTGCCCCGTGGCCTCCCCCATGTCTAGTTTGACCCTTCGCATGTGAATTAAACTTGGAGATCAAGAGAAGAACCTACAGAAGTAGCCTACATTTAGCTGGGCTGTAAGGCTTTGGGAGTGTGAAGATTAAAGATTTGTTTGTCTCTCATAAAACTTATATAGTTGTTAGTTTCTAGCAGCACTGGGAGTGGTTTGGCACATCAGGAAAACACTAAATAGAGCCATGACTTGTTATGGTATGTTCCATTCCATAACCTTTCAGTCTGATTAATTTAAAAAACCAGAATATCTCATCCTCATTTCCTGGTTTTGGATCTCCTCAACTATAGGACAAACATGGGGGATGGACTAGATGACTCTGAAGGCCCCTTCCAACTCTATGATTCTATGATTTTATATCTATCCATCCATCCATCCTCTATCCTCTACCTATCTACCTATCTATCATCTATCTATCTACCATCCATCCCTCCCTCCCGGATCAAATCAGTGGTCCATCTACTCCACCAACCTGTTGCACACAGTGGCCAACCAGTTCTGATGCTCCAAAAATAGGGCATAGAATTTGAGGTCTTCCTATGATGTTTCCTCCTAGCGTTGGTATTCAGAGGTTTACTGCTTCTGAATGTGAAGGTTCCCTTTAGTCACCTTAGCTAATAACCACAGATAGATATATCCCCCACAAACCTGTCTATAATCCATGTGCATGTGTATAGGTCACTGGAATATCACCTAGATTGGTGCATACTCTGGCTTCTTGCCCATGGTAAGCTGCTTGTCTGAGGCAGATTGTACCATAGCCTGATAACCCTTCATTTTCACTTGGTTGATGAAAAAGTGGGTAAAGGGTGATAAACTTGGAACACTAAAGTTGATTGACTCTCTGTAAAACAAAAAGTACCTCATACAGAGGTAGCCACACAGTACATGTTATGGCGGTTAAAACGGATAAAAGGAAGTATTTCTTCACTCAAAGGGTGATTAACATGTGGAATTCACTGCCACAGGAGGTGGTGGCGGCTACAAGCATAGCCAGCGTCAAGAGGGGATTGGATAAAAATATGGAGCAGAGGCCCATCAGTGGTTATTAGCCACAGTGTGTGTGTGTGTGTGTATTTTGGCCACTGTGTGATACAGTGTTGGACTGGATGGGCTATTGGCCTGATCCAACATGGCTTCTCTTATGTACATACAATATAAATCTACCCTTTTTGCTCACATTGCCTGGGCTGGAAAATTGTGTACATCCTGTGCCCTTTAAATTTGTAATGACAGGCTGAACAATATTTATGTTTCACTCTTGTCACCTTTCAAAACCAGGAGAAAAAAAAATCACTCTTGTGTTTTTTCCCCTTTCTGTCTCTGATCTACTTGAGGGCCAAGGCTGTTCCTTCTAGAGGGAGTTGGTATCTTTATGTTTACAGTGCTCTGGCATATCTTACACATTGGTCTCTGTGCTGTTTTAACTTGCTAATGCAGCACATTTTATATTAGATGATTACTACTGAAAACTGCCTTGAATTTCCCTGCTGGTACTTGAGTTTTCAATTGATAAAACCAACTTGGTTTTGTAACCTAACAGTGAGCTTTACAATCCTTGGAGAAATTGGTTTTGGCACAGAAAAGCCCTGGGCAACTTTCCTCTCCACTGCTATGCTGGAGTCCTTAGCCTTATGGCAGAACATTATCTAGTGTCTATATTGTTTTTTATCTCTCATATTGGACCAGAATCAGGGCTTCCAGCACATGTACATACGTGTGTACATGCATGCGCATGCACACACACACGCACGCAGATGCCTTTCCAATTTGGCATATTCCTGATGCATTAGCTCTGCCAATGACATTCCATCATTGTCCTGGACAACATTACTTTTTGTAACTCTTGACAGAGTCCTCCACTTAGAGAAGAGCAACTTTCAATAAATTATACAGACATCTCACTAAGGAAATTCAAGTTCATTCAAACTTGGGTGTTGAATTTAAGTAAGGGGTTCTGCCAGCAGGGACATGTCTGTGGTATACATAAATTGTATTCCTGTTCTTCCTAAAGAAGCTGGAATGACTGCAAGCAATGGAACATCTTGTTAAAGAACTTGTCTAGAGATCTGCAGTTAGATGCACTGCAGGATCAGATCTATTGCTTTGCAGCTCTTGATCCCTGATGCTTTGACAGTGAGCTAGAGTAGTGGTTTTCAGTCAATGAGTTAGGACCCTCAGCTGCATCACAGACTCCTCCCCCACCCCCATCTCAAGCCTCTGTTAATCCCTATTCATGCCTCTTGCCTCTCTTTAAATGAATGAGAAGAAGAGCAGTGGGATGGCAAGAGGTCACAGTCACGGCTTTTTTTGAGCAGGAACGCCCAGGAACACAGTACTGGCCAGCTTGGCATCAGGGTGTGTGGCCTAATAGGCAAACGAGTTCCTGCAAAACAATGGTGATGTCAGGGGAATGGCTTAATATTCAAATGAGTTCCTGCTAGGCCTTTTCTACCAAAAAAGCCCTGGTCACAGTGATTGAGGGGTTCCATACCTGACTTGTGGCTTATTCCTCACTACAGTATCCCTCCAGATGTATGACTTATGTTTTTTATTTCCAGTTTTCTTGGTCTGCTGCCCAATGTTCCTCATACTGGCTCCTCCTCTTTGTTATTTGATTCTGGTGGTATCCTTTCATGTGCTCCATATCTGGAAAGGTTGAAGGCCACTGTGCTAGTTGACTGTGAATCCCAATTATTTACAACATTTTGTCTACATTATGACTTCCTGCTGGGTGTCAGCAAGATCATGAGGCTTGCTGACATTGGGGCACAGAGTATGGACGGCAAGCTTTGAATAATTCTTCCCCCCTCCCCCCCCCCCCCAAAAACACATATTGCCTTTAGGTCTTGAGCTCATCATATCTTGTGGCAACAGTAAAGATGGTTCCAAGCAGAAAAAGATGAGGCCACCCTAGAGCAACTGCTCAAGGAAAGTCCTACACAATTTTCATGCTCAATTTGAAGGCACTTCCCTGCCCCTTGAGGCCAACATAATGCAGAAAGAATTTGATCAGGGATGGCCATCTTAACATTTTCACTGCAGGCAGTAACAAAAAATAAGACAAGTCTTTCCTCCCATTATGGCTGTTAAGATATCTGAAAACAAGCTCACAACTATCCCGTAACCCTTGTTTAGAGAAGAGAAACATAATGAAAGGAAATCTGGAGGATATCCAAGCCTAACCATTCTAGTCTGTACCTTGGCAGAGAAAAGGCATAAAACATTTTAGTAGCTTCCACATTTTGCAGTTGGCCGGGGTGGGAATAACTTTTGCTGGATATATTGCCTTGGGTGACATGCAGACTCTGAAGATCAAAAGTCATACTAAAAAAATGTAACCAAACATCTTTGTACCCTGGAGCACTGCTTCAGATATGCTGACCTGAGATTCCAAATATAAAACCTTCTTTTGCAGCAGTGGCTCATAAGATGATGCGGCAAAGAGGTCACTGCTGACCCATGGCCATTGCAAGGTTGCATCAGGGAAAGAGGGACATCTAGATAAGCCCTCTACAGATGTGTAGCTGCTGTCTGGCTATGCCTGCCAATAGGTGCAACAAGCATCTGCAGCCCCTTAGGCATGCCTAGGCATTTAGCAGCTGCACACTGACTGATGCTCCACTTCTTTCAGTGATGCCTTAAAATCTGCTGGTAAGGACCTGGAAGTCCCCTTCCCCTAGGTCACAGCTCAGCACTGACCCATTCTTATATTTATTTGCTCATATATACTCCCATTTTTCTCCTTAGTGGAGACCCAGAGCAACATACATAAGTCTGCTCTTTCCCATTTTATCCTCATAGCAACCCTTTGAGGTCAAGAGTATGTGACTGGCCCAAGATGATCCAGCCAGATTCATGGCACAGTGAGGACTCATACCTGGGTCTTCCAGATCCTAATCCAATGATCAAACCACTACATCACACGGGCTCTCAGTGCCATGTTGTGCCTGAAAACTATCACTGCTTCTTTGATTTTCTTATAGCGAAGAAGCTGGGGAAAAGCACACCCGTTCACTGGTATATTTCATTTGCAATTTTAATTGGCTTATCAGAGACAAAGAAGTGATAACAGAGTTAGAAAATGGAATATTTATCCTCTTCCCCCTTTCCTTGTTTTAACCTCCTGGATGTTTTGAGTTCTGTAGCTTGGAGATCAGCTACTTCAAAACAGAGATTCTTATTCTTTGAATCCTCTTTCACATTGAAGATTATCCCCACACACGCACATCCTCCCCCAACTGCCCCCCCCTTAGCTGAAGCAATGCTGACCTAGCATGAAGCCTTCTAGCTATGGTAGATCGGTATACAAAGGATTTTTTTCTTTCTTTTTTTCTTTTTCTTTTTACAAAACAAAAACAGAAACAGAAAAAACAGAAATTTCCTCACCCTCCCTTTTTTTTTTTAAACATTATTCACAAAAGTTTACAAAATAGCCTTGAAATTAAGCTCTTGGGTTGAGATCCAAATAATCCACTCTCTCCCTTGACATTGCTAATGGATTCAAAGACGCATTCATTGTTTTGAGGATCACTGTTATCACTGCTTCTTTAGCCAGATAAGGCTGCCTTTCCTTCCAAATCACTTTCTGTGAGGCTTTCCTCGGCAGGCAAATCATGTAGCCATGAGAAGAGGCTTGGTGGATTTGGTTTGGGATTCGATGGCAATATACACACACGCGCACACACACACACACACACGAAGATAGCCCCAAAGGGAAAGGCCTTTTTGTATTTCCAAAGGCCAGCAATTTGCTGGGCAAAAAAGTACATTGGTAACAGGCTGCCAGAGGATCCACAGGCTGCCTGTCATGAGCAGAGGGATGTTCAGATGCCAAGCTTGGTGCTTTCAGCTCATGCGACCGTCTCTGGACATATTTTCTTTATAAAAATAGATTGTCTTGGCATGAAAGACAATCCATCTGACAACACTGGTGATGTAGGTGGGCACAGGGCTCACCAGACCTTTGTCCTCTCTGTCCTCCATGCTTATTGTTTCCATGGCTGACAATATTTTTTTCATTTATATTTGGTAATTTTAAAAAATTCCACCAGGTCTTCTTGCCCACCCTCCCTGGAAAAACAAAAGAAAACCTTTCAAGAGTCCAATAGTGTTGCTTGTACATCCACTGCCAGAAGCTTCTCACTCCTCCTCCCTCGATCCCAGTGTTTGATGAAGGGTGGATGCACTACACGCACTGAAGATATGCCTGTTTTCCACAACATGCAGGTCCCATGGCTTCCAGCCTGTGGCTTGAGTAAGCCCAAACCATAGTTGCCTATAAGGCTAATACACAGCAACAACATGCAGAAAGACAGCACAATCAGTAGGCTCTGCCTGCTTTCGAGGTATCGATATTGAGCCTCTTTAGTCCTGGCATTGATACAAGCTACCTTGCTCTGCAAGTCTATGAAGGCTACATGAAGGCAAGCCCAGTATTCTGTGTTGTGGTGGAGTCGTGTGATATTGTACATGTGAGTACCTGTTGGGATACGGGCCATGTTGGTCATATCTAAGTTGGAACTGAAGCTGGACCATGTGAGGTTAGAAGAAACTGTGTTGAGGTGAGGTTTCCAGACAACCAGGATGTGATAGGCCTGGACTTCCTTCACCAGCAGCTCCAGAGCATCCTCACTGAAGGGGAAAGAACTGTTGACCATCAGACTTATGCTTTTGGTATCTGCACCAATGAGGTTTTGAGCCATACATGTGTAGAGCCCAGCCTCTTGTGCTGTGACCTTGCGGATTTCCATTGTCCCTTCAGGGTACACTTTAAACTTTCCATCATCTGAGTATGGCATCAGCTTATGACCTGATGGTGTGACCCAGTATATCTCTGGTTCTGGTTCTGCCAGAGCTCTGCAGTGCAGAGATATGTCCTCTCCATCTGCCACCTCTAAACGGGAAGGAAAGCTTTTGTCAGAGATGAGGGGCAGGCACCTGTCAGTCATTTCCCTAAAGGGAACATCTCGGATGTGCTTTTTCTTTAGGTCTGGAGGCTCTGCACATAATGTGGACTGAGGCTCAATGAAACGTATGTGGTTCTCAGTACTGTTGACCCATCGGATTACACAGTCACAGCGGATGGGGTTGCTGTGGATGCTGATTTCCTGCAGATTGGGGAGGGATTCCAGTGTCTGCTTATGCAAGGCACTTAGGGCATTGTTGTTCAACATGAGGGTCTCCATCTGGGGGAGGTGGTGGAAAGCACTGGGGTGGATGTAGGATAGTTTAGGGTTGTTGGTCACATCCAGTTTGGTCAGTTCAGGCAGGTTGATCAAGGCAAACTTGTCAATAGAAACCAGCTCCTCCATGTTGTTGAGTCCCAGTTCCTTCAGGTGCAGCATATTTGTGAAATCACTCTGCTTAACCCTCTGAAGTGGGTTTTTGTTCAGATCCAAGAATTTAAGACCAGGGACTTGCTGTAGTGCCTTCTTAGGGACATTGACTAGCTTGTTGTCATAGAAAGATAGACTCTCTAGACTTCTCAAGCCTTCTAGTGCATAATCGGAAATCTCTCTCAGGTTCATTCCTGCTAGAACCAAACTCCTCAGATTTGATAGGGCCCTGAAGTTCATATCCAAAATGGCATCTACTATGTTGCCTCCAATCATGAGGATCTCCAGACTGGGCAGTACTTGAAACCAGCGGCTGTCAATTGTCCTCAGGCGGTTGGAGTTGAGGTGAAGCCGAAGGAGGTTTCTAAGGCCTAAAAAGCCTTTGGGAGAGATCCTGCGTATTTGATTGTGATTAAGGTAAAGCTCCTGGAGAGTGGCCAGACCCAGGAAGCTATTATCAGGCAATTCCGTCAGCTGATTCTCTTCCAGGTGGAGGCTCAGCAACTGGGGCATGTTCTTCAGGCCAAAGTCCAAAATGTCAGAGAAGCTGTTCTGTGACAGATCCAGTTCAGTCAGGTTTTTCAAATAGTCCAGCTCACTTTGCTCAACCTTGACAATATTGTTGCTTTGCAAGAGAAGGATCTGTGTCCCCTCTGGCAAGCTTTCAGGCACTGTGGAGATGAACAAATCATTACAGTCAGCTGTGGCTGCCTCCCTGTATACAGACCTGGGTGTGTACCATGGCCTGATCTGGCAGACACACTGCAGTGGGCATTTGACTTTCCAGGGCACAACAGGAATTGCAGTGGTAGTTGCCACACAGATGAGAAGCAAGTTCAGTTGGAAGTGTCTCATCTTCAGCAGGCAAGTCCAACTTCCACGTAAGGTGAAAGCTTTTACCGGACACATTTGGACCTCAACACAGTCAAAATAGAATGGGGATAGAGCAGACAACAAACAGGCACTGCTCTGTCACCTCTGGATGGTTCCCCCAGATGTTGTTCCTGAGTGAGAATATTGTGCTAGAGGTAGGAGACTCCCCCAGCTGAAGAGGTCATAATGTGCCAAATGGCATCTGACTGTCTAATCAGAGCTTCTCCTTTTCTTCCTCCAGAAGTGATTCATTTTTTCCTTTGCTTGCATTGTTGAGGCTTCTTCTTGAAGTTGCACCTGAAATAGATAAGACAAGGTATTTTATGAGAGAAAAGAAATGTACAGATAGCAACACATCAAAGTAAAAAATTAACACAGCATCTTGGTAATTCTGTGCTGAACACTGCATTAGGTTGGTTATCTGAAATCAGAGCACCCAGCATGCACTTAACCTTTAAAAGCTGCTGGGTATGCACATGCATGCTAGTACATATCTTAATTTGACTTGGGGAGCTATGAGTGTTGAGGCAGGGAGGTAGGAATGCTAGGCAGCAACTAGCATCCCCAGGAGCTTCAGAGGCAGGGCAAGGTGTGGAAATGTCATTGGGTTACATTGGGGCTAATACCAGATTGATGACAAATGATTTCCATCAAAAAATAGTTTGGGAGAAAGAATGACGCCCAGCCCCATGGCCAAAATTGAAACCAGGATACTTCTACCCCTCACCAGCTGATTTTTGACAGGAGTACACATTAAGAGATCTGGTCATGAATTCCCAACATAACAAATAGTTTGGTATTTAGCATTCAGTTAGCATAAGTGGTATAGGCAATAGGACAAATCACAGATGCTATTGTGAAGAAAAGTGGGTAAATCAATAGCCAATTTCTCCTTACACAGAGACTTGAGAACACATTGTGTCTTCAGATCACTATTATAGCTCCGGTACCTACACAGGCCCATAGTACACCAGTGTATTTATGGCTGATTTAGAACACTATTTCCTCAGCTCTTCCAGTGTCTCTCTTCTCCCTGAGATACTCGTGACACCATCCTCAGCTGGGTTAATAGAAGGAGGCCACTTCAGAAATTGCATCAGGACTTCAATGATTGATCTAATCCTGGAACACTCAGTGCAGCAGGTCTACTTTCTTAGACTATACTACAGTGAAACTTATGTTAGCAGTATATAAACACTACTTTACATGGGATACTAACTGCTCATTAACATTTCCTAAAACGGTGGCTTGTTTGCGACCTCCAGAAGTTTAAAAATTGACCAGTCTGATTACCACCACTAATATCTTGTTGTCTGAATACATCGAATTAGCACCAGATGTTTTAAATGTTTTAACGTTTTTATATTTAATGTTGTTTGTATTTACTGCTAAATGGTTGGGCATGCTGTTGCTGACTCTTGTGTTGTTAGCCGCCCTGAGCCTGCCTTGGCGAGGAGGGCGGGATATAAAATAAATAAATAAATAAAATGAAACTACAGTATCGAATACCTAGCATCCAATACCTAAGTAGACAGAATTTCCACATATTCATTTATTGCATTTTTTGAAAAACAGCTATTTGGGAAAAATGGGAAAAAATTAATAGACAAAGCCAGATGGGTACCAATGTGTCATGGGGCAGGTCTCACAGCAAAAGAAACCAAATGCTGCCAGCTGATGGTAACAGCTCTTCAGTGGTTCATTATCTGTAGGCCAAACAGGTTGGTCTCGAAGCAAGTGAATAAATGGACACACTGGATATAAATATGGTAATATTAGCAAACTAGTGAGGAATGATTTTAGCTTTCTTGTACTTTCTGCAACAGCCATTCGCTTGGCTCCTATGGTACAGTTCCACTGGAGCAGCAGCAGCTTCTCTGATGGAATGGCATTTCTATTCTATTCTTTTCTATTTTTGTCCTTCACACAAGCCTGCAACTAAAAATAACACACTATATTAAACATTAGGCAAGATGATACACTATCAAAAGAACTGGGGACTAACACCCAAACCAGGAGTTACCAGGATCAGAGAAGGCTAACTCAGATGCACAGTCAATTTTTATACCAATGTATCAAACTGGAGCAATCTATAGAGATTATTCAATTGAAATCATTATTGCTACCATGAAATAGAACCATAACATATCAGAATTGTGCATATACATGTATTATGGAATATTTCTCAGAACCAGCCTAAACAATCTGGTACTTTATGTCTGCTTGTAAATGCAAACTAATATGGCTTTCTCTTTTAGAGCAGATCAGTATACACCACACACAAACTGAGAAAAACCCACACATCATGCTATGAGTAAACAGAGAGGGTAGAACCCTTTGGGGGAAAGGCAAGATATGAATATTTTAGATAAATGAATAAATAAATAGAGACCAATGTGCATCTAAGTACCAGGTCACAGGCCTGCAACAGTGCAGGAAATCAAATACTGGGTTAGGTCCTAAAGAAATGCAAATGGAACAAATTGAGCGAAAAGATTTTTGCTGCTGTCTACTTTCCACCATAGTCACCTGCCCTCAGACAAATTCTTAAGAGTCAAAGGACCCACAGGAATGGCAAGGGTTGCCAGCTCTGGGTTAGGAAATACCTGGAGATTTACGGGGTGGAGAGCTGGGTTCGGAAAGGGAGAGACTTCAATGGGTATAATGCCATAGTGTTCAGCTTTCACAGTGGCCATTTCTCCAGGTGAACTGATTTCTGTCACTTGGAGATCAATTGTAATATTGGAAAATCTTAGGGTTGCCAAGTCCAATTGAAGAAATATCTGGGGACTTTGGGGTGGAGCCAGGAGACTTTGGGGATTAAGCCAGGAGCAAGGGTATGACAAGCATAACTGAACTCCAAAGGGAGTTCTGGCCATATGTTTAAAGGGACCGCACACCTCTTAAATGTCTTCCCTCAATTGGAAATAATGGAGGATAGGGGCACCTTCTTTTGGAGCTCATAAAATTGGGTCCCCTAGTCCAATCTTTTTGAAATTTGGAGGGTGCTTTGAGGAGAGACATCAGATGCTATCTGAAAATTTGGTGCCTCTACCTTCAAAAACTGCCCCCAGAGCCCCAGATACCCACAGATCAATTTCCCATTCTACCCTATGGGAATCGTTCTCTATATGGAATAATGCAGTGCTCAGCAGACATCCCCCCCCCCACTTTCTGGTGATCCTGAAGTGGGGGGAGGGTCTCCAAACTGGGAGATCCCCTGACCCCACCTGGGGACTGGCAACCCTAGAAGATCTCTGGCTACCACCTGGAGGTTGGCAACCCTACCAATTGTGAACCTCCTGATACTCAGGAGCAATACTCCCTCTAAGCTGTGGAGTCTTGTGAGCAAAAATTCTACTTTGTGAGCTACTGGCATTAAAGTTGTGAGCTACTACAAAAATTAGCTTGCTCTGGGACCATTTTTCCTGAGCTAAGTAAAAAATGTGTGAGCTAGAGGCTGGCAAATTGTGAGCTAGCTCACACTAACTCATCTTAGAGGGAACACTGCTCAGGAGTCACTTTGCAGTGGGGGTTGGGAACATAGAACAATTCCTGCCATTATCTTGTTTTATTCAGTCTTTAGGCATAATGGCCTCCAGAGATGCAGCAACTGTGATTTTTTCCAGTTCTAATATCATGCCAAACCAGTTAGCACAAGCCAGGCTTTGCAAAACTATCTCAAATCATGTTTTTGTCGGCCACAGTCTTTCAATTCAGATATCACATTTGTATCACAATAAAAGTTCCTTAACCATGACTTGGCGTTATGTCTGAACAGGCCCTCATTGTAAAAAAATCCTAAGGACAATAAAGCAAAATTAAAAGGACTGGATGCCTACCAAAAGACTTCCTCACTCAGCGTCTCCCAGCAGAAATGGAAAAGAGAAGGCATATACATACACAGCACTTGCCTCTTCTGTTGAGGATGATGTGCAAGTGTGTGAGTGTGTGCTCACCCCCCTCCCCAAGATTTTCAGAGTACAGACTGCAGGCAAGAGCTCTATTGGCAGTTTGTGAGTAAATATACTGGGTTATTCCAGCTGAGCTATTCAAAGTCCTAAAAGATGATGCTTTTAAAGTGATGCACACATTATGTCAACAAATTTGAAAAACACAACAGTGGCCACAGGATTGGAAAAGATCAGTTTATATTCCAATTCCAATCCCAAAGAAGGGTAATGCCAAGGAATGTTCAAACTATCACACCATTGCACTCATTTCACAAGCCAGCAAGGTCATGCTAAAGATCCTACAAGCTAGGCTTCAGCAGTATGTAGATCGGGAAGTAACAAAAGTTCAAGCTGGGTTTTGGAGAGGTAGAGGAACTAGAGATCAAATTGCCAACATTTGATGGATTATGGAGAAAGCACGGGAGTATTAGAAAAATGTCTATTTCTGTTTCATTGACTATGCTAAAGCCTTTGATTGTGTGGATCGCAACAAACTGTGGCAAGTCCTTAAAGAGATGGGAGTACCAGACCACCTCATATGTCTCCTGAGAAACCTGTGTAAGGGCCGAGAAGCAACTGTCACAACGGGATATGGAACAACTGATTGGTTTAGAATAAGAAAAGGAGTTCAACAAGGATGTATATTGTTACCCTGCTTATTTAATTTATATGCAGAGTACATCATGCAGAATACTGGCCTGGATGAAGCACAAACCGGAATTAAGATTGCCTGGAAAAACGTCAACAACCTCAGATATGCAGATGACACCACTCTAATGGCAGAAAGTGAGGAGGACCTAAAGAACCTCTTGTTGAGGGTGAAAGAGAAGAGCACAAAAGTAGGCTTGAAACTCAACATCAAAAACCTAAGATCATGGCATCCGGCCCCATCACACCTTATCAAATAGAAGGGGAAGACATGAAAGTAATGACAGACTTCACATTTCTGAGTTCCAAGATCACTGCAGATGGTGACAGTAGCCATGAAATTAAAAGACATTTGGCTATGGCGAACCTGGGCAGTATAATAAAAAGTAGAGACATTACCCTGCCAACAAAAGTCTGTATAGTCAAAGTGATGGTATTTCCAGTAGTAATGTATGGCTGTGCGAGCTGGACCATAAGGAAGGCTGAGTGCAGAAGAATAGATGCTTTTGAGATGTGGTGCTGGAGGAGAATCTTGAGAGTCCCTTGGACTGCAAGAAGATCCAATCAGTCAATCCTAAGGGAAATCAACCCAGACTGTTCACTGAAAGGTCAGATGCTGAAACTGAAGCTCAAATCCTTTGGCCACCAAATGAGAAGGGAGCACTCACTGGAGAAGATCCTGATGCTAGGAAAGACAGAAGGCAAAAGAGGAAGGGGAGGGCAAAAGATGAGATGGCTGGACAGCGTTACTGATGTAACAAACACGAATTTGAGCAGACTTCAGAGGATGGTGGAAGACAGAAGAAATTGGCATGACTTTGTCCATGGGGTCACAAAGAGTCAGACTCGACTGTGTGACTGAACAACAAAACAATTACTGGCAGCTTAATCAGAGAGAGACCTCCTGGCTGAAAGGAACACATCCTTGTTTGGAAGATCAACTTGCCAACTGACAGTCTGCCCCTGATTGTTCTGAAACGTTCATGGAACACTTTTCCCTGCGAAGGGAGGGAGGGCCAAGTTACACAAAGCACCCGATATGTGTTGAGTCACAAATAAACAAAAAAACCTGACAATTGCTTAAAAATCAGATAGGTTGTCAGCACATAACACTCTATTAGACTTGTACATTTTTTCATTATTAAATATAACAGTTATGAAAATGGAATGTTTTGTAATTATCATAACTAATATGAAAACTATTTCCCCATCTAAATAGCCTAGAATGAAAAAAAACCCCATGATTTTCTTTTGTTTTGTTGTGATTTCTTTCATTCTTGCCACAACTGATTTCACTTTAACATGTTGGGTAGTCAGCCACCCTCCAGGTGGGGTTTGGGAATCTCCTGGAATTTCCTCTCTCCTGCCAATGCCTGCCCTACTACACCACATTTCTCCTTGCAGCCTGTGCTCTCCTGCTTGCCTGCTGCTCTCCAAATCTTATCTCCCACCCAACCAAATCTACCTCAAAGTCTTCCTGCTGCTGCTTGCCTAGAAGCCTTACCCACACCTGGCAGCCTTCAGGTGGGGTTTGGATAGGGTTGTTATGTCTGACTCAGGAAATATCTGGGGACTTTGGGGGTAGAACCAGGAGACTTTGGGGGTGGAGCCAGGAGCAAGGTTGTGACAAGCGTAATTGAACTCCAAAGGAATTTCTGGTCATCACATTTAAAGGGACCACACTCCTTTTAAATGCCTTGCCTTTGTTGGAAATGGAGGCTGGGGCACCTTCTTTTGGGGCTCATAGAATTGGATCCCTGGTTCAATTTTTTTTAAACTTGGTGGGGGGGTTTTGAGAAGAGGCACCAGATGCTATGCTGGAAATTTGGTGCCTCTGCCTAAAAAACAGCCCCCCCCCCCAGTCCACAGATTGATTCTCCATTATACCCGATGGGAATCAGTCTCCATAGGGAATAATGGAGTGCCCACCAACATTCAACCCCACCCCCTGTTTTCTGTTAATCCTGAAGCAGGGTGAGGGCCTTCAAACCAGGAGATTCCCCTGCCCTCAACTGTGTGGGGGGGCAACCCTTGGCCTGCAGATCTCCCAGAATTACAACTGATCTCCAGACAACAGAGTTCACGTCCCTTGATGAAAGTGGCTGCATTAAAGGGTAGACTCTATGGCAGTATATCCAGCTGAGGTCCCTCCTCAGGCTTTACCCCCAAATCTCCAGGAATCTGAATTTTCCAACTCAGAGCTGGCAACACTAGCCTCATTCTGTTTGTGCCACCAAATGCTCTTGCCTTGTCAGTTGCACTCCTCCTGCTTCTTGTGGTTATGTTCTTTAGGCTAATTAGGAGTTGTAGTGCTGTCTGCTTTATTGTTTGGAATCTTTCCTGTCAATTCTCCCATGGATTCTAATGTCAAATATGGATGCCTTTATTGCCCCAAGGGAGGTATTGTACAAAATATGGCAATGTGGATGTCCTATGGGAATACCACAATCCCTGTGTGTATTGTCCAGTTTGGATGGAAAACCATGAAGGTAAAAACCTGATAAAAGGCTAAGTATGACTGTCTTCCACTGATACCAATGGGAAATAATAATGAAAATGAATTATGAAAACAAAGCAATAATCATGAAAGAAACCATAATGAAACAAAACCATATGAAACAAATCCATTAATAAAACAGCCCCCTGTGGAATTACTAACAAAAATGAAAGAAATGAAACAAAGCCCACCCCCCTTTGAATTGCAAGAAGCAAGAGATACACAATTCCACACTCTATTTAGATGAGGAAGAAGAAAAGAAACCTAAAATCAATCTAATTTAGGGTCAAACCAGATGAGATGTTTCCATACAGTTTAAAAAAAAAAAAATAAGCAGCAGGTCTGTGGAATTGCGCTTCAACTCATGCTTATGGCATGAGGGTGGCACCCACCCCCTGCTGCTTTCTTGACCTAAAACATCTCTGCAGAGTTGATGTTTGCCCTCTTGTGGCAAACAAGCATGTTGTGATGCAAGTCTGGGCTAATTTGGAATGTACAGTCTTAGAAATGGATGGACTGCAGGGAAATGATTTTCGATTAGAAACACATGTCTAGTTCAGATGATAACTGAGGTACTCTTGAAAAAGTATTTGAATTGCAAGAAGCAAGAGATACTTCAGCCTTGTTCTGAGCAACAGCAGATGAGGTGGTAAAACCTGTTTTTGGACCACAGAACTTCCAGTTGCAGGAGGGGGCTTACAAACATACTCCCTGCACATAGTAAACTGGGATGTCAGGTAAAAGGCACACAAACAAAGAACCTGAAAAGTTTTAGAAGAAGAAGAGTAGGTTTTTATACCCCACTTTCCCAACCTTAAGGAGTCTCAGAGTGGTTTACAATTGCCTTTCCTTCCTCTCCCCACAACAGTCACCTTGTGAGGTAGGTGGGGCTGAGAGAGCTCTGAGAGAACTGTGACTTTGTCAAGGTCACCCAGTAGGCCTCATGTGGAAGAGGAATGAGGAATAAAACCTGGTTCTCCAGATTAGACTCTCTTGCTCTTAATAACCACACCATGTTGGGTTGAAGTCAACAATAATCTAAATCTGTCCAGGATCACTTTCTAATCTCAACAGGATATGTATTAATTTTTCTTGAAACAGATTTAAGGCAGAGGAAGCCATTTTCAGAATAGAAAAATGATCAAAGTCCATCAGAATGATATAAAAATCAGTATAGCCCATCCATTCTTTAGTGCCGTTCCTCTGAGAGACAGTATAATAAAAGCCAAAAGACGGTGGAAGGCAAAGCTATAAATGCAAAGAACTGGTTTGGATGAAAGCCCCACCACAAGGCAGTGGCTACTTTTCTAGAGTGAACAAATGGGCTATGAACCAAATTGGCCTTAGAAGACTCATCCAATTTTTCTGGAATGCCTGAAAGGTGAAGAGTAGGGCAGCCAACCTCCAGATGGTGCCTGAAGGTCTCCTGGGATTACAACTGATCTCCAGTTTACAGAGATCAGTTCCCCTGGAGAAAATGGCTGCTTTGGAGGGTAGACTCTATGACTGGACCCCACTGAGGTCCCTTCTCTATCCAAACCCTGCCCATTCCAGGCTCTATCCCCAAATCTCCAAAAATTTCCTACTTGCAGTTGGCAATCCTAACAAAGCCACAAGCTTACTTTACAGGTCATTTATAACCTAGGATCTCATTGGTAGTTTTTGCTTTGCAAATCACGTGGGGTTTCTGAGTTTGGTTGTTTCCCTTTCAATGCTTATAAATGTAAGGACAATCATTATGGACAGAACAAAGTTAGAGTCCACTGGCATCTTTAAGACCAACAAGTTTTATTCAAGGTGAGCTTTCATGTGCACACACATGACCAATTTCACACTAGACTTTTAATCCTGGTTAAACCCTGTTCCTAAACTGACATTCTACACTAGAATAATAGACTCAGAGAAACCAACTCTTTGACTCTAAGATTTTAGTGTAGAATGTCAGTTTGTGGACAAGGCTAAACCACAATTAAAAGTCTAGTGTGAAATTGGTTACACTTTGTCAGACAATGAAATGGAATCAGGAATAGCAGTTGAACATGCAGAGGGTTAAGCAGCAAATTAGCATGGAAAACAGTGGAGATGTTTTTAAAATAAATGGGAAGAGGTATTCAAATAGATCTGAAAATGCCAGTCTTTTCAATTTGGGCAGGAAGTGTACCATGAGGCCAAAACAAAAAAAGTGCCCAAGAAACTATTATTGAAATTACACAGTATATTGTTTACCCTCAAGGCAAATGTTGGAGCCACTGAAGACCTCATTTCTAGATAGAATCCAGAGAGAGAGCTGTCTGCTCCAGTCAAAATAATTCTGTGATATTTTAAAGGCTAACAAGTTTATTGCAGCATAAGCTTTAGTAAACCAGAGTCTACTCTGCCAGATGCATGTGGCAAATGTTATACATTTGTTAGTCTTTACAACATCGCAGAATTCTGTGTTCTTCTGGAGAGGAGGAGCATCCTATGCATGCAAAAGGGCTGTTTTCTTCATTTAATTGGGTGCAGACGAGAACAAGAATATAGCCCAGAGGTGTCAAACTCATTTGTTATGAGGGCCAAATTCGATGTAAATGTTACTTTGTTGGGCCAGGTTATATGTGCCATTAAATGTAATGGCAGGTATGGGAGATATAAACTTTCTTAAGGATACAGGCAAATCCAATTAATTATATTATTTTTTTACTCAAAATACAAACATGCTTAAAACATTAATTCTCTTACAGTATTCCCTAAGCATTTTGCTGCTGCCAACCCTCTCACTTCTGCTGCCCATGATTCATTAGAACTGGGACAGTATACAGGGACTCTGGCATCTGGAAATAAAAGTAATGACTAGTTGCTCGTGAGCCATATAAGTTCCCTGAATGGGCCAGTTCCATCCTGCGGGCTGCATGCCTGACACCACTGGTCTAACCATTAAATGCATGCTGAAAGGCTGCCTTTACTTTTTGTCAAACAGTATTTGCCAGGGCAAGGAATCATCCATTGTCAGCACGTCCTGCTCATTGCTCATGTGAATGCTTGTGAGTGGAAATGCGTTGCAGCCTGAGCCCCAGAGTCTTTTGTCAGGGAAATGTGTTAAATGGCTTTTATAGGTTTTGTACCCTGTGTGGTGATTTAGGAGTGATGAGTTTGAGACTCCTCTTTTATTCTTTCAATAGCTTTATTGCAAAGACAGGGTAGAGTCAGACTGGGGGTCCAGGCAGGGGAGGGAAAGAAGGAAGGAAGGGAGAACAGCCTTCTAGCCATCAAGGGTGCCAAATGACAGTTGCCTGTCACTTCTAATTAATCATTATGTGCTCATCACTCATTACTAGTGATTCTTTGTCTGCCATTCATTGTTAACAGCCATGCAGCACATGGGCTAGTCAATTCTTCCTATGGATTTAACAGTTTTACCTAATAGAGGAGTTGCAGAGGTAATTGGCTGATGGCCAAAGGCTAGTCCCTGCCCTGGTGAACTCCTTTCAGCTGGGTTTCTGCTTCACAGTGCTGTTCACACGCAAAACAGAAATTCAACAAATAAAGTCTCCCTGATACTGCTGCACCTGCTGAATTTCTGCACATCATGTAGCTGTTAAAGCACAGGAAGGAAGGTTGCCAAGTCCAATTCAAGAAATATCTGGGGACTTTGGGGGTGGAGTCATAAGCAACATTATGAAAAGCACAACTGAACTCCAAGGGAGTGCTGGTCATCACATTTAAAGGAAATGCACACCTTTTAAATGCCTTCCCTGCATTAGAAATAATGAAGGATAGGGGCACCTCCTTTCGGGGCTCATAGAATTGGATCCCCTAGTCCAATCTTTTTGAAACTTGGAAAGAATTTTTAAGAGAGTCATCAGATGCTATGCTAAGAATTTGGTGCATCCATCTCAAAAAACAGCCCCTCCAGAGCCCCAGATACCCCCAGATCAATTCTCCATTATACCCTATGGGAATTGATCTCCATAGGGAATAATGAAGTGCTCAGTAGACATAACCCCCTTCCCCATTTCTGACGACTCTGAAGCGGAGGGGGGGGGCTACTCCCACCTGGGGATTGGCATCTCTGCTCATGAGTTGCTGCACTTCCAACTTCTTCAAAGTAACACAGAGCAAACAAAGGTTCAAGTTTACCTTTCCTATGCAAACGACCTCTGAAAAGATTGTGCAACCAACAGAGGGTCTGTGCTGCTTTCACAGCCACTGGGAGCAGCCATCTTGTTCTGCCTGCTCCCCCTGCCCCCATTCAGCCTTAAAGACACAGACAAACCATCCCAAGAGGAAGCCTTTCCAAGTGGAGTCTGAAGCCTCTGGAGGTGGAAAGGCACATGGTGGCTGTGGGGGCCTGGCTTCCCCCCACCGGCCAGCTGACTGGGAGTGGGAAGGTCCCTGGGAAAACGGGAGAACCCCCTCTGGGACCTGGGGATTGGCAAGCCTAACAGGAAGAGCCTTGCCAAGGGGGAAAAATAGCAACTCTGGGCACAGCAAAGAGTTTGAAACTCAATACCTAAATACGGTATCCTGGAAATATGGTTCCAATATCTAAATGTGGCATTCAGCACTCATCAAAAGTGGCACAGCACAAGAGCAGATTTACTTCCTTATCTGCTGCTCATGACAGCAAAATCCAAGCCAACAAGGATTATTTAAGGCAGCTTTATTGTAAGACTATCTGCTTCCCAAAGTAGGGCTGCCAAGCCCCTGGTCTGGGTGGGGAATCTCCCGCTCAGGAGGTTCTCAACCCACTGGCCCACATTGGCCGACAGGGGGAACCTCCCTCTACGATGATGTCACCCAGAAGTGATGTCATCAAAATGGTGGCACCCCGTGCGGGGCTGCTGTAGCCGTTTCCAGGAAAACTCTATGGTTTTCCCGGATGTTCTAGCCATTACAAAAATACCATAGAGTTTTAACCTCCCAAATGGCTAGAGCATCTGGGGAAACCATAGAATTTTCCTGGAAACGCCTAGAGTGGCCCTTCACGGATGCCGCCATTTTGATGATGTCACGTCCGGGTGATGTCATTCGTCTAGCATCTTGGGGTGGCCTGCCTGGCCAGTTTCCTGGACTATCCTTGGCCCCTTGCGGTGGCTGGGGTTTCCCTTATCCCTGGGGTCCAACTTACACTTTGATGACTGCTAAGGCCTTACCATTTGGTGATCTGGCTCTTCCCTTAGGGGATCACTTGTTGCCAGCCACCAAGGATAAAATATTAAAGGGTGAATTTGTGGACCTTTTTTCTCTGCTCTACACGGAGCTTGAGAAAAAGGATAAGGAGGACCTTGATGATAGGGAAAAGGAGAAAATCAAATGGCGTACAGTTGATAAATGGTGTACAGCTGAGCAAACTGGGTGCCCGGTTTCATTATTTACACCGGAATAATTTCCAGGTCTCATCCATGGAGGGCCACTTCCCTTTTCCAGTATTTTGATATCATATACAAGAGCTACACCAGCTTTAGTAGCCCTGCCTGACTTCAGTACAATGAGGAATTCAAGATGAGGGCCGCCTTGAACCCATTCCTTCAATGGGATCAAATTCAGCCACAGTTGTGGCTGCAGGTTATGTCTCCAGCGAGACCTAATCTCAGAGATAGGTCAGACAGCGGCCATGTTGTGCAGCGCACAGCTGCTGCTTCTGGTTCCTATGGTAATGCGGGGCAGGCGGTTCAACCCCGCTTGCTCTGCTGGGAGTTTGGGTCGCAGGGGGTGTGTGGAAAGAAAAACTGCCCATTTAAACACGACTGCCCTCTGTGTGGAGGGTCCCACTCCTTTACGAATTGTTCCCGGGGTAAACCCAGGAGGGGGCTGTGCAGGCAGGGCTCTGGTGGGACAAATAAGCCTTTTGGAAAAGGGACCCAGCCCAATAAGGGTGACAGCGCTTGAGACCTGGCTCCATAATTATCTTAAGGTTGAGGATAGAGTTTACTTGTTCAACGGTTTTAAGTTCGGTTTCAGAATTCCTTGTCAGGAACCCAGTAGGCCGTTTATGGCCAATAACCTGAAGTCAGTTACAGGTATGGAGCATATCGTTCGACAAAAAATAGGAAAAGAATTGGCTGAGGGCAGGGTGATTGGTCCATTTCCTGCACCTCCTGTGAGTTCTCTGTGGGTCTCTCCTTTGGTCATTGTGCCTAAAAAGGCCCCAGGAGATTGATCCACCATTTATTTTACCCTTGTGGGGAGTTGGTGAACGATGCCATACCCGAGGTATTGTGTAATGATCTAGGCTTGCTCAAGGGTAAAGCCCTTGTGCTGTAGACCAAGGATGACTTTCGAGTTATTAGGAGTCATTGGCCTCAGGTTTTGATTATGTGGTCAGCCCTGATCCCATGCCAGGTATGGCGTGGGGCATGGGATCCACGGGCGATTGAGAGAGCTCGCTGCAAAGCCAATTTAGAAATTAAAAAAGCCGGGGGGGCGGGGGGTTGGGCCACTTTCTCCCTCATCCTGGGATCCGTGCTGATTGCATGGATTTATACAGGATTGATGGCATCCATTTTTCTGATAAGGGAAACGACGCTTTTTTGGATGACTTAAAACTTGGCTTCGGGAAGTGCTAGGTGTTTAGCGGGCGCAGCTGCCTAAGCAGAGGCTTGGCCTCGCGGTGGCTGAGTTTTTTGCCTAACTTCTGTTATGCAGCTTGGTGAGCACCAATAGCACCCCGGTTTTGGGGCACGGGGTCTAGCTAAGGCATTCCTGGCCCATGCAGACTAGTTGAGTGATGAAGCAGACTGCCTCGGGTTTGCATGGATTGATCCGCCCTTCAGCCGTGCGGATGGGGGCTGGAACTCCAGGGCATAACCTTTGCTAGGCCAGCCGGGTACAAGCCATGCATTTTGGCTATACCTAGGGGCATGGTGGCTCGCCTGTCATGTGGCAGGGGAGGGGTATTTCATCCCCTGGCCCTGCCGAGCTGCATGTTATGTTTATAGCCCTTGTTGTTAATTTAATAATAAAGAAAGTGGCCCTTAGTTACCCAAACCCTTGTGTCCGTCTCTTCCTTTCATCTGTGGGGGCAAGTACATTCTCGTTTTGTAAGACTGTGGCTCCCGTGTGACTGAATCTCATGCCAGTCCATTACAGTTTGGGTACCAAAGCTTACCAGTGTGGGTACCAAAACTGCTGAACTCCATCCACAACACATAGAAAGCTAAAACCTGATACACACAAACTCCAAAATACCCTTATTAGAAAAGCTTGAAAACTGAATATATTTTATCTCCATGGAAAACCTATTTTACATTTTATCTATTGCATTTTTATTTCATCCTTCCTCTAAATAGCTCAGAGCAACATGGTTCTTCATCCTCACAACTATCCTGTGAGGTAAGTTTGGCTGGGAGAGAGTGGCTGTTCCAGTGCCTAGATTCTGTAAAGAAGACAGAGCTAACCCACAGCTGATTCACATGTACAGTATGCTGCAAAAATCCCTCTTAGAATACTTGCCAATGCCAAATTCTCCTATTTATTTTTATTTTAATATCACACTATATTGAGTATAATATTTCAATATAAGCTTGCCTTTCCTTAACAGCACAAATCATAAAACACCAGTGTAAAATCCAAAGTCATAAAAATAAAGCTTTTGACAATAGCTTAACCCCCCCAAAAATATGCAAAATGCAAATACAATAGCCTTACAAAATCAAAACCAGCTTATCATATAATACCCCAAAGAAAACAGCATAGGCAACATGCTGCATATCACCCTCGTTGGAAAACAGCCACTTTGATTGCTCTTTGAAAATCCTAGAGTGGGAGTAGGAGCCCACAATCCCATGCAATGCTAATTCTAATTTCCTGAGTGTGCAGTGTCTTTCTCACATCCATGAACTGAAGCACTTGCAATGTAACTAAACAGAAGCATTAGCATTCACTGTGCCTAGGAACCTTAAGGGTCTATAATTGCTACCAAGTGACATCCTAATTGGTTGCAACGATGCAGCAGAGAGAGCTTGGGTAAAGAGTGGAGATGCCCTGTTTTCCCCCTCTTTCCTTTCTGCTTGTCACTCCTCACCTACTCTCTGACCTTTTAACCACACACCAGCCTAGAAGTGGGAGCTCTGAAACTGGGCTTTTATGATAATGCAGTAAGCAAGGGAGAACTGGGCAGCCAGATGAAAGATGTATGCCTGGCTTTGCTTTCAATTCTTTCTGCAATCTGTGGACCACTGAAGCACTAGATGTGCTGTAAAGAGTGCCATGACAAATATCTTAGACTCTTCCTATGGGTTTTTATTTTAGTGAAAAGCAGCTGGAAAAAGCAGGGGAAAACTTACACAGGCCCTTAAGTACCAGTAAGGTAAGTATCTGCAAGCTGCAGGCAATAGCAGCTCCAGACTGAGAAAATTTGTGTTGGGAATATGGTGCAGGGCAGAAAGGATCCAATTTTCCCCTCTACTAGCCCCACAATACCAATCAAACCTAGCCCCCACCAGTAGCCATTAACAAACAAACAAAAACTTGCAGGGAAATGTGATCATGGATTTGGGGGGGGGGGGGGCATCTTATCCAGTTTGGCCCTCAGTCCTATGCCACATTTACAAAGCATGAGGGCTGGGCTTGCAGACCAACTGCGTTAGTTCCTCACCTGTAAACTGGAAATAATATTTATCTAGTTACATCATTGCCTTTCTCACTGGAACTCACATCACAAGATCATTGTCAAGATGAATGGACTGTTTGGCACATGCTTTATTAAATGCACTGTATAGATATTTTTAAAAGCCATTGGGCCTGAAGGTTTAAGCTGCTTCCTGGATTTCTGTGCTGCATCAGTAGCTTACTTTCCCATCCTCAGTATTTCCCACCAAGTCCTTTCATTGCCCCAATCTTGTGTTGCTTGCCTTTCAGTCCTTGCCCCCCCTTTCAAAGGTTCTACACTCTTCACATCTAGCAGTCCTGCAGCTTTGAACACAGCATGAATTTGAGGCAGCTGGCACAAAGAGGCCATCATCTTCCCTCAAGTAGTTTCAGATTATTTCAAACCACACCTTTTCATCAAGAGCTACTCTGACATTTCACCTTTCTCTGGTTCTTTATAATTACAATGGGGAGGGGAAGGAGAACTTTAGCAATAGTGGGCAAGCCAATTGGTTGCGTCTAGACAAGCCCTTTAAAAAGTGCAGACAATGTGCACTTTTAAACACTGCTAACTCAATCTTGTTTTATTATTTATTTATATATTAAAGTATATTTAGGCTGAAATTTCTGGCAGCAGCTCTTCTTCAGGGTTTCGCTTCTTATGTGCTCGCTTCCTCTGGGTAATGTGCATAGCCAGGGCTTTTTTGCTAGAAAAAGCCCAGCAGGAGCTCATTTGCATACTAGGCCACACCTCCTGGTGCCAAGCCAGCCGGAATTGCATTCCTGTGCGTTCCTGCTCAAAAAAAGCCCTGTGCATAGCTAAAGAGGAACTATTGGGGAACAACCTCAAGTTGGCATACATAGTAAACAAATATCTTCAGAAGTGTGCAGCTTACACAAGTGACTCATTCCTTAGTGGTAACTGTTAGAGGATTTGTCCCACAATACTGGAAATGGATAGAGCAGGAGTGGCCAACGGTAGCTCTCCAGATGTTTTTTGCCTACAACTCCCATCAGCCCCTGGGATAGAGGCTCACAGTGCAGGTAGGTCACAGAACAAACCTGTTTCTCATTTCCCTTGCATTTTGTGTCTTTTCCATCTCACCAAGCTAAGATAATCATTCTAACATCCCTTTGAACATATATGGTAATATGATGTTGCTGTACAGATCTACACCCTGAAGGTGAATTCATTTTTTTAAAAAATACAAGTGCTACTGATGATAATAGAACTTAAGCCCAATTACCGCATTCACTCTTGACAAGTTTCTAGCACATTCACCTGATCAACATTTCATCTGAATGTGCTGCCTTCCGTATGGTGAGAGCTGACATTTCCATCCCTCAGAGATCCATCAGTGTTCTCCAAGATCTATACACATTTATGAACCCATGCATATTTACTCGGAAGGAAGCCCCATTGTACTCACTGGGATTTATTTCACAGATCTGGCTGTGTGGAAATACATTCAAAAAAAGGAAACAGGAATCTAGTGGCACTTTAAAGACCAGCAATTTTTTGTCCCAGCATAAACTTTTTGTGGACTTTGTCAGATGCATTGTCATGGTTCTTCACTAGATTCCTATTCATTTTTGCTGCAACAGATTAAGTTGGCTACCCTGCTGGAATTACTTTGGAAGAAAGGTTAACCAAGACTGTTAACCAGTTTCTGTTTGCTGTGTGAAAGAGGCTAAGCAAGCTGCAGCCTCGGGGCAGCTTGTGCTAAATCAGAAGGAAGCCCCACGGAGAAGAAGAGAGTGAGAGTGGAGTAAGGCTAGTGGGGAATCGGTCCCAGTGAAAAATACAGATGGAAATCAAGCTATGCTTCCATATAAGAGGCTTTTATTTGATGCTAACATTCATTTACTTGGAAGAAAGTTCTGTTGAATTCAATGATACATAATGACTTGTGTATCAGTGCTTATAGGACCCAGGTGCTAGGAAGACACCATTACAGTGGCAGGGAGGTTAAAGAACAAGGACCTTATCTATTCTATTTGGGACCTCATTATGAACCAGAGTGTCTCCAGTTATCATCTGGAAGTTTTTCTGGTGCCTCCTAAATAGGATTTAATAGTGTTTTCATGAGATGGCTGCATCTCTTTATTTAATCATCTCAGTATTGTGGGGTCTGTGCAGCCACACAAGAGTCCAAATGCACTCACTGAGAGGCTGTTAAAATTCAATCTGTCTTCTTTGCAGTGGACAGAATGTGTTTATACCATGGCCATCAAATGTTTCACTGAGAGAAGGAGAGCTTTAATTACAGAGCAATTGTGGGCAGGTGGGACTGAAGGAGCTTGTTTGTGAAAAGGGGAGAAAATGGAAGTCAAATTCTGTAGCTACAAACATATTAATTTGGGAGGAAGATAGCAGGTGGCAGCGAAGATAAACACAGATACCTAGCAAATGAACCAAGAAGTTGTCCCTGCTATCTGTTTAAAGGCCTAAACTCTTCACAGTGTTGCAAAGAATTACCTCCTTAAACCCCTACTAAGTGTCTTATGGCACTATGCTTGCCCAGGAACATAACACAGGCCTCAGCACCCAGCAGGATCAGCTTTTTAAACAGCACGGCATGTTCCTGCCACCTGCCTCTGCAAATATAAGAGCAAAACTGTATAAAGGGTTTCCTGATATTTTTAATTAAAAGGGGCTTCCAAAATGTGTGATTGGTGTGTGTGTGTGTGAAAACTTTACCCCTGTGTAGGCCTGGAGTTCTCCTGGAATTGCAAGTGATCTCCAGACAACACAGATCAGTTTTCCTCAATGGACCATATGGCATTACATCCCTGCTGAGCTCCTGCCCCTCCCCAAACTTCACCCTCCTCATGATCCACCTCCAAATTTCTAGGAATTTCCCAAACTGAAGGGGGCAACACTACCCTTGTGCCATTTCTAGGGTTGCCAATCTGCAGTTGGGGGCTGGGGATCCCCTGGTTTGGAGGCTCTCCCTCCACTTCAGGGTTATCAGAAAGTATGTGTGTGGGGGCGAGGGGAGGAAATGTCTGCTGGACACTCCATTATACCTTATGGAATAATTAGGGCTGCCAAGCCCCCGGTCCACATTGGGCTGGTGAGGGGAACCTTCCTCTACATCACTGGCACAATAATGTCACCCGAAAGTGATGTCATTACACCAGCACCGGTGTGCAGCAGCTGCTCTGGGTGTTTCTGGGAAAACTCTATGGTTCTCCGGCCGCTCTAGCCATTTGGGAGGGAAACTCTATGATACAATAGGTACCATAGAGTTTCCCCCCCCCCCAAATGGCCAGAGTGTCTGGGAAAATCTAAAGTTTTCCTGGAGATGCCTAGAGCGGCCATGTGTGGCGTCGCCAGCGCGTTGATGTCACATCTGGGTGACATCATTGCGTTGTGCGCGAAAGTCCCCCGCTCCGGGATGAAGAGGACTTGGCAACCCTAGGAATAAAGGAGAATCAATCTGTGGGTATCTGGGGCTCTAACAGGGCCAACCCTGCCACTAGGCAAACTAGGCAATTACCTAGGCACTTTCATGGGACTCGGTGACGTTATCAGTGTGGTGGGGGTGAGAAGTTAGCCTTGCCTAGGGTGCCAGACAGACTAGGGCCATCCCTGGGCTCTGGATGTGTGTGTTTTTAGGTAGATGCACCAAATTTTTAGCATAGCATCTGGTGCCTCTCTTCAACCCCCCCCCCCCCCGCAGTTTCAAAAAGATTGGACCAGGGGGAGGGACAGTGGCTCAGTGGTAGAGCATCTGCTTGGGAAGCAGAAGGTCCCAGGTTCAATTCCTGGCATCTCCAAAAAAGGGTCCAGGCAAATAGGTGTGAAAAAGCCTCAGCTTGAGACCCTGGAGAGCCGCTGCCAGTCTGAGAAGACAATACTGACTTTGATGGACCAAAGGTCTGATTCAGTATAAGGCAGCCTCATATGTTCATATGTCCAGTTCTATGAACCCCAAAAGAAGGTGCCCCCATCCTCCATTATTTCCAGTGAAGGGAAGTCATTTAAAAGGGGCACAGTCACTTTAAAATGTGATAGCCAGAACTCCCTTCAGGGTTCAATTGTGCTTGTCACAACCTTGTTCCTGGCACCACCCTTGAAGTCCCCAGATATTTCCTGAGTTGGACCTGGTAACCTTAGCCAAAACTAAATGCTCCCCTCCCACACAGTATTTTTTTTTAACAGCAGGGCAAGTGTTTTTTTCTTGATTCAGTTTTCAGTTAAGGTGGTCAGATCCTCAGAAGAGAAGAGCCTCCCATATGCTTAATAGCAGAGGGAACCACAACACATACAGTGGTTATCCCAAATTCACCCAACTAATAAAGATCTTGTTCTTTGTCTCTGCTTTCTCTATTTCCAATACCTTTGTGCCCTGAAAGAAATGTGTTAGCTTGTAGCTAAATATACACTTAGCACAAGCCCCTCAGTCTTTGCAATTAGCTTGTGTTAAGCATATATATAGCTGAATCTCAGGTTTAAAGATTCTTTCCCCTCACTCCAAAAAGCTTTCCAGGCCATATCAGCACTAGCCTCCCTTAGTTTGATATTGAAAAGAAAATCCAGCCCTTTTTAGGCCATAGAGGTTCCACGCTGTGCAGCACACACTACATATGATGTAATAAACTCTTAGTATCACACTTTGCACGCACATTACATGCAATGCAGTATATGCTTAGTAGCAATGATTGAAACCAATAAACCAACAAAATCGGGCCTGCCGCAAAGGTCTTCTTCAGTGGTCCCAATATCACATACACATAGGGTTGCCAAGTCCAATTCAAGAAATATCTGGGGACTTTGGGGGTGGTGCCAGGAGACTTTGGGGGTGGAGCCAGGAGCAATGGTGTTATAAGCATCATTGAACTCCAAAGGGAGTAGGGTTGCCAAGTCCAATTCAAGAAATATCTGGGGACTTTGGGGGTGGAGCCAGGAGACATCGGGGTGGAGCCAGGAACAAGGGTGTGACAAGCATAATTGAACTCCAAGGGAGTTCTGGCCATCACATTTAAAGGAACCGCACACCTTTTTAAATGTCTTCCTTCCATAGGAAATAATGAAGGATAGGGGCACCTTCTTTTGGGGCTCATAGAATGGGACCCCCTGGTCCAATCATTTTGAAACCTGGGAGATACTTTGGGGAGAGTCACTAGATACTATACTGAAAATTTGGTGCCTCTACCTCAAAAAACAGCTCCCCCAGAGCCCCCGAAACCTCCAGATCAATTCCCCATTATACCCTATGAGAATCAATCTCCACATAGAGAATAATGCTCAGCAGACGTGTCCCCCCCATTTCTGGCGACTCTGAAGGGGATTGGCCTTTCTACTCACGAGTTGCTGCCAACTTCTTCAAAGTAACACAGACACACCATCCCAAGAGGAAGCCTTTCAATCAGTGACTGAAGCCTCCGGAGGTAGAAACGCACATTGTCCTCCGGGGGCGGAGCTCCCCCCCCACTGGCCAGACTCCCCGAGGAGACGCCACCCAGCAGCCGGAGAGGATGCAAGGACTACGAGTCCCAGCATGCACCTTGTGAAGGGAGGCCGGACTGGAGCAAATAGCAGGCCGGCGGTGGGTGGGTCTTTGTGACCTGGAGGAAGGGAGAAGCCTGAAGCCAGGCAGGGAAAGAGACATGGTGCCATTCCACCCCCCCCCCCCCCGCTTCCAGATTTGTAGAGAGTGGGGGATTAGGCTGCTAATCCAGGGGTCCCCCGGCAGGGCGGGGGGTTTGGGAACCCTACATACACACTATGTGAAGGAATCTATATCAGAGTTAGCTATGTAAGATGTGGGAGCCTAAAAATTAACAATGAATCAAATTAATTATAATAAATCACTAATAAAATAAAATTAATAAGAATAAATAAAATTAATAAGCATCTAGCAGAGCTGTCAAACGTGGCCTGCGGGGTGAATCCAGCTCACACAGGGCTCAAATCCATCTCCCAAGCAACATCATTCTCCTGCTTCCTTTTCCAGGGCTGCTAATGAAGTCGCACCATAACTTGCTTTCCCCCCAGCTCCCTTAGTCTTCACTTCCTGCTTCCTGTCTCTTGTCTCCCTCTTCCCCACTCACACACACACACAGCTCTATGGTTGCTTCCTGCTTTGTGTGGGAGAAATACAAAGGAAAGCATCTCCCCGCCTCCCACTCCCCCCCTCTCTCTCTCACACACACACACAGCCAGGGCCTAGGGCACGGCTCTGGGAGTGCCAAATTGGGTGCTTCCTGGGAGAGTGGGGGTTGCCCCTCCCTCCTGGGCAATTTAAATTGTGCATGAGGGCACCCAGGAACAGTTGCTGCCCTTCCTGGACCCAGGAAAGGTCCCACCGATCAGCTGATCAGTGGGGCCTTTAAACTGTACAGGAGGCTGGCATCTGCTCCTGGGTGTTCTCCTGATCACGGATAGCGCTGACAGAAGTAGTCAGGCCAGACTCCCCCTCCACTTAAAGAGCCTTTAAATTGCACGGGAAGGGCAGCAGCTGCTCCTGCCACTCTTCCTGTGCAATTTGAATTGCCCCTGCTCCCGATTAAAATTGTACAGGAAGAGCAGCTGGAGCAGCCACTGCTTTTTCTGCACAATTTAAATGGAGGGGGAGGCTGGCCTGGCTGCTTCTGCTGGCACTGCCCATGATTGGGAGAGTGCCCAGGAGCAGGCGCCAGCCTCTCAAGTGATTTAAAGGCCTCGCTGATTAGCTGATAAGCGGGACCTTTCCCGGGTACAGGAAGGGAAGCAGCTGCTCCTGGGCACACTGCTGGGTAAGTTAAATCATCTGGGATGGGCTGGCCCCCACCCTTCCAGCCTTGGGTATCAGCAAGCCTGGCACCAGCCCTGCGCACAGCTTCTGCTTCCTTCTCTAGGACTGCTCCTTCTCTTTTGGGGAGGAAGGGAGGGGGATGAAAGAGTTCCATGGCAGTTTTAAGACTAATGATATTTTATTTCAAGTACAAGCTTTTGTGAGCAAGCACACTTCCTTGGAGGGAGGGAGGGAGGGGAGACTGATTCTTCTGTCAAGCAAAATTTACATTGAGGAAATTATTTTGGCTAATTTTGAAAGGTGTTTTTTAAAAAAAGATTGGAATTTTCTGTTGTCATCTGGATTTATTTTCTTTCAAAAAGATTCTGATTAGGAATGAGAATACTTGAATTGGTCCTTACATCTTGGAGAGTGGAATGATTTCAGATGCCAAATGATGATAGCACACGCTGGTAATGAGGTAGGAAAACAAGCTCTCAATTCAGACCAGGAATTGTCATTATCAATTGCAATGCAGCAGTCTCTCTTTCTAATCTCCCCTTGAAATTCCTTTGTAAGAGCACTACTATTCTTAGGTCAGCAACTGAATGTTGTGGTTTCTAAAGTCACCCTTATGTCCATTTATTTTTTGTATCCTCCTGGATGGAACTAAGACCTAGGTTTCCTGTCTCATTACCAATGCTGGTATTTCCATGCCTACTGCTTTTCTGTATATCACACCTAATGCAATCACGCATGTGATTGTTGTTCACCTGCTATTGCCATTTGGCATCTAAAATCACCTTTATAAAGTTTTTATCTCTGGTACCTCATGCTACATTTTATGGCATGCATGGGCCAGCCTAACAAAGTGACATTTATGGCCCAGCTCTCTTTAGCAAATGCATTCGACACCACAGATCTAGAAAATAGCAATAGACAATAAAAAGAACAATAAAAAGCTAATTACAAATAAGGCCACATATTTTGGAACTGGGCCTTATTCTCACCAACCACAGCAGGAGAGCGTGGCTGTTCACAAGAGCAGGGTGGTTAAACTCATTAGTAGTACATTCCCTGTTTATTTCACAAAATAATTAACTGAAGCTTTAACACTAAAGGAGCTAGGAAAACACAGCTAATGGTTGTGAGTTTATATAACATTTTGCAGAAACATTCACAAAATCCCACAATTTATCGGAGAGAGAGAGAGAGAGCAAGGAAGCCATCCCTGGATTTACAAGATAGAGGAGAGGCATACAGCTCTCTGGGTCCCTTCCAGCCTTCCTGTTTCTCCAGCCCAGATGGTGGGGGAAGAGTCATAGCAAGATTCAAAGGTCTGGTCTTTGATGTATTAGGGATTAACTTGCACACCCACCCACACAAAATCCTTGTGTGTGTTAAGATCACTGATTGTGATTGCTTTTGTACTGCATGATATCTGTAGCAGCGTTATCAACACAAATCAAATAGTCCAGTGCTCATCTTTTGCTTGCTTGTTTGCATAATATGTATACCTGCTATGCAGAGGTCTGCTTAATTGTTTACTGGCTAAGCAAGGTAAAGTCTTTTGTTTAACTACTTGCTTATTTGGCATTCTAGTTGCCAATTTGCTTGGAACATTATTGGTCTTTAATAATTAAGTTGGGCACACATGTATAGGGCACAATCCTATATCTCCAGTTTGAATACTAGGCTAGCTCAGCCTACCCCCCATTTCCAAAAGCGGGAGGAAAATGCAAAATTTAGTGAGACATGTGTACATTTGGGGAAGCATTCTGTATTTCAAAGAAGAATTCTCAACTTTACAGTGATTTTTTTTTGTATCCAAATGGGGCCCAGTGTCAATATTTTGTGTGGCCAACATTATTTTCCAGCACTGCCTTAACCCTCTTGGGCATAGAGTTCAACTGAGCTTCACAGGTTGCCACTGGAGTCCTCTTCCACTCCTCCATGACGATGTCACGTAGCTGGTGGATGTTAGAGGCCTTGTGCATCTCCACCTTCTGTTTCAGGATGCCCCACAGATGCTCAATAGGGTTTAGGTCTGGAGACATGCTTGGCCAGTCCATCACCTTTACCCTCAGCTACTTTAGCAAGACAGTGGTTGTTTTGGAGGTGTGTTTGGGGTTGTTATCATGTTGGAATACTGCTCTGCACCCCAGTCGCTGAAGGGAGGGGATCACGCTCTGCTTCAGCATGTCACATGTTGGCATTCATGGTTCCCTCAATGAACTGTAGCTCCCCAGTGCCGGCAGCATTCATGCAGCCTCAGACCATGACATTGCTACAGAGGTTGAAGGGGTGGGGGGGTCAGTCTGTCAGTGCTCAGCCCATATGCTGCATGCTGCATCAAATTGGTCTGCAGGGCTGTCATCCCAGAAGGAAGCCTCTTCTAAAGATGATGCACAAGAAAACCTGTAAATGGTTTGCTGCAGACATGCAGACTAAGGACATGGATTTCTGGAACCATGTCCTGTGGTCCGATGAGACCAAGATAAACTTATTTGGTTCAGATGGTGTCAAGTGTGTGTGGCGGCAACAAGGTGAGGAGTAGAAAGACAAGTGTGTCTTGCCTACAGTCAAGCATGGTGGTGGGAATGTCATGGTCTGGGGCTGCATGAGTGCTGCCGGCACTGGGGAGCTACAGTTCATTGAGGGAACCCTGAATGCTAACATGTACTGTGACATACTGAAGCAGAGCATGATCCCCTCCCTTCAGAGACTGGGCCGCAGGGCAGTATTCCAACATGATAATGATCCCAAACATACCTCCAAAATGATCAATGCCTTGCTAAAGTAGCTGAGGGTAAAGGTGATGGACTGGCCAAGCATGTCTCCAGACCTAAACCCTATTGAGCATCTGTGGGGCATCCTGAAATGGAAGGTGGAGGTGTGCAAGGTCTCTAACATCCACCAGCTACGTGACGTCGTCTTGGAGGAGTGGAAGAGGATTCTAGTGGCAACCTGTGAAGTTCTGTTGAACTCTATGCCCAAGAGGGTTAAGGCAGTGCTGGAAAATAATGTTGGCCACACAAAATATTGACACTTTGGGCCCCATTTGGACATTATCATTTAGGGGTGTACTCACTTTTGTTGCCAGCAGTTTAGACATTAATGGCTGTGTGTTGCGTAATTTTGAGGGGACAGCACATTTACACTGTTATACAAGCTGTAGACTCACTACTTTACATTGTAGCCAAGTGTCATTTCTTCAGTGTTGTCACATGAAAAGATATACTTAAATATTTACAAAATGTGAGGGGGTGTACTCACTTCTGTGACATACTGTATACTGAGATAGCTGGTGGGGTGTTATACTGGGTTGTGTGAGGGGCTTGGATCAGGGATGGCTGAGTTTTAATTTTTTAATTACTATAATAGTCATGGATCAAAATGGTCTGAAAAATCCCCAGTCATCCGCTTTCAGTCTCATCTATTAGCATTTGGCTGCTATTAGTTAATCAACCAAAACTTTAAAAATGATCTGTGGATTAACATATGTACCTCACCCCTATCTCCCAGCTTTGCTGGCCATTTCTATTGAATCCAAACCAAATTTTCAAAGGCCTCAGTCATTTCCCCAAATGTTCAACACCTTTCATTTGAGGGACAACAAATGTTCACTGAAGGTCTGTTCTGGTTTAGGTGCAAACATAAGGGTGACACTTTCAAAAGGTCTGGGCTTAGTGCCTGGATGACATTTGGTTCTGTGTAGGCAGAAGATGTCATAAAATCTAGCTGAGATGGAGCTGAGGTCTACTGAAAGTCTTTCTCTGTGACACCATCCTGCCATGTTACAGACTTATTCATACATCTGTTTTAGTTATTTAGTTACATTATTTATAGTCTTTTCACAATGAAAGAGCCCCGTGATGCAGAGTGTTAAAGCTGCAGTACTGCAGTCCTAAGCTCTGCTCACGACCTGAGTTCGATCACCAGTGGAAGCTGGGTTTTCAGGTAGCCGGCTCGAGGTCGACTCAGCCTTCCATCCTTCCGAGGTCGATAAAATGAGTACACAGCTTGCGGGGGGGAAAGTGTAGATGACTGGGGAAGGCAATGGCAAACCACCCAGTAAAAAAAAGTCTGCTGTGAAAAAGATGTAAAAGCAACGTCACCCCAGAGTCGGAAACGACTGGTGCTTGCACAGGGGACCTTTCCTTTCCTTTCTCAATGAGACTCATGGCGGATTACACAGCATAAATCAGGGGTCCTCAAACTTTTTAAATAGGGGGCCAGTTCACTGTCCCTCAGACTGTTGGAGGGCTGGACTGCCGTTACTGTACAAGGCCGCGGGCCGTCAGTTCTCCGTCTTCTGCATCTCTCTCCCTTCCCCACACCACACACCCTGGCCTGGGAACTCACCTCACCTCGGTATCACCTCACACTCTGTCTCCGCCGCCTCAGCCCAGTGCCGGAAGTGTGCGTTGCTAACGCAAGTTTAGGTCGAACGTCACTTCCGGTCTGATTTTGCCATAACCTGGCGGGCCGCATAAATGTCCTCAGCGGGCCGCATCTGGCCCGCGGGCCGTAGGTTGAGGACCCCTGGCATAAATCAATAACAAATGTTAATTATAATAATCATGCTAGACACTAGGATGGATTGCTATTTATCTATTTTATTTATTTAGTAAATTTTATGCTGCCTTTCCATGGAACCTGAGTTGAGGCAGTTTAAAAAACATTAAAAGTTATTTAAAATCTAGCATAAAAACATAGTGTTATAAAACATAGCATTATAGACCTAGCCACTGCAAAACAAACAAAAATAGACTAATGCAGGGGTATTAAACATGCGGTCCGAGGGCCGAATTGCGCCCCCCCCCCCGGGCTCCTATCAGGCCCCCGACCAAATGGCTATCATCTGCTTCCTTCTCCCTCTCACTTGCTTCCTTCTGCATCTGAACTTGCTTTGCAAGGCTTGCTCAATCACACAGGAGCTACAGAGCAAAACCTTTATTTTCTCCATTGGTTGAGACTCCTCCCCCTCCTGGTCCCTGGGGAGGGAAGGAAAGAGCCAGAGCTTCCTTTGCCCAGTTCCCTGGATCCCCCAGGAGAAATACAAAGAAAGCACCTTTAAGACCAACAAGTGCTGATGTTTTATTTTAAGGTGGATTTTTAAAATCTTTAGTTGTGTTTCTCTGTGACCTTTAAAAAGTTTATATCTCTGCTACCTAATTTTAAATAGGTACACACATGGCCTGGCCTGACACAGCCCAGCCCTCATTTATGTCAGATTTGGCCCTCATAACAAATGAGTTTGACACCCCTGGATTAATGAGTAGCTTAACAATAACAGTTTTAGAAAAAAAGCATGATGTTAAAAGACCTCTTAATTAACAGCCTGGGTAAACAGAAATGTTTTGGCCTGGCACCTAAAAGTGAGTGGGTGGCAGGCAAACCTCAAGGGAAAGTCATTCCCTAAGGAGATGGTCCTTCAAGTAGCCTGGCCCCAAGCCATTTAAGGCTTTATAGGTAAGAACCAGCACTTTGAATTTTGCTTAGAAATAAATGGGCAGCCAGTCCAGATTTTTCAGCACCAGGGTGATATAATCCCTGTATCCCATCTCTGACAGTGGCATGGAGAAGCTGAAGTTTCTATACACCTTATGCAGCCCATCTCTCCAGAAGGATACCATGGTGTCAGACACCATGGAGATGTCCAGAAGAATCAACAGGAACACAGGAGAACCAACAGAGAAGCACAATGGACACCGTGTATAGCGTGTATTATCAGCTTGGTCATGGGATGTATTATCCTATTCTCTATGCCTTGTTCTTATGCCTATGTATTTTCTGCATAGTTTTAATGTATCATACCTAATATTCTATGCTTTCTCTGCTGTAATCCTAGTCTGTTGTTTATGATATGTTTCATTCTGTCAATTGCATTGATTTACATTGTGACATTTGCCTTGAGTCTCAGTGAGAAAGGTGGATTATTAATAAGATAAATAAACTCATTCCTATTCTGTGTTTCAGCCAGACGTTGGCAGCCTGGGAGATTTTCTGCAAATTCAGCCACTACTCGCAGCCTTGGTTGGAAGAGAAGCAATAGCTCTGTGTATAGAATACCTCTTGTGTAGTACAAAATGATCTTCTTCATGGCCTCTGTGCTTCACACTCATGGGATAGAGCACCTGCGCCGATCCCCGAATCGGTATCTAAAAAGCCCGGGATTTTTCCGCGCTTGGCGCCAATGGGCATGCGCAGGTGTCCCATTGCGCATGCTCACCGGCACCAGTGCGGGGATCCTGCCAGTTCCTTTCGGACCGCTGCGCGGAGAGGATTCCCTTTTGTGTCCCCGGTCGGTAAGGTAGTTGGTGGATTACCTTTATTGTTGTATATAGCCCATTTGTTGTTTTTCTTAGTGTAGATAGATAGTTAGTTAAAAAAAATTGTTGTTGTTGGACTTGCCCCTCGGGGCCTTCCCCCCTGTTTTTTCCTCCCCAATTTTTTCCCCTCAGAGGGCTCTGAGTGGGTTTTTTTTGTGTTGGGTGTCTATGGAAAGACGTTGGGGTTTTTTCAAGAGGTGCCGCTCTTGTGGAAAGAAGATTGCCCCCCCAGACGGCCATTCCCTGTGTCTTCTCTGCTTGGGTGAAGTGCGTCGTGTAGAGTCATGCTCGCATTGCCTCAGCTTCTCCAAGCAAACTCGGAAGAATCGGGCAGCGCGGCTTTTGGCTGCTTTGACTGAGTCGGCACTTCGACCTCAAAAAATGGCATCGGGCCCATCGGTACCGACGATGGCAGACACTGCAGCCCCAACGGTCACATCAGCCGATATGGCGCCGGTCATGACCGAGATGCCTATCAAGCATGGCTCCTCCACAAAACAATTCCACGAAGGATCAGTGGATATGCCCATCAAGAAGCGTCGGGATGACTTGGGGACCCGAGCATCCGTACTGAAGAAGATGAAGTCCAAGGAGAAGCGGAAGAGGTCATCCCGCACTCCTTCACCCTCACACGACGCTTCGGCACCGATGACTTCTGCTCCGCCGAGGAAGATCCTGGCGTCCCCGTCTCGCAGCCCGTCAGCATCGAGAGGCAGCGTTCTTCAACCCCATCTCTCGACGTCCGAACATAAGATCAACCTCACTCAACAATCCTACTCTTTCGGGTCGAGGCGACGTAGTGGGAGTGATTTGGTCTCCGAAATAGAGGCATCGGCGCCGATAGAACTGTCAACCCTGATGGAGAATCCTCAAAAGGGAATCCTCTCCGTGCAGCGGTCAGAAGGGAACTGGCGGGATCCCTGCACTGGCGCCGGTGAGCGTGCGCAATGGGACGCCTGTGCATGCCCATTGGCGCCGAGCGCGGAAAAATCCCGAGCTTTTTAGATACCAATTCGGGGATCGGCGCAGGCGCTCTATCCCATGAGTGTAAATGCACAGATGACCACTCGAAGATCTACAGTTACAGATAAGCAACCTGTCTTTCTTAATGTCCAATAAAGATATTTTTCAATTATTGTAGAAAATTGATTTATTTATTCATATCAAAAAATTCAAGATTTCTAGAAATTCATTAATCCAGGCTTTCATAAAAGATCATAAATATTCTGGATTTGCACAATGTATGCAGGAGATATTGAAAAAAATCAATAATCATAACCAGTGTATAGGAACAACCGGTCTAAAGAACTCCTGTTTCATATTACTGCTTTATTTAGAAATTAACACATTAGAATAATGGTACATCATACTTCTTACATTTTCTATAATACATCTGTGAATTATAGAAAATGTAAGAAGTATGATGTACCATTATTCTAATGTGTTAACTTCTTTTTTATGAATAGAAAAATTGGCTTGGATAAAAGAGTAATGTGAAACAGGAGTACTTTAGACCGGTTGTGCCTGTAAGCTGGTTATGATAATTGATTGGTTTTTTTCAATATGTCCTTCATACATTGTGCAAATCTGGAATATTTATGAGAGCCAGTTTGGTGTAGTGCTTAGGTATGCGGACTCTTATCTGGGAGAACCAAGTTTGATTCCCCACTCCTCCACTTGCACCTGCTGGAATGGCCTTGGGTTAGCCATAGCTCTGCCAGAGGTTGTCCTTGAAAGGGCAGTTGCTCTGAGAGCCCTCTCCAGCCCCACCCACCTCACAGGGTATCTGTTGTGGGGGAGGAAGATAAAGGAGATTGTGAGCCGCACTGAAACTCTGAAATTCAGAGTGGAGGGCGGGATATAAATCCAATATCATCAACATCAGTTTTTATGAAAGCCTGGATTAATGAATTTTCTACAATAATTGAAAAATATCTTTATTGGATATTGTTAAGAACATTTTGTACTACACGAGAGGTATTCTATACATGGAGCTATTGCTTCTCTTCCAGCCTTTTGTCTGTGTGGCTTTTGTTGTGTTGCACTACTCGCAACCTTGCCTGATCTATCAAATACATTTGTTTGTGTTTCAGAGCTAGCATCAATAGGCTAACCCTTACCCCAGATGAGATTCAGAATCATTGTTATAGAACAGGGGATCTGAATGAAAGACAAAATACTACATCTGACTGCTCCCACCTGCATGTTTCTTGTGAGTTAAGTCAGGTACCTTTGCCCTCCCACTCCAACCCTTATGAGTGATTCTGAGTATCCTGAAAAAAGAAATAACACATAAACTGAGCAGGCTCTAGAAAGAGGCAGAGCTGCCAGGAAACCATTTCCCTGTAGGAGGTAACATAACCATAACAGCTGGGCATATCCAGCCTGCCAACACATGGAGTGCCTTTTACAAGAACTATACAGCCATGCTTATGAATAGGAAAATATTTTGAGCTGAAGTTTTTCCAATGAAGAGTTTCTTCTAGATCAAGATGCACTGAAATTCGACAATATATTTTGCACCTATGATTTAACCTGATGGGATCACTGTTGCTTAGGTGCTTCCCTCTTGCTGGACTACTGCTGATGATAAACAAGGGTGCCATTGGGAAGGGACACTGGGGGATCTTCCCATATCCTGTGTTTCAGACCACCTGTATTTAGGCTTCAGGAATGCTTGTATCTCCCATCTCTACACTAATTCCATGTACTGACTGGCCATATGTTGACTCCCTTCCCACATCAGGAAATGGTATCAACCGAAACTGGTGTTCCTCTTTAATGACAAATTATCTAGAGGCTGGTCATTCTGGGGGCAAAATGTTGAAAAGCATTACTGAGAAAGTTCCATTACTATATCCCTCAGGCTTTACATTGTTTTATGCCGTTCTTACCTTTTAATGCTGCCAAAAAGTAGATTTGAACAAATGCCAGAAAATACGAATCAGCTCTTCTTTAGCTTAGATACACGAGGGACTAGTTGGTCACAAAATGGCCACCATATGGAAGCTTCTTTAAGTAGATTCCCTGTGGTTGCTGTCTCTGTGCAGCATGCTGTTTTTATGTACACTTCACCATACTGATTGGAGCATTTAATTCTGTACTATTGGAAGCCTTTAAAAAAAACCAGGAGGGAAGCATGAAGAAAATTCTATAATCTGCATGGTGAGCTCTGGTAGATTGCCAGAAGTAGATGGCCACTGTGGGGAGCCATTTAAAATGGCTTCCATGTGGTGGCTGTTTCATGTGCATTAGCCCTAGGAGGATGGTTTATAGAACTCCATGTTGCTAATATTTAATGAAGCAAATGCAGGGCTTCAGCTGGGCTCAGAGTCATAGAAGCTAACAATTGGATTCCATCCACAAGTGCTACGTGAGCAGAATAAGAGCACATCAGTGCCCTTGGGCTGGTACAACACAGCTAGTCACAGCCGCTCTGATGTCCTTATTTCCCAGGAACCATCCTGATTTTCTTGTTTCTGTCCCTGGGAAACCAGTCTCCCTATTTTGATGTTTCAAGGATGCCTTTAAAATTGTTAATACACACTAGCATGCACCAAATCCCATTTCATTCACCCCATAATTGCTTACCTAGATAGTAAATGTTGCTGAGTGTGCTATTTGCAATAACATTAAACATGGATTTAAACACTCTTATGTTGTTTTTGTTTAAACCCCCCGAAGTATTATGATTTGTAAAAGATCCCTCAGAAAGTGATCCTTTGAATGCAGATGGGGCTGGTATAAGCAAAGAAATGCGTCCCTATTCTTGTTTTTGTGATATTTAGCAAAAATGCTGCTAACTGGAAATTGTGAGAAAGAGTTTTAATGGAAGAAAGACAAATAGTTAACCAGGTTAATTAGCACCCTCTCGACAATTCCAGGATATTGCATGAAAACACAGTTCCCAGAACTTGGCCCTAGGGAATGCACCTACATGACTAGTGTATTGGAGGACTAGGATCATAGTATTCCCTACAGCCAGTCATGACGTAGAAATAGGCCTATATGAAATGCAGAATGGGAGACCAGCTCACAGATATAGACACATGGGTTCACACAGTCTTGCAGTCCCCAAAACTGGGGTCATTCCTATGGTTAGGGTAGATGATGGGAGATTGGCTTGGATTTCTTTCAGCTGGGTCAGGGAGCTTTCCTAAAACTCAAGGGTTCTATGGGAGGGAATAAGGAGGGCAGAATACAGGAATTATGCGAGCAGTGCAAAAATTGTGGAACTGAGTGAGTCTTACTGCAGCTGACCTTTTGCCTATCACTCTTTGAGTTCTCCCTGGCTTTTGTCTTAAGCTTTAGATATGTGAGACAACATTACACCCTTGCAAGCATACTTTGTTGCATGCTACCATGAAAGCACCCCTAGGAACAGTATTGTTGAATGTGTGTCACTGTAGGTGGTAAAGGACCAGGGAGCAGTACTTTGTATTATCTCTCTCTTTCCCCTGCTGCCCTAAATTGATTGGATAAGCATTTGTTCACCAGCCCTGGCAGGAAAAGCACAGAAGCCAGCAAGGCTTTTTTCATTTGAAACCCAGCCAGTTCCTTTGCTGTAGTGGAGCAATACACATCTTCTGTCTCTACCACGTGGTGTATGCACAGAGAACACAGATGTAAACTGTAGGCTCAACGGATCAAAGTATGCTAAAGCACCAAATGGAGTGGGGATAAACAGCTGTTCCAAGAATGGACAGGCCGTAGGTGCCACAACCTGCATGCAACCTTTCTTTTAAAAAGATGACCTCTCCATGTATATATAAAAATGAAGAAAGAACCTTTTCTCATTCCTGATTAAAATCTGGCTGGTACAGGGTTTACACATTGTAGAACCAAACTTCAGGGCACACAGTAAACTTGGGAAAATCCTGATAATGCAACAGTCTAAAATTTGGAATTGCTACATTTGTAAAGTATTCTTTACAAGCCCTATCATGGAGAGGGTGGGATAGAAATTAAATTAATAAATGAAATAAATAAATTTAAAACTCCCTCATTGATGTTTGATATCTATTGATGTTTAATATCCTTATTGATGTCTAATATCCTGACAATGCAAGTTATCCAATTTGGGTTGCTTCTAGGAAGGGGCATGAAAACATCCCCCTCCCCCAACAGCATCAGCAAGAGGCACAGAAACAGAAAGAAATGGTTTTGAAGCACTTCTCATTCAAATGCCACTCATGGCTCTCACCCTGGGACCCACCATGACCCAGAACCTTCCCTTTCCCCTCCCTTTCTATGCCATGACAAAGCTGTACTCCACCAGTACTGTACCCCTTGGCAGGGTGCCACCTTCTTCTACCACCAGGAACATGAAATCGACAGACCCTTCCTCAAGAAAGGCAGAGTATGATTTCTTCTCTCCTACTCAGCTTCCCTTACCTAATTTGCAAATCTGACATTCCAGGTCCTTTTTACCCATTCGCTTCTCCATAGCTGATGTGGACCAATCTCCCCTATTTCCAGGTGTCCTTACCCATTTTAAAATCTCTATCAGGGTTTCATCTTCCTACCCAAAATGCCTTCCCAGTTTATCTCACCACATAATCTAGTCTCATTTTGGGCAGCTCCTCACCTCCAGTTAAAAAAAAAAATCAGGTGATGTGGAAGACCTCTAGCTGAGACCCTGAGGAGCTGCTGCCAGTCTGAGTAAACAATACTGACCTTGATAGATCAATGGTCTGATTCAGCATAAGGCAGCTTCATGTATGTGTGAGAGATTCACAATTAACTCAGAACAGACATTTTTTGTACCCTAGGTTTTATCTCAATCTACAAAGTATGCAGATTATTTTCAATGTTGTTCACATCAGCACTAGTTTGAATACTTATGCTGCTATCTAGGAAGCTCTGAATGGTTCTGAAAGTCTTGCCCGAGGACCATGCATATGGTTTCTCTGAAGAAATTTATGTGTAAACCTCCCTGCCACAAAGTCAATGTAAGCAGTGCCTTTAGGAGTACCAAGTGGGTTATTTGTAGTCCTTCTGGAGAATCTTTGAAACTTTTACCCTGAATAATGTCATGTGATGAAGGTTACTCCCTTGGATAGGACACTAGGAAGAGAGGTGGATGTCTTGAAAATCAAGAATATTACTCATGCAAATACACTTTCTCATATATATATATTGTATGTATGCATGTGAGGGGTTTCATACTCCCTGAGCATCTGCTGTACCTGACAGAAATTTTTAAGATTATGCTTTATGTACCTGTTGTTCCACAAAAATATGCACTTTCTCATATTTTGATAACACGATTGCCAAGTCAAAATGTGGGGTGCATGTCTCACTGTAAACAGGTTCTTTTAAATCTTCGATGTAAGACATCGACTGACTGACTGAAGGAAGAATGCAGTTTCCTGTCATCCATATTTTCTCTTTATACAGAAATTCTTCAGAATTGCAGCTGCAACTACTGCTATGATGTCCCTGGCTGGCAGACACTCATATTACAGACAATCTGAGCATTGATGGATCACTCTAGACTGAAGCTCTGCTGACTGCAACAACCTTGCATCCCTTTGTGCTGGGCTGAACCCTGAAGAACATATGGCTGGCGTAATGGAATCTAACTTTGATAAACTTCAGTCTTCCTGAGAGAAGATAAATGGTGGCTAAGAAAAAGGGGGGAAAGAAAAAGTGAGAGAACCCCCAACAAAGTGTAAATTGCAAGGGCAAGTTGGTACACAGAAATACTACTCTTGCTATAAAGAAATTCCCTGTAGAGATTTCCAGCCAACTCACCTAATGCTATAGTTCAACCAGGCCCATTAAACTGCCAGCCACTGTTTTCCAGGCATTCTCCTTTCTATCATGGTTGACACTGGCTAAAGTGTGTGCAGGAAAACATTCTCCTTCTATCATGGTTGGAGAGGGATTATGAAATACATTTTATTAGGACTGAGACCAAATAGAAATCTTCATCAGGATAGATATTTAGTAGTATATAACAAAGCAGTTGGGAAAGAGAAAAAGATGTTTCAGGGCATGGTGGAGATGATTGTGATTATATCCTAGTCACAGAGTGCACTCATAAAGGGAGGTAAACCCTGCCCATTCTTTACACATCGCCCAGGCTCCTGGATTTGAAGTCAGCCACTCTGGAGGTAAATTGCTGAAGAGAGTACTCAGTTTTTGTTAAAAATAAGATTCCCTCTAACCCTTACTTGAGGACACTGGGAAAAGTGGAAAACGTTTCATATTAATTCATGCCTCCTAGCAGGGACATCATCAACACACTGTGAGGTGGGGCAGTTGCCAGAGCTTCTCTTTAGGCCCATGACTGCCGATTCCCCAACCACCATCAGTATGCCTTTCTTCCACCTGCTCCCTTGTGAATGCTCTACCACTCATGTTCCTGACTGCATGTGTTGCCCAGCAGTTCTGCACAGATGATGTACATGTGATGCACAGTCACAATGCTCCTGGCAGCTGGCAAAAACACTTCTAGCTGCACACACCAACCAGTGTTGTGGAGGAAAGAGCATGTAGGCTGTGCAGATGGCTTTGAGTGCAGGTGAGGAGAGGGCTCACCAGCAGGTGGGGAAGGGCACAGGTAGGTGAGTGGGAAGGAAGGGAGGTGTGAGTGGGGCCACACGGTAGTGGGCAGAGGAGGGCCCTTAGGCAAGAATTTCCTCATGAAAGAGGACCATTTTTCATATCTTCCTGAAATGTGACAGTGAGGATCCTTTGAGTAAATCCTTGAGATCTTAATCTCAGTTGGAAACAAAACAAAACAAACACAGGTGGAAATATATTTTCCATTGAAGCAAATGACAATAAGTAAGAACAAGGGGGAAAAAGAACCCTAACAAGGGTAATAAATATAAAGAATAACACAAACTTAAAAGAACCTGAAAACAATTTCTGTGCATCTCCCTGTCATTTCCTGAACCAGCTTTAAACCTACTAAGGTTGCCTAGCTAGGAAGCGGTCGGGGGGAGGGGGGGGACACATGATGTATGATGAACCCAATATGAAATTGACATGACATTTGCATTCCTTTGGGGGTCGCCCTTGATCTGCCTGCGTCTTCCCCTCTATTCCCAAGCAGCCGCTGCATTCTGGAGAGAGAGGGGCAATTCCTCATTCTTTAGCTCCAGGTGAACTATATCAACTATACCTTTCCTGCCGTTCTTCTCTTTCCTGATAGAGCTTGCAATCCCAAATATACTTTCCAAAAAGTAAATCCCACTCAAAGAAATGGGATTCCCTTCTGAGTATATATATTTGGGATGTTGCTTGTGGGGGAATAGGTATTGCAGCATTGTGGTGGCTGTTAATATAAATGCTTTGTGAAAATCATTTCAAGGCATTGGCACTGCTATTGAGCACTTGTTCTGAAGATTACAATTGTACAACCAGGCTGTGCAGCAGTCTTTGCGACTCATGTGGTGTGGTCATGCACCTTGTGAAGGCAAGGCAAGTAGACAGAATGCAAGAATTACTATGGGATCTTAAGAGCCACAAGCAGATTTGAACTATTTCAAAATAACTAACTACTTCAGTACATGGCAAGGAGAGGCAAAAGCATGAACAGAATTTACAGCAGAGCATCCATTCCATCTGCCACCCTCTAGAGATAGTTCAAATCTTCCCCTCTCTTACAAAAATCTGCCCTATGCCAATGGGAGCATGGAGCAGGGCAAGATGATTTCCTTTGCTGAAATAAAGCTAGGGCAAGGGACCTGGTGGTCGTCATTTATTAGTTCCGCAGTGGAGAATGGAGTCTGCCTCATTATTTCTTAATTAGAAGCCGATGATACCAGGAGGTAGCAGGCAAAGTCATTTACTGTTTTATTGCACTGCACCACAGACTGGCTTTGGGGAGGAGAAACAGGGAGCCCCTTCTGAGAGGGAAGGACCAGATGAGACATTTATGAGTGTGTTTTAATGTCTCAACAACTGGGATGTATTTCAGCTCAGGGGGAAGAAGCATAAATGATGCAGAGGTAAAAGGCTAATTTAAAAACATTTATCAAGGAATTAGGCAATCTTAACATTTTTTGAGAGAGAGGCAGAAGCCAAAGATTATTTTAATATGGGTTTGCCTGCCTGCGAAGCACCAAGATTCTTCCTGTATATCACAAAGGGGAATTAATATTATTAGTTCATACTATGAGTATATTCATAGAAAACCCTTTTCAGTTATTACATTTAACCATTCTTATGGGGAGAATGTGCTACATGTGATCCTCCCAGTGTCCCAATTGCCATTTTGTGGGAAGGCACAATGCATGTATTTTCAGCCTTAATAAACACATTGCAGATAGGTAATGCTTGAAAAGGGCTACTGAATCTCTGATTGTCTAATGTACTCAATGGCACTGACAAAGTCTACACATGCCCTGACTCATTGATGCATTTCTCTTTGCATACAAGGAACAAGTGTGAAGCCAATGTGAAGCCTAGCCTAGAACCCTTTGCCTATTCAGATGCAAGTCGGCACTGAATGCTGCTTCAAATGAGCTCATAAGAAGACATATATGTTTCCCATTTTCAGACTAAATTTGTCCATGTCCAATTTGTAGCCATTTGTTCTTTTGTAGTGTTCTTTTATTTAAACAGTTCTCCTTCGTCTACTGTGTCACTCCTTGGGATAGATTTGTAGAGTGCTATAATATCCCAATTTCAGACTTCTCCCCCCCCCCCTCAGCTGAACAAGGCCAAGCTCTTTTCATCTCTGCTCATAAATTCTCTGTTCTTATAATGATTCTCATTGCATAAATGGCTCTTTTTAAAAAGGAAAGTCACATCATTTTCATTGTGACAGGGATTGTTAATTATATTGTTCTTGTTAAACTTCATTATTAAGATCCAATTTCCTCCAGCATGTAAAGAGCCTTTGCAGATTTGCTGTGGCAATATTTTGCCTAATGGCAATAAAATTGTCATAGTCAGAGTGACCTCTGCTTCTGCAATAACAGGCTAAGAAGTGGCCTGCAAAAAACCTACAAGATTCCTTGGCAATAGGGCTGGCCCTGCCACTAGGCAAACTAGGTGATTGCCTATGGTGTTGGCCTTCTGGCAACACTGAATTGGGTGTCCCCCATGTGACTCAGTAATGTTATGAGTGCAGGGAGGGGTGCTGGAAAGTTAGCCTTGCCTAGGGTGCCAGATGGTCTAGGACCAGTCTTGCTTGGCAATGACAGGGGGAATGAAGAACAACCAATTATTTAGTTTTGAGGGTGGGCTCCTGTTGCCATTAAAATCAATAGACAGATGCCAAAAGGGACTGGACAAAACTCTCCATAAATAAATGGTTTGCTGAAAGGACACCTTTTTGCCAGTTTCCATGTAGCAGGAGGGGAGCAAAGTGGAAGGGCTTCTAGACCCACTTGTGAACCTCCTGATGGCACTTGGGTGTTGTTGTTTTTTTTTTGGCCACTGTGTGACACAGAGTTGGACTGAATGGGCCATTGGCCTGATCCAACATGGCTGCTCTTATGTTCTTATTTGCTGCATGTTGCTTGCAATCTGTTGTTGCTTCTGTTCAGGGAAGTGTGGACTTTGATGCTGGGCTAGAGGATTTTTTTTATTATGATGATCTTTAATTCAAAAGATTTGGCCTGCTGTGCCGCATGCTGGGGTGTGTGAGGGAGAAGAAAGGCTTGTGATACCATGTAGATTAGGCTGGGATTGTAAAGGCCTGCTATGTCTGTTAGTGATGAACTACTGTCAGTTGCAGTCATCAACTTCTGTCTTTAGTGCTTGCCTACTCTGCCAGAAGTTGCTGAGAATAAGATATAGGCCTCAAATTGGATAGGGGGGTGGGTGGGAGGAAGTTTCAGTGAAATCTAGGGTTGCCAGCTTTGGGTTGGGAGGTGGATTTGGGGGTGGAACCTGGGGAGGTCAGGATTTGAGGAGGGGAGTATAATGCCATAGAGTCCACCCTCCAGGGCAGCCATTTCCTCCAGGGTAACTGATCTTTGTCTTCTGGAGACCAGCTGAAATAGCAGGAGATCTCCAGGTACTCTTTGGAGATTGACAATACAAGAGAAATCCCTGGAGCCCACTAGCCCTCAACAGGCAGCTTGCAAGCCATACCAGGGCTGTAGCCCTGTTCCTGCCACCATTGTTCCTGCCTCTCTCACAGCCACCATCAGTTACCAACTTCAGGTTGGGAAATGCCTGGAGATCTGGGGGTGGAGCCTAGAGAGGGCAAAGTTTGGGGAGGTGATGGGCCTCAGTAGACTATATAATACCATAGAGTCCTCCCTCCAAAGCAGCCATTTGCTCCAGGGGAACTGAGGTCTAGTTCAGAGATCAGTTGTAATTCTGGGAGATCTCCAGATGCCCCCTGGAGGTAGGGTCGCCAGCCTCCAGGTGGGGCCCAGAGCTCTCCTGCTTTTACAACTGACCTCCAGCTGGCAGAGATCAGGTCCCCTGGAGAAAATGGCTTCTTGGAAGGGTGGACTCTATGGCATTGTACCACACTGAGGCCCCTCTCCTCCCCAATCCTCACCCTCTCTTGCCTTTACCCCCAAAGCCTCCAGGTATTTTGCAGCACCAGCCTGGCAACCCTACCTGGAGGTTTGCAACCCTGGTGGCTGCTAGCCTGGTGACACCCCATTCCTAGTCATTGTTCATCCCCCTCCTTTTAGTCATTAATGTTTTACTGAATTTTGAGATCAGCATAAACAGTTACAAGTATTCTTTTGGTTTTGTACCTGCATTTGTTACAAGAAGAGCACAGGAAGGGGAGAATGTGGTTTGCCTAACAACAGTATTCACTGTAGGCCAAACTGCAGTTGAGTATAATACAGTAATTATAGATTCTAAAGTATGGTTGCTAACCTCCAGGTGGGGCTTAGAAATCTTCTGGTACTACCACTGATCTCCAGGCTACATGGATCAATTCCTCTGGAGAAAATGGCCAGTGTGGAGGTCACACTTCAGAGCATTATACCTTGTTGAAATATCTCCCCTCCCTACATCCCATCCTTCCTAGGTTCCACGCCCAGATTTCCAGCAATTTCTCAACCCAGAGCTGGCAGTTCCACACATGGCCCCAAACAATTCAACACATGGCCCCAAACAATTCAAAGACATTCTGATTACATTCTGTTGGTGACTCAGATTGATTTTTTTACTCATCTAAATCATACATGATTTTAAAACAAATCACAAAAACACTGAAAAACTGAAAAACTGAAGCCTTCACGCGCACCCCCTCATGAAGCTGCCATATACTGAATCAGACCATCAGTCCATCAAGGTCAGTACTGTCTACCTAGACTTACAGTGCCTCTCCAGAGTCTCAAGTGGAGACCTTTCATATCACTGACTGCCTGTTTTTTTTCACTGGAGATACCAGGGATTGACCTTGGAACTTCCTGCATGCCAATCAGATGCTCTACCACTCAGCCATAATTCTCCTCAACAAATTTATTTTATTTATTTAAAGCATGTATTAGCTGCCTTTCTACCTTGTGGAATTCACGGTATGATTATGGTAAATAAAACAATGATTACAAAAACACCTAAAAGAACACAATTTAAAATATCAAGTAGGACTAGGCTTCCCAACCCTCCCGCCATGGCGGGGGACCCCAGGATTTCCACCCTCTTCCCCCGCTCCCCAAAAAAATGGAAGCGGGGGGAGAGGGGGGAAACGGCGCAGGGGAGCATGGTGAGCCGCCCGGAGGCCGCCGCGCCGCACCGTTGCCGCCCCCTCCCCGCCCACCGCAGTTGCTCCTCTGAGATGGGCCCAGGCTGAGCCCATCTCGGAGGAGCAGCCAAGAGACGGCAGCAGCGCAGGGGAGGGCGAGGCAGGCCAGGAGCATGGTGAGCTGCGAATCTGGGCCCTTCTAGGACCCGGACTTGCGTCTCACCACGCCCCCAGCCCGCCTCCACCCCCCCTCCGCTTCCACCCCAGAGGCGGAGCAGGCGAGGCCGCCGCGCCACTACCGCCTCTTCTTCACTCGCCGTGGCTGCTCCTCCGAGATGGGCTCAGGCTGAGCCCATCTTGGAGGAGCAACACGGCGAGCGGAGAAGAGGCGGCAGCTGCGGGGCGGCTCGCCACACCGCTGCCGCCCCCTCACCCCGTCTCAAGGCAAGTGGAGCCCCAAGGTGGAGGTCGGGATGCCTCCTGCCGCTGCCGAAGCCGGAGCCGCGGACAGGCCGAGGCAGCGGTTGCCACGGCAACCCCCAAGCTGGCACGGAGGCGCGCGCCGGAAGTAAGGCCCGGCTGCCGATGGAAATGACGCACGAGGAGCGGCGCTGCAGGCTTCTGAGCAGAGGTCTCTTGGCTGCAGGCGGGAAGGGGGCGCTCCTTGCTAGCCCCGCCTTCTCTGGAAGGGGCAGCAATAGTAAGAATAAGGATCATTGATGATAATTAAGGCGGTTGCAGCATATGGGGCTGCTCTGTGCAGGGATACCTAGGGTTACCAATCCCCAGGTGGGAGCAGGGGATCCCACGGTTTGGAGGTCCTCCCCCCGCTTCAGGGTCGTCAGAAAGAGGGGGGAGGGAAGGGAAATGGAAGGAAGTAATTGAAAAGGTCCCTTTAAATGTGATGGCCAGAACTCCCTTTGGAGTTCAATGATGCTTGTCACAGTCTTGATCTTGGCTCCACCCCTAATGTCTCCTGGCTCCACCCCCAAAATCTCCTGGCTCCACCCCCAAAGTCCCCAGATATTTCTTGAATTGGACTTGGCAACCCTAAGTAGGACTGCCAATAAATAAAAAAGTGAATTAGTCAAATGCAGTCCTAAATAAAACCCCTGAAGATTGAAAGTGGAGGGGCCAGGTGCACTTCCCTGGGGTGGTTGTTCCATTATCATGGGGCTGCCACAGAAAAGGCCCTCTTTCATGTGCCCACCGCAAAAATTTTTTTGATCAGTAGGAGAGTCAGGAGGGCTCCTCCCTGTGATCCCAAACCATGTAGAGTTTCAACAAAGGAATTTCCCATTATCATTCCAAATAAAAACCCAAAATACACAATAACTTGCTGATTTGTCTTGTATCCCACACACAAATCATGATCAGAGAGCTGATCATTTGTCAGCCTGTTCATCTGAATAAATGTGAATGTCTGTTTGCATGATTAGACTGCTTTCTCATAGAAGCTGCCTCCATCTGCTTCCCTCGGCTACTGCCTCCAAATGTCATATGATACATAGGTAAAAGGTGGGGGGGGGGTCTGAGTTTGTTGAGTTGTGACTCAGTACTTAAATGTTTCTGTGAGCTTTTGGTGTCTGTCCACAAACTTAGCCACTCAACAGATCAGTTCCTGCAATCACTTCACAAATAGATGCTATTAATTATGCAGATGAAAAAACAGCATTTTTATGGTTGGTTATTTAATAATTGCATCTGATTGTGCAGGTGCAAAGGAAGGACAAAATGTTAATTACTGTGAACTTGACAAGTAGATTAATTCAAAGGCCAAGCCACAACCCTGAAGGATATGTGCCTTTTCCCCTGGTAATTTAGAATGTTTAGCTTGCAAACTATGTAAGTAACAGTGGCGTAGGGAGGGGGGGCGGATCGCCCCAGGTCTGGGGAATCTGGGGGGCCCCCGCATTGCCAAGGGGGGTCCCTCCCCTCCCCGGCAGGGCTCCGGAGCGTCGCGCAGACCTTCCGGCCACAGTCCCAGCTCGGGGCGGGGGAAGCGGCGTCCGACCCTCGCCTGCTCGAGGCTTCTCCTGCTGCTCCACGTGCCGCGGGCAGCAGCAGGAAGCAGAAGGCGGCGGCGGGCAGCAGGAGGAGGAGGAGGCGGCGGCGGCGGCGTTGCGCGCCCAGTGGCCGCATCCCCACGCTCGGCAGCAGTGCCCCGGAGCTCTCCGGCCCCCTCAACTCCCAGGCGCCGACGACTCAGCCGCTCCTGGCCCCGGCCGCGGCGGTGCGCAAGAAAGAGGAACTTCGGGCGTACGTGAGGCAGGCTGCGGGGGCGGAGGGATGTGGGGAGGGCCGCGCGCTGCTCGGCGTCTTAAGGCAGGGAAGCCCCTCCCCTCCCCCTCCCCTCCGCCACACACATAGGGGGGCCCACATAAATCTTGCGCCCCAGGCCTCTGAAGCCCTAGCTACGCCCCTGGTAAGTAAAAAAAAAAAAAATGAGCTAATAAAGATCACATTGCTGTTGGTCTTCAGAAGGACAAAATTGTTTTGTTTCTGTGGACATTTTAAATGAAGTTTTTGTGTGTGTGTTTTGACACCTGACAGGTTTTATGTAAGATGTCTTTAGAAATATGTTACTGATTGCCTTAGGAGGAAAGGTAGGATATAAATGTTTTAAAATACAAATAGAAAATACCCTGTAGTACATAGAATACCCTCACCTGAATATGAGGCACCTTTTACAAGAAATGTGACCCATACCAATATAGGGTTGCCAAGTCCAATTTAAGAAATATCTGGGGACTTTGGGGGTGGAGCCGGGAGACTTTCGGGGTGGAGCCAGGAGACATTAGGGGCGGAGCCAAGATCAAGGCTGTGACAAGCATAATTGAACTCCAAAGGGAGTTCAGGCCATCACATTTAAAGGGACGGCACACCTTTTCAATGCCTTCCTTCCATAGGAAATAATGAAGGATAGGGGCACCTTCTTTTGGGGCTCATAGAATTGGACCCCCTGGTCCAATCTTTTTGAAACTCGGGGGGTATTTTGGGGAGAGGCACTAGATGCTATACTAAAAATTTGGTGCCTCTACCCCAAAAAACAGCCCCCCAGAGCCCCAGATACCCGCAGTTCAATTCTCCATTATTTTCTATGGGAATAAATCTCCATAGGGAATAATAGAGTTCCCAGCAGACATTTCCCTCCCCTCCACCCGCTTTCTGACGACCCTGAAGCGGGGGGAGGGCCTCCAAACCAGGGGATCCCCTGCCCCCACCTGGGGATTGGCAACCCTAGTTGGCCAGCTTGGAGAAAGCATTTGTCTCTTTAAAACACTTCTCCAAGCCAAGCCAGCCAGTGGCTTGGAGAATGCATTCAAAGTTGAAGTTGCTTTCTTTCTACCTCTCCCTCCCCATATATTTGCTTTCTTTTCTCCTTCCTTCCTTTAGCTCCCAAACATCTGACGTTCATGTCTTGCAGCTCTCAAACATTTAACATTTATTCTATGTGGCTTACATTAAGCAAGTTTGGCTACCCCTGGGTTACACTAATTCACATCTATTTTAAGAGGCTCACACAAACGATGCTAAAAGCTTGCCAGGTGCTTAAGCCCAGGGCCACCCCCAAGCTTGGCCACTATTCCAGATATAGGAAGGTCAGTTGTAGCAATGCTCTGTGCTTGCGCAAGGCAGTGTCTCTTAGGAATCATGAAAATGTTCTGGGGTTGAACCAACACATCAAGTTTATGTTATTTGCCCTTCAACAGAAGCCAGGTCTCCCAAGACCCTCAGTTTTCCCATGAAAACTATTTATTCTGATCTTAGGAGGCGTTCCAACAGCAATACCCTTATTCCACCAGCATGCAAAATTCCGATGGAATTAGTTTTTGGAATCTCATTTTTAATTCTTTTTTTCCCCCGCTTGGCATCCTTCTATGCACAAAAAGCAGAGAGATGGAGAGAGAGCGGCAACATTGGAACTGGCAGTTATTATTATTGTTTTAAGGGAAATGCTTCACCTAGAACCACTTCGCTGCTGTCTCCATTATTCCCGAAAACAGACTGGCATGCATGCATGCACCCCACACACAAGAGCCTTTCAGAAAAGAAAAGAGAGACTCATTTCTCAAACTTTTGGAGCAATGCAAGATTCTCCTCTGGGAAGCCGCCGCCAACCAAGTTTGCAATCCTCGGCACAGGCTTCCGCGGAAGCAAAGTTCTGCGGGACTGGTGTCCCAACGAGGGCTGCGATCAGACCCATTAAATAATGCACTTTCTTTCAATCCACTTCCAGTACACCTTCCAACTGGATTTCCCTGTGTCAACTGGCAAAATCCAGTTGGAAAGTAGATGGAAAGTGCATTATATCTTGTGTGTGATCACAGCTCAGCACGCCCGGAGCGAGGAGGGAAACTCGCCCCCGCCGGTTCTCGCCTCTCCCACCATTTTTCCAGACCCAGCCGGGGAGGAAGAGGAGGAGGAGAGGGGTTTTTGCTTTAACCCCCTCCCCCCTGGACTGCTGCTGCTGTGCCCTCCGCGCAAAGAGGGCGGGAATACCCACCTGAGAATACCAGCGGCTGCCTAGCGCCCTCCACGCGGTGCAACGAAGCGCTCCGCCAGAGCAAGAGTGGCCCCAGCTCGGCTTCCATGCCAGATCAACGCCACTGGGCAAGCCGAAGCGAGGTGGGCTTGCTAAGGGCTCCTGCTGCTGTTGCTGCCCGCCGCCTTTCCGGGCGCTGCTGCCAGTTGCCTCCTCCTGTCCTGCGCCTGGGCCCATCTTGGAGCAGCTGCAGTGGGTGGGGAGGGGGCGGCGGCATGGCGCGGCGGCCTCGCCCGCTCCGGGATGGGGCTGCTCGCTGCACTCCCCGGCGCTGTTTCCCCCTCCCCCCGCTTCTGTTTTTTGGGGGAGCGGGGGAAGAGGGTGGAAATCCTGGGGTCCTCTGCCAGGGCGGGAGGGTTGGGAAGCCTATACCAATATGAGAACCAATGCTCAGTGCAGTTTTAGAGCACCTCCTTCCTATAGAATATGTATGCATGCTTACCTTTAAACAGGATGCATATCTGTTGAAGGTTATTTCTACTTGTAGTTGCAATCAGGGTAGCTAAAGAGTCACAAAATGGCTGATGCCCCCTCTTCCACACTTACAAGATTATGCATGGGATGGAGAAAGCAGAGAAAGAAGTACTTTTCTCCCTTTCTCGCAATACAAGAACTCGTGGGCATTCAATGAAATTGCTGAGCAGTCGGGTTAGAACGGATAAAAGGAAGTACTTCTTCACCCAAAAGGGTGATTAACATGTGGAATTCACTGCCACAGGAGGTGGTGGCAGCTACAAGCATAGACAGCTTCAAGAGGGAATTGGATAAAAATATGGAGCAGAGGTCCATCAGTGGCTATTAGTCACAGTATATTATTGGAACTGTTTGGGGCAGTGATGCTCTGTATTCTTGGTGCTTGGGGGGGGGCAAAGTGGAAGGGCTTCTAGACCCACTTGTGAACCTTCTGATAGCACTGGGGGGAGTTGTTGGCCACTGTGTGACACAGAGTGTTGGACTGGATGGGCCATTGGCCTGATCCAACATGGCTTCTCTTATGTTCTTATGTACTTTCCAGTGCATGCCAGGTATTGTGAATTCTGTTCTATGTAGTGACTATGTGCTAACTATTCATCTTCAACATGAAATGTAAGCATGTTCTTATATATGTGGCATGTAGTAGATTTTAAAATAACTTTCTCAGTTCTTACCAGCCATAGAGTCACAGAGTTGGAAGGGACCTACAAGGTCATCTAGTCCAACCCCCTGCACAATGCAGGAAATTCACAAATACCTCCCCCTAAATTCACAGGATCCGCATTGCTGTCAAATGGCAATCCCGCTTCTGTTTAAAAATCTCCAAGGAAGGAGAGCCCACCAGCTCCCAAGGAAGCCTGTTCTACTGAGGAACTGCTCTGTCAGGAAGTTCTTCCTAATGTTGAGCCAGAAACTCTTTTGATTTAATTTCAACCTATTGGTTCTGGTCCTACCTTATGGGGCCACAGAAAACAATTCTGCACCATCCTCTATATGACAGACCTTCCAAGTACTTGAAGATGGTGATCATACCACCTCTCAGCCGCCTCCTCTCCAGGCTAAACATCCCCAGCTCCTTCAACCTTTCCTCATAGGACTTGGGCTCCAGACCCCTCACCATCTTCATTGCCCTCCTCTGGACCCGTTCCAGCTTGTCTATATTCTTCTTAAAATGTGGTGCCCCAAACTGAACACAATACTCTAGGTGGGGTCCTACCAGACCAGAGTAAAGCGATACCATCACTTCACGTGATCTAGACACTATACTTCTGTTGATACAAACCAATATTGCATTTACCTTTTTAGCCACCAGTGCCTGCAGGCTGCAGCGGGGGCCATGGGCAGTGGGGTGGGTGCTCCAACTCTTTAAATAATTTGTGAGGGGGACCCCAAGTTTTCAGTTGCTTAGGGGCTTCCACAGGGTTTAAATTGGCTCTGCCCTGGGGCTGTTTTGGATCAGCAAAATGGTGAAGGGGGAATGGGAGATCAGGGGACAGGGACACGGGGGCATCATCAGTGAAGGTGTAACATAACTTTGGATAAAATGATAGAGTTTCCAGTGATTTCCTAGAGAGGACATCACCTTTGGTTTTTCTATGGAACTGACATGCCATTACCTGCTGGCAGCAGCAGTGGGAATGGAGAGTAATATATGTGTGTACACATAGGAGATTCCCAGACTCCTGTATGTGCCTAGTGGCAGCTGCCCCCCCCCCCCAGGTTTTTCAGTCCTCCACCAGTCCTGGACTAATCGGCAGGGGTGTGTGTGTGTGTGTGGTGATGCTTATCTGAGAGACTTTCTCCTTCAGGACACTCCCTGAGACACGGATTGCTGGCACTGAATGTGTAGGCCTAGTGTGGGATGCTGAGGAGAGCTTGGCCATTGGGCTGGTGTACCGTCCGCCTAATGCACCAGCCAGTGTCTTGCCTGGCCTGATGGAGGCTATATCCGCCTGGGCATTGGAGTATCCCAGACTATTGGTTCTGGGAGACTTCAATGTCCATGCAGAGGGTGTGACCTCCTCTCAGGCTAAGGACCTGGTGTCCTCCATGGCAGCATTAGGGCTCTCCCAAGTTGCTTCAGCTCCCACACATAAATAAATAAATAAACTTTTATTTATACCCCGCCCTCCCTGCCTAGGCAGGCTCAGGGTGGCTAACAAGACATGGTAAAACCATGATACAATAAAACAGTATATTATATAATTAATAATTTAACAATAAAACCAATAAAACAGTATGATATTATGGTACAATCAAATTATGTATAAGATGGCTCGGTGTTATTGATATTATCAGGAGTTCCGTCTTAAAAAGCTAGCTGGAAGAGGGCAGTTTTGCAGGCCCTACGGAACTGGTTAAGATCCCGTAGGGCCTGCACCTCTTCCGGCAGTTGATTCCACCATTGGGGGGCCTTTGTAGAGAACGCCTGTTCTCTGGTAGTTTTTAAATTGGTTTCTTTTGGCCCAGGGATTTTGAGATTTTTTGAGCTTGATCGCAGTGCTCTCTGGGGAACATGTGGAGAGAGGCGGTCCCTAAGGTAGGCAGGTCCTCGACTATATAGGGCTTTAAAGTTGATGACCAGCACCTTGTAACGAACCTGGTAAACAATTGGCAGCCAGAGCAACTCCTGCAGCCCAGACTGCACATGTTCCCACCGAGGCAGTCCCATTAGCAGCCTAGCTGCTGCATTTTGCACTAGCTGCAATTTCTGGGTTCGGTACAGGGGCAGCCCTATGTAGAGGGCATTACAGTAGTCTAACCTTGAGGTAACTGTTGCGTGGATCACTGTTGCCAGGTCGCCGCGCTTCAGGAAGGGGGCCAACTGCCTCGCCTGTCTAAGGTGAAAAAAGGCGGACTTGGCAGTAGCTGCTATCTTGGCCTCCAGGAAGGCTCCAGTAGAACTCCCAAGCTCTTAACTCTGCGCACTGCTACCAGTTGCGCCCCGTCAAAAACTGGGAGAGAGACCCCATCCCCTAAACTGCCACGACTCAGGCAAAGGACCTCTGTCTTAGCTGGATTCAGTTTCAACCCACTCAGCTTAATCCAGTCTGCCACAGTTTGCAACGCCCGGTTCAGATTTTCCAGGGCATTGCCAGTCCGGTCACCCATCAATAGATAGAGCTGGGTGTCATCAGTGTACTGATGACAACCCAGCCCATATCTCCGGGCAATCTGGGCAAGGGGGCGCACAAAGATGGGTTTTTTTATTTTTTTATTTATTTTGTTCGATTTATATCCTGCCCTACCCCACCAAAGCGGGCTCAGGGCGGCTTACAACACAGAATGCTAACAGTAGATCAGTTTAAAATACATTAATAATTTATACAGTAAAATACATAAAAATACATAAAACACACATCAATATACTATGCTACCTCTTCCTTAAGTTGGTTCTTCAAGTATTCCAGTATTCAAATATTTTGATGTTCATAAGTTTGGATATTCAGGCATCCAGGTATCGGTCAGTTGTATGCCAACTGGAAGAGGGCTATTTTACAGGCCCTGCAGAACTGTTCAGGATTCCGCAGGGCCCTCACCTCCTCTGGGAGCTGGTTCCATCAACAGGGGGCTGCAATCGAAAAGGCCCTGTCTCTGGTCGCTTTCAGATGGGCCTCCTTTGGCCCAGGGATTATGAGGAGGTTCTGAGACCCTGATCTCAGCACTCTCTGGGGAACATGTGGGGAGAGAGGGTCCCTAAGGTAGGCAGGTCCCAGGCCATAAAGGGCTTTAAAGGTCATAACCAGCACCTTGTACCGAACTCGGTATGTTATCGGCAGCCAATGCAGTCCCCGAAGCCCCGGCTGAATGTGCTCCCGTCTAGGGATGTTAAATAGTATCGGAGAGAGAACTGCTCCCTGCGGCACCCCACAATTAAGTGAGTGTCTCTGGGACAGCTCTCCCCCAATTGCCACCCTTTGTCCCCGACCCTCAAGGAAAGAGGAAAGCCACTGTAAGGCTGACCCGTGAATCCCTGCGTTGGCAAGGCGGCGGGCCAGCAGCCGGTGATCGACTATATCGAATGCAGCCGATAGGTCTAACAGCAGCAAAACCGCCACGCCGCCTCGGTCTAGATGTCCATCAAGCAGGTCATACGCTAGATCTTACCTTTTTCTCGGGGATTGGACTGTATTACATTGGATGTGGTGCCATAGTCAGACCACTTTGTCCTGAAGGCCCAGCTATCCACGCTTAACCCTCCCTGTTTAGGTGGCGAGTGGATTTACGCTCTCCCACAGAACCAAATGGACCTAAATAGGTTCCAGGAGGCTCTGCGGGATCCAACTCTCCCTGGCGGCCCATTGGAATAGCTGGTGGAAGACTGGCATAGCTGTCTTTCTGAAGCCATTGATGTGGTCGTTCCCTGGTGCCATCTCCGCCCCCGTACCAACTTGGCTCCTTGGTATTCCCTGGAGCTGAGGCGGATGAAAAAGAGCAGAAACGACTAGAGAGAGTGTGGCGGAAGGCCTGAGACAAAGCTACAAGAACATTTTATAGATTGTTTATGAAAACCTATGAGATGGCAACAAAGTCAGCAAAGAAGGAGTTCTATGCTGCCTCCATCGCTTCTGCAAAATTGCACCCAGCTCAATTATTTAGACTAATTCGGTCCTTAACATCTTTGCCTCAGGGCATGCCAAACGCTACGGAATTGGATATAGGCTGTGTGGCTTTTGCGGATTATCTTGCAGATAAAGTCTTGTCACTCTGCCACGACCTTCCAGTAACAATTGATACAATAATGGAACTGGAAGCCCCTTGCCTGTCTTCAGGTCCAGTTTTGGACCATTTCAGCCTGCTCTCCCAGGATGAAGTTGACAAGACCCTGGCTGCTGTGAAACCCACCACTTGCCCCCTTGATCCTTGTCCGTCATGGCTGGTTAAAGCCTGTGGTGATGGCATACGAACTCCCCTTAGGGAGATAATCAACTTGTCCCTTTCAACAGGGGCATTCCTGGGGGCTTTGAAGGAGGCAGTGGTCCGTCCTCTCCTGAAAACCATCTCTGGACCCCACGGCCCTAGCAAACTACTGCCCAGTTTCGAACTTGCCGTTCCTGGGCAAGGTAGTGAAGAGGGCGGTGGCAACGCAGCTTCAGGCTTTCTTGGAGGACGCTGTTGTCTTGGATCCCTCCCAGTCCAGCTTCCGCCCTGCCCATGGGATGGAGACAGTGTTGGTTGCCTTAGTGGATGATCTCCGGAGGCATCTGGACTGAGGTGGTTTGGCACTTCTGATCCTTCTTGATCTGTCAGCAGCATTTGATACGGTCAACCATGAAGTGTTGGCCCACCGCCTTGCCGACGCAGGGATACAGGGGCTGGCCCTATTTTCTCCAGGGTCGGGGACAGAGGGTGGTGTTTGGGGGTGAACTATCCCAGCGGCACCCATTACAATGTGGTGTGCCACAGGGAGCAATTCTCTCCCCAATTATTCAACATCTATATGCGCCCCCTTGCCCAGCTCATCCAGAGGTATAGGCTGGGGTGTCATCAATATGCAGATGACACCCAGCTCTATCTTCTGATGGATGGCCACCCGGATTCGGCCCCAGAGGTATTGGATAGGGCATTGCAAGCCGTGGCTGGTTGGTTGCAACCGAGCTGGATGAAACTGAATCCATTAAAGACAGAGGTGCTGTGTCTAGGCTGTGAGGGACTGGGATCAGAGATCAGGCTCCATCCTTTGATGGGGCTCCATTGATGCCTGCGTCAAGGGTGAAGAGCTTGGGGGTATTTTTGGATGCCTCTCTGACTATGGAGACCCAGGTTACCACCACTGCCAGATTGGCCTTTTTCCACCTGAGGCGGATCAGATAGTTGGTCCCGTATCTTGACCCACATGACCTGACCACAGTAACCCATGCAATGGTCACTTGCAGGCTAGATTGTTGTAACTCTCTCTATGTGGGGCTGCCCTTGACCCTCCTCCGGAAACCCCAGCTGGTGCAGAACACTGCTGCACGGATGCTGACAGTTTCCTGTACGGGCATGGATCCATCCTGCGCTGCGTGAACTGCACTGGCTACCCATTAATTACTGGATCCGGTTCAAGGTACTTACCTTTAAAGCCCTATACGGCCAGGGGCCAGCATACCTTTGGGACCGCCTCTCCCTGTATGAGCCCCGTAGGTTCCTATGATCAGCAAACCAACAACTTTTGGTAATACCCGGCCCCAGAGACGTCCATCTAGCCTCGACGAGGGCCAGGCCTTTTCAGCCCTGGCCGCTGCCTGGTGGAATGAGCTCCCCCTAGAGATCTGGGCCTTGTGGGATCTGCTTCAATTCTGCAGGGCCTGCAAAAGAGAGCTCTTTCGCCAGGCTTTCATTTATTTTATTTATTTCGGTGGATTTCTATTCCGCCCTTTCCCATAAGGGCTCAGGGCGGATTCCAACATATCACACAATTAAAACCAACTATACATCCCTAGATAAATAAAACAATTAAACAGTTAAGACAGTTAAAATTTAAGACAGTTGAGCCAATAGCTCAATTTAAGTGCAAACCAAGGCAGCGTGGAAAAGGTAGACACCTAACCTAGGTGTTCAAAAATGCCAGTTACGTCGGCCCGATCTCCTCTAGTCCAGATGGTAGTCCCTGTTCAGATGGTAGTCAGTATCAGTGCGGGGAGGCCAGTTAGATGGTGTGACTAATTAAGGATGCCCACCTGCCTCAGCCAAAGGTCTGGTGGAACAACTCCGTCTTACAGGCCCTCTGGAATGGTAAGAAATCTGGGAGGGCCCGAATCTCCAGAGGAAGCTGATTCCACCAGATTGGGGCCAGGGCTGAAAAAGCCCTGGCCCTGATCGAAGATGTTGGGAGGCTTAGGCAGCTGAGGAAATGAACATCACTTGTTACTGGCCTCCCCCACTCATTCCATTGCACATTCCATCCCAGCGCTACAAGATCTGCTGGACCTGGACAATAGGTCACATCTGTGAGGCAGAATCTGCCATCTTAGTCTTTGTAATTTTAGATTGTATATATTTTAAATTGTTTTTTTAATTGCTTTTTACTGTTGTTTTTATTATGTAACCCGCCCTGAGCCTGTTCTACAGGAAGGGCAGACTAAAAATCGAATTAAATAAATAAATAAATAAATAAAATAGCAACCTTCAGGAGAGGCAGGAGCCTCTCCTCCCCTGTGCCACCGTCCCAGTCCAAACTGGGCCTCTGCTAGGTTTGCCAGTCTTCAGGGCCTTTTGTGATTTACCTAGATTTGCAGAAACACCAACTGGCAGGAAACTTTATTACCTTTTATGGCTATCCAGACCAAATGGCCAAGCCACACTGTTTCACCATGTGATCACAGTCAGTTTGCCCTCTTAATCAACGAACTGCATGTATTTCAGCCCACTATACCATCTGATGAAGTGTGCTTAGAGAGCACACAAAAGCCTATGTTCTGAATAAAACTTGGTTGGTCTTAAAGGTGCACTTGACTCCTGCTTTGTTCAGCTGTTTCAGACCAACATGGCTGCCCACTTGGATCTATCTAATGTTTGAAATAGCTTGACAAATTCCTGCCTTCAACTAAAAACATTTCCATTGTCCTTTATGCCTTCAAGAATAGTTTTTATTCTAGCAATTTCACATATAAATGTCTACATCTCGGCTTGGTAGCAAAATGACATATTGTTTTAACACCAGGGCACAGAGTTTGAAGGGGGTCTGTTAGGCAGGGAAACCAAAATTTCCCCTGCTGCAATGGAAGGAGCAGATTGCTGTGGTTGATGCCAGGAGTAGGATGTGTGTCAAAGGCCCCTGAAGCACAGAAGTCCTGTGCTGAGAAGGGTGCCTTGAGATGCTTATTGTGCTCTCTCTGCAGGTCGAAATGAGAGAAGTGAGAAGTCCAATATGTCAAGGAAATGAATTCCTAGTAGCATATTTCAGCTGGGCTGTAGGATGAACATTTGTAAAGCCCCTATGCCTTTTCTTTGAAAGGAAGCTCTTGATAGGATAAAGAAAATCACCAAGAGCAAAGCTGAGAGAATTTTTTTTTAAAAATGCTACCTCCTAATATCACTGCTTATGCTGAGTCTTGCTGTTCTGTTCCTGCCATCAATTGCTTCATTAACTGCACCACATGGCCAAGTTCAGTTCAGCCACTTGCCAAAAGAGTACATGGACAGACTTTCTTGACCTTGAGCATTTAAGGTTTAAGCAGGAAGTTGATCGGACAAAACAAAGCTGGAGAGCCTCCACTTAACTGCTTCCATGTCTGCATAGGCTTCCTTGCCATTATTCATACATCTTTAACCACATGAGGTTCTGTGATGCTAGGGAATACCTGCAGAAGCTTTTACAAAAACATATAGCATATGGAGGAGAGATCTTTGCTGGTAGAAGACAGAAGACATCTGTGTCATTTTAGTTGGCCTAATAAAAGTATTATGTGGCTTTTGGACCAGTGCAGTTTAGAGTTCTCTGCACTGCCTTGGGAAATGTCAGGATCTTTGGTGAATGGTACCTGGGAAGGGCAAAGTTTTGGGAGGATGTGATGTCATTTCTGGGTAATGTCACCTAGTTTCTATGGTCTTTGTTGCTGTGTGATGGTCATGGTTATTCCCCCCCCACACACTCCTCAATTCCCTGGGGACAGGCCATGGGAACTCAAAACTGGGTAATTCCTCACTTGGGTTGTGGGAGGCTACTTTGAGAATGCCTGAATTCAGCTGACAGAGGATTCACCAAGGGGAAAATGGCTGTACTTATGGCTTTTCCTCTTCAACACAAGTTAATAGGATAGATCTCATGATATGTCAGTGGAAGGTTCTGATGGGCATGGATCTTCTTAGCTTTCCCATCTCACCAGCAGCCATTGTTGAAACCAGGAGAGTTGATGCTGTGGGAGAGCTGATGCTGTGGGATATGGGGCAGATGGCAGATATTCTGTGACAGTCATTGAGTTGGTGGCCTGAGACGGAGCCCCAAAGACTGGAAACATATGGGAACCAACACACATCACTACCCAAAGGAAAAATGTGCCATCTCCCAGATGTACTAACACCTCCTCATTGGAGGGACCGCATTCTGGAGAACTGGTGCCCCAGGACCTGGCACCCAGACTGGCCCTATTAGACCTTGTGGAAGCGGATCAGAAAGCAGCTTTCCATTTGTGTGTGAGATTAGGTTGGATTGGCAAGAGAAGGTGAAACAGGAGAAGTGAAATGTTGCTTGTTGCTTGCTGGTGTGGCTGTGAGTGCACAGCATGCATTCAGTTGCCAGCCTCCCACCAGTCAATTGCTTTTTTTGGTGATTTTCACCAGGATGCTCCTTGTTTATTATTATTATTATTTTTTTGCTGCTTGTTGCCAAGGGCGCAAGCTGACATTCGCATCATTTTATAAAGTCATATGTACTCAGGATTTCACTTGATGCTTATACAAGGCTGTAGGAATCCGTTGATTTGAGGAAAATTTAGTGAAGACGCATGACTTTGGGATTATGTCTAAGTAGTTATCTTTAAAATCACAGCCTTATGATAGATAATAATAATAATGATGATAGATGATGATGGTAGATAGATAGATGATAGTCAGACAGACAGACAGACAGATATCTGTCTGCCTACCTATCAGTACCTTTAGGCTAATGAAATTTGTGGCTATCTGAAGTGAGCAGCTCACACCCTGCCACAAATTTTGTTAGTCTTTAACGTGATACTGGATATCCTTGCTCTTTTCTATTGCTACAGACAGACTAACACGGCTACCCATCTTGATCTATCTTTCTGTCTGTCAATGGGCCAGATCCCATTTAGATCTGCATGGATCATAGCAATGGTCAGAAAGTATATGCAGTTGTTGTGAACTGTGTATTACCCATCTTAGGTAGGGCCACTGTATGTGCCAACCTTATCAGGGAGGAAATGTTTAAATATGCATCTCATTCTGTAGATTCTGAAAGACCTAGATTCCAAACCACTGAATGGTGGGTTTGAGATTATATCCTTAAGAGACTGCAAAAATATTCCCCTTTTCAGACCCACAGTGCAGGAATTGAAATAAAGTGATAATGAGAGAAATCTGAAAAAGGGGAAGAGCAACAGAATAGAAAAAAAATGAGTGGAGATAAAGAAGTAGGAAGATAATGAGAGATTGAAAAAGAACAAGAGAAAGATAGTGGTTAAATGAAAAGAATCTAGAAACCTTTTCTAAAGGGGGGGGGGGAATGCAATGAGAATGAGAATTGATGAGGCGCAGAGAAAGGAAGAGTCCTTCCATCAGCAAGTTTGCCAGATGAAGCTGGGAGATAAATCACCAACTGGAAGGAGCTTAGATTTCAGTGCCTTTGCTGGCTGCTTCTCTCCCTCTGTCATCTGTCTAATAGCCCAGCTTCGAGAGATAAATGGCTGCAGCTGAGTCTCAGACTATTTCCCCCCTCCCCAGTCTCTCTTTTTCTCACTCTCGTACTGCAGTGAGAAGGGTCTGTTACTTACTGCAAAAGTGCTGGCTGGTCCTAGGAACAGCAACATTATTCAGATTGGACAGAAGGACAACGTTCAAATAAAGCATCAGGGGCTGTGATGTCTTCCAAGCATTTTATTAGTGGCATTATTATTTTTGTAAGGGAGAGTTTGATGCATACCAAACAAAGTCAACGGATAAAAGAAGCCAATAAATGCCAGGGAAAGAGATGGACGGTGGGAAGGAGCCAGAGACCTGTGGCTGCAAATCCACTTGTTTTACAATGATGTGCCAATCGCCTCCAGCATGAATTTCACTTCAAGGCTAAAACCTGACCTGATGTGCTGAAGTGAATTTAGTGGCAAGAATGACAGGTATTATATAGAACTCCAGGAATCACTGTAGGTTGTTCAGGTTTCCCTATGTGACAAAAAATGTGGAGGATTTTGTAAGCAGCTCAGCATATGGTCAGATCATATGGCCAACATATACAGATAGGGTTGCCAGTTCCAGGTAGGGAAATACCTGGAGATTTTTTTTAAAAAAAAAGATGGAAACAAAATCTGTACCCTGTAATTCCTTAACCCTATTGTTTCTTAACACAGATTAAATTGACTCTAGCATTTCATGGAAGACCACATAATGGCTAAATGCAGGTCTTTTTTTGTAGCAGTAATCCTTTGCATATTAGGACACACACCCCTGATGTAGCCAGGGGCCTACTGTAAGCTCCAGGAGGATTGGCTACATCAGGGGTATGTGGCCTGATATGCAAAGGAGTTCCTGCTACAAAAAAGCCCTGGCTAAAAGAAACCTCCATAATCAGAGGCAACAAACCTCAGTTCTAGGGTTGCCAGCTCTGGGTTGAAAAATTCATGGAGATCTGGGGGTGGAACCTGGGAAGGTAAAGGACCTCTCCTACCTCCTGTTCCAATACTACAACCACTACATCACAACTGGCTGTCAGAGAGATAGAGAGAGGAGGGGGGATGGTGTGGAATTGTTTTCTGTGGCCCCAGAAGGCAAGACCAGAACAAATGGGTTGAAATTAAATCAAAAGAGTTTCCAGGTTAACATTAGGAAGAACTTCCTGACAGAGTGATTCTTCAGTGGAACAGGCTTCCTCAGGAGGTGGTGGGCTTTCCTTCCTTAGAGGTTTTTAAACAGAGGCTAGATGGCCTTCTGACAGCAATGTGGATTCTGTGAATCGAGGGGGAGGTATTTGTGAATTTCTGGCATTGTGCAGGGGGTTGAACTTGATGACCCTGGAGGCACCTTCCATCTCTAGGATTCTATGAAATGTATTTGATGAGGACTGGGAGAGTATGGTTTGCCTAAAGTTATCTGGCAAGTTTAATTCTGGGTATAAGCTTTTGTGTGCAGATCAACATGGCTACCCACCTGAATCTAAAGCGATCTGGTGTGTTGTGTGGTGAGATGACAATTAGCTACCTTGTAAAAGGCCATTAGAGGCAAGAACAGGTCTGACACCATCAGAAGTAGATTCAGGTGGGGTAGCCATGTTAGTCTGAAGCAATAGAACAAAGTTTGAGTCCAGTGACACCTTTAAGCCCAACAAAGTTTAATGCTGGGTAAAAGCTTTCATGTGTATGCATGTTGGTTTTAAAGGTGCCACTGGACTCAAACCAACAGAAGAAATTTGTGATCATATCTGAATTTTACATAGGAACAATCATAAATTGTACTATTTGAACTTCAGAATTTTAACCTTTTTAAAATTTATTTAATTTGTATTTTGTTTTTCTCCCCCAAACAGCCCACAAAACTGTTTACAACAGTAAGGGTAAACAGTACATGAAAATAAAGCATTTTGTACACTATTACATTATAGCTTGCTGGGCATGTATCTTCCCACAGGACTACTGATATTGGTGAGCAAGGTATAGCAAGAAGGTCATTAATAGCAGGTTGGGGGGAGCAACAGGTACAGCAGCCCGAACAATCGTGTGAAGGCTGCAGGCTAGAAAACCAGTGAGAACCCTCTCTTTTAAAACTGTTATTCCAGCCCTTTCACACCATTGTTCGGGGTGCTGTGCCTGGTGTCCCCCCCCCCCCAAACCCAGTATTAATGACCTTCTTGCTATACCTTGCTCACCAATACTGGCAGTCCTGCGGGAGAATGCATGCCCAGCAAGTTGCTGCTGAGGAAGATCTAAGTACTTTTCAGTGGTGGGCCTATGTGTGCTTACACAGGAATAAAAGGTAATGGTAGTCCCCTGTGCAAGCACTGAGTCGTTACTGATCCATGGGGTGACATCACATTAGATTATTTACTGGGTGGTTAGCCATTGCCTTCCCCAGTCATCTGCACTTTACCCCCAGCAAGCTATAGAACAAAGAAGGAGTCAAGCTGCACCTTTAAGACCAACAAAGTTTTATTCAGAATGTAAGCTTTCGTGTGCTAGAAGCACACTTTATCAGACAATAGTATGGAATGGCAAGCAGTCCTCATTTTACTGACCTCAGAAGGATGGAAGGCTGAGTCAACCTTGAGCTGGCTACATGAACCCAGCTTCCGCTGTGAGCTAACTCAGGTCATGAGTAGAGCTTGGACTGAAGTTCTGCAGCTTACCACTCTGCACCTCGGGAATAAGTTCTATGGAAATCAATTGGATTTACTTCTGACTTAAGATTGCATTATAAAAGTTTTCTCTAGATGTGCTATAGGTGCATTGGTGCAGGGATAAAGTCCCTCCCTGGGTCAGCTGTTATAGTGACTTGAGTCCCCCCCCCCCCCCCCCGCATGTAGCAGCCCATCAGGAAAATTCCTGGTGCCTTCAGTGGCCAGTCTCCCCCTGCTTTGGATCAAGGTTGCCAACTTTCTCTGCTCCTGTGCTATTAAACGCAGGAGGGTAGGCTGGCTTGCAAGTGTGTGCAGCTATGAAACGTTTTGAGTGATGGGAGAGAAGCCCTCCCTGTTACATTTCAGCTTGTTATGCAGCAGTTAAGGGCATAGGAGGCTTGTGTAAAAAAAGAAGGCAAATATATTGACAAGGTTGCAGTACTTTTATAATTTGTTGCACTTCATGGTTTGTTCTCCTCAGAAGAGTCTTCAGGATTGTAAAGAGACTGTAACTCAGCTGAGACAGGTGTAAACAGCTGCCTGCCAGTTAAATCAATAATATTCAGATGGCATGAATTAAACTAATTACAATTGAGCCACTATTGATTTTTTTACACTTGAGACAAGGATGTATTCATAAAATGAAGTAAAAGAAAGCTATCTTTTGCTTGGAGTGAGCACACTTGTTTTGAAAAGACCAGAGCGGTTGGAGAGCTGGGAGGAGAGAGGCTTCTCTGGTATGACACTGTGTGACAGATCACAGCATTCTGTGATGGTGATTAATAATGACTGCTGAAACATACACAAGATCAGTTTCTGATAGGGAGACCCAGAAAACAGTGGTTGAGCTTCATTGGGATGCGCAGCACCCTTCCCTACCCAGTGAGAATGTGCTTCTCTTACAGTCATTCTTTCTTTGAAATATTTCAGATATTTTGTCCCAGCAAGCTGTCCTTGTTTTTCACTTTAGATAGCTCAGGAATGTTCAACACTGTTTTGGGGAAGATTGACTCCTGTTAGCTAAACCCCTCCTGCCTTTCTCAAAGTTCTTCAGCAGCTTTTGGCTAGTTGGGAATCCCCAAGGCAATGAACACTGGCAATACAGAGGCAATGGGCATGGTCTTTCCCTATCTTTACTTCTCACACTTTGCAGCTCCTTCATCCCCCCACCAAGAGAATCTGTCTTTCTCAGACAAATCCAATTTTCTTTTTCAAGCTTTAGAACCCCCATGACTGACTCAAGGTCAGAATGATATTCCAGTGAGAATCTGTTTTACAAGAACTGCTAGGCTAGCTAAACTGGGATGAAAGGAACTTGGACTCCAAGGTCTCCTGGCTCCATTAGACGACTGAATCACATTGACTCAGTAGATGTCCTTTGGCTGTCTGTTAACTACCAGTAACTGCTGGCTGTGCAGATTGCTAGATGTCAGGGGCTTCAAGTTTTGAACCACAAACCTAATAGGTAGATGCTGAGATTTAACTTATTGGACTACACAGAACATTGAGTGGTTAGGTGTTTGAATCTTCTCCAAGCACAGAACAAGGTACAGAAATACAACATTCCCCCTAAAACTGGCTAATAACATGAAGCTTCTGGATTGGACAGGCCTGGCATAAATTCAAGAAACCTGGCATTCTGCCCCAGGACTGGATCTACATGTTTTTTAAAGGGGGCAAAAGTAAAAAAATGACACCCCTTATGGTCCATTTTATCTTATGGTCCTATAGAATACAATGGACTCCATACCCAATTTGGCACCCCCCCCTCCGTTGGCACCCGGGGCAAGAACCCCCCCTAACCCTGCTAACTCCATTTATAGGTAGCAGCTCTGGGTTGAGTTGTGCCTGTCAGGGGCTCCTGACCTGGCCATCTCAACAGCAAGTGGATCTGTCTTCATCATCAGCTGGTCTTGATCTCTAGAGGGCAGATGGTCTTTAGTGATCTCATCAAATCTGAAAACTAGAACTATCAGATGAGTGCAACAAAGTGGAGTGGTGTAGTTAGTACTGAGTTAAGCTTTTGTTAGAAACTCTTGGTGGCTCTTGGAGTCTTCTTGATTCCAGCATTGGAGCTGGAGATTGCCTGGGGTGTGGGTCAGGAACAAGTGCATTAGAAGAATTAACAACAAGAATGAGCCTTGTGACAGGAAAAAAATAGGACCAGGCAACATATGAGTTGAGACAGTAAGGGGATGGAGAATGGCTGCTAACTTTAGCCCAAACTCTTCTCAAATCAAGGCTTGACAGCTGTAAGTGCAAAAGAGAGCAGCTTGTGTTCTCTTCCCAAGAGATTAGGCAGCAGCAGAAGTGAGTAGGAGGTCAGTCAGCATAACCTGATAATAGCTGTGCTGAGAAGTTCTCAGTACTGGGATACTAAGGAAATGAAGCACTCTTGGAGTACACTGGCTCCAAAACAAAAGAGAGTCCACAAACTTAATGCCCAACACAATATAATAATGAGAATCATCAGCGGTTTTATTAAATCCACTCCAACCTATTGGCTATCCATGTTATGCTATATCACTTCCCCACATCTCCAAAGACAAGATGCTCTTCTTTGTGAATATAGAAAGATAACTGAAAACAGAGAATTGCCCATCCACAAAGATGTGGCTGATGCAGGTCTATCCAGACTAAGGCTGCAGTCACATTACAGGCTTGGTGGGATCTGGCCATGCCTCTAATTACAGCATTTTATTTTGTAACAGGAAGTTTTGATCAGACATCCCACCCTGAACCAGCTTCACTGTGCATTCACCCCATGGTTGATTGTTCAGATTGTCGTGTATCTGAACCTCCAGCTCCTTTCTGACAGATCCGCAATCCCTCTGCCAAGTACTCTGGCTCCTCTCAGCCTCCTTCCTCTCTCTTTCTTGGAATACATGGGAAGGAGGATAAAATGCAGATTTACATGAGAGCAGTTCCATTGACTTCAGTACAGTTACCCTTGTGTCACCCATGGGATGCTCTCCAACAGCAACTCTGATGCAGAAACAGGAGGGATTTTTTTTTCAGGGGTTGGAGCTTAAAAACAACTCCCCCAGTGACTCCCAATCCAGAATGACTGCATGGTCACGGAGCTTGACAATGCCAGGGGTGATTATGTGCTTATGCATACATCCTTATGTGATCCAAAAGGAAAGAAAAGGAGACAGAAGTGGAAGGGAAGGTTCATACTTCCCAAATAGCTTGACTTCATAAGAGGGAGTTCAGACAGCCAGAAATGCGGGGTGAAAGTGCTGGCATCCATAAACACCATACTTCCCCCAGTGTCCGTTAACTCTGCTTCAAAGACAGGGCAGAATGGGGTGGCAATGACTGGGGCATGGAAGGCAGATCATGCTGATTAAATCTGCCAGGGTACTTTAACAATATCATATCAAACTGCTCCTGCTCATGCGACTGCAGCCTGAGATCCTGACACCCAGCAATAAAATCTGCACAAATCCTACAATCACAAAATTTTGATCTCGGGAATGAATGGTTGCAAACATGGATACAATCCATTACACTCAATATCCATAAACACCAACATGAGGCCCGCAGGATTTGAATTGCCATGTAAAGTATGGGAGATGGCTAAAAGAATATGAACAGGCTTTGACAACTGTGTAGACCTGTTGTTTAAATGGGGCAAAATATGAGGACCCAAATGCAATTGCGGTGCAGCCTGCCACACTATATTCTGTCACAGCAAATGTGAGCATCATGCTTTCCAAGGAGATGTGATGGAGCTCTTTGAACTCTCCCCAGCTGCAATTGAATGCATTGAAATTTTAGATATTAGTATTTAGGGGGATTGCCCAATTGGTCTCCATACCCATTGTACCAACTTGGCTATGCATTTTTTATTAGTATATTCTTCCTCTGTGTAACTCTGCCATACAATAAATACATAGCTCTATGAGATGCCTCCATGGCATATGCTATGACATTATTAGCACATGAGCATAGACTGCATGTATTTATGCTACATGCATCTCACTTCTCATATTGTCATGATTCTTGTAGAAGCACATGGTAGTTGAAACAGAGCTAACAGAAAAATGATGTGAAGTGATTCTTACCCCTTACTAACCATTCCCTCCCATGTTTTTTTGACTAAGATTTAAAGCAAGAACTTGCCTTCATTTGAGATTTGTGCCTGGAGAAGTTGCTCTAATGTTTGGTTGAGCAGTATTATTTATTTATTTAATTTAACTTATATCCTGCCCTGCCCTACAAGTGGCTCACAACGTAGTAAAATAGTAAAACCAATAAAATCCAGCAATTAAACAGTTAAACAATTTAAAATAAGATGGCTCTCTCGGCTTGACTTCGCGAGCGAAGATTTAAGAAGGGTGCAGTAGTCCACGTCTGCTGCAGGCTCGCTGGTGGCTGACAAGACCAATGCGGGACAGGCAGATCCGGCCACAGTGGCTGCAGGGAAAAGTCTGATTTGGGGTTGGTGCTGTAGCAGGGCGATTCTTCCTCAATCTCCTTTTGTCCTCAAGACCAGCTATGCGTGTGTTCTCAAAGGAAGAGACAGCCTGGTGGATGGTGTGCCTCCATGCTTTGCGATCTGAGGCTAGGTCAGACCACTGGTGATGGTTGATGCGACAGGTGCCAAGGGATTTCTTCAAGGAGTCCTTGTACCTCTTCTTTGGTGCCCCTCTATTTCGATGGCTGGTGGAAAGTTCGCCATACAGAGCAATCTTGGGAAGGCGGTGGTTTTCCATCTTAGAAATATGCCCTGCCCAGCGCAGCTGCGTCTTCAACAGCAGTGCCTCGATGCTTGTAACCTCCGCTCTCTTGAGGACTTCAGTGTTGGTCACAAAGTCACTCCAGTGGATGTTGAGGATGGTGCAAAGGCAGCGCTGATGAAAGCGCTCAAGGAGTCGCAGGTGATGACGGTATAAAACCCACGATTCGGAGCCGTAGATGAGGGTTGTCATCACAACCGCTTTGTAAACATTGATCTTTGTGCCTTTTTTCAGATGCTTGTTGCTCCACACTCTTTTGTGCAGTCGGCCAAATGCACGGTTTGCCTTTGCCAGCCTGTTGTCAATCTCCTTGTCGATCTTGGCATCTGAGGAGATGATGCACCCCAGGTAGCTGAACTGCTGGACTGTCTTCAGTACTGATTCACCCACAGTGATGCAGGGAGGGTGATGCACTGAGATACTAATAACCCAAATCTCTTTCACCATTTCACAGGTGATGGTAAGTAGCCTGAATTATAATAGTTTTCAATCAAATCTATTTTCAAACTTGAGCTGACAACAAACTGAAGATTCTTAATGTGATTAACTACTTTGCTTTTAATAGCCTAATTAACCAATCAAAATTAATATATGACTGCATTTTTAAAAGTGTTTCATTTGAGGGTATTGAATGGTAATAACAGTTTTTCTGGATTAAAAAAATGCTTGTAGGACATATCTGATTTGGGAAATTACCTTGAATGTACAATGCTGAAGCACTAAGAAGTTTGTAAGGCTGCAATGCACACATGGAGATCCCTGCACCCAGGGCCCATTCAGTTTTCTTAAATGAATGTGTAGGTGTAATGGGCCAATGCATGCATATAACATTCCCTGGCCTGTAGAAGAGGATGGGGCAGCCCCTGCACAGGCATCAGTGTGTGCATGTGTACATGCACATGCACACTGAAGTTATCACCACAGGAGATAGTTGAAGTAAAAACTTCAATGGAGTTCAAAACAGGTTTATGATGAGAACACATACAGCTGCTGTGTTCTATGCTGACACATTTCTTCTGAAAGGATACCAAGCCTCAGGCTCTAAATCAGTCTTTATTTGTTAGAGCATCCATCTGTTGTAGAGGTCTTGTACCCACCAAAATATCAGTTGCTGACTAACTGCAGACAGGATGATGGGAGTACTTACTGTGCACTGGATTACTTTATGTTCTTCAGATGCAGATGAGAACTATTACAAAGTGAAGGAATCCTTCAGCTCTAAACTCCACAGTACAACCTTGCAATCTAATTACAGACATACCGTTATTTTCTAATTCTTGCATATAATGCCATGACTGGTTTATCTAAAAAGAGAATAAGGGCTGCCTTGATATTCTGCACTGGTGGGCATGATGTCCATTTCAGAAGTAAGAAAGTGTTTTAAATTTAATCTGCCCCTTAACCTTGAACTGGGTCCCTCCTCAGCCTTGGAATTATCAAAGGGGAAAAGACCACCAGTTCAAATGATGCGGGTTTTTTTCCTGGGACAGGATGTGCATTTAGAGGGGATGCATATGAACTCACAAGATTCAAAGTGAACTTGACCTGAATTTTTAAAAAGATGGTTATTAAACAGTGAATTTTAAATCCCACAGGGTATTAAACTCCAGATTAATTCCTACATGTTCCGGATCAGCTGCTCTACAGTTGTGATTATTGGAGTGTCTATTAGTCTTGAATAAATGTTTTAATGGCCACCCTCTTGTTTAAAATAAAATAACTGTGTTATTAAATTTCAATTAAATTGGAAGAGTCGCTTGTGGTTAATGCTGACAGGAACATATGTTTGTGGAAATAACACCTTTGGTGCCATGTTGAAGATCAAATATATCTTTTACATGTTAGGTTATCAGAGAAACATCGATCAGAGCTTAATTTTGCAAGTCAGGCTTCTCTAGGTTTCACTTAACATAAGAACATAAGAGAAGCCATGTTGGATCAGGCCAATGGCCCATCCAGTCCAACACTCTACGTCATACAGTGGCCAAAAAAAATTATTTATATATATACACACTGTGGCTAATAGCCACTGATGGACCTCTGCTCCATATTTTTATCTAACCCCCTCTTGAAGCTGTCTATGCTTGTAGCCGCCACCACCTCCTGTGGCAGTGAATTCCACATGTTAATCACCCTTTGGATGAAGAAGTACTTCCTTTTATCTGTTTTAACCTTACTGCTCAGCAGTTTCATCGAATGCCCACGAGTTCTTGTATTTGATTTGCCATAGCCTGTGTTCCCTTTTATTAATCTCACTTGGACTAGCTTTCTACCACTTAAAGGAGTTCTTCTTACCTTTTACAGCTTCCATTACTTTGTTTGTTAACCATGCAGGCCTTTTCTTATACCTGTTTGTGCCTTTCCTAACTTGTGGTATATATTTTATCTGAGCTTTTAGGATTGTAGTTTTAAATAGCCTCCAAGCTTCCCCAAGGGTTTGGACTGTATTTACCTTTCCTTTCAGTTTCCTCTTCACATACCTCCTCATCTCAGAGAATTCACCCCTTTTAAAGTTAAATGTGGTCATGCTGGTCTTTTTGGGCAACTCTCTATTTATACAAATGGTGAAATCATGGGACGGAGACGGTGTTGGTCGCCCTGGTAGATGACCTTCAACGGCATCTGGATCGGGGCGGCTCGGCGGTGCTGATGTTGTTGGACCTGTCGGCTGCGTTCGACACGGTCGACCATCGGTTACTGACCTGCCGCCTTGCCGACGCGGGGATTCAGGGGTTAGCTTTACAGTGGCTTTCCTCTTTCCTCGAAGGTCGGGGACAAAGGGTCGTGATTGGGGGTGAGCTATCCCGGAGGCGCACGCTTGATTGCGGAGTGCCTCAGGGGGCGGTTCTCTCCCCGATGTTATTTAACATCTATATGCGTCCCCTTGCCCAGATTGCCCAAAGGTATGGGCTGGGTTGCCACCAGTATGCTGATGACACCCAGCTCTATCTACTTATGGACGGCCGACCGGTCTCCGCCCCAGAAAATCTAGACCGGGCATTACAGGAAGTGGCTGGGTGGCTCAGACTGAGCGGGCTGAAGCTAAATCCGGCGAAGACAGAGGTCCTTTGCTTGGGTCGTCGGTGTCCGGGGAGGGAAATCCCCCTACCAGCTTTTGACGGTGCGCCGCTGATAGCAGCGAACAGGGTCAAAAGCCTGGGGGTACTATTGGAGTCCTCCTTAACGATGGAGGCTCAGATAGCAGCCACTGCCAAGTCCGCATTTTTTCATCTTAGGCGGGCAAGGCAGTTGGCCCCCTTCCTGGAGCGTGACGATCTAGCAACAGTGATCCATGCCACGGTCACCTCAAGGTTGGACTACTGCAATGCTCTCTACATGGGGCTGCCTTTGTGCCGAACTCAAAAGCTTCAGCTAGTACAGAATGCTGCGGCCCAGCTGCTGCTAGGACTCCCAAGAAGGGAGCACATCCGGCCGGGGCTCCGGGATCTGCACTGGCTGCCAATAGCTTACCGAGTCCGGTACAAAGTGCTGGTTATTACCTTTAAAGCCCTATATGGCCTAGGACCTGCCTACCTGAAGGAACGTCTCTCCCCACATGTTCCCCAGAGAGTACGGAGATCGGGAACTCAAAATCTCCTAGTTATCCCCGGGCCAAAAGAAGCCCGTTTAAAATCTACCAGGGACCGGGCCTTCTCTGTTATGGCCCCTTCCTGGTGGAACCAGCTGCCGGAAGAGGTGAGGGCCCTGCGGGACCTTGCTCAGTTCCGCAGGGCCTGTAAGACAACCCTCTTCTGGCTGGCCTATAACTAGCTGGTACAAGAAACCAAGTGTGGTTATACTGGAATTCTGCTGTCCCTAATGTTTTAAATGGTTTAAATGTCTTAAAATTTTAAATGTATTAATTATTTTAACTGTTTTTATGCTTAAATCTTATTTATATGAAATTTTGTGTTGTGAGCTGCCCTGAGCCACTTGTTGGGAAGGGCGGGATATAAATCATAAAATAAATAAATAAATAAATAACATTATGGTCACTGCTCCCAAGCAGTGCGATCACTTTTACATCTCTCGCCAAGTCTTGGGCATTACTTAGGACCAAATCCAGGATCGCCCCACCCCTGGTAGGTTCTGAGACCATCTGCTCCATAGCACAGTAATTGAGGGCATCAAGAAACTCAATCTCTTTCTCTCGACCAGAACACATATTGACCCAATCAATCTGCGGGCAGTTAAAATCACCTATTACAACACAGTTATTACGTTTAGCCACTATCTTTAATCCTTCCATCATATTATAATAATCCTCTATCTTTTGATTTGGTGGGCGATAACAAACTCCCATAGTTAAATTTCCTTTTGGGCCGTCTATTTCAATGCAAAGCATTTCTAGAAGGGAATCTAATTCTCTGACCTCAGTCTTACTGGACTGTATACCCTCTCTGACATTCAGAGCCACCCCACATCCAACCCTTCCCTCCCTATCCTTCCGATATAACTTATATCCAGGAATCACCGTGTCCCACTGATTCTCCTTATTCCACCAAGTTTCTGAAATTCCCACAATATCTGTGTTTTTTCCCAACACTAAACATTCCAACTCACCAATTTTACTTCGAACACTTCTAGCATTTGCATACAAACATCTATAATTTCCCAGGCAAGCTAGGCCCACAGCCTTCCTCCTGCCGAATCGAGACTTTGGCAGACAGTCCATACTGTTTGTCACCATCTCAGTGGACAACTCTGATCCATTACCTGGTAGAAAAGTAACAGCTAACCCTTCATCTCTTTGAAATGAGTCCTCCCGAACCAGAGACATTTCATCTCCTGTTGGCTTTCCCCCAAGATTATTTTAAAAACTGCTCTGCCACCTTTTTGATTTTAAGCGCCAGCAGCCTGGTTCCATCTGGGGACAAGTGGAGACCGTCTCTTTTGTACAGTTCCAGCTTGTTCCAGAAAGCATCCCAGTGCCTAACAAACTTAAACCCTTCCTCCCTACACCATCATTTCATCCACACATTGAGACTTCTAATTTGTGCCTGTCTCTCCTGCTTTGCATGTGAAACAGGTAGCACTTCTGAGAAGGCTACCTTGGAGGTCCTCGCCTTAAGTCTCCCGCCTAGCAGCCTAAATTTTTTCTCCAGGACCTCACGACTGCATTTCCCCACATCGTTGGTGCCAACATGCACCACGACCACTGGCTCCTCCCCAGCACTGTCTATTAGCCTATCTACTATACGTGTAATGTCCACTACCTTCGCACCAGGCAGGCAAGTCACCATACGGTCAGTGCGTGGTTTTGCCACCCAGCTGTCTACTTGCCTAAGGATTGAATAACCAACTACCAAGACTCCCCCTCCCTCCCTGCCCAGGGATGGTTCTTTGGCATGAAAGGATTTCCACTCACCAACTGAAGAAGGGATCCCTTCTGAGGGCGCATTCCCCTTATCCTCAGCATGGTGCCCTTTTCCCTCTTGACCCTCATGTTCCCTGGCAGCAATGGGGCTGCCATTTTCAGAGTGGGGCTCATCTAATATGTCCCCGAGAGTCTTCTCCGAGTGCCTGACTGTTTCTGCTTCTCTAGGTAAGTCACCTCGGCCTCAAGGGTACGAACCCGTTCCCTGAGAACCAGGAGCTCCTTGCTTCGAGCATACATCCAAGACTTCTGTCCTGTGAGCAGATAGTCATACATGTGACACTCAGTGGAAAACACTGGAAAGCCCCCACCCCCCTTCTGGCATTCTACCTTCATGGTAGCTTTTTTAAAATATGCTGTCCCCTTTAACAACAACAACAACAAAATTTTATTTGTATCCCGCCCTCCCCGCCAGAGCGGGATCAGGGCGGCTAACAGCATCATTCAGGTTTCAGTTATACAAAGGTAAATAAAATTACATTTAAACATTATAAACATTTCAGTTAAAAATTCTGGTTAAGTTTAAAAATTAGGTTAAAATTAATTGCTAAAGTGCTAATGCTATGTTGGTTTTATGTTTTTTGTGATGGCGGTTTTCATTAGCAGTTTCCTTTTTCATCAGCGAAAGCCAGTCAGAAAAGGAAGGTCTTGCAGGCCCTGCGGAATTGTTCTAGATCCCGCAGGGCCCGCATTTCCTCTGGAAGTTGGTTCCATAGGTTCCATAGGTTCCATACGGGTGCTTTGCAGCTTCACCTCTCTCGGTCCAGGGGTAGTCAACAAGTTTTTTCCGGCTGACCTCAGTGCTCTCTGGGGCTCATATGGGGAGAGACGGTCCCTAAGGTAAATCCTGTTTGTTTATGTGGCTCTTCTTTTGGAGGGTCAACTTACCTTATTAGGAACACAAGGAAAATAGGGATCTGGATTCCTGGTCCTTACACAGCCCCCAGGCAAAGAGCCACAGGCCAAGAGCCCTTTAGCTCTCTGGAAAGGCGTAGCTTAACAATGCAAAGACGGTGGGGAATACAGCCACTCCTAATCAATCAGCAACAATCACCTTCACCTTTAGCCCACTCAACCAAACAAGCAGCAGTTCCCCAACAAACCACAAACTCAGAATTTTCAGCAGTCACACAAATTCAGAAAGTCTCAGCAACTTCCCCAGCTGCTCACGCTTATATCAGTTATTCTCTGCTCTATCTCAGAGTTTCTCTGCTCTCTCTCAGAGTTCTCTGAAATGTGCTCAGCTTCAGTTGGAGCACATGAAGCTATCAAACTTGATAGTACTTTGAACACGTGCAAAGTATATCCTACACTGATGAAGAACTAGAAGAAGAAGAAGAAAAAAATATTGGATTTATATCCCACCCTCAACTCCGAAGAGTCTCAGAGCAGCTCACAATCTCCTTTACCTTCCTCCCCCACAACAGCCACCCTGTGAGGTGGGTGGGGCTGGAGAGGGCTCTCACAGCAGCTGCCCTTTCAAGGACAACCTCTGCCAGAGTTATGGCTGACCCAAGGCCATGCTAGCAGGTGCAAGTGGAGAAGGTGCAAGTGGAGGAGTGCAAGTGGAGAAGTGGGGAATCAAACCCGGTTCTCCCAGATAAAAGTCCGCACACTTAACCACTACACCAAACTACCATAAACCCAACATGTATCTGGAATGCAGGAGGACTTCTAAGTCAGAATACTTGAATTTCAGTTTGATTTGAGCCTCGATGCCTCTTATTTCAGAATGTAAGCACGGGAGTGATTTTCCAGATGTCAGAATTAAGGTTTAATTAACCACTATGTGAAGAATACCAGAAAGCAAAATGTCAATCATAGGATATTGTTATAATTATGTGGGTACTTCTCATTATGGAAAATGTGCCCATCCTATTCTCCTACCTTTCAGAGCTTATTTAAGTTCTCTTTCAAGAGAGAGAGCAGAGAAATAATAGTGTGCCTAACTTTGGACTGCCAACTCCTGGTTGGAAAATTTCTGAAGATTTGGGAGTGGAGCCTAGAAAGGGGGGAGTGAGCTCAGCTGGGATGTGATGCCATAGAGTCCACTTGCTTAAAGTACTGTTTTCTCCAGGAGAACTGATACCAGATCAGTTATCATTCCAGGAGCACTATAGGCCCCATTTGAAGATTGGCTTTCGGAAAAGAAAAACAAACTGTACGTGGCATGGGCAGCTTGGGTAGTGCCTTTTGAACTGTAGAAGAATGGTGTGGCTGCAGAAGAATTCTGGTTTGTGCAGAGAACAGGGCAGGACTTTCACCCTAAATGTTACTGGGTAAGAAGAACACAGCCAGCAGATGCCAAGAGGGAAGAAAGTAATACATGATCATGTGAAGCTGCCTTATATTGAATCAGATCATTAGTTTGTCAAGGTCAGTATTGTCTACTGAGATTAACAGTGGCTCTCCAAGATGAGATCATTCACATCACCTATTACCTGATCCTTCTAACTAGAGATGCCGGGAATTGAACCTGAGATCCTTATCATGCAAAGCAGATGCTCTACCATGGAGCTACAGCTCCTTCATTAAATCCTTTCCAAGCAAAGCAGTACAGTGCAACTGACTTTTTGTGTATGCATGTTCTGACACAACCCAATGAAATTCTGTCTCTCCCCCATCCTTAACATACCACTGTTCCATTTGACAGGCTATTGTTTAAATGGACAACTAAATCAGTCACAACACATATAAATCACTCTTAAATAAACAGTGTTTTAAAGCTTCTCCAGTTCAGTGTTCATATAAATATGTGTTAGCAAAATTAATTGTTGATTGTTTGGATCAGCACATGAAATTATCAGACTTGATAGTGCTTTGATCATGTGCAAAGCTCATATAAATAGCTTCAGTAAAATTAATTGTTGATTGGATCAGCAGCATTTTGACCCATGGACAATTTTGCAAAAAGCAAAAAACAGCCAGCATTCTAGTTATTGGTGCTGATCCAAACAGGTTCATTGATTGGCTCACAGCTGATTATCAGAGCACAACATAGTATGTTTCAACTGTCGAACATGTTTACTCTTAACACTTGTAGCAATCCTACTATTAAGCAGAATAGGTTTCCATAGAATGGTATGGTTGCAATAATAAAACTACGTATTCTGGAGTAGATTCTGCAATTAATAGAACTACTTTAAAATAAATTATTTCAGAACTTTGTCCATTAAGAAATCACTTTCAGTCCTGACCTGGAAAGCCCAGCCATATTTTGCGAAATATTTTGCAGACAAAGTCCAATCGCTCCGCCGTGACTGCCCTGCCATATTGGATTCAGTATGTAAACTCGAGGCTCCGTGCCTGCCTTCTAGTTTGATCTTGGATCACTTCGACCCACTCAGCTTGGAGGAAGTTGACAGAGTCCTCTCTGCTGCACATGCAACAACTTGTGATCTTGACCCATGTCGTTCCTGGCTAATTAAAGCCTGCCTGGAGGATCTAAGATGTCCTATACGGGACATCATAAATAGATCTCTTTCAGAGGGCCATTTTCCTGCCCCTCTGAAGGAGGCAGTGGTTTGCCCTCTCTTAAAAAAGGCTACATCAGACCCGACCGAATTGGCACACTACCAGCCGGTCTCAAATTTTCCCTTTTTGGGCAAAGTTATTGAGAGGGCTGTTGTGCTGCAGCTACAGAGCTTTCTGGAGGACGCTTCCGCCTTAGATCCATTCCAGTCCAGCTTCCACCTGGGACATGGGACAGAGACAGTCTTGGTCGCTCTCATGGATGATCTCCGGAGGCATCTGGATCGAGGCGGCGTGGCGGTTTTGCTGCTGTTAGACCTATCGGCTGCGTTCGATATGGTCGATCACCGGCTGCTGGCCCGCCGCCTCACCGACGCAGGGATTCAGGGGTCAGCTTTACAGTGGCTTTCCTCTTTCCTTGAGGGTCGGGGACAAAGGGTGGCAATTGGGGGAGAGCTATCCCAGAGACACTCACTTAATTGTGGGGTGCCGCAGGGAGCAGTTCTCTCTCCAATGTTATTTAACATCTTTATGCGCCCCCTTGCCCAGATTGCCTGGAGACATGGGCTGGGTTGTCATCAGTATGCTGATGACACACAGCTCTATCTATTGATGGGTGACCGGACTGACAATGCCCCGGAAAATCTGAACCGGGCGTTGCAAGCCGTGGCAGACTGGATTAAGCTGAGTGGGCTGAAACTGAACCCAGCGAAGACAGAGGTCCTTTGCCTGGGTCGCGGCAGTTTAGGGAATGGGGTCTCTCTCCCAGTTTTTGATGGGGCGCAACTGGTAGCAGTGCACAGAGTTAAGAGCTTGGGAGTTCTACTGGAGCCTTCTTTGACAATGGAGGCCCAGATAGCTGCTACTGCCAAGTCCGCCTTTTTTCATCTTAGATGGGCAAGGCAGTTGGCTCCCTTCCTGGAGCGCAGCGACCTGGCAACAGTGATCCACGCAATGGTCACCTCGAGGTTAGACTACTGTAATGCCCTCTACATGGGGCTGCCCCTGTACCGAACCCAGAAATTGCAGCTAGTGCAAAATGCAGCAGCCAGGCTGCTACTGGGACTGCCTCGATGGGAACATGTGCAGTCTGGGCTGCAAGAATTGCACTGGCTGCCAATTGTTTACTGGGTTCGTTACAAGGTGCTGGTCATCACCTTTAAAGCCCTATATGGTCGAGGACCTGCCTACCTTAAGGACCGCCTCTCTCCATATGTTCCCCAGAGAGCACTGCGATCAAGCTCAAAAAATCTTCTCAAAATCCCTGGGCCAAAAGAAACCAATTTAAAAACTACCAGAGAACAGGCGTTCTCTACAAAGGCCCCCCAATGGTGGAATCAACTGCCGGAAGAGGTGCGGGCCCTACGGGATCTTAACCAGTTCCGTAGGGCCTGCAAAACTGCCCTCTTCCAGCTAGCTTTTTAAGACGGAACTCTTGATAAGATCAATAACACCGAGCCATCTTACACATAATTTGATTGTATTATAATGTCATATTGTTTTATTGGTTTTACTGTTTAAATTATTAATTATATTATATATTGTTTTATTTGTATCATGATTTTACCATGTCTTGTTAGCCGCCCTGAGCCTGCCTAGGCGGGGAGGTCGGGGTATAAAAAAAAAGTTTATTATTATCTCATCAGATCTCAGAAGCTAAGCAGGGCTGACTCCTTGGAATACCGGCACTCTTTGGAATACCAGCAGTCAGGAGGACAAGGGCAGGCTTTATTCAGCCACTGAATATCCTCCACCATGCCCCCAGAAGGAGTCAGTAACCAGAGGTCACTGTGACTTCCAGATGCAAACACACACACAAACACATGCACACAAAGAATACAAAGAATAAAACAAAAACAAAAAAGAAACCACTTTCACACATTCACAAGGACATCTAAGCAGTCATTTCCACTTGCTTTATTTGCTGTACTGTGTGCAAACAAAAATTAAATTCCATGCAATGTTTATAAGTACCAAGGTTTGTGTATGTTATTGCATGCTAAGCAATAAGGAAAGAAAAAGTGAGCTTTCCCTCCATCATGGTTGTTGTCTCACAACCTAAGGGAGAGGTCTGGCTCCCTTCCCACCCACCAACCCCCCATTTCTTATTCTTCCTTCTCACATCCAGGAAGACCTTTCCATTATACTAGAGTTCAGTTTGGGGGCAGCAGAAGAGGTTACATTTTTAACAAAAAATGTCCATGGCTACATAAGATAAGCAGCACATATAATAATTTAATAACGTAATAAGACATAAGCAGAACATGTAATAACCTAGCCATTACATAAGCTAATATTAAAAGGCCAGTATAACCCAACGTTTTTTTAAAAAAAGAGGCTGTATGTAGCTGTATTGGTCCAAAGCAAAATCCAAAAAGAAAAGTCATGTAATATATTTTATTAGGACCAAATAAAAATGACACAAAACAGTGGGCAAGCTTTAAAGTTCTCCAGAACTCTTCATCAGGCTAAATAATGTTTAACATTATGTTTAATGTTAAACATTAAACATAAAATTTCCTGTATCAGTTTCTTCTTGGATGATCCTACTAATCACAGTTCACAGAATCATAGAGCTGGAAGGAACCTCCAGGGTCATCTAGTCCAAACAATTGCATAATGCAGGAAATTCACAAATACCTCCCCTCCAACACACACACCCAAAAGATGGCAAAAAACTTTCAGGATCCCTGATCAAACTGGTCTGGAGAAAAATTGCTTCCTGACCCAAAGTGGCATTCTGATGTCTGATATGTAAGAAAATTGTGAGTTAAATGTAATTTTGCATTATGGTCTTTACTACATGAGAAGGGCTTGTTCAGCCGCCCTGTTGCTTCTGTGGCTACGGGTACAGCCTAGCAGCAATGGGGCTTTCACATGGCAAGTTCTCCCTGTCTCATCCCCTGGCAGCAGCCATCCCCCTCTTGCACTGCCTTTTCAGAGGTTTTTTAAAACACGGACAATTGAATATAATCATTATAACATTATAAGAATGGGTCTGTCAGGTTCTCTGAATTCTCAGCTTTCACTCTTTTTAGAAAGTCTCCACCCACCCATTCATTCATTCATTCATTGTGTTTGTGCACCTGGAAGTCATGGTGACCTCTGGTGACTGACCCCTACAGGGGGCATGGAAGATATTCAGAGAGGTGGCTGAATAAAACCTGCCCCTACCTCTGGCTCTGACATTCCAAGGAGGTCTCCCATCCAAGTACTTGCCAGAGTCAACCCTACTTAGCTTCTGAGATCCGACAAGATCAGGCTTACCTGGGCTATCTACATCAGGCGATCGCCGCCTGTTTAATTGCAGAGATGTAAGGAGATAGGTATATCTGCAACCAAGTGAGATACAGTTACTTTTTTTTTTTAATAGAGGCTGGGAATTTAGAGAATCTGATAAACAAACTATCCGGTAAGGCTAGTGAACTCTGGCTTTGCTGCAATCTTTCTCAAAAAGCAAGTTTCAGAAAGACAGGAGAAACCTAGGAGGTGCACAGAAGCACCACAGTGCTGTAGGAAAATAGCATCCAAGCTAGGGCAGACAACCCGTGTGTAAGTGATCCATGTCTGAACTGAGCCTTAGTCTGACAGTCCAGTCCTATACTCAGAAGTAAGAGTTACTGTATTCAATAGCGCTGACTCCCACATAAGCATACAATTACTTACTTAGAATCCTATGAAATCCATATGAATGTTTACTTAGATTTTACTTCTGGGTTAACATGCATAGGATTGGGTGGCAAGGTAGTGAAATATTTATTGCAAGATAAGGTATTTTAAAGAAACTTTCCCATTTTTTTCCAGTTTTACTTTACCAGGTTTGGGTGTAGGAGAAATAGATTCCACAGTGGATGCAGTTCAGTCTTATGATGCCATTGCAGTGCCATCTGGTCCTAGTTCTATGGAATGGATAACGTTCAATTGGTGAGGCCTGATGAAGTGGACAAACTGCTCAGAAGTGTGCAGCCCACCACGACATCCAGACTTGCCCCATGCTCCTCATAGCTAATAGTATCATGCCACTGGGTTGGATCCAGGAGGTAATAAATACCTCTCTGTAGGGGGGGGGTGTAGTTTTATTACTTTGAAAAAGGTGATTATGAGACTCCTTCTGATGAAGGCAATGATCTAAATGACCAAAACAGCTACCACCTGTTAGCTGATATTCCGTTCTTGAGCAAGGTACTTAAGCAAGTGGAGACTGCACAGCTTCAGGGTATATTAGAGAAGATGGGTTATCTAGACCAATTTCAATCTGGATTCAGGCCTGATTTTGGGTGGAAATGGTCTTGGTCACCTTGATTACCTTTGCCAGGAGAGTGACAGAGGGTGTGCACCCCTGTTGATTTTCTTGGACCTCTAAGCAGCTTTTGATACCATCAACTATGATATCCTTCTGGAGAGGCTGGCTGGTCTGGGTGTAGGGTACACCCTGTTTCAATGGATCCACTCTTATTTGACCAACTGATAACAAGACTATGGTGCTAGGGGATTGCTGCTCAGCATCATGACATTTATGCTAAAGTGTCCTTGCATGGTTCCATCTTGTCCCCCATGCTGTTCAATATCTTCATGAAACTGCTGGGGGAAATCATCAGGGTGTTTGAAGTAAGGTGCATCAGCTAATATGCTAACTATGGCCATTCCTTGAAAAGCATGACCTGGCCACAGTGATCCATGCTCTGATTACATTCAGGTTAGATTACTGTAATGCACTTTACATTGAGCTGCCTTTGAAAACTGTCTAGAAACATCAGCTCATTCAACATGAAGCAACCAAACTATTTTCAGGAGTTGGATATACAAATCACACAAGGATATTGGGAAAATCCTCAAGATTTAGGGGTAGACTCTGGAAGGGTGGGATTTGGGGTCTTCAGTGGGGTATAATGCCCAGACCCTGCTGGAGATCTGGGCCCTGTGGGACTTATCAAGGTTTCACAGGGCCTGTAAGATGTAGCTCTTCCACCAGGTTTTTAATTAACCCAATGGCATCCTTTGAAAGTCATAACTTTCCCAGCATTTCATCATTATGGTGCTATGTTATGCTGTTAGCCATCAGCTGCATGCTGTCTACCACCTATGTCTGTAAGATTGTTTACTGTGCTGCTCCTGTTTTGTAATGTCTTTTTTATGATATTATTTTAACTCTGTTGTTTTATTGTTGTAAGCCACCCTGAGCCCACTTGTGGGATAAGGTGGGATATAAATCTAAAAATTAGATTAAATTAAATAGTCCACATTCTGAAATTGCCATTTCCTCCAAGGGAACTAATCTCTGTAGCCCTCGGTTGTAATTCCAGGAGTTCACCAGGCCCAATCTGAAGGATAGCAGATAGCACTCCAGTGCTGAAAGATCTTGGCTGCTCTTTTGCTTCCAGCAAATTCAAAATGGTAATTCCTACCTGTGAAGTCAGAGTACAACAACAACAACAACATTTTATTTGTATCCCGCCCTCCCCGCCAGAGCAGGCTCAGGGCGGCTAACAACATAATTCAGGTTTAGTTATACAGAAATAGATAAAATTACATTTAAACATCATAGACATTTTAATTAAAATTCTGCTTAAGTTTTAAAATTAATTAAGTTAAATTAGTAAAAGTGCTAGTACTGTTTTGCTTTTTTGATGGAGGTTTCCTTAGCAATTTCCATTTTCATCAGCGAAAGCCAGTCGGAAGAGGAAGGTCTTGCAGGCCCTGCGGAACTGTTCAAGGTCCCGCAGGGCCCGCAGTTCCTCTGGAAGTTGGTTCCATAGGCTTGGGGCTATAGAGGAGAAGGCCCAGTTGTGGGTACTTTGCAGCTTCACCTCTCTCGGTCCGGGAATAGTCAACAAGTTTTTCCCGGTTGACCTCAGTGCTCTCTGGGGTTCATATGGGGAGAGACGGTCCCTAAGGTAGACAGGTCCTCGACCATATAGGGCTTTAAAGGTGATGACCAGCACTTTGTAACGAATCCGGTATATAACTGGCAGCCAGTGCAGTTCGCGCAGCCCAGGCTGTATGTGCTCCCATTTAGGAAGCCCCAACAACAGTCTAGCTGCTGAGTTCTGCACCAGCTGCAGCTTCTGGGTTTGGTACAGAGGCAGCCCCATGTAGAGGGCATTACAGTAATCCAGTCTCGAGGTGACCATTGCATGAAGCACCATTGCCAGATCTTGGCGCTCTAGGAAGGGAGCCAACTGCTTTGCCCGCCTTAGATGGAAAAAGGCTGACTTGGCAGTGGCTGCAATCTGGGCCTCCATTGATAATGCAGGCTCCAGTAAAACTCCCAGGCTCCTAACCTGCTGCGCCGCTTTCAACGGCGCCCCGTCAAAGACCGGGAGAGGTATTTTCCCTCCCCGAGCGCCCTGACCTAGACAAAGGACTTCTGTCTTCGCTGGATTCAGTTTCAGCCCGCTCCTCCTCAACCAAGTTGCCAAATCCTGCAGGGCCCGGTCTAAATTCTCTGGGACGCAGTCAGGCCGGCCGTCCATTAGCAGATAGAGTTGGGTGTCATCTGCATATTGATGGCACCCAAGTCCATGTCTCCTGGCAATCTGAGCAAGGGGGCGCATATAGATATTAAATAAAAAAGTTTGGGAAACCCTGCACTAGATCTAGATCGCCCCAACCCTGGTAGGTTCTGAGACCATCTGCTCCATAGCACAGTCATTGAGAGCATCAAGAAACTCAATCTATTTCTCTCGACCAGAACACATATTGACCCAATCAATCTGCGGGCAGTTAAAATCACCTATTATAACACAGTTATTACGTTTAGCCACTATCTTTAATCTCTCCATCATATTATAATCATCCTCTATCTTTTGATTTGGTGGGTGATAATTTATTTATTTATTTATTTATTACTTTACATTTATATCCCGCCCTCTCCTCAAGCGGACTCAGGGCGGCTTACAATATCATAAAAACAATCAATTCCATAAAACATATAAAAACATAGTTCACTTATCAATTTAAAACTATTTGCGCTGTCTCAATCCAGTCTGGCGGTATTGGGTTCTGACTATGATCGCCAGCTTCTGTAGGATGTCCGGTGGCAGCCCATTTTCAGTCAACCAGAAAAGCTTGTCTAAACAGTTCGGTCTTACAGGCCCTGCGGAACGCCGACAAATCCCGCAGGGCCCTTATAGCTTCTGGGAGGGTGTTCACAAACTCCCATAGTTAAATTTCCTTTTGGGCCCTCTATTTCAATCTAAAGCATTTCTAGAAGGGAATCTAATTCTCTGACCTCAGTCTTTCTGGACTGTATACCCTCTCTGACATACAGACCCACCCCACCTTCAACCCTTCCCTCCCTATCCTTCTGATATAACTTATATCCAGGAATCACCGTGTCCCACTGATTCTCCTCATTCCACCAAGTTTCTGAAATTTCCACAATGTCTATGATTTCTCCCAACTCTAAACATTCAAACTCACCAATTTTACTTTGAACACTTCTAGCATTTGCATACAAACATCTATAATTTCCCAGGCAAGCTAGGCCCACAACCTTCCTCCTGTCGCCTCGAGACTTTAGCAGACAGTCCATACTGTTTGTCACCATCTCAGTGGATAACTCTGATCCATTACCTTGTAGAAAAGTAACAGCTAACCCTTCATCTCTATGAGATGAGTCCTCTCAAACCAGAGACATTTCATCTCCTGTTAGCTTTCCCTCAAGATTTAGTTTAAAATCTGCTCTGCCACCTTTTTGATTTTAAGCGCCAGCAGCCTGGTTCCATCTGGGGACAAGTGGAGACCGTCTCTTTTGTACAGCTCCCACTTGTTCCAGAAAGCATCCCAGTGCCTAACAAACTTAAACCCTTCCTCCCTACACCATCGTCTCATCCACACATTGAGACTTCTAATTTGTGCCTGTCTCTCCTGCCCTGCACTTGGAACAGGTAGCACTTCTGAGAAGGCTACCTTGGAGGTCCTGGCCTTAAGTCTCCTGCCTAGCAGCCTAAATTTTTTCTCCAGGACCTCACGACTGCATTTCCCCACATCGTTGGTGCCAACATGCACCACAACCACTGGCTCCTCCACAGCACTGTCTATCAGCCTATCTACTACACGCGTAATGTCCCCTACCTTCGTACCAGGCAGGCAAGTCACCATACGGTCAGTATGCGGTTTTGCCACCCAGCTGTCTACTTGCCTAAGGATCGAATCACCAACTACCAACCCCCCCCCCCCTGCCCAGGGATGGTTTTTTGGTGCAAAAGGATTCCCGCTCATCAACAGAAGAAGAGGTCCCTTCTGAGGGCGCATTCGCCTTATCCTCAGCCCGGTGCCCTGTTCCCTCTCAACCCTCATGCTCCCTGGCAGCAATAGGGCTGCCACGTTCAGAGTGGGGCTGATCTAACACGTCCCCGAGAGTCTTCCCTGAGTGCCTGTCTGTCTCTGCTTCTCCAGGTCAGTCACCTCGGCCTCAAGGGTACGAACTTGTTCCCTGAGGACCAGGAGCTCCTTGCATTGAGCACACACCCAAGACTTCTGTCCTCTGGGCAGATAGTCATACATGTGACAATCAGTGCAAAACACTGGAAAAGCCCCACCCCCCTGCTAGCATTTTACTTTCATGTTAGCTTTTTTTTTTTTTAATATACAGTCTCCTTTTAAATCCTGTTTGTTTATGTGGCTCCCCTTCTGGAGGTCAACTTACTTATTGGGAGCACAAGGAAATTAGGGATCTGGGTTCCTGGTCCTTACAGAGCCCCCAGGCGAAGAGCCACAGGCCAAGAGCCTTTTAGCTCTCTGGCAAGGTGCAGCTTAATAATGCAAAGAGGGTGGGGAACACAGCCACTCCTAATCAATCAGCAACAATCACCTTCACCTTCAGTCCACTCAACCAAACAAACAGCAGTTCCCCAGCAACCACAAACTCAGAATTTTCAGCAGTCACAGAAAGTCTCAGGAACTTCCCCAGCTGCTCACCCTTATATCAGTTATTTTCTGCTCTCAGAGCTTCTCTGCTCTCTCTTAGAACTCTCTGAAATGATGATAAGTAAAAAAAATGTGATAATTGTGCACATTTTAGAGACTGAAAACTGAAGCTATATACACATTTTGTGATGCAGGTACAGCATTTAGCAGCAGGACTGACACCTGCTTCATCCTTAGCAGCTTTTCCTGGGGCTGGTTAACCAATTTCTTTCTCTCTGTGTCCTCCAATGATCTTGTCTCCAATTCTCCACATAGCTCAATGCTATATTTCCTTCTTGATAAAGCATGTGATATGTAAAATGGTTGCCAGAATCCCCAGTCATCTTAACAGGACCAGCACTTATGAACAAATAAACTACTTTACAATTTTCCTATTGAAACCAGAAACTAGAAAGATAGGCAAAATCCAGGTGCTGTTCGTGCTCCTTGGCTCCTTGAGGATGCCACAAGATAAAAAGATGTAGTAAACTCTGTCCCTTTCCTCAATTTAGTGGCAGTATTGTCTCCCCTTTCTTTCTGGGGCATTTCCAAGACAAACAGAATTATTGCCATCAACCTCACTACAAGGAGAACCCAAACCAACAAAGAGCATCATCACACAGCATCAGACACTGAAGATGTAAAGAAAAAACTGGCAAGATGTAAATGTTTTAACAAATAAGGCACTAACATAAAAAGTATGTAAAATTATGCTTTCAGCTTGTTTATTCCGTTTTCTGTTAAATCAGGTTGGACCCAACAGGTATTTGGGGGGGGGGGGGGACTCCATGGAAAAAAAGTGCTAATATGTGCCTTTATCAGTGAGACTTTATCAATGAGACTGTATATCTGAGAGGTACAGGAGCTAACACCAACATGAAAGTAATAAACACTGCCCTGAAAGCCCCAATCCCAGATGTTAGGGGGATAGTAGTGGTTAGAGAGGAAGGAAATGTGCCTTCTAATTTGTTGTTTCCTAACAAGTTAGGAAAGGCACAAACAGGCATAAGAAAAGGCCTGCGTGGTTAACAAACAAAGTAATGGAAGCTGTAAAAGGTAAGAACGACTCCTTTAAGCGGTGGAAAACCAGTCCAAGTGAGATTAGTAAAAGGGAACACAGGCTGTGGCAAATCAAATGCAAGACTGTGATCAGGCAGGCAAAAAGGGACTATGAGGAGCATATTGCAAAAAACATAAAGACCAACAATAAAACTTTCTTCAAATATATTAGAAGTAGGAAACCAGCCAGGGAGGCAGTGGGGCCCTTGGATGACCATGGGGTAAAAGGATTACTGAAGGAAGATAGGGAAATGGCTGAGAAGCTAAATGAATTTTTTGCCTCCGTCTTCACTGTGGAAGATGAGAACTTTTTGCCCGCCCCAAAACCACTAATTTTGGAAGGGGTATTGAAAGACCTGAGTCAGATTGAGGTGACAAAAGAGGAGGTCCTACAACTGATAGACAAATTAAAAACTAATAAGTCACCAGGTCCGGATGGCATACATCCGAGAGTTCTGAAAGAACTCAAAGTTGAACTTGTGGATCTTCTAACAAAAATCTGTAATCTTTCATTGAAATCTGCCTCCGTTCCTGAGGACTGGAAGGTAGCAAATGTCACCCCCATCTTTAAAAAAGGTTCCAGAGGAGACCCGGGAAATTACAGGCCAGTCAGTCTGACTTCAATACTGGGAAAGTTGGTAAAAACCATTATCAAGGACAGAATGAGTAGGCACATTGATGAACACGGGTTATTGAGGAAGACTCAGCATGGGTTCTGCAAGGGAAGATCTTGCCTCACTAACCTGTTACATTTCTTTGAGGGGGTGAACAAACATGTGGACAAAGGAGACCCAATAGATGTTGTTTACCTTGACTTCCAGAAAGCTTTCGATAAAGTTCCTCATCAAAGGCTCCTTAGAAAGCTTGAGAGTCATGGAGTAAAAGGACAGGTCCTCTTGTGGATCAAACACACACACACATATATATATATGTGTGTGTGTGTGTTTGTGTGTGTGTGTATATATGTGTATGTATATATATATATAATTTTTTTTGGCACTGTGTGACACAGAGTGTTGGACTGGATGGGCCATTGGACTGATCCAACATGGCTTCTCTTATGTTCTTATCATTGTGTGGGTCTCTGATAGGGTTGCCAAGTCTAATTCAAGAAATATCTGGGGACTTTGGGGGTGGAGCTATAAGCAAAGTTGTGACAAGCACAATTGAACTCCAAAGGAAGTTCTGGCCATCACATTTAAAGGAACCACACAACTTTTAAATGCCTTCCCTACATTAGAAATAATGGATAGGGGCACCCCCTTTTTGGGGCTCATAGAATTGGAGCCCCGCTTTAATATTTTTGAAACTTGGAGAGCATTTTGAGGAGAGTCATCAGATGCTGTGCTGAAAATTTGGTGCCTCTACCTCAAAAAACAGCCCCTCCAGAGCCCCAGATAAATTCTCCATTATACCCTATGGGAACTGATCTCCAAAGGGAATAATGAAGTGCCCAGCAGACATTTCCCTCCCCCGCCCCCCAAGTTTCTGACAACTCTGAAGCGGGGGAAGGCCTGCTCCTACCTGGGGATTGGCATCTCTACTCACGAGTTCCTGAACTTCCAAATTCTTCAAAATAACACAGAGCAACCAAAGGTTCAAGTTTACCCTTCCTATGCAAACAATTTCTGAAAAGATTGTGCAACCAATGAAGGGTCTGGGCTGCTTTCACAGCCACTGAGAGTAGCCATGTTGTTCTGCCTCCTCCCCCTCCTCCATTCAGCCTTAAAGACACAGACTCAGCATTCCAAGAGGAAGCCTTTCCAAGTGGCGTCTGAAGCCTCTGGAGGTAGAATGGCACATGGTGGCTGTGGGGGCGGGCTTCCCCCCCCCCCGCCAGCCAGCTGACTGGGAGTGGGAAGGAGCCTGAGAAAGTGGGAGAACCCCCGCTGGGACCTGGGAATTGGCAAATCTAGTCTGTGATCTCACCAGGACTGGCATATCCTCCATTGCCTTCCCTCTATGGAGTCTCAACAGGTCTCATCTGAGAGAAGGAAAGGGGCTGAGCTCACCCATCCCTTTCTTCTGGGTACCCAGTGATGGAGACAGCTGGCCTCTATTGTGGATCCCTAGGAGGCCAGGATCTGGGGATGTGAACACCAATGTTCCCTTTAAGCTGCAGAGTCTTATGAACAAAAATTCTGCTTTGTGAGCTAATGGCATTAAAGTTGTGAGCTACTGCATAAATCAGCGTGCTCTGGGGTCATCTTTCCTGAACTAAGACAAAAATGTGTGAGCTGGAGGCTAAAAATCTGTGAGCTAGCTCACACTAATTCAGTTTAGAGGAAACACTGGTGATCAGCCCCTTTCATCTTCCTGCCTGCCATAGGGCTGGAACCTCCCACAAGAGGTGAAGAGAAGGTGTGTTTGTCTTCTGACTTTGGCCACTCTCATGGCCAGTCTGCCATGATGGAGGTTGCCACTCAGCTGGCTGTGCCAGTTGCCCTGCCCATATGGCTTTGCTCAGCAGCAGGGCTGGCATACCCAGGACTTATCTGCCAGGCAAACTGTCTCCTGCCACTGGAGTAACAGTAATGCACTTGACAGTCAGCTTTTGCCTTCCCCCATCCCAAGGTAAGTCTACTAGTGTCAGGGCTGCATTCAGTCAAGTATATTTTTGCTTAAACTGCAGAAGGTTTTGGGGGGTTTTTGTTCTCTTGTAGGTGCCTGCACCCATGTCAGCCTGCTTGTGTCTTGAGATCATCCTCTATGATATTGAAACCTGCAGAGTTTTAGACTAGAGTCTGTAGCACCCAGGTTCAAATCCCTATTTGAGTGACCTTGAGCGCATTACACTTTTGCAGATAAAGTCTTGTCGCTCCACCGCAACCTTCCAGCCACAGTTGATACAATAATGGAACTGGAAGCTCCTTGCCAATCTTCAGGTCCAGTTTTGGGCCATTTCAGTCTGCTCTCCCAGGACGAAGTTGATATGACCCAGGCTGCTGTGAAACCCACCACTTGCCCACTTGATCCTTGTCCATCATGGCTGGTTAAAGCCTATGGTGACAGCATACAAACTCCCCTGAGGGAGATCATCAACTTGTCCCTTTCAACAGGGGCATTCCTGAGGGCCTTGAAGGAGGTGGTGGTCCATCCTCTCCTGAAGAAGCCGTCATTGGACCCTACGGTCCTAGCAAACTACCACCCAGTTTCGAACTTGCCGTTCCTGGGCAAGGTAGTGGAGAGGGCAGTGGCAACGCATCTTCAGGCTTTCTTGGAGGACACTGATGTCTTGGATCCCTTCCAGTGCGGCTTCCACCCTGCCCATGGGATGGAGACGGTGTTGGTCACCTTGGTAGATGATCTCCGGAGGCATCTGGATTGAGGCAGTTTAGCGCTGCTGATTCTTTTTGATCTGTCAGCAGCATTTGATATAGTCGACCATAAAGTGTTGGCTCACTGCCTCACTGACACAGGAATACAGGGGCTAGCTTTACAATGGCTGGTTTCCTTTCTCCAAAGTCAAGAACAATGGGTGGCACTTGGGGGTGAACTATCCCAGCGGCACACATTACAATGTGATGTGCCGCAGGGAGCAATTCTCTCCCCAATGTTATTCAACATCTACATGTACCCCCTTGCCCAGATTTTCTGGAGGTATACCCTATGGGAATATGCAGATGACACCCAGCTCTATCTGCTGATGGATGGCCACCTGGATTCGGCCCCGGAGGAAATGGGTAGGGTATTACAAGCCACGGCTGGTTGGTTGCAAAAGAGCCAGCTGAAATTGAATCCATCGAAAACGGAGATCCTGTGCCTAGGTTACAGGGGGACTGGGATCAGAGATCAGGCTCCATCCTTTGATGGGGCTCCATTGATGCCTGCATCAAGGGTGAAGAGCTTGGGGGTATTTTTGGATGCCTCTCTGACTATGGAGGCCCAGGTTACCACTACTGTCAGGTTGCCCTTTTCCATCTGAGGCCGATCAGATAGTTGGTCCCATATCTCGGCCCCCATGACCTGGCCACAATGACCCATGTGATGCTCACTTCCAGATTAGATTATTGTAACTCTCTCTACGTGGAGCTGCCCTTGACCCTCCTCCGGAAACCCCAGCTGGTGCAGAACGCTGCTGCGCAGATGTTGACATAGTCGCCTATATGGGCATGGATCCATCCTGTGCTGCATGAACTGCACTGGCTACCTATTGAGTACTGGATCCAGTTCAAGATGTTGGTGCTTATATTTAAAGCCCTATATGGCCAGGGGCCAGCATAACTTTGGGACCGCCTCTTCCTGTATAAGCCCCGGAGGTCTTTACGATCAGCGACCCAGCAACGTTTGGTAATACCTGGCCCCAGAGGCATCCATCTGGCCTCGGCCCTGGCCCCTGCCTTTTGGAATGAGCTCCCCCTGGAGATCTGGGTCCTGTGGGATCTGTTCCAGTTCCACAGGGCTTGTAAAACAGAGCTCTTTTGGCAGTCTTTCAGCTGAGACAGTGGACGTCTCTTGTTACCAGCCTCCCCCCTTCATTCCAGTGCTGTAAGATCTACTGGACCTGGACAACAGTCCATGTCTGTAAGGCAGAACCTGCAATTTTAGTCATTCTGTAGTTTTAGATGTTATATATTTAAATTGGTCTTTTATTGTTGATTGTTTTTATGATGTAACCCGCCCTGAGCCTGTTCTATGGGAAGGGTGGGCTAAAAATCTAATACAATAAATAAAATACTTTCTCAGCCAAACCTATCTCTCCAGGTTGTTCCTGTGGGGACAAAGCAGAGGAGGGGAGAGGGATGTGAGAAGCTACTTTGAGTCCTAACCAGAGAGAAAAACAGGGTATAAATTTAAAAATACGTGGAATACCTTTTCCCTAGTTCTTCATCTGGCATCAGACCAGGGCTTTTTTTTTTTTTACGCAGAAACGCACAGGAATGCAGTTCCGGCTGGCTTGGTATCAGGCAGTGTGGCTTAATACACAAATGGGTTCCTGCCGGGCTTTTTCTACAAAAAAGCCCTGCATCAGACTTGACACCAGATAAAAGCTTTCCTAGACTCAGATTCTTTGTAAATTTGTGAGTGATTTCTCTTTCTTTCTTTGTCTTCTGTTTTAGTTACTGTTTATTATGAATGCTCTGAAAATTGGTGTGCTGTTATTTTCCCCCCGTGGGATTATTTTACTGTTTTATGGAGCTTTATGGGCAATGTTTGAAATTAATTTTTCATATTCAGCTGTTTGGGTTTATTAATTTTATACTGTGGGGATTTTTTTCCCTCCTAATCTGCTATGGGTTTATTCTGTTTTTGTGTAGGGTTACATGATTTTTTATAGTTTTAATTATGGACCACCTCATTCTACAGGACAGTTTGGAGTGTATAATTTTATCAAGTTAAACAAACATTCTAGATCTTGTGTTTTCACGTTTCTTTAAACCCCCACAGTCTTTCAGAGGAGCCATAATCCAATATTTGAAAGCCTGCAGTTGATCTCTGTCTCTGCTGATAAGGACTATGACTCAAGGCTATTCTCACAGTCTGTCCAATGTCCATAATAAAACTGCCTTCCTTGTGTTGACTCCTAGACTGTGGTAGGCAGGTCATTGACACTCACCATGAAGCACAGGATACAAGCAAGCCACTACAAAACATCCCAAATGTGAACCAGTGCTTGTGTATCAAAAACTAAATCCTGCATGTGCCGGGCAATGCACATGGCCACTTCCTCATGGACCAGGAGCACTTCTTAGGAACTGACTGGGCATTTTTTTCACAGTCATAATTCACTGAAGTGGTCATGAAAACAAGCCATTGGTATATACGGCAGCTGCTTATATGAAGAAAGAATCCAATATATGCTTTGTGCTATGCGTTTGCCTTTTTGTTCAAATGACAGAGGACCAGAAGAGTTGCTTTGGACAGCTGTGAGATCAGCTGCCCATGTAGTGTATGAGAAACCACAATCTTTGAAAATGGGAGGTAGCTCAGATCATTACACATGGACAGCCATGCATGACTCTTTGTCTTTTTCAGAGGAAGAATCCTGAAGCCTTTTCATTCTCTCCCAGAATTATAGACAAAAGATGAATCTGTGAGTTGCATAGTTTCATCTGGCAGGTTTTTTTTTTAAAAAAAAACCCAAAGCAAACATCTCAGTCTGATCTCTGTTCCTATGTGCCTAATTAAATAAAAGGTTGGACAGATGGGAGCTTCCTTCTGATCTCTTAGTAGAATTATGCTTTCCCTTGTCAAATATGCTGTTCTTTCTCTCTCTTTTTAAAAGAGAATGTAGCAACGGATTGCATCTCATTGCATTTTGGAACCATCACAAATGACTAAGCTCTAATAAGAAATGCAATCAGGAGTAGTTCACTTCTGCTACAAAACCAAATGCCTGCTTTCTTGCATAGGCCTGGCACCATGATGCTCTAGATGTTTATAAATGTGAGCACAACTACCAAAGCCATCCAAGAGGAAGAATGCAGGGCTGGGAAGGGAAATAAGGGCCCTCCTAGGAATGTCCCCTCCCTTGCCTCAAGAAAGAATTTAAAGAAAAATAGAAAGCATGATGGCACATGGCACATTTTGGGCTTTTTTCACAGCATAAAAAGGCTTGAAGGTTTGCATAGATTGCTCTGTTTTTCAGACATGATCAACCGAGCTAAAACATGACAGAACATTTGCTTTGCAGACTATATGGGGCTAGATTTATTGTTGAAGTCAGATTATATTTACACAGAAAAATGAGGAACTGTAGAACTGTACCTTTGCTATACTGTGCTTGTTTTTAGTAGCAATGATATGCCCTATTACATTTATACTCTCTGGTTGCTTTTGTCCTCTTTTTCTAATGATGGATGCAGATATCATAGAAGAACACCAGCATTATATTTTTAGAACCTGTTATACATGGCAGGGCATTTCCAGATGGCTTTATTTATAAGCAATAGGTGCACTGATTCAGTAAACTTGACACCAACCAAATGTGGGAGGGAGAAGAAACGGTGTCAATCTGTATTCTGATTGCTTATTCCAAGTACACAAGTGCCCTCAGCAACTGCAGCAGAGAAGCTGCCACATCCTTCACTAGCTGGCATATCTTCTTAAGGCTGCACCAGTAACACTGAGGCACTGTGGCCTTCAGAGGGTCCACCACTGTGCAACAGGGATGACTGTAGGGATGGCTGTAGGCCTAGATGGTGGCAGCGGTTCTGTTTGCCCATTTGAAGGATCATATCTGTCCATCCCTCCTTTCTCTTTTGACATGAAGCCACCACATTTGAGGATGCAGTGGTTTGTCTTCTTCCCCCCACCTTTCTCCACCAGAGAGTCAGTAGTACCCAGAAACAGTAGCTGCTCCATTGTTCATTCACCTTCTTGAGGAAGCAGTGATGGCTGCTTAGAGAAGCTATCCCAAACCACAAAGAGGGCCACTGAGTGAACAGCAGGAGCTGCTCATTTGCTCAAGCAAGTGAGCAAGAAAACAATTGCGGTTAGGAACACCAATCACTATTCACTCACATGCCTGCTCTATCTGTATCATGTACATACTGGAGAGGGGGGAACCTGGACAGTGGCTTCTACTCACATGATCACATACCTCGGAGATTCCATATACTGAATCAGACTACCAGTCTGTGAAGATCACTACAGTTTATTCTGACTAGCAGCTGCTCTCTAGGGTGAGGCTGAGGTCTTTCACATCATCTACTTCCTGATCATTTTCACTGCAGATGCTGAGGATTGAACCTGAGACCTTCTTCATGCAAAATAGATGCTCTGCCATTTAGCCAGGACCCCTCTCCAGGTAAGGGGTATTACAGCCTGGAACAATCCATCTCTTCTGTGTGAGAATTTTCACTCACTCTTCCTGTTGATATACTATGGCTGATGAAATAGCTCCCCATTATTTGAGGTGGGGTGGAACAAGGAACCTTCTCATTACTGGGTTTTCCTGAGCACTTTCTGTGTTTCCAATAAAGCTACAAAGCTGCAGGAAGGTTGAGTATTTGTAAGATATTTGACTTCCTGACACTTGGGAAGAGTCAGTTAATAGGTTCTTTGAGAGTAAATCGTTTACCAATTTGATGCTCTAAAGTCAGAAATGACATCATTTGCCCTCTAATAGGATGTTGAAGTACAAACCACGTATATCACATGGATGTGAAGTGCACACACTTTTTTTTTTGCATATGCCCCATTAAAATACCTGTCAGTGGTAACAGAAAAAATCAGGTGTCCTGCTCATATGTCCTTAAAAAGAACAAGCCCATGCTGCATTCTGTATGCTTGAGGCAGCATGCACATCTTATTCTGAAGATGAGTACCATATTCAGGGACCAAATTATCTCATCAGAAGCAGCAGCTCTCCCCCATCAAAGCACAGACCGAAATGGTCCCAAAGTCACTGATTTCCAAATGCAAAAATCCACACTGTTTGATTCTTGATATTTTAATTCTAAGGTTGGTGTCACAGCATGGATCCTGAGCTGTCAGCTCAGGCTGAGAAACAACACGACAGAGAAAGCATCCCAGTGACCTGATAATAGGCACAGGACGATGTTTATGATAATGCCAGCAATAAAACCTGATATTTGACAGCCTCCTTTTTGCACATGGAGCAGATCAAAACTCCCCTGTGCATCTGTCAGACTCAGCAAAAGCTTTCGTTTTCCCCAAAACTTCAAAATAGGCTTCATGTGATAGATGGAATGAGATGGCAGACAATGAGCCAAGTTTATGATATGTTTGGTAGCCCCTGAGGATAAGCCTGATAAGGATCAGTTCCTTAGAGAACTGTGGAGGCATTGATATGGAGACAACCTGCCCATCCACCCAACAACTGAAGACAGCAAACAAGCAAATTAATACTTGCAGGCAAAACAGGGACCTCTCACGGATAATGGATCAAGATGTATTACATTGGAAATAGCTACACACAATACTCGGGATATCAATCATCACTTTTTTTTTTTAATCCCTGCTTTTGTCCAAGGAGCTCATGGTGTCATAAACGGTTCTCCCCTTCTCTGTTTTTTTTTTCCCCATTTGGCGAGCTGTGAGGTAGATTGAATTAAAAGAATGAGTGACTGGCCCAAGATCACTGAGTGAGCTGTTAATTCAGATCTCCCCAGCCCTAGTATAACCCTCTAATCATTATATTGCACTGGTGTAAGGTATAAAGCAGGGGTGTCAAATTCATTTGTTAAAAGGGCCTGATCTGACACAAATGGGACTTTATGGGGTCAGGCCATGTATGTCATAAAATGTAATATGAAGTAGCTGTGGTATATACTTTATAAAGGATACGGATAAACATAGCTAAATATATTATGTTTTAACTTAAAAAATATAAACATGCTTAAAACTCTTGCAATATTTTGTTTAACATGGAAAGGTGGGGGAACAATGGGATTTGGCAGTACAATTTTTAAAATAAAACATCAAGCAAAAATAAAAGTCTCACAGCAGAAACTGAAAATATAAACTAAAAATATAAAATGCTCTGAGCCTAGGAAAACATGAAATGGCTGGGCTTCTCCCCCCCTCCCAGATCTACTCAGATTGGCAATGGCTCTCCAGTGTAATATCTCCCTTTGGCTGTGGGTTCCAAGATAGAGTACTCACTAAGCACTAGTTCCCAAGTCCACTGAGCAGAGACAAGCTGGCTTGAAACATCAACCCTCTATTTGCAAGGACACAACTCCAGGAAGCAAGAGCTCCAGGAGTGCTGAAACAGCACAGACAAAGTTGCAAGGAAAATGTGGAATGGATTTTCTTTGCAGCTTTGTCTCCTGCTGCAGGCAGGCAAGGCAGAAAGAGCAGGGAACTTCAGCACTCTTTGAGTTTCAAAGGGTAAGGACAGGAGGGGGAAAAGAAGAGCCTGGTAGACTTAATTAAAGCCTGGTGGTCTGGTTCTGAGCCATGGGCTGGTCATTTGACACCCCTGGTATAAAGCATCACTAGGGAGGAACACTGCACAGTCAAACATAACAGGAGGGAGTTTCACAAGTTATGCTAATATATCTTTGCATTTAATGGAAGACATATTGCCAGTTCCTAAAAGCATGTTCAGCAGGGCTTTTTTTGTAGAAAAAGCCCAGCAGGAACTTATTTGAATATTAGGCCACACCTCAGTGTCACCACTGTAGGAAAAGCCCAGCAGGAACTCATTTGCATATCAAGCCACACCCCCTGACACCAAGCCAGCCGGAACTGTGTTCCTGTGCATTCCTGCTCAAAAAAAGTGCTGTTCAGCCATCACTGAATGTAGCATCTAGTGATGGCTTGTATGTGTGAATCACTGTGCAATTGCCACTGACAGAACTTTCATGTTGCCCATAGTCAACACAATGCTTTTCAGTTCAAACATTCAGCTGAAAAGTGATCCTAAATCAAGTGGTGATAAAAACACACATGATTATTCTTAAGCCATATGAGAGGAAATGTTACCATTTGAAAAAGACTGAGCTTGCCCAATGTGATATCATTGCATAGATGCGGAGGGGTGGGGTGTCTCTTGTAGAAGTAGCCTAAGAGAACATGGACCTATCCAGAGTGTGCAACCATCCAATAAATTCCGGGTAAACAAATCAATGCGTATCTTCACAGCTTCAAATGTATAGGGGAACTAATTGGTTGGGAAGCTAGTCACCCACAGCTACCACTACAAAGTAAGATGGTAACTAGAGATGCTATCCCATATTGTTATTCTCTGAATTTCACTACCATTGTTACCCCATATTTGAGGCTCTAGCTCCCTACTGAAAAAAGAAATTACCTTGGCTGAACTCTCCCCAAAGAAACGTTTTTAAAAGATTGCAAACTAAATTGTGGCTCCTCAGCCATCCAAAGGCTACACATAAGAACGTAAGAAAAGCCATGTTGGATCAGGCCAATGGCCCATCCAGTCCAACACTCTGTATCACACAGTGGCCAAAAATTTACATATATATTTTAGAGAGATTGGGTCAACTTGTGTTGGGCTGAGTGGATTAGCCACACACACTGTGGCTAATAGCCATTGATGGACCTCTGCTCCATATTTTTATCTAACCCCCTCTTGAAGCTGGCTATGCTTGTAGCCGCCACCACCTCCTGTGGCAGTGAATTCCACATGTTAATCACCCTTTGGGTGAAGAAGTACTTCCTTTTATCCGTTTTAACCTGTCTGCTCAGCAATTTCATTGAATGCCCACGAGTTCTTGTATTGTGAGAAAGAGAGAAAAGTACTTCTTTCTCTACCTTCTCCATCCCATGCATAATCTTGTAAACTTCTATCATGTCACCCCGCAGTCAGCATTTCTCCAAGCTAAAGAGCCCCAAGTGTTTTAACCTTTCTTCATAGGGAAAGTGTTCCAAACCTGTAATCATTCTAGTTGCCCTTTTCTGCACTTTTACCAATGCTATAATATCCTTTTTGAGGTGCGGTGACCAGAATTGCACACAGTATTCCAAATGAGACTGCACCATCGATTTATACAGGGGCATTATGATACTGGCTGATTTGTTTTCAATTCCCTTCCTAATAATACCCAGCATGGCATTGGCCTTTTTTTTATTGCAATCGCACACTGTCTTGACATTTTAAATGAGTTATCTACCACGACCCCAAGATCTCTCTCTTGGTCAGTCTCTGCCAGTTCACACCCCATCAACTTGTATTTGCAGCTGAGATTCTTGGCCCCAATGTGCATTACTTTGCACTTGGCCACATTGAACCTCATCTGCCACGTTGACACCCACTCACCCAGCCTCAACAGATCCCTTTGGAGTTCATCACAATCCTCTCTGGTTCTTACCACCCTGAACAATTTAGTGTCATCCACAAACTTGGCCATTTCATTGCTTACTCTCAACTCCAAATCATTAATAAACAAGTTAAAGAGCATGGGACCCAGTACTGAGCCCTGCAGCACTCCACTGCTTACCATCCTCCACTGCGAAGACTGCCCATTTATAGTCACTCGCTGCTTCCTATTAATTAGCCAGTTTTTGATCCACAAGAGGACCTGTCCTTTTACTCCATGGGTGTAACGTGAGTGCGAAAACGGCCCATGACTCTCGAGCTTACTAAGGAGCCTTTGATAAGGAACTTTATCAAAAGCTTTCTGGAAGTCAAGGTAAACAACATCTATCAGGTCTCCTTTGTCCACATGTTTGTTCACCCCCTCAAAGAAATGTAACAGGTTAGTGAGGCAAGATCTTCCCTTACAGAACCCATGCTGAGTCTTCCTCAATAACTTGTGTTCATCAATGTGCCTACTCATTCTGTCCTTGATAACGGTTTCTACCAACTTTCCCGGTATTGAAGTCAGACTGACTGGCCTGTAGTTACCCGCATCTCCTCTGGAACCCTTTTTAAAGATGGGGGTGACATTAGCTACCATCCAGTCCTCAGGAATGGAGGCAGATTTCAATGAAAGATTACATATTTTTGTCAGGAGATCCACACGTTCAACTTTGAGTTCTTTCAGAACTCTTGGATGTATGCCATCCGGACCTGGATGAGTTTTTAATTCATCCATCAGTTGTAGGACCTCCTCTCTTGTCACCTCAATCTGGCTCAGGTCTTTCAACACCCCTTCCAATAGAAGTGGTTCCGGAACAGGCAAACACTTCCCATCTTCCACAGTGAAGATGGAGGCAAAAAATTCATTTAGCTTCTCAGCCATTTCCCTATCCTCCTTCAGTAATCCTTTGACCCCTTGGTCATCCAGGGGCCCCACTGTCTCCCTGGCTGGTTTCCTGCTTCTAATATATTTGAAGAAATTTTTATTGTTGGTCTTTATGTTTTTTGCAATATGCTCCTCATAGTCCCTTTTTGCCTGCCTGATCACAGTCTTGCATTTGATTTGCCATTGCCTGTGTTCCCTTTTATTAATTTCATTTGGACTAGCTTTCCACCGCTTAAAGGAGTCCTTCTTACCTTTTACAGCTTCCATTACTTTGTTTGTTAACCATGCAGGCCTTCTCTTATACCTGTTTGTACCTTTCCTAACTTGTGGTATATATTTTATCTGAGCTTCTAGGATTGTAGTTTTAAATAGCCTCCAAGCTTCCGCAAGCTTTTGACTGTATTTACCTTTCCTTTCAATTTCCTCTTCACATTCCTCCGCATCTCAGAGTATTTACCCCTTTTAAAGTTAAACGTGGTTGTGCTGGTCTTTTGGGGCTACTCCCTATTTATACAAATAGTGAAATCAATAACGTTATAGTCACTGCTCCCAAGTGGTGCAATCACTTTTACATCTCTCACCAGGTCTTGGGCATTACTTAGGACCAAATCCAGGATCGCCCCACCCCTGGTAGGTTCTGTGAGCACCTGCTCCATAGCATAGTCATTGACAGCATCTAGAAACTCAGTCTCTTTCTCTCGACCAGAACACATATTTACCCAATCAATCTGCGGGTAGTTAAAATCACCTATGACGACACAGTTTTTTCGTCTAGCCACCATCTTTAAGCCTTCCATCATATTATAGTCATCCTCTGTCTTTTGATTTGGTGGGCGATAACAAACTCCCATAGTTAAATTGCCTTTTGGGCCCTCTTTTTCAACCCAAAACATTTCTATAAGGGAGTCTAATTCTCTGACCTCAGTCTTAGTGGACCGTATGCTCTCTCTGACATACAGAGGCACCCCACCTCCAACCCTTCCCTCCCTATCCTTCCGGTATAACTTATATCCAGGAATCACTGTGTCCCACTGATTCACAGTTCATTAAGCTAAAGGACTAATTGCTAAGGCAGGCGTAAGTTTTCCTGAAGTGTGAAAGTGAAAGGAAAAATCCCATACCACTCCAAAATACAATATTGCTTTGGGGCTTCCAATACAAAGGCCCACTGGCTTTAGGCATTCCATGTATATATGAACAAACTTTATTCCAGCATTGGGCTGCTAAGACAGCAAAGCAGTCATCATACAAGAAGGGTCCAAACAAAAACCCTTTCTACTCAGGGCTAATGCTGGCATGCTTGGGTATGTGATTTTACTATCATACCTGGGCATTAATGACTGATGCTTGGCCCATCTATAATCATGGGATTCAGGGTGTATGTATCAGGGGGAACATGAACATGTGCTCTGCTGCCTCTGCCAGGTATCTTTCCCTCCAGGATATGGGGGCGGGGGGAGGCAGGGAGCACTGCAGAGGCTTCTAGCATGATTTCCCATCTCCTGGTTGGAGAAACATTGCCAACAATACAGCAGTGACTATCTCTCTTGAATCTGTCCTTTTTTTCCAGTTGGCACTGATGCGTAGTGACACTAATGAGTGGAAGGTCATCAGACAAGCTTCCTGTCTGAACAGGAATCTGGATGGGTCTCCTCTGTGCTATCCAGTACTTAAATGGAATTGGGGGAAGGAGGATATTGTGGCACGTTCAAAGGCTTCTTGCTCAGGGCTCCCTTCTACTAGTGTATACTGTTTTCAGTTCACAATATATCTTTCTCTTGGTGTTTGCCCAGCAGCTTCTTCCTGTTTCCCCACCTGTTGAAATAGCAAACTGTAAACTAGAATGCTGATATGAGAGTGCTCATGAAAGTAAAATGAGGCTGGATGCTGCAATAACATGACTGTGGGATTTGATCTTTCTACACAAGTTTCCAGGATGGTCAAAACTGCCATCCGCTTATATGTTTTTTCCTCAGATGCCCAACTCCTATAGCAAAAAAAATTCCTTTTTATTTTAGTGGAGAAGGATTGCACCTCTAGCAATTACAGAGTAAACATAAATGCTAAGTAAAAGCTGTCCCATTGCATTTCCCCCACACACAGGGGAATAGTTTTATATTTTATATATTAGTTTTATATGTTTTTGGCCAAAACATTACATATAACATTTTATTATAGAATAGACAGAAACACTGAAATCAGTGCTTCTGTTTGCACGCTGCTTTGGTCCATGGTGAAGGTGGCCCTGGGATGCACAGCATTTTCCTCTGATGCTAGGTGTTCATTAAAGGATGCTGATCTTACATAATTTTACCAGTTGATCTGCAGCATGACCATTTTTTATGCATGCATTTATTTGACTTATATCCCGCTTCTTTCTCTAACAATCAGAGTTTAGGAAGGCTTCCAACAATTAATATACAGCAAAATCAGTATCACAATTTTAAAATACAATATTGCAGATTAAAACTTAAACATTCAACTATCCATGCTGGATTGTTCCCAACGATCTATCAGAGATGGGCAAGATGGGGGAAGGGAAAGGGGGGGGAAGGGGGAGGCCTGCTGAACTCTCTCTTCATGGATTGTATTTCTTTAGTGATGGCATATGACAAAACATCAATAAAAAGGGACTGTTTTCCCTTCCATGGCTTTTAGAAACTCCATCTTGATTTGGAACATTTTTATGGGATACAAATTCCATCTAAGGAATAAGCTAAATGCTGCATTTATCTCAATTTACCATTTTTAGTACTCATTTTGAGGTAAAATAGCAATCTCTTTTTTTTGCCTATTTTTAGGTCTACAAGAGAGACAATGTGAAATAACTTTGTGTTGATATTTAAATTTGACTGATCAAACTCATTTATGTAGGTTTGGAGGCAAGGCTTTCAACAAGATTCATTTTCTACATGCATTGGAATTTGGTGCAACTTAGAAGTGTTGGTTTGCCTTTACAGAAAACCTGGGCAGAGGTTTAACAAAAAGTTTAGATTTTTAGTGTATGATATCATTTTAATATTTTTGCTGCTAATTGTCCTAAGCATTTGGAAAGGGGAGGATAAAAATATGCTAAAACAATAACTATATAAGGCCTTGGTTTGAGCTTGGTGGCAGAGTCACACAAATGATTTCTATATCCATTACTATTGCATATGCCCAGGGGTCATTTTGCAGAAAAATAGGTGGTGGCGCTCATCCAGGGATTGTTATGCAAAGGCATCTACTATTCAATGGACAAGGAGGTGGAACTCTCAGAAGGAGGAGGTGAAACTCTCAGAAAGGTTCAGGAGCTGCACTCCTGTGAGCTCCCACTGAATCTGAGGCCTGCATATGCCTATCTCGCTGCCTAACTTTTTTTGGTAGTAAATTTCATGACTTTTATTAAGATGTAATGACATTTTGAAACTGTCAACATTTTGGAAAGATATTTTAAAATGACAATAGAAAACATGATGACATTTTCTGATGGCTTATTATTTAAAAATGTGTTTCCAGGGATTGAGAAAAATAGCTATTTTGAAGGCAAGTGTTTCAGAAAATTTTGGAATGTTTCCTTGAAGTTATACATGGAAGGGGAAGCCACTCTGGCCCTGTCCCTTCATACTCTCTTTTATCGTCTATCCATCTTTACCAGCACCCATTCAGCTCAAAGGTTCTTTCAGCAGTGCTGGCTATCTTGATTGTTGTCACTAAAGTGACCTGCCCTTTCAGCTGAAGATTTACTCTACCTCTCTCATCAAATGCCTTGCAGCCTTCTAATTAGCTGTGGTTATATTATTAGAGGCCTTGAATAGCCAGCATTAGGAGGGAAGTCTTCACCTTGGGAGATTTTGCTGAGGTACAGGGGAGTTTAGTAGAGATAATAGCAAGGGTTGTCAGTTTGCCAGTTCAGTGCATGCAAGGACTGCAATGGCTATGTTGGGGTAAGGCTTCCACGGCTGCTTATTCTGTAAGCAAATGCTTTTGTTAAGAGGCCCAGTTTCACTGATGCTGGAAAGAGTCAGAGAAGCAGTGAATGAAGGCAGATCACTCATCTGAGAAACAAAGCACTGCATCCCGCAAACATGCTTCAGTATAGACATGATTTGTACCATTTTGAATTTTGGAATGAATGGAGGGGCCCACAGAAATACTTACCAGTCTTAATGTATGTGGCAGTGCATAATGGCTATCCTTTTAGGTCTCTAATTAAGCCAGTTCTTATTCTCATGACTCTTTTATGCACAGACTGCTTTACAGGGAATTGTTTCCAAGGCCTTACCATGGGGTGATGTCACATCACAACATTTTTTTGGCAAACTTTTTGTTATGGGTGGTTTGCCATTGCCTTCCCCAGTCATTTACATTTTACTCCAACAAGCTGGGTACTTTACCAATCTCAGAAGGATGGAAGGCTGAGTTAACCTTGAGCCAGCTACCTGAACCCAGCTTCCACTGGGATCAAACTCAGGTCCTGAGCAGAGCTTGAACTACAGTACTGATCCTGCCAAACACATATAGGCTGCAATCACACATATTAAATAATGCACTTTCAACCCACTTACAATAAACTTTCCAATTGAATTTTGACTGTTCACACAGTAAAATCCAGTTGGAAAGTGGATTGAAAGTGCATTATTAGCATATGTGATCGCAGCCATAGAGAGCTTCTTGCTAGGGTCACTCAGAAGCTGAGCCTGTCAGATGGAGAAAAACTTCCCTGGTACTTTTAATGAGATTCCTCTTGAATGCCATGCTGTCAGATTCTATGCTGAATAATTCAAGCAAGAGCCTGAACTGCCTAGAAAATATCTCCAGGTCTTGCCTAATGAGCTCATCATAGGCTATTCATCCAAGGCCAGTTCAGAGGTGAAATGACAGGGGATGGTCAACTGTACAGCTCTAGCACTGTTGGAAAGGAAGAGTCATTGGAAAGATTCAGAAATGCTTTTCTAAAGAGGTATCCACTAGATAAGATGAAGGACAACAGGATGCAATCCAGGCTTTGAAACATACCAAGCAGTAGCCAGTTGAAAGGAATCGGGTTAAAATGGGAATATATGGATTTATTTTAAAAGTGTTAAAAATAGAGAACACAACAAATTGGTTCAAAATTTGAGTGTGTTAAGTGCTGTCAAGTCATCTCTGACTTTGGCAACCCTGTGAATTAATGACCTCTAAAATGTCCTCTGGTTTGCTCAGGTCTTGAAAACTGAGGGCTGTGGCTTCCTTTATTGAGTCAATCCATTTTCTTGCCACTTTATTTAGCATTATTGTCTTTTTAAGTGAATCTTGTATTTTCATGATGTGACCAAAGTATGACAGCCTCAGTTAAGTCATTTTAGCTTCTAGGGAGAGTTCAGGCTTTTACAACTCACTTATTTGTCTTTTTGGAGTCCACAGAATCTGTAAAACTCTCCTCCAGCAACACATTTCAAATGAATCATTTTTTTTTTTGCAACATGTACTTGTAAATAATAAATGAAATACATTCAGTAGAACATTAAATAAGTTAGGGCATTTTATGCTTGGAGAAATGATGACTGAGGGGTGACATGATAGAGTTTTGCAAAATTATGCATGGGATAGAGAAGTTAGAGAAAGAAGTACTTTCCCCCATTCTCATGATACAAGAACTCATGGGCACTCAATGAAATTAATGAGCAGTAGGCTTAGAACAGATAAAAGGAATTACTTCTTTACCCAAAGAGTAATTACCATGTGGAATTCATTTCTGTAGGAAGTGGTGGTGGTAGCTTCAAGAGGGGACTGGATAAACATATGGAGGCAGAAGTTCATCAGTGCTTATTAGCCACAATATATAAATGGGACGCTATGTCTGGGGCAGTGATATTCTGTATTCTTGTGCTTGGGTGAGGGGGGGACAGTGGGAGGGCTTCTGGAGTTCTGACTCTGCTGGTGGACCTTCTGATGGCACCTAGGTTCTGATGCCATTTGTGTAACACTGAGTGTTGGACTAGATGGGCCATTGGCCTGATCCAACGTGGCTTCTCCTATGTTCTTACTACTTGGGTTCAAGATATTTGTCTTCTAGCAAAGGCTACAGGAGTTTGCTGTAGCTGGTGCATGCTAGAGTCAGTTCATACTATTGTATGCCAGACAGTGTAGACACTATTGTCTTGGTAATGACTTGGAATGATAAGGTTAACGATGGTATCTGTCCTCCTGTGAGTCTTAAAATTGTATAATTAATTGGTAAGGCTTTTTGTATTATTAATCTAATGAATTAGTAGTGTTTTATAATTTATATTACAATGAGTTGAAAATAAATCAATAACCTAAGTTAAAATTAAAAAAAAGAATATGGTGTCTCAATGTGTATATATAAGACTTCTGATCCTAAGATTTCAAGACTGCACAAAGCAAATGAACACTTCTATTGGACAGTCTTCTAACGTAGTAATTTTTTTTTAAAAAAACCCTTAAAATACAAGCTACATTTTAAATAATAAAAGAAGAGAAGGAAGGAAGGAAGGAAGGAAGGAAGGAAGGAAGGAAGGAAGGAAGGAAGGAAGGAAGGAAGGAAGGAAGGAAGGAAGGAAGGAAGGAAGGAAGGAAGGAAGGGAGGGAGGGAGGAAGGAAGGAAGGAAGGAAGGAAGGAAGGGAGGGAGGGAGGGAGGGAGGGAGGGAGGGAGGGAGGAAGGGAGGGAGGAAGGGAGGAAGGGAAGGGAAGAACGTGGTACCTTTTATCATCACTGTTATAGGCACCATCCAATACATGCATGCCTATGACCCAGCACACTTCTGCAGTAGTAAAATAAGTGGCAGCTGCATTTTTTCACCATGACAAAATATTGTGATTTGCATATTGTGAAATGAGATTCCTCCATAATAGACCTGCTAGCTGTGGGGAAGACTTTCAATCTAGCTAAAAGCTCCTTACTTATTCCACCATATAAATATGGTTCTGACAGGCTTTGAGTCACTTACTGTTAGACATCCTGTGACAATAAACTCTTTGTGGGTTCCTTGTAGATACTTATACTACATCTAGCTAGTTTTCATGACTTGACTACAGCAAAAAGGCAATAGGAAACAGTGACTTGAAGCTATATCCATCCTGCTGTTTCTTTCAGCTCAAGATGGTTGCTTTAGAAATATTTACTCCCCAAGTAATTGTGGCTGACACCTGGTGAGTGCTTTTCATTTCCCCTTTCCTTCACAGGTGACCGGCTGTGTTAGGATATTAATAGCCAAAGGTTGAGAGGTTGTCCCAGCAGTAGATTGCTGAGAGCTTTCTTCTTAGCAGCCAGGAATCATTACACACCAAATGCCTACTCTAAACAAATGACTTGACTAGGCAATAAGTACAATGGTTTCTTTCATTACTGAGGAGAGGAGGACTCTACAGGTGAATGAGAAAGGCAGGCAGAAGAGAAGCTGAGCACTCCTTGCCCCTAGAAAGGTCTGGCAGGCAGCAGGTTTGGTGTTTGGGTTCATTTGTCTTCTCTGCTCATGCCACTTCAGGCAAAGCTCACCAAGCCTCAGTTATGTGGTTTAGATAATCAGCCTGCCAAATCTTACAGGAAGTTTGAGAACACAATACATTCAAGATGATGAGATGTACAGATAAAAGTCAGGTGGGAATGGAATCTGAGATAAATACATGAGTTCATTGTGGGTGGCAGCTGAGCTATATAGACAGAGTGAAATTCATGGCCTATGTAACTGTACTAAATTGGTGCCTAATGTGTGATCCACAGCATTCTTTTCCCAGTGCCAGTGCTTCTGCTAGCAGGTTCTCTGGTCAGATCACATCTGTATCTTCTAAGGGCCTTGCAGTACATGGGACTTCCTTCATTTGGTTTTATTTCTGAGATTGCCCTGAATATTCTTACAGGAGAGACACATACTTTCAACAGCAATCTCTAATTCCAAAGAGAAGAACAACTTTGAACAATTGCTACATGTCAGTGCTATATGAGAGAGGTTCCTTATACCCATTACGGCAAATATCTATAATATAAAGCTTCTTTGAGCTATGGAGAAGGAACAAGATCCTCCCTACAAACATGAGAGATTCCCCAATTTAAATTCCACAGTCTCTTGTTTTTCAAATTTTCTCCCACAGGCACATATTTGGTTTCTTCCTACTTTACCAGGTATGGCAGAAGTGCTATGCTTCTCATACTGCAACCAATGACTTGCTATTACCTTGCAGCTAATCCGTTGGATTTAGTGGACATGTATTGGAGGACACACACCATTTGGGAGAGGGTCATCTAGTCACTTGAGCTGGCTGAGCTCCTCTTCCCCATGCAGGAAGGTTGTGGAAGAGATGACATCTTGTTTGGCACTCTTCTGCTCCACCAAATGCACAATTATGGCATAGATGGAGTTCCTTATCCCCCTCCAGATGCTGACAGGTCTTGAGTAGGGGCTGCATCTCCAGGGGGCAACAGCTCACCAGAATCCCAGGTCCCCAGAGGTTCCTTTGGAATGTCACTTCTTCAAACACTGAGTCTGTCAGGCAGACCGGTGGGTTTCTCTCATCTCCAGCCGCCCCTGCTGCACTCCTCACATAAGTTCATCTGCTATTCTTGTTGCACATTCCCCAACAGGCACTTTCCTTTCCCACAGGACTGGCAACCACAACAGCCCCGACCTTCTAAATGACCACACAAAGCATTCTGGGAAATGTCATACAACATCATCATCCTTTCCACTGCTAGTTCTCAGTCTCAATTTAGGAAGGGGAGGAAGGTGGAAGCCAGCAGTCAATGAGAAAGAACCACACACACCTTCAAAACAAGAGGTGGCACTTTATAACTATCATGAGAGAGGAAAAGACCTAGGCAAGTTTGGCTGGTGCTTGAGAAACACGCTGGTTGAGTAGGTGTCTAATGCAGAGAAGGCAGCATTGCGGGGTGGATGGGTGGATTCTACTGCACAGGCTGGATTAAAGCCCAGGGATGACTGGATGAGGCCTGCAGGCTGTATGTTTGACACCCCTGTCTTGGAGGGTAGCTCACCTTCATGTCCCATCCACAGCAGCTCAAGTGCAGGGAGCCTTTCTTGGAGGGCCCTCCTGTTCCCCATTTGCTTCTCCCTGCTGAGAAGGAGCATGCCTCTTCTTCCTTCTACTGACCACCGTCCATCACTCTTTCCTCTGGCAGCAACATACTGAGTTGCACCCTTTGCAGGTGCCTGTGGAGGATGTAGGAGGACAACTGTTGGAGTGGGATTATGCCCCTCCAGACATGGGTGTGGCTTACCTGGCACTCTGACACACAGGGATCACTGAGGAAGGTGCAGAAATGTTTCCAAACTCTGGCCCCAGGACTGGAGAAGGTGGGAGGCACAGTTGTTTTCTGGAGGTAGGTTGGGAGGGGCCACAGAGGAGTGTACTTGAGTGGGAGCAACCATAGGGAGTTGGAATGTGGAAGGGGAGGATGCTTCCCCTCCCAGCCTCTGAATCACTGCTGTCAGAGTTTTCCTCTCCAGAGAGTGTTAGCAACTGTTGGGATCTCTGGGCAGTGCTAACAACTGTTTTGCCTCTGTGGAGAGCCCCAGGTCTAGGAACAGACCAGGGGCTGGAGGCTCTGAGACCTGTGGTGATGCCCTGCTAGGGTTCGCCTCAGTGGCCTGGCAGGATGGGTTTGGTACCTGAGGGCAGTGGCCTCTTGTACTCAGGGGGTAAAGGACTCTTCTCCCCATAATGAGCACCCTTCATACCCACTTTCACCCTTATGGCACACAGAGGTGTTCACACTCAGGAGTAGGAAGGTATAAATGTGAAAGGCGTTTTTGGGGGGTCCATAACTGGGACCCCAGAAATGTAATCTGCCTCCAACTTGGGAGAGATTGTAGAGGAGCCAATCCTAACATCCAATATGGAAGCAACCTTTGAGGCACAACTGTTACTTAGGAATAGACTTGAAATATTTCCTGTTCATTATTTCAGTGTATGAACATATGTCAACACTTCAATCCATAAACACTTTGTTGGACAAAAAACTGTACAATCTTTATTATGCAAGACAGTTTGTATCACTAATCACTTAAAATGCAAAACTTTGATTTCCTCTTGTGGGGCTGGGGTGCTCCAAGCTGTCATTGTGGTGAAACTTTGGGGAGCCCCTGTTTGAAGTCTTGTCATGTCTGCCGTTCTGTCCTTCCAAATCTGCCTTTGGAGAATTGTGGGTAGCCCAGTAGAAGAATTTGCCATGGGCTGTTTCAGGCCTTGGAGGGGTCATGAGAGTTGTGGGCACACTTCCCTTGCTTGTCTGGTGGAGCTGGGGTGCCTGCGAAGCTATTGTGGGGTTACTTTAGGGAGTCCCTGCCAGATGTCTTGTCATATCTGCCTTTCTGTCTTTCCAAATCTGCCTTTGGAGAACTGTGGGTAACCTACCCAGCCCACCTGGTATTTTCTGTTTAGAAAAGAATACACCAGTGTTTCAGCCCTTGAGAGGGAGCTGAGAGAGTTGTGGTTACTGGGTGCACTTCCCTTGCTCATCTGGTCGGGGCTGGGGTGCCCACCAAGCTGTCATGGGATAACTTTGGGGAGTCCCTGTTGGAAATATTTTATCATGTCTGCCCTTCTGTCCTTCAAAACCTGCCTCTGGAGACTTGGGGGTGTGTGCAAGCATGGGGGGGGGGATGCTTGCCTTGCTTTTACTGTCTGACTGAGGGGGGTTGCCCAGGTGAAGTTTCCCTGTGAGTTTGATATCACTGGCTTATTCCTGAGTCATTCTATAGACTCCTGTAACTGCAGCTGTCTTTTCCCAGAGAGAGCACTGGGGAGACCTTTTTGGGGAGTCCATAATGAAGACTCTGAAATGTAGTCCACCCCCAATTTGGAGAAATTGTAAAGGAGCAGGTGGCAGGATGGGGCTTCCTATGTGGTTGGTGTGTGTAGCTTGCAATTTTGAGCCTGTGCCTGACATTTCACTTTCCTGGTTTGACCTTAGTCCTGTTGTATTTGTAGTGCCACAGTGGCACTGGTTCTGCTGGGCTCCTCACCTATAGTTTCTGCTGAAGAGATTCTCAGGGACTTTGAATTTATTCTGCTGGGCTTCTATTGCCCTTGCTTTTTCGCTGTCCCTCCCCCCATCCATTGGAAACAATAGAGAATGGGAACATCTTCTTTGAGGGGCTGTAATTCAGACCCCATAAATCTAATCTTCCCCAAACTTGGAGCACAGATAGAGGGGAGTCAGATGGAGATCTGCTAGCATGCAGCAGGGTGGTGTTAGTGTTCTACCACATCATGAACCCAGGTCCAGCGCTAGGGGTTCTGGAGCCCCTAGGCCGAGGCCTGTCCCCTCTCGGTCCCCAGAAGTGATGTCATTGGGTAGTGTGCACTTTGCACGAATGCTGAGCCCAGCCCTGCCCCTACTCTGCTTCAAGGGGAGCCATGGGGGAGGGGGGTTGTCTCCTCTGGGCAGGAAACAGCTGTTCTGGGGCTGGATTCCATCAAGCTCACTTCAGTTCACTTACTGCCTCCTCCCACATGTCTGTTTGCAGGAGTGAGCAAGACATTGCTGAGCTGAGGTGTCCCTGTAGCACTGGCTTATAACACTTCAAGGCCACACAAACGGGGCTCACAAAGTGGGCAAAAGGCAGCCTGCATCCCCTCTTCTGCAGCCAGGAAGGGGAGGCAGACAGGGCCCAGTGTGCCGATGGTGCTGCTGCTGCCCTCTACCCCCACCTCCCCACTAAGGCAGGAACCCAATCAGCCAACTCCCATCTTCCCCCCCTCCAAGGAGCGGCAGCAGCGCCCCTTGGAAGTGCTTTTTGTGGTCAAGTGGGCTTCCAGACCCCCTGGATGGTGGTAGGGAGGCAGGAAGGCAGACGGCAGCAGGGTGCAGGGAGGCATGCAGGTGAATGGCGGCAGGGCTGGGAGGCAGGTGGCAGGGCATGGGGAGGCGAAGGCCGGTGGGGTGTGGGGAGAGGAGGCGGCTCATGGTGCCACTAGGCCAAGTGGCACCCAAGGCAGCCACCTACTGCATGAACCTCACAAAATGAATGAGATTGTCCAGCATCAAAAAGTTTGTGATGGTCTGTGGTTTGCAAACCACACATGCCACCAACTGAACCAAATTGTATCTTCACAGTTCACAGTTCCTGCACATCCCTACTGTTTATTTGAAGTTGTGTCAAGTGTGGACTGGTCATTTTATTTAAAGAGAAAGTCCATAGAAGTGAGGAGGAAACAGAGTGAAGACCCAAAAGCTCTGCCACCACCTCAGGTGCCTTGGATCAGACCCTTCAGTGGCAATGATAAGTTGATAACTGGTGTCAGTTCACTTACTGCCTCCTCCCACATGTCTGTTTGCAGGAGTGAGCAAGACATTGCTGAGCTGAGTTGTCCCTGTAGCACTGGCTTATAACACTTCAAGGCCACGCAATGGTCCAGGACCATTTTAACTTGCCTGTACATCCCTACTGTCCAGGACCATTTTAACTTGCCAGTCCACTCCTGAGCTGTTCCTCTTAAATGTCCTGTTATTTCCAGCATATAGAAGACCTACATCTCTGCAGTTGCAGCATTTTCCCCTTTTGCAATGTGCTTTTTGGAGATAACGTTGGACAACTTCGCCTCAGCTTCAGGACAGGAAGAGTCATCCCATGACAAAATGTTTTTTTTGTGGGGGGGGGGGGAGAGTGAATTTCTGAAGCCTCTTTTTACTCAGAAGCTGCATTGGTGTGGCCAAGCCCACAAGGGACCTATGGGTGGATTCCCCGCTAGAACCTTAATCCTGGTTCAACCCTGTCCCTGAAATGACATTCTATACTAAACTTGGGTTCGCCCCTGGTTTTATCTCAGGTTATTTTTTGTTTCCATACTAAAGTGAGGTCACCCCATGCCCCCTCCAATGTCCCAGGTTATCACAATGCTGTTTGTACCAGGATTTTCTCACTTTTTCACAGGCTATCCCAGGTTATATTATCATAGAAGCATAACTTGGTTTTTAGTCTTTTTGTCTCTGTTTTTAGTCTCTTTGTCTTCACCTGCACTTCCACTGAATTTTGCATTTCTGAAATGATTTGGTAATTGACCTTTAAATCATAATAGCCCTGGATATACTAAAACCACATTAAAATACTCTCTGATGAAAGGCAAGTAAGTTACAAAAAGTTGAGGGCTCTGACTGGTCTGATCCTTCCCTGCCATCTTCTGAACAATTCCACATACTCTTTGTCATGCTGTTGCTTGCTCCCTTTCAAAATATGTCAGGAATACAGATGCCTCATACATTTTTATACCTCAGGCACATGGATGGCAGAAAATCTTTTATGTGTGGAACTAAACAGTATAGTGGGAAGCAGGCAGGGATCATGTTGTGATCAGCTTTAGAACTCTCAGGCTGAGAAAAATGAAACAGGCCATTATTTCAGTTTTAAAGGAGGTATGTAAGTAGCTCAGGTTTCAATAATTTGATGTGTTGTTTCTGATCCCTGCAGCCCAGATGTACAGAGTGCATTATCCCATGTTTATCCATGTCTGTCTAAATGGCTGGCTTCCCATGCTCTTTTTTAGATTAAAAGATATCTGTTTTTCCCTAAGACATTTCCCATAATCCCGTTTTTGTATTTTAGTACTTATTCACCCAGGAGTGAAGGAAATCAATGCCTGAACCAGCCTTAATCTGAACTGTAAGAAAGAAAGAAAAATGCAAAGATGCTAAAAGATGCTCTTTTCTCTTTACATTAAAGTTTGGTGCTCTGCTCTATCCAGCTATTAATGAAAAGCAAGATAAACACTAGCTCACAGTAAAGACCATTAATTGGAAAGTGGAACAGGCTTGAGTCCCAAATAGGCCTGCCAATTTTAGCTAATAAGAAGGATATTTTACAGATCAGACACAGTTTAATGGCAGCAAATGGTCTGAGATGCAGATTAGGTACTGCAGAAAAACACTTTGGTCGTTTTCGCACTTAGCGTTTGCTCCCCTTATTCCTCGGCGCAATTATGTCCGGATCATTTTCCTCGTTTTCGCACATTGCCTCTTTAGTGGAGTCGCTTTCCATGAAGCCCCGGCTCAAATCGTTTTTGCACTAGCATCGACTTGAGTTCGATGCCCTGTCAATCATTTTTTTTTTAAGCGCAAGTCTAATTGCGTAACAAAGTAACAACGTAAACCGCATCACGTGTGCCGCTTCTGCTTATGGAGTGGCTGCAGCTGTAGTATCCTCCACAGCCCTTTATGTATTAACAGAAGCATTCACAGTGGAGAATCCCAGCACTAGATTCCCCCCCCCAACACAAATTCCAGAGTTGCGTGTGTGTGTGTGTGTATGTGGCAGCTTCTTCCTTTCCCAGCCTCGCTCCCTCCCGGGTGGTGAAGCTGGGATTTCCTCCGCGCTCTTCCCCCTCCCCGGCTGGCGCTTGCAGCCGCAACGGGGACCTGACTGACTCCTGCTGCCAGAGCTCCCCCCCCCGCCCCATTCTCTCCTTCCCCTTCTGTGGCGTGTGTGAAGAGCGACCTCGCGTCTATTTTCCGGAGTTGCAAAATATCGCAATAACGAAGAGAGAGAAATCGAGGGGTTTTTGTGTGTGTGTGTGTGGCAGCTTCTTCCCTTCCCAGCCTCGATCCCTCTCGGGTGGCGAAACTGGCATTTCCTCCGCGCTCTTCCCCCTCCCCGGCTGGCGCTTGCAGCTGCAACGGGGACCTGACTGACTCCTGCTGCTAGAGCTCCCCCCCCCCCCGCCCCATTCTCTCCTTCCCCTTCTGTGGCGCGTGTGAAGAGCGAGCTCGCGTCTGTTTTCTAACCGAGCGGAATGTAGCCAGGGAGGAGAATGCAGGACTCCAACTTCCCATTTTTTACATGGCGATTTTGTGTAGGTCCAGAAATGCTGGTGGCACAGCTGAGGGAGGCATTGCCTTTTTAAAACACACACACATGAACGCTTTGGCCCACGCCGGCACTAGATTTCCCCCCCCCCCAACAATGTATAATGCAATTTCGAAGTTGCAAAATAACGCAACAGCGGAAAAGCCACCTCACATACCCGCCGCTTCAGGAGGGGTTTTTTTTCTATTTGTTAATTTCGAAATATCGCTATTACGCAAGAAAGATGAAGTTTTTTTTAAAAAAAATGGCCGTGCGGGCACTTTTGGGAAGCGCCACGAACGGCTGATGATTGGCCAAGGGGGTGGATGGGGTGGGAGGACGGAAAGGGAGAGGGTGACGCCCACAAAGCAGTCGATCTGGCGTGGATGGATTTCCCACAGCAAACTCCGAGGAGTGGATCCGGTGTGGATCTGGAGGTTTTCAAAAACTCCGGAAGGAGGTGGATCTAGATACTCCGGCGTGAAACCCCTGCAGCACCGGAGCAAGACGCAGCGCCGGAGCAACAGGTGCGAAAACCAGGAAAAGATCCGGAGGTAAATGGGGTGCTACGCCGGAGTAAACGCTAGTGCGAAAACGGCCTTTGTTGGAGAGACATTGTAGGATGGCTCCTTCTCAGGGAAGCTACTTTAGCTTCTTGGAGACTACAGAACACAGCACACTCCTGCTGAGATGCAACAAGCCCATTCCAGGCCATTTCAGGCTGATAAGGCTTCCCATTATTTTCTGACTCAGGCAAAGGCTGTGACTATAGATCTAATACATCCCAAATCAACACTTGCCACTTAACTCTGGCTCCCTTGGGATGAATTCTTGAGACAAGGAAGTGCAAACCTGATGCACATAGTGTCACTTTCAATTAGAATACAAGCAATAAACAATTGTGTGTTAGAGATGAAATGAAAATCCATGGCATGGTTCAAAACTCTGACCCCTCCCTATCAGAGAGATAATCCAATTCCTGGGTTCAGGAGCAATCTCAAGTGGTGCGCTCGCCATGACACTCCTGCAGAGGAGGAGAGGAACCCCAAAGGAGAGAGATTCCTCCTTCTACTGGCCATAAAGAAGTAGGAAGCACATGCCTCCAGAATCATAGCTATTTTATCCTAAGAGGCAATTTCGAGACAGATGTGTATCTCCACCAGCATCATTTAAGGTATCTTTCATGTTCACACTTTGTTAGAGCAACTTTCTGAGCAGTTTCCTTGTCAGATGAATTAAAACTGCACAGGACCCAGTCTGGATTAGGGTCATGCAGTGTGCCATCAACCCTCCTGTTTCTGCATGGTTTTGCTAATCAAAACCTCCTCCCCTCATGTTGCTGATCTTTTAAACTGGGGAAACATGGTATCTGCCATTTGTTCTCTCTCCCCTTAATGATAAAAAATAATAAATAATAAACAAAAGTCTTTAAAACCATGGTGGGCAAAACTGTGTGAATAAAAGAGTTAAAGCCCCTTTCCTACCACCATAGAACTCTGCATAGTTGAAGTGTTACAAGATCCTGAATAGATAAGGTCTCTCTCACACACACACTTTCTCTGCTTTGCGGCCTCCGCAGCTAATCTAGTGAGCTATCCAGGGTCCTGATTGCTGCTGTTCACTCTTTGTTCCTGCCTCACTTTGATACTGAGTCAAGATTCTAACTTTGTGATTCCACCCACGCAGAACCAGCTGGAAGTGGGACGATTCACAAATATTCAGCACTTCAGTTCTTTAGGTCTGTTGTCATCCCTTAATTGTCTAGATTTGGGCAATATGAAATTTTGTAATTGTCTAGATTTGGGCAATATGAAATTTTGTATTTACATATATGTTTATGTATCCCCCACAATAGCATTCAAAACAGCACTACCAGTTAAAAAACTATCAACTCCAATTATGCAGGAAAGAATATACTAGCAGCTTTGTTCAGAGGCAAGTTTGGCCTACTGATCATATGATCCATGCTACCAGTTTTCATGTTGCAGTCTCACATTCTTGCCTATTATCATGTTCAGTTCACTGTGGGTCATGTTCAGTTCACTGTGTTTCCCTGTTAATACTGTCCACCATAGATAACAGTTCAGTTCAGATATCAAATGCAGCCCATTTCACTATTTTTGGCTGTTTAGGTACAGTAAGCCACAACCTGAAACCATAACATGAATTTAGTTTATTAACTACAGTCAGCATTAACTAGGTTTCACATCACAAATGAACATGGGCATTCTGGTTTAGTACTGGCTTGTTCCTAGTGCTTCCCTCACAGCAATGCACTCCAGGGTACCAGCTGGGTCTCTTTGTGATAAAAAGGGGGGAAAGCAAAGGCAATGAAACTAGCATTTTTATGCCATAAAAGGTTTGTTTGATTGATTGAACTAGCATTTGTTGAGGCCAATCAGGATTTGAATTATCATCTAGAAACTAAATACTGGTTTTACAAACTAACAATAGTTAAAATGAGTCACATCTGAACCACTTTATATGGTTATACATGAGTTACCTGGCAACTCACTGATCAGTTTTGAATTCTCTGTGCCTATTATGGAACACGCCTGCACATGCATCTATCCATGTACAAGAAGTAACATGAATTAGGTATGTATATATGCAGCTATATGTGTAATACACAGAATTTCTCTAACAGGAGTCCCCACTCTTTTTGAATTTGTGAGCACCTTTGTAATTCTGACATAGCATGGTGGTCAGAGTTACAAAATGGCTGACACAAAATGGCTACCACAGAAGGAGGAGCCAGACACAAAATGGCTGCCCCAGCTTGCCTTCAATCACACTAGGAAGATCCTTGTGCTGTGGTGGCAGCTGCTGCCAAAGACATTTTTAAAAATCTGCACAGTCAATCAAATCTCCAGTAGCCAATCAGAAAGCCTATGTGGCCCCAACCACTTTCTAAAAAACTTTCCAGGCACCAGGAAAGATCCCTCATGGGCACCACATTGGGGGATCTCTGCTCTATAATCTATGTCAAAAAGGTGGTGGGAAATTAGTGAACTCAGTCACAAATGCTCAGTCATACATGCACATCACATGCAATGGTAAACTACAGGAGGGATGAACCAGTTATTTGTCTGAATAATAACTGAAGAATGAAGAATACATCAAAGACCTATCATAATCTTTCCAGATGGTCTTGACAACTTTCAACTCACTTGAACTTTTGAGCCACTTCATAAACTTACAAATACATACAAGGTCCACATGAGAAAGGGAGACTTGATACCCTAAAATAGATATTCACAGGCTATATGTTATACCTCTCCTGAATGTATTATCCAAAAGCCACTGACAGTTCTATCCTTGATGATGAATGATGCCTGATTTTCTTTATTACAACATACTTGTTTTCCTCTTACGTTTATTTTTTGATTTTATGTTCTATCAATCTTTACAGATTAAGGTGGAATATGAAAAGAAGTTTACTATATCAAAACATTAGGGAAAGGATGCATAAAACCTGCATAGAGCTAATTTAACAGCCTTCATAGGATTAAAGTATGAAAGGGCAGGAGATGAGCAGGAATTTATAAGAGTGTGTTTTCCAAAGAGTGAGAGATTTAGAGCTTTGGTAAGAGGTTGAAAGGGAACACAATACATTACTATCCAGAGAGTCACCAATTTTTATATATATATCAGGCAATCAGAAAGTGCTGTACAGTATGAGGTTCATCTGAACTAAGTGGGAGACTCAACAGCCCCACCGGGGATAGCAAGTGTTGTCTATCATACTTGGAGCTGACAGATAAGGCTGCAACCCTGATGAGATTCATGGCCTCGGGTTGTTTCTGTGACAGAACAAATTGCTATACTTGAATTGATCAGGGAGAAGTTGCATATGGGATGAGAATTAGCAGCAAACACAATACATGAGAGGGTTTGATCCTGCAGTGTTCACAGTAGTGCTGCAGAGCACAGAGAAGAAGGTGCAGAATGCAGAACCCTGAATGTACGAATGAGGCATGCATCTGCGATTTTGCAGCTTTGATCCCCAAAGCAGGTTCCATTGGCAGCTAAAGTTGGATTCATTCCTTTAAAAGGAGTCATCATGCAAATGATTCTGATTCCTTCTGTATAACATCAGACCATTTAAAATTAGCAACTGGATTCTTTGTAGACATAGATAAATGATCTGTACCCATGTATAGAAGGCAATAAGTTAGGTATAAAGCCTTCTATATAGTGGCAGTTATGGAATTCTTGCACATATGAACACACCTTACACTGAGTCAGACCCTTGGTTCCTCAAGGTCAGTATTGCCTATTCAGACTAGCAGCAGCTCTCCAGGTTCTCAAATAGAGAACCTATTGCATACTCCTTGATCCTTTTAACTAGAGATGCTGGAGCTTAAACCTGAGACCTTCTGCATCCAAGGCAGATATTCTGCCACTGAGTCATGGACTCATCCCCAGAGCTGATCAAGCCATCTCATCCAGAAGCCAAAACTATTTGCCATTTTTCTTCCTTTCTAGACACATATACAGAAGTCTGTCCAGACCTGTGAAACTTCATACAAAACTGGGCACCATTACAGACCATACCAATATGTCACCATCACATTTCTCATAAAGCTGCCTTATACTGCAGATTATTGGTCCATTTAGGTCAGCATTGTCTGCTCAGACTGACAGGGGCTCTCCAGGCTCTCATACAGAGGTCTTACATATCACCTATTTTTTGACCCTTTCAATTGGAAATGCTGGGGATCAAACATGGGACATTCTGCAAACCAAGCTGATGGTCTGCCTCTGAGCTACGGCCCCTAATCTGTCTTTTTTTGTGGCAGAGACTGAGTCTTTTTCAATCAATAAATCACTACCATCTCCCAATAATCCGTTCCAGCTTGTTTAACTGATGAAGAATCCAGATGGCCTCAGGCCTTTATTGATTAATCAACTCAAAAGCAACTTAAGTCTATTTAATACTTTATCATGTATGCTCTTGTCTTGCCAAAATTCCTTCTCAGGCCCTAACAGTGACCACCTAATCCTTCTACAGTGGGTCTGTGGCACGTGTCAAATGCCAGGTGGTGAAAACAGGACCAGCTTATAAACAGTCTTTTACTTGCCTTTCTACTGACTGAGTGATAGTCCAGCTTGCTAATGCAAAATAGTGAGGCTGGCAAAATATCACACATGACAGTTAAGCTGAAATAGATGCAAGCCATTTCAGCAATCTCTTTCACTCCCCCCACTTTGAAGTGGGAGGGAATGAAATGTAGAGGTTTAATGGCTCAGAGCCATTTAAACCAAACTGTATACAGACCTCTTATAAAGACTGTGCTGTAATCTGCTGAAGTTATTGCTTGCTCTTATTTTGGAGGGTGGAATAGAAAGTGCCACTATCAGGGCCTCAACTGTTGGGTGAATATTTCATTTAACATCTCCCTATCCCAGCCTACTCTGACTACATCTGTACTTTTATGAACAGTTCATCCCACCTTTTAAAATTGGGTCTGTTTCCAGCCCTGCAAAGAAGAGACCAGAAGGGAATTTATGTGCTGAATTCACATATTCGCTTTCTTAGAGACATCCCTAAGAAAGTGGAATTTTCCTTCCACAGTGTGCATGAGCTTCCAACTAATGTGGGAATGGTGTGAGCAGAGCAACCTCATCGGTGTTTATGATTCCAGTCACAGCTTGGCTGCTGGCAATACAACTATAACAACAGAATAAAGCAATGCACTCTGGGATTGTTATTTTGGCATAAAACAAGCTGATGCCCAGCAGACATCCAATCCTAATCCTCCAGGGTTTGGTTTATCTTTACTGATTTAGTACTCTGCCAATTTATATGCCCCCCCAACAGCTCCATATATTCAATTTATCTTTCCATCAAAATCTGAGAAAAAGATTCTTCCTTATCCTGCCAAGTCACACAGATGGATCCACCAATCTCAGTATTGGGTTATTAACAATTTTCTTCTTCTTCTTCTTCTTCTTCTTCTTCTTCTTCTTCTTCTTCTTCTTCTTCTTCTTCTTCTTCTTCTTCTTCTTCTTCTTCTTCTTCTTCTTCTTCTTCTTCTTCTTCTTCTTCTTCTTCTTCTTCTTCTTCTTTATAATATGACTCTTTAGTTCATCTCACTCTCTAAAGCTGAGAGTGGGAGAGCAAAATATACTAACTAGTATTTAGTTCAAAATAAAGTAAACCTGCTACTAAAATATATATTCCCATATAAAGTATATTTAAAACTGACCCAACAGGCTTTCTCAGAAGGTGGTGCACTCTCCTTCCTTGGAGGTTTGTAAACAAAGGCTAGATGGCAATCTGACAGCAATGTGGATTCTGTGAATTTAGGGGTAGGTATATGTGGATTTCCTGCATTGTGCAGGGGGTTGGACTAGATGACCCTGGGGGTCCCTTCCAACACTATGATTCCAGCTACAAATACAGCGTTTTTTAAAAAGGGCTTAGAGAGGGAGGGCAAGATCCACAGTTGTGGGGTACCTTATTAGAACATCTCAATTGCTACTGGGAAGCTGTGGTGGGTGGCATCCCCATGTCCAGGCAAAGATGAGCCTTCTTCATTCTTAATTCTTTGTCTTGCCAAAGACAGCAGACTGGGTTTGATGACACACACCCATTCCTTGTGAAACAGGTGATGAAATTCTGTTGACTGAACATTTTTCAAATAGGCACACAGACAAAGGGAGAAATTATGCAATCACAATTAAGACTACTTATTTCATTCCCTCCAACTGTCTCTATTTACCAAGAATAATTTATGTTTACTGGGATCAGGTATTCCAGTTTTGTCTTGGTTTTTGTTAAATTAAATTGTTGTTAGCATGAGTTGTGATTCTTTCAGAGTTCACTTTCTTATCCAAGATTTCTAGAAGTAAATATTTGGGGGGGAGAGTAGATACATGTTATGTCTAATGCGCATGCATTTAAAATAAGAGCATGAATATTAAGGCACTCTAAAATACAAAGCCTGCCATTTCACCAGCTGGAAAGGCTAATTTTAAGCTATTATTAATAATGGTTTATAGGACATTTATCTTGTTCTAGACTATATTAATTAATTCCAGCTGTTTATGATTTCCCTTTTCTCTTGGTGTCAGAATTCACAGGTGGGTTAATCCCCCAGAGCAGCTTTGTGCTGGCCTTCATTACTTTTACCCTGGCCCCCATCTCCACAGCACAGGATTATTGCATGGCCCAGCTGTGATACAGTGCTTCACATTAAGCATATTGCTGCTACTACCACTGAGGAGAGACCTTTGTTACCAGTTGCTAGATGTCATTTTTCTAGTCCCTGAAAGCTTATGCCATAATGCACCTGTTCATGTGCTCCTGAATATAACTGGTCCTGGTCCAGTTCCCCACCCCCTGCAACTCTTTCAAAGAATGAGCACAGCTACTGACTACCCAGAGGAGAAAGACCTTTGTTAACTGCTGTTTACTATCCAAGCGAAGGAGTATTTCACTCTGTTCCTTTCAATGGCTGTGACTAAAAATAACTTTGCCTCCTCTGCTTTTCTGTTGAACCCACTTGCTAACTTTAAGCCTTTCTACTTTCTTTATCTCTGTTTTACTTCTGGTAACCAAAGAGAATGACCCAGTCCCAGCCCCCCTGCACTTCTCTTTCATTGCCCTAATTTCCATCACTTAATTTAGTTTATGGTTTTGGGTTTGAATCATGCAGAACACTTCCAAAGAATGAAGGAATTTCCCTCACTGGAATGGACTCCCCTCCCCCTGCAGCCCCAAAGGCCTCCTTTCCCCATTCTAATTTTAGAAATTCATGTTATTCACTTTTTTTCTCCTTTTAATTTAGAGGTTCATGTTCATCTTTGAGCTTGACTTTGGGTTCTGGCTTACCCTTTTCATCTCCTCTTCTCCCCCTATATTATTTTTTATTTATTAGTAAATATCAGATTTATATAAAACCGGTTTAAAAACACACAGACAGATTTGGTGTAGTGCTTAAGTGCACAGTTTGATTCCCCACTCCTCCACATGCACCTGCTGATGTGACCTTGGGTCAGCCACAAGTTCTCTCAAACCTGTTCTGCTCAAGAGCAGTTCTGGGAGAGCTCTCTCAGACCTACCTACCTCACAGGGGGTCTGTTGTGGGGAGAGGAAAAGAAAGGAGGTTGTAAACCACTCTGAGACTCCTTTGGGTAGTGAAGGGCGGGGTATCAATCCAATCTTTTCTACTTCTTCTATAATGACAATATATGCCAAATACATTCTTTTGGCTTCTTTGTTCTTATCCCAGCTCTTTGAACTCACAATTGCTATTTATATGCACTTCTTGCTTTACACCTTGTCAGATTTCACTTATTCCAGTGTTTAATGAAAGGTTACTATGGATAAATATAATTCTCCTACGTGTATTGCTTTTTCTTCCACAGATGTTTGTATACAGTGAGCTTATCCATTACATCACAAACTGCACTTTCCATAACCAAGCATTACCCTTAGGCAAACTTTTCTGCTTCCAAGACTGTGCCAATATATTGTTGTTGCAGTCAACAAATTCCTATAAGATTTCTTTTCACTTCCCTTTACCAATTCCATATATATCCAATTAAAGACATCATAGGGCCACTAGCAATGCAATCTTAAGTAGAGCTGTACCCATGTAAGTCCATTGACTGTATTGGACTTTAAAGAATGTAATTCTGCTTAGGACTGCACTGTGGGGCCTTTAAATCTCAAGATTTTATTTATTTATTTCTTCATTTCTTCACATTTCTATCCTGCCCTTCCCAGATGGGCTCAGGGTAGGTCACATCAAGAATAAAACAATTACATAATTTCTAAAATGGCTAACTCAAACATAAAACCAAACAAACCAATTGACTAATTAAAAATTCAGATGGCAATCATTTCAGAAACCTGGTCCCTAGCTAAACAATAGCAATAAATGATAGTAATCATAAGCAGTCACTATTCCAAAGTGAGCCAGCATGTGACAGGGAGGCTGTATTGGTATTCAGTGATGTCCACCGCCTCAACTAAAGGCCTGTCGGAACAGCTCTGTTTTACAGGCCCTGAGGAATTGCAGCAGGCTCTGCAAGGCCTAGATCCCTAATGGGAGGCTGTTTCACCAGGCAGGGGCCAGGACAGAAAAAGCCCTGGCCCTAGTTGAAGCTAAGTGGACATCATTTGAGCCGGGGACAACCAGAAGATGTTGCTCAGCAGAGCATAAAGTTCTGTGGGGGGTTATATTTTTGATACTGTCTTAAATGCAGGACACCAATACTTTTTTGCCACTTGTACAGATATGTATGAAAGTACCAACTAGCTTGCTGCACCTTCAACAGAGGTTCAGCCTAGTTGCTGAGATCTAAACATCCTATCTGGAGTATAGAGTCATCTATAGGATAACTGCACTCAATTTTTCTCTAACACTAACACACACAGAAGTAATAAAGGTATATTTGTGCAATTGATTCTCAAGTATGTTAATAGATCTCTTTCCAACTTCTCTTTGTAAAGCCATATTTTCATTTCAGACTCAGTCAGTATTGCATAAGCCAGAAGTCCTTTTTGGAAGGGCAATTTAGCCATTATTGTCTGAATTTAATTAAAGATATATTAGATGTTTGCTGAACAGAGTGAACAAAACTCTCAATCTGCAGATAGTGAAATAAGGATATTTCTTCAGGTTGCACTTCCTGCTTGACTACTACAAAAGATAATACTCATAGTTCTTTTCTATTGGCCTTGCTAAACTACCTGATTTCATTGGCATACTAAAGTTAAATTGTTACTAGCTGAGCAATAAGCATCTCAGAAACAAATCAGTGCAGAGTTATATTCAACACTGCCTCGTATGTTCTGACACATCCCTTTGCTGAGGCAGCAAGACTTCCCGTTATGTGGCAGCTGTGAAATATCATAATCCGAACTCTCAAAAGCCTGTATTTTCAGATAAATGGACTGAACAATGAATTTTATTCAGTGGAAATTGTAAGATGACCAATGGCAAATCAGAGAACAAGAATAACAGTCTTAGCAATATTTTCATTTTAATCACAGCTAGTCTCCCTAAGCAGGAGAGTTTGAATGTAGCCCAAATTAGATTCCAGTTTGAAAACTACAGGTCTAATATTATTGTGAGATGACCAATGGCATGGACAGATATTAATTTTTTGTTAAACTATCTATTCCAAAATATATCTTCTCTTACACAGCTGTAATCACCTTTAATACCACTGATTGACTAATCTTGTATTTTGATAGGATGTCAAATTTCTGAAGCTCCATCAAAGTTAAAAATGACTTCCAGAGTTTCTTCACTGTAAAAACTGCATCATGTGCATGTGAGTGATATTTTAAAGAACTGTTTGGACTCTCATCATATATTTTTCTGCCTGAATTCAATACATTGGATACTAATAAAGAAGATAGAGGGCAATTTTGTCTAAGTTCCCCAAATTTATTAAAATACCTTACCATTGTTCTAACATTAAAGGCATGTTAGATAACTTCTATCCATTTACAGAAATTTTCTCCAATCCAAAGGTCACCAAAACTTCTTTTTAAAAGGTCAACTCATATCTAGTCTATCAAAAGCTTTCTCTGTGTCCACAAAATAGAAAGCTGTGGGAATATTTTGTATTTTAGCTGAATTGATAAATTAATTAATTTCTGGGAGTTCCATATTATCTGGTGACCTTTCATAAAGTCAATCTGATCATATCCAATACACCATTTAATTGCTTTGCCAATGCTGAAGATAAAATCATATAACTAGTATTTAATAGGGAGTTAGGTCAATAGGATGCTGTATTGTGGATTTTTTCCTGTTTATGTAATTGAAAAGACTGAAATTGTGTATAAAGTTTTCTAAACTTGCTGGCAATCCTTCCAAGCAGATTTGGCAGAATTCATTTATAAGGCAATCCAGCACTGGCCTCTTATTAGATTGTGATCCTTTTATTCTTGATTTTTAAAATCAATATGAACTTACCTTCTGAATTTTGTTTCATGCTTTCCACACAGCTAGGGTTCCCTGCCTCCATGAGGGGCTTGGAGATTTCCTGAAATTTCAACTGATCTGCAGACTACAAATATCACTTCACCTGGATAAAATGGCTGCTTTGGAAGGTAGATTCTATTGCATTATACCATGTTGAGGTCCCTCCCTCCCCAAATCCTGACCTCTCTGGGATCCTTCCTCAAATTCTCCAGGAATTTCCCAACCTGCAGATGACAACCCTATGTACAGCACCTGCAAGAAAAGTCTGAATGGACTCAGAAAGCTCCATGGGTGGAGGCTTGGGCTTCCCAAGTGAAAACTGCACAGGGAGAGTTATTTTGCTGGTTTTTCTGCTTCATGTGTACAGAGATTTCATGTGGAATTGAAAAATAGGTGAAATACCTACCCCCCCCCCCCTTCATGATTTTGCTTGAGAAAACTGCTTGTGGGAAGGCAGGATCCCTTTCTCCCTCTGTGGTGCTGTTCTGAGCACATTCAGGTTTTTTAAAGCAGTTCTCTGCAGCTGCTATGTGGCCTCAGAAAACACCTGGATGCACATGTATGCAAGTGCAGAAAAGTACCATCTAGTTTGTTTCTGAGTTATGCTTTGTCTCTCAACTTCATTCAGTTTCTTCAATCTTTCTTCTACTTACTGAAATTTACTTTCCTGCACTGATTTCTCACTAGCTTTGCTCTGCCCCCAGGCTTTAGTTTCCCCCCAGCGCAAGTGACTGATTTCCCACCAGCTGCTATGTTGGTGCATTTTGATGTGGGGCTCCTTCCAATTTCCTGCGTGGCATCATGATCCTTAAAAGACAGCACCACAAAGCCACACAGGAACTGGAGGGAGCCCTGTGTCACAATGTGCCCGCAAAGCAACTGGTGGGAAATCAGTCACTTGCGCTGGGGGGAAACTAAAGCCTGGGGGCAGAGCAAAGCTAGTGAGAAATCAGTGCAGGAAAGTAAAGAAAGAGAAGTAAAGAAAGAGAAGCCTGGGGGTGGAGCAACGCTAGTGAGAAATTGGTCTTCATGTTTTAATTATGTTATGCTTGTACATGTTTCTCTTCATTAGTATCCTAAATATTTCATATTAAATTTAATTTTTTGTTCTCACATTTCAGTTTTTTCACAGCCTTGTTGCTTCTTATCTTCATTGCTTCTCTCTAACTTTCTCCATGTTCCCTTTGTCCATCAAATGCTGATCTTCTAATCTAAACAAACCTCCACTTCCGTATGTTATTCTCATCTGCTTGCTCTCTCTTATTGAACTGTCTCTATATAAACATTTAGCGGGCATCTTCTTTGTCCTGCTTTAAGTATATATTTAAAAAAGAGTGAAAATGATATATGGCTGTAATCCTAAGAACACTTCCCTGGGAGTAAGTCTCATTGAATAAGATGTGACTTACTTCTGCATAAACCTACTTAGAATTTCACCCTATGTGTGAGATTTTAGGGTCTGAATAAATAGTTCTCTCACACATTGATGTCTTTGTTGATTTGTCTAGGGTTGCCAACTCTAGGTTGGGAAATTCCTGGACATTTTGGAGTGGAGCCTCAGGAGGGTAGTTTCAGGAGTGGAGGAACTTGACCTGACCTGGATAGCCCAAGCAAGTCTGATTCTGTTAGATCTCAGAAGCTAAGCAGGGTCAACTCTGGCAAGTACTTGGATGGGAGACCTCTTTGAAATACCATATCCAGGAAGCAGGGGCAGGCTATATTCAGCCATCTCTCTGAATATCTTCCAGGCCCCCAATAGGGGTCAGTTACCAGAGGTCACCATGACTTCGAGGTGCACACACACCCACAAGCACATATGCAAACACACAAATATAAAAATACAAAAAAAAAAAAGAGTGGAGGGATTCCAGCAGGTTATAATGCTATAGAGTCCACCTTTCAAAGCATCCTCCCCCACCCCAAGAAACTGATCTCTGTTGTCTGGAGATCAGCTGTAATTCCGGGAGATCTCCAGATCCTTACTGAAGTGGATGGAACCTTAAGCTTTTAACTCCTGCAGGGCAGGTGGGCTAGCAGTTATTGAAGACAGGAAACTTGAAATGAAGATGGGCAAACTGTTCTGGTGAGATGACTTCCAGTTCAGTCACCTACCTTGACTCACTTTCTTCCTTTACTGCCCCACACACTTCCCACTGCCCAGAAAAATGAACCAGGAAGTAAGGCATCAGATTAAATGGCCAAATCAGAAGGTTCCTAGCCATTCCTAAATGTCAGAAATAATTATGTTTTAATGCAGATTGTTTATGGAATTTATGAATAGCCATTGATCCAGTCAGATCTTCATTCCCAGCTGATCAGCTGCATAACCCTAGTTACATAAATAGGCATTTCCTTTTAAAGTTTTAGATGGGAACTTCCTCTAAATTATTATGTATATAAGAAACCCACAGTGTAAGCAGTTCCTAAAAGAACATTGCAGTGGTATCCCAAAGGCTTTCACAGTTCCTTTCCATGTCACCACAAGAGCTGTTTTGGTAATGGGTTACTTCTCAGTCATCTATCACCAGATTTTGCTTTCCTTTCCTTCAAACAGCAAGCCTGGGACTTATTCCATATGTTGATTTTATCTGATTCTAAATCCTGATTTTAAAGTATTGTCTGCCACCAGTGTGCACAATAGGCAGTCCACTACATGCAGTTTATCAGAATATTCCCAAAATTATTGTTCATATTTATGGACTTCATAAATCAATCAGTGTAATATCCAGTCATCCAAATGTAAAGGTTCAGAACCTACGTAGCTTTGATGCATTTTGTGCAAAGACAATAATTCCTAGGCTTTTGAATAGCTAAGACTGTTCTTTTATTGAGCGCTGTGGGCTAGAAAACCTTTCTTTAATTGTTTCTTATGTCAGGTGGTTTCTAAATAGTAGATATACTCCACCTGCCTGGTATGTGTGTGTGTGTGATAACACTTTGGAAAACTGCCAGCAAAGGGAAAAGCAACAAGAATTTTACAAGTGGCTGAGAAAAAGCAATGGGCGTGGAGGTGGCTCCAAGTCCATACTTTTTTTTTTTTTTACAGGGAGAGGAACTACCACTGTCTGCATGAATGTCTCACCTTACACATGTTTAAATATGCAAATGTAAAATATGGTGTACATTTCTGGTATTCTTTCTTCACAAGAAAACTGATCCTGAAATGCTTGCACCTGGATTTTCCTGATGCTAAGGGGTATGGGACAATAGGAAACGCACTATTACCTAAGTATAAAATGCACACAGTTTAAAATCAGCAGCTTTGCCTCTAAATTATCTATCCAACCTAAAATTAAAGGAGGTGGAATTTTCATGTTCCTGCTCCAAACTAGGACATCTCCCCCAGATATTTAAAAGAATTCCAAAAGACATCCCTGGGGTTAATTTCAAGAATTCCAAAAGACATCCCTGGGGTTAATTTCAAGAATACCAAAAAGGCATCTCTGGGGTTAATTTTTTTCCCTTTTGCTCCTCATTTTCCTACAGGAGAGATTTCATGCCAGGCTGAATAAAGTAAATAATATGATATTACAAAAGACTGCAGTACAGTCTATTAGATACCACAGCACTATTACAGAGCATCTGTCAGCACCAATCACCATGACTGATGACTTATCAGAAGTAGACCTGACATTTCCAAATGAGCTGTTTTGATAGAGTTGTCATTTTTTTAAAAAGGCCTTCTTAACATAAAAAAGAAACCCAGATATGAATTGGGATGTAAATGGAAAACAGCTGTCACCTTTGTCTTGCTTATTTGTAGGGTTCCACCTTGGCAACAAGACAACTTGATGTTTTCTAAGTCAAAGGGAAACAAAAGCTTGCAGATATCTCATAGAAAAAGCTTTGCTGGGATATTCTCTGGAATCAGGAAAAACGTAGTAAAGAGAGGTATACTATACAGGCACCTCTCTAAGCCTAAAGCCTTGTTTCACTTTATTTGGAGCCATTTCTTCTTAAAACATATCTAGTTGTGAAGGACACAGAGTAAATATGTAGGACAAAGAAAAACAAAGAATGCAAGCCAGCTGAGCCAGCTGTGATGGACAATTTCTATGAGAAACAGATACAGCAGTAAGGCCACCTGAAATACTGTAGCATTTGAAGTGCCCCCTTCAGCCAATGGCTTAGCGGCCCTGTGGCATAGAGTGGTAAAGCAGCAGTACTGTGGTCTGAACTCTCTGCTCATGACCTGAGTTCGATTCTAGCAGAAGCTGGATTCAGGTAGCCGGCCCGAGGTTGACTCAGCCTTCCATCCTTCCGAGGTCGGTAAAATGAGTACCCAGCTTGCTGGGGGGAAAGTGTAAAAAGACTGGGGAAGGCAATGGAAAACCACCCTGTAAAGAGTCTGCCGTGAAAACGCTGTGAAAGCAACATCACCTCAGAGTTGGAAACGACTGGTGCTTGCACAGGGGACCTTTCCTTTCCTTTTCCTTCCATGCTATTAACATGATTTCCAAGATGAATCAGGCAGGACCAAGTGCTAGCATTCATCAAGGCAGGACATCTTCTGAGGCAAATAAGGGGCTTACTGATGGTGCACTGGTACCATTTTCATTTTGTGTAGCATACCTGAGAAAGCCAGAAACAGTCACTCATACTTCCTGTGGTCTTCCTTGGGACCCCTTTTGTGATGTGAGAGATTACATTCTTCCATTGTCCTCTGTGACAGCCAGTGGACCACACACTAAGGCGAAGGATAATAGTATACTATGGAACTCAGGGGGGATGAAATGGATTACTGGAGTGAATTTGGTGACACGTTTGCGATAAACCCACAAAAACAGCTATGAGATGGTGGTGAAGCCTGCTAAAAAAAGATATTATGTCACCCCCATTGTGTCTGCCAGCTCTCACCTGACTCAGTTATTTAGCAGGAGAAGATGGAGATATCCCGCCCTATACTCTGAATCTCAGCGGTCACAATCTCCTTTACTTTCCCCCCTCCCACAACAGACACCCTGTAAGTTAGATGGGGCTGAAAGAGCTCTTACAGCAGCTGTCCTTTCAAGGACAACTTCTACATGAGCTATGGATGACCTAAGGCCATTCCAGCAGCTGCAAGTGGAGGAGTGGAAAATCAAACCCTGTTCTCCCAGATAAGAGCCCGTGCACTTAACCACTATACTAAACTGGTGTATTTAGGATAATTCAATTTAGGATAATTCAGTCCCTTACATCCCTCTCAGAGAAGATCCAGAATAATAGTAATTTGACCTTAACCTGTGAGACATTTGCAAACTTTTTTTGCAGATCAAGTCTTGTCACTCTGCTGCAACTTCCCAGCCAATGTTGATATAGTGTGTGAACTGGAGGCCCCTTCGTGGTCTTTGGATTCAGTTTTTGACACCTTCGGCCAGCTCTCCCATGCCAGTGTTGATAGGATTTTGGGTGCTTTTAGGCCAACCACCTGCCTCCTTGATCCATGCCCCTCGTAACTGGTGAAAGCCAGCAGCGAAGGGCTACAAGACCCTTTGGAAGATATTATCAATCTGTCCCTGTGATTTTGCACTGTCCAGATCATGCAAGTGACAGTATAACATCCAGATCACACAAAGTGATGGTATCACTTTATTCTGCTCTGGTTAGGCCTCACCTTGAGTACTGTGTTCAGTTTTAGGCACCACAATTTAAAAAGGATATAGACAATCCGGAATATGTCCAGAGGAGGGCAATGAAGATGGTGAGGAGTCTGGAGACCAAGTCCTATGAGGAAAGGCTGAAGGAGCTGGGGATGTTTAGCCTGAAGAGGAGATGACTGAGAGGTGATATGATCCCCATCTTCAAGTACTCGAAGGACTGTCATATTGAGGATGGTGCAGAGTTGTTTTCTGTTGCCCCAGAAGGTCAGACTAGAACCAATGAGTTGAAATTAAATCAAAAGAGTTTTAGATTAAACATTAGGAAGATCTTCCTGACAGTTAGAGTGATTCCTTAATAGAACAGGCTTCCTCAGGAGGTCGGGTGCTCTCCTTCCTTGGAGGTTTTTAAAAAGAGGCTAGATGGCTATCTGACAGCAATGCTGATTCTGTGAATTTAGGCAGATCATGGGAAGGAGGGCAAGGAAGGGTTGCATCAGTGCTTAGTTCTCATGGCCCTTTCCTACATATCTAGGAAAACACTGTTTGCCACTTTGGTTCAGGCAGCAATTTTTTTCTAGACCAGTTTGGCCAGGGATCCTGGAGGTTTTTTGCCATCTTCTGGGCATGGAGCACGGTTACTAGGGTAAGGGGGGGGGGGAGGTATTTTTATATTTTCTGCATTGTGCAGGGGGTTGGCCTAGATGACTATATACCACAAGTTAGGAAAGGCACAAACAGGTATAAGAGAAGGCCTGCATGGTTAAAAAACAAGTAATGGAAGCTGTAAAAGGTAAGGACTCCTTTAAGCGATGGAAAGCTAGTCCAAGTGAGATTAATAAAAGGGAACACAGGTTGTGGCAAATCAAATGCAAGACTGTGATCAGGCAGGCAAAAAGGGACTATGAGGAGCATATTGCAAAAAACATTAAGACCAACAATAAAAATTTCTTCAAATATATTAGAAGCAGGAACCAACCAGGGAGGCAGTGGGGCCCTTGGATGACCAAGGGGTCAAAGGATTACTGAAGGAGGATAGGGAAATGGCTGAGAAGCTGGATGCATTTTTTGCCTCTGTCTTCACTGTGGAAGATGAAAAGTGTTTGCCTGCTCCAGAACCACTTATTTTGGAAGGGGTGTTGAAAGACCTGAGACAGATTGAGGTGACAAGAGAGGAGGTCCTACAACGGATAGACGAATTAAAAACTAATAAGTCACCAGGTCCGGATGGCATACATCCAAGAGTTCTGAAAGAACTCAAAGTTGAACTTGTGGATCTTCTGACAAAAATCTGTAATCTTTCATTGAAATCTGCCTCTGTTCCTGAGGACTGGAAGGTAGCAAATGTCACCCCCATCTTTAAAAAGGGTTCCAGAGGAGATCTGGGAAACTACAGGCCAGTCAGTCTGACTTCAATACTGGGAAAGTTGGTAGAAAGCATTATCAAGGACAGAATGAGTAGGCACATTGATGAACATGAGTTTTTGAGGAAGACTCAGCATGGGTTCTGCAAGGGAAGATCTTGCCTCACTAACCTGTTACATTTCTTTGAGGGGGTGAACAAACATGTGGACAAAGGAGACCCGATAGATATTGTTTACCTTGACTTCCAGAAAGCTTTTGATAAAGTTCCTCATCAAAGGCTCTTTAGTAAACTCGAGAGTCATGGAGTAAAAGGACAGGTCCTCTTGTGGATCAAAAACTGGATAATTAATAGGAAGCAGAGAGTGAGTATAAATGGGCAGTCTTTGCAGTGGAGGACGGTAAGCAGTGGAGTGCCACAGGATTCAGTACTGGGTCCCATGCTCTTTAACTTGTTCATAAATGATTTGGAGTTGAGAGTAAGCAATGAAGAGGCCAAGTTTGCAGATGACACTAAATTGTTCAGGGTGGTGAGCACCAGAGAGGATTGTGAGGCACTCCAAAGGGATCTGTTGAGACTGGGTGAGTGGGCATCAACATGGCAAATGAGGTTCAATGTGGCCAAGTGCAAAGTAATGGACATTGGGGCCAAGAATCCCAGCTACAAATACAAGTTGATGGGGTGTGAACTGGCAGAGACTGACCAAGAGAGAGATCTTGGGGTCGTGGTAGATAACTCACTGAAAATGTCAAGACAGTGTGCGATAAAAAAGGCCAACGCCATGCTAGGAATTATTAGGAAGGGAATTGAAAACAAATCAGCCAGTATCATAATGCCCCTATATAAATCGATGGTGCAGTCTCATTTGGAATACTGTGTGCAATTCTTGTCACCTCAAAAAGGATATTATAGCATTGGAAAAAGTGCAGAAAAGAGCAACTAGAATGATTAAAGGTTTGGAACGCTTTCTTTATGAAGAAAGGTTAAAATGCTTGGGGCTCTTTAGTTTGGAGAAACGTCAACTGCGGGGTAACGTGATAGAGGTTTACAAGATTATGCAAGGGATGGAGAAGATAGAGAAAGAAGTACTTTTCTCCCTTTCTCGCAATACAAGAACTCGTGGGCATTCGATGAAATTGCTGAGCAGTCGGGTTAGAACAGATAAAAGGAGGTACTTCTTCACCCAAAGGGTGATTAACATGTGGAAGTCACTGCCATAGGAGGTGGTAGCAGCTACAAGCATAGACAGCTTCAAGAGGGGGTTAGATAAAAATATGGAGCAGAGGTCCATCAGTGGCTATTAGCCACAGTGTGTGTGTGTGTGTGTGAAATTTTTTGGCCACTGTGTGACACAGAGTGTTGGACTGGATGGGCCATTGGCCTGATCCAAAATGGCTTCTCTTATGTTCTTACCCTGGAGGTCCCTTCCAACTCTATAATTCTAATAGTTGGGTTATGTGAGAGTATCTAATCTTTCTGGAAGCAATCAATCTTTATTATTGCAGTCAATGACTACTACAGTCCGAGCAATCAGGACAAGTCATATCAGGAAATCCATTAAAATTTAACATCTTAGCTTCTAGAAGCACTTTCATGAGAATCTCAGAAATCATATTTTATCTTTTAATTTTTATGTAAGATAAAGAATGAAATATATGTATTTCTGTCTCTGATTTCATTTACATATATGAGTATATTTGTTTAATAGTGATCCCTTCATATTTAATCATTTCAAGAAAGATTAGATTGACTTTAAATAAAAATCTTAAAAGATAACCACGAGTAATCTTTGGCTGTGACACACATTTTTCATTTGACACCTGGAATAAATAAACTTCAGACTTCTCTTCAGTCAGAGGGCTACAACCTATAGAACCTCTGTGGTTTAGTGGTTAATGCATTGCTCTGGAACAAGTAAAGACACCCCTCATTTCCATTAGTCTGTTTTAAAAGGAATACTTCCATTGGGAGGGTCGCCTGTCACACCTGTGAAAAGTATAGGTGCACCACAAATGACATCTGAAAATATACAAGGAATTAGAAGTGTCCCCTGCCTCAGCCTCCCCTTCAAAAGCTGGGGAGATAAGGCACTTGATGGGTGAGATGACTGAGATAAGAAGCAAGGAGAAATCCCCTTCAACGTAGTCTGTTGGGAACAGCCTGACTCCAGAGAGCATCCAGATAATGAAAGACACCTCACCACAATGGGTGGGCTACCCAGCCAGGAATACAGGCATTGTGGATCATTAAGTATGCCATTATAAGGGGTTTCCGCCCCCTTAGTGCAGCAGCTGCAGAATCTGGAAAGAGGATCTACCTGCCTTATAAAGCATCAGATTGACCAGTTACCATCTGGCCCATGATGAAGGCCTATAGTCTACCTAATGCTACCATCCATCTATAAGATACCTACTAGAGCAATTACAGAGAATTAAGAACCGAAACGAAGCTGGACCGCCCATGTAGGAAATTTTATAGCACCATTTTTAAGTCTAAATTATAAATTGTTTTGATTTTATAATTATAAGGTATTGTTATTGTTTGTATTTGACTGTGAGCCGCCCAGAGTCCGCATGGAGTGGATGGCATATAAATTTAAAGTAAATAAAATAAATAAATAAATAAATAAATAAATAGTCAATGATGAAATCCTGTCATCTGGCCAATGTTCTCCTTTCCTTTACCCCACTGGGGTTTCGTTGCCTGCTAAGCACAGGCTCTCAATTCTGAGGACTTTTTACAAGTGACCTGTGGAACTCAGCTAGGATCTATGTTCAGAGGCTTTCCGAGATGCTCTAAATAGGAGATTCACTCACAGTCATACATGTGACTCAGTGCAAGAAGGGTCTAGGTGATAAGAGCCTGAGTACAAAATTAAATAGTAGATATGAAGTTTTTGTTGTTTCCATAGAAACATGTACTACCAAGAAAACAGCATTTTAAAAAAATCTCTCAGTGAATCATTATAAAACACTAAATTGCTCTTCAAGGACTTGGTTATTTTGATTTTCCCCCCAGGAAATAATATGCTAGAAAACTCTAAACAGAAAGGGAACCTTCCTTCAGCAACCCTGTAGGCGGAACCTTTCTTGAAGGGGAAACCTTCACACACAACATGTGGGAGACAATTAAAGAAAAAAAGAAAACAATCTCAGCTGAGAGCTAAATGAAAAGTAAGCAACTGAAATTATTCAACACATTGTTTTCTTTACACGGCTGAACTAGACATAATGCAGAAGATCCCAGGATCTATTGTAATTTTATTTAATTAATCATCATACTTTTGTGTGTCATTAGGTTAATAATGATGAAAGAAGGGGTGTTTGGCTCTTTTTGTCATGCCATTTTTCTGATTTAAATTATCCCTTCCCAAAGCAACTGCTTATCCTTCCAGAAGAAAAATGTAAATGCAGTAAAGATTATAGGACTTCTACTTGAATATGGAAAGGAGTGGGGAACCAGGCCCATGGACTTGAGCAGGCTCAAGCCATGAGAAATGTAACACTATTCCTGGTTGATACTAAATTCAATTGTGTTGAGTTACTGATTCCAGTTTTCTAGAGAAGCAATACAATGTGAACAAAACTTAATTGGATACTGTTTGTTACCTTTTCTGTTCAGCTTTGAGTGATATTTACACTGATTTCCCACACACCAGTCCCACTAACTTCTTAGGATGCAATCCTGATGGACCGCCACCCAAGGAAAGGAAAGGTCTCCTGTGCAAGCACCAGTCATTTCCGATTCTGGGGTGACGTTGCTTTCACAATGTTTTCACGGCAGACTTTTTACAGGGTGGACCCAAACTCTCTCCCAAATCTTCCTTGCAGAATAAGCACATGGAAATATAAGGCTGAGTAGGTGTTTTCCCCACCCCCACTAATGATATCCTTATTCAAAGGGGGGGGGGATGGCCTTAAAATAGAAATGGCAAGGGATGCTAAATTCCATGCATATAAGCCCTGCACACGAGAACTATTTTAATTTCAGTATGTTTCTTCCACCACGTGCCTAGCTTAACTTTCTTCTCACTATATACTGCGCCAGCAGGATTGCTTGAAGAAAATTTGTTTCATACAGGAAGAAATGACTTTGGTTTTACCTTAGGCTTCCCAACCCCCCCCCTCCGCCCTGGCGGGGGACCCCTGAATTTGCAGCCTCCTCCCCCCGCTCTCCAAAAATCCGGAAGGGGGGGAGAACATGCGTGTAGGCATCATGTAGTTGTAGAGCTCCTGATCCGTTTGTAAAATGTGTGCCTTTAAGGCTGCGCAGGAAACAGGAAACTGGAAGGGCTTCATTGGAAAGGGTCAGTAATAGTTTCCATGGAGAACGGCCCCTCCCTTTCTTTTGCTTTCGTTTTCACAACAAGTAGAGTTCTGCAGGAAGATCTAGTAAGTATTTGTGTGTGAGAGAGAGGGAGGGGGCAGGGGATTCCCTGGTTTGGAGGCCCTCCCCCCCTTTAGAAAGCATGTGGGGGGGAGGGAAATGTCTATTGGGCACTCTATTATTCCCTATGGAGAACGATTCCCATAGGGAATAATAGGGAATTGAACCGTGGGTATTGGGGGCTCTGGGGGGGCTATTTTTTGAGGAAGTGGCACCAAATTTTTCGTATAGCATCTAGTGTCTCTCCCCAAAATACCCCCCAAGTTTCAAAACAATTGCACCAGAGGGTCCAATTCTATGAGCCCCAAAAGATGGTGCCCCTATCCTTAATTATTTCCTATGGAAGAAAGGCATTTAAAAAGGTGTGCTGTCCCTTTAAATGTGATGGCCAGAACTCCCTTGGAGTTCAATTATGCTTGTCACACCCTTGTTCCTGGCTCCACCCTCAATGTCTCCTGGCTCCACCCCTAAAGTCTCCTGGCTCCACCCCCAAAGTCCCCAGATTTTTCTTTAATTGGACTTGGCAACCCTATTTTACCTCCATTTGCTGTCAAGTTTTGTTTTTGTATGAGCCCCATGGTGCAGAGTGGTAAAGCTGCAGTACTGCAGCCAGAACCCTCTGCTCATGACCTGAGTTCTATTCCAACGGAAGCTGGTTCAGGTATCCGGCTTGAGGTCGGCTCAGCCTTCCATCCTTCCGAGGTTGGTAAAATGAGTACCCAGCTTGCTGGGGGGAAAGTGTAATGACCGGGGAAGGCAATGGCAAACCACCCCGTGAAAGGTCTGCCATGAAAACGTTGTGAAAGCAACATCACCCCGGAGTCTGAAATGACTGGTGCTTGCACACAGGACCTTTCCTTTTCCTTTGTTTTTGTAAATTTATATACACCCACCCACACCCATGTTAAACAGGCAGGCTGATGCACAATCAGATTCTGTCAGAACAGACTGGGGATTCTGTGGCTGTACAACCCAACAGCTTGCCTACCTGCATTACATATGAACATATGAAGCTGCCTTATACTGAATCAGACCCTGGGTCCATCAAAGTCAGTATTGTCTTCTCAGACTGGCAGTGGCTCTCCAGGGTCTCAAGCTGAGTTTTTTCACACCTATTTGCCTGGACCCTTTTTTTGGAGATGCCAGGGATTGAACCTGGGACCTTCTGCTTCCCAAGCAGATGCTCTACCACTGAGCCACCATCCCTCCCCACTACTATCTTTGGCTTTCAGGACCTCAAAGTTGTTTGACATGTGCAGCTGAAGACTTTATGTCGGCCATGGAGATGCTGCAAAATACTTGGGCCTCAACACATGAGCTAAGTCACATTACACATAATGGTTTTCTGTACTGTAATATAACTAAACTATTTGGTAATGGTATGGGAATGTGGTCATGCAGTAGCAAAACTATTGTATGATAATAATTAGGCATGCAAGAAAAGAATCTGAGGAGCAGATTGCTGAAAGTATCAAGACAAAAAAATTCTTTAAATATATCCAGAACAGGAAATCAGTCAGAGATCAGTTAGGCCTACGGATGAGCAAGGAATAAAAGGATTGCTAAAGGAAGATGGGGAGGTGACAAATGATCTTTTTCTTATGTGTTCACTGTAGAAAGTGTGGGGCATGTACACATGTCACAGCCACTATTTTCAGGAAGGGAGTCTGAAGAACTGAGTCAAATTGAGGTAACAAGAAATGAAGTTCTAGACCTATTAAGAAAATTAAAGAGTCTCCAGATCATGATGGCTTACACTAGAGAGACCTTAGGGAACTCAAATCTGAGGTTGTTGATCTACTAACCCAAATATGTAACATTACTAAATCCAGCCACTATACCAGAAGAATGGAGAGCAGCAAATGCTGGACCAATTTTTTTTAAAAAATGGAACAGAGGCAAATTAGTAGAAACTAATCAAAGAGAATTACTAGCCACATAGAGGAACAAAGCCTGTTGAGGGAAAAATTGGCATGGTTTCTGCAAAAGGAAGTCCTGGCTCATTACCACCCTTTTTGGATTTCTTTGAGTGAACAAACATATAGATAACAGTGACTCGGTAGACATTATATACTTGGTCTTTCAAAAGAAACTCTTTTGCAGCCTAACCTACCCCCACCCCCCGGTTGTTGGGATGACAGAATGAGGAATGGAGAACTATGTATGTCAGCTGGATGGTAGAAGAGATAAAATTACATTAGATAAATAGGTATGCCATACATGGGAAGAAGGGAAAACTAGCTGCCATAGTTAGGCAGTAGTCACTAGTTTGGACAAGTAGCATCTATTTTGATCCTACAATGGAAAAGATTTTCAGGAAGTTTTATTTATATGAATTCTAAAAATCCTTTTTAAAAGTACTGAGTCAACTCAGCACATTATGGAATCACTGGACCATGTTACAAGGTTGCCAACTCTGAGGACAGAGTCTGGAGAGCAGAGGGACCCCAGTGATGTATAATGCCAATAGAGTTCACCTTGCAAAGTGGCCATGTTCTCCAGGAGAAAACTATGCAAGGGGGATTTGGGAGAGAGGGTCCTTTGAATTTGGGTGGCAGACATCTAGGTGACATGCATGGTTCTTCATTCTTCATTCTGTCATCCCAACAACCTTTGGGGGGGGGGTAGATTAGACTGCACTGTGAGTGAATCTACACTGTACAAAATAAAGCATTTTGCAACTGCATTGTTGCTGTTCTTACACACTAAAAATCCAGTTGCAAATTGCATTATTTAGTGTAATGTGAATGCACCCAATGAGTATTTGGATGCACATTTTATAGTTGTTAATGAACTTTTGATTCATGTTGCAATGTATATCTCCACAGTATTTATATGAAGCATATCTAAGATAGCAACCCTAAGGTCTGCCCAGAATCCTACTCAGGCCTATACAATGGGATCTACTCCCAGAAAAGTGTTCTTTAGATTATACTGTGCATGTCTGTAACATATACCCTCTCCTTCTTCCAAACTGGGGACACACCAGTGGAAAATGGGTGAAGAGAATATATATGCAGTTTAGTGGTACCATTATCCAAGTGGGGGCAGGGGATTGTCTGCTTTTGTGGGTTTCTGACTGTTGCTGGCCAGCTGGCCAGTAGGAGGAAAGTCCCCCCACCCCCCAAAAGCAGTGCTGCACATGACAAATTGACGTCACCCAGAAGTGACATCAGCGCATTTGGTGACATGGGGAGGATGCTCTTCTTTTTTTTTTTGGCAAAACTCCATGGTTTGAGGCCGATTTTACCATAGAGTTTTACCCAAAGATCCAGGCAATAAAGGCCACCCCTGAATTTCGGGCTAAAATCAGACTTGGTAAGGGAAATAGGCACTGAGCAAGTTCTGTGCTGTACAGGGTTGGATTTCCCTATTCGTTCTGTTAAGCCACAAATCCAGAAGTGCTCCCTGTATTTAATTTCAGATAACAGAACACAGCATTGCAACTAGTATTTGGACCACCTAAAGTCAAAGGACTGCTTAATTGGTGAGAACTCCAGCAGGGAAATAATTAGCATTCTGAATGTGCAGGAATCATGACTCCACATCACATCATATTAACATTTTCTGATGAGCAATTTCCCAGACTACTGGACAGCATTTCTCTCTGGCCACAGTCTCATTAGGCTCTTTCAGAAGACACTTGGCTAAGTAGACAGGAGTTGGAGAGATTATTAAAAGCTAGGGTAATGACAGTAGCTGCCTCATGGATTTGTATTGTGTTCTGAAGGAGATACATGGTGTCAATAGCATCAACATCATGAAAGGACTGGGTTGTGTATACCCTTGATAATTTTGGCAGATCTGATATGAAGCATATACTGAGTTGTGTTTGCATATGGCCTTTAGCTACCAGTGCACTGTTGTTGTGAAGCAGCTTCTTAATACTTGGCGGTATGACCTAGGTCTCCCACAAACAAGCCTGCACAACAGCAACATCATCTAGCTTTTTATCACAATAGTGTAGAATGCACTTTATCCTCCCTGAGAGAATGCACTCCTAGCTTGTTTAGTGCATTATGCTTGCTCTTAAATGAGGTACCTGTATTGTTAGATGTATTGTGTATTTACCCAAGAAGGCACATAGCCACCACCTGGGGCCATTATAGGGAAAGAAGATAGTGTAGGGGAAGGTTAACCCCCCCTCACCTTGTATCCAGTGAGGCCTTCATCTTAGAGAAATAAAAGCACTAGGAACTGTATGTATGGAGCTCCCAGAAACGCATGTAGCTCCAGTGTCATTAGATATGCAAACCTCCTGCAAAGGGATTGAGTATCTTTATGCCTATACTATATGTGCTGAAAAATCAGGCTTTCTACCCTCCATAGCAAATTCACTCCCATGCTGGTAGATAAAGAATGTGATGTGTTCCTTAAAGGTTTTATGCCTTTGGACCTTATCCTTAACTCTTGTCCAGGCCTCATTTTGGGCAGGAGCTCACAAGAGCCAAGCTCCAGAACCTCTAAATTTTATTGTGCTCTTCCTTTCTTACCGCCTCCCAAACAATACTTGCTTCTGGGCTTCATTGTTCAAACTCCTGTGAGAATTTTGCTGAACTCTAAAATCTGACTAACTTTCTAATATTTTTCCCCACAAAAAGGGGGGAAATAACCAAAACATATAAAGCAGACAGAAATCTTCCTCATGCCACTGTGGCCACCTAGGAGAAAGTAATTTTAAAAATATGATGGGAGTAAGGTTTTATTATGACAATTCTAATTCAAGAAGCATTTTAAGGTAGATGCTGAGCTAATATAATTTAGTACACCTTCTGGTGATGTCAGGGGTGTGTGGCATATGCAAATGAATTGTGCTAATGAGCTCCTGCACCTCTTTTTCTACCAAATGACCCTGGCTCTTGTCCCTCTATACAAGAACATGCAAAATATTACATCCTAGTAGTGCCATTGTAACAAGCAAGGAAACAAGCTTTTTAGCAAACAGACTATTCTATTCTCTACCTCAGATGATGAAATGAAAGTTGGTTGTATGAAAATAACTGTTACCCTAGATTCTGCAAAGTATTGTTCTATATTCAAACTCCTAGCCAGATTGCTCTCTAGAGGGGCAGTGAAATATCAGAGTATTACTTTATCTAATTAATTTATTTATTTATAGAAGCAATCAAAGGGGGAAAAGGACATGGAGGATCATAATAAGGCAGGGTCCTTCCATCCCTAAGGATCTTGGAGCACTTTACAAACATTAATGAATCCACTCAAACAGTGCCCCACGAGGAAAATAAATGCTACTAGAACAACTATATCATTTGGGAAATAGGCAGAGTTGCCACCTGGTTGGCTTATTTGTTTTTGTTTGTTTGTTTGTTTAGGCCTAGTTGTAGATAGTAGGCCATTTCATATTTGCATAAATTGTTTTTTTTTAATTTAATAAGTAAATTACATGATTTTTCATATGTAAATTAGTAGTGACATTAGTGCTCCCCCCTTAGCACTGGTGGTCAAAAAAAGAGGAGGCATTGTTGTGAGTTAAGCTAAGGTCACATGCAGACAATTAAATATGATCAGAAGCACAGCAAACAGAATTGCACCTTGCAAAAGGATTTCTTATAATCAGGATTCAGAAAGCTGAGCCACAAAACTCATAAGATCAGAGCCAGAGAAGAAGTAAAACAGAAAGGGAATCCAGCTCAGGAACAAGGTAAGGACAAGAACACAGCAGAAACCAGACAAGATGGGAATACCTCATGCCATAGTTAGCAATGATATTGCTTAGGCACTTTGGGATAATTGTTCATGAAACCATTGTTTTAAGTGGTGAGATATGAGTACTCCCAGGAATTCTTGGACAATCAACAGAGCCTTTTCATTCCAATGTAATTTCTTGCAAAGGTATTGTTCAATGAAAGAAAGCCATTTCATCAAAAGCAGCCTTATTCTTCAGTGAAAGAAAGCCATTATAGCAGCTCAAGATATATAATTGTATCTTCAAGGTCAGCTTCAATAACTGGGATCTTTATGAAAAGGGTCATCAGTAGGCCTTTTAATTAGTGGTGGGTATTCCATATGCACTTAGAAAAGCACAAAAATTTATGTGGTGTGCTCTCATGCTGAATGGACTGTTACCCTGCCTGATCTCCACATGTTACATTCAATGTTCCCTCTAAGCTGAGTTAGTGTGAGCGAGCTCACAGATTTTTAGCCTCCAGCTCACACATTTTTGTCTTAATTCAGGAATGATGACCCCAGAACACAATAATATATGCAGTAGCTCACAACTTTAATGCCAGTAGCTCACAACCTAAATGCCAGTAGCTCACAAAGCAGAATTTTTGCTCACAAAACTCTGCAGCTTAGAGGGAACATTGGTTACATTATTTATTTAGTTCAATTTGTTAAACCACCCTTCCCTGAGAGCAGGGCTCAGGGTGGCTTACGTCAGAAGGTGAATACAATAAATAATAAAGGTAAAAGCAAGATTTAAAGTATTTAAAACATCAATAATAATACCCTGTCCAAGATGGTGGAAATAATTTCAGTTCCTACCAGTCCCTTGGGGTGAAGAGGATCATAGAATTATAGAGTTGGAAGGAACCTCCAGGGTCATCTAGTCCAACCCCCTTCACTATGCAGGAAACTCACAAACACCTCCCTCTGCACCCCCACAGTGACCCCTACTCCAAGCCCAGAAGATGAGGGTGAAAGGGAAGAAAAACTCTCCAGGATCCCTGGCAAAACTGCTGCCTAGCCCCAAAGTGGTGAATAGCATTTCCCTGACTGTGTAAGAAGGGGCCATGAGAACTAAGCACTGATGCAACCCTTCCTGCCTAATTCACAGAATCAGCTTTGCTGTCAGATGGCCATCTAGCCTCTTTTTAAAAGCCCACAAAGAAGGAGAGCCCACCACCTCCTAAGCCATAATCCTCAATAAGTAGGTCTGTTATTTTGAAGAGACTGGAATGGAATATGCTGGTGAGGGGACAGATGTTTGGTCAGGCCTTTTCATGCTTATGTGTATCCAGTCAGCTAGAATTTTATTAGAGCTTAATGCCTCTCACTCTACTTTTGATACTGAAACCTAAGGGCAGAGTGTTTCTACAACAAGTACATGAAGACATTAAGATATTTCATACATCATGTAGATGAGTTTTGGAAACATCATGATTCCTAGACATGTGTAATTACTAGTGTAATGAGAAGGAGGTGGGGGAAGCCATTCTTTATGCATCTAATATGGAAAACAGTTTGCTGCTGAGTAACAGTGATGTTTCTCTCAACAATTTTAAACCATCATTCACCTGGTGGTTTCAAATTACTTGCAGAAGTGCCTCCCCCTGCTGTTCTTCAAAGGGTAGTGGAGAGGCATATATCTTGTATGAGATATAGGATGAGAAAGTACAGTCCTCTCATTCTTCTCCCCCACACCCAATCAGTGCCTTTGTGTCTCATGCAAAGACATCCTCAGTGTTCTGAGTTCTATTAATACTATGCAGGTAACATGTATAAAACCATCTCATCAGTTCTGCACAATAGTGTTTTGACACCAGACCAGTTCTCTAATGTTATACTTTTACTGGACAAAGCATGGATGGAACCACGGTAATACAGAAGGGAATGCTAGCAGGGCTTTTTTTTAACAGGAATGCACGGGAACAGTTTTGGGTGGCTTCGTGGCCTAATATGCAAATGAATTCCTGTTGGGCTATTTCTACAAAAAATCTCTGTGTGAAACAATGGTGACACTAGGGGGTGCGACCTAATATACAAAAGAGGTTTTTTTTCTACAAAAAAACCCTGTATACTAGAAAGTAATTGGAAGGCACCTGATGCAAAAACCTGTTGAAACTAAGCAAATATTGTTAGTATCTAGATGAGAGACTTTTTGGAAACCTATGTAAGCCACCTTGAGTTCTAAATAAAATAAATAAGAGGAAAGAATGGCAAACCATGAATTCAGTAGACATTGTTTCTATAATACTAAATCTATAATGCTATATTGCCTTCTCATCTCCAAAATGAACACCAAAAGGCTGAATTAAACTGTGTTTATTAACCAGAGCATTTTTTGTAGAAAAAGCCCAGCAGGAATCATGTCCACATTAGGCCAAACACCCTGACTCCAAGTCAGCTGGAACTGCTTTCTTATGTGTTCCTGCTATCCCACCCCCCTCGTTATTAACTAATAGTTGATCTATATGCAGATAGCATTGATCTCTGTGCAGATAGTTTAGGTTACCCTATTGACTAACAGAATCTATCTGCTTATTTATAGCCTGTGTTCCCTACTGAGGCTCAATATGGATAACAAAACTAAAACAATGCAATCACATAGTATGAGGCATCCAGTGAACGATCAAGGTTGCCAGGTCTTCCCTGGCCACTAGTGGGGGGATGGGGATAGGGTAGCCAGCTCCAGGTTTGAAACTCCTGGAGGTTTGGGGTGGAGCCTGGAGAGGACAGGGACCTTTGTGGGGTACAGCGCCATGGAGTTCGTCCTCCAAAGTATCCATTTTCTCCAGGGGAATTGATCTCTCTAGTCTGGAGATGAGCTGTAATTCCTGGGGATCCCCAGGTCCCACCTGGAGGCTGGCACCCCTAAGATTACAAAATTTAGGAACAAGTGGAGGGAAAAGACATAGGATTTCATAAACAGAACTGCAAAAGTAGAAAATATGGCAGTAAGAGGAAGCTAGCACATACAATAAACAGTGGAACAGACTACAAAATGGAGCTGTTCCACCAGGCTTTTGCTTGAGACAGCAGGTGTCTGATGAAAAAAACAACCTCCCCTGCTAAAATAGTCATCTGAAATCACTAGCTGCATAGCTCAGATCAAGCAAATGTTGGAGTTTCAGCGCCACCAGTTCCAGATTAGTGTAATTGTTTTAACCATATTTTAATTTACTACTGTATTTATTATATTGTGGAATGGTACATTATTTGTTGTGATCTGCCCTAAACCCACAAATCCAATAGACAAATAAACAAATAAATAAATACAGCTGTGTTCCCTTTATAGAAGCATCCACCTGAACCACTCCTTTATATTACAGTCTGTGCCATGAACAAACCAACCCTGGTTCCATGTTCAGATTGGTATTTATGCTGGCCCCAGCTTCTTCTGGTCTGTCCACTCAAATGTCATACCAAGAACATCTGACCCTCCCGCCTCATACTGGACTCCAGGATTGCTCAAACTGTAGACCAACCAGGCCTTGAGGGGGTCCCCTCCCCAACCCAGCTGCCTGTTGACATGAGATGTTGGCTTGACCTCTCCTCCTCAAGAGATGCCTAAGGATGCTTTCCAAATGCTCTTACCTTAAGAAAAAATCTTCACTATCCCAGCATGCTCACTTAGAATCAATCCAGTTCTAGAACCATGTCTTGAATAAACCACCCCATGACACAGCAATGTGAAACAGGCAGGGGAAAAGGCTCTTTCAACAGTCAATAATAAAGAAGAAGAGGAGGAGGAGGAGGAAGACAGCATTTGTTGAGTAGTGGGCAGTACATGCATATAAACATGGTTTCTCAGCAAAGATCCACATGGCTAGGACAAGCTGCTCCCTGCATGTCAAAACTCTCACCCTCCTTTTATGGACTGCAGGATGGGCAAAAAAAGCTCCTGTACCCTGGCAGAACAGGAGCCGAGCATATCAATAGGCTGAAGCCTACTCAGAAATGAATCTCATTACAACTCAAGGGATTAGGCTGGATTTTTTTAGCCCCTGAGAGGCAAAACAGAACCTGTTTCAGGGAAAGCACAGCTACCAGAAATTGCCACCAAGTTTTCTAGTCAATTTGCCATCCAGTTTTTAACCCACTGATAGGTTAACAAGTTGTAATAAAAATTATGTTCTCAACATACCTAAAGAATTTCAAGCTTTCATCAGTTTAACCGACAATCAGCTAAAATTTTAGCTGATCATCTGGAGCCAATTTCATCTATGGAGTTGTGATTTAAGGAGACAGTTGCTGAATTTTTTTAAAGGCTATTTTGGTTTTGGGGCATGACTGCAAAGGGGGAAAAAGAGCATGTTGAAGATGATCCTTCCTTTAAAGAATGATTGGTAGCTTTTGTTTACTAAATAGTAATTTATCTCACACACCTTCAATACAGGTAGTTTTTTTTAGAAGTTTGGTAATAACCAATTTACTAAAATTTAATTGATTAATGAGTTTAAAAGCAGATGATTAGACAACTAAAAATTCTTTAATCACTTGACAGCACTAATTTAAAGGTACTTAATGATAGTAACATTTTTTTCTTGCTAAAGTAAATTAAGCATTGTGTAAAAATGTATTGCCCAGATTGAGAGATGTGCATAATTGTTTACAACAATGCCATCAACACCAAGTACCATTTCGAGGGACAACTCCATTTAAAAACCAATTACAACTTCACATTTTAATTTGTGGCTAATGAATGAATTGATTATGTGTACCAATTCATCAATTAGTGCTTTTAGTGCTAGAAAGAATAACATGAATGGCAATTTGAGATGATACAAGAGAAATGGAATGGGAAAATAAATGAGCTTTTATGTTACAAAGCAAACTAAAATATTTACAAAACACCAGCTTCTTCATTGTTTCACTTCATACTCCTGCGCCCCTCACCAACCATGTCCACTTCAAAATATAACTGATCACATATATTCTTTCCATTTTAGGCACATATTAATGTTCTATATTTAGAAAATCAGGTGCACTGAGACAAAAGCATAGAGTGAAAACAACAACCCAGCAATGTCAACTTGTTAGGATGCTTGTGAGTGCAACCAAGTCAACACTGCCAGCCACTACTGTTTAAAGTTTGTGCATCAGGAACTGAAAATTATGAGCTTATATAAACATCATCAGGCATCTCATAAATTATTTGGGGCTTTTTCAGTGCACTCCTAAAAAAGTTATCCCCTTCAAAGCCCATTGCTTTCAATGGATGTACTGTTTCATTCCTTTGTCTCTTTTGCAGTTATGAGTATGAAATGCATAATAATGAATTAAAGTTCTCTCAAAGAAATTTTCCAATGTTCTATGAGTCATAAAAAATAATAGTAATGGGAGCTAGCAGCATATGCTGGAGATGCTCACTTTGTGGGGGGGAAAGACTTAGAAAAGTACATATCGTTATGAAAGCTGATAAAATATTGTTTTCCCCAAAGGCAAACAATAATATCCATTGTGAATGAACACTAAGCAGCTATTCAAGCCATTCATAGCAGAGACAAAAAGGAAGGTGCTTATTGCTTAAGGAAGCTTTCAGATGAGCCTTTATGGATATAAGGAAACAAGAATCCCAGAAGTCTTTTTTAATAAAGTACCAGAAGAAGATAAAGAAGGGGAAAAAATCACAAATTTGTGCTCAGAATGAAAATCTATCAAGGAAATGACATGCAATGATATCATCCAATGCTGGATGTAAGAATTATCAATCCAATTCACCTTTGTAAGGGACCCTTTGTGCCAATGTCTGCAGAGTGTTAACATTAAATGAGGCAGGGAGACCAAAAATAATTAACCAAAGCAATTGGAGTGAATTGGACAGGTCTTCAGCTGCTGCAACCTGCACTGCTAATGAGATTTACAATGCAATTCTTTGCAAAGTTACTCCAGTATGAGCCCACTGAACAGGCTTAGACTCAAATAGCTTTGCATAGGATTGCACAGTTACTCTAGTACAGGGGTGCTGAACTCATTTGCTATGAGGGCTGGATTTGACATGAGACCTTGTCAGGCTGAGCCATGTGTCATAAAATGTAATGAAAGGCAGCAGATATATAAACTTTATAAAGGGCACAAACACAAAGTTTTTTTTACTTAAAATAAAACATGCTTAAAACATTAGCACACTTGCAATATTTTGTTTTACAGACTCTGATAAGTGTCCCCTCTTGCTATGAATTATCAAAAACTGCACACCATGTCTGTGCTGTACCAATCTTGAATATGCTGTTCAAGTGTTGTTCAGGTGTGCAGATCTGTAAGTTGCAAACCTACTTTTGATTTATTGACATTCATTTCAGAAATCTCATGGTCAATGCTTTGAGCCTGAGACCCGGAGGAAAACATGAAACAGCTGGGCATTGTGAGCTTCTGAACGTAAGTTGCTTCATGTGCAGCATGTGAAGATCTTGGGCTATCTGCTTATCTACAAAACTATAGTCTTCTCAAGAAAAATAATTACAACTCCTATGTGCCAGTACAAGAACAGAGAGACAGCTATGTACATACAGTGGCCAGATTTAACCTACTATCTGGGAAGTCTAAGTTCAAGATTTCCATTCAAAGGAAAATGTAAAAGGAAAATCAAGTGAAATTTGCTGGGTAAACCTAGGCTGGACACACAGTAGCAGCCTAATCCTGGCTTGTTCATATGCTTTCCTATTGAGAAAGACTGGAGGGCATGAATATAGTGGAAAAGAAGAGGGGAACCAGTTGCACTCATAACCAGCCCAACAAAACTCTCCCTCTTTGTGTAGCAAAGCAAAAACCTCATACCTTCAATAAAACATTGTTAGTTTTAAAAGTGCTTTCTTTGTATCTCTCCTGATGGTAGGAACTGGGCAAAGGAAGCTCTGGCTCTTTCCTTCCTTCCCCAGGGGACAAGGAGAGGGAGGATCCTCAGCCAATGAAAAGAAGAGAGGCTTGGCTCAGTAGTTCTGCAATGTGATTGATTGAGCCTGGCAAACTTGATCAACACAGCAGAATTATAGAGCCAAGCTCTCCAATTGGCTGAGGCTCCTCCTCCCCCCTCCTCCCTTTTGAAAAAGGGAGAGAGAAGAGGAAAGGAGCAGGAGAGGCTGCTTTGATGGCTGGCTGATTGCAGGGGAGAAACACAAAATAGTGACCAAACAAAGTAGGCAAGGGAGAAGGAAGCGGATGATGGCTACTTGCTGGCGGGCCTGATTAGAGCTGTATGTTTGACACCCCTACTCTAGCAAATCATCTGGTCCTCTAAAAAGGCTCAACTTTAAAGTGGTGTCTTTCCACTAATATGGGCATTATCTACTCCAGGGGTGGCCAATGGTAGCTCTCCAGATGTGTTTTGCCTACAACTCCCATCAGCCCCAGCCAGTATGGCCAATGGCTGGGGCTGATGAGAAGTGTAGGCAAAAAACATCTGGAGAGCTACCGTTGGCCACCCCTGATCTACTCCAATGTAAAAAACAATAGGATGTTTTCATACCTATGCCTTAAAGCAGCAACATTTTGCTTCAGTGGTAACATCAGTAGTAAAGTACTTAAATTCTGTACTGCCTGCCCTCCAGCTGAGAGGGGAGTAAACTGAGTGGCACTTTGGATAGTACAGAAGTGAAAATTGCTGAAGTTACTGCTGGAGTAAACTACAGTTGTTTAAAATGACAGAGTTTATTGAACCTTTCATAATATTCTATACATCCAGTTCACTCCATGTTTCTGACACAATCCCCATCTTCTTCCCAACTCCTATTTTCTACCATACACCTCTAATCCACCCTCTCTGTACTCAGTCAGCTACTGGTCTGCCCTACCTCTAGGGCTTGTCAACTCTGAGTTGGGAAATTTCTGTAGATCTGGGGTGGAGCCTAGGAAGAGTGGGTTTTTGAGAGGAAGGACCTCAACAGGGAGAGCCAGTTTGGTGTAGTAGTTCAGTGTGCAGACTCTAATCTGGGAGAACCAGGCTTGATTCCCCACTCATCCACATGCAGCTGCTAGCATGAACCACAAGTTCTCAGGAGCTGTCCTCTGAGAGCTCTCTCAGTCCCACCTACCTCACAGGATGTCTGGTGTGAGGAGAGGAAGGGAAGGGAGATTATAAATCACTCTGACTCCAAGTGAAGGGAAGGTATAAATCCAGTCCAATCCAATCTCCTCCTCCTCCGCCTCTTCTCCTCACCAACAGTACATGGACATTGCTATTGATTTTCCAGATATAGGTGAAGAGATTGATGCTTCTCAGATAAATGTAGAAGCTGACATGGGTAACTGCTGCATACAGAGCCTATTGTGCAGCTGTTGATCCTATATGAACACAACAGCAGTGGGGACAGGATGTAATTAACATTTCACAAATGAAATCAAAGAAGCTTAAGGATGGTTTGCTGAATCCTCAAAACCTTGATGAATGAAGAACTATGATTATGATTGTTGATCATAGCAGCTGGAAACTCAACCTTCTGAAACCACCTCTATGAGTCATAAAGATATCAGATCCATTCATCATCCATTATCCAGAGTATTCCCAGAGAGGGAACTCAACTCTTCCTCAATTGTGATGATCCCCAAGCTTATTGCGCTAGTAAGGAGACAATGTAGCTTTGATTTAGCAAATGTAGCTTTGATTTAGCAAATTTTAGGAAACTGTGACATCATCCCTCACTGAATACAAGTATACATTTGCTTTGGGAGTGGCAGTCAATAATATATAACATCACTTTGTCCTTCATAGTCAGCACTATTCTCAATATAGGTAGTTCTAGAGACAGCACAGATGAGTGAGTAATTCTACTTGACCAAACCATGCAAATGGGCCAAAATGGATAAGGTGGACAGAGTCATATACTCATCTAAGAAAGAACTGTTGTGCTGGTATTAATTTAATAAATAGAAAAGAAGGAATTAGATTTAGAAGTATAAATAACATCTCCCAGGCTGCTTCAATTGTCTGCAAACTGCCCTAAAGTTTGAGAAAAGGATGTTCCTCGTGCGCAAGAATCATTCATAGAGATAACTAGAAATTCCAAATTAACAACAGGAAGCATTGTGTTTAGCTTTGAAAGCTATGAGTAGATTACATATTTAAAACAGCAATGCTAACCTGCTCTGTTTCTTAGGAATTATTTTGTCACAAACAAAACCATTATATTTCCCCTTTTCCAACCACTGCCTAGTTCTGCTAAGTGTATTGAATCATTTTGCCCCCCCAAGTCAGAATGAAGAGTCGGATGCAATGCATTGGTATAAATAATGGGCCACTTTTTTAATCATCATAATAAACAGCAAGGGCACCCAAACTGCGGCCTGGTCAGGTCTAGGGGTCTCAACATACTGCTCCCCTGCCATTCGTGGGCGAGAGACCCAGCCCCCAGCCGGAGCTGTGTGACACAGCTCCCGCCAGGCCAGTCCAGCAGGGAGGCATGCCCCAGAGGGTCCAACCACTAGATGCATGTCTCAATGGAAGGCACCCTCTAGTCGAGCTGCCAGGACGGTCTACATTCTCCCCACCCCGGGTCACCGAACCCCAAGGTTGATCATGCCAGACCCCTAATTCCCCAAAAGGGGGATGCTTCATAGTCCTCCCCTAGCCGCATAGTACCCTAAACCCCTAAAAACCTGCCAACTAAAGTGACCACCTATTTAAAAGCACCTCCCGACAGCCAAATCCACAATCCACTGCTCTGCTATGTAGAGTAGGCAAAAAACACACCCCAACAACTGCCAATCAGCTGGGGAGTAAAAAATTCCTACTCGGCCCCCCAAAAATGAGGTGACCAGCAACCGCTTACATAACAAACAGGGCGGGCATGAGGGCCGATCTTGTCCGGGACTGAAGCAGGGAGCGGAGGTCTGGCCGTTACAACAGCCTGGCCTTGCCCCCTAAAATACACTCCCAAAGGGGCTGCCGATCCCCTCTTCCTTTCAAGGGAGGCAAAGCCTGCAAACGCAGCCTAGCAGCGTTGCTGCAGGCTGCAAGCATCAAAGTAAAGAGAGTAGCCAAGTTTCTATTCATCCTAGCTAGGAGAAATGTCAGGCAGAAATTCAACTGTGCCTGGAATCTCTCATTTAAACACTAATAAGTTTATTACAAGGCAAGAATGAAGCTATAAGCGCCAGGAATCTCATATTAGTACAAACCACTTTGAAAGGTCTTTTCTCACAAAGTCTATTTGGATATTAATTGGCCTAAAACTGCCAACATAACACAGAAAATCCTGGAGATTTTGCCTGGGAAGGGTGGAGGCTGGGGATGGAATAGAGATCAACAAGGAGATGATACCATAGAGTTCATCTTACAATGCTACCATTTCCTCCAGTGGAACTGATCATTATATTCCAGAGATTGGTCATCACTCCAGGAGAACTCCAGGCCTCATCTAGAGGTTGGAAACGATTAGGGCTGCCTGCTCTTTTCAACCACCCAGTAGGGGGATTTGGGGGGCATTCTGGGGTTGGGCAGGGATATAGTGCAACTTCCCCAACACGATGACATCACCTGGAAGTGACATCATTGCATCGGGGGAAGGGTTTCCCCACTGGCCAGCTGATCCATGGCAGATAGGAGCCCCTGAAACCAGGGGATCCCCCACTGGGACTTGGGGGCTGGCAACCCTAGTAACTCTAGACCCAAGGCAGGAGGTGAATACATTTTCATCAAATCCCAACAGGTTTAGGTTTGAAAAAAAAGGCAGGCCTTAGAAATCTTGGTTCCACTTTCTCACTTTTACCTATTGGATAATACAGTTAGGCTGGAAAATCAGACCAAATTGTTTTGATATCTTCACACTATTTGGTCATAAATATATAAAATCATTAAAAGGTTCTTACCGACTCAAAGGGAATTAAGGGTTTGTTTAACCTTCTTTGATAAAAGGCCAGTTGAAACCAATATGAGCCTACATAATTTGGGCTTTCCCAGAATTAAGTAAATTGGTTCCACTTTTCAGTAGGATGGGCCCTACCTTTAAATGTGCAAAAGCCTTAATCACAGAAGGTTTGAGATAATTGTGCCCAAGACGTTAACCATCATTAAGGCCAAAAATCGAAGATCAGGTGGTGTGACTCAGCTGCTAAATAATCTGTTTCTGTTCATCAACAGCCAATGGAGAGGAAACCAAGAAGTAAATGATTTTGGAAGCAATGAAACCAAATAGTTGCCTTAAGCTGTGGGTGGAATAAAAATCAAAAGAAAGCTGAGTAGATATTACTAAGATAGATCCATAGAACAATGACACCAACTATATATTATACATTCATGTAAAAGAAGAACAATAAATAGGAAACAGCTCCAATCATTATAAGCCTTCTTGAATAATATTTTCATTTTCCTTACAGTTTTGTTGCAGAAACTAAACTGGACCCACTGATGGACCTCCTGATGGCACCTGGGTTTTTTTGGCCACTGTGTGACACAGAGTGTTGGACTGGATGGGTCATTGGCCTGATCCAACATGGCTTCTCTTATGTTCTTATGGAATAGGGATTTTTTTTTTTGGTGTATTGCCCATCACAGATTTGGTAGAAAACACTGTGGACATTGAGGATTTCACTGCTCATGCCAAGATCATGTTTATGTGAGTGGTTCAGACTTCATGACTGCCATGACAACATGGGACTGTCGTGGAGCATTCCAGGCTCTGTGCATCTAGAAGGACATATATTTGATTCAGTGTTCTGTGGGGACACCAAGCATGTATTGGTATTGGGAACATTTCTTTGCCATTGCAATAGACCAAGCATTACTTGGTGATGTTTAGAGACAAGACATTCCTTGAAGTTCCCCTTACTCTGTTTCCTGAATCTCTTGGTGGCGTATGACACCATCACTAATGTTATTCTTATGGGGAAGATGACTGAATTAAGGGCAGGCAGGGTACTGCACTTTAGTGTTTCCATTCCTACCCATTTGTCCACATTCAGAAAATATTGTCGGGGGATTGCTATTCAGACCTAAGGCACTTATGCTATGTAGTCCCACAGAGATTTATCTTTTCCCCATGCTATTTAATACCTATGAAACCACTGGGAAAGGTCTTGTGAAGATGCCAAAATACATAGATGATGCTCACCTGAGTCAGGTAGATCTTTGAAAGTCCTGAACAAATACTTTGAGAAAGTTATGGGATGGATGAGGGCCAAGAGATTAAAGTTTCATCCAGACAAGGCTGAAGGTGCTCTTAATCAACAGGAAAGATGTTCAGGAAATGACAAGTTGGCCCATCCAGCAAGAAATTGCATTCCCCCTGAAAAAGCAGGCTCAGAGTCGGAGTTGGTGCTAGAAAATTCAAATGGCTAGATAACTGTTGTGGGCTGAAACTGCTTTTCCATACAGACCACAGTCATGATTTGACTACATGTAGGAACTGAAAACAACCTACAACTCACACCTGCTTCCTGATATCCCTTAACCAAAGATGCGAGAAACGAAATTAGGAACTTTCTATCTGCAAAGCCTATGCTCTACTACTGAGCCATATTGCCTCCCAAATGGAAGCAGGATGGCTGTGATCAGGCCATATTACAGCAATTTATCCTGACTGCTGCTGTAGTTATGATTATGGTGACCTCCAGAAGCCTGCAGAATTATCCATTAGTTATTCAAAGATGCTTCTTCATAAGGCTTAGGACAGACAGAAGCAATAGAGAGCATTTCCTATAATAGGCTTCTCAATCCCCAGGTCCCAGAGGGGGATCCCCGGGTATTACAGGCTCCCCCCGCCCCCAGCCAGCTGGCCGGTGGAGGAAGCCCCGCCCCCACGTACTTCTAGATCTCAGGCAGATTTAGAAACCTGCAAACAGGTCCCATTTCAAAATGCCTGTGTGTGTGTGTGTGCCTTTAAAGTTGAACAGGAAGCAGGAAGTACTTCATAGGGAAGGGTCAGTAGCAGAAGCTCTTCAGAGGCAGCCCCTTCATTTGTTTTGCTTTCGTTTTGGAGCAAGTAAGTGGGTGGGTATGAGTGTGTGTCTGAGAGAGAGCAGCATAGTTAGGGCTGCCAATCCCCAGGTGGGGGCAGGGGATTCCCCAGTTTGGAGGCCCTCCCCCCCACTTCAAGATCATCAGAAAGCAGGGGGAGGAGAGGGAAATGTCTGCTGGGGACTCTGTTATTCCATATGGGGTATTATTCCCATAGGAAATAATGGAGAATTGATCTGTGGGTATCTGGGGCTCTGGGGGGACTGTTTTTTGAGGTAGGGGCACCAAACTTTCAGAATAGCATCCTGTATCTCTCCCCAAAATATCCTCCATGTTTCAAAAGGATTGGACCAGGGGGTCCAATTCTATGAGCCCCAAAAGAAGGTACCCCTATCCTTCATTATTTCCTATGGAAGGAAGGCATTTAAAAAGGTGTGCTGTCCCTTTAAATGTGATGCCCAGAACTCCCTTGGAGTTCAATTATGCTTGTCACAACCTTGCTCCTGGCTCCACCCCCAATGTCTCCCGGCTCCACCTCCAAAATCAACAGATATTTCATGAATTGGACTTGGCAACCCTATCCTATAAGCAGGAATCGTTTTGTAGAAAAATAGGTGGTGGAGCTCATCCAGGATTGTTATGCAGCTGCACCTACTATTCAATGGACAAGGTAGGAAGGAGGAGGTGGAACTCTCAGAAAGGTTCAGGAGCTGCGCTCCTGTGAGCTCCCACTGAATCCGACGCCTGCCTATAAGCATAGTCCGATACTGAAAGTAGTTTTTAGCAGCTGGAACTTCTTTTGCCACAGAGCTGCAGGAGTAAGAAAAACTTCAGCCACCTAAATGTCCTCTGCCACACTACAGCTCTTGAAGTTCAAGATTCTATGGCATCTACAGTGCAATCCTTAGAATGCTTTCCCAGGAATGGACCTGCTTAGAAAGAACTATCGTCGAGAGAGCAGTCCTAAGCAGGTCTACTCAGAAGGAAGTCCTGTGTTATTTAAATAGGTAATCAGAGGACAGAGTTCTCAGGATTGCTGTCCTAATCACCTCAACTGGGGGTTGGTGTAGGGAGGTGGGGAAAATGGAATGTGGTGTGCTCATTCAGTACGCTCAAACCTGACAAACTTCATGGTACCTCTGCACAACCTAAGTTGATTCTCCAGTCATTAATGCAGTAAAGGAAGAGCAATCCACATAGAGGAGGAACAAGTACTGGCATATAAAAACCTTGCTTGGTCATAAAACTAGAAATCTTTGCAAGTTCTTTAAATTCCCTGGAGCAATGAGAGATGGTACAGTTGTGAATTTTCCAACCCATCTTTCCCCATGGTTCTGTTACCTGCCTTTTTCTGCACCTGCTTTACAGAGCACTAAGGTGTTCTGCTCAGTACAACAGGCAGGGAGAGAAGCAGGTAAGACTGGAGGGAGTGGGTGAAACATAGACCTGTGTGGGTAGCAACAGTTAAGTCAAATACACCTGCAATTTTCACGATGTATGCTACTTGGAACAGGCCTTTAGGGAATTCATGTATGCAGAGATAAATTAAAGGCACAGATTGCCCTGCCCTTTGCATATGCAACAGTTTTGTATTATAGTAGCAACTTCATAAAACTGAGGTCTTTGGGTCGCAGGCCATTTTCCAGCTCCTTTGGAGATAGACAGGAATGTTATCTCTCCTTGCTCTCAGCTGACACTTCTGAACTTACTTGAATATGAATTAATTTGGATTAATTGGCAATCAATTAACCCTCTTTAAAAACCTTAGCAGAGATGTTTGGCTGCTACACCAGGGACACCCAGAGCTAACATGAACTAAAGAGATAACTTTGTAGTTTAATTTACACACACAGAGACACACTTCAATGAACATAAGGGAAAGAAATGAAGCTCAATTAGCACGAACTGTTTTCAGTTATATCATAGCTACTATCCTGAAATAAGCCCAAAGCCAGTGTTGCTGCACTTGTAAGATATTGGTAATCAGTCTAGAACATGGGATTACCACATTCTGTCCCCATGCCAGTAAACTGAGCACTGGTTGTACTTCTACCCCCATATTGCTATGTCAGTGTATGTATGACATACAGAATCATACCTTATAACCAGGGCTTTTTTTGAGCAGGAACGCACAGGAATGCAGTTCCGGCTGGCTTGGCATCAGGGTGTGTGTCCTAATATGCAAATAAATTCATGCAGGGCTTTTTCAACTAAAAAGCCCTATGTGAAACAGTGGTGACATCAGGGAGTGTGGTCTAATATGCAAATAAGTTCCTGCTGGGCTTTTTCTACCAAAAAAGCCCGGCTTATAACTCATTCCCTGCTTTGATTGGTAGCTGCTCTCACAAAAGGTGTTTCCTTTTACTTCTGAGATGCCACACAGAAGTTACATCATCACGCCAGGGACATTGCACAGTGATGCGCTGGTATTTTGGTCAAATACTATGTGACATCATAACACATGGGACATTGTACTGGGTCATGGCTATTGGGGGTGGGGCTTCCCCCTTTCAGCCTGGTGGCTAGCAGTGAAATTGGGAGATCCCCCACTCCCAGCTGGGATCTGGCAACCCTACAGCCAACTGCCCATTGGACCTAGGACTTGCCACTCCCATAGTGCCATCCCCCAGGATAGCGAGAATGGGTGGTGCAAGAGATGTCTTTTAAAAGATGCACCATGGAAGAACAAGGGAGGAAGGGATAGACTTCACATAAGACAGTGAGAGAATGTGCTGGTGAGAAGAGGGTACTCATTTTTAAAGGTTCTTCTCACAGGGAAAGTCCTACTGAAGGAAACCTGGAGAAGGAGACAGCCCTGGACTTCAGTCCAATGCCAGAGTCTGACACTTTCCTCCACCCACAAGGACTTTATTTTTAAAAAAAGCATTGGAGCACTGTTAAACAGATTAGCATCTGTCTTGTCTCATTGGCCTAGCAGTGTACTCTATGCTTAGGGCTGCAGTCCCAGAACCCAGTCTTACATATGTGCACTTAGAAATAAGTTATATTGGGCTGGATTCTACAAAACACAACCAGAAGGTGCAGATTTGGATCTTCAGCCACCCACTATCACCCCCTAAGTGCTGGCCCTACACTGTCTGGCACCCTAGGCAAGGCTAACTTCTGCCCCCCCCTTGCACTGATAACATCACTGAGTCACATGGGGAGTGCCCAGTTTGATGCCCCCTGAAGGCCATTGCCCTAGGCAATCACCTAGTTTTCCTAGTGGCAGGGCCAGCCCTGCCTAAGACATCTGAAAAGTTGATGATGGAATGAAAGAACCTCATGAACAAATTCAATAGAACATGGAGAACTGCATTAAGGATGTTGATCAGGAAAAATCAGTCCTATTTGCTTGAAGGAAATCCAGAATTCACAGAATTCCATGATGTTTCAGTTCTAAATAAGCCTACCAGGACACATGTTGCCTGATCCTATACAAGTTGATTCAAAATTAAGACTCACTGAATTCAGTGGAATTTATTTCCAGGTTAGCCTAACTACAACTGCAGCTCTAGACTGATTTTGCTGTTCTGGATGTTTTAACGCTGTTTATAATAGTTTGGATGCAAAACACACTGTTGTTACATCAAGCTTGTTACAGCAAATTGAAGTCTTGCTGCTTTCATTGGGACTTCATTGCCACTACCTTTACCTGTATTTCAGGGCAATGGCTTTATTTTTTAAATTATGCAACAATTTTATACAATAGATGTCGTACAAATAATGAAGACTGAATAACAGTCTTGTTTTTTCAAGTTTTCAAATCCTTTTGACCAGGTTAACTAGTGGCTAGAGCAGGGGTATCAAACTAATTGCCATGAGGGTTGGATTTGACATAAATGAGACCTTGTTGGGCTGGGTCATTTGTGTCATAAAATGTAATGCCAGGTGGCAGAGATATAAACTTTACAAAGGACACGAACAAACATAACTAAAGATTTTTTTGTACTTAAAATCTCTCTCGGCTTGGCTTCGCGAACCAAGATTTAAGAAGGGTGCAATAGTCCACGTCTGCTGCAGGCTCGCTGACAAGACCAATGCGGGACAGGCAGGTGGCTGACAAGACCAATGCGGGACAGGCAGGTCCGGCCACAGTGGCTGCAGGGAAAAGTCTGATTTAGGGTTGGTGCTGTAGCAGTGCGATTCTTCCTCAATCTCCTTTTGTCCTCAAGACCAGCTATGCGTGCGTTCTCAAAAGAAGAGACAGCCTGGTGGATGGTGTGCCTCCATGCTTTGCGATCTGAGGCTAGGTCAGACCACTGGTGATGGTTGATGCGACAGGTGCCAAGGGATTTCTTCAAGGAGTCCTTGTACCTCTTCTTTGGTGCCCCTCTATTTCGATGGCCGGTGGAGAGTTCGCCATACAGGGCAATCTTGGGAAGGCGGTGGTTTTCCATCCTAGAAATATGCCCTGCCCAGTGCAGCTGCATCTTCAACAGCAGTGCCTCGATGCTGGTAACCTCTGCCCGCTTGAGAACTTCAGTGTTGGTTACAAAGTCACTCCAGTGGATGTTGAGGATGGTGCGAAGGCAGCGCTGATGAAAGCGCTCAAGGAGTCGCAGGTGATGACAGTATAAAACCCATGATTCGGAGCCGTAGATGAGGGTTGTCATCACAACCGCTTTGTAAACATTGATCTTTGTGCCTTTTTTCAGATGCTTGTTGCTCCACACTCTTTTGTGCAGTCGGCCAAAGGCACGGTTTGCCTTTGCCAGCCTGTTGTCGATCTCCTTGTCGATCTTAGCATCTGAGGAGATGATGCACCCCAGGTAGCTGAACTGCTGGACTGTCTTCAGAACTGATTCACCCACAGTGAAATAAAAACACGCTTAAAACACTACCACTCTTGCAGTATTTTGTTTATTTAACAATCTCTGATAACTGACACCTCTTTCTCTGAATTACTGCATCAAAATGTCTGTGCCGTAGCAATCTTGAGTATGCTGTTCATGTGTTGATTTGTAAGCTGCAAACCTACCTTTGATTTGTTGTCATTCATTACAGAAATCTCATGGTCAATGCTCTGAGTCTAGAAGGACCGAAGGGAAAACATGAAATGACTGGGCATTGGAAGCTTTTTTACATAAATTGCTTAGTGTGCTGGTCAAGAACATGTGAAAGCATTATGACACAGAGTGAGGGCTATGTGTTTGACTACAAAACTTTAGTCTTCCCAGAAAAATAACTGCAACTCCCATGAGGCGGTGCAAGAATAGAGAGACAGCCATGTATAGTGGTCAGAATCAGCCTGCTATCTAGGAAGTCTAAATTCATAATCCCCAGTCTACAAAGGAAATGTGCTGGGTGAACTTGGTTTGGACACGTACTTTCAGTCTAATCCACTTTACTGACTTGTTGTTATTCCTCATCTAAATATTTCACATTGCTTTCTTACTGAGAGAGACTGCATCATGAGAACATAAATATAGTTCAAAAGAGGAGGGGAACCCAGTTGCACCCAGGAGAGCCACAGCATAGTGAGCCCAACAACCCACACATATACACACACACTATAGCAAGACACACAAAAGCTCATACCTTGAATGAATTTTGCTGGTCTTAAAGGTGTTTTGTATTTCTCCCATGTGATTGAGACAGCTGAGCAATGGGGAGAAAGGGGAGGAGCCTCAGCCAACGGAAGGGAAGAAAGGCTTCCTTTTGTCTCCAGTGCGATTGAGGGAACCTGGCCAGAAAACAAGCTCTGGCTCATTCCCTCCCTCCCCCTGGAAGGAGGAGGGGGAGGAGCCTCAGCCAATGCAGAGAACAGAGGCTTGCTTATCTATCTCTCCTGTATGATTGAGAGAGTCTGCCAAAGCAAGCTGTGATGCAGCAGTAGTACAACTGGAGAAGGAAGCAGGAGAGGCAGTTGCTCAAGGGATGCCCTGCGGGGATAGATGCCCTGCAGGGAGGGATGGGGCCCATGGGCTGCATGTTTGCTACCCCTAGGCTAGAGTGTTGGCTATGTATTTGAAATTCTGGTTGGTAATAATTAGGACTTCAGACAAGTCATTATGTCTTAGGAAAATTGGGATTACTGTATGATTACTATAAAGCAAGGATTCTCTGTCTTTTTGAGGATGTGAGAATTTTGCAAATTTGGGAGGAGGTGATGACTGTCATCCCAAAATGGCTGACACAGGAGGCAGAGTCACACCGCAAATGGCTACCACAGGAAGCCAGTCAAACATGATATCTCTGTTCTCACTTTGCAAATGAATAACAAAAGGGACAATAAAAAGAATGAAAGCCTGAAGGTGCAATGGACTCACATACTGACTAAGCAGAGCCCAGATCCTTACCAATTTTCCTGATTCTCCACTGGTTGCCACAGCTATTGCAGCCATTGAAAACCCTTTCATTTGAATGAGAGCAGCTAAAAACAAGGATTGCCTTATAACGGCTCCACCTACCCTTCTGAAAAGCTTGTCAGGCACCATGGCACCCACAGGCACCATGTTGAAGAACCTTGCTATATAGCAATGATGGTGCAGGATATGTGGATTCAGCTTCAGCATCACAGTATGAGAACAATAATTACCTGACCTACAGGGATGTTGTGAAAATAAAGGCTGAAAACCATTTTACACACTAAAAATGCTACAGATGCATAGTACAAGTCTCTCACATATTCTGATTCCTTGCTGGTTTGCAAAAGTTCCAAATGCTTCTAGCTCTGTTCAGCCCCATTTGCAGCACCATAACAGAATGTCCAACAGATATTGCACTGGAGGGTTAGTTGGTATTCAATGTCTAAGAAGTGCCTTCTTCAATCTAAATTAAATCCCACACTGAAAGGCAATTTAGCGTGAGACCATGAGTTCATTAGAAACCCTAGCTGAATCCAAAAGGTGTTGGAGGAGCGGGGGGGGGGGGGGTGGATTCACACACAGATGGTGAGTCAAAGTTAGAGAGGGGGAAAATCATCATATTAGGGAGATGAAGATTAAGTGACAATACATCCTCCCTCCCCCAGCTGAAAGGACTTGCAGCCAGAACTAACAAACTGTGACAAAGTGGAGTGTGCTGACACCAGCAGTCAATTCCCTTAAATAAAACTTTTATTGGAAATGAAGTTTGAAAACAAGCAGGCTACAATAGGAATTAATAGTGATTCTCCCCAGCTGGGCTCCTCTTTCTCAGGGTTTCCTGAGAAAGGGAGTCGTCACAAATGCTTTGGAGTGCAAAATTTTGCAACTACTATTACTGAAGCTGGTGACCATAGCAGGGGTGCGGAGGGGAGAAAGAGTGAAATGGAACCATTTAGCCTTCATTAGTCCAAATTAAATTCAGAAGTGAGGTGACAATTATAATTTGTGACCAGCTAATTGTCTCCCCCAGAAGCTGATTGTTTTGTAGATTTGGAAAATTAATTGTTCACAATCCCAGGTGTATTGGCTTTGAAGCCTACTGAGGAAATTAGAGTTGTCTGAGCTAGGAATCTAAACCTTCCATCTATAAATTAAAGGTCTTTAAGCGCAAAAGGGAATTGCCATCCATAACAGGCGATTGCAAATACATGTTTTCTGGGATCTGGCTGGGAGCAGAGAGGAAACATTTATTTTGTGAACGATAGGAAGCAGAAAATCCAGTCACATGATTGTTGGCACAAAGCAGTAAAAAAATCCATAGTGCAATGCAGAAATAACCCGGCTGCTATCCTCTCATTGTGTAACAAATTCTATAACTTTGCAATTCCTAGCTGTACCACTCATCAGTCATTATATTGAAGTAATCAAGATAGCCTGGGTTGTAAATGCTGAATAGATGGGGGGGGGGAAGGTGAGGACAGCTTTGTTACTATAGATCAGGGATGGCCAACGGTAGCTCTCCAGATGTTTTTGCCTACAACTCCCATCAGCCCCAGCCAGCATGACCAATGGCTGGGGCTGATGGGAGTTGTAGGCAAAAACATCTGGAGAGCTACTGTTGGCCACCTCTGCTATAGATACATCAGCGGAGTTCACTGGTCTGTTTGTTAAAGGTTTAGGCATTCCCCAGTGTATTTTTCCATATTTTCCCAGACTGATTTAATTTTCATGTTGTGATGTGGTGAAATCCTCAATTATTAATCTTTCCTGTTTGTTTGATGAGGTTTCTAATGAAAGCACAGAGAGAGAGAGCAGGCTACTATATTAACTGAGTCTCCTTTCCCTAACATTGTTTATTTTGATTTTGCTACAAGGGCTTAATAGGGATGCCAGTCTCCAGATGGGACCTTGGGATCCCTAGTCAATTACAGCTCTTCTCTAGACTACAGAAATCAGTCCCCCTGGAGAAAATGGCTGCTTTGGAAGGTGGACTCTATGGCATTGTACAGCACTAAGTTCCCTGTTCTCTCCAGATCTCCAGGATTTTCCCAACCTGGATCTGGCAACCCTACCCCCCCCCCATCCCCACCTGGGGCAAGGAGGGACCTGGCACTCCTATGCCAACATGTAAAATCATCATGTGAAGATTTTACCACATTGGGTAATGCCAGGAGATCTGTCCACAAAGACTCTGGCACAGATGCTAATGCCCTGCTTGAGAATTCTCAGGGATTCTTTCTGATTCCAAATGTCCATTTTATTCTGATCAGAAATATCAGGATAACATCAGACCAGCCTAGAAGATTCTACCAATTAGGAGAGTCCTTTAGGGTTGCCAGGTCCAACTCAGGAAATATCTGGGGACTTTGGGGGTGGAGCCAGGAGCAAGGTTGTGACAAGCATGACTGAACTCCAAAGGGAGTTCTGGCCATCACATTTAAAGGGACAGCACTCCTGTTAAATGCCTTCTCTTCACTGGAAATAATGATGGATAGGAGCACCTACTTCTGGGGCTCATGGAATTGGACTCCCTAGTCATATCTTTTTGAAACTTGGCAGGTTTTTTGAGGAGAGGAACCAGATACTATGTTGAAAAGTTAGTGCTGCCATCTCAAAAAACACCTTGCGGGGGTTGTGCCTCCAAATTTAGGGGATCCCCTGTCCCCAATTGGAGATTGGCACCCCTAAACTCCTTCCAGATTTTCATTTTTGCTACATGGACTGAAAAATGAATAGTTTTATGTACCAGCTCTCAGTGCTCTTACTAATACTACATTTACCGCCTCAGGTTTTAAACAACTATTCAGAGAAGTAGACACAACATGACTGACAACCTTAGCTTCTTCCTTCAGTAGCAGAAAGGAGAAAAAAAGTGAGATGCATGAACTCCAGAAAAGGTTCTGGACCTATGCTGCTAGATTCAGGTCTTGGATTTAGATCCAACCTTTGACCTCTTCCTGGTCACTTCTGTGTTTTTCCATAAAGTGTTAATATGCAAGAAGACCAGTGAGCACCCTTGTGTTAGCCTACATAAAACAATGTGGAGGGCCAATTCTTAATCTTTATGGGTTTTTTTCTTTTTTGGGGGGTGGAGATATTTTACTAAAATTCCAAGACTATTTCTTAAAGACCATTATCACTTTTCTGAACAGGATAGGCAGAACTTGCCAAACGTTTTAGTTCATTTATTCTTTATTTGATGCCAAAGTTTTTATATCAGTTATTTTTCCTGCTATATGTATTTTAGTATTTGATTGCAGCAGCACTTATTACTATTATTTTTGTTCACAATGATTGCTGTTATTAAAATTTTGATTGATTTTCATTGTGTAATTTAATGAGTACACCTTCTTGAGAGCATTAGATGTAAGGGAGGATAAAAGAAGTAAAATAAAACACACTTCTTACCTCACGGTTGCCAGCCTCCAGGTGGGACCTGGAGATCTCTCGCTTTTACAACTGATCTCCAGCTGGCAGAGATCAACTTCTCTGGAGAAAATGGCTGCTTTGAAAGGAGGATTCTATAGCATTCTGTACTGCTGAGGTCCCTCCCCTCTCCAAACCCCACCCTCTCCTGGATCCACCCCCAAAGTCTCAGGTATTTTCCAATACAGACCTAGCAACTCTATCTTAGCTATATCTATCTTTGATCCTCCTCCAGCTAATGTCTCTTAGGGTCTGTTGTCAAATGATTTTGCTCCTCTCTACAGCAGTGTCTCATTATCTGAGGTTATTTTTGCCTCAACTATCTACTTAATTCACCAGAAGAGTGGTGTGTTATTGAAACTGAAACTATTTCCTAGCACATCAAGGTCTTTTTATGGTAAAATAATGCTGAATTTTGACTGTAATTAGCACTTACGCTTCCACCCAGTATGTGGCAGTCTTTCCCCTGTATGCTAACTACCACTTCACCACAGTTTTTATCCAATAGCTTTGGGATATAGTATTGACAGTTTTTCTGCCTTCCAATTTTTTGTGCATATGAGTTGTTGCAACTTAGTTTTCAGGCAGAAGAAACAGGCAAGTATTACTATTTTTTAATCATAACTGCTGCTGCTATCCGGGGATCAGTCTTTCCCTTAGGGGGAAGAACCTCAGCAGGACTAGTTCTCCCCTGACATATTTCATTAGTGAAACAGTTATTGGGAAATTATTTTCCTTTGGGTTCTTTCATGAGAGATACCTGGCTTGAAAAATAACTGTGATAGAAGGGCTACACAGACTCCAGAAATCTAGAGAGAAAGCATTATACTCTATGGGGATCAGTCAAGCTCTGCTGCTATGGCATTTAAGTGGCCCCACTGGTTTTTACTGCTGCTGGTCTTGATTCTATGAATATCTGGCAATGCTGTTTGAGCAGTCCTATGGGTGTTTACTATACAGAATGAAAACCAAAACACCATAAATTACTCTTACCATCACAAATAGCAAGATGGAATGGGGGAAATGATAGCTCCAGGCTGCTCTCCAAACCCCTGAAATGGGAAAAGAACTTGTAAATTCTGCCATGAACCAGGTTGCATAGGTAAGGGTTACCAACCACCAGGTGGGACCTGGAGATCTCCTGGACTTACAACTGATTTCCAAACAACAGAAATCTGTCCCGCTGGAGAAAATGGTTGCTTTGGAGACTGAGGCCACTCCCTTACCCAAAATCTGCCCTCCCCCAAATCTTCAGGAATTTACCAACCCGGTGCTGGCATCCCTGTGTAAGAGACTTCATAGTGAGACTGCTACCCAAATAAATATTCTATCCTAGATACATTATGTGTCACAGGATAGAAATCTCTGTGCAGCACAAAGATGCCAGCACAAACCACCAGAAAATAACTCAAGAACTGTGAATAAGGTGTGGAATGATCTATGGTTATCTCTAACTCGCATGCATTCACATCTTAATACTGCTTTGCATTTGAATATAATCTCTCTAGCCATTTCTTCCTTTGTCAAGATCCCATGCATTTCTCTCTTCTGGAATATCTATTCATTCAGAGTCTATTGGCTGAAATGCTAAGTACCTTATGGTCTCTCTTTGGTGCAGCTGCATGCCACCTTTCTGCCTTTGCATTCAAGAATGGTTACAATTCAGAATACTTGCCTACTATATAGTAGGACACAAATGAAAAAGGGATAGAAGGGGGAAAATAAGCAAACCCAAGTCCAAACTCAGATAACATACATTATTGATGAGTTACAGCCCCCCAGAATAAGATTCACTATGGCCTGAAATGGGCTAGATATAAGGTAGTTCTTAGCTATGGAATGCTTTAAGCAATCTTCCTCCTTGAATAATTCACCTTCATTGGTTCTGGATTTAGAGTAGCTCATGATCCAGAAAGCAGTTCATGACATTCATGAATAGGGGCAAAGGAAGGGGGAAATGATGGGAGTAGATGATAATGAAGGTGAACCACTGGATGCATGGGTGGTGCCAACGAAAATGATTTGGATTCTGGGACCATGGACTACGTTTGCTGGATGACAGTCTACTAGTATGTGATGGACTTTACCTGTCAAGGTCAGAGAAGAATGTGTTTGGCAGAAATCAGGGGAGATTCATCAAGAGGACTTTAAATGGACCCCACAAGGGGAAGGAGACAACCAACATAGGGATTTAAATGAAGGACAGCAAACAACAGAGGCCCATCTGGGATGGCTGGGTCTAACGGAGCCAAAGGTGTGAGGCTTCAGGTGTCTATGTACCAATGTCCAAAGTTGGCCAGTGAGAAACAACAGCTAGAGCTTCTAATACAGGTAGAGGGATATGATTTTGTAAGCATTACATAGACATGATGGGATGGTTCCCATGACTAGAATGTAGCAGCAGATGAATATGAGTTGTGCAGGAAAAACCGAAAAGGTCAAAGAAGAGGCAGAGGGGTGCTGTATGTAATGAGAGGGTTTGATTGTCAGGAAACATTGGAGGAGGAGGTGATAGCACAGTGGTAACTGTCTGGGTGAGGATAAGGGAAGGAAGGGCAAACAGTATTGTGGTAGGAGTCTGCTACAGACCTCCCGACCAGGATGAGGAGGTGGATGCTGCCCTCCTTGAACAGTTTGACAGGGTATCCAAACAACATGACCTGGTAGTTATGGGTGACTTCAACTTCCCTGATGTGTGCTGGAAGACAAACCCACAAAGCATGCACAGTCACACACAATCCTAAGTCCTGACCTGTCTGGCTGACAACTTCCTTCATCAAATGGTGAAGGAAGCTAGGAGGGGTTTAGTCATACTCAGTTTAATAATGACCAGCAGGCAAGAGATGGTAGATGGAGTGAAAGTGGTGGGGATCTTAAGGGAAAGAGACCCAAGAGTACTCAAAGAACTTTCTGGAGAGCTTGCAAAGCCTTTGTCCATCATCTTACAGATCACTTGGAGTCAGTATGTATCAGTATGATGTTACACTGGCTTTGCTAAGGGAATCTTACTTATGCTCTTAGGACCTAAAATGAAAGGTATATATATTGGCAATATTACTATTTCCAGTATATGTAATTGCTGCTGACATAAGGCCGGGTACATTTGTGGCCTCTCAATTTGTTTTTTGGTTTTTTTTTTTAAGGGGGGGTTTCATTCATTTCCAGATTGGAACATTCCATTTTAGGTCCTATATTATGTATTGCCTTACAAATGTAACAGGGACTTTGTTGTATGTTGTAATTTGCACTATTTAACCTCTGAAGAGCCCCTATGAAGTTTTTATATGTCTTTGTAATAAACATATGTACTTTTGTCTTTATCTATTGCTGTTTGTGTGAACAAGATCTTGGAGTAAGCAAGGACCATAAATTAAATACGTGTGATGCAGCAACAAAAAAGTCTAATGAAATCTTGGGATGTATCAACAGAGCCATGAAATCCAAATCACAAGATGTCCTAGTCCCTCTGGACATTGCTTTGGAGCTTTCTGAGCAGTTCTGGAGGCCTCATTTCAAAAAAGATGTGGACAGAATGGAGCAGGTGCAGAGGACAGCAAGGATGATCAGGGGCCTGGAAACCAAGCCCTATGAGGAAAGGACCTGGGAATGTTCAATCTGGAGAAGAGGAGGCTAAGGGGGGACATGATTGTTCTCTAAGTATTTGAAGGGCTATCACTTAGAGGGGGGCAGGGAGCTGTTCCTGTTGGTAGCAGAGGATAGGACTTGCAATAATGGGTTTTTTATTTATTTATTTATTTTACTTTCGACTTATATCCCGCCCTCTCCGCAAGCGGACTCAGGGTGGCTTACAACATCATGTCAATACAATTAAACCAATAAAACATATAAAACCATAATTTACATTTTCGATTTTTAAAACCAATTCTATGGTGCTGCATCAGTACAATATAGGTGGCATTGAATTTTCGAACAGTGATCACCAGCATTCTATATGATGTTTGATGGCAGCCCTCTTTCAGTTAAGCATCAAAGGCCTGCTTAAACAATTCGGTCTTACAGGCCCTGCAAAACGCAGACAGATCCTGCAGGGCCCTTATGGCCTCCGGAAGGGTGTTCCAAAGTTCTGGTGCTGCCACCGAAAAAGCCCTAGATCTTGTCACACATAACCTGGCTTCTTTTGGTCCGGGGGCGGACAGTAAGTTTTTTGCCCCTGAACGCAGTGCTCTCTGGGGGATATATGGAGAAAGGCGGTCCTGTAGATAGGCAAGTCCCTGACCATAAAGGGCTTTAAAGGTCAATACCAACACCTTGAAGCGAACTCGGAACACAACAGGTAGCCAGTGCAGCTCTTTCAGCACTGGCTGAATGTGCTCCCATTGTGGCAGCCTCATTAACAGCCGTGCCGCAGCATTCTGCACTAGCTGTAGTCTCCGGGTTAGCGTCAAGGGTAGCCCCATGTAGAGAGTATTACAGTGATCTATTCTTGAGGTGACCATAGCATGGATTACCGTCACTAAATCGTTGTGCTCCAGGAAAGGAGCCAGCTGCCGCACCCGCCGAAGATGAAAAAAAGGCAGATCTAGCAGTGGCTGCTACCTGGGCCTCCATTGTAAGGGGGGACTCAAGGAGCACGCCTAAGCTCTTGACTTTAGGGGCCGGTATTAGTGGCACCCTGTCAAGAGTTGGCAGATGGATCTCTCCCCTTGGACCACCCCGACTCAGATAGAGAACCTCCGTCTTCGTCGGATTCAGTTTCAGCCGACTCAGTATGAGCCAAGATGCCACGGCTTGTAGAGCCAGGTCTAGATTTTCCGGGGTACAGTCAGACTGGCCACCCATCAATAGATACAGCTGGGTGTTGTCCGCATATTGATGACAACCCAGTCCATACCTCCTGACAATCTGGGCAAGGGGGTGCATGTAGATATTAAATAGCACCAGGGATAGGACCGCTCCCTGTGGCACCCCACAGCTAAGAGAGTGCCTCTGGGATGCTTCCTCCCCTATCACCACCCTTTGTCCCCGATCTTGGAGAAAAGAGGTCAGCCACTGTAAGGCAGATCCCTGGATCCCCACATCAGCAAGGCGGCTAGTCAGTAGCTGATGGTCAAAAGTATCAAAAGCGGCTGACAGATCTAATAACAACAGCACCGCTGAGCCGCCCCGATCCAGATGTCGCATGAGGTCATATATGAGAGTGACCAGAACCGTCTCCATCCCGTGACCTGGCCGAAAGCTGGACTGGAATGGACCAGAAGACGCGCTTGGTGCCCCAAGTTCTTCTACTGCATCAATTATAGCGGGTAAGTTGCGTCGGAGCGATGAGACCTTATCTGCGAAAAAACTCGCAAAAGCCTCACAGCCTATTTCCAATTCTCTAATATTTTGTTTGCCCTGCGGCAAATTTGTTAATGACCGAATTATACTAAACAGTTGTGCTGGGCATGAGGTCGCAGATGCAATTCTGGACGCAAAGTGGGCCTTCTTTGCGAACTGAACTGCCATCTCATAGGTCCGCATAAATGACCTATATGATGTTCTCGTAGTTTCATCACGAGTGTGGCGCCATTGTCTCTCTAGTTGTCTTAATCGTCGTTTCATTGATCGCAACTCGGGGTATACCACGGAGCGGATCGTGATTGAGGATGAAGAGGACGTCGGGAAGCGATTTCGTCGATGGCCGTGGAGAGCTGGTCATTCCAGATCTCCACTAGCTCATCCAATGAGTCGCCAGAGGGCCAGGGATCCCGCATGGCCATTTGAAGCCGCAACGGGTCCATTTGGCTATGCGGGTGAGCTAAAACCTGCTCACCGCCTAAACGGGATAGGGGTGGCATGTCCACATGAGCCTTCAAGGCCTGGTGGTCAGACCATGGCACTGCCTCGGCAGATATCTGATCCCCTACTACTTCTGCCGCAAAGTTTAAATTAAGGGTGGGAAGATACTGGCTGGATATTAGGAAAAACTTTTTTAGAGTTTTTCAACAGTGGAATGAGCTACTTTGGGAGATGGGGAGCTCCCCCTCACTGGCAGTCTTTAAGCAGCAGCTGAACAAACACTTGTCAGGGATGCTTTAGGCTGATCCTGCATTGAGCATGGGGTTAGACCAGATGGCCTGTATGGCCCTTCCAACTCTGTTCTGATTCTGTTTTTTAGGCTTGGGCACCAACAACAAAAAGGTGAGAACAACATGAGGTTATGAGGAGACCCAGGTACAGAAAGAACCATTTCCCTTTATGCACATGCAAATGTTGAACAGTAATTTCTACACTGCATACTTCTTTAGAAAAGTTGATTTTTATACCCCACTTTTCTCTGCCCTATGGAGTCTCAGAGTGGTTTACAATCTCCTTCCCTTCCTCTCTCCACAACAGGCACCTTTTGAGGTAGGTGGGGCTGAGCTCTTTGAGAACTGTGACTGGCTCAAGGTCACCAAGCAGGTTTCCTGTGGAGGAGTGGGAAACAACCCAGTTCTCCAGATTAGAGCCTGCCATTCTTCAACACTTCATCACACTGACTCTCATATTTGATGCACTGCTATACATTTGGAATTCAATTTCGGTATGTTAGGTGTCATAAAGAATAGCTCTTCTAGGGTCTGTGACCTACAAAAAAAGTTCTTATTCTGAAGCTGAGAATAAAACACAACACCAGAACTTAAAATTTTATGGTTGGGATTAACCAAACTTGTAATAGTTAATAAGTTCTGGCAAAGAGCTTCACTTCTCACACATTTTTACAAGGCACAAATTATTGCAATATATGGAGATGTTACACACCAATGACATTTCAAAAAGATGTTCAAGATATGTGAGCCCCCCCCACCACCACATTGAATAAGAAAGGCAATAAATAATGGTGTGTTGAGCATGGTTTGTATGCCTAAATAAGTATTTACAGATAATTCAAGAAACCTGACATCCCAGTCTCTTTTGTGGTACCTTACAAAAGAAAGATGCTAAGAGATAAATCAACAGAGAACTACAGAGCATAACATCACTGAAAACCAGTCCCTTACAGCAATGCCTGAATAGGAATGGGGCTGGCTCACTATGGCCTAAATCTCTATACCCACTGGGAACACAGGTCACTTAAAGACTCTGCTTCTTGGGCAATTCTGAATGCTTCATAGACTGAATTCCACTAGCAATTCAGATTTCTTGGCCCCAGCCTCCTCACTCCGTCTTGTGCTTTAATACCAGCTGCCTACTTGCATTTGAGATTTGAGCCACACACTTCTCAATCAAATCTTTCTTGTGACACCCCTGTCCACTGGTTATTTTTACATCCTGTTCAGGCATCCAGATGGAATAGCACAGTTGCCATTAATAGTTGGAGGACTCAGGAACTTGACAAGCATTCACTTAACAGGCATAAATAGATGAGGCAGCCCCCGACTTTCACGCAATGTATATTTTCTCTTTCGGTACTTCCCATTCTAACTGGAGCATAGCTGCAAACGAGGAACCACATTATATGCTCTAACGTGAGGTGATTCCTTTGAGGCTTCTTTCTCTTCTGGTTACTAATTAGCTAAAAGGGCTCATTCGCTAAGTGATGGATTCTTCTTGATTTCCCCTTGGTATTTAATGTAATAACATTGACACAGCGATTCCATCCACAGATCAGAGGTGCTATCAATTCATACACACTTTATTAGCACATCTGCAAAGTGCAAGAAATTGGTTTGCTGTGATAACATGAGCTGGATCCATCTTACAGAAAATGAATTTCCCATTTCTCAGAATAGGTTAAAACTAGACTATCCAACCCTTAAGGGCTAAAGCAATGCATGCTGTTTACCTACAGTGACTTCAAATGAGAAGTATACTGATTTGGTATCTGTGCCTGATACTCTCATCACACATGGATTATGTCGATCCCTCATGCTGATCTCTGCTTAGTCCAAATGTCAAACTAGGGACTAGAAGGCTCTGTACAGGTGGCAGAATCTAATATATCTGTTCTTGCAAAACTCCTCATGCTAGTCCCTTCCTCTATTTTGCAGCACCACTTCTGGTTTAGCACAAAAGTACTGCCAGTTCTTAGTTGGGAAATACTTGGAGATTTGGGGTCTGGGGTCTGGGGCAGGCCGGGTTTGGGGAGGGGATGAGACTTAGCAGAGTACAATGCCATTGAGTCCACCCTCCAAAGTAGCCACTTTCTCCAGGGGAGTTGATCACTGTTGTTATGACTCATGAGCTGAACCAGAGGCTTGGACCACATGAACACACTTCAAACTGCCTTATACTGAATCAGATCCTTGGTTCATCAAAATCAGTATTGTCTGCTCATCCTGAAAGCAGCTCTCCAGGGGCCCAAAAAGAGTTCTTTCACATCACCTACTGCCAGATCTTTTAACTGGAGATACCAGGGATTAAACCTGGGACTTTCTGCATGCCAAGCAGATGCTCTACCTCTGAGCCACGGCCTACAAAATCATAGAGAAGGACAACATCAATTAGCTGGGAGCAGGGAGATATGGGCCTCATTTTAATTACCTGATATGTTAGAAATTGGGACAGCAAAAGCAAACAGAATTATTCAGTTTCACAGTGACCTATATGATGGCTATCTCACAAGCAGTCAAAGATACAGGCACAAAATTGGCACAAAATTGTTTTATGCTTAGGGAGGGAAATTTTAATGGTTTTATACCATAATTTTATAATGTATATTTTAAGTTGTTAGCCACCTTGGCAGACCTTGTAAGTGCAGAAAGACAGGACAAAAATTTTGTAAATAAAATAAAATAAAAAGTTCTTCAGCCACGGAGGGAATGATCCCTTGTAAACTGGAAGTGCGAGGCAGAGCATCTCACATGCCCCTTCTGGGAACTGGTGTCCAGTATCTCAGAAATGCTTCCTGTTTCCAGTCTGCTGTGAGAAATTGTAAGAGAGGCTAAGAAAACTGCAGGGAGTGTGTGGGCCACTTGTCAACCATTCCTAAACCATACTATTATCTCTGTGGCTCTCACCAGGCTGTTAGTGCTCAGGAAAACAAGTTGGTTGATAGAAACATGTAGGTCCCAGACATAAAGTTGTGTTGTTGTTTTACACACACATTGATATACTTATTTTTCTATATGTCTGTTCAAAAACTGTATTACATTTATAAAGAAATGGGAGCTTTCTTTCCCTACATTTAGAAAGAAACGGGAGCTTTCTTTCCCAATAGATGTTACAGTATAGGAGCTTATCCAAGTACTTGACATTTTACTCTTGCTGATAAGATATGCAGCTCTCTCAGGCTCAGTTCCAGGCCTGCACCACACAGTGGCACAAGGTATCATCTCTGTTGCCCCAGACTCAGAACAAGAAGATGGATAGCTATTGTAATCTGTACCCTGTTTAGTCTTACCTCAGATTATTTTTGTGCCATAGCAGCCCAAGCAGCTTCCCTGGCTGAATTTAGCTGGTGAAAAGACAGGAATGATTAATAGTCCCCACAACAATTAGGCAAACTGAGAAGGACTGGGGAAAATGGCAGGGCAGAACTCTCTGTGTTGCTATTTTGAAATTTGCAGTGATGTTTCTAAGAAACAGTGTGAATATGCAGCTCCAGCAAAGCAACACACCAAAGTTCTGGAATTATAAGGAGATTGTGTGCTGATGTTACCTGCATTTTCTCCTGTCAAATCAAAAGAAAACACCCACAAAATGAAGAGTGAGTTGTACTGGATGAAATGAACAAACTGGATTAGTTATCTTAGAAAACTACAGAAACTGGCAGATTGATAGACTTAGTCCTAGAGCTTCATGACTGGTACAGAAGACTGCCCAGTGACTAATTTCTTTCCCGTGTTCGTAGCAGCTGCCAGTACATAGCATATCTGATTTGTTTGCCATGTACAGAAGCTGACATATTCATGTCACCTTTAACATACATGGACAATGTTTATAATCATTTACAAAATTTCAGCTTCTGTTAATCCTAAACAGTTCTGATGACTCATTTTCCAGCATGGTCTCAGTAAAAAAGCAGGGCAGTTGTGTGTCCTGATTCTGAATTCCTTTTCAGATATGAAGAGCCTCAAAGTCCCAAGGATACCCCAGCTTTCTTGTGAATACCAGTCGATGGTGTATATTACTCTGTACCTAAAATCAGACTATGGCTGAAAATCAGACTATGGCATATTGGAACCAAATATGGTATATATCAACAATTCTACTATATATATCACTGTGAAATTTTGAAAATGACACATTGGAAGGTTCTATAGCTGATCTCTGGTGTTACATTTCCATACTCACAGTGTAAAAACTACTTAGCAAAGTGACTTGACATATTGAAGCCATTTCTTTGTATAATGTCAGAAAGGTCAGTAACGCAAGTAGGAGATACATGAGCTTTTGAGAGGTTTAGACTTCCTCTACTCAAGGTCCTAAGGGTACTGCATGGCACAGATCTTATGTTTGCCATTGACCTTCCTGACATTACAAAGAAGAGCATTTGTGGCCGTTTCCTAGGCAATACACATTTTAAAAGCATAAGTAGCAAAATGTCACACTGGAAGCAGAACCAAACATAAATGACAAGTTGAGTATGTAGCAGAGAATATGCCATTGAAAACCTGACTCTGAAAGGCAACAGAATCTACATGGACCAGTCACTATCCCTTAGCTGAACTCATTCCACAGGAATGTGGTGAGGATGTGGCAACTATGTATAACATGCTAATCTCCTTGGAGATAGTGTGGGATACAAATAAATATGATGCAATATAATATATGGCACTTGAGAGTGTGGAAAATGTGACACATACATTAGCTTGTCATAACTCTTCCAGCAAACCTGTAAAGGAGGTCATTATTATCCTCATATTTGCAGAGAAAAGGATGGGCATGTTGAGACTGATAGAGAGTATGCCTTGTATTAGGGGGTTCATAGCAGAGGTGAGAACTGAACCAGAGCCTTCCTAATTTGTAAGGTTACCAACTCTGGGTTGGGAAATTCCAGGGACTAGAGAAGGTGGAGTTTGGGGGGAAGGACATCAGCAGGGTATAAGGCCACAGAGGCTACCCTCCAAAACAGTCATTTGCTCCAGAGAAACTGATATTTGTAGTATGGAGATCACTGCAATTCTGGGGTATCTCCAGGCCCAATCTGGAGACTGATAAGCCTACTAATTTGATAGCTCTCTCTCTTAGCCCCCGAGGCCACACTGAACACTCACCACTGAAGGATAGTTTATTGCATTATAGCCTTTATGTGCCACTTCCTATTTATGCCTTTATGTGCTAATTCCACTATAATTGTTTATAATGAATGTTGGAGGGGAAAATATAGGGTTGCTCTCTCCAGGTTGGGAAATCCCTGGAGATTTCTAACATGGGGGGGGGGAGAACCTGAGGAGGGTGGGGTTTGGGGAGGGGAGGGACTCCAGTCTGGTATAATGCCATATAATTCCCCTTCCAAAGCAGCCATTTTCTCCAGGTGAACTGTTTTCTGTCACCTGGAGATCAGTTGTAATAGCCGGAGGTCTCCTGGAGGTTGGCAAACCTGGGAAAATATCTGTACTGTTGTTTGTCCCTGAAACAAGAAAGAAAGAAAGAAAGAAAGAAAGAAAGAAAGAAAGAAAGAAAGAAAGAAAGAAAGAAAGAAAGAAAGAAAGAAAGAAAGAAAGAAAGAAAGAAAAGATTTGAATCTTTCTTCAGTGCTGGAGAGTGAGAAACAGTCTTCAAGAACAGTAACATAATGTTGAAAGCAACCTCTCCTATTAAAAAAGAAAAGTGTTCACAAAACCTTGAGGCATTTTGAGGCAGGCAATGTGATTTTTGGTACGATCCCAACATTTTTGAGGATTACATGAAAGCTTCTACACACACTTTTTTATAGTAAGAACTCCTTAGAATATTAGATTATACCCCCCCCCCCCAATGTAGCCAATCCTTCAAAAGCTTATAGTAGGCCCTTTAAGAAGAGCTCTGTAAGTTCTTGGAGGATTGGCTACATCGGGTGTGTGGTCTAATATGCAAAAGAGTTCCTGCTACAAAAAAAGCCCTGCTCCTACAAGATAATTGGGGGGGGGGGGTGCACTGAGTCTCTATAAAAGTAAAAATATAAACGTTTCAGGAATGTAGAGCAACTGTGCAGTTTCCCACTACTGATGACACACATACACACTTGATCAGCATACATGCATACATGATCGAATATTTTGAATTCTGGTAAAATATGGCTGAAGACAGAAATAATTTAAGAAGCACTGAAGGCAACACCCTCTGCTCCTCCCTCATGTTTTAAATGCTTATATATTTAAATACTTGTTTAATTTTATGTTTGACTAATTGTTGTGAGCCGCCCTGAGCCACTTGTGGGAAGGGCGGGATACAAATCATAAATAAATAAATAAAAAATAAATGTATGCTTACTTCTTTTGCCCTACCATCTGGCTAAAAATGTTTGTTTCACAGCTTTAAGCATAGAGAACACTTGTAAATGCTGCTTTACTAATGACTTTACTAAAAAAAAAAAAGTAGTTCTCTGTGCAAGCACCAGTCATTTCTGACTCTGGGGTGATATTGTTTTCACAAAGTTTTCATGGCAGACTTTTTAAGGGGTGGTTTGCCATTGCCTTCATTGACTTTACTAGCTATATATAAATGTACAGAACATCGACAGCACCAATACCTGTGCTACAATATCTTCATAACTGGATAGGGGGAACCTCAACCTCTTTAGGATCCTTCTACCAACCAAATACATTCTTGATGGAAGATTTTACAGCCCATGCAACAGATGGTCTCAGGTTATAGTTGGGGAGGGGTGCATGATGTAGGCTCCTCACTGAAGTAAAGCAGGTCTGCGTCTGCACAGCATCTGGATGGGAGATCTCCTGCTGGGGAACCCCATGTATGCTACTTTCAGTTCCATGTTACGGGGGGGGGGGGGGGATGGTGGAATGTAAAAGTGCTAATTGATAGTAAGATTACATTTACAGAAAAATGTATAAAAAGTAGTGTTCAAATTGTTTCACTAGGTTCCATGAAAATAATTTGTTCCTGCTACTTGTTTTCTGTCTCATTAGAAGGACCTCTTATTTGAAAAAACATTCAAGAGTTTTCATGTCAAGAGAAATGCTGGAGACTCTGCATAGCCTAATGTGCCAGTTGCTGCTACTCCAATGCTATCATCTCTTTGTGTTATGTATTGTACATAAGCGGCCGGGCCGCATGGCGATGGTCACCTAAAGGAGACCCTGGGGTTCCCAGATGTGGCTCGCCAGTGGCCCCGCCCCTCAACATCTGTGGCGGGAAGTTTAACTGACCAGGATTGGCCTGGTCGGACTGGGGGGGGGGGCGTCCGGGGAAATGTATATATGCGGGACCCCAGCCGCGTGTTCTCACTTTTGGTAATGTGCTCGCAATAAAGAATGTTGCCTTCAAACTGTCTCGGTTTCCAGTACATTACACTTTGCAAGAAAAGTTAAAAAGAATTGCTTGGATAATCCTTTTTGAGGAGAATTTCTCTCCTGAGCCCTATTAGCTACAGATTAGTGGATGCTATGTGAGAAAAGGGTTCAAATTCTATCCCTGTCTTTATAGGGCAAGCAGCAGATGGTCCCTTCTCCTACTTCAGAGTGAGCAAGCACATTTATCTGTTCACTCACAAGATGGCTTGTTGGGTGAAGCAAACAAGCATCATAAACGGGAAACGCCATGAATGGCGCTGCTCACCCCAGCTCAGTTGAGGGAATTGAACCTTGGACCTTCCTGCACAAAGCATGAGCTGTGCCCTCTCCCCATAGATGGATATCACTTACTCATTGATATCTGTGGGGAGAGGGCACACCTCGGTGGTAAAGCCCATGCTTTGGTTATCATATGAGGTTGACACATGTATGAATGAACATCAAGGGTTTTTATTGGAACACTAAGTGATAATGTAATGAATGATTTTTCAGAAAAAAGTACGGAAAAACGGTATTGAAATCTGCTATTCAGATTGTCTGGGAATGAGTTGCTGAAAAGACCCAAACAGGAGTGTAAAAGATTGTTCACATAATCTTATATCCTCACTTTCTCTTATTTGTTTGAAAGGAGTTTTATTTCTAGTTCAGTTGTCAAGAAGGTACAGAAACACTGGACAGGAGAACAAATTGAGGCTCCAAAGAGACTGTACTAAAGGGAGTCCTGTTTCTGGATGATGATGAGAAGGAGGAGGACGACCCACTTGCCCCAGTATTTCAGCTAGCAGAGTACTCAGTATAGAGGATATTGACTCCCTTGTAGGTATCTCATGGGGCCATTTCCCAATCATCCCAATGGACATCCTTGTCCCCTGCAAATGTAATGGAAAGATTTGTTGAATATCAGCCCATATTTAGGTCTGAATCCTTAAAGCCATTCTTGAAAATACTGTTTGTGATTGACTGAAGACAAAGCTAAGAAAGAAATAAGGAAACTAATTTCTCTTTCACTCAACCCTGCTGTTCTAACCAGACAATGCTCCTACCTCCTACCCAAAGATATTTTAGGAAGGAATATTCAAAGGCTGTGATACTTTGAATAATTCAAAGTTCTTAAAGTTTTCCTCTTCTGATGGCAAGTGTAGGAAACAGGTTATTAAGCAAAGAATACTTTGCTCCCAGATGCCTACTAGTAATTAAAATCTAAATAGTGATGGAACATTTTAGATTCTCTCTCCAGAGATCACTGGAACCAAAAACAATATTTCCAGCGCTAAGCATTGTCGCCCCAGGCAGAAAGTGTCTCAAACACAAGATCTAGCAATGAAGCAAGATTAAGAAAGAAACATCTTCCCTCAGCCCTGGTTTTGATGGAGGATGTGTATCCAACCAAGGGATACACATTTAAAATTAAATGTTTCTCTTAGTAGTACTAGGAAAAGAAGCCCGGGTACAAGAGAAAGAGGCCCAGGTACCAGGGAAGTTTTTCCAGGTTACTCTGGGCAACTACATTCAAAAATTATCTAGGGCAAAATCATATACTGAGAGCAGAACTATGCGCATGAAGTTCCTTGGTGATTTTTTGCAGACATGGAGGTTGTTTAGAGGGGCTTTCTGGAATAGGGGGAGATGGGCAACTTTGCACCAGTATAGTTTCCCCAGGAAGATAAAATGAATGTATTTACCCCATTCACCCCATGGCAACCCAAAGAGGCTTACACAACACCATTCTCCCCTCCTCCATTATCTCATAACCACTACCCTGCTCGGCAGGTTAGGCTGAGACTGTGTGCCTGGCCCAAGGGCACCCAGCAAGCTTCCATGGCAGAGTGGGGATTCAACTCTGACTTTCCCAGGACCTTAGTTCAACATTCTATTCATTATGCCACATGATTTTCAATGAGAATGCAGTATAAGTGAAAGAGCTGAATAGCCCTTCTTCCAACATGCTGGATTCTTCATTTGTGGCTGCATTCTGTTCACAAACCCAGTTTTTAGTCAAAGATACATACAGAGTAAGACCAGATCCAATGGAGAACAGAACTTCTGTATCTTTAAATTATTGTGCAGAAGAAGAAATGCTGGCACATGCAGATTGCCATTTTGGGGGTGGAGAGAACCTGAATCTATTAACATTCTCCCTTGCTTGATTAATCCCAGTTGTGCGTAGACCAACCATTAACACCTTTAACAACAGTACTACAACCAGGACACAGCTCTTTAAATCTCCCACTAAAGCAGGAGAAAAGGCCAGTCTGTCTCCTCTCATTGTCCTCTGCAGTCCTGTTTTCCATTCCTCTCCTTCACCAGTAGCTTTGCAGCATATGTGGGAGGGGGAGGGAAAAACAGAATGAGGAGGGGAGGAAGGAGCTGCAGCTGCTTTGCCTTCTGCTTTAAGTGGAAGATTTAATGGGCTGTGACCAGGTTTCAAAGTGTCAATCTTAAACTGAGCAAGCTTAAAGGGAGAGTGGTGGAAAGGCAGAACCCAGGCACTTGGAAAGGGAAACTGATAGAAACACAATGGGTGAAGTTGGCTGGTCATCCCAAAATGAATCTGATTGAAATGTTCACATTGCTGTAGTCTGTAATTCTCCCTTTCAGTTTTAATCAAGCAAGGTCAACTATGTGAAAGAAACAGATAAAAATTACTGAAGTGCTGCTGCTTTATCAATTTCCCAGTAACTGGTTTTCTGCTGGAGGAAGGGGAGGGGGTTGCTAATTTCAAATTATCCTGGTTTCAAAGCCTGTTATTTTTAGGCCAGTATGCTGAGTTCAGTCTCACTTGCCTGAGAGTTTTTTTTAAAAATATATAATCTCTTAAACCATGGTGGGAATGCAATGCAGGGGTACTGCCTTGAAGTCTGAGGAAAGGAATGAATGGGCCACCCTTATTAAAAAGAAAAGAACTTGGGTTGATTCATAGAGAGGCTGGGATCAAGCACAACAGAGAGGATTCTTAGCTTGGAAGTGGAGGCTTGTCCACTGTAGTTTTCTTTTGTATTTCAATTTGTTGCCCAAATTAGTTATTAATTCATGGGATCACATCTTTTGCTTTGCAAGGAGAATCTCAAGGTAGTTTATAGAGTCTCAAGGAAAATGCAGTGCTGAAGTGTCAAACTGCTCCCTAAATCCTGACTTGGAAATAGTATGTAGACCTTCTTGAAGAGGGAATGGCAACCTATAATAGCAAAACCATGAAAGCAAAGAAAGAACTGGATGAAAGCAGTCTGAAATTGACTTAATCTCTAGTGTTCTTTGTGAATCCACCAAATTATTTTGTTTGCAAAAGAAGGTAAGCATGAATGAAACACATATAAATAATCATGTTAGCAGAAAGAAGGAGGGGGAAAGCAAGCTAGTAACCTGAAAAGAAGCTCGATGTCAGAGAATATAATATTCTCCAGGATCGCCTGATGCTGTGCATTGTAGGAGAGAAGGTTCTAGCTAGATGCACTTCTGCCTTGATCCATCATGGCCATGTTCAGATTCATATGAATACTGATTAAACTTGTATCTGATGTAGTTTTTGACCTACCAAACTGAATTTTTTGCCTGTGCTTTGGTGCACACATGGAGAGTCTCACCACCTTATATTGGCCACTCAAAGAGAAGAGTAGTAGCAGCCCAGCTCCAGGTCTTCCTGGATAACTCATCTGCTCTAGACCCATTTTTTCTTGTGGGATTTGTTTGTGTGTGTGTGCTGTAATGTATTTCAATGGCTCCCACACAAGTCAATTTGCATTCTGGGCTCCTATTATATTTAATGGGTCTTCAAGCTTCTCCCATTGGCAATCTTGTCCTCCGTTTTAGTACATCTTGCAGCAAATACATCTAATCCTCCCAAATGCACATAGGGTTGCCAACCCCCAGGTGGCACTTGGAGTTCTTCCACTATTACAATTTATCTCCATATGGCCAAGATCAGATCACCTGGAACAAATGGCTGCTTTGGAGGGTGAACTCTATGACATTATACCTTGCTGAGGTCTCTCCCTTCCCAAAACCTCATCCTCCCCAGGCTCCACCTTCAAATTCTCCAGGTATTTTCCAACCCAGAGCTAGCAGTCCTAGCATAGGAGCAAATGCTGTGTGCAGACAGCAGATTGCAAGGGAAAAGCTGGGAAGAGTGGAGGGGGTTGGGTGGGGTACAGGAGAGCTGGGAAGGATGCAGTCCCTCCCCTACCATCAGCGGATTCCTCCAGATTTCTTCCTTCACTAGCAAGAAGCTGTGAATGGGCCCTCTGGCTGCTCCCATGGATTGGCAAGTGACCACCTAAGCCTCCCTGTCAGGCCAGATTTTTAGAAACTCTTAGGTGGATAGATTTTTAGAAAGACTCTGATGCAAAAAAAAAAAAAAAGAGAGCTTCTTTACAAAATCCTGTCTCAATGCTAAATACTGAGCTGTTTGGACAAGGATTTAACCCGCATAATGTGCAGACTGAAAATCCCCCATTTGTCATCAAATGGTGAGAAATCCCATTAGGGATGATGAAATGTCATAGATGTTACCTTTACTAACTGTGACATAGGGCTGATAGCAAGAAGAGAGAGAAATCACTCAGGGGATCCAGGGGGGATTAAACTGAACAAGGAAAAAATTAAGGTTGAAAACTGGAATGGGTGGGGGATACAATCTATAACTTCTGAAACGGATTGGCTTCCCCAAAGACAGAAGCAAAAGCCCTGCTACACCTTGATTCAAATTAAAAAGGACAATAGATAGATGGAAGGTTTAGTAATAAGTCATCATATGTTTCATAAACTATAATGATAGTGAGCAAGATACTTAGCAAGTTGGAGAGTTGAGGGTCTTTCTAAGAGGCTCTCTAAATGAATCCAGGGTGTGGGTCTTGATGTAGAAATTGCTGGCTGGATTCCCATGGCATGTTTTTAAGTAACAGTCAAATGGGACTAATTTTTTTATTTATTTAGAGATGGTTCTTGCATTTACAGTCATGGGTCTACGGCTTAAGTTAATGTAACTGCAGTGCATTGCATGATAAACGTTTAAAAGCAGCTGCTGTGCACGGTGAGAGGGGAACTAATTGGGAGCAAGGTCATGGCTCTTGGTAGGGGTCAAGTTGCCAAACTCCAGGAGTTAGCTGGAGATCTCCTGGGATTACAACTGATCTCCACACAGCAGAGATCAGTTTATCCGGAGAAAATTGATGTTTTGAAAGGTGCACACTATGTCCCTCCTCTCACCAAAGCCTGCCCTTCTCAGATTCTACCCCCCAAATCTCCAGGTATTTCCCAACCTGGTGCTGGCCATCTGAGGTAGGAGGGAATAAACCCTTTCCAATTATGTAATTTTCCTGATGAAAATTAATCCTATCCCCATCTGCTATTAGCACCTGTAGGAGGAAAAGACAGATACCCATGTTATTCTTGTCTGTCCCCAATCCAAAGCTATCGGCCACTGGGAGGGGAGATTTTGTAAGGGAAATGGCATGGGGAAAGGGTTAAATCCTGTTCTACACCAATGTTATGGCTCCAGTTCAGTCTCTCTGTGGCTACTCAAAGTAAATAATAGCTTTGTTCTGAATGCTGGTGATAATAAATGAGATGTTTTAAAAATACATGTCATCAGGGGTCATTTTGTAGAAAAATAGGTGGTGGAGCTCATCCAGGGATTGTTATGCAGCTGCACATACTATTCAATGGACAAGGAGATGGAACTCTCAGAAAGGTTCAGGAGCTGTGCTCCTATGAGCTCCCACTGAATCCGAGGCCTGCATGTCATAACTCCCAGACCAAGAGTTTGTACCTGCACAACACTGAATCACAGACATTTAATGTTTTTAATGGCATTGTGAACGGTATACTTATACAGCATCCTATAGCGTAATAGAAGCTATTGCTGATCATAAGTAAATCACTGATTTTATTAATTCCTTCAGTGCCCACTTAGAAATATTCATTTATTTAAGTATTTCTACTCTGCTTTGGTCTCCAGTGGGATCTCAAAATGGCTTGCAAAGAAACACCAAATTAGAGTTCAGACAAACAGAAAAAATATAATACAGCCCTAACATGGGAATGTTTTTGAGGAGAAAATTTGGTGCCTCTACCTCAGAAAACAGACCCCTTAGCCCCAGATACCCATGGATTGGTTCTCCATTATACCCTGTTGGGACCGGTCTCCATAAGGTATAACGGAGTGCCCAGCAGACATTTGCTCCACTCACCCCTGCTTTCTGATAACCCTGAAGCAAGGGGAGGGCCTCCAAACCAGGGGATCCCCTGCCTTCAGCTGAGGGTTGCTAGCCTTCAGGCGAGGCCTGAAGATCTCTCACTTTTACAACTATCTCCAGCTAACAGAGATCAGCTCCCCTGAAGAAAATGGCTGCTTTGAAGGGTGGGCTCTATGACATTGTACCATGCAGATGCCCCTCCCCTTCTTCTCCTGGCTCCATCCCCAAAGTCTCCAGGTATTTTCCAACACAGACCTGGCAACCCCACCCCAGTTGGGGATTGGCAACCCTACCAGAAACTCAATGATTTTACCATTGGAGTTTTTGCTGTTTTCTAGAGAGATGTGACATAACTTCCAGGGTTTTTTTTTTTGGGGGGGGGGGGAGGGAAGAGATGTCATGGCATCAGTCCAATGGTCATTTTTTCTTCCTGCCACTGCTCCAAGCTGTGAGCTAGAGGTTGGCAACCCTAGGCAGGAAATCCCTCACCCAGGGATTGGCAGCCCTAGTTATTTACCAGCTGATATTATTTACTTTTGTGCCACGAAAAAGCATCAGCCACCCTTTTCATCCATAAAGCAAGCAAAACATTTTTTTCTCTAGGTTATTGGCAATCCTAATTACCTAGTTAGTCAAATGAACTCTAACCACTTCTGGTTTTTTTTTTTTTAAAGGATAGTCCTGCAGAAACAAATGGAAGGTACCTAGATATTTAATAATGTTGGTGGTGATGGGAAACAGATAGTGCCATATTTGTAACAAAGAGTGGGCATCCAGAACACAGCTTGGAAATACAGGGTACAGCTGCCTTACTAAAGCTAAGGAGATCTGGATCTCATCGGTATATGGATGGGAGAACCCTGTGTATTCTACTTCAGGATTCAGAGACAAGTTGAGATCTAAATGTAACGAATAGTTAAAATTCACCAAGTTATATAAACATTATCAAGAGAGGTGTTACTATCCAGATGTTAATTGTTGATGAGGAACAAGGGCAGACAGCTCTGTAGACAGTATTTTTCTAGAACTGTTCCTCCTGAGAGGCAGAATATAGGATTTAGGGTTGCCAACATGGGTTTGGGAAATTCCTGGAGATTTGGGCTTATGCCTGAGGTAGATGGAGTTGGGGGAGAGGGAGCTCAGTGGTGCAGTGATATCAATCCAGGACTTCTGTTTCTTTCAGACTTTATGGTAAACCTCATCAAATGGACTCACTTTCCATTAAGTCAGGCCGAATGGGTCAGTTCCAAAGATGCCAACTGTAAGGCTTTAATTAAAGACTTTTACAACAAACATCCTAACAAGTCCCGGGGAAGGGGGTCTTAGGGGGGGCAGAATGTCAAGAGTCACTCCATCTTGTTCATCTTGTCATGTGTATTCAATTGTACAATGCTATGCTGTGCTTCAATGCTATGCTGCGCTTGCTATGCCTTTGATATAACTGTAACTTGTTGCTTATCTGGAGGGAGGATGGCATGTCTGGGAATTGACTAGTTGCTAAGTAACCAAGGTCAAAGAGCTGGAGGAGATGAGAACCATGAACTGATAGTGGGCACCTGTGGTAATGAGAGCTTAGCAAAAACCCTGCGCAAACCCCCCACTTTTGCTTGGTGCGCTTTGGCTTGAATTATAAAAGTCAGGGCAAAGGTTTATAAGTTGGGGAAACTGACAGAGAGGTCAGTTCCGACAACGCGTGTGTACGCCCATGAAACTGGAATAAAGATCTTGAACTTCAACTGTCTTTTCCTTGACTCTGGATCTAACAATAAACACCTATGTCTCCTTTGCAGACATTTTATATTACTCCCAAGAAGGGAAGGGCTTTGATGTTTCTGATCGATTTTACATAGCAGGAGCTCAGAGTCTATAGTGAGAGGAAGCACCTGAAGACTTTTGTTAATAGTTAAGTGGGAGTGAAGCCTTTGAGAACTCTATGCTCAAGGCATTGGAGAGGTACCCATGGAGCCTTCTCTTTCTCCAATATGCCTGACTTCTCCTCCAGGTTTTCATATTGTGCTCTCTTGTTATACTGAGTTGAAAGCAGAAACATCTGTTGGCAAGAGCCCCCACCCCCGCTCCACTGTGCCCTCCTCTCCCTGCACAGAAACTGCAGGCTCTCCCCTGCTGCTCAGCAGCCAAGAGGCACTTATTATTCTGGCAGCTGGTTCTGCCATTAGAATCACAGGAGTTTCAAAGTGGCTGCCCTAAGTGACAGAGGGACCAGGCACTTGGAGGCAAGGGGAGATGGAAGCATTAGCAGACAACCTTCTGCTCTCAAGCTGAGCCTGTCCTAACTAGTTATCTTTTTGTGTGTGTTTTGTGAAAATGGTGGAGTTATTCATAGGCCCAGTCAGTGGTTTGCAAAAATGGCCATGAACCAGCAGCGTGCACAAGAAAGGAGTGAGACCCTGACCTGGATAGCCCAGGCAAGCCTGATCTCATCAGATCTTGGAAGCTCTAAGCAGTATCGACTGTGGTTAGTACTTGGATGGGAGACTTCCTTGAAATACCCAGTTAAGAGGATGGGGCAGGCTCTATTCAGCCACCTCCCTGGCACACAGTCCTCCAGGCACACAGTAGGGACCAGTCACCAGAGATTGACGTAACTTCCAGGTGCAAACACACACATGCTCATGCACACAAAAATATATAAAATACAAGGAAGAAAGGAAGGAAATTGAAGACAGTCAGGCAGTCTCACTTGTAGTTCCCAGAAATTGGACCCTAGCCTACCATGAACTGCTGGAACAGGGAGGATAAATAATTCTAAGGACTGCAGAAAGATAGATGCTTTCTAAAGACTACATGTGTCCAGACTCTGAAATGGCACACACAAACTTCAACCTAGTTCTCACAAACAGCTGATCAGATGTGAAGTCGAAGTAGAATAAACCTGCACAGATAGCAGGATCGTGGCAAAATATCCATCCCCGTGATTTCATGGTTTATAGAGATCTCTCTATCCAGTACAGTTTATTCCACCGTTCTTCCAAGGAGCTCAGAATTGCATGCACAATTCTTCCAACTTCATTTTAACCTCACAACAGCCCTGTGTAGTAGGCTGGACTGAGACAGAAAGAGAAAACTGAGTGACCCTAGGTCATTGTGCAAATTTACATGGGACAATGAGGATTGGAACAAAGTCTCCAAGACTGTAACATATATACTCAACTTTATATAGCACGTATGAACATATACATCATCAAATGATCAGGAACCCTGTTTTTTCCCAGGTTTCCTAGAGTCTCATAAAGGTACATTCATTTGGATGTAGGTTCTATATATGCATTCTAATACACGCATGGTGATTCAGATCAATGATGCTTTCAGCCATGATCCCCTCCTCATCCCAAGCACATTGATTCTGTTTTCATGGGCCATCTAATAATTAGAATGAGGAAGTAAACCTGTGTCTGGGCTGTACCATTTCACAAACAAGTGTGGGGGGAGCAGATTCCATGACTGAATATTTTACCATGTTAAAAAAAGTCCTGCACATAGATAACAAGATGTCAGGGAGGGAGTTTATAGCCTAGAGTCTTTTCTACATGTAGAAATCTTTTTTAAGGAGGTGCATTCAATCATGTAAAACACTTGTTGTCTGAAGTGGCATAACCCAGAAATGGCTTTGCCTCCTCATTCTCTGTTTATGATTGAAAACTAGGTCTTGTTGGCTAAAAGCTGATAGTGATCTCTGGCCTATTGATGAATTAATTGGACAAATGAGCAAGTCCTAAACAAGTAGTGCTAACCCTTTTCCCTGTGCAATTCTATCATGTTCCGCATAGTGGGTACTATTCCATCTGTGAAATATAGTCCTTATTTATTTATTTCTCGCATTTGTTACACTTTCATTATAGGGAGTTTGGTGTGGCATGCATGCCCTCCCTTTATCCTTCTAACAATTCTGCAAAGTAGATTAAGTTTATATACCAACTGTCCCAGGGCTGAACCCAGTGACATTCAACAGGACTCGAACCCAGGTCTTTCAAGACAAGTCTGGCATCAGGAATGGACAGAAGCTGTATCATAGTCCAAAAGGACTGCTGAACAATTTCTGATTGTGCCTGTTCAGACAGTACCTGTCGATGCTCAGATTCTTGTAAGGAATTCTGGGGGGGGGGGGGGGACCCAGGCACCATCAGGAGTTCCATCAGTGGGGCCAGGACATTAGATGCCCTCCCACTGTGCCCCCCGCCAAGCACCAAGAATACAGAGCATCACTGCCCCAGACAGAGAGTGCCTTCTACCCTGTGGCTAATAGGCACTAATGTGTTAGAAATTTTGTGAGGGAATTATTTAAACTTTCCCAGATAGCTAGATCACAAAAGAGTTGAAAAATATATTTTATTTCTAAATGGGTAGGGACATTGGGATGAAAGCAATAACACTATAGACTACATTCTCAAAGCTATCACTAACAAGCTGTTAGTCAGCTCACTCCAGATCCTAACACAGAACTGCCATCTGCTCTTCTTTAACCATTGTTTTTCAGGCCTCTGCTTAACATTCCATCAGCTCTAGTCTGATTGACAGGTAAACATATCTAACACTATAATGACTGAACTTTAGACATTGCCTAGGCATAGAATATAATATAGATATTTAAAATTCCAACATAATGGACCTAGGCTTCCCAACCCCCCCCCCCCCATCCTGGCGGGGGACCCCCATATTTGCAACCTCCTCCCCTGCTCTCCAAAAATCCGGAAGCGGGGGGGAAGGGGGGGAGAACATGCGTGTAGGCATCATGTAGTTGTAGAGCTCCTGCAGGTTTAGAAACCTGCAAACTGATCCGTTTGTAAAATGTATGCCTTTAAGGCTGCGCAGGAAACAGGAAACAGGAAGGACTTCATTGAAAAGGGTCAGTAATAGTTTCTGTGGAGAACGGCCCCTCCCTTTCTTTTGCTTTCGTTTTCACAGCAAGCAAAGTTCTGCAGGGAGAAGATCTAGTAAGTATTTGTGTGTGTGAGAGAGGGAGGGGGCAGGGGATTCCCTGGTTTGGAGGCCCTCCCCCCCTTTAGAAAGCGGGGGGGGGAGAAAAATGTCTACTGGGCACTCTATTATTCCCTATGGAGAACGATTCCCATAGTGAATAATAGGGAATTGATCTGTGGGTATTGGGGGCTCTGGGAGGGGCTACTTTTTGAGGTAGAGGCACCACATTTTTAGTATAGCATCTAGTGCCTCTCCCCAAAATACCCCCCAAGTTTCAAAATGATTGGACCAGGGGGTCCAATTCTATGAGCCCCAAAAGATGGTGCCCCTATACTTAATTATTTCCTATGGAAGAAAAGGTGTAATGTCCCTTTAAATGTGATGGTCAGAACTCCCTTGGAGTTCAATTATGCTTGTCACACCCTTGTTCCTGGCTCCACCCCCAATGTCTCCTGGCTCCACCCCCCAAAGTCTCCTGGCTCCGCCCCCAAAGTCCCCAGATTTTTCTTTAATTGTACTTGGCAACCCTAAATGGACCTCTGCTCCATATATTTATCCAACCTCCTCTTGAAGCTGTCCATGTTTGTAGTTGCCACCACTTCCTGTGGCAGTTCTAGGAAAAAATTCCAAAGGGAAAATGCCCAAAGAAAAGACCCCATGGACATAAATGCTCACAGGAAAAAAGCCGCCAAGGAAACATGCCCACATGGAAAAAAGCCCATACTGAAAGAAGCCCACATGGAATAGGGTTGTCAAGTCCAATTCAAGAAATATCTGGGAACTTTGGGGGTGGAGCCAGGAGACTTTGGAGATGGAGCCAGGAGCAAGGTTGTGAGAAGCACAATTGAACTCCAAAAGGAGTTCTGGCCATCACATCTAAAGGGACCATGCTCCTTTTAAATGCCTTCCCCCCATAGGATATAATGAAGGATAGGGCATCTTCTTTTGGGGCTCATAGAATTGGACCCCCTGGTCCAATCTTTTTGAATCTTGGAGGGTATTTTGGGGAGAGGCACTGGATGCTATGCTGTAAATATGGTGACTCTACCTCAAAAAACAGCCCCCCCGAGCCCGAGATACCCATGGATCAATTCTCCATTATACCATTTTTTTTATTAATTTCAACTATGTTTATTGATTTCTTCCTTCCAGATACTTGCCAGAGTCAGTCCTGCTTAGCTTCTTAGATCTATGAGGCTTTAACTACTTCTGCTATTTGAGAAAGAGAAGCTATCACAGAGCAGGCAATAATTTGCCTAACCCAAAAACCATACATTTTGACATTCCTGAAAAATATAGGCAACTGATACTTCAGGATTCCGGTGTGGAAAAATCTGGACAGAATTTTGGTTTTAGGTGATAGAGATCTTATGCTTGAATTAAACAAAGATACCATCTATGGAGATGGTACCTTTGATAAAGTGCCAAATATGTTTTACCAACTGTAGGTCTGCCAAGTTGGGTAATTCATATCCACCATGTATTTACATTTTACTTCAAAAAAAGAACATGGACACCTATAATAGAATGTTTGAAATAATGACACTATTGATTCCAGATCTGTCACCTCAAAAGGTTTCAGTGGATTTAGAGAATGCTTGTATGAATGCAGTGAGGATTGCCTTTCCACACGCTGAGGTCAAAGGGTGTCATTTTCACCTGTGTCAGAGTCTCATTAGGAAAATGAACAGTATCGGCTCGAAGACTGAATATGAAACTAATATGAACATAAAAATTACACTGAAATCTCTTGCTGCATTAGCCTTTGTCACAATCAGTGATGTGAGAACTGTTTTTGATGAGCTTGCTGCCACATTTCCAGATGAAGACAGCTACAATGCAGTGCCCATGTACTTCTTTTCGACATATATTGAGGGTGCAGCAGGTAGAGACCCTCAGTTTCCTATAAGAATATGGAATCATCATGAAGCAACCCTGGAATGGTTACCAAAGGCTATGAACTGTTGTGAGGGGTTTCACAATGCTCTTAATTCCTTGTTCCATTTCAGTCATCCCAGTGTGTGGTCTCTATTTGATGGACTGCAGAGGTACCTGGCTTGTCACAAACTAACATTGGCTAATGCACAGGCAGGTCGCCGAGAAGTGAAAAAGAGGAAATATGAGGCACTACATGACATGGTTGCCATTTCTGTGCAGCAATATGAGCTGATGGAAGATAAACTTAGTTGCTTAAAAATATTGGCTAATTTGCAATGAAGAATAATTCTGAGTTATTGTTGTTAAATAATTGTTGCTTTTACTATTAGGGTTAGATAGCCCTCTATGGTCAGGGACCTGCCTATCTACGGGATCGCCTTTCCCCATATATCCCCCAGAGAGCACTGCGATCAGGGACAAAAAATCTGTTGTCTGCCCCTGGCCCAAAAGAAGCCAGGCTATGTATAACAAGATCCAGGGCTTTTTCGGTGGCAGCACCAAAACTTTGGAACACCCTCCCAGAAGCTATAAGGGCCCTGCGGGATTTGTCTGCGTTCTGCAGGGCCTGTAAGACCGAATTGTTTAAACAGGCTTTTGTGGTCTAATTGAAAAAGGGCTGCCACCGGACATCCTACAGAATGCTGGCGATCATAGTCGAGAAGTCAATACCGCCTATACTGGACTGAAATAGCGCTATAGAATGGTTTTAAAGTTGAGATGTAAATTATGGTTTTATATGTTTTATTGGACTGATTGTTTTTATAATGTTGTAAGCCGCCCTGAGTCCGCTTGCGGAAAGGGCGGGATATAAATGGAAAGTAATAAATAAATAAATAGTCTTTTGTCATGGTCACTGGGCGTACCACAATGTATTAACATTAAAAAGTTTGACAAATTGTAAATTAATAAAGTGAAAGTATTTAATTTTATTTAAATATATTTCTATGTAGCGTTTAATTTCTGTTATTATTGTTTTAACTTCTTAATACATTTCATTGATAACAAAATGGTCACTTTTTGTTGCATGTGAATATGACTTATTTTAATCCTAAAATAACAACAAAATACTATTAATTATCCACAATTATAAACATCTATGGTGCTTTACATATTTTTCTATGGGGGATTTTTTCCATGTGGGCTTCTTTCCATGTGGCCATTTTTCCATTTGGGCATGTTTCCATGTGGGCTTTTTTCCTGTGAGCATTTATGTCCATTGAGTTTTTTCTTTGGGCTTTTTTCCTTTGGACTTTTTTCCGATTACCGTTCAGCATATGGTCCACTAAAAACACCTAGATCATTTTTACACATACTACTGCTAAGACAAGTCTCCCCCATCCTACAACCATACTGGTTGATTTGTTTTCAGTTAACTTCCTAATAATTCCCAGCATGGTGTTGGCCTTTTTTTTATTGCAGTAGCACACTGTCTTGACATTTTCAGTGAGTTATCTACTATGACCCTGCCAGTTCACACCCCATGAACTTGTATTTATAGTTAGGATTTTTGGCCCCAATGTGCATTACTTTGCACTTGGTCATGTTGAGCCTCATTTGCCATGTTGACACCCACTCACCCAACCTCAACAGATCCCTTTGGAGTGCCTCACAGTCCTCTCTGGTTCTCACCACCATGAACAGTTTAGTGTCATCTGCAAATTTAGCCACTTCACTGCTTACTCCCAACTCCAAATCATTAATGAACAAGTTAAAAAGCATCAGACAAGTACTGAGCCCTGTGGTACCTCACTGCTTATCACCCTCCACTGTCAAAATTGCCCATTCATACTCACTCTCTTTTTCCTATTAATTAGCCAGGTTTTGATCCACAAGAGGACTTGTTCTCTTACCTCATGACTCTCGAGCTTACTAAGGAGCCTTTGATGAGAAACGTTATCAAAAGCTTTCGGTAAGTCAAGGTAAACAACATCTATTGGATCCCCCTTGTCCACATGTTTGTTCACCCCCTCAAAGATCTCTAACAGGTTAGTGAAATAAGATCTCCCCTTAAAACCTATGCTGAGTCTTCCTCAGGAACATTTGTGCATCCATGTGCCTACTAATTCTCTCTTTAATAATGGTTTCCACCATCTTTCCAGGTATTGAAGTCAGACTAACAGGCCTGTAATTTCCTGGAACTCCTCTGGAACCCTTTTAAAAAGATGGGGGTGACATTTGCTGCCTTCCAGTCCTCAGGAATGGAGACAGATTTCAATGAAAGATTACCATATTTTTCACTTCATAAGATGCACTCCCCCCCCCAAAAAAAAGTGGGGGGGAAAGTGTGCGTGTCTTATGGAGCGAGCAGCAGCAGCAGCAAGAGGAAGAGGAAGGGGGGGTGCCTTTGCTTTCTGCGCCCGGAGCCACAGCGGAGCCGCAGCCTGCAAATGCCTGTTGCTTGGCTCCAGTTGCGTGGCTCTGACGCACCCGGCAGAGGCGGCCCAAATGCTGCAATGCCGCCCGCAGCAGCATACCCGACGGCTGTGCCGCAAAGCGGTGAGTGAGTGCGGCGAGAGGGAGGCTCTGCCTCCTGGAGCGCCTCCTCCCTGCCCCCACCCGGGCTTCTTGGTGCTGGGAGGCGTGGGCAGCGAATTGCCCCCCTGAGGAAGGAGGCCGTGCGGAAGATGGCTACTCTGCTGCGGAAGATCGGGCTGATCTGCTTGCACAACTGCGACACAGAGGACCCGAAGCATCACCACCACCCCTGCAACAGTTTCCCGCAGGGCTCATCGCTGCGGGGCAAAAGCAACCAGAAGAACAAGGCGCCGCCACCTCCTCTCCTGCAAGGCACGCCAACTAGCGGCTGCAGCAGCCCCAGCAAGGAGAGCTGCAGCAGCAGCCCCACCACAGCGCAACAAGCCCCGCTGGGTGCTGGAGCCAGCTCAGAAGCCACCACCGCCTCCCCCTTCCGCCGCCAGGGCCAAGGGCTCGGGCCAGGAGCAGCCGTCGGGGCTGCTGGAGCTCTCCTTGCCTAGTTTTTAGAGGAGGAAAACAGGAAAAACTAGGTGCGTCTTATGGAGCAAAAATACGGTACATATTTTTGTCAGGAGATCCACAAGTTCACCTTTGAGTTCCTTCCGAACTCTTGGATGTATGCCATCTTGGCCAGGTGACTTATCAGTTTTTAAACTATCAGTCATAGGACCTCCTCTCTTGTCACCTCAATCTGACTCAGGTCCCTCAACACCCCTTCCAAAATTAGGGGTTCTGGAGTGGGCAAACACTTCTCATCTTCCACAGTGACGATGGAGGCAAAAAATGCATTCAGCTTCTCAGCCATTTCCCTATCCTCCTTCAGTAATCCTTTTACCTCTTGGTCATCCAAGGGCCCCACTTCCTCCCTGGCTGGTTTCCTGCTTCTAATATATTTGAAGAAATTTTTATTGTTGGTCTTTATGTTTTTTGCAATATGTTCCTCATAGTCCCTTTTTGCCTGCCTGATCACAGACTTGCATGTTATTTGCCACAGCCTGTGTTCTTTTTTATTAACCTCACTTGGACTAGCTTTCTGCCACTTAAACAAATCCTTCTTACCTTTCACAGCTTCCATTACTTTGTTTGTTAACCATGCAGGCTTTTTAAAATACCTATTTGTGCCTTTCCTGACTTGTGGTATATATCATAGTTTTAAATAGCCTCTAAACTTCCCCAAAGGTTTTGTCCCTATTTACCTTTCCTCTCAATTTCCTCTTCACAAGCCTCCTCATCTCAGAGAATTTACCCCTTTTAAAGTAAAAAGTGGTTGTGTTGGTTTTTCTGAGCAACTCTCTATTTATACAAATGGTGAAATCAACATTATGGCCACTGCTCCCAAGCAGTGCAATCACTTTTACATCTCTCACCAGGTCTTGGGCATTACTTAGGACCAAGTCCAGTATCGCCCCACCCCTGGTAGGTTCTGTGACCATCTGTTCCATAACACAGTCATTGAGTGTGTCTAGAAACTTTCTCCCAACCAGAACATATATTGACCCAATCAACATGTGGGCAGTTAAAATCACCCATAATTTGTTTTGAAATTTTTTTGAACCTATTGTTTTGAAACTGACTTCTCTTAGTAACAGCCCTTTCCCTACTATTTTGGTATGTCTATAAACCGCCCTGATGGATGTACACTTCTATGCATGCAGTGAAGTCAGCTCTGACTCACCAAAGGTTATACTGGAATGAACGTTGTTAATCTGCAAGGTGCCACTATACTCCTATTTTATGCTGAGAATCGTTTACCTACTTGAGAATTATCAGTGTTATCTCAGCATCAGCTCTACCTTATGGGTTAGCAGCACCCCACCTTCTGCCCTTGCTTGTTTGTGTTCTGTTTGGCAAGCTACAGCTGTCCTGCAAGTCTGGCTCCAGTTCAAAGCTGTATGCCTCATGAAGACATTCTGTCCACCTCAGCCTACACCATCAGGAGGAAAATAAGCAGTGGTTTAGCATCAGGAGCTGAATAATAAATCTCTGGCTCTTTATCAGAATTGAAAAATGGGGAGAGGAGAGGCGTCCATTCAGAAGAGGGAGTGTTTAGTGCTCCATTGCAGAGAGCTTATTCCCTAGATATCAAACTGGGGTGAGCTGAGGGGCTTTGCTGTGTTCCTTTCATGGCCTTGCTTAATTAGTGTGTCTAACATTAAAGGGATTTGGGGAGGGGAGGGGGGGAGACAAGCCAGTCTCCAGCTGCCAAAAAGCTGTAAATTACAACAAATGCCAATAAGTCATTAGGAAGCACAAGAAAAATGTGGGGTTGCCATGGCAACTGACATTTGCAGCATTCAGGCGATGTTCTGGGGGCTGGTGTTCTCTTGTTCCTCAGGTGTGTGCAGGAGACAGAGGAGAACAGCTCCCAGTCATTCTACTATGGGTAATTGGGGGTGGGATAAAAGGATGGGACACATGGGGGATGTTAAAATACACCAGGCTGAAAAGAAACTCACAGTGTTGATCAAGAAACATAAAGGGAGAGTTGACAATCTAGTTTCACTGGACAGCCTGGGGAAAGGGAAAGAAGCACGTCAGCCCACCGCTGCTTGCAAACGGGCTACTGCATGGTGAATCTAACAAATCAATGTCAGCTGCTTATTAATTCTGACACATGTCTGTTTTCCTGCACAAGGTGGGAAGTATGCTAGTTTCATCAAAACTATGCACAAGGTATGCTCAAGGTCTCAGAAGGAGGAAAGAAGACATTGCAAAAAGATGTTGAAGGGGCTGGCTTCATCTGTTGAGCTGCCCAAAGTGCCCTCCCCCATATTGCCCTGGCAGGATCCAAGGTGTTTCTTCTGCAGCCCTCCTAGGATCCTCCTGGGGCAACATGAGAGAAGGTGTATGACTTCTTCAGCCCCAGCAGGGATCAGTGTCCAAGCCAGGTTGTATTAGAAGCACTTCTGTACCTGCAGCCCAGCTTGAATTCCAACCAGCACCAGTGTAGGAGGAGACAACAGGTGTAAGCTATATCTCTCATCTCTTCCCATATCTCTGCCTTTGGTGGTCTGGGTCACTTCATTTGGACCCTGAACCAGCCCTAGATGATAGGAAGAACTGCAGGTTACTCTTGGGCAAGTTTCACCACATAACTATCTAATGAGCACGTACATTTCATCTCTAGACGTGGCTCTCCACTTCACACAGCGACAGGAAGGCTGTGGATATATTGCTCCTAATGACCATACTTTGACATAGTAAATCACAATGCAGCTTTCTGAGCCCACCCCCACATACTAAGCAAGGGAATGAACCTCAGTAAGGCTGGCTCCAATTTGTGGGGCTGCTGGGCACTAGCAGGAATAAAAGTTGCACTGTGTTCCACTGCTACCACAAGTATCATTTCCAAAGAGACTATTTATAAACGCAAATGGGTACAAAATCCTCTGCACAGTCATGATCCCTTTGGTAGATTAATTTATTTCCTTCTCCTCACCCCTTCTAGCCTGTGATAGATTTCATGTATCCATCAAGGACTTATGAGCTTGTTTACCATCAGCAAGCAAGGCACAGAACAGTGACCATTTTCAGACTTTACTGAATGCATCCAGAAAGTTAAAGGTAATTTTATCCAGGTTAATTACTCTTCTGAGGTTAATAACAGGTGCATCTTTGGGTTAGAGTTTGGTAGTGATATTTCAAATGCATATCCCTTCCAATCACACTTATGTTGCTCTTTCTCTATGATCTTTTCATGCTGGCACATTTATCCTTGTGTAATACAGCCAAACAATACAAGACAACAGAAAAGTTATATTACAAGTCAATGCATGACAAAAATGTGTCATGCTTTCCCTGAGACAGAGAGAGCATGTCTCAAGTTCTTGAAACTCGCAGAACTTCTATCACACAATGTGAGCATCACATCTTCATGGGAACTGAACTGATCATTTCAGGGCTTTTTTTTTTGTAGCAGAAACTCCTTTGCATATTAGATCACACATCCCTGATGTAGCCAATCCTCCAAGAGCTTACAGTAGGCCCTGTAAGCTCTTGGAGGATTGGCTACATCAGGGGTGTGTAGCATAATATGCAAAGAAGTTCCTGCTACAAAAAAGGTCCTGGGTCATTTCCACAGCAAGAGTGGCATATGCCTGTTATGGGAACTGGAATCCAAAACCAGCGATTGAAGGTTCTAATGAACCCAGTGTATAATGACTGTATGTTATCCAAGGTCAATAAATCTATGTTGGGTTCCTGAGTTAGTTTTAGGTGGTTGGGTTTCAGGTGCTTGCATTCCCAAGGAAAAGAAACTATTCATCTCTCTTTGAATGCAAACAAACTGCATTGTTACTGTGTTTAACAATGGGTTACAAGAATCATTGTGAAGTACTAAACGGGGAAAAAAACCTTTATACTTATAACTTCATCCTTACTGAGTCCTTACTTTAAGCTTAGTCATTACTGAGACTATTTTTTTTATTTATTTATTTGTAATTTGTATCCCGCCCTTCCCACCAGGTGGCTCAGGGCGGCTTAAAGCATATAAAATCTAACATGAGAACATAAAAGTTTAAACATTTCATACAATTTACATGATTAAAATTTAGACAATTCAGACAATTTACATAATTAAAATATTAAAGCATTCTGCAGTCTTATAAAACTACGCTCAATTTCAAATTTCAGTGCCGGTTAGTTGTAAGCCTGCCGGAAGAGGGTTGTCTTACAGGCCCTGCGGAATTGAGCAAGATCCCGCAGGGCCCTTACCTCTTCCGGCAGCTGGTTCCACCAGGAAGGGGCCATTACGGAGAAGGCCCTATCCCTCGTAGATTTCAAACAGGCTTCCTTTGGCCCGGGGACAACAAGGAGGTTTTGAGTTCCCGATCTCAGTACTCTCTGGGGAACCTGTGGGGAGAGACGGTCCCTCAGGTAGGCAGGTCCTAGGCCATATAGGGCTTTAAAGGTAATGACCAGCACCTTGTACTGAACTCGGTAAAGTATTGGCAGCCAGTGCAGAGCCCGAAGTCCCGGCTGAATGTGCTCCCGTCTTGGGAGCCCCAATAACAACCGGGCGGCGTTCTGCACCAACTACAACTTCTGGGTTCGGCACAGGGGCAGCCCCATGTTTCTGCAACTGTGTGTGTGTCAAGGGGGAGAGATCTTAATTCCTCAGGTCTTTAATCATGCAGTTTTCACTGCAGACTTTATCTCAGGATGGAGGCTGCTATCAGGCTACTGGCATGGTATATTTGTTTATTTATTTATTGGATTTTTAGCCCTCCCTCCCCTGTACAACAGGGCTCAGAGTGGGTAACAACATGTTCATAAAACAATAGCCATAAAATTAATTATTATTAAAACAGTTTTTACAATAATATTAACAACTAATCAGATTTTTTTGTACACACTATAATGGAACATTACATTTCCCCTCTGATATTTGTCTAAGTTGGTTTGTTCTCATGGGGTAGAATCATAGTTGCACAGTTGCCACTATGGCTCTTTTCGGCAGCAGGGGAAATAAAAAAAAAACTGCTGTGGTTCTGTGTGACATGTCATCTCTTCTGGGGAATATCTGAACATAGGCTTGCCAAGTTCCCACCAGGGGTGGGTTTTCCCCAAATTTTAGGACCTCCAATCTACTGCCCCTTAATGGGGGTGGGAGGAGCCCCACCCCTGAAGAGCTCCAGTGTGCTGTGACATGCCTGGCATGATTATTCCACCTGGAAGTGATGTTATCACACTGGGCATGTCATGTTCATGACACTCTAGCAATCTTGTAAAAAACTCTATGGTGCCATATTCTCCTGCCTGGACCCAGGTAAGACTTGGCAACCCTACCTGAACACAGTATCATGTCACTCTAAGAATTACCAGAAACGCCATAAAGTTTACCATAGGGGTTTTTGCTCAGCTCCTAGAGTAACATGATGTCACTTCCAATGTTCCACAACAGCAATATGATGTTGGGTGCAGCAGCTGCTGTCTCCTTGTCCCCACCTACCCCATCTTCTATTAGGTACCACCCATCAGCTGGCAACCCTAAGTAGTGAACCTGCTTAAATTAATTTAAAGTTCTGTTAATCAGAACAATTTTCTCTTTCTCTTCCCTGAAAGCTCCCACTGCTTCTCTCTCCTTTCCTGCCTTCTTCTTACCTCCCCATACATCATCCAATCCACCTTTATCTCCTCCCCATCTTCAGTTTTCTGCCCTTCACTACCCTTGACACACTCTACCTGGGAAAGCTATAGCCCAGTAGTGCAGTTCTGGTTGCCAGTGCAAGCCAAGCTGCCTGTGGGGAACCTGCAAGGATTTGTGAGGAGCACCCAATTTCTCTGTCTCATCTTTCTCACACTGTTTCCTCTTTCCTTTCACCTGGTAGTCCCCATATCATCACCCTTCTCTGCCAGTTTGGTGTAATGAGCCAGTTTGGTGTAGTGGCTAAGTGTGTGGACTCTTATAATAATAATAACTTTTATTTATATCCCGCCCTCCCTGCCAAGGCAGGCTCAGGAGAACCGGGTTTGATTCCCCACTCCTCCATTTACAGCTGCTAGAATGGCCTTGGGTTAGCCATAGCTATTGCAGGAGTTGTCCTTGAAAGGGCAGCTGCTGTGAGAGCCCTCTCAGCCCCACCCACCTCACAGGGTGTCTGTTGTGCGGGGAGAAGATATAGGAGATTGTAAGCCACTCTGAGTCTCTGATTCAGAGAGAAGGGTGGGGTATAAATCTGCAGCCTTCCTCCTCCTCCTCTTTCTCTCATTCTTCCCCACCCACTAGTTACTCACTTCAGCTGTATTTATTATTTATCTACTTCATGTTTAGCCTACCTTACATAATTTCCCTCTCCTCCATTTTATCCTCAGAAGAACCCTGTGAACATGGGTGAACTGGGAAGAAAAACCATGGAAAAGGACCCCTCTCCCAGCCCATCCTGGCCTTGTTTCCCAAAGGAGGGAGGGAAAGATGGAGGCAGTCTGCCAGATCAGTTGGATGGGTACTGCTTTTCTCACCTTGGGCATGCTGGGCACTGCCTCCTTCATCTTGTGTGGGTCAGGTGCTGACTACCTTATTTCAGCCAGGCCACCTGAGTGCCTCCCTCACTTCACACAGGGCTCAGCCAGGTCAGCTCAGCACCTCCCTTACCTCATAGTGGGCTTGACCATGCCAGGTACTTCCTTTGACTCATGCAGGTCTAGGCTGTGCTGAGATGAGTGCCTCCATCTGCCTCACATGGACCTTGACCAGGCAGCCCCTGGAGGTGTCCTGGTGCTCTTAATACCCAATCTACCCCTGCCTCTTAGGCAAGTTAGACAGAGTATGTGTAACTGGCCCACATTCAACCAATAAGCTTCCAGAACAGAATGGGGGTTCATGGTATCTAATAACTGTAATAACCACGCATACTGGCTTTCTTGGGATGGCTACTGCTGAACAGTAGCAAACATCCAGGCCTGGGTGTATCATACAATTATAGTGGTATCAAGTTACTCTCAGGTTGCTACTGGGCCTAGTCACAAGGATTTGTCCCTCAAAGGCCAAAACAGCACCCACTCCATTCTCTTTAGAGATAGAAGCCAAGCCTGTTGTGGTTGCCTAACAACTGTCACTGAAGGCATCCATTTCTTATAGCTACATGAGTTCTGTTTATCATTTGCAGGCTTTTTAAACCCTGCATTTATATATTTAGATTTCAGATTATTCTGCAAACCTGAGCATTTTAAGGGTGTCCCCCCCCCACCAAAAACCCTGACTTTTCTATTCAGCACTCTGATCTCTGGATTTAAGTATCATACATGGCTGGGCTGACCATTAGAATATACAAGTGGGGGCAGTGAGACCTACAGGGGGGAATCCCCCCCCCCTATTTGCCAGTTGATCCCAGGCATGGTTCCTTGCCACCACCACCGCTCACTCTGCCTGGTGCAGCTAGGGTTGCCAGCCCACAGTGGGATCCCCTGCTTTGAGAACCCCTTCCCAGCTTTGGAAACATCGGGCAGCAGAAGAATAAATGGTAGCCATCTATCGACACTCTAACCGCCCTGAGCCCATTAGGGAAGGACGGGATATAAATCTGATAAAATAAATAAATTTTCTTTCCTCCTAGCCTCTATGGTCACCATGGAAAGGAGGACTAGAGCACTGGAGGACTCCCAACACAGAGTTGCCTCTCATGTGTTTGGGTTCTTCCCCCTAGCCTGCACTAGTACATTCAGCGTGCACAGCTTTTCAGTCTCTGAGTGGCTCCAAGGACTGGATGGCCCTGCCTTCCTGCACAGAAGCAGGGCCAGCCCTGCCACTAGGCAAACTAGGTGATTGCCTAGGGTGCCAGCCTTCTGTGCAACTCAGTGATGTTATCAGTGAGGGGAGGCGCCAGAAGTTAGCCTTACCTAGGGTGCCAGACAGTCTAAGGCCGGCCCTGCATAGAAGCCACCTGTAAAGACCCCACAGACTCCCAGCAGCCCTCATTCCAGTTGGTTTGCAGATCAACCTGCTGCTGAGCACTAGCAGCTGTGCACTAAGCCACCACCTAGGGCCACATGCTGGACTCATACTGCTGTCAGAATTTGTTCTCACTGCCCCCTTGTCGAGTTGCTGCTGCTAAGATTTGGAAGATGGGGTGTGTGTGTGTATGTGTGGCAGTTTTGTCCATCCCTGAGACCATGCTACATTTTGAAACCATCAGTGGAGAGAATGCAGGCTCCTCCATTGAAGAAGCAAGTGGATGAAGTGGTTTCACCCATCCCCAAGGCCTTGCCACACTTTGGAACTGTTGGCCTGCCATGGCCAGCACTGTTAGTGATGTGTGTGCAGCTCCAGGCCTCGGCAGCTGCCTCTGAGCTAGCTGTACTGCTGATGGTGTCTGGGAGCCAGACCAGCCCTTGATTTCCTAGGTGGTCTCCCATCCAAGTATTAACCAGAGCTTAGCTTCTGAGATCTGGTAAACTCAGACTAGCCTAGGGTATTTGAATAGTTACCCAGTTTGCTGGCATATATACAGGCCTTAGGCCCAATTACATATATTTCTATTTACAAACATACAGGTAGGCTTCCCAATTAGGGTTGCCAATCCCCAGGTGGGGGCAGGGGATTCCCCGGTTTGGAGACCCTCCCCCCGCTTCAGGGTCATCAGAAAGCAGGCGGGGAGGGGAGGGAAATGTCTGCTGGAAACTCTATTATTCCCTATGGAGATTTATTCCCATAGAAAATCATGGAGAATTGATCCACGGGTATCTGGGGCTCTGGGGGCCCCTGTTTTTTGGGGTAGAGGCACCAAATTTTCAGTATAGCATCTAGTGCCTCTCCCCAAAATACCCCCCAAGTTTCAAAAAGATTGGACCAGGGGGTCCAATTCTATGAGCCCTAAAAGAAGGTGCCCCTATCCTTCATTATTTCCTATGGAAGGAAGGAATTGAAAAGGTGTGCCGTCCCTTTAAATGTGATGGCCAGAACTCCCTTTGGAGTTCTATTATGCTTGTCACAGCCTTGATCTTGCCTCCACCCCAATGTCTCTTGGCTCCACCCCCAAAGACTCCTGGCTCCACCACCAAAGTCCCCAGATTTGGAGACCCTCCCCCTGCTTCAGGGTCATCAGAAAGCGGGCGGGGAGGGGAGGGAAATGTCTGCTGGAAACTCTATTATTCCCTATGGAGATTTATTCCCATAGAAAATCATGGAGAATTGATCCACGGGTATTATATCTCTTTATTATTATATTTCTTGAATTGGACTTGGCAACCCTATTCCCAATCCCCAGATCCCATCGGGGGATCCCCCATTTTTACAGTCTTCCTCCCTCCCCCAGCCAGCTGGCCGGCGGGGGAAGCCCTGCCCCCACAGTCATCGTATAGTTTTAGAGCTCCTGCAGGTTTAGAAACCTGCAAACAGGTCCCTTTTTAGAATGTGTGCCTTTAAGGCTGAGCAGGAAACAGGAAGGGCTTCATGGCAAAGGGTCAGTAACAGTTTCATCGGAGAAGGGCCCTTGCCTTTCTTTTGCTTTCATTTTCAGAGGAAGTAAAGTTCTGCAGGAACAAGATCCAGTGAGTAGTTGTGTGTGTGTGAGAGAGGGAGGGGGCAGGGGAGTCCCTGGTTTGGAGGCCCTCCCCCTGCTTTAGAAAGCATGGGGGGGGGGAAATGTCTACTGGGCACTCTATTATTCCCTATGGAGAAGGATTCCCATAGGGAATAATAGGGAATTGATCGGCGGGTATTGGGGGCTCTGGGGGAGCTATTGTTTGAGGTAGAGGCACCAAATTTTTAGTATAGCATCTAGTGCCTCTCCCCAAAATACCCCCAAAGTTTCAAAATGATTGGACCAGGGGGTCCAATTCTATGAGCCCCAAAAGATGGTGCCCCTATCCTTAATTATTTCCTATGGAAGAAAGACATTTAAAAAGGTGTGCTGTCCCTTTAAATGTGATGGCCAGAACTCCCTTGGAGTTCAATTATGCTTGTCACACCCTTGTTCCTGGCTCCACCCTCAATGTCTCCTGGCTCCACCCCTAAAGTCTCTTGGCTCCACCCCCAAAGACTCCTGGCTCCACCCCCAAAGTCCCCAGATTTGGAGACCCTCCCCCTGCTTCAGGGTCATCAGAAAGCGGGCAGGGAGGGGAGGGAAATGTCTGCTGGAAACTCTATTATTCCCTATGGAGATTTATTCCCATAGAAAATCATGGAGAATTGATCCACGGGTATTATATTTCTTTATTATTATATTTCTTGAATTGGACTTGGCAACCCTATTCCCAATCCCCAGATCCCATCGGGGGATCCCCCGTTTTTACAGGCTTCCTCCCTCCCCCAGCCAGCTGGCCGGCGGGGGAAGCCCTGCCTCCACAGTCATCGTATAGTTTTAGAGCTCCTGCAGGTTTAGAAACCTGCAAACAGGTCCCTTTTTAGAATGTGTGCCTTTAAGGCTGAGCAGGAAACAGGAAGGGCTTCATGGCAAAGGGTCAGTAACAGTTTCATCGGAGAAGGGCCCTTGCCTTTCTTTTGCTTTCATTTTCAGAGGAAGTAAAGTTCTGCAGGAACAAGACCCAGTGAGTAGTTGTGTGTGTGTGAGAGAGGGAGGGGGCAGGGGAGTCCCTGGTTTGGAGGCCCTTCCCCTGCTTTAGAAAGCATGGTGGGGGGAGGAAAATGTCTACTGGGCACTCTATTATTCCCTATGGAGAAGGATTCCCATAGGGAATTGATCCGCGGGTATTGGGGGCTCTGGGGGAGCTATTGTTTGAGGTAGAGGCACCAAATTTTAGTATAGCATCTAGTGCCTCTCCCCAAAATACCCCCAAAGTTTCAAAATGATTGGACCAGGGGGTCCAATTCTATGAGCCCCAAAAGATGGTGCCCCTATCCTTAATTATTTCCTATGGAAGAAAGACATTTAAAAAGGTGTGCTGTCCCTTTAAATGTGATGGCCAGAACTCCCTTGGAGTTCAATTATGCTTGTCACACCCTTGTTCCTGGCTCCACCCCCAATGTTTCCTGGCTCCAACCCCAAAGTCCCCAGATTTTTCTTTAATTGGACTTGGCAACCCTAAATGGACTTCTGCTCCATATATTTATCCAACCTCCTCTTGAAGCTGTCCGTTTGTAGTTGCCACCACTTCCTGTGGCAGTTCTAGGAAAAAATACCAAAGGGAAAATGCCCAAAGAAAAAACCCATGGACATGCACCAAATTTTTAGTATAGCATCTAGTGCCTCTCCCCAAAATATCCCCCAAGTTTCAAAACGATTGGACCAGGGGGTCCAATTCTATGAGCCCCAAAAGATGGTGACCCTATCCTTAATTATTTCCTATGGAAGAAAGACATTTAAAAAGGTGTGCTGTCCCTTTAAATGTGATGGCCAGAACTCCCTTGGAGTTCAATTATGCTTGTCACACCCTTGTTCCTGGCTCCGCCCCAATGTCTCCTGGCTCCACCCCCAAAGTCCCCAGATATTTCTTGAATTGGACTTGGCAACCCTACATACAGGCTTTAAATATTTTTCACAGTCCATCATAAGCTTGCTTTCAGTTAACTACGAAAGCAAATGAGCAAACAGCAAAAGTCTTTCCTTGCATATCTGACCGCAATATTTTTGCCTGGAACAGGAATATGATAAGGAAAGGACCAGTATGTCCTACCTGATTTAAAGCACCTCAAGAGTATGGTGAAAATAAGCTTCACTATCGAAAAATTTGATGTCCTTGTGGTTATTGGCAATACTTCCTTTGCCCCCATATTCTGTGTAACAAAGGCAACATGTGTGGAACTACATATCAAATATATAACTATCAATGTTAAATCAAAGTTTCGACTGAAGACCTTCCTTGTTAAGCTGATAACAGTCAAACAGATGCTTAGGTAAAGATGTTAGAGAATGATATCACATAGTTATAGCACAATGAAAAAGTCTAGACGTGAGTCTTGGAAACAAAACCCTGCCTGTCCTTAAGGTAGCCAACTCTGGCTTTGGAAATTCCTGGAGATTTGGGGGCAGTGCCAAGGGGAGGAGGAGTTTGGCAATGGGAGGAGATTTCAGAAGAAATGTGATGATGCCATAGAATATCCTCCAAAGCTGCCATTTCCTCCAGGGAAATTGATCTCCATATGATGGAGATCAATTGTAAATCCAGGGGAACTCCAGGCCCCATCTGGAGACTGGTTACCCTATGTGTTCTACAAAAGATATATCTGGTTCATGCTGCTGTTGCTAATTTTCTCATTTACACTGTCAAAGGAGAATGAGATGTCCCATTCTTTTTACCTGCTAGGGAAGAATTGTCTACCACAAGCCACCAAATAACTCATTCTCTTTCCCCCACCCCCTCCTAGCAGCCAGAGTGAATTATGAAGATCCTTTCTTCAAGTGAAAGAGATGGAATTGCCCTTCATGGGTGAGGAGTTCTATTTATTCTCAGCAAATTCGTTTCCACTTTATTTTAAATTAAACTGTCTTGACTCTCACCATTTGGAACCTGATGATGAAGGAGGAGCCAGGGGAATGAGAGTGAGGCCTGGAGTGGGTTTTCCCCTCTCCCAAAAATCAGTTTGAAAATTAGGACCCACATAGGCTTCTATTCAAATATGCTTAAAATTTGAGGAGCAGCAAATGAAAGATTCTGGGGTGAGGGAGGCAACATCAGAAATTTTTGCTTACAAATATCTCAGTTCCCCTAGGATTTCTAGGTGACTGACAGCATTTCCCAGTTGAACATAAGGGTGCCAACCACCTGGTCCGGGTGGGGAATCTCTTGACCGGGAGGTTCTCAACCTGCCAGCCCACATTGAGCCGGCGGGGGGAACCTCCCCCTGCGTCGCTGGCGTGACGTTTGGGAGGTAAAACTCTATGGTATAATAGGTACCATAGAGTTTTAACCTCCCAAATGGCTAGAGCATCCAAGAAAACCATAGAGTTTTCCTGGAAATGCCTAGAGCAGCCCTGCATGGGCACCGTCATTTTGATGACGTCACTTCCGGGTGATGTCATTTCATCGTGTGGTGCACAGCGCGTGCACAAATGTTCCCCGCTGGGGGATGAAGAGGACTTGGCAACCCTACTCTGGCATCATGATAGACTGTGGTTTATAAACCATGGTTTGATTAAACTCCAGTTTATTGAGACTTCTGAATGCAAAGGGTCCAACAAATTGGACTAAACCAGTATTTCCAGTTTGCTTTTGTAGCTAATTTGTTCAACAAAGTTCAAGCTAGTTGTGATTATCATGATGCTTGAATTCAAAACCCAGAGTCTGCTTGGCCACAGAGGGAGGGTGTGTTCCATGGGGGGAGGAAGAGATGGGGCATGAAGCAGGAGAACTGGGTTTGTTACTTTTGTCTAGTAGATAATAGCCACCGCTGATTGCTAAAACCTCAGCTTAAACACACTTCAGTTTATTGTGATGTCTTTCTGCAACCCTATGAAGATTTCAGTTAACATTACGCTAGATTACAGTGAGATGGAATGCATCCTAGAATTCAGAACTCAAGTCAGAAGTATTGAGCCAACTGGGTTTAAGTCATAGAGTTGTATGCCATCATCCAAAACACCACATGAAATGTTATTTTACATAGTATGGCAGATGTTCAAGACAGCTCAAGGTGATTTTTCAAACATATTCAAAACCAACTATACTCTCATGGTATGGTGATAGAAGGCCTCTACACACAGCACCAGGGGAAGGAGGAACAGGCACATGAATGCTGGCCGCCACCATCCCCTCCCCATCTCCATGTGAATGTTGGGTTGTGTGAACAGAATAGCAAAAGCGCAAAGCTCACGGCTCAATACTGCAAATGTTAATATATTTATGCACACATAAAAAGTGACTTATCAAAATACCTATCAAAAATACAGCTATAAGCACACACGGTTGCACAATAATAACGCTGACCTGAACCAAAACAGTCAATTCATGATGCTGCTCCACTTGCCAAATGTGCGCCTCTCCGTAATTTAAAGAGCAAGCGCTCTGTTTTTACTCATACACTCAAATGAAGTCCAATGTGGTGAGATGAAATTGTCTTGTAGATGATCAATGTATTTCAACAGTCCCAATGTCAGAAACTCCAAGCGCAATGGTGGACTGTTAAACGAACCGTTTCCCAGAAGAATGCTTCATCAGGCGCTGATAAGATGAAGTTGGGACTAACAAGTGATGCAATCACAATAACTTTTCGAGTCAGTGTAACAACGCTGGTGCTTCCAAATGCCCAGAAAGGAACTACCAGAGCACTCACAATCTAAAAGGCTAGTCAGCAGCAGCTCAATTTTTTGAGCACTCCTTGTTGCTTTGAAGTCATGTAAACATTTTGATTGAGTGGAGACTGTCTGGAGAGGTATCCATTCACAAACTGGCACAAACCTCCACAAACAGCTTCAAAGTTTTTGAAAAGTTCATGCAAGTTGACCTTTCACAGCCTTCACTTTGTGAACCACAAACCACAAATGATCCAAAATTCATTACAGACTTTAGTTCGTGAGCCAGTACATGCCATCCCTAATGGTGAGTATCATGGTGCAAGATGATGTGCTGTCATTTCTGGCTATTAACCACAGTGTCATAGCAACATTCTTGGAATTTCCCCCAAACCACAGAGATTTGGGGAGATCTTAGAATGTCCCCACAATGCTGCCACTCCACTTCCAGATATGCTACCAGAAGTGCTGTTGCTGTTGCAGCATTGCATGATATCACTTTCCCCTTCATTTTGCTCCCACTGCTCCAAGACATAGCAGGAGACCTGGCACCCATACCCACACTGGCTGTCACGAGGGTCAGAAATGTAGCCAAAGATGGGTGCCTTGTTTACATATAGGGCATTCATGGTTCAGCAAATCATGAGGCAATAATCTGACTGTCAAAGGGAAAATTACACGAGAATTCAAGAGGGCATCCCTACCATTTATGAACCTTAAAGAACTATATCTTTATTTTATTTATTTATTTATTTATTTAAGATTTATACCCCGCCCTTCCCACAAGTGGATATCATAATCCAACAACCAATAGTTTTACACTTTTTTAAAAAATCATGTACTATTTTCTCTCTTGAATTTATCTTTCTAGATCAGTTTTCTTTTTCTATCATAAGTGCCAAAATAGAGAAGCTTCTTTCCTCAGGTGGGAAAGATGATTTTGACAAGTGATTGCTTTTATTTTCAAGCTTCCCCTCTGTGATATGTTCTTCCCAAAGATGTAGTACCCAGAACACTTGCAAATGTGAAAAAACCATTGCAATTATCATCAAAAACAGAAATTTCAGAGTCCAGTTACTATTGACAAGATAAAGTTTCCTACAAACACTCAGGCCTGTTCTCATCAGTGAAAACGAGCACAGTACTATTGCTATCATATGACCTATGTTTGCTATTGAATCAAATGGCATTTTAACCATTTTTTGTACATAAGGAATAGAAATAGAGATCTTCAACCTATGCACCTTGACTAAATTATTGACAATAATCACAATTCAGTTATATTTAAAATGTGTAATTTCCTAAGGCATCAAACCTTGAAATAAAAAGATCTAGCAGACCCAACTACACAACTGATTACTATGTAAGCACGCAAAACTGAAAAGTGCATTAATAGAGTCCTAATAATAATGCTGTAGATTTTGAAAACTCAAATTTTATTTCAGCTAGAAGCAAAGTCCCTCAGCTCACCCCAGCCAGAAGCACTAGTGTGGATTTGTTGTGATTTCTCTTTTTTAAAAAGCTATGCATGAGGATAATAGAATACATTCTAATTATCTTGTAGTATTCTCAATTACTTACTGTTATGATGTACATAAATTGAAATTGCCTTGATCTCTTTTTTCATATTGGATGCTTATTGTTTATATCCTTTTTTCTGTATTGACAGATCTGTCTGAACTTCTCTCCCCCTGGGTCCTTATTTGTGCAAGGCAAATAAAGAGACTCTCTGGCTTGAAATCAATAGTCTTACACTGATCTACCCCAGCTGAGGATCTGCCTCACTGTGCCGCCAAGTGGATTATTTTTTACCCTCCCTTTCTCTCACTTAACAGGAGGTGACATTGCCCTTTCATCCATCTCCTGTGAGAAATTACAGGCATTACGCCCTGTGTATGCTGTCTGCAGCCATGCACGTCAATTTCAACCGCCTCCCTCTGATGGGTAGACTAAGTGCAGCTGGTTTCTCTGATGTTGCACGTGGCATTCAAAAATATCACCCCCAGCTTGTCATTAATTCCTATCAAGCATTGCTGTTCCTAGAAGGCTGCTTGTGTTTATATTTTTATATAATTAGTTCTCTTCTAAGTACTTCCTTGAAGCACTAAAGTTTTTTATACAGAGAAGCAATTTTTAGAAGCTGAGGATCATACCCCTCTTCAAATTAACATGCAGATGTGCCCTAAGTTATTTCTTGGCTGAATTTTGATATTCTACTTCCATTTTGGGTCCACAGAGAGTTCATGTTTTCGTTTTTTGTTGATAGCTGTTTCAGTAATACATGTTGGAGAAGGAAAAGGTATTTCCATAGTTTTTTAAGGAGTAGCTGAATGCATTCTCTATACTGAATGGGTCTCTGATTGCAGTGATATCTAGCTTTATGTTTTGCTTCTGTTAGGTGATACTTTTGAAGGGCTCCTTGGATGATACATGAAAGATATTGTCCTGAACTGTACATGTGAACATATATCAATTCTGATCAAAGCAATAATGGTATAGATTGACAGTAAATCCACTGAACAAAGCAGGAGTCAAGTGCACCTTTAAGACCAACCAATTTTTATTTAGAACGTAAGCTTTCGTGTGCTCTTAAGCACACTTCATCATACGAGGAATCCAGCACAGTGAGCAAAGCCATACATAGCTGGTAGGCAGTGGCCCAGAATGCAACATGGTACAGATTTAAGAACCAATGACAGTGAAGTTAAATTATCTGGTAGGCAGTGGTTTAGAATGTAAAATGGTACAGTGACAGAATAGTAAAATTAACAAATTGAGCAAACCTTTGATCTGAGTAGCATGAGCATGCAAAAACAACAAAATGCTGTAAACAATGGGACCTCCTTACAAAATAGCTTACAGGTGCTAAACCCACTCTCAGTGAGTATAGCTATACATCCACAGTATTCCAATGTGTTTCTCTTTTAGAATTGTGTATCAGAATAATTATTTGTATTGACATACTCAAAATAGGGATATTGGCTGTATGTCTCATTACATATACTTTACCCATTTTCACTATATTTTATTGTATTCCTTTTTCCTATGGCAAACTAGAATGATATTTACATGTTAAAAAGTAAATTAGGTGGACAAGAACATCACTGTCCAATGTATTTCTCTTTTAGCTGTATTGACACGCTCAAACAGGGACTTTGGTTGCTTATCCCATTACATATATTGAACCCATCTCCCATTGTCATTGACAGACAATCTCACATTTTGACATACTACTGTTTTGTTGCTTTCGCATGCTAATGCTACTCAGATCAAAGGTTTGCTCAATTTGTTAATTTTACTGCATACTGCTATTTTGAAAGAGAGCTGTCACTGTCCAAAAGAGGTTGTAAGTTGTTGATGATACGTTGAACTGTTTTAAATTGAGAGTTGTGTGTGACCACTAATGGTATTCTGTTATTTTCTTTTTTGGGTCTGTCTCGTAACAGATTTTCTCTGGGTATCATTTTGGCTTTGTTGATCTGTGTCCTGACTTCATCAGGTGGGTACTTTAGTTCCAAAAAGGTTTGTTGTAGATCTCTCAGGTGAAAATCTCTGTCAGCAGGATTGGAGTAAATGCAGTTTAGCGTAGAGCCTGGCTGTATACAATGGATCATTTGATATGTTTGGGGTGGTAGCTGGAGGCATGCAGGTATGTTTGTATTGCATTTATCTCTGTGTCTAGATGGCCTGCCTCATACATTGCTGAATGTTATTCTTACAACATCAACATCTTGCTAAACTGTTGGAATCATTTGCTCACTATTCAGTTCTCTTGCAAATGATCATTTCTTAAAGCCTAGAGCCATGGAGGTCATAATCCACTTGAGAGAATTTCTGTGTTGAGATACATCATTTATATAGGTAAGATTCTCACTCTGATTCTTCTAGAAAAATACTTCAAAATGTAATTGCTATCTACTAGGCCTGAGGGCCAGCAAGCCCAAACCACATTAGAAATAGCCTAACTTTGTTCATTTTTAACCCTCATGATTTGTAAACCAGCCTAAATAATAGCCTATAGATCTTTTATTAAAAGGAATTATCAACAAAGTTTTATATGAAAACAGAGTCTGTTTTTAATTCCCTGACGACCCACATTGTAACTGCACAAATTACACAAAGCTCAACATTGTCCTCATCAGCTATTTCAAGAGCACACAAACTTTTAAGGGGCTGAATCTCTATTTTTTTTACAGGGAACACCAGTCAGGTAACAGCACTACCTTTATTTATTGACCGATCATTTTGTAGCTACCTATCCATATGTATAATGACCTTCTGTACAAATTAAAATTGCCAGAGTACTGAGCATATTTATTTACTGAGAAGTAGTCTTCACTAAAATAGCTGGAACTCAGCATCTGACAAAGTGGGTTTGGTTTACGAAAGTTTCTTCCATAGCAAATGTATCAGTCTTTCAACATGCAACAACATTCATTGTGGGTTTTGGGATTTCAGTGCTTTTCCAACTTAATGAAGCCCTTAATTCATTCTAAACATATTCCATGCCAATGAATGAGTCCATGGAAATCCTCACATACAGTTTCAGCTGTACATGGAATTAGGGCATATTGATTGTTCTGTTACCAGAATTCTACTCCATTTACCTTCATCACTCTACCCAGAGTAATTTTTTCCTCCCATAATTACATGTCTCTCATGCCTATTCCGTGGGGATCTATCCCACAATTTGTGAACCTAGCTTAAAAATAACTGTGTTTAGATGTGCTGGGATGGCGGGATAAGGTGGTGCCATCTGAATGATGGACTCTATAAAAGAATACTATGATGCAGCTCAGCAGGAGGGGAAGCATTTACAAGAGGAAGAAAGAATTAGTCTATTATCATTATTCTGTGTCACTTGCACCTCATTTAGCAGCTTTCACATCTACCACTCATTTTCAACCCATTGTATTTTGTTGTTCTTGTTGTTTCAAAAAAAGCAAAATTGATTTCGAGAGACCTCCCTGGAGCACAATCCTCAGCCCTCCTGCTGTTCTGTATCAGCAGCAAAGAAATGGGTACCATTTCTCACACGATGGAGGTGGTGTGCAGAGATGGTGCTGCTGCATAACTGAAGAGCAAGAGAGAAAGAGACTTTGGGTATGATAAGTTATCGCTCTTAAACATAAACAGTTCCTGTTAATTTAACTTCCATTTAAAGCAGAAAATGGCACAGGAGGAAATTCAACATTTGCCAAATAGAAAAGGACACATTCAGTCAAATTGGGGAAAGTAAATTTAACTGTGGAGCATCCCAGGGGGAGTTTTACAAACAAACAGGGAGTCAACAAAAAATTAAAATGCCATAAAGATGTCTGCAGAGCATCACTGAAACCCTGTTTCTCTTACTTAAATGGTAACTTAATGAAAAGGAAGGCATAGCGAAAGAGATCAGTACTGGAATATGACACTCCCGGGTAATCTAAGCACAGTTTGCATAACAGACATTTGTAGCTGTTCAGCCTTAGGTTGGTGTCAGAGCTGGTTTCAAACCAGTTTCTCAATATTATAGTCCATTGACTTTAACCATTACACCACACTGACTCTCACAAGCCCTGGAGTATACATTCTTTAGCCACTGTATCCAAGAACATGGGATATAAATAATTTAAATAAATATATTAGTGGACCATAGGGTTTCAAGTTGTTAAAAAAAAAAACCCAGAGATTGCACAATCCTGAAATTTCAGTAGCTGGCCAAAGTCACATGTACTTTACTGTGCTAGACTGCAGAGCAGAGACAATGAGAAGTTGTGGAGGCTCTGCTATTTTTGCTTTGCTGCCATCACTAATTCTCCTGATAGAGTGTTATTTTATTTTTCATCAGAGTGTTATTTTATTTTTCATCTAATACCTTGAAATTAAAACATATCCAATTATTCCTAACTGAAAACCAAACATTATATAATTTTTAAATACTTCTAAAGTTTCTAAGTGACTTTTTGTTCTCTTGAGTAGTGATGTAAAGCGGGAACTTTACTAATTATAGTCTAAGCTGAACCACACAAGAAATATAATAAACATTCTTAATTCAAACAGAAATATTTCCAATGTTCAGAAACGGTCAGAAACCTTCCAATCTGATGAGCAAAGCAAGAGTCAAGTCGCACCTTTAAGACCAACGAAGTTTTATTCAGAATGTAAGCTTTCGTGTGCTAGAAGCATACTTCATCAGACAAAACTATGATATGGCAAGCAGTCCTAAATATAGAGAAAATGGGCAGTGAGTTAGTATGCAGAGTCATGGAAATGTTTTTTAGCAGATTAAGAGTCACAAATTGGGGACTCGTGTTTGTTAGTTTATGTTAACTGGGCTGAAACAACAACAGTTAAGTTGGAATAGGAAATTAATGTCCATGAACTAAACCCATTAAGTATCCTGGGTGAGAATTGCAATAAATGAGAGTCTGTTGTAATGTTAGCCCTGGATTAAAATGAAAGCATAGGTTTCTGAGGGGGTTGATTTAAAACTTTTTGTCCCATTTATCCATTGGAAATTCTTGGCAGTTATCAGTGCAGTAGAAACAGTGTTGCAGAGTTATTCAGTGTGTTAGCCTTTTGTGAAAATATGTGTTTTATGGCGCACCCAATGCTGGAAGAGAAATCAAAGCAGGAGTAACCAAGTTGACTTTCTGCACATCAGGCCTCCTTTGTTGGAATTGTACTATAGGGAATTGTATTTTTCAGTCTCCTTACAGAATGAACTTTATTTTGAATTATATTTATTTGGTCACTATAACTTTTTGGTTGTGTTCATTGTATATTGGCATACAGGCAGGACTTTTTTTGAGCAGGAATGCACAGAAACGCAGTTCTGGCTGGCTTGGCATTGGGGGTGTGGCCTAATATTTAAATGTCCCTGCTGGGCTTTTTCTACAAAAAAAGCCCTGTATGCAGGGTATAATTCCCAATAAATAAAGCAAAAGGGAATAACTAGCTACTAGATTGAATGAAATATCACTTTACATTCTAAAGATTTTCTTCCCCTTCCCCACTTTAGGAAGAATGAGCTTAAGCTGACAGTACACTGGCTGAAAATGCTCTCTGCTCCTTTCCTGTCATTCCACACACCTTTCCCAAACAGCCAGGCTGTTTCTTTCTCTACTGGTTGCTTGGATATCCGAGGAACCAATATGGGCTCTCTAAAAGCCTGCCAAAGTGCTGTTGCCTGATCCTACAACATTTTGTGACATAGAGCCAGTTTGGTGTAGTGGTTAAGTGTGCGGACTCTTATCTGGGAGAACCGGGTTTGATTCCCCACTCCTCTGCTTGCACCTGCTAGCATGGCCTTGGGTCAGCCATAGCTCTGGCAGAGGTTCTCCTTGAAAGGGCAGCTGCTGTGAGAGCCCTCTCCAGCCCCACCCACCTCACAGGGTGTCTGTTGTGGGGGAGGAAGGTAAAAGAGATTGTGAGCCGCTCTGAGACTCTTCGGAGTGGAGGGCAGGATATAAATCCAATATCTATCTAGATCTTTAGGGCTTGCAGCTGCAGGTATTCACTTATCCATCTTCCCTTCCTGACTGCGGAGCCAGAATTTGTCTGTCCTCCTTCATACTTTTCACCATAAAAGCTGTGATTCCATCCTGAGTGAAACATAAGGAGTTTTATGGCTGCTTTCACATATCTGTTTTTTCTCTGAAGGCAGCTGACATTCATTCACAACACTTGTTAACTGAGATGTTCCATTATCTGGAATTGTGTACATGCTAGGAAGTGGAGAAGCTTTTCTTGTCACTGCTGGCAGGCCAGCAGGGCAGATGTGATAGGTATGGAGGCACAGAGACTATGGATTTCCCCTACCCTGCAATAGGTAGACAACACCAGTCAGCCTGCAAGGGATAGAAAACCTAACTTGTAGCCACTTGCAGATGGGAAGGGCTATAGTAGACAGGAAGCACCAGTTAGCCTCTATGTGCTATAAGAGGCAAAGAAAACACTATTTTTTATTAGCTGGCAGGCAGACAAGATTCAGAGAGAGGAAAATGGAATCAAACACCCAAATTTTGTCCTCCTGCTGATAGGCCATCCACCAGTCCTGTAGACAAACTTGGAATTATAGCGGGAGAGGTCAAGGCTTCCCCCCCCCCCCAGCAATAAACACAAGCACACCAAACCAGATGAGATGCAGAAAATTGGTGCGGAGGAAAGATCATACAATTTTGCAGTGTAAAAGACAGCTGCTGATTTAGGTCCTTCAATCTGTCAGTGTATATAATTTCACGTAACAACAGCACTGAGAATTTACACTGCTGCTGCAATACAAACCTGTCCCCCACCCCAAAGCCAGTATCATGACAGGCATGAAAGACAGAAAACCCTTCTCATGCAAGTGTAAAGAAAAAGAGGGAAGGAGAGTGTATTTTTAAACAAAATCAAAATATGTGGTTCAGGGAAGCCCTCCCACATCCCATATCACATTTTGATATATGTTTTTCTACAAATAGGCTGCAATACAGGAGGTCAGCTAGGCTGGGGAAATGCTGAAAGAAATGGAATGCAGCAAGAGAAGATAAATAAAGGGGCAGTGTTTTCCTCCTCATGCCTATGTTCTATATTTCTGTCAAAAGAAGAAAAAATCTTCCACAATTTACTGCTTAAGACTCTGAGGAAATAAGAAAAGTTTACCAACATACCAATTCCTATCTGTTTGTGCCTACTCTACAACTGAGAATTTTAAATGCCTATGGAATTAAGATCTTGTATCTGTCTGAAATTTAGAAAGAGGGTCCTTTGGATGAAGGGTCCTGTCCAATTCCTTAGAATTTCATCCCTATCAGATGGTGGACAGAGAATTATTCTGGGTAATAGGCTTCCCAGAGCAACGGGAACAAGAATGGCATTGATCTTCTAATATGACTAGCTTTAAAGAATCTGTCTATGCAGCCCCACCAAATCTGTTTTTAACACCTCTATCATATCATCCACGTGTTTTTACTGCCCTTCTCTAGATACCCTACAAGAAAGAGTATTTTTGACTGGCCTGCTTTGTTGAGGATGTGGGTGTTCACAAAGAAGATGTGGGTGTTCACAAAGATTTGTTTTAGCAAGCTGGCATGATATGTAGAAGCTCATTAAGCTTGTTTGTACCAAAGTTCAAAGCACATCCCACCCCACTGATTTCAATAAGTGTCATTAGTCAGTTAATTTAGCAATGCAGACATGATGCTATGACTCTCTGATGATTCCAAGGATTGGTATGTGAAAACTACAGCAAAAATTATAACAAGCTTATTTTAATATGAACACCTAGCTAACATCTTCTAACAATGTACCTTCTTGCTGTCTATATATTTTATGGAAAAGTTTTGGTCATAGAGAAGAAACCCTAGTTCCTTTCCAAAGATGAAAATAAAGGAAGCCATGTGAACATTCATTATATTTTTCCTCCACTAATTTCTCATTTAGCTTAAGAATATACGGGGTCAGTGCTTTTTCAGTCAATATTTAATAATTTAATAATGTTATTTCTATTGGTTTAATATTCAAAATGTAATATTTGCTAATAAAATCTCACCAGTCTGAAACTCTGGAGAATCTCCTAAGTGTACTCAGGAGAGCAAAAAAAAGGAAGCATTTATGATGGATAGTTGCCTTTTTTTCTCATTTGCAAGCTTAGCAATGGCACAATAGAGCTTTGTCCCATCTGCCTTCTCTCCTGCTGCCAAACCAATGTCCTATCGTTGAAGCTTCTGTCTCAGGGTGATGATAGTTGCAGCAGCTAAGTAATGTACAGGATATGATTTCCACCTTCCCTTAGGTGGCATGTCAAGTAAGAAAGGGTGGAGTGGTGGCCAGCTCACAAGGATACACATCGCTTTCTTTTGAGGTATTAGAGGTGGAGGTGGAAGAATATGGACTTAACTTTAAACATTCAATGGGTTACTTGGAACAATATTTTTCTCCATAGGATCATTAAGAATAATATTCCAGGAAGATTACCTTATATTTTATTTATGAAATTGTAGGCTAATTCTAAAGCATGGGTTGTATGTGTGTGGGTGAAGTGCCATCAAGTTACAGCTGACTTTTGGTAACCCCAGCATGGAGCTTTCAAGGCAAATGAGAAGCAGAGGTGGTTTGACATGGCCTTCCTCTGCAGAGTCTCCTTTGGTGGCAGTTAGCTTTCATAAACTGACATAATTCTGCCTCTTTAAAACAAAAAGATGCATTTGTATCTTGATTAACGAGGCTTTTTTCTGGTAAAAGAGGTGCCAGAACTCTCAAGAGGGAAGCGAAGGAGAAACACACCAGTGCCCCTCATGAACTTTCAAACATCTTTTGAGAATTAACCATTTTCCATGAAAAGGTTCCAGAATTCTGTTCCACCATCTTCCTTCAGAAAAAAAAAAGCCCTGGTTTATTATGTACTAGAAAATGTGTCTTGTGTTCTAATCTGTTTGGTAAATTCGGTTGCTGATGATCCTATTTCATTGAGGGGATTAAATGAGATATTGCATCTAAAAGGAGCTGGCTAGAGGTGATGAAGACTAGCCAATGACTATTTCTAGATGTAAGAAATCATGTTAATCACAGAAATCAAGCCCATATTTTCCTTTAGTTGATTTTGATTTTACATCAATATTCAGTTTTGTTTCAGCAAAATCATATGAACACTGGATCAACGATTGGAAATGCCTACAAACTTTGTCTGCTAAGTAGAATGAGGTAGAAAAGAAGGGCATCTTATACAAAAGTGTTTTCCTTATCATTAGGGTAAGTCAGTGAAAGTCCAGAGGCCCATTAGGAACTGTTCCTATAAAAATAATTTCTCAGTAATTATTAAAATGGAACCAATGTGACAGAGTTTTATAGATACATTTCTCTGGAGAGCAGAACAATTTTATGTCTTATGTTTGAAGTTTTAGCACCAATTCAATTCAAAATTGATGAAAAAGAAGACAAGAGAACAAAGTCAGCCTTCTATTGCTAATTTTCCTTGATCAAGTGAAATTTTGGAAGGGAAACAGTAAGCTCACTGGTAAACTCTGAAAACATGATTTTATAATACAATGAGGAGCTTATTAATTGTAATAAGAATTACAGAAGTTTCTGTAGGGTCAGTTGATATTCTAAGTAATTTAGACTCAGAAGGTGCTGGAGGGGAAAACTGGCATTAAGGCCAAGTAGAACTATTGAATAATTCATTTTAAGTAAAATTATTAGGGGAATCTGTCATGTTTCTGGTACCCGTTATCCCTTTTTAAAAGTCAGTACATTACTAGCTGGAAAGATATTCTGGTCTGTCCTCTGGATACCCATCATGGGAAATTCTTAATTATTTCTGAAAAAGAATAGATTCTGCAGATTCACAGATTTCTCCCACTGAAACTAGATTACAGCCTTCATGGACATTAAACTCAAAATAGTCCAATTAAGTACACTGTATTCATTTTGGGATTTAGGAGGTTATCCCTCCCCCCTCAGAAAATACACTTATGGATTTCCCCATTTAAGCTTAAGTTGGCAAACATACCCAAACATGTTAAAATGAACATTTATTTATATTCATTTTTATACCCCAATGGGAACCCCAAGCAGCTTATGTTGTTCTTCTGTTCTCCATTTTATCTTCACAATAACCCTGTGAAATAGGTTTGACTGAGAGTATGTGACCGGCCTAGGGTCACCCAGAGAGCTTCCATGGCAGACTAGGGATTCAACCCTGGGTCTCCGAGATACTAGTCCAACCCTCTAGACACTACACCTGGGTCTCATATATGTATTCATGCATATTCTCCATTCAAGATGGTATATACGTACACAATGCACACTTTTATGTCATGGAAATGGTATCTGTGTGTAAAATTATGAAAAAAGCTTTAAAAATTAAAAGGAGTGGGATGGAAGGCATTTTTTAAAAAAACTATTCAAGCGTTTGCCTTACGGAAGGATATTTCATTTGTAAGAACATTCAGTTCCATTCCTGGCTCTTATCATTAGCTGACCTAGACTCAGCATCAGGAACATACTTCTTCAAAAATCGCACAGACTGCAACAAAGTGAATTTTTAAAGCAAAAGGTCAACTTTGGTGACCAGAAAGAAAATTTCATATACATTAAATATAAATGCATGTGCAAATGTGGTTCAGGTACAGAGTTTTGGGTGCAGAACTTGGCCCTGCCTTGCAGTCAAATTTTAAATGCCTTTGAGAGCACAGCGGTGTTGGCAGATAACACAGAATAAGAAATGCGATTGTGAGAAACAGGCTGGAGAAGCCCAGGCATACCATGTGCTGTCTTTATTCAGTACTAGTAGGTTTTTGCAGGAATTTTTTTTTACGAAAACCATCCAATTAATTTTGGAATAGCTATCAGATTCTTGTGCAGTCACACAATGGCACAGATTTTACATGGTCCAACATTAAAGGAACCTAGATGAATCCACAGAATGAAGTTGCCCAACACCAACCTTTTCTTCTGGGTATTTTCATTACTTAGCTTTCTTCCCTCACTATGCTTCTTCACATGGATCATCCTATATGGGAAGTGAAAAAATTAAGGTGCATTAGAGTGACAGACCATTGGCCTGCCTAGTTCAGTAGAGCCTAACTGGCAGCAGTTCTCTAGGGTGTGATGCAGAGAAAAGTCTTTTTCAGTGCTGGTTGAGAGTGGCCAGGGACTGAAACTAGCACCTTCTGCCTACAAAAACAGGTGCCCTAACACATGGCCACAGCTACTCTCCTATGGGTTCATTACATTTTGTGCATGACCTCAAGCAGTTTGCTTCCTCTCTTATTATATGATAGCATTTATTGCACATAGCCAAAGGCCATTGCAATCAATCACAAAGATAAAACATAAATAATATAATTAAAATAACTAAATCAAAGTTCATGCAGTTTATACAGCAGGAACTCATTTTGCATATTAGGCCACACCCCAGACACCACGGCAGCTGGAACTGCTTTTCTGTGTTTTTCTGCTCAAAAAAAGCCCTGCATGTACTCATGTACAAAAAGAGTACAAGAGTACAGTGTACATTTCAAAGCCCTGTGCCTGTACAATGAATGCATTCAGTTCATGACTTAAACCATATGTTTCCTGGCCCACAGTTTAAGTTTTAAAGTGAATGAAAATTGTCTGTAGACCTGGAAAAATATGGTTTAAGTCATGCACTGAATGCAACATAAGAATTACTCAACTGACATATAAAGACAAATGTACACAAAATGTACAGAAAGTCAAAAGATACCGAACACAGATTGTATGTCATTCATTGTACAGGTACAGGGCTTTGAAATGTACACTGTACTCTTGTACTCTTTTTGAACATGAGCATATACTAGTATAATCAGGCTCCACTGCTGTCTGAATCTGAAGGGTGCTACTTTTATATCTACTACAGTGCTAACAGCAGCATCAGTCTTGCGTGAGCAGAAGCAACACACCTTGGGTCACTATTGTCCACTGCCTTTCCCCTCTGGCAAAGCAAGGGGCTTGAACGGACCGCCATTAACTTCAGTGCTTGAGGTGCACTGAGATGTAATCGGAGCAATTTTCTTGACCATTTATTGCCTTACTAAAAACCACTCATTGGAACAACCTTTTACACAACTTGCAATAAATATATTTATCGCAAAATACTCTACCCTATCAACAACCTCAAGACCTGCACGTATATTTCACTGCCTATAAACTGACTGATGCCCTGGAACTGCTTCAAGCTTTTAAACAGCTCTCCTTTTCCTTATTTTCTGTGGCCTAGGGGGAAAGGAGAGGATTGGTGGGCACCAGCTAATTTCAAAATGGGTTATAGTGCAGGAAGGGGGGGGGTAAATCTCATCAGTGGGAATGGGGTAGTATTGATGGTCATAACATACTTGTCAGTGAACCCCAACAGCTGGTCCCTCTGGCAGTGGGAGGTATATACTGATAAGTGTATCAGTATACCTGAAATATGGAATGCACTCCTGGAGGCCATAAGGGCCCTGTGGGACCTCTCAATTCTGCAGGGTCTGCAAAACCGAGTTATTTCGACAGGCCTTTAGCACCTAAACCAGGAGAGGACTGCCACCCTACACTACTGAGAAACTGGAATCACTATGGGTTTACTGTTAGTAAAGAACAATCCCACCTCGGTTGTTGCTTAACAGCACCATAAAATGTTTTAACTGTACTTACTGTTTGAAGTTTTGAACTGTTTAATTGTATTTATCGTTTGAAGTTATACTTATTTATTAAAGGTAATAAATAAATAATAAGTTCGGTGTGAATCAAAAAGGTTAAAAAAAAAAAAAAGGTAACGGTAGTCCCCTGTGCAAGCACCAGTCGTTTCTGACTCTGGGGTGACATTGCTTTCACGGCAGACTTTTTTACAGGGTGGTTTGCCATTGCCTTCCCCAGTCATCTATACTTTATGTTGTAAATCTGAACCTCTGGGACAGTAAATAATCAGAACAGTGGGAGTCACAGACATCAAAGATTTTGGCTGTGTGTCCATAACTGAGTTCAGGTAAACCACTTTATTTGATGCCCAACTTTCAAGCAAGGCTGCCCCATAAAATAATCACTTGGTGACAAACAACTCATCTTCCTGCAGTGATTCTGTCTAGAGGTCACTGTGCTGGATCCAGGTACTAGGAAAATAGCCTTCACAGTAGGAAGAAAGAAAATGGTTGAGTCTAGAATGGGAGCTGGTAGCTTGTATATCTTGTTCAGATTCCAAATCCTTCTTTAACATCTCTGGAGTAAAGACAGCTACATTCTAAGAATTGTATCTCCTGCTCCTGTGTAATAACTGTCCTAATTTTCACTCCACAGCAGATGGGAAAGTAAGCAAAGTAATCACACAAGCACTGGCCACATTCTTGCATGAGGTCTCACTATCCCAGAGCTATTAAGAAAAGAGATGTGGTCATTATATCAAAATTGTCTATTGTAGTCAGGAGAGGAGGTCCCATTGTTTACAGCATCCCATTGTTTACTGTAGGCCCATACAAAGGATGAACCAATTCTGTACTGCAGGGACTGATTCTTTCCTGTCTTGCCCTTATTATATTGTTTTTATTACTGTCTTGCTTTTTTACAACTGAATATGGATGCCAGTCAGGACTGGGTGCCTATGGAGGTAAGCAGGCATTTTCTCCTAATGGGTATAGCTGTTTAAAAAATAGCAACACAGAGAAATGTGTTGGTTCAACCCACCAAGTACAATTTCTATGTCATCCTATTCATCTCATTGAAGTCTGCTCACAAGTGAGGTTTTGAGTTATTCTCTTAACATTATAACCCATGATCTCCAAAAGCAGTTGATTTTTATTTTGATACGTTTGTAAAAGTAATGCCTACATTGTGGTGGCAGGTGCAGGATTGATCTCCTTGGGATTTCCAGAAGGAGGAGGTTAGGTTGTACTTTCCAAAAGAGAGGGAGAGAGTGAAGATACTGCCCAGGGAATGATAATTTCATTTTTAGAGAGCTGCCCAGCAGAAGAAGAGAAAGTGGCTGAGGCATCCTTCTCAGAGACAGAGAGAGAGGGGGGGGGGAAAGATATCATCAATCAATGTGCCAGTGGCTCACACCTCATTGCAAAGAGAGTCCAAGCGAGACACAGGTCTCCATTGTTCTTCCAGGCGCAGGGACTAGATTGCAAAAGCAATTGGCTACAGCAGCAACTTTCTGCATGTAAGGAATTAATTAGCAAGCCCCTTTGAGAGGACCTTAGGTACCTAAAGGCCAAATCCTTGTGTGATTTAAAGCAAGAATAAAAAATAGATGGGGTGGAGAAATACTGCTTTACATCAGCTGAGAATCTGACACTTATTATCTGTTCAATGTTACTTGGGTACAATAGTACCTTTTCAAAGGAATAACCTTCTTGTGACAAGGATTAATTTTAGCAAGGATAGCATGGGAAGACTATGCAGTATAGCAAAAAAAAAAAGACAGTCCTTTCTGAACATCTGGGTATCACTGTGACATTTAGAGTTAGAACAATCTATTAAGTATGTAAGGTCCTTGACACTGGAGAATACAGCTTCCCATTGTGATGTGGTGTGTATTCTTTGAAACATCACAGCCCTTGGACAAAAAAAATACAGTGCAATAATAAGCATAATTCAGTAACACATGAGGGAGGGTAACAGTGGGAGGGCTTCTAGTTTCCTGGCCCCACTGGTGGACCTCCTGATGGCACCTGTGAGGGGTTTTTGGCCACTGAGTGACATAGAGTGTTGGACTGGATGGGCCATTGGCCTGATCCAACATGGCTTCTCTTATGTTCTTATGACTAGCAATGAAACTGTCTACAGAAAAGAAAAAAATACTCAGTAATTGGCTGTCATTAAGGTTATATTTCCACTAGCAAACAAACAATAATTGTTTGTATAATCTCAATCTACAAAAGTTTGCTATTTTCAATATTTTATCATCATAATCCTTGCATTTTAGAGGCTGTGATCCACCCCCACCCCCCAAGATTATTGTTAATATGTCTTACCTAATTCACACTAAGCAAAAGCACCTTGGGGCAAATCCTGTGCTGCCTAAGAATTCATATTTGTATTCTCTGCCTAAACATATAGTTATTTCTTGATTAGTTTTCAATAATAAGTCTAGAACAATTATATAATTACTATCCAGAAGAGATGAAGAAACAGTGGTATTCAGCTTTGAGAGACAATGTTCTCAGACAACAGGAAAACCACTTAGACAATCTCTGTGTTTACAAATAAGTGGCTGACTTTTGCTAGTTTTGTGCCACAAGGAAATTATGAAGCTATCTATCATCTCTTGGTCATTTCAAACATCCCGAAGACAGAATGTTAGATATATTATCTTGCATAAAGTGAAATCCACTTACGTTCTTGGCTAGTAGCCACATCTTTCAGGAGTTTTTACATCCCCTCCCCCACCTCAGCCTCAAACTCCTGGGCTTCACAGCATCTTCTGGAAAAATATTTCCCCGATTAACAATTCATTGTGTGACTTATCAAGTCTTATGCCTATTAATGTCATTAGATGTTTCTTGGGAGCAACATATATGTGATTATAAAAATCATGATGGAGGCACTGACACGATGGCAGAAATCATTCATATTTATATGCCAACACTTCAATGAACATCATAATCAAATGACAGCAACTATATTTTGTCTTACTGAATTTTTATCCTTTCCTGTACATTAGTTCTTTTTCTATCAAGATGTCTAGACTGGCTGAAATTCTACTGCCAGGAGGATTCAATAATATATGAAACCACTAAGAGGGGCATAATTTCTATATATTCTGATACTAGCATTACCATTCATGGAAATATTTATACACACACATTTCACTGGTGACTTTCATTTAAAACCTGAGGGATTTCACTATGGATTTAAGCAAGCCTAAGGTGGTAAGAATTGGCTGAGTAAAATTATATTAGGATGATCTTGCTCTCTTCCCTCCCTCACACACAGGATTTTCCCTTCCATCTTCTTTCTTGCTGAGCAGTCCCTTTTTCTACTTCCCTCTTATTTATCCGACTCCCAACCAATTGCTTGGCTGCGCTCTCTCTCTCTCTCTCTCTGTCTGTCTCTCTCTGCTGGCCCAGGTTAGAGAAGTGAGGGAAGAGACAACAAAATCATATTCTTATACCCTGCCACTGAAATGGCATGCAAGACAAATGTTTTATTTAACTCAGAGGGGAAAAGGTCAGACGAAATCAGGTGTAGGATGTATCAAGTGAATAGATAATAAACTGAGGTAACTTTGTATTCACACAAACACCAGATAACTGGTTGTCAACAAGTGAATATTTCTGCTATTCAATAAGGTCTTCAAAACTTTGAGGAGAGAGACATTCTTTTCTGCTTAAACCCATAAACATGTCACCTACATGTAAAATTTAGAAGGCAGGAATATACAGCCAAGTTCCCCCAAACCTTCTTTATACATAAACCAGGAATCACTCCTCTTTTCTAGACGCTATTTCCCTTCTTAACTGGGCAGGGATCGCTTCTCTTTACTAGAACCTATTTCTCCTCTCTTTTTTTTTTGTTTAAATGAGGATCCTCCTTGATCCGCTCACTCTCTTAGCCTCCTTTCCAGTCCACAGTCAGTGCTTATCTGCCTCTTCTTCAGTTGTCAGCTCCCAACTGTCATTCCTAAACTGACTCGCTGAACATAATTCCATTTGAACAGCCTGTCATTAAAAGATTCTCAGACTCAGGCATTAACCCTTGACAGTCAGTCACAAGTATATTCCTTCAGATTATGTTATTTTATTTGCTTTCATATTGGTTTGAAAATGCTAGTATTACTTTATAGAATACCTTCAAATTCAGATAGCTATTAGTACTGATTCAAAGTTTTGTACTGAAAACAATTTCCCTTAGAAAGCATTTATGATTATTCTCAAAATGCTTCCAGATTTTTCCTAGAATCATTGTCTGAATGTTTTTGGCAACTGAAGTGGTTTTCTCCTTTGTTTATTCAGAACATACAGATTGTGTTCTCCAGTTGTTAAAAGAATGCAGTTCCAGAAACAGCAGAATGTTTCAAAACTAAAGTAATATGTAAGATTCAAAACCACAAAATGAAAATCTTAGTTTAGAATATATGGGTGAGTGAGGGAGAGACAGACAGACAATGGCAAAGCATTGATCAGGTCAAAGAAAACTTAATATGGGCCCATTTCCCTGTACGCATAAACTTTTCTTATTGAATTTTGATGGTATCACTCGCTGATGATTCCACAAAATTCAGTGCATCAGCAATCTGTTACCTCTTTGACTGAAGCTCTGGCCCACATGCTGGGAATTAGTAACTTCCAGCCTAGTTTTAAATGCAGAACACAGCATGAGATTATTACAGGCTAACAGATCTTACTGTCACACTGTTATTTCCTGGATGCTTACTGAAATTTATCCCCTTTCCTATACTCATTTCATGACTCCCAGCCATATCCCCATGTTCCCATAATTCCTTTCCTGCTTCCTATGCAGACAATTCAGGTGTGGGCTCTGTAGCAGACTTTTTATCTCTATAGAACAGAAAAAGTCTCTTGGTACCACCAGTAACTTGACAAGGTTCCACTGCAGTGGCACCTAGAGGAATATCTTAGCATGCTTTATGTAGCCATATCTGCTCCACCTACATCATGGTTATATCCTGCATAGACTGAAACATATCTCTGGTTTCTTGTGAAACTGATCTATCTATCCATATGTTTTATTTAGCCTTCCTCCAAAAAGTTTGAGGATGCATATATGGATACCCCACTTATCCGTCATCTCTTTACAGTATAGGTTAGACTGAGTGTGTGTGTGTGACTCAAAATCATCCAGTGAACTTCATAGCTAATTTTGAACCCAGGACACTGCAGTCCTAAACCAGCATTATAACCAGAATATAACTGTGTAGTTCTGTATGGGGTGCCAACCTCCAGATGGTGGCTGGAGATCTCCCACTATTACAACTGTTCTCCAGATGACAGGTTATCAGTTCAGCTGGAAAAAATGGGCACTGTGGAACATGGATTCTATGGCATTATACCCCATTGAAGTCCCTTCCCTCCCCAAATCCTCCCCTCAGGCTCCACCCCAAAAATCTCCAGGTATTTCCCAGCCAGGAGCTGGCAATCCTAGGTTCCATTCCACATAAAAATAGTTCTGGTTTAGCCTGACTTCCCAAGTCAAATATGCTGTTTTTGTATTTATGTGAGCTTGAACTGGAGTCCTTGAGTAGTTATTTCATGTTTTACCCTGGTACCCAAACTCAAAATTGATAATAAGAATTACGAAGAAGATTTGCTATTTTAGATTTGCAGCAGTGCCACACACACTGTGGTCACTAGCAGCCACCTCAGATTATTAAGAACCTGAGAAAGCCAAACATGAGAATTCAGTACCTGGATTACTGGAAATTAAATCATGGTTTGCCAAATTCTCTCAGACAGACTATACCACTTGCTCCAGTAATTTTGACCAAAAAAGCTCAGCCACAAATGCAGAGTAATGAAGCTCTTACAGAACCATATCAGGAACAAGAGAAGAACATAATGCTGCAATTCTAACTTAGATACTTATCCTAAACTGTTAGTAATAGAACTGATGCTTACATAGGTACAGTAGTTTCAAGACCAATTTTAGGAGAAGAGCTCTTTGAGCCACCAAAAAGCAAAAAACCAGCTGTGATTCCTTTTAACCTTATAGTATCATGTTACAGCAGCTATAAGATGGTCACTTGCTAAATAAGAACTGGAGCCCCCCACTGATTTTCAGTAGTCTCAGAGCGGACTCGCTGAAGATATTCCTCTGGTACTTTCAAACTAAACTGTTATGAAAAATATTATCTATCTTATTCAAGGTATCTATGTCCCAATATGCATATGTCTGTATAAATAAATTTCATATAGAAGTCAACTGCTTTCCATTTTCAAAAAGGAACAAAGTGGCAGGAAAGTAACCAGGAAGTTTTGATATAAGGGTACAAATGAGAATAGAGCCTGTGATAAACCTTATTGTGAGGATGGCTCCCTGATCTGGATGGCCCAGGCTAGCCTGATCTTGAAAGCTAAGCAGTAGATGGGAAATAACCAAGGAATTCCAGAGATGCTATGTTGAGGAAGGCACTGGTGGACCACCTTGGTTTCTCTCTTGCCTTGAAAACTATATAGGATTGCCATAAATTGGCTGCAACTTGACAGCACTTTTTACACAAGGGTATCCCTAAGGGTGGACCATAGAACAAAGGGAAGTCTGGAGAAAATCCTTCCCCGAGGAATGTTTTTTGTTTGGCTGAATGTGAGCTTGATTACCAGTAGAAGACTGAGACAGAAACAACTACTAGGAGCAGCCACTAGGGCTGCTTCATAGACAGAGCAGCACAAGTGGCCACTTAAGGTGTTATGATTATGGCGGCACATTCTCCTCCATGGCTCCTTGGCCATGCTACCTGTTGTTTGGAGGTCCATAGGCTATCCTTGCTCTTTACCTCCTTGTAATTAGAGAGGACCTTGGCCTTTTCCAGAAGCACCACCCCATCCCTAACAAATAGGAGTCAAGTGGCCATGGCAAACATGGGAGGAACACCAGGATGGACTTCAAAGGAGCTGCTTCTGGAGCCTATCCTGGACCCAAGTGGAAGCTGCAAGGACAAGAATGCACACCTCTGCTGCCTTGCATCTCACTGGAGCTGTACGGAAGGAAGCCAACTTGGGATGACCAAATGGCTTATCCAACCCCACATGATACATTCATTCAGAAAATTAGGCAGTAATCTTAGGTACACTTACCATGTGGGGACTAAACTCCACTTGCTTAATTCTGAGTGAACATGCCTAAGATTACACTGTGATTCATTTTCTCACACTAGGGTTGTTGTTATCCCAGTTTATAAAAAGTTGCAGTATATCACACTCATGTTAGGATTCACCTATTTCTCCATTATAATTGTATTGCCATGGGATGAAATAAAAAAAACACAACAAAGTCAGCACAGAGAAGAAATATTTATTCCATTTAAAAAACCCAAACAAAAATCCTTCTATCATATAAATGAATGCAGGGGGACCTTTTTACCAGGCTCATATTAGAATTTTGTGCGAGATTATGGAGGAAAGAAAGATGCCACATTTTACTGAGCCACAGAGTTGTCAACCTCTAGATGAGACCAAGAGATCACCCAGTATTACAGCTGACTATGGAGAGCAATTCCTCTGAAGAAAATGGCTGTTTTGGAGGTAGACTGCTGAGATCCCTCACTTAACAAACCACCACCCTCCCCAGATTCCATCCCGAAATCTCCAGGGAATTCCCAACCCAAAGTTGGCAGTCCTATAGCCAGCCTCAGACAAAGAGAATTTCAAGACTTAAGCTTATATGCAGTCATCAAAAATAATTTAGTCCAAAAAACCCATCACAATCCTCATTAACGAAGTCTAATCAAATAATGCTGCGGAACACAGATTCAGCAGAGCAACACTTCAACACATGAGAAGGAAAGATAGAAACAGTGGCAGAATTTTGTCATCAGTAGTTAAATGCTTCTTTCTCCCTCTCTCTCTCCCTCCCTCCACTCATCCATCCATCCGTCTGACATAGTTTTATCACACTGTTCCTTCCTTCAAGGAGCTCAGAGTAGTGTACACAGTTCTCCCTTTCTCCATTTTATCCTCCTGCCAACTCTGCAGACTAGGGTAAGATGAAGGGGGAGGGGCTGGGCTTCAGGTCACAAACTGAACTTCATGACTAATCAGTGGTTTGAATTCAGGTCTTCCTAATCCTATTCTGAACATTATACCCCACTGGCTTTCAATCAGGATTCCTTCTTACAGTTTATATAGTCTTTCATTTGGGAATCACTTAGTTCCACAGCAGAAATTTTTGGAAAAACAAAAACATTTAGACTGTATTGTTTTAAGCTTCCAGTCTGGATTCTGGAATCCATTGGTTTCTGGAACAGCCACTGAGATTTTATACTGCATGCCTTAGGGCAGGGGTGTCATATTTATTTGTTACAAGGGCTGGATCGGACATAAATAGGACTTTCTGAGGCCAGGCCATGCATATTATAAAACTTAATGCCAGGTAGTGAAGATATAAACTTTATAAAGGGTACAGAAAAGCACAATTAAAGATATTATTTTTTATTTAAAATATAAACATGTTTAAAACTTGCAATGTTTTGTTTAAAATGGAAAAGTGGGGGGATAGTGGGGCTTGGCAATGCAGTTTAAAAAAATAAAACATCAAGAAAAAGCACAAGGATCACAGCAGAAACTAAAAATATAAATAAAAAATATAAAATCACCTGGACGTAGGAAAACATGAAATGGCTGGGCAGTGCAAGCTTCTCCCCCTACCTCCAGGTCTATCCAGATTGGCAATGGTTCTTCAGTGTAATATCCTCCTTTGGCTATGGGTTCCTGGTAGGGTTGCCAAGTCCAATTCAAGAAATATCTGGGGACTTTGGGGGTGGAGCCAGGAGACATTGGGGCAGAGCCAGGAACAAGGGTGTGACAACCATAATTGAACTCCAAGGGAGTTCTGGCCATCACATTTAAAGGAACCGCACACCTTTTTAAATGTCTTCCTTCCATAGGAAATAATGAAGGATAGGGGCACCTTCTTTTGGGGCTCATAGAATGGGACCCCCTGGTCCAATCATTTTGAAACTTGGGGGATACTTTGGGGAGAGTCACTAGATACTATACTGAAAATTTGGTGCCTCTATCTCAAAAAACAGCTCCCCCAGAGCCCCCAAAACCTCCAGATCAATTCCCCATTATACCCTATGAGAATCAATCTCCACATAGAGAATAATGCTCAGCAGACGTGTCCCCCCCTTTTTCTGGCGACTCTGAAGGGGATTGGCCTTTCTACTCACGAGTTGCTGCCAACTTCTTCAAAGTAACACAGACACACCATCCCAAGAGGAAGCTTTTCAATCAGCGACTGAAGCCTCCGGAGGTAGAAACGCACATGGTCCTCCGGGGGGGGCGGAGCTCCCCCCCCCCGCCGGCCAGACTCCTCGAGGAGACGCCACCTGGCAGCCGGAGAGGATGCAAGGACTATGAGTCCCAGCATACACCTCGCGAAGGGAGGCCGGACTGGAGCGAATAGCAGGCCGGCGATGAGCGGGTCTTTGTGACCCGGAGGAAGGGAGAAGCCTGAAGCCAGGCAGGGAAAGAGACATGGCGCCATTCCACCCCCCCACCCCCGCTTCCAGATTTTTAGAGAGCAGGGGATTAGGCTGCTAATCCAGGGGTCCCCCGGCAGGGCAGGGGGGTTGGGAAGCCTAGTTCCTGGGTTAGAGTACTCACTAGGCACTAGTTCTAAGGTTCATTCGGTAGAGTCATGCTGGCTCAAAGCATCAATCCTTTATTTGCAAGGTCACACAACCTGCCATGGCTTCTAACTGGCCATATAAATGCTAAAAAGTGAAACTGAGCTCCAATCCGTTAAAATACATTGCAGCACAGACAAAGCTGCAAGGAAAACATGAAATGGATTTTCCATTAAGGTCTCTGTGCCCAGAGAAACTACTCTCAGAGTGGACTACTTCCAGAGTAGTCTATCTGGGCTCAGAGAACTTAATAGAAAGTTCATTTCACATTTTCTTTGCAGCTTTGCAAGCCCAGAATTGCTTCCTGCTTCAAGATAAGGAAGAAGGAGCTGGGAACTTTGGCAGCCTCAGAGCTTCAAAGGATTAGGATAGGAGGGGGAAGAGGGGAGTAAAGAGCCCCACATGCCTGATTAAAGCCCTGGGCAGGCCACTTCTGGTCTGCAGGCTAGACATTTGACACCCCTGCCTTAGGGTCTTAGGGCTGTGCTGCTAAACTTGAAAGCAGATGTGTCTGCTTTCCCTGATCATTGGGGGTGGACATGAACTGGGAAAATGTGGTTCAGTTCATGGTTCATGGCATGCCCAGTTCACAAAGCACAAACCATCATGAACTTCTAAGTGTCAAATGAACCAGTTCAGTTTGTGAGATTCATGAATTGGTAAAATGTCCCCCCTCTGGTGTGCTAGAGACACCAACCTTGCAGACAATCTCTGGCTGACTCTTCTCTACCTGCCCACCAAGTTTGGTGAGGATTGGATTTATGAGGTCTGAGTTACAGCCCCCCAAAGAAGATGCCTCCAGGAAAGTGCTTTTAGGGAAAATGACCACCTGTCATTTTGACAGGCACAGGTTCAGGAGTATATAGAATGAATCCTGTGCAAACTAGAGTAATCAAAGTCACATGAAATTGCTGGCTGACTCTCCTCTACTTGCCCTCCAAGTTTGGTGAGGATTGAATTTATGGGGTCTGAGCTATGCCCCCCCCCAACAAAGGTGCCCTCAGGAAAGTGCTTTCTGGGTAAATGACAGGTGCCAGAGGTTCAAGAATGTATAGAATTGATCCTGTGCAAGCACCAAAATTGCAGGAGACTTCCCACAGATGCTTCTCTACCCCCCCCCCCAAGTTCTCTCCTCATTGCTTTGAAGTTCGGAAAACATTTAGATTGAGTGGAGACTATCTGGAAATGTATCCATTCATGAACCAGTTTGTGGATAATTTGTGCCAGTTGACCTGCCATGAACTTAACATCATGAACCAAGAACCAGCCAAAATTAATGATGAACTTTAATTTGTGAGCCAGTTTGTGCCCATCTCTACTGATAATGTCATATGATGAAATGTCTTAGTATGTGTAGGCTTAGTAAATGGTACAAGGAAGCCCAGAACCCCTGTCCACAGATTTGACATGTCTTTGTTCCAAAGCCATTATCAGATCTTGGTTTTAAGATGGACCAACAGCTGTTCCTCTTCACATGTCACTTCCAATGAGGCACAATTTTACTGCTCTGTTTCAAATTTGCCTCTAAATTCAAATGCCAGTTGCTAAAACCTATAATGTGCATTTCTGTTGCTTCAAAATTTATAAGCTTATACCTGAAACTTTTGTTGGTCTCTAAGGCACTGCTGAATTCAAAACTAACTGTTTTACTGCAGATCAAAATGGCTATGAGACTATGGAGTTGTTGTTGTTCTGCTTTGCACAATTGTTGTAAGAATTACCAAAATGATAGGTTGATTCCAGCATTTCCACTTATGGAAAGAGAGCCTTTTTTGCCAATTTCCTTGCCTCCTGCAGATCCCTGTTTCACCCCTCAAGCTGACTGTGAGGATCCACTGTCCCCCAGGAGCAGCAATTGGGAGGAGATCAATGAGCAGCAGTGAGAGTGGGGAGGCAAGGAAGTTCTGTGCTGCTTATGGAAGAGCCTTCCATTAGTGGAACATTTTGTCATGCTTCAATCCATAAAAAAGGGTGCTTTCAACACTCAAAAAAGATCTATAAATGCTCTAAGTATATATATATTTATGATATTTCTCTAGCCTGACAAAATTACAAAACTAGTATAATGAAAGATGTCAATATTTAGCCTTCTTGGTCCTTGAGATCAACAACACAACAATCTGTTTTCCCCTAAAGCTGAATTCTGTGAGTGTCAATAGTTTGCACAATGGAAACAACAGGAGATGATGCAATCAATATTTCCTGCCCACATTGTCTGTAATATCCTCTTGGACCAATACTCTGCTACAAATAAAATGAAATCTTCAATTTAGTTGCCAAGTTTCTTCTAACATTCAAGTCTTACAATGGATATTCAGAATTGGGCAAGTGTAAACATAGACTTATAGACAAACATAGTGTAAATCACAGCATTCACTAAACAGTAGACCTCTACTATACCATATACAACATACCCAAGAAGAGAATACCTGACTGGACACAGCACAAAGCCCTAGTGGCTGGCTTCACTCTTCCAGTACTGTATGTTGCTGTCTGGCTCTTCCTATCTGAGAAGTAATTGCCAGCATCTTTTCCCACCAGCATGTTAGCTTCATCTGTATCAATGCAACCCGACAACTGTTTTGATTGGCTTTTAACACTGATGTTGTACTAGTGTAAGTGTGACTATGTAAAATGCAATAATAAGGAGCAGTGCAGAAGTAGGTCAGCTGAGAGGGGGAGGTTTCCCCAAGGTGAACATTGACATCAGGTCAAAGAAGAACACTGCAGTCATTTATCATAAGGCCAGAGAAGGGAGCAAAGGGGTCTTCTTGCTGAGCAGAAGACCTTTTAACCCTCACACAGGATTACATCGCAGAGAGAAGAGCCCCTGACAGGAGTGTGAAGTTGTGAGCTCAATCCTTGGGCCATTTTGCTAATGGAACTCTTGGTGGCAAATCTGAGCGTGTCCCTTTCATGGAAGGGGCAGGGGGGCTCCAGTTCTTATTTTCAAAGGCTCCGAACCTGCAGGTGACAGCTTGAATGGAATTCACTCCACTTGATGAAGGAACAAGAACGTGCAAAAGGCAGCAGTAGTACAGCTTGCAAGGCACAGTGATACATGCCTATCTGCCTTCTGGATGCTCTATTTGACACAGAAGTCCCAGCTCCTCTGGCCAAATGCCACCTATCCATTCCTATGAATAAGGAAATTACAGCAGGTGAAAATGAAAGGCATTTGAGAGTTTCCCCTTTTGCCTCCATTTTGCTGCTACCTTTCAAAAGCATCAGCCCTGCACTGAGTGCTAGTGAACTGATATCTCCTTCCTCAAAGCTTGGGGCTAACCTAGCCCTTTTCTTTTCGAGGTATTCCATTATTTTGCCTGTGAGCCACAGGTATCTTCTAGACCTGTTATGCTAGAACAAGAGTGGGAGACATCATGTGGGAAGACCAAATCTTCTAAGTGAAGTTCTGAAGAGTGTTTTCTTCAAACAGCTTACTAGTGGCCACTAAAAGTACAACATGGAGGGGAATGAGCACCTCTAATAACCAAGGGTGTGTAAATGGTGTGTTTCCAAAGGCAACCTTCATCACTTCACAGGAACAGGATGAGGAGAAGCATGAGTAACTTATGCTCTCTTTTAATGCACTTGTCTCCACAGGTGTGATGTGCAATTTCCAGATGTTGTCAATGCATCATACCCTCAGTGGAGATGCATGAGTTCCACCACAGCACTGGAAGATATGAGAGACAGAAGGTCTTCCTACCCCCCTCCCTCTTTCTGTGTAATATTCACATCCACTCATATACTCAACTTGGAGATGCTACTAAGAAAACAACTATGGGTCTTCATCAAATTCCTTGATACCCATGCTAGACAGAACAGCCTCATCAAAGCAGCAGTCTTGTGCTAGGAGGAAAAAAGGAAATTTTCTATAGTCATACAATGTGAGCATTTTTTACTAGGGATTTTTTCCCCTAGAGAGTTTAAAATGCAAAGAAGGGGGTGCCCCTGTCTTTTCTCAGCCTGGTCTAAAAGGAAGGAGGGTTGGAAACAGTGCCTATGGGGCAAGAATTGGGGCTGTAACAGTGCCCTTGCCCACTGTCACTGCCCCAGGTCCTATCACTCACCCCATAGCTGCTTTTAAAGGGGGGGGGATCAAATCACTAATCCCTGACATAATATCTATTAGATATTATGACACACACATATTTAGGGGGAAAGAAGGTAACTGATGTGGCGTTCTAGCCAGAAGAACCGAGGCCCCCTCTGCCTTCATTTTGCGGAGTGCACGCGCTCCCTTACGGAGGGACTCCCACCTTCTCTCCAGTGGGAGCTCCCGCTCAGTTACTAGGGAGGATTTCTTTCACAGCCATTGGGAGAAGGCTGCATGATTGTGCGTAAAAGTGAAAGAAATACAAATTCTTTCTGATCTGTAAGCTGTGAAACCTCATGTGGCAAAATTCCCTGTCTGTCTTGCCAAGTATACAGACTTTAGCCAAGGTGGGCTGCAGATAGGAAGCATGATTGATTGAAAAAGGAGAAGAGGAAGCATAGGAACAGGGGGCAGGGAACATACAGCCCTGGTGTTCTTTTGAAGGTGGATCCTGTTATGTGACATAAGTACCATTTAGACAGCATGAAGTACCCCTGCATTTTTCCTAAGTACAGAAGATAAAGGAGGAGAGGGCATCCTCCTCCAGTCCCGCCCCCCCCCCCCCACACACACACTTGTTCTATCAACTCTTTAGGCGAACTGACCCACCGTCTCCTTTGCTTACAGCCGGTTTTAGCCTGGCCCTTCCTGAGCTGGGGCTGACAGGCAGCCGTCGCGCCCTGTGCGGGAGGAGGCTTCTGAGGGCTGCCGGCAGGCAATGGTGGGCAAAAGGCTTGAGCCGTGTGCCTGCCTCAGCAGCTGAGCTCTTTCCTGACGCACCAAGTTTATTCCCCGCAGTTTCCCCCTCACAGTCGGCTCCCTGTAGCAGCTCTTGTCGGCTTCTGTTGTGTAACCTCTCCGTCCCTCGAGCCTCGAGTCCAAGCTCCTCGCCAGTTGCAGCCTGCCGGGCTAGACGCCGCCGTCAATAGGCAGCCTCCTCCGCCTCGGCTCCACGGAAGGTTGAGCGAGACTTCGGAAGGGCTGGAGGGAGCCATCCTGTGCAGGCTCCTGCGGCTGGCAGTCCAGGCTGCCCTGTGACTGCAAGCCAGACCCGCAACCCCCGGCGGAAGAGGGCGACGACAACCCGCTCTCTCCAGACGAGGCGCTCCCCACTCGCACCCCAGGGGCACTAGAGGGCGATCGGGCTCGGAGGTTCTGCTGCCCCTTTGGCAGCCGGCAGCGGGAGGAGAGTGGAGCCCTCGCTCGCTGCTGAGAAGATCGCAACCGCACACCTGGCGCCCGGGCGGGCAAGGGACGCTGCGCGGCTTCGAGAGGGAGAGAGCGCGGCATCAGTCGCAGGGGGGCTTGCCTTCTTCAGCGCAGCGCAGCGCTGCCCTGCCAGGCGCCAGAGCGGCATCGGAACTTTGCAGCCAGCCACAGTTGCCCGCAATCGCGTCCGCCTCGCCCGGCACCACTCCGCGTCCCTCGCTCACTTTCTCGCCCGCCGAGACGCCAGGAGACAACCGCCGCTTCTGCCGCACGCAGCCCTCCCTTCCCTTCCCTTCCCTTCCCTTCGCAGCCAGCCGCCCTCGCGGAAGCAAGCAGCCCGCCAGCCCCCTGCCCCGGCCCTGGCCGCCTCTGCTGAACTTACCCTTGGGCTCTCCTCTCTGCCGCCCGCGCCGCCGCTGCTGGGATTTCTTCTATCTGCTCCCTGCCATCGAGGCACGCAGCTCTGTCTCAGACGGATCCCCGAAGTTGGCAGACAGAAGGCGGCTGGGGGGTGACCGCTCCGTGGCCCAGACGAAGCCCAGGAGGATTCAGGCTCCCCCGCCGCTGACGAGGCGTCGGCAGAATTGCCTGCCTCCCCCCTCTGCTCTCTCCTGTCCAGCTACTTGTTTGCAGGCGTCAGAGAAAGAGAGAGGGAGGCTGTCATTCCTTCCCTCTCCCAGCTCACTTGTGATCGCGGGCGCGCGCACGAACACTTGCCTCTCCTTTCCTTTCAGAGCCTCCCCCCCCCCTTCTGGATTCCCTCCCTCCCTCCTCCCTCTAGCGGGAGTCTTCTTGTCACTGCAATGTGCCACCCACCTGAATCAGCTTCTGCCTGCCTTGCCACTTAACTCCTGAGGCACCAGCAAGCTCACCACCAGGGAGGGCACTGGCCTGGGGAGTGGCGGCGGAAAGAGGAGAGGGCAGAACCCAGGGGAAGCGCACCTGGACTCAGAAGAGCAGCTGTCTCCATGAAGAACCTGCCACCTCCAGGCAGGCCAGCCAGAATTCCTCAGACTTGACCCTCCAGTAGCCTGAACTTTTTTTTTTCCTGGTGAAAGGGGGCTAAGGATACAGGGGGAATCAAAGCAGAATAACCAACACATTAATACAGATAGATGCATAATGCTTGAGAGCAAGCGTGGGGCAGTGGTTAGAGCATCAGATTAGGATCCAGGAGAGATAGGTTCAAATTGCCACTCTGCCTTGGAAGCTCACTGGGTAACTTTGGGGCAGTCAGGCTTAATAACCCAGCCTATCCCAAAAGCTTGCTATTGTGAAAACAAAATGCAGAATAGGAGAACAATGTTGTACCCCACTTTGGGTCCCCATTGTGGAGAAAAGTAGGATTATCATCATCATACCCTGTACAGTTGTATTAAATATTAATAAAATGTATTTTAAATTTTATACAACTTAAACATGTCCCAGTTCATGTGAGAATCTAAGGAGAGTCCTACTGGATCAGACTGGTACGCCATCTGCTATAGTATCCTGTTTTCAACAATGGCCAGTCCGATGTCCCAAGAAAAGCACACAAGCAGGGGCCACAGACAACAGCCATTACCTGCTGGCTACTCCCCAGCCTCTGTCAGTCAGATAACGCCTCTGAACCTGAGGCCACATTCAGCTATCATGGCTAATAGATAATAGCCCTGTCCACTATACTAGGGCCTCCAATCTCTCTGAGGCTGTGGGAACCTTTAGAATTCACAACCACAACCACAAAATAGCTGCCATGGGAGACAGTACCATAGACACACACACATACACACAGAAAGCCCAAGTTCAAGGTAGAAGAGGGGTAATTTTAAAAAAAAAAATGTCCTGGAAAAGAGGAGTGAGCAGGAGAAACAAACCAGCACTAGTGGCAGCCTTACATTATTTAAATCTGCACAGCTAATCAGATATCCAATGATCAACCAGAAGCCCTACCAGGCAAGAGGCCTGCCTGGCTCTCCCCACTTTCTAAAGATTAGGAAAGCTGTTGATGGACACCATGGCACCCAGAGCCACTATACTGGGGACTATTGCTCTATACATTTGTCCAATCCCTTTAAAATCCATTTAAACCATTGGTCACCACCATACCTTGCAGCAGTGATTTCCACAAGTCAACTGTCTATTATGTGAAGAAGTAATTCAGCAAAAAAACAACAATGAATTACTCCAAACAATATGCATACATATATATATATATATATGTGCGTGTGTGTGTGTGTATTGTTTGGAGTAATTCATTGTTGTTGTTGTTTTTGCTTGAATCTACTACCAGTCAGTGTCATATGGTGACCTTGCATTCTAGTGTCTTTTTATGCAATGCATAATTTTGTGGCCCTCAGTCACATCAACCCTCAGTTGCCTCCCCCCCCCCCCCGCCCAATCTTAAAAGGTCTGGATGCTTTAGCCTTGCATTGTAGAGAAGGCATTTCAGCCTCATTATCATTTTGCTTGTCCTTTTCTGCACTTTTTCAGCTCTTCAATATTGTTTTTGAGATTCAGCAACCAGAACTTTACACACTATTCCAAATGTGGCCACAGCAGGGACTTGTATAAAGGCATTACTACTGGCAGTTTTATTCTCAATCCTTTTCCTGATGATCCTAGTATGGAATTGCCTTTTTATTGCTGCTCCACACTGAGTCAATGTTTTAAGTGAGATCCACCACAACCCCATGGTCTTTTTCTTGGTCTGTTATCATCTGCTCAGACCTTATCAGCATATATGTGAAATTATTATTATTTTTGGCCCTGATGTGCATCACTTTGAACATATTTATACTGAATTTCATCTGCACAATTTTATCCTAATTCTTTTGTTTATGCCTGCCTGGTTTTCTAGAAGTAAAAGACACAGTGTTCTGTTGTTTGTTTTAATGAAAGCTAAACATTCCATAGAAGGATCTGGAATGTTGGGATGTGGAGATGAGGCCTGCACAGCCTTCTCTGTGATTATAAGTCTGAAATCATACTTGAACACAAATGTACCCATGAAGATACCTTGTCCTGAGTCAGGCTATTGGTCTATCAAGGTCAGCCGCTTTGAGCCCGCCTTGGTGGGGAGGGTGGGATATAAATCGAATAAATAAAAATAAATAAAAAGTATAATCTACTTTGACTGGCAGTAGCTGTCCGATGTCTCACCTTGAAATCCTTCACATCATATCTGGTGGTCCTTTTTAAAACTGAAGATACCACAAATTGAACCTGGGACCTTTTGTATATAGTACAGATGCTCTGCTACTGAGCTATGCCCCCTTACTATGGCCCTATTTAACTAAGCATCCTTAAACTGTCTCTACTTCTGTTTCAGATCAAACTACCTGTCCATGTTCTTCCTGTGATAACACTTTATATTGCTTTGGCCCCATAGTACTCTCATGGATTTTGAGTACAACGTGTTGATGGAATTGGAATTAAAAGGTCTTGTTGTAGGACACCAAAACCCGGAAGATCCCCAGTACTGAAATGTCAGACCTGTCAAAGGTGGGTTTTAATCAGTAGCACAACAGTCAGGAAACCAGGAATCAGATTTAGAGGTGTACCAGGAAGAGATCTGTGCCAAGCAGTGGAAGCACTTACATATTTATTATCTTTATAGTCCACCTTTCTTATTAAGACTCAAGGCAGATTACATAGTTTAATTGATGCAATCAATCAAATCAGAATCTTATAAGCAATGTAATAGTGATGGGAAATACATGCTAAATTCAGAGGCTTGGAGTGGCAATAATTGGAGTCGAGGCTTAAGCTTATCAAAAGAAATAAAGTTTACTAGAAAACATCAGGATAGGGTACTTGGGATAAAACAGAAAAACAATTTAGCATACCAGCTAGTCTAACTATGTCTGTCCTACATGGCTACAACCCCTTTGTCTAACAGTTCTTCTTCCCAAAGAGCATTTCGCCAGGAAGAAGAGCAATTCAGCTTGCATACAAGATCAAAGCGTTTCACACCTAACATCCTTTCTGACCAATGTTGTGTTTACATCTTTCATGGGTAAAGGAGATTGAGTTTACAATTGGGTTTAGGTTACAATACATCACTTCCTCTATCAAGTAAACAAACAGTTAACTCTATAATGGCTGGAATGTACATAGCTTGTATTCCAACAAATAGGACTATGATTTCAGAAATCTGAAACAAAGCATAGACTGTTATATATGATAAGCTAAACAGTGCAGAAAATAGGATTATGTAATTAGAACAGGGTAACACATACTACAAACAATGGTATAGTCCAGAGTCCTGTGCTTTATAAAAATGCCCTCCTGAAGAATTTTGTTTTACATAGTTTCTGGAATGCCAGAAGTGCAGAGCCAGTGGTACAGTAAGGAATTGGAACCAGTTGGCTTTAGAATTGTATTCCTGTGGGAATCCAGTAATGACAGAGGAGGAGAAGGGCCAGTTAGCTTTCACTGTAGCAAACTTTCCTTGAAAATGGTACCACAGCTGTTGTACAATACAGACCCTGAATGCTATCCTGTGTTCCAATATTCACAAAAGAGAGTGTGATCTGATTCATAGCAGCCATTTTGCAAATTATGGATTAGAAATTTTGAGGATGTAGGAAGACACTCTCAGCAGAGAAATGCTGGGCTGTCATCTACATCTCAGGGCCATCTCCAAATAATACCACAAAAGCTGACATGATTTTGACAGAATCAACTTGGATTCTTTTGCTGCTCTTCTAAGCCTTCTCTCCAGAAAGCTTTATAAAGTCACATGTTGGAGTCTGGAAGAAATGATTAGGAAATTCCCCCTCCTTGTAGTGCAATAAGCATAACACTGTGCCTCAAAGAGAAGTTTCCAAGCATCTTATCTCATTCCTCAGCCTCAGAACTCTGACATTATAGCACAATTGCTCTGACCAGGTTCAGGGATAAGTGAACCAGAAGCTATTCATCCCACACTGATGCTGAGTGGTAAGACAAATGTGTGTGGGAGAGTACTGAGCTCTCCATCTTTGTGCTCTGATGAAGAGCTGGGAGAGGTAAAACTGAGCTCCAGAGTGAAGTTTTATGCTCATATCCACCAATTCCAAAGACACTCACATTTCCTGGCATCAAAATAGCCAGAGTCCTTAAAAGCTTATCACATCCTGGACTGTTGATAGTGGTGCGGCGTAAGCAGGCCTCAGATTCAGTGGGAGCCAAATCCAAGTTTCAAATAACTGCTAGGATGAGCTCTGCTTGGGGCTCTACTCCTGTTGATGACTTTCAGAAGCTGAGTGACTGAGGTAAATAGAAGCTGGCCACAGTCCCTATTTTCTCAGTCTGATTTGCTGGTGGCACAAATCTTTTGAATTCTGGGATTCCCAATAGTAAGTGCAGGCACTAATTTTGCTTTGTGGTTTTCTTGTCATACACCAGATTGTAGATGACAACCTGGTTTCCTTCTTGACAAGATGCCTGGGGCAGTGAACTGGGAGGAGGAAGAGAGAACATACTCAGATGTCAGAGAGTGAAGGGGAGTGAATGCAGTGACCTGATTTTGTTGGCAACACTGCAACAGCACACTGTTCCTGCCTGATGAGGTCCACACGCCCATAGCTTAAATGGTTGATGCTGTTGCCCTTGGGTGAGAGATGTAAGCTAGGATTCTTAAATCCTTTGCTAATTAAAGATAGGTTTTCAGAATGGAAATCTTATTTAAAAACCCATCCATTCTGGATGTTACGTTTGGCCTGGAAAGGTACACAAATGGCATCTCAGTTCCAGTCCTAGCAAAATCAGTGTTTTATTTTCATATGTTCAAGAGAGTTGGAGTGACCTCTGATTATTATTTTACACTTTGGGTTTTTTGGCTTCCCAAAAGGCAGAACACTATCATCATAACGCCTTCTAATAAGCAAAATTGATGGCTGGGTGCCTATCAATAGGGCAGTGAGATGTGTCAGACCCAGAGGCAAGGAAAAGACAAGTAGAGTTCAAGATCTTTATTCCAGCATCATGGGCATATACCGGCGTTGTCAGAACTGGCTCTCCCGCCAGTTCCCAGTGTTTATAAACCTTTGTCCTGACTGTTACAATTCAAGCCAAGTGCGCCAAGCTAAAGTGGGGGTTTGTACGGGTTCCCTATTAAGCTCTCATCACCGCAGGTGGTGTTATCAGTTCTTTGGTGACATCTCCTCCAGCTCCCCGACCTTGGTTGCGTAGTAATTAGCCTGTTCCCAGACATGCCACCCTCCCTCTAGATAAGCAGCAAGCAGCAGGATGCTTCAAAGCCAGCATAGCAAGCACATTATATGCATTAATGTTTTATAGATTTTATTGACTTATTGTTTTAAATCGTGTAAACGACTGTTGTAAGCCGCCCTGAGTCTGCTTGCAGAGAGGGCGGGATAAATGTCTAATGTAAATAAATAAATAAATTGGATACATATGGCAAGAGGAACAAAATGGAGTGACTCTTGACATTCTGCCCCCCCTAAGGCCCCCTTCCCCTGGACTTATCAGGATGTTTGTTGTAAAAGTCTTTAACCAGGGCTCTACAGTTCGTGTCTAAGGTGTTAACCTATTCAGCTTGACTTAGAGGGAAATGAGTCCATTTGATAAGGTAGAAGAGTTCACCACATTTGATCTTGGCATCAAGAATATCCTGCACCTCATGATGAATCTAACCACGAACCAGGGTCGGGGGTGGTGGTTCCATCTGGGGGTGCCATGACGAAGGCCCAGGATCTTTCTTCAGGTAGCTGGCATGGAAACAAGGCTGCACATGTTTATGGTTTTTTGGTACTTCCAGTTCAACAGTCACCTTATTTATAATCTGTTTGATTGGGAAAGGCCCCAAATACTTCATCCCCAGTTTTTTGCAATTCTGCGCATTGGGTAAATGCTTGGTTGAGATGTAGACTTTGTCTTCCACTGCCGAATCCCAAAGTTTGGAGTGCTTTTTATCATATTGAGTTTTATAGGTGTCTTGCGCCCTCTTCAGTTGTTGGCTGATAGCTGCCCAACCCCTTGCTATCCCCTCCCCCAACCATTCTGCAAAGTCTGTGGGAGCAGATTGGGGGAGGGGGGGAGCTCCAGAAATGGCTTGCTCTCATACCCATATACTGCTTGGAAAGGGCTTACTTTAGTGGTGCCATGCACACTGTTGTTATAAGCATACTCGACGAAGGGTAGTAGGGCCACCTAGTTGTCCTGCTGGAAGGATGTATAACAGCGTAAGAATTGTTTGAGCACTGCATTTGTGTGTTCCATCTGTCCGTCCGTTTGTGGGTGGTAGGCAGAACTGAGCCCCTGTTCTACTCCTGCCAATTCGCGCAGGTGCGACCAAAACTTGGCAGCGAATTGTGGTCCACAGTCGGAAATCACCTTATTGGGAAAAGGGTGTAGCCAAAAGACGTGTTGGATAAACAACTGGGCTAGCTGCTTGGCTATGGGGAGTTGTTTACAGGGTATGAAATGAGCCTGCTTAGAAAAAGTGTCTACAACCACCCAAATCATGGTATACCCCATCAAGGGGGCCAGATTGATTATAAAGTCAATGGATATACACTCCCAGGGGCATGAAGCGGGGGGAAGGGGTTGCAGATGTCCAGGCGGGAGGCCTCCCCCTCTTTTTTGCCATGATGCAGGTGGGGCATCCCTTTGTATATTCCCCAACATCTTTCCTGAGCCCCGGCCACCAAAATTGTCTTTGATTCAGATGCACTGTTTTAACAAAACTGAAATGGCCCCCCAGTTTGGAATCGTGTGACCTCTGAATCACTTGTTTGCATAAGGGAGGGGGTACCTAGTTTTTTTTCCCCTTTCGCCAGAGTTCATTGGTTGTCTTAATTAATTGTAAATCCTCCCCTGGCAGGTCATCAAGAAAGGCTTTTTTCAGTTCCCCTAGAAACCCGTCAGGGGGCTCGGCTTCCTTTCGGCTTTGCACACGCGTGGTTACCAGTGAGCTTAGTTGGGAGGGCATAAACAATGAGCCAATGACCTCCTCCCTCTTGCTGTTGTGTTGGGGGAGGTGGGACAACGCATCCGCCAAAAGTTTAGTTTCCCAGGAATATGACCCAGTTTGAAATTGAACTGCTGGAACAGTCCCGCCCACCGCACTTGCTTGTTGTTGAGGTTGCGTATTGCAATGAGGGCGGCTAGATTTTTATGGTCTGTCCATAGTTCAAATGGCTCCCTCGCCCCCTCTAGGAGGTGCCTCCATTTTTCTAGGGCGAGTTTTATAGCGGAGGCTTCTTTGTCCCACACTGACCAATTATGCTTGGTGGGACTGAATTTCTGGGACAGATATGCGCATGGGTGCAGTTGGCCATCTGGCCCCTCTTGGAGTAATATGACTGCACGGGCGTCACATTGAACCACAAACCTTTTGTTTTCGTCAGGGTGTATTGGGCAGGGCTCAGACATAAACCGTGCCTTCAGTTCATCAAACGCCTTTTGACACTCTCCTATCCACTGAAGGCCGGAGCTGCCCTTTAGGGCTTGCGGCCTCTTTCCTTTGGTTTTCAACAGTTCTGTGAGGGGCAGGGTGACCTCGGCAAAGTTATTGCTGAACCCCCTATAAAAGTTCGCGAACCCCAGGAAACTTTGGAGCTGTTTGCGGGTTCGAGGGGGTTCCCAGTCCACCACGGCTTGTACTTTACTTGAGTCCATCCCCAGCCCCCCATGGAAATGCGGTACCCCGAGAAGTCTAATTCTGTTTTATGGAATTCACTCTTGGATAGCTTGGCAAACAATTTGTGTTCATACAGGGTCTGTAGCACCTCCCTCACCAGGCGGACATGTGAGGGTAGGTCTTGGGAATATACCAAAACGTCATCCAGATAACAGACCACGCCCTTATACAGGTACTTGTGCAATGCTTCGTTGATTAAGTTCATGAATACTCCTGAGGCCCCCTTGAAACCGAATGGCATGACCAAATATTCATATTGACCAAGTGGTGTGTTAAAGGCAGTTTTCTACTCATCCCCCTCCTTGATGCGCACCCAGAAATAGGCATCTTGGAGATCAAGCTTAGAAAAGATTTTCCCTTGAGACACTTCCCCTAAGAGATCCCATATAAGGGGGAGAGGGTACGCATTACTAATGGAAATCACATTCAAGCCACAAAAGTCAGTGCAAAGTCGTAAACTGCCATCCTTTTTCTTTCTGAATAACACCAGAGCAGCATGGGGGGACTTGGCGGGCCGTATGAACCCTCTGCGTAGGTTAAGTTCTAGGAACCTTTGCAACTCCTCCCTTTCCCCCCGACTCATCAAGTACAGTTTAGCTTTGGGCAAAGGCTCCCCCTCCACCAGTTCAATGGCACAGTCAGTAGGTCAGTGTGGGGGTGGCTCGTCCTCCTTCTAGGCATCAAACACCTTTTGCAGATCTTGGTATTCAAGCGGCAGATTGGGCACTTCAACCCTGATGACATAGAGCTTTTCCAGCTGGGAAGGGGGGGTGCAGCCTCCACTTCTTATTCCATCTGTGGCTATCGCACACCGGGTCCAGGAAATATATGGCACTCCCACTCCATTGGACAAGCAGATCATGATTGGCCAGCCACTCCAGGCTGAGGACAGCTTGGAATTTACCCCCAGGGCACATCCATTTCCATACTACAGGGCTCTCCCTCCATTGGGCTCCCATCCATCTGCTCAAACACGTAGGACTCTTGAAGGGGTACAGTCTTTAGTCCTAATGCTTCCACCAAACTAGGGGACAGCAAGTCCTTAGAGCATCCTGAGTCCAGCAGGTCCCTGATGCAGGAAAACCGCTTTGTAACTGGGTTTACTAGGGTTATGGGTACATAGTACAAAGTCCTGGATAATCTCACCCATAGTGGCATGACTGTGGCTTTGACCTGCTCTTGTGCGCTCCTCACAGCAGGTGGTGGTCGTTTCCCGGCAGCTGGGCCTCTCCACCCTCCTCCTCCTTGGATTTCTCTGGGATCAGCTCCCAGAACAGCAGCACCGCCAACTTGGCCTTGGTCACTGGGGCGTCCGAGCCGCCAGTCTTCTTTTTCACCTCTGGCTTTAGGGGTGTGGAGGTCCTCAGTTCCCTCGGCTTGCTAGGACACTCGCTGGCAATGTGATTCTCCCCCCCACATTTGAAGCACAGCTTGGCTTTAGCTCTGTGGTTGCGCTCCTCTCAGGGGAGCTGGTCTGGGGCTTTCTTGGGCAGGCTGGGCCTGGGAGTTTTTTCCCAGGCTTTTTTTGTTGCCCCCCCCTTGTTGCTTCTTGTGAAGGGTAATCATCTTGTTGCAGTCCTCTATCTCACAAGCCAGCTGGGTCCACCCGACTAAGTCTCGTGGTTCCCCCAACTTTAGAGCCTCCCCGTAAATATGGGAGTTCAGGACCCTTTTGAACTGCTTGATTCTGGCCCCCTTGTCCCATCTGTGGACCTTGGAATTCAGCGCCCTGAACTCGTTGAGGTAGTCTCGCACTGACCCAGTACCCTGCTTCAGGTCTTGCAGGGCCACTATGGCATTGGTCTCCTGCAAGGGGTCTTTGAAGTGACGTCGCAGGACCCTCAAGAGGTCCGTGGCCGGGTTCAATGAGGGGGATCGCCTCTCAAACGCGGTGACATACCACTGGGCGGCTACTCCGTCGGGAAGTTGCAGGCCCAGATGCTGAGGTGACCCCGCACAGACACGATGAAATAGGCAAGCTCTGCCGGGTCCTCGTCAAATCTTGCTTCACTGACTCCCCCCCCCCAGCACTGGCACCGGTTCCTCTGGTCCGGGTTGAGGTTGGGGTTGGAGGGCCGGCTCGCCCCTAGCAGGCGAATCTCCTCCTGCTGGTCATTCCCCTCCCGCGGGGATTTATGGTCACTTGCCCTCCACTGGGGCTGGTTGGAAGGGGGGTGTGGCCACAACCCACTCTCCTATCGTCTGCACTTGCCAGGCGAGGTTGCGCATCTTCTGGATCAGGGAGGTGTGCATGGCTTGCATCTCCTCATGGAGTTGGCTGCTCTGGCTGTCGAGTGCTTCTTGCATCCACTCTGCGGCCCTGTCCCCTGACCTGCTTGTCTGGGGGTATTCCCCTCTGCTCTCATCACCCTGGAACCCCCATGGTTGGTAAAACCATTGTAGCCCCGAGAGTCAGTGGTGCTGTTGGGGAGCCTCTCTCAGATCTCCAATAATACTCTCCCAGAAATGGATGGAGCCCCAATCCTTCCTTCGCACCATCACTGTGGCAGGAGTAACCCGTGGCCCTTCGGGCTTTGGTTCCTTCTCCTCGGTTGTTTTGGTGGTACCCGTAGCTTGGTCGTGTTCACCAGCCATTGTGGGTCTGGGTTTAGGCCAGTCCGAGGAAATGGGTGTTCCGACAAAATGTCAGACCCAGAGGCAAGGAAAAGACAAGTAGAGTTTAAGATCTTTATTCCAGTATCATGGGCATATACAGGTGTTGATGAAACTGGCTCTCCCGCCAGTTCCCAGTGCTTATAAACCTTTGCCCTGACCATTACAATTCAAGTCAAGCGCACCAAGCTAAAGCGGGGGTTTGCATAGGTTCCCTATTAAGCTCTCCTCACCTCAGGTGATGTTATCAGTTCTGCTTACATCTCCTCCAGCTCCCTGACCTTGGTTGCGTAGTAACTAGCCAGTTCCCAGACATGCCACCCTCCCTCTAGATAAGCAGCAAGCAGCAGAATGCTTCAAAGCCAGCACAGCAAGCACAGCATTATATGAATTGGATACATATGGCAAGAGGAACAAAATGGAGTGACTTTTGACAAGATGGGCTGACCTTCAGACAAAATTGGGACTTCTGTGATTCTCACAGAACCTCCAGATGTACAAACATTATTTTGATTTTTTTTTTAAAGAAAAACAAAGACCCATTCTGATAAGGTGCAAGAAGGCTGGGAGTTAACTGTGGCACTCTCTTGGCTTTAAAAAAGTAGATCCTGGTTGATGTAATGTATGGCGTTCGCAGAACGCAACCATTTCATAATAACGCAACAGCAAAATAGCGTTAGTCCGCCAAGCAGCGGAGGCAACTGAGAACATCCAGGTGCCTCCGCGCGGGGCGCTGCCACCCGCCAATCACAGCTAGTGGCGGGAAATATGGCTGGCCTATATTGGACTGGCCAGCAGGAAGAATAGTTCCGGTGCTGTATATATGCGGGGCCCGGCCCGCGTGTTCCCTCTCTTCCATCTTGTTTTGTACCATGTAATAAACTACGTTGCCCTACGCTCGTCTCCGCGACTGGTACATTACAGTTGACATGTGCTGCAGCAATCAGATGGCACCCAGTCGATTGGCAGCTGAGGCACAGGCCACATACATGCAGGGTGGAACAATCATACCACTCCTGCCCATGCATGAAATGCCCAGGCTGATCAGATGGCCACGAACGTGCCATGGAAGGACTTTGCCACCGGGAAGTTCCCAGTGACTATTTACTCCATTCCTGGACCATCCTACCATAAGGTAAGGTTGAGTGGGCTGTGGGTGTGTGTGATTGTACATATTAAATCTGGGGGTGGGGGTGGCTATGGCAGGCCAAAATGCCCATCTGATTGCACCCTGACTGTGCTCCTTGCTTCCAGAAGGCACAGAATATTGCAGCTGAGTGTCAGTTGTAAGGCATTCACACACACTAGTTCTGGAAATTCTGACTACTTTGTGGGGGGGGGGGGAATCCAACAACCTTAGGCTTGAATATTTCTGTTCTCTTTCTGAGTCCATTCGCAGAGAAGATAGAAATTTAAGGTAAATAGAAATTTGAAGTAAATAAATATTAATTGGAACAGAAATCTTCCACTAATCTCAGGGCCAGAAGAGCACCTTCCAACTTACCCAGCCATGAACTTCAACTGTCAGCAATACCAGGCCACTGAGCTACCTGAGCTCAGCATCCAGTAAGTATAAACCTACTCACCCATCCTGTCCAGCAGTCCTTCACTACAACCACAGAGCATTTCCCAATTGGTTATTCTCCTCATAATTTGTTGTGTTTCCTTTGAAGGTCAGGGTTTTAAAAATAATTCTTAAACTGAAGCAGAATGATATAAAGCTTGACCAGTATGGTTTCTACCCCAACCCTCCACCTTACAGATTTAATCCAAGTGGTTTCCTCAGAAATTAAGTTTAGCTCCCATGAGGGAAACAGAAAGAGAACAGTAACTTTCATTTACCTCCAGAGATAGGGGAATAAGATGGTTCAGAAAAGAGGATAGTTACATGTGTAACAGTCTTGCTGGGCCCACTCATTTATGTTATATTATATTTATGTTATGTTATATTTCAGGAGAGTAATAAGATTGTCAGCCCCCCGGTCTGGGTGGATTTCCCCCCACATTTATGGACTCCTCCCTGCCCACAAATGCCCCCAAATGTGATGATGTTCTAGTTTTTGGACAAAACTATGGTAAAATTGGGCTCAAACAATAGAGATTTGCCAAAAACTAGAGCATCACCACGTGACATCAGTAGCAGGATGACATCACTTCCAGGTGACATCATTGCACCATGCATGCTTTGTGCACAGGGCAGAAGCCTCCAGAAAGGCTCATAGATCCCTCCCCTGGCAGAAAGGTAGGATCTGCCAACCCTAGAGAGTAGAGAGCAAGTAGCAACCGTTTGTATACTGGAGGTGAATATTGACCTTCCCTCTGTCCCTGGGTTCTCACAGTGTAAATGTGAACTGGTCTCAGAGAACACAGATCTTTCACTAGTTTTCTTTCATTCAGAGGCATTAATCCTTTGAATCTCAGAGTCAGGAGGCAACATCAGAGGAAGGCCTTGGTCTCTATGCCCTGGTTGGCCACTGTGTGAGACAGGATGCTGGACTAGATGAACTACTGGTCTGATCCAGCAGGGCTCTTCTTATGTTCCTATGTTTTCTCAGAAAATGGGGCTTCAAGATAGCTGCAGTCTTTTCCTTCGAGCTGGCTTGCTTTATTACAAAATTCAGCTTCTTAGACAGCTTCTAGAGACAGGTTCTCTACCAGCTACCACATTGGGATGCCAGCTTCTGAGACTCCTGAGACAGGTTCTCTACCAGCTACCACATTGGGATGCCAGCTTCTGAGACTCCTGAGACAGGTTCTCTACCATCTATACATCGGGATGCCAGCTCTGGGTTGGTAAATACTGGATATTTTGAGGGTGATATTGGGGGGTGGGGAGAAGAAGAAGATTATGATATTGGATTTATACCCCCCTTCACTCGGAATCTCAGAGCAACTTAAATCTCCTCTGCCTTCCTCCCCTATAACAGACACTCCATGAGGTAGGTGGGGCTGAGAGAGATCTCCCAGAAGCTGCCCTTTCAAGGACAGCTCTGTGAAAGCTATGGCTGACCCAAGGAAGGCCATTCCAGCAGCTGCAAGTTGAGGAGTGGGGAATCAAACCTGGTTCACCCAGAAAAGATACCACACACTTAACCACTACACCAAACTGGCAAGTTTTGGCTAGGGGGAGGGACCTCAGTGTAGTACAAAAAAGCCCATCCTCAAAAGCAACCATTTTCTTCAGGGAAATTGATCTCTGTAGTCTGGAAATCAGTTGTAATACTGGGAGATCTCCAGGCCCCACCTGGAGTCTGGAAACCCTACTTGAACCTGAAGACTATGTCCACACATTCACTATTTTAGCCTGCAAACTCTGAAACAGGATCCCTCTAGGATCCTTCAGTATCAGTTCAGACCCTATCTGCCTGAGCTGACAGTATAACAGCCTTCTCTCTCATTTCCCCTTCAAAACCGGCTTCTCCAGCCCTTTTATGGATTGTGATTGGCTGCTAGCTGATCTGCTCACAAGTCAAACAGGATTGGTGTTTTTCAGCCTATCAATTACAGTCCCTCAGCTGGTCTTTCTTATTTGGAAAAAGCCCCTTTCCTTATTTGGAAAAAGCCCCAAGTTTCGTTTCCACCTACAGCTTTGTCAACAATTATTAGACAGCAGAAACTATTCTCTACTGAATATTCCATAAACAGCTATAACTGCCCTGTGTGTGCTAGATATAAACTGTTTGAGTTTTCAAGTGTGCAAGCATCAAACATGATCTAGCTAGGAACCTGACACAGAAGGACTCTGCTGTTATGGAATTACCATGTTTGAGGCTCTTTCAGAACCAGGCAACCCTGCAATAGCACTGCTGGTGATCTGTTGGTTCTTCACTGACTCCACGCATTCTGGGGTCTCACAGACTTGATACAACTGTGCACCAGTGATAGTACAGTCCTGTCCATTACCTCATCAGAACACTCTGGCAGGTTGACCTGACTGGGAAGCAGGTTAGGAGTAGAAGAGAAAGCAGAAAAAGAACTCCTCCTTCCTCCATCTGCCCTGCCTTGCCTGTGATTTTCTTTTTCTTCCAATTATCATGGATTTCCATTTGAATATAAAAACTAGCTGAAGTGGCAAATGGGGTTAGATGGAAACTAAATTGGCTTCTAACTGAGCCTGTGGAAGTTACTCTGAATCAAGAACTCTGAAGAAGCTGTTGTTGTAACAGTGCCTTACCATGATAAGTAGTTTGGCCTTAATGGACTGAATCTGTGGATTACTCTTCTGATGGAAAACAAACCTCAACAGAATCTATATCTGAAGGTAACTATTATAACGAAGAAGGTCTAGGCACAACTTGCACAATATCACATGGTGAAGTTAACTCACTGCCTTTTCCTATCATGTTATTTTAGCCCACTGAATGAATCTTATGAATTCTCCAGCCCATATCCAAATTGCATTCTGCAGTATCCCAATACAAAGCACCATTCAATTCATTTTTTAGGACATGTTAAATGACTGTTTTAGATATGTCACTTACAATCACAGTTCAATAGCAAGAAACCACTGGGGGGTGGGAAATCAACATATTACCTTCATTGTATAAACAAGGGTTGTGCAAATTAGTATTTAATTTCATGGAAAGTCAGCTGCCCAGCTCAGTTGGGACTTCCTCCATAGCATTTAGGACTACAGCCTTACTCATGATCATACAATAATATTGTGATCCATTTCACACTGCATCATGGAGAATATATTAAAAATGCTTCAGCACTTAATAGTTCTAGTGAATTTGGGAGTACATGTTCAAGGTTCTAAATGGTCTTGGTTTGAAAAGGTTGTCAGGAGATTTGACAGGAGGTTATTTGGCACATAAGAACAAACGTTGCGAGAATGAAGATATTGCAAGAATTCAGAGTGATTGTTGCCATGGTACTGAAAAATGTTAGAACACTTTTTGGATGAATATTTAGCAAAATTCTATAAAGCATTCTGAATGTTGCTAAGTCTGTTGTGGAATTTTAGGATTCTGTTCTATTGTAACAGAAATGATGATTTTTGATTCTGATTCTTTTAATGTCTTTATAGTACAGTCGTAAGCAGCAAAACCCCTTCTAAGCCCAGTGACTTAAAAGGACTTAGAAGGGTATAACTCTGCTAAGGGTTGTATTGTTGGTCATTAATCCAACAGTGACAGCCTCAGTCTACTCCATGCCTTTAACTCCTCGTTGGAGAAGTTTTCTCCTTGAAAGTCACAAAAATGATTCTTTGGTGGGACTGTGACATCCCACTCACCGTTTCAGACTGTTTATGCCCTAGCTGTGGCTTTCTCTCATGTGCTTTGACAGCTTTGGCCTCTTTTCAGCACTAAGGTCAAATGCAACTCAACATGATGGTACCTTCAGAAACACTTCAAGTCTTACCTGTAGATTCTTGCACCCAGCACAGCAAACAGAGAAATCTATAGCTGGCTATGCCATTGAGCAGAAAGCACAGATGATGGGCTGTAATTAGGGCAGAGCTGAATTTTTGTAGGTGTTGTTTTTCACACTCTAAGGTGACATTTTGGGAGTGTGAAGTTTCTTGCAAAAGAGCAGTGCTCCCCTGTATGTGTGTGGGGGAATCACATTTTGCTGAAAAATTGTAGCTCCCCCCCACCTCTCATTTGCCAAGAGAAGTGGATAGATCATGATAAGCAGCGCATTGCAGATTGCCTTCTTTATAGTGGCTGCAAAAGTCACTAAAAGAAGCCGCTCACAGCATGACATACAGCACAGTCCACTGCCTTTCTCAGCAAAGCTGCTTCAAGAGTTGATCTGAGAGTGTGGCATATAAATACATTTTTTAAAAAATGCATCAGTAAACAGACATGGGAATGAAAGAATCAGATTCTGCATATCACTTTCGATTGTTTCTTGTAAAATAGCAGCAGTCTCTTTAGGAGAAGTAAGCAGTTCTCTGTAATCTGCCCCTTATTTTGCAAGAGAAGGGAAGTGTGGCCTTCATATATGGCCTCCCATAAAGTGACCAAAGCAACTACTTCAGACGAGATAAGATAGTGCCATGCAAGTGAAATAATCACTTATGTAAGTTGGCGTCCCTCTCTAGCTCCTGAAAAATTGTTAAAATGGGGGCTGAAATTATTCATGAAACAGCCATTGGTATACTTGTAATGATAGAACTGATTATTTAAGGACATTCCCTCATATTTAGAATGCTGGCCAGCCAGGATTACTACTATATGTACCCCCTGTTCTGGGGAGGGGAGGGAGTTGGGGACATTATTTGGAGTCGCACCAACTCCATGATGTCACTTACAGTGGGAACAGAAAATGGCATCATCATGATGCTCTAGGATTCACCAAAATCTCTATGGGTTAACTATGCCAATGTGATTATGTCACTTCTTCATGCCAGAAGTGATATTGTACTGTTCAGCTATGTCCTTGCCCCCACAATCTTCTGCCCGGTGTCAGCTTTGGGCTGGCAACCCTATTAGCAGGAAACCGATACTTTGAAGACTTGCCCTCTGCTCACAGAAACATATCTAGTTCCAGAACAAGGTTTAGAGACAGCTGTACAATATCTAGACTGGAGTCCAGGAGCACCTTAGAGACCAACAAGAGTTTCAGGGTAGAAGATTCTGAGAATCAAAGCTCCCCTCATTAGCTTTGTCTCTCAAAAACTAGCACCCACCCCCCAAAATCCTGCTGGTCTGTCTCTAAAGTGCTCCTGGACTCCAATCTAGCTGATCTACCAAAGACCCACATGGCTGGAACAGGCTGCACAAATATGTTTTAATTGCTCTTCTTTTTCAGCTTTTTTTAAGCCATTCCTCATAAGAAAAATCTGCAAACTGAGTGGTGTCTTAGCTCCACTCCTTTTGGGCCCTTGTTGCTTGCAACACTGAGCTAAAGTGTGCTGTAGTGGCCAGTTGTTCCTCTGCAGACATCACAAAAGGACTGGGCTGCTTGCTGCATTTCAGACAGATGCCAATTTCAAGCACAGCCAGTTCAGCAGTCTCTCAAGCACCCAGAGAAAGAGGGTAGATTAAATGGAGGCACTTGTGCCTCCATCAGCAAACCCTTCAAATGTTCTCTGAAATGTAGATTTTATGTTTTTTATTATAAGTGCAGCTCAAGCATGGCCATCTCCCTGCTATTCAACTGTCATGTTTCAAGCCTCAGATTAATTATGAATTTAAAATAAGGAGATTTAAAGTAAAGCTAGAAAAATAGTTGTTGGGGATCTTTGCCTTTGGGTTTCTCATTTTTATTTATGCTTGAAGTAAGCTTCCTGCTAAAGTTCACATATGGCTGCCTGGAATTTTAAATATCTGATTGGGGCAGCTGATGCATGTGTACATCATGTCTACACAATTATGCTTGCTACAATGGCTATGATAGGTTCTTGAAAAGAAGGGAGTCCTAAGAGGAAAGTGAATGAGAGACAAAGACCAGTAGATGGGCAGAGAACTGTGGGGAGGGACAAAAGAGGACAAAGGAGAGGATGTGGGCACTTGTACAACCAAAGGGAATTCAGAAATGAAAAGTTAGTGAATTGATTAGAACTTCTCTTGTGTAGAGACTGACAACATCTATGATAAGTCCTAGTTCTAGTGAAGGAGTTTTGCTAGATGCCTGTAGTTGCTTTACTGGATATATTAGTAAATGTATGCTTTTACCCATATATGATGGCATCACCAATAAACATCGTTGTCGTCATCATCATCGTCATCATTGATTCTTTGTAGTTTTATTGTGTTTATTATATTTATTGCTTATGATTTTAACACTGTTGGAAGCCACTCCAAGTCATTCTCAGGAGGAGCAGGATATAAATTAACATAAATAAATAAATAATCATTCTATGGATTATTGTAGAGAAATGCCTTGCCTCCTGGAAAGGTGGCAAGTGGGATTTAAATGTTTCTGTCTCTGAGCTCAGAGACAAGCAGTGGGAGGGGTGGGGAGAGGAAATTAGTCCCTGGCATTACAGCAGCATTACAGGGCTGCCTCTTAAGAGATGCTAATGGAGCTGCCTGAAGGAAACAGAGTGGGGAGGGCACTGGACTAGACCAGCTCCAGAGACTATCTCCAGGAATGAGCTGGAGATTTCCCAGAACACATGAGGATTTCCCAGAATGCCTCCCAGAAAGGAGGCTTCCTGGAGACAGCTGGAAAAGAAGTCTAAACCTAGGTGGACTAGGTAACAAGGGGTGGAGAATGATGTAAAATGGGTGGAGTTGGGATTAATAAAAGGGCTTGCTCAGAAGAGCAGACTCTCTCTCTCCTGGATCTGGACTTTGGAAGAGAGCAGACAGCTACGCTCTGATCAGCAGCCAGCAGCCATATTGATTGACCATGTGGCTGGGCCTGGCTGGATGCAGGAAGCCTGAAGCAATGAGGTATCCTAAGAATATTTTGTAACTTACTACGCTTAGATGTGCCTGCTCAATTTAAACACCTTGTAGAGCAAGGTTTTTTAAAAAACCAGGGACAGAAGGATGTGATTAAAACCAATTTTTATTTGTTCTGATTGCCAGGGCCAGTGCTAGGGTTTTTGGTGCCAGTACATTTCTGTGCCATATAGTTCCACAACTACCTTAGACCATGTTATTTTAAGAGGGGCGCCGCAGGAAGGAGGAGGACATGCAGTTGGCAGGGGTGCCAATTCGCCAGGGGTCTCTCGAAGGAGGGCTTTGGTTTCTGTGATAACCAGGTTCTGGGTAGCAGAGGACCTTGAAGACAGGCCTAAGAACTATAAAGTGGATTGAGAGTCCTGTTTCTCTCAGTTAGAACCCCAAACTGAGCAGGTGGTGGCAGCACACTCTAGTGGCAGGAAGCAGAATAGCACCCTCCAAGAAGGGGCATCAGCCCAAGAGAGGGCTGATGGACCAGGTCTGAAAGTCTAACTGGGCCAGTTCCATCAGAATTATCACTAAGCAATCAAAATTATTTAGAGTTAAGGAACTGAAATTATTAGCTTTTACCCATGCATTTGTTATCTTTCTTTATAATTGTTTGGAGTTGGATGCTATGAGCATAGGGTCTAGTGTTGGATCTAGCGTAGGATTCAGTGTTCTGTTAAGCATTCTGAAACTGTCTGAATTTTTAAAAAGACAACTGGTGTGATCATGACTAAACTACATCTGACAGGGGCAGATCTCTGTGTGTAAATCTGGATCCACTGAAATCACAAAGGAAATGGAGGACAGGGGCATGCCTTGCCACTGACCTCCTTGGAGCAAGTCTTTCTATGTACTGGCTGGGCTTACCTATGGTGGCAGAGCTTGGCTGAAATGATATCATGCAATGGACTGGAGGATTAAGTCACATGGTGAGAAGGTTCTGCTCCTCATTGATCTGCTCCTTTTGCTCTTAAAATTGGGCCCCACATAGGCTACATAATTAAGGCAGACACTGGTTCATGTATGTGGATCTACTGTCGTGACAGCAAGTTTGGCTTTCAGATCCCACTTCTGAAGCAGTTCAGGACATGCTGAGATGCAGGTAGAGCTAGGGTTGTCAAGTGTATGATACAAAGTCTTGAAGATTTGGAGATGGAGCCTGAGGAGGATGGGGTTTGGGGAAGGGAGGAGCCTCAGTGGAATATACTGCTATAAAGTCTGTATTCCAAATCAACCATTTTCCCCAGGTGGTTGTTTTCTGTAGTCTGAAAATCAATTTAAATTTCAGAAGATCTCCAGGCCCCAGCTGGATGTTGACAACCACAGCTGGGAAGAGCTTTGTGTAATATGTCAGTCAGTCAGCATAATGAGTCAGCAGTAGTTCTTGGTGCAAGAACAAGAATTGCAGATATGCAAGTGCTCATATTTTCATTCATGAAGGACTGGAGGATAACTAAAACAGTTAGAGGGTGGGTTATCCTTGTTCCTTTGCTTCATATTTGTTTGTGCATGACTGTAAATGTAGCATCAAGCACTATTTAAACACCTCTATTCCTGTTTTTTTGCCTTCCTGTAACTTCCAACATGGCACTTTTGTTTCATTCACACGGTGAGAAAGTGTCCCTGTGCTAAGAGCAAAGCTGACTGCTTTATTTATTTAGTATATTTTGTACAGGTCCCCTAATCCTCATAACATGGTTGTGCAGCTTGTTCATGATGCTTACCTAGTGTTGCCAACCTCCAGATGGTAGCTGGAGATCTCCTGCTATTACCAGTGATCACCTGGAGAAAATGGTGGCTTTGAAAGGTGGATTCTGTGGTCTTATACCCCAGTGAAGTCCCTCCCCTCCCCTCCCCAAGCCCTGCCCTCCTCTGCTCCACCCCCCAAATCTCCTAATATTTCTCAGCTCAGAGCTGGCAACCCAATGCTTCCTTGAGAGTTCCACTTCTCTCACCCAATTGGCCAGGCCTCTTCAGTGGTGTGCCTGCTTGCGGTCTGAGCTCATATCTGGACTTCAGCACAATCCATTCGCTACATGCAAGTCGTAGCTTGTCTGGGAAGGGGGGAGGGGGGAGGAAATGGAATAAAGCAGTTCGTTCACTTGAATCAGCCTTGAGTATAGAAGCAAGGCAGGTGGGAAGAGAGTAGACATTTGTGTACCCATTAATTCCACCAGGGGAAACTGCGATCCTACTTATAGATCTCAGGAGGAGCAACTTCTGAAATATCAGCAGTTATTTCCTAATCTAATCTATAATTTCCAGATCACCACAGGTTTCTTGTATCTGCAATAATATCAGTTAGTTGTTAGACTAGCAAAAACATGAGTTTGTTTTGAAGAAGAGAATAATTTGTGTAGCAGAAGAAAGAGCCACTTACAGTATCAAAAAGCTCCCTCTAGTGGAAATCCTTTGTGAGCATTACAGCAGAACAATCACTGTCCTAAAACACTAAGATTTTTTTTTTCTTGCACAGCAGGAAATGAAACTAAAAACACTTGCTAAAAGTGAAATAAGAACATAGTCACAGACACAGACTCATAATTGTTTGAAGTTTACTGTTTGTTTATTCCTATTAGAATAGTGGTTCCCAACCTTTTTGGCACCAGGGGCTGGTTTTGTGGAAGTGGTTTTTCCACAGACTGGGGTGGGGAGGGGGAGTGATAGTTATGGGACAATACAATTGTGCACTTTATTTCTAGTAAAATCACAAATACTCCCCCCCACACACTATTTTTTACTTTTTTACTTTAAATATAAACATACTTTGCTGCTGATGCCCCAGTGCTGCCTGGAGTGGGGGAGTCTACAAAACTAAACTGGAGTGTTTGTCTACAAAACTATAGTCTTCCCCAGAAAAATAGCAACAACTTCTAAGAGGCAGTACAATAATAGAGAGACAGCCAGGTATAGTGGTCAGTATGAGCCTACAATTTGGGAAGCTTAAATTCAAAATTCCCAGACTATAAAACAAAATGTGCAGGGTGAACTCTCACACACACACACACACAGAGAGAGAGAGGGCTTCAACTTTCCCTTACAAATAGAGATGGGGGTGGGTGGAAAGGGAAGGGAAGGGAAACAGATCTTAAGGGCCACTGGGCTCCAACTTACCTTTGCAAATTGAGACAGAGGGGGGAGAGGAAGGGAAACAGATCTTAACTCTCAAACTTTCCACATCATGGGAAGCCTGAGCAGGGCCAGGAGCTGGGGCCAGTGCTTGCATAGTGTGCTCCTCTCAAGGAGCACGCTATGCAAGTGTTGTAGCGCTCCCCTGAGCTCACTCAGGCTTCCTGCAACCTGGGAAAACTGAGCAGAGTCAGGGCCAGTGCTTGCATAGCGCACTCCTTGCAAGGAGTGCACTACACAAGAGTCGCATGCTACACAAACATTGTAGCACTCTCCCGACCCTGCTCAGGTGGCTCCAACTTTCCTTTGCAAACAGAGGGGGCAGGCAGGAAGATCAGCTCTCATGTGGCCCAGTTGCCCAACCGTCCATGGTCTGAAACTGGTTTGTAGACTAGGGGTTGAGGTAGGGTTGCCAAGTCCTCTTCATCCCCTGGCAAAGGACATTCGCATGCACAATGCGCACGTGTGCAACAAAATTATGTCACCTGGAAGTGATGTCATCAAAATGATGGTGCCTGTGCAGGGCCGCTCTAGGCGTTTTCAGGAAAACTCTATGGTTTCCCCAGACGCTCTAGCCATTTGGGAGGTTAAAACTCTATGGTATTTATTGTACCATAGAGTTTTACCTCCCAAATGGCTAGAGCATCTGGGAAAACCATAACGTTTTCCCGGAAATGCCTAGAGCGGCCCCACATGGGGCGGCACCATTTTGATGATATCACTTCTGGGTGATGTCATCGTATCAGTGACGCAGGGGGAAGTTCCCCCTGCTGGCCCAATGTGGGCTGGTGGGTTGAGAACCTCCAGGGCAGGAGATTCCCCGCCTGGACCAGGGGCTTGGCAGCCCTAGGTTGGGGACCCCTGTATTAGAATGCCAACCTGATAATTACAGGATGTCACTATACTACATGTACTAGGACTTGAAGATTTCAATAGATTTCAAAATATTTACTTTGAAATGCTGGAAGAAAACCATCTATTACTGGCAGAAGAGGTGTGTGGAGACCCATACTTTCCATTTTTCCTCTGCCTGACTCTGGCTTTTAAATTATCAGCATTCCACAATAATACCTCTTTAGTTATTTAAAAGTGAAGTATGGTTTGTAAGTAGGTACCTACCCATCTTCAATGCTGTGTGACTGCAAATACTCTGAACCCATATAAAAAAAATCTATTGAAATGTGCAGTGTTTTCTGAACAGGAGCTCCACAAGAATATTTCCATATAAAAAAAAATACATGATGCATGTATTATTATTGGAAGGCACAAAATTATATGCTAGAATTGTTCACCAGGCAAAAGACATTATTCCTTTCTGGTTCAGTTCCCTACATACATGAAAGAATGTGCATATGATATCCTTACAGACCTGTACAAGTTCTGATCTACTGAACCAAATGTAGCTCACCAGCTGTATAGCATGGCCTGCCAGGTATTTAACAAGACACTGTTTTTGCAGTCCCAGGCAGGTAAATGAGCCTTTTTAGCTTTGCCTATTTTTGATATTATGGTGAGTTTTCCAAATCTGCACTGAAATAAAACTTTTCTTAACTAAATGTTACCTAGTGATGTTAGTATGATGGGAAGACCATTCCTTCAGAGCCACTGCTATAGTTTCTGCAATTGCAATTATGGTGGCTCTGCCAACCAAATTCTGTCTCTGCCAACCAAATTCTTTCTTCAGCCTGATGGCATCAGTGAAAGTTGATGCACAGAATGCCAGTCTTCATCATTCAGATGGGTCCAAATCTTCCAGGAATCCTTCAAGGAGGAAAGGAGGTAGTGACATTGCCTGTTGTTATAGTACAAGGGCACTCAGACTGGACCACTCTGAGGACAAGAAGTATGGGGGAATAGTAGCTTTAATTCTGTGAGGTTCCTTGCAGCCCAATCCAATGTACATTGCTCAGAAGCATGATTCATTCATTGTAATGTATAGGACTGGTATGTCAGATTTTGTAAAGTGACCTACACATAAAAATGGGCTAATCTAATTGCTTTCATTCATCCCAATGGTAGAGAATCAGGACCTGTCTACAAGTTAATTCTGCACAGATTGTGAAAGTCTCCATTTTGTTTATTGTGAGATTCATGGCAAATTGCATTCTTTATCACCTGATTCATTCACCAATGAAGTGATCTATTTCCCAGCTCTAAAGATGTGACTTGTCAGAAGAGTCCATAATTAATACACATTTGGATTTGGATCTAACAAAAACGCCCTTGACAAAATTTCATATGAGTGAGGAAATATCAAAGCAGTCATTGCTTGAGATGAAGGATTCCTGGCACAACATCGTAAATCTTTTGTTTTGATGAACTCCTTTCTTCAGTTTCCAAGTATAATGTCCTGTTTGCAAGAACAGATCATGTCAAGCATCAAAACCCAGTGCAGATTTACAGATGGAGCTACAAGAGATTAAAATGATTTGTTAACTTAGTGTGGCCTAAAGGCATAGAAAATAAGGAGGAAAACAAGGACTTTCATTATTCTTTCAGTCTTGTGACACAAGTTGTACTTTTACAATGGGACTGTCCCAAGAATGATTTTCTGTGTATCAATATACAAAAATATATGGTTTAAATATAAGCTTCCTGTCCTATGCCCATTCTTCACTTTACTATATTTTTATTACTATATCTAGTAGCCAAGGCCTGGCCCCATACAGATACTGAAATCTGTGCAATGGAGCCACAACCAGCCAGCCATGGCTACCCTTCAAAGTTCTGGAAACCCAGAAGAACTTTCATGTTTATGAAAAAAATCTAAAATAGTGACAACAAAAATAGAGAGTAAAACCACCCACAAAAAAACCCCTTAGTAACAATCTGTGCATTTGCAATTTTGAAAAAATGAGTTTGACAGCAACCACAAATACCTGCTGAGATAACCACCTGGAGATTTGGTATGGCGTCTCAGAGGTGGAGATCTGTAGCACCAGGAAGTAGGGTTACCAATGCTGAACTTGAGAAATGGAGATTTGGGGGTAGTGTCTGAGGAAGGACTTCAGTGGGGATGTGATGTCACTTTAGGACTTCTATTAGAATCTGTGGTATAGCTGAGAACGTGCCTCTGAAGGTGCCATTTCCTCCAGGAAATCTGATCTCTGTAGTCCAGAGATCAGTTGTAATTCCAGAAGAACTCTGGACCCCACCTTGAGTCTGGTAACCTTAAAAGGAGGAGGATACAGCACTAATTAGTGGAATGGATGAAGCAATGTTGATCATGGGGAGGGAGAGGTAATTGTGAGTAGGTGAGGGAGGAAACCACAGCAAGTGGAAGGAGGCAATACTGAGTGAAATCATATTTCCAATTCCTTTCAAATCTTCATCAGCCCATCTCAAAAGATGGAATAGATACACTCTGGGATGGAATAGGTACACAGTCTGGGATGATATCTGTATTTGTTCATATATTTGGAATGCATTCACATAAGGGCCAGCAAGAGTGTACTACCCAAAATATAATATTTGTTGTGAGCAAAAAAAAAGTAGGTTCAAATCTCTCCCTAAATTTGTCAAGCCGAACTGCTACCCATTATGACCATCATGTGAAATAGTCACTGATTCAGATGACGATTATGACATTGTAGGCTGCAAATTCCGAAGGTCAGTCATGGAACAAGGAGGAGCTACTTCATGGATGTCTCAGCAGAAAATGACATCTGAAGGAGATAAATGAAAGAATGCAAATCTACAGGAAGAAAGAACAGAGTATGTTGTTCTCTAGCCACCCATGAGTTTAGCAACTCTGTTGCTGAGCTAAGAATCTAAATATTCTACACTGGCAACATTCAGGCTGCCCTGGTGCTGTCCTGGGGAAAACGGCAGCCTCACAGAATGCCCCTGTTTAACTCGACAGCATTCCTGGGCTCTCCTCTATACTCTGACACAGAATCAAATCTGTAGTGCAGATAGAATCAAGAAATGCTCAGAGTACACATCCACATGCAGAAATAAACCCTCACCATGTTACAAAAGTCTGATAATAACTTATACACAAGACTAATAACCTTTTACACAAATCCATACTATTATGCCTAGTTCCACAATTCTAGTCCTGCCTTGGTCTAGCCGATCCATTGGGCTACTTTAGGCTCTGTGATTCTTTGCTTCTATTGAAATGCCTGCCTTCTATCGCTTTGCACTTTATGGGCGGAAAACATGGTTTTTAAAATTCTCAGAGCACAGTCAGTGCACTATCTTTCCCAGGACAAAATTCAATTAAAATACCCCTGAACAGAAGTGGAATGCAGAGCCTCTTCTTAATCCTGTTGCAAGGTCTGTTATATAAGTTGCCAGAGCTGTTAATTCAGACTCTGTCCCTGACTTGGCACTGCCTGCAGGCACCCTCTACTCCCTTCCCCACTTTATCTGTTGCTTCTTCTGTTCTCTCAACCATCTTTAAAAGTTTTCTTAACTTCAGTGGCTGAAGCTGTCTTGTGCAGATATCTACTCAACATGTGCGCACACATGGACACACGCACACACCACTGCCTCTTTCAATTAAAATGGATCAACTAGGCTTAAGGCTGAGATGCATAAATACACAGCATCTGGCACTGCAGCTCTTTCTGTCTCTTCTCTTTCCCCTCCCTTGCTATGTATTTAGTTGTCTCTCTGTGGTCAACTCCATCCTCAAGAGCACCAGGATAAGCCTGTGGTGCATACGCCTTTCTGCAGCTTCCATCTCTTACACCAGTCTTCTTAATGAAGTGAAAAATAGGAAGAGGGAGAAGCTTACTTGTTCTCAAGGCAATTAGTGGCCAACTTCACTATAACACTTTTGGAATAAAGATTCACTCATCTATACTTGTGCCTATATCACTGTTACCCCAACTTGGGTTCTTGAACATAGGTAGCAGCAAACCTGGGGTTGCTAACTCCAGGCTGGATAATTCCTGGAGATTTGGGGGCAGAGCCTGGGGAGGGCAGAATTTGTTGGAGTGGAGGGAGCAAAAATGTGATGCCATGAAGTTCACCCTTCAAAGCTTTCATTTTCTCCATGGGAACTGATCTTGATAGTCTGGTGATCAGTTTTAATGCTGGGAGAACTCCAGGCCCCATCCTTAGATTGGCCACCCCAGGCAAACCAGACTGGTATCTGAAGCAGTGAGCAGTGACTCACAAAAGCTCATGCCTTACCACAAGTTTTGTTAGTCTTTAAGGTGCTACTGGAGTCTTACTCTTTTCTACTGCTTGGCAAAATGAGTTCTGGAACTTTGATCTGCTGCTTTCTGGTCTGGTCTGGAAACAGCATGTGAAGTCAAGCTTAATAATGTTCCCAGGCTGCACTATGTCTTGTCTTTTATGCTCCAATACCTTCATGAAGGGAATAAAACTGAAGCCCATTGACACCTTAAAAACTAACAACATTTATTTCTGCATAGTCTTTTTGTGTATTTTAAGTATTTATTGAGAAAGTTAAAGAAAGTTTTTTTTAAAAAAAACATAAAATAGAAAAGTCTTGTCTCTGTTGACTAAGAACAGACTTTATATTTGGGTGCTGGTTTCTATTTGTCCCTGTTTTTGATCTTTAGGCAACTTTCACCTTGTCAAAAAGTTTAATATGAGTTGTTAGACTTGTCATTTGTCAAAGTTGAGTTCCATCCACAAGATCTTTAGAGCTTAAATACTGAAGTGGGAAGCTGATGTCTCTTCTCCAGTGTCAATGCAGGCGCATGAATACTAAGGCACCATGCAGTGCACAGCTTGCCAGCTCATGCATTGCAGCTGCTGAAGTCTATTTTGAACCGTTGATAACATATCTCAGGACAATGATCTTTTTCTAGTATATCTTTAACCCAAAGAACAAACAGCCCCCTAGCACTTAAATCCACAGAGGACAGGTGATGGATGGCAGAGTAAATTAATACAGCAACCAGAAGGCGGGGTAGGCAGCACCTTCACAAATGTATAATGGGGGTGGTGGCTCAGGCAGTGATTCTAAGTATGAGATTGGAGTGTTTCAAACATGCATTTGTTTTTGTCTGTGAAATGTCAGAACATTTACAAAATTGAGGGTGGGGGAGTACCAGTCCAGGAAGCAAAGGAGAGGCAAGCTTCAAATGTGCACAAGGAGAAAGCATGCAGTTCTGAAGTTCAAAGTGTTTTGAGACTCAGGGACTGCTGAATATGTTTCTGAATATGTTATCCTTTCTGTTTTGTCTTTCAAGCAATATTGTTTTATGATAGCTTATGATTGCTTTGCATTATGCTAACAACACTGTGATTAAGCATGAGATCTTCTCCTTAACAGTCAGTAGCTAATGAAGGTTTCCTTTAAAGGCCACAGGAAGAGCTGGAACACAAAACAACAAGTTGGACATAGATACATGTGTTTGCAGTTTGTTCACATGCTCTCAATTTTCTTTTGAAATTTCCATTTTTTTAAAAAAAGAACAAACTCCTAATTAAGTTCAGAAATATCTTAATTGTGTTAAATTATTCTCAGAACACAATAAACTCTCTGCTAAGCTACCTCAGAAATCATGTGGCACTTTTAAAACTAACCAAGTTTTTAACCAGCATATGTTTTTCTGAGGTCTAACTCATGAAAGCTTATGTGCAAATAGTTTAATACTTGGTTAGTTTTAAAGGTGCGTCTTTGTGGGGGTTTTTGCTTTCTGTAAACAGTTACCCTTTGGAAACTCAGTGCAATCTTAAAAGTGTAAGACTTAATTCATAAGAACATAAGAGAAGCCATGTTGGATCAGGCCAATGGCCCATCCAGTCCAACACTCTGTGTCACACAGTGGCCAAAATTTATATATATATACACATATATATACACACACTGTGGCTAATAGCCACTGATGGACCTCTGCTCCATATTTTTATCCAATCCCCTCTTGAAGATGGCTATGCTTATAGCTGCCACCACCTCCTGTGGCAGTGAATTCCACATGTTAATCACCCTTTGGGTGAAGAAGTACTTCCTTTTATCCATTTTAACCTGACTGCTCAGCAATTTCATCGAATGCCCACGAGTTCTTGTATTGTGAGAAAGGGAGGAAAGTACTTCTTTCTCCACTTTCTCCATCCCATGCATTATCTTGTAAAACTCTATCATGTCACCCCGCAGTCGACGTTTCTCCAAGCTAAAGAGCCCCAAGCGTTTCAACCTTTCTTCATAGGGAAAGTGTTCCAGCCCTTTAATCATTCTAGTTGCCCTTTTCTGGACTTTCTCCAATGCTATAATATCCTTTTTGAGGTGCAGCGACCAGAACTGCACACAGTACTCCAAATGAGACCACACCATTCTTTATCATAAAGAATGTATGACTGTTTCATGCAAAAATATATTCAATACTGATAATGCACTGGACCATCATAAACTGCACTTTTCTTTCTTTTGAGGTTTCCTCTCTTCAGTTTTATATGTACTCAATGTAAATGAATAAAATTGACCCAGCCCTTTGAAGTTATAACAGCTTCTAGTCAGTCTATGCTGACTTCAAACCATGTTGCCCTAAGCTTAGTTGATAATGTGCAAGGCGCTATGCACTGAATGCTAAACAGATACACTGTTGACCCACAAGCACCTCTGAAAAACCTGCAGTTATGATCTGGGGCCAAACATACCTCTGTATTGAGTTCAGTGCATGGCAAATGAATATACATGACTGAAAAATAGCTGTCACAGGGCAAAAAGGTCATGTGAATCAGCCCTAACACATACAGGACAAAGTTTATTTGGATGACTTGCTGAACAAAATTTTTCTACTGATTCAGTGCCTCTGGCACTTGTGGGCCCCTATGCACCAGTTTGGTGAGCATGAACTCTGTACATGTGGTTAGTTCCAAAATTAACAGTATCAGCCTAAACAGAGTTACATGCTTCTAAACTCTAGATTTAGGATTACTCCTGTTTAGGATTACGCTGTGAGGCTGCAATCCTAAACACATTTAGTAAATCCCATTGAATTCAATAGGATTAGTTCTGAGTATGTATACTTAGACTGCACTTCAAATTTAGTATTTCAGTGTATGAGCAGAACCCATCCATGTCAAATTGGACGGCACAGCATATCGACTGCAGTTTCTGGCTGGATAAAGATGGATACCGTAGAAATAAATTGTAGCAAATATTTTCCTTCAATATAACAGGCTATTATGTTTTGCACCATGGTGAGCCAGCACTGAAGAACTTGGGAATACCCAGTTGAATATTGGGACACAAACCCAGTCCATTTGCCTTGTTTTTTCTTGGATGCTAGCACATATAGTTATTTCCAATATACCTAAAGCCCACTAAAACATGCCAAACCACAGACCCAGTGAGGAGAGCAACAACTGCCCAAACAGTATACATAACAATACCTTGCACTGTACTTCATAAGTGAAGGTTAACATGAATTTTTCCGATATGGAGATTAATTTTAATGTAGAAATATTACATTGTGTCTGAATGAGCTTTAAGCAGAGCACACCTCTACCTCACAATCAAAGACTGCTTTGTTCATTACCGCCTACACTCACAATCAGGCAACGGGAGCTGATTTCTTTTGCAAAGAAATATTTAGCCCTTAATGGTTGCCCTCTAAACCCTATGAATAGTTGCTCTCCATATTTGATAATCTGCTATTGACCCTTTTGTAGTGAAGTTCAATCTCAGCAATTTAGTTCCATCATGATATAGAGCATGCTGAATAGAAACTTGTATCAGAATAATGTTTTTTTGTGTTGACATGCTCAAATGAAGGATGTGGGCTGTTTGTCTCATTACATATACTAACCCACCTTCCACTATACTTTAATGCACCGTGTTTTTCTAAGGGCTAACTTATATTATTGCTCTTTTAGAACAGTGTATCAGAATATTTGTGTTTTTTTGTTTTGTTTTTTTTGTATTGACATACTCAAATGAGGGATATTGGCTGTTTGTCTTATTGCATGTATCAACCCATCCTATGGCAAACTATATGGATGTTATAATCTCTTGAGTAAACATGCCCTCTATTTAAATTAACAAAGCCAGAATGTTACCTAGATTTATAGCACCCCCTACGACAGCAGTCTGCTTTTTATCACCTAGTGTTTTTTCAGCCCTGATTTGTCCTACACTAACAAACACAGATCCTATTTGGGATTATTTTAATCTGCTAAAAACATTCCCATGATTCCACACTGTATACTTATGTTAAGAATTGCTGCGTCCATTCCATTTGTCTGATGCAGTCTGCTTAAGAGCATACGAAAGCTTACATTCTGAATAAAACTTAGTTGGTCTTAAAGGTGCACTTGTCTACTGCTTTAACCCACTTCTGCTAGGGGTAAGATCAGTTGGTAGTGTTCCTCTCCTCAACTAGGAGTACAGAAATGATGCTAAGAAAAAAAACTGTCTTCCCCAGAATGTTTCCACTCTGATCTAGTGAACCCTGGAAACCTAGTGAACCAGTAAACTGTACAGAATGCACAGAGAGAAGCATTTCAGAGGGGATATGTTGAGATTTATTTAGAAAAAACAGTGAACCTAGTGAAATGCAAACCATTTGTCAGAGAAAATTAGGACTTAAAAACTTTCCCATCAAATGATGTATTTCCCTGTCAGTTTTAGAAAACAGCAGAGACTTGAACATTGGCATTCACCCAGGCAAATATATATGCTTGAATGCTATGCTGCTCAGTAGTAGTCCTGTTCACGTTACAGTGAACACATGTACATGCTGTCTGTATGTGCATACATCTGTTTGTAAGAAGACCCAGCAAGGATTTATTTTATGAATGAAACTGGGGGTCAGTACTTGGATAAACTTGGAGTTTAAATCATGTTTAGCTGTACATGCATTGAATGTAACATGAGAATTGCTCAATGCATATATAAAGAAAACTGCACACTGCACATGAATTGTGCATGTGTTCACTGTAACTTGTGAATAGCGGTACTAGTACTGCTACCTAGTATTCTGGAGGCTACTTTGTCAAAAATTCTGTTCAGGCCCAATGTGAAACCATTACCAAACCATAGCACAAATCAACCTTTGTTTACTGTCTCTGCCTGTGTCCAGAGACCCAAACTAGAACAATCTGGGTAAGAATCCTAGTTTAAAGGCTCCCAAGATTTTGAGCTTCACCGTGGTTCAACAAATGATGTTGATGTTTTCACATTTTTGCTGAATTTATTATTATTACAGGGTCTGTGATTTTCAGAGATGCTTGAGTGTCTCAGTTTTTGCTCAGAAACAAGAAAAGTGGAAGTTGTATCCTACATATCTGATAGAATTAAAATCAAGACAAGAGGTAGGATGCAAAGTATTCTTGTGTGTGTCACTGAGCCACTTGTGGGAAGGGCGGGATATAAATCTTAAATAAATAAATAAATAAAATAAATAAATATGTAAAACTGCTTTGTATTTTTATATAATCCTTCTTTTAAGTTCCCAGTTTTCTCCACTTGAACACCAACATGTGACTTCATGTAATACCTGGCATGTCACAGGACTAATGCAACAGACATGCCACCAAAAAGAAGCATTAAACTGTCCAGAATGCACAGACAGGAGCATTTCAGAGGAAATATGTTGAGATTATTAAAGAAAAAACAGTTCAACCAGCTGTAATAGCTGGCCACATGTACTCTGCCTAGATCTCTGATTGGGGAGGGGAGACAAGATGCTTCCAAAGCAGCCACACATGTTATGTCCAGTTGAATTAGTACTTATCAGACTCATGCTTGCATGAGCAATAACCTCCCAAAATGTATAAAAATACTTAACTCTTTACAAGCAACAGAGGGAACAAGGCTAGCAATACAATCTGATGCAGATTTACTCCAGTATAAATCCATGGGTTTCAGTGGGTGTAGGTTGGAGTAACTCTTCATCGGATTTCACTGAAAGTGTTGTTCAGACAGATGATGTTCCAAATGTCAGGAGGATGACAAAACTAGGGAAGATTTCAAGATAGAATGTCTTGATCCTGTATGGACTCCATGATTAGGCCACAGTCAGGGCAGCTGCTACAAAACTGATTGATAAGCTCCAACTACCTTATGGCAAAGGGACAGAGCTGCTGCTTTCTGCACTAACTGGAGCTGTGGAATCATTTTCAAGGTCACCCATGCACAAAGTACATTGCCATAAATAAACTACTGTAGTCCATTTTACAAACAGAAAAACCAAGTTACAGACAATGTGATGAACTCTTACGGTTTTATTAACCAGATAGTGCTGGAAAGCAAAAACAGATTCCTCCCATTTATCCAGAAGAATGTTCCAAAGGACATTTAGCTGTCAAAAATTTATAATATGTCACATAATGTGGCTGGGCACTCAGAGGCTAGATAATACAATAAACACAAGTAGCAATTTTTCACACTGTGTTACATTTATAAGAGAGTCCATATTTTGAAGAATTTTTTGTATTTCAAGATGCCAGAAACTTGCTGAATATTCACACAAAGCCTTGGAGAAGGCCATAAAACTAGTAGAAAAGACACTCTGCTAGAAAAGATACCCCTAATTGCATGAAGTCTGATAGAACAAATATGCTTAGGTCCACAGTGGTCAATAGAACACATGCACGCATCTTATCATTCTGTTAGTAGTTTCATGAGTCTTTAGTTCCCTATAGAACTCAACAGTTACACATATCATCATAGAGAACCACAGAAATAAAACCAGTGTCTCCATTTGATCTTTCTCACACAGTTGTATTTTGTAAAATAAATGAGCATATGTTTCACATTCAGAGCACATAGTCCACATGTCTTCCCTCAAGCTATCACTTCTGCTGTGGGCCATTATGTTTCCTGAACTGTCAAAGCATAGTATTCTACACCTGAGGGGAAATTATTCTTCTCTAAGACAATTCATTGGTGTGGCACTTGCCCTGTGGAAGGAGGGCAAAAAATTATCATAGGCACTGAATATTTATTGTGACACAATTACACTGCACTCCTGAGCAAAGTTACAGTCTTCTGAGCCCATTGGCTTCAATGAGTGTAACTCTGTTTAGGATTCCATGTCAAAATATAAAGCAATGGAGCTCAGCAATAACCCCAACAGAGGTTTCACTTTAGTTACTAGGAGTAGGGAAACATAGGACTAGGCTCTGAGGATACATGAGGCAAAGGCAAAGACTGTTAATATCAGGGGTAAAGCCTGGCTGTCAAGGGAAGACAAGCTTCCTTAGGAGTAAAGACCTACTCATGTGTTGACCAAGAGATCCAGGGACTGGGCATGACAGGAGGAAGGGGAATAAAAGATCATAACAGTAGTAGAAGAAATGACAGTTGCCTGCTACAGTGGTCAGTCTTTATGATAAAAAATAGGAATTACTGTAAACTCTATGGTCGTTTTCGCACTCACCTTCCGCCGGCGCAACCCCCCTCTTCACCGCGCAGGATCTGCGCGGATTTCGCACTAAACGCTGCGGAACAGCCAGAAAAGCCGGAAGCTCCTGTCGCAAAAGCCGCGCAAACGCCAAACTGCTTTTTGGCGGTTTCAGTTTGAGCGGCTTTTGCGCCGGGAGCTTCCGGCTTTTCTGGCTGCTCCGCAGCGTTTAGTGCGAAATCCGCGCAGATCCTGCGCGGTGAAGAGGGGGGTCGCGCCGGCGGAAGGTGAGTGCGAAAACGACCTGTGATTTTTTGATGAAGTTTCTGATGATTTCTAGAAAGGCATGATGTTACTTCTGGGTTTTCTCCAGAAGTAATGTCATGCCATCACTTTATGGTGCCCCTCATGTCACCACTAGGGATGTGCATTCGGCTCGGCCGAGCCATATTTACAGCCGAACCAGTGTTGATTCGGCCGCATACGGAATAGCCTGCAGCCGACTTCCATAAGCGCCCATTACACGGCAGCCGAATAGGCTCGTTGTGTAGTTACAAATAGCTATTCATAAGCAAACAGCTGTCAATTCAAAACAAAAGGCGGCAATTAGCTTCTGGAGCTTCAAAGGAGCTCCTTTGGCACCTTCCCGCCTCTGCCTTAACATCCCTGGGATCAGGGAGGGGGGAGGGGGAAGAGGAGCCCCAACAGCCAATCCAAAGCATGCATTTGTAAAATACATTGGAAATGCATGCTTTGAAGGGCTTTCTAAGGAGTCTTCACTTCCTGGCTGACTCCTCCATGCTGTGTGTAAGAGATTGCTTAAGCTGCTGCAGCTCTCTCACTCAGACTTCCCTGGAAGACAAGGTAAAACACTCTTTGGGTTCTCTTTTTTTATTTATTGTTGGTAAAAGGACTTTTTTTAAAGACTTAGAGTCCCTTTACTTATCCAGATTTGGGTGGTGGTGGGGTAGCTTATTTGGGGTTTCTGCTTGGGGAGGGGGCCTGGGGTGGGGGGGTTTGCCAATCTGCCCATATCTTAATTTAGTGAGAGGACTTTTAAAAGTGCAGTGTCCTTTTACTTCTCCTGATTTGGGTGGCTTTAATTTCTTGGGGTTAGGGTGAAGGGTTTTTTTGGGGGGAGGGGGTGGCAAAGTTCCTGTATTGTTAAAAGTTAATTTTTTACTGTTTTAAAAGTATTCAGTGTTTGATTTGTTGCTGCTGTGCTGTGTTGTGCTGCTGCTGTTACTCTTTTCTTTGGGTTCTTGGGGCGGGTGCTGTTTGGCCTAATTTCCATTGTTTAAAAGGCCACTTTTGTCCCCCTTTTCTTGTTGGTGAAAAGGCCACTTTTTTTTAACACTTGGCCTTTTGTGATTCTGCTGGTTTTGTTTTGGTTTTTTAAATTGCCTCTGGTTGGTGTGGGGGTTGGTGAGGGTGTGTGTGGGCTGGGTCACTTTCTTGTTTTTATAGAGTAGGTTGTGTGTTCTGTGGCAGGGAAGCTGGCACCTGGGTGAGAGACCCAGAACCAGCGGGCTTTTTGTGGTTTGCCAGCTCTCCCCTTGTTATTTGGGGCAGGGCTGGAGAGCTGGCATCTGTAGATTGTGTGTTCTGTGGCAGGGAAGCTGGCACCTGGGTGAGAGACCCAGAACCAGCAGGCTTTTTGTGGTTGACAAGCTCTCCCCGTGTTATTTGGGGCAGGGCTGGAGAGCTGGCATCTGTAGATTGTGTGTTCTGTGGCAGGGAAGCTGGCACCTGGGTGAGAGACCCAGAACCAGCAGGCTTTTTGTGGTTGACAAGCTCTCCCCGTGTTGTTTGGGGCAGGGCTGGAGAGCTGGCATCTGGGTTTGCTGCAAGCAGGTCTGCAGAGCAGACCTTGAGCAGATTGTGTTTTGTGTGGCAGTGAGGTTGGCAACTGGGTTTATGTTGGTGCCAGGCCTGCAGGCCCAGGGTTCATAGATTAGATAGAGGGATGTAGTGCATTTGGGGCCTATAGAGATTCTCTGGTGTGAAGTTAGGTTTGGCTTTGGGTGCCCCAGGAATTGGACCCCATGGTCCAATTTTTTTGGGACTTGGGGGGGTTGGAGGGGAGAGTCCCCTTCAGGTCTCCTGCAAATTTGGGGGCTCTCCCTCAAACCCCCTCCCCTCCAGGCGGCTTCAATTATATCCTATTTGCCATTGATTTTAATGGCCCATAGGGTATAATGATGGAATAGGGGCACCCTCTTTGGGTGCCCCTGGAATGGGATCCCCTGGCCCAATCTTTTTGGGACTTGGGGGGGTTGGAGGGGAGAGTCCCCTTCAGGTCTCCTGCAAATTTGGGGGCTCTCCCTCAAACCCCCTCCCCTCCAGGCGGCTTCAATTATATCCTATTTGCCATTGATTTTAATGGCCCATAGGGTATAATGATGGAATAGGGGCACCCTCTTTGGGTGCCCCTGGAATGGGATCCCCTGGCCCAATCTTTTTGGGACTTGGGGGGGTTGGAGGGGAGAGTCCCCTTCAGGTCCCCTGCAAATTTGGGGGCTCTCCCTCAACCCCCCCCCCCTCCAGGCGGCTTCAAATATACCCTATTTGCCATTGATTTCAATGGCCCATAGGGTATAATAGGGCCGTATATTCGGTAATAGCCGTGCATCTACCGTATATGCGGCTATTCCGAATACGGTATTCAGTAGTGCATGGGGAATCCGAAATTTTTTTCCCTGTGCACTTCCGAATCCGTGTAATTCCGAATTTTTTTTTTTTGCACATCCCTAGTCACCACTGGACCTCCACCAATCGCCAGGCTGTGCATTGTCAGGAAGGCATCAAGTTCCTCTATTGGGATTTACCTACTTGAAAACCTAACTGAGCTAGGGCTGCCATGCAGTATTTCCTGACTTTTGACACCTCTTGGTGGGGTGTCTGGGGGAAAAAAAAACCCCAAAGTCACTATCATATCAATGGTGCCCCTCCATAGCAATGCTACCTAAGTCTGTGATAAGGATGCTGTGGTTAGTGGCAGCAATTAAGGAACTCTGGGCAGGAACTGAAGAGCAGAACAAAAGACTTGAGGAAGGTAATGAGGGAGAGGCAGTAATCTGACATTTGAACCTGGGACTCTGTTATTGCAGCAGATCAAGCAATAAATCTTTTCCCTGGGGGTCAGCCTTTTATTGGACAGGCTGGAGAATTCTAGAATGGCCCTGGCCCTTGGGGCTTGACAGCCTCTTTCTATAGACTTCTCACACAACCTGTTTGCACTTCTGGAAAGAAGAGAGGATCACAGCAACTATACCACCACCACCTCACAGTCTCCAGGCTTTCAGGCAAAGATGTGAACATGAAGAACTTGCAGATGCAAAGACTGCTAATATCAGAACACAGCTTGATTCATGTGACTGGAAACCCTGTCTTCTTTATAGGCTTCCCCATTGTATGTAAAGAGCCAACCTACATTTACCTTGTATCTATATAGTTGCTACTCACTTTTCCAGAATGCATAAAGATGGGGAGGCAGGGAGTAATATTGCCCTCCATGCATGTTCCATGAATGTGAATGTGTTGCATGAAAGAGCTTTTATCTCTGATCATTTAAACAGCCAGCAGGCTTTTTTTCTGAGACCTGTGGTTGCCAGGTCCCTCTGGCCACTGGCAGGGGGATGGAGGTGGTAGTGTTGCCAGATCCATTTGGGGGAAACTCCTGGAGATTGAGGGATGGCGCCTGGAGAAGAGAGGGACCTCATGAGGTACAATGCCACAGAGTCCATGCTCCAAAACATCCATTTTCTCCAAGGGAACTGATCTCTATTGTCTGGAGATAAGCTGTAATTTTGGGGATCTCCAAGTCCCACTTGGAGGCTGGTATCCCTGTCTTCTCTCACCTCCAGTAGTGATTTCAATGCACCAAGGATGGATGAAGATGTCCTTTTTCATTTCTTTTTGCTTTTATGCTAATATTCTGAACCTGCTGATTGGCATACTTGGTGCTTCTGATTAATTTGTTATTTTAAGTCATTTTCATGCCATGTATACCTGTTATGCCATCTACATCCATTTCACACTATATGCAGTTTATATGTGATCTGAAGAGAAACTAGGGCAGGAGAGGAGGAAAGAAAGCTGCTGGCTAGCTTGGCTTGGGGAAGTGATTTAACGAGATAAATGCCTTCTCCAAGACAGCTGACTTGGTGGTGGAGGCTTTGAGAGCCGCACAATATGTGTGAAAGAGCCACAGTTTGAACTCCCCTGAACTAAAGTATGCAGCTTATATGTAAAATTAGCATTTAAAATTGCACAAATTCAACAGGAAAAATTTGGCATGAGGGAACAGAATGGCACCATAATTAAGACTCATGGCTTTAGCTTGTACAAAGGGGAAGCAAAAACAATGTATCTTTGGACCCTACGATCGCGACCAATTACAGCCCAGTCTCAAATCTTCCGTTTCTGGGTAAGGTAATTGAGAAAGTGGTGGCGGAGCAGTTTCAAGCTTTCCTGGAGAACACCTCTATTCTCGACCCTTTCCAGTCTGGCTTCCGCCCTGGGCATGGCATGGAGACTGTCTTGGTTGCCCTCACAGATGACCTCAGAAGGCATCTGGATCAAGGCGGGTCAGTGCTGCTACTATTGCTAGATCTTTCAGTAGAGTTTGACACAGTTGACTATGATCTAATGACCTACCGCCTTGCCAACATAGGAGTCCAGGGGATTGCCTTACAGTGGTTTTCCTCCTTTCTCTGTGGTCAGGGACAAAGGGTGGTGGCTCTTGGTGAGCAGACCTCTTTGCGACACCCACTAGAGTGTGGTGTACCACAGGGAGCTATTCTCTCACCAATGATGTTTAACATCTATATGCACCCCCTTGCCCAGATTGCTGGAGGTTTTAGGCTGAGCTGTCACCAATATGCGGATGATACCCAGCTCTATCTGTTGATGGACAGCCATTCAGACATCACTCTGGAGCATTTGACTGGGGCCTTGGAAGCCGTGGCTGGATGGTTGCGACAAAGCCAGCTGAAACTCAGTCCAACCAAGATGGCGGTCCTGTACCTGAACCGTGGGGGACTAGAGTTGGGCCTCCGACTCCCAACCCTGGACGGTGCATCTCTTGCACTGTTCAGAAGGTGAGGAGTCTGGGAGTGATACTGGATGCCTCACTTACCTTGGAGGCCCAGGTCACAACAGTTTCTCGATCTGCCTTTCACCACCTTTGGCAGGCCAGGCAGCTGGTGCCCTACCTATCCTCCCAGGATTTAGCTACTGTGATCCATGCAACGGTCACTTCCAGGTTGGATTACTGTAACTCGCTCTATGCAAGCTTACCCTTGCGGCTGATCCTGAAACTCCAGCTAGTGCAGAATGCGGCAGCACGGCTGTTAACTGCATTGCCTTTACGGGCAAACATTCAGCCAGTGCTGTGCCAACTGCAGTACTGGATCTGCTTCAAGGTTTTGGTACTGACATCTAAAGCCTTACGCGGTCTGAGACCAACATACCTGAGGGACCACCTTTCCCCATATATGCCCCGGAGGTCGTTGCGATCAGCTACGCAACACCTCCTGACCACCCCTGGCCCTAAGGATGCCCGACTTGCCTCAACCAGGGCCAGGGCCTTTTCAGCCCTGACTCCTGCCTGGTGGAATCAGCTCCCTGTGGAGATCTGGGCCCTTCTTGAATTACTGCCATTTCGCAGGGCCTGCAAGACAGAGCTGTCCCACCGGACCTATGGTTGAGGCAGCGGGCGTCCTATTATTCCATCATTTGGCCTCCCTTGTGGTAACATCATGCTTATTACAGTGCAACTGGTTATTGATATGCTTTACCCTGTCTGCCGATGGTATGTTTTATTTGTTTTTACTGTTAATTTTAAACTGGTGTTTTAACTTTGATATGTAAGTTTTTATTGCTATTTTTATATGCTGTGATCCGCCTTGAGCCAGTAACGGGAAAAGGCAGAATATAAGCCTATTAAATAAATAAATAAATAAATAAATAAATAAATGTATTTAGTCATTTATTTACTGCCTCACTCTTGTCCTAAACAAATGGGAGAAAATGGAACACAAGGCAAGTAACAAAGCCATTTAAAACCAAAACATCAGAAAATTAAAAACAGCCTGCAAAAACAATCCTATCTTTTTAAAAAAAAAAAAAATCTGCACCCCAAATCCAGAGCACTCTAATGTAGTTAAGTTATCCCCAAAGACTTACAGTTGTTACAGAAATATATTAAAGACTAGCAGTAAAGCCTGTTGTAGGAAGAAATGCAGCAGCCCCTAGAAAAATAGTGGTGGGGAGCTGATGCAGAAAGGATGGAAGGGAGACAAACAGAATGAAAGGAAAAAGAGAGAGAGAGAAAGAATGAGAGAAAAAAAACAGTAGGAAAAAGATGGGGAGAAAGGAGTGCGAGAAAGAAAAATGAAAGGAAGGAAGATAGAATGAAATAAAAAGGCAGAAAGACACAGATACAGAGAAAGAATGAGAGAAAGAACAGATGGGAGAGGTAAAAAAAGAGGGGGAGAAAGGAGTGATAGAAAGAAAAATGAGAAGGAAGATAGAATAAAAGAAAAAGACAGAGAGAGACAGAAAGAATGAGAGGAAGGAAGGAAGGGAAAGTTATGAAAAAGTTGGGGAGAAAGGAGTGAAATAAAGGAAAATGAAAAGAAGGAAGGAAGACAGGGAGACAGAAAAATGACAGAAAGACAGGCGGGCAGGCAGGCAGGCAGGCAGGCAGGAAGGCAGCCAGCCATTAGAAGCCTCCCTTTCACTCACTTGCAGGTAGAGGTGAGCGAAAGGGAACCTTCCAACAGCTCCCTGCCTCTTAAAGCAAGCAGCTGACAAGCGGAGCCACTCCACTAGTGACTGTAAAAGGCAGGGAGCCATTGCAAGCCTCCCTTTCACTCCCTCCTGCTTGCAGGCAGTGGCAAAGTGAAAGGGAGTCCATTACATCTCATGGGGCCATAGGACAGAATGGACTTCATTCTATGCTATCAGCCCATAGGACAGAATGGACACCCTTGTATCCTATGAGTCCATAGGACAGAATGGAGTCCATTCCATCATATGAGTCCATAGGATACAAGGGTGTCCATTCTGTCCAGTGGACTCATAGAATAGAATGGACTCCAATCTGTCCAATAGGCTCACAGGACATAATGGAGTCTTCTGTCCTATGGGCTGATAGGATAAAATGGAGTCCACTGTGTCCTATGGACCCACAGAACAGTGTCCATTATATCATATGAGTCCACTGTAGACTAATTTAAATAGAAAGAGTGAAGAGTATTTGCAGGTGGAAAGAGGCTTGATACATTATATAGTGTCAGTCTGTTTATCTGCTGCTGTTGAACTGGCCCTTCCCTGCTGTGAATGAACAGTCCTTTTGTGTCAGTTGAAGAGAAGTAACTGCTACTGTTTTCTGTGCTCTCATGAACATGTCTCTCACAGTTTTCTGTTTGCTTCACAGCAGTGTCATTTATTGGGGGGGGGGGGGGGGACAGACTGTCCTGGACTTCCTACTATGGATCCCGAGGAGAGGCAGTAGTGATCAGTAAGCCCCCAGGAGAATCTGTCAGCAGAGAACTGTCTCCCTCAGAGATCAGTGGCCATCTGGTGGGGTTCTCATCTGACAGGGCCGGCAGTGGGCAGGGGTGTAAGCCAAAACAAAGTTAGTTGGGGAATTAGTCAGGTGGGAACCTGGCTCACTCAGGATCTTTTTACCTATGTATACAAGATACACGTCCAGAAAGTAATGCTTAAAATAATAGGGACTCTAATTTAGTAAAATCAATTATAATTTATTAGGAAAAATATAGGCTTCCATACAAGATAAAATACTCATCAAAACACACATTCAGTCCTAGGAAACATCGATAGAGAGATAGGGGAACACTTGGGTAGACAAACAGGGTGATATTTACCTATCATAGTCTTCAAGGAAGGCTCCAATAGCGACAAGCGAGGAAGTGGGAGAAGGGACCTGAAACTGATCAGGAATCAGGGATGGATCTATGCAGTGGAAGTTGGGATACTGATAGAAACAAACCTGTGGGTAGCTAGTCCACAGATTATAAGGACTCTCTTGAGCCCCTAGGGGATGGGAGGTATGAGGGAGGAGAAAGGGGAGGCTTTGCAGTGACCATAAGGGCTGGACTACTACAGTAGCCAATAGGAAGTTCACTGGTGGCACCTAATTGGGTGCCTGTTCTTGACCAATGGACTTGTCTGGATCCTGGATACCTGAGAGAACTTTCAGGTTGAAACGGACCAGGGGGAGGCTGCAAAGTGACAGTTGGAAAGAAGAATAGAAATGACTACTGGGTGGGGACCATTCAAGATTAGGGAACTTATCTGAAAGGGTGACAATAGAGAGTCTAATTGCGGCCTAGGTAACACCCAGCATGTACAAAGGAACTTGGCTTTGGCTGAAGATGGTCTTCCTCTTCTTCTGTCTTCTTCTGGGCACCAGTCTTTGTCTAGAGTTCCATTAAACAAAGAAAGTGGCAGTTGGACCATTAACCACTTCTGGGGTGGGTCGGTTGCTTGTGGGCCAAAGGTGATATCTGGTGTGTACATGAGCCTTCTGTTGGGACGAACGGGAGTCAAGCCTGGCAGAAAAATGGCTACATGTGGTGTTAGCCTTCCACGGTGGATTCCATGGTCAGTGCTTCATAACCATTCGCCTGGATAGCTCCTGGCGGCGCAGTCTCTTCTGCTCCATGGCTGATACACGAAACGACGGGAAGACGTTCGTGCTGCTGGTAGGCACTCTTGTACCGGTCTAGAGTGCCTTTGTGGCGTTATGGCTGCTTGTACTGCATAAGTCCCTTTTGCCCCTGGATAGGTTTTACCCACACTCTCTGGCCAGACGTGTGTGAGTTACTTCTCCAGGTGCTCTGGCAACCAAGCTGGTAACTACGATGTTCGAAAAGGGGGCTTTTTCCTCACAAGGGAGAGCAGAATCAGCCAATCGCATGCCAGAGACAGAGTGCTAGCCAATCCTGCATAGCCCATATCCAACCAATGAAAATCCTTAGATTTGCCACCATGGTAGGGCTTTTATCTATTACTGATGAGGGCTACCCCATTTCATCTGTGAAACTATTCCACAGGGTTAGGACAGTTACACACCCCCTCAAAAAAAAAAAACCCATATGAGAGAGGCAGTGGAATGAAGTTTTGCAAGGTTTGCAAAAGCCAAGAAATACCGTTGGGCCCAGCACAGTTGCCATAGGCTCATACTGTGAGAGACCGTCCTCCCAGTAGGTGGGTCCAAGGTCATGCAGGGCTTTAAAGGTAAGCATCAGCACCCTGAAATGGATCTGGAAACAAAGAGGCAACCTGTGCAATAATTGTAGACTGGGAGTAATATGGCTAGCCCCCCCCCCCATTGTTCAAGTTAAAACAATGGGTTTGAAAAATTTGGTAAAATCTCCAAGCAGCACTGCCCATTCAGTAGACTATCCTCTGTTGAAGGAATTTTAACTGGTCATCTCTGGCTACTGAACAAGCAATGGCTTTACAAATATAGTCCATTAGATGTGAGTCCAGAAGACTCCAGAACTTTGCACTAGATATGGAATGCATGTCTATTATAGGAACTTTTTTCCTTCCCACCCCCCATGTCTGGGTTGGTGCCTGTGAAAGACCCCCAAACTCATCTAGCCAAGTCATATATGCAAGTCACTTCCTCATCCAGGGATATAGTGTGAATGTTGGAGGATTTATGTTTTTACCTTTTGTTTCCCTCTTTAGAGATTATGCTGTGCTTCCCTTCCTGTGCTACAGCTTCCAACCTCAGCTACCTTTCTTCAACAAGACTCTTTCTTCAGCTTCTCTGTCATTAGATGAGGAAAGGATATCATGTTTGTAGCAGTATTGGTGGCCAAAATCTGTTTGTGCAGAAAAGTCTTAGAGCAGCCTCCCTTATTTTGGCATTTTTATATGGGAGCTCTAGACCAGATGGGAGTTGTTTTGTTTTTAATCTGGTGTAACAAATCCAATATTTGCAGCCTTTTGCATTGCCCCAGTATATAACTCCCCTGCCATCAGCAGCAGATGTTGAAAACCAGAGAGAATTTCAACTGTGTGGAATGAATAGCACTGAGGACCAGCAAATGAACATTGGCTGCAGTTGCCAGAGGCTCTGCTTTCCACAGCCAGAAGTTCATTGATCAAGTGCCATTGCTATAGTGGTGACCTTGTGTCATACACAGCTGTAGGTTAACACACTTCACACAATAAAGTGAACTCCAATGAACAGTGTACAGGAGTTCAATATATATCACAATATTAGCAAGAATTCACAAATGTTTGGATTGCAATGAGAGCACTGGGGTCTTAAATCTGCAACATTTCTCTATATAATCAGGACTGCCATATTCACTCTGAAAGGAGAATGCTGATTTCTGGTTGGTTCCAGTTTGCTGGCTTCTAGGGCTGCCAACCTCCAGGTGGTAGGTGGAGATCTCCCAGGGTTACAATGGATCTCCAGATGACAGAGGTCAGTTCCAGAGGAGAAAATGGCTGCTTTAGAGGATGGACCCTATAGTATTATGCCCCACAGAGGTCCCTCCCCTTTCCAAACCCTACTTTCTTCAGGATCTACTCCCAAACCTTCTTGTGTTTCCCAAGCAGGCGTTGGCAATTCTATTTAAATGGCTGCCTTCATCAGGAGGGAACTTTAGTTCCAGTGTTCTGTTTTGTCTCAGAGTATGAGTTGCTTTTATTTATTCCTGTTATATTTATTCCTGTTTCACACCTTGTTCATTAGCAAATCTAAATGAGAAATCATTCACAAGATTACTTTCAGGCATTCCTAAATTTCTCTTATTTTTAAATTTATATTTTGACTTTAGGTGCAGGATGGGAGGGCAAAATGGCTGTGAAAATGGGCCCTAGCCCACAGCCTACCCCTGTCATCCCCTGATGGAAAGGGGGAAGGAAAGAGTTGGCTCATCTTGGTTCCTGTGTGGCTCATACCTGCCTTGTGGCAGTAGTGGCCCTTGTCTGCTTTGTACAGGGCTGGGATCATGGTTCCCATGAGGTGGGGTTTGCAGAGGCAGCCTACATCCACTTTGTATGACTCAGGGACCACCAACTCATGGAGATACCAGTTTGTGTCCACCTTGAGCAGGACAAGGGCCACCAGCTTGTGACAGTGATGGCTCCCATCCCCCCTCATATGAGGTGGGGGTTGCCAGTTCATGGTGGAGATGGCTCCTGCCTACCTCACCTGGGGCTACTTTGGGGTTGGGGTGGCCTTGGTGATATCCAGAAAGACACCTCTGTACTGATTCCCAAGCCATGCACCCCTGGAATGTGATATTGCAATGTAACCCTAGAATATTAATATGACACAGCAATGCGCATTTGAATTGGAATGGTCTTTCTTGCGCATAAGGGAGAAAAATCCCCAGGCAGGCTGGAATGATGTCAAGTCTGGTTCACAGGCTGGACAGACATAGTGGCCAATGCTGAAATGGCTAAGAAGCATCCATCTTTCTGCTCCTGGAAATGAAGAATTCCAGTCCCAGAGAGGGACACATGGTGGGCAGAGCTGTAAAAGTTCCTTCACTTCTTTTGGCAATCTTTTAAGTCCTGTTATCAAAACATAAAAAATAAGGGTTACCAGGATTCCTGCAACACAAATAAATGGCTTGTATATATATGTTCTGTTATTCTTCAGGGCAAGACAGCAGAAACACAAAGGCTAAAGGTTAAGTGGCCATCTTGTTGTGAATGTGTGGTATACCTGTAAACTGGTCTTACATTTCTGACAGGGAACAAAGTTTCTATTTTTCTTTAATTACTGCTAAGGCTATTAAAGTCAACCAGTCTCCTGAACACTTGATGGATGCCTATCCATGTTTGACATTAAGGGAGAAATCTATCAATTTTGGGGAGCTTCAAAGGGATCACTTTGGAAAAACAGGGCCATAAAAAGTCATTTGGCCAGTGTAATTAAAATTCCTCTATTGGGGTATGGATCTATGACACAATGATCTCTGATTGGATATTCCACATATGACACTGATTTTCCACTGGTGTAATTGAATTGCTTGATGTGACATAATTTACCCTAGAAAACAGGCAATCCCACCTTTCAGGATTAGGGGAAGAAAAAGAAGGAAAGAGAGGGAATTCCTCCATCCTCTCCTCCCTCCATCCCTTCCTACCCTCACCCCCCTTCTTCTCAAGAGAAATCTCCCTCCAGAGGCCTTGTGTTTCCTCTGACTGAGCCTACCCTGCAAGATCTAGGTATTGTATCACCTCCCCCGCATACTCCATACTTATTCAGCTAACCACTGTAGCTGAATAACCTAACCACTGTACTCCTCTTGTATGCTTGAAATTGTTTGATTGGGATGTAACTATTTGAAAACCTATACCTATAATAAAATCCATTATTAACCAAAGGATTTTCAGTGGTCTATCTCCGTAAACATCGACAGAGATCCTTGCTCACCTCACCTCTCGTAGACTCACCATTTTGAGCTAAGAAATATTAATATTCCCCAATTGGAGCACCCTAGGCTACTGGTCTTGGGTGACTTCAATGTTCATGCCGACGACGCGGCCTCCAGTCAGGCGTTGGACCTAGTGTCATCCATGGCGACACTGGGACTCTCCCAGGTTGTTACAACGCCCACTCATCAGGCGGGACACATGTTAGACCTGGTCTTCGTGGCTGGAGTTTTAGTGGACGATAGTGCTACCATAGCAGTGCCATGGTCGGATCACTATGCCCTCAAGGCTTGTATGGATGTGTCACCCCAAGCCTGTTTAGGCGGAGAGTGTATTTTAGCTCGCCCGCGGAGTCTGATGGACCCGGAACGGTTCCTAACGGCCCTACGGGATTCCTGGCCCACTGGCAACTCCCTAGATGACCTGGTAGAGTCCTGGAATGATGGACTCTCTAGGGCCATTGAGGAGGTCGCACCTAGGCGCCCTCTGCGTCCCCGTCTGAAGCCGACGCCTTGGTTTAACCAGGGGCTGCGGCAACAAAAACGTGGACTCAGACGGCTAGAGAGTCAATGGCGGCGTATTCAAGACGAAGTGATTCGAACATCCTATAGAGAGAGTTTGAAATCCTATGAGATGGCAATCAAGGCCGCAAAGAAAATATACTTTGCGACTAAGATTGCGTCCGCAAGTTCGCGCCCGGCACAATTGTTTGATATAATTCGGAGTTTTATGACGCTGCCACAAGGCAGACCAAATTCTATTGAATTGGAGATTGGCTGTGAGGCTTTTGCGGAATTTTTTACAGACAAGATCACATCACTCCGCCTCGACCCCCCGGCCATATTTGAAGCAGCTAGTGAAACCGAGGCTCTGGGCCTGTCTTCGGATCGTGTTTTGGATGGCTTCGGTCCTCTCAGCCTGGAGGAAGTTGACAGGATTCTCTTATCTGCATGCCCAACAACCTGTAATTTGGACCCTTGCCCCTCCTGGCTTATTAAATCTTGCCAGAGGGAGCTTAGATATCCTGTATGGGATATCATAAATAGATCCCTGATGGAAGGGCATTTCCAATGCCACTCAAAGAGGCAGTGGTCCGCCCCCTCTTGAAAAAAACAACCTTAGACCCGGCCCAATTGGCGCATTACCGGCTGGTCTCAAACTTGCCCTTTTTGGGCAAGCTTATCGAGAGGGCAGTGGCAATGCAGCTACAGACTTTCCTGGAGGACGCTTCTGTCCTCGACCCATTCCAGTCCGGCTTTCGCCCGGGCCATGGGACAGAGACGGTGTTGGTCACCCTGGGAGATGACCTTCAACGGCATCTGGATCGGGGCAGCTCGGCGGTGCTGATGTTGTTGGACCTATTGGCTGCGTTCGATACGGTCGACCATCGGTTACTGACCTGCCACCTTGCCGACGCGGGGATCCAGGGGTTAGCTTTACAGTGGCTTTCCTCTTTCCTCGAAGGTCGGGGACAAAGGGTCGCGATTGGGGGTGAGCTATCTCGGAGGTGCACGCTTGACTGCGGAGTGCCTCAGGGGGCGGTTCTCTCCCTGATGTTATTCAACATCTATATGCGTCCCCTTGCCCAGATCGCCCGAAGGTATGGGCTGGGTTGCCACCAGTATGCTGGTGACACCCAACTCTATCTGCTTATGGACGGCCGACCGGTCTCTGCCCCAGAAAATCTAGACCGGGCACTACAGGAAGTGGCTGGGTGGCTCAGACTGAGTGGGCTGAGGCTAAATCCAGCGAAGACAGAGGTCCTTTGCTTGGGTCGTCGGGGTCCGGGGAGGGAAATCCTCCTGCCAGCTTTTGACGGTGCACCGCTGATAGTGGCTAACAGGGTCAAAAGCCTGGGGGTACTATTGGAGTCCTCCTTAACGATGGAGGCTCAGATAGCAGCCACTGCCAAGTCCGCATTTTTTCATCTTAGGCGGGCAAGGCAGTTGGCCCCCTTCCTGGAGCGCGACGATCTAGCAACAGTGATCCACGCCATGGTCACCTCGAGGTTGGACTACTGCAATGCTCTCTACATGGGGCTGCCTTTGTGTCGAACTCGAAAGCTGCAGCTAGTGCAGAATGCCGCGGCCCAGCTGCTGCTAGGGCTCCCAAGAAGGGAGCACATCCGGCCGGGGCTCCGGGACCTGCACTGGCTGCCAATAACTTACCGAGTCCAGTACAAGGTGCTGGTTATTACCTTTAAAGCCCTATATGGCCTAGGACCTGCCTACCTGAAGGACCGTCTCTCCCCACATGTTCCCCAGAGAGTACTGAGATCGGGAACTCAAAACCTCCTGGTTATCCCCGGGCCAAAAGAAGCCCGTTTAAAATCTACCAGGGACCGGGCCTTTTCTGTTATGGCCCCTTCCTGGTGGAACCAGCTGCCGGAAGAGGTGAGGGCCCTGCGGGACCTTGCTCAGTTCCGCAGGGCCTGTAAGACAACCCTCTTCCGGCTGGCCTATGACTAACTGGCACAAGAAACTAAGTGTGGTTTTACTAAACTTCTGCTGTTCTTAATGTTTAAATGTTTTAAATGTTTTAAATGTTTAACTATTTTACTGTTTAAATGTTTAAACCCTATTTATGTTAGATTCTACGTTGTAAGCCGCCCTGAGCCACTCGCTGGGAAGGGCGGGATATAAATCATTAAATAAATAAATAAATAAATAAATAAATAAATAAATAAATAAATAAATAAATAGTTGAGGTGTAACGTTGGTGGGAAGCATTCCCCAGGGAATGTTCTACCAGTTTGATGTAGTGATTAAGTGCACAGATTCCTGTCTGGGAGAACTGGGTTTGATTCTGCACTCCTCCACATGCACCTGCTGGAGTGACCATGGGCCAGTCATAACTCTCTCATAGCTATTCTGCTGAAGAGCAGCAATAAGATTCTGTGAATATAGGGGGAGTTAGTTTGTGAGTTTCCTGCATTGTGCACGGGGTTGGACTAGATGACCCTGGAGGTCCCTTCCAACTCTATGATTATATGACTTCCAGGTGCGCAAACATACACACATACTCAAAAAGAATTTTGCACCCTCCAAAATTGCCAGAGGAATTTGCAGGCAGGAGGTACCAAACTCATTCTCAGGAGTCTCCAACGTTTGAAAAGACTTTCTGGACCATTTTAAAGGTTTCAAAAGGTGGGAGGGGGAGGGAACACCCAGCTTCCAAGCTAGAAGGCAATTCATCTTGTCAAAAGTTTGGATCTAGCTTTTGATCATCCCTGTCTTCTTTTGCCAAATGCAACACTGAGGTTCTGACATACAAACTTCTAGTGTGTTGTAGCAGTCAGAGTAGGAGCCCCAGGTTGGAAGCTTAATGGGAGATCCTGAGCCAGTCATCTGCTCACAGCCTGACCTACCTCATAGGGTACTTGAAAAGATCAAATGAGGGAGACGAGAATGGTGTGATCCACTTCCAGTTCCTGCTGGGAAGAAAGGCAGAGTATAGATGAAAAATCATATTCCTGTGAAGACTCAGAAAACTCTCTAGTTCAGTGAACCATCTTCATTTGAATTGTTTTAAGAAAAATTCACAGGATTTGCATTCAGCTCCCTCAGAGATTTCTCAAAAATAGTGAAATTAACAGGAGCATTATGTAGAATCCTGCACTCTAGCACACTGAGTTTGAGGCAAACTGCTGACAGGAAAGAGAGAGACCAGCTTGGTTAAGATGCCTGCAGATTCCTTTGAGAAATTTGGGAAGCGGCCCTAAGCACCCTTACTCCCTTCCTAAATCTAAGGGAGAGGAGAATGAGCTGCTTCATGGTACTGCAGCCAGCTCCACATGATCCCTGCCACTGTTCTGATCCAGCTTCAGGTAAGCCCACATGCTGAGAAAGCTCATATGCTGAGAAAGGCATGCGCTGAAAACTTTCTCCACTGGATCTGCTCTTTAAACGGGCTTAACTTTAGCTGGATTCCTTCTTGCAGGGCAAGGATCAGTATGCTAGATTTGACCCCCACCTCCAAACTCCAGTCACCTGCACACCACCTTGCCAGAGGCATCGGGTTGCTTGTCCACCATGCTGCAATCCTATGCAAAGCTCCTCTGGTCCACAGGAATTAATGAACCTTGACGCCTTGAAGCCTGCATAGGAGTGCACAGTCAGTGAGGTGTTTCCGGGGTTCATCAGAAGACTTGGAGATAGGGGTGTGCAAAAAAAAAAAAAGAAAATTCAGATTTGGGGGTATTCGGGGCTAAAAAATTTTGGGAGGCCATATATCTCCTAATAGCAGGTTTGGTAGCCAAATCTGATTTGGGAGATATTCGACTATTTCCAAATATACGGCCCCATTATACCCTATGGGCCATTGAAATCAATAACAAAATAGGGTATAATGAAAGACGGCTGCAAGTGTGGGGTTTTGAGGTAGAGGCTCCAAAATTTCAGGGAAGCTGCAGGGACCTTTCCCCCACAGAACCCCCAAGTCACAGAAAGGTTGGACCAGGGAGTCCCATTCTAGTGGCACCCAAAGAGGGTGCTCCAACCTCCCCATAATATCCTACGGGCCATTAAAGTCAATGGCAAAATAGGGTTTAATGAAAGGCAACTGGAGGGGAGGGGGTTTGAGGTAGAGGCCCCAAATTTGCAGGGCAAATGCAAGGGCCTCTCCCCTACATAATCCCCAAGTTCCAAAAAGATTGGACTAGGGGTTCCCATTCTAGAGTCACCTAAAAATGCCCATTTCTCCCAATGGTGGGGGGAAAGCGATCAATAAGTTTTCCTACTATAATAACAGTGAGAAAACTGATTCTGGGGAGCAGAGGGTTTGAGGGAGAGCCCCCAAATTTTCAGGGCAGCTGCAGGGGCCTCTACCCCACAGGCAGGGCCATGTCCCCAAGCAGAACCAGTGCTACCATGCTACTGTCATTGGTGCAAACAGTACATTAGATCAAACTAGAGAATCTCTCTCATTCAAAAATTGGGGTGGTGGCTCTCTGCAAGGACTGCTGCACAGAACTAGTGCACTGACTGCACTACTACCATGCAGCAGAGATGGGGCATGGACTTCCTGCATGTCAAGCATCTGCCCACTGAACTACAGTCCCACAGAAGAAACACCTGTGCAGAATCCCTCAACACTCCACTTGTTGTTTTTCACTGAAAGAAAATCTTGGAAACTAGGGCACTTGGATTTTAAAGAAGCTGATGAAAAATCAAGGCTGCTCAAAGGGAACCTTGACTGACATGCCATGTGGCATGGAAATATCACCTCTGCTTTTCTTTTGAAAGCAAGTATCTTGGGAACCTGTCATTGCACCATACTTATCCTACATTTTGGTTCTTGCATGGCACATTCCCAAAGTGATAAGCATTCTTTTTCTATCATAACAAAGCCGAGAGACCAGTCATCATAAAAACAGTCAACACAGTGGAACCCCCAGGACATAACAGAGACAATGGCTTCCTTTCTCAGTAGACATAATAATTAATAACTAAGTTGTTTAGTTCTCAGCTTTTCACAGAAAATGGATTTTGTTGGTCTTAAAGATGTTACTGAAGTCACTTAGTTCTCAGGCATGTTATTAACCCCATCAGTACCTGTTCTGAATCCAAAATTGCAGCTTTTTCACTCCTGTTTAATATGTTTATTCACTTCTAGCTGCAGTTACCACTCTGTCATTTTGGCATCTAGATTCTAATGGTGCTTCCTGGCAACAAATCCCCCCATATGAAATATGAGGGGACACTCTTTTCATTTAATCTCACAGAGCTCTGGTGTTGTTTATACCATCTAGCATTGTCCTTTACTTGTCTTGAGGTGCCACTGGCACACTTCTAAATGTCAGTGTCTCACATTTAGATGTTCAGGTTTGTAGTTGCATGCTGCTGCATTTTTCCCTTGCTCCATTCTTAGTTATACTTGGTGAATGCCCAGGTCTTATTATGCATCTTGACTCTAACTGGTTCTTCCTGACTGTCAACCAACCCAGCAACAATGCCCCCCAATAAGGCTGAACTCAACTGAACCCAAACTTGTTTTCTAACTGCAACAAAGATAGAAAAAGTCATCAGGCAACCGGAGGAAGCAAAGAGTAAGACAAGATTGTATCAGTAATATCAGCTCCAAGGCACACCCAGGAAAAAAGGGCAAAAACACAAGTCTGTATAAGACAAAACAACACAGAGAAACACCGCAACCCACCAACACCCACCACCAGTCCCCTCCCCTGGAACCAGAATGGGGAAAAAGAAACATTAAAAAACCAGTCCTACATTCACAACAAATCACACTGTGCTGCAAAACACACACACAAAGCAACAGTATCCAGGAGAAACAAACCACAAGACACAACCGCATAACAGTAGCTGCCCATCTACCCCCAAGCAACAAAAGAAACACCAGTAAACTCTTTAAAAATATCTGTTAATGTCCACAAAAAAATAGTGATAATTAAATCTGCAAACAACCACTAACAACTTGTGATCAGAAATTTAATCAAACAATTAACAACAGTGAACATCCAGCAACAAAACCCATCCAGCAACAAAATAATAACAGCAATAATATAGTAATATCTTGAATGAAAGTATTGAAATATTTCTACAGCAAGCTTTTAAACCCAACACAAAATGTTAACTTATAAAGACTTCACCACCACCCCACACACCCCCCCCCAAAGAAAACCCTGACCCACTCCAAGCAGGCACTCACCCTAAACCCCGGTCCAATCTTTTTGAAACTTGGAGGTTCTGTGTGGGAGGGGCTCCTGCAGCAGCCCTGCAAATTTGGAGCCTCTACCTCAAACCCCCTGCCCCCCAGCCACACTTCATTATACCCTATTTTGCCATAGACTTCAGTGGCCCATAGGATATAATGGGGCTGAATGGCCGCCGAATTTTGGCGGCAATTCATGGCTGATTCAGCTGTATATGGCCTGAATATTGCCAAATCAGCTGTTTTTCATGGGTGTATTTGGTTCAGCCAAACCAAATGTACACTGCTACTTGGAGACCCCCATCAGTCTTGTAGCATCCTATCCTCCCCAATCATCAGTAATTTGTCTACACGGATTCCCCCAATCTTTATTCCAGATCAACACCAAAACCTGTGAGAAAGTTCCTGTTTGGGGGTGTACCTCCACTGAAGGGGAGGGAAGACCCACCCCTGCCTGCCTCACTCCCCCAACCAAAGTCTTTTCTGAGGCAAGCTGCCAGTGCCACTAGTAGGCTCAGGCCTGCCCCGAAGGTATGCATGGCAGTGGGAAGTTGGGCAGGGTGCATGGAGGGAGGCGCACAGGAACCCCCAGCAGCACACACTCACTCTGGCCAGCAGCAGCCACTCGCAGACAGGCGCTCACCTGCCTTTGCCAGCCAGTGGGGGTAGCTGTGCTTTTTAAAGCCAGCTCACCGCTGGCTCTGGTGCTGCTGGCTCACTTTGCCACTTTTGCACAGGCGCAGTCCAGTGCTGCACAAGTGGGCCAGTGGCAGTGCATGACTGTCACAGAGTCACACAGGGAGTGCCAAATTCAGCTCCCCCCGCCCGAGGGCCAGCGCCCTAGACAATTGTCTATTTTGCAATGTGCCCATTTCCAAATGTCATGAACACAAATCACAACCTTTCATGTCACAGCAATGGGAGTTGAGCGGATGCATCCCAGTCCATGATCTACACTTGTAATGGAGGGTTCAGACAATATATTTGATCAGTCATGTTACAATTTGTGCTACACAAGAAAAGCTCTCAGTTTCACAGAGCAGTTGTGTGGACTGGTATAAAAATAACAGGGTCTATGCCAAACTTCATTTGAAATGCATTGATATTACCTGCAATGTTGCAAGTATTATTGGAACTTGTGCAATACCAGCCTCTTTCCATTGTTTCAGTCTGCTCCCATGTGCAACAGGCAGCTGCTGCATTAAACATAGAATGAGGAAAGCTTTCCCCTTGTCAGACTGGAAGCCAATTGCACTGCTTTCAAGAGAACAAATGTGGTGTGCATTCAGACTGCTAACAGCAGCAAATGACTAATGCATGTCATTTTTGAGATGCTATCTCTCATGGACAAGAACACTCCAATCCAGGTTTAAACTGGGAGTGATTTTAGCTGAGGCAGCACTAATTTATTTCCCTTGCTATTTCAGCAGTTCTTATGCTTTTACCAGAGTGAAATCATCCAGAACCTATTCTAATAACATAGGGTTAAAAAAATTATCTTGCCATAGAAACAGCTGTTTTAAAAAAATTCAAGGCAGTGATTGTACATGTATCCGAGTTTTAGCAATCATTTTGTTTGTCCTTTGGGAAGTATGACTGGTTCAGAAATGTAATCTCAGGATCCTGATGGGGTTATTGTGTTTGCAGAGGTAACTTATTCCAAGGGAAAGGGACTTATGACCTCAAGAACTGCTTTTATGTAGGCTTGTTGTGTGACCTTGAATCTTTTTGCTTCAGACTTCACATGTTGCTAAATTTCAGCCTGAAAGAAAATTCGAGATAGGAATTAATGTGAAACCCACACATTTGTTTATTCTGATATTTCTACCCTAACTTTCCATCCAATAGGGACTCATTGAAACCTCCAACATTGTTCTCCCCACCTCCAATTTATCTTCACAAAAAACCTGTGAGATGGTCTAGGCTGAGAGAGATTTGCCCAAGGCCACCCAGCAACCTTTGATGTCAGAGTGGGACTTGAAACTGGTCACCTAGATCCTAGTCTAACACTGTAATCACTACACCATGCAGATATGTGCTGTGTTTGTGTAGGGTTGCCAATCCCCAGGTAGCGTGAAAATACACAATAGGCTACACAGAGGAATGAAGTTGCAACCAAATAAAACAAACCACTCTGTGAAAAATGCTATTACAAAATATAATTCATACAAGAAAAAGAGTGCATTTCAGCTACCTCATAATTTTACAAACCTCATGTGCATATTTATGTACATATATCCACCATTGTGCAAATAGTCCAAAACATCATAAGTCCAGAAAAGAGCTCCAACAGACTGCTAGCAGAGTAAAGCCCATTTCGGACTGCGAGGTCCTTCCTCCAGGGAGTGTCTTGTAAAACTTGCAGTATGTGTGTAGAAAATATTCACAATGTTCAGTTTTTTCACAAATTCATGCACAGCCGGAACGCTGCTGCCTCCATCTGGTCAGCAAGTTAATTGCATCCCTCAAGGCCATATCAGAGTGAAGTGCCGGTTTGAAATTATTTTGGAGTCTTTTTTTTTGTTCCATTTATCCATTGGAAATTCTGAAGGAAAATAGAAACATTCTTGCAGAACCATTTAGAGCATTGTACCTTATGAGGTGTTACAGAATTATTCAGAGCATTGTATCTTTTGTAAGAATGTGATTTATGGAGCACCCAGTGCTAGAAGAGAAATCGAAGAAGGAGCAACCAAGTTGACTCCCTGCATGTTGGGACTCCTTTGCTGGAATTGTATTGTTTGGGAATTGTATATTTAAGTTTCCTGTGGACTGTATTCAATGAACATACATAGTTATTTGGTCACTATAACCATTTTGGTTGTTTTGTCTGTATCCTTAGGGACCTCTCTCTGTGCACTAATTTACAACCTAAAAGTTGGCAGGCCTTATGGGAGTAATATTAAACCACAGTTTAACATCATGTGAAGAAGAAGCCTTCCTTCCAGAGAGATTTAAAGATATGAAATTCCAGTTCACGTCTTCAGAATTCAGCTGAATGAGAGCAATTTAAGCAGAAAACCAGGATAGCATATCACCCTGAGACACCCTAATTCCTCTGCTTGATGTTCCCTTTCTGAGATGCAGTGTTCCCCACCAGCAGCCAAGTCTCAGGTCTGTTTCCCCACCTACCTCTGTGTTTCTGGGAAAGATCTTAGAGAGAGTGAGAGTCAGAATGTCACTACATGAACAAAATCAAAAGTACCACCTCAACACCATCTGTCCCTTCTGACTGTATTTCCTTCTGAAACCATGGGAGGAAGAAAAAAACAGAATAGGACATACTTCCTCCCTCGCCAACCCTTGGTTTCAGGCAGCAGGAATGCAAGTAGGATAATTTGAGAGTGCCTTTGCCCTTCAACCTCTGTTCAAAGTGATCCACTGGAGAAAAGGTTGTTGACCAGGGAAGTAAAGATTAATGGTAGTAAACATTTGTCTCTGCTGTGCATCGCATCATTATGTATGGAATGGATGTAAGAAAACAATCAAGGTTACAGGTAGTCATCTAAGGAAAAGCATTCTCAAAGCAAAAGGTAAAGGTAAGCCAAGTCAGGGGCTTGGGGAAAAGAAGACCGCAAATTTATACTCCGCCCTTCTCTCTGAATCAGAGTCTCAGAGCGGCTTACAATCTCCTTTATCTCCTTCCTGCACAACAGACACCCAGTGAGGTGGGTGGGGATAAGAGAAGTCTCCCAGAAGCTGTTCTTTCAAGGACAACTCATACGAGAGCTATGGTTGACCCAAGGCCATTCCAGCAGGTGCAAGTGGAGAAGTGGGGAATCAAACCCGGTTCTCCCAGATAAGAGTCCATGCACTTAACCACCACACCAAACTGGTGCAGAAGAAAGTTTTTACAAACAGGAGTAAATCCACTGAGAGAAACCCCTGAATGGAAAAAAAAAAATATGGCAGTGAATTGCCATACGCCAGAATTACACAAATTACAAAGGCAACATCTGCAAATTAATAAATGCATGAGCTATATTATATATATAACAGTTGGACTATCACTCTGTTATTTATAGACTATTTTTTTGTAATTTATCTGTTTCTCTTCTCTAGCAGATGAGTTTGCAAATGCTGTGTCCTACCATTTGGTGTGGCTTTGACTTTGATTGGCTTTGTTATATTGCATCCCATTTAAAATCAAACTTCTGCCATGAATTTCCTAAATGGCTTTAAACAAGCCACTCTCAGCCTCCATTCCGCTCCCTCCCCACAATGCGGTAATAATAGTAATCTATTCCTACCTTACAGGGTGGTTGTTAAGATTACAAGATAATATACAGCAAGCATCATAAACATTTTAAAACAGTACATAAATGCTATGTGTTTTATTATGTGTGTTAGTGTAGAATATCTCCCTCCCACACACAGACACCCATACTCTTTGAAAACAGTTTTCACTTCAAGCAAAACTGTGGAGAAAATGTTTTTCAGTGCCTTGATCTTAAAATTGGTCATGGCCACTGGGATCAGCTGAAAAGTGCTTCAAAAGCCACATCCAGCTGACAAGTCAGGAGCTGACCATTTGATCTCTTAAATCCGTTTTGTCCAGGGTGGATGCTGGGGAGGGGTGGCTTAGCCAGATTTTCTGTCCATGTCATGCTGCAGGGGAGTCCTCTTGGGTGCTTATGGATACAGCCAGCCAGGTCATCTGGCCCTGCCAAGTATCCTTCCTTGCAGTTTGCTCCTATACTAGATGCAGAGAAGGAATAATAGAAGTGTATGGAAACCTGGGAAAACCTTGTTTGTTGTGGCAGGGTGGAAGAGAGCCCTCCCATGCCCCCATACAGTGTCCCACATGTGCAGTACAGAGTCCTGGGGGCACTGGTGCTGCCTCTGTTTCAGGCATTAGACGCATATACAGCAGCAAGATTTTTATTACCACTTCTCTGTGGAGTGCTACTGGGAATGGCTGTTTGGGAGCAGTCTTTGGGATCTTTTCCTTTTATTCCTTCAGGAAATTTTAACTCCCTTTTCCACTGGAGAAAAGAAAAGTAGAAATATCCCTTTTTCTTATCTCCTCCATATGTACCACCATGGCTTTTTTTTGTAGCAGGAACTCCTTTGCATATTAGGCCACACACCCCTGATATAACCAATCCTCCTGGAGCTTACAGTAGGCCCTGTATGAAGAGCCCTGTAAGCTTTTGGAGGATTGGCTACATCAGGGAGGTGTCACCTAATATGCCATGGAGTTCCGGCTACAAAAAAAGCCCTGAGTACCACCAAAACCTGTGATAACTGGGAACAGCATGGAAGAGATGGACCTGAGAAGTCTTTACATTCCATCAGTTCCTGGAAGTCAGAATGTGTCCTCTCATCCTAGGGTTGCCAGCTTTGGGTAGGGAAATACCTGATTTTGGAGCTTGGAGTGGGTGGGATTTGGGGAGGGAAGGGACTTCAGTGGGGTAAAATGCCATAGGCTGCACCTTCCAAAGCAGCCATTTTCTCCAGGTGAACTGACCTCTGTCGCTTGGGGAACAGTTGTAATTCCAAGAGATCTTCAGTCACCCTTTGGAGGTTAGCAAAATTATCATTTGATGTAATGCTACCATTGCACTATTGCAATCATCTTCCTCCTGGACTGCCTTTTCCTCACAGGAATATCTAGTTGTAAATTACTACTCTAAATAGCTCAATGATTGCTCAGTATCCAGCAATGCAGCCTAAGATATGGAATCAGTCAGTCACTAGTCAGGAATCAAGAGAATGGAAGCTCCATTTGTGCACGACTAATGGATTTGTAGTTAGGTGGAGGGAAAGAAATGAAAACGTTCTCATATTCACTTACAGTACCCAGTGAGATCAGGTGGGTGTTTACAGTGACTGAATGCATTGAGAGCAGGTGAGTATAGGTCCAAAGCATGTCCCAGTCCCAGCAGAGCATGTCAGCATTACTGTGAATGAATTAATTATATTGGGCATGACCCAGCTAAGTTAAACACATTTAAACCTCATTGATTTCGATTGGAAAGTTAAGTACATGACTTAACTCTCTCCTTAAAATCAATGGATCTGGAGAAGTGTTTAAGGCTGGCTGGATCATACCATTTTGTTCCACCATATCCTTGGTGCTTGGGTTTGCTTGTTTTTTTTAATGTATTTGTTTGTTTTCTTCCATTCGGTATTGACTTGATAAATTTCATTACATTTATGACATATCATTGGGATGTTTTAGCAATAGATGATATTTGTTAATTTTTAAATTGATTTTTAACAAATGTGTTTATACTATTCCACATCCTGGGAGCCTGTCCTTAAAGGACAGCAATTAACAGTACATTCTTTAGGAACATAAGAGAACATAAGAGAAGCCATGTTGGATCAGGCCAGTGGCCCATCCAGTCCAATATTGTCACACAGTGGACAAAAAACCCAGGTGCCATCAGGAGGTCTGCCAGTGGGGCCAGTACACTAGAAGCCCTCCCACTGCTGTCCCCCAGACATCAAGAATAAAGAGCATCACGTGCCCTAGACAGAACTATACCTTGTGGTTAATAGCCACTGATTGACCTCTGCTCCATATGTTTATCCAATTCCCTCTTGAAGCTGTCTGTGCTTGTAGCTGCCACCACCTCCTGTGGCAATGAATTCCATGTGTTAATCACCCTTTGGATGAAGAAGTACTTCCTTTAGCAGTTCTAACCTGACTGCTCAGCAATTTCATTAAGTGCCCACTAGTTTTTATATTGTGAGAAAGGGAGAAAAGTACTTCTTTCTCTACCTTCTCTATCCCATGCATAATCTTGTAAACCTCTATCATGTCACCCCCTCAGTCAACATTTCTCCAAGCTAAAGAGCCCCAAGCGCTTTAATCTTTTTTCATAGGGAAAGTGTTCCACCCCTTTAATCATTCTAGTTGCCCTTTTCTGCACTTTTCCCAATACTACAATATCTTTTTTGAGGTGTGGTGACCAGAATTGTACATGGTACTCCAAATGAGGCTGCAGCGTCGATTTATACAGGGGCATTATGATACTGGCTGATTTGTTTTTAGTTCCCTTTCTAATAATCTCCAGCATAGTGTTGGCCTTTTTTATTGCAGTTGCACACTGTTTTGACATTTTCAGTGAGTTATCTACCATAACTCCAAGATCTCTGTCTTGATCAGTCTCTGACATTTCGGACCCCATCAACTTGTATTTATAGTTAGGATTTTTTGCCACATTGTGCATTACTTTGCACTTGGCCGGGTTGAACCTCATTTGCCACATTGATGCTCATTCACCCAGCCTTGACAGATCCCTTTGGTGTGCCTTATAATCCTACCTGATTCTCACCAATGTTCCCTCTAAGCTGTGGAGTCTTGTGAGCAGAAATTCTACTTTGTGAGCTACTAGCATTAAAGTTGTGAGCTACTGCATAAATTAGTTTGCTCTGGGGCCATTCTTTGTGAGCTAAGACAAAAATGTGTGAGCCAGAGGCTTAAAAACTGTGAGCTAGTTCACATTAACTCAGCTTAGAGGGAACACTGGTTCTCACCACCTTGAACAATTTGGTATAATCTGCAAACTTAGCCACTTCACTGCTTACTCCCAACTCCAAATCAGTAATGAACAAGTTAAAAAGCAACTGACCCAGTACTGAACCTTAGCAGAATTACACTCTTCTAAGTCCATAGGTTTAGATTCCCTAAATGAAATAAAAAATAAAACTATTTTAAAATAGAGAAATGAAAAATAATTGACAATTCAAAGTCTTGGAAACCACATCGATCGAATCAAAACACAAATCTCCAATTCTCAGCTTCATTTGAATGGTCACCAAAATAATGGTGATGGGGGTAAACAACCTAATGACTCAGTCACTCTTACTTCTCTGTTCCATACTCATCCCCCTCAAAGGGAAGAAGAATGTGATCAGTCAGCCTTCTGTGTTACCAATCTCCTAATATTTTGGAGGAATATTAGCTCGTAAGGAGACTTTGACTTGTGAGAGATAGTAACAGGGAGTCTTTACACCAATTGTCTACCAGGATTGTTTGAGAAATCTCAGAATTAACCAGACTGTTGCTTAACCAAGGGAGGTTGTTTTGTTAATAGAAAATAATAAAGTAATCCACACATACAGAAAATAGATTCACACTGGAAACGAACACACAAGCTTAACAGAAAATACAGAGGTGAGAGGGATATAGCAGGGATTTGGGAAAAATATAGTTACCATCCAGAGGTCCAGGAGTCCATGAAGCTTACATCTGGTGCTTCTTGCTAACATCTTTGCTGAGATTCACCAACAGACCTCAAAACTTTAGAGGAGGGGCTGTGGTTCAGCAGAAAAATGGTCCATGGTTCACTGTCTGGCATCTCCAATTAAATATTCTCAGATAGCATCTGTTGAGAAAGACTTTTCACTGCCTGATATCCTGCTACAGGGACCAATGATCAAATTCAGGAACAGGGCAGTTTCGTATTTTAACAGTAGAAAGATATCTCTCAGTCAGAACCAGTCTGATGTGCTATATGTTTTTAGCACAAATGCCATTTAACCCCTTTTGTAAGAAGTAGGATGTGATTTAAGTAGAACATAGGCCTCTTGCATGAGAGCAGATCTCATCTGAGAAAGAGGGTTTATTTATATGCAGAGGCTGACACAGGCTTGCTTTGCTTTATCCTCTTCTTCACCAGCCTTTTCCAGGGAATTCTGGCTGCCCCAGTACAGGCTCAGGCAAGCCAAGACAAATTAATTCAGAAGCTTTTAAACCATTGCAAAGACAATCTCATTGCTATTCACATTCAGAAATCTTTTTATGTTTTTATTGATTTAATGAAATAAGAAGCAGCTGCATGTAGAGGGAGAGGATAATAAATAGAAAAGGCTGCAAAAAAGTCCTTTCCCAGCACAACCAAGGCCTAATCTCCTCTCCTTCTCCCCTGTGAAGAATAAACTGAATCACCTACTGGCAGCACCAAGTAAATGATTGCAGGCTTGTCACTTGTGTAGGACAGAGTCATAACTCACACACCCTGAATTACGGTCACCTTCATGCCCCTGGCAGAGCTGCCATACTTTACCCCGGGCATTCAGGGCTCCCAGTGTGGTTGGTTTTAAGCAAAGGTCGATAATCTTGCCTCCCTTGGCAACAACACACAGAAAAATGGACTGTGTAAAATACTGTCAGGCCAGCTCTGCCCAGGCTCAGAAACTTACCTCAATCAATCTCAGTAAACAGATATTTTAAGGGACCTGCTGTGCATACTTCTTCTCTTTCACCTTTCTCTCTTTCTGCACACATCCCTTTTGCTCTCTTCCCTCATATCTCTTCTCACCCAACACATTTCTAGGACTTCTCCTTAATCGTTCAATAAAATGCTCAGCAGTGCTGGAACTGTAAATTTAACTCAGGCTCTGGGGGAAGCCTTCTGCACTTAGCACTTTTCGAAGCAGATTACCTTGCAGTCCTGGTTGGTAGGCCACTAGCTTCAGTGCTGTCCTGTGACCTGTAGTACAATGAGAGGCCACTTGGTAAGTCCAGAGTCATTCAGCCATGCTGTCCAACGGTGCTTTACAAGAACGACAGGGGGAATATTAGAGTTCCCCTGGGTTTAACTGGTTTGTTCCATGACTTGCACTTGAAGCCACTCACTTGCTACATTTGTTATTCTTTGCTACTATGAAACAAGCCAGCTAGGAATGTCCTTTAAAAAACCACCAAAAGGAACCTTATGACATCATTAATACTAATAATTGATATATGGGGGAAAGCCCAAAACTTAGCTGCAACATCTGCATATACACTGATATCAACACCTGCCCAGATTTCAGTCAGCAATGTTGTGGGTTGCCATAGCAACCACAATGTATACCCCGACACCTGTCTAGAGATTTAGCACAGGACTGCAAAGGGAGTCAGGGTAAGGAGGAAGATACAGACAAAGCAATGGGAAATGGAGAGGGGGTAATTGGCAGAGGGAGGAAGTACTTATGAGAAGTAGAGAGGGGGAGATATGGTTATTTGTCTTATAAAATCCAGATTTATACCCGATAAGCACAATGACTACTCATAATAGCAGTAACTGGTAATGGGCAGCCAACTAATGAGGGCCAGTGTAGCAGCGGCTGGCAATTACCAATGTAGAACTGGTGATACTGGTCTGATCCCTATGGACATTCCACAGGGGGAAAAGCAACACACACTTGTGTGTAAGGTGCAAGCGGACCACAGCAACCCTAGTAATGCCTCTCAATCAGTAGCATCCGATGACATCCATCTGAGTGGCACACACAGGCACAACTAACCACTACCAACCAATATGGCCACCACCCCTCAATGCCACTTCCCCCTAGAGGAAAGGGAAGGAAGACCCAATGACCGCACAACCCCAACAGAGGCATGTGGTCTGAGCAAACCCCCCACCTCAATATCCCACAGTGTAAGGGTGACTGCATGGCAGGCAGACAGGATGCTCACCCAGCCCCCTGGCAAGGGCCTGACTGAGTGCAAAAGTGCTATGCCCATATGGATGGGCACAAACCAGCTCATGAAGTGAATTTCATCATGAATTTTGGCTGGTTTGTGGTTCACAAAGTGATGTTCATGGAAGAATGACGGGTACAAACTTTCAATGAACTTTGAACCTGTTTGTGGTGATTTGTGAATGGTTACTTTTCCAGACAGACTGTTTTCACTCAATTAGAGTGTTTACGAAAACTTCAAAACAACAAAGAGGCGGGCTTCTCCAGGCTTGGAAGCACCAATAAGAGCCCTCCAAAGCTTAACAGGCACTTCTGGCTGCCAATAACAAACTTCCCATTCTGCTCTATGGGATCAGAATGATACAGATACCCTCAGCTTGTCTCCACACCCTCTCCTCTGTTGGCTATTGACAGTTAGACAGAGAGGCAGGAAACTTGTTGAAGGCAGAGCACATTTTTTCTTCTTTTTTATGAGGTTAACAGACAACAGGAATGATGTTAACTTTATATACAAATAAATGTCCAATAATTTGTCACAAAGAAATAACTGTTTCTGTTATTCAGACAGAACTTGAGGAGAGAGATTTCTTGGCAGTCTCTGCTTAAATACACAAGCATAAGCTTCTTTGTATCAGAGACACTTCTGTTGGTGAAGGCAGGAACATTCAAATAAGTTCCAGTTTCCTTCCTTATCCACAGGCTAGGGATCACCCCCATCTTTTAGAAGCTATTTCCCTCAGACTTATTAGGGATGAGCTAAGCTTCCCACTTCCATAACTCAGGATCCTTCTTTTAGCCTTTCTTCCCAAACAACTGTCATTTCCTAATTGTCAACTCTCAACTGCCACTCCTGACTATCTCAACTGAAGAATTCCATTTGAATCCCCTGTCAACTCAAGGTTCTCAAACCAGGTTACAGCATTAACTATTTATTGATTGTCACACCATGGTGGTCCTGACCACTGCAGCTATGCTGGTTCGATCCCAGTAGGGTCTGTGTTCCTCCACCTCATAGAGGAGGGCTCCATTTGTCAGGATACTTCCTGCCCCAGGTGCCTGACATAGCCATCCAAATAACACCCATCTGCTATGTGTATATGTATATCAACAGTATCTACTCCATCTGCTTCTGCTTGGGACTCCAATCTTGCAAGGCAATGGATACAATGGTTGCTTGGCCTGCAGTTCCACTGAGCATAGTGGGGCACCTGCCAGTTATCCTCCTGAACTCCAGTTATGTTCCATTCCCCACTTGGGGAGAGCAGGCACCCTGGCAAGGGACCCTACCAACAGCTGAGCACAGGGCTGTCAACATCCCTTCCACTCATCACCTTCTCCCTGGCATCATAACCAGCATTCCTGGAAGTATGCCCATTGCATGACATAAAAACGCAGCTGCCTCAGGTTGTCCCCATACACACACATTGCAAGCCTTGACTGTAGGAGCCCCCACTGCTGAGGCAACATTCAGGGTGCATGTGAGGAGAATGACAGAGGCATGGGTTGACTCCTGAGCCGAGCCTGCTGGATCCCCTTCTCTACTAGCTTGTCAGTGCATGGTTGCTCATTCAGTGTGCATCATTTGAACTGCAGATACCTATAGGGCAAGCTTATCCAACCTGCAGCCCAAGGGCCACATGCGGCCCAGGATGACTTTGAATGTGGCCCCAACACAAACTCATAAACTTTCTTAAAACAGCACCTGGAACTGTGTGCTGCAGCGGCAGCAGATCCTGGGACTGAGGCTACATCTGGTTGCTTTTTCCTCTTGCTTGCTTTCCCCCCTACCACCAGAGAGGGCGCCAGAGCTGACTCAGAGTACATGTGTGAGAGTGCTCTTCCTTTGCTCCTGGGTGCTCTCTGGCTCTTCTTTCTTCCTCCTGAGGCCCCTCTGGATCTCCCACCCAGGACCAAGAGCCCTCAGCTGTGCTCTGGAGTTATCAGAGGTGGCTGTGGACCCCTCTCTGGGAAAGTTGGAGAGTAGCATAGCCAGCCTCCCAAGCTCTTGGCTTGTGGGGTGGGAGTTCTCCCTGTTGGAGGGCTGCTGGCCCCTCTTTGTGAAGGTTGGAGGTGGGGATGTGTGGTGGAGCTGGGCTTTCTGTCCCCAAAATGGAGATGCTCCACTGCCTTAGGTGGATTCCGTTGCATTCCCCCTCCATCTCTTTGCTGTGGGAATTCCAGAATCCCCTTACCTGAATTCCAGAATCCCCTTATCTGAAGTTGGGACTGGAAAAGAGACACACAGAAACAGGTGTTCCCCCTCCCCCCCTCAAGTCTCTATAGAGAGAGGTTTTTTAAAAAGAATGTAGGGAAAAAACAGGCCTCCTGCTTTAAAAACAAATCAAGGACCCCCCCCCCTTTTTTTTTTTGCTCCTGACAGTGAGTCTTCTGCCCTCAGACAGCTTTAAAAGCAAGCCTGTGTCTGTCAGAAAAAAAGCGAGCCTCATTGGAAAGCAGTGGCTGGTGTGAAAAAGAAAAAAAAATCTGCCTACTCCCCCCCTCTGCTCTGAGCTTCTGAGAGAGGGCATGGAGAGGGAGCCCCCTCTGGACCCCTCATTTGTATCAACTGTTGGTGCTAAGTAGACTGAATGCTGGATTAAATTGGGCTGGGATAGGCTGCAGGGAGGATGACAAATCAGGAAGGAGGATTGGAGCCTGAATCCTTCACAGACTGCCTCACACCTTCAGTTGGCCAGTTTGCTCCTCCCTTTGTTCCTGCTAACCAAAGTGTCCTCTGATACTTTGTGTAAGGAACCCACTCTCACCTATCTGAAAGAAACAAACATAGTGCAGAGAGAAGCATGCAGCTACAGAATTTGGGATCAGGCAAAGGAAACCAAAGAAACCCTATTTTCTCTGGAAAGCAAAGGCATGGTTCCTGATTCAGCTCTGGGCCATCTGCAGCAGGACTTGGAAGTGAAATGGCATTAAGCCCTTGTATTTCTGGGAGGTATGGGATGATTTTTTTTTACTGACTCCCTCCCACCCTTCCTTGTGTTTCACTGTGACCACTAGTCTGGGCCACTAGTTTTATGTTGCCCTCTTTTATTTTAGTTTTATAATTAAAAAATGAAGTTTTATTACCTAGATATATACATTTTCTATATCAGTGATTGCAAACTTGGGACCTGCTTGGCAATTTTTAAAAACCCTCTGAATGGGGCAGCACATAATTAGGATTATTACACAGGAGCTTTTCTGTTTATATGTAGTGGTGGATGTCACAAAAATTATGCATGGACCCTTTTAAGCTCATCATCAGCTATTGTTAGTGTTTGTGTATTTTATATGTGGCCCAAGACAATTCTTCTTCCAATGTGGCCCAGGGAAGCCAAAAGGTTGGACACCCCTGCCATAGAGTTTTCCTGGAAGCTCCTAGAGCAGCTAGCTCATGACATCGCCGATGCGATGACATCACTTGTGAGTGACGTCATTGCACCAACGTCAGAAGGGGATCCCCCCAGCCCAATGTGGGTTGGTGGGTTGGAGACCTCGGGAGTGGGAGAACCCCCGCCCCACCTGGGAGCTTGGCAGCCCTATGTCAGGAGTGTGTGGCATATGCAAATGAGTTATGCTAATGAGCTCTGGCATCTCTTTTTCTACTAAATGACCCCTGCCTAAGAGCATATAGAGTCATGGGTTGTTCATTAATTTTGCATTTCCAGGTGTCCCAATGACAGGTTATCATTATCTTCAGAAATGGAACAATTACATTGTTTCAAATTCTCTTTTTTCCAGGCAGTCATTTCCAAAAAGACCACCGGCCAATCAGTGTTCATCATTTCTGTAGGGGCTCCAAAATGAGACATGCTAGTTACCCAGCAAGGACATTGGACCTCCTGCTTGGGTAGGTTTGCTAACCTCCAGATGGGGCCTGGAGATCTTCTGGAATTACAACTAGTCTCCAGATGACAGCATTCAGTTCCCCTGGAGAAAAGACTGCCTTGGAAGATGAACTTTATGGCATTATACAATGCTGAGGTTGCTTCTCTCCCCAAATGCTGCCCAACCCATGCTCCGCCATTCCAGGAATTTCCCAACCTGGAGTTGGCAATGAGTAAGTGCTTTTTCTGTGGTGCTAAGTGCTGCTGTAGACTAACATGGCTACTTCTCTAGAATTCTTATGATGAAGAATGATGGCCCTGGTGTTGTTATTATTACCATGTAAGACTCCGAGGATGAAACCTCTGGGTCTCCTCTAGGGTGGTGAATGTGGGGCCGGTGCATGGGAGTAGGTGGGGTATGCAGCGGTTTCGGGTGCTACCCTACCTGGAGGTGCTACGAGGCACCCCCTTACTTCCCTACACTCTTTGGAGGCTTCCTTGGAAGCCTCCAAAGAGCATAGTTTCTTAGTGGTGCCCAACCACTTTGCGGGTTGAAAGCGGCCGAGCAGCACCTTTCCATGAAGGCGCTGCTTTCAACCCAAAAGCGGCTGGCTGCCTTTAAAACACCATGCTCTCCAAAGAGTGTGGAGTTTTAAAGGCTGCCGGCCGCCTTCAAGTTGAAAGTGGCCGAGTGGCACCTTTTCATGAAGACATCGCTTGGCCATTTTAAAAAAAACCCCAAAAGGAAGCTAGATGGGGGGGAGCACAACGCAGTGGTCTGCCTCTAGCGGCAGAACCCTTAGCGCCGACCCTGGGTGAATGATAAAGTTGATCTATTCCTGGAGATTTGCAGATGTTGTCATTGGTTCTAGCCTTCACTGGGATGGATCCAATGATCTACAGGTGGTTCTCATGGAAAATAAGTTACCTACCTCCTCCCAAATCAAATAACTTCCCCAGGATTCAGAAGATTGTCAGAAACCGCACTGGTTGTCATGTCAGGATCTGTATTAGGTGAGAAGAATCAGCAAAAACCTTCCCAATTTGCCCTCTGAAAGAAATGTACTTGTGTCAGCAGAACTGGACCACAGGAAAAAAAGAAATAATAAACTGGCTGGTCTTGTGTGGATGATGAGAATAGCAAAATCTGACTATCCACATACAAGGTAGTCTGTACAAACTTGCAAGTCTCTCCTAGTATGCTGAAAATAATACTTTGTAGATTGACTTGAGATATGTGTTTTTACTCCTAGCTGCTTCTATTAATTTAGCCCACATTTCCCTGGTGTGTTCTTTTTTATGCCTTGCTACCAAAGATTTATATTCCTTCTTTTGGGCTGAGAGGAGATTATAGGCTTCCTGCCTATTCTTCCCCTCTGTCCTCCTTGCTAAATTATATGCCTTAGTTAGGGCATTTTTTGCTTTAGAACAGCTTTTGATCAAACCATGGTTTAGATAGAAGGTATATTTGTCCTTCAGAAAAGTTACTAAGAGTGACTTCAGTGTTTGGATTAGCTCCTCATACATTTCCAATGCATAATCTGGATTTAGGGGGGGGGGGGCATTTGAAGCCTGGCAGTAAATTTGAAGATTCTTTTCTGTTAGAACTGCCTTCACCTCTAGGTCTAGCTTAGGGGACCATTTCACCCTACAGCTTTGGCATTCCAGTAGTATAATATTAATAGGACATGCAGAGTGGAGTGTCTCCATATCTAGGTGAACTTCAAGATGGAGTGGCAAATGGTCGCCTTCAAGATATGGGAGAATTTGAAAAATTTCTAGAGAGCAGAACAGCACTTTATCCACCAGCATATAGTCAACAGTGCTGTTCTTGTCCCAGCCAGAAAGGTGAATTGGCCCATCTATCTTCCTTGGTGGAACCATTTAATATAAACATTCCTAGGCTAAGCATTAATTTTGCTAAGAAGGTTCCAGCTAGGTTAGCAGTCTGGTCCTTAAAGCAGCGTGTTTGAAGAGGAGGTTCAATGGCCTCATCAAAGCCATCCAAACAAAGTGGAATTCTCAGGTCCCGATCGGGCATTTAGGTCACCTGCCACCAGAACTTTAGCCCTAGGATGGTCCATAAGGGACCCAACATATTGTTCCAATAACTGCCAATTGTTTTCCACCTCTGCTTTTTGGGTTTTAGGTGGGAGGTAGGAGTTTATGATTAGAAGGCTACCCTCAGGCTAAGTGAGTAGAACTGCCATGGCTAAGGTTTCAAAGAGCATAGTTCCATGCAGTCTACTTTAAGAGAAGTAGACACAAGAATACCCAAGCCACCTTTGTGTCTGCTTGGTCCTGCTATGATACATAGGTGTAGTAGCCACCAAGTTCTAAGGCTGCTGAGGGCCAGGTTTCCTGGAGCAATATAATCTCATAGTTATGGCAAAAAAAAAGAATATCTGGGAAACAAGACAAACATCTAGACCAGGCTGCAACATTCCAATGCTGATAATGTTCTTTGGTTGTCAGTCATCTATCGTGATTTTCTCGAACTCGCCCTTTGGGTCAAAAACTACACACGCATTTATGGGTATGTGTGCAGAACCTTATTCACCCATTGGGAGAGGCTGGAATGCTACATCCTCTTGATGGAAAGTTTTTAAATTATCTTCTTGCTTCCCCTTAGTGTTCGAATCTGATATAGAAGATGGAAAGGAGATCTGTTGCAGTTTGTAGCCTTTGGAGTCTCTTTTCTTTGGACAGTCAGTTTTTACTTATTGCTGGGAGCTCCTGCTGGCACTTAGTTTAGTTCACAGATGTTCTAATCTAGAAGTAATCTTTTCCTGATCAGGGCAAGGTAGATCTGCAAAAGAGTTTAGGAGGTTCTCCTCTATTGAATTGTCAAGAAAAGAGTCTTCTAGGTCCGCCTTAGGATGGAAAACTAAGTCAGGTCTCCTCACTGGTTCTTGATGTGGCACGCCAACTAATCCATCTTCCAAAATACTGTCTTTTACTTTTAGGAGAGTAGTATTTTTATTTCAGTTTCCCAATAATGGGGAACACATTAGGTTTTCTAAGACTCTCTTTGGGTAAATTCCTTTGATATTATCACAGCACCCGCCTCACGGTCTTACTGGATCACTTTTATGGGCTGTTTATGGCTACCCCAGCCCATCTTTCTCCTCAGTTCTTCCTTTTAAAACTTTTCCCTCAGGACTATAGAACTAAAGGGGTTGGTATGATTTGGATTTCTTTGTACAAGTCTCTTAGGGGGTTTTGCTTTCAGATGGATATTTAGTTTAATTCGTAGGGGACCACAGCAGCTTAGATAGTTATCCCAAAAATATAGGCACCAGAGAACTTTAAAATAAACCACAGATCTTTAATTAAACACAAAGTCTTCAACTGGGGATATGGGAGATATTTACACAGGCTATAAAGTATCTACACAGTTAACAAGTTGCTCAGTTGTTTCAGGCTTTAAAATATCTTTTTCTTCTTAGGTCTCTCAGGTTCACAGTTCATCTAAAATACACTCTCCACTACTAGTATAGGCTGGCCTCTTGGGTATGATGTGCCAAGTCTCTCCAGTCGACTACTCCCAGCCCTTCAGACTCTTAGACCCACATCTGTTCCCTCAACCACCTCTCTAGATCTTAAGAGATGTATATGTGTCTGTGACTGCTCAGGTCTTCACCATGACTCTTCCTTTTAGTCACCACAGCCCCTTGCTGTTTTTATAGAGCTAGCAGTCAGCTTTTCTTCTCACGAAGACTCTCTTTAGCTACTGTCTCAGCTCCCTCAAAGACCAACTCTCTCAGACTCTGACAGGCACTAACTGCCTCTCTTAGTCTCTGTCAGCCGTTAGCTGACAATCTCACTGAAAGTTCTGAGCACTCTGGCCCCCACCCTCAGGTCACCTGACGCAGGCTCTGTGCATCTTTGGTTTTCCTTGGTCTTTCTGTTAACCCATACCTTACTGTCACAGATATGCAAAACAGCCTTCTGCTGGAGTAGTGTAGAGGGTATCCTAGAGCTTCCAAAAGATAACATAATTCTCTGTAGTTTATTTGAACTGTGAAGTAGCTCTATCTGGATCAGATCTATAAGGGAAGCTTTCAACTTTTGGAGAGAACTAAGATGCGTTGTTTCACCTGGTGTTTAAACTTCCTAACCAGGTTTTGCCCCTGTAACTGCTTACTATTAGACATAGTTTGCTGGGCTGTAGTTTTAATTGGTGTGCTAGGCTTTTATTGCTGTCAGAAATCTGTTTATGAAGAACAGCTGGCCTGAGGGTCTCCAAAATTCTTTTATTCCTATGGGCATCCTTATTATTATTTTTACAATTTGAGCACACAGTAGGGCAAACATGATGATTATTCAAGTGTTGTTGTAGCAATTTATCTATTTTACAATTTAGAGAGTTAATTTTCTCAACCGTATGAGCAGTCAGATATGTAAACTCCTTCAGGATGCCCTTGGAGCCCTCCTCATTATGATATTTTTTTCTCTCTATTTCCCATTCCTGCGCAAGAACCTAAGGAATAAAACAAATCCTCAAAATGACCTGATGAAGACAGAATATGCTCCATGAGTGAGGGAATGTAGACGGGTAAAGAATGTAGAGGGGACCAGCCTGTTCAAGCCCCCAGGAGCTTGAAGACTCCTGGGGGGAAGAGATTAAGCAGGGGAGGGGACAGAACCCCAAGTTTAATTGCTGTGTTGTGATTCTTCAGGACCCCTTCCGTTTGTTTGCTGTATTCATATCTTAGGTGGACTCTAAAATGAGAGGTTGATTATAGCTGTTGAAATGGCAGAACCTAGATATTATCCCCCACTGCCTAGTCAATACATTATTGGTGGTATAGGGGGGTGCCAAAGCCAGCTTGGGCTAGTCTAAAGATGGCTGAAAATATCCACTGAAGCCAAGAAATCATTTCACTGAGGCCATCTGAAGAACTATACCAGAGCTATGATAATGTCAAAGAAAGTTTTCTTCTCCACCCTACTGCAGCATTTTATGCAGCGCCATCCAGCAGTGCTGTATTGATATGATAATTGTTTATTAAATAGGTGCCAAATAGGTTAGTATCTACTGATATTAGCCACCTACAGGGAGAAAATTTATGGCCCACTGTGACATGTTTGCTGATAAAAATTGCTTGCATTTTGCATTAGTTGTTCATCACAGCTGGAGCAGTGTCCAAGCGAAGGAATAATTAGCTGGATCCTTTAATAACTTCAAGCTGTTTTTATCCTGTGTTGGGGGGTGGTGGTGAAGAAATGGGCTCAGCCATCCTCTCATATAATTTGTGGCAATGGTCTATGCTCTCTTCAAGATCTGGCTATCTTCCCAGGTTATACATTCCTTGCAAATAGTTGTACCCTAGTTCTTGTAGTTCCTCATTTCTGTTGCCATACAAGAGTGATACTTAAATTAATGTATTATTTGTTTATACGTCACTTTTCTCTTCTATAGGGATCCAAAGTGGCTTACAATATGCCCCCTCACCATTTTATCCTCACAACAACCATGTGAAGTGGGTTAAGATGAACTTGTACTTTTATGGCAGGGTGGGGATTTGAACCTGTGTTACTCATTCATTCATTCATTCATTCATTCATTCATTCATTCATTCATTTATTTATTTATTTATTCTATGATTTGTATCCCGCCCTTCCCATAAAAATGGCTCAGGGCGGCTCACAACAGATGATAAAACAGAATTTAAATTGACATTTAACATTTAAAAAGTCAGAACATTTAAAACCTAAAAACCTTAAAACCTTAACATCAAATGCAATATAATTAACAGGAGTTTAATAAGCTACATTTATTTCCCAGTCAGATGTAGGCTAGCCGGAAGAGGGTTGTCTTGCAGGCCCTGCAGATCTGAGTAAGGTCCCGCAGGGCCCTCACCTCCTCCGGCAGCTGGTTCCACCATGTAGGGGCCAGCTGCCGGAGGAGGTGAGGGCCCTACGGGACCCCACATCCTACTCTGACAGTCTAACCATCTACATCACACTGACTGTACGCATGGTAGAAGGTAAAATATGCCTTACAAAAATAGCAAAAAAGGATCCTTCAACTAAAAAACTTAGCATAATAAGGAAGACTTAATGTGCATCAACTTCTCAAAATACTGATGTTCAGTAGAGAAAAATTCCCTGTGTCTTTTCCATTTAGCAGCGGATATGATGGCTTCATGGCAGCATTATGGTCACAGTCTTGTGCCCATTAATTAGAGAACAAGGTGAACCTAGTGGGATCAACTTGTGAGTAAATTGGAATAAAATTGGGTACAGAAATATGAATTTTATATGGGGTGCATTTATTTAATTTAAACACTTCTGGTATGATACTCCTCTCAAAGGGTATTGCACATTCTCAAAATATGATAAAGGTATCTACAGTATGACAAGTATTAGAAAGAGTACTCAATAGTGTAGTATTCCTATTAAGGAGGAAGAACTTGAGAAAGAAAGCTGTTTTGCACATGTTATTACTTCACATTTTTTGGGATAAACCTCTGGTTTCCTTGAACAAAAGTCCCACATTGTCTGCCAGGAAGAAACACTTCATCTCTTTTCTGAAGTTTCTTCTTATAGTATGGAGTGGATTGGCAGCTAGTTGTTGATAGTTAGTAGAGATGAAATCTCCTGAGCTATATTATGTAGGCCATCCTGAAGGATGCTTGAGCGAGTGTGTTTTCTGGCAATCTCACTGAGATTATCATGTTGAGTAAAATAAAAGAAAGAGGCAAAGCCTGATTCACGAAGAGAAAAGAACAGCTTTCAGAGAAATAAAGGTGAGGAGAAACAACCTGTCTTTGAGCATGTATCACATATACTAGGAAGGAAAACAGAATCTTAAAAAGTTCAATAATGGGACTGGAGTATTTCTCCCTCAGCGTTAAAGATGGCTTTGAAACAATATAACAATCAATTAGTATCAAATTAATTATTTTAGAATTCTTTGAAAACATATAGGTTAGGGTCAGGCCAAACTCCCAGTCAGTATAATCAACAAAAAGGGATCACAGTTAATAAGAAAGGTAATACAAAAAACAACTACTGTAATATGCTGGCTAACAGTATTTATTAAAATCATTTTAATACCTTTGCAAATATCTTTTTATGCTTCATACTATGACAGAGATCCATTTTCACATTTCAATATGACAAAAAAAGTCCTGAGCACCCGGATGTAAGCTCATTTCGTCAATGAACTTCCTTAGGAGTAATCTTCCATACAATTCTTCCAGGGTTACCAGCCTTTTTGTTACAACCCAATGTAAATGCTCTTCTACACCATCTTCAAGTTCTTTCATCCTGGAATAAACCAAAATACACTCAATAACACTTAAGTGCATGTACTTCTATTAGGAGCTAAAGCCAGTCCAAACTATTTTTTTTACCAGATGCACAAGCCTTCTGGAATTTGCTGGCTTTTAAGGCTCTCTACTATATATATATTGGAAACAAGCTGTATACTATATATATATATATATATAGGAAGCAAGCTGTTCTTTTGGATGGCCAATTGCTCTTCTGCTCTCTCTATTTAATTATTTTTAATTATTTTTAATTTTTATTTTGAGCAAGTCATTCCTTTGACAGCAAATTTGCTCAAGCCACTTAAGTGTAAGATTAAAACAGGCCAGTCCTGTGCCTCTACTAAATGCAAAAATCTCTTAAGAGTCTACTGGCAATGGCAGTCAGGGCAGGGGCTTCTCCTGCTTTGGGGGTCCTCAACCTACTGGCCTGCAGTGGCCCGGTGAGGGGATCCCCTCTTGACATCAGCAGCGCAATGATGTCACACATAAGTGACATTATTGCGTCAGCGATGTTGTGCGCTGACTGCTCTAGTTGCTTCTGGGAAAACTCTATGGTTTTCCTGGATGCTCTAGCAATTTGGGAGGAAAGCTCTATGGAGGACACAGGGGACTTGGCAACTCTAGTTAGGGTAATTTGGTAGTCTTTAGATATTCGGGCTTCAAAAAGTTTCAGTGACTGAAGAGGCTTGAGGCCCCAGGCTGTACAACAATAATTTTATTGTAAGTGCTCAAGAACAAACAAGTGAGTTTTAATTATTAGTGTAACAGCAAAAAAAAGGGAAAAACAGTAAAGGTGGAACAAAGAAAATAAAAGCCCTGTGGTGACTAACTACACCTTCCCTCCTTCTGATTTCAAACCAACTCACCCCTCTTTGGACGAGGGAGCCCTCCTGTTGCAGCCTCCCTCCAGCTCAACCTTTCCAGAGAGAACACTCCTCCTCCTCTAGCTAGATCTCTTATTCTTTCCTCCAACGTCCCACCCTTCTATTCTCCATTGGACAAGTTTTCCCTCCAGAACGTCTGCCCACTCAATCAGAGGGACAGAAGGGATCTTGGGAGATGTAGGCCTCGTTACTACTCCAATACAGGCTTCCCTGGAGCTTGTAGGCTGCACTAATCCTAGAAGCATGACACCTTGTTTACTCTCTGCATGTCTGGGTATGACGGGGCTTACATACATGCAATATGCAAAGGAATGTTGCAGCCTTGAAGTCTCTCCCGCCTTCCCCCACCCACAAATCTATTCTGCATCCATCCCTTTCCATTCACCAGCACCAAATGCCACCCCCACAACCCAGTACAATTATCTTTGCCTAGATCTAGTAGTTGCAAAGCTTTTTTTTCACTGGCTCCTACTTCTGTGCCTCTCTCAGCAGCTTGAAATGGAGGAACAAGCCAGTAATAAGTGTTTGTTGTCAGACGTCCCTTTGTTGATTTATATCAGGGGTGGCCAATGGTAGCTCTCCAGTTGTTTTTTGCCTACAGCTCCCACCAGCCCCAGCCAGCATGGCCAATGGCTGGAGCTGATGGGAATTGTAGGCAAAAAACATCTGGAGAGCTACTGTTGGCCACCCCTGTTTTATATAGATCAGGCTGCCATTAAAGGCAGAGGTGCAAACCAACCCTCCTTGGTCTGTTGGCAATATTATCTGGAACTCCCACTGCTTTTAAGACAGTGATCTTTTTTCCTTTGATGCTCATTCTGAGCAACTGCCTGGAAACTTTTTTTTTTTTGCCTCACTGGTATCACAATGTGAGTTTTAACAGCCTTGCCTGCTCCATCATATTCTTCTCTGGGGCATGAGATAATTGAGGTCCACCCTCTCCCCACCTCTTTCATTGCCTCATTTACCAGGTGACAATCCTGTTCTTGTGGTAGAGAAGCTTCCCTATCCAGGTCAGGAAGTGGGTCAGAAAACTGAGCAAATGGTGGACTTTTTGCAAAGTAGATCATGCAAGGATAATGCTGAAACTGAGGGACTGGCTGCTGTCATACAGATCATTGTACAAGGGAGAAGAAGCACATGATACAAGTGCTGCCTTTCCAGCTCTAAGAGTGTGAAGCTGGCTGGCTACGCAGGCAGAGGAAGGAGGCAGACAGAGTCAGCTCCATCTCTCACTCTCACCTTGTATCTAGGGTGTGTGGATGTGAGAGAAAGAAAGGGAGATAGTGGGGGAGCGATCACAGCTGAAAGGGCACAGCAGAGGTAATCCTGGAGAAACAAAAATCTACTATGTCAACTATCTGAGAGAGACCCAACTGTCTGGGGGCCTCCAAGATAATATTGGGCCCCTCAAATTTTGTTCCCCAAGTCCCTCTCTCCTGCCAGCTCTGAGAACTGGGGTCGTCCAATGAAATATTACTGGCAGCAGATTCAGGACAGACAGATTGAAGTAATTAATACAGGATTCAGTTCACTTACTGAATATATAGCCACAAGATATGGAGGTTTGTCTTCTTTAAATTTGTTTTAAAGGAGTGTATAAATTTCTGAAGGATAGTTTATCAGTTGTTATTAACTTCTACATTCAGAGGCAGCATAACTTTGAACAAAGAAGAGAAAAAGGGATTGGATTTATATCCCACCCTTCACTCGGAGTCTCAGAGCAGTTTACAATATCCTTTCCTTCCTCTCCCCACAACAGAAACCATGTGAGGTAGGTGGGGCTGAGAGAGCTCCTTGAGAACTGTTCTTGGGAGAACAGCTCTGAGAGAACTGTGACTTGCCCAAGGTCACCCAGCTGCTGCATGTGGAGTAGTCCAGTTCTTAGAGGACAAACAGTAGGTAGCTACTACCTTTATGGAATGGGGAGCAGAATTTATTCAGTGGTACAGCAGCTACACAGCACCTACACTTTGCATGTAGATGAGGCTAAGCATCTACACTTTAAAGGATCACATAGTAGGTGATGTGAAAGACCTCTACTTGAGATTCTGGAGAACTGCTACCACTCAGAGTAGAAAGTACAGACACTGACAGACTAATGGTCAAACTTAGGCTAAGGCAGTTTTCATATGTTCATGCTTTTCTATGGCTTTCTTGTGGCCTTCTTATAAACAACCTGTGGTCTACTGTTGAAAGGATTCTGGACTAGATGGACCCTTTGTCTGATCCTACCAAGACCAGTTCATGGCCAACACTAAAATAAGCCAGGATCTTATACATGGAAGAATTTTCTGTATGGCCCAGAAGATTGGGGGACCAGTCACTCAGAAGAAAACCCAAAAAGGAATCTCCACCTAAGAAAATGACCATATTGAGGGATCAGATGCACGTTGGCCAATCATCTCTGAAATATTACCATGAGCAGAGAAGACCATGAGCCTGAGCTGATCCTCAGACAGGAGGATACAGAACTTGTTTGGTAGTGCAAGGCTCCCTTTCTAAGATCCTTATTCAGGAACTTTTTACCAAGTCTAGTCACCATTAGCAACAGTTCCATGGTTATAGAACAACCTCCTGAGGGAGGTGCGCCTGGTCCCCTCACTCTCAGTTTTATTCATGATGACATTTGATTAATTTTTCTGCTACCAGCAGTTTTAAATCATAAGATTAAAGAATAGGTTTTAAAATACATTTTATGTATTTTATTATTATTTACATTGTTAACTTCCCTTGAGTTCCTATAAGATAGAAAGGCAGCTAATGAGTTTTAAATAAATAAAATAAACCCAGGCTCCTTTGGTACACCAGGAAAGGTGGAGTAACCAGGATGGCTGACAAGAACCTTCAGTGTGTGCCTGTGAACTGCTGATACAACAACTCTATAGAGAAGCTCCTGAGGTCTAGTTCTTATATGACCCCCCCCTCCCCGCTTCCCACCAACGTTCAGGACTTTGCTCTCTAGATTGCTGACTCTTTTGCTGACTCTTGCTAAACTTGTTGATGCTGCTGGACAGCTCCCTGGCTTCTAGGCCTACTAACAGTTGGCTTGACAACATTCAGACTAGACTCGACATCAGGAGATGTGTCTGGTTCAGCAGGGCTTTTATGATGAGCGAAATAGTTGCAGATATAATCTAACCTTTCTCACACCTTCTCTTCATGTTTATATAGTTGCTTATGTCTACAGCAGGTCCAAACATTAAGGAGCATTGTGAATCAATATACATTTGCATACAATAGTTGAGGATTTGCTGCAATACCAGCAAATAACTAATACATTATCAGGTTGTGAGGCTGCTGTCTTACTAGATTTCTGCTAGAGTACAAGGAGAAGGCAAAGGGAACACACAAGTCCTTCAACATATTTACAGACATAATACAACAAACTGTAAGGGAAATGTGGCATTTGTCCAGAGATAGCTTTGCCAATCACACTGCCAAAGCCTTACTGCTGAGAACAGCCTCATCCAAGGCTGGCACTGGTAGGGCAGGCCCAATTTGGCCACATCAGGGATTATGCCAGTGGGGCAGGCTCAGCAGGAAGCTTAGCTTTCTGGCTTGACTGTCCCCTGCTGAGCCTGCCCCAGTGGTATCATCCCTGCTCTGGCCAAATTGGGCCTACCCTACCAGTGCCAGACTTCCTACTGGTTTTGTTGGGTGAGGCTGTTGAACTAGGGTAAGAGAAACCCAAATTAAAATCCCCACTCTGTGTGGAAGCTTGTTGGGAGATCTTAGGCCAGTCAGACTCTCAGCCAAACCTAATTCCAAGAGTTGTTGTGAGGATAAAACAGAGATGTAATGTAAGCCACTTTGAGTCCCCATTGGGAAGAAAAGCAGAATACAGATGAATTAAGTAAATTGATAATAAATCAAAGAGAACAGCAGGAACAGAACACAGGGTTGCCATTTCCAACAGCAATACCATTACCATTATTATTATTATTATTATTATTATTATGGTCCACCAAGAGGGAGCCTGTTTCAGAACAGCTCTTCTGGTCTTTGAGTTCTTTAAAGTTACATATGCTTGCTAAAGTCCATAATGATATAATGCAGAAGTCTAATTCTTCTTGATGATTCCTTACAAAGACTTGATATCACTTCACTGTTTATTGCACTGCAGGGAGGAGTAGGCATCCAAAGTCACCATCAGAACTGACAGTGTTGAGATAGTGTCTCTATATATCTTTTGACCCTGCTGTGAGTTATAGGCCCAGATAATGTGTTTAAACTGTAGAGTTGATGCATGGACACAGTCACTGCCCCAGACTGGAAAGCGAGTTTGGTGTAGTGGTTAAATGTGTGGGCTCTTATTTGGGAGAACCAAGTTTGATTCCCCACTCCTCCACTTACAGCTACTGGAATGGCCTTGGGTTAGCCATAGCTATCACAGGAGTTGTCCTTGAAAGGGCAGCTGCTGTGAGAGCCCTCTCAGCCCCATCCACCTCACAGGGTGTCTGTTGTGGTGGGGAGAAGATATAAGAGATTGTAAGCTGCTCTGAGTCCCTGTTTCAGAGAGAAGGGTGGGGTATAAATCTGCAGTATTCTTCTTCTGTATTCTTGATGCTGGGGGGGGGGGGCACAGTGGGAGGGCTTCTAGTGTCCTGGCCCCACTAATGGGCCACCTAATGGCGCTTGGGTCACTGTGTGACACAGAGTGTTGGACTGGATGGGCCATTGGCCTGATCCAACATGGCTTCTCTTATGTTCTTACGTTGCTATGTTAAAAGTTCCCTTCCCCAAGCTGCTATTAATCAGTAGTGGCAAAGGGGGAGAGGAAGGCTCCAGCAAACAATGCAAACAATGTTAAACAGAATTGTTCAGAAAGGCCTTTTTGTAATAGGACTAAATTGTAACAGAATGGTTCAGGAAGGTGTTTTTATAAATGGAACAGGACTGTGTGTTAGTATGTATTATCTGTTAGTTGTATGATTTATCCTGCTTTCACTGCATAGTCTTTTACTTATGTGATATCATTTTCTGTGCTGTTTAACATATCAAATCTAATATTTTACGCTTTGTTTCAGATTTCTGTAATCCAAGTCCTATTGTAGTGCTCTTTAGTTGTCTTGTCATGTTGATTTCATTGACCTACACTGTGTAATCTGCCTAACTCAGAAAGGCAGACTGTAAATAAGGTAAATAAACAAATAAATAGACAGTGGCCGTTTTCCCACTCACGTTTTACTGGCGCCACGACCATCCTGACGCCGGCGAATCTGCCTGGATTTCGCATCAGAAGCTCCGGCGCTCCCAGAAGCGCCGGCTACTTCCGTCGCTAAGCCAGCGCAAACGGAAATCGCAAAGATGCAGGAAAACGTTTGCGCTGGCTTAGCGACGGAAAGCGCCGGCGCTTCTGGGAGCGCCGGCGCTTCTGTTGCGAAATCCAGGCAGATTCGCCGGCGTCAGGATGGTCGTGGCGCCAGTAAAACGTGAGTGGGAAAACGGCCAGTGACTTATATAGCATCCATCTTTTCTCCCCTACTGGAGCAAATAACAGTTTTGTTTTCTATTGGACAAATTACTCATTTGCATATTAAACCATATTACTTATTTGCATATTAGACCATACCCCCTGACACCAAGCCAGCTGGAACTGTGTTCCTGTGCGTTCCTGCTCAACAAAAAGCAATTATGCTAAATAAACACTGATATCAAAATACAGGGCTTTTTTTGTAGCAGGAACGCCTTTGCATATTAGGCTGCACCTCCCTGATGTAGCCAGTCCTCCAAGAGTTTACAGTAGGCTCTGTAAGAAGAGCCCTGTAAGCTCTTGGAGGATTGGCTACATCAGGGGGTATAACCTAATACGAAAAGGAGTTCCCACTACAAAAAAAAGCCTTGTCAAAGTATAAAAATAGTCTCTGAAAATATTTCATTAAATGTAACACCAATGTCAATGCGAAACACCCACAGTTCCTACATGCAGATAAATACTTATCCAGTCCTTATACTTTATATGTTCATTCATAAAGAAGATAATCACAAAATGACAGTTCCTTGAGATCGTCACAGTTCCTTAAATGAGTAAAGTGTCAAACACCACAAACATGAAAAAGTGCTTGTGCAAGTTCCTTCAAATATAAGCAATTCCGACTTGGTACCACCTCTGACAGAGCACAGCTACCTTGCATAGATGTGCTGTTTCCAACACTTTATTGAAGAGGGGTACAGGCAGTCCTAAAAATGTGCCTTCACAGCTTCTGAAATAGAGTTTAAACAAAGCTTTCCATATAAATATTGATATTAGTCAGAGAAGATCTTACCCATAGTGAATAGTACATCTTGACAAACAAGCACATGCCTTCGGACCATATCATCTCAATGACTGAGCAGAACATACAGACAGTTTTTAAACTAAATCTTGGGGGAAAGCCGACAGGAGATGAAATGTCTCTGGTTTGGGAGGACTCGTCTCAAAGAGATGAAGGGTTGGCTGCTATTTTTCTACCGGGTAACGGATCAGAGTTGTCCACTGTGATGGTGACAAGCAGTATGGACTGTCTGCCAGAGTCTCGAGGCAGCAGGAGGAAGGTGGCTGGCCTAGCTTGCCTGGGAAATTATAGATATTTGTATGCAAATGCTGGAAGTGTTCGAAGTAAAATTGGTGAATTGGAATGCTTAGTGTTGGGAGAAAACATAGACATTGTGGGAATTTCAGAAACTTGGTGGAATGAGGAGAATCAGTGGGACATGGTGATTCCTGGATATAAGTTATATCGGAAGGATAGGGAGGGAAGGGTTGGAGGTGGGGTGGCTCTGTATGTCAGAGAGGATATACAATCCAGTAAGACTGAGGTCAGAGCATTAGATTCCCTTTTAGAAATGCTTTGGGTTGAAATAGAGGGCCCAAAAGGCAATTTAACTATGGGAGTTTGTTATCGCCCACCAAATCAAAAGACAGAGGACGATTATAATATGATGGAAGGCTTAAAGATAGTGGCTAAATGTAAAAACTGTGTCGTAATAGGTGATTTTAACTACCCACAGATTGACTGGGTCAGTATGTGTTCTGGTTGAGAGAAAGAGATTGAGTTTCTTGATGCTCTCAATGACTGTGCTATGGAGCAGATGGTCTCAGAACCTACCAGGGGTGGGGCGATCCTGGATTCGGTCCTAAGTAATGCCCAACACTTGGTGAGAGATGTAAAAGTGATTGCGCCGCTTGGGAGCAGTGACCATAATGTTATTGATTTCACCATTTGTATAAATAGAGCCCAAAAAGACCGCCACAACCACGTTTAACTTTAAAAGGGGTAAATTCTCTGAGATGAGGAGGCATGTGAGGAGAAAACTGGAAGGAAAGGTAAATACGGTCAAAACCCTTGGAGAAGCTTGGAGACTATTTAAAACTATAATCCTAGAAACTCAGATAAAATACATACTGCAAGTTAGGAAAGGCACAAACAGGCATAAGAAAAGGCCTGCATGGTTAACAAACAAAGTAATGGAAGCTGTAAAAGGTAAGAAGGACTCCTTTAAGCGGTGGAAAACCAGTCCAAGTGAGATTAGTAAAAGGGAACACAGGCTGTGGCAAATCAAATGCAAGACTGTGATCAGGCAGGCAAAAAGGGACTATGAGAAGCATATTGCAAAAAACATAAAGACCAACAATAAAAATTTCTTCAAATATATTAGAAGTAGGAAACCAACCAGGGAGGCAGTGGGGCCCTTGGATGACCATGGGGTAAAAAGATTACTGAAGGAGGATAGGGAAATGGCTGAGAAGCTGAATGCATTTTTTGCCTCTTCTTCACTGTGGAAGATGAGAAGTGTTTGCCCGCCCTAGAACCACTAATTTTGGAAGGCGTATTGAAAGACCTGAGTCAGATTGAGGTGACAAAAGAGGAGGTCCTACAACTGGTAGACAAATTAAAAACTAATAAGTCACCGGGTCCGGATGGCATACATCCAAGAGTTCTGAAAGAATTCAAAATTGAACTTGTGGATCTTTTGACAAAAATCTGTAATCTTTCATTGAAATCTGCCTCCGTTCCTGAGGACTGGAAGGTAGCAAATGTCACCCCCATCTTTAAAAAGGGCTCCAGAGGAGATCCGGGAAATTACAGGCCAGTCAGTCTGACTTCAATATTGGGAAAGTTGGTAGAAAGCATTATCAAGGACAGAATGAGTAGGCACATTGATGAACACGGGTTATTGAGGAAGACTCAGCATGGGTTTTGTAAGGGAAGATCTTGCCTCACTAACCTGCTACATTTCTTTGAGGGGATGAACAAACATGTGGACAAAGGAGACCCGAAAGATGTTGTTTACCTTGACTTCCAGAAAGCTTTTGATAAAGTTCCTCATCAAAGGCTCCTTAGAAACTTGAGAGTCATGGTGTAAAAGGACAGGTCCTCTTGTGGATCAAAAACTGGCTGAGTAATAGGAAGCAGAGAGTGAGTATAAATGGGCAGTCTTCGCAGTGGAGGACGGTAAGCAGTGGGGTGCCGCAGGGCTCGGTACTGGGTCCCATGCTCTTTAACTTGTTCATAAATGATTTAGAGTTGGGGGTGAGCAGTGAAGTGGCCAAGTTTGCAGATGACACTAAATTGTTCAGGGTAGTGAGAACCAGAGAGGATTGTGAGGAACTCCAAAGGGACCTGTTGAGGCTGGGTGAGTGGGCGTCAACGTGGCAGATGCAGTTCAGTGTGGCCAAGTGCAAAGTAATGCACATTGGGGCCAAGAATCCCAGCTGCAAATACAAGTTGATGGGGTGTGAACTGGCAGAGACTGACCAAGAGAAAGATCTTGGGGTCGTGGTAGATAACTCACTGAAAATGTCAAGACAGTGTGCGTTTGCAATAAAAAAGGCCAACGCCATGCTGGGAATTATTAGGAAGGGAATTGAAAACAAATCAGCCAGTATCATAATGCCCCTGTATAAATCGATGGTGCGGTCTCATTTGGAGTACTGTGTGCAGTTCTTGTCACCGCACCTCAAAAAGGATATTATAGCATTGGAGAAAGTCCAGAAAAGGGCAACTAGAATGATTAAAGGGCTGGAACACTTTCCCTATAAAGAAAGGTTTGAAACGCTTGGGACTCTTTAGCTTGGAGAAACGTCGACTGCGGGGTGACATGATAGAGGTTTACAAGATAATGCATGGGATGGAGAAAGTAGAGAAAGAGGTACTTTTCTCCCTTTCTCACAATACAAGAACTCGTGGGCATTTGATGAAATTGCTGAGCAGACAGGTTAAAACGGATAAAAGGAAGTACTTCTTCACCCAAAGGGTGATTAATATGTGGAATTCACTGCCACAGGAGGTGGTGGTGGCTACAAGCATAGCCAGCTTCAAGAGGGGGTTAGATAAAAATATGGAGCAGAGGTCCATCAGTGGCTATTAGCCACAGTGTGTGTGTGTATTAGCCACTGTGTGACACAGAGGTCATTTTTGCACTCACCTTAATCAGCAGCAACGACCCTCTTCACCGCGCAGGATCTGCGCGGATTTCGCACTAATTGCCATGGAGCACCCAGAAGAGCCGGAAAGTCCCGGTGCTTTTGCGGCGCAAACGGAAACCGCCAAAAACCAGTTTCCGTTTGCGCCGCAAAAGCGCCGGGACTTTCCGGCTCTTCTGGGTGCTCCGCGGCAATTAGTGTGAAATCCGCGCAGATCCTGCGCGGTGAAGAGGGTCGTCGCTGCTGATTAAGGTGAGTGCGAAAACGACCAGAGTGTTGGACTGGATGGGCCATTGGCCTGATCCAACATGGCTTCTCTTATGTTCTTATGATATTTAAATACACAGTCTCACTAACTGATCACACCTGTTGCAGCATTTAAAGCAATATAAAAGCCAGAATACATAGTGGAACAAACCAAGAAGGGGGGTTTTTTCAATATGAAGTGTTCCATTGTGTTAGTGAGGATTAGGCCTCAGGCCTTGAGGTTCCTGGTTAAGCCATGGCAGCCTATTTACATCTAGTAGGGATGCCAGACCTCCTGGTGGGAGGATCCCCTGCTGCCAGGTCCCACCTTTCCACTGCCAATCAGGTGGCTGGGGGGGGGGGCAGCCGCCCCAGAGGGAGGAACACCCAGCATTTCAACAATGTGCCTATGTCACTTCAACATGACCTGGAAGTGACATAGGTATGTTGGGGAGGTTGGAGTGATGCTCTGGTTTGGGGGCAAAACTCTGTGGTAGAAGCTAATTCTAATATAGGGTTTTTGCCCCCAAACCAGTGTTACCCCAATGTCCCTGACATGCCTACATCACTTCCAGGTCATGTTGGGAGTCACATGGGTACATTGCTGAAATGTGGAAAGAAACCCCCTGCTCCCAGTAAGCCCACTCCCATCCCCTGCTGGCTGCCCAGAAGGACCTGGCAACTCTAACTCCTAGTGACCTCTCTGTAGTCACTGAATCAAGTCTCATTGCATGCTGTTGGTCACCTATTATAGAGTTTCTGCTGAATCCTAAAGCAGCATGATGTCACTTACAGGTTTGGGCCTGGAAGAGATACCATGCTGCAGCATCAGTTTTCTAATTATTTTATTCCTTCTAACCTACTGAATGTTGTCGGGAGTCAGTGGCTTGCAGCAAGAGGAGACCTGGTAGTAGGAGACCTGGTAAACCTAGCTCTGCCACTTCTTTATTTCCACATCCTGCTGCATGTGTGAATCAGATCCAAGTTAACCTCTCTGGATATTAGGCTGACTGAGACTGGCCCTTCAAAAGACACGCTGGCCAAGATTACCCTGTCCAGGCATTATGAAGACATGATGGCCCCCTGCTTTAGGTAGCAGTATTTCATATTAAGATCCCACAGTTCACCTTGTGTGAGACCTTAATTCCAAGACCACATCATCAAACATGCAGCCCGGGGGCCAAATCAGGCCCCTGAGCAACTGGCTGTTGTCTGTTTCCTTCTCCTTTTCTCTTGCTTTCTTCTGCATTCCAACCTGCTTTCCCAGGCTTGCTCAATCACACAGGAATTACAGAGCAAAGCCTCTATTTTCTCCTTTGGCTGAGGTTCCTCCCTTGGGGAGGAAGGTGGGGAGGCATAGTTTGTTTTGCCAAGCTCTCTCAATCAAACAGCAGAGCTACTGAGCAAAGCCTCTCTTCCTTCTGTTGGCTGAGGCTCCCCACCCTCCTGGTCCCCTGGGGAAGGAAGGAAAGAGTCAGAGCTTCCTTTGCCCAGTTCCCTGGATTACATGAGAGATGTATGAAGAAAGCACCTTTAAGACCAACCAGTGCTAATGTTTTAAGCATGTTTTTTTAAGTTTAAAAACGTCTTTAATTGTGTTTGTCTGTGTCCTTGATAAAGCACATGGCCTGGCCCAACAAGGTCTCATGTATTTCAGATTCGGCCCTCATAACAAATGAGTTCAACACCCCTGCATTTGGCCTTGGCCCTGCAATGATGGATGAATATCAAAACTGGGCTGGGAACTGGAATGTCTTAGAATATTACCTGATGCCAAAGCTGTTAACAGGCTGGTTAGGAGATAGGGAAGGGGATGAATGTTCGTATGCAGCTACTTTATTCTGTCACTTTGTGGCTTTTTTACTGCAAGTGATAAAAGCTGACCATAAATCAGGGCCTATACTATAAAATATGCAAGGACAGCCGTAGTTAGATGAATTCCACAGAGACTCAGACTAGGTCCTCCAGCAGCTCAGGGGATAGAAGAGAAGCTGCCTCTCTTCTGCTGGCTTCTTTATAGCCACCTTGTAAGAGAAGAAGTAAGAGGAGCCGATGGAGCTGCTTGTTATATGAACATGTATTGCAGGGCACAGGCTCAATGCCACAACTAAGTTTTATGGGAGATGCTTTGCATTGAACTAGTTTTATGCCCCCCTTTCCTCTCATCAAATTTACAGTCAGGCAATTGGCACAGGGGGGAAATAAACTCTTTATAAGAGCACAATATTAGTGTTTTGTTTGTTTTTTAATGCGATTACACTGCCAGATATATTCATAGCTGAAGTGCCTTCTTTTAAGAGTCAATTTTTTATTATTTTATTGTCAGACCCAAATTCAATTAAAGGACTGCCACAGAAATCAAGTTTGCTTCATGTTTTAGGGATGGACACTCATTTTTATTGGACTTAGTTTATTTAGACTGCAATCTAGCACACCAGTTATGTGTGCTCCAGTTTCACTGAAATCAATAGGATGTAAGCATGCATTCACTTTCTCCCAGAATGCAGCCTGCGGGCAAGTCCAGGCCGTGCTGTTTGTTAGTGTTTTTTTGGTGCTATCGACTACTTAGATTCACAGAAAGAAGAGGCATGAGCCACAGTGCATCTTTCAGTGTATTACTGGGTTCCCACTCCTGATATTTTTAAAGACAAAATCTTACAACTCATTACAAAGTGCTACAACCTTTTGCTCAAATGGTCCATCCATATGGTTAGTATTGGGCCAGGTCCCAAATCCCCACTCACTTGGGCCAGTCACTATCTGTCAGCTTAACCTACCTAACAGGGTTGTTGTGAGTATAAAATGGAGGAGGTGAAAGTATGATACATACAACCCTGAGCTCCTAGAAGAGTGGTAATAAAAATGGCCTGAACAAACATATAAGACTAACACTTTCAATTGGCACTGTTCTGTTCTTATATTCTCTCCACCCTGGATCTTTCAAAAGTATTAATGGCTAATTTGGAACATTGCACTTTTGTACCCATTCAGCTGGATATGATGTTCATTTCACTTGCTAACTGTGACTGGCATAAACCAAACTACCTATTTCACTGTCCTGCCACTATATTAGTCCCAGGATTTTCTGCACAATCACTATCCATGTCCAGGGTTGAGAGCTGGATGCACGAACCTACCCACCCCCCTTGATTCAGGTACAGGACCTCTGTCTTAGTTGGATTTAACTTCAGTCGACTCTGCTGTAGCCATCCAGCCACAGCTCATAACATCTCTGACAGCTGTTCAGGGGCGGAAGATGGTCTGCTGTCCATCAACAGATAAAGTTGAGTGTCATCAGCATACTGGTGACAATCCAACCCAAAACCTCGGGCAATCTGGGCAAGAGGGCACATATAGATGTTAAATAATGTAGGTGAGAGAATAGCTCTCTGCGGCACTCCACATATAAGTGGGTGCCACAGGAAGTCTGCTCGCCAAACATCAGCACATCCCAGAAGTGCTGCATGTTGCCTATCCTTCTATCACTATAGGGAGCCAGGCAACAGACAGACATATCCCTGCTCCTTGAAGCTTTTGCACAAATGTCAATATTTATTTTATTTATTTATTTAAAATATCCCAATGCTGCCTTTCCACCCAGTTCAGTGTCCTCAAAGTGAAAAATAGTAAAAACATGACTATATACCAAAACACAAACACAGACACATAACCTAGAAGGAAGGTTGATGAGGGAACACCATTAGGCTTAGGGTTGTCAATCCCCAGTTGGGGCAGAGGATACCCTAGTTTGGAGGCCCTCCTCCCACTTAAGAGTTATCAGGAAGTGAGGGGAGGAAGGTTGAAATCCGCTGGGCACTCCATTATACCCTATGGAGACAGGTACCTAAGGTATAATGGAGAATTGATCCATGGGTATCTGGGGCTCTGAGTGGGCTGTTTTTTGATGTAAAGGCACCAAACTTTTTTGCCTAGTATGTTAGGCCTTTCATAAAAAAACCCTCCAAGTTTCAAAAGTATTGGCCAGAGAGTCCAATTCTATGAGCCCCAAAAGAAGCTATCCCCATCTTCCATTATTTCCTATGAAGGGAAGGCATTTAAAAGGAGTGTGGGCCCTTGAAATGTGATGGTCAGAACTCCCTTCAGAGTTCAATCATACTTGTCACAACTTGTCTCCTGTCTCCACCCCAAAGTCCCCAGATATTTCCCGAGTCAGACCTGGCAACTCTAGGCCTTCAGGGTATCAAAAATTTGCTGGGTCAGGTTTGGCAATGCTATCCCATAGTTTCCTTGGTGTCTGAATATTAGTGAAGAATAAAGTACAAATGTAAAACTCTCAAGTAGCTCCTTCTAATAAGAAGCTGTAAATATTTTAAATATATAATCTATGTGGGTTTTTTCCTGCCAATTCTTTGGGGATGTGATAGAACCAAGTTCTTATAAGAAACAAAGTTGAGCAGTTGTTGCAGCAAGAAAACTCTCATCACCAGTCACCTGCTCTGCACCTGGAATGTACAGACTTTCACTTGAACTGATATCTGCCAGAGGAGAGCTGAAACAGTGGTCTTCACTACTAATAAGTAAAGCTTTGGTTTTTGGGGACTCTTATTTTACAAACCGTCTGGAATTGGTGCTAGCTGCCCAGGCTCCTGTTGAAAAGGTACGTTTGATTTATAAATTCAGGTGGACAGCTGTGTTGGTTTGAAGCAGCAGAACAAGTTTGAGTTCAGTGGCAAATTTAAGACCAACAAAGTTTCATTCAAAGGTATAAGCTTTTGTGTGCACACAAACTTCTCTAGATACATTGAAATGGAAATTTCCATTCCATACATATAGGTAAAGGATGAGCAGTAAATTTTTTGTTGTTATTCAATCGCATAGTTGAGTCTGACTCTTTGTGACTCCATGGACAAAGTCATGCCAGACCCTTCTGTCTTCCACCATCCGAAGTCTGCTCAAATTCGTGTTTGTCACATCAGCAATGCTGTCCAGCCATCTCATCTTTTGCCGTCCCCTTCTTCTTTTGCCTTCTGTCTTTCCCAGCATCAGGATCTTCTCCAGTGAGTGCTCCCTTCTCATTTGGTGGCCAAAGTATTTGAGCTTCAGCTTCAGTATCTGACCTTCCAGGGAACAGTCTGGGTTGATTTCCCTTAGGACTGTCTGATTTGTTCTTCTTGCCGTACAAGGGACTCTCAAGATTCTTCTCCAGCACCACATCTCAAAAGCATCTATTCTTCTGTGCTCGGGCTTCCTTATGGTCCAGCTCTCATCGCCATACATTACTACTGGGAATACCATCACTTTGACTATACGGACTTTTGTTGGCAGGGTGATACCTCTACTTTTTATTATACTGCCCAGGTTCACCATAGCTGTCCTCCCAAGGAGCAAATGTCTTTTAATTTCATGACTACAGTCACCATCTGCAGTGATCTTGGATCCCAAAAATGTGAAGTCTGTCACTACTTCCATGTCTTCCCCTTCTATTTGCCAAGGTGTGATGGGGCCAGATGCCATGATCTTAGTTTTGTTGATGTTGAGTTTCAAGCCTACTTTTGTGTTCTTCTCTTTCACCCTCAACAACAACAACAACAATTTTTATTTGTATCCCGCCCTCCCCGCTGGAGCAGGCTCAGGGCGGCTAACAGCATAATTTCATACATTGGTCATACAAATATTAAATAAAACTTCATTGACAGTTTAATTAAAATTCTGATTAAAATTCTAAAATTAATAAAATTAATAAAATATACTAGTGCTATGATTACATTTACGATGGCGAGTTCTTTAACAGTTTCCCTCTTAATCAGTGAAGGCCAATCGGAAGAGGGTAGTCTTGCAGGCCCTGCGGAACTGTTCAAGGTCCCGCAGGGCCCGCGTTTCCTCTGGAAGTTGGTTCCATAGGCGTGGAGCCATAGTAGAGAAAGCTCGGTTGCGGGTGCTTTGCAACTTCACCTCTTTCGGCCCGGGAATGTTCAGCAGGTTTTTCCCGGCTGACCTCAGTGCTCTCTGGGGTTCATATGGGGAGAGATGGTCCCTAAGGTAGGCAGGTCCTCGGCCATATAGGGCTTTAAAGGTAATAACCAGCACTTTGTAACGAATCCGGTATACAACTGGCAGCCAGTGCAGTTCGCGCAGCCCAGGCTGTATGTGCCCCCACATTGGGAGCCCCAACAGCAATCTAGCCACCGCGTTCTGCACTAGCTGCAGCTTCCGGATTCGGTATAGAGGCAGCCAACAAGTTCTTTAGGTCCTCCTCACTTTCTGCCATTAGAGTGGTATCATCTGCATATCTGAGGTTGTTGATGTTTTTCCCAGCAATTTTAATTCCAGTTTCTGCTTCATCCAGGCCAGCATTCCGCATGATGTACTCTGCATATAAATTACATAAGCAGGGTGACAATATACATCCTAGTCGAACTCCTTTTCCTATTCTAAACCAATCAGCTGTTCCATATCCCGTTCTGACAGTTGCTTCTTGACCTTTATACAAGTTTCCCAGGAGACATGTGAGGTGGTCTGGTACTCCCATCTCTTTAAGGACTTGCCACAGTTTGTTGTGATCCACACAATCAAAGACTTTAGCATAGTCAATGAAACAGAAATAGACGTTTTTCTGATACTCCCATACTTTCTCCATAATCCAGCGAATGTTGGCAATTTGATCTCTAGTTCCTCTACCTCTCCAAAGCCCAGCTTGAACTTTTGGTAGTTCCCAATTTACATAGTGCTGAAGCCTAGCTTCTAGGATCTTTAACATGACCTTGCTGGCATGTGCAATGGTGCGATAGTTTGAACATTCCTTGGCATTACCCTTCTTTGGGACTGGAATATAAACTGACCTTTTCCAATCCTGTGGCCACTGTTGTGTTTCAAATTTGTTGACATAATGTGTGCATCACTTTAACAGCATCATCTTTTAGGACTTTGAATAGCTCAACTGGGATACCGTCATCTCCGCTCGCTTTGTTGTTAGTAATGCTTTCTAAGGCCCATTTGACTTCACACTCCAGGATGTCTGGCTCAAGGTCAATGATTTCACTGTAATGATTGTCAAGGACATTGAGATCCTTATTGTATAATTCTCCTGTGTATTCTTGCCACCTCTTCTTGATCTCTTCTGCTTCTGTTAGGTTCCTACTGTTTTTGTCCTTTATCATGGCCATCTTTGCACAAAACATACCCTTGATTTCTCCAATTTTCTTGAAGAGATCTCTCGTCCTTCCCATTCTATTATTTTCCTCTATTGCTTTGCATTGTTCCTTTAGGAAGGCCTCCTTATCTCTTCTTGCTGTTCTCTGGAAATCTGCATTCAGTTGGGTGAATCTTTCCTTTTCATCTTTGCCTTTCGCTTTCCTTCTTTCCTCAGCTATTTGTAAAGACTCATCAGATAGCCACTTTGCTTTCTTGCATTTCTTTTTCTTTGGAATGATACTGATTGCTTTCTTCTGTACAATGTCATGAACCTCCATCCATAGTTCTTCCAGCACTCTGTCTATCAACTCTAGTTCCTTAAACCTATTATTCACCTCCACTGTGTAAGGGAGGTGATTAAGGGATGAAATCAAGGTCAAACCTTAATGGCCTAATGGCTTCCCCTGTTTTCTTCAGTAAAGAGCAGTAAATTAGCATGCAGCATAATGAAAATGTTTAACAGATTCAAGAATAACAAGCTTAGTTTATATGGTTACCATTTGTTTGCGTTTAACTCCTGAGGGAAACACAGTGAAGGAAATGAATGTTTCCAAATTGGAGATGGATGGGCAGATGTATCAATTGTGGGATGCTGAGATTAATTAACTGAGACCCTGCCATTACACTCCATCCATCTCCTCTCAAGCATGGAGGTGACCTTACAGCATCTTCTTCTTTAAGTGGGGTGATTGGCTGTGCAATTATCTCCCCTGTTCCCAAACCAGAGAAATGCATTCCAATCTACCATTCCAAATTACGTTACATTCTACTATTCATTATGCTACATTACAGTCTACTATTCTAATCTATTATTCCAAATAAGAAATAAAATAAATAGGACATATGGCCCTTCTGGGGGATTGGCGAGAATACAGATGTAAGGGCTGAGTATAAAATATAAGGGCTGGATGAGGTTATCATACATAGTGAGATAAGAAATCAATAGCCCTGTTAAGTCCTAGCGATTCCATTGTTCTGAATGTTGTAATCACTCGTAATCACTTGATTTATAAGTAACTGATCTGTTTTAGCCCTCTCTTCTCTGAAGAAATTGACTCTTCAAAGGCTGCTGTAAAATTCCTATTGCTTAAGAAAAGGGACATGGTGAAATGATATTAAAAATGCTGTCTTTTAAGACAGATTTTAAAATGTAGGCTTCAAAACTACTTAACAAAGCTTAGCTCTACCATTTGTTTGTTTGTTTGTTTAATTTCACCTATTTTCCATCACAGATCTCAAGGCAGCATGCATACAGTTCCCAGGAGGTCTCCCAGTGCATAGTGCACAGGAGGTCTATGCACCATGCATTGGTGCCATTAGATGTGTAACAGTGCAATGTTCCATATTTAAAATTTTTATTAAGTTTCAGTATAAAGGGAAAAGAGTGATGCAGGGATACAGAAGCAAAAAAATGAAAAGAGTTAGGGGAGGAACAAAACAAAAGAAAAAGAAAAAGAGAAGCAGCAAATATAGCAGTTACATTTCTACCTTCCAAACCTAATACTAAATTCTTTCTACCTGCGAGTCTTAAATTTTAACCCAATGTAACCATTACATTCTACAGTCTTATTATTTTATTATATACTTTTTACTATTCTATTGCTTATGATATAAATCTAAGCTATTCATCTTTAAAACAAACAAGTGAGAAAAGCAAAGAAACTAACCACAAAACAAAACCTGCTGGTTAATTTTAACAATATTAGGGATAAGCACTAACTTTAACAATATTGACAACAGGCATAAGCAGAGAAGATGAATATAATTTCTTTATCCTTAATACTACCTTAATTGCTTCCAACAGAGAAAAAGAAAAGGGGGGGGGAATAAAAATAAAACCAAAATAAAACCTAGCAGACAATACTTTATCTATTTCAATATAAACAGATTCTAATACTAAAAAAAAATCAGGAGCAGATCTTTAAAATTTTCAAATACCTGTGTTGTCTACCGTATAAATTGATCCAAATTAATTGTTTGTCTAGGTTAAATGTTTAAGATTCATTAAACTTTTTGGAGACTATATCTCCTATTTTCATATTGCTCTAAGAAGCACAAGTTTAATAAACAGTGACAGCCTCATTTCCCATACTTATTATTTTTACCTAGGTAAGAAATCATACAATCTCTATAACCCACTCTCTATTAAATTGCTCTATTTAACTTTTAAAAAGTAGGATCCCTAGATGAAAACAGCCTCCTCTCTCACACTTATTTATTTTTGCTTATGGAAAAAAATCATACACCTCTATAACCCACTCTCTATTAAATTGCTCTATTTAGCTTTGAAAATGTACGATCCGTAGACAAAAATAACAAACAGAAGCATTCCAATTCGAAAAGTCTCACCATTTCAAAGCTGCATGCCTCTAGAAGTTTTGCTTGCTGTTTCAGAGCCATTTCAAAGCTGCACGCTAGTTTCCTTTTATTAATTCCATGTTGACCAATTATGTGGAAGAGCAACAGTATATAATCCCTTCTTTTTGAAAGCTTTCCAAGTCTTGATCTTCTTAAAGTAGTCTGCCTTTTCTCCCTTTAGCACATAGATCAGTTTTACTAAAAGTGATGAGGTCTCCACGCCATCACTTCCTCCTGTAAAAACTTTAATCGGGCTTGATTTCTGCATCCTTTTTTGTAACTGCGCACAATGTCTCAATTTTGATTTCTTTTGACTCCTTTCCCACTGGATCTTTATCCATTTCTCTCAACTCCATAGACATTACTGGGATCCTTTCACCACACCGCTCATGTAAATTTTCAGTTTCGCTGTATTTCAAAATAAAGGTTTCAACTTTGTCTTCTATCAACTCTGTCAGCAGACAGATTTCCTGCTTTAAGGAGAATATGGTAACCATAATATCTTTTTTATCAAGTGCTTCAAGTTGAATCATCATCTTCTCTATAGTATAACTCAGTCTGATAATCAAAGTTTAAAAGTAACTCAAAGTCCCAGATAGCCTCTTTCTAAATCTCCTCCAGCCGATTTCTAAATCTCCTCTTACATTGTAATCATTTCAGTCCCGATCAGGTATCAAAAGCATTTCTCTTAAAGATATATCCAACTTTTATTCAGACTGTAGTGTAATAAAATAATGTTCTCATTATAGCTTGTTTAATTGTAAGCCAAATCCATTTGAATATCTATGTTCAATCCAATTTAAGTTATTGAGAGTTCTTAAGTTTGTTGTTTATATTTTTGAAGCCTCCCTTGGGAGAAAAAAGGGGTGATATCATCCTCTTCCCTTTTTTTTTAACAGTTCCAATTGGCGTTATAGTAAAAGATTCATTAATCGGTAGTAGTAAAAAAAAAACTTACTTGCATGACAGCATATAAATTATTAAGGTAGAAATATGATGCGATAGAAACTTGTTAAAAGAAGAAAGCAGTCAGGCATTCATCTCTTGCTGCCATCATGGCAACCACAGCGGTGGAGCATCGGAGCAGACAGGAGGAACAGGGACCAGCTGCCGCTGTTTCCCTGGCTCTTGTAAGTTCTCTTGCTGTCAGAAGACGCCTCCAGGGTCACCCTCGAGATGCCACAGTTGTAGCACCCCTCCTACTGCCCAGTTTGGGGGGCCGCTGAGAGCAAGCTCTGTGGTCCCCACCGAGCTCGAGATGCCAAAATCCAGAAGTCTGTAACAGTGCAATGTTAAACAGAGTTCATCCTTTTAAGTCCATTGAAGTCAGAGTACAACTCTGCTTAGGAATGTACTGCACACATTTCTCTGTAAAACTGAAAGGTGTCAGAATGTGATTACTATACCTTGGATCCTAGAATACTTGCTATTGTTTTTCACTATGTATTAGATTTCTACAGATCCTTAAATCATCATGCCCCATCCCCAGAACAAAAGATGCTGACATAGGCAATTGGGCTCAACTAGGATTTCTTTATTAAACAGCTGATCTAAGTCTACTTAGAGCACATCCCCCCGTGGGGAAATCCTAACTTCTGGGCTGCCAGTGGCATGCTGGTTGTAATGGAGAATTCCACCATGGCTCCAAGCACACAGCAGCTGTGATCCACGCATAGCTTTTACTTGCTTGCTGTTACTCCACCAGCATCTCCCCTCACTGACAAACAAGGTACTCTATGGATTTCTAGCAATGTTTAAAAGGGGTAAATTCTCTGAGATGAGGAGGCATGTAAAGAGGAAACTGAAAGGAAAAGTAAATACAGTCGAAACACTTGGGGAAGCTTGGGAGATATTTAAAACTACAATCCTAGAGGCTCAAATAAAATATATACCACAAGTTAGGAAAGGCACAAACAGGTATTAGAGAAGGCCTGCATGGTTAACAAACAAAGTAATGGAAGCTGTAAAAGGTAAGAAGGACTTCTTTAAGCGGTGGAAAGCTAGTCCAAGTAAGGTTAATAAAAGGGAACACAGGCTGTGACAAATCAAATGCAAGACTGTGATCAGGCAGGCATAAAGGGACTATGAGGAGCATATTGCAAAAAACATAAAGACCAACAATAAAAATTCCTTCAAATATATTAGAAGCAGGAAACCAACCAGGGAGGCAGTGGGGCCCTTGGATGACCAAGAGGTAAAAGGATTACTGAAGAAGGATAGGGAAATGGCTGAGAAGCTGAATGCACTTTTTGCCTCCACTGTGGAAGATGAGAAGTGTTTGCCTGCTCCAGAACCACTAATTTTGGAAGGGGTGTTGAAAGACCTGAGTCATATTGAGGTGACAAGAGAGGAGGTCCTATAACTGATTGACGAATTAAAAACTAATAAGTCACCAAGTCCAGATGGCAAACATCCAAAAGTTCGGAAAGAACTCAAAAGTGAACTTGTGAATTTCCTGACAAAAATATGTAATCTTTAATTGAAATCTGCCTCCATTCCTGAGGACTGGAAAGTAGCAAATGTCACCCCCATCTTTAAATAGGGTTCCAGAGGAGATCCGGGAAATTACAGGCCAGTCAGTCTGACTTCAATACCAGGAAAGTTGATAGAAACCATTATTAAGGACGGGATGAGTAGGCACATTGATGAACACAAGTTATTGAGGAAGACTTAGCATGGGTTCTGTAAGGGAAGATCTTGCCTCACTAAGGACAAAGGAGACCAAATAGATGTTGTTTACCTTGACTTCCAGAAAGCTTTTGCTAAAGTTCCTCATCAAAGGCTCCTTAGAAACTTGAGAGTCATGGAGTAAAAGGACAGGTCCTCTTGTGGATCAAAAACTGGCTAATTAATAGGAAGCAGAGAGTGAGTATAAATGGGCAGTCTTCGCAGTGGAGGATGGTAAGCAGTGTGGTGCCGCAGGGCTCAGTACTGGGTCCCATGCTCTTTAACTTGTTCATTAATGATTTGGAGTTGAGAGTAAATGGCCAAGTTTGCAGATGACACTAAATTGTTCAGGGTGGTGAGAACCAGAGAGGATTGTGAGGCACTCCAAAGGGATCTGTTGAGGCTGGGTGAGTGAGCGTCAATGTGGCAGATGCAGTTCAATGTGGCCAAGTGCAAAGTAATGCACATTGGGGCCAAGAATCCCAGCTACAAATACAAGTTGATGGGTTGTGAACTGGCAGAGACTGACCAAGAGAGAGATCTTGGGGTCATGGTAGATAACTCACTGAAAAAGGCCAAGACAGTGTGTGTGATTGCAATAAAAAAGGCGAACGCCATGCTGGGAATTATTAGGAATGGAATTGAAAACAAATCAGCCAGTATCATAATGCCCCTGTATAAACCGATGGTGCGGTCTCATTTGGAACATTGTGTACAATTCTGGTCACTGCACCTCAAAAAGGATATTATAGCATTGGAAAACATCCAGAAAAGGGTAACTAGAACGATTAAGGGTTTGGAACACTTTTCCTATGAAGAAAGGTTAAAATTCTTGGGGCTCTTTAGCTGCGGGGTGACATGATAGAGGTTTACAAGATTATGCATGGGATGGAGAAAGTAGAGAAAGAAGTACTTTTCTCCCTTTATCACAACACAAGAACTCATGGGCATTCAATGAAATTGCTGAGCAGCCAGGTTAAAACAGATACTTCTTCACCCAAAGGGTGATTAACATGTGGGATTCACTGCCACAGGAGGTGGTGGCAGCAACGAGCATAGCCAGTTTCAAGAGGGGATTGGATAAAAATATGGAGCAGATGTCCATCAGTGGCTATTAGCCACAGTGTATTATTGGAACTGTCTGGGGCAGTGATGCTCTGTATTGCCCCCCCCTCCCAAGTCAGAATAATGAGGCGAACACTTTGTATTGGGTAATAAAAGAGGGCAACTTTATTGAACAATTATGGCATGGGGCAACCTAAACTGCTGGACAGGCCAAGGGAAACCCCTGACCCTTCCCTGTCTGGCAAGGGCGAGCCACCCAGCCCCCAGCAGTAGCCAGTTTGTACTGGCTAATGCCAGGCTAGCTAAGGCCAGGTTTACCCTCCACTACCCAGGCCCCGCCACCTGGGGCAGCCCTAACAGAGGAGGGAACCCAATAGCAAGCATCACAGCAGAGAGCCGTACAGCCCAGCTGCTGTTCCATCCCGCCACTTCCCCTGAAACAGGGAAAAACCAAGGGTGCTCACTGGCGACCTAATTAGCCCAAAGCACACTCCAGCCACCACCAATGCCAAGCCTCCACTTAGGCACTTGCGCCCACCGGTTGGCCCAGAGCCAACTGAAGTCCCAGCCGTAGTTCGTGCAAAAAGGCCCTGTTGCCCTTCACGGACAGGTGGACCCCGTCCTGCCGATATAGGTCCGCCAACTCCAACCTTATAGCAGGATGTGGCAAGTAAACGCCCAAACCACTGTACAATGCCTTCCGGATCGCCCTGTTGGCTTTGCGTCTGGCCCTTTCAATCCTCGCCAGATCCCAGGCTGCCCTCCACACCCTACGAGGAAGGATGGCAGACCACAAAATCAGCACCCCGGGCCACCTGCTCCATATGATCTGAAGATTCTCAATGGCCTGCAGTGAAAGAACCCTCCCTTTCAGCAAGCCGAGATCGTTGCCACCAAGGTGGACCACCAAAACATGTGGCGGAGGACCCATCCTCCCTTGGAAGAGAAGGAGTCCAGTCTAACGCCCCTGCCACTCAACCACAGCCCACTCACTGAGCCCCAGCTGTGATCCAATTGGCGTTCGCCGAGCTTGGTGGGCCACCCAAAACACCATGCTGTGGCCAGTGATCAGAATCCTTTGCCTCTCATGCCGCACCACAGCACCTAGAAGATAGAAATGGAATAAAGTGAATGGCCCAAATGAGGGGAACCATTTAACAATAACCTGAACCCTATTTGCCGTCCAATGAGCGAACATAACCTTTGTAAGCAGCAGACCGCCAACGGCCGACCCACTGAATAGCTGGTCCCGGATAACCCATAGCTGCAGCCGTAGATGCGGCTCCTATACGGAATGAGTGGGTTCCAAATTTGACCCCACCAAGCCCAAGCTTCTCCAAGGCTCTCATGGTGACAGTCCAGAATTGAAATTTGGTTAAAGGGGACCGGTCTGCATGGCAGAATAAGGAACCTTCGTCCTCACCCTGTGTAGCAATATACTTCTTTAATGCGAGCACTGGGCAAATTTCCTGCTCGTGACACGAACCCAAGATTATCACCACACCCTTCTGTTTCTGATCGGTTTTTGATCTCCGTACACTAAGAGATACCTGGTCACCCACAAATTTTATATCGCCCGAATGTAAGGCACAACCAGAACAATCATGGCGTGAGCTTGCCACTAGCTCGCTAACTCTGAAGGCCCCAAAGAAGGCCGTCAATGCCACTGCATGAAACAATACCTCCTTGAATGTAGAGGTACATACTTTGGTCCACACTGCATGCAATCCTTTTAAAACTGCTGGGGAAAGAGGTTACCTAGTGTCAGGTCAAGGACCTTGTTCACGGCCCACCCCTCTAACATCTTGCGCAGCTTGAAATCACCTGTGGCATCCAAAAATCCTCGGATTTTACTATTAAATGCCAAGGCCACCATATTTGCCCTAATGGACTTAACCACAAGTCCCTTACCTTTCAAGTGGACTCAGAACATAAGATGCGAAGCTGGGATAGACCAAAGTGTACGCAACCCTACCCGTTCCCTAAAAGTTTGAAACTGCAGGACAGAGTGGTTATAGGCCTTCCTGGTACTGGGCACCAGAGCTAACTGCATTGCCCGGTCAGCCTCAACTCTCCAAGCTGCCACATGTCCAGGGGCATCTGTGCCGACCAAAGGTCGGCTTCTGATGCAAGCTGCTGGAATCGCTCCATCTGCCGGCGAGACAGAGCGTCTGCCACACCATTGCAAACTCCTGGCACATGCTTTGCAAGAAATAAAATATTCTGACACAAACAATGTAACGTGAATGCCCTGACCAATCTCATCACCGGGGCCGATTTGGAAGTAAGTGTGTTAATAACATGAACCACTGCCTGGTTGTCACACCAAAAATGCACAACATGATTGGCCAGGTCAGCCCCCCCAGAGCTGAACTGCTACCACTATTGGAAAAAACTCCAAAAATGTCAAATTACGGCATAGCTCACTGTTCAACCACTCACTAGGACAACTTTCTGCGCACCAGTATCTGTGGAAGTAAACCCCAAAAGCAATGGATCCTGCCACATCAGAAGTGATCTGTAGATCAGCCTCAATCCTCATATCATCGCGCCAAAAGGAGACACCATTAAAGGATGACAGAAACTGCTCCCACACCTCCAAATCTTGCCACATTCCACTGCTAAGCCTGATCCAGTGATGAAGAAGTCATAAAGCCCCCATGGCATCACAAAACCACCTCAGAAAGGCCCTACCCGGGGCCACCACTTTGCATGCAAAGTTAAGATGGTCCACAATCTGCTGAAGCTCCAGTAGAGAGCTCTTCTGCCTACCTTTCAATGCAACCAATTTCAGCCTCAGGCCCTGAACCTTCTCCGCGGGCAGCCATGAAGCTTGCCGCACGGTGTCCAACTCGATACCCAAAAAGGTCAACATCAATGAAGGGCCCTCCATTTTTTCATGGGCCAGTGGGACCCCAAGGTCCCGGCCAGCCCCAAAAATGAATGGAGCAGCCGGGCACACTGGCCCAACCCTCCCAGACCCATAAACAAAAAATCATCAAGGTAATGGACTGAGTTGGCTGAGTTTGTCCTTCTTCATAGGGCCCATTCCAAAAAGGTCCTAAAACGCTCAAACGCCACACAGGATATGGAGCAACCCATGGGTAATACCCTATCCATGTAATATTTGCCCTTGAACATAAAACCCAGCAGATCAAAGTCGTTGGGGTGCACCGGGAAAAGGCGAAATGCCGACTTAATGTCGCATTTCTCCATTTCCACCCCCACCCTTCAGCTCCGAACTACTTTGACTGCCTGGTCAAAGGAGGTATACAGAACTGAACAGAGGTAGTCAAGAATGGCAACATTCACCGACCCCCCTTTTGGATAAGACAAGTGGTGAATGAGATGAAATTCCCCCGCCGCCTTCTTTGGCACCATGCCTAAAGGAGATACCCGGAGATTCGGGACAGGAGGACAGTCAAAAGGGCCTAGCACCCGACCCTCCTCACACTCCTTCGCTATCTTGTCCCTCACCAATAGTTCCATCCCTTGAACTTAACGTAAATTCCGTGAGGTAAAGGGGCCCTGAAATGGAATATTTAACCCAAAAACAAAGCCCTCCCACAAATTCTTCCTGTCATCGACCCTAGGGTACTCTGACAAAAGGTTCTTAAGTACCCTCAGCCTGTTGGGGCTGGGACCCTTTTCCCGATGCGTGGGTATTCCCACCGACCCCCGGATGCTTGCTTCCAGTTCTAGGTTTGGATTTGTTGCATGCAGAGAAGGCATGTGAACCCCCACACAGCGGACACTCATGTTTGTACTTGCACATTTTGCTATTGCACACGCCCTGTGACGTGTACTCCCAACACAATAGCCGGGGTTGAACCGGCTGCCCTGCTGCTGTGTGGGGACCAACTACACTCGCCTGCTTACTCACAAGATGGCCACTATCCGACCTGTCTCCACTGTTAGGCTTTGCTGGAGACATCAGCTGCAGCCACAGCTGCTGGTTGATCTGGTCCCAGGGTATTGCCGGGTTCAGGGCTGCCCTCATACGGAACTCCTTGTCATATACTGCAACCAAGCAGCACCCGAAAAGTCCGTATAAGCCTTATATATGATGTCACAATATTGGAATAGCAGTGCCGCTCGTAAAGGCTGAGCACGCGCTATCACTCCTACATAAATCAGAAACCCGGGCAACCAGTTAGCCCAATTCCTTTCCACCTTCCTCCGCTTCAATTTCTCCTTGTCCTTATCCTCTAATTCGTCCTTGTCCTTCTTCTCAAGCTCCCTATAAAGAAGGCTAAAAACATCAACATATTCACCCCATAAAATCTTTTCCCTGGTGGCCACCGTCAAATGGTTCCCCAGGGGCACAGCGGTGTCTCCAAATGGACGACACTGAAAGGGGACTGCCCCATAGGGAGTAGGAGCCAAACCCCATCCTCCCCATTGCAATGCAGGCCATCTGGCCGGCCACTGGCTATAGAGGTGTTGACCCCAAGGCAAAGACCCAGACGACATCTGCTGCATCTGGGCCCCTTGCAAAGTGGATCATGTAGCAGCTGTTGAGGAGACCTAAGTAGGCCCCCATGGGAAATGCTGACCTTGAGCCAACGGGGCCCAAGCCCTTGGAACACCGGGTTGGCTAGGTAACCCCCCACACACACACACCACCAAGTCCGAACATAGCTGTGGAGCCAGCCAGACCTGGCATGTACGGGGATCCCCAACCCCCCCAGGGCCACCCACTACTGGTCCCTGAACTATTGTGCTTACCCTCTGGGTCCTCCGCATTAACTGCAACCACCACCAGAGCCAGGACCCCCATTCGCCCAGGGTAACTTGCAGCGTCTGGAGTGTTGCCCTCTCCATCAGACTCGGAGTTGTTCTCTTCCATTGGGGCCCAGCTCGGACCTCCCGAATTGTTCGCCTGAGCAGCTCTACCCTGCAAAGCAGAAAGATGAGCCAGCACCTCCTGTTCAAAGGCCTTAGTAGATGCCCTTGCTGCCTTATGGCCTTTTACCAGTCCAATTGTCCCCGGGTCCAGACCCTGCTGTCGCTCCAATGCCCCAACCTGCTCAATAATAGCCCACCTGGTAAGCGCCTCCTCCTCCTCCCCAGGCCCGGGATTCACTGTGCTCTTCCTAGCAGTGCCTTTAAGGGGCTGCTTGCCTTTTGCTATGCCCTGGCCCTTTTTGGGAGCCATGGCAAAGCCCCAACCCTTGACGCAAAAAAGGGGGGGGATGGAGGGGTATAAGTTGACTAGACCTGAGACTTGGCCCTGCCCCGAGAGCGCTTCGAACTGTGCCAGTTGGGGTGTGGCTGGGACTAATAAAGCCACCAGCCCCACCCCCTCTCTGAGCCCCGGATGGCCAGGAAGGTCCGTTTGCCTCCCCTCCTTCCGAGGAGGCAAACACGGTCCCTGCCCTATGCTGCCGATAGGCGGCACAGTCAGGAAAGGGCCGCATTCTTGGTGCTGGGGGGGGGGACAAAGTGGAAGGGCTTCTAGACCGACTTGTAAACCTCCTGATGGCACTTTTTTTTTTTGTCACCGTGTGACACAGAGTGTTGGACTGGATTGGCCAATGGCCTGATCCAACATGGCTTCTCTTATGTTCTTATGTTCCCTCTGAGCTAGCTCACACTAACTCAGCTAGCTCACACTAACTCAATTTTTTAGCCTCTGGCTCACAGATTTTTGTCTTAGCTGATGAAAAATGGCCCCAGAGCAAGCTAATTTATGCAGTAGCTCATAACTTTAATGCCAGAAGCTCACAAAGTAGAATTTTTGCTCACAAGACTCCACAGCTTAGAGGTATTGGATTGCTATGGTTGCCAGCTCTACTAGTAAAAAATTTTGGACCTAAATATATAAATAATTAAAGTGTAGCAACTTTTATATATTATTCTAGTGGAAGGATAGAAGCTTATAAAATGTGCAGCCATGCCATATCCAGGAGGAGCTTGCTGTATCTCTGGACAAGGTTTGCTTTGTTTGTAAGGCTTTATTTTCTAGAGGACTGAAAAAGCATGAGTCTTCAAGAGATGTGGCTGAGCCCAAAGATATTTTTCTGCTGGCACAACTCTCTGACACCAGTGGAAGGATTTTTTATAAATTCCTTTCTACTGCTACAGCTAGAGTTGCCAGGTCCCTCCTGGCCACCAGTGTGGGGTGGGGTGGGGTAGGCTTGCCAGTTTCATTTTGGGAAACTCCTGGAGATTTGGGGGTGGAGCCTGGGAGACAAGGACCTCAGTGGGGTATTATGCCCTAGAATCCACCCTCCAAAGCATCCATTTTCTTCAGAGCAACTGATCTGTGTAGTCTGGAGATAAACCATAATTATAGGGGATCCTGAGGTCCTACTTGGAACTAGCTTCCCGAGATATAATACAGTTAGCTCTGCAAAATGCTGGGGCCACAGGGGAGGCAAAGTAGGTGTCTACAGTGAGCAGGGGATTGACAAATATCACTCCCTATTCTGTTTGCAGGGAACAATCTTTAGATTCAACCCATAATTTTAAAAACAGCAACCTGCTCCAGATTGTGCAGAACAAAATTAAAATTAAAAGGAACCTGCTATTTTTGCCTATTTGAAAGCAAAATTATGTACTCATTCAGTGGGTTCAAATAACAGTCAGAAAGATCCTCTATTCAAATGAATACAGAATCTCCCCATAAACTGTAGCCCAGTACAGATGACCCCCCCCCATACATGTTGACCTATCATGTGGGAAAGGGTAATGGGCATGAGTGTGCTGGCTAGGGTGAGTGGCTGGTGATCTCCTGGGATTACAACTGATCTCCAGGTGACAAAATTCACAAAGTCCAGTTTACCTGGAGAAAATGGCAAGTTTGGAAGGTTGAATTTATGGCAGTGTATCCCACTGAAGTCCCCCTTCTCCAAGCTCTGACCTTCTCAGGCTCCATCCCCAAAACAGGTATTTTTCAGCTAGGAGTTGGCAACCATTGTGCTGGCCCTGCTCCCTGCCTTACATGACTGCCTCGTCTTCTGCAGAGTGTGTGAACATAAAAGGCAAGTGGCCATGCATACACCCCTTCTATGATTAGCAAATGCTACTATGTGAGCTACTGTGATCATGGATCAGGTATGTGTGTGTGGCTCTATGTGATCACACTCTGCAGAAAACCAGGCAATAGTACAGGGGCAGAGTGCATGGCCAGCACATTAATGCCCACTCTTTCTCCTTGCACAGTGAGTCAATGCAGAAGGAAGGTATAATTAGGAAGGAACAGTTGAAGCAATCTACCACAAAGCTACAAATTGGGTAAAAGGCAGATTAACTGTCCATCAAAAAACTGGTTCCTTGTCTGTGACTGGCAAATAGGCCATAAGATAAACCAGAAAGTGATCAACCATCCCAATCCAAACTTTATCTCAATGTAGAAGTCAAATCAATATACGTAGAAATATAGAGGTAACTACTCTTAGAATAAGGTCTATCTGCCTGTCTATGTATCTCAGGGAGGACAGCAGGTCTCCTGCTATGTTGGGAAACATCCTGCTCCTGACTTCCTCTACCTGTTGCCATTCAGCTGGGCAACAGGAGTGAAATACTGAGTGAAACTGAGGGACGGGGGCAGACAGTGTTACTCAGTTCATAATTTCAAGTGTGTAGCATTCACCCAAAACTCTGTGGCTAAACTATAGAGTTTTGGGTGAATACTAGAGTTGCTGCAACAGATGGGCAAAGGTCCTACTCTTTCTGGAAAAAAGAGGGGGGGGGGCTAATCCCTTTTAGTCCTGTTTGGTGTGTGAGCAGAGTAGCTAGCAGCCAATTAGGATCTATGGAAGGGCTGCAGGAGCCAGATGGGAAAGGGAGTGAGAGGGGAAAAGAAGACTTAGTTTTTAGATAGATGGGCAGGAATGGGCACAAACCTGGAAAATGGGGTTTGGTTCATGGTGCACCCACAAACCAAACATGGACCATTCTGGACAAAAACCCCATTCAATATGAACCAAGCCAGTTTGGTAAGTTCATGACATAGTAAAATGCCACCCGCTGGCATGCTAGACACACCAAACCCACAGTACATCTCCAACTGACTCTCCTCTACCTGCCCTCCAAGTTTGGTGAGGATTGGATTTACGGGGTCTAATTTATGCCCTCCCCCCAAGAAGGTGCTCCCTGGAAATTACTTTCTGGGGAAATGAGGTTCAGGAGTGTATTGAACAGTCCCCTTGGCATGCTAGAGAAACCAAACTCACAGTGCATCTTCAGCTGACTCTCTTCTATCTGGCCTCCAAATTCAGTGAGGATTGGATTTACAGGGTCTGAGTAAAGGTAAAAATCTAGTTAATTTTTATCCCACCCTTTCACCAAGGAGCTCAGGGCAATGTAGTTCTCCTGTTCTCCATCTTAGAGCCAGTTTGGTGTAGTTGTTAAGTGCGTGGACTCTTTTCTGGGGGAGTCGGGTTTGATTCCCCACTCCTCCGCTTGCACCTGCTGGAATGGCCTTGGGTCAGCCATAGCTATTGCAGAACTGTCCTTGAAAGGGCAGCTTCTGTGAGCACTCTCTCAGCCCCACCCACCCCACAGGGTGTCTGTTTTTGGAGGGGAGGGAAGGTAAAGAAGATGGTAAGCCTCTCTGAGACTCTGAGACTCAGACTATAGGATGGGGGTAAAAATCCGATTTCTTCTTCTTATCCTCACAACAGTCCTGTAGGATAAATTGGACTGAGAGACTGTGGCTGATTTAAGGTCACCCAGTGAGTTTCATGGCAGAGCAGGGAAGTTTGCTAGTAAGACACTTACTATTATTATTATTAGGTATTATTTTTGTGTTCTTCATAAGTGAATAAGGAAAAGGGGTGTTGGAGAAACAGCCACAGAACTGGAAGGCAGTCTAAAATTTCATGGAGACATTGCTGAGATTAGCACTATCCTTGAAAAGAACTGATTTAACAGCTGTTCCAGCTGAAATGGTCTTTACTCCTTCAGGCCTGTCAAATTAGTAGGGTGGCACACCCTTACAAAAATCAATGTACAAATGAAAATATTGGAAACTCAAATGCAAATACTACCAGCTGTGTGCAACCCCAGTAAGTTATATGTAATTGTCATTCTAGTCACCAGAGCAGCAGTTCCTGTTTGTGGTTTCCCCATGACTTCTTGTATTTTTCCCCCTCACCAGTATTGTAACAATCCCTTGAAATTGAAGCCGAGCACGATCAGGCAAACCCTTTCTTCATTTTCCATACAGGCCTGGCCTTAGAACACAGCACTCTCCCTTCTGGCTTCTATGATGTTTTCTCCCCATGGGATGAAGGCAGCACAAAGCAAGGCTCAATGTCTCTCTGCAGCTGTCTGTGCTATACATCTGCAGAGAATACACAAATAAGAGCAGAACTGCAATCAAGACATTGGGCCTTAAGGCCTACCCAGAGAAAGGGAAGGTCGAAGAAGAAAGCAAGAGAAGGTATTATTTTTGTGTTCTTCATACTTTGGCAGTTCCTCACATTTCATCCATTAAAGTCATTTGCCTCACTGTTCAATTAAAGTTTTTTTGGGGGGAGGGGGGAGGAGCGAGATTATGTTGCCATAGCAATCCATCTTCGTTCCCTTACAGACACATACCTTAAAACCTGTTGTGGTTCTGCACTGTTTTTATCTTTCATTTCCATATGAAAGGGAGGTTCCCCAGGCCTCCAGGCACTGCTTGCTCCTAACAATACAATAATGGGCTTATTGCTTTTAGAGTTGGCCCTTGCAGATGAACAATGCTTAGGAGAAAACTACAGAGGGGAAAGCAGCCCTTATGAAATGTAGTTTTTATTTTTACTGTACCTCTGCATGTCCCCCCTCCTAAGGGAAGCATGAAAATTTGGTATTTAAAAAAAAAACATCTTGAATCCAGCACCAGTATGAATTTTTGGGGGTCCAAAATAAAAATACAATTTTTTAAAGCCAGCCTGACCCTGGGGCTGGCTTGGCTGCTTTTGCAGCATGGCAGGAAATGCTAGCACCAGGATCTGCAGACCACCAGGCTGGGAGGGCTCCTCCTGTGGTGCAGGAGAAGCTTGCCCTAGAATCTGCCTACGGTGAGGAGGCAAGAGAGGATCAGCTGGGACAGCGGGAACTGAGAGCTCTACACTGCCTCAGCTGGGGCTGGCTCCTCTCACAGCTTGGATTAAACTCAGCTGCAAGAGGAGCCAGCCCCAGCTGAGTCAGAGCAGAGCTCTTCGCTCCCACTGCCATGTCCAGTCCTAGTCTGGCTCCTCTTGCAGCTCAGTTTAAACCAGCCATTTGGCATAGCTAAATATACCCAAATAAAAGCCGGGGGGGGGGGGGACAGCTTTTGGGGGGCGGGGGGCGCTCAGCTATACCAGTAGTTGATCAGATTCTCTGATCTGTAGCCAGCTTAATTAATACCCCCAAATACCAGCAAGCGGGGGGGGGGGGGGTTGTAGAAAAATAGGTGGTGGAGCTCCTCCAGGGATTGTTATGCAGTTGCAATACTATTCAATGGACAAGGAGGCAGAACTCTCAGAAAGGTTCAGGAGCTGTGCTTCTGTGAGCTCCCACTGAATCTGAGACCTGCCAATGAGGTATTCTTCAAGGTTTTTTTCCAGCTTGGTTTATGCTGAATGCACATCCCTAATGGTTGCTGAATGCTGAGAGAAGTATTTTCTTCCCTGATGAAGAATTTGGAAGGAGGAGATGTAGCTTATTATTATTCTCTGCACGACCATAGCACCAGCTAATATTCGGGTAGGGAAGGACAATAGAGCTAATATTTTGTACAAATCCACAGGAAAAGGCTCCAAAGGGGCTCTTAAAAATGCCACCTCAGTTCAAACCAAAGTGTGCTCTTGGACTGATGGATACATAGAGTAATGTCTGCACTTTAAAGCAACTGTGTGACCATTCTGATTTTTAAAAAAATCATCTCAGTGTGCAAGTCTTGCATAAGGTCAACTGGTTATAAGTCCCTGACTCAGGGCTAAACTACACCATATGTTTGTTTATGAGTTGGCTCCAGGTTCACTGCTTTGATCAGAGTTGCACATCAGTTCCAAAAACATGACTTTAAAAGCCTGAGAAGCTGTTTTTGCTGACAATGGGCAAGATAGGTAGAGGAGGGGGCTCCTGCTTTCCCTCCAACCTTTCCCCTGAGTTAAAAGATCCCTAAGAGTAAGTTATTTGTATAATTTTGGAGACATATGCAGCCAGAAAGTTATGAAATAATTTACAGTGTCTGATTCAGTATAAACCAGATTGAACTAAGGCTACAATCCTATGCATATTTATATAGGAATTTGAGCCACTGATCATAGGGCAATTCTAAATAAAACTGCAAAGAATTGCACTATATTTCTGTTCTTCAACTAATATCCAAACTTAAATATGCAATATGTTGTTGAAGGTTTTTACAGCCAGAGTCCATTGATTGTTGTGGATTTTCCAGACTGTGTGGCCGTGGTCTTGGCATTTTGACTCTCTGGGTCAAAATATGAAATCTTTGTAGTGTTTCTTGGATACATTTATCATGTGAGCTGGTCCCTTACTAAGCAGTAATAAAGTACTTTTGCTCTCCCTTTTTCTGTGGGAAGATGAAGAGGTGGTAGGGACAATAAGCAGAAGGGCTAACAGAAGTGTTATTTGAAATATGGTCTGAGAATGATGAATGATGTCCAGGAACTGAGAAAACTGGAGCTTACTCTGAATGTTTGATATTTTTAACAAATACGATAAAAATGTGGTTGACATATGAAGTCATCTTCCCTTCATAAGATTAAAATCTCAGATTCAGGCTGGGCTAATCTGCCATATCCACTATCACATTAACATTTCATCTTTACACTGAACAAAGTGAACCTATATTCAGTTGTTAGATCCTTTGTTGCAGTCATGTTGGAATTCAGCACCATGGTCTCTAAGAACGGAAAGCATAGGTTCATTTTGTTCAGTGTTACAATGCAGAGGTTTCAAATTCATTTGTTATGAGGACTGGATCTGACATAAATGAGACCTTGTCAGCCCAGACCATGTGTGTCATAAAATGTAATGCCAGGTAGCAAAGATGTAAACCTTATAAAGAATTTGCTTCACCAAATGTGCAATCCTGGCATAGGTGGAATTCCTCACTACCACTACCCCTGCCTCTCACACAGCTGATGGTGCGACTTGATGCTGCACAAGAAGTCTTGAGGAAGGACCACCTCTCAAGGGGAGCAGTGTATGAACATAAATCACTTCAATCCATAAACATTTGGTTGGGCAGGAAACAGTACAGTCTTTATTATGCAAGACAGTTTGTATCACTAATCATTATAAATAGAAAACTCTGATTTTGACTGGTCTAGTGGGGCTGGAGTGCCCACCAAGCTGTCATGGAGTAACTTTGGGGAGCTGCTGTCAGAAGTTTTGTTATGTCTGCTTTTCTATTCTTCTGAATCTGCCTTTAGAGAGCTGTGGGTGGTCCAGTTAACCTGACAGGTGTTTCTTTTCCTCTGCCTAGTAGAAGAATTTGCTGTGGCTTGTTTCAGCCCTGAGGAGGAGCTGTGAAGTTGTGGGCACTCTTCTCTTGCTTGTCTGGTGGGGTTGAAGTGTCCATCAAGCTATTGTCATGGGGTAACTATTTTATTTTAGTAAATTTAGTATTTTAGTAAATTTCTATTCCACCCATTCCCCGTAGGACTCAAAGCGGAGTACAACATATAATAAAACAATAAAATACAATAAAACATTTTAAAACAGACAACTCAACAGCACTCAGATTACCATGACATCACATATTGCCCAGTCTAGCCATCTCACATCATGATATCTCATAGGGATGGCAGTTTTTATTCCAGTTCCTAGCACAGATGACAGTGTTGGCTGGGGAGGCCAACCAGATCAAGAATAGTCGCCCGCGACTTTTGGGGTTGGATCATGGAGAGTTGAGCCACTTCTCACAAGGGGAGCAGACCGGAGCCTTTGTTCTGGGCAGAGAAGGTGAACCCAACGCCTGCTGCCTACTTTTCCCAGTGAAGTGAAAAGGCTAAGACATGCATGGGAGAATTCTGAGGGGATTTTCTTTGGCTGACAAGGAGTCCCAGTGGGGTTCCTTTTAGGCTTTGAAGAGTCCCCATCGAAGAATCGCATGCCAGCATCTACAAAGGGTCTCCGTGGTCATTAAATTGACTTAAACTCATCAAGATTTAAGCCTTCTTTGGACAGTTTTAATTTCTAAATAATCATAATTGGAAAGAACGGTGTTAAGAAGGTTAAATTTGTCTGCAAGGTAAGGAGATCTTTATCTTTCACTCGGGACTAAAATCAACTTTATATGAGATAAAGATTGAAATTTGGACTTAGTTATAAAATTCCAAAGCCATAAACAAGAGAAGGGGGTAATTTTGAGACTTTTGGGCAAAGTTAAAGGTTGAAAAACAACTTATGTTTGGAATACTTGCGGTTTCTATAAAAAAAAAACCCCGTCGTCACTGAGTTGCTGAGCTGGAAAACTTCACAGGAAGTGACACAGAAATTGTAACGCGAGATCTTTCAACCATTGAGAATGGGACTTCGTGGCAAGAAAAGCAGGAAGAGGCCATTGGAAGAATGGAATCTAAAGACCTCCTGGCCTTCTCTAGGACTGGAAAATCATAAAAAAATTGTGGCGGCCATTGAAGGAAGGTCAAAATAATTTTAAAAATCGAAAGGAAAAAAACGGGACTTTAAAAGTTATTGGAGTTGGCAGATATCATCACTTCAGAGTGAAATATATTGGAACATTTAAGTGGTGTCAATTTGGGTGGCCTCTTGGAGAAGAAGAGAATTTTAAACAGATTAGAAAAATCACGGGCGCCATTTTGTCTTTTTTAAAGACTTTAAAAATTAATATCTTGGGCTAGGAAGCCCTGAGAACGGCGATTTTGGGAGCATTGGAAAGGGCATCTCCCAAACTTTAAGATCCAGTGGTTTATTTTTAATTTGGAGAGGTCAACCCAAAAGCTTATTTTGGCAGTGAGGGGAGAGGAATGTCTGAGCAGAAGCTGCCAAAACAGACACATGCAAGGACCGCTTCACTTGAGAAGAGGAAAATGCCTAAAATACATGAACAACTAGATGCCATGGAGGCAAGACTGATTAAAGTGATGAAGGAGTTAATAACGGAGAATAAAAAGCAAGTAGTCAAAGAACTAGAGGTGGTGAAGTCAGAAATAAAAAAGGAAACTGAAGATCTCAGAAAGGACTCACAAACAATGCTAAATAAAGTACATGTAGTTGGAAACAAGGTGAAAGATCAAGATTCCATGATTAATAAATTGCAGAAGAAAGCAGCTCTGCAAGATTGTAAGTTAATGAAAAACCAGATTCGTTTGAGAGGAGTACCTGAAGATGAAGGATCTGATTTAAGGACATATATAATAAGACCTATTGCTGAGTTTGTGGAGATAGATGCCGATGAATCTAGTTACCTGTATGATTATATATATAGGGTTAATTCCCTGTAATGCCAAGAAAAACAAATTACCAAGAGATGTGGTAGTTAAATTCATCACAAGAGACATGATGGGAAAGATCTTAAAAAAGCAGTTTGAAAAAACATTGGAAATTGAGGGAAGTCGAGTGAGAATTATGAAAGAGTTGCCAAGAAAAGTCATAAGTGATAGAAGACTATACAAAAAGTTAACTGACAAGTTGTGGGATATGGAAGTGAGATACAGATGGATGCTGCCAGAAGGTCTAAGTTTCGAGCATGGAGGGAAAAGGATTACAATTACAAATGTACTGGAACTGAGGAAGTTTTTTGAAGAAAATAGGGGATTTGAGGATACAGAATAAAGAGAAGAACCGTTATGGATTACAAATTAATATCTTGGAACATAAATGGACTAAATTCACCACAAAAAAGAAAAGCTACATTTCAATGGATCAAGAAACAATAATGCAACATAATTTGCTTACAAGAAGTACATATCAAACAATTGGATTACAAATTTTTATGGAATAAACAATTGGGCAAAGAATTTTTCTCCTTGGCTAAGGAGAAAAAAAGGGGTGTGATTTTTTATGTTAAACAAGAATTAGATCCAAAATTGATTTTTAAGGACAATGATGGCAGATAACTAGCTGTGGAAGTGATGATCAATGACAAAAAGACGTTGTTGGGATTGTATGCCCCAAATGGGGCAAAAGACTCTTTTAAAAAAGATATTTCACAACAATTAGACCAAGGGACCTACGAACAAATAATGATAATGGGAGACTTTAATTGAACAATTATAAATGATTTGGATAGATCAGGAAAAAGAAATAAGGAGGGGAAATTACCAAAGTCATTTTTTGATTTAGTAAAAGAAAGTTTGGAAGATATATGGAGGAAATTTAATCCTAAGGTACATGACTATACTTTTTTTTCAGCAAGGCATAACTTTCTCAAGAATTGATATGTTATGGACTACAAAGGATCTTGGACTTATGACGAGAAAAATAGAGATTCTTCCTAAAGTTGGGGCAGATCACAATCCATTGAGGTGGTCGGCAAAACATGTGAAAAAGACTAGGAGATGGAGAATAAATGAAGACTTGCTACAGAAAACAGAGATAGTGGTGTCTCTTGAAAAAGAAACAAAAGCTTTCTTTCAAACAAATGAAAATGAGGACATTCAATTTCAAACTGTGCGGGATGCACATAAAGCTGTAATTAGAGGTACTTTAATGACAATGAACAATAAAGATAAAAGAAAAAAAGAAAAAAATGCTGGACATTCAAAAAGAGATTGGAAAAAAAGAAAAGGAACTCAAAAAAAAAGAAAAGGAACTCAAAAAAAGACCGGGGAAAAAAGAAAACAATAAAAGAAATTACTATATTGCAGAACCAATTGAGACATTTGTTAAATAAAGAGGTAGAATGGAATCTTAAGAGATTGCAACAGAAATCTTTTGAAGGAGCAAATAAACCTGGAAAATACCTGGCTTGGCAAATGAAAAAAAAAGGGAAAATAAATTTGTTACTAAAATTGTATTGGGTGGTAAAGGTTGACCAAGCAGGAATTAAAAGGGAATTTCATAAATTCTATGCTAAGTTATTTCAAGGTCAAAAGGTGGAGAAAAGGTGGAGAAAAGAAAAATAGATGCGTTTTTAAATTCAAGTAAGTCCCTTAACAGAAAATATGGAAAAGGTCTTAAATGAACCAATTGGAAAAACTGAAGTTGAAGCAGCAATAAATTCAATGAAAATGGGAAAAGCACCAGGCCCAGATGGTTTTACAGCCAAATTTTATAAAGTCCTCGCAGAAGTGTTAGTACCAAAACTTCAAAAATTGATGAACATTATAAGGATTGATGGGAAAATACCAAATACATGGAAGGAAGCAATAATTTTGTTGATGCCAAAAGAAGATAGACACTACAAATGTAAAAAATTACTGACCAATTTCATTACTTAATAATGATTACAAAATATATGATAGGATACTACCAGAACGACTCAAGCAGCATTTGAATAATTTTATTAAAGAGGAACAAGCAGGATTTCTCCCCAGGAGACAAATTAGAGATAACATTAGGACTATCATAGATATTGTTGAAGATGCAGAGAAGGCCTTCGACAGTGTGAATTGGGACTTTATGTTTGCAGTGATGGAGAAATTAGGACTTGGAGAAGCTTTTATACAAATGGTTAAGGCGATATATACTGAGCAACAAGCAAGACTCTGTATAAATGCGGATGGAGAAAATGATAATCAGCAAAGGTACAAGTCAAGGTTGCCCCCTGTCTCCATTGATATTCATAATGACACTAGAGATTTTGCTTATGCAAATACAAGAAGATAAAGAAATAGAGGGGCTGAAACTAAAAGGGTTTTTTTTACAAATGCAGAGCGTTTGTTGATGATGTAATGTTTATCAATGAAAATCCCTTATTTGTGGCACAATTGGTGCTTTGTAAAATTCAAGAGTATGGAGAATTGGCAGGCTTTTATATAAATAAAGAAAAATCGAAAATTTCGTGTAAAAATATGACAGAGTCAACAGGAAGAATTGCAAAGGATAGCGTGTGAAGTTGCTTCGAACATAAGATATTTAGGTGTGCAAATCATTACGAAAAATATAGATTTGTATAAAAATAATTATGAAAAGCTTTGGCAGAAAATTGACGAAGATTTGATTAAATGGAATAAATTGAACTTGTCTATGCTGGGCAGAATTGCTGCAATTAAAATGAATGTTCTACTAAGAATTATGTTTCCTTCAAACAATTACAATTGTGAAGGACAATAAACAATTTAGTAAATGGCAAAGAAAAGTCTCAGAATTTATATGGGCAAGGAGGAAACCAAGGATTAAAATGAAAATTTTAACTGATGCAAAAGAAAGAGGAGGTTTCCAATTATTGGATTTAAAATTGTACCATGATGCAGTATGTTTGTTATGGATTAAAGATTGGATGACATTATTAAATAAGAAACTGTTGGTTTTAGAAGATCATGGAAATATTTTTGGTTGGCATGCATATATGTTATATGAGTAAAATAAGATGGATGGCTTTTTCTCGCATCATTAAATAAGAATAAACTTGCTAAGTACTTGGGTAAAATATAAAAAGTATGGTGATGAGAGAAAGCCGTTATGGATTGTGCCAATGGAAGTAATACAATTATCTTCAGAAACTGATGCAGGGATGTGGTTAACGTACAATCAACTATTAAAGATACAGGGAGGAAAGGTGCAACTCAAATCAATTGAAGAATTACAGTATAAATATAAATGGTTTCAACTGCAACAAATTAAGAGTTTGGTGGAACACGACATTAAAAGTGATGGTATTAGATAAGAGCAAACAGAATTGGAAAAAATGCTGTTGGGAGATAATGAAAAACTGATTTCAAGAATTTATAAATTATTATTGAAATGATCTACAGAAGATGAAGTAGTTAAATCTCAAATGATTAAATGGGCAATTAATTTCAACAAAGAAATACAAATGGAATCATGGGAGTATTTGTGGAAGAACTCTATGAAAATATCAACATGTTATAATATTAAAGAAAACTGTTTCAAAAATGCTATATAAATGGTATATGACACCTAACAAACTGGCAAAAATGAACAATCAGGTGTCAGACAGGTGTAAATGTAAAAAACATGATCTTTCTACCATATGTGGTGGATCTGTGAAAAGGCAAAGCAATTTTGGCAAATGATCCAGCAAGAAATGTCAAAAATTTTAGGCTATGACATTAAGAGGTCTCCAGACTCGTTTTTGTTGGGATTACAAATGGAAAGTTTTCCGAAACAAGATAGAACGTTGGTGTGGTATCTGCTTTCAGCAGCAAGGACATTATATATGCAGTTATGGAAACAAGATAAAATACCAGAGAAATAGGATTGGATTTTTAAAACTATTTCTTGGAGTGAAATGGATAAACTTACAAGAATTTTAAAAGACTATGATATGGAGAAATTTAGAAAAGAATGGGAGAAATTTCAAAAATATGTTGAAAAATACTGGAAGGTAAAGGGATACTTAGTGATTTTTGATAATAGCTGATGGAATAATGGACTAATTTTTTTTTATGTTTCTCTTTGTTTTTTAAAGAACTTTAAAAAAAGATTCTTGATTTGATAAGATTACCTTGTATTTTTTTTAAGTTTAAGTAACACGGGCGGGGGTCAAGAAAAGGGGGAGAGGAGGAGGGGTGAAAGTGCAATATATTATTCTTATAAAGTAATGTATTTATTGTTTCTTTAGAGTACAGTAACAATATGTTGCATATTAATAAAAATTTGTTTTACAAAAAAATAATAGACGCCTGCAGCCTCAGCTAAAAGCCTGGCAGAACAGCTCTGTTTTACAGGCCCTACGAAAGGCTAATAAGCCAGGCAGGGCCCAGATCTCAATAGGGAGCTGATTCCACCAGGTTGGGGCCAGGACTGAAAAAGTCATGGCCCTAGTTGAGGTGAGGTGGGCATGTTTTGGATCGAGGACGGCCAACAGATGTTGGGAGGCCAAACATAACAACCTCCCGGTCATACATGGAAAGAGACGGTCCAGCAGGTATGTTGGTTCCAGGCTGCATAAGGCTTTAAATGTTAGCACTAGAACCTTGAAGCAGACTCGATGGGCAGCCAGTGCAGACTGTGGAGCACCGTCCGAATGCCCACCCGTAAAGGTGGTGCAGTCAGCAGGCGAGCTGCTGCATTCTGCACCCGCTGCAGTTTCCGGATCAGTCTCATGGGTAAGCCAGCGTAGACCGAGTTACAATAGTCTAGTCTGGAAGTGACCATTGCATGGATCACTGTAGCCAGGTCCTGGGGGGATAGATATGGTGCTAGCTGCCTGATCTGCCAAAGATAACAAAAGGCAGACCTGGCAACCATTGTGATCCGGGCCTCCATGGAAAGGGAGGCATCCAAGGTCACTCCCAAGTTCCTCACCTTTTGGGCTGGCACCAGTGTGGCACCATCCAAAGCTGGGAGCTCGATGCCCATACCCACCCCACCCTGACCCAGGTATAGGACCTCCGTCTTAGCTGGATTCAGCTTCAGCTGGCTCTGTTGTAACCACTGAGTCATGGCTTCCAATGCTCCCAATGCCTCGGACAACTGGTCAGGGGTGGTGACTGGCTGGCCACCCATCAACAGATAGATCTGGGTGTCATCAGCGTACTGGTGGCAACCCAGTCCAAAACCTCGGGCAATCTGGGCAAGGGGGTGCATATAGATTTTAAATAATATTGACGAGAGAATGGCTCCCTGCGGCACTCCACATATAAGTGGATGCCGCAAGGAAGTCTACTTGCCAAGCATCACCCTTTGTCCCCATCCCTGGAGAAAGGAGGAAAACCATTGTAAGGCAATGGCGAGGCGATGGGTCATAAGGTCGTAATCGACCATGTCAAATGCTGCTGACAGATCAAGAAGTATCAGTAGCGCTGACCCGCCTTGATCCAGATGCCATCTTAAGTCATCTGTGAGAGTGACTAGGACAGTCTCCATCCCATGGCCCGGGCAAAAGCCGGACTGGAATGGGTCCAAGGCGGAAGTCTCATCCAGGAAAACCTGTAACTGCTCCGCCACCGCTTTCTCAACTACTTTACTCAGAAATGGTAAATTCGGAATTGGGTGGTAGTTGGCCAAGATCCCAGGGACTAATGAAGTTTTTTTCAAAAGCGAACGAACCGCTGCCTCCTTCAAGTTCTCTGGGAAGGTCCCTGTTGAAAGCTACAAGTTGGCAATATCACCCAGAAAATCCCTGATACCATCTCGACTGGCTTTCACCAGCCAGGATGGACAGGGATCCAGGGGGCAAGTGGTCGGCTTCACTGCAGCCAGGATCCTGTCCACATCCTCCAGTAAGAGCCTGCTGAAGCAGTCCAATAGGACCAGAAGATGGTCAAGGGACTTCCAGCTCACGTACTGTATCAATCATGGCGGTTAGGTCCTGGCGGAGAGTCAGGATTTTATCTGCGAAATTTGGGAAGTCCCTGTCAAACATCTTCTCATGTCTACTTTTCTGTCATTCCAAATTTCCCTTTGTAGAATTGTTGGTTGTTCAGCCAACCCAAGAAGTATTCCTTTTCCTCCACAGAACAGAAGAATTTGCCACAGGTTGTGTCAGCCCTTAGGGGGATTGTGACAGTTGTGGGCACTGGGCACACTTCCCTTGTTTTTCTGGTGGGGCTGGGGTGCCTGCAAAGCTGTCATCATGGGGTAACTTTGGGAAGACCCTGTCAGAAGTCTCTTGTGATGTCTATGTTTTGTTTTGTCATTGCATCAGTTTACAAGGAAAACTGTGATTTCCACTGGTCCAATGGGGCTGGGTGCCCACAAAGCAGTTGTGTGATAGTTTGGGGGAGCTCCAGTTGAAACTATGGAGATGTCTGCCTTTGAAGACTTGGGAGGGGGTCTGTGAGTGTAGGGGGGGATGCTTGTCAAGTCTGAATATGACTCTGGAGAGAGCATGCTGGGTAGAACCAAATGCTGCTAGTGCCTCTTTACTGTTTCCTCTCCCTTTTCTTAGAAGCTCTCCCTGCTTGGAAATGGTGATGTGTGAAAAGTCTTATCTGAACCTTCTCAGCCCAGGCCCGTGGGAGTCGTAGAAGCCTAGTAAAACATCAAGGCCACTACGCCTAATCAACATGAGAATGTACTAGTAACATCTATGTGTGAATGTCCCCTGCACAATTTCCCTGCCCGTAGGAATGCTTTTGAAGTGCTCTTTATATGCAATGTATTTACTGTATGGTTTTAGTTTCTTCAAACCCTGGCTCAGGCCACAAGCACCCAGTATCAATAAACTAGCTTCTTTGTATCTACATCGACTCGTTATTGAATCTGCAGACTTGACATTTTGAAGAAACTACCTTTGGAATTCATCCACCCTGGCAACTTTGTAACCTGATGGCCGAAAAGATTCCAGGAGACGGAGAACTCCCCTACTTGGAGGAAGAGCCAGCGGCACCTTGGCACGTACTAAACGCCAGGCGAGCCGCGGTTTCCCCTCCACACTTCCAACTGGTGATCATGCCCCAGCAGTACCAGCCGAGGACCTCTACCACCACAATGGATGAGGCCCCTGCCCGGAGGGACGCGATCCTGACCCGCCACATGAGGAGGGTATGGTTAACTGAAGCGAAATCCGCCAACCCGGGTTCCCTGGAGTCGGGCGAAGCAGAAGCCACCCTCAATGTCCAAGAGCAGGAGAAAAACCCCGAGGGCGAGGAGAAAGGGGGAGAAGAACCACTGCTGAAGGACATGCATGAGGACAATGCCTGCATGTTTTGGGCTATGGTCCAAAAAGAAGTGGATGGAGCAATCAATGGCTGATGAAGATCGAACACTTCACCAGAGGACTGAATGCCGGCATCCTGGATAGGGCCCTCACTCAGGCTAGACCTACCACTCTGGTAGGGTGGATACAACTGGCAGGAGAAGTCGAGACCAACATGAAGTGGGTGGCGATGCAATGTCAACACCAATCCGGGAAGGGGCCGCAGAAAACAACCCCACCTAAGGCCGAACCTAAAAAAGCCATAGGAGGGGGGGCGCCTGAGGGACCCCGCAAGTGCTTCCGCTGTGGCGACCCTAATCACCTCGCTTCCAATTGCCTGCCCCCCCAAGGCCCCACAAGAGGGGCAGAAGACCAGCACCCCGACCCCCAAGAAACCGACCAGCCGCCCTAAGGAAGCGGCGAAGAGCAGCCTCGTGGTGGTTGAGGAACCGGAGGACGTGCTGCTGTCAGCGGAGCTGAGCGACCTGGCTTGGGCGTCCAAGCTGGCAGGAAATGGGAACGACCTGCTCTAAAGGGTGCCAACCAGCAGGTCGAGGAGGAGCCGGCACCGCTGAGGGTGAGCATGACGGGACGGTTGTATTTTGTAGTAGTGAAACTGCTGAACCCTAAACTGAAAAGGTTCATGCAAGTACGGGCCCTAATAGACTCAGGGTGTAACCGGGAACTGATCACCCCCAACCTAGTAGATGCTCTGGGACTCGAGAGCTCTCCGCTACCCTGTCCAATGCAGTTCGAGCAAATAGACGGGTCGGTGATGCGAGGGGAACCGTGCAGACTAGAGACTCAGGTCTTGCCGATGGGGATCGAGGAACACTGGGACCAGGAGTCCTTCGTCATCGCCCCCTCATGCTCCTACCCGGTAGTCTTGCGGGTGGGCTGGTTAGAGAAGCATGAACCACGCATAAGGTGGGGGGCACAGACAATTAGGTTCATAGACCCTCTTTGCAAAACGTACCTCTGGGATCTGGCCTGGGGCCCGCGGGCTCCGGTGGCCAAGGAGAGGGCTTGTATGTCGATGGAAGAGACCCACACCGTCCCTTAGGTCTACCGGGACCTGATGGGGGTATTTAGCGAACAAGGGGTGAACCAGCTCCACCCCACACAGGAAAACAGACTGTGCCATAGAACTAATCCCGGGGGAAACTCTGCCCAGAGCCAAATTATACCCCATGGGCTGGGTGGAGAAGGAGCTCTGCAAATTCTTAGACCAGAATCTGGAGAGAGGATTCATCAGACTGGCAACCACCCCCCACATGGCCCCAGTACTGTTTAGGAAGAAGAAGGATGGCTCGCTTAGGCTTTGCACAGACTTTTGCGGGATTAACGCGATTTTCACAACCAACGCCTACCCCATCCACCTCATCCGGGACTTGTTAAGCACGGTGTCTGAGGGCAAAATCTTCACCAAGCTGGACTTGCAAGACGCGTACTTCCGAGTGTGCATTAAAGAGGGAGACGAGTGGAAGACTGCATTTAACACACCCATGGGGGGCAAATACTTTAGCTCTAGAGAAAAAGGCCCAGCAACGACTATACTACTTAGCTGGGAGCTGCACGGAAGCAGAGAGAAGGGTGCTCCAAAGAGTGACGAGAAGAGCACAAAAGATTTGTGGATGTTCTCTCCCCTCATTGGTGGATCTGTATAATATGGGATGTAAAAGGAAGATACAAATGATCCTAAGGGACCCTTCACATCTGGGCCATTTGCTATTTGAGATCTTACCGTCAGGTAGACGATATAGAGTGTTGAAGGCTAGGACAAACAGATTTAAGGACAGTTTCTATCCAAGTGATGTGGTTAGGCTAAATGCAGGGTTATGAAGGATTATCTGTTTTAGATATATTTAAATGGTTTAAATGGTTTTAACGGTTTTATGAATGTTTATCTGTTTTAGATGTATTTGAGTACCTAGTCATGCCTTTCGGACTGCAGGGGGCCCCGGGAGTGTTTATGAACTTTATAAACGATGTACTAAGGGAGTTTTTATTCAAGGGAGTGGTGGTGTACTTGGATGACATCATTATTTATTCCCATGACGAACAGTCTCATGTGAAGTTAGTGAGAGAAGTGCTAAGCACTCTGTTGAAGCATCAATTGTATGCCAAGTTGTCTAAATGTGAATTCCATAAAACCGAATTGGATTACTTGGGCTTCCGGGTATTGGGGAAGGGGTTGGCTATGGACCCGACAAAAGTGCAGGCAGTACTGGAATGGGCTCCCCCGAGAACACGTAGACAGCTCCAATCATTTCTTGGGTTCGCAAATTTCTATAGGACCTTTATAGAAGGGTTCGCCCAGATTGCCCTTCTTCTGACCGAGTTACTGAAAACCAAAGGGAAGGGGCCAGAGGCAAAGCGACCGGGGGCCTGACTTAATTGGAGCCCGAAGTGCCAAACGGCCTTCGATAAACTGAAACGCTTATTTACTAGTGAGCCGGTCCTGAGCCACCCCGATGAACAATGACCCTTCATTGTGCAATGCGACGCTTCTGATGTGACCGTCGGAGCCATACTAATACAGAAAGATGGGGAGGGGAGGCTGAGACCTTGCGCCTATATCTCTAAAAAATTCTCAGGCGAACAGAGGAACTGGTCAGTGTGGGACAAGGAGGCTTTTGCAGTGACGTTCGCTCTGAAAACGTGGCGGTCCTGACTGGAAGGAGCCAAAATGCCGTTTGAGATCTGGACCGACCACAAAAACCTCGAATCCCTTACAGGCAAGAGAAAACTGAGTGAGAAGCAAATCCGGTGGGCGGGGTTCTTCTCCAAATTCGACTTCACACTAAAGCACATCCCGGGGGCGAAAAACTTCCTAGCGGATGCGCTGTCCCGCCTCCCACAACATGAGAGCCAGAAGGAGGAAGTTGTTGACTCCTTAGTTCCCCCCTCGCAGGTGGCCGCCACAGTAACTACGCGGTCGCAGAAGAAGAGGGACTTGGGGGAACTAGGAGCCGAGAAACTGGCTGTGGAGACAAAGAGAGAGGGGGATGCCCATCCAGGGGACGTTCAAAAGAGAGGGAACAGACTGTGGTATAAAGGGGAGAAACTCTATGTTCCCAAGAGCCTAAGGGCGGAAGTGCTGCAATTCTGCCACTCAAATAAACTGGCCGGGCACTTTGGCTACGTCAAGACGCTCCATTTGATTAGTAGACAGTTTTGGCGGCCGTCCCTTAAAAAGGACATGTTGGAATTCATGGCCTCATGCCCCATCTGTATCATGGCCAAGAATAGGGGCGGTAAAGCCCCGGGGCTGCTCAAACGCCTGGAAACAGCCAAGCGCCCCTGGTCAGTGGTGTCAATGGACTTTATTGTAGAGCTGCCACCCTCCCATGGGAAAACGGTGATCTTAGTGGTAGTAGACATGTTTTCCAAACAAGCCCATTTTATCCCATGTGCCCAATTGCCCACAGCAAAGAAACTGGCCCTCCTGTTTTTCAACCACGTGGTCCGGCTTCACTCATTTCCTGATAAGGTCATTAGCGACCGCGGCACGCAGTTCGTTGCCAACTTCTGGCGGGAGTTTTGTAAACTGGCTGGAATAGAGGAGGGGTTGAGTTCCACCTACCACCCGCAGACGGACGGACAGACGGAACGCGTGAACGGGCTTCTAGAATAATATTTACATTGTTTCATTAACCACCGACAGTCCGATTGGGTGGACCTGCTCCCTTTTTCTGAGTATGGGTATAACAACAGCATGCATAGTCCCACCAAGGCTTACCCCTTCTCAACTGTCCATGGGTATGAAGGGAAGCCGATGCCACTATTGCCAGGGAGGACCTCTTCCTCTGAATTGACACCTTTCGAGCAATGGTGGCAAGGGCCGAGCGGGAGCTGGAAAACAATCCAGGAAAACTTAGAGGCGGCCAAAGAAGCCTATAAAAAGCAATATGACAAGTCACATGTCCCCGCATGGGATTTCAAAGTCGGGGACTTGGTGTTCGTGTCTACTAAGAACTTGCCTCTCAGTCAACCCTCTAAGAAACTGGCATACAAATTCTTGGGACCTTTCAGAATCTCGAGAGTGATCAATCAAGTGACAGTAGAATTAGAGCTGCCAAAAATGTTTAGTAAAGTGCATCCTGTATTTCATTGCAGCTTACTCCGTCGGGACCCCGGGGCTTCGGTTTGGCACCCTCGAGAACCCGCCCCACAACGTATCCTGGTTGGGAATCAGAACCATCACGAAGTCCAAGAAATCCTGGACTCTAGAATCAAAAGAGGGGTCCTACACTACCTAATAAAATGGAAACATTTTCCCTCCAGCGAGAATGAATGGGTAGCAGAGAAAGATATATCAGCCCCAGACTTGATCAAAAGGTTTCATCAGAAGTGCTCTAACAGGGCAGTAAAAGCAGTTTGGGGGGGGGGGGCAGTATGTCAAGTCTGAATATGACTCTGGCTCAACCAGAGAGCATGCTGGGTAGAACCAAATGCTGCTAGTGCCTCTTTACTGTTTCCCCTCCCTTTTCTTAGAAGCTTTTCCTGCTTGGAAATGGTGATGTGTGAAAAGTCTTATCTGAACCTTCTCAGCCCAGGCCCATGGGAGTCGTAGGAGCCTAGTAAAACATCAAGGCCACTACGCCTAATCAACATGAGAATGTACTAGTAACATCTAGATAGATAGATAGATAAATTTATTGTCATTGTTCTCAACAAAAAGAAAGCAACGAAATGAGGTGCTCTTCCACAAAACATACCAACACATCAAACACACATATTCATATTCATACCATTTAAATGCATCTAAAACCATTTAAACCATTAAAACCATTTAACTACATCTAAAACAGATAAACATTCATAAAACCGTTAAAACCATTTAAACCATTTAAATATATCTAAAACAGATAATCCTTCATAAACCTGCATTTAGCCTAACCACAGCACTTGGATAGAAACTGTCCTTAAATCTGTTTGTCCTAGCCTTCAACACTCTATATCGTATACCTGACGGTAAGATCTCAAATAGCAAATGGCCCAGATGTGAAGGGTCCCTTAGGATCATTTGTATTTTCCTTTTACATCCCATATTATACAGATCCACCAATGAGGGGAGAGAACATCCACAAATCTTTTGTGCTCTTCTCTTCACTCTTTGGAGCACCCTTCTCTCTGCTTCTGTGCAGCTCCCAAACCACGCACAGAGGCAATAAGATAAAATGCTCTCAATGGAACTACGATAAAAGGCAACCAGCAGACTCCCTGACAGTTGTAGTGATCTTAAGAGTCTTAAGTAGTATAGTCGTTGCTGGGCCTTTTTCTCTAGAGCTAAAGTATTTGCCCCCCATGTTAGATCCTGTTTCATGGTAATTCCCAGAAACTTCCATTCTGTCACCTGTTCTACCATAACACATAACATAATAATATGTGTGAATGTCCCCTGCACAATTTCCCTGCCCGTAGGAATGCTTTTGAAGTGCTCTTTATATGCAATGTATTTACTGTATGGTTTTAGTTTCTTCAAACCCTGGCTCAGGCCACAAGCATCCAGTATCAATAAACTAGCTTCTTTGTGTCTACATTGACTAGTTATTGAATCTGCAGACTTGGCAATGCTTGCCTTGCTTCCAGTGTCTGGCTGGCAGTGGGTATGCCCAGGTGAAGTTTCCCAGTGAGTTTGATGTCACTGACTTGTTCCTGAGCCATGCCATAAACTCCTGTAGCTGCAGCTGTCTTTCTAGAGAGAGCACTGGGATGACTTTTGGGAGGGGGGGTGTCCATAAATGGGACCCCAGAAATATAATTCTTCCCTAGGTTGAAGAGATTGTAGAGGAGTAAGCAGCAAGGTGAGACTCCCTGTGCATATGGTTTGTGTAGCATAAAGGGGTCCATTCTATACACCTTTGAACCCGGGCCTGACATTTTCCCCAAAAGCACTTCCCTAGCTTTGATTTGATTTATTTGATTTCTAGCCTGCCCTTCCCATGAACAGACTCAGAGTGGGTTGCAACATAGCCATAAAAACAATAGAATAGGGATTCAATATATTTAAGAATGATCTTAATATAAAACCATTTCTCCGCAATAAAATGATGGCATCCAGAACTAATCACATTATATTCAACCAATCCAGTAAGGCATAAATTGTCTCAATAAGTTATCTTCAGCTCTTACGGGACCAAGTTTGTAAAATGATATTTTCTAGAGGTAACTGCATAACAGTTAACCATATGGCTTGGCCTTAGCTCTGTTGGGTTTGCAGTGCCAGAGTGGCACAGGTTCTGCTGGGCTTGCAAAAATGCCCCCCACCTTCTACTGCAGAGATTCTCAGGGACTTTGATTCTATTCTGCTGGGCTTCTATTGCCCCTGCTTTTTTGCTGTTTTCCCCTCCCCCTCCATTGGAAACAATGGAGGATGGGGCATCTTCTTTGGGGGGACATAACTAGGACCCCATAAGTCTAATCATCACTAAATGAGGAGATCCGTTAAAAGAGAGTCAGCCAAAGATCTGCTGTGAGTTAGGTGTTTCTAGTTTGCACAGGATCCATTCTGTACACTCCTGAACCTGCACCTGTCATTTCCCCAGCAAGAAGTTTCCTGGAGGTACCTTCTTGGGGGGGGGGGGGGGCTGTAACTCAGACCCTGTCAATCCAGTCCTTATCAAATTTGGAAGGGGGATAGAGGGCAATCAGCCAGAAACTGCCTACAAGTCTGGTGTCTCTATGATGTTCTACCACATAATAAACTTCACAAACAGAACTGGTTTGTATAGCATCAAAACATTCATGATGGTCCATGATTCATGAATTGGGAATGCACAAACCAAACAGCATTTTCCTGGTCTGTGCCCATCCCTAGTCACTTATCCCATTTGCCATCTAGCAGATCAAGCCAGCACTAAGGTGAGTCCCTTGAGAGTCCCTTGGACTGCAAGAAGATCAAATCAGTCAGTCGTAAGGGAAATCAACCTTGACTGCTCCTTGGAAGTTCAGATGCTGAAGCTGAAGCTCAAATACTTTGGCCACCAAATGAGAAGGGAGCACTCACTGGAGAAGACCCTGATGCTGGGAAAGACAAGGCAAAAGAAGAAGGGGACGGCAAATGATTAGATGGCTGGACAGCATTACTGATGTAACTAACACAAATTTGAGCAGACTTCAGAGGATGGTAGAAGAAAGGAGGACCTGGCGTGACTTTGTCCATGGGGTCACAAAGAGTCGGACTCAACTGTGCGACTGAACAACAACAAGGTGCATTATGATGATGATGTTTAAGATGCAGAACAACAAACCAAACACTCCTCTCTGACAGTAAAAGATTCAGGATTTTTACATAGATAGCTTACAACCAGGCTTCATTTAGAGGGCATCCTTGCAGCAACCTGTGATTTAAACTATGATTTTAAAAGTATTTCCATGTCCTTCCTAGCAGAGAAGGTAGTAGCAACCCCCAATTTCAGTGCTTTCCAGCTCTGCAGCTGCTGCCTTTTTAAGCAAAACAGATTCTCCATTAATCATCACCCCTGGCTTGGAATGTCACTACTTCTAGCTTTAGTAATCCCATTAGCCTTTCTTTCCTGGCTGCCATTATGGCCTCTCATCAGAGGCCTTTCAGAACTCTGGATCAGGGATACTGTCCCCTCTCTGTGTCTTTGGAAAAGCCATGAGGCAAGCATACTGTGCTGCTGCTGATATTTTATTTAATTGGTATCTTTGTTGAATCTGCTAATTAAGTTTTTTGCCTGCAAATAATATTCGGCTGTTATTTCCACACAGGAGTGCTCCCTGCAGCAATCACAGATGTGATGTTCATTGGCAACCTGCCATACCTCATGAGGGAGGGGGAAAGAGCCCTTTTCATCACTGGGATGACATTCAGCAGACCCATTACCATTTCTCCTACTGAAGCATTTTCAGCACTCTAGGTTTACCAGTAAATGAAGAAGTGAGAACACCTTGTTTCTCTGAGTTTTATAAGAGGTGTGGTTGCATGAGTGTCATGAGCACCTATTGGAAGATTTCATCCCTGTTCAGTGGGTGTTCATGACCATGCTATACTTCTCCATCTCTGCAATATTTTGTGAATATTTATTCATTAAGTTTTTTAAAAAGTTTAGTGCCTGCTATATCTCCCTAGAATAGGAAGATTCTATGGAGCCCTTTTTGTGTTCTCCTCCTCCAACTTCAGATAGTCCTGACCTGGATGGCCCAGGCTAGTCATATGAACATATGAAGCTGCCTTATACGGAATCAGACCCTTGGTCCATCAAAGTCAGTATTGTCTTCTCAGACTGGCAGCGGCTCTCCAGGGTCTCAAGCTGAGGTTTTTCACACCTATTTGCCTGGACCCTTTTTTGGAGATGCCAGGGATTGAACCTGGGACCTTCTGCTTCCCAAGCAGATGCTCTACCACTGAGCCACCGTCCCTCCCCTATCTTGTCAGATTTCAAAAGCTAAGCAGTGTAAACCCTGGTTAATATTTGGATGGGAGACAGCCAAGGAATTCCAGAGTGACTAACCAGAGTAGGGATGGGCGTGAACCAGCTGATGAACTAAAGTTCATCATGAATTTTGGCTGGTTAGTGGTTCATGAAGTGATGTTCACAAACTGATGCAATTCATGGCGCTTCATGAAGAAATGGTCTTCATGAAAAACATCTTTCCCAGCAGAGAAAGTAGTAACAATCCCTCAGCACTGTTTGGAAACCCCTGTTTTCTGACAGGGATTACAAAGCAGGGACTTAAATCAATTTCCTGGAGTAAATGGCAGCTTTGGAGGTTAGACTCCGTGGTATCACATCGCTTCTGAACTTCCTCCCCTTCCAAAACTCTGGTCTTCAAAGGCTCCAACCTCAAGTCTCCAGGAATTATGAACACAGAGCTGGCAGCCCTCATTGGAAATGACAAATATCCCTCTACTTCATCTGGTGTGCCCCTTCATCACTGCTGGTTTGTACACCTAGTGGAAGTGGTAATTTCATTCACCACTGCTGCTCATAATCAATGAAATTTCATCTGGTGAAGACATTACCTTCACCTTGATTTGGCTTGGTGACATCATCACATAGCCAGCTCTGATTGGCTACATTGCATCATCCTGAAGCCAAATCAGAGTGAGAGCAATAATTCATACTGTCACTCCGGCCTGGAAGAAAAATGAGAAATGCCCTCCAGACATCATCAGGAAGCACAATTGCTGTTGTTGCCTGGACCAGCACTAATAAGATATGTGTACACATTGCCACACAGTTCAGAGAACTTCTGAAAAAGGAGTATCTTAGAAGACTGAGAGGGTGGAACCATTTTGGCTTAGCTCTTGTTCTTGTGTATGTATAAGAACCATTATAGGGAAGCAGGCATGAAGGCTACAAGTTGCCACAGTGGTTTGCCACCACACCCTTTTGGTCATCCTCTGCTCATCCTGTCCCATCACAGGATGACTATAAAGAAGAAGGCTGCACAGAAGTGAAACATGTGCATGCTCCAAACTGATCCCATGAGGTTGAGTTCCATAACTTGGTTGGCACTTTAATTCACAACATTCAATTTGGTGCACTGAGAGGAAATGTTTCTGTTAGCCTGATTTATCAAAAGAAAAAAAATGGCTTTCATGAAAAATTCTAGCAACTAGCCCAAATTTCTGGTTTATACCCAGAAAATTCTGGCAGGAGGTCCAGAGGTATGCTTTTTAAAAAAGTTGAACTGGGGCTTGGGGGAGGGGCTGAGCAGTGTTTTTATTATTATTTTTGCTGTTTTGCAAGAGCTACGTCCTAGCTGTGTGTATGTGAATTAAGAAGTCTAAAATCAAATGCTTGCAGAGAAGCACCCAGGCATGTGCAAGGTTTAAGCTACAACCAGTGAATGATGTTGATGATAGGTTTGCACTCCCCAAAGATCCTTCCATGGCATTGGATAATGGCAGGGCTTTTTTTGTAGCAGGAACTCCTTTGCATGTTAGACCACACACCCCTGATGTAGTCAATCCTCCTAGAGCAGGGGTGGGGAACCTCTGTCCCGAGGGCCGCATGCAGCCCTTGCTGTGACCCTTGGGGATTGCTGGGCCAAACCAAGCCATGTGGGCCTGGCTGGCCAGTGAGGATCATGGGGCCCAGCTGCACTGTGCAGCAGCCTCCCCAGGGCCAGGCAGGAATCACAGGGCCCAGATGTACTGTGCAGCAGCCTCCCTGGGGCCTGGCTGGCCAGCCAGAATTGCTGCAGGGTCTGGAAAAGTCACATTTCAGTTTGCACTTGATTTTCCCAGATAGTGTGGCCTAATATGCTAATGAGTGTGTGACCTAATATGCTAATTTTAGGGGATGTGGTCTAATATGCTACTGAGTTCCTGCTGGCCTTTTTCTACAAAAAAGCCCTGGACCTATGCATTTGCCTAGGGTGGTGGGCAGTGTGTGTGTGTGTGTGTGTGCGTGCCAGATTAGGCTCTCCCCACATGACCAAATAGAAAAACAATTATTTGCATTAATTTTGCTGGCCTGAATCATTCTCCCTCAGTGGAGCACTGTTTTTTAAGTTAATAATTTTTTTGCCCATGAATGATGTTATAAATATCCATATGGCCCTTGGCAGAAAAAAGGTTCCCCACCCCTGTCCTAGAGCAGGGTTTCCCAAACCCTCCCCGCCCCCTCATGGCCCAGTTATTTTTACACTTCTCCTTCGTGGCCCACTAAAATTTGGGGGTAGAGCCGGGAGACTTTGGGGGTGGAGCCAGGAGACAGGAAATGATGTACAAAACTGCTTAAAACCCATGCAATATTTTGTTTAGGAAAGGTAGGAGAACAGTGGGGTTTTGCAATGCAATTTAAAAAATAAAACGAAGAAAAAGCACAAGGATCACACAGCAGAAAACTAAAAATATAAAATGCTCTCAGCCTGGGAGAACATGAAATGGCAGGAAGGAAGGAGAGAGAGAGATGGGGAAAGAATGAGAGAGAGAGAAAGAGAGACAGTCAGAAAGGAAGGAAGGAAGACTGACAGAAAGAGGGGTGGTGGAAAATAAAGCAAATAAGGTTGCCTCCTGGCACCCTTCCAGATATTTAAATTGACTTGGGGTGGGGAAGGGAGGGAGAAGGAGGTGTGGGGGGGGAACTAGGCATTTGCCTCCCCCCTTGTTGCACCTAGTTTGCCCCCCTCCTCCTCCTCCCTCCCTTTCCCACCCCAGGTCAATTACAATGTCCGGAAGAGAGCTGCTCAGGGCTGTGAGAGCCAGTTTGGTGTAGTGGTTAAGTGTGCGGACTCTTATCTGGGAGAGCCGGGTTTGATTCCCCACTCCTCCACTTACACCTGCTGAGATGGCCTTGGGTCAGCCATAGCTTTCATAGAAGCTGTCCTTAAAAGGGCAGCTGCTGTAAAAGCAGTCTCAGCCCCACCTACCTCACAGGGTGTTTGTTGTGGGGGGGGGGGGAAGGTAGAGGAGATTGTGACCGCTCTGAGACTCTGAGATTTAGAGTATAGGGCGGTATATAAATCCAAAATCTTCTTCTTCTTCTTCTTCTTCTTCTTCTTCTTCTTCTTCTTCTTCTTCTTCTTCTTCTTCTTCTTCTTCTTCTTCTTCTTCTTCTTCTTCTGTGTAAAGGCAACCCCTCCATCACCTGATCATTGGGAAAATGGAGCTCACTCAGCCTGGGCAGGCCAGCGGCAGCAGGAACCAACCCCGTCCTGAAAGGGCTCTGTCACTGCAGCTGGTAGAGCCGAGCCACATTGAGGAGGCTCAGGCCGCTTGGGCAGGGCCGGGCTGATTTGAATTGCGTGCCAAAGGAAGTGAGGGAGGGGCAAAACTCCTCCTCCTCCAGCCTACTCTTCAAACCACTGAGCCACTTGGTGGGAAGGGCGGGATATAAATCATAAAATAAATAAATAAAACAACGGTCAAATGAGGTCGGACCCTGTCGAAGCAGGTAGGGCCTCTGAGCTTTCTCTGATTGCACTGGTGGAGGAGGAGGTGGAGCTGGGGAAAGGAAGAGAGGGGACAGGCGGTGGCAGCGAGCCGAGCCTCGTCTTGCGGGGGGGGGGGGTGACAGAGTGGCTCATTGCAGCACTGCGAGGGCAGGGCGGTGGCAGCAGGGGGGTGTCAGAGGGCAGGGAGTGGTGGCCCGGTTGCAAACAGGCCCCGGACCGGGACCTGCCCACGACCCAGGATTTGGGAACCCCTGTTCTAGAGCTTACAGGGCTCTTAGTACAGGGCGTACTGTAAGCCCAAGGAGGATTGGCTACATTAGGGGTGTGTGGCCTAATATGCAAAGGAGTTCCTGCAACAAAAAAAGCCCTGGCTAATGGGATCCCTTTGTGAATTTTCCTAATTTGGATCCTAGAGCCAAAAGGCCTTCAGTTCCTCAAATTAAAAATGCATTTGGCTCAGAAGATGAATTAAATGACTTAAGTTAAAAGACAAAGGCAATGTTTAAAAGTAGTCCTTCACCTCTCTTTAAAAACTTGTTTTCCAAGAAGTGATGGGCCCTCTGTCCCATTTGTCTCAAGAAAACAATGAAAAATGAGGCAGCTTCTGAGGCAGGCAGAGGAAACTGGCAAAGCAGAAGGGGGCCCTTGCCAGCTTTTGGGGAGATTTAAATGGCATTTAATTAGCTGCATTCAGGTGGCCACAATGGTGTTTTGCACAGGGACAGCAGTAAGGCAAGACTGCAATTCCTGGCATTTGTTAATTAAAACAGCTCTTGACAGAGACTAATGACTTCTTAATGAGTTTGTTGTCTTAATGTCTTATTAAGTTTTGACTCTTTTCTTTCCTTCCCTGACCATCATTTTCCTAGGAACTTCAACTGACATGAATAAGTTTATCTCCATCTGCTAGGCCCCCCTCCCCGCTTGCTGCCTTGATCTTTGGACATCCTTCCTGAAAAGGGGATTGGTCCAAGCTGGATGGATGGGCTGGCTCATGGCTGCAGCAACCGATCACTTGCTGAGGAAAAGGAAAAGATAGGAGGGAGAGTGGCTCCTTCAGCTTGGAAATGACAACTTCCAAGACATACAGAGGTCATCAGAGTGGCATGAATCAGGGAAATCTGCAATGGGATGAGATCCTAAATGCCACGTATAAATTTCCCAGCCTAATGAATACCAATGTCTATAAGTGGATAGATGGTGGACTGTTTGCCATTGAGATAATAAAGATGCATGTGGCTGTTTCACTTTGGTTTGCAGGGGGGAGCTCTCAAGATTGATTGTTCTCACACAGATAGGGGAAATGGTTCTAAATTAGCCTTCCTCCTAGTATTGTGTAAATTTGCAACATGAGGGAGTTTTTGTATGATGGAACATTTGATTAATTGAGCTCCCATTTCAAGTCTGAAATGATACAGCCTGGCCATTGGTTATCAATGAGAACTAAGTTCAGTGGAAGCAATGTAGGGTGAGATCTATGTGGACCCCTATGACTCAATTTAATTTATTATTTGGTTTATAAACTGCCCTCCTCCAAAGGGCTCAGGGTGTTGTACATCAGACTAAGCATATAATAAATTTAAAAAATCAATTAATGGATTCCAGAATAAAATCATTAAAATATAATCACTGATGGCATTTAGTGCATCTCTCTCCCTCTGTAATAGGCAAAGCATGGGTCAGATATAATGGGGAAGGAGGCTGTAGCTGTTCTCAACCATAGACCTGGCAGAACATCTCTGTCTTGCATACCCTGTGGAATTGTACAATGTCCCCCAGAGTGTGGGTGTCACCAGGCAGGGAGTTCCACCAGGCAAAATGCAGGGCCAAAAAGACCCTGATCTGGTTGAGGACAGCCAAATGTCTTTTGGGAGATGAACCACCAGTAAATTCTGATCTTCTGAATGTTAAGCTGTTCAGAAGTAGTCCCACAGGTATGATGGCCCCAGATCATGTAGGGCCTTAAGGGTGAAGTGGATCCAGTACTCAATCTGGACCTTGAAGTGGATCCAGTACTCAATCTGGAGCCAGTCAAGTTGGCATAGCACCAGTTGGATGTGTACTGTCCTTGGGGTACCTGTAAGTACCCATGCCACTGCATTTTGAACCAGTTGTAATTTCCAGGACAGTTCCCATGCCACTGCATTTTGAACCAGTTGTAATTTCCAGGACAATTTCAAACGTAGCTCCACAAAGCGCAAATTACAGTAATCCAGCCCTGAGGTGACCATTCCATAGATCACTGTTGCTAAATCAGGATGAGAGAGGAAGGGGTCAGCTGCCTGACTTGGTGTAGTTCAGGGGTGGGGAACCTTTCTTCTGCCAAGGGCAATATGGATATTTATAACATCATTCAGGGGCCAAAAAAATCATTAACTTAAAAAACAGTGCTCCACCAGGGGAGAATGATTCAGGCCAGCAAAATTAATGCAAATAATTGTTTTTCTATTTGAAGTTATGTGGGGAGAGCCTAATCTGGCACACACACACACAGCCCACTACCCTAGGCAAATGCATAGGGCCAGGGCTTTTTTGTAGAAAAAGCCTAACAGGAACTCAGTAGCATATTAGACCACATCCCCTAATATTAGCATATTATAGGTCACACACTCATTAGCATATTAGGCCACACTATCTGGGATAATCAAGTGCAAACTGAACTGTGACAGTAACTTTTCCAGGTCCTGCAGCAATTCTGGTTGGCCAGCCAGGCCCCAGGGAGGCTGCTGCACAGTACATCTGGGCCATGTGATCCCTACCTGGCCCTGGGGAGGCTGCTGCACAATGCAGCTGGGCCCCACAATCCTCACTGGCCAGCCAGACCCCAGAGAGGCTGCCACATGGCTCAGTTTGGCCCAGCAATCCCCAAGGGTCACACCAAGTGACCTCAAGACAGAGGTTCCCCACCCCTGGTGTAGTTGGAGAAACACCTGTCTGGCAACATTTGTCACCTGGGCTTTCATAGAGCATCCAGGAGCACACCTAAACTCTTGATGACTGGTGCTGGTATCAATAGCACGCCACCCAGAGCTGGGAGTTGGCACCCAAAGCTGGGTGTTATACAGTCCAGGTGGGGCTAGCTGCAGTAAGAGGGAACCTGGGTAAGATGCCCACTATTGCACCTCCTCATCACCTCCTATTGCTCCATTTGATCTGTCCTCTCTCAATCATGCATGCACAAAATACTCTACCTAACTGACATTCTGGGGTCAGTGATGCCAGGGCTAAAGGGAGTCAGATTTTACTTTTGTTGGCACCAATTAAAAGGGTGAGGAAATTGTACATTCCATTCCCTCCTCCAAGGATTTCTCATACCAGGAAACAGGAAATCACTGCTTTTGAGGCACCTGTGATGTTAGAGGTGCCCTTTGCGATGACCTCTCCCTTCCTGGTGGGAGTGGATACACTAAGCATCTCTAGGCGGCAGCAGGCCCTCTCCCAGGCACTGTGCCCAACCATCTCATCCTCTGATACTGACAATAAATGTAAGTTTATTTTGTATAGATCTTTCCAAGAAAAAAACCACAATCTTTCTATTAATGAAGTTTTGAAGGGTAGGGCTTAATCCTGTTGTGTTCTGTTACACAGAGATAGCAAAAAATGGGAGCACAACAATGACCAGGAACTATTCTGCTATACTGGCATCCAGGCACATCACTATGGTGGGGCCCCTGGGGTCCCAGCCCCTCCAAATAACATACCCTGGAATATTTCTGACCCCACCAAAACAGTCCCTGTTGCTCTCCCATCAAGTAACAATGTTTGTCTTCCTGATTTTTTTTTTTTTAAGTTCTCCGTCTGCAGGCAGTCCCTCCAATCACAACTCCCACTCCCCAGGCATCCTTCAATGAAACTGCAGCTACTTCCTCTGTTCTGCCTGTTTCTCCCCTTGCCTGTCTCTCTGACTGGCCTCCAAAGACCTGCCTCCAAGCACACATTGCTCTAAGCCAGCCTTCAGACACACTGGTACTTCTCTAAGCTTGCAAGTGCCTCCAATTTCCTGCCTTGACCACCTCCTCCTCCTCTCATTAGATTTTCAAAAAGATTAATTCCAAGGCAAGTGTAATAAATCAAATAATCCATGGTTGGGCGGAGGGAATCCCTTGGGGGCAGGGGGATGCCAGACTCCAGGTGGGACCAGGAGATCCACTGGGATACATTTTAAAAACCTCCCAGTGTCTGCATGGGGAGGAGGAGGATTCCAGATGGGACCAGGAGAATACTTCCAATGTCTGCTGAAGAAGAGGATGTCAGACTCTAGTTGGGACCAGGAGATCCCCTGGGGGCAGGGGGATGCCAGAATCCAGGTGGATCAGGAGATCCACTGGGATACATTTTTTAAAAAAACCTTTTAATGACTGCATGGGGGGAGGATGCTAGATTCCAGGTGGGATGAAGAGAATACACCCAATGTTTGTTGGGGGGGGGGGGATTCCAGGCTCCAGATGGGATCAGGAAAATATTCCCAGTATCTGCTTGGGTGCCAGACTTCAGGTGGGACCAGGAGATCCACTGGGATTCATTTTTTTAAAACTCCCAGTGGGATGGGGGGGGGCTGCCAATGTCTCAGCTGCCTGGTGTTTTGTGTCTGCTGCTGCTTTGCAGAGTACAGTTGGATTTTGCCCCCATTCTGGCTTTAAGAACATGAGGTGGTCAAAACAGATAGGTGTAATGGCTAAATAATGCAGTTTGTGTTTGAAGCCTGGTGTGTTTTCATCAAGGACACTTAAAGGCATAAACACTGTGATTTTGTTAGTGCTAAATGACTCTCATGGATTGCATCCGGCCTCATCACTCCTTGGCAAATAGAAGAGGAAGACATAGAAGAAGTGATAGTGACAGACTTCACATTTCTGGGATCCAAGATCACTGCAGATGGTGACTGTAGCCATGAAATTAAAAGATGTTTGCTCCTTGGGAGGACAGCTATGGTGAACCTAGGCAGTATAATAAAAAGTAGAGACATCACCCTGCCAACAAAAGTCTGTATAGTCAAAGCTATGGTATTCCCATTAGTAATGTATGGCGGTGAAAGTTGGACCATAAGGAAAGCCGAGCATAGAAGAATAGATGTTTTCGAGCTGTGGTGCTGGAGAAGAATCTTAAGAGTCCCTTGGACTGCAAGAAGATCAAATCAGTCAGTCCTAAGGGAAATCAACCCTAACTGTTCCTTGGAATGTCAAATGCTGAAGCTGAAGCTCAAATACTTTGGCCACCAAATGAGAAGGGAGCACTCACTGGAGAAGATCCTGATGCTGGGAAAGACAGAAAGCAAAAGAAGAAGGGGATGGCAAAAGGTGAGATGGCTGGACAGCATTACTGATGTAACTAACACAAATTTGAGCAGACTTTGGAGGATGGTGGAAGATAGGAGGGCCTGGCATGACTTGGTCCATGGGGTCGCAAAGAGTTGGACTCAACTGTGTGACTGAACAACAACAACAAAAAATAACTAGTCTGAATTATTTATTATTTTTAGGCATAATTCTTTTTTGTGCCCCACTTAATGAAAATCCTGGCTGTGAGCCCCAACAAATGAAAAATCCTGACTATGGGCCTGTTGGCATCCAATCTGTGATAAAAGGAACAATCAGGTGCTAACAGTGCAACCCTAAGTAGAAATATACCCATCAGCATTGCCAGCCTCCAGGTGGAGCCTGGAGTTCTCCTGGAATTACAGCTGATCTGCAGAGCACAGAAGTCAGTTGTCCTGGAAGAAATAGTAATTTTGGAGCATTACATCTCTGCTCAGCTCTCTCCTCTCCTCAGACTCTGCCCACCCCAAGTAACAATTATACAAACCAAAACTGTGGAAAATAACAAAAATTATTAACAAGGTTCCAACTCTTGAAAAATGCCTTCCTATTTCATTACAAGACAATGAGGTGTATTTCATACATATATATTCACAGCTATTAAAAGTGCAGTTTACAATATCTCTCAATGTATTAAAGTGCATAAATTATTTCAAACATGTCCATTCCAAATTAATTTCAAAGTTCACCACTAGAATATTTCATAAGCTTTTCCAAGCATCACTGATGCCATCTCACCACTCAGACAAACTGGTTTAAAGTGCTAGTGCTGGTCCTGTTGTAATAAAGAATGCCCCAGTACTTATAAAAGTTGTTTCTTCTGGTTTCTTATTCCAAATGTATAGGGGCTTGTTCCAGCCTTCCCAATTTCCAAAGTAATGAAATAGGAAGGGATTTTTCAATAGTTTGAACTTTGTTAGTGATTTTTGTTATTTTTTTCCACAGTTTTGGTTTGTATATTTGATCTTGTTCTGTGGAACTCTTGGGTTTACTACCCAAGCACAAAGCTGGAGCTGGCAACCCTAGCCTATTGACTTCTCTGAGCAGGATGTAGCATTGCTTACAAATGCAGTATAAAAACTGGAATGATATAACTTTGCTTTTTGTTTTGGCTTCCCTTGTGCTTTCTTCAGAGGGCTTTCTATTTGTTTTTGTGTTATCCCCTCCATTGCTTGCTGCTCTCTTTGTGCTCATCTTTATTCAGAAATGATCCCATTTTTTTCTGCCAATATTTCATTTGGCTGTCTCATGCATTTCTAGTTTGTGTTCTCCCATAAGCATCACTCATATTTGCAATAACTCATAACTACAATAAAATGATATAAGACAAGAAAAATAGGTAATCTCCTGCTAGCAAACAGTTTTCTCAAGGCTAATCTGAACTTTTACCAGGCTGATATCAAAAACAGTTAACAAATGGATTTTTCATTGTCTTGTCCATCAGAGGGTAATTCAGGTTTCAAAAATTAGACTGCCTATAGATAGTGGCCTCACTGGGTTCACTGAGTGGAGGATTGCTACCAAAATGTATCTAAAGTGATACCTAAAGTGAGTGAGGATTCCTGCTTAAGTGAAATAGCTGAGAACTTTCTGGGGAAATGTCAATAAAACTAAGAACAATTCTTGAGAGGGAGGGGTGTTCAATATTTCCTTAGGTTGTTGCAGGATTTTACCTAAAGTGAGATTGCCAATGGTCTGGGATGAAATCCTCTGTCCTATTAATAGATACTTTGTGCAATAAATTTATCAGGTGATGCTGTTTACCTCCATGCCATGAAATGCTTCAGCTGCCATTTCTACACATTAAACCTCTATTAAAGGGATGGGACTTTTTTTTCTACAGGCTTGTCATCAACTCTAACCTAAAGTAGAATTTGAAGTTGTCAGAGACAATGTGTCCGCCCCTCCCAGAGATTCAAAGAAAAGAGCTGTCAGTCGGGAGTCTCCTTTAAAATATACAACTTTATTGATATCAAGAAAGAGGGGAGTCGCTTTGCAATGAGCTCCCTGATCAGTTCCATACATGCCCTTTTATCCTTTCCCTATAAGCTGAGGTACTCGGAAGGTACAGCCTATTTGACTGCCTACTTCATAATCCCTCCTTGATATGTACCCCTATTGTTACATACATTGCATGTGCATTTAAATGTACCCTTCTCCTAATTGGGGTGTGTCGGTTAATATTCATTACTTGATTATGCCTGCGTACTTGCTACTTATTAGTCTCTATTGCTATTAATCTCTACTGTTGTCATGGCCTGTTCAACCGTGTCATTTCTTTTACTACAGTAGTTCCGCATCTGCATTTTAACAATGACCAATACACCTGTTCTGTGGTTACTAAATGTTTGTGCTTTGCATACCTGGTTCTGCTTTTTGTGTTTTTACAATCACTAAGACATTACATTTGTTTCTTTCTTTGGAAAGTACCTTCTGTTTGTTTCAGCTCATTTCATTATTTCACTCCTCTCAAAGTGAACTTGGGAGCTGTTCATAAGATAAAGGGTTTTGAAGTGAACTAAAAGTTTCACTAAGATAAACCAGCATTTCTCAACATGCCTCACTGGTCTTTTCTCAACATGCCTCGCTGGTCTTTCTCCCACTGGCAATGTTTGCGGCTCACTTCCACTTTGAGCAGTGGCAGGAGAAACAATTTTTAAATTCCAATGTGGCAAATGGTGTGATATCTCTTCCACAGAAAGCTAGGAAGTGACATCACATTGCTCTAAAAATCACTGGATACTCTACAGTATTACCATGAAGTTTCTGATTATTCCTAGAGTAATGTGATGTCACTTCTGATTTTCCCCAGAAGTTGCATCACAACACTTGTGGTGTTAGTGCCTCCCCATGGACACATAGGGTAGCCAGCCTTCATTTACCACTTTTACAACTGATCTCCAGCTGGCAGAAATCATCTCCGCTGGAGAAAATGGCTGGTTTGAAGTGTGGACTCTATGGTATTGCGCCATGCTGAGGCCCCTCCCCAAACTCCACCTTTTCCCAGATCCACCCCCAAAGTCTACAGGTATTTTCCAATGCAGACCCAGCAACCCTATCCCCACACTAGTTCTCAGGTATTGTATGGCCTGCCAACCCTACACTGAGGGCCCTTTCAGCTGTACTGAAGCCTGTCAAGAGCTAGGAGAACAAAATTCCCAAGGGCCCTGGTCACTTTGAAGTCCCATAGAACTAGATAATTCTGTGATTTGTTCTCATATAGCAGGGGTGGCCAACGGTAGCTCTCCAGATGTTTTTTGTCTACAACTCCCATCAGCCCCAGCCAGCATGGCTGATGGCTGGGGCTGATTGGAATTGTAGGCAAAAAACATCTGGAGAGCTACCATTGGCCACCCCTGTCATATAATGTTTAGGTTGGGTCTGGGGAGTATGCAGTGGGCACAGAGGGAATATTTACCTTTAAGCTCATGACAACTCTCAACAACCCTGGATGGGGAGTTTGTTTCTGTTGAGAATAAACAACCACTGCACATAACCTAGATATGTTTCCACAGCACAAGGCTTCCATTGCAGAGAAAACAAATGACCTAGAACTCACAGTTATGGCCAGAATTTTTGTAAAAATAATATTTTTTTAAATGCCATTAAGATGGCTGTGTAGATGATGGTAGCCCATGTTAGTGTCACTCTGACAAATGATTTGTGTGCCTCCACCCAACTTTGAAAAAAGTTGGGTTGTAAATAGTTTATCCTTGGCAAAGAAGCTCCACATACATAGACCGTATACATAGATCCTGAAGGTAATTTTTCCATCCTCTCCCTTCCTGAATTAAGCATCACCAATTTGTTCCTCAAATCCATAGGACTTTCTGCAATAGCCTCTTATTTTCATCTGTTGACTCATCATGGCTAGGTAGAAACCTTGCAAGCCTAGATGTTACTATCTCAGAATTACACTCATACACCTTGCAACCAATTTTAGGTTTGCATGAAGCATTACAGACAGTACAGATAGCTGTAAAGGAGGCTTACATTTTGCAAAGTGATGTTTATTTGCAGTCATTATACTGATGAAGATGTAATTTTCAAGCATTAAATTTCTGCCACACTGGAAAATAATCATTTTCTACCAAGTTCAAGGCAAGGGATTGTGTGCTGTAGGGACATGCCAGTTTTTTGTAGTTTCTTGTCAGATGATCATAAAACTTTTTTTTTTACCCCATCCCACATTCACACCTTTGCTAAATGGTTTAGAAGGAAATGTAGAAGAACATGGAGAATCACAGTTCCTTCTTTAGGTAGTCCCATTCACAGAGCTGCTATAAGTAGGAGTGTGCTGTTTCTCCTGATGTGAAATGGCAATGTGTATAATTTCAGCTCTGCATAACAAACAGATGCAGCTGGTTCCCAGCTATATACAGAGTGCTAAGTACATTTGCCTTGTTGACTGGCAGGAGACCAGGGAGTGGTAGAGAATGGAAGCGACAATGTTCCAGTCCTTTTGGACAACCTACATGAGAGCCAGTTTGGTGTAGTGGTTAAGTGTGCGGACTCTTATCTGGGAGAACCAAGTCTGATTCCCTACTCCTCCACTTGCAGCTGCTGGAATGGCATTGGGTCAGCCATAGCACTCGCAGGAGTTGTCCTTAAAAGGGCAGCTGCTGTAAGAGCTCTCTCAGGCCCACTTACCCACTGTAGGATCACTGTCAGAAGAAAGAAAGTTATGATCCCGCCTATTGAAGTTTTGAGCAGCACCATGAAATGTATTTTAATTGGTTTTTTAAATTGTTTTTAAGTTGAATTGTTTTGAACTGACTGTTAGCTGCCCTGAGTCTGCTTGTGGAGAGGGCAGGATAAAAAATTAAAATAATAATAACAACAACAACTACTACTACTACTACCCTACAGGGTGCCTGTTTGCGGGGTGGGGGTGGGGAAGGTAAGGACGACTGTGACTGCTCTGAGACTGCTTCTTCTTCTTCATAGAACATGTATTTCATGTCTTTGTTTTATACCTGATTCCCCTGAACATCAGGCATATGCACAACTGACTGGAAATTTTAGCTTGTAGTAATGACAGAAATATAAGAATATAAACATCTCAAGAACTCCAGGTTGCTGTGATATCTGAATATTGGTGCTTTAACAAATTGAGATTAGTTTCATTTTCAGTAGTCAAGATTGTAAAGAGGATTAAACCGTGCTTACAAAGGCCAGTTACTGGGAAAGGAAACTCAGTTTGTTAAGATGCCTTCATATGGATGTCATAATTTGTCTTCAAACTTTCCTCATAGGACTTGGTTTCCAAATCCCTCACCATCTTCATTCCCCTCATCTGGACACATTCCAGTCTGTCTATATCCTTCTTAAATTGTGGTGCCCCAAACTGAACACAATACTCTGAGTGAGGTCTAACCAGAACAGAGTAAAGTAATACTATCACTTTGCTTGATCTGGACACTATATTGCTGTTGATACAGCCCAAAACTGATTTTGCCTTTTAGCTACCACATCACACTGCTGACTCGTGTTCAGTGTATGGTCCACTAAGACCCTTTTCGCACATACTATGCCAAGTCTCCCCATCTTATTTTTATGCATTTGAGTTTTCCTACCTAAATGCAATACATTTATCCAATGTTAAAATACATTTTATTGGCTTTAGTTCAGTTTTCCAACCTGTCAAAATCATCCTGTATCTTGTCTCTGTCTTCTACTGTATTTGTGACCCCTCCCAATTTAGTATAATCTGCACATTTAATAAGCATCCCCCCTATTCCTTCATCCAAAGCATTTATAAAAATGTTGGCCAAACAGGTCTCAGGACAGATCCTTGAGGCACTCCACTTGTCACTCCTTTCCAAGAGATGAGGAACCATTCACAAGTACACTTTGGGTGTGATCTGTTAAACAGTTACAGATCTACCTAACAGTAACAGGATCAAACCAAATTTTACCAACTTGTCAACAAGAACAGTATGTGGAACCTTATCAAAAGCCTCGCTGAAATCAAGATAAACATCATTCCCCTCATCCAACAAGGTAGTAACTTTCTTTTTTAAAAGTGATAAAGTTAGTCTGACATGATTTGTTCTTGAGAAACCCATGCTGGCTTTTAGAAATCACAGCCATCTTTTCTAAATGTTCAAGGACTGACTGACTGATGATTTGTTCTAAAACTTTTCCAGGTATAGATGTCAAGTTGACAGGTCGGTAGTTACCCAGTTCCTCCTCCTACCCCCGAAGATGGGGACAACATTTGTCTACCTCCAATCTTCTGGCACCTCACCTGTTCTTCAAGAATTCTCAAAAATAATGCCCAGAGAGGCTTGGAAATTACATCTGCAAGTTCTTTTAGTTCCTTGGGTGCAGTTCATCTGGCCCTGAGGACTTAGTTTCATTTAAAGAAATGAGGTGTTTAGGTACTACCCCTGTGCAGATTCTAGGCTGCAACACCCTTCTGTCATCATATGTTCTGTTTTCGCCATGTTGAGCACCATTTCCTTCACAAGAGAAGACTGAGGAAAAGTAGAAATTGAGCAGTTCTGCCCTTTCTTCATCCCCATTACAATTTCATTTTCCTGCCCTTGCAGTGAGCCTACCCTGTCCTTGCTCTTTTCCTTACTTTGAACACATGAAAAGAACCCCCTTTTTTGTTATTTTTAGCATCTCTTGCTAGCCTATGCTCATCCTGAGCTTTAGCTTTCCTAAGTCTTTCTCTACAAGCAATGACTATTTGTTTATATTCATCCTTTGTTATAAGACCCTCCTTCCATTTCCTATATGAGTCTTTTTATTTCTCAAGTCTTTAGAGAGCTGTTTATGGAGTCACCTTGGCTTCTTTAGGCTCCTCCCATTTTTCCTTCTCATAGTAGTTGTTTGTGATTGTGCCTTCAATATTTCACTTTTAAGAAACTCCTTTCTCCTTAAGTATTTCTGACCATGGGATTTTATCACTCTAAGTCTGTCAAAATTTGCTTTCCTCAAGTCCATCCTATACATCTGACCACATACAGCTTTTCCTTTCCCCAGGACTGTGAATTCCAAAATCACATAGTCACTACTATCCAGGGTGCCCTCTACATCCAGGGTGCATAACCATAATACTGTAATGCCCTCTACATGGGGCTGCCCTTGTCACGAACCCAGAAACTACAGCTAGTGCAAAACACAGGCTGTTTTGGGGGCTGGGTGGGAGCACATACAGCCAGCGCTGCAAGAACTGCACTGGCTGCCAATAGTATACCAGATTCGCTACAAGGTGCTGGTCATTACCTTTAAAGCCCTTTATGGCTGAGGACCTGTCTATCTGAGGACCTGTCTGTCCCCACACGTTCCCCACACGTTCCCCAAAGGGTACTAAGATCAGGAACTCAACATCTTTTAGTGATCCTCGGGCCGATAGAGGTGAGACTGATTACTACCAGGGATCGTGCCTTCTCAGTAGCAGCCGCCCACTGGTGGAACCAGCTGCCAGAAGAGGTTAGGGCCTTGCGGGACCTCGCCCAGTTCTGCAAGGCCTATAAGACCATACTCTTCAGGCTTGCTTTCAGCTGACCTCTGAGACCTATAACAGCAGGAGGAATCCAGGAAATACTGATGTCATTGTAACTGAATAACACCAAAATGTTATTAGCACCAACTGTTTTAAATTGTTTTATTAATTAATTGATTTTAGGTACCAGTGTGTTAGTCTTTTATTGTTATTATGACTAATGTTGTAAGCCGCCCTGCCTTGGTGGGAAGGGTGGGGTATAAATTTAATAAACTTAAACTTAAATTTAATATATATTTAACTTTGATATTAATATTAGGAAACTGCATTTTTGAAAGATTTCAAAAGATTATGGGTTCATTCTTTTTTCTGTGTTCTATAGATTGATAAAAATTGCAAGTTATGTTTATTTTTTTTTTTAAAAATACATCCTTAATTTAAAAAAAAAAAATCTGCAGTTTTCTGTGGTGGAACTGGAATCTAATGAAGATTTGCTATCTGAAAGCCATAACATGGGAGTCAAGACTGTGGAACTCTCACTGATTGTTCAATGCATCACTGAACAATTTTGGGGAAACAGGAAGGAAAGGGAATCAGAGATTAATTTATTATACCACTTTAAGACTTCCTATATGTTTAGAGTTCATCCTCCATCATTCTCTTCATTTTCTCCTGCATCAGTGCTTTTGATGGGGGAGAAGAGTAATGTAAAGCTAAGCACTTGGGTATGGCCAAGAAATGGGGGCAGTAGACTTAGCATTAGTGGGTGCATAACTGATCTTCTTTCTGCCTCCTCCCTTATTTCCCCCCCAAAAAATGTACCCTTGATCTACATCAAGCCTTGATGGGTCCCAGCCTACAAGGATGATACCTGTTTCCAGCAGGCCAATGTCTACCTGGTCCTGCATGCAAGTAAATTCTCAGTTGTTAAAATTGAAATAGGCATGAACTATGCATCTTTAATGGGGCCACATCCATTCAGTTTAGGAAAATAAAGCTGGTGTCCTGTAGCTCCATAAAGACTAAGAAATTTATTCCAGCATAAAAGATGAGGTGTGATACTAAGTTTTATGCCCTCCTCCTCCCCCCCTTACAATGTTGAAATGGAAAAGTCTTTAACACCTAGAACTCTGGTAAGATCTTTGTCAGTATGGTTAGGGGTGTAGGGCCAAGGCTGACTCTCCTTTTCCTATACTCAGAGGACTTTCATAAAGCCATGTTGCTAAACTCTAAACTACTCTTTTGACTGATTTAACCACTAGAAGACCTAAGGATGCCAGACTCATGGTGGTGATCTCCCACTTTCAGTCCCCACCTCTCCACCACCAGCCAGCTGACTGGAGGGGGCAATTCCACCCCCCCCCCAAGGGAGGAATGCCATAAATTAATCCAATGTGCCTATGTGACCCAGAAGTAATGTAGGCACATCAGGGAAGTCAGGTGGGCGGCACTTTGGGTTTTTGTGCAAAACTCTGTAGTAAAAGCTAATACTATCACAGAGTTTTCCCTCCCTTATTTCCCCTCAAAATGACTTGCCTTCATCACTTCCAGGTCACATAGGCATATCACATTAATTTACAGCATTCCTCCCCACTCACAGTGAGTTTACCCCCCATCCCCTGTCCTCTGCTTCAAGGGACCTGGCAGCCCTAGGAACACCAGAGGTGGCTCAAGAACCTTTAGAAGTTATGAGTTAAATGGCCCCTTAAAGTACTTTGTTGGTATTCAGATATTACCACCTCCAACTGTCTCTGTGCATCTATGAAAAGACACTGAGCAATGGGGCTGTGGTTCAGCAGTAGAAACCTGCTAGGCATGCAGAAGGCCCCAGACTCAGTCCCTGGTATCTCCAACTAAAACCTTCAAGCAATGTAAAAGAGCTCAGCCAAAGACCCTGGAGAGCCAGTATGAGTAGACAATAGTAACTTGATGGTGTTAGGGTGAAATGTAAATATAGTAGAGCTTTTTAAAAATGCAGTGAAGCAAATGTACTAGCTTTTAAACAACAACTTTACTTTCTAATAAAGGGAGTGTTCACTTGGAGTTGAAAATAACAAACTATACAATACAGGAAAAAACACCTTTCTAGTTAATCTTAACGTACATCTTAACTAAGAGAGTTCTAAACCTTGTGTGAGGGGAGACTTGAGATTCTAGGAACAAAGGGCCATAAAACTGAAACTCAGTCCTACTCTCCAGTCCATCTCCAATGTATTGATTATCCAATTGAAGTATCCCAATACAAGCATATTTTCATCTAGCTCTGTTGGGGAATATGTGCTGATCAGGCCTTGTTTTGGGCAGGAGCTTACAGGAGCTAAGCGCCAGAACCTCTAAATCTTATTGTGCTCCTTCTTTCTTCCCACCCACCTCCCAAAATACTTGCTTCTGGGTTCCATTGTTCAAACCCCCTGTGAAAATTTTGCTGAACTCTGAAATTTGACAAACTTTTTGATATTTTCCCTACAAAAAAGTGAAAATAACCAAAACATATATAAAACAGACAGATGGAAATCTTCATTATGGCCACTGTGGCCACATAAGAGAAAGTAATTTTTAAAAGTATGATAGGAGTAAGGTTTTATTATGACAAGAAGCATGATGAAGAAGCATTTTAAGGTAGATGCTGAGCTGATATAATTTAGTATACCTTCTGGTGATGTCAGGGGTGTATGGCAAACGAGTTGTGCTAATGAGCCCTGGCTCCTCTTTTTCTACAAAATGACCCCTGGTGCTGACTATTCTATTGATCTGTAACCTTAAATTAGCTAAGACTTCAGCATGCATGCATAAACAAACAGTTAATTATCTCATGACTTCAAGGAGGGGGTGGAATTGCCAAAAACCCAACAGATGAGCCAATGGTCTGATGCAGTATAAGGCAGCTGTGTTGCACGTGTGTCAAGTTACAAGTCTTGACTAAATGGCTTCTTCTTTGGGGATCCTGCTGCTCCATTGTGGATAGAAGGGTTTTTTAATATGGCCATCTTGTCATAATTCAAGCTGCCAAGCTACATCTGTTGAGCCAGTTTCTTTCTGGTTGTGGGTTTAATAGAGATTGACAGTGTCTGCAATTCCAGGTAATTTCAGCTAATTCCATCGTCAGTTTCCACATCTTGATATGCCTAGTTAGACAAAGGAAGCAAGAAAGACAATAAGATGGGGGTGGGGAGAGAGCAGGCAAAGCAGGAACTGTCAGAGCCCATACATTGAACTAGCCATGCCAGGCACCTGAGACCACTGCCTGGAGCATGTCTGCAACTCAATCAGGGCAGGAAGGTCACCAACAAAGGCCCAAGAATAAGTCCACATTATCTCTTTACTCCTAAGGAAAGGAAGACCTGGCAGAGTGATGAATGGTTCCATCAAGTTTGATAGAGCAAGTGCCCTGTGGCTATGACACATTTCAGGGACAATATTATCTTGAGGTTGTTACCTTTTCCCTGGCAGAAGCTCTGTGAAAGGCAGAAACAGCTACAATGGTTTACTGAACAGAGAGACAGATGGGAGAAAGAGAGGGCTGATTTAATTGCTGCTTGTACGCAACTCTTGCCCTGACCTGAACAGCCCAGGCTAGCCCTAACCTGTCAGATCTTGGAATCTAACCACATGAGTGCATGGCTACTAAAAATATAAGGGAAAAAAAGAAACCCAAACTGTGCTAAGGGGATGGTGTACAAGAACAGTGTGAACATGCCGAAGTGCCCCCGGTGCAATATACGGATGCCTCATGCGGAAGTGTGTGGCCACCTCCCACACAAATGGGGCTGCCCAATTTGAGATGCCTTCCACGCACACAGAGCTGCTGTTCTGTGCCAAGCCAGAGATGTCTGATCTGAGCCATATAAAACACTAATTTAATGGGCAGCCTGGTCACTTACCCAGTTGCTTGATAGGAGCTGGAATTCAATCATGGAACTGAATTTCAATGTCCTCAGGTTGTCACCAAGATCCCCCTTCCTAGATGTGTCCCAATTCCATCTTGGTTTAGCTCATGTTTTAGCAAGCATTTTTAGGAGTTAGCAATGCCTTGAAGGGCTTGCAATGCTGTGCACCCACCTCAGTCTATCAGTGTGATCTCAACAGTAAATACAAATTCTTCTGATTACAAAACTGGATTACCATCCAGCCACCAGGTGGGCTTCATAATTCTTATTGATTTTGCCTGAATGCCTTCTCAAGCATGGTGAAGCCTCCACACTGCCAGGCCCTTTTGTCTAGCCAGGATATTCCCTGGCCTGAATGTAATCAGCATTTGTTGCCCTCCTGGGAACATTCCCCACCCTGCCGCCCTAAATCCAACCAGAGCCAGGAAATCCTTAGATGCCCATCCTGGGCTCACCTGGAATTTCTTTACTTTCCCAATAATTTCTTTGATAATTCTTTTGTGCTGGTTCCTGTAACTATCACTGCTTTGGCTGCTAAAATTTTGGTAGTCTCACCCACTCTGCTCACTCAGAAGCTTTTCTTGCTTGTCTTGAAATGTTTTTTTGCTACCAAGGAACATCTGCCTTACCTTCCTTTACTTTCTTGGGACCTTTGGGAACTCTGCCTAAGTCTCCTACAGTTCTACCTCTTTTTCATCCAGCATAAATGCTGCCCTTCAGAACATTCTAGCAGCTCACTTCCATGGCAGCCTTCTTGGCCATAGTTAGAGCTGACTCAGGCTCAAATTCTGTTTAATCACCCTTCAGGTAAATGGACCCAGCTCAACCAAGAATTCTCTTTCACGGGACTTGGGCTTTTCACATATTTTCTCTCAGAACTTTCTTTCTCTCTCTTTTCCCTTCCCTTCTTTAAATGCAATTTTGGTACCCCTGTGTTTCTTTCAATAAAAGCTAAAGCTTGTTTTGGAAAAACATTTGGTTGTCTTGTAGTTACTAGTAGCTTAACAAAAGCTTTGCTTTCTCACTCTACAGTCAAAGATTCCTAAATCACATATTCTATTTCCCTTAATTGGTGTGTCAATTTTCCAAGCTAGTCAGGCTGCAGAAGATTTCCCCCTGACATCAAGCTTTAATTGGTTGTGGTTATAGTTGAATGAGCATAACCCAAGTGAGAGAGTTCACATGTACCTAAGGATATATGTGAAAGGGTGGACACATGGTTACAAGTTTTAGAACATGGACAGCCATTCAGTCATCACCAAGGAACGAATAAGTTCCCATACAACTACAATCTAAGAATCCTTGCCAGGCTTGTAACCATCTGCAGTTTTAGAAATTACCTAACAGTTGTGTTTTATAGAGATCCAAATGCTTAACCAGCCACTGCTGGGATTCAGAGCTGAGTACTGAAAGATTCAATAAAGTTGCTGTGCCTAATGCTTAGTCTTTTCCCTAGTCTTCTGCCCCTGTGTTATTTCAGCTCTTGTGATTATTGCTATGGAGAATCTAAAGCTACAAGCTTGGTCTCTCCTACTGAATTACAATAATAATAATAATAAATCAAAAAAGCCAGAGGTGAGGTCAGAATTCCATCTCCAGGTTATACAATAGCCTTAAATTAAGCACTTTCTTCTTAGTCTCTACCCCAACAAGGCTGCATTCTTAAAGCCTAGGGAATATGATTGCCAGGTAGACTCCTTGCAAGGGTGGGGGTAACCACTTCCCAGAGCTATTTATCACCATCTGTCAGTGCTCCCTACAAATGGCTGAGACCCTGCAGAAACGCTGGGTGGGCCTGTCATTGCTGAGCAGTCTGCTCAGCATCCTGATTTATGGCTTTGCTTTTCAGAGCTGCCTGGATTTGCTGAGATGTAAGATTTCACTCTAGATGAAACTTTAGTAAAGAGGCCTGAGGAGAAGCAGCAACAGCTACTAGAAGGACCCATGGAGTGTTAAGATCCAAACACTCCCTTACCTACACATAGATAACTCTTTTTAAAAGCAAAAGGCAAGCTTAACAAGGCCACCCCCTCCAAATTTCACAGCAGTATCATTTCATTTGGATTTTGAATGCAGTATTTTTGCCACATCACTGAATAGCCACATCCCATCTCAATAAACTTAGAATAAAGAATGTGGCTTCTGTACATATTGGAGGTCTGGCACTTCTCATTTGAAAAAATGAGCATTGATTGGACACAGTAAATCCATAGTGATCTGGACATGCAGTAAAGTCAGACATCTGCATTACCACCACCAAACTGCATGCAATGTAGACTGAGCCAGCCCATACCAATCATGTGTGAACAAGTCCCAACAACATGAGGTATTATCTGCCAATGGGCTTTCTGTATTTATTGAGGAGTTTCGTATTCCTCCTTTCTGTTTTAACAAATCCCCACAAAAAGTTCATGGTATGCACAGACATGTAAGGTGAGATATACTATCACAAATCAAGAATATATTCTTCTTTTGTGATCTCAGATACAGATGTATGTACTGACATAAACTTCTGGATCATTCCTGTCTTTGGAGTAATTGAAATACAGCTGGCATCTGGCTTCTTTGAGCCTGATCTTCTATTCTGGCTTTGGTAAATGCCTGGCATAGAGCAAAGTGTTGGAACAGTGCCTTTGCCATCATTATGGGAATAGGAGGTAGGAAATCTGGCATGACTTTCCTGGCTCAATGGACTACAAGCAGCAAGAAAGCAGTAACAGGGTTGTTATCTCACAGAGGCACCTTCCCTGTGCTGTTTGCTGCAGGCAGTCCTGAGGGAGTTAACTAAGGCACACTGAGTTAAACTGACTAGGAAAGAAACAAATACATCTTTGTCCTGCCTTGCCATGGAAAAAATGAATAAGGATACATCAACTGACTACCAGTTACCAAGGGCTGGAGAGAGAAATATAACATGGTGGCTTATAAGAACTTCCTCAAATGCTGGGAATCTGGCAGGGTATGGGCCAATTTTAAAGCTCTTTCCAACCCACTAGTTGCAATGCCACTGGAATATATAATATCGTGAGGGGAGAATTTTGAGATTTATAAGCACTCCTCTCCTGTGTTACATATGAAAGATAATCAAAGACTTCTAATCAAAGACAATAAAAAAGAGCCAGTTTGATGTAGTGATTAAGTGTGCAGACTCTTATCTGGGAGAACTGAGTTTGATTCTCCACATGCACCTGCTGATGTGACCTTGAGTCAGTCACAAGTTCTTGCAGAACTGTTCCTCTCAAGAGCTGTTTCTGTCAGAACTCTCTCAGTTCCACCTACCTCACAGGGTGTTTGTTGTAGAGAGAGGAAAGGAAAGAAGATTGTCAGCCGCTCTGAGACTCTGAGATTCAGAGTATAGTGCAGGATATAAATCCAAAATCTTCTTCACCACCATCATCATATCATATAATCATCACCATCATATCATCATCAATTCCAATGACTCCAGTTTTTGTGTTTACCAGGAATCTCTGCCTGCTTAGATATATATGTGCAGCAGATAGATAGTAGCTAGCTACTGTGGATTAAGCATCAATGTTGCTCTTGATAAGCCACTTGGAAACTCTAGAAGTCTTTATATTTTGTATTCAGCCAGTCTATAGTGGGGGGACACACTGTTGAATTATTGCTTGCCAGGAAAACAAACTAAAGGAAAGAGGGCCACTTACCACATCCCCAGAGCAACCAAAGATACTCAGAAAATGATATTAAACCGGTATAGGAATAATTCTGCTTACCCATCCAAAACTAATACCTACTGAAGAAGAGAAGTATGTCCAGCAGTAGAAGGGATGTATGTCCAGCAGGTCTCTGGAGAGGTGGCATATGAATTTTCTAAATAAATAAAATAGTAGCACTTCTAGAGACTTCTGACTAAAACATGAAAGGAATTTGTGTAAGAAGACCATACGGGGATCATACAAGTTCTGGCTGAATATTTACTTGAATAATGGATTGGTAGACAGTGGCCAGCTGGGATGAAAGCAGATTGGAGTACTTGGGGATGGGACATGTCACAAAAGGCATAATGTTGCCAAGGCATCTGGTGAGAACTGGTGCTTCCATGCCTTATTGACATTAGCACTGACTCCTCATGATAGCCAATCATATGCCAGTCAGCCATCACTGGGTAGATAAGCAATCTGGAAGAAAACAGGAAGAGACTAAAAAGGGAAAAGGAATCAAATGAAAAAAGTAGTGAAAGAGAAAGGACAATAGAGGAGCAATTGGGAAGGAGGAAGCAAGAAGCAAGCATCAAAAAAATAAAATCTACTCCCACTCAAACTTGCTCCTTGGGGAATAAGTGTCTGCTGCCTGTTGAGGCATACAAAGAAGATGGGTGGCTCTCTCACTCCCCTCAATAACCAAAGTGGCTTTAACAGCACAGAAATAAGCATTCAGCAGACTGAGAGTGAAATGCACACACAGCATGAAAACAAATGTCACTAAAATAATTACAGGTTGCAAAGAATCAATCAGAGCTGCGTAAATAGCCCACAGGAAAGCATCAGACACGTCTTCAGCTTCACATGGTTATAGCACAATATTTTCCCCCAGTCCCTAGTTCTAAATGAAGTACAGACACATGCTAAATCCCCCCCCCTTCATTCTGAGATTCAGTATTCAGATCACAGTGCACATTTGGTTTTGGGGGGTTTTCGGTCCCACCCTGATTTTGCAAGGGTTTGCAAGCAGTACAAAGAAAGAGCCAAATTCCAGATGTCCCAGAAAGACAACCAATAAATGTTGAACTTTGATTGCCCTAGGAACCTATATCCATTATATCCAGAGATACTCAATTTCAATGCCTGAGGGACTTTAGAAGCACGTTTTTAACTTTTGAAGTCTTGAGGGGTTTTTAAGGACTTGAAAGAATAAACACATATTTGCTTACTTTGTAGTACTTTCAAAAGAAAAAAAATAGTATATGAATATCTGCCATCCCACTGCAATGTATTACCATTTAAAGAACATGTAAATGTAAGTCTATTTATTTCTTTGGACAATGTGCTTTAACACAAGCATGTTTCAAAGTGAAAACAAAATTTATTTTTCTCCAGAACACAGCTATTGCCATAAAAAATATCTCCCTTTTAAACTGGAATACATAATACCTCCTCACTCTTCAGGCAACAGCTACGACTACCATTATGAGTAGAGCCAGACTGGGAAGAGAGAAGGCTGAACCTCAAACTCTAGGCCTGAACCTCAAACTCTAAGGGAGTCTCATATTCAGCTGCCTGATTTTTGGCATTTGATCAGTTTCATATGCCTGGTGATGATGTAAACACATCCACATTGAACCAAAATGTGACACAAACTTATTTTGTTTTCTTAAGTCATCAGTTTTTATTTTGACTAGAAATCTCAAAAGCTTGAAGGGCCTGAAAGGGCCTGGCTATGATAATAATCCAAGGGAGGTTCCTGTCTCTGGTCCATACAAATAATTGAATGGATATAGCCCTAAAGCCATGAGACTCTACTAATTGTTTCTATCACACATTACTAAAAAGGTTCCCTTAATCTCATTCTATAGCATGTCAACATTATCACTTTTGTAACATAGGCTAGAAAAACATACCTAGTTTCCTGTCTATTCAGGAAACAGACACTTAGAAGCCAAGTCTGGATAATGTCTGGTGATGATATAGGTAATCTATGACAGTGAGCCAGCTTGGTGTAGTGGTAAAGTGTGTGGACTCTTATCTGAGAGAACCAAGTTTGATTCCCCACTCCTCTACTTGCAGCTGCTGGAATGGCCTTGGGATAGCCATAGCTCTCATAGGAGTTGTCCTTGAAAGGGCAGCTTCTGGGAGAGCTCTCTCAGCCCCACCCACTTCACAGTGTGTCTGTTGTGGGGGAAGAAAATAAAGGAGATTTTAAGCCACTCTGAGTCTCTGATTTAGAGAGAAGGGTGGGGTATAACTCTGCAGTTCTTCTTCTTCAGGATTATTGCCTCCTAACTGAACTTCATAGCTTGGTATGATAATGGCAATATTGCAGGAGGAAGGTTTCAGACAGCCACTGTAGGAGAGAACTGGGAACAGACAGGGCTGTCAGGTCAGAGGCCTAGCTTGGTGGTGGTGGAAAATGCCATTAAATTGCATTTGATGCCATCAAGTTGACATATGGTGACTCCATAGGGTTTTCAAGGCAAGAAACATTCAAAGGTGTTTAACTATTGCCTGCCTCTATGATGCAGCCCTGGAGTACCTTGGTGGCCCCCCATTCAAATACTAAGCAGGGCCAACCCTGCTTAGCTTCCTAGATCTTGTGAGATCTGGTTAGCCTGGGACATCCAGGTCAGGACAGAATACTATCTTGCATTCCTAAATTTCTTTCAGCTGAGTCTGACATTCAGTATTCAGACAACGAATTCTTAGAGACACACTGGAAGAAGTGAGAGGGCGGAATCACTGAAGTACTCAAAATGTTATGGCTTGCAAACTTCATTATAAAACACATAGAGGGATCAAGACAAACTATTTTCCAATATGTTTCTTCTTTTGCATTCATAAACCCCAATGAATAACAGCTCTGTTCATTGTGTTCCTCCAGCTGCATTGCAACCCAACTCAGATATGTCATCATCCCAAACTCTTATGCCACATAATGTGCCAACAGCTGCTTTAACTTATTGAGGTTATGCTTGCAACTCTTTTATGTTCCTGTGGCATGTTTTACAATGGATCAGACAATTTATTGTTTGGCCACAGGATTGGAAAAGATCAGTTTATATTCCAATCCCAAAGAAGGGTAATGCCAAGGAATGTTCAAACTATCGCACCATTGCACTCATTTCACATGCCAGAAAGGTCATGTTAAAGATCCTACAAGCTAGGCTTCAGCAGTATGTCAAGCGAGAACTACCAGAAGTTCAAGCTGGGTTTCAGAGAGGTAGAGGAACTAGAGATCAAATTGCCAACATTCGCTGGATTATGAAGAAAGCATGGGAGTATCAGAAAAACATCTATTTCTGATTCATTGACTACGCTAAAGCCTTTGATTGTGTGGGTCACAACAAACTGTGGCAAGTCTCACATGTCTCCTGAGAAACCTGTATAAGGGTCAAGAAGCAACTGGCAGAACAAGATATGGAACAACTGATTGGTTTAGAATAGGAAAAGGAGTTCGACAAGGATGTATATTGTTACCTTGCTTATTTAATTTATATGCAGAGTGCATCATGCGGAATGCTGGCCTGGACAAAGCAGAAACCGGAATTAAGATTGCCGGGGAAAACATCAACAACCTCAGATATGCAGATGATACCACTCTAATGGCAGAAAGTGAGGAGGACATAAAGAACCCAACAAGGACCTCTTGTTGAGGTTAAAAGAGGAGAGCACAAAAATAGGCTTGAAACTCAACATCATCAAAACTAAGATCATGGCATCCGGCCTCATCACACCTTGGCAAATAGAAGGGGAAGACATGGAAGTAGTGACAGACTTCATATTTCTGGGATCCAAGATCACTGAGATGGTGACTGTAGCCATGAAATTAAGAGACATTTGCTCCTTGGGAGGACAGCTATGGTGAACCTGGGCATTATAATAAAAAGCAGAAATATCACCCTGCCAACAAAAGTCCGTATACTCAAAGCCATGGTATTTCCAGTAGAAATGTATGGTGGTGAGAGCTGGACCATAAGGAAGGCCGAGCACAGAAGAATAGATGCTTTTGAGATGTGGTGCTGGAGAAAAATCTTGAGAGTCCCTTGGACTTCAAGAAGATCAAATCAGTCAGTTTTAAGGGATATCAACCCAGTCAGTTTTAAGGGAAATCAACCCAGACTGTTCCCTGGAAGGTCAGATGCTGAAGCTGAAGCTCAAATACTTTGGCCACCAAATGAGAAGGGATTACTCCCTGGAGAAGATCCTGATGCCAGGAAAGACAGAAGGCAAAAGAAGAAGGGGACAGCAAAAGATGAGATGGCTGGACAGTGTTACTGAAGTAACAAACACGAATTTGAGCAGACTTCGGAGGATGGTGGAAGACAGGAGAGCCTGGCGTGACTTTGTCTATGGGGTCGCAAAGAGTCAGACTCAAATGTGCGACTGAACAGCAACAACAACTGGGAGATGCCAGAGATAATGAACCATACAAAGCCTTTGATTAAATGTGTTATTGATTTGTGTTATAGATTTGTCTGGCTTTATTTTTCTCCTGTAATGACTGTTGATAGGTTTGCCAAACCCAGCCTGGCAAACAGCAGGAGGTGGGGGCAACACAGGGGTCATACTGTCAGTGATGCCATGATGTCACTTCCAGGAAAAACTCAGAAGGGATGGCAAGCCTCTCTAGGAATTGCTAGAAACTCTATAGTAGGAATTCCAGAGAAGACTGATATCACTTCGTATTTCCTCCAGAAGTGGCATCAGTTCTCCTTTGGAATCAGCAAACAAAAAACAAAAAAACTCTATGGTTTCTAGAGAGGTGTGAAATCACTTTTGGGTTTTCCTGAAAGTGATATCATGCCATCAGCCCAATGGTCATTTTTAATGTTTTTTTTTCCTCCTGCCACCACTCAAAGCAGCAGCAGGAAAAAAGAGAAAGGTGTGGGGGACTGGCTACCCTACCTGGTGATGAGGAAGCAGCACATGTGCTTTCTTTGCAGAGTTAGGTCTCCAAATGCAATACTTCTCCTTAAGGTACAGTCTTAGTAGCTGTGGGTCCTTTCTCTAACTTTCCATGTTCTGCTTGATTTTTCATGTAACAAACACACAGTTGTATCAACATATCCAAATACCATATCAGAAGAAGAACATTCTGCTGGGTTTAAGAGTAAGGAAAGATTGTAAAAATACATGTGGACAGTTGTGTACACCCTTCCGATAGAACAGGCTCAGGGCGGGTTACCTCATAAAAATAGTCAACAATAATACAATAAAAGACCAGTTTAAAATTTGTTATGGAAGTGACTAGGTCACACCAGTTTTTACCAGCCTGGCCATCCTCACACACAGGGCTTTTTGTTTTTGAGCAGAAACGCACAGGAATGCAGTTCCAGTGGCTTGACATCAGGGGTGTGTGGCCTAATATGCAAATTAGTTCCTGCTGGGCCTTTTCTTTTAAAAGACCTTTGTGAAATGATGGTAATGCCAGGGGGTGTGGCCTAATTTGCAAATGATTCCTGCTGGGCTTTTTCTACCAAAAAAGCCTTGTTCACACACACGTTACTTGTTTTGTGCTAAATCACTGAAGTACCAGTAAACATGAAAAGGATGAATCCCAACAACTCACTGTATTCCTGCCTTCCTGTTTTTGCAGGTGTGATAATAAACACACAGGGAGTGGAGGGGGAGAGGCGATACCTGCAGAGACGATAGTAACTAGCATGTATGTCAGTCAATCAAATGAAAATTGGGGAAGTGCAGCTGAGTGGGATAAGGGCCAAAAAACAGACTACCCAACACATGTAAAATTTAAGACAAATTACATATTGGTCCATGAAGTGCCAGGTTCAAGTCCTTGGCATGATCTCCCCATATAAATGAGTGGGAGGAGCCACATACACAACGTGGCTTCTCCCAGTCATTTATATTGGGAGATCATACCCAGGACTTGAACCTGGCACTTCATGTTTGTCAAACCTGCATTCACTGTGCTATACCTTAAGATAAAACCATTCACTCCTGGTCTGTGTGGCTAGACCCATACTGGATTAGGAAGGGTAGACAACATGTTATGAGTTGGCCCTCTTCATATGACTTCCTCCTTTGGCTCTGTAGCTAGGGAACTGTACTGTGAGTGGGTTTTAGGCTGCTTCTCCCCCCCCCCTTTTTTTTTTTTTGCACCTCAAATCATTTTTGTTGAAGGCCCTCTTAAAAGTTAGGAACTTTGCCCGGGTGAGGTTAGTTTAGCATGACAGGATAGATAGATAGATAGATAGATAGATAGATAGATAGATAGATAGATAGATAGATAGATAGATAGATAGATAGATAGATAGATAGATAGATAGATAGATAGATAGATAGATAGATAAGTTATGTTTGATTCCTGCAGTATCACATAATTTGCTTCATTGATTGGTGACTACTATATGTACTTAACATAGTGGTATCATTAGTATGCAGCACTGTGATTAGTGGGCACAGCTGCCATGGACACTACTGGAATGGCTCTTGATTACTGCTATTTCTGTAGGTTTGACTTTTGTTGTCGGACATGCCAGTATAACAGGTCCATAGGACTGAGCTTCCTGTGAAGGATAATTAATAGACATAGTCAAAACGCTTCTGTACTACCCTTCCAAACTTTCCCTCATTTTATTTGCCTTGTTTTCAGTCAGTTATCATGAGGTAACTTAGTCCCAGATAAGTTGAGCATAGGGTTGCCTAGTGTTGCAGCCCATATGGAATCTATAGTAAAAGACTGGTATTGATTGAATATCATATATTTAATGACTACTTAATATTTTAACATCTACTGAAGATTCTGTGGAAACTTTATGGGCAGAGATTAGGGGTGCCAAGTCTTCCCAACTGCTAGTAAGTGATGTCATCGCACCAGGCACACCACAGATGGATGTTCTAGCACTTGGGGGAATGCTATGGTTATCACAGAGTTTTCCCCCAAGTGCTACAGTGCCCTCCCATGGTGTGCCTGGTGTGATGACATCACTTCCAGGTGATGCCAACATGCCAGACATGTGGCTCACCCGCACTCTTTGCGGGTAGGGCTCCCCCCACCAGCCAGTTTCATGGTGGCAGGTTGAAGATTCCAAAATTGGGAGAACCTCCACCCCCAGTAGGTGAATGAGAACCCTAACAGAGATTCCTTTCACTCCTAATATTAACCTCTTAAATGGCTTCCCTGCATAATCAGTATGTTAATCAGAAGCTGTAGCACATTGAAAATAAGGGAAAGAGCTTCTAGATAATCAGAGCCCAGTTTGTGGACAAGATGGTGATCTTGTGTAAACAATGTGCTTATGTTATACTGACTGAGATTCTGTTATCCAACTTTGCACTGCTTGTTGGAGTAGCATTAGTGAAGATAAATTGCTAGGGAGAGTGTATGCTTTCTATTTGCTGAATATTGCTTCTACTATCTCCGGGCAAAATCTAGCAAGTGGTATAAGTGTCCTGAAGTTTCTCAGACTGTTCTAAAACCAATTTTCTTTTTCTTTCTTTCCCTTCCTGTAGGCAGGTGTGAATAACTGTGACTCATTCACATTATTTTACAGTAGCAGACCCCATATTTTATAGAATAACTTTCCCAAAGATGAGAAGAAAGTTCCTTTGCTTTTAACATTTAGAAAATGTTGCAAAACTGAGCTGTTAAAAATTGTATATGGCACTGTTTTGGTTGTTTGGGCATAGGAGGAGACAGAGCGAAGGTAGACATTATTATTAATTATTAAATACCTTTTAAAATGTGTAGTGCAAATTATGGTTTTATCATGTTTTTACCCACCTTGAGCCTCTATCAGTACCATTCTAAGTAGAGTTGCTCCCTTCCTTGACCAGGCACATCTGACCACATGGAACCAATAGGCTTCCCACCCACCCACCCCCCGCCCTGGTGGGGAACCCCCGAAATTGCATCCTCCTCCCCTGCTCTCAAAAAATCTGGGAGCGGGGAGAGAACATACCTTTAGGCATCATGTTGTAGAGCTTCTGATCCGTTTTAAAATGCATCCCTTTAAGGCTGCACAGGAAACAGGAAGGGCTTCATGGGAAAGTAACAGTTTCCATGGAGAACGGCCCCTCCCTTTCTTTTCCTGTGGAGCCTTGCTTTCGTTTTCCCAGCAAGCACATTCTGCTGGAAGAAGACCAAGTACGGTAAGTGTTTGTGTGTGTGAGAGAGAGAGGGAGGAGGCAGGGAGGGGGGATTCCCTGGTATGGAGGCCCTCCCCCCCTTTAGAAAGCGTGGGGGGGGAATGACTACTAGGCACTCTATTATTCCCTATGGAGAATGATTCCCATAGGGAATAATAGGGAATTGATCCGTGGGTATTGGGGGCTCTGGGGGGGCTATTTTTTGAGGTAGAGGCACCAGATTTTTAGTATAGCATCTAGTGCCTCTCCCCAAAATACCCCCCAAGTTTCAAAACGATTGGACCAGAGGGTCCAATTCTATGAGCCCCAAAAGATGGTGCCCCTATCCTTAATTATTTCCTATGGAAGAAAGGCATTTAAAAAGGCGTGCTGTCCCTTTATATGTGATGGCCAGAACTCCCTTGGAGTTCAATTATGCTTGTCACATCCTTGTTCCTGGCTCCACCCCCAAAGTCTCCTGGCTCTGCCCCCAAAGTCCCCAGAATTTTTCTTTAATTGGACTTGGCAACCCTAGGAACCAATAACCTCATGGTTAGACTATTATGATGCACTCTACATGAGTCTTCTCTCAAAGACACACCCAGAACTTCCAGCCAGAACAGAAGTTTGCAGTTCCAGTATTATCAGGACGCCTGCATATTGTATCAGTTCTGCAATTGCTTCACTAATTACCAATTCGTTCCTGAATTCTATTCAAGGTATTGACTATCAACTGCAAAGCCCTTCATGGGCTCAGATCCACAAAGGATTGCTTTTCCTGATATGCCCCACTGCAATAGCTGAGCTCATCTGAGCAAAGTCTGAAGAAATGGGTAGGATCAGCAGTTGCCTGTACCTAAGCTTGCTTTGCAGTTCCCACTTTGTGCAATGGCCTGCCTGAGGTAATTAGGGTTGCCAAGTCTCAACTTTTCCCCAGTGGGGGAATTTGGGGGGCGTTCTGGGAGGGGGCGGAGCTACCCTCAACACAATGACATCATGTAGAATGACATCATCACGCTGAGAAGGCAGTGCTGCACACTCACACTGTTTCCCCAAACATTTAAAGGAACCTTCCCTTTAGATGGTTGGGGAGGAAGCAAGCGTTGGTGCTGCAGACCTTTCAAGCCCCAATCAAGGCTTGGAAAGGCAGAAGCAAGCAGTTCCCGCCTCTCTGAGAGAGTGGGCGCCAGGCTTGGCTACCCTTCCAAGCCCTGATTGAGGCTTGGAAAGGCAGAAGATAGCAGCTTCCATTCTCTCTGAAAGAGCAGGCACAGGGCTCAGCTGCTCTTCCAAGCCCCGATCGAGGCTTGGAAAGGCAGGAGCAAGTGGCTCTGTTCCCTCCCTCCGAGAGAGCGGGTGCCTGGTGCTGTTGCTCTTCCAAGCCCCGGTGGAGGCATGGAAAGGCAGGAGGTAGTGGCCCCTGCTGCCTCCCTCTGAGAGAGCAGGTGCCTGGTGCTGCTGCCCTTCCAAGCTCCAATCGAGGCATGGGAAGTCGGGAGGTAGTGGCCCCAGCTCTCTCTGAGAGAGTAGCCACTGGGCTCGGCTGTCCTTCCAAGCGCCAATCGAGGCTTGGAAAGGCAGGAGCAAGCAGCTCCCACACTCTCTGAGAGACCAGGTGCCTAGCACTGCTGCCCTTCCAAGTCCTGATCGAGGTGTGGAAAGGCAGGAGGTAGTGCCGGGCTCAGCTGCCCTTCCAGCTGCCAACTGAGACTTGGAAAGGCAGGAGCAAGCACCTCCCGCTCTCTCCCAGAGAGCCCATGCTGAGTGCACTTGCCTCACAAGCTGCAAATTTGCGGCTCAAGGTAGGTGCAGCCTGTGCCCATGGGGTCACTGGGGGCATGGCTTCCCCCGCCGGGCAGCTGGCTTGGGGTGGGAAGAAGCCCTCCAACTGGGGAAATCCCTGCTCGCACTGGGAGGTTGGCAGCCCTAGAGGTAATCAGGAAAGCTCCCTCAAGTCTTATCATTACACAGATTTTTTAAAACAGAATTGTTTTTTGTGAGAACATATTTTATAAAGAAAATAGGACTGTAGTAAAAATGGAATTGTTCAGAAGGATGCTTTAATAAAAGTATAAGGGCTGTAATTTATGGTATTATTTCTTTTTACTGCATTGTTTTTCAGTTTCTTTAATGCATTCTTGCATTTTTATAGTACATCTTGTACAGTTCCTATTGCAGTGCTAAATTTGGTAATCCACCTTGAGTCTCAGTGAGAAAGGCAGACTATAATTCTAAGCCCATTGGCTTCAATGGATTTAGAAAGATATAACTCTATACTGTGTATTAAAGGAGAAAGGGAGGCAAAATGACACAAATTAAATTTTAAAAGTTTCCAGGACTGGGTAAATTAGGCTTTAACAGAAGTTGCTTGCACCAGTAACATCAGGAACAGCTATGTGTAACAAAGGATGGCCTGGAGAGAGACCATTTCCACAGAGAGTAAAAAGCTGCCACCACTAAGGGTGTGCAAAAATTTTTTTCCAGAATTAATTGGATTTGGAAATATATGGGGCCAAAATTTTCGGAATACCGTATATTTTTGAATACCGGTACTCAGAATAGCGATAGATACGGGAGATATACGGCTATTTCCAAATATACGGACCCATTATACCTTATCGACCATTGAAATCAATGGCAAAATAGGGTATATTGGAAGCCGCCTGGAGGGGAAGGCGTTTGAGGGAGAGCCTCCAAATTTGCAGGAGACCTGCAGGGAACTCTCCCTTATGAACCCCCAAAGTCCCGAAAAGATTGGGCCAGGGGTTCCCATTCCAGGGGCACCCAAAGAGGGTGCCCCTATCCCACGATTATACCCTACAGGCCATTGAAATCAATGGTAAAATAGGGCATAATCAGAGGCTACTGGGGGGCAAGGGGTTTGAGGGAGAGCCCCCAAATTTGCATGGAACCCTCAGACTCCAAAAATAGCTCTATAAAAAAACATGAAAGTGACACACCCCGCACAGCCCACACACCAACCCCCTCACATCAAACAGGTAATTAAAAAAACCCCAAAATGTGACAGAAAGAAACTTAACTTTTAACCCCCCCACAAAAAACCCCCCAAAAAACAAGAACCAGGAAAAGGGACAACAGGACATGATGCAAAACCAACAGCAACAGATCCAAACAAATCCAAGAAAAGGCCAACAAACTCAGCTATTAAAAAACTGAACTTTTTAACAATAAAAAACCTCAGGCCAAATCAGTCAACACCCCTCCCCCCCAAAAAAAAAACCAGAACCAGGAAAAGGGACAACAGGACAGGATGCAAAACCAACAACAACACAGATCCAAAGCAGGCTTTATCAGAGGTCGCTCGGGAGCTGATAATGTTCGGTTAATTACTGACTTAATAGCCACTTATAATGAGAAGCCGGAATCTGCGTTTCTAATCTCTATTGATGCTGAGAAGGCATTTGATCGTGTGGACAGAGGGTTCCTGAGGAAGACGATGACATACCTGGGCTTTCCGGAAGAATTCCTTCGGTGGACCCAGTTGATATATCAGAATGCGACCTCGAGAATTAGAGTCAATGGAGAGCAGTCTGGAGTAGTTGATCTGGCATGCGGCACAAGACAGGGGTGTCCGCTTTCCCCACTCCTGTTCAACATCTGCATTGAGCCTCTCGCCCAGGCGGTGCGCCAAAGGATGAACATATATGGTATGAAGCACGGTCTCAGCGAATTTAAAATTCTGTTATATGCAGACGATGCCCTTTTGATGGTGACTGAGCCAGAGTCCTCTTTTCCAGCAATTATTAAGCTTACTGAAGAATTCGGCCAACTTGCAGGCTACAAAGTGAATTGGGGGAAAACTGAGGTACTCCAAGTGGGCGGTAAGAAGATTCCTGAGGCAGTTGGAAGGCGGTTTAGACTTCAGGAGGACTCGATTCAATACTTAGGAATACAAATTCCCAATCGAAGTCAAAACTTAGTGGGGATGAATTTTAGAAAGCTCCTGGAGAAAACACAAGCTGACTTCACCCGATGGAAACCCATCCCATTGTCATTGTGGGGTAAAGTGAATGCCCTTAAGATGGTTACATTCCCCCGCTTCTTTTATGTTCTCCGAGGTCTCCATCAGTATATTCCGCAGAAGTGGTTTAAAAGAGTCAATACTCTAATAACAAACTTCTTGTGGGAAGGGAAAAGGCCACGACTTTCCTTGGCTAGGCTCCAGCTCCCAATTGATCAAGGTGGCTTTGGTATGCCAGACTTAAGTGTATACCATAGGGCCTATATGTTGGCAAGTGTTAGTAAGTGGAGGCAAGATGTAGGGAAGGAATCTCCAGACTGGGTGGCCCTCGAGGCTTCAACAGTGGCCCCTCTTTCTACGCTAGAGGTTTTGGGTTCGAAGCACTACCAAGGGGAAGTATTGCTTCCAGCAATTCAGGCCACCAGGCGATTATGGCAGCTAATAGGGTCCAAGCAAGGCTTTAACGCCTTCTTACATGGATCAATGACTCTTTGGGGAAACCCAGAATTGAGGATCGGAGGGTGCCAAGTGGTTTGGAAGGGTTGGATTGAAAAAGGGATAACAACTCTTGATCATCTACGAGACCCAAACAGAGAAGAATTCTGGACATTTAAGGAGCTTCAAGACAAGTATAATCTTGAATCTAACCAATGGCTACATTATTACCAAATAAAGATGGCGCTGACGCAGCTGCTGGGTCCGGATGCCTTGGCTGCCCCTGATCCACCATCCCTTTTAGCTGTATTAAGGCGGACATGGCAGCAAGATAATCCAGTGCAAGCCCTGTACACGTACTTTCGATATGGGACGCAACAACAACAGTTAATTGAAGAATTACGGGTAAAATGGGCAGATGAACTGAACCTTAGTATTCTACCATTCCAATGGTTCACAATCAACAGGGCGATCCGAAAAGTTTCTAAAGATCAACGCTTGATATTAATTCAGCAAAAAATTCATTTCCGTATTTACTGGACACCTGTTCGACTACACAAATTTAACCTCTTGACTTCACCAGCATGTTGGCGATGCCAGGGAGGTGAAGCGGGGCTAAGCCACATGATTTGGTCATGCCCGGTGCTGCTTGATTTCTGGGGCGATATACTCAGGTGGATAAACCGCGTATTGGGAGGTCAGCACAGATTCACAGCCATGCAAGTTCTTTTAAACTACTTCCCGTCAGCATGGGTGTTGTCTCGCCCACAGCGATATTGGGGATTTCGGGCACTGATGACGGCAAAGAGGATAATCATGCAGATGTGGAGAACGGAATTTTCAGGAACCGTAGCGCAATGGCTGGAGGACATGCTGCGATTGGCGGTGGATGAAAGGCTGGTCTACCGACGAATGATGCAACAACAACAATTCGAGGACATTTGGGCACCGTTTTTGGCGGCTGTCAATAATTTACAGGGTCCGGGATGTGAATTTGAACATAGTTCCCTCTAGGCTGTGGGGGCCAAGGTGGTCCAGAGAGCTATATCAAGTATTAGGCATACAATAGGCAGAGATAGATAAGTATGGGCAACAAGGGTGACGGCTCACAGGGTGCTGGATGAGTGGATAATTGTGAACTACGTAATTTTTTGTTTGTTTAATTGTTAAATATTTATTATTACTATGGATCTGTTACATATACTAATTTCAATAAATGATGAATATATAAGGAAAAAAAAAAAGATATTTAAAATCTCTAGTCAATGGCTAGCTCTCTTAAAAGGTGTTTAGTGCCCAACGGGCTGAGCTGCCCATATGAAGTCTGACATGAAAACGCCTAATGGATCTGGAACAACAAAAACAGAGCTAGGTAACTTTCAATTCATAATTTTACAGCCATTTAAAGGTTATTTAAAAGCAAATTATTTCAAAGGTTATTTAAAAGGGAATTATTTTAAGAGTGAACTATATGGCAATTTGTAAACAAACTGTATGTTTTACTTATAAAGGATTTTTTTTTCTATTTAAGAAAAATAAAATCTTTGCCTAAGCCAAAAAAAAAAAAAAAACACACACAGATCCAAACAAATCCAACTGAGAAAAGGCCAACAAACACAACTGTTAAAAACTGAACTTTTTAACAATAAAAATTAAGCCAGACAGCGCCCCCCCCCAAAGAACCAAACCCAGAAGAGAAAAGGAACAACAGCAGCACAACACAGCAGCAACAAATCAAACACAGAACCCTTTTAAAACAGTAAAAAACTTGACTTTTAACAATACAGGAAATTAACCAACCCCTCCCCCCAAAAAAACCTTCACCCTAACCCCAAGAAATCCAAGCCACCCAAATCAGGAAAAGTAAAAAGTCCTCTCACTAAAGTTAGATATAGGCAAATTGGCAACCCCACCACCCCAGGCACCCACCCCCAGCAGAACCCCCTAACCCTAGCCCCAAATAAGCTACCCAGTACCTACCCACCCAAATCTGGATAAGTAAGGGGACTCCTAAATTTTATCCTAACTAAAATAAAAACAAGAACCCCAAGACTGTCTTACTTTAGATGTCTTCTCTTCTCTAGGCAGGTCAGGCAAGGCTGAGAGAGGGCAGCAGCAGCTGAGGCCAAGGGCCAGCGCAGCACAATCTCTCTCACACACCAACACAGCAGCAATGGAATGGAGTCCAGCCAGGCAGACTCCTTAAAAAGGTTCTCTGGCCCTACACAGAGCAATTTCAAAAAATACCACTGCTTTGTGATTGGCCAGAGAACACTGTTCACTTGGATACCCAAGTAAACAAAAGAACAACAATGTTGCTAATGGCTGGGGGATTAGCCCAGCCATCAGCTACACAACAGCCCTGCAAAGCATGCATTTTCAATGCATTTTGCAAATGCATGCTTTGGATTGGCTGCTGAGGCTCCTCTCCCTCTCTCCCTCCCTCCCTGATCCCAGGGAGGCTATCGGAGAGGCGGGAAAAAGCTTCCAAAGGTGGGAAAGGAGGCAAGCAGCTTCCCTGAGGCTGCAGAAGCTCCCTTCCCCGCCTTTTACATTGAGTTCTATATTGATTCGGAAGTATACGGGGAGCCGTATACGGCTCCCATATAATGCCTTCTAATTGGATTCGGAGGTATACGACACCGTATACTTCCGAATTAGGGGGTATTCGGCGGTCTATTCGGTTCAGCCGAATCGAATGCATACCCCTAGCCACCACCTACTCTGTACTTTCCTTCCAGGACCAAAAGGAACCTGCCTCCTGGAAGTGCTTGAGGAAAGATTGGTTTCCCAGGAGTTTCTCTCATACACACACTGGGTGAAGAAAACCTGGATAAAAAGTACTCAAATAAATAAATCAAAGTCCAAGGCCCACAAAATGCTCTAGAACTAGGGTTGCCAATCTCCAGGTGTTAGCTGGAGATCTCCAGCTATTACACCTGATCTCCTGGCAACAGAGGTCAGTTCACCTAGAAAAAATGGCTGCTTTGGAAGATGGACTCTATGGCATTATACCCCACTGAAGTCCCTCCCCTCTTCAAATCCCACCCTCCTCAAGCTTTCGAGTTCCTTGCCATTATCTGTTTCTGTTTGATGTAGGCTGAGAAATGTTTAGGTAGAATGCTTAGTCTGCTGAGGAAACGAAAGTTAAATGCTTGCCTCCTAGAAACTGGGAACCAAGGTCATGGCTCCCCTCCCAGAATGTTTTGTAGAATGCTTGGTAGTGAGAGTGTGTGTGTGATTTGTAGCCACTAACTATCTTCACACCCTAAGCTTCTAACGACCCCTGCAAGAGTATATAACCTGAACCTGTATTGCTGTCTGCCAGTTTCTACACTGGCTGTGTGGCAGTGTCTATGAATACAATAAATACTTATGCCTTACAATAAATACTTATCCAAGCACATGGAGAATTATACTTATTGAAGGAGAACTGGGAAGTTGATACAAACTCCACTCCCAAAATTTCCAGGTATTTCCCAATCCAGAGCTGGCAACCCTGTCTGAAACATTAAAAGAACACTAAAGAGGTACTGGCTAGCATTAGTCTGGTTTGCTGATTTCTGTGATTCTTATTTTGATCTTGCTTGTTTTCATACTACTAGGCTGATTTCCCTTATTACAGTTTATTTGGATTTGATTCAGTGTTTGGTTGGGTTCACTTATTTGAGTAGATTGGAATGGGGAGTTCCATCACAATGACCTTTGAAAGAAAAAATAGACAATTCAGTGATCACTGCAATTAGGGTTGGCAGCCCCCAGGCCCCAGCAAGGGATCCCCAGTTTGGGGGGCTTCTCCCCACCACAGACCATCTGGATAGTGGCGGAAACCAGAAGTGAAATCATCACATTGGGAATGTTGCATGGAGGATGCTATGGTTTTTGGGCAAACTCTATGGTTTAAACCCAGTTTACTTCCAGGTGACATAATCGCGTCATGGACATCACACAGAAACCGCACCCCACCTCTAAAGAAAGGATGATGTCAGCTAACTCCATGTATGAAAGGAGAGGAATAATGCATACAGCAGAGTCTCAATTACTCTTAACAATTAAGATACGTTTACACATTTGTCTCCCACTTTGACATGTTTATCGCTCAACTGTTTCCCTGTAATTAAATCCAAACATATTGTGACCTAAGACCTTTGCTTGTCATTGCTATTTAGTCTTTGCATATGTCAAAACATCTTCATCAAGTTGTATATTAATGTGCTGTTCACCTATGTAGAGGCATCTTGCTATATATATGAAATGTTAACTTCCAGTTTTTTGTGTCTGAAGAAGTGTGCATGTGCATGAAAGCTCATACTTTGAATAAACTTTTCTTGGCCTTAAAGGTGCCACTGCTTTAAACCAACACAGCTGCCCACCTGGATCTATATCAGCATTGCCAAGCTCCCAGGTGGGGCGGGGTTCTTTCATTTTGGCAGTTCCCAACCTGCTGGCCCACAGTGGGCCGGCAGGGGGATCCCCTCCTGACATCGCCAGTGTGATGATGTCACTCATAAGTGATGTCATTGTGCCGGTGATATTGTGTGCCAGCCGCTCTAGGAGCTTCCAGGAAAACTCTATGGTTTTCCCGGATGCTCTAGGAATTTGGGAGAAAAACTGTATGGTCATGTGAAAAAAGTCCCCTGCCAGAGGCCATGAGGGACTTGGCAACCCTAATCTATATACATAACAATTTTTAAAAAAACATATACAAAACAAATATATCAAACAGGAAACCTGCTAAAGCCAAAGCAGGGAATAATGACTGAAATGACAGCCATAAGACAGAAAGCAAAAGAAGAAGGGGACAGCAAAAGATGAGATGGCTGGACATCATTACTGATGTAACTAACATAAATTTGAGTGGTCTTCGGTGGATGGTGGAAGACAGGAGGGCCTGGTGTGACTTGGCCCAAGGGAATGCAAAGAGTGGGACTCAACTGTGTGACTTAACAACAACAACTGACCTCCTGAAGTTGGAAGAACAAAGCAGATGTTTTACCCTTGGGTGGGACAAAGAGTTATCCAGGGTTAGAGAAAGGGGTTTCTGTCCAATGTATACTGCTATTGCTGCTATCCATTTAAACAGGACATGTTGCTTCATGGTAACACTGCTGAATCAATTGACACTGACTTCTCTGATTCTGCACATGTGTTTTCAACCACTATTGCACAGAACTGAAGATAGGGAAGAGAAAGGATCATCATTCTCTTCCTATACAAGGGCAGGTAGCTGGTCTTGTAATGGATGGATCATCAGGTCATTCACATATTGTTCAAAAACAGGCCACAATTTAGAGAAGGGGGAAAGGTTTCTGCATGTTTCACTGTGCTACACTTTTAGGGACTTCATAATGTTTCCTCTCTGCTGTGTATGCAGTTAGCACTTTGTCCTTTACGGACACTGAATGTTCTTCTGATACAAATTACCGTATTTTTCAGACCATTGGACGCACCAGACCATAAGACGCACCTTCGTCTACGTGCGAAAATGGCCATCTTCGGTGATGCGGTGATGCAGGCGCCATTGCAGCCTTTGGGCTGCACAGCCGGAGCCAGGCATGCAGGCGTGGGGGAAGCGCGCCTGCAAAGTGCTGGATTTGCGGTGGGGGCAGAGGGTGCGATCTCGCCGCTTGTCTCCCAGCCAGGCATGCAGGCGCGGGGGAAGCATGCCAGCGCCTGCGAAGTGCTGGGTTTGCGGTGGGAGCAGAGGGAGTGATCTCGCCGCTTGTCTCCTAGCCAGGCACGCAGGCGTGGGGGAAGCACGCCGGCGCCTGCAAAGTGCTGGGTTTGCGGTGGGGGCGGAGGGAGCGATCCTGGCACTTGTCTCCCGGGGGCTGCAGGCCCCTCCCCCCACTTCGTCTCCTTTTTTAGTATTCGCTCCATAAGACGCACACACTTTCCCCCCACTTTTTGGGGGGAGGGAAGTGCGTCTTATGGTCTGAAAAATGCGGTACATAAAAGAATAATTCCTTCTCTCTCTCTCTCTCTCATGGATTCAAAGCTCATGTGTAGTTATCTAAACACATATAGTATTAGTATGTAATTACCATGGTTTGGTATGGGGAGCACTTAAAACAGTTGCCATGTCAGATAAAAGGATACATTGGCAGGAAATCCTTTCTGTTTTTTCATTAATAAAGTATGCATTGCAATGTTTCTGTATAATCTGTTTGTACTGGATATGGAACACAAAAGGATAGATTGTCAAAACAGCTCTATTTGCTTTTATCCCTGCAATTTTGGGGGGAAATTATGGGTTGTATCCAGCAATCTGTGTATGAAGCAGAGCTCCCCACCCCTCGACACTAGCTGCCATGCTCACCCAGCAAATCTTGTCCATGCAGTTCAGGAACTGTATCCTAGGAACAGCACAGGGTGTGATATGGAGGTCTTCAGGAGCATTAGGAGAACTGATGAAAACTGTCCCCTTCCTCTGCCTGTGGAAGTGCTTTTGTACTTTTGGAAATAGCTAACAGGATTCAACCTTATTAAATGAAATGAGGGGTACACCTGTGGTGTTCATTTCCAACATGAGGTTTTGGTAATCTGATTTCAATTAATGTGGGAATTAGGGTTGCCAGGTCCCCCTGACCACTGATGAAGGATGGGGGTTGTGTTGCCAGGTCCAGATTGGGAAGCTCCTGGAAATGTAGGGATGGAGTCTGGGAGAACAGGGATATCAGTGGGGTACAATGGCATAGAGTCCACCCTCCAAAGCAGCCATTTTCTCCAGGGGAAATTATCTCTGTAGTCAGGAAATGTGCTGTAATTCCAGGGTAATCCTCAGGTCCCACCTGGAGGTTGGCATCCCTAGTGGAGTTTATACTTTTGAATATGTCTGAGTACCACCTTCAAATAGATGGACTTAAAGTATAACAGATAGCTGCCTCTAAATACTATCAAACTGAAGATTTCAATTCCTTTTTTTAGTAGCCACTAAAATATGGGATACAGACAGGCCTTGAATTCAGCAGGAGCTCACAGGAGCACAGCTCCTGAACCTTTCTGACAGCCCCCCTACTCCTCCCCACCTACCTTGTCCATTGAATAGTTGGTGCAGCTGCATAACAATCCCTGGATTAGGAGAGCAGGCAGTCAGCAATCAGGGACTTTGCCACACCCCTAGCAGCCCTCATTAACCCCTGGAGAAGCCCATGCCACCCTTCCACTTCTTATGTGATTTTGGGCTGTGGGTGGCTTGCTGGCCTTTTGACTGTGGGGGTGGGGATGGGAGTTGGCCAAGGAGAACTCTAGGTGAGCATCGGGTTGCTTTTGGGTGGTGGGGGGTGGTGGCATATGAGTTATGCTAATAAACTCCACCACCTATTTTTCTACAAAATGACCCCTGGATACAATGCTCTCTCTAAGCTGCAGAGTCTTGTGAGCAAAAATTCTACTTTGTGAGCTAGTGGTATTAAAATTGTGAGCTCCTGGCATTAAAGTTGTGAGCTATTGCATAAATTATTGTGCTCTGGGGCCATTTTTCCTGAGCTAAGACAAAAATGTGTGAGCTGAAGGCTAAAAATCTGTGAGCTAGCTCACGCTAACTCAGCTTAGAGGGAGCACTGGTTACAGGTAATATCACTAAGAATTCTGATTGATTGTCTTATATAACAAGACCTTACCTTATATAGATTTCAGCTAGCCAGTTCCTGATTCACATGCACATCTCTCAAACTCAACTCTTGCTTAGCAGCTTTAAGGCCTGATTTTTGTTGGAAGTGAAGGACATTATGCTGACTCAGAGAGTGATTCCTCACCAGCATTTGCTCTGTCCCCGCTCTTCTCCCTGTGCCGACTCAAGCGATGGATTCCCCACTCCCTGGGCACCTCTTATATCACGGCTTCTTCCTGTTACTGCTGCAGCAACAGGATGCTGGTTTTTTGGAGTTCCAGTTGCTGCGATGGGAATCGGAAGTAGCCTGGAAGCAAGAGGCGCTGCGGAGTGACTGGTGGGGAATCGATGGCTTGTGCCAATGCAATGAGAAGTGCGGGGGCAGAGCAAATGCCAGTGAGGAATCACTCTTAGACTCAGACTTTAGAGAAAGACTACAAGAGAGTCAGAGAAATAGATAGGCAGGACACTGATCACCTTTCCTTTTACTACTCTCTGATGCTATCCCTTTGATGTGTAGATTGCTATTCTTCGGGAAACTTCCTTCCAATCTTAACACCTTCTCTCCACACTAACTCTGCCCTTCTCCATCTTGCCAACATAGGGCTGCCAAGCCCCCAGGCTGGGCGAGGGTTCCCCTGCCTTGGAGGTTTCCAACCCACCAGTTTACATTTGGCCATCAGGGGGAACCTCCCCCGACATTGTCGGCACAATGACATCACCCGGAAGTGATGTCATCGAGCCAGTGATGCCGCGCGCTGGCTTCTCTAGGTGTTTCTGAGAAAACTTCATGGTTTTCCTGGATGCTATAGCAATTTGGTAGGGAAAATTCTATTGTACAATAGGTACTATAGAGTTTTTACTTCCCAAATTGCTAGAGCATCTGGGGAAACCATAGAGTTTTCCTGGAAATGCCTAGAGCAGCTGACATGCACCGGCACAATGATGTCACTTCCGGGTGACATCATCATGCCATGCACACATTGTGCACATGAAAAAAGTTCCCCGCCCAAGGCCGCGGGGGACTTGGCAACCCTATGCCAACATGAGAGCAAGACATGCTTCTTGTATCTCTATCTGTTTTAGCTAGTTAGACTAGATTAGGAACTTGTCTTTATCCAATCCTGTCTAGAAATTGAGTTGTTATAATGAAGAACTCTTACTAGTTTTACACAGATGAAAAGAGGCTCTGTGTGTAACTTTTGTTTCTTGCCTGCATACACTGACTAAATGGATTTGCTGCATTGAAAGCCTTTGAGCACTCTGCTACCCAACTAAAAATCCCAACAATCTAAAGTACTGGTCATTTCTTATAAATCCTTGAATGCTCTGGCCCAGCTTCCCTGCCACACTGGCCTTGACCATCAGCATCTCCCCAGTTTTGCGATCCATCAAGATACTGGGAGCTTCCTCTATGAGGCAAGATCTGATGAGTGATACTTAGGAGAGGATTTGCTTAGTGATTGCACTGCTGCTGTAGGATACATTGCCCACCAGGCCACCTATGTATAAATAGGATTGCAGTCTTTGTCTGTTTTTATGGTTACTATAATTTGGTAGCTTTCTTGCTCATGGGTTGGATCCACTGGTAATTTTCTGCTAATGGAAAGACAAGGGATTTTTCATTGCTTTCCCTCCTACTTTAGACCCCTAGTTCATCCCCATGAAGTTCCTGATCACTTAGATGCATGATGGTTTGGGGGTACAACAGGAGGAGAAGGCAAGAAGACATTACCAGTGGCTCCAACTCTTTGAATATTTCGTAACTGAAGTTAATAGATGAGTTTCATATGCTTCTAATATAAATTAGAGTAGTTAAATAGCCCTAAGAAGAGAACAGAAACATGGCACCACTGAATGATCGGTGAGGTACCAATATTTATAATGTATTTATCAGCATAAGGATACTAGTATGATGAGTAAATCTGGATGCTGCATTTTAGATTGTTTTCCATGTTACGTTATTGTTTATCTGTGAATTTTAATCTATGTAACATAAATGCTATGGAAATGTAAATAAGAATGCTTGTATTAATCTCTTGCTGGAATGGGTTAAGCTTCTCTCTCTCCAAACAGAACATCCATCCTTGACAATGCCAATTTTCTGAGCAAGGATTTTCCCAAGCCCTGGTAGCAGATGTATGCAGAATTGGTCCATTAGGAGTGGCTGAGAGCCAAGAGAGTGATTTTGGAGTCCACAAAATCTCTCGCAGCCTTCTAAAAGCCATTTAGATCATCCAATGCAGGCCAGATTCAGAGTGGGATTGGGGGAGGGGGGTTTACAGCTTGCACTGTTGCAAATTTTACAGGGAACGCCTTGTCTTATTACTGTTGCATTACAGCAAGAGAAATGGTATCTGTTATGCATGTCTCCTCTGCAGTTCTATTAAAAGGTGCAGGAGCCTTGACCCATATTGAATTGGGCCACAGTGTACGTTGGCTGCACAATAAGTTGCATGTCTGGCTAGATCATGTTTTTTGGAGTGCTATATTTTCCCCCTGAGGCAAACTATAAAGATACTCACTCAATAAATAGTAACAGCAAATGATAATGGAGGCATACAGGAAAGGTGAAGCATAAGCAATGACAGCTGGACAAGCACAGTGAAGAAAGAAGGTGTAGGGGAGGGAGAGAATTCTTTGTCTTAAGAGGTAATGAAATGGCTTGGGCCAACTGTCTGGAAATCTGAACTGGCAAAGTGGCTTAAGGTGTGAGACATACAGTCAAAGGCATCAAGAATATAAACATTGCATTCAAGCTGATTAAGAAATTCCAATTCATTTTCATTCCATTTTTCCTTCTGACATTCTCTAACTGATATATGGCTGCACATTGCTCCTTCCCAACTGATTGATCTTCTCCTGCCCCTGGGATGTTTAACTAAATGCTAATTTAGTGCCATGGTCAGCTCTGTAACATATCAAAATGAACAAGAGCTCATTTGGCAGCATTTACCCATTGATTATTTCCAAACATGTAGGTGGGTAAAATGCTACTTTAAGGAAGAGGTGAAGTGGAGACCTAATACAGTTTGAGAAAAGTTTGCCTGCTTTGTTTGAACACATGAAAAGTGGCTCTCCATTGATATCCACTCCCAACATAGAATCCTTCCCCCAGGAGTCAGTTGAATAAACCAAGGTTTATTCAACAAAAATAAAGTTTATTCAACAAAAATAAACAGAAATCTTGTGGCATCTTAAAAACTAACAATGTTTTAGGACCGTTTGTTTGGAGTTAATAGCAAAATAGGTTCTTATGTGATAAATTAATAATTGGATGCAGCACTCTGGAATAACTGTTCTTAGTAGTGTGGCAAAGCATTTTGGAACAACTATTTGGTCTTCCATAGATCATTGCTACCTCATGAATGTTTAGTTGCTGTCTTTTCTCTAACATCAGGGTTTTTTTGTAGCAGGAACTCCTTTGCTTCTTAGGCTACACCCCTCTGATGTGGCCAATCCTCCAAGAGCTTAGAGGGCTCTTCATTCAGGGTGTACTGTAAGCTCTTGGAGGACTGGCTACATTAGGGGTGTGTGGCCTAATATGCAAAGGAGTTCCTGCTACAAGAAAAGCCCTGCCTAACATAGTCTTGCCAATTTAACCAGGAAAACAAACACTTGCAGTCCAAGCTACTTTAGCAATAGTTTGAACTGCACAAATCAGTAAGGGATGCTTTTCATGTAATTAAAATAAGTATTTCTATACTGCCTAAAAAACTAACAATGTTTACAAGTATCAGAGGAAGAACCAGTCAAAAGCTGGCAACCCTACCTATGTGCCCTGCCAAATAATTATTATTGTTATTATTTAGATTTATATCCCACCCGTCCTGCCAAAGCAGGCTCAGGGTGGCTCACAAGGAATAACTTGCCTTACACCCTTGTCTTCTGCCATGTGAGTACAAACTGAGATGGCACTTATTTTCCCAAATGAGAGACCTCAAGACTAAGGAGGCCAGGCCTCTTGAAATGAAGCCCACACTGGAATCAGCACAACTGTGGCTACTACTCCCCATTCCTTCTCTTGTTTTCCCAGCCACTCTCCTGCCCTATCAGATGTACACATAAGTAAGAGATCTGCTGAGCACAACAAGCTGGAGTGGAGGGTGGTAAGAGGATTGGTGGAGAAAAAGGGACAACAGATAGAGCAGCTGCAGTGTTGTCTGGAAATGGCAATGCATTTAAAGAGACAGGAACCACCCTAGGGAAGGATCTGGCAGTGGAAAGAGTGGCCAAGGCAGCCTGGAAGAAATATTTAAAATATTCTTCATACCTGTTGGTTATAAAATTTTACACATGTGGATAACCCATCAATTCAAACAACACCAATAAGAACAAGTGGGTCTTCCAGTTTCAGTAGGGCAGTTAAGGCCTGCTTTTTCAGAAGATGCACAGATAAGCTTAGATTGAGGTGACTGTTCCACCACAGAGTCTTAGCAGAAAATTTATTGGGAGCAGTCAGTCCTCCAAATATAGTGACCTCAAACCTTTTGTAGCATTATTTATAGCATCACATTTTGAAAATGAACTGGAAGCCAATTCAGATCTTTGAATGCCAGAAATTATGTCCTTAGCCTTGGAAATCCATTCCTAGGGATTAGATACAACAGTGCTATTTTGGCAGTGGAGTCTGTCATGTCACCGCCCTGAAGAGGGGAAAAAGCAGCTGCCAACCATTTCCTCTTTTGTACAGGTCTTTAGAGTACAGAAGCTCAATATTATATCCAGTCACTTGTTCCTTCCTCTTAATCTCAGAAATTTCGCATCCCTTTGGGAGAAAAATGGGCAATAAATGTTTTACTAAATAAATAAGATTGTGAGATGATGTTTTACTCAGCAGTAATGAGAATCAGCCCTGACCTGGATAGCCCAGGATAGCCCAGTCTTGTTATATCTTGGAAGCTAAGCAGGCTCTTGTTAGCAATGTTCCCTCTAAGCTGAGTCAGTGTGAGCTAGCGCACAGTTTTTCAGTCTCTGCTCACACATTTTTGTCTTAGCTCAGGAAGGATGGCCTCAGAGCAAATTAATTTGTACAGTAGCTCACAACTGTAATGCCAGTAGCTTACAAAGTAGAATTTTTCCTTACAAGACTCCACACTTTAGAAGAAACATTGCTCATTAGTATTTCGACGGGAGACCTCCAGGATTGCTACACAGAGACAGACAATGGCAAACCAGTTTTGTTAGTCTCTGTTGTGTATTGAACATAAGTTATTATACCGCATGGTGATGGCTACAGAGGCGACCCGTGGGTCCCCGGATGTAGCTCGCCAGACGCCCCACCCATCAAGATCTGTGGCAGGAAGTTTGACTGACCAGGATTGGACTGATCAGACGAGGGGGCAGTTCAGGGTAATGTATATAAGCAGGACCCAGCCCGCGTGCTCGCTCTCTTGTGATGTGCTACTGAATAAACCATGTTGCCTTCAACCCGTCTCGGTTTCCAGTACATTACAGTCTTTTGCCTTGAAAACCTTACAGGGTCACCACAAATCAGCTGTGACTTGTCAGCAAAAATATCAAGGAGCATCAACTTTAGTTGTATTTTGTATGTCCCAAGTTTATATAGTTGTATGTAGGCTAAGTTTATTGATCCTTACCTTACATTCATCTAAGGATCTGACTTTTTAAAAAAGTTAAAACATCCCCACTCCTTGGTAATGAGACAACTATGTATCTAATAGCCTATTGACATACAGATGTTCCATAGCTATTGATCTGCACATAGGATAAAAGTATTTTAAATATTTTGGTTTAATTTTAAATTTTACTTATTTTTTCCTGCAACAGATGAACACAGTTATCCCCCTGTAAATTTTAAATGTTATACTCACTGCACAGAGTGGCTACATGGGTAAACACTAGAGGCCTTCACGCAGGGACCAGAGCATTTTAATCAGTTGTAAGAGGCAGAGAGGCAAAGGAAGAATTCAGCAGAAGGACATCTTCAAAGTCCAGCTTGAAGAAAATACTTCTGCTAATCTGGGTTGTTGCCTGGTGTTGCAGTATTTGTTGTTGGATCTATTTTTTTCTCAGTATTGATTCAACGTTTAGGGGGTAAGGGAAATTTATTTTATTTATTTGGGCTATTCATTGGTCATTTCTTCAAATGACTGCTTGAAATAACATAAGCCTCTAGTAAGCTCATCTAGGGCAGTGGTCTGATCAAGACTCTCAGGTGGGTCACATAACCCCATCAGCTGGGTTGTGAGTCCTTGAAGAGTTGCCTTTTTTGCAGCTTTTTGGAAGGGCCTGCTGCTACTGGACATGAGTAGAAAGCACATGTACCAAGCATCCTGTCTCTTTGCACACACACTGAGAGGAGAATCAGGACAATGATGTGAAGACACTCAGCAGTGAACAGTGTCAAGAATCTCCAATGAAAGAACAAGAAATTGAACTGAAGGTCCAGTTTCTTTACAAACAGGATTCCTTTGTAGCACAGGCAGGTGCAGAGGCTCTGCCTCCTCATCTTCCTGTCTCATGACTGTGATGTGTGATTTCCTGCCATGTCTTTGCAGCTCAATGGGTCCCATGCTGCTGCCTCAGATAGAATATTGGCTCATGTCTATGGAAAGGTTGAAGACCTCTGAGCCTTAGGTCTAAATACAGGCACTGCAAGAAATCATTCTCCTGGAGAAATGTTATCCCTTTTTTTCTTTCACAGATTGCAAGCAGTTGTTACATACTGCCCCATTTGAAATTCTTTGCAAGGAAATCTTTGTGACATCTTTACCATCCCTGCCTTTTTATCCAGCTAAAGTACATGTATTCTAATTTTTGTTGAAAGTACGCTTGGCTATTTTGTGTTGGTCACACAAAGATCATGCATGTTTTTGCTAATTCCTAAATATCCATGGAAAATACCTGCACAAATAGGAGATTCATTGATTGTGAAAAGACTGTGAGACCTGCTTCTGATTTGGCAGTTTTTGCCTTTGTTCCTGCCAAGAAACCAGTTTTCTAGATTATTAATAATAATGAATGCAAGAGATGTAAATTCCTGCCAGAGTGGATTTTTGCAAAATAAAGTGAACATTCATCCTTAACTTTTGACCTTTTCGTCTGTATCTATGCAGGGCCATCTCTGTGAAGAGGCAAGATGAGGCAATGGCCTCAGGTAGTATATTCTGGGGACCTGCAGCCTCCTCTTCAAACTGCTGCTGCCACCATCTCATTTGTGTCTCCAGCTTCCTCAGTTTATTGTCATGCATAGGAACATGGAAAGAACCATGGTTCAGTCCATAGGTACCTTCTTTGTGTTGCTGTTACTTATGGCACTGAAGCAGCATAATTCTTTTTGCTTTAGTAAATAATCATCATATTTGCTTTGGCAGAAGGCATATGCTTAGAGACTTTAGTCCCTCCCAGTCTGGCATTGTGCCTGTAAGAGAGATGAAGCAATTAGTGGATTACCATCTCAGTGGCTGAAAAGTGCCAGTTAATCAATGCCCCATTGGCAGCCCATTTATACTACCAGTTCCTTCACTTAATTTTTCACTGTAAAATAGTCCGGCTCAGTAGAAACCTTGCATTTTGGGTGTCCACACAAACAAGCTTACACAGGGGTTGTTGTCACTGAAAATATGCAAAAGGACAAAAATCATATAATTAGTTTGTGGACGATGGTGTTCCTACTCCACCTTCCCTGGTATCTCTGCCCCTTTGATGGCGTCTGTATGGCCTCAAAGCAAGGGAAGTATGAAAGGACTTTAAGGCAAAAATCCTCCTTAAGGGTGACAGGCTGGTAAAGACAAAACCAAAAGAGCTGAAGTGTGAGTCCCCACATGCCAGGGCAATGCTACCACCAGTCCCCTTACTACCCCATTAGCCAGAGACCAAGAGATGAAGCCTCTAGCCCTCCTGGGTCTGAGATCAAGAGGCCAATCCTGCAAGGTAAGGTGCTTAAAAGGTGAGTTCCAGAAAACAGGTATTTGGGTTGCTATAGCAAATACGGGCTAAAGTACTGGATTCAGGTTGAAACCCCCAAACCCAGAAAAATCACAAAGCATAATTAACGTGATCTATTAAAAAGATTGTACATAAATATACAATAAAAGAGCCCTGAACAGTAAAGATAAAATTATGAAGCTAAATATCTATCCTAAGCACATTTACAAGCATTGGTCCTAAATTCCACCAAGAATCAAGAGGGCTAATGTCAAGCGCCGATATTCCTCAGAATGGGCTTACTGGTGAACAGTCTTTTTAATTTGGTGAATGCCTCTTGACAGCTTTACATCCAGTTCAATTTCACTCCCGGCCGCTTGGCCTCGGGACCTCTCTCTTTCATTTTAAGGAGGTCCGTCAAGGGGAGCATCATGTGGGCGAATCCTTGAATAAAATTACGGTAAAAATTTGCAAATCCGATAAAGGATTGGAGCTATGTGTCCTCGGGGGTTCCCAATCTAGCATTGCTTGTATTTTGGCTGGGTCCATCGCCAAACCCTTCCACAACACTCAGGTAATCCAGTTCCATCTTATGGAACTCACACTTGGATAGTTTCGCATACAGTTGGTTCTCATAGAGGGTTGCTAAGAATTGCCTCACCAATTTCACATGTGAGGGGAGGTCTTTGGAATAAATAATTATATCGTCCAGGTACACCACTACCCCTCAGTACAAGTACTTTCGCAGCACTTCGTCTATAAAGTTCATGAAGACTCCAGGGGCCCCTTGCAACCCGAATGGCATGTTTGTCCCATCGGCGTGTTAAACGCCATTTTCCATTAGTCTCCCTCCTTTATGCGCAACCAGAAGTAAGCGTCTCTCAGGTCCAGTTTGGTAAAAATCTTTCCCTCTGACACGGTGCTCAATAGGTCTTTTATGAGGGGTATGGGGTACGCATTTGATGTCGAAATCATGTTGATCCTCCTAAAATCCATGCATAGCCTAAGCCCCCCGTCCTTCTTCTTTCTAAAAAGAACTGGGCAGCATGGGGGGGCAATGGCTGGCCTTATGAACCCACATTTTAGGTTCTTGTCTAAAAACTTGCAGAGCTCTGCTTTTTCAGCCCACCCCATGGAGTATAATTTGGCTCTGGGGAGGCTCTGCCCCGGAATCAATTCTATGGCACAGTCAGTATCCCAATGGGGGGGGGGAGAGCTTGTTAGCTGCTTCTTCACTAAACACTTGTTTTAAGTCTCTATACTCTTTCGGGATCGATCTCACTTCTTCTATGGTGAGGCATAGTTTCTCGTTCAAGAGGGGAGGTTCGGGGCCCCACTCCTCATTCCATTTGTGAGGCTCGCACCCCCCATCTCTAAAGTCTATGATTTGGTCTCCCCACCTTATGTTAGGTTCATGTTTAGCCAGCCATCCCACTCCCAGGACAATGTCAAATGACAATGAGGGGGCCACAGCAAAGATCTCCATGTCCCAGTGAACTTCTATCCCTACCAGCACCCCTTGGGTTTGTTCCATGCAGGGCTCCCCCTTCATTACTGTCGAAACCATCTATTCAAATTGTATGGGGTGCCGCAGGGGACTCGTAGGGAGTCCGAGAGTTTCCACTAGTTTGGGTGTGATTATGTCTCTGGTGCACCCAGAATCTAGTAGCGCTCGGGCATGTATAAAACGCTTAAGATTAGGGTTCAGTAAAGTCAGTGGGATGAAAAACAAAGTTCCTGTAATTCTCACCCTCAGTGGCACCGTTAGTTTCATGACCTGCTGCTCGGCACCGCTCAGTGCAGGTTGCTCTTGTTTCCCACCAGTTCTTCTTCCCAGGTTTCTTCTCCCAGCCGCCACCGCTGGGGATTATGGGAGGGGCCACAAGTTGGATGCCACCTTCAACGGGGACCCCGAGGAGGTGGAGTATTTTTCGATACAAGCTAATAGCTTCATGTACTATTGGGGGAACACTTTCCCCGATGAGTTAAGCCGAGTGGATTACTTAGGCTCCAAACTAAAAGGAACCGCCAAGAGATGGTACGTGAGCCTATACGAAACTCGAAGCCCGGAGCTAGATACGGTGGCAGCATTCCTACGGGCACTACTAACACAGTACGAAGATCCTTTACAAGAGACCCGAGCACTGACAACCCTGCGAGACCTACAGCAGGGGCTTAAGGCAGTAAGAGAGTACGCGGCAGAGGCTACATAATGAGATATGTCTCTTTTCATAAACGGCCACCAAAATTGTCTATTCACTAGGTGCAGGGTTTTGACATACCCAAAATGCCCAGCTAGTTTGTTGTCATGACAAGATTGTAGCACTTCTTTCTGGAGGCTCTCTGGTATGTAAAGTTTATTGTCCTTGTACCAACTGGACAACTGTGTAACTGCAACAAAATGAGGCCACCTCTTTCTTTTGCATCTTACAATATCGGGGGGGGGGGTTCACCTTGCCAAACAAATCTATATATCTCTTTCTGCCATTGATTAAATGGTATATCAGTTGTCACAACCAGTAGTGTCTGAACAAAAGTAACATTCCAGATAAAACATCTTTATCACAGATATTTTACCCAAAAGTGACAGTTGTAGAGTACTCCATCTCAACATATCTCTTAAAATTCCATCCCAAGTTTTAATTTAATTATTTTAAAATAACATACAATTCATATTTGTCAAGGCAATATCCAAATATTTTACCTTCTTTTCAATTTTGATACCTGTTTTATTTATCAATTTCATATGATCTTGTGTTTTCATATTGTGTAACTGTTTGTACTCTGTAACTTCCAAAATGTCAAGCGCCGATATTTCTCAATAACCAGTCCTTTGTTTTAAATCAAAAGTAGCTTTATTGTTAGAAACTCAGGTGCTGTACCAAGGACACAAACCTTGGGAGTAATGGAGTACAAACAGTTACACAGTTACTATATAGGATATCATCAAAGGATACACTACAGATGCATTCTTGAGTCACATGTTCAAAGGTTACTACGCAACTATCTATTTTATTACTAAGGAATTTTAGGCTATTGGAAGCATCAAAACTTCTCACACATCTCTGGGAAGAGATAAGAGTTGTCTGTGTGAAACTGTGGGAGAGGCGACTTGAAGGTAATAGCAGCCAGTCTGTAGCATAAACATCCCAGGGCCAGATGGTTTTATTACTTGCCTGCTGGCTGTAAATAAGGTGTGTGGGGGGGGGGAGAAATGGAGAGCTGGTGACTTGCTCTCTATCTAGAAAATGGCAGGATAGAAATGAGCGCGTTTGACAGCTGGTTACAGATGGGTGGCTTAAGCCACTCTGGGGATGGCAGGCAAACAGATCTAAAAAGTACACCCAAACACACACAGCTGCCTGCTGTCCCCGTCCCGTATGTACCCCATCTTGGCCAACAAGAGAGCTGCCTTGGAAAGGTACCACTTCCTAAATGGTACCTAATTTCTGAGGCAGCTCCTAAGCAGTCTGGACAGCCAGGGAGTGCCTGAGGAGTGGCAGACAGGCACATGAAAGCTCTGGACACTCCTTCATGGTGCATGCAGCCTGTCCCTGTTCTGGGGGTGGGCCGTGTGCTGTCTGGATGCTCCTGGGCGCTCCTCTTTCCACTGACTCACTGCTGGGCTAGCTTGCTGCCACCCTGAGTCAGTGGTGTGGACCCAGCCGAGGTATCCCAAAGTTAGATGTAATTCAAACAAAGTGAATGAAGACTCTTTCTTTATGCCCTAAAACCTGCACTGGTCTGATTCTAGTTGACCAGTCAAATGTATGCCAACGATGTAATTTGACCAATCAGTTGTATTGCTAACCAAGTGACTCATGACATGTTAGCCATTTATATAAATCTGCCATTTCTTTTCTAAATGTGCTTCTTGTGGTTATTTTGTTGTTCAGTTGCAGTCGAGTCCGACCCTTTGCCACCCCATGGACAAACTCACGCCAGGCCCTCCTGTCTTCCACCATCCTCCGAAGTCTGCTCAAATTCGTGTTTGTTACATCAGTAACGTTGTCCAGCCATCTCATCTTTTGCTGTCCCCTTCTTCTTTTGCCTTCTGTCTTTCCCAACATCAGGGTCTTCTCCAGTGAGTGCTTCCTTCTCATTTGGTGGTTTCATTTTCATTTGATTTGATTTATATCCCGCCCTACCCCACCAAAGCGGGCTCAGGGCGGCTCACAACATAAAAATTCTAACAATAAAATTCAAGAATTAAAATACAATAATAATTTACATAATTGAAACAACTAATATATCAATACCAATACATCAATCAGTCTCAGTGCGCTATCTTATAGTCTTCCATCAGAATATTTCAATATTTCAATGTTTCAATGCCGGTCAGTTATAAGCCAACCGGAAGAGGACTGTCTTAAAGGCCCTGCAGAACTGCCCAATGTCCCGCAGGGCCCTGACCTCTTCCGGTAACTGGTTCCACCAGCAAGGGGCTGTGATCGAGAAGGCCCTGTCCCTAGTTGACTTCAACCAGGCCTTCTTTGGCCCGGGGATTACAAGCAGATTTCTAGAGCTGGATCGCAGCACTCTCTGGGGGGCATATGGGAAGAGACGGTCCCTAAGGTAGGCAGGTCCTAGGCCATATAGGGCTTTAAAGGTAATAACCAGCACCTTGTACCGGACTCGGTATATTATTGGCAGCCAGTGCAGTCCCCGGAGGCCCGGCTGAATGTGCTCCCGTCTGGGGAGCCCTAATAACAGCCGAGCGGCAGCGTTCTGCACTAGCTGCAACTTCCAGGTTCGGCACAGGGGCAGCCCCATGTAGAGGGCATTACAGTAATCCAACCTTGAGGTGACTGTTGCATGGATCACTGTTGCCAGATCGTCCTGCTCCAGGAAAGGAGCCAACTGCCTCACCCGCCTAAGATGAAAAAATGCAGACTTAGCGGTGGCTGCTACTTGGGCCTCCATGGTTAAGGCAGGCTCAAGTAGTACCCCCAAGCTCTTGACCCTGTGCGCCATTGTCAGTGGCACACTGTCAAGAGCTGGTAGGGGAATTTCCCCTCCCGGACCACGGCGACCCAAGCAAAGGACCTCTGTCTTCACTGGATTTAGTTTCAACCTACTCAGCCTGAGCCATCTAGCCATGGCTTGTAATGCCAGGTCCAGGTTTTCTGGGACACAGTCAGGCCGGCCATCCATGAGTAGATAGAGTAGGAGAGCCATTGTAAGGCCAACTCCTGAATCCCCGCGTCGGCGAGACGGCTAGTCAGCAGCTGATGGTCGACCGTATCGAACGCTGCCGATAGGTCTAACAACATCAGTACTGCCAAGCCGCCTCGATCCAGATGCCGCTGGAGATCATCCATCAGAGCGACCAGCACTGTCTCCGTCCTATGACCTGGATGAAAGCTGGACTGATGGGGGTTGAGGACGGATGGTTATACCCATACTGATATTTTCAGGCAGAGTCTAGACTTGTATTTGTTCCAAACTTACAAGATGGCACGTCTAACATAATGGTTATTAATTTTGACTTTATCATATATCAAGTATCCATGCCAACCAAATCTCAAGTCATGTCCTTCTAACTCTAATTTTTATTTTTTAACAGAATCCAGTCCTTCATCCATACTATGCAGGAAGCAGCAAAATATAATTTCAGATCCAACAAAATGAGGCCACCTCTTTCTTTTGCATCTTACAATATCGGGGGGGGGGGGGGGGGGTTCACCTTGCCAAACAAATCTATATATCTCTTTCTGCCATTGATTAAATGGTATATCAGTTGTCACAACCAGTAGTGTCTGAACAAAAGTAACATTCCAGATAAAACATCTTTATCACAGATATTTTACCCAAAAGTGACAGTTGTAGAGTACTCCATCTCAACATATCTCTTAAAATTCCATCCCAAGTTTTAATATAATTATTTTAAAATAACATACAATTCATATTTGTCAAGGCAATATCCAAATATTTTACCTTCTTTTCAATTTTGATACCTGTTTTATTTATCAGTTTCATATGATCTTGTGTTTTCATATTTTTATCATCTTAGTCTTTCGCTTATTAATTTTAAAACCCGCAGCTACTTCAAATTCTTTCAATTCAGTCATTATAATAGAGCTGCCAGGTCTGACTCAGGAAATATCTGAGGCCTTTGGGGATAGATCTAGGAGCAAGGTTATGACAAGCATTATTCAACTCCAAAGCACAGTTGAACTGGCCATCACATTTAAAGAACCACACTTCTTTTAAATGCCTTCCCTTCATTGGGAATAATGGAGGATGGGGCATCTTCTTTTGGGGCTCATAAAATTGGACCTCCTGGTCCAATCTTTTTGAAACATAGGAGGGGTGTTGAGAAGAGGCACCAGATGCTATGCTGAAAATGTGGTGCCTCTACCTCAAAAAACAGCCCCCCAGAGCTCAAGATACCCACAGATTGATTGATTCTTCATTAAACTCTATGGGGACCAGTCTCCATAAGTTATAATGGAGTGCCCAGTGGAAATCAACCCCCTTCCTTTCTGATAACCCTAAAGTGAGAGTCAGCCTCCAAACCAGGGGATCCCCTGCCCCCAACTGGGGATTGTGAAAAAAAACAAAGAGAATCATGGATGTAAACTGCAATAAACTAAACCAAATGGTTTCTATGATAATTCAACCTCAAAAATGTAACTAATTGAATCTTGCAAAAAGATATTCATATTAAATTTCCATACAAAAGTAATTACATACAGAGCAGAATGCAACAAAAGCCCCCACTCAAAAATTTGATACAACAAATCAATGTAAAAAATCAAGGGTAGAGTCCACACACTTCCTTCTTTAAGTGAATGTCAATCTTCTGTAATTGGAACAAGCAGAAAAAAACTCTCTCTGACACGGGAGTACTTGAAATCCTCATTTCACTGTTGCTTTATCTAGCTTCTCTGTATTCACACACTAAAACATGGAAAGAACACTTACAGTCACAGCTCATTCTTCAGTGTAGTAGCCAATAGTCTTTGGCTGAGGATTGGCAGCCCTACATTATAAAGTTTCAATTCCCTTTAAAGGATTTTTTAAAATAACTTCAGATCATCAATGATGACTCTCAATTTATAAGATTCTCCTTTAATCTTTATACCTTCAATTATTTCTTCTTGTCTTACATCTCTATTTAATATTTCAAATGGACAACCTTGTCTTGTTCCTTTCTGTATCCTGCTTGATTTGGTCAAATCTCCATTGATAATTATTTGTGCAGTTTGCAACGTATAAATCAACTTAGCCTATTGAATAAAATTTTCTCCAAAATCCATATCTTCCAATTCTAAACAAAAATATCCAATTCAAATTATTGAAGGTCTGATTTCCATCTAAAAAAATCAATGCCTCTTATTTTTCATTATGTTTTTCCATATATTCCATAATATTTAATACCATCCTCAACTGTCATAAGAACATAAGAGAAGCCATGTTGGATCAGGCCAATGGCCCATCCAGTCCAACACTCTGTGTCACACAGTGGCTAATACACAAACACACACACACTGTGGCTAATAGCCACTGATGGACCTCTGCTCCATATTTTTATCTAACCCCCTCTTGAAGCTGGCTATGCTTGTAGCTGCCACCACCTCCTGAATTCCACATATTAATCACCCTTTGGGTGAAGAAGTACTTCCTTTTATCCGTTTTAACTTGACTGCTCAGCAATTTCATTGAATGCCCACGAGTTCTTGTATTGCAAGAAAGGGAGAAAAGTACTTCTTTCTCTACTTTCTCCTTCCCATGCATAATCTTGTAAACCTCTATCATGTCACCCCGCAGTCGACGTTTCTCTAAGCTAAAGAATCACAAGTGTTTTAACCTTTCTTCATAAGGAAAGTGTTCCAAACCTTTAATCATTCTAGTTGCCCTTTTCTGGACTTTTTCCAATGCTATAATATCCTTTTTGAGGTGCGGTGGCCAGAATTGTACACAGTATTCCAAATAAGACCGCACGATCGATTTATACAGGGGCATTATTATACTGGCTGATTTGTTTTCAATTCCCTTACTAATAATTCCCAGCATGGTGTTGGCCTTTATTATTGCAATGGCATACTGTCTTGACATTTTCAGTGAGTTATCTACCACGACCCCAAGATCTCTCTCTTGGTCAGTCTCTGCCAGTTCACACCCCATCAACTTGTATTTGTAGCTGGGATTCTTGGCCCCAATGTGTATTACTTGGCACTTGGCCACATTGAACCTCATCTGCCATGTTGACACCCACTCACCCAGCCTCAACAGATCCCTTTGGAGTTCCTCACAATCCTCTCTGGTTCTCACCACCCTGAACAATTTACTGTCAGCTGCAGACTTGGCCACTTCACTGCTTACTCCCAACTCCAGATCATTTATGAACAAGTTAAAGAGCATGGGACCCAGTACTGAGCCTGCAGCACACCACTGCTTACCATCCTCCACAGCGAAGACTGCCCATTTATACTCACTCTCTGCTTCCTATTAATTAGCCAGTTTTTGATCCACAAGAGGACCTGTCCTTTTACTCCATGACTCTCGAGCTTACTAAGGAGCCTTTGATGAGGAACTTTATCAAAAGCTTTCTGGAAGTCAAGGTAAGCAACATCTATTGGGTCCCCTTTGTATAAATGTTTGTTCACCCCCTCAAAGAAATGTAACAGATTAGTGAAGCAAGATCTTCCCATATAGAACCCATGCTGAGTCTTCCTCAATAACTCGTGTTCATCAATGTGCCTACTCATTCTGTCCTTGATAATGGTTTCTACCAGCTTTCCTGGTATTGAAGTCAGACTGACTGGCCTGTCTCTCAGGTAAAAATCCACTCTGATCTTTATGTATAAAGTTCTGAAGAATTATTTTAAGTCTTTCAATTAATATTCAATATTTCAATTAAGGTTGTGGTTTGAAAAGGACTATGGTAAAATATCTCCTTTAATAGTCTTAGTTACAATATCTTTTGATGTTTAAATCATATCTATCCAATTCCAAATCCAAAAACCTTTATTGGCATAACCATATCTATCCTTGAAAAGGACCTATGTCTTTCTGAATAACATACATATTCTCTAGAATTACCATTCTTCTGTCTCCGTAAATCAACCAACCCCAAATTTTCCACCAGCTGAAAAAATATTTTTGGTAATTTTCCTTCAGATGTTTTAATTTTTTTTCTTCCAGAGTCCTGTCCATTTGAGGAGATATCACACCATTGAAATCTCCTGCCAAAAAAATAATAATCATATGATAGGTTTGTTAAAGTTACCATTAGATCTTTAAAGAACACTGTTTTATTTTCATTTGGGGGATATAGTCCCACCATCATAGTCTTTACCCCAAGTATATTTATTTCAATACTCACAAACCTACCATGATCATCTCTCAATACCAGTTCTGTTTTAGGTGAGATTTAATACACAACACTACTCTATTTTCTTTTTAATATCAGCTGATATAAATTCTTCATCTAGAATTTTATGTCAGAAATTATCTTTTTTTCCTTATATGAGTCTTATTTTAATTTGTTCAAATAATTTTTTTATTTCTTCAAATAATGATTTTTTTTTCTTATGAGGAGCCCATTAACATTCCAAGTTTTGTAATCCACAGGGTGCTCAAAATTTTAATTTAAAAAATAGAAGATTTTTTTTTAAAAAAAATTAACTGGTACCCTCCACACCCAACAGAGTCCTCCTCATGCACACTCTGATCCTCTTCATCTGTTGAACTATATCTTTGCATTTCCTCAAAGTCTGATCTGAATCTTTGTAAAAACGCTCTCACTTTTTGAACGAAATTCAACTTGAATCTTTGTTGCTTGAAGGTGAGAATCACCCCATCCAAGGTATCTCAGCGATAAGCAATCTTTTATGTTTTAGTTTTTCATTCAGAAAGGCATAATCCTTTCTTTTACATAAAATTCTAAGTGGGATTTCTTTCAGGATAATTACATCTGAATTGTCAATTTTTAGCTTTTCAATAAATTGTTGTTGAAGTATGTGGTCTATTCTTATCTTATAAAGTGGACTAATATGTTCCTTGGGACATTTCTTGTTTTGGCAAATCTAGAATTAATCCTGTAAATTTTATCAATTTCTATTTCTGTGTCTTCCTGTTTCCTCTATGGAAAAGTTGCTAGGGGTGAAATAAACTACTCTCTGATGTCTTCACCCATTTTTTCTGGAATATTTCTCAGTCATAGAATCATAGAGTTGGAAGGGACCTCCAGGGTCATTTAGTCCAACCCCCAGACAATAAGTCTTAGACAAAATCCCTTCTCTCTCCATTCCATTAGGGCTAAATTATCTATAGATTCTGTTATGTTGTCAACAATAACAACCTTATCATGAATTTGAATATTTCTTCAGTCCTATACATCTTTCTAACTTTTAAACATCCTCCTTCATTTCTTCTTTTAATTTCACAAATCCCTCTTCCATTTTTTTTCAAAAGCCTCTATTTTTTTCTCAAGGTTTTCTCTTTTTCCTTCTATTCTATTTCCCATTTGCTCAAAGAGTTTCTGAATATCTGTTACAACAGGTTGGTCTACTGAGTCTTTTCTGTTAGGATTTTTCCAGGTAGACATTGCGCAATAAAGTTTAGAAAGCAGAGAAATAGACAAAGATATGCTGAAGACCTGGATGCTCTAACCTGTTTTTGAAATCAGATGGTTTCATTTTCAATCCTCAGCAGTTTATATCATATCACCATGGCAATGACACTGTACTAGAGGCTTATCTTCTATTATATATAATCATCTAATTACAGACAGTCATCTAAAATAAATATAAAAAGAATCCCATGGCAGATTTTTCTTCATAACTAGGAGCTTTACAACATATGTACTTCCATAAAAAGGTAATGGGAAAATATTTAAAAATAATTATAACCTAATCCATTTGAAATGTCCTGTAACCTCCTAATTATGCTTTTTGCCAAAAGTCATTAGTTTCATAAGTCCTTAAAAATTTCTATAAACACAAAAAAGAGTTTGGCTCCAAGAAAATCTCTTTTAATCTGAAAATAGTTATGTCCATAAATTTTAAGAAGAAGAGGTGGTGAGGCTTTGTATCCTTATCAGGAGTCAGAACTCCAGATGCAGCTGTGAGAGAGTTGTAAATTCCAGAACCCTGTGATTGCTCAGACCAGACAGCCAGCTGCAAAAGCTACAGCTTCTGTGGAAAACTCACAGGGAGCAATCTATAAGGTTGCATGTGATTACTCTCCTTTGTTAATATATGATAGCCTGCTGTGAAGCATGGTAGATCATGAACTGTCAGAATGACAGGTGTCACATAACAGGAGTTATAAGACTACCCTGGCTGATGCAATAACTAGTAATAACTGGACCTGTCCAGAGGTGTCACTATGAGTCAGCAGAATTAGCTGATTGGTGGGCTGTACTATATAGCCAGCAGAGTGCCAGAATGTTTTTCTCTCAATGTGTTTGGATTACTGGCGAAGCATTTTGTTACTCTGGACTGCATATGTATATATCTTCACTGCTGTAAATATTTTGTATAATACACCGTTTCTTATAAAAGCAACTGGTGTGTTGGCTCTTCATATCGACGTTCCTATTGCTAAGGCAGCTTCCTGTCGTGGTCTACCTACACTCTGCACACACTCTTGCCGTCATCCTTTGATCTCCCTTTAATCTAGGGTGATTATGCCAGTAATTGGCTGCATTATTTCTTCACCTCTCCATGAAGACATTAGCCTGCCATTAAAACTCATGAAGATGTCAGCCCAACATTACAAAATAAAATCAGAAGTCTAGATGCAGTGTTCCAGTGACTGAAACACAGAGACAAAGAACTATTATAGTAACCAGTACAAAGAAATAGAGAGAATGGCAGAAAAGGAAGAACAAGAAATCTGTTCCACAAGATCCAAAGAATCAACTGAAAATTTAAACCAGAGCTAGGCATGCTGAAAGATCAACATGGAAATACATTAAATGAACAAGACAAAATTTTAAAAAAGATGGGATCAGTACACTAAAGAATTATACAGAAGAGATGAAAGGATAGCAGATTCCTTCCAAGAAGAGACTTTTGAATAAGAACCTACAGTTTTAGAAGGTGAATGAAACATGTACTGAAAGCAATTGGGAGAAACAATTCACCAGGTGTAGGTGGGATATCAATAGAGCTATTCCAAACCACAGAAACAGAGTCCACCAAAATCATAACATGAATATCCCTACAAATATGGAAAACAAATGCTGGAAATGCTCCATCTACAATTCCATTTTAAAAAAGGAGACATCAAAGACTGTAGCAGCTATCAGGTATTACTTTCTCATGTCAGTAAAGTGATGCTCAGAATCATACAAAAAAAAAACTGTTTCCGTAAATGGAACAAGAAATGCCAGGTGTTGAAGCTGGATTCAGAGAAGGAAGAGACAATGGAGATCATCTATATATCTAATAGCAATGCTTGGCTCCATATGTGGATATTTAAATCTGTGGATCAGGGCCACATGGACACTCAAATTTTCCTGCAAACTTGAGGGACTCCCCAGCTTTGCAGAACAATCTGAAATATTTTGAAATATATAGAGAGGAGTTTATATCCCTCCAAAATATTTATTTTGGCAGTAGCACTTTAGGCACTCTGGGAGATGCTGGTGGTGATGGCAAATGCCAGGAGACATTCCAGGCCCTGGTGGTGGCAGGAGATGCTGGTGGTGATGGAGAATGCCAGGAGCTACTCTAGGCTCTGCTGAGATGATGGCAGATGCCAGGAGATATTCCAGGCCCTTCCACAGTGGCAGTGGACACCAAGAGAAACTCTGAGCTTGAAAAGCTCCTAGACAATGCTTATGCGCAAGCCAGGCTCCAACATGACTGATGGGATGTCTACTTGAACATGGGCCTTGCTACTGCAGACCTAGGCTCATGATATGGGGTATGGAGCCATACTGGATTCAGTGATGTGGAGGGAAATGGGATTTCTCCCCATAAGTCTTGCAGGCCCATCACTTGTATTGCAAATTTACACTGGTTGCTTGAGCATACAAGAGAATTTAAGAAAAAATCAGCTTGTGTTTCATGGATTCCAAGAAAGCTTTTCAATATGTGGATAATGAAATATTATGGTTGGTTTTAAAAGAAATAGGTGTGCCACAGCACCTGATTGTTTTGAAGTGCAACCTTACTCTAGACAACAGGGTACTGTTAGGAGAGAATATGGAGAAATAGAATTCTTCCCAGTTGGCAAAGGTGTCAATCAAGGATATATTTTATCTCCCTATCTCTTCAATCTATATGCAGAACATATCATAAGGAAAGCTGGACTAGATTTAGATGAAGGTGGAGTGAAAATCAGTGGAAGAAACATTAACAATTTGACATATGCAGATGATGCCATATAAGTGGCAGAAAATACTGAAGACTTGACATGACTACTGATGAAAGTTAAAACAGAAAGTGCCAAAACAGGATCATCAGAGTGGAAATTTATGGCTACCATGGACCTCCAAAAAGACAAGTGTGTTCTAGATAAAATCAAGCCTGAACTCTCTTTAGAAGCTAAAATGACTAAACTGAGACTATCATACTTTTGTCACATCATGCAAAGACAGAAATCAACCGAAAAGACTATAATTCAATGAAAAGTTGAAGGCAGCAAGAAAAGAGGAAGACCCAACATGAGATGGGCAGATGCGATCAAGGAAGCCCTGGACCTCAGTTTGCAAGACCTGGGAAGGCTGTTAACAATAGGAAATGTTGGAGATCATTAATTCATAGGGTTGTCATGAGTCAGAAGAGACTTTGCACTTAACACACATGTGCAAACTTCTGTGTTCTCAAGAACATTTTATCTGGCTGGCTGTTTTTAAAAAGAGGGAGGGAGTCTTGATATTCAGGCGTTGTTTTTTGAGCTTCTTGTGTGGGATTCTAAGATTTCAAATGGTTCTGATATCCAGTGGCTTCTTTGATCTTCTAGAAAAGAAAAAGGTTGTCCCTGGCCCAAATGGGGCTACCAAGCCCCCAGTCCGGGGGATTCCCCTGCCCAGGAGGTTCCCAACCTGCTAGCCCACATTGGGCCAGTGGGGGAACCTCCCCCTACACCATCGGCATGATGACATCACAAGGAAGTGACATAATTGCGCTGGCAACATTGCATGCCGGCCCTTCTAGGCGTTTTCGGGAAAACTCTATGGTTTTCCCAGATGCTCTAGCCATTTGGGAGGGGAAATTCTATGGTACAATAGGTACCATAGAGTTTTTCCCTCCCAGATGGCCAGAGCATCCGGGAAAACAATAAGAGTTTTCCCAGAAATGCCTAGATTGGTTGCACGGGACGTTGCCAGCACGATGATGTCACTTCCGGGTGACGTCATTGCATTGTGCGCAGGCAAGGCAGGAGACTTGGCAACCCTAGGCCCAAAGGATGTCCACTTTGCCTTAACCAGGGGCAGGGCTTTCTCTGTCTTGCCCCCACCTCTGGTAGAACATGCTCCAATCTGAGATCAGGGCCTTGTGGAACTTATTGCAGTTCTGCAGGGCCTGCAAAATGGAGCTGTTCCACCAAGCTTTTGGTTGAAGCTCTGGACATCAACCTTGACCTTCTGCTCATATGGAGTCTTGAGATTATATGAGCTGGAGTGACACCTGTTATCATCTGTAAAGTACGCGGGTGGGATTTTGAATTTAAGACCATGATATTTATTTCACCATCTTTTTATTGTTAATTGTTTTATCTGTTTTAATAACTATATTTTAACTGGTTTTAAATGTTATATATTTTGATGTTACCCACCATGAGCCTTTTTGGAAAGGGTGGGATATGAATCCAATAAATAAATCTAAAAATGAAAGCAGCCAACTGAAAACCACATGATCTAGCTGTTAGTCAAATGTCTCTCATGCACCAAATGGAACACTCCAGGATAGTCACTCAAAAGACACCAGAAGTTTCGAGACAAGTTTCTTCAGGAGCAGAAGATAAATTTAGTTACTCCCACTCTTGCTTTTCTTCACTTGGCATTTGGATAATAGCAATATTAAAGGTCTTGCTAATAGAGCTGAAATGAATTTTGAATATGCAAACTCCATGTTCTTATCAAATGCATAATTTATGAGGTTTTGACGTTTCAAATACTGAACATGTGACACTGAAAATTAAACATTTCCAGATCTCTTTAAACATGGCAATTTACATTTCACATTTTGAGGTTTAAGGTTTAGCACTACCAATACCATATGTGAATTTTTAGATTTAGAAGCTTCTCCATCTGAATCTTCATATTCAACTATGGTGATCTTGCCCTCTTCCATCCTTCACATGCAGGATTTTCTCTCTGTTTTTTCTTCCTTTCTGGCTGAGAAGCCTTTTTATTTTCTTTTTATTTTAAGGTTTATGGTTGTCCTACCCTGTCACATTATTATATTTTGATGCTGGCTCAACTCAGGGACTTGAAGGAAGAGACAGGATCACCTCCTTAACTTATGCTTCTGAAAATGGCACATGAGAGGCTTTTGAAAGTTCAAAAATAAACAGAATATTTTATTCAACACAGAGGGGGAAACGTCAGATGGAATCAGGGGTTAAATGTCGAAGATGAATCAATAACTCTGAGGTAACGGAGTAAATATGTTTCCAGCAAGTAAGAGTTTTAAGCTTTTCATAAAGTCTTGGAATCTTTGAGATGAGAAGTTTCAGTGTCTACTAAACACTGTAGTATGTATTCTTGAGTTAAGCTGAATCTTCAGGTTTCAGAAGGTAGGGGTATACTACCAAGTACCCCAAATTAATTCTCTCTAAGCAAACCAAGGATCAGTCCATGCTTCAGAGCTATCTCCCTTTTCAACTGGGAGGGAATTTCTCCTCTAAACTAGTAGACTAATTTCCCACTAGCCTTATGCCTCTCTTACACTCCTCTTCTCCGCAGGGCTTCTGTCGGATTTCACACTATCTTCCCCAGGGCTGCAACTAGCTTTGCCTTTTTTTGCACGGCAAACAAAAACTGGTTTTTAGAGGATCTTGTTTGCTGCGCAAAAGAGACAGAGCGAGTTGCAGCCCCGGGGCAGATAGTGTGAAATCCAACTGAAGCCCCACAGAAAAGAGGAGAGTGAGAGTGGCATAAAGCTAGTGGGAAATCAGTCATAGTTTCTGTCCCTTTTTCTGGCTTGAATGGGAGTCTTCAGCGATCTTCCCCGTCCTCCTTGCTGCCTTCCCAGTCCTCAGTCAGTGCTAAACTTTCTTCTCTTCAGCAGTCAGTTCCCACTCTCTTCTCTACTGATGCTATCCAACAAAATTCCTTTGAGCAGCCTGTCTCTCGAAGGCTTTCTGGCTCTGTGAGGCATTAACCCTTAACAGTCCATCACATGTTTATACAGCAGGCACAAGCATTTAAAGCATAGTCCATCACATCAGCATTTGCATATTAATGAATTAATCAAATTCTAAATTCACTTTTATGTTTGATTCAGCTTCTTCTCAGCCTACAATGTTGTTAGGAGCTCTGTGCACCTTAGGAGCACCTTAGGAGCTCTGTGCACAGAACCACCCAAAATCTTGTCTGGTTTAGCCTTCTAACATTCATAGACAGCAGGGGGTAGGGAAAAGTTTAAAATAGCAAACAAGACATCAGGACTATGAACAGAACATAAGTAAATTAGTGGTCAAACCAATAGTCCAGAAGCCCTGCACAGACCACCCCATCAATTCACTGACTTACCACATGGGGACAGAGAACGGGCATGCATGAATGCACTCATTGTCCATGCTCCTCTCCCTGGGATCCATGACACTGCTTTCGGAATGTTGCTGGTCATAAAGAAAGGGCATGCATGCAGACACTTTCTCTGTGTATTTGCACTGTGTAGATGTCTTACAAAGGCCAGCTTACTAGTGCCTGCTCTCCCTCCCCACATGTGACTCAATATGCAGATGAGTCCTCTTCACAGGGCTACAGTGCTTTGCCTCCACTGGTCAGAGCCCTGCTAAAGAAAGAATTTCAGGCAAAGAGTCGCTACCAATCTTATCATTGTCTTGTTTTATTATTAAAATATTTATATGCCACCATTCCTTATGGTTCAAGGCAGTTCACACAAATGATACCTATTAAAAGCTCTGGTGAATAAAAAGCACTTGCAGTGTCTTCTGAAAATTTATTAGTGTTCCTGTTACTTCCTTGAGGAGCCCATTCCACCAAGTGGGAACTACTACAATGGAAAATGCTAGGCAGGCCACCTTAAGTGGGGGAACAGCCAGTCAATGGCATCCCAATAATTTTTTTAAACTTCATTTATACCCCACATTTGGCACACAGGAACATATGGGAGGAGACAGTCTTTTAGATATGTGGATACTAGACTATTAAGGGCTTTAAAGGTCACAGCCAGCATCTTGCTTTGGATTCAGAAAAAAAAAACTGGCAGCCAATGTAGCTGCTTTAAAATATTTTCCTTCATTCTGAGGTTTGTGGGACTGCCTAAAATTCTGAGTTGTGATAGCTGGGGAACTGCTGTTTGTTTGGTTGAGTGGGCTAAAGGTGAAAGTGATTGAGAGTGATTGCTGCTGATTGCTTAGGAGTGCCTCTGCTCCACCCTCTTTGCATTTTAAGCTGCGCAACAATACGTGAGCTGAAGGGTGAGAGCTAAGGGGCTCTTGGCCTGTGGCTCTTCGCCTAGGGGCTCTCTAAGGACCAGGAACCCAGATCCCTAATTTCCTTGTTCTCCCAATACGGTAAGTTGACCCTCCAGAAGGGGAGCCACTTAAACAAACAGCATTTAAAGAGGATTATATATATATAATGAAGATAGAATGCCAGCAGGGCGGTGGGGGCTTTCCAGTGTTTTGCACTGAGTGTCACATGTACGACTATCTGCCCAAAGGACAGAAGTCTTGGGTGTGTGCTCGATGCAAGGAGCTCCTGGTCCTCAGGGAACGAGTTTGTACCCTTGAGGCCGAGGTGACTGCCCTGGAGAAGCAGAGACGGTCAGTTAGGCAATTGGGCAAGACTCTCGGGGTCGTATTAGATGAGCCCTGCTCTGAACGTAGCAGCCCCGTTGCTGCCAGAGAACGTGAGGGTCAAGAGGGAACAGGGCACTGTGCTGAGGCTAAGGGGAATGTGCCCTCAGAAGGGACCTCTTCTTCGATTGGTGAGCAGGAATCCTTTCGTGCCAAGGAACCATCCCTGGGCAGGGGGAGAGGGGGGGCTTTGGTAGTTGGTGATTCGATCCTTAGGCAAGTAGACAGCTGGGTGGCGAAACCATGTACTGACCGTATGGTGACTTACCTGCCTGGTGCGAAGGTAGTGGACATTACGTGTGTAGTAGATAGGCGGCTAGACAGTGCTGGGGAGGAGCCTGTGGTGATGGTGCATGTTGGCACCAATGATGTGAGGAAATGCAGTCGTGAGGTCCTGGAGGAAAAATTTAGGCTGCTAGGCGAGAGACTTAAGGCCAGGACCTCCAAGGTAGCCTTCTCAGAAGTGCTACCTGTTCCATGTGTAGGGCAGGAGAGACAGGCACAAATTAGAAGTCTCAATGTGTGGATGAGACGGTGTAAGGGAGAAGGGTTTAAGTTTGTTAGGCACTGGGATGCTTTCTGGAACAAGCAGGAGCTGTACAAAAGAGACGGTCTCTACTTGTCCCTGGATGGAACCAGGCTGCTGGTGCTTAAAATCCAAAAGGTAGCAGAGCAGTTTTTAAACTAAATCTTGGGGGAAAGCTGACAGGAGATGAAATGTCTATGGTTCGGGAGGACGCATCTCAAAGAGATGAAGGGTTGGCTGCTATTTTTCTACCGGGTAACGGATGAGAGTTGTCCACTGTGATGGTGACAAACAGTATGGACTGTCTGCCAGAGTCTCAAGGCGGCAGGAGGAAGGTGGCGGGCCTAGCTTGCCTGGAAAATTATAGATGTTTGTATGCAAATGCTAGAAGTGTTCGAAGTAAAATTGGTGAATTGGAATGCTTAGTGTTGGGAGAAAACATAGACATTGTGGGAATTTCAGAAACTTGGTGGAATGAGGAGAATCAGTGGGACATGGTGATTCCTGGATATAAGTTATATCGGAAGGATAGGGAGGGAAGGGTTGGAAGTGGGGTGGCTCTGTATGTCAGAGAGGATATACGGTCCAGTAAGACTGAGGTCAGAGAATTAGATTCCCTTTTAGAAATGCTTTGGGTTGAAATAGAGGGCCCAAAAGGAAATTTAATTATGAGAGTTTGTTATCGCCCACCAAATCAAAAGAGAGAGGACGATTATAATATGATGGAAGACTTAAAGATAGCGGCTAAACTTAAAAACTGTGTCGTAATAGGTGATTTTAACTACCCGCAGATTGATTGTGTCAATATGTGTTCTGGTCGAGAGAAAGAGATTGAGTTTCTTGATGCTCTCAATGACTGTGCTATGGAGCAGATGGTCTCAGAACCTACCAGAGGTGGGGCGATCCTGGATTTGGTCCTAAGTAATGCCCAAGACTTGGTGAGAGATGTAAAAGTGATTGTGCCACTTGGGAGCAGTGACCATAATGTTATTGATTTCACTGTTTGTATAAATAGGGAGTTGCCCAAAAAGACCGCCACAACCATGTTTAACTTTAAAAGAGATAAATTCTCTGAGATGAGGAGGCATGTGTGGAGGAAATTGAAAGGAAAGGTCAAAACCCTTGGGCAAGTTTTGAGACTATTTAAAACTATAATCCTAGAAGCTCAGATAAAATACATACCACAAGTTAGGAAAGGCACAAACAGGCATAAGAAAAGGCCTGCATGGTTAACAAACAAAGTAATGGAAGCTGTAAAAGATAAGAAGGACTCCTTTAAGCGGTGGAAAACCTGAGCAAGTGAGATTAATAAAAGGGAACACAGGCTGTGGCAAATCAAATGCAGGACTGTGATCAGGCAGGCAAAAAGGGACTATGAGGAGCATATTGCAAAAAACATAAAGACCAACAATAAAAATTTCTTCAAATATATTAGAAGTGGGAAACCAGCCAGGGAGGCAGTGGGGCCCTTGGATGACAATGGGGTAAAAGGATTACTGAAGGAGGATAGGGAAATGGCTGAGAAGCTGAATGCATTTTTTGCCTCCGTCTTCACTGTGGAAGATGAGAACTTTGTGCCCGCTCCAGAACCACTAATTTGGGAAGGGGTGTTGAAAGACCTGAGTCAGATTGAGGTGACAAAAGAGGAGGTCCTACAACTGATAGACGAATTAAAAACTAAGTCACTGGGTCCGGATGGCATACATCCGAGAGTTCTGAAAGAACTCAAAGTTGAACTTATGGATCTTCTAACAAAAATCTGTAATCTTTCATTGAAATCTGCCTCCATTCCTGAGGACTGGAAGGTAGCAAATGTCACCCCCATCTTTAAAAAGGGTTCCAGAGGAGATCCGAGAAATTACAGGCCAGTCAGTCTGACTTCAATACCGGGAAAGTTGGTAGAAACCATTATCAAGGACAGAATGAGTAGGCACATTGATGAACATGGGTTATTGAGGAACATGGGTTATTGAGCATGGGTTCTGTAAGGGAAGATCTTGCCTCACTAACCTGTTACATTTCTTTGAGGGGGTGAACAAACATGTGGACAAAGGAGACCTGATAGATGTTGTTTACCTTGACTTCCAGAAAGCTTTTGATAAAGTTCCTCATCAAAGGCTCCTTAGAAAGCTTGAGAGTCATGGAGTAAAAGGACAGGTCCTCTTATGGATCAAAAACTGGCTGAGTAATAGGAAACTGTGAGTGAGTATAAATGGGCAGTCTTTGCAGTGGAGGACGGTAAGCAGTGGGGTGCCGCAGGGCTCGGTACTGGGTCCCATGCTCTTTAACTTGTTCATAAATGATTTAGAGTTGGGAGTGAGCAGTGAAGTGGCCAAGTTTGCGGATGATACTAAATTGTTCAGGGTGGTGAGAACCAGAGAGGATTGTGAGGAATTCCAAAGGGATCTGTTGAGGCTGGGTGAGTGGGCGTCAATGTGGCAGACGCGGTTCAATGTGGCCAAGTGCAAAGTAATGCACATTGGGGCTAAGAATCTCAGCTACAAATACAAGTTGATGGGGTGTGAACTGGCAGAGACTGACCAAGAGAGAGATCTTGGGGTCGTGGTAGATAACTCACTGAAAATGTCAAGACAGTGTGCGTTTGCAATAAAAAAGGTCAACGCCATGCTGGGAATTATTAGGAAGGGAATTGAAAACAAATCAGCCAGTATCATAATGCCCCTGTATAAATCGATGGTGCGGTCTCATTTGGAGTACTGTGTGCTGTTCTCGTCACCGCACCTCAAAAAGAATATTATAGCATTGGAGAAAGTCCAGAAAAGGGCAACTAGAATGATTAAAGGGCTGGAACACTTTCCCTATGAAGAAAGGTTGAAATACTTGGGGCTCTTTAGCTTGGAGAAACGTCGACTGCGGGGTGACATGGTAGAGGTTTACAATATAATGCATGGCATGGAGAAAGTAGAGAAAGAAGTACTTTTCTCCCTTTCTCACAATACAAGAACTCGTGGGCATTCGATGAAATTGCTGAGCAGACGGGTTAAAACGGATAAAAGGAAGTACTTCTTCACCCAAAGGGTGATTAACATGTGGAATTCACTGCCACAGGAGGTGGTGGCGGCCACAAGTATGGCCACCTTCAAGAGGGGGTTAGATAACAATATGGAGCAGAGGTCCATCAGTGGCTATTAGCCACAGTGTGTATATGTGTGTATATATATAATATTTTATCTATATATATAATATTTTATCTATCTATCTATCTATCTATCTATCTATCTATCTATCTATCTATCTATCTATCTATCTATCTATCTATCTATCTATATACATATACATAAATTTTTTTGGCCACTGTATGACGCAGAGTGTTGGACTGGATGGGCCATTGGCCTGATCTAACATGGCTTCTCTTATGTTCTTATGACAGATTAGACTGGAGGCTTAGATAATGGAACTTGGAACTGAGTGACATCTACTTATTGATAACAAGCAACCCCAAAGCTGTGGACAATTTCATTCAGTGGTCTCAAATAGATATTTAAGAGCATGGGAGAGAGAACTGAACCTGATGGCACTCTACAGCTAAAATCCCACCCAACTGATTTTGCTCCTCCAGTGGAAACTCTCTGTATCAAACACAAAGATTACCACAAAGACTGTATCAAACACAAAGACTCAAGATTACCAAAGAGCTGCTCCCCTAATACCTATTCTACATTCCAACAAATAGATTAGAATGGAGTGGCCAGCTATGACAAAGGCTGTTCCTAAATCTAGCAGTCTTGACAGGGATAATTATCCCCTGCTCACCTTTAAATGAAGACTATCCACCATTGCAAATAAGCCATGTTGGTTCCAAACCCAGCCCTGCAGCCAGGACTCTTCCATTGATGCAAAAGTTTAAAAATCCTGGATCATGGGCTACTACATCATTCCCAAAGAAGCAATCTACACTCACATTTAAACAAAATGCATTTACAGAACAAAATGTGTTTTCCCCCAAAGTGTCATTGCACCACATTTAACAAATTCTGATAATTCTATTCTGTGCCTTGCACAGAAGAAGGAAGAGCCAAATGTCTGCAGATTTTTAGTTAGCAGCCTGTAATAGTGCAACAGTGTCTGACAAGCACACCAGGGACTGAAATGTGGCCTTTCTGAATTCAGCCAGAAATCTCTGCTTTGAAGTAACAGGTCAGTTTCTAGAGTGAAGGTATAATGTGCTGTGGTTAGAATGAGTTATGATCAATCAGCAGCACTTAGCTATAAATACCAGACATATTTGTGGCTAAATGGCTAATTGATCATAAATCAATCCTGTTCCATGTATTTATCCTCCTTGACAAACACCTAAGCTCCAATGTCCAATCTTTGTCAAGTTTCCTACATTTCTTTGTTGTGGTGATGGTGGTTGATTTGGAAATGGGGCCCTATACTTCCTAGCTGCTCCATACCTTTTGCTATTCATTGCTTATTCTCAATTCCCCTTTATATTGACCAATGAATTACTCGTGAGATTTCAGTATAAGTCAGTGGAATGCATCAGTTACAAAGGAAACAAATAATCAATGGACAAACACTGAACATCTCATTCTATGAATTCTTTTTTTAAATTAATTGTCACAATTTTGACAGGAAATATTCTTCCTGATTCAACTTTTATTTATTGAAAATTTGATTATTAAGGCAGGGGCTAGGGTCTAGTGGCAGAGCATCTGCTTGGCATGCACAGGTCCCAGGTTCAATCCCCTGCATCTCTAGTTATAAGGACCAGGTAGTAGGTGATGTGAAAGGCCTCAGCCTGTGAACAAAAGCAAGCAGCCAGGCCTAGTTAAGTCATGCCAGTCAGGTGGCATCAAATAGGCTTCCCAATCCCCAGGTCGCAGCAGGGGATCCTCTGGTTTTACAGGTTTCCCTCTGCCCACAGCCAGCTGGCTGATGGTGGGATGCCCCGCCCCCACAGCCACCATGTTAGGCTTGCCAATCCCGAGGTCCCAGTGGGGGTTCTTTCACTTTCCCAGTCTCCTTCCTGCCCCCAGTCAGCTGGCTGGCAGGGGAAAGCCCCAAAGCCACCATGTGATTTTTTTCCCCCTCTGGAGTCTCCAGTCTCCAATTGGAAAGGCTTCCTCTTGGGATGGGGTGTCTGTGTTACTTGGAAGAAGCTGGCTGCAACTCGTGGGTAGAGAGGCCAATCCCTCACTTCAGAGTCACCAGAAACGGCGGGGCGGGACGCGGGGCGGGACGTCTGCTGAGCACTCCACTATGTGGAGATCGATTCTCATAGGGTATAATGGGGAATTGATCTGGAGGTTTCGGGGGCTCTGGGGGAGCTGTTTTTTGAGGTAGAGGCACCAAATTTTCAGTATAGTATCTAGTACCTCTCCCCAAAGTACCCCCCCCCCAAAGTTTTAAAACGATTGGACCAGGGGGTTCAATTCCATGAGCCCCAAAAGAAAGTGCCCCATCCTTCATTATTTCATATGGAAGACATTTTAAAAGGTGTGCTGTCCCTTTAAATGTGATGGCCAGAACTCCCTTGGAGTTCAATTATGCTTGTCACACCGTTCTTCCTGGCTCCACCCCCAAAGTCCCCAGACATTTCTTGAATTGGACTTGGCAACCCTACACCATGTACCTCCTAGCACTCCAGCAGGTTTAGAAACCTGCAAATGTGTGTTTTAAAATGTGTGTTTCTGTTGTTTGTGTGCCTTTAAAGTTGAGCAGGAAGCAGGAAACAGGAAGCACTTCATGGGGAAGGTCAACTGCAGCTTCCATTTGTTTTGCTTTCGTTTTCAGAGCAAGTAACCAGACCTAGTAAGTGTGTGTGTAAGTGTGTGAGAGAGGGAGGGCTGCCAATCCCTAGGTAGAGGCAGGGGTTTCCCCGGTTTGGAGACCCTTCCCCGTTTTAGAAAGCTTTAGAAACCCGGGGTGGGGGAGGGAAATGTCTACTGGGCACTCTACTGTTCCCTTATGGAGAAGGATTCCCATAGGGAATAATGGGAAATTGATCCGTGGATGTCTGGGGCTCTGGGGGAGGTGTTCTTTGAGGTAGAGGCACCAGATTTGCAGCATAACATCTGATGCCTTTCCTCAAAACACCCTCCAAGTTTCAAAAGGATTGGACTGGGGGGGCAATTCTATGAGCCCCCAAAGAAGGTGCCCCTATTCTTCATTATTTCTAATGGAGGGAAGGCATTGAAAAGGTGAGCAGTCCCTTTCAATGTGATGGCCAGAACTCCCTTTGGAGTTCAGTTGTACTTGTTCCAACCTTGCTCATGGCCCCACCCCCAATGTCTCCTGGCTCTACCCCCAAAGTCCCCACATATTTCTTGAATTGGACTTGGCAACCCTAGCATCAAGTCACCTAGAGGGTTCTGTCAAGTCTAGGGTAGGAAACCTCCAGGTGGAGCCTGAAGATCTCTTGGGATTACAACTGAACTCTAGATCTCTCTCCCCCCTGGAGAAAATAACTGCTTTGGAGGGTGGACTCTATGGCATTATGTTCAGCTGAGGGCTCTCCCTTTACTGCCTAGCAACAGCCTCTGGCTAGCAGTTTCCCCAGTGACCCAATCCTCATCTGTCCTGGGGCAAGGCTGAGGGGAGGAGGGAGTGAAAGGAAAGAGGCAGCTCCATGGCCTCTGAGGAAATGCTTCATGAAGCCTCAGTAGAGTGGCAGCATGGCTGACGGACAGGACACGGAGAAGCATCAAAAATGTGTCTGTCTCTGAGGTAAGACTATTTTGGTGGTGGTTTGTTCAGTGTTCCTGGGCCTGCAGTTGGCGGAGGACAGGGGAGTCAGCCAGAGGTGGTGACTGATGCATGATGGGCCAATGGTTTGTTGAGAGTACACATCAGCCAATGGGAGCATTCCATTTGGCCACCACCATAGAGGAATTATCATCTATGATTCCTGGAATGCTTTAAATACCTACACACAGTTATTAGACAAAGCTAGTTTCTATGAGTCAAGAAATGAGATGTCTTCCTAAACATATCAAGGACTAACTCAGGTATAGTAAAATTAAATAGTATAAACAGTCCTGATGAATTTAGATTGTATAATCTTCATTTTTATATGAGTATTAGTTTCCATCATGGAAACTATATCTGATGAGGCATACCTTCTATATCAGAAAGGAGTATGCCAAGTTTTTCCTGCTCTCTGACCTGACAGGCATTTTTTGAGGGGAGGGGGGTCCAAATGATTTTGTTCCATCAAAACTGAGGCGATCTATTTCTAAGAGAAGACTGTCCCATGTCAACTGCTTCATCTGCTGGAAAAATCAAACTCTTGTGCTTGCCTGTGATTCCTTCTTTGGCCTGCTTGCAAAAATTGTTTCCACCTCAGTTAAACTCACTGGAATCAGCACCTTGGCTTTCCCCCAAGCCATAGGACAGTAAAGAGGAAGAAACCTATGTGAAACACAGCATATTTCAACATGGAAGACACTTTAGAAAAGAGCACTTGACCCATTTGTCTCAAGCACAATCAACCAAAACAAATGGAATTATGATTCAAAACTGGAAGTAGCCAAAATCTGTACATGGTCTCCTGGTCCCATCAAGATTGATACCACATCTGAGACAGGCTAGAAAAGTGCTCTTATTTCTTCTATCTGATGAAGGGAGTCTGACTCTCAGAAGCTCACATTCTGAAAATCTTGTTGGTCTCTAAGGTGCTACTGGACTCAAATCTAGCTCTTCTGTCCAACATGACTACCATCTGAAACTTCTTCTAGCAGATGATTATATTTCTGCAGGGACACCTGCTTCACAGTGTTTAGAGATATCCTTCATCTGCTTCTTTTTAGCAGCTTGAAAGCTTTGCTCCTTTGTCTCTGCTGTGTCAGTGCTTAATAAATATTTATAGAATCTAATACTGAAGTATGTCGCATGTAATTATGTGAAACTAACATGACGTTGTCTGCAGGTGATGCGTAGGCCGAGATGCTTTGCCAGAGGATGCAATTGAGTGGCACACTGCAGGAGAACTATCAGACAGTGATGTTCTCTGAGCAGTTAGAGAAACAGAAAGCACCCCCCCCCCCATGCATAAATGCTTGCAAGGGTAACTGAAATCAAGCCTTTTACATCATTCATCTGCCCTTCTGAGGTCTGGAAAGTACAAAGCAGGTCATCACTTCCAATATTAGGCATTTCTGAAAACCACAGCAACTATTTGTTAGCGTGCCACACTCCCTAATGAGTTTGCTAGTGTGCTACACTCCCTAATAATGTCCAAATTTTGTATCCTGAACTTCTGCAATATCTAATATGCAATCTGTTCCCTTCATCTTTAAATTGAATGTGATTGCCCTACATTTGCAAATGATGATTTCTAGACTAACAGTTCAATCCTAAGCAGAGTTACATCTTTCTCAATGCATTGATTTCTATGGGTTTATAATTCTGCTTAGGACTACACTGTTAGTGGTGTACATACTGCAAATGTAGTGCAATGATTAGTACCAGAGTAGGAGCTGCAAAATCTAAATTCATATCTCCATTGCCCATGAAGCCCACTGGGTGACCTTGGCCCACACACACTCTCTGAGTCTTACCTATCTCATAGGGATGCTGTGTGGACTGGATAAAAGGGGCCTGAGTGCCTTGGGAAAAAAGTGAGATAAAAATGTAAAAAATCAATAAACCGGGCGGCCTTTGTAGCTGGCATTTAAAGACCACATGGACACAACTTCAGGAGATCCACAACTGGATCTTTCAGTTTGTTTGTTTTTTTAATAGCATGAGGGGAGCCCCAATTCAGTGGGGAGATGGTTAACCACCCAACCCCATTGAGCTGTGGCTTCAAATCTGAATTAGGACATTGCAACTAAAATGTCCCTGATTCAAACTTCTCCCTAGCCATGAACTTATTCACTGGTCAGAAGTAATCCACTATCCCTCCACCCCTCTTATTGCTGAGCCATAGAGTTGTGAAGTTTACTGGAATGAGTTAACCACTCAAGACACCAATTATCATTTCCTTTGAAACCTGGAGACAAGAGCGAAAAACTGTGGAACAGCAGAAATTTGGGTTGCTCTTACTATCCAGGCAGCAATCTCTCTGAAACAGCAAAGACTCATGCTAGTATCAATCTCTGTTGTTTTCTCACTGGAATGTTCTGAGAGTCATTTCACATTAGTCACTCTCTCCTCCCACGATTGACAGCAAATACTAATGGGATATGACACTACAACAGATGAATTAAGTGCCCCTAATAGGACAAGACTGTCACATCATGTCTGTATTGGATGAACCCTTCCTTGCCATTTCAGCTTAAAGAAGAGTAGGTTTTTATACCTCACTTTTCTCTACCTTAAGGAATCTCAAAGCTGCTTACAATCACATTCCTTTCCTCTCCCCATGACAGACACCTTGGTTGCAATCAGGGCCAGCCCTAGACTATCTGGAACCCTAGGCAAAGCTAACTTCTGGTACCCCCCCCCCCACACACACACACTGATAATGTCATCAAGACACATGGGGGTGCCCAATTTGGTGTCCCCAGAAGGCTGGCACCCTAGTGGCAGGACTGGCCCTGGTTGCAATCAGACAGGCACTTTGATCCACAGTCATGGCTCCTCCCACCCAGAATTAGTGCATGACCAGACAACAACATCTGGCTCCTGTCCTGCAGCCATCAGCCTCCCACCATTACCCCTGACTTTCCTGACACCACAGAAAGTCCAGTATTTACTGCACCTATCGGTTTACAAGTGCTTCTGCAGGTGTCTGATCACTCTCTTGTGGGACCTCTGCTTCCTGTTTGCCACCATTTGTTGCCCTCTTAGCAATAAGTGCATAAGTGGTTATTCATCCAAGGATCCTTTAAAACTACTTATGCAAGCCCAGGAGGGAGCCAGCAAAGACAGGTAGGATGGTGGATAAGGAGGCTCAGCTGCTGGCAGCAGGGCTGAGGCTGCTGCTTAGGTCCAGTGGTGGGGTGGTTAGGACAGTGAAGAGAGGCAAGCTGGATGCATAGGGCTGGATTGGGAGGCCAGCAAGAAGGCGGTGGTGATGGCAGCTGGCTCAGTGCCCTGGAGGAGCTGCCGATGGCCATGTTGATCAGCAGGATGTCTGATCAGAACTCTCCCAGTACAAAAGAAAAACCAGAGGCAAGACCATGCCAAGCTTTCTGTCTGATCACAGCACTTGTGAGATAAATGGGACTGAGAGAGTTCTGAGAGAATTGTGAAGGGCCCAAGGTCACCTAGCAGGCTCCATGTAGAGGAGTGATTAGTTTGCTGCTCTTAACCACTACTTCACACTGGCTCTTTTTCTAGCCAATACCTCAAAAGTCACAAACCTATTGGGGACTTCCCGAGGCATCAAGCCCGAGAAGCATCTTCCCATGGATGGCACACCATAAACCTGCAAGTGGATGCCAGAGAAGACTGTGACTGCTCCATACTTTGTCAAGAGGAATGTAATCAGCAGTAGCATTTACAAAGTACACTGAGAGTACACTGACCTGTGACCACTTCAGCAGTCACAGAGAAGAGTGCTGGTGTGTTGTATAGCTATGTTCACACTGAAACTGGGGCTGAAGAATGCTTAACCTGATCCCAAGCTGTAAACAGAAATACAAGATGGTTCTAGAATAGTGCTGCAGCTCAACAGAGCGAGCCTAACCATGAAACAACGTTTTTGTAGTTTATTCCTGACACCCTTTTCCCACATTTCCTGGTTTTCTGCTACTTCCTTTCTTTTCTCCTTCCATTTCATATCAAGCATCTTGGGAAGTCTAGCTCCAAGAACCAGACTATAAGGGAGAGTTGCTGGATATGAAAATCTGAGGATTTGGGAGCCTCCATAGAAACATGAATTTTTGTACTCCAATATGTAAAGACCTGAGAATTCGGGCTTACTTGATGCACCACTGAGGGCACCACAGTAGCAGCATGGCCAGTGAGACTCCAACAATGTGAATGGTAGGACTTATTGGATGGGACATTGCTCCATGGGTAACACCCAAAATTCCACCACCACCACCATGACTGCCTGGTTTCTCCCCCTGCCACACTTCCTGCCCCTGTCAATCTATCCCCTCTCAGCCCCATGGTCTCTACCCATGCCAACTAATGTGAGGCAATATTAAAGAAGGCAAGGCAGGGATAGCAGAAGGGGCAGAGGCTAGCATCCCACACGCACTGCCACCTGAGGCCAGCATGTCACCATGTCTCACTTTAGAACTGAGCAGGGGTCATTTTGTAGAAAAATAGGTGGTGGAGCGCATTAGCATAACTCATTAGCATATACTGCCCCCCCACCAGCCGAAAGCAACCTGATGCAAGAAAGGAGAGGCCCAGGCGAGCGAGGCCTGCTTGGGCTGGCTAGAGATCAAGCAGGTCTCACTTGCTTGGGGCTCTCCTGGGCCACCACCACTGCCCCAGTCAAAAGGCCAGCAAACCACCAGTAGCCCAAAATCACATAAGAAGTGGAGAAAGGGTGGTGTGAGCTTCTCCAGAGGTTAATGATGGCTGCTGGGGGCATGGCAAAACTCCTGGTGGCTGGCTGGCTGCCTGCTCTCCTAACCCAGGGATTGTTATGCAGCTGCACCTACTATTCAATGGACAAGGTAGGTGGGAAGGAAGAGGTAGAACCCTCAGAAAGTTTCAGGAACTGTGCTCCTGTGAGCTCCTGCTGAATCTGAGACCTGGAACTGAGCATGGGTGTTGCTGTGCCCCTTTCACCTGCATCACCAACAACATGTGCAACAGCAATAGACTATGGGGACAAATGCTTCCTTTTCTTACCATTTGTTAAGTTAAATTGTGGGTTGTTTCTGTCTGGCAGAGAAAGTTAAAACATTATGGAAAAGGTGAAGAGTTTTGAAAGAGAGTAGGGGGGTCAGCACTCTATTAAATTAGCTTAGGTGTGAGGGAAAGCACATAAACCCAGGCCCATTTCATATTGACATTCTAAACCAGATGTTATCTGTTGTTGGCCCAGTTCCAAGTTAAGTGATACAGGGACAGAGGTTTCAGATAGCGAATTTCATTCCATTAATGAGCCATCTCTGAAGCAATCCTGCCATTTCAAACACAGAAAAGTCATGCTTTTCTCCCTGCCCTTTTTTTGCCATGTGATTGTCCTTGAACTTTTTTTTTTAATGTTCTAAGTTGAGTGCTATAACACGGAGAAAAAGGATGGGGGGTAAAGCATGGTGCTATTGGAAGTGCTGCAGATATTTTAAGCCGTATACAGCAGCAATTCAGAAGTGCAAAGAAGAGGCGAAAATAAAAAGCTTACCTCAAGAACAGCTCAACCACTCTTTGCTAACCTGATGCAAGCAATTTTGTACAAAAAGGTAAATAAAATCAGTTAGCTGTTGGTTGCTAAAATGGTTGTCTGAAATGACACAAAAAAATCTGCTAGCAACCGGCTAACTAAATAGATGACAAAGGTTATCTTGAAAAGGGCCCTAGTCTCACAGTAGCCTTAGATCAGGGGTCCTCAACCCCCAGGCCACGGACCAGTACCAGGCCACGGCCTGTTAGTAACCAGACTGCGCAGCCTCTTTGTCCCCCCCGCCCCCCTGCGGCGCCGTGAAGCCTCGCCGCCATTGCCCCCAAAGCGCCTCCTCCCCCCCTCCATTTTTACAATGTTAAGTCTGGGGGAGGGGCCGTGAAGTGCCTTCCAGGCTCTGTAAAGGCTGAACCCCCCATGCTGGTCACCTGATCAACGGGGAAACGGGCGAAACCACAGCAGCAGCGGCCAGTGGCAGACTGAAAAAGGCGCACTCCCCTTACCTCCTTCACCACTTCCTTCCTTCCTGAGCGGGGGAAGGAAGTGGGAAGGAGGCAAGGGCAGTGCGGCTTTTTCAGTGGGTTGTTGGCCGCTGCTGCTGTGGTTTCGCCTGGTTTGGTTGATTTATATTCCGCCTTTTCCCATATGGGCTCAGGATGGATCACAGTCATGGTAAAACAGTTAAAATACAATGTTAAAATGTATGAATAAAACATAACTCAAAAACTCAGAAATATATACAGGCAGGCACGTATTTCAGGTGAAAGCATAATTTTTCGGCTCATTGTAGCTTTTTAGCCCATTGTGGGGGAGGGCAATAGATGGTACAGACAGTCGAATGAGAGGACGTCCATTTACCTCAACCAAAGGCCCGACGAAACAGCTCTGTCCTGCAGGCACTATGGAACAGAAGCAAATCCTAAAGGATCCAGAGCTCCACAGGGAGCTGATTCCACTAGGCCGGGGCCAGGGCTGAAAAAGCCCTAGCCCTGGTCGAGGCAAGCTGGATGTCCCTTGGGCCGGGGATCACCAGAAGGTGCTGATTGGCCAATTGCAGCAGTCTTCGGGGCTCATATGGGAAGAGGCGGTCCCACAAGTATGTCGGTCCCAAGCCGCGTAAGGCTTTAAATGTCAGTACTAAAACCTTAAAGCGGATTTGGTACTCAGTCAGTAACCAGTGCAATTTGCACAGCATTGGCCAACTGCTTGCCTGTAGAGGCAATCCAGTTAACAGCTGCACTGCTGCATTTTGCACCAGTTGGAGTTTCCAGATCAGCCCCATGGGCAAGCCTGCATACAGCGAGTTACAACCTGGAAGTGACTGTTGCATGGATCACTGTAACTAAGTCATGGGGGGGGGGGGTCAGATAGGGCGCTAGCTGTTTGACCTGCCAAAGATGGTGAAATGCAGATCGCACAATTGCTGTGACCTGGGCCTCCATAGAAAGGGAGACATCCAGTGTCACGCCCAGGCTCCTCAACTTCTGGGATGGCACAAGAGGAGCACCATCCAGGGTGGGGAGGCGAATGTCTGATCTTAGCCCTCCTTGACTCCGGTACAGGACCTTCGTCTTAGTTGGATTAAGCTTCAGTCAGCTTAACTGCAACCATCTAGCCACAGCTTCTAGCGCCCTGGTCAGATGGTCCGGGGCGGCATCTGCCTGGTCATCCATCAACAGAGAGAGCTGGGTGTCATCTGCATACTGGTGACAACCCAGCCCAAAACCTCGGGCAATCTGGGCAAGGGGGTGCATGTAGATGTTAAACATCATTGGGGAGAGAACAGCTCCCTGTGGCACACCACATTCAAGTGAGTGCCACAGGGAGATCTGCTTGCCAATTGCCACCCTTTGTCCCCAATCACGGAGAAAGCAGGAGAGCCACTGTAAGGCTACCCTGGACTCCAATATTGGCAAGGCGATGGGCCATTAGATCGTAATTGACCATGTCAAATGCTGCTGAAAGGTCTAACAACAATAGCAGTGCTGACCTGCCTTGATCCAGATGCCTTCTAAGGCCATCAGTGAGGGTGACCAAGGCAATCTCCATCCCATGGCCAGGAAAAAAGCTGGACTGGAAGGGATCAAGGATAGAGGTATCCTCCAGGATAAAGCAGTGTGCTCTTTTTTCTCTGGTTCCTGCCATTTGCACATTGAAGCTTGTCCTACTATCTTTCCAAAGGCTCTGTGACTCACAGGCTAGATGATATTCATCCATGATGACTGTTGATCACCGGTGTCCCGATGCCACCCACACTTCAAAGCCATCCACCATATTGCCATAACCTTTGTTAATGGGGTGGCCGAGGGGCTGCCTGCATTTTAAAGTGCTACTGTAACGTGGCCCCAATTTACACAGCACCCATCCACCCACATGCACACTCATTTATTGTCAGGTAATAACACTTTATAAGAACAGGATCCTTCTTCTTCTTTTGTTCTGTGTATTTCAACTGCTAGCAGCCTTTGAACTGCACATCCAGACTCTCAAATGATCTTGTCATTGTTCTGTTCACCTACCACTGTGCGCTGAGTCATGCTGCTGACAGCACAGGAAGGAAGGTCTCGGAGATATCAGATGCAGTCCAGTCAATATTAGGCTGTTTTGTTAGTTTGCATCTGTGCTGGGCTTCAGAGATGCAGACTGGTAGCAACAGGAGGGGGAGGAGGAAAACTAATGAGATTAATCCTCTGAATTCATTATGCAAAATCTTGGCATCCACCCAAACTCTCTTGTGCAAGTGGTCAATGCCTTTCTTTAATAGCATTAAACAAAATTACAAATCACAATGCTGGCTAATCAATCTTAATAGGTTTCTCTGCATTCATTAAAAAAAGAAAAGGACAGAAAACTCAATCCAAGAAAACCTGTAGTTACTGGATTTTAGCATCTCCCAAAGTACTCACTGGACAGGATGCTACATGTATCTGTTCTGAAGTTCTTTTGCAAATATGCATAAAAGCGGGTAAGGTGATTTCAAATTGTGAGCTCTAATTATAGAACCTTTTGTTTTATTCTGCATTGCTTTCTTTAATTACCATTCTAAATGTAGTTCAACTTATTTCAAAACCTTATTTTGAATCTAGCCCCCAAATCATGCCTCCTTTGTTTTTCAGAACCTAAGAAACTTCCTTTCATGGTCTGATATTCTCAGGTGAAAACTTAGAAGTCCTTTCTAGTTAAGAGTTTTGCTTCTTATTGAAATGTACTTCTTTCTTGTTCCTAACAGGTGAGAATAGCTCACTGCCTTGGTCTATCAAAGAGATGTATTCTTAGTCACAGGTGTTTTACTTAGATTTATACTGCCTGAGATTGGCAATGATTGGAGTAGAAACATGGGATAGCTGTTGACTATGGAGAAATAATCCAAAATTGCCTAGATAGGCCTTGATGAAAAAGCAATGGGTTTTCAAATGATCATCATATTAGCAATTATAAATGGAAACTGAGATCTTTCTGAATATTTGCCTGTGGTTTAGACAGGGCTTTTTTTGCAGCAGGAACTACTTTGCATATTAGACCACACACCCCTGATGTAATCAAGAGCTTACAGGGCTTTTATATGCAAAGGAGTTCCTACTACAAAAAAAGCCCTGGGTTTAGATATTTACTGGTGGAAGCTCAGAGCTTAGAATTCAGGCACAAAGGTCAGACTTGAGCACATCTGAAAATCTCAGTCCAGGATTCATGCTTTGTATTGACAGGAAAGCTAAATAAAACATCAGTCCATCAAAGCTTCTCTGGCATGAAGCATGTCCACCTACAGCAATCAGTTTACTAAACAATTTCTTAGGGCAGACAGACACACATACACACGTTATCTTATCTGACATGATTGAAAGGGTCAAGGCCTACAAAATCCCAAGATTGTAGAGAGGTGTTATGTTTTTAAAGAAGAAATCTGTGCACTGTTATTGGTCAATGTTAGCTCTTTGCAGGCTAGCAGGCATTTTTCAAAGACTGCATCTGCTCCTCTAAATTGTTTAAAAAGGATATTTCCCCTTTATATGCTGACTTTCACTCTTTCCCCACCATTTAAGTCACTTAGTCTGTATAAGTTTGGTAAATGTAAATGTAGCAGAGAAAAAATTCAGTGAAGCAAAAGTATTAGCTTTTAAAACAGAAACTTCACTTTCTAATAAAAGGAGGATTTTCTGGGAGTTGAAAAATAACCAACAACAATACAGGAAGACATCCTATCTAGCTACTATGTGACCTACATGTTTACTGAGAGACTTCTAAAGTTTATGTGAGGAAAGACTAGAGATTGACAAAGGGCCATAAAATGAAATTCAATCCTTAATCTCCAGTGCATCCCCAATGTATTGATTACCCAATAGAAGCAGAAGAAGAAGAAGAAGAAGAAGAAGAAGAAGAAGAAGAAGAAGAAGAAGAAGAAGAAGAAGAAGAAGAAGATGATGATGATGATGATGATGATGATATTGAATTTATATCCTGCCCTATACTCTGAATCTCAGAGTCTCAGAGTGGTCACAATCTCCTTAGCTCCCCCCCCCCACACACACACAAACAACAGACACCCTGTGAGGTAGGCAGGGCTGAGCTCTTACAGCAGCTGCCCTTGAAGCATCCCAATACAAGCTAATTATGCATATTCTCTCCTAGTTTTGGCAGGAAATACCTCCAGGCTATTCTATTGGTCTGTAACCTTAAGCTACCTAAGACATCAGCATGCATAAACAAACAGTTAATTATCTCATGACTAGCAAAACTTCAACATTATAAAGGCCCACTTCTGATAAAACTGAGCAAGAATTTATTAGAATTGAGAGACCTACATGGAAAATGTCAGAAGGGGTGGGGGGACGTCCCTAGAACTGGAACTTTATGTAAGATTTCATGTCAAGAGGCAAGTGAATTGATGAATCTATAATGGTATAGTAGAGGGAGGGCACTGTGCCTTTTTGTTTCTGATGTCACTGGCTTTGACATTTGGCAAGTCTAGAACTGCAGAGGTATTCTTGACTCTGGAGCTTGAGCACACAGATCAGGTAGATGTATTAGCACAGCTGTCTCTGGAAGCCTCAGTACACTCTTATGCTTATCTAAAGTCAATAGCTTCTGCTATGGACCTGCATAAATACTGAGCGGGAGCTTCCTCCTTCCCCCTCCCTCTCTCTCCTTTTCTTGTTGTTTTGCAAGAAGGGAAGAAAAGCAGTCTGAAGGTTCTTCCCGCATTAGAAGTACAAAAGTACCCAACTGTAGGAGAATTTTGTCAGGTATGAGAGTTACTGTACACCATTCATTTAAGTAACTGGGGGGGGAGGATATCAGGAAATGGGGGAGAGGGTTGTATGTCCACTGAGCATTTCATTATACCCTAGGTATAATTGGGAATTGATCTGTAGATATCTGGGGCTCTGGGTGAGGCTGTTTTTGAGGTAGAGGCACCAAATTTTCAGCATAGCATCTGATGCCTCTCCTAAAAAACCCCCCATGTCTCAAAAAGATTGGACCAGGTGTCCAATTCTATGAGACCCAAAAGAAGGTGCCCCATCCTCCATTATTTCCAGTGGAGGGAAGAAATTTAAAAGGAGCGTGATTTTTTTAAATGTGATGGCCAGAACTTCCTTTGGGTTTCAATCATGCTTGTCACAACCTTGCTCCTGGCTCCACCCCCAAAGCCCCCAGATATTTCCTGAGTTTGACCTGGCAATCCTGATTGTCCATAATCCATTACATTCATTTTGGTGAAGACCCACTATCTTGGGTCATTTTTCTTCATTTGTCATGTGTCTGACAACCCAAAAACTGAGTTTTCCCATGCCTCTGTAAAATCTTTCACAGGGGACTTTTCCTACAACATATTTTAGCATGTATGCACTTTTAGGTTTAGAAAATCATGTCCATATGGCTGTTTCAAAGGGTGGATACAAGGATGTGTGTATGGACTGGATATCCATGCACATACTTGGATTTCATTCTGTAATTCCTGAAGAAAAGCTGTTGCCTCATCTCCTCCAACGCCCATAGCATAAGCAAAGCTGTGGAAGTTGGGGAGTCTAAGAGTGCAAAGTTCCTAGGGGCAAAGTTGCTCTAAGGGACCAAGAAAGCAAGCAGCCCCCCTATCTCATTGAGCTCATGGAGAGAAAAGAATGCCTACAGAATGCCCATTGGTTCTAGCTGATAGCTTATTTCTCAAAACTTCAGAAACAGCTAGAATCCTCCCTAGGAATCCATTATTACTTAGATGAAATCATAGCAACTGAATTTACTGTCATCCAATTAAGCACAGAGTTAAAACAGGAGAGATTGGATTCACAGTCACACTTTTTCCTTTATGCAATGGTGACTTCCTCCATCCTTTCCCCAACACACAGAAGTATATACTTTTATCACTGTTTAGCTTTTTATCTCCTTTCCTGCTTAAGTGTGTGTTTCTTTAAATGTATGGGAAATGGAGTTGGAAAAGGGGGGTTGAGTTTTCCCTCAGCTACCTGATTTGCAGACTATATTTAATCACTTCCCCTGTACAAAATGGTAGCTTGGACTCTATGGCATCGCATCACATCTCTATTGAGCTCCCTCCCATGGAACCACTCTCAAGAATTTCTCAAACCAGTGATGGCAGCTTTGGGGTGGGGGGGGGCTGCTGTAGTCCCATGCTGGTTACAAGTGGCTCTGAAAACTCTCTCTGAATTTAAAAACTTTTTTTGATCCAATCCACTGTTGCAGGGAGAGGCTATGCTCACAATCGTAGAAAACTCTCCTGCACATGCTGTTGTATTCATGTAAAGCACCCTTCTGGATAAAGGTTTGCCTCATTCATATGTTGTCCCACTATTTATGGCTGTATAAGCTTGCAGGCTTGTGTAGAGTTTATGTATTATAGCGGTCATCTGTAATATGGTGGTATGCATGTGTGCATGTCTTTGGCTTCATATCTTTCTACTGGGGGACAGTCATCCGCAAGCAAACTGGCAGGCAGTATCCACTCCTTTAGAGAAGGGAAGGCAATACTGTAGCTTCCCCTCAGTTTTCCAGCCTCCTCCTCCTCCTCTAGTCTAAAATTAACTCCACTGTTCAGCTGCATTTAAGCAAAACCAGTTGCCATGGCCACGCTGGGGGGCTTCTAGATGTAGTGAACAAGGCAATCAGTTAAAATGAATAGCCACAGAGCTGATGCTTGCTGTAGGTTAGATACGAAGTTCATTCACTTGTTAAACCTAATGGACTGGATTGCCTTTGAATTGGAAATGTAAATTTTGTCTCTTTCTGTGGCTAGAGTTCAAAGCAAGGCTGGAAAGCCAGGGAAAATGTTGTATTAAAACGACAGCTGCTGACAAAAGCTGCAGAGCAGGACAACTGACTGGTAACATTGGAAGGGCTGTGCTTTGGGTGAGTAGGAGACAGCAATCAGATGGCTGGTTGAGTACCTTCAGTAATTGCTCAGAGGGTGCCTATAATACCGGATAAGTCTTTGCCCTGGTGTGTGACCCATTAACACATCTATTTTAATCCTTTAAGCTTCGATTCTGCTATTTATACAGCCCCCATCATTACAGAACCTTAGCATTTCATACTTCTAATGGTTTTGCCTCCAGCCCTTTGTGCCTTTACAGCCATATTTGACAGTAACTGTAACACGGTGGTATGCCACAGTGTTCATAATGCCCAGCATGAGTATATACATATAGGATCAGGCACCATGTAATTGCTGTGAGACTTGGATGCAGGCTTTGGGAGGTACTGGTGTATGTGGAAGGGGGATTTGGCAAGGTTCAAAGGCCCAGTTCAAGATTAAATTACAAACAAACAAAAAACCCAATAGGCTGAGAAGGGATTCATGGTGATTTTAAAAAATTCCTCACAGGAAATATTATATTCTCATGAAGATAAGATAAACACATGCTCTTGTGCTGAGGCAATAGGACTTACCCCTTTGGTGTGCGTAACAAGCACATGGTGTGCACACTAAAAGAGTTAGTGTGAGCTAGTTCACAGTTTTTTAGCCTCTGGCTCACACATTTTTGTCTTAGCTCAGGAAAAATGGTCCCAGAGAAAGCTAATTTATGCAGTAGCTCACAACTTTAATGCCAGTAGTTCATGAAGAAGAATTTTTGCTCACAGGACTCCACAGTTTAGAGGGAGTATTGGTATGCAGAATTAGTCATCTGGCCAGAGGTTCAGATTATGCTTCTGAAACACAGTCATATATTGTATTAAAAATGTAGAGCTGGTTGTGAAGTAGTTTAGGTGTTGGACTATGTCTGTAAAAAACCCAGGTTCAAATTCCCTCTTAGTCATTAAAAAGGAGTTTAACGGTTTTTTAAAAAAAACCTCACTAGAAGACCTTGGGTCAGTTGTACTTTCTCAGCCTAACCCACCTCACACAATTATTATTGGGATTAGATCAAAGAGGGGAGAGCCTTCCAACCTTGGTGGAAGGTTGAAATAAAAATATGATAGACATAAGGAAGATACTTGTCATGGGTCAGCTGGGCACAGCCAACCCTGAAGAGGCAAAGGACTCCACAGAAGAGGAATGGGCAGGCAAAGGAGGTCTCAGCTCACAGTCAATTGCAGACAACCTGAAGCAGAAAACTACTGCAAAGTAGTGACAGTAGCTTCCCAGCAGTTCAGGCCATGTCTTAGAACTGTTAGGGAATTCTATTTGAAAATCTATTTCTTTATCTCAAACAGTGTGATGGATCACTGGATCAAATAATAATTTGAGAGGCATTTAAGATGAAAAAGCAAAAACATATTTATTTCTACAGGGAAAGGTACTGGGAGGTGAAAATAACAAACACTATAGCACTACATGCTTACACTAGAAGATCATGTGCTTAATGGAGGCTACTTCCTCCTCCTTCTTGACCTCTCTGCTTGAACAAAGGAAGTCACCTGACTAACTGACCAAACAGACAAAACAGGTTTTCCCGCTTCTAGACCTTGATTGACAGCAGTCAGTATCTTCTTCCCAGGTCATGCAGACAATAGGGAATCAGGCATAGTGTTAACCCTATAATGACTGGAACTTTAGAACATTGAAAAGGACATACAAAACAGATACATATTTCCAATACCCCTTCTCAATGCCTAATGTGCAAGTCATTATACATTCAATAGTCATTACTCATTATTCACTGTAACATTCACATCAACTAGATTCATCATTTCACGTAAACGTTCAAATCTAAGCTGCGCCTTGCCAGAGGCTGAGCACATTTTAGAGAGCTCTGAGAGAGAGCAGAGAAGAAGTGCTACAAGGGTGAGGTTTGGCTTTCTAAGCAGCTGGGGAAGTTGCTGAGAATTTCTGAGTTTGTGTGACTGTGGGATTGCTGAAAATTCTGAGTTTGTGGTTGCTGGGGAACTGCTGTTTGTTTGGTTTGAGTGGGCTGAAGGTGATTGATTAGGAGTGCCTGTGTTCCCCACCCTCTTTGCATTATTAAGCTGCACCTTGCCAGAGGCAAGAGCCTTTGGCGCAAGCTGAAGGGCTTAGCCTGGGGGCTCTGAAAGGACCAGGAACCCAGATTCCTATTTTCATTGTGTTCCCAATAAGGTAAGTAGACCCCCCAGAAGGAGAGCCACATAAACAAACAGGTTTTAAAAAGGGACTGTATATTTTTGAAAAAGCTATCGTGAAGGTAGAATGCCAGCAGGGGGATGGGGGCTTTCCAGTGTTTTGCACTGAGTGTCACATGTATCACTATCAGCCCACAGGACAGAAGTCTTGGGTGTGTGCTCGATGCAAGGAGCTCCTGGTCCTCAGGGAACGAGTTCGTACCCTTGAGGCCGAGGTGACTGACCTGGAGAAGCAGAGACAGTCAGCTAGGCACTCGGAGAAGACGCTCGGGGATGCATTAGACGAGCCCCACTCTGAACTTGGCAGCCCCGTTGCTGCCAGGGAGCATGAGGGTCAAGAGGGAACAGGGCACCATGCTGAGGATAAGGGGAATGCGCCCTCAGTAGGGACCTCTTTTTCAGTTGGTGAGCGGGTATCCTTTCGCACCAAGGAACCATCCCTGGGCAGGGAGAGAGGGTGGGTCTTGGTAGTTGGTGATTTGATCCTTTGGCAAGTAGACAGCTGGGTGGCAAAACTGCGTATTGACAGTATGGTGAGAAGGTGCCTGGTGCGAAGGTGGCGGACATTACGTGTGTTGTAGATAGGCTGATAGACAGTGCTGGGGAGGAGCCAGTGGTGCACGTTGGCACCAACGATGTGGGGAAATGCAGTCGTGAGGTCCTGGAGGAAAAATTTAGGCTGCTAGGCGGGAGACGTAAGGCCAGGACCTCCAAGGTAGCCTTCTCAGAAGTGCTACCTGTTCCATGTGCAGGGCTGGAGAGACAGGCACAAATTAGGAGTCTCAATGTGTGGATGAGACCATGGTGTAGGGAGGAAGGGTTTAAGTTTGTTAGGAACTGGAATGCTTTCTGGAACAAACGGGAGCTGTACAAAAGAGATGGTCTCCACTTGTCCCCAGATGGAACCAAGCTGCTGGCGCTTAAAATCAAAAAGGTGGCAGAGCAGTTTTTAAACTAAATCTTGGGGGAAAGCCGACAGGAGATGAAATGTCTCCGGTTCAGGAGGACTCATCTCAAAGAGATGAAGGGTTAGCTGTTACTTTTCTACCGAGTAATGGATCAGAGTTGTCCACTGAGATGGTGACAAACAGTATGGGCTGCCTGCCAAAGTCTCGAGACAGCAGAAGGAAGGTTGCGGGCCTACCTTGCCTGGGAAATTATAGATGTTTGTATACAAATGCTAGAAGTGTTCGAAGTAAAATTGGTGAGTTGGAATGTTTAGTGTTGGGGGAAAACAGACATTGTGGAAATTTCAGAAACTTGGTGGAATGAGGAGAATCAGTGGGACGCAGTGATTCCTGGATATAAGTTATATCAGAAGGATAGATAGGGAAGGGCTAGAGGTGGGGTGGCTCTGTATGTCAGAGAGGGTATACAGTCCAGTAAGACTGAGGTCAGAGAATTAGATTCCCTTCTAGAAATGCTTTGGGTCGAAATAGAGGGCCCAAAAGGAAATTTAACTATGGAAGTTTGTTATCGCCCACCAAATCAAAAGATAGAGGACGATTATAATATGATGGAAGGATTAAAGATAGCGGATAAACGTAAAAACTGTGTCGTAATAGGTGATTTTAACTACCTAAAGATTGATTGGGTCAATATGTGTTCAGGTTGAGAGAAAGAGATTGAGTTTCTAGATGCTCTCAATGACTGTGCTATGGAGCAGATGGTCACAGAACCTACCAGGGGTGGAGCGATCCTGGATTTGGTCCTAAGTAATGCCCAAGACTTGATAAGAGATGTAAAAGTGATCACACCGCTTGGGAGCAGTGACCATAACGTTATTGATTTCACCATTTGTATAAATAGGGAGTTGCCCCAAAAGACCAGCACAACCACGTTTAACTTTAAAAGGGGTAAATTCTCTGAGATGAGTAGACATGTGAAGAGGAAATTGAAAGGAAAAGTAAATACAGTCAAAACCCTTGGGGAAGCTTGGAGGCTATTTAAAACTACAATCCTAGAAGCTCAGGTAAAATATATATCACAAGTTAGGAAAGGCACAAATAGGTATTAGAAAAGGCCTGCATGGTTAACAAACAAAGTAATGGAAGTTGTAAAAGGTAAGAAGGACTCCTTTAAGTGGTGGAAAGCTAGTCCAAGTGAGATTAATAAAAGGGAACACAGGCTGTGGCAAATCAAATGCAAGACTGTGATCAGGCAGGCAAAAAGGGACTATGAGGAGCATATTGCAAAAAATATAAAGACCAACAATAAAAATGTCTTCAAATATATTAGAAGCAGGAAACCAGCCAGAGAGGCGGTGGGGCCCATGGATGACCAAGGGTTCAAATGATTACTGAAGGAGGATAGGAAAATGTCTGAGAAGCTGAATGCATTTTTTGCCTCCATCTTCACTGTGGAAGATGAGAAGTGTTTGCCCGCTCCAGAACCACTAATTTTGGAAGGGGTGTTGAAAGACCCGAGTCAGATTGAGGTGACAAGAGAGAACGTTCTACAACTGATAGACAAATTAAAAACTAATAAGTCACCAGGTCTGGATGGCATACATCCGAGAGTTCTGAAAGAACTCAAAGTTGAACTTGTGAATCTCCTGACAAAAATATATAATCTTTAATTGAAATCTGCCTCCGTTCCTGAAGACTGGAAGGTAGCAAATGTCACCCCCATCTTTAAAAAGGGTTCCAGAGGAGATCCGGGAAATTACAGGCCAGTCAGTCTGACTTCAATACCGGGAAAGTTGGTAGAAACCATTATCAAGGACAGAATGAATAGGCACATTGATGAACTCAAGTTATTGAGGAAGACTCGGCATGGGTTCTGTAAGGGAAGATCTTGCCTCACTAACCTGTTACAGTTCTTTGAGGGGGTGAACAAACATGTATACAAAGGGGACCCAATAGATGTTGTTTACCTTGACTTCCAGAAAGCTTTTGATAAAGTTCCTCATCAAAGGCTCCTTAGTAAGTTCGAGAGGCATGGAGTAAAAGGACAGGTCCTCTTGTGGATCAAAAACTGGTTAATTAATAGGAAACAGAAAGTGAGTATAAATGGACAGTCTTCACAGTGGAAGACAGTAAGCAGTAGGGTGCCGCAGGGCTCAGTACTGGGTCCCATGCTCTTTAACTTGTTCATTAATGATCTGGAGTTGGGAGTAAGCAGTGAAGTGGCCAAGTTTGCAGATGACACTAGGGTGGTGAGAACCAGAGAGGATTGTGAGGCACTCCAAAGGGATCTGCTGAGACTGGGTGAGTGGGCGTCAATGTGGCAGATTGATGGGAAAGAATGTGCAATTAATGTGCAATTAGCTTGGAGAAACATCGACTGAGGGGTGACATGATAGAGGTTTACAAGATTATGCATGGGATGGAGAAAGTAGAGAAAGAAGTACTTTTCTCCCTTTCTCACAATACCAGAACTCGTGGGCATTCAATGAAATTGCTGAGCAATCAGGTTAAAATGGATAAAAGGAAGTACTTCTTCACCAAAAGGGTGATTAACATGTGGAATTCACTGCCACAGGAGGTGGTGGCAGGTACAAGCATAGCCAGCTTCAAGAAGGGATTGGATAAAAATATGGAGCAGAGGTCCATTAGTGGCTATTAGCCACTGTGTGTGTGTATGTGTATTAGCCACTGTGTAATACAGAGTGTTGGACTGGATGGGCCATCGGCCTGATCCAACATGGCTTCTCTTATGTTCTTATCTAGCACAAGGTAAGTATATCAACTACCATAGTGTCTGTACAACAATATTCTATCTTAATCAGCCCCTTCTAGTGTAGATCTTTCACTAGCTCACATTTAATACCAATAGATCTACTTCTGGCTGTTCTACTTTCCCCTTTACATATAGCAATACATGCTTGATTATCTTCAAACATTACAATAGGTACAGGTTCTTTTATCTTGAAGTCTTTCAGCAGATGAAAAATCCATTCAAGTTCACTGCAGTCACTGGCTGCTGACACACACTCAGCTTCTGCCATTATAGTCTGTTTTCTGCTAGTCTATTCTACAAGTCCATTTCCATTGAAGAACAAGTATCCATTGGTTGAGCTGTAATTGCATGATTCTTCTGCATAGTTGGCATCCGTGTATCCAACTAGTCTGGGATTCTCAGAAGGTTCAATGATCAATCTTAAATCCATAGTCCCTTTTAAGTATCTGGCAAGTTTCTTTACTGCATTCCAATCATAGTGATTAGGCGGACTTACTTTTCTGCTCAGTATTCTGAGAGCAGCTGTTGTATCAGGTCTGGTAGTTTTACTCAGGTGCAGGAGTTTTGCTATAGCTTCTCTGTACTCTCCAATGTCTTTGAGTGATTAACCACCCTGAGCTCTCAGGTATGCAGGTTCAAGAGGTATCTTAGATTCTTTACAGTCTCTCATGCCAAGAGATTCTATAAAGTCCATAATCTTTCATCTTTGGCACAGCTGAAAGGTTCCATCCTCGAGTCTCTCAATCTGTATTCCTAGATAGCAGTTAATATCTCCAAGTCTTTTGACTTCAACCTCTTTGTTCAGCTTTTCAACAATGTCAATGTCCTCTTTGTTCTTGCAGCTCACAACCAAATTGTCTACGTAAACCAGAATGTATTGATATTCTCTATCTTTGAGTCTAGTGTACATGCAGGGTTCAGCTTTCCCTTGCCAAATCCTTGTTGCTGTAGTAGTCCAGTTATTTTGTCATACCAGCTTTTTGTGGCCTGTTTCAAATCATACAGTCCTTTGTTGAGTTTGAAAACACAGTTCTCTTTGCCAGGGACTTGAAAACCTTCAGGTATTTCCATATAGATTTCCTCTGATAACTCACCATTAAGAAATGCTGTCTTAATGTGTAGGTGCTCTACAAGCATATTTCTAGATGATGCAACACTCCGTAGTGTTTTGTGTAGCACTATTGATAACTGGTGCAAAAGTCTCAGAATAATCAGTTCCAAATTCTTTGGTTACTAGCCTTGCTTTGTACAAGTCTATAGTTCCATCATCTTTGTACTTTATTTTGTAGACCCATTTGCATCCAACAGGCTTTCTTCCTGCAGGTAGCTTTGTAAGAGTCCATACATCTTTTTCATAAATGGATAGTATCTCTTGTTCCATTGCTTGAATCCATTTCTCCTTTTCTTCATTAGGTAGATCACACAATTGTTTCCAGCTCTTGGGTTCCTCTTTAGGTTTCACAGTTTCTATGGATCTCACAATATCACAGTATCAATATTTCTGTGGTGGTTGCCCTTTTGTGCTTCTTTCTGATCGTCTTAAAATGAGTGGAGGTTCTGCTGCTCCCTGCGCTGCGGTCCTCATTTCCCCTTCTGGTTCAGTAGAGTCTTCAGAAGGTAGACCTGCCGGTTCACCAGTGATCACTACAGGTAACCAGGTATACCAATCTTCAGAAGCATCGTCAGTAACCTCAGGATCAGATTCAGGTACACAGGGTGCTTTAGGCAAATTACTGTCATCCATAAACACAACATTACAATGTTTGGTCTTATTTAGCTTTGGATCATAAACTCTGTAGCCTCTTCCCACTGAGGGATATCCTGCTATGAATCCAATCTCAGTCCTTGCATCAAGCTTCCCTCTATTTTCTCTAGGAACATATGCATAGGCTTTTGCTCCAAAAGTTTTAATGTGCTTAAGTCCTGGCTTCTTACCAAACCAAGCCTGGAACGGAGTAATTCCTGTTACTTTTGAAAGTATTCTATTGTGAATATACACTGCTGAATTTACAGCTTCAGCCCACAGGCCTTTAGGTAATCCAGAATGCATGAGCATTGCTCTGGTCATTTCCTGTAACACACAATTAAGTCTTTCTGCACTCCCATTCTGCTGTGGAGTGTATGGGACAGTCACTTCATGTTCAATCCCTTCTGCTTTCAGAAATTTCTTGAACTCATTGTTGCAATATTCACCACCTCCATCTGTCAGCAAACTTTGAGGTGCATGCCCAAATCTGTATTTAACCATGGCAACATATTCTTTAAATTTATCAAGAGTCTCATCTTTTGTTTTGAGCATATAGACAGTGCTATATTTTGTCTTTGCTTCTGTGAAAACTGAGAAAAAATTATTTCTCCCAATCAAAGCTTTTATAGGCCCAACAACATCACTGAATATTGTCTCCAAAAACCTTTCATTATGCACACTGCTTTTTCCACTGAAGCAAGATGCAATTCCTTTTGCTCTCAGACAAACATCACATCTTTCCTTGGATTTATCACAATGCACAACATCAAGTCCACAATCCTTTAGCAACTTCTCAATACTCTGCATGCTTCTGTGTGCTAACTTTACATGCCAAGCATAAACACATCTCCTACAGTCACACTTTCTGCCTTCAGTCTGGCAAACAGTTTTTCCCACAACATCAACAGCATCAGACTTTTCACTTAAGTCCATAATATAATGAGCTCCATCTTTCATCCATTTTAAAACTAATTCCAGAATTCTTCTGAATAATTTCACCATCATCTCCTTCATCAAGATATACAGCATAATTATTTCTTATAAGCACTTGGCTTGAAAGTAAATTATCAATTGATTCAGGTGCCTAAGCTACATTTTTCAGTCTTACTGGCATTAAATCTCCACCAGTGGTAAGCAATTTCATTTTGATCTCACCCACACCACAAACTCGTAAGGGTTTCTGGTTGGCACCTATCATTTCAGGTCTCTGACTTTCATCCAACTCTGAAAACATGCCTTCATATTGACAAATATGTATATAAGATCCACTATCAATCAAAATCTTCCTCTTTCACCAATAAATTCATATTTTTAACATGCATGGTACTTTCTCTGTACCTTTCTTTGTTCCCACCTGGGTCATGTGACTTGGAAAATTTCTGGTTTAAAAATGTCTGGCTGCTATTATTTCTATGGCCACAAGATGGCGTCCGTGTTCCCTCATTTGAAACATGTGCTTTAAAATTGCTATTCCTTTGTTCAGTGTCCTTGTCCCCAGATCTGGAGGCTGCTTCCTCCTTGATAGCATTTAACAGGCCTTCCAAACTCAAATCTTTTTGCAGTCTCAAAATCATCTTAATTGGGTTGTAAATACTGGGTAGAGCTTTCAATATAGTTGAGATTAAGTCTCTTTCTGCAATAGCCTCACCAAGCTCCTGTAGTCTGGATTGCATGCACATAAATTCCTTCAGACGTTTAGTCACATTCTCCCCCTCTTGCACTTGAAAACCAAATATTTTGCCCTTTAAATCATGAATAGTGCTTATGGGAGTTTTGTTATATTTATCTTTAAGGCATTCAAGCATTTCTTTTGCAGTTTTAAGAGTGTGCAGTTCAGGAATTTCATATGCCTCAAGAGATTCTAAAATGAGAGTTTTTGCAAAACCATCTAGCCATTTAAAATTTGATTTTTCTTGCTCATTCTCAGGGGGATTTTCAGACAAAACTCTTTCAGCTCCATAAATCTCAAATCTTTGCGTTAGAAGCGAGAGCCAGAATGAGAAATTATTCTTAGTTAACTTCAGGGTACTAAATCCTATCACTGGTAGGTTACTCATGGTACCAAAACCAAGATTTACAGTGGCTGTTCTTGAAGATGTGGAAACAGAAGATCCAGTGGCTTCTTTCTGTGGGTTCGACATTTTACACAGCAATCAGGCAGTGCAGGGTTAAAGATTCTTCCTTCCTCACTGGAGAGAAAAGGTGACTGAATCTGCGTGCGTGGTTGCAGCAAGGCTCTTCCAAGGTCTCCGACGTAATCCACAGAAAAGGGTTAAAAAGCTCCAAAAATTCTCTTTCTAGCACATCTGAGGCTGTTAGACAAAAGTGGCAGTGTTTCCAGATAGAGACAATCTGAATTCAAAGCTCATTTAAGTCAGAACGCTCTCAGTAATGGCAAGAGGAAAGAAAAGACGTTGTTTTAAAATTGAGGCTTGACTGCACAGCATTGCAGCTTGTTTTCTATTGCTTTCTAAATGCTCTCAAAGGCAATCCAGATTAAAAAATCATTTAGAGTTCAAAAAACAGGCCATACTATAAGCTACCAGCTTGATAGCAAAAACCAAGAACCATCTGCTCTGCTATCATTTTTGTTAGGGAATTCTGTTTGAAAATCTATTTATTTATCTCAAACAGTGTGATGGATCACTGGATCAAATAATCATTGAAAGGCATTTAAAATGAAAAAGCAAAAACATATTTATTTCTACAGGGACTGGGAGGTGAAAATAACAAACACTATAGAACTACATTCTCACACTAGAAGATCATGTGCTTAATAGAGGCAGGGCTGGATCTACGGGGGGGCAGAGGAGGGTGCTTGCCCCGGGCGCCAACGAAGGAGGGGCACCAAATTGGGTATGGAGTCCATTGTATTCTATGGGACCATAAAATAAAATGGCCCATAAGGGCGCGCCATTTCTTAATGTTGCCCCCCCCCCCCCCTCAAAAAACATGTAGGTCCGGTCCTGAATGGAGGCTACTTCCTCCTTCTTCTTGACCTCTCTGCTTGAACAAAGGAAGTCACCTGACTAACTGACCAAACAGACAAAACAGGTTTTCCCGCTTCTAGACCTTGATTGACAGCAGTCAGTATCTTCTTCCCAGGTCATGCAGACAACAGGGAATCAAGCACAGTGTTAACCCTATAATGACTGGAACTTTAGAACATTGCAAAGGACATACAAAACAGATACATATTTCCAACAAGAACCAGATAGTGTCTGATCTCTATCTGCCTCCCTCATCTCTAAAATCATTGAAATGTAGACAGAGGGTCTGTCATGAGATGCTGGAGAGAAGGTGAGATGCTGGAGATGCTGTGTGATTAGCAGCTCAGAGACACATGGGTCTAGATAGCAAGGAGCAGAGCACACATATTTGCATGATGTGACCCAGATGCAAGACGAGTCTCTCTGCTATAAAGGGAAGGAGACGGAGAGACTGGTGGTGGAAGCAATGCATCAAATTACTCCTGGCCTTGCCACCACTAACACTGCCTCTGTTTCATGACTTTGACTCTTTAGACTATATCTGGTCCTCAGCTTTTGGATTTGCCCCAAACCTGCTCCCGTTGCTGACCTAGGAACTGAACTCTGACCATGCCGCATCAAATCGTGCCCTTGCCTCACCTTGCTCGCACTTTACCTTTGCTACCCTGCCCTGTGCCTAGCACATACTGTGACAATACTTCCATCACATAAATCAGACTGCCCCAGTTGTTGCCTTGTGCATGGGAAAGGATTTCCTTCCACAAAGGTAATCACATGCAACCAGTTGCAAAGGGACAGCGAAACAGTTGATATAATGAAGACTGAACCATTGGCCCATTTTCAGTGGATTACACAGAAACACAGAATAGAATCATGGAGTACAAAGGGGTCTCCAGGATCATGTAGTCCAACACCCTGCATGCTGCAGGAAATTCACAGATACCTCCCGCTCAAATCCTCAATTACTCCTACTCCATGCCCAGAAAACTACAAAATACACACACACATACAAAATCCTTTACATTGATGCAACCCTTCCCGCCCTCCCCCTCATGGTCTGACTAAGTTCACAAAATCAGCATTGCTATCAGATAGCTATCTACCCTCCAAAGAAGAGCCCACTGCCTCCCAAAGAACCCTGTTCCACTGAAGAACGGCTCTAACTGACAAGAAGTTCTTCCTAATTTTAGCTGAAAACTCTTTTGATTTAATTTCAACCCATTGGTTCTGGTCCAATCTTCCAGAGCAACAGAAAACAACTCTGCATCATCCTCTATATGACACCCCTACAAGTACTTGAAGATGGTGATCATAGCACTTCTCAGTCATCTCCTTTCCAAGTTAAACATACTCAGCTCCTTCAACCATTCCTCATAAGATTTGGTCTCCAGACCCCTCGCTATCTTTGTTGCGCTCCTCTGAACATGTTCCAGCTTGCTTATATCCTTCTTAAATGGTAGTACCCAAAACTGAACACAATACTCTAGGTGAGATCTAATCAGAACAAAGTAAAGTGATACCATCATTTTGCTTGATCTGGACACTGTTGATACAGCCCAAAACTGCATTGACCTTTTTAGCTACCAATTCACACTGCTGCCTCATGTTTAGTGTATCTCTACTAAGACCCCTAGATCTTTTTTGCACATGCTACTGTCAAGACAAATCTCTCCCATCCTATAATTATGCATTGGATTTTTCCTACCTACATGCAGAACTATACATTTATCCAACATTAAAATTCATATTATTTGTTTTAGCCCATTTTCCAGCACATCAAAATCATCCTGTATCCTGACTCTATATTCTTACTGTATTTACAACCCTCCCAATTTAGTATCATCTACAAATTTAATAAGCATTCCCTCTATTCCTTCATCCAAATCATTTATAAAGATATTAAACAAAACAGGTCCCAAGACAGATCTTTGAGGCACTCCACTTGTCACTCGTCTCCAAGAGGATGAGGAACCATTCACAAGCACTCTTTGTATGTGATCTGTCAACCAGTTACAGATCCACCAAGCAGCAATAAGATTCAAGCCAATTTTACCAACTTTTCAACAATAATAGTATGTGGAACCTCATCAAAAGTCTTACTGAAATCAAGATAAACTATGTCTACAGCATTCCCCTGATCCAGCAGGGTAGTAATTTTCTCCAAAAAAGAGATAAGGTTAGTCTTCACATGACTTGTTTTTGAGAAACCCATGCTGGCTGTTAGTAATCAGAACCATCCTTTCTGAATGTTCCAGGACTGCCTGTTTGATGATTTGTTCTAAAACATTTCCAGGTATAGATATCAAACTGACAGGTCAGTAGTTATCTGGATCCTCCTTTTCCTCATTCTTGAAGATGGGAACATTTGTACAGTCTTTTGGCACCTCACCTGTTCTCCAGGAATTCTAAAAAATAATGGCCAGAGGCTCAGAAATTCTGTCCACGAGTTCTTTTAGTACCATTGGATGCAGTTCATCTGGCCCTGAGGACTTAATTTCATTTAAATAAATGAGATGTTTATGTACTAACACCATGCCAGTCCTAGGCTTAGGGTTGCCAATCCCCAAGTGGGCAACACGACAAAAGTCACACGGATGAAACTTTAGGAAAGAAGCAGCAGCTCTGTGTCCAAATAACCTCTTATATGATGAAATTGATTCTCAATGTCCAATAAAAATATTCCTTCTGTCTATTTTGGAAAATTGGTTTCTTTATTTCATATCAAAAATTCAAATATAAATTACTCTGAATTTGCACAGTATGTGTAAGAGGTCTTGACAAAATCAATCCAAAACCAGCTTACAGGCACAACCAGTCTACAGAAATCCTGTTTCGCAATACTGCTTTATCCAAGCTAATTTCCTGCTAAGATGCTTCACTCATCACTGAGAATCAATTTCATCATATAAGAGGTTATTTGGACATGGAGCTGCTGCTTCTTTCCCAATCCCCAGGTGGGTCAGGGGATCCCCCAGTTTGGAGGCCCTCCCTCCACTCCAGGGTCATCAGAAAGTGGATGAGGGGGAGGGAAGTGTCTGCTGGGTACTCCATTATTCCCTATAGAGATCGATTCCCATAGGCTATAATGGAGAATTGATCCATGAGTATCTGGAGAGACCGGTTTTTGAGGTAGAGGCAGCAGATTTGCAGCATAGCATCCAGTGCCTCTCCCCAAAATACCCTCCAAGTTTCAAAAAGATTCGGCCAGGGAATCCAATTCTATGAGCCCCAAAAGAAGGTCCCACTATCCTTCATTATTTCCAATGGAAATAATGGTGTCTGGTCCATTTAAATGTGATGGCCAGAACTCCCTTTGGAGTTCAATTACACTTGTCACAACCTTGCTCCTAGTTCCACCCCCAAAGTCTTCAGATATTTCTTGAATTGGACTTGGCAACCGTACCTAGGTTGCAACTCCCTTCTGTCATCATGTGTTCTGTTTTTTCCATGTTGAGTACTATTTCCCTAGCAAGAGAAGACTGAGGAAAAGTAGGAATTGAGCAGTTCTGCCCTTTCTTCATCACCTCTTACAATTTAAGAACATAAGAACATAAGAGAAGCCATGTTGGATCAGGCCAACGGCCCATCAAGTCCAACACTCTGTGTCACACAGTGGCAAAAATTTTTATATACACACATACACTGTGGCTAATAGCCACTGATGCACCTGTGCTCCATATATTTATCTAAACCCTTCTTGAAGGTGGCTATACTTGTGGCCGCCACCACCTCCTGTGGCAGTGAATTCCACATGTTAATCACCCTTTGGGTGAAGAAGTACTTCCTTTTATCCGTTTTAACCTTTCTGCTCAGCAATTTCATCAAATGCCCACGAGTTCTTGTATTGTGAGAAAGGGAGAAAAGTACTTCTTTCTCTACTTTCTCCATCCCATGCATTATCTTGTAAACCTCTATCATGTCACCCCGCAGTCGACGTTTCTCCAAGCTAAAGAGTCCCAATCGTTTCAACCTTTCTTCATAGGGAAAGTGCTCCAGCCCTTTAATCATTTTAGTTGCCCTTCTCTGGACTTTCTCCAATGCTATAATATCCTTTTTGAGGTGCGGTGACCAGAACTGCACACAGTACTCCACTTTCCTTTCCCCACTGTGGGCCTACTGTGTCCTTGCTCTTTTTCTCACTTTGAACATAAGAAAAGAACCCTTTTTGTTGTTTTTAGCATTTCTTACTTGCCTAAGCTCATACTGAGCTTTAGCTTTTCTAACTCTCTCTACAAGTACCAGTTATTCCCTTATATTCACCTTGAGCTGCTCTGAGCATATTCCAGTTTGTAAAATTGTGTTGGAGACTTCATGTCCCTCTATTATATACGGAGAATTTGTTTGAAAGCTTTTGGGCAGCTTTGGAATGCTGAAGAACCTTTAGAATAGAATTTTGAATGTTTTCTTGCATAACCAGTGAAGTATCCCATGCTGGAAGAGTAATCGAAGCAGGAGCACCAAGTAAACTTCCTGTTCATTGGGATTCCATACTATTTATTGAGAATCCTTTCAAGTTGATACTGTACAATGTATGCAATAGTGAATTTATTGCTGTGATCATTGTTGTTCACCTATAAGAAATTAATTACCACAATATATTTTAGTAATTGTTGGTCACTATAACCTTTGGTTGTTTTTCATATATATTCCAAAGTGACTTCTCTCTTATTTTTCAAATCTCCAGTTCCAGGCAGGTGATCCCCTGGTTTGGAGGCCCTCACCCTGCTTCGGGGTTATCAGAAAGTGTATGTGTGGGGGGGAAATGTTGACTGTCTGCTGGGCACACCATTATACCCTATAGGGACCTATCCCCATAGGGTATAATAGAGAATCAATCTGTAAGTATCTGGGGCCCTGAGGGCTGTTTTTGAGGTAGAGGTACCAAAAAAGAGCCCCGTGGCACAGAGTGGTAAAGCTGCAGTACTGCAGCCCTCTGCTCACGACCTGCGTTCAATTCCAGTGGAAGCTGGTTCAGGTAGCCGGCTCAGGTTGACTCAGCCTTCCATCTTTCCGAGGTCGGTAAAATGAGGACCCAGCTTGCTGGGGGAGACGTGTAGATGACTGGGGAAGGCAATGGCAAACCACCCCATAAAAAGTCTGCCATGAAAACGTGAAAGCAACATCACCCCAGAGTCGCACAGGGGAATACCTTTACGTTTTTACCAAATTTTCAGCATAGCATCTGGTGCCTCTCCTTAAAATACCCCCCAAGTTTCAAAAATATTGGACCAGGGGGTCCAACTCTATGAGCCCCCAAGGAAGGTGCCTCCATCCTCCATTATTTCCAATGCAGGGAAAGCACTTAAAAGAAGTTCAGTCTCTTTAAATATGATGACCAGAACTCCCTTCAGATTTCAATCATGCTTTTCAAAACCTTGCTCCTGGCTACAACCCAAAGTCCCCAGATATTTCCTGAGTTGGACCTGGCAACCTTACCACATTACCACAAATCCATGGAGTCAATTGTGAATCAGCTGCAAGTGAACACATAATTTCCCCCCACATGGATGTGCAAAAGGCAAGAACTCATTTGCATATCAGGCCACATTCCCTGACATCACCATTGTTTCACACAGGGCTCTTTTTTTTTGTAGAAAAAGCACAGCATTAACTCATTTGCATATTAGGCCACTCCCCCTGATGCCAAGCCAGCCAGAATTGCGTTCCTGTGCGTTCCTGCTCCAAAAAAGCTCTGGAAGTGATCATAATGTCAATGACTACAATGTTATAGAGTTGTATAGCTACATCCACACAATATAGGTTAAGCAGTATTCCAAAGTTCTGTCTAGTCCAGTGCTATATGGACATGATGGTTATGCTCCCTGTTTCCCCCTCATCATGCCTTTGAGCAAAGTATTTATTCTATTTTTAAACAAGAGTAGATAGGAAGGAACGCTTAATATAATTAACAGTGAACATGAAATATATTCCTAAAAGATTCTGAGAATATATACTTATTTTGCAAATGGATACTACATTGATGTTGTGAGAGAGATTCACAATAATATGCATCTGATGCAGCTTACAATAAAATATTAACATCACAAATAGCCAGCAATTATAACAACCCATTTCAAACTAGGCATCAGCAGAAAAACCTGGAAAATCATTTGGCATGTAAAATCATTTGGCCAATCAAGTGGCTGCAGGGAGGGAGTTTCACAGGTGAGGTGCCACTGTTGAAAAGGCTCTGTCTCCCATAGCCATCCACTTAAAGGGCATGCTTACAGAGTAAGACTTCAGTTGATTAACTTAATTGATGGGCAAGAATGTGCAAGATCAAATGGGCTATTTAAGGGCTTATACAGTAAAATTCTAAGTGGAGTAATAGCCTTTTAAACCCAATAGTTACTTAGGTTTGCACTCTAAAAGCATAAAACAATATTTTAAATCTTGGGTCAAAGTGAATAGATAGCAAATGCAGTTCCTTTACAACTGGAAAACTTGTTTCCAATGTTCTATTATGCCCATCAGCAATCCTGCTATTGTATTTACACCATTTGAACTTTCTACTCTTTAAAGGTAATCCTATGGAGAACCTAGTAAAAACCCAAGCAAATGACACAAGTAATCTCACTCTTGCTGCTAGGGTTGCCAATTTCCTGACAATTTGGGGGTGGTTTGGAACCTGGGGAGGGCAGAGTCTAAAGAGAAGCGGGAGTTCAGTGGGGATATGATGTAGGGTTGCCAGGTCTGTGTTGGAAAATACCTAAATACTTTGGGGGTGGATCTGGGAGAGGGTGGGGTTTGGGGAGGGGAGAGGAGAGGAGAGGCCTCAGCATGCTACAATACCATAGAGTCCACCCTTCAAAGCAGCCATTTTCTCCAGGAGAGCTGATCTCTGCCAGCTGGAGATAAGTTGTAAAGTGGGAGATATCCAGGCCCCACTTGGAGGCTTGGCAACCCTAATTTCACCCTCAGAGGTTGCTGTTTCCTGCAGTGGAACTGATCTTGTCTGGAATTGTAATTCCGGAAAAAACCTCAGGCCCTCCTGCACTTTGGAAATCCTACTGGGCATATATAGTTACTTCTAATATTGATAGCATGTTGCAGGTTGCTTTTTCAGTGCTGGATGTATCATGGGATGAATGCTGAAATATTTATTTTCTTTCTAGTCCTCGAACCTGGAGTAATATACCTTTAACCAAGTTAAACATCCAGGTTCCCAATTTACTTTGCTGTCTGTTTAACGGATACATCTATAAAGCAATATTTATTTTTCATTTTATGCAAAATGCTATGCAAAAAGTAATCTCAGTGCTTTTCTTTGTCTTTTACTCACAGGACCACACAGTATCCTCTTCCTAAGACCTTGAATAGGCGCCTAACTTAGTAAAATCTTTGAAGAGCCAAAGTGTATGTTCACAACTCAAAAGTATCATAAAGAAAGCCTTTCTTTGATTGCATCATTTCAGAATGTAGGAAAGGGGACCAACCACAGAGCTTGTAAGGACCCCCACACAGGAAAAAAGCATATCAAGGATACCACTTTAACCACTCCATCCTCTTCCAACTCATACTAACTTGACAAAGAATCTGTTGTATAGCGGGGAAGTAATTTATTATGTGACCTCCCATCTGTATTTTGCAGTAGTAGAAGGGCTGTGAATGTGCTATTTCTGAACATGTAGCTGTTGTCTAAAAGTAGCACCTACTTTCCTTTTGATATTACAGATTCCTTGCCCCTAACCTTCTTCACATAACCACAAATCCATGGAGTCAATTGTGGATCAGCTGCAAGTGAAATCACCTGATTTGCTCCCACATGGATATGCAAAAAGAAATGAGGTTACAAGAGTTGTATAGCTACACCCACACAATATAGGTTAGGCAGTATTCCAAGTTCTGTCTAGTCCAGCACTATATGGGCATGATGGTGATATGCCCTGTTTCCCTTTCATCTATTAACCAGAGGTATTTGTTCTTTGAACATGGGGGTTAATGATTATGGCTAGCTGCCATCTCAGTTGGTGGCTCTTGCAAAGCCTACTAGTATTGATTGCCATAAATATGTGTTTTAAACTAAAATTTGTAATTTTAACTGTATTTTTAATTGTTTAATTGTTTTTTATGTTTTTTTTTATCACTGCTGTGTGGACCCTGATTGGGTTGAAAGGCAGCATAAAATATATTTTAACATTGCTTGAAAAAATACTTCATTTTTGGTTATTCTTTACCCACTGTCAATAAATTCACTGGGTGGCTTGAGTTCAAGTGTTTTCAGAGAGAATCATCTCTCTCTATTCATGCAGTTCACACTGTACATAATTATATAACCTCTATCTAGTTCACTCTTAGTCATTTTCCTAGACTAAAAAAAAAGATTTAATAAAGTACAATATGTTCTGCAGAGTTTCCTCTCTGTTCCTATTCTAACAGGCTGGAGCAAGTGAAAGAGCAAAAAAATAGTTCCCCAGAGGTATTTCCAGCCCCAGGATAGATGCTGCTGCCTGAACTTTCGTCCTTTTCTGACAGCATTCAAGACTACAGCACAAGGAGATCCATCCACAGTCTATACACAACGCACCTGTAAGGAGTTCTCAGAGTTCATTATTTGTTCTCTGCTACCCTGGGCTCAGAAGGTCTTTTGCTACAGATGTTCCCTGCAAAGGTAGGTTGACAACTTTCCTCGACCTGCAGTCTAATTCAAAGCAGAAATAAGTCCCTTTAAGATCAGTGGGATTTATTACTGAATACGTAAGGATACAGCCTAGTACTGTGTTCCTGTGAAGAGAGCCTATAAATGAGTAAAGTTGGGCATACTTCTGGGCAAATATGCATGGGTTGTGCATTGCAATTATTATTAACACAGCATACAGCTTCTAAATCAAAGAGGAATTTCAAACAATCCGGCAGAAGCCATCAGTTTGGAACTGCATATTTCTGCCTTTCAAAAATCAAAATGGATGCATGATTTTATTTTTGAAGACTGCCTTGGGGCTGTGCGATCAGCTGAAAGGCAGGTTAGAATACTTTAAATAAAAGGGAGAAAGTTTCTTTTTATTTCTTTCCCCTTAGATTTAATGGAATGGGGCCCTTCAATCAATTATATCCTGACCTTAATGAGGTTGTCTTGCTAGCACTACCACCATTTTCTTTTTGCTATTAGTTACCCATTTAAAAAATAAAAAAAATATTGAAAACAATGATCAGCTGCAAAGGAGGAACAGAGCAATTGTGTAGCAATGTTGATTTTTGGATGTCCCCTCCCCCCATGGCAAGTCAGGCTGCATCTCCAAAATCAGTTCTGTTTAGGGCTTCCTGGTCTTACCTGGCTGCCAGCAGCGGTCTCCAGTCCCCTTTCTGAGAGTTTTCAGTATGCAAAATGTGTACATGCCACGATGACATCACCTAGAAGTGACATCATTGCACCAGGCATGTTGTGTGGGGACAATTTATAATTTTTACCCAAATGCTAGAGCATCACCTGCATAGGGTGCCTGATGTGATGACATCATTTCTGGGTGATATCATATTGGGTATGCTGGAGCTCTTCAGGGGTGGGGCTCCCCCGCTGACCAGTTCCATGACGGCTGATTGGAGGCCCTGAAAACAGGGAATACCCACCCCCATCAGGGGAATGGCAAGCCTACCTTTATTACCCAATTGCTCTGCTCTTCCTTTGCACCTGGTTCCATCTGATACAAAAAAAGTTGTACAATCATATCGATCCATTCAAAATCCAAATACAAGAATGAAATCCATGTGATACCTTTCATTATGACCAAACAAATTGACATGAAACATTATGCAAGCTTTTGAGCTCACTATAACTCTTAATCAGGCTGGATGTTAAACATTTAAAAAGACAGAAGCATTAAATGAGAGTTTCCTCTGATATAAAACATTGAAGTGGGAAGGACCCCTGTTATCTTCATTTGTATCCAGTTTGTTTAATTATTTACATAATTTGTATTTCGGCTTTCTGCCCTTACAGGCCACCAATACAGCTAACAACTTAAAACATATATGACAAAATTATATTTAAAAACCATTAAAATCAACCCCCCTTCCAAACATATATCAAAATAAATTAAAAAACAGAGCTAAAGCACAGAAACAGTTAAAATACATATAAAACATTCAAACGTGTTTAAAAGGAGGGATCATTGCAAGAATTCAAAACAAAACAAATTCTTTACCAGCTAGTAGAAGATGGCAACAGAAAGGGATAAACAAATCTCCCTGGGGGAACAGTTCCAAAGCTTTTGTATGGTGACTGAGAAGGCCTTCTCAGGGGGTCAAGTAACGGGGGGAGGGGTGGGTAAAAGTAATATATGGGGTAGATAAGTTATTAAAATTTAAGAAATAATTTTGTTACCATATCTTACCAATAAAATTATTTTAACTAAAAAAAAAAAAGGCCTTCTCCCAGCCTAATTTCAGAATGTGGGGGCACCTGAAGGAGGACTGTAGTGGTCAAGCAGGTTCATAACGGAGTACACAGTCCTTCATCTATGCTGGTCCCAAACCATATAGGACTCTGGAGGTCAAAAACAACACCTTGAATTGGGCCTGGAAATAAATTGGAAGCCAGTGTTGATGGGCCAATACTAGAGTGATATAGTATCTATGACTCATTCTATAATGACTTCAACATTCTTTTTTTTTTTTTAGAAAGTGACTACCTTGCTGGATCAGGGGAATGCTATAAACATCATTTATCTTGATTTCAGTAGGTCTTTTGATATGGTTCCACATACTGTCCTTGTTGACAAGATGGTAAAATGTGGTTTGGATCCTGTTACCATCAGGTGGATCTGTAAATGGTTGACAGATCGCACCCAAAGAGGGCTTGTAAATGGTTCCTCATCCTCTTGGAGACGAGTGACAAGTGGAGTGCCTCAAGGATCTGTCCTGGGACCTGTTCTGTTCAACATCTTTATAAATGATTTGGATGAAGGAACAGAGGGAATGCTTATTAAATTTGCAGATGATACTAAATTGGGAGGGGTTGCAAATACAGTAGAAGAGAGAAATAGGATATAGGATGATCTTGACAGGCTGGAAAGCTGGGTTAAAACCAATAAAATGAATTTTAACAGGGATAAATGTAAAGTTCTGCATTTAGGTAGGAAAAATCCAATGCATGGTTATAGGAGGCTTGTTTTAGCAGTAGTATGTGCGAAAAGGATCTCAAGGTCTTAGTGGACCATACGCTGAACATGACTCAACAGTGTGATGTGGTGGCTAAAAAGGCAAATGCAATTTGGGCTGTATCAACAGAAGTATAGTGTCCAGATCACGTGAAATGATGGTATCGCTTTATTCTGCTCTGATTGTTCATAAATGATTTGGAGTTGGGAGTAAGCAGTGAAGTGGCCAAGTTTGCAGATGACACTAAATTGTTCAGGGTGGTGAGAACCAGAGAGGATTGTGAGGCACTCCAAAGGGATCTGTTGAGGCTGGGTGAGTGGGCGTCAATATGGCAGATGAGGTTCAATGTGGCCAAGTGCAATTCTTGAGGCCAAGAATCCCAGCTACAAATACAAGTTGATGTGGTGTGAACTGGCAGAGACTGACAAAGAGAGAGATCTTGGGGTCATGGTAGATAACTCACTGAAAATGTCAAGACAGTGTGCAATTGGAATAAAAAAGGCCAATGCCATGCTGGGAGTTATTAGGAAGGGAATTGAAAACAAATCAGCCAGTATCATAATGCCCCTGTATAAATCGATGGTGCGGTCTCACTTGGAATACTGTGTACAATTCTGGTCACCGCACCTCAAAAAGGATATTATAGCATTGGAAAAAGTCCAGAAAAGGGCAACTAGAATGATTAAAGGTTTGGAACACTTTCCCTATGAAGAAAGGTTAAAACGCTTGGAGCTCTTTAGCTTGGAGAAACATCGACTGAGGGGTGGCATGATAGAGGTTTACAAGATTATGCATGGAATGGAGAAAGTAAAGAAAGAAGTACTTTTCTCCCTTTCTTACAATACAAGAACTCATGGGCATTCAATGAAATTGCTGAGCTGTCAGGTTAAAATGGATAGAAGGAAGTACTTCTTCACCCAAAGGGTGATTAACATGTGGAATTCACTGCCACAGGAGGAGGTGGTGGCTACAAGCATAGCCAGCTTCAAGAAGGGATTGGATAAAAATATGGAGCAGAGGTCCATATTCTCTTATGTTATTATAAGACTTCACCTGGAGTATTGTGTTCAGTTTGGGCACCACATTTTAAGAAGGATATAGACAAACTGGAATGGGTCCAGAGGAGGGTGGCAAAAATAGTGAGGGGTCTGGAGACCAAGTCCTATGAAGAAAGGTTGAAGGAATTGGGCATGTTTAGCTTGGAGAGGAGGCGGCTGAGAGGTGATATGATCACCATCTTCAAATACTTGAAGGGCTATCATATAGGGGATGGTGTAGAATTGTTTTCTGTGGCCCCAGGTTTATGCTGCCCAACTTATTTTTATTGTTGTTAGAGTACACCTCCATCAGGCAGGGACATGAAGGCACCCAGCTACTGAAGATACCTGTAGCTGCAAGGTGGAGGTGAGAACGGAGGATTAACATCTGAGAAGCTTCCCACCATCACCATCATCTCTACTAGTTGATAGACCAAGCTTCTCTGTGTTCTACCAGGTCCCAGCAGATGCTGCAGTATATAATGAACTTTGTTTCTCTGGAACTGTGCATTTCATCAACTGTCTTACATGGAAAACTGTGACAGGTTTTAATTTTAAACTGCTTTGTGAGCCAATATGACTGAAATGGGCTATAAATGGGTCAGACACTGTGGTTGTATGAAGACTGATAAAAAGGTCACGATTGCACCAGCTGATCTAGCCCCCTCACCCTGCCCAGCCTTCATGAATTTGAGGTCCTGTCTGCATCAGAAGAGACTACATGTATACTCCCCGATAAATATAGATACAAAAGGCACAATTTATTCTGTCATATTTTACCAAGTACTGAGTTGCCAATTCCATGTTGGCAATTCTTGATGATTTGGGGTGGAGCCTGGGGATGCCAGGATTTGGGGAGGGGAGAGACCTCAGTGGGCTATGATAACATAAAGTGCACCCTTCAAAGCAGCCATTTTCTTCAGGGAGGCTGATCTCTGTTGTCTGGAGACCAGCTGGAATTATGGGAGATATCCACACACACTGAGGTTGCCAGCCCTAGTGCAAATGTATATTTGGAGCTTATAGTGGTGTATACACATCGGCTTTATGCAGTAGGGTTGCCAAGTCCAATTTAAGAAATATCTGGGGACTTTGGGGGTGGAGCCAGGAGACATTGGGGTGGAGCCAAGATCAAGGCTGTGACAAGCATAATTGAACTCCAAAGGGAGTTCTGCCCATCACATTTAAAGGACGGCACACCTTTTCAATTCCATCCTTCCATAGGAAATGATGAAGGATAGGAACACCTTCTTTTGGGGCTCATAGAATTGGACCCCATGGTCCAATAATTTTGAAACTGGGGGGGGGGGTACTTTGTGGAGAGGCACTAGATGCTATACTGAAAATTTGGTGTCTCTACCTCAAAAAACAGCCCCCCCCCCAGAGCCCCAGATACCCGCGGATCAATTCTCCATTATTTTCTATGGGAATAAATCTCCATAGGGAATAATAGAGTTTCCAGCAGACATTTCCCTCCCCACCCCCTGCTTTCTGACAACCCTAAAGCGGGGAGGGGGCCTCCAAACCGGGGGATCCCCTGCCCCCACCTAGGGATTGGCAACTCTATTATGCAGATAGGACCTTGAACACATGAAAATTAGGTATAATAAGAAGCTGGGATTCTGCAGGGTTCCCATTCCAGCCACCCCCATTGCATATGTACACATAAAGACTAGAAGAAGAGATCGGGGGCAATGCACAAGAACTTAGTCTGCTTTGCTTGTCTGAGATGCCTAGAATGTAACACTCAAGTACAAAATCTAGCCCAGAAAACTGCCTTCCAGAAGAGGAAGAATGATCCAGTGTCAGATAGCAGGTGTTTCTATAACAGGGATTAAATAATAAATTTGTTGAATTAATTTAACAGTGGAATATTTACTTACAGGAATGCATGTTGATTAATGCTGTATTAGGTAACAGAAATACTGTGATTTTCCATTTTTAAAGCCAGTTTTCTTTCCCTCTGCTCAGTGATAATGAATTCCCACTGCATCTCACACCTATATCACTTTACCTAATTATAAAGGCCCCTGTTTTTAGTGCCAAAATCAGAGAAGGGGAACAAATAGGGCTATCACTTACAGGGGTGTCAAACTCATTTGTTATGAGGGCCAGATCTGACATAAATGAGACTTTGTCGGGCCGGGCCATGTGTGTCATAGAATATAATGCCAGATAGCAGAGATATAAACTTTATAAAGGACACAAACAAAATTAAAGATTCTTTTTTTTTGGCCAAGCATAGCCATGGCTTTATTAGTCATGATCCCACGTCCAACTAAGTTGCTAGCTGCAAATGACCCACGAATATATATATATGAATTTACTAAAGATTGGGAGGTGGGGGGATTTTGTGGGGTGCAGGGTTGGCTTCTTGTTCTTTTTGAGTCCCAACATAAATGAGGAAGGGAAATACTCCCCGAAACAGAAATAAAAGCAAAGTATATAATACATTCAACAAATACTGCAAGTATTGATTACTACAATACAGAGTAGGCTTCCCAATCCCCAGGTCACAGCAGGGGTTCCCCGGTTTTACAGGCTTCCCCCGCCCCCAGCCAGCTGGCCAGTGGGGGGAAGCCCCGTCCCCACAGCCACCACTTACCTCTAGATCTCTGGCAGGTTTAGAAACCTGCAAACAGGTCCCCTTTTAAAATACCTGTGTGTGTGTGTGTGTGTGTGTGCGTGCCTTTAAAGTTGAGCAGGAAGTACTTCACGGGAAAGGGTCAGTAGCAGAAGCTCTTCAAAGCACAGCCCCTCAGTTTGTTTTCCTTTCGTTTTAGAGCAAGAAAGTGGATGGGTATGAGTGTGTGTGTGAGAGAAAGAGAGCAGCATGGCTAGGGCTGCCAATCCCCAGGTGGGGGCAGGGGATCCCCCAGTTTGGAGGCCCTCCCCCCCCTTCAGGGTCATCAGAAAGTGGGGGGAGGGGGAAGAAAATGTCTGCTGGGAACTCTATTATTCATATGAGGTATTATTCCCATAGGAAATAATGGAGAATTGATCCGCGGGTATCTGGGACTCTGGGGGGGGGGGCTGTTTTTTGAGGTAAAGGTATCATATTTTCAGTATAGCATCTAGTGCCTCTCCCCAAAATCCCCCCAAATTTCAAAAAGATTGGACCAGGGGGTTCAATTTTATGAGCCCCAAAAGAAGGTGCCCCTATCCTTCATTATTTCCTATGGAGTGAAGGCATTTTAAAAGGTGTGCTATCCCTTTAAGTATGATGACCAGAACTCCCTTGGAGTTCAGTGATGCTTGTCACACCCTTGCTCCTGGCTCCACCGCCAAAGTCTCCTGGCTCCACCCCCAAAGTCTCAAGATATTTCTTGAATTGGACTTGGCAACCCTAATACAAAGCAATGGTTAAAAAAGCAAAGAAAAGAAAGGGTGTGATGCTGCAGGAGGCCACAGCAGGCGAGGGAATCTCTGTGCAGCTCATGTGGGTGGTGCTGGCGGGTGGCAGCAGCTACCTCAGGAACACACACAGGAGGGCATGAAGACCAAAGCAGTACCTTCCCACGGGGTGGGGTAGGGTGGTTGGGTGGCAACCCTCCAAACACCCCCCTCTCTTTTGGCAAAGGAGATCCAGGATGAACACAAGGGCTGGGGGAGCTGCTTGGCCACTGCCAGTTGATCTCGGCATCCAGAGTCAGGAAGAGGCAGCAGCAGCAGTTAGAGAGTCTCAACTAGGCTGGTCTCACATGTCTTCTGTGCAAACTATTATTATTATTTGAGGAAGGCTGCACAAATTTTTGTTTTCTTTTAAAAAATTACTCCAAAAAGTGTCAGAAATAGAAATTCTCTGTTGTAGCTTTTCCAAAAGTCCCAAAGGCAAAAAAAGATGACACAAAACTTCCCAAAGACTCGGATGCTGGAGGGTCCCCAGTCACAGAAAACAAAGTCTTGTGAGGGTGATGGGGGAGGACAGAAAGGGTGCTCTCCCCACTTTCCATCACTGGCACAGGTGACAGGTGGGGGGGGTGTCCCATGCTGGGAGTGGCAGATCCAGTGCTCAGACCCAAGGGGGAACAATCGAAAATTTTTAAAGAAACTTAAAACATGCTTAAAAGATTAGCACTCTTGCAATATTGTGTTTGTTTAAAAATTTCTGATAACTGACCCTTCTTGCTCTGAATTATTGCATCAAAATCTGGATACAATGTCTGTGCTATAGCAATCTTGAGTAGGCTGTTCAGGTGTTGTTCAGATATATATCTGTTAAGTTGCAAAGCTACTTTTGATTTATTGACATTTATTACAGAAATCTTATGGTCAGTGCTTTGAGCCTAAGACCCAGGGGAAAATATTAAATGGCTGGGCTTTGAGAGCTTTTGAATGTAAGTTGTTTCATGTGCTGGTCAGCTAATGGAGAAAATGCTTTGCTCCATAGCTCCTGTGCAATTGAGCAAGCCTGGCAAAGCAAACTATGATGCAAAAAGAAGCAAGAGAGATAGAAGGAAGCAGATGATAGTGAGTTGCTTGTGGGCCTGATAGGAGCCCTCCAGGGGCCTGCTCCAGCCCTTGGGCCGCATGTTTGACACCCCTGACTTTGGGTTCCGCAAATGCAAAGGGACCTACAGGTCACAAATTGTAAATTATTTTTTTTATTGAAAACCTTCAAAAATCTTAGTAATGACATCTATGCTTGTACACACATTAATAAAAAAAACCCTGACCAGATTTTGGCCACTGTTGTGGGTTTAGCATGGGACCCTGAAGGCAGAAATTATCAGGGTAAGGAATAGGAAGCCACACCCACAGCAAATGTGTGGGGAGGTAACAGAGGGCAGAGGAGAAGAGGGAACTTCTAATGAGGGGCAGGAGAGGCAGTAGTGAACAGGAGAGGAATGAAGGGGAAAATGGGATTTCCCTTGTCAAACAAGTCTTTTCAGATCCTCCTCCTGAGATAAATATCATCAGGTAATAAATATGCTGTACTACAATATTTTAGCAGTAAGGAATTTTTGGATGCATACTCCATGTGAGCACAAGTTATAAATGCAATTAGGTCCTGGCTGTTTGGGGTCAGTTGCTGCATCATAATCTCATGAAGTGATGAAGGGCCTTCCTAAAGGCCAAATGTGTTAAGCTTTAAACGGGGAATAAGCTGTAATAGCAAGACAATATTCTGCTCTTTGATCTTAATAAAAGAATACCCATGATTTTAGTACAGAATCATAGAATCACAGAGTTGGAAGGGGGCATACAGGCCATCTAGTCCAACCTTCTGCTCAATGCAGGATCAGCCCTAGAGCATCCCTAACAAGTGTTTGTCCAGCCACTGCTTAAAGACTGCCAGTGAGAAGAAGCTCACCACCTCCCTAGGTAGCTGATTCCTCTGCTGAGCAACTCTTACTGTAAAAATATTTTCCTAATATCCAGACGGTGCCATCCCGCTTTTAATTTAGACCCATTATTGTGAGTCTAATCCTCTGCTGCCAACAGGAACAGCTCCATACTCTCCTCTAAGTGACAGCTCTTCAGATACTTAAAGAGAGCCATCATGTCCCCACTCAGCCTCCTGTTCTCCAGACTGAACATTCCCAAGTTCCTCAGCCTTTCCTCATAGAGCTTGGTCTCCAGGCCCCTGATCATCCTTGTTGCTCTCCTCTGTACCTGCTCCATTCTATCCACATCCTTTATGAAGTGAGGGCTTCAGAACTGCATTCAATACTCCAGGTGTGGCCTGACCAGTGGTGTACAGTGGGACTTGGAGTTCTCACAATTTGGATGTTATGCCACTGTCTATACACCCCAAGATTTCAGTTTGCCTTACTGAAATCTAACATACATGTGTAGCTATAAACTTTCAAGCAAATCATGCCTTTGTTATTCCTTAAGCTGTTCCTGGCAGGCCAGAAGTATCAGCTACAATGTACATACCCAAAACAAATAACCCTTTCTTTGAAAAGTTCCTTCTACTGATCAAAGCCTCTTTGTACTTGCTACAACCCTTGAAGTTTTTTTTTCCTTGCTAGGTAATGGCTCCTCAGCCCTTAATAACTGCCCATCCATTTGCTGATTCTGGGCAACAATTCCCAGAAGATGAGTTTGGGATGAATATGTATTCTCTGACATTCATTGTTCCTCTATCTCCTAGTATAATTAGGACTTTTAACTAGTAGGAAATCATTGCAGACAAAAATTGCTGTTAGCAGTCTGCTAGAAAAAAATCAGAACTAATAATAACATAATTATTAAGACTAACTAAAAAAATACAAAGTAGCAAGCAAGTTTTTGAGTTTATCAGCATCTGGCTGGATAGTGTGCCAGAGCGGTATCCCTGTGAGGAAACTTATGTCTGGCCATATACCATGGCCAGACTTGTGATGTCAGCCTACTCAAATGGCCATGCTGAATTTTTACAGAAAAGCTAGGCACACTGTTGGTGAGATTCCTTTTAGGTAAGGGTTTGCCAAATTTTCCTTTAATGAGAGCTATTTCTGAATAATGAAAAATATGCTCATACCTCACATGGGGGGGGGCGGGGTTGGTATGTTACCAGGTTTGGTTTTGTGCTACAGAGTATGAAGCACTTGAAATGAAACTAAGGAGGACATAGAAAATTCCTATGAAATAAAAGCTTTTAAAAAAATGTAATGTACTGAAGTAGGAGACGTTCAGATGGCAACATGCTTTATTAGCGAGTACATCACAAAAACAACATGGCAGGGCCGGGTCCCCTGTTATATACATTTCCCGGAACAACTTTCTTCCTGGTCAGATCCAATCCTGGCCAGTTAAACTTCCCATCACTGATCGCCATAGGCGGCTGCGTTCATCCCTTCCAGGCATGCCTCACAGGTGCACTGTGCTGTACTTTCTGGGACGAACGCCAGACACAACACTCCTCCCCCCCTAGTTCAAGATACATAGTCTTTCAAATGAGCCGGCAGCTGCCACTCTCTGAGCGACCGCCGAGGCTCGATCTGGGGAGTTGGGGCTGCTGCCTGGGGTTCTATAACCGCTGGTTCCTTGCTTTGGGCCACAGTCGGCAGAGCGTTGTCTCGAACCTGCAGAGGCATCTCCCCCGCCCTGTAAGGCTCTTCCGCCAGCGACCCCTGCGAGCTCAGCAGGGTTGCTTCTTGTGGCAGCCCCGTGCTCTCCCCGCTCTCCACTTCCCCTGGCCCTGCCAGTTCCTCCAGCAGGGTATGGCGGCAGAGTTGGTCTATGTGTCTGCAGAGGAGCTGCCCCCCTTCCAACAAGACCTCATAAGAGTGGGAACCGGTGAGCCACAGCACCCGAGCTGGTATCCACTCTGCCCTGCTCGCAAAGTTCTTGGCACAGACCAGATCCCCTGGAAAAAAAAACCCTAGTGGCCTCCCTGATCTCAGGGGAGCTGTGGAGGTTCAGGGCCCGGTCGGGGTGTAACCTATCTAGCCGGGTGGTTAACCGCCTGCCCATGAGTAACTTGGCAGGGCTTACGCCCGTAGCCGGGTTGGGGTTAATCCTGTTCCTAAACAGGAAGGCGAACAGTCGGTGGTCCCAATCTCATTGGACTATGCGACCCAGGGCCTTCTTGGTTGTGCGAACCGTGCGCTCCGCTTGGCCATTAGTGGCCAGGTGAAAGCGGGAGGACCGTATGTGGCGGATGAGGTACCTATTCAGGAATTCCTGGATCTCCCGGGAGGTAAACACAGTGCCGTTGTCCATCACTACGGTGTCAGGGATTCCGTGGGTGCAAAAAACCCTCCATAAGGCTCTGACTGCGGCCGAGGTGGAGGTGGAAGTGACTGGAATGACCTTCAGTCACTTCGTGTAAGCATCCACCAAGATAAAGAATATTTGCCCCTGGTCTGGCCCCGCAAAGTCTAAGCGTAGCTGGGACCAAGGCACCTGATTGGATTCCCAGCAGTGAACGGAGGCACCGGATGGATTTGGCCAGGACTCTTGGCAAGGCGGGCACCTCCTAATCCACCCCTCTATCTCTTCATACATAGCTCCATGCCAGAGCTTTCATATGCACTATCCCTGGGTGCGTCTCATGCAAGGCTTCAAGGACTTGCTTCTGGAGTGGGGGAGGGACCACCACTCTACTGCCCCAAAGAATACACCCTTTGCATAAAGAGAGTTCTTTCAAGTGGGAAACAAATGGTCTGAATGCAGCGTCCAATTTTCCTGTGGGCCAACCCCTCCCCACCCAGTCCGACACGCATGCAAGGATGTGGTCTCTGCCTGTGGGCCTGGCTACCTCCATTGCGTGGAAGGGCGGCTCCAGCAGAGACTCCAGGAGCATCACGTGGTGGGCCAGGGCCAGATCTGGGTCCATCTGCGGCAGTGGAAGGTGGCTGAAGGCGCCTGTGTGGCCCATTGCCTTGCTGGGGTGGTAGATGAGCTTGTAGGTGTATGATTTGAGGAACTCGTTCCACTGCAGGACCTGCTGCGACAGGATCTGCAGTTCTGGCAGTGTGGGGAACTAGGCTGAGCAATGGCTTGTGGTCTGTGGCAATCGTGAAGTGCCTACCATACAGGTAGTCATTGAATTTGTATATGCCCGCCACGATTGCCAATGCCTTTTTATCTATTTGGGCGTAGTTGTGCTCAGCCTGGATCAAAGTGCGAGAGTAATAGGCCACGAGGACCTCTCTCCCGTCTAGGAGTTGGTGGCCCAGGATGGCGCCCACTCCGTAAGGGGAAGCATCGCATGCTAAAATCACGGGGAGGGACTTGTCAAAATGGTGGAGTACCTCATTTGAAACCAAGATGTCCTTGACCGCCTGGAAGGCCGCGGCCTGCTTTTTCCCCTAGACCCATGGGGTGCCCTTATCTAGGAGTCTGTGGAGGGGTTCGACCAGGGCTGCTTTGTGGGGCAAGAATGAGTGGTAAAAGTTCAGGAGCCCCCAAAAACTTTGTAGCTCTGCCCTGCAAGTGGGGGCCGGGGCCTGTACTATCACCTTGGTCTTGTCGGCCATTGGGTAAATTCCCACAGCGTCCACCGCAAAACCCCAGGAACTCCACCCTTGGTACTCCAAGCAAGCACTTCTCCCGCTTCACCTTGAGACCCGCATTCTGGAAACGGCGCAGCACTTCTCGAAGGCGGCAGCAGAACTCGTCGGGGTCGGGTGCCGCTATCAAAACGTCATCGAAAAACGGTTGTACTCCAGGAATACCTTTAAGGAGAGAGTCCATTAAGCTTTGGAAAATTCCCAGAGCCACGCTGACCCCAAATTGTAGCCTCCGCACCTTGAAAGCACCCCAGTGCATAACTATGTCTGAGCCTCGGCCGTTTGCTCATCCACCAGAAGTTATTGGTATGCTTGGGCCAAATCCAACTTCCCAAAAATCTTGGAACCAGCCAGGGAGGCAAGGACATGGCTGACTACTGGGACGGGGTATGGGTGGTCCTGTAGTGCTTTATTAATTGTGCATTTGTAGCCTGCACAGATGGGCACATCCCCATTTGGCTTGACTGAGGGGACTATGGGGGTTTCCCAAGTGGCGTGAGAGATGGGCTCTAGCACCCCCTGGGCCACGAGGCAGTCCAGTTCAGCTTTGATTTTTGACTTAAGTGCAAACAGAACCCGCCGAGCCTTCAACCTTAAGGGCCTAACCATAGGGTCCAGCTGCAACGCAATAGGTGGCCCCTTGTATGTTCCCAGAGCCCCATCAAATACTTCCGGGAACTCCTGGCGCACTTGGTCGAAATTGTGGGCCTGTATGTAGTTCACCCCTATAATTTTGATGCCCAGGGGCTTAAACCAAGCCAATCCCAATAGGGTGGTGAGCCGGCGCTTCACCACAAGTATGTCCAGGGCGCTTTAAAATTTTTGAACTCCACCCTAACTCTGGCCCACTCCATGATCTGCACTGGATTCTTTTGAAAGTCCCGCAATATGAACTCCGCAGGCCGCAGGGCCGGCTGGTTGTGGGGGCAGAGTTTACTGAGGGTCCCCTCCGAAATAATGGAGATGGAGGATCCCATGTCCAATTCCATCAGGCAGGGACCCCCCTCGATCAAGACCTGCACTTTGACTTTGTTGGGGGTGTCCTGGGACAAGTTCATTTCCTGGATGCTGTTTGTGGCCATTGTGTGTGCATCTTTCAAGTCGTGGTGTGTGGACTGGAGCCTCCTGTTGGGTCTGGCCCTGCAAGCTCAGGCAATGTGGCCCACTTTTCCGCAGCGTCTGCAGTCTGTGTTACGGTAGGGGCAGTCTCGGCGCACGTGTGCTTCCTCGCAGCTGGCGCACTTGGTGCTTGGCTTCTCTGCTGCCCATGATCAGTTTGGTGTTTTCAGTCCACTGCATGGCTGGCGTCGAAGCTGATGTGCCCCTTCCTCATCAGAGCCGTCCAAGATAGAGGCAGTGGCAGCCTGGTTCGCAGAAGGTCTGGTGTGCATCTGTTCGAAGGCGGTTGCCTGTCGGAGCACTTTCACAAGGTCGATGCTAGCAACTTTCAGCGCATTTTCTCCTCCCGGACGCCCACCACAAAACGGTCCAGCAGGATCTCTTCCAGGTCCCCCGTGAAATTGTATCTCAGGGCTAATCCACGAAGCTCTGCAAGATACTCGGCAGCAGACTTAGCTTGTCTTTGCTGTCTCATGTAGAACGCGTGCCTGCGTGTGAGACAGGACGTCTGTGGCACCATGTGGTTAGTCATCGCCTTGACCAGCTAGTCATAGGTGGCCCTTGTGAGGGTGGTTGGCACGATGAGTGGCTTCATCAGCTAGGTGGTCTCCACCCCGCATGAACTCAGGAGAAACACCTTCTTCTCTGCTGCTGTCTCCATTTTGTGCAGCTCTACGTAGTAGTTGATCTGGTCCACCCATGATTCCCATAAGTTGGGCCAGGTGACGTTAAATGCTAGTAGGGTTTGTCCAGGAGCAGTAGCCATGACCTCGGCCGCGGAAGCACTAGAGCTTGGATCACAGGGCTTGCAGGCGGCTGGACGCTGCTCTCTGCTCACCGGAATCCCACCTTCATCACCAGTGTAATGTACCGAGTTGGAGACGTTCAGATGGCAACATGCTTTATTAGCAAGTACATCACAAAGACAACATGGCAGGACTGGGTCCCCTGTTATATACATTTCCCGGAACAACCTTCTTCCTGGTCAAGTCCAATCCTGGCCAGTTAAACTTCCCGCCACTAATCATCATAGGCGACTGCGTTCGTCCCTTCCAGGCACCGCCCACAGGTGCACTGTGCTGTACTTTCCGGGATGAACGCCAGACACAACAAAAATAAAGTCTAAGCACATTTCACAGTCTTTCCCTGGGCCTTCAAGGAGATGGGCAAACTATTCTGCAGCAGTTGGCAAACCACGAGTAGCTCATGAGCTACCTGCTGAAGAAGCCCACTGTAGAACGTCTGCCCAGTGACTGCTCTGCATATATATTTAACTGAGATTATCTGCATTTCTTAGGTAAGGAGAAGCTGATATTTCTTTTTTGGCTATCATTAAAACAGAATCAAAACTTCCTAGACATAAATTATTAAACCTAAAGTAACCTGCATAGCCCAGGCTAGCCTGGTCTCATCAGATCTCAGTTGCTCAGCAGGGTCAATCCTGTTTAGTAGTTGGATGGGAGGCCACCAAGGAAGTCATAGGCAGTGGCAAATTGCCTCTGAATATCCTTGCCTTGAAAATGCTATGGCAGAGGTCCCCTGCCTTTCTGAACCTATAGGAACCTTTGGAATTACGCTACAGGTGGTGGACACAACCACAAAACAGGAGCACAGCCAGCCACAAAATGGCCGCTGCAGAAGGCAGAGGTATGAAGAAGATATTGGATTTATATCCCGTCCTATACTCTGAATCTCAGAGTCTCAAAGCGGTCACAATCTCCTCTACCTCCCCCCACACACACACACACACAACAGACACCCTGTGAGGTAGGTGGGGCTGAGAGAGCTTTTTACAGCAGCTGCCCTTTCAAGGACAACTCCTGTGAAAGCTATGGCTGACCCAAGGCCATTCCAGCAGGTGCAAGTGGAGGAGTGTAGAATCAAACCCAGTTCTCCCAGATAAGAGTTCGCACACTTAACCACTACACCAAACTGGCTATCAAATCACAGCCAGCTAATGGCACTTAACCACTACACCAAACCATTTTTAGGCATCTACAGGAAGCCTAAGAATGGAGGATAAGAAGCATAATCTTTTAAAAAACACACTGGGAAAGTGGGGTGAGATAGAATAAAACCAAAACTGGTGTCAGCTGCTGCTGAAACAGTATTATTTTCATCTGTCCAACAGTATTATTTTCATCAGTAGCCATTCAGAAGCCCTGTTGGGTATGTACTCCACCTGGCCCCACTCACTTTCCAAGTCCAGTACAAGGTGTTGGTCATTACCTTTAAAGCCCTATATGGCCTAGGACCTGCCTACCTTAGGGACCGTCTCTCCCCACACGTTCCCCAGAGAGTACTACGATCGGGTTCACAAAACCTGTTAGTAATCCCCGGGCCAAAGGAGGCCCGCCTGAAATCCACCAGGGATCGGGCCTTCTCGGTAACGGCGCCTTACTGGTGGAACCAGCTGCCGGAAGAGGTGCGGGCCCTGCGGGACCTAGGGCAGTTCCGCAGGGCCTGTAAGACAGTCCTCTTCCGGCAGGCCTATAACAACTAACTGACAATGAGAATCTTTGTCTACGGGACCGCCTTTCCCCATATATCCCCCAGAGAGCACTGCGATCAGGGACAAAAAATCTGCTGTCTGCCCCTGGCCCAAAAGAAGCCAGGCTATGCGCAACAAGATCTAGGGCTTTTTCAGTGGCAGTACAAGAACTTTGGAACACCCTCCCAGAAGCTATAAGGGCCCTGCGGGATTTGTCGGCGTTCCGCAGGGCCTGTAAGACCAAACTGTTTAGACAGGCTTTTCTGGTTGACTGAAAATGGGCTGCCACCGGACATCCTACAGAAGATGGCGATCATAGTCAGAACCCAATACCGCCAGACTGGATTGAGACAGTGCAAATAGTTTTAAATTGATAAGTGAATTATGGTTTTATATGTTTTATGGAATTGATTGTTTTTGTGATATTGTAAGCCGCCCTGAGTCCGCTTGCGGAGAGGGAGGGATATAAATGTAAAGTAATAAATAAATAATAAATAAATAAATATCTTCTGGATGGAACTAAAAATGCATTTATGGACCGCTGCTTTTTATTCTTATTTTTATGTCTTATTAATTATGGTTTTAACTTTGTTATGTAAATGTTTTTAAGCTGAATTATGTGAATTAAAATGTTGTAAGCCGCCCTGAGCCACTTTGGTGGGAAGGGCGGGATATAAGCCTAAATATAAATAAATAAATAAATAAATAAAAGACCATTTGGTGGGCACCGTGAAAGGTGTCAGCAGGCATCATGGTGCCCATGGGCACCATGTTGGGAACTCCTTCCCAATGGGGTTGCCATTAGCTGACTGTGATTTGATAGGGCGGGAGTCCTGCCTTTGGATTTGACAGGGATGCAGATATCCCCTGGGCACTGGAGGAGTTTCCCGACCACACAATATATTACTGAATTTCCCTACCAGTTTCAAACCCAACAACCCATATCTTCAGTTCTGATGACCTAGTTTTTCATTGGAGGTGAAATGTTTACCAATTTTTTTCAGTGTGCTTTTCATTTATTTAGAATGTTTTCTCTGTGTTACCATTTAATATTAAAAAACAATAATTTCTTTTTAGTATCAAAGAGAAAAATTCTGTTTGTTGAATAACAAAGTAAGTATAGCTTACATTAAAATGCACTGAATTATGTTCACTTACATAACAAATCATCATTTCTTTTTTTACTTACATTCTATTGACATTTTCAAAAGAGTTTAAACAAGTATATTAAAGAATATATTCCAACTACTCACCCTATATTAACCTACCCTGATGAGTTTCACTCAATTATTTCTTCAAAATAAGTTTTTAAAATATGTTGTGTGATAAGTTAGGTTCCCAGTTGTATGAGGAACACATCAGAGGAAAAGTAAATTGAATAGTTTGCCAACGAACACCATATTTTCCTCCCTTCTCTTAATACTCTCTAACTCATATCTGCCTGTAGCTCTTCCTCTGTAGCAAGCAAAGATTCTCTAGGTTCCCTACAGGGGTATGTCTCTATATTACAGAAACGATAGAGGAGCACAGACTAATAATACTAAACAGAAAAGAAGCAAATCTGTGGCAAAGATGCTAAACAAATCAATAATTTTTTTGTCACAAACATACCGGTGTGGATATTGATGTGGGCAAAAGTCTATCATAATACTAATTGCAAAGTGCACGATAAATCAAGAACAATCAGAAGGGAAAGTACAACTTTATTAAGTTCCAAATATAGTTGTGGCAACTTGAGGGTTGAGTCAGAGCTTGGGCCCTTGAAGCATGGGTGGAAACAAAGGGTGACTTTGAGTTCAGGGGGGAAAGAGCTGCACCTGAGGAGCAACACAGGAGGCAGCAAGGAATTAGATTTAAAGCAAAATAGGAGAGATGCAAGGGGTGGAGATGAGCAGGGAGTGAGAAAAGGATGCTGACCTTAACTCTGTGAGAATGGACTTGGCTGAGATGATGGCTGAGAAGCAGATCACTCCGACCTGTCATCAGGGAGTCGCCTCTAACCCACCCTCCAGTGAGAAGCCTGCAAAGTTGGGATATTTTCTGTTTGGGAGTGAATTATGTTAACCGCTTTTGTTTCACGTGAGGAATAAAAACACTGCAACAAACACCGCAACAAACTGAGCCATGTTTTATGTCACAATAGTTTATACAGTCCACATAGGTACTGTTCCAGTAATCCATATAAGAATTGTCCAAAATATGTCAACCTCACAGGGTCACCAACAGTGACACAAACAGATGACAAATAACATAGTATACTGCCAAAGTTCATTAATGATCAATTAAGATACAAGTCATCATCTAAGAGATGTCCAAGGAGAAAGTAGGACATAAGACAGGACATGGCTCCTAAGTAGTTCTGTGAATCTTCATCAGATGAAACTCAGTTATAAACATTAACTATCCAATGGAAGAAAGAACGTACTCATCAAGATGTCAGTTGATGCATTTGTAATGACAGCAGTGACTGAGTGAATGCCAAGTTGCACATTTGCCTGTTGGATTAATTTCTTCATGACAATGGATTGCTTTGGATACTTTATGTTGATCCCAACCATGACAAAGTGGTAAATGAAACAAGCACATCATGTCTACCACTTGTAGCTGGGACATAGAATTTCTTCTGAATGCTTTGAGAAAATGACATGAATTTTGGAAATTTACCAAGTCGGAAGATGGAACTGCATTTTAATTTCAGCATTCCTGATTTTGTAGATTTATTTATATCTGGATCTATCTGTGGATTTTGGAAAGATGTAGACATTTTATAGATATACTTAAACATCTGGGGATTACTGTTGAACGTGGAATATGATTTACAAAATATTGAATGAATTTTGTATATTGAAAAGCTTTAGAGTGGGTTATGATACTTGGTGTATATCTTGTAGCAGCCTCCGGGTTGGGGCTGGACATCACCCCAAATTACAACTGCTTTCCAGATGGCAGAGATCAGTTCCCCTGGAGAAAAATGGCTGCCTTGGAGGGTGGGCTCTATAGCAAGGGTGGCCAAACTGTGGCTCAGGAGCCACATATGACTCTTGCACACATATTGTGTGGCTCTTGAAGTCCACTGTTGGCTGGCCGTTTTGAGAAGGCTTTTAAAGTTAAAGTTGCTTTCTTTCCACCTCTCCCTGCCTCCTCCCTCCCCATCTATTTTCCTTCCTTCCTTCCTTTGACATTCTTGTCTTGCAGCTCTCAGACAGTTGCTATTCTTGTCTTGTTGCTCTCAGACATCTGATGTTCCTGTCTTGTGGCTCTCAGATATCTGACATTTATTCTATGTGGCTCTTATGTTATGTAAGTTTGGCCACCCCTGCTCTATAGCATTATACCCTGCTGAGGTCTTTCCTCCCCCAAACAGTGGAATTCACTGCCACAGGAGGTGGTGGTGGCTACAAGCATAGACAGCTTCAAGAGGGGACTGGATAAGCATATGGAGCAAAGGTCCATCAGTGGCTATTAGCCACAGCTTATTTTTGGAACTCTCTGTCTGGGGCAGTGATGCTCTGTATTCTTGTGTTGGGGGGGGCACAGTGGAAGGGCTTCTAGCCCCACTGGTGGACCTCTTGATGGCTCTTGATTTTTTTGGCCACTGTGTGACACAGAGTGTTGGACTGGATGGGTCATTGGCCTGATCTAACATGGCTTCTCTTATGTTCACCCTTCCAAGGCTCTGTTCCCAAATCTTCAGGAATTTCCCAACCTGGAGCTGAAAACTCTAAGAGACAGCAAGAAAAGGGGGGAATCTATGGGGACTTTCAGGAAAGGGAAAGAGGAAATAGTGAGGGAGGGCAAAATGAGAAACCTCCTGCAAGTGATTGCGGGTCCTCGCTTGTTTTCCCTAATCACTATGCTCTTTACCACAGACACTAGGGGCGTTTTTGCACAGACCTTAATCAGTAGCGACGCCCCTCTTCACCGCACAGGATCGGCGCGGATTTCGCACTAATTGCCACGGAGCACCCGGAAGAGCCGGAAAGTCCCGCGGCTTTTGCGGCGCAAACGGAAACCGCCAAAAACCAGTTTCCATTTGCGCTGCAAAAGCCGCGGGACTTTCCGGCTCTTCCGGGTGCTCCGTGGCAATTAGTGCGAAATCCGCGCCAATCCTGCGCGGTGAAGAGGGGCGTCGCTACTGATTAAGGTCTGTGCAAAAACGCCCTAGGAGAAATTCCTAGAGCATCACTCTGAAATGATGCCAGTTCCACCTGAAATTCCACCTTCCCCAGGCACCTTGCCAAAAATTTGTTCTAGCCAGCCCAGTGCCACCACAGTAGTGATCATTTGCTCAGGACAAGAAAGCAAATGCAACAGCTCACTGTTCTTTCATAGTGAGTAAGCATGCATTCATGGTGCTTGCTAAGTCACCTTCTTTTATTTTACTTCCTCAAGATGAGAGAGCACTGTGCTGTTGTATTTGCTTTGCATCCTGAGCCAGTGATAGGTACAGCAGCAACAACTGGACTGTTCACTGTTCCCATCATTAGAGCCCTGAAAGCTACATATGTGTATGCATTTCAAATTTCTGTAGGTATAATATAGTGGGTTCAACTCATGGAAGAAGCAAGATCTTAGTGATCATAGCTCTTTTATTAAGTACAGCATGACAAGGGCTGAACTCAAAGACTCAAGAATTGGGCTGATGGGAAATATACGTTGAATTCAGAGGCTTGGAGTGGCAATAATTGGAGTCGAGGCTTAAGCTTATCAAAAGAAGTAAAGTTTACTAGAAAACATCAGGATAGGGTACTTGGGATAAAAAGAAAAACAATTTAGCATACCAGCTAGTCTAACTATGTCTGTCCTCTACATGGCTACATTATACAACCCATTGTCTAACAGTTCTTCTTCCCAAAGAGCATTTCACCAGGAAGAAGAGCAATTCAGCTTACATACAAGATCAAAGCATTTCACACCTAACATCCTTTCTGACCAATGTTGTGTTTACATCTTTCGTGGGTAAAGAAGACTCCGCTCACAATTGGGTTTCAGTTACAATACATCATTTCCTATTTCAGGTAAACAAACAGTTAACTCTATAATGTCTGAAATGTGCATAGCTTGTATTCCAACATGGGCCAATGGGGCCAACTATATGCACTTCAGGGTTCCGGCGCAAGCACGCCATTGGATCATTCAAACCAGCAGGGGGGCCACGATTGAAGCAAGGCAGCAGGGATTTGGATCCTGCTGCCCATTGTTCCTGAGTCCCCAAGCTCAGTCCTACAGGCTCCAAAGAGCCTGTGAGCCAGCACACACCCCCCCTCCGCATTTAGCAAAGTATATGAACATCGTGATCACTAGCTTGGTTGCCAAGAGGCCTGGACTTTCAGCTCACACACGGGCCTCTGCAGGCCTATGTGATTGTAGTGTATCGTCATAATGATACATCGGAACAACGCATTAGCACACAACCAAGCTAGACACGCCCATGCGCAGAGGCGACTGGGCTGTCCCAGGCGCCCAGCACAGGGCGCGGGAACCCCCGCCAATCATCAGCAGTGGCAGGAAGTTTAACAGGTCAGGATTGGGATTGTACATAAGCGGACCCGGCCCGCGTGTTCCTCCTTCTTGTAACGTGCCTCCATTAAAGCATGTTGCCCTACCAACGTCTCCTGTCTCAGTACGTTACAGTGGCGACGAGGATGGGATTCTAGCCACGTTGGCTACATCGGAGACAGGGCAACCCACAGGCCACGACCGCCACCGCCATCAGCATGGCTCAACAGAGCGGAACCACTGGTCACATCGAGCCATTCAACCCCGTGAATCCCGAGGCCTGGGAGTCCTACTCGGAGCGGGTAGAATGCTACCTGAGGGCCAACAAGATCACCGAGGACAGCATGAAAAGGGACATTCTCCTGAGCGTCTGCGGGGCGGCCACATTCGAGATCGCCAAGGGTCTCTCGGCCCCCGCCCGCCTCACGGAGAAGTCCTACGCGGACATCACCAGACTCCTCACTGGCCATTTCTTGCCACAGCCTTCACGGGTGGCCCGCCGGTTCCTTTTTCACAGAAGAGACAAGGCTGCAGGGGAATCGGCTGCCGACTACTTGGCGGCCCTACGCAGGATCGCAGGGAACTGCAACTTTCCTCAGCTAGAGGAGACCCTGGCCGATCGCTCCACGTGGGGCCTCCGCGACGAGAGGCTCCAGCAGAAGCTCTTCGCCAAGGAAGAGCTCACCCTCCAGAGCGCCTTCAGCGAGGCCGTGGCGTTCGAGAGGACCGCGGGGACTTTTCCCAAGGCCCGGACCGACGCCGTCCACCACGAGGAGCTGGACCACGATCGCCCAGAAGAGGGAGAAGCCTACCAGCTGCGCCGCCCAGCCGGGCCACCCAACCGAGCACCCCAGTGCCCCCGAGCGCCTGAATGATCCCCAGCGTCGGAGAGGCTTCCCACCACCAAGTGCGCCAGCTGCGGCGACCCCCATGACAGAAGAGACTGCCAGTACCGGACCTGGGACTGCCAGAGCTGCGGGAAGACCGGCCACATCGCAAGGGCCTGCCGGACCAGGCCCGGCCGTCGGAGGCCGGCCACCCACCAAGAGTCGGCAGAGTTCCACTCCACAGCCTCCACGACCTTGCAGGTACTGAACTTGCCCCTGAGCATCCCTAACAAAATTAAAATGGCGGTCCTGATAGAGGGAGCCCCATGCCAGATGGAGGTGGACTCGGGCTCCTCCATTTCAATTATATCGGAGGAGACCCTGAGGAAGCTTTGTCCCGGGGAGCGGTTTCAGACAAGACCGGCGGACTTTGTCCTAAGAGACTTTCAGAAGAACCCGGTTCAGATCGCGGGGTGGGCCCAGGTGAATGTCAAGCGGGGGTCTTTTAAGGGGCCGTTGGACATCCTGGTGGTCAAGCGCCAGCTTACCACCCTGCTGGGACTGGCGTGGTTCAAACCCCTGGGAATACGGCTGGAAGGGGTGGGGCAAATCCTATCCTCCAGAGGGTTCGGGGAGGTATGCCGCGAGTTCCCCGACGTGTTCGACGGGTCCCTGGGGAGCTACAAAGGGCTGGCCATCTCCCTACCGCTGGACCCAACAGTCCGACCAATCAGGCTCAAGGCCAGAAGGGTTCCATTTGCCCTCAAGCCCAAGATAGAGGCGGAACTGGACCAGCTAACGGCCCAAGGGGTACTGGAACCAGTAGACTACGCCACGTGGGAGACCCCAATAGTCACACCGGTCAAGCCTAACGGGGAGGTGCGGATCTGTGCTGACTATAAGTGCACCATAAACAGGGCACTTCAAGACAATCCGTACCCAGTACCGGTGGTGAGCCACGTCCTGGCAGCCCTAGCAGGGTCAAAGATCTTCGGGAAGCTGGACCTGGCACAAGCCTACCAGCAGCTCCCAGTAGATGAAAAAACGGCGGAGGCCCAAACCATTGTCACACACAGGGGGGCTTTCAGGGTGCGGAGGCTCCAATTCGGGGTCAGCGTGGCTCCAGGGATCTTCCAAAGCATAATGGACGCTCTTCTTAAAGGGATCCCTGGAGTCCAACCGTTTTTCGACAATGTTTTGATCGCCGCCCCGGACCCCGAAGAATTCAACAACCGCCTCAGGGAAGTGCTCCGCCGGTTCCAGTCTGCGGGGCTCAAGGTCAAGCGGGAAAAGTGCTTACTGGGAGTTCTGCAGGTGGAGTTCCTTGGGTTCGCAGTAGACGCTGCGGGAATCCACCCGACGGAAGAGAAGACACAAGCCATCGTGCAGGCCCCAGCCCCCACTTGCAAAGCGGAACTCCAGAGTTTCTTGGGGTTGCTAAATTTTTATCACACGTTCCTCCCATACAAGGCAGCCATTGCCAAACCACTGCACCGGCTGTTGGACAAACACACCCCTTGGGTATGGGGCGAACGCCAAGCAGCCGCGTTCCAGGCAGTTAAAGACACATTAATCTCAAACGCGGTGCTCCACCACTTTGATGAGCGCCTTCCGGTCATACTGGCTTGCGACGCATCGCCATACGGGGTGGGCGCGGTCCTGGGGCACCAACTCCCGGATGGGAGGGAGGTACCAGTAGCCTATTACTCCCGCACGCTAACGCTGGCAGAGCGCAATTACGCTCAGATTGATAAAGAAGCTCTAGCCATCGTAGCGGGGGTACATAAGTTCAATGATTACCTTTATGGGCGGAGGTTCACGATCGCCACCGACCACAAGCCGCTCTTGGGTCTGCTAGCGCCGGACCGTCAAACCCCACAAATACTGTCCCAGAGGGTACTGAGGTGGAACCAGTTCCTAAATTCGTACACGTACACACTGGTCCACCGAGCAGGCAAGACAATGGGCCACGCAGACGCGCTCAGCCACTTGCCGCTACCCAAATTGCCCCCGCACACCATGTCATGCTGGTTGAGAGCCTCCCGGAGCAGCCCCTCCACGCCGCGGAGGTCGCCAAGGCCACTAGGAAACACAAGACCCTGGCACGGGTGCTCGACTGGGTGGTGAGGGGCTGGCCAGAAGGGAACATGGGGGAAGAATTCAAACCATATAAAACCAGGAGGGAGGAACTAGCAGCCCACAAAGGGTGCCTCTTATGGGGAAGCAGGGTGGTGGTCCCGCCCCCACTACAAAAGCGCGTTCTGGAGTCTCTACATGAGACCCACCCCGGCATAGTCAGAATGAAGGCCTTAGCCAGGAGCTACGTCTGGTGGCCGGGGATGGATGCGGAGATCGAGAACTGGGTCCGGAGGTGCCAGGCATGTCAGGAGTCACGCCCCGAACCTCCCAGCGCCCCCGCCACACAGTGGGAGTCCATCAGGAAGCCGTGGTCGAGACTCCACCTCAACTTCGCGGGGCCGTTCCAGGGGCAGACCTTCCTGATCATGGTGGACGCCTACACCAAATGGCTGGAGGTCTTTCCCGTAGCGTCCACATCCTCCGCCTCCGCAATCCGAGCACTGCACAGGGCATTATGCACCCACAGCATCCCAGACACCATTGTCTCGGACAACGGGGCGGCCTTCACCTCTGGAGAATTCCAGGCGTTCCTCCAGAGGTACCTGATCAAACACATAAGGTCCGCCCCGTTCCATCCGGCCACCAACGGACAGGCAGAGCGCATGGTGCGCACTACAAAAGAAGCCCTTAGCCGAATCATACAGGGGGATTGGGAACATCGACTAGCGGCCTTCCTGTTCGACAACCGAGTGATTCCCAACCCTGTCACGGGGGTAAGCCCGGCTGAACTCCTCATGGGGCAGAAGCTCATAACCAGACTTGACAGGCTACACCCCGAAAGGGCTTCAGACATGCGGGGGAACCCAGAGGTCCGAGACGCAACCAGGGGTTTCTTTGCGGGCGACCCGGTATACGCCCGGAACTATGCTAGGGGCCCCGAATGGGTGGTGGGCCGAGTGCTGCGGGTAACAGGGTCCCGCCACTATGATGTATCTACCGAAGGGGGCCAGGTCGTACGGCGGCACATAGACCAGCTACGCCGCCGCACGCTTCCGGAAGAGCCGGCGGACACAGATGAAGCAAGACCCGGGGAAGAGCCAACCAGGGACCGGCCAGAGGATGCGGCCCCAATGCCCAGTCTACCGACGCACGAAGCACCCGGGCCGGCAGAGCCCGAAAGACCCACTGAGCCTGACCAGTCGCCTCCGGCCGCACTACTGCCCACGGACGCGCCAGCAGCTGAAGCCGCGCCTCCCCAGGACAACTTAAGGCAGTCAACCAGGGAGCGCCGACCTCCCGCATATCTCAGGGACTATGTACAATAACCAGGGGGGGAGGGGTGTAGTGTATCGTCATAACGATACATCGGAACAACGCATTAGCACACAACCAAGCTAGACGCGCCCATGCGCAGAGGCGACTGGGCTGTCCCAGGCGCCCAGCACAGGGTGCAGGAACCCCCGCCAATCATCAGCAGTGGTGGGAAGTTTAACAGGTCAGGATTGGGCTGACCTGTCCAGAAGGCTGGACTGGGGATTGTACATAAGCGGGACCCGGCCCGCGTGTTCCTCCTTCTTGTAACGTGCTAAATTAAAGTATGTTGCCCTACCAACGTCTCCTGTCTCAGTACGTTACAGTGATAACATGAATCTCAGTCACCAGGGGTGCTCATTCCCAGCTGAGTTTTAGCCCAGCCAAGAAGTCTCCTAGCACACCATCATGCGCAAATCTTCGGTTGTGCAAGGAAAGAGATCATGTTGCCGCAATGAACTGTCCTGCAATGTGGTCTTCAGCTCCTCAAATGGAAGCCATTACAAGGATTGACAACAGTAGTGATCATCTTCTTGTACCCTTGGAAGCCATGAGGGCGAACCGGGAGCCCCACGTATCCACCATTCCCCCTGGGCATTTCCATAAGGCAATCACACTTATCTTAGATGGGATCCTGTAAGATATCCCAAGCCTATTGTCAACGGAACATCTTACAAAAGACCGTGCCAGCCTAGGTGAGAGGAAGACAAAGGCCTAGCCCAACTAGGAGACCAGCACCACTGTGTAAATTGGGTGTCACCTTATATAAACAATTTGGCTATATATTGTCACTCTAGATAACTTTATCAATATAGTTCAGGGGTCCCCAATCCCCGATCCGTGGATCAGTACCGGTCTGTGGCCTGTTACCAACCAGGTCGTGAGTTGTATAATTATTTCATTATATATTACAATATATAGTAGTAGTAGTAGTAGTAATAATAATAATAATAATAATAATAATAATAATAATAATAATACAATATTGAATTTAAATCCTGCCTTCCACTCCAAATTTCAGAGTCTCAGAGCAGCTCACAATCTCCTTTATCTTCCTCTCCCACAACAGACACCCTGTGAGGTGGATGGGGCTGAGAGAGCTCTCCCCAAAAGCTGCCCTTTCAAGGACAACTCTTTCAAGAGTTATGGCTGACCCAAGGCCATTCCAGCAGCTGCAAGTAGAGGAGTGGGAAACCAAAGCGGTTCTCCTAGATAAGAGTCTACACACTTAACTACCACACCAAACTAACAGAAATAAAGTACACAGTTGTATCACCCTGAAACTATCCCCCCCTCCATGGAAAAAAATGCCTTCCACAAAGCCAGTCCCTGGTGCCAAAAAGATTGGGGACAACTGGTATAGTTAATCCCTTTATCACCTGTCACTTTCCAAACATCATCAAGGAGCCTCCTCTTTTCTGAGGTCATGTACCTCATGTCCCAGCATCATAGCCCACCTGACCTAGCATCACAGGCCTCCCCTTCCCTAAGGGCATAAGGTAGTCCTTAAAAGATCCGATCCAATGATCACCAGGTGTGCATCTGACAGTTTACCTACCCTGCTGTATAGATTTACCCCCAAAACCTGATCAGTTTAGGGCCCCCAATAGTACAATACGCGGGTCGTGTCTTGCTCCCCCATCCCTATTTTGTCACTATCAGAGTGTTCCTGGAAGACTGAGAGAGAGGTAAAGTATCAACTTGTCCGTGTATTCACCCTTACATATTGTCTCCTATCAATTTCCTTACTGTTTTTCTTAGGACTGTGTGTTTGATTGTATGAATTTATTTACTTGTATGCCTGACAATTTTCTAATAAAATCTAAATTATATTTTTACCAACATTTTCCTCATTATTTAGAGGAAAATTCTGGATGTGATCTCCTGTATACATAGATTCTGTATCCCGCTGAACCATCTTTGCCCACTGTCTAAATTCCTGAACCTCTCTTAGAAGGCAATTTGGCTTACAAGCCAGGCAGGAACACCATTAAATATACACACTTCAGTTCACATGCACAACAGTAGGCTTTCTCCTGCCCTTCTGTTCACTACCAACATCTATCATCTCCATCAGCTACTCACTCAGATTGATGCAGCTGAAGTCTGAACAGGCCTGTTCCATCTAGCACAATCAGATATGATGGGAGAAGAATCAGTATCTGTCAGTTGGGTAATGGCAGAAGAACTGCACCAAGGGAAGTGGCTGTGAAGTTGGTTGCTCTTCAAAAGGTTCACTTGCCTATGCAAGTTTTGAAGAAAAAGTTAACCCCACATATGTTGGTTCATTCCTGGATTCACCTCTATCACATCTGAATAGTAAAAGATGAATGAATACAGCTATTGGGCAGGAACTTCACTTAATGAAAATGTTGCACTAAATAAATACTAATTAATTATATTGGTATTGATATTAATTACAATCTTCATCTCAGTCTAATATAATTAAATTCTAATCATTAATACTAATTAGCATAAAGATTATTTTTTCAATTAGTATGTATAGAATCTCTCTCTTTCCTTTTTTTAAATAATCACATTATATTGCATAACAAATAATTCTGACACCCCTGATTATCAGCTTATCTGTAGCAGCAAAGTTCCATGCCTTCCCTATAGAGAGCACCACAGTTTGAATTATACTGCATGCTATGAGCAACCAAATCATTGTGTTTTTAATCTAGAAAATGTTTATTCCTCTAATGTGGAGAAATGCATTTTTTTTTTGGTGGGGTGGGGTGCTGGGTTTGACTAAACCTCATGTTCAGTTTTAAAACTTTTTCTCTGTGCTGGCAGAAGTCAGGCAGAAAGGGGAAGTCAATTTTTTTTAAGTATTACCCAAATACCAACCATCAAAGCTTTGGAAATGCTAAAAGCCTTCCTGGTCAGAGACAATGAAATGGTCAATTCATAGTTTGGCTGGAATCTGACACATAGGAAGGACATAATGAGGTTGTGAAGGCTAGATTATATCTTTTTGGAGATTTCAGGAGAGGATTGTTTGACCTGCAAGGGGGTGAAAAAGCAGAAGGAGAGGAGTCCATTTTGCCACAGAAGGAGAGGAGTCCATTTTGGCTGGTTACACTTGGAGGAAGAAGGTCTTACATCTGAGCTCCCTCTTTATGGTCACCATTGCCACACGGAGCACAGAAAGGCCTGGCTTCCTGGAAAAAGACTCCAGGGTAATGGGAAAAGTTAGTCTTCTGTCCATTGCTGTGTAGAAAATATGTGTGTGGACATATTACTTTAAATAAATTTTGTACTATTGTAAATACTAGTAGTAGTTCTTTATAGCACATAGTTGTCTTCAATTCAAACCTGCTATTTAAAACTGGTGCCAGGGAAGAGTGCTCCCGGCCCCAAAGATCAAGGGTATTGAATGTGCCGGTCTGGTGTGGGAGGCTGGAGAGGGGTTGGTGATCTGGCTGGTGTACCGTACGCCAAACGCACCAGCAAGCGCCTTACCGTCCCTGCTCGAGGCGGCGACAGGCTGGGCGCTGGAGCACCCAAGGTTGGTAATCCTGGGTGACTTCAACGTCCATGCTGATGACCCGACCTCCAGTCAGGCGACGGACCTAGTGTCTTCCATGGCAATGCTAGGACTCTCTCAATTTGTTACAACCCCCACTCACCAGGCCGGGCACATGTTAGACCTGATCTTTGCAGCCAGGGTTACGGTGGACGATATAACCGCTGAAGCGGTGCCATGGTCGGACCACCTCGCTCTCAGGGCTCGTGTAGATATGCCACCCCAAACCTGTTTTGGCGACAAGCTCATTATGGCTCGCCCGCGGAGCCAGATGGATCTGGAACGGTTCCAAATGGTTCTGCAGGATCCCTGGCCCTCTGGCGATTCTCTCAATGGCCTGGTGGAGACCTGGAATAGCCTGCTTTCTAGGGCCATTGATGAGATCACACCTCAATGCCCTCTACGACCTCAAATTAGGCTGGCCCCGTGGTATACCCCAGAGTTACGCCAGCTGAAACAAGGTCTTAGACGGCTAGAGAGGAAATGGCAGCGTACCCGTGATGAAGCAACTAGAACATCTTATAGGAAGTTTATGAGGTTCTATGAGATGGCAGTCAAGGCCGCAAGGAAAACATACTTTGCAGCTAAGATTGCGTCTGCAAATTCGCACCCGGCACAATTGTTTAGGATAATTCGGAATTTGACTACATTGCCACAAGGCAACCCAAACGTTAAGGAATTGGAGATAGGCTGTGAGGCTTTTGCGAACTTTTTTGCAGACAAGATCCAGTCGCTCCGTCACGACTGCCCTGCCAATTTGGATATAGTAAGTGAACTTGAGGCCCAGTGCATGTCTTCTGGTTTGATCTTGGACTGCTTCGACCCACTCAGCTTGGAGGAAGTCGACAGAATCCTTGTCACTGCATGCCCAACAACTTGTGATCTGGACCCATGCCCCTCCTGGCTAATTAAGGCTTGCCAGGAGGAGCTAAGATGTCCTATATGGGACATCATAAATAGATCTCTTTCAGAGGGCTTCTTTCCAACACCTCTGAAGGAGGCAGTGGTCCGCCCTTTTCTGAAAAAAGCTACATCAGATCTGGCCGAATTGGCTCATTACCGGTCGGTCTCAAATTTGCTCTTTTTGGACAAAATTATAGAGAGGGCTGTGGCGTTGCAGCTACAGGCTTTTCTGGATGACACTTCCACCTTAGATCCGTGCCAGTCCGGCTTCCGCCCGGGCCATGGGACAGAGACAGTTTTGGTCGCCCTCATGGATGACCTCCAGCGACATCTGGATCGAGGCGGCTCGGCGGTACTGCTGCTGTTAGACCTATCAGCTGCGTTCAATATGGTTGACCATCGGCTGCTGACCCGCTGCCTCGCCAACGCAGGAATTCGAGGGCTAGCCTTACAGTGGTTCTCCTCCTTCCTTGAAGGTCGGGGACAAAGGGTGGCGATTGGAGGAGAACTGTCCCAGAGACACCTACTTAATTGTGGGGTGCCTCAGGGGGCAGTTCTCTCCCCGAAGTTGTTTAACATCTACATGCGCCCCTTGCCCAGATTGCCCAGAGGTATGGGCTGGGTTGCCGCCAGTATGCTGATGACACGCAGCTCTATCTATTGATGGATGGCCGGACTGATGATGTCCCTATAAATCTGGGCCGGGCGTTGCAAGCCGTGGCGGGTTGGCTCAGGCTGAGTGGGCTGAAGCTGAATCCAGTGAAGACAGAGGTCCTTTGCATGGGTCGTAGCAGGCCAGGAGGGGAGATCTCCCTACCAACTTTTGACGGTGCATCACTGATACCAGTGTGCAGGGTCAAGAGCTTGGGAGTGCTACTGGAGCCTTCCTTGAGGCCCAGATAGCTGCCACTGCTAAATCTGCCTTTTCCACCTTAGGAGGGCAAGGCAGTTGGCCCCCTTCTTGGAACGTAGCGACCTGGCAACTGTGATCCATGCAACGATCACCTTGAGGCTGGACTACTGTAATGCCCTCTACATGGGGCTGCCCTTGTACCGAACGCGAAAACTACAGCTAGTGCAGAATGCAGCGGCCAGGCTGTTAGTGGGACTACCACGGTGGGAACATGTACAGCCTAGGCTGCAGGAGCTACACTTGCTGCCAATTGTGTACCGAGTTCGTTACAAGGTGCTGGTTATTACCTTTAAAGCCCTATATGGCCGAGGACCTGCCTACCTTAGGGACCGCTTCTCTCCATATGTTCCCCAGAGAGCACTAAGATCTAGTACCCAAAATCTTCTACGAATCCCTGGACCAAGGGAGGCCAGACTGAAAACAACGAGGGAGCAGGCCTTCTCTACAATGGCTCCCCAATGGTGGAATCAACTACCAGAGGAGGTGCGAGCCCTGAGAGACCTAAATCAGTTTCGCAGGGCTTGCAAAACCATCCTCTACCAACTTGCGTTTAAGATGGAACCTGGGTAATGACACCTAGCCATCCTATACATATATCAAACTGTAGCACTTTAATTTGTAACCTATAATATTTTAATTGTTTATTTAACTTAATTTGAATGTAATTTTACTATGTTTTAATTGTCTTTTATAGTAATGATTGTATTTTATTGTAATCATGGTATATGCTATGTCCCTTGAGCCGCCCTGAGCCCGCTTCGGCGGGGGAGGGCGGGATATAAGAATTTATTTATTTATTAATTTCATTTATATCCCGCCCTCCCCCACCTTGGCAGGCTCAGGCTTAATTATTATTATTAAATTGCTGTTTTCCCTGGGAGTACACAAAGGCAGTAAACTGTCCCCATGGTAACCAGACCTTGGGTTTCAGGAGATGCAGGCACTAGGTGGCGCCTTCAACTGCAATGCAGGAAGGGAACCTGGAAGTTGAATGTGGCTGTGTGAGAGTTCAGGCATGTACTGGATATTGTTTGTGACACAGTGACTCTAACATAATATTGCCCGGCCCAGCTTTCAATTCTATTTCATCAGTTACTCAAATTCTGATTTTTTTGAACCCTTTAAAAATTAAGGTGGGGAAAAGGTTCTGTGGCCTGTTTGTAGGAAGCATGCTTCCAAGCTGTACAGTAGAAGCACACATACTCAGCAACTTGTCCCCTAAGCTGAGAAACAGCAGAACCTTGGTAAGGAACATTGCCTACCTCCAGGTATTTCCAGATGATTGTCTGTTTTAAATTTGTTTTAACAGTTTTAACTATGTATCATATTTTATTTGATGTAATCCACCTTTAGCCCGCTTGTAGGGAGGGCAGAATATACATCAACATAAATGAATGCATGCATGCATGTTGGGGCAGGGCTTTCCCCCACCATCCAGCTGGTTGGCAGCGAGGAGGAACCTGCAAAACTGGGGGATCCCCTGCCAGGACCAGGAGGCTGACAAGCCTAGTGAGGTTTGGGAAGGGAAAAAAATTCAGCAAAGTATAATACCATAAAATCCACCCTCCAAAGCAGCCATTTCCTCCAGGGGAACTGATCTCTGTCATCTGGAGACCAGTATGTAATTCCGCATAAGGGGGTTAGCAACTCTAGTTCCCCTGGAGGAAATGGATGCTTTGCAGGATGGAGTCTATGGCATTATATTCAGCAGATGCCTCTCCTCTCCCCAAACCTTGCCTGCCTCAGACTTCACCACAAAATCTCCAGGAATTTCCCAATCTGGAGCTGGCAACCTTAGCCAGGTCTGGCTCCACTGACTCCTCCCTTCAATAGGCTAGGAAAGGACCATGCCTTCTTCCCCTGCCTTTTAACTCACAGAAAACCAGCCTGGAAGATTGAAGGTTGTTCCACTGTGGGAATCCATTGCTTAAAGATACAAGCACTCCTTTTATCATTTTCAGGGTTCCCCCCACACTAGGTTTGCCAGTCCCCAGGTCTGAGCAGGGGATCCCCTGGTTTTGCAAGCTCCTCCCTGCCACAAGCCACCTGGCTGACCGGGAGAGGCTCAACCACAACAGCCACGATGTACCTTTAGATCTCAGGCATGTTCAGAAGCTCGCAGGTGCTTCTGTTTTGGAAGGTGTTTGTGAGTGCCTTTAAATCTCAGTGAGACTGAAGCTGCAGGGGGGAGGGCAAGCAAGAAGAGCCACATGTGTGAAAGAGAGAGGAAGGCAGAGAGCCCAGTTCCTCTATTTGTTTTGCATTCCTGTTTAAAACAATTTTATTATACTGTAATATATTGCAATAATACTCATCATCTATTATTAAAAGTTCATACAAAAACATTACATTTTCTCTTCCCTCCCCCCCTTTTCATGACTTTATCAAAAGAAAATTAAAAAGAAAGTATATTCCCAAACTCTTGCTTTTTAACTATAGTCCATGTATACTTCCTCCAAAGTTCAACTATTGTCATAAATCACCAAGTATCCTTTAACCTTCCATTGTTTTTCAACATATATTTGAAATTTTCCCCATTCATTTTTAAACTTCTCTAGATCATTTTCTTTTAAGATTGTTGTAAGTTTGTCTATATTATTCCAATGCATAACTTTTAAAGTCCAGCCCCATTTTTCTGGTATTTTATTCTGCTTCCACATCTGCACATATAGTGTCCTTGCAGCTGAAAGCATGTACCAAATTATCATTCTATTTTGTTTCGGAAATTTTTCCATTTGTAATCCCAACAAAAAAAATTCTGGTGCCTTCTCAATATTATAATCCAAAATTTTTGAGATCTCTTGCTGAATCATTTGCCAAAATTGTTTTGCCTTTTCACAAGTCCACCACATATGGTAGAAATATCCTTCATGTTTTTTACATTTCCAACATCTGTCTGACACCTGATTATTCATTTTTGACAATTTCTTAGGTGTCATATACCACTTATATAACATTTTGAAACAATTTGCTTTAATGTTATAACATGTCGATATCTTCATAGAGTTCTTCCATAAGTACTCCCATGACTCCATCTATATTTCCTTATTTATATTTATCGCACATTTTATCATTTGAAATTTGACTACTTCATCTTCCGTAGACCATTTCAACAATAGTTTATAAATTCTTGAAATCAATTTTTCGTTATCCCCAAACAGCATTCTCTCCAGTTCTGTTTGTTCTTGTCTTATTCCATCATTTTTAATGTCCTGTTCAAGCAAACTCTAAATCTGTTGCAATTGAAACCAGTTATATTTATATTGTAATTCTTCATCCGATTTTATTTCCACCTTCCCTCCATGCATTTTTAACAGTTGTTTGTATGATAGCCATTTCTCTTCATTGATATCAGAATATAATTTTATTATTTCAGTTGGCACAATCCAAAGTGGTTTCCTTTCATCTCCATATCTTTTATATTTTAGCCATGTCTTTAACAAATTGCTTCTTATATAGTGATGTGTAAAAAACCCATCCATCTTACTTTTCACATAACACATATATGCATGCCAACCAAAAACATTTCCATGACCTTCTAGTACTAGTAGTTTTCTATTTAATAACATCATCCATTCCTTAATCCACACCAGGCATACTGCATCATGATACAGCCTTAAATCAGGTAGTTTGGAATCTCCCCTTTCTTTTGCATCAATCAAAATTCTTGGGTTTTCCCCAGCCCATACAAATTCTGAGATTTTCCTTTACCATCTGCTAAATTGTTTATTACCTTTCACTATTGGAATTTTTTGAAACAGGAACATAATTCTTGGTAAGACATTCATTTTAATTGCAGAAATTCTGCCCAGTATAAACAAATTCAACTTGTTTCATTTTATCAAATCTCTATCAATCTTACATCAAAGCTTCTCATAATTATTTTTGTACAAATCAATATTTTTGTTGTGATTTCCACACCTAAATATTTTACTTTAGAAGTAACTTCATATTCTGTTAAATTTTCTAGTTCTTTCTGTTTACTCTTTGACATATTTTTACATAATATTTTCAATTTTTCTTTGTTTATGTAAAAACTTGCCAGTTCTCCATACTCTTGTATCTTACAAAGCAGCAATGGTGTTACATGAGTGGGATTTTCATTTATAAATATTACATCATCTGCAAACGCTCTGTATTTATAAGAAAAACCTCTCAGTTTCAAACCCTCTATCTCCTTATCTTCTTGAATTTGCATAAACAAAACCTCTAAAGTCATTATAAATATCAATGGAGACAGAGGGCAACCTTGTCTTGTTCCTTTACTAATTATCATCTTTTCCGTCAAGTCTGCATTTATACAGAGTCTTGCTTGTTGTTCAGTATATATTGCCTTCACCATTATAAAATCTTCTTCTAGTCTCATTTTTTCCATCACTGCAAACATAAAATCTCATTGCAAATTATCAAATGCTTTCTCTGCATCTGCAAAAAATAACGCTACTTCTTTTTCCGGGTGTTTCTCGTAATATTCAATAATATCCACCACTGTTTTTTTTTTTTTTTGCCATAATAGTTTTTTATTTTCTTTGTATCAATATCAATAACATTAATACACCCACTTCATCAACTTACAGTCACATAGTATATACACGTTATTTGCATAAGTAGAGTTGATTAAACTTCCTTGAGGAGGATGTCAGCGGCTTCTATCTTAACTTAAATACAAAAAATGTTTAACTTTGAATCGTTACATTACAATTACACAACTTTTTATCTGCTCTGTAAAACTGAAAACAAATTATAAGTACAACAAAACGTTTTTAGATAATTTTTGAATAATCATTATTTTTAATTTTTTTCAATTTTATCAGTGATAGAAATATTTTCTTTTTTCTCATACCATTCATAAAACTTGCCCCAGTTTCTAACAGCGTCATCTTTAGACTCTCCTTTTAACATATTTGAGAGTACATCCATTTCGGCGGCATCCAAGACTTTTTCTATAACTTCACTCAAGTTCGGGCCCCTCTCCTGACGCCAGTACTTAGCATACACTATCCTTGCCGCAGTTATAATATAAATCACCATATATTCTTCTGCTTGTGGAACTGTATTCTTAGTAAATGATAATAGCATCACTTCTGGTTCAAAGACAAAATCTCTAGTTAATATTTCCTTTATCATACAGTGTATCTTTTTCCAGAAAGTTTTGGCCACTTTACAGTTCCACCACATATGATAAAATGAACCAATATCTACTTTGCACTTCCAGCATACAGGTGACATTGCATGGTTAAATTTAGCTATCTGTACCGGGGTAAGATACCATCTGTGGAATAGTTTAAAAAAGTTTTCCCTATAATTAATTGGCTTTATCACTTTATAATTCTTTTTCCAGAAATTGGACCATTGTTCTAAACTAATATTACGTTGTAAATTCTGCGCCCATTTCACCATAGGATTTTTGACCACTTCGTCTTCTAATTTAATTTGCAACATATAATTATAAACTTTCTTAATTATTTTCTCCTCTTCTCTTAATAACAATTTATCAAAATCGAAATTTGCTTTTGTAAATCCTTTCGCCTTGTCTGAATTATATTTGGTTATTACTTGATTTCTGGTCCACCAATCCATGCTTATCCCTCTAGAGTCTAGATCTTCTTTTCCTCTTAAGTTATCTTTATCATCCAAAATATCCTGATACCTAATTATCTTTTTGAAGTTAAACAGTTGAGGCAGAATTGACGCCTCTTCAGGAGATATCCATCTTGGTGTCTTAACATAAATCAATCTTCTAATTTTTAACCAAACCTCGTAAATGGTTTTGCGGATCAAATGATTTTTAAAATATTTCTGCCCTTTTTGCACATACCATAGATTAGCATGCCAACCCGATTGTAAATCTGAACCTTCTAAGGCTAATATACGCGTATTCTCCAACCGGATCCATTCTTTTAACCAAAGTGTGACACACGCAACATAATATGTTTCCCAATCTGGGAGTCCTAATCCGCCCATATCTTTTTTGTCTTTTAAAGTTTTCCATTTTATCCGAGAACGGTTACCTTGCCAAATAAAGGCTCTTACTAGTTGGTCTATTTTAGTAAAGAAGGGTTTCCTTATCCCAAAACTAATCATTTGAAACAAGAACATGACTTTAGGAAGAACCATCATCTTAATTAGCGCTATCCTTCCCATAAAAGACAGTTTCATATTCGCCCATTTTTTTAAAGAAGAATCAATTTCCTTTAACAGAGGTACATAATTGTTATCGTATAAATTGCTACACTTATTGGAGAAAGTTATCCCCAAATATTTTATTTTTGTTTCGTTACTGAATCCGGTTAATCTTTCAAGCTCTCTCACCTCTTGTGGAGAGATATTTTTATTGAGCATCTTAGATTTTTGCTTATTTATTCTTAGACCCGCGACCTGACCATAGTCTTCTAATTCTTTTAAAATCTCCTCCACAGACTCTCTGTTATTCCGGTTTTGGCAGAGCGAGGCGGTCGCGTCTCGGAGGAGCTCCGAAGAGACGAGCCGAACTTGGCTTCACAGAGGGACGTTTTAGTCCGTACAGACCCCTGTTGGGGGGGCCAGTACACTGAGGGGGCTAGAGGAGGCGTCTGGAGGAGTTTCACCTCGAAGACGTTTCTCCCTTCCCTGTCTTGAAGTCAAGCGCGCCCAATGGCGACTTAGCTCCGACCTCCGGAAAGAGGAGGAGAAGCCGCGGCAAGGCGATTTGTTGCACTGAAAAGGCACTTCGAAAAGCTGAAGGCTCAGTTGCACACTTCTAAACCAAGACAGTGGAGAAGTTGCTGTTTGTTTGCGGTTCCTCGGACTTGGAAAGGAAAAAAAAAAAAAAGAGGAAGGCGGATACGTTTGTCCCCGCTACCTTTGGAGGTGAGAACGTAGGACCGACCATTCCCAGGAGCGGTAAGACGGACAGAACAAAGAGGCTTATTTAAACTTTCTTTTCACGGACGAACAAGTATTTTAGTGACAGTGTTGATGGTGAGCTACTATCGTGCCCGCTGGATGGGATTAAAGGGCTGACTGGATAAATTGCGGAGAGGAAAAGCGGAGGGTGACGCCCTGCTAATCAGCGGCAGTAGGGACTCTGACTTGATTTTACCTAAGAGGAGATCAAAGGAGACTAAAAGACTGTGTAATTGGAAGTGGTGGAAAGAAGAAGAAAGGTGGACTTTTGTTTGACTCACTTTGCTTGTGTGCTAATTATTGACTACCTTTAAGATATTTGTGAGTTAATTGGTAATTTGTTAAGTCGTACACCACTGCTAGTTAGTTATTGGTTACTAGTGGGAGATTTGAGGTTGGCTGAGATAAAATGTCGCAACAGGCTAAATTCAAAGCTTCTCCGGGTCAACCCAAAACGGTGGCAGATTCCATAGCTCAAGACTCTCTTAAAGAGATTCAACAGATTAAAGAGACTCAACAGACTTTTTTAGAGGCGTTGAAACAAGTTCAAACAGAACTAAGCAAGCAGATAGAAGCTCTAACAGGCAAATTTGAGACTTTAGAGGTGAACTATAGGGATACCAAGGAAGACATTAATGAGATAAAAATATTACAAAATCAATAGAAGAGAAGTTTAATAAAACAGAGGACAGAATAGAAGAATTAGAGATAAAACAGGAAGAATATGAGACTAAACTAGCTAAGCTAGAGATGGTTCAAGCAGACTATATTATTAGATTATTAAATATTCCAGAGGAAAAATTGGAGAATCTTTTGGAAATAATAGCTGAGGCGTTGACTGAAGTTATAAAAATAGAGAAGGAGGATATAATAAAAGAGATTGATTTTATACATAGAGTTGGTACCCAATACGCGAAAAAGAACGATCTACCAAGAGAGGTTCATATAAAGTTTGTACGTAGGTGTATGAAAGAATGTGTGTGGCGTGAGTTAAGAGACCAATCTCTCACGATTAAAGGTACAAAAATAAAAGTTATGAGAGAGATCCCGTGGACAATAAGGCATAAGAGGAGAAACTATACTAATTTAGTGGGTATGCTGCAAGATCGAGGGATAATTTACAGATGGATGATTCCGGAAGGGGTGTTGTTTACATACGGTGGTGTAAGATACAAGATTGACTCCCTAGAGAAGGCAGAGGATTTTATACTTAATCAAGCTAGAACGTGGGAGAAGAAAGTGGATAGAAGGATTTCTAAAGGAAACTGGAGCCCTGGAAGGCAATTAGACCCAGTTGAGGCTGTAGATTACCGTTCACAAGAAGAAAAGACTGAAACTGAAATTGAACAAGCGCAAGAGCGAGGGCAGAGAGAGACAAGAGCTCAAAAGAAAAAGAAGAATTTTTAAGGAAGATTAAGATATTGTTTAGATTCCTAAATGGCGAATAGTTTAAAGATTTTGTCTCAGAATGTAAATGGCCTGAATTCGCCTCAAAAAAGGAAACGTGTTTTTCAGCAATTAAAGAAATTAAATTTGGACATTATATGCTTGCAGGAGACTCATTTAAGAAAACGGGATGAGGCATACCTGTTTAATAAGAAGCTAGGTAATATGTTTGTGACATCAGAACTGGAGAAAAAAAAAAGGGGGTTGGTGACCTATGTTAATGAGCGATTGCAAGCCAAACTGATTTTTCAAACAGAGGATGCAAGGATGCAAGGCATAGAGATAATTATGGAAACAGTAAAATTTTTGTTAGTTAATATTTATGCACCTAATGTGAAACAGACCCAATTCTATAGAGATTTATATACAAAGATCAGTGCATACAATTATGATGAGATTTGTCTATTAGGAGATTTTAATGCGGTTACTTGTCCCATTCAAGATAGAAACTCTATAAATTATAAAAAAGGCAGGAAAAAATTAGGTAGTAATACACTACCTGATATTTTTTTCAGAATGGCAGATGAGTTTACCCTGGTAGATCCCTGGCGGGTCATATATCCAAACAAAAGTGATTTCACATTTTTTTCTGGGAGACATAATTCCTGGTCGCGCATTGACATGATCTGGGTGACAGCTGGATTAATTAAGATATTGGAAGATGCAGAAATATTACCGTGTACAATAGCGGACCATAATCCGATTATGATATCTATAAAAGATGTTAAGAAAAGACCAGGATGGAGGTTTAATACAAGGCTTTTAGATGATAAACAATTTGTGAAATTTATCAAGGAGGAGATGAAGGTATTCTTTCAGATTAATTCCCAGAGAGAGACTTCCCACAGATTACTGTGGGAGACTAGTAAAGCGTATATGAGAGGGTTAGCAATAAGTTTTAATAATTTCAAAAAACGAGAAGAGAATAAAACTTTAACAAATTTAACTGAATTGCTTAGGCAGAAAGAGAGTTGCTTAAAAGAGAAACCTTCGGTCCAACAAATTAAAGCTGAAATGAAGTTAGTGCAACATAAGATACATTTAATATTCTTGGATGAGATGAAAAAGAAGATTCAATATACCAGATCTCAATTTTTTGAAAATGCAAATAAGCCAGGTAAATGGCTGTCATACAAGATAAGAAAAGAGAAAGAAAAGAAAATAATAAGGGTCTTGAAAGATAAAGATGGTAGTCAGAAAGCAGCAACAGAAGAAAAGAAAAAAATAATATGGGATTTTTACTCTCAATTATATAGTAAAGATGAGGTAAATTCCGATAAGATAGAAGCTTATTTTAAAGAGAAAAAAATGATACAGAACTTAACGGAAGAACAAAGGACTAGTCTTGCAAGTCCAATTACAATTGATGAAATTGAAGAAGTATGGGCTAGATTAAAAAAGAACAAAGCAGCAGGACCGGACGGGCTGCCAGCCGAATATTACATATGCTTTAAAGAAGATATTATAATCCAATACAAAAACCTGATTGAGGAGATTTGGGAAACTCAGCTAATTCCAGAGTCTTGGAAAAGGGCAAATGTATCACTTATTCCCAAAACATCAAAAGATCTAGAGGATATTAAGAACTACCGCCCGATTTCTCTATTAAACATAGACTACAAGATTTATACCTCTATTTTAGCGAATAGACTTAAAAAAATTCTGGTAAATACAATTCATTCTGACCAGGCCGGATTCCTCCCGAAAAGATATATGCGAACAAACATCAGGATTATATCTAATATATTAGAATATTACGACTTACATAGAGAAAAACAAATGATTCTTTTGTTTATCGATGCCGAGAAGGCTTTCGATAATGTTAATTGGGATTTTATGATTAGAGCATTAGGGGAGATGAGCTTTGGCGAGATTTTTATCAAGAACATACAAGCTTTGTATACAGAACAAGTTGCTAGATTTATTATTAATGGAGATTTAACAGAAGAGGTAAAGATACATAAAGGTACAAGACAAGGATGCCCACTCTCTCCGCTGCTCTTTATTTTATTATTGGAAATCCTAAATAACCTAATCAGGGCTAATAGCAAAATTAAAGGATTAGAAATTAAGAAAGAGTCGTATAAGATTTTAGCATATGCCGATGATTTGGTACTGATATCTCATAATATCCACCACTGTTTTGATATTATCTCTAATTTGCCTCCTGGGAAGAAATCCTGCTTGCTCTTCTTATTAACATTGTTCAAATGCTGTTTAAGACATTCTGCTAAAATTCTAGCTTATATTTTATAGTCATTATTAAGTAGTGAAATTGGTCTATAATTTATAACATTCATGGTGTCTCTGTCTTCTTTCGGTATCAACGAAATTACTGCTTCTTTCCATGTGTTAGGTATTTTCCCATCTGTTCTTATCATATTCATCAATTTCTGAAGTTTTGGTGATAGCGCCTCCACAAGCTCTTTATAAAATTTTGCCGTAAAACCATCTGGACCGGGTGCTTTCCCTAATTTCATTGAATTAATTGCCACCTCTACTTCTCCTCTTTCAATTGGTTGATTTAATACCTTCTCCATATTTTCTGTTAAGGGGTTTACTTTAATTTTCTGTAAATATACTTCAATTTTTCCTTTGTCCACCTTTTGGCCTTTAAACAACTTGGCGTAATATTTGTAGAATTCTCTTTTAATTCCTTCCTGGTCAACAATATCCTTACCTCCCAATACTATTTTATTAATAATTTTATTCTCCCTTTTTTTCTTCATTTGCCAGGCCAAATATTTTCCAGGTTTATTTGCTCCTTCAAAAGATTTCTGTTGAAGTCTTTTTAAATTCCATTCCACTTCTTTGTTTAACAAATGTCTCAATTGACTTTGTAATATTATAATCTCCCTTATAAATTTCTTTTTCCCAGGTCTCTTTTTAAACTCTTTCTCCTTTTTTATAATCTCTTTCTGAATATCCACCATTAGCTTGTCTGTGGCTTTTATCTTTATTGTTCAATGTAATTTAAATACCCCTCATTACCGCTTTATATGCATTTCACACAGTTTGAAATTGAATGTCCTCTTTTTCATTTATTTGAAAGAAAGACTTGGTCTCCTTTTCAAGAGACATCACTACTTCCTTTTTCTGTAGCAAATCTTCATTTATCCGCCATCTTAGAGTCTTTTTCACGGGTTTTGTAGACCACGTTAATGGATTGTGATCTGCTCCTACTTTAGGAAGAATCTCTATTTTTTCATTATAAGTCCAAGATTTTTTGTACTCCATAACATGTCAATTCTTGAGAAAGAATTATGCCTTGCTGAAAAGAAAGTATAATCACTTCTTTAGGGTTAAATTCTCTCCATATATCTTTCAGACTTTCTAGTTTTACTAACTCAAAAAATGACTTTGGTAATTTTCCTTCATTATTTTTTCTTTCCAGATCTGTCCAGAATGTTTTTAATTGTTCCATTAAAGTCCTCCATTAGCATAATTTGCTCATATGTCACTTGGTCTAGTTGTTGCATAATGCTTTAGAGAAAGTGTCTTTTGCTCCATTTGGGGCATACAATCCCAATAACAAAGTTCTTTTATAGTTCAACGTCACTTCCACCGCAATATATCTGCCATCATCATCCTTAAAGATCAATTTTGCATCCAATTCTTGTTTAACATAGAAAACAACTCCCCTTTTTTTCTCCTTAACCAATGAACAGAATTCCACATCCAGTTGTTTATTCCATAAAAATTTATAATCTATTTTTTTAATGTGTACTTTTTGTAGGCAAATTATATTGCATTTTTGTTTCCCAATCCCATGAAATTTTTATGGTGAGTTGTCCATTTACATTCCAAGATATTAATTTGTAATCCATCATGATTTTCTATTTTTAGTCTGTACCCCCAAACTCCTTATGTTCATCCAAAAACTTCGTCATTTCTTGGGTGCTTGTAATTGTAAATCTGTTTCCTTTATGTTCAAAACTTAAACTCTCAGGAAGTATCCATCTGTATCTCATTTCATTTTCTCTCAGCTTTTCAGTCAGTATTTTGTATAATCTCCTGTCATTTATAACTTTTCTTGGCAATTCTTTCATGATTCTTACACTACTGCCATCCACCTCCAATGCATTTTCAAATTGTTTACTTAGAATCTTTCCCACCATATCTCTTGTCACAAATCTTACAACCACATGTCTTGGTAGTTTGTTTTTCCTGGCATACTCTGAATTAACCCTGTAAATATAGTCATAAAAATAACTAGGGCCATCCCCCAAAAACTCAGCAATGATTTTTATTATGTATGTCCTTAGATCAGTCTCAATAGATTCAGGCACCCCTCTCAAATGAATCTGATTTTTCATTAGTTTACAGTCTTGTAGCACTGCTTTCTCCTGCAATTTTTTTATAGTGGAATCCACTATGTCAATTCTTGGATCTTGGTCTTTTACCTTTTCTTCAACCTCCTGCACTTTCTTTAACACTGCTTTAAAAATTCTTTTTTAATCACCTCTGCACTGGATTCAATGTCTTTTTTTTAATTCTTTCTTACTCTCTGTTATTGAATCCTTTATTACTTTTACCAATCTTTCCTCCATGGCCTCTATTGCCTCCTGCCATTTTGACATTTTTGCTTCTTCAAGTGTCCTAGCCCTCGTACGAAACTGCTTTGCTCCTAATTTATTCACAGACATCACTGTCTGCTCATTGCTGGAATAGGCTCAGAAGTTGACCTCATCAAATTAATTTTCAATATCACAGGCATAGATTAAGTCATGCCCTTTTAGATGAGCCTAAAATCGCCATTCTCAGAGGCTCCTAAGTCGAGATATTAATTTTTAAAAGTTTTATTTTCTTCAAAATGCCATCCGTGGCTTTTCTTTTCCCTTTTAAAAAATGTTTCCTTTTTCTCCTGGAGTGTTCCAAAATTGAATCAAAACATATAGTCCAATAGATTTCACCTTATAATGATGGTATCTGCCAGCTTCACTATTTTTTAAAGTCCCGTTTACTTTTTTTAAATTTTTAAACTTATGACCTTCTTTTAATGGCTGCCAGTACTTCTCTGTGATTTATAGTCCCAAAGAGGGTTAGGAGGCTTGCAGTTTTACCTTCTTTTAATGGCCACTTTCTTCCTTTCTTGCCACGAAGTCTCATTTTTGATGGTTGAGAAATCTCGCATTAGTTCTATAATGTCATTTCCTGTTACATCCCACAAGTCAGCAGATCTGTTTTCGGAGGGGGTTGTCGAGCCTGACCGCAGGTATTCAAAACAACAGTTGTTTTCCTTCTTTTAACCTTATTTCTCCAAGTTCATTAGTCCCAAATTTACCCCCTCCTTTATCTTCCTTACTTTAACATAACATAGTTGGATCCAGACCTTTATCTTTATTTCAAATAAGTATTATTTTAGTCCCGGAGTGATAGATAAAGATCTTTTACCTTTAGAATTGCGATCCTTTTAAACACCGTTCTCTTCAAAAGTAGACGTTATTCAGTTCCAAAGAAGCTTTGAATCCTGATGAATTTAAGTCAATTTAATGACCTCAGAAGTCCTCTGTAGACGTTGGAATGCAATCCTTCTCCAGGGACCCTTCAAAGCCAAAAAGGAACCCCACTGGAGTTCCTCGTCAGCCAAAGTAAATCCCCTCAGAATTTATCATGCATGTCTTGGGCTTCTCCCTGCCTGGGAGAAGAAGGCAGCAGGCGTTAGGATAGCCTTCTCTGCCCAGAACAGAAACCTTTCAGAAGTGGTGTAGTAAAAGGGATATTAAAGAGTTAACTAGAACCTGAGTACGGCTAGAGGAAAACTCCATGCTCTAGACCTCTCTCCCTGTAAGTTGGTTGAAATACAGCAGATAGTTACATTCTGCAACTCCAGTGAGTAAAACTATCTATACCATTGCCCCAGAGAGATCACAAACGTGTGGGCATGCAAGCTGATTATTTTGGCTGCTGTGTGTGTGTGAGAGAGAGTTCACTTTCATTTTAGTGGAAGTGCAGTTGCTGTGGAACCATCTGAATGCAAAAAAAAGGAAGACAAAATGAAGACTATATTCAGGGGGACTATACTGCTATATTTCTATTTATTTTTAGAGAATGGGAGACTCTCCCAGCTTTACTCCCAAAGTCCCCAGATATTTCCTGAGTTGGACCTGCAACCCTACCTCCCCCCCCCACACACACACACATTTTATTTTTAGATGTCACATTTTCCTGCAAATCTTGTGTGTGGGGGGGGTCAGGTTTGTAAAAAAAGCTGTCTCAGATTCAGTCTTTGAATTTAAAAAAAAAAAAGGTAAAGGTAGTCCCCTGTGCAAGCACCAGTCATTTCTGACATTGGGTTGACATTGCATCATTTTTATGGCAGACTTTTTAGTGGTTTGCCATTGCCTTCCTCAGTCATCTACACTTTACCCCCAGCAAGCTGGGTACTCATTTTACCAACCTCAGAAGGATGGAAGGCTGAGTCAACCTTGAGCCAGCTACTGAACCCAGCTTCTGCCGGGATCGAACTCAGGTCATGATGAGCAGAGCTTGGACTGCAATACTGCAGCTTACCACTCTGCACCACAGAGCTCTGTCTTCTTTGGATTTAAGTATTCTCAAATCTGGCCAATTTCATTTTTCATATATAGAGAAGAGTAGGTCCACAATACTCACAAGACTCACAAGACAAGAGTAGGCTCGCAGTACAAAAATCCCTCCACTTTCTCACTTGTCTACACCCAGTGTGATTCCCAGATGTGCACTTCTGCCATTGGCAGGCTCAGTGAGATTCCCGGGCTGCAGAGGCAGCAACAATATGCCCAGCATGGCTCCCAGGATGTGCCACCACCAGCAGCATGCCCAGCATGGTTCCTTGGCTGGGCTGCCACTGGATCCAGCATGGCTCCCTGTGACTGCCAGAGGTGTATTCTCTACATTTGCACAGATTATGCTACTTTACTTGGGGGGGGGGGGATTTAACCCCTCCCCCCAGTGTTTTTCTTTTTCTGCAAACCTACCTAGGAAGTCCCCCAAGTTTGCTGAAAAATCTGTTTAGCATCTATATGGCCCCAATCCATGGATTTAGCTATCTGCAGATGGGGGGAGGCCACCCATCACTAATAGTATATAGATGTCTGGGTCTAAAGATAAGGAATGATGAATAGCTTCAAGCAAGTTTAATATGGAAAAGCAATTAAATCTTGTACAGCATTAGCCTTCTTCTAAGATTAAATAAGGTCATGGGATTCTAGGGCAAGTCCTCAAAATAAAAGGCAATGTAAATGAATTATAAAATGTATAATCTTTCTGATGATATCAAAACTCACTTTTTTCTGTTTTCATATCTACTACAGATACAAATCAAAGGCGTAACCCTGTTTGAATCAACACTTTTATTTACTATTTATTTACTATTTTATTTACTATTTACTGTTTGCAATTTTTACTTGGAAGCAAAAGGTGATTGCAACATTGCCCCCCCCCCCCCAAGGATGGAAAAACTAGTCAGACACAAAGTGTTGGAATAAAACTGGGCCACTTTATTAAATAACTTCGTAAACAGCAAGGGTACCCCACCAGCGGCCTGGCCAGGGCTAGGGGTCACCGCGACCACTCCCCTGCCATAACGGGCGAGAGACCCAGCCCCCCAGCCAGAGCTGAGTGACTCAGCTCCCTCCAGGCAGGCCCAGCAGGGAGGCCCACACCAGAGGGCCCAAACCCAGACGCACGTCTTGCCAGAAAGCATCCTCTAGCCGAGTCTCCCGGCAGTCTGCATTCTCCACCCGAGTCTTCAAACCCCAAGGTTGATCATGCCAGACCCCAAATTCCCCAAAAGGGGGATGCTTCACAGTCCTCCCCTGGCCGCATAGTGCACTAAACCCCAAAAACCTCCACTACTAAGGCCAAGTCTCTACTTAGGGCTTAGCGCCCACTGGGAGGCCCAAAGCCACCCGCAACCCTTGCTGCAAATCTCTGAGGAAAAGCACATTACCCTTTTCCAAGAGATAAACCCCATCCGCTCTGTAGAGGTCAAGACATTTCACCAAAATATCCGGCTGGGGCAAATAGTGGCCCAACCCCTCCTCGAGCATCTTTTTAAGCTCCTTGTTAGCCTTGTACCTGGCCCTTTCTATCGCTGCGGGGTCCAAAGCACGATGCCACACCAGGCGGAGCAGCATGGCTGACCACACTATGGTGGTCCCTGGCCATCGCTCCCGAATGTGCATGAAATCATCCCGGGCCTGCCAAACTAAGGCCTTGCCCTTCAGCAACCCCAGATCGTTACCTCCCGGGTGAAATATTAAGACCTGAGGAGGAGGACTCTCTCTATCCCGAAACAGCAAAGGCAGCAAGCCCGACCACTGGAGGCCACGGCGCCCCTGCCATTCAATAACAACATCCTGGTTGAGTCCCAGCTGAGAGCCGACCGCAGTTCTCCGTGCTTGCAGAGCGGCCCAAAACACGTGGCTATGGCCACAGATGAGAACTCGGCTCCGGCTCCTCTGGCCAGGAACAACAGCATCTAAAAAGAAAAAACAGTTAAACACCAACAGAACAAAACATACCCACAACCCAATTCATTCATGGCCTAATAAAAGGCCGCACGTAGGCCTTATAGGCCGATGAACGGCAACAACCCAGCCTCTGGATAGAGGTGGAAGGATACCCCACTGCCCCAGCAGTCAAGACTGCCCCAATTCTAAAAAAATGGGTCCCAAACCGCACCCCGGACAGCCCCAACTCACCCAAAGCCCAGAACATCACCACCCAAAATTGGTGTTTCGTCAGTGGGTTACCATCCAAGTGAATAAACAACACCCTGTCCTGGCTACCCCGGACTGCCAAATAAGCAGCCAAAGCTGCAACTGGACACAGGTCAGGCTCAGAGCAACTACCAAGCTCAAGCACCATACCCCGCTGCAGCTGATCCGTCTTAGAACAATGGACAGTAACTAGCGCCTTACCTTCAGACAGCTGTAAATTCCCCAACCGCAGAGCCCTACCAGAAAAATCGTTTCTAGGCTGAGCCACCATTTCACTTACCCTAAGGGCCCCGAAAAAGGCTACCAAGGACGCAGTGTGAAACAAATATGCCTCAAACAACGAAGCACATATCCCATCCCATACCCTCTTCAAACCACGCAGAATCAACGGAGACACCGGATTCCGCGTATCAAGCCTAGGACCGGCATCCCTGGACCACCCCTCCAGCATCTTTCAAATACGAAAGTCTGCTGTATCCTCCCTATAACCTAGCGCCTTACTGGCAAAGGCCAATGCAGACAGGCGCCCCCTAATTGATCGCACAGCCAACCCCTTACCTCGCAGGGACACACAGTAATGGAGCAATTCCTCCACCGAGAGGGGCCAAACTTTGTGATACCCTACCTCAGTCCTAAAGTCTTCAAACTGCCGCACAGCCTGTTCGTAAGACTTCTGGGTGCTAGGTGCAATGGCTAGACCTATCGCTCTGCAGGTTCAGCTCTCCAATCTACCATAGCTCCTGGGGCATTGCCACCAGCTCTCTGTCGGCCTCTGGGGCCAGCTGACGAAATCTCTCCATCTGTTTATGAGATAGAGCGTCAGCCACCCCATTATTTACCCCAGGAACATGTTTGGCTAAAAACAGAATATTAAGCCGCAAACAACGCAGAGTGAAGGCCCTCACCAATCTCATGACCCACCCAGATTTGGATGAGAGGGAATTAATGACGTGGACCACTGCCATATTATCACACCAAAAATGAACAGTGTGATTGGCCATATCCTTCCCCACAGCCAAACTGCAACTAAATGGGAAAGAACTCGAGAAACGTGAGATCCCGGTTCACACCTGCCCTTGCCCATGAATTAGGCCAGCTATCCGCACACCAATGTCTGCGGAAATAAACACCAAAACCCAAGGAACCAGCAGCATCAGACATGACTTGGAGCTCAGCCTCGAGCCTCAAGTCCTCTCTCCAAAAGGAGACTCCATTAAAAGACTCCAAAAATTCCTGCCAAACCCTCAAATCAACCCTCATGCTGCAGGTAACCCTAGTTCTATGCTGAGGCAGGCACAGCCCTGCCATAGCATCACACAGTCTCCTGAGAAAAGCTCTTCTAGGAGCAACAACTTTGCAGGCAAAGTTGAGGTGCCCCACAAGCTGCTGCAATTCCAACAGAATAACCTTCTTCAGAAGAAGAAAGGTACAAATCCTAGCCCTCAACTCTGCTATCTTCTGAAGCGGCACCCTAGACAACTGTGCTATAGTATCAATCTCTGTTCCCAAAAAGGTCAACCTCTGGATCGGACTTTCTGTCTTCTCAGGAGCTAAAGGAACCCCAAGCTCAGCTGCCAGCTCAGCGAAACCAGCCAGCAGCTGCCCACAATGCCCTGTCCCCCAGGAACCCACAAACAGAAAGTCATCCAAGTAAAGCAGACCCACTTTCTCCCGCACAGCCCATTCCAAAAATGTGCTGAAACGCTTGAAAGCAGAACATGACATAGAGCAGCCCATTGGCAATGCTCTATCCATGTAAAATTGGCCCTCAAAAGAAAACCCCAAGAGCTCAAAGTCATCGGGATGTGAACAGGCAAAAGGCGAAACGCAGACTTAATATTGCATTTTGCCAACTCTGCCCCCACCCCACAACTCCTAACCACAGCAATAGCCTGGTCGAAACTGGTGTACTTGACAGAGCATAAGTGCTCTGGAATCCCGTCATTCACAGACCCACCCCTAGGAAAAGACAAATGGTGAATCAAACAAAATTCACCAGGCGTCTTTTTAGGCACCACCCCCAAAGGCGATGCTCTAAGAGTACTCACCGGAGAACGTGAAAAAGGACCCAAAATCCTTCCTTCAACCAGCTCCTTTGCAATTTTATCCCTAACTACCTGTTCCAAACCTTGAACAGACTTAAGGTTACCTGACATAAACAGCAGTCTAGGCCCCTGAAAAGGAATCCTGAAACCAAACTTAAAACCTTCCAACAAATACAAACTATCAACCCTTTTAGGGTACCTTGCCAGCCACTGCTCAAGAGGTCCCACCCTTATTGGGCTGGGCCCCTTTTCTAGCTGGAAAAGTTCCTCCGCCCCCCCCCCCCAGCTTCTTCGGGTTCTTACGTCCCCGTGCTCTGGAGCAGTTGTCAAATGAGTGTGGACCATTACACAAGAGGCACTCATGGTTAAAATGGCATGCCTTTCTGTTGCACATCCCCAAGGATCCAAACTCCCAACAGAGCATGCGGGGTTGAACCGCCTGCCCCGCAGCGCCGCGGGGAGAGCCTGACGAAGCGGAAACCGACGAGGAAGACCTATTTACCAAATGACCGCTATCTGAGCAGTCGCCCAAATTAGGCCTAGCAGGGGACATAACCTGCAGCCAAAGCTGTTGGTGGATCCAGTCCCATGGAAGAGACAGATATAGGGCAGCCCTCATCCGGAACTCTTTGTCATACTCTAGCCACGCAGGGTCACTAAAAGCCGTGTATCCTTTATATATTATATACAGATACTGAAAAAGGGCTGCAGCCCGCCAAGGCTGGGCCCGAGCAATCACCCCCGCATAAATGCAGAAACCTGGAAGCCAATTGGCCCAGGTTCTGTCCACCTTCTGCTTTTTCAACTTTTCATTCTTTTTTTCGTCTAACTCCTCCTTATCTTTTTTTCTCCAACTCCCTGAAGAGTAAGGAGAAAATATCCACATACTCCCCTTTTAATATTTTTTCATGGGTAGCTGGGAGAAGGTGGTCACCTAATGGTAAGGCGACATCCCCAAAGGGCAAAGAGGCAAAAGGCACCATCCCGTAAGGGGAAGGTGCCCCCATACAGGGACCCGCCAAACCCAGGTGCCCAACGCCCACACAAGCCCCGCAAGGCCCACCTTGACCACTAAACCCAGGCCAACTAACTGGGGACCCCGACCCAGAAGGAGTAGGCCCACCGGAACTGGATGAGGGAAACCCTTGACCAGCCATGAAAGCAGGGCCCCAAGGCCATGCTTGTCCACCTCCCACAGGTAAATTGCATCCCAACTTACCCGACCATCCAGATAGAACCACCGCCATCCTCAGTCCAAACGCTGCAGCAGCCACTGCAGCCCCCACGTCGGCCCCACTGGAACCAGCCTCTTTATCACCCGCGGCACCACCAGACCTGCCCTCAAGGATAGAAAGTCTGGTTAAAATGTTAGCCTGGCGACCCCTTCTAGACACCCCTTCACCAACCAAACCGCCAGGACACGGCAGGCCAGACGCTTGCTCAAGCGCCCGCAACCTGGTCAAAATATTTGCCTCCACCACCCCATCACCCTCCTCATCTGACAAGGATGCAGGAGGTGGGGGTCTTTTAGGCAGCACCCTGGGTGCCTTGGGCTCCGGTTTTTTTCCCTTGGACTTACCTGTCCCTTTTCCCCCTGCCATAGCTTAACAATGACCCTTCAAGCACTAAATGATCAAAAATGGCCGACACCACTCCCAGTGCAGGAAGAGCCACAAAACGGCCAACAGCCCTGTCACCGGCAAGAATCTAACCCACTCACCCCAACCCAGCAGGGCCACCAAACAAAAAAAACCCAAAGGCCCCTGTACCTCTCCCCCCAGCAAGCTGGGCGCTCCTTCACCCTGATACAGGAGGATGGAAGGCTGAAACAACTTAGGGCGGGCTAATTAAAACCCCAGCATACACCGGGATCAAAACTCAGGTCGTGAGCAAAGCCAGGGACTACAGTACCACAGCTTCACCACATTGCACTAAATAACCCAGCAGGCTCCAAGCAAGGATTCCCACTCCGCCGTTCCACTCAACACCCACCCACCTTGGAAGTGTCGACAAGCCTCAGACCACCCCGAAGACAACCCTTCCAACACCCCAACCACTCCGCGGCAATAACTGCGCAGCTGCTCCATCCAAAGGAGCCTTCCCAGGAAGCATCACCAGGGCCCTCGGCCACCCCCGAGCACCCAGAGCTTGAGCCTGGCAGGCCCTCTCGAACACCCCCCACCACTCAGCCACAGCTCAGAAAGCACACCACCGCCGCGATGTCCCCCGACGCGTCCTCAACCACCGCCGCAACAACCACAGCGCTACAACGTCTTCCAAAGAGCCCTCAGCAGAGAAGCCCCAAGAACGCCGTCCCGATCGATGTCTACCCAACGCAGATTAAGGAGAGCACTGGTCTGACCGTTAGTCAGCCAAACCACGCCTCCTAGTCTGCGTACCCAAACGGGCACCCCCTGACTCTTCCTACCCAGGGAAGCAAACCGTGCTTTCTGCAGCCTAGCAGCTAGGCTGCAGGCTGCAAGCACATGATTAGAAAAAAAGAACTTAGTGCCTCTGAGATTGTCATGATCCCTAACCCTTACAAAGACTTTTTTTGGATGACCTGGGCCCCATAACTCTTTCTGAAGATTAAGGCTGCATCATTCAATTGAACAAATACAAATTGTTGGCCTGTATTATATACCCACAAGTTGTAACATTTGTAGCAACTCTACAATAAAGAAAATTCTGCAAGGTTGACCCCGATTCAGTTTCAAATTGGAACAGACTGAACAAAATATGATCTCTCATATGCCATGCCAATTGCTGCAGTGTGTTGGATTTATTTATTCAGTCTTATGTTTGACATCAGGGGGTGATGTATATTATTTCAGACAAAGGGCATCCTTTTAAATGCTTCTGTGGGTTAAATGCTTCAGGCTGATTGCAATGCTGAACTCAGCGAATGACCTACAGACACTATAAATATGTGGCATTTTTAAGAAAGTTTGACTAATTGCATTCATTTGCTAATTGGATTCCAGAAAAACTATGAAGTAAATTGGATGGCTTTGGTGTTTTGTTTTGTTTTAAATTACCTATGCACACTTGCAAAATTGAGTGGTTTTACTTGCCTGGTTTTTTATGTCGGTCAAGTAATTGATTGCTAATTGCTGCTGTTTCTTCATTACCCACCATCATTACTGTAAAGGGCAAGCTACAGTTTGTGTACTGGGTCTGGTGACTTGGGCAAAAGTCAAACCTGCAAAGAAATGATCTAAGCTGGATCCTCATTATATGCTAGTAAGTGCATCTCCATAGATATCTGCACCATCATTCTGATTTATACTAGCCAAGAATCTAACCCAGAATAAAACTCGTGATCTGTCTTGCTGTTTAATAGCATTATTTACTAATCTGAGGAAAATGAACTTTCCCTCTGACAGACAGTACAGCCATCATCTCTGAATAAACAGGTTTCTGCACTTAGCAGTCCACCAATTATAGCTATGCCAAGTGTTTTATCAGTAACAGTCCTACCGAGACAATTTATGTTCAGCCAGGAAACACCCATTTGGAATTCTGAGGCAATCTGACTCTTTGATAAGTTGCATTTGGGTCTTCAGACACTTCACATTATAAACAAAAAGAATGAGTTATATATAGTAAATGGGGACTTTGGCAGAGCTGTTGGATCAGAAATACATCCTCCATCTTGCAAAAATAATTGTAGCAGCCTGCAGCAGTAGAAAATAGTAAGAATCCTGTAGCACCTTAAAGACTAACAAAATTTGTGGTAGGGTATAAGCTTTTGTGTGCAAGCACATGTCTTCAGATACACTGAAACAGAATTTCCTTAACCATTACATAGAGGTAGAGAGGGAGCAGGGCTAGTTAAAGTAAAGATGTGTAAATAACTGGGCAATTATAGCTGAGACTGGATTAAGATGGTTGGTAAATTATTTTACAAAGGAATTTCAAAAAGAGATTAGAAAGAGACACTGCTGAATTGCAACTGATAACAACTGATAACAAAGCTCAAGACAATGCATCCACCTTCAGACCTGTAGGGAATTCTGTTTGAAATTCTATTTCTTTATCTCAAACAGTCTGATGGATCATTGGATCAAATAATAATGAGCGGCATTCTATTAAAAGGGGTGTTGAAAGACCTGAGCCAGATTGAGGTGACAAGAGAGAAGGTCCTACAACTGATGGACGAAATAAACACTAATAAGTCACCAGGTCCGGATGGCATACATCCAAGAGTTCTGAAAGAATTCAAAGTTGAACTTGTGGATCTCCTGACAAATATATGTAATCTTTCATTGACATCTGCCTCTGTTCCTGAGGACTGGAAGGTAGCAAATGTCACCCCCATCTTTAAAAAGGGTTCCAGAGGAGATCCGGGTAACTACAGGCCAGTCAGTCTGACCTCAATACCGGGAAAGTTGGTAGAAACCATTATCAAGGACAGAATGAGTAGGCACATTGATGAACACAAGTTATTGAGGAAGACTCAGCATGGGTTCTGTAAGGGAAGATCTTGCCTCACTAACCTGTTACATTTCTTTGAGGGGGTGAACAAACATGTGGTCAAAGGAGACCTGATAGATATTGTTTACCTTGACTTCCAGAAAGCTTTTGATAAAGTTCCTCATCAAAGGCTCCTTAGTAAGCTCGAGAGTCATGGAGTAAAAGGACAGGTCCTCTTGTGGATCAAAATCTGGCTAACTAATAGGAAGCAGAGAGTGAGTATAAATGGGCAGTCTTCGCAGTGGAGGACAGTAAGCAGTGGAGTGCCGCAGGGCTCAGTACTGGGTCCCATGCTCTTTAACTTGTTCATAAATGATTTGGAGTTGAGAGTAAGCAGTGAAGTGGCCAAATTTGCATATGACACTAAATTGTTCAGGGTGGTAAGAACCAGAGAGGATTGTGAGGAACTCCAAAGGGATCTGTTAAGGCTGGGTAAGTAGGCGTCAACGTGGCAGATGAGGTTCAATGTGGCCAAGTGCCCCAAATGCACATTGGGGCTAAGAATCCCAGCTGCAAATACAAGTTGATGGGATGTGAACTGGCAGAGACTGACCAAGAGAGATCTTGGGGTCGTGGTAGATAACTCACTGAAAATGTCAAGACAGTGTGCGATTGTAATAAAAAAGGCCAATGCCATGCTGGGAATTATTAGGAAGGGAATTGAAAACAAATCAGCCAGTATCATAATGCCCCTGTATAAATCGATGGTGCGGTCTCATTTGGAGTACTGTGTGCAGTTCTGGTCGCCGCACCTCAAAAAGGATATTATAGCACTGGAAAAGTGCAGAAAAGGGCAAGTAGAATGATTACAGATTTGGAACACTTACCCTATGAAGAAAGGTTAAAATGCTTGGGGCTCTTTAGCTCGGAGAAACATCGACTGTGGGGTGACATGATACAGGTTTACAAAATTATGCATGGGATGGAGAAGGTAGAGAAAGAAATACTTTTCTCCCTTTCTCACAATACAAGAACTCGTGGGCATTCAATGAAATTGCTGAGCAGTCGGGTTAGAATGGATAAAAGGAGGTAATTCTTCACCCAAAGGGTGATTAACATCCAAAGGGTGATTAACACCCAAAGGGTGATTAACACTTCCACAGGAGGTCGCGGCGGCTACAAGCATAGCCAGCTTCAAGAGGGGGTTAGAGCAGAGATCCATCAGTGGCTATTAGCCACAGTGTGTGTGTGTGTATTAGCCACTGTGTAATACAGAGTGTTGGACTGGATGGGCCATTGGCTTGATCCAACATGGCTTCTCTTATGTTCTTATGTTGTGGGTGTGGGTGTGGATGAATGTGAATGTAAATGGATGCTAGATAGAATTAATGCATGGTAGATATGAATGTGGGATGTAAGAGAGAAGCTGATTAAAGTGGAGTTAATGGAGTAATGAACTGGAGTGAAGTGAGGAAAGTGTGTTGTATGAAAGTCTGAGGGTGGATGTGTGCAAGTGTGGGGTAGCAAGAAATTATAGTGGATTTAATAGATTGAAAGTTGGGGAAACAAAAGAGTGTGGAGTGACAAAAATAATAGATGAATAAGGTGTTCAGTGATTCATAAACACAAGAGAACTGTCTAGAATAACAAACTGGTTGGATTGAATATACAAAATAGACAATAGCATAATATCAGAGGTAAATTGATCTGTAAAGTAATTAAATCTGCTGTATATAAAAAAGGGGGGGTAGTATAGTAAACAAACTAATCAGGAAAAAAGACAGTAAAGTGTCAGAATGATTGGATGGTGTTACTATATTAGATTGATTTATTTTGTGATTAGTTGTAATATTAATTAATTGAATATCTAATTGATTGGTAAACTGGTTTAGGAGGGAAGAGGTGGAAGTCTTTCAATATATAAGGGATTGGTGGAGTAACGTAAAGAAATAGAGTGCCGGCACATTAAGAATATAGAGGGTGGATATATTAAGGATGACCCAACAGATAAGGTCAAAATTTTCCCCGGGGCAACCTAAAACAGTAGGGATGGCATAGTCTCAAGACTCACTTAAGGAATTATAAGCAAGCTTTGAGTCCACCCTTATGGGGGCATTAAATCAAATGCAAAAAAGTTTACATGAACAGGTTGGAGAAGTGGCGACCAAATTAGAGGGAGTAGATAGCCGACTGTAAGACACCAAAAAGGACATGACAGACTTGATTAAAACCACGAAATCGATTGAAGCTAAACTAATGCTAACAGACCAACGTATTGGAAAAATAGAGTCCCAACAACAGGAATTAGAGATCAGGACTGCCAAACTAGAGATGGATAAGGGGGATTACATTTTAAGATTTTTAAATATTCCTGAAGGGGAAAATGAAGATTTAGTAGACTTAATGGGGGAAGCCCTGGCCCCAATATTAGGTATGGAAAAGAGAAAGGTAGAGAAGGAAATTGACTATGTCTATAGGATAAATTCTCTATATGCAAAAAAGAATGCTCTTCCCCGAGAAGTTCACCTCAAATTCATGCGAAAAAGAATTAAAGAAGACGTATGGAGAGAAACAACAGACCAACCCATTAGTACTTCGCGGCCAAGATTGCGTCTGCAAATTCGCGCCCAGCACAATTGTTTAAAATAATTGGACAGCTAACCACACTGCCCCAAGGCAGACCAAACGTTAGAGAATTGGAAATAGGCTGTGAGGCTTTTGCGAAATTTTTTGCAGACAAAATCACGTCGCTCCGCCAGGACCTGCCCATCACCTTGGATACAGTATGTGAGCCCGAGGCCCCGTGCCTGTCTTCTGATTTAATCCTGAATCACTTCAACCCGCTCAGCCTGGAGGAAGTTGACGGAATTCTCTCCTCTGCACGCCCTACAACTTGTGATTTGGACCCATGCCCCTCCTGGCTAATTAAATCCTGCCTGAGGGAGCTTGAATGTCCTTTACGGGACATCATAAATAGATCCCTCTTGGAGGGGCGCTTTCCATCATCTCTAAAAGAGGCTTTGGTCCGTCCCCTCTTGAAAAAAAGTACAGCGGATCCGGCCGAATTGGCAAACTACCGACCGGTCTCTAATTTACCGTTTTTAGGTAAAATTATAGAGAGGGCAGTGGCGTCACAGTTGCAGAGCTTTCTGGATGACGCTTTCATCCTAGACCCTTGCCAGTCCGGCTTTCGCCCGGGTTACGGGACGGAGACAGTACTGGTTGCCCTGGTAGATGATCTCCAACGGCACCTGGATCGGGGCGGTGTGGCGGTGCTGATGTTGTTGGACCTGTCGGCTGCGTTCGACACGGTTGACCATCGGCTACTGACCCGCCGCCTCGCTGATGTAGGGGTGAGGGGGTCTGCCTTACAATGGCTTGCCTCCTTCCTCGAGGATCGGGGACAAAGGGTGGCAATTGGGGGCGAGCTGTCCCAGAGGCGCACACTGGACTGTGGAGTGCCTCAGGGGGCAGTTCTCTCACCAATGCTATTTAATATCTATATGCGCCCCCTTGCCCAGATTGCCAGGAGACATGGACTTGGGTGCCATCAATATGCGGATGACACCCAACTCTATCTGCTAATGGACGGATGGCCTGACTGCGTCCCAGAGAATTTAGACCGGGCCCTGCAGGATTTGGCAACCTGGTTGAGGAAGAGCGGGCTGAAACTGAATCCAGTGAAGACAGAAGTCCTTTGTCTGGGTCGGGGTGCTCAGGGAGGGGAAATACCTCTCCCGGTCTTCGACGGGGCGCCGTTGAAAGCGGCGCACCAGGTTAAGAGCCTGGGAGTTTTACTGGAGCCTGCATTATCAATGGAGGCCCAGATTGCAGCCACTGCCAAGTCAGCCTTTTTCCATCTAAAGCGGGCAAAGCAGTTGGCTCCCTTCCTAGAGCGCCAAGATCTGGCAATGGTGCTTCATGCAACGGTCACCTCGAGACTGGATTACTGTAATGCCCTCTACATGGGGCTGCCTCTGTACCGAACCCGGAAGCTGCAGCTGGTGCAGAACGCAGCGGCTAGACTGTTGCTGGGACTCCCTAAATGGGAGCACATACAGCCTGGGCTGCGCGAACTGCACTGGCTGCCAGTTACATACCGGGTTCGTTACAAAGTGCTGGTCATTACGTTTAAAGCCCTATATGGTCGAGGACCTGTCTACCTTAGGGACCATCTCTCCCCATATGAACCCCAGAGAGCACTGAGGTCAGCCGGGAAAAACTTGCTGACTATCCCTGGACCGAGAGAGGTGAAGTTGCAAAGCACCCGTAACCGGGCCTTCTCCTCTATAGCCCCGAGCCTATGGAACCAACTTCCAGAGGAAATGCGGGCTCTGCGGGACCTAGAACAGTTCCGCAGGGCCTGCAAGACCTTCCTCTTCAGACTGGCTTTCGCTGATGAAAATGGAAATTGCGAAGGAAACCACCATCAGAAAAAGTAAACATAGCATTAGCACTTTTAAAAATAAATCAATTTAATTTTAAAACTTAACCAGATTTTAATTAAATGCTTATAATGTTTAATGTAATTTTATTCATTTGTATAATTTAACCCTGAACTATGTTGTTAGCCGCCCTGAGCCTGCTCCGGCGGGGAGGGCGGGATACAAATAAAATTGGTTGTTGTTGTGTTGTTGTTATTAGGATTAAAGACCAAAACATTAAATTGATGAGAGAGATTCCATGGATAATCAGACAAAAGAGAACCGAGTATAAAAATCTAGCTCTGTTATTGCAGGAGAAAGCGATTCTTTATAAATGGCTCATTCCATAAGGTTTGCTCTTCACATTTGAGAATACAAGATATAAAATTGACTCAGTCCTGAAATTAGAAGACTTTCTAAAGAACCAAGCAAAAAATTGGACCAAGCAAAAGAAATACAAGTACCCAAAAGAAACGCCTGGGCAGGAAGATAAAGAGAACTTGAATAAAGCCTCTGATATATCATTAGAAACAGATCAGGAAGAGGAAGAGCCTGGTGAAGGAATAAACCAAATGGAAACAAGACTACAAAAGAAAAAGAAAAATCATCAGCTGGAACTTAGAGAAACATAGTTTTAAAGAATTGCCAATCAAATCAAAATTACATCAATAAACATTAACGGTTTAAATTTTCCACAGAAGAGGAGGAGAGTGCTGACGCAACTGAGAAGGTTAAAATCAGATATTATCTGCCTCCAAGAGACACATATGAAGAGGAAAGACCAACACCTCTTGGAAGATAAGAAGTTAGGAAAGGCCTTTATTACATCAGAGCCTGAAAAGAAGAAAAGAGGCTTGATAACGTATATTAGGGGGAACATCAAAGCCAAACTCTTGGGGTTTTTTAAAAGAAGCTAGATTTCAAGGCATTGAGATAGCCAGAGACAACCAGAAGTTTTTATTAGTTAATATATATGCTGCAAATGAATGACACGAGGCATTTTTTAAAGAATTACATCAAATTTTGTCAAGGTACGAATATGATAATATGTGTATAATAGGGACTATAATATGGTGACATCTAAAGAAGAAGATAACAAGAAAATCAAAACATAAATCAACAGGAGGACACGTGCTTCCAAGAAGTTTCTTTAAGATGGCAGAAGAATATACATGGGTCGATGCATGGCGAACGCGTAATCCTTTAACAAAAGACTATACATTTTACTCACATAGGCACTGTTCGTGGTCACGTATTGACATGTGTTGGATGACAGTTGACTAATGAGAAATCTGGAAGAGATTGAGATCTCACCTAATACTTTTGCTGATCACAATCTAATAATGTTGTTTGAAAGGAGAAAGAAAGGAATATAGATGGAAGATGAACCCTATGATAGTAAGGAACAAGAAGTTTGTGGAACAAGCAGAATGAGAAATGAAATGAATAGCCAGAACGAAATGTCCCCAAAAATAGTTTGGGAAGCAAGTAAAGCTTATTTTAGGGGCTTGGTCATAAAATATAATGCCATCCAAACTAGGTAAAAAAGGAGGAAAGTGAAAGAATTGACGAATATGTTATGCCATAAAGAAAAACAACTGAAGGAAAAACCTAATATGTTAGAGATTAAAAATTAAATAAGACTGTTACAGCACAAAATACATATGATATATCTGGAGGAAATGGAGAAATGAGATTTGCAAGGCAAAATTTCTTTGAAAAGGCGAACAAGCCTGGAAGATGGCTATCGTATAAAATCAGGAAGGAGAAGGGAAAAAAGACTGATAAATACTCTAAAAGACAAGGACGGGAAGCAGAAACACCAACTGCAAGATCTTAAAGAAATTGTTAAGGAATATTATACACAGCTATATAGTAAAACTACAATTGATGAAACTAAACAAAAAGAATATTTGTCATCTAGGGGCCTTCCAACAATGAAAGAAGAACAAAAGAAGTTGCTAAATAGTCCAATAACAATGCAGGAAATTGATGAAGCACGGAACAAACAAAAAAAGAATAAATCTGCAGGTCCTGATGGCCTTCCAACTGAGTATTACATTACCTTTAAGGAATGTTTCTCACTTCCATTTAAACACCTGATGGAACATATATGGGTGCAGGTGAATATAGTTCTGATTCCAAAAGAAAACACTGATTTGGAAGAAGTTAAAAACTACCGGCCCATATCTTCTCTCCTTAATGTGGACTATAAAATCTATGCAACCATCCTAGCAACTAGATTAAAAAATATTCTGATAGATATAATCCACCAAGACCAAACTGGGTTCCTCCCTAAGAGACAAATGAGGAGTAATATGAGAATTATTTTAAATGTTTTAGAATATTACGAGAACAATCCGGATAAGCAGGTAGCACTGGTACTACTGGATGCGGAAAATTTAAACTGGAATTTTATGATAGAACAGCTGAAGATAATGGAATGTGGAGAGGAATTTATAAGATCGGTCCAGACTATATATAGTAAACAAAAGGCGAAAATTGTAGTGAACGAGATAAACAGACAGACAGATGAGATAAACTTACTAAAGGGTACAAGACAGGGGTGTCCCCTTTCACCCCTGTTATTCATATTGTCATTAGAGGCCTTCAACATAACAATAAGAAATAACAGTGGAATTAAAGGACTCAAAGTGAAAGGTGAGAAATACAAAATACAAGCACTTGCTGATGATGTTATATTGATTCTACAAAATCCACTGGAATCCATTGATAAGTTATTGGTAGACTTAAAAGAGTATGGTCAAGTGGCAGGCCTGAAAGTAAATAAAGAAAAAACCAAAGTGCTAACCAAAAACATGACGGACCCCATGGTGAAACAATTAACAGAAAAGGCAGGCTTCCAATATGAAAAGGTTAAGTACTTAGGAATACAGTTAACTAATAAATGTAACACCCTTTATGAAAATAATTACCTAAAGCTCTTAAAGGAAATAGAAGGAACCCTTAAAAATTGGGGAAACTTGCAGTTGTCATTCATGGGGCATGTGGAGGTAATAAAAATGGCTATCCTTCCAAAAATAATGTTCCTATTTCAGACTAGCAACATTATGTTAAGAAAATATTTTTTTTAACTGCTTAATAAAGTAAATATGTCTTTCAAATGACAGGGCAGGAAACCTAGGATCAAACGGAAAATTTTATGGGATAAAAAAGAAAACGGTGGACTGGCCCTGCCAGACTGGGAGACATATAATTTGGCAAATGCGTTTGTATGGTTACGGGAATGGGTGAAATTAGAGAACAAAAGAACCTTGATAATAGAGGGATACGATCTCAAAGCAGGATGGCATGCAAACATGTGGTATAATATCAAGGGTCATAAATATTTTAGTTATCACCTGATATGTAAATCACTATTGGTTTGCTGGGAGAAGGTAAAAAAGATAATATATAGCAAGACCCCAGGATGGCTTTCCCTTACCGAAGCTTCTATCCAACCACAATTGTTTTTAACATCGAAGATCTTGAAATCAAGATTTATTAAACAAAGATGATACCTTAAAAACGGTTGAAGGTATAAAAATGGATTGGTGGCTAACAATGCAGATTAAATCAAAATTTAACAAAGATAAGATAATTGGTTTCAATAAAGAGATTTTTGATTTTGATAAACTGTTAATGAGTAAGGAAGATAAGCTAATAATTTTTTTTTATAACCATCTTATGCAATTGAAATTGGAGGATGAGACCATTAAAGAAATAATGATAAAATGGTCACAAAATCTGGGACAAAACATAGGTCTAGAACAATAAGCACAATTATAGCAGATTAACTGTAAAATAACCAAATCGGTGAACTACAGAGAAAATCTATTTATGATGTTTCACAGATGGTATATCACACCACTGCAGGTAGCTAAGATGTACTCAGGAGTTGGAAATGTGGTGAGAATATAGGTACGTTCTATCATTTGTGATGGACGTGTAGTAGGGCGAAAAAATACTGGGTTCAAGTCCATGAACTCCTTCAAGGAATGTTTAAATCAGTAATTCAGTTCAATTCCGAAATCTGTTTATTAAGTTTAGTTAAGAAAGAAGTGGGAAAGGAAAATGTTCATTTGGTAATACATGTCGTTACTGCTGCTAGGATGCTGTTCGCAAAATATTGGATACTAGAAAAAACACCGAAGATGGGAGAATTAATAGCAAATGTCTTTCAAGTCGCAGAATTAGATATACTCACAGCAATAGTGAACGGGAAACCAAAACAATTAGCCACTGAAAAATGGGTTAAATTATATGACTGGATACAAAAAGGAGTAAAAAATGAAGAATAACAATGTTGGTAACAGGGCTAATAAACTAAAAAGAAGAAATGATTATATTAGTTTAATAAGTAATACAAGAAATATACGTGAAATAACGACCTTTGTTCTCTGTTTTTATATACTTCTTTGGTTTTTATGTTTGTTGCCTTTTTGATTAGATTATGAATTAAGAGATAATGTATCATGATGTAATGTATTTAGATGTAATATACGAAGAATTTACAACCAATAAAATTAAAAACTCTCTCTCTCGGCTTGGCTTCGCGAACGAAGATTTAAGAAGGGTGCAATAGTCCATGTTTGCTGCAGGCTCGCTGGTGGCTGACAAGACCAATGTGGGACAGGCAGGTCTGGCCACAGCGGCTGCAGGGAAAAGTCTGATTTAGGGTTGGTCCTGTAGCAGTGCAATTCTTCCTCAATCTCCTTTTGTCCTCAAGACCAGCTATGCGTGTGTTCTCAAAGGAAGAGACAGCCTGGTGGATGGTGTGCCTCCATGCTTTGCGATCTGAGGCTAGGTCAGACCACTGGTGATGGTTGATGTGACAGGTGCTAAGGGATTTCTTCAAGGAGTCCTTGTACCTCTTCTTTGGTGCCCCTCTATTTCGATGGCCGGTGGAGAGTTCGCCATACAGGGCAATCTTGGGAAGGCGGTGGTTTTCCATCCTAGAAATATGCCCTGCCCAGCGCAGCTGCGTCTTCAACAGCAGTGCCTCGATGCTGGTAACCTCTGCCCGCTTGAGGACTTCAGTGTTGGTCACAAAGTCACTCCAGTGGATGTTGAGGATGGTGCGAAGGCAGCGCTGATGAAAGCGCTCAAGGAGTCGCAGGTGATGACGGTATAAAACCCACGATTCGGAGCCATAGATGAGGGTTGTCATCACAACCGCTTTGTAAACATTGATCTTTGTGCCTTTTTTCAGATGCTTGTTGCTCCACACTCTTTTGTGCAGTCGGCCAAATGCACGGTTTGCCTTTGCCAGCCTGTTGTCAATCTCCTTGTCGATCTTGGCATCTGAGGAGATGATGCACCCCAGGTAGCTGAACTGCTGGACTGTCTTCAGAACTGATTCACCCACAGTGATGCAGGGAGGGTGATAATCTTCCTGGGGTGCAGGCTGGTGGAGAACTTCTGTCTTCTTCAGACTAACTTCTAGGCCGAATAGCTTGGCAGCCTCTGCAAAGCAGGACGTCATATGCTGCAGAGCTGATACCGAGTGGGAGACGAGTGCAGCATCATCAGCAAACAGTAGCTCTCGGATGAGTTTTTCCATTGTCTTGGAGTGTGCCTTTAGTCGCCTCAGGTTGAACAGGCTGCCATCGTCCTCATCTAGATCTACTGTGGCTCTTTGAAGCATCATGCTAAAGAAGATCGTAAAGAGAGTTGGCGCGAGAACGCAGCCTTGCTTTACACCTGTGCCTATTGGGAAGGGCTCCGAGAGGTCGTTGCAGTGTCTGACTTGGCCTCGCTGGTCTTCGTGTAGCTGGATGATCATGCTGAGGAACCTTGGGGGACATCCTAAACGTTCCAAGATTTGCCACAGGCCTTTCCTGCTAACGGTATCGAAAGCTTTGGTAAGGTCGACAAAAGTCACATACAGACCCTTGTTCTGTTCCCTGCATTTCTCTTGGAGCTGCCTGAGAACAAATACCATGTCGGTGGTGCTCCTGTTAGCTCTGAAGCCGCACTGGCTCTCTGGGAGGAGTTCTTCTGCAATGGTGGGCACCAGTCTGTTCAGGAGTATTCTGGCAAGGATTTTGCCTGCGATGGAGAGCAGGGTTATCCCCCGGTAGTTGGAGCAGTCTGACTTTTCCCCTTTGTTCTTGTATAGGGTGATGATGATTGCATCGCGAAAATCCTGTGGTAATTTGCCTTGTTCCCAGCAGGTGACAAGTACTTTGTGAAGTGAGCTATGTAGTACTGTGCCCCCATGCTTCCAGATCTCTGGTGGAATTCCATCAACTCCTGCTGCCTTGCCACTTTTCAGTTGCCTGATGGCTTTAACAGTCTCTTCTAGGGTGGGGATCTCATCCAACTCTGTTTTCACCGATTGAAGTGGGGTGAGGTGGATTGCTGAATCTTGAACTACCCGGTTGGCACTGAAGAGAACCTGAAAATACTCTGACCACCGGTTCAGTATGGATGCCTTGTCTGTGAGGAGCACTTGGCCGTCTGCACTATGCAAGGGACTCTGAGCCTGATATGATGGACCATATACTGCCTTCAGGGCTTCGTAGAACCCTCTTAAATCACCAGTGTCTGCACACAGCTGGGTTCTCTCTGCAAGCTTGGTCCACCACTCGTTCTGAATGTCTCGAAGCTTGCGCTGGAGGTTGCTACATGCAGCGCGAAAGGTTGCTTTTTTCCCAGGACAGGAGGGCTGAGCAAGATGTGCTTGGTAGGCAGATCTCTTTTTTGCCAGTAATTCTTGGATCTCTTGATTGTTCTCATCAAACCAGTCCTTGTTCTTCCTTGTGGAGAACCCGAGGACTTCTTCAGAGATCTGCAGGACGGTAGTTTTTAGGTGTTCCCAGAGTGCTTCTGGAGAAGGGTCTGCGGGGCAACTGAGGTCCTCAATTCTTGACTGGAGTTTTGCCTGGAAGGCAGCTTTAACTTCGGCTGACTGGAGGCTGCCAACCTGAAACTTCCTCCGAGGGATACCTCCTCTCCTGGGTGTGGGGAATCAAACCCAGTTCTCCCAGATAAGAGTCTACACAGTGAAAGATCTGCAGTTTAAGAAAGTTTTGTCCAGTAGCACCTTTAACACCAACAAAATTTTATTCAAGTATAAGCTTTCATGTGTAGGCACACTTCTTCAGATACCTTCATAAGGTTGATGGAGTTCCGTTCTATTCCAAGACTAAAGTAATAATAATAAATGTGGCTTAATGTGGTGCCTTCGATGAAGACAGATTCATACCCATCTGAAAGCTTATACCTTGAATAAAATTTTGTTGGTCTTAAAGGTGCCACTGGACTCAAACTTTGTTCTGCTGCTGCAGACCAATACAGCTTTGTTGTTCAGTCGCACAGTCGAGTCTGACTCTTTGCAACCCCATGGACAAAGTCACGCAAGGCCCTCCTGTCTTCCACCATCCTCCGAAGTCTGCTCAAATTTGTGTTAGTTACATCAGTAACGCTGTCCAGCCATATCATCTTTTGCTGTACCCTTCTTCTTTTGCCTTCTGTCTTTCCCAGCATCAGGATCTTCTCCAGTGAGTGCTCCCTTCTCATTTGGTGGCCAAAGTATTGGAGCTTCAGCTTCAGCATCTGACTTTCCAGGGAACAGTCAGGGTTGATTTCCCCTAGGACTGACTGATTTGATCTTCTTGCAGTCCAAGGGACTCTCAAGTTTCTTCTCCAGCACCACAGCTCAAAAGCACATATTCTTCTGCGCTCGGCCTTCCTTATGGTCTAACTCTCACAACCATACATTAATACTGGGAATACCATTGCTTTGACTATATGGACTTTTGTTGACAGGATGATGTCTCTACTTTTTATTATACTGCCTAGGTTCACCATAGCTGTCCTCCCAAGGAGCAAATGTCTTTTAATTTCATGGCTACAGTCACCATCTGCAGTGATCTTGGATCCCAGAAATGTGAAGTCTGTCACTATTTCCATGTCTTCTTCTATTTTCCAAGGTGTGATGGGGCTGGATGCCATGATCTTAGTTTTTTTGATGTTTTTTGATCTAGGATTTTATATTATTTATATTGCTATATTACTGCTAAATCTGTTTTATGCCAATAAAGGCTTGCTATTTGCTATTTGATGTTGAGTTTCAAGCCTACTTTTGTGCTCTCCTCTTTCACCCTCAACAAGAGGTTCTTTAGGTCCTCCTCACTTTCTTCCATTAGAGTGGTGTCATCTGCATATCTGAGGTTGTTGATGTTTTTCCCAGCAATCTTAATTCTGGCTTCTGCTTCAGCCAGGTCAGCATTCCACATGATGTACTCTGCATATAAATTAAATAAGCAGGGTAACAATATACATCCTTGTCGAACTCCTTTTCCTATTCTAAACCAATCAGTTGTTCCATATCCCATTCTGACAGTTGCTTCTTGACCATTATACGGGTTTCTCAGGAGACATGTGAGATGGGCTGGTACTCCCATCTCTTTAAGGACTTGCCTCAGTTTGTTGTGATCCACACCATCAAAGGCTTTAGTGTAGTCAATGAAGCAGAAATAGACGTTTGTTCTCCCGTGCTTTCTCCATAATCCAGCAAATGTTGGCAATTTGATCTCTAGTTCCTCTACCTCTCTGAAACCCAGCTTGAACTTCTGGTAGTTCCCAGTATACATAGTGCTGAAGCCTAGCTTGTAGGATCTTCAACATGACCTTGCTGGCATGTGAAATGAGTGCAATGGTGCAATAGTTTGAACATTCCTTGGCATTACCCTTCTTTGGGATTGGAATATAAACGGACCTTTTCCAATCTTGTGGCCAATGTTGCGTTTTCCAAATTTGCTGACATACCAGTAATTTGTGCATCACTTTAACAGCATCGTCTTTTGGAACTTTGAATAGCTCAACTAGGATACCGTCATCTCCGCTCGCTTTGTTGTTAGTAATGCTTTCTAAGGCCCATTTGACTTCACACTCCAGGATGTCTGGCTCAAGGTCAGAGATTTCACTGTCATGATTGTCAAGGGTCGTTTTCGCACTCACCTCCAGCCGCGCACTAAATGCCACTCCCCTCTTCACCGCGCACTAAATGCCAAGGAGCAGCCTTTTGCGCCGGAAACTCCCGTCGCAAAAGCCGCGCAAACGCCAAACTGCTTTTGGGCGATTTACGTTTGAGCGGCTTTTGCGCCGGGAGTTTCCGGTGCAAAAGGCTGCTCCGCGGCATTTAGTGCGAAATCCGCGCAGATCCTGCGCGGTGAAGAGGGGGGTCGCGCCGGCTGGAGGTGAGTGCAAAAACGACCAGGGACATTGAGATCCTTCTTGTATAATTCTTCTGTGTATTCTTGCCACCTCTTCTTAATCTCTTCTGCTTCTGTTATGTCCCTACCATTTTTGTCCATCATGGCCATCTTTGCATGAAATGTTCCCTTGATTTCTCCAATTTTCTTGAAGAGATCTCTTGTCCTTCCATTCTATTATTTTCCTCTATTACTTTGCATTGTTCCTTCAGGAAGGCCTCCTTATCTCTTTTTGCTGTTCTCTGGAAATCTGCATTCAGTTGGGTGAATCTTTCCTTTTCACCTTTGCCTTTCACTTTCCTTCTTTCTTCAGCTATTTGTAAAGCCTCATCAGACAGCCACTTTGCTTTCTTGCATTTCTTTTTCTTTGGAATGGTGCTGATTGCTGCCTTCTGTACAATGTCATGAACCTCCATCCATAATTCTTCAGGCACTCTGTCTGTCAACTCTAGTTCCTTAAACCTATTCTTCACCTCCACTGTATATTCATAAGGGATGTGATCAAGGTCAAACATGAATGGCCTAATGGCTTCCCCAGTTTTCTTCAGTTTTAGCCTGAATTTTGCAATGAGTAGCTCATGATCTGAGCTGCAGTCAGCTCCAGGTCTTGTTTTTGCTGACTGTAAGAAGCTTCTCCATCTTCGACTGCAGAATATATAATCAATCTGATTTCTATGTTGCCCATCAGGTGATGTCCATGTGTAGAGTTGCCTTTTAGGTTGTTGGAAGAGGATGTTTGCTATTACCAGCTTGTTCTCTTGAAAAAACTCTATTAGCCTTTGCCCAGCTTCATTTTGTTCTCCAAGGCGAAACTTGTCAGTTGTTCCGGTTACCTTTTGACTTCCAACTATGGCATTCCAGTGCCCTGTGATGAGGAGGACATTTTTTTTTTTTGGTGTTAGTTCTAGAAGGTGTTGTAGATCTTTATAGAACTGGTCCACTTCAGCCTCTTCTGCATCAGTGGTTGGGGCATAGACATGGATTACTGTGATATTGAATGGTTTGCCTTGGATAAGGACCAAGATCATTCTGTCATTTTTGAGATTGTATCCCATTACTGCCTTCCTCACTCTCTTGTTAACTATAAAGGCCACACCATTTCTCCTACAGGACTCTTGCCCACAGTAACAGATGTAGTGATCCTCTGAGCTAAATTCACCCATTCCCATCCATTTTAGTTCACTGATTCCCAAGATGTCGATGTTCAGTCTTGCAATCTCTTGTTTGACAGCTACCCACCTGGATATAACTGCAGATTGACTTACACGCATTTAGATAAATAACAAAAGGGGGAAACAGCCTTAAAAGAAAGAAAAAAAGAATTAGGGTTGCCAGGTCCAACTAAAGAAATATCTGGGGATTTCGGGAGTGGCGCCAGGAGTAAGATTGTGACAAGAACAACTGAACTCCAAAAGGAGTTATGACCATCACATTTAAGCAGACCGTGCATCTTTTAAATGCCTTCACTTCATTTAGAAATAAATGGGGCTCATATAATTGGGGGTCATATAATTGGACTCCCTGGTCCAACCTTTTTTAAACTTGTGGAGTGTTTTGAGGAGAGGTATCAGATGCTATGCTGAACGTTTGGTGCCGCTACAAAAAAAAGCCCCTCGAGAGCCCTAGATACCAATGGATTGATTCTCCATTATACCCTATGGCAACCAGTCTCCATAGGGTATAATGGAGTGCCCAACAGACATTTTCCTCTCCCCACTCAAACCAGGGGATCTCCTGCCCCCAACTGGGGATTGGCAATCCTAAAAGAGTGTACAAGATAGAGAATATAGCTGGCTGTGAAATGGCAGAAGGGCTAATCTTGCATTAAAGGTAAAGGTAGTCCCCTATGCAAGCAACAGTCGTTTTTAACTCTGGGGTGATGTTGCTTTCACGTTTTCACAGCAGACTTTTTACAGGGTGGTTTGCCATTGCCTTCCCCAGTCATCTACACTTTCCCCCCAGCAAGCTGGGTACTCATTTTACCGATCTTGGAAGGATGGAAGGCTGAGTCAACCTGGAGCTGGCTACCTGAACCAGCTTCCACTGGAATCGAACTCAGTTCATGAGCAGAGGGCTCTGACTGCAGTACTGCAGCTTTATTACTCTGTGCCATGGGGCTCTTAGCATTTCCAAAAATTTAGAAGAGTAAAAGTCACAACTAGCTTATGATTTGGATGTGATTATGCACTAGCAAGGAACAGAAAATTTGTGTTGCTTGTCACTGTTCAGTTTGGTGTAGTGGTTAAGTGTGCGGACTCTTATCTGGGAGAACCGGGTTTGATTCCCCACTCCTCCACTTGCACCTGCTAGCATGGCCTTGGGTCAGCCATAGCTCTGGTAGAGGTTGTCCTTGAAAGGGCAGCTGCTGTGAGAGCCTTCTGCAGCCTCACCCACCTCACAGGGTGTCTGTTGTGGGGGAGGAAGGTAAAGGAGATTGTGAGCCGCTCTGAGACTCTTCAAAGTGGAGGGCGGGATATAAATCCAATATCATCATCATCATCTTCTTCTTCTTCTTCTTCTTCTTCTTCTTCTTCTTCTTCTTCTTCTTCTTCTTCTTCTTCTTCTTCTTCTTCTTCTTCTTCTTCTTCTTCATGTTTTAGGTAGCATCCAGGCCTCGGATTCAGTGGGAGCTCACAGGAGCACAGCTCCTGAACCTTTCTGAGAATTCCACCTCCTCCTTCCCACCTTGTCCATTGAATAGTAGGTGCAGCTGCATAACAATCCCTGGATGAGCTCCACAACCTATTTTTTCTACAAAATGACCCCTGGTAGCATCCAATAGGTGCCTTTGGTATTTGTACAATCTATTCCATGGGACCACTGAATTTGGGGAAGATTTGCATAGTCCATGGTAGAAGAGAATACACAAGTCTGCTAGTGGAGACAGACAGCAATTTGTTCATGGCGCGTATATTACTCTTTTTCTCATTATAATTCTTCATGTTTTTGCAGTGCATCAGAACATTAATGCTGATTTGACTGGAGTCAACAGGGAAACAAAAGGAATTAATATAGACAGTAGCAGCTCTATCATACAGCCTTCAGAGGTATTTAAAATATTGTCTCCTTTAAAAAAAGCAACTTCTGGATTTTAAACAACCAAAGAGCAGCAATTGTTTATTTATTGTGAAAAAGACAATTATCATGTATATTCAGTACGAAAACTGGCAGAAAATATTTTGTTTTATTTATTTTAAGCATTTTTGTATCATGACTCCATTTAAAAACATCTGTTCAAAGCAGTCATATGAATTATGTTCATAAAAATAAATTAAATTGTTAAATATAAAACAACAAAAGCTAAAAATAGGCAATAGCAAGCAACATATTTCTAGATTTCCCCCTCCCATCTTGATTCCTGTCAGCAAACATTCTTCCAGTAACAGCAACAGTGATGGAAAAATCAGGTCAGAAAGATGGGGCCCCAAAGGATGACTCAATGCAGAGCTCACATGCCCTTGGATCAGCACTTACAAGTATCTGCTGTTTTGAGAAAATCCCTATAATTAAGGTGCCAATGTTATGGAATTTTTAGTATCTGCAAAAGCAACTGACACCTACTCTGTGGTACATGGAGATTTTCTTTGTTAAGGCACTCACAGTCCCATTGGTCATAGATAATTGGATAGTCATGCCTTATACAGTGCACAACCAAACACAGACTGAGAGGAATGCTCTGCTTTCTGAGGACTGACATAAGATCTATGCACATGAATACTGGAAGCTTGTTAACTTTAAACTTGCTAAGCTGACCATTTCATAACCCTACTGAAGAAAGAAATTATCCCTCCCTAGTCTCTGGACACCATCTGATTGCTTTAGAACATGAGCCTTATCTTATCTTCCTGGTTTGCAACTGCTTGGAGAAAGTATTGTAAACTGGTTGCCTGGGAGACACAAGAGGCCTTGCTTGTTAAGGGAGAGCTCTACTTTGGAGACTGGCTTAAGGCCCTCTCACACATTACAGAGCAATACACTTAAGTCTGTCATGAAGAGTACATTCAAACAGCCTGTTTCAGCTCTCTGATGAGTATTCATCTGATTTCCATCCAAGGCATGTTCTTACATTCACACTTCATATTTTGAGGTATAAACTTAAAATGAAGTGGACAAGTGAGAGGTCAGTTTCCGAAGAGACAAGTGTTGGGATTCAGGGCTGTCGAAAGCCATACTCTGCCCCCCCCACACACACACACAAACCAACGATCTCAAGGGTGTGACCATTTTATGGCAGTTCTATAGATGTTACAAGTGTGTAGTTTTCAATTGACTGGCTTTTGTTATATTTTGTAACTCCTGAGGTGATTTTTTAAAGAAAGAAGCACTTTTCTCTTTTAGATTTCTTTTCATGTTTCAGGGGTAAACTCTGATATGCAGAATAGCTGCACACTGTCCCTGATACATATTTAAGCGTGAGAATATATATATATATATATATATATATATATATATATATATATATATATATATATATATATATATATATATATATATATATATATATATATATATATATATATATATATATATATATATATATATATATATATATATATATATATATATATTTAAGCATGAGAAATTTGACTGAGCCACAGAGAGGGTTTTTGAAGTGCCACCATCTGACCAGGGGTGTGCAAAAAAAAAAATTCTGAAAAAATTGGATTCGGAAATATATGAGGCCAAAATATTCAGAATACCATATATTTCCGAATACCGGTACTCAGAATAGCCATATATACAGGAGATATATGGCTATTTCTAAATATATGGCCCCATTATACCCTATGGGCCATTGAAATCAATGGCAAAATAGGGTATCTTGGAAGCTGCCTGGAGGGGAGGGGGTTTGAGGGAGAGCCCCCAAATTTGCAGGGGATCTGCAGAAGACTCTCCCCTACAAACCCCCCCCCAAGTCCCAAAAATATCTATAGGACCCAAATGCACTACATCCATCTATCTACTGTATGAACCCTGCTGGCCTGGAACCAATATAAACCCAGTTGCCAGCGCCACTGACCCACAAAACACATCTGCTCAAGGTCTGCTCTGCAGACCTGGCTGCAGCAAACCCAGATGCCAGCTCTCCAGCTCTGCCCCAAACAACGCAGAGACAGCTGGCCAAGCACAACAGGCATGCTGGTTCTGGGTCTCTCACCCAGATGCCAGCTTCCCTGCTACAGAACACACAATCTACAGATGCCAGCTCTCCAGCCCTGCCCCAAACAACGTGGGGAGAGCTGGCCAAGCACAACAAGCATGCTGGTTCTGGGTCTCTCTCCCAGATGCCAGCTTCCCTGCCACAGAACATGCAATCTACAGATGCCAGCTCTCCAGCCCTGCCCCAAACAACACAACTCTCAAACAAGAGAAGCGGTGGACCACACATCATTCTGTATCTGACACAAAGCAAGAAGCATTTAGACTTACCTTGAGTGATGGATGGTTGGCTGGACCGGGCTCTTTTGTGTTACCCAGGGTGCACCACGAGGAGGTGAGTTGCACCCCAAATGAGGAAGATCACTGGGAGGGCCTCAGATTGTGTGAGAGGAAGGGAACCATTCCTTCTCTCTCAGCTCAGCAACAACGCACCAGCTATCACTGTCCCATTAGAGGGACCTTAGCATTGGTATGGCTGCTGGCTGCCTGTCATCATCACTGGCACCTCCCTCTTTCTTCCTCCTGCCCCTGAAAAAAAAACTGGGTTATCCTGGCTGGGCCTGTGGGTGCTGTCAGTTACAGTTGGGGGCTGCAATGGCTCTTTCAGTATTATTAGGCATGTGTGGATGGCGACTGGGGAAATTTGGATTGCTTTGCAGGTTTTAAATCATTCACTTTTGGTTTGGGAATGGATGAGGGGTGGGGGTGGGGGTGCATTGCCAATCAATTTGTGAGTGAGTTTTTGGGCTGTCTTTGGACTCTAGTCTATGTTTAGTGGGAGAGCGTTTTACAACCACCTTCCAAGTGCGGGCCAAGAGAGAATGCAGACACAAGTAGGTGCTCACTTCATTCACTCTCAAAGTCTATGTTCGGGGAGCCGAACAGAGGCAAGTTGACCTTCAGGAAAACCAACTGCACAACTGTCCAGGGTTACAGGCGATCGCAATGTGGGCAGACAATGTTGCCCATATGGGAAAAGATGTGCTCGCTCTGCATGCTTGTCAGTGGGCATGAGAGGAACGCCTTGGCCACAGAGAAGAGGACCAGCCAGACCCCCTCCTTCATGACCCAGTAGTCCAAAGGAGACATTTCCTGTGACTCTGTGGGCTCCAAAAGATAGTCCCTCACCATCGCAGCATCGCTCTCAGGGGCCTACTGCTCCCAGAGGGGCCAATGAGCCGCCCGATGAGTGTCATCTCGGCACTCTTCTTGGCGTGAGTCTGGTGGGAAACACTGCCTAGCCGGTGAGGTTGGGGATGAACAGCAGCGGAAGTAGCAGATGAGCTGCTTCCATCCCCCTCCTCCTCAGCTACCAGCACTAGGCCCACCCTGACTCTACAGCACTCGACCTTCTGGGAGAGCTCATCTCGTCAGCGATCGAGCTCGTTGGCCTGCTCGGCAATCGTGCCCTTAAGGCGCAGGTCTAACATGGTCACCATAATGTAGTCCTTATCCTGGGGGAAAGTCCGAAAGCGGGCCTCAAATCCTTCCTGAGCCTAACAACCAGGGTGCGCACCGCTGGAAGAATGTCTGCATGGCCTTGAGCTGGCACTAGAAATGAGGCCAGGTCCTCACGGGCCATGTGGACCATGGGGACGACCAGTGTGATGCTTGCCGTATCAGACGAGAGCATTTCTGTGTGGGTCTTGAAGGGCCCAAGAACCTCCACAGTCTGAGAAATGACCACCCAATCCTCTTGGGTGAGACAGTTCTCATCCCGAAAGACCCTTGCCTCAAAGACAAAGGCATCCAGGGCTGCTCTCTGCTCCACCATGCACTCCAGCATGGCACAGGTGGAGTTCCAGCGTGTGCTGATGTCACCGATCAGACAGTGCCCTGGCACGTCTATCAGTGTCTGTTTCTCACACAGCACATACGAGTCCGTATTGCTGCATGAGAAGTGACCCGTGATGTGCCGAAACTTCTGGAGCACAATTACTTAGCAATGGTGATCCATGCTATGGTCACCTCAAGAATAGACCACTGTAATGCTCTCTACATTGGGCTACCCTTGACGTTGACTCAGAAACTACAGCTAGTGCAGAACGTTGCAGTGCGGCTGTTAATGAGGCTCCCCCGGTGGGAACACATTCAGCCAGTGCTGAAAGAGCTGCACTGGCTACCTATTGTGTTCTGAGTCCATTTCAAGGTGTTGGTATTGACCTTTAAAGCCCTTTATGATCAAGGACCTGTTTATCTGCGGGACCGCCTTTCCCCATATATCCCCCAGAGAGCACTGTGTTCAGGGACAAAAAATCTGCTGTCCACCCCTGGACCAAAGGAGGCCAGGTTGCGTTTGACACAAGCCAGGGCCTTCTTGGTGGCAGCACCTGAGTTATGGAATGCTCTCCCAGAAGCCATAAGGGCCCTGTGGGACCTTCCTACGTTCCTCAGGGCCTGTAAGACCGAACTGTTTCGACATGCCTTCGAATCTTAAACTGAGAGAGAGCTGCCACCTGACATCAGTTAGAGTATCCGGTGTCCAACTGTCTGAAAAGCAGAACCACCAACATAGTAAAGGTACAGCACTGTGGAATAGTTTTAAATTTAAATTTTTTTAATGTTTTACAGATTTTATTGACTTACTGTTTTAAACAAATGTTGTGAGCCGCCCTGAGTCTGCTTGCGGAGAGGGCAGGATAGAAGTGTAATATAAATAAATATAAATAAAATCTTTTTAAATCGCCCCTATCTGGCCTAGTTAAATTTTGAAAGAAGATGAAGTCCTAAACTGGATTAATTTTTTTTTTAAATTTCAAAAAACACAGTCCCTAAAAACATCCTTATTAGTGGGGCAGCCTATTTAGTGGCCCTAGCCAAACCGAAAGCACCCTCAGACTCCAAAAATAACTCTATAAAAACATGAAAGTGACCCACCCCATACAGTCCACACACCAACCCCCACACCAACCAGAGGTAATTTAAAAAAACCAAAATGTGACAGAAAGAAACAACCCACCCACCCCTTCCAAAACCAGAACCAGGAAAAGGGACAGCAGGACAGGATGCAAAACCAACAACAACAGATCCAAACAGATCACTGAGAAAAGGCCAAGAAACTCAACTGTAAAAAAGTGACCTTTTTTACAATAAAAAACGTCAGGCCAAATCAGTCAACAACACCCCCCCCCCCAAAAAAAAAAAACAGAACTAGGAAAAGCCCAAACACCAGGACAGGATGCAAAACCAACAACAACAGATCCAAATCACTGAGAAAAACAATTAAAATTAGGCCAAACAGCCCCCCCACCAAAGAACCAGATCCAGAAGAGAAAAGGAACAACAGCAGCACAACACAGCAGCAACAAATCAAATGCAGAATCCTTTTAAAACAGTAAAAAACTTGACTTTTAACAATACAGGAACTTTACCAACCCCTTCCCCCCAAAAAAAACCCCCTTCACCCTAACCCCAAGAAATCCAAGCCACCCGAATCAGGAAAAATAAAAGGACACTGCACGTTTAAAAGTCTTCTCACTAAAATAAGATACAGGCAAATTGGCAACCCCCCCAACCCCCAGCAGAACCCCCTAACCACAAATAAGCTACCCAGTACCCACCCACACAAATCTGGATAAGTAAAGGGACTCTGAGTCTTAAAAAGTCCTTTTACTAACTAAAATAAAAACAAGAACCCCAAGACTGTCTTACCTTAGATGTCTTCTCTTCTCTAGGCAGGTCAAGCAAGGCTGAGAGAGAGCAGCAGCAGCTGAGGCCAAGGGCCAGCGCAGCACAATCTCTCTCTCACACCAACACCAACACAGCAGCAATGGAATGGAGTCCAGCCAGGAAGACTCCTTAAAAAGGTTCTCTGGCCCTACACAGAGCAGTTTCAAAAAATACCACTGCTCTGTGATTGGCCAGAGAACACTGTTTACTTGGATACCCAAGTAAACAAAAGAACAACAATGTTGCTGATGCCTGGGGATCAGCTACACAACAGCCCTGCAAAGCATGCATTTGTAATGCATTTTGCAAATGCATGCTTTGGATTGGCTGCTGGGGCTCCTCTCCCCCTCCCCCTCACTCCCTGATCCCAGGGAGGCTATGGGAGAGGCGGGAAAGGCTTCCAAAGGCAGGAAAGGAGGCAAGCAGCTCCCCTGAGACGGCAGAAGCTCCTTTCCCGCCTTTTCTATGGACTTCCGTATACTTTTGAATATTGATTCCGTATATGGCTCCGGTATAATGGCTTCCAATTGGATTCAGAAGTATATGGCGCCATATACTTCTGAATCAGGGGGGATTCGGAGGGCCCAAGCACCAGACGCACGTCTCAATGGAAGGCGCCCTCTAGTCGAGCCTCCGGGACAGTCTGCATTCTCCCCACCCCGGGTCATCAAAATCCCAAGGTTGATCATGCCAGACCCCTAAAACCCCAAAAGGGGGATGCTTCATGGTCCTCGCCTAGCCGCATAGTGCCCTGTCCCAGAAAACCTGCCAAACTAAAGTGACCATCCTATTTAACAGAACCTTCTGATAGCCAAATCCACAATCCACTGTTTTGCTATGTACGGTAGGCGAAAAAACACACCAGCAACTGCCAATCAGCTGGTGAGCAAAAAATTCCTACCCAGCCTCACAACAAGTAACGACCAGCAAACGCCTACATAACAAACAGGGCAGGCGGGAGGGCCAATTGTCGATGGGGACTGAGGCAGGGAGCAGAGGTCTGGCCGTTACAACGGCCTGGCCCCACCCCCTCAAAAACGTGCCCAAACAGGCCGTCAGTCCTCCCTTCCCTCCCAGAGAAGCAAACAAGGCAAAAGCAGCCTAGCAGCATTGCTGCAGGCTGGAAGCCTCGGATTGCCCCCCCCCCAGTCGGAATGAAGAGTCGGACACAATGCATTGGTATAAATAATTGGGCCACTTTATTAATCATCTTAATAAAAATAGCAAGGTGGCCTGCAGACTAGGGGTCTCAACAAACCGCTCCCCTGTCATTCACGGGCGAGAGACCCAGCCCCCATCTAGAGCTGAGTGACACAGCTCCCGCCAGGCCAGCTCAGCAGGGAGGCACGCCCCAGAGGGCCCAAGCACCAGACACATGTCTCAATGGAAGGCGCCCTCTAGTCGAGCCTCCGGGACAGTCTGCATTCTCCCCACCCCGGGTCATCAAAATCCCAAGGGTGATCATGCCAGACCCCTAAAACCCCAAAAGGGGGATGCTTCATGGTCCTCCCCTAGCCGCATAGTGCCCTACCCCAGAAAACCTGCCACCACTAAGGCCAAGTCTCAACTTAGGACTTAGCACCCACTGGGAACCCCAAGGCTACCCGCAGCCCTTGCCGGAGATCTCTCAAGAAAAGCATGTTACCCTTTTCTATGAGGTGTACCCCATCCCCTCTGTAGAGGTCAGGAAATTTCGTAGAAATATCCAGATGGGGCAGATAGTGATCCAACCCCCCTTCCAATGCCTTCCTAATTTCCTTATTAGCTTTGTAGCATGCCCTCTCAATAGCTGCAGGGTCCCACACACTGCGCCAAACAAGGCGGGGCAGCATGGCTGACCAAATTGTAGTGGTCCCAGGCCATCGCTCCCTAATGTACTGAAGATCCTCACGGGCTTGCCAGACTAATGCCTTGCCTTTTACTAGCCCGAGATCATTCCCTTCCAGGTGAAGAATTAAAACCTGAAGAGGAAGACCCATAATCCCATGGAATAACAAAGGCAGCAGGCCCAGCCACTGAAGGCCCCGGCGCCCCTGCCACATGATACAAACATATTGCCTGAGTCCCAGCTGAGAGCCGACCGAAGTTCTCCGCGCCTGGTGAGCAGCCCAAAACACATGGTTATGGCCACAAATGAGAACTTGGCTCCTCTGGCCAGGAACAACAGCATCTAAAAAAGAGAAAACAGTCAAACAAGAACGTAACCAGCAACATTTCAGCCAAACAATTAAAGCTAGGGACTGAGCAACATAAGACTTGTAAGCTGAAGAGCGCCAATACCCCAAGTGCTGAATGGAGGAGGAAGGATATCCCAAGGCAGCAGCTGTTGAAACTGCCCCAATTCTAAAGGAGTGGGTCCCAAACCTCACCCCAGACAACCCCAGCTCACCTAAAGCCCACACCGTCACAGCCCAAAACTGATGCTTTGTCAACAGGCTACCATTATCGTGACAGAACAAAAACCCTTCCTTAGACCCCCGAGCTGCCAAATAAGCAGTCAAAGCATAAACTGGGCACAGCTCCAGCTCGGAGCAGGTGCCAAGCTCAAGCATGGTACCTCTTTGACCCTGGTCCATCTTAGAACGACAGACAGTAGTGACCGCTTTGCCCTCAGATAACCTCAGGTCCCGTAGCAACAAAGCATTGCCAGAAACGTTGTTTCTGGACCAAGCCACCAGCTCGCTAACTCTAAGAGCCCCCAAAAAGGCTACCAAGGGCGCAGCATGAAACAAAGAGGCCTCAAAATATGAAGCACACACCAGGCCCCAAACCCCCTTCAGACCCCTAAGAATCAGAGGGGAAATAGGTTTTCGTGCATCCAGCCAAGGTCCAGCCTCTCTGGCCCACCCCTCCAGCATTTTTCGGAGACGAAGATCAGCTGTTTCCTCCCTATAACCCAGCGCCTTACTGGCAAAAGCCAATGCAGACAATCACCCCCTAATGGATCGCACGGCCAGTCCCTTACCTCGAAAATAAACACAGTAGTGGAGCAACTGCTCCACCAGGAGGGGCCAAACACTGCAATACCCTACTTCAGCCCTAAAGTCCTCAAACTGCCGCACAGAATCTTCATAAAATTTCCTGGTGCTGGGCGCAATGGCTAGGCCTATTGCTCTGCAGGACTCGGCTCTCCAATCAGCCATAGCTCCTGGGGCATTGACACCGCCTCTCGATCAGCATCTGGGCCAGCTGTCAAAACCCCTCCATCTTTTTACCAGAGAGAGCATCAGCCACCCCGTTATTCACCTCAGGAACATGCTTGGCTAAAAACAATATGTTAAGCCGCAAACAACGCAGAGTGAAGGCCCTCACCAACCTCATAACCTGCTGGGATTTGGATGAAAGGGAATTAATGACGTGGACTACCGCCATATTATCGCACCAAAAATGAACTGTGCGATTGGCCATATCCTTCCACCACAGCCAAGCTGCAACTAGAATGGGAAAAAACTCGGGAAACGTAAGATCTCGGTGCACTCCCGCCTGCCTCCAGGAGTCTGGCCAACCGTCCTTGCACCAATGTCCACGGAAATAGACTCCAAAACCCAGAGATCCAGCAGCATCAGACATGACCTGGAGCTCAGCCTCAAGCCTCGTGTCTTCTCTCCAAAAGGAGATCCCATTAAAGGACTCCAAAAATTCTTGCCAAACCCCCAAATCTTCCCTCATGCTGCTGGTAACCCGTGTTCTGTGCTTCGGCAAGCGTAGACCTGCCATTGCGTCACAAAGCCTACGGAGAAAGGCCTGCCCCGGAGCAACCACTTTGCAAGCAAAGTTAAGATGCCCAACCAGCTGCTGCAACTCAGTCAAGGAGACCTTCCACTTAAGAAGAAAGGAATGAATCCTGTTCCTTAAATCCACTAGTTTTTGGAAAGGTATCCTGGACAACTATCCCAGGGTATCCAGCTCGATCCCCAAAAAGATCAGTTTTTGGGCCGGACCCTCAGTCTTTTCCTGAACTAAAGGAACTCCAAGTTCCGCAGTCAGCTCCATAAAGCCAGACAGCAGCTATGTACAACATCCCGTTCCCATGGGACCCACAAAAAGGTAGTCATCCAAATAATGAATGACATCCTGTAAACCCACCTTTTCACAAACAGCCCATTCCAAGAATGTGCTGAACACGATACAGAGCAGCCCATTGGCAATGCTCTGTCCATGTAAAATAGACCCTCAAAAGAAAATCCCAAGAGCTCAAAATCAGCAGGATGAACTGATAAAAGGACGAAATGCAGATTTAACATTGCATTTTGCCAACTCTGCCCCCACCCCGCAGCATCATAACCACGGCCACAGCCTGATCAAAGCTGGTATACCTAACCGAGCACAAGTGCTCAGGAATCCCATCATTAACGGACTTCCATTTGGAGAACGAAAGATGGTGAAGCGAAATTCCCCAGACGCCTTTTTAGGCACCATGTCCAAGGGGGAAACCCTAAGGTTATGCACAGGGGGATGGGAAAACGGGCCCAACACCCTGCCTTCAGCCAACTCCTTGACAATCTTATCTTTAACTACCTGCTCTAAACCCTTAACAGAACTAAGATTCCTAAACAAAAATGGAACCCGGGGCCCCTGAAAAGAGATCCTAAAACCGAACTTGAAACCATTTAACAGGTAAACACTGTCAGCTCTCCGTGGATACCTGGACAGCCAGTGCTCAAGAGGACCCACCTGTATTGGACTGGGGCCCTTTTCCAGCCTGATAACTTCCCCTTCCTCCTCCTGGCTTCTTTTGATTCTTACGCACCCAGGCTTTAGGGCAGTTATTGAAGGAGTGAGGCCCGCCACACATGGGGCATTCGTGCTTGAACTGACAAGCCTTTCTGCTACACACTCCCTGAGAACTGAACTCCCAACAAAGCAGGCGGGGTTGAACCCCCTGCCCCGCAGGAAGAGGCTGCTGAAGCCAAGGAGGTAGCACCTGACCTGGCCACCAAATGACTGCTATCAGAGCGGTCCCCTAAATTTGGCCAGGCAGGAGACATGACCTGCAGCCACAGCTGCTGGTGAATGCGGTCTCACTGAAGGGAAGGGTACAATGCGGCCCTCATCCTGAATTCCTCGTCATATTGAATCCAGGCAGACCCACTAAACATAGTGTACCCTTTATAAATTATATCCAAGTACTGGATGAGTGCAGCCGCCCTCCAAGGCTGGGCACGTGCAATCACATCAGCATAGATAAAAAAAAACCCTGGCAACCAATTCGTCCAGGTTCGATCCACCTTGCCCTTCTTCAATTTTTCCTTCTCCTTGTCATCCTTATCCTCCTTATCCTTCTTTTCCAACTACGGAAACAGAAGGGAGAAGATATCGACATACTCCCCCTTTAAGATCTTATCTTTTGTTGCAGGCAACAAATGATTCCTTAAAGGCAAAGCAACCTCCCCAAAAGGTAAGGCGGTAAAAGGAACCGTCCCCTAAGGAGAAGGGGCGCCCCAATTCCCGAAGAAAGAGCCTGCACAACCTTGCTGTCCCACACCTGACCAAACTACACCAGGGCCACATTGCCCAGTAGGTCAAGCCCAATTTGATAATGGCCCCACCCCTGCAGGGGAAGCAAACCCTGTACTCACAGCAGGGATGCCCTGCCCTGCAGGCGAAGTCGGACCCCAAGGCCCCCAAGGCCAAGCCAGCCCAGCATATGCCTGCGAGATGTCCCCAGCCTTACCGACGGATCCAGCTGGCACCATTGTTGACCCAGCTCCTGCAGCTCCAGATGATGACACCGATCCCGCGTATGGACCACCAAGGCCCATGACACTGCCAGTGAAGAATGCACCAGATCTGCCCTCAAGAATAGACAACCTGGTTAGTACATTCGCTTGGAGCCCCCTCTTCGAAGCCCTTTCCCCTCCTGCCCCTTCAGAAAGAGAAATGCCCGACGCCTGTTCCAGCACCAGCAGCCTCTGCATAATGTTCACATTAAAAGCCTCATCACCCTCCTCATCAGAAGACGACATCTGGGGTGGAGGTCTCTTAGCACAGGCCTTAGGGACCTTTGGCGCCGACTGCTTCCCTTTTGGCTTCCTCGACCCCTTTCCTCCAGGCATTTCTATAACTAAAGCAGACCCTCAAAATGGCTTCCACACAATGCTAACTAAAATGGCAACCCTCCCTTAACTAAGAAGAAGGGGACCCTATATGGCTGACACCTACAAAATATCAGGGAAGCAAAATGGCAACGCAGCTAAAACAGTAATCCTCCCCCTGCCTGCTTAAAGTAAAAACCACCAAACCAAACCACTTCCCTGTCAAAGGAGGGAGGCGGCTGGGCACCCTAACAATAAAAAGAGAAAAAAGACCGCCTTGCGTGATCCTGGCTCCAGACAGCCGACGACCCTCAGAGTTCGTCCTCACAGCCCCAACGATAAGAGAGCGCACAGCTCACAGGAGACGCCCTTTGCCCGTCAAGATGGCTGCCACCGCCACAGACACAGCTTCCGAGCCTAGGGACCGCCCAGCTCCCCAGAGACTTCCCTCGCCTGCAAAGACGGCCGCCACTGCCACAGATGCAGCTTCAGAGCCTCAGGCTCCTGAATTCCCACAAGACCACACTGGCCCCGACGAAGAGGCAAGGCCTCCTCCTCGTCAGGCACTCCAAGCCTTCAAAGATTGACCCTTCAAAGCCGATTGTCGACGGGGACTGAGCAGGGAGTGGAGGTCTGGCCATTACAATGGCCTGGCCCCACCCCCTCAAAAACACGCCCAAATGGGCTGTCAGTCCTCCCTTCCCTCCCAGGGAGGCAAACAAGGCAAAAGCAGTCTAGCAGTGTTGCTGCAGGCTGCAAGCCTCGGATTTTACCAAGTGTTCTGCTGATACATATTGAATGTTAGCCATTTGCAAGACACCAATGGTGTGAAAGAAAAAAGACCAGCACTTTCAAATTATAAACATTTATCTGCCTCATCACCTAGAGGAGATTCACCCCACAGTCTATCATCTGTTTACTAGTCAGGCTGAGGAATCCCAAGAATACCAGACTTGACCATAAAAATACACTGTGCCTGGAACAGGATTAATCTATTAAATTTTTGAGTAAGTTAGCCCTACTTCCAAAACTGGCATGCTGAAGCTATCAAGCACCGCAAACATCTGTAAGTTTCCTGTGCCCAGTTGACATATTTTTTTAAGATACTTGACATGTATGTGCAAATGGACAACATAAGGAAAATATCAAGTGAGTTTCCACAACTGTTGGAAACATCCAGGGCTTAAATTCAGAAAATAAGGGTGCAACCCAAAAGTCATTCAAATCAATGGAAAATTCCCCAGCAATTTTACATTGTGATGAAGAAAAGCCTTCCTCTGAGCCCCCAGGGCTCCTTTTCTCTGGAAAAACATTATGTACCTGCTTCTATCAGCTACTGCACACATGCCCAATAAAAGATGGGAGGGGGGAGGGAACATTATCTCAAAGCACTGAGGTTCCTTAGACCTTATCTTTGCCACTGTGTAATTTCTCTAGGGAGATTTTCTGCTTGCTGCCTCTACTTTTAGTGCTAATCAGCCATTTCCGGCCACAAGGATGTATCGATTGGATAACATGGGTTGATAGGCTGAGGCGAGAAAGGGGAACTGAACAAGTACATGAGAATATTGCCTTCTTTAGATGTCAGCTTGTAGAACAGGCAAGCTATAGCCAATACAGAGCTACCTACTATCATCCAAAAGCAAAGACTCTGCTATACCCTCCCCAAAGTATACTGCAGGACACTCTTGCCTAGCTTGAAACCAATGTCACTATCAGATTGTCCTAAAGGAGGGTTGCTCTTGTTTCCCCAGGGATATAAAAGGTCTTTGTTTCAGTCCACATTTTCTTTGCACAAATATTCTTAATAGGTGCCAATTTTATTCTATCAAAACTGCTACCAAAGCTATGTCCCCGGGGTAATTTGACTCCAGAATCACAATGGCAAAAAGTTTCTCTTCTTGGTCCCTGATTCCTTTTATCACAAGGTACACTTCTAAATCCTCTCCCAACTTTCTGGACTCAATAGCTCTGAAATACGCAGTCCCACAATGGGCAGGGGAGGGGACAATTTACAAAATCTGTTTGGTGAATATGTGGACTGTCAACAGACGTAATTGTGAAGTTCTGTGTTGGGAATTTAATTTTCAGACATGCAGTTGCCCAATTTGGATTGGTACCATGGCACACAGGAGAAAGGGCTTAAGCACCCTTTTCCTGACCTGATTTGTCCTGATGGGGAAATTTACATATAGCCATCAGTATGTGTAAGATCCCCCAGTGGGGCAAACAGACACTCTCCAAGACCAGGAAAACAGTGCAATGGAATGGATTAAGCCCTTATCCTAGTGTACCGTAGTCCCAATCCAAATTGGGCAGCTGCTGTTAGAGCCTTATCAACCCCACCCACCTCACAGAGTGCTTGTTGTGGGGGGAGAAGATATAGGAGATTGTAAGCCGCTCTGAGACTCTGATTCAGAGAGAAGGGCGGGATATAAATCCAATATCATCATCATCAATCTTGACTGAGCCTCCACACATCTGCAAATTGATTTTGCAGCAGAGAGCTCCAGGCATACATCAGATTCAAAGTCCTCTTGAGTTTAAAGCAGTTTTTCAGTGCATGTTTCCAGAATTTTGAAATCTACCCCACAACCATGAAACTAGTTTGCAACTGTGGTGGATATGCACAGTTTGATTAGCCCTCACTCACAGATCTTGAGGCTCTTCCTCAGGCATCAATTCTGGCAGTCTCTTCCTTGTGTTGTTCCCTTGAGTTCCTGTACCTCTTAAAAAGCTTCACTAACCTCTGGGGTTACTTCTAGTCAGCTCCAATCCTACTTAGCTGCCCTGCACACCTCACACTACATTTGCTGCCAGTGTGAGGTTAATATTCTGGACAAACAGACAATTATCTCTTTTGGGGTTTGTAGAATCTTTCGGGCTCAAGTGCCGTGTTCTACTGGAGAAAGTTTTTCTTCCAGACGTTTTGTTCTTGGCTGCGGAGAACATCCTCAGTGGCATTGCAACTGGAGCAGGCACTCTGACCTTCTTGGCTGCTGTGCATTGAGTGAGGCCAGGGCTGCTGGAGAGCTGCTATATCTAGGCTGGAGGGGGTGTGGTGAAAGGGCAATAGGTTTGTGGATGTGCCCATTGTTTGGTGGGGCTTCCTGGAAGGGTAGTGATAAGGAAACTGGCTGTTGAATGTGACCATTGTTCTGTGTTAATTGCTGGGAGGGTTGGAAGGGGTGTGAAGAAAAGGAAATGGTTGTTGACTGTGCTGATTGTTCTGTGGAATGTACTGGTTGTTCTGTGAATTTCTGCAATTTATAGTCTGTAGGGTGTTTTGCAGAGCTGGATACCAAGATTGGTGGATGGAAATGCCTTCTTCCTTTCTGTTAAAGTTGTGACAGCACATTCAACAGCCAGTTTCCTTATCATTACCCTTCCAGGAAGCCCCACCAAACAATGGGCACATCCACAAACCTATTGCCCTTTCACCACACCCCCTCCAGCCTAGAAATAGCAGCTCTGCAGCAGCCCTGGCCTCACTCAATGCACAGCAGCCAAGAAGGTCAGAGCGCCTGCTCCGGTTGCAACGCCACTGAGGATGTTCTCCGCAGCCAAGAACGAAACGTCTGGAAGAAAAACTTTCTCCAGTAGAACACAGCACTTGAGCCCGAAAGATTCTACAAACCCCAATGATGTTACCAGCTGTGAAAACCTGAAATCTTTGATAATTATCTCTTTTGTCTGAAGCTGCAAGCATGCTAGTTTAGCAAAATCAGTGTCCAAAGATTTAGTGGTTTCATAATTTAGAAATCTCCAGAGGAATACTGCACCTATTGAGTGACTGATCACCCATCTCTCAGGCACTGGCACAGACATGAGTTCTTCACATATGTTTATTGTTGATAAAGCACTGCAACTGTTCTAAGGTGGAGTACCAACACACAACACAGTATGATGGAAACATTTGCACACAAGCACATCACATTAGGGTCTATATTTCTTAAAATGTCAAAGGAAAGAGGACACAATAAAAAGGATTATGGTGACTCTATACTAACTTTGCATATACTGAAGTTTCCAAAATAAGCAAAGACAGTGCCAGACTGGGAGGGGAAACAAAAAATAAATGGAGCAGAGATGAAAACAAACAATACTGTAATATTGCAGATAGTGACAGGTTCCCAATATCCTTATTTACAACTCAGTGTTAAGAAGCTACATTTCCCTAAAAGTAAAATATCTAAAGTGAAGGTAGTCTGATTGTCAAACAATGGTCTTCTTTGTCTTTACATACCCTGCTACTGAACTGCCTTCTAGGAGTACATCACCTTTCTGAATATGAAACTGTCCTAGTTATAATATGTCCTAGTTATAGTTATAAACTGTCCATAGTTCTAATATGGCTGCAGAACTAGAAAACATGGTATTTGTATAACGGAACTGAATGGTTCCATTAAAAAGCTGAAAATGGGATGTAGTAATAATGCAAATATATCTTTAGCAAATGATTTAATCTGGCCCCAAACAGAACCAGTACCATATATAGCATATATATATACCATATATATATGAATCCAGAGACTGGATTCATGGAAGATAATTCTTCCATGGACCGGTGTGCGGGGGGTGCTGGAGTTTTTGCTGCCCCAGGCTGCCCCCCCATTTCCTGCTCCTGCCCCCCATGGGGGACTATAAATGGGGGAGAGACTGGGGCTGCTTCTGCTGCCTCCCTGCTAGGTGGCCAGGTGGCAGAAGTGGCCAATCTGCCTCCCTGTCTCATTTAAAGACCCCCATCGATCAGCTGATCGGTGCAGGTCTATAAATGAGGGGTAGGCGAAGGTCACAGCAGTGCTGCTCCTTCCACCTGCCTGGGACCCAGGTGGACAAAAAAGGCAGTGTAGCCTCACTCTGCCTCCCCTGAAAAGAGAGGAGACCCTGAAGATAACCATGCTGAAACATAGTGCTTATTAAACAATGCTTAAACACCCAGTATTCATTTCCTTATTGCTATTTATAATAGCTTCAAGTTGAACAAATCAATGTCTTAATTAACAGTGCAATGGAATTAATTAACACTGATTACAATCATCCCTTTATTTGTTGTATCCCTTGCAAGGGAAGGCAGCTTCGGAGTGAGTCCATGCTGCCTCTTTCATCCACTCAGGTCCCAGGTGGGTAGAAGGGGTGGTGGAGCTGTTCTGCCTCACTCTGAGGTTGCCTCCCCTGCAAGGAGAAGCGCTCCTTGACCAAAGAACACATGGAAACCATTCTATTACTATTCACACCTATAACCTGTTCCTAGTCATATTAATTTGGAAATACTACCAAAGTCAGCATAAGCACACATAGGACTGCAGCCTCTACCAAGTACTAGAGAATGTGTATTGTGTTCAGAAGAGTGTAGTTAGACTCAGGGTTTTTTTGTAGCAGGAACTCATTTGCATATTAGGCAACACACCACTGATGTAGCCAATCAACAAACAGCTTACAGGGCTCTTATTACAGGGCCTACTGTAAGTTCTTGAAAGATTGGCTACATTGGGTGTGTGCGGCCTAATATGCAAATGAGTTCCTGCTACAAAAAAAAGGCCTGGTTGGACCAATGGGAGTTCAGTTCCCAACTTCCCATCTCCAAGATGGAGGCTGGATATTTGGAAACAAAGTCCGCTACTGATCAGTTCTGGTGGCATCTAGCTTAAATGCTTGCTGACACCATCAAAATCATGGTATCTTGAAGGTATATGCACTTCTGTCTTTTTTCTGCAGAACAGAAATCAAAGTTTTATCCTGTTCATTTGCCTTGTAAAGCTATTGTGCTGAGGGCTAATCAGCACAATCAGCACTGTGAAGTGCTTCGGAGGCTAATGGAGCCTTGTAAGCAGTTAGTATTAATATTTATTACTCTTGATTAAGATTGGGACTAAATTGAGTTTCTCATCAGTGACCCTTACAACATTCTCTAGACAAATATTCTCTTTCGTTCTCCCCCCCACCCCCCTCTGTGCAGCAGTTCATCTCTACAGGGTTTTCACCAAGATTGCATCTACCTGAGGAATTTTCATTGGTGAGGGACCCAATCAATTTCCAGGTCAATGACCATATAAAAAATTGTTCATTCAGTAACTTTGTTGGCTTAGTCTACTCTAGTCATGACAGGGAAGCACATGTCTGCAGGGATGCTGTAAGACACATGCTTCGAAAAGAGCAGCAATATATTTCTACCCAGCCTGATGCTTCAAGGGTGGTGTTTGAGTTATTAATCCAAACAGTACAAATAACAGTCCCCTGCAAGACCAGACACTCCAAGGAAAAGCCTTAGTCATTAATGTTCCTGGTGTAAGTGCCTATGCAAGAGATTATGCAGTTGCATGTGATGTGATTTGATTTATTAGATTTATATCCCGCCCTCGCTGCCGAAGCAGGCTCAGGGAGGTTCACAGAGAATAAAATCACAATAAACATTAGTTATGCATTTTAAAATAATACAAATAATGAGGGACATTAATTTGGAAATAAAAATAATGTGGGGAAGCAGACTTACTAGCCAAAGCAGGCCTTGATCAGTGGCATGACTGCTGTGTACAGGGCTTTTTTTCTGCATAAAGAGATGCCAGAAGTCTCAAGAGGGAAATGAAGGAGAAACACACAGATGCCCCTCATGAACTTGAAATATTTTTTGAGAATTTTGTTTTCACTAAGAGATTTCAGAATTCCATTCCACTGTGTTCCCCTAGAGGAAAAAAACCCTGAGTGTATACAACTAGGAAAAAAATACAACCAATGGAACAACCAATGGTACAACAAGTGAGAAAGGAACCAAAAAGTTAAGGGGAAAGACCAAGATGGTTTTCGAAGACAACATATGATGAATCCCAGAGTAGAGAATCTGCAAGGGCTAAATCCTGCCTCCTAAACAATATTGGTTGGCTTCCTAGGGCGTTCTTGAAGTGTGTGTGTGTATGTGTGTGTGTGTGAGAGAGAGAGAGAAGTGTGAGTGAGAGAGAGAGGGTTTGTGTGTAGCTGCAGCAATGCTTCCTGCTAGCATTCTACTTTGTGGGTTTGGCTAACTAGTTTACATTCCCAGCATAAAACAATCCTTCCATCAATCTAGTTACTGTCCAACATTTAACAAGAGAAGTACAACATGGGTTCTACATTTCAGACTGCTCAGGCAGCTTCCCATTTCTTGTCATTGTAACCCTTTCACAACTATGCCAAGTTATTGGGAAATGGAAGTATTCTGGTTTACACCATTTTCCAGCAGTGTTTCATAGCACTTTTACAGAACTGTGAACTGGCAAGATACTCACTGCAATCAGGAGTAGCGAGTTGCTGTTTTTTATCTGAAGGGCCCATGAGAAGCTATGATATGCAAGAATTTTGTTGTTGATTGCAAGAGTCTTATATTTTGCCCTGGATCTTCCTGGTAGTTTTTGTAAATAAACAGATCCTTGTTAAACACAGAGATATTTCAGACTGTATGGGCCGTTGTTCCTACAATACAAAAGGGTGTGCCACTTAGTGCAAAAAAGTGAGATCTAGAGACTTGCTACAGTCTTGATCTGGATTACTGCTCCAGGTTGTCTAAGGAGGACGTGAGCTGAATTCAAATGAATTGCTAATACTGAGTTTGCAGAAGCTATTGCAATCACATGGCAGGCTTACATACTCATGCATTTGGATATTTTGGTTTAGTCATTCCATGTATTGCTTTCATCTCAAAGCATTTCTGCCAAAGAATCAATGAAACTTTCCCAGTGGCCTGCAGTATCAAGCCCTTCAGAAGGAAGCTTGTCAAAGGGGGCTGAAGGCAAACAGTAATGAAAAGGCATCGGATGCTATTTTGGTAGAAATCAGCATAGCAGGAGCTAGGATTGTATCTCCCTGGGCTTTTCCACTTCCATCAGACATCCCTTTAGCTAATCAATAGGGTCTGGCATTAGGAGGATGTTTAATTATTCTAGGAGGGATATGTGGGAGTTAATAGCTTTTCACCAGGAGACTGGTTTTCTGCACAGGACAGATAACATTTTTTTAAACCCATCAGAATCAGGTTCTGCTGACTAGGACTGACAAAAAGAAACTGCGTTAAACTCAGCCAATCAGTGCTAATAGGGCAGTTGCCAGAGATACCTAACCATTACTCATCAGTGTTTCTTCTAAATGCATTTTTGTGCATAAATTGGGTTGCATATGTACTAGCTACAAAACAGGGATAGAATTCCTGTTGGGGGCTATAGTGCCTAGGCTGGGCGCTGAATGTCAATTCAACTTTTACTATCTGATTGTCTAACATTAATGATATGGCTTAAACAATGGGATCTTGTGACACTTTAAAGACTAGCATATTTACAGCATTATAATGAGCTTAGAAGGGTATTGCACTGTTATTATGGCAGATGCTTTTGGGGACCAGAGCCCACTTCACCTACACTTTCCCTCTTACCCACCTCTTGACACATATCTTCATTCACACCTCCCCATCAGCTTCCTCACCTCGCCCCCACTGCAGCCTCTGCCTCTCATGCTGCTACTACCACTCTGCCCTTTCCCCCAGAGGGAGTTTTGACAGGACATGTGTGACTTGCAAAACTGCTTTAAAAAAGACAAGAAAGAGACAAGGCAAGGCAGCAGTGGCTGTGGAGGAGAGGAGTGGCTGGGGATCTGAGTTGAGCAGCCACCAATGTGCATATGACAATCAGCTCTACCTTGAGCTACCAGCACATCCTAGGGAGGCTGTGGATACCATGAACAGAGGAAGTTTTGAAGAGATGAGGGCTAACAAGCTGAAATTTAATCCTGACAAAACAGAGTTGCTACTGATGGGGAGAAGGTCTGAGCTAGGAAATGTGTTGTCCCCATTATGAATGGGGTTGCATTCCCCCTAAAAGAGCAGGTTCATAGCTTGGGAGGTGCTTCTCAATCCAGGCCTCTTGTTGGATAAACAGGTGATAGTGGTGACTGGGTTGCCTTTCAGCAGCTTCATCTGGTGAGCCCTTACTGGACAGAAATTTTTTTTGCCACTGTGGTGCATGCCCCGATAATGTTTAGGTTAGATTACTGCAATGTGTCATATGTGGGGCTGCCTTTGAAGATTGCCCGAAAGCTACAATTGGTACAGAATGCTGCAGACAGAATGTTGACTGGAGTGCAGCCATATCTCTTCAGTCTTGTTCCACCTACACTGCATTCCAATTTGCTTCTGGGATCAATTTAAGCTTGAAGCCCTATACAGCCTAGGAACAACATACTTAAAGACTGTCTTCTCCCATAATAACCTATCTGTTTACTATGGTCATCCTCAGGGACCCTGTTCCAGTTGCCCCTGCCATCTGAGGCTAAGCAGGTGGCAACCAGAGAAAGGGCTTTCTCCATCAAACTGGAATTTCCTCCCCAGGGAGATTTGTCTGTCTCCCTCTATTGGTGCTTTTCTCGAGCAGGCCAAGACTTTTTTGCCTCATCCAACATACCCCCAATAATGGTTTTGACCCTCCTTCTAGTGTTATTTTTGTGGGTTTTAAATTGAATTTTATATTTTAACTATTTTATTTTTTTAATGTTTTAATGTTTATATGTTCACCATCCTGTGAACCCTGATTGGCTGGAAAGATTGAATAAAATGTTTGTTTGTTTGTTTAAATATATGTGACACTTAAAATGTTTGAGTTGAAACTTACTACCTGGATATCTTCATACATCTTTGGCCATCATCCATCATGAATCTATCACTATAGATTGCAAAAACCTGATAGCCCAAGTTAGCCAGATCTCATCAGAGCTCAGAAGCTAAGCAGGGTTGACCCTGGTCAGTATTTGGATAGGAGATCACAAAGGAATACCAGAGCATTGTGCAGAGGCAGGCAGTGGCAAACCACCTCTGAACATCTCTTCCTTTGAAAACCCTATGAGCCATAAATCAGTTGCATCCTGACAGCAAAAACAAAAGTTCTCTTTAATGACCTCTTTGTGACCCTGGGCGATACGGTGCTTTTCTCCAGTAATTTAAAAGATTTACAAAGCTATTTTGTGCAGAGGTACTGGCTAATCCCAGTGTTTGTTTTTGATTTATTTATGCATCTATTTATATCATACTTTTCTCCCAAACAGCCTTACAATATAAACAAATACAATACAAAAATGTGATAGAAACAGAATATCCGGAAGGGAGGGGAGGGGTTGTTTCTGAATACAGTGGATCTTCCTTCCATCTCTTTGCTATAACCCTCAGGCCCTATATCTCATACCCAAGGTGGGTAGGGGCACTAAAGGTGTGAATTGCAACACCCAATGGCTATGAAGGCCTGAAAGCAATTTATAATCTTGCAACATCCAGCTCTACAGCCAACGTAAATAATCTCCATGGTACCAAACCCTGTAATGGATCTAAACTAGTTTTACAACAGCTAATGAACCACCCACCATATGGAGCAGAGGTCCATCAGTGACTATTAACCATAGGTATAAATGGAGCACTATTTATTGGGCAGTGATGCTCTGCATTCTTGATGCTTGGGGGGCAACAGTGGGAAGGCTTCTGGAGTCTGACCCAACTGGTGGACCTCCTGTTGGTATCTGGTTTTTGGCCACCTAGGAATGCCAGCCTCCAAGAGGGACCTGGGGATTTCCCAGAATTATAGGTCACCCTCGGACCACAGAGATCAGTTCCACTAGAGAAAATGGATGCTTTGGAGGAAGAACTCTACAACATTGTACCCAGCTAAGGTCCCTGTCTTCCCTAGGCTCTATCCCAAAATCTGCACAAATTTGCCAACTTGGATCTGGCAGCCCTCCCCTCTCCATCCCCTGCTGGTGGCTAGAGGGATCTGGCAACTCTACCACTGTGTGACACAGAGAGTTGAACTGGATGGGCCACTGGACAGATACAGCATGGCTTCTCTTATGTTCTTACTCCAAAGAAGGATTTCTAACATTTTTGTTTACCTTTTATTATAGCCTAAAGCTGCCATGATGCCACAAAGGGCATTCTTTAAACATAAGGGATCCAAAAGTAATAGCAAAAAACCAGACAATTCTTGTGAAGTTAAAATGGTCAGATTCTCTGGCTTGGCAGGTTCCTAGGTCTCAATTTGGTTGCTTGTTTGCAGAAATGCTGCCACAGTAAACCTGCAAAAGCTTAATTTCATTCAAAGAAGCATATGCTGATAGAGCATTTGGGGGACAAAGGTACCCATCTTAATGCATCGTTTGTCAGTCACGCTGAGGAGAAGTGGGAAGTAAAGTCTTTGTTGGAAACATTGCAGCATTTAAGTTGAGAAGGCTGGGATTTTTTAATTACAAGATGGTCATGTACCGACTGCCTGAGGGCCCCACTTTTGAGAAATTCTTCATCCAAAACGAATGCATTAGGTTTGCTGTTCCCCACCGTTAAAAACCTGTCTGACTCTGGCTAAAAACATTTCAGGAAAGCTTCATGTTATTACTGCCTGAAGGGGGAAAGGCAAACTTCCTACAAGCTGCAGAGAGGAGGCACAGGCCTGAGGTAAAATATGTGTTTGATCTCTTAGAAGGAAGGAGAAGTAAAGACCTTTTTATATAGCATACTCTGCAACCATCTAAGGCAAATGGTTTTTCCCTAAGGAAGGGAAAGAGGGTTTGTGAGCTATACCATTTTTAAAAATCTCTCTCAGTCTCCACACAACTGGCATACAATCTGCTCTAAAATGCAACAACAAAATACAGTGTGTATTTGTCACCTACAGTTTTGGCAATACTATTTAACCAAACACATCTCTGTGCGCTATATATCTGACCCAGATGTATTCGTTTTACAGCTCCTTCAGAGAGCTTACATATGTTTCACTTTCATAATTTGAGACATGTATCACCATGTGTCAGAGCAAGTGTTATGAAACAGCACATCATCCAACAGGTAGTGGCTTTGATCCAGCACCATGTTTCCAATGGCATCAACTTTCTCACCTTCTTTCAGCTTCCCAAGAACAGCAATTCAGAAGGCATTCTGGGCTGCATTAGAGTGGGGAGACAAGAAAATACACAGAAATTCTCCATTAGATCCAAGCTGAAATGTAAAAATTATTACCTTGGAAAATAAATGTTTAATTTGCATTCTGCCAATTCTTAGAGTATGTTGCCAGCTCTCCTGGAATTCTGGTAGATCTCCAGGCTATTGACATCAGTACCCCTAGAGAAAATGGCAGCTTTGGTGGGTGGACTCAATGACATCACATCCCCACTAAGCTTCCTCCCCTCCACAAACTTTGCCCTCCTAGGCCAGTAGGCACCTTCCCCAAATCTCCAGCAATTTTCCAAACTGGAGTTGGCAGCATTAGAGCCTAGTCTAATTTAGACCGATTTTGCACTAGGGCTTATTCTGGGTGGAGAGCCCTTTTGCCCCTGGTGCTTCTCTCAGGGTGTTTTCCCACAGAGCTTACCGCGGAGTGATGACCCTCTTCACCGCGCAGCGTCTGCACGGATTTCCCACCAACTGCTCCGCAGAACCAGGAAGTGCCGGATCTTTTGCATCGCAGATATAAACCGCTAAAAACCAGTTTACGTTAGCGACGCAAAAGCCGCGGCTCTTCCTGGTTATGTGGAGCAGTTGGTGGGAAATCTGCGTAGACGCTGCGCGGTGAAGCAGGACGTCGCTCCGCGGTAAGATCTGTGGGAAAACGCCCTCAGTTTTCGCACAAGCTGCCCTGGAGCTGTGAGTTGCCTGCTGCTTTTCTGTGGCAAGCAGAAATCGCTTCTAAGAGGATCTCACTTGCTGAGGAAAAGCAACGTGCCAGCTCGCAGCTCCGGGGCAGCTTGTGTGAAAACCGAGAGAAGCGCCAGGAGCAAAAAGGCTCTCCACGTGGAACAAGCCTAGTGCAAAATCAGGGATAGTCTTCTCAGTCAGATGGAGGGCAATGTTTAAAGAACACCACTTGGCAAATGGGAGGCATCATGGCAGTTCTAGGCTATAAATGAAAGATTAGCAGAAACCTGTTTTTCCAGGTAACTTCCAGGATAGCATTTCATATGTAAATAGTGGATAGCCAACAGAACACATAATGCTTACTTAGCTATAGAACAAAGTTTGAATCCAGTGGCACCTTTAAGACCAACACAGTTTAATTCTGGTATAAGCTAAAGACACTAACTCAGCTAAGGGGGAACACTGGCTGAAGTGTGCATGTGCATAAAAGCTTGTACCCAGAATTAAACTTTGTTGGTTTATAAAGTGCGACTGGACTTAACATTTGTTTTATTGCTTCAGACTAGGTTTGTTAAGTCCCCTTTGGCCTCCGGTGGGGAACTTTTTTGTGCATGCATAGCATGCGCATTGCGATGACATCACTCAAAAGTGACATCATCATGACAGTGACATCATGTGCCAGCTGTTCTGGGAGTTTCCAGGGAAACTATGGTTTTCCCAGACGCTCTAGCAATTTGGGAGGGAAACTCTATGGTATCGCTGGGAGAAGATTCTCCCCTCCAGCCCACTGTAGGCCAGCAGGTTGGGGACCTCCAGGGCGGGAGAACCCCCACCCCACCTGGAAACTTGGCAGCCCTACTTCAGACCAACATGGCTACCCACTTGAATAAGGAGCTCTTTCAGCCCCACTCACCTCGCAGGTGTCTGTTGTGGGGGAGGAAGGTAATGGAGATTGTGAGCCACCCTGAGTCTCTGAGATTCAGAGTAGAGGGCAGAATATAAATCCAATAGCTGCTGCTGCTTTTGCTTCTGCTGCTACTGCTACTGCTTCTTCTTCTTCTTCTTGTCAGCCATGAACTCAGAAGTCTCTTGATGCCCAGAAATTAGTTATTTTCCACAGGTAGGAGGAGAACCATCTGATGATATTAAGGAAAGGATGGAGGATTCCTTTGCTGGGAGGCTAGGAATTCTGAGAGTTTTCAGAGAATGGATGGATAGAGGGACAGGGCTATTTTGCTGTTCTTCTGGCACAGGTCCCCAAATGGCTTAGCTCAAGGAAGAAAAGTGTTCATGAACATGACAAAATTCAGGAAAGTGACATCTAACAATTTTGATATTCTGCTTACCTCTTAATTCACTATTATAGAAGACTAAATTTTAAAAATGATTCATCACTTTTTTCTTTTGCTCACATTTTACCTCTTTTCTGTATTAAATGACTTTAATTGCAAGTATAATTACTTTCCCCCCTTTTTTATGAATTTGAATGTTATTGTGATTATTCTGCTCCCACATGAAAAAGTTTAAATTTGGTCCCTACTACTCTAGGATCAAGGAGGGCTTCAAAAACTTAATATGAAGAAGAGTCTTTAAAGAAACTTTTAAAATCCATAATGTAAAAAATGGTTTCGCTTCCTGATTTACTAACAGACTGTGGGATTCTAATCATAGTTAAGTTACACCCATCTAAATCCAGTGATGCTAATGGATTTAGAATAGAATAACTCCATTTAGGACTACACTATATTTTGGCATATCCATATAAGCCTCTTGTGAAGGAACTATTAAATGGACCCTGGTTCTTTTTGAGGATGGTTTAATAAGGCTGGAGTGGTGAATCACTCCAGGGCAGGCCCGTAGCTACGAGGGGGCCTGTGGAGGCACAGCCCCCTGACTGCTAGGCAGGGCCCCCTGACTTGGGGCCCCTAACCAGCCTTCAGTGCCTCGGCTGCATCCTTCTCCATTCTGCCGTTGTCATACACGGTTGTTTCTGCTTGCTTAGGGGACGTGAGCATACACAGTTGCTTCTGCTTGCTTAGGGGCTGGAAGAATTCTCTGACCCCTCAGCAAGCAGAAACAACAGGGCACTTTCGGAGCCCAGGACTGAAAGTTAAGCTGGGTGTTGCTTCTGCTTGCTTAGGGGCTGAAAGTAATCTCTGACCCCTCAGCAAGCAGAAACAACTGGGCACTTTCAGCGCCCAAAACTGAAAGTTAAGCTCCACCTTGCTTCTGCTTGCTTAGGGGCTGGAAGAATTCTCTGACCCCTTAGCAAGCAGAAACAACAGGGCACTTTCGGAGCCAAGGACTGAAAGTTAAGCTCCATGTTGCTTCTGTTTGCTTAGGGGCTGGAAGAAATCTCTGACCCCCCAGCAAGCAGAAACAATGGGGCACTTTCAGAACCCAGGACTGAAAGTTAAGCTCCACGTTGGGCTGACGTTGGGCTAGAAGTGATGTTCACCTGCAGGGGTTTTCTGGCCTGGTCTCGCTGGCCACCCGAGCGAGGGTGGGAGCTGTGCTTGGGCAGCCCCGGCTTGCTCTCTGACAGGAAGAAATCCGAATTGGAGGTCTTGTAGCCCCAGAAGTCAGATGCGACTTGGTGGCACCTTCCACCCTCACCCCCTGTCTTCCCGGGCTTGCCTAGCTGGATCATGCTACAGGTAAGGGCAGGAGACCGTGCAGCACGTATCTAAACCTCTGAGTGGCTCCCCACCAGAGCTGCTGGAAGAGGGGTGGAAAGGGATCACCTTGTGGCAGCTGTGGGGAGGGGGGAGGCTGTATGGCAGCAAGCTGGCAGCTTTCCTCCTCAGCGGTGGTAGGCCATGGAGGTTGGGGCCACTATGTGCCCCCTGAAAAAAAATCAGGGCCCCCCCAATTCTTCAAATCCTAGCTACGGGGCTGCTCCAGGGGCTAGAACCTTGATGCCTAGGCCAGCTATATAAACTTTACATGTCTTTGGTAGAACAGAGGTTCCTGCAGGGGGTGTTCAGTCACAGGAAGTGCTGCACTCTTCTGATAATATGTCTTTAAAATTGTCTTTAAAATTAATATGTCTTTAAAATTGGTCATGGGACCAGCACCACTTTAAGCTGTTTGCAGGTATCCAGAGGTTTTGCAGTTAGAAGAGAAACTAGGAAGTGAAATGGAGTTTTGCCATTTTATTTCCCATAAAACAAACTTTTATGTCATGAAATTTATTTTCTAGGATCTCAACTTTATTTCTTGTGCCTAACCTTTGCCAATAATTATTGCATGTCTGTCAGTCACATTTATGATCAAATGTTGTTTGTTCATTACACCTTTTCTTGTTTGATATTACAGTATTTTTTGCACCATAAGACTCACTTTTCCCCCCAAAAAAAGTGGAGGGAAAAGTGTGTGCGTCTTAAGGAGTGAATACTGCAAAAAATTCACACAAATGCCTCTAAATTCACACAAACGGCTCTAAAAACTAGGTGCGTCTTATGCTCAGGTGCGTCTTATGGAGCGAAAAATACGGGTATGTTATTTGTTGTGACTTTGTTGAGTCTTTTCTCACTTCCTGGCTATCTCCATATAACATTGATGTACATTTACAATTCTTCTTTCAGTTTTGATTTTGCTTCTACAATAATGGGAAGCAAATAAGCTGACTTTGTACCTATCACCCAACCTTTCCCCACCAAAATCGCTATGACAACACTCTATCTCCACAACTTCTCTATGAGATAGGTTAGGCTGAGAGCATGACTGGTCCACAGGTCACCCAGTGGGTTAAGCTAGGATCTGAACTCAGGTCTTTCTGGTCTATTCTAACCACGATAACCATCCACTTGTATGGGTGAACTATCCCTCAGTTTCATGCTTTTAGTGTTTAAGAATAAATGTTTTTCTGTGAATAAATAATCCCTGGGTTTTTGTATTTATGTATAAGGGAGTGTGAGCAATTTTAGATGAATTGCTCTGTATGACCCTTCTACTCACTGAAACTTACACAAGAAAGCCTCACATACTTACCTTGGCATTAAAATGAGTAGCTTCAACTCCTCTCAGTAGCAACCAAACATAATTTGAACTTCTCCCAGCTATGAGAAGGAAGCCACTCTGAGTGCTAAATATGTGTTAATCTATCAGGGGACATTTCAGGGAACATTCCACAATCCATTTTGAAGCCCAAGAGATCACTGAGGTGTTACCACAGCAACACAAACCACCAAAAAGCACTTCTGCCCCTTTCACCTTGTCACAGAGACTTGATTGACAGTCAAGAAATATAGCTTCTCTTGCCACTATAGAATCTGACTGTCAAATATCTACCTGAACACAGTATAAAAGCATAGAGAGCTTCTCTGGATTAGGAACTAATAAACATAACTTCTAGCTACCTTCTTTCTGATAAGAGTGCTATGCCTTTAGCAGCCACTTGATGCTGGCACATATTTAATTAATAGAGACTTCCCTCTTCACTGCACCTTTCTACAGAGAAAAGGTTTCCCCTGCTCAATCTTGCACCAGTTAAAGATGTTGGGGGAAAATGTAACACTTCCTCTACTTTAACTAAGTGTCTGTGTGCCTGTGTTATATAAACCTCTTTAAAGCACCTCAAATTCTAGCTAATACTTCTGGTGTGGGTTACCTGTTACACAAAACATTGACTAAACACCAGCATCACTGAATCAGGAGCAGTGAATGAGATTTTGAAGGTCCCATTGTACTTGGTAGAATCAGCCATCAACATACATCACCTTTTGATTTTAACCTGCAAGTCGTTTGACTTGTGTATCCACTAATTTGTACATGCAGTACTGATTTAGTAGGAAATAAAAAGGAGCAAAGGATAGGGCTTCACTGCTTATTTCAGTGCCAGAACTCGATCTAGGAATTTCTGCAGTAGTAAGAATCATCCCTCTGAGCAAATGCAGAGTGCTGCCCTTTACCACACTAAGAGGTGAGCCAATAGTTCCCCCTGCCTCAGTTAGGAAAAGGCTGCCAAGGAGTATGTTTTCCAGCAAGTGTTGTGCCCTGATGCTTACAATTTTAGCAATTATCCCTGGAAAAGAGCATCCTGAGCATGCATGCTGGTTAATATGGAGAGGAATGAAGTATTCTGGTTTCCCAGCAGGAATGCTCATTTCTTTGATGGAGACGGGAGAGTGTGAAAGGATTTGTCTGTGTAATAGATGTTTCCCCTGAAGGTCTGCGTCAGATCCCCAGGTAGGGAGCCTGTCTCTGGCTGCTGATATTCAATTCTGTGTCGCACATAAATAAGGGAGAACAAGCCAGTTCCTATTTTTAAATGCCTTTTATCTTCCAGTCTCCCCGTCTTGCATTCTCTTTCTCAGATGCACATCCTTTCCCTCCTATTCTGTGCTTTGCAGTACAGCACTAATTAACTTTGCTAATTAGCTTGAGCTTGTGCTCACCAACAATATATATGCAGTGCAGCAGGAGCTCAGAGTATTATTAATGGACACTGACACCTTCACCAGGGAGAGGAAGGCTTAAGGGCTGTGTGTGTGAAACTCCATCTAGGAATAGAAGAGAGGTCTCCTGGCCCATCTAGCCTGGTCTCTTTCTATCTCCAAGAATCACAAAATACTGGAGAAAGGGACAAGATCTGGGGTATAGGATTATCACATTCAATAGTAGACCAGAATCCTTTACCTTCAATAATTCCATTAAAAGGGGATTTTAGCAAGTAGAACTTTCCAGACCTCTGCATGAGAAGCTGCAGTTACAAAACTAGCATTTCTTCTTGCGGCCCCAGCAACAAGGGGAGGGGGTGAGATGGGCACCCAAGGCAAAAAGTTCCTCTATACCCCAACTAAATACGAACCCCATTCTTGGCTTCAGTTGAAATAGCACACTTGCACATGCAGTTTTCAGAAAAATGGGATAAAATTGGCCACAACTTTATTGGTTACAGCCATAGTACATTTTGGCACAGTATGGGGTACTGGATCTTCTCCACTGCCAGACCCCCTGCCAGTTGATAATCCATTGAACATCTTGGGATGAAAGGTCTCTGGATCCCAGAAGGGCAGACACCCCAAGGTGGTCTCCCCTGCCACCTGAGCATGAGGATAATCCCTGGCCATGCCCCTGGGCTAGGCGTACCACTTGACCCTCCCACCAAAATCCCTTAAGGGGATCCCCAAACACAAGCCATCTTTCATGAATTTGAATCCAGCCCCATGCTGATAGTCAGAAGAGCCAGGCCTCAGATGCCCAGCTCCTGCCAATGTACCTACAGCTGTAGCCAAATGCACAGGGCATCCCAAATACTTTGGAGCCCAAACAGAACTCTGGGTGAGTCTGGGCCCTGGCTTCTGTACAATATCTTATAGGTACAGGAACCTGATTTGCTATTCAGTGTGCTCGTTTCCTCTCTCCCAGAGTCTGGTCCTTTCTCTAGTGCTCTGTGAGATGGAAATATACCCTTGTAAGAGGTCAAGGAACAGACTAATCTTCAAATGAGTACAGTTAAGGAATGTTACTATGAATATGTTTGCCATGAATGTCAAAAAGTCATGAATCACATGCTGCTGAGATAGGATTGCCAGCTAGGGTTACCAGGGTCCTCTTGCTGTCATGGTGGGGTAATTTGGGAGGGTGTTCAAAGGGCGGGCAGGGCATCATGCATAATGTCCCCAATGTGATGACATCACCCAGAAGTGACATCTTCACATTGGTGATGCCACATATGACACTCCGGTTTCTGGGCAAAGATCTATGGGGTTTTGCCTTCAAATCATAGCATTTGTCCAGAAACTAGTGTGCCACTGCACAGCATCCCCAGCACAATGACATCACCTGGAAGTGACTTCGCTGCAGTGATGTCCCTGTTTGGGAGTGGGGTTTCCTATTGCCAACTCTGGGCTGGGAAATTCCTGGACATTTTAGTGGTAGAACCTGAGAAGTGTGGGATATGGGGATGGGAGGGACTTCAGCAGGGTATAATGCCATAGAGTGCACCCTCCAAAGCAGCTGTTTTCTCCAGGGGAACTAATCTCTGTAGTCTGGAGATCGACTGTAATTCTAGGAGATCTCCAGGTCCCATCTGGTGGTTGGCAACATTATGCTGAGGTAATCACTGCAGAGGAAGACAGAGCCCCTTTAACAAACTGTTTAATGATAATGAACAGGAGAATTTCATCTCATTATCTTTTTCAACATTTAGAGGCAGGAATCTGTGCACACCTGGAGAAAAATATCCTGATCTTTTTAACAGAGGCTTTATGTGTGGAAATGGGCAGGTGAAACTTCTCATGGCATTGAGGCAAATAACATCACCTGGAAAACGACTTCCCACCTAGCCTCTATTAAAGGGAGAGGACATTTTTCTCCTGGCTTGTTGGAAAGTCTAGTGTGCACAATTATTTCATATCCCTCTGCATTGCAATACTCAGCCAGAGTCCACTGCATTTAATTTTAGGGAATGGGAAAGTCTCCTGGCCCCACCTCCAAAGTCTCTCAGACCCACCACCAAAGTCCCCAGGTATTTTCTGAGTTAGACTTGGCAACCATAATCAGCTACTGGGGAAGAGTTGAGGACCTTAGAACTTAAGATGACTAACCTGAGGTTATCAAACTTTGGTCACATTAAGAGAAGACAAGAATCACTGGAAAGGACAATAATGCTAGGAAAAGTTGAAGGGGGGAGGAAAAGAGGAGGACCTAGCATGAGATGTATTGAGGATGAGACTCTTATAATTTAATATCATAGGACTCCAGGTTAATATAAAACAAAATGAAACTTTATTTGTACAGTAAGCATATTGGTTTCAAGATATTTATAGCTTACTTTTTCAGTAAATAAGAATAATTTCTGACTGAAGTATCACACTCTTTTATTTCACACACTCATCACTCCTAAATCCTCCTTTCTCTTCCAAACTCAACTTTCTGACAGCTTTCAACTCTCATACTCTTATTATTGTAAGGTTTTGCCAATTGCTGACTCAAAGTATCCAAGCACATGTGAATATGGTCAAGGTTTATTGGAAATCAGATGTATAGCAATGACCCTCTGCTGGAAGACTATTGTCGAAACTGGTCTGAATACAAACAATGGTGATTATTATAGGAAACAAAAAAGTGCACAAAAGTTAAGCTCCCCCCAGTATCTGTTAGAGTTCCCAGGCTTTGGTGTAAACACAAGACATCTTCTCTGGGTCTTCAAAGTTACAATGCTTTCCCTCTTTTGCTATTCTAAGGCGTTGCCATAATTACCAGATAAGCCAGCTCCCCACAATAGCCACCCTCCTGCACAGCTTGGAAATGTATGGTTACAAGCAAAGACGCAAGGTAGACACTACAACAGCTGTTGGATAGATTTGTGAATACATGGAAATAATAATATATTATCAGGGAACCTGACACCTATAATACTCTGACAATATTAAGTTTTGGCTCTCTATCTAATCCCTAATATGTCCTCTAAAGTATTCTATTTTTCTTCCCTAGAATTTTAATGCCTTTCACAGCACTAGTATGGGATTCTAATCAGAAGACTGCTTCTCACACTCTGTAGACTGCTAATGGACCACAACTGGCTGTTAACTGCTGTCACTCTTCTGGAGTTCACTGCTGATTGACTTCTCTTGCTCTCTCCACACATACTCTCAATCACCAACTAATCGCCTTACTTGTTCTCCTTCTTTCACCCCCCCCCTTTCTCTACTGCAATTTACCAACAGTTAAAGGAACACACATATATAAATTCAAAATGTTACAAAGTCACTTCTATATGGAACTGATGTAAATTCATTGTGCGAATTTATGCAATATAGATATGGTTGCCAACTCCAGGTTAGGAAATTCCTGGGGATTTGGGGGTGAAACCTGGAGAGGACAGAGTTAGGAGAGGGGAGCAATCTTAGCTAGGTATAATGCCATAAAACCACCATCCAAAACAGCCATTCGCTCCAGCAGAGCTGATCTTATAGTCTGGAGATGCCTTATAATTCTAAGAGAACTCCAGGCTCCACCTGAAGTTTAGGTTTTGTTGTTATTCAGTTGCACAGTTGAGTCCGACTCTTTGCAACCCCATGGACAAAGTGACGCCAGGCCCTCCTGTCTTCCACCATCCTCTGAAGTCTGCTCAAATTTGTGTTAGTTACATAATTCGTGTTAGTAGGTTTGGTTAGTTTAGGTTAGGATTATTATATTTTTATCCTGCCCTCCCCACCAGGGTAGGGTCAGGGTAGCTCACAATCCACAGTAAAACAACCATAAAACATTAGTTAAAACATTAGATTAAAACAATTCAAGTCCTAATTTCAATATATTTGAAAATATATTTGAAGTTTGACAATTCTAATATGCATACATATTATTGTTCATTGTTACAAAAAGATACAAGATCCAGTCTGATTAATTCTGGTGGTGATGTTCAAAGTATATTGATTCTGATCCAAACCTTCTGTGAGGAAAACTGGAATCTGGACATAGCATCCTTATTCTTCCTCAGAGCATTTCCCATTATTTTTTTCCCAGTGAAAAACTACTCCGGAAGTCATTTTGCATACATGATTGAAGATGGAATAAACTGGATTGTTAAGCAATAATAAGCACTTGGTTATTATGTACATGACTCAAATCAGTGTCTCAGCCATTGACATGGGAATATAACAGCTTGTCCTTTGTGAATACTAATTAAGAGTAACTGTCATTTCTTCAGAGACATTGTGTGGCTTCAACTTATCTTCCAGGGTAAAGAAGACTGTGGACACCACTTCTCAGAACAGAAAAATGGTAGATGAACAGGAGATAGGAATGTCAGCCTCCAGGTGGGAGGACCTGGGGATCCTCCAGAATTACGGCTCATCTCCAGACTGCAGAGATCAGTTCCCATTGAGAAAATGGATGTTATGGGGAATGAACTCTATGGCACTGTACTCTACTGAGGGGCCTCTGTCCTCTCCAGGCTCCACCCCCAAATCTTCATGAGTTTCCCAGCCTGGCAACCTACTCCCCTATTCCCTGCTGGTGGCCAGGAAGGACCTGGCAATCCTAAACATGAATCCTGGCTTGTTGGTAGTAGGAAATGATACAATCCACTAATTTCAAAAGCAGAAGTCACCATCCACCTTTAATCATCCTCCTTTAATCATAATGGCATGGGGCTGAATTTTCTTTTGTGGTCTGCAAAATAGGTTTTCAGTTATGTATTCAGTGTGAGTCAATACAGGGCATAGGAATGGTTAGATAAAATCAAAATGGATCAAAACGGATGACGCAGTGCTGCTTTATCCAGAAATTGACATGATCATTGCATTATGGAAAAGAGGGATGCACTGTCTTGTGGAAATTGCATTAAAATCTCTAAACTGTAGATTGACTTTAGCCCAGAAGAATGAGACATACTCTTTCCCAGAAACTTGGAAATAGCTTTTTTGTTGTTCATTTCCTAAGGGTCTTCTGATTTAGATAGAATTGTGTTCTCTTGTTGGATCTGGTTAAATACTTCAGTTTAATCACATACTATCTCAGTGCAGTCCTTGGTCCAATTATACCCTGTGTGAGTGTGGAACAACATGATTTAGAGACACAGAGGATTGGAACCTGATTTTCTGCCCATGAGCTGCAAACTGGCATGGAGAAGGTGCAGTCTGAAGCAGAATTGGTGAGTGGGAGGAGACAATTTAATCTTTGGCCAAGGAGAAGGCACTGAAAGAAAAAGCATGGAAGGGTTAAGTATTCCCAAACTAACCCCTAGCATTTCACACCTGTTCAGTGAAGACTTGGATCTCTGCTGAACTTGCAGTTTCAACCTGAGAGAAGACACCTTATGATTTGCTTTATATAGCTTCATTTGCTCCCATGTTCCTGCTACTCAGGCCAAATGCAACAAATATGTGCTTATCTACACTTCAAAAACAAAGCCTTTTAATTCCTTAATTAACAGTAACTAGTCATTTGGCATTGTCTTCCCGTCCCCAATTAAAAATTAAATGCAAACTCTTGTCTGGTTTTTGTAATGATGCACACATAGTCAGGTCCTTAGGCAGAAACTGCAGGAACAGCTTTTTCCTTCAAAGTACTTTTTTATTTGGGAGGGAGTGGGACAAGTGATACAAACAACCAAACCATAACATTAGTGTCCCTGGATAGGCTTCATTAGCATTATAGTTTGACCTAAATGTATTTAGGTTCATCTTCATTTGCTAGGTCTGATATGTAATAAGGCATCCCTCATTTTCACATGGGTTGTCTGTTTCACCTGGACACAGAACCACACCATGTTTAATTCCCTCACTCTGACTCTATATGAAGATACAGAAATGGAAGGAGAGAAAAAGAACTTTCTTAGGACTGATGCACACTTACATTTATATCAGTTGATGAATGTCAGGTGAACATCTGAACTGATTGCACTAAAAATCATTGAATTTGAGAAGATATGCTCTGTCATATATGGGACCACTCATTCACACAGATAAAGTATCCCTTGATGGTACAGTTTCAAGGAAAGCATATGCATGTGTGAAGCAGTTCCTAGGACTTGAATTTCAAGGATTAAAAGTGACATTTTGGTCCAACTAATCCCATCGGTTCATATTATGTTATTCTATAGAGAGGAAGGTAAAGTGACTACCAACTGGGTACTCATCATGATAGCTGGCTTCCCATAATTAAGAGATTGAGGGGATATCTATTCTGTAGTCACTCCCTGAGTTACTGATTAGTGACCAGGTTCAGTTCAAGGTATTGGTTACAATCAATAAAACCCTTAATAGCTTTGGACCCACATACTTACAAGACCACATCTCCCATGATGCTCTGCCATGACTGTTTTGCTTCTCTGACCAAAGCCTTCTAAGTGTGTCACCCTGCTAATGGGGTAAGACCATCAAATGCTCATTTGTGCAATGGGATTAGAATTGCAGTATCCTGGAACAGTCCAAGAGGGTGTTTTTTTTTTAGGACATAGTATTGTAATCTATTGCAATGTTTATTCCATCATCTAGCTTTTACTGCTCTACCTTCTATCCTTGGTGATCCATATTCTATATTGTTTATGGTGTGTTATGTCTTAGACGCTTCTCTGTCTAGAAGTATCTTCTAATAGCAAAACTGGCCAATCTGGATACTTAAATCCAGTGATTGGATCTGTGAAGAAGTGATTTCTTGAGCACTAAACTAAACTTAAGCCTATTGAAAAAATACCTACAGGAAGACCGGAAGATGGCGCAGTGAACGGAGCAGATTCCCATAGCTAGTGGAGACGCTCCGAGTTTGCAGGTCTTAGAGGGGGCCCGCATTTGGGGGTGCCCCTTAAAGGAGTGTCGGAAGACACCCCAAAGCCAGGAGAGCGAGTGGAGACACGGGGAGAGCGGCGGAAGCCTCTTTCTCCGAGCTCTGCTTATCTCTGGGCCGAGGCTGCAAGTGCTTATAGCACCAACTGGGCTGCCGGATTAAGGGACGTAAGAAGATTTAAGCGACTATCTATCACTCAAAAAGCTACCCATATTCAGAAGAGTGGCGGAGAAAAAACAAAAACAAAGGAAACGCTTACTGGTGATCAACGGAGAAGTTGGCATGGAGGAGCGGCGGAGCGGCGGACGGGGAGAGCGGAGAGAATGGCGGAGAGGAAGGAGATGAGGTGCATGGCGGTGTGGAGTTTATTGGGCGAGACTGAGTGACGGAGAATAAAACGGAAGGCTTGGATGTGCTAAAGAGACAGTCAAGAGGTGGTGCGAGACAGAGATAAAAGGAAGAGGGGACAGGAAAGTCATTGAAGGATTGAATGGAAGTCATTGAAGGATTGAATGGAAGTGATTGGGGGCTGGGGGAAGAAGAAGTGGAAGGAGCGGGGGGGAGTTATTCATTGACTGAGTTTGAATGGACAAAAGCTAAACTTTTAATAAAGCATGAGAAGAGAGACGGAAGAAGGGAGAAGGAGAGGGAGAAGAAGAAGAAGAAGAAGAAGAAGAAGAAGAAGAAGAAGAAGAAGAAGAGTGAAGAAAGGGGAAAGTGCAAGACTGTGACGTCAAAAGAGGAAAGCAAGGACTGAGTCTGAAGAGGAGGAGGAGACAGTTTTTAGCAGCAGTTTCTCTGCTGCAGCTGTCTCCTTCTTGAAGAGGGGTTTGGAAATACTACAGGAAGAAATTTTGTTCGTGAGACGTGGTTTGGACCTTAAGACATAAGACGTTTAATAAATGAGTTCAACACTCTGGACTTAGATGGGCTATTTTCAAGAGAAAATGGAGGAGGCTCTGGTTGTATAATACTTGCTTGAGCTTGCTGGGAAGAAGAAGGAGGGGTCAGGTGAAGTCTTAAAGGGGCGAATTATATTTGGTTACAACTATTTAAAGGTACTGGTGTATTAAGTAATGGGGGGGAGGTAAAAAGGTGACTGTTAGAGATATATGCTTCTATTTCCTTTTTTGACTGTTTTTTGACTGTTAAGTATTTCTGTAGTGTGATTAAGTATGAATTTAGAGGTAAAAGTTGAATTGCATTAACAGGTGAAATGTTGAGGGTACTGTGGTGAGAAGTTTTGAGTATAGTGGAAATAACACTGAGATTAAATTCAGAGTTTAGGGCTAGAAATAAGATAGGTTTAGAAGGAATAAGTTAGTTTAACCCGACTAGAAAATGGGGACTAAAGCTAAAAAGATAGCCCAAGGCACATCCCCAGGTTTAGGGAAATCAGTTACTGCAACTATAAATCAAGATGCAATAGAAAAATTACAAAACATCATGGTTGCTGGTTTTAAACAAAACCAAGAAGCACTTGATGAATTAAAGATGGAGTTGAAAGAAGAAATAAGAAAAACAAATGACAAAGTAGAAAATTTCCAGCAACAACTACTGGCCAATACACAACAAATACACAAACTAGCTGCAAAAGTTGGAGTAGTGGAAGAACAAGGGAAAGTGGCTGCTTCTAGTTTGAGAGAATCTAAAATTCAAGCCTCGCAATTAGAAGATAGAATAATCAAGATAGAATGGGACAAAGCATTATATAATTTAAGGCTGCAAAATATACCAGAAGAAAAAGGGGAAGGCATTTACAAAAAAGTCATAGAAATTCTAACGTCAGGTGAGGAACAAACAGATGTAAAGGAAATGGAATTAGAAATAGACTGGTTTAGAAGAGTGACATCCACGTACATGAAAAAATTCAATTTACCTCGAGAAGTACACATTAAATTTATGAGAGCATCCACGAGTGAGAGAATTTTGAAGGTCACAAGAGAGGAGGAGCTGATATGGAAAGGACATAAAATAAAAGTGTTGAAGGATGTTCCATGGAGTGTGAGGCGCAGGAGAACAGGATACAAGAAGCTAAAGGCTTGGCTAATGGAGCAATCTATTCCATTTAAATGGCTAGTCCCGGAGGGGGTCTTCTTTACCTACCAAAGTAAAAGGTTCAATTTAACATCATTAGAAAAAGTGCAAGAGTTTTGGAGCAGACATGTTGAACTGGATAGTCAGGAATCTGAATTGGAAGATAATAAAGAAGAAGAGGACTTGAATAGAACTGAAGAAGAGGAAGCCCCAAGAAGGAAAGAAGATAGGGTAAAGACTAGATCACAAGTATCCAAGGGAAAAAAAAGAATACTAGATAGTAATAAGGCGAAGGAAAATGAGTAAATCAGGCTTAAAAATTACATTGATAAACATCAATGGACTTAATGAACCGAAAAAAAGAAGAAAGACTTTCCTCCAACTCAAGAAAACACATTCGGACATTATTTGCATACAAGAAACACATATTAAAAAAGATGACTCAAAATATCTACAAAACAAAAATTTGGGACAGGTATATCTATCTGCAGACCTGAAGAGAAAGAGAGGGGTCGCTATTTACATTAAGGAGCATATAAAATCGAAATTACTCTATAGTGAGGAATTTGGAAGGATCGTTTTGGTAGAAATAGAGGTTGACGACAGAAAAATAATAATAGGGAATGTGTATGCTCCTAACAATGGCCAAGAAAAATTCTTCGACACATTGCATAAGAAATTGCTGGAATTTGGGACTGCAAACTATTGTATTTTAGGTGACTTCAATGCGGTTTACAATGCACATAAAGATAGGAAATCTGGGAAGAAAAAGGTTAAAAAGACAAGAGGTGTCTTACCAAAATCCTTCTTTAATATGATGGAAGAGTTAAGTCTGGTGGATGCATGGAGAACAAAAAACCCTACGACGATGGATTTTACTTATTTTTCGCATGTGCATAACTCCTGGTCCAGGATAGACATGTGTTGGTTGTCAACACCCTTAGCCACATTATTGAACCAAGCAGACTTTTTACCAGGAACTTATTCAGATCACAGCCCAATACAGATTATTTTACATAAAACAGTAACCAGATCACATTGGACATTAAATACCCAAATATTGAAAGAGCAAGAATTCCTAAAAGAGGCGAAAGAAAAGATTAAGATGTTTTTTGATCTTAACCGAAAAGAAGACTCACCAATACAAGTAATATGGGACGCTTTTAAAGCCTTTTTCAGAGGTATTGCCATTAGTTATTCTGCCAGAAGGAAAAAAGAAAGATTACGAAAGTATAATGAATTATTGGAGAAATTAGATAAACAGGAAAAAGTGCAGAAGGAAAGAAGTACGGAAGAAATTAAAATGAAGATTCAGAGGACACAACATCAAAATAATTTGCTTTTGGTGGAAGAATTGGAGAAGAAACTAAAGTGGACCAAGCAAAATTACTTTGAAAATGCAAATAAGACTAGCAGATGGCTAGCATATAAATTGAGAAAGCAAAGAGAGAAGAAAATAATTGGATCTCTGAAAGATGAAAACCAGGTGGAAGTGACGCAGAGGGAGCAAATAGAAGAAATCGTTAAGAAATTTTTTCAGAGGCTCTATAAAGGACAAGAATTATCAGAACATCTGCAAAGAGAATATCTAGAACAAAGTAAAATGAAACAGATATCAGAAGAGCAGAAAAACTCATTAGAAAACTCAATATCTATGCTCGAGATAGTTGAGGCAATGAAGAAGCAGAAGAAAAATAAAGCTCCAGGTTTAGATGGCCTACCTATCGAATTCTATACATGTTTTGAAGAACTATTGATGGAGCCATATAAAAGAGTCTTGGATGAAATATCAGAGAAATCAAGGATCCCTGCATCATGGGAGGAAGCATTAATATCATTAATTCATAAAGAAGGATCAGACTCAACAGAAATAAGAAATTATAGACCAATTTCCTTACTAAATATAGATTACAAAATTTATGCGACTATTTTGTCAAACAGATTGAAAAAAATTATACCAGATATTATAGAAGAAGATCAGACAGGCTTCATTCCCAGAAGAGTGATGAGACAAAATTTAAGAATTATACTGAATGTGTTGGAATACTATAAAGAGCATCCAGAAAAACAATTTGCAGCGTTTACTTTGGATGCTGAAAAAGCATTTGATAATGTAAATTGGAAATTTATCTTAAAGACCTTAAAGTCAATTGGATGTGGAGATGGATTTGTGAAAGTAATAAAGACTATATATACTAACCAAAAAGCAAGGATTAATATTAATGGATCCGTTTCAAAACAGATAAGAATAGAACAAGGCACGAGGCAAGGCTGTCTGCTTTCTCCTTTGCTCTTCATATTATCATTAGAACCTTTCTTAAATGTGATAAGAGAAGATCAGGAGATCACGGGAGTTAAAGTGAAAAAAGAAATTTATAAAACACAAGCGTTCGCAGATGATGTTTTGCTTACTCTTGAAGATCCTAACAATTCGATTGAAATTTTTTTTTCAAATTTTAAATAGTTTTATTACATAATAAAAAAGAACACACAAAAACCAATCAACAACCACAACATAAAATACAAAATTCAGCATACTAACCTGATAACATACAATATGTTACCTACCACACTCTAAAAGCATACCAACAGATTAACATCATACTAACTCCCCATTCATACGAGGAGCGGTTGAGGTTGTTAAATTATAAGTTCTATTATTCCAAATCAACACCTTTTTCTTTAACCCATCGATATACTGGGTTCCACGTTTCATTACATCTCTGGATGTTCCCTTCTCTTAGTCTAGTAGTCAGGATATCCATTTCTGCAGCTTCTAATAGCTTAACAATGAATTCTTCTCTATTAGGTATTATAGGTGTATTCCAGTATTTGGCGTAGAGAATTCTCGCTATAGTTACGATGTGTAATAACAGCTTCATGATGGATTTAGAAGGATTACTTGTACAGATACTTAACAAATATAGCTCCGGTACGTGGGGTAAATCAATTTTAAGAATCTTTTTGATCCATGTACCAATCAGAGCCCAATATTTTTTTGCCTGATCACATTGCCACCATATATGGTACATGGTTCCTTTAGTTTTTTTACATTTCCAGCATCTATTACTATACTCCGGATATATCTTTGCCAATCGTACCGGAGTAAGGTACGAACGATATACCATTTTATACAAATTCTCCTTGTAAACAGCAGATCTTGTCAATTTGAGGTTATGTTTCCACAATTTATCCCACTCCTCTAATTCTATATTATAACCAAAATCCTTCAACCAATTAATCCAGGCCTCTTTTACTAGTTCCCCCTGCATTTTTTCCTGGAGCAACCATTTATATACGTTGGAAATAAGTTTTGTTTTTATTTGTAAGAGTCGGTCCATCTCAATTAACTTCGATTTCTTTGGGAAACCTTTCTCTTTATCGTTGTGATATTTGGATTTTACCTGGCATTGCAACCACCAATCTAAGTTACTAATTTCTTCCATTTTCAGATTATTTTGATTATCTAACAAGTCTCCATATGAACTCATACTTCCCCATTTAAACAAATTCGGGTGTGTGGAGGCTTCTATAGGTGACAACTATGGAGGCGTGTATGTGTACTTGCTTTTGATCTCCAGCCATACTCTAAATAGAGATTTTCTTATCTCATGCCTTAAAAATAGACTAGCCTTAGTTGGATTTTGATACCAAAGGTAATTATGCCAGCCTCTCTCTAGTCCTGCTCCTTCAATAGCCAGCAGTCTCTTATTTTCTAGAGTTAGCCAATCTTTTAGCCAGACAATGCAGCATGCTTTGTGGTATAAAATCCAGTCTGGGAGTGAGAAGCCTCCTCTCGATTTACTCTCCTGCAGTATTTTAAGCCTGATTCTAGGCTTCTTGCCTTGCCATATAAATTCCGAGATCATTTTATTAAGATCACGAAAAAAGGTCTTAGGTAGGATAATTGGGGCCATCTGAAAGAGAAACAAGATTCTGGGTAGCACATTCATTTTGATTGTTGCAATTCTGCCCAAGAGCGAAATCTGTAGACCTGTCCATCTTCCAAGATCAGATCGGATTTCTTTTAGTATTTTTTCATAGTTGTTACGATAAAGGTCTTTTATATCATTTGTAAATTGGATTCCTAGGTACCTTATTTTCTTTTCAGTTTTGAACTCAGATTTTTCTTCTAATTGTGTGATTTGCGCTTTGTTCAAATTTTTGGTCAAAAAATTCGTTTTTTGCATATTAACTTTGAAGCCCGAAGCGTCACTATATTGTCGTAGCCTTTCCTTCAGATGTTCTATCGATGACATTGGTTCTTCCAAAATACAGAGTAGGTCATCTGCGAAGGCTTGTATCTTGTATTCTTCGTTCTTAATTTTAGTGCCCTTGAAAATTTTAAAAGAAGATTAGAACAATACAGGGAAGTGGCGGGGTTTAAAGTAAATTATCAGAAAACTAAATTTATTACTAAAAATATGACAAAAGATCAGATTGCGGAATTGGCAACAAAATCGGGATTTTCCTACGAGAAGACAGTTAGATATCTTGGCATTCACCTAACTGCGGATTTGAAAACTTTATTAAGAGATAACTATGAAAAAATATTAAAAGATATAAGAGCTGATTTAGAAAGGTGGTGCGATATGCAAATCTCGTTATTAGGAAGAGTCGCCTTGGTAAAAATGAACATCCTACCTAGGGTATTATTTCTGTTTCAAATGATTCCAATCTCAATTCCCCAGAGCTTTTTCCAACAACTTAACAAATTAGTGACAAAATTCATTTGGCAGAATAAAAAACCAAGGATCAAATTAAAGGTTATGCAAGATTCTAAGCTAAGAGGAGGATTTGCGCTTCCGAACTAGCAGATGTATTACAAAGCGTGTGCCTTGACTTGGGTGAGAGATTGGCTACTATTAAAAAATTAAAAAGTGTTAATTTTGGAAGGTGCTGACTTGACAAGAGGATGGCACTCTTACATTTGGTATAGCCCTCCAGCAAAGAATAGCAAATTTCTCAGACATGAAATAAGAAGAGCGCTTTTTAAAGCTTGGTGGGAAATAAAAATGTTGATATATAGATATACACCTAAATGGCTCTTGCCGGTGGAAGCGGCTTTACACCCAAATCTTTACTTTTGGGAGAAAAGCTATACATATGAATGTTTATTAGACTCGAAAGGAGAATTAAAAATTGAGGAATATTCTAAATTAGACTGGTGGTTAAAGGTACAAATAAGATCCAGGTATAAATCCGATAAAGAAAAAGGCTTCTCGAACAGAGTAAACGAATTTGATGCAATTATTTTTGAGTCAGATCGGAAATTAGTCTCTAGAATTTATAACTGGTTACTAGAATATAAAATGCAGGATGAAGTGGTAAAAGAAGCCTGGGTACGATGGATGAAAGATTTCGGATGCAGTATTGAAATTACCGAATGGGAAAAGATTTGGAAAGAAAATTTGAAATTGACGAAATCTGCTTTATTTAAAGAAAATTTGTACAAATTGATTTATCGCTGGTATTATACCCCAGATAAACTGTCCAGAGCATATCCAGAGGTTTCAAATAAATGTTGGAAGGGTAACAAAACAAAAGGTTCTCTCTTCCACATATGGTGGCTCTGTGATAGGGCAAAGAAATATTGGATTCAGGTGTCCATATGGATTCAAAAGATATTAAAAAAACAAATCCCCCCAATCTACCCGAACTTTACTTATTAAATGTCTGTAAAATTGATGTGTCCAAATCGGAAAAAAAGTTCTGCTCCATATACTAACTATTGCCAGAATTCTGTACGCCAGATATTGGAAGACCTATAATATTCCAAATAGGAATGAGTTTATAGTTAAATTAATGGAGACTGTAGAAATGGATCTCTTAACCACGAGGTTGAGAGATGGTAATATTACGGAATGTAATGATACTTAGAAATCTGTGTACGAATGGGTGGAACATTTAAGATTTGAATAGATAGAATAAGATATAAGTGTTAGAAAGTTATCTATACGTTCCTTTGTAAATGGTGGTGAGTATGTTGAATTCTCTGAGTATGTATGTTTGGCTATGTTATATGTTGCATGTATAATATAATAAAACAACTTATTTTTCTGGGGAAAAAAAGAAAAAATACCTACAGTCATGAAGAACCATTAGCATTCCTTTTTTTTGTAGAATCTCTTTCCATATATATATATATATATGGATTATGACAGAACCAGGCTGCTCTACTAGTGTTCTTTTTATCCTCCCCGATTGTGAATCTAAATGGTGCATTCACCATAATGCTGAAGCCATCACATGGTGGGTTCCCTGCTACCAATCCACATCAGTGGAGGTAACAATCCCCATGGCAAATGTAGTATCTACATCAGTTCTAGATATTCTAGACCATGGGTTATTTCCAAGAGAGCAGAAATAGGTAGCTCTGACTTGTCATTAATCCTATGGTAGTCTACTGCCACCAGCCTCCTTCCCTCCTTTAAAGCCTTTATACCCTCTACTCAGGTGGATTACAAGAATAATCCAGCTCTTTTTAATAAATGCTGATTAAATTTGCAATCCAAACAGGTGACTGCTTGTATCCTATCACTGCATTCAGTACAATCTGAAGCCTTCCTCTTCCATTTGCAGGATTGTGACCTGGTACCGGGCCACGGAAGCCACAATACTGGGTCACAAGAAAAGCCAAAGCTAGCCCTGCCCCCAGCAAAGCATGAGCTCTGCTCTGCTTCCTTCCTTTCCCATCTCTCTGTTGTGCAAAGAAAAGCTAGGCTTGAAGACTGACACAGGCTGCAAAGCCTAAGCACCATTTTGCTTCCTTCCATCCTTTAATGTCTCTGTGTTTAGCTGAGCTGCCTCTCCTTCCTTCTCCCACCTCCCTGTGTTTGAGAAAAAAGCTGGAGTCTGCTGGCACATTAGACCCATGAAGTGTTCTTCAAGGTATGAGCTTTCATGTGCCTTGCAGTTTTGGGGGGGGAGATTTCCCTGGGAGGCCTGGGTGGCAAAGAAAGGGGGGGATGTTTTTTTCAGCCAGGAGAAGAGGACTGGGTATTCCAGTAGCTATTTTTTTACCCTGGGCAGAATTGTTGCTGGCTGGGGTCATCTGATGGTGAGTAAGGCTTTCCCCCCTCTTAATCCCCCCTTCTTTCTTTCTTTTCCTGCAAGTGATGCTCCATCTGTATTCTTGGTGCTTGGGTGGGGAGCAACAGTGGGAGGGCTTCTAGTGCCCTGGCTCCACTGGTGGACATTCTGGTGCTTTTGGGGCACTGTGTGAGAGAATTTTGGACTGGATGGTCCACAGGCCTGATTCAACATGGCTTCTCTTATGTTCTTTCTTTCCATGTCTTTATTTTCTTTTCTTTTCCTTTCCTTTCCTTTCCTTCCATTTCATTCTTTCCCTTTCTCTTTCTTTCTTTCCTTCCATTTTTACTGAATGAAACTTTTCTGTTCATTATACTGTTGTTGCAGACATAGGAGCTCTGTCAATTAAAAGCTGGCACCCCCAGTTGTAGCCAGCTGGCCTTTCTATGAGATTTCTGTGTGAGTGAATGAGAGTGAGAGGTGTGGGGCAGAAAGAGATTATTGGAGATTACTGCTGTATATCTCAACAGCACTGGAAGTGATAGTACCATGAACTTGGCACCATGTTACTGGTCATGCTTTTAACAGCTGTCTGACACCAAAATTAAACTCTTCCTATAGATATTTTAAAAAGATGAAAGAAGTTCACTGGCAAAATATCTGCACAACAGGTTGCTTTTAAAGGCATGGGAAACACAGCTAGTAAAAAGCTGCAAGCCCCTCATAAATACCCTTTTTGGGATAACTGCAGAAACGCTTGTATAAACTTCATATAACTTGAAATTAATTCATTAATTGCAGTACAATTCTCTGCTACCTTTCACAGTGCAGGGGAAATCCAAAGTACTGGAATTGCTCACTCTAATGGAGTTATATTTGCATTTCTTTGGAAGGAAAAGGATCAGATTCTATGTGACATAGTACTTTGTGAATGATCATGTGGCCCATCCCATCTGTGAACCACCCCTTCCCACCCCCTTAACAAAGAACCAGAGTTTGACAAACCCAAATTAAGAACAATTAAGTCTAGAGAACATATTTTCACAAAGGTTAACTATCAGAACAGTGTCTCCATTGCTCTTTCAGCAAATCACCCTTTAATAAGGGTGCCAAGTATTTTAAACAAGTGATATTTTAAAAGATGGAGTGTTTAAGAACACCCAGTGCAGAGTGACAGGGAAAGAGAAAGATAGATATATCTATTTGTTTTTTATATATAATATGCATTAATTTATGGCAATTACACTACTATTGTGAGAAGATACAGTTGAAGAAGAATGAACTGGACAAATAAACTTAAAATGGACTTTATCATTGCTGGAAATGAAGTGGTTATTTTTATAATGGAGCAGACCTTCCTTCCTTCCTTCTCACCAAATACTCAAATGGATTTACAAATGTTATCACCAGTTTCTTGTTTATATTGATTTATTTTTGATCTTTTTATTTCAAAACAGCAGAATCAGTAAAGGAATAAAGCTAATGAATGCAGAAACCTTGTTATACTTAGCAGTCAGAGACCTGATCAGAAGGTAAAAAAGATAAAGAAATTTGCATCTCCAATTTGATTGATTCAGACTTATGCTCCCACTAGACCAAACCAGTTCCCATCATCCTCTAAACTGAATTTGAGCAGAACAAGATAGTGAGTTAGAGCTAGCTGTCTCCAAGGATTGCAGATTTACTCTGTTTTCTTCTCCCCCAGCAGCCCTTTCTGACCCTGGAAAAGTTGATTCTTGGGGATCACAGGACTCACATGGAGTAAGGGGTAGCAGTAAAGGGAGAAAGGAGGCAAAATAACCCCTTCTTCCATCTGTGGAGTTCTGCCATCAGAACAAGTAGGAAGGGCAACTTCTCACCCTATCTTGTCCATGCAAGTTCCATAATGCACAGAATCAACATTCCTGGGAAGAGAAGAGATTGCCTTAGAGCAGCAAAAACTCAGAGAGATACATAATGGTCAGTGCTTTCTGACAGATCACTGATTGCACTGAGTGGTTACAATTTTGCTCACAATGTAGCAAACAAATAATTTCTACACAGATACAACAAGGTTTCCTTGATGCACGTGATTAAGCAGAAGAGATTGAAAGGAAGGATTTTTCCCAAAGAGAGTTAATTAACCTGCAGAATACATTACCACTATGTTATGAAGACTGTTGATATTCTATAACTGTGATTTCTGTAGAATGGAGGAGTAAGGTATGGAAATGCATCCATTTGTGACTGTTATTCCACACTCAGAAAGTCCAAGTACCAGAGCATGTTACATCGAAAATGGCATCCCTGTAGTGCATTCTCCAACCTCCAGCTGTAACATTTAGAGCAGCTACCGCATGGATATCTGCCATCACATTTCAGTCCCTAGGCTCTTATCCATGACTGCCAGGATCTTACCATTTAGTAAGACGTTCCATATGTTACCGCTATGTGTGGGTGTATGAAGAGGTCATCACAGGGATACCGTTTGGGGAGACATCCCCATTGTAAGTTCACTGTATATTCTAGCTCTTAACAGTATTATTTAAAAAAAAACTTGCTAGGGCAAAGGAAGGGTTTCTAAACTTCTAAACTTACTTTTCAGAAAATATTACCCTATGTTGGGAAGGTTGACTTTCTATAATTATAATAATTATGGTATCTGCAGAAGTATGCATGCACATGAAAGCTCATACCTTGAATAAAACTTCATTGGTCTTAAAGGTGCCACTGGACTCAAACTTTATTCTGCTGCTTCAGACCAACATGGCTACCCCACCTGATTTTATAATTATGATGTCATGGGTGAAGGAAAACTGAATTAAGTGCAATAATCTATTTGTAATTAATATTTTAAAAATGAGCTGAAATCCAAGAACTGGATGATACATTGCATTCACTGCAGAGATACCATTGACATGGTGTAGTGTATGGCGTTCGTAGAACGCCATCATTCAAGACAGCGCGACCATTTCGTTATAACGTACCATCGATAAAGCGTTAGTCCGCTAAAGCCGCGGAGGCATAGGTGACAACCAGATGCCTCCGCGAAGAGCGCTGGTCATCCGCCAATCACAGTGAGTGGCGGGAAATACAGCTGGCCAGCATTGGACTGGCCAGCAGGGTGAATAGTTCCGGAGCTATATATATGCGGGACCCGGCCCGCGTGTTCTCCCTCTTACCTCGTGTTTGTACCATGCAATAAACTATGTTGCCCGACGCGCGTCTCTCAGACTGGTACATAACAGTGGCGACGAGGATGGGATCTTAGCCCTTCGGCAAGGGCTACGAAGGAGACTCACGGGCAACTCGTCGTCCCGTCGTTTCATCGCTGAATCGCTACTTCGCAACGACCGCCGCCATGGCCAGTCCCAGCGGGAACACCGGTCACATCGAAGCTTTCGACCACACGAATCCCGAGGGATGGGAATCCTATTCGGAGAGGGTCGATTGCTACCTGAGGGCGAATCGAGTAACCGAGGACGGCATGAAGCGGGACGTGCTCCTGAGCGTCTGCGGGGCCGCCACCTTCGAGATCGCAAAGGGTCTCTCGGCGCCCGCCCGCCTCACGGAGAAAACGTACACGGAGGTCGTCCGCCTCCTCACGGGCCATTTCCTGCCGCAGCCGTCGCGGGTGGCCCGACGGTTCCTCTTCCACAAGAGGGACCAGGCCCAGGGAGAATCCGCTGCAGACTACCTGGCCGCCCTGCGCCAGATCGCCGGAAGCTGCAACTTCCCGAATTTGGAAGAGACCTTGGCCGACCGGTTCGCTTGGGGCCTCCGCGACGAGAGGCTCCAGCAAAAGCTCTTCGCAAAGGAAGAGCTCACGCTTCAGGGCGCCTTCAGCGAGGCCGTGGCCTTCGAGCGCGCCTCCCGGACGTTCCCCAGGGCCAAGTCGGAAGCCGTCCACCACGAGGAGCTGGACCCCCATCACCAGGACGAAGGAGAAGCGCTCCAGCTGCACCACTCTACAAGACCAGCCTCCCGAGCCCCACAGCGGCCCCGGGCGAATGAAAGATCGAACCAACGCAACAACGAAGGAGCGAACTGCGCCAGTTGCGGCGACCCCCACGACCGGCGGGACTGCAAGTACAGGACCTGGGGCTGCAGGAGCTGCGGGAAGACCGGTCACATAGCGCGGGCTTGCCGAGCCAAGTCCCACCGCCCGCGGCCAACCACGCACCACGAGGCCGCCGAGTCCCACTCCACGGCCTCCACCACGCTACAGGTACTGAACCTGCCCCTGGCCACCCCCAACAAGATTAAGGTGTCGGTCCGCATAGAGGGGGCCCCCTGCCTCATGGAGGTGGACTCGGGCTCCTCCATCTCCATAATTGCGGAGGAGACCCTGAGGCAGTTACACCCTGGCTACAAAGGACAGCTGCGGCCGGCCGACTTTGTACTGCGGGACTTTCAGAAAAACCCGGTCCAGATCGCGGGGTGGGCGAGGGTGCACGTGGAGCGAGGGTCCTTCAGAGGCCCGCTAGATATCCTGGTAGTCAAGCGACCACTGGCGACCTTGTTGGGCCTCACGTGGTTCGGCCCCTTAGGAATCAGAGTTGAGGTTCGGGGAAGTGTGCCGAGAATTCCCAGAGGTTTTTGACGGGTCGTTGGGTAGCTACAAGGGCCCGGCCATCTCCCTGCCGCTCGACCCTACGGTCAGACCAACCCGGCTTAAGGCAAGGAGAGTCCCCTTCGCCCTAAAACCAAAAATCGAGGCTGAGCTGGACCGCCTAGTAGCACAAGGGGTCCTAGAGCCGGTCGATTACGCCATGTGGGAAACCCCCATAGTGACTCCGGTCAAACCGAATGGGGACGTGAGGATTTGTGCCGACTACAAGTGCACAATCAACAAGGCGCTCCAGGATAATCCCTACCCAGTGCCGGTTGTCAGTCACGTCCTGGCCGCCCTTGCGGGGTCCAAAATTTTCGGGAAGCTGGACTTGGCACAAGCCTACCAGCAGCTTCCGGTGGACGCCAAAACGGCCGAGGCACAGACGATTGTGACCCATAGGGGGGCGTTCAAGGTGAACCGGCTACAGTTTGGGGTCAGCGTAGCTCCGGGGATCCTCCAGAGTATAATGGACGCTCTCCTCAAAGGGATCCCAGGAGTCCAGCCCTTTTTCGACGACGTTTTAATCGCCGCCCCGAACCCTGAGGAGTTCAGCAACCGTCTCAGGGAGGTGTGTTGGAGCAAGAATCTACATAAACCCAGTCTGACAGCTACAGTATGACAGCTGGTGATCTAGCTGCCAGGCTAGGTCACAGTGACCTGATCAGCAGACCGGCTTGAGCCGGCAGAAGCCAAGTGATGCAATCTGCTGAGTCAGCACGGCCAGGATTGGCTGCTTGGACTATATATGATCTGTGTGTGCATCACACAGGTCTCTCCCTGTGAGATGGTGGTTAGGCGAAGCACTTTGTCCGTGGAGGTGATATTGTATAGACTGCACAAGAGAGCACTTGTCGTGTATATATGTTAATACACCTTTTGGCACTAGTTGCACGCGTCTGCCTGATTTTCTTTCCTGAAGCCCTGTGTCGGGCAAGTCATCTCCCTCACTCTGCTACTCCCGCTCCGACAGGGTTATGGGCCCAGGGCGGTTCCGCTGCGCGGAGGAGAGAGTTGAGAGTTGAGCTGACTGTGAGTTTGGAAAGAGCCGGAGGCGAGGAACGCCGGTGAAGGACACAGAAGCACCACCGTTCTCTGTTTGAGAGCCAGAGGGACGTCGGCAGCCAGCTGTGAGGAGGAGTCGGCACGATGGCTCAGCAACAGCTTGGAGTAGCCGTTGAGAAGCTCACCTCAGCCAACTACGCGGTGTGGAGCCTGAGAATGCAACACTACCTCAAGCGTGAAGGGCAATGGCTGTTCGTGAGTAACCCCCCTGCTGACTTATCTCCTGCCGAGACTGTGTTATCGGATAAGGCACTGGCCAACATAGTGCTATCTATAGGAGATGACCAGCTGGTTTATGTGCGAGGGAAGGACACTCCCAAGGCTGCCTGGGACGCGTTGAGTGCGGTGCATGTTAGCACCACTGCTGGTTCCCTCATGGCCTTGACAAGGAGGATGTTCCGCACCGTTATGCCGGCTGGAGGGTGTGTGAAAGATCACATCAAACGGCTAACGGACTGTTTCGTTGAGCTGGAGGCAAGAGGCAAGACTGTAGCTCCAGACGACAGAGTGTACATTTTGCTGTCGTCGTTGCCACCTGAGTACACTCCCCTGATAACTTCTCTGGAGACGGTGGACGTAGCGACCCTGACCATGGAATACGTCTGTGCCCACCTGCTTGACTTCCAAGAGAGAATTGCGGCCGTGAGCTGTCCGGGGGTGTCGGCCAGGCAGCGTGCTGTTATCGGTGTGTCCGGGAAGACAGCCAAGAATGAGCCAGCTTTTGCTGCTGGCAGGCGTCCGAAGGTGGAGGAAGTGGAGCCGACTGCGTTTGCAGTCCGTCGCTGCTATGGATGCGGGTCGTCGCAGCACCTGCTCCGAGCTTGCCCTGAGAGGGAGAAGAGGCGGGGGCGTGTGCGGCGAGAGCGGAGGACCGCCAGCCCGTGTGAGGAAGCAACCCGGCTGGTCACGTCTGCAGTAGAGAGCACAGGGTCTGCTTGGATTTTAGACTCCGGGGCAACGAGCCATCTCTGCTGCGAGAAGGAGTTGTTGAAAAACATTGACAGTCCTGAGCATAAGTATGTGAGATTGGCTGATGGGACCACTGCCAATTCTGTTTGCTCAGGCAATGTGGAATTTCCTGCACTGAAATGTATGTTGCAAAATGTGTTGTATGTACCCTCACTGCAGTCTAACCTGTTGAGTGTTAGCACACTGTTTGACCAGGGATACCAGGTGAGATTTGAGAAAACCTGCTGCAAAATCCTGGGAGGTGGGGGAAAGTTGCTTGTGACAGGAAAGAGGGAAGGTAAACTGTATGTGGTCCAGAGTGATTGTGCCCAGGTGGCTCAGGTGTCGAATGAGCCTGTGCACAATAATTGTATACATTTGCTCCATAGGAGACTCGGGCACTGCGGATTTAGGGCGTTAAAGAAAACCCTGGAGCTTGTGCCTAGTTTGAAAGTAAATCCTTGCAAATGTTACTTGGATTGCCAGGTCTGCAAGAAGACCAAAAGCAAGGCGTGTGCTGTTGCTAAAGAAAGCTCAAGGGAAAGCACACGAGCCCTGGAACTAGTCCATTTAGACGTTATTGGCCCATTGCCAAAGAGTCTGTCGGGGAGGAGATACTGCTTGGTGGCCACCGACGACCACACGAGGTACGCGTGGGTTTTCACCATGGTGCATAAGTCTGAGGTGTATAAGACATTCACCAAGTGGGTCAAAGCAGTGGAGAGACAATTAGGGGTTAATCTCCTGGCTGTACAAACCGACAGAGGGGGGGAATTCTTATCTAACCAGATGAAACGTTGGCTGGAGAACAAGGGCATCGCCCACCGTCTGACGAACCCGGCAACGCCCCGAGAAAATGGGCATGGGGCTGTATTGCAGAATGTGATGTATTGCATGTTAGAGGATGCACAACTGCCAATGACCTATTGGGCAGAAACCATACATGCAGCTGTTTTTTTGCAAAATAGGGTTTGGTGTAATACTGTGAAAAATGTGCCTTACAGGTTACTGTTGAACAAGACCCCAGATTTGAGTTCTTTAAAAGTCTTTGGGTCACGGGCTCGGGTTGGCATCCACTCCACGAGTAGCGGGGAGGGGGATGTCCGGGCAGAGAGCCTAATTTTTCTGGGCTACAAGCCAAGGGCCAGGTGTTATCGTTTCTGCAATAGCAAAAGCAAGATAACACTTAGTAAGAGTGCCCAGTTCAATGAAGAAAGCAGCTGGCCAAGGTTGCACTCCTTGCAGAAACAATTTGTCCTGCTGCCAAGTAGCGATAACGATGTTGGAGCGCAGCCCAGAACTCCAGCCCAGGAGGTGGCACCCAGTGGGGCTGGAGAAGGTGAGCCGAATGCTGGCACAGAGCCTGACGAGCAGAGTCAGGAGGCAGAGCCTCAAATGCAGGAACTGGAGGTAAAGTGTGAGAGTCAGGAGGTTCAACACCCAATTACAGGGGCAGAGCAACCAGCCCAGGAGGTGGGAACAGAGCAACCCGAAGAAGACAAAGCTGGTCCAAGCACAGGGCCACGGGTGTCTGCCAGGTCCACCAAAGGCCAACGTCCCGCTAGGTACAAGTGTCCCTATGTCACTCTGACTGTCAATCCAGACCCACCCGGATTTGAGGAAATGTTAAAAGAAAAGGCTAAGAAATGGAAAGCCTGGGTGGCAGAATGCGAGGCAAGGGAGAAGGAGGCTGAAGCCAAGCGTCTGAAAGAGCTGGCTGAACAGGAACACGATGATGTGTTTTACAATCATGATGAGTTCCTGAACGAATTCCGGAAAGGGTTCCGAGCTACGTAAATATGAACTGTAATGTTGCTGGTGGACATGTATGTAAACTGTGTAAAGTGTTTTGGTGCACTGGGTTTAAATAGATTAGGAGGTGTGTTGGAGCAAGAATCTACATAAACCCAGTCTGACAGCTACAGTATGACAGCTGGTGATCTAGCTGCCAGGCTAGGTCACAGTGACCTGATCAGCAGACCGGCTTGAGCCGGCAGAAGCCAAGTGATGCAATCTGCTGAGTCAGCACGGCCAGGATTGGCTGCTTGGACTATATATGATCTGTGTGTGCATCACACAGGTCTCTCCCTGTGAGATGGTGGTTAGGCGAAGCACTTTGTCCGTGGAGGTGATATTGTATAGACTGCACAAGAGAGCACTTGTCGTGTATATATGTTAATACACCTTTTGGCACTAGTTGCACGCGTCTGCCTGATTTTCTTTCCTGAAGCCCTGTGTCGGGCAAGTCATCTCCCTCACTCTGCTACTCCCGCTCCGACAAGGTGCTCCGTCGTTTCCAAACCGCTGGACTTAAGGTGAAGAGGGAGAAGTGTTTGCTGGGGGTACCGCGGGTGGAGTTCCTAGGATTCGCCGTGGACGCAGAGGGAATCCACCCGACCGAGGAGAAAACCAGGGCCATCGTACAATCCCCGGCCCCCACGTGTAAAGCGGAGCTACAGAGCTTCCTGGGGGTGCTCAACTTTTATCACACGTTCATACCCCACAAAGCGGCCATCGCGGAACCCCTACACCGGTTACTGGACAAAAAAGCTCCTTGGGTGTGGGGGAAGAAGCAAGCCGCTGCGTTCCAGGCAGTGAAGGACGTCCTGGTCTCTAACGCGGTGCTTCACCACTTCGACGAGCGCCTTCCGGTCATTCTGGCATGCGATGCATCGCCGTACGGGGTGGGCGCTGTTCTGGGGCACCAACTATCGGACGGCCGGGAGGTACCGGTCTCCTACTATTCCCGCACCTTAACGTCAGCGGAGCGTAATTACGCTCAAATAGACAAGGAAGCCCTGGCGATCGTAGCAGGGGTTCACAAATTTAACGATTATTTGTACGGTCGCAAGTTCACGATAGCGACTGACCACAAGCCTCTCTTGGGTCTGCTAGCCCCAGACCATCAAACCCCCCAAATCTTGTCCCAGAGGGTGTTGAGATGAAACCAATTCCTAAATTCATACACCTACACACTGGTACACAGTGTCCGGAGGACTGGGTCCGGAGATGCAGTGCGTGCCAGGAATCGTGGCCGGACCCACCCAGCGCCCCGGCCACAAGGTGGGAAACCACAAGGAAACCCTGGTCCAGGCTCCACATAGACTTCGCGGGGCCGTTCCAGGGGCAGATATTCCTTATAATCGTGGACGCCTACACAAAATGGTTAGAGGTCCTCCCTGTAGCATCCACCTCCTCAGCAGCCGCCATCCGAGCCCTGCGCCGGGTCCTGTGCACCCACGGCATCCCAGACACCCTGGTCTCGGACAACGGGGCCGCCTTCACCTCGGGAGAGTTCCAGGCCTTCCTACAGAGGTACCTCATAAGGCACATCAGGTCGGCCCCCTTTCACCCCGCCACCAACGGCCAAGCCGAGCGGATGGTCCGCACCACCAAAGAGGCCCTGGGCAGGATCGTGCAGGGCGACTGGGATCACAGGCTGGCCGCATTCCTATTCGACAACAGGGTCATCCCAAACCCTGTCACAGGGATCAGTCCAGCAGAGCTCCTCATGGGGCGCAAGCTCACCACAAGGCTAGACAGACTACACCCCGACCGAGCCTCTGACACACGAGGGTCCCCAGAGGTCCGCGAGGCAGCCAGGGGTTCTTTGCCGGGGATCCAGTGTTCGCCCACAACTACGCCTCGGGACCCGAGTGGGTGGCTGGGCGGGTGCTACGGGTCGTGGGCTCCCGTCACTATGAAGTATCCACTGAGGGGGGCCAGATCCTACGCCGGCACATCGACCAGATGCGCCACAGGACCCTACCTGAAGCACCCACAGAAGCAAGGGGGGCAGCCCAACCCGAGGAGCCTACCACAACCCTGCCACCATCCATGACGCTGCCCCCTCCCGCAGGGCCAAACCAAGCCCCCGAACTCGGCCAGCAACCCTCGGATGCTCAGGCTCCCGAGGAGACGCCGGGGCCCGAAGCCACCACGACTCCGCAGGCCACCCCCCGACGTTCGACTCGAGAGCGCCGGCCTCCCGCCTACCTCCAGGACTATGTTACTAACTAAGGGGGGAGGAGTGTAGTGTATGGCGTTCGTAGAACGCCATCATTCAAGACAGCGCGACCATTTCGTTATAACGTACCATCGATAAAGCGTTAGTCCGCTAAAGCCGCGGAGGCATAGGTGACAACCAGATGCCTCCGCGAAGAGCGCTGGTCATCCGCCAATCACAGTGAGTGGCGGGAAATACGGCTGGCCAGCATTGGACTGGCCAGCAGGGTGAATAGTTCCGGAGCTGTATATATGCGGGACCCGGCCCGCGTGTTCTCCCTCTTACCTCGTGTTTGTACCATGCAATAAACTATGTTGCCCGACTCGCGTCTCTCAGACTGGTACATAACACATGGCACTTCCATCAGTATGTTCTCCAACCACCAGCTGTAACGTAATGAAGTCCTGCTTAGCTGTAATGTTTACAGTTCCTTATCTAACCCTGTGACAATAACCATCTAATAGGCAGGTGGTATAGATTATCATATTTAATCTTCTGCTGTGCATGAGAATCTTGGGATGACTATTGTTAAGATATTTTAGCAGGAATTCCATTTTTTTTAAGGAATTCTATTCACATCTCCATCAGCCTCTCTATTGCTTGGCAACAAGATCTACCTGCAAGACGGGCAGCAAAAGTTAATGTGTCTTGGGCATCTGCCAACCAAGGTCTACATCCTGACATAGTACTCTCCACTTACCACAGATGATTGACTGTTTCACTCCTACCAGGAAGCAGATATCTCCAGAGCCTCTGATGCAATCTTTGATTTCATGCTGGAGGAGGAGGAGGGAGGGAGAGGATCTTCTGAGCTCCTATTTGCCATTCTGGAGTCAAAAGCACTAAAAGGAACATGAATGAATTGAAATCTACTCCTTCCTCCACAACACACATAATGGAGAAAGGATTCCTCAACAGTATATTACTACTTAGGATCCTAAAGTATGAGAGAAAGAGAAGGGACTGCTGGATGGTTCCTTAGATTTCATCAGCTGTAGCTCATACCTATAGTCCTAGTCCTATCTTTCATGATCATGCTGCAGGTGTCTCGCAGCCTCCTGGGAATTTAAAAACCTATGCACTAAGGATATTGCAGGTAGAGAATCTGGGAGTACATGATGAGGATGGCTGGTTTATTAACAGTTTGCTCAATGGCTTCTTTATGAGCACCTGACAATGGTATAGGGTGATACTGAAATAGATGGACTAGGGGCCTGACTCATAGCTTTTGCATTCCTTTCTGCTTTGGATCTGCACACAGGAAGTAGTGTTCTACAGTCTCTTGTTTTTGCAGTAAAGCACCACATATCAAAGAATATTGGGCTACACTATTTTAGTGAGACCCAAACAGTAATCAGATTGCAGGAAAAAAACAGATCCAGAACAGTCCTTCACTAGATCAAAATGTACTTCTGCAAAAGCTGAGCTGGACCAAAGTGGCATTTACACTCAGATAAACCCGTGATTTAGTGAAGAAATTAGATGCCTTTAGGCATGTTACATCACATGCTCAAGAATTTAGTTAGTAAATCAGAATATGTATTAATAGTTGCTAGTAACTTGCTTTCTCCAAAGCCCCCCTTCACTTCCTACATGTTCTATTTCTGGGGGCAGCAGTGGAGGTCTGGCGTAGCTGGGCCTGCCAGTTTACCCAACAGTTTCTTGTTATGACACTCCAGGTTTTCTTGACTAGCAGCAATGAAGCTTGGCCCTTCTTAGTTTAAGAAATATGCTATACATCAAAGACAACAAATGGAATAGCCTTAAGCTAGTTGCCAGTTTGATCTCTAGGTTCAAGTTCAGTTGTAAGCTTTCTGTGCTTGTGTTAATAATCTCAGACATGATGCCCCTTCGGTTTGCATTTGTGTCTCCCATTTCTGCAGCAAACAAACTAGCCCCAAATTTGAAACAATTTGATGGAAAAAAGCCTCCGGGTAACTTTAGCCCGTCACATCTTGCGCATCTGATTGCTTTGTATCTCACTATACCATGTGACCAACTTGCCAGAGAGAGTAGCTATCAAGATCTCTCTATTCCTTTGTATCTGAATACAAGGAACCTAAAGTCCCTGAGCTCCTTAATCTCACTTTCTTCTTGAACACTAAGAAAACAGAGCAAGGGAGTCTCTGTTTTATTGGGCCATTTTTTACTGCAAACTCTTCAGTAGGCTTAGGTATAAAGAGAAAAAAATTAAAAATAAAAGTTATCAACAGAATATGCAGGGTATTTTTTTAAAAAAATGTGTTCTTTCACAGCAAAGGAGCATGAAGACTAGAACAAAAGCCGTGTTAAATGGAGTGCAAGTGAATGGCTGGAGACAAGGTACCAAATTTCCCAGAGATAATTCTAGACTTCTCCAGCAGAAGAATGAAAATATATGAGGAAGAGTAAGATCACAAAAGCAAGTTGCCTCTTGACCTACATTTGAAAAAAAGTTAGCCTCTAGCCTTCTGCAGGTGTTCTGTTCCTTTCCTATGTACTCATGTGAACTGGGAGTCTACCAACCACATGTATTGAAATAGAGTTGGTCCCAATGATGCATCAGATATGTGCAGTCACCTCCTTGTGTAAATTGGGTGACACCAGGGGTGTGGCCAAAAAATGTTGGGTGGTGGGGCACTGGGAAATCCTGTGGGGCAGGGGAGCCGGGGAGAAGAGACAGAGTTGGAAACTGCCCACCTGCAGGCAACAGAAGAGGAAGAAGACTCGGTTTCAAGGGAATGAAAGGCTGCCATCCATTCCTCCTCCCCCCCCCCACCCTTGTGACTCTACTAGCTTCCCCATCTTCATGAGTCAGGGAGGGGGAATCTCTCTCTCTTTTGCATTTTGCAATTTTATTTTGCATTTTTAAAACCCTATTCATTTTTCAGCCCAGAGAAAAAGAAAATGAGACTGAAGCTTCCCTGACTGTGCCCAGGGTAATTTTGGAAACCCCATGTGCATCTTACATTTAAAAAAAATAGAATTAAAAAAATCTGTGGGGGCAGTGCTCATCCATGGGGAACATTGCCCCCAAATACCCTGGGCAACACATGGATTTTCCATACTGGTACATATTCTGGGCTCCTGGCTTGTGAAACAGAAAAGAATGATACGTCTTTCAAGTTCCTAGGCTATTTTTGCAGGTTCTCCATGCATTCAGGAACCTTGCTCATGACCATGCCCTCCCCAGCTTAGCTACCAAGAAGCAATTATTATGTTTCTTGTCTCTTGCTATGCACAAAATTCAACAGATGCCACCATGGAACTCTATTTCCAGTCTGTAAGAAGCGGCACCTGTCAAATTATCTGTCCATCCCAGGAAATTATTATCCTTATGGGCCAAAGTCTTTGTTTCAAGTCTAAGGTCATGGCTGAGTGCAATTGGTCACGGCTTCCCTTCATGTGTACACACAGCTAAATAAGTGTCTATATGGTTGCTACTCCTGACAATCTTGTGTGGCTTCCATGCTTTTTTATCCACTAGCATGCTGGCACTGTAGGAAATCTGGTACCTTTGAAGGCCAGATTGGCGGTAATTTCCTTCTATATGGCAAATCCAGTTTTGCTGCCATGTAATTTCTGAACTGGCCCTAGAGACCTCGTTTCAAGAAACTGTGACCTCCATTCATTCAGTACAGTGAGTATTCTGAGAAAAAAAAAACACCCAGCATTTCTGGATATTAGTTTTATGGCTTTGTGGTCATGATGGTATCATCTCCCTGAATATCATATCCCAAGTATTTATGTTGCAAGCTGACTTGTAACTAGGGCTGACAACAAAAATAAAATTTGGTAATATCCGGATTTGGAAATATTCAGTAATAATTTTTTCGGTATTCCAGATATTACCAAATAGTGGTATTCGGATATATCCAAATATGCAGATATATTTGGATATATACGATATTCAGCTCCCATTATACCCTATGGGCCATTAAAGTCAATGGCAAAATAGGGTATATTGAAAGCCACCTGCAAGGGAGGCGGTTTGAGGGGGAGCCCACACATTTGCAGGGAACCTGCAGGGGACTCTCCCCTACAAAACCACCAAGTCCAAAAAGATTGGGCCAGGGGGTCCCATTCCAAGGGCACCCAAAGAGGGTACTCCTATCCCACCATTATACCCTGTGGGCCATTGAACTCAATGGCAACATAGGGCATAATCAAAGGCTGCTGGAGGACAGTGGGTTTGAATAAGAGCCCCCAACACTGCAGAGAACCTGCAGGGGATTCTCCCCTACAAAACCACCAAGTCCAAAAAGATTGGGCCAGGGGGTCCCATTCCAAGGGCACCCAAAGAGTGTACTCCTATCCCACCATTATACCCTGTGGGCCATTGAACTCAATGGCAACATAGGGCATAATCAAAGGCTGCTGGAGGACAGTGGGTTTGAATAAGAGCCCCCAACACTGCAGAGAACCTGCAGGGGATTCTCCCCTACAAAACTCCCAAGTCCCAAAAAGATTGGGCTGGGGGTCTCTGTCTGTGGGCTCCCCAAAAGGCCCATTGCTACCAATGCTGGGGAATTAGCCACTTCCTCCACTATAATTGCTGTGGGAAAAGTGACTCTGGCCAGAACGGGGTTTGAGGGAGAGCCCCCAAAACTTCAGGGCAGCTTCAGGGGACACCTCCACATGTGATCCCCCTGGCCCAAAAAGACTGCACCCAACTGTGGGTACCCCAAAAGGAACACTGTTCCCATTGGTGAGGAAAAAAAACAAATTAGCCACTTCGTCCACTGTAATTATCGTGGAAAAAGTGGCTCTGGGAAGCAGGGGGTTTTGGGGAGAGCCCCCAAAACTGCTGTGCAGCTTCAGGGCACTGTTCCACACAAAACCCACAAAGCCAAAAAAAATTGAATCAGGGGGTCCAATTCCTGGGGCACTCAAAGCCAAACCTAACTTCAAATCAGAAAATCTCTATAGGCTCCATATAGATAAATCTATCTAACTACTCTATGCACCCTGGCACCAATATAAACCTTGTTGCCAACTTCAGTGCAACATAAAACACAATCTTGAGCAAACCCAGATGCCAGCTCTCCAGCCCTGCCCCAAACAACACGGGGAGAGCTGGCCAAGCACACCAACCGTTCTGGGTCTCTCACCCAGATGACAGCTTCCCTGCCACAGAACACTCAATCTACAGATGCCAGCTCTCCAGCCCTGCCCCAAACAACACAATTCTCAAACAACAGAAGCAGTGGACCACACCTAGCTCCACACCTGTATCTGACACAAAACATTTAAACTTACCTTGAGTGATGGACAGTTGGCTGGTCTAGGCTCTTTGGCATTACACAGGGTGCACCACAAGAAGGCAAGCCAGAGTTGCACCCCAAATGAGGTAGATGTCTGGGAGGGCATCAGAGAGTGAGAGGGAGAGAACCATTCCCTCGCTCTCAGCAGCAGCACACACCAGCCATCACTGTCCCATTGGGGGAATTTTAGTCAAGGTGTGACTGCCCTCCTCATCACAGGCCCAAAAAAGATAACAGTCCATACACTTAACCATTACAGCCAGGAAACCCACAAATACAATATGGCACTGGAGCTGCTGTTTTTTCTTAGCCCTTTCAAAAATTCTATTGGCTATGATGAGTTGGGGATTGGGAAAATTTTCTTACTGCTCTGCTGACTTCATGCAGCATTCTTTCTGAGTCAGGCAGGCAGCATGATGGGAGAAATGTTGGGGTTGGGGCATTTTCCCACCAATCAATAGACCAATTATTGGGCTCTATGCTTGGGCTCTTTCTGGACTCTCTCTAATTTTAATTTAGGGAGGAGTGTTTTCCTGACTTCTCAGACCAGACTGAGAGAGGATGTAGGCACAACCAGGTGCTCACTTCATACACCCTCCGAGTCCATGTCTGGGCAGCCAAACAGTGGTATGTTGACCTTCAAGAAGACCAGCATCGCCACTGTCTTGGAATTGAGGCTTGCTGTGATGCAGGCGGACAATGTCACCCACATGGGAAAAAACACGCTCACTCTCAACACTCATTGGTGGGCATGAGAGGAACGCCTGGGCCATGGCAGAGAGGTCCAGCCAGACCATCTCCTCCGAGACCCAGTAGTCCAATGGACAAGTGTGCTGCGGCTCGCAGAGCTCCTCGAGGTACACCCTCACCTGCGCAGCACCCATGTCCGCTCTCACAGGCCCAACACACCTGGAGGGGCCAGCGAACCACCCATAGAGTGCCATCTCTGCAATCTTCATGGTGGGAGCCTTGTGGGAAACACCGCCTAGCGGGGGAGGTGGGGGATGAGCAGCAGCTGCCAAAGCAGAGGAGCTGCTTTCACCCCTCGCTTCCTCAGCTCCTACTGACCATGCCCTTTTGGCCCACCTCTGCTCAACCTCCTGGGAGAGCTCATCTCACGATCGATTGAGCTCGCAGACCCGCTCAGCAATCTTGCCCTTACCGCATGGGTCACACATGGCCGCCAGCATGTAGACCTTCTGCTTTGTGTTTGCCCCAAAACATTGCTCAAGCCCGCTTTGCAGACATCTCACGAGTGCATGCACTGCTGGAAGGAAGTCTGCACAGTCTTCGTGTCACACCAGAAACTGGGCCAGTATCTCATGGACCATGTGGACCATGGGAATGACCAGTGTGATGCTTGCCATGTCAGACGAGAGCATCTCTGTGAAGGCCTTGAAGTGCTCAAGAACCTCCACAGTCTGAGAGATGGTCAACCAGTCCTCCTGCCTGAGCCGGCTCTCCTCTGAAATAACCCCGCTCTCATCGATCAGGACATCCAGGGCTGCTCTCAACTCCACCAAGCACTCCAGCATGCCACATGTGGAGTTCCAGCAAGTACTTACATCCCCCATCAGGTGGTGATCTGGCATGCCGATCAGCACTTGTTTCTCCTCCAGCAAACAAGCATTGGTATTGCTGTGGGAGAAGTGACTCACGATGTGTGAGCATTTCTGGAGCAGAAGCCAACACTTGTGGGTTGCTGCGATGTAATCAGTATCCTTTCAGGATGACTGACCCAAGGTGTCCATCACCATGTTGTGGATCAGGTGGGCTGCACAGGGAATGTGTGTAATGCCCACACGCTCAATCATCACAATCATGTTCATGCCACCATCTGTCACCATGTAGCCTGTGGTGACCCCACTGCCTACCCAATCCCCTATCGACCTAGTGATGACAGCACTGATGTTGTCCCCCATGTGTGGCCTGTCAATTGGTTCGGCATGCAGCAAGGCCTTGTGATAGCTGGCCTGGGGGTCCTGACCCTGCCTGCCGCTTCCACCACCCCCACCCACCTCCCTGGCTTGACACCAGTGTGCAGTCAGGAACAGATACCCTTCATGTGAACTGTGGGGAGTCCACAGATCTGAGGTGAAGTGAACAGTTGCCCCGGCAGCATGGGACAAACGCTCCCTCACCCCAGACTTCATTGCCCTGACAAGTTTTGGCACAATGCTCCCTCTCGTCGTGGTGCGGCAAGGAACCTTGTACCAGGGGGCAAGTGAATGGAGCATCCCCCGCAAGCCATTTCTCTCCACTAAGGAGAAGGGACATCCCTCGGCGATCATCTTGGCAATGTGCCAAGTGACCTCCACACTAATGCACTTCCTCACCGCCCTTGTTGGCATGCTAAAGCCACCCCCACCAAGCATCTCGGTCACAGTTGCCTGACACTCCCTCCTTATCATGGAACTCCCTGGGAGAGCTCTGGAGGTGGATGCAGCAGGAGGACCCACCTCCATACTGGGTGGCATGGCCTGCATGGGCACCCCACTGGCAGCATGTCTCTCCCCTCAAAGAAGCTCTGCCGCATGGTGCTTCTTCAAGAAGTTCCGCATCCCCACAGTCGAGAGATGGGCAAGATTCCTTCCATGACTGATGCAGTCCCTACAGAGCTGGCAAACTGGGGATTTTCCATGATCTGGAAGTGCTTCCAGATATCAGAGGAGAATGGGTGCCCACACTTACGGGAAGGTGGGGTCACTGGAGACTTCTCCTGTGAGGGACTCAGGGAAGGCATGATGTGCCTTGGGGTGGCAGGAGGAGATGGCCATCGGGGAGGAGGGGGTGCCTCTCCATCTCTTCCTCCTCCACCTCCTTTGGCAGCATCTCCTCTTGTCCATCTCCAGAAGGCCTGCTGGAGTCCAGAGGAACAGGAGAAGTGGGTTGGTCAATGGCCACTGCCTCCTCCAGCTCCGCCATAACCCTCCGCATCCTTGGGGTGATGCTGGGAGACAGAAACTGTCACTCAGCCCCAGCCCCAAAGGTGACTGCTCTTGCTCCCCCTCCTCCCGCTGCTGAGACTGAGCAACAACAGCTGGAAGAGTGAGTGCCTGAGCAGCTGCCCAGTGCCAGCACCTACAGGCACCTCTGCTGGGGCAACCCCAGAGGCAGCCACAGGAAAGAGGCGGGGCCTCTTCCTCACACCACTGAACCTCGAGGGTGGAGTGGTGAAAGGGCCCTCTGGAACAGTCCCGCACACAGGTGTGGGGGTCCTCCTCCTTCCCCTCCCCTCTGCCCCACTGGTCTTCTCCATCGCTTTGCCCCCAAGGCTCCTCTGAGTTCCCTTCCTGCCACTCATCTCTCCCCTTGGCCAAGCTCTGTCTAGACTGAGGAACAGTGTTTGGGGTGTTTAGATCGCCTAGCCACCTGCTACACTATGCAACCTGACCAATTAGAACTTGACTCCTTTTTAATTACCCTCCTTCCACCAAAGCTTTTTTTAAAGAGGTCCCTAACCTATCTTGTTAAAAATTTCCTTTCTTATGTTTGAACTGGTAATAGTGGCTTAAACTAGGGAAACCTGACCATACCTGTCTGAATGTTTTAAAAGGCTTCCTCGAGATGGACCGGACCTTTTTACTGGGACTTAAAAGCTTCTCCTAACTGGAATCTACTGGGACAAACCTGATTTCCATTTAAACAAGAAATGCAAGTGTCTCCTAAATGAAGGAAAATCTGTTGTAACCCTAACTAAATCAAAGAGGCTGGCACTAACCTTCAGTCACTGAAGGTGAAGTGCACTGTTTCGCTGTGCTACTTAAGCTAGCCTACTTAAGTTGCCTTTATAAAGTAAAGCCTTCACTCTTTTTAACGCTCCTGACACTTCCTATTCAAATGCCAAACCGCAGCCCTACACTAAGTCAAGTTAAAGGAAACACATGTATCAGACAGTACCTCTTAACACTAGCCTAACAGTTATCACAGGATCCTATTTAAATGCCCTGCCAAAAAATCAACAACTCCAAGAGTTCCAGAAGACCAAAATAAAATGTCTGCCACTGCAGGAGCAGGCCACAGAAAGACAAAAGCCAAAAAACAGCAGGCAAACCAAGCCCTCCTCCCAGGCAACAGGAAAATGGCACAGAAAAATGGCCTTTGCCAAGAGACCAAACCAGGCTACCAGAGGCCCAAAACAGCAGAGCAGACCAGGAAGGGTAATCAGCCCCCCCCCCCCCCGTCCAAACCCACCCACAAGCACAAAGCACAGCACCCAGACCAGGTAGGCAGGCACTCAGGCCACAGAAAAATGGTCTGTGCCAAGGAACCAAAGCAGACTACCAGAGGCCCATAACAGCAGAGCAGAGCAAAAATAATTCTAACAAGCTAGGCAATGTAATAAAATTATAAAGTGATTAAAACAAACAATTCCAGCCAGGCCAGGCTGTTCCCTTGTCTATAATGTAAATAAATGTACTTGAAGGACCATCTCCTCCCACACTGTTCATCCTGTCAGTTGAGACCTGTCTGCTAAGCCCTGCTCTCTATGTCACTGCTTTCAAAGATGACAAAGGGCATTTTCTGTGGTGGTACCTCACCTTTTCAATGCCCTCCCCCTGGAAACTCATCTGACACCTACTTTACTTTCTTTTAGGTGTAAGCCAAAACATCTCTTTTTACCCAGGGTTTTAACTAGGGGTTTTACCTTACCAGTTGTTACATGTATGGCCAAAAATAAAGAAAAACAGTTGGTAGACTTGCCCAAAAAAGATCATTGAAGATGTCATGGCAGATAAAGTCAGAAGAACAAATCTGGCCTCTCAGGGAAGCCTGCCAAGAAGGAAGGCAGAATAGGAATATCTTGAAGATCAGAAAGAAGACTACACAGTGGCAACAATTACATGGATTTATAAAGACAGGAGCCATAACTCATTATCAATAGTTACAATTTGTTGAGACCCAGGAGCAGAAGCATCTGAGAACTGCAAGAATGTGCAACTTCACATTAGTTGATCCAAGAATGGGAGTATTGATTGAGAGCCAGAAGATATCCATACGTAGTAGAATCTTGTAATCATGTTTTTAAATAGACTTTGCTAAGATAAAACAGCGAGAATGGACTAAAAATTTTGATTATTCTAAGAAGTTATTTTAAGTAAAGATAACTTTGTATAGTGTTTGAAGTTGTAAGATAATGAATTAGCCAAAAATGTACACCCTTATCAAACAGGGCAGTTAGCTATTGTTAGGCAATGATTCTAAAATCCGATTAACATGGGAAGCTGTAATGATCGAGTGCTTCTTCTCAGAAGGGGCTCTTTGCCTGTGACCTGCTTACTTTGGGGGTAAGAAACTCTTCCAGACTCATGTAATTGCTCTCCTTTAATTAGCTATGTAACAATGATGGATGGACAATATAATGCTTTGTTGATTTAGTCTGTGTTAAGAATGCAATAGCATGCTTTAATAAAACAAGCTTAGAATCTAAGCAGATATTTTCTAATAGTATTTATTTGTATACTAGACACAGAACAAACCTATAACATTACTGAGGTGTACCTGTGGCCAGGAGATAGATGATCTGGCACAGGAAAGAGTAACTAAATGCCCAGGGTTTCTTAATATTCAGGTCTGACTTGCACCTGAGTCAGGCCTGACCAGAGTATTTAAGAACATAGTTATTTAATGTCTGCTTCTGTTTTACGTTTAATTTTTATGTACAATGTCTTTATATTGTAACTTTTAAACATTGTAAACAACCTTAAGTAGGACTCTGAAGAGGAGTCATATAAATATATAAAAATAAATAAATGCAATCAAACCGACACTGGCTAGAATATACATTTGATTTTAAAATGCCTTTCTTTTGCTTTTCATTTTGTATTAACAACATTAATATGTACATGTACAAGGTTCTTGATATGTCATGCATGGAAAGTAAGCATTTGAAGGCATGTGTCCTCTATGTCCTGAGAGAATGAATATTTCTGCTAGGAGAGATGCTATGTATCAAATGTATTATTAATTGATTTAGTTTATTAATTTAAGCTAATTGGCACATACACAAGTGAAATCAAGTGAGTCTTTGTGGCTCAAGCTTAGCATTCCTCCTAAGAAGACTGGCACTCCTACTCAAAAATCAAAGTACCCACATATTGGTTTCCTTCAGTTTTAAATATACATTTCCATTAAATTTGAATTCATTTAGGTATATCAGTGAGTCTCTCAGTGCCTGACATTATTCACTAATAAATTTTTTGAGCACAAAACAGATGAAATGCCCTTTGTGGGGCCATCCAGAATTAAAGTTTGGAATGAGATTTTCTTTCTCATAATTGGAAACACTGAGAATGGCTTGTGTATTACCAGTTTTAAAAGAAGGATCATGAGCCTGCAGTTTCATGCAGTCCCATGATTTTCAGACTGTGATATGCAGAATTTTAGGGTTCTTTGGAAGCTTCTTAGAGGGTTCTAAATATGTAGCAGTTTCTAGTTGAAAACATGATCAAACTCACATTAATGAACAGCTTGACCACCTCTGTTGTGCACTGCACAGTTAGAGGAAATGCTGCATATGTTCTGGAATGCACTCTCAGTTCACATGGCACAACGTTGACGCCTGAGACATCTGTGACGTGTAACTTCAGCATAATGTGCTCCAGAATCTCTGAGTTTCCTCAGTAATATTGACTAGCTAATAAGGGAGGAGAGAAGGAAGTGCAATTATCCAATTTTTTGTGGTATCCAAAGTGGATTCTTCATACTGTTCAAGTTGCTTTTCTGCACTGAATCTAAATGTTCCTTTGGTGCATATACCAATATTAAATCTCTCCACACCAAGCCTAGTCCCTACAGGTTGGAATATAGACAGGAAAGGATGACGTTGTTAAAAGAAACAAAGAGATGAAGTGGTCTCTCAAGTGGTAGGAATGGTCCCTGAAATGTGTGATAGGAGGAAGTGGTTCTACTTGTGCTTGCTGCTGTGTATTGCAATTATTTAATGAGCTAGTCAGGCATCCCATCCCTCAAGAGAAACACAAGTTTTATTTGGTTGCATCCACAGTTTTCTGCATTGTATTTAATTAACATAGATCACCTTTCCATTCATACAAGGTTTTCTCCAGTCCCACAGGACATGCCAGATGCAGAACTTAGGATATTTACTTTCTATACAACATGACAAATACTTTTGAACATCTCATGCTATTTGTGTGCACAGATTAATGTTGCTCAGATGTCGTCAGACAATAACTATCAAGGGAAGAAAGTGAGGTGAAATTTTTTTAAAGACAGTCAAAATTTACATGGCACACAGGGGAAAGGAACTGTTCAGTGGCAATAGTGACTAGGGAGGTGCATTTTCCAAGCAACAGTATTTGAGGTCTGGTTGGGTTCTGGGAATTATATATGGCTTATACACAATAAATGGGAAAAAAACGGTGCTGTACTAAGGAGATATTTTGAATCCTCTGCAGCAACTAGTTCTTCCCTCCCTTCCAAAAAATAAAGCAATTATTTAAAAATTATTTTGTTGGGACCCTGTAATTCCTCCGAAATGCTCAGTACATGAGGTTATCTCTTTATCTTCAGAAGAGCCATGGAAAGCAAGGGACTGATAATGACTGGCTGAAGGTGACTAAGCAAGTGGGTGAGGGTTGAACTTGTCACTCCCTCCCCCATCCCTGCATCTATGTGAAATCCCACCATTCTTTACCATTATACTGACTCTCTAATTTAAGCTATCACTCTAGTTTAAAAGTTACTATATGACCAGGGGGAAAAAATGACTATGGTTTTCCCAGATCAGTTAACTGAGCTTACAAAGGTGAAAAGACTGTCAAAATCCACACTGACAATGAGAGAGTTGTCCAAGTAATAGAATTCCAGTTGATCCTGTGGAAACAACACCATATTATTTGCAGAAGAACAGGGGTGATGGTAAATGAATAACAGAAGAAGGGAGTGTAGGGAAAAGAAACCTCATCCATAAATCAGGGCAAGGTAGTTCTGTAGAAAGAAGGGGAAAAGTTAAAATGTCATATCTCAAACCAGTTTGGAGATGGAGGCTGGGGCTAGGTCAGGTGATGCATTTGCACTTCACTGCCCATGTGGGAGAAAGACGTGGAAGTGAAGGTCAGCCTAATGTAGAGAGCTGCATTTTAGAGGCTGTCTCTGCCCACCGCTCATTTAGCTGGCCTGCCTGCACTGCATGAAGCTCTAACTACCCAGCCCACTTAAGCTTCCTTTAGCAGAGGCATTAGTGTTACTGAATATAGAATGCATTTTCTGAAAAGCTACTGTAGCTGACATTTGACAGGCATAGCAAATAGTCATGCACACACACTCATATTCAAGGCATTTAAAACTGGGGATGGAGCAGGAAACAGGGGCATATGTTTAACTGGTCTCTACAACCTAGATCTATCAACACCAGGAGAGATAAGTTGACAGACACCAGCTCTGAGTCTGACTGTGGGCTTCACCAGCAGAACCATGAATGTTTAAGAATTCCGAAATCAGTCTGGGATCTGGATTTGAAAAGCTAGAGAATGTCCTTGCGAACTAACACATGAAGCTGCTTTAGACTAAGCCAGACCATTGATCTATCAAGGTCAATATTGTCTAATCTGACTGGCAGTGATTCTAGAGTCTCAAGTAGAGGCCTTTCACATCACCTACTACTTGATCTTTCCACTGGAGAGACTGAGGATTGTCCCATATGACTAGAATGTTATATTCTAATAATGACATCCAGTGAAGAGTTACATCTACCTATATTCATTGAAGTCAAATGGATTAGAAAGGTATAACTCTGCTTAGGATAGCACTGTATATTTTGCATGTTCAAGTCTCCCACTATGGTACCAAACTTTTAATGCATAATTCAAAGGAACCTTTGCAATTCACTGCCATATGATAATGTGAGCACTAATTCATAGAAGAAAAATATATTAGTAGCTATTTGCCTTTAAAAAAAAAGTACTTTATATTCTTCCCTTTCTCCAAGGAGCACAAATGGTATACTTGGGATTGTCCTACTTTATCTTCACAATAACCCTGTGAGCTAGGTTAAGTGCATAAACTGTATATACATTCCATTGATGTAAAATCAACATCAATATGCCCCTATGCATATTGAACATATCTTGTGAAAGAACTAATGCACATACAAAAAGTACACATGAGGGATCTGTGCATGAAATCAGGAAACCCACAGAAAAAGTTTTCAGATAATGTGCACACAGCATATCAATATAAGTGGCTCCATTCTCCTTACATGTACACCAACAACAGGCCGGCCGTCCATAAGCAGATAGAGCTGGGTGTAATGGGTCTCTGAGCCACTTCGGTGGGAAGGGCGGGATATAAGTCTAGATATAAATAAATAAATAAATAAATAAATAAATAAATAAATAAATAAATAAATAAATAAATAAATAAATAAATAAATAAATAAAATGTGCAGGGGGGGTCCTATTGGCTTGCCCACGGGCATAAGAGAAGCCATGCTGGATAAGACCAGTGGTCCATCCCGTACAACACTCTATGTCACACAGAGGCCAAAACCCAGGTGCCATCAGGAGGTCCACCAGTGAGGCCAGAACTCCAGAAGCCCTCCCATAGTTGCCTCCCAAGCACAAAGAATACAGAACATCACTGCCCCAGACACAGTGTTCCATCTATACCTTGTGGCTAGTAGCCACTGATGGACCTCTGCTTCATATGTTTATCCAATCCCCTCTTGAACTGGTCTATGCTTGTAGCTGCCACTACATGCAGTGAATTCTGCATGCTAATTACTCTTTGGGTGAATTAACATGTGGAATCCACTGCCACAGGAATATTCTCTCCAGTGGAGACCAAAAGTATTTTATATCATTCTTCTCTCCTCCATTTTTTCCTCATAACAATTCTATGAGGTACCGAAGCTATGAGTTTGTGATTGGCCCGAGGTAACCCAGCAAGCTTTCATGGCAGAATGGGGGTTTGAACCTGGCTGCTGCAGATCCCTATCAACACTCTAACCACTACACTGCACTGGTTTTGCACCAAAGACTTTTCAGTCTGTTCAATATCTGCTAGTATCATACTGATCTTTTATGTCAGCTCCATATGCAACAATGTACTTAAACCTTCGCTGGAAAATGCAAGTGGATGACATAGGGGTGAATGGAACTGCATACAGCTTTTCTGCTTGTCGCACACTCCATATAAATCATTATTGGAGACCAGACACTTGGTAAGATGGATACTTAACTGGCTGTCTTGCTGTATAGTTTTTAGAAAGGCTGGAGTAAGCCAACTCTAGCATCTGTGTGATAATTGCATTCCATACCTACATGAGCAGTGAGCTGGAAAATCCAGCCCCTTTAGTGAATGTTGAAATCTTCAGAAAATTGGAAACTACTTCTAAATCCACATGCTGAAAGAAACTCATAAAATCAAAATCTCCACTCAGACAAAAAGCATAAAAATAACTAGAAATCTGTAGAAAGACCTTTTTGGAAGAGGAAAAAAGCAATAAGCAAAGCACAGAAACAGCAACACATCAGCTAGCTCTGACTTTGTTCCTTCTGCTGATGACATGGGGCTGTCAGGTACTGTCAGAGTAATTATAGAAAATTGCTACAGGATAAACATCAATGTATTTTAAAGAGTAATTGTGCTGCAGCCTCAGAATCCTTGCTGCACATCAAGTAAACACCAATTTCAGGTCCTTGCTTTCTGACAAGCTAAGGAATTTGTAAATCTATTTCATTTTTCTTTTCCTCTTATTTATTAATCCTGCATCTTTACTCCATCTAGACAGTCTTTTACCGATTTTTCACTAGCATTGCTCAACCCCCAGGCTTCTGTCAGCCCCCCCACCCCACCCCCAGTGCAAGCAAACAATTTCCCATCAGTTGCTCTGCGGGTGCATTTTGATGCACAGCTCCCTCCAGTCCCCCCCCCCCCCCGTGGTTTCTTAATTCTTAAAAGACAGCATCACAAAGCTGTGAGGGGAAGTGGAGGGAGCCGCGTGTCAAAATGTGCCTGTGGAGCAACTGGTGGGGAATTGATCACCTGCACCGGGGGAGGGGGGGGACAGAAACCTGGGGGTGGAGCAATGCTAGTGAGAAATTGGTCTTTCTTTGGTAGTTCCCTAAACAACATAATGCACAAGGATGGCATTTGCCACAGAACATTGGTTTGAATGCTATGAGGATCTATGTAAAAGGTATCCAGGATGAGGATCTGAAGCATCCTTGTCCAACATTGATGTTACTGTTCATCATATGTTTCATGTATGTGCAACTTCACCTCAGGCTTTATTCAGAGTGCCCAGTATCAGTCATCATTTGATTTCATCAAGCACTACAGCACTCAGATACCTTCCTCAAAGTCCTAAGGCAAAATTTGTCTCCATTTCATTGCAAAAAAGTCAATCCTCAATCCTGTTCATCCTACTTAAAAATGGGTATCAGAATCATTGGTCTGGGGAGAAGCAATGGTTGTGAAACTAATAAATAAGTAATTTCAGGCCTTTTTGTAGCAGGAACACCTTTGCACATACACACCTTTGATGTATCTACTCCTCCAAGAACTTACATGGCTCTTATTACAGGGCCTATTGTAAGCTCTTGCGGGATTGGCTACATCAGAGGTGTGTGGCCAAATATGCAAAGGAGTTCTTGCTACAAACCCCACCCCCCACCCCCAAGTAATTTACTATGCCTTCACAAACAAATGGGAATGGATGGTTGCAGGAGCACAGTAAAATCATATGCCACAGATGCCTAGCAGTGAACTTAGAAATGGCAACCACATTGCAAATGGGTCTTTCAATCCATACAGCACCTAACTTCATCAAAGAGATGGGCCCATATGGAATAATAAGCATTGTCTCATGCTGTTGAAACTCTTTGAAGACAGTGGAAATGGCCTAGCTTTGTGCACATTTTATATTCATAGAGAAGCATTTTTTTCTCATAAAGGAGAGGTTTGATGAAGGACATCTTAACAAAATAAGGAAGCCCTTTGAAGGTAAGTACACTAGTAAAATCTCTCCCTTAACTAATTTTATAGCTTTGAGACCTGATTATAGAGGTTTCCAGCATAAGAAGCATTGCCAGGTTTTATGTTTTGACATAAAATCTTCCCTAGTTCTGAGTACTAAATGGGTATGAAAGAAGCTGGTGCACTCATTTTACCCCTGAATTTCTTCAGATCACATAGTTGCGAGTATAAATGAGCCACAGAGAGATTTATGTTTTCATAGATGTAGCAAGGAACATACATGCAGGCAAATATATGTAAGTTCCACACACTCTGCCTAGTCCTATGTAGGAAGCAGTAAAATTAATCTTGCATCACTGCAACATCAAAGGAATACTTTAAACAGGGCCTGAATTAAGCCCTAGTGATTCCCATGAGAATTTAAAGATTGTCATAGGATGGGCAATGACTTGAATGGAAGAAACTCAGAAAACAACACCCCCTAAAACTGTGAATAGGATAGATTCCTAAAAGTCTTTCTCCTTCAAGGTGCCAAAGATCTCCAATATTGACTGTGTTGCCCTAATGTGGGATGCTGAAGACAGTTTGGCCCTTTGGCTGGTGTACTGATCATCTAGCACACCAGCAGATACCCTGCCAAGCCTGTTGGAGGCAGTAGCTAGCTGGGCCTTGGAGTTCCTCAGACTTTTAGTACTGGAAGACTAAAGAGCACTATACTCTATGGATCCATGCTGATGTGGCCACCTCTTCACAGGCTACAGACTTTCTGTCTTCCATGGCAGCACCGATTCTCAATTTGTATCAGGCTCCACACATCAAGCAGGTCACACAATGGATTTGATCTTTACCATGGGGTAAGCTGTGATTCCAATTCATACAAATATAGTGCCAACGTCAGACCCCTTTGCCCTGAAGACCCACCAGAGTATCCCAAATTCTCCTTGCTTAGATGATGAGCTGATTTATGCTCACCTGTGGAAACTGATGGACCCAACTGGGTTCCAGAATGCTCTGCAGGATCCAATTCCACCTGACAATTTGTTAGATGAGCTGGTAGAGGACTGGCATAGCTGTCTCTCTGAAGCCATCGACAAAATTGCCCCCCGCCTGACTATGACCTCTTTGGTCCTGTGCCAAAATAGCCCCTTCGTATTCTGAGGAGCTATGGAAAATAAAATGGGGGCTTAGACAGATTGAGCGAGTTTGGCAGCAGACTCATGATGAAGCTACAAGATCATCTTATTGGATGCTTATGAAAGCAAATGAAATGGCAGCGAAGGCAGCAAAGACCCATGATGGACATGGATCAAAGAGGCTGGTGATAGGTGCAAGCCCATAGCCAGAAAATTTTGGATGGAGGGGCCCCCGAGGTAAGAAATTTGTTGGGGGGGCCATCTGGCCCCACAGCCCCCCCAACAGCGCGGGAAAGGTCAGAGGGGCCAGATTGCCCCATTTACACTGAGGGCTCCTTTGTGCAGACTCCACCCTCACTGCACTTTTTTTGCAGACTCCACCCCCGCTGGGCTTTCCCACAGTGTGGGGAAGACAAGCAGGGTCAGATTGCTCTGTTTACACTGACAGCTCCTCTTGAAGAGCCCTTTGTGCAAACTCCGCCCCCGCTAGGCTCCCCAAACTTTCTCGCAGTGTGGGAAAGGCCAGTGAGGCCAGATTGCTCCATTTGCACTGAGGGCTCCTCTGGAGCCCTTCCTGCAAACTTCACCCCTGCTGAGCAGCAGCAGCCCTGGAGGCCCTCCAATGGAGGCACCTGACAGGGGGAAGGGTTTTTTTAATGGGCCTGGGTAGTTGGCTTCACAGTATCCAGGATCTTGTCAACCTCAGCCCATGAAAGCCATCATAGCTGGTTAAAACTGGTGGTGATGAAACGCAGGCTCCCCACAGTGATCACCTCCAGGATGGACAACTGTAAGTAACTCTATGCACGGCTTCTCTTGAAACTGACCCAGAAACTGCAACTGGTCCAGAATGCAGCTGCAAGGGTTCTAACAGGAACATCATTTAGAGGATGCATCTAACTGGTGCTGTACCAACTGCACTGGCTTCAGATTGAAGACCAGATCATGTTCATGGTTTTGGTGCTGACTTTGAAGTCCTAAACAGTCTGGAACCAGCATACATTCGGGACCACCTTTTCTGGTATGCTCCCCAAAGAGCATTATGCTCTAGGGATCAAAATCTGCTGGTGGTCCCTGGCCCCAAGAGCATCCAGCTGTCCTCAGCCAGAGCTGGTGGAATACTCTTCCAAGAGAAATCAGGGCCCTGTGAGACTTATTAAAGTTCTGCAGGGCCTGCAAAGCAGTTGTTCTGCCAGGCCTATCATTGAGGGCAGCATCAGGCTCTATTTTGATGGGTTTCATCTGGGTTGGTCTCCCCCTCCATCTCCTCTCTTCCCTCCTCCTCCACTTTCCATCTTATCAGACGGCTATATATTACCCCTCCATAGGATTACACCATCTTTTAGCTGTATACTGGAGGTATGTTATGGATTTTATTGTATTTATTGTATCTGATGATGCTTTAGAATAACATGAAATAATGCCACAGCGTAATGTTCTTATGCCACAGCATATTGTTGGAGCTCTCTGTCTGGGGCAGTGATGCTCTGTATTCTTGGTGCTTGGGGAGGGCTTCTAGTGTCCTGGCCCCACTGGTGGACCTCCTGATGGCACTTGGTTTTTTGACCACTGTGTGACACAGAGTGTTGGACTGAATGGGCCATTGGCCTGATCCAACATGGCTTCTCTTATGTTCTTATTTATAAATTGATGTTGCCTGCTCTGATCTGGCTCCAGGACAGTGGGTCCTAAATCTGATGATGATGAAGATGATGACAATGACAACAAAAGGTGCACCTGCCACTGTATTGTTTTTATTTTATTTATTTTAGTAAATTTTTATTCCTCTCATTTCCCGTAGGGCTCGGGGCAGAGTACAACATATGATAAAACAATAAAATACAATAAAAACATTTTATAAACAGACAACTCAACAGCACTCAGATTACCATGACATCACATATTGCCCAGCCTAGCCATCTCACATCATGATATGTCATAGGGATGGCAGTTTTTATTCCATTTCCTAGCACAGATGACAGTGCTGGCCAGGGAGGCCAACCAGATCAAGAATAGACGCCTGCAGCCTCAGCTAAAAGCCTGGCAGAACAGCTCCGTTTTACAGGCCCTATGGAAGGCTAATAAGCCACGTACGGCCCAGATCTCAATAGGAAGCTGATTCCACCAGGTTGGGGCGAGGACTGAAAAAGCCCTGGCCCCAGTTGAGGCAAGGTGGGTGTCTCTTTGGCCAGGGATGGCCAACAGATGTTGGGAGGCCGAACGTAACGACCTCCTGGGCATATATGGAAAGAGACAGTCCGGCAGGTATGATCAGGTCCCGTATGACGGTCCCGCACTGTAGATCATTTTCCACATCTTTCCACTTCAGCCCCCTTCACACAATCCATGGAATGTATCTCCCTCTCACGGTGAAGATTATTTTCTGGGATTGTCTTTGTATCCTGTCACACCCTAACAGTGTGACTGGATACTTCACATAACAATATAGCATCCGGTCTTTTATCTTTACTATTAAGGCAAATCTGAGGGGGTGATTTCTGTTGGGAAATCAGAATGAGGAAGGAAGGTCAAATTCCTACTTTCCCTATCACCAGCACCATGGTCCTAATCCAAATTATATTCTAGCTGCTTTTAAAAAGTAAAGAAGATTGAAAGACCTTATATCCCATATAATGTATGATTTGGCCCTGATTATCAGAAGGAAGTGCAGCGTTTTTTTCTTAATGGAGGCCTTATAGTGAAAGGGCCTGGAAGCAGGAAAGGATCATTGATGTATTGCAAGATTTTATTTTCTACAATGGATTGGAGGTTTAAACATGATCCTTAAAATCGTAGGGCTTTACTAGACATGACAACAGGTGATCTGTGAATAATTCCTTTGATATTTTTTAAAACTGCAAATAGCAGATATGAATTGGCTCTGCAAGCCAGGGGGAACAAGGGTTCTCGGCCAGCCTTGAATTCAGCAGGAGCTCCCAGGAGCACAGCTCCTGAACCTTTCTGAGGGTCCCCCCTCCTCCTCCCCACCTATCTACCTTGTTCAATGAATAGTAGGTGCAGCTGCATAATAATCCATGGATGAGCTCCACCACCTATTTTTTTACAAAATGACCCCTGGTTCTTGGAGAGAGTTGGCAAGCAGCTCTTTTGTTTCTCATGGGACAGGCATTGACTCCACTTCTGCCTTACTCTTTCTCTGTGTACTTCGCTTCTTCTTCCAGCATGGTGTGGTGGTTGAGAGTGACGGACTCCAATCTGGATAACTGAGTTTGATTTCCTGTCATCCATATGAAGCCTGCTGAGTGACCCTAGACCATTCCTATGTCATTTTGCAAACTTAATCATCTTTTTCGGGCTACCCAAAGGAAAGCAGCCCTGAGTCCACTTGCAGAGAGGGCAGGATAGAAATTGAATGTAATAAATAAATAAATAATAAATGCAGACCACTATGGGCTATTTTCCCTCAGATAACAAATAGGAAGGACACCTGAGATCATGAAAATGGTATAGGGAAAATGGTTAAACCCCTTTCCCCTGCATCACAGTCCTACAAATGCATTTCTAGAATTATGATTATGGATTTGTTTTATTAAAAAAAAGCAGGTGTATTGAAATATACTTGCCACACCATTAGTCCTTCCTGAACCAAACTATATTCTCTGTGACATCCCCCCTCCCCATCTCCCAGAAATTGAGCCTTACTTCAGGCAGTACCTTGGAGACTAAGCCTAGCAGATGGTCCTTAAAAACTATGCTGACTGACTGACAGAATGTCTATTGAGCCAGGGTGTGCCTAGAACAAACCAGAGAAGAAGCCTCCTAATTATAATCAAGTGAAAGCAGGTCTACTCACAATGCACCTACAACTTCTGCTACCTAAGCCCAGCATGACATACTTACTTGCACACATATATTATTTATTACTGACCCTTGTTTTACTTGTAAGCACTCAGATGAGTGAAAACCAGTCTTGTAATACTCAGCCCAGCACTGTCAACTCTGACTGACAGTTTATGTTGAACCAGAATCTCAGGGGAAGAGAACCTATCAACCCCTGCCCTTCAGCTGCAGATGCCAAGGTATGAACATGAAGATTCAGTCCTTAACTTCACAAAGTGCTCTGCCTTGGATGAGTCTTTATCCCAGTATTTCCCAAACTTCCAGTATCTGGCTGTTGTTGTTTATTCCTGGATTAAAGAAGGAGGTTGCAAAGTCTGGAGTTGGATCTATATAAAAACTAATAAAATAATTGGGCTATACCAGAATGAAATGGTTTAACAGGATGCTTATAAGGAGAAATTGAATGTTTAGCATAAAATTTATGTTTACTGTATGCATTACCCTACTGCCACTATATTATATTCTACTGATATAATACTATTTTAATACAGTGGATCTAATGATTAAAAGATAAAGGTAGTCCCCTGTGCAAGCAGCAGTCATTTCCGATTCTGGGCTGATGTCACATTACAACATTTTCACAGCAGTCTTTTTATGGGGTGGTTTGCCATTGCCTTCCCCAGTCCATACCATACCAAACCTTTAATGGCATAATAGAATCAGATAAAAATACACAGAATATAAAAATTTAAACATTGGAGATAAAATCAAAATAAAACCGAGCTTACAGATGCATTCAAACATGGTCAGAATTAAATTTAAGGATGTCAGCCAGAAATTTTGCCACAGCCTCACTAACCACCCCCTCAGTATCACTCAATAAATAATAACAGGGTGGCAGAATAGACAAATCTGGAGAAAAAGAAAGCTTGCCAAATAAATCTTTACGGAGGTTAAGGTATAAAGAACAATCAAGCAATATATGCTGGATTGAGTCAGGGGTATTTGCTCCACAGGAGCAAAGTCTGTCGGCTAAAGGGACTCGCTGATATCTCCCTTGTAAAACTTTGGAGGGAAACGCGTTTAGTCTAGCCAACATAAATGCCCTGCGATGACTTGGAGTGGTTAGGTCTGATAGATAATTGGGCATTTTGCCACAAAAAGCATAAAGACCTAAGGAAGCTGGAGAGCAAATATAAGGGTCAGTTGGCCGTAATTTCGTTTCCTCCGATTCCCATAGTCTCAGTTTAATACATCTGAAGATATATGACTCATCAGCGGTAGAAAAATCATCTACCTCTAACCCCAATTGATTGAGTTTAGACAGAAGCACTGCTGTCCAGGATGAAATATATGGGTCTCTTTTCATACAATCAAGAAGGCTGTTGGGATCTGTTCTAAAATGAATTTTGAGCCAGAATTTAAACACTGCAATCCAGGCTTTTGTCTCCACCAAAGACTGACCCACTTCAGAGCAGAGAGCAAAGTAGGACACACATTTTGGCAAACCAAGAATTTGTCTAAAGAATGAGGCTTGAATGCCCTCCACTTTCCTGGTAAAAGCTGAGATCCAAATAGGGATACCATAGAGGATTTGGGCAAGCGTTTGGCTTTGAACACTTTAATAGCTGCTGGAACTAATTGGTTGCCCCTTGCAAAGAAAAACTGTTTAATTTGAGCAGCTGAACATTTAGCCAAGTTGACGGTGTTGTTACGATGTGAAACCCAGCTTAACTTGTGGTTAAAAGTGATCCCCAAGTATTTAAAAAATTTTGTTTGCTCGATTGTTGAATTGCCAATAAACCATCTCTGTGGGCGCCAGCAGTTTGAAAAGACAACTACTTTAGATTTGGTGTAATTGATAGTAAGTGAATTACAATTACAGTAGTCATAAAAGGCATTCAAATACCTTTGCTGGCCCACTCTTGTACAAGAGAGGATGGTAGTGTCATTGGCATAAAATAATAAGGGGACCGCTCGGCCTGCAAGTTTAGGCGGATGACCGTTGACAGGGTTCAAAAATTGTGCCAGGTCAGTTAAAAATAGATTTAAAAGATGCGGGGCCAGCACGCAACCTTGTTTAACCCCCTTTAACACTGGGATTTTACTAGTCAAGTCACCACTAGAAGAAAATTTCACTTGGCAAAAGGTATTAGAATGAAGTTTCCTCAAGAGAAACAGCAGACGAGGGTCCATTCCCAGGTGACGTAGCTTGATCCATAGTTGGGCTCTATCTATTGAATCAAAAGCACCCTTCAAATCGATGACCACCTGCCCCTAACTCTATCCCTAAGATTGGATCTGGAGGTTAATATGGTATCACCTTCCCAATCCGTGAAGGCCCCTGAGAATGTTCTAAAAAAAATCAAGTGGTCCCCGGCCCTAGAAAGGGAGTTTTCTTTCCTCTTTGGCTCTGAAGCGCTACGCAGATTAAGGGATTCAATCATAAATTCCAATTCAGACGATTCAATCCTTTCTGGATTCTCATTATTAATTGATTATTGTAGTGCCAAAGCTAAACCTGTGATCTTGTCTAGGTCTAGTTTCTCCAGCTGGTTCGATACAGATTGTTTAGCTTGGAAACAAGAACTGAGAGCTCATTTTAAAGAGGCTTGTCACTCCAAAGACCAATCAAAAATTAAGGCCTACATTGCTTACAAAACAGCCTACCTGGAGCTTACTACATCCAAAAAGAAAGTTTTCTTTCAGAATAAATGGGACCAACTTTACCATTCGATAAAATCTAACGATAATAAGGCTTTCTGGAAAATCATTTCAGGTAATCTAAAAAACAATTCTGTTACTGACCCAAATATCTCTGAGCAAACATGGGTTGATTACTTCTCTAACATTTTTGCTGCTCCATGTGTATCCCCTCCTATCTTAGCAAACCTCTCAGTTACTGATATGCCGGTCTGGCCTCCAGTAACTCTAGAGGAAATCAGTGAGCTATTGAAGGATTTAAAAGCGGATAAAGCACCTGGCCCTGATGGCCTTCCCACTGAGGTATTCACAAAGTTTGCCGATTGGTGGCTCTTGCCCCTTGCAAAATTGTTCTCTTTTATCCATCTGCATGGCTCCATCCCTGACTCTTGGCTTGACTCTATAATTATTCCAATATACAAAAAGGGGGGGTTGGAGTTACCAGAAAATTTCCGCCCCATTAGTTTATTATCTATAGTGGGCAAACTGTATGCAAAACATTTAGAACTCCGATTAACTGACTGGATGCGCCTAGGCAACATCATAGGTCCTGAACAGATTGGTTTCTCCAAAGGCGAATCTGCTATGGATCACTGCTGCACTCTGGCCTTCCTTGCTGAAAAATATATGCATACCGGGTCAAAAAAAATTATACGCTGCCTTCCCCAGTCATCTACACTTTCCCCCCAGCAAGCTGGGTACTCATTTTACTGACCTCAGAAGGATGGAAGGATGAGTCAACCTTGAGCCAGCTACCTGAACCCAGCTTCCGCCGAGATCAAACTCAGGTCGTGAGCAGAGAGCTCGGATTGCAGTACTGCAGCTTTACCACTCTGCACCATGGGACTCTTCTTCTAATGATCTAATGATGATCTAATGATGCAATACCATTATTCTGTATTGTATCTGCATGCTGAATCATATCTAACATTCTATGTTTCTTTCAGATTTCCATAGTCCTAGTAAATTTTTTATTAGATGTCTACTGATCATATATACTTAAACTGCGTAATGTGCCAACTCTCTGTGAGAAAGTTGGGCTATAAACAAAATAAAAATAAAATAACTGATAATGTAGCCTTGCTCCTATTAAATAAATGCTTAAATAAATAAACTTTTAACCATTGCTAACAGATTCCTTAAACAGAATATTGATTTCTTGTTGCCATAATTATACCGAATAAAGCATTTAGATTTTCTGGTTGAATAAAATAGGCACTATTGGCTTGTATTTCATGGGTATCCAAACAAACCCACAGTCATTACCTTGTACATATGGAAGAGAAGGTTCTTTGTTAGGATATTTAACAGCATCATAACATTTTCAGAGCTGTACAGACAGAGAAAACCACAAAGACTGCCTGAACCCAGCAGCTTCAATGAAGAATCCCTTTCAAGTTAATTACAAGCAATTCCTTCAGACTATTAAAATAAATCAAAATATGATGCTCTTAATCTGCAGTAAGTGTGTTCACACACAACCCAGAGTCAGACAAATTAAGTTTATGAATTACAACTGGTTTAGTTATGTGAATTTCAGTTAGAGATGAGGGGAGCCTGCAAGCATTATGGGTAAAGGGGGGAAGAGAGACTGTACAACTGGACTAATAAATAGATAGGCCATAAAAATATTATGGAGGAGGGAAGGACTGTGGTAGTAAAGAAAAACTCTTCACTTTCAGAGTGACAAGAAAAAAAAACCACATCAACACGTACTCCCATATATACTTATTTAGCAAATTGTATAAAATAAATCAGCTTAACAGTTCAAATCAATTTTAACAATCAAACCTGGCAGATTCTTTTGAAGCAGGCCAATCTTTTTTTCATGTTCCCAGTGCCATCACATAATGGCATACCACTACATTATCGCTGAATCTGTTTCAGCTCTGACAATTCTGTTTAGGCAGGAGATTGCTGAATTTCACAGTACTCCCCAAGGACTCCAAACCTGGCAGTTTAATGGAGAAGTTAAAGTCCATACTTGCTATACATCTCAGTCAGTCATGAGAGCCCAAGACATTTTGTCACCTGAGTAAGAAATGTCAAGTAATGCCTCTCCTGGATAAACAAAATTTCGTTGTTTTAAAAATCACGATTTGCCATCCTTTAATGGCATCCAAGATCTGCCTCTTGAGGCAGCCACCTCAGCCTGACTCATACTAAGACAGTCATCCCAGACACCCACTTAACTATGGTGTGCCTCAGGGATTGGTGCCCTCCCCGACGTTGTTTGACATCTACATGCGCCCCTTTGCCCAGATTGCCCAGAGGTATGGGCTGGGTTGTCATCAGTATGCAGATGACACCCAGCCAGGCCCATGGCCAGAAAATTTTAGGTGGGGGGGGCAGGGAATAAAATTTCCAATGGAGGGGCCCCCCACTCTGGTGGTCCCCACTCTCTCTACCACCGCCGCTCTTGTGGGCCGATCTCCCCGCCACTCTGGCAGTCCCCTCCGCAGCACCTCTCTCCCTCCCTCCCACCCACCCAGTGAAGCGCTGGCTCCTGGGACTCTTTCAAGGGTCCTCCCCCACCGATCAGCTGATTGGCGGGAAAAGCCATGCCGATGCCTGTGCTCCTATGCCAGCCTTTGGGCGCTCTCCAGGTCAGCAAGCCACTGAAAAAGCGCCCACCTCCTCCACTCCCTCCTGGGGGGGGAAGTGGGGAGGAAGCAGCAGAGGCAGCGGGGAACTTTTTTAGTGGCTTGCTGGTCTGGAGAGCGCCCGAAGGCCGGCATAGGAGTGCCAGCCTTAGCAGGGCTTTCCCCACCAATCAGCTGATTGGGGGGGGGGGACCTTGAAAGAGCCCGAGGAGCTGACACTTCACCAGGTGAGTGGAAGGGAGGGAGGCACCATGGAGGGGGATGGGGGCCACCAGAGCAGCATGGAGATCGGGCTTGCAAGAGCAGCAGCAGCAGAGAAAACAGGGGCCGTGAGAGCGGCAGGGAGAACAGGGCTGCCAGGAGGGGCTATAAAAGAGAGCAGGGCTGCCGGGGGGGGGGTTTGGTGGGGAGGCTTGACCCCCCTGCCCCTGTGGCTATGGGCCTAATAATAATAATAATAATAATAATAATAACTTTATTTTTATATCCCGCCCTCCCCCGCCGAAGCGGGGCCTGGCCTACACCCAGCTCTATCTATTAATGGATGGCCAGTGTGACTGTGTCCCAGAACATTTGTACCTGGCACTGCAAGCCATGGCGGGATGGCTCAGACTGAGTCAACTGAAGCTGAATCCTTTGCCTGAGTTGCAGCAGTCCTGGCAGGGAAACCCCCTACCAGCTTTTGATGGTGCACCACTTACAACAGCTCCCAGGGTCAGAAGCTTGGGGGTACTACTGGAGCCTTCTTTGACAATGGAGGCCCAGATAGCAGCCACTGCCAAATCCACCTATCATCTCAAGCGGGTAAGACAGTTAGTTCCCGTCCTTGAGCGCGATTACCTGGCAGCTGCAATCGATGCTACGGTCACCTCGGGATTGGACTACTATATTGCCCTCTACATGGGGCTGCCCCTGTCCCATATCTGGAAACTACAGCTGGTGCAGAATGAGGCAGCCAGGCTATTACTGGGGCTCTCCATGTGGGAGCACATACAGCTGGAGCTGCAGAAGCTGTACTGGCTGCCAGTGGTATACTGGATTCCCTACAAGGTGCTGGTTATTACTTTTAAAGCTCTATATGGCCGAGGACTTGCCTACCTTAGGGACCATCTCTCCCCACATGTTTCCCAGAGGGTACTTAGATCGGGAATGCAAAACCTACTATCAATCCCCAGCCAAGGGAGGCAAGACTGAAATCAACCAGAGAAAGAGCCTTCTCAATCGCTGCCCCCCATTGGGGGAACCCAACTGCTTGAGGAGGTCAGAACCTTGTGGGACCTTGTCCAGTTCCGCAAGGCCTGCGAGATGATACTATTCCAGCTAGCTTTTAACTGAACCTTCTGAGATATAAGATCTAATAGGATGTCTAAGAACATCGAATGCCATCTGTAGCTAAATGGAAATTAGCACCAAATTGTTTAAATTGTTTTAACTGTTTTAACTTAATGTTTATCTAAACTGTTTTATTGTGATTTACTGTGTACTCTGAGCCGCCCTGAGCCTGCTTTGGTGAGGAGGGCAGGATATAAATTGAATAAACTAAACAAAACTAAGAGTAGTTCTGACTGCTAACTATCAATTGCTAGCCTTCATATGTTTTAGTGCTGGCATAGATGCCCATATTTATTCTCTTATCTTCCATTTGCATAATTTACATATTTAAAAATGTGCACTATGCTTTAGCAAAACTGGTGGTAAAATTGCTTATGAATGTAATGATGACCAGTATTCAAGACCTGATAGGAATGTAAAGAGAAAAACAAAAACTTTTGCCATGGGAGTGGAGCTCAGAAAACTCACCATTGGAGTTTTCTAAGATCCTTGCTGTAAGGAGAAAGAACCTGTGCACCTTTGAATACTACCATATATAAATGTTAATTGATATGCTGCCCACCTAAATTGGCTGAGTGGTTTCCTTTTTTTACAGTATAGTTCTACACAAAGTTATAACCTTCTAAGCCCACTGACTTTAGTGTACTTATGAGGGTTTTGCTAGATCTGGGAGTGGTAAGAATTTAGGTTCAACAGGTCTTAAACATAAGGAATGGCTCAGGAATGGCCAAACTGTGACTTGGAAGCCACATGTGGCTCTTTCGCATATATTGTGTGGCTCTTGAAGCTCCCAGCACCCTGTTAGCCTGCTTGGAGAATGTATTTAAAATTAAAGTTGCTTTACTTCCACCTCTCTCTTCCTTGAGGGTTTTGCTAGATCTGGGAGTGGTAAGAATTTAGGTTCAACAGGTCTTTATGGTTTATTGAGTTATAAATTATACATACATTACCATATACATTACATTGTAATTCATAATCCATTCAAAAAAAACAGTAGTTACCGTAATTAAAAATAGAGAACAGCGGTAGCTATTTCACTTATAATACTTATTAAACTTATGCCATCATTTCACATTTATTAATTTATTTACCATATTAATTATTATTATTCCAAGTTTAACCCTTACTAATATGGCTGTTCCTCACTATTTACTCCTTCCTGTATCCAATATATTTAACCCATTTTTCTGTGGCTGATTGTTTTGGTTTCCCATACAATAATGCCATGGGTATGTCTAATTCTGCGACTCAGAAGACTTTTTCTACTACGTCTCCCATCTTCGAGGTTTTTTCCTGTCTCCAATACTTTGCATACAGTATCCTAGAAGCAGTGACAACATGGATCACCAGATGGGTGTTCCCCTTCTCCACTTCTTTCTTTACTAGACTTAGTAAAAAGATTTCAGGATTAAACGGAATTACCATTTTAAGCATAATTTGTAGAAGTTTGTGAACTTTAGCCCAGTATTTTTTCGCCCTTTTACACATCCACCACAAATGATAGAACGTACCTATGTTCACACCACATTTCCAACACTTTGGTGATACTCCTGAATATATCTTGGCTAGCCGTGCTGGTGTTATGTACCATCTGTGGAACATCTTAAATAGATTTTCTCTATAGTTCACCGATTTAGTCATTTATAGTTAACCTGCCATAGTTGTGTCCATTGTTCTAACTCTATGTTCTGTCCCACGTTTTGTGACCATTTTATCATCACATCTTTCATGGTCTCATCCTCCAGTTTCAATTGCATAAGATGGTTATAAGCTTATCCTCCTTACCCATTAATAATTTATCAAAATTCTCTTTATAAAAACCAATTCATATCGTGTGGCTCTTGAAGCCCCCAGCACCCTGTCAGACTGCTTGGAGAATGCATTTAAAATTAAAGTTGCTTTATTTCCACCTCTCCCTCCCTCCTCCTTCCCCTCATCTATTTACCTTCCTTCCTTCCTTCCTTCCTTGTGGCTTTCAAACATCTGACATTCATGTCTTGCAGTTCTCAAACATCTGACATTTATTCTATGTGGTCTTATGTTAAGCAAGTTTGGCCACCCCTGACCAGAGCTGGTGCATGGAAGTAGGCCAAGTAGGCGGCCACTTTGGGCACCACTTGGCTTAGGGGCACCATGAGGCACCCCCTCTCCCCATGCCCGCTGCCCTCCATCTCCCCCCACTGCCATCTGTCTCCCTGCATGCCTGCTGCCCTCCATCTCCCCACACCCACCTCCCCGCACCTGCAATGCACACAGCGCCAGCCGATGACACTTGTGTGTAAGCGCTCAGCCTGGCCCAGTCTGCCCCTGCTTCAAAGGGAGTCAGCCAGTGCAGCTAGCATCGAGCCTGCCCCTGACTCAGCTTACTGTCTCTCAGAACCTGCACCAAATTGAACTCCACCCTTTTCAGCCATTCCCCAAAACTACAAGGGCTGAAAAGGGCCAAACAATTCAAACTAAATGGCAAAATACCCTCAGACGTGCACAATAGGTTTAACTCTGTTATGATCACATGGTATATTTCTTGACGTATACCTCCATACTCATAAGGAAATAGGGTTGCCAAGTCCAATTCAAGAAATAGCTGGGGACTTTGGGGGTAGAGCAAAGAGATTTTGGGGGTGCAGCCAGGAGACATTGGGGTGGAGCCAGGAGCAAGGTTGTGACAAGCATAATTGAACTCCCAAGGGAGTTCTGGCTATTACATTTAAAGGGACCGCACACCTTTTAAATGCCTTCTCTCCACTGGAAATAATGATGGATAGGAACACCTTTTGGGGGGGCTCATAGAATTTGACCCCCTAGTCCAATCTTTTTGAAACTTGGAAGGTATTTTAAGAAGAAGCACTGGATGCTATGCTGCAAATTTGGTTCTCAAAGAACAGCCCTTCCCAGAGCCCTAGATACCCGTGGATCAACTCTCCATTGTACCCTCTAGGAATCGGTCTCCATAGGGAATAATGGAGTGCCCAGCATACATTTCCTTCCCCCACCCACTTTCTGATTACCCTGAAGTGGAGGAAGGGCCTCTAAACTGGGGGATCTCCTGCCCCATTTGGGGATTAGCAAAAGAGGGGGGCATGGAAGGTTGAAGACTAAGAGAAACACGGTTTTCTCTTAGTCTCCCATCTGGGATTGGTAATCCTATAAGGAAAATCAATTTCATGACTTCCCTTCAGGTAGATGTGAGCTGACATCCAAAGAAGACATAATCTGTTGCCAGGGGTTTTGCTAGTTACCATGTTGTAACTCAATAAAAAGCTATGATCACAGCAACCTCATCTCTTCTATGTGTTGAACCCACTATATTATAAATCTACATTTAACTAAAACACAAGATGACTGTATTTCTTAAGTCTGCTGTAATGGTCTCAGGCAGTTAGCCTGGTAGCTGGGAACAGCTTGCACTGATTGGCTGGGCCACCGCCATGGTTACAAGAATGTATAGAATTGCAAAGCCAGCTTGGTGTAGTGGTTAAGTGTGCGGATTTTTATCTGGGAGAACCAGGTTTGATTCCCCACTCCTCCACTTGCACCTGCTGGCATGGCCTTGGGTCAGCCATAGCTCTGGCAGAGATTGTCCTTGAAAGAGCAGCTGCTGTGAGAGTCCTCACAGGGTGTCTGTTGTGGGGGAGGGAGATAAAGGAGATTGTGAGCCACTCTGAGACTCTTGAGTGGAGGGCGAAATATAAATCCAATGTCTTCTTCTTCAAAGAGACTTGCAGGGGAAAAATACCTCAGCGTTCAGTTCAATTTGAGTGCTGGAGGAGCTAAGTCTTGGTACTAAAGCTGTTCAGTTGTGAGAGCAACTGGAAAGGAGCTGAGAACAGCCTGTGAGCTGAGTTCCTTGAGAGACAGAATGGAGTTAAATTTTCTATCAGTGAGAGAGTTACTGGGAAGAAAGGGGAATAACCAGGCACCTTCCGTGAGAAAAAACTCTCTTAGGAGATCTGTCAGCACATCACAGCAGACTCCTGGTCCAATTTAGAACACTCAAAGATGCTGAAAGAAAGACTGGATGTTTGTGACTAAGAAGGAATCCCAAGAGTCAGACTAGGATTCTAGCTGGGTGGGACACACAGGATTGAAGGGCTAGTAATAGCACTCAAAAGGTGTGAGTCCTGTATGCTAGTGAATGAGTATGTGAGGAAATATTTATCTGGCACAAGTCAGAAGTCCCTGTCTTGCATTCTAGCTTTACCTACAGCAATCAAATTTCCTGTTTAAGAGAGAGAGATACTGTGTTTCAAACTCACCCCTGCACAACCTTAGCCACTTGCTCACACTAAATATGGACACAAAGGGAACAGGCAAATGCAACTGCAAAACTCTGATCCTTCTGCTTGCTCAAAGATAGCCTTTACTAGTGTTCCCCAGGTTACTTGTAACATGGGAGGTCGAATTTGAACTTCTGGTAGTAGCACAAAGAAGAGAAACATGCTTTACCTGTGGACATATGCACTACATACATGTAAACACACACAGGCCTGGGGTAGGTTTACAATAGCAAAAGCTAATAGCAATAGGTGAATAATTTACATCTGCATATTGAAGAGTTATGACAATGAGTGTGTTTCATATTGTTGCCTTTCATTCAGCTCAACAACTGGATGCCATAGAGTTGCATGGAATGTAGAGGTGCTCAGTGATTCAAGAGAAATTAAAATGGTTAAGGATGACCTGCCACAAATACTGAATATCAAGTAAGAATCAATATTACAAAAAAGAGCAGAAAAGGTGCAAGTTGTAAAACTGGAAGGAATGTTCCAGTTCTTTGAACAGACTAATGACTTGTTTTAAGAGTTCACTGGCTGCCATTTCTTAAGCAGGTTATCTGAGCCAGAAATGGACAAATACTTTGGAACAATGTGCCACTTGCCTGGAGATATGTCAACCTAGGATACCCTTGGCATACAATCCGTTTTTGTCTCTAAATCTGGAATATGCCCATTCTTTTTACCAAGGCAGCACGGAGAAATGCTGGCTGAATCAAATGGGTTCAACAGCTATAAGAGACACATTTAAGGTTACAAGGCTTATAAACTAGCCAACTCTGACTGACACAGCAGGGTCATGCAATCAAGGGGTGCTCTGTGTGAGTAAATCAATTGAAAGATAAATGGCCCTGGTTCCAGGAAGTGATTATTGTTAAGGCAAGCACTAGACAAGGGTTGCCCCCCTCCATCACTCATTAAAGACTGTTCTCAGAGCGCTGATGTAGACCTAGATTCCTATGGTAGCTTGAGAATGATTAGATGCAGGTTTGATTAAGGTCCATATAATGTAGAGCTTGATGCAAAAATTTGGCAGATGTAGTGTTAATGAAAGGTAAATGTGTTGATCATAATGATTTCTGCTAGCCTTTAACTTGCGTAAACCATTTATCAAGTACCCATTAATGCTCCATGATCTCTCCTAGCCCACCATAGGGTGTGTGTGTGTGTGTGTGAGTGAGAGAGAGAGAATGAACACATACTGCAGAGGAAGACTACAGTTTCCAACATGCATGTTACAGTAACTGTGGACAGAATGCTGGAATGCTCAGGGGGAAACCAAGGTTCAGCGGATGGTTGCGTGCTTCACTATTTCTGAGGATCAAAACAGATGAAAAACTGGAAGACCTATGGTCAGATCCTCCCTTAAAAGGAAATTACAGCTGTTCAGGCACCTGGTTTAGATTAGAGTCATGTGGGAAGGAAAGGTAGATTAAACAGGGTTGCCATGTCCCCTCTTAATCATGGCAGGGGGATTAGAGAGAAACCCAGAAATGATGCCATCATGTCGGCAACATCAAAGGTTTTCAGGCAAAACTCTATGGGGAGGGGGGTTTGCTCGAAACAGTAGAGTGTGCCCAAAAACCAGAGTGTCACTGCTCAAAGTCCCCAGCAAAATGACATCACCCAGAAGTGATACCATCACACCGGGAGACATTGCACAACAACATCACTATTTGGGATGTGGTTCCCCTGTTGATTAGAGGGCTGGCAGTGGGCTAAAGCCCCGCAAAATGGGAGAACCCCCTAAAGGACCTGGGGGCTGGTAATCCTAAAATAACCTTTTAATTGCAATTCAAAACTCAACTCCCCTTTCTGCTATAGCTCCTTAAAGAAAAGCAGACAATAAAAAATTGATTGCTGTCTCTCCCCTCCCTTAAATTAGGGTTGCCAGGTCTGACTCGAGAAATATCTGGGGACTTTGGGGGTGGAGCCAGGAGCAAGGGAGTGACAACCACAACTGAACTCTGAAGGGAGTTCTGGCAATCACATTTAAAGGGACCAAATGTCTTTTAAATGACTTCCCTCCATTTGGAAATAATGAAGGATAGGGGTACCTTCTTTTTGGTCTCACAGAATTGGACCCCCTGGCCCACTCTTTTTTTAAATTGGTGAGTGTTTTAGGAAGAGGCACCAGATGCTATGCTGAAAATTTGGTGCCTTTATCTAAAAAAAAAAAACAAAAAAGACGAGCCCCTAGAACTGTAGTCAGAATTTTAAGTTTGGTGAGGCCCAAACCAGGATTTTTTTGTTTGGGGGGCTAGGGGGCCACCCAGTTTGGCCCTAAACACTTTCTCTGCTTCTCAAATAAAGCAACAACCACCTTTTTCAAAAGTAATTCATTCTCCCCAAATGCTGGACAGAAGGACTCACAGGGCAGTCACAGCAGCTCCACTGTTCCCCCATTGTCCCTTTCTTATCTGCCCCTCTCCTGCGAGACACCTGCCTGGAAAGGTCAGCCCAGAACCCCCTCACTGCCTGCCCACAGACCTGGCTCCAGCTCCATGGATTGCCCATGGATCTTCTCAGGCAGCTGAGCTGTGATGGGCAGGTTATTGCTTCCTGGTCAAGCTCCATGGCCCACTGCCTCCTCCCATGCACCCACCTCAAGCTTCTTCTCTCCAAAAGTAGGCCTGTGGCAGGGAGGAGAGGGCCTCTCAGCTGCAGTGGAAGTTGGGTGGTGGCACAAAGGGTGAGAAAGTGGCAGTGGTGACAGTGGGTGCTGTTTAAATGGAGAAGCGGCAAGTGAGGGGGGTCTGATTGGTGGAGCTAGAAAGGTTACACAGGGGTTTGACTGGTGGGACCTGGACCCCTGGGGCCCCACCATAGCTATGGGCCTGAGGAGCCCCATGGGGCAGAGTGGTATGCTGCAGTACTGCAGTCCAAGCTCTGCTTATGACCTGAGTTTGATCCCAGAGAAAGCTGGGTTCAGAAAGCCAGTTCAAGGTTGACTTAGCTTTTTATCCTTCCAAGGTCAGTAAAACAAGAACCCAGCTTGCTGGGGGTAAAATGTAGATGACTGGGGAAGGCAAACCACTCCATAAAAAGTCTGCCAAGAAAACATCAAGAAGTGATGTCACCCAATGGGTTGGTAATGACTTGATGCTTGCCTCTTTACCTTTTATTTAAAAAAAAAACATCTCCCCAAGAGCCCCAGATTCCCACATATCAATCCTCCATTATATTCTATAGGACTCAGTCTCCTTGTGTATAATGGAGTGCCCAGCAGACATCCCCCCTCAATTTCTGATGACCCTAAAGCGGGGGGAGGGCCTCCAAACCAGGGGATCCCCTGCCCCCAACTGGGGATTGGCAACCCTACCGTGAATAGTTAATAAGATTGTGAACACAGTTTTGATTAGCAAACTCTCTTCCCCCTTCCTCCCTAGCCCTGATTCAAATAGAAAAGACCACTGGAGTTCTGTGATCATTATCACATCTAGGGTTGCAGGCCAATGGCCAGCAACCAGAGAGAGTCTGGAGGCAATGGGACATGGGTGAACCATTGGCACAACTGTGTTATGACCCTTCCATAAAAAAATCATAGAGTTTCAGGTGATTTTTAAAGTGATGCCTCTTCTAGGTTTTTCCTGGAAGTGACATAAGATGATGAAGATGTATGCATGCACACAAAAGCTTAGACCTTGAATAAAACTTTGTTGGTCTTAAAGGTGCCACTGAACTCAAACTTTGTTCTGTAACACCAACTCTGATTTTTATTTTTTTTTCTCCTGCCTGCCACAGAAGTAGAGGTGAGCAACAGCAGCTGGCAGTGGGTGTCCCCCCTCCCCTACTGGGAACCTGCCACCCCTAACCACATCTGTTGTGACTTCACGTTTTGGTTTTCCTTCTGTAAAAGTAGAAATAAGAGGCATTCTGTTTCATTTGATATGCAATTTTGTTAAGTCTTAATAAGTAAAAGTGAAACTTGAAAGTGTTATTTGCATTTTCATCAGCAGGAAATCTAGTGGGATACACAGGAGTCACCAGGCTGGATATGTACATTCCAAATACCTGCATTTACCTCCCTGTGGACTTTTACATTTACAATGCAATTCTACTCAGTATTACTCCAGTCTAAACTCATCAATTTCAATGGGATCAATCTAACTGTACATAAGATTACATGGTAAATCAAGCCAGCATGGTGTAGCAGTCAGAGAGCCAGACTAGGATTTGGAAGACCCAGGTTTGAATCTGCACTCTGCCACAGAAGTTTGATGAGTGACCCTGGGCCAGTCACACACTCTCAGCCAAACCTACCTGACAGGGTTGTTGAAGATAAAAAGGAGGAGAGAACAACATACGCCACTTTGGGCTCCCATTAGGGAGAAAGGCAGGATATACATTAGGGTTGCCAGGTCCAAATCAGGAAATATCTGGGGACTTTGGGGGTGGAGCCAGAAGACTTTTTCATTCCAAATAAATAAATAAATATACAACAGTGAAGTTCCCCTGAATACAGTCTTCATTTCCTCCTCCTATTTTTTGCCTTTTTTTTGTTCCCCAGCAACTGCTAAATGAAAGTAAATACACACACACAAAGCAGCCAAACTAAAAAAATTGCATGCCCACACTTTTGTGATCTCCCTGAAGCAATGGTGTAGATAGCTTTATTCACCAGAGTTGCTGAATGTAACAATCTGCTGTATTTCAACCAACTTAAGGAGAGGGAGATCTAGGGGGTGGAGTTTTCATCTATCTCATAATCAGGTTCTAGTTAACTCATTGCTATCCTTTTTTTTTAAGTATCTCTTTACTATCCCAAATAGCTTCTGAAAGGGATGCAAAAGGAACAGAGCGTCTGGGCTCTCTTGCTTCCTCTCACAAACATGTGGCTCTGCCTCTGTTATGTCTTGAAACGTAAGCTAATGTACCATGTGGCGATCGCTACAGAGGTGACCAGGGGAAACCCACTGGTCCCCAGATGTAGCTCACTAGACGCCCCACCCATCAAGATCTGTGGCGGGAAGTTTAACTGGCCAGGATTGGACTGGTCAGACTGGGGGCAGTTCCAGGGAATGTATATAAGTGGGACCTGGCCTGCATGTTCTCTCTCTTGTAATGTACCATCGAATAAAGCATGTTGCCTTCAAACCGTCTCGTCTCCCAGTACATTACAGCCTCCTTGCCCTGCCCCCTGCGGCTTCAGTCTCACAGATTTAAAGGCACACATACACCTTCCAAAACACAAGCAGTTTGCAGACTTCTAACCCTGCCTGAGATCTAAAGACACCTAGTAGCTGTTGGGGTGGGGCTTCTCCATGCCAGCCAGTTGGCTGGCTGCGGGGAGGAGCCTGCATAACTGGGGGATCCCCCCACCCAGACCTGGGGCTGGCAAGCCTAATATACATGGATAAATAAATGCATATTTCAACAGTGCCATTTTTAATTGTTTTGTTATTTTAATTAATTTGGCAACCTGCTCAGGAAGCCTCTGGTGAGAATGTAGCTGAGAAGTTAGTTAAAAATACACACCTATGTGGCTTTTACAACTATCCTACATTTCTTAATACCTTAGCTTCCCAAGATTATATGCACTTTTTCTCTCAGTATTTTTCAGCAGCCTAGGATCCATGAGAAAAAAAATACCTCAAACTCAGCAGGTCCACCAATGTTTTACATTGACTAAAATATTAAATTATACCTGTTTACTTTTAAAATAAAACTAGTTACAGTAATCTTTCAATATGCCCATCCAACAGGAAAAAAAAATTAGTTATTGTAAATGCAACATTTCTGTGGAGAAAAGTGGTTTTTAAGTGGGAATTGTGTATCAGAAAATGTTTGGCTTTTGCCAAATTACATTTTTTTCCCCCATTTTGGACATGTTGCTGAGTTTCCATAGTACGTAATGGTAGTAGTAGTTTGCCAGGTTTTAAGACTTTGAAAGGGGAAATGACACTGGAACTACGTGTCCCACAGTGCACTGAAGTGGCTTGAATTAAAGAATTTCAAAACAAATTCAGTTCAGCTGGAATAATCCCCCTATACCTACCGTATTTTTCGCTCCATAAGACGCACCTGAGCATAAGACGCACCTAGTTTTTAGAGCTGTTTGTGTGAATTTAGAGGCATTTGTGTGAATTTTTTGCAGTATTCGCTCCTTAAGACGCACACACTTTTCCCTCCACATTTTTTTGGGGGAAAAGTGAGTCTTATGGTGCAAAAAATACGGTAATTCATATTGAAAATTGCCAGAATGTGTGGGAGAGAAAAATTTTGTTTGCTAAGCAGCTGTCCTTTAACCCAAAGCAAAGACGAATATTTCATAAAAAAGGGATTGGGAATGGGAATGGAGAATGGTGAAAAACGACTCTGTGAAATGAGGTAGATGAATGAAGGTTACGTTGGCAGAGATGTAAGGTGGCGTTTTAATGATGCTAATTTCCATGCCTGGCCATTTTTCTCTTACCAACTAAGCACCTTGGTTTGGCTGTACCGCCTGCCCTTCCGCCCCATCCATTACACCCCACAGTGGCACCAGAGAGACACCAGCACCAATTTACTTGATAAATTCTGCTGCTTGTTATTTGAGAGATCGGACAGGCATCGTGCTTTCGGGAGATTAATTTTTGATTTATCGTTGGCAAAGATGATTTATTCGGATCCTTCCCCAGGGCAAAGGCAGGGCTGTAAATATTTTAAATGCTGTTAGCTGGTGACAAGAAACATCGCTGGATGGGAAGCAGGGCAGATGGGAATTTGAAATCATAGCAGCCTTTCCACTAAATTACTTAAAGGCAACTCTGAACATTTGCTAGTCTGTTTAAAATGGGGAGTAAGGAGAAAGGGGGAAAGGAAATATATTAAATTGTTATCTTATTAACTGAGACAACATCTCTGCTTTCTCAACAGAGTCCATTTGCTTCCAGCCCTGCTGCTGATTGCACTCCATTGCTTTCCACTTGTGCCTTGGCATTGCTGAGGGCATCAAATGTACCCTAGGGACAGGGCTAGGCACTGGACACCTGTTTCCTATGGCACCATTCAATTAATATTGGCATATATTATGGCTCGGTGGTTCATGCAGTCTTAAGCTGTAACTTAACTCTGTTTTCAACAATTAAAGTTCATGATGGCAGGTCAAAAAGAACCATTTATGTACTGCCATTTATGAACAAGCCATTCCAAGAACAAATCATGTCTCAAGGACATTTTGCCTTTTGCTGTAGAGAATTTGCAGGCTGGATTCATAGCCAATTACTCACTTCAGCCAGTCATTTGTAGCCTTTGATGCTGGGAAGCCCAGGAAAGGAGTGCCCCAGTGTTTTTAGGGCAAGAGAAGCTGTGTGGGATCCCAAATCAGATCAATCTCACAGGGCAGGGAGGGAGGATTTTTAACCTGTCTCTTCACATGTGGTTTCGATTATCAAAACTGATTAGCTCTGAAAGGGAAAAAAGACAGACTTTCTCTCTTCATCTTTTTCTTCTAGCACAGTTAATAGCTGCAATATACAGTAATAGTCATAGATGATGCCAATCCTCCAAAATCACAGCTCCGCTCCAGACTACAGAGATCAGCTCCCCTGGAGAAAATAGATACTTTGGAGGGGAGACTCTATGGCACCATATCCCACTGAGGTCCCTGACCTCCCCAGGCTCCATCCCCAAATCTCCAGGAGTTTCCCAACCTAGATCTGGCAACACTACCCTCCACCTCCCTGCCCCCACTGGTGTGGTGGCTGGGAGGGACATGGCAACCCTAGTCACAGGCCATTCAGAAGCAGAAAAGAACATTATTATAAAGATACTATAAGTGAAAATCAGGATGTCTACCATAAAGGTGTGTGAGAAATAGAGCATCAAATGCTCACAGAAGTAATGAACTCAGTTACTCTGCAACATTTAGTCACATGGACACACTGCATCTAGAACAGGGGAGTCAAACATGCGGCTTAGGGGCCGAATCAGGTCCCAGGAGGGCTCCTATGAGACCCCCAAGCAATTGGCTCTTGGCTGCTTCCTTCTTCCTCTCTCTTGCTTTCTGCTTTATAATAATCTTTATAATAATGTTCTTTTCTGCTTCTGAATGGCCTGTGACTAGGGTTGCCATGTCCCTCCCAGCCACCACACCAGTGGGGGGGGGGGGGGAGATGGAGGGTAGTGTTGCCAGATCTAGGTTGGAGAAAGTAGAGAAAGAAGTACTTTTCTCCCTTTCTCACAATACAAGAACTCGTGGGCATTCGATGAAATTGCTGAGCAGACAGGTTAAAACGGATAAAAGGAAGTACTTCTTCACCCAAAGGGTGATTAACATGTGGAATTCACTGCCACAGGAGGTGGTGGTGGCCACAAGTATAGCCACCTTCAAGAGGGGTTTAGATAAAAATATGGAGCACAGGTCCATCAGTGGCTATTAGCCACAGTGTGTGTGTATATATAAAATTTTTTGCCACTGTGTGACACAGAGTGTTGGACTGGATGGGCCATTGGCCTGATCCAACATGGCTTCTCTTATGTTCTTATGTTCTGCATCACAGCTTGCTTTGCAAGGCTTGCTCAATCGTACAGGAGCTACAGAGCAAAACCTCGGTTATTTCCATTGGTTGAGGCTCCTCCCCCTCCTGATGCCCTGGGGAGGGAGGGAAAGAACAAGAGCTTCCTTTGCCCAGTTCCCTGGATCCCATGGGAGAAATACAAAGAAAGCATCTTTAAAACCAACAAATGCTAATGTTATAAGCATGTTTTATTTTAAGTTTTTTTTTTTAAAAAAAAATCTTTAGTTGTGTTTGTCTGTGTCCTTTATAAAGTTTATATCTCTGCTGCCTAATCTTAAACAGGTACACACATGGCCCAGCTCAACATGGCCCGGCCTGGCCCAACAAGGTCTCATTTAGGTCTGATCCAGCCCTCATAACGAATGAGTTTGACACCCCGATAAAATATGAGTCTTTCATGATTATAGCAGAAATATGAACCAAGAAGTTAGACATTATCTAAAAGATCACCTAGCTTTAGCACTTACCACAAAGATAGGATAGCTCACCTCCTCCAGCCCTGCAAAATCATTTTGTGTTGACCAGAGCAAAACAAGCAGCAAAATATATACAACAGAAACAATATCTCCAAATGTCTCAAGCAAGCAAGCCAAGCCAGACATTAGAAAGCAGAAGAAAGACCAGAACTGTCTGGCTAATTAACCACTTTGATCAAGAAGAAAACTCTTTCCTGATTTGAATGAAGATAAGTATCAAGACACTCCACATGAGTAAAATCCTTCTGCTGAACATAGGGACTTGGTTCATACACTTTTCTGAGCAGCAAGTCAACTTCTGTGTTGGGGACCTAACCAGGAACCCTCCCAGACCCACGTATCTAAAATAAAATGTAATATAGTCAGTGCACTGACTTAATGTGCACTATCCCTCCCTTTCTTGAGGGAAAGAACTTTATATCTCAGGAAGAGATATTAAGTTATGTACATATGTGAATCAGTCCATTCTGCCTGCTTTACTTTGCAACTGTATCAGAAAACAATGCTAGAGATTTTTAAATTCTGAAAATAACTCCTGACAATAAAATTCTGGAAAGAAAGAAAGAAAGAAAGAAAGAAAGAAAGAAAGAAAGAAAGAAAGAAAGAAAGAAAGAAAGAAAGAAAGAAAGAAAGAAAGAAAGAAAGAAAGAAAGAAAGAAAGAAAGAAAGAAAGAAAGAAAGAAAGAAAGAAAGAAAGAAAGAAAGAATTCAGGGAGCAAAGAAATTGATACCCATAAAAAGTATGCATATTTGTTATTCCTGCATCTCAAACTCTTCAGGAAGCAGATCCAAGTGGGTAGCCATGTTGGTCTGAAGCAGTAGAACAAAGTAGGAGTCGAGTGCACCTCTAAGACCAACAAAGTTTTATTCAGAACATAAGCCTTTGTGTCTTCAGGAAGCAGTTTGAAGTGAATTGAAGTGGAGTCAGTTTGAAGTGGAGCTTGCCCCCAGTTCCATCAATAGTGTCAGCTGGCTCTACATTCCATGACACTTCCCTTTCTCACTGCATGCAAAATTGGTTTATCACCTCCAGTTGATGGATGGGGGGGATATTCCAGGTTAGTATCTTTATAGAGATCATACGCTTGAAATCACAGGGTTAGATCCAACCAGTTTTTCTACTGGCAAAAAAAAAGGAGGATGAGGTCCCCTTTGACCACTAAGAAAGGCTATCCTGGGGACAATGGGTCATGCATGTAAAAAGCCATGTGGGGTGGGGATTATCATAAGGTGGGGAATTGGTTGAGACTGAGAAGGCCTCTGGATCCAACCCACAATCTTTATATGCCAGAGCCTAAGAATGCAGTTTGTGGCAGGTGCCATGAGACAACAGGTGGTGTCGCAGATTTTGTGCTAATTTGACTGTGAGAGGATATGAGACCTTGCAGGGGGTCTGTGAAACAATATTTATTCAAGCACAGGTGTTCCTCTGTGCCACAATTCCCTCGGCACTGACACCTTGATGCTGTGCTGTATTGACAATCTAAAGGATCTGATCAAAGAGAATGTGGATTGTGTTCCTGCTAGGAGAAGAAAAGCGCGCACAGTGAACATCTTCAGCTAACTTATGCAAAAATGCAAATAGGATGCTTTCTTTTCTTTGTATTTGAAAGCTTATTTCATGCCTGTCTCTCCCCAGGCTTTACAAACATTCAGGAGTTTTTTAAGTAGCTGCAAGTTAATTCCAGAAAATACATGACTCAGATTCATGCAGTTATTCAATAGCCTGCCATCAGTAAGGATGGGCAGCATCGCAAGCCCAAGAAGATAGGCAGGCAAGGTAGAATTGAGCCACCATCTCCTCCGTTCCCTAAAAAACTATGTGCTAAGGATGGGATCTGCTAGTTATAGCTCTGTAATGTCTAGTCTTCATTGTATGGGGGTTAGAGTAAGAAACATCTGTATACAATAGAAACAAATCAAAATAGTAGAAATCAAGTAAAGCCCTACCAGAACAATGCTTATCCCACCATCCTAATTCCACAGTGCCCTAGAGCTAACAAGTAGAGCATGAAGACTCAACTGCCTCCATGTTGCTCCCCCCACCCCTCAGCAATTGGCATAGTGTTCTTGCACATAGAGGTTCCCATTTTGCCTTCATGGCAAATAGCCACTAATGGACCTGTCCACCTTTAATGTGCGATTCTTGCTTGGGGTTGGAATTGCCTTTTCACTGGCAGTGGGTAATAACTGCAAACACTAGAATATAATCTAATGTAAAAGAACTTCTGAATCAGAACCCAAAGGGAGCTCAGACTGACTACCCCTGAGTAGGTAGCCTTGGATGTCACAAGCAAGGGCAGACAGATTATCCAATAAGGAGGAGGTATCCCTAATGAGGTCTGGATTCAACAGACAGAAAGGCAATATCACAAGCAGGGTCTACTGCACCCAGGGGTCAGACAAGTTGAAAGTTTCAAAACCAAACAGAGATTTATAACTCCATCTTGGCTCTACTGTCTGTCATGGTGCTTCTCCTCTCTGAAAAGAGAATGGGCAGCACCTTCATCTAAAGCCTTACACACTGTCAACATTTCCATTGTTTCCTGAATGCCTATTGACATACTTTGCACAGGATCAAAGTTTTTAAAGGTTTGGTTGCAAGAGGTAAACATTTATTGGCGGCTCATGGAGCTCCAGTTCATGAAGTTCTGGCCCATATACCGGGTTCTAGCTACTGGTTTTTTTGGCTACTGGGTTTTCATGCACCATCCATATCATGCCATAGCATCCATTTCTGGTTCCTTTGCATGCCATGTGAGTTCATTGGAACCTTTAGCAAGAAGGGGGAGAAATGTTGATGGTCTGTTTGCAAGACTCTGGCTCACTCAGAGCCAGCCTGCCTATTAAGTGTGCCTAGGAAATCACCTATGGCACTAAAGGTAAAGAGGTGCCTTTACACTCTGTTGCCACCATTCTGGCAGTGTCTTCTGAGGCAAGCAGAAGTCCCAGGCACAGCCCCTGGCCCTAGCTGATGGCAAGCTTTTTCCTTGCCTCCCTCAGCTGGGGAGGCAGGGGTGAACCTTCCTCCTCCTCCCCTTTCCTGCTCTGTCAGGGATGGGGATGTGGGCAGTCCAGGGATTGGGAACCTATACCACGGCCACTATTGCCTCCATATCTGACCCTGTTCAGAGGTATGGCACCACAGCAAGCAAATCCACAGCCTCAGCCCCAGTGAAGGTGGAACAAATCTATAACAATTATAAAGCTTTTAATTTCCTTTTGGTGCTGTATGGCCAGGGAACGCCAAAATGCAGTTCACTGGGACCAGCTTAGTTTCATATCCATTCCTGTCATGAATTCTGCAAGACAGTATGCTATAGGCTGTGAAATTTGAGAGACTTAGTGTCATGTCTAGTCTTAAATGCTGTTCTTTGAATGTTTCCCTCTCATTAGGAGGTTTTTAATCATGGACAATTACATCCATGACAATTGCATCCATCAAAGACCAACTGAGTTCTCCCAATCTATTACATTTTGATCTTGCTAATTCATTCTTGTCTTGTGAGCTTACAACTCTTATATCCCTCATTTTCCACCCTGTACCTCCAGTCATCCTTATAAAATCACCACTTCAACAACTACTAAGAAAATAGCTGCTGCAAAATTTCTGGGTTCCCTTGCCTTTGCAGCAGGTCTCTTGGATCTGCTCCCAAGCTGTAAAGGCCATCATTCTTGGCTAGGACTTTGGCAGGTTGAAGCATATGCCTGACATTTGCATAGAAAGATTCTTTTCATAAAAGAAAGACTAATATTGCCTTTCCTTTCTTCCCCAGTCCCCTTCCTCCTCTCACAAGAATAGCTTTCTTTCATTGAAAGATCAGAATGGATTTGCAGCTCAGCAACTGTTTGCTGTTTCTGATGGGAGTGAATGCTCAGAAGACACTCACACAACCACTTGCTGTTGATGTTTGATTCAGAGATGTCAGTTGTCAGAGGAGCAGCAAGAGCTATTCATGTCTGGTTTCAATGCCATGCCCAACAGGAAAGCTGAAGAGTTTTTCTAGATTGTCAGTAAGGGGTCTGTGTACAGCACAGCTTTAACTATTAGAACTCTGAGATCTGGCCTTTTGTGAGAGCAACATATTAGCCCCAGCAGGAGTTTTTTAAAGCATATTTCTTTTTTTTTAAATTAATTCATGTTTCCTGTCTTTGTGGTATTGTCCACAAAGTCACAAACAAGGCATGTAATTATTCACTAGCATAGCTAGAAGACAGCTACAAGGAAGGTTCCAGTAAAGCCAAACTATTGATCCCTTAAGTATGATTTAAACACTAGACATGTCAAAGAAACTCATCCAAAGGGAGTTTTGTGTACTTGTCATCACATTTAAATCAGTCTGCTGGTTCCTATATGTGCATTATTACTATATCATGAATCCTTGGTTCTGGTATTCATTGCACTGGCTTGTTAATGTCACATGTGCAAGAACTAGTGAACCATTGCAAACATGACAACAACAACAACATATAATCCCATACAGGAAAGCTTTTTGAATATGTCCAGTATCATGACTACACTGGGGTTAAAATCAGAACAGTGGTTAGAAACCCAGGCCTACTTCTCAGGCAGTCCAAGGAGGGGGGGAAAACTAATTAGACTTTTCTTGATACAGTGTGTGACAGTAAGGTATGGGTTAAACAGAAAACTGAAGATGCACAGAGCCTGCATCAGGTGACCTGAGGGTGGGGGCCAAAGTGCTCAGAACTCTCGGTGTGAGATTGACAGCTAACGGCGGAGGCAGTCGGTTAGTGTCTGACAGAGGCTGAAGAGAGTTAGCGCCTGACAGAGTCAGAGAGAGTTGGTCTTTGAGAAGGAGCTGGGGCAGTAGCTAAGAAGAGTCTTCGTGAGAAGAAAAGCTGACTGCTAGCTCTATAAAACCAGAAAGGGGCTGTGTGTGACTAAAAGGAAGAGTCACTGTGAAGACCTGAACAGTCACAGACACATGTACATATCTCTTAAGAGCTAGAGAGGTGGTTGAGGGAACATATGTGGGTCTAGAAGTCTGAAGAGCTGGGAGTAGAGGCTCCAGTCGACTTGTGAGAGACTTGGCACATTACACCCAAGAGGCCAGCCTTTGCTAGTGTTGGAGAGTGTATTATATGTGAACTGAAAACCTGAGAGACCTAAGAGAAAGAAAAAGTTATATTAGAAAGACTGAAACAACTGAGCAACTTGTTAACTGAGTGAGATACTTTATAGCCTGTGTATATATCACCCATATCCCCAGTTTAAGACTTTGTGTTTAAAATAAATATCTGTGGTTTACGTTAAAGTTCTCTGGTGCCTATAATTTGGGAAAGCTGACAAAGCTGCTGTGGTCCCCTACAAAGTGAATGTATATATCCATCTGAAAGCAAAAACCCCGAAGAGACATACAGAGAAATCCATATCTTACCCACCCCTCGAGTTATATATTCCTGAGGCAAAAGTTTTAAAAGTAAGAACTGAGGAGAAGCTGAGGGGCTGGGGTAGCCATAAACAGCACATAGAAGCGATCCAGTGGGACCATGAGGCGGGTGCTGTGATAATTGGTTGCCAGCATCGGGATTTCGAAGAAAAACCAAAAAATAAGTGTCATTAGGACACACAGAAAGTAGAGGGACAGTGCAGTAAAGGAATTAAAACAGTTTTTTGAAAAATTCCTGTCAGAAATGGCTCTTCCTAAGAGAACTACCACAGCGACGGGGGATGGGCAGACACAAGAAGAGATTCCTGAGGAGAATCCTAGTCAGAGCATAGAGGCTATGAAAATGCGGTCAGAATTGGCCAGAATAAAATCAGAAAAAGAAATTCAAATGGCCAAAATTCAAGCAGAACACAGAGAAAGGGAAGCAGAAAGAGAGAGAGAAATACAAATGGCTAGGCTGGAATCAGAGGGAGAACACAGAGAAAGAGAAGCAGAGAGAGAAAGAGAAATACAAATGGTTAGGCTGGAATCAGAGAGAGAACACAGGGAAAGAGAAGCAGAGAGAGAAATACAAATGGCTAGACTAGAAGCAGAAAGAGAAGACAGAGAACGCAGAGAAAGGGAAAAAGAGAGAGCATGAGGAAAAAATGTACAGTTGGAAACTCCAGGAGATTCAGCTGAGGCCAGAGTTTCAACATGACACTAGAAGTGAAAGGTGCCTCACAGTAGAACAAAAGAAATTCCCCAAGTACCAGAAAGGAGATGATATAGAAGCTTTTTTATTTAATTTTGAAAGAACCTGTAAAGATTTAAAAGTTGCTGATGAGGTCAGAATGATTTATTTGAGACCTCAGATTTGTGGAGAGTTGAGTGAAATATACTCTGAACTGAGGGATGAGGAGACCTCTGACTATCAATTGTACAAGGAAAGAATCACAGTCCGCCTTGGCTTAACAGCAGAGCAAAGTAGAAAAAAATTCAGAGAAATCAGAAGAAAGCCTGGAGAAACATACTCCCAACTAGGTTGTCGGTTAGACAGAGCCCTTAACAGATGGGTAGAAGGGAGTAAAGTTTCCACATTAGAAGACTTGAAAAATTTAGTGGGCTTGGAGCAGTTCTATAACCAAGTCCCCTGTCAGTATAGGTGGGTTCTGAGAGATAAGAGACTGAAAACAGTAGAAGAGGCAGCTGTAATTCTAGATGAGATTGAATCAGATCTAGGGAGATCAATGTGGACTGCTCCAAATAAAAACCTCCGAGTCTGGAACTCTCCAGAGAAGTCTGGGGCAGGTAACAACAACCCTGCAAGGCGGTACAGTCCACCTCCATACAGAAAGACTCAGGCTGCTTGTTTCCAATGCAGAGAAATAGGGCATTATGCTAGATCTTGCCCAAGAAATGAAAAAGGGAAAAAGACACCACCAGCTAAGACAGTTAAAGTGGTGCAATGTCAAAAGCAAGAAGCAGATACAAACCCCTCACTTCCAGAGAACACACCACCAGAAAGACCCACTAGTGTTCTGAAAGAATGGAAGGTGCAGGAAGGCTTGAGTGAGGAGTATACTGAGACTGTTGTAACGTACTCGAAGCGGAGACGAGAGCAGGGCAACATAGTTTATTAGGAGCACGTTGCAAGAGAGAGAACACGCGGGCCGGGCCCCGCTTATGTACATTTCCCGGTTCAGCCTCCTGTACAGGTCAGGCCAATCCTGACCTGTTAAACTTCCCGCCGCAGATGTGGGAGGCGGGGATTCCGCGCCCCGCGCTAGAGATGCCTGGGATTACCCAGCCGCCTCTGCGCGTGGGCGCGTATTTCAGCCAATACATTACACTCCTCCCCCCCCCCCGGTTAACGAATATAGTCTTTGAGATGCGCGGGCGGTCGGCTCTCCCTGGTGGACCGTCTGGGAAGGTCCTGTGGGGGGGGGGCGCTGCTTCCCTGGCGGGCACGTCTGGGGGTTGTGGTGCCGCCAGAGGCGGCGGGGCTGGTTCCTCGGGTCGGTCGGACTCGGTGGGTCCCTGCACTTCGGGCGTCGGCACTGCCGTCGTTGGGGGCGCGTCGTCTGGTCGGCCTCTGGCTGGCTCCGCCTCCTCTATGTCCGCCGGGTCCTCGGGCAGCGTCTGGCGGCGTAGCTGGTCGATGTGCCGCCGTAGGACCTGGCCCCCCTCGGTTGATATGTCGTAGTGGCGGGACCCCGTTACTCGTAACACTCTGCCCGCCACCCATTCGGGCCCCCTAGCGTAGTTCCGGGCATAAACTGGGTCGCCTGCGAAGAACCCCCTTGCCGCGTCCCGGACCTCGGGACTTCCGCTGGAGTCAGCGGTCCTGTTGGGGTGTAGTCTGTCCAGCCGTGTTATGAGTTTGCGCCCCATGAGGAGCTCGGCCGGACTAACCCCGGTGGCCGGGTTGGGAGTGACCCGGTTATCGAAAAGGAACGCAGCTAGTCTGTGGTCCCAGTCTCCCTGAACGATGCGGCTTAAGGCTTCCTTGGTTGTGCGGACCATCCGCTCCACCTGGCCGTTGGTGGCCCGGTGAAAGGGGGCGGAGCGAATGTGTTTAATCAGGTATCCATTGAGGAACACTTGGAAGTCCGCCGATGTGAATGCTGCCCCGTTGTCAGAGACTATGGTATCCGGAATACCGTGTGTGCACAAGACCCTGCGCAGCGCTTTGATGGCGGCGGCCGCTGAGGTGGACCCTACTGGAATGACCTCTAGCCATTTGGAGTGGGCGTCCACAATGATCATGAAGATTTGACCCTGGAATGGCCCCGCAAAATCGATGTGGAGCCTCGACCAGGGCTTCCGGGTGGACTCCCACCGTGTGGCGGGGGCTCTGGGAGGCTCAGGCCTTGACTCCTGACACGTGTGACACCTGCGAACCCACGTCTCAATCTCCCCGTCCATTCCCGGCCACCAGACGTAGCTCCTGGCTAACGCCTTCATTCTGACTATGCCGGGATGGGTCTCGTGTAGGGATTCCAGGACTCGTTTTTGCAGCGGAGGCGGGACCACCACCCTGCTTCCCCATAATAGGCACCCCTTGTGTGCGGCTAGTTCCTCCCTCCTGGTCGTGTATGGTTTGAATTCTTCCCCCATGTTCCCCTCCGGCCAGCCCCTCATCACCCAGTCGAGCACCCTCGCCAGTGTTTTGTGTTTCTGTGTTGCCTTGGCGACCTCCGCGGCATGAAGGGGCTGCTCCGGGAGGCTCTCAATCATCATGACCTGGTGTGCGGGGGCGGGGTCTGGGCCTACTTCTGGGAGCGGCAAACGGCTGAGCGCATCCGCGTGGCCCATGGCCTTGCCTGCCCGGTGCACCAGTGTGTATGTGTAAGAGTTGAGGAATTGGTTCCACCTCAACACGCGCTGTGAGAGAATTTGGGGGGTTTGCCGGTCAGGGGCCAACAGGCCTAGGAGAGGCTTGTGGTCGGTGGCGATCGTGAACCTCCGCCCATACAGATATTCGTGGAACTTGCGGACCCCCGCCACGATTGCCAGTGCCTCTTTGTCTATCTGCGCGTAATTGCGCTCGGCTGGAGTAAGCGTGCGGGAGTAGTATGCCACCGGGACCTCTCTCCCGTCCGGGAGTTGGTGCCCCAGGACTGCCCCCACTCCGTAGGGCGACGCATCGCATGCCACGATGACGGGGAGACCCTCGTCAAAATGGTGGAGCACCGCATTAGATACTAAGATGTCCTTGACCGCCTGGAATGCGGCGGCTTGCCTTTTTCCCCACACCCACAGGGCCTTTTTGTCCAGTAACCTGTGGAAGGGCTCAGCGAGGGCTGCCTTGTGGGGGAGGAACGAATGATAAAAGTTCAGCACCCCCAAGAAGCTTTGGAGCTCCGCCTTGCAGGTGGGAGCCAGGGCCTGCAGGATGGCTCGAGTTTTTTCTTCTGTTGGGTGGATTCCCGCGGAGTCTACGGCGAAACCCAGGAACTCCACCCGTGGGACCCCCAACAAGCATTTCTCCCGTTTGACCTTGAGCCCCGCTGTCTGGAACCGGCGGAGCACCTCTCTCAAGCGATTTCCGAACTCTTCGGGGCCGGGGGCGGCGATTAAAACGTCGTCGAAAAACGGCTGCACTCCGGGGATCCCTTTAAGGAGAGCGTCCATTATACTCTGAAAAATCCCCGGAGCGACGCTTACCCCGAACTGTAGCCTCTTCACCCGGAAGGCCCCCCTGTGTGTCACTATGGTTTGGGCTTCCGCCGTCTTGGCGTCTACTGGGAGCTGTTGGTAGGCCTGGGCCAGGTCCAGCTTCCCAAAGACCTTAGACCCCGCTAGAGCAGCCAGGACGTGGCTCACCACCGGCACTGGGTAGGGGTTGTCCTGTAGTGCCTTGTTTATCGTGCACTTATAGTCGGCACAGATTCGCACGTCCCCGTTTGGCTTGATTGGGGTTACTATGGGGGTTTCCCAGGGGGCGTAGTCCACCGGCTCCAGGACGCCCTGGGCCGTGAGGCGGTCTAGTTCCGCCTCTATCTTCGGTTTTAAGGCGAAAGGGACCCTCCTCGCCTTGAGCCGAATCGGCCTGACCGTGGGGTCTAGTGGTAGGGAAATTGCCGGCCCTTTGTAGCTCCCCAGGGACCCATCGAACACGTCCGGGAACTCTTGGCAAATCTCCCCGAACCCCTTGGGCGCTAGGGTTTGCTCCACCCCCTCCACGCGGATTCCCAGGGGCTTGAACCATGCTAGTCCCAACAGGGTAGTCAGCTGGCGCTTCACCACCAGGATGTCCAGCGGCCCGCGGAAGGGGCCCCGCTCGACTTGCACCCGGGCCCACCCCGCGATTTGTACTGGGTTTCTCTGGAAGTCCCTGAGTATTAGGTCCGCCGGCCTGAGTTGCAGCCGCCGGCCGGGGCACAGCCCCCTCAGGGTGTCCTCGGCTATTATGGAAAGGGAGGACCCTGAGTCCACTTTCATTTGGCAGGGGCTTCCCTCTATGAGGACCGCCACTTTGATTTTGCCGGGGCTGTTGAGGGGCAAGTTCAGTACCTGGGGGGTTGTTGAGTCCGCCGACTCATGGTGCGTGGTCGGCCTCCGGCGGTTGTCCTTGGCTCGGCAAGCCCGAGCAATGTGGCCGGTCTTCCCGCAGCTCCGGCAGTCCCAGGTCCGATACTGGCAGTTTCTTCTGTCGTGGGGGTCGCCACAGCTGGCGCACTTGGTTGCCGGGGCTCTCTCTGCCGCTGGGGGTCGCTCGGGCGCTCGCTGCCGTGGTGCCGCTCTGCTAGGTGGCCCCGCTGGGCGGCGCAGCTGGTGGGCCTCCCCCTCCTCCTGGCGGTCGTCATCCAGCTCCTCGTGGTGGACGGCGTCTGTCCGGCCCTTGGGGAAGGTCCGGGCCGTCCTCGAACGCCACCGCTTCGCTGAAAGCACTCTGGAGGGTGAGCTCTTCCTTGGCGAAGAGCTTCTGTTGGAGCCTCTCGTCGCGGAGGCCCCACGTGAATCGGTCGGCCAGGGTTTCTTCCAGTTGGGGAAAGTTGCAGCTCCCGGCGATTTTGCGGAGGGCTGCCAGATAGTCGGCGGCCGATTCTCCTACCGCCTGGTCCCTCCTGTGGAACAGGAACCGGCGGGCCACCCGTGACGGCTGAGGCAAGAAGTGGCCGGTGAGGAGCCTGATGATCTCCTCGTAGGACTTCTCCGTGAGGCGGGCGGGCGCCGAGAGACCCTTGGCGATCTCGAACGTGGCTGCCCCGCAAACGCTCAGGAGAACGTCCCTCTTTGTGCCGGCGTCGGTGATCTTGTTGGCCCTGAGGTAGAACTCGACCCTTTCCGAGTAGGACTCCCAGCCCTCTGGATTCGCTGGGTCGAAGGTCTCGATGGACCCGGTGGTTCCGCTCTGGCTTGTCATGGCGGCGTCAGCGGTAGTGGCCGGTGGTTGCCCTAGATCTCCGTTGTAGCCGATGAGGCTAGGATCCCACCTTCGTCGCCACTGTAACGTACTCGAAGCGGAGACGAGAGTAGGGCAACATAGTTTATTAGGAGCACGTTGCAAGAGAGAGAACACGCGGGCCGGGCCCCGCTTATGTACATTTCCCGGTTCAGCCTCCTGTACAGGTCAGGCCAATCCTGACCTGTTAAACTTCCCGCCGCAGATGTGGGAGGCAGGGATTCCGCGCCCCGCGCTAGAGATGCCTGGGATTACCCAGCCGCCTCTGCGCGTGGGCGCGTATTTCAGCCAATACATTACAACTGTGACAGTAAATGACAAGGAAGTCAAGGCTTATAGAGACACAGGGGCGCAGGTTTCCCTGATACAGCCAAGCTTAGTACAAAGTCATCAGTATTTGCCTGGAAAATCCTACACCATAAAAGGCATTAGAGGACCTGCATTTGAAGTGGCCCTAGCAGAAGTTCCTATCAAGTACAGAGAGTTCCAAGGTGATTGGATTGTAGGAGTCCTAAATGACATAGGAACCTCGCTTTTAGTGGGCAATGATTTAGCTTCTGAATTAAAGAGACAGCAAGCTAATCCAGTAAACATTGTTACGAGAAGCAAGCCAGAACCAGCAGCTGATGTGTTGGTACAGCAACCAGAAGAAGAGGAAACAGTGTTGCAGACCATCCCTGCTGCAGAATTCCTCAGAGAACAGCAACAGGATGACAGCCTGAAAGAACTATGGTAGAGAGATGGGGTGAGTGATACTGAGATCACAATTGAACACCCGTGCCAATTTAAAGTGATAGACCAAAAACTATACCGGGTCGCATTAAAAAGAAAACATAGCATAGTATGGAAAAGAAAGAAGCAATTAGTCCTGCCAAGAAAGTATAGGATGCAAGTGTTGGATTTGGTTCATGCATCACCCATGGCCTCTCACCTTGGCATCAATAAGACAAGGGATCGAGTGCAAGAACGGTTCTTTTGGCCAAATATGGGCAAGGACATAAGGGCTTTTTGTAAATCGTGTCAGGCCTGCCAATTGGTGGGGAAAGCCCTAGATAAAACCAAAGGTCTATTACAGCCAGTCCCTATAGTCACAGAAGCCTTTGGGAAGATAGGAGTAGATATTGTTGGTCCTATCTCCAGAGTAACCAGAAGGGGAAACAAGTACATCCTTACCATCGTAGACTATGCCACCAAGTTTCCAGAAGCGGTTCCACTTAAGGACATTGAGGCTAAGAAAGTGGCGGAAGCCCTGCTAAATGTGTTTGCAAGATTGGGTTTCCCAAAAGAGATGGTGACTGATCTGAAAGCATCTGAAAGCAAAACCCCCAAAGCAACTTGTACAGAGAAATCCATATCTTTCCCACCCCTCGAGTTATATATTCCTGAGGCAAAAGTTTTAAAAGTAAGAACTGAGGAGAAGCTGAGGGGCTGGGGTAGGCATAAACAGCACATAGAAGCGATCCAGTGGGACCATGAGGCGGGTGCTGTTATACAGTGTGTGTCAGAATAATCTCAAACAAGAACATATTACCAAGTTATCCTGCCCTTTACACAAGACAAGTTTCCATGCAGCATAAACAAAGAGTAGACAAACTATGACAGCATTGCAAACCTGCATGCTGAGAACTTCTCAGCACTCATGTTCTGCAGGCAAATATGCCATTTTCATAGCTACAATTGGTCAAGAGCTGAGCCTCAGATCAGCTTAGTTCCACCATCTGTTGTTCAACTCTTAACCACTGTACTGTGCCTATGATTTCTTGTTAACATGCCGCTGGACAGCATCCTGATGCTAATCAGAATCAGTCAGGTACTGAATGTGGTAATCCATTTGTAATATATGCAGGCTGGTATTGTTCAGACCACCACAAACATTCAAAGTGGAAAGCTTGTGTTAGCTTCAGTATATCAGCCCCACTATATAATGAGCCAGAGCAGTTGCATATCTTATCACATGAGAAGCCAAGGCTCAGTAGTACGGCATCTACTTGGCAAGTAGAAGATCCCAGTTTACACCTCTGGCATTATCAGTTAAATAAGAATCAGGTGATAGGTGGATTACTGAGACCTCAGAGAACCATTGCCAGTTTGAGTAGCCAACACTGACCCTGCTGGACCAATGGTCTAATGCAGTATAAGGCAGCTTCATACATTTTCATGCATGCGGGATCAGAGCCACCACATTGAACAATTCCAGTGGTCATCATGTGGTGACCATAATGTATAAATGGGCTCTAGGAAAAAAAGAATGTGATAAAGGTAACAAAAAACACCACTGCATCAATGATTTCAGATAGGCTGTATTTCTCTACTTTTCCTAGTGGATGTCAAGAATTTGCTATCCTCTCTCTCTATTTATGTTTATGAAATGTATTTTCCCCATGGCTTTTAAGATATATAAAAGGTGAAGAGAATTTCCCTCCAATCATTTCACCCGTAACACAGTGCTTTAACACAGTGCTGGCTGTGCCAACAGATTTTGATTAGTCTCTTATCTCATTTTGCCACCTAGTGGCAAAGGGGAAAGAGCCAACCTAAGGGCTGCCTCGCATAATTTATAATGGTTTTTTGTATATAATGTTTTCACTCTTTGAAAAGTATCTGAGACTCAGAGCATCTTAGTTGTTCTCACCTGCTCTTTTTGCAAAGAGGGTCATTGATAGGTCTATGTTCCAGCCCCTTGCAAATAGGCTTAGATCTCTCAGAAGCATGTGCACAAAGATCTTTCTCCATCTGTAAAAGGTGAATTCTGTGTGCATGCACAGACATAAATGAAACAGGGGCTGTGTGGGAAGGGAAACGGGAATTTAACCCTTCAACTCCTACTCAGTTTTGCTAATCAGCCTGGCTTCTTACCCTGTTACTACTAGCATTTCAAAGGAAAAAGACATATCCTAAAAGTACATTTTATTTCATCCTTTAAACTTCTAATACAAGGCGTGAGAAGGCTAATGTTAGTTACCTCTCCTTCAGTTAGTCTTCCTTCCCCTTCCCTCATGACCTGATCCAAACTAATAATTAGTTGTTGTTTTTTTTAAAAAAAATAATTAAAAATGGCCCTGATTCAAATTGGGACTGCTACAAATGCACACAGTTTACTTTGTAGAGACTGACCAAGATCCCTGAGCTGGAGCTTCACTGTAGATTCATGCACTTACCCCCAATCACAGCTCCAATGCACTTATCAGTGTCTACAATATGGTCATTTGTATACCTTAGCAATTTTTTAAATAAGCATGTAGCGGTGTTTTTGTTTGGAATTTGGATTTTTTGTAAGCTGCTTTAGGTTTCTCTGTGGAGAAAAATGGCCTAAAAATGTTTAAATAAATTATAAATAAATAAATTTCAAATTTACCCACTGCACCCCCGTCTCCCCATACTGGCAATCCAAGTCATGCCTGTTATTCAAACAATAAGGCACTGAATTGGATGCTTCACCACCGTGGAATGGAGCAGATATTATAACAGAGACAAAGACCTCCAGAAATTATAATGGAGGCATCATAACTGGCCATGGGAAACCCCTAAAGGCTTTTAGGATGGTACATTAAGTAATCAATCCTGAATCCGGCCCCCTGCCCTCCCCTCATTCATATTCTACCAACATACAACCTTTGTGCACAGACACTCCATCACATCCCTTGGCAGAAATCATTGATAGCATAGCAGGGCTGTCAAATGAGGTAAGATGCCCTGACTTGGCAAACAGCATCAGCACACTGTTCCCAAGCTCAGTCATTTTTTGGGCACAGTCCAAGGCAGGGTTAGGTATGTTTAGCTTAAGCCCATTGATGTCAGTGGGTGCAAGTCTGTTTAACTCTGTGTTGGACTATTGATGTTGTGCCTAATCTTATGGGCTTCTTTGCCAGCAGTGTGAGCCACAGGATTGTGTTTAAGGGCATTGTACTGTCACTCTGAAGGATTCTGATGTCATGTCATCCTGGGCTGCCACCAGCCCTGCTGATTACTTGCATCAGTTGCCAGAAGTTTTCATGTTGAAGCCCAGGCATTGTGGCTGGTTGCCAGGAGCTGAATTTGTGTATATTTAAAGCCCATCAACATTTTTAGTTAACTATAGAGTCTGCATGCTCACACAGATAGGACCTTAAAGGTTAATACCAAAACCTTGAACATGTCCAATATTCAGCCTGGAGCCAGTGCAGCTGGTGAAGCACTGATGGTATATGGGATGTTAAAGGAGTTTCTGTAAGAACCCACACCACTGCATTCTGGACCAGTTGTAGTTTCTGGGTAAGTCTCAAGGGTAGCTCTCCATAGACCAAGTTATAGTAATCTAACCTGGAGGTGACCATTGCATCGATCATTGTGGCTAAGTCAGGGCGAGATAGGAAGGGAACCAGTTGCCTAATCTGGTTTAGCTGAAGGAATGCCAGCCTAGCAACATTCATGATCTGGGCCTCCATTGATAATGAGGCATCCTGAAACATGCCCTGGGCATACCCTGACTCAACGGAGGCCTCTTGTCAGTTGGCACTGGTGTTACAGGCACACCATCAAGAGTCAGGAATTGGCATCCCGACCCTAAACCCTGCCTTCTCAGCCACAAAACCTCTATCTTAGATGGTTTCAGTCTCAGCTGACTCTATTTCAACCATGCAACCACGATCTCATGCCCCTTAGCCAGAATGGCTGGGGTGATGTCTGGCCCACTGTCCAGATACAGCTGGGTGTAATCTAACAACCCAGCCCAAAACTCTGTACCAGCTGGACAAGAGGGCACATGTTAACATTGGAGAGAGGATTGCCCATTGCATGATTGTGGCAAAGCCCTCTCTCCAAATGCCACCATCTGTCCCTGGGAAAATGAAGTAAGCCACTTCATCCCATGAATTCCTATGTTGGCTAGGCAGTGGGTCAACAAATCATGTTCTACTGTATCAAACACTGCTTTCAGATCAAGCAATAACAGCAGCACTGACCTGCCTAGATACAGCTGCCTATGAAGATTGTATATGAGAGAGACGAGTGCTGTCTCCATCTCATGGCCAGGGTGGAAATCAAATTAGCATGGGTCTAGAGTTGATGTGTTCTCCACGAAGCTCTGAAGCTGCTCTGCCACTGTGCTCTAATTACCTTACCCAGAAACAAAAAGGTTCAATACTAGGCAGTATTTGGGCTGATCAGTAGGATCCGAGATGGTTTCTTTAAGAGCAAAGTTACCATGGCCTCTTTAAGTCCCCACTGGATAGACCCCTGAACTCAGGGAAAGATTTATAATGTCCACTGCAGAGACATATTCCCTCACCACTGGCTTTCACTAGCCATGATAAACACAAGTCTAAGAGGCAAGTGGTCAGTTTAACAGCACCCAGAATCTTGTCAACATCAGCCCAGGAGAGTCAGCTAAAGTTGTCTAATACTGAATCCAAAGATGGTCAAGGGTCCTCCAGTTCATGTACTGTATCAATGTGATTGTTGGCCAGCAGGTCGTGGCAGAGTAACAAGATTTTACCCACAAAAAAGCTCTCAAAAGCTTCACAGCTAATGGCCGTATTACTAACATTTTGAGTTCTCTCTGTAAGAGAAGTTAATATCCTAATTACCCTAAATAATTGTGCCAGGTGAGAACTAGTGGATCTGATGGAGCGGAGGCTGTATAAAATTCTCTTTTTTCACTTCTATCTCATAGAATTTCATGAACATCCTACAGGATGTTCTTGCAGCTTCATTACAAGACCATCACCAAGCTTGCTCTAGTAATCTAAGCTCCCACTTCATCCTCTGGAGATCCATGGTATGCCATAGGGCTAATTTGGGGCATGAGTGAAGAGGACATCACAGAGTGATTTCATTGATGGCTTCAGAAAGATGTGTTGGCCAGTCCTCTATCAGAGTATCTAATGAATCACCAGGGGGACATCAGATCCCAGAGAGCATTCTGGAACTTAGTTGGGTTAATTAGTCTCTGTAGGTAAGCATAGACTTGCCACCTAGACAGAACAGGGCTGGGAAACCCAGCGAGCCTTCAGTGCAAAATTATATGACCATGGCCGTTCATCAATAGCAATTAGATCTATATCTATCCCCATACTGAAGATCAGATCCAGTGTGTGGCCTGCTTGATGTGTGGGACCTGATACGATCAGGGAGAATCCCAGTACTGCCATGGAAGACAACAGGACGATCACCTCTAAGGAGGCAGCATTTAGAGTAGAGATGGGCACAGAGCCACAACTCTGCTAGTGGGCTTGGGATGGTAACTTGGCCACATAAAGGGGAGGCCCCAGACTCTGAGGCCATCCAAGCATGTCCAAACTTCCATAGCCCCACTATGAGCCAACTGAGGTCAACCAGGCCAACAGAATCTGCCTGGACTTGCTCCAAAACCATACGACCCCGAAAGCCAGCTTCCTTGGGTCAGCCTCAGAGTCACCTGTAAGGTTGCCTTCAGGGCAGCCTGAGACTGCTCAAGTCCTCCCAAGACTATCTAGGGCCATCTGCACAAATAACCAGCCAAAGCCCACCTGAGGGCACACAAACCAGGCCAACAACACAAGCAACCCCATGGCTAAAACAAGAAGAGGTGCAATGGTGGGAATAACAGCCATCCCTTGGAACAAACTCCACAATGGGTCCTCCTCTCCAGTGCTTCACTGCAGCCACACTGAAACCAATTGAACCCACTGTAGGTATCTCACTCTGCAGATACTCCACCTCATGGGCTCAGCGAAGGTTGGACAATAGTTGTCAATTCTGGTGGTTCAGCAATTTGGTAATTCAGCAGTTGTTTTCATGCTGGTTTTGTGCTGCTTCTAAACTCTAAACTTCCATGTTTCCAACTCTCAACTTCTGGGCTATCTCAGGGTCTGAATAGTACTCTTCCCAAATTTAATTTTCCAACTTGTGGTAAAATTCAATCATTAATCACTATTTGAATTGGAGATAAAAAATCACTATAGATCGGAGTTCTGATTCAGTGTTCCTGCCACAGCACCATCTTTTAAAGTAAGATGATTTTACAGGGGGAAATCCTAAGCACATCTATTCAGAATTAAGTCCTGTTTTATTCAATGGTACATACCCAGATAAAATTGTTATTAAGCCTGCAGCCAAAGAGAAATTTAATCAATTATTGTTTTTCATACCTTTCATTTGGAAGCTGCCATCGTCCTTCCACAGCATATTGATGGAACTCTGTCTGGTGCAGTGATGCTCTGTATTCTTGGTGATGGGGGGGGGGGGGACAGTGGGATGGCTTTCTAGTGTCCTGGCCCCACTGATGGACCTCCTGAGGCACCTGGTTTTTTTGGCCGCTGTGTGACACAGAGTGTTGGACTGGATAGGACATTGGCCTGGTCCAACAGGGCTTATCTTAAATTCTTATTCCCCTTCCCCATTCTTAGGAGGCCCAAGCTACAACATAATTATCAGCTCCACCTATTGCCACATTATCTGATAAATCCATCTGGCATTCTACAAAGGATGCAGACAAAAGGCCTCAAATTCAGAGCCTGAAACATTTCCACCCACCCCCATCTTAGAAGGGTTCTGGAGAAGACAAACCCTTACACACTGCTTTGTGTTGTTTTGATTAGTGCTTCTAAAAGAAGAAGAATTGCAGATTTATACCCTGCCCTTCTCTCTGAATCAGAGACTCAGAGCGGCTTAGAATCTCCTTTATCTTCTCCCCCCACAACAAACACCCTCTGAGGTGGGTGGGGCTGAGAGGGCTCTCACAGCAGCTGCCCTTTCAAGGACAACCTCTGCGATAGCTGTGGCTAACCCAAGGCCATTCCAGCAGCTGCAAGTGGAGGAGTGGGGAATCAAACCTGGTTCTCTCAGATAAGAGTCCACTCACTTAACCACTACACCAAACTGGCTCTCTAAAAGTGTATTACATGGCTTTTTAAAAAAGTAGCTGAAGACTGGAAGATGGAGGCAATTAAAATTACTATCATGCATGTGAGACTTCTGCAGCCTGAACTCCCAGAGTCTGCTGGCCTCTACCTGCTAGCTCCACTGGCAACCCTCATGGCAACTTGGCCCAAAGGCCTTGTTAATCAGAGCAGCAAAGCAATCTCTGAGATACCTAAAGGCAAATGGAGTCCAGAACCTGTTCTTGGCTAGAGATGCAGTGCAACACAGCCTCTGCATCAAGATAAAATTGGGTTTTTTTCTCTTTCTCTCCCGCAATCTCTGACTGCCTTCACAGCAAACAGGATGAAATCTTTTCCTCCTGCTGCTAACTTGGAAAAAAAGAAAAAGAAAACAACAGCAGCAGCCTAACAATAAATATCTTGGAGGGGAAAAATAACTGGAGCATTGAAGATAAAAGTACAGCCGTTAAATGAAAATGTTCAGGCAGAAAGGCATTATACAGCACTAGTAATTGTTAATTTGTACTCGATTTGGGTACGAAAGGGCTTTTATTACTTCAAATATGCATTTATTCTGTTTTTCCATTTGGAGAAGTAACACGCAGATGAACCTCTAAACCCTGAAGGTATTGGGTGAAATAAGGCAAAATAAAATAAAAATCTTGTATAATGGATTTCAAGCTTTCTCAGGCTCAGCCACAAAGCAACATTCCTTTAAACTGCCTTGTAATGAGTGACACACACACACAAAGTCCAATGAAGCTGACACTGACAGCAGTAAGCATGCAATTAATTTGCTATGATCAGCAAGAAAATAAATGACATGATACAGTAAACTCATGGCACTTCAGTCACAAGAACATAAATACATAAGAGAAGCCATGTTGGATCAGGTCAGTGGCCCATCCAGTCCAACACACTGTGTCACACAATGGCAAAAAACCCAAGGGCTATCTGGGAGAGAGCCCCAGAAACCCTCCCAATGTTGCTCCAAGCAACAAGAATACAGAGCATCACTGCCCCAGATGTAGTGTTCAATCTATATGTTGTGGCTAATAGCCACTGGTGGACCTATGCTTCATATGCTTATCCAATTCCCTCTTGAAGTTGTCTATGCTTGTAGCTGCCACCACTTCTTGCAAAAGTGAATTCCACATGTTAAATTATTCTTTGGGTGAAGAATACTTCATTTTATCTGTTTTAAGCCTACTGCTCATTAATTTCATTGAGTGCCCATGAGTTCTTGCATTGGGAGAAAGGGAGAAAAGTAGTTCTTTTTCTATCTTCTCTATCTCATGCATAATTTTGTAAACTTCTTTCATGTCACCATTTAACTGTGGTTTCTCCAAGTTAAACCACTTTAACCTTTTTCATGAGGAAGGTGTCTCATCCTCTTAATCATTTTAGTTGCCCTTTTCCAGTTGCATCTTTTCCTATGCTGTATCTTTTTTTGAGATGTGGTGACCAGAACTGTACACAGTATTCCAAATGGGGCCATCCCATCATTTGGTGTAGTACCAGTTTGGTGTAGTGGTTAAGTGTGCGGGCTCATATCTGGGAGAACGGGTTTGATTCCCCACTCCTCCACTTGCACCTGCTGGAATAGCCATTAGCCATAGTTATTGCAGGAGTTATGGGTTAGCCATAGTTATCGCAGGAGTTGTCCTTGAAAGGGCAGCTTCTGGGAGAGCCCTCTCAGCCCCACCCACCTCACAGGGTGTCTGTTGTGGGAGGAGAAGATAAAGGAGATGGTAAGCCTCTCTGAGTCTCTGATTCAAAGAGAAGGGCGAGGTATAAATCTGCAGTCTTCTTCTTATACGGGAGCATTATGATACTGGCAGATTTGTTTTCAATTCCCTTCCTAATAATCCCCAGCATAATATTTGCCGTCGCACACTAAGTCAACATATTCAGTGAATTATCTACCTTGACTCCAAAATCTTTGCCCTGGTCAGTTGCCGCCAGTTTGGACCCCATCAACATATATTTACAACTAATTTTTTTTTGTTCCAATGTGCATTATTTTGCACATGCCCACATTAAAACCTCATTTGCCACATTGATGCCCACTCATCCAGCCTCAACAGATCCCTCTAGAGTAGGGACAGGCACAGACTGGAAAAAGGAAGATTAGGGTCTATGACTGTCCACAGACCAAACCCCAAACCCAACTGAGCCAGACCAAACCCCAAACCCAACTGTTTATTAATTGGACCAGTTAGTGTGCTTTGTGGCCCTGCAAACCCCATTGAATGGGATCCAGTCCCATTAAACAGGGTTTGTGTAAAGCCTGAAAAACAGCTGTTTCAAGCTGTCAAGTGCAGTCTCTTTAATTTTCAAAGGGATTGCACAAGACAATCAGAAACAGCTGTGTGGTGGGAAGGTGCTCCCCACTGCACAGTTGTCTTGGGCTATCTTCAGCAGCTGCTTTAAACTTTAAAAGGACTGCAAAAGACACCCAAAAACACGCTTCCTCCGTTCCCTTTACGGCAGCTTTCTGCACCTTTTCCAATGGGAAAAATGCAGTCAAGAGAAAGGGAGAAGGAATTGCCCAGGAAGAGGCCTCCCTTTACCCCTTCTCCTGGCCACAGGCTGCACAGCAAGGAGAAAGGGGGGAATCACCAAAGCAGAGGCTTCCCTTTGCCCTTTCTTCTGGCTGCACAGCCAGGAGGGAGGGGGGATCACTGGGGAAGAGACTTCCCTTCTCGCTTTCTCCTGGCTATCGCAAACTGCAGCCAGCAGAAAGGTGGGGATGAAGTGCCACCTCTTAATCCTTTTAAATAGTCTTGCTTTTGTTACTGTGAAAAACCACAGGAAGCTAAGCCAATTTTAAATGGCTCTGAGCCATTTAAACCAAACAGAGTGGCAAGGAGCTCCCAGCTCCTATTTCTCTTCACGAACCATCAAAACCCACCACAAATTGCATCTAATTCATGGTAGTTCATCCCAGTTCTTCAGTTTATAAACTGCTCTGCACAAACTCTGAATTTGAATTCCATAATTCGAGATAAACTTTGGTTCATTAGCTGGTTTGTGCCCATCCCTAATCTGGAATGCCTCACAGTCCCTGGTTCTCACCACTCTGTACGTCTTAGTGCATCAGCAAACATAACTACTTCACTGCTTACTCTCAACTCCAAATCATTAATGAACAATTTTAAAAGCACCAGACCTAGTACCAAGCCCTGCAGTACCCCACTGCTTCTAATACAGTCATAGAACCAAGCCCTGTGGTACCCCAACCTTCCATTGGGAAAACTGCTCATTTATACTCAATCTCTGTTTCCTGCTAGTTAACCAGTTTTTAATTCACAAGAGATCTTGACTGAGTTTACTTAGGAGTTTTTGATGAGGAACTTTATCAAAAGCTTTCTGGAAGTCTAGGTAAACAACATTTATTGAGTCACCCTTGTCCACATGTATGTTTACCCCCTAAACTCTAAAAAGTTAGTGAAACAAGATCTTCCCTTACAGCATCCATGCTTTTGTTTATCACTGTGTATGTGTGTACTAATTCTGTCCTTAATAATGGATTCTTTGATAATGGATTAATCTTTAATAATGGATTAATTATAATAATTGGTGTTAGACTGACTGGCCTGTAATTTCCCAGAGCTTCTCTAGAACTTTTTTTGTTGTGTGTGTGTGTGTGTGTGTGCATGTGTAAGTGTGTGGGTGGGTGTGCACACCTGGAAGTCATGATAACCTCTGGTGAGTGACCCCTACTGGGAGCCTGGAGGACATTCAGAGAGGTGGCTGAATAAAGCCTGCAACCACCTCCAGACTCCTGGTATTCCAATGAGGTCTCCAATCCAAGTACTTGCCAGAGCTGACCCTGCTTAGCTCCTGAGCTCTTAAGAGACTAGGCTTGCCTAGGCTATCCAGGTCAGGGCTATCTCTCTGGAACATTTTTTTAAAGATGGGGGTTACATTAGCTACCTTCCAGACCTCAGGAATGGAGACAGGTTTCAGCGTTATATTGCATATTTTTTTGTCAGAAGATCCACAAGTCTTGTCAGTTTTTAATTTTTTCATTAGTCATAGGATCTCCTCTCTCATCCCCACAGTCCAACTCAGGTCTTTCAAACTCCTCCTGAAATTAGTGGTTCTGGAGTGAGCGAGCATATCCCATCTTCCACAGTGAAGACAGAGGCAAAAATGAATTCTGCTTCTTTGCCATTTCCCTTTCATCCTGTAGTAATCATTTCACTTCTAGGTCATCCAAGGGCCCCACTGCCTCCCTGGCTGGTTTTCTGCTTCTAATGTACTAGAAGAAAATGTTATTGTAATTTTTTTTTTTTTGCAATATGTTCCTCATAGTCCCTTTTTGCCTGTTGTTTACTGACTTGCATTTTATTTGCCAAAGTGTGTGCTTTCTTTTATTTACCTCACGGCCTTCCACAGCTTAAAGGAATCCTTACCTTTTTCTGCTTCCATTACTTTGTTTGCTAACCATGCAGACCCTTCCTTATACTTCTCAGCTGGGTTCAGACAGGCAGTTTAAGGTGCCCCAGGAACAGCAGGCAAGTGCCCTCAAAAAGTGTGTTCAAATGCGCACATCTGCCTGCTATCCCACTCCTGCCCTCAACCCATCCCCAACTTACCAGAAGCTGGTTCTAAAAGATACCACTTGCAAAGTGGTATTAAATTGCTGGGGCACCTCTGAGGCACCTCCCTGGTTATCTGGACAGCCAGGAAGCACCTGGAAAGCACCTGGGGAGCTGCAGATGGTACACACATGAGCACTCTGTCCACTGCCTCGGGGCACCCATGGCCCATCCCTGTTCCATGGGCCATCTGGGCACCCCAGGGTGCTCCAGTTTCTGCTGGCTCATTCCCAGGGCGGCATGCTGCCACCCTGAGCCAGCAGCCTGAACTCAGCCATCCATACCCTTCCTAACCTGTGATATACATTGTATCTGAGCTTCCAGGTTTGTTGTTTTAAATACTCTCCAGGCTTCCGGAAGGGATTTGAGCCTCCTTACCTTTCCTTTCAGTTTCTTCTTCAAAAGCCCCCTCATTTGAGAGAAGTTACCCCTTCTAAAGTTAAATATGGTTATCTTTGGGAGCAACTCCTTATTTACATCAATGCTAAATGAAGCCTGACCTTAGACTGGATAGGCTATAGCATAGGTTGGCCAGCATGGTACAAGATCCTATGTAGGGTTGTTTAGCGAATCCATGAGGCATCTACAGCTGAAGGACTATTCCCAACTCACCACATCACTGGCGAGAGAGGCTGAGTAGGTTGGAGTGGTGCATTTGTTGCTGAGAAGCATCAACTAAGCCCTTCACTGAATTAGCAGTGCATGAGAGGAGGGAGATGGGGCTTAATAGAACAGTTGGACATGTATTTTGAAATAAATGATTTTGGTAATAATGCTGGCCACTTTTGAAGCCAGGGTGGATTTTTCCACCCATATCATATCACAACCATTATGTACCAGTAACCAAAATTCCAGTAGCTCAGCCAAGAATAAAACCTAGTTCAACTCATAGTCTGTCAGAGCACAGGTATGCATTGGGTGATAACAGACTGGCATTTGGGGATGGTTGGAAGGTGTCTTGAATTGGGCCAGCTCAAAAAGAGTCATCCTAAAGCCTCCACATACTTCCCCACAAGCTGTCCCCATCCCGTCCATGGGGTGACATGGGCATGTTCAGACAGCTGTTGCACACTGTTCCCATCACTCAGCTTCCCCATACATTTTCAGTAGTCATGCACATGCAAATGGACATGTGCCTCACTTGCACCCTTCCACTTCCAGATGCCAAAGAGGTGACTGGCGTGTGGCTCAAAAATTTGCTACCACTTTGGAAGTGGTTGCTTTTTGAGTTGCACTGTGGAAGCCAGAGGACGGGGTGAGGACGGGAACCAATCAGTTGTTCCATATCCCGTTCTGACAGTTGCTTCTTGACCCTTACACAGGTTTCTCAGGAGACATCTGAGGTGGTCTGGTACTCCCATCTCTTTAAGGACTTGCCACAGTTTGTTGTGATCCACACAATCAAAGGCTTTAGCATAGTCAATGAAACAGAAATAGACCTTTTTCTGATACTCTCATGCTTTCTCCATAATCCAGCGAATGTTGGCAATTTGATCTCTAGTTTCTCTACCTCTCCAAAACCCAGCTTGAACTTCTGGTAGTTCCTGATCTACATATTGCTGAAGCCTAGCTTGCAGGATCTTTAACATGACCTTGCTGGCATGTGAAATGAATGCAATGGTGCAATAGTTTGAACATTCTTTGGCATTACCCTTCTTTGGGATTGGAATATAAACTGATCTTTTCCAATCCTGTGGCCACTGTTGTGTTTTCCAAATTTGTTGACATAATGTGTGCATCACTTTAACAGCATCATCTTTTAGGACTTTGAATAGCTCAACTGTGATACCGTCATCTCTGCTCATTTTGTTGTTAGCAATGCTTTCTAAGGCCCATTTGACTTCACACTCCAGGATGTCTGGCTCAAGGTCAGCGATTTCACTGTCATGGTTGTCAAGGGCATTGAGATCCTTCTTGTATAATTCTTCTATGTATTCTTGCCAGCTCTTCCTGATCTCTTCTGCTTCTGTTAGGTCCCTACCGTTTTTGTCCTTTATCATGGCTATCTTTGCACAAAACGTTCCCTTGATTTTTCCAATTTTCTTGAAGAGATCTCTTGTCCTTCCCATTCTTTTATTTTCCTCTATTGCTTTGCAATATTCCTTCAGAAAGGCCTCCTTATCTCTCCTTGCTGTTCTCTGGAAATCTGCATTCAGTTGGGTGAATCTTTCCTTTTCACCTTTGCCTTTCACTTTCCTTCTTTCCTCAGCTATTTGTAAAGCCTGATCAGACAGCACTTTGCTTTCTTGCATTTCTTTTTCTTTGGGATGGTGCTGAGCCATTATTATTATTATTATTATTATTATTATTATTATTATTGCTGAATTCTGTACAATGTCATGAACCTCTGTCCATAGTCCTTCAGGCACTCTGTCTATCAACTTTAGTTCCTTAAACCTATTCTTCACCTCCACTGTTTATTCATAAGGGATGTGATCAAGGTCAAACCTGAATGGCCTAATGGCTTCCCCAGTTTTCTTCAATTTAAGCCTGAATTTTGCAATGAGTAGCTCATGATCTGAGCCACAGTCAGCTCCAGGTCTTGTTTTTGCTGATCGTAAGGAGCTTCTCCATCTTTGACTGCAGAAGATATGACACTGTGGAAAACACCAAATACAAAATGTCTTTACCTGATGCCTAAAGCTCAAATTGGAATTGGGTGAATAGAAGATTGGGGGAAGGGTAGAATTCAACAAATTTGGCACTATAACAATAGAAACCCCATGTATATTAGCCAGCCACTTATATGAGGATACAGAGGAAGACTTCTGCAGAAGATTTTAACAGCTTGGCAGGCTTATATAGGAACAGGGAGTCCCTCAAATATTTGGCTCTCAGGCCATCCAGAGATTTAAAATAAGCACTAGCTTTTTGTATTATGCCAAGAAATGGATTTGGAGCTAGTGAAGTTCCTTCAGTATAAGCTAGTTGTGTTCCCAAAGACCAACCCTAAGGAACAGTCTTGGTGCTGCATTCTGGACCAACTCAGGCTTCCAAACTGTGTTCAATGACACAGCCCCATATAAAGCACATTATAGTAGCCTATCTTGGCTGCGATCAGTGCATGGATCAGTGTAACATCTTGCTTGCCCAGAAAAGGACACAACTGGTAAACCACCTGAAGTTGTTTGAGGGTACAAATTAACTCTACATCTTCAGGGCTGAATCTGATAGCACTCAAATTGCAAACATGTTCCTTTAGTGGAAGTATAGCCCTCTCTAATACAAACCGATATCACAAATCTGTGGTTGACCAAATTATTCATTTTTATGATGCCACCTGTTTATTCATTGCCAGCATCTCTCAGGTTTTTCTTGGTTGAGCTTTAGCTTACTTGCTGTCTTCCAAATATCTGTTCAGAACAATTTCCAAAGAAAGCCACCACAGGCTTTAAAAACACTTGAAAAGGAGATAGTGAATAATTCTTAACATTGTTTAGGTCTGGGGCAAACTTAAATATATATTTTATGAGAAGCTGCAAGTAGATTACTTTTCCTCTCCCAGCCAGAAAGAACTCTGCTCCAGTGGTCAATTGCTTTGCAACTACAGAAGGGCACTCTGATCACCACTGGTATTGGCCAGAAGAATAAGGGCAACTGGGTAATAGCTCCCTCTCATCCCAGCAGGAAGACCAATCTGGCCCCAACTAGATATTAATGCCTGTTTCCTGACTTTGATTGCACACCTCTAGCTTTTCCCTGTACTCTCCTTCCTTTTGTTTCTTGTTTTTAAGATTGTAAGCCTGAGGGCAGGACCGCTGTCTTATTTTGATTTATCTACAGAGTCTAGTTAATTTAGGTGCTTCAGAAATAAACAACAAGATTATGTACCCTGGGCTTCATTTTAGTACACACTCCATGACTAAAGCCACCCTCCTCACCAGTTTTATTCCTCGGTCTGCTGTACTTCACCTCCTCTTAGATGCTAGTCTAATTATTTGCTGCCTCTTGGGGGTTATGCTTATTACAGCAGGAGTATTGTCCAGCTCTCACATACCAGAGTGTGGTCTATTGAAAGGCAGATTGCATATTACCACGTTCACTCATAAGGTAAGGCAGTATGTGTAACTGAGTGTGTGATAGACAGCAGGCATCTACATGCTTTGAGGCAGAGCTGCTGGGAAGAGAGAGAATTACCTGATATGATTGACAGCTGCTGGAACTCATTTTGATTGGGGAACTGCAGCTAACTGGTGACAGGCAGTTGGAGGAGGAGTTGAAGAGTGGATGAGTTGGAGAGTGGATGAAGAAGCAAGTGGTTGCTTTAGAGAGACTCTCGGGTGTGAGGAAAGTCCCAAAAAGCAAAGTGTGTTCAGAGCCAGTGTGGTATGGCTTTGAATACTGGAGAGGCTCTGGAGGAGTCTGTTCCAAAAAGTTGAACAGTTTCTCTGTGTATGTAAACCAAAGAAACACATCTTGAGAGTTCTCCAGTCTAAGGTTAAAGGCCAGTGTGAAAAGACTGCCAGTCTGGGAAATAAGGATTTGGCACATGGTTTAGAGGTGGATAAAAGTCCCTGAACAGGCCAAAGGTCCAGGTCATTTATCTTAAAGAGGAGATAATAATGATCTTGCCAGGGAAAGTGGTCTAGGAGAGAGACTTTAGTCTGTAACAAAGGGACAAAGCAGAGGACATTTTGAGAACAGTGTGTTTTTAAAGTGTGAAGTTTAAAAAGAAATCTAGAACAAGTAACCTCAAAGAATAAGCCGTTTAACATTTGCAATACCTATAGTGAAAGCCAAACAACTTTTAAGTATAAAACTATTCAATGACCTAACATAGCAACCTGTGTTTATATTTAACTTTCTGTCTCTCTATTCCAAATCCAAATCCCTATGTAAATATTGATTTCCTTCTCTACCAGATTGTTCAAGAAACTAAAAACTGTTTAAAGCTTTACCCATGCCTATCATGCCAACTTTCTGAAGGGAAATATTTGACAACTGAAGCAACAACAGGGTGATATTTTTAGTGGGGTGATTAATAAAGCAGTCACTTTTTCACAGAGTACAAATCCTATTGAAGTGTGTGGCCATCCTAATGATTGCCAACACTACTTTTGCAACATTGGGATAGGGAAAGGCAATTGTCTGCTTTGCTGGATAGATCATCACAAGGCATGTAAGTATATGAACTGTTGTATTACAGTGGCTAAGAGAAAGAAATATGATGCTAGAGATCCCCAGTTAAAATCTTGCCTCTACCACAAATGTATTAGGTGGCCTTTAGTAATGCCACCAGCTTTCAGCCAATCAGCATCTGGGGGATAATAATATTGGCTTGCTTTATAGATCTGTTGTAAGGAATTACAAAGTAATTATGTGAAGCACATAGAAGACTGAAAGCAATGCTAAGTACTAGATTATGTAGCACATAACTGGAGATCGGTGAAAGATGGCTTTGTACAATCTGTGCATATGAGTTCAAAAATAACATGAATGCCTGGCTCAGTTCTTAATTAGTAAGATTTAGATTCTATGGCTATGCATAATTGATTAATGTTTTGCACCTATTATTATTACCACTAGTACTAACCTTGGGGACAGAGTAATGTCTTGCCCAAGCAAGTGAAGCTGTCCTCACCCTGTGTTTGTTAGTATCTTTGTGTATGCATCAGCTGTCTTTATGCATTAATGATCTGTGTGTTCACTACAGCTTTATCATCTATTATTCTCTGTAATGTTTCATTAAGAGTTTGTAGCCAAAGTTCCCAATGGGTTGGTTACACTGACTGAACTGTAGTGTTGGGACAGCTGTGTTCCCATTAACAATCTGATCCATTAACAAATAATTGTCTTCCTTTCTGCTTTCCAGACCAGCTTCCCTTTTGTGTTGCTTCTCTCCTCTACTTTTCTCTAGCTCTCAAGGTGCTTTGAACTCTCCTGTGGCACAGCACTGAAAAGAACCAGGGAGACAAGAGCAAGGTGTCTGTACATCCTTTTCAGATTAATAAAATATTGACCTTGTTTTGAACCTTTCAACAGAAGAAGAGTGGCAGCTGACCTGAAATGCTTACTTACTCTTCCTTTTCTTTCTCATTTAGAATGACTCTGTTTTGTACGTTGCTGGCATGAAATGCTAATGCCACTGCTGTACAAAATCCAAAGAAGACTTTATAGCACCATCACAATGGCTTGGAAGAAACTATGATCCTAAGGGTGCTTTCCTTACCGTAAACCCCACTGGTTAATTTCCAAGGAGACTCACTTATGATTGTTGCTTATGTTATGCAGAACCTGGCATGGACAAGAGTCAGATAGCTGTGGCACACAAATGCATAAAACAAAAGTCCAGTGGCACCTTAAAGACTAACAACATTTATTTCAATATGAGCTTTCATTAATCAGAGCTTACTTCTCCATATATGTGAAGAGAAAATCATTGGGGAATTCCTTTAGAGAAAATTACAGAAGTGGGGAAGGAGGTTTGGTGTGATTCTCTGTCTCAACTCCTCCATCCCCCTTCCAAAATTTTCCCTAAAAGAATTCCCAAAATGGTTTTCTTTCAACATATCTAGAGAAGTAAGCTCTGGCTCAAAAGTGCTCATATTGAAATAAATATTATTAATCTTTTAAGGTAACACATGACTTTTGTTTTACTACAACAAAATAACATGACTACCCCTCTACAAATACAAATACAAGGAAGTTTCACATCCAGGTCACTGCACTTACCTCACCTGCTTCTCAGTTGTCACTTTAATAACATTACCATGTACTTCTAATGTAGATGGTAACACAGCAATTCTAAATAGGATTACACCCTCTAAATCAGGGGTGTCAGTCGGGCCAGGCCGTGTCGGGCTGGGCCTTGTGTGTACCTATTCAAGGTAATGTAGCAGAGATATAAACTTTATAATGGACGCAGATACATAAAGATTTTTTAAAAACATAAAATAAAACATCCTTAAAACATTAGTACTCATTGATCTTAAAGGTGCTTTCTTTGTATTTCTCCCATGGGATCTGGGGAACTGGGCAAAGGAAACTCTGGCTCTTTCCCTCCTTCCACAGGGTACCAGGAGGTGGAGGAGCCTCAATCACCCTGGTTTAACCAGGGGTTGCGGCAACAAAAACGGGGGCTCAGACGACTAGAGAGAAAATGGCGGCGTACTCGAGACGAAGCGACTCGAACATCCTATAGAGAGAGTTTGAAATCCTATGAGATGGCAATCAAAGCCGCAAAGAAAACATACTTTGCGACTAAGATTGCGTCCGCAACTTCGCGCCCGGCACAATTGTTTGATATAATTCGGAACCTTACGACACTGCCACAAGGCAGACCAAATTCTATTGAATTGGAGATTGGCTGTGAGGCTTTTGCGAAATTCTTTGCGGACAAGATCGCGTTACTCCGCCCCAACCCCCCGGCCATATTTGAGACAGTTAGTGAAACCGAGGCTCCGGGCCTGTCTTCGGATTGTGTTCTGGATGGCTTCGGCCCCCTCAGCCTGGAGGAAGTTGACAGGATTCTCTTATCTGCACGCCCAGCAACCTGTAATCTGGACCCTTGTCCTTCCTGGCTTATTAAATCTTGCCGGAGGGAGCTTAGATATCCTATACGGGATATCATAAATAGATCCCTGATGGAAGGGCATTTTCCAACGCCGCTCAAAGAGGCAGTGGTCCGCCCCCTCTTAAAAAAACCAACTTTAGACCCGGCCCAATTGGCGCACTATCGGCCGGTCTCAAACTTGCCCTTTTTGGGCAAGCTTATCAAGAGGGCAGTGGCGATGCAGTTACAGACTTTCCTGGAGGATGCTTCCGTCCTTGACCCACTCCAGTCCGGCTTTCGCACGGGTCACGGGATGGAGACGGTGTTGGTCGCCCTGGTGGATGACCTCCAATGGCATCTGGATCGGGGCGGCTCGGCGGTGCTGATGTTGTTGGACCTGTTGGCGGCGTTCGACACGGTCGACCATCGGTTACTGACCTGCCGCCTCGCCGACGCGGGGATTCAGGGGTTGGCTTTACAGTGGCTTTCCTCTTTCCTCGAAGGTCGGGGACAAAGGGTCGCGATTGGGGGTGAGCTATCCCAGAGGTGAACGCTTGATTGCGGAGTGCCTCAGGGGGCGGTTCTCTCCCCGATGTTATTCAACATTTATATGTGTCCCCTTGCACAGATTGCTCGAAGGTACGGGCTGGGTTGTCACCAGTATGCTGATGACACCCAGCTCTATCTACTTATGGACGGCCGACCAGTCTCCGCCCCAAAAAATCTAGACCGGGCATTACAGGAAGTGGCTGGGTGGCTCAGATTGAGTGGGCTGAGGCTAAATCCAGCGAAGACAGAGGTCCTTTGCTTGGGTCGTCGGGGCCCAGGGAGGGAAATCCCCCTACCAGCTTTTGAGGGTGCGCCGCTGATAGTGGCAGACAAGGTCAAAAGCCTGGGGGTACTATTGGAGCCCTCCTTATTGATGGAGGCTCAGATAGCAGCCACTGCCAAGTCTGCATTTTTTCACCTTAGGCGGGCAAGGCAGTTGGCCCCCTTCCTGGAACGTGACGATCTAGCAACAGTGATCCATGCCACAGTTACCTCGAGGTTGGACTACTGCAATGCTCTCTACATGGGGCTGCCTTTGTGCCGAACCCGAAAGCTGCAGCTAGTGCAGAATGCCGTGGCCCGGCTGTTGTTAGGGCTCCCAAGAAGGGAGCACATCCGGCCGGGGCTCCAGGACCTGCACTGGCTGCCGATAGCTTACCGAGTCCGGTACAAGATGCTGGTTATTACCTTTAAAGCCCTATATGGCCTAGGACCTGCCTACGTGAAGGACCATCTCTCCCCGCATGTTCCCCAGAGAGTACTGAGATCGGGAACTCAAAATCTCCTAGAAATCCCTGGGCCAAAGGAAGCCCGCTTAAAATCGACAAGGGACCGGGCCTTTTCTATTATGGCCCCCTCCTGGTGGAACCAGCTGCCGGAAGAGGTGAGGGCCCTGCGGGACCTCGCCCAGTTCCGCAGGGCCTGTAAGACAACCCTCTTCCGGCTGGCCTATGACTAGCTGGTACAAGAAACTGAGCGTAGTTATACTGGATGTCTGCTGCCCCCAATGTTTTAAATGTTTTAAATGGTTCAATGTTTTAAATGGTTTAATGTTTAAATTTAATGCTCTATGTTTAACGCCTATTTATGTCAGATTCCTGTGTTGTAAGCCGCCCTGAGCCACTTGTTGGGAAGGGCGGGATAGAAGTCATAAAATAAATAAATAAATGGAGAAAAAAGAGGTTTTTCTCTGTAGTTCCTGTGCTATTGAACAAGCCTTGCAAAGCAAGCAGCAATGCAGAAGGAAGCAAGAGAGAGGGAAGCAGACAAGAGCCAGTTGCTCAATTTGGCCCCCGGGCCACATGTTTGACACTCCTGCTCTAAATCCACTGAAGTTAATGGGCATAGAAGGGTGTAACTCTGTTTAAGACAGCACTGTAAATCTAATAGATGGAGTTTGGCACACATTTGTCCACATAGTGCAAAGCATGCTGTTCAGACTATAAGAATGTTTAGGAAAGTTGTTGCTGCAGATGTGGAGATGAATATAAATTGTTTGTATTAAAATCAATCATAATTAAAAACACTTATTTGGACTGGAGCAGTCTGTATTTTTACATGCCATATAGAGGATGGAGCAGAGCTGTTTTCTGTTGCCTCAGAAGGTCAGACCAGAACCAACGAGTTGAAATCAAATCAAAAGAGTTTTCAGCTAAACATTAGGAAGAACTTCCTGACAGATAAGTTTCTCAGTGGAACCGGTTTCCTCAGGAGGTGGTGGGCTCTCCTTTTTTGGAGGTTTTTAAGCAGAGGCTAGGTGGCCATCTGACAGCAATGCTAATTCTGTGATTTTAGGTAAATCATGAGAGGCAGGGCAAGAAGAGATAAGCCAGTGCTTGGCCCTCATCAACCCCTCTCAATTTAGTATCATCTGCAAATTTAATAAGCATTCCCTCTATTCCTTCACCCAAATAATTTATAAAGATGTTGAACAAAACAGGCCTCAGGAAAGAGTTGCTGGTTCAACCAGGCTATCTGGACCATCCATAGCTGCTAATTCTTCATTAATATCTGGTCTTGTATCAAGGGTTGGACTGAATGATCACTTTTTAAAGTCTGCATCAGGCTCACTAAGGAAAGATCAAGGGTTGCCAGGTCTGTCCTGGCAACCAGCAGGAGATGGGGCATGTGCTTACTGGAAGCAATGAGTTTCATCTGATGTTTCAGTGCCCATGCAACTTCCAACATGAACCAGAAGTGACATAGGAACATCATGGACATTAAGATGACAATCTGTTTTGGGGGCAAAAACTCTATGATAGAATTAGCTTCTACCATATTTTGCCTAAAAACCAGAGCATCAACCTGACGTCCCCAACATGGCTATGCCACTTCCAGGTCATGTTGAAGTCACATAGGCACATTGCTAATATGTCAGGTGTTCCTCCCTTTTTTTTTGCGATGTCCCCCCCCACCACCAGCCAGTTGATTGGTGGTGGAAAGGTGGTGCCTGGGAGTGAGGGAACTCCACCCCCACCAGGGGTCTGGCATCTCTTCAGAACAACCCAAGTTGTTCTCCCATACTGGTTAATGTCCTATATTACTAACAGCCAGTCTGATCCTTCCCATTACTCCAATCCAGGGATAGATATGTCAGGTATACTAAGAATATGAGAATCGATTCTCTTCACAGGATCAACAAAGCAATTTGCTGTCTGGGTCTTGTTCTGTTGTGAATAATAAGCAATAATAATGGAAGCCTGGGCAGTTTAACAAATCTTGTGCAAGCTGGAATTTAGAAACCGTTAAGGCCACATTAGTCGTTAAGATAAGAAATAAAAAATGAGGGGAGATAAGAAATAAAATAAAGCTCAGGACCTGATTGTCAGCATTGTCTCTGGCAGTATCTAATCCATCAAGGGCTCTTCTGGCTCTGGAGCTCTGCCATCAAACAACAGCCACTAATTCAATGAGGTGTGAAAGCGCCTATTTGTGCAAGGAGAAAGGAAACGGTACACTTTGCCCAGAGACAATCAGCCTGCCACCTTTAATCAATTCAGAGACTATGAGTGCCAGAATGGGTGTTGGCAAAGGTTGTGCCGGGACTCTGATGTGTTGCTGATTCAGTGTATTTGCCCATAAGTGCCAGAGCTGTATAGTCCTTGACAAATGGGGATCTGCAGTAATGCTTCCAGTTGCGGGGGGGAGTGTGAGGGAATCTTCCAGTATCCCCACCACAAACCATCCTGCACCATCATGTGCACATGTGTTCATGCATGCATACACATATAGACCCTTCCTGAAGGAGGGAGCAGAGCACGACCTTTTTACAGTCCTTTTAGCTATGGAGCTTGCATGACTCAAAGAAGTGTGAAAGTATAGTCTCCATTCCTTTGCACATCTTTTCCAGAATGAAATGGGAACCAAGTGTCTCTTGTTGGCAGGGGGCTGTCTACCAGGCCATGGGCCACAGCAAATGTTCCACTGTGTTGAGCCTTGACATTAGCCTTGGGTGATGCACACAGATGTCACACACAAGAAAAAGATCTACCCACATACAATATTTTTAGCATAGTGGCTCTTACACTGCTAGTTTGCACTAAAAAGCCAAAAACTCAAAGAAAAAAGAGTTACCCTGCAATCCTGGCCTCCCATCTGTATACTACTGCCCACTTTACATGAAAAGTCAATATCCATTAAAGAATTTTTCTCCCTCCTGCACTATATATTGTTTTCCCTCCTGCACTATTTTCTCTGTCTCTTCCCCAAAAGCCCCCATAGCCTCTCCCCTTCCTTCTCCTCTTCCTTCTCTCCTTCTGATCCAATAGCCAACCTACCTCTATCTGCTCCTGTCTTTAGCTTTTCCTCTCTCTGACAGCCTCTACCTGGGAAAACCATGGTCCAGGTGTGGGTCCAGCCACTGGACCAGGCCCACATGCATGTAAGCAAACCCTCAAGTCTTTGTGGCAGGCATCTCACTTTTCCCTGTATTCCCCTTTCAACGTTATTTCCTTTTCTCTCTTCCTGTGAAGTCCCATATACTCTCTCTTTTGCCAGCCTCATTCTCTCCTTCTCCACCATTTACCAACCTATCTCTTATCTGCTTCTCATCTTCAGCCATAGTTATTATTTATTTACTTCATTTATACTCTGCCTTTCTCCACAGTTAGATCTACCTTGTCTGTTCACAGATCCAGTCTCTGAATTTAAGTATCCTTAATTTGACCAACTTGGCTATTAGAATATAGACAAGTAGGGACCTGCAAGGAACTTGTAGGGATGGGACATCCCACCCCGCTTTGCTTTCTTCCACCTCCCCCATCTCTATCAATGTTCCCATGTCTTTCTCCCTCACCACTTTTCTGTCAGTCTTCTCTCATCCCCCTTTTTTCTCCCCTTCCCCCTTCTCTGACAATCTCTCCTTTTTCTCCCCCACCCCTTCACTCTGACTTCCCTCATCCCGTCTCTCAACCCCTTACCCACTCTCTCCCACCACTTCTTTTCTGTAAGCCTTCCCCCAACTTATCTTCCCACTATGGTGGCAGGGCTCCCATGAGCCACCACTTCAGCAGCAGGGACACCCCCCCCCGACAGCCACCATATTGCTGGCAGGACCCCAGGCAGTCAGCAAGGCCCCCAGCAGCTGTGCCAGCCACCGTTGCCTGAATGATTAGGAGCTGCAACAGTGATGAAGATCCAGGCAGCAGCTCATGTGCAGGCAACAGTATTGTTTGTTAGAGAATTTGCACACACACACACACACCCAAAAATGTTGTTTTTAGAAAAGTTTTTAGATTTTTCTGCAAACCTAGAGAAGGTCCCCCAAGTTTGGAGAAAATTTTCCTTTCTGGCAGTGAAGGCCCAATCTACAGATTTAGTTATCTGTGGAATGGCCAATACATAACTATTAGAATATACAAGTGGGGACCCATGAGAAACTCATGGGAAAATTCCCTCACTGGTTCCTTAGTTCTCTTGTTTTGGAAACCCCCAGCCATCTTTCTCTACCCTTTCAGTGCCACCTTGCTGCTCTGCCTACCAGCCTCTTCTTTCCTTGGCACACTACTCACCACCCTACCCTACCCACCCCCAGCCTTGAGGCTCTGCCTAATTAATCCCCATCCTTGGAAGTTCACTCACCCATCCTCATTGCTCTGTCTACCTACCCCCCATCCTTGGCTCTCTACCCACCATCCGACCCTCACTGGTATGTCAACCTATCTGCCTTCCCTCACTGCTTAGCCCACCTCCCCCTCCTTCAGTGATCTGCCTACCTAATCTCATACATGTTCACTGCTCTTTCCACCTACTCCCATCCTTCACATTTCAACCTCCCCTACCTAACCTACCATCCTTGTCATTCTACTCACCTTGACAGCTGCTCCCTTGCAAACCCAGTTGCTCACACAGCTGCTCATCCTCCCTATTTGCTGCCTTGGCGATGGCAGCAAAAATTTGCATTCTTACTCACCCAGCAGCCCACTCACTTCTTTTCTACTTTGGCAGCAGCTCCCCCACAATTCCAGCTGCTTTGCCAGGGTGGAGGCGGATCCCCCCTTATCTAGCTGCTTCACCTGGGCAGCAACACTCCCCCCTTCTGCCATACTCCAGCTTTACACCTTCAGCAGCAGAAATTGTAAATGCATATTCCTTCCCATTCCAGCATCTCCAGTTTAATCATCACAGGAAAGCTGGAGTGCCAAACATGGCCCAGTGATTGAGGCTGGGAGCAACACTGGGACTGTCAGTGAAGGCCAAGAGGCCAGGAATCATGCTCCATCTGGCAGTAGAGGCCCTGTTGGAGGACCTCCTCATGGCACCTGGGTTTTTGCCACTGTGTGGCACAGAGTGTTGGACTGAATGGGCCACTCACCTGATCCTACATTATTTTATTATTTATTTATTACTTTAAATTTCTATCCCACCCTCTCCACAAGCAGAGTATGTTCTTACTAGGAGTAAGGCCTGTTGTGGATACAATGGGCTCTAGAAGGAGATTCTGGGTGAGTGCCCCCCACCCTTGCTGTCTTCCCACCCACCCAAGTAAGGCATTCACTCCCCTCCCCCACCTCAAGGGGAGCTGATCTCTGCCATCTGAAGAGCAGTTGTAATTCTGAGTGCTCTTCAGCCCTCACTTGAAGATTGGCAACTGTGGTTCCCCAGGAGGAAATGGCTGGTTTTGAGGGTGGCCTTGTACCTGTATGAGGCCCCACCCTTCCTTACACCCAATCCTCTCCAAGAATTTCCCAACCTGGAGTTGGCAACCCTTTCTTCTTCTCAGCCAACCATACTGGGATGAAGCTGAAGGGTGGAGGCAGACAGAGAGTGACAGGAAAAAGGCAAGAAAGACAGTGTTGTATATTGAACTCTGTCTTGCCAGAGCTTGAGTCTTCAGCTTGGCTACTAAGAACTCTAAGCTTTGCCCAATCAGGAAAGAGGAAGGAATTGTTTTGGAGGGAACCGTCCTGACTGGGCCTTAAATGAACATTTGGATTGGCTGTTTTTTGGGCCACTTGTAAAATTGTATATAGTTATTACAACAGCAACAGCAAGCCTTTATTGGCATAAAACAGATTTAGCAGTAAAATAGCAATATAAATAATATAAAATCCTAGATTATAGAGTACTTAGGGAGCTAATATACATAATATAAGTAAAATATATATGAGTCGAGTTTAGCCAAATTAAATAATTAAAACAAATAAAATGTGGTCATTCCAGAACCATTCTGTCGTATTTCCATGGCCTGTTGAAGAAATCTAGCCACCATTAAAGTTACCTCAGAGCAAGTGTCATTTAAAAGTTTGTGGACTTTGCCTGAATCAGCACAGCCCAACATATCTGCTAAGATATCTTTCAGGTATATACAAGAAATATCATAAAGAGGACAGTTCAATAATACATGGGAAATAGTTTCAATACACTTGGGATTACAAAGACAGTGTCTATTAGAGTACTCGGTCCTGTTAAATCTACCAAATAGGATAGCAGATGGTAATGCATTACATCTCATTAACGAGAACACACACCGTTGCTGTGGAGCTTGTAAAGAGAAGAAATATAACGCTAATTTCCCTACTGAGAGAGGAAGTTCGAAATTCAGCGGGGAGCAAGACTTGTTGGCCAGGCTATATAACGTTTGCATTTCAATATCTTGAATTCTGAGCTTAAGTTTCAAAAATGCATCTTTTAAAGATAGCATAAGAAGTTAATCTAAATCAATGCCCATAGATTTAATTTTCCTCTCAATAAATACTAGCCAATTTGACAAATTAGATTCTGAGAGCAGTTGATATAAAAGGCTCTCTGAGTCAGAGTGGAAATGTAGCCATAGCCAGTATTTAAGTGACATTAGCCATGCTTGTGTTTCCACAAGATTCGTCCCTGTTTCTAAAAACAAAACTGCATATGGTACGCACTTTGGGAATCCCAGGGTTTTCCGTAGGAATTTTGATTGGACACTTTCAATGTTATTATCCAAGGCTGTGATCCACACTGGGACCCCATATAAAAGCTGCGGTATCACTTTAGCCTTAAAGATTTTTAGCGCAGCTGGGATAAACGGATTGCCTCTGCTGTAAAAGAAGCACTGGATAGCTGCAAAGCTAACATTGACTGACTTAATTATACAGTTACGATGATTAGTCCAAAGTGTGTTATATTGAAAATGAATTCCTAGGTATTTGTAGTATTTTACTTGTTCTTTCTCTTTGCCACCTATTGACCATTTAGTTGGTTTCCAAGATTTGGAAAAAACAACAATTTTAGATTTGTCATAGTTCAATAGGAGCTTATTGTTGTTAAGGAAGGTGATACAGCGAACAAGCAAACGCTTTAATCCAATTCTGGAACAAGATAGTAAGACTGTATCGTCTGCATATAACAGTAAGGGAACATGTCTGGCACCAAGTTTTGGACTATGATGATCAGTATCTGACAAAAAGGGAGAAAGATCATTAAGAAAGAGGTTAAACAAAAAAGGGGGCCAACACACAACCTTGTTTAACCCCCTTTCTTAATGGGATTTTTGACGTAAGATTGCCTGATAAAGAGCATTTGACTTGACAAAAGTTGAAAGTATATAATTTTTAAATGAGCATAAGGAGTCTTTTATCAATACTTGTTTATTTTGGAGGCCTTCAGAGGTTGCCTGTATTGGCAGGCTGTCTGTGTGGGCCATTGATAGGGCAGCAGAGGTCTGTGGCTAGTGGTGGTAGGGCTGCCAAGCCCCCAGGGCCGGGCGGGGCTTCTCCTGCCCTGGAGGTTCCCAACCTGCCAGCCCACATTGTGTACCATAGAGTTTTTCCCTCCCAAATTGCTAGAGCGTCTGGGAAAACCATAGAGTTTCCCCAGAAACGCCAAGAGCAACTTGCACATGACATTGCTGGTGTGATGACATCACTTGTGGGTGACATCATCACACCATGTGCGCTTCGTGCATGCAAAACAAGTCCCCTGCCAGAGGTGTCTTGGCTACCCTAGGTGGTGGCCACAACACCTTTTGTGAAGCTGCAGTACAGCAACAGTCCTTTCTGAGGCAAATTGACAGAGAGGACACAGAGGAGAGTGGGAGATGTTTCTTTCTTTGAGGTAAGACTGCTTTTGGCAGTTTGTTCAACATTCTTGGCCCAGAGTAGGAGGGGACAGGGGAGTCAGCTAGTGGGAGGTGAGAGACTCTTACCGTTTTCGCACACAGCTTACCTCACAGTCACAATCCTGTTCCCTCTGCAGCATCTGTCAGATTTCCCACCATCTGCGCCGGAGTTACAGGAAGTGCTGCGGCTTTTGCGTAGTAAACATAAACTGGGTTTTAGTGGTTTACGTTTGCTACGCAAAAGCTGCGGCACTTCCTGTAACTTCGGTGCAGATGGTGGGAAATCCAATTGTGACTGCGAGGTCAGCTGTGTGTGAAAACGGTCTCTGACTGAGCTGTGATCAGCCAATATCTGGAGCTGTGACTGAGCTGTGACCAGCCAATATCAGCCAATGGTTTCTGGAGTGCATGGAATGCACCCCAAAATGAATGGGAGAGCTCCATTTGGCCACCCCACAAGAGAATTATAATATACAAGGAGTAAGGCCCATTGTGGGGAAAAAATACAATGGGCTCTAGAAAAAGGCTCTGGGCAAGTGCCTGCCACCTTTGCTGTTTTCCCACCCACCCAAGTGAAGGCATTAACTTCCCCCCACCTCAAGGGGAGCTTATCTCTGCTATCTAGAGAGCGTAGTAAATCTGAGTGATCTCCAGTGGTTCCCTAGGAGGAAATGGCATTGTACCCTCCTCAAACCCCACCCCTTAAATATCTATGAATTCCCTAACCTGGAGTTGGCAACCTATCTCTTTTCCTTTATCTCCCGCTCTGACTTCAGCTTTCCATCTCCTTCCCCCTTCCTGCAGCTTCTACATAGGCTGTCTTTCTCCACAGTGAACCAGGGAACCAAAGCAGTTTACATCATTCTCTTCTGCCCCCTTTAATCTGAACAACAACCCTGTGAGGCAGGTTAGGCTGGAAGTCTGTGACTGGTCTGAAATCAGTCAGTCAGCTTCCACAGCAAGGACCTGGGTCCAGCAGACCCCACTCAGAAGCCTTAACTCCTATACCCTCTTCAAAGTCCACCACAGAATCGCCAGGAATTTCCCATCAACATGGAAAGATACCACTGAAAGGCTCTGGGTGAGTTTCTGCCATCCTTGCTGTCTTTCCACACACCCAAGTGAAAGCATTCATCCCCCCCACCACCACCTCAAGGGGAGCTGATCTCTGACATCTGGAGAACAGTTGTAATTCTGAGTGATCTTTAGTCCTCACCTGGAGATTGGCAAAAGTGGTTCCCAAGAGGAAATTCTTGGTTTGGAGTCTATGGCATTCTACATCTCTGAGGTCTCACCCCTTCTCAAACCCTGACCTCTCCAGGCCCGGCAACTTAAATCTCCAGGAATTTCTTAACCTGGTGTTGGCAACCCTATCTCCTTCCCTTTATCTGCCCCTCTGACTTCAGCTTTCCAGCCACTGCCAGTCTGAGAAGACAATACTGACTTTGATGGATCAAAGGTCTGATTCAGTATAAGGCAGCTTCCTATGTTCATCACCTGTGCCCTCCCTGCAGCCTTTATATAGGAAAATTAGTCTTTCTTCACAATGGGGGGTGGGGAACCAAAGCAATTTACATCATTCTCTCCCCCCCATGTGATCTGAATAATGACCCTGTGAGGCAGGATAGGCTGGAAGTCTGTGACAGGTCTGAAATCAGTCAGTCAGCTTCCACCGCAAGGACCTGGGTCTGGCAGACCCCACTCTGAAGCCCTAACTCCTATGCCCTCCTCAAAGTCCATCACAGAATCTCCAGGAATTTTTTTATTGTTATTATTATTATTCCAATTTCAGAAAGTTTTATTATTTTCAAAAATAGTAAGGGTAAGGGATAGGGGAGATAGAAAGCACACTACATTTGGTCCTTATTCTGCACAAAAATACTTTCAAAAATACAAGCTTACTTCTACAATGCTTTCCTTACATAAATTGTTCCATATTATTATATCTATACTGAAGCTCCTCCACATTTTAAAATTTTATAGTTTAAATCCTTTGTTAAAGTTATCAATTGATTTGACAATTCCAGTAAAGGCAATTTTATAATATAAAATGCAGGAAAGAAAGAAGGGAGAAATAAGTTCACATCAGAAAATCTTAAGAGTCTTGAATATCTAACCAGGCATAAAATTTCATCCAGTGTTTTCTTGCTTCTTCTTTAGATCTCCCAGCCAACAGCTGGGATAGAAAGTCCAGCTCTGTTGTTTCCAGAATTTTTCCCATAAAGTCCATTGTCACTGGAATTTGCTGAGATTTCCATCTCTGCCAAAAGAATTCTAGCTGCTGTGTTAAAGTGTGCCCACAAATGTCTCATTTCTTTGGAATAATCCTTAGGAAATATAGTCAAGAAAAATAGTTCTGGTTTGAAATGAATCTGTCTTCGTAATCTTCTGTAATATTTCATGCACCATTTTCCAATAACCCTTCACCGTCTCACATGTCCACCACATATGGTAAAAAGAACCCACCTGCTTAGTACAATTCCAACATTTGTTAGACATATTAGTATAAATCTTACACAATTTCTGTGGGGTCAAGTACCATCTGTAAAACATCTTATACAAATTTTCTTTAAAAGTCGCTGACCTAGTTAATTTGACATTAAACTTCCACAGTCTTCTAATGTAATATTACAACCAAAAAATTTTGCCCATTGGACCATGCAATCCTTTACCACTTCGTCTTGTGTCTTCATTTGAAGAAATTAACTTTTCCTGTGGACCTAAAAGAATTTTATCAAATAGATATTGTTCTATATTGAAACCTATCGCCTTGTCTTTGGCATATCTGGATTCAAGTTGCATTCTCAGCCACCAATTCATTTTGATATCCATATTTTCCAGCTCTCCTCTGGTTTTCAATTGATTATCTTTTCCCAACAAGTCATCATACCTATAATTCTGATTTGATTTTAGGGGATTTGGATGCATAAATGCTTCTACTGGGGAGACTCATCTTGGAATTTTTTTATAAATTCTGGTCTTTAGCCATGACCACGTATGATACAAGGATTTTCTAAACCAATGGTTCTTAAAATAGGAGTGGCCTTCGAGTCTTTGATACCATAAATATGCATGCCACCCCATAGTAAGGTCATGTCCTTCTAACAACAATTGTCTCTTGTCATTCAGTAGTATCCAATCTCTTACCCATAGAAGTGCAGAGGCTTTATAATACAATTGCCAGTCTTGGAGGCCCATACCTGCTCTTAATTTAGAATCTTGCAGTGTCTTTAATTTAATTCTAGTTTTTTACCTTGCCAAACATATTTGGCGACCATCTTGTTCAGTTCTTGAAAAAATCCACTATTTAAAAATATTGGAATAGTTTGAAACAAAAAAAGTAACCTTGGAAGGATATTCATCTTTATCAAGGCTATTCTTCCCATTAAAGATAGATTCAAATCGTGCCATTTTTCTAAATCCTTTTTAATTTCTTTAAGTAGTTTGTTATAATTATCTGTTTTTAAGTTGCTACATTTATTTGAAATAACAACACCTAAATATTTTATTCGTTTTTCATGTAAAAACCCTGATTTTTGCTGAAAGGATTGAGCTCGTTCCATCGTGATATTCTTTGTCAAAAATTTTGTTTTATGATAATTATTCTTTAGTCCTGCTCAGTAACCAAATTGTTTAATCGTATTTATAAGACAGTCTGTTGAGTCAATCGGTTGTTCTAGTATAAAAACTAGATCATCTGCAAAGGCTCTGAGTTTGTATCGTTCATCTTTTATCACAGCTCCCTTTATATTTGAATCTTGTCTTATTTGATTATTCAGTACTTCTAATGATAAGATAAAAAGTAAGGGTGACAATGGACAGCCTTGACTTGTACCTTTTTGAATGTTGATTAGATCTGTTAGTTTGCTGTTCACTGTCACCCTTGCAGTTTGTGAAGAATAAATTGCTTCTACTGCTCTCAAAAAGTTTTCACCACATTCCATGCCTTTCATTGTTGTAGCATGAAGTGCCAACGAACATTGTCGAAGGCCTTCTCAGCATCTAAACAAATTAAAAGTTTTTTGTTGTTCTTCTGTAAATTTATTGAGATTATTTTGATTGACATATTCTTCTAAATTTATTTTATGAACTTGCTTGTTTTCATATAATTTTTTATAAAACTGTTCCACAATTTGACGTATTTCTTGCTTTTGATTTTTCTCTTTGTTGTTCTCATCTTCCAATGTCGAAATTTTTCTTTTGGCCTTTTCTTTTCTCATCCTATAAGCCAACCACCTTCCAGGCTTATTAGCATGTTCAAAAAAATTGTGTCTAGCATACCTGAACTTAATCTCCATCTCCTCCATAAGAATCAAATTCAGTAGGAGAGGCCAACCAATCTAGTGAATAGATACCTGCCGCCTCACCCAAAAGCCTGGTGGAACAGCTCTGTTTTACAGACCCTACGAAAGGCTAGCAACCTGGAATTTCTCACCAACCTGGAACTGGCAGCCGTAGTCAGCACTGGGCCCAGTGAGTTCTGCCTCAGAGGTCTGTAGTGAGACCTTTCAGACCAACAGTCTGTCTCTGACAAACTGGTTAATAGTGAGGAGTCGTCAGCCATTACATCAGCTTACAGCATTCCCCTCTCCTCTCCTCCCTTTGATCTGAATGGCAACAACCCTGTGAGGCAGTTTAGGCTGGTTTAAAATCACCCAGTCAGCTTCCACAGCCCTCACCTGGAGATTGGCAACAGTGGTTCTCCAGGAGGAAAGGCCTCTCCCTCAGAGTCCATTCTGTCATATGAGCCCACTGTAGCCTAATTGGAATAGAAAGAGTGAAGAGTATTGGCAGGTGAAAATGGCCCCTCCCTGCTGTGAATGAACATTCCTTTTGCCTCAGTTGAAGAGAAGGAACCCTACTGTTTTCTCATGAACACAGGCCTATAGCTGGGGGAGGGGAGGCTGGGGGGCCAGTCACCACAAATACTTCCCCTGTTTTACACCCTCACACCTCCTTGCCCGCTCTCAGATGAATTGTCCTGGACGTCCTACAACAGGTCCTGATGAGAAGCAGTACTGCTCAGTAAGCTCCCTGTCAGCAGAGAACTGTCCCCCTCGAAGGTCAGTGGCCTTCTGCTGAGGTTCTTGCATGATGGGGTTGGTGGTGGGCAGGGGAGAGCAGAATCAGCCAATGGCACGGCAGAGACAGTGTGAGCCAATCCTGTGCAAGCCACATCTAATGAATTAAAATCCTCAGAATTGCCACCACAGTTGGGTTTTTATTTATATAACTGATTATAAGAAGAGCTGTGTCTGGCAGCAGCTATGAGCAGCTGCACCAGCCATGTCAACCAAGGCTCCTTGCCCCCATTACCATTGCCATTGTTGTTGCCACTTCCTGGTCTGTCCCACTGGATCCTCTGACAGAGGAGGAGCTAGGTGCATTGTTTGCACATGCACAGACAATGCTTTTGTTTTGGAGGGAGTGGAAAATGACCTCATGTATTTGTACTACATTTTCCAAATTTTCTACACACCTGGGGATTGTGAGTCCCCCAGCATGGAGAAAAATCTCCTTTCTATGAGTTTAGGCCCAATCTATGTGTATAGATATCTGTAGATTGGCCCATCCTTGAATACTAAAATTGATGATGGGGAAGTTGTGGGTGATGATTTGATGACAGTAAGTACAGGTTTGTGTAACTGGCCTTTTTCTGTTTTTAAGAGAAGAATTGTTTTTCCAGATGCTTTCCTACCTTCTGTTCAGTCAACCTGTGGCTAGAAGTTATTAACCAATAAGGAAGTTTCTTGCTGTCTTTGGCTCCAGGTTATTTCCAATTAAAAGATGATTTTTTTTTTAATTGTGGCCCTACGGAATGAACTACCCTCTGAGACCAAACCTTCTGGCCATCCAAGATATGTGGCTTGCCATGCACTTTGAAAGTCCAGCATCCATTTCTAAGGGAGCCAAGAAAAATGTCCAGAACATTGAATGAAGAGGAGAAAACTTGGGAGTCTGTGAAAAAATATCAATCCAAAAGGGATCCCTGGGTTGCCACAGGACATAATGGGATCTCCTCACTTCAGAATGACAAAGCTCTGTGGTATTAACAGACCACTACAAGAGTTTTGTTCAGTTTCTCAGTATATGGAAACTAGACATGTGTAAAGGAGGAGGACTGCAGCAGCAGGTCCTTCCCCTAAACTTCCTGAATTTTCTAGTTTATACCCTATGTATACACACACGTGTGTGTAGTTGTGCTTACATAAACAGAGACTATGTGTTTTGCAGTGTTCCAGACTGCCCATACAGCACCTACATGCATACATTTTTCACATGCTTGCACAATCCACTGAGTGTTCATGGGTTAAGGAATGTGGTCTGCCATCATGATCTGGCCCTTGACTTTTAGATGCCTGAATGGGGATGTTCTTTGAGTTGTGAAATGGCACTTTGCCATTCTCATTTAGACCATGCACGCATCTTCACACATGCACATAACACACAATGTGGAAGCTGTTTGATGTTGCAATTTCAGTCAGTATTTTTCCAACCTGCTGCCTCTGCTCCTTAAGGATGTGTATTTTCCAAAATAGAAAACAAGGAACAGGCTTTGAAATGATGGCTTTCTGTTTTAGTGCAGGAAGTGCTTTCCTTCAGTCCTAGTCTTCATCTCACTGCTTTATGTGTTGTTTCTCTACCCCCACCCCAGAAATCCTTACCTTTTCTGAAGTTGTTCAGTTAGGTCTGAGATTTGAATATCTCTGATTGTTAAAGAGAAGCTGGGTCTAGGGATTGGCATTCACCAGGCATGCGGGTATTGATTGCTGCCAACATTTAGTCCCATAGTGCCAGATGGAACATTAAGCAAAAGTGCTCCACAATCAATCATCATTTCAAGAGATGGATGTAAGCAATGAAATCTTATTTCTCCTTCACCTGAAGTCCTTGTTTTCAACCAGATATTCCCTTTTTCTTACTATCCCTTTTCTTTTGCTTTTCATGTTTTTGTTAACCTCCTGAATTTTGTTAACCTCCTGAATCCCTCCCATCCTACTCCTGCAGGCTCTTTTAGGGTGTCACATAACATTCAGTATAAGGTTATATAAGGTTAGTTATTATTATGACTTGGAAACAGGACATCCAAACACTCCCAATTTCCACCTAGCTGGAAGATTCAGCTTGAAAATATCCCATTATATGTTAAGCCTCAGCTCTCTCTCAGTCCTCATTTCTAAGGTAGCCAAGAAAAAAAGTAGAACACACTATAATGTAGTATTTCCCATGAACAGTGAAAGATCACAGACACCTAGAATACAATATACATCTTCATCTGAACTTTGAATTCTTGTTCAAGAAGAGAATGAATATAAAATGTATCATAAAACAATGACTTGAATCCTTTGAACTGTTTGCCCCTTGCACTTCTCTCCAGCCACTGAGGAGGCTTTCCTCTACTGTGTGGCACTTGCTTCTTCTGCCGCTAGAGGATCTGTGCACAAGGCCAATGTTTTTCAAGGAACCTGTGTGCACATTAAAGTGCAAGTGTCAGAGGAAGTGAGTGCCATGGTGGAGAAAAGCCTCTGTAGCAGCCCAAGAGAAGCATGAGGGAAATGATGTCACAGGGACATGGGAGGGACAGTGGCTCAGTGGTAGAGCATCTTCTTGGGAAACAGAAGGTCCCAGGTTCAATCCCCGGCATCTCCAAAAAAGGGCCCAGGCAAATAGGTGTGAAAAACCTCAGCTTGAGACCCTGGCGAGCCGCTGCCAGTCTGAGAAGACAATACTGACTTTGATGGACCAAGGGTCTGATTCAGTATAAGGCAGCTTCATATGTATATATATGTGTGTACAGGATACAAGCCAATGTGTTGAAGACTGAGATATCAGAATGAAAATTGGTATGCATGTTCAGAACAAAATTCTCTGTTTGAAATTCAAACACCAAGTTAAAATGTCAAAACAGAGAGCTGTAAAATATATTGTAATGACATATATTTGAAGCAAGATCTCTGTAATGTTGTGCTTTACAAATCATGTTGTATTTTAAAACAGGGGTTCTTAATGTCCAATTACTCTTTGTTTCTGCTCTCCTATCCTGCTGGTAGATACATGGCTGCAGTTCTAAGCAGGAATCAATGGGTTCAGCTTTATTAATTTTTCTCCTGATAAATAGAGTTCTCCTTTGAAATGTATTGGGCCTAGAACCTAGTAAGAAAGCCTGTTTGATTCCTTGTTATAATTCTATTTTCACATGGAATTGGAATTAAAGCAGTCTGTATTTTATTTTTTTAAAAAATAAACTAGAACTTGAATATAAATAAATACTGATCATAATTCTGAATGTTTCTGTGTTCTGATTGGCATCAATCACCTTCTGTTCTTTCTCTGCACTGACACTGATTTTTGACTTTTGTGAATAGTTAGTGCTAATTGTATTGAAAATTACACTATATCAGAATGCTAACCAGAACTTGTAAAAAGCATAATTTCTAGGTGAAGTGCTACTAATATAAGGCATCATTCTTATACATCTGAAATCCAGTAAACTCACTTCCTAAATACCATTTTACTGGATTATTTTATTTCATCTAAAGTGTGTTATATCAGTGGTTTCACTTGATACGATATATGCTTAGAAAACTGACAATTATCGTCATTTCACTTTTCTGTCCATTATGATGGTTTGTGGGGGGAAAGCATGTATTTCCTATTTATAAAAACCCTTCAGTAGATGAAGAAGCATCTGTCAAGAACCACTCACCTCAAGAATTTGGGCACTCCCTTTACATATTCTGAGACCCTACTTCTAACCTGTGTGTCAGCTAGAGGTCACTGACACTAGCCCTCGATGGTCCATTTTTCTCCCCCAATGTAGGGGTGTTACACCTCAACTAACTTTTTATTGGGGAATATTAACATTTCTTAGCTCAAAATGGTGAGTCTACAAGAGGTGAGGTGAGTAGGGATCTCTGTCTATGTTTACGGAGATAGACCACTGAAAATCCTTTGTTTAATAATGGATTTTATTATAGGTATAAGTTTTCAAATAGTTACATCTCAATCAAACAATTTCAAGCATACAAGAGGAATACAGTGGTTAGCTGAATAAGTATGGATGGGGGGGGAAAGTTATACAATACCTAGATCTTGCAGGGTAGGCTCAGTCAGAGGAAACACAAGGCCTCTGGAGGGAGATTTCTCTTGAGAAGAAGGGGGTGAGGGTAGGAAGGGATGGAGGGAGGGAGGAGAGGAGGGAGGAATTCCCTTTTCTTTCCGACTCTAATCTTGACAGGTGGGATTGCCTGTTTTCTAGGGTAAACTATGTCACATCAAGCGATTCAGTTACCCAATGAGGAAGCAGAGTGTCACACCAATGGAAAATCAGAGTGTCATATGTGGAATATCGAATCAGAGATCACTGTGTCATAAATCCATACCCCAATAGAGGAATTTTAATTACACTGGTCAAGTGACGTTTTATGGCCCTGTTTTTTCCAAACTGATTCCTTTGAAGCTCCCGAAAAGTGATAGATCTCTCCCTTAGTGTCAAACATGGATAGGCATCCATGAAGTGTTCAGGAGATTGGTTGACTTTGATAGACTTAGCAATAATTAAAGAAAAATAGAAACTTTGTTCCCTGGCAGAAATGCGAGACCAGTTTACAGGTATACCACACATTCACAACAAGATGGCCACTTAACCTTTAGCCTTTGTGTTTCTGCTGTCTTGCCCTGAAGAATAACAGAACATATATATACAAGCCATTTATTTGTGTTGTGTTTTTTATGTTTTGATAACAGGACTTAAAAGGTTGCCAAAAGAAGTGAATGAACTTTTACAGCTCTGCCCACCATTTGTCCCTCTCTGGGCCTGGAATTCTTCATTTCCAGGAGCAGAAAGATGGATGCTTCTTAAGCTTTCCTCATTGGCCACCATGTCTGTCCAGCCTTGACATCATTCCAGCCTGCCTGGGGCCTAGAAGGAACTGGATTTTTCTCCCTTATGTGCAAGAAAGACCATTCGAATTCAAATGGGCATTGCTGTGTCATATTAATATTCTAGGGTTACATTGCAATATCACATTCCAGGGGTGCATGGCTTGGGAATCAGTACAGGGGTGTCTTTCTGGATATCAGGGGAAAGTGGCTCCAGAATGTATAACATAGACCTATGACTCCCATTGTCTCAGAGCGCTGGACTTTTTTTTCCTCCCTAGCATCCATTGTCATCAAAATCCTCACACTGCAGAGTGAGGTTATTGGTGAGGGCAGTTTAATACTCATGTTTGAACAGCTGAACAAAAAAAATGCTTTCCCCCCTTTTTTTATTAAAGCAGAGATTTAGACACCAATCCAATTGGCAACTCATAAGGAAAAATAAAAGGATAAAAAATTATTCTAAGCTCTCTATCACTGCACTGATGTTAACTCGCAGAGTTGGCCCTAATAAGGGGCTAAAAATCCTCATATTTGTATCTCTTTTGTTTTAGGTCCCTCGGGGGCAGAGTAGCCAACTCTACATTGGGAAATATCTGGAGATTTGGGGGTTGCCCTGGGAAGGGTAGAGCTTGTGGAAGGGATGGACTTCAAAAGCTAGATGTGGCCAGGGCTCCAGAAGTAGTAGTAGTAACAATTATTATTATTATTATTATTATTATTATTATTATTATTATTATTATTATTATTATTATTATTATTATTATTATTATTGAATTGCCCTATCACAGCTTTTTTTTCTATCACAGTTTATGCCAAGCTCATAACAGTTTGCAACATACATTAAAACAATATACTAGAATAATACAAATAAGCAACAGATGAAAACAGGCAGCGCATCATAATTTGAATAAACTTGAGCTGGAGGCCAAGGCCCTATATTGTTTGAGTCAATAAATTGTTTGATTTGACAGGCTCCTGTATATCATGGTATGTGTTTACATGTGTGTGCCTCTGCATGACAGAGACCAGGGTCAATAAGAGATGCCTCTGGCATATGTACTTCCCATATTTATCACTATGGCCTTTCAGGCCTTATGGATAAATATGGGAAGTATATATGTCAGAGGCCTCTCTTATTGACCCTGGTCTCTGTCATACACAGCCACACATATGTAAACACATACCATGATAGGCAGAAGCCTTTCAAATCAAACAATTTATTGACTCAAACAATATGGAGATGTTCATATAAAATACCCACAGCATGCAAAAATGACTCAGCAGCCAAAACAATGCGACAGGGTAAGACACGTTAATCTGTGGGGAGGTGGAAAGGCACAATGAGGGGGAAATGCCACAATAATAGCCAAACAACCTGGGTAAATAAAAAAAGTTTGAAGTCAGTGCATGAAAGCAAGATCAGCTGGCTAGCAGATAGACAAAGTCACTGTAAGGAACCACTGTAGAAAAGGCCCTCTCTCTGGTGGTCATCCACCTTTCTTCTGAAGGCAAGGGCACATAAGACTTCAGCCTATGACTCTGAGTTTTTGGTCAGAAGGTGCTCCTTAAAGTATATTGCACCCAAATCACATAATGCTTCCAAGAAAAGAACCAACATTTTAAATTGTGCAACAGGTAACTGGTGAAGTCATAGAATCATAGAGTTGGAAGGGACCTGCAGGCTCATCAAGTCCAACCCCTTGCACAATGCAGGAAATTCACAAATATGAATTTTCCCCATGCACATGCAGTGACTCCTGCTCCAAGCCCTGAAGATGGCAAAAAAAACCCCCAACCTTCCCAGGATCCCTTGCCAAACTGGCCTGGAGAAAAACTGCTGCCTGGCCATAAGTGGCAAACAGTATGTAAGAAGTGGCCACAAGAACTAAGCATTGGTGCAACCCTTCCTGCCTTCCCTCTCATGATCTGCCTAAATTCACAGAATCTAGCCTCAGTTTGATAACCTCCAAAGAAGGAGAGCCCATCATGTCTTGAGGAAGCCTGTTCCACTGAGGAACTGCTCTAACTATCAGGAAATTCTTCCAACTGTTACTCAAAAACCCTTCTGGTTTAATTTTGACCTTTTAGTTCTGGTCTGACCTTCCGGGGCAACAGAAATCAACTCTGCACCATCATCTATATGACAGCCCTTCAAGTACTTGAAGATGGTGATCATATCACCTCTCAGTCATCTCCTCTCTAGGCTGAACATACCCAGCTCCTTCAACCTTTCCTCACAGGTCTTGGTCTCCAGACCCCTCATCATATTCGTTGCTCTCCTCTGGACATGTTCCAGCTTTTCTATATCCTTAAATTGTGGTGCCCAAAACTGAACACAATACTCTGGGTGAGGTCTAACCAGAGCAGAGTAAAGCGATACCATCACTTCACTTGAACTGGACACTATACTTTTGTTGATACAGCTCAAAATTGCATTTACCTTTTTAGCTACCACATCACACTGCTGACTCATGTTCAGTGTTATGGTCCACTAAGACCCCTAGATCCTTTTTGCATATACTACCACCAAGAAGTCTCCTCTATCATTATGCATGGGATTTTATATTTATCCCTGTTAAAATTCATTTTATTGGTTTTAGCCCAGTTTTCCAGCCTGTAAAGATCATCCTGTATCTTGGCTCTGTCTTCTACTATATTTGCAACCCCTACCAATTTAGTATCATCTGCAAATTTAATTAGCATTCCCTCTATTCCATCATTCAAATCACTTATAAAGATATTAAAGAAAACAAGTCCTAGGACAGATCTCTAAGACACTCTATTTCTCACTCCTCTTAGGGTGTAATCCATCAACCAGTTACAGATCCATCTGACAGTAATAGAATCCAAACCACATTTTACTAGCATCAACAATAATAGTATGTAGAACCTTATCAAAAGCCTTACTAAAATCAAGATAAACTATGTCTACAGCATTCCCCTGATCCAGCAAGATAGTAACTTTAAAAAACAGAGAGAGAGAGAGAGAGAGAGATCAGGTTAGTCTGACAGGACTTGTTCTTGAGAAACCCATGCTGGCTCTTAGTATTCACAGTCATCATTTCTAAATGTTCCAGGAGTGATTGTTTGATTTATTTGTTCTGAAACTTTCCCAGGAATAGATGTCAAGCTAATAGGTCAGTAGTTACCTGGAACCTCCTTTTTCTCCTTCTTGAAGATGGGGACATTTACCTGTCTCCAATCCTCTGGCACCCCACCTGTTCTCCAAGAATTTTCAAAAATAATGGACAGAGGCTCAGAAATTATGTCCCCAAGTTCATTTATTAACCTTGGATGCAATTCATCTGTCCCCAAGGACTGAATTTCTTTTAAAGAAACTAGGCATTTATGTACTATCCCTGTGCCAATCCTAGGCTTCAAGTCTCTTTCCTCATAGAATCATAGAAACATAGAGTTAGAAGGGACTTCCAGGGTCATTTAGTCCAACCCTCTGCACAATGCAGGAAACTCACGAATACTTCCCCCTAAATTCACAGGATCTTCATTGCTGTCAGATGACCATCTAGCCTCTGTTTAAAAACCTCCAAGGAAGGAGAGCTCACCACCGCCCGAGGAAGCCTGTTCCACTGAGGAATTGCTCTAATGGTAAGGAAGTTCTTCCTGTTGTTGAGTCAAAAACTTTTTTGATCTAATTTCAACCCACTGGTTCTGGTCCTACCTTCTGGGGCCAAAGAAAACAGTTCCACACCATCCTCTATATGACAGCCCTTCAAGTACTTGAAGATGGTGATCGTATCACCTCTCAGCCACCTCCTCTCCAGGCTAAACATGCCCAGCTCCTTCAACTTTTCTTCATAGGACTTGGTCTCCAGACCCCTCACCATCTTTGTCACCCTCCTCTGAACCCATTCCAGCTTGTCTATATCCTTCTTAAAATGTGGTGCCCAAAACTGAACACAATACTCCAGGTTTCCTCATTATGTGTTCTGTTGTTGCCATGTTGAACACCGTTTCCCTCACAAGAAAAGTCTGAGGAAAAGTAGGAACTGAGCGGTCCTTTGAATACAAAATATATTGCCATCAACCAGTACCTGGGTCAGTGGTTTTGCTTCTACGTTCTGAACAAATTGAGCTTCCATAAAGTTTTCAAAGGCAGTCCTATATGTAGTGCTTGCAATGGGGCACTCTAGATTTCATATGGCTGGCTCTACATAATGCAAGGTGAGCCAATGGTATCTGGTGGTGGATTCAAGGGAATCACTAAGGAATGTGGAGGAAGGAGCATTATTGGCTCCAGCTCCTAAGTGGTACAGTCTGTTTTTTATTTTCTTTATTTAACAGTCCACTGACCCAGCTGTCTTGAACAGAACCAGACTTACAAATACCATGTTCTATTTCCATCCCCTCAGTGAAGCTACTGCCAGAAATTTAGCCACAGTCAAAGTAATACCAGGATTTAGTGATACCAGCAAACACTGAAACAACATTAATCACTTTGGCTGGTGATCTCTGTTTACATCTGGATAAAGGCATGCAGGCACTGTTAATTATTCTGGATATATCAGTAGCCTTTGATACAGTTAACCTTTTGGTCCTGATTGATAGCCTTGCCTGTCTGGGGGTAAAGGGCACTGCCCTTAGTTTTATTTATTTATTTATTTATTTATTTCCATTGATTTATACCCTGCCCTTCCCACAAATGACTCAGGGTGACTAGGAGAGCCAGTTTGGTGTAGTGGTTAAGTGTGCGGACTCTTATCTGGGAGAACCGGGTTTGATTCCCCACTCCTCCACTTGCACCTGCTGGCATGGCCTTGGGTCAGCCATAGCTCTGGCAGAGGTTGTCCTTGAAAGGGCAGCTGCTGTGAGAGCCCTCTCCTGCCCCACCCACCTCACAGGGTGTTTGTTGTGGGGGAGGAAGGTAAAGGAGATTGTGAGCCGCTCTGAGACTCTTCGGAGTGGAGGGCGGGATATAAATCCAATATCTTCTTCATCTTCTTCTTCTAGTTAATTCTCCTTTTTCCTCCAGGAGGGTTGCTATCAGGGAGGAGAGGTCTTCCAGACAACACCTGAATTGTGGGGTCCCACAGGGTTTGATCCTCTCTCCAATATTATTTAACATATACATGCACCCTTTTGCCAAGATTGACCAGAGGATTGGAGTTGGGTGCCATCAATATGCTGATGACACTCAGTCTTCCTAAGCAGCTGGCAGCAGGGCTCTTAGCACTATCCCAGTTCCTGGATATGGTAATCCAGTGGTTAAAGGGGAGCTAGCTGAAGTTAAATCCATCCAAGATGGCGGTCATGTGGCCAAGAAAGACTGAGATGTAGCGGCAGGGTCATTCCTGAGACTCAGTGGTGTCCAGCTGACAGCTATAGACTCTATAAACAGCCTTCGGTGTGGTTGGATTCTGTGCATAAACGAGTGTCCATTGTAGCATGGTCGATGTTTTTTCACCTATGCCAGGTCTGCCAACTGACTCCTTATTTGTCTGGGTCAGACCTTACCACATTGATCCATGCAACAGTCACCTCCAGACTGGACTACTGCAATTCTCTCCATGTAGGGTTACCCCTGAAAATGCTCCAGAGACTGCAGGTGGTCCAGAATACAGCTCCCAGGTAGCTGACTGGAACACCATGGTCAGTTCCTATTGCTCCAATTCTGCGGCAGCTGCACTAGCTACCAATTAGTCTATAGATCCAATTCAAAGTGTTGGTGCTAACCTTTAAAGCCCTTAGCAGTCTGGGACCCTCATACCTACAGGACCACCTCTCCTGTTACAACGTCACCCCCCATGATCCCTTTGGTCATCCTCTAATGGCCTCTTAGGTCACTGCTTCAAAGAGCTCCCAATCTAAAATTTGACAAAAGGGCTATAAGACAGGGAGGAGAGGAATGCAGAGATAGGGATAAATAAGGGAAGTACATTTGTCAGAGGAGTGGACAGCAAGCAATTGCAAGCTTATAAGCAATGATAACTGAGAAAGGGTGAGCTAGCTGGAAAATGTTTGACCATTCACAGAGCTCATTCTGATTGGGTGAAGGCAGCTTACTGTGGATTGGAACAGGGAGCTGTTAAAAAAATTCAAGTGGGAAGGAGTTAGCCAGTTGGTGAAAAACAGTGAAAAGTTGGAGCTAGGGGACAGAGTTGACAGACAATACCTAAAAGGATATAAGCCCCGTCTCTAGGAGAGGAGATGTGTCGTCTGCAAATGACAGACTTGGGGTGGTGACAGTGATTCAGAACCTCACACATTCAAGGAGTAAAAGAAATCTCCTTGAGTGAAAACCCAAAATACTACTTGAATATTCATTCTCAGCATGTATTAATCAGTTTACAGAGACTATAAGAGGAACTCATTAATCAGTTTACAGAGACTATAAGAGGAACAGGCCCTCAATTACAGTTCCTTATTTGGGGTGTAAGCCTACCAAATATCAAAACAGCATTAAGGTGGAACAGTGGCATTATAAGATAGGGATTTGACAAAAGATTTGAGGATGCATAGAGGTCCCTCAAGTAAGTCAAAGGAAGTTATTGCTCTTAAGGAGAAGAGAATAATAATCTTGCCAGAGGAAGAGGGGGCAGATAGAAAAGCCCCTGGTTGATAAACAAAGGATAAAGTATAATAAGATTTCAAGTCTGTGCCAGTAACTAGTTCAAAAGAAGGAATAAGGAACTCTAGTAGTATCTGTATCAGAATATAAGCAATGAAACATCTATAACAACAGCAAGCCAAAGTACACCAAGAAATAAAAACCTCTCTAAATATCTCTAGTGTTGACAAAAGCAGGTTTTGATATATCTTTAAACTTCTCTCTACCAATCCTAACCAAAGCTTATTTACCACATCAAAAGAGTCACATGCTACCTACAGACTACATGGTTAGCAGATGGAGATCTGAAAATTCATAGGGAGCGCCTGTCTGGTACAGGGGACCATATGGAACATTTGGTGATAGCCACACTTTTTAATGTTAATATTTTACATATGTTATTTGTTTTTATATTGTATTTACCTTATTGGTTTTAATATTGTAAATTGCCACAAGACCCTTTAGGTAAGCAGCAACTTTAAAAATCAAATAAATAAATAAAGCAGGAAAGGTATCAAAACAAGGGAAACATTAGAAACTATCTCTGGCTATACCCACAGATCTCTCAAAAGGAGTAGTCAGCAGACAATCAAATAAAATACAAAGTTGCAGTTATCCAAGATCCACATAATCTATCTGAATAGGGTAATCCCTGGAATCTACCCACCAAAACTGCAGAGGGGAAAGCATTTAGCCAAGCCAAAAGAAAAGCCTTCTGATGTTTTGGGGTAGATGAAAATAAGATGGAATTGTAAGAGGGGGCATAAGTGAGACAGAATTTGCCGTTTTAGTCTCTATTGTTATTCTGTAATTTTAGATTTTTATATATTTTAATCATTTTAACTGTTGATTGTTTTTATGATGTAATCTACCCTTAGCCCGTTCTAAGGGAAAGGCGGGCTAAAAGTAGAAATAAATAAATAATACCAAAAAAATCAGCATGCAGTACAGTACTGGAGAGGGAAAAGAAGTCCTGCAGCAGCAAGGCGGGGCAGTCAGGTGGCACTACTTGCTGAACCAACACTAGATTAGAGTGTGGACAACTGTGACTAAAACTTGTCAATCTAGGAGCAGCTGTGGCTTGCTCATTGACTCCAGTCTATTGGCCTCCAGGCTGCTTATTATTGCCTCCAAACAGCATTTCAGAACAACTGGAGCTTCATCTGACTCATTGCCCCTTAGCAAGATCAGCTTGCAAGGCAGTTTACAGGATACAATGAGCTAGGTCACTAGTTCAAGGAGCTCCCAATCTAAAATTTGACAAAAGGGTCATAATAAAGGGAGGAGAGGAAGACAGACGTAGGGATAAACATGGGAAGAACATGCGTCAATTTACACATTCTTAGACAAGAGAGAGTGGAGGCTGTCAAAACCTTTGAAGAAGGATTTGAAATAAGTGAAATTTTTCTGGGACTCCTGGGGGCAGTTCCAGACATAAGGCTCAGCAAACAAGAAAGGGTGGAAGTGGTGGTGGAGATGGAGGAACTAAGGTGTTCTGATATATTAGAGCAGAGAATGGAGAGGTGCAAAGCTATGGAAGGTTTTGAAGATGAGGGCAAATAATAGTCACCATCAGCCCTCTTGTCATGGAAATTCAAGGGTCAGTGTTATTGTCTACACAGCAAGTGTATCAAAATGGTAGTACCAGAAGGCTTTTCAACAACATCTCAAAACCATGATTGCAGCACGTTTCTGCCACCTAGAGACCATAATGAGCAATGATTGGGTGAGTGCGGGGAGGAGAGAGAATAATGACTTTAAAATCTGTTTGCCATAGCAATTTGGGGTCCAAATAAGCAAGTTGTGTTGTTATACTTCTTGTTTTTCTTCTTTGAGACTTTGAAAATATGCTTCTGCTACAGACTTCGTTTTGGTGATTGACCTGTGCTATCTATACCTCCAAAAGAAGTGACTTGCTACATGACTCCAAATACTTTATTCAGTTTTGAAAAAAACTAAGCCTATATAATTGAGATCCATCATTAATAGATAAAATTAATTGAAAGTCAGGACATCTTGACTGATGAGTACTCAATATTTATTAAATACATTTATGGTTCATTTAGGATGCATTTATACAATATGTTCTAATTACATTCAATGCTTAGTAATATTGCTCATGCTAGGATCAACTAATACAGGTTTAATCAAGTTGACAGTCCTGCAGAATAAAAAAGAAATTAATATAGAAGCTGTGAACAGGAAACATTACATTTTTTTAAGCAGACCTTCACATTAAGGTGTGAAGTTTGCAGTCATCATGGCAAAATAAAATGTGTATCTGAGTTTAAACAAGGAAGCAGTGTAATGTTTTTTTTTAATCTGTAGACCAGTCCCCAATGCAGTGTTCGAGAGCACCATAACTCCCAATGACACCTTTTTTGACTCCCAAAGTCTTTTGACATTCAAATGTCTTTAGAAAGTGGGCCATGCCAGATGTGCTTCCAAGGCAGTTTACAGGTGCAATGCCCTGTAAGACTTTTGCCCAGCAAGGCTTTTGATTGGTCATTGGAGATTAGATTGGCTGTAAAAATATTTAAGACCACTGTTTTGGCAGCATCTGACACGACAGCACAAGGATCTTCAAGGTGTGACTGAAGAAAAACTGGGTTAGTGGTTAGTTCCAACTTCTATGGCAACCATTTTGTGGCTGCACTCATCATGATGTGTCAGAATTCCAAAGGTGCCAACAAACTAAAAAAGGTTGGGGACTTTGCTGTAGACAATATGCTCTAGAATATAGAGCCAAGTTACATGAAACTGGAAGAAGCTTCCATAGAATTTTCAGATCTTTCATCCAGGGACTGACCAAACTCATTTTGTGGGGATGGGCTGTGGCTTAGTGATATTGGAGCAGAGTTTTAGAGATACCATGGTCTGCTGAAAAGACAAATAAGTGGGTTCTAGATCAAATCAAGCCTGAACTCTTCCTAGAAGCTAAATTGACAAAAATGAGGCTAGAAGCTAAAAACACAATGCTGTCAGTTTGCAGGACTTGAGCAAGGCTGTTAATGTTAGGACTTTTTGGAGGTCATTGTTTTATAGGATTGCAATAAGTTGGAAGCATCTTGACAATATTTCACACACACACAACGTCTCAGTAACAGAGCATCTGCTTGGTATGCAGGTCCCATGTTCAATCCCTGGCATCTCTAGTTAAAGAATGGGACAGTAGGTAAGGTGAAATACCTCTATCTGAGACCTTAGAGATCGGCTGCCAGTCAAAGTAGACAATACTGGCTGTGATGTGTCTCAGTGGTCTGACTTAGTATAAGGCAGCTTCATATGTGTTCATGTATTCTTGCTTAGCTTCAGCAAAGTTGCTATAACATGAGCTTTCAAATGATAGCATGGGACACTTGAATCTTCCTTAAGGATGTAGTCATACCCCAAGTGAGTACAACTGGAATGGCCAAGTTATCACAAAAGCTAGTGCAATTATTAATCCACCCTTCCTGCAGGTCATCTGAGAGTCAAAAGGCAGTAAAGTGTGTGGGGCAGGCTTTGCAGCCAGTCTGTTTTGGTGGGCTTCTAGCCATTCATCACCCAGGCAGTGGTTCAAACCTGCCAAATGCTAATGCCAGTCATGAGAATGTACTATCTACATTTTTCCCACAGATGGCCAAAGGAGCTTTTTGCCTAATTACCTGCTTTCTACTCCACATTAAGCACCTAAATGTTGGTTAGCTTTCACAACATTGCACCTCACATAGTGTTCTCTGATACCTAAGCAAGGAACTTGGCATGAATGGCTCATTCTGGAATATGCTTGTTCTGGAATCAATCCTATTAGGAAGATGGCTCAATTAGGGATAATACCATTTTTCCTGGAAAGTTTCCCTTCCTTTAGCAATTGATTATCATACAAAATTTAATAGGTTAAGCTTTCCCTATTGTGATATATCCAAATTAGATGAAGCACTAACTGCAGAATTTCTTCCTGATAGAGGAGCCCTGCCAGAAGGTAGGTGTCAATCCCAGGCCCTCTAAATCTCAGATCAACAATTTTCTCCTCTTTAACACTCAAAAGATAATACTTTACAGGAAATCTTGTTCATATTCAATTCTAATTTGCCCCACCATGAGGGCTCATAAAAACATAAGAGAAGCCATGTTGGATCAGGCCAGTGGCCCATCCAGTCCAACACTCTGTGTCGCACAGTGGCAACCCCCCCCCAGTGGCATCAGGAGGTCCACCAGTGGGGCCAGGACACTAGAAGCCCTCCCACTGTGTCCACCCTCCCAAGCACCAAGAATACAGAGCATCACTGCCCCAGACAGAGAGTTTTAACGATAAACTGTGGCTAATAGCCACTGATTGGCCTCTGCTCCGTATGTTTATCTAATCCACTCTTGAAGCTGTCTATACTTGTAGCCACCACCACCTCCTGTGGTAGTGAATTCCACATGTTAATCACCCTTTGGGTTAAGAAGTACTTCCTTTTATCAGTTCTAACCTGACTGCTCAGCAATTTCATTGAATGTCCACAAGTTCTTATATTGTAAGAAAGGGAGAAAAGTACTTCTTTCTCTACTTTATCCCATGCATAATTTTGTAAACCTCTATCATGTCACGCCGCAGTCAATGTTTCTCCAAGCTAAAGAGCCCCAGCATTTTAACCTTTCTTCATAGGGGAAGTGTTCCAACCCTTTAATCATTCTAGTTGCCCTTTTCTGCACTTTTCTCAATGCTATAATATCTTTTTTGAGGTGTGATGACCAGAATTGTACATGGTATTCCAAATGATGCCGCACCATTGATTTATACAGGGGCATTATGATACTGGCTGATTTGTTTTGAATTCCCTTCCTAATAATTCCCAGCATGGTTTTGGCCTTTTTAATTGCAGTTGCACACTGTCTCGACATTTTCAGTGAGTTATCTACCACAACCCCAAGATCTCTCTCTTGGTCAATCTCTGTATTTATAGTTAGAATTTTCAGACTGAGTAACAATAACAATGCTCCTTAAAGTTAGATTGGTCATTTAATTTAACCAGGAAAGTTCCCAGTAGGCTGTCCTGGTGGGCCAGTAGTGATGGTCAGAAGCAAAGAAAGCTGTTGGAAAGGCCAGAGCTAAGTGCTGACTCCCAGACACAATGGTGGTTCAGCTTGCCTTGTCCCTGGCCCATTTAAACTTCCCAATCCAGCCTTGCCCAAATCTCTTGACCAGGACATTTATGGAGCAAAGAACAGCAGTGTTGATGGCTGCTGTTGCCCCAGTTGTAATACCAGGGCAAGGCAGTCTCCTTGGCCAGTATTATTGAGTAGCAGAGAACAAGATGGAGTCATAAATTAGAAGAGCTCTCTTACATCTTTCCCATTCCCTACCATTTTTGTCTCATGTTTATTGACATTCTCCATCTCATCCTCGCTGAGATGATAAACTTGTCTCTGGGCTGTACCATTTCAGTCTCCACATGGGGGATTCACAAAACTGAATGTTTTCCAAACTTAAAAAAGAACTCCACATAGCAAACAAATTGTCCGGTGGAGAGTTATCGCCTTCCTGATTCCATGATTTTGTTTTCTGTGGGAGGGATTGTTTTCATACGAAGGAGCATTCAGGTAAGTGAGAACACACCTATAGCCTGGAATGGCAGCCCTGCCACAGTTTTACCTGGTGGACTGTTTTCTATGTCACATTTGCCTTCGTGCACCCCCTTGATGACCCAGAACTCCCCCCCCCCAAGTCAAAGCACATGGTGCTGCCTTATGTACTGTGTCAGATCATTGGCCAGTATTGTCCAAGTATTCATGATATATAGGCCCATTGCCTAAACATTGATTTTGTAGATAAATTGAGTAGTGGGTAGTGACTGAGAACTTTTTAGCTAGGAAGATAATTAGCCCCAAACTACAGGGATAGTTACTATACAAGTAATATGAAGTTTTATGTGTGCTTCTAAGACCAACTTCTAAAATTGCCTGCATGGATTTTGCTCAGACTCCCGTATCAGTATTTGTCATTTAGTTGCCACTGGCCTCCTAGAATGATTTCTTGAAAAGGAATGTTTTGCAAAAAATCTAAGTCTGCCCTAAATCCCATGCTCAATACACTGAGAAAAGTTGCATCATCCCTGAATAGGTTAAGGCTCATGGCTTTGCGCAGAGTGTTAAAGCTGCAGTACTGCAGTCCTAAGCTCTGCTCATGACCTGAGTTCAATCCCTGGCGGAAGCTGGGTTTTCAGGTAGCCGGCTCGAGATTGACTCAGCCTTCCATCCTTCCAAGGTCGGTAAAATGAGTACCCAGCTAGCTGGGGGGAAAGTGTAGTTGACTGGGGAAGGCAATGGCAATCCACCCCGTAAAACGTCTGTCGTGAAAATGTTGTGAAAGCAATGTCACCCCAAAGTCGGAAACGACTGCACAGGGGACCTTTCCTTTCATGGCTTGGAGTAATGACAATTGTTGGGTGACATGATAGAAGTTTACAAAATTATGCATTGGATAGAGAAGGTAGAGAAAGAAGTGTTTTATCCCATTCTCACAGTACATGAACTCATGGACACTCAATGAAATTAATGAGTAGTAAGCCTAGAACAGATAGAAAGAAGTACTCCTTCACCCAAAGAGTAATTTACACATGGAATTCACTTCCACAAGAAGTGGTGGCAACTACAAGTATAGACTACTTCAAGAGGGGAAACTATATATATATATATATATATATATATATATATATATATATATATATATATATATATATATATATATATATATGTGTGTGTGTGTGTGTGTGTGTGTGTGTGTGTGTGTGTGTGTGTATAGGTGGAACACTATGTCTGGCGTAGTGATGCTCTGTATTCTTGGTGCTTGGGGGCAACATTGGGAGTGCTTCTGGAGTTCTGACTCCACTGGTGAGCCTCATGAAGGCACCTGGATTTTGGCCACTGTGTGACACAGTGTTGGACTGGATGGGCCGTTGGACTGGTCCAACATGGCTTCTTGGATGTTCTTTATTGTCTTCCTCTTATTCTGCTCAGACTTCCCTGTGCCCCTAATGGCTATAGTCAGAACTGCACTAAAAAGAAAATAGTTGGAAGGGCATTCCACTGGATGCAGTGTGATGCCAGTTTCAGGGGCACTCCAGCTGAACTGGGGACCCTGAATTTTGTCCCCCCAGTCCCCCACTGTTGGCAGCTCTGGAAATCATAATTGTTTTCACATTGGAAATGCTTAGGAAATTCTCATGCTCATGATGGCAAGGTTGTTGGTGCAAGTACCCAGAAGCTGATTCCCTTTAATAGTCAATTGGCAAAGGCATGAATAGAACAGCATGTAATGATACATCTGTATTGTGAAAGCATCCTGACAAAAATACTAGACTGATGTAAGTATTAGAGCAGCCTTAGTATAACAAAATTTAGGAAGTCTGAAGAGGAGCACCAGTTTTAGAATACAATAATGTAAAAGAAATCAATCAATCATACCTGTTCAATGTGTTGGTTCATGAAGCCACATGTCACTATTTTGAGCATGGTGACCAGTCTTGCAAATTCTCCACTATGTACCTGCCCCATCCTGGCTTAGTACAGGCTCACATTTCAGCAATTTTCCCATACAATAAAGAGCTGTATTCTTGAAACATAATGGACAATACACAGGACTGATGTCCCCACCAACAGTAAAAGAAAAAAAAAAACATTAAGGAAAAGTCCTGAAACTAGACAATGAAAAGGTAAAGCACAGGTCTGCAAAGTATTATACTTGTATTACCAGTATAGAGCCAACAATGCTGCATGTATAAAGAATAATTAACTGTTAGTAGACACAAATATAAACAGATCCAAATAATGTGACTCAGAATAGATGCTCATTGCATATTTTCATCAAATTTGTATCAAAAGATTTATGTGAGGACTTTCTGATTGAAGAGCATTCCAACATATCACAAACAAGGGTGGGAAACAACTGCATCTCCATAAAAATCCACCATCTGAGAAAATATAAAGCCAAGGAAATGATTCAGTACATCACCAGTACAGGTTGGTGTCTTCTAACTATTAGGATGGCAACTGCAGTTCTCTCAACTTCTACTACCAGGACCAGAACATGAATGAATATGCTACAACCATATGAATCTTTGATACTATTGCTATTATGTTTTATCACATCACCACCATGTCAAATTCATTATTTGGACTGGCCCTGAATATGAAATTTTAATGATAATATATATTTTTAAAATGCCTCCTTGTGCCAGATCAGAAACCCTATAATAGTGTACAAAGCATCTGGGATGAAATTATGATGTTCCTTGTTTTTTCCACATACATCTCAACCACACAGAGAGCTGAGGTTCAGCTAGTTCTATACATTTATTGTTCTTCACTTCCCCCAAAACCTTGAGTTCATTATCATTACAAAACATGGAATTTCATTAGGAAGGTAGGAGAAGCTACTTAGTGAACTATCTAAACGCTCTCTAAGAATATAGGGATTAGAGAGAACTGCCAGAAATTACACTTTTGGTTGCCCTACTCTCCAGTAACAATGTCTTAATTCTTTGGAAGTTCTGCTGTGTACTGGAAATGAGCATAATATGAGAACTCTCTGATTGGGAGTACAAACCAGTCAGGAAATTTGGGGTGAGAGAACATAACATACAAGAGATTGTCAAATGCAACTTTGCTCTTTCACATGTGACCTGCCTATTGGGAGATTTGTCTATTAATGTAGAAAGCATAAGGAAGGATGGAAATGCCTTCTTCCTTTCTGTTAAAGTTGTGCAGCACAACTTTAACAGAACGGAAGAAGGCATTTCCATCCACCAATCTTGGTATCCAGCTTTGCAAAACACCCTGCAGACTATAAATTGCAGAAATTCACAGAACAACCAGTACATTCCACAGAACAATCAGCACAGTCAACAACCATCTTCCTTTTCTTCACACCCCTTTCAACCCTCCCAGCAATTAACACGGAACAATGGTCAAATTCAACAGCCAGTTTCCTTATCACTACCCCTCCAGGAAGCCCCACCAAACAATGGGCACATCCACAAACCTATTGCCCTTTCACCACACCCCCTCCAGCCTAGAAATAGCAGCTCTCCAGCAGCCCTGGCCTCTCTCAATGCACAGCAGCCAAGAAGGTCAGAGCGCCTGCTCCGGTTGCAACGCCACTGAAGATGTTCTCCGCAGCCGAGAACGAAACGTCTGGAAGAAAAACTTTCTCCAGTAGAACACGGCACTTGAGCCCGAAAGATTCTACAAACTCTAATGATGTTACCAGCCGTGAAAACCTGAAATCTTTGATAAGAATATAATTAATGTATATATACTGTAGCTATATTGTATATATAGCTATAGCTCAGGTCTCAAAACAGCAAGCAGCTCTAGGTGTAAAGGATTGGTTAAACAGTGTATGGTGTGTATTGAACATGGAAGAAGTTTCAACATATAAGTATATATGGGAGAGAAAGAATGGGTGTGGACTAAGCTGGTTAAAAGTTGGTTTTCTTTTATTACTTTCTAGAATAAGCACAAGATTATTATTGGATAAGCACAAGATTATTATTGAATAAGCACAAGATTATTGCAATTGTCATAAATGAAACGGAAAGACCTGAGAGCATGTATGTATGTACATGATAGGAATTCAGATTAGTGTAACTTCTTCTTTGTCTGTTTTCTATGTATGTTTGTATTAATGTGATTTTGTACTTTTGTATGAAATAAAAACTTTTTTAAAATATTAAACTAACTTTGCAATTGTTACCTGAGATAATGATGTTCTACTGCTACCTAGTGGCTAGATCCTATATCACTATTTCATAATGTTCTTTACAAAATGGAAAGCTTCCCTTCAGCTGTTGTACTCAAAAGCTTAGACGGTGCACAAAAGATTTTAATTTCATCTATATAATATCTCCTGCTCTTCCTTTAGGAACCAGCCTGGCTTACCTACCCATTGTCTCTTGTCCGAGTACTGATCAAATCCACACTTTTGTACTTCCAGATCAATTTCTGTGTGGTAGAAGTTTGCAAAACCTGAAATAGATAAGTGAATCCCACTCCACTTACCCTGATGACATCTTCAAAGAAGTTAAGGCTATAAAGATGCAGCTTGTCCTTTGCTTTTGTGATGGAACAGGCCTGCTTTGACTTGTAGACCCTGCTCTGCCCACCCCTTCTTGGCACTGCTAACTCCTGGAGAAGGTTACTTCCTCCTTCCACTAGGGTAACTCATTGCCACCACTTGCCCTTTTAAGGAGATCTCCTGCTAGGAGGGACAGGGCTCCTAGTTCCCCTTCCCAATGTGTGGCCCCACCTGGAGACTTCCTAGCACCAAATTTCTTAGTTGGTTTTCCTACTAGAGCTATTAGCATATGTACAGATGTAATCTAGCAGGCTGTTGAGCTGGCTCCCTGCCACTTCCAGAGAGGAAAAAATCCACACTTTTAAAATTCAGAGGGGGCAGGGTGTCCCCACAGTATTAAATATGCAGCATGAACATTTTCCACCAACTTAATCATGTTTCATAGAACCTGGAAAAGTAAAAAGCATGCATGCCAGGGATTGTATTCCAAACCATAAGACTTGGTCAATAGTATATTTTAAAAATCTTCATCAGTCTATATGCACCAGTGCAATAGCAATTTTTATCACTGGATAAATTTCCTCTACGTTTGGTGATCTGAATTTTCATGAAAGCATCAGACCTTCTTTGTTTTACATGCAGAAGGTACCAGGTTCAATTTCTTGTGTCTCCAAATTAGAATAAGCAAGTAAGCTGATGAGAAAGACCTATACCCAAAACATTGGAGGACCACTTCCAATCAGAATAGACAATACTGATTTTGATAGACCTATGGTCTCAGCATAAGGCAGATGCATACATTCTATCTGGTTTAGACTGATCTCTGCTTAGCTGAATAATTATCAGGTATGTTGTGCCACCATTGGAATTGGAGAAACTATAATGGACAACCTTCCTTCCCATTCTCATAATTCATTGCTGTCGAGGTAATATTCCTTACCAAAGTGTAGCTGCCTTCCTCCCACACACCATAATAATTTTCTGTTCTGGCTAAGCTGTATGCCTGAGTTTTCCAGTATAAGAAACAGATAGGCAACTCTGTCAGCAGGACCTGGGACAGCTCCCAGGGAAAGATGTTGCTTCCACAGGGATCTGTATTCATCTCAGCACCTCAGGGTCAAAATACATGATAGTTATGACATGAGGCAGGTCACAGGTGCCCAGTCTGATTTGTAGATACATGTATGATCAGAGAACACTGAGAGGTGTTCTGGGCCCAACAGCAGCAGGCACTGGGAACTGCTCCAGGCTTGGAGTGGCTCCCAGACACAGCCCCTGCCAGGCTCCAAGGCTCATCCGGGGGGGGGGCAACTTCCCCACGTGAGTTTTGCAGGGCCCCACTTATCAGAGACTAACTGGCAATCCTACCTGATTGGTTGCATCACCTGGTCAGTAACATCAGTGGTTAGTTGAATTACATCATTGAGCCTACATCTGATTGGCTAGCCAGAAAAATGCCAGCATAGACCACAGGGCATAAAGGAAAGACTCTTCATTCTAGTTTTTCCTTTTGCTTGGAATACAACTAACTTTGGGACACACTTGACTATCTAAGTATTGCCTTTCAGTCCTCTGGCACTTGAGCTGCTCAACTTTCTCAGGTTTTGGAATCTGCTCAAAAATCAGCCCTAGCAACCTTATGATTTTTCAGCATGAAAGGAGGTTCTCGTATCCCTCATGAAATGAAAGTTTGTCAGGGCAAGGTTGTGCCCCAACTTATGTATGGATCTTAAGTCTGTTTACATAGGGATTACCAAAAAACAAACAAACCTGAAAGCCATTTAATCTGAATGTTTAGGATCCTTATTTGGAGTACCTTGGTGTGCATAGATTAGAGGCAGCCTTGGTAACCATAGAGTCATAGAGTTTGGTTGCAAACTGTATGGTTTTGACTGAAATCAAATCTTTCCTTCCCTAATTCTGGTAGACAGTTTTAATTCATGGTGGTCAGATGCTCTCTCTCTCTCGGCTTGGCTTCGCGAACGAAGATTTAAGAAGGGTGCAATAGTCCACGTTTGCTGCAGGCTCGCTGATGGCTGACAAGACCAATGTGGGACAGGCAGGTCCGGCCACAGCGGCTGCAGGGAAAAGTCTGATTTAGGGTTGGTCCTGTAGCAGTGCGATTCTTCCTCAATCTCCTTTTGTCCTCAAGACCAGCTATGCGTGCGTTCTCAAAGGAAGAGACAGCCTGGTGGATGGTGTGCCTCCATGCTTTGCGATCTGAGGCTAGGTCAGACCACTGGTGATGGTTGATGTGACAGGTGCTAAGGGATTTCTTCAAGGAGTCCTTGTACCTCTTCTTTGGTGCCCCTCTATTTCGATGGCCGGTGGAGAGTTCGCCATACAGGGCAATCTTGGGAAGGCGGTGGTTTTCCATCCTAGAAATATGCCCTGCCCAGCGCAGCTGCGTCTTCAACAGCAGTGCCTCGATGCTGGTAACCTCCGCCCTCTTGAGGACTTCAGTGTTGGTCACAAAGTCACTCCAGTGGATGTTGAGGATGGTGCGAAGGCAGCGCTGATGAAAGTGTTCAAGGAGTCGCAGGTGATGACGGTATAAAACCCACGATTCGGAGCTGTAGATGAGGGTTGTCATCACAACCGCTTTGTAAACATTGATCTTTGTGCCTTTTTTCAGATGCTTGTTGCTCCACACTCTTTTGTGCAGTCGGCCAAAGGCACGGTTTGCCTTTGCCAGCCTGTTGTCAATCTCCTTGTCGATCTTGGCATCTGAGGAGATGATGCACCCCAGGATGCTTCAAAGAGCCGCAGTAGATCTAGATGATGACAATGGTGTCTACATCCGCTATCGCACCGATGGCAGCCTGTTCAACCTGAGGCGACTAAAGGCCCACTCCAAGACAATGGAAAAACTCATCCGAGAGCTACTGTTTGCTGATGATGCTGCACTCGTCTCCCACTCGGTATCAGCTCTGGTCAGATGCAATAGAGGAAAAAAATCAATGCTTAGGCTTTTCCAGCATACCTTTCTTGAATCCTGGCTATCAAGGATCTAAAACTATAATTAAACAAAGATTATGGATACCTCCCTCCAATTTGACAGATTTAAAGTACATCTTGTCCCAGCAGTGAGGAATTGCAATCAAAACTTCGCTCCACTCACTTACCTCTATATGCTGGAATATCCCAAACATTACATTTGGTGTGTTCTTGAATTCTGGGGGTTCAGTCTGAATCCAGTACTATAACCAAGGTTGGCTACAGTGACCAAAGTAATTGGTGTTATCCTGAGGTGTGTGGAATCACACTTCTTCCTTTTGTCTTGAGCAGTCACACCCCTAAAACAAGCTCCATGGTTTGGGGAGTTTGTGACAGCATTTAGCTTACAGGACATGGCAGAGGAAGGCCATGCATTTGTGTATCACCCTCTTTTCTCAATCACTAAGTGACAATATTTTTCTAGTCCTTTGTGTGTGTGTGTGTGTAATTTGCTGTCAACTGATGATAACCCCTAGAGTTTCCAAGAAAAAATGAACAGAGGTGGTTTGTCATTGCCTTCTTCTGCATAGCAACCCTGGACTTCCTTGGTGGTGTCTCATTCAAATTATTAACCAAGGTTGGCTCTGCTTAGCTTTTGACATCTGATGAGATCAGACTAGCTTGGACCATACAGGCCAGGTCAGTCCTTCTTTTTACTACCTTTAAATTTCACAATGCACTTGGCCCCAGGCTACACAACACCAATACTTCCTCTAAACTGTGGAGTCTTGTGAACAAAAATTCTACTTTGTGAGCTACTAAAATTAAAGTTGTGAGCTACTCCATAAACACAACAATACCTTTATTCGATATTAGAATGCTTAATAATTACTGCCTGGCCTAGATATGGTAGGTTGTTTTGTGCATGCATTGCATTAGGCAGAGTCTTAAAACTGGACTTTTTCTTTTAAAAGTTTTCAATAAATACACTATCTCTGATATAAAATGTGGGTGAAACTCTTAAGTAAATCATTGATTACTGAAAAAGAAGTAAAAGCTGTAGCAAAAATAGTAAATACATGATTACTTGGTTTATTGGCTGATTAAGATGGAATTATCAAGCAAGGCTCAAAGATACAAGTTCTGAAAGTCCTTCATTCAAGCCATTCCAAAGAGTCCAAGATTACACTGACCATTTGGTTTTTTTACAACATTGGTCTTTGAATAGTTCTAGCCAGCTGCAGGCATTAAAGACAGAAGAAGGGAAAATAAGCTATTGTTCTTGCATCCTTATAAGCTAAGCCATCCCAACATGATAACAATATTATATCTCCATATGTCCTTGTCTCTTGGCCAATAAGAGCTAAGCAAGTCTTCAATGGCTTCAGGCATTGGACCCAAGCAGTCACTTCTGTGCTAGATAGCAAGGCTTATTTTCATATGTACTGAAAATCCCAGGAGGAAAAATCAGTCTAGACAGAAAACCAGAAAGAGTACCTACACAGAATACCAGAATATATGACCAGGGAAGAAGAAAATATTGGATTTATATCCCATCCTCCACTCCGAATCTCCGAGTCTCAGAGTGGCTCACTATCTCCTATATCATCTCCCCCCTGCCGCCCCAAAACAGACACCCTGTGAGGTGGGTGGGGCTGAGAGGGCTCTCAAGCAGCTGCCCTTTCAAAGGCAAGCTCTATGATAACTATGGCTGATCCAGCAGGTGCAAGTGGAGGGGAATCAAACCCAGTTCTCCCAGATAAGAGTCTGCACACTTAACCACTACACCAAACTGGCTCACCAAACTAGGGAGTCTAATAACAAACAGAATATGAAATCACTCACAGTACATGGCAGACAGCTAACTCCCAAGATTGTGCCTGAAGATTGTCAAAGATGGTAGTCCTGCTCAGCAGGTCAGGATCATCCCACCTACTCCACCCCCCTTTAACCTTCCATTTTAGTCTGATTTACATAAGATACTCATGGTAAGAAAATCTTACCAATGAGACATTACATGCACCCAAATTCTCATCTAAAATGGACCACTGTGCATGGAATCCCACTACACATACAATGCAAACTGCAGCGCAATCATAATCTCACACTCACACATATACAGGGCTCATGTGATAATATTCTATGCCAAGTCTCTGAGGGACCAGTTTAAATGAGATGCTGGTTGTGCATGCAATGTTGTAAGAGTGTGGCTGCAATCCTCACCTTACTGGAAGGAAGCTCTGTTGAATAAAGTAGGGCTTACTTCTGAGTGTACCTAAGATTGCTCCCTAAACCTTCTTGCCTCTTAGCATTGCTTTTAAATTGGCCTCTGGAAAAGCTAAAACAATGTCAATACCTCAAATACTGGCTTACTGAAACCTGACCATTTTGTTGAGGACAATATATGCAGACCTAGGAAATGTGTTTTCCTGTTGAACTGCAGAGCACTGGTGCAGATCTTCCTAAAGCTCTAGCAACTGCAAACACCTTAACTCTAATCCTGAAGTAGAATCTGCAAACTTGTTTGAAAATCCATTTTTGCTTTTGATCTCAACAACGGTCTTTTAAAAACAGCCCTTTCGGGTAAGCATCAAAAGGCAGATGAGCCATCTAACTATAACTGTAAAAATTCTTTATAAATCAAGACTTCCCTGGTGGGACTGAAACATTACAAGGAAACAATCCAAGGATACTGTCTGATATTTATGCAGCTTTAAATAACAACTTTTCAATTTTACAATATTTATGGCTGTCATCAGTGTTCTACTTAAGACAACCATCAGCCTCTGGAGTCTCTTAGGGTGCGGTCACACTTACATTAAATCCATCAGCAACCCATCTTTAAAGCGCCGTTATTTCGTATGTCAGATAATCCGCCGCATCCTGTTTCCCGATCAGACAGATGCTGTTCCTATGGCATGCCGTGTTGATCCCGTCCCCTGCTCGATCACACAGTGCCCGCCAGAACTTCTTTCAGATGGCGGCAATCCGCATTAGCGCAGGCGCAGTGCTGGGTGCTAACAGGAGGGTTTGCGTGCTGCAGAGGGTGTGTTTCTGCTGAGCGCATGCGCGTTTGCAGTAGAGGGGTTTCCGGCTATTTAAACCTTTTTTTTTTGTTTCCCCCGCTGCTCTATCGATATATCAATATATCGATATATCGTTGTGTCGAAATGAAATCTGATAGCCTTGTCACATTAGCGTGGTTTCGCTTTGGTGCTTGAGGTGTTTGTGTGTGTGATTTGAGGGGGGGGGGAGAGAAGAGGCTTTGTTTGTCTTTACCCCCCCCCCCCCGCTCCATCCCGATCCGGTCCATAGGATGTCAACTTGAGGGGTTTTTTTGCCGTCGGGGATTCCGCTTGTCTGGGGTTTTTTTTTAGGTGGCGCATTGGGGATGGCGAATCCTCGAGAAAGCGGGGAGGGAGAGAGTTCTGCGTGCGCCCCGTCCTTTCTCGTGGCGGCGGGGGGGGGGTGTCACCCACGTCTGTGTGAGCGGCAGGACCCGATTCCGGAGAAGGAAGGGGAAGAAAGAAAAGAAAAGATTCAGGACTGACTGCCGGTTGGAGAAGGCAGCGTTCAGCGGAGTGGGGTGGTCGCTGTGGTGGAGTCGGGGGGCCGGATCGGGGCCACCAGGGCTACGGAGCAAGCGGGGGCAGGGGCGACCCCAGATCTCTCTTCAGAACGGACCTCCCCCCCCCCCGCCTGAGACTGTTTTCATTTGGTTGCCTTTCTTTCCTGTGTGATTATTGGGGGGGGGGTTGGTTGGTTTGGGGCTCTGTGCCTTGGCTGTCTCGACCTGCCCCGATCTTTCCCTTCTGAATCCTGATCCTTCCCCACACATCTAGGTTCCCTCCCCCCCCTCCCGGCTCCTTCCCACTAGATCTCTTCCATGCCGCTCATCTTCCAGGGTCCTTAGTTCTATCCTTTCGAATTCTTCCAGTGTTCTGGTCTTTAGAGCGGCAAAATCGCTCTGAACTCCCCTGGTTTCCTTTTGCTCCATCGCGGCGACTGTGTCGTGACTACCGGCGGTCACGGGAGAGGCAGATCACTGGAGACAGAGCCCGCACTGTGCCCCCCCTCCCGCCTTTCTTCACCTCGGAGGGCAAGTCCTGTTAGCTGCTGCGCTGCTGCGATGGATCCGTTCCTCTCCTTCCCATCCGAGCTCCTTAAAGCCCAATTCTGTCGCCTTACAAATGCAGCAGCGGAGACTAGAGATGTGTTTCTCCGTTTGCACTACTTTTCGGAAAAGATCGCCTCACATATATGCTCACATATCGAGATTTCGATATATCGCTATTACGCAATAAACTAAAAATATTTTAAAAAAAGGCAGGGCACGCACGTTTCGGAAGGCCCCCCCCTTATTAAGTTTAGGAATACAGCCGCTAATAAGCAATTTTTTCGAGTTCCTTCCCTCGATGGCGCAGTGATATGCATTTTGTTTGTGGTGGGAAGCTGGAAGCGGGAAGCGCTGCTGCGACTCAGCAACGATTGCCCGTTCAGATGCTCCAGAGCGCTCAGGAAGCGCTCAGGAAGCGTCTTGTTCCGGATTAAATGCAGTAGCAAATTAATCCGCGAGCAAGGCGCATCAGCGTGGAACGGGCACGGGCTAAGCACGCTTCACAGATGTGGATGTGTGAACGTCAGGGTAAAATCCGACATGCTTGCGGGCTCAACTCATGCCCGTAGCGGGGTTTTTTGGACGTCTGACCGCACCCTTACTGACAGACATGGGCAGCCCAATCCAGACATATGTGGTGGGCGGATGCTCGAGTGTGGGCGGATCTACGGCGCCGCTCATTGGCTTCCAAAGGGGAGATGGTATGCCATGCTGGGAGAGGGAAGAGCGGCCTGAGAAGCGAGAGAGAACAGGTCGCCATGGTGATTCTGCCCAGGAGCGTCATTGAAACACTGCTGAGGCAGGGGTGGAGAAGGCGCAGGCTCACGTGGGAGCATGAGATTGGCCAGCCCGTTGCACGTGACCGGGCAAGGGGGGCGGAAAGCCCATGCCTGAGAGGCCATCAATCCCCCCACTCCCTCCGTCAGAGACTCTGCCGATGGTAGGCTGGTGGCCAGGTACATGTGCAGACAAGCAGGAAGTGCCAAGTGCAGGAGTTCCCTGTCCTAGACAACGGCTGGAATGTGTGTCTGGAAGTGGCCAGACCAAGTCCAAAAGACACCACCACCAACTGGAGCCCCCACCCAGTGTTGCCCTGCTGCCACCCGCAATGTGCAAGGAACACCTCCCCTGAGGGTTGCAGAACTCAGAGTGCGAGCCGTCAGGCATGCATCCACTTCAGCAACCCCCCCCAAAGTGCCCAGTGCACAGCAGCCCTGTGTGGTCAGGTAGGCCATCAGCCTAGGCAGGCTGAGGGGCGGCACCCCTCCCTTCCCTGTCCAGCCACGCGGGGGGCAGCGTTGTTGCTCATAGCCCATTCCCTGCCCCCAAGAACCAAGTCTGCCCACCCTCCCAGGCACTCCCTTGGAGAGGCCACTGACGGGGGGGGGGTTGCCCCGGAATGTGCAGCATATGCCAAGCAGAAAAGACAAAAGAGGGCACAACTCAGACTTTATTTTTACGGAACAGAGTGCAACAGTTTCCCTGGTGCATGCTTGGCAGTCTTGCCGTGGGCTCTGCTCTGCTCCGAGCAGTGGGCAAAAGCAGCTGAGGGAGTTGGGGGGTGGTGGAGTGGCACATGCAGAAGCTTCTGTGTTGGAGCCCCACCTGCAACATGGAGACAGAGATCAAGAGCACCTGCAGGGGCGGCAGCTGGAAGAGCAGGCTGCGTTTCAGCTGGGCGCTCTCTTAAAGGGACAGTCTCTGACCCATCTTCCCGCAACGGGGCAGCTGCCACACACACATGCCCCATGCCCCACCAGGGGTTGGGAACATGGCAGAGGGCAGACCAAGGGAAGGGAGCAGGCGGCAGCACAGGGGAGCGAGGTCAGCAGATGCCCCCTGCCGGAGCCCACTGCCTGGTTCAAGTGCCAGAGACACTTGCACATCGAGCGGTCGAGAGCAAGGAGAGTGGGAGGCTGCAAGAGGGCAGTGGAACTTACCCAGTCATGGGCAACAGTCCTCGCATGCAGAGCCTCTGGAAGCCCAGAACCTGTGGAGACCTGGAAACAAGAGCAGTTAGCCCCAGGGGAGAGACCTCTCTCTCCCCCTCACAAGTCAAAGATACTGTCAACGCAACTGCAAGGTGCAAAACCCGTCACCAACGTGCCTGCCTGTCCCTCACTCTAAGTCCATATGGCCGGGAACTCGCCAGCAGATCTTCCTGCCACGCGTTTCTCTTCCTAACAACTGAGTTGTGCAAGGCCAGAGTGGAAGTATTTCTAGGAGGGAGGAGACCATTATTGGGTGCTGGGGAGGGGGCTCATCAGTCCGAGGCACGAGGGGATTGGCGGGGCAATCACGCCGCTCCCTAAGGGGTTTCCGAGCTTTCGCGAGTTTCAACGAGTGCCTATGGGGCACGCCACCATTTTTGCAGGCGTAAAGTTGCACCTCTCGGGGGGGCTGCGTCATGGGCCAAACTGCTCAGGAAGCTGCCTAAGCCTGGCCACGCCCCCAACTCTACCCCCTCTGCCTGAACCCCATGCTCCACCTCACTTCTACCCACGCTCGGGTGCAGCCCTCAGGCGCCACTGCCCTCAGGCGGCCCCCCCGCCTGCATACCTCTCCTTTGCTGTGTCGGCACTGGTCATACGTTGGTGCAAATCTTTCCTACGTCCACGTACCGGCTTGTCTGCTTCCAAAAGACTTTCTCCCCCCCCCCCCCCCGATTGCTCTGTCACTTCCCAGAAATCTGATCTTGATGCACGAGCAAGCAAATCTTTTGCAAACATATGGAACGGAGTCAAGTTTCGGACAAATTCTTGATCATACAACTGCATGGACAAACAATGGAGGTTAGAGGAAGGAGGGAAAGCTCCATTTATTACCCTTGGTGGCATCATATAAAAATGAAGAAGTTGTATTTACAACACTCCAGCACTCATTTTACTCCGGAGAAATAGATGACAAAAGGCAAAATGAAGAAGAAAGAAAGAAAGAAAGAAAGAAAGAAAGAAAGAAAGAAAGAAAGAAAGAAAGAAAGAAAGAAAGAAAGAAAGAAAGAAAGAAAGAAAGAAAGAAAGAAAGAAAGAAAGAAAGAAAGAAAGAAAGAAAGAAAGAAATGGCTCTGTGTGTGTGTGTGGGTGTGAGTGTGTGTACCAGAAGAAATTGTCAGTATAACTAACAGTAATGTGGCAATCTCAGGAACAGCAAAACCAGGCCAGCACCAGATAAAGAAAGGGTGGCTACTTCCCATGGGACTCCCAAGATATGCAACAAAACATGACTTTGTAAACTAACCAAAAGAATAGATCCAGGTGAGTGTTCATGTGAAGAAGCAGAACAAAATTTGAGTCCAGTGGCACCTTTAAGACCAGCAAATTCAAAGTATGATCTTTCATGTGCATGCACACTTATTCAGATACAATAAAATGTAAATTACCAGTCCATACAGATAGGTAGAGGGTAAGCAGTAAATTAGCATATAGTATAATGAAGATGTTGAACAGATTGAAGATATTGGCTTTATATCCCCGCCCCATACTCTGAATCTCAGAGCAGTCACAACCTCCTTTACCTTCCCCGCCCCCCAACAGACACCCTGTGAGATAAGAGAGCTCTTACAGCAGCTGCCCTTTCAAGGACAACTCCAGCAAGTGCTATGGCTGACCCAAGGCCATTCCAGCAGGTGGAAGTGGAAGAGTGGGGAATCAAACCTGGTTCTCCCAGATAAGAGTCCACACACTTAACCGCTACACCAAACTGGCTCTCAAGATTCAAGAATAACAAGCTTAATTTATATGTTTACCATTTGTTTGGATTTAATTCCTGGGGGAAATACACTGAAGGAAATAAATATTTCAGAATTGGAGATTGATGGGCAGATGTATCCTTACCTGCAGAATGCTGAGATTAATTGAGAACCTGCCATTATGCTCCATCCATCTCCTCTCAAGCATGGATGTGACCTTACAGAATCTTCTCCTTTGAAGTGGGGTTATGGGCTTTGTAGAGTTATCTCCCATGTCCCAAGACCAGAGAATTACATTCCAATCTACCATTCCAAAAGGGGGAAAAAATGGGTTTTTTGGATGAGTTCTCAGTATGTTCCAAGAAGCATAGATTGTTGGGTACACTTGAGAGTCAGTTAAAGGGAAAAAGGGGGCCAGACACATTCAAATCCCTACGAGCCTAATGAGTCATGAAGGAGGCAGTCTTGGGAGGGGGGATCCAAATAGTTCTCCCTTTATATGATTACTCATGTGTTACCTATTTGTTGTTTCTTATAATTGTGTAAGGTTTTCAAATCCTAGCAGCAGATGGCAACAGAGCCTAGCAAATGAATTCAGCAAAGTAGGACTCCAGTAGCACCTTTAAGACCAACAAAGTTTATTCAGAATGTAAGCTTTCATGTGCCTGCACACTTCTTCAGATGAGGAATGAGGTACAATGAGCAGAGCTACATATAGCTTGTGGGGTTTAGAATACAAAATGGTACAAAGTTAAAATCCAATGACAGAATAGCAAAATTAACAAATTAATCAAACCTTTTATCTGGGTTTGCTTAATTTGTTAATTTTGCTATTTTAACTTTGTACCATTTTGTATTCTAAACCACTGCCCACCAGCTATATGTAGCTCTGTTCACTGTACCTCATTCCTCATCTGAAGAAGTGTGCATGTACATGAAAGCTTACATTCTGAATAAAACTTTGTTGGTCTTAAAGGTGCTACTGGACTCCTACTTTGTTCTATTGCTTCAGACCAACATGGCTGCCCACCTGGATTTATCTAAATGAAATCAGCACCATGGGTTTCCGTCTTCATCTCTCTCTCCCCTCCCTAGTACTATTCATAACTCTGTAACCAACATCTTTTTGGGTTCTAAATTCAAAACCTCAAAGATGTTATTGTCATTCTTCATGTAGAAAATGCTCCAACACTTACTCAGTTCTTATTTTCCAAGCCATTTCCATGGACATGAACTGTAGATGAAATTCTAAATGTGGTTGAACCAAATAACTGGTGTAATAACATTTCCTGTTTTAGTTTCAGCCCTCTATCCTAACAGCTCTGAACATTCAGATATTTGAAATGAGGCATCACCAATCTGAAGATGTGTTGTGGGTCAGCCAGGGCTTAGGAAGGGCTCATCAGAAGAAGAGGGTTCCTTAGGATAAGAGGGCCCAGGTGTAGCCAGCAAGCAGGAAGACCAACTGCAGACTAGTCAGGATTCACAGCCAACAGCTGGTACAGAACCACCAACAGTCCCCAGCCCTGATTCAACAGGTGAAACTGGATGGATCATTCCCAGGCCTCGAGTATCACCAACACTTCTTGAACACTATAGACAGAGGCTACAAGCAGAACTACGAGACAATAGACTGCTCACCTCCTGGCCTAATGGCAGCTGCTTGAGTAGTTGCAGAATTACTCCTAAGCAGCTGGCTGCAAATTTGACTCTTAGGCACATGACCTAAAAACTGGCCAGTGGAGGCTGTTAGGCATGGAAGCAACAAGTTACTCTACTACTGACTCTTTGTTGGATTCTGCCTTAGCTCTGTGTAACTCCAGCTAGTATGACCCTCAGACCTCTTGACTATGCCTCTTGGATAGCTTCTCTGTAATGATCCTTTGGATTATGACTGCTGGACTGAACTCCTAACTGTGCTCCTCTAACAATGCTTTGGAAATGACTTTTTGGCTTTTGGATGGAACTCTTGACTTTGCTAACTTGCACATAGACTGCTGCCTCCTTCAAGTGATGCTGACCGCACCCCGCACCACCCCCCGCACCTGCTGATAATCCACTATATATTCAGTAGTGCCAAGAGAAAAAGGGCCAGCCAGCAAACAAGACATAATTCATTAGGATGGAAGGGGAAAGGTTATTAGCGCCCAGGGGAGCTATAATAGCACTCTAACTTGTCCACAAAAGACAATCTTGTGTTGTAACCCCTTCCCAAATGCCACAGACATTGTGGGGGGGAGGGAGATATAGAAAAAATATTCAGAAAATAGTATAGTCCAGTGTGTTGGTACCAGTGTCATCTGAATTGTCTGGGTTTTTGTTTTTTTTAAAAAATGAATAAATTAATTGTGGCAATTCCAAGCTAAATGGTTAATGTGGAATCAGCCTCTCTTTCTCTGAGATGTTCTGGTGCTGGAGTCAGCAATGAATTGTTATAAGTGCTTGTAACATAAACATTAATCCAGATGAAATGAAGATGTGGTTGGCAAGTCATTGATCTCAACAAGATGGTGGTGCTGTTCTGGACAGGTTTACATTTGGGGGGGGGGCATTTAGATGAAACTTTATGGCTGCATGTTTAGATAGTCTGTACCACAAAGTACCTTTCATCAGCTTCAGTTAATGCAAAAAATGCAGTCCTCGTGGGATAGGAATTTTCTTACCAGGATTTCCAATGCTCAATTACTGTATATGGGAATACCATATTAAGACTATTTAAAAAAAATATTTAGAAACAGCAGCTGGCTCAGATTATAGCTGCCAGACTGTTAACTGGAGCTATCTGTAAGATATATATTTCCCAGGCATTAAAGGATATTTCCTGGCTCCCAATTTATTTCTGGTCACACTGTCACATTTCAAAATTCCCATATTTTTACCCACATATAGATTAGGTCTGTGCTCCTTTTATCATCTTGGTTAATGGATTATTAGCCACCTTCTGTGGCATCCTCAGACAGGAAATGGGACACGATCCCAGGCCATACAGAGAGAATCCTGGAGATGGCAATGGAGTACTGCTCTCTCCAGCTGCTAAAAGAGGTGTCTTTTCCAACAGCTAAATGCAGTGGGATGTGACTCATCTGGACATCTCTGGGATACTTCAATGTTGGCAGGGCTAGAAAAAGCCAGGTTCCTCTTCCTTTTGCTAAAAGGCTGCTTGTATGTGCATACACATGGAGAAAGAGTGGTCTACTGTAGGGAATCTTGCCTAGAGTCCCCAAAGCCCACCACAAGCCCTGTTTAGATCCCAGCAGATATATCTGAAATTAGTTTTGTCCTGCTATGTTTCATTTACATACAATCTTTTAAAAACAACGTTTGAGTCCAGTGGCACCTTTAAGACCAACAAAGTTTTATTCAAGTTATGAGCTTTTGTGTGTCAAGCACACTTCCTCATGATACAAGTTTTTAAAGTTCAAAATTCAATTGTACCTACAGTTCTGTTGGCCATTCATCATTTTGGGGGGAACCTTTTTGGTGGAGAGAGGATAGCAAGTGGTAATTTACGGGGGTGGAGAATGCAAGAAGTATATTTCACTTTTCAAAGCACTTTTTAACCATTCCTTTTTTTCATCACACTTTGCTCTATTTTAACCCAGAATCTCAGGCATGTTACCAGGAAGTCTCATGCGACTCAGCAGAACTTCCTTCTGAATAAACATGTTTAGGATTGTACTATTAATCAATTACCAATCTTTGTTTCTCAGAACTTTGCTTGCCTGACCTGTTCTTGATGCATGACTTTTTATGGAGGTTCCCTAAGTAGCTGAAAGAAACTAATGTTACACTGGGGCAAACAGTCAGGGCTATATGTCAGTCATATTATTTACAAGCAGCTAGTTGGTCTCTAAGAGGGGGCAAGTTGCCACATCTGTCCCATAAAATATTTTCTTTTCCAATCAATATTTCTATCAAAGAAGGATGCTATCCTCCAATGCCTGCTTACCTGGCTAATAAAGTTGATTGAAGTCCCTTTAATGTTCATGGGGAATTTCCTTTCTAGCCTTAAAAGATGACACTTAAGGGAATTGAAGGTGATGTCATGCAATGGGAGGGAGGCCTGCAGGAAAAATCTAGACTTCATAGAAGGAAACTTTTGGGAACCAAATTTTCCTGTACACTTGGGTATAAGGCAAACTATGAAGAAAATACATAGGGACATGAATGGAAGATTTATTTGGAAAAATAATTCCATTCACTTTTATTTCTTACAGATATATCATATCCATACTTCTGTCATGCTGACATTGCACAGTACAGCTGCTCATGTTTTCTCACTACATTATGGAATTCAAAGTGCATTGTCTTCCATTAGCACAAACAATAGATGCATTTAAGTTTAGTCTTCCTTCATACATGGACTTGAATGGGACCTCACAATGGGACAGGGAGGAAACCACTGTGAGACAAAGGTGATATAGATTGTATTTTCTGAGATGCACACCAGGCTCTGAATCTGGCAACAATGGGTAAAGGATAATTGTGCACAAAGGAAAACCCATCCTAAGTCTGCATGGGGGAAATACAAAATATTCCATCCAGAATAAATTATGTAGATCAACAAATGTGGCTACATTTATTTCTGTTTGTTTAGAATATCATACACCTGATCTGTGATAAAGACATGCAATGGTTTTCCATTTTCATTTCAAAAGCTTTGTTTGATTTCATTATAGTTGTGATTCTCTGTGTTCATTTCCATTAATGTATTTGTTTTCATTCCCATTGCATGCACACAGCTTTCCTCCTCCTCCTCCTCCTCCCACAGCACTTAGTGCTGACTGGGAGGGGAAAGAAGAAGATGATGATATTGGATTTATATCCCGCCCTCCACTCTGAAGAGGTTCAGAGCAGCTCACAATCTCCTTTACCTTCCTCCCCCACAACAGACACCCTGTGAGGTGGGTGGGGCTGGAGAGGGCTCTCACAGCAGCTGCCCTTTCAAGGACAACCTCTGCCAGAGCTATGGCTGACCCAAGGCCATGCTAGCAGGTACAAATGGAGGAGTGGGAAATCAAACCCAGTTCTCCCAGATAAGAGTCCGCACACTTAACCACTACACCAAACTGGCTCTCCAAAGCATTTGTGACAAAACTCAGAGTTTAAACAAAAAAATCTAGATCCCTGGTTCATTAAGGATAAGCATGCTGTTGACTTGCTAGTATTTCTTGCATTTTATTTTCAAAAAGTGGCATTTAGGATAATAATGAACACATGAATATTTATGAAGCAAAAGGTTATATGGGTGGAAAGATAATTCAAAGGCAGGGCCTTGAAAATGAGCTGTTCAAAATCCCAGGCTTAGTTCTATCAACCTAGCAGCTGCCAGCAAACCAACAAAGCACTTAAGCACCTGATTAAATTGAAACTGTTTTAGCTAATTCTATCTTTGCTCTGCGAGTAACATGCTTCAATTACTCTGAAGTTGTTCAGTGGATAAACAGAGGAGTGTGTATCTGATAGAAAACATTGCTAATAGAATATGACAAAATGTCAGGTTTGTGTATTTTACCTCTGCCTTGTTCTTCAGTTTTTATGGCTGTTGTCATGGATATGGCCACGAATACAGGGGAACAGTTGCTAATCATGGAGAAGAATGTTTTTGCAGACCAGAAACAGAGTTGGCTGGGTTTCTCAGCTGAACAAGCCAAATAGGAAGTCTAAAGACCCAGACTGGGAAACATGAGTGAAATCAAAGGAGCCTCTAAATGTCCATCTAGATGCAGAAGCTATCTGTCCACAATGCATTGGTTTCAATGGGGTATACTATCAGATATATGAATGTGCATCTCATTGAAAGCAAACATAATGCAGATAGTTGGCATCTACACCTGGATGCAGATTTGGGTGCCCATTTTACTTACCTCCAGTTCCTGAGTATGTACATTCTCTGAGGCCAAATTCTCCCCTGCCTAAACACATATAAACACAACATACATGATATGTCATTCTCCCTCACAATTTAAAGAAAATTTCCTGGGTGACCTTAGGCCAGTCACAAGCTTTCAGCCTACTCTACATCACAGGGTTGTTATGAGGATAAATTGATACATACAGAATAATATAAGCTGCTTTGGGTCACCATTGGGGGGACCATTTTATGAATAAATTTGGGTCACCATTTTATAAATAAATTGATAAAATAAACCCTTCTGCATATAGAAATCTAGATGTCAGGGAAAAGAGCCCCAAATTAGTATTTTCTCTGTTAAACTAGCTTTCTAGATTGCTAGCTTTCCCCTATTCTGATGCTAGGTGCAAAGAGGAGGGTTGTTGCTTGGGGAGAGGCTATAGCTTGGGGAGAGGCTTCTGTTTTTTGTTGCTTAATGCAAGCTATAGCTTGAACATGACAGGACAACAGCCACTGCCTCATGGAAGAGAGACAAAGGACACATTTAGGGGTCTAAGATTTTTTCCCAAAAGAATAATGTAACACAGGAAGCAACTCTATTGAAATTTCCATGGCTGAAAATGTAGATTTTCATTGAAATTATCTGGTAGATGCGTTAACTGGTGCAAGTGTCCATTTTTATCCTTTGAAAAATGTAACATCTGCACTGCTGTCTTGGAATAAGGCTCTGTTATTTTTCCAGTTCTTGGTAATCAATATTTAGCAGCTATTTACTGGTAGCTCCTCATCTTTAGAATGTCCTTTGAGGTTCACTAGTGCCTACATTCCTTTCCTTTCCTGGCAAGGCCAAAATTCTCTTTACCCAGGCTTTTAACTAAATGGCTTCAGATTTTTTTTTAATGTTTTAAGGACTACTTCTAGCCTTAAGACTGTTTTATTAATACAATTTTAAACTATTCTGTTGTTCTCTGCGATTTTATGCCTTGGATGGCTTTTAGAGGTAGATTTTTAGTTGGATTTTTAATATTATTGTTATTTGTTATGTTTTAGACTGTTTTGATGTATAGGCTGGCTTTGTTTGATTGTTGTGAGCCACCCAGGGCTGGCCCTGCCACTAGACAATTACCTAGGGCACCAGCCTTCTGGGGGTGACAAATTGGGTGCCCCCCATGACTCGATGACATTATCAGTGCAGTGGGGGGGCATCAGAAGCTAGCCTTGCCTAGGGTGCCAGACAGTCTAGGGGCAGCCCTGGAGCCACCTGAATCATGTGTGCAGAGATGGGTACATATTTTCTACATAAATACACAATTAGCTAACTATGGATATAGTGATGAGAAATCAAAAGTGAGGTTTCTAGAACATCAGTATAGACTTTGTCTTGCCAACATGTCTTGGTTATAAACTCTTTTCTAAGTTAGTACCTAGATAACAGTATAGTCCATACGGGTCTTGAAAAATTCTATTCTTAGACTTGGATACAGATTAGATGTTTTCATAGACACAAGGATTTCTACTCACATGGTGCAATTTTCCTTCCTCCCGTTCCCAGGGAGCCAGAGGTTACTAGCACTTGACTCATCATTGGACTTTGCCTTTACTACTAACCCATCACACAGTCCTTGAACTTAGCAGGCAACTCAACCACCCCCTTCCAGCTAGAGTGTTAACAAGTCTGGGAAGGATACCTGGGGGGAAAGTCTTTTCTTATATGCCTCCTATTCCTTCAATATACATTCTCCTAATCACTTCTCAGCCTTTTGGCTAAGATCAGGGCTTTTTTTCTGCTGAAGCCCACCAGAGCAGGGCTCCACCTGGGCAGGGCAGGGCTCTGGCTGCGTCGAATTGCCAAATGCCATCTGCAGGAGCTAACCTCATTGGCTACTCTAGACACAAAGCTGCAATGCTTTCAAATTCCCCTCCGAGCACCCTTTTGCATGCAAAAATAATTATTTTTGAACGAAGACTGGAGAGGACCAGTGGCCAGACAAGAGTTAGCAAAGCTGTTGTGCTGCCTTGCATCTACTGCCAAGCAGAATCCCCCTGATTTGACATGGCGTATGATGGCATACTTACCCCTCTCCCTAAACCTCCTGGTTCTTTTTCAGCTCATATGGGACAATCGCTCCTCTTTTCATTTGTCCACAGACACGCTCCCCCTCCAAAGAAAAGGAACTAGAAGTCAAGCTGCAGGTGGCCTCATCTCAGTACAAAAGTCATGTTTGATGGTTCTGTGCTCATTAGGTTTATTTTCTTCCCTTCCACTCCTCCACTTCAGGATATCATTTGCTTTGGGGCTCCAAGACTGCCTGAGCCAGCATGCGATGCTTAGCAGCTTGGTGCACAAATGAGCAGGGATGGAGGCATGAGCCAGTGCATGCAGAGACATGCCGTAAAGCCAGCAAGAGTTCTGCTGGGGGGAGGCAGTGCATACTGCCAAAATCCAAGCAGAAGCTGCCAGGATTCCCAGGTGGGTCTGCCAGTGAAGATGGAATCCTGGCCTTGAAAACAACAGACCATGGGGGAGATGGGCAAGGTGGAATGAAAGTTGTGGACGGAAGTCTGGAATTCTAAACTAATGGCATGGAGTTGTTGGCTTGCACTGCACAAACCGTCCTCCCTTTTATTAATAGCTTTGAAAAGGATGCTCAGTTGTGGATGTGTCCAATGGTGAAAGGAAAGTCTGATGCTGTAAAGAACAATACCGCATTGGAATGTGGAATGAAAGATCTATTAATCATGTAGTCAAACAAGAGATGGCAAGACTGAACATCAACATCTTGGGAATCAGTGAACTGAAATGGATGGGAATGGGTGAATTTAACTCAGAGGATCACTACATCTATTATTGTGGGCAAGAGTTCCGTAAAAGAAAGGGTGTGGCCTTTATAATTAACAAGAGGAAGAAGAAATTGGATTTATATCCCGCCCTCCACTCCGAAGAGTCTTACAGCGGCTCACAATCTCCTTTACCTTCCTCCCCCACAACAGACACCCTGTGAGGTGGGTGGGGCTGGAGAGGGCTCTCACAGCAGCTGCCCTTTCAAGGACAACCTCTGCCAGAGCTATGGCTGACCCAAGGCCATGCTAGCAGGTGCAAGTGGAGGAGTGGGGAATCAAACCCGGTTCTTCCAGATAAGAGTCCGCACACTTAAACACTACACCAAACTGGCTCTCCAAGAGAGTGAGGAAGGCAGTAATGAACATATGAAGCTGCCTTATACTGAATCAGACCCTCGGTCCATCAAAGTCAGTATTGTCTACTCAGACTGGCAGCGGCTCTCCAGGGTCTCAAGCAGAGGTTTTTCAGTGAAGTGGACCAGTTTTATTAAGATCTACAACACCTTCTAGAATTAACACCAAAAAAAGATGTCTTCCTCATCATAGGGGCCTGGAATGCCAAAGCAGAAAGTCAAACGGTAACCAGAATAACTGACAAGTTTGGCCTTGGAGAACAAAATGAAGCCGGGCAAAGGCTAATAGAGTTTTGTCAAGAGAACAAACTGGTCATAACGAACACCCTCTTCCAGCAACCTAAAAGGTGACTCTACACATGAACATCACCTGATGCACAACACAGAAATCAGATTGATTATATACTCCGCAGTCAAAAATGGAGAAGCTCCTTACGGTCAGCAAAAACAAGACCTGGAGCTGCCTGCGGCTCAGATCATGAGCTACTCATTGCAAAATTCAGGCTTAAATTGAAGAAAACTGGGGAAGCCATAAGGCCATTAGGGTTTGACCTTGATCACATCACATCCCTTATGAATATACAGTGGAGGTGAAGAATAGGTTTAAGGAACTAGAGTTGATAGACAGAGTGTCTGAAGAACTATGGACAGAGGTTCATGACATTGTACAGAATGCAGCAATCAGCACCATCCCAAAGAAAAAGAAATGCAAAAAAGCAAAGTGCTGTCTGATGAGGCTTTACAAATAGCTGAGGAAAGAAGGAAAGCGAAAGGCAAAGGTGAAAAGGAAAGATTCACGCAACTGAATGCAGATTTCCAGAGAACAGCAAGGAGAGATAAGAAGGCCTTCCTGAAGGAACAATGCAAAGCAATAGAGGAAAATAAAAGAATGGGAAGGACAAGAGATCTCTTTAAGAAAATTGGAAAAATCAAGGGAATGTTTTGTGCAAAGATAGCCATGATAAAGGACAAAAACGGTAGGGACCTAACAGAAGCAGAAGAGATCAGGAAGAGCTGGCAAGAATACATAGAAGAATTATACAAGAAGGATCTCAATGTCCTTGACAACCATGGCAATCGCTGACCCTGAGCCAGACATCCTGGAGTGTGAAGTCAAATGGGCCTTAGAAAGCATTACTAACAACAAAGCGAGCAGAGATGACGGTATCCCAGTTGAGCTATTCAAAGTTCCAAAAGATGATGTTGTTAAAGTGATGCACACATTATGTCAATTGGCAAATGCAACAGTGGCCACAGGATTGGAAAAAGACAGTTTATATTCCTATCCCAAAGAAGGGTAATGCCAAAGAATGTTCAAACTATCGCACCATTGCACTCATTTCACATGCCAGCAAGGTCATGTTAAAGATCCTACAAGCTAGGCTTCAGCAGTATGTAGATCGGGAACTACCAGAAGTTCAAGCTGGGTTTCGGAGAGGTAGAGGATCTAGAGATCAAATTGCCAACATTTGCTGGATTTTGGAGAAGGCACAGGAGTATCAGAAAAAAGGTCTATTTCTGTTTCATTGACTATGCCAAAGCCTTTGATTGTGTGGATCACAACAAACTGTGGCAAGTCCTTAAAGAGATGGGAATACCAGACCACCTCACATGTCTCCTGAGAAACCTGTATAAGGGTCAAGAAGCAACTGTCAGAATAGGATATGGAACAACTGATTGGTTTAGAATAGGAAAAGGAGTTTGACAAGGATGTATATTGTCACCCTGCCTATTTCATTTATATGCAGAGTACATCATGCGGAATGCTGGCCTGGATGAAGCAGAAGCCAGAATTAAGATTGCCGGGAAAAACATTGACAACCTCAGATATGCAGATGACACCACTCTAATGGCAGAAAGTGAGGAGGACCTAAAGAACCTCTTGTTGAGGTTGAAAGAGGAGAGCACAAAAATAGGCTTGAAACTCAACATAAAAAAAAAAACTAAGTTCATGGCATCCGGCCCCATCACACCTTGGCAAATAGAAGGGGAAGACATGGAAGTAGTGACAGACTTCACATTTCTGGGATCCAAGATTACTACAGATGGTGACTGTAGCCATGAAATTAAAAAACGTTCTTTGTCAGGAATTTAGTTTTATGATAATTGATCTTCAGTCCTGCCCAGTACCCAAACTGCATGATCTTATTTATAAGACAGTCTATTGAGTCTATTGGTTGTCCTAATATAAAAACTAGGTCGTCTGCAAAAGCTCTCAATTTATATTGTTCACCTTTTATCACTGCTCCCTTGATGCTTGCATCTTCTCTTATCTGGTTGTTCAGTATCTCTAGAGATAGAATGAAAAGTAGTGGTGACAGCAGAAAGTCTTGTCTTGTACCTTTTTGAATATTAATTGCTTCTGTTAAATCACCGTTCACTGTCACCCTTGCTCTTTGGAGAGAGTATATTGCTTCTACTGCTCTCAGAAAGTTTTCACCACATTCCAAGTCTTTCAGTTGCTGTAACATAAATTGCCAATGAACATTATCGAAGGCCTTCTCGGCATCCAAACAACTTAAGGCCAATTGTTTCTCTGGATGAGTTTCATAGTATTCCAAAAGATTACAAACTGTTCTAACATTGTCTTTCAAATATCTTCTAGGAAGAAACCCAGCTTGATCTTGATGTATTATAGACTAGAACTTTCTTCAAACGTTGAGCCAATATTGCAGCAAAAATGTTATAATCCACATTTAAAAGAGAATTTTGACGATAGTTTTTAATATCTTTCAAATCTGCACCTTCTTTAGGGATTAGAGATATTGTAGCTTCCTGCCATGAAGCTGGTATCTGGCCTTCATCTTGAATCTTTTCCAAAAGACACGTAAATGGTAACAATAAAGATTCCTCATAAGCTTTATAAAATTCCGCAGGTAGACCATCTGGACCCAGGGCCTTGACATTCTTTTGGGGATGCCATTATATCTCCAAGTTCTCTTATTGTTATTGCTTCATTTAAAACTTTTTGCTGTTCCTCTGTAAATTTGTTACGGTTGTTTTGCTTAATGTAATCTTCTAAGTCTGCTTTATGGACTTGCTAATCTTCATATAATTTTTTATAAAACTGTTCCACAATTTGACATATCTCTTGTTTTTGAGCTTTCTCTTTATTATTATTTCTCTTTATTATTATTTAAATTTTAATCTAATCGCTGGTTTAAGAAATGTATTTTAATGGTTATGTTGTATTTATTGTTACATCATGATGTGACCCACCATGTCCTGTAAGCCGCCCTGAGCCTGCTTCAGCGGGAAGGGCGGGGTATAAATAAAAATTATTTATTATTATTCTCATCTTTCAAAACCAAAATTATTCTTTTGGCTTTTTATTTTCTCATCCTGCAGGCCAACCACCTTCCCGACTTATTGGCATGTTCAAAAAAAATGTGTCTGGCATACCTCAGTTTTATCTCCATCTCCTCCATGAGTAACAAGTTCAATTGATATTGAATTCCTTTCACCTTCTTTTGAAACTCATATCTTGTTGGTTGTTTTTTTAAATTCTTTTCAGCTTCTCCAGCTTGTGACATAGTTTTTGAAAATTTTCAATTCTTTCTTTCTTTTTCTTGGCACTATATCTAATTGCAAAGCCTCTAAAATAGGCTTTAGCAGTATCCCAAACCACTTGCATCTTTACATCTTGCGTTATGTTTTGCTTAAAGAAGAACTCCATTTCAGCCTTAGATTCCTTAAGAAAATCTTTATCTTTCAAAATTGAGGTGTTTAACTTCCATGATCGTCTCGTTTGTGTACCTTTGAACTTTATCGTTATAGGGCTATGATCTGAAATGACTCTTGTTTGAATTTCTGTCTTAATTAAATCTTTAACCAGATTTGTAGAAAGCCAACACATATCAATTCTTGACCAAGTTTGGTGGCTAAGGGAATAGTAGGTAAAGTCTTTAGAATTTGGATATCTTGTTCTCCATACATCAACCAGATCCAATTCTTCTGCTAGTTTCCAAAAACTTATTGGCAACTGAGGGCTTTTGCTTTTCATCTGTTTGTGCGTTTTTTTGTCCATTTGTCTATCAGAGACTGCATTAAAATCTCCTATCAAACAGTAGTCTGCATATTCCAAATTTGATAATTTAAAATGCAGGTCTTGAAAAAATTTCTCCTGTTGATCATTTGGTGCATAAATATTTGCCAATGATTTTTTTTTATTATCCACTATAATTTCCACTAATAGAATTCTTCCATCTTCAGAAGCGTACTGCAGTTGGGGGTTGAATTTATCCTTAATATGTATTGTCACACCCCTTTTTTTAATTCTTGTCTGTTGCTGTAAATAGGCTACCAAATTTCTTATTTTTCAAAAGATGTTGATCTTTAGTCAAAATATGGGTTTCTTGCAAACAAATTATATCCATTTCTAATGTTGTCATATATCTGAAAGTCTTTCTCCTTTTGGCAGTTGAGTCCATTCACATTAATAGAGACTATTGAAGCCATTATGGGTTTTCCTTATCACTATCTTTTTTCATATTTTTTGGTATGCTGCCTTGTCCGATATCTACGTGGTTCATTTGGAATCTCTTCACCAGAACTTTCTTGCTCTTCTTCATAATCTTTCTTTTTCTTGTTTGATCTCTGCCATCTGTCCACCAATATTTTCTACTTTACTAATCAGTTGTGCAATGGCAGTCAATAAGGTATTTTGCATCTCTTTCATGTCTCCTTGCATAGTTGTAAATTTCCCTGATCCGGATGGAGTGCTAGGTGAAGGTATTGGTGACTTTCCTTCTTGATTTTCTTTTTTCTTTACTGTTTCTTTAAAACCAATCACAGTTTTATTTTCCATTCTTATTAAATTAAATGCACTCACAGCCACCTGATGTATGTGCTGCCTCTTCAAAATTTGTTTTGGAACACAGTGGTCCTGTTTATAACAGATAAGCTAAACTCTGCCAGACAGTGTCCTTATTATGAAATAGTTTTGAAAGGTAAACAGCCTTCTAGTTTCTATAAACAGTTTGTCATACCCCAAACAATAGTCTAACTGATAATAAACAAAGACTGAAATGATGACTTTTTAGGAAAACACAGTTAATACCACCAAACCACAGCAATTCAGTTCGCTACAACAAACACACTTCACTATAGCCAGTCCTCTGCCAATGGCAGTACACTCGCAGTCTTTCAGCAGCTTCAGAGTATAAATTTATAATCCAGGGCTGAATGCCCTATTTGTAATTCCAAAAATAAGATCAAAGGTTAAAATTTAAACCAGTAATCCAAGGGGAAGGTAAAACCAAACAGTCCCAGCAAAAAAGGAGGGGAAAAAAGTAAAAATAAAAAAACTCCAACTTTGATGGGCAAAAAAAGGGAAAATGAAAAATTAAATCCAAGACCAAAGATATTCAAACCATAACAAAAAACATTCAAACCAAAAATTAAGAAGAAAGAAAAAACCCCCAACAAAATTAAAAGGTTATATCCATAAGATCCAAGAGCAAGGAATTATAATCCACTTTAAAAATGGTACAGATGTTCTTCTTTCAACCAAGAATCCTTTTATGTTTTATAGATTAATATACAATACCCACTAGAGTTTAAGAGGCAAATTGGGGCTCATATAAGTTTATTCAGAACACTTCAATTTGGCTGCAAATTACTTCTTAAGCCAACTGCCCTTCACATCCACATATGTTTATACACAACTTTTCCAAAGTCAAATCTTTCCCCCCAGACATAAGTTTAAAACAGCTTAATTAAGTTCAGCAATCAAGTCTCTTCTGTATCTAGAAATTGGTGTGCTCCTCATGCAAGTATTATAAGATCACCAAATAGCAGGAACTTTTGAAAGCTTTGAAGGAGAGGAAGAGAGGGTTCCTCCCCCTTTAACTTTTGCCTCCACTTGAGTTCTGCTTCAGACTCAGTTTTCCCTTTTCCTGCTTGTCAGTGAAGATGCCTTATAAATCAGCATAAGAAAAAAAAGACAGTTCTGATAATAGCAATGCAGCTTGTGTTGCTATTGAAGAATCTCTGAAGTCAGAATGGGGAAAAAGAAGCCGGCAGTCGACCTTCTAGCCATTTAAAAATGATGATCAGAGCAGCGAGGCTAGAAGTGAGCGGGATCAGGGTGCAGCTGCCTCCGCTTCATCCCCCGTTTGACCACTCGAGCTCCCTGCCTTCTGGGACCCTTCCTGGGTCCCAGAGTCGAGTCCCCCTTTGTGGGAGACCCCTTGGGTGCCCGATTTAGAAGCAGCTCAGGACGCGCCGGTCTGAGCCGCTTCTACCATCGTATTGCCGAAACCGGAACATGACGATGGATCAAATTCAAATTCTCCAGCAAAAATCAGGGGTTTTGTATGAGAAAAAAATTAAATATCTAGGTGTAATCTCAAATAAGTGCAGCAATCTAAAAATAGACAATTATGACAAACTTCTTAAAGAAATTTAAAAAGATTTGGAAAAATGTCATGACTTGAACTTATCCCTAATGGGAAGAATAGCCTCAATAAAAATGAACATCCTTCCAAGGTTACTGTTTTTGTACCAAACTATTCCAGTATTTCTAAATAGTCGTTTTTTTCAAGAATTGAACAAGATGGTCTCCAAATATGTTTGGCAAGGCAAGAAACCGAGAATTAAATTAAAGTCTTTGTAAGACTCCAAATTAAGAGCAGGCATGGGCCTACCAGACTGGCAACTGTACTATAAGGCTTCTATGCTCTTGTGGGTAAGAGACTGGGTACTATTGAATGATAAGAGACAATTGTTGCTAGAGGGACATGACCTCACTATGGGGTGGCATGCATACCTATGGTATCAAAGGCTTGAAGGACACTCTTATTTTAAGAACCATTGGTTTCAAAAATCTTTGTATCATACATGGTCATGGTTAAAAACAAGAATTTACCAAAAAATTCCAAGATGGGTTTCCCCAGTGGAAGCATTTACTCACCCAAATCTTCTAAAATCTAATCAAAGTTATAGATATGATGATCTGTTGGGAAAAGACAATCAATTGAAAACTAAAGAAGAGTTAGAAAGTATGAATATTAAAATGAATTGGTGGTTGAGAATGCAAGTTGAATCTAGGTATGCCAAAGACAAGATGATAGGCTTCAATATTGAACAGTACCCATTTGATAAAATTCTTCTAGGCCCTCAAGAAAAATTAATCTCTAAACTATATGCATATCTATTGCAGATGAAGACGCAAGATAAAGTTGTAAAAGATTGCATGGTCCAATGGGTGAAAAATTTGGGCCATAGCATTACTCTAGAAGAATGGGAGAGACTCTGGAAGTTTAATGTCAAATTAACTAGGTCGGTAACCTTCAAAGAAAATGTGTATAAGATGTTTTATAGATGGTACCTGACTCCACAGAAATTGTGTAAGATTTATATGAACATGTCTAACAAATGTTGGAAATGTACTAAACAAGTTGATTCTTTTTATCATATGTGGTGGACATGTGAGATGGTGAAGAACTATTGGAAAATGGTGCATGAACTAGTTCAGAAAATCATGAAGACACAGATTCAATTCAAACCAGAATTGTTTTTATTGAATATATTTCCTGGTGATTATTCCCAAGAAATGAGACATTTGTTGGCGGATTTCAATACAGCAGCCAGGATGCTTCTGGCGCAGAGATGGAAATCTCAGGAAATTCCCACGAGAAGAGACTTGGTGGGAAAAATTTTGGAAACAGTTGAGCTGGATTTTTTTGTCCCAGCTGATGGCTGGGAAATCTAAGGAAGAAGCAAGAAAATATTGGATGAAATTTTATGCCTGGCTAGATATGCAAGACTTTTAAGATTCTTTGGTGTGAACTTATATCTCCTTTTTTCCTATGTGCTATACTATATGATTGCCTATATTGGATTTGTCAAAATTAATAGACATTATAACTAAAAGATTTATAGTATAAAATACTATAATGTTGATGATTTATAGTTTAGAAATAATAACTGACAATTTGTGTATTTTAAGAATATATTGTAGATGCAGACTTGTATTCTTTGAAAGTATTTTCTATACAGAAAAAGATAAATATGTACTTTTATTTTCTATCCCCCCTTGTTCTTTATTCCTAATTTCTTGAAACTAATAAAACTTTTAAAATTGAAATTAAAAGATGTTTGCTCCTTGGGAGGACAGCTATGGTGAACCTAGGTAGTATAATAAAAAGTAGAGACATCACCCTGCCAACAAAAGTCTGTATAGTCAAAGCGATGGTATTCCCAGTAGTGATGTATGGCTGTGAGAGCTGGACCATAAGGAAGGCCGAGCGCAGAAGAATAGATGCTTTTGAGATGTGGTGCTCTAGAAGACTCTTGAGAGTCCCTTGCACTGCAAGAAGATCAAATCAGTCAGTCCTAAGGGAAATCAACCCAGATTGGTCCCTGGAAAATCAGATGCTGAAGCTCAAATACTTTGGCCACCAAATGAGAAGGGAGCAATCACTGGAGAAGATCCTGATGCTGGAAAGACAGAAGGCAAAAGAAGAAGGGGACAGCAAAAGATGAGATGGCTGGACAGTGTTACTGATGTAACTAACATGAATTTGAGCAGACTTTGGAGGATGGAGGAAGACAGGACGGCCTGGCGTGACTTTGCCCATGTGGTCGCAAAGAGTCGGACTTGACTGTGCGACTGAACAACAACAAAATCTATCATTGTATGCTGCCCCTCTCTCTTTACAGGGAAGGGTGGTATAAAAATGGAACCTAATAGATAAATAGAGTGGAATTGGAATAATTTCATTTGTATCCCGCCCTCCCCGCCGAAGCAGGCTCAGGGCGGCTCACAGACATGGAGAATACCATGATTACAACAATACATTATACAGTAAAATCCATTAAAATCCATTAAATAAATAAATAAATTAAAACCATTACACTTACAATTAAGGTGCTATAGTACAAAACCTATCGAGTGCCTTCACTTAATGCTAAGAATTCTGAAACTTTGCTCTCTCTGAAAATTGTATAACAGCATGGTAAAGCTTGTAGAAGCTTTGAGTGAAACAGGGCATTACATACAACCCTGTTGCATTTCATACATACCTTGCTGCATGGGATTACTTCACCTCACAACTGTGAAAGAAGGATTGGAGCCTTGGCTCCAATTAAGAATCGACCTTTGCCACAGCCTGGATCTTTCCTTTTGGAGAACTCGGCATTAATTTGCCATTTGTAAGACTTTGGGGTGAGGGCATTGTCAGTGTTCTTTTTCTGTCTATGTGATTAATTTCACTTTATATTTTTGAATTCGGTTCTATATTTATAAAGGCTTACGTTAGGTTTAGGTTTTATTAAATTTATACCTCGCTCTTCCTGCCGAGGCAGGCTCAGGGCAGTTTACAGCAATCATCATATTACAATCAATTAAATTTAAAACAATTAAAAATTTAAAAACAGTTGGCACTAGTAACATTCTGAGGAATGTGTGGGGACAGACGGTCCCTCAGGTATGCAGGTCCTCGGACATAAAGGGCTTTGAAGGTAATAACCAGCACCTTGTAGCGAATCCGGTATACTATTGGCAGCCGGTGCAGTTCTTGCAGTGCCAGCTGTATGTGCTCCCACCTGGGCAGCCCCATTAACAGCCTGGCCGCCGCGTACTGCACTAGCTGCAGTTTCCGGGTTTGAGACAAAAGCAGCCCCATATAGAGGGCATTACAGTAGTCCAGTCCTGAGGTGACTATTGCATGGATCACAGTTGCCAGGTCATTACGGTCAAGGAAAGGAGCCAACTGTTTCATCCACCTAAGGTGGAAAAAGGCGGATTTTGCAGTTGCTGCTATCTGGGCCTCCATTGTCAGGGAGGACTCCAGTAGCACCCCCAAACTTCTGACCTTGTGAGCCGTTGTCAGTGGCACACAGTCAAAAGTTGGTAGGGAAATTCCCCTACCCAGACTGCCGCAACTCAGGCACTCTGTCTTCATCGGATTCAGCTTCAGTCGGCTCAGTTTAAGCCATCCAGACACAGCTTGCAATGCCTGGTCCAGGTTTTCTGGGACATCCTCAGATCGGCCATCCATCAGTAGATAGAGCTGGGTGTCATCCTCATACTGGTGGCAACCCAGTCCACACCTCCAGGCAATCTGGGCAAGGGGTTGCATGTAGATGTTAAACAACATCGGGGATAGAACCGCCCCGAGGCACACCACAATTAAGCGTGTGTCTCCGAGATGATTCTCCCCCAATTGACACCTTTTGTCCCCGACCACAAAGGAAAGAGAAAGCCACTGTAAGGCCAACCCCTGGATCCCTGCATCGGTGAGACAGTGGGTCAGCAACTGATGGTCGACCGTGTTGAAGGCAACTGATAGGTCTAACAACATCAGTACTGCCAAAGCGCCTCAATCCAGATGCCGCTGGAGGTCATCTACCAGGGCAACCAAAACTGTCTCCGTCCTGTGGCCTGGACAGAAGCTGGACTGGTGGGAGTCACTGATAAAGCACTGATAAGTTTTGTATTATTATTGAGGCTGGGTTTTCGAGGTTTATTTACCTTTTTTCCCCTGCTCCATTTTCTGCATTACTCTATTTGGTTGCCTTACTACCTAGAGCATGGCAACCCTAAATAAAGGGTATGATCTGGAATCTTCTTATACAGTGCTGGGAACCCAATGAAGAAACAGGACTGTTTCTGGCACCATACAATGCGCACTTTTACATCCAAATCAAGAATAGGTTTCTCATTCAGGTTTCTGCTCCTAGGATCTCACTAATGTTCCTGCTCTTAGGATCACACAGCAGAAATGGGTATTTTTAAAACAACATCCATTTATTAGCAAGGAGATATAGGGAACTGGTTTCAGGTAAGGGAGCTCTGCAATCCACAATAAACAGAACTAACTGAGCAGAGACTTCACCCCAGGAAACTAAACCAAAACACACAAATATGGGGACCATTCACTGAGAGCCAGTTTGGTGTAGTGGTTAAGTGTGCGGACTCTTATCTGGGAGAACCGGGTTTGATTCCCCACTCCTCCACTTGCACCTGCTGGAATGGCCTTGGGTCAGCAATAGCTCTGGCAGAGGTTGTCCTTGAAAGGGCAGCTGCTGTGAGAGCCCTCTCCAGCCCCACCCACCTCACAGGGTGTCTGTTGTGGGGGAGGAAGGTAGAGGAGATTGTGAGCCGCTCTGAGACTCTTCGGAGTGGAGGGCGGGATATAAATCCAATATCTTCTTCTTCTTCTTCTAACCACACACATAAAACCAACTCAACAAAAAGTCTAGAAAAAGGGAAGTTTTCATTTGATGTTTAACTCTGTGTAGTTTGTTTGTTTTGCCATCATGTCATAACTGATTTATGGTGATCCCATAGCATTTTCATGGAAATAGATGTTTAGAGATGGTTTGCCATTGCCTTCCTCCATGCGATGACCCTGGTATTCCTTGGTGGTTGCCCATCCAAATATTAGCCAGGGCTGACCCTGCTTAGCTTCCAAGATCTGATGGGATTGGGCTAGCCTGGACTATCCAGGTCAGGACTAACCTTGAATAGCTTCGGTACCAAATGAACCAATGCGGGGGTGTAATTTCATTACCTGGACACCACAGAGCTACTATTAATGCTTACTTGCCTGTTTTCTATCCCTATCTCTCACCTATACTGTCTAGAATGGAGTTCCCTAAATAAAGGACTCTTGTTAGTTTGAAACTGACAAAAGGCTTGGTGTAACTCTAACTCTGCTAGCACACACAGTATTGAGAAGCTGCTGCTGCAGGCAAGCCTAGTGCATCCTGCTACCTAATATAGATTCCTGGCTATACCATACCAGTGATGAGATGAAAGGTCATGGATAGAGCATAGTTGAAAGGGACACAAAGATAATCACACCACTTCATGCCCTCTCAAACAGATCATAGATGACCATGATTAATTTGCTGTCTTAAAATGATTTGATGATCGACTAAACTTTGATCAATAAGGGGATTTATGGGTCACAGTTTAATGAAGTCATGCTAGGAACTTCAAGGAAATTATTACTAATGTCAGCAGATGTGGTTAACTATATCTCATTTGGAACATGAACAAATGCTTTAGAAAATGGATAACTTGATGTGTGGTATCAAAGATCTTTTAAAATCTTGTTAGCATACACTAATAGTTAACCATAATAATAAAATCAAATTTCTATATGTTGATCTTCTGAAGCATTAACATATATGGCAAGGTAACTAACCTCATCCCTTGCTTGAATGATTTCAACAGCTTAAACTATTAAAGCCACTTGAGACTGCAGTCCTAAGTATTTCACCAGGGAGCAAGTTATATTGACACACAATCATGTTCCAACAAATTAAACATATTTTAAATCAGGCAAATGGTGATTTGGGAGGAGTTTGTGTCTCATTTTTAAAAAATCTGTTCTGACACTGTTGGCAACAAACAATGCAAACCACATCCAAGCTAAACTGAAAGTACTTGAATTTAAGCTGATTTAGTCCCACTGAGATCAGTGGAACTAAATGGGCTTAAATCCAAACTCTTTGGTTTAATTGGATTATGGGTAAATCTGTAATTTATCAGTCTTCATGCTCTGCTGTCATAAGAAGGTGATATTATTATCATTAATGTGGGATTACTCCTATTTCGGAAGTATTTTTAAAATCCATTTCCTTTTTATTCCCTCACTTTTCTTTAGCTGGTCTGATTCAAATTAGCATTCATTTTGATGCAGTAAAGTCACCACTAGATGATTTTTCCCTAGTTATTTCTGCAAAATGACTCTTTGGAATGTCTTATATAGTAGGCTCTGCTTTTTTAACTCTGGAAAACAGCTGAAAATCTCTTAGGGTATGATGAATCTCAGATCTCACTATATGAGGGAAACATCCCAAGCGTGTTTGGTGACAGGAAAAGAGACACCTTTGGTAATAATTATATACCAATCTGAGGATTGATTTTGCACATGCAGGTAAAAAAAAAGATTTTTAGGACTTCTTTGGATGGGTTTATCAGAGCACAGCCCACTTGATGTAAGCAGAACTCTACAATGGGCCAATAGTATTGGTCAAAGAGGAAAGCTATGCTGTGAATGCAAAGAAATCTGGCTGGCTTCTCTCCTTTCATCATGTTTGAAGGCACTAAAGTTGATACACACACCCTGAAAAGTATTGTCGTTTATGAGAATTATTATAAAAGCCTATTACTTGGTCTGTGTTGACTTTTTCATACGGTGATCACTCAGTGCTTCAGTTCAAGCAATGAACTGAATGTTTAAAAAACATTTGAAGCTTGTTAATAAAAGCAAACATTTTTATTTATTTTGTATCATCTTGTAACTAGCTAGCATTTTGAGCTATGATCTATATCAGGGGCAGTGTTCCCTCTAAGCTGAGCTAGTGTGAACTAGCTCACAATTTTTTAGTCTCTGGCTCACACATTTTTGTTTCAGCTGAGGAAGGATAGCCCGAGAACAAACTAATGCAATAGCTCATAACTTTAATGCCAGTAAGTTCACAAAGTAGAAATTTTGCTCACAAGACTCAACAGCTTAGAGGGAGCATGTATACTAAATGTGTAAATTTTATACAAGGAAATCTGTCCCTAGGCATAGACAGGGCTGAATTATTACAAACAAATATATGATTCCCAACCCCTTCCCAGATGGATAGTTGAAAATTGATTTGAATTTTGTCTCAAATGAAAATGGTTATTGTTAGCACATGAGAAACTTCTTGATTTAAAAAAGTGCATCCACTCTTATTTGGGAGAACCGGGTTTGATTCCCCACTTGCACCTGCTAGAATGGTCTTGGGTTAGCAATAGCTTTGGCAGAGGTTGTGCTTGAAAGGGCAGTTGCTGTGAGAACGCTCTCAGCCCCACCCATCTCACAGGGTGTCTGTTGTGGGGGAGAAGATAAGGGAGATTGTGAGCTGTTCTGAGTTTCTGATTCAGAGAGAAGGGTGGGGTATAAATCTGTAATTCTTCTTCTGTGCTTACATTTCATCTTTGAGCAACTCTGCAGCAGTATGGTAGTTATGAACAGAAGCACCAATATCTGCACAGACCACTACAATACATGGTTTATTATTTATTGGATTTGATTCCTGATTTTTGAATGGAGCCACCAAAATGGCTCACAATCTTCACAAAATGCAAGATTCCACATAAAAAATAAAAATATTATTCAGTTCAAAAAAATGTAATCATAAAATGAATTGTGCTATAGATGGAGCTGAAGTGTCAGGGGGAGACAGAGGGAAGAACAGACTAAACCAGTAAAGGAACCTCCAAGATACAGAGACCATGAGGGAGAAGAGAAGCGAATCTGATGAGGATCCCACCACACATTATATTGTTTTTGAGTCTGTCCCAGGGTCCTGTTAAAACAGACATGTGCTGGAAGTTTCATGTTAAAATTTAATTCTCAGGTTATGGGAGAACAATTCAGATCAGGCATGTGATATGCAGGGAAAGGCAACCTAGAGAGCCCCAGGGGAGCAGCTCCCCCCCCCCCCCCCGCCAAGAGAACTTTATGGGTAAACTGATCCAACAGTGGGAATGTGATGGGAGTTTTTTCTTGCTTCACTCTCTCTTTTTTCTCTCTGTTGGAAGGTAGTTGTACTTATATGACTAGAAAGAATTGGTCTACAGCACCATGTATGTGATGATTTTTTTATCTGCCCCTAGTCTAGAGCAGTGATCCCCAACCTTTTTGGTCCCAGGACCAGCCCCAGGGTGGGCCTGCCGACCACGGCTCCAGGGTCAGCAGGGTGGTGGTACCCAATTCAGACTCTCCCCCAACGGCATTTCCTCCTCCCTCCTTCACCCCTTGAGCAGCCTCGCCACCTCCACCTCCCGTTTTCCTCCCCGTTTCCTCCTCCCTCCTTCGCCCCCCCACGCAGCCTCATGGCCTCCCCCCCATTTTCACCATTTTAAGGTTGGGGAAGGGGCTGTGAAGTGCCTCCCAGGCTGACATCCCCCCGCCAATCAGCTGATGGGCGGGAAAGCCGCTGCCACAGCAGCAGCAAGCAACGCTGCCCTTGCCTCCTTTCCTTCCCCAGCCTTAAAATAGTGAAAATAGGGGGAAGAAGAGGCACTACTTGGGGAGGGGCAGCAAGGCTGCGGGGGGGTGGCGAGGCTGCGCGGCCCATTTCAAACAGGCTGCAGCCCGGTACTGGTCCCTGGTCCAGGGGTTGGGGACCCTTGGTCTAGAGCATACAAACAAGGCTTGAATTCCCTTGCCTGAAACTGCATATTGAGCTCCCTGTGAAGACCTTCCAATAAAAAAATATGGCCACTAAATTAAATTCTATGTAGATGAATAGGGAGAGACTATTTTTGTGGAACTGGAAATAAGTGCTACACGTGGAGCTGGAGCTTGAAAGAAAGAGCAGTGAGTATTCTTTCTTCCCAAAAGATACACACACTCTTTCTGCCCATTTTTGCCATAGAAAGTTACATAAAAGGGATTTTTGACAGACACAGCTTGTCAGGAAGAGGTGAGAAATTTCATTGGCTGAATGTACCTCTTGTGAAGAAAAGGGTCACTTCACAGATGCAATTTCTCATTCCTGCTTGACAAGCCACATGTGTCAACATTCCCTCTTTTATAGATTGTCTGGAAGCTACAGTTGGTACAGAATGCTGCAGTCTGAATGTTGACAGGAGTGGGCCATACAAACCATATCACTCCAGTCATCCTCCACCTACACAGGCTTCCGGGTTGCTTCTGGGCTCAATTCAAGGTGCTGTTATTGATCACTAAAGCCTTTTATAGCCTGGGATCAACATACCTTAAGGACTGCCTTTTCCCATACCAACCCACTTGCTCAGTCCAGTCATCCGCAGAGGCCCTGCTTCTGATGCTCCCACTATCTGAGACTAGAAAGGTGGCAATCCAAGAAAGGGCCTTCTCAGTTATGGCACCAAAACTTTGGAACTCCCTCCCCAAGAAGATTAGTCTGTCTCCTTCTATTGGTGTCTTTTGCAAACAGATGAAGATATACCCACAATAACAGTTTTGGGCCTTTGGTGTTATTTGTGTGTTTTTAATTCTGTTTTTTAGTTGTTTTAATGATTGCCACCTTGTAGACCCTGACTGGGTAGAAAGGTGGCATAAAATATCTTAAATAAATAAATAAGAATAATATAGAACTATTATGCATACAGGAAAATCTGTCCTCCATTACATGAACTGCCAAGGAGCTCTGCTCAATCCAAGTTTATTAAGAGCCTAGTATACCTTTTCCTGTGAGGAAAGATTGAATAATAGAATCATAGAGTTGGAAAGGATGACCTGGGTCATCTAGTCCAACACCCTGCACAATGCAGGAAATTCACAAATACCTCCCCCTCCCAAACACAGGGTGAGGTCAGACGTTCATAAAATCCCGCTACGAGCATGAGTGGAGTCCGGAAGCAGGTTGGATTTTAAGCGGTTGTCCAAACGTCAGCATCTGCGAATGGTGGTTAGCTCGTTCGAGTCCCGCGTTGAGACGACTGGGGTGCGGACTAATTTGATACTGCTTTAAATCAGGAACAAAATCCTTCTGACGGTTCCTGAGCGGAGTTTCTCTGTTTGAACGCCCCATCGTTGGTGACTCGTCGGAAGCGCACCACCGCTTCCCTCCCAAAGCCCCTGCAAGTGATATGACTGCGCCAGTGAATGAGCGAGCGAATGCTGGCTCGATAAATCATTTACCCGCCCTTATGTTCGGAAACAAAAATCACTTTTGAAAGTAGATGTGAACTAGATGTGAACTGATTTGAATTACTGGGTTCTTTTCTGCATGCGTAGTGCTCGTGCTGGAAAAGTAGTGCCAACGGACTGGCAAAACTTTAGTGATCTGACCCGTTTAAAAGTGACGCGCTGCAGATAGTGGGCATCACTGTGCCTGCGCTAATGCAGATTGACGTCTCATGAAATGAGGTCCAGTAGAGCAATCTGATCGACCAGCGACGGGATCCACATGGGATAGAACGGGAGCCTGGCTGTTGTCTGATCGGAAAATTGGTTGTGCGGATTATAATACAAGTGCGTTGCAGATGGATTTAATGGTGAGTGTGACCACACCCAGTGACTCCTGCTCCATGCCCAGAAGATGGCAAAAAACCTCCAGGATCCCTGGCCAAATTGGCCTAGAGAAAAATTGATGCTTGACCCCAAAGTGGCAATCAGCATTTCCCTGGGCATGTAAGAAGGGGCCTTGAGAATTGAGCACTGATGCAACCCTTCCTGCCCTCCCTCTCATGGTCTGCCTAAGTTCATAGAATCAGCATTGCTGTCAGATGTCCCTCTAGCCTCTATTTGAAAACCTCCAATGGAGAGCTCACTACCTCTTGAGGAAGCCTGTTCCACTGAGGAACCACAATACCATTACTTTGTGTGATCTGGGCACTATATTACTGTTGATACAGCCCAAAATTGCATTGGTCCTTTTAGCTACTGCATCACACTGCTGACTCGTGTTTGGTGTAGGGCCTACTAAGAACCCTAGATCCTGTTCACACATGCTACTGCTAAGTCAAGTCTCCCCACTGCTAAGTCAAGTCTCCCCCATCCTATAGTTACGCTTTTTATTTTTCCTACCTAAATGAAAAACTTTACACTTATCCCTGTTAAAATTAATTTTTATTTGTTTTAGCCCAGTTTTCCAGCCTCTGACTCTGTCTTCTACTGTATTTACCCTTCCCAATTTAGCATCAACGAAACTGATACTAATAAAAGTATTATTATTATTTTAATAATAAAAATAAAGAGTCTGCAACTTTTCAGTTGGAGGCAGACATGATGGAGGTTTATAAAATTATGCATGGAGTTGAGAAGGTAGATAGAGATAATTTTTAATCTCTCGGTTATAATACTTCAGTGTGGGAACATCCAATAAAGCTGATGGGAATAGATTCAGAGCAGATAAAAGGAAGTACTTCTTTACTCAATGAGTGATTAAATTGTGGAATTTGCTGCCACTGCAAGTAGTGATAATCACAAGCAGAAATGGCTTTGAAAAAGGATGGCTAGATTAATGGAGGATACAGGCCATGATTACTAAAGGGAACTTCTGCATTCACAGGCAATAAATCTCTGAATCCCAGTACTAGGAGACAACCACAGGTGAAGCCTGTGATCTCTATGCCTTGTTATTGGCCCTCCAAAGGAACTGGTGGTCACTGATCAAGTTGGGCAGCCCTGTTTATCTGTAGCAGCAGAAAAGAGTAAGAGCCCAGTAACATCTTAAAGACTAACAAAACTTGTAGCAGGGTATGAGCTTTTGTGAGTCACTGCTCACTTCTTTGGTTGGTCACTGCCTCAGATAAGATGCTGAACTAGATGAACCACTGGTCTGATCCAGCAGGTCCCTTCTTGTGTTCATTTTACATTTCGCCATGACTCTCATATCTTGTTTTTTCTCTGCCCTGACTTTTAAAATGGTGGTGGAACCACCAATGTGATCAGTGCACAGTCCACTACTCGAACACCACCAGGCTGCAGCATAATTCTCCCTTTGAAAGTAGCTTTTGTTTACTGTCTATCCTGCATAGCCAAATTGTTCAGATGTGCAAGCAGAGCAACACAGGCTCAAAGGGGTTTCAAAAATCACAGCTGAACATGCCTTGTTTTGATGAAAAAGAGAGAAAGCCGAATTCAACCAGTGCCCCATCCATTTAGTTTTGTCCAATTTCTCTTTTCCCCAGGACCCCACCAGCTACTCTACTATTGCGAGGCTGAAATTACACTCTTCCTTGGCTTCTCCAATTACTCTTTACATTTTCCTCACTTTTCCCGCATGCCTCCTCACCAATGTTTACTGCTAAATTAATAATGCTTACGGCCACTATTAGTCTAGGAATGTTTTAATCACTGATTGGTTTTAATGTGTTCTTAATGTTTTATTATTGTATTGTTCATTTTAAATGTTGTAAGCCGCCCTGAGCCTGCTCTGGCAGGGGAGGGCGGGGTATAAATAAAATTTTACATTACATTACCCTTCTATTAATCCACCTTGGTTACTAAGCGACCGGCTAAATGGCTTCCCCCAATTACTCCGATCGTTTCCTCCGCCGGGTGATACATCACCGCTTCCCGATCACTCGGCTCCCCCAGCCCCGGATCCCTCTTATAGACCGTCCCGCGTCTTCTTGTCTCGATCTGGCCGCAGGAGCGTCTTCACGTGGCACGGCGGCTGAGGGGCGAGCCAGAGGAAGCGGGCTGCCGCCTTTGGCCGCCTAGCGCGCGCTTCCCGAGCAGTTTCACGGCGGCGCGCACGCGGGCACACGGCGGCGCGCTCGATGGTCTCTGCCCTAATGCGGGAGTCGGCGAGAGAAGGCGCTGCACAAGGATGGGAGCTGTGCGGGGAGGCGGTGGCGGGGGCAGCAGGGAGGTCTAGCAGCTTGGCGGCTGGCACAGATCCTCAGTAGAGTCTTCGGGGAAGCCGGGCGGGATGAGACTGCTGCTGTGAGCCTGGCCTCGCCGGAGGAAACGGGACTCAGCCGGGGCGGTGGCGGCTGCTGACCAGGTAAGGATGCTGCTGCTGCTGCAGCAGCAGCATGGAGGTGTTTGCATCTGCGAAATCCAGGGCGACAGACAAACGCCTCCTTGGTAGCCGGGCTCGGACCTCTGCGGGTGGACAAGGGAGGTCTGTGGCGCTGGCAGAACCCGGGCTGCCTCTTTCGCCTTGTTCCCTTCCCTTGCCCCAGCAACGTCCTGATCTCCATTCCCCCCCCTCCCCGCCCTCCGAAGGCTTTCCTTGGCCTCCGCTGTTGGCCTCTTTGTAGCCTTACCTGCTTTGCGCTTACCAAGCAGCTACTGTTCCTTACGAGCTCCCTTGCTTGTCAGCTGGGCATCCAGAGTTCCCCCTGGAGGTGCCGTCGGTGGCGGTTGCTGCGTCAGCATTATTATCCTGGAAGGGGAAGACTTGAGATTTGGCCGGCTTTCTGTTCTTAGGGAAGGGTTGGTGGCAGAGCCTCCTGGTTTAGGGAGGAAAGGAAATATGGTTTTTGAGCACAGCCCTCACCCCTCAGGCCCGGGGAAGTTCCTGTACTGAGTTATTGTTTGATCCTCTTTAGGGGCCTCTCCATTTGGAGATTCCTTTGCTACAAACGTTGATTCCACCTACTAGGGCAATGCTCAGTTGAATGGCCTTATCCTGATGTTATGCCTTTGGAAAGGGTTTGCACTACAAGTGAAGCTGACTAAAAGCCATTGCTTAGTGAATGACTCTGAGGGCCCCCATTAATTCTCTCCCTTTTTAAATCTAGCCAATGGCATGGGAAAGGGAGTAGCAAGGCCAGCACTGGAAAACAATTCATTTTTTTTCCCTAAAGGCTTGAGTGTAGAATGTTGTGCAGCTAAATGACCTATGTTTGTTTGGGGTTTTTTTTTTAAGAGCTTGAATGCACAGGAAGAAAAGATGGAATCTCAACTGCCATGGTTTGGGACATAAAGGGGTCTCTGGGGTGCTTATGAAAAGCTAGCCTGTCTTAATTGCTTTTGGGATGGGAGGGCAGGATGTCTTTCTGAAGCATCTGGTACTAATCCCTGATAGAAACAGGATGCTGGTATATAGGAGTCCCTCCAGTGTGGCAGTTAAAACAACATGGGAGGGGGGGGATGATATGATACACAGAGCAATAATCTTGTTAGAGGCCATGTTAATCATCAGCGGGTAAGAGCAGATCTGTGGCTCTCTGTAGAAAGAAGCACTCTTTGCATATGCAATTCCAGTCAGCTAGTATTGATTAAGGGGGTGAAACTGCTGAATCATTTGTACTCTTCTCTCAGTATGTTTTGTGCTTCAGTTCCATTATGGTCTTCAGTTAACAGGCAAGATTCTAGTTGTAGAATATTGGTCTTCAGTCTCTTCTTTCATTTAAGCAGCACTGGTCTGGTGGTAGGAATGTTCTTGGAAGCGAGCGGACAACTATTAAGAGTCAGTGTGGTGTAGCGGTTAGAGTTTCAGATTAACAGTGCAATCCTGAAGAGAGTTACACCAGTCTAAGCCTATTCATTTTAATGAGCTTAGACTGGAGGAAGTCTCTTTAGGATTGTACTGTTACACATCCAGGTTCAAATCCCAGTTCTGCAATGGAAGCTTGCTGGGTGATCTTGGGGCAGTTACACGCTCTCAGTTTAACTGACCTCACAGGTTGTTGTGAGGATAAAACAAAGAAGAGGACAATGTAAGCTCCTCTGGCCTCCATTGGGGAGAAAGGCAAAATATAAATGAACTTATTAAAGTTCATCTCACCATCTTTTCCTTTAGTTACCATCGCTAGTAACCTTTGCTAGACTTATCCTCCACAAATCTGTCTAATCCCTTTGTAATGCAATGCTCATGGCCATCACTGTCCATTGGCGGTGAATTCCACCATTTGCTCATTGAGTAAAGAAGTCTTTTTATCTGTTTTGCATCTGTTGCCCATCAATATCATTGGGCGCCCCCAAAGGCTAGAAAGAGAAAAACTTTTCTCTATCTGGTCTTTTTCTCTATCTGGTCTTTTTCTCTATCTGGTCTTTCTACCCCATATACAGTTTTATAAAACATCTATATGTTGTCTTTTTCCTAAATTGAGTAGTCCCAGACACTTTAGCCTTTTCTCATGGGAAAGGTACTCCAGCTTCTTGATTAACTTGGTTTCACTATTCTGTACCTTTTCCAGCTCTGTGATATCCTTTTTGATATGGTGACAAGCACTGCACATAGTGCTTCAAATGAGGCCTCAGTTTTGGTGTATAATAATATTGGCCATTTTATTTTCAATTCCTTTCCTAATAATCTCAAGCATGGAGTATGCCCTTTTCACTGCTGCTGTACTTTTTCTTCAAGCTATCCACTACAACTCCAAATCTCTTTCCCTCTTAGTCTCAGCCAGTTCTGAGCCCATCAGCATATATTTAAAGTCAGGATTTCTTGCTTCAACGTATATCACTTCTCATTTGCCTGCGCTGTCATCTCAAATTGACTCACATCTTCAGACACTGTTCCTGAAAACAGTGACTCCAGTGTGGGTACAAGGCCCATATTTTCCACAGGTCGTTTTCGCACTCACCTTCCGCCGGCGCGACCCCCCTCTTCACCACGCAGGATCTGCGCGGATTTCGCACTAAACGCTGCGGAGGAGCCAGAAAAGCCGGAAGCTCCCGTCGCAAAAGCCGCGCAAACGCCAAACTGCTTTTTGGCGGTTTCAGTTTGAGCGGCTTTTGCGCCGGGAGCTTCCGGCTTTTCTGGCTGCTCTGCAGCGTTTAGTGCGAAATCCGCGCAGATCCTGCGTGGTGAAGAGGGGGGTCGCGCCGGCGGAAGGTGAGTGCGAAAACGACCACAGTGAAAACAGATACAAAGTTTTTTGCCATCTCTCCATCCTTAAGCCATCCTTCCATTCCCTTGCTATCTAATGGCCCTGGATCAGGGGTGTCAAACATGCACTTTGGGGGCCGAATCAGGCCCCCAGAGGGTTCCTATCAGGCCCCCAGAGGGTTACTATCAGGCCCCCAAGCAACTGGCTTCCATCTGCTTCCTTCTTCCTGTATCTTGCTTCCTTCTGCATCACATTTTGCTTTGCAAGGCTTGTGCAACTGCACAGGAGCTACAGAACAAAACCTCTGTTTTCTCCATTGGCTGAGGTTCCTCCCTTGGGGAGGAATAGCTTGCTTTGCCAGGTTCTCTCAATCGAATAGCAGAGCTACTGAGTCATGTCTCTTGTCCTTCTATTGACTGAGGCTCCTTTCCCACCCAGTCCCTGGGGAAGGAAGGAAAGAGCCAGAGCTTCTTTTGTCCAGTTCCCTGGATCCCATGGGAGAAATTCAAAGAAAGCACCTTTAAGACCAATGAGTGCTAACATTTTAAGTTTTAAAACATATATATTTTTGTTTGTGTTCTTTATAAAAATTTATATTTCAGCTACCTAATCTTAAATAGGTACACACATAGCCTGACCTAACATGCCTTGGCCCAACCAGACATGTCCTGGCCCAACAAAGTTTCTTTTATGTCAGATCCAGCCCTCATAACAAATGAGTTTGACACCCCTGCCCTAGATGGTTTCCTGCTCCTAACAGATTTGGAGCAGTGCTTTTTGTTTATCTTGATGTTTTTCTTTTTGCTTGATTTTTTCCCCACAAACTGTGCTCCTCTCTGTTAATTTCATTTGGGAAATCCTTCCACTTTGCAAATGAAGCATTTTATGGCTTTCTTGGCATAGGTATTTAACCATATGGGCATGGTTTTAGTCTTGGAGGTATTTTCCTAATTTAAGAACATAAGAAGAGCCCTACTGGATCACACCAGTGGTCCATCTAGTAGTCCATCCATCTGTCTCATACAGTGGCTAACCAGTTCCTCCGTTTGTCCGTCCTGAATCTATTGCCCATCTGCTTCATTGGATGCCCTTAAGTTCTAGTAACTTGAGCTAGGAATTTCAGATGGATCTCAATCTGTGTGGTTGAAAATACTTTCCAAGCATCCTGGAGAGTGACTTTTACTTTTCCCTTTTAACATCTGTCTAACTAATCCTCTCATTTTTGTAAGCTTTGTTTATTTGAAGTCATGTGTAATAGTCTCTATGCATATATGTATTTGAAGTCATGTGTAATAGTCTCTATAATATGCGTGCTGAGCTTAATAGCATTGTGGTCACTGTGTTCAACTGGTTTAACAAAATCTACTTCTCAAACCAGATCTTGAGCCCCATTTGGAAAGAACTCCAGGGTCACTACCCTTCTGGTTGACTCTGTGACCAGGACCAGATTAACAATTAGGCCAAGTAGGCCCTGGCCTATGGGCCTCCACACCTTCAGAGGCCCCAGGATGGCTCCCCCTCCGGTTTCCCCCCTGTTTGTAGCCCTCCCGGCTTGCACGCACAGCCAGCAACTAAGCCGTTCTTTGCCTAACTTGCCTGGTGCGGCTGCTTCTGGCACTGTCACCAAGTTTGCCTCTCTCTGCTTCCCCCCCCCCCCCCAGCTTTGTCAAAGGGGATTTTGAGAAGGTGCCTGCAGGTGGCAGCAGGGGCCACGGGCAGCAGTGAAGATGCTCCAACTATGAGATAATTTGCAAGATTTTGACTGCCTAAGGGCCTCCACAGGATTTAATCTGGCCCTGTCTGTGATCAACTGTTTCAACACACAGTGATTTATGATATCTAGGAATCTCATTTTTATAGTATGATTTGAGCTCACATTTGCACAGTTAACAATAGGGTAGTCAAAGTAATCTAGCATTACAATGTTTTATGCTTTAATCACCTTCCTTATTTCCTTCTCCACCTTGGTGTCTACTTTATGGTATTAACCAGGCAGGCAACAGTAGTATCCATAGAAAATAATGTCTCTTTAAAGATTACAGGGCTGGCGTACCACAGACCAACTGGGAAATGGGGTGTACTTCCTTTCCCTTCTTCCCTTGGTGAAATGTAGCAAAGACTTCTTTGGACTCTTAGGTTCTTCTGAGCTATACTGAAGACATGAATAAAAATCCAAGGAGCTTGATAGAGAAGCTAGTCTTTTTATTATGAACCACATTGCTCACATAGTCGGAACAAAGAGGCGAACACAAAGGTCTGGGTAACTAAGAGCCACTTTATTCAGTAACAACATTTTTTATCAGCAAGGGCAGTAACCTAACTAGTGGCACGGACAGGGCCAGAGATCAAACATCTTCTCCCCTGCCGCTCAATGGGCGAGCCACCTTAGCCCTTAGGTAGAGCCATCTGTCAATGGCTCATACCCAGCCGGCACAGCAAAGGGCCATGCCCTGGAGTTTCAACCCCAGCCACATGGCTGCAGAGGAGAATCAATCCAGGCAGGCCCAAGGCAGTCTGCATCCTCATTCAACAGGCCACACAGTCCAAGAATGGATCAGCAAGACCCCCATGCCTCCCAAAAGGGAGGGGTACTTATGGTGCTCACCAAGCCGCATAACAATAACACAACCAAAACCTGCCATTGTAAGGCTAAGCCTTAGCTTAGGCTGTTGCACACATCTATAGGTCTAAAAGCTCCCTCAGCCCTTGTCAAAGATCCTTTAGGAAGACATCATTTCCTTCATCCAAAAGATACATGCCATCCACCCTGTAAAACTCCAAATGGTCTGCATGGATCCCAGGGTGAGGTAAATAGTGACCCAGCCCACCTTTCAGGGCTTTCTTAAGCTCAAGATTAGCCTTCCGCCATGCCCTCTCAATATCCCGTGGGTCCCATACCCCATGCCACTCCAGACATGGCATCATGGCTGACCACACCAGATGGGTCTGTGGCCAACAACTCTTGATGACTTGAAAGTCATCCTTAGCCTGTAAAATGAGGGCCTTCCCTTTAATTAGGCCCAAATCATTCCCCCCTAGGTGAATAATGAGAACATGTGGTGGAACTTAAAATACGGAGATCCCGCCATCCGTGCCACTCTAGAGTGGCCCACTTGCTAAGACCCAGCTGTGACCCAGCGGCAGTCCTTCTGGTCTGATGGGCGGCCCAAAATATATAACTGTGCCCGCAGCTGAGGACGCGACGTCTCTCACCACGGACAACAGCACCTAAGGAAACAAACAACTAAACATCAATAACATTAGGCATTATGGCAATGGAAGAGGACGCACATGACTCCTATAGGCAGCAGAACGCCACCTGCCTAAGTGCTGAATAGCGGGTGCAGAGTAACCCTAAGCTGCCACAGTGGCGCTGCCCCTATATGGAAGGAATGGGTGCCAAAATGTACCCCACTCAAACCGAGCTTAGCGAGCGCCTTGGCCATCACTGAAACAGCAAACCAGCACTCAGACCACAAGCAGCCAAGTGGCCAGCCAAAGCTGACACTGGACATAACTCACTTTCCGAACAGGAGCCTAACCTACCGATGTTTCCGTGCTGGCGTTGGTCAGTTTTGGAGCGATGGATTGTAATGTATGCCATTCCACCAGCAACATGAATGTCCTGGGCCTAAAAGAGCCTGGTCGTAAGTGTCATGAGCCCTGAAGAGGAGGAGCTGGAAGGATTAACAGATCAGGAAGAACAGCCTTCCAGCGCCTCAGCCGAAGAACCAACAGCTGGCCCATCAATCACTCTCCCCACATTCCAGGCACCAGCGCCGGCTGTTGACAATCAGTCTCCTCCAAGCTCTCCCCCTCCCATCTCAAGAATGTGGAGCCGTCATTGGAAAACACTCTCAGAATGCAGACATGAGGCGCGCCAATGCTTAGCTCTTTCTCTTAGCCTGAGTTCTAGGAGAATTATGGCCACCCAGGGAGCAGGCTGATTGAGGTTCCCATATAACTCACACCCAGGACTTGGCAACCTTGTGGAAGCAACAAGTCGATTCCCTGGCTTGCATCCACGCTCCTTCCTGATTCCAGTTCCTGACCGGTTTGAATTCCTTGGCACCCTGACCCTTTGGCTTTGGACACTGACTTCTCCTTCTGGTTTGCAATTTTACTGTGTTGACTCGGCTCCTGCTTGACTTACTGAACTTTGACTTTGGACCGGCTTTAGACTGCTGCCTGCCTGTGCCCTGAGAACGTGACAGTAAGTATCTCCCTTAGACTGAGCCACCAGTTCACTCACACGGAGAGCCCCCAAAAAGGCGACCAGGGAGGCTGCATGGAACGGTAACACCTCAAATCCTGATGCACAAACCTGACCCCAAACTGATCTCAATCCCCGAAGAATAGTTGAAGAAATTGGCTGTCTAACATCCAATCTCGGGCCAGCTTCCCTGGTTCAGCCTTCCAGCATCTTCCGCACACGGAAGTCACTGGTATACTCCAGATACCCCATAGCTTTACTGGTAAAGGCAAATGCTGAGAGCCTACCCCTAATAGACCGCACCACTAGGCCCTTACCTTTTAGATAAACATAGTAGTGGAGCAAATGCTCCACTGGAAGGGGCCTGTCCTGATAACCCATTTCACCCCTAAATAATTCAAACTGACAAACTGCAAGTCTTATCGCTCTGCCGGCCTTGACCCTCCAATCAGCCAAAGCTCTGGGGGCATCCTTACTGGATGATGATTGGCGTCTGGGGTGAACTGACGAAGCCTCTGCATCTGTTTGTGACAGCCGCCCCGTTGTTCACCCGAGGCACATGCTTGTCAAAAAATATGTTAAGCTGAAGGCAACACAGAATGAAAGCGTGAACCAGTTTCATGACCCTTGGAGATTTGGATGTGAGGAAATTAATGACATGAACCACTGCAAGATTGTCACACCAAAAGTGGACCGAGTGGTCAGCCAGCTCATCACCCCACAGCCAAACAGCTACTACTATGGGGAAAAACTCTAAGAAAGTCAAATCCCTAGTCCATCCTGCAGCCACCCAATTGTTAGGCCAATCCTCCATGCACTAATGTCCACGGAAATAGACTCCAAAACCTAGTGATACAGCAGCATCACATGCGATTTGAAGCTCTGCTTCAAGCTTCAAATCTTCTCTCCAGAAAGAGACTCCATTAAAGGAGCTCAAAAAACTATGATGAAGGAGGTGTACATTGGCCATAGCATCACAAAACCTTCTCAAGAAGGCGTGGCCAGGAGCCACAACTTTGGCCCACCCTAGCCTGCAAATTTGAAATTTTTTCCACAGGCAAGCGTGATGTCTGCTGGACAGTATCTAATTCCACACCTAAAAAGGTCTATTGCTGGCTAGGGCCCTCAGTCTTCTCATGAGCCAAAGGAACACCAAGTTCCTCTAAGAGCTCCATGAAGGCTGACAGTAAGCAACCTTATTGGTCGGTGCCCTGGGGGCCCACAAAACAAAAAAAATCATCAAGGTAATGCGTGACATTACTCAAACCAGTCTTGACATGCACCACCCACTCCAAAAATGAGCTGAAGTGCTCAAAAGCAATGCAAGAAACTGAACACCCCATGGGCACTGCCCTATCCATATATAATTGGCCCTCAAGGAGAATCCCAGCAATTCAAAATCTAGTGGGTGCACAGGAAGAAGGCGAAAGGCCAACAGTGTCATACTATGTGCACTGCTTGATCAAAGGAGGTGTACTTTACAGTACACAAAAATTCAGAAATGGCATCATTAATTGACCAGCCACGAGGATAAGGCAGGTGGTGAATCAGCCGGAATTCACCAGGCGCTTTTTTGGGCACAATGCCCAAAGGGGAAACCTGCAATTTTTTTACAGGAGGGGAAGGGAATGGACCCAAAACCCTACCTTAGGGCCTAATAACCGCTTCCATACCTTTCACAGATTGCAAATTATTGGCCATGAAAGGAGTCCTAAATGCCTTGAAATGGTATTCGAAAACCAAACATGAACCCATCTAACAAAAAAACGCTGTCGGCCGGTTTTGGATACCGATGAAGCCAGGCTTCAAGAACTTGCACCCTTATTGGACTGGGACCCTTTACCAGCAGGCTGGCTGTGTCCCCTCCCGCCGTCTGTGCTGCCCCCGCCTTGGCTTCCCCCCTGGAGCATGCTGTGAAGGAATGAGACCTCCCGCAGAGAGGGCACTTGTGCTTATAAGGGCACAACTTCCTATTGCATACCCCCTGAGAACTGAACTCCCAGCAGAGTAAGCAGGGTTAAGCCCCCTACCCCACAGTATTGCGGAACCCGGAAGCAGCAGCTGAACGCTGAACTACGTGACCACTGTCCGACTGGTCCCCCAAATTTGGCCTAGCCAGAGATATTGCTTGCAGCCACAATTGTGGATGGATCTAGTCCCACTGTAAAGGATTCATAGCAGCCCTCATATGGAACGCCTTGTCATATTGGAGGCAGGCCGGACCACTGAAACTTGTATAACTCTTATAAATAATGTCAAAGTACTGAAACAATGATGCAGCCCTCCAGGGGTGAGATCTAGAAATGAGTCCCACAAAGATTATGAATTCTGGAACCCAGTTGGCCCAGGTTCCGTCGACCTTACGTCATTTAATCTTCTCCTTCTCCCTGTCATCAAGATCCTCCTTGTCTTTTTTTCAAGCTCTCTGTAGAGCAAAGAAAAAAGGTCCACAAACTCCCCCCTCAATATTTTATCCTTTGTGGCCTGTAGCAAATGATCTCCTAAGGGCAAGGCCAGGTCACCGAAAGGCAATGCCCTGGGTGGCACCCCTGTATAGGCGTTACTCCATAATTAAGAGTACCCCCATCCATTCCAATTTGCAGGGGAAAGTCCAAAGGGCTGACCTGATGCAACGCCCACCCCAACCTACCTGGGGTGTAGCATAATTAGAAGCCCAATGCCCAAAACTGCTGTGTACCAAAAGCTGAACTGGAAGAATGAGTCTGACAGGTAGCAGAGGGTCCAAAGGTGGCCGACTGACCCCAAGGGGCACAAGGCCAAACCACTGGATAGGCCAAACGTACTCAACAACCCAGGTTGATCCACTTGAGCGTTATCATCCAGTGAGTCAGTCAGGCCAGCTGCACTTCCCCCATCAGGACCAGCAGGCTGAGAAATTGAACTGCCTTGGGCAGACCTGCCTTCAAGACAAGACAACCTGCTGAGCACAGACTCCCAAAAATGTAATTTGGCAATACGTCTTGCTTCCTTATCTGTGGCCATCATCATCGTCATCTGAAGGTGCAGGCTGTAGAGCTGGCCTCTTTGGAGGTGCCTTAGGAGCAGGGTTTTCCCCCTTGGAAAGTCCCTGGCCTTTACGTGGGCAAAATTATTGAGAGGGCAGTAGCGTTACAGTTGCAGAGTTTTCTGGATAACGCTTCGTTCCTAGATCCTCACCAGTCTGGGTTTTGTCTGGGTCATGGGATGGGGACAGTGCTGGTCGCCCTTGTGGATGACCTCCAGCGGTATCTGGATCGAGGCAACTCGGCGGTGCTGATGTTGTCAGACCAATCGGCCGCGTTCAGTACAGTCGATCATCAGTTACTGACCTGTCGCCTCGCTGATGCCGGGGATTCATGGGTTGGCCTTGCAGTGGCTTTCCTCTTTCCTTGACGGTCAGGGACAAAGGGTGGCAATTGGGGGAGAACTGTCCCAGGGGCATAGGGGGCGGTGCTCTCCCCGATGTTGTTTAACATCTACATGCACCCCCTTGCCCAGATTGCCCGGAGGTATGGGCTGGGTCGTCATCAATAGGCTGATGACACCCAGCTCTATCTACTGATGGACGGCCAGCCTGACTGCGCCCCAGAAAATTTGGACCTGGCGTTGAAAGCTGTGGCTGGATGGCTCAGGCTGAGTAGGTTGAAGATGAACCCAGCGAAGACAGAGGCCTGAGCCGTGGCGGCCTGGGAAGGGAAATCGCCCTACCAGCTTCTGACAGTGCACCATTGGAAATGGCACGCAAGGTCAAAAGCTTGGGGGTGCTACTGGAGCCTTCCTTGTCAATGGAGGCCCAGATAGCAGCCACTGCTAAATCCACCTTTTTTCATCTTAGGGGGCAAGGCAGATGGCCTCCTTCCTGGAGCACGACGGCCTGGCAACAGTGATCCATGCAACGGTCACCTTGAGGTTGGACTACTGTAATGCCTTTTACATGGGGCTGCCCCTGTGCCGAACCCAGAAACTGCAGCTAGTGCAGAACGTGGCAGCCAGGCTGTTATTGGGGCTCCCTAAGTGGGAGCACATACAGCCGAGGCTGCGGGAACTGCACTGGCTGCCAATAGTGTACCGGATTCATATGAACATATGAAGCTGCCTTATACTGAATAAGACCCTTGGTCCATCAAAGTCAGTATTCTCAGACTGGCAGCGGCTCTCCAGGGTCTCAAGCTGAGGATTTTCATGCCTACTTGCCTGGACCCTTTTTGGAGATGCCAGGGATTAAACCTGGGACCTTCTGCTTACCAAGCAGATGCTCTACCACTGAGCCACCGTCCCGTCCCTAATTCGTTACAAGGTGCTGGTTATTACCTTTAAAGCCCTATGTGGCCGAGGACCTGCCTACCTTAGGGACCGTCTCTCCCCATATATTCCCCAGAGGGTACTGAGATCTGGTTCGCAAAATCTGTTGACAATCCCTGGGCCGAAGGAGGCCAAACTGAAAGTTACAAGAGAAAGGGCCTTCTCGATTACAGCTCTCCACTGGTGGAATCAATTATCGATACTGTAGCACCAAACTAATTTGATGGAACTGAATTTGATGGTTTTAATTAGATGGTTTTAATGTATGATAATAGTATATATAAATTGTAATATGTTATGTAAACAGTTTGCTTTTTAGCTATTGTAATGTTTGTATATTATGTTATGTTATGTGAGCTGCCCTGAGCCTACTTCGGTGGGGAGGGCGGGATACAAATTAAATATTATTGTTATTATTGTTGTTATTATTATTAGTTTCTCCAAAATGGCTTGATGTTACTTAAAACTAAGTTCATGCTAATCCTTTCAAAATAAATGCTCTTTGCAATCTTTTCATGTTCCTATAAAAACAAATTTTAGAACAGGAGGTACACTACAAACCACTTCCACTGAGCATCTCTTGCAGTGAATGCTGATCACCTCCAAAGTTTAAGGGGGCTGATTGCATTTTGTGTTCTTTGAATTTGATAGGAAAAATGTATGTTATTGTAGAGCTTTCTCTTGCTCTAGATTCTGGAATGTGGAACTCTGTCATGCTATATTTATCTGAAGTAATTTCAGTAGATACTACTTTATTATGAATTGGTACAAGGCAGCCTCTTTCTTTGTCCTCATGACCTGGAGAACAAGAACATTAGCTAGGCAGAAATTTAGATAGTTGGGGTAACTTTAAGGGAAATAGGCAGTGTCCTTGAGTTACTAGGTTCTTGGATGCCTGGCCCTAAGCTACCCTCCCAAGTTTGTTACTAATTCCTCCTGAAAAGCTGTCTATCTGAACTTGTTTTTAATGGATATAGAAATGACCTTAGGATTCTAAAGACTTTTTAGACCTTACAGAACTGGAACTCTTTGAATGAAGAGGTATTCCAAATCAACTGGTCTTCAATGTGAACCACTTCACTGTCCAAATTTTGCTCTCAGTTAAGGCCTAACTACATGTGATGCTGGATTGATCTGGACTAGGGAAGGGTTGTCTTTACCCCTCTCCAGTTCCTTGATCAAAAATGGTCTTCATACCAATATTGCATTTGGTTCTTTTCCTTACCAGATCTTTAAGTGGACTGGGAAGATAGTGAAGGAGAGGGTGAGGAAAGAAGAGTTAACCTATCCTCTCCCATTACTGCAGATCAGATTCTCCCCTCAACACTCAACTGTTTTTTAGAGATCAAATTACCTGTCTAGAATTCCAAATGTGGAACTCCAGTGTATCATGTACTTCAGCCCTTCAGAAAAATCAGCTTTATGTAGTGTTGAAGGACAGTTTTATGGATTAGCTGAGCAGAAATTTAGATAGTTGGGGCCGCTATGCTTGACTACTGAAGATGGCCATAAGGCTGAAACACATTGGGTCAGGGTCTCATATGGTCTTTGTTTGAGATAACTGTAAGACAAATAAGTGGTTTCTAGATCAAATTAAGCCTGAATTCTCCCTAGAAGCTAAAATGACTACACTGAGGCTATTGTACTTTGGTCACATTGTGAGAAGACAAGAGTCACTGGAAAAGACAATAATGCTAGGATAAGAGGAAGACCCAACATGAGATGGATTGACTGTCTAGTCTGATGTTCAATAACGAGACCTTCTTGATAAAAAGTTTTTAGTTTATTGTAACATATTGTTAGACTGTAGAAGACGATTGAGAGACTGGCAAGCATACACAAAGAGCAAACATTTAAGGTATACATCAAAGGAATTCCTAAGGGGGGGCACTCTATGCAGGGCACATTCACACATTATTGTTGCTTTATCGTTCTCAAGCTTTGGCTGGCCTTGGGCGCTTCCTTAGCACCGGCTATCTCTGAGAAGGCACCACAATCTTGTTCCCATATTCCCATTTCTAAGCATTGCTACATAACAAAAGGGAGGTGGGGGAAGGAGAGTTTAAGCTAGCAGCATCTGAATACAGAGTGGTTTTTACCCAGGATCCTTTTCCTGAACCAGAGTTTGTGACTAAACTAACTAGGCATTGCAGCAGAATTGACATTGACTCACTCAAAGAAGCCACAGCCCTCAGTTAGCAGGACGTGAGCAATTACAAGACATTTGAAGAATGTTAATTCATAGGGTTGCCATAAAGCAGAAGTTACTTGATGGCACTTAAAACATACACACACAGTACGTAATTGGCATTAATGTTAGGGATGGTTATCAGGGCTATACACAGAGAAAATATGTGTGAACTTTTGTACTTCCCATATCTCTTTTGTTGATTCAATAGACAAATTTTGTGCACAGTTGGAATCACTACCGGTGGTGATGGTCCGGTCTGATTCTACCTGTGAAAGACAAAGGGGGGGAGGGAAGGGAGAGAAAAAACAACCCAAAAATGAATTATACATTATTACATTACATTGGCTCCATATTGCACTTGTAGTAGGTTTTTCTTGGACCAGAACAGGAAGGAACAGGAACTTGGTCCTGTATTAAGTAATTATTGTAATACTATTGCAGTGTCTGGAGCCAACGTATAATAACTATGCTTGACCACTGAAGAGGGCCATAAGGCTGAAACACATTGGGTCAGGGTCGCATATGAGTTTAATCAGAATTGAGGCTATATTTGGACCTATCATTGTTTTTATTCATTTTGTAATAAATACATGTATTTTTCATATATGTGATAAATATTTACATTTTATATTCAGTTATTTGCAGTTGCTAACAGTCTTAGAAAGAGCCCTGTGGGGCAGAGTGTTAAAGCTGCAGTACTGCAGTCCAAGCGCTCTGCTCATGACCTGAGTTTGATCCCAGTGGAAGCTGGGTTCAGGTAGCCAGCTCAAGGTTGACTCAGCCTTCCATTCTTCCAAGGTTGGTAAAATGAGTACCCAGCTTGCTGAGGGGAAAGTGTAGATGATTGGGGAAGGCAATGGCAAACCACCCCGTAAAAAGTCTGCTGTGACAATGTCGTGATGCGATGTCACCCCAGAGTCAGAAATGACTGTTGCTTGCACAGGGGTCTACTTTTCTTTTCTTTTTAACAGAATCTTGGTCACTGTAGATGTGGAACTCTACTGGGGAACAAGGGAGACATTCTGTTTGAAGTTCCCATGCACTTCAAGCCCCTGTCCCTTTTCTTCATAAGGAGTAAAAGATTTTTCTGTTTTGGAGAAGCCAAGCAAAGTATTTCCAGCTAGCCTCTTCTTTCCTCTTTCTTGGCTTTAACGCTGTGTTAAAATAGCATGGGGACAATTCTGCATATACTGCTTTCACCATCACTGCCTGGATCATAGTTTAGATCACCTGACTCAGTCATTGCCACATGTTCCTATTCCCAGTGTGTCAGTTGGTCACAAGCATGTTTCTTTTTCTGATAACTGACTTTTGTACCCTTTCTTTTCCCACCTTGATGTTTCTCCCATGTTCCTGTCATCCAAGCAAAGGAGGCTTTGCTTTGCTTAATCAACTCTGTTGTCTTAGACCTGGTTCCTAAGATATACTTTAAAGGATGCTGTCAAAGCTTAATGACAATTTCTGTTTATCTGAGTATAGAGGAATATTACTGTCTTCTGATGGCTAAACCCTTCTCTTGGGTAGAATATCCATTACTACCACGGGGGGGGGGGGGGAGTTGTTTGCACATGCGTACAGGAGCTGACTGGCAGGTCAGATTACAGGGTCTAAGCTTTAATTAAAGAGTTTCCCATCCATTCTTGCTTAACAGATCCCCTGCAGAGGATCTGTTCACTTGACAGCAGTTACGCAGCTGTGGTGCTGAGATCATTGCCTAGTGTTCTGACCAGCATTGTCTTCTACTCCGCCTGTCTGTCTGTCATATCCACCTGTTATCTTTTGTTTTGCACTCACTTTTCTGAAAGTAGGCTAATCTTGATTTGTTCTGCTTCTGTGCAGGGTGGAGTGGGGATGAAATAAAATGAATGCAAATGCCAGTGCCAAGTATCAGAAAAAAGTGCTCCCTTAGTTTAATTCTGATATTCAGAACCATCAGCAGATATGGACATAATTTAACTTTGTCTCATTCTCTAGGTGCTTGTTCTTATTTGGCCTATGTTTCTCCTTCAGTCTTGTTGGGTATTTTATTTGAGCCTACCACTGTGAAAAGACAAAATAATATTTCTGATCAGAGCAGCATGTCAAATCTGGTTCAAATATCTCTCTTTATAACCCCCCCCCCCACATATGACTCTTATCATATTGCATCTAAACATTACAGTTTGCCTCTGTTTGCCAATAACAGCTTAGAAATAATGTTTAACAATCAGTATCTACAGTCTTAAATGTTATAGAAGATAGAAGAAGATATTGGATTTATATCCCGCCCTCCACTCCGAAGAGTCTCCGAGCGGCTCACAATCTCCTTTATTTATTTATTTATATTAAGATTTATACCCCGCCCTTCTCACCCAAATGTCTCAGGGCGGCTTACAACATAATAATTAAAACAACTTCAGTTTAAAACATTTAAAAATACAATTAAACCATAAATTAGTAAAAAACAAGATAGAATAAAACCGGCGGCCTATAGATACATTTTGTTCCATCCAAGATGTTTTACATTGTCAGCTAATGTCATAGGCCTGCCGGAAGAGGACTGTCTTGCAGGCCCTGCGGAATTGCCCTAGATCCCGCAGGGCCCGCACCTCTTCCGGCAGCTGGTTCCACCAATAAGGTGCCGTTATTGAGTAGGCCCGATCCCTGGTGGATTTTAGACGGGCCTCCTTTGGCCCGGGGACTACCAACAGGTTTTGTGAACCTGAGCGTAGTACTCTCTGGGGAACGTGTGGGGAGAGACGGTCCCTAAGGTAGGCAGGTCCTAGGCCATATAGGGCTTTAAAGGTAATAACCAACACCTTGTACCGGACTCGGAATATTACTGGCAGCCAGTGCAGACCCTGGAGCCCCGGCCGAATGTGCTCCCATCTTGGGAGCCCTAATAACAGCCGGGCAGCAGCGTTCTGCACTAACTGCAGTTTCCGGGTCCGGCACAAGGGTAGCCCCATGTAGAGGGCATTACAGTAGTCCAGCCTCGAGGTGACCGTAGCATGAATCACTGTTGCCAGGTCGTCACGTTCCAGGAAGGGGGCCAACTGCCTCGCCCGCCTAAGATGAAAAAAAGCGGACTTGGCAGTGGCTGCTATCTGAGCCTCCATCGTCAATGAAGGCTCCAACAGCACTCCCAGGCTCTTAACCCTGCCCGACGCTGTTAATGGAGCGCCGTCAAAAACTGGCAGGGGGAGTTCCCTTCCCGGGCCGCAGCGACCCAAGCAAAGGACCTCTGTCTTCGCCGGGTTCAGCTTCAGCCCACTCAGCCTAAGCCACCTAGCCACTGCCTGTAACGCCCGGTCCAGATTTTCTGGGGCGCAGGCGGGCCGGCCGTCCATAAGCAGATAGAGCTGGGTGTCATCAGCATATTGATGGCAACCCAGCCCATACCCTCGGGCCATCTGGGCAAGGGGGCGCATATAGATGTTAAATAACATCTTCCCTTCCTCTCCCACAACAGACACCCTGTGAGGTGGGTGGGGCTGGAGAGGGCTCTCACAGCAGCTGCCCTTTCAAGGACAACCTCTGCCAGAGCTATGGCTGACCCAAGGCCATTCCAGCAGCTGCACGTGGAGGAGTGGGGAATCAAACCCGGTTCTCCCAGATAAGAGTCCGCACACTTAACCACTACACCAAACTGGCACTCCAGTATGGAGTATATTTTCTCACTCTTTTAGCAAATCACATTTTAAAAGTTCAGGCTTTTGCTTCTTTTCTTTTTATAGTCATTTGGAAAATCCCTCCTAGAAGTGCCTTTGTTTACTGTCATAAGTGTGTTAATTAGGTTGTTTACTTTTTACAGAGGTTAAAATCATCATGTGATGGAGAAAATTCATGAGAAGTTTAAAGTTTTAGCCCTTTTGTATGGATCACTACACATAGTTCTCCTTTCCTTTATTTTTTACTACATATAGTTAATGTGATATTGGGGGATGTACTGTAGCATAGCTGGCTCAGGTGAATGCTTTCAAGGGCGACTTGGTGGAAGAAACCTTGTCCTCAGGCATTCACACCATTGTATAGCTAGGCTCTCAACAGGTCTAACCAGCAAACATTTTGATTGGCTAGTTAAATATAGTGAGACCTAGTCTGTATGAGCAATAGAATGTGAATTGATGGAATCCTGAAGTGTCAGAAAGGGTTATACCACTTCAGATTGCAGGTGGGGGAAATAATATATTTAACCACATGTGAAAACTGCTGGCAAACTTTTTTTTTTTTTACAAAGCATGCATTAGCGATAAAGGTTCTAGCCTAACCCTTTGCATGCTATTCTAGTTTTTCTTGTACAAATATAGGGGAACTGTGGAAAATGCAGTTGTTTACTTCAGTCTAATATAGGACTTATTTTACCGCCACAACACTTTGCCAAACATGTGGTTCTCCTAGGGTTGCCAAGTCCAATTTAAGAAATATCTGGGGACTTTGGGGGTGGAGCCAGGAGACATTGGGGCGGAGCCAAGATCAAGGCTGTGACAAGCATCATTGAACTCCAAAGGGAGTTCTGTCCATCACATTTAAAGGGACACCTTTTCAATTCCTTCCTCCCATAGGAAGTAATGAAGGATAGGGGCACCTTCTTTTGGGGCTCATAGAATTGGACCCCCTGGTCCAATCGTTTTGAAACTTGGGGGGTATTTTGGGGAGAGGCACTAGATGCTGTACTGAACATTTGGTGCCTCTACTTCAAAAAACAGACCCTCCCCAGAGCCCCAGATACCCGCAGATCAATTCTCCATTATTTCCTATGGGAATACATCTCCATAGGGAATAATAAAGTTCCAGGCAGACATTCCCCTCCCCTCCCTCCGCTTTCTGACAACCCTGAAGTGGGGGGAGGGCCTCCAAACCAGGGGATCCCCTGCCCCCACCTGGGGATTGGCAACCCTACAGCGGGAGGAGGAGGGCCCGGACCCCTCTCGGGCGACCCCCACCGCCCGGGCAGGGCGAGGAGGGGATACCTTGCTCGCTGGGGATGTAGGTCTCATCGTAGTCTTCCTCCAAGATGCACTGGTCCCCGATCCAGATGGCAGCGGCAGGACCAGCCATGGCAGCAGCCCACCCACCCCCACCCCAAGTGGACCCGGGGGGCAGGCAAGGAGCCACCCCCACCCGCCCTCTCTGGGAGCCATGCCCCCACCCCCCAGGAGGCCAAGCCAGCAGCTGCCGGGTGGCGGGCGAGCGAGCGGGTAGCGAAGGCCTCTGCTTGGCGTTGCCCCGGAGACCAAGCAGGAAGGGGAGGCACTTCTGGGCGCGGCCTGGAGCGGCCCTCTCACTTTTCCTCCCCCCTCCACCCCAGGAGGCTGCGCCAGAAGGTGGTGGGTGGGCAGGTAAGCCGTCTGACTTGGGTTGCCCCAGAGACCAAGTAGGAAGAGGAGGAGGCACTTCCCAGCGCAGCCTAAAGCGGCACACTCTCTCTCCCACCCCAACCCCCGCCATGCTCCTGCCTCGCCCCCCCCTGACTCCACCTCAGAGGCGGAGCGGGCGATGCCGCTGCACCGCCGCCGCCCCCTCCCCGCCTCATCCCAGCTGCTCCTCCGAGATGGGCCCAGCCTGAGCCCATCTCGGAGGAGCAGCCATGGTGAAGCGGAGAAGGGGCGGCTCGCCACGCTCCTTGGTGCCGTTTCTCCCCCTGCTTCCATTTTTTTGGGGAGCGGGGGAAGAGGCTGGAAAACCTGGGGTCCCCCGCTAGGGCAGGAGGGTTGGGAACCCTAGGTTCTCCCCACCTGCAAGTATAGCCCTTTCTGAGAGCTCAGGATTCTATCAGCTCTCATTCTGTTCCTTGTATAGCCAGTCGGAATGTTTGCTGGGAACCTATGAATACAATGCTGTGTGAATGCCACCCCAGTAAGACATACACTGGGCCTAAACTAGGGTTGCTAGGTACCTCGGCTGAGCAAGCAGGAGATGGGGGGGGGGGGTACACTTACCAGGAAGGAAGGAAGAAGCGGGAAATAAAATGTAACCTGCCTACATCACTTCCAGGTGATATAGGCACATCAGGTGTTATGTTCTAGTTTGTGGGTGAAACTCTATAGCAGAATTAACTTCAAAACAGAGTTTTGCCCAAAAACCAGAGTGTCCCTCCTAATGTCACCAACGTGCCTATGTCACTTCTGGGTGATGTAGGCATGTTGCATTTACTTTCCATTTCTTGTCTGTTTGAGGGCATAATTTTCCCTGGTTTCTGATAGCCCTGAACTGAGGGGAGAGGCTACAAATTGGGGGATCCCCTGCTTCCAGCTGGTGACTGACAACCTTAGTGACTGCCTCTACTAAAACTCCCCCAAGTGCTTACTGTGAAGGGAAGAAACTCAATAAATTGGCCTGTTACAAAATGCTTTTCTTGAGAGTCAGCCATTCTCCGTATTTATAGAGGATGAATGAGGGTCTCAGGGACCAGATATAGTGGGCATGATAACCTTCCATACTCTTGTAGCTCTGCATTATAGTGGGACTTTCAGATCCATTTTAGCAGATTGCTTTAAAATTTTGCTTATTTGATTGCAGATGGAGGGCCACTTAACACCTTACTGTTATTATTTGTGTTTGACTGCTAAGTGTTTAAAATATTAAGTGCTGTGCAAGGAATCCTGTTAATATCCTGCTGAAATGTCTTAGGGAGGCATAACTCAGAACATGGTGGGAGCAAGCAAGATGATGTATAATAACTCTTCAGTGATTATCAAAGGGACCTGATAAAAACTGCCTTCCATCTTGCATGATATCTGTACATGTGTGTTAATGCCATAAGGGGATTATTTCCTTTCCTAACCTCCCTTTGCAGAGAAAATGTCTTGTATGAAACATTAGTTCCCGCAGCCCTACCCCACTGTCAGTTCTATGTTTTTGCAAACATTTACTTGACTTGCTGTCCATTCCTAATTTTTGTTCTTTAAACACCTTGTACTGGCATTTAAAGTAGGTTAGGTTGTGTACAAAACCTATTTCAGGACTTACCTGAACTGATTTGGATCCTGTGTCTGTGCGATGGAAGAAGAGTGAGTTTTCTGGCATCTGTCCTGAAGATCATTTCATAAATGGTCAGGTTTGTATATGGTACAACTGCAAAGTTTAGCCCATGCTTATAATCTTCCATGTTTATGAATGGCATTTAAAGACCTCTTTTGTATGCTGTCTGTGTTTACAGACTAAAGCATTTTACTTGCAGCATGTGCTTTCAACTGCATCACTGCACAATTCAGTTGGTTTCAACTTGGTAGAATTATTATGGCTTCCCCTAAAACACTGTGAATGATAGTTGTTGTTTTTTTAAAAATGGTGCCGAGAATTCAATTGGCAATTCCTTGTATAACTTCAATTTCCAATGTACCTTGAAGAAACTATTACCAGTTTGTAATGCCAATAATACCGGTGTGATTACAGTGCTGTTTGCTGAATGTTAAGAGTGTTGCATATAGTGGAATGACAGTTGAGCACCTTATGGTTGCATGGGAAGAAGAAGAAGAAGATATTGGATTTATATCCCGCCCTCCACTCCGAAGAGTCTTACAGCGGCTCACAATCTCCTTTACCTTCCTCCCCCACAACAGACACCCTGTGAGGTGGGTGGGGCTGGAGAGGGCTCTCACAGCAGCTGCCCTTTCAAGGACAACCTCTGCCAGAGCTACGGCTGACCCAAGGCCATTCCAGCAGGTGCAAGTGGAGGAGTGGGGAATCAAACCCGGTTCTCCCAGATAAGAGTCCGCACACTTAACCACTACACCAAACTGGCATCTTCCATATATCAAATTCTCAGCATGGACAGGTCTGTGGATACTTAAATCTAGAGAGTTAAGTCATAAACAGACAACACAGATATTTCTATAAACCTGTGGAAAACTCCAGGTTTGCAAAAATACCTAAAATCTAAAAGAAAACTGCAAAATAATAGTAGGAGAGGTGTGGTTATCAATGATAAAAAAAAATATGCTTGGATTGTATTGCATTAGCCATATTCTGGCCATCATGAGTATATATCCAGACAGCTACTGATGTAAATTCAAGGTATTTAATATTCATTGTATCATTTTGCTCTGATCTAGTGTTTTGTCTCAACTGGATCAATCCCTGTGTCTGTAAATCTTTCAGTCTCATTGTATGACTGAATGAAGCTCAAATGTGCCTGCAGGCAATCTTACATATTTTCATCATTTACATCCCACCCATCTGCCAGAACACTCTAGGCAGCAACACGCAGAGCATTGATACCAAACATAGCCTAGTGCTACCAAGGATAATGTTGATTTTATAGAGAGCTGATGCTCTGCTTTTCATTGTAGGTTAAAGGATCCTGTTTCTTAACATATTAGGGAATGCTGTTTTTAGAGAAATGTCTATATATAAAGGGAGGAGGGCAAGCTTGGATATTAAGGGACTCAATGTGTTCTTGATACATACAATGAATTAAATAATAAACTGGGATTTCAAACCTTCGTTTAATGCAGTTTAGAATCCTATTGAGGGGGACTTGTTTGCCCAGATATCCACATTCAGACATGATGGCATATTGGTTTCAAACTATTGACAGGTTTTATGTTGTAAGCCACCTTGAGCCCACTCGTGGGAAAGGAAAGGGTACAAATTGTACAAAAGTGAAAAGTAAAGTAAATTCAAGATTCCTCAAACCTAGTTAAGAACGTAAGAGAAGCCATGTTGGATCAGGCCAATGGCCCATCCAGTCCAACACTCTGTGTCACATTGTGGCCAAATAACCAGGCGCCATCAGGAGGTCCAACAGTGGGGCCAGGAAACTAGAAGCTCTCCCACTGTGTCCCCCTCCAAGCACAAAGAATACAGAGCATCACTGCCCCTGACAGAGAGTTCCAACAATATGCTGTGGCTAATAGCCACTGATGGACCTCTGCTCCATATGTTTATCCAATCTCCTCTTGAAGCTGGCTAGTTTGCAGCTGTTGCCACCTCCTGTGGCAGTGAATTCCATGTGTTAACCACCCTTTGGGTGAAGAAGTACTTCCTTTTATCCATTTTAACCTGACTGCTCAGCAATTTCATTAAATGTCCACGAGTTCTCATTTTGTGAGAAAGGAAGAAAAGTACTTCTTTCTCTACCTTCTCTATCCCATGCATAATCTTGTAAACCTCTATCATGTCACCCCTCAGTTGACGTTTCTCCAAGCTAAAGAGCCCCAAATGTTTTAACCTTTCTTCATAGGGAAAGTGTTCCAACACTTTAATCATTTTAGTTGCCCCTTTCTGCATCTTTTTCAATGCTATAATATCTTTCTTGAGATGCGGTGACCAGAATTGTACACAGTATTGTACACAGTTGTTTTCAATCGAGCTACACCTGCAAGGGGACTTCCGGGATCGGGAAATGGTGAGCTGAGCTGTTTTCCTTAATGGGGGCAGGCTGGCACTTCTGTTCGGGGTAGTAAAAGGCAAACTAATGCCTTCTGCCTACTTTTCTAAGCTAGAGAATCATCCAAGATATGCACAGATACTTTGAGGAGACTTACCTTGTCTGAAAAGGAGTTCCGGAGGGGGCTCCTTTGAGGGATCTCTGGAGAGAAGTTGCATATTCATCATCTACAGAAGTTTCCAGAGTTATTTATTTGGCTTAAGCTCGACAGGATCCGAGTCTTCTTTTACAACTTTAAACATCTAATCTACAAAAGACTGTTGTCGATTTGGGTAAAGTACAAAAAAAGGTATTGATCACGATCTTTTCACTCCAGGACTAATTAAAGCTAAACAAAATAAAATTAAAAGGTGGGAGTTGGATATAATGGAAGCCTGAAAGGAGGAGAAGAAAAGGGGCTAAATTTGAACTTTGTAAATTTAAAAGACAGTGCTAAAAGAAGAAAGGAATTTATTGTTTTGTCTGTCTGCAGTTGAGGAAGTAGCCCCATCGTCATAGATCTGCAGCACTCACAGTCAACACAGGAAGTACGTCAGACATCGTGAGATTTCTCTACCAGCAAAACGAGACTTGGTGGCAGGAAAAGCAGGAAATACCAGAGGAAGAAGAAGGAAGCAAGAGAAGTAAATAGCCTACTCTAGGATTATAATATCAGAGAGAAACATTGGCGGCCATTGTTGGGAGGACAAAGTTTTAACAACATTTTTAAAGTGACTGGGACATTAAAAATTGGTGGAGTTAATTGAGTCGGTAATTTTAAAACAAGGACTATTGGACAGTGGTGAAGAAGATCTAAATTGGATTAAGGGAAAAGAAGGAAAATTTTTAAAGTGAAGCAAAAGTTGCGTCCGCCATTTTGGGAAAATTAAAAACTTTAAACATTAATATCTGAGCCTGGGAGGCTCAGAGGACGGCGAAATTGGGTTTATTGGAAAGGGCAAGCTTCACTCTATTAAACCTGATGGTCCAAATTTAATTTGGCGAGATTCTCGATCTTTTTTACATGTCAGATCCAAAGCAAATTCGTACTAGGTCTGCTTCGCTGGAGAAAATGCAAGCCAAATTAGATGCAATGGAAGCCAGGATAATGAAGGGGGTGAAAGAAATAATAACTGCCTCTAAAAAAAATAAGAAAAGATATTGAAGACTCAAAAAAAGAATTTAAAAAAGAGAGAATCTCAAAAATGAGACTGTAGTAATAACAAAAAAGTACAGGAGGTGGAAGAGAGAGTGAAAACACATGATTCCACCTTATTAAAATTACAAGAAAAGGTGATAATACATGACTGCAAGTTGATGGAGACACAGATTCGTCTGAGAGGTGTACCAGAAGACAAAGAATCTGACTTGAAAGAATACATAATAAAAATAATTGCAGAATTTTTGGAGGAAGATCCTGCAGGGAATAGAAATATGTATGATTATATGTATAGAGTAAATTCACTCTATGCAAAAAAGAACAATCTGCCAAAGATGTGGTCATAAGATTTATGACAAAAGAAATGGTGGGAAAAATCATGAACAAAAATTTTGAAAAACCATTGATAGTGGGAGGTAGTAGGATAAGAATTATGAAAGAGTTGCCAAGACAATTGTTAAATGACAGGAATGCATATAAAAAACTGACAGAAAAACTACGTGACAACGGAATGAGATATAGATGGATAATACCTGAAGGTTTGAGCTTTGTACTTCAAGGGAAAAGGATTACAATTACAAACACACAGGAACTGCGTAGATTTTATGGAGAAAATAAAGAATTTGCACCATGATGGATTACAAATTAATATCTTGGAATGTAAATGGACTAAACTCACCACAAAAAAGAAGGGCAACATTTCATTGGATAAAAAAACAAAATTGTAATATAGTTTGTTTACAAGAAGTGCATATTAGACAAAAGGATTATAAATTTTTATGGAATAAGCAGTTGGGACTAGAATTTTATACATTGGCTGAACAGAAGAAGAGAGGAGTAATTTTTCATATTAAAAAAGAATTAGATCCAAAATTGGCTTTTAAAGATAAAGATGGAAAGTACATCGCAGTGGAAATTTTATTGAATATGCAACATCTTGATGAAGTGACTTATGAGCAAATTTTGTTGATGGGGGACTTTAATGGAACAATGCAAAACACAATAGATAGATCTGGGAAGAAAAAAACTGATAAAGAAGAGAAATTGCCAAAATCTTTTTTTGAACTGGTTAAACAAGAGAGTTTGGAGGATATATGGAGGAAGTTCAATCCTGAAGTACGGGACTACACCTTTTTTTCAGCCAGATATAATTCTTTTACTAGAATTGACATGTTGTGGGGTACCAAAGATCTGGGAGTTATAACAAAAAAGATAGAGATCTTACCCAAAATAGGAGCTGATCATAACCTAATAATGTGGATTACAAAATTGTCTAAAAAGTTGAGAAGATGGAGAATAAATGAAGATTTCCTACAAAATAAAAGAAATAGTGACAACTCTAGAAAATGAAACTAAAGCTTACTTCCAAGTTAATGATAGAGAAGATATAGAATTTCAGACGGTATGGGATGCCTATAAGGCAGTAATGAGAGGAATATTAATAGCTTTGAATAATAAAGATAACAGAGCATAAGAAACAGATCTTGGACATTCAAAATGAAATTAAGAAAAAAGGTGAATTAAGAAAAAGGCCAGGGAAAAAGAAAATTATAAGGGAAATTACAATATTGCAAATACAAATGAGACATTTGTTAAAAAAGGAAATGGAATGGAATTTGAAAAAATTACAACAGAAATCTTTTGAGGGAGCAAACAAGCCTGGGAAGTACTTGGCTTGGCAACTGAAGAAAAAGAGAGAAAGTAAAATTATCAACAAAGTTGTGGCTAATGGGAAAGAGATGGTGGACCAAGGAGGAATAAAGAGAGAATTTTTAAAGTATTATGCTAAGTTATTTAAGGGTGTTAAAGTAAAGAAAAAAAGGATTGAAACATATTTGCAAAAAATTAAAATAGCACGCTTAACTGAATATATGGAAACATTTTTGAATGATCCAATTGAAAAAAATAGAAATTGAAGCAGCGATTAATGCAATGAAATCTGGAAAGGCACCTGGACCAGATGGTTATACGGCAAAATTTTTAAAATGCTTAAAGAAGAATTAGTACCGAAACTTCAAAAATTGATGAATGTGATAAGATCAAATGGGAAAATACCTAATACATGGAAAGAAGCTGTAATTTCGTTGATTCCAAAGGAAGTTAGAGATGTCACGAATGTAAAGAATTATAGACCAATTTCATTGTTAAATAATGACTATAAGATATATACAAGAATCCTGGCAGAACGGCTTAAACAATATTTAATAAATTTTATAAAGGAAGATCAGGCGGGTTTTCTTCCCAAAAGGCAAATAAGAGACAATATTAGAACTGTTGTAAATATTGTAGAATATTATAAAAGCAATCCAGAGAAAGAAGTTGCATTATTTTTTGTGGATGCAGAGAAAGCTTTTGATAATCTGAACTGGGACTTTATGTTTGCAGTAATAAGTTGGGGGAAAACTTTATAAGAACAAAGGCAATATATACTGAACAACGTGCAAGGTTATGTATAAATGCAGATCTCGCTGATGAAATGAAAATTAGTAAAGGTACAAGACAAGGTTGTCCTCTTTCGCCATTGTTGTTTATAATGTCTCTTGAAATTTTATTGATGCAAATACAAGATGATGAAGAAATAGAAGGAATGAGAATTAAAGGTTTTCCCTATAAATATAGAGCATTTGCAGATGATAGAATGTTTATAAATGAAAATCCTACACAAGTAACTCCTTTGTTGTTAGCTAAAATACAAAATTTTGGAGAATTGGCAGGACTTTATGTTAATATGGAAAAATCAAAACTTTTATGAAAAGTTATGGCGTAAAATGGATGAAGATATAATAAAATGGAACAAGCTTAATTTGTCATTGCTTGGGAGAATAGCTGCAATTAAGATGAACATTTTGCCGAGAATACTGTTTTTATTCCAAACTATCCCGATTGTGAAAGACAGTAAACAATTTAATAAATGGCAAAGATAGATTTCAGAATTTGTATGGACTGGAAAGAAACCAAGGATTAAAATGAAAGTTTTAACAGACGCTAAAGAAAGAGGAGGATTCCAATTACCAGATTTAAGACTATATCATGAAGCAGTTTGTTTGGTGTGGATAAAAGACTGGGTGACGTTATTGAATAAAAAACTTTTAACGCTAGAAGGCCATGGAAATAAATTCAGTTGGCACGCTTATATGTACTATGGGAAGAAAAAGATGGATGGTTTTTTCTTTCACCATTACATAAGAAGTAATTTGTTAAATATCTGGATGAAGTATAAAAAATATGGCGATGAGAGAAAACCACTATGGATAGTGTCTGCAGAAGTAATTAAAATAACAGCTGAATTAGGTGAAGGAAAATGGATGTAATACAATCAATTATTAAAAATACAAAGCGGTAAAATAGAGTTGAAAACTGCTGAGGAGCTGAATTATAAGTATGATTGGTTTCAAATGCAAAAAAATAAAGAGTTTGGTGGAAAGTGATATTAAAACTGAAGGAATAAGACGAGAACAATGGAAAAAGTTCTGCTTGGAGATAATGAAAAATTAATTTCAAAAATTTATATGTACTCTTAAAATGGTCTACGGAAAATGAAGTAGGAAATCTCAAATGATTAAGTGGGCAATTAATGTAAATAAAGAAATACAGATGGATACATGGGAATATTTGTGGAAGAACTCTATGAAACTCTCAACATGTCAGAGTATTAAAGAAAACTGTTTTAAGATGATGTATAGATGGTATATAACTCCTAAAAAGTTGGCAAAGATGAATAACAAGATGCCGGACAGGTGCTGGAAATGTTGAAAACATGAAGGGTTCTTTCTACCATATGTGGTGGACTTGTGAAAGAGCGAAAATGTATTGGCAGATGATTCAACAAGAGATTTCTAAGATCTTGGGTTACGAATTTAAAGTTGCAGAGACTTTTCTGTTGGGATTACAAATGGAAAAATTTCCAAAGGAAGATAGGACTTTAATCTGGTACTTGCTCTCAGCTGCTAGGACATTCTATGCGCAGTTGTGGAAGCAAGAAAAAAATACCAGAGAAATGGGATTGGATTGTAAAAGTTATGACATGGAGTGAAATAGACAAGTTAACAAGAACCTTAAGAGACTATGATTTAGAAGTATTTAAGATGGAGCGGAAGAAGCCAAAACCTGTTGGTAGTCCCCGGGCCAAAGGAGGCCCGCCTAAAATCCACCAGGGACCGGGCCTTCTCAACAACGGCACCTTATTGGTGGAACCAGCTGCCGGAAGAGGTGCGGGCCCTGCGGGATCTAGGGCAATTCCGCAGGGCCTGTAAGACAGTCCTCTTCCGGCAGGCCTATGACATCAACTGACAATGGAAACATCTTCGATGGAACAAAATGTATTTATAGGCCGCCGGTTCTATTTTATCTTATTTTATCTTGTTTTTATTAATTTATGGTTTGATTGTATTTTTAAATGTTTTAAGCTGAAGTTGTTGAATTATCATGTTGTAAGCCGCCCTGAGACACTTAGGTGAGAAGGGCGGGGTATAAATCTTAATATAAATAAATAAATAAATAAGTTCAGGAGATACGTAAAAAAAGAGTGGAAAATAAAAGGACATTGGACAATTTTTAATAATGACTAAGTATAAGAGGGATGAGGATATGAATTTTGGTTCTTATTAATTAAGGGTACCTTTAATAACAATATTTTAAGTATAGTACACCGGCGGGGGTCAAGTAACGGGGGTAGGGGTAGGTAGAAAGTAATGTATGGGATAGTGAAAAAAAAGTAGTTATTAATGATGTAAGAAATTGAATATGTTACTAATAAAATTGTTTGAAACAAAAGCTACACCTGCAAGGGGATGAGAGAAGGAAGCACCGAAGCCCAGAAGCAAGCTGCGTTTGTGCACATTATGTATTATAAACCCTTTATGTCAGAATATATGAATGCAACAGCTTTAAATAGTACTAGCTCAGGTTTAAAACTTTGTAATCTAGAGGCCTAAACTAGTAATGTGGTCCTGCTGGTTTTATGATGTAGCTAATACTAATGTAGTCTGGGAAGAGTGTTGACTTCATTCTGAAGATAGTAACAGAGACGTCTGGCACTATGTCACACCATACCTCTCTGTTATGTATGGTACCACCATCTCCTAATGTTTAGTTACACTGTTGTCTTTGTGAAAAGTCAGGAGAACTGCTAATGTTCTCAGCAGTGCAGCATGTCGCTGACATTATAAAGCTATTTCTGTATAGTGAACTGTACTCTTGCTGTTGCTTAAATTGCCTTGCTGTCAGATTTGCAACAGGCTCGGAGACAGAGTGCTTGTTGTGAGCTCATTGGCTTAATTCTTGTGATGTGTACACAGATGTGTATGGCAGTCAGAGAGAAATGAGGCTTTGTAATAGGCATGCATAATGGCACACATGAAATCTCTGAAGTTCTCTCTTAAATCTTCATATACTAGAGCAGGGTTCCTCAAAATGGTGCCCACTGACAATTTTCCTGGTGCCTTCAAACATTTTTTTAGAAAGTGGGAGGGGCTAAGCAGAGCTTTCCCCCCCAGCAAGGCTGCGGATTGACCATGGAGATAGCGTTGCCAAGTCTGTGTTGGAAAATACCTGGAGACTTTGGGGGTAGATCTGGGAGAGGGTGGGGTTTGGTTTATGGTATATTAGACATATCCCGCCCTCCCCGCTGAAGCAGGCTCAAAGCAGCTCACCAATAAAATCACAAAAACATTTCAACACATTAATTCAACACATTAATTTCATCATATTTAAATCAAACATTAAAACAGTCAGGTGCTAATATGGTTTGATGTCATTTCATTTCCGATGGTATTCAGTATTTATTAGGTATCATTCCTTACTACTATATCAGTACTCCAGAATCAATTAAAGGCTAGCCAGAATAGTGTTGCCTTGCAGGCCTTGTGGAACTGGGTGTGGTCCTACACGGCCTTAACTTCCTTTGGCAACTGGTTCCACCAATAGGGGGCAGCAATCGAGAAGAGACTCTCTCTGGTGGATTTCAATCTTGCCTCCCTCGGCCCGGGGATTGCTAATAGATTTTACGTTCCAGATCTAAGTGCCCTCTGGGGAACGTGTGGGGAGAGACAGTCCCTAAGGTAAACAGATCCTCGGCCATTTAGGGCTTTAAAGGTAATAACCAGCACCTTGTAGTGAATCCGGTATACTATTGGCAGCTAGTGCAGCTCCCGCAGCCCTGGCAGAATGTGCTCCCACCTGGGGAGCCCCAATAACAGCATGGCCACTGCGTTCTGCACTAGCTGTAGTTTCCGGGTTCGAGACAGGGGCAGCCCTATGTAGAGGGCATTACAGTAGTCCAAACTCAAGGTGACTGTTGCATGGATCACAGTTGCCAAGTCACTGCGCTCTAGGAAGGGAACCAACTGTCTTACCCACCTAAGATGAAAAAAGGCAGATTTGGCAGTGGCTGCTATCTGGGCCTCCATTGTTAAGGAAGACTCCAGTAGCATCCCCAAGCTTCTGACCCTAGGAGCTGCTATCAGTGGTGCACCATCAAAAGCTGGTAGGGGAATTTCCCTGCCTGGACCGCCACGACACAGGCAAAGGACCTCTGGCTTTGTCAGATCCAGCTTCAGTTAGCTCAGCCTAAGCCATCCTGCCACAGCTTGCAGCGCCAGGTCCAAATTATCTGGGACACAGCCAGACTGGTCATCCATCAGTAGATAGAGCTGGGTGTCATCAGCGTACTGATGACAACCCAGCCCATACCTCCGGGCAATCTGAGCAAGGGGGTGCATATGGATGTTAAACAACATCGGGGAGAGCAACACCCCCTGAGGCACACTACAATTAAGCAGGTGTCTCCAGGATGACTGTCCCCCAATCGCCACCCTTTGTCCCTGACTAGAAAGGAAAGAGGAGAGCCATTGCAAGGCCAACCCCTGAATCCCTGCATTTGTGAGACGGTGGGTCAGCAACTGATAGTTTCGGGAGGGGAGGGGTCTCAGTAAGGTACAGTGACATAGAGTCCACCCTTCAAAGCATCTATGTTCTGCAGAGGAGCTGATCTCTGCCAGCTGGAGATCAGTTGTCAAAGTGGGAGACCTTCAGGTTCCACCTGGAGGCTAGCAACCCTAAGATTGGTTGTGCAATTTTTTTTAGAAAGTTGCTTTGGCAGCAGCTGCCGCCACACCGTAATGATTTTCACTGTGTAACCAAAGGCAAGCCAGGGCAGCCATTTATGGCTGGCTTTTCCTCATGTGGCAGTCACTTAGTGGCAATCATTTTTGTGGCTGTGCCCACCATGCTGTGTCAGAATTCCAGTGATTCCCACAGGCTGATACTTATAGTGTATACTGCACAAGTTCTTTGTGATGTGGCATTGCAAAGATTTTAATGTGTCTCTACCATGATGTATATCACTTTTCTTCTTGCAGTTGTAAAGCAGGTTCATTGCTTAGATTTGTTTACATTTTACCAAGGTATGATTTGTACTACTGCTTTGAGAGTTGTACTTTTCCATGTTTCCTAGCTTCTATGTGCTTTCCAACTGGGAATTTTTTTCAGGAAGTCAGTGCAAAAAAGTGTGTAATTGTGTATGGCTTTGCTCACTGTGCTGCATTCCTCGTCTGATGAAGTGTGCTTAAGAGCACACGAAAGCTTATGTTCTAAATAAAAATTGGTTGATCTTAAAGGTGCAGCTTGACTCCTGCTTTGTGTAATTGTGTACATTTGCCATTTTAGAAGAACAAGCTGGGTAACTTATTATATGAGGAATCATATAATCATTGGGAAACTGCCTCCTACTTAAGCTCTTTGGGGTTTGGACAGGCCAATCTCACCCCTCACCCCCCCTGCCCCAACTGCTTTTATTCTTTTTTAATTCTTATGCATACTTAATCTTCATTGGGTTTGCTTGTGGGGGAGGGTTAATTTACAAAATAATATCTGGGGAACCTTCAAGTATGCAGAAATCCCTTCATTGTCCTTTTGCCTTCCTTGTTCTGTATTACTACTGCATTGATAGACAGTATATTTGGATTTATGAAGGTTAATGGATAGGGATGCAAGGAAAAAGTTATTCATATGTATATGCAGTTCCCTTTAATACAGTCTTAATTTTCTCATCCTCATTTCTGCCTTCAAAGGGTTCCCTTAGCAGCTGCACTTCCACTAAATGAAAGTGAACATACACACTCACAAAGCAGCCCATACTTTTGTGATCTCACTGGAGCAATTACTCACAGGAGTTGTTGGATGTAGCAGTCTGCTGTATTTCAACCACATTCTTCAGACTAACACAGGAAAATGAAAGTACTGAACAGAGCAGTCTAGGTTCTGGTTAACTTTTTACTATCCATACATATAAGTGGGTTCTGATTTCTGGTTTACTATCCATATAAATAACTTCTGAAATGAATGCCAAACAAACAGAGGAACTGTGCTGGCTTCCTCTCTCATACTAGAGTTCCCATTCCCCCATCCACAGTGGGGGTTCTCCTGATTTTGGAGCTCCAACCCACTGGCCTGAAGATGGCTGATGGGGGAGCCCAACCCCAAAGAGCTCCATCACTGCCTGACGTGCCAGCAATGATGACATTACCTGGAAGTTATGTCATTGCACTGGGCACATTATGTGGGGGATGCTCTAGCATTTGAGAAAAAAAACAACCCTCTATGGTGCTACATGCACATGAAAAAAGTTACCTGGCAGCCAGGTAAGATTTAGCAACCCTGTCTTGCACACTCGGTGGAAAGAGCCATGTGGCTTTGCATGCTCACCCTGCCCCCCTGCAGTTTTGTCCTGCTGAGATTTAAATGCACACACACCTTCCAAAACACAAGCAGTTCTTTGCAACGTCTTCTAAGCCTGATGAGATTTAAAGGCACATAGTGTTGTTAGGGTGGGGAGAAGCCTGCAAAACCAGGGGATTCCCCACTGAGTCCTGGGGCGAGCCTAGTCCCCACTGGGGAGAAAGGCAGGATATTTTTGAATGCTTGATTCTAACATACTGCTCATATTGCATACAATGAATATTTCAAATTGCAGCTTGGCTTTTTTTATTTTTCATCAACACTAGTAATATTATAAATATTAATATTTTGTTGATTGGTTTATTTAAAATATTATCTAACTCTCTCGAGGAACTCAAGGCTGCTTATATTATAATAATGACAATAAACATATTAAAATAATATACCTAAATAAAACAATAGTTTTTTTAAAAAATGTATAAAAAATCACACTTTAGAGTGAAAAACTCCAGTATCTCTGCTACCTAATCTTAAATAGGTACACACATGGCTCGACATGGCTTGGCCCAACCCGACATGGCCCAGCCCAACAAGGTCTCATTTATGTCAGATACGGTCCTCATAACAAGTGAGTTTGACACCCCTGATAGGAATCAGCTTCCATAGGGAATAATGAAGTGCCAGCAGACATCCCCCCCCCCCGCCTTGCTGATGATCCTGAAGTGGGGGGAGGGCCTCCAAACCTTGCGATTAAAAGCAACCCAAGAGAAACCATGGATAAGATGAAGCAGGGAAAAGCCAAAGCTCTGTGGAACCAAGCCTCACAAAAGTTCCCAAAAATTATTTAAATCACAAATATTCTAAAGAAAGCCTAAAAATATTCAAAGAAAGCTACAAGACATTTTGAAGAAAGCCTCAAAACATTAAAAAAGAAAGCCACAAGAAGGACTCCCTGGATGGCACACATCCAAAGGAACAATCATAACAAAGTCTTAGAAAGCCCTCATAAAGTGCAAATTTCTTCAGGTGCGTAGAAAATGTCCAATATTCAGATGTGCAGCGATGCATGATTCATCCTTGTGTGATGGGTCAATACCAGTTCCCCATTTCACAAATGCTTTTTCCAGCTTAATGCTTATCATTTCAGGATAAGGCAGGAGCACTTCAAGGCACCTCACAAAACTCAAGTGCATTAGTCTGAGCTAAATTTAGATTGTAGGATTCTGTGTTTCCAGATTTTCTGTGCTCTGATCAAATTGTAATTTTTTTGTGAATGGCAATGTAGAAACAGCCAACCATTCAAATGTTCTAGATATCCTCTAAGACTGCCTGGTGTAATGCAGTCAACTCAGCTGTGCTCTTCCCCCTTCCCCCACTGCCAATGTTCTGAAATGGAAACAAGCACTGCCTGCTGAATTTTCCTGTATTATTATGCGGAAGGAGAGAGTGAACACAAAATGTGGCCCCTTCTGGTCTTTTAAAAGTCTGTGGCTATTATCTTTGCCCATTGATGATGTGTTTTGCAGAAGGGAAAGATTTGTTCCTACCATAAACAGTGAAACATTATAACCCGGTTCTCCTTCAGAATTTCAAAATGGTTGTTCATTATGAGATGTGTTGCTTAGGGTCACAGCTTACTGGACATGTCAGACAATTATCTAAAGGTGAAAGTCATCCTTAAAGTATGGCTGTACTATTTCACAAATATGTAATTAACAATAAGGTGGCACATTCTTGAGGGCATCTAATTGCATTGCAAATACCATCCTGTCAGTTCATATTTGGTTGCTCAGCCTTTGGAGAACTGCATTGGCTTCAATGGCAAGTGTTCTTTCTTGAGAAAATTGAAGTATTGTATAATCACTTGGGTGGTTTGTCATGATGACTGCCATTTGATTTCACCTCAAATGTAGCTTTGTCTTTTAATTTTAAAGAAAGCCCATGGAGGAAGTACAGAAGATTACATAACAAAAGCTTCTGAGGAGAAAATGACTTTCTTTCTTTCCTTCCTTTCTTCCTTCCTTCTTGAGCAGCCAAATATTCTTCCCATTTCACAATAATGGGCACTTTCTGGAAATGGGTTGCAAAGCCTTGTTTAAAACTTGGGCCAAAATCATGTTGTTGTGCTTTATGAAACAGTAGACTTTAGCTTAAGTATTAAGTGTTTTGAAGTTTCATTGATGCTCTTGTAGGGGCAGAGAGGTGAGCAACAATATGCAGTATTCTTTCTGTAGAAGCTTGGAACGATGATCAATAATGTTGACTGTTAAAGTGGCAATATGCTTGTGTTCCGTAATAATTGTGTCTTCAAGTGTAACCATCTATCTCTGCCACTGCACCAGAAATCTTGAATTGGTGCCCTTGAAATCTGTTACAGGATTTTGGAGCCCAGGACTGTTCCTGGGACACCCCCCCCCCCAATTTCCCCTGAGTTCTTTTATTGGTTGGGTGGAGACTGACAAGGGGCTGAATTTAGTAAAAAGAGAGACTATGGCTCTAAAACAAAACTTGTTTATTCCATTATAAGCTTTTAAGACAGAAAGAACATAATTTTAAAATCCTGAAGACAGGTACCATAATATTTCAATATTCAACATCTCATATTCAGCATATAATTTCATAAAACCCCAGTACTTGACTTAGTTGCACGTATATGAATCTAAGAGGTTTAGAAATACAGAACATTCTGGACCGGTCACCAAGGTCCCACAAGGAGCTGTTGATGGCCAGCCCAGAGAAGGGACATGAGTCTTAGCTATGTTCTCCTCCTCCCAGTGTTGCTTTTTGACTCAGGAACCTTGGCTCTCAGGTAGTGGAACCCACATGTACTGTGTTGGTTAGGAGACTGCAGCAAGAAAGAGGAAAGGTGCAATTGTCTATACACTTTTCTTCTGCAAAAAACAGCTCCACAGACAAAAGAGACACAGCCTAGAGACCTGCATGGCTCTAAATCTATGCAAGTTCAACAGCCTCAAGGATCAACTTTCTTGGAGTCAGAAGAGAATGCAGGGACAGGAGTCCATATTTGCTGGTGTTTTTCATAGACTATTGCTTGGATAGGACCAGGGCTTTTTTTTTTTTTAGCAGGAACACACAGAAATGCAATTCCATCTGGCTTGGAGTCAGGGCGTGTGGCCTAATATGTAAATGAGTTCCTGTTGGACTTTTTCTACAAAAAGAAAAAAGCCCTGGAGAGGACTATGGCTCTGTTCTGTGAAAGATCATCTTCCTTGCAGGCAGAAGATTCTAAATTCAGTCCCTCCGTCTCCAGTAGAAAGGATTAGTGAACAGATGAAGTGAAAGAGCAGCACCTGAGACCCTGGTGAACTGCTGCCTTTGCTGACCTTAATAGACAAGTGGTCTAAGTCAGGGCAAGGCTACTTCATGTTGATTCAAACCACTAAGTCTAAGCCCAATAACACCTTTATGATGTTCTTTCAATTATATTATAAACATAATATTATTGATATAGTGCTGGGGAAAAGCAGTTTTTATTATTGAACTCATATTTCAGAGAAATCACCCTGTAAGGCAGGACAGTATGTAGGACAGAGGCTAAGAAAACAGTTGCTGACTTTAGGCTCCCAAGTGAGTGCATGACTTTTGAGATGTGAATAAGGAGTTTACAGTTTACATTATTAATATTGATCCCATATAAGCTACCTGAAACAGATGTATAATGGCTGTTTCCATAACCAAAGTGTAGATAGCTTTCTGCCTCATGGAGAGATATATCTGAGTTCTTGGACTCTGAGAACACTAACTACAGCACCAATTGTGACAACACATCTTATGATGTAGATCCCTGTTCACCATCACTAGGCTGAGCTCAGCAAATTCTTGGGCAGAAACAACTGTCCAGCATATACCCTAAAGAACTTCTGAGCTCTGCTGACTTGCACTGGGGTTAGAACTATGGAAGATGGGCTCTGTGGCTTCTTGCCAGTTCTTCTGGTCACCTAACACAAGCAACCCATTTTGTTACGGTAAGAGAAGTCACATTACTTTGGGGTAGAGAAGTGGAAAAATAAGAGTGCGTGGGGGGGGGGGGGGAGAGAAGAGGGAGAAGGGCAAATGAGCCTGCAGCTACAGAAAGAACCCAGAGCTGAGATGGAGAGGAACTGGTGGTGAGTGTGGATAGATGGATTGGGATTTCTCTTCACAGAAGGTCCACATAAATCCCCCCTCTGTCTCTTCATTCTTTTCTAATAATAGAGATTAAGGAGAGGCAAATTTATGTGCCAACTAAATGACCTTTTCATGGCTGTGGTATAACCTTAGCTGAAGTCATTTCTGTGATGTCACAATATTTCAAGTTGCTTCAACATTATCTTGAACTAAGAGGCTGAAGCAGTGAGGCAGAAAACTGCTATAGATTCAAGTGTCTTGGGTGGGTCTACTAAGGTGAAATGATATGCTTTTCAGTAATTTACAAAACCAGGAGAATTAACATTGTCTTGAAGTGGCTCTTTTATTTTCAATTTAAGACAAATGTTTGAGACTGTCAGTATATTATGATGTGCCCAACTGAGCTGCCAAATTGTATTGTTTACTCTTATTGGTTTTAATTGTTATTTTACTGTTTTTAAAATGTTGTTATCTGCCCTGAGCCCATCTGGGAAAGGGCGAACTATAAATTATCTTAAATAAATAAATGTTGTTGTTGTTGTGAAAATCTTTTACCTGTGGTTGTGAAGCAGAATCTTTGTAGCATAATCTGAGATTTATGAATCCTAACCTAAAATTCTTTGAAAATTTTCTAAAAACTGGGACTCTTGTGAGGATTTCTATTTTACTTGGGCTGATTTTGGAGGAGTGAATAGAAATGTATATGTATTTTTTGTTAATCAGTTACATTTTTGTGACATCATTTGTATTTACTTTTAAAATCTATTGCCATCTTAAGCATATTACTCATTGCAAAATAAAATTAGACCCTAATTGCCCATTTTATCCTTTTGACACATACAGGTGCCAGGTACTAGAAAGGATTGCCTGAGATCTTGGAGAGCTACCGCTAAGCTTAATAAACTGATGGTCTGACTACATACAGGGCAGCTTTATTGGTCATAGAAATTTTAGAGGATTATAGGGAACTTTTGCATGGAGGGGGTGGTGATCTGAGGGTACTTCTGAGATGAGAGGCATGACTGAGATTCACAGGTTACAACCTGGAGAAAATGTGTTTACCTTTTAAAAAATAACTCATTTTTGTCCCTTTTTCTTTTTTTTGTCTGTTCCTCAGGCTCTCCCCCACTTAAGCCAAATAACAGACAAGATTCCACCTTTCTTTCCTGTTTCTCACATATCATACTAGCTGTCAATTGTAGAAACTCCATGTTTTATTGTATTTGCCCCCCCAAGTCAGAATAAAGAGACGGACACAATTAGATTGATGGAACTATGGGCCACTTTATTAAATAATACAGCAACAGCAAGGGCAACCGGACTGTGGCCAGGTCAGGGCCAGGGGTCTCCTCAGACCGCTCCCCTGCCTTTTCAAGTGGGCGAAAGACCCGGCCCCCCAGCCGGAGCTGTGAGCCCACAGCTCCCGTTAGGCAGGCCCAGCAGGGAGGCTTGCACCGGAGGGCCCAAACACCAGACGCGAGCCTCAGCGAAAGGCACCCATCCAATCGAGTCTCCAGGACGGTCTGCATTCACACACCTCGGGCCACACCAAAGGTTGATCCTGCCAGACCCCTAACTCCCCAAAAGGGGGAGGCTAACTGGTCCTTCCCAGGCCACATGGTGTCATAAACCCCGTAAAACCTGCCACAACTAAGGCCAAGTCTCTACTTAGGGCTTAGCACCCACAGAAAGGCCCAAAGCCAACGCAAGCCCTTGCCGCAAATCCCTCAGGAAAAGCATATTACCCTTTTCCGAGAGATGCACCCCATCCCCTCTGTAGAGGTCAGGACATTCCCTAGAAATATCCGGATGGGGCAAGTAGTGGCCCAAACCACCCTCCAAAACCTTGCAAATCTCCTTATTCGCTCTGTAACAAGCCCTTTCTAACTCAGCTGGATTCCAAGCACTGCGCCACACCAAGCGCGGAATCATGGCCGACCAAACTATAATGGTACCAGGCCATCTGTTCCTTATGTACTTGAAATCATCTCGGGCCTGCAAGATCAACACCTTGCCCTTAATCAGCCCGAGATCATTCCCTCCCAGGTGAATAATTAATACCTGTGGAGGAGGGCCCACACACCCGTGAAACAAAAGGGGAAGCAAGCCAGACCACTGAAGACCCCAGCGGCCCCTCCATTCTATCGTAACATGTTTGCTGAGCCCCAGCTGAGAGCCAACAGCAGTTCTCCGAGCTTGATGTGCCGCCCAAAACACATAACTGTGCCTGCAGATGAGAACTCTGCTCCTCCGGCCAGGAACAACAGCATCTAAAAGGAAAAACAGACAAGTTATAAAACCCAAACCTTAAACTACCCCGGCTCCTAACCACAAACTTATTAGCGGAGCAAAGGGCGAATATAACCTTTGTAAGCCTGAGACTGCCAACGGCCAAGGCGCTGAATGGATGAAGTAGGATAACCCAAGGCAGCAGCCGTAGAGGCCGCGCCGATTCTAAAGGAATGGGTCCCAAACCTCACTCCAGACAACCCCAACAAGACTAAAGCCTTTGACGTCACGGCCCAAAATTGATGCTTTGTCAGAGGACTGCCTCCGGCATGACAAAACAGCAACCCTTCACAGCCTCCCCGCACAGCCAAATAGTCGGCCAATGTGGAAACTGGGCAAAGCTCCACTTCCGAACACGGACCCAGCTCTAGCACAGTCCCCATGCCCTCTTGATCAGTTTTGGATCGCCGGATAGTAAGAACCGCCTTACTCCCCAGCAACTTAATATCCCGCAATAACAACGCCCTACCTGAAACATCACTCTTGGAGCATGCCACCAGTTCACTAACCCTCAGCGCCCCAAAAAAGGCCACTAAAGAGGCTGCGTGGAACAAAACTGCCTCAAAATGAGATGCACAAACTGCGCTCCAAACCCCTTTCAAACCCCAAAGAATCACAGGAGACATAGGGGTCCTAGTATCAGGCTTAGGCCCAGCCTCCCTGGACCACCCTTCCAGCATCTTTCAAATACGAAAATCTGCTGTTTCCTCTTTAAACCCCAAGGCCTTGCTAGCGAAGGCCAGCGCTGACATGCGTCCCCGAATCGATCGCACAGCCAATCCCTTACCTCTTAAGGAAACACAATAATAGAGCAACTGCTCCACTGGGATGGACCAAACAATGCGATACCCTACCTCAGCCCTAAAGTCCTCAAACTGCCGCACAGCATGCTCATAAGACTTCCTGGTGCTAGGTGCAATGGCTAAGCCTATCGCTCTGCAGACCTTGGCTCTCCAATCAGCCATAGCTCCTGGGGCATTGGCGCCGCATCCAGATCGGCGTCCGGGGCCAGCTGATGAAACCTCTCCATCTGTTTACGAGAGAGAGCGTCAGCCACCCTGTTATTCACCCCAGGAACGTGCTTGGCCAAAAACAAAATATTAAGCCGCAGGCAACGCAGAGTGAAGGCCCTCACCAGAACCTGCGAAGTAAAGGCCTACCTGGGGCAACCACTTTGCAGGCAAAGTTAATATGCCCCACCAACTGCTGCAGCTCAAGCAAAGTAACCTTCTTTTTGCGCAGGAAGGAATTAATCCTTTCCCTCAAGTCCTGCAGCTTCTGATCAGGAATCCTAGATGACTGCTCTAAAGTATCTAGCTCGATCCCCAAAAACACCAGGCAATGGGCCGGGCCCTCAGTTTTTTCCTCAGCCAATGGCACACCCAACTCAGTGGCCAACTCAATAAAGCCGGCTAACTACTGAGCGCAACGACCCAACCCAGCAGGGCCCACAAACAGGTAGTCGTCCCGATAATGAACGACATCCTGCAAGCCCACTTTCTTGTGCACAGCCCATTCCAAAAAGGTGCTGAAACACTCGAAAGCGGCACATGATACAGAGCAACCCATAGGCAATGCCCTGTCCATGTAAAATTGCCCTGCAAACTAAAAGCCCAGCAGCTCAAAATCATCCGAGTGGACAGGGAGAAGGTGAAATGCCGATTTGATATCGCATTTTGCCAACTCAGCCCCCTGACCACAGCGTCGAACGACGCCCATGGCCTGATCAAATGAGGTGTACCTAACGGAAGGCAGCTCCTCAGGTATGCCATCATTGCCAGAGGAACCCTTGGGGTAAGAAAGATGGTGAATCAAACGAAATTCACCAGGTGCCTTCTTTGGCACAACCCCCAACGGGGAAACCCTGAGATTAACCACAGGAGGACTGGCGAATGGGCCCAAAATCCTGCCCTCCATCAACTCTTTAGCAATTTTTGACTCAACTATGTGCTCTAAATCCACAACTGAATTAAGGTTTCTGAACCAAGTTGGTACTGGAGAACCTTGAAAAGGAATTCTAAAACCCAACGTAAAACCGTTCAACAAATATAAACTGTCTTCCCTACGTGGGTACCTGCGAAGCCATTCTTTAAGAGGCCCCACCTTTATCGGGCTGGGACCCTTTTCCAGTTTGAAAAGGACCCCCACCTGATCTTTTCTGACCCTTGTGCGGCCGAACTCTCGGGCAGTGGTTGAAGGAATGTGGGCCCGCACACAGGGGGCATTCATGCTTAAAATGGCAGTCTTTCCGACTGCACGCCCCCTGCAACCCAAACTCCCAGCAAAGCAAGCGGGGTTGAACCGCCTGCCCCGCAACACTGCGGGAGAAGGAGGACGCACTAGAAGGAGAAGCGAAACCCTTAGATACAAGGTGACCACTGTCGGATCAATCCCCCAAATTGGGCCGCGCCTGTGACATCACCTGCAGCCACAACTGTTGGTGAATCCGATCCCACGGGAGTGAAGGGTACAAAGCGGCCCTCATCCTGAACTCCTGGTTGTATTGGATCCAGGCTGGGCCGCTGAACATCGTATACCCCTCGTATATGATGTCCATATATTGAATTAAGGCGGCGACCCGCCAGGGCTGCGCACGCGCTATCACTCCCGCATATATAAAAAACCCCGGAAGCCAATTGGCCCAGGTCCGGTCAACCTTCCTCTTTCTAAGCTTCTCTTTCTCTTTTTCATCCAGTTCCTCCTTGTCCTTCTTTTCCAATTCTCTATATAAAAGGGAAAATACATCCACATATTCTCCTTTTAAGATTTTCTCCCTTGTGGCAGGCAGCAGGTGATCGCCCAAAGGTAAGGCAACCTCACCAAAAGGCATAGTGCCAAAGGGGACCACCCCGTAAGGAGAAGGGAAACCCCAGCCACCAGGCTAAGCAGCTGCTGACCCCTGCTGCCCTACCCCAGACCAATGTCCCAATGTACCGCATTGACCCTGCGGCCACATCCAATTGCCCGGCTGCTCTAAGCCCAAAGTTGAAGAAGCCCCTAACGGAGCACCAGCCCCACTAGGGCCAGCAGACCCCCAAGCCCCTCAAGGCCATACCGGCCCAGTGTGAGGCAATGAGCCATCCCCAGACTTACCGGAAGGTAAAGCAGGCACCAATGCTGACCCGGCACAAACTGCACTGGATGACGGGCCAGCACCAACATCCGAGCCAACAAGTCCCACAGCTCTTCCAGCAGCAGCTGTAGATCTGCCCTCTAAAAGAGACAAGCAGGTCAGTATATCAGCCTGCAAAGCCCGCTTAGAAACCCGCCCCTTCTTGGGCATCTGAGAAGGCGGAAACCCCGATGCCCGCTCCAATGCCTGCAGTCGCTGAAAAATGACTGCATTGATGTCATCGTCCCCCTCCTCATCAGAAGATGAGGGAGGCGGTGGACGCTTCGGTGGCGGCTTAGGGGCAGGCTGCTTCCCCTTTGATTTTCCAGCACCTTTACGGCCCGACATGCTCGCTAAAGAGTGCAGCACAAATCAAAATTAAAAGGGGAAATGGACTACTTTAAGGCAGCTAGCCCTTCAAAACCAACAGGCCAGTCACCAGAACCCCAAATTCTTTAATAGCTTAACAAGACAAAAAAGGGGGGGTGGAGGGTGGAAGGGCCAAAGCCTGCCTCTAAAATGTCCGCCACCCCACAGCACTCTAAAATGGCCACCACCTCACACCTCAGAAAATGGCCGCCAAAGAGCAAGGAGTAATGAAGAAGAAGAGAGTCCAAAATGGCTGCCAAGCACCAGAGGGAAGCAAAAGCACAACCTCCCCAGTGCTTATACAAATGGCCAACTATAAAAATGGCCGACCCACCCTGCTAGTCACCCAGCCCTGCTCCAACAGCCACCAAAAAACACTAACAGTATATGTCTAACAACGATCTACATCCCAAAAAGGGGGTGGGGGGGGCAAAGAAGCTCCAGCAAACAGGGGCCCCTAAAAAAGAAAGAAGCCTCCCACCGCCCAAATGGCCCCCTATAAAGCAGACTGGACGTGAAGGGACACCAAAAATTTTTAGTAATGCCCCAGGAACAACATTCTTCGTAGAAACCCTGCAGCAAACCAACAGACGTCCCACGACGCTCCGATCCGCGACGCACCAGCCTCCCGGCCCACACAACCCCCGCTCATACCAAGAGTGTGCGAGCACACTCCCTGCACTCCAAAAACGCCGACAGGACTGCTGAGCCGGCAAACGGGGCTTCAATAACAGCATTGAAGCCCCGCCCCCTCAAGACGCGCTCGAAAGCGCGCCGAAGAGTCCGCTCTCCCTCCGGGTGGGCAAAATCTCCCCTGCAGCTACGCCGCGATGCGACGGGCTGCAGGAGGTTCCGTTCAGGAAAGGCAGGAGATTCAAGACAGGATTATACCCTTTGAAGTTTTTTTTTTTTTTTTTAAATGCCACGATGTTAAGGGATTTTTCCTGATCTTTTTATAACAGTATGTTTCCTGGAAAGTGCATTTAATTGACCCAAATATTCAAAGAAAGACACAATTCAGTGTTCTGGATTATGAATGCAAAAATGACACTTTAATCTGTGTCAACAGCTGCTGCCACTTTTGGAATGCTGGTACGCAAATAACTGATAAAAATGTTCTAAGAGAACAATCAGGCACTCCTTGTAACTTGGCTTGCAAAGCTAAGCTTTAAGTGGAGATGCCAGAGACTGAAACTGGGACTTCCATAAAATTTCTGTTATTTAGTTATTTATACCCCACTTTATTTCCTTAGACTGCAGGCTGCTAACAATGCAAACAGTGAATCTGTTAACAAAATAAAAATAATAAACAGATGAAAAATGCAAGTAAATCTGCCAGACAGTTTGCTCTCAACCAAATGCCCTGTGAAATAGAATTGGCTTGCCTGGCTTCCCAAAGGCAGCCGGTGCGGATAGCCACTGCACCCACTATGATAAACCATTCCAGAGGACAGGACCTACTACTGAGAAAGCCTGTGACCTACTTGTCATAAGGATGGTCATACAATACCACAAGAAAGCTGTCTGAGGAATCCTGTTTGCATATGGGAATATACCAAGAGTTACAATTTGAAGAGTATGAGGGCCCTAGGCTATGAAGGGCTTTAAATCAGCACTTTGAATTGGGCCTGAAAGTAAATAGGTAACCAATGCAGTTAATTTACCACTACAGCTATGTCCTGAGAGGCTGATGCTAGGCAGGAGTCTTGCTGCCCCATTTTGCACTAATTAAAGCTTCTGAGATACTTTCAAAGGCAAATGAAGCATGTGCTTTACCACTGAGCCACAGCTCTTCCCTAGATTTATCCTGGGTTGGAGAAGTGCTTGGAACCCCATCTGTGCTTTTTGGAGATTCTAGGAAGAAGGGTGGATCATAAAGTAATTAACATATTCAATAAAGAAGGCATTTAGTTAGAAGCCCCATGACAAGCTTACAGATGTGTCCCCATAATTCTGCAATAAGTTTAACTTATTGTAGCTTTGTGCAATGTTTACAATACTATTTATATGAATAAAAATTAGGCTTTCTTTTCTTTGGGGATGAGGAATAGTTCCATTCAATCTGACCCCACTTCCCCATCTCAGGCTGGGTCCCTGTCCCAAATAGTACAGTGGTTCTAAAATTGATTTGCACGGTTGACTAAACCTGTTTGGTTAGTTTGGCTTAGGAAATATAAAACACACTGGGAATCTTCAGCAGACTCTCCTCCACCTTCTCTTCAAGTTTGGAATGTCCAAGTTACAGTCCCCCAAAGTAGGTGCCCCCAGGAAAACTCACCTGACACATGACAACTAACTCTTTTCTCTTTGTGCTGCAAAGTGGAAGCAGCAGAGTCAGGGTGTCTGCTCTGACAGAGCAGAATGGCTCTGTCAGATTGTAATTGGCTCTCAGAGCTGTCAATCAAGCTATGGTGTTTCTAGGGTTCCCAGAAGTCCACCATAGCGTTGTGTAAGAATTGATTGAATGAGCACCAGGCTGTCTGGGAAAATGAACTACAAAAATGAACCAAATTTACCATCAAGGAAAAAAGGCAGTTTGTTTTTCAGTTCAGGCATGGCTGGATCACTAAATTGGTTCGGAATGAACCATGAATTGGCCCAATTTGTTCACAAATTGCAGTTCATAGTTTGTTTCATGCCCATTTCTAGTTGTGTGAGTCATGTTGGTAGTTCCAACTAGAAAAATCTGGGCTTTGTGTATCTTGTAAAAAAAAAATGTATTTAACAAATTGCATAGGTATAGGGACCTGCTGCTTGTGCTGATGCCGTAGAAGTTTGAAGAACCCAACTTTGGAGTAGCTGTTTAGAAATTATATCTTGTTTTACTACCATTCAAGGCAATTTACAGGACACACAGTTAGGGAAGTCTATAAATACCTTGTTCATTTTCTGCTAGTTTCTTAAATATCTGGAGACTGACAGCACTGTGGAATTCAGATGCTGTGGTTAGCCCTAACGTTTGGTTCCCTGTTTAGTACAGACTATGACACCATTAGTCTTTGCAGAATCCTCTTGTGCTGAGCTTACTACATTAAGAAGATTGATACCTAAGGACTTCAGCATACTCTTCTTAGCAGCATTTTACCAGCTGCCAGTGACTTTTAAGGAAGCAACCTTTCAGCTCTGAGCACCGCATGCAGAGCCGATGGGTCTGACATGGGGTCAGCTTGTGTGTGTACTCTTACCTTTACTAAATAATGCAGATTTTGGCACATTCTAAAAAGATACTTCAAAATGCAGAGCAAATGAATTGTGGTTAATTAATGCATTTGTTGTTCCAGTGCTTCCCCCCTCCCTTCCTCCTCTATTCCTCCCCTGCCTCAGGGACAGTCAGCATAAGGAGACATTAAAGCTGTGAGAAAATATATCCTGTGATGCTGAATGTAATATACCAAGAATTTATCAGAGATAGAACATGACAGGCTAATCTGAAAATACCATTGTGAAAATATACTTTGCACAAGGGAGAGGAGGTCAATCTAATCTATTTGGATATATTAACAAACAATTTGAGATGATACCATTGAAAACTGGGTTAGAATTTGACTAGGAATTGTAAGATTTGAATCCAATAGCACCTTAAAGACCAACAAGATTTCCAGGGTGTAATCCTTCATGATACATTTGACATAGAGAGTTTTGACTCTCAAAAGCTTACACCCTGGAAACCTCATGAGTCTTTAAGGAGGTCTTCTACTATAGACCAACATGGCTGTCTTCCTGAAACTGTCTCTCAGGAATTGTGGCAGTAGGATCTTGAAGAGTGGAGGGTAGGGACCAGGCATGCATTTAAGTAGGCTTCAAGGGATTGATTATGACACTGGACCATTTACAAAGTGGTATGCTAAACTATTGTAGGCTGCAGTTCTACAGATGTCTGACATATAATCTTCCTTTCTCCACATTGCTTGATGCACATTGTGGCAGACCATTTGAATTGCCACTTACTTATATAACACACAACTTGATGTGTAGTAATTCAGCTTTTCATCAGTATGGATTGTGGCGTCACAACAGATCTATGTGCTTACAGGTCAAAAGAACCTGTCTTGGGGGGAGGGGGCTGGGAGTCATGGGTTGTTTAGAGTACCAAAATCCCTTTGGTGGGCCTGGTTTGGAAGCCCCTGGTGGCTTTTTGTCCTTGCAGGCAATTACATGGAATCTACCACCAAGGTATATGAACATCATAGGATTATCAATTTCATAGCAGTATTATCTGCATATGTTTTGTTGTGGCAATCTTCATTTGCTGGTTTCTGTAGAAGAAGGAAGACAGGTTTTTTTCCCTGCTGGCAAGCCTACATAAGCATATCAAGGAAGATGACTAGACTAAGACAGCAATTTTATGCTTTCTTGCTAGACAATAAGCCCCAGCGAACACAATGGAACCTACAACCCTACCATATGCATATTAACTCATGTTGGTCTGTATAAGATTGATGACTTGATTCCAGTTCTCTTAGAATAACACAGCCTTCTCTGTATCCTCTAAGCATTCCTGGATAGTTCTGACGCTTTCCCCCCATCAATGTTAATGAAACAAGATATGGGAGATATATCTCTTATATGGAACAGAGGTCACTGGGTGTGTGGGGGGGAGGTATTTGTGAATTTCTTGCATTGTGCAGGGGGTTGGACTAGATAACCCTGGAGGTCCTTCCAACTCTATGATTCTATGAGAGGTACTGTTCTGTGCTGTTAAATCTATTTTGTTAATACGTTTTGAAAACTGGCAGGTCAGAGTTGGTTTTATCAGACCATTAACTGAACACCAGGAGCTTTGTAATGCTGTTAAACCTCCACCACAATCTGCTGTAGCTGTCAACTTGGAGTTGCTTTCTGTGCAAAGACAATCAGCAAAATGATGCAGAGACACTATTCCAGAACTTTGGTAAACTTTCGCAGGACTGGAGTAGCACAGTGGGGCCACCTCTAGTCAAAGCCAATTGCTCCTTGATGATACCAGTGCTTCAGAATTTAAACTTGATTAGCTCTGTGCAAAATTGGGACCTAGTCATTAGATGCTGATTCCTGCCAATAATTTCTGGTGTCACCTGAGAGGTCAGTATATTTTTCCAGTCCTGTAGTTGTTATCCATGCTGAACTTGCTGGTTCTTCAGTATGGAATGCAACCACATTGCTGTGGTCCCATGTTAATCCTCTCCGAAGTACCTGGTTTTTTTTAGTTAGCTAATGAATATGGCAACTGTTTTAGCTAATTTACTAAAAGCAAGCAATATACACTGAAACATTGAAACTGAGTGTAGTTGCAAGACCGCCGTATGTCTTGAATGTTTTAAGTACATAACTATGTGAATGTTTAGATTTTATTATGTAAATTATGGAATGTCTAATTTTTATGCATAATTTTATTTTTATGTCAGTTTTTATATGTTGTAAGCCGCCCTGAGCCACCTGGTGGGAAGGGCAGGATATAAATCTCAAATAAATAAATATACTATTTTTTGTTGTTGTGTAGCACTGTGTATGCTCCCCTGTTCACCAGCAGTAGATCTTTTTTTAAAAAATTAAAAGCTTGTTAAATGTAGACCCAGTGCAGCTTGCAACTTCATTCTCTCCACCTCTGTTGACTATGTGGCTTTGAACTAATAGGGTAAAATATACAAATTGGATGCTGTTAAAATGACACATTCTTACCTACTTTGTACTAGGCACCTATGCCCCAAGGTTTAAATATCACATGCGACTGAGTATAATTTTGCACAATCAATAATTTTTGACAGTTCTGTTCCCAGCCTCTTGCTGGTTTCCATAGATACAGATGGGAAGTGACAGGTTCTCATTGTCTGTGTTGACCCTCTTGTAACCTTTTGCTCCTGGACTTCCTTATTGCAGAATATACTTAAACTCATGTCTGGATTTCTTTCCCCCCATTTATACTATGTTTATTTTGATCTGTCTTTACATTCCTTGAGGATAAAAATAGTGGGATTGGGAAATGCAATTTTGCATGTTTGCTGCAGTAACTCTGCTGATTTGCCAAACTTAACTTATTATAGTTGAACTGTTCAAAGTCTCACACTGCAAGTGCAGTAAAGAGGCAAGCCTGTATCTCTTCACTGCTGATACTCAGATGGTGTATTTGCATGCTGAAAGATTCCCAACAATGATCCGTACTTCCACTGATTGCAATGCTTTTGTGTGCCTAATAACTTTTCCACAAATATAAAGTGCCTGAGATGTTAGTTGGACTGGAGTTTAAAATTAAGCAATCCAAAAGGTGAGGGAATGTTTTATACTCCTGCATGCAGGGCTTAGTCTGGCACCCACCAAGAATAGTGAGTCACCAACCAGCAGGACACCCTGAAGAACAACACTGAAGAGACAACTCTTGTGACTGACTCCTTAGGGAGTCACAAGAATGAGGGCATAAGCCAACTTTTTGATGAACCTGGAAGGTCAGATGCTGAAGCTGAAGCTCAAATACTTTGGCCACCAAATGAGAAGGGAGCACTCACTGGAGAAGCCCCTGATGCTGGGAAAGACAGAAGGCAAAAGAAGAAGGGGACAGCAAAAGATGAGATGGCTGGACAGCGTTACTGATGTAACTAACACAAATTTGAGCAGACTTTGGAGGATGGTGGAAGACAGGAGGACCTGGCGTGACTTTGTCCATGGGGTTGCAAAGAGTCAGACTTGACTGTGCAACTGAACAACAAAAAAATATATGTAATATATATTACCATGTAATATATTAAGAATCCACAGTGAACTATTTAAATATATGGTAACGGTGGCAAGAGTGGCATTTGCATCTAAATGGAAAGCTTTAAAATGCCTAGAATTGATTGATTGGAAAAATAAACTAACTAAACATGCTACAATAGCAAAAACAGCATTTTAATTGCATAGCAGATCAGATTCAGAATTCCAAGAAAATGGAACACGTTTTTTTAATACATAAAGGACGGAATATTTTATCATTTTGTTCTTGTTGTAATCTTTAAAGTCCAGAATGATTAAGAGGCAGAATTAAGCAATATATGTCTATACCAGTGGTGGCCAAAGTTGCTTAGTGTAAGAGCTACATAGAATAAACACCAGATATTTGAGAAAAGCAAGACATGAATGAATATTACATGCACACCTTTATTAAAACTTTTAATACTTTCTTTGCACAGAAAGATAAAATATATACAAGATAAAATAAATAAAATGCAAACATGACCATGCTAGGAGACTTTAAAAAAAAAAAGTTGGGAATAACAGTTCCCACAAGACTAGCATAGGGAAAGGTTAGGGAATTATTTTTGGCACCAGTGGGGGAAGGAAACATACACGTACCATATAAATCACTGACCACCATTTGCATCATTATGCATTTCTCTTTGCCGTGAAACCAAGGTTAGTAAATACAGCTCCTACAAGAGCTATGAAACTAAGGGGAACCCTCCCTGTGCAGCCCTCTTCAACTCCTTCCAGTGGCTCCCTCAGCTCTTGCACTCTCTTTTTCCGCTCTAGGTCTTTGAATGACCTCTGTGGTGGAGGAAAAGAACTATTTCCTCCTCTTTCCCTACTTTGCACATGATGGAAATAGTCACCTACCTATTGGTCAGACTGACTGAGGTCCCAATGCTAAGCACACTTACGTTAGAGTAAGCCTGCATTAAGTTCCTCCTTGTCCTCTGGGAGCCACGCAACATGTATGAAAGAGCTGCATGTGGTTCCCAAGCCACAGTTTGGCCACCCCTGGTCTACAATGATATATATCTATAATGATCAAATGTTAAGAATGAAAAAAATGATAGAATACAGACTAAATTAAAAGTATGTAAGTAATTTGTATGTATAAAAGCAAGATCTGTTCAACAATTTTGACAAATAGAAAAATGTGGTAAGTTGCAGCTGAATATAATGCCATAGAGTCCACCCTCCAAAGCAGTTACTTTCTTCAGGGGGAGAGAAATCCATTGCCTGGAGTTCAGTTGTGATACCAGGAGATCTTCAGGCTCCACATGGAGGCCTGGCAGCACCTTCTATGTGACTTGATGCCACCTGACTTATTTGGCATGACTTAACTAGGCCTGCTTGCTTGCTACTGTTCAGCAGCAGCACCCCCCTCCCCCCCATGACAGCAGTGAAGCATAGCGATTAGTGATTCAGAGCAGGGTGTGCTATGGAAGTTGACTAGGTAATTTTGGACCAGTCACAGACTTTTGTTGTTCTTAAGGGTTCCACTGGACTCAAAATTCACTCTACTGTTTCAGACCAACACAGCTATCCACCTGGATACAACTCCAGAGTTCATATCAACAAAGTAGACTTCGGGTTTTCTTGAGGAGCCTTATTTGAAGAGAATGGAGAACTTAGGCTTTTGAAGGCTCTATTGCAGGGGTGGCCAAACTGTGGCTCCACAGCCACATGTGGCTCTTTCACAAATATTGTGTGGCTCTCTAACTTTAAAGTTGCTTTCTTTCCATCCCTCTCTCCCTTCCTCTCTTCCTTCCCCTTGCATTATGTGGCGCTTATGTTATGCAAGTTTAGCCACCCTTGCTTTCTTGCTTGTTCCCACTACCATGACTGTAATCTGAAAGTTTATACAGGAAGAAAAAAAACCTGACTGATAAGCCTCCTGCAGACTTTCACACTGGACTTGGGAGGATTCTTGCAAAAACAAACTGACTCTGATCTCTTTCTTAGAATTCTCCCAAAAGGTTTGGAAAGGTCCAGTCTATTCCAAATTGAACTACATTCAGCATTACATTACATTGTATCTCAGAGCCAGAAGAAATTTTTTTCTTTGGCAGCTAGTCCTGGGTCAGTGCACAAATGTGTTAACTGTATGAAAAACAACCAGTTATACCCAGGGGCAGCCCTGTTCAGGCTGTATAAGCTCCCGCTGTGAAGCAATTATCCTTTCATTGTCTCTTAATGCTTTCACTATTCTGCAATGCTGTATAAGTTAAACACTTAGCTAGCTTGGCTCTGCAGAGTGTCCTAGAGCTGAAGCTCTGCAAACCTCTCAAAATATTCCCCAGCAGGCTTGCCAGCAATGCAGTTAAGTGATTCAGCAGAACAGCTACGGTGCAGAGAGGCACTGCAGGAAGTTGGTGAGTCCTTTGCAAGGTGTCTTGGAAGCCAGCATTTTGTCTGCACCTGGTTAACAAAATTCAAGTCTGAGGCTGCAGTGCATGCAAACCTTCTTGGGAATAAACTATTGAACACAATCTGGTTTAATTTCTGAGTCCAGTGCTTTGGAATGGGCTGTTAGATAATTCAATACTTACATCCTTTATCTCTATTAAACTTGTTTGGGGAACTAAAGGACAGATTTCATCTGAATGAGCAAGAGACAACAACTGGTTGTCATGCATATTATAAAGACCCACCTTAATGCTCCATGATTAGGTTTGCCAACTTTTAAACTGACCCCTTTGTGTCCCTTTAGTATCACTTTGATCTGCAGCAGTCAGGTGATGCCATTTACCTCCATGTCCATAAAACACTTCAATTTCCCCATTTCTGAATATTAAACCTCTGTTAAAGGAACAGGACATTTTTTCTTGGCCATCTGGTATCCTTGCTCATTTGATGTGTATTTTCATAATGTGCCTAGAGCTGGGAGTTATAAACCAGTGTGTCTAAGGAAATCTGTGAGCTATTCCCTAGGGGACATTTGCAGTAATTCTGTAACACAAACATAGGAGTTGCAAAACCATAGCTAGAAGAACAAAGTTTGAATTCAGTGGCACCTTTAGGAACAACAAAGTTTAATTCAGGGTATAACCTTTCATGTTCATGTACACTTTCTTATGCAGAGACAGCCCCCTCCCCAATCTCAAACAACTCCTCATGCACAATAATACAAAATCTAATTTGAACATGGTACCAGGGCTTGCAATAAACCCACATGCCAACTTTGCTGCTACATACACCCAGACAACACAATCACTGGACCTGACAACATCAACTACACCATTTTAGGTTTATTGACATCCTCATATTTTAACATTATATATGCCATTAAATGCCAACAGTGCCCTTTACATAGGGCAAATAGCTCAAATGCCAAAGGATAAATGGGCACAAATCTGACATCAAGAATAACAAGACTGAGAAACCTGTAGGAGAACACTTCAACCTTCCAAGACATTCAGTGAGTGACCTGCAATAACTGTTTTATTGCAAAGGAGCTTCAGAAACCGACTTGAAAGGAATATTGCTGAGTTGTAAGTTAATACAATGGAATCCCCAGACTTAGCAGGGTTATTGGTTTCTTATCTCACTACATATGCTAACCTCATTCCACTCTGACATCTGTTTTCTCACCAACCCCCAGAACATCCTCTTTATTTTATTTTGTTTCTTATTTGGAATAATAGATTAGAACAGTAGATTGTAATGAATAGTAGAATGTAATGTAATTTGGAATGGTAGATTGCAGGGATTGTTTTGTAGAAAAATAGGTGGTGGAGCTCATCCAGGGATTGTTATGCAGCTGCACATACTATTAAATGGACAAGGAGGTGGAACTCTTATAAAGAGGAGGTGGAACTCTCAGAAAGGTGCAGGAGCTGTGCTCCTGTGCGCTCCCACTGAATCTGAGGCCTGGTAGATTGGAATGCATTTCTCTGGGCTGGGGACAGGGGACATAACTCTTCAAAAGCTTATAAACTGAATAAACGTTTGTTGGTCTTAAAGGTGCCACTGGACTCAAACTTCTGCTGCTTCAGACCAACATGACTGCCCACCTGAATATAAAACCATTGCTAGTCTGGCACTTTTGCTTGACTTCCACTAATTCCAGCATGGTCAGTAGAATACATCTGTGAGGTAATAAGAAATCAGGCAGCTATAAGAGCTATTTTGAGCTTGTCAGCAGCTCCAGAAGTAAATGAGAAGTGCAACTGCAGCACACTTCCTGTATTTCACTTCAGTAGGTAGAAATCGGTCAGAAATCTGTCACTGTAAATTGTTCTCGTCTCTCCCTTGAGACTGCCTTATAGTGAATCGGACTATTGGTACTCAAAGTTCAGTATTGTGTAGTTAGATTGGCATTGGGCTCTTCAGGGTCTCTGGTGGAAGACCTGCACATCTGATCCCTTTAACTGAAGATGTCAGAAACTGAACCTGAACCTGGGACCTTCTGCATGCCACACAGATGCTCTATCATTGAGTCATGCCCCCTTCTTGCATTGTGAGCTCATGTACCATTTCATAATAAATGCTACCGAAGAGGCATCAAAACAGAAGAACTAATTAGGCACAACAAAAGTTGTCATGGCTACCAATGTTCTTTAGAACAATGCACTTCTAAGCAGAGTTAGGCTTCTAAGTCCACTGAGGTCAAAGGGTTTAAAGGAACGTCATTCTGTTTAGGATTGCACTTTCAGGTCTGCTTTGACCTGAATTTCCAGGTACATTTGCTTCTGTGGGTGAATTGCCAAAGGCTGATTAGTTGTTTATTTGGAATCACCTGTTGGCCTGGCGTGAGCCTTGTCCCTATGTAAATTAGTACCCCCACCCAGTGTGTTTGTGAATTTCCATCCTGCAGGGAAGTACCAGCTCCAGTATAGTGCAAGACTGGAAAAGGAAAGGTTTAAGGCAAGCAGAAGTCAGGTGCTGAAAATTCAGGGCTAAAGATTCTGAAGTAGCTACAATCAGAAACTACATGAGCTGGAAACAGATGTGTAAAGGTGGACAGATGAACCTCTTTGTTTAGTAGTCCAACAACTGCTTCCCTGTACCAGGAGAACAGGCAAGAACATGAAAAGGCCTGGAGAAGAAATCAGTCCATTAAACCTCAGGTAGGTTTAACTTTCCAGTAGAAAATAGATGGGGGCTTCCTAGCGCTTGATAGAATGATGATGTCTACTGAGGACCTAAGTGCTCTGTTCCCTTATTAAAACTGTGCTTGCTTTTGAGGAGCTGCCTTGAAGGTTACAGGAGGAAGGCCTCTTTTTTCCACATCATGTTATCTGTCCTAAATAACTGCTCAGATTCATAAGCAGGAATGATATAAGAGGAGACAGCATCTTTTGGAACAAGGGGGTTGGGGGAAGGCTGTCAGACAAGTGACGCTAGCTTGCACTGTGTAGAACATGGGGACTGGCCCCGGCTGGCACTTGAGCCTGTTTTCAGCTGACTGAGAGAAGCATAGAGTAGGTAGTGTCTTGGACTACAGCTTCTGCATTATTCACGAGGGAAATCCACAGAGAGGCAGGAAGAATAAACAAGGAGTGTGTGGAATAGCTGTTAATACATGGTTGTTGTTCATTCTCTCATCTGCTGTGGTACTTGGAGGCTTAGTAGGCTTGAGAGAATGAACCTCTCTATCTGAGCCACAGAGGAGGAAGAAGAAGAGGGATGGCAAAAAGAAAATGATTTTTTTTTCTGCTGCACCTAAATTCACATTTATACTTGACCTTGGGAAAGGTATGTTCAGTTTTCTTAGTAGCTGAAGGCCAGAGGTCTGCTTCCTTGGAAAGTGTAAGGGACAATATTCTGCACCCAGTTGAGCTACCTGGATGTTGCCTTGGCCTTTGAAAACATGACCAAAGTATTCCTTGTCTTGTATGGAGGACCTTCTTATATGAGATAGAGGAGATGGAAAGACAATTGAATTGACAATTGGCAAGAGAGGGGGAAATGGCTTAAATGTGAAAGGTGGCAAAGGTAGGCTGTTCTGCTTATTTTATACCAAACTTTGAGGTATGGAAATATGTAGACTGTATTTTGTAGTTTGAAATCCCTTAGAACAGAGAGGAGGGGAGCTTAAAGTCCAGCATCTCTATGCTCCTATCATCTAGAAGGGCCAAGAGCTGACTTCTGGGCCAGCTGTAGCTGAACTATAGAGCTGGAGACTCCATATGCAGCTGTTTTGGAAACTCTGAATAACGTGAAAGACAGTTTGGATTCTTCTCTCTTTCTCTCCCCCCCCCCCCCCCTCCAAACTGGTATCTCTGTTTTACCTTCTTGGCTTTGTTTGCAATTGCTGTCTTTGCATTGTGCTCTAGTATTATAAACAAAATTAATTATCTGTGTCCCTCATGTGTTTGTTTTTGAGTCTCTTTTTGATTTGTGTGTTGCCCAGTTCACAGAGATTTCACTTACTTGAATTCATAGCTCTTTAGGCAGAAAGAGCAGAATGCAACTGTGCTTTCTGTCTGACAACGGAAGATGGAAATAATTTGATTCTTGGGCTGTTGGATTATCAGTACCTGGTAGAAATGTATATGTAAAGGCATTGTGGTTAATAGTTAAGATTGCTTTGATACTTCATACTTAGAATGTTTTTATACACACTTTTGCTTCTGAATATAGGGTGAGATGAAAATATATTTTGTCAAAAATTCTCTTGAATGCATTATTTTTCTTTTAAAAATACAAACTTTAAAAAATAGTATAGGGAGGGGTTGTTGTTTTTTGTTTTGCCCTTAGAGGGAGGTAGTGTTAAATTCAGCTTTGTATATCATTATCCTTCCTAAAATTATTGTTGTTCTTCATTTGTATATGGCAAGTTCTGTTTTAAAATACCAGTTAAACTGCTTTTGGGACAACCTGTTTCAGGAAGATGGAAAATTGTTTTTCATACAGTAAATTTTGGTCTCTCTTCTGCTTTGTAATATAAAGGAGGCTTCAGGTAGAGGGGCCATAGAAATGATCTGGAATGTTTTATGTTGAGACTCTCTTTTCATTTATTTGGGCCAAATTCTATGAAGACAAAGTTGTGCAGTGTTTCACAAAGACATGTGAAACCCAGAGCTGCATTAAATATAAAGCTGTTCAGTAGGACAGACTTCAGCAAGATGAGCATATTATGTTTGTGGATCTCTTACTATGATGATGTCTGTGTTGCAAAAGAGAAGTATAATTCAGTGTTTTGCAAAGGCTTCTTTAAAATCCATTTTCTGCCCCCCCCACACTTAACAAACGGTAGTTGTTTCCTGTTGCATGAAACTGCCAATGGAAATGTTCCAAGGAGAGGGTACCTTAAAAATACTCATAGAAAGAATAAAATGACTGTATGATCTTTCTCTGTCTCATATTTGTTAGAATTAAAATAGGTTCCAATGTTATCAAATACTCTAGTAACAGCAATAATACTTTTGAGTAGAGGTTTGGGTCATTAATAGAGTGTCTGCCTTTGCATGCAGAAGTCCCTAGGCCCCTGGTATTACCACTTAAAAGCATCACGTAGTAGGTGATGTTAAGGACCTTGGTGTGAGACCCTGGAGATCCAGTCAAAGCAGAAGTGCTGACCTTGATAGACCAATGATTTAACTAGGGTTACCAACCTCCAGGAGGGGGCTGGAGAACTCCCAGAATCACAATTTATTTCCAGACTTCAGAGATCAGTTCCCCTGGGGAATTGGTTGCTTCAGAGGATGGATTTAATGGGATTATACCTACTGAGGACTCCCTCTTTCCTAAAATCCTGCCCTCCCTGGATTCCACTTCAAATCTCCAGTTATTTCCCAAGCTACAGTAGGCAACCCTACAGTTGTCTCTATATAAAGTAGCTGCATGTGTTCAAATTTTTCACTTACAGAGGTATGAATTGTTACTATCTGAAAAATATAAATATGTATAAATTTGAATATCAATAATGTGAATATCCATTGTCTAAAGATTATTTTTCAAATCTCAGATCTAATTTATTTGGTGTAATTATTGCTTGGAACAGCATGCCATACCTCTGTAACTTTAATTGTGAACGTTTTAGTAATTTCCCCTCTTTGGCAGTAGTCTTTCATGTTGTCAGGGTCTGTGAAATGAATAATGTGTATTCAGTTCCAACAGCTTTATTGTTAGTAAATCTTATTTTGTTATCTGTTTAATTTGTTTCAGTATCTAACTCTGATACCCATAATTTTGGACAACTTTACCACGGGAAGAAGACAACTGTAGATTTGTAATTACATCTCCAATATTTAGTGATTATTTATTTGCTGTTTTGAATCATTGACTAGAAATAAATTAGGCTAATAGTAATACTTCAGGGCTCAGACATTTCATAAATTTGTCCCAAATGTGAAGTGTTGAAAAAAATAAAAGATTAGATGTCTTTGTTTTCATTATTGCCAATGTAGGATCATGATTAAATATGGTAATGGAATATTGCAGTTAGTGTACTCAATATAATTCTGCAGGAGTGTCTTATTGCATTTATACATTGTCGTAGGTCTCATTGTATTCTAAGAGGAACTTCTAACATGCTATTCCTTTATTACTGTGAAGTTGTTAGTGCTGCTCTTGGAGGTTTATTTTCTTATATTGAAGTTTAATTTTTGGCTTGGATCTAACAGGGCATAAACAGAAATGCAAATGGGTTCTGGCTCAAGATTTGGTGTAACACCTAGTGCTTTCCTCTCTGTATTTTATAGGGGCCAAATCTTGTGAAAATGGAAACTCAAGTGGCAACATCATAAGTTTGACTTTATGCAAAAGACTATCATGGTCGTATTCTTGCATTTCTGTTTCAGCAAGTGCTCTAGCACAAGGGGAAATTTTGTGCTGGATTTGACCCATTCTCTGCAGTGGAATAAAGACAGGAACATTTTCAAACCAAAAAGAGTACTTTGGAGAATATATACATCTTCATGGTCACAACATAATTCTTTAGGAGAGCATTTTTATAAATGAAATAGGATTGTAGCTTATTCCAGTGTTTCACACTGCAATCTCAAGTACAGTTGTACCTTTCTAAGTCCATTTACCTGTACACATCCTCATGGGGCACCATTTCAGGTCAGGAAAATAGGGGGAGCTCCCTTCTCCCTGCAATGCAGTAGTCCTTCATGGTGGGAGCCCACTCTTACAAAATGGTGGAGCATCCATCTCATCTTGTTTGACCCTGACACTCTAGCCACTATACCATGCTGACTGAGAGATCTGGGTTCACTTCTCTAAGCTGACATGAAGCTTACTGAGTGACTTTGGGTCAATCATATACTGTCAGCCTAACTTCACAAGGCTGACTAGCTCCATATTTATCTAACATCACGTATGAAAAGTATAGATGGGCCTTTTCCAGGGCACGTTTTGATGCCCTTCCTTCTAATGTATTGCAAGGAAGGTTTCTTCACTGGCTTATCCACCAAAGATGCTGTCTATGCTCAGAAAAGGAAGTTAAAACTGTCACTCACATTCTTTTACATTGTGAGCTCTATTCCAGAGAGAGACATCAGTTAATATTTCCATTACTCTCTAAATTTAAACCTCTGGATAATTATCTGGAATTTGCAGGTGTTGTGCTACTGAAATACTTATTGGAAGATACTAAGAAGTCTAACTCAGGCAGTAGCAAAATATTGTTTTAGCCATAAATAAGCGGAAGTTTTTAACAAAGTAGAGATGGTTAATGCCATTTTTAAGGTTTAATGTTGGTGGAATATGACAATGCTTTTATGTAGTCAGAAATTATGACTATAAGATTTTGTATATTGTTATTGCTGGTCAATTGACCGTAATAAACTGAAACACGGCTGATGACTACGGATGGACATGAACTGGGGAAATGGTGGTTCATGTTGGTTCCTGGTTTGTATGCTTGCCCTAACCAGTTCATGGTTTGTTTGGTTTGGGAGGTCTAAAACTCACCAGGTGTGTTCAGCAGACTCTCTTCCACCCACCATCCAAGTTTGGTGAAGATTTGATTTGAAATATCTGAGTTATAGCTCCCACAAAGTAGGTGTTCCTAGGAAAGCTCAGCTTCAGCTCTCACAACAATTAAGAGAGAACTTTGTGCTGCAGAATGGGAACTCTGTAATTGGCTCCCGGAGCTTTCAGTCAAACTATGGACAACTGCTATGGATGTTTCTAGGGATCCAGAAAGTCCACCTGCAGCATTTCCTAGGAATGGATTGAATCAATGCCAGGCTGTCTGGAAAAACAAACCAAAAAATGAATCAAATGAATCCCCAAGGGCTGAACTGGTTTGAAACGAAGCATGAATTGACCCGATTCGTGGATTGGTTCATGCCCATCTCTAAAGATGGTGCATGGAAAGGGAGCCACCATCTTGAGCAGTTTAGAAGAAGGGTGAGAAAAAAATGCACTAGTTAAACATTAACTTACAATAGTCCACAAAACTGGAATCACAGCTTTTTAATCTAAATCAAAGCTGCTCAAGGCAAGACATTAGCTTTAATAGTATAGAATTCAACTGATACTAGGCAAACAAAGCAGGCTTCTATAATATTTATAACGGCATGAGTTACAAATGCCAACTAACAGCAGTCAAAAGAAACTGATATTTGAATAAGGATGCCTCTGGTGTACACTCTGCTGGCATCCCATATGCTTTACTATTTTAATTTAGGGAAAGTGTTGGTTGGGGAATATTCATGAGCTTCTTGGCGTATATTTCTCATTTTTAGAAGAACATACACTAGTAAGGGCCAAAAGGAACTCTAGTTTAAGTTAATGTTTAACTAGTACAAAATAGTGGCTCCCTGTCCATGAGTCATCTTTAGAGATGGGCACAAACCAACAAATCAGGTTGATTCATGGTTCTTTTCAAACCAGTTTGACTCTTGGTGAATCGTTTGGTTCATTATTGCAGTTCATTTTTTTCCAGACAGCCTGGCACTAAGGCAACTCTGGGAGTGGACTTCTGTGAGCCCTAAAAACACCCATAGCTTGACTGGCAGCTTCTTGTGTCAGCATAAAGACTTCTGAGATCTCATAGAATCAGAAGAGCAGCACATTTAGGCATCCCATTTGCCAAGTTCAGTAAAAGCCAACTGGCATGGTCTGGAAAAGTTTGTGACCCAGTCTTCCTCCTACCTACTTCAGAATTCAGGAGAATGCTCATTTCCATCAAAAATGCCCAGCATGTAGAAACATAGTATAACAGGGAAAACACAAGGATGTATGCATGTGAGTGTGTGTTTGTGTCCGTGCATGCCTTTTTAGCTTCCACAGTCAAGCAATTTTCATGGGAAAGCATGTAATCCCATGATATTACCATCATCTTTCTGAATTTGTGAAGTCCTAGTAGACAAGAACTGAGCTAATTAAGTGTAATTGAATACAATGGGATGTACTTCGAAGTATACAGGCAAAAGATTGCCAGGCTTCTTTCAGTAGCTGCTCTGCCTCCCTGGAACACACTTTTCAGTTTGCCTAGTTCTCAGACTTTTTGTGCAAATCAAAGACTTTTTTCTTTTTTGCTTCCTTTCTCATTTGTTTAAATTCTAAAATGTTTCTGCTCCAGCTTTTAAAAAATCTTACTGCTTTTTATTGTAAAGTGTTGACACTATGACTTTTTTATAAATTGCCATAGATGATAATCTTTCTTTCAGGAGAGAGGGTATACAAACAGATAAAGTGGTAGAGCTGAGAGCAATGTAGTAAGTTGCTTTGGGTCCACACTGGGGAGAAATTTTGATTATAAACACATATTATTTAATAAAATAACAGATCAATGCCATTTTAAAGTTGCTACTTTATGATTTCACCTGCGCAAAGAAGAAGCTTTATATCCCATTTCTATCTGCTACAATTCAGTATATTCAATTCTAATTGCATGCTACTTGTCTACTGCTTTGTTCTATTGCTTCAGACCAACACGGCTGCCCACTTGGATCTATCTGCGTGTTTTAGTGTTATTGTCTTGAGAACAGCCTTCGTTTATATTTTGCTGCCAATGAAGCAGAGGTAACAAGTGCAATTAGTCATGCTGAACTTCAAGGACTGGATATTGAGGGAGAGTGAGGGAAAGTACTGGGTGATCTTCTTGTCAGTTTCATAAATGAACCATTCATGCGTTATGTGCAAATACGGAAGGAGAGGAAATAGAATTTTCAGAAGGTGTTAATAAAAAGTGCTGATTGGACCACTGGGATGAGAGGTGCTGCAAGCACATTTTGTAAATTAGTACAAAAGAGTTCTGCTGATAATTATACTTCAGCAATTTGATGCTTGTGTCTTAAGGTCTGATCTCATTACCCACTGCCTGAGTACAGCAGCTCAAGGATTAGGTGAGAGGTGAGATATCCCTAGGCTAACACTGGAACATAGTCACAGCTCTGCTTCTAGCAGCACAGCTAACTATGCCATGGAAGTGTCCATATAATTAGGATTGGGAGGAAGGTGTATTCCAGTCCCTTGACATGGCACTCTTTGTACCCTTCAGGAGTATGAGAAGCATGGAGCCCATTACAAGTATGTGCTGTTCAATCATAGGAACAATAAAGGGGATGTAGTTTTGCTAGCCGTCATAATAATTTGTTACTTTTATAGTGGATGCTATATATATGTTCCTTGCCTGTAGGGTTAGAATCTAATTAGTGATGCTGCATCAACTTTCCTGGATTTTCAAGCTTTCAATCACTGGCATTAGCCAGCCAGATATCTAGCTTTTCCGGTTAGCTCCCAGGATTTCAAAGGATGCTGTCTCTCTCTCTCGCTGCACATTAATATTCCATTGATTGTTTGAGCTAAATGCTTTTAACAGGTGTCATCCATAAAGGATTTTAGCTACTACTTCTTTAAAAAGCCTTAAGATACTTTTGCCATGCCCAGTAACGAGAAATACCGTAATTATTTAAAAATTTGTGAACTTGCTGTTTTAATCTGAAAATCCCAGCTTCTGATCTGGAAGAGCCTCACCTTGTTTGGGTTTGTTTAGCTGAAGAGGAGGACTGTCAGAAAGTTCAGCAGCCTCTCACCATGTACTTTCTCTTTGCCCCAATTTATAGCTTATCTCTGCTACTTTTTCTTTTTGTTTTTTGTAGAAAGAATCATGGAACTCCATTTAAGCCTGAAACCTTAAATGCGCTACTGTTTGAAATATAACCACTACCCATACATTCTCAGTTTGAGCTCCAAACATATTTACTGAGTTGATATCATTGGAAATCTATGCAAGGCCAGTGTTGGGTCCTGCAAACGGCCAGTGCAAGGAGTTGCAAAGGGGGATCTTCATCTTTCTCTGCATCTTACCCTGTGACACCCAAAAAGCCATTGCCGAGCACTGAGGGGGCCTCCTCTTATGAACAATAGATCATGGAGGACTGCAGTCTAGAAGGAGGATCGGGCTAGCAGTGGCAGTTTAACAGAACAGGCTATCTGCATCTGGGTAGTATAGATATGGTTGAATTAACTTTAGGACAACACATACATGTGGGCAAATGCATTGCTTTAGTCTGACTTACATGTCTGAGGGTGTTCAGCACATAATGCATCCTAATTGTGGTCAATAGTAATGCTATGGGCCAGTGCTTTCCACCCTCTGCCAGGAACATCAGGTAATTAGTGTATCACACTCTCCTAATAAGACACTTGAATGTTAGAATATTGGTTATGGGAACTTCCAATTACAAAAGTACTATAACATTTCAGGTCTGAGATGCAAAGGTAGGTCTTCTTGTCACCGTGTTATTGCGTACCCCTGGGAGTCCAAAGTTTACTTTCTCTTGGTAAATAGAACTCCATAGATTTAATCTATGTGAAAATGGAAGAATTAAGATTGATTAAAGCTTCCAAAAGAGCATAATGAGATCACTGGGAAATCTGTATGGTGCTCAGAGTCACTATGTGCATCTCTCCTGTAGTACCTACTTGTACTATCTGACGGTATGAAATGTGAAGTGGAGTTCCTGAAAAAAAGATAAAGGTACTGTATGCCTAATGGAGAAAGATGGCAAGTGGATAGTTTTACTGCATTTAAGATCAATAGTTCAATCAAAGCTTGGAAGGTGATAGAAGGTAAGCAGTGACTGAAGTAGTTATTAAGTGAAGTTAAGCTGGTTATTGCTATCTGGGTTTGTATTTTGACTTGTTCGTCTTGTCTGAGGGAGTGACCAAATTCAGAAGCAGTGGCTTTTTAACAAATTCAGATGTGAGCCATTTATGTCGTTTCAAACCCAGCCTTTCATGTTAGCTTCAAGCACTGCATGTCTCTGTTTAGCTTGAGGGAGAAGAACAGTGTTGCTTAGTGGTTCTTAGTGCTATTGAGAAAAACAGCACTTTGTGTTTTGATGAGTGGGAGAGAAAAAAAAGTGTGTGAGAAGAGATGGGAGCCTTGCTTGGTAATTTCCACACATTGCCATAGGCAAAAGTCACACTTATTTTTCATGAATAATTTTTGATCTCTCCATTCACAGGGGAATTCCTGTGCATAAATGCAGGTTGTTATGGTTACAAGAAACTGCCTTGTTTCCAGTGGCTTGTAACAAATAACTAAAGGCTGTTGTTGCTGGGATTCAGGACTGTACGTTTTGCAAAGGATGATGCAAAGCTTTTGCCAACCTCCCCCCCCACCCCGCTCCCAATTTCAAAACATGTGATTACCAATGTTAAAGACTTACAAAAAAAATCTTATATAGAGATGATAAAATTGGTAAGAAAAAGGCTATTAAATGCACAGTTTGTAGAATACTGCAATTGCTGTTATAGTATTTTTGCTCTAAGGTAACATTAACTAATGAAAGCTTTCAGCTAACTGCTTCTATTTATTTATTAAAATGTTTATACCCTTGCAGTTCAAGACAGCTTATAATTGCCAGTTAAAATCATTTACATACAATAAACCCCGTTAAGCCTTTTTCCAACAAAAAGCCCATTAAAAGGCCTGGCAAATAAGGCATCTTCTGAAGACTTCTAAGGATGATTCCCCACTAACCCCATCAGGGAGCCCATTCCATGAGGTTAGAGTTACTATTGAAAAAGATGGCAACTGAACTAAGTGCATACTTAGTTTGCCAAATGCTTGGGTTATAATTTAGCTTGAAAACAAAAAGTTCTCTGAAGTATGATTTAAGAGAAAAAGTTCTCTGAAGTGGACACAAATAATAAAGTGTGTACATCTGCTTAAGCAGAGGGATCCTGCCTGTGGGCCCTGTTCTGGCTCCCACGCAAACCTTTCCTAATTTATGGAAGAGCCCATGGCCTTATGTAGGTTTTCTAACTGCATGGAGACAGCCTTTGTCTTTCACAGGCGGTTATGAATGCATATAGAAGATTGGGCAGGCAGACCTGGACTGGTGCACTTTGTAACATGTGCAGCATGTTTGGTATGCATGCGACAAAAACTGAATAACTAGTCGACTCTGGACACTAACTGAAAACGAGTCTAAAAAGACTTTCTGCAAGGTCAAGAGCTGTGTGGTTTGCCCTATACCCTGTCACAGTTGATTGTTTAGTGTAAAGGAATTAGGCTTCCAATCCCCAGGTGGGGGCAGGAGATCCCCTGATTTGGAGGCCCTCCCCCCGATTCAGGGTTATCAAAAAATGCTGGGGGGGGGGGAGACTATTAGAGCCTGATTATGGAATCATGGGGTTGCTGTATGTAACTAAGGTTTTGAATAATCCAATATGTTAATCTTAGAGTCCTTGACTGCTTTTAACTTGTAAATTGTAGTAATTGCAATGCCCAATGGTTTTACGCAATAAATGTTTACTGTACTGTATCTGTGAGTATCTGGGGCTTGGGGGGGCTGGGATTTTTTCCAGCATAGCATCTGGTGACTCTCCTTCACCCCACTCAACCTAAGTTTCAAAATGATTGGACCAGGGAGTCCAAAGCAAGACATTTAAAAGGCACACAGTCTGTTTAAATGTGATGACCAGAACTCCCTCAGCATCTACCTTTAAATGCTTCTTGAATTGTTATTGTCATAATAAAACGTTCCTCCCATCATACTTTTAAAATTACTTTCTCCTATGTGGCCACAGTGACTTGATGAAGATTTCCATCTGTCTTGCTTTATATGTTTTGGTTATTTTCCCATTTGGAGTGGGTGGGAATATTAGAAAGTTGGTCAAATCAGCAAAATTCTCACAGGGGGTTTGAACAATGGAGCCCAGAAGCAAGCTGGGTTTTTTTGGGGGGGGGGGCAGGGTTTAAAGAAAGAAAAAGCACAATAAAATTTAGAGTTTCTGGAACTCCACTACTGTGTGCTCACGCCCAAAATGAGGCCTGTCTAGAGTAGAAGAGAGATCATTGACATTGTTTTACCCCAGTTGGGTAGCGGTATTTGTTTTCTTGACCCATAGTTCCTGACATTTAGAATGGCTTAATTTCCTTCAGAGGAACTATTACAACTGATCAGACCTTTTTATCTGTCTCAAGGGATTGGTTTCTCATTGACAGAATTATTCCTGTTAGTTTTCTCCGAGGGGGAGAAGGCCCAGGCTTGCATTTTCTTTTCACCTCTGCTATCCCATTTATTTGTTTACTTCTCATTCAGCATCTCATTATACTTCCTCAGCAGCTAAATATTTGTATTTATAAGCTGTCGATATTCAATTTGTACCTCTAATGAAGTTAAATGTGTTTGAACAGGAAAGTGTTGAGATTGGAAATGAGTTTAGTTGCCAGGACATAGAAGCCCTGCTCACAAGCTACATTAACCACTAGGGTTGCCAGCTCTGGTTTGGGAAATACCTGGAGATTTTGAGGATGGAGCCTGAGAAGGGCAGGGTTTGGGGCATTTATTTATTTTATTTATTTTTTATTTTATTCGATTTTTAGCCTGCCCTTCCTGTAGAACAGGCTCAGGGCAGGTTACATCATGATGTCATATTGTCCAGTTCCAAAATGGCCATTTTCTCCAGGTGAACTGATGTCTATTGCTTGAAGATCAGTTATAATAGCAGATCTCCAGCCACCACCTGGAGGTTGACAATCCTATGTGTGCAGTTTTTATACTGTACACTTTTTTTTTTAATACACTTGTTCTCAAATTACATTAAATGCATGTATAAAAAGTATGATCAAAACTCCACATTTATCCAGACACTGGTTTCATTTGTAAAGTGAATGGGTGTTGGCTCTTTCTTACAAACTAGTGTATACAGGTTATATGCATATTCACTGTAACATGTGAACAGGGGTTTTGTCTTGTGGGATAGGGCAGGATATAAATTTAAAAATTAAATAAATAAATAAATAAATAAATAAATAAATTAAATGAATGAGAGCTGAGGTCAGAACAGACATTGGTGGTGATGTTAGCTTTATGTAATTCCCCCACTTCTTCAGCTCCAGCAACACCTGCTGTATTGTAGTGCTTCCTTTAAAAGGGGAGGCTGTTGGAGCTGGGGAAAGGGGAGGGATGGCGGCTCAGGGCTAGAGCATCTGCTTGGTAAGCAGAAGGTCCCAGGTTCAATCCCTGGCATCTCCAAAAAAAGGGTCCAGGCAAATAGGTGTGAAAAACAGCAGCTTGACCCTGGAGAGCCGCTGCCAGTCTTAGACAATACTGACTTTGATGGACCAAGGGTCTGATTCAGTATAAGGCTTGTTCATATGTTCAAAGCCAGCTTCCCTCTCAAAAAACTTCCTCTCTTGTGGCATGGAAGCTAGATAGTGCTCCATTCCTGCTGCACAGAGCTAGTGCTAGTATTGCTGTTTTAAAACATCTGGTCATCTGGAAGCACCTTTTTGTACAACAGGTCCATAAACATGCTACGTTTTCCCTTTTAAGGGGCTACTTTAATTCTAACATTTGCGAAGGAGAAATCTTACACAGTTCGGATAGTCATATATCCTCTGCAGCTTTGTTTTAGTTCTGATAAAATGAAAACAAAATGCAAAATGTGATGACTGTATTTGCTTGGAAAGTGTGCTGTGTATTATCTGGTATCTAGGAGTAGCATTAATTGTGAAATCCTAAGCATGCTTAACTAGAATGCAGGTCCCCATATGAAATTAGCAGGGCGGCACTTGTCTCCAAGTAAAGGCGAATTGGATCCTGCTGCGTGAGATTTGGAAATATAACAAGCACCTCCAGCCAACCAGGCAGAGCAATAACAAGTGATAATATGAATACTTGAATTGTTCCTTGGCTTTTCAGCCTTACTCATGCTCTTTGCTTCCAAATATTATTAGAATTTTATGCATGTTTGAGAATGAAGGAGTCTTTGCAACGGTTTGGCATCTAGCTGTCGTGTGACCCACATCTGAAAGCTTGATACATAATTCTTGAAGTCCCACCCTCAAGAATTGCTCTAACTGGACTGAAACTGTTATGCATTCTGCAGACATTCTGTAAAAAAGTTCTAAAAATATTTGTGGGGGGAAATTAGATGTTTTAATCCTCCTAGTTTTGAATATAACCCCCCCCCCTTTTTAAGGCGCACTATTGTTTCTCAACAGCTGGATTCTGCCACTTAATATTTGCTGGTTCCACTGGAATCAGCTATGCCTGTTCAATTAGCATTTAACAGGAGCCTTCTGAAGTTGTTTGATTCACACAAACTAGGAGCCTGCAGGTGCCTGTGAGCTCCCAGTTTACCAAAATGGAACATCTGCAAAGGGCTGCCAGGGCTCACTGAACTTGGATGGAGAGAGCCCTATATGCTGATTTGTAGTATGTGAATTAGGCAGTTGTGGCAGAATTCAAATCATCAGAGTTACGGGTGTTTTAAGTATAGGTAACCTTTAAGCTAGTGAATGAGTCAATGGAAACTTCTGTATCCATCAGGAGCAAAGTCTGCCTGACAGCCCTGGCTCAGTGGCTCCCTGAAGAGGTGAGGACGTAGAGGGCTTCGCCCTAATTTTCTTTGCTTTGGAGATATTCAGGAGGCACTGCAAGGCTACCTGTTTGCCAGGGCTTTTGAGGGAGCTTCAGGATGGAGGGAGAAGAAATTTTTATTTTATTTTAACCTGGCAAAATATTTTAGCAATTATTGGACCATGAGGAAATGCAGGATATAAATGTTTAATTAAATAAATAGAATTTTGAGGGAATGCTTGTATGTTGCAGGGATACAGGATTTCCAGCTTCCTGCTGGGGGCAGGGGTCCCCCTGATTACGGGACCTCCAATCTGCCGCCACAGAACTGGCCAGTGGGGGAGCCCCACACCCGAAGATCCCTCTGGTCCAGTCTTTTTGAAACTTGGGGATATTTTGAGGAGAGACATCGTATGCTATACTGAAATTTTGGTGCCTCTGTCTAAAAACAAAAAACAGCCCATCTGGAGCTTCAGATACCCATGGATAAATTTTTCATTATACCTTATAGGAATCAATCTCCATAGGATATAATGCCCAGCAGCAATTCCCACCACCACTCTTTTGACCCCGAAGTGGGGAGAGGGCCTCCAAGCTGGGGAATCCCCTTCCCCCAACTAGGGATTGGCAACCCTAATTCCTCAGATACTAAGTGTAGTTAAAGCATATTAAGCTGTAGCTACTCTATCCTAATTGATTTTCACATTCTTATGAATATGAATACTTACTAGGAAAAAGTTTCAGGACATTCTACTACTGACTGTGCCTTTCTGCTACCATTTACCTTCCCCTCATAATATGGAAATTACTTGTATTATCTATGTCAAGTTGATTAGCTAAAGGAGAATGGTGATTTTAAAAAACCATTTGTCATCTACCAGGCTTTTTGATGTGGGAGTTAATATGCACGCCACGGTGATGGGATGAAGTGTATTGCAAAGATTTTAGCAGAATTCAATAATATTTGGGTGGAGGGATGGTGGTTTTTAAACCTTTAAAAATGTAACACTTCAGAAAAAGCCGGTCTTTCAGAAGAAAGCTGTTTCCATTTTGGCACTAAAATAAAGGTCAGATTTCTCTTCTCCCACACACCCCAGAGTGTGCCTGGGCAAATTATCAGAAAAACTTGGCATGTTGGAGGTTGGAGTATAAAGCTGTTGCCACCCCCACCCCCCCATCTCCAAGAATGAAAACAATCAGACTTTAAGCCTGTTCATTGGTTGCATTTGAACATCTGTAACTAAACAGCCAGTGAAGAGTTTTCTTTGGAAACTCTCAGCTCCCAAACATGGTTCATCTGGACCTGCTTAAGGAGAGTTGTCATTTTGTAGGGACTCAGGAAGCTTCTTATATTCACTTGTCCAAGAATTCATTAATTAAGGCCACTGACCAATAAATATTAGTGGGGATTGTTTTGAAGGTGAAGGGGAACGAATATATTGAGTGAGCATTGTCAAGATAAGAAAGGGGCATGCTGTTATAAGGTTACTGTGGTTTACAGTTTGCAGTATAATGACAATCAAATTCTTCAGCTCTGTGACTTGTATAATTTTTTCCGCAAAAAAATTGTATGTCCAGTAGTTCTGTGCACTTCACTTTTCTTTTCTCATTTATATTGATAATCCTTCCAGCTTGATTAAATATCCTGGGTAATATATGCCTGTATTCTCCCACTCCCAGTTACTAATAAAAACCTCAAATTGAATGGATCTCAGGACAAACCCTTGGTGGAATTTCACTGGTGATTTATTTCTCCAACTTGAAAGCTTGATTACTTTGAATAAAATGTTTTCAGGTCTTTCTAAAAGGATTTTCTCCTGTAATAAGCTCTTGAAGTTGGGTAAGGAACTGGGCCTAATTGTTATTTATCTTTTCCTGTTTGCAAGGTGACTGTGGGAAAGACCCTGAGTAGACATGGCAATCCCTTTTCCACATGTTTTTAAACAAATGATGGCAGTGAGGGAGGATCTCCTCAGTGAAGAAAATGCCCTGCAGGAAAGAAGTAATTTCTATAATTTACTGTTCCAATCTAGGAATTTTCATTGTACTACCATGCTAGATGGCACAAAAGGCTCATTTTCTTAGCCAGTTCACTATCTCAATGAAAGGCTGAGGCTGCAAGACAGTGATTAGTCCAGCATTTCAAGGTGAGTTCTTAGTTGGTTTGGGGTGTGCTTCCAGGATTTGTTGCAGTGTTCCAAGTCTAATACAACAGTCAGCCTTACCCTAAAGCAGTATGAAGCAAGCAGTTCAGACAACAGACTTCAGAAGGTCACCATTTTCCCATCTCTAATTTCTCTTTGTAGTTTTGGAATGAAAAGGGAAGGGGCATCATTCTGACTTTTCACCACAGATGCAAACTTACATTGTTATTGTTGCTGCTGTCAAGTCACAGCTGATTTATGGCTACCCCATAGAGTTTTCAAGGCATGAGACATGTAAAGGTGGTTTACCATTGTCTGCCTCCACATCATGCCCCTGGAGTTCCTTGGTGGCCTCCCATCCAAACACTAACTTCCAAGATCTGATGAGATTGGGCTAGCCCTGGGCCATGCAGGTCAGAACTAAACATCTCCTCATGTGTTAATAGCTCTTTATTAGATAGGGGAGTCTTCCTAAAAAAGTAAGGGAGTTGGTGGCGATTCTTCTTTTCTCTTTGGGGCAACTAACTTGCCACAAGTGACTTGCATTGGGTTTTTAAGGGGTTGTTTATTAGGTTGGTTTGAGGTTTGCAGAATCTAAGTTCATGGTCCTCATCTGCTATACAAAGTTTCTGCATTTTGCAATAATATTTGGATTGGGGTTCTGTTATACAGAATCCCAATATGGGGAATGTAGACTTGCTTTGGATATTTGATTTGAATTTATTCCAAAGTTCTGCTTAATGGGAGTAGATGCTTTAATGTAGTAGGGTGTTGAATCAATGTGTTTCTCCTGTGAAAAAGCTCTAAAGTTCTCGAGATGAAGATGATGCAGAGTGAGAAAAGTTGCACCTGATGACATTCTGCCCTCTGCAGAACTTTTCTTCCTTTTGTGTATGTGTGTGTGTGTACCTGGAAGTCATGGTGATCTCTGGTGACTGACTCCTACTGGGGGCCTGGAGTGTATTCAGAGATGTGACTGAATAAAGCCTCCTGTCCTCTCGAATGCTAGTATTTCAGGGAGGCCTCCAATTCAATTTACTTACCAAAGTTGACCCTGCTTAGCTTCCACAATCTGACAAGATCAGGCTTGCCTGGTAAGTTGTTGTTCAGTCGCACAGTCGAGTCCAACTCTTTGCGACCCCATGGACAAAGTCACGCCAGGCCCTCCTGTCTTCCACCATCCTCCCAAGTCTGCTCAAATTCGTGTTTTGTTATATCAGTAATGCTATCCAGCCATCTCATCTTTTGCCATCCCCTTCTTCTTTTGCCTTCTGTCTTTCCCAGCATCAGGATTTTCTCCAGTGAGTGCTCCCTTATCATTTGGTGGCCAAAGTATTTGAGTTTCAGCATCTGGCCTTCCAGGGAACAGTCTAGGTTGATTTCCCTTAGGACTGACTGATTTGAGCTTCTTGCTGTCCAAGGGACTCTCAAGAGTCTTCTCCAGCACCACATCTCAAAAGCATCTATTCTTCTGCACTTGGCCTTCCTTATGGTCCAGTACTCACAGCCATACATTACTACTGGGAATACCAGCGCCTTGAATATACGGACATTTGTTGGCAGGGTGATTTCTGTACTTTTTATTATACTGCCCAGGTTCACCATAGCTGTCCTCCCAAGGAGCAAACGTCTTTTAATTTCATGGCTACAGTCACCATCTGCAGTAATCTTGGATCCCAGAAATGTGAAGTCTGTCACTACTTCCATGTCTTCCCCTTCTATCTGCCAAGGTGTGATGGGGCCGGATGTTGAGTTTCAAGCCTACTTTTGTGCTCTTCTCTTTCACCCTCAACAAGAGATTCTTTAGGTCCTCCTCACTTTCTGCCATTAGAGTGGTATCATCTGCATATCTGAGGTTGTTGATGTTTTTCCCTGCAATCTTAATTCTGATTTCTACTTCATCCAGGCAAGCGTTCCGCATGATGTACTCTGCATATAAATTAAATAAGCAAGGTGACAATATACATCCTTGTTGAACTCCTTTTCCTATTCTAAACCAATCGGTTGTTCCATATCCTGTTCTGACAGTCGCTTCTTGACCCTTATACAGGTTTCTCAGGAGACATGTGAGGTGGTCTGCTACTCCCATCTCTTTAAGGACTTGCCACAGTTTGTTGTGATCCACACAATCAAAGGCTTTAGGGTAGTCAATGAAACAGAAATAGACCTTTTTCTGATACTCCCGTGCTTTCTCCATAATCCAGCGAATGTTGGCAATTGGATCTCTAGTTCCTCTACCTCTCCAAAACCCAGCTTGAACTTCTGGTAGTTCCCAGTATACATACTGCTGAAGCCTAACTTGTAGGATCTTTAACATGATCTTGCTGGCATGTGAAATGAGTGCAATGGTATGATAGTTTGAACATTCTTTGGCGTTACCCTTCTTTGGGATTGGAATATAAACTGATTTTTTCCAATTCTGTGGCCACTGTTGCGTTTTCCAAATTTGTTGACATAATGTGTGCATCACTTTAACAGCATCATCTTTTAGGACTTTGAATTGCTCAACTGGGATACCATCATCTCCGCTCACATTGTTATTAGTAATGCTTTCTAAGGCCCATTTGACTTCACACTCCAGGATGTCTGGCTCAAGGTCAGCGATTTCATTGTCATGGTTGTCCAGGACATTGAGATCCTTCTTGTATAATTCTTCTGTGTATTCTTGCCAGCTCTTCCTGATCTCTTCTGCTTCTGTTAGGTCCCTACCGTTTTTGTTCTTTATCATGGCCATCTTTGCACGAAACATTCCCTTCATTTCTCCTGTTTTCTTGAAGAGATCTCTTGTCCTTCCCATTCTGTTATTTTCCTCTATTGCTTTGCATTGTCCTTCAGGAGGGCCTCCTTATCTCTCCTTGATGTTCTCTGGAAATCTGCATTCAGTTGGGTGAATTTTTCCTTTTCACCTTTGCCTTTCACTTTCCTTCTTCCCTCAGCTATTTGTAAAGCCTCATCAGACAGCCACTTTGCTTTCTTGCATTTCTTTTTCTTTGGAATGGTGCTGATTGCTGCCTTCTGTACAGTGTCATGAACCTCCGTCCATAGTTCTTCAGGCACTCTGTCTATCAACTCTAGTTCCTTAAACCTATTCTTCACCTACACTTTATATTCATAAGGGATGTGATCAAGGTCAAACCTGAATGGCCTCATGGCTTCCCTAGTTTTCTTCAGTTTAAGCCTGAATTTTGCAATGAGTAGCTCATGATCTGAGCCGCAGTCAGCTCCAGGTCTCGTTTTTGCTGACTGTAAGGAGCTTCTCCATCTTTCCTTTGACTACAGAGTATATAATCAATCGGATTTCTGTGTTGCCCATCAGGTGATGTCCATGTGTAGAGTCACCTTTTAGGTTGTTGGAAGAGGGTTTTTCTATGACCAGCTTGTTCTCTTGAGAAAACTCTATTAGCCTTTGCCCGGATTCATTTTGTTCTCCAAGGCCAAACTTGTCCATTGTTCCATTTACCTTTTGACTTCCTACTTCAGCATTCCAGTCCCCTATGATGAGAAGGACATCTTTGTTTGGTGTTAATTCTTGAAGGTGGTGTAGATCTTCATAGAACTGGTCCACTTCAGCCTCTTCTGCATCAGTTGTTGGGGCATAGACTTGGATTGCTGTGATATTGAATGGTTTGCCTTGGATACGGACTGAGATCATTCTGTCATTTTTGAGATTGTATCCCATTGCTGCCTTCCTCATTCTCTTGTTAACTATCAAGGCCACACCATTTATTCTACGGGACTCTTGGCCACAATAATAGATGTAGTGATCCTCTGAGTTAAATTCACCCATTCCCATCCATTTTAGTTCACTTATTCCCAAGATGTCAATGTTCAGTCTTGCCATCTCTTGTTTGACTACATCCAGCTTACCTTGATTCATAGATCTTACATTCCACATTCCAATGCAGTATTGTTCTTTGCAGCATCGGACTGTTCTTTCACCATCAGACACATCCACAACTGAGCGTCCTTTCAGTTTTGGCCCAGCCACTTCACTCTTTCTGTGGTTACTTGGACTTGCCCTTTGCTCTTCCCCAGTAGCATATTGGGTACCTTCTGACCTGAGGGGCTTATCTTTCAGCACCTTAGTTTTTAGTCTTTTGTTATTGTCCATGGGGTTTTCTTGGCAAGGATACTGGAGTGGGTTGCCATTTCCTTCTCCAGTGGATCACATTTTGTCTGAGTTGTTAGCTGTGGCCTGTCTGTCTTGGGTGGCCCTGCGTGGCATAGCCCACAGCCTCACTGAACCGCGCAAGCCCTCTTGCCATGTCAAGGCAGCAATCCATGGTAAGTACTGTGGAGCAAATTGCTGCTTTGTATTTTCCAGTAAGAGGCCTGTCCTTCTATAGTGCTGTGGTGTAATGGAAACTGCTGTCAAGCTGACTTATGACCACTCCATGGGGTTTTCAAGAAAAGAGATGTTCAGAGGTGGTTTACCATTGCTTGCCTCCATGTCATGACTCTGGTATTCCTCGGAGGTCTCTCATCCAAATACTAGCCAGGGCCAACCCTGCTTAACTTTCAAGATCTGCCAAGATTGGGCTAGCTTGGGCTATCCAGATGAGAGTAATGCTGTGGTACCAGCATCCAGTTCTGACACAGTGTCTTTTACTGAATAAGGAAGTAGATTGCTTGAAAATTCTGAGAAAACCTGTGAATGTCAAGATTCTGCATCAATGAATGTAAAAACTGCAGGAGCCCGCCCACTCCCACTCCCCATGGTCATTATTCAGTAACTCATTTATCTGTTGTTTGGAGCTGGCACCAGTATACTGTCTCTCTTGCCATGCAAGTCAGTTGCTTTTCTCGTTAACTTCACACTTCTGTGTTCCAGAAAAATCTCTCCCAGGAGTTTGTCAGGCTTGATGATAATGATGGCAGATGTACTGAGTAGCCTTGACACGGAATGTTCTCTTCAGAGCAAGCATTGCAAGGCAAAATTTAAATGAGAGAACCTGTGTTTAGAAATGAAATTTGTAACCTGCAAGAAGAATGATCTTCCAAAAGAATAGTTATGAAATCTGGCTCATCTTTCTCTTCAGGGGCATTAGAAGAGTATGTTCAACATTCATTGTTCGCTGGGCAAAACAAAAATAAATGGAATGTGAATGTGCTATTATTGGATCTTCTGGATCTTCTCAGAAGCATCTGGAGTCTTCCATCAAAGAGGAATGCAGAACCATGTGCCAAAGAGCCCATTAGGACTACCAGGCCTCTGGAAGTGACATATGGTAGCTTTAGGAATCACCAGAAACACTCTGGTAAAATCAGGTTTTCCCAGAACTGACATAGCATCACAGCTGATGTCCCCCCATGTCCCCATCCCAAACCCTCTCAAAGGTTGCCAGGCTGGGCCTGGCACCCAAAGATTGCATCCTCCCAGTAAACACATTCTTCTATATGTAGTACAGTAAGAGGGTTTCTATCACTTCTCCCAGTCCTAGCTAACCCCCATATTCTGTTTATTTACTTAATTTATAACCCACCTTTCTCCTCAGTGAAGACACAAAACAGCCTACATTATTCTCCTCTCTTCCATTTCCCCACAACAGCCATTTGAGGTAGATTAGGTTGAGAGTGTATGACTGGCCAAGGTTACCCAGCAAGATTCCATGGCAGTTAACAAGCAGGGCTTTCTTTGAGCAGGAATGCAGTTCCGGCTGGCTTGGTATCAGGGGCTGTGGCCTAATATGCAAATAAGTTCCTGCTGGGCTTCTACAAAAAAAGTCCTGTGTGAAACAGTGGTGATGTCAGGGGGTGTGACCAGATATGCAAATTAGTTCCTGCTGGGCTTTTTCTACCAAAAAACGCTCTGAGAACAAGGATTTAAATCTGGGTCTCCGTAGTCTGACTCTTTAGCTACTACACCCCAGACCGTCAAAATTTGTTAGTTTTTGAGGTGCTTCTGGACTCTTACTCTTTACTAGAGACAGATTAACATGGCTACCCATCTTGATCTACTTCACTCTGGCTTTGTTTGGATGCAGCACTTCTTGGATCCCATGATAGAAGAGAGATGCAATTTGTGTCTGCTTCATTAAATTAATGCCCACTGCTTGAACCAATTAACAGTAATTAAATCAGTATGATGAGAAAAAAACAACCAGCTGAAAATCTTTAATATGTTACCAGGATGCAAATAAATAGAAAATTTTCAGCTTCCAGAAGTCAAAGACTTTGCAGAAACCCTTTGCCACCAGGAAAGAACAGCTGTTTTTTGGTAACTAGTGGGGAATTCTATTTGAAAACTTCAACCAATATTACTCCAAAATAACTATGGGCACAGTTTCTTTAAATCAGGCACTTTTCAACCCCATTAATTTATGTGATTTTGGCTGTGACACTGACAGCTGATTTTTTCTGACTTTTAAGGAACTACTTTGTATCTTAACAAACAAACAAATGTATAATATTGGACTTGTGGACTTTCTTCTCTGAACTGCGAAGTCTGAATCTGGTCATAAGGGGGTAATTACAGACCGGCACTTTGGACTGACTCAGAGATGGCTCTGAAATCAGCTGAAAAGATCTCTCCATGCACAAACATCTGCTGCCCATCCCATACTCACCCCATCCTCCGGCCTCCACAGGCCGACTCAAAAAGCTGCCATTTCTGAAGTGGTAGCAAATTTTTGAGCCAACAACCAGTCACATTTGGAAGCAGAAAGGTGGAAGCAAGGCGGCTTGGCATGTGAAACTGCTAAGCCGCCCCAAGCCGCATCTGGCTTCCCCTCCCCCCCAAAAAAAACTATTCAGAGTGCATGTGTGCATGTGGATGAGCACACGTGCACATGCACATGACCACTAAAAACGTATCGGGGGGGGGGGGAACCCGAACCGAGCAACAGGAATGGTGTATGACACCTGTCTGATCACGCCCATGTCGCGCTGTGGACAGGATGGGGATGGCTTGGGGTGAGTGTGTGGAGGCTTCAGGACGGCTCTTTTTGAGCTGGCCTGATCTGGAACACCTCCCAACTGCCCCAAACTGCCCGTCTGTTATCAGCCAAGGTATCGTTGCTGTATTTAGAAAAGCCCATAAACCGGATTATTTATTTATTTTGCAGACTGCATTCTTTATATCTAGGCTCTGTGCTGTGAAGTGGATTGATTTCATTTTTTTAAAACAATTTTTATTAATTAGCAATATATTGTTATAGAAATCTATATAAATTTTTAAAATAATATAAAATAAAAACAACACATCACTTTCCCCCCCTTCCTCCCTCCCTTTTTATTGACCCCCGCCGGTGTTTTAAAATTAAAAAAAAAGAAACAAGGTAACTTAACAAATCAAGAATCTCCATTTTAGAACCTTATATCAATACGGAAGAAATAAAAACATAGAATAAGAAAGGTTAACTCTATAAGTTTATCTTCATTTTTCAGTAAAAAAAAATTCCACTTTATAAATTCTAGTCCATTATTCCATCTCCTTCAGCTTTTATCAAAAATCACTAAGTGTCCCCTTACTTTCCAATGTTTTTCAACGTAGTTTTAAAATTTCTCCCATTCCTTCCTAAACTTCTCCAAATCATAGTCTTTGTAAGATTCTTGTAAATTTATCCATTTCACTCTTTGACAAAATTTTTAAAATCCAGTCCCATTTTTCTGGTATTTTGTCTTGCTTCCATAACTGCGCATACAATGTCCTTGCAGCTGAAAGCTGATATCACACCATCGTTCTGTCTTGTTTTGGAAAACTTTCCATTTGTAATCCCAACAAAAAAGAGCCTGGAGACCTCTTAATGCCATAACCTAAAATTCTTGACACTTCTTTCTGAATCATTTGCCAAAATTGTTTTGCTTTTTCACAATTCCACCACATATGGTAGAAAGATCCTTCATGTTTTTTACATTTCCAACATCTGTCTGACACCTGATTATTCATTTGTGCCGGTTTCTTAGGTGTCATGTACCATATATACAGCATTTTAAAACAGTTTTCTTTAATGTTATAACATGTTGAAATCGTTATAGAGTTCTTCCATAGATACTCCCAAGATTCCATTTGAATTTCTTTGTTAAAATGAATTGCCCATTTTATCATTTGAGATTTGACTACTTCCTCTTCTGTTGACCACTTCAATAATAATTAATAAATCCTTGAAATCAACTTTTCATTATCACCCAACAGCATTTTTTCCAATTCTATTTGCTCTTGTCTTATGCCTTCATTTTTAATGTCCTGTTCCACCAAGCTCTTAATTTGTTGTAGTTGAAACCAATTATATTTATATTGTAATTCTTCAGATGATTTAGTTCCACCTTTCCTCCATGTATTTTTAATAGTTGATTGTACGTTAAACACATCCCTGCATAAATTTCTGAAGATAATTTTCATACTTCTGTTGGCACAATCCTTAGCGGCTTTCTCTCAACACCATATTTTTTTATATTTTACCCAAGTATTTAGCAAGTTTTTTCGTATATAATGATGTGAGAAAAAGCCATCTATCTTATTTTTCCCATAAAACATGCATGCAACCAAAAATATTTCCATGACCTTCTAGCGCCAGCAGTTTCTTGTTTAATAACGTCATCCAATCTTTAATCCATACCAAACATACTGCATCATGATACAATTTTAAATCCGGCAATTGGAAACCTCCTCTTTCTTTTGCATCAGTTAAAATTTTCATTTTAATTCTTGGTTTCTTGCCCACCCATACAAATTTGGAAACTTTTTGTTGCCATTTACTAAATTGTTTATTGGCCTTCACAAATGGAATTGTTTGAAATAAAAACATAATTCTTGGTAGAACATTCATTTTGATTGCAGCAATTCTGCCCAGCATAGACAAGTTCAATTTATTCCATTTTATCAAATCTTCATCAATTTTCCGCCAAAGCTTTTCATAATTATTTTTATACAAATCTATATTTTTCATAGTAATTTCCACGCCTAAATATCTTACTTTTGAGTCAACTTCACACTCTGTTACTCTTTGCAGTTCTTCCTATTGACTCTTTGTCATGTTTTTACACAAAATTTTCGATTTTTCTTTATTTATATAGAAGCCTGCCAATTCTCCATAGTCTTTAATTTTATGAAGCAGCAATGGTGTCACAGATAGAGGATTCTCATTAATAAACATTTCATCATCAGCAAACATTCAATATTTATAAGAAAAATCCTTCAGTCTCAACCCCTCTATTCCTTTATCTTCTTGTATTTGCATAAGCAATATCTCTTAACATCATTATGAATATCAATGGAGATAGAGGGCAACTTTGCCTTGTACCTTTGCTGATTATCATTTTCTCCATCAAATCTGCATTTATACAGAGTCTTGCTTGTTGCTCGGTATATATCACCTTAACCGTTCTTATAAAAGCTTCTCCAAGTCCCAATTTCTCCATCACTGCAAACATAAAGTCCCAATTCACATTGTCAAAGGCCTTCTCTGCATCTGCAAAGAATAATGCCACTTCTTTTTCAGGATGCTTCTCATAATATTCAACAATGTCTATGACAGTTCTGATATTATCTCTAATTTGTCTCCTGCTTGTTCCTCTTTAACAAAATTATTCAAATGCTGTTTGAGTCGTTCTGCAAGTATCCTAGCATATATTTTATAATCGTTGTTAAGTAATGAAATTGGTCTATAGTTTTTAACATTTGTGATGTCTCTATCTTCTTTTGGTATCAACGAAATTATTGCTTCCTTCCATGTGTTTGGTATTTTCCCATCAATCCTTACAATATTCATCAATTTTTGGAGTTTTGGTACTTCTGCGAGGACTTTATAAAATTTAGCTGTGAAACCGTCTGGACCTGGTGCCTTTCCCAATTTCATTGAATTTATTGCTGCTTCAACTTCAATTTTTTCAATGGGTTCATTTAGGACTTTTTCCATATTTTCTGTTAAGGGGCTTACCTGAATTTTCTGTAAATATGCATCTGTTTTATTTTTATCCTCCTTTTGACCTTGAAATAGCTTAGCATAGTATTTAAAAAATTCCCTTTTAATTCCTGCTTGGTCAACTATTTCTTTACCTGCTGATACAATTTTAGCAACAAATTTACTTTCCGTTTTTTTTTTTTTTCATTTGCCAAACCGGGTATTTTCTGGGTTTATTTGCTCCTTCAAAGGATTTCTGTTGTAATCTCTTAAGGTTCCATTCTACCTCTTTATTTAACAAATGTCTCAATTCTGCAATATTGTGATTTCCTTTATTATTTTCTTTTTTCCTGGTCTTTTTTTAAGTTCCTTTTCTTTTTTTCCAATCTCTTTATGAATATCCAACAGTTGTTTCTCTTTATCTCTTTTGTCTTTATTATTCATTGTAATTAAAAGACCTCTAGTTACAGCTTTGTACGCATCCCACACAGTTTGGAAATGAATGTCCTCATTTTCATTTATTTGCAAGAAAGCTTTAGTTTCTTTTTCTAGAGACACCACTATCTCTGTTTTCTGTAGCAAATCTTCATTTATTCTCCATCTCCTAGTTTTTTTCACACTTTTTGCCACCCACATTAGTGGATTGTGGTTGGCCCCAACTTTAGGAAGAATCTCTATTTTTTCGTCATAAGTCCAAGATCTTTTGTAGTCCATAACATATCAATTCTTGAGAAAGAGTTATGCCTTGCTGAAAAAAAAAGTATAATCACGCACCTTGGGATTAAATTTCCTCCATGTATCTTCCAAATTTTTTTGCTTCACTGAATCAAAAAATGACTTTGGTAATTTCCCCTCCTTACTTCTTCTTCCTGATCTGTCCAAATCATTTATAATTGTTCCATTGAAGTTTCCCATTATCATTATTTGATCATAAGTCACTTGGTCTAATTTTTGCGTGATATCTTTTTAAAAAGAGTCTTTTGCCCCATTTGGGGCATACAATCCCAACAACAATGTCTTTTTATCATTCATTGTCACTTCCACAGCTAGATATCTGCCTTCACTGTCCTTAAAAATCAATTTTGGATCTAATTCTTGTTTAATATAAAAAATCACACCCCTTTTTTCTCCTTAGCCAAAGAAAAAAATTCTTTTCCCAATTGTTTATTCCATAAAAAATTGTAAACTAATTGTTTAATATGTACTTCTTGTAGACAAATTATATTACATTTTTGTTTTTTTATCCACTGAAATGTAGCCCCCCCTTTTTTTTGCGGTGAATTTAATCCATTTACATTCCAAGGTATTAATTTGTAATCCATAATGGTTCTTCCTTTTATTCTGTATCCCCAAATCCCCTATTTTCTTCAAAAAAACTTCCGCAGTTCCAGTACATTTGTAATTGTAATCCTTTTTCCTCCATGTTCAAAACTTAGACCTTCTGGCAGTATCCATCTGTATCTCACATCCATATCCCGCAACTTGTCTGTTAGCTTTTTATGTAGTCTTCTGTCGTTTATAACTTTTCTTGGCAATTCTTTCCTGATTCTTACTCTGCTTCAACTCTTCAGCAGTTTCAATTCTATTTTGCCACTTTGTATTTTTAATAATTGATTATATGACAGCCACTTTTCTTCACCTATCTCAGCCGTTATTTTTATTACCTCAGCTGGCACTATCCATAACGGTCTTTTCTCATCTTCATATTTCTTGTATTTCATCCATGTATTTAGCAAATTATTTCTTATGTAATGATGAGAGAAAAAAATGTCCATCTTCTTTTTTCCATAATACAAATACGTGTGCCAGCCAAATTTATTTCTGTGACCTTTGAACACTAAGTTTTTTGTTTAACAGCGTTATCCATTCTTTTATCCACACTAAACAAACTGCTTCCTGATATAATTTTAAATTTGATAGTTGAAATCCACCTCTCTCTTTTGCATCTGTCAAAATTTTCATTTTGATCCTTGGTTTCTTCCCAGCCCACACAAATTCTGAAATTTTCCTTCGCCATTTATCAAATTGTTTACTGTCTTTCACAATAGAAATAGTTTGAAACAAATACATTATTCTTGGTAGAATATTCATTTTAATTGCAGCTATTCTACCCAGCAGTGACAAATTAAGTTTATTCCATTTTAACATATCTTCATACATTTTACGCCATAACTTCTCATAATTATTTTTAAACAGATCAATATTCTTCATTGTTATCTCCACACCTAAATATTTTACCTTGGAGGTGACTTTACAGCTCGTTAGTCTCTGCAATTCTTGTTGCTTATTTATTTGCATATTTTTGAATAGAAGTTTTGATTTTTCTTTATTAATACAAAGTCCCGCCAACTCCCCATATTCTTGTATTTTGGCTAACAACAAAGGTGTAACTTGTATGGGGTTTTCATTTATAAGCATTATATCATCTGCAAATGCTCTATATTTATAATTAAATCCTTTTATTTTTAATCCTTCTATTTATTTTTCTTCTTCGATCTGCATCAGTAATATTTCAAGAGTCATTATAAACAACAATGGGGAAATCGGACAACCTTGCCTTGTACCTTTGCTGATTATCATATCTTCTGTAAGATATCATATCTTCTGTAAGATCTGCATTTATACATAGCCTTGCACATTGTTCAGTGTATATTGCTTTTATCATTCTTATAAAGCTTTCTCCCAGCTCCATTTTCTCCATTACTGCAAACATAAAGTCCCAGTTTAAATTGTCAAATGCTTTCTCTGCATTCGCAAAGAATAATGTTACCTCCTTTTCTGGATGTCTTTCATAATATTCTACAATATTTACAACAGTTCTGATGTTGTCTCTTATTTGCCTTTTGGGAAGAAACCCCGCTTGATCTTCCTTTATAAAATTTACCAAATGTTGTTTAAACCGTTCTGCCAAGATTCTTGTATATAGTTTATAGTCATTATTTAATAGCGAAATTGGTCTGTAATTTTTTACATTCGTGACATCTCTATCTTCTTTAGGTATCAACGAAATAACAGCTTCCTTCCATGTGTTTGGTATTTTCCCTTTTGTTCTTATCATGTTCATCAACTTCTGCAATTTCGGTGTTAACTGATCTTTAAAGGTTTTAAAATATTTAGCTGTATATCCATCTGGCCCAGGTGCTTTTCCATTTTTCATTGCGTTAATTGCTGCTTCAACTTCTATTTTTTCAATTGGATCATTCAAAACTTTTCGCATATTTTCAGTTAAGGGTTCTATTTTTATCTTTTGTAAATACTCATCCATCTTTTCTTTCTGTATATTAACACCTTTAAACAATTTGGCATAGTACTTAAAAAATTCTCTTTTTATTCCCTCTTGGGTAACCACCTCTCTTCAATCTACCACAATATTATTAATAATTTTATTTTCTCTCTTTTTCTTCAGTTGCCAAGCCAAATACTTTCCAGGTTTATTTGCTCCCTCAAAAGATTTTTGCTGCAGTCTTTTCAAATTCCATTCCAATTCTTTATTTAACAAATGTCTCATTTGCATTTGTAATATTGTAATTTCCCTTATAAGTTTCTTTTTCCCTGGCCTTTTTTCTCAACTCCCCTTCTTTATTCTTTATTTCATTTTGAATGTCCAACAACTGTTTTTCTTTTGCTCTCTTATCTTTATTATTCAGAGTAATCAATATTCCTCTCATTACTGCTTTATAGGCATCCCAGACAGTCTGAAATTCTATATCCTCTTTGTCATTCATTTGAAAGAAAGCTTTAGTTTTCATTTTCTAGATATGTCACTATTTCTTTATTCTGTAGCAAATCTTCATTCAATCTCCATCTTCTCAACTTCTTAGACAATTTTGTAATCCACATTATTGGTTTATGGTCAGCCCCAATTTTAGGTAAAATCTCTATTTTCCTTGTTATAAGACCTAAATCTTTAGTGCCCCACAACATGTCAATTCTGGAAAAAGTTTTGTGTCTTGCTGGAAAAAAAGTATAGTCCCGAACTTCAGGGTTAAATTTCCTCCATATATCTTCCAAATTTTCTTGTTTGACCAATTCAAAAAAAATACTTTGGCAATTTTCCTTCTTTGCTGTTATTTTTTTCCCCTCCAGACCTGTCCAATGAGTCTTAACTGTTCCATTAAAATCTCCCATTATCAAAACTTGGCCATAAGTCAGTTCATCAAGCTGTTGTATAATATCTTTTTAAAAAGCATCCTTTGCACCATTAGGCACATACAATCCCAATAACATTTTTTCCCATTTAATATTGTCTCTACTGCTACAAATCTTCCATCTTTATCTTTAAATACTAATTTTGGCTCCAATTCTTGTTTAATATTAAAAAATACTCCCCTTTTCTTTTGTTCAGCTAATGAAAAAAATTCCACTCCCAATTGTTTGTTCCATAAAAATTTATAATCCTTTTGTTTAATATGCACTTCTTGCAAACAAATTATATTACAATTTTGTTTCTTAATCCAATGAAAGGTTCCCCTTCTTTTTTGTGGCAAATTTAGTCCATTAACATTCCAAGACAATAATTTGTAATCCATCATGGTGCAAATTCTTTATTTTCTTCAAAAAATCTACGCAGATCCTGTGCATTTGTAATTGTGATTTTTTCCCCCTGAAGTTCAAAGCTCAAACCTTCAGGTATTATCCATCTAAACCTCATTCCCTTGTCTCTCAATTTTTCTGTCAACTTTTTATATGTTCTTCTATCATTTATCACTTGCTTTGGCAGCTCCTTCATGATTCTCACTCTACTGCCTCCCACTGTCAATGTCTTTTCAAAATTTTTATTCATGATTCTTCACACCATTTCCTTTGTCATAAATCTTATGACAACATATCTTGGTAAGTTATTTTTCTTGGCATAAAATGAGTTCACTCTACATATAATCATACATGTGTTTAGTCTCTTCAGGGTTTTCCTCTAAAAATTCTGCAATTATTTTTATTATAAATTCTTTTAAATCACCATCCACCTTTTCAGGTACTCCTCTCAGACGTATCTGAGTCTCCATCAATTTGCAGTCATGGATTGTCACTTTTTCTTGCATTTTCAACAAGGGGGAATCATATACATTCATTCTGCCTTCTACCTCCTGCGCTTTCTTAGATGTTTCCTCAGTTTCCTTTCTGAGATCTTCCATATCTTTTTTAATCTCTGCAATAATTTTTTTCCCAAAATCATTTATCATCTCTCTCACCCCTTTCATCATTCTGGCCTCCATTGCCTCCAGTTGGTCCTGCATTTTTTCCAATGAAGTAGCCCTTGTACGGGGTTGCTTGTGTTCAGACATTTAAAAAAAAACACGAAAATCTGGACTTCACCAATTTACAATTGGACTCTCAGGTTCAAAAGAGTAGGACTTGCCCTTCACAACAAGCCCAATTTCGCCATCCTTGGAGCTCCCAAAGTCAAGATATTTATTTTTAAAGTTTTTAAATCTTCCAAAATGGCGGCCGCAACTTTTTACTACTCCCTATATTTTTTCCCCTTTTAAAAACATCCAAGGCCCACACAAATAATATGACCAATAGTATTTATCTTCTTACCCTCTTCTCATTTAACTCCAACAATTTTTAATTTCTCGAATTCTTTAAAAACATTGTTTTTATTTTGACATCCCAGCAATGGCCACCGATGCTTCTCAATTTCTAGAGTAGGTTATCCTTCTGCTACTTCCTGCTTTTGTTGCCACGAAATCTCACTCACACTGGTAAGGAGATCTCACGATACTTGACGTACTTCCTGTCTTGCTTGAATGTGCTGCAGGACTGTGATGATGTGACGATGGTGCTCTTTTTTCAAAACCGCAAGTAGACTAAACAATAAATTCCTTTCCACTTTTTAGCTCTTTTTAACACTGTCCTTTATATTATAAAGTCCAAATTTCATCTCTTCCTCTCCTCTTCTTCCAGACTTTCTAGATTTTTCTTTCCCACCTTTTAAATTTATTCCATTAAGCTGTAAAAAGTTCCAGAATGAAAGATAGTAATTTGTACCTTCTCTTCCAATTATCCAAGTTCTCACCGGTCTTCCAAAGCTTTAAATGTTTAGCAAAGTCCAAGAAGGTTAGGATCCTGTCGAGCTTATGTCAAATAAATGACTTTGAAAGCTTCTGCAGATGATGAAAATGCAACTCTTCCCGGAGACCCCTCAAAGCCTCAAAGAAGGCCCCCCCGGGACTCCCTTTTAGCCAAGGTATATCTCCTCAAAGTTTCCTGTGCATATCTTGGACTAATCTCTAACTGAGAAAAGTAGGCAGTAGGCATTAAATTGCTTTCCACTACCCCGAACAGAAGCTGCAGCCTGCTCCCATTATGAGAAGCAGCTCAGCTCGACATTTTCCTCCACCGGAAGTCTGGATTGATTTCATTCTTGATCTGATATTTTATAGTAATTTCCTCTTGTACTAGTATTCTGTATTGTGATGTTATTTTTAATGTTGTAATGAATCAGTTTTTGAGGTTGTTTGTAGACTGCCTTGAGCTAGATGGAAAGATACAATGTAAGTATTTGAAAGTAAATGGTCTGAGACCTTCGTACCTGGTGAACCATCTCTTCTGACCTGTCCCCCCCCCCCAAAAAAATTGCATTCTTCAATCCACCACCTGCTAGTTGTGCCTGGTCCCCAGGACGTTTGCCTGGCATCTACCAGGATGAGGGCCATCTTTATGGTGGCCCCATCCTGGTGGAACCAGCTGTCAGATAGTGTGCAGGCCCTGAGGAACTTAACTTAATTTTACAAAGCCTGCAAAGCTCTTTCATTTAGCTTTTCATTAGTTGGGTCTGTTTATGTGGGCTGCCTTTTAGTTTTATTTGTCTCTCTCTCTCTCTCGGCTTGGCTTCGCGAACGAAGATTTAAGAAGGGTGCAATAGTCCACGTTTGCTGCAGGCTCGCTGGTGGCTGACAAGACCAATGTGGGACAGGCAGGTCCGGCCACAGCGGCTGCAGGGAAAAGTCTGATTTAGGGTTGGTCCTGTAGCAGTGCGATTCTTCCTCAATCTCCTTTTGTCCTCAAGACCAGCTATGCGTGCGTTCTCAAAGGAAGAGACAGCCTGGTGGATGGTGTGCCTCCATGCTTTGCGATCTGAGGCTAGGTCAGACCACTGGTGATGGTTGATGTGACAGGTGCTAAGGGATTTCTTCAAGAAGTCCTTGTACCTCTTCTTTGGTGCCCCTCTATTTCGATGGCCGGTGGAGAGTTCGCCATACAGGGCAATCTTGGGAAGGCGGTGGTTTTCCATCCTAGAAATATGCCCTGCCCAGCGCAGCTGCGTCTTCAACAGCAGTGCCTCGATGCTGGTAACCTCTGCCCGCTTGAGGACTTCAGTGTTGGTCACAAAGTCACTCCAGTGGATGTTGAGGATGGTGCGAAGGCAGCGCTGATGAAAGCGCTCAAGGAGTCGCAGGTGATGACGGTATAAAACCCACGATTCGGAGCCATAGATGAGGGTTGTCATCACAACCGCTTTGTAAACATTGATCTTTGTGCCTTTTTTCAGATGCTTGTTGCTCCACACTCTTTTGTGCAGTCGGCCAAATGCACGGTTTGCCTTTGCCAGCCTGTTGTCAATCTCCTTGTCGATCTTGGCATCTGAGGAGATGATGCACCCCAGGTAGCTGAACTGCTGGACTGTCTTCAGAACTGATTCACCCACAGTGATGCAGGGAGGGTGATAATCTTCCTGGGGTGCAGGCTGGTGGAGAACTTCTGTCTTCTTCAGACTAACTTCTAGGCCGAATAGCTTGGCAGCCTCTGCAAAGCAGGACGTCATATGCTGCAGAGCTGATACCGAGTGGGAGACGAGTGGGAGACGAGTTTTATTTGTATTGTGTTTTTAATTGCTGTCTGTTAATATTTCAGCTGTTGTTAGCCACCTTGAGTCTGCTTGATGGTGAGAGGCTGCATATTAATAATACTAACAATAATGAAGAAGTTTGTACCATTAAGACTTAAGAAATGGGTTGAATGCTAGAAATTATATTACTGCTGTTCTGTGATATCTTGTGCCTGTGACCATGTGAAGACAGTCCTAAGAAGAAAACAGGAAGCACTACAGAGGTTTTGTGTTAACCCACTAGAGAGACTTCTACTGTAGTCCTATACTTGTTGTTTGATCCTTTCTTCGTGTGCATTCAAAAGTGACCTTCTACATTACCTGCCACCTTCTGCTCTGTCTTCCCTCATAGTTTCTTCTAGCTTCCATATTTGTTCTCTGTTAATGTGTACGTACACCGTTTCCACCTTGCTGTTGCCCCACAGGGTTCTCAAAACTAGTTTTGGTCTGGACCTTTTTCCAAATCCGGATTGAAGTCTGAACTGGAGAACTGTTCCTTCACTTTTTCAAACTCCTCCTCAAAACTCCGTCCCACTTTTTGTTGTCTTTTTGCCCTTCCACCTCCTGTTGATTTGCTCCAACTTTCCATAGTTTTCTTTATTTGAGAGTCACTTTCTGACTCGTTTTTACTATTTTTGCATTGCAGACTTTTTCTAGACAGAATTATATGCTTTTTCCTTATTGCTTGGAGTGGAACCTTGAGACATTATTAAGACCAGTGTAGCCACTACTCCCACTCTCCAGCTCATTCATATACACACATCTCACACACACACACATTTCCTGATGGCATTGGCTGGCATGCCAGTTTCTGATGGGAAAAAGGACTCACACAGGCTCCCCACTGCTTCCACTCTCTCAATCAGGGCTTTTTTTGGTAGCAGGAACTCCTTTACATATTGGGATACACACCCCTGATGTATCCAATCCTCCAAGAGTTTAAGTAGGCCCTGTAATAAGGGAGCCTTGCTCCCAATTATTCAGATACACACACCTCTTCTCCTGATGGCACTGGCTGGATGCCAATTTCTGAGGGGGGAGAGGACTCATGCAGGCACCCCCTCGCTTACACTCTTGCATTCATTCACACACACATACATCTTCTCCTGACAGCACTGACTGGCTACTTGCTTAACGGGGAAAGGACTTTTGTGGGCTGCCCCCACTCTCACAATCTCAGAAGTGCATTAAACAATGCAATGCATAAGTAAAAATCTACAGATAAAGCTGTTTCCTGTGGGAAGGAGCGAAGCAATATTTTAAATGCAAAATCAGTTTAGATGATGCAGATCTGTAGCAGACGGCATCGAGTGTTCACAAAATCTGGAGCAGAATTTAATGTAAAAGGGCCTAGCTCTTTTAGCCTTCTCTTTCAGTTCTGCTTGTCTCCACTCAATTGTTTCATTTCACCTTCTGCCTATTGCAATGTTATCTAAAGGTTGCATGTCGGATAGCTGAAGGATAGACTGTCAGAGTCAATGCTCCTTTGGTCTGTCACAGCTGTTTTGAAGGGCCTGAGGTTTGTAACAAAATGTCAAAGGCATTTTTATACACATGGAAACCAGATATGCTTGGAAATTAATTTTGGAAAGAGAAAGGCAACTTAATTGTTCTGTATTAAAATATTTTGAGGTTCATTGGATGCATAATAAATTTATGGATTTGTTCTGGGTAGCCATGTGAGATGTTCAGGTCTGGTATCAAGCAGTTATCAGTAGTCTTCTTTTAATGAATTGGGTGTCAAGTCTGATGTTTCAATAACGAGACCTTTTTGATAAAAGTTTCTAGTTTATTGTAACATATTGTTAGACTATAGAACGAGGTTGAGAGACTGGTGAGTATACAAACAAAGCAATCATATAAGGTATACATCAAAGGAATTCTTAAGGGAGGGGCACACTATGCAGGGCACATTCACACATTGATGTTACTTTTTAGTTCTCAGGCCTAGGTCGTCCTTGAGCATCTGCTTGGCACCACTTTCCCCCCACGCTCCTCTGAGAAGGCTCCACAATCTTGTTCCCATATTCCCATTTCAAAGCATTGCTACATAACAAAGGGAGGGAGGGGGGAGAGGAAAGTTCGAGCTAGCAGCATTGGCATACAGTGTGGTTTTTACCCAGGATCCTTTTCCTGAACCAAAGAAATGATCTAACTACACAGAGAGTTACAGCAGACTTGACATACTGCCCCCCCAAGCCCCCTCCACAGCGCGCAGCTGCGGAGGAGACCGAGTTGTTTTACTGTCCGGGGTTTCTTGACTGGTGAGGCAGCGGTCGATCGGTGGGGCAGCGAGGGCCCCCGATGGGGGAGGATGCCAACTCGATGGCCCGGGGTCCCGGCGGAGCAGACTGCAATGAAACACAGGGTGGATTTTACCCAAAGCGGGTGGCAAGTCTAGTTCCACAGTTACTGGATTGATCACCCTTTTAATTCCGAAGGGTCCCAAGAATTTGTAAGCCAGTTTCCTAGAGGGTTGGTTGAGGGGCAGATTCTTGGTTGACAGGAACACGGAGTCCCCCACCTTGAACTCCCCTGCGGGGATGTGAGATTTGTCATACTGTTTTTTGTAAGATTCTTTTGCTGCCTCCAAATTTTCCTTGATGGTGGGCCAGCTGCTACTCGGCCCCTGCCACCATTGTTCAAAGGCTGAAGGGGCCCCCTGGCTGTTTCCCCCTGGTAATAAAGGGATCGGCTTCCCCTCATAGCCGAACACCGTGGAGAAGGGGGAGGCTTTAGTGGAGCTCTGCATGCTGTTGTTATAGCAGTACTCGGCAAAGGAGAGCAAGTCTACCCAATCGGACTGGTGCTGGTTCACAAAACACCTGAGATATTGCTCCAGCACCCCGTTCACCCTCTCCGTCTGCCCGTCCGTTTGGGGGTGATACGCTGAGCTCAACCCCTGCTCAATTCCTACTAATTTGCAGAACTCCCGCCAGAAGGTGGCAACGAACTGCGGCCCGCGGTCGCTAATGACCTTATCGGGGAATGAGTGTAATTTTATCACGTGATCAAAGAACAGGGGCGCTAGTTTCTTCGCCGTGGGCAGTTGGGGGCAGGAGATAAAATGTGCTTGTTTGGAGAAGGTGTCCACTACCACAAAGATGACTGTTTTCCCCCGGGAGGGGGGAAGTTCCACTATGAAGTCCATAGACACCACCGCCCAGGGCCATTTTGCCGTTTCTAGCGGCTGCAGGACCCCGGGCGGTTTCCCTCCCCTCCGTTTGGCCATTATGCACACGGGGCAGTGTGACGAACCCCGACACGTCTTTTCGCAGGGACGGCCACCAGAATTGCCGGTTTATCAGGTGCAGGGTTTTTACATAGCCAAAATGCCCCGCCAGTTTGGAGGAATGACAAAGCTGCAATATTTCCCTCCTCAAGCATTCGGGGACGTACAGTTTTTCTCCCTTGTACCACAGTCCGTCCTTCCCTTTCTGCACCCCTTCGGGGCGGTTTTCTCCCTCCCTTTCGGTTTCTAGGGCGAGGCGCTCTCGGCTGATCCCTTCCAGCTCTTTTTTCTTTTGGGAACGGGTGGTGACCATGGCCGCCACTTGGGACGGCGGGATTAGGGAGTCCACCACCTCCTCCTTTTGACTCTCGTGTTGTGGGAGCCGCGAGAGTGCATCGGCCAAGAAGTTTTTCGTCCCTGGGATGTGTCTCAGGGTAAAGTCAAATTTTGAGAAGAATCCAGCCCATCTAATCTGCTTTTCACTGAGCTTGCGCTTCCCTGTCAATGCTTCTAAATTTTTGTGGTCGGTCCACACCTCGAATGGCACTTTTGCCCCCTCTAACCAAGATCTCCAGGTTTTCAGAGCGAACATGACAGCGAACGCCTCCTTGTCCCAGACCGACCAATTCCGCTGTTTGTCTGAGAATTTCCGGGAGATACAGGCGCAGGGTCGTAGCTTCCCCTCCCCATCCCTCTGCATGAGAATGGCTCCTACGGCTACATCGGAGGCGTCGCATTGGACCACGAAGGCCCTTTGTTCGTCTGGGTGACTTAGTACCGGCTCGCTAGTGAACAGGCGCTTCAGCTGGTCAAATGCGCTTTGACACTCTGGTGTCCATTTTAGGGCAGCCCCCGGCCATTTGGCCCCCGGACCTCTCCCCTTCATTTTTAAAAGGTCGGTCAGGGGCAGGGCAATCCGGGCGAACCCCTCTATGAATTGCCTGTAAAAATTTGCGAACCCGAGAAATTATTGGAGCTGTCTACCTGTCCTCGGGGGGGGGGGGCCATTCTAGCACTGCTTGAACTTTTGCTGGGTCCATGGCCAGCCCCCGCTCAGACACCCAGAAACCTAAGTAGTCTAGCTCCGTTCAGTGGAATTCACATTTAGACAGTTTGGCATACAGCTGGTGCTTCAGCAATGTGCTCAGCACCTCTCTCACTAGTTTCACATGCGACTGCTCGTCCTGAGAGTAAATAATGATGTCATCCAGGTACACCACCACCCCCTTGTACAGGTATTTCCTTAGCACATCATTGATAAAGTTCATAAACACCCCGGGTGCCCCCTGCAGCCCAAAAGGCATGACCAAGTACTCAAATTGTCCCATTGGGGTATTGAACGCTGTCTTCCACACATCCCCCTCCTTGATGCGAACTCGAAAGTAAGCATCCCGCAAGTCCAGCTTGGTGAAAATCTTCCCTCCCGCCACTGTACTTAGCAAGTCTCGGATGAGGGGGATGGGGTAGGCGTTCGACATGGATATCGCGTTTATCCCGCGAAAATCTGTACAAAGCCTAAGCGAGCCATCCTTCTTCTTCCGAAAGAGCACGGGGGCGGCGTGGGGTGCCGTGGCGGGTCGGATGAACCCCCACGCCAGGTTCTGGTCCAGAAATTTGTGGAGCTCCTTCTTTTCCGCCCACCCCATTTGGTATAGCTTAGCTCGGGGCAGAGTTTCCCCCGGGATCAGTTCTATGGCGCAGTCCGTGCTCCGATGGGTGGGGGGTAACTGATTGGCCTCCCTCTTGCTAAACACTTCCATTAGGTCTCGGTACGCGCGGGGGACCGTGTGCACTTCTTCTACTGACACACACGCCCTCTCCTTGGCAACGGGCGCTCTGGGGCCTCACGCCGCGTTCCACAAATGTTCTTTGCACCCGGGGTCCAAGAATCGAATGGTCTGCGCCCTCCAGCGAATCAGGAGCTTGTGCTTCTCTAACCACCCCACCCCCAGTACCACCGGGTACGAGCACGAAGGGGCAATCACGAAAAATTCCTGGTCCCAATGTTCCTCAATCCCATGGGGCAGGGTTGCGTCTCGCGCGTGCAGGGTTCCCCACACATCACGGACCCGTCCATCTGCTCAAACAGCATGGGGTGGGGAAGCTGCGAGCTTTCCAGTCCCAAGGCCTCTACTACTTTGGGGGACATTAGCTCCCAGTTGCACCCCGAGTCTATTAAGGCCCGTATCTGCAGGAACCTCCGCAACTTGGGGTTCAGCAGCTTCACAGTCACAAAATACAATCTCCCCGTCACTCTCACCGTCAGCGGCGCCTCATCTCGATCGACCTGCTGGTGGGCACCCTTCAGAGCAGGTCGGGCTCGTTTCCCACTGGCTCCTCCACCCAGGCGAGATCGGCCAGTTCCGCGGACAGGAGCACCTCTTCTTCCAGGAGCTCCTCTTGCACGGCCACTGCGCTGCTCTTCGCCGCATCCTTAGGGCGGCTGGGTGTCTTCTTGGGCCCAGGGGTGGTCGGCTTTGGCGGAGCCGGCAGGGCGTGGAGAGGCGGGGGGGTGAGGGCAGTTGGACGCGAGGTGGTTCGGGTCCCCGCATCGGAAGCACCTGCGTGGCCCCACCGGTACCGCTACAGCTTGCTTCTTCCCCTTCGGGGGTTCCGCCTTCCCGGATCCGAGCTTCACCTGGGTCTTGCCCGACTGGTGCTGGCTGTCGTGCCTGCCCCTGCTGACTCAGAGCAGGTGCCTGCTGCTGACCCCGCCCCTGCTGTGCAGATGCCTTCAGCAACAGAGGACGTAAGTCCTGAAGGAGCCAGCCAGCAGCAGGGGCCACCTGAAACCAATCTGGCCACACCAGGTACTAGCTCATCTCCCCCAGACTCACCAACACCTGGGGCCCGCCTGCGCGAGAGGAGACGCCTGGAATTCAGGAACAGGCGTAGAGAGGCGCGCATGCGGGCTAGAAGAGATCTGAGCCCAGAGTTCTAACGAGCCAATTAGCCAGCAGTATATCTGGGATCCTGGCCTCAGGCCAAACTGTGCTGGCAACAAGCGAACACCCTTGGATGTGTCTGCGTCTCGCACCCCTTGCTTCGGAAAGAACCTGTGCATTCCTGACCCGGCCTGACCCATAGACTGGTATTCTGGACTCTGGCTTTGCTTATCGGACTGGCTTAGGTATCGTTTGATCTCGGCTTTGCTTCCCGGCTTCTGACTCTCGGCTCTGTTTCCCGGCTTCTGACTTTCGGCTCGGCTCCCCGGCTCCTGACTCTCGGCTTCCCTGACCAAGCTTCCGTCTCACCCTCCAGCCTGCCTGTTTACGTTATCAATCAACTGGACTGTTTTACGACCACTCCCTGTGCTTCGCCTGGGCTGTCTGCGAGAGGTCCTGGCTCGTTGCCAGGACGATAGCAGCCGCAGCTTCGTGTCAGAGACTCGGGCCGTGACAGCTTGCCAGCACCCAAAACTCACCAGGCACGCTCATGACGGACCAAGCGGCAGGAGGCATGGACCCCTTGCCGGGGCTCCTAGACCAGGTGCAGCAATTAACCCAAGCGGTGATTACTCTGCAGCAGCAGACTGCGTCCAATGCCGTGGCCTTGGCTGCCGCCGCTGCTCCCCGCTCTCGCTGCCCGGTGAGCATTCCTGAGAAATTCGCAGGAAACTTGGAAGAGTTCCCTGCCTTCCTCGCCCAGTGTGAACTATACATGGAGATAAGGCAGGGCGACTTCCCTACAGACAAAACAAAAGTCTGTTTTATCCTGAGCCTGCTTAAAGGGCCAGCGGCCAAGTGGGCCACTCCTCTGCTGCTAGAGCCCTCGCCGCTGCTAGCAGACTACACACGGTTCAAGGCACACTTCCAGGCCGCCTATGCCAACCCTGTGCGTGCTGAGACAGCTAATCGCAAGATACGGGCTCTGCACCAAGGCCAGAACTCTGTGTCTCAGTATACCACAGAGTTCCAGCTGCTGGCTCAAGACCTGGCCTGGAATGAAGCTGCCTTGGTGGACCAGTACACTGAAGGCCTCTCCGATGCCGTCCTGGACGAACTGGCACGCACCGACCGCCCAGCCGCCCTCCAGGACCTGATCCTGCTGTGTCTACGCATTGATGGGCGACTGCAAGGTCGGCGCCAGAGGCAGAAGAGGGGCACTACTCCAACAAGGCCCCCCCCGGCGGCTCCCGTTCCAGGTACCCCAGCTTTACCGCCGGCTGTAGAACCCATGCAGCTGGGCGGCGCCCGCCCTCGCCTGACCCCTGAGGAGAAGAACCGACGGCGCACCCACAACCTGTGCCTGTATTGTGGAGGGGACGGGCATTTTGCAAGCTCCTGCCCGGCCAAATCAAAGCGCACCCCGAGCTCCGCTGCCTCGGTAAAAGGCCAGCCCCAGGTCTAGCCGGATCTCCTGGCCTGGGGCACTCCTTGAGGTCCTCTAGCTCCGTCCATCCACCACCCACCCCGTTCCTGGTCCCGATCCGCCTGCAGCTTCCCGACGACCGGTGGATCTTCGTCCATGCCATGTTGGACTCAGGGGCTGCCTGCTGCTACATGGACAGCCACTTTGCCAAGGAGCATGGCGTCCCCGTTCGGGAAAAGGGAACTCCTACACTGGTCGAGGCAGTGGATGGTCGTCTGCTGCGCTCGGGGCCGGTCCGCCACGAAACTCTACCACTCGTTTTGTGGGTCCAACAGCGCCAAGGGAAGCAGACCTTCGATTTGGCCCGCATGCCACGCTTCCCTGTTATCTTGGGCCTGTCCTGGCTGCAAGCCCACAACCCCCATGTGGACTGGGTGCAACGTGAACTGAGCTTTTCGAGTACCCTCGCACCCTGTTCCCCGCTACCACCCGACTCGACTCAGGTGCCGCCTGTCAACCAACCCGGTTCCCCACGCACCACCAGCCTCCTGGGGGCCGCCACCACACTCCCAACTCCCTACCAGGAGTTCGCGGACGTCTTCAATGAGAAGGAAGCAGACCAGCTTCCCCCACATCGGCCCTACGATTGCGCCATCGACCTGGTGCCCGGCGCTCCGCTACCCGCGGGCCGCCTGTACCCCATGGCAGACCCGGAACTGGCTGCCCTCCGGGAGTACTTGGACAAGAACTTGGCCCGAGGGTTCATTAGACCCTCCACCTCGCCCCTGTCTTCACCTGTCCTGTTCGTGAAGAAGAAGACCGGGGACCTGCGACTCTGCAACGACTACCGGGCCCTCAATAAGATTACCATTCGGAACCGCTACCCGCTCCCACTGATCCCTGAGCTCCTCGACCGCGTCAAAGGGGCCACGATCTACACCAAGCTCGACCTTCGCGGGGCCTACAACTTGGTTCGTATCAAAGCCGGGGATGAGTGGAAGACCGCTTTTGGCACCAGGTATGGCCAATACGAACATCTGGTCATGCCCTTTGGGCTCACCAATGCCCCCGCCGTCTTCCAACATTTTATGAATGACGTTTTCCGTGACCTGCTAGACCGGTTCCTGATCATTTATTTAGATGACATTTTGGTCTACTCTGCATCCGAACAGGAGCACATCCACCACGTCCGCCAGGTGCTACAGCGACTCCGAGCCAATCGCCTGTATGCCAAGCTGGAGAAATGTGCTTTCCACCTCCAGTCCGTTGAGTTCCTGGGGCACATCATTTCCCCCCAGGGAACCCAGATGGATCCGCGGAAGGTCGACGCCATCCTTCAATGGCAGGCCCCTCAAAGTCGGAAGGACATCCAGCGCCTCCTGGGCTTCGCCAATTATTACAGGCAATTCATCGCGGGCTACGCCGACCTCACCAAGCCCTTGACCAGACTCCTCCGACCGAAGGAGCCCTTTCAGTGGACCCCCGAAGCCGACCGGGCCTTCCGCCAGCTCAAGCAGAGTTTTTCCTCCAGTCCCCTTCTGCGGTACCCTGACCCGAGCTTGCCCTTCATGGTGGAAGCGGACGCCTCCAATGTGGCCCTCGGAGCCGTGCTCTCCCAGCGGGACGAGCCTAGCCAGCCATGGCAGCCCTGCGCCTACTACTCCCGGCAGCTCTCGGCTGCCGAACGCAATTACACCATTTGGGAGAGAGAGCTCCTGGCTATCAAGGTGGCCTTTGAGGTCTGGCGCCACCACCTTGAGGGGGCCAGACATCCGGTCCAAGTCTTCACCGACCATCGTAACCTGGAACATTTGCAGACCACCCGCCGGCTGAACCAGCGGCAGATCCGGTGGTCCCTGTTCTTCTCACGATTTGACTTTACCATCACCTACGTCCCGCACTCCCAGAACCAGAGAGCCGACGCTCTGTCCCGCCGGCCGGACTATAACACCTCTAGTGCCACCGAAGCCCCCAGGGCTAGTATTCTGCCACCCTCGGTCTTTGCCGCCACTCTGACCGCACCCGCCCTGGTGGCCGAGATACAGGCCAGCCAAGACACCGACCCGTGGGCGCAGAAACACCTGCAGGAACCGCAGCAAGACCCTGCCGGAGAACTATCCACCCGGGATGGGCTGCTCTACCATCGGGAGCAGTTGTACGTCCCTCCCGGGCCTCTCCGATCCCGCATCCTCCGGCTGGCCCACGATGCCCCCCCGGCTGGGCACTTCGGGCAGCACAAGACCGCCCATCTGTTGACCCGGGACTTCTGGTGGCCTCGCGTCCGAGCGGACGTTAGTCGCTACGTGGCTTCTTGCGAGGTCTGCCGCCGAGCCAAGAACGTACCGGCCAAGCCCTCCGGTCTCCTGCAACCCCTGCCGACTCCCGCCGGTCCCTGGGACGTGGTGTCCATGGACTTTATCGTAGACCTGCCACGATCCCAGGGCCACACCTGCATTTTCGTTGTGGTGGACCTGTTCACCAAAATGGCCCACTTCGTCCCCTGTGCCAGAGTACCATCCGGGCCGGAGACTGCCCAGCTGTACCTAAACCACGTCTTCCGCCTGCACGGGTTACCCACGCAGGTCATCTCGGATCGGGGCCCACAATTCACATCCCGCTTTTGGCAGGCCTTCCAGCACGGTTTGGGGACAGAACTACACCTGTCTTCCGCCTACCATCCCCAGACCGACGGGCAGACCGAGCGGACCAACGCCACCTTGGAGCAGTACTTGCGCTGCTATACCAGCTATCAGCAAGACAACTGGGCCACTCTGCTACCCCTGGCAGAGTTCGCGTATAACAACGCAGTCCACAGCTCTACGCGGACCACGCCGTTTGCCGCCAACTATGGACTGCACCCCCGATTCTTCCCTCCGCTCGGCCCCTCCGCCAACGTTCCCGCAGCCACCGACCGACTTGAGGAACTCCACGCGCTCCACGCCCTCCTGCGCACTCAGCTCCAGCGCGCCAAGGACGCTTACAAACTGGCCGCGGACCGACATCGCCAGGACGGAGCCCCCCTCAAGGTCGGAGATTCTGTCTGGCTCTCGACCCGGTACCTCCGGACTCCTGGCCGGTCCTCCAAGCTAACCGATCGGTTCATCGGGCCCTTCCCCATAGAGGCGCAAGTCAACCCCGTGGCATTCCGCCTACGCCTTCCGGCCCACCTCCGGATACACCCCGTATTCCACCGCTCCCTCCTCCAACCAGCGGCAGCGCCGGACCCAAACAGGGACGTTCCACCACCGCCTCCGCCACCGGTGCTGGTGGACGATGAGGAAGAGTTTGAAGTCCACCAGATCCTAGACTCCCGGCTGCACCGAGGTCAACTCCAGTACCTGGTGGACTGGGAAGGCTACCCTCCCGAGGATCGCTCCTGGGAACCGGCTGCCCACCTGCATACCCCTGACCTGCTCCGGCAGTTTCATGAGGCCTACCCAGATAAGCCAGGCGGCTTGGATGAGGGGGGGCCTGAGGGGGGGGATAGTGTCGTGCCTGCCCCTGCTGACTCAGAGCAGGTGCCTGCTGCTGACCCCGCCCCTGCTGTGCAGATGCCTTCAGCAACAGAGGACGTAAGTCCTGAAGGAGCCAGCCAGCAGCAGGGGCCACCTGAAACCAATCTGGCCACACCAGGTACTAGCTCATCTCCCCCAGACTCACCAACACCTGGGGCCCGCCTGCGCGAGAGGAGACGCCTGGAATTCAGGAACAGGCGTAGAGAGGCGCGCATGCGGGCTAGAAGAGATCTGAGCCCAGAGTTCTAACGAGCCAATTAGCCAGCAGTATATCTGGGATCCTGGCCTCAGGCCAAACTGTGCTGGCAACAAGCGAACACCCTTGGATGTGTCTGCGTCTCGCACCCCTTGCTTCGGAAAGAACCTGTGCATTCCTGACCCGGCCTGACCCATAGACTGGTATTCTGGACTCTGGCTTTGCTTATCGGACTGGCTTAGGTATCGTTTGATCTCGGCTTTGCTTCCCGGCTTCTGACTCTCGGCTCTGTTTCCCGGCTTCTGACTTTCGGCTCGGCTCCCCGGCTCCTGACTCTCGGCTTCCCTGACCAAGCTTCCGTCTCACCCTCCAGCCTGCCTGTTTACGTTATCAATCAACTGGACTGTTTTACGACCACTCCCTGTGCTTCGCCTGGGCTGTCTGCGAGAGGTCCTGGCTCGTTGCCAGGACGATAGCAGCCGCAGCTTCGTGTCAGAGACTCGGGCCGTGACACTGGCGTAGCATGGCCACTCGTTTTAGGTTGTTTTCCACCTCCCCCGCCAGCTGGATCCATCCCACTAGGGTGGTCGGGCGGGCTTGGGTGAGGGCCCAATCCAGGATGCTCGCGTTCAGCCCATTGGTGAACTGCTCGATCTCCATCACCTCGTTCCACCCTCTGACCCTGGCCACGTTGGCCTGGAAGTCGGCTGTGTACTCGCGGATGGGTCGGGCCCCTTGCTGCATGTCTTGTAAGGCCGCCAACGCTCGAGACTCCTGCAACGGGTCTTCATACTGGGTCAGCAGGGCTTGTAGGAAGGTGTGCACGTCATCCAGTACTGGGCTCCTGGTCTTGCACAGGCTCACGTACCAACGTTTGGCGGCCCCTCTCAGCTTCGAGCCCAGGTAGTCGACTCGGCTGAACTCATCTGGGAAGGAATGCCCTCAGTAGTGCAGGTAGCTGTTCGCTTGGATCCCGAAGTAATTCACTTCCTCCAGATCCCCATCAAAGGTTGCATCCAGTTCCCTTCCCACGTTCCGCGGGGCTGCCGGGGGAGCTGGAGCTTGGGGCTCCGGTACTGGTGCCAGGGTGGTGCCTGCTCTCGGCGGGCGGCCGCCTGGGCCGGTTGACTCAGGCGGCTACGGGCTCCTGGTTGGGAAGCCAGGGGCCTTCGGGACACCGCTCCTCCTAGCGCACCCCCCAGTTGTGTCGTCAGGATGTGGACCTCATCTCGTAGGCTCTGGATTGCTCCGTCGATCTCCCGGCGGACCATCGAACGGATCATCTGGTAATCCTCATCATAAGCGTCCCGGGACTTCGGCTCCCCGCTCTCGATCCCCTTGCGCCCAGCACTCTCGTCCTTACCGACTTGGACGACGATGATGCTGTCCGCCTCCCCCGTCTCCCCAGAGCCTGGGTTGGCAACTTCTACTCCCGCCATCTGGATCGGCCTGATGTGGCATTTCAGAATGGCATCCCGGCAGAGTGGGGCCTGATCCATGATGGTGGTCAAGGTCCTCGGTTGATACTGCCGGGGTGAAAGCACTAGTTGGAACTCGGGGGGGGGGGGGACTCCACTGCTCTCCTCGGGTCTAAAATGTGCCACGGCGCGGCAGTCCCCTCCAGTCCCGCATCGGGTGGGAGTTCTCCGTTGTCCGGAATCTGGTCAGCCATTGGGCTTTCAAGTAGCCGGAAAGGTTGAACTCCAAAAAAAAGGGAGTCTCTCAAAATGTCAAGTCTGATGTTTCAATAACGAGACCTTTTTGAGAAAAGTTTCTAGTTTATTGTAACATGTTGTTAGACTATAGAACGAGGTTGAGAGACTGGCGAGTATACAAACAAAGCAATCATATAAGGTATACATCAAAGGAATTCTTAAGGGAGGGGCACACTATGCAGGGCACATTCACACATTGATGTTACTTTTTAGTTCTCAGGCCTAGGTCGTCCTTGAGCGTCTGCTTGGCACCACTTTCCCCCCACGCTCCTCTGAGAAGGCTCCACAATCTTGTTCCCATATTCCCATTTCAAAGCATTGCTACATAACAAAGGGAGGGAGGGGGGAGAGGAAAGTTCGAGCTAGCAGCATTGGCATACAGTATGGTTTTTACCCAGGATCCTTTTCCTGAACCAAAGAAATGATCTAACTACACAGAGAGTTATAGCAGACTTGACATTGGGTTTATAGTAAGGTTGCTAACATCCAGGTGGCAAATCAAAAAAAGTGAGATATATGGTAAAGATTTAACAAAAAGGAAGGAAAGAATCCCACATAAAAGTCAAATAGAAAATAGCTTGTTAAGTCAGCAAGTGAAACAAAAGGATGATTTGAAAGAGTGTAGGACAGGGGTTCCTAACCTTTGTGATCCTGTAGGAACCTTTTAAATCAGGTGTGTCAAACTCATTTGCTATGAGGGCCAGATCTGAAATAAATGAGACCTTGTAAGGCCGGGCCATGTGTGTCATAAAATGTAATGCCAGGTAGTGGAGATATAAACTTTATAAAGGACACAGTGGCTGAAAACAGATGGGCATTCTGGGGCAGCTGGGAGGCGTCCCTAATCAGGATGGCTCAAAAAGAGCCATCCTGGAGCCTCCAGATGGTCCCCAGCGACGTGGCCCCATCCCGTCTGTGAGGCAGCTGGGCGCCTCCACATGGGAAGGTGCACTAGAAGCTGAATTCCCCTTTTTCCCCCATGTGGGGCAAGCGCTCGTGCGCACAAGTGCACCAACGCTCTGGTTTCCTTTTTAAAAAAATCCGGAATGGCTTGGAATGGCTTTGCAGCTCCAGACCACCAAATCACCTTGCTTGCGCCCTTCCGCGTCCAGACGGTAGGGAGGCAGCTGACGGCTGGCTCAAATATTTGCTACCACTTCCAAAATGGTAGCTTTTTGAGCCGGTTAAAGGAGCCTGGAGGATGGAGTGAGGACGGGAGGAGGATGGCTGGCAGATGTTGCTGTCTGCACAGATTTTTTGAGTCAACTTCAGAGGCGTCTCTGAGTCGACCCAAAGTGCTGGTCTGTAAGCAGCCAGTCAAACACAATTAAAGATTTTTTTAAAAACCCTTAAAACATGTTTAAAGTATTAGCACTCTCGCAATATTGTGGTCAGTATCAAAGCAAACTCTCCCTCCCCCACTTCCTCCCCAAGAGAGGACCCTCAGCCAATGGGGAAAATAGAGGCTTTGCTCTGTAGCTTCTGTGCAATTGAGAAACCCTGGCAAAGCAAGCTGTGATACAGGAAGAAGCAAGAGAGAGAGAGAAGGAAGCAGACTTGCTTGCAGGCCTGATAGAAGCCCTTTGGGGGCCTCATCCGGCCCCCGGGCCACATGTTTGACACCTTTGCTTTAAATTCTGGCACAAAGCAGTGGTTGCAGCTACAAAATAGCTGCTGCAGGAGGTGGAGCCAACTACTACATGTCAGAGAAGGAGGTTATGCATAACTCTAGTATTTCAGGTAGAAGCTCTATTTAACAAAATGCCTTTTAAAATTAACATCTTGTTTAAAAATGTTTTCTTCCATGCACACAATAACACAGTGAAGATCTGTGTGTTGTGGTGACAGCAACTGGCTGAAGCAACTTTTAATATTTCTGTACAGATGATCAGATCTCCAGTCGCCAACCAGAAGTCTTGTTGGGCCAAAATCCCATCTGACTCCTTCCATTTTATAAGAACAATTGGTGGGCACCAGGAAAGGTGTTGGGCACCACATTGGTGACCTCTGCTATAGAGAAAAGATATCAACAAAGACATAATTCTTCAATTTGAAGCATAAATAATAAGTAAAGTAAAATTGATGTGTAGACTTAACACTATGAAAAGAGAGTTTTAATGTCATCTAAAATCAAATAGTACAAGCCTACAAAGAGTTCCATGGCCAGAAGTACTGGGTGGGTCATTGAAAGAAACCATACATGGTGGGAGAGGCATTGTCAGTTGAAAGGATTTTATAGATGCTTTGCATCAGCTTCCTTTCTTGGATAGTAGGAAGCTTACAAGAAAACCGAGTACATTTGTTTGCTCCAACATAGGAATGAGCACTCAAAATGGATTCAGAGGCCTGCATATATTATCCTTTTTATGATTTTGTACAAGGAGCCAGAATAAACTCCTCTTCATCAGGGAAAACAGAGGGGTTCAAGATAGGAAGTGATTTTCACTTGTCAGGGATACTCTAGGCGAGGGGTGGCCAAACTGTGGCTCGGGAGCCATGTGTGGATCTTTCAGAGATATTGTATGGCTCTTGCAGCCCCCACCACTCTGTCAGTTGGCTTGGAGAGGGCATTTGTCTCTTTGAATCGCTTCTCCAAACCAGGTCACCTGGCAACTTGGAGAATGCATTTATGGCTCAAGTTGCTTTCTTTCCACTTCTTCCTTCCCCCCATCTATTTGCTTTCTTTCCACTTTTCTTTCTACCTTTCCTTCCTTGCGGCTCTCAAACATCTGACATTCATATCTTGCGGCTCTCAAACATCTAATGCTCATGTTTTGCGGCTCTCAAATATCTGAAGTTTACTCTATGTGGCTCTTATGTTAAGCAAGTTTGGCCACCCCTGCTCTAAGCTGATCCTGCATTGAACAGGAGATTGGGCTAGATGACTTGTATGGCCCCTTCCAACTCCATGATTCTATGATTAAACTACAATGGTGGAATCTTTTATTCCTCTTGCCCTTTCCTTTGAAGAACGCCATGTCTACATACTTAGTTAAATCTTATATCTTCAGCTCAACTTTGACTGGTTGGTGAATAGTGTTATTTCTCATATTCTATGAACTTTGAATGCCAGAGGCTCCAACCCTAAGGACACTTTCCTGTGAGCAAACTCAATTATGTAACATAGGGTTAAAGTCTGAGTAGACATGCTTAGGATTTTGCTCAAAGTCTAATGGTGCCTGCAGTATAATTCAGACACAGGGTACAGAATTGTGATCCTCAAGGAATTTTGTACTTTTAGATGAAAAAATAGATAAATATAGTGTAAAAGCGATGCCCTTAGTTATGCAGTTATCCATGAGTTAAAGGATTTGCTGTTGCATGAATGTCAAAGAAGGTGGTGAGCATTAATTATTACTGTAGACAGCTAAGTGTTAGACATAAGCCGTGATGATAGATTTTCTCACAGAGATGAGAAGGAAAGTTTTGCACTACTTAACGCTATTATTCTTGTATCGCTCTAGAGTTGTAGAGAATAAAATATGTGCCCTGAGACTAGATTGAAGTTGAGTTACATTTATAGATAAAATATGATCTCTGTAAATCACTTGCTTGTTGATTTAGGAATGAAAATATCTAGATTGTATTTCATATCCATATACCTGAGCCTTTAATAAGTTGCAGTCAAAATTCAAAATGGTATCTAGCATTGTTTAGGTAACCAAACAGGAAATGGCTGCTAGAATTTGAGGTCTGTATTTCTGAAGACTTTTTACGGTGTCTGAATCTGGAAGCTTAAAACATAAGACTTTTTAACAAAGAATCTTGGCTAGAACCTGAAGAACTCCTAGCAACTACTTGGGAACTCAGTTTGTTGAACATAATTCTACAAACGTGTCACTGACTCTTGTCTTTGCCTTTCTCTCTTGCTCCATAGGCTGTTCAGTATTAATCCAGGATTAAGACCAGAGTATTTAAACAAACAGCTGAAACCACAGTATTAAGGTAAGGTTATGAAACTATTCTCTGAATTTATAATTGGAACCATGCTATAAGTGTATTTACATCCTGCTCCTCCAAAATTTAGCGGCCCCATGGCGCAGAGTGGTAAAGCAGCAGTACTGCAGTGCTGTGGTTTGAACTCTCTGCTCACGACCTGAGTTCGATTCTGGTGGAAGCTGGATTCAGGTAGCCGGCCCAAGGTTGACTCAGCCTTCCATCCTTCCGAGGTCGGTAAAATGAGTACCCAGCTTGCTGGGGGGGGAAAGTGTAGATGACTGGGGAAAGCAATGGCAAACCACCCCGTAAAAAGTCTGTCGTGAAAACGTTGTAAAAGCAACGTCACCCCAGAGTCGGAAACGACCGGTGCTTGTACATGAGACCTTTCCTTTCCCTCCAAAATTTAGAGGTGGGGAGGTGGATGGAAGCATGGCAATTTCATTTTATTCATGATGGTCATGTCCCTTTAGGTTGTGGTTGAGCAAAAATGTAACTTTGTTCTCTATAAGACTAGCTCTGTAAGCCATGTGAACATCTTGACATTGGACTTGAAAAATGCTAGTTCATAAAGTGCTGAAAAGCTAAATAGTAGTGTGCTGATATCTTGTTCAGAGGACCAAACTGGTTTTGGCAATAAGCCTGCTAATACTTCTTCTGGTTTACTGGCCTCTATAGAAGTAAGCAGGTGCTTACACATGTTGATGGGGGAGGGAAGGGAGAAGCAGGCGAGTTTTCTATAAATTGGAAGAATGGCTTTACTTTGTGGAACATTTATGGCCTGAAGAAGGGTGTGGGGAGATTATCTCTTCCACTTTACAAAAGCCATGGTGGACTACTGACTACTGGCAATGAAAGTCAGATGGGGTTGTATCTTCCTATTGCTTTGGGTTACGAGTGCTTGATTCAACACAATGGTTCATAGCAAAGGGTTGCTGGAAAATAAAAATTGAAAGAGAGGAGTGTAGACTTCCCCCCCTGAAAGTACTGTGAATTAGACATCGGTTCACATTGAGGTTTTTGCTTCCTGTTTCTTTTGGTTACTGAAAAGGGCACATAAATGGTTGTGTTATGTTAATATAGGCTCGTTCAGCTATGTTTCTGATAGATATTTAATGTTTTCTGCCTGCTAGAAAAGTCCACTTAATTGAATTGCAATATCTTTCTTATTTGCTTCCTGACTGGGCTTCTTTCCTGAAAGTTTATTTGGTACTTTTGTAGATGGCACAGGCACAGCAGTTTGGGGGCAGTCAGCTTTGCTGAGTGCCAGTACTAGCTAGAGGTCCTCCTCCTGAGCTTCCCTTGATGCTTGGTTGCTTCCAGAGATTCCTGAGAGAAAAGTCCAGACAGTAAACACCACAGATTCAGCAGGTATAGGGTTGCCAAGTCCAATCCCAGAAATATCTGGGGACTTTGGGGGTGGAGCCAGGAGACACTGGGGTGGAGCTGGGGGGGGAAACGGCGCTGGGGAGCGTGGCGAGCCGTCTCGGAGCGGGCGACACCGCTGCACAGCTGCCGCCTCTTCTCCACTCGCTGTGGCTGCTCCTCCGAGATGGGCTCAGGCTGAGCCCATCTCAGAGGAGCAGCTGCAGTGGGGCGGGGGGGGCAGCGGCGGCCTCGCCCGCTCCGCCTCTGGGGTGGAATCGGAGGGGGGTGGAGGCGGGCCAGAGGCGTGGCGAGCCGCGAGTCCGGGTCCTAGAAGGGCCCGGATTCGCGGCTCGCCATGCTCCTGGCCTGCCTCCGCTCTTCCCTTCTCTGGTTTTGCCTGCGCTGATGCCGCCTCTTGGCTGCTCCTCCAAGATGGGCTCAGCCTGGGCCCATCTCGGAGGAGCAGCTGCAGTGGGCGGGGATGGGGCGGCTCGCCATGCTTCCCAGCGCCGTTTCCCCCCTCCCCCCGCTTTCGTTTTTTGGGGGAGCGGGGGAAGAGGGTGGAAATCCTGGGGTCCCCCGCCAGGGCGGGAGGGTTGGGAAGCCTAAGTAGGTATCATACTCCACTGCATCAGTTTCAGTGTCTGTGTAGTGACTTTAGCCCCTAGCAGAGGCTCTGCACAGTAAATCAACTTCAGGACTATCAATTTGCCTTTGACAGAAATAAAATTATACAAGCAATTCTGGGAAAAGGTTAGGCCTGAGTAGGGTTTCTAAGTCCAACTCAAGAAATACATGGGGACTTTGGGGATGGAGTCTGGAGACTTTCCCATTCTCTAAATCTAAAAAGATAAATAAAAGTACAGCAGTGCAGTGCCCCTGAATACAGTCTTCATTTCCTTGTCCTCTTTTTTTGCCTTCGAAGGGTTCTCCAGCAGCTACACTTCCACTTAATGGAAGTCTATTTTGTCATACCCCCCACAAGTCCCTTGTCAGGCTTTGGTAGCATTTCCAAGCATGGCTTTATTAAGGGACACACAGAAGCACTCACAAAGCAGCCAAAATAAACGATTAATCCTTTCTCAAACACAAAGTTTACAAGCCCACACTTCTGTGATCTCACTGGCACAATGGTATAAATCACTTTACTCATGGGAGTTGCTGAATGTAATAATTTGCTTTATTGCAACCAACTTCCTCAGACTAACACAGAAAAATGAAAGTAAGGAAGAGAGCAATCTAGAGGGTGGAGTTTTCCTCCATCGCATAATCAGGTTCTAGTTCACTATTTTATTTTATTTTACCCACATGACTTCTAAAACAAATACAAAACAAGCAGAAGAACTGTGCTGTCTTCCTGATTCACACACAAACTGGGAAGAGCCAAATGGCTTGTCCCCCTCACATGCAGTTTTCTCCTGCTGAGATTTAAAGGCACATGGAATGTTTTAATCATTGATTGGTTTTAATGTGAATTTAATATGAATTTATTGTTTTATTATTGTGTTGTTCACCTTAAATGTTGTTAGCCGCCCTGAGCCTGCTTCGGCGGGGGAGGGCGGGATACAAATAAAATTTTACATTACATTACATTACATGCACATTAAACACAAACAGTTTGCAAGCTTCTCCTAAAATGTCGTTCCCAGATTTAAAGGTATATTATGGTTGTTGGGGTGGGCCTTCTCCCTGCCAGCCAGTTGGCCAGGGGCAGAGAGGAGCCTGCAAAATTAAGGAATTCCTCGCCTGGATCTGGAGGCTGGCAAGTCTGGGTTTGAGATCTGTATCTGAGTTCCGGCTAAATCTTGAATAATCTATCACTATTTAAATAGATTTTCTCAACCAGTCGTCCAAACTGAAAACTTCAGGTGATTTTTCATCACTTGAAATTTATGTGTTTTCACTTGAAGGATTAATTTTCTATGGAAGTTGGAACTAATGAAGAACTATGAAAAGTTCACATTTTTTTTATTTTTACTGCTTAACTCAGAGAGGCAGAACAAGCAATCTGGTCTTCCCAAATCCCACTAGAATGCAGTGTTTTCCGGGAACACACCCAAACTATATACCTGGAACACCTGCTCCAGACCCCTGGAAAGATCCCCTATTCCACCTGATTATTTTTTGTAAAGTCAGAACAGTTCTGTAATTTCATTTTGTAAATTATGCAGACTGACCTGAAAAGGCATTTGGGAGGGGTACATTTTGACCTCAGAATTTTCAGAATGAGCATTCCTACCCAGAATAGCATTTTCAAGAGGCAAAGCACTCTCCACCCCTCTTATACCAGCAGAAAACCTGGTGCAGGGTTTCCACTAACATACACATCTGCATGGAGTCAACGCAACAGTCGCTGGAACACTATCATCCTAAACTGAAGAACAAAGTTTGAATCTAGTGGTACCTTTGAGATCAGCAACTTTACTCATGGTATAAGTTTTTGTGTGCATGCACATTTCTTCAGATACAATGAAATGGACGTTACCAGTCCATATTTTACTGTGCTCACCCTCTATATGTATGGACAGGTAACGTCCATTTCATTGTATCTGAAAAAGTGTGTGTGCACAAAAAAACTTATACCTTGAATAAAAGTGCCACTGGACTCAAACTTTGTTCTGCTGCTTCAGACCAACATGGCTACCCACCTGACTCAATCCTAAATCAATTTATTCCCTTCTACGTCCCTTTAAATCAATGAGATTATCAGGGTGTAATTCCGCTTAAGATGCCACTATGAAAAACGGCAAAAAAATGGTTGAAAGGAGAATTTTGGTATTCCATATTTAATTGTTTCACATTTTTGCTCATTTTAGTTCCTTGAAGCAAAGAAAATCATTTTATCTGTTGAATTTGAAAATCAAAGGGCCTCTGCAGAATATTTCTTCCTGTCCCCTTGATTACAGATTGTGATTTTTGCTCTTGGGTTCACTGTTTGAGAACAGGACATGTCCTTAAATACCCTTATTCCTCATCAGTTTCTTCTTGACTTGCTGCACAGTCTGTGTAGTATACTTCCCAGTTTCTAATTGGATGCAGTGAAAGGTTATGGAGCTTTGTGAAATGCTGTTCTGTGCTGCTTCTGAGTGTTTCGCTTCAGGGATTAGTTGCAGACAGCCACGTGTGTCTGAGATGCTGAGTTGGTTCACAGCTATTCAGCTGTGGCTATGTCATTCGCCCCCCACCCCCTTCTGCCACCCCCTGGCTTCTGCTGAGACACAAATTGAAATGTAGCCCAAGCTCAGGTCACCATTATTTAGCATCACAAACAACAAACGGAAGGGAGAAGACTGACCCAGTTTACTTTGCTGGATTCAGCCAAATGGACACTAGAGAGTATTCCATCTGCATCCTTTCAAGGCGGGTGCTTTCTTTGCATATGTTAACCTGAGCCAGTGTTCCATGTGCTCAGCATTTTCAAGTAGATAAGCCTGAAAAGACAGCCAAGCAATGGCAGAAGTACAGAAGCTTTCAGGATTCAAGAGGAAAAACTGCCGAACCAACTGTGAAATCCCCTATTCAAGGGAAACTGATAGTGAGTAGAACTGAAAGAAAAGAGGATTATGGGTGAGGTAGAGTCCTTATGCACTCTTGTGCCTTTTAGCACCTTTGTAAAGGGGAGAATTTCAGCAGTACATCTTCTCCCAGAATTGGTATCATAGTGTGTGAAAAGCTACATCTGCTGAAACGCTTGCTTCTGTAAACACAGGATATCTGTTCCATATACCATCTGGCAGCTTGTCCTGTGAAGAAATGAGAAGTCTTATTTTCTTATCTCAGAGAAAGCAACAGAATTTGTAACACAGTGTTTATCTTTTTTCTTCTCTTTACCATGCAATTACTGCTTGAGTTTTTTGACCCTATTAAGTATTAACAGAGCATGGCTTTTTAGCTGTGTGTTTCTTAGTAGAATGATTTGTGCTGGAAATCATAAAATCTTTTAAGATTTGCACATTTTAATTACAGACCAGTGTCTACAGTGTTTTTCAAAAGCATCATACCTGTCCATGTTTTAACATGTTGTAGTAATGAAGTTGTGTTATTAGATTTCACTTATCTCTGTATATATGATGGATGGTGAAATTTTCTACCATCTGTCTACCTAGTTTCCAATTTTCTTTTGTTTAACTAATGGTTTTGGTTTTGATATGGATTGATTGAACAGTAAAACTGCAAGTATTGTTTATGGGAAATGCGTGAGTGAAGGGAGGAAAGCTTTGTGTCTGTAAGGGCACTGAAGACACTAAGTTATGATTTCTGCAAATGCATTGACGCTACAACACTTATATTTCTTTTGTTTCCATGCTCTCCCATTTATTCAGACTGAAATGTATGAGTGGATTAGATCACCGCTTTGGATCTGATATAGGCTTCTAAGTGTGGGGAGCTTAAGCAAAGATTGGGATTTGAATTTTATTACCTTGTGTAACTCTGGGGAAAGTTTCTTAATGTCTTGTCTGAGTTGTTTGAGGAAGCCAGACAAAATTGGAGGCATTTTGCTTATGTATTAATTTCATTAAATGCACCATTAGTTTTTTTACATGCAACAGACTTTCCCTTATTTGGGTGCTAGTTCATGCTGCTCATTAGATAGGTGGAATACTGTGATCAAAATTCTTGTATTTCTCCATGCCACCTGCCTTGAGGGAGAGATTATGTGAAGAAAAAATGAAAGTCATAGCAACAAGCTGCTTCTATTAGTCCCTGGCCCTGGGTGGTTACCATTCAGCCCCTCACCATCAGCTCCACAATATATTATTTGAATGCTTCTTATCTCTGGAGCCATACAGCCTCTGTAACATTCACGATTCAGTGGTACATGCTTCCTGCTGGGCTAGTAGCTCTACTACTACTACTAAGATAAGAAGCATTCAAATAATATATTGTGAACTTGATATATAGTTTTAAGAGCTTCAGTATAAAGGCTTAAGTTGTTTATATGTGTTGTTTATTTATCTCTTGATAAAGACATTTATCGAAATGGGAAGTATAACTATTGAAATTCTCTTGAGAACCCACTTTATGCACATTCGGAGAATTTACATTCACACTACTCTGGAGTATTGACATACTTTACATATTCCTTGGAAGCCTGGGATTGTATTGGAACTTGGTGGTTTGTTTTTTGTCATTCTGACCATTGTATTTATTGGCAACAGTGTTGTGTGTTATAACATTTTGAATTTTTTCCGTAAGTATTTCTAGTGCTCATTTGACTGAGCAGCTTTTCCTCATACCTCCAGAGTGGGTGTTGGTGCTGGTTGATACTCTTCACCTTTGCCAGCCGTTCAGTTGCCCTCCTGGTGGGTGTGGGGTGGCTGGATGCTAGTGTTGCCAGGTCCAACTCAAGAAATATCTGAGGACTTTGAAAATGGAGCCAGAAGACTTTGGGGGTGGAGCCAGAAGCAAGATAAACCATGCTGGATCAGTCTAACATCCCATTCTGTCCAACACTCTGTGTCACACGGTGGCCAAAACCCAGGGGCCATCAGGAGGCAAGAACTCCAGAAGCCCTCCCAAGCCATATTGGATCAGGCCCATCCAGCCCATCCAAGCACAACTGAACTCTAAAGGAAGTTCTGGCAATCACATTTAAAGGGACCACATGCCTTTTAAATGCCTTCCCTCCATTTGGAAATAGTTAAGGATAGGGGCACCGTCTTTTGGGGTTCATAGAATTTGACCCCCTGGTCCAGACTTTCTGAAACTTGGGGAGGGGTGTTTTGAGGAGAGGCACCAGATCAATTCTCCATTTACCCTTTGGGAATTGGTCACCATAGAGTATAATGGAGTGCCCAGCAGACATTTCCTCCCCCCACCCCGCTTTCTGATAACCCTGAAGCGGGGGGAGGGCCTCCAAACCAGGGGATCCCCTGCCCCCAGCTGGGAATTGGTAATGCTACTGGATGCAGTAGTAGCTCTTTTACTGCATATTTTTCCTCCAGGTGGCAGCCCTTAGCCATTTTTCACTTCCCAAGAGATTGGGCTGTTGGTGACTTGGAGTTAGAAGTTAGCTGTTTGTGGCAGGAAGAAACTCATGGACATTTATCAGGGAGCCTATCAGAAGCATTTCCCCAAGAGATTCCTAACCCTTAAAACAGGTCATGGATAAATATATAGATGGGGTAGATAAAAATGCAAACAGTGGGGTCAAAGGGGCACATACAGGGCTTTTTCTTAGCAGGAATGCACAGGAACACTGTTCCAGCTGGCTTGGGATCAGAGGGTGTGGCCTAATATGCAAATGAGTTTCTGCTGGGCTTTTTCTACAAAAAACCTCTGAGCACATATATGCACGAAGTGTCACATGGAGACAGGATTTTGTTGTCTCCCCATTGCTGGTGCAACTGCAGATGGAGCAGCACTGGGGCTTCAACATGGCAGGTTTTCCTGTCCCAATCCTCCAGAAGTGGCCACCCCCTTCCATGGGCTACCAGGACTTTTGCAGCTTAGGAAAACAACAGTATTCTAGTGCTGATTTAAAAAAAAAAAAAAAGCTTCCGGGAAGGGGGTAGAAATGGCTGTCATGGGGAGAGGGTCAGGGAAAATGATTGCAATATAGATTAAAAAATCTGAATTTTCCACACAGCAGCCAGCCAGTTTTTGTGTGATCTTTCCCAAAACTTCAGAGCAAAGCAAGTTTGAGAAGTATTGGAAAAAAGCCAGGGGAAAATTCCCTGAGATGCACAAGTGTACTACAATGCTGTGGGGAAGCAGGGAAGAAAACCCACTTCCCAAAAGCATTAAACATGGGGCAGATGACCCATGCAGAAGACCCTCATGGTCTGTCCTGCATCCTCTTGCCTTTTTATTCCACTTTTCACATTTTGGAGAGACCAACATCTCAGTTGTGCTTTAATGCATAAAATACACAATGCATCAGAACTCTATACTCTGTTAGTCATCATGGCGCCACAGAATTATTTTTTGCTGTTTCCTACAATCTGTTTTGCTGTGAAGTTAGATCTGCTGTGTTGAGCAGCGTTAGTGGTGAACATTGCCATTTGCTTTGCTTGTTGTGGGTGGAATCGCCTCTTTATTCTGCAGTCCTTAGAAAAGAAGTATTGAAAGGCCTGTGTCTGCCCACAGGGCAGGAGAAAGATGTGAATGCTGCAGTTTTTAAAAGAACCTTTTCCAAGCAACAAAATAAGAAATCATTTCCCATAGCCTACTTGTTTCGTTGCCATTAATTTTCGGGCCACCAGTTTACAATCTTCACAATGCTTCAATCATATACTGAAGAGCCACTGTTTTTCTCAGCCATCTTGAATTCCTCAGTGGCAGTTATTTCTTGAGGGAAGCAGTGACTTTTCTCATCTCAGGCTGTTGGAAGTCCCCCTCCCCCTCCCCCTTTAAGCATAATTCCTAGTTCATTTCCTTTTGTCAGTGTTACCCAAGAAAGCAGGCAGGGAATGTTTTGGCCATAAAGAATGGGAAAAGGGCTGGGCTGCTCTTCTTAACTGAAGAGCTGTGTCAACATGGAACCCCAGCTGCTACAGGCAATGGCCCTAGACATCTGCTGCTCATCTGCCATATAGTGGAGTGCCAGCTCTGCTCTTGCAAAGCTTTATGTGTCATTTGTAGTTTGAGTTTTTAAAGATGGAGATAGGGGGGAGGTATTCTGGCCACTGAATTTTCAAATTTGAGAGATGCAAGTGAACTCTGACTCACAGAAGCTTATGCTGAAATAGATTTTAGTCTTTAAAGTGCCACTGGAATGCCCTTCAGTGGCACTCTCAATTGTAAGAAGAGCACTGATCTTCTAGCAGTAGTATGCACGAAAAGGATCTAGGGGTCTTAGTGGACCATATGCTGAACATGAGCCAACAGTGTGATGTGGTGGCTAAAAAGGCAAATGCAATTTTGGGCTGTATCAACAGAAGTATAGTGTCCAGATCACATGGAGTGATGGTATTGCTTTACTCTGCTCTGGTAAGACCTAACCTGGAGTATTGTGTTCAGTTTTGGGCACCACATTTTAAGAAGGATATAGACAAGCTGGAATGGGTTCAGAAGAGGGCAACGAAGATGATGAGGGGTCTGGAGACAAAGTCCTATGAAGAAAGGTTGAAGGAGCTGGGCATGTTTAACCCATCTTTAAGTACTTGAAGCGCTGTCATATAGAGGATGGTGTGCAATTGTTTTCTGTGGCCCAGAAGGTAGGACCAAAACCAATGGGTTGAAATTAAATCAAAAGAGTTTCCGGCTCCACATTAGGAAGAACTTCCTGACCATTAGAGTGGTTCCCCATTGGAACAGGCTTCCTCGGGAGGTGGTGGGCTCTCCTTCCTTGGAGGTTTTTAAACAGAGGCTAGATGGCCATCTGACAGCAATGATCCTGTGAATTTAGGGGGAGGTGTTTGTGAGTTTCCTGCATTGTGTAGGGGGTTGGACTAGATATGGGGTCCCCAACCATCGGTCTGTGGATTGGTACTGGTCCATGGCCTACTAGCAACCGGGTCGCAGAGTGAGACCACACCATCTCTTTCGTCTGCCTGGGTCCCGGGCTGGCAGAAGGAGCAGTGCTGCTGTGACCTTAGCCTACCGCCTTATTTATAGGCCCCTACTGATCAAGTGATCAGCGAGGGTCTTTAAATGCGAGGGAGGGGCAGATTGGCCTTCTGCCACTTGGCCATCTAGTGGGGAGGTGGCAGAAACAGCCCCAATCTCCCCCTCCCCATTTAAAGACCCCAGTGGGGGGCCAGGGCAGAGTGCAGGTGGTGGGCAGCTGGGGGCAAAAACCTAGTGCTGGCCCCGCCACCAGTCCGTGAAAAAAATGTCTTCCACGAAACCGGTCCCTGGTGCCAAAAAGGTTGGGGACTACTGGACTAGATGACCCTGGAGGTCCCTTCCAACTCTATGATTTTATTATTCTATATCCCAAAATGGACCTGAAGTGCTATACAACAATAGGGGAAAGAATAAACAAGCCAGCTATATCTTGGGCCACTCATTAATTCAATGGGCCAGCTTGTTCAAGGCCACAGCCCCTGTGCTGAGCCTTTGGGTCTTTTCCTCCACTCATACTGAAGGATTCATGACTGAAGGAAGCTCAGATGTTACATCCAGCTTGTGCTTTTTCCCCCCCCTTCCAATTTCCAGGTGTATCCAATATAACTTGGATACATTCCTGAAAACCACTGCATTCTAGTGGGCTTTGGGAAGACCTCCCCCCCCCCTAGCCAAATAGCTTCTGATTCTGAATATACTATTGCTGCTTCTCAGGGTTATTGCTTGCTAGGAATAAATCATTAATCATGAACTCCACAGATACGAAAAAGGCATTGGAACTGAAGTAACTCAGGTTTGTAGTTGTGGGAAATAGTCATGTTACTCAGTCTGAAGATCACTCTGCACTAGGGTTCCCAGCCTCCCTCTGGGAGCAGGAGTTCCCTTGTTCAGTTCCGCAAGGCCTGCAAGACCGCTCTCTTCCGATTGGCTTTTAACTGACACGCAGCCTACATTGTAGGAAACTGGAGAAATGCCGTTGCCACTGAAAATATACAACATCTAATGAGATTAGCACCAAACAAATTTTGATTGTTTTAAATCGTAGAATCTGTAATTGTATAATATGTATTGTTTTAATTATTGCTGTGATTTTATACTGTGAGCCGCCCTGAGCCTGCTTCGGTGGGGAGGGCGGGATAGAAATCAAATAAATAAATAAAATGATTCCAGGGCCTCCAACCCACTGACTTTTAACTGACGCGGAGCCTATATCATAGGAAACTGGAGAAATGCTGTCGCCACTGAAAATATACAACATCTAATGAGATTAGCACCAAACAAATTTTGATTGTTTTAAATTGTAGAATCTGTAATTTTATACTATGTATTGTTTTAATTGTTGCTGTGATTTTATACTGTGAGCCGCCCTGAGCCTGCTTCGGTGGGGGAGGGCAGGCTATAAATCAAATAAATAAATAAATAAAATGATTCCAGGGCCTCCAACCCACCGGTATAGGATTGACTGGCAAGGGGAGCCCCACCTCCAAAGAGCTCCATTGGCACCCAATGTTCCCATTGTGATAACATCACCCATAAGAGTGATTCCTCAGTGGAACAGGCTTCCTCGGGACGTGGTGGGCTCTCTTTCCTTGGAGGTTTTTAAACAGAGGCTAGATGGCCATCTGACAGCAATGAAGATCCTGTGAATTTAGGGGGAGGTGTTTGTGAGTTTCCTGCATTGTGCAGGGGGTTGGACTAGATGACCCTGGAGGTCCCTTCCAACTCTATGATTCTATGATTCTAAGTGATATAATTGCACTGGGCATGTTGCAGTTTTTTAAGGGGATGGCAGTTTTTTATGCCACTGCAAGCTTTCCAAGTACAGGTCAGGTCAAATAGTGGTGTGACTAAAGTGCATCTTATAATTGTATTTATTCAGATGACCTTGTAGGTTTGTACCATGATGGTGGGCAAAATAAAGACCACAACATGCTGCAGCTGCACTCATGTGAATACACCTTGATTTTTTTACAGTGAAACTTACTTACTGTGACCGCATCTTATTCTCATTGTTGAATTCTGCAGGAATGAGCTTTGGGAATGTCAGGTATTCACTGCACTTGATCTTTCTGTGGCTATAGCAAAAAAAAAAAAAATGTTTCATACGTTTTGTGTGATAACCAGCACTTTAGGTGGAAAGGATGGGAAAATGTCCTGAGAAGATCTACTCACCAGTCTTGTTCCTAAAGCTACTGGGTAATGGTGTGAGGGAGGGCAGACTCAATAAATATTGAGTTTTGGAAATTGGCTGGTTCATGTTGTTTTTTCATGTTTTGCTTCAGAATGCATGATATACTTGCACCTCTCCCATCATTTGGCTTCTGAGCAATTTTAGGAATCAGCCATTTGTTCATTTTGGGTAACATCCATTTTGGTATTTGTGGTTTTTTATTCTTATGGCTTGTGGTTTGCAAATGACTCAGAGCTCTCCCCATGGATCTGTTACATATAAGGCAAGAAAGAGAATAAGCAGGGGTGTGGAGGATGCAATGTACTGTGAAAATAGCAGGGAGAAGTGGCACATGGAATTGGTGACTGTGAGAAATGACTGCTTCCCTCCCCAAAGGGTGGGGGGACAGGCTAGCATTTAAAGGGAAAGTCTTAACAACCCCCTTGTCCCCATGCCTTTTAGTTATACATTCGGTGAAGCTAGTACTTGGCTTCTTTACTGGCTCCTGAACCCATCCAAGGTATACAGCAAACATGTGTGAACAAAGGATTTCAGTTCAAGGAAGATCAGAGAAACTGGTGATATGTGAAATCTATTGTTTTAGCTTGTTTCCATAAGATTTTAGATGCGTATTCATATTTATATTTATATACTTCAAAATTAATAAAAATATTAAATGTAATATGTGGAATCTACTGATTTCTGTGAAACTGATAATAAAACATAATCCAGTGTTTGGTTAACTGTCAGTAACAGTAATGGGATGGTCACTTGTGTTTGTTCAAGTGCCTGGCAAATTCACATATGAAGCATGTATAGGAGGCCGGGTATGGAGTATTCTTGTGAAGGAAACTAACCCTTGCCCCCTGCTATGCTTCATGTTTTCACTTTCCATTGTTTGAAGCACTTTCCTTTCTCACCTGCTACACTTCTAATAACAGCCTGATTAGAAAGAAGAGGGTTTACTGCGACAGCAGTGAGATAAGGTGGGAAAAGGGAGGTCCTTTGTGTTCTGGTGCTCAATACCTGCCAAAGGTCATCAGAATTCTATACTGAGGAATCTTCACATTGTGTGTATCTAATTTTTTAAATGTATCTAATTATTAGATTCACTTTATAAGTGCAGACATCTAAATATATGCATAGGAATAAACTATACACCAAACAAATACAAAATGTATAGTTTGTTTATTTTCTAAATACAGCAATGTAGCTCATGTATAATATCTATTTCTCAATTCTTTATACAATATAATGTCACATATAATAAATATTGTCTACAAAATTTATAACAAATACCATACAATAGCCACATTTCCAAAATCTGTGTAGGCAATGTCTCCTTAAGTCCTCATGCTGTGTCACTCCTTTTCCAACTTCAATAGAAATATCCACAAATACATTTAAGTAAGTGCTGATCTGGAGCTGTGCACATTGAGGACATTTTTAATGGAGACATGTATAAGAGATGTACTCTGTGGCTCTGTTAGAAATTATTTGTATGCGAGACTGAGCAGAAGGGCATCGAAACCCTCTTTAATTCCAGAAGAGGCCTCTTTCTCTCTTGTGGGTTTCTATTGAATTCCCCAAGGTGCACAGCTCTGGCTCAGCACTTTTTGAAATGTATTTGTGGATATTTCTATTGAAGTTGGAAAAGGAGTGTCACAGCACGAGGACTTAAGGAGACGTTGTCTACACAGATTTAGAAAATGTGGCTATCGTAATGTGTAGTATTTGTTATAAATATTGTAGACAATATTCACTATATATGACAATATATTGTAGAAAGAACTTAGAAATAGACGTTATACATATGCTACATTGCTTTATTTAGAAAGTAAACAAACTATACATTTTGTAATTTTTTGGTGCATAGTTTATTCCTGTATTACTCACACTGAAGCCTATTTGAATTCTCTATTTATCAGAATATATGTGGCTGACTGGAAAGAAGAGGTTCTATACTTAGACCGATTTGGGGATTTTGGGGGGTTGTTTATATTCTGTGATTCTGTTGCATTTCCCCTCTGCTGATTGACATCATATTTTGACGCCATGCTTTAGAAAGCTCAGTTCCTAATCAATAATCAGAGCCTTGGTGGTTGAACAATATCCACAGAAGGTTTTTTCTTCCCATGAAATAGTCTTCTTAACATCAGTAAGGGCCTCCACAGATAGGCAGTTTATCTTTGAAGCAGAACACAAATTCTCTACAGCACCCTCTATGGCTTCCTTCAAATCCCAGTTTGTAGAACAGAAATAGTACTATCCAAGGCAATCCCAACATCTGTTAAGCAATGAAAGCTAATAGAAGGTTTCAGTGATCATAACTTATTCTCACTTTCAGAAAGCAAGTGTATGGAATTTTTTTTTGTTTGACCTGTGACTTCCTAAGCCCTGTCTCCCCCCTGACCTCATGATTCGAATGGATACCCTGATGGACAGCTACAACATATGGGTTACTATAGGAGGCACTTTCACAATGAAGCAGATGGAGAGCCTTGAGGAGAAGAAACAATAGCTGTCAGTGGGAGATGCAGAGTTCTACACGCAAAGGTTCTGTGAAATAGCCGTTGATTAAGCATCTCCCCATTTTGCAGATGGGCCGTGAGGTGAGCTACCTTGGTCCTTTCATCAGCCCCATGAGCTGGTAGAAGGGGACAAGTGAGAGCAGTGGAGAGCTGAGGCATGAAATTTTAATGAAGAGTTAATTGACAATTTCTCCCAAGAGGCTGGCATGCTGTTTAGGGCATCTGGAATAATGGTGGTCAGGTCGCTTAGCACAGAATTTCCTTCTTTTGAAATGTTTATTGTTTTGCAGTGTAAGAGAATCCTTTTTTTAACTTTGAGCCTTTCTGACAGTAGGGGAATAACTTTATGTTACAAAACGTCTTTGGTTTCCTTGTGAGACTATTAAAATTACTTGATCACATTCTGAAACTGTTTGAATATAATGGCAAAAGTTCGCCACTCTGTAGCATAGGAAGCAAAATAATGTATTTTATTTATTTATCATCAGTTTTTCTTGCTAAACTCGAGACAGATTACAAGCTATTAAAATAATTCAATCAGACAGCAGAAGACATCCAGTGAACAAAGCAAAAGGATTAGGTAGGAATGCAAAATTAGAAGGCATTGCAGCAAAAAAAAAAAAAAGCATCGTAAAACATGGTATTCTGTAAACAACAAATAAATAGGTGGCAGAAATAAAAGACAAAGCAGCCAAAGCAAGAGAATACACACATGCAGTAAATGCACAACAGACTACAATCCTATATGCTTATAAAAACACCCTTCTGAACCATTCCATTGTACTACAACGCTATTACTTTTATTAAAATGCCCTCCTGCACATTTCCAATGGAAGCATTGGAACCTTCCTGGCCTCCTTAGGCAGGCTGTTCCACAAGAAAGGGAGCTGCAACCAAAAAACCCTAGGCAGGGGGCACTCTGTTTATGCATTTGCTGGTTCAGAAGGTTTTACTCAGATAAGAGAAGCTGTGTCATATCAAGAGAGCATTCCCTCAGATAAGTACCTTGAATTGAATCTGGTAACTGATGTGGTGGTGGAAAGTGCCATCAAGTTGCAGCCAATCTATGGTCACCCCATATGGTTTACAAGGCAAGAGGTAGTTTACTATTCCCTACCTCTGCATAGCAACTTGGACTTCCTTGGTGGTCTTCCATCCAAGTATATTAACAAGAGCTGACCCTGCTTAGTTTCTGAGAGCTGACAAGATTGATCTAGCCTGGTTCATCCAGGTTAAGGCAATTGATTGATAGTGGAATGACTGTCAAAGAGATGTCATATGCAAACTCTACCAAACTCCTGATAATAACAAGCTCCTGCGTGCTCTACATTTGAAGCTAGTCAGTTCCTGATAAACATTAAGTACAAATGTGTGAAGGATGGTAACTCACCATTTGAACTACAGTTAGGCAAAGGTGGATCTAAAGCCACCCACCTTCTACCAGTTCTGACCATTTTTCCTCTAGCTCAGTGCTGTTTATTTTGACAGTGCCCCTTCAAGCAGATAAAGGTCTTTTCTAACACCTGCTACCTGAGATTGTTTTAACTGGACTGATTCAAACATAGGACTTTCTGCATGCAATGTATCTGCTCTGCTATTGAGATTATTGGGAGACTTTGGCTGCAATCCTAAAAACATTTCCTGGGAGTAATCTCTTTTGAATAATGTGAAACTTACTTCTGAATAAACATGTTTAAGATTGCGCTCTCTGCCTGCCAGTCTGTTGCCAGGTATGACTATCCAGGTGGTTGTTTTTAAAAACAAAAACATGTAACATTTCTTAGTATGGATGACATGGGCCAAAGGCCATGATTTATATTATCAAAGGTGGTGGAAATTAGATTAGTGTAGAAGGAATGAAGATGACATAAGTGATCCTTAGAGGACCTTAAAATGTTATTCTTCCTAGAAAATTAGTGTTTAGTATTCATTTAAATGTCCTATTTTACCTTATGGTATGAACCATTAACATGTTTTTGTTGCCTTATTTGAAATGTGATTCAGAGCCCCCTGCAGAAAATCTCTGTTAATTGTTATCAAATCACTTTTAATTATGTGAATGAAAGCCATAAAGCAAGAACAGTGAGTATCTTCCTGGGAACATTAGCAACTGGCATTTTGCTGTTCCTCCTGTAACATGTAAATAAAGATTGAATGCCTAATTGCTATCCAGAATGCCCCAGAGGTTCTCCAAGGCTGATTAAAAACTATTCTCTCCTGAGGGGTATTTCACTTGTTGAGTGTTGCCAAAGGATTTTTCTTTTCTCTCTTTTCTTCCTTTCTTCTTCCTTTCTTTTTATGCCTTTTCCATCCTTATATGAATTCCTTGATTTTTAAAAAAATCATTAATTACTAGAAACTTCCAAGGGATATGCTAGGACTTAATCAGTTCTCATGATCCTGAAATATGAAATATAATAAAAAAAGAAGAGCGTTCTAGGTACATGCCAAGTCCCAGTCCTTTTGTCATTGTGTAAGTACAAGTGTCAGACACTGGAAAATTACTCTGAGAAATATTTAGCTTAGTCAAATGAAATGAAATGCTTAGCTTAACTGACTCCATTTTCTAGCCTCTGTTACTAACCATGTGAAGAGACCTTGCATATCAAAGTAGAAGCATAGGTTACTAACATTGGTGTGAATTCCTATCCCTGGAACTAACAAAAGCAACTTCCCTTTGAAGATAAAATGCCTCGGGGGAAGGCAGTTTGGCCATCCCTGTGAGATCAAGGACCACTAGGAGATAAGAGAAAGTGACTGTGTGAAATGTATCACTTTATGCTTAGAATGCCTGGGAATGCAGGGTTGTTTAGAAACCTTTGATGTGCAATTCCTTAAAGTAATTCCTCGCCTGCAAAATTGTATCAGTTCCAATCTTTCCACTCTCAGAAACTATGAACTCTCAAATAAAGCCTTAAAGTTTGTATCGAATGAAGTCTGGTTGATTTGAAGTTCCATTGTCTGACAAGAAGTCCACACATATGCAGACATGGGAAATTAACTGCTTCTAGGTTGCATGGGAAGGCCTGAATCATGACAGTCCTCAGTTGCTGTTCCATTACGTGAGTATAAAATACAGCATTACCACCTAGAGTTGCCAGGTTTCCCTCTCCCAGTCACTAGTGGGGTGGGGGCATAGGGTTGACACTTCCAGGTTGGGAAACTCCTGTAGATTTGGGAGTGGAGCCTGGAGAGGACAGGGACCTCAGTGGGATACAATATCATAGAGTCTGCTCACCAGAGCATCCGTTTTCTCCTGGGGAACTGATCTCTGTAGTCTGGAAATTAGCTGTAATTCCAGGGCATCCCCAGGTCCCACCTGGATGCTGGCATCCCTGCTTCTTGCAAGAATTTAAACCTGGGGCATTGTTAGGGGGAAGAGGGTATTTTGCCCGCCCCAGAACCACTAATTTTGGAAGGGGTGTTGAAAGACCTGAGTCAGATTGGGGTGACAAAAGAGGATGTCCTACAACTGATAGACAAATTAAAAATTAATAAGTCACCGGGTCCAGATGGCATACATCCGAGAGTTCTGAAAGAACTCAAAGTTGAACTTGTGGATCTTCTAACAAAAATCTGTAATCTTTCATTGAAATCTGCCTCCGTTCCTGAGGACTGGAAGGTAGCAAATGTCACCCCCATCTTTAAAAAGGGTTCCAGAGGAGATCCGGGAAATTACAGGCCAGTCAGTCTGACTTCAATACCGGGAAAGTTGGTAGAAACCATTATCAAGGACAGAATGAGTAGGCACATTGATGGACACGGGTTATTGAGGAAGACTCAGCATGGGTTCTGCAAGGGAAGATCTTGCCTCACTAACCTGTTACATTTGTTTGAGGGGGTGAACAAACATATGGACAAAGGAGACCCGATAGATGTTGTTTACCTTGACTTTCAGAAAGCTTTTGATAAAGTTCCTCATCAAAGGCTCCTTAGAAAGCTTGAGAGTCATGGAGTAAAAGGACAGGTCCTCTTGTGGATCAAAAACTGGCTGAGTAATAGGAAGCAGAGAGTGAGTATAAATGCGCAGTCTTCGCAGTGGAGGACGGTAAGCAGTGGGGTGCCGCAGGGCTCGGTACTGGGTCCCATGCTCTTTAACTTGTTCATAAATGATTTAGAGTTGGGAGAGAGCAGTGAAGTGGCCAAGTTTGCGGATGACACTAAATTGTTCAGGGTGGTGAGAACCAGAGAGGATTGTGAGGAACTCCAAAGGGATCTGTTGAGGCTGGGTGAGTGGGTGTCAACGTGGCAGATGCGGTTCAATGTGGCCAAGTGCAAAGTAATGCACATTGGGGCCAAGAATCCCAGCTACAAATACAAGTTGATGGGGTGTGAACTGGCAGAGACTGACCAAGAGAGAGATCTTGGGGTTGTGGTAGATAACTCACTGAAAATGTCAAGACAGTGTGCGTTTGCAATAAAAAAGGCCAACGCCATGCTGGGAATTATTAGGAAGGGAATTGAAAACAAATCAGCCAGTATCATAATGCCCCTGTATAAATCGATGATGCGGTCTCATTTGGAGTACTGTGTGCAGTTCTGGTCGCCGCACCTCAAAAAGAATATTATAGCATTGGAGAAAGTCCAGAAAAGGGCAACTAGAATGATTAAGGGGCTGCAACACTTTCCCTATGAAGAACGGTTGAAACGCTTGGGACTCTGTAGCTTGGAGAAACGTCGACTGCGGGGTGACATGATAGAGGTTTACAAGATAATGCATGGGATGGAGAAAGTAGAGAAAGAAGTACTTTTCTCCCTTTCTCACAATACAAGAACTCATGGGCATTCGATGAAATTGCTGAGCAGACAGGTTAAAACTGATAAAAGGAAGTACTTCTTCACCCAAAGGGTGATTAACATGTGGAATTCACTGCCACAGGAGGTGGTGGCGGCCACAAGCATAGCTACCTTCAAGAGGGGTTTAGATAAAAATATGGAGCAGAGGTCCATCAGTGGCTATTAGCCACAGTGTGTGTGTGTATATAAAATTTTTTGCCACTGTGTGACACAGAGTGTTGGACTGGATGGGTCGTTGGCCTGATCCAACATGGCTTCTCTTATGTTCTTATGAAGTAAACAAAACCTTTTTAAAATTAGGACTAAACTAACTGATAGCTTTGATGCCTCATTCATACTTTGAGAAGCTTTGGGAGAAGTGGATTTGGAGATTTGTCCTTCATGCTGGAAAGGGGGTTGGGGAGATACATGCCCGTAAATGCCTAGGCAATTTTGCTATACAGTGCCAGAAGATAAGGTAGCATCTTTATGTTGCTTGGGCCACAAGGAAAGTTTCCTTGTCTTCCTATGATATGTACAGTCTCCCTTCATCTTCCAATGTGAATGACAATAAATGAAACAGATTATAGTTAGGTTTTTTTGTTAGTACTCCCATTTTACCCTGATAATTTGGCCCTCTTTACAACATATTTTTGTGCCTTGAGAACATAAGAAGAGCCCTGCTGGATCAGACCAGTAGTTCATATAGTCCAGCATCCTGTCTCTCACAATGGTCAACCAGTTCCTCTCGAAGACCTACAACAGGGCATAGAGGCCAAGATCTTCCCCTGATGTGTTCTGGCATAGGTATTCAGCAGTTGACTGCCTCTGAATGCAGAGGTTCTCTATAGGTAGCATTGCTAGTAGCCACCAATAGACTTCTCCTCCATGAATCTGTCTAATCCCCTTTTAAAGCTGTCTGTTCCTGTGGCCATCACGAGTCATCCCTGACAATGAATTCCACACTATATTCACTCTCTGTGTAAAGAAGTTTCCCCCCCCTTTTGTCCATCCCGAATCCACTGTCCATCAGCTTTACTGGATGCCCTCAAGTTCTAGTAGTTGGAGAGTGGGAAGAAAAGTTCTCTTTGTCAACTCTCTCCACCATGCATAATTGTATAAGCTTCTTTCATGCCCTTAATCATATCTTTTCTAATCTGAAAAGTCCCAGGTTTCAGTAGTCCTTTGGAACAACCCTTCCCTATTTTAAATCTTTGCCCCCTGAGTCCAAAATGTATCCCTGATTCAAGCCAGATGTTGTTCTAAAGTTTACAGATTGTGCCCTGTACTCATTTTCATTATTGAGAGCAGCTGCACCCTTCCAAGGAGCAACTGGCAATACTTAATGGTGCTTTTCTCTGTGCTGGCTTTTAGTTTGCATGGAGAAGTTGAGCTGAGGGAAAATGCAAGCCAGTTGTTTAGCATGCAGTTCATGTTCTATTAATGATCAAAGTGTGTCAACCAAGACTTCTTGCCTGATCCTGTGACTCTCTGCTCTTGAGATTAGATAACAAAGGGCATTTAGCATATTCTCCACCCCCTCCCCTGCTTTGTGCTTCTGTATGAATAAAAACCAGCCACAAAATTTGTTCTTTGCTACAACAGATGGAGATCCCAGCTCCTGTCCCCCTCTGAGTGGAGTTTGAAAGATGGGGGGAAGTGTTTTGAAAGGTTATGTTACACTTAGTGGCTGACAGGCGCTGAAGGAATACTTTACCAAGAGTGACTCTTCTAAGCACACTATGCATTGAGCATTTTATATGATATATACACATGTGAGGAAGTCCACCTTCCAAATCTGTCTCCAGATTACATTAATCTTTTCTACTTTGTCAGCTTCTTTGGTAAGTAATCTCTTGTAAATAAGCTGAGAGAACTAGAAGGGTCAAAACTTGCATCCAGGCAGCCTCAACAAAGTTATTTATTACCATGCTGTTCTTGTGCTTTGCTTCAGGTAGATTCATATGTGTTATAGCCAGGCCTTGCCACTTCTGTCATGACCACTTTGTTCAGTTTGTTTACCTCAGAGCCAGTGAAGTTTGAAAGAAGATTCTTCAAATGATAGGGAGCGGTTATTGGGAGACTTTGCACCTTTACACAAAGATAAGGCAAACAGTTATTACTGATGCAGTATCACGATGCAGCCTAGCACTTTACAGAGAGAGGAGCTACTGACTGGGGGGGATCCATTCTGGACAAAGCTATATATTTCATTCAAAGTGTAGCATAGGCAGCAATGGAGTTGTATACTGTGATGGGTAGAGATCTGAGAGAATCAGGTTCAAATCCCCATTGTGCCATGAAAGCGCTTACCTGTGCCATGGAAGACTCTTAGCCTAATTTACCTCACAGGGTTGTTGTGAGAATAACGTGGAGGAGAGAGTCAACTTGGGTCATCATTGGGGAGAAAGGTAAATAAACACTGAGCTAAAGAGGCACTTTCTTTCTTACCCCAAGCTTTTGGACCTCATGGGAAGGTTAGCTTTGGATGCATTCCTCTCCTAAGCTCATAATTCTCTGACAATTCCTTTCCTAAATCCATAATTCCTCTCCTAAACCCTTGCCTAAACCCATAATTCTCTGACAAAACATGGAATATTGGGATGGGGTCAGGGAACAGTGACCAATAATCTTGTTTGGATTATAGCCGATAATTTGAGTCCTCTTCTGACATTCTTTTGAACACACATAGAGGGTAGTGTTTGCTGACTTCCACCTCCCTGGCAGTGGTGCATTCAGCTAACATGCCTAGGTTTCCCACTGAGCTTTAGGTTTCTCCTTTTCTCCCTTATAGGGTCACAGGGACTTGTCTCAGATGTTCAGCTGAATGTGTGGATACTAGGAAGCAGCACCAATAGGTGTGCTCCTTCCTTCCCCCACCTGTGTTCAATACTTGAAGAAGATTTATGTTCAGTCAAACAAAGTAAAGTGCTGTCTATTTTGACAGAGGCCCTCTGATACAGAGAACACATCTGTATGGAAAGGATTTTTTCCCTCTGTCTCACGGTTCAAATAACTGAATGCTAAAAGGGAGTGGGATGAATAACTGATTCCTCTAAACAGAGAGATGATGTGGTGAGGAAGAACTTCATAATGATACTATTCATTCTGTAAAGCAAACTACACCAGTGCCTACAAGAGGGAGAACAGCACAGATTGGAAAGTTGGACAGTATGAATAACAAAGGCCAGAAGCATATTCAATCTCTGCTCCCTCTCCCAAATGTTTTTTCTGGTGTTTTCCATCTTGGTTAGCAGTCTATAAACAGGCTGATGCCAGGGTTCCTGGTGCCCTAGACCCCACCCTTGCGAGAGTGGCAAGGCAGCACGTGCTTGTCATGGGCGATGATGAAGGGGAGCTGCTGGTCGCAGCAGAACCTGCAGCTGGCCCCTCTGAAGGCACAGAAACTGACAATTGGCTGCTGCTGCTCACATTCCCTGCACCTGAGCACCTGTAAGCAGAAAGCCCTCTTGACTTGCCCCCATGGATGGCTCGTGTAAGGGCGTGACTCCGCCAAGATTTGGCAACCCAGCACTGAGAAGCACAGCTAGGCGCTCACTCAACCCAGAGTTCTAATAGGAGCCTACCTGCTCGCTAATTGGAAACAGTGGTGGTGGGCCATTTAACTTCTTACTCTGGGCTAAACCCCCTGTGGAAACAACGTCTATCTTGCAACTTGCGTCCACATCAGCTTGGCTTTGAAACTGATCCATTGGCTTCTTGACTTCTGGCTTCAAACAACCCCACTCTTGGTTTGTGCTCTGGACTTGGCTCTTTTGGTTCCTGTGCTGCTCTTTTGACTCAGATCCTGGATTGGACTTGGACTCTGTGCTTTGGAGTTGGATTCTTCCCCTGCCTGCACCCCAGCACGTGACAGTGCTCTCCTTGCAAGGGAAGGCAAGCTCTGAGGAGAGCACATGCCACTGCCCCCTCCACTCTAGCTTTCCAGGGTCTTTGCAGACCCAGGAAGGCAAGAGCAGTGGGGCGGGGGGAGGGGGCACCCAGTAGCGCCCCTGTAGGCCAGGTGGTGTCCTAGGTGGCTGCCTACCTGGCCTACTCCTATGTGCTGGCCCTATCTATAAAGTTTGGTCATTGGTCACAAAAGAAAAAGGACAACATGATTTCTCAATTCAGAAATTTATATCATTTCTGCATAAATGGGGGATTATGTAATATTTTTGTTGGGCATTGTACTTTTGTGAATATTAGGCACAACTGAAAAATGAAGGTGCTGGTCTTTTCATAATGATGTCTGGATAAGTTGAGTAATGAGTCTAGGATTGCAATCTGATGCACACCTACTAACCATTGATACCACTGAAGTTATTTCTGAATAGAATGGTTAGAATCTGGTGGAAATAATACATCTCTACCTAAAGTCACATTTGTTTTGCCTCAGAATATTTATGTCCTTTAAAAATCTGTAGCAGTGATTGTATTCATTCATGTATACAGTTGATTGCCGCAGGATAGGGTGAACTATGATTAGGAAGTCCAACTTGGTTTCTGGACCTCACTGTCTGTATTGATTCTCTGACCAACTACCCAAGTGGCTTCTTGGGGTAGAACTATGAAGTGTGCACAGATGCAGATGAAGAGCTTGGCTTGTTCATGGCCATCAGCAGCAAAAGAGGCATCAGTGCAGGAGTCTGTGCCACTAGTGGGCAATTCCAGTATGAATTTAGACTCATTGTGGATTCAGCTAGTGGCAGTGTAAAAGGAGGCAACAAGTGTACTTTGCTTGGTCTCAACAAAATGCCTTGAACCAGCCTTGTTCACCGTCAGCATTAAAAACTACTTAATCTTAATGCTGCTATAATACACAATAGCTGAGGCTATTTTTGTGAAGTGTAGTCAACTAGTGTGTGAGCTTTCCTTTTGATTATAATTAGTACTTGGATCAGATGAAATTTTCTTTTAGAGTCTTATTTACATATAGTAGTAATTATACACACAAATGCATGAAATGAATTAATTTGGAGCTAAGTATAATGATTTTTCATAAAATGTGGGGGCCAGTGTTTTTCCTATGTCAAATGTTTAAAAATATGAAATAAATGAAAAAGGGTGGAGAATGTCTCAACTTGGTGTTGTTGAGCTCAATTGTTAACTAACAGATAAACCTTATTATGTTAGTGTTTCACTACAAGGAAATTATAGCCGCCTTCCACCATGCCCCCGCCCCTCGACATACTCAATGTAGCAACACTAGTCTCATGCTTACCCACTTTGGCCAGCATCGCAATAGACTCTTCTCTTAATAGAAAGCAGGAAGAGGCTTCGTTTTCACTCCTCCCTTTTGGAACATTTGTTCTGCTCTCTATTAAGAGAGAGGTCTATTCCGTTGCCCGCTGAAGCGGGTAAGCACGAGGCTGGCATCTGAGCACGCCAGGGTGGGGGGAGAGGTGGCACCCATTTGTCTTGGGTGCCGGGAAGGGGGGGAGAGCCCAATTCGGCATCCCCCTCACATGGTGCCCTAGGGAAATGCCTAATTTGCCTAGTGGGCAGCCAGCCCTGACTTGAGTGGGGTATAATGCCATAGAGTCCACCTTACAAAGTGGCCATTTTCTTCTGGGAAATGGACCTCTGTCACCTGGAGACATAATCCCAGGAGATCTGTAGTCACTACGTGGAGGTTGGCAACCCTATCAATATGGTGTTTTACTGTTGTACTAACCTGCATAAAATTGTCCCACTTTAAAAATGTTTCTCTTCCATACCTCCAATTTATATGTTATATAATTTATATCTTGTTCACTGGCTACATTTGAACAGCTAGGTATCTATATTCAGGGCTTTTTTTGTAGCAGGAACTCCTTTGCATATTAGGGCACACACCCCTGATGAAGCCAATCCTCCAAGAGTTTACAGGGCTCTTAGTTCAGGAGGATTGACTACATCAGGGAGTGTGGCCTAATATGCAAAGTTCTTGCTACAAAAAAAGCCCTGTCTGTATTTAGTTTGGTCTTGTCTTTTCAAGATCTGTTGGAGGTTGGATTTTGTTGGCAGTTATACCTTAATGTGGGATTTTTAAAACTATGTGCATTTCATATATTCAGTGCAAGGTTAGAAATAAGACTTATCCTTTGAGAACTACTTCTACAGTTTTGCAACTCTAGAATGGTTTGTTCTCTGACAATATGTCTCTTGCTCCCTCCCTTCTTGTGCAGAATTAAGATGAATTCTAGTTCCTGTGACGCACAAGTGCAGATGCATAGGTTAACCAGAGTTGGTTTCCGTTTAATAAATCAGGATTCTGAATGTGGATTAAACCATGTTACTTGCTTCATGTGTGCAGAGTCAGCTTGATGGTAGCTTGCTGTAGTGATTCATTAAGCTTGTAGACAGAAGTGCTTTATTGCACATGCACAATAAAATTGAAAGAAGGAAAAACACCCCCCTGTCTAAAACCGTGTCCTCACCAAGAGTGCCATCCAGAAGATCAGGAAATAACCCAACTTGATTCTGTTAGCATAATATTGACATTTTAATAATGTTAAGTAAATGTTCTCCTAACATGAGAAAATAGAGTAGTTTATGCAATATTACTTGAAGCCTTTAACTTGTTGCTTGAACAATGTTATGTTTCATAAATGTTTTCTCTAACCCCATCATCCACTTAAATCAATCTCCTGCCCAAATATTTGTTCTTAGCAGAAGTCTGCTCTGTGCTAGCCAAAATAGAGATTTGACTGAGATCCTATTGCTTCCGCTGGCAAATGCCACCCACAGAATCTGACAAAACAAGGTTGCATCACAATGATTAAAAAAATGGACCTACATCTGGTGTGGCATCATCCCACTGGTAGTTTCCCACATAATTTCTGAGTTCCAAAGACTGGGTATTCTGAGTGTTTGGAGAGATTTAATAGAGAACACAATAATAGTTGATAGAAAATCTTTGACTTCAGTCTCTACTATCTATAGTTCAGCCATCATAATGATCAGAGATAAGAACATAAGAGAAGCCATGTTAGATCAGGCTAATGGCCCATCCAGTCCAACACTCTGTGTCACAAAGTGGAAATTTTTTATATATACACACACACAAACACACACACACTCTCGGCTTGGCTTCGCGAACGAAGATTTAAGAAGGGTGCAATAGTCCACGTCTGCTGCAGGCTCGCTGGTGGCTGACAAGACCAATGCGGGACAGGCAGGTCCGGCCACAGTGGCTGCAGGGAAAAGTCTGATTTAGGGTTGGTGCTGTAGCAGTGCGATTCTTCCTCAATCTCCTTTTGTCCTCAAGACCAGCTATGCGTGCGTTCTCAAAAGAAGAGACAGCCTGGTGGATGGTGTGCCTCCATGCTTTGCGATCTGAGGCTAGGTCAGACCACTGGTGATGGTTGATGCGACAGGTGCCAAGGGATTTCTTCAAGGAGTCCTTGTACCTCTTATTTGGTGCCCCTCTATTTCGATGACCGGTGGAGAGTTCGCCATACAGAGCAACCTTGGGAAGGCGGTGGTTTTCCATCCTAGAAATATGCCCTGCCCAGCGCAGCTGCGTCTTCAACAGCAGTGCCTCGATGCTGGTAACCTCCGCCCGCTTGAGTACTTCAGTGTTGGTCACAAAGTCACTCCAGTGGATGTTGAGGATGGTGCGAAGGCAGCGCTGATGAAAGCGCTCAAGGAGTCGCAGGTGATGACGGTATAAAACCCACGCTTCGGAGCCATAGATGAGGGTTGTCATCACAACCGCTTTGTAAACATTGATCTTTGTGCCTTTTTTCAGATGCTTGTTGCTCCACACTCTTTTGTGCAGTCGGCCAAAGGCACGGTTTGCCTTTGCCAGCCTGTTGTCAATCTCCTTGTTAATCTTAGCATCTGAGGAGATGATGCACCCCAGGTAGCTGAACTGCTGGACTGTCTTCAGAATTGATTCACCCACAGTGATGCAGGGAGGGTGATAATCTTCCTGGGGTGCAGGCTGGTGGAGAACTTCTGTCTTCTTCAGACTAACTTCTAGGCCGAATAGCTTGGCAGCCTCTGCAAAGCAGGACGTCATATGCTGCAGAGCTGATACCGAGTGGGAGACGAGTGCAGCATCATCAGCAAACAGTAGCTCTCGGATGAGTTTTTCCATTGTCTTGGAGTGGGCCTTTAGTCGCCTCAGGTTGAACAGGCTGCCATCGGTGCGATAGCAGATGTAGACACCATCGTCATCATCTAGATCTACTGCGGCTCTTTGAAGCATCATGCTAAAGAAGATCGTAAAGAGAGTTGGCGCGAGAACGCAGCCTTGCTTTACACCTGTGCCCATTGGGAAGGTCTCCGAGAGGTCGTTGCAGTGTCTGACTTGGCCTCGCTGGTCTTCGTGTAGCTGGATGATCATGCTGAGGAACCTTGGGGGACATCCTAAACGTTCCAAGATTTGCCACAGGCCTTTCCTGCTAACGGTATCGAAAGCTTTGGTAAGGTCGACAAAAGTCACATACAGAGCCTTGTTCTGTTCCCTGCATTTCTCTTGGAGCTGCCTGAGAACAAATACCATGTCGGTGGTGCTCCTGTTAGCTCTGAAGCCGCACTGGCTCTCTGGGAGGAGTTCTTCTGCAATGGCGGGCACCAGTCTGTTCAGGAGTATTCTGGCAAGGATTTTGCCTGCGATGGAGAGCAGGGTTATCCCCCGGTAGTTGGAGCAGTCTGACTTTTCCCCTTTGTTCTTGTATAGGGTGATGATGATTGCATCGCAAAAGTCCTGTGGTAATTTGCCTTGTTCCCAGCAGGTGACAAGTACTTTGTGAAGTGAGCTATGTAGTACTGTGCCCCCATGCTTCCAGATCTCTGGTGGAATTCCATCAACTCCTGCTGCCTTGCCACTTTTCAGTTGCTTGATGGCTTTAACAGTCTCTTCTAGAGTGGGGATCTCATCCAACTCTGTTTTCACTGGTTGAAGTGGGGTGAGGTGAATTGCTGAATCTTGAACTACGCGGTTGGCACTGAAGAGAACCTGAAAATACTCCGACCACCGGTTCAATATGGATGCCTTGTCTGTGAGGAGCACTTGGCCGTCTGCACTACGCAAGGGACTCTGAGTCTGATATGATGGACCATATACTGCCTTCAGGGCTTCGTAGAACCCTCTTAAATCACCAGTGTCTGCACACAGCTGGGTTCTCTCAGCAAGCTTGGTCCACCACTCGTTCTGAATGTCTCGAAGCTTGCACTGGAGGTTGCTACATGCAGCGCGAAAGGTTGCTTTTTTCCCAGGACAGGAGGGCTGAGCAAGATGTGCTTGGTAGGCAGATCTCTTTTTCGCCAGTAAATCTTGGATCTCTTGATTGTTCTCATCAAACCAGTCCTTGTTCTTCCTTGTGGAGAACCCGAGGACTTCTTCAGAGATCTGCAGGACGGTAGTTTTTAGGTGTTCCCAGAGTGCTTCTGGAGAAGGGTCTGTGGGGCAACTGGGGTCCTCAATTCTTGACTGGAGTTTTGCCTGGAAGGCAGCTTTAACTTCGGCTGACTGGAGACTGCCAACCTGAAACTTCCTCCGAGGGATACCTCCTCTCCCGGGTGTGGGTTTAAAGTGAAGACGGAGATTGCTGCGTACAAGACGATGATCCGTATGACATTCTGCACTGGGCATTACTCGGGTGTGTAAGACATCTTGAAGGTCTCTCTGGTGCACCAGAATGTAGTCGATAAGGTGCCAGTGCTTGGACTGTGGGTGCATCCAGGTTGTCTTCAGACTGTTCTTCTGCTGGAAGATAGTGTTGGTGATGGTGAGCTGGTGCTCCATGCAGAATTCTAGCAGGAGGCGCCCGTTGTCATTGCAGTTGCCAATGCCGTGTTTGCCAAGTACTCCTTTCCAGGCTTCCGAGTCTTTACCTACTCTGGCATTGAAGTCGCCAAGGATGATCACCTTGTCCTCTGTAGGGGTCTTCCGTACGAGGTTGTGTAGATCAGCATAGAACTTGTTCTTTTCTGCAGGATCTGCTTGAAGGGTTGGGGCATACACACTGAAGAGTGTTGCATGCTGCTTGTTTTGAAGTGGGAGGCGCATGGACATGATGCGATCTGAGTGACCTGTTGGCAGGTTTTCGAGTTTGGAGGCAATGGAGTTCCTGACCATGAAGCCAACGCCAGAAAGGCAGCTCTCAGCCTTTGACTTACCTGACCAGTAGAGGGTATAGCCAGCACCGTGTTCTTGAAGACTACCTTCCTCAGGGAAATGGACCTCACTGAGAGCTGCTATGTCGATATTCAACCTGAGAAGTTCGTGGGCAACTAGAGCAGAGCGTCGTTCAGGGCGACCACTGTCTACTGTGTCAAGCATGGTTCTGATGTTCCAACACGCAAGCTTTAGTCTTTGCACACTTTGTGAGGCAGGTGCATGCCTTTTCTTTGTTGTTATTTTTTGACCGCAAGTAAGGATGCCCGTTGACCGCGGCTAGCCAACTGGGGTGGAGGAGACGAGCTTTGTTTAGGCCACCTTTTCTAGGCCCCTCTCCGTGTGGAGCAAGCAGTGCTGTCCCTAGATAAGGCTGCTTGGTCGTTCAGGGTGCTGCCGAAAAATGCTTTCGTCTCCGGGTTAGCATCAGGCGACCAATACCCTGAACCGCCTACATGCAGGATCGGGACTGTGGCTTCCAGTGGCACCTTCCACCTGCCGTTTCGCCCCTTGCCCATCGCTGCAGGACTTGATGCGTTGTGGGTTGTGTATGTGGATATGCCCTTCAGGCCTGCGCAGAGGAATTTTTTAGGTGAAGCCCAGTGTGCGCGGTACTGGCTCCACCCTTTCACCTGGGGGTCATCTGCCATGGCCCAGTAAGCCGGGACGCCGGCAGCGAGTCCTCCAGGTGGTAGGTGTTACATTAACGAGCTCTATCTGCCCGGGTTTGATGTTAGAGTTTTCCTTCTCTTAGGCTGGCAAGGTTGGTGGGCCCAGCCTGCCTATCCGGTTATACCGCCGGACAATTCGGTCGCACCATGACGTAGCAAACTCTGTGAAAAACGGGGGGGACCAGCGAGAAGGTGTTGCTACGGATGCAGTAATGCAGGACACACTGTGGCTAATAGCCACTGATGGACCTCTGCTCCATATTTTTATCTAAACCCCTCTTGAAAGTGGCTATGCTTGTGGCCGCCACCACCTCCTGTGGCAGTAAATTCCACATGTTAATCACCCTTTGGGTGAAGAAGTACTTCCTTTTATCCATTTTAACCTGTCTGCTCAGCAATTTCATCGAATGCCCACGAGTTCTTGTGTTGTGAGAAAGGGAGAAAAGTACTTCTTTCTCTACTTTCTCCATCCCATGCATTATCTTGTAAACCTCTATCATGTCACCCCGCAGTCGACGTTTCTCCAAGCTACAGAGTCCCAAGCGTTTCAACCGTTCTTCATAGGGAAAGTGTTCCAGCCCTTTAATCATTCTAGTTGCCCTTTTCTGGACTTTCTCCAGTGCTATAATATCCTTTTTGAGGTGCGGCGACCAGAACTGCACACAGTACTCCAAATGAGACCGCACCATTGATTCATACAGGGGCATTATGATACTGGCTGATTTGTTTTCAATTCCCTTCCTAATAATTCCCAGCATGGCGTTGGCCTTTTTTATTGCAAACGCACACTGTCTTGACATTTTCAGTGAGTTATCTACCATGACCCCAAGATCTCTCTCTTGGTCAGTCTCCGCCAATTCACACCCCATCAACTTGTATTTGTCGCTGGGATTCTTGGCCCCAATGTGCATTACTTTGCACTTGGCCACATTGAACCGCATCTGCCACGTTGACGCCCACTCACCCAGCCTCAACAGATCCCTTTGGAGTTCCTCACAATCCTCTCTGGTTCTCACCACCCTGAACAATTTAGTGTCATCCGCAAACTTGCGTTTCCTTTTACTAATCTTACTTGGACTGGTTTTCCACCGCTTAAAGAAGTCCTTCTTAGCTTTAACAGCTTCCATTACTTTGTTTGCAGGCCTTTTCTTACGCCTGTTTGTGCCTTTCCTAACTTGTGGTATGTATTTTATCTGAGCTTCTAGGATTATAGTTTTAATAGTCTCCAAGCTTCCCCAAGGGTTTTGACCGTATTTACCTTTCCTTTCAGTTTCCTCCTCACATGCCTCCTCATCTTGGTGAATTTACCCCTTTTAAAGTTAAACGTGGTTGTGGCGGTCTTTTTGGGCAACTTCCTATTTATACAAACAGTGAAATCAATAACATTATGGTCACTGCTCTCAAGTGGTGCAATCACTTTTACATCTCTCACCAAGTCTTGGGCATTACTTAGGACCAAATCCAGGATCGCCCCACCCCTGAGGTTCTGAGACCATCTGCTCCATAGCACAGTCATTGAGAGCATCAAGAAACTCAATCTCTTTCTCTCGACCAGAACACATATTGACCCAATCAATCTGCGGGTAGTTAAAATCACCTATTACGACACAGTTTTTACGTTTAGCCACTATCTTTAAGCCTTCCATCATATTATAATCGTCCTCTCTCTTTTGATTTGGTGGGCGATAACAAACTCCCATAGTTAAATTTCCTTTTGGGCCCTCTATTTCAACCCAAAGCATTTCTAAAAGGGAATCTAATTCTCTGACCTCAGTCTTACTGGACCGTATATCCTCTCGGACATACAGAGCCACCCCACCTCCAACCCTTCCCTCCCTAGCCTTCCGATATAACATATCCAGGAATCACCGTGTCCCACTGATTCTCCTCATTCCACCACATTTCTGAAATTCCCACAATATCTGTATTTTCTCCCAACACTAAACATTCCAATTCACCAATTTTACTTCGAACACTTCTAGCATTTGCATACAAACATCTATAATTTCCCAGGCAAGCTAGGCCCGCCACCTTCCTCCTGCCGTCTCGAGACTCTGGCAGACAGTCCATACTGTTTGTCACTATCACAGTGGACAACTCTGATCTGTTACCTGGTAGAAAAATAGCAGCCAATCCTTCATCTCTTTGAGACGAGTCCTCCCAAACCAGAGACATTTCATCTCCTGTTGGCTTTCCCCCAAGATTTAGTTTAAAAACTGCTCTGCCACCTTTTTGATTTTAAGCGCCAGCAGCCTGGTTCCATCCGGGGACAAGTGGAGACCGTGTCTTTTGTACAGCTCCTGCTTGTTCCAGAAAGCATCCCAGTGCCTAACAAACTTAAACCCTTCCTCCTTACACCATCGTCTCATCCATACATTGAGACTTCTAATTTGTGCCTGTCTCTCCTGCCCTGCACGTGGAACAGGTAGCACTTCTGAGAAGGCTACCTTGGAGGTCCTGGCCTTAAGTCTCCTGCCTAGCAGCCTAAATTTTTCCTCCAGGACCTCACGACTGCATTTCCCCACATCGTTGGTGCCAACATGCACCACCACCACAGGCTCCTCCCCAGCACTGTCTATCAGCCTATCTACTACACGCGTAATGTCCGCTACCTTCACACCAGGCAGGCAAGTCACCATACGGTCAGTATGCGGTTTCGCCACCCAGCTGTCTACTTGCCTAAGGATCGAATCACCAACTACCAAAAAAAAACCCCTCTCCCCCTGCCCAGGGATGGTTCCTTGGCACGAAAGGATTCCTGCTCACCAACTGAAGAAGAGGTCCCTTCTGAGGGCGCATTCCCCTTATCCTCAGCATGGTGCCCCGTTCCCTCTCGACCCTCATGCTCTCTGGCAGCAACGGAGCTGCTACGTTCAGAGCGGGGCTCATCTAATACACCCCGAGATTCTTCACTAAGTGCCTAACTGACCGTCAAGGGTACGAACTCGTTCCCTGAGGACCAGGAGCTCCTTGCATCGAGCACACACCCAAGACTTCTGTCCTTTGGGCAGATAGTCGTACATGTGACACTCAGTGCAAAACACTGGAAAGCCCCCACCCCCCTGCTGGCATTCTATCTTATATATATATATATATATATATATATATATATATATATATATATATATATATATATATATATATATATATATATATATATTAAATATACAGTCCTCTTTAAATGCTGTTTGTTTATGTGGCTCCCCTTCTGGGAATGCTTACCTACACTTGAGTTACTGGAAATGGGAATGCTTACCTGGAGTTGAGTTCCTGGAGATGGAAATGTTTACCTACACTTGAGTTCCTGGAAATCTGCTAGAAAACATGTTTGGTAGTATTGGGATGTTGACCATTGGTTGAGCTCAGTGATGGAGACACAGCCACGTAGCAGCTTTCCACATCACATTACAGTTCTATATAGAGAAGGTACATTTGCCTTTTGACTTCAGCGCCAAAACTTCTTTTGAAGGAGTTAAATTAAGAATCCATACTGCTGGATTTTTCTGTAGAAGTGGATATATATTTTACGTTTTTCCCTTTCCAATCACTTGTTTTTCAAATTAAATCAATCCTGCATGAGATGCGGAAAAGAAAGTAAAAACCCTTGAAATCTGTATGTCAGTGCTATTCATACAATGATCTTGGCTCTAGATATATTCGGTAGTCCTTTCAAACTGGTGATACTTAATCCTTCTTTATCTTCCGTTTTCAATCAGACATGGATGTAAGATTGAATTCTCATCCTGGAGTATTACAAGCTATTAAACCCTGCAGTATGCAATCTAAATACAAAGAAGCATGTAATGTCCATCTTCACAAGGCATAAACATCACAGAGAAATTTCTGCTCAGGTTTTCTTTATTTCTGCATCTGGTATGTAGCTGCCACACTTGCTGTAAGCAGCTTGCTTTCCTGCTGTGTGAAATTGCCCATTTTTCTTTCATGCTTCCACTAACTCAAGGTAGTATGAAGGTAGTCATTTAGCCTATTGATTATAAATAGGTTTAGTGTATGTTGGTGCTGAAGCACCATCTGTATAAGTAGTCTTTTAAAGGGATTTTATATTTTTAATGTCAAAGGGATGGTGCTAGGGACTTGGGCTAAAGAAGGATACCTAGTCCATCAGCAAAGAGAATGAAAAGGACAGCCAGTGATGAGGAAACCTAGCCTTTAAATTGTATTAGATTGTACTGGTCTCCTGTCTGTTCCACTCATCCACTGCATCGCCTTTAGAGCTCTGTGTGGCCCCATCTATTTTTGTATGACACAAACACCATATGTAGTTCAGAGTATTGTCACAGCAAGGTTGCCAACAAACTGGAGAAAAATATTGTTCCCCTTTAACAGAAGTTTGATGTTGGAAAATGGGCAGCTGAAACTTTTCATAACACAGAGGTAGATAATATCTCCAGGTAAATAACATTTCATTAAGCCTTTATTACAAGAGCAGGACATTTTTATCCTCCAAGTTGTTGGCAACCCTGCTGTCAGATGGACCTGAAATCTATACATCCCAGAAGGTTTAATTTTAGGACAAGAGCACTAAGGTTCCGTGCTTAGCAATGACTATTGTCAGGATTATTCAGCCTCCACTGGTCCTCAGAGCTGACAAAGACAGGCATGATGCCAGTTATGAGCCCATCAGGTTAGCTTTCTGCACTTAATATCCCAAGAAGAAATGTACCTGCTTGTCTTCAAGATCTTTCTGTGCTCTTAAGTGGCATCCTGTCAGGAGTAGGCTTAAATCAAGGGCAGTGGTATAGCACAGTTTGAGAAGAGACAATGGCCAATTCCTTTCCTTTCATACCTGTTTTTTCCATTTTGTTTGTGCTGTTTTTCCAAAAATTCCCAACCATAATAATATTGATGGACAATAAGTTTGCAGAAGAATGTATGTGGAGGGCTTAAATGTACATGTTGGAAGGAATTCCTTGTTTAGGAAAGATTTTGGCTAACTGGATTATGCTGTCCATTTTGTACTGAACATTTGTGGGGTTCATTGATCATTTGTAGTTGGAAGAGACAATAATAACTCTTATTTGAACAGGGAGGGGGGAGTAAAAGTATTCTGTGTTCTCATTTTTAAAATCTTGTATAAAGGTACATAGGTTTAGAGGAAATGGTATTCTGTAAATTTTCCTCAGGCCTCTGAATACTAGGAAAAAACTTGGTTGATATAATGAAATCAACTGCTGGTTTTGTTTTGTTTTGTTTTGCTGTTTCCTTGCCATACACAAGACAGATGGTTGGTGTCCAGGATTCTGTGTCTCCAAATCAGATACTAAATCAAAAGCTGAGAAAAAACAAGTTAGGATGCCTTGATTCTAATATTTTTGTTGGACAGAAATGTAAAGTGCACTTCTGTTGTATTTGGTAGCAAATAGAAGTTGTTCACAAGATCCTTATATTGGGATGAACAATACTGGGATTAAAAAGAAAATACAAACTCCAATTGCTCTTATATAGCAGGAACAATCTGCTTTCCTCTTTTCCTGGTAAACCATTTCCTCTGTTTTACCTCCTTGGTGATTTTAAGAATGCCATTTATTTAATACATCTTAATCCTTTCTGCAAGGTAGGGTTGCCAACCCCCTGGCTTTCATGGGTGATGAGGACAAGCTGGCATTAGAGTTTACATTAGGCCTCTCTAGTGCTCAGGAAGTTGACAGCCTGCCGCCCCCCCCCCCCCCCCCCAGCAGCAGAGGAGGAGGAAGGGCAAGCACAGCTGCAAGCAGGGAACCCGCTTGACTCTCCACCACCAGTAGTTCAATTAAGGCTATGCCATGATTTAGCAGCTTGGAGAAGGGATGCATACCAAAGGGGAAGGTGTTCAATAAGCCCTGAATATTAGCAGGAGCTTCCCTGCTATTAATTGGAACACCACTGGAGGCCCATTTAGCCCCTGCTCAGGGCTGGGGCCTCCGTGGAAGCAACTAGTCTATCTTGTGAGGTGCCTCCACCCCGGTTTGCCTTTGCAACCTGATCCTTCAACTTCTTGACTCCTGGCTTCGAATAACCCTGCTTTTGGTTTGTGTTTTGGACATTGCTCTCTCAGTTCCTGTTCTGTTCTTTTGATTCTGACCTCGGATTGGACTTGGACTCTGTGTTTTGGACTTGCCCTCTCTGCCTTCTGACCTAGGCCCCAGTTTAGACTTGGTCTCTTCCCCTGCCTGCACCCTAGGGCATGACACTGGCTGGGGCAGGGTTTCCCCCAATTTTGGGGGCTCCAATCCACCACCAGCCATCTGGCAATCAGGGGAAGCTCGACCCCGGAACAGCCCCCTCCCACATTGACATCATTGGCATGATGACATCACCCAGATGTGATGTCATTACACCAAGCATGCTGCATGTCAATGCTCTGGCATTTTTTATTGACATGCTTGGTGTGATGACATCACTTCTGGGTGATGGTATTGCGCCACACTTGCAAAATGCGTGTTTAAGAAGATCCTGGGCAGACCCAGGAGCCCCCCACTGGAAGCAGTAAGACCTGACACCTCTCCTCCAAGGAGCTTTAGATGGCTGCGTGATTTTTCCCTCCTCCATGTTATCTTCTCAACAACCTAGGAAGGTAGTTTAGGTTAAAAGAGCATGACTGGCCCAAGTTCGCCCACTGTGCATGAATGTACACTAAAGTACACTAACTTTGCTTCTATCCTTTCCTGTAACTGCCTATCCAGATAGTAAATTTTGCTGTAGATATTTAAATTTATAATTATTTTTTAATAAGTACAACCACAATCTCACAAATGTGAGATTAAAATAGTTGTAAGTTTTTAAAGATGGTTTAAAAGCCATCTTTTCATTTCTTTCTTTAAAAGTTTATGTTTTTAAAAATAAATCTGAAAGAAGGAAACTGTTACGGACAGTTTATTACCAGATCTGATTCAGAAACTAGTGCAGGACTATTACCTGGAACCAGAGAGAGAGAGAGAGAGAGACTGTCACAGCACTCCCCTTATCTGCAGTACCAGCTTAATAAAGACCAAGAAGCAACATTAATTTACTGGCTTTTATTCCTGTCAAGAGGTGGATAAATCATAGTTATCCCACTGCTAGCATCTCTGTATGCTTCTCTCTGTTAAACATTACTGTTTTTGCATTAGTGAGAGTGTGGGTGGGATTTTGGTCTCAGTGACAGGAAAGGTCGGGACAGCGTGGGCCATGTTCTACTCTGATGTACAACTGTGGGCAAACAGCACTCTATGTGTCTCCTGACTGCAAGCCACCCACTTGCACAGGCATTGTAACACATTGCTTCTAGGAACACGGTAAGTTGCCTGCCCATGAAAAGATGAGAGGGCTGCTGCTAAACACTGACGTTTCTCAGATTTTGATAATCTGAATTTGGATCTTCTTTGCTCTGTTAATACGCCAGAAAAAATATTTATGGTACTATCTGGTGGACACTTCTGTTTTTTCATTTGCTTATACTGCCAATACTATTCATTACAGACCTGTGATGCCATCTCACTGTGCTTCCTAATCTCTAGAAAGCATACAAATTACTATTGCCTATCCCCTGTGTTACCTAGAACAATGGTGTTGAACTCAGTTGTTATGAGAGCCGAATCTGACATAAATGAGACCTTGAGAGGCTGGCCTATATCAGGTTGGGCCGAGCCATGTCGAGCCAGGCCATGAGTGTACCTATTTAAGATTACGTAGCAGAGATATAAATTTTATAAAGAACACAGACAAACACAAATATATATTTTTAAAAAACTTAAATCATGCTTAAAACGTTAGCACTCATTGGTCTTAAAGGTCTTTGTATTTCTCCCATGGGATCCAGGGCACTGGGCAAAGGAAGCTCTGGCTCTTTCCTTCCTTCCCCAGGGACTAGGTGGGGGGGAGCCTCAGTCAATAGAAGGAAGAGAGGTTTGGCTCAGTAGCTCTGCTGTGCAATTGAGAGAGTCTGGCAAAGCAAGCTCTTCCTCCCCAATGGAGAAAATAGAGGTTTTGCTCTGTATCTCCTGTACAATTGAGCAAGCCTGTTATGCAGAAAGAAGCAAGAGAGAGGGAGAAGGAAGCAGATGACAGCCAGTTGCTCAGGGGCCTGACAGGAGCCCTCCAGGGGTCTAATTCGGCCCCCAAACTGCATGTTTGACACCCCTGATTAGAACTTCTACATCTATCAATATGTTAACTCCCCTAAGCACTAACTAAGTAGCAAGAAGAAGAAGAAGATATTGGATTTATATCCTGCCCTCCACTCCGAAGAGTCTCAGAGCGGCTCACAATCTCCTTTATCTTCCTCCCCCACAACAGACACCCTGTGAGGTGGGTGGGGCTGGAGAGGGCTCTCGCAGCAGCTGCTCTTTCAAGGACAACCTCTGCCAGAGCTATGGCTGACCCAAGGCCATTCCAGCAGGTGCAAGTGGAGGAGTGGGGAATCAAACCCGGTTCTCCCAGATAAGAGTCCGCACACTTAACCACTACACCAAACTGGCTCCCCCACACTGAAGTTTACATATATACCATGCACAATGTTTCTAAGAAAAAAGTGGAGCATTTGAACTTTTATATCCCCAAACTGGAAAAATCTGAATTATAAAACCATACATTTGTATTGAATTTATAATAGTGAATTGGTTCCAACTAGTCGTTCTATCACTTTTGATCATCAAGAAAAAAGCTGTACTGAGGGTCATAGGACCTGAATGCCCAAAAGCCATCATCAGTAAGCAATAAGAACATAAGAGAAGCCATGATGGATCAGGCCAAGCTGTCTATGCTTGTAGCTTCCACCACCTCCTGTGGCAGTGAATTCCACATGTTAATCACCCTTTGGGTGAAGAAGTACTTCCTTTTATCTGTTTTAACCTGACTGCTCAGCAATTTCATCGAATGCCCACGAGTTCTTGTATTGTGAGAAATGGAGAAAAGGTCCGGCCCTTCCCAGCCAAGCCGGCATTACCGGCGTTCAGGCTGGGGGCCGTCTTTGCCCCCTCGGAAGGAGGGAGCAACAGACCGCTCGGCCCCGGGCATCCGGGTCTCTTTCTGGGAGCCCCGCCCAGAGCTCCGGCGGTCTCCTTTGGCTCTCTGCCTGCCCGCCCTCCCTTGGCAGTACAGGTTTCAACCGGTCGCCTTGTTAGGGGCCAGGTAGGAATTTTTTCATCTTCACACAATTGGCCCATGTGAAGTTGTTTTTCGCCTACCTTGTACTGCCTTATAGTGATAGGTGTTCATTTGAGGGAGTTTTTTATTTGGTCGCAGGCTGGAGGATGTTTTGGCCACAGGGTTTGCAGGGGAGCACCTATGGCCTTGCACCATTGGTGTGGGTGGTCTGTAGGAACCGCAGATGGGCTACACGGCTCAGTGCGGGGAATGCAGATCACGGAGAGCCTCACCTGGGCAGATCTTTCCATGGGGGATTGATGCTAGCCCAGGTGGAGAATGGCTGGGGCCTGGCCGCTCAGTTACAACCCGAATACGGCGGGTTTGTGCTGGGGGCAGGGTGGCTCGCCCTTTGGACAAGGTGGGGTCCGGGGGTGACCCCAGGGCTTGTCCTGGTTAGGTCTCATCCCTGCTAGTTTACAGGTTAATTAATTATTCAATAAAGCGGCCCGGTTTTAAACCCAACACTTTGTGTCTGTCTCTTCTTTCCGACTGGGGGGGGCAAGTACTACTTTCTCTACTTTCTCCATCCCATGCATTATCTTGTAAACCTCTATCATGTCACCCTGCAGTCGACGTTTCTCCAAGCTAAAGAGCCCCAAGCGTTTTAACCTTTCTTCATAGGGAAAGTGTTCCAACCCTTTAATAATTCTAGTTGCCCTTTTCTGGACTTTTTCCAATGCTATAATATTCTTTTTAGCATTGGAAAAAGTCCAGAAAAGGGCAACTAGAATATGTATATTCTTATATATTCTGCTCCATAAGGGAAACAGGTAGTTTCTATTCAACAGCTGCTATTGATCTTCTTTTAAGGTGGGAGGTATACAGAGCATACCTAAACAGAATTGCACCTTTCTAAACCTGTTGTCCTCAAAAGACTTAGAAGGGTGTAACTTTCCTTAGGATTTTATTATCATTCACAGAGTTTCTGCTGTATCATTTGTTTACACATAGGTGCCAGAGTACAGTTAGAAGGCCAATGATACAACAGCCTTGCTGAAAGGTCTGTTAATACCTGGATGGATGACCTCCTAGTAATCCTATGTCAATAATTTTTTTATGATGGAAGAAAAGTAAGTTATGTCCAATAAAATAAAATAAGCATCTTGTACTATTGCCAGAAGTACATATTGAATTCTACCAGCACTATCATAGTAAGATGTGTCCCTCTTCTGCCTATCTATCCATGCTATTTTGGATGCCCTCCTTATGACATATTTTCTACTCTCCCGCATTATACACAAAGCATTTATTTGCCAATAGCAAGGTTAACCTTGGCCCTTTCATTGTGTATGAACAGGTATTGCTTGCTGTGGTTAGTTATAGCTTTAGCTTTTCATCTAGAAAGGTTCTGTGCTGGTCCCCACCCATGGCTGTACTATTTGAGCTGCAATGCATAACAATCATACCCAGTGCAGAGGATAATAGAGTTTTATACCTGTGAAGTTTTCATTCCATTTACGTTAACCTCTGAGTACACTGTAAATCTTTGAGACTTTTAATTTCTCGTCCTGCTTGGTTATTCTCTTATACTGCTCTTGTGCTCTCTCTCTCTTTGTGTGTGTGTGTGTGTAACAGCTGGATAAAAAAAATCTTTAGAATGACTAAAATAAAATCACAATCTAAAAAACCCGCTCTTAATCTCTAATCTGACTGGTGGAATTGGGACACACACAGGGGATTTACCAATGCATATAGTTATATTTCCAGTGCAAGAGGCAAAATTTACTGCATTAATGATGCAGGAAATGGGCAAAGAAAACAATGTAAAGCTTTTAATGCACTCTTCTTCTACACTGCTGGCATAATTTAGTGAAGGCACATTGCCCTCCCAGTTGGAAGAAAGAGACAGATGCAAATTAGGATTAACTATGGGCCCCTTTATTGATACTTACAACTTTTGCGGCAAGGGCCAAACCGCCCAGTGTGGAACTAAGACAAGGCCAGGGGTCACTCCAGACCTTCCTCCTTGCCATATGCTGGGTGAGCCACCTTAGCCCCCAGCATGAGCCATCCCTCTGGCTGCTGCCTAGGAACTCCCAGCCCCAGGCTGCACAACCTGAACAGGAGGACCTACACAAGCAGTCCCAAAGTAGGGTTGCCAAGTCCACTTCCAGAAATATCTGGGGACTTTGGGGGTGGAACCAGGAGACACTGGGGTGGAGCTAGGAGCAAGGGTGTGACAAGCACAATTGAATTCCTTCCCTCCACCCTCCCCTTCTCTGATTCCACCCCAGAGGCGGAGCGGGCGACGCCGCCGCGCTGCTGCCGCCTCTTCCCCGCCCCACCGCAGCCGCTCCTCCGAGATGGGCCCAGCCTGAGCCCATCTCGGAGGAGCAGCCACGGAACAGCCATAGCGAAGTCGGACAGCAGCGCCGAGGTGCGGTTGGAGGCTTTCAGCTTGGCCTGGCTGAGGTAGAGCTTCCGCCAGGACAGCGCCTGCATGGAGTGCTCGTTGAGGCTCATGGGCTCGGGCAGCAGCGAAGGCGCGGGGAGGCGAGAGACCCGGGCCGGCGCTTGCTGCAGCTCCTGCCTTCTCCGCGGTCCCGCCGGCTGGCTGCCCGCTGCCGCAGGGCCCCCACTGCGCCGCCGCCTCTTCCTCCTCAACACTCCCCCATGACGCCTGGCTGCTGGGTCGTTCGGCGCGGCACACTCCAGCTCACTGTGCTCCTCCGGCAGCCTCTCCAGTGGAACACCCCCCCCCCCAGCGGGGCTGGGCCAAGACTGGATGCGGCCCGCTCGGAAGCTCCCCTTCCCGGCCACTCCCACCGGCCCCTGGGGTCCACCCAGAGGCGGAGCGGAGCAGGCGATGCCGCCGCGCCGCCCCCTCCCTGCCCCATCCCAGCCTGAACCCATCTTGGAGGAGCAGCTACGGCGAAGAGCCCCCCCTCCCCCCGCTTCCGTTTTTTGGGGGAGCGGGGGAAGAGGCTGGGAATCCTGGTGTGGCCTGATCAGTTTCAGGTGGCTCCTGCTCTGAGTTAGCAAGGGCGGGGGCTGAGCTAGGGCCCGGTGTGGCCTGATCAGTTTCAGGTGGCTCCTGCTCTGAGTTAGCAAGGGCTGGGTCTGGGGCAGGCACGACAGGAGGGTTGGGAAGCCTATCCCAAAGGCAGTCCTCATTCCCTCCCTAGGCTGCAAAACCTGAAGGCTGTGCCTGACAGAGCCCTTGACCCTCAAAAGATGCCATATTGTGCTCGCCAGATCCATTCTCAGAAAGGTATTGTTGCCCTTGTCTGACAAATGTATCCTGTCCTCTCTGTAGAGGTCTACTAAGTTGGCCCATATTCCAGGGTGGAACAAGGTGTGTCCACCCACCCATCACAATCTTCCCCAGCTTCCTGTTCACCTCCTGGCAACCCTTTTCCAAGCATCTGGGGTCCCCTTCATCATACCACATGTGGCATGGCAGAATGGTAGACGACACAATCTACATACCAGGCCACTTGCTCCTAATGAACCTTAGGCTGGCCTTTTCCTGAATCATCAGTGCTGTCCCTTTGACAAGGCCAAGATCATTTCCACCCAAGTTGATCAACAGTATATGAGGCAGTGGCCATTCCTCCCCTCAAATAGCAATGGGAGAAGGCTGCACCACCTCAATCCTCATCTCCCCAACTGTTCAGTTGAAGTAAACTTGCTGAGCCCCACTTGTGAGCTGATGTGCTTCCTTCTAACCTGGTAGGCCACCCAGAAGACCATACACTGACCACAAATGGCAACTCTTCACCTATTGTTCCGGATTTACCGTGGCTGTTGATGGTGGTGACTCTGAGGAAGATAATAAAAAACATGTCTTATATTCCAGATAGCAATCAGGTCACTGGTGGTCTCTGGGGGTTCTGCAAAGAAGAGAAAAGAGACTTTACTACAAGTGTATTTATGGACTTGGAATTGTTGTCTTAATGCACTGATAACTCTTGGAGTTGCAAGCAGATGGAATGAAGTATTATTGAATGTGCATTTACTAATCAAATGATTTAATGTTTGTATAATTCAGTAGCTGTATAGAGAAAAAGCATTTTCCCTATTGGTGAAGTGCTTGAAATGAGAGAATATTGGGTTAATGTTTGGATAAATAGCAGTAAAAGCATTTTATAAAAATCAGTTTTTTCACAGTGATTCTGTTTGATGTATGCTGACTTGGAAAGAAAGCAGAATTAACAGCAGAACCTTCATGGTGCTGCCAACAGGCAAATGTACAACTTGTAATACCCTGACCTCCAACAATGCAGCCATTGTATGTCTGGCACGAAGTATCCCATGGTAGCTGCAGTAGAGGCTGCCCCAATATGAAAGGAATGGGTCCTGAACCTAAAGTGCACCAATTCCAATGCATCTAAAGCTCTCTGGCCAATCGCCTATCACCACCCTTTGTCCCTGACCTTGGAGGAAAGAAACCAGCCATTGCAGGGTGGACCCCTGAATCCGCATGTCAGTGAGGCGGCTAGTCAGTAGCTGGTGGTCAACTATCAAATATGGCTGACAGATCTAATAAGAGCAGCACCGCTGAGTCACAGCAACCCATTCTATGACCTTACCCAAAAAGTGTAGGTTCGACACTGGCTGATATTTCGCCAATTTGGTCAGGTCTGCAGATGAGGGTGAACCACAGCCTCTTTAAGGGGCGTGGGAAAGATCCATTCAAAGATAATCACCTGTAATGGTTCACATAGTGTCGTCTGGCTAGCTTTCACTAGCCAAGATGGGCATGGATCCAACCCACAGATGCTAGGGCACACAGTAGCAAGGATCCTGTCAACTTTTGCGGTGGCTAAAAAGGCAAATGCAATTTTGGACTGTATCAACAGAAGTATAGTGTCCACATCACGTGATGTGATGGTATTGCTTTACTCTGCTCTGGTAAGACCTCACCTGGAGTATTGTGTTCAGTTTTGAGCACCACATTTTAAGAAGGATATAGACAAGCTGGAACGGGTCCAGAGGAGGGTGATGAAGATGATGAGGGGTCTGGAGACCAAGTTCTATGAAGAAAGGTTGAAAGAACTGGGGATGTTTAGCCTGGCGAGGAGGTGGCTGAGAGGTGATATGATCATCATCTTCAAGTACTTGAAGGGCTGCCATATAGAGGATGGTGTGCAATTGTTTTCTGTGGCACCGGAAGGTAGGACCAGAACCAGTGGGTTGAAATTAAATCAAAAGAGTTTCTGGCTCAACATTAGGAAGAACTTTCTGACTATTCGAGCGATTCCTCAGTGGTACAGGCTTCCTCGGGAGGTGGTGGGCTCTCCTTCCTTGGAGGATTTTAAACAGAGACTAGATGGCCATCTGACAGCAATGAAGATCCTGTGAATTTAGGGGGAGGTATTTGTGAGTTTCCTGCATTGTGCAGGGGGTTGGACTAGATGGCCCTAGAGGTCCCTTCCAACTCTATGATTCTGTGACTTCCTCCAGGCTGAGTCGAGTGAAGGATCCAGAAAAGGACCAGAAGACATGCTTGATGCCTCACGTTCACTCACTCACTGAAGTGTGGTGGGGAGGTCATGTCAGAACGACGAGACCTTATCTGTCAAAAAACTCGCAAAAGCCTCACAGCCTATTTCCAATTCCCTAGCGTTTGGTTTACCTTGTGACAAGGTTGTTAATTGTGCCAGGAGTGAGGTTGCAGATGCAATCCGGGTCGCAAAGTAAGCCTTCTTTGTGGCCCGGACTGCCATCTCATAGGTCCACATAAATGATCTATAGAATATTCTCGCTGTTTTGTCATGAGTACGCTGCCACCGCCTCTCTAGTCTTAGTCGCTGTTTCATCGATCGTAGCTCCGGGGTGTACCATGGTGCCAATTGAGAACGGGGATGAAAAGAACGCTGGGGAGCAGTCTTGTCAATAGCTGCAGAGAATCGGTTATTCCAAGTCTATGCAAGCTCTGAGTCACCCGAGGGCCAGAGATCCTGCAAGGCCATCTGAAACCGCACAGGGTCCATCTATTTCTTTTTTACTTTAGAGCTCTTCCAATTTACCTTCCTGCTGCTTTTCTGAGAGTTTGGCAAAGTAACTTAAACAGAGTTATATGGTCCTTCAAAAATTAAGAGTTGGTTTTCAAATCATACAATGGCCGACAAAACAGCGTGGCTTAGTAAAATGGTTTAGCAATCCCAGACTTTAAAATGTATTATGAGACAATATCTTTCTTGGTCAGTCACAGTTTCAACCAGGATTGTTGCCACATACATTTGCTAAATGGTGTTCAGCCAATCTTGAGCAATTTATTGACATTTCTTCTAATGGTTGGCTTAAAGAGAAAATATCTATAGCACAAGAGTGTGGCTCAATTATACCTTGGTTTGAATACCTACAAATCTCTCTTCTATTTCAGTCCCCCAATTTAAAGAAATAATTAAACCAACCTCTTATGTGTCTGGGGTGTGCTATGAATTCAAAATCTCTAAACTTTAAAGGGTTACTTTCATTATTATTACAAAGCTCTGTTGTTAGATGCATATCCTTCATTAATACCATCTCAGAAAGCATGGCACATAGATCTGGACATTATTGTTACTGATCATCAATGGAATAAGATCTGGTCTTCAATAGCCTATACTTCTCACTCAATTCCTATACAACAACTAGCAAAAAAAGATCCTATTATAGTGGTATCTCACACCAGTAGAGCTTTCTTATTACAATCCAAAAATGCCAGCACACTGCTGGAAATTATGCAGATCTAAAGTTCATTTTACCATTGTTGGTGGTTGTGTAGAAAAGTCAGCTGATATTGGAGTGAAATTCTAGCACATGTCAACCTAATTACAGGATATTGTTTTCCAAAAGATCCTTCTTGATTTATGGCCCAAAATAAAGATTCCTTAGGATGTTAAAGACCTCATTTCCAGCTTCTTGACAGCAGCAAAACATGTTCTGGCCTTAAATTGGAAGTCTCTTAATCTCCCAGTGATATGTCATTGATACCAAAAATATGGGATTAATTTCTCTTGGACAAAACTTCAGAGTGGATTGTACAACAGGATAAACAAAATACCTCTATAAGCATTATGAATAAATAGTCAATATGGTTACAAATGTTTACAGAACAGGATAATACTGTGAATAAAGTATCATTAATTAATTCACTTGATTTATATGTACACCACTGAATAATCATACTGTAATTTCTTAAATTAACTAATTTAGTTGGGAATGCTCACCACCAAGTTAAAACTGCAATATCAAAAGGTAATATGGTTGACTTTTTAATATTAATTTTAATATTAATTAATTTGAACTCCATGTAACAACATTTTATTTTTGGTTTAATGCATATACTTATAAAACAATTATCCATAATATAAATACAAAAGGGGGAAGTATTGTTATTCTGAAGATGTGTTGTATTCTAGGGTATGTAAGGATTTGATGTATGGTATATCTTCATTAATTATTTAATAAAAATTAAAAGTTAAAAAAAAGTGCACCATGAAATTATTATTATTATTATTATTATTATTATTATTATTATTATTATTATTATTATTATTATTATTATTATTATTATTATTTATTTTTCGCATTTATATCCCGCCCTCCCCACCAAAGCAGGCTCAGGGCGGCTAACAACATCATTAAGTAGCCACAATAAAACAATAAAAATGATTACAGTAAGATCAATTAAAATTAACAATTACACTTTAAATATTGAACAGATTTTAAAAACAGTTTTGGTGCTAAGTTCCATACCATGATGTTAAGCCGCGCTGTACTTTAGTTGAAGGCCATTTGAAAAAGTGTTGTTTTACAAGCCTTGCGGAATTGGGCAAGGTCCCGCAAGGCTCTAACATCATCAGGGAGTTGATTCCACCAGTGGGGGGCAGCAATAGAGAAGGCTGGTTCTCTGGTAGCCTTCAATCTCGCCTCCCTCAGCCTGGGGATTTCTAATAGATTTTGTGATCCAGATCTCAGTTCCCTCTGGGGAATATGTGGGGAGAGACGGTCCCTAAAGTAGACAGGACCTCAGCCATATAGGGCTTTAAAGGTAATAACCAGCACCTTGTAGCGAATCCGGAATACTATTGGTAGCCAGTGCAGTCTCTGCAGCCCCGGCTGCACATGATCCCGAATAGATAAACCCAGTAACAGCCTGGCTGCAGCATTCTGCACCAGCTGCCGCTTCTGGATTTGAGACATGGGCATCCCCATGTAGAGGGCATTACAGTAGTCTAGTCTCGAGGTGACCGTAGCATGAATCACTGTTGCTAAGTCGCTGTGCTCTAGGAAGGTTGCCAGCTGTCGTGCCCGCCTAAGATGGAAAAAGGCGGATCTCACAGTGGCTGCTATCTGGGCCTCTATAGCCAATGTGGGCTCCAGTAGCACCCCCAAGCTCTTGACTTTAGGCGCCGATATCAGTGGCGCCCCATCAAAGGCTGGTAAAGGGATTTCCCTTCCCAGGCCACCACGACTCAGACAAAGGGTTCAGCTTCAGACGACTCAGCCTGAGCCACCCCGCCACAGCTTGTAACGCCGGGGCCAGTTTTTCTGGGGCGGAGGCAGGCCGGCCATCCATCAGCAGATAAAGCTGAGTGTCATCTGCATACTGATGGCAACCCAGCCCAAATCTCCTGACAATCTGGGCAAGGGGGCGCATGTAGATACTAAACAACATCAGGGAAAGCACCGCCCCCTGAGGCACCCCACAATTAAGCGCTCTGGAACAATTGTCCCCCGATCGCCACCCTTTGTCCCCTATCACAGAGAAAGGAGGAAAGCCATTGTAAGGCTAACCCCTGAATCCCCGCATCGGCGAGGCGGTGAACCAGCAACTGATGGTTGACCACATCGAACGCCGCCAACAGGTCCAACAACAACAGCACTGCTTACCTGCCTCGATCCAGTTGTTGCTGGAGATCATCTGCTAAGGCAACCAGCACCGTCTCTGTCCCATGGCCAGGGTGAAAGCCGGACTGGTGTGGGTCTAGGACAGAAGCATCCTCCAGGAAGCTCTGCAACTGTAACGCTACTGCCCTCTTGATAATTTTACCCAAAAAGGGTAAATTTGAAACCGGCCAATAATGCACCAATTCGGCCGGGTCTAATGTTGGTTTTTTCAGGAGGGGATGGACTATCGCCTCTTTAAGAGGTGTTGGAAAAAGCCCATCCGAGAGGGACCTATTTATGATATCCCGTACAGGATATTGAAGCTCCATCCGGCAAGCTTTAATCAGTCAGGAAGGGCAAGGGTCCAAATCGCAAGTTGTTGGGCGTACAGTTGCAAGGATTCTGTCAACTTCCTCCAAGCTGAGTGTTGCAAAACTGTCTAAAACCGACCCTGAAAACAGGCACGGAGCCTCGAGTTCACTTACTGTTTCAATTGTGGCAGGGAGGTCACGGCGGAGCAACGAGACTTTATCCGTGAAAGCCTCACAGCCTATTTCCAATTCCCTATAGTTTGGTCTGCCTTGTGGCAGAGTTGTAAGAGTCCGAATGATACTAAATAATTGTGCTGGGTGTGAATTCATGGATGCAATCTTGGCCACAAAGTAAGTTTTCTTTGTGGCCTTGACTGCCATCTCATAGGATCTCATATACTCTTTATAAGATGCTCTGCTTGCTTCGTCGTGAGTCTGCCATTGCCTCTCTAGTCGTCTGAGCCTCTGTTTCATCGATCGCAAATCTGCATTATACCACGGCGCCATCTTTTCACAGGGGCGCAGAGGATGCCGAGGAACGATCTCATCAATGGCCATGGTGAGCCAATTTTGCCATAGCTCAACCATGTCATCGAGCAAGTTGCCAGGGGGCCAGGGATCCCTCAGTTCCCTCTGGAACCATAGTGGGTCCATTAGGTTCCTTGGGCGAGCTAAAATACGCTCGTTGCCTAGACAGGTTTGGGGTGGCACATCCATGCAGGCCTTCAGGGCATAGTGGTCGGACCATGGCACCGCATCAGCAGTAATTCGGGTCTCTGTAACCGCTGATGGAAAGATCAAATCCACATGTGCCCGGCCTGGTGAGTGGGTGTGGCTACAAATTGAGAGAGTCCTAGCGTAGCCATGGATGATACTAGGTCCATTGCCCGATTGGAGTCTGCATCATTGGCATGGACGTTGAAATCACTCCGGATTAAAAGCCTTGGGTGTTCCAACTCCCAGCCTATCGCAGCCTCCATCAGGGATGGTAAGGCGCTGGCTGGTGCGCTAGGCGACCGGTACACCAGCCAGATCACCAACCCCTCTCCCACATCCCACTTCAGACCTGCACATTCAATGCCGTCGATCTCTGGTGCCAGTAGCGCCCTGAAGGAGTAAGCCTCCTGTATGAATAATGCCACTCCTCCCTCCCCCCATCCACTAGTCTGTGACTGGTGAAAGACTGAGTATCCGGGGGGGGGGCTACCTGGGAGAGGGTTACCGTCTCCCCTTTGCGTATCCAGGTCTCAGTCACGCATGCCAGGTCCATATCCTGTTCACACAGAAAGTCCTGAAGGATCGCGGTCTTATTATTTATGGACCTGGCATTGCATAACACCAGTGACGAAGGTGGATAGTTCAACCTGTCCCCACCCCCTGTCACCCTTGGGATGGGACACAGACTAGAAGGGGCCAAGCACCCACACGTCTCCGCCACCTTTCATTACATTTCTGTCTGTTCCCACGGTCATATCTTCCCAGGAGTTCTGGAATCCTCAGGTCGGTCATCCCCCCACTGGTCTCCACAATCACCTCCAACCAGTGTCAGATAGCCTGTAGTAGTCCTATGCTAGTTCTATCTCTGTCACCACTGCTAACTAAGAGCCCTCCCCCAATCACTTTATCAACCCTGCCAATTTAACCTACCCTAAATGGCTGATTAATACTAAACCCTTAACCTGGTCCCTCAATCAATCAGCTTATAATGATCCCTTAAGCTAGTTAAGTTCTAAACTCTCTTTTACTCCAATTCATACTCCAACTCAAATAGCCAGTAAATCAATTTCCTAATAGCTAATTAATAATAATTAATAATTAAACCCACCTTTAATTCTCCCAGATTAATACATCTCCCAATTTCATTCATCCCACATCAATCAACCACTAATAAATTAGGTTCCATTAAATTTAGCAGCTAAACCATAAATAGATAATTAATTAATAGCACATTATCAGCAATAGGCAATAGTGTAAAATAGAAATGGGAATAAAGTGCATTATAGTTAAAGTGCTACAGTATATGCTTGTGTGCATGCAGTCTTGGCAGGAGCACACACCACCAGTCCAAGCCAACCCCATCCAAGCTGGAAAGCAAGCCGGGGCAGCTACAGGATAGAGGATGATTCCTCGTCAGCTGAAGGGGGGGGGGAAGGGGGATTAAAAGCCCCTCCCAACCACTGCAAACTCTTCACCATCAGAGTCCGAGGTGCGCCAAGCTGTGGCTCAGCCAAGCTGGGGAAGCAAGCCGGGGCGCTGCAGGGTCGAAGATGATTCCTCGTCAGCTGAAGGGGGGGAGAAGGGGGATTGAAAACCCCCTCCCGACCACCGCAAGATCTTCACCATCAGAGTCCGAGGCGCGCCAAGCTGTGGCTCAGTCAAGCTGGTGGGGCAAGCCGGGGCAGCTGCAGGGTCAAAGATGATTCCTCATCACCAGAAGAGGGAGGGAGGGAAGGGGGGACTGAAAGCCCCTCCCGACCACTGTTAGTGCTCCACCGTCACGACTAACGTCGGCTCCGCCACTCGCCGTTCCACACCTCCTCACTCGACTCCCTGCCGCTCACAGCTCCATTCCTCCCTGTTTGGCTCCCCGCTCGGGTCGGCGCCTCCTGCTCGTTGCCCAGCAGCCACTCACTCCAGTCCGAGGCTCGTCTCCACTCTGCCAGGCCGACCAAAGCAGTTGTAGGTGTCTCTTTCTATTTTCCCTCTGTGTCTCACTGATGGTAGTCTCTGCACAGTCACAGCAGGCTGCCCACTATAGCAACCACTTCACTCCTTTTCTAGAGCAGAGCTGAACTGCAAGGTTCTTAATTTGCAGGAGCCTAGCACCGGCGCTCCATGCCGGTCGGCGCCATCTTGTTTAGCAAGCTGCCCAGACCACAACCACACCATTGGGGGGGGGGGAGTGAAATCTCGGAATGTCAGATTCCTGGTCATGCCTTCCTCAGCCCACTTGACTGGCCACTCCTCCACATGCCACTGCCCCAAAAATATAACCTTGAATCCTGCTGTGTCAGACGTAATCTGCAGCTCTAGCTCAATCCGCATGTCTTCTTGCCAGAAGGAAACCCCACTGAACCTGGCCAGAAACTCCTCCAAAACCTCCAGATCAGCTCTCATGCTACTGATGGTTTGCACCTTGTGGTATGGTAACCTGAGTCCCACCATTGCATTACACAGCCACCTGAGGAATGCCTTGCCTGGCATGACTGCCTTACAGGTGAAATTAAGATGGCCTACCAGCTGCTACAGTTCCACCAACATAGCTTTCTTGACTTTGAATGCCATAATGGGGGGGGGGGGGAGAACGAAGAGGGGGAGAAATAGAATGAGGGGTGGGAGAAATAAAACGGGGAAGAAATGGAACCAGGAGGCGAAAGAAATTGAAAGTAAGGAATGGAAATAAGTGAAGAGGGGAGAACGAAGAAGGGGAGGAATAGAACGAAGGGTGAGAGAAATGGAACGAGGAGAAATGGAACCAGGAGCGGAAAGAAATTGAAAGAAATAGAAAGAACAGGGGAAAGAACGAAGAGGGGGAGAAATGGAACAAGGTGGTTAAGAATTGGAACAAAGGGATAAAGAAATGGAATGAGGAGGAAAGGAAAGAAAAAGAAAAAAAAGAACTGTCTTACTTACCATCACATACTGTTGACTGTACGGTCTGGGAGCATGAGCTGGCTGGGCCCCCGAAGGGCGCAGGTGACCTGGGTGCCGGGAGGCAGCAGCAGGAACGAGGCTGGGTCCTCCGAAGTCCACAGGAGACCCAGACGCTGGGAGGCAGCCACTCCAGGTGACACCAGCATCAGGAGGCAGCCACTCCAGCGTGACTGGGGCCCCCCAAAGACTATAGGTGACCTGGGCACTGGGAGGCAATGGCAGGAACGAGGCTGGGCCCTCTGAAGGCCACAGGTGACATGGGCACTGGGAGGCAGCCACTCCAGCGCAGCTGGGCCCCCCAAAGGCTGCAGGCGACCTGAGCACTGGGAGGTAGCAGCAGAAATGAGGCTGTGCCCCCCCGAAGGCTGCAGGCGGCCTGGGCGCCAGGAGGCAGTGGCAGGAGCGTGGCTGGGCCCCTCGAAAGGCAGAAGGCAACTCTGGCACTGGGAGGCTGCCCCGCGAGCTCGGCACATCCCCAAGCACAGTAGGCAAAAGGAGCAAGGGCGGAGCCGGAACACTAGCAAAGGCAGCCATTATGCTGCCAAGACCAGCCGGAACGCTGCCAAGGCCAGCCAGAACTGTGTTCTGGTGCGTTCCGGCTTTAAAAAAAAAGCCCTGGGTATCAGTTACGGTCACCCCATGAAAACAGTCACATTCATTAAAAGAAGCAGTCAGTTTCTGCAAATGTTCCAAACACACTTTGTACAAGTAATAAGCTTCTTCCATAAATAGACCAACTTCTTTCTCCACTCCATCTTTGTTTCCTTTGCTTAGGATCTATTTTGTTTTCATTGAAAGGAAGGCACTTCAGTTCTGTGCTGCAACATTTGACAAACTGACTGCAATACAATTAAAACCACCAAAATTATTTTTTCCGCTTTCTATCTACGGAGGCTCAGATCATGAACATTGCCAAGCTGGTGGGTTTTTTTAATCTGCACCAAACACAGCAATTGACCCCCTTCCTTTGTTGCGTGACCTGGCCACAATAATCCACAGAACAGTCACCTCTAGATTGGATTACTGTAACTTGCTATATACTGGCCAGCCCTTGAGACTGATCTGGAAACTCCAGCTGATCCAGAATGCAGCAGTGCGAGTCCTGATTGGAATATCACAGACTGCACATATTTAACCCATGCTGTGTCAACTGCACTGTCTTCCAGTGGAATACCAGGTCAGGTTCAAGATTTGCCACTGACCTTCAAGACCTTGAGCAATCTGGGATCTATGCACCTCCAGGACCACCGCCTCCAGTATGTCCCCTGAAAAGCATTATGCTTCATTGAGAACTTCCCCTGCCTGGTGGAACTTTCTGCCAAATAACATCTGTGTCCTGCGGGACCTGATGTAATTCTGCAGGGTTTATAAGGCAGAGATGTTCCACCAATCCCTTGGTTGAGGAGAGCGACAGGTACCATCTTGACTGGCACTCTCTCTCTCTTTCCTCCTTGTATCCCTTACCTCTTCTAGGAAGCAGCAACATGAATTGTTTTTTTACTTAAACTGTTGGGAACTGTTTTTTTGCGGTATTTTATTGTTGTTAATTGCTCAGAGTTCTGAGTACTCAGGGATAAAACTATTCATAAATTGAAATTATAAGCAAACTGTTCCCATCCCCCTGGTTGTCATTTAAACCAATAATAAATACCACTTCTGTTGCTAAAAGAAAACAGCCCATGGTCCCTTTGTCAGGTTCCTGGGGTTTTGTCTTCACCTAACATTTTGCACCTGCCATGTTCATTGTGGAGAGTACAATGGTAGTAAATAAATTCATAGGTCATTTGGTAGTAAATTAATTCACAGGGCATGTAGGGGACAGATGTGGGTGGTGAATCTGACCTGCATGCTGTTTGTCACAGGTTTAGAGGATAATTTTCTCAATTATGAAAGACAAGCACTGATATAATGGCTGAGTTTAGTCATTGCATGCAACAAGCTATAGTTTGTCTGCTTTATATACAAAACAAGCCACAATGTACACTTCAGTCTCATTTTGTCTACTTCTGGCAACTCAATAAAAATGCATTTATTGTACATTTAAAAATAAGCCTTAAAAAGAAATCAGAGAATACGCAATTAATAGTCAACCAAAGAAAGCTTTTGTACCACTAATAAAAGGCTACTCTGATAACCATTAGGGGTGTGCAATTTTTTAACCGGTATTTTCCAGTTCGGGTCCATTGGACGTGGGGGGGAAATAGGATTTCTGAAAAATCCCAATACCAGTATGGTATTCAGATCCAGTTTTTTAGGGGCTTTCCCGCAGGGTTTCCTGAGAAAACCCAGATACATGCATTTGAGATGCTGAAATATAACTGAAAAATACCAATAAGGTATTTTTCAGGTATATTTTTTACTCTGGTAGATCTGAACACACACCCCTAATAACCATCAGAGATCCAGAGCCATAATTATTTCCTGAGCTTTCCAAATATTTGAATGCCCAAATTATGTTACTTTTAAGAAAAGAAGCTCACTAGATCATAAGATTGTGTAAGGGGATTTGATCTTTGAGGTATTACTGTTTGCTTTCTTATTTTAATATGTGTAGAAACTCAGTACGTCACTGGCATCAATCATGTGCAGAGAGAGCTCCTTTGCAATGTGTTATCAAAACACGATGTAATGTATGTCTAACTTCTGAATACCTGAGTTTCTGTTTCTTCTCTCTTTTTGTATTATAAAGGGCTTATTTTCAGCTTTTGTTCTTTTTATTTTAGAGGTACAATCCTTAATGTATTTAAATTAGTTTGTTGCCAGCACTGATAAACACATAAGGTGTTTGTTAGAAGTGTTCCTATTACTGCTTTTGAATGTGTGTGTATGTGGGGTGTCATAGGTTAATTATGATCATTTAAAAAAAGATGCATATGATTATAAATGCCTAAGGTACTCTTTCTATTTCTTGTAATTTTTAAGTAACAACTTTTTTGACCTTTAGGTTAGGGTTGCCAGCTCCAGGTTGGGAAATTCCTGGACATGTGGTCTGGAAAGTAGGGAGGGTGGGGCTTGAGGAGGGGAGGGCCCTGGTGCCATAGATTCCAGGGGAACTAACCTCTGTCATCTGGAGACTACATGAATTGGTGATATCTAATTTAACTGGTAGCATGTCCTGTTGTGAAATGCAGGAGTAATTATTACACATCGAAGGGTGAAGGTGATCCCATTAGGTGGATCAAAAATATTGACAAGGTAGGCCAATCAGAATTTTTGCAAACCTGGGGAACAGGAAATGTTTGCAGTTTTACACATTGCAAGTTTGATCCTTTTATCTTTATTGAAAACATCATGATGTGCTTATTCCTTGAAAATGTGTGGAAATAGCAATTTGTTTTAAAAGCAAATACACTGAAATCTGTTTGTGCCTCCCCTTAACTTGACAAGAAGACAATATACATATTTTTTTCTTGAGGATTTTTACCTGTATGCTCTGCATAATGAGAAACAAATCTCAGTCAGAGTTTGCCCTAAAGGTGAAAAACGCCGCTTGGCACCAGAACAGCCAATAGAATCATGGCAAACAGGTAAGTATTTAAACATTGTGTCAAGTCAGACTCTGCCTAGCCACAGTGAAGTGGATATGTCACTAGGGCTACGCTGAACCACAAATGCTATCTTCCAGGAGAGAAACCAAATGAAATGTTAAGAACTTGAATCCCCTTTTCCTTTTAAAGTATTTCTTAGAATTGTTATTTTTAAAATTAGACCTGATGAGACTTTTTTGTGTGAAGAAGACTGAAGGAAGAACCCCAGTACTTAATGTTAGCCTGTCTGAGGTCTGGTCTCTCTGAGGCCTAATCATGCTGGTGTTTTTCCCAACTCCAATTAATGGGTAAAAACTGCATTTCTGAGGTGATAGAATTGGCTGTAGCTTTTCAGACTAGGGCTGCTAATCCCCAGGTGGGGGCAGAGGATCCCCCGGTTTGGAGGCCCTCCTCCCAACTTTAGGGTCATCAGAGAGCGCGGCGAGGGGAGGGAAATGTCTCCTGGGCGCTCCATTATTCCCTATGGAGACCAATTTCCATAGGGAAATTTGATGGGAGAATTCTCCCATACAGAGAATTGATCTGTGGGTATCTGGGGCTCGCTGGGGGCTGTTTTTTTTTAGGTAAAGGCACGAAATTTGCAGCATAGCATCCAATACCTCTCCTCAAAACACCCATCAAGTTTCAAATGGATCAATCATGGGGTCCAATTCTATGAGCTCCAAACGAAGGTGTCCCTATCCTTCATTATTTCTAATGGAGGGAAGGCATTTAAAAAGTGTGCGGTCCTTTTAAATGTGATGGCCAGAACTCCCTTTGGAGTCCAGTTGTGTTTGTCACAATCTTGCTCCTGGCTTCACCCCCAAAGTCCCCAGATATTTCTTGTATTAGATTGACAGCCCTATTTCAGACCACAGGTAGAGCTGTCAAAATTTAATTGCTCCCTTGTGTAAAAAAACACAAAACCAAAACCTTCCTGCAAATAAAAACAATAATTAGCACAGTTTGGAGAAGGATTCTAGTTATAGTTGCCAATTCTGGGTTAGAAAATTCCTGGAGATTTAGGACTGGAGCATGGCAAGGGCAGCGTTTGGAAAGAAGAGGGACCCCTGCAGTGTATATTGCTGCATAGTCCACCCTTCAGAGCAGCCATTTTCTCAGGATAGCTGATCTCTGTAGTCTGGAGATCAGTTGTAATTCTGGGAAATCTCCAGGCCTCACCTGGAAATTGGCAATCCCAGTTCCAACCTATGCCTTAGAATGCTGAGCTAGTTTACTTGTTACAGTTAATTAATGTCGTGGAACTGTGAAAATATACAGTGCTTCACTTGTATTCTTACTCATTCCACATTCTTTTTATTCATTCAAGTGCATATGTAGACCAGGTTTGTTTCATCAGAATAAAAAGAATTGGTTTGATTGTGCATCTTCTGTTCCTGTGAAAGCTGTCTTCCATAAATGAGAAAGATAAATATATTGATCTAAATGTAGGTCAATAACTTATTCCTCTGTATGTGTTTCTTGTTGTTTTCTGCAGTAAATCAAAACATCCTGCTGCACTACAGTAAGACACCACTTTGCCTTGTTGAAGGAATCTGGGAACGTTGGACCTTAGCCAAATATTCAAAATGGTAATGCAAAGGTATCTCCTAACATATGTGGGAGTGGTGCTTGCTTTATATCTTCATCACTTCATCAGAGCCATTGAAGTCCCTCGGGATCGTAAGTCCACTGATTTATTTTCACATTTGTTCGTTCATATATCTAGGGAGTAATGTTATTAACTTGTCAGAAAACATTTTTGTGAAGACTACTTAGCAGCTCTGGGGGTTTTGTGTATCCTTGTGGAAGTTGCCCAAATGTCATGGCCGATGTCTGTGAAATCCATTTAGGTGAAACCCCAGAATTAATCAGAAACAATAATTGCATCCAGAGGGTGTCTTTGAATTCAGTTGTTCATGGGCAAAGAGGTAACAAGTTAAAAGGTATGAAAGACAATTCACATGAACTAAAGAACACAGGAAATGCAAACGGCAATATAAATGTCTATGTAGCGTCATCTGGTTGATTTTGCCATAAAATTGAACAATTTTACCTGTGTAATTGGATCTGTAACAATTTAATGTGTTTGCTGGTCATATTCCAGACACAATTTAATTGTGTGTCTGACTGTAATGTACAGTTTGTTCAGGGTCGTGTAAATAAGCCTTCACCGATTCTTTATTAGCAAGCATAAAATGACTGAACTCCTGTGGCTTTTAATGAACTTACTAGTGGAGTGACTAGCAAATGGTTCCAGAAGACAGCATCAAAGCAAACTTCCAGTGCAAAACTGAACCAGTTTGCAGATTAATGTACAACCCCTATGTGCTGATCTGTTTCTCCAAGTCATATAGATCTGTTTCTCCAAGTCATAGATTCATAGAATCACAGAATAATAGAGTTGGAAGGAACCTCCAGGGTCATCTAGTCCAACCCCCTGCACAATGCAGGAAATTCACAAATACCTCCCCCTAAATTCACAGGATCTGCATTGCTGTCAGATGACCATCTAGCTTCTGTTTTAAAACCTCCAAGGAAGGAGAGCCCACCACCTCCTGAGGAAGCTTGTTTCACTGAGGACCACTCTGTCAGGAAATTCTTCCTAATGTTGAGCTGGAAACTCTTCTGATTTAATTTCAACCCACTGGTTCTGGTCCTACCTTCTGAGGCCACAGAAAGCAATTCCACACCATCTTCTATGACAGCCCTTCAAGTGCTTGAAGATGGTGATCGTATGAAATGCTTCCTGTTCTTGCCCTTGACTTTTACACTGTCAGTGCCAAACTTCCAGGAGAATGCCAATCATTTTTAAAAGTCATCTAAAAATGCTGCAAGGGCTCAATCCTGATTGAACCTTTAGCACTCTTGTCCTGTCCCTTCCCCCTTCTTGCCTCTTCAAGTGCCCAAGTCACAGGGAGGCTGTATCAGCATTTGGTAAGTGCAAAGGTTGGGGTGGGGGACAAGAATGCTTCAGCCTGCTGCACTGTGATCCTTATCAGAACTGGGCCCTCACAGTATTTTAAAATGGTGATGGCATCCTCATGGCAGCCATGAGGATGCCATCATGTCTAGTTTGGCTCTCAGATCCTGCCACTAGGCAGTACAGAGCCATTTTACTAAATGCTTTGATGTACAATGTGGCCACTCAACAAAGCCTTTAAAGCAATTTTTATAACTTAAAAAATTATTGTGGCACAGGTTTTTGTGAGCATAACCTCATCTTTTGAACTCTATCTCATGAAAGCTTATGCCACAATCTTTTTTTTTTTTTTTTTAGCCCATAAGATACAACATGACTTTGTTTGGATGCAATACATGGCTTGCCCTCTGAAATTTGCACTGTGATGACATTGCCACTTGATAAATACTCCTTTCTTTTTATTATAATTGTGTTTTTAATCTGGTGGATATAGTTCCATAAGCAAAACAAAGTAAGGGGCAAAAAACCCAACTAAAAATGGAATTTGGACACCTAAAATGTGTCTGTTAGATCTGGTTGTTGACTGCAATAAAATTGGACTGAACTGAAAATGTGGAGGTCACAAGCATATATATAAGAAGATTAAACAAAATATATCTTTGTTGTTACAGTGCACTTAAATAGTTAATTAAAAAACAAAATAGGTAGGGGTGGCCAACAGTAGCTCTCCAGATGTTTTTTGCCTACAACTCCCATCAGCCCCAGCCATTGGCCATGTTGGCTGCGGCTGATGGAAGTTGTAGGCAAAAAACATCTGGAGAGCTGCTGTTGGCCACCCCTGAAATAGGTCATTAAGCCCTACGGCTAACAAACACACTGTGCAGTACATATTACATTCAGTATATTCTTAGTAGCGCGCTTTGCAGTACATATACATTGTACTGGAAACGACTGGTGTTTGCACAGGGGACTACCTTTACCTTTTTATACTCTTAACAGAAGAGACTGGAAAAATTCAGTTGCATCATACATGTACACACTGTATATGTAAGTGAAGGAACTGCTGTAATCGGTACACCATCTCTCACTCTGCTAGGCGTGGCTTTAAAGATCAAATGTAATACTCCCACAGAGCATTTTTGTGCCACGGTAATTATTTGGAATGCCCACACCAGTACCTTACACAGCTAACTACAATGCAGACTCCTTCATATAGTGAGTGTGGTATTAAATTGGGATCACTTAAGAAGGCCTTTGTGGCTGAAACATGTCGTCCAATTTTATTGGTTCCAATCAGTGCATACTACAAAGTGTGCCACTAAGAATATATGGATGTAATGTGTACTGCACCGTGTGTTACTTGTATGGCCTAAAAGCCTGTTTTGTTTTATTTAACTATTTAAGTGCACTGTATTATTAAAGATATATTTTGTTTAATCTTTTTTATATATAGATGTAGTTCCATAGACAAATGTAGTGGCATGCAATGACCACTCTGGATACATGAAGCATATGTTGTCACAAGATAAAATTTGTTATACTTGATGACTTCTTACTGTTCATTTTAATAAAAAAAATCATGCAAGATCTGCGTATAGACATACATGTGAAATATATGGGCATTTACTCAGCAGTGAGAGGATTCATTGGATTGCAGCCTTAGGTTTGGGAAACACTACAGCACCAATGAAGTTACTTCCCCTGTATGGACTGGTTTACCTCACACTATGAAGTGCTATGTAATTATAATCCACTTTTAATTGCCACCAAAATTTGGATTCATCCTATCTGGTTTTACTTAAATATGAAGCTCTTTTCTATTCTATAGACTGCCCGATCAGGACTGACTGATCTACCACTGATAATTAGAAGTCTTGAATATATGTGCTGTCAATGATTGCCATGGAGACTATATAAGGAGGTGCTCCATAGTAGACAAGAGAGACTCATTAACTGTCTTCTCAGGCAGATACTGTCATTGAGAAACATGTAGGCGTTGACTCCAGGGAAAAAATAATACTGGCTTACTGTTAGAAAAAATGTGGTGTAGTACAACTTATAATTGTTATCTATCATACCTTTTCTGAAGATTAATAATTCAGTAGGCATTTATATCAAAGAAGATGAAGGATGTCTTGGTTAATTTGTCCTAATAATAGCCATAACAACATATTGTAGGCCAGGATTCCCCAGCTTGAATTAGTGGACACAAACACAGTCACTGATACTGGGTTATTCTGTCACATGTACAAGACTTTGGAATGAACCATGATTTAGCAGAGAATTAAGCTTTTTTGTCAGGGATAGTGTTGTAAAGTTGGCATAAATACAACACCATAAGAAAAGGAACTGAAGCAGCTTCTGTGTAAAAACTGCTTCATGCTGTAGTCATGATGTGCAGCATGTTTCACCACATGTATTCTCATCACCACATGGATCCTCTGCAGGGCCTGTAAAATGGAGCTGTTCTGCCAGGCCTCTGGCTGAGGTGGCGGATGTCCAATTAAAAAGTCAGTTATCCCTGCTGAAGCGGCTTGGATTAAATAAACCTCAGAGTCCAACAGCACCAGTTTTTGAGATTGTGTGTACAACAAATGGTGCAACCTGTTTTTTATTTCTTTGTGAAATGTATTTATGCAAAATGTATTTATGTGAAATGTGTTTATGCTTGCCAAATGGTACACTTGGGGCTTCGATACAAATATTGGTTCCTCATCAATCACAACACCATGACTGGTGGTATCTAGAGTTCAGTGGAGAGAGAGTGCAATCCTAAACAGTTACACCTTTCTAAGCTCATTGACATGAATGAACTTAGGCTACTGTAGATCTGCTTAGTATTGTATTGCCAGCCTCTCACAGTTTTTCTATTCTGTGGATTTTATTGAAGGGTCTCTTTGTCTTTCCTTACTAATACTGAGCTTTATTTATAGGGACATCAAGAATTTTACTTTGTGCACAGAGGTTTTGATTGATTGCTTCTGCTTCTACTTTAAGAATTTGGCACTTGTTCTGATATGTAAGCCTCCTGAAATAAAAACAGGGGCAGTGAAGTTCAACACGAGTGATTTCTAAAAAAGGAGCTTCCTGTTAGTGGTTTTTTCTTCCATTGGAATGAAAAAATGAATCATTTTGTCTAACCAAGTGTAATCAGACCTTAGAAAAGTTAAAAAACAAACAAACCACACTCAGTACTTTGTTTGGTATCAGTTGTGATTATATATATACGCACACACACACACACACACAGATGTGTCCAACCATTTTCCAAGATGATTCACTGGAACCTTTCCAATTCTGAGTCTTCTTTTGAGAGAGGCTGCTGAAAAAGTAGATTAGATTCTCTGTATGTTATTTTGTTATGGTGGTTTGATAAATCATATGAAGCACTGCCTACTTCAGAGTTCTGTTGCTCATCTCAGGAGCTTGTAAAAGTGGTACATCCCAAATCAATAGAAGGCAAACATCTGCCTTACCCAGCTGGGTCCATTTCAAAGGTTTTTCTTTTTTCTTTTTTTTTAAAAAGGCAACCAGCTCTGGAGTTCCTTTCTCCTTTCTACAAGCTGCCAGGGAATTGGATTTTTAATCTTCCTTTTATTTAACCCAGAAAGTGCTCAGCCTCTCTAGCCCTCCGGTGCCTGCCCATTGTTTGTGGCAGAGACTCAATTAATTAATTCATCACTCTCATTTTTGAACTTGAAAGGCTTCAGGTTTTACTAAGTCGAGCAGGTGGTACATAAATAGCTACAGCTGCTCTGGGTTTATGATAAGTGTGCAAATTGCTGATTCTGTGAATAAATGAGCTGTATTCCACCAAACCACAGGCCTCCACAAAACTTCTCTTCTTCATGGAGATTAGTGTTTCCTACAGGTGCAAGGATGCATGTTAGAGCAAATCTCTACCAGTCAGGCCAGTGTTGAATGTTGTGTCATTTAGCTAGCAAATGTCCCCTGGAAGTTCTTATAGGTGCAGCTGCTAATATGGCTAAACAAATCTGAGCATCAGCTGTAGTCAGACAAAATAGGTTTTAGACTGATACACATACATTATTTTAGAGAAAAATGGAAAAATAGGGGTTGACTTGTGAAAAGAATAGTAAGGTAGGTGTCCAGAGATTATCTGCATTCTGAAAAGGGATGTTCTGCCTCAACATTTTTTTTAAAAGAATGTTGTGATGGGAGCAACCAGCTAGATAAATATTTTCAAAAACTGCAGGCCAAAGGAAATTTAGTAGTCATGGGTTAAGTGGACAGATCCTCTTAAAGTTAAATGATTAAACAATAGGAAACAGAGGGAAGATTAAATGACCACAGTGATTGGAAGTGAGTACTTAAATCCCCCAAGGACTTGCATTAAATAGTACCAGTCTTAATTTGATTATAAATGATGCGGAATCAGGGATGGACAATGCTGTAGTAAAGCATGCATTGACACCAATAATGAAATCCCAAAAAGATTGGAAATAAAATGAATGTGAAGGGAGAAAGTAGGAACCATTTTCTGTACTCTTATGCACAACAGTGGTAGAATATGTGAATCCTGAATAAACACTGAGTATTCAGTAGGGGGTAAATTCAGGACAAAAGTACTCTTTCACAAATGTATAATTAATGTCAGAGTTCATTTTCACAGCATGTGGTGATGGTTGAGGGGTAGATAAATGCGTAGAAAGTAAGCCTGTCCATGGATGCTAGTCTTGACAAGTTACATGGAGTTTGTGACTGCAGAATGTTGAAGGAAAGTACATTTGGGTTATTGCATCTGTAATATCCATGTTCTTTAATTGATTTCAGATCAATGTAGTTTGTAAACAGAAAGCAGTTTATTCACTAATTTAAGAACAGAAAACAGTTTTATAACACTAACTTAAAGGTAACAACTTGAAATCAAAGTTCCAATACAAAGATACTTCCAAGAAGGCTGGTTGTTGTGGCTGAGGGACTCCGTCTTCACCACACCCATCTGTTCATCAAACAACAGCTTCTTCGGCTATTCTGCAGGGCGGGGCAGAAGAGCAACCTACCTAGTTCATTTAGGCTTAATTTAAGTTCAGTATATACCATTTTTATAAAATCTTCTCCTAGTCCCAATTTCTCCATAACTGCAAACATAAAATCCCAATTCACATTATCAAAGGCCTTCTCTGCGTCTGCAAAGAATAATGCCACTTCTTTTTCAGAATGCTTCTCATAGTATTCAATAATGTCTATAACAGTTCTGATATTATCTCTGATTTGGCTCCTGGGAAGAAATCCTGCTTGCTCATCTTTAATAAAATTATTCAAATGCTGTTTGAGTCGTTTTGCTAATATCCTAGCATATATTTTATAGTCATTATTAAGTAGTGAAATTGGTCTGTAATTTTTTACATTTGTGTTGTCTCTGTCTTCTTTCAGTATCAACAAAATTACTGCTTCCTTCCATGTGTTTGGTATTTTCCCATCAATCCTTATGATATTCATCAATTTCTGAAATTTTGGTACTAATGTCTCTGCTAGGACTTTATAAAATTTTGTTGTAAACCATCTGGACCCGGTGCCTTTCCCAATTTCATTGAATTTATTGCTGCTTCAATTTCTGTTTTTTCAATTGGTTCATTTAAAACCTTTTGCATATTTTCTGTCAAGGGATTTACCTGAATTTTCTGTAAATATGCATCTATTTTTCTTTTCTCCACTTTTTGGCCTTGAAATAACTTAGTATAATACTTATAGAATTCTCTTTTAATTCCTGCTTGGTCTACAATTTCTTTACCTCCTGATACAATTTTAATAATACATTTGTTCTCCCTTTTCTTTTTCATTTGCCAAGCCAAGTATTTTCCAGGCTTATTTGCTCCTTCAAAAGATTTCTGCTGCAGTCTTTTAAGATTCCATTCAACCTCTTTGTTTAACAAATATCTCAGTTGATTCTGTAATATTGTAATCTCCCTTATAAATTTCCTTTTTCCCGGTTTCTTTTTGAGTTCCTTTTCTCTCTTTGCAATCTCTTTTTGTATGTCCTGCATTTGTTTCTCTTTTGCTCTTTTGTCTTTATTGTTCATTGTAATTAAAATACCTATTACAGCTTTATATGCATCCCACACTATCTGAAATTGAATGTCCTCATTTTCATTTATTTGAAAGAAAGCTTTAGTTTCGTTTTCTAGAGATTGACGATGCAGAAACCGCAAGTATTCCAAACATAAGTTGTTTTTCAGCTTATAACTTTGTTTCTTGAATTTAAAAAGTCCTGAAATTACCCCCTTTCCTTCTTCTTAACTTTAGGATGTTGTAATTAAGTCCGAATTTCAAGCCTTATCTTATATAAAGTTTATTTTAATCGCAGAATGATAGATAAAGATCTTCTTACCTTGAAACCAAATATATCCTTCTTTACACTGTTCTTTCCAAAGATAAATTTAAGATGTTAGAATAGTCCAAAGAAAGCTTGAATCATGATGAGTTTAAGTCAATTTAATGACCACGGAGACCCTCTGTAGATGCTGAAATGCAATTCTTCACCGGGGGCTCTTCAAAGCCTAAAAGGAACCCCACTGGGACTCCTCGTCAGCCAAAGTAAACCCCCTCAAAATTTCCTTAGCATGTCTTGGCCTTTTCCCTAACTGAGAAAAGTAGGCAGCAGGCATTAAAGTTGCCTTCTCTGCCCAGAACAGAGGCTCCAGTCAGCTCCTCTTTGAGAAGTGACTCAACTCTCCATGATCCAACCCCGGAAGTCAAAATGTCTTTATTTATTTCATTCAATGTCATATCTCCAAAAAAGTGTGGAAATATGTAGACTTGCAGATTTCCACATTAATAGCTGCCTCTGACAATTTTTTTTATTTTTGGCAGCGAAAACTAATAGTACAACAGGATTAACTGGTTTAACTCTTGGTTTCGCTCTAGTGCTTTATCTAAGCACCTGCTTGCCCATTCAGAAAATTGACATTGCTTCACTTTCACATTCAAAACAAGTCTACATATTTCCACGCTTTTTTGGAGATACGACATTGAATGAAATAAATTGAGACATTTTATAATCATTTTAGCTTTATTAGACTATGTCTCTTTAAATATGGCTTCCAATTTAATGTCAACCCTTTAAATTAATAACCTCTAGAACATTCTATCATAAACAACCTCACTCAGATCTTGCAAAGAGAAGATTGTAGCTTCTTTTATGGAGTCAGTACATCTCAATACATCTTCTCCTATGTTCCTTCACTTTTTCCTAGCATTATTGTCTTTCCCTTGAGTTTTGTCTTCTCATGATGTGACCAAAGAACAATAGCATCAGTTTAGTAATTTTAGTTTCTAGGGAGAATTCAGACTTATTTGATCTAGTATTTATTTGCCTTTTTGGTGGTCCATTGTATTCACAAAACTCTGCTCCAGCACTATATTTTAAAGGAACTTTCTTCATTGTCCAAATGTCACACCCATAAATGGTAATGGAGAATACTATAGCATGAGTAATCTTAGTCTTGGTCAGCAGCAACATGTCCTTAACACTTGATGATCTTTTCTAGCTCCTCCATGGCTACCATTCCCAGTCTGAATCTCCTGATTTCTTGGTTACAGTCTACCTTATGGTTGATGATGGAGCCAATCTTTTCAATTTCTTCATCATCAGCCTTAAAATTGTATAGCCACTACTTTTGTCATCTTGATGCTCAGCTGTAATCCTACTTTGGCACTTTCTGCGTTAACCTTAATCAGTAGTCGTTTCAAGTCTCTACTGTTTTTTATCAGTAGTATGGTGTCATCTACATATCTCAAGTTGTTAATGGTCTTTCCACCAATTTTCATTCCACCTTCCTCTAAATCTAATCCAGTTTTCCTTATGATATGTTTTGCATGTACACTGAAGAGACAGAGAAATAAAATGCATTCTTGTCTGACATCTTTGCCAACTGGAAAACATTCTGTGTCTGTATATTCTGTCCTAACAATAGCCTCTTGACCAGAGTACAGGTTGTACATGAAACCAATCAGAATTTGTGGCATACCCATTTCTTTTAAAACCATCCATAGCTTTTCACAATCTACACAGCTTTGCTGTAATGTGTAAAGCACAAACTGATTTTCTTGTGAAATTATCTAGTATGCTCCAGTAACCTTGTAAATTTACAGTATAATCGCTAGTGCCTCCTTTTTTTCTGACTCTAGCTTGAACGCCTGACATTTCTCATTCCATATATAGTAAGTCTTTGCTGTAAAATTTTGAACATCACTTTCTTTGTGTTGGAAATTAATTTGATGGTCCAATAGTTGCTGCAATCTTTGACATAATGAACCTGTAATTTAGATTGGAAGTTGTTATGATCATGATGCTGACTTCAGCTGTGTTTACAAAGGCTGCTAACAAGTGACAAATGCCATGTAGGAAGTTTTTGTTGGATATGCAACATCATTATTTTATTTCTACACTGAATATTCATTCCTAATAAACAGCCTGCAATGCTAAAATGTTTGTAATCATGTAAATGATGTGCCAATAACATTTATAACTTATCCTATAACAAGGGTCAGATGAGATTTTAAAAAAGAGCTAAGATAGATATTAAAACCCATGTATGGGAAATCACTTAGCAATGCTAGAATGGCATACTAGCAGCTGGTTTGTACATGCATGTGCACTACTTGATTATTCAAATATGTTGGATACCCTGACAGAGAAGCATTAGATTTAAAAGGATATGAAATCTCTATGTAACTATGGGGAAACCTCACCTACCCGATTTTTGCAGGCCAGTAAAAAATTTTGGAACAGGGTTTTGGAACAGGGCCTATAAGAAATCTGTAGTTGTAGTTCTGATGCATCTGATGACATGAGCTCTGACTCACAAAAGTTTATGCTGGAATACATTGTGTTAATCTGGCTATAAGAATTAAGACAAATAAGGAGTCCAGTAGTCACTTTAAAGACTAACAAAATGTAGTGGTGCACCTAGGTTAATAATATTAATAACTATTAAAATTATAGAATTAACCATTCAGATAATGTTTCAAAACTAAAATAATTTAGATTAACCCTTTCTGTGTTTTCTTTCTCTTTTACTATGCTTACACTTTGGAACTAACAGCAAGTATTCAAGATGAATGTAAGTCCTACTTTCTGGCTTATTTTTCTCTGAAGTAGCTGTCTGTTCGTGTCTGGAAAAAGAGCAGAAGAAATCTGCATTTACCAGTAAGCTTGTAAGGGAACTGAAGAGCCCAAAGTGGAAGCGGCTCCAGGATTAGCATTACCTGTGTGGTTTCTGGGACTGGAAACTGACATACAGACTTCAGAGCTGAAAGCTTGAGTTTCTGCAGCCTGAACTATAGAGTTTAAGCATATAACTCAGGGGTAATGTATAGTAAAATGTTCCAATTACAGTAGAAGCCTAGATGCATTTATATTGTTAAGAAAAATGGAATGTGTGACATTGGTAAGATATAAACTGTTCAGTGCCTTTTATCAGTCCTATCATATGAACTTACTAGCAGTGCCCTTTGTCACATACCCAGTCATTCTTACCTTTAGAAAAATTCTGTGAAACATGTGAGTTTGGCCAGCAACTTATTGTCCCAATGAATCTTAACTGAAGAATCATTTTGATGCATTGGAACCTGACTTCCTGTACAGATAACTTTCCTCTTTCAGAAAAGGCGACAGCACTGTGTAATATTCACTGCTCACCATTGCCATAACACACAAATACTTACTGGGTCTTGTTCCTACAGAACTTTACTTCCTCTGAAAACGAAAGCAAAAGAAAGGGAGGGGCCGTTCTCTGAGGAAACTGTTACTGATCCTTTCCCATGAAGCCCTTCCTGTTTCCTGCTTCCTGCTCAGCCTTAAAGTCACACATTTTAAAAACTGTTTGCACGTTTCTAAACCTGCAGGAGCTCTAAAACTACAGGATGACTGTGGTGGCAGGGCTTCCCCCACCAGCCAGCTGGCTGGGGGCGGGGAGAAACCTGTCAAAATGGGGGATCCCCCGCTGGGGCCTGGGGATTGGGAAGTGTCAAGCTGGCAGATTCAATAACGAGTCGTTGTTGATACAAAGAAATGACTTTATTGATACTGATACTTGAGGCTAGGCCAGCATTGAAAGACTAAAGAATAACCTGTAAATGCATTGCATATATGGGACACTTCAAAGGGATTCCTAAGGGGGGAGGATTATGCAGGGCACATTCACACATTGATGTTACCAATTCGTTCTCAGGCTTGAGTGGCCTTGATCGTAGCAGGCTCCTGACTCCCTTCTGAGAGCCAGGCCTGAGAACGCGCAGATAAGACTTTCACATCTTTCCATTTCAAAGCAAGGACACTCACTACAGGAAGGGAGGGGTAGGGAAGGTATGAGCTAGCAGCAATTGAATATACTTTGGTTCTACCCAGAATGCTCTCTGACTGAGCCAGAGTTACATACAGACTTGACATACTGCCCCCCCTAAGCCGCCTCCACAGCCCTGGTGGAATGCTTTTGTTGGAATCTTTTGATCAGGTCCGGTGCTAAGATGTCACCCTGAGCCACCCATTCATTTTCGCTGACTGGGAAGTGTTTCCATTTCACCAAATAATACCAGACCCCTTTTCAGCCAGAAAAATCAGCTGTAGCTGAACATGCACTTCAAGAAGGAGACCACGTCATCCACTTTGAAAGAACTGAAGTCCTTTCTATGGTCTCACATTATCATACTCGCCTGAACAGAGAAGCTATTGAGATTTACAAACACCAGCACAATTTTAACAGAAAGGAAGAAGGCATTTTCATCCACCAATCTTGGTACCCTACAGACTATAAATTGCAGAAAGTCTCAGAACAACCAGCAAATTCCACAGAACAATCAGCACAGTCAACAACCATCTTCCTTATCTTCAAACCCCTTCCAACCTTCCCAGCAATTAACACAGAACAATGGTCACATTCAACAGCCAGTTTCCTTATCACTACCCTTCCAGGAAGCCCCACCAAACAATGGGCACATCCACAAAACAATTGCCCTTTCATCACACCCCCTCCAGCCTAGAAATAGCAGCTCTCCAGCAGCCCTGGCCCCACTCAATGCACAGCAGCCAAGAAGGTCTGAGCGCCTGCTCCGGCTGCAACGCCACTGAGGATGTTCTCCGCAGCTGAGAACGAAACGTCTGAAAGGAAAACTTTCTCCAGTAGAACACGGCACTTGATCCCGAAAGATTCTACAAACCCTAATGATGTTACCAGCCGTGAAAACCTGAATTCTTTGATAGCGTAGGTACTGTTCTAGAACCCCGTTCACTCTCTCAGTCTGTCCGTCCGTCTGGGGGTGGTAGGCAGAGCTCAAGCCTTGCTCAATCCCTACCAAGTTACAGAACTCTCGCCAGAAGGTGGCAAAGAACTGCGGCCCGTGGTCGCTAATGACCTTGTCTGGGAATGAGTGGAGTCTAACCATGTGGTTAAAGAATAGCGTGGCCAATTTCCTTGCAGTGGGCAATTGCACGCAAGGAATAAAGTGAGCTTGTTTGGAAAAAGTATCTACCACCACCAGGATCACTGTCTTCCCATGAGAGAGGGGTAATTCCACAATGAAATCCATCGATACCACTGACCAGGGACGCTTCGCTGTTTCCAAGGGCTGGAGAAGCCCCAGAGTCCCCCCCCTTCTTTTAGCCATGATGCAGATGGGGCAAGAAGCCACGTACTCGGACACGTCCTTTTTTAGGGATGGCCACCAGAACTGCCTACTAATCAGATGCAGGGTCTTTACCGAAGTGCCCCGCTAGCTTATTTGAGTGACAGAACTGTAACACCTCTGCTTTTAAGCTTTTTGGGACGTACAGTTTTTTCCCTTTGTACCATAATCCATCTTGTCCTTTCTGCACTCCATCGGGCCGTTCCTCCCCTTCCCTTTCTGTTTCCACAGCCAACTTCTCCTTGCCCAGCCCTTCCAGCTCCCTCCTCTTTTGCAATCGGGTAGTGACCATGGCCGCTACTTGGGAGGGCAGAATAAAGAAGTCTACTACGTCCTCCCTCTGGGTCTCGTGCTGGGGAAGCCACGAGAGGGCGTCCGCCAAGAAATTTTTTGCCCCTGGGATGTATCGCAGAGTAAAATCGAATTTGGAAAAGAACCCCGCCCACCGGATTTGCTTCTCACTCAATTTTCGTTTCCCCGTGAGAGCTTCCAAGTTTTTGTGATCGGTCCAGATTTCAAATGGCACTTTTGCCCCCTCCAACCAGGACCGCCATGTTTTGAGGGCGAACATTACTGCAAATGCCTCTTTATCCCACACCGACCAATTTCTCTGCTCCCCTGAGAATTTTCTGGAGATATAGGCGCATGGTCTCAACTTCCCCCCTTCGTCTTTCTGCATGAGAATGGTGCCAACGGCTACATCGGAGGCATCGCATTGCACAATGAAGGCCCGCTGCTCATCGGGGTGGCTCAGAAACGGCTCGCTAGTGAACAGGTGTTTCAATTTGTCGAAGGCCGCTTGGCACTTCGGAGTCCAATTTAGACGGGCTCCCGGCTGCTTGGCATCGGGCCCCTTCCCTTTTGTCTTTACGAGCTCTGTCAAAGGAAGGGCGATCTGGGTGAACCCCTCTATGAAGGTCCTATAAAAATTTGCGAACCCGAGGAATGATTGGAGCTGTCTACGTGTCCTCGGGGGAGCCCATTCCAATACCGCCTGTACCTTGGCCAGGTCCATTGCCAACCCCTTTTCTGACACACGGAACCCCAAATAGTCTAGCTCAGTCTGGTGGAACTCGCATTTGGATAGCTTAGCTTAGAGCTGGTGCTCCAGCAAGGTGCTGAGCACCTCTCTCACAAGTTTCACATGGGACTGTTCGTCCTGTGAGTAAACTGGAGAGCCAGTTTGGTGTAGTGGTTAAGTGTGCGGACTCTTATCTGGGAGAACCGGGTTTTGATTCCCCACTCCTCCACTTGCACCTGCTGGCATAGCCTTGGGTCAGCCATAGCTCTGGCAGAGGTTGTCCTTGAAAGGGCAGCTGCTTTGAGAGCCCTCTCCAGCCCCACCCACCTCACAGGGTGTCTGTTGTGGGGGAGGAAGGTAAAGGAGATTGTGAGCCGCTCTGAGACTCTTCGGAGTGGAGGGCGGGATATAAATCCAATATCTTCTTCTTCATCTTCTTCTAAATAATGATGTCATCCAGGTACACCCCCCCCCCCGGTACAGAAACTTTCTGAGCACATCATTTATAAAGTTCATAAACACTCCCGGGCCCCCCCTGCAGTCCGAAGGGCATGACCAGGTACTCAAACTGTCCCATGGGCGTATTGAATGCTGTTTTCCACTCGTCTCCCTCCTTGATGCGCACTCGGAAGTACGTGTCCCTCAAGTCCAATTTGGTAAAGATCTTCCCCCCCCCCGACACAGTGCTCAACAAGTCCCGGATGAGGGGGATGGGATAGGTGTTAGAGGTGGAAATTGCGTTTATCCTGCGAAAGTCTGTGCAAAATCTAAACGAGCCATCCTTCTTCTTCCTAAACAGGACTGGGGCAGTGTGTGGAGCCGTAGCCGGTCTAATGAAATCCCTCTCCAAGTTCTGGTCTAGGAACTTACGGAGCTCCTTCTTCTCCGCCCACCCCGTAGGGTACAGTTTTGCTCGTGGTAGGGTCTCCCCTGGGATTAGTTCTATGGCGCAGTCCGTGTCCTGATGGGGGGCAGTTGGTTGGCTCCCTGCTCACTAAACATCCCCATCAGGTCCCGGTAGGCTTTCGGGACAGCGTGGACCTCCTCTACAGACAGGCACGCCCGTTCCTTGGCTACTGGAGCTCGTGGGCCCCAGGCTGGATTCCACAGGTGATTCACGCAAAGGGGGTCTATGAACCTGATGGTCTGCACTCCCCACCTAATGTGGGGCTCGTGCTTCTCTAGCCAGCCCACCCCCAGGACCACTGGGTAGTAGCAGGATGCAGCAATAACGAAAGATTCCTGGTCCCAATGCTCGATCCCCATTGGGCAGGGCTGGGTCTCTAGTTTATAGGGTTCCCCCCGCATCACTGACCCGTCCATTTGTTCAAACTGCATGGGGCAAGGTAGTGGTGCGCTCTCGAGCCCCAGTGCTTTGACTATTTGGGGGGATATCAGTTCTCGATTGCACCCCGAGTCTACTAAGGCTCAGACCTGCATGAACCTTTCCAGGTTAGTGTTCAGCAGTTTCACTGTTACAAAATACAAACGTCCCATTACTCTCACCCTCACTGGTGCCTCTTCCGGCTCGACCTGCTGGCTGGCACCCTTCAAAGCAGGTCGGTCTCGTTTCCCACTGGCTCAGCCGCCCAGGCCAGATCTCCCAGTTCCGCTGACAGCAGCACCTCCTCGTCTGGCTCCTCAGCCATGGCGACGCTGGTTTTCACCACTTCCTTAGGGTGGCTGGTCAGCTTCCTGAGGGTTGGAGCGTTGGTCTTCGCCCCCCCTTGCGGGACCTTAGGAGGAGGGGGGTTTGGGCAGCTGGAGGCCAGGTGGTTTGAATCGCCGCACCTGAAGCATTTGCGGGGCCCCGCGGCCGCTCCTCCTCCCCCGGCCGGCTTCTTTGGCTTGGGTTTGGGGGGGGCAGTTTCTGCTGGCTCTTCCCCGACTGGTGCTGGTGCTGCATCGCCACCCGCTTCATGTTGGTTTCGACTCCCCCCGCCAGTTGTATCCATCCCACTAGGGTGGTGGGCCTGGCTTGGGTAAGGGCTCGATCCAGGATGCTGGCGTTCAGGCCCTGAGTGAAGTGTTCGATCTTCATCAGCTCACTCCACCCCCAGACCTTCGCCGCGTTTGCCCGGAACTCTGCAGCATACTCCCAGATGGATCGGGACCCTTGCTGCATGTCTCGGAGAGCCGCCAGTGTGCGCGTCTCTTGGAGGGGGTCTTTGTACTAAGCCATCAGAGCCTGGAGAAAGGTTTGCACATAGTCCAGTTCGGGGCTCATGGCCTCGTACAGACTCGCGTACCATCGCTTCGCAGCCCCTCTCAGCTTCGAGCCCAAGTAGTCCACTCTGCTGAACTCGTCAGGGAAGGTATTTCCCCAGTAGTACATGTAGCTGTTCGCTTGGATAGCAAAGTAGTCCACCTCCTCCAGGTCCCCGTCAAAGGTGGCTTCCAGCTCTCTCCCTCGCCCCCCGTCCCTCGGGGCGGCAGGGCCCACCGGTCTCGGCCCCGGCCCTCTCACGTGGGGCGCTGCCGGCAGCGGGGTGATAGGAGTTTGAGGTTGTGGGGCCGGCTGGGGTCTCCTGGGTCCGCCCAATCCCAAGGCGCGGGGAAGTTGAGCAGTCATTGCTTGTATCTCGCCTCTCAGCCCCTTGATCGCCCCCTCGACCTCTTTTCGAACCATTGTTCGGAACATGCGAGCGTCCTCCTTGGACATGTCTGTAGGCAGTGGTTCTTCTTCTCCCCCCTCCGGCACACTTGGGGTCGTCCTCGGGTACTTGGACGACGATGATGCTGTCCACCTCAACCGGCTCGCGGGTGTTCGGTTTGGGGGGTTCTGGTTCGGCCATCTGCACCCTCCTCATGTGGCGAGTCATGATGGCATCCCGGCGGACCGGCGCCTCGTCCATGGTGGTGGTTGAGGTCCGCTGGTGGTATTGCCGAGGGGTGATCACCAGCTGGAATTGCGGAGGGGAGGCAGCCGCTCTCCTGGTGTCCAAGACGTGCCAGGGCACCTCTTGCTCCCCTTCCTCATAGGGAAGCTCCCCGTCTCCCGGAATCTCTTCGGCCATCTGGTTACAAAGTTGCCAGGACGGTTGAGCTTCGGATCAGGAGACTTTCACATCTTTCAATTTTAAAGCAAGGACACTCACTACAGGAAGGGAGGGGTAGGGAAGGTACGAGCTAGCAGCAATTTAATATACTTTGGTTCTACCCAGAATGCTCTCTGACTGAGCCAGAGTTACATACAGACTTGACAGGAAGCCTATATGGGACTGTAAGATAGAATGGCCCTTAAGGGGGCACCATTTTTTAATTTTGCCCCCCCCCAAAAAAAAAACATGTAGATCCAGTTCCGTGGAGTTCCCTGCTAGCTCAGTAATTGTGAGAGGTTTAACCTTCCACTGTTTGCTTGCTTGAGTCATTTCATTAAGTGTTTGCTACTCTTCAAGCACATGTGACACAGCATGCTCTGATCTTGTTCAGTGGCTTTGTGGCACAGAATACATATTTTCAAATGCATGTGCATTCACAAACAGGTGCAGCACATACTTGGCCTTCTGTGGAAGTTCCTTTGCTGCCCATGTGCTGATTACCAGTTTGGTGTAGTGGTTAAGTGTGTGGACTCTTATCTGGGAGAACTGGGTTTGATTCCCCACTCCTCCACTTGCACCTGCTGGAATGGTCTTGGGTTAGCCATAGCTCTGGCAGAAGTTGTCCTTGAAATGGCAGCTGCTGTGAGAGCCCTCTCAGCCCCACCCACCTCACAGGGTGTCTGTTGTGGGGGAGGAAGATAAAGCCGATTGTGAACCCCTCTGAGATTCGGAGTGGAGGGCAGGATATTAATCCAATATTTTCTTCTTCTGATTGGCATAGACAAGTTTATAGGTCCAGATATCAGTTTTTAGGGTGACACAATCTCAGTCATGATGACCTTGTTGTGCTTGAATTTGCTATCTTGGTTTGTCATTTTGCAGATATTACATGGCAGTGCTCTTGCACTACTGATGCATACATGCCTTCCCACTGCCACTGTCATTGCCAGAGGTCTTGTTCTGCTGATGTCTGCATGCCACTGTTGTTGCACTTGGCATGTCTTCACTGTTGCTGATGCAACTCAGCAGGTCTCAGGAAAGGGCACACAGTAGAGGAAATGGAGGCCAGCAAAGGTCAATCTTATTTTAAACTACAAATCCACTCTTGCGTCCCCAGATCTCATAATAACTAATTATAAATTGCATTCTTTCTGTGTTTGAGGTTACATAAACTTGATACTCATTTTTCATCCGGTAAAGAGGAAAAACTCTCTGAAAGCTTATTTTCAAGTCTTATATCGGTTGCCAGCTCTGGAGATTTGATGGTGGTGCTTGGGGAGGGTAAAGTTTTTTGGGAAAATGGAAGAGCTCAGCTGGATGTGATGACATACAGTCTGCCCCTCAAAGCTGCCATTTTCTTTGTGAAAGCTGATCTCTGAAACCTGGAGATCTATTGTAATTTGAAAAAAAAACCTCCAGGCTCAACCTGGAGGTTGGCAACAGCCACTCTGAATATTGTACAGTGCTACTGAAATGCTTTGAGCATGAAAGCTGCATTTCTTAAGGTGGTCATCTGAGACAAATGAAGAAACAATACGTAGTATTTTAGAAGTACTCACTGAGCCACCCCCAATCCCCCCCCCCCAATAATCTTTCTTCCAAAAGCCTTATTGCAAACTGCAGATCTTACTGTGTGCTTGTTCTCTTTACTTCTCTTGGACTATCAAGATTGGGAAAAGCCAGCCAAAGCTGCAGTTGAAAGGCTGGGGGCAGTGTCAGATTAAACCCTGTGGAGGCCCTAGGCAGTCAAAATCTGAGGGGGGGGGTTGCAAATTATCTCAGAGTAGGAGCGCCCACCCTGCTGCCTGTGCCCCCTGCTGCAGCCTGCAGGCACCTTCTCAAAAGCACCTTTGACAAAGCTATGGGGGAGAGGCAGAGAGGGGCAAACGACAGTTCTGCCAGCAGCAGCCACACCAGGCAAGTCGAGCAAAGAGTGGCTCAGTTGCTGGCTGTGTGTACAGGCTGGGAGGGCTGCAAGCAGGGGAGGAAATGGGGGGGGGGGGAACCAGCCCAGGCCCCTAAAGGTGTGGGGCCCATAGGCCAGTGCCTATTTGTCTTAATTGTTAATCTGGCCCTGGCTGGGGTGATGAAGGCAAGAGAATTTGCAAAAGGGCAGAGTTTAGTTTAGCCTTCCATCAGTTCTAGGCTTACCAGGTTACCACTTCAGAAAGGGGATCTCCCACCCTGGCCAACCCTTCCTGCCACCCTTCAACAGGAGAAAAATGGGAGGGAGAATAATTGCCATCTTACTGACACTATAATGTTACTTCTACTGCAACCTGAAGTGATGTTGTCATATCACGGGCAATGCTTATGCATTTCTGCACCTAGAAGGATACTGAACCTTCATGAGGGGAACGTGCAAGGTTTTCATTGCTTCTCAACAGTTGTATGCCTTCTGTTGTCCTTTTGACCTGATGTGGATGACCTTTTTACCTCAGTCTCAAACCACTGTGACACATTTAACCACTTACATGAAGGAGAAAAAAAGATCAGAAGGAAGTGGGGCAGAAATCCTCAGAGGAAAACTAAAAGTTCCATGTAGAATAAAGCTTTTTCTAAACACATAACAAAATTCGGTACATGTGCTAAAACAGCATAGGGTGCATCAGCTTGCAAAAGTTCCATTTAAATGGCTTTTGCAATTGGGTGCCACCCATGAATGAACTAGTGCTTATTAGACTTCACTCACACTCAGCACCCACTTGCAAAATCCATTTAAAGGGAGCATTCCCTTCAATTGGTTTTGTAAGATCCCCTCAACCCTTCCATTCTGCTGGTCTTGGGGAGCTGCTGCCAGCAGAAAGGAGGGAGAGAAGATCACAGCTCTTTCCCTGGACCTCACAAACTGAACCAGTTTGGTAAATGGGGAGGTTTGTGGTTATGTGACCTCACAATCCGGGACAAACTTCTATTTCCATGGTTCATGCCTATCCCTACCTACAACATTCTGGAGTAATGGGAAGCAAAAGCCAGGACAACAGTAGCAGGATACTTGGGAAAAAAACCTATGAATGGCTCTCTTACGATGTGGCAATGGAAAAAGCATATTGTGACATCTGTCAGTTAGCAGCAAATGACATGAATGTTCCTCTTCCAAGTACATCAAGAGACAAGGATGCATGTGAAGCTTTTGTTCAAAATGGCTTCTCAGACTTCTCAGTCCCTTTAAATGTGATGGCCAGAACTGCCTTTGGAGTTCAGTTTTGCTTGTCACAACCTTGCTCCTGGTTCCACCTCCAAAGTCTCTTGGCTCCACCCCCATAATCCCGAGATATGTCTTGAATTGAACCTGGCAGCCCTAATTGGGGCATGGAAAGAAACATAAGGTATGGGCTTTCTGGTTGTAGTTTGACAACAGAAGTGGGGTCAGTACTCCCTTTCTAAAGAGGAAAGTGCATGGTTGATATGTTCTTTAAACCCTGTTTTCAAAGTTTGTGGACAGGGAAAAGGTGCGAGTCTTGTAGCAGTAGAGAAAAAAATTCTACATAAATTCAGAGCAGATGTATATATTAATGTATCTCACCAATAGTATCCCTCGTTTGTAAAATGTGGTCAATGTCTTCTAAGCAGTATAGATACAAAACATGCCCATATGCATGTTCTATATGTATTTGAGGTGCCTTGGAGCATATGCCTTGCTTTATTGCTTTGATCATTTGGAAAAAAACCTGAGAGCAAAACCACTAAAATGCAACAAGAAGTTTATTTATAAAGTATGTTTAATTTTTTTCTGTATGGGAATCTGAAAATGTGTAACTAATTCCAAATTGGTCCATAGTGTGGCTCAATACAGCCACAAAATGGAGCTAGAGAAAGATAGGAAGTATTTCTCTACAACCCTGAAAGAAATCCTAGGAGTACAGAATAATCCAAAATCTGACACTGGATGAGAATTCATCGCACAACTGGGCAGCAGAGCCTGATGCCAGCAACCACTCTGCAACTCAGGCCAACTTTTCTTTGTGAAAGGTTGCCAGGGAGGGAAGGATGGAAAGCTGAAGATGGAAAGGGTTGCCAGGCAACTGGTGGGAGGGGCAGGGGGAGACATGGGGCATGATGTCAGCACCTCTACATCACTTCCAGAGAAAACTTGGACGTCCCATTTCACCTCTGGGTTGTTCCAGAAGTGACACAGAGATGTCACCAATGTCACTATTTTTTGTTTTCTTTTCTCTTGCTGCCACTCAGATTGGTATTGGGCAAAGGGTGCTGCCAGTGGGAGGGCTCCCACCATAGCAGGAAGCCTGGCAGTGCTACTTCTATTAAAGGGATAGGAGCCTGTTGGTAACTCAAGGTGCAGCTTGAGGCTCTGCAATGCAATCAGGGAAAATTCCCCCATTCCACCCTTCATTTGCCCAAGAAGTGTCCTGCTTATGGAAAAACAACTTGGGATCCAACTCAATAAAAGGTACAGCATGATAAATGCTGCTTATACACATATAACCCTAAAATTCAATTTTTTAAAGAAAAGCCAAGTCCCCCCCCCCAAAAAAAATCAAATATAATGATAGGGTTAAAACCTTTTAAAAATAGTATTCTGTTCCAATATACGCCATACTAAAACATGTGACAAACCACTGCAAAAGAATTGGTGACAGTCTGAAGAACTGCCTGCAAAATCAGTAAGATTTTGAAGGAGTGGGAGGAATCTAGAAATGAACCCTTCCTTCATGGCTGAACTAATTCATTGAGTGGTTTTAATAGACACACATTCTGACTCCTAAGACATGACCAGTGAATCTGTTTGTCACTATATTCACTATATATAAAGGCAAAGAAATAAGTACATCTGGCATCCCTTCAAGGTTAAATCAATAGTAATATAGCTCTAAGTCTTCATTTATTCCTTACGGGTTCCTGGTTTGTAGCCTCAAAGTTCACTGTGCTTCTGATTTTAGTAATAGGTTGTCTTTTCTTTCTGTAGTTCATATATGACAACTGCAGGTTTATGACTGTTTCCAGAAAAATGTTTCATTGACAGGGCACTTGTTTTCATCTGTTGGATATTTATTTTGTATTCCCCAATATATTTTTAAAACTTTTCACTCAATTTTGTTCTGGTCTTTTAATTATATGTTTCACTTCATTAGAACAAGATGTGGTGCATATTGTCTGTTTTCTAGAGAGTTCATAAATGTTTAGTTTTATATGTGAGACCATGATAAATACATTTTTTCACAAAGAAAATGGCTTTAACGGAAGGCCCCATTCCAAGAAAAGGTCCATCCAGTTATAGACAAGCATATCTCTATTTTGATCTGTGAAATGCTGGGCAAAATATGGCTTTGAATCTGGACAGTGAGTGTAATCTGCTTGGAAATTTGTTCATTTTGCCAAGCTCATATTCATTTTAGAAGGGCTTATACAAGAAAACTTCCTGTAGAATTGTGATTTTTTGTCTCCAGTAATCATGAAATCTAAAACAAAATATAGAGAATTTATGATGTGATTGGCGCAGAATTTTGGGTTGGGTTTCTTATGAAATGGGCATTAAGTTTCTCAAACATCTACGAACATCTTACGTTTCTATAATTCTCTTTGAATTTGGCTATTAGAATTATTGTAGATGCAGTTATAGCATTTGTCCACCAGAGGTCTCAGTGTCTCAGTCTTTCAGAACCATAGAACTACACTAACGGCTTCAAATTAGGTTACTGGGCACGAGGGCAACCACTATGGCAGCCATTGGCATGAACCCAGCAACTAGATTTAGGGAACTGGTTGCCTGAGGCGTTCCCAGCCATTATTGTTTATTATTTACATTTGGCTGCAAAATTGGTGACATCAGAAGCACAACTGAATGACACAAGTAGCCGGGTGTGTGATGTCATTACTGCCTATATAAACTGTGGATTTTTCCGCCCACGCTGCTGATCTGAACCAGGGGGTAACTAGAGACTCCTTCTGTGTCAGATTATGCCACACTAATTGGGACTTAGAATCTTGGACCGCTCTGCAGAGACAGTTTCTTCTGCTGAACAGCCTAAGAGAGAAAACAGCCTTGGCTGATTGAAAACATCTTCTGTTTGGGGTCTTCTGTTGTAGTTGTGGGAGTGTGCGTAAAGTACATTTGATTATTACGATGTGTAATTCAACTGCTGATAGCTTATGTTATGCCTTCTGAATGCCCAAGTACAATAAAGTTTATCTGCATGGTTTGTCTGTGATTGTTTGGGTTATTGGATGCCAGGGAAGCTATAAGTCCCGCATCAGTAATATAAAGTAATTACTTTAAAATATCATAGAATGTGGGGTTTGTGCAGTTAATTGTTTTGTTCCTAGAATGTGCAGTGGGTATATAATAAGAGCCATTTATATAATCAGGAAAGTTTTTCAATGCACAACAATATTTTACTCCACATGGTAAACAAATGGTCATTCTTTATTTTTACCTTTTCCCCATCTATTCTCTCTGTCTTTCTCTCTGTCTCTCTCCTGTGTATTCATTTCAGTATCTCAGCCCCCCACTATTACAAAGCAGTCTGTGAAGAATTATATTGTAGATCCAAGAGACAACATAATCATTGAATGTGAAGCCAAAGGCAACCCCTTCCCCATGTGAGTAAAGTTTTTTTTTTAAAAAATGGTTACCTCTAAGCTGCAGAGCCTTGTGAGCAAAAATTCTACTTTGTGAGCTACTGGTATTAAAGTTGTGAGCTACTGGCATTAAAATTGTGAGCTACTGCATAAATTATTGTCCTCTGGGATCATCTTCCTGAGCTAAGACAAAAATGTGTGAGCTGGAGGCTAAAACTCTGTGAGCTAGCTCGCTCTAACTCAGCTTAGAGGGAACACTGGTTACTGATTGCCCTTTCTTGTAGCTACTGATTGCAGCTCCATGTACTTCACTTTCTAATCGTGATTAGAAAAGGTAGACTAGAAATGATGTAATATATCTTCAGGCCCAGTACTAGGGTTTCTAACACCCCAGGCCGCCCCTGTACCCCCCCCCCACAAAAGTGACATAATTGGGGCACAAAGCCCTGTGCCTGGCCCTCTCCCGCTTCAAAGGGAGCTGGAAAGACCTCTTCCCAGCTTCCTCTGAAGCGGGAGAGGGCTGGGCTTTGAGCATGCTTGCTGCCAGGCCCCCCCCCCCAACTTTGCCAAGGCTCAAGCAGCCTTGGCAAGATTGGGAATGCAGTGGGCACGGGCAGAACGTGAGGAGAGGGGGTGTCTCCTGGCGCCCCTAGGCCAGGTGGCTCCCTAGACCACCACCTACTTGGCCAGCTCCCACACACTGGCCCTGTATATCCTATGGGTCAGTGTATCATAGCTTTCTCATGGGACAGAAGGAAATATGTGCTATTCCTTCAACTTGCAAGTGTATTTGTTAAACGGCTCAGGTATCAAGGAATTAGTCTAAGTATATTAAATGCCTGTAAGATATCTTCCCTTATGAGCCTGCATGCCAAGGGTGTTTGGCAGATAAGTTTCTTCAAGTTGTACCCTCATGTAGAGTGCCATTTTTGACCATAGCCTGTTCTCATACCTTCTTCATGGCCACCTGTCAGTTAAAGGGAGAACTTCCTTTGTATATCTAAGAGAGCCCTTCATTGAGGTAGATCCAAGAGGGCAGCCATGTTGGTCTGAAGCAGTTGAGCAAAGCAGGAGTCAAGTTTCACCTTTAAGACCAACCAAACTGATCCCCTCATCTGATGAAGTGAGCTTAGAGAGCGCACGAAAGCTTACGTTCTCAATAAAATTTGGTTGGTCTTAAAGGTGAAACTTGATTCCTGCTTTGTTCAAGAGCTCTTCATTGCTGGTTTTTAGGAGGGCCAAGAAAACCATTTTTAATAAAATGTTAATATTGATTTCTCTTGTAGATCAAGCAGTCAATCAGACATGTTAAATAATGCAGTTTCAATCCACTTTCAGTGCATTTTCAAACTGGATTTTGCCCGTGCACACAGTAAAATCCAGTTGGAATGTGCATTGAAAGTGGCTTGAAACTGCATTATTTAGCATGTCTGATTGCTTCTGTTGTGGTTTTAATATGTATAGTGGGATCATTGTTAATTGCCTTGGCCACTGATGAGAACAGGAAGGGTAGAAGCATTTCAAAACAAATGTGCCAAACTCAAATTGTCCCTGAGGGAAATTTGAGGGCGTCTGTGTCACAAAACTTCTATTGAAGCTGAATGCTTCACAGAAAGATATCGCAGTGTGACTTATACTTGCCATGTGACAGTCATTCCAGTGAAATGTATGTAAAGATTTTGACCCTTTTTATTTTCTCTACTCTTTCATACTGTGAGTGGTAAAATCTTAAATATAAGACTCTGTTTTCAGATTGTACTTCTGCTAGAGTAAACAATCGATTCTGATAGTATTGTGAGAGAGAACAGCTCACAAATCTGTAAACTATATAACAGGTGACAAAAGTCTTCCTGTGTGGACAACTCTAGGCTAACTGCAGGAAGGGCAGAGTTTCTGTGCAAAGCCCATGGTCTGAATGCAAGAAGTTCCAGGTTTAGCCCCTGACATTTCCAACTGAGTAAGAGGACTGGAAATACCTGAGACCTTGCAAAGCCAATTCCAGTCAAGAGTATATAATGCTAAGCCACGTGAACCAGTGGACTAACTTGGTTTGAAGCAGCTTCATATATTCATGTTATGTTTCTATTTACAGATTTACATGGACACGAAATGGGAAGTTCTTCAATGTTGCAAAAGACCCAAGAGTAAGCATGAGACGCAGATCGGGTACACTTAGCATTGACTTCCGCAGTGGTGGTAGGCCAGAGGACTACGAGGGGGAATATCAGTGTTTTGCTCGGAATGACTTTGGGACAGCCATTTCAAACAAAATCATCCTGCAGGTTTCAAGTAAGTAGGATAACTACAGGGTTTATAACACTAAGGATTGTAGCTTTAGAGAGAGTATGGCTTAATTTAGTGTTGTTTATTAACTCAGGTGTTGTTAGAACTTAGTTTCAACAATATACACATTTTCAAAACTAATACTAACAGTCATCTTCCCTAGCAGAAGCTTTTAGATTTCATTATATGTTTGCAGTTTGTCTTTATGACACATATCTCTAGCTGCCTCTACTCCTAGGCTGTCTGATTACTGAGGATTTGGCCCATGACTTGGCAGAAAGATATTGTTTGTTTGTTGATTATTTCATTAAATGTATTAACCACCCTTCCCTGTGAGCAGAGCTCAGGACAGCATACAGACACACACACACAGAGTAGATAATTTCAATTAAAACCTACATTATGTTTTTTCCATTTTATGGGAAGGGCGGGATATAAGTCATAGAATAAATAAAAAATAAAATAAATTAAAAACCAAGCCCAGGTAAAAAAAAGTCCCTATTACAGGATGGCAAAAAAAGTTACAATTTCTGAGCCTCCTGGGGGTTTCCAAGGTGGTGGGGAGAGTGTGATAGGCCTATCAGTCCAGCTCTTCTGGGCTTTTGCTTGGACTCAATTCTCTACATGAAGAAGACCTCTTTATAAGAAAATCCATATACTCCCTCACTTTTGAAGTGCAGCATGGATTTGCTTTACTCTATGAACAAAAGTTGTGGATATTCAATAGAAGTTGCTGCCAGGACACTTTGATCTTGGCCCATCAACCTTGCTTTTTATAGCCTTTTGGTAGTTTTTGGCTTTAGCTTTTGTCTTGGAAGAAGAGACTTTCTCAAGAAATTCCTAATGAGTAAACTGCCAATAAGGAAAGAAATAACTTTAAGCAGAACACCTTCATTTACAAGATGTAAAGCAACATGGTTGTAAGCAGGGCTTCTTTTGTAGCAGGAACTCCTTTGCATAATAGGCCACACACCCCTGATGCAGCCAATCTTTCTGGAGCTTACAGTAGGCCCTGTACTAAGAGCCCTATAAGTAGAGATGTGAAGGCCCAGAAAAATCCGAGGAAAAACCTTCCCCCCCCCATTTTTTTTTTCTTGAAGCCTTTTTTGTGTTTTTTTCTGAAAAATTGGAAAAATGGAAAAAAAGAAAAAAAATGATTATGGAACGTTTTATTTTAACATGATGAATAAAATATTTTAAGACAAGGTGTTCAAATATTTTCCAAATCATTTCTAAAAAATAAGTATGGTATCAGATTATTCTAATTTCTGTGCACTGAGGACAAGAAAGTTCTAGGTCATGCCCATTCATTTAAACTTAGTCCTACACTCCTTTCTATACACTTCCCCCCTCTTCAATTCTTTTTATGAGAATGAGTTTTTTATTTTTATTTAATACTATGGAGAGGAAGTACGAATAATTGTTATTTCTGGATTTTTAAAAACTGTTTTGTGGAGGTTTTTTAGTCTGTTCCCCATAAACTAGTAAACAGTTCAGGAGATTGTTGCTCCATTTGTTACAATTACAAATAAATATTATCTAAAAAGTAAATTCTGTTTGTAATAATTGTTTGGATACACTATATTTTTAATATGCTAGTTATAATAATAATAATAATAATTTTTTATTTCTATCCCGCCCTCCCCGCCGAAGCAGGCTCAGGGCAGCTCACAACATAAAATGCACTGTACATCAGTTATAGTTATAAAAAACATGGTTAAAACAAATTATAGATTATTAAAATTAACATTTAACAATGTGGCGATATAAACATTAGATCTTCAGTGGAATTCAGTGACTAGAAGCATTTTCAGCAGCATTTCCTAGCTTTGTCACTGGTTGAAGGCCATCTTGAAAAGGTGGGTCTTACAGGCCCTACGGAATTGATCTAAGCATCGTAGGGCCTGCACCTCCTCAGGGAGTTGATTCCACAGCAGTGGAGCTGCGACAGAGAAGGCCCGATCCTGGGTGGCCTTCAAACTGGCCTCCCTTGGCCCAGGGACATTCAGCTGGTTTTTTCCAGCTGACCTCAGCGCTCTCTGGGGCTCATATGGGGAGAGACGGTCCCTCAGGTAGGTAGGTCCTTGGCCATATAGGGCTTTAAAGGTGATGACCAGCACTTTGTAGCGAACTCGGTATGCCACTGGCAGCCAGTGCAGTCCGCGTAGCCCCGGCTGTATGTGCACCTTGGGAGCCCCAGCAACAGCCTAGCCGCTGCATTCTGCACCAGCTGCAGCCGCCGAGTTCGGCACAGGGGCAGCCCCATGTAGAGGGCGTTGCAGTAGTCCAGTCTCGAGGTGACCGTAGCATGGATCACCATTGCTAGGTCACGGCGCTCCAGGAAGGGGGCCAACTGCTTCGCCCGTCGAAGATGAAAGAACGCGGACTTGGCAGCGGCCGCTATCTGTGCCTCCATTGATAATGAAGGCTCCAGAAGAACCCCCAGGCTCTTGACCCTATGGGCTGCTTTCAGCAGCACACCGTCAAAAACCAGCAAGGGGATTTCCCTTCCCAGGGCACCGCGACCCAAGCAAAGGACCTCTGTCTTCGTTGGATTCAACTTCAGCCCGCTCAGTCTGAGCCAACCTGCCACGGCTTGCAGTGCTAGGTCCAGGTTTTCTGGGATGGAGTCAGGCCGGCCATCCATTAGTAGATAGAGCTGGGTGTCATCAGCATATTGATGGCACCCAAGCCCAAACCTCCGGGCAATCTGGGCAAGGGGGCGCATATAGATGTTAAACAGCATCGGGGAGAGAACTGCCCGTTCTCCCTAGGAGGCGGAGGACATCTTGGGTGCTTTCCCACCGTCCTATCAGGGAGGCAGGAATCAAAACTTCCTCTTCCTGTGGCTGTGGGGAACCACCCATCTTCAGTTCCTTTCCTGCCTCGACAGGGAGAGATGTGCTTAGGATAGGTCCTATCCCTTTAAGTGCCTTTCTTCTTCTTCTTCTTCAAAAAAATCTTTCTTCCTCTTTCGCTCTTACCTTCTTCTTTATTCAACTTTTCAATCCTTCCAGCCTTTTCTGCTGCTTTTAACCTCGCCTCTCTTCTGTGGATTCTCGAATCCTCCCCCCCCCCCCCGAAGAGAAGCGGCGCGCCGGCGGCTCGGGCTGCGTTTACAAGCCGCGGCGCGAAACAGATGGCGCGCAGGGCAAAGGACGCCTGCCCCAACGAGGACTCGGCCGCCTGCACATCGCGCGGGGCCGAGAGGCCACTTCCCGGAGCCGGCATGACCACGGGGCTTGCCGCGGCTGCCGGCAACGTGCCCTGTAGGGGCAGAACAAGGAGGGAAGAGGATCGCAGATCGGAACGGAAGCGGCGCTGGTCGTCCTCAGCAGCGGAGGAGGCTTCCTCCTCAGAGCGCCGTCCTGGCCATGAGGGCCATTTTGAAAAGCGCAAACGCGCGCGAAAGGACGGGGACCAGCAGCTTAGCAGCCTCCAGGGGCGGGACCCCCCCCATGCCAACCTCCAGGCGGGAGACTTCGACACCTTCGAGGTGCAGCCACAGCAGGAGGCCACGCAGACCCTCCAGCCCCAGACGGGCTTGGGTAATGTACCCATGATGGGACCTTCTCTATTTACTGAATTTCTAGAGTCAATCAGACAGACTGTAGGAGCTGCAGTTGAGGTGGCCACCCTCAAGAGGCCAAGGCCCTCTAGCCCACCCCCTCCCCCCAGGTCACCTTCACCCAAAAGGTCTAGGGAACGGGGCTCCCACTCCAGGGCCACTAGAGACTCCCTAGTCAGTGACTTCCTGGAGGGCGAGAGATCCCAGTATGGGGATCAGTCAGAAGAGTCAGAAGAGGGGGAAAGGGAGGAGGGCGAATTCCTCTCGGATGAGGAGATAGAGGGTACGCCTGTACCAGAACCCTCCTCACGCTTCTTCAGGGCAGAGGAGTTTCAATCCCTCTTACCCAAGGTGCTGGCTGCACTGGACCTCCAAGGGTCGCCAGAGGACCAGGAGGTTGCCAACCCCCTGACTAGCCCCAGGAACATACCCAAGGGGAACTCAGAGTTCTTCCCGAGGCACCGATCCTCTGACAGGATCTTCCCTTTCCCAGAGTTCTTCGAGCGCCAGCTAAGATCCGAATGGGCAAAACCAAGTACCAGCAGGCAGGTTCCCAACTCTATTAAGAAGCTATATGAGCTACCTGCCTTCACTAATGACATGCTGCAGGTCCCCTTAGTAGATGCACCTGTGGCAGCTCTACAGTCCCATGGCCTACTAGCAGAAGATGGCCAAGGGTCGATTAGGGACAACTGGGACAGGAAGATTGACCTGGCCCTGAAGAGGAGCCATGAGGCTATGGCCCTGGCCATCAAAGCTGCTGCCGCCAACTCTATAGTCTCTAGGGCGGCGATAGTGTGGATCAGACGTCTGTCTCAGCTATTGCCGGAGGCAGATAGAAGGACCCTGGAGGGCACCAGCAGAATCATGCGGGCGGCTGAGTTCTCAGCGGATGCCTCCTTAGATGCCCTTACCTTCTCCGCTAGGGCGATGGTGGCTAACGCGGTAGCCAGAAGGGGGCTCTGGCTTAGAGCCTGGCCAGCCGACGTCCATTCCAAGTCAATCGTCTCAGGATATCCCTTTCAGGGTGAGAAGTTATTCGGTGACACACTGGAAAAGATCCTTGTGGAGACGCGAGATAAGAAGAAGGCCATGCCTAAGTTCCTGAGGCGCACCGACAGGCAAGGGTTTGGCTCCAATTCCTTTCGGACCTCCTCCAACTTCCACAAACCGAAGCAAGAGTACAAGAAATCAACCTGGAACCAACCTAAGCAGGGCTTCCATAAGAACCACTCCAACAACCGATTTCAGAGGAACCAGCCCGACAGATCGGGCAAATTCCAGAAGGGCCCCAAGCCCAACCAGGCATGACTGGGACCACATCCCAGTAGGGGGCCGCCTGCTGCACTTTCATCAGGCTTGGGTGGAATCGCAGGCGGACTCTTGGACTCTAGAGATTGTCTCCCGGGGTTACCCGATTGAGTTCAGGCGTACACCCCCAGATCGTTTCATTATTTCCCCACTCCGCTCAAACCCGGAGCGGAGGGACATCACCCTCAAGGCAATATGCCACCTTCTGGATTCAGCGGTAATAGAACAAGTCCCTCCGAAGCAGAAATATCAAGGTGTCTACTCCATCTTCTTCACAGTTCCCAAGAGGAACGGGGACTGGAGAGCAATTTTGGACTTAAAATTCCTGAACAGAAACATCAAACTACGACACTTCAGAATGGAATCCATCAAGTCCATAACAGAGGCCCTGAACCACAGGGACTACATGTCATCGCTGGACCTGACAAAGGCTTACCTACATATCCCGATCCTACCCTCACACCGCAAGTTCCTGCATTTCTGCGTAAATGGCTCTCACTACCAATTCAGAGCCCTACCTTTCGGACTTGCAACAGCTCCACGGGTGTTCACCAAGGTGTTGGTGAATCTGATTGCACACCTCAGACAGAGGGGCATACACGTGCACCCGTATCTCGACGACCTGTTGCTAAGGTCATCGTCAAGGGAGAAAGCAGAACAGGACTTACAGAGCACAGTCAGCTGCCTCCAAAGACACGGCTTCCTGATCAATACAGCCAAGAGTCACCTTCACCCGACTCAGAGACTAGAACACCTGGGCATGATAGTGGACACAAACCTCAAAGCCATCTTTCTCCCAGAGGACAAGATCTTAAAGACAATGGCGCTGGCGCAACAGGTGATCCAGGCGTCATCATCAACACTCCTGACTCTAGCAAGGCTCATGGGCCTCCTCATCTCAAACCTCGAGGCACTACAGTGGTGTCGACACCACACCAGACAACTCCAGATGTTCCTTCGTCCCCATCAACTACAGATCATGGAGAGACGCTCCATATCCCTAACACTGCCCCCGGCGGTGAAGGAGAGCCTCGGGTGGTGAACCAAGGCCAGCAACTTGCGTCAGGGGAGAGTCTTCCTCATAGAGGGGGAGCTGCAGCTGTTTTCGGATGCCAGTCTCTCCGGTTGGGGGGCAACTCTCAACGAGATCCCCACACAGGGCCAGTGGATGGCCAAGGAATCGAGCCTCCCAATCAACCTCCTAGAGCTTCGGGCAGTTCGCCTAGCTCTCCTACACTTCCAGGACCAAGTCTCAGGCCAACACGTCCTAGTGCGAACGGACAACATAGCAGCGAAGGCCTACCTAAACAATCAAGGGGGGTCCAGGTCCAGCTCCCTCTACAGGGAGGCCGGAAAACTGTTCGCCTGGGCAGAACTTCACCTGAAGTCAATAAGAGCAGAGCACATCAAGGGGGCGCACAACGTGCAGACGGACTGGCTCAGTCGGGAGAGCATCCAGGCAGGGGAGTGGTCTCTCAACAGAGCTATATTTCTAAAGATAGTGGATCAGTTTGGCCCGCCAACCCTGGATCTCTTCGCATCTCACCAGAATCACCAGCTGCCCCGGTTCTTCACAAGATACTTTCACAGTCAGGCGGAGGCCACAGACGCTCTAACATCCCCGTGGCCACAAGGACTCCTGTATGCCTTCCCTCCAATCCCGGTCATCCCGAAATTACTCAGAAAGATCAGGACGCTGGGGGCAGAGGTCATCCTGGTTACACCCTGGTGGCCTCGGCGTCCCTGGTTCTCTTCAATCCAGCAGATGTCGGCGGAGGAACCCCTTTACCTACCAACCTGGCCGGACATGCTGCTGCAGGGACCGGTGTGGCACCCCCACCCAGAATGGCTGAGATTGACCGCGTGGAGGTTGAGAGGAGATCGCTACTAGGCCTAGGATATACCAGCGAAGTGACAAATACCATCTTGGCATCCAGAAAAGAATCCACTACGCGGATCTACAACATGTCTTGGAAAGCCTTCCACAGGTGGTGCCGGAGAAAGAGTGTGGATCCGTTACATCCTACTGTCCCCAGAGTGCTACAGTTCCTTCAGGATGGTCTGCAGTCCGGCCTGAAGCCAGCCACACTCAAACGTCAGATCGCAGCACTGTCGTCAGTACTTCAGCAGGTGGATGGCGTATCCTTGTCGTCTCACCCACACATTCGCCGGTTCCTTAGAGGAGCTTCCTTAAGCTCTCCACCACAGTCTCATCGGTTCCCGACCTGGAGGCTGAACCCAGTGCTGTCAGCCCTAACAGGCCCACCCTTCGAACCGCTCATGCACGTGCCCTTAAAGATGCTTCGCATGAAGACGATATTCCTGGTAGCAATAACCTCGGCCAGAAGGGTATCCGAGATCAAAGCCCTATCGACCAAGAAGGAGCTATGTGTGTTCCACAAGGATAAAGTGGTCCTCTACCCGGATCCTACCTTCCAACCAAAGGTGTCATCCAGATTCCACCAAAATCAAGAAATCAACTTACCATCCTTTTGCCCAGATCCCAGACACCCCAAGGAACGAACCTGGCACACCCTGGACGTGCGCAGGGCGATCAAAATCTACCTGGTTAGAAAAGAGCCACTGCGTAAGTCAGAGTCCATGTTCATCAATATTTCTGCACCCAGAATGGGGCAAAAGATGTCCAAGTCGGCCATTAGTTATGCCATCAAGCAGTGCATAGCAGAGGCGTACAAGGCCTTGCACCTCGAGGTTCCACCTGGGATCACGGCACACTCGACCAGAAGCGCAGCCGCTAATGCAGCCTTCAGCAAGAACGCCTCGGTCGAGGAAGTGTGCAAGGCAGCTACGTGGTCATCAGTCTCCACCTTCGTGCGACACTACAAGCTGAACTCTTACGCGTCGGCGGACGCGGCCTTCGGTAGACGAATCTTACAACATGTACTACCTGAGTAGGGCGATCCCTCCCTAAGTAACCTACTGCTCTGGGAGCACCCAAGATGTCCTCCGCCTCCTAGGGAGAACGACCCTTGGCACTTACCATGAGGGGTCCTTCTCCTAGGAGGAAAGGAGGACATCTTGCCCTCCCATCTATCGCCCTACCTTGAGCAGCTTATCTCTCCATGGTCGTCTACCAACACCTCTACCAATATCTGATTGCCTTCGGGCCTGTCTTTAGTTTCTTATCTATAAAGTTTATTCTCTCGTCGGGCGTCCAACTCCCTTATGGATACCGACGGACTAATAGTTGTTGTTTCTTGTTAGAAGTTTTTTGTTTTATAGATATAGTTATTGTTATACTGCTGCTCGGAGTCACCCGAACTGAAGATGGGTGGTTCCCCACAGCCACAGGAAGAGGAAGTTTTGATTCCTGCCTCCCTGATAGGACGGTGGGAAAGCACCCAAGATGTCCTCCTTTCCTCCTAGGAGAAGGACCCCTCACGGTAAGTGCCAAGGGTCGTTCTAGTTGTGATAATTTCATGCCATGTAAAATTGTCCATAGTCATATTTTATGTTCCTAAAATAACAGAATGACTTTCAATCTGGAAAAGACAAAAAAAGTGCTAATGTAGTATTTTTTTCAATTTTTCCAAAAATTTCCATTCCCCCCCCCCCCCAGCCCCCGAAAAAAACTGGGTTTTTTTCCGAGTTTCAAAATTTCCAGAAACGTTACATCTCTACCTGTTAGCTCTTGGAGGATTGGCTAAATCAGGGGTGTGTGGCTTAAAATGCAAAGGAGTTCCTGCTACAAAAAAAGTCTTGGTTGTAACTTTCATTGATCTCTCTTAGTATGAAATACAGCAATTCCCATCTTCCCTCACCATGTAGCTGAATTAAGAAGCCACTGTTGTGAGCAGTAATGTTCTGAGTAACTGTACTGCTTGTGCCATTACCTTCAAATGCAGGACTCCCAGGCCTTCTGTTTTTGCAGCAGCTATAGATGCTGACTGGACCAGAATTTTAATCTAGGGCTTCTTGAGGATGGTGGGAGGGTGGCAGTAGTGCTTAGGTGTAGGTTAAAGAGAAAAGGCTATGAGCCACAAGGGTGTAGAGTCAATAAGGCATGTAAAGCAAGATGCATATTGGTGAATATCTCTTACCTGGAAGAAGGGTGCAGTATTGAAAGCAGTTTAGTGCCTGCTGATGTATATTTTCTCTTGAAACTTCTTGTTTATTGCAGAGTCACCTTTGTGGCCAAAAGAAAACCTGGACATTCAAGAGGTTCATGAAGGTGCTCCACTTATCTTGGCATGCAACCCTCCTCCTGGACTGCCACCTCCTGCCATTTTCTGGATGAGCAGCTGTGAGTTTGCATGTTGGTTAGGTGGACAGAGTAGCATTTGAATACTAGGAGTGTTCCTTAATAAAATTCACAGTGTTGCCATTTTCTTTGATGATTCTCAAGTGTGTGTCAGCCACTAATAGGCCATATAGCTCATACCATCAATTGTGGCATAACAAAGGTGCAGATTATTTATTGTTCACCATCTCTCATGTTCTCGACACTGAAATGGGGAAAATCTAGTCATAATAAATGAATAGATCTGCTACTAATCAGATAAAAGAGATGGAGGCTAATAGACTTCAGCAGTATTGCACTATTCCAAAAGTACACCCCTGAGTTCTCTTGCAGTGTCAAAGAGGATCTAGATTACTAAGAAGCATTTAGATCACATGCTGTTACATTTATGCCCTGAACAAATTCCACCAGAAGAAGTTACTGGGTTACTTTATAGTTGGCCCTCGTGGCAGGTGCCAGTGAGAGGTGCTCCACACAACAAAACTGGAATCTTCCTTTTTGGTCTATAAAGATTTTCCTTTCCACGTGAACTAGTTAGGTAAAATGATTGTGTTAATCAGTCACACAAAAAATACCATGTACACAAATTATGTGCATTTTCTCAAAGCTTATTATGCATTCATTACAGTGAGTTGAAATGACAAGTTAATGGGGTGGGGGATAGTGAAGGTTGTAGGGTATGGAAAAATGGTTTCTCCAAAATCCAACAAGCAATTTCTTCATTATTTTTGGTATCAGAAGATACATTTCTTTCTTCTGTTGAAACATTTAATTCTGTCCCCCTACCCATTTCTTGGGTTTGAATCTCATGATCATCATTCTTTCAGGAGTCCTCAGTATTTGACTTGTTGTCTGGAGACAAATAATAACCTTAATTGGCTAATTCTATCCCTCATACCACTGGCCAAGAGCCAATCTAGACAAGATAGTTGGTTATAAGTCAGGTTAGGTTCCCCCAACCAAAGTTTCCAAGTGCCCCAGGCCTGATTCATATCATACAGCATGGGTGGAGAAATGGCATTAGCCTTCTGCTCATAATGATTTCCTAAGTTGAAATGATTGGAGTGGGGGACCCATTGTGAGGCTGCGCAAAACTATTCAGTGGCCAGATATCTTGTCTGTCTTTGTCCTCAACACTGTCAGTAAATCAATATGGTGCATCTTTTGTTGGGCTGTACCACTTCAGGCTATAGGTATGGGGTCAAATGTTTGTCCAGCACACACCCCTCTCTGTCTGTCTGTCCAAATAACCCTCCCTATATGTACAAAACTAGTATGTCTGAGGGCCTTTCTGTGCTCTGCATGCAGTTCTAAGTGATACTACAGTAAGCTAAACCAATACGTATATGGCCTTTAAAACAGATGGGGAAATTGTTGAATTATATTCATGGGTCTTTAAATTCTAGTTGGCTCCAAGTACATCATCCACTACATCAGGTACTAAGAAAACTGTAAGTGGTGGGAAATGCAGGGAGAGAACTTGTTAGATCAGTGGTTCATCACCTTTAATCCACTAGTTCCCCTTAATATGCAGTATTAATATTGAGTGTCTTGAAGTCACAAGTAGAAAATCAAAATTACTTTCCAAACAGGACAGCTTGGTTGATCATCATCAATATATCTAATTCTCAACTTGGCCAAATTTATGGATTCTTAAATCTGGACTTTGGAGCCATAACAGACAAATCTTTCTACAAATCTAAGGGGAAAAAACCAACAGATTTGCAGAAAAATCAGGGGTGGGGGATTTTAATAATAGAAGTAAAGTTTGTAGTCTTAAGAAACAAATGCCCTCTGTGGACATTGCTAGGCAATCACAGCAGTATTGCCAGTTGAAGTGTCGGTTTCTGTCAGTAAGAGGCAGGGAAAAAGCAGGGCCTTTTCCAGGAGTGTTTTGGCCTTTGAGGGAGCACTCTTCAAGGGGAGGCCCAGCAACAACCACTGAATAGCATAACTCACCCAGGGAGAGTAGAGTGGGGTTACAGAGGAAAAGGAGATGCCCTGTGCAAGTTCTTGCAATTTCCTCATCATGCAACTTTTTACAAGGAGAGACTGCTAGGTGAAGGTAAGGAGGGAAAACTGAAGACAGGGGTGGGAGAGAGAAAAAAAAATAGTTGGCTAGTGGATGGGAAGGAAAAAAGGTAGAAAGAAAAGAGGAGACACCATAGTCAAAAGAAAATGATATGCCGCTCACAAGTCCTTGTGGGTCCTTCATTTGTACAGGTGTATTTATGATATGCACGCAGTAAGTATGTAGATATCAGATATACAATAGATGTATGCTCCTTAATTTTGTGTTTGCTGTCTGTTGCTTCTTTAAGAAACTGGAAGAGAAATCTACAATCTGGGGTTTCATCGCAGGCTAAGCAGAATAAAACAACTCTCTCCAGTAGCTGTCACAAGACATTGAAAATGAGGAGAACTGGCTGCCTAAAATCCCAAATCCAGGGCCTTTTCGTAGAAAAATCCCAGCAGGAACTCATTTGCATATTGGGCCACACCCCCTGACACCACCATCTTTTTGTGCAGGACTTTTTCTATTAAAAAGTTCCCAGCAGGAACTTATTTGCATATTAGATCACACCCCCTTACACTAAGCCAGCCAGAACTGCATTCCTGTGTGTTCTGCTCAAAAAAAGTCCTGCCCAAATCTATCCCCCAAAAGTTTTGAATGCTCCTGCAAGATTTGTAGATTGCCCCTACCGGGGCTGTGTGACCCCCTCCCATTAAGAATCATTGTGTTAGATGTTACTCAAATGTGCTTTCTCTGGAATTTTTTTATCTCTAGCAATAATTATGGTAATTAGCTTGGCTTTAACAGTCATGTTTTGAATTTAGTGATATAGCATTTCCAGCTGGGATTAATCACTGTATGCCTTTTTCAGGTATTTAGCCAGTATACATGCCCTTAGTTTCCAATGGAAGGGTGGAAGACCATTTGTTCCAACAAGAATTATTGTTCTTTCTTACAGCCATGGAGCCAATCCACCAAGACAAACGTGTCTCCCAGGGACAGAATGGTGACTTGTATTTCTCCAATGTCATGCAGGAGGATGCCCTGACTGACTACAGCTGTAATGCTCGCTTTGCCTTCACCCACACCATTCAGCAGAAAAATCCTTACACCCTCAAGGTCTTGACCAGTAAGTATTTATGTTGACCTGCTGGATTAGAAATGCTGAAGCAAGATCTCCTCTGTAGCTTACTATTTTGGCTATATTCAGAGGAAAAAGTCTCCTTACAAACATGAGACTTAAGGGGGGGTGGGGTTGTGTTGCCCCAGTGATGTTGTTTTCTAGCTACATGTTTGGAGAGACATGAAATTGTATTTATTTACTTTATTTGTCATGTAGGTGCTGTGTCCTTCCTCTAAGGAGCCAGGCATTATAATGTAGTTGTGATGGCCAAAATGTGTTTGCAATATGCTATATTGTTGTGAAGACACTTGATAGATATATGGATACTGGCCACATGCTAGAAGCTCTGTTTATATGTGTATTTGATGGACAGCAAAATCTCTGAAGTTTTCTTTAATTTATAGTTTCAACATTAACTTGAAAAAAATTTAGGGACTTGGAAGTACATAAGATGTATCTACAGAACAAGTTTCTAGCACATATCCATGCTGGCTAGTTTCTACATATCTACCTTCCTTTTTTTAAAAAAAAAGTTAAATCTATGGGATTCTGTGCTGCTATTCAGTTCAGCTAATGCAGGCCACTTCCTCCAACACGAAGAAGGTGCTAGAGGAAAACATCTCCATTAACCTAATAAAAACGTTGGATGTGACACATTAATATTTCTACAGTTGGCATTAATATCAGAGCACTCCCAGGACTCGTTGCAAATATTTGCACTCCATTTCTCATTGCATGTACAGACTTGAGTCCTGTGGTCCACACCATTCTCAAAAAGTTATTTGAGCTACTGTTCACATTAATGAAGTATTTATGGCACAATGATCATTCTGAAATTGTTATTATAGCTTGTTAAAATAGCAACATATTTTCAATATTTCCCAATTTTTCTGCATGTTATACATTTCTACATATCCAATAGTTATGCCCATGTGTTTGGTATTGTATAAACTCTTGTGTTTCACCTGAGTCTGCTCATCTAATTCATTACTTTTTTCTGTTTACCCCTTCTTTGTGCTCAGTGGTATTTTCTAGTGCTATTAGAAGCATGTCAGTTCTTTCTGGTGCACTCATGATGTTACTGATACATGCCAAGAGTCAAAGGACATAGGACATCACTGCTAACATAATGATGAACCTATTTTTCAGGACCATGATTATTTTTCTATTTTTATTAACTATTACCAGAGGAACATATATTGAATTCACTTTGGATATTTCAGTTCAGTGGCAGTTTCCACTGGTATTCAGAAGCCCAGTCCTTACTACCAGATATCATCTACTGTTTGCAGGAACATTCAGAAAGAAGCCTTTGGAAACTGTACAGTATTAATTACTGATCTGATCTGCCCACACTAATCTATCCTTCTGTTAATTCATGGTTTGATTACTGCAACATGCTGTATGTGGGGGGCTGCCCTTGAAGAAAACAAAAACTACAACTGGTCCAGAATGTGGCAACAAAACTCTTCACATCCTGGGACCCACATATTTGAAGGACCATCTCCTCTAAGTGCCCCTGTATAGCAACTGTGGTCATCAGGCAGCTATGTGTTGGCTACCCACCACTTAGGGTTGCCCATCTGTCATTGACCAAAGATTGGGCCTTTTCCATTAGGGCTCCAGTTCTGTGTTATAGTCTCCCTGAAGGAATCTCCTTCCTGGTGATCTTGAGGAGATACTGAAAGGCCTGCCTGTTTGTCAGATTTTTTGAGGATGTTTAAATGACTGCCATCTTTTAAGGGAGGGAGGGGAGATTTGGGGCTCACCATTTTGTCTTTGGTTTTAGCTGGGGATGTTTTAACTATTCTGGTAAGCCACCATTATTTTTGAGAATTCTTGGAGAACAGGTGAGATGCCGGAAAATTGGAAGTGGGCCTCTTCCAGAAGGGGGAAAAGGAGGATCTGGGTAACTACCAACCTGGAAAAGTTTTACAACAAATAATCAAACAGTCAGTCCTGGAACATTTAGAAAAGTTGCCTATGATTACTAAGAGCCAGCATGGGTTTCTCAAGAACAAATGTCAGCCCAATCTTATCTCTTTTTTTGAGAAAGTGACTAGCTTGCTGGATCAGGGGAATGCTTTAGACATTGTTTATCTTGATTTGACTAAGACTTTTGATAGGATTCCACATAATATTCTTGTTGACAAATTGATAAAATGTGGTTTGGATCCTATTACTGTTAGGTGGATCTGTAACTAGTTGACAGATCTCACCCAAAGTGTGCTTGTGAATGGTTCCTCATCCTCTTGGAGAAGAGTGACAAATTGAGTGCCTCAGGGATCTGTCCTGGGACATGTTTTGTTTAATAACTTTATAAATGATCTGGATGAAGGAATAGAGGGAATAATTAACTTTGCAGATGATACTAAATTGGGAGGGATCGCAATTACAGTAGAAGACAGAGTCAGGATACAGGATGATCTTCACAGGCTGGGAAACTGGGCTAAAATAAATAAAATGAATTTTAGCTGGGATAAATGTAAAGTTCTTCACTTAGGTAGGAAAAATGCAATGAATAATTATAGGATGGGGGGAGACTTGTCTTAGCAGTAGTATGTGCGAAAAGGATCTGGGACCATACACTGAAGATGCGTCAGCAGAATGTTGCAGTGGTGAAAAAGGCCAATGTAGTTTTAGTCTGTATCTACAGAGTTTTAGTGTCCATATCACGTAAAGTGATGTTATTGCTTTACTCTGCTGTGTTTAGATTTCACCTAGAGTATTGTGTTTATTCTTGGGCACCACAATTTAAGAAGGATATAGACAAACTGGAACATGTCCAGAGGAGGGCAATGAAGATGATGAGGAGTCTGGAGACAAAGTCCTACAAGGAAAGGCTGAAGGAGCTGGGTATATGTAGCCTGGAGAGGAGATGACTGAGTACTTGAAGGGTTGTCGTATAGACGATGGTGCAGAGTTATTTTCTATGGCCCCAGAAAGGGAGGTATTGTGAATTTCCTGCATTATGTAGGTGGTTGCAGTAGATGACCTGGAGGTCCCTTCTAACTCTATGATTCCATGATTTACCTTGAACCAAGAGGAAAGGTGGGATATAAATGTTTTAATTACTGAATTAATTTGTACCAGCTTTTTATGAGAATGAGGCCTTATTTACCTGATTCCCAGGGAATGTCAATTGAAATTAAACTAAGTGCAAATAGTTTGTCTCTGTCTGCTCACTGGGCTCTGTTTGAAAGTAGAGCATAAGGTCTCAGCCTCCATTTATTTTGAAAATGTTGCATTCAAATGTTAGTGGTACATTTTTGGCAGCTGTTGGTCATGGAATTATAGACTCTTGAAACATTCATAAAATCTCCATTCAAGGCCAGCTGAAGTATGAGTATACTGATGCCATGGATGCCAGCCCTACAGGCATCCAGCAGTTGGGCATCTCTGCTGCCAGCATATTCTGTGTGTGAAAGTAGCAACAGCAGAAAGAGTATAATCTGGGAAAGATAGGTGTGGGTTACAGTATGACTTTGACATGTTTGAATGCAATGTGGTGGTGCTCAGTATCATTATAAAAGGCTGCCTTGCTGTCAGTGGTGTTTAGCTCAGATGTAAATTACCTTTCATTTTAACAGTGGGCTGCATTTGAATGGTTTTGAATCCAGCAAGCAGTGTATGAAAATATTGCCATGAACCCCAAAATGTGTGCGAATGATCTGTAGAGCAAACTATAGCTACGTTAGGAATGTGAGCTTTCTCAGGCCACTTTGGCTTCATGTTCACTGAATATGTTTCAAAAGAAGCGGGATTTTGTCTACTGGTCCAGCCACCCAACACTTGTGTGTTCAGTCAAACACTGCATAACTTTGTTAAGTTCTCAGGAAAAAACCTTCCCTGTTTATGGTCCATGCTTTGTGATGTCACTGCAGGCAAGCTTATTTATTCCAGGTGAAACTATTGATCTGTCAGATGTCATAGAAGAATATTGCAGAATAAAGTTTGAGTCCAGTGGCATCATTAAGACCAACAAAGTTTTATTCAAGGTATAAGCTTCTGTGTGCATGCACACTTCTTCAGATACAGTGAAATGGAAATTATCAGTCCATACATGTAGAGAGCAGTAAATTAGCATACAACATAATGAGGATATTTAACAGATGCAAGAACCAAACAGGAATAATAAGCTTACTTTATATGGTTACTATTTGTTTGGATTTAATTCTAGGGGAAAACAGTGAAATAAATATGTCAAAACTGGAGACTGGTGAGCAGAAATGCTGAGAGTATTTAACTGAGACCCTGCCATTATGCTCCATCCACCTCCTCTCAAGCATGGAGGCAACCTTACAGCATCTTATTATTTGAAGAGGGGCAATTAGCTGTGTAGAGTTATCTTCCCTGTCCCCAGACCAAAGAAATACATTCCATTCTATCATTCCAAATTACATTGTATTCTACTATTCATTATGTTGCATTACAATCTACTATTCTGATTTGTTATTTCAAATAAGGAATAAAATAAAATAGCCCTCACCTGGATAGCCCAGGCCAGCCCAATCTTGTCAGATCTCAAAATACTAGCAGTCAGGAGGACGGGGCAGGCTTTATTCAGCCACCTCTCTGAATATCCTCCAGGCCCCTAGTAGGGGGTCAGTCACCAGAAGCTGCGTGACTTTCAGATGCATGTGCACACACACACTCTCTTAAAATACAAAAAAAGAGAAAAGAAATAAAGAGGACATATGGCCCTTCTGGGGGTTGGTGAGAAAACATGTCAGGACAGAATGAGGGTAGCATATGTAGTGAGATAAGAAACCAATATCCCTGTTAAGTTCTGTGGATTCCATTGTTCTGAATGTTGTAATAACTTGTAACTCAGCAATTTCCCTTTCTAGTCTGTTCCTGAAGTTCCTTTGCAATAAAACAAGGTACTTTGAGGTCACCCATTGAATGTCGTGGAATGTTGAAGTATTCTCCTACAAGTTTATCAGCCTTGTAATTCTTGATGTAAGATTTGTGTCCATTTGTCCTTTGATGTAAGGTTTGACCTGTTTGTTCTGTGTAGAGAACTGAAGGGCATTGTTGGCATTTAATGACATATACAGTGTCAGAAGATGAGAAAGTGAATAAGCCTGAGATGGTGAAGCTGATGTTGTTAGGTCTGTTGATTGTGCCATCTGGGTGTACTTGGCAGCAAAGTTAGCATGTGGGTCTACTACAAGCTCTGGTACTGGTATCCATGTTCAAATTAGATGTTACATTATTGTGGGTGAGGCATTGTTTGAGATTGGGTGTCTGTCTGTGCAAAAGAGAATTGTCATTATCCACTAGAAGTTGTAAGTTGCTGATTCATATAATTGATTTGAGTTGAGAGCTGTATGTGACCACTAGTGGTGTTTGGCTATTGTCTCTTTGGGGCCGCTCTTACAATGGGTTTTGTCTGGGTACCATTCTGGCTTGGTTAATCTGTTCCTTGACTTCATTAGGTGGGTACTTTAGTTCCAAAAAAGTTTACTATAGCTCTGTCAGATGAGAATCTCTGTCTGTAGAAAAATGTTAAACTGAGCAACTGGAAGAATATGAGTAGTAAATTGTATGTGCAGATGTGTAAACCTTGATACATATGCTATGGTTGCTCTTCACACTGAGACATGATCTCTTGGTTAGCAATGGTGTTTGAAAGGCTCATTAAGACTACTGTATGTCATACTCTAATTACCTGTAGAACAAAGTTTGAGTCCATTGGCACCTTTAAGACCAACAAAGTTTTATTCAAGGTACATGCTTTTGTGTGCATGCACGCTTCTCTAAATATATGCACACAGAAGCTTATACCTTGAATAAAACTTTGTTGGTCTTAAAGGTTCCACTGGACTAAAATTTTATTCTACTGCCTCTAGACCAACACAGCTTCCCACCTGAATCTGATTACCTATACTTGTTCTTAAGTATTCTCTTAGACATCTCTGCTTTATAATAGCATGCAAATACATTCCCTGGAGGCCCTTTATGTGGAAGGATGACTTTTTGGATATTAAATCGATTCTTCATGTCTCTTGCATTCAAAGGAAATGAAATACCCTCTGTATCTCAAATAGTTTGAACTCTTTTTTTAAAATCAGAGTTCATTACCTGTATTGAACATATGAAGCTGCCTTACCCTGAATCAGACCCTTGGTCCATCAAAGTCAGTATTGTCTACTCAGACTGGCAGCGGCTCTCCAGGGTCTCAAGCTGAGGTTTTTCACACCTATTTGCCTGGACCCTTTTTTAGTGGAGATGCCAGGGATTGAACCCGGGACCTTCTGCTTACCAAGCAGATGCTCTACCACTGAGCCACCGTCCCTCCCCAAGACAGAACAGTGTCCTCCCACTAGCTCATGATATAGAAAAATTATTTGAAGAGAGGCAATTTTGCATTGCAAATTTGTCCATCCCTTGCAGATTATTGCTCCATTATTCTGACCCACTATTCATAGTGAAAAGAAAACAAAAGGCATAGTTTTGGTGCAAGATACAGTACAAAGGGTCATTTTTTATAGCAGTAGAGTTGGTTTTAATGTGAATTTTATGTTGTAACCCACCCTGTGCCCGCGTGTGGGAAGGGTGGAAGAGAAAATAATAATAATAATATAGCAAGGTTGCTGAAGCTAAGCAGGTCTGTGTCTGATGAGTGCCTGGATGAAAGAGTTTCTGGAAATTTATGTATGCCACCTTAAGTTACAGGATGAAAAAAGGCAGGATACATGTAATAAAATAATATATATTTTAAAAATGTACAATGACACAGGAGAAAAGTTGTGATCTTTCGCAAGCTAACTTGGAAATGAATTTAGTTGATCAGTGAGTTTTGCTTGTAAACCAAAGGACATTGGGTATCATGCTGCGTTTGGTAGAGTTCTAGTATTAGGTTTTTTCATAAGATCCTTGACATCCTTCTATGTATATAGTAAGCCCCTTTGATTTAGGAGGCAGGTACAAAACATGGTCATTGTGCTTGAAGATAACAGTGATGTTCCCATCTGTGTCTTCCCAGTTCAGCTCTCTTCCCCTTCCCAGTTCAGCTCACTTCCCTGTCCCACACCTCTTGTCACTACTCACCATACATGTAGCATTTTAAAAGCTTCAATAAATTAACTTCCAAAGTTATTCTTTAATCCTTCTTCTGAATGATCCTAGCTTAGAGTAGTGCAAAGGGTCAGGATACATGACATTCCAGTTAGGATATAATTATGCATTTATCTTTGAACAATTAATATTAGCAGTCTGTATTATCCCCTTCCTTAGTAACAAAATAATTTCAACAGTTGCATTTAGTTAACTTTTTTGTCTCTCTTCAGCACCAGTTTTCTATTAAATTAATATAAAATTCACACACTCTTGAAAATGTTCACATCTATCAAAATTCTGGTTGTACTTATTGATTCCATACACACTGAGGCCTGAGTGAAATCCAGAATGATTTGAGGCCATGGGTTATTTTGTTGAATGTACCAATGTGAAGTATAGTGCCTATTATCTCATGACAATTTCTGAACTATGAGCTTTCAGCCAATACAGTAGCCATGTCACAGAATTCCTGAAAGTGACATTTACAGATTGGAAGAAGATTGAATGAAAAACCAACACTGGAAACATGCCTGGATAGGCCTGTGGAGCAAACTTTGAGATTCTTGATCTGCCCCCCCCCTCCCACCACACTTCTTAGACATTTAGTACAGATTTAAGTTCATAGCATGTAGGCATCTCTCTTTGGAAATATTAAGTTTTTAAGTGAAGCACAATTCAATACTATTTATACTATTAATATAGATCCTGGTATGCTTTTTGTTTTAAAGCTATCCCTTGGCTGAGCCTTATCTATCATTTTATACTTAGGGCAAAGTAGAAGTTTGACTTTGTTTCTCTCACTGAAGGGGGACCCCTGAATAATTAATGAATACCCCTATAATAATGAATAAAAGCATGCTTATGCCTTCAAAAAGAAGATGTCTGATGCAACCCTTTGTTAGAGGCCACACAGCCCCAAGTGAGTGTGAATTCAAGGTTGTATATTAGATAAAGAGACAGTGATCTCATTGAGGCCTCTGGATATGTATTAGATAACAAAGGGGCCTCAGAGAAGCTTCTTGCTGGAGCTGATAACGCATGGAGACAGGAGGTATGGAAAAGTACTAGAAGTTACAGGAGGGTGAAGAATGTTGAATCAGATAAGCCTGGGGGGCCTGCTTGTTTTGAATGTGGATAAAACTGGCTGTATGGGATATTTTTAAATTAGTCATTTTGGGGCTTATGGCTGGCTAAGTTCTGCTTTGGTACCAATGTAAATCTCGTTTCATACCAGTAATGTGTGCAGACCTCGTTATTTCTCTGCTTCATCACCTACTTTAGAAGGTCTAATGACAAAATTATTGCTCTTCTAGAAAATAAGAATAGTGTGTTGGATGTTACATAATTATGAGAATTTCCAGTTATTTGGAAGTCCAGTTCAACAATCCAATATGTTTGAAAATGTCAGCTGATAATTTATGAGTTTTTTTAAAAAAGAAACCACATGTCTTTGTTTTAGAGGAATAAGCTCTTTCCTCCTGCTGTTTTCTGTTGCTGCTTTGTTGTTTTTTCCAAATTGTGTTGAAGTTTTTTTGGAATGATTTGTGTGTTATGTTGCCTTTGGCTTTGATTTCATTTTATTAGAATTTTCTGTTGTGTGTGTTCGTATTTCCTTTTGTGTCCCTCTCCTCATTATACTTTTTGTTACTCAGTGCATGCTTTGTTACCTTTGGTACGCTCATGTTCTTTTGTTTATTACAGAGTATCCCCATAATGAAACGTCCTTTCGAAATCACACTGACATATACAGTGGTGAGTCAACACTGACTTCGGGAGAACTTCATGTTCTAACTCCTCTGTATCTAACCTGACTTACTATTGTGTTAACATCACTTGTTGGTCAGTCAGTGAAACCTGGCAAGGCAGTTTTGAATGGCCTGTTGAGACTATACATCTGGATCTTGATAATGCAGAATTCACCAAACACATTTTCTTAGTCTTCAGAACATGCAGTTTGTCTTTTTTTAACAGCAGATGTGACTGGAACTTTTGAATTAATATCCTTAAAGCAATTCATGCCTCTGAATTTGCACTTTATTCATGCAGTGTTGAATGGGGGGTTTGTGTGTGTATAAAACAAAAACAATTAGTCTGTCCAACATGACACAGTAGCTAGATTTTTTAATGTCATGGAAACATGTTATCTGATGGTCATGTTTTCATAGCAACAATCTAAATGACAGTAGCAAAACTGTCCCACAAGGGTTTATGAAATCCTCACTGACAATAAGATCACTTAATACAAAGAAAAATGCTATATATGTTTTGTGGTTCCATTTAAAGGATATATCCTATAATAATGATTGAATACTGGCATGTATAAAGGAAAACAATGCTTGATTTTTCTTCTCAGGTTGGTAAATGTTTCAAAAGATTCTCCATTCTTTCCTTTTCATCTGACTCCCTCTAGAGAATACAACATGGGAAGAAAGCGTGCATTAGAAATTATGCTTCAGATATACAGTCACTTAGCTCCCCTGGGGCACAATCATTCTTTGCAGTCGGTTGAAAGTGGTGTGAAAATTGTGTGATAATGTAATTGTGGCAAGGGGGATTGATTCCAAGGGAAAATGAGATGGAGGAGAGTTTTCAGAAAATAAAATCAGACTGTTTTAAAAATCTTGGATGGGGGCATAAACCAAAAGACTCCTGCTGATCTCTCTAACACAAATTCAGCAAGTTGTACTATGCTCTTAATAAAGGATGCATGCAATCAGTTTGTTGCACAACATATACACATTATATTCCAATTCTATTTTTAATTCAATTATCATTAGTCCAACTCTGTAGTTTCTGGGACCAACGTTCCCACTGTGAGGAGACAAGTATTCTTGCATTGCAGTATTTTCTGAAATGAACATCTGCATTTTTCTCCTTCGTGGCATGTCATGTAGAAAGATGCCACTAAGAAGCACTAACTAGATGTTCCATAATAATTTAATGTCATTTTCTCCAATTATCTAAATTTATTAGATAGTAATTAATAATATGAGTTGGGTTTAGCTCAGCTGAGATGTAAGACATTGCTCTCATTGTTCACCAACTCTCCTTCTGCATTTATTTATTTACTTCATGTATACCCCACCTTTCTCCCCAGTGGGAACCCAAAGTGGCTTACAGCTGGATTCAAATCCAGTAAGACCCTAGAGACCAAGAAGGTTTTTGAGGCATAAAGTTTTGAGAGTCCAAAAGCTCCCTTCATCAGATACAAGCTATCTGTCAAAGAGAGCTTCGACTCACTCTCAGAAGCTTACACCCAAAAAATCTCGTTGGTCTCTAAATAGGGTTGCCAGCCCCCAGGTCCCAAGGGTAAGTAGTCAAAGGACTGTAGTGTCGAGAATACAAATTAAAAAAATACATTGCTGCAGGCACAACAAGAGCAACAAGTAATTACCAGTCATTTGTGTACAAATATATATACACACAAACACAACATACACATTCCAGATATAAAGTATGGACTATGGTAGGTCAATCCAGTACACCATTTCAAATCTTTCTCAGGTCCAAGGATGAATAAACTTATTCCAAAAAACTTATACTCTTGTTTGTTGCTATCACTTTGAAGTGGGACCAAATCGGACTCCAAAGATCTTACAATCTTAACAATTGTTATCACTTTTGTAATGGAGCCAAATCAGACTCCAAGGAACTTGTATAATCATTGTAGGCTCCAGCTACTGGTGAATGTTTGCGGTGATTTCCACATAAACACAAATTCTTTCAAATAAGACTGTAAATTCCTTGGAGTCTGGTTTGGCTCCATTCCAAAAGTGATAACAATTATTAAGATCGTAAGCTCTTTGGAGTCCAGTTTGGTCTCATTTCAAAGTGATAGAAACAAACAAGACTATACTTATTTTGATTTAATTTATTCATCCTTGAACCTGAGGAAGATTTGAAATGGTGTATTGGATCAAACTACCATAGTCCATACTTTATATCTGAGATTTGTATGGTGTTTGTGTGTATGTGTACATACACATACACAAATGACTGGCAATTACTACATTGTTTCTTGTTGAACAGTTCTTGTTGTGCCTGGAGCAGTGGGTTTTGTGTGGGGGCGGGGAGTTGTTGCCTCCAGGTCCCGGCAGGGGATCCCCCAGTTTCAGGGGCATCTCCTTGTCATGGACCAGCTGGTCAACAGGAGAAACCATGCACCTAACTACAGTGATTTCCCAGATGCAATGATCTCACCTGGAAGTGACATCATTGTGTCAGGGACAGTGCACAGGGACACTCTGGTTTTTGGACAAAACTCTATGGTTTAAGCTAAATTTTACCACAGAGTTTGCCCCCAAAAACAAGAGTGTTCCCCATGCAATGTCTTTGTCCACCCCTGGAATGCCCCCCAAATCTCCCCATCAGATTGATGAGGGGATCTGGCAGACCTGTTTCTCAGGTGCTACTGGACTCAAATCTAGCTGCTCTTCTGGACACCAACATGGGTACCCTCTGAAACTATCTTCAAAGTGGCTTACATTATTCTGATCTCCTTCATTTTAACTTCACAACAATCCTGTCAGGTGGTTAGTATGTCACTGGCCCAGGATCATCCAGCAAGCTTCCATGCTAGAGTGGGGTTGGGTTTCAAGTCAGGTTGTCTGAATGTAATGGCCAAGTCATAGATGGTGAGAGACTACAGAGGTCTGATATGTGAATAAGAGGACATCCATTATGTATGGTAGAATTGTGATTCTACAATTCTATTTGTGGAAGCTCTCACAAATACAAATGTCAAATCAGGCAATGACTTTGCATGGTTAAGCTACTGCAGGAGGAGGTTAGTGGATTGCTTGATGTTTTATATACTTGTAAACAAGTTCGATTGAAATCAATGGGGTTATAAGTGTTTTCTTTAGAATTTTTAACCAGTACCCCTCTCTTTAATTAGAATCAGGAGATGCCCTTGTGATATTGAAGGGGAGGCAGCACATAATCCAGACACTTAATCTAACTAGAAGTGTTTGTTTTGGAACATAGACTGTAAGTGTCTGGATGATGCATCTAGAAAAGAGTTCTGTTCTTACAAGGAGCACATTATGCTAAAAGAAGACATGTCTTTTTAAGATTTATTTTATATCTTATTTTTGGGATTTCTATCCTGCCCTTCCTGCCAAGGCAGGCTCAGGGTGGGTTACAACATAAAAACATGTAGTACAATAATTATCTCTTTAAAATTCATTAAAATTATATCGATTAAATCAGTTACAACATTAAAATTATATCGTTAAACCACAATATATCAATTTATTTCCTGGATCTAATGAGATGAATTACCAAATAGTCTGCACAGTTCAAGTGGACAGTTTAAGCATTGTGAGGAACTTTAAGCAGGTCTGAGCCAGTGTAGACAGGGAGGGGCTGATCCTAGCAGATGTCCGCTGCCTCAACTGAAAGCCTGGTGGAAGAGCTCCATTTTACAGGCCCTGTGGAATTGCAGCAAATCCCACAGGGTCCTGATCTCAATGGGGGAGCTCATTCCACCATGTTGGTGGAATGGTCTAATGTCTCAGGCAAGACAATGTCTCTGTTGTCTCAGGCAAAAAAAAATGTCCAAATGACTTAATTTTAAACACATTTCCTATGTGCCTAACATGTTTTATTGTGATTTAAAGTGTATAGGAATAGTGTTTTACTGGCTTATTTTATCTGATAATGTTTATTACATTATCTATTTTCAACAGCTCTAGTGGGAGTTCTGCAGTGAATCTTGAGACCTCAGTGATGGATCAATCAACTGTCCATTTTGCATGCTGGTCAGACCCAGATTCTTACTGATCAGACATAGGCAAAGAACTGTAGATTGAAATAATTTTGTTAAAGAGAAACTTTTCACTGGGCAGTGGGCAAGGACTGACCTCATTTTTCTTCATAAACATATTAGAATTTATAGTTGCCTTATACTTAGGCACTTACCTTTGCACCATCTAGCCTAGTATTACCAATTCCAGCTGGAGGTGGCAGGAATTGAACAAGAGAGTGTCTGCTTGCACTCTATGAGTGAACTATGCCCCCTATCTCAAATTTGTCTTCCCTCTTCTACAATTTAATGGTTAACATGTTTATCAATTTCAGATACTCTAACAAGGCAATAAAGGTGATTATACATATCTCTAACTTGGAATGGGGGGTCAGATATCCTGCTTTCAGTTAATACAAACCCTACATTGGAAGGGAATGTTCATTATCTGAGTCTCTCAAATTTAGGAAGGAGGGTTATTCTGGAGAGGAATAACATACTTCCAGCTTCCAAGCACATTTCCCATGCTTTCTGTTCATTGCTGGATGAAACACTGATGTACAGGCCTATCCTTATTTATAGAAACTGATACCAAATAAAATTAGAACAAGCTGAAAGCCACATACTGAAAGTGAGTGGCTATGGAAGTTCAGAGATTAGAACTAGGTCATGTAGAAGCATGAGGAGAGGGATTAGGATATGGATAAAGTGATTGTACATCATTTTCTGTGAAGCTCTGTTGACCCTCATAAGAACATAAGAAGAATCCTGCTGGATCAGACTGGTGGTCCATCTGATCTAGCATCCTGTCTCACACAGTGACAAGTGTGAGAGCCAACAGTAGAACATAGAGGCCCAGGCACTAGTATTCAGAGGCTTACTAACCCCTTTAGTCACCATGGCTAATAGTCACTGATGAACATTTCCATCATGAATTTGTCTAATCCCCTTTTACAGCCATCTGTGCTTGTGACCTTCACTACATCGTCTGGCAGTGAATTCCACATTTTAGTCTCTTGAAATATTTCCTTTTGCCTGTTCTGAATCTACTGATGCCCTTCAAATGGCATACAAGTTCACACCACTGCGGTCTGTTATAAAAACTGCCTGGTACTGCCAAGATGTGCTAACAAGGTAGAAAAGATTGCCAAATGTAGAAGGAGAAATATGTTTTACAAATGGTATCAATGAGTACAGGACATCAACTATAGCATCTCTTCAGGAAAGGAAGCAGAGACTAATACTTCAAAGAGGGGTTCCAGTTGATTGGATGCAGCTTCAGAGAGGTGATTTAGATGGGAGAACACTCCTCTCCCAGCACTACTGATCTAAACAGAGTTAGAGCATCTTGTGGTATGCCCTGTATATTGTGTCATTTGGCCCTAAATTATGAGAATGCTGAGTGATTTCAAAAATGTGTGCTAATGCACATTGGTATTCTACAAAAGAGGTAGACATTGTTCTGAAAAATTAAGCCATCTTCCCCACTTACCATGGAAATGTGGAGGCAGCAGTATATGGGCTCTGTAGTTATCCTAAAATAAGAAAGAATGCACTGGGGTTCTCTGATGCAACCTCTGCAGCAGCTAACAGGTATTCATGCAAGAATATTAACTAGCTATCCACCATCACAAGGAGGATACCTGCCAATTGTTCTAGAAGCTGATAGGAAAAAAAGATATGATCTTTATAGAATGTAGAATTAAGTTTGATTCTAGTATCAAAAATTTGGATAACACTCTTTTAAATTAAACTAAAAGTTATTCTGGAACTGAGATTCTGTGTTTACAGGATGATATAAATACTGTAGGTGCCTTATTCCACACTCTTTGGGCGTTCTCTGGGAATATTTTCTTCGCAGAAGTATATGCATGATTTCTTATGGCACAGAACCATAAAATTTAGTAAATAAGTAAGTAATAGTAATTTATTTGTGTTAAGCCATAGGCCATTACAAACAAAAAGAAAATCACACAGATAAAATGTTCAGGTGGAACAATATATATATATATATATATAAATGAGACAAATTGAGACATCAAAAGATATAACCGAATACAAAAAACCGCATGTGAAACAAACCAGGGCAAAATACACCATAAAATAAGAACAAATATTGCGATCACAGAATAACCACAAAAACAGTAGTTAATTAGCACCAGTACAAACAGCTTTGGCTCGTAATTTCTTCGCTGCTAAGGCATACAATGCCATACTATGAGATATATTGGCATCAAAATCAGCTAACAGAAATACAATCTTCTCAGAATCTGAATAGGCGTGTAGATTAGTTAATTTCCTGGAGAGAATTTTTGCCCTGGGTTGAGCGTACAATGGACAGTTAAGAATGTAATGAGGTAAATCTTCACTAACAGAAATGCTACAGATACAGACATGCTGTTCCTTAGGTATTTTACTGTAATGGCCAGCGAGCACTGCCATTGGCATTGTTTCAAATCGCAAGGATGTGAAGGCAACTCTGAGGTTATGGTTAGCTATACCAACCAGGTAGGGAGACCTAGAATGATAAATAATTTAAACCATAGTGCTGACTGACATTTTAAAATTAGTTGTCTAACGTGGCATCGCACTTGAATACCCAATCTCTGAGATGTCTGTTGTCTACTGAGACAGCAAGAAGGTCATCAGGAATGGAATATTTTACAAGTAAGTTGTTGAAAAAGCTAAGGCACTCTGGATCTTTAGATAACATTGAGTTAAAAGCCAGTTGACTAAACAAATCAGATCTGAGCGATCTGTTATTTTTCCAGGTTTTTAGAACAGCAAGATGTACCCGTGCCCTTAGGGAAGGAAGGCCAGTTTCTGCTCTCATCAGGGCAGCCGGTGTTCCCCTAGGGAGAGCCAGTATGCGCCTTAAAAACTGATTTAAAACCGATAAAACCAAGTTAAAAGAGACTTATCATATCGGAGCTAAAAGACTACGCGTCTGCCTCCCTCCCTTGAAATTTAGTAACATATAACCTTTTCCCGTTATGCATTTGTAAATCCCATTAAGAGGATTTTTGCCAAATGGTCAACTCTTCATCTCTTGCATGCTGTGATAGATGAGTAGCTAACATCTGGCTAAGCTTCATTATTCCAATGTCACAGGGTTTGCTTTAGCAAGAGGGATAAAGTTTTGTGTACATAGAGTACATAAGAGATTAGTAGAGACACTGGCATTATACCAGCCATTTATTTATTTTTATTATATTTTTATCCTGTCCTTCTAAGGAGTACAAATCAGTGTAGGTAATTCCTGCCCATTTTATCCTCACAATGGCCCTGTGATGTAGGTTAGACTGACTACCAAGACACCTAAGTAAACTTCATGACAAAGTGAATATTTGAGTCCAGGCCTCCCTAGTCATTGTTGCAATATTCTAGTCACTGCAACACATTGACTCTGGGTGCACAGATACATTCCAGGACAAATGGGTATCGCCTGTCCTCAAACAAGCCAGTGATGGGACTTGTTACCACAACTAGTTGTCCATGGAGCTAAGTGGCACTTTGCATTAACATTCTGTGATGACCAGTTGGCTATAGTACAGCTCTAACAGCTGACCTGTTGTTGATTGAACAGGTAGAAAATTGAACAGAACTATACTGCTACAAGAGGTGCTGTTACTTACATATTGGGATTACACAACACAGGCTTAAAAACAGTTAAAACACAGCTGGCTCACATAGCCAACTTCAGAGGTATTAAAGTAGGACAGTTTTGTTGGGTAAAATAGATATGAAAGACTGTCTTTTTACTGATCTAATATACTTAGGTGAAATAAGTTGTCCTGGTTGTTCTGACATAGAGTTATGTTAACATATGATTTCAGAGCATGGATTTGTTGTAAATCAAATCCATGTTGACATCTCTGCCTTCCTATATTTGTTTCATTCCGTTAATTATAGATACACTGGCGGACATGTAAATAGCAATGTGTTTGTCTTTTCTGTTAAGGTAAACCCTATAGTTGACATTACTGTGAGTATGTGTGGAACCTTTAAGAGTGTGGATCCTTCTAGAAAAGCTTTACAAATTTATTTATTTTTTAAAAGTTCACCAATACATTTTTAATTAACTTAAGCCTACTAGTAGTTTACCATTAGTAAGTAGTAAGTAAGTAAGTTTATTTTTATATCCCGCCCTCCCCCGCCAAAGGCAGGCTCAGGGCAGCTGGTTGGTCACTGCCAAATTCACCGGACTTAGATCTGTAATTTATCTATTAAAAAGCCTGAAGAAGTTGCATTGCCTACTTTCCAAGAACAAGTAGCAATAGATTCACAGATGTGCTATAGGAAGAAATCACATTAAGACTGATTATATCAAAGTCAGCATAATCAACTGATAACATCTGGTGTATAAGTTCTATTGAAGTAAACAGGAGTTGTACAAATGCAGAAGTATTCTCTGATGCATTTGTGCCCAAGACGTTCTTGGTGAAGTGTCTCCATGTTATGTAAGCTGTCATGGACTTGTGGCCATGAGAGAGCAAACTATGTTAATAGAGACTTTCATTAAAAATGGAGGAACTTTTTCAATAATGTGGTGAACATATCTTCCAGGTACTCACACGTGGACTTATAATGGTAATCCATTAATTAAATAATTAACTAACCAAATTTTTACAAATGTATTGTCATCCCACTTAATGCTGCCATAACCTTTAGAACAAGTCTAAAAGTTTCATCTCTAGGTTTTCCTAAAGAGGTTCTTGATCACTTAGTATGTGTCTTTTGGCAGTCCTGAAATTAGCTTAATGTTTTGTTTATTCTCTTATCTTCCTTTTGTGCATATGCACATCAAAAGGTGCTTCATTATCCATGCCCATAAACAGAACAAAGCCTTGTTACTGAACTGCTGATTCAGGATGATACAACCATAGTGTAGAAATCTTTGACCTGATGATTAATAGAGTATTCTGCTTGAGGGGCAATAGGCTTAAGTCAATTTTCTTTTTGTTTTGGCACTGAATGTCTTTTAATGCCAGATGTTTATCGAAGTTAGCAGTGTTGCTAACATGGCCTTCAGGTGCTAAAAAAATAATATTGTTTTGTTTATTTTTGCTGATCTGAGCCAGTTGCATCTTACTTGTTCACTGTTAGTTGTTTTTCATGTATGTGACTGGTCTGCTTTCCCTGCAAGCAGCTTTTGTGTACCTGTGGAATACTCTTGTATTTCTTAATTATAGTCATTATAATTACTTCTTCGGATGATTATCTCAGATGTTTGCATCTGTGCCCCTCATCCATATCTTTCGTGATCACTGTCTATGGAAAAAAATGCTGAGCTCATTTGTCAGGGCCACATCTGACATAAATGCCACTTTCTTGGGCTAGGCTGTGTATGCCATACAATGTAACATGAGGTATCAGATATATAAACTTTATAAAGGTGATTTTAGATGTCAAATGTCAAAAGCAGTTGAATGACAATGGCAGGCTTCATTGGATTAGGTGTGATATGCAGAGGGGTAGAAGATGTGGAGATACCAGTGTTGGTAATGGGACAGGAAACCTAGGTCTCAGTTCCATCCAGGAGGATTCAGTCCAGGAGGATGCAAAGAGTAAATGGACATAAGTCTTACATTAGAAACTACAACATTCAGTTGTTGACCTAAGAGTAACTGTACTCTTACAAACAGCGCTGGCCCAAGGGCACATGTCGCTCCAGGCAGGCATGTTGCCCCCCCAGCTCTGCAATGCAGCGCCACAGTCCATTGCACCCCCTGCTACGCTCTGGCAGGGGGTGCAATCTATATATAGATTTGATATATATTTAAATTGATCTTTTGTAACCTGCTCTGAACTTGTTCTACGAGAAGGTGGGCTAAAAATAGAATTAAATAAGTAACTAATGGCAGTTGATGATGCCCCAGTGAGTGGTAGACACAGATGCAGCCAATATCACCTGCTGATCTGGCCACAGTCTCTCAATGTCATTTTCCCCATAGAGAGCCAGTGGATGGGAGGAAAGACCCAGCAACAGTACAACCAACTTTGCTCTGAGCCAAATGCCCCTCCTACGAAAAAGTAAAAAAGTCAGAGGCCAGTGCTATGGAAGAGCGTGGAACTCAGAGATGCCCCCTGTACTAAAGGAGCCACGCATCATCTTGGATGATGCACCAAAATAGTAGATCTTACCTTTTAAAAGAGCTGAACAAAGCAGAAGTCGAATGGCACCAAGAAGACCACCCTCTCAGATGTGTGCAGTGCCACCATTGCTGCAGTCTCTCACGGGAAGGAAGTCACAGATGAGGGTGGAGGGAGTGGGGCAGAGAGGGGCATGGAGTTAATCTCATCCTTTCACAGACAGACAGGGACAGAGATGCAGAACATTTCTGACTTTATTGAGCAACAAATCATGAAGTCCAATTATTGGGTTTGCCAACTGTCCTGTATAACTCCTCTGCCTTTGTGAACTGCTCCTGGGAGCCATGGAGATACTAGCTGAGTTGTTCCTAGCAAACCATAAATGTGAATGAGGCAGACTTGCTGGTTGCACTTGCTGGTTGGAAATGCCTGAGGCAGGTTGCTCCAGGAGCTGTGCTGGAACTGGTAGGAACTGCATTAGTCTTGCTCCCGGGTCTCCCTGTTGAATCAACACCTGCACAGATGCTATACAGAAACGTGCAGCAAACAGAACAAATGCTGTCCCAACTACAGCTATGCCTATGAGACTCTGGCAGGATCCGTGATCCCATCCCCAAGAGGGGCTCCAGTTGCCAGAGAAAACCACCTGCAGGGCACATGTAGTAGCCATTCAGATGACACTTACTGATCCCATGAGGAAGTGCTTTGCTATTGCCACTGCTGCATAGGGCTTCAATCCTGAAAGGCAGTGTGTCCTATGGTTGCTTGGCCAACTGATCCATGGAACACAGTGGGACAGCTGCCATTCATCCCAAACCACAGTTTTCTCGTGTCCACCTCCTGATAGGTGGGGACACCCTAACAAGGAAGTGTGCTAGCAGTTCGTCTGGGGCTGCAAGGATCCCTGCTACAATCATAAGTGAATGTCCTGAATATACTTTCCTGGGAGTATGTCCTATTCCATGACATGGGGGTGTGCTGCTGGAAGGGCTTGGCTTGGATCATCCCTGTATGCATACACCCATTGACCTCCAGTGTGGGAGCCAACACTATTGAGGCAGCACCCAGCCTTGTGTGAGAGGAACAAGGAGACAGGTAAGGAATGATGGGTCAGTACAGCTGGATTCCTGCCTCTCTTCACCTCTCAGTGCATGGTTGCCCCTTTGAGCTAAGCCTCCAAAGCTGGGGTACTATTACAGGCCAGTCAGTCTGACTTCAATACCAGGAAAGTTGGTGGAAACCATTATCAAAGAGAGAATGAGTAGGCACATGGATGAACAAAAGTTATTGAGGAAGACTCAGTATGGGTTCTGTAAGGGAAGATCTTGTCTCACTAACCTGTTAGAGTTCTTTGAGGGGGTGAACAAACATGTGGACAAAGGGGACCCAATAGATGTTGTTTACCTTGATTTCCAGAAAGCTTTTGATAAAGTTCCTCATCAAAGACTCCTTAGTAAGCTCGAGAGTCATGGAATAAAAGGACAAGTCCTCTTGTGGATCAAAAACTGGCTAATTTATAGGGAACAGTGCGTATAAATGGGCAATTTTCGCAGTGGCGGATGGTAAGCAGTGGGTTGCCGCAGGGCTCAGTACTGGGTTTGATGCTTTTTAACTTGTTCAGTAATAATTTGGAGTTGGGAGTAAGCAGCGAAGTGGCTGCATTTGCGGATGACACTAAATTGTTCAGGGTGGTGAGAACCAGAGAGGAGTGTGAGGCACTCCAAAGGGTTAAGGCTGGGTGAGTGGGCATCAATGCAGCCGATGAGGTTCATTGTGGCCAAGTGCAAAGTAATTGCTATCAGATTACCATCTAGCTATTCAAGTTGTAAGGACTGGATCTAATTGGTTGGTTACTTTGGTTACTTTATTTGAACAACAGACTCAACATGTCACGTCTTTGAAAATCCCTAAGTTTTCAAAGTGTTTTGTTGCAGGGTAGAATGGAAGACTGCTGTTGAACACACTCAGGCTCCCTTAGGCACATGGGACTAGGCCTTTGGATCCCAGCCTAAATTAGCTGCAGCTTCAGATAATGGTGTAAATTTACTGTGGCCTTTGAGTTTAATAAACCTCCAGATTTAGGAGAATGTAAGTGGTCGAAGAAGCCATGGCCCCGGACTTATCTGAGGCTGTATTTGATGCCTCAGAGCTGGGGGCAAGCCAAGGAGGCCATCCTGGCGGCTCAGTTGTGGCATGGAGCCCAGGAGTCAGGGCTCATGTTTCATTTATTTATTTATTTTATTCAATTTGTATCATGTCCTACCCTGCAAGTGGGCTCAGGGCAGCTCACAACATATGGTAAAACAATAAGTAATAATTCATAAAAACAACAACCAAATCATATAAACAGATCAGTTAAAATATCTGATGGCAGCTTACCCATTCTAACCACAGTGCCTGCTGCAACAATGTCAGGGAAGGCACATTTCTCTCAAAAGAAAACAGTCAGCTGGGCATCTCATCTTTCTGTGGGCTGGCTAGGGCATGTTCTGGGCAACCCTGGAGCTCTTGCATTTTGCCGTTGCTATTTTGACATGCTGTGTCTGCCCCCTTGCTCTCAGTTTCTTCCAGCTCTCCCACCTGCCCTTCCTTGTATTCAGCTGCATTTGTGTCTCTGCATTTGTCACAGCACTGGTTGGTGGTTTGAGCATTGGAGTGGATCCATTGGGGGGAAGGCTGTGCCTACATTCCCTGTCCCCCATTTTGTGGACTCCCTAAAGGGGTCTTGAGGGTAGAGCCACTTAGTGGCATGTACAGGTCAGGAGCTGTCCAGTGGCTCTTACCACCAGGTGACAAGGGAACCACTCAACAACTTGCACCCATGTGGCATCTAAGCTTTTGCTGTTCCATGGGGGTTCCCCCTTCCAGCGGCTGGGTGTGTGTGTGCATATATAGGGCAGCTGCAGGGCCGTAGCCAGAAAATCTTGGATGGAGGGGCCCAAGCGATAAAAGTTCAGATGAGGGGGCCACCAAAGGGGGGGAGGGGCAACTGCAACAAACACTCAGGTGTTAATAGGAACCACTGTAGCCACCCACCTCCAGCCAGCTCCCCTGCTGCTCCTTCTTGTCTGTTGCCTTGAAAACTCAGTGGGGGTCCTCTACGATTTGATGGCCCTCTCCACCCCAAATGTCCTTTTACAGCACCGTGGAGGCATGCTGCGCTACTGGAAACTGCCTCACTTGGAGAGGCGGATCGGGGGAGGCAGAAACCTCGTCTGCCCCGCCTTCCGGCTCCAAATTCAGCAGCTCCTTCGCCATTGAGAGCATCTTGAGCCAGCCTTTCCAGCCCTCCAACCAGCAGCAGCAGCAACACCAGCTGCAGAGAGAACCCTGCTCTGGTCTGCCCCATCGAGCTACCCACACCTTCTCCCCCTGCCTTCCCTCTCCTACTTGCTTGTACCCCCTTTTGAACCCGAGGCAGTCACCTCCACTTTCTACCCCTTCGTGCTACCCAATTCCCTGGGGCACAAAGGCTCCCAGAGAGAGACGTTCACCCTCCCGCAACCCTCAGTTGCTCTTCCCCTCCAAAACCCTATCCGGCAGGGACCCCGCTGGTGTAATGCACGAACTTGGCCCAAGTTGCATGATAAGGCCCAACCCAGCCAGGCGCACCTCCTCACCTGCACTGCCGGCCCTGTCCACCCTGTCGAGGCCCACGTTGAGAGGGAGGAAGGAAAGGCAGAGGTGAGGGGCTGCTGCAACTGGCAAACAGGAAGGAGCACTGTGAGGGAAAGGCCCCGCTGCTGCTGCAGGCAGAGGGACGGCCTGGTCCGACAAAGAAGAGAGGGCTTGCCTTGGTGGGACTGTGCACCCATGTCACCCTCGGGGGGGTGCTTCCAGGAAGCCCTCTACAGCCCACCCTTTCCCATAGGTCCTAGAGGCCCTCCAATAGAGGGGCCTACATAGGGAAGGGGAGGTCTCGCCCAATGGAGGGGCCACAGAGCACTAAGGGGGGTTGAATGGAGGGGCTTCCCCCCTCGGACCCCCCGTGGCTACGGGCCTGGGCAGCAGGCAGGTCAATTGCCACCATCGCTCTTTCAGCTGTATTCAATAAAAGCTGTGGCCTATTTTTCCCCACTCTAATTCAAATCCCTCCTTGCCCTCTCTCCCTCCCTTGCCTTTGGAACACCAAGAACGGACAGCAAGAATCAGGGCTTTTTTGGAGCACGATACACAGGAACGCAGTTCTGGCTAACTTGGTGTCAGAGATGTGGCGTAATATGCAAATGAATTCCTGCTAGGCTTTTTCTTGACAAAAAAAGCCCTTATAAGAATGTAGGTGGTATTTCAAGACTTGCTGAACAAATCATTGCCAAGTTCTCTATTTTCACTGCTGCTTCACCTCTTTATAGTCATAAAATGATACACAAGATGCTCTTTGTGGAAGGGTGGAGGGGTTCAGATTACTGTTTTGATATCACTGGTACATATTACAGTCCAGACGTCTGAATGCTCAGCAGCGTATTTGTGGAACTCTTCTTTTTTGTGCCAGACTTTCTCCAGTGAACTATATGTTACCAGCAGCCCTACCTGCACAATAGAGAAAGACATCTGAAGCTAGTGCTGGTCCTGATCCAAATGATGACTTGGGTAGAGAGCATCTTTGATGTCCCCTTTTGTTTATTCAATATTGAATGTAGCTTATTACAAGCACTCCTCAAGCCTGATACCCTCCAAGTCTAGCACTCAAGGTAGCCTCTTGGGTTGCTCGTCCCTGAACCCAGCCCTGGAGCTGTTTGTACTATTGAAGGCAGTGGGACAGCTCTTCCACGTGAGAGAGCTCAATAGGTACATCAGGATTCCTGCAAGTTTCATATTTTGTCTTGTTTTGTGTTGAGTTCTGCACTTGTTTACAAATAGCGCTATCTCCATTCACAATGGTGAAATAGCAGGGTTAACAGAGGCCTTAGTACATAATTTTGTTTTGCATGCAGTGCAGCTGAAAGTAAGTTGGAGTCCTTCAGTGCATTGTTGAATTGGGTCTCAAGTGCACCCTCACTTTGGTTACTTGAATTTATTAAATTATTGTTGTCTGTAGTACAATCCCTTATTTCCCTCTAGGTACCAAAATGTTTTACTATTGTGATAATTCTGGCTGGGCTGTTCCCAGAGTAAGAAGGTTTTTGATACGTTTGTACAACAAGTAGAAGTTAATGGAACAATTTCTCTCTGTCTGGCAAAGATAGCTTCCCTTTCCCAATTTCTTTTTCTTCTTCATTACATACTGTGAAAAGTCAAAGGAGAGTTTTAATGTCAGTAGACTGTGTTCAAATTAAAGACAGAATTTTTACCTCTAATAAGAGTACAAAAAGTGTACAGAGATAAACAAAAATATTTTATTTTGAAAAAACAAGAAATTTAGGAATTTAAATCTTGAATGCCTTCTCAAAGTTAGAACTTATACATTGTTAAACACTAAGAATTATAATAATGTAATCTGTTCTCACTTTAAATAAACTTATCCATCTCAAACATTACTTTTCTGTTGTTCCATGCTATATGACTTCTGTTCCTCGTCTCGTTTTTCTGATTAAGCCCTGCATCATTTAAGCATCTGCCCTCAACCTGTCTGATGATTTCTACATCAGACTTTGGGAAGACATTCAGAGTTACTGCGTCTTGTGAAATATTTGCATTTTTTCTGCTGTTGGCTGTTTTTCATTTCCAAAAGTTCAGTTTTTTACAGCTGAAAACCCTGTAGATAAAAAGATTTACAAATCTCTGTGTTCTTTCCCTTATGTCCTGATTTCAGCCCGAGGTGTTACGGAAAGGCACCCCAGCTTCATGTATCCTACTGGGACCTCAAGCAGTCAGATGGTTCTGAGAGGGGAGGATCTCTTGCTGGAATGTATTGCCTCAGGAGTGTACGTACCGCAGGGTGTCAGGAAAAGGGTGGACTCTTGTAATGTTAAGTACTTGAATACTTTCCCACCCAGTTCCATTTTATGTACTACTGATTTTATTTTATTGCTGATTTTAATAGGATTAAAATGAAATCTCATTAAATATTCCTCTTGAGAGCAATGTTAGTAAATAAAACAGTGTCTCCCTTAGGGTGATTGGAGACTCAGCCACCAGTTCATAGAGGATCCAACACTGTTATTATTAATAAGTGATAACTACTGTGGTTATGGCAATGTTTCAGTCTCATTTTGCAGTTACTTGCATGTATACTCAATGTATCATACAAGAATGATATAACGTGCATATAATTTATAGATCTCAGTTACCATGGTTCAGATGTAATAGCTGCTGCTATGAAGAGAAGACTAGAAGGAGCCTCATCCCTCCCTGAGCAATTCCTGTCCCTTCTCCCACCTTTCTCACGGGGGATAATAGCAGCCACATTCACAGCAGACTGTAATGTGATGTTGCACCCAAACTAGGCTTTGTGCTTTCTATATAAACTAAATGTTCCAGATGGGGTTTGACATAATGGCAAAACTGCGGTTTGCTACAAGAGTGGAAGTTACTAATTCACTCCAGCCATGCATGAGGGAGAGGGAAGCAAGCCTCATGTTTCTCCCAGGTTTGTTCTCTTAGGTCATGTAACAGGCATGATTTGCCTTTACTAAGCAACTACTTTATATCCACAACATGCAAGTAACTTCAGAATTGTTATTACTGCATGTGGAATGTGGAAGCCAGTCATGCACAGGTTTTTGCATAGCCCATGGCATATATTTTCATCTGTCTAGTTTACTGTTTAGTAGTTTACTATTGCTTATTCTGGCAGTGGCTCAAATATCTTTATTTAATTATTTATATTCTGCCCTTTCCCATAATGGGCTCAGGGCAGAACACAACGTAAACTGAACAACAATAAAAACCTACAATTTAAATTTTGAAACAATACAATAAAATTAGCAAACTAATAGAACAAAATAAGGTGCATCATAAGCGGGAAGGACAGGGAATCTTGCATTGCTACTTGAAATTTGTTTACTACAGAAGCCTGGTATATCAAACAGAAGCTTATACTTTTCTAAGAAAATACTTTATCATAAAGTTATTGCCCCCTTGTCAGTGAAGCCTTCTGTTTCCTTGGGCAGGTTTGTCTGAGATCTTGAGTCTATGCAGTGAGATTCCTATTCTTATTAACAAGCCACCTCTTGGGGAACTACTGCCTTTCCTTTTCTAAAGTACATCTTGTGTTACAACAGTCCTCATCTCAAGTGGCCAAATCCTGTTCTCTTTCTTCCTGTAGTCCGACACCAGACATCATATGGCACAAGAGGGGAGGGGAGCTTCCAGTAGGCAGGATCAGTTATGAGAACTTCAGAAAAGCACTTCGAATTGCTAACGTCTCCGAGGAAGATTCTGGTGAATACTTCTGCTTAGCATCCAACAAAGTGGGCAGTAGCCGCCACACAGTCTCAGTGAGAGTAAAGGGTATGTCTTATTTACTATAATTTCCTTATTCCCTTGTCCGTTAGTGTCTTTGTCGTGTAATGAATGAGGTGAAAATTCCATTGTTGCAGCTGAAGAGAACCACTTTTCAATAACCCATCCTAGCAAGACCAGTTTAATCTTCTGCCGTATTTGAATATTTTAAATATATAAATGAAAATATTCATTTTCTTGTTAGCATGAAGGTAGGTTTTACTCAACGAAAAGGCAATCAGATTGTTGTTGTCAAAGGCTTTCATGACCGGAGCCATTGGTGGCTGTAGATTTTTCAGGCTGTATGGCTGTGGTCTTGGCATTGTAAGCCCCCTTGCCCAACTGGTGAATAGTTTTGGGGTTGGGGTGTCACCAGTATACTGATGACACACAGCTTTATCTGTTGATGGGCGGGCAAGCAGATTCCAACCCAGTAAATTTGGTTGAGGGACTGAAGGCCATGATGGGATGGTTGAAAAAGAGTCATCTGAGACTGAGGTTCTGTGGCTGGATGAAGGGGGGCTCAGGTTTGTCTCTTGATGGCATGCCCTTGTTACCAGCACTAACAGTCAGGAGCTTGGTGTGATCTTGGATGTGTCCTTATCATTGGAGACCCAGATCACAAATGCTGCCAGACTGGCGTTTTCCCAGCTGTGCCATGTCAGGAAACTGGCTCCATACCTGTCCCATCCTGACCTAGTCACAGTAATCCATGCAACAGCCATCTCCAGATTGAGCTACTGTAACTCACTCTGCATAGGGCTATCCTTGAGGTTGACCTGGAAACACCAATTGGTCTAGAATGTGGCAGTGTGTAGGTCCTTACGGGGACCCCCACGAACAGCATATGTTCAACCTGTGCTGTGTGAGCTGCGCTGGCTTCCAGTGGAGTACTGGATTAGGTTCAGGATTCTGTGTTAACCTTTAAGGCTCTAAATGGTTTGGGGCCCATGTATCCTTGGGACCGTCTCCCCTGGTATACCCCCTATAAAATCCTGCACTAAGCAGATAAGAACTTACTGGTGGTCTCCGGCCTGAGAGACATCTGGCTGTCCTTGATCAGAGCCAGGTACTTTTCTGCCGAACAACATCTGTGCCCTGCAGGACTTAGTGCAGTTTTGCAGGGCTTGTAAGGCAGAATTGTTTTGCCAGGCATTTGGTTGGGGACAGCGATGGTTTCCATCTGGCTAGCACTCCTGTCTTTTACCTGGCTGGTATTCTTATCCTCTGCCTCCGCCATGAGGCAGTAACAAAACTGAAGTCTAGTTCAATCTAGTTAGTATAACTGATGTGCTTTTGCTTTTAACTAATGTATTTGCTGCTCATAATTGTGAAATTATGTATGAATTTTGTTTTTACTGTTGTACACCATCCTGAGCCCTGTATTACAGGGAAGAGCAGTCTGTAAACTGAATTTAAATAAATATACTGTGAAAGGAGAGCAAGCAGTCCTATTAGCTCTAATATCCCTTTGTCTTTCTTTAAAGCTGCTCCTTACTGGTTAGATGAACCAGAGAATCTTGTTTTGGCTCCCGGTGAGGGTGGGAGACTTATTTGCCGAGCCAATGGTAACCCCAAGCCTTCAATCCAGTGGCTGGTGAATGGAGAACCTATAGAAAGTAAGCATTTCTATTATGAACAGACAATAATGTCTCACAACCCTAACAATGTGTTTCTTGAATTTATGATTCTAGATAAGAATACACAAATATTTTCAGTAATGATGGTATTAACAATGATCACACTGTGTGCATGAGGTATGATAAAAGAAACATGGGATTTTTCATGAACAAGTTGGAGGCCCATGAGAAGTCACAGAGGGATAAGTGATTGGGAAATGTCCCCCTTATCTACAGTTTCCTCTCCAGGATATTGTAACTGCTTAGAAGGTTTAGCAGTCTTTTCATTCTGTCCTCTCCACTTCCTTCTTTTTTTCCCTCCAAGGTAATGAACATGCTCATTTCTCATCAGGCTGTTTTGTGGGGTGTTTTGCTTCTTCTTAATTTACAACATGATATTTTTATTCATATCTGCAGTGTCCTTAGGATAGACATAGACCCCTGTTTCTTCTAAAAGGATCCCCACTTGGCAGATAGACAAACATATATGAAGGATTATTCTGTTAATTTCTCACACCAGTTCGCAGTAAAAAGAGAGCCCTTGAGCACTAGATTCAGTTCCCTTTTCTCTTGTAGTTTATTTCTCATATCCTATGTAAGACATTTGGATTTTGTTTTTCATGTTAACTTGATGCCTCCATGTTGGCATATGGATTAGTTTGTAACAATTGCTACCCTTGAAGAATAGTTGCCGTATATTGAAGAATGTGTTACAGAATCTGACCATTAGAATTTCAAGTGTTACTGAGAAAAATTAAATATTCTGTTGCATAGTCTATTGTGTAGCTTTTCTTCCAGGCCTTCTCTCAATTCCTTACCTTCCCATGCATCTTTTGTGTTCAGTACAGTATTCTGAATTCTACAAAGGGCTTGTCCAGGATCATGAGTCATACAGTGAGAATTCTAGTGACATTTTTTCCTAAACATATAACATCTTCATAAATCACAGCAATGAGGTGGTAGTGTTGTCTCTTAAAGTGGGCTTGATGACATTTGCTAGTAGCTCAATTTGAAGTACTGATGTTGATCTTTAAAAACCTAAATAAAAAAATATTGAAAGACTGATGACCTTCTTCCATAAGTATATGAAAGACTGCCTACTCCCTTATGAACTTGCCCTACCACTAGTAATCTCTGGGGACCCTGCTTCTGATGCCCCTGCCTTTGTGATTAGGCAGGTAGCACCCGGGAGACAGCCTTCTCAGTCATGGCACCAAAACCTGGAATTGTCTCTCCAGAGAGATTTGTCTATTCCCTTCTGTTGCCACCAAGTGGGTAAAGACTTCTGTTTCATTCAGCATTCCCTCAGTGATCCTTCCTTCTTGACCACTGTTTCAATTATTGTTTTTATGTCTTCTAGTTTAGCTCTGTTTTTAATTGTTTTAATGACTGGAGGGTAGTGGTTTCAAAATGCGATTTTATTATGTATGCTTTGATTGTTAACCACCTTGGTGACCGTTTTGAGAGACAGAAGACAAAAATGAGGGATATAAGTTTCCATTTAAAATATGTTTGTTTGGTACATGAGATTGGCCAGTAAGACTCTGCTGCAGAAGTCAGCACTATCAACAATGAGATTTGGTGAGCAGCCTTTTCAGGGCTTTCTCAGCAGTGCCTCCCCCCCCCCCCCATTATAGAATTCCCTCCTTTCAGAGGTACATATCCCTTTTAGTTGCTCTTCCTGCAGAATCTGAAGATTTCCCATTTCTGAGAGGCTTTTTAATTTTATATTTTAGTGTCCTGAGTTTCTGTAGATTTTTAGACTACGTTGATTATTTAGATCATGTTTTTATTTTTGTAGTTTCTATATTGTTTATTTTACCTTGTTTTATGCTGCTTCTCTCTATATATGTGATTTTATATTTTTAGCCAGCATTGTTGGTTTTAATCGTTCTTAAGTATCTGCTGCTTTTAATGATGGTTGTATGGATTAATTTGTTTTTATAGGGATCGTACTTCAGCTGTGTCAGTGTGAGGTGCCTTGATTATTCCTTTTGGAATAGAGTACAGGATAACATGTTTGTTAAATAAATTGTCTGTCTTAAAGGTTCTCTTCCTAATCCAAGCCGTGAAGTAAATGGAGACACTGTTATGTTCCGGGATGCCCAGATTGGCAGCAGTGCTGTGTACCAGTGCAACGCTTCCAATGAACATGGGTACCTGTTGGCCAATGCCTTTGTCAGTGTATTAGGTGAGCATCACATGGAGTACTTAAACTTCTGATTTCTGTACATTATATACAGTTTTTAGGAAGCATTACAATTATTTCATAGCATTTCTAATTATCCTTGCTTTGAAGTGGTCATAAATCCATTATTTCCCTTCCCCTGCAAAACTAACATCCTTGAGAACCAGTTTGGTGTAGTGGTTAAGTGCACGGACTCTTATCTGGGAGAACCGGGTTTGATTCTGCACTCCTCCACATAGACCTGCTAATGTGACCTTGGGTTTGCCACAAATTCTCTCAGAGCTGTTCTGCTCAAGAACAGTTCTAGAAGTACAAGAGATTTCACAAGCAGTATCAAAACTAAAAAAGAACAAAGCTCCAGGACCAGATAGACTAACAGCAATCTTTTAATAATAATTCTCTTGACGTGGTGACAAATCTGACTATCCTGATTGGTTGGAGCTTGATGGGACTGTACGGTATCAGCCTTTGGACCATCAAACAATTAATCAAGAGTACTTGCATGCCAATGGTTCAGTCTGCTCCTCTCTCCTGCCTGAGTGGCTGTTGCTAGCCAGCAAAGCTGATTCTGTCAGTGAAACGCAACCAACCTTAGTTCTGGCAGTTACTGGCTCTCACTACTCCTCCATTGGCTGAACCACCTGTTGCACTGATTCACAGAGCAGAGAAAGAAACCCTGACCTAGATTTACTGAAAGAGGGAGGAGGAGGGAAACAACCAGAGAGACACTTTTCTTGATTGCCCTCCTCTGGAAGGGGAAAAATGTTATCAGAAAGAGTCTTGGTCTAAAAGGTATCACTATAGGCCTCTGAGGGTGCACTCATTGGACTATGAGTCCTGACTATGGCTGCCAGTTCCAGGTTGGTGGACATTTTGTAGTGGAGTTTTGAGGAGGGCAAAGGAGTCAGGGCTTCAGACCGGGGCCTGCCAGACACAGATTCTTGCTGTGGAAGCTGACTGGTTGATTTTGGAACAGTCACAGACTTCCAGCCTAACCCACCGCCCATGGTTGTGTGGGAGGAGAATGATATGAGCTGCTTTGGTCCCCTCTCCCACTGTGGAGAAAGACTGCCTTTTTCTTACATAGAGGCTGCAGGGAAGGGGAAGGTGATAATCAGCTGAAGTCAGAGGGGAAGATAAAGATAGATTTAAGGGGTGGGGCGTGAAGAGGGTGGGGTTTGAGGAGGGGTGGGACCTCAGACAGGTACAATGCCATGTCCTCATGAGGAACCATTTTTCCAATCTCCAGGTGAGGGCTGGATATCAGTCAGAAATACAACTGCTCTCCAGATGGCAGAGATCAGCTCCTCTGGAGAAAAATGGCTGCTTTGCAGGGTGGACTCTGCGTCATTATAACCTGCTGAGGTCTCTTCCCTCCTGCTTTGGTCTCCACTCTGGAGAAGGACTGTTCTTTTCCTATATAGAGGCTGCAGAGAGGTGGATGGAAAACTGAAGTCAGATCAATTCCCTTTCAGAAAACACCACCTCAAGGTGCATTCTCTAGTCTATGGTATAGCTTAATACAACCAAGCCATGCAAAAAACCCTAGACCATGCCACAGTCTCATACTGATGCTAAATGCCACAAGGCTGAATATGACAAGAAAAGGGTAAAAAAATTCACTACAAACAAAAGGAATTATGAGCTTCAGCATCTGTGTGATGTCATCATGCCCGCCCATCCCCCATAATTATTCTTTGAGCCACCACAGACCTCACCACATAGGGGTGAGGAAGCCAGCATCCATTTCAGCTGTGGTATGAGTAGGAAGGCAGCAGGGGAGGGGTGTTGAATGAATGTCATGGCTGAGGGAGGGGGAAGACATCAAGGGTGCAGGTGACTAAATGTTATGGGTGTGGGTAGTTGAGAGAAAGAGGTGGTTGGGGTGGGTGGTATTAGAACAAGGAGTGGGGGTGGGAAGACACCAAGTTGGGGGGGGGGGGAGTGAATGCCTTGACTTGGGTGGGTGGGAAGACAGCAAAGTGGGGCAATTGCCCAGATCATTTTTCTACAGCCCGTTGTATTTTCCTTCACAACAGTCCTTATTCCTAGTGTATTGTAAATGTTTAGAAGAAGAAATAACAATACCATTGCAAAAGGTAATTAATAGAATATCTGAAGATAAGTTACTGCCTCAGACCTGGCAAGAGGCCCATATAACTTTGATTTACAAAGAAGGGAAAGATCCATCACTACCTCAATCTTATAGGCCAATTTCCCTGTTAAATGTGGACTGTATTTTTTTTATTTAAGTAATGGCAAATAGGTTTAAAAAGTGCATAGCAAGAATAGTGCATCCAGATCAGATGGATTTTGTACCTAAGTGGTTCATGAAAGATAATGTTCGTTTTGTAACTGATGCAATAGAACTTGTGGGGGGGAAACAACAAAAAACTGCATTTGTCCTTCTTGCTGAAAAAGTATTTGATAATATTTCTTGGAATTTTCTCCAAAAATGTTGTGCAGTATTTGGATTCTGGACTTAAATGTGGAAACTGGATACATGGAATATACTCTAAACAGAATGCGAAAATTTTAATTAATGGAGTACTAACAGATGGATTTCAAATTGAAAAGGGGACTAAACAAGGCTGGCCTTTGTCTCCACTATTCTTGCAATGGAAGTTTTTGCTGCTAAGGAGAGTCAGGACCCGTATATAAGAGGACTGAAAGCAGATGGAGAAGAATTTAAACGGAAATGTTCTGCTGATATTGTTATGACCATTTCTAATCCTCAGCGGTCTCCCATGTGATGGAACAAATAATGATATTCACCTTTTATTGCTGATTTTAAATCCTGAAAAAGACAAAAATAATTTCTAAATTTTTAACAAAGCAGGAAGATGATATTAAGGAGACTACAGGATGTGAAACATTAACAGCTCCAGTCAAGTACTTGGGAATAAATTTAACTGGACAAAATGAAACATTATTTGAACTTAATTATGAGGCAGTCTGGAAGAAAGCACAAAGAGATATAGCAAAGTGGTCAAAATTAAATTTATCTTGGTTGGGAAGCATCTCTACAGTTAAATGAATATAATTGCCGAAAGTAAACCTTTTATTTCAGATGATGCCAATCAGCATACAAGAGCAAACTTTGAAAGACTGGCAAAAACAAATCAATACATTTATATAGAATTGCAAAAAAACAAGAATTAGGTTCAAAGTGCTACAAGATGAGAAGAAAAGAGATGTCTAGCAGTACCTAATGTAAAGTTATATAATCAAGCAGCATGTTTAATTTGGATTTCTGACTGGATTAAAAACCCAAATGATAGACTTATGAAATGGGAAGTGGAAGATCTGACAGAAGGGATACATCATATTTTATGGGTTAAAATGTTTTAATATTGTTTGTTTTATGTTGTTAGATGCCTGAATCTTTGTAGAATGGGTGGGATATAAATCTCACGTAATAAATAAATGAATAAATAAAATAAATAAATAAGAACACACATTTCAAAAGTTCAGTATGTTACCAGAGACAGTTTACTTAAGACTTGGGACTCTTTAAAAATTTGGATCAGTCCGTTAACTTCACCAGTCATGTCTCCAATAAACGCATTTGATGGCAAATATGAGAGAAGACTTAATGACTTCATAATTTACCAAGGGATGTTGAATTCCCAAGGGGAGATTAAATCATGGCAAAAAATAGAAGGGAAAAAAATTAAATGACTGATATATCTTCAACTAATTTCAAGACTCAAGGAAGCTATGTATGACTATAGAGGCTGAATGAGAGACTTAACTGACTTTGAAAAGATAATAACTCAGTGCAAGGATCGTTTGCTGGGACAAATCTACAAACTTTTACGCCAATATGATATAGAAACGGAACAAGTTAAATCATGTATGGTGAATTGGTCCCAGAATTGAGGATTAGAAAAAACATTCCAACAATGGAAAAATTTGTAGATGAGCGCTATTACATTTACTGTTTGTCAGGCATTAAGGGAAAATTGGTACAAAATGTTTTTTCATTGGTATATAACTCCCAAAGACATTAAGTAGATGGACCAGAATTATTTAGGAGTCTGTTGGAAATGTAAAGAGGCGGAAGGCTCCTTTAGTCACATGTGGTGAACTTGCAAAAAAAACAAGAGGAGATGCAGAACATTTTTAAAAATCAATTTTGAAATGAAGCCAGAGACTATGCAACTGGGAATTCCACCAGATATGATGGATGAACACTCCAAGAATTGTTCAGATATATTTTGACTGCAGCCAGAATAGTGGAAAGCTGAGGAATGCCCAAATAAAGAAAGTTGGAAAGACAGAATGGCAGAATACGCGACTATGGCGAAATTAACTACCTACATAAATAAAAGGCAGATTAAAGAATATGAGAAAAATAGAAAAATTATTATGCTTACTACAAGTAAAGAGGGAAAATATAAAATGAACACAATGATGTCTCCTCTGAAAGTAATTATAGAAATTTAATTATTTCATGATTATTTTCTGAAATACCATTATTCCTATATAAGAGATGTAATTTTGATAGTATGTTTGTTTAAATGAATGTATTTTAGTATATCCTTTTTCTTTAAATTTATTCAAATTTAAGCAGTTAATGCATGCTGGATTTGGGGATAAATAGTAATAGTAGAAGAAAATTTTGATAAGAATTAAGGGAATAACTGTATTTAAAAGAAATTAATGTGTTAGAAGACTGGGGTTGATGTGAAAATCTTAGTTGAATCTATTGTTAGGGTTAAGTATGAGCTGTTTAGAGATTGTAGGGGAGGTGGACTTTTATGTATACATGTCTTTTGTTATTTTTTTTCATTTATCTTCTCCTTTTCCCTCTTTTTATTTTTGTATCCTATAAAACAAAAATAAAAATCTTTGAGAACAAGAGCAGTTCTGGGAGAGCTCTCTCACCCCCACCCACCTCACAGTGTGTCTGTTGTGAGGAGGAGAAGGGAAAGAAGATTGTAAGCCGCTCTGAGATGCATTCAGATAGTGAAGGGCGGGGTATAAATCTAATTGCTGCTTCTTCTTGATCACTCACTGGTTAAATTCAGGGGGGAAAGGAAATATGTATTAATTCATGCATTTCTCCCCTATGCAAAAGTAACATTTTTATTTCAATCTCAAAGAGTCAACACACAATTCAAACATGCTTTTGTGGTACAGGTGCTGGGGGCAGGGGATATTTCTCTGGTTTTGCTGTTCTTTTGTATACATGAAGAAACAAAAATGGAGAAATAATTCCCCCACCCAGGAACATTTGATGGGGAAATGGTGGGGGAGACGGTCAGGAACCATTGTTCCACCACTCACGCACGCATAGTGGTGTTTCAAGCCCAAAGGGGCTCTTGTTTATTTTTTAACAGACATTCCCCACAGCTGCTGTGTGACTACAGGGAAATAGAGTTGGGTCTTGGGAACTTGGACCCAACTCTTTAAAAGACAGCAAGTCTACTTTGGCCCACTCTCCTCCTTTACCCACATCCTAATGAACAAAGGAGCAACAATTGCAGAGCATTTAGCTTCCACATCAGAATTTCCTCTTTTATTATTCATGACAAAGTAACCCACCCTACCCATGTTTATTCTGCTATGATTGCGTAGAGGAGTATACCATGTGTAAATGTTTCTTATAAACTTATTTGCTGCAAGTGTTTAATAATAATAATGTGTATGTATGCCCGTTTGATTTGAAAATTAACCCAGTAATTATGAAAGGTGATAAACTAAGATTTCTTTTTCCTTAAATTTCCAGCATCTGGCTGTTTATGTAGATAGGCAACAACAGAGGCACTTGTCTTCCTTGTATAGGATGACTTCATAAAGTAGTGAATGCCTAATCAATAAAGAAATAAAAAGGTAAAGGTAGTCTCCTGTGCAAGCACCAAGTTGTTACTGACCCATGGGGTGACGTCACATCATGACGTTTTCTTGGCAGACTTTTGCAGGGTGGTTTGCCATTGCCTTCCCCAGTCATCTACACTTTACCCGCAGCAAGCTGGGTATTCATTTTGCCAACCACGGAAGGATGGAAGTCTGAGTCAACCTTGAGCCAGCCTTCTATCCATATTGTAAAAGACAAAGAATACCTGCTGTATGCATAATGAAGATACAGGTTGCAATGATAGGTGACCAAGCTTATGAGAATAGGTGCTGAACTAAAAGCTGAGAAATATAGTAGAAGTTAAACTCAGTGGAGGTGAGGGAATCAGTTTATAAGGTTTAGAAGTTCAAGGGAGTCCAAAAGCTGCTTGAACGTCTGGCAAAAATGAATGAATGCTGGGGCAGAGAAAGCAATGCATGATTCAAAACAGCTTTTGAAAATATGAAACCTCATCTGTCCTGCATTTTTTCTTAATTTCTACTAGCTCCACTTCTAAATTTGCTTTTTGGAAGAAAATCTATTATTGAAAACTATCCCACAAACGCAAATACGCATGCCAAAATTGGATTGCAACCCTAGATGTGAAAATAGCAGTGTGTAATTTTGCAGTGTTATTTTGTAAACATATAACTTCTGACTGGCTTTATAAACAACATTTTGTTGTCTTTTTAAGATGTTTCTCCTCGTATTCTTGCTCCTCGTAACCAGCTGATGAAAGTGATTCAAAACAACAGGACTCTTCTGGACTGTCCATTCTTTGGGTCCCCAATCCCTACAGCACGGTGGTAAGAGCTGTAACTAATTTCTGCAGCATTGTTTCCAGCAAAACATGCCTTGTGTTTCTGTCTCTTACAAATGCTTTCTTGTGTTGTTGTGAGGTTCAAGAATGGCCAGGGAAACACTCTGGATGGTGGCAACTATAAGATGTATGAGAATGGAACTTTGGAAATTATTATGGCTCGAAGAGAAGACCAAGGAACATACACCTGTGTGGCCACGAATATTCTGGGCAAAGCAGAGATCCAGGTTCGCCTGGAAATCAAAGGTAAGATGGCTGGTGTTTTCACAAAAGGAGGTAAGGGTTGCTGGAGGTTTCTGTATACCAAACCTAGAAGCCTCCAAGCCATGATGGAGGAGATGGAGTGCTTGGTGCTCAGTGACAATTTAAATGTAGTGGGTGTCTTAGAAGCATGATGGAATGGGGAAAATCCATTAAAGGGATGGGCAAGGGGAGGAGTTGCTTTATATATCAAAGAGGACATGGAATCAAATACTTTAGAAGACATTAGGTGAACTAACTACCCAACAGAAGCAATATAGGAAGAAATACTGAGCCCTAAAGGTTACTTAAAAGTGGAGCATACTGTCACCTACCTGATCAAACCCTTGAGGTTGATCTTGAGATGCAGAAGAAAATAATGCTGTGATACTGAGTCACTTCACCTTCCCTCACATTGATTGGGTAAACATGTGCTTAAGTTACGCTGTAAAAATAAAATTCCTAGACATCGTAAATGACTGTGCACTGGAACAGTTGGTCATAGAGCCGATCAGAGGGGTAGTGGTCCTAGACTTGGTTCTGAGCAGGGCTCAAAACTTGGTGAGAGAAGTAGATGCTGTTGCACCAACTGGGAACAGTGACTACAACACTATTCTACATTCTTGTCAATGGAAAATTACCCCTGAAGTCCAAAATGGGAAACTTTATAAAAATGAGGGGAATAGTTAAAGGAAGCTGAAATGGAAACACAAGAGAGTCAAATCCCTAAAGCAGGGGTGTCAAACTAATTTGTTATGAGGGCCAGATCTGACATAAATAAGACCTTGTTGGGCCAGACCATGCGTGTCATAAAATGCAATGCCAGGTAGCAGATGCAGACAAACAAAGTTTTTAAAAAAACTTAAAACATGCTTAAAATGTTAGCATTCTTGCAATATTTAACAGTTTCTGATAACTGGCACCTCTGGTTCTGAATTACTGTATCAAAAACTGGAGACAATGCCTGTGTTACAGCAATCTTTAAGTATGCTGTTCAGATGTTCAGGTGTGTATCTGTAAGTTGCAAACCTAATTTTGATTTGCTCATGGGCCTGATAGGACCCCTCTGGGGGCCTAATGTGGCCCCTAGGCCACATGTTTGATAATCCTGCCCTAGAGGATTATCAGGGGTTGGAGGCTTCCAGGGTGAATCTGTTGGGGTTGGGCACTCCAGGGTTTTCCTTTCCTCCAATGGACTCCTTGGCTGGCCTCAGAACGCCAGGGGGTGGGGGGTTCAACCACACCCAGTTCTTTCTCCTCTGCTCACTCCAGAACAACCCAGTCCACTCTGGTCTGTGCCCATGATCTGCCTCCCCAGACCACCTGAAAACTACCTTTTAAAGTTTCTCCCTGGAGCAGAGCCTCCCTGGATTCACTTGCTACTCTTTTCATGAGAGTCAAGATCTCCCTGATTGACACCTTCCCCATCTTCTTGAAGGCTATGAAAGAAGCCCTCCCTACCTTCCATGCTCAGCTGTTCTTCCCCTCACACCACCACCTGCACTCCCAGCTTTTCCAGTGTGCTGCAAAAATATCAAAAATATTGTGCAAGACACACACTCTTGAATAGTTTATACAAAATTAAGTAAATTGTATTGTGTCATATAATGAACAGCCTACAAAAGTAGGCATACATTCATACAATCAGAAATTAAAGCCAAACAAGAGTCTCAAATACAGTGTTTCAAGGAGGACTCCTCACAGTCTCTTAATTTTCCAAATAGAGTACTAAGATTCAATAATAAAGTTCCACAGGAGTCCCTGGCACTGAGTTCATTGTCACCACCATTGCAAGCACCTCCCACCTTGCTACTTCCTGTGATAACTACTGCTCCAGTGTCTTCTCACAGTCACTCAGCTCTGCCACACTGCAGCCCTCTCCCAAGGCAGAACTGCTGGCTGACCTCCTCAGCTCAAGACAGGTGCCCCTGGGATCCCAGCAGTAGTAAGTTGGGGGGGGGGGAGACCAACCCCAGAGAAGTATGCTTCCAAGCTATTTAAAACTACACTAATTTAAGCCCAGATAGAATGCATTCCTCAGTTTAGGAAAGTCTAAACAGATGCCTGCATGGTTAATAACCCAAGTCAACAAAGCCATAAAAAACCAAAAGCTTCTTTTGAAAAGTGGAAGGTCTACACTGATAAAATGAATAGAAGGTAGCACAGGATCTGGCAAAAAGTATAAGTTAATAATTAGGCATGCAAAATAGAATATAGGGAGTAGATTGTTAAAAGCATCAAGACAAACAACAAGAATTTCTTTAAATATATGCATAGCAGGAAACCAGCCAGAAATGCAGTTGGACATTTGGATGACCAAGGAATAAAAGGCTTGCTTAAAGGAAGATGGAGAGATGGCAGAGAAGCTAAATTAATTTTTTGCATCTGTTTTCATTATGGAAAGTGTGGGTCATGTACCTGCTACACAGCCACAAATTTCAGCAAGGGAGTCTGAACTGGATCATATTGAGGTGACAAGAGATGAAGTTCTAGACCTATTGAGGAAATTAATAACCAGTAAGTCTCCAGGTCCTGATGGCATACACCTCATATAGGTAATTTGTCACTAAAATAAGCCACTGTACCAGAAGTGGCAAATGTTACTCAAAAGGACCTGGAAATTACAGGCCAGTTAGGCCCTTTCTGCATGCACAGCTCACTGCTTACTCCAGAGAATCAGAGCAGTTGATTCTTTAAGTTGACTTCACATTTGTGTGACTGCATGCTGCACCACTCTTTTTCTCCAGTTTATTTATCTGCATCTACCAACCAAAGCTTGTGGTATTTGTTTAATTGCTTAATTAAGGTGGACACAACTCTTGCCACATGTGTGAAAGAGTCCAGTTGCCCTATTGCAGCAGCTGTGCATTAGCCTCCAGTAAGCACACATAAGTGCCTTTCATTTATTCCTCCTTATTCAGTTCTGTGAACGAAACTGACACAGGGAAACAGCCACTGACTTGGCTGAGCCAGTGTATGAGTAATGGGGCACATCACAGCCTCCCCTTTTATCTTTGATCCCACCCCCTTCGGTTTGATCCCACCCCCTGAGCTTCTCCAGGCCTGGGTGACCCATAGAAGGACACAAGCTTGGAGGTTGGGAAAAAATCTTTCCAGCAGAAGCACTTATGGAGAGCAGAGATTTTCAAATTGCAGGAAGAGTACAATAAAAAGTAGATGTTTCACTCCCTCCTCCTTCTGCCTCTAGCTCTGCATTGAACCATATTTTTGGGGGGAGGGGGGCAGGCAGCAGCTCCCAGCAGTGGGAACCGGCATTGCTGGTGCAAAAAAGAAGAAGATGAAATTGGATTTATATCCCAACCTATAATCTTAATCTCAGAGTCTCAGAGCGGTCACAATCTCCTTGACCTCCCCCCCCTACAACAGACACCCTGTGAGGTAGGTGGGGCTTAGAGAGCTCTTACAACAGCTGCTCTTTTCAAGGACAACACTGCAAGAGCTATGACTGACCCAAGGCCATTCCAGCAGCTGCAAGTGGAGAATCAAACCCGGTTCTCCCAGATAAGAGTCTGCGCACTTAACCACTACACCAAACTGATCTCGTATTTGCAAAAACTCATATTTGCAAAGCTCTCCCCAATGAAATCCACCCCTGCTTCCCCCCCCAAAAAAGTGAATCAAATAAAGAAAAAATACAGATTTAAGTCTAACCATGCTGCTGATTGCCTCCTGGCACTGGGTGCAACCAGCAGATGTGAGTTCATTCACTCTCAGAGAATGAACTCATGACCACAGATTGCTTTAAAAGAGAATTAGACATATGTATAGAAGATAACTCTATCAGTGACTATTAGCCATAATGACTAAAGGGAACCTCCACATTCAAAGACAGTAAACTTCTAAATACCAGTACCAAGAGGCAGCGTTAGGGGCAGGCCTCAGCCTCTATGCCCTGTTTGTTGTCCCTCCGGATTAACTGGTTGTTTACTATGTGAGACAGGATGCTGGACTATATGGACTACTGGTCTTCTCTAGCAAAATGGTCCTTATGTTTTTATGACTTGGCATACACTATCACCCTCACACAGCCACAAAAGTATTTTGTGAAAGAACTTCAGTGTGCGTGGGAATTAGACCCAATTTGTGAATATAAGAATGACTGCAAAGTTTTTCATTATTCTTCATGTGACTGTAAGTATTGTTGAGAATTACAGTGCAATCTTAAACAAAACTACCCTCTTTTATACCCACTGGCTTTGTGAGTGCTAGAAATCTGGAAAAATTCTGGACTTTAACACACTGTTAATTTATTTCTGTTCACACAAAGACAGTAGTTTTCTCTTTCAGTTCCCGCCCTGATACCTCAAAAGGTTGTACTTTTACAATTCTTTACAGATAAAACTAGAATAATCACTGGACCAACTGATGCAGTGCCAAAGAAGGGTTCTACAATTCATTTATCATGCAGAGTAAAATATGATCCTACACTGAAACTTACAGTCTCCTGGCTCAAGGATGATAGCACCCTATATATAGGAAACAGGTTTGTGCCACCTTTACCTTTCTTATCCTGCAGCCTTAACAAATGGAAAGCCTAACATTTTACTCCACATCTAGGAATGCAAGGAATGAATAAATCAGTTTGCCATTATAGTAGCCTTTGCTGGCCTCTTAGAGTTTAAAGAAGATTAGATGAGCAAGGCTAGCCAGAAAGAAGCACCCACCATTCTGGATCATATTAATGAACTAAATTTTTTGTAGTGGAAATAAACTTGCTCTGGAAACTGTTGCTGTATCATTCTCAGATAATAAGGGATGTGACCAGTTAGAAACAGTTGACATATGTAATCTCTTAGATGAAATTAAAAATTCCAAAATGTGCTATTGATTATTCAGTAAGACTTTGCATTCACAAAACTTTTAATCTGCAGTTTAAAAACAAATCATTAGAAACCTAGCTCTGGTGCTAGGGCTGCTGAAAAACTGAAACCTTATGCCTACCACATGCCTGCAATAGCTGCTTCTAAGGGCGGACCTAGTAACTTGTTTCTAGGGAAAGGTGAGGAGCGAAAGTTTAAGAACCTGAAGGGTTCTTCAGAGAGTCAAATGAATTATAATTGCCTACTGTTTCGGCAAGTCGGGCCTGGTGTTGACGTCGAGGGCCGCTGTGACCGTGGTCTGGTGTGTGGACGAGGCTGGGCAGAGTTGAGTGGCGAGCGGAACCGGGTGGGCCCGTGCGACGAGCGAAGCACTGGGCTCCGGCAGAGTCGGATGCCAGAGAGCGGGGCATTGGCGGTGGTGGTCTGCTGCAGCTGCTGTGCTTCTGACTTGAGCGAGGAGTGCTTTGAAACAGCCGTCCTGGGTGCCAACAAGCCCACGAGCAGAGCGGAGTGCTACGGCAGCCGTCCTGGGCGGTACACGGCCCCACGAGCGAAGCTATTGGAGCTCTGGAGTCCTTGGTTGCGTGGCAGGGAGGTGCGAGGGGGGGACTTTACCCCCCCGGGTCTGCCAGGCTGTGCAGAGGGGTCAACGGGCTAAAGCCTCTGCTCGAAAGGACAAAAATTGGAGACCTCACTCTGTACCTCGCTGTACGACTGCTGCACCTAGCTCTGCACCTTATTGCACGACCGCACTTTGAGAAACTGGGGACCCTGCCTTCACACAACCGCACTTTGAGGATATTTTGCACAACATCTGCCCTATAGAAGCACAGCAGCACTTTATTTGCTACAACAACTACCTTCAATTATCTCCGAGCTGCTAGTTTTTAATGATTGAATTTTTAAACTGTTAATTGACTAATTGTTTTAGTTAACTAATTTATAGAGAAACTTATTGTTGGATTGATTGGCTTTAGACAGTATATATATTTTTGGCAAATTAATTAAGGGTGTTTTACTGTTGGGGATTTTTTTATAATTAATAATGCCATCAGAATTAATTTAAGTATTTTAGCTAATTAATTTATAAGGGAGATTGTGGGTTGGGTTTAATTTGGTTGGTTAACTTTTAGAATTGGCAGGTTGGTAAATTAAGGGAATTGACTGGCAAGGTTGGAGAGGATCAGAGAGTTAATTAATTGTAGGGTGTGAGTTGTGCTTTCTGCATTGGCTCCGGCTGAAGTAGAGACCAGTGGGAGATGACAGGCCTGGGGATTCCAGTACTCCTGGGGAGGGGAAGGTATGACGGTGGAAACAGACAACGATATAAGGGAAGGAGACTGAGACAAGGTAGTGCTCAACCACCTTCCAGTCTGTGTCCCATCCCGACAGTGACAGGTAGTAGGACCAGGTTGAATTACTCGCCTTTGTCATTGGTGTTATGCAATGCCAGGTCCATAAATAATAAGACCTCCGTCCTCTGAGAGTTTCTGCTCGAGCAGGATGTGGACCTGACTTGCATGACTGAGACCTGAGTGCGAGAGGGAGACACAGTGGCCCTCTCCCAAATGGCTCCCCTGGGTTACTCAGTCTTTCACCAATCACAGACTAGTGGGCGGTGGGGAGAGGTGGCTCTATTCATATGAGAGTCTTATTCCTTTAGGGCTCTCCCGACCCCGGAGATCAATGGCATTAAATATGCCGGTCTGGCATGGGACGTTGGGGAGGGGTTGGTGATTTGGCTGGTGTACTGTCCGCCTAACACACCAGCCATCACCTTGCTATCCCTGATCAAGGCCGTAACAGGCTGGGCATTGGAGTACCCAAGGCTTGTGATCCTGGGTGACTTCAATGTCCATGCTGATGACACGGCCTCTAGTCAGGCGATGGACCTAGTGCCATCCATGGCAACACTGGGACTCTCCCAATTTGTTACATCGCCCACTCACCAGGCAAGGCACATGTTAGATTTGATCTTTGCAGCCGAGGTTATGGTGGACGATATAACTGCAGAGGTGGTGCCATGGTCGGAGCACTTTGCCCTTAAGGCTCGTGAGGATGCTCCACTCCAAGCCCATTTGGGCGGCAAGCTTATTTTGGCTCGCCTGCAGAGTCTGATGGATCCTGAGCGGTTCCAAATAGCTCTACGGGATCCCTGGCCCCCTGGAGATTCTCTCGATGATCTGGTTGAGTCCTGGCATGGCTGGCTCTCCAGAGACATTGATGAGATAGCACCTCGACGCCCTCTGTGCCCTCGCGTTAAGCTGGCCCCGTGGTATACCCCGGAGCTGCTACAGCTGAAACGAGGACTCAGACGGTTAGAGAGGCAATGGCGGCGTACTCGAGACAAAGCGACTAGCACATCTTATAGAGAGTTTATGGAGTCCTATGAGATGGCAGTCAAAGCCACAAAGAAGACTTACTTTGCGGCCAAGATTGTGTCTGCAAATTTGCGCCCGGTGCAGTTGTTTAGGACAATTTGGAATCTTACAACACTGCCGCAAGGCAGGCCAAATGCTAAGAAATTAGAGATAGGCTGTGAGGCTTTTGTGAAATTTTTTGCAGACAAGGTCGCGTCGCTCCGCCACGACCTACCTGCCACATTGGATACAGTATGTGAACTCGAGGCCCCATGCCTGTCTTCTGGTTCAGTCCTGGATTACTTCGACACACTCAGCTTGGAGGAAGTTGACAGAATCCTCTCTATTGTATGTCCAACAATTTGTGATCTGGACCCGTGCCCCTCCTGGCTAATTAAAGCTTGCCAGAGGGAGCTTAGGTGTCCTATATGGGACATTGTAAATAGATCCCTCTCGGAGGGACTTTTTCCAATGCCTCTTAAAGAGGCTGTGGTCCACCCCCTCCTGAAAAAGGTTACATCAGACCCGACCGAATTGGCACATTACTGGCCAGTCTCAAATTTGCCCTTTTTGGGCAAAATTATTGAGAGGGCAGTGGCGTTACAATTGCAGAGTTTTCTGGATGATGCTCCCATCCTAGATCCTCATCAGTCCGGCTTCCACCCGGGCCATAGGACGGAGACAGTGCTGGTCGCCCTGGTGGATGATCTCCAGCGGCATTTGGATCAAGAAAGTGCTGATGTTGTTAGACCTATCGGCTGCGTTCGATACAGTTGACCATCAGTTACTGACCTGCCGCCTCGCTGACGCAGGGATTCAGGGGCTGGCCTTGCAATGGCTTTCCTCTTTCCTTGATGGTCGGGGACAAAGGGTGGCGATTGGGGGAGAACTGTCCCAGAGGTGTCCACTTAATTGTGGGATGCCTCGGGGGGCAGTCCTCTCCCTGATGTTGTTCAACATCTACATGCACCCCCTTGCCCAGATTGCTCGGAGGTATGGGCTGAGTTGTCACCAGTATGCTGATGACACCCAGGTCTATCTACTGATGGACGGCCAGCCGGCCTGGCGGTGTCCCAGAAAATCTGGACCTAGAGCTGCAAGTCGTGGCAGGTTGGCTCAGGCTGAGTAGGTTGAAGTTGAATCCAGTGAAGACAGAGGTCTTTTGCCTGAGCCGTGGCGGCCTGGGAAGGGAGATCCACCTACCAGTTTTTGATGGTGCACCATTGGAAACGGCATGCAAGGTCAAGAGTTTGGGGGTGCTACTGGAGCCTTCTTTGTCAGTGGAGGCCCAGATAGCAGCCACTGCTAAATCCTCCTTTTTTCATCTTAGGCGGGTGAAGCAGTTGGCTCCCTTCCTGGAGTATGATGACCTGGCAACAGTGATCCTTGCAATGGTCACCTCGAGGTTAGACTGCTGTAATGCCCTTTACATGGGGCTGCACCTGTGCCAAACCCGGAAACTGCAGCTAGTGCAGAACGCGGCAGCCAGGCTGTTAATGGGACTCCCTAGACAGGACCATATACAGCCTAGGCTACGGGAACGGCACTGGCTGCCAATTGTGTACCGGATTCGTTACAAGGTGCTGATTATTACCGTTAAAGCCCTATATGGCCGAGGACCTGCCTACCTTAGGGACCATCTCTCCCCATATATTCCCTAGAGGGTACTGAGATCTAGTTCGCAAAATCTATTGACAATCCCTGGGCCGAAGGAGGCCAAACTGAAAGTTATGAGAGAAAAGGTCTTTTCGATCACAGTTTCCCACTGGTGAAACCAATTACCAGTTTCAGTTTATTTCAATTTATATCCCGCCCTTCCCACCGAAGTGGCTCAGGGCGCTCACAACATATAAGATCTAACATAAATTTTACATTTAAAATACATCAAGTTACAGCAGTTAAAACAGTAAAATAATAAAACACATAAAAAAGAAGCGATCTATCAGAATACTACACTACAACCTTCTATAGAGTTTCCAATGCCAGTTAGTTATAGGCCAGCCGAAAGAGGGCTGTCTTACAGGCCCTGCGGAACTGGCCAAGGTCCCGCAGGGCCCTCATCTCTCCCGGCAGCTGGTTCCACCAGTAAGGAGCCGTTACAGAAAAGGCCCTGTCCCTGGTGGATTTCAGACGGGCCTCCTTTGGCCCAGGGATAACAAGCAGATTTTGGGAGCCCGAACTCAGTACTCTCTGGGGAACATGTGGGGAGAGACAGTCCCTAAGGTAGGTACCTAAGGTAGGTCCTAGGCTAACTGCAACTTCCGGGTTCGGCACAGGGGCAACCCCATGTAGAGGGCATTACAGTAGTCCAACCTTGAGGTGACCGTTGCATGAATCACCGTTGCTAGATCGTCATGCTCCAGGAAAGGAGCCAACTGCCTCGCCCAGAAGAGGTGCGAGCCTTGCGGAGCCTTAACCAGTTGCACAGGGCCTGCGAGACTACCCTCTTTCAGCTGGCTTTTTCTTAATGTGGAATTTATTGTACCGTCGTCACGTAAAATTGTGTCAAGGTGAGTAACATCAAGATTGTAGCACCGAATTAATTTGTTGATTTAAAATTGGATAGTTTTAATTAGATGGTTTTAATGTAATAGTACATTTTAATTGAGTGATGTAATTGCTATGTAACTAGTATATTTTTATTATTGTATTATTGTAATGTCTGCATTTTATGCCATGTAAGCTGCCCTGAGCCTGTTTCGGCGGGGAGGGCGGGATTTAAATTAAAAATTATTATTATTATTGACTTTGTTTAAATGTTGTGAATTTTGATCCATTTACTTAAATGGGGAACAGATCTATTTAAACCATTTTCATTCTGAACTAGCTACTGAAAAACATTGGAAATTTTCTATATGTATGCATGTTGATTTCTGAAGTGCATCCTAAAAGCTACAAGGAATAGACTGGGCTTTAAAATCTAAGCAGTTTTATAGCTTGACAAACCTAAGCCATTTTATAGCTTGACAAATGATTGGGGCTAACAAGGATCAAAGGAAGGGAGTGGAGGGTGGAGCTGTCATTGGATCTTATATTTGTACCATTTTACATTCTAAACCACTGCCTACCAGATAATTTTATTATTCTGTCATTGGTTCTTAATCTGTACCATTTTGCATTCTGGGCCACTGCCTACCAGCTATGTATGGCTCTACTCACTTTGCCGGATTCCTTGTCTGATGAAGCGTGCTTAAGAGCACATGAAAGCTTATGTTCTGAATAAAAACTAAGTTGGTCTTAAAGGTGCAATCGACTCCTATTTTGTTCTAATATTTGCACTTGTTGCACATACTTGAAACTGTTTCAGTAGATTTGAGGAGGCATTATAGCTTGAACTGCGATTGGGGTTAAGCAGGCCTTATGTTTTGCAGCAAACTTTGTGCTTTTAATTCCAATGCTTCTGTTTTGAAAGGATGAAGAAGGATGAAGATGGCTTGACAATATATGGAGTGTCTGAGAAAGATCAAGGGTATTACACTTGTGTAGCCAGCACTGAGCTAGATAGAGACACTGCCAGAGCCCATCTTACTGTTCTAGGTAACTTCATCTTCCTCTCAAGTTTACTCAATTTATGAGTTTTGGTCCACAGGGCTAATACTGGTTAGCTTATTTCAACAAATTGTTCTATCTGGAAAGAAATATGGAGTGCCACATGTCTTAATTAACCATCTAATGGTTTGAAGCTGACATGTTACTATTAACAATTTGAATTTGTAACTGCCTGATTGTCATTAGAAGGTCAGCCAAGATCATTTAAGTGGTCTATCTCTAAAAACCTTTCTGTTTGAGCATAAATATCTGAACAGACCTTAACACCTTGGGGAGGAAATGTTCATGTCTATTGCTGTCACCACTATGTACCCAGCATTCTCCTGGCACATGGAGATGATGATGATTGTAAAACAAAGTTTTCCTTTCCTCAGTGAGTTCTAGCGGCAGGTGTACTGCACTGATGCTTTCATCTGGATTAGTGCTTCTAGCCAGATTTTAGCATAATTTGGAGGAAATAGCATGAGATTGTCACTAACAAACTTTTCCTTAATCCAGAATTAAAGAAATTTTTGTTCTTAACTCCCCAAGACTAACCACACAATGAGCAACCCTTCTGTTTGCCAGTCCTATTTGAAGAGTACCTAATAGGGGTGTGATCTTGTATAAAGGAAAAGAGAGGAATCAGCACCTATGCTGCAGATTTGGCTGCAAATTTGGTGCCTATGTCTCAAAAACAGCCCTCCCAGAGCTCCTAGATCGATTCCCCATTATAGCCTATGGGGACCATTGACTGTAATTGTCCTCATAGGGTATAATAGAGCTGGAAAAATCCAGCAATCCTGGATATTTACCACATCTGAATAACATACTGGTATTAGGATTTGGAAATATCCAGAAATGTTAAAAAAAAAAAAGGGTTCAATGTACACAAACCCAAAAAATACCAATTTATTTTGCACATTCTAGTACCTAGCACATTGATACCCAACATGGCATCCATGGCCACCAATAGGTCCCCCCCCCCCAATATACGTATTGCCCAAAGTAAATAACCAGTCCTGGCTTTCCTTCAGCTTACTAGAGCAGGGGATGCTTTGGGAATCCCCAGAAGGCATCACATTTGCATCCTCAGGGAGCACAAATTCAGAAACAATTGCTATCTTTGTGGAGGAATGCTTGGCTTGCAACCTTCCAACGTTTTGTGATTAGTTTCAGTACCCCATGGCAGCCACTTTATGATTGGGTCTGGCCTCCATGGCAGCCATTTTGTGGTGACACCACTCCTCATTCTCAAAATTCCCAGAATGCCCATTGGCTCAATAGAATTGGGTTACATACCAGTAAAGGTGACTGGCTGACAATAGGACTGGGAACCCTGAAGGCAACTGAAACACTTTAAGAAACATACCTAGAATGCTGGCAAAAAGTATCTTTTAAATGTTATAAGGGCTGGTATCCTACCATTTCCTGTTTCTCTTCAACAAGCTGTGATTTAGAATTGAACTAACCCTCTAAATAACTAATATCTTACCTTGCAGCTGTCTCAGCTTCTCCTGTTAACCGTATGACAACTTTCCCCAAAGGTAATCACTACTAATCCATTTTACCTGTTTGATTTTTTTAAAATTGCCAGCTTTTGTTTGATCACTGCATTAACTTTGGTGTGGAATTAAAGTACCATTAGAAGTTTGCAGACATATGATGGCCCAAAATATGTTGAATAGTCTTGAGCATCAGGACCACAATGGGATAGGCTCTGTTATTATTTATTTACTTCTTTCCTTTATTTATATCCTTTGTTTCACCCCAGTGGGGACCCAACGTGGTATGCATCATTCTATCCTCATAACAAATCTGTGAGATAGGTTTCTGTTAGACATATCACATGCTCCATGTGGTGTAGGAATGATATTGCCCCTTCCTGAAGATGAAAAGTAGTAGAATTAGGATGCACAGACGAGTCCAGGTGTTAAAAATTGCAGTATTTATGCTTCCTTGCTTGTAAAACTGAGATGGCTAATATTCATTGTGCCATTTACTTTTGTATTCTATAGCCATCATATTACTCTGAAATCATGCAGGAAGAAACCAAAAAGACAAGCTACCTATCTACATGTTTTAGAATTTGTGTTACATGGCACAAACCTTAAATTCAAGAGTCAAAGACCAAAGCACAGGTGTTCTCTATGCTGATAGCAATTGCAATTCAAGCACATCATAATTCAGGCCTTTATCACCTATTCTTTCCCTCCCATCACATGGACTGCAGGTTCTCATGAGAAGCTGATCACTGCACTCTTATCTCTGACCTTGAAGATGAGAAGAACTGTGCTGGCCAAGAGACCAATTAGTAACACCTTCAGGATGGGCCAGGCCCATTACTGTTCACATTAACCCTTGAGGGGAGGCCAGAGGTGCTTTGCCTCACACCTCTGCTATTCAATTTGACGCCAGTTCTGTGCAGGCTTAAAGTCAGTTTGCACAATACTTTATCCTCTGTCCCCAGATGTGAAGAAGCATTATGAACTGAGCAAACAGTTACAGCCAGCAGTAGCTGCTGCAATCGGTGGCCATGGCTGGAATTGCAGGGTTCTCATATTGTAGGGAGGTGTCCAAAAATTCATATTGATAATTTGAAAACATATCTTGTGAAGTGATTCTTATTTTTAAACATATAAAAGTCTTATTTGAAAATAGATCATCAGTATTTCTACACCCCTCTTTAAAAGCCAGGATATCTACATTTTTCTTTCTGGGCCTTGTGTTCACTCTATCATGAATTTTGTATTTTAATCTTCTGATGCCTCTTAATTTATTGTGCTCATATCACTACTGCCATGCTGACTTGTCTATTTTTAAATAATTTCACCAGTACTTCTAAGCACTAGAATTGCAATTTTAAGGTAGTCTTATTATCTCACTACATTTGGAATCCAATGGGGATATTTGTTCTTGCAACTACTCCAAGGAAACTTTTCAAAATTTTACTCTTCGATGGCTAGGAGCTTTATGCTTGGTCTACACATACGTCAGAATGAGGTGGTAGAATGGCCTGTACTTCTTCAGATTACTTGTGGCGGGGTGTGTGTGTTATAATGCTCCCCCACATTAAAAGCTCTCTCACGTAAAACAAAAACCTAGGAAGTTAGGCGGAGAGACCTAACACATAATCTGATTGATAGTTTTCACATTCAAAATTGTGATCTTTCTCCTGAAGTCTGAAGTCTATTCTTCCACCTCAGGACTTTGCATTTTTTTTTTTCATTCTGTGAGGATGCTCCACATTCTGCTGCATGTGCAGGCCAGCCCTTATTCTCATTTCCATCTCAGATCCATTAATAGCTAGCTTTTAGGCAGATCTAAATTCAGTATTCAGTGTTAATTAGAGAACCCCAGACCTTATGTCTCTCTCTTTGCTGGTAGCACGGCCAGACCGTCCTCGTGACCTTGAGCTAACAGATCTTGCTGAAAGGAGTGTACGTTTGACATGGATACCCGGTGATGACAACAACAGCCCCATCACAGGTCAGGGCATGCTCCTCTACCTTGAAATCCTGAGGATTATTACTGTTACTAATCTTCTTAAGCCTACTAGACAGTGTCTAAGAAGCTATGTCTCACTAGCCCTCCCTAATTTTGTCCTCTAGATTACATTGTGGAATTTGAAGAGGATAAATTCCAACCAGGAGTTTGGCACAACCATTCCCGTTATCCAGGAAGTGTGAACTCTGCTGTCCTGCGCCTTGCACCTTATGTCAATTACCAGTTTCGAGTAATAGCTGTGAATGAAGTAGGAAGCAGTTATCCCAGCTTGCCTTCTGAGCGATACCAAACAAACGGAGCACGTAAGTGCTGTCCAGGATGCATTTGGAGCACAAAGATCCCCTTCTTTATGGTCTCTGGGCAGGCACATAAGGCTCCTGCAGGCATACAGAGCAATATTTAGAATCTTCTAGATGTAAAGGTGTAATGTTGGGGCATGTGGGGATAGTATTAACCCATCAGTGGAATACTACACAGTGTGCATAGCTCCCTGCCCTCCCCCCAAGCTATTTTCCTACACAAAAAGCTGTGCAGAGGGGGAATTTATTTCACAGATTTTGCTGCTCCATGTGAGGTATCCCTTCACCTGGGCCAGTAAAATAGGGGAAGTAACTCCCCACAGCATGGTTTTCATGTAGGAAAATGGCTTGGGAGTAGCAGGAGCCCTTCCTCCCACCACCCCCATGGCATTATTCTAAGCCAGTTTGTGCTCTCCTTGTGTGTGTGTGTGTTTAAAAAACTGTTGCCCAACAGCTGCTGCACTGAGGGAAGATACTGACTGCCCCCAGCACTTCCCATTTCTGGTCCTTACACTAGTGTACCTACAAATAAACTCTTGTATCTGAGTTACACTGGTGTAAGGCTTAGTTGTTATCCTAAGCAGTTTACTAACAGGCATTAGGACTACACTGATTAGTTGCCTTGGAATTTCTACCTCGCTTGAGCATTATGTTTTGCAAATGATGTAATCTGATGCCAGTGTAAATATTTATGTGTGTAATTATTTTTATAGCAAAATGACAGTGCATCTTCAGGATAAATGGAAATCTAGGTTGCAACTTCACAAGAATCAAGATTTCCATTTTCATTTATTAATAATGCCTATTAATACAAAGTTGAGATTTAATGTGTATGTAAAGAGTTCACAGAACAAGATGCAGAAGCAATATTATCTCTGAACCGCCCCATTTTGTAAATCAAAGAAATTTCAGGCTCTGTTGATATGAAAAGCCAAACCACAACTGAACCTTGGATTTGTGTTCTCCCACTTTCTCTTTCTTCCAAGCATTCACTTTCAAAGCAGACCATAGTTTGCAACACTCCTAATCTGGCAAATTATAGGTTTTATTTGCCCTGAAACCGTAATTGGAGACCGCAGTCAAGCCAGAACTTCTGATTTCTACTTTGGAGAACCAAAGCAAACCACAGCTTGCTAGTCTTAAATAATGAGTATAGGTAGAATGGGGTAAGGAGGCAATGTGAGAACCAAGGCTCATTCACATAATGCCAAATTATTTTTTTTTGCTTTATGTCTAAAACTAGCCTTCAAAGACAGGATTTCTTGAGAGCATGATTATGATATCTGAGAGTGGTTTTGGAGTTTGAGGTTTAGGAATGGCAGGCTGGTGCCAGGGGGAGGGGTACAGATGATATTGAAGCAATATTCTTCTTTTCCCAAATTAATAAAGTGTTGAAGTTATCATTTCACTTTTCGGTAGATGCAGTTATTCTTCTGCAGAACCTCAAGGGTGAAATGTCAGCTTCAAGAAGGCTCTTGCACATTTCAAGTGACCTTATTTCTTTCTTTCATCCTGAACCTTTAATGCTACTGTTACTCTTTTGTAGCTGCACAAACATTGTAAAATCTATTTTATAAATATTTTAATTTGGTTGATTCATAAACCATCTTGCACTATGGGTAGTCTTATCTGCTTTGCATCTGGATATTATTGATGTGAGTGCCATTGCTAATTAAAAGATTTACTTTACAAATAGCCTTTAGCCATACAAAAATGCCCTTGTTATCTTTTCTTTCTTTAGAAACCATATCCATAGATTTGTTTCTGGCCTCTGAATAATTCTGCCATTCAATTTGGGGTCTTTTTGTTCATCACTTATGTAGATTCTGCAGTCTTCCAGAAGGACTCTTGTGTCACTTTTCTGCTTTTGATTTCCTTTCTATAATAAAGGAGACACAGGTTTTTAGTGATGCAGCATGGTATACTTCTTGAAATCAGTGATCTAAAACAAAATTTGTGTTTATTGATTTCAGGTCCAGAAATTAACCCCACGGGTATTCAAGGAGCAGGAACATCAAAAAATAACATGGTTATATCATGGATGGTGAGCCAACATTGTAGTGTCTCCTCAATTATGATGCATACTTTTCTCTCATAAGTATAGCAAGAACAACATAGGATCTCTCATGGGACACAAAACAAAATAAACATTGTGGCCTATGCTGTGATGGACTAGAGTCTACTTTATCTGATGTACAAAGAGTTATTCTGTATGTATGGGGTGGGCAGTGTTTCAAACAAACAGAAATGTCATGGAATGCAAAGCACTACAGTAAGTCTATAAAATTGATCAGTTTATTCTCATCTTGTTTAAGGATGTGCATTCAGGTATATCGCTCCTGAAAAACACCTTATCAATATTTTTGAGTATATTTTGGCATCCCAAATGTATACAGGATTTTGTGGGAGAACTGGAAAAAATCCCCCCCAAAAAATCCCAGATATATTTGTGAATTACCAGCAAACTGAGGGGCTAGAGCAGATTGTTTCTGCCACTCAGCTGTTTTTGTGTTTTATTCTGCCATCCCTTTAAACAGGGTTGTTTAAAGGGACTGCACAAAACAATCAAATGGGGACATTCTACCAGTTCAGCTGGGGATCTTTTGGGCTGTCGGACTGAACAGCTGAAGAGAGCCTCAGCAGAGCCTGAGGAGAGTTCTCCCTGCAGGATTGGGTCATTTGTGAGCCATTTGACTGAACAGCCAAAGAAAGCCCCAGCCAAGCCTGCAGGAAGAACTCTTCCTGCAGGATTTGTTGCTTGGCAAGCTCTGTTGGGAGTCCAGTTTAAACTGGGCTGTCAAGCCTGTGAGGAGAGTTCTCTCTGCAGGATCAGCTCCCTTCCTGGCCCTTTTGGGCAGCCTGATTTAAACTGGGATGCCCAGCAGTGTCCCAGCTGAGCCTGTGGGGAGAGTTCTCCCCACAGGATCAGCTCCTTTGTGAGCTCTTTTCGGCATTCCAGTTAAAAGAGACAGCCCAAAAGAGCCCCAGCTGAGCCACCTCTCTGCTGGTTTTTTGCAGGTTTTTCTGCTGCTTTTTTCCTCTGTATTTTTCAATTTGGGTCTACTGGACCTGGGTGTGGGAAAAAATCCAGATCCAAATACTTAATGGGTATGGGGATCCAAGTTTTTTTCCTGAGGAATCCCTAATTTTTTTCAGGTCCAATAGACCCAAACAAAAAGCTACTGAGAAAAAAAGTTGCACACCCATAATCTTGTATATATTTTTCTCCACCTAGATATGTGACCTATATACTGGCTTACACTTTTGACATTTTCAAGCATACTCTACTTAAACAAGGGCCAGATCGGGGGGGGGGGGGGGGGTCAGAGGGAGCACTAGCCCCAGGTGCTGCTGGGGGTGGGGGGCACTGTATTGGGCACCCTCCCCCAGGGCAGGCTGGAGCAGGGAGAAAGATCTGCAGATTTTGTCACCTCTCAGCAAGGTGGAGAGGCAGCAAAAGCAGCCCTGTGGCTCCTCCAGTTTAAACACCCCGCTGATGTACTTAAATGGGGGGAGGCAGATCACTTGCCTTTACTGTCTCCCCGCAAGGCGGGGCGGTGTGTTTAAATGGGGTGTTTAAATGGGATGGGGGGTTGGCAGATGGTGTGTTTAAATGGGGAGGGGGAAGCAGCTTGCTTGCCTTTGCTGTCTCTCCTTGAGGCGGGGCAGCATCAAAGGCAAGCCCTGCGGCTTCCCTTCCCATATAAACACCTCGACGGGGTGTTGAAATGGGGAGGGGGAGGCAGATTGCCTGCCTTTGCAGTCTCCTCACAAGGCACGGAGGCTGCAAAGGCAGCCCCTGGCTTCTCTTCCCATAAAAACACCCCACTGGGGGGAGGGAGATTGCCTGCCTCCCATTTTTTGAGTTGGGAAGCCATTTTTTTGGGTTTGTCCCCACTCAAAAAATATCTTGATCTGGCCCTTAAACCTTTTTCTCTGTAGAGCATTTATCTTAAGTTAGGACATCTTTAGGCATCTGACAGATCTGTTGTTAATCCAAAATAGCAGTAACATACAAAAATTTCTTAGGATAAATGAAAATGTCATGAAATGCTTTTGAGTGAATACAAAAAGCAAAAGGGGAAAGGAATGTGATTATGAGAGATCGCTTAAAATGTGGTGGAAAAGCCCCAAAACTCATAATAGTGTTTCAGTGGAACAACAGCAGGTTAGATGGTGTTAGCACCTTTAATTTACTTAGAACTGTAAGTCGTCTTGTGTTCTTTTGTAAAACTGCTACCTGCTGCAGACTTGGGCCTTTTCCATCATGTCCTAAAACATTATTCTCCCCTCCCTGCACTCCAGTTTCGCTTTTTGTATAGAAGAAGAGTTCTGAGGATCTTGAAAGCTTGTTTGTCATTTTTTTTCAGTATCCATGTGCGTGCATATAGCAGCCATATGAAGATAATGTTTTATTTGTCTACCTAAGTTTAACCTGGTCCAGAAAAGCTTAAGCCACAATATGCTTGTTTATCTCTGAGATGCGATAGGACTCTTGGTTGTTTCTGTGTTCTCTGTTCATGAATGTGTGGGAGTGCTAAGGTGAAACTGAACATGACACCAGGAGAGCTGCAATGAGGCCTTCCCAGCATTTTAAGGGTAAATTGCAGCCCTAGATGTTCCCAACTTGGATCAGGGAGAGGGGCTTTAATGTTCTACCCCTGCATGGTTTATGCCTTTTGATATGGTCTGGCATGCACTACTGTTGGCCGTGGAAGGACAGAAAGAAGATAGTGATATTCAGCATGTAGTTTTGCATTTTTGCCTGTGGAGATGGCTTAGCTTTAAAAACAGTGAGAAGATCTGATGGTGGATCTTGCAACTTCTTGTCCAGTTTTAAACGGCAAAGGGGAGAGATGGGGTGTTATATAGCTGCTGTACTATGAAGTTGACAAAGGTAACCATTTTCTCTTCATTTTCTTTTTAAAAATTCATTAAGCCACTAAATGCAACTCAAGCTTATGGCCCCAAACTCAAATATATTGTGAAATGGAGGAGAAAGGACACACGAGAGAGCTGGAGCAATGTAACTGTCAACGGTGATGTCAGCAAGTACACTGTTACCCAGACACCTACCTATGTGCCCTACGAGATCAAAGTGCAGGCAGAAAATGAGTTTGGAAGGGCTCCAGAACCTGATGTTGTCATTGGCTACTCAGGGGAAGATTGTGAGTATTCTCTTAGTTAAAGAGATTTGGGTACACAGACGGGTCTGCGTCACTTCTTCACGTTTGCCAGTGTTAAGGGGCTTCCTTGCCATTCAAGTTTTTTCATAACCAGCTCATTTTTCAGCAAAGCATTGAATTCCAGTGTCGTTTTTCTTCTGTAGTAAATGTTCCTATACCACTGGGGCAGCATGTTGAGATTGGATAAAGAAATACATTTTGTAGAATAATGCCGATATTAAGGCTAAGCAAAAGAACTATGTCCACCCTATGAATATAGCACTGAACCTCAGAGACATCTAATGAGTTAGCCATGGTCTTTGGTTTCACTGCCTGTGTAACTTACACAGATAAGTAGGTACTTGAACAACCAGTATCAGTACACAGATAAATTAATGGACAAATGGGGTGGCTTTCGGTTTTTTACTCAGCCCAGTTGTTTTAAGGATAACATGGAAAGACTTCCTGAGCCCCTTGGAGGAAGGGTGGAACACAAATGCAATAAACCCAGTATCTTTGATCCACAGTCTTTGAGAATTCAAAATGTTTGGACAATTTTTCTTTACCATCTAAATTTTAGCACAAGCTTAATTGCCAAATTAATTAATCTAGTTTTCTGCCTGTCATTTTGGGAGACAGCATTAAATTCTGGGCTGCCACAAGCCCCAGGAGCTCCCAAACAAAGACTCCCTCTGCCCCCCTCTCCCACTATCCAGGTCCAACCCCCAAATCATATGAAAACAAATGACCTGATTGGTCCATCTGCATGGACCCCCAGGTTGACCAGTGATCCACAGCCTGCCTGTTGATGAATGGCTCTGCAAGACCAAGGCTGCATAATTTTTAATACTTTGGCACTTAAAATTTATACTCCTTCTGGAATACAAGTACATGTGCCACTTTCCCATAGTTTGCATATGTGTGTTAGTGTGTAACTTCTTTCTGTTGCTCTTAGTCCTTTGGTTATCGTTAGGCTGCAAATTAAAGCACTTTTAAGTTCCATTGATTTCAATGAGAGAAGCAAGCATGTTCTTAAATCTTTTCTTAGAAATCAGTGGGACATAACAGCATTTTGTTTTGGCTAAATTGTGAATAGCAAGAGGTCATTCATTTTCCTCAGTCTGTATTCTTGTTCACTTAATCCAGTGGTATGAGATTTGTAAGGCATTATTTATTTTGCTGCATTCTCAAGAAAAAGTATTAGTTATATACTGTTAATCTATATGATTCTGTGATGATAAGCATGGTCATTGTAGCTATTCCAATGAGGAAGAATGGTGATGGTGTCTGTAGTCTGATCTTGGGGCCGTAAGGACAGAAAATTGTGAGAGTACTGCCGAGTTCTCCAGCCTCCTCCATTTCTCCTCCTCTCATCACCAGACTAAGGACACAGTGGGTAGCTTGGCCATTGAATGGCAGCTGAGATGAAGGATCATGAATGCTTCTGAAAGATGTTTGTACATTGGTGAGATTTGAATAAGGTCCAATAGACAGGAACTCTGCTGGAGGGCTCACTTATAAAGGAGTAATTGAAAACGTTATTTTGCCCATCAGTGCAATAGGAACCTGGTACATGAATGATTTTTTTTCCTGTGATATTCTTCAGGGAATTTAGAGATTGCAGCAAGATGTAAAAAAGCAGAACATTTCTTAAACATGAGTATGTCAAAAGCAACTCCTTGAATGGTGTTCCAGAGGTTCTAGGAAATCAGTATGGACACTGGAATTTTGGTGAATCTTGGTGAAATTTTGCCTAATTGATAAAATTTGTTGTTAGTTAGTTTGATGGAATGAACAGCAAACTTGTCCCGTCTTAGACTGAAGAACACCTTTTGTATAATACAATACAGCATCATGTCTTCTGGTTTTTAAAAATAAAAACGTCTTATATGTGTTCCCTGTGAAGTATTATTCACGCAATGATCCAGTTCCTACATTTTGCAAATTTTATATATATTTTTAATTTTTCTACCCTTTGCTGTTCTCACCCTTCACCTCCCATTGAGCCCTGGATGCAGGGAATGTAACTGCAAAGAAATTTCTCAGTCTTCCCTTACGTATCTGCATCACATGGGGCACGATCATAGGAAATTCTTTGCACCCATTGCTGTTGCTAACGCCACCATCCCAAGCACTGTAGCTCATCCCCTGGGAAATTGCATACATGTCAGTTTTTCCTGACCACCCAGATATGCATGTCATTCTGCAAGACTCAGTTCTCAAGAACAGTCTGGTTGTCGGCAGCCAAATCTTGGTGGCTTCTTGCTGTTTCTGATTTAAAGGAGGATATATTCAGACAGGTTAAAACGGATAAAAGGAAGTACTTCTTCACCCAAAGGGTGATTAACATGTGGAATTCACTGCCACAGGAGGTGGTGGCGGCCACAAGCATGGCCACCTTCAAGAGGGGGTTAGATAAAAATATGGAGCAGAGGTCCATCAGTGGCTATTAGCCACAGTGTGTGTGTATATATAAAAATTTTTGCCACTGTGTGACACAGAGTGTTGGACTGGATGGGCCGTTGGCCTGATCCAACATGGCTTCTCTTATGTTCTTAGAACAACAACAAAATGAAGTCAAAATGCAATGATTCTTTCCAATAATTTACAATAGTCAAAGTTAGACTTCAAGACATTTCAGCATGGATAACACCACTGAGCCTTGCAGCATAGAAGATAATGAGGCATTCAAATTTTCATAAGTAAAACCCTCCCTCTTCTCAAGCCATATTAATGACTTCATGCATTATTTAGACTGGAAGCACACAATGGGGGCACTGAAGCACCCATCAGAGAGTAGATTTTTCTTGAATCCCTTTTCCCCAAGCATTCTTCTGAAACCTCAAAAAAACTGATGCTGGGGTTCATGGGAGTCTCATAGTCAAAATGCATGGTGATGGGGCTGAAATCACCTTTCCTCTTTCTTCCACTAGGGAGAGTTTGCTACTAGGGAGTAGTCTAGAACTGACTTTGTTGCTCATGGCCTGGACATTCATCCTGCTGACATCTCTGATAGACAAAAGGCAACAAGTTCCCAAAGAAATGAGGGTATATATAATAGACAATGATGCCTCTTTCACACTACCCTCTCAAAATTTCTATCTGACTCTATCTGAGTCACAGTGCAAAATGAGGAAATGGCTTCCCAAGGTAATCCACAGTGTTATGTTCTGCCTTACTGTTAAGACACTGGGATGCTTGATCATTCCTTACTGTAGCAGGAGAATATGAGTCCAATGGCACTTTAAAATGCTTTGAGGGCCTCTTTTCCTGTTAACTGGCAATAGAAACTCTTTCCCTGGGGCAAAAGTAACAAAATCATACAGCTCGTATTTCCATTTGTACTCTTAAGTTAAAAGCAACTGTGTGAATAAATGTGTTGCTTCATTTTGTGGGGAAAATGCTACTTTACTCTGTCAGCGGGTGTGGAGGGGGGGGGGTTAGCAGGAACACACAGGAATGCAGTTCAAGCTGGCTTAATGTCAAGTGGTGTGGCCTAATATGCAAATGTGTTCCTGCTGGGTTTTTTTCTACAAAAAAAGCCCTGATCTGTGTTAATAGTTATAATTATTAATTAATGAGCATATCACTAGGAGGCAATTCAGCTAAATTTCTGCTGCATGGGTCTGTTGTGAATTTTTAAAAAGGGTGGATGTTTCTCATTCTTCTGGTCCTCTTACTGAGGACTTTGAATTGTAAAATACTTGCATGATATCATGGAAATGGTGTTAAGAATATAGCAGGAACGTGTTAGGGATTAAACATAGCTGAGTTATGAGTGTTTTTTCTTTCTTTTTTAGGCTGCTAGTCTTATCTGTCTGTAGTGCCTGTTGGGTTAGCTGTGAAAATCTGCTGAGGACATTGTATCTTTAATTTGGAACAGGGTGGGAAGAAGAGAAAGACAGGAATGACAGTAGTGTAGGGTAGATGTTGACATGCAATATTTGTGTAGGTGAGATTGCTTCTTCTTTCCACAAGATGGCAGCAGATGTACTTTCGCATATAGTTTCTTGAGATGCTGGGACAACATTAGGAGCAAGCTATTTTTTGCTTTAGGCCAAACCCTATGATATTTTCAAGATGGAATGAAGCCTTTCTTCAAATGTATGTGTTTTCTTAATCTCTGCTTTACTTTATTCCTGATGAATTAGATCCCAAGGCTGCTCCCACAGATGTTAGACTCAGAGTTTTAAACAGTACGGCAATCAGCCTGCAGTGGACTAGAGTGTACCCGGATACCATCCAGGGACAGCTTAAGGAGTACAGAGTGAGCACAGTTCAAACTAGATAATTTTGATTATTAATATGGCTAACCCTGACACTAATGATAACTAGTCACATGGGCTTTATACAATGGGGATGACACAAAAAATCCAGAAACTGCTACACGAAGCTGAAGACCCATATTATACAGCCAAATATTTACAGCTGCAGAAAAACCTCCATAAATATCTGAACCTTGTATTTTTAAGATCTGGATAAAACAAAGTTTCTTGTGAACAGGGCATATATTTTCTCCCACTGGAGTTCAAAGGAGGTCAGTTCCTGTTGTAGACAATTTTAAACTGTTGTGCTTTTGGTAACTTCTTCATTGTAAATTCTCTATGTTGAGGTTTTGGAAGGAAAGTCATGACAGGCAAACCAGCTTGTAAAATGCTGTTTTTCACTACAGGGGCAAATCTTTATCAATTATAGCATTTTTACTCAAAAATTTCTAATGAAACAGTTTGGTCTCATTTTTTCTCTGTTCAGTATTTTGAATGATACTTGATTTCTTACTGATTCAAAATGATTAGCTTTAATTTATTCTGGAATAGATAGCTCAAAATTTTCTTTGTTTCATAAAGTATAATACTCATCTCTCCATGTTAATTGTAATTTAGATTTTATGGGGCTGAAGTTTTTTACGCAACCTTTAAAATTTTTCTTTCTCTTAGAAAAAAACCCCTATAATATTCAGAGCAATCATATTGAAATACATATAACATTGCTTGGTTGTGACTTCATCTAGTCAATGATAAGTCACTTGCCAAGGGCAGTTCTGAGTAGTTGCTGATTTATAAAGCCCGTCTTTCTATCAGTATTAAGCTGGTTTCCTCCATCACAAATTTTCACTGTGGATAAGAAAAGTAACTTTTCAGACACTTCCCCTGACTACTGCGTCATTCCTAGTGTATATTTGTCATTTTTATTAATCTGTGTACCACTGTTCCGTTATTGCCTTGTTACATTTTAAAAAGGTAGTTTAAAAACAACAACGAAAGAACACTAAGTATTTTCTGTGCTTGAGATCATGCTCTCTCTCTCTTTCTCCCATCCCTTTCCAAAAATGTTGTTGCAGGATAGATACCAAAGTCTAGAAATTGTTACTAAAAAGAAAATTGTTACTAAAGGAGGGACGGTGGCTCAGTGGTAGAGCATCTGCTTGGTGAGCAGAAGGTCCCAGGTTCAATACCCGGCATCTCCAACTAAAAAAGGGTCCAGGCAAATAGGCATGAAAAACCTCAGCTTGAGACCCTGGAGAGCCGCTGCCAGTCTGAGAAGACAATACTGACTTGGATGGACCAAAGGTCTGATTCAGTATAAGGCAGCTTCATATGTTCATAAGAAAAACAAACAAACAAGCAGCAAATAGTTAACACTTCAGCAAAAATGTATTCTACCCAGTTTTCCCTCTAAGCTAAGTTAGTGTGAGCTAGCTCACAGATTTTTAGACTCCAGCTCACACATTTTTGTCTTAACTCAGGAAAATGGCCCCAGAGCGCAATAGTTTATATTGTAGCTCACAACTTTAACGCCAGTAGCTCACAACTTTAATACCAGTAGCTCACAAAGTAGAATTTTTGCTCACAAGGCTCTGCAGGTTAGAGGGAACATCCCATCTGACAAGTGTTCATGTTTCTGAGATATGCCAACTTTGTTTCATAGGATATAAAGCTCCCTGTTTGCCTGTTCTTAGACACCAATTGGTCTTAAACATCTCTGGAATGAAGTCTCTTAATGGTCACGGAGCTGGAAAAGTACAGTGTGAATCGTGAGAGCCTGGTCCCTTCTGGCCGGTTTGGTTTTGGCCAGCTCATTAACCCCCTGCATTACCTCAGTTTTCCCATCTGTAAAATAATAAACAATACTGACTTCCACCTCACTTCATGGAATAGTTGGCAAGTGTGAACTAACATTCCTTGTGTAAAAGAAGCAAATGCATGCAGTGAATTTGTTCTTGAAATCCAGTAACATTCAAACAGGGAAAAGTTTCACTTGCCTTACATGTTTCTTGAAGGCCTATTTCTGGAGAGACAGTAGTTTGCTGAAGAATCTGTGGGTCTCCAAGAAAAGGCAGTCTGAGAGTTTTATTGGAGACCGAACTCGGGGCATAGTGTCCCGGCTGTTTCCTTACAGCAACTACAAACTGGAGATGGTTGTAGTCAACGGGAGAGGAGATGGGCCTCGGAGTGAAATTAAGGAGTTCACAACGCCTGAAGGAGGTAGGTTTCTGCATAACTTTTTGAAGGTTTTGCACAGTTTACATTGTGTGTGAAACACAAAGTTGTACTAGAGCTCTCTTGACCCTTAGAGTTTTAAATTTCCCTGGACTCTGAGGAGAGGGCTGCTGATTATGATAAAGACCTCTTTAAAATTTCCAGCATTTTGGCATAGGTGTCCTAGTTTCCTAATGCACTAGAAATGCCTAGTTTGTCTTCTCCTGCCAGTGTTCTATGTCCTTCTGAGTTATGAATGAGCATAAAGAGTGGATTATACAAAGAGGATATAGCATAAAACTTCATAGATCAGGCTACACAGACACTCACCATAAGGGATAATGGATTGTAATAGGTAAATGAATTCATTAGAAATGGAAATAACTGAAAATACACTAGGGTTGCTAACAGACCGCCACTTCGGGCTGACCCAGGGATGCCTCAGGAGGCGACCCCAAAAAACCCCTCTGCACGCAAACATCTGGGGGGGCGTCCCAATCCCATATTCACCCCATCCTCTGAGCCGCTCCAACCGCCTCAAAAAGGCACCACGTCAGAAGTGGTACCTTTTTGCTGGGGCACCTCCAAGGCGGCTTCCGACCATCTGGAAGGCTCGGAGGTGCCTGAAGAGGGCCCAGGGAGCCGCAAACAGTTCCACATGAGCGTTACAGATGCTCCCGTGGCACCCACAGCCCGCACCTTTCTGCAAACGCCATCCAGAAGCTCCAGGGTGCTCTATTTCCAGCCAACTGTAATTGGGGCGGCTTCAAGCAACCCCAAAGCGGCCGTCTGCTATCAGCCTAGGAAAGGCAGAATGACCCTTTGGTAGCAGATTTTTATTTATTTGTTGCTATTGCTTGTTCTCTTTATCTTCTCTCTGACAAATCATTTTGCATGTGTTCTCCTTTCTATGAAATGAATACCATCCCCGTATCCAAGAAGTACTCTGTATTGAAATTGTTGCCTAAATCTCTTCATGATCCAACTTAGTCTTAACATGTTAAAGGATGAACTCTGGATTTTATTGTAGAGTGGAGACTACCACTTCCGGTTGCTTTGATAGCTGGATCAATAGCTTTTCATCATTTCTCATAACCGGCAATTAAAGCTTCTTTAGTGTTTCTGGTCGCTGTATCATTTTAATGGATTGTACTAAGCTGATGAACAACAGGGTCTATAATGGTTGTAGGGAATTGAGAAATGACAGAATTGCGCAATAGACATACCGTAGTTTTCATACTAGTACCTTCTTACCAGGAATTTCTTCTAGATTTTATCTTCCAAACAGTGAAATCCTGGTTTGGCTTCATCTTCTTTTTGAAGCTAAAATGCTAATAATGGCATGTAGAGCTTGGTTTTGACTAGCAAAACTGGGGGTGGGGGGGCTGAAGGATTACATCCCCTCTCCTCCTTGCAGAGTTCTGATCTTAATTACAGACCAACAGACATGTTCATGCCCTAAATTGAATTGTTTGATTTTTCCACAGCCACTGAGTCGATTCTTGCATCACTCCTGTTTGACAAAAGTTTAAACCGAGTCTGTTGTTACTTTTCTTTTCTACTGTATCCTAGTCCTATGCACAGATGAACTAGTGGGTTCTTTCAGTTTCAGTGTGAAAGTGGCCAGCAACAGCTTCTGGAGGGATTTTAAACTATGTCTGCTTAATTGTGATGAGTATAAAGAACCAGTTACTGCTGTAAATCCCAGGGCAGCAACACAATCAGAACCAGTTTGTTTCTTAAGTGCATATTACAGGATGAGTACAGCACTCTGTGTACTGCTTGCAGATATAGAAAACCACCCAGATTCTGGGAAGAAAAACTTCGGAGGACATATCAGTAATGTAACGACTTTTGACAAAGCAGTCCTGGGTCTCCTTTCAATTTCTGAACCCTTCCCCCCCTAAAAACACTTGCTATCCAAGCCAAAATTCAGTACTTTTAAGCTTTGTTGATTTTAATAGGATAGTATTAAAGCAAACACTTGGATCCTGTAGCAGCTCACAAAAGCATACAACAGGTAAAAGTAGTGCAGGTCATACTAGAAGTGAGGAGGCCTGGGCTCAAATCCCTGGTCAGTCTTGAAGCTCACTGGGTGACCTAGTCATTCTCTTTCAATCTACACCACCTCACTGGGTTGCTGAAAAAATGTAATACCACCTTGAGCATCTCGGAAGAAAGGCAGGATAAATATGTGATGGATGGGGAAAAGGCTGCAGCCCCTGGTTGAGGGTATAAGGAGAAAGAAGTCCATTCCATGCCCCTTAACAGTGTGCACTGTGTGGTCAGTCTGTTCTGTACTGACATGATACTGATCCAGCATCATTGCATATGGAACCCTTCCCCACTCAGCAGCTGCAGTCTCCTCTGTTATGTTACACTACCTTGTGTGCCACTCAGGCTTATCACTCTCATCAAAACAATTGGGACTTCAAGTGACTAGCTTTGATTGCAGCAAACATATCGTGAAAATAATGCAATCTCTGTTGATGAAAATTAAGAATACTGTGAAAGGTGTTCCAGTATATTTCTGTATTGTGAGGCTAGGGAACATTGTTGGTTATGAGACACATGCAGCATTTTCTTTGATGAAAGGAAATGGAAGATTGGGGTGCCACCTTTAAGGATGGTGTGATAAAATCCATCTACACAGTACCTTATCTGAATAGTTTTGCAAAATGCACTAAAAAGCTTTTGATTCTCATGTAAACTACTACATCAAATGATAAACTATTTCCTTTATTTATTTTATATCCCGCCCTCCCCGCCAAAGGCAGGCAAAGGGCAGCTCACAGATTAAGGGTCACGCAATCAGATTAACATGACCAAACAAGATAAAACAACAGTAAAAACATAAGAACAATTATTAAAACATCCACGAGTGCTAGTACAGTAGTTTTAGACAACGATTAGAATTCTAATGGTGGTAAGTAGCTAGATGGTCAATATTAGATGTTCTAAGAGGTCCCTGGACCACCATAGCATGATGAGATAGAACCATTGGTAGTAGTTTATGGGCCTGTCCTGTTGCTGCAGGTGTTGCTATTATGAAAATGCATGCCTGAAGAGTGCTGTTTTGCAGGCCCTGCGGAACTGAGAGAGCTCTGGCATAAACTATCTGATACAGTTAAGTCGTTTAGCCAACAGAGGGCAGCAACACATCCTCTCTTCACATAGATTAAATCCAAGGGATTTCTATGCAAACACAGAGCTATCAAAAATTGGCATACATGTCTATTACTGCATATGATCATGACTGTGTTAAACCACGTGGCTTCCCATTCTGCCAACTCCAAACTTTCTGTGTGCATATCATTTTGAACAGTGTGCATATAAGCAATGTTATCTTATGATTTCTTCTCCTTTTTCTTTCTTGCCCTTACCTTTCCCCTAAGTACCCAGTGCCCCAAGGTATTTCAAAATCCGCCAGCCAAACGTGGATACCATCACTTTGGAATGGGAACATCCTGAACATCCTAATGGCATTCTTATTGGATACACCCTTAGATACCAAGCCTGTATGTTCCATACTCATTTTATGGAAATTTTGTTTGTTATTTTGTCATTTTTGTTTTGTTTTTATGATCTTTAATCTGAATGTAATCAGAGAGTTGAATAGCCTATCCTAGTGCAGTGGTATTTCTTAAAAGTCGCTAAAACATATGTTCCTAATTAAATATGGGGCATTTGCTCACTATAAATTTACATTTAAGTGTGCAATGTGTGTTCTTTAGAGAGAGGTTTGCAAGAATGTGGACATGGGCAACTGAAAAAAAAAATAATTTTGGAACATTACATTTGAGTGTAGTGGAAAAGATCAATTTGCCCACACTCCATTACTTGTTAAAACCTCCAGCCTTCATTTTTTTAAAAAAATACATCTATAATCTGCATTTCTCTCTGATGGGACCCAATGCAGTCTTATCAATAACTGTCACCACACGGACAGAAAATGTGTTTGCTGAAAGAATTTGAGTTAGGCTCTCCACTGGCTATGTCCCTTACATGAAAGTGTCTCTAGGACTAACATGGTGCGTAGCCTGTAGGATGCAGGGGAGTTAAATTTTAGCAGACATGTGTTTAGTTTTCCTAGCTGATTTTTAAAATGATCCCTTAAAACTAAGATGTCTCATTTTAATGAAGCTCGTGCTTTGGTCAGGTTCTGTGCAAGGATGAGAGGTGGTGAAATGTCTAGCTGAGTGTTTTTCTCAAAACAAGACTTAAGCCTACACAGACTGCCTTTCTCCCCAGTTAACGGATCCAAAGCTGGCAGAACAATTCTAGAGAACTTCTCTCCTAATCAGACAAAGTTTTTACTCCAGCGGACAGATCCTATATCGCGCTATAGATTTGACCTGCGTGGCAGGACACAGATTGGGGAAGGGGAGCCTGCCAAAGGAGAGTCACCGTCTCCATTGAATGAAGGTAAGTGGAAACATGGTGCCAGTGCAATTTGGACGTGAGAGAGGCATGTGTGCTCTGTAGAGCAGATGTAAAATACTGCAGTGTGTGTTGAAATTCCTGTGGCATCCAAACATATCTGGATTTTTAAAAATGGTGTCATTATTTAGGGGGGGGGTTAATCGTTGGAAGCTTCAGACATAAAACTCACAGGACACTTCCGTTCTGTCCCTGTTCTGCATTAATCTGCTTTTCTTTACCCAACATTTAATGCAAGTATTGTCTCATTGAAAATAATGGAAAAAAACATGACAAACAAAGGCAATTAGCTTATTCAATGAATGTCTTCTAAATTAATTTTTTAAAGGGTTTTTTTAACACTTGGCAAAATTTCAGAATTATAAAACCAGCTCCAAGTACCAGGGCTTTTATAATACATTCAGTATTAGTATGTAATCTCTCTCTCTCGGCTTGACTTCGTGAACGAAGATTTAAGAAAGGTGCAGTAGTCCACGTCTGCTGCAGGCTCGCTGGTGGCTGACAAGACCAATGCGGGACAGGCAGGTCCGGCCACAGTGGCTGCAGGGAAAAGTCTGATTTGGGGTTGGTGCTGTAGCAGTACGATTCTTCCTCAGTCTCCTTTTGTCCTCAAGACCAGCTATGCGTGCGTTCTCAAAGGAAGAGACAGCCTGGTGGATGGTGTGCCTCCATGCTTTGCGATCTGAGGCTAGGTCAGACCACTGGTGATGGTTAATGCAACAGGTACCAAGGGATTTCTCCAAGGAGTCCTTGTACCTCTTCTTTGGTGCCCCTCTATTTCGATGGCTGATGGAAAGTTTGCCATACAGGGCAATCTTGGGAAGGCGGTGGTTTTCTATTCTGGAGATATGCCCTGCCCAGTGCAACTGCGTCTTCAACAGCAATGCCTCGATGCTTGTAACCTCCGCCCGCTTGAGGACTTCAGTGTTGGTCACAAGGTCACTCCAGTGGATGTTGAGGATGGTGTGAAGGCAGCGCTGATGAAAGCGCTCAAGGAGTCGCAGGTGATGACGGTATAAAACCCACGATTCGGAGCCGTAGATGAGGGTTGTAATAATGATGGTAATAATGATGGATGTGGCCATAATGCTTGAAAATAAGGGACATTTTTGCAAAACATGGTTTAGAAGTATTAGCAGTAAATATTCTGTGTTGTCCTTGTAAATAGGACAATCGTGTTATTTGGGACTGAGATATTTCTGTCTTTACTGCACTGTTGCTGACATAGATCTGTAACCTTTTCACATAATGTTATCCAGTATTTGGATCTAGTTTAAAGTTTCTGAACAATTTCAAGAGGAGGGGGGAAAGTTTTCGTAAGAGTAGCAAAATATCTGCTGAACAAGGCTGCCCTTTTGGTGGCTTTATTATCCATAGCGGCTATAGAACTTTTGGCACTAACAATAAGAAAGAGTGTTAAAGGAATATCTATTTAAACTAGAAGCAAAAATAATATGTACACATTAAGATATTGGATGAACCATTTCTGATCCCAAAAGTGGATCCTAATAAAATATCTTAGTGGCTGTCATCCTTATATGAAGTAGGCATTGAAGGCAATTGACTTCCCCATTCTAAAGCATCTCTACAATGCCCATATATTATCAAGCAAGTTTACAATTATTTTTATTGGTGCATGGAGAGGTATAAAACAACTGTTTCCTGTAGCCCCCATGCCCCACTAGAGTGCAAAAGACAAGTTGGGGATGTGTGATGGGCACTTTTCCCATCCCCTTTGAAATCAACAAAGGACTGGGGGTGGGGTGGGGGAGCCACAACTTAAAAGGATAAAAATACTCTCTGAGAAAGATCCATCAAACTAAGTGAAAGTTCAGTAGCCCTCAGGGAAGAATGATGGAAACAAAGCTTGCTCTTTATATGCTGTAATTTAAAAAAAAAGAAATCCTGAATTCAGTTCAGTCTCTTACTTCAGTAAATAGGCTTTTACTTTGCATCCTCTGTACTGTAAAACGTGGGAAAACATTTACTTGTGTATACATTTCAAAAACTGAATTGCTCTTCCTGCATTTTTAAGTAGGCAAACTCTGGGTATGTTTCATGGCAGTTGGCAACAACATTAGCATGTATCTCTTCCCATGCCGTACAAAGAAATGAACGTACATTCAGGTTGGCTATGGCTGAGGATTGTCTGGCAAGAGAAATGTCTAAATCACCTTGATGTAGCTTGATTTCTAAAGCTACAAGCAGCTCCAAATTTGGGTTTTGTTGAGAATGTGCAGAACAGTACAGAAAACAGGTGGACAGTTGTAATTATTAGTTCTGAATGCTGTTTGTAAAAAAAAGTTAACCAATTTTTTTAGATGTCACCCACTGTGCTTTTGTAATAGTTTCTAATAATCTGTACTATACCTTGACAATAAGCCCTCTAAAATGCCTCTCTTGAAACCAACCATATGGAGTAGAAAATAATTCTCAGCTAGTGAAAACTACAGTGGTTCTGTTGCTGAGTACTTTCCACCCACCCCCCTTTCCCAAGACCTTGCTCTCATAATGCAACAATTAACCAAAACTCTTTGCAGTCCTGCTATATTAATTGGTGCTTCCTCAGACCTGCTCTGAGTGGCTTAGGATGACAACTGATGGTGTATGATAGGGTGACATGATAGATGTTTACAAGATTATGCATGGAATAGAGAAGGCAGAGAAAGAAGTATTTTTCTCCCTTTCTTACAATACAAGAACTTGTGGACACTCCATAAAATTGCTGAGCAATCATTAGAATGGATAAAAGGAAGTACTTCTTCACCCAATGGGTGATTAACACATGGAATTCACTGCCGCAGGAGGTGTTAGCAGCTACAAGCATAGACAGCTTCAAGAGGGGATTAGATAAATATATGAAGCAGAGGTCCATCAGTGGCTATTAGCCACAGGGTACGGATGAAGCTCTTTGTCTGGGGCAGTGTTGCTCTGTATTCTTGGTGCTTTGGAGGAGGGAGGAACAGTGGGAGGGATTCTAGTGTCCTAACCCCACTGATGGACCTCGTGATGGCTCCTGGTTTTTTGGCCACTGTGTGACACAGAGTGTTGGACTGGATGGGCCATTGGCCAGATCCAACATGGCTTTTCTTATGTTCTTACATATCTTTATGATGTCTGCCACTAAGCCAACATCAGGTCAATGTAATCATGATGCCAACATAAAAATGGGCAGCATCAGTGGTGGAGAAGGGCTTAGTTGGCATCAGAGCCTCCCCAATCTGTATCCCATCCCAGCACCAGCACAATGTTACACCAATGAAATCCTTGGAGTACCATTTCAAAGTCCCATTCGACACACTGAGGATGAAACTGTTTCCTCTCATTCCACTACAATGTTTTGGAACAGCTTAAGTCTGCAGCCAGTCACAGCTCTCCAAAGCAATATATAAAGCCCAAACAGGACACCCATAGGTCAGAGCATATGGCACACAAAATGGGTTCATATCTATCTGGCCTCATGGCAAGTAGAAATAGCGCACACACACTGGGCTTTGGTGATGGTAACCCCATAGAAACTGCACTTTGCTAATCCTGCTGTGCTCAGATCACTTACAGATACTCCACCTTAAGCACAGACACCAAACTGGACCTTCTGCTTCTCCCAACTAGGGCTTCAAGGACAATGCACATGACACAGGTAAGCAAGGGAAGGAGAATCTCTGCCTCAAACTGTGATTATTGCAAATATTCTTCCCTGCCCCAATATGTACCTATTCTCTGTATTGCCCTAATAAGCCAAAATGGCTAGAAATAAGTATATACCAGGGGTGGCCAACAGTAGCTCTCCAGATGTTTTTTGCCTACAACTCCCATCAGCCCCAGCCAGCATGGCTGATGGCTGGGACTAATGGAAGTTGTAGGCAAAAAACATCTGGAGAGCTACCGTTGGCCACCCCTGGTATATACAATACAGATAGGAGGGGGGCGGATTGCAGAGATGCTGGCATTACTTCACAATGCTTTCAGCTGAAATGAGAACAAAAAAAACCTAGCTAAAGTGCTGGATAGCTACCAGCCTTTCTACTCTGCCTTTTGTTGCTATTGCCCAAACAGTTACAGAACCTGTTTCCTTGCAGAATCATTGGAGAATCATTCGTTGGAGCTGCAGAAAGTGCGGACACAGTTCCAATGTGAAACTTTAAACAGAATGTAAGTGTTTGCTCTGTGTTTCTCATGAGGAAACCTCCATAGGGGAAAGGGAGGCTGAGGGGGCACCACCATGCAGGATTATGAGAACCATTTGTTCTTTGCTGCTGCTATGGAACATGACTCATAACTGTCCTTGTGTCTCTTTAACAGGAGGAAGTACTCCATTTATAGCACAGTGCCAGCCATCTATCAAGCCTATAGGACATCCAGTGGCTGCAGTGACCAGTGTTCTTCCAGCTGTCTTGCTGTGGGGTTGCCAGCTTCTTGTTCTGACCTAGCTCCTCCACCACTGCAAGCTGCTTAACAGTTGTTTCACTGGCGCAGTTGTCCCCACAGTTGTCCTCTTCATAGGCATGCGGCTCTACCTGTCAGTGCAACTTGCAAAGTCACAAGGGCCTTGCTGTAACAAGAGTTTGGCAAATCCATTCACCTGCCTTGCTTCCAATATGCCTGATGCTGTTCAATAAATGAGTGGACTGCTTTTCAGCTGTGTATCTGTTTTGGGGTTTGGTAGACAGAGATCCCTCACCCTTTGATCTTTACTAGCCTCTTTACTTCAACAGGCAGCTTTCACTAGGAAAGGGCTGAAGGAGTCATCCAGTGTTTGCACAGGGAAAGGAAGGGTTCCTCATATTCTGTACTCATCCAGATTATTGCCACCTTTGATAAGTAGCCTCTATGATGGGGCAGGGAAGGACAGAGCACAAAGATTGCTGGGGGAATTGTGTTGCTTTCTGAGTGCAACAGGAGGGATGATACATCGGGGATCACTTGTCAAAATTATTGACATGTGAGGCAGCCAATCAGCTGACCAGTCCATACCCAGTGGCTGCATATGATGTTGCAAAATCCCAGATATACTGGGACTCCTCCCAGGGCTGTTGCTGTCTTTGCTGCAGATCCCTAAAATTTGACACATAGATGCCTTTCCCTAAAAGCTGTTGGCAAACTGACAGGAATGCCTTTTGTGAACACAGTTATGTGTTCCCTTGTTACTGCTGTTGTCTCCCTCGTGCCAAGCAAAAGGCTGGTACTCCTTAGATGATGATGCTGTCCCCCCCCCCAAAACCCCTTTGTTGGGGAGATCTTGGGAATTCTATTAGGCCTCTTCTGAGTGAACTACAGAAGAATGTGAGTGTTTTGTCTGAAGTGGCCCTGTTTCCTTCGACATGTGTGCACCTGGAAAAGAGTGTGTGGTTGCAGGAGGGGACTCGAATCAGCATCTACAGAGCTCCTTGGAGTGTGTTCAGTCCAGGAGTGCTCTGGGTCATGCCATGATCCTTCTTCCAGTGGTGGGTGCTGTGTTCCCTTTGTTTCCTCCTTTGCTGTATTCTGCATGAGCAGAAGCAGCCCTGATGCCAGGGAAGCATGACCATGTCAGCATGCACTGGTTAGTTGCTTCTGCCTGTCACATGGTGATATCAAATATGAGGAATCCCCTGTGTGTAACTTTCACAGAAAAAAGTCAATTCCTGAAAGACTTTCAGCAATGAATCTCTCTTAAATATTCAAAAATTTGTCTCAGTTATAAACAATCACAATACTATACCCTCCATACATCAAAGTAGCCAAATTCTTTCTCTAATAAAAGCCTTGTGGTGGTGGCCAAATAGAGTTCTCCCATTGGCTTAGGGGTGCATTCCCTGAACTCCATAAACCATAGGTCCATCACAGCTCAGTCAGCATCTCTGGCCTCCCATTGGCTGACTCCCCTGCCCCCACCTACTGCAGGCCCAGGAATGTTGAACAAATCACCAAAACAGACAAACACATCTCCAGTACTTCTCTGTATCCACTCTGTCAACCAGCCTCAGAAAGGGCTGCTGCTCTACTGTGGCCTCATGAAAGGCGTTGTGATTGCTACCGGCTGCTTTGCAGTTGCAACAGACCTCTGCCGCTCCATCAACAGCCCACACAGACAGCCTCCCAGCACACGCAGCCTCCAAAGGCTGCTGAAATAGCTGGATGGCAAGGCCTGGCCCACCCCAGGAGCATTTCATCAGAGGCCATGACAGCTACCTCTTTCCTGTCACTCCCTCCATTCTCCCCTCAACCTTGCCCCAGGACTGTTGAGGATTGGCCCACTGGGAAAGCTGCTAGTCAGAGGCTGTTGCTAGGTAACCAAGGTTTTATTGATTTTTATTCTGCCCTGCTCCACGAATGGGCTCAGGGTGGAGTACGACAAGATTAAACAATTAAAATCAATAAAATAACAGTAAAACAATTAAAAACATTAAAAGCTTGCATCAGTCAGTAAAGGGAAAGGCCTCAGCTACATAAAATGCTATAGAGCCCACCCTCCAAAACAGTTATTTTCTCCAGGGGGAGAGATATCTGTTGTCTGAAGTTCAGTTGTGTGATCCCATGAGATCTTCAGGCTCTACCTGGAGGCTGGCTACCCTAGGCCTGGCTACTGCTGCTGGGAAGGAGATAGGGTAGCCAACTCCAGGTTGGGAAATTCCTGGATATTTTTTTGGTATAAACAATTTTAGTAACATATGGTAGCAGAACTATATCTACAACTTATAAAAGCTTAAAATAAAAGAAAGATCTTTCTACCCCATATCTTACTTTTCCCCCACCAGTGTTATTTTCTTAAAGAAAGCAAATATTAAAGGTACCCTTAACTATTAAGAAAAAACAAAAAAACCCCAAAAGTTATATTCTTATTTTAAAAATCTTAATCATCATCAAAGATTGTCCAATGTCCTTTTATTTTCCACTCTTTTTCTACGTATCTTCTGAATTTCTTCCACTCCAACTTAAAAAGTTCCAAATCATAGTCTCTTAGTTTTCTTGTTAATTTGTCCATTTCACTCCATGACATAACTTTTGTAATCCAATCCCATTTCTCTGGTATTTTTCTTGCTTCCACAGCTGCGCATACAATGTCCTAGCAGCTGAGAACAAGTACCATATTAAAGTTCTATCTTCTTTTGGAAATTTTTCCATTTGTAATCCCAGCAGAAAAGTCTCTGCCACTTTGTTGAATTCATATCCCAAAATCTTAGAAATCTCTTGCTGAATCATCTGCCAAAACATTTTAGCCCTTTCACAAGTCCACCACATATGGTAGAAAGAGCCTTCGTGCTTTTTACATTTCCAACACCTATCTGGCATCTGGTTGTTCATCTTTGCTAATTTTTTTTGGAGTCATATACCATCTATACATCATCTTAAAACAGTTTTCTTTAATACTATGACATGTTGCGAGTTTCATAGAATTCTTCCACAGATATTCCCAAGATTCCATCTTTATTTCTTTGTTTACATTAATTGCCCATTTTATCATTTGAGATTTCACTACTTCATCTTCTGTAGACCATTGTAAAAGTAATTTATATACTTTTGAAATTAATTTCTCATTATCTCCAAGCAGAACTCTTTCCATTTCTGTTTGCTCTTTCCTTATTCCTTCAGTTTTAATATCATTCTCCACCAAACTTTTTATTTGTTGCATTTGAAACCAATCATATTTGTAACTCAGTTCTTCTGCAGTTTTCAGTTCTGTTTTTCCACTTTGTATTTTTAGTAACTGGTTGTATGATAGCCGTTTTTCTTTGGCTGTTTTAGCCATTATCTTTATCACTTCAGCTGGCACTATCCACAAAGGTCTCCTCTCATCACCATATTTCTTATACTTTATCCATACATTTAGTAGATTACTTCTTATATAATGGTGAGAGAAAAGGCCATCCATCTTCTTTTTTCCGTAATACAAGTATGCATGCCAGCCGAATTTTTTTCCATGGCTTTCCAGCACTAAAAGTTTTTCCTTTAACAACGTTATCCATTCTTTCATCCATACTAAACAAACTGCTTCATGATACAATTTCAAATCTGGTAATTGGAATCCACCTCTCTCTTTTGCATCTGTCAAAATTTTCATTTTAATTCTTGGTTTCTTCCCGGCCCACACAAATTCTGAAATTTTCCTTCGCCATTTATCAAACTGTTTAGCATCTTTCACAATAGGAATAGTTTGAAACAGATACATAATCCTTGGTAGAATGTTCATTTTTATTGCAGCTATTCTGCCCAACAATGACAAATTGAGCTTGTTCCACTTTAGCATATCTTCCTCTATTCTACGCCATAGCTTCTCATAATTATTCTTGAACAAATCAATATTTTTCATTGTTATCTCTACCCCTAGGTATTTTACCTTAGAGGTAACTTCACACCCCGTTAGTCTTCGTAATTCTTGTTGTCTGTTTACCTGCATATTCTTGCACAAAATTTTTGATTTTTCTTTATTTATATAAAGTCCCGCCAACTCCCCAAACTCTTGTATTCTCATTAATAACAAAGGTGTAACTTGTATGGGATTTTCATTTATAAACATTATATCATCAGCAAATGCTCTGTACTTATAAATATATCCTTTTATTTGTAACCCTTCTAAATCTTTTTCTTCTTGGATCTGCATCAATAAAATTTCAAGAGTCATTATGAACAACAATGGTGAAAGCGGGCAACCTTGTCTAGTACCTTTGCTGATTTTCATTTCATCTGTAAGATCTGCATTAACACACAACCTTGCCCTTTGTTCAGAATATATTGCCTTTATCATTCTTATAAAACTTTCTCCAAGCTCCATTTTTTCCATCACTGCAAACATAAAGTCCTAGTTTAAATTATCAAATGCTTTCTCTGCATCCGCAAAGAATAATGCTACTTCTTTTTCTGGATGTCTTTCATAATATTCTACAATATTTACAACAGTTCTAATATTGTCTCTTATTTGTCTTTTGGGAAGAAAACCAGCTTGATCTTCCTTTATAAAATTTATCAAATGTTGCTTAAGTCGTTCTGCCAGAATTCTTGTAAATATTTTATAATCATTATCCAAAAGCGAAATTGGTCTGTAATTTTTCACATTTGTGGCATCTCTATCTTCTTTAGGTATCAAAGAAATAACGGCTTCTTTCCATGTATTTGGTACATTCCCTTTGGTTCTTATTACATTCATCAGCTTCTACAATTTTGGTATTAATTCATCCTTAAAAGTTTTAAAATATTTAGCTGTATATCCATCTGGCCCGGGAGCTTTGTCATTTTTCATCGCGTTGATTGCTGCTTCAATTTCTATTTTTTCAATTGGATCATTCAAAACTTTTCTCATATTTTCAGTTAGGGGCTCAATTTTTATTTTTTGTAGATATTCATCTATCTTTTCTCTCTTTACTTCAGCACCTTTAAACAGCTTGGCATAGTACTTAAAAATTCTCTTTTTATTCCCTCTTGAGTAACTACTTCTCTTCCATCTATCACAATTCTACTAATTATTTTGTTTTCTCTCTTTTTCTTCAGTTGCCACGCCAAATACTTTCCCATCTTATTTGCCCCTTCAAACGATTTCTGCTGAAGCCTTTTCAGTTTCCATTCCACTTCTTTGTTTAACAAATGTCTTAATTGAGTTTGTAATATTGAAATTTCCCTTAGAATTTTCTTTTTCCCTGGTCTTTTCCTCAGCTCCCCTTCTTTTTTCTTTTTTTCATTTTGAATGTCCAATAATTGTTTTTCTTTTTTCCTTTTGTCTTTATTGTTCAGAGTAATCAACAACCCTCTCATTACTGCTTTATAAGCATCCCAGACCATCTGAAAGTCAATACCTTCTTTGTCATTCACTTGGAAAAATTCCTTAGTTTCTTTTCCTAGAAATGTCACTGTTTCTTTGCTCTGTAGCAAATCTTCATTCAGTCTCCATCTTCTCAATCTTTTGGACAATTTTGTAATCCACATTATTGGGTTATGATCAGCCCCAATTTTAGGTAGAATCTCTATCTTCCTTGTTATGAGGCCTAAGTCTCTAGTTCCCCACAGCATGTCAATTCTGGAAAAAGTCTTATGTCTTGCAGAAAAAAAAGTATAGTCCCACACTTCAGGATTGAACTTCCTCCATATATCTTCTAAATTTTCTTGTTTAACTAATTCGAAGAAAGACTTTGGCAGTTTCCCTTCTTTCCCATCATTTTTTTTCCCTCCAGATCTATCCAATGAGTTCTCGACTGTTCCGTTAAAATCTCCCATTAAGAGTATTTGATCGTAAGTCAACTCATCTAACTGTTGTATAATGTCTTTTATAAAAGCATCCTTTGCACCGTTAGGTGCATATAGTCCCAATAACAACGTTTTTTCCCCACTTAATATTATCTCAACTGCTACAAATCTTCCATCTTTATCTTTAAATACTAACTTTGGCTCCAATTCTTGTTTAATATAGAAAATTACTCCCCTTTTCTTCTGTTCAGCTAATGAAAAAAATTCCATTCCCAATTGTTTGTTCCATAGAAATTTATAATCCTTTTGTTTAATGTGTACTTCTTGCAAACAAATCATGTTACAATTTTGCTTCTTGATCCAATGAAATGTTGCCCTTCTTTTTTGTGGTGTATTTAGACCATTAACATTCCAAGACAGTAATTTGTAATCCATCATGGTGCAAATTCTTTATTTTCTTCAAAAAATCTACTCAACTACCGAGCATTTGTAATTGTAACTCTCTTCCCCTGAAGTTCAAAGCTCAAACCTTCGGGTATTATCCATCTGAACCTTGTGCCATTGTCTTTCAGTTTTTCTGTCAACTTTTTGTAAGTTCTCCTGTCGTTTATCACTTGTCTTGGCAGCTCCTTCATGATTCTCACTTTACTGCCTCCTACTATCAGTGACTTTTCAAAATTTTTGTTCATGATCCTTCCTACCATTTCCTTTGTCATATATCTTATAACAACATCTCTTGGTAAATTGTTTTTCTTGGCATAGAGTGAATTAACTCTATACATGTAATCATACATGTTTTTGGTCTCATCAGGGTCTTCATCTAAAAATTCTGCAATTATTTTATTATATATCCTTTCAAATCTCCCTTCTCTGCTTCAGGTACTCCTCTCAGACGTATCTGAGTTTCCATTAATTTGCAGTCATGGATTGTCACTTTTTCTTGAATTTTCAACAAGGTGGTATCATGTACTTTAACTTTCTCTTCCATCCCCTGCACTTTCTTATCTGTTTCCTCAGTTTTTATTTTGAGATCATCCACTTCTTTTTTAATCTCTGTAATAATTTCTTCCTTTAAATCATCTATCATTCTCTTAACTCCTTTTATTATTCTAACTTCCATGGCATCCATTTGATCCTGCATTTTCTCTAGTGAAAGAGCCCTTTGTCGGGTCTGCTTGGGTTCAGACATTTAGGCAAAAAAAACAACAAAGGGATAGAAGGAATAATAATAATAATAATACCACCAAAAATTTCAGTCTCACGAATTACAAGTTTAACTACCAAATTCAAAAGATCTAAATTTACTCTTTTAATTAAACTTTATTCTATCTTCTTCTGAGCTTCCCAGGCCCAGATATAATTTTTTTTAAAAAATTTCCCCTTTAAAAAAAGGTTTTATTGATTTTTATTCTGCCCTACTCAGAGCCCACGAATGGGCTCAGGGTGGAGTACGATAAGATTAAACAATTAAAATCAATAAAATAACAGTAAAACAATTAAAAACATTAAAAGCTTGCATCAGTCAGTAAAGGGAAAGGCCTCAGCTACATAAAATGCTATAGAGCCCACCCTCCAAAACAGTTATTTTCTCCAGGGGGAGAGATATCTGTTGCCTGAAGTTCAGTTGTGTGATCCCATGAGATCTTCAGGCTCTACCTGGAGGCTGGCTACCCTAGGCCTGGCTACTACTGCTGGGAAGGAGATAGGGTAGCCAACTCCAGGTTGGGAAATTCCTGGATATTTAAGGGGTGGAGCCCGGAGAGGGTGGGTTTGAGAGGGGGGACCTCAGACAAGAACAATGCCATAGAGTGCACCCTCCAAACCAGTCATTTCCTCCTGGGGAACCACTATTGCCCATCTTCAGGTGAGGGCTGGAGACCACTCAGAATTACAACTGCTCTCCAGATGGCAAAGATCAGTTCCCCTGGAGAAAACAGCTGCTTTGCAGGGTGGACTCTGTGTCATTACACCCTGCTGAAGTTGCTTCCCTCATGCTTTGGTCCATACTGTGAATAAAGACTATACTTTTCCTAGGTAGAGGTTGCAGGGGACGGGGAGATGGAAAGCTGAAGTCACCTTGAGGTACATACTCCATGGTATACCATAACACAACCAAGCCATGCAAAAAAACCCAGGTCACACCACAAGCTCACGCTGATGCTAAACACTGCAAGGCTGAATATGACAGGAAAAGGCAGCAAAAATGCACTGCAAATGCAAGAAATGCTGAGCTCCACATCTGTACAATTGTCATCATGCCCCCTCACACCTCCCATAATTATTATTCCTTATCCCCATTCTGGGCCTCTTTCAGGGCTTTCAGCCACCACAGACAAGGGGACACACACATGGAGGGGGGGAGCCAGCATCTGTTTCTGCTGTGGGTGGGTGGTTGGGAAGACAGCAGTGGTGTCACATGGCAAGGGTACAGTGGTAGTTGAGATGAAGAGGTATTTGTGGGGTGTTTGCAAGGAAGAGGCGTTGAGAGGAAGAGGTGTTTGGGGGGGGGGGTGGATGGGAAGACACCAAGGGTGGGGTGGAGTGAATGCCTTCACTTGGGTGGGTGGATGGGAAGACAGCAAGGGTGAGAGAACACTCACCCAGAGCCTCTTTCTAAAGCCCATTGTATTTTTCCTCACAATGGGCCTTATTCGTCGTAGTAATATAAATTCATCAAAACATACACACATTGAGATACAATATCAGAGCTGCTCAAAAAAATTCAACTGTCCTCCTTTGTACCTGATAAAATACAGTTCCAGTCTAATGCTACTGGAGGACTAATTATCGCAATGATATCGGTTGATCAGTACTGGAGCTAGTTTCAGTGTCTTGTTCAACAGATGATTCTATAGAAGAGCAATATCCTCATCTGCAACTGAATATTATAAAATACAACACTAGTACAATTCTATTGCAAGCTTTCCTGCCTATGTGATCCTCATAAGAAGACCATATGCTCACACTGTCTTTAGTCGAGGAGAAAACTTTCTTAATGAAACACCCAAGCCTCCTGCCTTCCCTGTGAAATTCTCTGGTCAATTTCCAGCAGGCACGGCATTCTTAGTAGCTGTCTCTGGTCTACAGTTAAAATAGCATACTCCACAGATTGCACCCAGCTGTCTTAAAGGTACCTACACAGACCCACAAAATATTCCAGTCTGGAGATTAACTGAAGGTAAACTAGTCATTGTATCATCTTTCCTTTTTTAAATCTTTTGCCAAGATTTGATTTCACCTTTGGCATTTATCATGTCTTTGTAGGTTAAGAAATCATTATTTCTTCTCTCACATTTATCATATTGTACATATAGTGGTGACATCATAGGAGATATCCTTTTTCTTAACAACCCCCAAGTCTGAAGTGAACTGTCTGAAGTAAGAGGAGTAAGGAATTTGACTGAGTTTGAAAAATAATTACATAATATAAAAGCTTTACAAATTTTTACATCAATATGATAGAATGGAGCAAATTAAACTATGCATGATAAAATGGATGCACAATGTTGACAGAGATACCCCTCTCACACTGGGAAAATCTATTGATGAAAGGTATTAAATTTACAGCCTGTCAGGCCTTAAGAGAAAATTGGTACAAGATGTTCTTTTGATGGTATTTTACTCCAATGGACATAGACAAAATAGACAAGAATTATAAAAGATTTTGCTGGAAATGTAAAGAAGCAGAAGGCACATTCTACCACATGTGGTGGTCCTGCAAAAAACTGCAGAAATATTGGATTGAAATTCATGCAGAGATTCAGAAAAATTTTAAATTCCCATTGAACCCAGAGACAATATTATTGGGAATGATTCCAGATAATGTTGAAAAAAACAAAACAAGAATTACTTAGATACACGTTAACAGCAGCAAGAACATAGTTTACATCTATTTGAAAGACAGAAGATTGCCTAATGAAAAAGTCTGGAGTGATAAATTAGCTGAATATGCTGAAATGGCAAAGCAAACTAATTGAAGAATTCCAGCAGAAGTGGGAAGCATATTGTGCATATTATGGTCAAGATTAATAATTGATTTACTAACCTGTATTATCTATCCCCCCCCCCCCCAAAAAAAAACACCTCCTGGAAAAATTATATAGAGAGGGAGAAATCATACTCACTATTAATGTAAAATGTTCATTTAATAATTATGTATAAATGTTACACATCTATGTTTAATAATATCAAATAAGCAATGTGTAGGGTATATTTTACAAAAAAAGAATAATATATGTTACTTTGAAATTCTTACTTAATCTGTCTATAATTTCCCTTGCTTGGTGGTGGTTGTTTGTTTTTTTTTTGCCTTGTTCCTTTAAAAAATAAAAATAGAATATTGACACTGAGAAATTCTTGATAAGAAATTGAATGTAACAGCTGTTGATGAGAAATGATTTGCTGATTATAATATCCCCCTTTCCCCTGTAACCCAATACCTATATAATAGAGATAATAAAAACTTTTATTACAAAATATTCTACCTTCAAAGGAACAGAAATAGCCACCTGAAAGTTTCTTATATGAGCCCAATTCTAAGCTCTGATTAAGCCCCTCAGGTTCTAGAGTATTATATTTAAAAAATAGTGTGCTTCCTGCCATAATAATATTTGCAGAGAATCCATCCTGTTATATGGGTGTTTCACTATCTTGCATAAAACTACAAATTGCAGTTGTTCAGGGAGATTATTATGGGTCTGAAAATTATTTACCAGTGGAGCTTCAGAAATGCCCGTCCTAATTTACGCAATGTGTTCCAAAATGCGAGTTTTAATCATTCTGGTGGTGCACCTGATATAATATTTTGGACATGGGCACCTTAGAACATATAGGACCCTCTTGCTGTTGCAGTTATAAAATCCTCTGATGTTAAACTGTCTCCCGTTTGTGAATTGTACCTGATTGGTCTCGCATACAAACCTACAAGCTGCATATTTAAAATATTTAAATTGTCCCAATGTATGTTTAACATGTGATTTCAATCCCATAGGAAATATATCTAACATTGAGATTATTTCTTTAAGATTCTTGGTTTTTCTAAATTAAATTAATGGTGGTTGTTCACGTCCTGGTAGCTCTGACACCAAATGCCAATGCCTGTTTACCAATTTTTGAATAGAAAAATCTAAACTCCAGTGCAAATGGTTCTTCTTGGTTCTGGTTGTCTGTTTATGTGGTGTCTCTCTTGCTACCTGATGTGCTTTATCTCTATACTGTGTGAGTACTTTCCTAGGATATCCTGTTTCTTAGCTGATCTTCCAACAGTTCCCTTTTCCTATCACAATCTTGTGCAAAAGTACAATTCTTTTTTAGTCTTAGAAATTGTCCAAAGGGCTAATTATTGTTTAAATGTACTGGATTGAATGAATAAAAATGCAGATAGGTATTACAGTCAGTCTTTTTCCTGTATAATTTAAAGGCAATAGTATTCTGTGCAGATTTATAAGTAATTGTGGCTTAATATGGGATTTCTTGGGGGTCCCAGTGTTTTGTGAATGTTATACTATTATGGACGTGATTTAGCCATGTGACAAAGTCCTCAATCTTGGGCCCATCCCAAAAAATTATAATCAGATCATCTATAAACCTCCTAGTGCAAAATTTGTTCAAAGAACATATTTATATTAGGGTCTAGTATCCAGATTGTCTCACAGTTCACATATAAATTGGCTATGATAGGGGCACAAGGGCTCCCCATAGCAATGCCTTTCACTTTTTAAAAATAATATATATTTTAATTGAAACAGCTAAAATAATACAATAAAAAAAGAAATCTGGTACTTTTACATTACAGTTTTGGTTACAACAATATATTTAAAATATATTAAGGTTGTATAATATGGGTTGGGGTTTTTTTTAACTATATCATATAATTTAAAAGTGGACACCATGTTGCTATCACTTTATTTTCATATTGATCAACTGGTGAATTTGAAATATTATAAGCTAATTAGCATTGCCTTTGACTCAAATAAAATAATTGTTCTCCAAAATTAACATAGAATAAGAAATGAATAGGTGGATGTTGATTAGTTCTCTTATAAAAAAACATTTTCCAAAACTGATCTTGCCTCAATATGTGGGATATTAGTAGGGTTGCCAAGTCCAATTAAAGAACAATCTGGGGACTTTGGGGGTGGAGCCAGGAGACTTTGGGGGTGGAGCCAGGAGACATTGGGGGTGGAGCCAAGAACAAGGATGTGACAAGCATAATTGAACTCCAAGGGAGTTCTTGCCATCACATTTAAAGAGACAGCACACCTTTTAAAATGCCTTTCTTCCATAGGAAATAATTAAGAATAGGGACACCATATTTTGGGGCTCATAGAATTGGACCCTCTGGTCCAATCGTTTTGAAACTTGGGGGGTATTTTGGAGAGAGGCACTAGATGCTATACTAAAAATTTGGTGCCTCTACCTCAAAAAATAGCCCCCCCGGGGCCCCCAGTACCCACGGATCAATTTCCTATTATTCCCTATGGGAATCGTTCTCCATAGGGAATAATAGAGTGCCTAGTAGACATTTCTCTCCCCCCCACGCTTTCTAAAGGGGGGGAGGGCCTCCAAACTAGGGAATCCCCTGCCCCCTCCCTCTCACACACACACACTTACCAGATCTTCCTCCGGACAACTCTACTTCCTGTGAAAACGAAAGCAAAAGAAAGGGAGGGGCCGTTCTCAGAAGCCCTTTCTGCTTCCTGCCCAGCCTTAAAGGGGCAGACATTTTGCAAACGGCTCAGGAGCTCTACAACATGAAGCCTAAAGGTATGTTCTCCCCCCCCTCCACCCCCCACCCCCGCTTCCAGAGTTTTGAAGAGCGGGAGATGAGGCTGTGAACCCAGAAGTCTCCCGCCAGAGCGGGAGGTTTGGGAAGCCTAGATGTTAGGTTAGAGAGCTACCATGGTCATCCGCATAGCCCCCTTGGGGAGGGGTAGACCTTCTAACTTTGAGATATCACACAGGTATGAAGCCATACCTATCACATAGTATCACACAGGTATGAAGCCATACCTTCCACAAATTGTTTCAAAATAGTATCTAAATATTTAGCTGGACCTTCCAGAATCAAGCCATATCCCAGTAGTATTGGTCGACCTGGAGGGAATCTGATAGATTTATGGATTTTGGGGACTGTATAAAAAAATCAGGACTCTAGGGTACTCATCATAATGGAATTTAAACAATGAAGAGCCAATGTATCTTTGGCTCAAGGCATCTTGTAAAGGGATTCTTAGAGTATATTTAATGCAGTCCATAGGATTTGCCTCTGTCTGTGAATAGTAACTGTTATCATTCAGTTGTCTCATTCTCAACTTCATAGTCTTCCAGGTTCATAATAATTTAAATTTGTATACATTTTGATGAATTTATATTACCATTTGGTAATGTTGATGTTATGGTATAGTATTGTGATTAACTGTTCATAACTGAGACATATTTTTGCATATTTAATAGAGATTCATTGTGGAAAGTCTTTCAGGCATTAACTTTTTTCTGTGAAAGTTACGCATGGAGGATTCTTCATATTTGATATTGCAACATTTCCCCGTGTTGTTGTCACATGGTGATGGCAGTAGCACACCACTCCATGATTGGATTGCCATAAGATTGGTATGGACTGTGGGGCAATTGCTGTCCTCTCTGCAGCTCATTTCATCCTGTATTTCTAGTCCGCTAAATGAGCATCAGATAACAACTAGCAGCACCATACCAGCACTGCATCAGTGATTTAGGATTACCTGCAAATGTATGTGAAAATTTGCATAGCAAGTTGCTGAAATAGGCCTCTGCTAAAAATTCTTTTTGTTATCTGTAAGGTGTTACTTTGGCTGTTTCTGCATTGCATTGTGAAAACACTTGCCCTTTAGGCCCAGAGCTGGGGAGGAGGGTGGGCAGGCCGCTCTATGTAAACCCCCCTTCCCTCTGTAGGTCCCCTCCATTCCCATGCTATTTCTCCCCCCCCCATGTGAAAAGTACAAGAGAGAACAAGAGCAAGAGAGTGACAGTGAGAGAGAGAGCAGGAGAGCAAGAGGAGGCAGCAAAAGCAAGAGAGAGAGCAAGAGAGACAGAGTACAAGGGACAGAGTGACAGCGAGTGAGAGGACATGAGAGAGAGAGAGAACGAACACAAGACAGAGCACAAGAGAGCAACAGCGACAGTGAGAGAGAAAGTGTGAGAGGAGAGAGCGACAGCAAGAGTGAGTGAGAGAGAGCATGAGAGAGTGACAGCAAAAGTGACAAGGTCAGAGAGAGAGCAAGAGAGAGTGACAACGAGTGAGAGAGCGCAACAGCAAGAGCAACAGAGAGCATGCAAGACAGAGAGAGAGAGCAAAAGTGAGAGCGAGCAGGAGAGAGAGACAGCAAGTGTGAGAGAGAACACAAGAGAGCGACAGAGAGAGAGCACAAGAGAGAGACAGAGAGAGAGAGAGAGTTTCTGTATGCAAGAGAGAGAGCTGGGGTCGTGTGGCTGGCCACTGGAAGAAGCAGCCAAGGGAATGGGGCTTTCCCTTGTACCTAATTGTGATGCTGGAAGAAGCAGCCAAGCCCCACAGCCCCCTCACCCAAAATTTTATCCCCTGGGCCCCCCCACCAAAATTTTCTGGCTATGGGGCTGTTGCCCTCCTTCCACCCAGCTAAAGCAGGAAACAGGCAGGCATAGTATCCATACAACCTATTCCTACACCACACCCTGTGGTCACTGCCTCTTTTCTCCTTTCCTTCTATGTCACTTGCACTAGTGCCCATCACAGCCTGGCAACCCTTTCTTGCCTCCCTTTCCTCTTTCAAGCTGTGCCTTGTTATAATGGTGTACCACAGCTCACCTAGGAAAGTAAAAATGCCCTTTAAATGGCTGAAAGGGGGGGGGGGGAGAAGAAAGGCAGAGCTTAGCTCCACCATCTTGAAAGTGAAGCTTAACTCCACATCCATCCTGTACTGGCTGTGAGCACCACATCATGGATGCTCAATCTGCAGCAGCCCCAGTTTCTTAAATGAGTCAGATTAAATGAGATCTTTAAAAAAAAAAATCCAGCTGATCAGTGAAAAATACAAGAGCTATATGAGTTGTGCCTGGGTTAGGCAAAATGTTGTGTGGATTCTCCTAAATATAAAGGTGACTTCATGCTGTCCACACACACACAAATCCCTGTGTGGAAGCAGTCAGCTGTCATGAGTTGATGTGGCTGCATTTATGTTGACATCATGGAAAACATTTTGCACAGCTTCATGAGCATAGCTATGCAGGTGTTCACAGCTGTGTGCAAAAGCCATATTATGCTGCTTTCTGCTCACTGTTTGAATTCTTGCATTTCTATGAATGCCTCAGAGTATAGCAACATAGCTGGAAATTGACAAGGATTTTGCAAGCCCTGCTGTTGCCATGTACCAAGAAGCCCAAGGGAATAGCTCTCAATGGAGTCTCCTGAGTAAGGTTTTGCAGGCTTTTCAAATAAAAGCTGAGGTGTTCATCACTCAGGTTATTAATGACTGGTACGCCAGGCTTTTTCCCCCCACCAGGCTTTTTCCCCCCACCCCTACACATGAAGGAGAGGTATTTCTAAACAGAGATAGAAGTATCCAAGTTGCAGCTTCAATTTCTCACAAACACCATTTGTGCCAAAGGATCTGAATGAAATAAAACATCATCTTTGTTGCTCTGCCTTGGATGTTATTTATCGTATACAAGGGTATGAAAAAAAGTTGAACTAGGGGTATTTTTTGCCCTGCCTTTTAGAATGAAGAAAGAGCCCCATGGTGCAGAGCGTTAAAGCTGCAGTACTGCAGTCCTAAGCTCTGCTCACGACCTTAGTTCGATCCCTGGTGGAAGCTGGGTTTTCAGGTAGCCAGCTCGAGGTTGACTCAGCCTTCCATCCTTCCGAGGTCGGTAAAATGAGTACCCAGCTTGCTGGGGGGAAAGTGTAGATGACTGGGGAAGGCAATGGCAAACCACCCCATAAAAAGTCTGCTGTGAAAACGTCACCCCAGAGTCAGAAACGATTGGTGCTTGCACAGGGGACCTTTCCTTTCCTTTCCTTAGAATGAGGATTGTATTGTATAATGTTGTGAGCTGCCCTGAGTCCGCTTGCGGAGAGGGCGGGATATAACTAACTAACTAAATAAATAAATAAATAAGAAGGTGTTTTGATTTGGGTTTGGTGAAATCAACAAGATGTTAAAAATTGTATTTTGCTTAACTAAAACTTGCAGATTATTTACCCCCACAATGAAGATAAAAGAATCTACCATATAGAGGATGGTGTGGAGTTGTTTTCTGTTACCCCAAAGGTCAGACCAGAAACAACAGGTTGAAATTAAATCAAAAGAGTTTCTGACTAAACATTAAGAAGAACTACCTGAGTGGAACAGGCTTCCTCAAAAGGTGGTGGGCTCTCCTTCTTCAGCGGTTTTAACCAGAGGCTAGATGGCCATCTGACAGCAAGATCATGGGAAGGAGGGCAGGAAGTGTTGCATCACTGCTTAGTTCTCGTGGCCCTTTTCTACAAGACCAGGAAATGCTGATTGCCACTTTGGAGTCAGGCAGCATTTTTTTCTCCAGGCTAGTCTGGCCAGGGATGCTGGAGGATTTTTGTCATCTTCTGGACATAGAGCAGGGGTCATTGGGGTGGGGGGGGCACTTGTGAATTTCCTGAACTGTGCACACAGTTGGACTAAATGACCCTGTAGGTCCCTTCCAACTTTATGATTTTATGTGTTTTCATTTCCTGTGGGTTTGAATTGCTATTGTTGTGGAGCTGCCTGGGAGTGGCAGTGGGAGACTGAGTGTGAATGCATCTTATTTTAGGTCACAGCTTCAGCCTGCCATATTTATGTGCCATATTTGCTTGTGGTTTTATATATTCCTGTGTTCTCTTTCCTTTCTTTCCTATGTGCGTCTCATGTTTCCCTTCCCTGTATCCGGCGCTGCACTCTCTGAAGTTTCTCCAACCTCAGGTACTGTACCAACTGGCAGAGATAACAGGCATGCAGCAATATTGACCATTCAGCTTGTCTCCTGGGGCATATTGGCACTTTAGAGGCATGCACCATGTGAACCCTTTCAATGGGAAATGGGGGGGGGTGAATTGTTCAGTATCTTCTGTGGAGGAGAACTGGCTCATTGAGATGGTTGTACATATTGCTTGAACTGCTGCTGTGCATGTGTGCATGATGGGCTTCTGATGATATTTTGCTATTGCTGTTTCTTAACAACACTTAGATGTCTCATCTGTTTAAGCGCAATGGGACAGGTGGGAAAGAACAGAATGCAGATTTGTGAATGAAACCCACCATTCCCTAGTACCTCTTAGCAAAGGAATTGTGCCTAATGATGTTGTCTAAACTTTCAGAAAATGTAATTGCGTACTGCTTTGTGCATATCAGTCAAGAACCTTCCCTTTCCCAAACCAGAAAGCAATGGACAGTGAGAATATCTTTCCTTATGATGTGTGCTTCTCATGTTCTGGAATTGCTGTTCATGAGGCAAGACAGAGCAAGGTCCCTTGACCAGTGATACAACACAGAGAGCACTGAAGAATGAGAATGTATTTTCTAGTCTTTGCTGCTCTGGGTTGGCTGTCTCCTGGCCAGCAAAGGAAGTCTTCTCCTGTTGAGCTTAGAGGTCTGTTGCACACACTGAAGGAACAAAGGATTTCCTTTCCATGCTACCTGGTCTTCTAGAATATCATTCTTACTGAGTTTGAGCATTTTGTAAATAGGATTTCCTTTTACTTACAAATGCTTTTCCTCACCATATTTTTGCAGCTATTTGTTTATTGATATTACTTTGCAAGTCTAATTTTGTGTATTTACTGTATTTTTATCTCCTAAAGTATAAAGGGTAGCAGATTGATCTGCTTTTAGTCTTAAAGAATTTATGATTTATGATGCGTAGTAACCATGGGTCCACACATTTTGGCTTACCAGAATTTCCTAAGATGTTTTGGCACTGTAGGTGAATTTTGTTCTTTAAGGCCCTCACATTGTCTGCTGAATAGAGTGACAATATCACTCTGTATTTCCAAGAACTGAATGGGACACTATCATCTGATATTTAGCATCTGTGAACAACTATGTGTAGGTTCGAGTCACCAGGTGAAGACTGGGAGATTGTTGACTAACCAGCAAGTTTCATAGGTGCCTCTGTATATCTCCATTCAAAACACAAATGCTGTCTATGTAAACTGATTCTGTCTCAGTTTCAGCTTGGCCAGTTTTATTTGTGGCTGCAGATCATACAGGCCTTTTAACAATTATGGTATTACCCAACTTAATTATTTCAGTCATAATCAGTTCCAGCACTATTTTGCAGCTGATGTTTGTTGTTTAAAGTCAGGTGCATTCATCAGTAGAAAAAAGAATCGTCATAGGATTTTTTCCCCTCCAGAAGAGACACATAAATAGCTTTTTTTTTTTTTAATAAAAACTGAATAATGTGCTGTTTAGTTGCACCCATGGGAGATCTTGAAAACACACCAAAAAGTTGTGGATTGATTTGTACAGTGTAGAGGGATTAAGAAAAGGAATACTGGGTTTAATAATGCTAACAAGTGCAAACTGGGAAGTATTTTTAAAAACTCATGTCTGATATTTCTAGACATAAAAATATTTTTCTCATATATTGCAGATCTTAGCATTACCTTCTAATCTCTAGTAGTAAGAGCCTCATGGCTCAGAGTGGTAAAGCTGCAGTATTGCAGTCCTAAATTCTGCTCACAACCTGAGTTTGATTCCGGCAGAAGCTGGGCTCAGATAGCTGGTTCGAGGTTGACTCAGCCTTCCATCCTTCTGAGGTCGGTAAAATGAGTGCCCAACTTGCTGGGGGGAAATGTAGATGACTGGGGAAGACAATGGCAAACCACCTCGTAAAAAGTCTGCCTTGAGAACGTTGTCATGAAAGCAACATCACCGCAGAGTCGGAAACGACTGGTGCTTTCAAAAGGGACTACTTTTACCTTTTCTAATCTAGCCCATCTTCTACTGATGTAGAACACAGTAGAACAAAGCTTTTTATTCTTTAATACATCTTCAGTGGAGCATATGGAGGGAGGGGAGCAGATCTGCACCAGCTGTCCCCATTCCTGATTGCTATGCTGCAGGTAGAAAGAGTCTTTGCCTTTGTATGGGCATAGGCTTTCTCTGAGCCACTAAGAACCCTACCGCAGGCAGAGTCCCCAGTCATTTATAACAAGAATCAATATGCTTAAGGTGGATGTTTCAACATCAAGAGGAGCAGGAACAGCAGGTACAACCTGGGTCCCTTCCCATGGTTGTCCTCTGAAAAGAGTGATAACTAAAAAGTCAGACTTTATTGAACCAACTATGAGAACTTACATGGCAAAAAATAAATTGTCCTGTCTAATTTGACCATAGCTGACCTGGAAGGATGTCAAACTAACATGTGTTTATGAATGTGTTGCAACTCCTAATGGATAAGTGTGTGAACAGGCAACATATGCATGCTCATGGTCAACAACTATTGACACATGTACCATTTTCAAAGGATCCTTTACGCCATTCTTTAGGATGCAGAGTTTGCTACTGCATGTGCAAAACCTATGATTTGCATTAGAGCCAGATAAAGTATGTCCTTATCATGTATGTTTAGGAATTAGCAGAATGCTTCTTTTAAAAAGCTTATTACTGTTATGTCTCTTTATGTTATACCAAGTCAAATATTCACTAGCTTTTCCTCAGAAGAGGAGCTGGGAGCCTGGAGCTGACCAATGTTATGGAGTAGATCTACTGTGAAGCAAGAAATGTATACAACTTTACCCTTAGGAGGGACATCGAGCAATGGTATAAGTTATAACATGCTTGATGTTCCTCCTAAGGGCAAAGTTCTATACATTTCTTGCTTCACAGTAAAACTAGTCCATAACATTGGTCAGTTCCAGGCTCTTAGCTCTTCTTCTGAGGAAAAGCTAGTGAATATTTGACTGTTATCCTAAAACCTTAGGAGAGGCTTACAGCATTCACCAAGCAACTTTTGCACAATCTGTGTCCTAGAAAAAGCATCTGGTTATTTCCACGAAGTGGGACTGGGCCAGAAAATACTTTGGATATTGCTATATAAACTACAGACTATGTCTGTCTATTAAAACAAGAAGTCTTGTTGGGAAGAAAAGGATTAGATGTCCATTGATAGATGATATATTTTGTCTCTTTCCCCATAAATTATACACCAAAAAAAGAGAGAGAAATTGCTTTAGCATTCATAGTACAACTTGACAAGGAAAGAAAATTAAGATGATTAGTTCTTCTTCAGGACCATATTTCATTGTTCATATTTGTGGTTCATTCAATTTGGCAGTATCATATCACTTATTGAATGACTGTATAAATGCATCTTTTGCAGTCATTAGATTTGGATCAAATTAGTGGACTGTTTCTCATTCAATTTCCTCCTGTTGTCAAAGGAATAAACCTCTTGAAAATAGGTTTGGCTCTCCATCAGGGTTCATAAAATATTAACCCAGTCCTTCCAAAGACTACTTGCACTGTAGGCACACTAAAGGAAAGCAGTTGTTGTAATCTAGCAACCCATTAGAATTTTCTTTGAATAATTAAAAATAATAGAATGAGTGCAATGTGATGTGTGGTTCCATAGCCCAGGAAAGGTCTGGCATTTCAGACCTGCATGGCTGCTTAAAAAAAAAAAAAACTTCCAGTGATGGAGAAAACAAACTTCCAATGATGGAGAAATTTCGAAATGACATTAATGCCCTAATGTCACTTATACATGGTCAAAATGAAACTAAAATCTAAATGCTTGCATATATTTTAAATTTTACTTTATTGCATTGTTTCGGAATTTTCTTAATATCCCAGTTACAGAATATTCCATTTAGTGAAAGTACCACTACTCTGTGCTTCTCTCAGTTAATGAAAATAGATACCATTTGTATCTGTGTATGACAATGAGTGCAAGTGGAAGGCTTTACCCTGGGGAAGATAATTACTTAGAGGCTCCTGCAGTCGTATTTACTTTTGGCTAATCATCTAGTGAGCAGCACATCTGTTGTGTGCCTCAATCTGTTTTGGCTGAGCTCTGGTGTTCTAGCTGTTGGCCACAGCAATAAACCTCAGCCATCTTATTTCATTGCTGTGAGAAGAGCCTGTGGCTAAGCTTTCTTCTGTTGCCTAAAATCAGAGCACATGCAATTTCAGATAAAAGTACTAGCTTCCCAACAATATTAGTCCTTGCTGAAGTGTATGTTGTGCACAGTAACAGTTAGGACAAAGGGACAGTGTTCTTTCTTTATAATCAATTGATCCTTTAACAAGTCATTGAGAGAGATATTCAGGCTTCTACAATTCCAGAGGCACAATGGTGTCCTGTAATCAGACTGCTTACTGATATAAAGATGGATCCAGATTAAATGGGCAGTTTCCTCCAATCTGCCTCTTTCTTGCTTCAGCCTCCCCACCCCACCCCCATGTCCTTGTTTAGGGTCCCCTGTCCTCCATGATTAACATTTTGAGGCTTTCTCTGGGCTACAGTGAAATGGGAGGCAGGAAAGTTCTGTTCTGCTGATGGAAAATTTAGTCTGAGTTCAACTGATAGATTGGTTGTGCTTGTCAATTGGAATCTTACATGACAAAATGACCTCAATAACTATGCTACAGTCCTTTATGTAATGTGTGCAAAACAGAGCCCTTATTGGGATCAAGTTAAAAATCAGCTCTTCCATTTTAATACGTTTATAGCTTTCCAGTGTAGATAAAATTTACTGCCACATCACTCAAATGGGTTGAGATAATTTCAAGAGGCACAGTACTTCAGAATCCTCATGACATAGCATGGCTTATTATTTAAGTGCTGCTGTTTCCAGCACTGCATATGCCTCATCTGCACAACACATTTGATAGATGTCCAAGGGTCCATCAACCCTCACAGTGTGCCTTTGTCACTCCTGATAGGCAATGAGGCTCTGCCTCCAAATCAAAGACTCCCTTTATCTTTAGGCCTGCAGTGTTCTCTCATTATGGGGTTAGATTTCAAATGAGAAAATATTCCCCTTCTTCCTTCTGAATCTAGCAGCTGAGCTTGTCTCTAATAGCACATTTTGTATTCAGATACAAATGAGGATATACCTTTATGCCACAACAGACATCAGAGGAGGATTAGGTCTAAGCACACCAAATGTGTGGTGTACCCTCTACTCTGTGGTCCTGTTCTCCTCCATCTGGACCTTTAATTTATTTCTCTATTTTACTATTGCCACAGTGGGGAATTTGCCAGCATTTGCTAATACAAATTTATATTCTTCCAGTCATGAAGTAACAGGATTCTATATTTATCTAATGTTAAAGCAGGATGGATTGATTCTTTTGACTTTTAATTTAACTACTATGTCTGCAGTATTCTCATGCAATGTAATTATGCTTTCCTGAGATCATTCTAATGGATCCTGTTTTCTTTTTGCTTTTTGTGTCACTGCTGTTGAGACATGCAACTCAGGTTGGCATCAAATACACAGCAGCACTTCAAGGTACAGAGTTAACCGTGTTTCAACAGCAAGGCCCTTCTAATGATACCAGTTTTGCAGTTCAAACCACTGCCGTTAAATTAGCATTATTTACACACCAGATCCGAGGACCGCTGAGATAGATTTGAAGGCAAACCCACCCAGACAAGAATTCACAGACCCTAACTTCATTATGCATTCTCTTTGTATCTTAAGAAAAGAGGTTTCTTTAATTAGTTCCTCCTTTGGAAAAACAATTTAGCTGTGAAGAAATATGTCACGATCTTCAAACTCAGTTCTACAGGCTGGTCTATAGATTACATTTGCCATGGCCTCTCCATCTCAGATTCATCCATTTGCCCCCCAAGTCGGAATAAAGAGGCGAACACAATGAATTGGTAAAACTATGGGCCACTTTATTAAATTAAACAGAATCGGCAAGGGCAACCAGAACTGCAGCCAGGTTGGGGCCAGGGGTCTCACAGACCACTCCCCTGCCTTTAGCAGGCGAGAGACCCGGCCCCCCAGCCGGAGCTGTGTGTCACAGCTCCCGTCAGGCAGGCCCAGCAGGAAGGCACGCACCAGAGGGCCCAGCCACCAGACGCGCGTCTCAGTGAAAGGCACCCTCCACTCAAGTCTCCAGGACAGTTTGCATTCTCCCACCTCGGGTCACAACTACCCAAAAGTTGATCCTGCCAGACCCCTAACTCCCCAAAAGGGGGAGGCTTACCGGTCCTCCCCAGGCCGCATATAACCATAAACTCAGTAAAACCTTCCCACAAATGTGACCAACCTGTATAAAGGCACCTACCCGTAGCCAGTTCCACAATCCACTGATATGCTATGCAGGGTAGGCAAAAAACACTCCCCAGTCATAAGCCAAACAGCTGGGGAGTAAAAAATTCCTACCCGGCCCCTCAATAAATGAGGCGACCAGTACTTGTCTACATAACAAACAGGGCAGGCGAGAGGGCCAAGCATCACCAAGGGACTGAAGAGAGGGGGTGGAGGCTTGTCTGTTAGCACGCTCAAGCCCCGCCCCCACAAAAGCACGTGCAAGCGGGCACGCAAGGTCCGCTCTTCACCTCCAGGGCAGCAAAATTTTCCTGACAGCCAAGCCGCAATGCAACCGGCTGCCAGAGATTCCATTGCCCTCCAAGTCGGAATAAAGAGGCGGACACAATGAATTGGTAAAACTATGGGCCACTTTATTAAATTAAACAGAATCGGCAAGGGCAACCAGAGCTGCGGCCAGGTCAGGGCTAGGGGTCTCACAGACCACTCCCCTGCCTTTAGTGGGCGAGAGACCCGGCCCCCCAGCCGGAGCTGTGTGTCACAACTCCCGTCAGGCAGGCCCAGCAGGAAGGCACGCACCAGAGGGCCCAGCCACCAGACGCGCGTCTCGGTGAAAGGCACCCTCCAATCGAGTCTCCAGGACAGTCTGCATTCTCCCACCTCAGGTCACAACTACCCAAAGGTTTATCCTGCCAGACCCCTAACTCCCCAAAAGGAGGAGGCTTACCGGTCCTCCCCAGTCTGCATATAACCATAAACCCAGTAAAACCTGCCACAACTAAGGCCAAGTCTGTGCTTAGGGCTTAGCACCCACCGGAAGGCCCAGAGCCAACCCCAGCCCTTGCCGAATATCCCTCAAGAAAAGTATATTACCCTTTTCAGAGAGATGCACCCCATCCCCTCTGAAGAGGTCAGGATATTTTGTAGAAATATCCGGATGGGGCAAATAGTGGCTCAAACCACCCTCCAATGCCTTACGAATCTCCTTATTTGCTCTATAATGAGCCCTCTCTATCCCTGCTGGATTCGAAGCACTGCACCACACCAAGCGTGGAATCATGGCCAACCAAACTATAATGGTACCGGGCCATCTCTTCCTAATGTACTTAAAATCATCTCGAGCCTGCAAGATCAAAGCCTTGCCCTTAATCAGCCCGAGATTATTCCCCCCCAGGTGAATGATTAAAACTTGAGGAGGAGGGACAACATTCCCAAGAAATAACAGCATAAGCAAACCAGGCCACTGAAGACCCTGGTGCCCCCGCCATTCAACAGTAACATATTGGCTGAGAGCCCACAGAAGTTCTCCGAGCCTGATGTGCTGCCCAAAACACATATCTGTGCCTGCAGATGAAAACTCGGCTCCTCCGGCCAGGAACAACAGCATCTAAAAAGAGAAACAGACAAGTTATAAAACCAAACCATAACTACCCCAGCTCCGGAAAACAAAGCTAAGAGTGGAGCAAAGGGCGAATATAACATTTATAAGCCCGAGACCGCCAACGGCCAAGGCGGTGAATGGACAAAGCAGAATATCCCAAGGCTGCGGCCGTAGAGGCCGCCCCAATTCTAAATCAGTGGGTACCAAACCTCACTCCAGACAACCCCAACAGAGCTAAGGCCCTAGGCGTCACCGCCCAAAACTGATGTTTTGTCAGAGGGCTGCCTCTAGAATGACAAAACAACAACCCTTCACAGCCTCCCCGTACCACCAAATAATCAGCCAATGCAGAAACCAGGCTCCACCAGGAGGGGCCAAACAATGCGATACCCTACCTCGCCCCTAAAGTCTTCAAACTGCCGCACAGCACATTTGTAAGACTTCCTGGTGCTAGGCGCAATGGCTAGGCCTATCGCTCTGCAGGCCTCGGCTCTCCAATCAGCCATAGCTCCTAGGGCATTGGCGCTGCCTCCTGATTGGCATACGGGGCTAGCTGTCGAAACCTCTCCATCTGTTTACGAGAGAGAGCGTCAGCCACCCCGTTATTCACCCCAGCAACATGCTTGGCCAAAAACAATGATAAGCTGCAGACAACGCAGAGTGAAGGCCTTCACCAACCTCATAACCCATTGTGATTTGGATGAAAAGGAATTAATAACATGAACCACAGCCATGTTATCGCACCAAAAATGTATGGTGCGATCGGCCATATCACTCCCCCACAACCAAACTCAACCAAAATGGGGAAGCACTCTAAAAAAGTGAGATCCCGGCTCACACCAGCCTGCACCCATGAACCCGGCCAAACGTCTGCGCACCAGTGTCCACAGAAGTAAACCCCAAAGCCCAACGACCCAGCAGCATCAGACATGACCTGAAGCTCCGCCTCACGTCTCATGTCCTCTCTCCAGAAAGAAATCCCATTAAAAGATTCCAAAAATTCCTGCCACACCCGCAGGTCATCCTTCATGCTGCTGGTAACCCTAGTCCTGTGCTGAGGCAAGCGAAGGCCCGCCATAGCATCACAGAATCTGCGAAGAATCTGCGAAGAAAGGCCCTTCCCGGGGCAACCACTTTGCAAGCAAAGTCAAGATGCCCAACCAACTGCTGAAGCTCAAGCAGTGTGACCTTCTTCTTGAGGAGGAAAGTGCTAATCCTATTCCTTAAATCCTCCAGCTTCTGAAAAGGTATTCTGGACGATTGCGCTAAGGTGTCCAATTCAATTCCCAAAAAGACAAGGCATTGGGCCAGGCCCTCAGTTTTTTCCTCGGCCAATGGCACACCCAACTCAGCGGCCAGCTCAATAAAGCCGGACAGTAACTGAGCGCAATGCCCAGTACCCGCAGGACTCACAAACAGTAGTCATCCAAATAATGGACAATATCCTGTAAACCAGGGGTCCTCAAACTTTTTAAATAGGGGGCCAGTTCACTGTCCCTCAGACTGTTGGAGGGCCGGACTGCCGTTACTGTACAAGGCCGCGGGCCGTCAGTTCTCCGTCTTCTGCATCTCTCTCCCTTCCCCACACCACACACCCCGGCCTGGGAACTCACCTCACCTCGGTATCACCTCACACTCTGTCTCCGCCGCCTCAGCCCAGTGCCGGAAGTGTGCGTTGCTAACGTGAGTTTAGGTCGAACGTCACTTCTGGTCTGATTTTGCCATAACCCGGTGGGCCGCATAAACATCCTCAGCGGGCCGCATCTGGCCCGCGGGCCGTAGTTTGAGGACCCCTGCTGTAAACCCACTTTTTCGCGGACAGCCCATTCAAGGAATGTGCTGAAACACTCAAAAGCTGCACATGATACAGAGAAGCCCATAGGCAAAGCCCTGACCATATAAAATTGACCTGCAAAAGAAAAACCCAAAAGCTCAAAATCATCCGGATGGACAGGGAGAAGACGAAATGCAGATTTGTTATCGCATTTGGCCAGCTCAGCCCCCTGACCACAGCGTTGAACGATGCCCACGACCTGATCAAAGGTAGTATACCTAACTGAACATAGTTCCTCAGGAATCCCGTCATTAACAGAAGAACCCTTGGGGTAAGAAAGGTGGTGAATCAAACGAAATTTACCAGGCGCCTTCTTTGGTACCACGCCCAAAGGGAAAACACTAAAGTTAGCCACCGGAGGATTAGGAAATGGACCCAAAATCCTGCCCTCCACCAGCTCCTTGGCGATCTTGGCCTCCACTACATGTTCTAAACCATTAACAGAACTAAGGTTCCGAGACCAAGTTGGCACCCGAGAACCCTGAAAAGGAATTCTAAAACCTAATGTAAAACTGTTTAACAAATATAAACTATCAGCCCTGCGTGGGTACCTGCGTAGCCACCGCTTAAGAGGTCCCACCTTTATCGGGCTGGGGCCCTTTTCCAGTTTGGGAAGAGCCCCCACTCCCTCCCTGTCTCTTCTGGCCCTTACGTAGCCGAACTCTGGGACAGTTGCTGAAGGAGTGCGGACCGGCACATATGGGGCATTCATGCTTGAACTGGCAAGCTTTCCAATTACATACCCCCTATGAACCAAACTCCCAACAAAGCAAGCAGGGTTGAACCGCCTGCCCCGCTGAACTGTGGGAAGATGATGACGAAGCAGAAGGAGAAGAGGAAACCTTAGCAACTAAATGACCGCTGTCAGAGCGGTCGCCCAAATTGGGCCGAGCCGGTGACAGAACTTGCAGCCACAATTGCTGATGGATACGATCCCATGGGAGGGAAGGGTACAAAGCGGCCCTCATCCTGAATTCCTCATACTGAATCCAGGTCGGGCCGCTAAACATTGTGTACCCTTTGTATATAATGTCCATGTACTGAATCAGCTCTGCCGCCCGCCAGGGCTGAGCACGCACTATCACTCCAGCATACACAAAAAACCCTGGCAGCCAATTAGCCCAGGTCCGATCCACTTTCCGCTTTTTTAACTTCTCCTTCTCCTTCTCTTCAAGATGCTCCTTGTCTTTTTTTTTTTTTTTTAGCTCCCTAAATAAAAGGGAGAATATATCCACATATTCTCCCTTAAGGATCTTGTCTTTTGTGGCCGGCAACAGGTGGTCACCCAAAGGTAAGGTGACATCACCAAAGGGCATGGCACCAAAAGGGACTGCACCATATGGGGAGGGTAAACCCCAACCCCCAGTTAAGGAAGGTGCAACCCCCTGCTGCCCAGCCCCTGGCCAACTCCCAAATGGTCCAAACTGGCTCTGCAGCCACACCCAGCTAGCCTGAGGTCCCACACCCGAAGTATAAGGAGTGTTTGACCCCCCTGGGAACCACACCCGCACCATTAACTGCAGCGGGTCCCCAAGGACCCCATGGCCAGACAAGCCCCAAGAGGGCAGCAGAACCATCACCCGACTTACCTGGCAATCCAGCAGGTACCAAGGCAGTACCTGCACCCACCACACCAGAAGAAGGGCTCGATCCGGCATCCGGAGCGCCAAGACCCACGACTCCTCCAGTGGCAGCAGCAGACCTGCCCTCAAGAATAGATAATCTTGTTAAAATGTCGGCCTGAAAAGCCATCATGGAAACCAGCCCATTTTTAGAAACCAACGAAGGTGGCAACCCAGACGCCTGCTCAAGGGCCTGCAGCCTTAAAAGAATAGCCTCATTCACTTCATCCTCCCCCTCCTCATCAGACAATGAAGGCGGCGGAGGATGCTTCTGTGGGGGTTTGGGAGCCTTACGTGCCAGCTGTTTGCCCTTTGACTTCCCTGTACCCTTCCGCCCCGACATTCTCCAAAACCAAAAGGGGGTACCCAAAGCCCAAACAACCTAAAACTCTTATAGGGCCAATGAATTAGACACCTGCACCCTCAACCACAAAATGGCTGCCAAATATACACACTCCTAAAATGGCCTCCCAACCACCTAAAATGGCCACCTGGGAAAATTAATTAAAATGGCCGCCAAGCCATGAGGCAAAGAAGAAAAAGGGGGGAGTGAGCGGTGAAGGCCTCCAACGCAGGAGAGCCCCAATTGCCGACCAAAACACCCCACAAATTTCCACCTGACTGAGCGGGGCAAACAGCCCTGGGCAAATTGCAGAGGGAGGAGGCAGTAGAATTGAACAGTTGCCTGTATGTATATAATTGCTTCTTTTTTCTGGACCATAAACTTGTGCCCTTTGTAAAGTGCTTATATGAATCTTGCTGCCTTCGTGCACAGCTTGTAGGCGTCCTAGAAGCATTCAGCTGGCCAACGTGGAAAACGGAATGGACTAGTTGTAGCTTTGGTCCAGTCCAGCAAGTGTCTTGCCTATAATGGACTGAAATTCAGTAGGCTCAGATTTTGCTAGTGTGGAGATGTAGTCAGGTCCAGCTTGCCCACTAGATAAACTAGGTGGTTGCCTAGGGTGCTGAGATGTGGGGGTGTCAAATTGGACTCTCCCTCCCCCAGTGCCCCAGGCAAGCACTTAGTTTGCCTCCCTCCCCCCCGCCACTGTCACAACCACCACTAGCTCCCTTCGGCCTGCCACCATTGCCCCCATGCTCTGCTCGTTCGCTCCTCTCCCCCCACTTGCTGAGATTAAAACTAAGCTCTGCTGGCTTCACATCCCATGGCCGCACGTTTTTTTAAGAGACTCTTAACAAAACGTGCAGGCTGCAAAGTGGCAGGGCTTAGTTTTAGTCACAGAGAGTGGGGGGAGGGGTGAGCGAGCGGAGCGCCGCAGTGGCAGGAGGTGGGGGTGAGCAGAGCACAGGGGGCGCTAGGGGGGGGTCTGCCTGCCTAGGGTACTATTCGCCCTAGAGTCGCCCCTGGATGTAGTGATGGAGAAACTTCACCTATTTAATTTCTGCCTTTTATGCAGCTTTTAAAAAAAAAAAAAAAAATTCTCGCTAGAAAAAATGTGGCAGCTCTCCAGGTGAATCTCTTTTCCTGTAATGGATGTGCAGTGATGAAGAAGTCTCATCTGGCATTTGTACAGCTGTTAAAAGAACAACTTGTAGAAGAAAGGTGGGACTCTCAAGGATGCTATCCTATAGTTAATCCCACCATGATCTTGTTCTATATTCTTTTCTACTTTAAAAAAAAAAAGAATATTGGCTTTGCATTTTACCAAATCAGAGGGATTTTGGACTTTGGCCTGAACTAAAAACACCTTCTGTGTGTGGAAATTTTATTGATTGACAATTAACCATTTCAACTTCTTCATAAAATATTGTAGGCTCCCTGTATATAGATATCATAATCAGCAGTTGGCCTGGCTTGCCCCTTTTAGAACCAGTAGGTTTTCCCTAGAATTGTCTTTCAGAAGAAGGATTCCTTTTTGAGAGAACAGCAATTCTTTATGCAAAATTCTATTATAACTGATACCTTGAAAGAAGAATTCAGAATCAGTGCTTGAAAAGACTCATGCTGGAGAAAGACTAAATTGATCATAATGCAGAAAGCTATTGCTTACCTGTCTTCTCTCGTCTGTTATTCAGAGTTCCCTTTCCCATACTTCCAAACTCCCTTTGTGCAAAATGATTTGGTTCCTTGCTTATCCATTTTTCTGAGCAGAAGCAGACTTAGTAAGTGCTTTATGCAGTATTAGCACTGATAATTTGGTGCTATAGCTGTTTGTATCAGAGCCTTTGTTTAAGAGAAAAGTGTGGATTAACTCACACATGAAGTAAATATAGTTGATTTTACATCTTTTTTTCAGATGTGCAGATGCCCTTCTTTAATAACGTGTTACTTGCACTTTGAAACATCATAAGATTACTAGAAATGAGCTGTTTACTATTGTATTGAAACTAAACCAGTTTCATAGTGCCATTTCTGCAGCAAACACATGGATGTGTGATCTTGCAAATCACGTATTGTATGCTGCAATTTTATAATATCGTATTTATTTGGGAACATATATGCCACCTCTCCAGAGACTTGCTCAAGGCAGACTTGCTTCTTGATTGTCCTTTGGCAGAATGTTCCACAGCTTCTTAGGGCCACTCATCAACAGTATTGTGTTCTGTACCTGGGATCAACTAGTTTTATATGCCTCAAAATACACCCATCTGCTGCGTTTAAACATGACTGACTGTGAATGGTGCACATGAAAACATATTTATAACCCATAGTCTAGTTGCAGTTATGCACAAGATATGTACTGACCAATAGATGAACATATGTGACTTGATTTTTTTTCATCTTTCACTTGGTAAACAGAGCTAGAGCTAGATTAACCCAATTGTTGATGCTAATAAGCATGATGATCCCTTAGCCTACAAAGAGTGGAAGGATTGAGAGGGTATTGAAGTCCAACTTTTCTCAATACTTATTAGTCTGTTATGTTAGTTTTAACTCACAGGGAATAGAAACCTTTCCTGATCTTGGAATAACACAAATTAAAAGAAACATTGATTGATCATTTAAGGAATTCCATGATAAGTGTTTTGTCCAGGTATTTAAACAAAATTTTAAGCATCAATTAGACTTGTGAACTTCAGTATCAGAATCTCTTAACAAACTGACTATTTCCCAAGGCCCAGAAAAGGATTTTGGGTGATTCTTTCAGTATAGAAAATAAATTGTATCAAATATAAAAAGCTTTTATCTATGCCAGCTCATGGCACTGTGACCATTTAGACTTTAAAGTGCCTGAGCACACTGCTGCAGTTATTGACTGAAAAATCAAATTTTAAAAAGTTCCCAGCCCCCCAGTCATATTTAGTGATTGTCTGTGAAATTTACATGCTGGGATTCATCCACATATGATCTTTGAATATACATTGCACTTTCTCAGGGTTTTACATTAGTGTTGTCTCAAATTCCTAGTGTCATCATGTATCACCTACACAATTTAGAATACATGACAGCTTTATTGTGACTGCATGATGTTATGGAATGCTATTGCTGTGCCACTGTGTCTGCTGTGCTATGCTAAAGTGAATATACATTTTGTTGTTAAAATATTGAAATTAGGATGATACTGCTGGCCTCTGTGTTTTGCTGTTTTTCCATGCCCATTGAAATACTTATTGTTGTCAGAGAAAAGCAGCAGGAAGACAAGCTGTGTAGCTTGACAATTTTCATCCATCTCTGATGTCGGTGCTTCCCAAAGAATACCAGTCCAGATTCTTATGCTTGTTTGCTTTTCTGTCCTTTATCATAAACTGTTATATATATATATAGTTCAGGCCATTTCAAAGGCAAACTGCCATATGTATGTCTGCTTCTGTGAACCTGTAGGTACTGCTGGGGGACCTTGTGAGTCTTCAGCAGCAGGAGACCCATCTGTAGTCAAGCCAGCTTTTGTGATTATCATAAGTGTATTTAATTAATCCTTCAACCAAATCCTTAGTTGTGATAGGAATTGGGGGAGGGGGTGCTTTCATATAATGGAGCAGCCATTTTTCAGACCTCTCTCTCCCAGATAATTTTTTTTTTATAAAGGAAGATGGAAAATAAAAAGGACACAATAGTTTTAAGACAGCTCATTATATAGATATAATTGATGGTGGCAAGACTGAAGAAATTGCCCTCCACACTTGAGGCAGAATCTGTGCTGATTAGTGGTCTCCTATTTAATAAATGAAAGTGTCCATAAATCATTACTGTGAAAGGCTGCCTTTAATCACTCCTTTTTCATTAAATTTGGAAGTGTAGATTGTTCCCTGTAATAAGACACCAGACCCAAAATAGCTTTGAAAAGGGAGTGAGGGAAACAAGACCAAGGTCTGTGTAAGATCCAGTTGTAAAATGCATGCAGATTTTGGGAGAGACCTATCAGCTTCAGTTGTCTGTTCCCATTGTTATAAAAAAAAGTAGACACCTGTTAAGGTTGGTTGCCTGCTAGCTTTGTATACAAACCAGAAGAAAAAGCAAGCCTTTGTTTCATGAGTTTGTTGCAGGAAGGAAAGAGAGTTGATGTCCCTCTGAGGATTGCTCAAAAAGTTTTACTTGTCAATTGTACCAAGTAAACATTTTTCAGTTTGTAAAGTCTGTAATTAAAACTTGTTTATTCATCTTCTATTATTAATTGTCAAAAAAGTAATTCTAAGCAAGTCTGTACAGAAGTAAATCCCATTTTATCTGCTGGGTGTCCTTAGAATTGCATCTTGAAGTCTGGAGTCCTAATTTCATCACATTATGAGCCTTAAGACACTAGCATAGTTTTTCAAAACTATAAAATGCTACAATACTGGATCACCAAGAGCCCAATTAAATGTAATGACAATTCATGGGCACCGTAAGTTTGCGGTCACATTTAGTTGGGCTCCAAATGAGGCATATCTCTGGTACTTCTGAGAAACTGTCAGTATTCTGATTATGTTTAATTTTATTTTTAATGAAAGAGTAGACTTTACGGGCTGAAGAATGTGGGGTTTGTTTGGCAAGAACAAATTTTGTTCATATTTTCCAAGCAAAACATGCAGCCCAATTTCATGGCAGAACAATGAATTTAAACTGTTAAATCCCCTGCATATTTGCCTCAGAAAAGTATCAAAAATTTCTTAGAAGAGACCCCTATACACCCTTTCTTCCTGTTTACTTTTATAACTAACATAAAGCAAGAGATGGGGAGAAGCAGGCTTCAATGTTTTTGTTCTTTTTTTTAATTCATGCAATGCAAATCTCATTTGTGTGAAATAGTTTGGAAACTGCAAGGTCTGAGAAGTGGTGTCATGAGCACTTCCTATTTCTGCAGCTCTTAAAACAAATTAATGTGTGATTTGCAGAAAACTTTGCTGGCAGAGAACTGTTCACTGAGAAATGTTCTAGCTACAGTTCAGAGTATGCAACCGTTTAATTTAATTTTGCTTTGCCTGCTCCATGGCAAATTGGATCATTCTATTTGTTAAAAGTTTTTAAATCTAATTGTGAATTTAAAGGAGACTTGGTTACTTAAGGAAAATTCTGTCTGTTTAAAGGCATAGGCTTTATCATTACCATTTGCCCATTTAGCAAATATCTTTCCTACAAAAATACGGGTGGGTAGAGATGAGATACATTCCTTCTCTTCCCATCTTGCCACTGTTTGAACTCTAAACTAAACGGCTTCTGTTCAGCATTGCCGGTAGTTCAGCATACTCCATTCCTCAGCAATATACTAGGCATGTGTAGAAAGATCAGCAAGGCAATAAGAATGTCACATTTGCAATGTTGTGCATAGAAGGCAAAGTATGCTACATTACAGCTCCAGCCACACAGATGTTTTGCTCTGTCTTGGTTTCTAAACTGGAGAGAGTTGTTGGGGGGGGGGGGGGTTAACTTCCATATGACAACTTTTTCTATGATATAATCCAGTTTCCAGATTTTCCCGTTTTGCTACAATCTTTGAAGAAATAATGCAGTCCAAGCGCATTAGCAGCATGCTGCCTTTCTCATTTTTGCAGACCCCACCCATGTTGATGCTTTCTTCTGTGAGGGTCTCTCAAGGCCATCATATGAGTTGAATCCAGCTCAGGGATCATACAAAGTCTGTGCACAGATCCTTGAGTCCCTCCCCCCCACCCCAGCCATTTCTAACTCAAGGAAAATTGATTTCTAGGGTCACAGGACATATGTGTGAAGTAATAGCCAAATGAGTCAGTAGGGAGAGGTGGAAAAATTATGCCCTTCTTCCTCTTCCATCTGTTCCAGTCATGTAGCTGGCAGGATGGGGATTGCATTTGCCCCCTCTCCATCCCAGCTAACATACGTAAAAATAGAAGACCCTGGCTTTCACCTGCCAGATGTGATAAATGAAAGGAAGTGCTTTGTTTTAAGAGAATTCTCAGTTTACTAATATGAGAATATTTTAGAAGTTAATTTATACTGTTTTGCATTATCCTTAAGGGTGTTCTAAGTACAGTATTTCTGATATGTCTGAAAATATTCACATGCCCATTAAGTCAGGGGTGACAAACGTCTGTCCTACGGGCCTAATCAGGCCTTCAGAGGGCTCCAATCAGGTCTGCCAGCAACTGGCCATCGCCTGCTTACTTCTCCCTTGCTTGCTTGCTTTGGTAGCCATTTTTAATTTAATTGATGAGGCAGCGGAGCAAAGCAGCCCTTCGCTCTTTTCCTCTTCCCCCCTCCCTCTTCCCAAAGGGAGGGGGAGCCTCAGCCAATAGACGAGCTTGGCTCTGTAACTCTGCTGTATGATTGAGAGTGCCTGGGTTGCCAGGTTCTCTCAGTCACTCTGCAGAGCTACTGAGCCAAGCCTCTCTTCCTTCTGTTGGTTGAGGCTCCTCCCCCTCCTCATACCCTAGGAAGGGAGGGAAAGAGCCAGAGCTTCTTTTGCCCAGTTCCCTCCAATGATTGCATGGGAGAGATACAAAGAAAGCACTTTTAAGACCAACAACATTTTATTCAAGGTATGAGCTTTTTGCCTTGCTACACACACACACACAGTGTTTGTATGTGTGTGTTTTGTTGGCTCATTATGCCAGGGCACTCCTGAGTGCAAATGGATTTGCCTCCCTCTTTTTAACTATTCATGATCCAGAAGGGGAATAAGAGCAACCAGGATTAGGCTGAGACTGTCCAGGCCAAATTTACCTAGCACATTTCCTTTTATTTTTGATTCTCATTTCACAGTTTCCTTTGATTTTCTTTGATTGACTAGGGATTTTGAATTTAGACTTCACAGATAGTAGGCTGATACTGACCACTATTGTAGGAATGATCATTCGACATGTGTACTGGGTAGAAGAACCTGCCTTCTGTGCAAGCTGTCTTTATTTATACATGCTCAAGTTACACTGCAGTTAACCAAGTTCAAAGCATAACAGGAAACATCTGCCCAGCACAAGGCAGTGGCATTTACATAGTCTACAAGAATTAATGCAAGCTAGCAGTTGCCAGGGATATATTTGTCTGGACCTTGTGGGAACAGGGATGTGGTTAAACACGAGTGCAAGCAGCCTGCACTTTATGTGTCATCAGACTTTGTGGAGCATGGAGAATCAGGTTGGTGTGCCGAGCACGTGATTCTTCCACAACTATACATGGCTGTCTTTGTGTTCTTGCACTGCCACATAGGAGTTGTCATTTTTCTGGGGAAGACTATAGTTTTGCAGACAAACACATAGCCTTCAGTCTGTGTCATGGTGCCTTCGTATTTTCTTGACAGTACATGAAGCAAAAGCTCACAGTACCCAGCCATTTCATGTTTTCCTCTGGGTCTTAGGCTCAAAGCATTGACCATAAGATTTCTGTAATGAATTTCAATAAATCAAAAATAGGTTTGCAACTTACAGATGCACACCTGAACAGCATACTCAGGATTGATAAAGCACAGGCATTGTCTCCAGGTTTTGATGTAATAATTCAGAGCAAGAGGTGTCAGTTATCAGAGACTGTTAAATAAAATATTGCAAGTGTGCTAATGTTTTAAGCATTTTTAAAGCAAAAAAATCTTTAATTGCATTTGTCTCCGTCCTTTATAAAGTTCATATCTGTGCTACCTGACATTACATTTTATTACACATGGCCCAGCCTGACAAGGTCTCATTTATGTAAAATCCAGCCCTCATAACAAATGAGTTTGACACCCCTGCATTACGTGAATGAAATCACACAAGAAACTATAAACATATATCCAGACGTGCAGGTATATATGACTTTTCAAACTTTTGACTAGCATCTCAGTCTTCTAAAATACAGATGTTTGTTAAATATGGTAGTTTTCAAGCCTCTTAAGGATTCACACATTGCACTTGCCTTTCTCAAAACAGTAAATAGCTAAATTGGGATTTTTTCATAGCATTCCACACTGTTGTGCTATGAATTATTCCACATTCTTGGAGCTTCCTATTTCAGTGAGTTGATCATAAGGTTTACTTGCTATATTAACAAGTGGCTTCATTTTGAGAAGTAAGACTTCTAATATCTTCCTGCAGAGCATTCTTGTTCCTTTTGTTTTTTTAGTCTGGTTATATTTACCTTTGTGGTTCACAGTCACAAGAACTTTGAGTAGCATATTTCTCTTACAAGAACCAACATTATCTGTTGAGTCAGTGAATGGAGTCTAAAAACAAACAGCATGCTTGTAGGCACTTATCTGTCTTTGGCTAAGGTCTCCCACTTCCTGCTGCTTTTCTGCATGTTTGTGCTTGCCTACCAGGCTTTTTGCATGACCCTTTTATTTGAGAGATTCCAAACCTCTCCCACACCTGCCCACTCTGTAGCTGAATGGCATAGCTATTTATAGTGAAGATCTACAAAGGAAAGAAAGTGAAAGTGGAGCTTTGTTCTTTTTGCAGTGTGCTTGGTTGGTTTAATCCTGGAATTTTCTGTGCATGTGTCTTGATCCACTTTGCCTTCTCTCGCATGCACGTTTCACTTCAGGGAATGGCAAATCCAAAGGACTAAACATGCAAATACCTCTCAAAATGCAGTCTTTGCATCTCCCTCCTAGCTCCAACATGGTGGCCTTCAACAACAATTGATCTCACTACCATTGCAACTGTAGCCAGCACCACAGAGGCCACAACCACCACTACCACCACCACTGAAGCTACAACCACCACTACAGAAGCAACTACTACCACAGAAGCTACAACTACTACGGAAGCAACTACCATCACCACAATTGTTGCTAGCACGATAGCTATTGCAACAGATGATTCTGGTACTACGCTTTCCTTTCTATTAGCTATCTAAACCTTAACTAGATTTTTTAAAACACTTTATGCAATTAATTAAGGCCTAACATTAAAATATGAATGCCTTTTTAAGCCATACAGCCATAGAGATTTTTTCAGTAATATGGAAATTAGTTAACAGTAAATGAAGTACTTAGGCTGTGTACTCCCAAGGTAGTTGTGATAAAGTTGCTTTAGAGTGACTCTTCAGAAAGACCCATCTGCCTCAAAAACTAACCACTGCCCTATATAACTATATTGAAGTTAGTTGTAGAGGACATTAGTATCAGCACCTATAAGATTGACCCAGAGTATTTAGATAAATGCATAGATCCCCTTTTCCAAGATGTCCTGTATACATCACCAATCACTGAATATTGAGCACCACAAATGGTATTTTGTTAATGGTATCAGTCTCATAAATTATAATGAAATGAATGTCAAAATAGTATCAGCTTTGTTATATAGATGCAGTTCATGATTATCTGCAGTTTCCAAATTACTTTTCTTTCTTCAGGGCACATTTAACATAGATCAGCCCCTCAAGAGCTTCCAGCTGTCCCAGATTGCATAGCTAATAACACAGAGCATGACGTACTGTGACCAAGAAGAAGGAACTGGGAATTCAATTATTTGGATTCCAGTTTTTATTTGCATTCATTAGAGCACAGAAAACTTAGCAGTATTTTATTTATTTATTTGGTTGATTTATATTCCGCCCTTTCCATACGGGCTCAGGATGGATCAGTCATAATAAAACACTTAAAATACAGCAATGGCAGTAGCACCTTATCAGACTGCAACATTCAGAAGAAAAAATAACCTTTAATCAAAAATCAAGTGAAATACCAATTGAAAATACTGCATCTTTCACTAAGAAAAGAAAACAGGGTTTTCGGATTCAGATCTGGAGAATTCTATTCCCTTGCAGAGCCTAAAAACAGACTAGAACAGATGATTTTAGTGGATTAAAGAAGCTCTGGTCAGCAAAATTCTTAATGTGAATGTGACAGAATCAGTAATGTGATTAACTCCATTATGGATCTGATTCATTATAGGGCATAATGCCCTTCATGCTAAAAATTCCAGGGGAAAGGCTAAGATCTTTGCTAACAAGAGACAGCTGTGGATTTTTCATAATGAATAGAAAAGACGTTCTGAAGATTACTTGTTACACGTGTACCCTGGGGAGCTCTCTGGCTAATAAACTGGGCTACCCAGCACTAGATACTGCAGCTGTTGATTTAGCACATGGGAGGGGGGACTGTAGTTGGGGGTGGTCTATAGCCACAGAGGGTTAAAGAGATTGACCTGATATTCTTGCCCACTGTATACAATATTTTGTTGTTGTTGTTGTTGTATTTGCATAGCACTGTAGAGAGTTCAAATAACTTCACATACCTGATTTCAATAATCCTTACAACAGCCCTGTAAAGGAAGTTAGTGGGTTACTATCCTCATATTGGTTGCATTCAGATATCACAATAAACCTTGGTTTAATCAAATGGAGATGGTTAATTATCACCATACTAGGAATTCAACCAAGAATTTGTAGCTGCTGAGTGCTAATTGTGGTTTGTCTGAATTTTCACACCACAGTTGTTGTTTTTATAGCACCATCATGCTGCAGAGATGACAATATAAGGAGAATATCTTCTTTGGCATGGAGGACAGAGGCAAGACGTTTATGTACAAACAGAATTTTTGTTATTTACATCCAATGGCTCAACCATCATTTACTGTGCAATCTGTGCTTTATCATGGCATTGGAATGCAGCCATTGTAGATAAGGAAGGGCAGTTGAGGCTGAGGAGATGCTGGCTAGGAGGCTGAGAGATGCTGTCAAGTGAGATTATGGCAAAGGAAAACTTTGAACCATGGTCTTTCTGGCTTTGTGAAGCCAGCTGTCTAAGTTTCTAAGTAACAAGAATCCCTCAGTTAGTCCAGTTAAGAGAACTACTTTTCATAGTATGGATCAGTTTTGCCAGGCTCCCAGTACCTGACCTTGTGTAAATCCAAATGTTCACTTTGGTCAAGGGAAATCATTTTCTAAAACATCCTCCGCATAAAATTATTTTCCTTCAAATTTGTTTTTAAAATTCAAAACTAAGATGCTGGATGTTGATACACTGTACAGAGAATTCAAAGTGTATCTGAATGTGTGATGTGATAAATCTTGATTCTTGAAGAAAAAGTCACCTCTGATGTTTTTGGCCACAGCCCCTTGTTTTTAATTTTTAAAGTAGCCATTTAATAAGGCAGCCATTTCGTGGTTTTCAGTTTCTTGTTAACATACATCAAAGTTAAAGCAGATCATTGTAGTTCTTTTTTGAACTTGGCTTAAAAACTCTTCCACATACAGAATCTCATTGGCATCACTAGCAATGCTCATTGTAGGTATACAAACTAGGTGCTCTGCTTGTAATATATTTATTTAAGGAAGGATTTCTCAGTAACTGCCCAAAGCTAAATGCCTCATGGATAATCATGCAGTGGAATCAGATGCCCCTCACAGTGATAAGTGGCTGGTAGAAGAAGGCCCCGCACTATATGCATTTTTATATGATACTGGTTTTGTTGAGTACTGAACTACTACTCTGAAATGCAGAATTCAAAATTGCACTCTATAGTAGCTTATTGTTGAAGAATGTGCTCTCATTTCCAAGTAACTGTTTTTGTTTGATAACCAAAGCAATAGCTAAAGTTTCTGATATAAAAATTTCAGGCCAATTAAACAATTGCATAAAAGATAACTTATTTTCTTACCTAGCGTAATGTTTGCAGATAATGGACAAAATTCTTTCCCAGGCTGTTTAATATTAAAAACCTTGTGGACTGAATTTCACCTTTGATGCACAAAGCCAAAGTGAGTTTTCAGACCCTAAAAGGCCAAGCCATTCAGGCTCAAGCTTCAGTAATCAGTTTACCTGAAAAAAAATCAAACTGTGCATGCTATCCATTAGCCTTTCACTACAAGCTAGCAATTCAGTGAAGAGCCTTTCCTGTTGGTTCATGCATCAAGTCTTGCTAGGTTGTTCAGAGTCTTTGGGAGGAGTCTCAAGATAATTTAAGACCCAACCACACAACAGCTTCCAGCTCTCTCAATCAGCCTCTGCAGTGTTTAGCTGTGAATTAAGTCTCCCAAGCCAAGCTATCCCCCCAAAAAAGTACCTTTCAGTTCAAGAAGTCAATTATACAGACTCCACATATGTTCTTTGCTGGTTCGCCATGGAAACACTGATTTAATTCCCTTGATCCTCCAAAATTAGGGTCATCTATGCATTAACAATATTTGCATTTATTCGATACTCTGCAAATGAACAAGTCAAATGTATGGAGCAGAAACATTTGAATTTCCTGAATTCTAGGAAAGTAAACATTAGAGGGGTCTTTTAGTTTTTGACAGTCAAGTGAACCAGAAATTGCAGATACATTAATTTTTAATAAAATTTACCCTTACAAGGCCTAAAAGTTGAGATCAGTGTGCCTTGGTTCACTATTCTGCTTATAAGAATGGATGGGAACAACATAAGCTTTCACAGAAAATGACTTCCTCTTTGGATATTCTGAAAATGCTGCTCTCTATATTTTTTTCTTTTAAAAAAGGAAGCTTACATCTTCCAAACTGCTCACTACAGAATAATTAGGGGTTGAGTTGATCAGAGTTTTAGCATAGTCTCACGTTTCAGTGAGTGATTTTATCTGGTGTGATAGAGATTTATATATAACTTCAACATTTCAAAAAATGTGTTTACAGAAAAGTTGCTTATCAGTATTTGACATATCATTTGAAATGGAAATGCAAAACCTTCTCATGGATTTCCTGTATGAAATAGTGCTCTAGCATCCAAATCCTGTTGTACACTATGTTTTTAAGTTTTTCCTAATATTAAAGTGATTAGTTAATTTAGAAGAGAAATTAGAATGCACATTTGTCTACAACCCAGTATACTAACTTCTGTTCTAACCTGTTCACTAGCTGGCGATGGAAAGCCCATCTGGGATGTAAAAGCTTCACCTACCAGTAACTGGGCAAACATCACCTGGAACCACAAGTTTGATCCTGAAACTGAGTTTGTGGTTGAATATATCAACAGTAAGCATTGGGGCATGGGAATACTTCAGGGTCCTTGATGCCACCAGAGATCCTGGCATTCTCTCAGGGGGTTAATGGATTGTTATATGATGTTAACTACAGTGTAATTGAGGCTCAAACTAGACTAAATACAGGTTGATCCATGAATGCATTTACTGCATGTTTTTATTGTTAAAAGCTGCTGGGTCCTGGATCTGAAACAGGAAGAGGGGCTTAACTCCTCCCTCCTCCCTTTCCCAGCCTCAAATGGCCCTCCTAGAACTGTCCCATTAAGTAACCATATAGGCTACCTGAATATTTCCCTTGGTGAGGTGAACAGCAGCTATAGAGGACCCTCTGCCACAGATCCTGCAACTGCTATTTAAAATTTAGAAACATTCTAGAGAGCTGTTCAGATCTTCATGGTTCTCAACGCGTTTTACCTCTGTTGCTTAATCTAGAGGAGAGGAAAGGCAAGGAGAAGGCATAGTATTTAATTTGTAAATCAGATTATAGAGCAAATGTGCTTTTTATGCTGGTATCCTATGGAATTTAATTCCCTCCCATCCCTTTGCTGGTGGATTCAGAACAACGCATCCTGATTCAATTGCTTTTAAAAATGGATCCAAGTTGTTTGAGGTCGCTACAAGATTTCATAGAATAAAAGAGATTCAGGTGGGTAGCTGTGTTCGTCTGAAGCAGCAGACCAAAGTTTGAGTCCAGTGGCACCTTTAAGACCAACAAAATTTTATTCAAGGTATAAACTTTAATGTGCAGGTATTTGCACATTAGAATAAAACAATTATAGAAATCTATTCATGTTACACTGGCAGCAAATTCTTAGGCGAGGTTTGGAAAATGAGACCAATTATGAGTGAAGAGAGATATAGGTTTAAAACACACAACCATCAGAAAAGAGCATTTGGAGTCTGCAACTGGTCCAACTGATAACAGAAGAACTTTGGGAATCAATAATAAAACCACATTTTGGTTTAGAATCTCTAAAATTCCAGGTCTGTTCCAATTTTTCTGTTCTGAACATTTGTTTTAGTAAGTAGCTATCAAAGTAACCAACATATCCTTCATTCACAATCCATTGCAGTCCCACACTGTTTTCTCCTAACTTACTGAGCACATTAAACAGACATTATATGAAGTGTATAATAAAGTATGTGTTTGGCAGTTAAACTCAAATATCATCTGCCTTTCTCTGATTCAAACTGTATATTTACAGCTTTGCTTTTCACTGTTTTAATTTGCTGGGACAACCTCCATATTTTATTCTTGGGGTTGCTTGTAGCAGATGAGGTTAGTTTTTCAACATTTGCATTACTCACAATAATAAGTAACCCTTGTGAGACTTTTACCTAGCCATAACAGAATAAAAAGTATTTGATACAATGCCTATCACTTCACAGAAATATCAGTCAACAGCCTTGTGCAAATGGCTTATTAAGCTCATGGCTTAATATTAAGAACATAAGAAAAGTCATATTGGATCAGGCCAGTGGCCCATTCAGTCTAACACTCTGTCACACAGTAGCCAAAAAAATATTCAGGATCCCTATGCAGCCATTAAGTTAGTCTCTGCAGTATCTATCTTGTATGAGATGCTTTTCATGTGTCTTGTTGGGTGCTCCATTGATAAGCCAGAAGTGTAAAAACATCTTTCTTGAATGTGTCTTTAAGGGATGCCAATAATGCGCTGATAAATCCAGCCACTACCAGCAAAAGGGTTACTCTGGATTTCAGCAGTTTTGTAACATCAGTTGGGGATATTTTTGCCATTGATTTGCTAACATGTAAATTCACCATCCAGACAGGATTATTAAAACTCTTATACAAAGAATGCTTCTAGTTTCATAGGATTTACCTATATTAGGGTTTGTAACAAAGTTGGTTGTATCTCTTTAATGTATGTTTATTTTAACCTCATAAATTTAATATAACCTTATTATTTTAAATTTTTTAAAATAATTAAATAATTATTATTTATTTAAATTTAATATAACCTTATTATTTTAATCCACACGCATGTTACTTATAAAAGATTGTAAGTGAATTCTCTTTAATGCTGTTCAGCAATTAGCTCAGAAAATGTATTTTTACACTGCAGTCCTAAGCAAAGTTATACCCTTCCAAGTGCATTGAAGTCCATGGGCTTAGAAGGGTGTAACTCTGCTGAGGATAGTCCTGTTAATATAGTGTCAGGTTGCTTCCAGAGGGAGGATTGCTCAGATGTGATGTACCCTTCAGATTCAATACAACACCACTAACCTAAGTAGTGATGCCAGTTGCTTCCAGTCCAAACAAGAGGTATTCAAAGAAGATTGTGTGAGGGCCTTCTTATTTTTTTGTCTTGTACTCCTGAATTTATGCTAAATTATTGAAACTGTGTGAGAAGGTTAAATTGGATACAGTGTAAGGATATTGAAATAGGTGCTTCATTAGACTAAATGCTGGTTTGAACATTCATTTTTATACATACGGGTAGCATGAATTTATGACATGATTTTTGTACACTAATTCTTGAACTCTGAATTGATAGTATTGAAACCATGGATATTAACTCTATGAAACATCTCTCTAACCCATCAGGAACATGTGTCTTTTTTAGTAGACCAATATGTCTTTGGTGGAATTTGCCAGTATGGCAATCTCTGATTTTTCTTATAGCTGCCTTTGATGTGAGGTTTCTGTTTCTTAGGTAACAAAACAATGAAATCTGCCACTGATAAACCCTTTATGGAGCTGATTAACCTGACTCCTGGGGAGAAGTATATAGTACGGGTTTTTCTCAAAGGGAATGATACCATCACCAGCTCGAACATAACCTTTAACACAAGTGCAGGTGAGATGGGGTTCAGCCCCACTGTGTGATAACATCTTGGAAACATTTTGTCCCAGATTTTATTGCTTTTTTTTGCCATTTCTTTGGATGGAGGAATTAAGCCATGCATGGAACAAACTTCATCCACTCTTTTGCTGACATTACACATGCTGCCCTTCTTATAAAGCTAACAAATGGAAATGTTTTGTCTCTATTGAAGTTACCTGAATACATATCTATCTCACTGTTATCCCATCCTCCTCCTAAGAAGCTTAGGGTGGTGTGCATGTTCTCCCCTCCTTCATTTTATGCGCTATTTGCTGAAGATGTTTGGCATGGCCTTTTAGCAAACCAGCATGATTTTGCATCATGATGCTTACAACAAAGGCAGAGAACAATGGTTTTTTGTTTAGACCTGAAGATCAACCCTCCAGTCAAGAAATCTGCAATCCTGTTGCTAAGTGTTATGTTTATGTGTTGAGGAGAAGGATTGTATTTGTGTCCACCTGCTTAATGGTAACCATTGTCATATTGCCACCATTTATTCTCGTTGTCATGTTGCCAGTTGATGCATGGACACGTAATCATATGAAAAGTTTCATATCTGAGCATTTGTGGGGAAATGTGAAGGATTTTTTTAAACAGCAGAAAATAATATGAAGAGATGTGTCAAGCTTATACCAATAAATGAAGTGATATATAGCAATCTGGGAAAAGTTATCAGAATGTTGCTGTGTATCATCCTTAAGGGACCCTAAATTCAGCAACTGCTAAGTTAACATTCATGTTTCTGAATTTCCATTTCCATATTTTAAGAAATATTCAATAAACAGTATAGTCCTAAGCATAGTTATACCCTTGTAAGCCCATTGACTTTAAGAGTCTTGAAAAGGTAAAGGTAGTCCCCCGTGCAAGCACCTGTAGTTTTAGACTTTGGGGTGATGTTGCATCATTACATTTTCATGGCAGACTTTTTTACAGGGTGGTTTGCCATTGCCTTCCCCAGTCATCTACACTTAGGTGGGTATAACTCTTATACCTTAGAAGGGTATAACTTTGGTTAGGATTGTACTGAAATATTCAAGACGCTAGCTCAAGAAGTAGTTAATCATACATTATAATATCCCAGTTGACTTTCTTTTGGTGGGTATGTTATCCATAATGGTGGCTCTTTTTGTAGAAGAAAGTCAGCAGTTATGTACAGTTTTTGTGTAAGAAATGTCTGAAACCCACTCAATAAAAGCCCGACAAGAGGAATGGGACAAACGTTATTTAGCAAGCTGTAAGCTAAATTATATCAAGGGAGTTTTATAAATATAAAATGCTAAAACATATGGACTCTCTATACCGCTCTGATTTCTAATATGAAGCCTTGTGAAAGAAAATGCAATGACATTTATTGTGAGTAAAGTGCCTAAAAACAAAACACTATACAAAAAACACTAATAAAATACACCCTTGCTCAATGTATTATTATTATTTATTTAATTTATATTCTGCCCTCCCTGCCGAAGGCAGGCTCAGGGCGGTTCACAGACCAAGGGTCAACACAAGCACACTAGTGTGACTGAATAAAATAAACAACAATAAAAACATAAGACATAAAAACAATTTTAAAACATTTGCATGTGCTACTGTCATGATTTCAGGCAACGATTAAATTCTGGTGGTTAGCTGTACTCAGAGGTCTCAAGATTGCCACAGTGTGATGAGGTAGGCCATTGGTGGTGTTCTTATGAGTCAGTCCCGTTGCTGCAGATGGTACCATCATGTAAATGCCTGGCAGAAGAATGCCATCTTGCAGGCCCTGCAGAACTGTGAAAGCTCTCGCAGCGCCCTAACCTCCTCTGGCAACTCATTCCACCAGCTATGTTAGCTATTTATAATGATAAATAAGAGATACTAAAGAATGAACCAAAGTATGGGTAGAATTAAGAAAGAAGAGAACAAAGTTAGTGATATTTTTTAACTGACAATAATGAGACTGAGCTAATGGGGAGAGAAGAGACCAAGAGAAGAATAAGAACTAGTGAAAACATGATCCATACCCACTAACCCTCTATTACCCTTCAGACTAAAATAGTATGAAGCTCCTTGTGCCTATATTTCTGTTTGTGACTAAGATCTGAACTACACTATCGTGAAGCTGAAATCACTAGTACATATACTGTTCTTGCTATACTTTGGCAGGGCTGGGGTTCATGTATTCTATTGTATTTTATATGTTCTTAATCTTGGAATTATAAGACACTTTGAGCCACAAGGGAAAGGTACAGGGAATTTATTCATGAATGAATAAAGACACTAATAACAAAAATACACTTTGATAGCTGAAAGATACAGGGCTTTTGTTGTAGCTGTAAATAGTGGCACAGATTTGATACAGTTTTAGCAATCTTTGGTAAGAGTGACATCCTTCCTGCTAATAGATGGAGGCAAGAAAACCGCAAGCGCTTGACTTGGGCGAGTTTCATTTATGCTGTCCCTAGATATCAGTTTGTCTGTATTATTGAGTAGTGTGTGATATGGTTTTCTCCTTCCTCTTGTCAAGTGAAATCCTTCACATTTGGAAATGCATGGTGAATATCTCTCTACTGCAGCTGATAAGGTCCATTACTATGACCCTGGTTTTACCTTTCAGGAGGTTTACAAATTATAATGTAGACAAAAACTGTAGATTGTACTGTGATTTTTGTTGTTGTTCTATTGGATGGGCAAGAAATGTACAACTGAAAAACATGGCAAAGTTCTTCCTCCTTACTGCATTTGGGTACACCAGGCTAAAATTAGAATTCTTCTTGTCTAACATGTATTGGAGATGCATACTTTATCAATTGAATGCTATCGGTTAGGTATTTTTGCTGTACGCCCTCCCCAAAGAACCTGCAGGTTCTAGTATGTATGCCTTCCTTATGGCATTTTTAGAAAAAACCTTTGTAGAATCATATAATCTTTTGTACATTATAGCAGCACAAGAAATGTCCGTTCTCATTACAGTTCTACTACTTAATGTCCATTCTCACATTACAATAAATCAAGAAAGGTGAGCACCCGGATATAGGCTCATTTCATCAGTGAACTTCCTCAGGATTAATCCTTTCTATTTCTTTCAGGGTTGTCAGCCTCTTGTAACAAATTCAGTGTAAATGCTCTTCCGCAACATTTTTTTCTTCAAGTATTCTTATCCTGGAACTAACCATGGTAACAACAACAAAACACATCTCAAAGCTGAATGGAAATAAATAACTCTCAATTTTTTAAAATGTAAAGATATTGTTAAAAACTTACCTGCCTCCTTCAAAAGAACAGCTTCTATAAAAATATTGTAGAGAGCTATTAGCCAGCAAACTCCAGAACGATTTTGCATCTGGTTAAAGAAGTCATTCAGGACTGGCTTAAGCTATATATATTCAGAGATAAGTTTTTAACAATAATATCTTTAAATTTTAAAAAACAGAATTATTTATTTCCATTCAGCTTTGAGGTGTGTTTTGTTGCTGTTACCATGGTTTGTTCCAGGATAAAAGTACTTGAAGAAAAAGATGTTGCAGAAGAGCATTTACACTGAATTTGTTACAAGAGGCTGACAACCCTGAAAGAAATAGGAAGGATTACTCCTGAAGAAGTTCACTGACAAAATGAGCCTATATCCAGAAGCTCATTGGACCTTGTTTTATTGTAATGTGAGAATGGACCTAAAATTGTAATGAAAATGGACCTTTCTTGTGCTGTTATAATGTACAAAAGATTATATGATTCTAAAAAGGTTTTTCTAAAAATTTTTACTAAACATTCTCAGCCAGTACATCACAGTGTTTGTTTCTCTTTTTGCCTGTTATGTAAACTGTGATCCTATTTTGTTGGTTTTATTCCTTATGGCATTCGCATGTTTGGAATAATATAATCTTCTAGCATACATATTTAAGTTCACTTTTTTCCTTGTAATGTTGCAACCGTAACCATCAACCATAATTTATTTTGTGCAAACTAGCACTGTCTGAATCTAGAATATGTGTGGCAAATTATAAATTGGATAATTTTTCATTCTTGGATGTTGTGCATTTTAGCAGGAGATAGCCAGCTATGTTACCCAGAGGGGTGGTCTCCTAATATTTGGGGGAATATTAGCTCTTGAAGGAGACCTTAAGCCTAGTGAGAGTGGGCAACAGTGAGATCTTTCCACAAATTGTATACCAGAATTTTTCCATAGAGAACTCTCAAAAATTAACCAGATTGTTGCTTAATCAAAAGAGGTTGTTTTATGGAAAAGGGGAAATACTAAGCAACTATACAGAGAATAAATGCACACTGGAGACAAATACACAAGTTTAGCAGAAATACAGGGGTTAGATGGAATACAGTAGGGGTTTGAGGGAATTATAGCTACCTATTCAGGAGAAGGGCGAGATGTCCAGCATCTTGGGTGTGCAGTTTGGATCCAGGAAAACACACACCGAGAGACTATTTTGGGGTGCTATTTTTATCGGAAAAAATGAGTCTTGGGGCAGGTGAAATGATTGCTCCTTGGAACAATGCAGTGATGGGATTAGCTGGGATTAAAACAATGTGCTGGAAACTGCTGAATGGGGTTCCCAGGAAAAGGCAAAGATTATGTCATATTTGCATCTATGTGCAGGGATGGGTTTCTGGGTGTAAACAGGAACTGCTACCATGTCTTGATGCAATCTAGCCACGAAGGTAAGGATCCTAATGTTTGCTGATGATCCTAGATGGATGGAGAGAAAAGGCTACTCAGTTGTTTGAGTGGTGTCAGGTTTTGCAATAGGGTGGAGGATGTTTTTCCTGTGAGCTCCACAATGCAGAGAAATATATGTTTGCTTTAGATGGGGGGGGGGGGGGTGGAAACCATTAGCCTGACAGATGCCCTTAAACTACCTCCCAAAATAACAAGTCAGATTTGTTCCATCTTGGTTTTTACTGTACAATTCCAGGCCACACTCTGGTTTAGTCCTAAACTACACATGGCTGGCATTTGTACAACGAGAGACTGGGGGGCGGAGGTGAAGGATAATAAAAGATGTCTTTTACCCCGTGCAGCTTGTGCAAGGGCTCACAGTGGGCCTTACCAGCTGTTCCAGACATTACTGGAGGAACATGCCTTTTATGTTGGCCAGGAGCAGGGCATTATTGATCATAGCTTCATGTCTTTGCAAATCCATTTTTAGACATTTTGTGTATGGCAGTATATGCATTAGCTTGATTAGAGGACAGATTGGCACCAAACCACAGCTGCTGTCCACATGTTCTAGGTCATGCCTCAAGCATTTGCCATCAGCAGCCTACTTTCACTTCTCACATTAAATGGTTTGTGGTCATCTTACCATCTTCCTGCATTCCAGGAAGGTGAGGATTACACTGTCCTCTAAATGAGTTGTTTTATGCTGCTGTTTGTGTATTGCTTGCCCAAAGCAAAAGGCAGTTTTGTCCTTTTGAGTTGTATCCTGTATGTTTGGGTGGTGTATGCTGATGTGCGATTTTTATCTGCTTTAATTATGTTTTTGTATCTTGGATTTGAACTGCAAGTTTTATTATTTTTGTTTTAAACAATTTTATTGATAACATATGGTAACAATTTCCATTAATAACTTCTTTTCATCTATCCCATATGCTTCTGTCTAATCACCCCTCCCCCCATTACTTGACCCCCGCCAGTGTTATTTACTCAAAATACTAACAATAAAAGGTACCTTTAATTCCTAAGAACTAAAATTAATATTCTTCTTTCTTTTAAAATTTAATCATTACCAAAAATTGTCCAATGTCCTTTTACTTTCCACTCGTCTTGTACATAACTTCTAAATTTTTTCCACTCCCTTTTAAAATCTTCTAAATCATAATCTCTTAAAGTTCTTGTTAATTTTTCCCATCTCACTCCATGTCATAACTTTTACAATCCAATCCCATTTTTCTGGTATTTTTTCTTGCTTCCATAACTGCACATATAGTGTCCTAGCAGCTGAAAGCAAGTACCAAATTATAGTTCTATCTTCTTTTGGAAATTTTTCCATTTGTAATCCCAACAGAAAAGTCTCTGCAGCTTTCTTGAATTCATATCCCAAGATCCTAGAAATTTCTTTTTGAATCATCTGCCAATACTTTTTCGCTCTTTCACAAGTCCACCACATATGGTAGAAAGAACCTTCATGTTTTTTACATTTCCAGCATCTGTCTGGCATCTTGTTATTCATCTTTGCCAATTTTTTAGGAGTCAAATACCATCTATACATCATTTTAAAACAGTTCTCTTTAATATTCTGACATGCTGAAAGTTTCATAGAGTTCTTCCATAAATATTCCCATGTATCTATCTGTATTTCTTTATTTACATTTATTGCCCATTTAATCATTTGAGATTTCACTACTTCATCTTCTGTAGACCATTTTAAAAGTAACTTATAAGTTTATGAAATTAATTTTTCATTATCTTCAAGCAGAACTTTTTCCATTTCTGTTTGCTCCCGTCTTATTCCTTCAGTTTTAATATCGTTTTCTACCAAACTCTTTATTTGTTGCATTTGAAACCAATCGTATTTTTTATTCAACTCCACAGGAGTTTTCAATTCTATTTTGCCACTTTGTATTTTAATAGTTGATTGTATGACAGCCATTTTTCCTCACCTGTCTCAGCTGTTATTTTTATCACTTCTGCTAGCACTATCCATAATGGTTTTCTTTCATCACCATATTTCTTATACTTCATCCATGTATTCAACAAATTATTTCTTATATAATGGTGAGAGAAAAAACTATCCATCTTTTTCTTCCCATAATACATATAAGCGTGCCAGCCGAATTTATTTCCATGACCTTCCAACGCTAAAAGTTTTTTATTCAACAGCGTCACCCAATCTTTTATCCACACTAAACAAACTGCTTCATGATATAATCTTAAATCTGGTAATTGGAATCCTCCTCTTTCTTTAGCATCTATTAAAACTTTCATTTTAATCCTTGGTTTCTTCCCAGCCCACACAAATTCCAGATCTTGCTTTGTCATTTGTTAAGTTGTTTACTGTCTTTCACGATCAGAATAGTTTGAAACAAATACATTATTCTTGGCAAAATATTCATCTTAATTGCAGCTATTCTTCCAAGCAATGACAAGTTAAGCTTATTCCATTTTATCATATCTTCATCCATTTTACGCCATAGCTTTTCATAGTTATTTTTGAACAGGTCAATATTCTTCATTGTTATATCCACACTCAAATATTTTAATTTAGAGGTGACTTCACATCCTCTTAGTCTCTGCAACTCCTTTTGTTTATTTACTTGCATATTTTTACATAAAAATTTTGATTTTTCTTTATTAACATAAAATCCCGCCAGTTCTCCATATTCTTGTATTTTAGCTAACAACAAAAATGTTACTTGTGTAGAATTTTCATTTATAAACATTATATCATCTGCAAATGCTCTATATTTGTAAATAAATCCTTTAACTCTCAACCCTTCTATTTCTTTATCATCTTGTATTTGCATCAATAAAATTTCAAGAGTCATTATAAACAGCAAAGGTGAAAGCGGACAACCTTGTCTTGTACCTTTGCTCATTATCATTTCATCTGTAAGATCTGCATTTTTACATAACCTTGCACAATGTTCAGTATATATTGCCTTTATCATTCTTATAAAGTTTTCCCCCAACTCTATTTTCTCCATTATTGCAAACATAAAGTCCCAGTTCAAATTGTCAAAAGCTTTCTCTGCATCCGCAAAGAATAATGCTACTTCCTTCTCTGGATGTCTTTCATAATATTCTACAATATTTGCAACAGTTCTAATATTGTCTCTTATTTGCCTTTTAGGGAGAAATCCCACTTGGTCTTCCTTTATGAAATTTATCAAATGTTGTTTAAGTCGTTCTGCCAAAATTCTTGTATATATCTTATAGTCATTATTTAGTAATGAAATTGGTCTATAGTTCTTTACATTCATGACATCTCTATCTTCCTTAGGAATCAAAGAAATTACAGCTTCCTTCCATGTATTTGGTATTTTCCCTTTTATTCTTATCATATTCATCAATTTTTTGAAGTTTCGGTACTAATTCTTCTTTAAAAATTTTAAAAAAAATTGCCATATATCCATTTGGCCAGGTGCTTTTCCAATTTTCATTGCATTAATCGCTGCTTCAATTTCTATTTTTTCAGTTGGATCATTCAAAAATTTTTTTCATATATTCAGTTAAGGGTGCTATTTTAATCTTTTGCAAATACGCTTCCATCCTTTCCTTATTTACTTTAACACCTTTAATAATTTAGCATAGTACTTGAAAAATTCTCTCTTTATTCCTTCTTGATCTACCATCTCTCTTCCATCAACCACAGTTTTATTAATAATTTTACTTCCTCTCTTTTTCTTCAGTTGTCAGGTCAAATACTTTCCAGGTTTATTCGCTCCCTCAAAGGACTTCTGTTGTAATGTTTTCAAATTCCATTTCAATTCCTTATTTAACAAATGTCTCATTTGTGCTTGTAGTATTGTAATCTCCCTTATGATTTTCTTTTTCCCTGGCCTTTTCCTCAGTTCCCCTTCTTTTTTCTTTATTTCATTTTGAATGTCCAACATCTGTTTTTCTTTTGCCCTTTTGCCCTTATTATTTAATGTAATCAATATTCCTCTTATTACGGCTTTATAAGCATCCTACACCATCTTTATCATTTATTTGGAAGGAAGCTTTAGTTTCATTTTCTAGAGATGTCACTAATTCTTTATTTTGTAGTAAATCTTCATTTAAGATGTAAATCTTCATTTAAGATGTTCTCACTTTTTTAGACAATTTTGTAATCCATAATATTGGGTTATGATCTGTACCTATCTTCGGTAAGATCTCTATTTTCTTAGTTATAAGGCCTAAGTCCTTTGTACCCCATAACATGTCAATCCTGGAAAAAGTATTATGTCTTGCTGAAAAAATGTATAATCTCATACTTCACGATTAAATTTTCTCCATATATCTTCCAGGTTTTCTTGTTTAACTAATTCAAAGAAGGATTTTGGCAATTTTCCTTCTTTATTGTTATTTTTTTCCCCCCAGATCTGTCCAATGTATTCTGAATTGTTCCGTTAAAGTCTCCCATAATCATGACCTGGTCATATGTCATAGGGGAGGGATGGTAGCTCAGTGGTAGAGCATCTGCTTGGGAAGCAGAAGGTCCCAGGTTCAATCCCTGGCATCTCCAAAAAAAGGGTCCAGGCAAATAGGTGTGAAAAACCTCAGTTTGAGACCCTGGAGAGCCGCTGCCAGTCTGAGAAGACAATACTGACTTTGATGGACCAAGTGTCTGATTCAGTATAAGGCAGGTTCATATGTTCATATGTCACTTCATCAAGTTGTTTTATAATGTCTTTTAAAAAAATCTTTTGCACCATTTATAAGGTAATAATAATAAGGTTTTTCGCATTTATTATTACTTCTACTGCCACAAATCTTCCATCTTTATCTTTAAATATTATTTTTGGGTCCAATTCTTGTTTAATATAAAAAATCACACCCCTTCTGTTCAGCCAATGAAAAAAATTCCAATCCCAATTGTTTATTCCATAAAAATTTATAATCCTTTTGTTTAATATGAACTTTTTGTAAGCAAATTATATTATAGTTTTGTTTTTTAATCCAATGAAATATTGCCTTTCTTTTTTGTGGTGAATTTAGTCCATTTACATTCCAAGATAGTAATTTATAATCTATCATGGTGCAAATTCTTTATTCTCTTCATAAAATTTACGCAGCTCCTGTGTATTTGTAATTGTAATCCTTCTTCCTTGTAGCTCGAAGCTCAAACCTTCAGGTATTAGCCATCTATATCTCATTCCATTGTCACGTAGTTTTCTGTTAATTTCTTATATGTTCTCCTGTCATTTATCACTTGCCTTGGCAATTCTTTCATTATTCTTACTCTGCTTCCTCCCATTATCAATGTCTTTTCAAAATTTTTATTCAAGATTTTCCCTACCATTTCTTTTGTCATATATCTTATAACCACATCTCTTGGTAAGTTATTTTTCTTGGCATATGATGAATTCACTCTATACATATAATCATACATATTTCTAGTCCCTTCAGGATCTTCCTCCAAGAAATCAGCAATTATTTTTATTACATGTTCTTTTAAGTCTGTCCCTTCTTTTTCAGGTACTCCTCTCAGGCGTATTTGTGTCTCCATCAATTTACAGTCATGTTATTTTTGTTTTACAGGATTGTTATTTTTTCTTGCATTTTTAATAAGGTGGAATCCTGGAGTTTAACTTTCCCTTCTACCTCCTGTATTTTTTTTGACACCACCACTGTTTCATTTCTAAGCTCTTCCATCTCTTTTTTAAAGTCCTCAATATCTTTTTTAAGTTCTTTTTCGCAAGCATTTATCATCTTTTCCACCCCTTTCATCATCCTAGCTTCCATTGCTTCCAACTGATCTTGCATCTTCTCCAATGAGGCAGCCCTTGCACGGGTTACCTTTGACTCTGACATTAAAAAAACAGCAAAAAATTTGATATCACCAAATTAAATTTCAACTATCAGGTTTGATAGATTAGAACTTGCCCTTTCAAATGAGCCTAATTTCGCCGTCCTCTGACCTTCCCAGGCTCAGATATTATTATTTTTTTTAAATTTAGCCTCCCAGTAATGGCCGCCGATGTTTTTCTATGGTAATACAATCCTAGAGTAGGTCCACTTCTTCAATAATTACTTCCTGCTTTGCTTGCCCCAAGTCACGTTCTCACTGGTAACGAAGTCTCACGATACTTGACGTATTTCCTGTGTTGACTGTAGAAACTGCAGATCTCTGATGATGGTGCTTTCACTCCATGACCGCAGGTAGACAAAACAATAAATTCCTTTCCAATTTTTAGCACTGTTCTTAATTTAACAAAGTCCAAAATTCACCTCTTCTCCTCCTCTTCTTCCAAGCTTTCAAACTTTCTCTTTCCCACCTTCTAATATTATTTTATTTCCTTTAAAATAGTCCCAGAATGGTAGATAGCAATCAGTACCTTTTTCTAAGGTTAACCAGATCAACACTGGTCTCGTACAGCATCAGATGTTTAGCAGTCTCTAAGAACATAAGAGAAGCCATGTTAGATCAGGCCAATGGCCCATCCAGTCCAACACTGTCACACAGTGTCAAGTCTGCTTTAACTTTGGTCAGGTCTGCACTCAATCTTTGGTTCAGGAGAGAAGCATCCTGGGTAAAGCCATACTGTATTCCAATGTATTCCAATGCTGCTAGCTTGAACTCTCCTCACCCCCCTTCTTTCCTTTGTTATGTAGTTTTGCTTTGAAATGGGAATATGTGAAAGAGTTTATCGGGCCTTCTCAGGCTGGGCATCGGGGGAGGTTGGAGCCAAGAGACGCTCAAGGCCAAAGCAGGCCTGAGAAAGAAATTGTAACATCAATGTGTGAATGTGCCCTGCATAGTACCCCTCCCTCAAGAATCCCTTTGAAGTACACCTTATATGATTGCATTCTACTGTATGATCTTTAGTCTTTCAATCTCACTGTAGTCGAGAGCCATGATATCAATAAACTAGTTACTTTGTTATCAACAAGGACTCGTTATTGAATCTGCCGACTTGACACACAGTGGCCAAAAAAAATTTCACACACACACACACACTGTGGCTAATAGCCACTAATGGACCTCTGCTCCATATTTTTATCTAACCCCCTCTTGAAGGTGGCTATGCTTGTGGCCACCACCACCTCCTGTGGCAGTGAATTCCACATGTTAATCACCCTTTGGGTGAAGAAGTACTTCCTTTTATCCATTTTAACCTGTCTGCCCAGCAATTTCATTGAATGCCCACGAGTTCTTGTGTTGTGAGAAAGGGAGAAAAGTACTTCTTTCTCTACTTTCTCCATCCCATGCATTATCTTGTAAACCTCTATCATGTCACCCCGCAGTTAACGTTTCTCCAAGCTAAAGAGCCCCAAGCGTTTCAACCTTTCTTCATAGGGAAAGTGTTCCAGCCCTTTAATCATTCTAGTTGCCCTTTTCTGGACTTTCTCCAATGCTATAATATCCTTTTTGAGGTGCGGCAACCAGAACTGCACACAGTACTCCAAATGAAACCGCACCATCGATTTATACAGGGGCATTATGATACTGGCTGGTTTGTTTTCCATTCCCTTCCTAATAATTCGCAGCATGGCGTTGGCCTTTTTTATTGCAAACCCACACTGTCTTGACATTTTCAGTGAGTTATCTACCTTGACCCCAAGATCAAGATCTCGGTCAGTCTCTTGCCAGTTCACACCCATCAACTTGTATTTGTAGCTGGGATTCTTGAAGATTAGGATCTTGTCAAGCTTATGCCAAATAAATGACTCTGTAAGCTTCTGCAGATGATGAATATGCAACTCTTCTCCGGGGATCCCTCAAAGGAGCCCCCCCCCCCCCAGGGACTCCCTTTTAGCCAAGGTAAATCACCTCAAAGTTTCCTGTGCATATCTTGGACTAATCTCTCACTGAGAAAAGTAGGCAGAAGGCAAAAATTTGCCCCTTACTACCCCGAACAGAAGCTCCAGTCTGCCCCCCTTAGAGAGGCAGGTCAGCTCAGCATTCTCCAAATCCCGGAAGTCCCACAAGTTTTATTATTTTTAATTGGGGGTTGCCTTTCATGGTGTAACATCCACTTCTGATGTACTGTCAGCTGTTTCACCTGCTTTTTGTAGAAAGGCATTACATCATTTTGGAATAAATGGGAGATAACATTTTCATCCCCCTTTTCTTTTTTGGTAGAACTCTGTATCCTCAAAGTTTGTCCTCCATAAGGCTTTGCTACCAGCATAACTTTGAATGACAGGGCTCCCCTCATACTCGCATTTGGAGATTATGCAAAAAAAATCTCTGGAGGAACCAAAACCCCACAGAACTCACCTCACAGACCCAGCACCAAGCGACAAATAATGCCAGCAAACGCAGTAGGAGAGCCTGGCAGTGGCACAAAAACAACACCACAAAAGAAAATGGTGGCAGAAAACTCTGTCAAAAAGAAAGATGCTCAAGACGACCCTATAACCACCAAAGTATTACAAAAAATTATAAAAGACTCTTTGCAGAACATGTAAAGCTCTATACTGACAAAAATCGACACTACTCTCAACAAAAAAATTCAACCGATAACAGACCAACCAAAAATCTATCAAAGTACAAAAGCAAGAGGTTCAAGTGAAGCAGTAATGACTCTAGGAATGACTTTTCAAATGGAAAACCAGCAACTACAAAAATAAATACAGGACCTAAGGGACAGGGTCATAATATTAGAAATGCAAGCTCGTTCCCATCACCTGAAGTTTAGAAATTCAAAGAAGCAGACACATTATTGCAAAATATGAGTATCTGGCTAGCTCAAATCCTTCATATGGAACAGGATGTATACCCTACCCTATTGAAAGTCCATCATATAGGAGCACCTAATAACCCTCAGAGAGAGCTACCCAGGGACATTCTGGTAGTGTTTGCAGATACGAGACAAAGAACACTGATTCTTAATAAGTCAAGAGAGATGGGATACCTCTTTTTCCAAGCTATCAGAATACAAGTATTTCTGAATTTACCCACTGAAGCATTGACAACAAGGAAAAAATTCAAACATGTCACTACAAAACTGAGAGAAGCACACATCCCATACAGATGGACCATACCCGCAAAGTTGATGATGTACAGAAATGTACGCTATTTCACAACAGATGAAGACTCTGGGACCGGACTCTTACAAGCATTAAAGCTGGAGAAAGTCACAGAGCAGAGCAGAAAATCAGCTAAAAGAAAATTATCACTAACTGAAACCCCAGAAAAAGACCATACATAAGAACGATGTGCAAAAGCTGGCAAAGTGTCACAACACTAACCGCAAAATATTGTTAAGTATGCTATGATTAGAAATGTCTGAGATTTTTGTTATAATCATTTGAGTTATTCAACTGTGGGCAGGGGGAAGGAGGGGAGACATGAAAGGGATAGTAAGCTCCTACCAAAAAGTTGGTACAGAATTAAAGCAATCAATTTAGGTTGAAAAACAAAGGCCACAGAGAAGGCCAATTGGGAGGGTAAGGGGGAAGTAGGGTGTGAAAATCAGTTTTATAAGTTTGCATAGAAAGATAATATTTAGTGCCAGTCTATAGTATATGTTTTGTAGTTTAGTTAAGAGCACAAGGCAGTTAAAGGTAATTTAGAGTAGTGTAGGCAACAGTAAATTATTTATTTATTACATTAAATTTCTCTTAGGATAGTGAACAAAGTAGGATAAGGTAGTAAATAAATTAGAGCATAGGCTAGTGTTTAGAATATTAGCATGAGGTAAAAATGCATCTTAGAAAAGTAGGTTTTTAACTTAATTCATAAGAAAGTGTTGTATCTTATAAGTGCATAGAGTGTCTGAAAGTGTAAGAATGGTTACTGTATGGTCATGGAACGTTAGAGGACTGAATAACAGTATTAAAAGAAGGAGAATTACAGGATACATACTAAAACATAAACCACACATCCTCCTCTTGCAGGAAATTCACCATAAGGATGCTTCCAAAAAATTACTCTCCACAAATTGGTATACATCACAATATTCATCTCCAGGTACATCTAAATCCAGAGGCACAGCTATACTAATAGCCAAATCAATCAGATTTGAACTATTACCTGAGCTTACTGATTCTTAAGGCAGATTTCATTTCATTAAGGGTAAATTAGAAGGGGAACTTATGACAATTGAATCAGTTTATGTCCCAAACACGAATCAGGTTCAATTTCTTAAAGAAACTTTAGACATATTGAAAAACGTCCAAGAAGGAGAAATACTTCTGGGAGGGGACTTCAGCTACATCCTAAACAAATTCTGGGACAGATCCAATTTTAAAAGGAAAAAAAAAATCAGACTGATTCCCCAACTGACCTATCTTATGTATTTCAAAAAGCAGGTTTACATGGTATATGGAGATTAAAACATCCCAGAGAAAGGGACTATTCTTATTTTTTGGATAGATTCAATTCCTTTACAAGAATTGACTACTTTTTAACTTCTGCTTCCCTTATCAAACAAGTCAAGGAGGTTAACATAGAGCAGAAATCCTGGTCGGATCATTCCCCATTCTCTTGTGCATTCCATTTTTCGACTCAAACAATCCAAGAAAAAAGATGATCTCTAGATAAATCAATTTTATTGAAAATGGATATTAAAGAACAGATAGCAAAAATTTTAAATTATTTTAAAAATAACAAAATTGAAGATACATCAGTCCAAAATACTTGAAAGCGGTTATTAGAGAGCCACTAATGGCAATTTTGGCCTACCTGAAAAAAGAAAAAAAATGAGAAAATCAAATTACTGCAGGAAAACATCAGTAAACTAGAAATTTCCCACAAAAGATCAGGAAGTAAAAAAATGTTTAAGAAACTACAAGCTGAAAGAAAAATTTTAGAATCATTACTAACTTCCAAAATACAAAAGGATTTATTATACACAAAACAATTATATTGGCTTAAATCCCCTAGGCAAATTGAATATTAGCTTGGGAAATAAAAGAAAAATCAAATGCCAGGCTAATTCATGCTATCAAAACACAGACAGGAAAAACTCACAAATACAGGTCAAATTATTCAAGAATTACATCGATTTTTTACTAAGTTATATACCTCTCAAAATTTGCCATAAGAAAAAATAGCAGAATTTTTTCAAAAACATAAGATTATATGTAACTTTACGAATACACACAGAAAGGCACTAGAAAATCGAGTAAGTTCAAAAGAAATACTAGAGGCAATGTCACAATTTTTAAAACAAGGTACAGATGGTTTCCCACCAAAATTCCTAAAACTATTCAAAAATGAACTGGCAGGCCCCTTTGAAACATTATGTAAAAAAATCTTCGAAACAGGAAACTCCACAAATCATAGTTACAATCCAAAACTATCTTAATTCCAAAACCCAATAAAGACTCTTGCTCACCTTCATCCTACAGACCCATAACTTTACTTAATGCTGATGGTAAGCTATTTACAAAAATCTTAGCAAATCGTTGAAACTAATTCTACAAGACTACATTAAGCCCGACCAAACAGGGTTTTTGTCTCATAGAAATCTAATTGATAATACCAGATGATTAATCAGTCTAATTACCCATTGTGAAGCAAAAAATTAAAAAGCTGTGATATTATCATTAAATATCAATAAAGCTTTTGATAGCGTAGATATTACATACCTGAAAGCAGTATTCAAACTGATGGGCTTTGGAAACAATTTTTAAAAGTCTGTTAATGCTCTGTATGCCAATCCAGTAACCAAATTAAAAATCAATAATTCAACTTCAGATTGGCTTTCGTTACAAAGGGGAATAAGACAGGGATGCCCATTATCCCCGTTATTATTTATTACCCCCCTGGAGCCATTAGCTGAATTAATAAGATTACAGGAAGAAATTCAAGGAATACAAGTAGGAAAAACAAAGCATAAGGTAGGCCTGTATGCAGATGATGTAGTCTTATTGTCACGCTCTGGGTACCTCTCCCGGTCTCCCGGCGCCGCCGGCGCCCCTCCCGGGCACTCTGGGGCATTCCCCGGAGGTCTCAGAAACAGGGGTGGGAGCCAGGTTACTTCACCGCAGGCCCCCGTTCCCCTCCTGGCCGTGCTGCAGCTCCTGTCCCTCTCTCGCGCGAGGCAGCCTCAATAAGCACCGGCCAGCTTCCTCCCCGACCTCCTCCTTCCCTCCCTTTATCCCCCCGTCTCAGTCCTCCCCCTTCCTGGGTTCTGCCCCTCTCTGGCTCCTCCCCCCTTCAAAGCCCCAGACACCCGGGAGAGGCGAGCCGGGGCTGGGCTGCCTGGGCGTGCCTCGGGCGTCTCGGACTTCTGCAGCGTTCTGGGGTGTGGCGTCTCTCGCCACCATGGGTCAGGAGGCTCTCCTCCTCTCTGCCCAGTGCTGGGCTCAGCTTCTCCCTCCTGCTCCCCGACGTCTCACTCTGGCCAGGCTCCTCGGACCCGGAGACGGGCGCGTTGGCTGAGAGGCGCCGTTCGGGCGGCTGTTGGCACTCCGTCAGCCCAGGTGAGGGGTGGGGCCACTGCAGGGGCTTGGGAAGGTGTGGGAGGTTCTCGGGGCGGGGGCCGGGAGTGGCTGGCAGGCACCGGGGGGTCCCCCTTGCGTAGTCCTCGCCCGGGCTGGGCGGGACACTTATTTTTAACTAACCCACCAGAATCAATTCCAGCACTGCAACATCATTTTCAGCAATTCACTGAAATTTCTGGCCTGTCTTTTAATAATCAAAAATCTATACTGCATCCAATAAACTTGGATCCCTCACTTATAGAAATTATAATAGCTCAGTACCCATATAGTCTGGCCACTAAACCATGGAGGTATTTAGGAATTTTTATAACACCTAAATCAGCAGACTTACTGGCAGCAAATTATATGCAGTTACAAAAAACATTTTTTAAACAACTCAATAAATAGAATGCTAAAACAAACCCGTGGCTAGAACAGATTCATATAATAAAAGCTTTTATTCTCCCTAAATATTTATTCCTATTTAGAGCCCTACCAATACACATAAAAAATGATGGCCTATGGAATTGGCAAAGTAAATTAAATCACTTTTCCTGGCAATTCAAAAAAGCTAGAGTTAACTCCAAGACACTTACCAGAACTTCACACAGAGGTGGAATAGATCTGCCAAATATAAAGACACACTATGAAGCAGCAATTCTTGGGAATCTTATTACAGCAGCAACAGCTGCAAATCCTCCAGAATGGGCTGGTATTGAAACAGCCCATTGGTATTGAAATCTTTTATATGACCTGTTGTGGAACACAGATCTAATTAAAAATATAACAAACAAAAAATTTAACCTACTAGAACATGGCATCGTAGAAGGCCAAAATTAGCCCCAGACATCTCAAGCCGAGCCTCATTTACTTATCATAAGTGGTTTCCCCCAGGCCACAACTCTAGTGTATTTGAAAAGTGGAAATCAGCTGACATTACTTGGTTAGCTGAGTTATGGGAAAAGGACAAAATACTAGACAAAGCTAAGATAGAACAAATTCTCAAAGCACCCATCCATTGGTATATTGCCTAAACACAGAGCAGATAAAACAAACACATAAATGGGACCTAAACCCATTTAAGCAAGTATTACAACAGGATAGAGAACAACAACCATGACTGATCACGGTGCTTTACAATATCTTTAATGAACTAGACAAGAAAGAATTTAAATCTGGCAAATCAATTAACTGAGGCAGACTGGATTAACATCTGGTCATCACCTAGCTTTACATCAAAGATTACAAAAGTAAAACTACAATCAATAAAATTGATTACACAATGGTACTTAACCAAATCTATACAACATCGTTTTGACTCATCTAGTTAACCCCATATTGCCTGAGAAATTGTGGTCAAATAGCTACTTACCTGCATGTCTGGTGGTCATGTCTGACTACTCAACAATTTTTATCACACATTTTTATCACAATCAACGAGATACTACAAAGTCGGGGGAGGATCTCCACACCAGGGATCCCCTGCCATCAACTGGGAATTGGCAACCCTATTACTGGTCTAGAAATTCCAATATCGGGTGGGAGGAGAGTGTTTGGAACATTTTGTTTTCAATTAATTTCCAACATTGTTCAGTAGTCCATGAATCTACTGATTTGGGCACCTATTTTAGATTCCGTATTCTCAGTATATTCTCTTGTAGCAATGTTATGTCTGTTGCAACAAAAATAAGGGAGTTAGTAAAAATGTATCACAATAGTAAAAGATCATTACAAAATATGCTAAAATTGATGGTAAAAATTAAGCATTCCAGGTACAAACAAATTAATTATGTACATATATATGAGTCATATCAGTCAGATGTATCACATTAAAACAAAAACAGCATTTGGGGGCTCTTCTCCCAGAAACCTAGTTTGAATTTTCTTTGCTGTAACTGCAAATATTGCAATCTTATAAGGAATATTTATCTTTATCAGATAGTAGATAAACAGTTATATTTTGTGACCAGCCAGTACACCAGAGAGAAGGCAAAAATTTCCCTCTTGGGCCCTTGCTGATTTCTCCAAGCCTTCCATTCTGCCAGTGTTGCCTAGGCCTGGGTTCCAGTATCTCAATTGCTAAGCAGTCCCAGAAGGCAGTCAGAATCTCTCAAGATCTCAACTGGCGTGGTTTTTTTGTGTGGGGGGGGAGGGCGCGGGGTTTAACCTACCCTCCTTTTATAATTAGTTTCATCTTTTTAGATTTTTCTGCAAGCCGGAGTGGGGGGGTAGAAGTCATCCCACTCCCATTCTGGGTCCATGTTAAGAACTGAAAGATGCTATAAGAAATTATTTGGACATCATAGTGTCCAAAACACTCTTGCCATTTTACTTCTTTTTATTTATATTGTTTTGAATTCGTTTTCACAGTTCCATAGATTCATTTTTTCGAGATTTTATTCTTCCACTGAAAACTTTTCCATGTTAGTGCCACTAATAGAATGACCATTCAATCCAAATAAAAAGCTTTTCCATGTTAGTGCCACTAATAGAATGACCATTCAATCCAAATAATCCTCTTTCATAATTCTGTTCCCTCTAACCCTGGTTTGTAAATTCTCTTTGTTTAATGCAGTTCTCAGGTCCATGCAGTTAGTATCCTGCCCCTTCTATTAGAAGAATGTCATAGTTTCAAAATATGCTTACCTCCCACAAGGTTTTTATAACAGGAAAAGAAAATGCATTGTAAATCAACTATCTAGAAAAAAAGGGAACAATTAAAGTGCAAAGGCTAGAAGGGGCAGGTTGCACTCTTTCAGTCAATTAAAGCCACTTATATCTTTTGGAAAGTATGTAAAAAGATACAATGGCAGATTCTTCCAATCATATAAAACAAGTGGGAAACCAACAAGGATTTGAGGGGAGAACTCCACTTTCCCCTGGAGCTTTCTCCCTACATTATTTCCTCTTTTCTATTTCTTGACAGCACTCACATCCTCTCCCTTCCTTCTCTCCTTCTTACCCACCGACTGATCTACTTTTTATCTCCCCATCTTCATTTATAGTTATTTACTTTGTTTATACCCCATATTTCTCCTCAAGTAACTTACATCATCCTCTCCTCCATTTTATCTTCAAAACAACCTTGTGTGACTGGCCCAAGGTCACTAGGTGAACTTCCATAGCAGAGTAGGCATTTGAACCTACATCTCCTGGATCCTAGGCTGAAACTTTAACCCAGGGTATCAAACATGCAGCCCAGGGGCCAAATCAGGCCCCCAGAGGGCTTCTGTCAGGCTCCTGAGCAACTGGCTGTTGTCTGCTTCCTTTTCCCTCTCTTTTACTTCCATCTGCATCACAGCTTGCATTGCTGGGCTTGCTCAATCACACAAGAGCTACAGAGCAAAGCCTCTGTTTTCTCCATTGGCTGAGACTCCTCCCTTGGGGAGAAAGGGGGGAGGGAATAGCTTGCTTTGCCAACTCTCTCAATCACACAGCAGAGCTTCTGAGCCAAGCCTCTCTTCCTTCTGTTGGCTGAGGCTCCTCTCCCTCCTAGTTCCCTGGAGAAAGAAGGAAAGAGCCAGAGCTTCCTTTGCCCAGTTCCGTGGATTGTACAGGAGAGATACAAAAAAAGCACCTTTAAGACCAATGAGTGCTAATATTTTAAGCATGTTTTAAGTTTTGTTTTAAAAAATCTTTAATTGTGTTTGTCTGTGTCCTTTATAAAGTTTATATCTCTGCTACCTAATCTTAGCCCGACATGGCCCAGCCTCATTTATGTCAGATTTGGCCCTCATAACAAAGGTCTCATTTATGTCAGATTTGGCCCTCACAACAAATGAGTTCAACACTACTGCTCTAACCACTACATCACACTGGCTTTTGTGGGGTGGCTGCTTATTGAACAGTGGCAAGAAACCATCCCTGGGTGAGTCATGCAAGTCTTGTGTCAGCAAGTCATACAGTGTACCCAGCTCCAGGAAATTTCCCTCAAAGGCCAAAAAAGCCCTGCCCCCTCTCCTGCCTTTTACTGACAGAAATCAAGGTTTAAAGGCTGGTGATACTGTTGTGGTTGAATAGCAGTGATGACTATGGGTCCCCCCCCCTTTTCTTTAGATTTCAGATATTTCCGCAAACCTGAGACCAATGCAGTTCCTGTCTCCAGTTTCTGGAATGAGATATTTACAGATTTGGCCATGTTAAAAATTAGATCTAGTGATGATGGTAAACTACTCTTCAGACTGCCAGGAAGGAAATCACTCTAGCCTCATGTTGTTATTAGTAGTAGTAGTTAACTTCCTCAACCTGATTTCATTAAGAAATGAAGACAAAGGATGATGACATGAGAAACAATTACAACTCTTAATGCAGGGAATTTTAAACTGAGCCTTCTTTTCTAATTGACTGATTGATAATGGATACTCAGGACCAATCTACACCTTAGTTGTAGGATATCATGACATTTTCTATCATAGTAGAAAGGAACTGGGTAGAAGGAACTTTAAACTAGAGCTGCAGAGCAGGAGTAGATTGAAAAGCTAATCCTTGTTCCCTGATAGAAATTCCTCCACTGAACTGCTGTTACTGATTGTAAATAAAAAAGACAAGTACAATATGGCTGATTGCAGACCAGCACTTTGGGTCGACTCAGAGATGCCTCTGAAGTCGACCCCCAAAAAACGGCCAGATGGCAACATCTGCCACCTGCCCCCATCCCGCACTTACCCCGTCCTGAAAGACGCTGCAACCACCTCAAAAAGGAACCACTTGGAAAGTGGTCCCTTTTCGCTGGGGTGGCTCTGAGGTGGTGGCCGGCCATCTGGAAGGCCAGAGAGCGCCTTATGAGCGTCTGGGGAGCCATGATCGGGACATATGAGCATTCCAGACACTCCCCGGCCACCCAAGACCCACCCCTTCCTCCAGTGCCGTCCGGAAGCTCCGGGGCAGTCTTCTTCTAGGCAGCTTTCTTCGGGGCAGCTGCAAGCCGCCCCGAACTGGCCATCTGTTATCAGCCTATGTGTACTTCACACATACTGAATACTGCAACTCAGTAGCTTAGAGCGCAGCAACCTCTGTTGGGGAAACAGCATGGAAGGAAAGGTTAACCCTCCCCCAGTCCATTGCTGTAAACCCAAATATCTCCTCACCCTACCACTACTTTTTAACATTAGCAACAAATGTTGTAAGAGCCAATCACTAGCCTCCCATATAGAGTTTTGCAGACTGAAGCATTAAAGCTACTATGTGAAGAAACCCAGACAGAGACTGGGAAAGGTCTATTAGCCATTATTGTAAAGTGTATCTTCATTATAATTTTGGCAGAAATTCAACTCTGTATGGCTGTGATAATCTTCCATTAGTGCTATTCAAAAATATTTATCATAGATAACTTGAAAGGTGCTTATATGAAGTACTCACTACCGTTGATCTGATGAAACCATTAGGCTATAGCACAGCTCTGTGATGATTCACATGATTTTTTTGGGGGGGGGGGGCTCTCGTTGATTAAGTAGTCACAAATTCAACATCCTTTTGTACATTAGTCCAAGTTAATTATTCCTACAATGAGGAAGGAACACAGTCTTGAAGAGCTTTGCTTTTTATGAACTCTGAAATGTAGTAGTGTTTTTTTTAAAGTGCTGTGGAATGTCTGTGTCAGCTGAAATGATCTTTGCCTACTAAAATCAACTACTAGTAGGGTACTGCTTGGCTATAAAGGCCACCGGACAAAGTTCCAGTGGGATGATCATTTTTGGGGCTGGCCACCCCAACTGAAATGGACGAAAACCACTGCCAGCCTTGGGTTGGTGGGTACTGCAAGGGGGCAGGCATTCCGACCACTGCAAACCAGCATCTCATGCCCTACAAAAAGCAGTTGAGCCACGTGGAAACTGTGACAAGTCTGCTCCTTCCTTTCCCCCTCCACCGGGGGGGGGGAGGGTTGGGGCCCTATCCAGGGCCTTTTTTGCCTTGCAGTCTACCCCTGACAGCTACTTAAGCTGCAGACTGACTTTAAGTTTCTGGTCACATAAGACTTTATTATTTATGCATGATGTGGGGAAAAATAACTTCTACACAAATCCATTACGCCATTGGTATTCTCATAGTGAAATAGGAAAACAGATCTTTTTTGCTTTTCAGAAGAAACTATCACAGTAAACGATTCAAGCTGAATGTGTTTTCTCCCCATCATAAATATGTAGCTGAATTAAAATTGTATTAAAAATTATCCCCCTCCTCATGAAGCACTGAATCACCCAGGCACCTTCCATCTTTCTTCCTTTTGGGGGTGATTTTCCAGTAATCTAAGAATCCTCTGTCATTTATTTGACAAAGGAAAAAGCAAAAACAGTGGAGAAAGGACGAAACCTTTTGTCTTCCATATACCAGGTCCTTATGAAAAGGGAGAAAAGCAACCTTAGTCATCATTCCTAAATTGTAAATCCCTTCAGAGCTTCACTAGCATCTTTCTGAGTTCTTCTAAAACCATTAGCATCATTTATTAGTGTCTTAATAGGCTAGTGTTAAGCTGACAGGCTATTCTTATGGCTACTTATATTTTAGTGAAAATATGTTTAATTCCCTCCAACAACTCAGAATGGGCAAAAACTGAAAATATAAAGTACACACCAAACTCTTCATTTTGATATGGATTGCTTTTAGTTCTGTTGCTACACACAGTTGTGAAGGCAGTGCATAATGTCCTGGGAAATTATTTGTCCTTATTAGTATATTTGAACTGTGTGCCACAGAGATATAAGCCCTCAACTGATTCTTGGAGGACTTTTGCTATGTGAGCTGCATATTTTCTATTAGTGTAAATAAGAGATCATATCTGTTGCCCAGCTTCTTCTGCTTTTATTTTCCCCATTTTATATACCCCCCTGTGTTAGGCAATGTTTTGTTCACCCATTCCATTCCACACACCACTGCTATCCTTTAATGTTTACTGCAACCGTTTTATCTGCATTGTCCCTTTTAGAAACTTGGGTTATAATGGGGGGGGGGGGTTCAACATTGTGCTTCAAGTTAAAAATAGGGTTTTTGTTGACACACAATAACAGAATGCAGGAATATGAGCACCAATAAAGCAGACTGGAAACCTGAAGGATGCCAGTGGATGGGAAAGAATGAATCTATTGGCCTCGGTTTGAGATTTCTGTTATACTTATGGTTCAATTCTACTTTCACCTTATCTCTTTTGACTCCTCCTACTAGCATATACTAAGAACCAAGGGGACATTGCAACTCAGGGTTGGTTTATTGGACTGATGTGTGCCATCGCTCTTCTGGTCCTGATTTTGCTGATAGTTTGCTTCATTAAGAGAAGCAGAGGAGGGAAATATCCAGGTAAGAGAAAAGCAGTCTCTTAGGATAAGTGTTTGTTTTAAGTATTTAATTCTGCATCTAATTAGATCTTAAGATCTTAGCTGTAGCCTTCCCACTAGAAGGATTTATACTTCTGTGTTTTGAACATCTGTGGCACTAAAAAGAAATAATCTCATTAGAAGCAAGACAAGTAGGATTTCTTGCCAGATAGAAGGTAATGCTACAGATCCCATTACCTTTGTTAAGACTTGACCCCACATTTGCTCAATATGTTTGCTCCTTCAGTGCATTCAATAGAACTTTTTCAAGAAAGAATTTATCTGAGTACATTTTCTGCCTCTTTAGAAAGGCAGTGTTTTGCAATACACTAGCTATGGTTACACTTAAAAGTCCTTCATGTAACTTCTCCCCCCCCCACACACACACACACAAAAAGGAACATGCATTGTAAAGAGCATTGTGATGGATGTAAGGCAAAGGCATGACTTCTCCCAGTCTTTCATCTCCTTACAACATCAACAGGAAGAACTAAAAATCAAGGGTGGGGACACTAGAGTACATATGAGGGTTTCTGCCTGCTTTGACAAGCAGTATATGCATAATACAAGAGCAGGTAACTGGCAATCATATGGTTTAGAAGGAAATAACAAGACTTGCCTTTTCTTTGTAAGAGACATTTGAAATTTACCTCTTTTCTGATTTTGTCCATTTGCTTAAGGCATTTTTGTATTGTTTTCACTGAGCCTTTTGCCAAAACTGCAACCATATTTATGTGTCAATGCAGAACATATCCTAGAGAAAGGGTAATTTGAAAAGGAATACGTACAACAGTAGAAAAGTGCTACATGGTTCCAGGATGAACCTATTAGATTCTCTATCTGGCCACCATGTTTAGATAGGAATACCTTTGTTTTTTCAGTTACCTGTTTCAGGGAAACACTGGAGAATTTTTGTAATGAAATGCTTAAATACCTTTACAAAGATAAAGAATTTGCATATCATTTTAAACAGTTTATTAGAAGCTCCATTAATAATACCAAGGTTTACTCTTCATAATCTATAATAATCACTCTTTAATTATAACTTCCATGCTATAGTTTCCTCTGGTACTACCAAATCTCTTTCCCTCCCCAACCCTGGAATGTTAATAGGTAAAAGTATAGGCTTTTTAAGGACTTCATTGAAACAATACTGGAATAAAAGTGATTATAATAAGGCAAATGGACTTGCTGTATAACTCTTTGAGCTCATGGAACAGTTTTCTAGTAATTAAAGTACAAGTGCCAACTGTATCACATGACCATTTGCTTATTCCAGTTTATTTCCAATGTTTAACAAACGTAACAATTTTGAGTCTTACAGTCACAGAAAAAAAACAAGTTGTAATAAATATTGAAGTGACAGCAGGCAGGACTTTAAATGGGCTTGAGCTAGAATTCTGCTTGACCTGGGATTTATATGCATCGCATTTATCCACTGGCCCATGGTTAATTTTTTTCTTGTCTCTTTAATAAAATCATTCCATGTTATGTGCATCAATACTTAAAAACATGAACCATTCAGTAGCTTTACAAGTATATTTGCCACAGCTCTGTTTTATATAAGTCATGCTCAGACTTCCAGATCAGTTACTGTTCTTACTTCAGATCCTTCTCATGTGGTTTCCTCCATAAAAATGCAAAAACAATTAAATACATAGCTTGAAAATAAGGCCTATAAAATCATTTTCTATGTGTGTAATTGTTTGCCTGTGTCTTCACAGTGCGAGAAAATAAAGATGTGCCCCTGGACCCTGATGACCAGAAGGTAGATAACGGATCATTTGATTACAGGTAGGTTCCTTCTTAGCATGTTTAACAAACATGTGTGTCCTACCTCTCACTTGCTCCTTTGTTGATTCAAAAGTCATCATATACTACCATCTCATAAATCTACATTTTCAGCTGCCTCCTGTCCCTACTGCTTCAAGATGTCTGCAAAGGACCATAAAGGGCTAATCTTATTAAATCATAGGACTTGTTCCCTAGACCTATTTGATTTCAGACTGTAGGTACAGAATTTCGATTTTAGAATTTTTCCTCCCTTTATAATCTCCCTGCCCATGGAAAAAATAGCATATCAACAGAAAGGTTTCTAACCTTGTTGGAGCAGATGGGGGGGGGGGGGGAAGGCATGAGAAGTCCTTCCTCAGCAGCCTGCAAGAGTATCACCACAGGGACCACATCACATGATTTATTTAGATGTACAAACCAACTGAATTATCTTAAAAATTAAATATTCTCTTTAAATTTGAAAGGATAACATGTCTTTACTGAGGACTAAATTCTTTCTTAAAGTGGATTTTGCTTCAGTGGAAGCCACAATATCAGATAAGAAAGCACAATACAAATGCTATGGTACTGACACTTTGTGGGTCTATCATGTGTACCCAAATTAGAGTGTTCAGTAACATTTGTCTCCATATTCAATAAAGGGGCAACCCAACATTTCTCTGATTAGACCTAAAAACAAAATTAAAAAATCCTGTACTTTCAAAAAGCATTCTGAAAAATTCCAGACATTCCTCACTAAGGACCATAACAGACAACTCCTGTGTAGATTTACTCCACTGAATTCTCTGGATGTCTACTGGAGTAACTCTGCATAGGGTTGCACTGTAAGCAACATAACTGATTTTGTCAATAGCCTCTATGCAGCCTAGCAAACCCACTTAATAGACATTTATAATTGTTGACCTTGTTTCATTGCTACCACTACCCCCAGACCTAATGATATCCTTTTAAGGACAGCAGCCACTTTTATCTTAGCTTCCCAAAGCAAGCTGTTTTCTTTGGCTGTTCACAGATGGGTCCTGCGTTCATGGTTTGCATTTGTTTCCCCATTGCTTCCAAGGAATGGAAACAGGTAACACTGTTAGCATTTGCTAAATTGATTGTGTTTTGTTACTATAAATGACTTAGAGCAAACCTGCTCTTTGGTACATCAGGACCTTGTTCTGCAGTGTTACACACACAAAAAAGCCAAGGTATTCAAAACTCACAAGATAATTTGCTCAGTTAACTGTGGATTTAAATTCGGGCCATGTGTTCACAGAATTACTAGGTAAGCAAAAGAAATATAATTAAACATCAAGTGAGATCTGGTCTCATGAATACCAAGTTGCTGAAACAGTTCCCTACAGCAATTTGAAGGAAGCACAACATGTAAGTCTTGCAACATAAAGCCATATGATCAAAAGTTAAATGACTGGATTGTTTGAGGATTGAGCTTGTTTAGCATTTTTGTGATCACTGTATTCCAATAGTGACTGTTTTCCTCAAAAGGATATATTAGCCATTTAGGACACTTTTTAACACTCTGATTTGTTGCTCTGTAAACTGTAATCATTCTCTTATGTGCACACATAAATAAGGAATTGCAAGTGCTTTTCTCATGCTCTTCTAAAATGTTTTAAAGCAGTGATCTTCAATACATGGCTTATGACTTTCAGAGGGGATGCAGAGCATTAGGGCTGTTTCATATGATACTAAATCCTTGTGGCATAGTATCACATGTGTGTTGGGAGTTCTGTGTTTCCCAAGTGCACATGGTTCCAATTTACATTGGGACCATGGCAAGCATGGAGAAGGGACTTAAGCTTCCTTCCTATACACACTACTGTTTTTCCAACTTGAAATGTTGAGGATAGGAGGCTGAAGCCTCTTTTCCAAATGTGTCATGGTTCTAACCTAAAATGGGCCCATGCACATTGGAAGGTCTCATTTGCTTGGTCACAAGCACTTATAGATTCACCATGTTTAGGCTCTTTGGAAGGGCCTATTATTAATGCACAAGCATAGAGACCAAAGGTGCACCAAGCTTCTGGGGTTTTTTGCGTGCACACTAAGCAGAGCAACCGGATGGCTAGGCAAAATTAGCATTGAAGGGTACTCCATTTTTTATGGGAAAATTCTGAGATACTTCTCTCAAGCTTTTTCTTGCTTGTCTTCCCTCCCCTGGCCATTCCATATGCTCTGTCAGTCAGTCCTCCAATTTTCTACATATAAGCAAAATGTTCCTTTGCTGTTTCCCTCTTCCTACATCTCAGTCACCCAACATCACCATCAGATGGTCATGTAGTGGTCCACATGCATTTGTGGCATGGAGCCTCTTCCCACTGATGACTACATAACTGGCCCCTCATGTCACATGACTACCTGCCATGTGCTTGCAGTTCAATCCTATACTGCTGCCTGGATATTAGCAAAGATTAAAAGAACAGCATGCTCTTTTATCAGGCTTTTATTCCATTATGTCCTTGTTTAGTAAATGTGTGAATGGCCAGTTCTAATCTATGTACATGATGGGAAGAAAAGAAGTATAATCTATAAAGAATGAGTTAAATATACTAATTTAAATTCCAAACAGTATAGCATCAGAAGCATTGCGAATGGTTCTGTTATTTTTCAAAAGGATTGCTTAAGTGCTCATGAAAATAAATAATATAGCTATATTGTTGACTACTTTAGTAGAAAAAACCCAGCAGGAACTCATTTGCATATTAGGCCACACACCCCGATGTCACCATTGTTTCACACAGGGCTTTTTTAAAGAAAAGGCCCATCAGAAATTTGTTTGCATATTAGGCCAGCCCCTGATGCCAAGCTTCCTGTGAGTTCCTCTCAAGAAAAGCCCTGGTGTTTCCTCTGTGAGCTACTGTACAAGTTTACACAGAGAAATGACAAATCCCTCAAGTGTCCAGAAATGAAGATGAACTTGAATACTTAACACAGAGATAGGGCAGGGTGATTAAGATATGCAGTCATTGATATTATTTCTTTCCAGTCTCCACGCTTTACTGTACCAACTGTCTGACTGGCTTACTGGGATATGTGAGGAGGGGAGGGAATCTGCCTGGGTAAACCAGAACTTGGATGTTAGACCAGACCGTTGTAATCTGAAAGGTGAACAGGATCTGAGCTGACATGCTTTCTTTATTGGTTTACTTTCTTCCTTCACAGAAGCATGCCTGATATGCTCTCATCATACCCTTCACATCCTTGGTGCCCTGTGCATGCAGAATTCCAATCTCTGTAGCTATAATTAAGAGTTGCTGTCACTTCTTTCTTTTCTGCTGACAGAATAATGGTGTCCTCATGCAAAGGCTAAACTAAGTCAGTTTGAAACCATTATCCTTAGATAGCATTTTGTTCCCATAACTATGCCTTCCTGTACCGACTGATTGGTTTTCAGAGGGAAAGAGGAGGGTAGGGTGCCTAACAGGATAAAACAAAACTAGAATACTAAAACACTAAGATAATCGTTCTACTCAAATTTGCTGCTGCCTGCATTATTGGGCTCCAGATCAGCCTAATATAGGAGGCAGCAGGACGAAACTTCCAAAATACAAATCAGTGGTGTTTCTATAGAGCATGGCAATAATAAGTGTGGGAGGTTTGACTGGGAAGTTGGCAATTGATTGCTAAAAATCAGGAGCACTTGCTCACAACTAAAACACTATTACCTAGTGATCTCAGGAAAGTAGCTTCACATGAACACAGATGATTTTGTTGCATGGGGCCATTTGTGCTACTATTTCATGATACCAGAAAATACTTTGAAGGTAGAACTGCTCTCAGCCAGTTTTCTGATATTTCTAGTTGATAATAGGATTCCTATTCATGATGGTGACCTTAAGCAACCTCAGATTTTGTTCTGTACTCATTACAGTCAGTACTGAAGGAGTGAAAGCATGTTTCATACCTTTTTACTATAGTAAGGCAATTTTCTGTCAGAAAATATGCCCGTTATAATCTGTGAATAATAGCACTAATGTATCATTATATCACTGCAGAGTGAGTGTGTGTCCCATCCTATCAAAGGTGAGCTATAAATGAAGTGAATAAAAAAATGTAGCCCACTCATGTAGGGAAATACAAAATGCAGCCCTCTCATGTGCACAGGTGTTCATTTGCAATCCTTGCTAAGTGGGAACCAAACACCTCCCTTCTCTGAAGTCAGTTTTTCAAATCAATGCTTAATTTGCTTCAAATTCCCAAAATAGCATGACAGACCCGCAGGCATTCAGACCCAGTGGCTTTTCAGCTGCCTTTCACTGGTACATAGTACAAGGCAATGCAGGCTGGCAGCTCTGCTTAACAGCTACTACTATCCTGTGAGCCCTTCACTGCATAGCTTAGAAGATATCACCTCTACTTTCCCTTTAAATGGTTCATCCAGAAATAATTTACTCATAATATACATATTTTGATGTATGAGGGGGTTTTATGTGTACACAACAATATGTGAGTATTCTTCAGGTGCTGACTTCCCTTGGTATAATGAAGTGGTAGTCCTCTTAGGAAAAAAAAAAGTGGTGTTTTTGAACACTACCCCCTGAAATGCATACCTCACCATTTTGCTCTCTGATCAGGCTCTTTCTGCTTCTCTCTCTGTTTTATTCCCATTCTTCCTTCTCCTTTTCACCTTGTCTTTCTACATGGACCATGAAGGTCTCTTGAAAGGTAGGACTGTGGATTGCCCCAAAGTCTGGCACTCACAGCTTTTTTCTTTCAGCAGTTCCATCACTAAAACACACCTTACTTTCTGCCCTCTCCCCTTCCCTGCCTCTTCACCACCAGCCTTCATCTAACACCATTAAATAATCATTTTTGTATCCCTTACCTTGAGATTTGGGGCACCCTTTGTCCAATGAGTTGCATTCTGCCTGCAGATTGGGAACCATTGCCACAACCAATTGAATTATCATGGCCTTCAACTTCATCCTTTTTTCTGTGACTAATCCTTATATTATGCAATGACTGCCATCTGCTAGTTGCACAACTGAGGTTGGATTACTCACATGAAAAGGGGACTTCTGGATTGGGATTTTGATCCATTCCAGTTTCTCAGGTAAGTTACTTGTATGTTACGCTCCTGAAAAACTAGATTCACCTGATTTCAGATGCTGTGCTGCAAAATTGGGGGTGGGGGGCAAAGCTGGCAGTTCTGGAAGGTTTTATGTCAATTCAGAGTGAAGGTTCTGTGCAAACGTTTCACTGGCAAGATATCCGCTCTGACATATGCAACTCTTGAACATGATGCCTCTAAACCAGTTTAAACTTGAGCTTCCTTTATTTAATATTTTCAGAAAAGCAGCAAATATTCAATTTTAACAATGTTTGTATGTGAAAGACCATATGTACTCACCTAATGGACTAACTGCACCAAAATCCAGTGGTTGGTCCACAATCCAGAGAGCAACATTAGGTGTGATGGGCTTATACATGCCGAAAAGAGCTTCTGACACTTTTAACAGCGGTTCTCTGTGAAAAGCAGTATGAGGTGCTGCTGCTTGGGGGGTGGGGAGTGAGGGGGGAAATGAATTCTAAAGTCCCATGGTTATGTGGTTCTCTGGACTGTAGCCTGTGGAAGATCAACACCAACAGAAGTATTTACTAGTCTAACTGGATTGGGGATTGGGGGCACATTCTGGTTTTATGACTCCCTAAATATTGAAAAAAATTGATTTCAGACAAACATTCCTTGGTTTTGCCATTCTTGTCTTGTGCCTCTTTGCACTAACAAATAATGCAACTATTTATTTTATCCTAATAGTTCCTCTTAGTTTTGAGTGAATTCCTTACAAAAGCCGCTGGTTATGAAATTAACATGCATGGTTGTATTAAGAACCCAGGTTAAACCATGATTGCCAAACATAAGTTTTATGTTTTTGCTGGAGAGACCAAACTAAAATTCTAGAGGTGTAATCACCACCACCTCTTTCAAAAAAACAAGGGAGGTAACATTATAAATGAAACTTGTGTAACACAAGTGACCTGGAACAGCCACCCACTGATAGCAACAGATGGCTGGCTGGAAAGAGTTAAAGGGGGATGCTTCTTTTACATGGTCCATAACTGCTCTATGACACTTGCTATTACAAGAGGCACTGATTGCCAAGCATATTAATGGGTGAAAGAATGTGAGGACACAAAAGTTCATGAACATCTCCAATGTGTATAATACCTAAAGGGCCACCATATGTAGTTAGTGAGCTTTTTGTCTTTGGTTGTTCAGGCCTTCCAAGGAATATAAGGGAAGGAATGAGGCACAGTTTGAACACTCTGGCATTGTTCCTATGCCTGCTGTATGTGACCACCTAATAATGCTTGTATTGGCCACTATCAGGCAAGATAAAGGGATTGTTTATCTACTAAGTCTGTTCTTTTGGCAAAACACTGTTCTGTGGAATGGTGGTGACGGGACAGATCCTGTAATGATATTATTCAGTGCTGACTAGGATAAAAAGTTAGCTTCATAGCAGTGGCAAAGGAAGATAAATATCTACATTAATGTAGAGCAAAAGGAAGACGACCATTGAGCCAGGGGCACCCATCTGTATCTATATACACATACAAATACCCCTGCTTTAATTATCGGACAAAAAAAAATCCTGTTAGGTTAACCCAAAGCATTTCCTAGACCATCTCTCTTGCTAGCTAGATTTCTTTGGGGAGTTCACAGGAGCATATGGTGAAAATGGTCATCCCTTGTATTGTTAATTGCCTCTGATCATGGAAGTCACAGTTTAGCCACAATGGCTATAACCATTGATAAGCTTGTACCTTGAATTTGCCTTCGCCTTTTTAAAAGCTACAGGATTGTTAACCTAGCCTCTTAAATTCAGTAAGTATGCATTCAATATTGCCAACTATCTTGAGGGTTAACAACAATACTGAAAAGAAGATATCTAGTAGTATGTATGGAGTTATTGGTGTGATACAATGTGTGTAGTTGCATGTTTTTTAAAGTCCATGTTTCAGAAAGAATATTGAAATAACCAGTTTAGTAAACCTGCAAATTTGTAAGCAGGTCCATATCATTTTTAAAAGTTGCACAGGTATAAGAATAAATTTAAAGGTCAAAACAGCATTTAAACATCTATGTCCCATTTGGATCTAACTCAGCAGTGACTACTATCTCTCTAGCCTCCTGCCAAAAGAGCACTTGGTGCCAGCAAAGGCACTTCAGTACGGCTTCTACCATAACACTGCTTTGAAGAAGGAATTTGATTCTTCCTAATTTATTTAGATAATTTGGAAATAATCAAGTTCCATACCTAAATATATTAAAGCAGTTACTGCAAAGATCTTACCAGATAATGTGCCATAAGACACCTGGAATTCTATTTCCTCAGAATCTCCAGCACTGTTTTAACTACTTTTGAATAAAATTGCAGGTGGATGACCCCTTTCACAAGTTTAAGGTTTTATACTGCTCCTTTGAAACCATCCATGCCGTTCTACTGATGGCACTTATTTTCCTTTTGATGCTAGTGATGAAGACAACAAGCCATTACAAGGCAGTCAGACCTCATTAGATGGCACGATAAAGCAACAAGAAAGTGATGACAGCTTGGTGGACTATGGTGAAGGCGGTGAAGGGCAGTTCAATGAGGATGGCTCCTTTATTGGCCAGTACACAGTCAAGAAGGACAAAGAAGAGACAGAAGGCAATGAAAGCTCAGAAGCTACATCACCAGTTAATGCTATCTACTCCCTGGCATAATGCAACATCACTGAAACAGGAACAGCTTAATGATACATAGTTGATGTGGGTCAGCAAAGTCACCAATGGTAACAGTAGGACAACAAAGACCAAACACAAAACCAGACCAGGTGGTCACCAGCGCCATGATCTCTTTAGGAAACAAAGCAAATAACATCAAAAGACAAGCTGCTGAGGTGATCGTACTGCAGCTGAAATCTGAGCTGACCCACAGGAAATCAGCAGGAGAGCAGGATGCACAGATTCTATGCCCCAGGCTTCAGAACTTGGACTGAAATAAACATCCCTCTATACCCCCATATTTACTTTGTGAGATAATGCAACTCCTTTCATTAATAATGCACATGGCTGAGATTTTTTTAAAGGATTCAAAGTTGCTGTCAAAGGGGGGGAGGATACCCAAACATGGGGAAAATCTGAAGTGAGGATGGGGGAGATGATAGCAGGGCCTCATAGGCTAACAATAGCATGAAACCACATTGAAGAAGCAATTAGCTATTGGTAAAAATGACCAGCTGTTTTATAAACAGGAAACCTTCTGGTGATTCATTTCTGTTGGATGTCATTTCAACCAAGCCTTAGCTTATAAACCTCACTAAGCAAGTTGTATGGCACTTGTTCTTATATGAAAAAATGGTATTGCATTTGGCTTCAGTATGGAAGCCATGTGCAGGGCAATGGGGTGGCAGGGTGGATGGTGCATTGACCAAAATTGTCTCGGATTTCAGCACTATAATTCAAATATGGGTTCTGATGTAAGTGCCATTGTGAAGTTTCACTTTCCCCATGCTACTTGTCGTTGTGTTTTTCAAAGAAAGAGCTGAATGGAAACAGTTGCATCTTACTGCTAATCAAGGGCAGAATTGGTGGATTCTGAATAACCACTGTGGGCAGGGAGGTTGATCTCTTTCTTTTTTCTAAAAGCAGTCAGTGCTCCCTCCACAGACACATGGTGTTAACTACCATCCCATAAACCTTTATGTCTCAGGAAAGGGAGGATGTGTGGTTTCCTACTGCTAAAAAGATGGTACCTACTAAGAATTCACTAACCTGACATTGGCCCTGCCAGTAGTTTTTGTGAAAACAGCTGGGATTCCCTGTCCTTAACTATGTTCAATGCAAAAGTACATGTGCACTCAGAACCAATCTGAACTAGTCCATCTTTCTATCATTTTATGGTAAAATCTACACTTCACCGTTTGCAGGGGCCTCTTATTCTCTTGCAAACATGCACACCCACTCACTTCAGTCAGTTAGCCTAAAGAAGGCCTTTGCAGTACTAAATAAGCAGCAGCATGGAGCTCACACTATCTTGTTAGTTACACACACAAGGCACTCAAGTCAAGCTAACATGTTAACACCCAGTAAACCTGTTTTCCTCAGATACAGATTCTGTTGTTACACTGTTCTTCCATATATGCCTTAAACAGCTTCATGCTTTCCCTGAAGCTTAATAAACTATGAATATTTACCCATAGATTTAAGCCCCTGGTGTGATAATCTGTAATCTGTCCATGTAGTACACATAAGGAGGCTTCTGCAGCTTGCCAAGCAGACAGAGCATGGATCCTAGTAGAAGGTAGAGTTTTATAGACTACACAGTGTTCAGTGCACTACAGTATATGTTCTCTTTGTTCACTGCATTGAAGTTAGCAAAACAGAGTTTGGAAGCCTATAGCCAGGTTCACAGCTGTAAACTGATGGCATTTTGCAAGAAACTTCAAAAGATCTGTTTTAGTATGCTAGGAGTGATACAGCTGGTTTGATACAACTTGCAAACTGGTTTGCTAACTAGGGTGTTTCTGGTAGTACAAACTAGTTCAGTAAAGGAGTTCAACACTACAAGTAAGAGGTCTGAACACTAACTAGCCTTCTCATGTTAACAGTAAACACATGTACGCCCTATATGTACATTTATTGTAAGAAAGAGCCATTGCACATTCACTGTACAAATGAAACTGGGGACCAGTACCTGGATAAATCACATGTTCAACTATACATGGTTGAATTACATGAGAATTAATGCATATTTTTTTAAAAGTGTACACTGTACATGGATTGTACATGCATTCATTGTCACTTGTGAACAGGGCTACTGTAAGGCTCAATAATTCAGCTAAAGCCTTAATGCAGCCATGTTGTACTGCAAAACTACTCAAGTGGAGCCTCTGCAGAAGCCACACAAAGGAATGTGGAGATGGGATGGTTGTGTTGATTGACTGGACTGGATCCCCACCCCCCGTCAGACTATAGTCTGTTAAGAGTATGGCCAAGACATCTCATAAACCCAGAGTGGTTACATGCTTAATTGCTTCAAGCTGCAGTACAAGTCACCCCTCATGGTGGATTTGTCAATGTTGCCCCTCCCCTTTAGCAGGATAAACTATCTAGGATTGAACCTGGTCCATAATGAGCTAATGTGGAATTGTTCAAGGCATGATACTAAATGAGCCACAACATGAAGCAAAACAATAATTTGACAGCATTCTAGGGCAGTAATTAATCCTAAAATGAGGTCAATAGAGCAAAGAATCATTCCGTATTATGTATAGAGGCTCCTGTCACTAAATGTAAAGGAATACTCTCACTGATAGAATGATGTAACTTTGACTTTTTAGTAATTAATTAGAGAAAACCAGACACCCTATATTTACAATTCTACGCAGAGTTATTTGGAAGTAAGTTACACTGTACAAAGTGAAATGTACTTCCAAGTAAAGATGTGTAGGGTTCAGCAGTTAGCTACTTTTATGTAGGATGTGTTATTGAAAGCCCAATTTAGGCTTTCAGCTGTACCTAGCCTAATCGTGCTAGAGCTATGCATTATTTTCTTCTCTCTCAAGCCATTGACCTACCATCTGTCTGAAGAAGATTGGCAATAAGAGGTTTGTGTCTTGCTTTTAAGTGATGACTTCAGATAACGTAGGGGATGCATTCCAGGAGCTTAATAAAGATTAGAAAAATACCTCTTTTTAAAAACTAGATGCTGCTGCATTCTTTGGTTCTCAGACTATAGCAGGCAGTAGGGATCTGTAACACTATTAAGAAAGCTGACCCTGACACCAGGTTTGTGTTGTGATTTTAGAAGAAAGTGAGGTCTCAGAAAATAATGTTGACATCTGTTATATCAGTCAGTGAAGTTATCCTAGGATTTATGTTTGACAGACAATATCTGAATTCAAGAGATAACATAGCTTACTATGAAGAATACAAGAGCATCTGTGCTGGATCAGAAAAAGGGTCCTTCTAGTCCACCATCCTGTTTCACACAGCAGCCAACCAGATACCCACAGAAGTCTTTCAAGTGGGGCACAGAAGCTAAATCCTCCTTGAAGCACTGATATTCCAAACATTACTGCCATTGAACATGAAAGTTCAATTTAATTATCATAGCTAATAGCCAGCAATGAACTTGTCCTCCATTAATCTATCCAATCCAGGGGTCCCCAACCTTTTTAAGCCTACAGGTATCTTTGGAATTCTGATGCACAGCAGTGGATGCAATCACAAAATGGCTGCCACAGGAGGTGGAGCCAACGAGAAAATGTCAGGAAAATAGGTTACATAGAACTCTAATAGCACTTCTTCAACATTTTAGGCAGAAGCTCTGTTTAACAGAATGTCTTTTAATATGCAGAGCCAATCAGAAGCCCTGCTGTTCGAAAGCCTGATCTAGCCCTACCCACTTTTTTAAAGTGCTTGGAGGACACCAGGAGGGGTCTTGGTAGGTGCCATGGCACCCACAGGCACTACATTGGGGGTCCCTGGTCTAATCCTTGATTAAAGCCAACTAATTTAGCAACTTTCATTACAGCCTGTGCCAGTGAAATCCATAAGTAAATTACTCTTTGAGTCAAGACGTACTTTGTTTTGTCTGTCATGAATCTTTACATCAATCCATAGGGCTCAAGCCTATGTAATACTGATCAGTTAAACCAAAAATCATCTAAGATATTTCTTTACTAGGCACAAAAGCTCTAGAGAAGGTTACACTTTGCTGTACGACTGTCATGGTCTCTCTGATAAGGATGAACTCAAAAAAATAGGTTGTTCTCCCAAAATTTCCAGTGGCTAACTCATTCCTTGTCATATAGATGAAACTAAATCTCAGCAGTCTCTAGCATCTTATTTTAATATGCATCAAATATTAAAGACTTTGTACTGTCATTCTGCGTGCACTCTTTTGGGTCTAAGTCAATTACAGCCAGGTAAATATGCAAACAATTGGGCTGTAAGTGACAAATACCACTGGTCATCCAACAAACTTTTTATAAAATCCTACTCACTTAAATGTGTGCATTTATGTTTGCACTGGTATGTCTGGGTGTGTGGTGCCAATGTAGGTTCCAGTACAAAATGAGTTGTGCATCCTTGAGAAATTGCTTCAAGCATTTGACTAAAAAAGCACCTGAGTATATGCCAGCAAAGTACCAAGGAAGATTTTCCAATTATTCAAAAAACTGGACTTTTCCTAGTTGTAATCCACTGCCAATAGTTCAATATTCCATCTTTATGTAATGGATAGGAAAGGACCTTAGTTACAAAGCGTAGCCTAATCCCTATGCAGTGCTTTTGTTATTTAAATAGGGGGTGTAACTTTTCTGTAAAGTAGAGCAGAAGCACCACAGTTTTCAAAGAATGAAATAGCCAGAATTCCACAGAATGATATATTACAGTAGTAGAAAGAGGTGATGTCATTGGCATGGGCTGTATTTTAAAAGGGAATATGAGCAGTCACATGCTTATCATGGAATGCTCAGCTCTGAAATAATTATTTTTTAAAATGTCTTAAAGACCACAAAGTGATGGGACCATGGGGCAAAGGAAGAGAACCTGTTACAGGCACTATCTAGTCAATATTTACAACTCTTGCACAACCACATTTCAAACACTATAGTTGCCAGGTAAAATGCAACGTCCCAACACTTTCAAAGAAAAAATGTGGATATGACAACACATGAATAGGAATTGTCTTTGTTGCACAAAAACAAAACACCTGGAAATGCTTTTTATTGGGTATTGAAGAAACAAAGCAGATAGCAAGGTGTGTTATGAACTGGAAGCTAACATTTACATAACAGGGAAGTTGGCAGCCATAGGTAGACTTTATTTTACTTATTTTATTTAAAATATTTATATCCTGTCTCATCTGCAGTGTCTGGAGCGGCTTCCAACAACAAAACTATTATACAATAAAATTCATGTAACACCATCTGAAGAAACAATCATACAATGCAAATTCTATTGCAGATGACAATGACCAAAGCTTTAAAAGATCTCTTGCCATATCACTTTGGATATGAACAACCTTGCCTGAATTTGAAAGCTAATTAGAATGAGGCCTGGTTAATACCCAGATTGGAAAAATCTTTAGGTAGGATGTAGCATGTTAGATTGTAGCAACACAGAACAAGATGCTCAGTAATGTTAGCATCACTCAGCTTATTTATTATAGCCAAGGAATTGAGTGCCTGACCTAAACAGAACAGGATAACTCCAAAGAGTGAGATTATCATGTCCTTCCTGCAAAGAGCTCCGGGTGGCATACATTGATCTATTCCACTTTGCAAAATTATGACTGATAAACTCAGTCATAAACTCTATGCTCATGATACTAGCAGATAAGTGGTTTCCTTTAACAACGAATTGTCCACACAGGGCTTCTGCCAATGGATATACTAACTAATCACACCAGTTACAGAACTAAGAGTATGAAAAAGTCTTCTTTGCATGCAGAGCAAGCAAAACAATCAGCCACTGTTGAGCAATGCATCATGGCTCTATCCAAATTAGGGTTGCCAAGTCCAATTCAAGAAATATCTGGGGACTTTGGGGGTGGAGCCAGGAGCAAGGGTGTGATGAGCATAATTGAACTCCAAAGGGAGTTCTAGCCATCACATATAAAGGAACCACACACCTTTTAAATGCCTTCCTTCCATAGGAAATAATGAAGGCTAGGGGCACCTTCTTTGGGGGTTCATAGAATTGGACCCCTGGTCCAATTCTTTTGACACTTGGGTGGTATTTTGGGGAGAGGCAGTGGATGCTATACTGAAAATCTGGTGTCTCTGTCTCAAAAGACAGCCCTCCCAGAGCCCCAGATACCCGCTGATCAATTCTCCATTATTTTCTATGGGAATAAGTCTCCATAGGGAATAATAAAGTTCCCAGCAAGCCATTTCCCTCCCCTCCCCCCATTTTCTCATGACCCTGAAGCTGAGGGAGGGCCTCCAAACCGGGAGATCCCCTGCCCCCAACTGGGGATTGGCAACCCTAATCCAAGTCCAGGCCACCAACTAAGAAGCCGGTTGAGATTTTAGCCCCTGCTGCACATGGATAGCTCAAGTGCTCTTCATGTACCTGTTAACTTATAAGCACAGATACTGGCCCTGATCACCTATGCTCATCCCCTGTGTGTACCATCTGCAGTGCAATGGCTGTGGCATACCAAATGGCTTAACTTTCTACATTTTATCTGTTCAGAACTACAGAAGTAATTAAAATACCAACTCATATAAGCATCTCTGTTTAATTCCATGTTTTTAAACATAACAGATATCTGATCTGCACCTCAAACATGTACTCCATATTCTAGGGAAAGCAGAGTGATTCAGACATCACTGGGCTCCTTTGCTGTGAACAAGCTGAGCCACTGAGTTCAAACATGAGGCAAAAATCTCTGACCCAAACTAGGAAAGACATCTTCATTCATTCAATGCATTTATGTCACACCTTTCTCTCCAGTAGGGATCCAAAGTAACTTCCATGGTTCTCTCCTCCATTTTATCCTTACAACTCTTATCAGGTAGATTAGGCAGAGAGAGAGTAGTAGCTGGCCCAAGGTCACTAAATAAGCTTCCATGGCATAATGGGGATTTGAACCTGAGTATCCCACAACTTAGTCTGACACTATACCACAAACTGTGATTAGTTTAGTGTTTTGGGGCTTGGAAGGGACACACATTCCCTCTCCTTCTGTGGAATGTTATAGTGGGAAGAAAGAGTCTGCCTACTCGCCTGTGATGCGAGAATGACTGATTTTCCTTTCCAGTGGTTGGCTGGGTGATGGATTGGATTGTACAGAGGCAGCTCACTTTGATGAAACCAAGAGCAAAAGCATATAGACCAGGACCATCCTGACACTACCTTCTCTTCCACTCAATTTCTACCCTGCAGAAATAACTCACAGGTCAACTGGCATAACAAAGTCCTGACCCTGGCAATTGATCTGCTTTTAATACCCTGGATTCATGTAGCTAAACAAGATGCTGTGCACTACCTGTCAGAAATATCTTAGGGGAGTGAGAAAGGAGATGGTCATTATTGATTTCCAATAGGACTTATCCCCTTATTTGCGTGTTTTACCTGACTCATATGACCTACTGTGGCCTTTCCCCATCCCAGCTTCCAGCTGAAGGAAAAAGAAATCCTTGTTTTCATTTCCTGGAAGGTTGTGAACACAAAAGGTGGGTCCAAACAGAATCATGACTTTGATCTGCAAAATAAATGTCCATTGCATTTATCTTAATTCTGTACTAGCATCAAAAGATATCAGCTAAGCAATAATATTTGAGATCTGTTTTCTTTTCTGCACTGCAACTGATCTTAATAATGGGAGCCAGCAAAGGCTTTCCTGCTAATATAAACTGCAGAATGCCATTTGGCTCTCCATGTTGCCCAGGAGTGCCTGTGTCTCAGAGTATGTCCCTTTCCGGTAAGCATCATGCTTTGATAGTCATGTCAGAAGGCAGTCTTGGACCCCTCATGTAGAATCAAAAAAGCCAGGAGAAATTATTGGAGTGATTTTGGTTTTGTCTGTTTTTAATTTGTAAATATCCACACGTATATGACCATCTCCCTAATGGCTCCTCAGTTGTTCCAATACATTCTGTGTATTTATTTGCCTTCTATGGAAAAAGGAAAGAGAGGAAATATTGTGTTAATTTGCTTTCCAATAGATGAATGCATATCTGAGGCTGTAAAGAAGGATTTACAGTGAATAGATTTTCAGGTTATGGAGACATGTTTAATATATGGATTGCATAAGCGATTTGAAAAAGAAGGCCAAAATATTCTGAAATCTTTTTGAATCACTGTAAAAATAAAAAAACCTGATTTTTTTTGTATGGAGAACACTAAACATAATAAAAATACCGTTCAGAAAAGATGCTAACTATGACAGTCATTGTCCTCCTACACAAAAGAGAGGAAATGGACCCACAGCTAGTATTGTAGGTGGAAGTTGTAAAGTTTGGATTAATTTACTTTATGACTCTGCAGCAGTGCTCTTGAAATTCAGAAAGCAGCTTCCACAATTCTTCTATTACTGGAAATTGCCAAGGACTTTTAAAAACAAAAACAAGAACAGCAAATGCAAACATCTGCCAGAGATGGTTGAAAGGATAATTAATGCATTCTCAGTGAAATAGCAGAGGAAGAGGGACTGGATTAAGTTGGATTGCCATTTGCCTGCATTTTGTTACATATTACTAGCATAACTGATGAGTACATACAGTCAATTTTTGTAAAGTATGAAACAAATTATTAAACCAAATGCTAACAGAACACAAAACTGTATAATGATATACATTTGCCATCAGCTAGTTCTGCAATATGCATCTGATTTGCTAAAGACTGAAAACTACAGAATTTACTTCTAACTGGTTAACAATCAGCCAGTTGGTCAACAATTAACCACTTTTTCCTTCACAGAAAGCCTCCTCCCCAGCCTCTCCTCTTTTTCTGCCTTCTTTTCTCCTTTCTGCCCAATAGCAAACCTATATTTATGTGCCTCTCAGGCTTCAGCTTCCCCTTCCCCCAGCAGCCTCTACCTAGGAAAGCTATGGCCCAGTTGTAGAATGCTGGCTGTTGTTCCAGACCAGGGGTGGCCAAACTGTAGCTCGGAAGCCACATGTGGCTCTTTCATACATACTGTGTGACTCTTGAAATCTCCACAACTATGTCAGCTAGTTTGGAGAAGGCATTTCTCTCTTTAAAACACTTCACCAAGTCAAGCTGGCCAGTGGCTTGGGGAATGCATTTAAAGTTAAAGTTGCTTTTTTTCATACCTCTCCTTCCTCCTGCCCCCATCTATTTGTTTGCTTGCTTGCTTCCTTCCGGCTCTCAAACATCTGACACTTATACTATGTGGCCTTATATAAAGCAAGTTCATTCCAGACCCACTTGCACAGTAGAGAACCCTCAAAGACTTGCAGGGGTGTTGGCTCATCTACTCTAAAGTGCCTTAGTAGACAGATGATGATCCATTCTAGTTCACTACAGGCATTTGCAAAAAAAAAAAAATTGCACTTAGCCATTTACCCAATTTAAAACCAAATTAAAATACTCTGGGCTTTTTTTTTTGAAAAAGATATGTATTCAGTCTCAGTTATTGATTTGTCATCTAAACTAAACATGTGAGATCCTTTTTCTTTTCTGCACTGCAGCTGATCTTAATAATGGCAGCCAGCAAAGGCTTTCCTGCTAGTCCAGCTGACCAGGCTGTTCCCACAGAAGACTAGATAGCCACTTGTAGTCAGTCAGGTCTTCAGCCCACACAGCACCTATGTATCCAACCAGTCTCAGGTTGTCACAAGCTGAGATCTTTATTTTCAGGTCAGCAGCTTTTATGAGGTATCTTGCCAGTCTGTTTTCAACACAGTTCATGATGATTTGGTGACCTGGTCTTTCTGCAGAGAATTTCAACAGTGGAAGAGATATCAGGTTCCAATACCGTGCTTAGATAAAGAAGTTTCTCAAGGGTTAAAGAATTAGATTCCCTTCTAGAAATGCTTTGGGTCGAAATAGAGGGCCCAAAAGGAAATGTAACTACCTTGACTTCCAGACCCGCAGATTGATTGGGACAATATGTGTTCAGATCGAGAGAAAGAGATTGAGTTTCTAGATGCGCTCAATGACTGTGCTATGGAGCAGATGGTAACAGAACCTACCAGGGGTGGGGCAATCCTGGATTTGGTCCTAAGTAATGCCCAAGACTTGGTGAGAGATGTAAAAGTGATCGCACCGCTTGGGAGCAGTGACCATAACGTTACTGATTTCACCATTTGTATAAATAGAGAGTTGCCCCAAAAGACCAGCACAACCACATTTAACTTTAAAAGGGGTAAATTCTCTGAAATGAGGAGGCATGTGAAGAGGAAACTGAAAGGAAAGGTAAATACAGTCAAAACCCTTGGGGAAGCTTGGAGACTATTTAAAACTACAATCCTAGAAGCTCAGGTAAAATATATACCACAAGTTAGGAAAGGCACAAACAGGTATAAGAAAAGGCCTGCATGCTTAACAAACAAAGTAATGGAAGATGTAAAAGGTAAGAAGGACTCCTTTAAGTGGTGGAAAGCTAGTCCAAGTGAGATTAATAAAAGGGAACACAGGCTGTGGCAAATCAAATGCAAGACTGTGATCAGGCAGGCAAAAAGGGACTATGAGGAGCATATTGCAAAAAACATAAAGACCAACAATAAAAATTTCTTCAAATATATTAGAAGCAGGAAACCAGCCAGGGAGGCAGTGGGGCCCTTGGATGACCAAGGGGTTAAAGGATTACTGAAGGATAGGGGAATGGCTGAGAAGCTGAATGCATTTTTTGCCTCCGTCTTCACTGTGGAAGATAAGAAGTGTTTGCCTGCTCCAGAACCACTTATTTTGGAAGGGGTGTTGAAAGACCTGAGTCAGATTGAGGTGACAAGAGAGGAGGTCCTACGCTAGACAAATTAAAAACTAATAAGTCACCAGGTCCGGATGGCATACATCCAAGAGTTCTGAAAGGACTTAAAGTTGAACTTGTGGATCTTCTGACAAAAATATGTAATCTTTCATTGACATCTGCCTCCGTTCCTGAGGACTGGAAGGTAGCAAATGTCACCCCCATCTTTAAAAAGGGTTCCAGAGGAGATCCAGGCCAGTCAGTCTGACTTCAATACCGGGAAAGTTGGTAGAAACCACTATCAAGGACAGAATGAGTAGGCACATTGATGAACACGAGTTATTGAGGAAGACTCAGCATGGGTTCTGTAAGGGAAGATTTTGCCTCACTAACCTGTTACATTTCTTTGAGGGGGTGAATAAGCATGTGGACAAAGGAGACCCAATAGATGTTGTTTACCTTGACTTCCAGAAAGCTTTTGATAAAGTTCCTCATCAAAGGCTCCTTAGTAAGCTCGAGAGTTATGGAGTAAAAGGACAGGTTCTTGTGGATCAAAAACTGGCTAATTAATAGGAAGCAGAGAGTGAGTATAAATGGGAGTCTTTGCTGTGGAGGACGGGAAGCAGTGGGGTGCCGCAGGGCTCAGTACTGGGTCCCATGCTCTTTTACTTATTCATAAATGATTTGGAGTTGGGAGTAAGCAGTGAAGTGGCCACGTTTGCAGATGACATTAAATTGTTCAGGGTGGTGAGAACCAGAGAGGATTGTGAGGCACTCCAAAGGGATCTGTTGAGGCTGGGTGAGTGGGCGTCAACGTGGCAGATGAGGTTCAATGTGGCCAAGTGCAAAGTAATGCACATTGGGGCCAAAAATCCCAGCTACAAATACAAGTTGATGGGGTGTGAACTGGCAGAGACTAACCAAGAGAAAGATCTTGGGGTCGTGGTAGATAACTCACTGAAAATGTCAAGACAGTGTGCGATTGCAATAAAAAAGGCCAACGCAATGCTGGGAATTATTAGGAAGGGAATTGAAAACAAATCAGCCAGTATCATCATGCCCCTGTATAAATGGATGGTGCGGTCTCATTTGGAATACTGTGTACAATTCTGGTCACTGCACCTCAAAAAGGATATTATAGCACTGGAAAAAGTGCAGAAAAGGGCAACTAGAATGATTAAAGGGTTGGAACACTTTCCCTATGAAGAAAGGTTAAAACGCTTGGGGCTCTTTAGCTTGGAGAAACGTCAACTGTGGGGTGACATGATAGAGGTTTACAAGATAATGCATGGGATGGAGAAAGTAGAGAAAGAAGTGCTTTTCTCCCTTTCTTACAATACAAGAACTCGTGGGCATTCAATGAAATTGCTGAGCAGTCAGGTTAAAATGGATAAAAGGAAGTACTTCTTCACCCAAAGGGTGATTAACATGTGGAATTCACTGCCACAGGAGGTGGTGGCAGCTACAAGCATAGCCAGCTTCAAGAGGGGATTAGATAAAAATATGGAGCAGAAGTCCATCAGTGGCTATTAGCCACAGTGTGTGTGTGTGTGTGTGTGTGTGTGTGTATATATATATATATATATATATGTATATATATATATGTATGTATGTATGTATGTATATGTGTGTGTGTGTGTGTGTGTGTGTATAAAATTTTTTGGCCACTGTGTGACACAGAGTGTTGGACTGGATGGGCCATTGGCCTGATCCAACATGGCTTTTCTTATGTTCTTACGCTTCTTCATATTTCTTGTTGCTCTCTAATAACACTCCATCTTCAAGTCTGAGGTAAGCTGATTTAAGCAGAGTACTGACTCCTTTGGCTTTCTCTAGGCCTAGGAATTCTACACCTCTTTAATTTTTGTGCCTTTGATTCAGAAGAAACCCCCCCCCATTCTCAGTTCTTTTAATTTGCATTAAAGGTAGTGATTTGTATCCACAATAGTGATTTGGTTTTCCCAATTGCCTGATTTCGATTTCTTTGTTCAGGCTATCAGCAATTTCTTGGTTTGTTTGGCAACAAAATAACAGTCCATCTAATGATGTTATTGCATACTGTTAGAGTCCATTTTTAAATCTGGCAAATATACAATCAGCTTGTTGAGAGCTCTGATTTTTTTTTCAGCAGCACAGTTAATTTCTGTCCATGCTGTGGCTTTCTGTTCCTCAGATAGATCTCCATTGAGAACCACTGTCCCAATAGCCAGATGTTGAACATGCATTTTCCTTGATGCTGCTATATTCAGCAGTGTCCAGAGGGTGATGTATTTGACAACACATGTAGGCTGTTCCATCACTTCCTTGCAGTTTAGAGGTTTCCACTCTGGTTGCACATTTACATGCAAGGTATACTTTTGAGGAGGTATGGCCCAGTTGCTCTTCTGTGAGCATCTCACAGCAGTTCTCTGGCCCAGCTTCCCCTTCTGACAGTGGAGTCTCTGGTTAACTTGCCTGTGGACAGGTGGTCTCCGCAGGGAGCCAAATGGTTATATCACAAAAAGAGACTCCATCCTCAGCTTCCTGGCTCATTTCTATAGTGGACCGTGATTGCTTTGTGGCGTTCAACACATATCCTTTACCAATATGTACCACATTGCATTATTTAACCCAAAACATTTTTGGATTCATAACTGTGTATACTTTTCCACCTCCAGCATGCCTAACAAGAATTTGCACTTCAGCTCTGGGTTCCAATTTCCCCCTTCTTTTTTTGGGTACACGAGTATAAGGCAAAGCACAAGTTTGCCCACACAAGGTGAAGCTGTAAGATCAAGTATGAGTTCTGCCCAGCTGATGTCAATCACAGGTTGCAACTGTACTTATTGACATCAGAATTAAAGTCATGAGCATCTAGTTAATGGGAGAGATCCTGAGAAGATCAAAGGAGGAGAATAGACTGATTGGATATTGTTGTCAGATTATTGGGAGGGGCAAGAAGTATATCTGGGTACAATCCTCCATAGTCTGGGCTTCCTCCTGGAGTCATCAAGGAGCTGATGCCTAGGACTTATGCCAGGTAATTTGATGGTGGCAGGGCCATGCTACTCTGAAACTTGAAGTAATGTTAGTTTGTTGTCTGTGCACAGATAGAGATATTGTTTTAGCCTAGTGAAGTTAGTATTTTTTGTTTTGGATTTTGCTTGTCTGCCTTTATGTTTGCTGGCCTATTGTATTCATTTACCTTTGGTTAAAATAAAAAAGATTTTTATATAAAAAGTAACTTGGTCTAGTCATTTTGTGCACTCTCACCCTGAGTAACCCAAAAAGTTAGTAACCCCCTTGCCTCACATGGTGGTAGCTTGTGGGATCAGGGCCAATGTACAAGTGACTAGAGTGGCCAGCATATTAATACAGACAACAAAGTGTTTATTATTTTGCTAGTTAGGGATGAGTAGTAGAAGAAGAAGAAGATGATGACTGCAGATTTATATCCCGCCCTTCTCTCTGAATCAGAGTCTCAGAGTGGTTTATAATCTCCTTTATCATCTTCCCCCACAACAGACACCCTGTGAGGTGCTTGAGGCTGAGAAAGCTCTCACAGCAGCTGCCCTTTCAAGGACAACTCCTACGAGAGCTATAGCTAACCCTTAGCTCCAGCAGCTGCAAGTGGAGGAGTGGGGAATCAAACCTGGTTCTCCCAGATAAGAGTCCACACACTTAACCACTACACCGAACTGTTTCTCCCACTACACCGAACTGGCTCTGGTTTTCCAATTGCATCTTTATGTTTCTGGATTAGATGTAGATTAGACCAGATGATGTTGGTAGCAGATATCAGCATAACAGAAGTTGTTATGACTCCTAGCATGTTAAGAGGTAGACATTATGGAATCAGATGTGGAAGTGGAATGGAGCAGCTATAAATACTTCCAGCAGGACAGAGGTGGGAAAGACAAGTGGATGGACTGTGAAAGCAGTTGGCATTCCTTGGCTTCCAGAGATTACAAAAGTCAATGCAGAGTCCAGGGAGAGAGGGGTATTGGTATGAATAAAAAGCAGCCCAGGATCCTGATGAGAGACAGTGGCCAAGAAATCCTGGAAGGTCAGGAGCAGAAGCTGAATAGCGGTGAGAACCAGGCACAACAAACCAGTCCAAGCAATGGGAATGTGGCCAGTGGAGTCCAGCCTGAAGATCTGCAAAACCTGATTAAGGTGTTTGTGGATTTACAAATGCAGCAGATTAATCTAATGAGTCAGAATCAAGGTTGGAACGGGGAGAGGAAAAAGTCCCCAGTGTTCTGGGATGGCCTTGATCCAATGTTGTATTTTGCATCTTTTGAATCTGCTTGTGAAGATTATCAAGTGCCTCCACATGAGTACTTGGGGGCTCTTTTGGCCCATGTGTGAGGGAATTAAGTGATTTAATTGGGGAGTTAACCCCAGGATCAAAAGACTATCAACAATTCAAAAGATTGGTGAGACAGTGTTTTGGGCTATCAAAAGATCAGCTTAGATATCGCTTCTGGAAGGCAAGCCCTGAAGCCCAGAGAGACTTAACACTGCTTTTATGGCTCACCTGAAAAGACTTTTAGCCTCTTAGATTGAAGCAACTCAGGCTGATACTCATCAGTTACTCAGTGAACTATTTATTAGGGAGCAATTTTTTCAAGCTTTGCATTATGATATTGCTGCTCTTGTGCAAGCACGAATCTGGCTTCTTTAGATGGCATGGTGAGGTGACCCAAGGGCCATTGGTTGATAGACGGGAGGGAATACAACCTAAAGGTTTAAATGTGAGTAATTGCACTAAAGCTTTTGTGGCTTCAGCAGGACAGAACTTGGCACCCTTCCAGGATGGTAGTATGAGGACTATATGTACTTCTAGAAGCAAATGTTTTTGGTGTCACAAGAAGGGTCATTTTATATATATAAAAAAAACAACCTGCCCTAGATTAATGACTCAGGAGGGGCCCTTATTAAAGCCGACTCAGTTGTCAGAGGCAACAACTGGGTACAACAGAAGAAGGGGAGTCTCAAAGTCAGCAGAAAGCTGTTATGTGTAATCAGACCATAGAGCAGGAAAGAAAAAGGTTTATGGGAATTAGAGGGGATCATAATTTTACATCTATTGCACCAATTAATAGATTTCCCTCTTGTGGAGAAATCTCCTGTTTGGGAGGTGACAACTCCAGTAACAACTCTGATTCATTATGAAGAAGCGGGGGCGGGGGGGGGGGGGTGCCAGATCCTTGTAGTCAGGAGAAAAAGGCACCAGAGAAGCTTATCAGGGAAAGAGTTATTGCCAGCTGAGTCCTTGAGGAATGTCAACCCTCCCCCAGTTTTGGTTGAAAACTTGTTTAAGTTACATCCAGTAGAAAATAAGGGAGAGCCTTATACCCTGGATGATACAAAAAAGGTGCAGTCATTTTCTGTAAAAGTTATGGAGGAAGGGGAAGTCGGTTTGCCAGAGCTAAATATGGCTGTGGAAGGAGAGGAAGGTTTGGAGCAAATATCAATGGAATCTATGTTAATGGTTTAGGGGAGGGACGGTGGCTCAGTGGTAGAGCATCTGCTTGGGAAGCAGAAGGTCCCAGGTTCAGTCCCTGGCATCTCCAACTAAAAAGGGTCCAGGCAAATAGGCGTGAAAAACCTCAGCTTGAGACTCTAGAGAGCCGCTGCCAGTCTGAGAAGACAATACTGACTTTGATGGACCAAAGGTCTGATTCAGTATAAGGTAGCTTCATATGTTCATGGTTCAGCAGCAGGAGGAATTGAGGTGAGTGTTGCAATGTTTTCAGCCTCTATTCACCAGTAAGCCAGGCACTACTGATTTGATATAACATTGTATTGATGTTAGGGATCATCTGCCTATCAAATTCAGTCCATATCCTTTAAATGGCCTCATGACAGAAATTGTGGCTGCAGAGATCCAGCAAATGCTTAAATGAGGAGTCATTAGGGAGTCTCACTCAGATTGGGGTGCGCCTATTGTTATGGTCTCCAAGAGAATATCTGAGGATGCTCCTAATGAATATTGTTTGTGTGTGGACTTTAGAAAGGTAAATAAGTTAACTATGATGGACCCTTACCCCACCCCATAGATAGGTTTGATTGAAGACTAGTGAAGTTAATCTTTTTTGTTTTGTATTTTGCTTGTCTGCCTTTATGTTCACTGGCCTATTGTATTTATTAGCTTAGATTAAAATAAAAAAGATCCTTTATATAAAAAGTAACTGTCTAGTCATTTTGTGCACTCTTACCCTGAGTAACCCAAAGAGTTGGCAGCCCCCTTGCCTTACAACGAGCAAAAATTTTAGAAACAAATAGCTTTAAATGTTTTAGACCCAGCTACTTTCCAAACCACTGTTCAAAAGGAGATTTTTCTAATCACTTTGGAAGGTATTCCATTGTACAGATAAGTTGCTGTGGTTATAGCTTCTGCCCACCAGTGGTCAGGCAGGCTGGCTTGCATGAGCAGGCAATGTGCTGTTTCTTGAATGGTCTTGTTAAGGCGTTCAGCAGAACCATTTTGTTGAGGAGAATATATAACACTTTATTCTGCTCAGCCCCCTCTTGCTCCAGAAACTTTTCGAACTCACTGTTGCGGTACTCAGTCCCATTGTTTGTAAACAGAATCTCTGAAGCCTTATTGAATTTATTTTTCATAGTGCAACATAGCATTTAAATTTCTCCAGCACTTGAATCTTGGAGTTTACTAAATAAACATGACTGTAATGAGTCCTAGTATCTAGGAACATCAAGAAATATTTATTTCCACCAAGAGAAGGACAGAAGAGCCAGACCAAATCTCAATATACTTTAAGACCTCTTCACTGGGAATGTTCTACTGCTTCCCATAGCTAGGTGCAGTTGATTTTGCCTTTAAACAAATCTCACAATCTGCTTCCATCTGCTCACATTCTGTCACTTTAATGCCGTGGTCCTGCAACAATTCTTTCACAGAGCAAAATGACCTGTGCCCAAGCCTAGAATGCCATTCCAAAAGACCATCTCAGTGGTCACATTTCCCTTGTCTTGTGTGACAGGTTCACCATCATGTCTCAGATAAAATCCTACCATTCTTTTTGCCTCTATTTTAATATCAGATTCTGGACTAAAGATATGATGTGTGTCTTCTTTTATCACAAACTTATTTTTTCCCTTCTACAAGCCTTGAAATAGATAAAATATTGTGGTCTGATTGTGGTGCACACGCACATTCATTAATAAATATTTCAACAGCCTCTCCATCCATAGCTAGCATTGTGAGTTATACAACTCCAGAACCAACAGTAATTAACAGAGTTGTGTCTGCCTGCAGGAGATTCTCTCTTCTGCTTTCATCCAGTTTAATAAAATAGCTTTTGCTATTACAGAAAAACTTCCAGAATCAAGTAACCACATATTTTTCTTTAGAGATTCCTTATTAGACATGGCACAAGCAAACTATTTTGATGGTTTCTATTTCCTCTCATCTCTCCTGTTGCTTTGAGTCCCATTGCTTGGTGGAGCACGCCTCTCTCCACGCTGCTCAATGCCCCTCCTCTCTCTATAGAATGCCCAGCTTTATTGCAGCAAAAACAAGCAAATGGCTTTTCATTTGCACAATTCAATTTCAGCACAGACATTGCTCTAGTGGCATCATTAACAGCCCTTTACAGACCCTCATCTCTCAGAAATGAGTGCAAATTCAAGGGACTGCTTCTCTCAGTTCAAAAGTGGCTTTATGTGTGGCAAATGAGGCTGGGAGACTTATCAATATAGCCATGTTCATTTCATCTTCACTAGCAAGTTCCAGTTCTAAAACTAATGCTGTAATACTGTGGCGATGATTTCCAACATTGTCCGCCTCCCTCATTCTTTGGGTACAATCTCTGTTTTAGGAACAAGAATGATCTTTTGCAAACAATGCTCATATTTAGTCTTCAGAGCATCAAGAAACTGTTTTGCAGTTTTGTTTATCTCTACAAGGGGGACTATCTTTGTCACTAATAGACATAAGAATAGTTAGTTGGACTTTGGCATCTATTTTAAGAAAAGCTTTCTTTGCCAGTTCATTTTGTGGTATTTCTTTTTAAATCTCCTCCAGGACATTTTGCATGCAAAGTGCACCCTCTGCCCTGGCTCTCCATACGGGAAAATTTTATTCAATCAGTCTAGGTACTGAAACTAAAAAGCTGAAGAATTCAAGGTATTTCATTTCCACTATCTTAGTAATCCTTACAGTAAACCTGTACCCTTGGTCATCAAAAATGGCACAGAATTATAGACAACAAAATACAACATGAAGTCTATAAGTTAAACAAGAGTTGTACAGTCAGACTGCATCAAAACAGTTATCGACACTATTGACTCGTATTAACTCTATCCCCTGACACTGTCTCCTCATTGAAAAAACCTGCCTCTCACACACACAAAGCTGCTGTTAGCTTCTGAAGAAGAAAAAGTTGCGCATGAATAGCTATTTTTCTCTCGTCTCGCCATGACCCAAAATGGCTGAGGAGGCAGTTTTACTTGGGGAAATGAAGCAGGGAAAGGGTATAATGACTGTAATCCAATTCATAGGGTCCCATACCTGCTTCACAGCTCCACCATTAAATGCATAGTCTGTGTAAGACAATCATTTGGTTGCAGCTTTCTGCAGCATGTACCCAGTCTGGCAGTCTCCTGATGCCCTTTGGGTGGTTTGGAGTAAATTTGTATAGAAAATCCAAAGCAATGGTGATGCTAGGCAAGCCCATTGCTTCTATCTGTAACATTGTGAGAATTGTTTCCAAGTGCCATTATCTATATGAGTTGAGTCATATAACAGCCCTTCTGCCATTTCAAAATGACTTATGCTGCCTGACAAATAACAGCAAGGGGAAATCATGGATGATCCATATGCATGCATACATATGTATTGCTGGTTAGGAAGAAGTGAGCCCAGCAGGCAATAAATGTGCAAGCACAAGGAAAGGTCTGATTTAAATTTCACCTTCTGGAAAATTATATTAACAGATGGAGCAGCCCAAAGATTAGAGGTCCCTGGCGTCATAGTAGATGGGGTTTCTGCCCCCTCCCATGCTGTGGCTCTCTTTAGAGCTTTCAATATTCAGCTGTTACAGCTCCCAATACAGGTTCCTTTTTCTGTGAAAAACTGGCTGGGAATGGTGATCCTTTGTTATGGGTTATTAGAAGATAGGAAGCAAATGGAGGGGAGGTTTTTTGTCAAGATCTCAGAATGGAACCTGTTTTCAAGAAGAGCAGGCTCCTTTCTGCACTTGTTAGCAGAGACATTTCCCCATCCACCAACCCCAGTCTATTCCCTGCTGATGATGACTTATTCAAGAGGTGTCATCTTACCATAACAGTTCAATATCATTTTGCTCCCCAAGACAATTCAGGCAGCTTTCAGCTTGTCTCAGTTTCAGAAACAGCACAATTTGATCAAAAAGCATTGCACCGGGAGTGCAGGTTATAAGTGTTTTGAATAATTACTTATGTAATTGTCCATCTCTTGACTGCTCCAGTGAACCTTTGTCAGCTTCTTTTCAGTCACTAAGCTCATGGATCTATTTGGAGAGCATCCCCACTTGCAGCCACAGATGACTTATGCTTGGCCAATGAGCATTTGCTCATGAGAGATTTTATCCTTCCTAATATTGCCATACCAAAACAGAGTTACACCATGTAGTTACCAGAACTTGTTAATTTACAACAGTAAGAAATGCAACAAATTGTGTACAATTCTGTTTCTCTGAGCATCAGTATACAATCTATTTAACACGAATTCCTGAAGAAATCAAGCTATATCGGCTCTTCCTGGGGATCCCTTCTGGTAATGTTGGCTTCATATATCAGGTGAAGGCTCTTAGTGCTGCAGTAAGAGCACCCACTACTTGAACAGGTCCACAGGGTTTAATCCATTGATTTCTTCTGATGATTTTGTTACTTTGGTGGATAACTTGCATATTGACTGGGGAAGGCCTTGGTCTCTAAAACTTGTTGTTGTTTCTCCAGAATAACTGGTTGGCTACTGTGTGAGACAGGATGTTGGACTAGATGGACCGCTGATCTGATCCCACCAGGCTATTCTTTTCTTATTACTGGCCACCAAAAAGGCAGAGGCCAACTGTTCCCATTCCAGTGCTGATTTATTTTCTTTATAGTCTGCCTTTCTCTCTGAGACACAAGGTGGATTACACAATGCAAATCAATGCAATCAAAAGGATGAGACATCTAATAAACAGTGTAATAGGACTAGAATTGCATAAATCTGAAACAAAGCATAAGTTACACAAAACAGAAAATGGTATTAAGCAGAAATACAGTGCAGGGGAAGCAAGATAATACATACTATACATAGCAGTATAGGCCACAGTCTCATCCCCTTTATTAAAGAATCTCACTGAACCATTCTATTATATTGTCCTATTACCTTTGCTGCTAATACCAATAATCTAATAGGAAAAACAAAGGAGAGCTGGCAGCTCTTATTTGGCCACCCCAGATAACAAGTACTTCTCTGAGGGCTCTTTCAGACTACAGACTGATTCTAATTGCACTTGGGTGGAAGCAGGTTAAAGTAAACCATGTATAAACCATTCGCCTCCAGTGATCAATCTTTCAGGCAAAGGGGCAGGCACAACAGCCTCTTCTCTCTGGTAAAGACATGATCGAAACAGGACAGAATTGGCTTGCCCACAGCTAGCTTAGGTTCATCCAGAGCCAAAAACTAAATCTGGCTTTTGTGTGATTGGTAAATTAACCATTGAGTCAGTTGTCTAAATATGCTATTCTCTAATACAGGAATGCATGCAATTCACCCAACATTAGCTAATGGTTTTACCAACTAATGGTAGTTTTCCAGATGACTGAAGCCAGTGCCCATAACTGAATTGAATGGATGATTCTGTCATTCTGTAAGCATGCCTCCACGGACGGCCATTAGCCCACTCATGTGATTAGAAAGTTGGCTGTGATAGCTGATCCATAAGACCTGTTTTATGAAAGGAAGCTCTTGCCTGATAGCTACCATTATCAAATGATAATATATGATCAGGCAACTCAGTCCCTGAGTGCTATAATTCTAACACTCAAAGACTACATTTAGGAGCCAGGCAGGTGGATGCTTAAAAGCATTGACATGAATTAGGGAGTAGCTTAACAGTTTAGTGTCATTTCAGAAATTAACATCTGAGTTCACAAATCAAGAGACCAACAACTTAAAACATTATGGAACAGAAGATCTCTGCTCAGATTAAGAGCTAGCAACTTCCTACAGAAATAAAAAAAGCAAGTGATCCAGTATCACCTACAAGATAAACAAAGTGAGAAGAAGGATCATATCCCCATAGCTGGGCACAATAGTCCAGGCATTTCACACATTATGCTATTACACAATCACACAAAAGCAGAATTTGTAGGGAAGGGAGAGCAGACTTCCTGCTTGCTACACTACTGTCTTACCTATGTACAAAGATCTGAGAGTATAGAAAGTGTGTTTTTCAAACAGACTGTCAGTATTTTAAATTTCAGAGCAGCCATAAATATGACTTCTGCACTCCTGGCACGTGAGGAGTAATCTGCCATTATGAGCTGGAGCCCTAAAATGTAGGCTGCTTAAAGTAATTTGGAGTAACAGACAAGTTGATTCCTGTATATGATGCTATATTTTACTAATGATATGCTCTCATTGCAAATTTCCCAGAATGGCTAACAAACACCACCAAGAAGTGTTTATCACTCCCAGGGAGGGGGGGAACCTGTAGAAAAAGCCTTAAAAACTATTATCAAGGTCAATGTTGCAGTAGTGACTGAATTGGTTGAATTCTGTCTACTGGCACCCAACGTACAACTGCTAATTGAAATGTAAACTGCTGGGGCAGGGGGAATACTAGTTTAAAATATGCATAATGTTTTAAAACAGTTTAATTTGTCTTGTATTTAATTACACAGTGACACCATATTTCAAAAAATTACTACAAAAAGGTACCAAATGAGGGGAAAGATCCACATCCTGGTAGTTTCACTCCTTTATTATCGTAGTTTGTACACATTAACCTCATCCATCCAGATTGGGGCCAAAATAGATGTGAGAGTTCACAAACTCCATTCAATTGTAAAAGGAAAACTGTAGGTATGTATAGTCCTAATTTGGATCTACACAGGCAGTAAAAAGGAGGTTTAATCTTTCAACACCCATTCAAATTCATTTCCACCCCACATTGTTATTAACACTTTAAAGGGGGGAATGGGTCTTTTAAAAAGCCAGCCTCTTCCCTTTTCAGGCAGATGAATAACAAGCTATACCTCTTCTTCTTCCCTCCTGGCCAACACAATACTTTCATTCTCCCTGGCATCCCTCTACAGAACTCTTAGTAGTAGGATCCCTTTGGGGCAAAGCTTTGGTGAGGGCTGAAAACAGAAGAGCCTGTTAGCTAATGAAGTCATAATTGCTCCAAATCTTACTAATGGATTGAAAATATCAGAGCCTCCTACACTCTGTTCAGTTCTTGCAGATGCCCAGGCAAAAACTCTCCTCCAAAAGCTAATTGCTGTCTTCTAAAATTCTACACATGCTTCTTTGGATACCCTTGCAAAGAGTTTTGCCAGGCCTTAGGGTCTTGCCTGAAGTTTCAGAGGTACTGCTTTTTTTTTAGGGTGCCAAGGAAAAGTCATATCTAAGGAATGAGGAGCCAGAGTCAAGAGGTCAGAGCTATTTCCTGCTTCATAGGGGACCCTTTGTTATTCCCTCATTCCTTATGTCTATCAGGTACTTGATGGACCAGCATGTTTGCCCCACTGGGACAAACAGTCCACGGGTAATTTCAAGTCACAAAAATGATGTAAGTCACAGCCTTGGTACAAATCTGAATCTTGAGAAAAAATGTACTTTGTAAGGGAAACTATCCTGGATGCACACCTTAATATGGTGTGAAAGGGTTTATGTTTATCAAGCTAACAGTAATACTGTAAAGCAGAGGTGTCAAACTCATTTGTTATGAGGGCTGGACTTGACAAAAATGTCACTTTGTTGGGCTGGGCCATTATACCATAACATGTAATATGAGGTACTGGAGATATAAACTTTATAAAGATGATTTCAGGTGCCAAATGGCAATAGGTTTGATTGGATTAGGTGTGATATTCAAAGAGGCAGTACGCGTGGCTATATCATTGGTAATGAGACAGGAAACCTAGTTCTCAGTTTAGTCCTGGAGGATGTGAAGGATAAATGGACAAAAGTCTAAGTTTTCAAGGTGCTACTAGCCTCTTACTCTTTCTACAGCTATAAGAAACCACAACATTCAAAAACCATTTTAACCTTCCAGGACATTCAGTTGCTGACCTAAGAGTAGCAGTTCTCTTACAAAGGAATTTTAGGGGGAGATTAGAGACTGCTGAATTGAAACTGATAATAAAGCTAAATGCATCTTCCTGGACTGAATGGAGACCTAGTTTCTTTTCATATTACCAATGGTTGCTATTGTTATTTGGCACCTGAAATCACTTCACTTTCCAATATATAAAGACAGATAGGTTCACATTCTAGCTATATCTGAAGAAGTGAGCAGTAACTCATGAAAGCTCATGCCCTGCGACAAATTTTGTTAGTCATTAAGGTGCTATTGGACTCTTGGTCCCTTTCACTAATAAAGATTGCAAGCTTTCTTTATTCTAAGGTTTCTTTTATTATTATTTTTATCTGTTAGAACTGGAAGGGGGGATCTCTCCAAGTGAAATAATGTGTTGCTTTCAGATTGGACAAAACCCACTCACTGCTAGTGATGATAATAAAAAGTTTTAAAAGTCAGGGGGGGAGTTAATGTGAAGAAAGGCAGCCAGTGAGATGGGAGAGGAAAGAGGGAGACCACCTGTTGAAATTGAATATATGGCACTATAAGTGTATTTTTAAATATTTAGCTATGTACTTTCAGTTATCAAACCATACAATCCAATCCAAATGTTGTAATTCCTAAACAGGATCTTTTTGAAAGAAAATAATATCCCAGCTATGTACATAGAAATCTAATATTTTTAAAAAATATTTTCAGATTAAGCCAAAATAACTTACCTTAAATTCCCCTTTATCCCAAATGCATCTCTTTCCTACCCCCTTCCGTTTTTAATGGGCATGTGTGCGTGATCAAGACTCAAATAAAACAGCAGAGCAGGGTTTGTCAGAAGAATCCCACCCCCTCGAAGTGTACATGCATAGGAAAGCTTATACAAACTTTGTTGTTCTTGAAAGTGCCATGGGACTCTTTTATTGCATCTTTTCTTCCATTTTCCTCCCTCCCTCTCCAAATAAGGGAAGACAGGTTTGGCAAGGCAGGAGCAGCCTCAGCGGAGGAAGGAGGAAGAGAACTGGGGAAGCTTTTATCTGTGCATGTGTGTGCTCTCTTTTTCCTTCCCTCTCAGAGAGGCTTTTCCACACAGCACAGTAGCTGCTGGGAGGAAGGACCCAGGAGATGTTCAGTTGCTCCCAGGCCAGATACCAGCTCTGCAGGTGCCAGATATAGCCCACTGACCGCACATTTGACATCCCTGCTGTAGGGAGTTTAGACTCTGCCTAGATGCTGAACTCTACTTCAGGAATCAACAGCTACATCAGCAGAAGAGAACGGACAGCTCCAGGGGTGGAGGAATCCTTGATGGGGCAGCAGCAGTAGCAGAAGGTGACACTGGCAGAGAATCTTTGGGGAGCTTGCTTTGGATAGTAGAGGAATGTCCCAGAAGCCATCATTATTGGCAGCCTTCTTCTCATCTGGACTGTAAGGCAAGAGGCCTGTATCAGCATGACCCCAATGATACTAGGATTATGCAATACCCAGGCAACAAAAGAGGGGAGAGGGGAACTTAACAAAAATGAATTTTTACTTAACTTTCTTCACATTACTTAAAAGGTTAAGGACATCAAAATATAGGGACCCAATAGTTCTTTGTCTAAACTGAAAACATAAAAGATTATAAATATATGAAAATATACATGTATTTATCACAAATCAAAAACAAATATAGGCCTTAGTAATTGTCTCATTTCAGAATAAAATCATATATTAATCCCACAGATGGGCCATTATTGATCCTGAGCAAACACATTTCAGCCAATTGCCCTTCCTCAGTGGTTAAACAATATTACTGGTTAGAAGTAGATTGAAATCTTCCCCTGCAGATAAGATTGGGATTGACAGCAAAACTAAGCCAGTTGGCAATTACCCTTGTGGGAACTGCTCTGTTTGTTCTTTTTGCCTTCACAGTGACACTTGTTATGACTCATCCCGAAAGAATAGGTAAAATTATTTGTTAATTGCAATTCCAAATATGTAATTTATGTTAGCCAGTGTCCTTGCAAGCTGATGTGTGTTGTCTTCACTAGGAGAGCTGTTAAGAAATAGATCTGTAAACACAGAAGCTGCATTAGGTTACAAAGAAGAAACACTGCTTTGACAGCATTTCAAGACCTTGGGACATACAGATAGAGCTGCACTTCTGTTTTTTTTTAAAAGATCCAAGTTTCCAACTTGCAACTTCTACAGTGTCTGAAAGCAAGAGATACTTATTGGATTTACACTCTGTCCCACATGGCCTTAATGAAGAAGTGGATTGGTTATGTGTTTGACAGTATGTTGTCCTTCTAGAATTAATAAATTCTGTGATGCAATATTTGGTTTTCCTGATATATTTGAAATCTCTCCCCTCCCTCCACCCCTCCTGAAACCTGCACATGCACACTGTAATTTTTTCCATTCAGATTACATTATCCTTTTGCCTGACATATAAGGGGTTTGACATTTTGCACTATGCAGTATTACATTACTATTGATTCCAGACTGCATCCAACATTTTTTGATAGCACCAGCTCTGGTCAGAGTCTTCCACAGCTGAGGTGAATGTGCTGGTGCTGGATTGCTCGATGGGCTGTTTTCGGCCTGCTACCTGCTGCGGCATCTCTCTCAACATCTCTGCTCTGGTGTCCCTCTTGGCTGCCACTGTCTGCACTGTTACACAATTCTGGGGGGCCCTAACCATTTCTCTCTGCTCTCTATGCTGAGACGTGTCCAGGACCTGTGACTTGGGCTTGGTGAGTTCACCAAGGATGGTGTCTGCGGAGTCATGGGGGAGTAGGCAGGCTTGCCAAGGACAGGACCAGCAGAGAAATGTGGGGGCAGACCACTGGTCCAGGACAGATATAGTAGTGGAAGAACCCTCAGGTCAGATGACACCCCATCAACTACTGGGGAAAAGATGAGGACAATTACAACTAGCACTATTCTTAATAACACAACTGGACTAACATTTGTTATAGGTTTCTGCTTGGCAAGTCAACTTTATATCCCAAACAGTTTGATGGATCATTGGATCAAAATGAGATTTGAGAGCCTTTTAGTATAAAAGCAAAATCATAATTTTATTTCTACGGGGATGGGGAACTGGGATGGAAAACAAGAAACACTAAGAACTACATCCTATCTCTATGAAGGACACATGGCTAAGAGTGAGGATACTTCCTCTTTCTTCTTGACCTCTGCCTATCTAGACAAAGAAGTCACCTGACTAACTGACAATAGCACAAACAAACAGTCCTTTTCCAGGGCTGCTTCTCTATTGGCAGGGAGCCAAGATCCTCTTCCTAGGTCAGGCAGACAATACAGAAACAGGTAAACACATTTAACCCTATAATGACTGGAACTTAGAACATTGCAATTCCAACAGCATTCAGCTGTTGGATGTGAATGGATGCAAAAAGACTGACCAAAGCTGTTCATCGCATATAATAGAACCATGGAATGTGAAAAATATTAATCATGGTATGCTTGAAGTGGACTGGGTTAGGACATTTTCAGTCAAAAAAATCACTAAAAGTTACCCAGGAAATGACAAACACAGAAGAAATGGGATTGCTCTAATAGTGAAGCTAGATGTAGCGCAAGCAGCAAGGGGCTATAACTGAATTTCCTGGAAAGCCTGGAAAGATTTCCTGGAAAGCCTATAAGTATAACCATTATTCAAAATTTTATGCACCAACTACAGATGCTGAGGTAGAAAAAATTAAAAGCTTTTATGTATGTATCCAGGAAGAAATTGATCACACACCTAAATGAGATGTGCTGATAATCATAGGTGACTGAAACACAAAAGTGGAGACAAAGCAGAATCAAATATAGGTGGAAGATTTGGGCTAGGAGCACAAAAGGAAGCAGGACAGCGACTCACAGAATTCTGTGAAGACAGTTATTTGTTCATTGCAGACATATTCTTCTAATAACCAAGCAGTTGTATATGTTGACATCACCAGACAGCCAATACAGAAATCAAATTTCATTATCAGAAGCAGAAGGTGGAGAAGCTCTATTCACTCTGCCAAAATAAGAAGAGGAGCCAGTTGTGGTACAGACCACATTGATATCAAAGATCAGAATAAAGCTGGGGGGCGGAACACCAAAATATTCATAGTGCCAGAATACAATCTAAGGAACGTTCTTTAAGAGTTTAAAGACCATGTAAAAAACAGATTTGACATTACTAAGTTCAAGTGAACATGAACCAGAAGAACTACTGATTGAAATGAGAGATATTATCAAGGAAGAATATGCAAAGATTATTCCTATAACTGAACGAAATGAAAAGCCTCGATGGGTGACTGATGAACTCTTAAAATTGCTAAAGAAGGCAAGTAGTAAAAGGTGTCAGAAACAGAATAAAAAGTTTAAATGCAGCATTCTAGAGACAAAAATAACTATTATAATGACCAATGTAAAGAAATAGAAGAGAATAGCAAAAAAAGAAAGAGTAAGAGAATTGTTACACAAGATCCAAGAAACAAAAAGGAAATTTACAGCACTGTTAGACATGCTGAAAGATCAGCATGGAAATACATTAGCTGAACAGGACAGAATAAAAGATAGGAACAGTGAGACTTGAGACCACTCCTGATGAAGATTAAAGCAGAAAGTGCCAAAGCAAGATGACTGCTGAACATTAAAGCAAGATTACAGCCGAACATCAACAAGATAAAAGTAATGACTACTGTAGGAGACAGCTTTAAGGCTGATTATGAAGAAATTGAAATTGTTCAAAATTTTCTATTCCTTGGCTCCATAATCAACAAAATGAGGATGACCCAATGCAAGATGGATTGACTCTATAAAGCAAGCCATGGCCCTTTGTTAGCAAGACCAGAGTAAAGCTCTTAATGACAAAATGTTTTGGAGGACATTAATTCATAGGGTCGCCAAAGAGCTGAAAGTGACTTGATGGCACTTACACACTCACACACACACACTCCCTATTTCTTTTCTGGCACAGTCAGATTCTTCCCCCAATCCACCAAAAACAACCCTCTGCCTATAAGGTATCAGTAGGTTACCCACCAGGCTCTGCTTTCTGAATTTCAAACACTGACTTCAGGAAAGCTGGCAGCCCTCAGAAAGTAACAGATAGTCCCTGTGTACAGATCACAAGGGATTTTTTCCCAAGGCTTTTACCTTCCAATTTTTTTTTCCATACTGATTTCTCCTGAGGAACCCCTGTATATTGCAGAAGATTGGGGATGGGGAGCACTTGTAAAATCTATTCAACCTCAAAGCTGTCCTTTGTGAACTGAATGCATCCTGGAGTAGAGTATACCCAATGCTCTTCTGCAGTTCACAGTGGGAGGTTCATAGTGGTAGGTAAAGCTGTATTTCAGAAATTGATCAGCTTTTGCTGATCTCATTGAGGATCCCTGAAAAGCTTCCAATAAGCCCCAGGATTCCCATAAAATAGTTTGAAGACCACTGGAATAGAAAGATCAAGTGGTTAATCATTGTTAATGATGATTGCTTATTGGCAAGTTCTATGATGTAGTGGAAGGAAGTCAGTCCATTTGGATTCAAAGAGACGATCAATTGCACTAAGCACATAGGTCCTGAACAAGGCATAGCCAATTAGCTTAGTTTTGGAATACAGGGTAGCAAATTGTAGCTCAGCATCAGATGCTGAAATTTATGAGGAATAAGAAGCCCAGTTTTTATAAGACAACTCATGGTGTTGAGTAGGGAGTTTATCAGAAACAAGGCAACATTTACATAGTTGTATTATCTTTAAAGACATTGTTAACCAGATTAATTTACAGTTTTAACTATCTTCCATATTTAAAGGATGAATGTTACAATGATTTTCAGAATAGGTTTCAAAATAACTTTTTGGTAGCTTAAAATAAGAATAGTATGGAGAAACATTGTCATTTATGAATGAAAAAATAGAAGATTTCATCTTAAAGAGATTTCCTTTCTAATATATTACTAGATTTACCACTCTCTATAAAAGGGAAAACTAGAATGACACTGCAGACATTTTTAGCTAACCTTGCTAAATTTCTGTGTGTGTATGTAAGTTGTATGAGAAACATTTGAACATGGAGGTCTCTACCTACAGTCCCAGAAAGGCTTTTACCCCCTCATACACCACTATTTATTTATATTTTTTGCCATGCACATATAAATCTGCAGTCTCCTGCAATTCTCTAGACTAGGGATACAAACAGCAAATTGGCCCACTGTGATATCTTGCCCTTAAAGTCTTACCCATGGCCTGAAATGCAAGGAGAATGCACAAGGAGATGCTCCGAAGGCACCATGGGACACTTGCCCAACAAAAGCAGCCCTGGAAGGTAAAATAGGCCTGTTTAGTTTATTTGATTTACCGTATTTTTCGCTCCATAAGACGCACCTGAACATAAGACGCACCTAGTTTTTAGAGCCGTTTGTGTGAATTTAGAGGCATTTGTGTGAATTTTTTGCAGTATTCGCTCCTTAAGACGCACACACTTTTCCCTCCACTTTTTTGGGGGGGAAAAGTGAGTCTTATGGTGCAAAAAATACTGTATATCCCGCCCTCCCCAACGAGCAGGCTCAGGGTGGCTCACAATACATAATAGAGTAACAATAAAGGGAAAGAAGTAAAGGTGCAAGCACCAATCGTTTTCAACTCTGGGGTGACGTTGCTTTCACAACTTTTTCATGGCAGACTTTTTACGGGGTGGTTTGCCATTGCCTTCCCCAGTCATCTACAAGCTGGGTACTCATTTTACCAACCTCGGAAGGATGGAAGGCTGAATCAACCTGGAGCCAGCTACCTGAACCAGCTTTCGCTGGGATCGAACTCAGGTCGTGAGCAGAGGGCTACGACTGCAGTACTGCAGCTTTACCACTCTGTGCCATGGGGCTCTTTAGAGTATCAATAAAAACAGTAAAACTAAATATTAGAATTAAACAATTGTAAAACAATTTGGTGCTAATTTCCATGCAGTTTAAGGATAGCGATTAGTGTTCTTAAACATCCATTTAGATCTAATATCTTGGCGGTTGGCATCATTCAGTTAAAAACTGAAATAATATCTTGCAGGACTTGCGGAACTTGGCAAGTTCCCTGGACTTGAACCCAACCCCAGTGGAACCTGACAAGATGGTCCTTCAAATATGCAGGTCCCAGGTTGTGAAAGGCTTTTAAAGGTCATAACCAGCACCTTGAATTGAATTCAGAAACAGACTGACAGCAATAGTAGCTGCTTCAAAATGGGCATTATTATGTTCTTGACAGCTAACTCCTGTCAATAGTTGGGCTGCTGCATTCTGAATCAGTTTTAGTTTCTGGGTTTTCTTTGCATGCAATGCCATGTAGAGCATGTTGCAGTAATCCAGCTATGAAGTTAAAGAAGTATGGATCAGCATAGCCAGATCAGCCAAGTCTATGTATTGAGAGACTTGGTGAATCAGGTGCAGCTGATAGAAGGCACTCCTGCCCACCATGCCAATCTGCTTTTTCAATTAATAAGGCAGGGATCATGGCCGCCCACAATCTCTTAACCTGCTCTGAAAAAGCCAATGTCACTCTATTTAGGACAAGTGGATTCAGTCCCTCTAGATTCTAGAATATCAACCTTCCTGACCGGCATTACCCCGTCCTGTTTGGATTCAGCTTCAGTTTGTTCTGTCTTAGCCACCTCAGGTAGCCTCAAAGCATCAGTTCAGAACCAAAAACCTTACTGCTTCAAATAGTTGTGCAAATAATTGCAATCTTAGATCTAATGCTATGATTTACTGATTGTAAAGTAAGGTAGATGGGGGCAAGGAGCAGCTTCAAGAGAACAGTCTTATGGGTGACTGGAGAATGAAGGCAAATAACCTATTTATTTTGTACCAGAGCAATTAAAAGGAGACCTGGAATCAATCCAAACTCCCACTGGAGTACACTGAGGTCAAAGGAGAATGTGGAAGGTTATTTTGCCTTAAAGAGCTACTGGAGCTAACACTTGTGGATGGATCTGCTGGCATTGATCATGCAAATACAGTAGAAGACAGAAACAGGATACAGGATGACCTTGACAGGCTGGAAAACTGAGCTAAAACCAATAAAATGAATTTTAACAGGGATAAATGTAAAGTTCTGCATTTAGGTAGGAAAAATCCAATGCATGGTTATAGGATGGGGGAGATTTGTCTTAGCAGTAGTATGTGTTCATGCTGAACATGAGTCAACAGTGTGATGTGGTGGCTAAAAAGGCAAATGTAATTTTGGGGTGTATCAACAGAAGTATAGTGTCCAGATCACGTGATGTGATAGTATCACTTTATTCTGCTCTGGTAAGACCTCATCTGGAGTATTGTGTTCAGTTTTGGGCACCACATTTTAAGAAGACGAAGGTGGTGAGGGATCTGAAGACCAAGTCCTATGAGGAAAGGTTGAAGGTGCTGGGAAGAGGAGGCTGAGAGGTGATATGATCACCATCTTCAGGTAGTTGAAGGGTTGTCATCTAGAGGATGGTGTGGAATTGCTTTCTGTGGCCCCAGAAGGTAGGATCAGAACCAATGCACTGAAATTAAATCAAAGAATTTCCAGCTCAACATTGGGAAGAACTTCCTGACCGTTAGAGCGATTCCTCAGTGGAATAGGCTTTCTCAAGAGGTGGTGGGCTCTCCTTCCTTGGAGGTTTTTAAACAGAGGCTAGATGGCCATCTGACAGCGATGAAGATCCTGTGAATTTGGGGTAGGTATTTGTGGGTTTCCTGCATTGTGCAGGCGGTTGGACTAGATGACCCTGGAGGTCCCTTCCAACTCTATGATTCTATAGGTGAACAAGATACAATTTAACAAGGATAAGTGCTGTGTTCTACATCTAGGTAATAAAAATGAGGAACATGCATACTGAAAAGGGGATACCCTCCTTGGTAGCAGTTTGTGTGAACAAGATCTTGAAGGGATGAGTGGACCATAAGTTAAAAATGAGCAGCCAGTGTGATACAGCAGCAAAAAAGGCTAACACAATCTCGGATCAGCCTAGAGCAGGGGTGTCAAACATGTGGCCCAGGGGCCGAATCCAGCCCCTGGAGGGCTATCAGGCCTCCGAGTTACTGGCTGTCTGCTTCCTTTTCCCGCTCTCTTGCTTCCTTCTGCATTACAGCTTGCTTTGCAAGGTTTGCTTAATCTTACAGGAGCTACAGAGCAAAACCTCTATTTTCTCCATTGGCTAAGGTTCCTCCCTTGGGGAGGAAGTGTGGGAGGGAGACAGAGCTTGCTTTGCCAGGCTATCTCGATCGCAAAACTACTGAGCCAAGCCTTTCTTCCATCTACTGCCTGAGGCTCCTCTCCCTCCTGGTCTGGGGAAAGAAGCAAAGAGTCAGAGCTTCTTTTGCCCAGTTCCCTAGATCCCATGGGAGAAATATAAAGAAAACACCTTTATTACCAAAGGGTGCCAAAATTTAAGCATGTTTTAAGGTTTGTTTGTTTTTTAATTCTTTAATTGTGTTTATAAAGTTTATATCTCTGCTTCCTAATTTTAAATAGGTATACACAAGTCCCGGCCCGACATGGCCCAGCCTGGCCCAGTTCAATATCCCTGGCCTGGAGCATCCCAGACAAGTGTTTGTTCAGCCACTCCTTAAAGACTCCCAGTGAAGGGGAGCTCACCACCTTTCCTTGGTAGCTGATTCCGCTATTGAACAACTCTTACTATAAAAAAGTTTTTCCTAATACCCAGCCAGTACCCTCCCACCCTTAATTATTGCGAGCCCTCTCCTCTGCGCCCAACAGGAACAGCTCCCTGTACTCCTCTAAGTGACGGCTCTTCATATACTTAAAGAGAACAATCCTATCTCCCCTCAACCTCCTCTTCTCCAGACTGAGCATTCCTAAGTCCCTCAGTCTTTCCTCATGGGGCTTGGTCTCCAGGCCCCTGATCCTCTTCGCTCTCCTCTGGAGCTGCTCCATTCTGTCCACATCCTTCTTGAAGTGAAGTCTCCAGAACTGCACACAATACTCCAGGTGCAGTGTACAGCAGTGTAATGTAGTGTACAGCAGGATTATGATTTCTTGTGATTTGGATGTTATGCCTCTGTTGATACACCCTAAGATCGTCTAAGCCTTTTTTTGTTGCCATAATACTTATTAGATTAAGTAACCCAATATGAATAGAGAATCACAGATAAATGACTAGCAAAGGAGCTCCTAAGGGTTCTGTGACTAAACCAGCCTCCAATATAATCAACACATTTTCATTGAAATTTATAAAGGAAACATAAACAACCACTTAAAGCAGTGAATTGTACATAAGATGAAGTCATACAGTATGCACAGTCCTTTATAAGGACAAAATTAGGTGAAGTTATATAGTATGCACAGTCTTTCTTGGGCCCAATAGGCCTCCAAATGGTTTCAGCCAAAAGCTGGCAAAGTAGAGTCTTCTTCACAAGTCAAACTGCTGTAGAAAAAAAGCCAACAGTAGCAACCAGCTACGAAGGTGGCGCCTCTCTGCTTCCGTTTCTCTGAAGCTTCCACAGGCTGAGTGAAGAAGAATACAAACTGAGTATACAAATAATCCATACAAAAATAGTTTCAAATAAACAAATGAACCATTTTACCTTAATGCAAAAGATTACAAAGTTGATAATGGTGCATGATGACCACGTGGGACCTGTTTGGTATGCTATTTGTCTTTAAACATCACTGAATTTGTGCATCCACAAACAGGATTTAAGATCAAGTTGAGGTCTATTACTACATGTTCTGGTTGCTACTGTTGGCTTTTTTCCTACAGCAGTTTGACTTGTGAAGAAGACTCTACTTTGCCAGCTTTTGGCTGAAACCATTTGGAGGCCTATTGGGCCCAAGAAAGACTGTGCATACTATATAACTTCACCTAATTTTGTCCTTATAAAGGACTGTGCATACTGTATGACTTCACCTTATGTACAATTCACTGCTTTAAGTGGTTGTTTATGTTTCCTTTATAAATTTCAATGAAAATGTGTTGATTATATTGGAGGCTGGTTTAGTCACAGAACCTTTAGGGGCTCCTTTGCTAGTCATAATACTTATTAGAGCACTCAGCCTGATGTACTGTTTGCCATTCTGCTATGAATTTCTATATAGTTTTTTGGACTATGGATACAGTAAGTATTCAGCAGGACCCCACAGGAGCACAGCTCCTGAGCCTTTCTGAGAGTTCCCCCTCTTCCTCCTCACCTACCTTGTCCATTGAATAGTAGGTGCAACTGCATAACAATCCCTGGATTAGGAGAGTGGGCAGTCAGCCAGCTACCAGGAGCTTTGCCATGTCCCCAGCAGCCCTCATTAACCCCTGGAGAAGCCTGCACCACTCTTTCTCTACTTATGCGATTTTTGGTGGTGGGTGGCTTGCTGGCCTTTTGACTGGGGAGGGGGGTGACCCAGGAGAACCCCAGGTGAGTGAGGCCTGCTTGGGCTGGATGGATCTCTAGCCAGCCCAAGAATGCCTCTCGTGCCTGGGGCTCTCCTTTCTCGTATTGGGTTGCTTTTGACTGGGAAGCAGGGGCAGCATATGCTAATGAGTTATGCTAATGAGCTCTACCACCTATTTTTCTACAGAAAGACCCCTGATTGTAATAGCTGTAATTATTTAGAGTATGTTTGCTGGGTTTTCATTTTATTACTGTGATTTGCATAAGACCACAACCCTGATTCCATTTTTGGATAAACTGTATAATCTCTTGAGAAAGGAACACCTGAAATAAATGGATAAACTGTATAATCTCTTTGTGGGAGGATCATGCATTCAGCATGCCACCTGGTTCAGCTATACTCTGCAAACACAAGAGCACAAGATCCTTACACCCGTGTTCAATTGCATTTCTGCTTCCTCATCTAAATCCATTCCTGACAACTGCTGAGTTGGTATTAGTTTCTGTAGACTATGCAGACACGACCTCCTTGTAACTGGGCAGATGTTTCCTGTTATCCCCTGTCCATTACGATGCTGTAAGCTGGTGTATTTTTGGTACAACTGATACATGGATATAATAAACCTTGCTCAGAGAGAGAACAGAATTTTTGCCTCTCCCAATACCCGTGTCAATTGCTCATTCCTACAACTGGTGCCCGGAACAGGGACTGCTCAGCTCCCGGAACAAGGAACAGCTCCTGCTTTCAGGTATCAACGCCTGGCACAGCCCAGCCAACTCAGCTCCTGATTATCAACGTCTGGCACAGGCCCCAAGTGCACACTCTGTCGTTCACATCCCCTTCATTGGTAAGTATGGGAGGACAGGTATCACAGGATGAGCAGAAACATTTAGATGAGTTAAAGTTTTTGATCCAAAAGTCCGGTGGGTCCGTGACTTCTAGCCAACTTAAGACTCTGTTACAAGAGATCAGTAAGCAATGCCCCTGGTACCCAGAGGGAGGTTCTCTTAAATTTCAGGACTGGGAGAAGATAGGGAAGACCTTTCACACAGAGCCCTGAGCTTCTGTTGAACTGCTTCAAGCCTGGCATCAATGCAGGTATGCAGTAGAGAAATTTATGCCCGTTTCTAACACAAGCCAGCTCTCCGAAGATTGTCCTTGATTGGATTGGCTATATTTTTAATCTTGATTGGATTGGCTATATTTTTAATCTTGCAGCTTTTAATTTCTTGCTGTTACTATTTGAAGCCATTCTAATCTTCCTGGTGTGATTGCTCAGGGCAATGCATTTGCTGATAAGACTTTGAAAGATGTGGACTTCCGGGGGAGGAAAATGCTGAGCTGAGCTGCATAACGGGAGCAGGCTGAAACTTCGGTTCGGGGTAGTGGAAGGCAAATTAATGCCTACTGCCTACTTTTCTCAGATAGAGATTAGTCCAAGATATGCACAGAAAACTGTGAGGAGATTTACCTTGGCTAAAAGGGAGTCCTGGGGGGGGGCTCCTTTGAGGCTTTGAGGGGTCTCTAGAAAAGAGTTGCATTTTCATCATCTGCAGAAGTTGTCAGAGTCATTTAGTTGACATAAGCTCAACAGAATCCTAACCTTCTTAGACATTGTTAAACATCTAAAGCTACGCAAGACTGGTGTGGATCTGGATAATTGGCAGAAAAGGTATAGATTACTATCTTTCATTCCAGGACTATTTACAGTTAAACAGAATAAATTCAGAAGGTGGGAAATGGAAATCTAGAAAGCTTGGAAGAAGAAGGGAGGAAGATGTGAAATTTGGACTCTGTAAATTTAAAGGGCAGTGCTAAAAAGTGTGAAGGAATTTATTGTTTGGTCTACTTGCGGTTTTGAAAAAAGAGCACCATCGTCACAGACCTGCAGCATATACAATCAACACAGGAAGTACGTCAAGTATCGTGAATCTCTTTACCGGTGAAAACAAGAGTTGGTGGCAAGTAAAGCAGGAACTAGCAGATGAAAAGCCTACTTTAGGACTATAATACCATAAAGAAACATCGGCGGCCATTGCAAGGTTAAAACTAAAATAATATTTTTAAAGTTTTCGGGGCATTAAAAATTGTTGGAAATAATTGAGGTGATGATAAGAAGATAAATACTATTGGACATATTGTTTATAATGGACTTTAGAAGCCTTTAAAAGAAAAAATTTTTTTTAGAGAGGAGCAGAAAGTTGTGACCGCCATTTTGAAGGATTTAAAAGCTTTAAAAATTAATATCTCGGTTTGGGAAGCTCTAAGGATGGTGAAATTAGGCTTGTTGTAAAAAGCAAGCTCTAATCTTTTGAATTTGATAGTCAAATTTGAAATTGGTCAGTTCAAAATTTTCTGTGTTTTTAAATGACAGAACACAAGCAAACCTGTGCAAGGGCTACTTCATTGGAGAAAATGCAGGATCAATTAGAGGCAATGGAGGCCAGAATGATGAAAGGCATGAAAGAGATGATAACTGCATCTAAAAAAGAAATTATAGAAGAGATTTAAAAAGATATGGAAGATCTCAGAAATGAGACAGAGGAAACATCTAAGAAAGTGCAGAAGGTAGAAGGGAGAATGAAAGTACATGACTCCACCTTGTTGAAAATACAAGAAAAAGGGACAATCCATGACTGTGAATTGATGGAGACTCAGATACGTCCAAGAGGAGTACCTGAAAAGGAAGATGGCGACTTGAAAGAATATTGTCAGGCTCTGTAACTTTATCATACAGAAATTATAGAATACTAACCAAATGGACTCTCCATACTAACAACAGCCTTCTGTTATACTGTTATATTGTAGCTAGCATGCATATCAAAGGGGGGGGACGTCTGAAGTGCTAACTTTGTTTAGGTTGTAAAAGGAGCAAAGGAATGTGACTGTTAATAGATACCACCGCTGGCCAGCATCTTCCCAGAGGCAACGAGATAAGCAGAAGCTCTCGTGTGAAAGTTTGCACCTTCACTCCCTGTTGTTTTGAGAATAGTGTCTTTGTTTAGATATCGCTTTGATGTAGATTCCATAAGACTAAGAGACACCCATTCCCAGGTATTAGTCTCAACTTTTGTTTCCAGCTATGAGTTTCCAATAAAGTATTACATTGTCTCAATGAATACAGCCTTGAGTCTCCATCGCCTGACAAATATATAATAAAAATAATTGCAGAATTTTTAGAGGAAGATCCTGAAGGGACTAAAAATATGTATGATTATATGTATAGAGTGAACTCACTCTATGCAAAAAAAAATAATTTACCAAGAGATGTTGTCATAAGGTATATGACAAAAGAAATGGTGGGAAAGATCATGAACAAACACTTTAAAAAGACATTGATAGTGGGAGGCAGCAGAGTAAGAATTATGAAGGAGTTGCCAAGGCAAGTGATAAATGATAGAAGAACATATAAAAATTGAAAGAAAAAATTACAGGACAATGAAATGAGGTTTAGATGAATAATACCTAAAGGTTTGAGCTCAGGGGAAAAGAATCACAATTACAAATGCACAGGAACTGCGTAGATTTTATGAAGAACATAAAGAATTTGCACCATGATGGATTACAAATTATTGTCTTGGAATGTAAATGGACTAAATTCACCACAAAAAAGAAGGGCAACGTTTCATTGAATTAAAAAGCAAAATTGTAATATAGTTTGTTTACAAGAAGTACATATTAAAGAAAAGGATTACAAATTTTAATGGAATAAACAATTGGGACTAGAATTTTATTCATTGGCTGAACAGAAGAAAAGGGGAGTGATTCTTTTTATATTAAACAAGATTTGGAGCCAAAATTATTGCTTAAAGATAAAGATGGAAGATTTGTAGCAGTAGAAATAATATTAAATGAAAAAAAATGTTGTTATTGGGACTGTATGCACCTAATGGTGCAAAGGTTGCTTTTTAAAAAGATATTATACAACAATTTGATGAACTGACTATGACCAAGTTTTGATAATGGGGGACTTTAACAGAACAATTAAGAATACACTGGATAGGTTTGGGGAAAAATAATAATAAAGAAGGAAAATTGCCAAAGTCTTTTTTTGAATTGGTCAAACAAGAAAATTTGGAGGATATATGGAGGAAATTCAATCCTGAAATGCAGGACTACACCTTTTTTTCAGCAAGACATAAAACTTTTTCCAGAATTGACATGTTGTGGGGCACTAAAGATTTAGGTCTTATAACAAGGAAAATAGAGATTTTACCTAAAATTGGGGCTGACCATAACCCAATAATGTGGATTACAAAATTGTCTAAGAAGTTGAGAAGATGGAGATTGAATGAAGATTTACTACAGAATAAAGAAATAGTGACATCCCTAGAAAATGAAACTAAAGCTTTCTTTCAAATTAATGACAAAGAGGATATAGAATTTCAGACAGTCTGGGATGCCTATAAAGCAGTAATGAGAGGAATATTGATTACTTTGAATAATAAAGATAAGAGAGAAAAAGAAAAACAGTTGTCAGACATTCAAAATGAAATAAAGAAAAAAGAAGGGGAGTTGAGAAAAAGGCCAGGGGAAAAGAAAATTATAAGGGAAATTACAATACTACAAACTCAAATGAGACATTTGTTAAATAAAGAATCGGAATGGAATCTGAAAAGATTGCAGCAGAAATCTTTTGAGGGAGCAAATAAACCTGGGAAATATTTGGCTTGGCAACTGAAGAAAAAGAGAGAAAATAAAATTATTAATAAAATTGTGGTAGATGGAAGAGAGGTGGTTACCCAAGAGGGAATAAAAAGAGAATTTTTAAGTATTAAGCCAAGTTGTTTAAAGGTGTTAAAATAAAGAAAGAAAAAATGGATGAGTATTTACAAAAGATAAAAATAGAACCTTTAACAGAAAATATGTGAAAAGTTTTGAATGATTCAATTGAAAAAATAGAAATTGAAGCAGCAATTAATGCAATGAAAAATGGAAAGGAACCTGGGCCAGATGGATATACAGCTAAATATTTTAAAACCTTTAAAGAGGAGTTAATACCGAAATTGCAGAAGTTGATGAACTTGATAAGAATAAAAGGGAAAATACCAAACACTTGGAAGGAAGCTGTTATTTCGTTGATTCCAAATGAAGACAGAGATGTCACGAATGTAAAAAATTACAGACCAATTTCGCTATTAAATAATGATTATAAAATATATACAAGAATCTTGGCAGAACGGCTTAAACAACATTTGATAAATTTTATAAAGTAAGATCAAGCGGGGTTTCTTCCCAAAAGGCAAATAAGAGACAATATTAGAACTGTTGTAAATCTTGTAGAATGTTATGAAAGACATCCAGAAAAGGAAGGAGCATTATTCTTTGCGGATGCAGAGAAAGCATTTGACAATTCATTTACTGACAATTTGCAGTAATGGAGAAAATGGAGCTAGGAGAAAGCTTTATAAGAATGATAAAAGCAATATATACTGAACAACGTGGAAGGCTATGTATAAACATAGATCTTATAGAAGATATGATAATTAGCAAAGGTACAAAACAAGGCTGTCCACTTTCCCCATTGTTGTTTATAATGACTCTTGAAATATTACTGATGCAGATTCAAGAAGATAAAGAAATAGAAGGATTAAAAATAGAAGGATTTACTCACAAATACAGAGCATTTGCTGATGATATAATGTTTATAAATGAAAATCGCATACAAGTTACACCATTGTTGTTAGCCAAAATACAAGAATATGGGGAGTTAGCGGGACTTTGTATTAACAAAGAAAAATCTAATTTTTTATGTAAAAATATGCAAACAAACAAGCAACAGGCCTTGCAGAGACTGACGGGCTGTGAAGTTACCTCCAAGGTAAAATATTTGGGTGTGGAGATAACAATGAAGAATATTGACTTGTTCAAAAATAACTATGAGAAGCTATGGCGTAAAATGGATGAAGATATGTTAAAATGGAATAAACTTAATTTGTCATTGCTGGGTAGAATAGCTGCAATTAAAATGAATATTCTACCAAGAATAATGTATTTGTTTCAAACTATTCCTATTGTGAAAGATAGTAAACAATCTGATAAATGGCGAAGAAAAATTTCAGAATTTGTGTGGGCTGAGAAGAAACCAAGGATTAAAATGAAAATTTTGACAGATGCAAAAGAGAGAAGTGGATTTCAATTACCGAATTTAAAATTATATCAGGAAGCAGTTTGTTTAGTGTGAATAAAAGAATGGATAATGCTGTTAAACAAAAAACTCTTAGCGCTGGAAGGTCACAGAAATAAATTTGGCTGGCACGCGTATATGTATTATGAAAAAAGAAGATGGACGGTTTTCTCTCTCACCATTATATAAGAAATAATTTGCTAAATACATGGATGAAATATAAGAAATATGGAGATGAGAGAAGACCGTTATAGATAGTGCCTGCTGAAGTAATAAAGATAACGGCTGAGATAGGTGAAGAAAAGTGGTTGTCATAGAATCAATTATTAAAAATACAAAGTGGCAAAATAGAATTGAAAACTGCTGAAGAGCTGAATAATAAATATGATTGGTTCCAAACGCAACAAATAAAGAGTTTGGTGGATAATGATATCAAAACTGAAGGAGTAAGAAAAGAACAAACAGAAATGGAAAAAAGTTCTGCTTGGAGACAATGAAAAATTAATTTCAAAAATGTATAAATTACTTTTAAAATGGTCTACAGAGGATGAAGTAGTGAAATCTCAAATAATTAAATGGGCAATTAATGTAAATAAAGAAATACAGATGGAAACTTGGGAATACTTGTGGAAGAATTCTATGAAGCTTTCGACGTGTCATGGTATTAAAGAGAACTGTTTTAAAATGATGTATAGATGGTATATGATTCCTAAAAAATTGGCAAAGATGATAGATGTTGGAAATGTAAAAAACATGAAGGTTCTTTCTACCATATGTGGTGGACTTGTGAAAGAGCAAAAAAGTATTGGCAGATGATTCAACAAGAAATTTCTAGGATCTTGGGATATGACTTTAAGAAAGTTGCAGAGACTTTTCTGTTGGGATTATAAATGGAAAAATCTCCAAAAGAAGATAGAACTATAATTTGGTACTTGCTTTCAACTGCTAGGACATTATATGCGCAGTTGTGGAAGCAAGAAAAAATACCCGAGAAATGGGATTGGATTGTAAAAGTTATGACATGGAGTGAAATGGACAAATTAACAAGAATTTTAAGAGACTATGATTTAGAAGTTTTTAAGATGGAGTGGAAAAAGTTCAGAAGATATGTAGAAAAAGAGTGGAAAATAAAAAGACATTGGACAATTTTTGATAATGATTAAGTTTTAGAAAAAAGAAGAATATTAATTTTTGTTTTTATTAGTTAAGGTTACCTTTAAATATTAGTATTTTAAGTAAATAACACCGGCGAGGGTCAAGTAACGGGGGGAGGGGTGGGTAGAAAGTAGTATATGGGATAGATAAAAGAAGTTATTAATGATGCAAGAAATATAATTTGTTACCATATATTACCAAATAAAATAGTTTTAACCTAAAAGACTTTGAAAGATGTTACTTCTCTATTTCCTTTCCCTTTCTCAGTCGAAGCTATTTTCACCAAAATGCCAAAGCACTAGACAGACAGTTTGTGTTGCCTTTGATCAGGCTCAGCAAATTCTTTACTTGTGCTCACATTGTGACTCTACTAATCATACTCCTGATTATGCTGTTAACCTGCATGGTTGCAAACCAGCATAAGAACATGAGAGAAGCTGTGTTGGATCAGACCAGTGGCCCATCCAGTCCAGCACTCTGTGTCATCCAGTGACCAATATGTCAGTTTGGTGTTGTGGTTATCTGGGAGAGCCAGGTTTGATTCCCCACTCCTCCACTTACAACTGCTGGAGTGACCTTGGGCAGTCATAACCCTCTCAGAGGTTGTTCTGGTTAAGAGCAGTTTCTGTCGGTGCTCTCTCAGCCCCACCCACCTCACAGGGTGTCTGTTGTGTGGGGGGGTGGGGGGGAGATAAAGGAGATGGTGAGGTGCTTTGAGACTCTTGGGGCTGGCTATGCTTGTAGCTGCCACCACCTCCTGTAGCAGTGAATCACCCTTTGGGTGAAGAAGTACTTCCTTTTATCTTAACCTGACTGCTCAGCAATTTCATTGAATGCTCACAAGTTTTTGTATTGTGAGAAAGGGAGAAAAGTACTTCTTTCTCTACTTTCTCCATCCCATGCATAATCTTGTAAACCTCTTATCATGTCACCCTGCAGTCAATGTTTCTCCAAGCTAAAGAGCCCCAAGCATTTTAACCAGTGGTGGGATTCAAATAAATTAACAACAGGTTCTATGTCCTAATGACCATTTTAACTATACCAAAAGATATACCAAAAGGTAGTTTAATAATTCACGCATTAAATACTGCAATAAGAACAGTAAAAGAGGTAAAGACAACTAGATTATGTTTAAAGAAAGATTTATAATATTAAATACCTGACAGTTATTGAAGATATTTCCATATTGCTGTTTGATTGGCATCCTCACTTGCAATTTTCTTTGCTTTTATCCGAGCATCATCAGCTGTGTGATTTACCCTTAACCATCTTTGCACTGTAGGAGTAGGTTATCAGAGGGATTCCTCTTCTGAACACCAAGGTGCTATTAGGAGAGCCAGTTTGGTGTAGTGGTTAAGTGTGCGGACTCTTATCTGGGAGAACCGGGTTTGATTCCCCACTCCTCCACTTGCACCTGCTGAAATGGCCTTGGGTCAGCCATAGCTCTGGCAGAGGTTGTCCTTGAAAGGGCAGCTGCTGTGAGAGCCCTCTCCAGCCCCACCCACCTCACAGGGTGTCTGTTGTGGGGGAGGAAGATAAAGGAGATTGTGAGCCGCTCTGAGACTCTTCGGAGTGGAGGGCGGGATATAAATCCAATATCTTCTTCTTCTTCTTCTTCTTCTTCTTCTTCTTCTTCTTCTTCTTCTTCTTCTTCTTCTTCTATTATGGTTAATGGCCTTTGGAAAATGGTTGGCCCCATTTTCTGAAGTCCACCTAGATCTTCATTGCATCTAGCTTGTCTGTTTAGTGAACTTCCCACACTCATCCCCCAATACATAATTTACTGCTATGTCCTTCCTTATCCCTGTCTATCAAAAGTCATTTGAATCCAGCAGCACCTTAGAAACCAACAAGATTTTTTAACGTATAAGCTTTTAAGAATCCAAGCTCCCTTAATGTTGGGGAAAGCAGTAGCCCAGGGGCAGAGCAATTGCTAGTGAGGTATCAGTCATAAAGGGGTCACACAGAGAAGAGAAAAATGTTACAGTTCCCTTTTCCTGAACCTGCCAATTCTCTTTGTACCCTGTCAACTTGGATGGAAAGCCAGAAACAACCAACACTTGGAGGGAGGGGACTGAGCAGAAGGGAAAATAGCCAATTAGAGACAGTAAAGAGGGTCTTAAGCACAGCGGGGAACAGCCACTTCAGTGGTACACACTGGTTTATGGGTTCTCATTCATAGTCTTTCCAGGTAACTGGAAAGCTACCTAGCAAACTCTTCAATTTCCAAATTAAAAAATTATGCATGTGTGTATAGGTGTGTGTGTTAGAAGAAGAAGAAGAAGATGATGATGATATTGGATTTATATCCCGCCCTCCACTCCGAAGAGTCTCAGAGCGGCTCACAATCTCCTTTACCTTCCTCCCCCACAACAGTGACCCTGTGAGGTGGGTGGGGCTGGAGAGGGCTCTCACAGCAGCTGCCCTTTCAAGGACAACCTCTGCCAGAGCTATAGCTGACCCAAGGCCATGCTAGCAGGTGCAAGTGGAGGAGTGGGGAATCAAACCCGGTTCTCCCAGATCAGAATCCGCACACTTAACCACTACACCAAACTGGCTCTACACCACTCAGAGTCACAGAGTGGCTCACAATCTCCTTTACCCTCCTCCCCCACAACAGACACCCTGTGAGGTGGGTGGGGCTGGAGAGGGCTCTCACAGCAGCTGCCCTTTCAAGGACAGAGTGTCAGAGCAGCTCACAATCTCCTTTCCCTTCCTCCCCCACAACAGACACCCTGTGAGGTGGGTGGGGCTGGAGAGGGCTCTCAGAGCAGCTGCCCTTTCAAGGACAACCTCTGCCAGAGCTATGGCTGACCCAAGGCCATTCCAGCAGGTGCAAGTGGAGCAGTGGGGAATCAAACCCGGTTCTCCCAGATAAGAGAGCTCTCTGGCTGACCCAAGGCCATTCCAGCAGGTGCAAGTGAAGGAGTGGGGAATCAAACCCGGTTCTCCCAGATAAGAGTCCTCACACTTAACCACTACACCAAACCAGCTCACTTAACCACTATACCAAACACACACCGACACACACACACATACTTCAGTGATAAGAAGCTGGTACTGAGTGTCCCCAGTTTATTTTGCCCTCCTTCATACCTAGGGTGCCAGACAGTCTGCTTCTTGGATTGTGATCTCTTCTGGGAGATTTGAAAGCAAATTACATTCTCATTTTGAGCCACGGAGGGCGGTCGTCGCCAAGTCCTTGCAAAGCTCGCTGTGCCTCCCCCGCGCTCTGCGGCCGATTCCTCCCGGGGGAGCAAGGGCAGGGCAGGACGGCGAGAGAGCCGCCAAGTCACACCCCCACCGCTGGGCAGGCGCGAAGAAAGGAGCGGGACTCACCGGCATCGTCGCCTGCGCTGGAGCTCAGCAGGGGCCGTGGCTGCTGGAGAGGGAAGGCGAAACCGAGGAGGAGGAGAGGCCGCGTCTCCCGCTCTGGGCTTGGAAACTGACCCTTCGTGGGACGACCGACTGCAGCTGGAGCTGCGGGACCGGCTGGGCCAAGCGGCGCTTCTGCACTTTCTGCTCCGCCCCCAAGCTTGCGCGCCCAAACCGGCAAACTCCGCCTCCTCCTCCTATCTACCGCTGCAGGCTGCACGCTCTAGATAAAAATTAATAGCAGACGCCGGCCAACAAACGGTTCTGCCGAATTGATAAGACATTAGGTATCGGTTCGGCAGAACCGGTGCGAACCGGTGCGAACCTTCCTTCAATGGGAAAGTGTTCCCTAACAAACTTTGGGAAATGGATGTTAACCATATAGTTTCCCTGAAACCCTGGTACTGTGTCCATGTTTGCATAGACATGTACTCTGGATATCTTTGGGCTACTGCTCACTGTGGTGAAGCCACAAAACATGTCATGGTTCACCTTATTTCTGCCTTTGTGGTAATGGGTCGTCTGCAACTGTTGAAAACTGATAATGCCTTAGCATATAGTTTTTCTGAATTTGTTGATTTTTGTACACAATGGAACATTCCAATCCAGCATAGCATTGCATATAATTCCACAGGTCAAGCTATTGTGGAACATGCTAATCAGACATTGAAAACCACTCTTCAGAAACAATTAAAAGGAGTGAAAATGAAGGTTCCTACCCAAATGCAGGTTCAGGAACAATTGAATTTGGTCTTTCGGCTTATTAACTTGGCATGGTCCAGTTCCCCTTATTACCTGGGGGTGCAGGTATGCTGCTGTGTTTTCTCTTGCAGGTCTTTTGTGGGTTCTGGCACGTTGCATTCACCCGGCTAAACATGGCATGGCATCAGGGTCTCCCAAATCTGATTCCCAATTTCAATCTCAGCCTCAAATGAGAGATTGTGCAACGCCCACACACCCAGACAGCTCGTGATATCACATGGGGGGATGTGAAGCGTCTAACTAATCAATCTCAACAAACGGAAGAGGCTGGGCAAGAGCCTTCTCCAGAGAATTTGGTGGCTGCTGTTTTTGCAGCTCACAATGATTTTTTGTTGTTTGTGTTTATGTATTTTGTCTCCTGTCAAGGCTATTAGTTTTACATTTAACACAGTTTTCTATCTTACTTTGAACCGCTTCCCAGTTTTTCATTCATTTAAATCTGAATGGCAGCGTATCATGAAAAATGGCACACATCATCCAAGGATTAGGCAGTACAAAAAAGGGGGGAATTGATACCAGAGCGCTGCCAAATAAAAAGGGTAGCCCTGAAAGACATGGGGGCCCTCTCAAGCTAGTCTGTGTGCCCAGAAAGGCCCCATGATGGAGACCAGGAAAACTCCATTCTGGAAGGCTGGGAAGCAAAGTCAAGGCATGCCTCTGAGTGACTTTTTCCCCTCCACACACACACACATTTTCTCCAGATGGAACGATCCTGAGATGTGCCAGTGTGAATGGATAATCCCACCACTGCAGACACGACCTCCTTGTAACTGGGCAGATGTTTCCTGTTATGCCCTGACCGTTACGATGCTGTAAACTGGTGTATTTTTGGTACAACTGATACATGGATATAATAAACCTTGCTCAGAGAGAGAGCAGAACTTTTTCCGCCCCCAATACCCGTGTCAATTGATCATTCCTACATCTCTTGAGAAAGGAACACCTGAAATAATGGATATCAAACTTTGTTGAGAGATATACACATACAGCAGATGAAATAACTGAGACAGACTCTCGTATTTGCAATCAGCAATGTTTATTGGGGAGTACCCATATTACAGTTCTCGATGTGGAAGATTTTGGAAAAAATTATGGAAGTCTTTATTGTCTACTGGACTTTGCAAAAATTATACTTATATTTTTACCATTGGAGTTATTATTATTAGTTTATTTATATTCTGCCCCTTCCCCCTTTTGGGGGGCTCAGAGCGGAGTACAACAATTTGAATTAAGATCACAAAAAAATCATAATAAAATCAACTTCAGCAATCAGCAAAGTGCAATAGATTAGTTCAACATGATGATATGAAGCAAGATAGTATAGTACCACAATACAGTGGTGCAGCGGGCCGTAAGGGTATAGGGGGAGGCCAGCCGATCTAATACATGATTAGATGGCCGCTCTGCTCAGGGCCAGGACCGAAAAAGCCCTGGCCCTGGTAGAGGCAAGATGGGCATCCCTTGGGCCGGGAACTATCAGAAGATCTTGGGAGACCAAACGAAGGAACCTCCGAGGAGTATATGGAAGGAGACGGTCCCGTGGGTATGTTGGTCCCAGGCTGCATAAGGCTTTAAAAGTCAAAACTAGCCCTAGTCACCTCGAGGCTGGACTACTGCAATGCCCTCTACATGGGGCTGCCCCTGTGCCGAACCCGGAAATTGCAGCTAGTGCAGAATGCCGCTGCCCGGCTGTTGTTAGGGCTCCCTAGACGGGAGCACATTCAGCCGGGGCTTCGGGGACTGCACTGGCTGCCGATAACATACCGAGTTCGGTACAAGGTGCTGGTTATGACCTTTAAAGCCCTTTATGGCCTGGGACCTGCCTACCTTAGGGACCGTCTCTCCCCACATGTTCCCCAGAGAGTGCTGAGATCGGGGTCTCAGAACCTCCTTATAATCCCTGGGCCAAAGGAGGCCCGTCTGAAAGCGACCAGAGATAGGGCCTTTTCGATCGCAGCTCCCTGTTGGTGGAATCAGCTCCCCGAAGAGGTGAGGGCCCTGCGGAACCTTGAACAGTTCTGCAGGGCCTGCAAAACAGCCCTCTTCCGGTTGGCATATAATTAATTGTTATCGGAATGCCTGAATATTCAAATCTCGAACAACAGATTATTGAATACTGGAATATTGAAGAACTGATTTAAGGAAAGGTAGCATAGTACATATTGAAGTGAGTTTTATGTGTTTTTATGTATTTATTGTATAATTATTAATGTATTTTAAACTGACTTTGTTAGCTTTTATGTTGCAAGCCGCCCTGAGCCCACCTCGGTGGGGTAGGGCGGGATATAAATCGAATAAAATAAATAAATAAAATAAAAATAAAAATAACACCTTGAAATGGATCCGGTACACTATAGGCAGCCAGTGCAGGTCGCGGAGCGCCGGCCGTATGCTCACCCTTATAAGTGATGCAGTCAGCAGGCAAGCTGCTGCATTCTGCACCTGCTGCAGTTTCTGGATCAGTTTCAGGGGCAAGCCAGCATAGAGTGAGTTACAGTAGTCCAGCCTGGAAGTGACCATTGCATGGATCACTGTAGCCAGATCTTGGGAGGATAGGTATGGTGCTAGCTGCCTGATCTGCCATAGATGGAAGAAGACAGACCATGCAGCTGTTGTGACCTGGACCTCCATGGAGAGGAAGGCATCCAGAATCACTCCCAAACTCTTCACCTGCTGGGCCAGTACCAAAGCGGCATTGCCCAGGGCTGGGAGCTGGATACATGAACCCACCCACCCCTCGATTTAGGACTTAGTTGGATTTAACTTCAGTCGACTCTGCTGTAGCCACCAGCCACAGCTTCTAACGCCTCTGACAGTTGTTCAGGGGCAGAAGATGGTCTGCCATCCATCAACAGATAGAGCTGAGTGTCATCCGCATACTGGTGACAACCCAGTCCAAAACTTCATCCAGGAATACCTGCAGCTGCTCCACTACCACTTTCTCAACTACCTTTCCCAGGAACGGCAGGTTCGAAATTGGGCAATAGTTAGCTAGGACGCTAGGGTCCAGCGAAGGTTTTTTCAAAAGCGGGCGAATTACAGCCTCCTTTAATCTCTCTGGGAATGTCTAACTTGTCAGGGACAGGTTAACAATATCACCCAGAGAGTCCCTGATATCATCCTGGCAAGCCTTCACAAGCCAGGATGGACAGGGTCAAGGTGGCAGGTGGTAGACTTCACTGCTGCTAGGATCCTGTCTACATCCTCCAACGCGAGTCAACTGACGCAGTCCAATATTGGACAATCCAATGGCCAAGGGGCTTCCAATTCACATACTGTATCAACCATGGCTGGGATGTCCTGGTAAAGAGTCTGCAAAATACGTCACAAAAGCCTCAGAGACAATATCCAATTCCCTATCTTTTTGGTTGCTTGGCAAAGTTGTCAAACAGCAAATCATTCTAAATAATTGGGCTGGGCGTGACTTTGCAGAGTCTATGGAGGCCACATAGAAAGTTTTCTTGGCGGACTTCACAGCCTTCTCATAGACTTTCATAAGCGTTCTATAAGAGGTTCTGGACTCTTCATCACGAGCACGCCGCCACACTCTCTCTAACCATCTAAGCTGCCATTTCATCCTTAGCAGGTACAAGGAATACCAGGGAGCTGCTTTGGTACAGCAGCGAAGCGGGCACCGGGGGGCAATGTCGTCGATGGCAGTGGAGAGTCAGGAATACCAATCCTCCAATTGGCAATACCAGTTCTACTATTTATTATCCTTAGGGATTTAGTACTCTGTATACCATTGTATAACAGATTACTTGTTTCATAATCTTTTATAAGGTTTTTTTGATTAATTTCTGCCTCAGAAAATCTGGCAAGGGGATTGGAGACTATAACTGGATGACTGAAGCAGAGTAGGCTGAAGCTAAATCCTTCGAAGACGGAGGTCTCGTAGCTGAGAAAGGGAGACCTGGAATGGGGTCCACATTTCGATCACGGGCATGAATCCAGATACCTCCTTGTCAATGGAGGTCTAGATCATGAATGTGGCCAGGTCAGCATACCTTTATTTATGCCAGATTCAGCAGCTGCTCCCCTTCCTATCTTGCCTAGCCACCGTGATCCATGCAATGGTCACCTCCAACTCACTCTATGAGACTGGTGCAGAAATGTCAACTAGTCCAGAATGCAGTGGTGAGGGTCCTAACTGGGTCCCCTATCAGAGCACACATCCAGCCGGTGCTCTGCCAGTTGCACTGGCTCCAGATGGGATTCTGAATCAAGTTCAAGGTGTTGGTTTTAATCTTTAAAGACCTTTATGATTTGGGACCAACATATCTTCAAGACTGCCTCTCCTGGCATACCCCCAGAGAGTGTTAAGCTCCCTAGGTAACAACACACAGACAATCCCAGGGCCAGACCATTCACCTGGACTCAGCTCAGGTTAGAGCTTCTCTGTGATAGCTCTTGCTCTGTGGAATGCACTTCCAAGTGAGAATATATATGAAGTGAGAGAATAGAACCCTGTGACACTCCATAAAACTAATTTCACCCAATTGATTCTGCACCTCCAGTAAAGACACTTTGAGTCCAGTCAGACAGAAAAGAGTGCAACCACAAAAGGGTGTGCAATTTAAATTCCTAAATATAGATATAAGGCTATGAATGGATTGTCCAGAGCTCTGAGGTTAGGTGCAATTAATATGCAGATGAAACCTTACAATTTTCTTTTTTAAAAAATATACTTTTATTTATATAATTAGGACTTTTGGGACAGCTCAGTCTTCTAGTCCTCAGTGCTCTAGGTGCTACTTGATATTCATTTGGCCTGTTACAAGGGGACTCTAGGTGAAGGAACTATTCAATGAGCTTGAGGAAAACAGCTAAGCTTTATTTTAACAGTTTTGGTGATTTGTTTTCCTTTTCTCTGGCAGTCTCAGTAATACAGTAACAATGTTACTGGAAAGCTGGGACCTGAGAAAAGTGTAACAGTTACAAAACAAGTTTCTTGTTTGATTCAGACTTATAACAGAATAGATCAGCTTTTAACTTTTTTGGCATGAACAGCATCCAAACTTTCACAACACAGAGCAGACAGGCTTTCCCCTTTTTAACTGTTTTTAACGGCAACAGCACCCAAACCTTACCTGTCTTTCAAAATACCTAAAGTCCCTAATAGACTCTCACATAAGCAGCAGACCTCCTAACACCTCCCACCAAAGTCCAACAACCCTCAACTCTGTCAGTTGGCCAGTAGTTAAACTGCCAGATTTTCCCCCTCCACCATTGGAAAGTGATTGACTGGGACTCCTGGAAGGCAGAACTTGAAACAGTCCATCACAAAAGATTTTGTATTTTAAATAATGTATTTCTTGCTCTGTATGAAATCAACCCTATATTATTGGTGCTTCCTCTCGACTCTCCCACAACTTTCCAGTGACTACAGAACCTTGCATTTTGGAACCTGTCTGCAGATTATATAGGGCATGAAAGCATATTAACTGCTTCTCTAAAATAGAATGGACCATCCAGTGTCCATTGATCTCTTTACATTATTAATGAGCCGGCAATGGTGCAAGGGTGAGCCAGATGGAATGGCTAGCAAATGCTGGGTGGTCTCCTCTACCACTTTCTTCCCATTCCCTTCCCCAGCTCAGTCCTCAGTTGCAGAGACTGATACCTAAAGGTGACACTCCATGCAATTAGCTATGTGGTCAGAGCCATCTGACAGGAATACATACGGCCATCTCTCCCCCCCCCCCACCTCCTTGCTTTTACCCTCAGGGCTGCATTCAGAGAGTCCCCATCTGGGAGTAGCATTAGGTTTCACTGCTTTCTTTGGTGCATCAGAAATAGCATAAGGAAGTGAGCAGAGAAGATGCCATAGCCTTATAGCTGCTGCTAATCTCCACCAGGAAGAAGACCACAGAAACTGCATTTGCTGGTTATATGAGACCAGATGCTCCTAGCACAAATGACAATACTATTGACTGGGAGGTCATGAATTTGTTGAAAAAATGCTTACAGAACATCCTAGATGAATTGTTGTTTTAATCTGTATCAGCAAAATAAAGCAGGACTTCGGTGGCACCTTAAAAACTACCAACATTTATTCTGAAGAAGAAGAAGATATTGGATTTATATCCCGCCCTCCACTCCGAAGAGTCTCAGAGCGGCTCACAATCTCCTTTACCTTCCTCCCCCACAACAGACACCCTGTGAGGTGGGTGGGGTTGGAGAGGGCTCTCACAGCAGCTGCCCTTTCAAGGACAGCCTCTGCCAGGGCTATGGCTGACCCAAGGCCATTCTAGCAGGTGCAAGTGGAGGAGTGGGGAATCAAACCCGGTTATCCCAGATAAGAGTCCGCACACTTAACCACTACACCAAACTGGCTCTCCTGGTATCAGCTTTCATTATTAAGCAGATCACAAGAAGCAAATACACTTTTGAGTAACTTCCATGTCTTCCTTCTAATCCCTTCTAATCAGTTTTGGACCCTCACCAGTCCGGCTTTCGTCCAGGCCATGGGACGGAGACAGTGCTGGTCGCCCTAGTGGATGACCTCCAGCGACATCTGGATCGAGGCAGCTCGGCGGTACTAATGTTGTTATACCTATCGGCTGTGTTTGATATGGTCAACCATCAGTTGCTGACCCGCCACCTTGCCAACGCGGGGATCCAGGGGTTGGCCTTGCAATGGCTTTCCTCTTTCCTTGATGGTTGAGGACAAAGGGTGGCAATTGGGGGTGAACTGTCCCAGAGGCACCTGCTTAATTGTGGGGTGCCACAGGGGGCAGTTCTCTCCCCGATGTTATTCAACATCTACATGTGCCCCCTTGCCCAGATTGCCCGGAGGTATGGGTTGGGCTGTCACCAATATGCTGATGACACCCAACTCTATCTACTGATGGACGGACGGCCTGACTGTCCCAAAAAACCTAGACCTGGCATTGCAAGCTGTGGCAGGCTGGCTCAGGCTGAGTAGGTTGAAGTTGAACCCAGAGAAGACAGAGGTCCTTTGCTTGAGTCACGGCAGTCTGGGTAGGGAAATCCCCCTACCAGCATTTGACGGTGCGCCATTACAAATGGTGCGCAAGGTCAAGAGCTTGGGGGTGCTGCTGGAGCCTGCCCTGACAATGGAGGCCCAGATAGCAGCCACTGCTAAATCTGCTTTTTTTCATCTTAGGCGGGTGAAGCAGTTGGTCCCTTTCCTGGAGCACGGCGACCTAGCAACGGTCATCCATGCGACAGTCACCTTGAGGTTGGACTACTATAATGCCCTCTACATGGGACTGCCCCTGTGCCAAACCTGGAAACTGCAGCTAATGCAGAATGCAGCAGCCAGGCTGTTATTGGGGCTCCCTAGATGGGAGCACATACAGCCGGGGCTGTGGGAACTGCACTGGTTGCCAATAGTGTATCGGATTTGGTACAAGGTGTTGGTCCTTGCCTTTAAAGCCCTATATGGCCAAGGACCTGCCTACCTTAGGGACTGTCTCTCCCTATATATTCCCCAGAGGGTACTGCGATCTGGTTCTCAATATCTATTGATAGTCCCCGGGCAGAAGGAGGCCAAACTGAAAGCTACTAGAGAAAGGACCTTCTCGATCTCAGCCCCCAACTGGTGGAACCAATTGTCAGAAGAGGTGCGGGCCTTGCAGAGCCTTGCTCAGTCCCACAGGGCCTGCAAGACTGCTCTTTTTCAGCTCGCCTTTACTTAATGATCTTACACCATACTGTTGAATGAATACCGTCACCAAGGAAAAACTGTACGATGTATAACACCAAGTTTTTTATCTTAATTTAATCCTAAATGTTTTTTAATTACAATGATGATGAATTTTATAAATGGTTGAGTTATAATATGTATGTATTTATAATATGTATTGTTTTAATTGTTGAAGTACCTGTGTTGTGAGCTGCCGTGAGCCTGCTTTGGCAGGGAGGGAGGGATACAAATTAAATATTATTATTATTATTATTATTATTATTATTATTATTATTATTATTATTATTATTATTGATGGATTAAAAATTCCTTTGATGGATTAAAAAAACTTTAAATCTCAGCTTTTGTTAATTTTAAAACAGGTATCTAAAGCATGTGTGTATGTAAAGTGCTGTGAAGTCATAGCTGATTTATGGTAACCCTAGCAAGGGACTTTTGAGGTAAGTGAGAAGCAGGGGTGGTTTGCCACTGCCTTCCACTGCAGATACTTCCCTGGTGGTCACCCTTCCAAGTACTGACCCTGTGTAGCAACCAATATCTGATAAGAAAGGCTGTACCATGCTGCCTTCCCTCCCATCTAAAGTAAGAAAACAATCCTAAACAGGTCTACTGATAATCCCACATGGTTCTTGCTCCCAGGAAAAGTTTAAAAAGCAATGGTGAAGCCCCCAATTTGAATTACAACTTTGCAGTTGGAGTAGGAGAGTCCTTTCCTCATCACACAGTGTTTTACTGATTAAAAGTGTCTTCCCAAAGTAGTTCAATATCAGCCCCAATAGGGGAAAAAAGACACTCATTCCTGTAATTCCACTGGCTTGTATCCAACATGATCTGCTTGCAGACTGGACCTCATGATAGAAGCTTTCCTAGTTTCACTTTCTCTGCAACCCACAAACCTACCCAGTTTTGCTGGAAGTGATGGTCAGTGGACCCACAAGAACTTTAAAAGGGGTAAATTCTCTGAGATGAGGAGGCATGTGAGGAGGAAACTGAAAGGAAAGGTAAATACAGTCAAAACCCTTGGGGAAGCTTGGAGACTATTTAAAACTATAATCCTAGAAGCTCAGATAAAATACATACCACAAGTTAGGAAAGGCACAAACAGGCATAAGAAAAGGCCTGCATGGTTAACAAACAAAGTTATGGAAGCTGTAAAAGGTAAGAAGGACTCCTTTAAGCGGTGGAAAACCAGTCCAAGTGAGATTAGTAAAAGGGAACACAGGCTGTGGCAAATCAAATGCAAGACTGTGATCAGGCGGCAGGCAAAAAGGGACTATGAGGAGCATATTGCAAAAAACATAAAGACCAACAATAAAAATTTCTTCAAATATATTAGAAGTAGGAAACCAGCCAAGGAGGGAGTGGGGCCCTTGGATGACCATGGGGTAAAAGGATTACTGAAGGAGGATAGGGAAATGGCTGAGAAGCTGAATGCATTTTTTGCCTCCGTCTTCACTGTGGAAGATGAGAACTTTTTGCCACTAATTTTGGAAGGGGTGTTGAAAGACCTGAGTCAGATTGAGGTGACAAATTAAAAACTAATAAGTCACCAGGTCCGGATGGCATACATCCGAGAGTTCTGAAAGAACTCAAAGTTGAACTTGTGGATCTTCTAACAAAAATCTGTAATCTTTCATTGAAATCTTCCTCCGTTCCTGAGGACTGGAAGGTAGCAAATGTCACCCCCATCTTTAAAAAGGGTTCCAGAGGAGATCCGGGAAATTACAGGCCAGTCAGTCTGACGTCAATACCGGGAAAGTTGGTAGAAACCATTATCAAGGACAGAATGAGTAGGCACATTGATGGACACGGGTTATTGAGGAAGACTCAGCATGGGTTCTGTAAGGGAAGATCTTGCCTCACTAACCTGTTACATTTTTTTGAGGGGGTGAACAAACATGTGGACAAAGTAGACCCGATAGATGTTGTTTACCTTGACTTCTAGAAAGCTTTTGATAAAGTTCCTCATCAAAGGCTCCTTAGAAAGCTTGAGAGTCATGGAGTAAAAGGACAGGTCCTCTTGTGGATCAAAAACTGGCTGAGTAATAGGAAGCAGAAAGTGAGTATAAATGGGCAGTCTTCGCAGTGGAGGACAGTAAGCAGTGGGGTGCCGGAGGGCTCGGTACTGGGTCCCATGCTCTTTAACTTGTTCATAAATGATTTAGAGTTGGGAGTGAGCAGTGAAGTGGCCAAGTTTGTGGATGACACTAAATTGTTCAGGGTGGTGAGAACCAGAGAGGATTGTGAGGAACTCCAAAGGGATATGCTGAGGCTGGGTGAGTGGCCGTCAACGTGGCAGATGAGGTTCAATGTGGCCAAGTGCAAAGTAATGCACATTGGGGCCAAGAATCCCAGCTACAAATACAAGTTGATGGGGTGTGAACTGGCAGAGACTAACCAAGAGAGAGATCTTGGGGTCGTGGTAGATAACTCACTGAAAATGTCAAGACAGTGTGCGTTTGCAATAAAAAAGGCCAACGCCATGCTGGGAATTATTAGGAAGGGAATTGAAAACAAATCAGCCAGTATCATAATGCCCCTGTATAAATCGATGGTGCGGTCTCATTTGGAGTACTGTGTGCAGTTCTGGTTGCCACACCTCAAAAAGGATATTATAGCATTGCAGAAAGTCCGGAAAAGGGCCACTAGAATGATTAAAGGACTGGAACACTTTCTGTATGAAGAAAGGTTGAAACGCTTGGGACTCTTTAGCTTGGAGAAACGTCGACTGCAGGGTGACATGATAGAGGTTTACAAGATAATGCATGGGATGGAGAAAGTAGAGAAAGAAATACTTTTCTCCCTTTCTCACAATACAAGAACTCGTGGGCATTCGATGAAATTGCTGAGCAGACAGGTTAAAACGGATAAAAGGAAGTACTTCTTCACCCAAAGGGTGATTAACATGTGGAATTCACTGCCACAGGAGGTGGTGGCAGCCACAAGAATAGCCAGCTTCAAGAGGGGTTTAGATAAAAATATGGAACAGAGGTCCATCAGTGGCTATTAGCCACAGTGTGTGTGTGTGTGTGTGTGTGTATATATATATATATATAATTTTGGGGGGGCCACTGTGTGACTGGATGGGCCATTGGCCTGATCTAAAATGGCTTCTCTTATGTTCTTATCGGCTGATCATCGGCTGCTGACCCGCCGCCTCGCCGACGCAGGAATTCGGGGGCTAGCCTTACAGTGGCTCTCCTCCTTTCTTGAGGGTCGGGGACAAAGGGTGGCGATCGGGGGGGGACTGTCTCAGAGGTATCCACTCCATTGCGGAGTGCCTCAGGGGGCAGTCCTCTCCCCGATGCTGTTTAACATCTTTATGCGCCCCCTTGCCCAGATTGCACGGAGGTATGGGCTGGGTTGCCATCAATATGCAGATGACACCCAGCTCTATCTATTGATGGACGGCCGGGCTGGTGATGTCCCAGCAAATTTGGACCGGGCACTACAAGCCGTGGCTGACTGGCTCAGGCTGAGCGGGCTGAAGTTGAATCCGGCGAAGACTGAGGTCCTTTGCGTGGGCCGCGGCGGACCGGGAGGGGAGACTACTTTACCGGCCTTTGACGGTGTGCCACTGGTACCGGTGCGCAAAGTCAAGAGCCTGGGGGTGCTACTGGAGTCCTCCCTATCAATGGAGGCCCAAGTAGCTGCCACTGCTAGATCCGCCTTCTTCTATCTCAAGAGGGCGAGGCAGTTGGCCCCCTTCCTGGAACGCACCGACCTGGCAACTGTGATCCACGCAACGGTCACTTCGAGGTTAGACTACTGCAATGCCCTCTACATGGGGCTGCCCTTGTACCGAACACGGAGACTCCAGGTAGTCCAGAACGCGGCGGCCAGGCTGCTGGAGGGACTACCACGGTGGGAGCCTGCACGGCCTGGGCTGCGCAATCTGCACTGGCTGCCGGTTGTCTACCGTGTTCGCTATAAGGTGCTGGTTATTACCTTTAAAGCCCTATATGGCCGAGGACCTGCCTACCTAAAGGACCGCCTCTCCCCATATGTACCCCGGAGAGCACTGAGGTCTGGTTCTCAGAACTTATTAACAATCCCTGGGCCAAGAGAAGTTAGGTTGAAGGCCACTAGGGAGCAGGCCTTCTCGGTGATAGCCCCTCGCTGGTGGAACGATCTCCCAGAGATGGTGCGAGCCCTGCGGGACCTGAACCAATTCCGCAGGGCTTGCAAAACATTTCTTTTTCAGCTAGCATTTGAGTCACCATGTGGCAACTAAGACGGAACCTGATTAATGAATGAATAGACACTCAGCCATCTTAAATACATCATTTTAGCACCTATTTTTATATCTTATATGTTTATATGTTTTTATGTATTTAAATAATTTATTGTAATTAATGTTTAAGTTGTTATGTTTTATGAATCACGGGACTCCCATGTCTATTATTGTTTAATGTGAATCATGAGACTCCCGTGTCTGTTAGCCGCCCTGAGCCCGCCTAGCGGGGAGGGCGGGATATAAAAATAAAATATTATTATTATTATTATTATTATTATTATTATTATTATTATTATTATTATTATTATTATTATTATTATTATTATTATTATGTTTAACACAGGACAAAGTGGAAGTCAGGTTGAGGAAAATCACTACTCTCCCTTCCAAAGACAGATGTCTACATGTCTTGATGTAAACCATTATTTTAGAAGGGGAATTATACAGATGCTGATCCTTAAATGTCAAGTTGTCATAAGCTAGAATTTCTTTCTACATATTCAGTGTATTTCAAATTCCACACTTATGGATTTGATGAGGAAATGAAAGTAAGATCTGAATTGCAAGGACCTAAAGTACACCTTAGAATGAAAGCAGCCAGCCAGACTTTCATATGCCTACTTCATTGAAAAGGAACAGGCAGATAAAACAGCATCTCTTCTCACAGAATATTATGAAGTAAATCCATTAATATTTGAGATGTTACAGCAATAGGAACCATATACCAGGTAGTGATGAACAACATTTGCAGAACAGCTGTCCAGTGGGAGTGGACAAGGATTCTGAAAAGACCAGATCTCTATGACAACTAATGAAAACAGTATTTCCAGGCTGTCATGTATTCCAACAGCCCTTAATAGACTATAGAGCTGGCAGTAGACATTTTTGAATCTAAAACAAAAGTCAAAATGATTTTTCTTACACCCAGTCAAGGAATGACATTTATTCTTTTTTAAAAAGACATGGTGAGGTCACTCACTTCTGATATCTGCAACCCAAAGGCTTTATGGATCTTCATGGCAAGGCCAGCCCTGGCTTAAAACTACAAGATGGGAAATCCTCATCCCCAGAGCAAATGTTGCCCCTCTCCTATTCATACAGAGCATCCACCCAACCATGAAAAACTTATATTTGCTTAACTACTTCCCCCCCAGAAATGCTTAATCAATCATGAAAGGTGACCGGGCTCAAGCTCACTCTCAAACTAAGCCTCTGAAGTGCTGGTCCCGAAACCCAGAAGCATGGAGGAAGACTCAGTGGTGATTCAGTAGTTAAAGAATGCCCTCTCCCTATGATCAAAAACACTTTCTAATTCTAGAATCAGCAAAAGCAAATAGCGTCAGTTATTGAGGGAGACTGAAATTTCAAAATCTTCCTACTTGCTTTGAATGAACTTTTGAATTTAGCTACCTGGTTGTTGTAAGTAACAAGGCCAAATAAATGTAGCCAGAGTATGCTGCTGTGTCTCCCCTAGTGGGATTATTCCTCAGATCTGGCAAAGTGTATTCCTTGTTGCTGTGTTCCTTGTAAAATAGAAGGAGCACCCTTTGAAAACCGTCATCAGCCTATCTTTCGACAGGAGGAACAGTTCCAATGAACTTCTGTGTCACACCCACAACTGTGGCATCAAACATTGGCCGGGCTGGGCGCGGGACTCCAAGTGTAGATTCCCTTGGCATTTTTGCAGCTCTGGATAGCAGCCAGCCTGGATGAGCTAAAGACTATTACCGACCGGGAAGGTGCGGGGGGGGGGGGGGATATACCTCCAGCTCTCTTGGTCCTATGCGACCCGGCTGGCCCTAACGACGGCGAGCAGGCAGCAAGCTGGGCAAGCGTTGTAATGACCCGTCGTTGGGCGAGTGCTAAAGGCGGCGGCGGCGGCGGCATGAGCGCCAGGCTGAGGAAGGCCATGAATTATGTATGCTGCCGCAAATCACCCTGTCGAGCTCTGACTGGTCCTGGCAAATAAGGTAAAGGCGAAGGGGAAAGGGAGGGTGATTCCCCCTCCCTCTCTCCAGGCCCCTTGAAGGCGGTGAGGGGGAGGAGGGTGGAGACGAGAGAGCGCGTGCCGGGGGGAGGGAGGAGCACATCCTAATGCGGAACCGCTGCAGTGGCTCAGGGCGCGCACACACCACACAGGCAGGCCAGGCAAGCGGTGGCGGCGCCAGCGCCCGCGAAAGGCTCACCTGCAGCAAGCAGGCAGGCGCGAGAGGGGAAGGGGGCTGCTGCATGAAGGGCTCCCCTGGCACAGCCACGCCAAGCCACGCGCAAGCACGTGCCGATCCAGCCACTCACCGCCCAAGGTAGGCGCGGGCTGGGCTGGACTGGGGGGGATCTCTGGGCTCTTGCTTCTGTTGCGAAGAGGCGGCTTGGGTTGCGGAAAGCCACCAACGGCACACACGAACTTTCAGTCCCTTCTGCCAGAGAGCGAGACGAGAGAGACCTTTCTGAAAGGGAGGGGGGACCATGACATCAGTGAAGCTCGCCATCCTCCGCGGGTAAGTGGCAGGACTTCTGGCTGGGGAGGCTGGCAACGCCAAAATGTATGTGCCCAGCCGACGAGGAGAACCGTCCAGGAAAGAGGGAGGACTTTCAGGCAGAAAGATGAAGGCAGTGGGATTCTGCCGGGAGATGTTTGAAGGGGCGCTACAAGGACCGGTTGAGGGAGCCCGAGCCAGTGCCAGTGTGGGTGTGACTAAAGAAGGACACCCCCGGTCAGACTGATCATCCATATTCGATCCGAGAGAGAGGTGGGATAGGGGGACCAGGCACGGCAGAGGATGGCGACCCTTAGGAGTTTTGGCGTGCTGCAGGCAGAGTGTCTTGTTAGGACTGCAGAGGAAGGCAGGGCTGGCTTATGGTGTGTGGGTGTTCTGTGTGTTTACGTCTCCTCTCAAAGTCGACTTTAGGATTTTGGAGCTGCATGAGGCAGCTGTGGAAGCACTTACATTCTGTTTAAATAGGGGAGGAGTGACCCCAGAAAGGATGGACTTCCTGACAGTGAAGAAAAGAGAACCGATATATGGTCAGGTATATCATCCCCCCCCCCCTTATGGTATGGGCTTATTTGGATACAAACCAGACCTGCCCAGTGTAATTCACCAAGCTGAAAACAAGCCATCAGGTATGATGGCTACAGGTTTTTCTCTCTTCTTGGGACTTCCCAAGAACCAGGAGAGAGGCTGTTTCAAGAACCCTGGGAACCTCAATACACGAGTGGGTGGACTGCATTTTGCCTTGGGGCAGGCCTGAACTAGGCAGGTTAAGGAGATTGTAACTATCAAGCCTAAAACTATTGTCAAAGACAGAGCTTCCAGACTGTCACCCTTGCTTTTTCATCCAGAGCATGCAAATTTATTTCACTGGCTTTCAAGCAAAAGGTCTATGCTGTTGACTAATATGCCTTTAAACAACTCTCTCTGTGTGTGCATGGGTCATATCTATCTGTCCAGCAACCTGTCCAACCACCTTTCACTACTCCAGTCCAGGCAATAAGGTATCATTTCATTTCCACAAACTTTTTCCCCTCTGCATATGTGTGTATCTGTGACACATGTTATAGATTTGTCATTGTAGGATTACCATGCAACCAACAAAGTGAAGACTAAGCCACAAAAGCATTAATGATGCCACAAGAATCTTGTTTGTTTTTACAGCTGGCTCATTTGAAAGCAGTCTGTAGGCTTCAGTCTAGCTTTTTGGATCAAACAACTGAAAATCATCTTCCATTCATTGTAGGCCACACTTCATGGTAGGCAAGCATTTCTTTGTGATACATACCTTTTTTTTAAGGTCAGTCTCTGTTGCATATACATTACTGCAGATTGAGCAATGTCATTTGATGAATGGTCATGCTTGTATTTATTGCCTTTGATTTCAGGACTTGTAGCATCACAGAGTTTTAGTGGATCCCAAGTTCATCAGACCCAGTATAGATGATCTTGCACAAACTGAATCCACCACATGCTATAAAGTACCATGGATTTATGACATCAGCCACACTTTCTTTTCAAGCCAGGCCCTAACAATTTAACTGCTAGTATTTGAACTATTTTCCTTTATCCAGACCATATCTCTTACACAGTTTATTCCAAATTTAAAGTCAACATACTTGTACTCCCCTGTTCCCCATCACTTGTTCATTTGGTTGCAAGCAAAGCTGCCAGGCCTGTCTTTTCTCACCCAGACAACTACTAAGACTTAAAAATATGCTTGTATCAGCCTGGAGTGTCCAGTAAACTGGAAAACAACCCCACTGATTGTGAAGATGCACAGGTGGCTGGCTATTTAGGCAAAATGGTTATTCTTGGTATAGAAGTGGCTGGTGATGATTCATTGACATTGCAACCAATCCAAAATGTAAGGGAACATTTCAGATTGCATGCCTGGATTAAAACAAATAAAACGGCATCCTTTACTCATTCTTTTCCATTCCTAATATTATAGCTGTCAGGCATGTTGGTACCAAGGTCCTGAGTGCATACAGAAATTATATTTATCTTTTGTTAATGTAGAGATACAGGGCCAAATTAATCCCCAAATGCATACCTGGACCATAAAGAGAAGCTGAAGGGGAGGCCTCATTTGAATTGGAGCCACAGTCCCAGGGAAGAGATGTAAGCCTCTCCCTACTATACCATTTTTGCAGTCAGTGATGAGAAAAGCCTTGGCTTTCATGCAGCCATTAAAAAGGCCAGGAGCCCTTGGTCTTTAGGGTTTGTAGAGTCTTTCGGGATCAAGTGCCGTGTTCTACTGAAGAACACGGCAGTAGATCCCGAAAGACTCTACAAACCCTAATGATGTTACCAGCTGTGAAAACCTGAAATCTTTGATAGCCCTTGGTCTGTTCTGCTTAGTATCCTGCCATCTCCAGAACTGGGTGAAGGTTTCCTTCATCAGCTCCCCCACCATTCATATGTTTTAAAAGTTTTAAATATCATATTTGGCATTAAAAGCAACTGGAGATTATTGTTACTTATTATTATTTACTAAATTTGTAACCCACTCTCCCTGGAAACCAGGCTCAGAACAGGTACATAAAACTGATACACAGTTACAATAAAAACAATAGACTACATAATAAATGCTTGCCACTATACACTAAAAGATGGTGTGAATCTCAGGAAGGAGTAAGATATAGTTGTCTAATGGGAAGGAGAGAGGGAAAGGGGAAAAGTGGGGAGACCAAACAAAGATGGAAACTGTCAAATGGAGTCCATCGTTGCCCTCAGCCATATGCCCACATGACTCTGTTTTGCAGAACTGTAACAAGTTCTGCAGGACCCTGGCTGAGGACAGCCAGATGCCTTTTGGGCCAGGGCTCACCAGCAGATTTTGGTCACTACAGCATAATGCTTTTTGGAGGATAGACCAGGAAAGGCGATCCCAAAGAAATGCTGGTCCCAGACCATTTTGGGCTTTAAAGGTCAACACCAAAACCTTAAACCTGATCTGGTCTTCAATCTGGAGCCAGTGCAGCTAGTACAGCACCAGTTGCATACGTGCTCTAAAAGATGTTCCTGTCAGAACTTGTGCAACTGCATCCTGGACCAGTTGCAATTTCCAAGTCATTCTCAAGGAAAGCCTTGTGTAGATCAAGTTGCAGTAATCCAACATGGAGGTGACTGTTGTATGGATCACTGTGGCTAAATCAAGGGATACAAGAAGGAAACCAACTGTTTAACCTAGTGAAGGTGATAAAATGGCAGTTTAACAACATTCGTGACTGACCCTCCATTGAAAAGGAGTTCAGCCACGGGACCTCCATCTTTGATGGATTTAATTTCAACAGGCTCTGCTTCAACCAGCCAACCATGGCCTCCAAGTACTTGGCCAGATTTTCATGGGCAGCATTTGGATGGCTGCTAATCAACAGATAAAACTGAGTGTCATCAGCTTACTGGTGACACCAAAGCCCAAAGCTCTGCACCAGCTGGGTGAGGGGGCACATAAAAATGTTACATAACACATGATTTGGAGTTGGGAGTAAGCAGTAAAGTGGCCAGGTTTGCAGATGACACTGAATTGTTCAGGGTGGTGAGAACCAGAGAGGATTGTGAGGCACTCCAAAGGGATCTGTTCAGGCTGGGTGAGTGGGTGTCAATGTGGCAGATGAGGTTCAATGTGGCCAAGTGCAAGATAATGCGCATTGGGGCCAAGAATCCCAGCTACAAATACAAGTTGATGGGGTGTGAACTAGCAGAGACTGACCAAGAGAGAGATCTTGGGGTCGTGGTAGATAACTCACTGAAAACGTCAAGACAGTATGCGATTGCAATAAAAAAGGCCAACGCCATGCTGGGAATTATTAGGAAGGGAATTGAAAACAAATCAGCCAGTATCATAATGCCCCTGTATAAATCGATGGTGCGGTCTCATTTGGAATACTGTGTACAATTCTGGTCACCGCACCTCAAAAAGGATATTATAGCATTGGAAAAAGTGCAGAAAAGGGCAACTAGAATAATTAAAGGGCTGGAGCACTTTCCCTATGAAGAAAGGTTAAACCACTTGGGGCTCTTTCGCTTGGAGAAACGTTGACTGCGGGGTGATATGATAGAGGTTTACAAGATTATGCATGGGTGGAGAAAGTAGAGAAAGAAGTACTTTTCTCCCTTTCTCACAATACAAGAACTTGTGGGCATTCAATGAAATTGCTGAGCAGTCAGGTTAAAACGGATAAAAAAGGGTGATTAACATGTGGAATTCACTGCCACAGGAGGTGGTGGTGGCTACCAGCATAGCCAGCTTCAAAAGGAGATTGGTTAAAAATATGGAGCAGAGGTCCATCAGTGGCTATTAGCCACAGTGTGTGTGTGTGTGTGTGTGTGTATTGGCCACTGTGTGACACAGAGTGTTGGACTGGATGGGCCATTGGCCTGATCCGACATGGCTTCTCTTATGTTCTTATGTAACACTGGGAAGAAGATTGCCCCTTGGAGGACACCACATGCCAGCAGGTATTGTGGTGAAACCCTCTACCATAGAGCTATCCTCTGTCCCTGACCTTGGAGAAAGGGCAACAAACATTGCAAGATGTGAATATCTGGCCATGACCAAACAAAACACTTTCATTTCCCCCCCTGTTCCCTGGATGAACTCCTCTAGAAGGATGTCCTTCACAGGGTGCTGGATCCCATCAAAAAGATGTAGGTGTGCAAGTTGAGGAGTAATTCCCCCTTCTGTGGCAACCCTCCTGTTCCAACCTCATGTTGCTGTTGGGATTCCCAGTCCCCCAGGAATAGCATTTCAGGAGGAGTTTGGGCTGCTTCAGGTGGGAGAGGTTCAGAAGTTGTGCTTCTGTACACAGAGCTTAGTTGGGATCCAACTGATGTCCATTCTTTACTAGTTACAGAAGGGGGGGGGGGATCCTTATCTTACTGTACACCAGAAATTCCCATGAGCAGAAATGGATAATTTGACTTTCTCCTTCATGTGAATATACATGAAGCCATGAAGCTGCTTTATGCTGAATCAATCAATTGGTCAATCAAGGTCAGTACTGTCCACTCAGACTGGGGACCTCTCTGGAGTCTCAGGCAGAGGTCTTTCACATCACCTATTCCCTGCTTGCTTTTATGTGTGGTCTTGCAGAGTTGGGTGAGTTGAAGGTCCAGCTGAGACCAAGAAGTTTGGGTTATGGGGAAGGAACAAGGGAAGTGCAGCAAGAAGTTAAGTTTCAAATTTGAGGAACCTGAACAACAATAAGAAAACTTGAGCTTGTTGCATAGGATGGGAGTAAGATATACAGATAAACTTGAAATCAAGCATTAGAGTTTCTGGTTTTGTTTTCACTCAGCACAGTGGGGGAGGGAAGCTAAGCAGTTATGAGCATCTGCTGTCATATGCAGACTGCAGAACTGGGCATGCTCTCTAATAAGCAATGATACTATTATCTTCTGCAGAGGATGGGATAGTTGTATGGTTGCCTGCAAGACTGGAAAAGACTGTCCTGTCCCTTTAATAGAGATTTAAAGTATAGAAATGGGCAGCTGAAACTTCTCATGGTATAACATCATCTTTTAAATATCATCACATTGTCTCTATTAAAGTGATGGGGATTTTATTTCTCCAGTCAGTTGTTGATCCTTTGTGGCTGCAATAGCTATCTCTCACTAGGAATCAAAAGATCTGGCATACTACAACTTTCTCCAATCCTTTCACAGAGATTGGTGGGGTTTGCCCTACCTGTTTCTGAAAGTAGGCTTGAACAATTTTTTGGTATCTGCTTGTCTGAATACTAAAGTGATTTTGAAGTGGGGAGGAGTAAAAGTGGATGTCATTACCTGTAAAACTCCCTATTGCAGAGAATAGTTTGATTGGGATGGGGAGGGGAGGGGAGAAGAGAGTAAAAGGCAGCCTAAATGTTGTAGTATTTATAAAAATAGAAGATGCCTAGTAGTAACTTGGCCTTAGCTTATGTTAAGAGGTTGTGGTGCATATGCATAGACAGAAAAAATAGGCTTCCAGATACATGTGGGATTTATTGGGTGGGGGCACCAAGCATAGTCCACAAGGGCCCTAGGTATGTGCCCTGAGTACACACCCACTTCTTTTTCCTAATCTCTCAAAGGTATTTGCCTTGTCTTTCACATTGCTTCAAATTAAACAAGTTTAGGATTTTGGAGGAAGAATTCCAAAGAGAGCAGCTCTTTGTGGAGAACTACTATCATAATTGCATAATGTTCCTTCTAGACCAGCAGGCACTCCCTGCCCCAGTGGCCCAGAATACTGAGCCCTTTTCTTTTCTTTGTAATTGGTTTCACTCTTATGTTTGATGCTGAATTTGATCCAGTAGTTCATTCCATTTTCCATTTCCATTTTTTCTGGGTTTAAAAATATGTTTCCCCAGCTGAAAATTGGAAGTCTTTGCCAGTTAAGATTTACTGGCATTTCTAAGTAAACAAAGACTTTAAGCAGTTGTAGACCTGCCATGGCAGAACCTATGCCAGACCAAGTCCATAGAAAGATGCTTTTCCCCCCTTGAACAGTTTTCTTTTCGTCTCCCTTAGCTATCCAGCCCTGTTAAGGGCAGATTTCCTGATCAGAAGAATTCGCTATATATTAGCCTCATTTCTATTTTTCTCAATACTTCCCTGTTCTTCCCAACAGTGGTATTTTTAAACAGCAATAAAACCTTAAAACAGCAATAAAACCTTAAAGCTCATGATTTTCCATCAAACTGTATGTACTCCTGTACTTCTGTCTCATCCATGGAAACTTCTACTTTTTTTTTAAAAAAAATCCTCTTCTGTGGTTCAATGACATCTCTGAAAAGCCTATCCCAGCCATCTTGTTGGGTAGAATGATCATTATCTCCATGTGGCAAATATTCTGATCATCAATATGTGTGTGTGTTTTCAACCAAACTCCACTCTACTCATGTGTGGCATGTGCTTCACAACAGAAATTGGTATGCCACAAAGTTGTGATCCAGCAGATTCTATAAAATTGCAAGGGATCTTGGGATAGTCTTCAAGATGGAACACTGCTAAGCTGCCTCTAAAACAATGCTTCCTGTGAGACTTGCTCCAATTCTGTAGTTCTACCCCAGCAGGACTTCAGCATGCTAGGGATGCAGATTTGCTTACTACCCTGAGTCTTCTGTCTCCATCCTGGCCAGCTTCTTCTTCCTTCTCTTTGCCCACAAGGAGCCACCCAAGCATATCCTTCTCAGTCTGAGGCTGCTGTAGTTCAAATACACTCCAGCACCCTCAGTATGGTCTTTTTACCTCCCTGCAGCCTTGTGAGATTCTAGTTGTCTTGGCTGCTTGCCCTATATTTTTGTGGGGATGGGGTGCCAGCCACCAAGGCAGTGTCCTCACCAAGCAGCTGATTAGAAAAGGAATTGTGGTTAAAACTATGTCCAGGTGCAATTTAAGTTGTACCTCATTTGCAGTCAGCTTAGCTAACCTGGTGGCATTTGGAGGCTAGTGGTGCATAGTGTTGCAGATTCCAGATACCAAACCTTGAGTAGGGGATACTATTATTGTTGTGGAATGGTGAAAGAAAGTCAGAGTTGGCATAAGTAGTCTCTTGGGGTGCATGGTGAAAACTGGCCTGACTATTGGTTGTAAGGTGCATGTGCATTTATCATCATCAATGATTACTATAGCTACCTGCGTATACTAGTAAACTAGTATGTGCTAGCTAGATATCATAGTTAGCAAAACTTGTAATAACCACTGTATCATCCATCATATCAGACAAAGTGATTTTTGCAGCAGTGCATTTGATACAGCTGTTTCTGACATATTTCACTAGACAAAAGTACCCACCTATTGGTACAAATGTGAATGGATTAGCAGGACTGGTAGCTCACTTCTGTGTGCCTGCATTTATTCTTCACCTTACTTCCTAGCTTGTTTTACATGCCATTCTTCTTGCTTAGTAAAAGATGCCTTGGTTGTTAGACATGCAAATAGATATAATATGTGAATGGGGATTGTATAATGTCATAAAAGCACTGAATATTCTCTAAAATAAGAAAACTAGTGTAGCTCCAAAGTGAAAGCTTCTAGACCTGCAGTAGTGCAAAAGTTCAGCAGGAGAAAACAGAGGACAGAAAGATTTGCATTGATATAGGACCTCATTATATAGATGATTATTCAACTTGTATTGACCATGCTCAAATACATAGTTGCACATACTTCAAGGTTATATTTTCCATAATAATTGCCCCCATTTTTTTAAAATCATAATCTACCTTTCTTTCCTAGCATGTGGCAAACATCCTTAACAAAATTGCCTTAAAATTAATCAATAGTATTTTAGATTTGTTTTGAAACTGAAGCCCTCAAGGTCAACTTTCAGAAAGGGTCAGATCTGAATTCTAGAATTGTAACTTAAATTGTATTCTAAAATGCTGCTGATTTTTACATATTTATGATATTTTACATAAACAAAAAAGGGAGGAGATTCCTAGCCAGATAACTGATTTTTCTGAAGATGTTGAGCTTAAGAAAACTGTTTATGATCTTGAGTAAAATTTGATGCTTCACAGCCAGTAAGGGGGAAAGGAGAAGCCTGGAGACATGAATCACCTAGCTGATTTTGATCAGCAGTCTGATTCCATTAAGGAATTAAGAAATCAGTGATCTACAATACACAGTAAGCAGAGCCAAAGGTAAGTAGTTGATGCATCCTGGAACTATTGAATATATCTGAAAACAACCAGAATATTGAGCCAATGTGAGTTAACTGCTTTAGATTCTGTCATTCCAGCCAAGCCAGCAAGAAAAATGGGCACAGAGAGCTTGCCAAATGGCAAAAGCAGAATGCAGCTGAGGATCTTGCAAAGGAGGGAGGATCACTAGTGCAGCATCAGCTAAGAAAAGAGCATGGCAGCTTCTTTATTTATTTACATTATATTTATATCCAGCCCATTCTATACAGACTCAAGGCAGCTAACGGCATAAAATAGTAAGCAAAAGCAATATTAAAACAATAAAACAATCAGATAAATGACAATGGTGCTACTTCAGGTAGATCATGTAATATTTTCTTTCTCATGCACACAGATCCTAGGCAGTTAGTACTAAAGCACAATAGATCCAGATGTGGTGGCAGCTCTTTCCCATTAGGTGTTATATGCCATCTGAAACAGTTCAGTCTTACAGGCCCTGCGGAACTACTATAAATCCCTCAGGGCCCTGATGGCTTTTGGGAGGGTGTTCCAAAGTATTAGGCCCACAACCAAGAAGGCTCTTGCTCTGGTGGAATTAAGCCTAGCCTCTTTTAGCCCAGAGACAGCCAAAAGATTTTGAGAGCTTGATCGCAGTGCTCTCTAGGGAACATGTGGGGCAAGGCAGTCATAAGAACATAAGAGAAGCCATGTTGGATCAGGCCAGTGGCCCATCCAGTCCAACACTCTGTGTCACACAGTGGCCAATATATGTATATATATTGGCCATTGTGTGACACAGAGTGTTGGACTGGATGGGCCATTGGCCTGATCCAACATGTCCATATATATATGTCCATATATATATATATATATATATATATATATATATATACACACACACACACACACACTGTGGCTAACAGCCACTGATGGACCTGTGCTCCATATATTTATCTAAACCCTTCTTGAAGGTGGCTATACTTGTAGCTACCACCACTTCCTGTGGCAGTGAATTCCACATGTTAATCACCCTTTGGGTGAAGAAGTACTTCCTTTTATCCATTTTAACCTGACTGCTCAGCAATTTCATTGAATGCCCACAAGTTCTTGTATTGTGAGAAAGGGAGAAAAGTACTTCTTTCTCTACTTTCTCCATCCCATGCAAAATCTTGTAAGCCTCTATCATGTCACCCCACAGTTGATGTTTCTCCAAGCTAAAGAGCCCCAAGCATTTTAACCTTTCTTCATAGGGAAAGTGTTCCAAACCTTTATCATTCTAGTTGCCCTTTTCTGTACTTTTTCCAATGCTATAATATCCTTTTTGAGGTGTGGTGACCAGAATTGTACACAGTATTCCAAATGGGATCGCACCATCGATTTATACAGGGGTATTATGATACTGGCTGATTTGTTTTCAATTCCCTTCCTAATTGTAGGAATGATCACTCAACACGTGTACCGGGAGAAAAAGCCTGCCTTCTGAGCCAGGTTCCTTTATTTTATATATGCTGAAATTACACTGAAGTTGCCCAAATTTAAAGCATAACAGGAAACATCTGCTTAGTACAAGGAAGCCACGTTTGCATAGTCTACATGAATTAAAACAAGCTAGCCCACATCCCATTCTTTTTAATTTATTTGCTTTTAGGTTAGCTACACACTGGTGTTTTCATAGATTGTTTCATTTGTGGGTAATAAGTGGTAATATAATAAGGTGGGCGCTGGAGTTGGAGAGACTGAGGCGCACAAGGTGTGGCATAGGGGCAATAAGCATTGTGTATAACAGCAACAGATAAGTCCAATTAACAAAAGACCACAAATAATGAGAAACACCTGCCGCAACAATCCCCATGGAATCCAATTACTGAGCCACTCAAGATCAAAGGTCCATGCTTGATCTTAACTGAGAAATACCCTGTGAAATCTTACCACTTTTATTCACATAATAACAGCATTGCTCTTGAATCAAGGCACAGGCACCACCCTGTTGAGCTATTAATATATCTAAAACTTTGCGATTCTGTAAAACAACATGAACTGTATCAGTCCCTGGAGCCTTGCAAACAGGAATTAGACAGGTTCCTAATAACATATGTAAATCAATGTTGTGTCAGACAAAAATGTGAAACGTTAATGTTAGCTAAGCATTCCCAAATATTAAACTGAAGATGATCTCCAAAACTAATCACCTTGACAGGAGACAAAATACATAAACACAAACAACAAGAAATAATCATGGAGTTCATTGTGAGTTGTGCCACCACGTTCTCCAGGGATGGCTCTTGCCCAGCCTCTTCCAACATTTTTTGAGCTTGAGTAGTTAGACGCTTCACATCCCCCATGTGATATCACGAGCCATCTGGGTGTGTGGGCGTCGCATCATCTCCCGTGTGAGGCTGAGATTGAAACTGGGAATCGGATTTGGGAGACCCTGATGCCACGCCATCTTTAGCTGGGCAAATACAACATGCCAGAACCCACAAAGGACCTGCAAGAGAGAACACAGCAGCATGCCTGCGCCCCCAGGTAATAAGGGCAGTTGGACCACGCCAAGTTAATAAGACCAAATTCAATTGTTCCTGAACTCTCATTTGGGTAGGAACTCCATTTTCACTTCTTTTAATTGTTTTTGAAGAGTGGTTTTCAATGTCTGATTAGCATGTTCCACAATAGCTTGACCTGTGGAATTATATGCAATGCTATGCTGGATTTGAATGTTCCATTGTGTACAAAAATCAACAAATTCAGAAAAACTATATGCTAAGGCATTATTAGTTTTCAACAGTTGCAGACGACCCATTACCACAAAGGCAGAAATAAGGTGAACCATGACATGTTTTGTGGCTTCACCACAGTGAGCAGTAGCCCAAAGATATCCAGAGTACATGTCTATGCAAATATGGACACAGTACCAGGGTTTCAGGGAAACTATATGGTTAACATCAATTTGCCAAAGTTTGTTAGGGAACACTTTCCCATTGAAGGAAGGTTAAAATGCTTGGGGCTCTTTAGCTTGGAGAAACATTGCGGGGTGACATGATAAGAGGTTTACAAGATTATGCATGGGATGGAGAAAGTAGAGAAAGAAGTACTTTTCTCCCTTTCTCACAATACAAAAACTTGTGAACATTCAATGAAATTGCTGAGCAGTCAGGTTAAAACAGATAAAAGGAAGTACTTCTTCACCCAAAGGGTGATTCACTGCTACAGGAGGTGGTGGCAGCTACAAGCATAGCCAGCCCCAAGAGGGGACTGGATAAAAATACAGAGCAGAGGTCCATCAGTTACCATTAACCACAGTATATATGGAGTGCCCAAGGTCACTCCAGCAGTTGTAAGTGGAGGAGTGGGGAATCAAACCTGGCTCTCCCAGATAAGAGTCCACATACTTAACCACGACACCAAACTGACATATTGGTCACTGTATGACACAGAGTGCTGGACTGGATGTGCCACTGGCCTGATCCAACACAACTTCTCTTATGCTCTTATGTTAGTTTGCAAATCACACAGGTTAACAGCATAATCAGGAATATGATTAGTAGAGTCACAATGTGAGCACAAGCAAACAATTTGCTGAGCCTGAGCAAAGGTAACAAAAACTGTTTGGCTAGTGCTTTGACATTCCGGTGAAAATAGCTGTGACGGAGAAAGGGATTAGTAAATACAGAGGTAACACTTTATAAACCTTATCGACATGCATTGCTCTGAGCAATCACACCAGGAAGATTAAAATGGCTTGGAATAGTAGCAAAACAAAAATTGGATAACGCACAGCAAGAAATTAAAAACTGCAAGGTTAAAAAAAATACAGCCAACAAATCAGAGTCAATTTGTGGAGTGATACATGCACCAGGAAGTTAATGAATCAAATTAACTGAAACTGAAATTAAATGCATATAAGGTGTCAACTATTAAGTTGAAAAGCCATTGTGAGTAAAGCTGAAAAAGCCATTGCTCTAGCAGCAATCTCAGCCTGCTGTGCTGAGCTGTGCTGCAAAGTAAAGTGTGTCTTTTACACTTTCTCTCCAGCAAACTGAGTACTCATTTGACCAACCTAGGAAGGATAGAAGGCTGAATAACCCTGAGGCAGTTACCTGAAATCAGCTTCCTCCGGGATCAAACTCAGGCCGTGAGCAGAGTTCAAGACTGCAATACTGCAGCTTTAACAGTCTGCGCCATGGGGCTCTATCTGAATCCAAATTAGCATTTTCCATGGCCAATTTCATCATCAATTATCCGGCTGCATCAGGATTATCAACCTGTCTTCTGATTGCTGCCTGAAGGCAGTTGATAAGGTCTAAATAGGGCTCTTGTGGCTTTTGACAGTCAGTTGCAAAACTTTGGACTGGCTGCCCTTCTGTAGGTACTTTGGCAAAGGCATGTAAAGCACATTTAGATATTATAGCAAGGGTTGCAACAGGGAGCACAGTTTGTGCTTCAATAGTGCTGAACTGTCCAGATCCATATAGTTGTTCAGCAGTATAAGACCCATTGGAACCACGTCCTTGGACTCTAGCCAAATTACGATATTCACTGTCCCATACCACATATAGCCCATGAGTTAACATCATCCTCATCATATTTTTCCAATCTTGAGGAATCACAGTGTATCATTAGAGAGTCCTTCTAAAAGACTCTGCACATTGGTTCCCCCTATGCCCGTATCTCTGATAGCCTTTTGAATTTCACTCAAAACAGAGTGGGGCAACACAGTATAGTTAACAACCTGTTGCGTATTCTCATTCTGTTCATATGTTACTAGGCAGATTGATGAAAGGTCAGGCAACTTTTCCCGTCAAATGTACAGGGCAAACAGACAACATTTCCGTCAATTCTGGAACATTTTCCAATTTAGCCTGATCAAGTTCCTTTTCCATAACTTCACAGACAATGCACCCCAGGGCGTTAGATGGTGGGCCCACGGGTGGATCCGTTGGTGGAGGAGCGGGAAAAGAAGGAGGAAGAAGAGGAGGGGCAGGGGGTACAAGTTGGACACCAGTGCATTTTAGGGGACAATCTTTGGAGAGCTGACTTGTGTTAGAAACTGGCATAAATTTCTCTACTGCATACCTGCATTGATACCAGGCCTGCAGAAGTTTGACAGAAGCCTGGGGCTCTGTATGAAGGGTCTTCCCTATCTTCTCCCAGTCCCGAAGTTTAAGAGAACCTCCCTCCGGGTACCAGGGGCATTGCTTACCGATCTCTTGTAACAGAGTCTCAAGTTGGCCTGAAGTCACGGACCCGCAGGACTTTTGGATCAACAATTTTAACTCATCTAAGTGTTTCTGCTCAGCTTGAGATAATTGTCCTCCTATACTCACCAATGAAGGGGTCGCGAACGACAGAGTGCACTCAGGTGCCTATGCCAGGCATTGATGAGTCAGAGCTGAGAGGACCCATGTTGGGTGCCACTTGTAGGAATGATCACTCGACACGTGTACCGCGAGAAAAAGCCTGCCTTCTGAGCCAGGTTCCCTTATTTTATACATGCTAAAATTACACTGAAGTTGCCCAAACTTAAAGCATAACAAGAAACATTTGCTTAGTACAAGGAAGCCACGTTTGCAGAGTCTACAAGAATTTAAACAAGCTAGCATTTGCCAGGGATATATTTGTCCGGGGAACAGGGATGTGGTTAAACACGAGTGTGAGAAGCCTGTGCTTTGTGTGTCATCAGACTTTGTGGAGCATGGGGAATCAGGTCAGTGTGCCGAGCGCATGATCCTTCCACACTAATAATTCTCAACATGGCGTTGGCCTTTTTTATTGCAATCGCACACTATCTTGACTATCTTGACATCTACCACGACCTCAAGATCTCTCTCGTGGTCAGTCTCTGCCAGTTCACAACCCATCAACTTGTATTTGTAGCGGGGATTCTTGGCCCCAATGTGCATTACTTTGCACTTGGCCACATTGAACCTCAACTGCCACGTTGATGCCCACTCACCCAGCCTCAACAGATCCTTTTGGAATGCCTCGCAATCCTCTCTGGTTCTCACCACCCTGAACAATTTAGTGTCATCTGCAAACGTGGCCACTTCACTGCTTACTCCCAACTCCAAATCATTTATGAACAAGTTAAAGAGCATGGGACCCAGTACTGATCCCTGTGGTACCCCACTGCTTACCGTCCTCCACTGCAAAGATTGCCTTTATACTCACTCTCTGCTTCCTATTAATTAGCCAGTTTTTGATCCACAAGAGGACCTGTCCTTTTACTCCATGACTCTCGAGCTTACTAAGGAACCTTTGATGAGGAACTTTATCAAAAGCTTTCTGGAAGTCAAGGTAAACAACATCTATTGGGTCCCCTTTGCCCACATGTTTGTTCACCCCCTCAAAGAACTGTAACAGGTTAGTGAGGCAAGATCTTCCTTTACAGAACCCATGCTGAGTCTTCCTCAATAACAGTCCTGCAGATAGGTACGTCCAAGGCCATATAGGGCTTTGAAGGTTAATACCAGGACCTTGAAATGGATTTGGTACGCAACAGGCAGCCAGTGCAGTGCTCTCAGCACAGGCTGAATGTGCTCCTGATGGGGAAGCCCCATTAGTAGCCTGGCTGCAGCATTCTGCACCAACTGCAGCTTCTTCCCCTTTAATTCTAGTGGCATTCTTAAGGTCTGTGTGCTCATGAAATCAAGGCGCTTTGCCCTTCAAAAGTTGTATCATCACATATGAGCAGTTTATTTGGAGCAACTCAGCAACACGTAAACCATATGAATATGTTATCTCTCTCCCATATCTGTCTATTTAATACATACGCCCTTGCAATGGAGGGATGTGAGCAGCAGGGTCGCTCAGGGATCTATATTGGGAATAGCAGGGCTTTTTTTGGAACAGGAACTCCTTTGCATATTAGGCCACACACCCCTGATGTAGCCAATCCTCCTGGAGCTTACAGTAGGCCCTATACTAAGAGGGTCTAATGCTTTTAAATGACTTGGAGTTAGGGGTGGGTAATGAGGTGGCCAAGTTTGTAGTTGACACCAAATAATTAAGGGTGGCTGAGACAAAAAAGGATTGTAAAGAGCTCCCCAAAGGTTTCTCCAAACTGGGGAAATGGGCATTAAAATGGTAAATGAGATCCAATATAAAAGAGGGTAAATTGATCCATATTGGGGCAAATAATCCCAGCTTCATATTCATTCATTCATATTCTCTCTCACTCACACACACACACACACAGAGGATCTGAGATGGCAGTGACAGATGAAGAAAGGGATCTTGGGGTGGTTGTTGATAGCTCAATGAAAAAGTTAATCTTGTATGCAGCCACTGTGAAAAAGGCAAATTCCATGCTGGCCGTAATTAGAACAGAAATAGAGAATAAAACCACCATCATCATACTGCTCTTATTCAAATCTATGATGAGATCATACTTGGAATATTGTGTACAGTTCTGGTCACCGTACCTGAAAAAGGATATTGTACAGCTTGAAAAGTTGCAGAAAAGAGTAACCAAAATTATCAGGGGACTAGAGCAGTTGCCCTGTGAGGATCAGGTAAAATACTTTGGGCTGTTTAGCTTAGAAAAAAGACAAGTAAGGGAGACATGACAGAAGTCTATAAAATTTTGCATGGTGTGGAGAGAGTGGACAGGAAAGGTTTTACTCCTCTCCTATAATACTAGAAATTGGGGTCATCCACTGGAAGTGAAGGGTTGGAGACTCAGGCCAGACAAAAAGAAGTACTTCTTCAGATAGCACATAGTTAAATTGTGGACCTGTCTGTCACAGGATGTAGTCATGGTCACCAAATTGGAAGGCTTTAAAAGGGGACTGGACAAATTCATGGAGGATGGCGCTATCAATGGGGCTATCTATTCCCTCTAGTACCAGAGGTGATATGCCTTTTTATATCAGTTGCTGGAGAACATAGGAGGGAGGATAATGTTGCAATCATCCTTGTTTGTGGGCTTCATAGAGGCAGATGGTTGGACAGTGTGAACAGAGTGCTAGACTAGATGGACCTTTGGTCTGATCCAGCAGGACTTTTCTTATGTCCTGGGTCTTCTGACCAGTTATAAAATGCAATTGCTGAATATCTTCTGGACTATCTATATGGTATATAGAAAATATAATCATTGCTGCCCCCAAGGCTTTTTTGGTAGAAAAAGTCCAGCAGGAACTTATTTGCATATTAGGCCACACACCCCTGATACCACGCCAGCTGGAACTGCATTCCTCTGTGTTCCTGCTCAAAAAAAACCCTGGATGCCCCAGTTATGTAACTCCATCCCTCTGTTAAGCCCAAGTTATTTCCCTTAGTTAACACTCACATACTATATACATGTACCTGGAAGTTACTTGGTTCTAATCTCACCTGTTAGTTTTAACAATGTCTTTTTGTGTGCTTGGGATTGGGCATTATGCTTTCCATATTTTTATATAAGAAAATGGGCATATTTATTGTATGCTAAGTAAACATAGCTTTGAATTAGCCTGTGAAATATGCAAACTACTTCCATGTATTAGGGTTTGTAGAATCTTTCGGGCTCAAGTGCCGTGTTCTACTGGAGAAAGTTTTTCTTCCAGACGTTTCGTTCTCGGCTGCGGAGAACATCCTCAGTGGCGTTGCAGCCGGAGTAGGCGCTCTGACCTTCTTGGCTGCTGTGCATTGAGTGAGGCCAGGGCTGCTGGAGAGCTGCTATTTCTAGGCTGGAGGGGGTGTGGTGAAAGGGCAATAGGTTTGTGGATGTGCCCATTGTTTGGTGGGGCTTCCTGGAAGGGTAGTGATAAGGAAACTGGCTGTTGAATGTGCCCATTGTTCTGTGTTAATTGCTGGGAAGGTTGGAAGGGGTTTGAAGATAAGGAAGATGGTTGTTGACTGTGCTGATTGTTCTGTGGAATGTTCTGGTTGTTCTGTGAATTTCTGCAATTTATAGTCTGTAGGGTGTTTTGTAGAGCTGGATACCAAGATTGGTGGATAGAAATGCCTTCTTCCTAGTAAAAGGTTTATGGAAGGAATTGTTATTCAATTAGATTTTTAGCAATGGTCCCAGTTTTCTGTATCCTTGAGCCCTTGTAGAAAAATCCAGGTATACAAGGATGAGCCTAAAAGCTTTGCTGCCATATATAGGCCATTACAATTCTGGAAATCACTTGGGGACTAGATGTGTGCAGCACAGTAACAAAAAAATGGCATTTGAGACAATCCCAAATCCTTCCCTTGATCCCAGCCATTGTACATTGGATGAACTTCCCCCATCCTACAGCACTTGACATAAACTTGCTTTCACGTGTGAGTGTGCAGCTTGTTATAATCAGGTACAGAACAAATGGCAGGAATAAGCCATTTGGTGGTTTCTAGTGGCTGGAACATCTAATTGAAGAGCTTTTTAAAAAACTTTTTCTTCAAATCCTGCACTTCTTAGCGATGGAGGGCACTAATGTTTTGCACTTATGTATCACAAGTAAGCGTATCTTTATATTATATGCAATAAGCTAGTGTATAGGTTGCATTTGTATACCAAAAACCTTTATTCTACAAAATGTAACTAATGGCATTTTATATAAAGTGGGGTGAAGGAGAAATGATATATTTTTGAGGGTTAGCCATAGGGTTGCCAAGTCCAATTCAAGAAATATCTGGGGACTTTGGGGGTGGATCCAGGAAACTTTGGGGGTGGAGCCAGGAGACATTGGGGGGCGGAGCCAGGAACAAGGGTGTGACAAGCATAATTGAATTCTAAGGGAGTTCTGGCCACCACATTTAAAGGGACAGCACATCTTTTTAAATGTCTTCCTTCCATAGGAAATAATGAAGGATAGGGGCACCTTCTTTTGGGGCTCATAGAATTGGACCCCCTGGTCCAATTGTTTTGGGGGTACTTTGGGGGGTACTTTGGGGAGAGGCACTAGATACTATTCTGAAAATTCAGTGCCTCTACCTCAAAAAATAGCTCCCCCAGAGCCCCCGAAACCTCCAGATCAATTCCCCATTATACCCTATGAGAATCGATCTTCACATAGGGAATAATGAAGTGCTCAGCAGACGTTCTCCTCCCCCCCCGCCCCCCCCCCCATTTCTGGCGACTCTGAAGTGAGTCACGAGTTGCAGCCAGTACATGTCAAAAGCAAAAGCCTACTCATGAGTTGCAGCCAACTTCTTCAAAGTAACACAGATACCATCCCTAGAGGAAGCCTTTCTAAGCGGAGACTGGAGCCTCCGGAGGGGGAAAGTCACATGGTGGCTTTGGGGGTGGGGCTTCCCCCGCCGGCCAGCTGACTGGGGGCGGGAAGCAGCCTGGGAAAGCGGAAGAACCCCCGCTGGGACCTGGGGATTGGCAAGCCTAGTTAGCCATACTAATCTGTTATAGGCAAATGACCAGGAATTTTATAGTATCTCAATGTTCATTTGACACAGAGTTCATTTTTCAAGATTTTTAAGGAGGCTTATCAATTTGACTGAAACAGGCAATTTCAGCAGTAATTCTAGTTTTAATGCTTCAAAATGTGAGGGACATTGAAATCTGGGTATTGGATTCATTTGGAGCAGGAATTATTATTTTCATGACATGCAGACAGGGCTTTTTTGTAGAAAAAGCCCAGCAGAAACTCATTTGCATACCACACCCCTGATGCCAAGCCAGCTGGAACTGCCTTCCTGTGTGTCCTGCTTTTAAAAAAATGCCCTGGGTACAGGTATTCTTACTTTATTATGAAGACAGTGGAAAAGAACACCAATCATAGCACACCTTTTGCAAATGAAAGCAAGTTTATAAATATGCACCTTATTTCTGCAGCATCTCTTGCTTTAATAAATGAACCTCTACACAGCACAAAATACCTGCCTCCTTGGTTCAGCCGCAAGAAGGGTATCAGGAATGGGATACTGCAGCTGTAGAAACAGTAGCACAGGTCCTCTGCTGGTTTTCTGACTGCAGGGGATTAAATTACACTCATTTATTCTGTTTTAATATATTGCATTTATTGCTTGAGACAGCCTCCCATCTCATTCTGTTAACCCCAGTACCTAGTTCTAAGCTGACAGACTGAGGAAGGGCAGAAGTGGAAGTGGAGTGCTACCAAGCCCTGTAGCCCTGTTCCTACCACTTGTCAGAGCAAATCAGAACAACTCAAAAGTGGTGCATGTGTGAGTCTCGTGAGGAGCAAAGGAGAATTAACAGAGATGCCTGGTAGAAGTGATTTGAAAAGGCAAGGCAGCAAGTAGGGATGAGAGCTTGGCCTGACGCAGGTGTGCTACTTTCCACAGGGACATTTGGCAAGTGTTTATGAGTGACAGTGACAAATGAGATGGAGGCATGGCTTGCTGGCAGAATGAAGATGATTTTTTTGCTGTTTGGGTACAAACAGCTTGGGGATGTGAATAAGAAACAGTTCAGAATGGTGGTAGAGCAGCACCACATTATTTAGATCTGCAAACCCATGCTTCTTGAACATATGGTGGCTAATTTCTTAAAAATAGAAGTGCCCGGGCTGAAGCATGCCTGGAAACTACATCCTCTTATACGTGCCCCCTCTGCCCCCTTCCAAGTCTTCAATGTATGGGTTTTAAAAGTTCATTTAAAAGAGAAATGCATGATCAAGACTATGGTTGGTCTCAAGTACTGCTATTCATTTTAAATGCTCATCTTTGCCATTCTGTAGATGAAAGTGGGGAATTGTGTATAGGAAAAGGCAGAAGCTATGGCAGCTTGCAAAGAACAAATAACCATGTGGGGAGTTCTTTGTCCCTTGCCAGATTCTGAATGCTTTGGGGAGGGACCACTGATGTTAAGTTTAGATAGGACAGATGACTGAGGAAGGCAATGGTAAACCACCCTGTAAAAAGTCTGCCATGAAAACATCGTGATGCGACGTCACCCCAAAGTCGGAAATGACTGGTGCTTGCACAGGGGACTACCTTTACCTTTTTAAACCGATGATAACAGGCAAGTCTTATGTCCTAGTGAGAATAAAACATTCTGAACTTAGTTTGGTCAGCTTTTATCATTCTGGTTTTCAGTTTAGTGGTCCTCCTGGTCACTTGCTCAAGTGAATTTTTAGAACACAAATTTGTAGTCAAGAAGATGGCAAAAAAGGATTTGAAACAAAGATTAATAATCTATGTTCAGAGAGACAGGGCAATCCTAAACAGAGCTGCATACTTCTAAGCTCATTTACTTCAATTGATTTATAAGGATGTAGTTCTGGTTATTGGGTTGCCAACTTCAGATTGGGAAATCCTTGGAGATTTGGGGTAAAGCCTGGGAAAGGTATGGTTTAGGAAGGGTAGGGTGTAAGTCCAAAGATTCCATCTTTGAAGTACCCATTTTCTCCAGGGGAACTTGATCTCTGTAGTCAGGTGTCATTCTAAGAGTATCTAGTGTCATTCTCAGCTGTCATTCTAGGAGATCTTCAGGCCCCACCTGGAGGCTGGCAACCCTGTTATTAATAGAGAGTTGCAAAATGTTTGGGAAACCTACTTCATGAGTATAACATGTTAATTGTGGATAAAATTAGTTAACATTTATATAATAAACATATTTTTGAAGATATGCTGTGTATATCTATAAAATACACCGGAATTTTCATTTTGTGATGTTGTAGATTGTCATACATAAATAACGTTTTATGTAAAGTTTCATACTTCACATTCTGAGTGAATGAGAACTTGTCTTTTAAAGCTTTTCACTCATTCTAAAAGAGGAAATGTTTATAGGAATGGTTTTCAGCGATTCCTAAAATTCTATAAAAATACTCCAGAAAAAAATCCTCCAGGGGAAAAATGTGGATCCTCCCCGCTTGGCCTTTTTAGCCCAGTTTCTTCTTCCAGTTTGATCACTGAGGAAGAATGGCAAAGATTTAGATAGCGATGGAGTAAGCTGTAGTGGCAAATCCCTGTTTCGCATTTTCTGGCAGGGTTATACTACAAGACATAAAGAACACATGAAGCTAGAAATGGGCACAAACCAAATTGTTGTGGTTCAGTTCATGGTTTGTGACTGAACCATGAACTGAACCATGAACTTGTTCATATTGGTTCATGATCCATTTAAAATTTAAAACCCTGCTTTCTGCTTATCACCGCTTTTGGTGGGCAGCTGGAACCAGAGATTTAAATGGCTTAGAACTATTTCAACCCCTGCTTTCTGCTTGCCATGGCTTTTGGCAGTAAGCAGACAGAAAGGGTTTAAATGGCTCGGAGCCATTAAGCCATTCAGCTGAGCTGTTTTTCATGAAGAGCAGAAAACAGAGGTTTAAATGGCCAGAGCCATTTAAACCCCTAGTTTCTGCTCTTCACAACCCACTACAAGCTGTATCCAAATTCATGGAAGTTCATGGCAGCTCTTCAATTCACAAATATCGCTCCACAAACAATGAACCACCCAAAATTTGTGACAAGCTTTAGTTTGTGAGCCAATTTGTGCCCATCCCTACGTGAAGCTGTCAGATCAAATCAAGTTTTATTACGGTCCATGACCAAATAGATAGCACAATGCAGACCAACAACAACCACAGAAAAATTGTATAAATCAAGAAGGACCTAAATAAATAAGACATAGGATATATAAAATATAAATATATAGATAAGATATTGAACATTAAAACAAATAATGAAAAATAACAATTAAAACAGTATTGGTCTAACATCTTCTAACTAATTGCATCAACATTGGCTTGTGGGAACCATAGAATGCACTTTAATTGCATGTAAACAAAATTAGGCAACCTTATGCATGGTCTCTGAGTTTGTAGCAGTTGGAGTGACATTTTGGTGGTATACAAAGTACTCAGGGATTTAGGAAAGGGTAAAATACAAGGTTGAAAATATTCGGAACAATTAAAAAACAGGCGGTTTCAAGACCCCTTCTTTACATAATCCTCACGAATTCTTCTGGCTGCCGCCATGAATTTGGCACACTTAAATGTGAATTGAGGATTGGAATCTGATAACAACATATTTCTGTCATATATGGAATCAGACAGTGGACCATCAGGTATTGTCTAGTCAGAGTTGCAGCAACTCTCAAGGGGCTCAGGCACATATCGCCTGCTCCCTTTAACTGGAGATGTTGAAGGATTGAACCCAGGACCTTCCACATGCCAAGCTGATGTTCTACCATGAAGCCACTGGCCACTGCCTTAGGAGGGCCTGAGTAGGCAGACTGGGAAGGCAAACTGGGAAGACAGCAATAGCCAGATTACACACAACAGGCAATTTGGGGATTCTTCTTTCCGACAGGATTTTTCATGGAAAAACAACAACAACATGAAGCTGATCAGAAACAAAGAGACAATAGAAGGGTGGCTTAACCATTCTTGCCAATCAGAAGGGTTGAGTAAACATGGAAGGGAAAAGGATAAGCATCCCTCTCTTTTCTCCCCTTTTTTCTCAAGTTCAGTTTCTTCTGACTGTTTTTTGTTTTAAAATCGTGTCAGGACAAAGTGCAAAAGTGTCCAAGCCCACAGACTGGCATATTGCAAAGAAGGGAGCGAGAGAGACAGAAGATGGGTATTAATGTTTTCATAACAGTTGCAGTGCTTTGATTAAATTAATTGATAAGAAATTATTACACCAATGAAAAGATGCCGCTGATTAACAGGACAACATATTTTAAAAGAAATAAAAAGATAAATATTTTTGAATTTTAAAGAAACTGCGTGGCAGTTGCTGTTAGAAGAGGCATTTCCTTCCAAATGTAAGAGAGAATCTACTGGGTCTCCTAATGTGGTGACTATATTAACATGTGTAAGTCCCTTTACACACACCTCCTCCAGGGTTCCAGGTTCAGTATGGGAAATACTTGGAGATTTCGAGGATGGCAATGTTTTAGGAGGGGAGGGACTTCAATGGGGTATAATGCCATAGAGTCCACCTTCCAAAGCAGCCATTTTATCCAGGTGAACTGATCCCTATCACCTTTAGATCAGTTGTAGTCCCATGAGATAAAATGGATAAAAGGAGGTACTTCTTCACCCAAAGGGTGATTAGCATGTGGAATTCACTGCCACAGGAGGTGGTGGCGGCTACAGGCATAGCCAGCTTCAAGAGGGGGTTAGATAAAAATATGGAGCAGAGGTCCATCAGTGGCTATTAGCCACAGTGTGTATATATGTGTGTGTGTGTGTGTGTGTGTGTGTGTATAAATTTTTTGGCCACTGTGTGACACAGAGTGTTGGACTGGATGGGCCATTGGCCTGATCCAACATGGCTTCTCTTATGTTCTTATGAGATCTCCAGCCATCACCTGGTGACTATTAACCCTAACTTCCCAAGTTTTGTTCAAATGTAATTTTTTAGATAAGCAAATAAATACATTTGTAATCAGATAAAGCTTGTATATTTAGAATCAAATAAGATTTCTTTAATTCTTCGTATTTGGGAAGAGGCCATGGCTCAGTGGGTTAAAAGAATTGGATAGTAGATGATGTGGAAGACTTCAGCTCAACAATCACCGCCACTTTGAGGAGACAGTACTGACCTTGATGGACCTATGGTTGGATTCAGTGTAAGGCAGCTTCATGGGTTCATTAACACTCTATGGCTGAGATGGAAGGAAACTGTCAGCCATGCTGGTTGAAAAGGAATAATAATAATAATAATAATAATAATAATAATAATAATAATAATAATAATAATAATAATAATATATTTTATTTATATCCCGCCCTCCCCAACGAAGCAGGCTCAGGGCAGCTTACAACATGTAAAATTACAGTTTACAAACCCATAAACCCTAATAAAAGGTATTATATTAACTGTGTTCTGGGTTTTTGGATTAGATGGCACTTTGTAATGGCCAACATTACAATAGTCATAATTCTGCAGCAAGGTAACACAAATTCTGTCCTGTGCAATGAATTCCAAGTAAACACATCTCACGCCAGCTGGACTTCTTATGTGGTTTTTCTGGCCTTGCTCCTGTGCCTTTAATAGCAGTCTGAAATGTAGAAATTGAGCAAGGGACTTTCATGCAGATTAAAAATGATGGGAAAGGCTTCATCCCACTAAGCTGTGTGCTAGATTTGTGTCAAAGATATATGAGTATGGCCAGAATAGATGCTGAATCAATTATGCAGTATGAACCTTTGTATTTTTTTCTGTGTTTGCATGGAATTTATTTTATTTTTTAAATTTTTAAATTACTGCATGTCAAAAGGTCTTTGGGCAATTTACAACATTAAAACCAATACAGTAAAACAACATAAAATATAACAAATATAAAATATTAACATTAAAATATTAAAATATGTGGCTGTCACCACACCACTATTTAAACAGCCCAAACATAGTTACCCTCCAAAGGCCAACCTAAACAATTCAGCTTTGCATGCTCTGCAGAAATTTAACAAGTCCAGCAGGGCATGGGTGTCATCTGAAAACGCATTCAACAGGGTAGGAGCCACAACTGAGAAGGCCCTTGAACATATGAACATATGAAGCTGCCTTATACGGAATCAGACCTTTGGTCCATCAAAGTCAGTATTGTCTTCTCAGACTGGCAGCGGCTCTCCAGGGTCTCAAGCTGAGGTTTTTCACACCTATTTGCCTGGACCCTTTTTTGGAGATGCCAGGGATTGAACCTGGGACCTTCTGCTTCCCAAGCAGATGCTCTACCACTGAGCCACCATCCCTCCCCTTCCTCTGGTGACAGCTAACTGAGCCATCCAGGGGCCAGGCATCTTCAAGAAGCCCCTAGACAGTGACTGAAGAGAGTGTTGGGGTTTTAATGGGAGAGACAGTCCTGTAGGTATGATGGTCCCAGACCATTAAGGGCTTTGAAGGTTAACACCAACACCTTGAATTGGATCCAGAGACTAATTGGTAGCCAGTGCAACTGCTGCAGAATTGGCATAATATGAGCTGGCCATGGATGTTCCACTCAGCATTCTGGACCACCTGCAGTTTCTGAAGCATTTTCAAAGGCAGCCCTACAGAGAGCGAATTGCAGTAGTCCAATCTGGAGATGAACATTGCATGGATCAATGGAATTGCACAGCAAACCTGGCTATGATTATAGGGTTGCCAAATTTCTTAAGGAAAATTAATTTATAATTAATTAATACCAGATTCTTATGGCAACTTAAAACAACTAACAGACCTATTGGGTAAAGCTTGTATCATCAGATTTATTAAGCCATACCATACCAAACCTTCAATGGCATAACAGTTGCAAATAAGATTTATTAAGCGAAACCTCAGGTAGCAGACATATGCACAGAACAGGAAACATGTTTGGGGAAAGTGCGGTAAAAAGACCATGAAATGCAAGAGCACAGTTTGTTCAAGACTCAAATGTATACCTTCAAAATGGTCTTAAATTCTAGTCAAACAGCATTCATAAATGTTTGAACACATGTTAGTTTTCCTTTTGATTCCCACAGGTCTTTGATGTAGAGGTAGCCAGAAAGCACGGAATATAAATATGTACATTGCAAAAGGACAGTTCTTAATATTTGCCAAGACAAATTGGTTAGCCTGTATTATAATTAAACACATATTTAGGTATGGTCTCGTACAGGCAAATACCATGGTTTTCTTAAATGAACAAGAAATTTAATTATCTTGTGACAATAATTTATGTTTAGAAAACTGGTCTTGTTTTATCAAGCTTGGATAATGCTCAAAGTGACCATGGTATTCTTTTGCTCTCTGAAATGCTGCAAGAAGCCATATTTAACTTGGCAACCATTTTACTTTTTCCTGTTCTTTTTGCCTGAGGGCTATCTCAAAGATAAGGAAGCAAGTATGAATGCACTGCTGGCTCCTCCAGCCTTAGCTGAGGCTTCTAGTATCTGCCATTCCAGAAACATAAAGCCTTCCAGTTAATTCAGGATGGTGTACATAATCATTATTTAAATAGGGCCATCAATGTGCATGGCACTTCACAGAGTATAAGATGGGTCTTACCAAAAGAGTTTGAAGTCTAAACTTGGAGACAATGAAGATAACAAAGAGAGGGGAGGAAAATTGAGGCATGTTTTCATAGGTGGGATTTGTTTCAAAGTAGGCTTGCCAGTCCACAGGTCTGGGTTGGGGATCCCCCAATTTTGCAGGCTCCTCCCCACCAGCTGGCCGGTGGGGGGAAGCCCCACCTCAACAATCAAGGTGTACCTTTAGATCTCAGGCAGGTTCAGAAGCCTGTAACTGCTTCTGTTTTGGAAGGTGTGTGTGTGCCTTTAAATCTCAGCAAGACTGAAGCTGCAAGGGGGCAAGCAGGAAGAGTCATGTGTGTGAGAGAGAGAGGAAGCCAGAGAGTCCAACACCTCTGTCCATTTTGCATGTTTTTCAAAAGCTGTGTAGTAAAGGGGGTAATAAAAAGTTAACTAGAACCTGAGTATGGGATAGAGGAAAACTCCACCCCCAAGATTTCTGTCTCTGTAAGTTAGTTGAAATACAGCAGATTGTTACATTCAGCAACTCCCATGAGTAAAGCTATCTACACTGTTGCCCCAGGGAGATCACAAAAGTGTAGGCATGCAAACTGTTTATTTTGGTGGCTTTGTGAGTGTGTGTGTGTGTGTGTTCACTTTAATTTAGTGGAAATGCAGCTGCTGGGAAACAAAAAAGGCAAAAAAGAAAGAGGAAATAAAGACTCTATTCAGGGGAACTGCACTGCTGTATTTTTAGGGAATGGGAACGTCTCCCAACTCCACACCAAAGTCCCCACATATTTCCTGAGTTGGACCTGACAGCCCTAGGTCAAAGACTTCATGGACAACCTGAGATTTGAGGAGGGAATTGAAGGAAGTGAACAAAGTGGCATCACAAAGGTGTTTAGGGAGGCAGTTGCACATAATTCTCTTCCCCACCCTTCTTCATTTTATCTTTACAACTGCACAAATTAAGTTAGTTAAGGTCAACTAACTTTACATGGATTTGTCTCCTTGGTCTCCCTGGGTCCAGCACTCTAGCCCAGCATACTTACTAGTATACTACACAAATCCATTCACCTAGAAAAAATGTTCACTGCAGTTGAGGCAAGAACCAAATTTGAACCAGCAATCCTTGAATAAGAAATTTGACCAATATTTGTAATACATTATCATTCTCAAACATCTCGTTGCATTATCATTCTCAAACATCTCGTCTTCAAAATGACTTGTCAAGAGGGAAAGCTGGCTTCAAGCATTAGGACTTGTTTACTTGGAATGTCCCTGCTTTGTCACTTTTAAAATCAGGGGAATACTTGACTCTGCATATACAAAAAGGTTGTTTGGAATTTTTGGTCATTAAATAAATGTTGGAATTTGGATGTCTTAGGGAACAATCCTAAGCAGGTTTGCTCAAAAAAGGGGTCCCAAATCCCCCGCTAGGCCTGGAGACCCCCGATTTGGAGCCTCCTCCTCCCGCTGGCCATAAAAGGGAAAGCGGGGGGGGAGGGGGAGAATGGCAGCCCTTCCCACCCAGCAGCCAGAGCTCTTCCGTTTTCTCAGGCTGCTTCCCGCCCCCAGTCAGCTGGCCGGTGAAGGGAGGGGAGCCCAGCCACGCCCCCAAAGGACCATGTGCCTTTGCACCCCCGGAGGTGAGTGAGTTTTGTCTCCTGCATCAGATTTCCCAGAAAGGGAGGGGGGCGGGGGGGAGGGGGGTGGAGAGGGAAACGTCTTCTCATAGGGTATAATGGGGAATTGATCTGGAGGTTTCGGGGGCTCTGGGGGAGCTGTTTTTTGAGGTAGAGGCACCAAATTTTCAATATAGTATCTAGTGCCTCTCCCCAAAGTATCCCCCAAATTTCAAAACGATTGGACCAGGGGGTCCAATTCTATGAGCCCCAAAAGAAGGTGCCCTTATCCTTCATTATTTCCTATGGAAGGAAGACATTTAAAAAGGTGTGCTGTCCCTTAAAATGTGATGGCCAGAACTCTCTTGGAGTTCAATTATGCTTGTCACACTCTTGTTCCTGGCTCCACCCCCAAAGTCTCCTGGCTCCACCCCCAAAGTCTCCTGGCGCCACCCCCAAAGTCCCCAGATATTTCTTGAATTGGACTTGGCAACCCTAGCTCAAAAGTAAGTTTCATGTTATTCAGTGAGGCTCACTCTTAGGAAAGTGTCCTATCAAATGCATTCTTAATATGTTTTATCTAATGCCCAGTTGTCCATATTGATTAACTGATGTGATGCTGAGCATTCAAGGATGCCAGGAGGTTAGAACTGGTCTTTCTAATATGTATAAAATGACAACTGGGAAGACCCAGAGAATGTGATTTTGCTCTTCCATTATAATTTCCCAGAGACAGCATCATCTTGCCAGAGGACCCCAATCAAGCAGGAAGACCCAGAGGGACTGTCAGCATCTGGATGTATAAGAACATAAGAGAAGCCATGTTGGATCAGGCCAACGGGCCATCCAGTCCAACACTCTGTGTCACACAGTGGCAAAAATTTTTATATATACACACACACTGTGGCTAATAGCCACTGATGGACCTGTGCTCCATATTTTTATCTAAACCCCTCTTGAAGGTGGCTATACTTGTGGCCGCCACCACCTCCTGTGGCAGTGAATTCCACATGTTAATCACCCTTTGGGTGAAGAAGTACTTCCTTTTATCCGTTTTAACCTGTCTGCTCAGCAATTTCATCGAATGCCCACGAGTTCTTGCATTGTGAGAAAGGGGGAAAAGTACTTCTTTCTCTACTTTCTCCATCCCATGCATTATCTTGTAAACCTCTATCATGTCACCCCGCAGTTGACGTTTCTCCAAGCTAAAGAGCCCCAAGCGTTTCAACCTTTCTTCATAGGGAAAGTGCTCCAGCCCTTTAATCATTCTAGTTGCCCTTTTCTGGACTTTCTCCAATGCTATAATATCCTTTTTGAGGTGCAGCGACCAGAATTGCACACAGTACTCCAAATGAGACCGCACCATTGATTTATACAGGGGCATTATGATACTGGCTGATTTGTTTTCAGTTCCCTTCCTAATAATTCCCAGCATGGCGTTGGCCTTTTTTATTGCAAACGCACACTGTCTTGACATTTTCAGTGAGTTATCTACCACGACCCCAAGATCTCTCTCTTGGTCAGTCTCTGCCAGTTCACACCCCATCAACTTGTATTTGTAGCTGGGATTCTTGGCCCCAATGTGCATTACTTTGCACTTGGCCACATTGAACCGCATCTGCCACGTTGACGCCCACTCACCCAGCCTCAACAGATCCCTTTGGAGTTCCTCACAATCCTCTCTGGTTCTCACTACCCTGAACAATTTAGTGTCATCCGCAAACTTGGCCACTTCACTGCTCACTCCCAACTCTAAATCATTTATGAATAAGTTAAAGAGCATGGGACCCAGTACCGAGCCCTGCGGCACCCCACTGCTTACTGTCCTCCACTGCGAAGACTGCCCATTTATACTCACTCTCTGCTTCCTATTACTCAGCCAGTTTTTGATCTACAAGAGGACCTGTCCTTTTACTCCATGACTCTCAAGCTTTCTAAGGAGCCTTTGATGAGGAACTTTATCAAAAGCTTTCTGGAAGTCAAGGTAAACAACATCTATCGGATCTCCTTTGTCCACATGTTTGTTCACTCCCTCAAAGAAATGTAACAGGTTAGTGAGGCAAGATCTTCCCTTGCAGAACCCATGCTGAGTCTTCCTCAATAACCCGTGTTCATCAATGTGCCTACTCATTCTGTCTTTGATAATGGTTTCTACCAACTTTCCCAGTATTGAAGTCAGACTGGCTGGCCTGTAATTTCCCGGATCTCCTCTGGAACCCTTTTTAAAGATGGGGTTGACATTTGCTACCTTCCAGTCCTTAGGAACGGAGGCAGATTTCAATGAAAGATTACATATTTTTGTCAGGAGATCCACAAGTTCAACTTTGAGTTCTTTCAGAACTCTCGGATGTATGCCATCCGGACCCGGTGACTTATTAGTTTTTAATTTGTCTATCAGTTGTAGGACCTCCTCTTTTGTCACCTCAATCTGACTCAGGTCTTTCAACACCCCTTCCAAAATTAGTGGCTCTGGGGCGGGCAAAAAGTTCTCGTCTTCCACAGTGAAGACGGAGGCAAAAAATTCATTCAGCTTCTCAGCCATTTCCCTATCCTCCTTCAGTAATCCTTTTACCCCATGGTCATCCAAGGGCCCCACTGCCTCCCTGGCTGGTTTCCTGCTTCTAATATATTTGAAGAAATTTTTATTGTTGGTCTTTATGTTTTTTGCAATATGCTCCTCATAGTCCCTTTTTGCCTGCCTGATCACAGTCTTGCATTTGATTTGCCACAGCCTGTGTTCCCTTTTACTAATCTCACTTGGACTGGTTTTCCACCGCTTAAAGAAGTCCTTCTTACCTTTTACAGCTTCCATTACTTTGTTTGTTAACCACGCAGGCCTTTTCTTATGCCTGTTTGTGCCTTTCCTAACTTGTGGTATGTATTTTATCTGAACTTCTAGGATTATAGTTTTAAATAGTGTCCAAGCTTCCCCATGGGTTTTGACCGTATGTACCTTTCCTTTCAGTTTCCTCCTCACATGCCTCCTCATCTCAGTGTATTTACCCCTTTTAAAGTTAAACGTGGTTGTGGCGGTCTTTTTGGACAACTCCCTATTTATACAAACGGTGAAATCAATAATGTTATGGTCACTGCTCCCAAGCGGTGCGATCACTTTTACATCTCTCACCAAGTCTTGGGCATTACTTAGGACCAAATCCAGGATCGCCCCACCCCTGGTAGGTTCTGAGACCATCTGCTCCATAGCACAGTCATTGAGAGTATCTAGAAACTCAATCTCTTTCTCTCGATCTGAACACATATTGACCCAATCAATCTGCGGGTAGTTAAAATCACCTATTACGACACAGTTTTTACGTTTAGCCGCTATCTTTAAGCCTTCCATCATATTATAATCATCCTCTCTCTTTTGATTTGATGGGCGATAACAAACTCCCATAGTTAAATTTCCTTTTGGGCCCTCTATTTCAACCCAAAGGATTTCTAAAAGTGAATCTAATTCTCTGACCTCAGTCTTACTGGACCGTATATCCTCTCTGACATACAGAGCCACCCCACCTCCAACCCTTCCCTCCCTATCCTTCCGATATAACTTATATCCAGGAATCACCGTGTCCCACTGATTCTCCTCATTCTACCAAGTTTCTGAAATTCCCACAATGTCTATGTTTTCTCCCAACACTAAACATTCCAATTCACCAATTTTACTTTGAACACTTCTAGCATTTGCATACAAACATCTATTATTTCCCAGGCAAGCTAGGCCCGCCACCTTCCTCCTGCCGCCTCTAGGCTCTGGCAGACAGTCCATACTGTTTGTCACCTTCACAGTGGACAACTCTGGTCCGTTACCCGGTAGAACAAAAGCAGCCAACCCTTCATCTCTTTGAGACAAGTCCTCCCGAACCAGAGACATTTAATCTCCTGTCGGCTTTCCCCCAAGATTTAGTTTAAAAACTGCTCTGCCACCTTTTTGATTTTAAGCGCCAGCAGCCTGGTTCCATCCAGGGACAAGTGGAGACCGTAACATCATGTAATATCAGTTCCTCAGTAATGGATCTATCTGGGGCCCCACCAGCACTTATGAGACTGTTCATCATGTATGTTTGACTATTAGTACTTGTTCTTTCACCCATCATATACTCTTCCAGTGAATGCAGTTAGATTCAGTTGGGTAGCCATGTTGAGTCCAGTGGCACCTTTAAGAACAACAAAGTTTTATTCAAGGTATAAGCTTTCATGTGCAAGCACACTTATTGTTAGCAATGACATCCATAAGCAGAATCTTGGACTGGAAAAGGCAGCTATGAGTCAAGAAAAGAAACAATACATCTTTGCCTCCTCTGAGAATTTGGGCAGCCACATCTTCCTGTTTGCCATTCACAGAGTAAATTTTATATGCAAATATAAGGTTGTCAGCCCCCTCACCCTGGCCACCAGCAAGGAATGGGGTGGGGATAGGGGTTGCCAGATCCAGGAGATTTGGGGATGAAGCTTTGGGAGGTCAGGGATCTCAGTGGGGTCCAATGCCACAGAGTCCACCCTCCAAAGCATCTATTTTATCTAGGGAAACGGATGTCTGTAGTCTGAAGATGAACTGTAATTCCAGGGGATCCCCAGGTCCCACTTGGAGGCTGGCATCCTTATCTATGCATACTTTATGTTTTTTAGGCTCATATCTCAAAATATAGAGAAGAGCTGTGACCAAAGAGCACTTAAAATGCGTTTATTGAAACTGTATGGAAACACTCACCAGAGACCAAGGGTTGCCTAGAGCTCCCTATTAATCTTACTCAGTAATTAATTCTGCTTTATTACCTTGCTATGTGTGACTAAGCCTAAATATTAAACAAATATACATCCAATTACCATGTTCGATTACACAGAGAAGCCATTGAAATCCATAAACATAAACACAATTTCAAGAGGAAGGAAAAGAGTTTAAAAATGAATAGGACATGGTTTCCAGTCCTGAAAAACACAAAATGCTCTACATCTTACAACGGCACTACAGATAAGATTAGAATTTCAATAGCCAATCCATATACAAAAGAATCTCCTTAGGAAAACTCTATTAGCATGTCACTACCTGGGAAACTTCTACAAGATAGTGACTCAGCCCTACCCCACCTTCCTGAGTAGATATAAATCACGTGCCTACCATCTTCTCACTTTGACTCAGAGAGAACTCCAGTTTTCTGGGCTATTCATCTGAGGATGCCAGTCACAGTTGCTGGTGGAACATCAGGTCTCACAATGCCAAGACCACAGCCAAATCTACAACTAATGAACTCCTGCTGTGAAAGCCTTCGACAACATATTAAGCCTAAATATAGACTGAATTTGTACATGTAAGTCACTTTCATGTATGGAATTGTGTGAATCCTATGCACAGTTTGCATTTGTAATATGTGACAAAGATACAAATCTGCTTGCTGCATTGTTGTGCATGGCAAACTACATGCAGGATTTGTGCAATTAATTTCTGGCATGGAAGTTAATTCCATGTTGGAGATTTATCTGAAATGAAATATTCACCTGCAAGTACAGGTGAATAATGACAGTGCACAATAATATGCCTTTTTGTACAAAATATCGTTAAGTGCATTACAGACTGTCCAGCCAAAGAACTTGGCTTTTTCAAAATCTTGTCTTGAATGCCAGTCCATTGCAGCTGTGAAAGGATCTCTGCAACAATTGCATCAATACTTTGTATTTGTACTCATTTTCTTCAGCAAATTCCATATTATCTCTTGTGGTTTAATAACTGTAAGTGGTTTATGTTGGCTGCCCGACCATGGAATTGTCTCCAGTGTGGAATAGTCACTCCTACACTGAGCTCAGCCAAGTCTGCAGAGGAAGCAGTTATAATTGGCAGACTAGAGTAGCCATCTATGGAATTCAGCTGGCAAAGCACTGGTGAATAAGAAATGAAGAGATGTCTAGATTTTTCTAAACTGCTTACTAGTTTCTACTGAGGCATCAAGAAGAAACCAAAACTTGTTTTCTAAATTCCAGAAGCTGTTTCTTATATGCAGCATTTTACAACAGTTAAGCATTTGTAGTTGGGAAGCAGAAGACACACCCTACAAACTATAAGAGCAAACAAGTGTCTGTTGTGTAAGCAGGGCAGAAATCCAGACTGCTAGGGGTAAAGGCACATCTCAGTGGTATTTGTCACAAGACACCAAAGACTACAAGGAATTGTTTAGAAAAAGTTTATTTTCCCCTGTGGGTACAGATATAACATTTGGAAAGTGAATGGCTAGTTCTCCTTCCTCAGAGGGAAATTAGATTTGGATGTTTGGGGTCAGTCCAAGGCAAAGCTTCACAGCTGGATCAGGTGCACTACTGGCTCAGGAGCATACAAGATTAGAGTTGCCACACAATACCAAGTTGCCATGTTTGGCAACCAGCAGGAGCTTGGGAGAGGTGATGAGGGGGTTAGCAGTGCATGCACCATGATGTGAATTCCAGGAAAAACTGGACATGATGTCATGTCACTCTAGGAATCAAGGAAAACTCTATGGTTTTATTCAACCAGCATATTCTAATTTAGTAGGTGAGGACCATTTGCAGAAGTGTTCTTCAACAGAGACATGATGCTAATTTGTGCTAGATGGACCTGTGACCAGACCTTCAAAATCTGTACCAGCAGGGGAAAATCTGTTCTTAGGAGAAGATCAAGTCAGATGATATGGTGGGGCAAGATAGCTATAAGGAGGGATCATCTGGGGTTGTAAGAGCAGCATTTCACAAACATTCAGCTTTTACATGCTGCCATATGGTTCCCATGTTCACCACCTCTAGCTTCTTACAGTAGCATTACCTCTCTTTCCCAGGTTCTGAACTGGCCTTTTCTTCTGCTGTAGATCTGCTCCTTGGCATCTATTCACATGGACAGGCTTGGTCATCTTTACCTCTGCTTGTGAGCATTTTCATGCATCTCATTGTCTACTCAACATTTGTTTAATTTAGCTCAATCAATCATCTGTTTAATACGGTCAGAGAACCATCCAGTAGCATAACATAGCATATCATACAAATATGCAGTATAACCAAATAAAATATACAATTCAAGGCAGACACAATTTAAAACCTAGATGTACAAATTCCAATATTCTAATTCTAAAATTTTAGACATTGTCTATTCTGGGAAACAACCTGCTGGACTAGATAAATCTTTGGTCTGATCCAGTAAGGCTCTTCTGATGCTCATGTCCAGTTTTTAATGCAAAACTTTGGCAACCATAGGTAGTAGTGGTGGAGAAACTGGAATGGTGTATGCACTGATGCTCATGTCCAGTTTTTAATGCAAAACTTTGGCAACCATAGGTAGTAGTGGTGGAGAAACTGGAATGGTGTATGCACTGGTGATTTAGCATTTATATCTTTGAAAAGCTAAGACCAACCCTGGTTTTGAGTGACTGTTATCAACTTTATCATGTTTAATATTGCTAGTTAAATGGAACTAAGTAATGCCCATTGTGGTAACCTGCAATAAACATTCTGTAGAAATAAGAGATGATCAGCAGGCAAAACTACATAAGCCTTTAAGCAGAAGATGCAGGCATGAATGAGGTCTTGGAGTAAAGATAGAAATAACTCTTTAAATGTCATTATGTGAATCAGTGAACTCTTAAGTACTATAACCACTGCACCCTTTTGAAAATAGGAATGGAGCTGTAAATGTAGAGCAACAGGGCTGGGGTTTTTCCAGTGACTAATGGCTCACTGGGAGATAAGAAAAAGAAGGGAGAATTAACACACTAACAATGCTCTCCTTCCATGATGCAATTGCCTACTCAACCATTTAGTCCCTGGGGACTATAGTTTGTTTAGGCTAAATGCCCAGGGAGGGAAGGGATGAGAGTCACTGTCATTCAAATAAAGCATCTATATTTTATAAAGCAAGAAAATTGAAGAGTGAAATTCTAATTACAGATGTCTCCTTGCTCAACTTTTTGCATCCCCTGTGTCTTTTGAGACAGATCTGCTGATCTGACTAATCAAATGTAGCCTTTGTTATGCTGGTTATATCTGCTGAATGGATACAGGAGGAAAAAAATACAAATTATGTATAATCTTTTTTTAAAAGGTTTTTGAAGACTCTTGGTCCGCAATTCATTATTTAGTAATCTCATAACTCTGGTGGATTTTAGCACTGTATCCAGTTTGTAGATCAACAAACCTTATAAAGCTTCAGTTCTTGATTTTAAGGTTATAAACAATATTGGATTTAAGATGAACTCCAGATGTTTCAGTTGTTTAGTAGATGAATCTCTGATTAGGTTGTCTCTTACACTACACAGACAAAAGGATTTGAGGAGATAAGAAATAGAGGAGGCTCGGGTGGCTGACTTGGCAGATTCTAAGGGAGTCTTACTGGTTATATCATATTTCCAGTGTGTAAATATGGCTGCCAAGCCCCCAGTCCAGGTGGGGGTTCCCCCACTCGAGAGGTTCCCAATCTGCCAGCCTACATTGGGCCGGCGGGGGGAACCTCCCCCGGGGGGGGGACCAATAGGTACCATAGAGTTTTTCCATCCCAAATGGCTAGAGCATCCAGGAAAACCATAGGGTTTTCTCGGAGACACCTAGAGCAGCTGCGAGCAATGTCACTGGTTCAATTACATCACTTCCGAGTGACATCATTGTGTCGCATGTGTGCAAAAGTCCCCCGCCGGAGAAGGCGGGGGACTTGGCAACCCTATGTGTAAACCAAACATATAGAATATGCAGTCAGTGAACAGAAATGAAGGGGGGGAATGTATTGCACGTATTTCATTCATAGCTGAATGTGTTGTCAGTAATGGTTTATACTGGGCGTCAAGGCTTTTTTTGTAGAAAAAGTCCAGCAGAAACTCATTTGCATATTAGGCCACACCCCCTGACATCTCCATTGTTTCGCACACGGCTTTTTTGTAGAAAAAGCCCAGCAGAAACTCATTTGCATATTAGGTCACACCCCCTGGTGCCAAGCTAACCACAGAACTGTGTTCCTGCTCAAAAAAAGCCCTGCTAGGCATTTCCCATATATGAAAAAAATAATTATTTTCTTCTGACATAAAGCAGGGTATGCCACAGTTAGATCAGGTTTTCTGGAAATTAATTTGACCAAGGTCATGTATCAAGAAGAATGTGCTTTCCAAGATTGTATTCTCTGCCATGTCACAGGGCCCTCCTGTTTCTGCCTTTTGATTTGCTGTTCTAAATATGGAAAATATTTTGCTTATCTCCATTCCTGTGAGGAAGAGTCAGCTGAGTGGTGCTGTGCAGGTGGTAAACCTAGTCCAAAACAATGCAGACACAGCAAAACGTTCTTGCCAGTTATGCATGGCAAGAATTACAGTGAAAAACAAGAGAATAAGAGAGAGAAAAAGTGTACCTTTATGGTGCATTTATGCATGACACTAAATTCATTTTTGTATTTGCATCTCTTGCCATCTGTACTCCAAATGTAAAATGTTATAATAATTATTTGCATTACAAGCTATGTATGAATCACTTTGAACCCTCATGTATCTAGTATCCGAAGTGTTTCATGCATATCTACATGGTGCCCCTGTAAGAGAAACCAATGGTGTTTTCCTATAATGACATTGTATCCTGAATTAATAACATATTCATATGTACACAGATTTTTTAAAAGTCTCAAGAAAGCCTGAGATTTTCAGATTTGTGGGTGAACGTTGTCTGAGATTAGCCTGAAATTTAAGACCAGGTTATGTGAGCACAGAAGCAATACCTGTTTCAATAAAATGGCCTAGGAATTGATTAGAGGAAGCCTGAAAATAATGGCAAGGCCATAAAATGATATTAGCAATATTGTTCCTCCTCCATAGTGGTAAGTTTCTGAACAGTGTCAGCACTCTAATCTCCCTAGAAGCCTTGATGCATAGTGTCAGATGCACAGGGAATGGCTGTGGTTCTTCAGTGGAGAGAAGAAAGTAACTGCCTATGTAAACAAATGTCATTCTTTATTGTTAAGTCATATATCTTAGGGCTAAGCAGTGAATTTGTTCTGAAGCTGATTTCTGGCCCAATTGAAGCACCACTACTCCAACATATGAATAGTTATCTTTGTCATTTGCAGAATGGGAAGTATGGGATTTTTTTTTCTTTTTTGCCATTCTTAAATTGGCTTGTGAGCTTGCGGGGGAGGACAGGATAAAAATCACAAATATAAATTAATATTTATTATTTTGTTCATTAGCATATTTATAGCCTCTATTTCCCCATGACTCTAATGGCAGTTATTAGCCTTCTTCCTTGGTTCTGGTGTTGTTTGTTTATGTTCTTTTATTGAATTATTCTGTAATTTTAAATATTTTTAATTGTGCAGATGTTTAATGCGTGATGCCTTGGGGACCCTGATCTAGGGTTGCCAAGTCCAATTAAAGAAAAATCTGGGGACTTTGGGGGCGGAGCCAGGAGACTTTGGGGTGGAGCCAGGAGACATTGGGGGTGGAGCCAGAAACAAGGGTGTGACAAGCATAATTGAACTCCAAGGGAGTTCTGGCCATCACATTTAAAGGGACAGCCCACCTTTTTAAATGCCTTTCTTCCATAGGAAATAATTAAGGATAGGGGCACCATCTTTTGGGGCTCATAGAATTGGACCCTCTGGTCCAATCGTTTTAAAACTTGGGGGGGTATTTTGGGGGAGGGGCACTAGATGCTATACTAAAAATTTGGTGCCTCTACCTCAAAAAATAGCCCCCCCCAGAGCCCCCAATACCCACGGATCAATTCCCTATTATTCCCTATGGGAATCATTCTCTATAGGGAATAATAGAGTGCCCAGTAGACATTTCCCCCCCATGCTTTCTAAAGGGGGGGGGGAGGGCCTCCATACCAGGGAATCCCCTGCCCCCTCCCTCTCTCTCACACACAAATACTTACTTGGTCTTCTTCCAGCAGAACTTTGCTTGCTGTGAAACGAAAGCAAAAGAAAGGGAGGGGCCGTTCTCCATGGAAACTGTTACTGACCCTTTCCCATGAAGCCCTTCCTGTTTCCTGTGCAGCCTTAAAGGGACACACATTTTAAAAACTGTTTGCAGGTTTCTAATCCTGCAGGAGCTCTACAACAACATGATGCCTACATGCATGTTCTCCCCCCCCCCCCGCTTCCGGATTTTTGAAGAGCGGGGGAGGAGGCTGCAAATTTGGGGGTCCCCCGCCAGGGCGGGGAGGTTGGGAAGCCTAGATCTATCTGATCAAGATATTTAAGGAAAATGCTCAAAGGTAAATGTAATCCGAGCAAGGCTATTTCTGGTTTGCACTTGGGCACTGTCAGAAAAAAAAAATAGATTATAAGATCTTATTCAGATGTATAACCTGAATAATTGTCTAGTTCTTGAGAAACCTTCTGTAATTAGAGAAACATTCACTAAGAATGGATCCAAGAGCCAAGCTAAGTGATCAGGAATCTCCTGTGGTAGGTGTGTTAAATGCAAGTTGAGGGTACCTTTTGAATGTTCAGTGAATGTTTTTGTATGGGGGAGCATTCAGGCTTCTTTTCTTCAATAGTAGTTGTAAGTGCTACTGTTCTGCAATAGGTATGTCAAATGAGACTGCCAGTTGTGTTTTTTAAATTATTATTCTGTGATACTACTAGAAAATAGAAAATATCAGTCTGGAGTTAGACTGAGCAAGAGGATAGAAGAGACTTGTAGAGAAGCTTGAAACTTTAGTGGGAGGATTAGGCAGAACTGGTCAAATAGGGCTTCAAACATTATGCCCCTAGCAACTCTTTTCCCTGCTCTTTCATGTATGTGAATCTTTGAACATTTGTTCATGGAATAGGATGGTGTCCAAACTAAGATTCTTGGAAGATATTCTTGGAGACAAAGGTTGCAGAAATGAGATTCATAAATATGATTATAACAAAATATAGCAATTTATTATTTCACATTTAGAAATTGAATGTTCTGAACTGTTGGGTGTCTGTTATTAGTGGGTAATAGGATGCTACTTTGGAATGGCACCAGATCAAGGAGACAGCTAATAGGAAGCTTACAATTTTACCTTGAACTCCTACATATCTGGTCTGTTCCTGCTCAAAAGTTTCAAATAAACCTTTTTATGTCTTACAGAATCACTCTCCCCTCTTCCATTCCATTGGCTGAGCTGCCATCCACAGTTTGAAGCTTACAATGAGGACATCTGTTGAACTTGTCTTATTAACTGTCATCTCTTTTACAGGTAAGAATTAGGTCCATCTTGTCTCAAAAGCTGGGACAAGCTTTAAACCAAGCACATGGCACAAATTAATTTGTGCATTCATCGAGAATTCAGAACATATAATTACCTTGAGCTTGTGATTTGAATATTGCATAACTCAACTAATGAGAGTCCCACCATGTTTGCCAGGTAGAGCATGTAATCTGAATATAGTTTCTAATGTTTGTATTGTATAGTTTATATTGTTGTGTTGATGGATAATGATGTCTGATTGCACTAACTAGGAGATTCAAGGCAACAAACCAAGGCACCAGTTGAGACCCACTGTACACTAAACTTACTTGAATAGTGCTATTGGTTTTGTTTTTGTTTTTTGCCCTTCTGCCCAATTGAAATTGTTGAACCATTACCATTGACCTGCTTTCTATCACAGCGTCTTCTTATTGGTTCGTTCTTCTGAAATATTACTCATCAGCACTTAATGGCCAAATCTCCATTTTCTCCTCAACCCAAACTATTGCTAGTTACTAGACATCTCAGGCTACACTTTAAAAGGCTGATCTCTCAGTGGGAAAGCTTTTCATTTCAGATGACTGAGAATTAGATAATGCTGTGAGCTAATTCATCATCTTGGGGAGAGTCTGCTTCCATGTCCTTTATAAATATCTAATTACCTTTTAATGTTCTTTGAGCCTCTTGGGAAGGTGGCTGGCCTAGATCAGGAGCCAATTAGCCTGGGTGGAAACTGGTCTGACCCACATATGTTGGCAACATCAAGGCAAAGCTGGGGTTTGCTGTTAACCAGCCAAATTTTCTGTATTCAAGCAGAGACCATGAGGAATAAGTGAGCTACAAAGACCTGCAGAAACATTTACTAATGGCTGTTAGTATATGATGCAATACATCTGGAGAACAAACACTGGAAGAGTGAACATCCTTCATTGTCAGTGTATGCAAGCAGCCAAGCAGAACAGCTAAATATGGCTGCCTTCAAAAACTGTCTAATTAAGGATCTGGCTGATAGTTCAGATTTGTAAAATAATAAATAAAACCTTCCCCTTCTGTGTGCAAAATCAAGAGCAGCTTTTCAGAGAGACTAAATTTGGACTCCAAATCTGTTCTTTTCTACATGCAAAGAACCAAGGGATCTCAAGCCATTGTTAAGGAAACAGGAAATGAATTATTCTAAAAATTGGGGCTGAGCTCTCTTGATCACCTGTTTATGATGCTTAAAGAATTTTCAAGCAGAGCTAACAATATCTTGGCTAACCTCAGGAGAATCCACATTTCTCTTTCTTCCGGTACCCACAAATATCAGCGTCAATCAATCAGTCAACTATTCAGTCAATTTATTTATTCAGCCTATGACTGGTACAAGTTAAAGCTGTACAGAAAAGTCACAAGAAATAAAACTGGTATATCAATGAGAGTTTAAAGTGTGTCCATTCAGCAAGAAGATATTCTGGTAAACTAAGTGCAAATAATTTTTCAAGAGAATCTCAACATAGCTCTGAAAAAAAAGAAGCCTCAGCAAGATTTCTCCCGGGGGGTGGGGGGTGTCTAGGTGAAGCTTTGTTCACCATTGTAAAAGCTTCCCCTTACAGTCCATTGCCTTCCTTTCTTTCCTGTTTTTCTTCTCTATTCTTAATACAAGAATGGTATACTTTTCCTGTTTGCAACTCTAAATGGTATACCAAGATTGCAACTCTAAATGAGGCAGTGCAGTGTCAGGCTGCAGGTATTTGCCTTTTCCACTTACTTTAAAATACTTATATCCCACCTTTTCTTTTCCAAAGGGGTCACCAAGTGAACCAGCATGCAAATATGTCACAGGCATGTAATTTTTTTTAATCTATTGATCTCTGCCTGGGCCTGAATAATCCAGTCCTCCAGGTCTGCTTGCAGTTTCTGTGTTGTATGATCTGTGTACATCAGTATTATGGAACAAGAATATTAGTTGAGTCCTCTTCCCTTCTAGAGAATGGAGTTTTACATAGATTCCTCAAAACTCCTGCTCTACGTCTCTCCAAATCAGGCTATTGATAAGGTTGCCAGCTTTTTTGCCAATTGTTGCAGCAGTATCTCCAAAGTTGACTGATTCATGTATTGGTCTCTCTCCTCTCAACTGGTAGTGTATGCAGTTTTTCAAATTCTTTTGCCAGTGTGGTGCACTGGTTAGAATGCCAGAATCTGGGAGATCCAGGTTCAGATCCTCACTCCACCTTGGCAGCTTGTTGGAAGATGTTGGGCCAGTCACACGCTCTCTGCCTGACCTACCATATAGAGTTGTTGTGAGGTTACAGTGAAGTAGAGAACAATGTAAGCCTCTTGGGGTCTCCATTTGGTAAAAAAAGCCAGGATCTAATTGGAGTAAGTAAATAAACAAATACAGTGCTCCATTCAGAAGGTAGATATGAGAGTTAGCAATATACAACTATGCAAGATACATGACATCCAAGCTTGTTTCACTCACAAACATAAATCTCACAAGTCCTTTGCAAAGACTGATAGTATTTCTTGTATGTATCTTCTCATCTGTTTCCTAAAGCAGATCTTTGTTATTTTGGCCTTTTACCCAGACACCTGGCTGATCTTTTTTGCACTCTCCACAATCAATACCTGACAGCTGCCATCTATAATCATTGCATGGACAGACAGGGGGCAATGGGGGATACAGTCAGTGGATGCACAGCTCATGTGGAACTAAATGGGAGCTTAGCCAGGTTTGGCCTCTGTCTCTTAAATCCCCAGGTACTTGGTACCAGAAACTTGAGATTTTAACAAATAGGACTTTGAAAAACAAAGTATCTTGCAATTATTTCTCATGCATTATTTATTGAGTTCTGAGGACTCCCTGAGAGGAATTCCACCCCCCCTTTTCTGCATGATTCTGAGCTTTAAGTAGAGCTGCTTTTAGATATTGAGATGGCATTAACAGATGACAATCATCCTAAACCAGCATTGTGTCCTTGCACTTTTACTGGCCCCTCCATGTCGAAGACAAAGGTTTTTTCTGCTGAGGTGGGGAAGTACACTGCTTTCAAAGCTTTCAAAGCTTAAGAGAGCCAGTTTGGTGTAGTAGTTAAGTGCATGGACTCTTATCTAGGAGAACTGGATTTGATTCCCCACTCCTCCACTTGCACCTGCTGGAATGGGTTAGTCATAGCTCTGGCAGAGGTTGTCCTTGAAAGGGCAGCTGCTGTGAGAACCCTCTCAGCCCCACCCACCTCACAGGATGTCTGTTGTGGGGGGAGAAGATATAGGAGATTGTAAGCCGCTCTGAGTCTTTGATTCAGAGAGAAAAGCCGGGTATAAATCCGCAATTCTTCTTCTTCTAAGCCAGTTTGGTGAAGTGGTAAAGTGCATGGACTCTTAATTTGGGAGAACGAGATTTGATTCACCACTTCTCCACATGAAGCTGTTGGCATGACCTTGGATCAGTCACAAGTTGTCTCAGAGCTGTTATCGAAAGAGCTCTCTCAGCCCCACCTACCTCACAGGGCATCTGTTGTAAGGAGAGGAGGGGAAGGATATTGTAAGCCACTTTGAGACTCTGAGTGAAGGGCAGGGTATAAATCCAATCTCCTCTTCTTCTAAGAGGGAGCATAGGATCCTGTCATTATTTTTAATTAATGCTGTGATATTCTGTTGTCAACAAAAGTGTGTATGTGTTTTCCAAAAAAGGAGGATGGAGCACTAAACTAAATTTATGTATAAGACCAATTATTGCAGACTGACGGTGAAATCCTATGCAGAGTTACTACATAACTAATCCTAAAGAAGTGTGTGTGCATGTGAAAGCTTATACCAAGAATAAAACTTGCTGGTCTTAAAAGTGCCACTGGACTCAAACTTGGCTCTACATACTAATCCTGTTGGTTTCAGTGGCTAAAGACTGGAATAACTCTGTATAAGAAGACAGGACTCTGCATAGGATTGCAATTGCATCCCAGGCCCCCAAGTATGGTATCACTGGCCCATAACTTAACGCTGCTGTTATCACCACCTTTATGCAAATTCCAACAGAGCAGCCATGTTAGCCTGCTGCAGCAAAAATTTTAAAAAAGAGTCTTGTGGCACCTTAAAGACTAGCGGGTTTGTTGTGGGCTTTCAAACAATAGAGACCACTTCATCGGCTGTATAACATATGATCCTGTTGTCTTCATTTGGCAGGTTTACAACCATCGATGTACACACGTGTGTGCACATGCAGCACAAACACATACACCCACAAATATATATGTACACACATACCATATGCACATATACATGAATGTAGAGAAACAATAGTAAACACTAACATCAAAAGCTGTAAAATATAACAAACTGAACCATTTGCCCTCTGTCTCCAACAGGTGTATTCAGCTCACCCAAACCATTTCAGACTTGTGCATATATGCTCACAAATTTGACATAGCAGTTCCCCGTATCTAAACCTGAAACTGTCCCCATCATGTAGAAAATTTGGGAAGGCCTCATTTTAATCGCAAAATAATGTGCAAAGATGTGGAATATAGAATCCTTTCTGTGCTTGCTTCTGGCTTCCTCAAAAGTTCTCTTTCAAGGAACTTTTCTCCCAGCCAGTGACTGCCAACTTTATGGAAGAGAAGAGTGCTTGAGAAGATGAGCTGCAGGGTAGGGCAAGGGAGGATTCTTCATTCCCCACCCTTTGCATGCCTTTTGCTGTTAAAACTGAACCCCAGCCCATGATAACTGGGCAGACACAATTATAGATGGGCTGCTGCTACATCTAGAATGCATGCTTTTAGTGTGTTTGTAAAAGGAAGCATCACCTCTAAGAGGGGATCAAATTTTCAAATAATGGTTGAATGCAATTAGGAAGGTCTTCCAAAATACTCTCCCTGCTTTATGGCAATACAATAACCACAACAAGATCACTGTGAGGTCCAAGTCAATAAGAGGAATCAGGGTTTTTTTTTTCCTTCCCAAAGCCAGAAAGCAACTTCCTTGATGTCTTTCAGTATCCAGAATATGTACACTGGTTATTGTTTGGAGTGGCTATTAATTGATAACGTCAAAGCAGCTGCTGGCTTTGGACATTTGTACCCACCTCCTGTCCTTACTGAGGTGCAAGTAACTGCAATATAAACATGAAATAGGATATCTACAAGCCATGAGTAAAAAGGCTGCTTGAATCAGGGAGCTTTTATTCTGCTTCTTTTCCCCCAGCTGGGAAGCCAGCCTTGCAGAAAACATTGTGCTTAAGAGAACAACTTATTTTAAAAAGTGGCCCACTGTATCCTGCAAGGTAAGAAGAAGAAGCAGTTATAAAGCTTTTAAAAGTCTCCGACAAAATTTAGTCCCATTCATTTAATACAATGGAACAGGCTACCTAGCCCTGGGTAGGGGGCGGATCTCTTCCAACCAATGGCAGTGTCTGTTTCAAGAGTTGCCAATTCCAGCTTTGGAATTTCATGAAAATTTGGGGGCAGGGCCTGGGAAGGATGGAGTTTGGGGAGGCGAGGGAGCTCAGTGGGGATGTGATACCATAGCAACATTTTCTCTAGGGAGACTGATTGCTGTAGACTGGAGAGCTGCTGTAGTTCTGGGAGAACTCCAGGCCTCATCTTGAGGATGGTAGCCCTAGGTAATAGCAGTTAGGGTTTTTCACATGTGTATGGTAAGTTAACCCAAAGGGTTTTTCACATGTGTATGGTAAGTTAACTAAGGCGGAGTTATTTCTTTGAACAGATGGTGGTTACTAAGTTAGTTCCAAAGGATACAAGTTACAAAGTAATGGAAGTCCTAAGTTTTCCTAGAGATGCAGAGTAGGTAAAGTCAGGGGTCGTTTTGTAGAAAAATAGGTGATAGAGCTCATTAGCATTACTCATTAGCATATGCTGCCGCCACCACCCCACTAGCCAAAAGCAGCCCAATGCAAGAAAGGAGATCCCCAGGCAAATGAGGCCTGCTTGGGCTGACAGAGATCCAGCCAGCCCAAGAAGGCCTTGGTCACCTGGGGCTCTCCTTGGCTGCCCCCCTACACAGTCAAAAGGCCACCAAGCCACCCGCTGCTCAAAATCACATAAGAAGTGGAGAAAGGGTAAAGTCGTATGCTAGCACTGGAGTATACAAGGCTTCATAGCACCTCTTTTGACCTGATGAAGAGTATTGATGGCTGGGGAATGTGACCATCCTTTTCATGAAGTGCCTGCTATCGTTACTATTGTATAGTCATTCACAATCTGAGCACTTGAGGTTTTTTCAACATGCAGTGTGGCAGTCAGCAGAGGATACTGTAAGAAACCGTGGGCCAGATTTTGAAGAGCAACCCCATAACATCATCTTTCCCGAAGGGTCAACAGAGGAACAAATATTGTTGACATGCCAAGCACGAGCCAGCCCTCCTGCAACATACAGGTGAAGTTTCTAACTCCCAGAGGTGTTTTTGTTTCTCTAGAAGTCTGTAGCTGTAATCCTCACAAGCATGCAAGACCCAATGGAGTGGTGAAGGGCCTACAGTGTTCAGCTAGGACCTGGGAGATCACTCAGCCATGAAGTTCAATGGTTTCTGAGCTGGTTTCTACTTTTGTCTGACCCATCTCAGGCCTCGTTTGCACATGCTTAGGGTTGCCAAGTCCCCAGTTTCCTGTACCGGGGAACTTTTGTGCATGACGCAATGACATCACCCAGAAGTGACATCATTAAAATGGCGGCACATGAGGGCCACTCTAGGCATTTCTGGGAAAACTCTGTAGTTTTCCCAGACACTCTAGCCATTTGGGAGGTTAAAAACTCTATGGCACCTATTGTACCACAGAGTTTTCCCTTGAGCAGCCCTGTGTGCATGTCACCATTTTGATGACATCACTTCCAGGTGACGTCATTGTGCCAGCGACGTAGGGGGAGGTTCCGCCTGCTGGCCTAATGTGGGCTGGTGGGTTGGGAACCTCCTGGATGGAGGAACCCACACCTGGACCGGGGCCTTGGCAGCCCTACACATGCTGGAGAATAAGTTGGATGAGTGGATGCACTGCTTTAGACTGCAGGTGTGTGTGTGGTGGGGTTCCTGCTTTGAATGCCCCTTTGCATAAAAATCTCCCTGTAAAGAGAAGACTACAAATAGGGAGAAAGACTACCACTTCTTGTTGTTTGTTGTACTGTTTTCCTCTTTGCAGGGGAAAGCATTCCAAAGCATTAGGGAGCATTCTAAATGGGGAGCCTGAAGCTGTGCAGTCCATTCTGCTACCTGAGCATTCCTTGACTTCATTCTGACCTCATTCTCTTCAAGTATGAATCAGCCCTCACAGTTGCTATGAGGACAACTGGGGGAGAGCTGTTGGCTGGGGACAGCTATGTATGCCACCTCTGAGCTCCTTGGAAGAAAGGGCAGGATACAAACATATAGACAAATCCACTTGTCTTTTATTGACATGCATCCTGTCCAACTAGTTATGGGACAGGATCCAGCTAAAAGCAAATGTTTTTGTCCCATTAGGTTAAATGTGAGAGTTAAGCATATGAGAGGTGAGCTACCTTGAGCATTAAAGAAAGATGGGACATAAATGTTTTAAAATAAATAAAAGCACATGATGGGAGTATACACTTAACTCTGTCCAGTTTAGGTTCCTTAAAATTTGGGATATACTTGTATCTGATAAAATAACAACCCAAATACTAATAGCTGATAATCCATTGTACCAATCAGATTTTAAGGATACATGGTTTCTTTTTCTTTTTACTTCTTATAATACAATAGACTGTAAATTGCCTAAGAAGTATTTGGAATTTATTTTCTATTGATTTGTATTTTCTAGTCTGTAATTGGGTTTTTTTAAAAAAATTATATATGAATTGCTTTACTTTGATTTATTGTATTATTTTGTTGGATTGTTTTGTGTATTTGCTGTTTATCTGCTATATTTGGAATTTTGAATAAAACTTTTAAAGTTAAAAAAATGTGCTTAAATTTGGCTGGATTGTGTCCCAGATTTTAAATTCTCCTGAGCTCAAAATTTGGTTTACTAATTCTCAAATGTCCACCAAGGAAATACAATTCTGTGCTCAGAAGATTCACATTGCTTATTGGAATAATACTATATACAATGGTTTACTCCATGAGTGTCTATAGTATGAATAATAACTGTATATATGAATAAAATACAATAATCAAATTATTAGTTTTATTTGATTGGGTTACTTAATTTTCTGAAAGTCCCACCTCTAGCATAATTTGAATATTATAATCTCTTAGGGGTGTCACAGGTCATCTCAAAATTTGGTGCACCTTAGAAGTAATTTCTCTGAAATCCAAGTGCTGAAGCTTAATTCTTTACATTCTGAAAGCAATGACCAGGGTGCATAGCCCGATCAAAACCTGTGGTAGTTCTCTTTCTGTACAGCCACCAAGAACAAGATCAGTAGGGGAAAAGAGTTTATTTTAAAGAAGATGAAGGACAAGGAGCAGCACCAATATCTTGCTATCATTATTTGGAAAACTGAATATAGAAAGCAGAGAGAACTGCAAAGCAAAGGTTCAGAGATTCTCTCTGCATAATGCGTACCAGAAATTTTTTTTTAAAATCCAAATCAAGGTTTGTTGAAGCAAGCCTCAACTAACGTTGTGTTTCTTGGTTTGTTTGAATATAGTACAAAGGAGTTTATTACTTTTCTGGCATAGCTCTTTGGGACTGGGATCTTCTTTAGCATTGGGATGGAACAGCTATCAGTCATTTTGATTAGTGGGTTAGTTTTGTAGCAAACTGAGATGCTATTCACCATTCAGCCATTGTCCTACAATAGGCCCTATTGAGAGTTTGCATGTATCATAAATGCCAGTGTGCATCAGTATTCAATGCAATGTTAATGTGCAGCTGTGATTACTCTGTTTTGTTCCTCACCCCACCCAAATATCATTGCTTTGGCAGGTGGAAGATGAATGGAGTAGAGCTCAAAATAGAGCCAAATTCCCGTTACAGACTGAATGGGGGCAACTTGGTCATAAGCAATCCTATGAAAGCTAAAGATACTGGATCCTACCAGTGTGTGGCATCCAACTCTGTGGGCACAGTAGTCAGCAAAGAAGCTTATGTTCGTTTTGGCTGTAAGTAACCTGTTTAGTCTTGAGTGGACCTTCTGAAGTTAATACAGCAAAGGAAGAGCAGCAGAATATCAGAGCTAACTTGAGAGCTGCCCTCTTTGGTTGCTTTCCAACATGTTCCAGCTAGGCCAGAAGTAAACACAACTGAGGCTGAGGCTAAAGTGATGCACCAGCACATGAACACCCTGATGCATACTGTATAAACTTCTGAGTAGGAAGGCGAGTGGGGGCTTGAGGCAGTTAGGTGTAAAAGGCTTTTTGTTTGTAGATATAAAAATCCTGTGCAAATGTGGAGCTGAATGTGCTTGTGGAGGGGCACAATCCCTTTTCCCCCTTTACACAGGTTGCCTATACCTCTATATGTCATGTATACAAGGCTTCAGCATGCTCAGGAATTTCAGATGTTGCTTGGCTGCTTGCTAGTACAGTCATAGGGAATAGATGCTGTTTGCAGTACAGTCATGAGGAGGTGTTCTGTAAGCATCCAATTAGTTTCCAGGCCAAATTCAAATATTTAAAGCCCTGAATGATCTAGGTCTAGATTACTTCTGGGATTACCATCTCTTGTTCCAGCACAGTGAAATCTAATTTTTAAGAATTCGTGATCTTTGCAAATTATGCCTTATCTCCTCCATCCATATCTTTTATTAAGTTTTGCAGGAATTCTCTGCAGAAGAAAGAGACCCAGTGAAGATTACAGAGGGCTGGGGGGTAATGCTTCCCTGCATCCCACCGCAACATTACCCAGGTGAGGCAGCAGCTGTATGTTAGAAATTAGGCTCTAAGTTTGGGTGTGGAGGACACCAATAGCCTTTCCACTTGAATACTTTATCTTAACATAATGTAGATGTGCAAAAAAAACCCCACACCACATTCATAGTCATAGAGGTTTTGATGATAACCCTGGAAGTGTTGTCAAATGTAAATTGAAGTTATGAGGCTTCCTGGCATTTGCTGGCAACTGAAACAGGGGCTCTGAGAAGCATGAATTGCTTTGTTCATCTCAAACAAAGCTCCTATTATTTATAATTCTGTGGTGATATATTCTGGATTTCTTCCATTAAATCCCAAAATTGCAGTCGCAAAATGCTGATATCTCCAGATGCAGATATCTCAGTATTTATGAAAACTGAACATCCTGCTGCTAGACATATTTATGTTGGAATATCTCAATGATGCAATTTCAGTTCAGTTTTAATTTCTGCTGTGGGGGGCTGCATGCCAGTTGAAAGGAGAATCCTAAAGAGGAAGAGTGACTCTTGGAGGGAAGAAAGGGATGCCCAGCTTGAAAGACTTGACTTGTGCATCTGGAGTCATGCAGATATGCCTGTGTGTATTTCCTTGTTCATAATACTGTGTGTCCTGTTAGAGGTGTGAAATTAATAAATAGCAACTGAATTTAGTTATGTCTAGAAAACAAACATCCAACATCAGCCTTCTGGTGTCACTGTGACGGAGGAGCCAGTGTTTCACCCTTTTCCTTCTTTGCTCACAGGACTTTCATACCGCTGGCTTTTGAATGAGTTTCCCAACTTCATCTCAGTAGATGGCAGGCGCTTCATCTCCCAGACAACTGGAAACCTTTATATTGCCAAGACAGAAGCCTCCGATGTGGGCAACTATTCCTGCTTTGCTACTGGCCAGATTGACTCAATTAAAAAGAGTGTCTTTAGCACATTTTCTCAGCTCAGCATTGCTGGAGAAGGTAAGCACATTAGAGATACAATACTACAATACAATTGTCTGCCAGATTATAGTTGTTGGATGGCTAGGATGGTGAGCTGTGGCACAACTTGTGGCCCTACAAACCAAATGTAGCCCGGCAGTCATGCACTGTAGCTCATTAACAGCCTTACAAACATGCTGTTGTTTTTTGCTTGTTTGCAACTACACAAACAGTCATGTTGTCAAGCATATGTACAGCTGGTAAAGCTGTATTTGGCTGGGTGAGTCACAACTTCGTAGGCCTGTCCAAAAATGTTTTATCATATAATGGTTCTAATGTACCTCAAATTATTTAATATAAAATGACAGGGTCAATAATCACAGGAGTACAGGAAGAACCACTGATACAAACTGAATATTTATTGTCTGGCTTCTGTAAGATGTCCTAACACTTTCCATTAGGGAATATTAAACATTATACATGCTATTAAAATGTGTTCATGTGACATCTGTCTTTTTTTAACATTTCAAAATATCTAAATGCTAAATGAAAACTAAACCTTTTATTGTATTACTGGGAAAAGGCCCATTGTGATGGAAAATACAATGGGATCTAAAAAGAGGCTGTGGGTGAGTGTTCCCACACCCTTGGTGTCTTCCCACCTACCCAAAGCAGCTGTTTTCTTTTGGGGAACTGATCTGACTTCAGCTTTCCATCTCCTCCTCCTTCCTTGAAGCCTCTACTTAGGAAAAGTACAGTATTTCTCCACAGTGTGGATCAAAGCAGCTGACATTATTCACTTATCCCCCTTTTGGTCTGCACAATAACTGTGTGGGGCAGGTTAGACTGGAAGTTTGTGAATGGTCCAAAATCACAGTGTGGACCAAAGGCAGGAAGTGACTTCAGTAGGGTATAATGACACAGAGTCTACCCTGCAAAGCAGACATTTTCTCCAGGAGACCTGATCTCTGCCATCTGGAGAGCAGCTGTAATTCTGAGTAATCTCAAGACATCACCTGGAAATTGGCAGCAGTGGTTCTCCAGGAGAAAATGGCTAGTTTGGAAGGTGGAGTGAATGGCATTGTACCTTTCTGAGGTCCCAACCTCTCCAGGATATCACAACTGAACTCCAGAAAACAGTTCTCTCTCCCCCTGGAGAAAATAACTGCTTTGGAGGGTGGCCTCTATGGCATTATATTCAGCCAAGGTCTCTCCCGTCTCCAAACTTTGACTTCCTTAGACTCCACCACAAAATCTCCAGGAATTTTCCACCAACCTGGAGCTGGCAACTCAGCTCCCAGTGGCCTAATCTTTATCTGTCCTGGGTCCAGCAGTAGGTGGGGGAGAGGAGCGGACCCAGATGGCACAAAAGTTGGCTTGACTGGTGGTTCACGGGCCAGTGGCTGATGTGGTGTGCACCACAGCCAATGGGAGAGCTGGAAAATGCCAGGACATTAGGCTTTATATATATATAAGATATAAAAACACAGAGAGACTTTAAACGAAATATGTTACCAAACCTAGCCAGTCAGTGGTTCTAACAAATGTAATGCCCATTAGAAATAAGTGTTATAAGTCCCTAGCTAAAAGTAGCCGTGTTAACAGCAGAGCCTCTGTGGGATGGGGTGGGAACATCTGACAGCTTTTCCACTCTCCCAGTGACATTATAGAGGAGAGGTTTGAGCTTGCTGATTTTCTTGTCATTATTATTTTATTTTAATTTTATTGTAATTCTCACATTGTGTGCAAAGATTAAATGGGGTATAAATATGCTAAATAAATAAATCATGATGCCAAGTTGGCTATATAATGAGACAACCTGAGGCAATCACCTCAGAGGCAGGTGTATGGGAGCAGCATCCTCCCATTGCCAGCCAACTACCTACTGTCTGCTTGTCACTTGATTGCTGACCAGTAGCAGGAGGAGATAATTCTCCTTACCTCAGTTCACTGGGTCACTTAAAGCATACACAGCAAGCTCCACATGCCAATTTCATGACTCTTGTAAGAGTTTGGCCATCTCTCTTGTTGCCATGACAACCAAAGTGTCAGCCAAACTTTCATGAGAGGAAGGAATCACATGAAGAGCTCAAGATGCCCAAAGGGTACATATTGTCATATTATTTGTAAAGAAGACTGGGGTACCAAAGAGTTAAGGAGAATTGTCTCCTCCGAGGTTAAGGATGGCAACAGCGAGGTGGGGTGGAGGAAGGTGCTGCTGATTTTGAGCTTCCTCTGCAAGACTGTATAAGAATAGCAAAATCCACTTGCATTTCTTGTGTAAAATGTGGCTCAGCTGAGGAGCCAAAGGACCAGCAAAAAAAAAGTAAAAAGAGCTTCTTTCCTGTTGAGCTTGAAATGTGCACTCTTCATAAGGTGACAGATTTCAGAAACTTTGATTCACATTGTCCTGAGTAGATAGTTTTACTGCTTTTCAGCCCCTAATGCAAAGGTAGAGAAATTATAGTTTGGAGATTTACATGTGGCCCATGGGAACATTTCATCCAATTCTCAAATACAGAACCCTAAAGCATGCACAGACTTGAGTGTGCCTCTCTCTCATTTGTTTATCTTAATTATCTCAATGGCATTCAGCCCCCTCAGTTTTTTAAACAGTTTGTCAGGAGCATAGGTTTACCAGACCATGTTGGCTAGCAGGTCAGTAATTCCTCCAAATCATTAAACAGCTCAACAGCTAAGAGCCATTAACCATTAAAAACAGCAGAGTAGGAGAGAGGGTCACATATGAGTCTATGCGTGCTTTAAAAGGGCCTTAATTTGGATACCATCTCTTGCTTTTTCTCCCTTGCAGGCTAGTAGTGGAAATAGGAAAAATCACTTCTCCTAACTCTAACCCTTTTGCAATCCCTTCTTCTTTCCACAGATTCCAGACAGTATGCCTCAAGCATTAAGGTCAAGTTTCCTTCTGACACTTATGCACTGGCTGGGCAGCTGGTGGTTTTGGAGTGCTTTGCCTTTGGGAAGTAAGTATTCATGTCAATTGTATTTAGCCTCTTGCTGCTGACAGCTGACAGGTTGTGGACCAGTGTGCTAATGAGCTTGATAAGGCATCCTCTGCTTCCTTGTGACAAGGATGCAAAAGGGAGAGGGAAGAGAGTAAAAGTAACAGAACCACTGTCCAGCAAATGGTTTGAAGCATAAGATCTAACCTGCAATGACTGGAGCATACCCAAGTCTACATTTAGTAAAGCATCACTATTCCTACATTGTAGAGTGGATGATTTCAAGGAGTGAATTACATGATCATGTCCCATTTTGTGAGCTAAATTTTCATACTCTGTATGTGCTGATTCATTGTTTTCATTGTATTATGATAATAGCTATTGGGTAACAAATTGATAGCTCTAAACTAAGACTCCACATCTTAGTACCAGAATCCATTTTAAATGTGAGGCTGTAGTGCTAAAATCTGGCAAACAAACAACAGTGCCTCTGAAAATGTACAGAGTGCTCATCATATATTGAGTATCCATAAGCAGGTCTCTCAGTCTGGGATAGAGACGATGGAGGAGGGAGGAGTTTCTAAGCCAATGTGATTTCTGGGCAGGCTTATATGCCTGCAGTTTCTTGGTTTTGCACAGTATTATGTTGAAAGATATAAGGAAACAGGAAATTACCTAGGACTTGAACAATTTGAAAAAACTTGAACAACTTAATAATAATAATAATAAAATTTTATTTATATCCCGCCCTCCCCACCGAGGTGGGCTCAGGGCGGCTAACAACATTTCATAAAATTACACAGAGTTTAAAATCACATTAACTTTAAAACATTCCAGTTAACCAAGTATTATACAGATTTCCAGGTGCTAATTCCATTTATAAATGATAATAGCGAAAGTCACCCAACTTGAAAAAACAACAAAAAAGGGTTCTTTTCTTATGTTCAGAGTAAGAAAAAGAGTAAGGTTATGGTAGGCCCAATGCAAGGGCAAGAAAGTGAAAATGTAAAAAGTAATGAAGAGAGGGCAAAACTGCTCAATTCATACTTTTCCTCAGTCTTCTCTTCTGAGGGAAACAGTGCTCAACATGGCAAAAACAGAACATATAAGGAGGATATGAGGTTCCAACCTAGGATCAGTGTAGGGGTAGTACAAAAACACCTAATTTCTTTAAATTAGTCCTCAGGGCCAGATGAATTGCATCCAAGGGTTCTAAAAGAGCTTGTGGATGTAATTTCTGAGCCTCTGGCTATTATTTTTGAAAATTCTTGGAAAACAGGAAAGGTGCCGGAAAATTGGAGGCAGGCTAATGTTGTCCCCATCATCAAGAAGGGGAAAAAAGAGGATCCGAGTAACTACCGACCCGTCAGCTTGACGTCTATACCTGGAAAAGTTTTAGAACAAATCATCAAAAAGTCGGTCCTGAACATTTAGAAAAAATTGATGTGATTACTAAGCATGAGTTTCTCAAAAACAAGTCATGTCAGACTAACTTGATCTCTTTTTTTGAGAAAGTGACTACCTTGCTGGATCAGGGGAATGCTGTAGACATTGTTTATCTTGATTTCAGTAAGGCTTTTGATAAGGTTCCACATACTTTCCTTGTTGACAAGTTGGTAAAATGTGGTTTGGATCCTGTTACCGTTAGGTGGATCTGTAACTGGTTGACAGACTGCACCCAAAGAGTGCTTGTGAATGGTTCCTCATCCTCTTGGAGAGGAGTGACAAGTGGAGTGCCTCAAGGATCTGTCATGGAACCTGTTTTGTTCAACATCTTTATAAACGATTTAGATGAAGGAACAGAGGGAATGCTTATTAAATTTGCTGATGATACTAAATTGGGAGGGGTTGCAAATACAGTAGAAGACAGAAACAGGATACAGGATGACCTTGACAGGCTGGAAAACTGGGTTAAAATCAATAAAATGAATTTTAACAGGGATAAATGTAAAGTTCTGCATTTAGGTAGGAAAAATCCAATGCTTGATTATAGGATGGGGGAGACTTGTCTTACCAGTAGTATGTGCGGAAAGGATCTAGGGGTCTTAGTGGATCATATGCTGAACATGAATCAACAGTGTGATACGGTTGCTAAAAAGGCAAACGCAATTTTGGGCTGTATCAACAGACGTATAGTGTCCAGATCAAATGAAGTGATGGTATCGCTTTACTCTGCTCTGGTAAGACCTCACCTGGAGTATTGTGTTCAGTTTTAGGCACCACATTTTAAGAAGGATATAAACAAGCTAGAACGGGTCAAGAGGAGGGCGACAAAGATGGTGAGGGGTCTGGAGACCAAGTCCTATGAGGAAAGGTTGAAGGAGTTGGGGATGTTTAGCCTGGAGAGGAGCTGGCTGAGAGGTGATATGATCACCATCTTCAAGTACTTGAAGGGTTGTCATGTAGAGGATGGTGTGGAATTGTTTTCTGTGGCCCCAGAAGGTAGGATCAGAATCAGTGGGTTGAAATTAAATCAAAAGAGTTTCCAGCTCAACATTAGAAAGAACTTCCTGACTGTTAGAGTGATTCCTCAGTGGAACAGGCTTCCTTGGGAGGTGGTGGGCTCTCCTTTCTTGGAGGTTTTTAAACAGAGGCTGGATGGCCATCTGATAGCAATGAAGATCTTGTGAATTTAGGGGGAGGTGTTTGTGAGTTTCCTGCATTGTGCAGGGGGTTGGACTAAATAACCTTGAAGGTCCCTTCCAGCTCTATGATTCCACGACTCTATTATTCTAATTTAAAAGTGTGGAAGATATTGCTCACAATGAGGAAAGTTTGAGAGGTGTGGGCTGGAAGAGGAAGGAGCAGAGTGTGATGTTTTGTTTTGTTCTTAAGTGTTACATTGCTCCTGAAGTTTCAAGTTGCATTTTGATTGAGTTTCTTTTTCTAGTCCTGTCCCTCAAATAAAATGGCGCAAGCTGGATGGCAGTTCATCCTCTTCATGGATCACAACTGAGCCTGTCCTGCAATTTGAGAAGATTAGCTTTGATGATGAGGGCATGTATGAATGTGAAGCTGAGAACATCAAAGGAAAAGACACCCATCAGGGACGCATCATCATCCAAGGTGAGGCTCCCCAGCAAGTCCTTACTCTAGGCACAGGTTGTTATTTTGCTTGCATGCCTGTTGTGCCTTGTCTTGCTTCAAGTTTGGCAGGGAGAAAGGGAATAAGAGAAGTGACTGCATAAAGAGGAGCAGCTGCAGCAGCAGAGTAGGTCAGTGATCAGAAGAGGTCCACAGAGGAATACCTTCTCAAAAGCACTTAATTGTTTGGGGCCAAAGGCTTAGGAAAGACTTAAAAGAGACAGGAAACTGGATTGGAGTGGGAAGGTGAAAGCAAGGACCTATACTAACAAGAAATTGTTGAATCCCTTTTTAAAGCTGTTCAGACTAGTAGCCATCAATGCATCTTGTGGCAGTGAATTCCAGATGTTAGTCTGAGTACAGTAGTACTTTCTTTTGTCTGGCCTGAATCTAATGCCCATCAGCTTCATTGGGTGCCCATGAGTTCTGATATTACAATGCACCAAGAGGGAGAAAACTTTCTCTACATAGATTCTCAAACCTTAGTTGTCTTTTCTCTCCACTGAAAAGCTCCAACCACTTGATCATTTCAGTTGCCCTTTTCCAGCATTACAATAACTTTCTTGAGGTACAACAATCAAAATGTACACTATGCCACATTCCAAATGTGGCAGCATCATAGATCTATGCAAAGATGGCATTCTACTAAGGGCTGGATCAAGGAGCAATTTTTTGATGCCACTCTCTCACAGCAGACCTCTGATTTCCTCCTCTGTATGGTGTCCTGGAGGGGGGGCAGTGTCTCATGGGAGCAGCACTTTGTGGGGTATTTTGGGCTGCAGTAGGAGTGGGGAGACAAAGCAGGCCCATTCTGCTGACAGAGAAATCCCTTAAATTGGTTAAGTTTTCTGCAAGACTCATGCCCAGTTGTTTTGTTTTCAATCTTTTTCCTAAGCACAGCATTTCCCCTTTTCACCATTGGCACACGGAGTGAACATTTTAATTGAGCTGTCCACCACAATCTCAGAATCTCCTGGTTAGTCAATGGCAGTTCAGATTCCATCAGCATTTGATTTTAATTAAAAGTTTTCCCCTCAAGGTGTTACCTTAGAATAAATATCATTTGGAACATTGTCACTCACTTACCCAGTGTGGAGAGTTTCTTTTGGAGTTCCTCACAATCAGCTTTGGTTCTCATCATCCTGAATAATTAAGTATCACCTACAAATATGGTAAATTTGCTGCTCACCCCCAATTGTAGGTCATTTATGAACCAATTAAATAGAAGTGTTACCACTGCAAGAGTTATCCATTTACTCCTGCTCTGTTTCCTGTTATTTAACCAGTTTTCAATCCATGAGAAGGATCCATCTTCTTATCCCTTGACTGCAAAGATAACTTAGGAGTCCTTGGTGAGGGATTTTGATTTTGTCAAAAGCTTTTTTAAAAATCAAAGTGTATAATGTGTACCAGATCACCTTTATTCATGTAAACTCCAGAATGTTGGCAAGACAGGCCTTCTCTTTACAGAAGCAAATTCTTCCTCAGAGGGACCTTGATCCTTTTTGTGCTTATCTATCTTTAATATAGCTTCCCCCAGTGTATGTGGAACAAATGATAGACTTACTCTGGCTTGTAATTTCCTGTACCTCCTCTGTATCCCTTTTAAAAAAACCTGACTTCATATTTGCTATTTCTTCATCCTCTGGAAGGGAAGTGGATTTTAGTGATGTTACATATATTTGTTAGGAGATGAACAATTTTGAATTTAAATTCCTCAAGAATCCTTGAATGTATGCCAATGGATTTAGTGACTGGTTGGTTTTAACTTATCTATTGCCCTAGAACTTCATTTGTCATCATCTCAGTTTTACTCAGACACAGAAACCAGTGGCTTCAGAGTGGGTAACTGCCTTATATTTTCTGCAGTGAGAACCAACACAAAGATTAAAATTGGTTTTCCCATATGGGAAAAATAGTGTGTGTGTGTTTAGGGGTGTGTGTGTGTGTCTTCCAACCAAAAAATCAGGCATTTAAAAAAAAACAATTTAAAAATATTTTAATCAGGATTGGGAAATACAATGCCTTGTGGTAAGTTTTACAATACCATGGCAAATCCCTAATGAAAGATGAATTTTATGAATTTTGTTCTGCTTTTTGTGAGAAATTCATGGATCTGATTTCACTTTTTGTAGCTCAGCCAGAATGGCTGAAGGTCATCACAGACAGAGAGGCTGACATTGGATCAGACCTGCACTGGAGCTGTGCTGCATCTGGCAAGCCGAGGCCTACAATAAAATGGCTACGAAATGGGCAACCATTAACTTCCCAGGTATAACATATATCACTGACAAGTAGTAGTTAACATCACCCTTCATCTTCACCTGCTGAAGTCTCTGGTAATCTATTCTAGTCACCCTTGTGACTTTGCACTTCCATTTCTTTCTCTCTTCCGTGCACTAGTAATCAGACATCTCATTTGTCATGTGGACCAGGTATTGTAAGAAAATCATCACTGCCTCTAAATTCTGAACTGATAGCCATGTTAATTCATTGTAGCAAGACCAAAAAGTGAGCCTTGTGGCACTTAAAATCTAATAGACTTATTGAGACAAATGTGTCATGATATCTATAAAGTATATTCTCAGTGGTGGAAGACATAGAGATGGTGAAATAAAAACTGTAAATAGATCAAAATGCAGTGAAATGTAACGCTTGTAGTACTTCAAAGAATGTGAAAAAACATAATGATGATAGTTTACATTTATAGAGCATTTTCAGTTTTCAAAAAACTTCATATATTTTTACACCATAATTTTTACAATAGGTTTGTAGACTAGGCCAGTGATGTTATCCCCATATTGCATTTGAGTGTGAGGCTGAGAAAGAGGCATTTATCTTTTTTAAAAAATTATTCATTAAATCAAAAAATAAAATATCTTAAACTTGTCAATTTGTTTGTAAAAACATTAACTTTGGGTTCCAAATTTAGTCTATTTTGTACATAGTTGGAAGCACAGAATTTAGCACAACAATGACCAATGTCTTAATTAGTCGTTCTTTGATTGATGGATTCCTCAGTCATTTCTAATGATTTACAATGGCTATCTTAGTTGAAGTTCATACAATTAAAAAGTTGAAAGAAAGCTGAAACAAACCATAAGTAGTAACATGACATGTTTAAAAATGAACAAATTACATAGCGGGATAATACATATAGCAACAGATACTATATAGTATACACAGTAGTAGTTGCGATCTGACCACCTAATCCACTTCTCTTCACAGAATCGTATTGAAGTGAATGGTGGAGATTTGAGGATTTTAAAATTAACAATGGAGGATTCTGGGATGTACCAGTGTGTAGCAGACAACAAGCATGGTACTGTTTATGCAAGTGCTGAATTGTATGTGCAAGGTAAGTTCTAGATGGTATCTATATGATTTAGGTGAGAGGTTCTCTCACCAGTTCCAATGAAAAACTCTCCAATGAAAGAGTTTTAGCTCTGGATTATCAGGGCAGGGAAGATTGTCTCGAATACTGCAAGACTATCATATAAAAATGCAGTGGGATGTTTCATAATGAAACACTGACTTACTGTTTTAATTTGTCTTCTGCTTTGTTTCATTTTGTTTAGTGACTTTGAGTGAGTCTCTTTAGAGGTAGTATAGAATATTCTAAATAAATAATGGATTGAATTCAAAAGGGTATTTCCAAATATATAATATGACTTCCCTACCTTCATCTTCCCAATGCAACCAAAAATGCCCTCAAAATTCTGGGTGTCAGAGGTCTGCAGCAGGAGGCAGAGGAAATTAACAACAAGCCAGTGGATTTATCTGAAACTGCTTTATGGTAGACTGGGGATAAGGCCTGTTGTGAAGAAAAATACAGGGGGCTCTAGAAAGAGGCTCTGGGCAAGTGCCCCCCCTTGCTGTCTTCCCACCCACCCAAGTGAAGGCATTCACCCCGCCTCCTTCAGAGAAGTTGATCTCTGTCATCTGGAGAGCAGTTGTAATTCTGAGTGAACTTCAGCTCTCACCTGGAGATTGGCAAAAGTTGTTCCTCAGGAGGAAATGGCTGGTTTGGAGGGTGAAGTGTATGCCATTGTACCTTTCTGAGGTCCCACCCCTCTTCAATCCCACCTCTCCAGGCTCCACACCTCAAATCTCCAGGAATTTGCCAACTGCTAATTCACACTGGCTGTCATAGGAGGGTTTCTGCTGAACAGGAGCAAACAGCCAGGCCTAGTTAAGTCATGCCAGTCACATGGCATTAAGTCAGCCAGAGGGTGCTGCCATGCCTAGTGTAGCCAACCTCCAGGTGGAGTCTGAAGATCTAGTCTCACAGCAGAACTCCAGACAACAGAACTCTCTCCCCCTGGAGAAAATAACTGCTTTGGAGGGTGGACTCTATGGCATTATATTCAGCCGAGGGCAACCTTGGTTGCCTAGCAACAACCTCTGGCTAGCAGCTTTCCCAGCAGGCCATGGCCTCTGAGGAAACACTTCATGAGGCTGCAGTCCCATTCCCCAAATGCTTCATACACTGTGGAAGCTACTGTCTCCTTACCAGTGCCCTGAGATCAAATCTGAGTCTCCCTCCTTTTCTGGAGATGAGGCAAATGTGCTTTTTCAGTTGTGACAACCCAGTTTTGGAATGCCTTCTAAATAGAAGTTTAAGAAGGTTTTGCTTTTCTTCTGATACCAGGTAAAGATTCTGTCAGGCTTTTAGGTGAATCAGTTGTATAGTAGTAGTAGTATTTTAGTTTGCTGTGTTGTTTCTGCTGCTATTCTGTTTGCATTTTATTCTTATCTGTTTAATGTGTTTTGAATTATTTTCAGTACTAATTATACTATTAGCCACCCTGGGAGTCAATTTTTGGTTAAGGTATAAGGGCATTGAATGTAAAAATTATAAAATCATGGGAAGAAGGCAAACCTTAATTTTTCATAATTAAGATGTTTTTATTTGTGTGATATTTAACCCCTTTCTCCACACAGATCCAAGGCAGCTTACAAAATTAATATAATTTAAAAATAATTAAAACAGATATAAGCCACATAGAATATAAGTAACATACAATGTGATTAACAACTAGCCTCATTTTTAAAATAAATCTTTTTAAAGAGTACATGCTTGCTCAACCTCTGGGACTGTATTAAAGTGGAAGCCTTCCTCATTTGTTCTGAAATCCTGTCCTGCTGGGAATGGGTAAAGCTCTTTCATGAATAGGTGTTGATCTTACCTACCTACACAAAAGGACAACCAGAGATATTAAAGTAGTTGCTGGTTCAACTCACATTCTGTTTAGTAGCTGCAAGCAGAGAGTTGATGCGGGGGGGGGGGGGGGCAGCTGTTCAGATGTTCATGAGTTACTCAAACCTGTTAATTGGGTTACTTTTTGTATAGTCAAACAGTACAGTACAGTGAGGGTAGCAGTGTACTACACATCCACATTCTCACAAAGGTTGATGGGAACCATAGATCCACCCTCCCCCACAGATCTATAATTGTTACCCAGGAGCTAGCGGTATAAGGAAATGGTGAGAAAATTAGTCAGCCAGCGCTGCAAATAAAACATGATGTTTTTTAAATGTATCAATGTTTGGTATTCATTTAATAAAGTTTATTTCCTGCAGGCATGTTTTTGCACAGCTTTATGGGAATCATAGTACCCCCTCCCATTCTTTCTCTCTCGTATGGCAGAGTTACTCACAGGCAATATATAAATAATATAAAATATGTAATCAAATTGATACAACAGGTATACAGACCAATTAGGGAATCCCCCTAAATACTAATGTCTAGATTTTTAATCCACTTGGTCATAATGAGAGAATTCAGATAGCTCCATCACATCTCCCTGGAAAGCATGATGCTCACATTTCTGTGACAGATGGAAAATAGTTTGGCGGGCTGCATCACAATTGCATTTGGGTCCTCATATTTTGCCCCATTTAAACAATGGGTTTGCACAACTGTCGAAGATTGCCCTGTTATGATGAATCTGGATTTGTTTCCCTTATATTGAACAATGGGGTCATGTCGGTATAATTGTGTTATATTTATTGTTGTTATCCTCCTTGAGTCCTTAGACATCAGGAAAAAGGTGAGTTGCCAATTGTTTTAAATAAATAAATGAACTGGTACAAAATTATTTAGGTGTTCCAAGTCTAAACAAAAAGCCATGTTTAAGAGAAAAAGTTAAAATATGCCGCAGCAACCTTTTTACCATTCTAAAACTCACTGGAAACCTTTATAAGTTCCATGACCCAGCATTCGCTAAAAGCATCTTAATTGTATTTCTTCTTAGCTCTTGCTCCAGATTTTCATCTAAACCCTGTAAAGCGACTGATACCAGCAGCTCGAGGAGGGGAAATTATCATTCATTGCCAGCCAAGATCTGCACCAAAGGCCGTTATACTCTGGACCAAAGGGACTGAACTTCTGCACAATAGTCCCAGGTATCAGAAGCTTGTTGGTCATAAACAAAAATATCTATAACCATGTGTTTCTCCGTGGTATTGTTAGCTTGCTGATCTCTGCTTAGCTTGAATCTAACTTTTGTTTCATCTGATATAGTGTATTTTTTTTAGAAAGCACTCAACTGCATTAAGTGGAGCCCCTTTCCAGTATGTATTCTTATATTTTGCAGCTTTTTATTTTGATCATATTGTCTTGTTATATTTACCTTTTGAACTTCACCTGTCTGAATCTGATCCTAGGATAATGGTATATATATGTTGTTATTTAACAACATATTGTTAAATATGGGATTTAAAGGGTTAAGATTTTGTGAATATTTGACTGCACATGTTGTATATCATTTTTAAAAGTTTAATTAAAAAAAGAGAATGCAAAAAGTGCAGTTTTATTCCTTCAAAAGCAAAATCCTCTGCTGCAAATCCATTAATTGATTTAGAAGGTACCAAGATGTCTGTTTTATCCAGACGGGAGGAATGATTTATTAAAGCCCTACATGGCTTGGGACCAGGGTATTTGAAGAACTGTCTTCTCCCATTCGTTCCTGCCCAGGAATTAAAATCACAGGCAGATGTCCTCTTGACTCTCCCACCAATTAAAGACACTCATTTGGGGGCTACACAAGAGAGGGCCTTTTCAACAGTTGCCCCACAATTATGGAACAACCTCTACAAGGAGGTGCACCCTGCCCCCTCATTGTTGAACTTAAGGGACTGTTGAAGACAGTTTCATTTAGAACTGCATTTTCATTGCTTTAGCACAGCAGTTCCCAACCTTTTTGGCACCAGGGACTGGTTTTGTGGAAGACAATTTTTCCACGGACTGGGGTGGGGAGGGGGGATGGTTTTGGGATGATACAATTGTGAACTTTATTTATGTCGGTTTGGTGTGGTGGACTCTTATCTAGGAGTAGGGCTGCCAAACCCCCAGTCTGGGCAGGGAATCTCCTGCCACGGAGGTTCCCAACCCGCTGACCCACATTGGGCCAGCAGGAGGAACCTCCCCCTGCATCGCCGGCGCAATGACATCACCTGGAAGTGACTTTATCAAAATGGTGGCGCGCACACAGGGCTACTCTAGGCATTTCCAGAAAACTCTATGATCTTCTTCGTGGTCTCTGTGCATTCACACATATGGGTATTCCTCCGGAATGGCCCTGACCTCGGAGAGTTCAAAGCAATCTTGATCGTAGATCTGGCGCGCCTCCCCCTCGTCCCGGGGCGGAGCCACCGTTTGCGCATGCGTGGACGAGGGGGGAGGCGTCTAGCCACTCAGTTTCTTCCTTACCGCTGACCCGATCGCACCTACCTCGTTGATCTCCAACTTCCTCATTGCAATCTCCAGCGAACCTACTTCTTTCTTCAAATCTCCAACTTCAGTCTTTCATCTTCACCTGGTATCGTATAAAAAAAAAAAAAAAAAAAACCTCCCTCACTATCTTTCGGACTTTCTCCCTCACCCCCCCCTCCCCGCGAGCGGATGGAAGGAAGGGACAAGATCACTTTCAAACGCTGCACGCACTGCTCCGCCAAGATCCCATCGTCTGACGGGCACTCCCTCTGCCTTTTCTGCCTTGGGGAGACCCACCACACGGATTCCTGCGTCCACTGTAGCCAGTTCGGCAAACAGGCCCGCAAGAATCGCGCCGCGAGACTCCGGAGCCATCTAATGGAAGCCTCCCTCCGACCGCATGGCGCGCAACACCAGCTTCCGCCATCTTCCCCACTCCACGTGGGAACGGCGCAGCCGGCAGCTTCCGTGGCTCAAGGTCCCTGCAAGCCTAAGTCCGGTAAACACACCACAAAGTCGGACGGCACCAAAAAGCGTCACCGCTCCGAGTCCGCCCACGTGGATCCGACGAGCACCGCCAGCATAAAGAAACCCAAGTCTGTGCATCGACCCTCCGACCAATCTGGGCAACCCACGAGCTCGAACCCGACCACGAGCTCGACCGCAGTAAGATCGACATCGAACCCGACCACGAGCTCCGCCTCGGCTCCCAAGACACCAACAGTGAAATTGACACCGACACCGAACATCACACCATTGGAGATTGTGCGCATCTCCTCCAAGTCGCCGTCAATCACGAACTCTCCACCCGACCAAATACTCGAGGCCCACTCCCCTGCAAGGAGTCACCAACCACTCGACCCCCGCGCCTTCATAGACCTCTCTAAGCCGCTGGAAGCCCAATCCCTGATCAGGGAACCTTCGACTCCGAGAGTCCTTTTACCCCGGCAACCCACACCAAGAGCTCACAGCCGCCAACGCTCACGCAGTCGCCGACGCTCCCGCAGCCACCGTAGGCAACGTTCCCGCAGCCGCCGTAGGGACAGCCGTCAACGTTCCCGCAGCCGCCGCAGTCACCGTTCCCACAGCCGCCGTAGAGAGAGATACTCCTACTACTCCCCGTCGAGGTCTAGATCTCGCTCTCCCCGGACCCGACGAGGGCACCGACGATCCCTCTCTCACGACCGCTACCACTCGGATTCGAGAGGACGCTACTACCACAGCTACCACGACTCCCCTCGATACCGAGACCACGCGGACAGACGCGATCGAACCCGACACTACGAAGCATCCCCGCGCGCGCACCACCTCGACTACGACAGGCTCGTTCAGCCCCATGACGAACGCAGTCGCCTCGACCTCGAACCGAAACAGCCCTCACCATCGGGCTCCATACACACTGCGCCCAACAAACAGCTACCACCTGTAGAAACCCAACCAGACCTGCAGCACGGAACCGACGACGACTCCGAAGCCGAACTCTCCGAATCCGACCGCTCCTCGGGATCGGACCTACAATCTCCGGCTTCCGACATAGCTAAGCCAGCGGACCTGTCTCCATCAGAGGGTCCGAAATCCTACCTTGACTTAGTCTCCAATATGGCGAACTCGCTGAATCTGAAACTCAACACAGACGCACCCAGGGTCTCTGATGTCGTTTTTGACCTCGTACATGCAGATCTCCCATCAAGCTCCTCTCTTCCTATGCTTCCCGTCCTCCTCGAAACACTCAAGGAAGCCTGGGACAAGCCGGCATCGGTACCTCCAACCTCCAAAAGAGTCGAAGCCCTTTACAAGATCCACGCACCTGACGCAAAGTTCTTGTTCACCCACCCGGCTCCCAACTCCATAATAGTTCACTCCTCCTCGAAGTCAAAGCAGACGAGACACCCAGTGCCCCCGGAAAGAGAGGGCAAGAAGCTCGATACTATAGGGCGAAAGATATACTCGCTCACTACAGCTGCAACAAAGATACAAAACTACACGGCATGCTTTTCAGCATATGCATACAATCTAACCACCTACCTCAACACCCTGATACCCTCCTTACCCGAGGAATCACAAAAACCAGCCACTAACGCCCTACAGGAATTAGCAAGACTGAGCAAGCAGCAGATCAACACAGCTCGCCATGCTGCACAGTGCTCCTCCAAAGCCTTGGCCTCAGCTATAGCCTTACGCAGACATGCGTGGCTTAGGTCCTCGTCACTCCAACCGGATATTAAATATAAGATTGAGGACCTACCCTTCGACGGCCTTGGCCTGTTTAACGCGGCCACAGACGACATCCTCACATCAGTCGATGACGGCAGGAAACGGGCGAAACGCTTGGGGGTCTCCCAACACCAACCCCAGTTCAACAGGCAGAGGAACTGGAAGTCCACCTACCATAAGGGTACCAAGTCTCCCAGACAGCAAACCTCATGGAGACGAAAAACCCCCCAGTCCAAACTGTCATCCCAATACAGACCACGCACTCAAACTTCCAAAAAGACCGCAGCTACCTCAAAACCGTCTCTTTGACCACCCTGCCACGAGACGTCCAGTTTCCCTCCTTCAGCCAAATCCCCACTCATACACCCGTCTACAACAGTTCCACCCTGCCTGGAGAGACATAACATCGGACGCTTGGGTCCTCGCCATCATACAGAGAGGATACCTAATAGAATTCACATCCACCCCGAAACATCACAGATTTCTTACCACCCCCTCGTCCGCACCTCTACAGACAGAAATCGCGTCCCTGCTAAACAAGAACGCGATAGAACCAGTTCCACCTCAATACCATCGCACCGGGTTTTATTCCCGCTACTTCCTGGTGCCGAAAAGAGATGGAGGTCTTCGCCCGATCCTCGACCTTCGCAAACTAAACCTCCACATCACCTACAAGAAATTCCGTATGATCACACTCCAGGCAATCCTTCCGCTTATTCCAGAACGCTCCTGGATGGCATCCATAGATCTACAGGATGCCTACTTCCACATCACAATCAACCACCATCACAGAAGATTTCTCAGATTCGCCGTAGGGGAGCAGCACTTCCAGTTCCGCTCTCTCCCATTCGGCCTATCGACGGCCCCGAGAGTCTTCACCAAATGCATGGCAGTGGTTGCCGCATCACTACGCCAACGAAGCATATCAATATACCCATATATAGACGACTGGCTGATCGTCGCCCACTCAAGGGAACAACTCCAACTGGACGTCTCCACTACCCTCTCCCTCTTGGCCACACTCGGTCTCCAGGTCAACTTATCAAAATCCAAACTAATCCCTACTCAAAGAATTCAGTTCATAGGAGCAGACATCTCCACAGTCTCCCAAACAGCTTCTCTACCGCACGACAGAGTACTCAGCATACAGTCTCTGGCCAACACCATCATTGCCCGGCGCTCCCAGACAGCTCTCACGTTTCAGAGGATGCTAGGCCTAATGGCAGCAACCACCGCAGTCCTATGCTTCGCGAAACTTCACATGCGACCCCTGCAGATGTGGTTCGTCAGGACCTTTCATCCTCACACACAGCACCAGTCCACACTCCTGACCCTCCCATCGCACATCGCAACATCCCTCAAATGGTGGACTATGGAACATCATCTCCGCACGGGCATGCCGTTCAAACAAGCCCCTCCATCAGTGATCGTCACCACGGACGCCTCCAGGTGGGGATGGGGAGCCCACTTAGGAACCCTCACAGTCCAAGGCCAATGGTCGGACTACGAGCGATCCCTTCACATCAACTGCCTAGAGCTCCTTGCAGTACACAAAGCGCTGAGATCCTTTCTCCCATCGCTACGGAATCAGCACGTCCAGGTCACCTCCGACAACATCGCCACGATCTTCTACATCAACAGGCAGGGAGGAACCGCCTCCATCAGACTCTGCAAGAGGGCCTTGGCATTGTGGCATTGGAGCATCACCCAGGGCATCTTCCTCACGGCCGTTCACCTACCAGGGACCGAGAATACCCAGGCAGATGCCCTGAGCCGCCACTCGACCAACAACCACGAGTGGTCTATCAGCACTCAATACATCCGACAAATCTTCAGAACCTTCGGAACCCCGAGCATAGATGTATTTGCTTCACCATCAAATGCCCAGTGCACCCACTTCTACATGAGAGGTCCACCATCCCAGCTCTCCAGAGGGGATGCATTCCTCCAAACCTGGAAGGGAAAACTACATTACCTGTTTCCCCCCATCCCACTCATCACAAGGGTCCTGCAGAAAATCCAAACAGACCGCACGAACTGCATCCTCATAACCCCATGGTGGCCACGCCAACCCTGGTTCACCACCCTCCTGTTCCTGTCCAACAGGACATTCCTAATCCTCCCACAAACACAGGACCTCCTCTCCCAACAGGACGGCAAGGTCCTACACCACAACCCGGCATCCCTCAAATTGACGGCCTGGAGAATCAGTTTTTAGAATTTTCCCCGGACGTCCGCCAAGTCCTAGTGAACTGTAGAAAACCATCCACTAGGAAAGCCTATCTACTAAAATGGAAGCGCTTCACTCACTACGCCTCTCAACACAACTTTGACCCTAACTGCGCTACCATCTCTCAGGTACTAACTTACACCTTAGCACTTTCAAGAACAGGCCTCTCATACTCCTCCCTGAAGGTACACCTCGCAGCTATCTCTGCCTTCCACCCCCACATCGGGGGAACAACAGTCTTCTCTCATCATGCCACGAAGGCATTCCTCAAGGGCATCATTCGTCTACACCCTCCAGTCAGACAACTCCTCCCAACCTGGAGCCTCTCTCTAGTGCTCAGCCAGCTCATGAAACCACCCTTTGAGCCCATGGCATCTATTCCACTGCACCTGCTATCGTGGAAAACAGCACTACTCACGGCTCTCACCACAGGCAAGAGGGCTAGCGACATCTGTGCCCTGAGGGCGGACCCACCTTACACAATCTTTCACAGTAACAGGGTGGTCCTTCGCCCCGACCTTCCTACCAAAGGTCGTTTCTCCATTCCACCTAGGGAAACAGTCAACCATACCAGCCTTTTTCCAGCACCCCTCGGACGCAGGCCAGAGGGCTCTCCACAACTTGGACGCGCGCAGAGCGCTAGCTTTCTACATAGACAGAACTCGAGAATTCCGTAAGGATCCGAGACTCTTTGTCACCTACGCCACCCATAATAAGGGCAGCAAAATATCTACTCAGAGGCTCTCTAAGTGGCTCGTTGCCACCATAGAACTCTGCTACCAACTGGCGAAACAACCAGTCCCGCAACACATACGAGCTCATTCTACCAGAGCCGTCGCCACCTCGTCAGCTTTCACGAAGGGCATCCCTATAGAGGACATCTGCGATGCCGCGGTCTGGTCCTCCACATCTACCTTCGCCTCGCACTACGCTCTTGACGTTCGTGCCCGGCGTGATGCCTCCTTCGGACAGGCTGTACTTCGCTCCATCTTCGACTGACCACCGTAAGTACCACTCTCATTACATTCTGGTCTAACCTTGCATACTTTTTACAGATCCAGCACCCGCCTCCGAAGGGATAGCTCGCTAATCACCCATATGTGTGAATGCACAGAGACCACGAAGAAGATGGACAGGTTTCTTACCTGTAACTGATGATCTTCGAGTGGTCATCTGTGCAATCACACAGACCCACCCAGCCTTCCCCGCTGCTGGACACTCATCTAGCACGTCTTCCACCTGTCCGGTGGCGGGAAGAAACTGAGTGGCTAGACGCCTCCCCCCTCGTCCACGCATGCGCAAACGGTGGCTCCGCCCCGGGACGAGGGGGAGGCGCGCCAGATCTACGATCAAGATTGCTTTGAACTCTCCGAGGTCAGGGCCATTCCGGAGGAATACCCATATGTGTGATTGCACAGATGACCACTCGAAGATCATCAGTTACAGGTAAGAAACCTGTCCTTTTCCTGGACGCTCTAGCTATTTGGGAGGTAAAATCCTATGGTACAATAGAACCATAGAGTTTTAACTTCCCAAATGGCTAGCGCATCTGGGAAAACCATAGAGTTTTCCCGGAAATGTCTAGAGTGGCCCTCGCGTGCGCACCAGCATTTTGATAAAGTCACTTCCAGGTGATGTCATTTCATTGTGTGTGCGAATGTCCCCCGCTGGGGCTTGAAGAAGACTTTGCAACCCTATCTAGGAGAACTGGGTGTGATTCCCCACTCCTCCACTTGCAGCTGCTGGAATGGTCTTGGGTCAGCCATAGCTCTTGCAGAGTTGTCCTTGAAAGGACAGCTTCTGGGGAGAGCCTTCTCAGCCCCATCCAATTCACAGGGTGTCTGTTGTGGGAGAGGAAGGTAAAGGATATTGTGAGCTGCTCTGAGACTCTGAAATTCAGAGTGGAGGACAGGATATAAATCCAATGCCATCGTCTTCTTATTACTACTACTACAACTCACGACCTGGTTGCTAACAGACCACAGACCGGTACCGGTCCACAGGCCAGGGTTTGGGGACCCTTGCTTTATCATATATTATTGGCTGTCCTAATTGGAGTTTTAAAACTTTCATGGATTTTATAATAGTTCTATTATATTTTTATGTTTTATTTATATTGTAAGACACCTTGAGTTCTGCAAGGGAGAAAGGCGGCTAACAAATGTTTTAAATAAATAGTGGTTATCAAGTTGGAATGTGGCAGACCTATACTCACTTTTTAGCTGTATTAGACTTCTTGGATGAAAATAGATCTTGGAAAATACAGCCTACATTGTCTAAAAAAAAAAAAGAAATGTTTGAACTGTGAAGAAGTGCCTTCCGTACTATACAAGAAAAATGGCATAAGATTGGCCTTTCTTAAGCACTTTGTGGAGAAAACAGAAAAAGTAAACCCAAAGGCTTTGAACAGTTGAAACAGCAACTTCAGTCACATCATTTTTAAGTAGCTTGAAAGAAAAGCATGCAGTGCCCTTCTAATGCATTCATTTTGTCTGTGGGGGTATTCTAGTTTTGCATGTCTATCACAGCCATTTGATCAGCATTAAACTAATCAATTTCCTTTTGGTAAACGTTGATCACAACTGTTATTTGTGTGTAGGGGTTGCCAGGTCCAACTCAGGAAATATCTGGGGACTTTGGGGGTGGAGCCAGAAGCAAGATTGTGACAAGCATGATTGAACTCTGGCCATCACATTTAAAGTGACCACGTTCTTTTAAATGCCTTTTACAAACATTGCTAATTTAGCCCTAAAACAGGGTTAAAACTCTGCTTTATAAAATATATTATCTTTGACAGATTTTACTCATTGCACATTGCATAATTAATCTGTTTTGTGATTCTGCATGTCTGATAATGTGACTTGGTGATCCATACTTGCCTGCACCATCTTTATTTTTATTTTGGTGGGATTCTTCTTCACTACAGCATAACTATTACTCCTGATGGCACCTTGATCATTCAGAATATTAGCAAGTCAGATGAGGGGAAATACACATGCTTTGCTGAAAATTTCATGGGCAAGGCAAACAGCACAGGAATCCTCTCTGTTCGAGGTAAGGTTTTGTTTTTTTCTCCCTACCAGGAAGCTGTGACCCCAGACTTACCCAGGGCTGTTTTTGCAGCTTCAGGGCAACAGCAGAACCAGAAGGCAGATTGTTGCATCTGCATGGTAGTGGGCTGCATGGAGAGGACCGGCAATTGTTGGCAGGGACCCAGCAGTTTCCTCTGGGTAGCCTATGACTAGCTGTCTCAGTTGCTGCTCTGGATGGACCGAAGAGGGCCATTTAGCTGGGGGGTCCTCCCCTTCTCCTCTTAAAGCCACAAGGTCACCAGGTACCTTCAGCACACTCTTTGGCCATCCCTCCCCCTCCCCTGGTTTCTGGTTTTGTAGCACAGTCATCTTTCTGGTTATCTCATAAGAACATAAGAGAAGCCATGTTGGATCAGGCCAATGGCCCGTCCAGTCCAACACTCTGTGTCACATAGTGACAAAAAAATCCAAGTGCCATCAAGAGGTCCACCAGTGGGGCTAGAAGCCCTTCCACTGTGCCCCCCACAAGCACAAGAATACAGAGCATCACTGCCCCAGACAGAGTTTCAACAATAAGCTGTGGCTAATAGCCACTGATGGACCTCTGCTCCATATGCTTATCCATTCCCCACTTGAAGCTGTCTATGCTTGTAGTCGCCACCACCTCCTGTGGCAGTGCATTCCACATGTTAATCACCCTTTGGGTGAAGAAGCAGGATATGGACCTGAATTGCATGACTGAGACCTGGGTGCACGATGGGGAGACAGTGACTCTCTCCCAGGTAAACCCCCCCCCCCAGAATACTCAGTCTTTCACCAATCACAGACTAGTAGGTGGGGGGGAGGGGTGGCTCTATTCATACGGGAGGCTTACTCCTTTCGGGCACTCCCGTCGCCAAAGATTGCTGGCATTGAATGTGTCTGCCTGATGTGGGATGTTGAGGAGGGATTGGCGGTTTGGCTGGTGTACCATCCACCTAACGTACCAACCAGCGCCTTACCATTCCTGATGGAGGCCGTGACAGGCTGGGCATTGGAACACCCAAGGCTTTTGATCCTGGGTGATAAAAATGCCCATGCCAATGACCTGGCCTCCATTCAGGTGACGGACCTAGTGTCATCCATGGTGACACTGGGACTCTCCCAAGTTGTTACAACACCCACTCAGCAGGCGGGGCACATGCTGGATCTGATCTTTGTGACGGGGGTTGTAGTGGACTGGGTTGCTGGGGAAGTGGTGCCATGGTCAGATCACTATGCCCTAAAAGCCCGTGTGGATGTCCCATCTCAAGCTCGTTTAGGCGGTGAGCATATTTTAGCTCGTCCGCAGAGTCTGATGGACCCTGAGTGGTTCCAAATGGCTCTTTGAGGTCCCTGGCCCCCTGACAATTCTCTAGATGACCTGGTAGAGTCGTGGCATGATCGACTCTCCAAGACCATCGATGAGATCGCACCATGGCACCCTCTGCACCACCGTTCTAAGCTTGCACCGGAGCTGTGGCTGATCAAACGGGGGCTCAGACAGCTAGAGAGGCAGTGGTGGCGGATTCGAGACGAAGCAACCAGAACATCTAATATAGAGTTTATGAGGTCCTATGAGATGGCAGTCAAAGCCACAAAGAAAGTTTTCTTTGCAGCCAAGATTGCGTCTGCGACATCGCTCCTGGCACAATGATTTAGGGTAATTCGATCGCTTACAGTACTGCCACAAGGCAGGCCAAATTGTAGGGAATTGGATATTGGCTGTGAGGCTTTTCCGAATTTTTTCACCGACAAGATCTTGTTGCTCCGTCTCAACCTTCCCGCTACAATTGAAACAGTATGTGAACTCGAAGCTCCATGCCTGTCTTCCGGACCAACTTTGGATTGTTTTAAAGCACTCAGTTTGGAGGAAGTTGACAGAATACTCTCTGTTGTACACCCAATAACATGTGATCTGGATCCGTGCTCATCCTGACTGATTAAAGTGTGCCAGGGAGAGCTCCAATATCCTATATGGGATATTGTAAATAGATCTCTCTCGGAAGGGCTTTTTCCAACGTGTCTTAAAGAGGCAGTGGTCCACCCTCTCCTAAAAAAGTCCACCCTAGACCCGGCCGAATTGGTACACTACTGACTGGTCTCAAATTTACCCTTTTGGGGGGAAAATATTGAGAAAGCAGTAGTGCTACAGTTACAGAGTTTTCTGGAGGATGCTTCCATCCTAGACTCCCACCAGTCCAGCTTCCGCCCAGGCCATTGGTTGGAGACAATTCTGGTCGCCCCAGTGGATGACCTCCAGTGGCATTTGGATCAAGGCGACTCAGCAGTACTGATGCTGTTAGACCTATTGACTGCGTTTGATACAGTTGACCATCAGCTGCTAGCCCACCGCCGCGCTGACGCAGGGATTCATGGGCTAGCCTTACAGTGGCTTTCCTCTTTCCTGTGCGGTCGAGGACAAAGGGTGTCAAGTGGGGGAGAGTCATCACGGAGATACCCGCTTAACTGTAGTGTGCCTCAGGGGGCGATTCTATCCCCAATGTTGTTTAACATCTAAATGCGACCCCTTGCCCAGATTGTCTGTAGGTATGGGCTGGGTTGCCATCAATACACTGATGACACCCAGCTCTATCTACTGATGGATGTCCCAGAAAGCCTGAATCAGGCGCTGAAAGCCGTGGCTAGTTGGCTTAGGCTGAGCCGATTGAAACTGAATCCGACGAAGACAGAGGTCCTTTGCCTGAGTCACGACTGCCTGGGCAGGGAAATCCCCCTACCAACTTTTGATGGGGCGCCACTGACAATGGCGCCCAAGGTCAGAAGCTTGGGGGTGCTCTTGGAGGCCTCCCTGACAATGGAGGCCCAGATAGCAGCAACTGCAAAATCCGCCTTCTTTCATCTTAGGCAGGTGAAACAGTTGGTTCTGGCAACTGTGATTCATGCAATGGTCACCTCGAGATTGGACTACTGTAATGCCCTCTATTGGGGCTGCCTTTGTCGTGAACCCGGAAACTTCAGCTAGTGCAGAACACAGCTGCTAGGCTGCTAATGGGGCGGCCCAAGTGGAAGCACATACAGCCAGTGCTGCAGGAACTGCACTGGCTACCAATAGTGTACCGGATTTGTTACAAGGTGCTGGTTATTACCTTTAAAGCCCTATATGGCCAAGGACCCATTTACCTGAGGGATCGTCTGTCCCCACACATTCCCCAGAGAGTACTAAGATCTGGATCTCAACATCTCCTAGTGATCCCCGGGCTGAAAGAGGCGAGACTATCGACCACCAGGGATCGGGCCTTTTCAGTGGTGGCCCCCTCCTGGTGGAATCAATTGCCAGAAGAGGTTAGGGCCTTGCAGGACCTTGCTCAGTTCTGGAAGGCCTGTAAGACCGCTCTCTTCAAGAAAGCCTTCAGTCGACTGTAGGAGAATTCTGGAACAACTGTCATCCTGAGAATATGAGTAATATCTGATTTGTTAGCACCAACTGTAGATTGTTTTAACTTGTACTAATGGTTTTATTGATTTTATGACTGCAATCATAGTTTACTATGATTTGATGTAAGCCGCCCTGAACCTGCCTCAGCGGGGAGGGCGGGGTACAAATCGAATTAAACATAAACATACTTCCTTTTATCAGTTCTAACCCAAACACAATCTCCTTGCCTGCCACAGCTTTGCATGGTTTTAGGACTGGATCCATTGGGTGGGGTGGGGATGGCTGTGCCTGCGCCTGCGTACCCTTCTCCCCCAAGTGGGGACACTCTTAAGGGGTCTTGGGGATGAAGCCAGGTAGTGGCATGCCCAGTTTGTGGCCTGTTGCTTGGCTCCACTCATAGGTGGCAAGGGAACTGCACAGAGACTTGTGCCCATGTGTGTCCACATAACTTGCCATTCCAGGTTTACCCCATGCAGGCAGGCTGGGGAAGGGTTTAATGGGCTGGTAGACAGGTTGTCCAATGCTTGGATTTGTGCCCTGTGCTGCACCACTGTTCCTGTTGCTGTAATTAATCAAGCTGAGGCCTGTTTCACCCAAATTCTGATTGTGCCACCTACTCTCCCACCCTTCACTCACCCTTAAGTCTGCAATGAATATTGTAATAGAAAAGGTAACACACTCTGCTCCAAAAAAGTACATGGTCCCCTGTTATATCTTCACAACAACCCATGAGAACGGTTAGGATGTGAGAGCTAGTGGATTCTGATGTACACTAACAACCTTGAGAAATAATGTCTCTTTTCACTTGGTTCTCCACAGATGCCACCAAAATTACGCTGGCACCATCCAGTGCTGATATCAATGTAGGTGAGAACATTTCCCTTCAGTGCCATGCTTCTCATGACCCAACAATGGACCTCACCTTTACTTGGAGCCTGGATGACTTTCCTATTGATTTCACCAAGTCTGAAGGCCATTACAAGCGAGCAAGTACGGTGAGGACTGTAAATTGCAGGCTGCTAGCACATAATGTCCAAAAAGCTGGTCACAGTGAAAAGAGACCCAAAGATTTTTCTCCCCTTGAGTTTTATTTTTCTTTGCTGCAAATGATCATATACCAATCTCCAAGACACAGCAGATATAAGCCCTGACTTCCAGCTGCCTGTCACTCTTTTTATCCCATTTGTTTTATTATTCCCAATTTGGTTCTGATGTCTTTCCTGTTGAATACTATCTCTTATTCATAGAAAGAGAGTATTGGAGACCTCATGATCTTGAATGCTCAGTTGAAACATGCTGGACAATATACATGTACAGCCCAGACGGTGGTGGATAGTGCTTCTGAGTCAGCCACACTGGTTGTAAGAGGTAATTTTCCCTGTTCACTGCTTGCCTCCTGTACTTAGGAATGACATGACCATGATGCTCCTGCTCCTTTCACTTTAGGGTTCTCCAGCCTTTCTGTTTTCAGAGTCACTGTATTCTCCTGACAACTCCCAAGCAGAAAGTATATTTCCCACACAAACTAGTTCTTTTAGGGATATGTTCATAGTGAAGGGGTGCCATCTATCAATAAATACTTCTCAGATATAAGAAACATGCACTTAGACATAGTATTACATACAATGAAATGAGAGAGACAGACTATCTGTCATGGTCACTGTCACATTGTGGGCCAAGGCTAGCCACTGTTTTACCTGCCTTTACTGTCATTTCCACCACCTCAGGTAAAATATAACTCCTCTCTCTCATGGATTGCCTGAAGACAACTCCACAGGGGTGTCACTCAGTAACATGCCAAGCAGCTAAGCAGATGGGTAAGGACTTGTGCAAACTCTCTCAAGTGAAACAAATTTGATTTCTGCAAGGCACAGGCTCTCAGGGTACCATAAAGGACAGGATCTAGGTTCACTAAGTAAAATAAACAAAAGACAGTTGCTAACTAGTACTTGCAATCCATGTAACATCTGATCTGTGGCAGTTGCAGGATGCGCCCATCTCCAGGTGCATCTGCAGCTCTCCTTAGCATCATTCTTCTCTGGCATCCTTCATGGTAAACACTCACTGCAGCACACTCAACCACAGTCCCAGGAGGAGCTCCTGGGAGTTTCTTTCCAAACAAAGGGATTCCCCTTTTCAGACTTCCCCCACCATGTGTGCTCTAGGAACTTTCAGCAAATCTGGATGCCAAGCCTTGGTGCTCAAGCCTGCCAAACCTGGGCCCTCAAATCAAGAGGTGTTAATATATCAAAGGGCTGGCATGTTATCCCTCTCAGCTGGAAAAGGATGCTCTGTATCTAGCAAAGAGAACCTTCTCTCCAGTCACACAAAGATGTCTGGACTGCCTTCCATCACCATAACAGTCAAGGCATCTCTTGCTCCCCTGCCTGTCATCTCATCACAGTCTCTGTTTCATACAACCTGAAAACAGTTTTTGTTTCCTTAAAAATAAACTTGTGGGTATATGCTTTATCTTTAATAAATATCATTAAAGCTGCCTAATGTCAGATAAAGAGCCCCATGGCGCAGAGTGATAATGCTGCAGTACTGCAGTCGGAGCCCTCTGCTCATGACCTGAGTTCGATCCCAGCGGAAGCTGGTTCAGGTAGTCGGCTCCAAGTTGACTCAGCCTTCCATCCTTCCGAGGTCAGTAAAATGAGTACCCAGCTTGCTGGGGCGAAAGTGTAAATGACTGGGGAAGGCAATGGCAAACCACCCCGTAAAAAGTCTGCCCTGAAAACGTTGCAAAAGCAACGTCACTCCAGAGTCGAAAACGACTGGTGTTTGCACAGGGAACTACCTTTACCTTTTTTTAAAATGTCAGATAAAATTGCCTTAGAGGTTACCAGTTCTCCATTCCTTTGTCACATTGCTAGAAAAGCTATTGGAGGCCATTCAGATTGTTCAAATTTGTTACTCTCTGAAGTTGAAAAATGTCAGTCATCTTATATGTATTCAAGAGTAGTGTCTCACAAATTTTTATACTACAGATTGTCAAGATATTGATTTAAGTAACTTCATGACTCAGGATATAAAATTTTATGTGAGTGTTCTTTCAATAGGCTGAAAATTCACTGGTGAAACAGAATGCTTCCTTTAAATATTTTCTTAAAATTAAAAACTTTAAGTAATTGAGAATCTACTAGCACAGGATCTAGAATTCTGTTTGACAACTAGAAACACAACTTCACTATCCAGAACAGATGGTTATGGTAGGCCAATTTGCCTGGAGTGGAAAAGGCCAGAGAATTCCTGGCGTATTGAACATTTGTAGACAGGAAAGTTGTGACTTCCATAAAACCTGGAATGTACAAGCCTAGAATTATTCAGGGTGCTCTGGAATTCTGACTAAAATAATTGAATGGATTCACCCTCAGTGCTACCATAAAGACAAGAGAGCAGGAAAGGAGATTCACAGAATTCAGATATAGCTGATAAAGTCCACACTGTGAATCCAAATGTTACACTTTGCATGCATAATGCACACCTTCAGTTATTTCTGTTGTTCTCTTTCTGGTAGGTCCTCCAGGGCCTCCTGGGGGGTTGGTGGTGAGGGACATAAAAGATTCCACTGTGCAGCTGAGCTGGAGTCGAGGCTCTGATAACCACAGTCCTATTGCCAAATATGTCATCCAGGCCCGCACTCCACTCTTCTCCAAATGGAAGCAAGTGCGCACCAGTAAGTGTCTTGAGGGCAGTGGCCCATACTGTGCATGCTCCAGTGCAAGGCTTCACATCTCCCCTTTTGGCACTGGTTGCTCTATTTGGTCTATTCTTCTGCTTTTGGGTTATAGATCCTGCAAATATTGAAGGTAATGCAGAGATGGCCCAAGTGGTCAATCTCATCCCATGGATGGATTATGAATTTCGGGTCCTGGCTAGCAACATCCTTGGTACTGGAGAATCTAGTGTACCGTCTGCCAAGATCCGCACCAAAGAAGCTGGTGAGTTCATATATTTTTTGAGGGGAAAAAAAATCTGGCAGCAGCTGTATGACAGCACTTTGTCTCCCATGGCAGTAGATGTTTATGTGCTTATGAGCAAGCATACACCACCTTTGTATTTTTGTGAGGACTATAACATATCTGACATATTTAAGATTAAGATATCGTGACCTATTGATTTTACTGCATGCTTATTTCCTAGACATCCCAAATAGTTCTTTTCAGCCATTTAAAAGTATATTCATAATGTACAAAATCATGTATAACAGTTATAGGATCAATTGAATATTCTGTTTGAATCTCAGTTGTATTATTGAACTTCAATTCCATCTTCTTTAGGACATAGCCTCTGCCTTCTGCTTTGTTAGATGTCGTTATTTTTCCCTCCAGATTGCTTGGCTTACATTTTCTTATTTAACTTGCATTTGGTCTGTTTTATTGGGGAATAAAACAGCCCCTACAGTTGCACCATCCGGGCTCAGTGGAGGAGGGGGAGCACCTGGGGAACTCATCATCAACTGGACGGTAAGCTGGCCATAAACCACACAAATGTGAATGTTTTCATTACTAATGGATTTAAGCATGTTTCTTGTAGGAATGAGAGGATAAGCGAAAAATTCCTGTATTAATTTGTTGCCTTATATCCAGCCTTTTGTTAATCTTGGAACTCAAGACAGCTTATACAGCAAAACAGGCACTGACCAGACCAGTCTTATATAGTTTCAATGGGGTTGCTATGTCACATGCCTTCCACCCATAGCAGGCTTTTATTTAAGCGACTTTAAAGATAGTGAAGTAGTGAGAATGTGATTAGGATGGCTGCATCCCTTGAAGTTGCATTCAGCAACTCACTTCGTCCCCAGATTTCTGTGTGTAAACTCTATATGGTGTAGCCTCATGGAAACATACACATTCAAGTTAACATAGATCTTTAACAGCATAGATCTTTAATGGTGGCTATAAGACCTAAACTGATGATTTCCTGCCTATGAAATAACAGTGTTCTTGCTGAGCTGTAGCAAACCTGAGCACATCTACTTAGAAGTAAGTCTCATATAATTTAGTGGGGCTTACTCTAAGGAAAGTGTCTTTAGGATTAAAGCCTAGAGCACATTCAAGTTAGAATGGCGGTGCCACTAAAACCAGCTTCTCCATGGCAAGTGATCTCTGTGTATCTCATAGCATTTGGAAGTGCCTACCATTTCAAGTTTGATTGCCAGTTTTCTTTCAGCTGCCAGGAACATGGATTAGGACACAGAGACTCCAGACATGGCAGCTGAACATTACACAGCGAGATCTTCTGAACTTTCCAGATCAGGCAGGGATCACTTCTCATGGACAGCCATCATTTATGATGTGACAAGTTTTCTGGCTCTAAATTCACCAACATGTTGGATGAATTAGTTAATGGACTGAAGATGGTAATGATATATGTGAAAGTGTACGTGTGTTCCATATGAATATTCTTTGTCTACACTGCGACCCAGATTAATTTCAAACTGTGCTATTGCTGAGATTTTAGTCCCTGTACTCTCGTTTGTTTTCCTTGGTAGCATGTAATAGACATAAATTTGTAACATGATATGAATATAAAATATGAACCCCGACCAAGACTGAGTTTTTGGTCTCAATATGTATCTCAGCCAATGCACCGGGAGTACCAGAATGGAGAAGGTTTTGGATATATCCTGTCTTTCCGAAAACAAGGGACCCAGACTTGGAAGAAAGCAAAAGTGCCCCATGCAGAATCCCTGCACTATGTTTATCGCAATGAAAGTGTTGCACCTTATACACCTTTTGAAGTGAAGATCAGGGCCTTCAACAGGAAAGGAGATGGACCAGAGAGCTTAGTGGCCATTGTGTACTCTGCAGAAGAAGGTATGCTTGGATCATAGGAGTAGCTCATGTTCAAGTATTGCTAAGGCTTAGCTTCATTTCTTTCTCATTCTCCCAGCATTACCTAATAAAACTAATCAATATCATTATGAGGGGATGCTTCCTATCATTCTTCAATGATAGGCCAAATGCCTGGCTTCTAATCTTTTCTTCATAGATATTTTGAGGCTGGATAAGATTTTTTTGTAATTACAGGCTAATTTAAGTAAAGTAGTGTTACTGTAATTTGACAGAACCAAGAGTGGCTCCATCTAACATTACAGTTGAGGGAGTTATGGCCACAGAAATGGATGTTTCATGGGAGCCAGTGGAGCAGAGTGACATGAATGGAATCCTTTTGGGCTATGAGGTAAGTAATAAGAAAGACTGGAATTGGAACAAGGCTCACATTTAGTTCACATTCACCCTCTTCACAAAGAAGGATTGAGCTGGTAGGGCTGAAATTGCCACAACTGTTTAATGCTCAAATAGATTCCCTCTCCCAACTCAGTCTGACCAGCCTTATAATACAGTAAAATCACCTCTTCTGAAAAACCCAAGAAGGCCATTCCAGAAGAAATGGTCTAGTGAAAGACTGCAGTTCCTGAGGAACTCTTGACTCCTTTGTTTTCTTGGCTTCAGATCCGATACTGGAAACATGGTGACAAAGAGGAGGCTGCTGACAGAGTGAGGACCGCTGGTCTTGAGAAGTCGGCACATGTGACAGACCTCAACCCCAACACAAAGTACCATGTGACAGTCAGAGCTTACAACCGGGCAGGGACAGGGCCAGCCAGTCTCCCCACAAGCTTCATGACCACAAAACCACGTGAGTGACTATTAGATTTGGTAACATATATATGAGCATACTTCATATATTTCAGGAGCACATGCTGTGTATGTCCTTAGCAGGTTCTGTCACTCCTTTTTGACACATCAGCCAGTTTTCTGCCATCACTGACAGTGTTTTTGAAAGAAATGTGTGCCCCATTCATATCCAGTAGTTTATTTTATATTCAGATTTGCACATACATAAGAAGATATGTGAGAATTGTTTGTAAGAAGTAATAAAATTACAAATAAGGAAAAAATAAATGAGTTTCAGGAGTACAGTATACAGAAGTTGGAGATTCTAGTTCAAGGCCAAGGCTGTACCAGTCAAAATATAAAATGCCTTAGAATGTGTTTCAGATACTCCCCCCCACATAGCCACTGCACTGTAACAAACTTAACACAAGACACAAAAGTTTAAGATATATGAAAGATACATTATAGTATCAGTATGTACAGATTAGAGCAAAAACAGCACATTTTTGTGGGTATCTGAATGACAGCCTTTTGGCTCCACAATTATGGAACCGTGTCCACAGAGTGGTGTGCTTGGCCTCGAACTTTAGGAGGCAGCTGAAGATGGTTTTATTTAGGACTGCATTTTGATTGATTTAGCTCAGGGGTGGGGAACCTTTTTTCTGCCAAGGGCCATATGGATATTTATAACATCATTCGTGGGCCATAAAAAATTATCAACTTAAAAAACAGTGCTCCACTGAGGGAGAACGATTCAGGCCAGCAAAATTAATGCAAATACTTGTTTTTCTATTTGAAGTCATATGGGGAGAGCCTAATCTGGTACACGCACACACCCCCAGCCTGCCGCCTTAGGCAAATGCATAGTTCCAGGACTTTTTTGTAGAAAAAGCCAAGCAGGAACTCAGTAGCATATCAGACCACATCCCCTAATATTGGCATATAAGGTCACACACTCATTAGTATATTAGGCCACACCATCTGGGATAATCAAGTGCAAACTGAACTGTGACAGTAACTTTTCCAGGCCCTGCAGCAACTCTGGCTGGCCAGCCAGGCCCCAGGGAGGCTGCCGCACAGTACATCTGGGCCCTGTGATCCCTGCCTGGCCCGGGGGAGGCTGCTGCACAGCGCAGCTGGGCCCCACGATCCTCGCTGGCCAGCCAGGCCCCAGGGAGGCTGCCACATGGCTCGGTTCTGTCCAGCAATCCCCAAAGGCCACACCAAGTGACCTCGAGGGCTGCATACAGCCCTCTGGACGGAGGTTCCCCACCCCTGATTTAGCTTTTACTGTTGGCAGTCCTAATTGAAGCTTTTAAACTGTGACTTTTATGAGTTTTATAATTTTTTTGTGTGTTTTTTAATGTGATTTGCATAATATTTTACCTATATCATAAACTGCCATGAGTTGCACAAGGGAAAAAGACAACTAATAGATGTTTTAAATAAATAAATAGTGCTCTCTCCTCCAAAGGAGAACTTGTTCAGCTTCTGACATCAGGACAAGCATATTCTCTTTCCAGATGTTCGTGTTTGCACCCCTCAGGAGGTGCAGCTGCCTGCTTAAGACTTCAAAGCAGGATAAAAACGTAAGAAGAGTTCTGCTGGATCAGACCATGGTCCATCTACTCCAGCATCCTGTCTCACACAGAGGTCAATCAGTTCCTCTGGATGACCAACAACAGGGTATAGAGGCTGAGGCCTTCCCCAGTGTTACCTCCTGGCTCTGGGATTCAGAGGCTGGCTGATTCTAAATGTGGAGACTTCCCTTAGTCACCATGGCTAGTAGCCAGCCACTGATTAATCTGTCTCCTCCATTTATCTGTCTAATCCCCCTTTAAAGTTGTCTGTTTCTGTGGCCATCACTATATCGTCTGGCAGCAAATTCCACATTTTAATTATACATCCCTCTGTGCAAAGTAGTATTTCCTTTTGTCTGCCCTGAACCTACTGCCCATCAATTTCATTGGATGCCCCTGAGTTCTAATATTTTGGGAGAGGAACAAAAAATTATTTTTGTCTGCTCTCTCCACCTCATGCATAATTTTATAAACCTCTACCAGGATGTTGTCAGGCTTTTAGCAGACCACAATATATGGCTGCTGTGCTGAGCCTGGTGGGTCACAAATTGTTCAGGCCTGCTGTAAAGGCTTCCTTAAATAGCTACAGCTCATAGGAAGACCAGAAAACAGTAGAATGGATATAAGAAGATTCCAGTCATCTTCCAAATAAACGAGGAAGAGGAAAATTGGCTTACCTACAACTTTTCTTACAGAAAGTAATGGATAGAATCCAAAGTGTTAGTGGGGGCAAGTGTGTTCCGTATTTCGAACACTGGTATACTTTTGACATCCCCCTCAAAACTTCATGTTAAAAGGAAAGAAGCTCAATATTAGTGAATATGAACCTACAAAAAGATTTTGGACATTCCAGCAATTTAGGAATATGCTCCCCAAATCTGGGAAACAGTTTGTCAATTTTTTTCTAAAATAGTTGCTAAATTGGTGGTATTCAATACAGTTAATCTGAGTCTACAAGAAAATGTTTGGATCTTCCACAAATGCAACATGCTTCATTCTCACAGACCCTAGATCTGGGGTGTCAAACATGTGGCCCAAGGGCCAAATTAGGTCCCTGGAGGACTCCTATCAGACACCCAAGCAATTGGCTGTCATCTGCTTCCTTCCGCATCACAGTTTGCTTTGCAAGGCTTGCTCAATCGCACAGGAGCTACAAAGCAAAACCTCTATTTTCTCCATTTAACTGAGGCTCCTTCCCCTCCTGGTCCCCTGGGGAAGGAGGGAAAGAGCCAGAGTTTCCTTTGCCCAGTTCCCCAGATGGCTATGGGTTATCAGCCAATAGTCTCAGCCAATAGAAGGAAGAGAGGCTTGGCTCAGTAGCTCTGCTGTGCAATTGAGAGAGCCTGGCAAAGCAAGCTCTGCCTCCCCCCTCCCTTCCTCCCCAAGGGAGGAGCCTCAGCCAATAGAGAAAATAGAGGTTATGTTCTGTAGCTCCTGTGCAACTGAGCAAGCCTGGCAAAGCAAGCTGTGATGCAGAAGGAAGAAAGAGAGAGGGAAAAGGAAGCAAATGACAGCCAGTCAATTGGGGACCTGATAGGAGCCTTCCGAGGGCCTGATTTGGCCCCCAGGCCATATGTTTGACACCCCTGCTTTAATGGGTAAACCGATTTTTTTTTTCCTATGACTTCCTGGGTCAACCCTCCCCCCCCCCGATTGCTTGGAAGGGTTAAAAAGCAAAGACTGGAATATATTATTATTATAGATTCTTCATTTCTTCCAAAAATACTTAGTTGAGATTGTATCCTTCTAAGATGGAGAGCTCCATGGTGCAGAGTGGTAAAGCTGCAGTACTGCAGTCGAAGCCCTCTGCTCACAACCTGAGTTCAATCCCAGCGGAAGCTGGTTCAGGTAGCCGGCTCAAGGCTACCTGTTGCAGCCTTTCATCCTTCTGAGGTTGGAAAAATGAGTACCCAGCTTGCTGGGGGGGATAGTGTAGATGACTGGGGAAGGCAATGGCAAACCACCCCGTAAAAAGTCTGCCATGAAAACATTGTGAAAGCAACGTCACCCTAGAGTCAAAAACAACTAGTGCTTGCACAAGGAACTAACTTTTTTAAGATGGATGGAAATGGCCCAGGCTAGCCTGATCTCATCACATCTTGGATGCTAAGTTGGGTTGGCCCTGGTTTACTACTTCCGTGGGAGAGTACCAAGGAAGTCCAGGGCTGCTACACCGAGGCAGGCAATGGCAAATCACCTCTGTTCATCTCTTGCCTTGAAAATCCAATGGGGTCGCCATAAGTAGGCTGCAACAGGATGGTACTTTCCATCACCAACATTATCTATGACTGACCCACTACATTTTGGTGCCCAAGGTAGCCAATCCCTCAGCACTCCCTTGTACCCTCTGGGGGGACAGGAAAGGTATGACCAATCCAGATTACAGTGACATTGATGTGGCAAGATTGTGCTCTGTAGTAATAACATCTGGCAGATAGCTCATCTTTAATAGTATTAAAAATCCATTCTCACCTCTGCCTTGTGATAACCAGTCCACAGGAGATTTTTTTAGACTTTCCTTTTACCAAGTAGTCAACAGGATTGAAAAAAATACTTTCTTGACTTTGAATATATCATTTTTGTTGTGGTAAAAGACCAGTGAAAAATTCATATGTATCAGGGAGGAGACAGTCACATGAGGAGAGAGGCAATGACAAGCAAAATGAAAAAGATAAGCAAGGCATGATGATCCTAGAATGAGAGATGTGGGGCGGGGGGGACAGTGTAAAGAGAAGAGCAAATATGGGAAAGAAAGGCAGAGATGATTGAGAAGATGTTTAGAAGAGGAAGAGAGTTTCTCTCCTAGTTCATTGATTCAGATGGGAGAAATGGTTGGAATGTACCAGCCAAACACAGGCTGGAAATCTCTAGCTGGCTTTCTGTTGCCTCAGTAAAACTCTTCACCAGTGTGTATCTTCTAGCACCAAGAACACCACCTGGCAACATCTCCTGGAAATTTACTGGCTCTGTTGTAAGCATCAGATGGGATCCCGTGATTGCAAAGACAGATGAATCTGCTGTCACTGGGTACAAGGTAACTTAGATTTTAAACTTTTGAAGTGCAATATAATGGCCTCAAGCCTATTCTCAATTATTTCTTAAGCCAGGGCAACATAATTAATTAATGTTATTTTTAATCCACTTTTTATACTGAGATTTAAGGGGAATTACACCGTGCAAGGCAACACAATCAACAGGATGAGTCATGAAATAAGCAGTGTAATAGGGTTAAGTTTGCAGAAATCTGAAATAAAGTGTTAACATGACATGTTAAACGATGTGGAAATTACATAGTAGGATAATATATAACAGCAACAGATAGTATGTACTATACACAGTAGCATAAACCATAGTCTTTTTCCTTTGTAAAAAGATGTTTCAGAACCATTCCATTACAATACAGCCATATTACCTGGGTAAAAATGCCCTTCTGAATAATTCAGTTTTGCAGAGTTTGCAGAATGCCAGGAGAGCAAGAGCCTTCCTCACCTCATCAGGGAGGCCATTCCATAAGGTGGGGAACCACAACAAAGTAAGCATATGTACAGGCAGTTGTTGATCTTACCTATTTGTAGTGGGGTGCCTGCAAAAGGCCCTGCTCAGATGAGTAAAATTATTGTGGTGAAGCATAGAAAAAGCCAGTCCTGCAGATACGAGAGTTCAAGGACATGAACTGCTTTGTATGTGACAGCTAGTACTTTTAATTGAACCCAGTAACTGATGGGCAGCCAATGTAGTAACTGTAGAATGGGAGTAGTATCCATGCACCACCTAGCTCCTGATAAGAACCAACCTGCAGCGTTTTGAACCAGCTAGGGCCTCTGAACTGATTTAGAGGAGAGACCGATGTAGAATGCATTACAGTTGTCCAGTCTCGATGTTACCGTGGCCTGGATATAGTTGGCCAGATCAGTTGATTCAAGGTGTAGGGCTAAACTGAGTTGGAAGCAGCCCCGGCGCTAGGGGTTCTGCATTACAGTTGTCCAGTCTCGCTGTTATCATGGCCTGGATATAGTTGGCTAGATCAGCTGACTCAAAGTGTAAGGCTAAACTGAGTTGGAAGTAGCCCTGGTGCTAACCCCAGGCAGAACCCCACGCTGCTGCCCCATTCCCCAACTCCAACCACGTGGCATGATGACATCACCCAAAAGTGTCGTCATTGTCGTGGCGCGCCCCCTGTCTGCTTCACTTGGAACTGAGCAAGGGCCGCCTGCCTTGTTCTTCCTTCGCTCCAATAAGAGCGAAAAAAGGACGCTCCACCCACCCCAGCGCTCTCCCGGTTTGGAGGCAGCTGGGCAGGAGCTGCCTCATTTTTCCTTCACTCCAATCAGAGCGAAGAAAGGACATGGCTGAGTCAGTGCAAGCAGGGAGGAGGAGGGGGCACCCCCCACAGCAGGGTGGCGCCCTAGGCCACCGCCTACCTCGCTGACTCCCACGCGCTGGCCCTGGTTGGAAGAATGCATTTTTGCACCTGCACTAAGTTGCTTCTCTAACAGTAATGTTGGACCTGGAATAATCCCTAGACTCTGACCCAAGTCAGCAAGTGTCAGCTGAATCACAGGTGGGAAGTACAACATCCTTCAAGACCTCTGACTTCCCAATGAGCATTAACCCTGTCTGTCCTATTAGGATTTATTTTCAATGTGCTCACTCTTAGCCATTTAGCTGCAGCAGACAGGAGGTGATCCAGGACCTCTACTACATTACCAGGAAATATTTAGCAGAGCACATTGATGACTGTCAACCCCGAAACTATGAAAGATTTGTTCTACAGGCTTTAGAGGTTGAATAGCATGGGGGAATAGGATAGCACCTTGTGGAACCCCACAGGATAGGCCAGACACAGATGACAACTGGTCTCCAATGGCAGCCAGACTTCACAGACCACACTCAATGAAGAATGATTTGAACCATCCCAAAGCACATTACTTGTTTTTGCCTCCAGATGCCTGAAGAAGATGACATGGTCCACTGTATAAAAGGCTGCAGATAAATCCAGTAGGAGCAACAAAGAGGCATGGATTTTGTCTACAGTCAATTAAAACCACCAGGGCCATAGCCAGACCTGATGAGTTATCCAAAGACCTGGTTTTGGTCCACTCCTGCTGTCTTAATTGCTTTGCCCAGAAAGGGCAAACTAGAGACTGCACAATAATTTTCCATGTCATTTTCCTGAAGGGGTGATTTTTAAGTAGTGGATAGATAACTGGCTCTTTGAATGATCAAGGTGCCCTGAGTCCGTGATTTCATAACAGAATTAGTAATAAATACCAAAGGATGGTTGATGTCCTTATATGATTTTTAGCAGCCAGGATGGGCAGAATTCAGGGCACAAGAATCCTGTCAACATCTATCATGGAAACTGGGCCAAAAGAGACCATAAATGGACTACATGGTGTATTAGACATATGGGCCTCTGAAAAATAACTCTGGGTGTGGTTGGCTGTTCTTGTCAGATCAGGGACTGGGGACTTTGTTTCTGCATCTGTTGAAATTTTACAATTTCTTAGGATATGTAGTCAGTTTGGATTCTGACTGCAGCCTTCTGCAAAGTTGTTTGGTTTTCTCTTACGTATTGAAGGGAGGGAACCCCCCACAACTTTCCCATTAGGCCCAATGTGGCTTATGAGCTGTACCACTGGCAGGTCCAGTATGGTTTCCAGGCTCCTGTGACAACTGCCAGAGGTAGGTGGGTTCTCTTTACGTGCAGAGAACACTATTTTACTTTGGGGGAAATTAACCCCCCTTGTGGTTTTTTTAAGATTTCAAATTTTTCTGCAAACTTGAGGGGGGGGTCACCCATGTTTGCAGAAAAATACGTTTTGGTTGTAACTCTGATCCACGGATTTAGATATCCGCAGATGGGGGCCACACTTGAGATACAGATATATAGACAAAATGACACTGAGAACTTAAATTGAGAAATTGGGGTATTACTCTTGTGGTTACGGATCTGTAAATATATATGTTGGGGGGGAACAGAACCCAACAATTAAGGACTTTAAAAAGTAAGCCTCAAATTATGCTTCTGCCATAGATGTTGTACAAGCAGGACTCGCATTCCACTCCCAAACTGTACATAGCCAACAATAATCGGATTGAAGTCCCCTTTCCAGAAGACTCCACTCATGCCACGGTGCAAATCAGGACAACTGGTCCAGGTGGAGATGGAGTCCCAGCACAAGTGCACATCCTCAGAAATAGCGGTACGTCTCCCCTTTTATTTTTTCATATATTTTCAGCTGTTTATAAGAATGAACAATCTCAGATGACAAACTTATCTGGGAAAATAAGAAAGCTTATCTGCTTCTCATTGCCTTATTTTGCTCTCTCTCTATCCATCATGGTACACCCTGGAGCTGCAGAGGATGAAACAGCAACTAGAGCGAGTGTGGCAGAGATCTTATGACGAGGAGTCTAGAACTTCTTATAGAGTGTTTATGAAGACCTATGAGAAGGCAGTGAAGTTCGCTAAGAAGGAATTCTATGCGGCCTCCATTGCATCAGCGAAATCGCACCCAGCCCAGTTATTTAGGACAATTCAATCATTGACTACAGTACCAACAGGCAATCAAAAGCTAGAGAACTGGATATTGGCTGTGAGGCTTTTGTAACTTATTTTGCAGATAAGGTCTTGACTCTCCCCACAATCCCACTTTCTGATGACCCTGAAGTGGGGGGAAAGCCTCCAAACTGGGGGATTCCCTGCCCCTACCTGGGGATTGGCAACCGTAGCTGAATGAGTGGGCATCAACGTGGCAAATGAGGAAATGCAAAGTAATGTCACAATGAGGAAATGCCAAAAGTCGTAACTATAAATATATGTTGATGGAGTTCAAGCTGGCAGAGACTGACCAAGAGAGAGATCTTGAGAGTTGTGATAGATAACTCACTGAAAATGTTGACTCAATGTGCGATGGCAATAAAAAAAAGGCAAATGGTATGCTGGGGATTGTTAGGAGGGGAACTGAAAACAAATCAGCCAGTATCGTAATGCCCCTGTATAAATAGATGGTGCAGCCTTATTTGGAATACTGTATACAATTCAGATAATCACACCTCAAAAAAGATATTATAGCACTGGAAAAAGTGGAGAAAAGGGCAACTAAAATTATTAAGGGGATAGAACACTTTCCCTTTGAAGAAAAGGTTAGGGCTCTTTAGCTTGGAGAAATGACAACTGAGGGGTGACATGATAGAGGTTTACAAAATTATGGATGGGACAGAGATGGTATTCTCAAAATACAAGAGCTCATGGGCACTCAATGAAATTAAAGAACAGTAGGTTTAGAACAGGTATAGGAAATACTTCTTTACCCAAAGAATAATAAGGGATCTGTTGAGGCTGGGTGAGTGGGCGTCAACGTGGCAGATGCGGTTCAATGTGGCCAAGTGCAAAGTGATGCACATTGGGGCCAAGAATCCCAGCTACCAATACAAGTTGATGGGGTGTGAACTGGCAGAGACTGACCAAGAGAGAGATCTCGGGGTCGTGGTAGATAACTCACTGAAAATGTCTAGACAGTGTGCGTTTGCAATAAAAAAGGCCAACGCCATGCTGGGAATTATTAGGAAGGGAATTGAAAACAAATCAGCCAGTATCATAATGCCCCTGTATAAATCGATGGTGCGGTCTCATTTGGAGTACTGTGTGCAGTTCTGGTTGCTGCACCTCAAAAAGGATATTATAGCATTGGAGAAAGTCCAGAAAAGGGCAACTAGAATGATTAAAGGGCTGGAACACTTTCCCTATGAAGAAAGGTTGAAACGCTTGGGACTCTTTAGCTTGGAGAAACGTTGACTGCGGGGTGACATGATAGAGGTTTACAAGATAATCCATGGGATGGAGAAAGTAGAGAAAGAAGTACTTTTCTCCCTTTCTCACAATACAAGAACTCGTGGGCATTGCTGAGCAGACAGGTTAAAACGGATAAAAGGAAGTACTTCTTCACCCAAAGGGTGATTAACATGTGGAATTCACTGCCACAGGAGGTGGTGGCGGCCACAAGCATAGCCACCTTCAACAGGGGTTTAGATAAAAATATGGAGCAGAGGTCCATCAGTGGCTATTAGCCACAGTGTGTGTGTATATATAAATTTTTTTGCCACTGTGTGACACAGAATGTTGGACTGGATGGGCCATTGGCCTGATCCAACATGGCTTCTCTTATGTTCTTAATTAACATGTCAAATTCACTGCCACAGGAATTGGTGGCAGCTATAAGCATAGACAGTTTCAAGAGGGGATTGGATAACATGGAGCAGAGGTCCATTGATGGTTATTAGCCACAAGGTATTTATGGAATACTATGTCTAGGTCACTGATGCTCTGTATTTCTGATACTTGGGAGGCAACAGTGGGCGGCCTTCTGAAGTTCTGGCCCTGCTAGCGGACCACTTGATGGCACCTGGTTTTTGGCCACTGTGTGACACAGACTGTTGGACTGGATGGGCCATTGGCCTGATCCAACATGGCTTCTCTTATGTTCTTGTGTATCAAGATCTGTGGTTGATATGTATGGCAACATGGATTAAGTCAGGATGTAGTGATCAGATTAGATATAGCAATTAATGTGTGTTGAGGATGCATAGTAAGATGGTGTGTAAGGCAAGAGAGGAAAATGTCAACTTGGGACAGCATTGCCACCTCACCATTGAATCCAAGTAGTGATGTAGGCAGGTGCTGGGTGCTTAGTTGTGGTTTCATGACCTCACTGGCCAATCCCTTTCTGTCTTATGATATCTCAAAATTATGCCATGTGTAATTCACATGGAAACTAGTCACATGAAGCATGTATTCACAGCAGTGTTGGACTCCAAAGCCCCCAGCAGCCAGCAACATTAAGTGTTATTCATAGACATCAGCAATTTCTAAACTTTTCACAATCCTCTCTGGTTGTTAAAAAAATAAGGTTTGTTTTTTTTAATGTAACTAAATTGAACTATTTCTTTCTTGCAGGTACAAGTATGATGGTAGAAAAATCTGCAGGCCATCCAGCAGCACATACTGTGATTTCCCTGACTCATTCTGTAGTAATGTTGGTCCTGATTGGTTACTTGGAGCTCTGATGTCAGTTGCTATAATGGAGGGCTACCAGATAAGATACCTTATAATTTAGTGGGAGCAGTTGATCATCAGGACTACAAATTTCTACCACAGCTACGCAACAGGAAGTGATTGGTAGAAAAGAACTCAAGAGGAAAACTTACCTTCTTTTTTTTTAGAAAATAGAACATTTCATACAAGATATGAGACTTTAACCTATCAAAGATTTTTTTACCTGAAGAAGCAAAAGTTGAATTCTGGAAACTGGATGTCTCATAGTACTGTATTCAGTAGATTTTTCTGCCTTACAAAGCCAGGTACAAAAATAATTGGACTCCTAAAACTTGATCTTGTTTTTTAAAAAAGCAGGTAAATACAGTACGAGGTAGGGGAAGGTTTTCAGAGCAATGAGCATATGCTATCATTCCCAGTTGCAGCCAGAACTGAATCAAGAACTACGCTCAAAGGTAAAGTGTGAATGGGTTGGAAGAAGTGAGAAAATGGATGGTTCACCACTAATACTGAGAACATTACAGTTGTCTCCAAATTTGGCTTTTGCCCTGTACTGCCATAGACCAACAGCACATTTATGCCAAGAGATGCATCTCTCATTGGTCACCCATATCTCAATACTTATCATTTAGCACTTTTTGTGTTTTATTTTGGTTTCTTTCCTTCTTTTCACATTGTACTACAGTTCTTCAGATAACAATATTGCCCACAAGAGGAACTAAAGAAGGTTTTGCATTAAGAAATAGTTCAGGATTAGCCTGCAAGGACATTTGAATGTGTTAGATAAAGAAGACCAGTGCAGAAGCCAGTTGCTACCTCCCCACATGACAGTATCATCAACAGGGCTTGGACCTGAGAGCTAGATTTTTGCATTAAGTTGGCAAGCCACTTCATCACCAAGGAATGCACTAAGGAGTCTTCTGGTGGGGTGAGGGCTCCCCTCCTCTGTCACTTCATACTGCCACCACCTGAATACCCTTTCCTTGATGGTGCTGGGGTATGCGTGCAACTAGAAGTGCCACCACCATGCGCCACCTGAGCAGCAAATGCAACTGGAGCATGGGTGGTAAAGCACTCATGAGTAAGTGTGGGACGGGTGCATGGGAAGGGGGTTAGCAACAGTGGGCTCCAGGACGCAGCAGTTGCCCCAGCTCGGGGTGCACTGGCTCTGATCCTGGAAGCCCTCACAACGTGTACAGGTGGTGACCTGGTCATTCTCTGTAGAAGAACTATTTGACCATGGCCATGAGATTAAGGAAGGAGAAGACAGAACTAATAAAATTAATCTTGGAATCATGTTATGCATTTCTGATTCATCCTAATTTTCTTCAGCTGTAAGGAAATCAAGCAAACCCTTGTTGAGCTTGGATAGTTTGTTTTCATAAGCAAATGTTTCGAATGCATGATACCTTCTAGCTACAGAGCATCATCACCAGCCTTATACACGAGTAAGTTGAGGAAAATATTTTCCCATATACTATAGTAGCAACACAGAAATACAAAGTGAGACTATGCTAAACTCAGAACACTGGCCCAGCTAACCCTTTAAATTTTGTTCAGCCCTAATTATGAGTAAGTCTGATACAGCACAAGCCAAATGGGACTTTTTTTTTAAGGGAATGGATTTGATGGCAAATGTCATAGTGTCAGGGCATGAAAGGGAAGGGGGACTGATTGATATGGCAGAACAACAAGATGAACAGTATTGGTATGACATTTCTAGCCCGTTGGGGTCAAATGTTTATGGTATGTATGCCATCTTCCTTTAGTAGATTCCATGTTCTCATCTAATGTTTCATCCATGTTCTCATTTTACATGGTCTCATCTTAGTCTGTGTTCTCATCTTAATTTTGTTGATTCACAGTTCATGCAAGAAGTTGTTGGTTTGTCTGCACTGATTTTTATCCTGCTAATTGCTCAGAGCTCTTCAATCTTCCATTAATGTCATGTATTTGGGAAGGGAAAATGTGGATCTGTAAACAATCAGGAGTGACCATGTGTTGAAGACCCATGATTGGCCTGAATGCCCACTGCCAGACCTTAAGTGGTTAGAGATGTATATTTTCCCTTCAAAGTTTACATTGCTGCAAATACTGAGTTACTAAAAATGTGAATTAGCCCTTCTGCCATTTTTTTTGCTCTTTCTTGTGGACTGTTACAATAGTTCTAACAGAAGGCCTGCTCAAATGTAAGTTTATAGCTATATATTTGTATGTTTTATGTTAATAGTTGTTATATTTTTGTTGAAAATTTGGTATATTTTTGTGGAGTTTTTGGCAGATTGGTTACTGCTGTTACTATTTAAAAAGTTCACCTCTTCCTTCAAGGATTACAGAAGCATTTTAAATTTGTAGCAACCCTGTGTCTGAGAGAGATTTGTCTAAGGCCACCAAGTAACCTCCAGAGTTAAGCAGAAGTTAGAATCTGGGTAACTCAGACCCAAATCGAGCACACTAGCTGTCTGTGAAGTGTGTGCAAGCCTTGTTTGTTATTGCCTTTCTGGGCTACTAGAGCTATTTCCAAATTTGTGATGTGCACCATGGTATTGCATCATATACATTTTTTAATTTTTGTTACTGTATTAGTTTCTTCTACTGCAGTCAGGTTTAATCTGGCAATGTGACAACTGTAGAGTAACTTAACTAGTGTCATCAATATGATGCCAATAGCTTGCATTCTGCTCAAAATAGTCATTGGAGAGAACAAGTCCTGGTAGTCCCCCACTAACTGCTGCTGAGTTTGATAGTGTGTTGTTTCTGTTAAGGAGGCCATTAAAAGGTTTTTCATTGTCTGGAATAGGGGAAGGAGCAAAGCAAAATTCCGTACCCAATGTGGACATGTATATCCCACACTCTTAGACAAGAAAGTTTTGCATGGGAACATTGCTACTTCTGTCTCATTTGTCTCCTCCCTTTCTACCATTAAAGGTTTTGAATAAGTGAAAGTTTTCTCCCAAGAGGACTCTGGCTGTTTCCTCTTCCTCCTCTACCTTGGAAGGAGGCCTGATAACATAGGCTGCCTTTCTTGTCACTTCTTTCTCAAGGATGGGAGATATTAGTATGAAGACAATACAACCATCTTATAATGAAAGCATTGTATTTGGGTGCCAATGCAGCAGAGTGGCAAAGAGACTTGAGCTGTTAACCAACAGTTTCTTGATTCAAAACTTGCCTCTGCCATGTTTTCACTAAGGTAGCTTCAGGAAACCGACAGTCTCTCCACGATCAGTAATACAGGGACAGTGTTACTGACTTCCCTTCCAGGGTTGTTTGTTAGGATTACTGAAATGATAGTGCACATGAAACACTTTGAAGACTTTAAAGTGCTATGAACATATTCATTTATCTTTTGCATTTAATACGTTGTTTGTCCTTCCCACACACCTGAAAGGAGATTTTGACAGCAGAATGAATTAATGGACACAGCAGGCATGGAAGGGCAACTGTCTCAACAAGTAGAATTAGGAAGAGAGAATACAGCCGTGTTGTGTTCCAGAGTAGTTGTTTCATGCCGTTATCTAAAAGCATGCAAAAAGTAGGCATTTGTGCAGTGTGTAGATGTGTTTTGGCAAACTGTATTTTAAACTGATATATACAGTGACTGATAATGGTAAGGGAAATGTATTTAGCTGCATTCTACCATCTAAGTCAGAAGACTTCAATTCTGCTTGATTTCAAAGAAATTGAGCACTGTGCTGAATCTTCTGCTGGTATCAATGACTGTGCTGCTAAAATAATCCATCACAATTTATGGAATGTGTGAATGGGATGGAACTGGGCATGACAATATCAGAGTCATTTGAACATTAGCAGATGTTAATATTGCCTTGTGAGGCAAGTCAGTACATTTTCCATATATTTCTTTTGTTGAACTATAGCCCATGAACTTCACATGTGACACATTGAATGGAAAAGATCTCCCACATTACCACTTGACTGTTTCCACGAGTGTCACTCAAGTTTTCAGACTGATAATCTAACATAATTAAACCTAAACAGTATTTTAAATCATGAACTGCTACTATTCCATGTTATTATATTCCTGTCATTATTTGTATGTGGATGTGTGTATATTTATATGTACAATTTTGTTTTATTTTTCTAGAATGTGTATTATTTCTCATTCATAAAAGTGTATTCCTTACGTTACGTTTACATTCATAACCCCACCCTGTCATCTATAAATAAAACTATAGTACACATTCAAGCTTATATACCGCATCAGCATTTTAAGACATTTTGTGGCATGGAAAAAATGTTCATCAAAATTCAGTTAATACTTTCACATGTACCTTGGTTCCACTACCCAAGCAAAAGGCTGCTGTGTAAAGCTGGAACTGTGTAAACAGCACCTCCACCCCAGCAGGTGATTAATGGGCACTGATGCTGAGATAGGGGCTCTTCCTACATTTATGGGCATGTCTGTTTCTAGATGCATTTCATTCCAGGATGCTTGCAATTTCCCTAAATAAGGAATTTAGGAAATGAATGTAAGCATACATTTTCTCAAGACCTGAATGTGCCACATCCATCTATTGGTTGCAATTCTAAATCCATTTAACTCCTAAATATGTTAAATATAGTAGAACATTATCAGAAGTGCTTTGACAAGACCTTAAGACACCATTGCAGCACTATTTGCACCCCATAAAACTAGCGTTTATCAAGACATCAATGTTTCTTTGAACATTTATTTTACTCATTTTAAGTACCATAACATTTATAATCAGTTTTTAGCAGGAATCTGTTTTGCCTACCTTCCTTTTAAATATTTTTGTTTACTGTTGGTAATGAGGTTTTCTCCGTAAGATTCAGCATCAAGAGTCAAGCAAAGTTAGGGATGTCACTGATGTGTGATGTGGTAGGTATGACCAATTGTTTAATTTAAAAGCATCTTTTCTCCATTTTAGAAAATTGGTAACTTTCTGTAATTACAGTAAGGGGCTGCAGCAGTCTAAGTGGCCATTAAATTATCCCCTCGAAGTATGTTTCAGTGCCAGCAATGGGTATTTCAATGTATGTTTGTGCAGTAGTTTTTAAAAATGTCAGACATACACCTAAGAACTATGACCATGATTTTGAGGCTGAATGCCCCATAGCCTGTATGGGGGGAGGGGCCTACCAAAGCCACACCGCTATGACAAAACTGACTGGAGGCTCTTTTGATATGAACAGGACACTGCATCCTTCCTTTGCCCAAGGAACACTTTGAGGCTTTGCATTATCTTAAGTACACCCTTGCACTCAAACACTCACCATCACATATAACAACCCTGCTTTGCTACTTCTACTCAAGACTGTATTGTACAAGAAATAGGGACAGTTTCTTTTCAGTAACTTTGTACACTATTTTTTTAAAGAAAAAAACAACAAAAAAGCAAGCATTGTAAGCATACTATGACTAAAAGTTATCGGCTACAGTAGCACACAGTTCTTAAATAAAGATCTTCAAAGACTCAACAAGTTTCTCAGATGTGACTTATTTCCAGGCAGATGGTATGTTGAAAAAGACACAAGCAAAAGGATGGCAGTACAGTTAGAAACTTGACCATGCTGTATATCACACCTGAACAAAGTAAAGTGCAACAGAAATCTTTTATAAGCACAAGTGAGCAGCAGCCAGCCTGCCAAGTAGGGGAAACTTCTAACATACACTTTGACAGGTGTATGGACCTCTTTTATTCAAATATTGTGAAAACCTGAAGTGTCTGTATCTATATAAACTGTTGCCAATTTAATCATGCCTTCATAAACTGCTTTATAACTGTTATCCCAACCAGTTCCCTTGCATGCATGGTTACAAGTCTGGAGTTAGTTACCTAGTTTGGGGAATAAAGACTTGTGGGCTGAGTTCTGCAATGGGCATAATCTTTGAATGGGAGCACATGTAAGGTTTCTTGATATCCCCCACTGCCACTTTTCCTGGGATTTTAGTTTTTGTTTTCTGACAAAAGGCACTAGAATCAAGTTGTAGTAACAAAACACAAGCGCTGTACAGAAAGCATGCCCCTGAAAACAATGCCCAGTCTTAATTCATTATTTATAGTAAGCTAGGACAAGTTGCCCTAACCTAGACAGCCCACACTTGTCTTATCTCATCAGCTCCTGGAAGCTGAACAGGGTCAGCTTTGGTCAGTATTTGGATGGAAGGCCACCAAAGAATACCAAGGTTGTGCTGTGAGGGCAGGCAATGGCAAACCACCTTTGAACATCTCTTCGCTTGAAAACCCTATGGGGGTCACCTTAAGTCAGGTGTGACTTGACAGCAAAATAAAAATAATAAAAAACAAGCTATTGTAGCTCTTTTGGGGTCAAACTGCACTTCCCTCTTTAAAAAGTCTTCAATCTTTTTGAGCCTGTGGACAACTTTGAAATTCTGATATAAGGGATTGGGCACAATCATAAAATGGCTGCCATAAAAGGTGGAACTAACCACACGTTACGGAGTGAGGTTAGGCATAATCCTAATAATAACACGTCCTCATTTTAGGCAGAAGCTCTGCTTAACATGATGCCTTTTTAAATGAACATATTGTCACACAAAAGATCCTTGTGGTGGTGGCAGCTGCTGCTGAAGATATTTTTGTTTTTGAATGTGCACAGCTGACCAGATCTCCAATGTCCAATTAGAAGCCCTGCTGGGGAAAAGCCCCACATGTCTATGCACACTTTTAAAAAACACTTGCCAAGCACTAGGAAAGGGGTTGATGGGCACCACAGATTTATGATTATCAACTCCATGTTGGAAAATTTCTGGAGGTTTGGAAGTACAGCCTGGGGAAGGTCGGGGTTTCAGCAGGGAAGTAGTCATAAGAGTTCACCCTCCAAAGCAACCATTTTCTCCAGGGGAACTGATCTCTGTAGATTGGTTGTAATTCCAGGAGATCCTCAGCCTCTACCTGGAGGTTGGCAATCCTATGGGATTCCAATTTACACAATAAAACAACTCTGGAATAAAACCAGATAAATCATGTAGAAAACCCAAGTCTTACCCCACCCAACCTCTGTGGGGTAGCACAATTAGGTGGGGGGGGGGGGCTCCAAAGACACAACTCCTTTGTAAGCCTCTCGCTCCCTCCCTCCAAAACTTGCCTAGTGGCATCAGCAACACACACACAGCCTAATAAAGAATCTTGAAGCAGCCCTTCTTACCAATGTCAGGCAAGTTTCTAGGTATGAGCCAGTATAAGCTCGGCCTGAACTTCAGTGAGGTCCAGGCTTAAGTCATAATTAGCCAGAAAGTACAGATGCTAAACTCCCCAGTTCTAAATTTCAACCAAATCACTTCAGATCTATATCTTAATAGTAATAGTGGCCACGTTTAAAGGTCTTAGTAGGTTTGGAGTACCATACTGACCTTTCCAATTCCCCTACAATATACAAGAGTATTTGGCGCCTCAGTTGCCAAGATGTCTCAGTCTTGTCACAGAAGTAGGCACAAATAAAAAGGAGAAACAAGTTTTCTATTTCCCTTTTCTTTTCCCTAAGCAACATCCTTTGGTCCCGTGTGCCTTCCATAAAATCCCCACCACCACTTTAATAGAGCAGTCCTTAGAGAAAGGAATTTTATTTAAAATATTTATAAAGCCACCTTTGTCCCCAATAAAATCAGCACAAAACAACATATTTCTCTCTATATAAATACACACACACACACAGAGAACAACAAACAGCATAGGGCATAATAAAACAAAAATGAAGCGATATAATTTTGCTCACTCACAGAACTCAATAAAATGGAATTCAGAGCCAAAGTTCCTCCATGACACAGATGTTTATTTGCCTCAAGTTCAATGAAGGCAACTAAATGTGGATGTTTGTGCAGGAATCCCTACTTTACCCTGGGATATTCCTTTTTTATGAAAAGTATAGCAATGTACTAATAATGGAAGCTGTAAGAGTGGCCTAGTATCAGAGGGCTGACTCAAAGGGGAACTTGGACATACAAAGTTAATGAAAATTTTCAATGTGCATTTCAGTTTGATTAGGCTGACATAATCTATAAATCAAGTATTCCTGAAAGGTCTTCAGGTACTTATTTTCCAGATGAACTGTGACTCTAACCATCATGGTGAAGAATATTATTTTTCAGCAAGACAAGATACTGCCGTTCATTTGTCTGCACTTTCAGATTTATGATTCTTCAGCAAAGAATGGAGAAAAGTTCCCAACAAGACACCTCCTAAGACCCCAGTTCCAATGCCTACCAGAAACATCAGCAATGCTCTCTGTCGCCAGGAGTAATGCTGCCACTTGAGAAGAGCAATGGTTGTATTTTGTTGGGTTTTGTTCTTCTCAGCTTCTGATTTCTCTTCCAGAGCCAAGGATTTTTCAAAGTTGAGATCCACCAAGTTACCAGGGATCACCCGAAGCCCAAAATAGATTCTCTTGACTAACTTATAGTTTTTCATGAACTGCACATCACATCTATAGGTCCCTGCATCATATTCTTCAGCTGAAGAAAGCTCAATGACATAGCTGGGAGCCTTGAAAGGCACAAAAATAGCATCGTCTGTGGTGATTATACCTCTGGCCAGCCTCCAGGTATAGCTGAAGCTCTGAGTCTCAGGGCCAATCTCCTCAGAGGTCAGGCAACTGAGCTTAAATGGCTTACCGACAAGGACAGTGAAGTGCCGCACTCCACAAAGCCAGTTGGTCAAGCATTCAGATCGCCGTAGGGTGCAATATCTTCTTTTACCATCAGCTCCAATGTCACATACTTCCTCTACTTTATAGCCCAGGCCACAGGTGACACTACAGCTTGTGGAACTGACTGAAAGCCTAGCTGTAGCTGTGCTCATCTGTTTGGGGATGGTTACTGACTCCATAGAAGCTATTGATAGTGGCACAAAGAAGGCAAGCACCAGTGTTCCAAGGGTCAAGTGTGTTTCTGTGTTCATCATGCTTGAAGAGTCCTTTTAGAATCCCTTTTGTAGCCTGGTTAAATATCCTAACTGCCATTCTGCCATATTCTAAAAACTTGACATTTACAGTTGATCATTCTTCTTGCACCAGTTTCCTAGATGTGAGAAATCTTCAGAAAGCAAAGTTGGCTTCAAGTTATATACTGCTAAAGAAAAGGCAATTCAATAAGCAGGCAACTTAAGACTATGCAGGGGTGTGCTATTAGCATTTCATATTAAGCAATACTTTATTTGACAGTTCTGTTTGAGGCAATATATAAAGGTTTGCACCCTACCAACACAGATATCCTTGCATAATGAAAATAATAGATTGAATCCAAAGATGATTTTCTGCTGGCACAATGGCATTTCCACTGGCAGAGGAAGGGGCAATTGCTGCTGATTCTTGCCTTGCATTATAGACTTCTACTTCATTCCCTTCCCATACTGTTCATGGCTCCAAGGAGCAGAATTTCTAAGGTTCAGTGGGATGCAGTGGATGAAGGAAGAAACAAGAAAACTCCATTCTGTGGGCTTTGCTCTATTTGCAGCAATGGAATTTATTTAAGTAAATTTAGCCTTCCATTTTTGTATATCTACACAGTCCCAAATTTAACTATTCAACATGAGCCTTGATTGTTCTCTAATCATGTAGTAACTGTGACTTGAGATAACAAAGGGATAACCAGTAGGAGGGCAGATTGCTACTCAAAGTTCAGCACAAAACTCCCTGTATCATTCCTTTACTATGGCTGCACTCAGATGCCATGATACAATTCTGTAAGGAATATCAGTCTAGGCGGTTGACATACTTGTGTGTTCCCTCCATCCTCCCCAAATATAACAATAAACTTTCTGGTCCTGGAATCCTTCAGTCAATCTCCAATCTGCCATGACATTCCAATGCGGGTACTTGGGCAAATAATAGTTCCATTTGTTCTTCACAAACTGGGATTCTGTGGTTTAGAAACAAACTGCCATGGCACCCACATTTGGAGAACATGCCAAAATGCCTTCACTCAAAAGCTTTAAAAAACAGGAAGCTATAGACCCAAGAAAAGAGAAAACCCTGGTATAGAACAGCACAAAAATTACCATTTTGGTCAGGCTCAAAGAACTTTACTTAATTGTTCAAGGAAATAAAATTAATGTTTTCTCTCAGACTGCCAACACTGACTCATGTATACATTTATTTAGGAGATTTGTATGTCACCTTGCCAGACTCCTGTACAAGGCAGAATACAAATAAAATAAATTATCAATATAAAATAGAACAGGCCATTTTTTAAAAACAAGCCAGGGACATAAAAATAGCAACTATTCATAAATCAGACAACCAGCAGCAGACCACAAGACAGCTAAAAAGATAAAACCCCTAAAGCCTGGGTAGAAAGATGTATTTTAGCCAGGCACCCAAAGACAATAAGGCAGGCAACAGGTGAGCCTCAAGGGAAGAGCATCCAAAGGTGAAAATGTCCTGTCTCTATCCCTTTCCCCACCTCAGGCACAGACAACAAGGCTTGAGAGGCAGATCTTAATTTAGGGGGCTGGACAGTAGGGGAGGAGACAGTCCTTCCAGTGACTTAGCAGGCTGTGGAATCCATGAGCCCCTCAAGTCTACCAGGTGTCATACCCAGCAGACTGGGAAGTTCATGGCTCATTGAGATCATTCTGTAGTATGGAATCAAGATGACTGGCTCCTGTTGGGTAATCAAAACCTATTCTTATATAACAGAGAGCTGTCAATCAATCAAGTAACCTCCTTCAGTAATCAGTAATGATAAAGCCATGTCCAGGCACAGAATTAGCATAGCTCTCTCATTGAGGCAATCTTTGCCCAGTCCTCTTAAATCACATGACTCAGAAATTTCACAGGTATATAGAGATGCTTTTTATCCCAGATTTGTTCCCTCCCTCCAAGAACTGCCTTGCCCCACCTAGCTGCTGCACTTGGGGAAGAGCACATTGAAGATTCTAGATGTGCATGACTCACCTGCAACACCCCTCTTGTCTACTCACTCATGCCTCACCCCTCTGCCCTTTTCTGAGCAACAACCACAAGTCTCTTGGCTGACTTCCACTTCTCCAGTCTCTGCAGTCTAATTCACAAATCATGAGGTCCATGTGGCAGACATGAGAACTGTCAACAGCTATTCTGCTATTGGGAACTCAGTTCCTAGGTGTGTAGGGGATCTGGCCTTAAACTTGGTGTACTGGGATAATAGGATTCATTATCTCCCCCACCTCCCAGTTCTTCTGACCTGAACCATCCCTGTGTATTGTTATTTGCTCCACTGAGAAAACTTACAAGTAGCCCATCAGTATGCTGAAGTTTTCCCATCAGAGAAAATACCTGCCCTGGGCCATTTCAGGATAGGAAAGCAAAGGGGTAGCCTTAAACCCCTCCTCCTCATGTGCCATAATCTCATTCTCAATCAGGCTTTTGGGTGTTTGTTTTACCAGCATAGAATTCCAGGCAGTCTCAGCCCTGCCCTAATTTTTCCTTTCAGTCCTGGCTATGACAAAATGCTGCTGCATTTCCCCTCCCTTATTCTATGCCAAAGGCCTCCCCCAATGAAGGTTTTACTGCTCCCTTTACCTTAAAGCCCATTGTTTTTATCAAGTTGGGGACACTTTTCATTTAACCACGTAAGCACGGGGGGGGGGGGGAGAATTATCAAGCTCCTCATGACAGCAAGTTTTTTCTTGGGCAGGTTACCCAGTTTGGTGTAGTGGTTAAGTGTGCAGACTCTTATCTGGGAGAACAGGGTTTGATTCCCCACTCCTCCACCTGCACCTGTAAATGTCCTTGGGTTAGCCATGGCTTTTGCAAGAGTTGTTCTTGAAAGGGCAGCTTCTGTGAGAGCTCTCTCAGCCCTACCCACCTCACAGGGTGTCTGTTGTGGGGGAGGAAGATATGACAGATTGTAAACCACTCTAGTCTCTCTGATTCAGAGAGAAGGGCAGGGTATAAATATGCAATTTCCTTCTGCTTACATACAGAACTGTTTTTGCTTGCGATGCATTTAAAATTTTGCTTTCCTCTGTAGTCTAATGAAGCAGACTTCTTTCTCCAACACTGCTTCTAAACATGCTTGTGTATATATGAAGAACAAGAGTTGGTTTATACATCCTGCTTTCCACTATCTTAAGGATTCTCAACGTGGCTTATAATCACCTTTGTTTATTCTCCCAACAGGCACCTTGTGAGGTAGGTGGTCTGAGAGAGTTCTGAGAGCACTGTTACTGGCCCAAGGTCACCCAGCAGACTTCAAATGGAAGAGTGAGGAATGAAACCTGGTTCTCCAGATTAGAGTCCACCACTTTTAACTACTACACCATGCTAGCCCTCCTCAGTAATCCATAAACTAGAGGAGAGCCCACCAATATACTTCCCAGACTCCTCAACCCAGGATTCCATTGTGCTGTGTTGCAAGGAGAAAGGGAAAAATGCTTGCAAATATGTCAACAAACCCGATTAACAGTTACAAAGGGCTTTTGTAATGCCTGAATGCAGCATATAACATAACACAAGAATTATCAATCAACACAAAGCTTGGTTTGACTATGTATGTAAAAAGCCTCCAGTAGTTCTGCCACGACAGCATTGTTCCAGTTAAAACAGCTTATGGTAGTAGATATATGTAAATGGAAGTTCAGAAGGGTTAGAAGCATAAGCTTTTTAATTCCTAGAAAAAAATTTAAAAGTTGCCTGTTTCTCTTCTGAAAGTGTGTCTTAAGGTTGAAAAATAATTTCCCAATTATAGTGTCCAGATCACATGAAGTGATGGTATCGCTTTACTCTGCTCTGGTAAGACCTCACCTGGAGTATTGTGTTCAGTTTTGGGCATCACATTCTAAGAAGAATATAGACAAGCTGGAATGTGTCCAGAGGAGGGCAACAAAGATGGTGAGGGGTCTGGAGACCATCCTATAAGGAAAGGTTGAAGAAGCTGGGGATGTTTAGCCTGGAGAGGAAGTGGCTGAGAGGTGATATGATCACCATCTTTAAGTACTTGAAGGGCTGTCACATAGAGGCTGGTGTGGAATTGTTTTGTGGCCCCGGAAGGTACTTGAAGGGCTGTCACATAGAGGATGGTGTGGAATTGTTTTGTGGCTCCGGAAGGTAGGCCCAGAACCAATGGGTTGAAATTAAATCAAAAGAGTTTCCAGCTCAACATTAGGAAGAACTTCCTGACCGTTAGAGCGATTCCTCAGTGGAACAGGCTTCCTCGGGAGGTGGTGGGCTCTCCTTCCTTGGAGGTTTTTAAACAGAGGCTAGATGGCCATCTGACAGCAATGAAGATCCTGTGAATTTAGGGGGAGGTGTTTGTGTTTCCTGCATTGTGCAGGGGGTTGGACTAGATGACCCTAGAGGTCCCTTCCAACTCTATGATTCTATATTTGATACAATTCTACTAATTCCAATTGTATAGTTTTTTGTATCTGTGACCTTCCCTGAGCCTGCTTACAGGATACAAATTGAAATGAATAAATAAAATACAACACAATCCAAAGCAGAGTTGACTTCAATAGACTTAGAAGGGTGTAATTGTTTAGGATCACACTGTTAGATTATTGAAGTACAGGACAGGCAACCACAAAATATATTTTTTCATCTAGCAGAACATCCTGTAGAAGTCAAAATCAACTTTTGCTACATTTAAGAATAAGACCCCTGAACAAACTCATCTTTTTGTGAGATACCAGAGAAATAAGAGGGAAGTGATACTTACACAGCACTGTCTTCACCAATCTGGCTTGTCATTTAAAGAACTTCCAATTACCAAGGCTTGACAAAAACTAGAGTCAAAAGTTTGCAGTAAACAAGTAGCATAGGAAGCACATAAGATGGGGAATTTCTTTTTCTCCAAGGTAACACTACACATTAAGAGAGATTCTACTTCTTATCCCTGTTCTCTCTTCCATGGTGTTAACTCAAGTCACTTACGCCTCTGCGCAACTGATGCATTATCATCAAATTGTGATGTCACAAACCAGGCTTCTGCAGCTGAGCTGTAGCATTACACTGATAAGCCAACATATTACATTCATGTCAGTGTTTGGACATAGTCTTACCTGACACGGCCTTCATCCTGCACTATCACAATGTTGGCATTAAGGAAAACATTCATTAGGAATCTAGGGATAAATTCACTAAAAATTTCACTATTAAGTACCAGGCATGGGATGTAAGTCAGCCACTTCATATCCATGGCCCAATCTTTTAGCAGACCATCCACCAGAAGAAGGAATCCCACATCTACTACTGGGGCCCAGCCATGATGGAGGAACTGAATAACATACTCTGGCCACCTGAGATCCAGCTACTGCAGGGAGCCAACTTCCACCTCCTCCTCCCTCCTAGGGATAATGTCCCCCAGCAGGGTTGCCCACTACAGCTTTTATTCAGTCACACTCATGGCATAGTAGCTAGAATTCACAAGGACAAATGTCCACCTGGGAGTCAAAGTCTCCCATTGCCAAACACTTAGTGCAAAGTGGCCTGGGGTGGCAGTGATGTGCATTCCCCTCCCTCCCATGTATGCAATCCTTGCAGAAACCAGCAAGCAACCCACAGGAAAATGTGTAGAAGTGGAACTGAGACACAATGTCAGGGTAGTGGAGGGAGGAAGTAGGCAGTTGTGCTTTATGCTTGGAGAAAAAAAAAACTGGCTGTGAAAATATTGGCTTCTCAGGGTGAGGATTTGGAGCCAGCTTCCAGCAGGAACAGGCTCTGAGATCTCATGCAGCTCTCTCAGCCAGAGTTGATGGAGAGGGAGGCTGCCTGCTCTCTTGGACCTTGTGTTGAATGGGGGCGGAAAAGTAATGTCATAAATGTTGTGATTTGTAACACTGACAATCACCATGCAATGGAATTCAAAAGACAAACTTCCTCTGCTTGAAACATCTACACCATTTTTGAGTTGGGCATAGACCTCTTTTAACCTTGACTTGAAATGGAGAAAGGGAGTAACAAGTTGAGGTAGATGACTAAAGCTGTCTTTTCTCTTCCCTGTATATTTTCTCTTTCCAGACTTCTCTCTCTCTCATGCCCACACCCCCCTGCCATTCAATTCAGGAGGTAAAGAAAACTAAAATTTCCTAGGAATGGGAGTAGGCACCTAAGTGCTGTTTTTTTTCACACACCACGGTACATTTTGCTAGGACCCCCTTTGATTACTCATGAATGCCTGCCTACTCAGCATTTCCAAGCATTTAGCAGGCACTCACAAAAAAATTCTATGCAACTTTGGGCCAAGCATGCAGATGTTTGCCTATCAGTTATATTCCTGGCTGGTACTGGGTGCTTTGTATGGGCAGTTGCTAAGAAAGTTATCTGTGAGCATCCTCCTCACTAGAAGGTAGTAGTGGGCATTTGGGCCTGTTGATTTTTCATTTAATGTTACTGGAGGTTGCTGAATTGTTGTAGAGTAAGCAAAGGGTACTGATTTGGCTAGCACTAGAGCAACCTGCCATCTTAACATGAGCTTGCTGTTTCAATATGCAGCTTTGGCTCAGTTACATCTGAAATCACTTTAATCTTTAGTGGACATATTTTAGCCATTTCATTTTGCTTTTCTTAGCACTTTACATTAACCTCAATATTTTTGGTATTATTTATACCCCACTTTTCTAAACTACAATTTCTTCAAAGTGGCTAATGAAGTCCAACCAAAGCAACAATTTACAAATTAATTAGAAAATTGCTGTCCAATATATGGCAATAAAACTGGCAGCAGGTAAATGGTATATCACAGCAATCCTAACAAACAGCAAAAGAGAGCACGGTAGGTAGCTCAAACAAAAATTATGGAAAGGTCTTTACCCATTAACTAAACAACAACGGCAAAGCAGCCAGGTGAAGAAAGATGTAATGCCACATTCTTCAAAGCCCTCTCTCTGTTCCTGGCCTACCACAGCATGTTAGCAATGAAAGGGAAGGTTCATACAGGAGTGTCACATGAACTCTACACTCAACTCTACACTATTCATGCTAAACATTCTGCAGGCATTTTCATTCTCAGTTCTGAAGCTTTTTTGTATGTCAACATGAAACAATTAATTCACACTTAACACTGGGTACACCTGAATTTAACCTCCCTCCAAAGGTCTTATAATCTTTATTACAAGTAGAGACCAAACCTCGCCCTCCCCTCCAGGTTTGCAGAAATATCTTTGTCTACATGGTCTCCATCTGCAGATTTAATTATCTACATATAGCGCTATATGTCTATTAGCAATATGGATTATCACCATCATTAACAACTATTAAGCTTTTAATGTTTACTGTTTGCTAAAGCAAAACATTTCTTCAGCTATTTGAGTCAAAGAGATTCCTAAAACAATTGGCCCTATAAAAAAGGACGAATGTGTTTAAGAAATAAAACATACCTCTTTATTTACAAACACAGAAGCTAACATCACAGCACCACTTTACAAATAACTAGCAGGCAATGGTCATCTGTATGGTTTTTGTACAAAATATTGCATTATCTAAATAATTTTTAAAATGTGTAAGAAAATAAACCATGGAAAATGAGGTGGAGAATCTTGTGGAAGAAGGCTGGAGTCCATCTCCCTCCCCCTGTAGAACAGCAGCCTTCAGGTCTTTGGGTGAATTGTCAGACTGTGGGTGGCAGGACTAGATCAAGGCAGGCTGAAGTTGGGGATATCATTAAATTTATAATGTTAGGTTTCAGTGGAGGAAGAGAGGCCTTGAGGCACAACATGCAGAAAGGAAAAGCACTAGAATTAAAACACTTATTTGCAGCTGGAAATTAAGTACCCATTCTTCAACATTTAAACCTCCTCTAGCCCTTGGGAGCTCTTAAGGAAGAAATTTTTCTGGATTTTGTTAGATTATTTTCTACACCTGGGGAAAGGAGCTTTTACTCTTCTATTCTGAAGGGGAAATTATTTTCACAAATTAGGAAATGGCTACAACTTTGTACGAAACAACAAACAGCAGAAAATGAAGATGCATAGGCCAGTGCTTTCTTGCATAGGCCAAGTGATAGAAGTCAAATGCACAAGAAAAGGGTAACTCGTACCTTCTATGGCCATGCTTCAATGTCTCATCTGCACTCTAGAGGTACTCTTATCTCTTGTAGATAGATCTCAAAGTGTGAGGTGACCAAGCATCTCCCTATAGGAGATGTGTTCATTTCTATGGTGTGCATGAGATGCAAAAAGCATGGTGAAAAGTACAAGTCACTTGTGCTTTGGCTGCATGCCACATCCAAGGCCCTCCCTGCTCTATCTAGATTTATGGCTGCTTATCACTCTCTCCCCCACTCCTCAGTTCTTGCAGTGAATACCCATTCCCTGAAAAACCCTTGTGTAATCTGGTCATTCTCTGCAGGCTTCTTGATCCCAACTGTCTATTCCAAATGCATACAAATGGAAGGGCAACTTGGAAGGCAATCCCCCTTCAAAGTTATACAAAGGGAATCTCAGCATTAACAGCATATCTACCAACTACTGCAAGCCAGAGTGTGTAACAGATAAAATAATGAGGCACGCAATAATCCACTTCAATTAGCGACAACACGGTAGAAATGTACTCAGGATCCACAGCACTGTGACAGGTATTTGTGGAAACAAAATATCTGGATTAATCTTCTTCATACAGATTATGTAAAAGAAACATAATGAAAGACAGCATAGTGATTTCCTTGTCCTGTGTTGGGACTCTTTACAATTAGGAAGCTTCAAGCTGAAAGCAGTTCCACCAGGTTCTATACAAACCTTCTTTCCTGAGAGTCAGCACCTTCTTTCATGGTTAGCAAGAGGAGAGGTTCAGAGGGAGCAAATTTTCCTCTTCCACAATTTGCATCTTTTTTAAAAAAAGTCGTTCCCTGTATCCATAGGCAGCATGGTTCCTTGTCCCTACCATATTAACTTAAGGTCAGTTCACTATTATGACAGACCATCTTGATTTTAATCCACATTATGGTACCAAGACAAAAAATGAAAAGGTAGGTAGGGTAGAGGATGTCTTCATAAGAGTTCTGAGATCCCACCACCTGCTGGAAAAAAAGATCAAGCATGGATGACAATATTTTCAATAGAGCTCAAGCAATTATTTCCATTTGCAGAATCTAGACACCACAGAAATACTGACAGCAAATGCAGAGAGGCTGGGGAGATTTTTCTCCAACAGGCTGTAGGTTTCATGCTTATATAGTCCTTCAAAGATTTTAATCAACAGCAAGGAGAAATCAGAAATTGCTTAAAGCCTTAAGAAATTCTGAACTTTCTCTTGGATGGAGTTTCTGCAAACTTCCCAGGCTTAAGCACAGGAAATAAGTGAATTTGGACTGTGCAGACAGTCAGCACACCCAGCTTGTATTGGGAAGGGTCTGTTGGGATGAGGATGTTAGACAAATGACAAAGTGAGTAGGAAAGGATTTCAGCCAAGGGTAAATATAGTATCTGTGCTGTCCTAATTAGAGGAAAGCAGAACTGGGACATACACTCTGCACAAAATGAAGCATACCTGCCATACACAGATACACCCACTTAATTTTATTTACTTCATTTATAGTCTACAGTTCTGGCTGATACTCAAGGTAGATTATATGATGTGCTCAGAAGGGATTAAACCATTTATGCTTGTCCACTCCTCTGCATGTACATATATATAGGGAAGGGACGATGGCTCAGTGGCAGAGCATCTGCTTGGGAAGCAGAAGGTCCCAGGTTCAATCCCTGACATCTCCACTAAAAAAGGATCCAGGCAAATAGGCATGAAAAACCTCAGCTTGAGACCCTGGAGAGCCGCTGCCAGTCTGAGTAGACAATACTGACTTTGATGGACCGAGGGTCTGATTCAGTATAAGGCAGCTTCATATGTTCATATATTTGGGGCAGTAACCCTAATTCTCTCACAGACTCCCACATATGGTCTACATAATTTCCCCAGTACCTCCTGGTTGTAATAGCTGTATGTAGAGGTACCTTTTTGGATCCCTGACTGAATGCTCCATTGGTACCATAAAACAACAACAACCCTTTGTGAACGCAGTGAGGTAATCACATAGATAACTACATTCTGATGCATGGTGATATAATTGATGGCAATGAAGCAAAGGTGAAGTGCACTGGCTTTATTTGCTCTCAATGAGGCTGCAGAGATCAATTTCATTGGCTGATTATATCAGTTCCCTCAAAGAGGAGACAGTTTTTAAAAAAAAAAGCGGCACCAATATTTCTTTAATGAAGAAAGCGGCACCAGTTCATTGTAAAGTAAAGCCTGTTTTGATATTGAAAATGTTCACAACCACATTTTCAACACAGCCTTCATAGTGAGCAGGGAAGCAGAATGTTAGCCCTCGCAATAAAAAAGTTTATTTTTTTAAGAACTGAAGCACAAATTAAATACTGTTTTATATGAGGGAGTCTTGATAGATTTCTTACAACTATATGCAGAAAATGAAGCTTTGTTTACACTTAAAGCATTATTTACAGCTAAAGCATTGTTTGTTGCTTGAGTCAAGAAAATATGAATATCACATTGTCATCTGAGATGCAAACAAGCATGTTCAGAGAGGTGCCCAACAAATAATTTCCTCCTGGGAGGAAAAGATGCTCTGAGGGATTGAAGTCAATCAAGGAGAATGAGTCATAGCTATAAACCCCCAGAGACCGGAAAGCCAGCATGATGAAGTGGTTAATGTTGAACTCAGAACTGGGAGACTAAGGATCAAATGTCCACTTTACCATAGCAGCTTTCTGGGTATCCCTGAACCAGTCAAACTAACCTACCTCACAGGGTTGTTGTGAGGATAAAATGGAGGAGAAGAAAATGGTTATGGTTACCCCATTGGGGAGAACGGCAGAGTATAAACGAAGTAAGTACATAAGAAAATACTTTTCAAGGTGAAGGCTAGGATTCAAAATGGAACTTGAGAGGATTATACATAATTTTGCGGTACAGATCAGCTGCTTCATTGATGACTGGACAGCCCAAAGGATCAATTTGACTATAAAGTGACATCAGGAAGAAGGCTCTCCTCCAGCACTCCAACTGCCACAGAGAGGCTCCCAATCTTGCACAGGGATCTGATTGCATAATTCTATATAGCTCTCTAATTAAGTCACATAGACTTCACAGCAATCAACATTTAAGCAAATCAAGAAAATTAAGTAAAATGTGCTTGGCAATTAACCTGACTCTGCCCAAGGTCAAGTATGTACGTAAGCATTAAATGTTGTTGTAGTTGCTATTAGCCTCACTTGTAGGCTGCTTTTCTCACTGGGACTCAAAGAAGATTGAAAATATTAATAAAATTCAGTCAATCAGCTATTCAGTCAATCAGCAAGCAAATTACAAAGTATGATGAGAACATCTAAATCTGCCAAAGATTCCTAGTAAATATGCATTGCAATAACCACAAAAAATATTACTGGAAGAACTGGCAAGGGCAGAGGAAATGATATTTCTACATGGTAACTCAATTTACTTTGAGAGCAACCATAAAGGTCTACTGAGAAGTAAGCTCCATTTTATTAAATGGCGCTTACTGTCACGAAAGAGTTAGAATCACAGCCTTTAAGACTTTAGGGACATGTATGATACCATTCAATCCCTGAAGCACTTCTACAGAACCCTGAAGATTTGTGCTGTCTTCTTTTTTAACAAGCAAAATACAAATGGGAATAATGGTTAAATGGTATGAGAGACAGCAAGAACACTGTGAAACAAACTAACTTACTACATAATACATATGTTATAATAAAACAATTTAATCCAACACACTGTGAGTTAATTATTGGAATTCAATAGAATACAATGGAATGCATGCTGAAGTCCTCGTATAAAATGCAGAATCACCGGGAAATCTTCTGTGATATTTAGAGCAGAAACTTGTCATCAGCTGAGTAAATCCCGATGGAAATGTGATAAAAGACCATTTCAAGAAGACCCTTTTTCAAGAGCTCCCAGCCTTCTATAAAAGTTGTCAGATATCGCTTATTGGATATATTAAATGATGGAATGTCACTGCCTCCTATCACTCCCAAATGGTCTGCTTCGTATTTCAACTGGGCGTATGTTGATGCTGATCGCTTTTTGGTCTGCTTGTGTCTTGTAAAATATTCCTTGATATATTCTACCTTATATGATTAAGAATTGCTATGCATTCTATTGTATTCTACTGAATCCCAATAATTCTCACAACATATTGAATTAAACTGCTTTATTATAACATATATAATATATTGTAAGCTAGTTTCATGGTGTTTTTGCTGTTTCTTATTCTTTTTTAACATGGCATTCCACGACCCTCAATACATTTACTGCAGTTTAAGAAGTTGCAACATATTAAATTAACTATACACAACACAGCAAACAGGTTTCGTCTGAGAAGGCTGACACTGTATTAGTTGTAAGCAAAACCCCCAAGTGCTGATGAATACTCTAAAAGCAACACAACAGGAGCAGAGCAGGAAGGACAATGAGCAAGGTGGGTAACAGGACCAGCAGTGAGGGGAAAGAAAGGATTTTTAAAAAAAATTTCAATTCTGGCAACTAAATATTCACAGCAAAAGCTACTAAGCTTCAAGGACATACAAAATTTTGCATGTGTACCACATTAGAATGTATTAGGTCTGGTTCCTAGGTTTCTCCTGCATCTCTGAACTTTTTCAAGGCATCAAGAAGGAAGCCATTTTGCATTTTACAACAGAATATTAGAGAATTAAAAACTGGATGTAGTCCAACCGGTATGACACCCATGAGACTACATGTGTGCATGCACACATGGAACACGCACAAGAACCAGTAACATGATCAGGATGATGGAGGAATGGTTATAATTTACTAACAAGCAATAACCCTTAACTCACTTAGACTATGTAAGACAACAGCAAACGTTTTATCTTTAGCAATGCACTTTTCAAATGAAACTAGTCAATGTGCATCAAAGTGGGCATTCAAAGAAAGATCACTGTCAGGAAGTACTCTAGCATTTCTTTAAAGTAAAGTTTACAGGAACTTACTCTGTGAAGCAATATATATAAGTGTATTCTGGCCTATTTGTAAACAGGCTAACTTTGATGCAAAACAAAGCCACAATAAAAAGGGAACACATTTCACAAGGGGATATTTTCATGCATCAACAGAATATGCATGTCTGGAGGTAGCCTATGAATATTTAGCCATTCTAAGACACTGCAGTTTCCAGTTCAGTTTAAATGCCCACTGAATGTGATTTGCATGGGAAGGATGGCATTACAAATTCCATATTTAGAAGCAAGAGGAATTTTCAAATATGTATTGCCAGCAAAATGTCCATCACAACAGATGGTAAGGTAAGATTTTGTATTTCAAGAACTCTGGAGGAATGCAGAGTCTCTCTGCCAACTTCAAACACTTGTACTGTTCTTTCTGTGGATCCTGACAAAAAGGAGCAATCCACTCAAGTGTCAGACAGGAAGGTAAGATTTTGCACTCAGTCACCACATGTAGCATCTTACTTTGCCATACATTTAGGTGAGAAACAGTAAAAGAAGGCACCCTGGGACACTACTGAAGGTGGAGGCTAAACCTTTCCACAGCCCCTGAAAATTGAGGCTGCTCTTGTCTTCATAGCTCCAGTCTTCATTCTGGTTTCTTAGTCACACTGAATAGCGACAGAATGTCAAGAAATGGCTGATATATATTTCAAATGGGTAGATGCCACAGTTACAAAGGCAAGTATGAACTAAAACAGGGATATGGAGTTTCACATTACCACATATTTTTACAAGCAATGCAGCCTAACAATTACTGGGAGGTAGCTCCCCTCCATGTTTTTAATATACTCATAATGATCCACAGAACCTGGTTTTTTGCTTCAGCATGCCCCTTGACACTTTATTTTTCTGTATTTGACCCAGAACACCTTTCTTGACTCCAAATTTGTGTGCAGTCCCAAGTAGTAAGCTACTGAGAAGTATCAACAGTTTTATTGCTCTCTAATACAGCAAAATTATCATTTAAAATATTTGCTATATGTGCAGCACCAAATACCAATGGCTATATTAAGGAGGCTAAACAGGACAATTCTCAGAAGAAAAATAAAATATGCTATATGTGCAGCACCAAGTACCAATGGCTATATTAAGGAGGCTAAACAGGACAATTCTCAGAAGAAAAATAAAATATGCTATATGTGCAGCACCAAGTACCAATGGCTATATTAAGGAGGCTAAACAGGACAATTCTCAGAAGAAAAATTTTGTCCATCCTTGAGAGCAGCAGAGCAGCCAAACACTTAGCAAGCAACTGCCATTTGGAGAACTAAAATGCTAAGACTATGCCATGTCTGTATGAAGCAAGGTCACCAAGCAAGCAGACGCTCACGCTGGGTCCTTACCTGGCAAGGGCTGTCCCAGCTCCGCCTGCACTTTACCCTTCGCTGCTCCTTCCAGAGGTAAAGAACCTCTGTCCCCTTTGTAGAGTTTCGGTTTAAATGGAGAATCTTTCTCTTTACCTTTTGATCCTTTAGGCCTGCCTGCTTGCTTCTTCTTGGATTTACCATCTCCCTTCACACCCAGCAGCGGATGGACTTCTGTGAAGGAAGAGGCATGTTTGGAAAAGTAACTTCAAATCTGCAGTTTTATATAAAACAAAACAGCAAATTCACTCCCCTGTCTACTTTGCAACTCTCTGGTGCTCTTGCCATGACAAGGGAAAGGGGAAACCCATTATTTGGTCTCTCTCTCTCTCCCTTTTTTTTAGGAACGAGAAAACAAAACAGTAGTTTGAGCCAAGTAAGAATAGTGGGATGAGCCAGGAGTTGTGATAAAGTGAGTTAACCAGCTGTTCATTATTTTGAATCACAGGTATGAACTTACTGGGTCACTCAGATCAAGAGAGCACCTGGTCCAGATGCTTTAAAGGAAATGCATAATATCAAATATTACTAAACACACACTTCATCTCATTTGAGATATTTGCTATCAAGTGTTCTCAGCCTGGCAAACTCCTTCCTTTTCTTAGAAATGCAGCTAGATAAACATTCCAAACATCTGGGGAGAGCACTAGTATTCTGCTAGCTTCAAAACAGACAGGGACAAGCAGGGGACCTGAAAGGACTTGCAAGGGAAATCTCATTTTCCCCTCCCCCATTATTTCCTCTTTCCTTCTTTGAAAGCCCCCAAGCCTCTCCCTTTTTCCTGCTTCCTTCTCTGCTCTCCACCAAACAGGCAGACTACCTTTATCTGCCCCTTCCCAGCTTCAGCTATCCCTCATTCCCTCCCCCTGGCAGCCTCTACTCAGAGATGCTGGCCACAGGGCTGGGGCCAGTTGCCCAGAGAAGAACCAGCAAGGACTTTGGGGGGATCTCACTTTCCCCTTTTACCCCTCCCCACACTATTTCCTCTTTCCTCTCCCTGGAAATCTCCATATTCTCACCTTTCCCTGCTTCCTTCTCCTTTCCACCCATCAACCAACCTATTGTTTCCCTGCCTCCCAACTTTAGCTATATTCATTTACTTCAGTTATATCCCACCTTTCTCCACAATAGGGACCCAAAACAGTTTACATCATTCTCCTTCACTCCATTTTATTCTCACAAAACACCTGTAAGATAGGTCAGGCTGAGAATGAAAATGTGTAACTGGCCAAAATCACCTTGTGAGCTTCCACGGCAGAGTGGTGATTCTTACCTGGGTTTCCCAGCTCCTAGTTTGAAACTCAAACCACTACAACCATCTGGGTTTCATGAGGAGGCTGCTGTTCAACAGTAGCAAGTAGCCAGGCTTGGGTAAATCAGCCTAGCCCGATAAGTCCTCCCACAAAGGCTATAAAAGCCAAAATAGCCCTGGAAAGGACCCTGCCCTCTATCCCTTAGTTTCACTGATAGAACCCAAGGACTGGAAAACTGGAAATACTGTTATGGTTGCCTAGTAACCCCCACAATGGCCACTGCGTTTTTCAACATTATAAATGCTAGTTCTATTGGGGGGGGGGGGTTAAATCCTCTTTGTATTTTTTTTAAAGATTTCAGATTTTTCTGCAAACCTGGGGCAAGTTTGTAGAAAGAGCTGCCTCATCTGTTTGTGACTCCAGTCTCTGGCTTTAAGTGTTCACTGACTGGGCCATACTGAGAATTATAGATACTGAATATGATTATGAGAGCTGAGCAAAAAAACTTAGGGATCTTATTTGGTTAACCAGTTTCTCAAACAGTCAGGCATAGTGGTATAAGCTGTTTGTTCCTGGGAACTCATGGCCTGCCATGTCAATATTGCAGTATTCTGGAATACGCATCCTCTCTACATGTTCTGTTATACAATCACAGGATAGGGCAGAGAAATGGTGGGGTCTACGGGCAGTTCCTTTACTAGATCTAAAAGTTTTAAAGCCATTGTAATCTCTGATAGACATAGGTAACAGAGTCAGGGCTTTTTTTCTGGGGAAATGTGGTGGAATGGAGTTCCAGAACCTTTTTGTGGAAACAAAATTCTCAAAAAATGTTTAGAAATTCATGAGGGGCACCTGTTTCTCCTTCATTTCCCTCATGAGAGTTCTGGCACCTTTCTCTCTCTCTTCTCTTTTTTGTTAAAAAAAGCTCTGAACAGAATTATAACAAGCTATTCCAGTCCAACTGCTTCAGAAACAGAGCACTGTAGGATGAATTAGACCTACCATGGTTATCAGACGCTCTTAAAAGCAGTTCTCTGGCAGAGCGCCTGGCATGGCAAACTTACTAACCAACTGCAATAATCCTGTGCACAGGCTAGTGGGTACAGCAGAATGAAATAATAGAATAGGCCGTGCCACTTAAGGTTGTAGGTGGGGAGAGTCACAATTTTAATGCTTTCCTGGGTAAAAACTCCCTGTACATGAAAATTGAGTACCTCAGGATGAAAGAATCTAGTCTAGCCCTTCACTTGGATTAGCTTTCCATTTACAGGGAGTCATTAATGTAAAAGAGGATCAACAAACAACACACATGCACAAAAATATGAATGGGTGCAATCTATTCTATGTCCTCAGCACACTGCCATCTCATTCTGCTGCATTTGTAGACCAGACTTTATATTTGTGAAGATCTATAGAGAGGATTAATTAAATTCCTACATTAAAATTATTTATTTATATTTATTTTATTCAACTTATATCCCACCTTTCCCACAAAGCAGGCTCAGGGCGGGTTCCATCAAAGAATCAAACAAATAAAACAGTTAAAAATAAATTAAAATGACAGTATAAACAGCTAAAAATGCAAACTAAACTAAGAGAAACTCTGCCTCTATAGTAGTGACCTTTCAGTCCAAATGTCCATCAGATCCCAAGTAGCTGGAATGAGAGGAAAGGCCTAATAACAGGTGACGTCCTCCGCCTCAACTGAAAGCCTGGCAGAAGCGCTCTGTTTTGCAGGCCGTGCAGAATTGGAGCAGGATCCACAGGGCCTGGATTGCCAAGGGAAGCTCATTCCACCCGGCAGGTTGGATACTGGATGTCTCTGGGGCCAGGGGCCAGCAGAAGGTGTTGGGTTGCTGATCTTTGTGACCTGCGGGGCTCATACGGGGAGAGGCGGTCTCAAGCAACATTTTAAAAAATATCAAACAGAACTAGTGTTCCTGCCCGTTCTTCAGTCTATAAACATGTCAGATGATCCCAGCATGAGCAAAAGGATGGCAGTTCCCACTCACCATCATTAGGTACTCCCTGTAGTTCTATATTGGTTGTTTTGGGTTTCTTCTTTGGTGGCTGAGGTCCATCAGACAGTGACTGTCTCTTCTTTTCAGAGCCTATTCCCTCATCAGGTATGGCAGTCTGAACTGCATCTGGTGGAGGGCCATAAGGGTTTTCTTCTGGGTCTTCCACTTCAGGAGCAATAGGCAAATACAACAAAGCTTTGGAGTCTTCCAGTTCTTCATCACTGGTAAGGAAATAATATTTTCAATATAATAATATATATTGAATATATATATATATTTTCAATATAATAATATTTTCAATATAATATTGAAGTATGGGCAACCCATGCTATAAGATACCTTTCCCCATTCATCTCATATTTGGTTCTTACCACAGTTTGAAAAAGAAGTATCATAGCCACAGAAATGAACCTCATGGGCACATACTACAGGCCCATTTCACACATTACATAGATGGAAATCCAAGTTCATCACTTAGTGTACATTTACAGAGAGCTGCAGAGAATCACAGCTAACTGATAAATATACTAACACATCTTACTCCTTCTGAATTGACATTTTTTGTGCATAATATGGACCATGGTTACCCAGCATAAAAATAAACACTCTCTGCCAACAAGACTGAAAAAGCAACTGAAAGCTTTGTGAAGAAAAGACAACTTAACTACAGGTTGGAACAACATGCCATATATCTATCAAAACCCCCAAACTGAGTGTCATATGGAGAGAGATATACCAAAATAAATTAATTTTTTAAAGTTTGGGAAGAATCAGTTATGCACCACTCAAGAACAATCTATTCTGAGAACCTGAAAAGGAAAGAATGGAATAGAGCCATAACAATATTTTAAAAGCAAACTACAGTGGTTCCTAAGCAGTGACACCTTCCTAAACCCATTGACTATGGACTTAGAAAGGTTCAACTCTGCTTAGGATTGCACTGTCAGAGTCTAAACTTCCACAATATAACATCCTATATATTTTGGACTGGGGAAGGCAATGGCAAACCACCCTGTAAAAGTCTGCCGTGAAAATGTTGTGAAAGCAACATCACCCCAGAGTTGGAAACGACTTGTGCTTGCACAGGGGACTACCTTTACCTTTTCTTAAAGACCCTTCAGTTCAGGGAACTCCTCTTACAAAATTAGAAATCAGGTACAGAATACTGCCTTGAGGAGAGAATGCTTATCACACAGAAATCACAATGATACATTTATGTTAGGGCTATAAAATGTTGTGGACAAGATGGTTAGATTGTTTAATATGTTTTGATTTAATGTGTTTCAACCATGTCTTTAACTAACTGGCCAGTCTACTCTTAAAAGCTTCAATATTTTTCACACCAATATGTAGAAAATCCATTGGTGGGGGGGCATCAGAAAAAGGCATCACTCCTTTTTCATCACTCAGGAAAGAATATCTATTCTAAGAGCTTGCTTGTTGCAACATGCATGCATCATCAACAAACTTTAATTAACAGCTTGATTAAAATCCTATAATCAACCAAGGTTTCTTTAACTGGGTTAAAAAGCAATTTAAAGGTATTTGCATGATTAGCAGATAAAGCTAAAGGTAGTCCCCTGTGCAAGCACCAGTTGTTTCTGACTCTGGGGTGACGTTGCACCATGACGTTTTCACAGCAGACTTTTTATGGGGTGATCTGCCATTGCCTTCCCCAGTCATCTAAACTTTACCCCCAGCAAGCTGGGGACCCATTTTACCAGCCTCAGAAGGATGGAAGGCTGAGTCAACCTTGAGCCAGCTTCCTAAATCCAGCTTCCACCGGGATCGAACTCAGGTCATGAGCAGAGCTTGGACTGCAATCCTGCGGTTTACCACTCTGCGCCATGGGGCTCTTATTAGATTAGCAAATATATATCCTTTTAGCATCTTCCTGTCGTCATGTTTACCTGCTACAGAAAGCAGCTATGGGGTCTACACTGGTTACATCCACTTCCTCATCCTCTGCTGCATCAGCACCTGCCAAGCAGAGAAAGTTTAAATCTCAAATTAGGGAGAACAGAAGCATCCCCTTGGCAAACTAGAGACTGAACAATAAACATGAATAAGGTCAACATGAGCACTAATGTACAGAATTACACACATGCCATAAATATTTAACCATCAAGCAATGACCATTTCTGAAATGGATGAGGATCTCTTCTCTCTAAGAAGTCAGAATCTTTAGGTAGCAGTTATAATGTTAACTTTGGCTTTATCTAGCGCACCTTCTACTGGGTTGGGCAACAGCCAAATCAGAGATGACATAAGAGATCCCAAAATCTTTTTGACTGAAAAACAGATTCAGGATATTCCAGATGAAACGGAAGCAATGGCAGATAAGGAGTGCAATTAAACCCTTCTCTGATATTGTTTCCCAAAAGTTGCTATTATAGCAAAACAAACACACTTTAGCAGTACTGGAGGAAAGGGGTTCCCCCCCTTATTTGTAGTCCTCCTCTGTCACCAAGACACAGCAGATTAAATGCTATAAAAACAACACAATCTGACATCCAATGAACAATGCAATAGCATTACAGAATTAAAAACAGCATGATTAACAAACTAAGGCAAGCTATATCATAAACAATGCTGACAGTGGATTTCAAAGGAAAAAGACAATGCAGTTAAAATAAGATAATGCCTACAATAAACACTGCCATAGACTACATTGCAGAAGCAAACCACCCATCTCTTATATTAGATTATGCAAATTTGTATTAATGCACACAATTTTATTTTTTTTAGAGATTACCTGTCTGTTCTGGTTCACTCTTATCTTCATCTTCTATATCAAACTCAGATTCCCGCTCTTCATACTCTACATTTTCATCCAGTTCCTTAAAATCAGGAGCGAAGGCACTCCAGTTTTCCTAAAACACAAATCCAAAGAACATTATACTCATTAAATAGCACCAAGGCAATCATATCTTAGCTCTGCACCAAAGATCTCTAACCACATGCAAAATCACAGGACAATTCCATCTTTGAAATTCTAGGTCACAAGGCCTGCTAAATAAGTGGACTCATTAGTTATGCTGGGTTCTCTTTCAAAGCCACACAGGAAAAAAATACTGAAAGGAATGAAACAGAGTCTCATAACTACCTCTCTGGCTATTAGCAATTAATTTTTCCAGTAGACTGGAGTGAAATGCACACTTGATCTTTTAACACACTTATCTTTAGAAGGATGTTTCTTCTTCTGTGAAAAAAGATTACTGAAAGAGTACTGATTCACAATAATGAAAAGGGAGTCATTCAAGGAAATGGAAAATTTTAAAATGGCAAGAAAATACATCGCTATCACCACCTACCACTTGATTTTGAGCCCAAATGGATACCACGCCACTGGAAATGGAAGCAATGATAGGTCGGACAGGATGCCACTAGAAGATACAGAGTAAATAGGGTGAGACAGAAGAAAAGTAATTAAAAACAGATTAAGTCAACTGGTTCTGACAAAATTAATCCACTGAGAATAAGTAAAAGAAACACTCACTGCTACATCCAACAACAGCTCCCCTCTAGTGCCATGAAGGATTTTCACTAGGTTTCCAATGCTCTTCTCCCAGATGTATAAAGCATGCTGACGTGCTGATCCTGCAACAATATATTCCCCATCACCAGAGAAACAGCATTTCTTCCAAGGTGTTCTGCAGACAAAGCAATCCACAAAATAAGTTAGCTTGCTACATTGTGCACTAATGAGAAGAAAGGATTTCTAGGTAAGAGTCAAAATTGGCAACTGTAGAAAGATGCTTTTAGTGTAATGAGTGGCCAGATATGCCAAAGCAAGAAAGAGCATTTTATGCAACTAAATTACTCAAATGGGTTAGTAGGATGTATTTTCTTAATTTCAGTAAATGTATTTGAAAACTTGAAAAAAAATATTTTGAATAACAAGCAATACATAGCTTATATTAACATAATAATAAAGAATAGCTAACCGAATTAACAATTAGTAGGAGAATAAACATGCCATGTCTTTGTAGTATCTACCTGAGCAGGACTTTTTTTGTAGAAAAAGTCCAGCAGGAACTCATTTGCACATTAAGCCATACCTCCTGACAGCACCATTGTTTCACACAGGGCTTTTTTGAAGAAGAAAAAATGCAGCAGGAACTCATTTGCATATCAGGCCACACCCCTAACACCAAAGAAGCTGGAACTGTGTTCCTGCTAAAAAAAAGCCAGCCCTGCACCTGAGACAGAAACTTGCATGAAATCTCATAGTACTAGCACTTTTAATGGATAAGAGTGGTGAAAAAGTGAATCACTGTTTGCAATAAATTCTATTACGGGGTACCATAGTTCAATAAAGTGATATAGGGGCTACTATTAATTTGTGACTGTTGATCTAATATTTTTTTCCATTATGCAATAATCCCAAACACACTGATACCAAGCCACAATCGCTGGAGGTTTAATATTTTTCCATGAAGTGGCTATTACTGACCTTGTGATTGTGTATAAAGAAGCTATCAGACCTATTACCTTCCATTTCATTACATTTTTGCAGACTTGGTGTTCAATTTGTTAGAGCCAGTTTGGTGTAATAGTTAAGTGTGCGGACTCTTATCTGAGAGAACTGGGTTTGATTTCCCACTCCTCCAACCTGCACCTGCTGGAATGGCCTTGGGTCAGCCATAGCTCTGGCAGAGGTTGTCCTTGAAAGGGCAGCTGTTGTGAGAGTCCTCTCAGCCCCACCCACCTCACAGGGTGTCTGTTGTGGGGGGGGGGGAAATAAAGGAGATTGTGAGCAGCTCTGAGACTCTGAGATTCGGAGTGCAGGGCAGGATATAAATCCAAAATCATCATCATCAATTTCCTTATGTTGCAGACCAGGGCATAAATAAATTTACAGAAAAGTATAAGGAGAGAAAGAATGGGCCAGTCGGGGCAAAGGGAGGAACTGTGCTAGAAGTGAAGAAGTTTCATCATCACAGTAATACCGATACCGTTTCAGGATTGTCTGCTAGAGACCATATCCAGCACTTCAGTACAAACATAGCCAGGAAGACAGGGTAGGCCTGGAGAGCCAGGAAGCCATTTCACCTGTATGATCATTCTGGAGTCCACACCTCTGGAATGACATATTTAAGTTTTTGGAGGCAGAAGACCTATAGAATATTTTTCTCTTTCAAGGCTTGCAAAGCAACAACTTACTTCAGAGGACCTACTGAAGGATCCTGTTTTGTAGTGAAGTTGGAACCTGCAAAACAAAACATGCCACTCTCAAGACAGTTCTTTCTTCATTATCCCACCTGTTCACTAAGTCCTGAAGTTTCTGCATTGGCTCTGGTTCTCCATCTCTACCACAGGTCAAAATTTCCCGACCATCATAGACTCTGATTATTCGATCAGCTGTATTTATTAGAAAGCAACTGAGGAATAGAAAGGTACATAAAATCTTGTAAAACATACATAAAATTATACATAAGATACATTAAATCTTGCACTCCTCTATCTTACACAAGCAAGAGAAAAGAGACATGTCATTTCCCCCTTCAAACATCAGCTCCTTAGATCATAACACAAACTACTTTTGAAAGACCTTTCCTTTTAAAAAGCTATTTTCTGCAAAGCACTGAGACTGCTTTTTGAGAAAGCTTGAGTACACAGGTCAATGGACCCCCGCCAGAGTCCTTATTCCTCTGAGTTATAATACAGCCATTTCTCAAATTTTTCAAAACTATGTTTAGGACTTTAACATTCTGCTCTGTCATATTCCAAGAGCCTGGTACTTTTCTACATCTTGTGCAAGCAACAAAGGACATTAAAATTGATAAGCCTGTTTGGAAGCATTTCTGAAGAGCCTGAACACAGCACCTGACTTAAAATAAATGCATCTTGAGCAAGAATAACATTCCAGCACAATCCTAACATAAGCACCTTTTATTCCAAGATTCCCAGTGCCAGAAGGAGAAAGATGATTTTAAAGGCAAACAGAAAAACAAACTCCACCCATAACATGGGCAATTAGCAACCCCAGGAAACGCAGTTGTTTGTGCTCTATTGCTTTCAGTGTCAATTAGGGAACTAGAAGCATTGGGAAAACTCACTTAAAGGGAAAAACCTTATATTTGTGCTCTATCAGTTGTTCTCCAACTCACCTTCCTTTCCGTGCAAATTCTATGGATTTAATGGCCGTAGTGTTGCTGGTGCCTGTGGTTACTCTGAAAGAGGCAACAAGGTCCTGAGTGTCCGTCTTTAAGACCAAAATCTAGAGGGAGAGGGGAAGGGGGGAGGGAGAGGGGGAGAGGGAGGGGGGAGAGAGAGAAAGAAAGAGAGAGAGAGAGAAAGAGAGAAAGAAAAAGAAAGAGAGAGAAAGAGAGAGAGAAAAAAAGAGAAAAAGAGAGAGAGAAAGAGAGAGAGAGAAAGAGAGAGAGAGAGAAAGAGAGAGAGAAAGAGAGAGAGAGAGAGAGAGAGAGAGAGAGAAAGAAAGAAAGAAAGAAAGAAAGAAAGAAAGAAAGAAAGAAAGAAAGAAAGAAAGAAAGGAAGGAAGGAAGGAAGGAAGGAAGGAAGGAAGGAAGGAAGGAAGGAAGGAAGGAAGGAAGGAAGAAAGAAAGAAAGAAAGAAAGAAAGAAAGAAAGAAAGAAAGAAAGAAAGAAAGAAAGAAAGAAAGAAAGAAAGAAAGAAAGAAAGAAAGAAAGAAAGAAAGAAAGAAAGAAAGAAAGAAAGAAAGAAAGAAAGAAAGTTAAAATCCTTTGCTGAGGAACAGTGAGGAAAAGCAGTGAAAAACTGCACAGACCTCAAACATATTACCGGCAATGATTTCTGGGACACTGAACAAAGGACATAACTATCTCTATTAGGGATGGGCACAGACCAGAAAATGCTGGTTCGGTTCCCGAACAGAACTAGTCCAGTTTTTAAAAAGCCCCACACAGGACTTCGAGGCTCCAAAATGGCAGGTTGTCTCCAGATCACTCTCTTCAATGTACGTACCAAGTTTGGTCCACATTGGACTTTGGGGGCTGCATTACAGACCCCTAAAAAAGGTCATTCAGTGCAATGCTTTTCAAAGGGATGTCACCTCTGCTGGTTCAGGAGTAACAAAAACTGACTTGGGTGAGCTAGAGGCCTTCAACGCGCACAATTCCTCCCTGGGGTGATCCTCCACATGGCCCACATGTTACATGCATGTCAGATTTTGGGGGGATCCAAGTAGCAGACCACCAAGCAAGGTGTCCCCAGGAAACTGTTTTGGGGGGAGTTGTCCTGCGCCATTTTGAGATACTACAGTGTGGACCTGGTTAAGCTACAGGCATCAGACTCCCAGAGTACCTCCCCAGGGACCACCCACATGGCTGCAGGGGGCTGTCTCTTCCTGGGACCAGCCACCCAGCCCTGGCAACATGACAACTGATTGGGGCCAAGCCTTCCATCCTACCTGGTAAGGTGACAGGAACAACCAAGCCTGGCAACTGGGACTCACTGCACAGCTGTGGAAGGGGGCACTGGTGGACTAGCTAAGGGAATGTGTGGGAATATGTGGCAGAGGAGAAAGGATGCTTTTTTGAAGGAGCAGAAAGGTGACCCCACAGCCAGGGAAGAGGGCAGTTAGCCAAGCCCCCGAGAAATCTGTAGATAGTTTGGGTGCCTGAGTGGGAGAGGAGAGAGGAAATCTCCCAGGCAGAGACTCAAGCAATGCAGGAAGAAATGAGATGCTTTGTGGAGGAGCAGAAAGGGAGCCCCACAGTCAGGGAAGAGGGCAGTTAGCCAAGCCGCACAGAAATATGTAAGTAGTTTGGGTGCCTGAGTGGGAGAGGAGAGAAGATGGCCCCCAGGCAAAGACTCAAGCAACACAGGAAGAACTGGGGTGCTTTTAGAGGAGCAGAAAGGGGACCCCACAGCCAGCATGCAGAGAAAGGGAGGTTTTCAGAACCCACAAAAGTAAACAGTCTACCCCCAAATCAAATCAAAAACATGTTTTAAAAGAAAAAATCTATCTATGTTTCCCACTCCTCACAGCAAAGAAAAAGGCGGGGGGGGGGGGAATGTAGCTCTGAATGCAAGGAAAGGAGAAAAAAGAGAGGTAATGCTTTTACTCTATAGAGGCCAGGAGATTCAACAGATTTCTCCACTCACCCCAGTAATTCCACCCCCTCCATCCACCAAAAGATATTCTTTCATGTGCAAGGATTTGCAAAACAAGATTTGCAAAAACCAGATGCAAACAGAGGACAGGAATTCACCCCCAATGATTATATATATCCCCCCCCCCCATCCTGAGGAAGTCAGATCGATGCCTGTCACTGGATATTAGACTTGCCTGTCAGCTTCAGACTGACACTACTGGTCCCTCGATGGCCGGAAATATCCCACCCATACCCACTTTTCAGCACCAAACTCCATGGGTGGAGTTTCTTTGCCAATAGTGCACAAGAGGTTATGAACTGAGCAGAAAATTCAGAGACTTCCTGGTCCGAACATGTGACTTTCGAACCGAACTGTCCGAACCTCAAACAAGGTAAAGTCTGGGCCAGATTTTGTTTGGTGTTCAGGTCTGTGCCCATCCCTAATCTCTATCTTCATCTGCTCGCTCTCTCTCATCCATTAAAATATTTAGTGGCAACAGTGTCAATTTACGAACTCTGATTCAAGCAGACATGAAATTAGAAGAGGAAGGAAATGATCAGAATCTCAATCTCTGTAGTCAACTTCATGCAATTCATACAGAAACCAATAATTTTCAAATTGCCTATAATGACATCTTTCATACCACTGAGCACCTGCCCCTAATAATTTGTTTATTTACTTAATCTTGGATATTTCCATCCCACCTCATCAATATCCTGCTCTAGGTGGCTTACAATTAAAATCACAACAATCCCTTTGAGCAGGACTCCACCCCCACCTCCAAAGAGGGTTGTTAAAATCTTGTGATTACATTTTTTTAAATTAGGATTTTAAAATCCCTGTCACTCTTTCCCCCCAAGTGCTTAAAATTTTCTGCAAACTTGGCTTTTCCCTCAGGTTTGTAGGATGATTTTCCTTCTCTATACATAGCTCTGATCTATAGATCTAACAATCCACATCTAGGACCATACTCATTATTATATAAAATGAAACCCATACTTCGCTATGGTATTTAATTACTTTTAATCCAGTTATAGTAGTTCTGGGAATATATTTGTGTGTGTTTTAGGAAGGGTGTTTTGGTTTTGGAATTGGTTTGGTAATATAATAACAGTAGGAATAAGGGGAAATACAACGGGCTCTAGAAAGAGGTTCTGGGCAACTGCCCCCCCCCCTGTTGTTTTCCCACCCACTCACCCAAGTGAAGGCATTCACTCCCCATAACCTTCATATCTTCCCACCCACCCAGGGCACCTGTTTTCTGTAGGGGACTTCAGCTTTCCATATCCCCACCTCTGCACCCTCTATCTAGGAAAAGTACATTCTTTCTGCACAGTGTGGACCAAAGCAGCTTACATAAGTCTCCTCTCCCCCTTTTGATTTTAACAACAACCATGTGAGGTAGGTTAGGTTGAATGTCTGTGACTGGTCTGAAATCACAGTGTGGACCAAAGCAGGAGGGAAGCAAACTCAGCAGGGTATAATGGCACAGCGCTCACCCTGCAAAGCTGCCATTTTCTCCAGGGGGGCTGATCTCTGTCATTTTGAGAGCAGTTGTAATTCTGAGTGATCTCCAGCCCAAACCTGGAGAGTGGCAACAATGGTTCCCCAGAAGGAAGTGGCTGTTTTGGAGGGTGAAGTGAATGGCATTACACTTGTCTGAGATCCCACCCCTCTTCAAAGCCCACCCTCTCCATGCTCCACCCCTCAAATCTCCAGGAATTTCCCAACCTGGGGTTGGCAACCCTATCTCCTCTCCAGTCAACCATCAACCAGCCAACCATGGAAGGAATGCACACCCCAAATTTTGAGTCCAGTGGCAGCCAGGACACCTGGTTCAACTATCTGCAGTCTCTGTTAACTGATTTTCATCTCAGAATACAGGGCTCCACAGCTGACCAATCAGAGAGAAGGGTGTGGAAGCAGGCTGCCAGGCACACAGCAAAGTTTTACTCCATTGAGAAAACATATTTTACCCCTTTTCACCCTCTTAGGAGTGGAATTTCTAAAAATCCCTTAAGAGTGGGAGTTTTCAGAGATGTCAAACTCATTTGTTATGAAGGCTGGATTTGACATAAATGAGACCTTGTCAGGCCGGGCCATGTGTGTCATAAAATGTAATGCCAGATAGCAGAGAGATAAACTTTATAAAGGACACACACAAACACAGTTAAAGCTTTTTTAAAAAACCTGTAAACATGTTTAAAGGATTAGGAGTCTTGCAATATTTTGTTTATTTAACAAGTCTCTGATAACTGACACCTGAATAACTGGAGACAATGTCTGTGCTGTAGCAATCTTGAGTATGCTGTTCAATCTTGTGTATGTGTAAGGTGCAAACCTACTTTTGATTTACTGACATTCATTGCAGAAATCTCATGGTCAATGCTTTGAGCCTAAGACCCAGATGAAAACATGAAATGTTTGGGAATTGTGAGCTTTGTGCATAAGTTGCTTCATGTGCTGGTTAGGCAATGGAGAAAATTTGCTCTGTAGCTCTTGTGTGATTGAGCAAGCCTGGCAAAGCAAGCTGTGATGCAGACAGAAGTAAGAGAAAAAAGGAAGCAGATGACAATGAGGTGCTTGCAGGCTTGATAAGAGTCCTCCAGGGGCCTGATCTGGCCCTCGGGCCACATGTTTGACATTGACACCCCTGGTATACATAATGGAAGGAATGCACTCCCTGAATTCTGGGTTTCTAGGGCAGGAGATTCAGGCTGGGCACTGATGAGTCAGTCAGGACACTTGTTTTTATATATACAGATGATCCTATTAAAAGGTAGTATTCAAGAGAAGCCATGTATAAGACAGTTAAACAGACCACCCACTTAAGATAAACTCAGTGACTTCTTACCTTCCCTTTGGCATTTCCTGTATAAATATATTCTCCTCGCCGGTCAAAAGAAGCCACCACATTTAGATCAGAATCATCATCCACTGGCAGGATGACATGTTTTGAATCAGACAATGTTAGCATGACTGGAGCTGACTTCATTGGACATACCAACACCCTGTTCCTATAAGAACAAGAGAGACATTTTGTTTTTAAAAAAGAAAAATTTGAATATTGCTCTTTTCTTACCTGATCTCCAGAATAATATTCAGAATATTTAAATACTGCCATTGCATTCTGAGTTAGGATTAGACAAGAAAACTGCACAACTGCCAACATACAAAGATTTCTATTCTTTCCCATTTAACTTGTCTTTCCTCATGTTGTCTTTCTAACAACATGACTGATGTTTGTTTACTGAAAAACATAACCTGGAATATGGGGTTAGATGAGAAAAAAACCCTGAAAGTGCTTGAACAATGGACAATGAAAGATCAGGGTGGGGGAAGATTTCCATGCAAATATATACAGGTAATAGAATTTTGCTTTTCTTTGAGTTCCTACATCTTGGTTTGACTCAAATTCAGCCTGTTTAATTTCATTCACGTCTCCAACAGTTTTATAACCAATTGCTGCTGGGTGCTGAATTAATCTAAAACTCTGCATCATCATACTGATTACTGTCAACCCAGTTCTGCTTATTTCTTCTGGTAGTCTCATATAAAAGTTAGCCTTAGTGATAACGCAGATCCATAAAAACCTATTTTCAGGGGGCTGAAAAATGACATCATTGAACAGAACTCTGCATATAATCACAGGGCGGTTGCTGGTTTATCATACTCCACTACTCTACCTCCACCACTCTACAGGAACACTAAGGGGAGGGATGGTGGCTCAGTGGTAGAGCATCTGCTTGGTAAGCAGAAGGTCCCAGGTTCAATCCCCGGCATCTTCAACTAAAAAGGGTCCAGGCAAATAGGTGTGAAAAACATCAGCTTGAGACTCTGGAGAGCTGCTGCCAGTTTGAGTAGACAATACTGACTTTGATGGACTGAGGGTCTGATTCAGTATAAGGTAGCTTCATATGTTCATTAGCCAATTCAAATAGTAACTTGCAGTATAAAATACAAACACGTCCCCTGTATTTAACGATACTGGCTCTGAAATGCTACTAGGATACTCTAGAAGTCATTCAGATTCCAAAACTTCTCTACGAAAAGGGTTTAAAAAATAGCAATGTTACTCACTGATCTCGGGGATGGTACTGGACCTTTAGGATAGGGGAAGGAAACCGAAACCTCTGGTCACAGTCACCAGTCAGAACATCCCACTGAGATACCATATTATCAGTTGATGCACTCACCAATTTGTGACCATCTCGACTCCAACTAGGAAAGAAATATTACAATAGAGATCATGATTTACAGAAGAAAATGTTTTGTGACTTTCCCATTTAAAATTTTACAGAATCCACAGAAATATTTGATACATCATAAGGTTTTTTTCATTTACTGAGACAACATAAAATGTTCAAAAACTATAAGATGAGTAGCTATTACAAAACTGTACAAATGAACATAATGGGTGCTGGAAATGAAAGTCTGAAAATGACCATGGAAGCCAAAGGAGGAACTTTAGACTTTTTCTGAGCTACTGTGCCATCTGCAATCTGCAAGACTGGGTCTCAAATGAAGTCCCTTCAGTGTGCAAAACAAAAGCATGCACTTGGAAGAACAGGATCTTTACTGTAGTGAAACAGTGGCAAGGTGTTTTTGAAATTAATCTGTGGTATGCCACTTTTTGGTCACAGAGGAAAAATTAAATGTTCTAGTGAGCTAAACAAGACAATTCAGTTGCAGAAAGAAAGAAAAATCAATGAAAGCACTGATAAGTATGCATAATTCACTTGAACATTTATGTAGTTTCCTGGATTGTAGAAATAAACAGATTTATCATCTATGATAAAACCAAAAGTTTTGACTCGTGAAAATGGTGTACCATATACATAGAAAATATCCTGTTTCCCACTCAAGCTTCAGACCATAGTTGGGGAATGGACATAGTCAGTGGAAGAGAACACATTTTGGTCTCAGGCACACAGGTCCTCATCAAAGGATCTCAGGTAGCAGTGTAGCAAAAGATCTTTCTCACCTAAATCCTGGAGAGCCTATGACAATCAGAGTAGACAATAAGCTAGAGGGACCAATGTCCTGACTCAGTTTCATTTTTGATCATGGTCAGACAGGCTAGCTATAAATCACATTCAATCTGTGTTAAGATAATTCCTTACCATAATGAACAGACTGGATGGATGTGGGCACTTATGATTTTTGCTATGCCTCTGGTCAAGAAGTCCCAGATGACAATTCGTCCATCATTACATCCCACTGCTAGAAGAGTGCCCCACCTGTTAAAAGTACAGGTAAGGGCCATACTAATACAGTCCAATGTGCCATCAGCTTCCTGAAAACAAAGAATGACCCATTTAGGTCTTCCCTATGTAACATTTTAAATAAGAGGGCATAAATAAACTCAAGGCACAATGTTTACAGGATATAAGATATATAAAAGACATTTACCTCTGGATAATTCTGCCCAAAGGATTCTGAAAATAGAAGCAAAAACAAAAAACAGAAATAATTGTACAATGTTACTTTCTTTGTGTCACAGAATACCTAAGTGCCGAAGCCTGATCCTATAAGCCATGCTGTACATTAGAGGGGGAAGCAAACCCAACTGAGAAGAAAAATCTAAGAAGAGACAGCCATGTTAATATTCTTACCTGGCATGTCAGAAGAAAAAAAAAGTAACTAACAAAATATTGTTGAGAACTTCTCGAATAGCAGAATGCAACAAAAACAGAAACAAGTCACAACAAACCTTATTTGAATACTGCAAATTCCAAAGCACTACAAAAATCCTCTTAAAAATCACTACCATGTCACCTCTTGCAACGATGTCAGGGACATCAGAACCATGGCCTAGCATATTTGATGTGTAGGCAGTGTCCTGAAGAGTCATATAGTAGGTGATGTAAAAGATCTCTACCTTTCACCTTGACAAGCACAGCTGCTGTCAGCCAGAGCAGACAATACTGGCCTTGACAGAAAAATGGTCTGACGCTCTATAAGTTAGCCTCATGTGTTCAAAAAGTTCCCCCCTCTCTCAAGGCATCAGTGTTTGCCACACTAAGAAACTACCATTAAACTGGAGGGACTGTTCATAATCTGATTTACACAGGAGACTAGATAGATGGGAATATAGAATCAGGGCCTCCGCTATACCCAATAGGGTCCTTTTGGAACACACTTGATTATATGAGAAAAGACTGAAGGCCTCAGAGGAATTTATTCCTCTACTTATGTTTTTTTTTTACCCAGTCTTTTCTTTAAGGCACCTTACAGTCAATAAAAAAATGCGTAAATTAGTAAAATATATGAATAAGCAACAGCACACATATTTTTTACAATTAACTTGTGTTTCACAATGTTTTATGATTACCATTTATATTTGTTGAAAGCAATCTAAAACCTGTACCTAGAAAAGGGCAGCAAAATTGAAAAGAAAAATACAGCTATCCCCACCACAATATTCCTTTGGTGAGAATGTGGCTACAATTACATGGCCACATTCCAGGGAGTAAACCCACTGAATAACATGGGACTTACTTTAGAGTAGACCTGATTAGAATTTCTACTTACATTTTGATCACATTTGGAGGGCAGATCAATTGGACTTTCCACTATGTCAAATAGGCTACACTTTTTGGAGGTTTTGCTGTGCACTGATCACTTGCTTAAGTTTTCAATAGCCGGCTGCTCACTAAGCCTCTTTCCACCTTACAAACTAATATGTGACTAGAAGATGGGTGGTCTTGCCTCTAGAGAAGGCAATCCCACTAGGTTATTTTATTCTTCCTAGCAACACAATCACTTAAGTTCCTACCCACAGCTGGGAACAAATGAACGAAATCATTTCAGAAATAAACATTTACCCAAAAAATCAGTTACAGCACAGGCCCCGGAGCCCCCAACCGGCGACGTTCTCTCCCTGCCTCTGCGACAGCCTCTGCCACAGCGATCCAAATCGCGCGGGAGAGGCTGCAGAAGCAGCCGCCGGCCTCCCCGCGCCGTTTAAAGGCCCCGCCGACTAGCTGGTCTTTAGATGGCGCGGGGAGGCCGGCGGCTGCTTCCGTCGGTCCTCCCGCATGATTTGGATGGCTGGCGGGGCGGCTCTTAAGCCGCGGCCAGGAGGGAGTAGGGGGCATAGAATTTTTTAGATGGGAGGAGGCTTTTTAGAAATTCAGGTGCTCCCCGGGATTTTTTAAAAGCCCCCTTAAAAATCCCAGCTATGTCCTTGCTCCCCAGGACGCCTCTGCTTGAATAAAGAGGAGTCCCTCCAGCAGAGCCCCCTCCGTTAAAGTTCATAGGATGGACGCCACCGCTCTTGGACCCCTCCCCGACCACGCCCCCTCCCGCGTTGCCCCCGCCCCACTCCGTCCGCCGCTCCTCTCTGCCGGGGCTCTCCCGCCTCGACCCCACCCCCACTTGCGAAGCTCTGAGAAGGAAACATCAAAGGAACGACCCAACCTACCGAGCAGCTCCAGGTTCATCTCGGCCACTCTCTCCCTCTTTCCGAGCCCGCTCCAGAACGAAGGACCCAGAGGTCCTCACTCCAAAGAGGGCGTCCCATTCCTGCCTGACAAAATACTTGACAATTGCTATCATATTCTCTCATATTTGTCAGTGTGATCCTCGGTGCTTGCCCTCGAAATTCTTGAAAGGCGGCGAGGAAGATTGTGGAAGAAAATTTCTAAGTCATGATAAAGAAACAGGCAGAGCTGTGGACACCCCGATTTGTGGCACCTACATTAATGAAACCCGACTTGAAACAAGGAGATGTGCGAGCAAGGTTCCGCGTCGGAGTGGCGGATGCAGCGTAAAGAACTAGTTCGGAATACGGAAAGGTAGAGTGGATAATCACAGTAATAGCGAAGAAGCGGGTAAGAAGGGAAGCCTACTAAATCAAAGGACCAGTTGGTCGTATGGTATTACGATTGACAGAAGGTTCTGGAATTTCTGGACCAAGAAAGACTACCCCGCTTTTCCTGGGATTAATTTTTGGGTACCCCTCGTTCATCCACACCTGGAGATAAATGCGAGAGAATACAGACGAGAGGAAAGATATTACACAAACTTGTAATATCTTGGCCCTCTACTGTCGCATTCAAAGCAAGGATACCCTCTCTTGCCTGTATTCCTTGGATTCTGTAGAGGTGGCATACGCTTTAAACTGACGCTATTATTTCTCGGATCATATCAGAAGTGAGCTTTGTTTTACGAAAGTTTATACTGGAATAAATGTTGTTAGTCTTTAAGGTGCCATATGACTTCTATTTTGTTTTGGTGCAGTGGACTAACACCACTCTTCTGGACCTGGGGGCTGCAGCTGAAGATCTCATAAGAAGAAGAAGAGAAGCCCTGTTGGATCAGGCCAGTGGCCCATCCAGTCCAACACTGTGTCACACATTGGCCAAAAATCAGGTGCCATTAGGAGGTTCACCAGCAGGCCCAGGGTGCAGAAGCCCTTCTACTGTTGGCTCCCAAACATTTCCCACTATTACAATTGATCTCCAGACAATCAAGATCAGTTCCCCTGGAGAAAATGGCTGCTTTGGAGGGTGGGCTGTATGCAGTTGTGGGATTCAAATAAATTAACAACAGGTTCTATGTCCTAATGACCATTTTAACTATACCAAAAGATATACCGAAAGGTAGTTTAATAATTCAAGCATTAAATACTGATCCGCGGGTATCTGGGGCTCTGGGGGGGGGGCTGTTTTGGGGGGCAGAGGCACCAAATTTTCAGTATAACATCTAGTGCCTCTCCCCCAAATACCCCCCAAGTTTCAAAACGATTGGACCAGGGGGTCCAATTTTATGAGCCCCAAAAGAAGGTGCCCCTATCCTTCATAATTTCCTATGGAAGGAAGACATTTAAAAAGGTGTGCTGTCTCCTTAAATGTGATGGCCAGAACTCCCTTGGAGTTCAATTATGCTTGTCACACCCTTGTTCCTGGCTCTGCCCCAATGTCTCCTGGCTCCACCCCCAAAGTCTCTTGGCTCCACCCCCAAAGTCCCCAGATATTTCTTGAATTGGACTTGGCAACCCTACTCAGGGTTGAGGGGGGGCATGATCTATCTAGGTCACCCAGCCCTATGTTTTGCATTATAACCCAACCTGCCATAAAATTAATCAAACTGAAAGAAAAGACAACTTAAAACTTTCTGAGCCATAGGAGAAAATTGCAATTCAGTTTGGGGCCATGACTGCGAATTGAGAGGGCATCATCTTTTCTCGACAGCACCAACAACAGCTAACAAATTGTCAGGATTGGGGGGTGAGGAGAGAGCTGGGGAAGCCAAAATACTATTTTCTAACTAACATTTTAAAGAAAATATAACAAGCTAAAAAAAAAACCAAAAGGAACCTTCTGAAGGGAAAGAGCTTCGTCCGCTTTTGAGAAGTTCTCCAAGCCCCGGCAGCGAAGCCTCGGTCGGTCTCCCTGGAAATCAGCTGCAGAGGAGGGCTCCTGACTCTGAGGACGGCGAAGGTGATGCACGCACACGGCACGCTGCTTTTAGAAGGCACACAGAAGCCCCGCCCCCTGCAAGCGCGCCAAAAGCGCGCTAGATTGCCTGCTCTCTACTCCACGCCGCGATGCGGCGGGCTGCTGGAGGCTTTGTGAACAAACAAGTCGTTTTTCATGTTGAGGGTCATCTTGCAGACCTCGCAGTGGAAACATGCTTTTGAGGCAGTTGTTCACCTTCTCCGTGGGGTAAACGATCTTGCCGCAACAGGCTCAGCTGGGGTTCATGGCTGCCGGAGCGGAGGGGGCTGCTGCTGCCGCCGTGCTGGTGGAGTGGAAGGGAAAGGAAGCGAGGAAGGCGGCGGCGAGAAAAATGTGAGCACCTGCGGGGGTTAAGGAGGCGAAGAAAAAGGGGGAAGGAAGGAGCCACCCCGGCAACGTCTGGCAGCGACTGAGAGGAGGAAGCGAAGGGCTTCCCTCGCAGTGGAAACATGCCGCGCTGGTGGAGTGGAAGGGAAAGGATCAACAGAGCTTTTCAGTTAGAGTGTTATTTTCAAGAACATGTGATGATGGTTCACAGAAGTCATGTGGAGAGAGCCTAATCTGGCGCACACACACACCCGGCCCGCCGCCCTAGGCAAATGCATAGGTCCAGGGCTTTTTTGTAGAAAAAGCCCAGCAGGAACTCAGTAGCGTATTAGACCACATCCCCTAATATTAGCATATTAGGCCACACCATCTGGGATAATCAAGTGCAAACTGAACTATGACAGTAACTTTTCCAGGCCCCACAGCAATTCTGGTCAGCCAGCCAGGCCCCAGGGAGGCTGCTGCACAGTACATCTGGGCCCTGTTAGCCAGGCCCCAGGGAGGCTGCCACATGGCTCGGTTCAGCCCAGCAATCCCCAAGGGCCACACCAAGTGACCCCACCCCTGTTTTAAATTGTGATGTTAAAACACAAGAAAATGGTGGATTACTTACTTTTAGCAGAAACTTTTTATCAATAATTATGGGAAATTGACTGAAACTAGTATACTAGTTAATCATAAACAGAAGCCACTTCTTGACATTACTCTCAAAGACTGAAGAAATCCTCCCCTGAGGGATTAAGCAAGTGCTAAAGAAAGTGCCTTCTTGCATCCTCTGCTAATATTGTGGGGCTTGAAGCCACTTCTTGGCATTACTCAAAGACTGAAGAAATCCTCCCCTGAGGAATTAAGGAAGTGCTAAAGAAACAGGCAGAGCTGTAGACACCCCGACTTGGGGTACCTGGATTAATGAAACCCGACTTGAAACAAGGAGATGTGCGAGCAAGGTTCCGCGTCGGAGTGGCGGATGCAGCGTAAAGAACTAGTTCGGAACACAGAAAGGTAGAGTGGGTAGTCACAGTAATAGCGAAGAAGCAGTAAGAAGGGGAGCCTACTAAATCAAAGGAAATTTGATTTGCTTGACATAACTCTCAAAGACTGAAGAAATCCTCCCCTGAGGGATTAAGCAAGTGCCTTCTTGCATCCTCTGCTAATATTGTGGGGCTTGAGGACAGGAAGAAAAAGCTTGTTTCCCATTCCATCCTTTGTTTTGATTGCTTCTGGGCTGTACTGAATTCTGCACTCTTGAGCTGTATTGAAGTAAAGATTTATTACAAATAAGGATTGTATAGCATATCTTGGATCTCTAATGCATTCAAGATTTTCCCAAATCTAACCAACTTCTTTTCTCGTCAAGCCTAACCCATAGGCTTCCCAATCCCCAGGTCCCAGAGGGGGATCCCCCGGTTTTACAGGCTTCCCCCCTCCCCCAGCCAGCTGGCTGGCGGGGGAAGCCCCACCCCCACAGCCATCATGCACCTCCATGAACGATTCCCATAGGGAATGATGGGGAATTGAGCCGTGGGTATCGGGGGCTCTGGGGAGGCTATTTTTTGAGATAGAGGCACCAAATTTTCAGTATAGCATCTAGTGCCTCTCCCCAAAATACCTCCAAAGTTTCAAAAAGATTGGACCAGGGGGTCCAATTCTATGAGCCCCAAAAGAAGGTTCCCCTATCCTTCATTATTTCCTATGGAAGGAAGGCATTTAAAAAGATGTGCAGTCCCTTTAAATGTGATGGCCAGAACTCCCTTGAAGTTCAATTATGCTTGTCACACCCTTGCTCTTGGCTCCACCCCAATGTCTCCTGGCTCCATCCCCAAAGTCCCCAGATATTTCTTAAATTGGACTTGGCAACCCTACTAACCCACAAACATTTTTCTGTTCAATCCTGGCCCAACAAACATCTTTTTGAGACCCGAGGTAGTAACTTGTTTCATTCTCTCCACAGTGTTTCTCAGAAGCAACACAATACTATTTTTTTAAAAAAATTAACAGGTACATTTAAACAACTGTGGATGCCAAAAATACAATCCTATTTCATAGCACCACATGAAACACAGGAGGAGGGTGAATGGAAAAAGGTAACCTGCAGAAGCAGGGCAATCGGGAGACATTCTGAGCCTTTGTTGCTAAGCAATCAGTTCCAGGATCTCCCCATAGATACTGATTCTGGACCACTGGAACAAGGGAGTTTTCCTCAGCCTCCATGAAGCTTGAAGGAAATTTCTCAGGCCCCCATGGATGAGAGGATTGAGCTTCTGCTCCCCAATAACGGAGAAGGTGTGTACTGGTGATTGGGGATTCCCTACTGAGAAGGGGAGAGGCTTAAGTGTGCCAACCAGACTTGTCTTATTTTATTAATTTATTTCTTCACATTTCTATCCCACCCTTCCCATACGGGCTCAGGCAGGTCATGTCAAAATAAACCAACTGCATAATTCTAAACAACTAGATAAAACATAAAATCAAACAAATCAATTAGCTAATTAAATAATTAGTTACAGATGCCATCCACAGATGCCCTGGCTGAACACAAATGCCCTGCCATTCTTGTAAGCCGCCCTGAGCCTGCCTTGGCGGGGAGGGCGGGGTATAAATAAAATTTTATTATTATTATTATTATTATTATAAATAGATGAATAGATAATAATGATCAAAAACGGTCACTAATCCTAATTGGGTCAGTACGTGGCAGGGAGGCCATATTAATGGTGCTGCCCACCACCTCAACTAAAAGCCCGGCAGAACAGCTCTGTTTTACAGGCCCTGAGGAATTGCAGAAGGCTTCACAGGGCCCGGATCTCTAGTGGGAGCTTGTTCCACCAGGCGGGGTCAGGATAGAGAAGGACCTGGCCCTAGATGAGGCTAGGTGGACATCCTTTGGGCCGGAAACAACCAGAAGATGTTGCTCAGCAGAGCATGAGGTTCTCTGGGGGGGTATATAGGAAGTAGCAATCTTGAGATATATGCTGTCTACTGGGTGCGCGCATCCAGGACATGACTGAAAGAATAGAAAGACTCAAGCTCATGGATTGTTATCCTTTCTTGCTGATTCATGTGGGAACAAATGCTACTGCCCATCACAGCCCAGAACATATTGAAAGAGACATTGTGACTCTGGGTGAAAAGGTGAAGGACCTGGGAGTATAGATTGTATTTTCATCAGTTCTTCCTGTCAAAGGCTGTGGCTTAGGATGGGAAAGAAGAATACTGCAAATAAATGACTGGCTACATAGATGGTGTCATTAGGAAAGGTTTGAATTTCTGGACCATGGATTACACTTTCAAGATGAAGTTCTTCTAGTGGGAGATGGTTTGCACCTCATGAGGGTAGGAAAAATGTGTTAGGCAAGAGCCTTGCGAACCTAATAAGGAGGGCTTTGAAGTAAATCGTATGGAGGAGTGAGACAAAAAATCAAAACCTAGTACAATGCCAATATGGAGATAAGAATGCTAAACCCAGGGGAATGCTGTAAACACAGTTTATATGGGAATGGGAAACCCAGGGGAATTTTTAAACACAGTTTATCTTCAATAAGGCTTTTGATAAGGTTCCACATAATATTGTTGATAAGTTGGTGAAATGTGGTTTGGATCTTATTACTGTTAGGTGGATCTGTAACTGGTTGACAGATCACACCCCAAGAGTGCTTGTTAATGGTTCCTCATCCTCTTGGAGAGGAATGACAAGTGGAGTGCCTCAAGGATCTGTCCTGGGGCCTGTTTTAATATCCTTATAAATAATTTGGATGAAAGAATAGAGGGAAGGCTTATTAAATTTGCAGATCTGGATGGGTTGCAAATACAGTAAAAGACAGAATCAAGCTACAGGATGATCTTGACAGGCTAAAACAAATAAAATGAATTTTAACAGGGATAAATGTAAAGTTCTGCATTTAGGTAGGAAGAATTCAATGCATAATTATAGGATGGAGGAGACTTGTCTTGGCAGTACTATGTATGAAAAGGAAATTATGGTGAGGAGTCTGGAGACCAAGTCCTATGAGGAAAGGGTGAAGGAGCTGGGTATGTTTTGCTTGATGAGGAGACAACTGAGAGGATATGGTACCTTATCTTCAAGTACTTGAAGAGCTGTTACACAGAGCATGGTGTGGAGCTGTTTTCTGTGGCCCCAGAAGGTGAGACTGGAATCAACAGGTCGAAATCAGAAGAGTTTTTCAACTAAATATTAGGAGTTAATATTTAACTTCCTGACAGAGTGGTTCCTTAGTGGAACAGGCTTCCTCAGGAGGTGGTGGGCTCTCCTTCTTTGGAGGTTTTTAAATGGAGACTAGATGGCCATCTGACAGCAATGCTGATTCTGTGAAAATAGGCAGATCATGAGAAGGAAGGCAGAAAGGGTTGCATCAGTGCTTAGTTCTTGTCCTTTTTTACATGTCCAGGGAAATGTTGATTGCCACTATGAGGTCAGGCAGCAATTTTTCTCCAGGCCAGTTTGGCAAGGGATCCTGGAGAGGGTTTTTTGCCATCTTTTGGACTTGGAGCAGGTGTCACTGGGTGTGTGTGTAGGGGGGAGGTAGTTGTGATTTTTTTCTGCATTGTGCAGGGGGGGTTGGACTAGATGATGCTGGACGTTTTTTCTGACTCTATGAAATTAACAAGAAATTAATTAAATAATTAATTAACTCACCAATTTCTTACTGCAACTGTTAAATGGAAGGATCCAATATCACACTGGTTGGATTTTGTATAAATGTATTTCATTCCTAATTCCTTCTGTATTAATCTCTATCCCTTGCTAGTTTTAAGTATACTTCTCTGATTAATTGCATGCAGCTGCATTACCAGAGCTTTTAACTTGTGAGAAATTTTTAGTGTGATCCTAACAAAAGGCATATACCCTTTAAATCCACTGAAGTAAAGGAGTTTAGAAAAGTGTAAGTGTTTAGAACTGCAGTGCTGCTCTGTTATGAGGCAAATTTGAAATGAACGGCTCTGAATTTTATCTGCATTGGAAAGACTTGAATTTTCTTTGGAAGGCTTCGGAAACTGAAGCATGGATTCATTTCCTTTTTGAAAAAAGGCTACTATTTACAAGTTTACACATCGGCTTGTAAGTTGTCACATAAGAGGACTATTTTTCCTTGAGTTATTGTAAATGTATGACTATATGATTGGTAGCCTATTTAACATTTAATATTTGGTGATATCAGGCATTTTTTATAAGAGTTGGTAACAAGAATTTTGTTATACATTGTCCTATTGAACTGTTTTGATTGTGGTTAATGATTATTAGTAATTAGTGGTTGCAACAGCCTTTGGCTTTCTTTTTGCTCAACACTATTATTGCATCCCCGCCTGGCATTTTTGTTGTTTTTACTGAGTTTTGGAGGAATGTTAAAATATTTAAAATAAATGTAATAAATATTTGGAATACTGAAGTTGAAATGCTATGTGAAAATAAGTTTAAGAGAACTAACTAGATTAGGGTCAAATTTCTTAGTAAATGTTTATGGCTTCCAGTTGTGGACTACCAAGAAAGGGCAAGGTTTAGATTGGTCTTGCCTAACATAAGTGACATATTTTTTAATATACTTGTTTCATGCATTGGCTTTTCATTTGCTTCGGTATAATTCAAGGTGCTGAATTAGTCTTTAGAACTTTGCAAAGGTTAGGATCCGATTGGCAAGCTTACCGCACTGAGATCATTGGGATTTGAGGCAAATATGTTGAGGGCCAAGGTTAAAGATTACTTCTTTCACTCTGACAAACTTATGAAAGCTGGAAAATTTGTCATTCTCTAAGGTGCTGCTGGACTCAGATTTTGTTCTTTCATCATATACTTTCCTGAAAATGAGATTGTTCAATATATTTTTGCATAGTCCTGCCATTTTGGGAGCAGGGAGTTGCAATTCCTTCTTGTGTGTGGTGTGCCACAAGGGGCAATTCTGTCCCCGATGTTGTTCAACATCTACATGCACCCCCTTGCCCAGAGGTTTGGGCTGGGATGTCATCAATATGCGGATGACACCCAGCTTTATCTGCTGATGGGCGGCCAGTCCAACTCCATGGAAGATCTGACCATGGCACTTCAAGCTGTGGCAGGGTGGCTCAGGCTGAGTCGACTGAAGTTGAATCTTGACGAAGACAGAGGTCCTGTACCTAAGTCGTGGTGGTCTGGGAACCGAGGTCTTACTACTGACCTTGGATGGGGCACTACTTACACCGGCGCCCAAAGTCAAAAGTTTAGGGGTGCTCCTGGAACCTCTTTAAATATGGAGGCCCAGGTGGCAGCCACCGCCAGATCAGCCTTCTATCATCTACAGCTGATGGCAGTTGGTCCTCTACCTTGAATGCAGCAACTTGGTGACAGTGATCCATGCCCCGGTCACCTCGAGATTGGTTTAATGCAATGCCCTCTACATGGGGCTGCCCTTGTCTCGAACCCGGAAGCTTCAATTAGTGCAGAATGCAGCAGCCAGGTTGCTAATGGGCCTTCCTATACTGGAGCACATTCAACCTGTGCTGAAAGCGCTGCACTGGTTGCCAATAGCATACCGGGTTTGTTTCAAGGTGTTGGTTCTCACCTTTAAGGCCCTATATGGCCAGGGGCCTGCATACTTGAGGGACTGCCTTTCCCTACATGTTCCCTGGAGAGCACTTCGGTCTGGTTCGCAAAATCTACTTACAATCCCGGGCCCTAAGGAGGCCAGGCTCATGACAACTAGAGCAAGAGCCTTCTCTATATGGCCCCACGCTGGTGGAATGAGTTGCTGGAAGAGGTCAGGGCCCTGCGAGAGCTCATACAGTTCCGCAGGGCCTGTAAGATGGCACTCTTCCACCAGGCATTTGTGAACTAGACTGCTGGCCATTACAGTTCTAAGCAATATATGAACCACCACCAATAATCTGCTGAACAGCAGCTGCAGAGAGGACAACTTAAGATCTGCTGCACAGAGAATTACAAATTTGGAAATTGTAAGATCATAGCACCGAAATATTTTTATGCATTTATGTTTATTTTACCCTACGTTTTATGGTTTTAATGTTGCACTATTATGTTTATTCATGCATGCACATGTCTGTGTGAGCCACCCTAACCCTGCATTAGCGGGGAGGGTGGGATATAAGTGGAACTAAATAAATAAATATAGCACTTTGATTATATGAAATAATCATATTCTTGAAATTCCTGCCCTGTGTCATTTCCTCAGCATTTCATACTTTACACAAATATAATCACCATTCAAACTAAGTGCCATTGCATATACAGGATTTGCCAGTGGTAGCTGAACACTGGAACAACTAGCTGCCTCTCACATTGTATGAGGGCAGTTTTGTTGACTTAAAGGAAATGGTACAAATCCTATCAAAATGGCTTATACTAGTTAAGAGGACTATACATGTATTTTTGTGTTATTTGATTTGTACATTCAATGGCTACTCCATGAACAAAGCCAAGGTACTGAACACATACTGAAGATACAACAATGTAGTAGGCTTTTGCCCTAAGCCAACAGTGAGTCAGAAAAGCTGCAGAAGTTGCATTTCAGTTAAGTTGTTTCCACCAGTTTTGAAAACTTGGGATAGCTTCTGAATAACAGTTTAAACTAAAGACTGGGGAGAAGAAACTGATATTAACACCTCCCTAGTCAAGTTGCTCCTGAAACATATCTCTAGAATGTCTACTTTAAGAATATCCAGATGTTTAATGATTTACAATATATTTATGCAACAACTACTAGAATGGTGTCTCCTTTGGGCCACAGTTAATTAACTGTTGGCCTGCTTTGGGCATAGGAATCTGATCTTTCAAGGAATGGATTATCCCATCTTGAACTACTGACCCCTCACATGACATTTGGTTATTTAATTTCTGCTTTGAATGAATGTTACATGGGAATCTCAACCCACAGTTGTTCACTTTAGAGGCAGTAGCCAGTTCCGTTCTGTACAGAACAAAGGCATGCCTCCTGCCCAGAGGATTTATATAAATGCTATGAATTACTAGCAGACCTTTCAATACTGGCAACGGATACAAGTTCTTCAATAAGCTAATTAACTCACATTAATATTACTGTTGTGAAAAGAAATGAATACCACATTACATTTCTGCTTATAAGTGATGAACCCAATTATTTTTTCAATGAAAATAAAAAGGAAGGGGGGGAGCAACTTTCAATTAATCTACCAAAAAGTTTGTTTGTAGTAGGTATGCTTAACTTTGTGTTATTATACCAGAAAGCAAAATGACTTACTGAGGCAGTATAAGAACATAAGAGAAGCCATGTTGGATCAGGCCAATGGCCCATCCAGTCCAACACTGTGTCACACAGTGGCCAATTTATGTGTGTGTGCATACACACACACACACACACACACACATATATATACACACACACACACTGTGGCTAATAGCCACTGATGGACCTCTGCTCCATATTTTTATCCAATCCCCTCTTAAAGCTGGCTATGCTTGTAGCCGCCACCACCTCCTGTGGCAGTGAATTCCACATGATAATGTGGATAAAAAGAAGTACTTCCTTTTATCCATTTTAACCTGACTGCTCAGCAATTTCATTGAATGCCCATGAGTTCTTGTATTGTGAGAAAGGGACTCTCTGAGCTGTTCTGTGTGGAAGGCAGAGAACATGCAGTGATCAGGGGCTGCAAAATGAGAAACTGAGCCATGTAGGAGGTTTGCTGGAGTCCCAGAGAAATGAACACAATTACTCTGCAGTTGGGCTTAATTCTATGCCATTAATTCCCAAACCGGAGGCAGATTTCAATGAAAGATTACATATTTTTGTCAGGAGATCCACAAGTTCAACTTTGAGTTCTTTCAAACTCATCCGGACCTGGTGACTTATTAGTTTTTAATTTGTCAATCAGTTGTAGGACCTCCTCTCTTGTCACCTCAATTTGACTCAGGTCTTTCAACACCCCTTCCAAAATTAGTGGTTCTGGATTCGCCAAAGCATGTGTTCCCTTTTATTAATCTCACTTGAACTAGCTTTCCACCGCTTAAAGGAGTCCTTCTTACCTTTTACAGCTTCCATTACTTTGTTAACCAAGCAGGCCTTTTCTTATACCTGTTTGTGCCTTTCCTAACTTGTGATATATATTTTTTCTGACCTTCTAGGATTGTAGTTTTAAATAGCCTCCAAGCTTCCCCAAGGGTTTTGACTGTATTTACCTTTTCTTTCATTTTCCTCTTCACATGCCTCCTCATCTCAGAGAATTTACCCCTTTTAAAGTTAAACGTGGTTGTGCTGGTCTTTTGGGGCAACTCCTTATTTATACAAATGGTGAAATCAATGTTATGCTCACTGCTCCCATTAACACCTCACTGATTTCAACATCCTTTCTCCTTGGATTATTATTGCACATGTGGGTGGTCTGGGTGTGCAAGAGTCCCTTGACTAAATAAGAGCATAAGAGAAGCAATGTTGGATCAGGCCAATGGCCCATCCAGTCCAACACACACAGTGGCTGAAAAAAACAGGTGCCATCAGGAGGTCCACTGGTGGGGCCCTCCCACTGCTGCTCCCCAAGCACCAAAAATAAAGAACATCACATGCCCCAGAGAGTTTCATCTATACCTTGTGGCTAATAGCCACTGATGGACCTTTGCTCCATGTTTATTCAATCCCCTCTTGAAGCTGACTATGCTTGTAGCTGCCACCACCTCTTGTGGCGGTGAATTACATGTGTTAATCATTATGTTCTGATGCTACAGTTCTCACCATGTCATTCCTAAATATTCTCCTAATTTTTATAATTACATAAGAACATAATAATTATTTCTGACTGGGCAATTCAAGGTGGAATTAAGTCTGGAAGTGGGGTAATGGTGCTTTTAAACAAAGCAACTATATGGGAGGGGCTGAGGCACCCCCCACACATATTATGTGTTTTGTCAAATGTGGGCAGAAATAAACAGTATCCACTACTTTATAGCAATGTGGCAGCAAACCTGGTTGGTACATGAGATAGTTGCTGTCAAGGCCATTTTGTTTAAAGCTGAATTTTCAGTAATCTAGCACTATTACATCTAGGGTAGCCTAGATAATTTTTCTACTTTTGTATTTTACTGCTATTGTATTATTTCAAAAGGATTTTTGGTAAAAAAAATATTTTGTCAAACTATTTGTAGAAGAGAAAGGGGCATTCTCTCATTATACACAGGAACTTTTTTCAGCATCCATGTTTATAAGAAAGGATTAACACATTAACATGCTCTTTCAGAGGCCAGCCACTTAGATTTCAACTTTGCTGCAATACTCTTATGACCCATTGATATGAATCTCAGTGCCACTCTATAATCATAAACTCAGGTATCTTACCAGCACAGCAACATGGGTTAACCATCACCAGATACCAATACATTTGCAAACTCTGGCACATGGGGGAAGAGAAGCAGGGTGAAGAGAACCATAGGCTGGAAGGGCACATGGTTGGGATTGTTCATTTGTCCATTATTGCTAAAGGCATTCCACCAATCAACAGAACTAGTTGGATAGGTGCTCACTTACATATATGTAGCAGTCGTTTTTGTAATGAGAGGCTCACAAACATAAAACAACAAAACTACCTCACTGTCATGTAGGAGGAAAAGCTATAGCTTTATCAACACCTTGTCAGTTATCTGTTGGAGTGTAGAATGCCCATTTAATAGGTGCTCTCTCCCTTCCTTCTTACCCCTCTTCAAGTATGCTTCACAAGTATGCCACATTAAGAACTGCTGAAAGTTCCTATTGTATATAATGAAAGAACAAAAGACAAAGAACCCTAAAACATTAACGCAATCTTTATTATACAGCACAGCACTTGTGTATTCTGTCTACTAAAACAGACTTTCATTATGTACTAAATGAAGTCTTGACCCACAGTCACGTCTCTTAAAATACATGTAATGGTGGGGAAGGGGCAGCAGTTTAAAGGAAATCAGTATTACAGAATACAAGAGAAGTAGTTCATAATCATTTCAATTTCCATGTTATTGCACTTTTCCTATACAGTTGGTAAGTTTGTTACCTTTAATATACATTTTTTTAAAAAAAATTAAAAAGTAGTACAAAATCTATAGGCATTAAAATGGAACTGTACAACTGTTTTATCATGTTTCTTTCTTCCTCAATAGCCAAAATGTAACAGCTGACCATCAGTTTAACAGAACCAGACCAGAAGGAGGAAAGGTTAAAAGTTTAAGAAACGCAGTGCTCTTTACGCACCCCCCTCCGGAGTGTCAAATGCAGATGTGCTCTCGTCCTCATCTTAGAAGGAAAAAAATCACACTATTAAAGATTTTCAAAATGAGAAAAAGGGATGTCCTCTAGCTAGACATGTACAGACAGAGCTTATGTACATCTCTTAAAAGGAAAAAGGAGCATGGCAAAGAGCCATGTTAAATAAGGCTGCAAAGTTGCTGCCCTTTCTTTTAAAGTCTATCACCCTGTAAGAGCCAACATTCAAGTGTCTCCTCCCCCAACACTGCCAAAGAGGGAGGAGCAAGAAGGACAAATATAACAAAAGTGCTATAAAAAGATAAATAAAGAATAGCTTGCTTTTTAATTAGACAAGCTAGAAAAACTTGCATGGTAAGTCAGTAAACCCTCCTAAGTAGTTAAGATGGACAAAAAAATATTGTCAGTTGCCCAATAAACTTTCTACCATCTTGTTTACTAGACAGTGACATGATAGGCAACAGCAAGCCAAGGGTAGCACTCTGAAATTGCAGTCAAGCCATGCTTTAGCTCATGCATCTCCTATGTAGTGTTTGTTCTGAGCCTCAATGGATACACCTTCCAAAGCAGAAATAAATTCAGGTACTAGGTCAGCTTTGAACAGTTCCATCTTTGAGCCATCAGGTTCTAGCACCAGTACGGATGCTTTGATCCCTCTCCACTCTCATCTTTGCAGGTATACTTGTTTTGTAAACTAGTTTGATTTATCAGGATTCCAGCTCACTAGGGAAACCATCTTTCAGAGCACCTACTATAGCCATCAAGTTTGTGGCAACATGTAAACCTTGCATAAGTACAATTCAGTAAACAATTTTCTTCTGAGTCCTAGAACAAAGGGTTGTGGTAAAGACTAGATTATTGAAAAGTGATTTGATGGATTGGAGTGGGAGAACAGGTAATTTGCAGTGCATGCAGAATATATCAAGCTACGCTGGCACAACAACAGCTTTAAAAAAGACCTACTGTTATGCCTTTGGCAGATCTCCTCCAATTACTGCTTTTGTAAAGACACTTGGGAGTATAGCAGGAGTGACTGTGAATCTGTGCTCATCACTGGCCCACTTTACAATATATGATACAGCCATTTCCCCTATCATCCCTAGTAGCCACACCTTAGTTTACCCCTATTGCTAGCTGCAGCTATGAAAACATTTAGTGTCCATTTCATTCCAAACTTTAACATATAAACAGATCTATAGCACTGCCAATAGGAATAAGGCTCCATGTTTTAACAAAACTATGTGTCTTACTTTGGGGCAAGTCAGGGGCTGTGAAATATACTCCAAAATTAAATGTATGTCTTAAAGTGTGGCTATGCATTGTGTAGGGAAGGTGCAAGAGGCCAATTTTGTACATGCAAACAAACAGCCCCAGTGAAACCAAGACTTTGAATCAGTATTTAAAAGGCACAGAGTAAAGAATAAGGAAGTTGCTACTTGGGAAAAGCTATACAAGACATTTTCAAATGCAGTTTATTTCATTTTATTTCACATAAACTATTTTTTTACTTTCAAAAATACTGACCTAGGCTCTCCTAATTCTAAACAAGGTTACTAGCCACCATAACAGAAAATGAATATGAAAATGAGTAATACTGTTAAGTGATGGGAACAGTGCTCCAGATACATGACAGTGCCATTCCTAGGACTTCCTATTTGAGAATAGATGTGCTTTTTTGTGAGCATGGCTGGCAGCTGTTCAAGTTGCTAGATGCTACAATTTGTGGATGGAAGTGCCTATATGGTTTAGACCACCACATAACAATGAATGCCCATTAAATAGAAAGCAATAGTTTTAAAAGCATGGTTTTAACGCACACAAAGAAGGGTTCATCTAGGCTGCTAAGTAACATTGCAGGGTTATTTTTGTCTAGTGGTTTCCATGGATGTAAACAGGCCAAAACTGCATATTTGCTTTGTACTATTAAGCAAACTTCAGAAGCAAAATGTTGTATGTCACAAGTCTGATCAGCTTTGCTTAGCACAACCTAGATTATCCTATAAAGCTGGAACCAGTGCACATCCCACTGTGGGCAGGAGGGAAAATGCAATTGCATCCATATTCCAAGCACCTGGTGAAACACTGGCAATTGGTCCCTTTCCTCAACCATCTTGGGTGCATTCGCCATTTCAACCTACACGCCACTTAAAATATTACTGGAACAAGAAACTAGTTTCTTGCACACAGACAAACACACACATAAGAACCAAGTCAAGGATGTGTAAAATACATAAGATGGAGCCTATTTCAGAAATCTCTGGGCTTTCTTTGCCAAATGCTTCCTGCAACAAGCACCTAGATCAGCACAGCCAAATTGCAAATGCCAAGGAAGTAAATGATGGACAGACACAGCAACCATGCATGCCTATGGAATCACAAAAGTTCTCTCTTGGGTCCTCTTCAAGGACATGACATAAAATATACAGCTGAACTTATCTTTAAAAGTGTCTGTCAATATTAGGGCAGAGTTTAAAACAGTCATTGCCTTTGCACTTAATTCAAAACAAGAAAACCACTGTAGATAAAACATGATACTGGTAGTTTGCTAGTTAGATACAGACCATGGTTAGTTGCTAGGAACTTGTGTTTCTGTCTTTGTAGGTGTGAAGTTTTCTGGTGGTATACCAATTTCACTGTCAGATTGCACAAAAATAAAAAGACCATATTTGCTCATGTTTTCCAAGAACTACTGTTATGCATTTACCAGAAGAGAGATTGGCTGACAAGACAAAGAACAGATAGCTTATACTGTAAGGGTATTTCCATTGCAGCAGAGGCTTCCCCTGAAGAATATGGATTCTCTGATCCCTCCATGTAAACATACCAAGTATTATGGGAAATTACTGAATCCATGCCTTTCCTTCCATGTTCTGTAGTTAGCAGTTACCCACCCTTATTTCTTCTGTTCAGCCACATTCATCTTGTAAGACCTTCCGGGAAGCTTCTGTATCAGAGTGTAGATGGAGAAGAGGATTCTCAAAAGTCTCAGCTGTGCTAGCTGCCAGTCTACTGAAACGCAGTGTATTGCTTTTACTGGTGCACAAAAGGAGTAATTAAAATACTCCTTCAGGTTTGAATTCCTCACCTTTTCATTACCTGTAAAAAAATGAGGAAAGTACTGCAAATTTGCATTAGTAGTGTATACTGGAGTGGAATGTTCCTGGCTGCTATACGAGGTGGAATTTCAATCTCCTCTCACCCTAGAGTACAGTTTCTGATTGGGCTCTCCAGAAGAGCTACACCTTGAGTTGCTGTTGGCAAGGTGAGGGATCAGAGTTCTCACACAAAAGAACAGCTCCCCCATAGCTTGGTTTCAAGTAGAATCATCTAAACCTTTGCTCAACTGCTCAGAGTTTGACTTGCAAAGTCTGTCCATTATGCCCTGCAACATGGGTTGGACTATGCCCAGAAGTGGGCGCCGGGATGGGTCTCCATCCCAACTGGCTTCCATAAGCTGCCAACATTCTTCATCAAAGACAGACAGACGCTCTGGGCGTACTCCTGGAAAAAGAAAACAGGAAATATCATTAACTGAAGGGGAGTGTATTTTGATCTTGGCTTTTTAATTTAATTTATTTTTTATTTATTTGCCTTAAATTTATATTCCACCCACTCCGCAAGCGGACTCTGGGCAGCTAACAGTCATGTTAAAACAACAATTTCAGTTACAATTTTAAAACTATAAAATTTAATAATAACAATTTAAAGCTCAATATTTGGTGCTATACAAGAATTCTGACATAGGCGGATTAGATTATTTTTGATGTCACAGTCCTTCTGATTATCTGTTAGTGGTTCTTCTGATGGTATTGCTCAGCAGCATAGAAGAGGCAGCCTTCTCCCACTTAGTTATTATAGGCCTGTCGGAAAAGTTCAGCGTTACAGGCCCTGCGGAATTGGGAGAGACTGTTTTAGTGACAGCAATCAAACATGTAAGCAATTTCTTCTTTGGGGGGGATTTGACATAAAGCTCCAATTTATAACGTAACATCTCTGATACGCATGGATATTGAGTTACTTAAGTGGTCTATTCACAAAAGTCACAGCACCAGCTTCCATGGGCAGGGTACCTGAATGTGTGGCTCTCTCCTCATAAAAAGCCACAAAGTTTCTTCAGCATTACCCTATTCAAGTGAGCACACCACATCAGAGATTTGTCACAGATTAGTTCTTAGAAACATGCCTTCCAAAGCTGCACTACTGGTGCTTGTCTCTCCATCACGTGACACACAACTGTGACCAATGCTCCCAGTTAAGGTAATCTATGTGGTAGAAACTTTGTAATCTTTCAAAAGAATACGAACTTCACCTTGGAAGATTAGGAAATTGCCTTTGGGAAGGAGGCTGACTGTTAAAGTAATATACCTGAAAGAATGAAACATAGTATGCACCTCCCTCCCTCCGCAGTGCCATGCTCCATGGAACCGGAAGTGAGGGGAAGTGAAGCTTCCTCCAGCACTGGCTTCAAAAAACACGCAGCTGCCTCCAAGCCGGTAGAGCCCAGCCTCGTTATGGTGAGCTGGGAGAAGCACGGTGGCAGGGAGGGGCTGGTGGTGTTGACGGCAGTGGCAGGGGGAGAGAGGCAAACTAGGCATTTGTCTTGGGCACCGGGGGGGGGGGAGCCCAAATTGGCCCCCCAGCACCAAGGCAACTGCCTAGTGGGCGAGCTGGACCTGCTAGTAGCAACTAATGGACTTTCACAGATAACATTTATTTTATCCCGCCCTCTCTGCAAGCAGGTTCATATTAACCATGGTACATTAAAATGTTTACAGACCTTTCATTTCAGACTCCCTGTTCAATGTGATCTAAACCCTGCAGATTCTCAAGCACTTGAAACGATACCTTAATGTGATGTTGGTTTTGAAATCACTTAAGCAATTAGTCATGCATTCTCTTGAAAAGTTTCAACTCCTTTTGTCTTGTTCAAAGAAACTGTTGATTTTACCAAGCTTGAAGGCATTTTATGTTCTTACAAAAGTTAAAAGCATAATCCCAGATATCAAAGCCCTGATAACATTCCTTAGCCAAAAAAGCTAATGGAGCTGTTGTTACCATTTCACTCATTTATACTTAGAGCTTACCACTTTTTCTACTATATGTTATCTAGAATTCCAAAAGATTTGTATATAATTGGGAACTACTTGAAAAGTCCTTTAGCATACCAAAACCAGGATTATTTCTGGGGAAGAAATTCTCACTATGTTATAGTAACCACCTTAAAACATATATGCAATGATGAGACTTCTAAAATATAACTAAGACAATAGATAACAAATATCAAAATTACTATTTTTGTTCTGGAGGTAACAAGCTCCGAAATAAATACATCACAGTCACATGAGAAAGACCTCATGGGACTCACAGTGGGAAAGTCAAGAAGGAAAGTGATCTCCATTTACAGCCATCTCAACTATTCTGCCTAAGCAAAGCAGAATAGGGGCTAAAACCCATAATCAGTACATTATATATGGGGCTAAAACCCATAATCAGTACATTATATATGGGGCTAAAACCCATAATCAGTACATTATACATGGGGCTAAAACCCATAATCAGTACATTATATTGCCATTGCTGTTGAGAATCTCAGATGCTGTAATATCAGACTGGAAGTGTGATGTTATGAGACAGAACCAAGAGGCTCCCCACCCTTTTCAATTTCACTCAGCCTGTCTTCCCTGTTACCAAACAGCAGCATGAAAGGACTCAAGACCACTGCTGCCACTTCCACACTAGCTTCTCCTGCAACCACAGTGTGGGCTTAAAGAGGTAATGGAATGGCTTATTCACATGGTCTGCTCTTTCTAAGCATTTAAACACAAATAAAAAACTTTTATATCAAATCTTACTCCCAGATAAGCTGAAGTCTACTATGTGCAGACAACCTATTAAAAACACTGCCATACTTCATCCAACTTACTGAAATCAGCTCCCACCACCATGACTTCACTATATCAGCATGCACTGAATTATGCTATTGAAGCTGTCCTGAGCTTCAGGGGGTGGCTTGTGAGGCACCAGAAGGGACTTCTATAGAACAGAATGACACAGATGTCCAGTGTGTACACACATACTGCTGTTTCTGTCAAGAACTTCTATGTAGTCTCCATCCCTTTACAGAACTGCATAATTCCCTTCTGTATTGAAGTCATGCCTACCTCTTCGCACATTGTTCCACAAGTGGTCCTTGCTTGCACATCTCTCAAATGCCTCTGGTAACTTCACATGTCCTGAACAGATGTACCAGAACAAGATGCCAAATGCATATACATCCACCGAATTATCATATTTGCCTATGACAAATCAACAAGGAAAATTGGTTTAACAGAATTTGCAAGGGAAGAAGCTTTCATTAGCTATTACACTATTATATGAAAACAGAGGCACACAGACAAATGAAAGTATATTTCCCAACAGAATTATTACCCAAAAAATCCTAGCCACAGCTGCACATTCCACTAAACTACTGTGACAGATGGACAGAGGTCCTGCTCCTTGTGGCCAGTCAACAATTCCCCATATGCCCTTTTGGTGTGTGCACAAAGAGCAGCTAACAACCAATCAGGGCCCACAGATGGACCCTGATGGCTTGAGGGGGGGAGGAAAATCTGCTATACTGCCAGTTCAATTCAGATACAGTTTGCATCTCAAGGGTCTTAATTGGGAGATAACCTGACTCAGGAGACTATAGGTCTCAGAGTCTGCCCTGTGTGTGTCACCAGGCTAAAATAGTGAATATTTGGAGTTCAGGCTTAAGCTTACCAGAGCTGATAATCCTTTCTCAGGAATTTTTGGAAGTCTCAAAGTCTGACTTTTGAGATAGTTAGTTTATATAGCTTATATGTAATAACTGCATTTAACAGAACATGTAGGTTCACTCTTTCAGTAGAAGGATTGGGTAGAGAACACTCTGGTTGTATTTTGCAGCATACAACCTTTGTTTAAACAGCATTTAAAATCCAAACCTTTACAGCTACAAGAATGTGTAAATTCCAACAGGGGTCCACTGGGACATAGTAATCATGTCAGTGAAGTGTTTCCTGAGAACAGAAGGCAATTACGTTTACTGCCTACACAAGCCACATGGGAAGAGCACTTGAACTACCTTGTAAGCCTACATGGTTCTGGTCAGGCAGCTGCTATTTTCAACAGCCGCCAAGAAAAACAGAGAATGTTTGGATTTGGCCTTAGCAATACATTTCATGGCATGGCAGGGAGAAAGATTTCATTTCTAACATCTCAGATACATTGCTAACACTAAATTACAGTCTTATTTCTAGCACTGATTTTATTTCTTTTTTGTGCCACATTACATTCTGGGACACCTTCAAAAATACCATTTGTCAGGTTCAGAAAATTTTTCAAGTGACTCAGCACCAAGTCATGGAGTTTCTTCTTCCTGGAGATTTATTGAATTCCAAGATGAAGCATATTCTTGAAAACTGTGCAAGACCTATCTGCCTGGGCTGGCTTTCAGGATGATGGACTTCTAAGATGAAGTTTTTTTTTCAATATTTGTTATTCGTACCTAACCAGAGTTCTTCAGGCTGTAATGGGCTACAAGTCTAGAGACTTTTAATACTATGTACTAGGTAACTCTACTTTCAGTAAAAATGAAAAGGAGTCTTATGGTACCTGAGACATTAACACAGTTACCCCTCTGCAATTTTTCCTCTGGGGAAAAAAAACCTGATAATGATACAGGCAAAATCAAGTGTCAAAGGAGAGACCCAAAAATATTACAGAAAAAAAAACTTATGATTGTTTGAGGGAGGGGTGGGGGGAATCAAACATCCACATGTTTCTGTTTAACACATATGCTTCAAGCTTACCCAGATGAAAACGTCTTATGCTCTGTGACATTATTTTAATTATGTGCTATGCAGAGGAATTCTAATGTGTTCTCATAGGCCGTTTTCGCACTAGCGTTTACTCCGGCGTAGCACCCCATTTACCTCCGGATCTTTTCCTGGTTTTCGCACCTGTTGCTCCGGCGCTGCGGTTTGCTCCGGCGCTGCAGGGGTTTCACGCCGGAGTATCTAGATCCACCTCCTTCCGGAGTTTTTGAAAACCTCCGGATCCACACCGGATCCACTCCTCGGAGTTTGCTGTGGGAAATCCATCCACGCCGGATCGACTGCTTTGTGGGCGTCACCCTCTCCCTTTCCGTCCTCCCACCCCATCCACCCCCTTGGCCAATCATCAGCCGTTCGCGGCGCTTCCCAAAAGTGCCCGCACGGCCATTTTTTTTTTTAAACTTCATCTTTCTTGCGTAATAGCGATATTTCGAAATTAACAAATAGAAAAAAAAAACCCTCCTGGAATAGCCTCAATTGCCACTTCAATTGGTTTCGTTAGAATTTTTTATTATTATTATTGACTTTAGTTGCGTTATTTCGCTGTTGCGTTATCTCGCAACTACATTATACATTGTTGGGGGGGGGGGAAATCTAGTGCCGGCGCGGGCCAAAGCGTTCATGTGTGTGTGTTTTAAAAAGGCAATGCCTCCCTCAGCTGTGCCACCAGGATTTCTGGACCTGCACAAAATCGCCATGTATAAAATGGGAAGTTGGAGTCCTTCATTCTTCTCCCTGGCTACATTCCGCTTGGTTAGAAAATAGATGCGAGCTCGCTCTTCACACGCACCACAGAAGGGGAAGGAGAGAATGGGGCGGGGGGGGGAGCTCTGGCGACAGGAATCAGTCAGGTCCCCGTTGCAAGCGCCAGCCGGGGAGGGGAAAGAGCGCGGAGGAAATCCCAGCTTCACCACCCGGGAGGGAGCGAGGCTGGGAAGGGAAGAACCTGCCACACACACACACACTAGTGCTGGGAGGCTTAAATGTAAAAGCTTTCTCCAGTTTGAGCAACGTGTAGTGTATCGCCATAACCATTTCGTTATAACGCAACCATTTCATTATGCCGCAACCATTTCGTTAGTTCGTTAGGTCGCTGTTGCAGCTGCAAGCGCCAGCCGTGGAAAGGGCAGAGCGCGGAGGAAATCCCAGCTTCACCACCCGGGAGGGAGCGAGGCTGGGAAGGGAAGAACCTGCCACACACACACACACACTAGTGCTGAGAGGCTTAAATGTAATAGCTTTCTCCAGTTTGAGCAACGTGTAGTGTATCGCCATAACCATTTCGTTATAACGCAACCATTTCATTATGCCGCAACCATTTCGTTAGTTCGTTAGGTCGCCGTTGCAGCTGCAAGCGCCAGCCGGGGAAAGGGCAGAGCGCGGAGGAAATCCCAGCTTCGCCACCCGGGAGGGAGCGAGGCTGGGAAGGGAAGAACCTGCCACACACACACACACTAGTGCTGGGAGGCTTAAATGTAAAAGCTTTCTCCAGTTTGAGCAACGTGTAGTGTGTCGCCATAACCATTTCATTATGGCGCAACCATTTCGTTATAACGAAATAGCTTTAGTCCACACAGCCAGCGGAGGCGACTGGGGACACCCAGACGACTCCGCGGAGCGCGCTGAGCACCCGCCAATCACCATCAGTGGCGGGAAGTTGACATCCAGATTCTCCACTGTGAATGCTTCTGTTAACACATAAAGGGCTGTGGAGGATGCTACAGCTGCAGCCAATCCATAAGCAGAAGCGGCACACGTGACCCTCTTGTTACGTTGTTACGTCCTTACGCAACCAGACTTGCGCTTAAAAAAAAATGATTGACAGGGCATCGAACTCAAGTCGATGCCAGTGGGAAAACGATTTGAGCCGGGGCTTCAGGGAAGGCGACTCCGCAAAGAGTCACTAGTGCGAAAACGAGAAAAATGATCCGGACATAATTGCGCCGCGGAATAAGGGGAGCAAACGCTAAGTGCGAAAACGACCCTAGTGAAAAAGCCTGGAATAGAAGCTCAGAAGTGCTGTACAGATTTTTGTTGTCAGCTTAATCCTAAGCATGTTTACTTAGAAGTGAATTTCACATAGCTCAGTAGGTCATGCTTCCTTGTAAATATGCTACCCCAGGCTATACATGTATAGCTACCCAAATAGCAGAAGTGCCCCTATCAAGACTGCCCTTGGATCTCCAAAAATCTCCATAGCTATTAGTAAACAGAAGTCCATGGCAAGCTCACCTGTGAAAAGCTCAGGAGCCATATGGATAGGGGTGCCAACAATACTACCAGACATCATTGCTTCAGGCTTGCAAAATCCTAGGTCTGTGATCTTAGCTCGATTGTGTTTGTCAAGCTGCAGAGGATATAATATCATACTCCATCATTAAGTGTTGCCCCCCAAACTGATTTTTTTAATCCTGTTCTTCCTTCCAAGATGCTTAAAGCTGCATACTGGATTTTCTCTTCCACACCCATTTAATCACAACAATTCAGTAAAGTAGGTCAAGCTCAAAGACAGCAACTTGCTCAAGGTCACCCAGTGATGCTAATGGCAATGCAGGGATCTGAACACAGGTCTCCTCAGACCTGACGACGCTACTACTATACTGTCTCACCACCACTAAACATACCCTAACTTTGGTAGAAAATGTCTTTTAAGAAGCACAATTATCTCTCATAAATGTATCACTAGATCAGCCTCATTCTCCCAGAAGTTAACAGATGATAGCAAAATGGAGACATTCAATCCATACTATTTGTCCCCAGCAGCTAATTCAAGATATAGTCTTTTTAACAGGGAGATTCCACATACCTACTGAAGGCACGAATTTAGTTATAACCCTTTAAAGAAGACATCTGAACAGGATCTCCACATCTTGTAGCAAGGGAGAGCTGTGGTTGTTTTCTGTCCTGACACTACTGCTAATCACTGAAAGCCAGTACAAAAGAACAGTTTCTGTTAGTATAAACCTCTATCATGATACTTTCTTGCTGCTCCCTTTAGGTGTGGCTCAGTTTATGATTTTTCAACTGGCTTTAGGGTGCTTCCAGTTATGTAAATTGGTATGGTTATGTTTATACTATAAGAAATTGTGCTTAATCATGTGAAGGCCAGACACCCAACACTAGTCTCTCTAAGGCAGTTCTGCATACAAAGAACTGAAAAAATACAACCGTTTTGTGCTTCACAAGATCACATTACTCATGCCATATTGCAGTTCAAGGAAAAATGCCTTTTCTTTTTATGCAGAGCTCAGAAACAGACTTCCATTCAATCAGGGAAAACAAAACTACTGGCAGAGAAGTATCTCTTACCAACACATTCTTAAGTTTGATATCTCTGTGGACCAACCCCTGGCTATGAAGAAATCGAATCCCTTCAACAACATCCAAGGCAATCTGCAGCCTCGTCTCCAATGTCAAACCAGCCTGAAGGAAAACAAAAAAGCAAAATATTACTGTCCATTAATGGGATCCATATTTAACTAAGTAGCACTAGTTACTTCAACAGAAATCCCTTAGAAAATTCCTCTTAGCACAAGTAGGTCAGAGCAAAGAGCTTTCTTGTGCTTTTCCCCTGAAGAGAGATTTAGGAAGCAATCCTAAGCAGGTCTACTCAGAGGTAAGTCCCATGCTGTTCAGGGTGTCTTCCTCCCAGGAAAGTATCCTTAGAACTGTAGCCTTATAGCTGTAGCCCCACATGGCTAACAATAGCCAGTTGCCCTCTCACCCACCCAACCCATGCATCATTTCATTTGTGACCTGTTTGGACCTCCAAGAATGACAGAAGGGATATAACCATTAAAACGCTAAGCTACTATATGTATGTATTAGAAGTTTTGCTTGCGATCAACTGAACATTAATCCTAGATTTAGTGTTCCTGTCAAAGGCAAACCAGTTGAGAACTTTTGGTGTCATACTTAAATGGATCTTTGGATAAGTCTTGGGTGAGCATGGAAGCAGATGGGAAACATCTGAAATTAATTGATAAAACTGACTTGGGGGGGAGAGTAAGAGATATAAAATGCATAGAGAATCCCTTTCTATATACCACATTAAAAGTTTGGATTAAATGGAAAAATAAATTGATCCCAGAGATGTCTCCACTGCTTTCTTTCATGCCGCATCCCAGTTTTTCTTGTCTGGATAAACCAGAAAGTTATGTTAAATGGAAAAAAAATGGAATTTATAGAATGACAGACTTTTATGTAGATGGGATTCCCCTTACTGTAATGCAGCTAAAAGAAAAATTGCAAGGAGAGTTAACAATTTGGTTTCTGCTGTATCAATTACACTACTTAATTATAAAATCCATGGTAAAGCAAACCATGACTGGAAAGTTGCTGAAATTTGAACAAATCCTTATGCAACATGTGACCAATACAAAAAGAGTAATCTCTAAAATATATGCGTACTTAATTGATATAGACTGAAGTACACTGAATTGTTTAAAAATATGGGAGAAAGATATTGCAATAAAGATAAAGCAAAATATTTGGACTAAGATATGGTTCACTCAAACTAGGAAGACTGTATAAGTAGTTCTTAGAACTCCTTGAAATTATTACATAGATGGTATCTTAGACCAGTATGCCTTGCAAGAATAAGTAACACAAATTATAAAATATGTTGGAGAAACTCTAACCAGCAAGGCTACTACATTCATATCTGGTGGTCATGCCCAATAGTGTTACAGTTTTGAGAGAAAATCTTTGTAGAAATGGCAAAAATTACACATCAAACCATCTGTGTTACACCAGCTTTGGCTCTATTAACAACATGGGAGAAACAAAATGAAAAAGTGACATCTAAAAGATTAATTGCATTTATGTCAATAGCGGCCCCTAGGACAATAGCTAAAAGTTCAAAGCCAAAACTTCGGATTTCTTTGAAATGTATCATGACTTTATTTTATACGTAACTCAGAATAATACTCAAAATGTTTAAGGGATTAATGGGGGGGGGATCAAGTAAGCCTCTCTCCATTGTTTAATTATATTTGTTTAAAGGTAAAAAAGAAAGAAATCCTGAATGCTGAGCTTTCTATCGATGCATCAATTTTTTGTTGTTATACGTTCTCTGTAGATTGGTCCTTCTTTTCATGTGTGCGTGTGCGTGTGTGTTTTCTTTTCTTCATTTTTGGGGGGAGGAGTGTGCTTATGTTTGTATATGCATCCTTTTTATGTTTCCTTTAAAATTAATACATTTTAATTTACAAAAGAAAAAGAAAAGGCTGAGGGGGAGAAAACAGCATTTGATGAGCTCCCAATGGAGATCAGGGCCCTGCGGGATCTATTACAGTTCCGCAGAGAGACTGTAAAATGGAGCCATTCCACCAGGCCTTTGGGTGAGGTGGCAGACATCCAATTAATCTGACCTCTCCTGCTTAAGCAGCCCTTTGAGTTGAATGGTGATGATTCTACCACTCTGAGAACCTGAACCATTTGTGCCTCTATCTACTTTGAACAACGTAAGTCTTTGAAAATGCATCTTATAATTGAGCTGGAATCTGAAATAGCTGTTTTTAGGGTTTTAAACTGTTTTATTTCTTGTTCAGTATACTGCATGCTGTAACCCAGGGGTGGCCCACAGTAGCTCTCCAGATGTTTTTTGCCTACAACTCCCATCAGCCACTGGCCATGCTGGCTGGGGCTAATGGGAGTTGTAGGCAAAAAAACATCTGGAGAGCTACAGTTGGCCACCCCTGCTGTAACCCACTTGCAGGGAGGGCAGGCTAAAAATCAAACCACAGGAGATCTGTGATTTGATCCTTTTTGGAAGAAAGACAATGCCAGCTGAATGGAAAGAAACTCCAATTTCGCCTCCTTTGCATTACCAGCTGTATGTCACCTCTTCTGCTTCTAACAGCAACACAAAATGTTATCCCAACCAAAGTGCTATGGGTTTTTTTTTTGCACAATGCCATTAAATGGGGGTGGGTGTTTTGCCTCCAATTAGTTTTTTTTTTCAGCTGTGATGGGCCACATTATGCAGATTTTGTTATCCAAGCAGAACTCACCCTTTGGCTATTACATATAGGGAATGCAGCTGAACACATTCTTTATTCACTGGGATCATGTAAAGAACAATATTTAATCCTTCCACACACACTCCCAACATACCCCCTATAATTTCACCTGTCAAAATTAACCCCACTTCCTGCACAAGGAAATGATTTTGGGAAGGGAAAAAGATGGGCATCTCTGTCCCTCCTCCCTTCCCTTCACGGGCTAACAGCAATGACTTTTTCAAAATGCTGGAGAGAACAGATCACAGATCACCCAGCACTTTGTCTAGACAAAGATTAGAATAGTATAAAAAGCACAAAGCTACAGGAATCCAAAACCATGTAATTCACTTATAACATAATATGAGAAATGCGCCTGCAACTAGGGAAAGAGTTATCATAGAGGTTAACTATTAACACTGCCATTTTAAGGAATGCTATTTCTTGCCTTCAGTCCTGTATAGAGGTCTCTGTGCAACTGTTCCATTATCAGCAGAACAGCAATGTTAGAACCTGCCCCATACCCATAATCTATCACTGATCCATGAAGATCTACCAGCCGCTCATGCTTTGGCAAAGACCTAAAGAAACAGATACAGAAGAAAAGTTAACAGTGCTTACATAGATGATAATTCTATATCCATTTAGCTCTCAATCTCCCATTCACACCTCAAATACTGAAAAAAGAGGTACCAATCAGCCAGCTCGTCAAGCAAAGCTGACCATTACCAGACCTTAATTTTGGCCATTCATTCCTCAAACAGCAGAAATTATGCACTGGGTATCATCACTCTTTTTTTGAAGTTATGATTTTCACATAAGAAATGCATCAGAATTCCAACTAGTCCTTGGCAGATGAGCAGCATTTACCATCAATCCTCAGACAAGATTAACTCAATGCTACAAGAGAGCTTTCAGATGTTTGTCTGTACATTACATTAAAGAGTTTAGTGGCACATACCTCATGTAGTGAAACTCAAGTGCAAGATCATTCCAGTGCTTTTCATCTGGTGGGACCACAGACTTGAGTGCACAGGGGAAGTGGCCCCCCCAAGCATTGCACAAGTAAACTACTCCATACTGCCCTCGGCCCAACTCACGGCCCAGCTTTGGTTTACCTGAAACAAACAGCTGCTTTGTCAAGGACAGCACTTCCTACATTTTTTTCCAGTAGCATGCATTTCTCAAGTTTCATTTACTCAAGTGATATGTTGCAATAGTACAGAATCCCCATTGTGGGCATCTCAGTATGTAAGCTATTGGCAGTACTGAAACCCAATATGAATACACTACAACCCACAATACCTCCTGGGATTAATCTAGCCTATTATGAGTGCCAGAAACATCTTCCTTCATTGACTATAATTCATTCTACATTGTATGGAAGTACATTATTAGGACTGATTTTCTTCTTTAACATGCATCAATAATCAGTTCAATGCATGTGTCTTTCTATTTTTGTTATTTTGAGAAACTGGTTTTGTTTATATATAGTCTCCAGAGGAATGAGTCAGTCTTTAAAATGAAGGCCCATTTTATTTAGAAGTAATTTTAATTTAGAAGTAATCATGGGAGATTGCTGATTTGACTGTGGAAATAGTATGTAACTCTTCTCACACACAGTTTCCCTAAATTTCCACCCTGGAGTTATCAGTTCCACCCACATGCTTATAAGAGGTTGGAAAGAATTCAAAAGAGACATCAAAAGATGGAATAACCAACCAGGGCCCAGCTTACCATATAACAAAACATCCTGCAACGACCTGCTTTCCAATGACAGACGTGCAAGCCGAGGGGCATGGTCTTTTCGAACTTTCAGCCAAAGATCTTCTGTTTTCTCCAGCCTGCCTGAATGACCAGCCTCTAACTAACAAAACAAAGTAAGACCAACTATAAGCGTAGCTTTGCTATCCTGCAGTCACATCTAAATGAATTTTTCACAATCCAAATCTTTAGAACTCATCAATTTCAACAGATCAGCCCAAGTAACATATGCTAGGGCATATTCTTTTTCCAGTCAAGTTATGGTTGGATCCAGTCAGGTTTTCCACTTGCAGAAAGTGAGAAGGAATTCCTGTTTGACCACCAAAAAGGTTGTGCTGAGGATGGAACAGGTAGACAACAGGTATGTGAAACAAGGGAATTACTGAAGAGGGGAATTGGGCAAGATTAAGTGGAAAAACTCACTAGATCAATGTCTATGTATCCCTTAAAAGAAGAAAGCTATATATGGTTTTTACTTGTGACAAGTCTCCAAATCATATGATTGTAGTGGTATGTTATCTGAAAATGAATTTTTGTATTCCCCATTTGGAATTCAACCACTGCAGAAGGTAGGTAGAATGGTTTTCACAACACTATGAAATCCTCCAACTACATCTGATTATACCAAGCTCCAGAGCATGAAAGACCATAGCAACTACATCACAATAAGAAGCAACTGAAACAACTAGAAAGTACAGTGGTGCTATCAGGAAAAGTGAAAAGAGCATAGAGCATATCCTTTTCTCCAAGCATCCTCAGCCCTGAGGTCTCAATACAAGGTACTACACTAAAATTCCTCCATGGCTTCAAGAAAAGAACAATCAACTGCTTTTAAAGCCACTGTATATTATGTTTTCCTATTTGCTAACTGCCATCTACAAGTTATGTCAGAGGGTACTGTTGATTCTTCTAACCCCACAACATTAATTGTATAATCCCCCAAATATTGCAGTTTAGAAATGAGATTTGCTCAGACATTTCCTCTATTATTTTAATCAGAAGATGTAGGATGTCACATGACCTCATACTGTCAGTGAGCCATCTATCTAGCATAAAGTCTGTGTGAGCGTGAGTATGGAAGGTCAAGAAAAGAACTCCTCTCACTTATTGCCTGACTTCCAATTTCTTTGGGGAAAGTGCATGGAGTAAGGGAAGAGCTTACATAAATATTCACTATGCCTGCTATTGTCTCACCTCATTGGCCATTTCATCAGGTCTTCAGAGCTGCACAAGTATAAAAAAACAGCTCAGTGGGCATTAAAGTAAACATAAGAACATAAGAGAAGCCATGTTGGATCAGGCCAACGGCCCATCAAGTCCAACACTCTGTGTCACACAGTGGCAAAAAATTTTATATACACACATACACTGTGGCTAATAGCCACTGATGGACCTGTGCTCCATATTTTTATCTAAACCCCTCTTGAAGGTGGCTATACTTGTGGCCGCCACCACCTCCTGTGGCAGTGAATTCCACATGTTAATCACCCTTTGGGTGAAGAAGTACTTCCTTTTATCCGTTTTAACCTTTCTGCTCAGCAATTTCATCGAATGCCCACGAGTTCTTGTATTGTAAGAAAGGGAGAAAAGTACTTCTTTCTCTACTTTCTCCATCCCATGCATTATCTTGTAAACCTCTATCATGTCACCCCGCAGTCGACGTTTCTCCAAGCTAAAGAGTCCCAAGCGTTTCAACCTTTCTTCATAGGGAAAGTGCTCCAGCCCTTTAATCATTCTAGTTGCCCTTCTCTGGACTTTCTCCAATGCTATAATATCCTTTTTGAGGTGCGGTGACCAGAACTGCACACAGTACTCCAAATGAGACCGCACCATCGATTTATACAGGGGCATTATGATACTGGCTGATTTGTTTTCAATTCCCTTCCTAATAATTCCCAGCATGGCGTTGGCCTTTTTTATTGCAATCGCACACTGTCTTGACATTTTCAGTGAGTTATCTACCACGACCCCAAGATCTCTCTCTTGGTCAGTCTCTGCCAGTTCACACCCCATCAACTTGTATTGGTAGCTGGGATTCTTGGCCCCAATGTGCATTACTTTGCACTTGGCCACATCGAACCGCATCTGCCACGTTGACGCCCATTCACCCAGCCTCAACAGATCCCTTTGGAGTTCCTCACAATCCTCTCTGGTTCTCACCACCCTGAACAATTTAGTGTCATCCGCAAACTTGGCCACTTCACTGCTCACTCCCAACTCTAAATCATTTATGAACAAGTTGTAAGCCGCCCTGAATTTGTTGTAAGCCGCCCTGAGCCACTTGTGGGAAGGGCGGGATATAAGTTACGGAATAAATAAATAAATAAATAAATAAATAAATAAATAAATAAATAAATAAATAAATAAATAAGTTAAAGAGCATGGGACCCAGTACCGAGCCCTGCGGCACCCCACTGCTTACCGTCCTCCACTGCGAAGACTGCCCATTTATACTGACTCTCTGCTTCCTATTACTAAGCCAGTTTTTGATCCACAAGAGGACCTGTCCTTTTACTCCATGACTCTCAAGTTTTCTAAGGAGCCTTTGATGAGGAACTTTATCAAAAGCTTTCTGGAAGTCAAGGTAAACAACATCTATCGGGTCTCCTTTGTCCACATGTTTGTTCACCCCCTCAAAGAAATGTAACAGGTTAGTGAGGCAAGATCTTCCCTTGCAGAACCCATGCTGAGTCTTCCTCAATAACCCGTGTTCATCAATGTGCCTACTCATTCTGTCCTTGATAATGCTTTCTACCAACTTTCCCGGTATTGAAGTCAGACTGACTGGCCTGTAATTTCCCGGATCTCCTCTGGAACCCTTTTTAAAGATGGGGGTGACATTTGCTACCTTCCAGTCCTCAGGAACGAAGGCAGATTTCAATGAAAGATTACAGATTTTTGTTAGAAGATCCACAAGTTCAACTTTGAGTTCTTTCAGAACTCTCGGATGTATGCCATCCGGACCCGGTGACTTATTAGTTTTTAATTTGTCTATCAGTTGTGGGACCTCCTCTTTTGTCACCTCAATCTGACTCAGGTCTTTCAACACCCCTTCCAAAATTAGTGGTTCTGTGGCGGGCAAAAAGTTCTCGTCTTCCACAGTGAAGACGGAGGCAAAAAATTCATTTAGCTTCTCAGCCATTTCCCTATCCTCCTTCAGTAATCCTTTTACCCCATGGTCATCCAAGGGCCCCACTGCCTCCCTGGCTGGTTTCCTACTTCTAATATATTTTAAGAAATTTTTATTGTTGGTCTTTATGTTTTTTGCAATATGCTCCTCATAGTCCCTTTTTGCCTGCCTGATCACAGTCTTGCATTTGATTTGCCACAGCCTGTGTTCCCTTTTACTAATCTCACTTGGACTGGTTTTCCACCACTTAAAGGAGTCCTTCTTACCTTTTACAGCTTCCATTACTTTGTTTGTTAACCACGCAGGCCTTTTCTTATGCCTGTTTGTGCCTTTCCTAACTTGTGGTATGTATTTTATCTGAGCTTCTAGGATTATAGTTCTAAATAGCGTCCAAGCTTCCCCAAGGGTTTTGACCGTATGTACCTTTCCTTTCAGTTTCCTCCTCACATGCCTCCTCATCTCAGTGTATTTACCCCTTTTAAAGTTAAACGTGGTTGTGGCGGTCTTTTTGGACAACTCCCTATTTATACAAACGGTGAAATCAATAACATTATGGTCACTGCTCCCAAGCGGCGCAATCACTTTTACATCTCTCACCAAGTCTTGGGCATTACTTAGGACCAAATCCAGGATCGCCCCACCCCTGGTAGGTTCTGAGACCATCTGCTCCATAGCACAGTCATTGAGAGCATCAAGAAACTAAATCTCTTTCTCTCGACCAGAACACATATTGACCCAATCAATCTGTGGGTAGTTAAAATCACCTATTACAACACAATTTTTACGTTTAGCCGCTATCTTTAAGCCTTCCATCATATTATAATCGTCCTCTCTCTTTTGATTTGGTGGGCGATAACAAACTCCCATAGTTAAATTTCCTTTTGGGCCCTCTATTTCAACCCAAATAAAAGAAAAGTAGCTTTGATAATGCTGGTACAGACCAGATCAAGACATTGTGCTGGTCTGGCTTGTTTGCATTAACTCAAGAATGGCTCTTGTGATACTTGGGTTTGCCGCACTCAATTTGCCCTTGTGAACAGGCCTGTAGCCAAGCAGGCCCCCGGGGGGACTAGGCCCCTCCACCCAACTCTCCTTCCAACTATATGGTTCCTCCTTTTACTGCCCTGCTCTCGCAGCCCCACTCTCCCCACCGCCGCCATTGCTCTCCCCACCGCTCTTGTGACCCCCCGCTCTCTCCACCGCTGCTACTCTGTTGGCCCCCGATCTTTCCACCACTCTGTTGGCTCTCACCCTCCTCCACGGTGCCTCCCCCTCCCACCCACATGCTCTCAGCACATTCAGCACTGGGGTGCTGGCGGCAGGAAGGTGGGCCTTAGTGCACTTTTCCCTCCGATCAACTGATCAGCAGAGGGGGGCCTCCTTGAAAGAGCCTTGGGAGCTGGCGCTTTACCAGGTGGGTGGGTGGAGAGGGGAGGCGCTGTGGAAGAGGGCAGGGCGGACATAGTGGTGGGGAGATTGGGGGCTGCCAAAGCAGCAGCAGCAGAGAGAGTGGGGGGCCCCTCCACCTAAAATTTTATTCCCTGTCCCCCATACCTAAAATTTTCTGGCTACGGCCCTGGCTGTAAATGTGTCAGTTTCAGCAGCAATTGCTAAACAGATGAAGAACAGATGGTGGGTAGCACCTCCTCTCACATTCCGTTTCTTTTATAACCCTTCTTCCCCTCCTTGATGGCAGACAGCACCATTGCTATTGTTAACTTAGCCTTTAAAACTGAGTGAGGCAGTATATAGCAATGTGGAGGATGTACCTTTGTAATGTTTGGTACTATTTGTAAGAAATTAAAATTATATTAGAAGACTCATAAGGAGGGATTAACTAATTCTGATGCCCAACACTGCAGACAAGTCTTGTTAATTTCAATCTACTATAAAGACAGGTTGCTTACCTGTAACTGTAGATCTTCGAGTGGTCATCTGTGCATTCACACTCATGGGATAGTGCGCCTGCGCCGATCCCCGAATCGGTATCTGAAAAAGCCCGGGATTTTTCCGCGCTCGGCGCCAACGAGCATGCGCAGGCGACCCACTGCGCATGCCCACCAGCGCCCGCGCGGCAATCCCGCCAGTTCCTCCCTGACCGCTGAAAGCCCCTTACTGAAGAGAGACCGTCAGCAGCGGGGAAGGAGGGCGGGTAGTGTGAATGCACAGATGACCACTCGAAGATCTACAGTTACAGGTAAGCAACCTGTCTATCTTCTTCGTGGTCTCTGTGCCTCACACTCATGGGAGATTAGCAAGCAAAGCATACCTGGAGGCGGGAAGACGGTCAGCCTGAAGAAACAGCTTGCAACACCGCAGCTCCCAACCGAGTCCTCTGCTGAGCATGCACGTCCAGCGCGTAGTGCTTCATGAAGGCATGCGGAGAAGACCAGGTAGCCGCCTTGCAGACATCGGAAAGGGACACCCCCTTCAGGAATGCCACCGACGTGGCCATCGCCCTTGTGGAGTGTCCACGAACAGGTCCAGGCAAAGGCTTCTTAGCCAACAAATAACAAAGTTTGATCGTCTCAGTAAGCCATTTGGACAGTCTCTGAGAGGAAATTTTGGACCCTAACTTTGGGGCAGAGTAGGAAACAAAAAGTTGATTGTCCTTACGAAAACCCCGTGAACGATTCAAATAAAACAGGAGGGCACGCTTAACATCTAACGCGTGCAGTCTGCGTTCCTCATCCGAGGAAGGACTAGGGTAAAAGGTGGGCAACCAAACTTCTAAGTTAAGGTGAAACTGGGAAACCACCTTCGGGAGAAAAGTAATGTCTGGAGCCAGAGAGACCCCAGCCTCCCTAAAGGCAAGGTATGGGTAGTCACAACGCATCGCTGTGAGCTCCCCCGCACGACGTGCCGAAGTTATGGCAACTAAAAATGCAGTCTTCCAAGACAAAAGTTGCAGGGAACATGTCGCCATAGGCTCAAAGGGACGACGAGTCAACTTGTCCAGAACCAAAGTCAAGTCCCACAGCTGTGGAGGGGATCTAGACGGGGGATGAAGGCGGAACAACCCCTTCATAAATCTCTTGGACTGCGGGTGAGCAAAGACGGAGTAACCCTCAACTGAACCATGAAAAGCAGAAATAGCTGCTAAATAGACCTTAATGGATGAGAATACCAGCCCCTCATCCACCAAGGACAAAAGAAACTCAAAAACTGTGGGCAGCCCCACAGTGTCAGGTGACATTGGAGAGTCAGCCACAAAGTCACTAAACCTTTTCCACTTCCTCTCGTAAGAGGCACGGGTGGAAGGTTTCCTGCTACTCTGGAGCACTTGCTGAACCCTGGTGGAAAAGTCTAGTGGTCGATGAACCACGCTGTCAGCTTCAGGTGCGGCACGTTGTGATGGAACACGTGCCCTCCCTGGGCCGACAACAGGTCCGGTTCTGCCGGGAACTGGTAAAAGGTCCCCTTCGACTGCTGGAGCAGGATCGAAAACCAGCTCTGACGGGGCCACCACGGGGTCACCAGGATGCAACGTGGCTTCTCCTGCACTAATTTGTGGACCACCCTCGTTAGCAGAGGTAAGGGCGGGAACATGTACAGGAACCAGCCCTCCCACTGAAGTAGAAGTCCGTCTCCCAAGGAAGCCGGATCCGCACCTCCCCTGGCACAGAACAATGGGCACTTCTTGTTCTGCGCTGTGGCGAAAGCGTCCAACTGTGGGTAGCCCCAAAGTTGGAACACCGGCTCTAGGAACCTCCAATGCAGTTCCCATTCGTGAGGGGAGGCTCCACCCCTGCTGAGCGAGTCCGCCTGTATGTTGAGGACCCCCGGCAGATGTGTAGCTTTTACAAAAATGTCCCACTGGAGGCACTCCTCCCAGAGGTCCATCGCCAGCGAGCATAGCCTGCGAGACACTGTCCCCCCCTGTCGGTTTATATAACACAGGGCAGTGGTGTTGTCCGTAAGCAATGCCACAGTCTGTCCCACCAGCAGCGGGCGGAACGATCGAAGGGCAAAGTGAACTGCTAGCAGTTCCAGATAGTTTATGTGGCACCGGCTCAGTTTCGGTGGCCACTTGCCCCCCACACATAGCTCTTCCAGGTGGGCTCCCCACCCCCACATGGAGGCATCGGTAGCGATGGTTACTGTAGGGGTCGGCAGATGAAAAGGGGCCCCTTGACGGATATTGCTCTCTGTTCCCCACCATTGCAGGGAGCGGAGAGTCCCGGGTGGAATGGTGAACCTCTTCCGAGGTGAGTCCCTGAGAGGTCGAAAATGGCGCAAGAACCATATCTGTAGGCCTCTCATGTGCAGTCTTGCGAAACGTAGCACGCTTGTCGTCGCGGCCATCAGCCCCAGCATCCGCTGAAGCTGCTGAGCCGTGCCCCACTGCCGCCTTTGAAGTAGCTGTACCAGAGTGATAATGTCCTTCGCTCTCTGCGAAGGGAGGAATGCTCGATGTTGTTGAGTGTCCAACAGAGCCCCTATGAATTGAACTGTCTTTGAAGGAGTGAGATGGGACTTTTCCAGGTTGACTTGCAGGCCCAGGGTGCCAAGAAGACGCAGAGTGATAGCGATGTGGGTTGCTAGACTCTCCCTCGACTTCGCCACAAGAAGCCAATCGTCGATGTATGGAAAGACAACGACTCCCTGCAGACGAAGATGGGCAGCCACCACACTCATCAGCTTCGTGAACACCCGAGGAGCAGTAGACAGTCCAAACGGCAGGGCCCTGAATTGGAAGTGACGAGCACCCACTGCAAACCGTAGAAAACGCCTGAACGCTGGATGGATGCTGACATGAAAATAAGCATCCTTGAGGTCCAGAGTCGCCATCCAGTCTCCCTGATTGATGAGGGGCAGGATTGTTTGCAGCGTAGCCATTCTGAACTTCTGGTACAGAATAAATTTGTTCAGACTCCGAAGGTCCATGATAGGCCTTAGGCCTCCGTCCCTTTTGGGGACCAGAAAATACCGGGAGTAGAAGCCTCCCGTCCTGGCCTCCGGTGGAACTACCTCTATGGCTTGTTTCTGTAGGAGGTTGTTCACCTCCGCCAGCAGAGGTGGGGAAGGGGGAGTGGTGACTACCACGGACTGGTTCGGGGTCTGAACAAACTCTATTTTGTAGCCCTCTTCTATGATGGACAGAGCCCACCTGTCTGTGGAGATCAACTCCCAGGCCGGTAGGAAAGGGCGTAGGCGGATGGATGAATTCCCAATGGGGGCGATGACGCGTGCTTGGAAGAAGTCAAACCCCCTGCTTCTGGGAGCGAGCCCCCTTCGACTTGCTGGGCGGTTGTGACCCGTAACGGTTCCTGCCGTTGCCTGAGTAGGGTGATCGTTCGGATTGGGCAGGGCGAGGACGCCACTGCTCTGGGGAGAACTTCTGGTAAGGCTTTTTGGTCCAGGGTTTGGACCATTGCTTGGATTTGGAAGCCTTAGCAGCAGATTGGACACCCAAGTTCTTAGATGTCTTAACGCTCTTGTCGAACTCCTGGAGGGCCGAGTCAGTCGTTGTACTGAAGAGCCCGTCACCCTCGAATGGCAGATCCTCAATGAAGGTCTTAGTGTCCTGGTGGAGCGTGGTAGACCTGAGCCAGGAGTGCCGTCGGATACAGACTGCAGACGTGATCTGTTTGGCTGAAGCTTCCACCATATGTTTTGCTGCGGCCAGTTGTTGTCTGGCCACAGCGAGACCTTCTTTCTGTAGCCTGGTTGCAGCAGCTCTCTTGTCCTCGGTTAACGAGGAAAGGAAGGGGGAAAGTTGTTCCCACATGGCATACTGATATCTAGCCATGCAGGCGGCATAGTTAGACACCTTTATGCCGAGTGCCCCCGCGGAGTAGACCTTGCGGCCCATTCCATCGATCTTCCGCCCTTCTTTGTCCGGTGGGGAGGAGTGGACCTTCCTTGCCTTTGAAGAGGAGGAAACTACCACCGAGTTCGGGCGCGGATGGGTGAACAAAAATTCAGCCCCGGGCTCCTGGACCCTATACATATGGTCCAGTCGTTTGGATGAGACTGGCGTCGAGGAGGGTCGTGCCCAAGGCTCCTTGACCACTTGAAGGATCACCTTGGTCACTGGCAGAGCCACCGCAGTGGATGTGTTCCGTTGCATTATATCGAACACGTTGTCGTCCACTACAGGCTCTGGTTGCGTTACAGGCAGCTTGAGGGTGGCAGCAATCCGCTTCACAAGGTCCCCATAGGACTTCAGATCCTCCGACGGTGAGATCGGAAGATCCTCGGCCGTCTGGGAACCCGGTGAAGGCTCCAGTCCCTGGACTTCACTCTCCGATTCCGACGACGAGGAGTCTCTGTGTGTAGAGTGCTCCGAGAGCATCGGGGTCGACTCTCGCGGTGGAAGGATTGGTGTTCTTCGATCCGCATCTACCGGAACCAGCTGTCGATCCGGGGGAACCGATGCCGACGCAGAAGCCTTTCGGGACCGATGGGAAACCCTCGAGACCGATGAAAATTGGGATGCCTGCTCCCAATCGGGGTAGTCGTCCGGGTACCAACGACAGGTCTCGAACCGGGAGTAGGGAGGCTGCCACCTGCGTTGCTCCCACGATGGTATCGGGAAGCGTTGAGGAGGGTAGAAAGTTTCTCGCCTGACTCGGGGCTTGAATGGTGGATCGATCACCGGTGCCGACGCGTCAACCTCCGAGGTCGATCCGCTTTCGGAGCGACGACGGGAGCCCGAAGACGAAGACCGCTGGGTCAAGTCGATTTCCGGCTCTTGTTCCGACGCCGACAGGCGCTGCTGGTCAGCTGGGCTACGGCGCGGAGGCGTCCGAGGTTTTTTCGGGGGTTTTGTCGACGTCGATGCCGACGTACCGCCCGATGGGGAAGGAGTGCGGGGTCGCTTTCGCTTCTCCTTCGACTTCGCCTTTTTCGGAGGTCGGGTCCCCGAATCCTCCTGGCGCTTTTTAGCAGGCATATCCACCGTGCCCTCGAGGGGACGTTTAGTGGAGCCCCGCTCTTCCGGCAAGTCCAGAGTCAGTATCGGAGCCGCATCGGCCGATGCGAGCTCCAGTGCCGGGGTTTCGGACGACTTCGGTGCCGATGCCTCCATCGGTCGATGGGGTCTAAGCGCCGATTCGATCAGTGCCGCCGATAAACGAGCCGCCCGGTTCTTTCTCGTCTGCTTCGAAAAGCGGAGACAATGCGGGCACGCGTCTACTCGGTGGGCCTCTCCCAGGCACAGTAGGCAGAGGGAATGACCGTCTGGAGGGGCGATCTTCTTCCCACACGCACGGCAGCGTTTGAAAAACCCCCAGCGACTTTCCATAGAAAGTAGCCGCAAAAAAACTCCCCAGAACAATCTGAGCGAGAAAAAGAAGAGCGGGGGAAAAGCGCGGGCGAAGCGCCCCGAAGGGCCGTAGCCTGACGAACACAAAACGCTTTTTTTTTTTTTTTTTTTTAACTAACTAACTAACAACTATAAACTACAACTAACTACTAAACAACAATATTAAACGGGCTAACAAGAAGAAAAGGCGAAGCCAAAAACTTCTCAGCGACCGGGGAAAACGGAAAGGTAAACCTCTCAGCGCAGCGGTCAGAAAGGAACTGGCGGGATTGCCGCGCGGGCGCTGGTGGGCATGCGCAGTGGGTCGCCTGCGCATGCTCGTTGGCGCCGAGCGCGGAAAAATCCCGGGCTTTTTCAGATACCGATTCGGGGATCGGCGCAGGCGCACTATCCCATGAGTGTGAGGCACAGAGACCACGAAGAAGATCTAACTCTTCACAGTACTGTCACAGAGGAACAAAATCTATTCTTGTGTGTTACATCTAAGAAATATTTCCGCAATATACTCTCAACAAGATTAGAGGTAATGATCCATTTGCGATTTTTAATGCTTTAAAACAAAAACTCACAGATCAGTATGGTTTCTAATTTGTATTTAATCCTGCACCAACTTGCTTGAAACCCCATACTATTTTTCATATTCTAAGCGGTAGCCCTTTTACCTCAGTTTTCTTCTTGTACCATTTTTTTCCCCCAGTTGATTCATTTGTCACTTCAGAATCATTACTGGCAGAAAGTGCAGGGCATAAATCTTTCAAAGAAAATTACACCGCCATAATTCACAATTTTCCTATCATTAAAGGTCCAGAGAATACATTTGCAGTAACATCCTAACATTTCTATTCTACAGAACAAGCTCTGTGTGCCCCTGCACTCATCTTTTCCAGTCTTAAAGGGCAGGAAAGGCGAGCCAGTATTTAGGTATTGTTCTTGGTGACAAAGAAGCAGGAATGGCAAGTGAGGACACCTCTCAAAATTACTTACTTGAAAGGCTGATGTATAGGAATGGGTACGAACAGCGTTTTTGCAGAACAATTCAAGGTTTTGGGATGAACCATGAATCTATATAAACCAGGAGGTTGGTTTACAAACTGAACCAGTTCATATGGGTTCATGACTCCTGCATTTTCTGCTACCTGCCACTTTTTGCAGGGAGCAGAAAGCAGTGATTTAAATGGCTTCTATCTTTTTTATTTTTTGTGAAGAGCAGGAAGCTTTCTGTTCTTCACAAATCACCACAAATTGTATCAAAATTTGTGAAAGTTCATGGCAGTTCTTTAGTTCGCAAACACCACTTCACAAGCAAGTCAAAATTCATGACGAACTTTAGTTAATCAGCAGGTTCATGCTCATCCCTACTGGGGTAAATTTGCCAGTCCTCTGCAGTTCCCCTTGTGGCAAACTTACCTGTCGCAAAGAGGCTGCAAAAGCTTCATGAGAACTGTTTAGCCTTGTACGGAACTGACTGCAGATGCTCTTAGCCAACTTAGATGCACTAAGACTTTCTATAGCATCCTGGGCTATTTTCCTTTTCCATTCTGTCGTGATAGCTGGTGGGCTCACCCATGTAATCCGTTGTATTATCTAAAAGAAGATAGTTAGTTGTATCACTGTCAAGAGCATTAAAATCCTTTACCTGTATTGTAATTGGATTATTGACAACTGACAAAACTGAGGTCAAAATTATAGGGAGTGAATGAATTTGTATACAAGTTATTTTAGCTATGATTTAACGGTGTGGTTTTTACCAGTGGATAGTCTTTAATCCACTCTGTAAGCAGACAATGCTGATTGACAAAACCAAGCATTCCGCAAACCTCATTCCAATGTGATCATCTGAATTACGACAGACTTACTGAAGATCAAACTTACAACTAATGGTATCAAAGTATTAATACCTGCTTGATCTGTTCCCACAACATTCTTGTTACTGTTGAACCAGAGTGAAAAGTGACTTCAACATGGTAGGCCGCATTCAGTATCTGTAAGTGGAAAATGAATCAATCATGTTCCAACCTATGAAAGCACAATTGCCAGTTCTATGGACTAAAACATTTTGAATGACTGGACAAGAGTTTTCATTAGATCTCTACAAGCAGGATGCAACGAATTTGAGTATATTCTTCCAGTCACAGATTAGAAAGATAGCTTGTTCATCTGTTTTGAATAATATAACACTAACAAATTCAGTTATTTCCATAATCTAATTACCTTTGTAAGTACAGGCTTCAGCCGACCACCATTCTAGAAACATTTTTAAACTAGTTTATTAATTCCCATACTTCCTTACCTGTTTTAGATAGTTGCTTGTAATATGCACTGAAACATCTTGCTGAGATTTCTCCAGACTCTTCAGACATCTTTCCAGAGTCCCTACGAAGCTCTCACGCAGGTAGTCCACAGAACTGATTAACTTGTTTGCAACTGCTTGATTTAGTCGTGAAATTATCAACTCCTGGATTTGCTTAATGCAACATTTTATGTCTCTGGAACTAATAGGCTCTCCATTCTCAGGAATAATAATATCTGAAGAAAGGGTAAAAACAGAATGAAAAAAGATGCATGACACATAGTATATCAGCATCTATCCAGAATCATGGCAACAGCAGCTTTAGTTGCTGCCCTGAAGCAGCAGGTTTCAAGGCACTACCCAGACTGATTGCTGTCTGAGGCATTCTACACATATGAATGAAGTCTAACATCCAGACAAATTAAGTGTGGTGTCACTTATGTCAATGAGACATTCAAGCTTCTGCTTAACTCTTCCATTTAATTTACTATAATTCAAAGGGTTAAATCTGGATCATACCCTATATCAGGGGTGGCCAACAGTTGCTCTCCAGATGTTTTTTGCCTACAACTCCCATCAGCCCCAGCCATTGGCCATGCTGGCTGGGGCTGATGGGAGTTGTAGGCAAAAAACATCTGGAGAGCTATCGTTGGCCACCCCTGCCCTATATTTATATTATTTAAGTTTATTCAAAGACATTTCTACAGCTTGTTAACAATATATGCGTATTTACTATTTTTGCTAAATAAACTGGTTTAAATGAAACACCCCTATGAACAGCATCAGGACACTGTGGTGTACAGCAGGATGGGAAAGGCAAGAAAGGTGCACTACAAACAGAAATCGTCTGTTAGAGCCAACCCATTAAGTCACTTTATGCCAAAAGTGTTTACAGTTTTTTTTTTAATCCAGTAAAGAATTCCACCATACAAAGGCTCACTCAGAGTTCAAATACCTGCATACAGCAGCTGAAAAGGAGGCTAGAGTGAAAAATAAATCCACCTCTTCAGAAAGTCCAACCAATTATTTTATTTACTAAAGTACTGGTTTATTCCTTAAAGGCAAGCTTCACATGCCTATTTTACAAGAATTTACTTCAAGTGGTAAGTAACTGAGGCTACAGTCCTAAGCATACTTACTGGGCCTTTCATGTAAACATTCTTAAGATCAGGTTAAGTCTGCTTAAATGTTAGTACTTGTTAGTGTACAGTTCTGACATACTACAGACCTGCCTGCCTTTAAACAGACAATTAACTAGGCTCCATTTTGCAGAAGACCGAGGCTTTTAAATTGCTGACTTTTTTTTAAAGGAGAGTAACTTGAAATTTGTAATTCTTCACAGAATTAAGTCTGTAGTATCTACATTCAACTCTATTGCTTCAAAATGAAATTCCAGGCAATCACTGCTTGCATGTCACTCTCTTGCATCACAAAGCCTGCTTCCTGAAAATAGCATATATAAATAGCAACATTTTGAAAAGAGAAATCTACATGTTACCATTTTTCCTGAAGTGAGTAATACATTATAATACAAGAAAATGCTTTGTTTACAAAGCTGGACTTGTACTTTTAGAGGCTCTGTGCACAGACCTGCAGCGATGCCAACAAACTTTTATCCTTGTAGCTCATGCTGATGACATATTTACATGAAGCACAAACAGCACACTTCCCACGGAACTATACACTGTTTGCATGTTATGTCATCTTGTCATCAGGGCAGAACCACATTTACACCCTTATAGCTGTGGGAGTAATGGTGAAGGAGGCAACACTCCTGGCCAATCTAGGTGCATATCAACAGGATTTCATTTACAATCAATAAGTAAATATTTTGTTTTTTGAAAGGCAAGAAGGAAAAGCCAGGTACTTTGCCAATCCTTTTTTGTTTTTCTGGATATTACCTTTGAATTCCATATTAGCAGCATCTTCCAGTAGCTCTTCTTTCATGTTATTGAGAGTTTCAATTATCATGTCCTTCATCTCCTCTTGCTTACGGTTGGCTATGTTCATCAGAGAATCATACAATTCATTTTCTTTCTTCCGTGTGTAGTCTAGCCGCTTTGGAGTGATTTGCAAGTCTCGCTGCATGTCAAAGGCCTGGTTGATGAATATGTCCAGACAACGGCAGTGCACTATGTTCAAGATTGTGGCTGCATCAACCAAGTGCTTCTGCAACACCTTTCTAGCAAAAGTGCTAAGCAGGCGAATCTTATCAGATTGTTCCACCAGCATGCTCTCAGCTTTAGCATCAAAGCCAGAAACTCCACAGCTGCAGTGGTTGGTGCTAAGGTAGTCTAGGTCTAGCAACTGCCGATAAAGCAATGATTTTTCATTTTCTGTGTCTCGAGGGGTTATTAGTTCTGCCCCCAAAATGGACACCTTAATAAAAAAGACAGGTGGAGAGAATTTCTCTTTAATCTCCCGCAGTTCACTCATATCCAGGGCAGAGAGCTCTGCTTCGCTAGTGGCAAAGGTGATGACTGGAAGGACATGGTTCATGTACTCCCCCAAGGTGACCTCTGCTGACTGGAATCCCCAACATGGAGCTACCACAATGTCCACCTCCTGAAAACAGCAACACATTATGAATTTAACATTAAAATTATAATTGGGAGTTTTCTAATCAGGATTTTTTCTCTTCTTCATCAACAGCAACAAACGTTTTTCCCATTCCCTTCTCTCAAGAGGAATCTAAACCAAAGAAAGATGCAAACAGAACAATATAATTCCACAGTGGGTGTGAAGAAAGTTCTTCCTCTATGGACTAACCCCACCCCCCCCAGCTCTAGGAGCTTCATGGCAGAAAAGGACTATAAACATGGGCCTCCAGATACTAGTTCAACAGTTGCACTTAACTGCCTAGGAGGATTTTTGTGTGTGTATGGAAGAACATTCAGTTGTAACTGCCCACATCTGCAGTCTGATGCAGTACAGCCTAGGTACAGTTTACATCCTCAGCAAAAACTAGGCATTCACCTCATCCTCAGTTCAAACAGTCTTTCAACACTTGTTAGTCAGACCTATAAATCTGGAAATTTGCTCTGTTGACTTCAGTTTAATAAACGTATTACTTCATACATCCAATATTCTTTAAGTTACCTTGTTTTCTTTTACTAGTACAAAAATGGACAAGTATGCTATAATATTTAGTACACATGTATCCCACTCTTCCTCCAAGGAACTCAGGACAGTGCACACAGTTTTCCCTTCTTCAACAACTCTGTGGGGTAGATCAGGTTCAGACAACATGACTGACCCAAGGAAGCTCACTGTGTTTTGTGGCAGTGTGGGGATTTGAACCCAGGCTTTCCAGATCCTAGTTCAACACTAATCACTGTACTACACTGGCCCTCCAACTAATAATGTTTGCTTGAGCTTTAGCTACACTATTATACATATACCAGAGTCAGTTTGGTGTAGTGGTTAGGAGCAGCAGACTCTAAACTGGAGAACCAGGTTTGATTCCTCACTCTTCCACATGAAGCCTACTGGATGACCTTGGGTCAGTCACACTTCCCTCAGAGCTCTCTCAGCCCCACCTACCTCACAGGGTGTCTGCTGTGGGGAGAGGAAGGAAGGTAATTGTAAACTGCTCCATTACTCCTTTTGAGTACTAAAAGCCAGGGTATAAAACCATCTCTTCTTCTTTCATGCCTAGTCCCACTCAACATTTCCAGTGCACTTTCCAGCAGAAGCCAGACAATGTTATATATCTTTCTATATTAAGCCATCATCTTTAACCAAAGGAATGCTCAGTGTAAGGACAGAGTAGATAGCCAAGTAATAACAAATGGTTAAAACCAAAACTATACGCCAAGAATCACAGCCAGTTACACATCAGTACTGGTCAGCTATCCATGAGGTACACATTTTTTATAGAATTTATGACCTAAGTGCCAGGATATTCCATGAGAGGGTAATTTTTTGGCTGCAATAACATTATGACCTCTTAAGGCTGGCCTGTGGCCTCAAAATGTGTAATGGCAAATGAACAGGCAGGTGAATTGGTAAAAAAAAAAAAAAGAAACAGGAAGAAGAAAGGACCAGTTCAGAGGCAAGATTAAGTACTACAGATGCTTTGGGTGCTCATTTTTTGCAGCATCACTTAAAGAACAAACATCTGAATTTCCCCTGATAGCCTCAGAGCTAAATATATAAATAAGATATTGGAACTGGGATATAACTAAGATATTGGAACTGGTGGCAAAGACATTTTAGTAAAACCAACACAATACCTATTTTTAAAAAAGTTAAATCCAGGGTTCCTGGAGGTTTTTTTTGCCATCTTCAGGGCATGGAACAGGGGCCACCGGGGTGTGGGAGGTATCTGTTGGACTAGATGATCCCAGAAGTGCCTTCCAACTCTATGGTTCTATGATTCTAAGTAGCCTCAACCATGCACTACACCTCTTCTCCCAATGTCTAAAATAAATTGTTAGCTGCCGTTTGCCTACTATGACTATCATGGGACTCAAGCATGGAAATGCACAAAACTATTGATGTAGCTAGACAAGAGTGAAAGTTGAAAGCAAAGCTAGATGTGCCACTCTTAACATTCACCATGAGAGATGACTCACTTGAATGGCAGTAAACAAAGGAGGAAGCCAGTGCTGGTCTCTAAGAGACATAAGTAACGGGGAGTAAAAGTTAAAGATAAAGTCTCAGTATGAACAGATTAATCTTGCTTGTACTGCAGTTAAAGGCTATCTACCAAGAATACCGAGCAAGGCATTATCAGCCATTTCCTTTTAGTTTCAGCATCTTCTCAGACGACTGCTGAACTGTTTATATGAAAGAATTCTTCTTTAACAGAAAACATCTTATGTTGGAAACTTACTTTTTTAACTGTTCCTCATTATTTTCTTAATTTAAGAAAAGAGAGCCATATAAGTCAACAGGCAAGTTTAAATGTATTGATGGGAAAAACACCGAATTCACTTCAAAAAAGCAGTCTCACTGAATGAGCTTTTCATACATGCAAAGCTTGGGGCAATGACTTCAGAGAACAGCCTCTCCTTTTAAAAGCCTGTTTCTAAAGATAAACATAATAAGTTAGAAACATTACTGTTGTACATTTTAAAATAAACATATACCATACAGGAGGAGATCCACAATTATTGATAATAGTGAGTAGGGGGCAAGGTGGTCCCTATTCAGCAAATTCTCTTGCTGCTTTTTAGACTCCTTCAACTTTGAAGGTCAGTTTACAGCCCCAGCATCAAAAGGAGGGGCACCTAGAGGGAAGAATTCATCTATACCCAACTAAATACTATCCTAATTTACAGTTTCAGTTGAAATAACACATGCACAATATTTTAAGAAAAGTGGAATAAAATTGGCCACAACTTTATTGGTTACAGCTGTAGTAAGCCTTGGCAGAGCACACGTTACAGGATCAAGTTCATTGACTGATCTGCCTGCCAGTCAATGATCCACTCATCATGTTGGGATGGCAGATCTCCAGATCCCATAAGGACGGATGCCCTGTGGTGGTCTCCCCTGTCACCTGAGTATAACGGTAATCCCCAGATATGCCCCTGGGCTCGGCATACCACTTGCCCCTCATGCCAAGATCCCTTAAGAGGATCCCACACTCAGGAAATGGGCACACAGGCTGGTTTGCCTGAGAATGGATTCTGCCCCATGCTGATGCCACCAAAAGAGCCAGGTCTCTGAATGCTGGCTTCCACCAAAGCCGCTACAGCTGTAGTTAAGTGCATAGGGCATCCCTAATGCTGTGCAGTCATATATCTATCCCCCAGTCAGATAAATGAACCCTATCGACCTGAGTTCGATCCCAGCAGAAGCTGGATTCAGGTAGAAGAAGATTTTTTTTGGATTTATATCCCGCCCTCCACTCCGAAGAGTCTCAGAGCGGCTCACAATCTCCTTTACCTTCCTCCCCCACAACAGTCACCCTGTGAGGTGGGTGGGGCTGGAGAGGGCTCTCACAGCAGCTGCCCTTTCAAGGACAACCTCTGCAAGAGCTATGGCTGACCCAAGGCCATGCTAGCAGGTGCAAGTGGAGGAGTGGGGAATCAAACCCGGTTTTCCCAGATAAGAGTTCGCACACTTAACCACTACACCAAACCAGCTCTCCTAGCCGGCTCAAGGTTGACTCAGCCTTCTATCCTTCCAAGGTCAGTAAAATGAGTACCCAGCTTGCTGGGGGGTGGGGAGTGTAGATGACTGGGGAGGGCAATGGCAAACCATCCCATAAAAAGTCTGCCATGAAAACGTCGCAATGCAATGTCATCCCAGAGTTGGAAACAGGGGACTACCTTTACCTTTTTCTATCAGGGCAAAACAGGGCCTCCAATTGTATTGAGATGTCCTGATGATGAATCCAGAAGCCCCCCATAGCTTCTGCAATTATACCCAGACATCTGGTTACCTCATGCCTTGCCAAGTTGACCCTGGACCCTGAGGGTGCCCCTCACTAGCTGTGGTACTGCAGACAATCTAACCAGCAAAAAGTCACAGTCAGGAGTTCATCCCTCAGTGTACGTCGGTCTTCCACAGCCAGGTGAACCAAATCAATGCCCAAGTGGGCCCCCAAGTAATTCTCACCAAGTTGTATCATAGTACATCAGAAGGTCTATGGTTTACCAAAGGGGATCATACCCTAGGGAAGAGGGCAGCCCACTTCATTCCTCGCTGGCCCAACCAAATGACTCCCACCTTATCTTGAAGTGCAAGGTCCCTCCCCCAACCAGATATGGTAACATAATGCCCTATTCAGCAAATACTGCTTTTTAGATGCCTTCAACTTTGAAAGCCAGTTTCTTATTAAGGGATCTTCTATATTAGGGCCTAGCCTAGATATCTGAAGAAATGTGTATCTGAAAAAGTGTGTGTGCACACAAAAGCTTATACCTTGAATAAAACTCTGTTGGTCTTACAGGTGCAACTGGACTCAAACTTTGTTTTGCTGCTTCAGACCAACATGACTACCAACCTGATTCTGTTTTAAGACATGTTTACAATGCAGTATCCTTTGCTGGAAGAAAAATGTTTACTCTTCAGTATCCTTTCTACTTCCAAAACATTATTTTGCTGTTCCCTTTGCACCATAAAAGACAGCAGAAGATGCAGCTTAGCTTGCAATACAAAGCAGCAGCAAGGCTCCAGTTCACCACTTCCATGGCAAAGTCCGAAAACATGCATTCAGAAATTGCAAGGAAAAAGCTCCCTGTAACAAGGAACACCGTCAAAACAAAGCACAGGTGCAAAGTAACCATCACCAGTCAATCCAGGATGCTGGTATTTCCCTTGTTCTAGATAGGGCTGTACAACCCTTAAAGGATCAGGCATGAAGTTTGTTCTTGTGAACAATAAGTTCCAAAGGTGGAATTGGGGTAAATCAGTGCAATCTTATATTTGAGTTCAGCACTCCTCCCCTTTTTTATCCCTTTTCCCTTGCTTTAAAAACAACAAAATCTAGGTTCATATATTTGAAAACAGCAATAACATCAAGCTCCCTATAGTACATCTATCTCTGAAAAACTAACAGTAGCCAAGAAGGCAATGCCTTCTTGATAGATGCCCTCATCTGGAGAATGGAGGACAGGAGACTTTTCACAAGACTGGAGGAGGGCGAATGCCATCTCAATTTTCAAAAAAGGGAGGAGGGATGACCAGGAAACTACAGGCCAGTCAGTCTGACCTTGTCCTAGGGAAGATACTGGAGCAGATTTTAAAGGGATCAATCTGCGAGCACCTAAAGGACAACTAGGTTGGGGACCCAGCATAGATTTCTCCCCAACAGGTCCTGCCAGACCAACCTCATTTCCTTCTTTGATTAAGTGACAAGTATACTGGATCAAGGGAATGCTGTTGATGTTGTTTACCTAGATTTCAATTAAGTTTTGACAGGGTTCCCCATGATGTTCTGAGGGTAAACTAGAGGACTGTGGACTGGACTCTAAGACAGTTAGGTGGATAGGGAACTGGTTGGAGAACCACACTTCAAGAGTAGTTGTCAATGGCATTACATCTGAATGGAGGGAGGTGTCTTCCAGTGAGGTGTTTTCACTGTTTTTAACAATGATCTGGATGAGGGTGTGGAGGGGATACTCATTAAATTTGCAGATAACACCAAATTGGGAGGAGCAGCAAATACACTAGAAGGTAGAGTTAGAATTCAACATGCTGGAAAAGTGAGTGGAAGTGAACAAGATATAATTTAACAAGGATTATTATTATTATTAATTATTATTATTATTAGTTTATTTATATTCCACCATTTGGATAAGTGCCAAGTTCTACATCTCAGTAACAAAAATGAGAAACACACATACGATGGGGAAATACACTTTTTTTGTTTGTTTAAAGGTTTTTATTAATAAGAAACATCTTGTAACAGTCTAGTATATTAAAAGATTGGTGTGACTATATATATCAAATATTTCAGTATTATATCAGAAGTAAACTTATATGTACAAATGTACCCAGGGATATACTTCTGAGTAGCAATGTGTTTGAACAAGATCTTGGGGTACAGGTGGACCATAAATTAAATATGAGCAGCCAATGTGATGCAGCAACAAAAAAGGCAAATGCCATTTTGGGGTGCATCAACAGAGGCATAACATCCAGATTGTAAAATGTCATAGTTCCGCTGTACACTGCATTGATCAGGCCACACCTGGAGTACTATGTACAGTTCTAGAGGTCTCACTTCAAGAAGGATGTGGACAGAATGGAGTGGGTGCAGAGGAGAAGAACAAGAATGATCAGGGGCCTGGAGATCAAGCCCTATGAGGAAAGGCTGAGGGACCTGGGAATGTTCAATCTGGAGAAGAGGAGGTTGAGGGGGAACATGATTGCTCTCTTTAAGTATTTGAAGGGCTATCACTTAGAGTAGGGCAGGGAGCTGTTCCTGTTGGCAGCAGAGGAGAGGACTCATAATGGGTTTAAATTAAGGGCGGGAAGGTATCAACTGGATAGGAAAAACTATTTTATAGTAAGAGTTGTTCAACAATGGAATCAGCTACCAAGGAAGGTGGTAAGCTCCCCCTTACTAGCAATCTTTAAGCAGCAGCTGGATGAGCACTGGTCAGGGATACTGTAGGCTGATCCTGCATTAAGCAGGGGGGTGGACTAGATGGCCTGTATGGCCCCTTCCAACTCTATGATTCTCCTCTGCACCTTTATACCCCTGCATGACCATACCACCAAGACTAAGTGCTCCATGACTCATCTCTCTGCTGAAGAGTGAGAAGCACAAATGGAGCAAAAGGCAGGAAAGAGATTTTTCTAATGCAACCACTTTAACAGAATAAATTTATTGGAAAGATAAACAAAGAACTCATGGAAACAGCCCTCAAAGTTATAAGGTTTGACCTGTATCATTATACAAGGTTTCATACTGAGTCTCAGTTTAATAAGTAGTGAAGAATATTATTCTAATTAGGGATGGGGACAAACTGGGAAACTGCGGTTCAGTTCATGGCGGAAAACAAACTGAACCAGAACATTTTTCGCGAACCTAACCAGTTTGTGACCCTGCAAACCGGTTGAAAGGGTAAAAAAGGTAAAGGTAGTCCCCTGAGCAAGCACCAGTCATTTCAGATTCTGGGGTGATGCCACACCACAAGGTTTTCATGGCAGACTTTTTACAGGGTGATTTGCCACTGCCTTCCCCAGTCATCTACACTTTACCCCCAGCAAGCTGGGTACTCATTTTACCAAACTCAGAAGGATGGAATGCTGAGTCAATCTTGAGCCACCTACCTGAACCCAGCTTCCGCTAGGATCAAACTCAGGTCGTGAGCAGAGCTTGGACCCCAGTACTACAGCTCACCACTCTGTGCCATGGGGCTCCTAGTAGTCCTTTTCAACGAGCTTTGCAAAAAACCTGAAAAACAGCTCAGCAACAGGGAGCAAATTGCTCTTCATTGCTAAGCTGCTTCAGTCTGTCTAAAGTTTAAAGAGTCTGCAGAAGACCCCCCCAAAAGCTGAGCTGGTGGAAGGCACTCCCCGCAGCTGTTTTTCGGGCTGTCTTTTGAGTGGCAGCAAGGGCCTCCCTGCCACTCAGCTGTTTTTGCAGCTTTCTCAGGGAACTCTGTCCCTTTAAGTGATTTGGTGTCCCTTTAAACTTGTGCTTTCTGCTTCATCCATGAACTGCTTTACAAGTTCATGGAAGTTCATAACTGCAAACCACAAACAGGGCAAAACTGGTGACAAATTTTGCTTTATGGTTCGGTTTGTGCCCATCCCTACTTTGGATGCTTTGAAACAAGTGAAAATTTGCTAACTCTGATTTGGAAGTAGGAAGTCACATGACTCAAAGTGTCCTGCAACAGCATACATACTTGCAGGAAAATGTCAAATATTACTTCCTTCAGTTACACAAGTATATATATATTTGTTTTAGAATTCTGTAGTTTTGGAATATCAACCCAAGTGTACGCTTGTCCCCTTTAATGTTTAAAAAAACCTGCACTAAAGTGATTGGAGAAAAGCCAATAATTAAGTCTTTAACAGTTTAATAAGCAATTTTTTAAAACTCAGAAATATTCCAGTTAACGTATGTATTCTACAATTTATACTCCCCCACAAAAGAGCCTTGGAAATTATACATCATTGATAAATAATACATTCTACCATATTTTTTGCTCCATAAGACGCACCTGACTTAGTTTTTCCTGTTTTCCTCCTCTAAAAACTAGGCAAAGAGAGCTCCAGCAGCAGCCGCGGCAGCAGCCCCAACGGCTGCTGCTGGCCCGAGCCCTTTAACAGTTTAATAAGCAATTTTTTAAAACTCAGAAATATTCCAGTTAACATATGTATTCTACAATTTATACTCCCCCACAAAAGAGCCTTGGAAATTATACATCATTGATAAATAATACATTCTACCATATTTTTTGCTCCATAAGACACACCTGACTTAGTTTTTCCTGTTTTCCTCCTCTAAAAACTAGGCAAAGAGAGCTCCAGCGGCAGCAGCCCCAACGGCTGCTGCTGGCCCGAGCCCTTGGCCCCGGCGGCGGCAGGGGGAGGCGGCAGTGGCTTCCAGGCTGGCTCCAGGGCTTGTTGCGCAAATATGGTATTTAAAATATTTTTTTAAATTAGAAAGAGAAGTTTCTTGTAAGATATTCAGGTATAATTCAGGTTTCTTGTAAGATATTCAGGTATAACTTAATTAACTGGTTTCTATGTTTAATTTCTTTAATTGTTAAATTTTAAAGTTTTATCTTTGTTAAATATGTGAAATGTTGTTAGCCGCCCTGAGCCGCCTAGGCGGGGAGGGCGGGATATAAATGTAAATATAAATAAATAAATAATAAAGGAAAAACCTTTCCATTTTTCCAACTCAAGATTTTCTTATTGCATGTATTAGAATCCATAAAATGAACAGGAAATTAACAAAATCTGAACTCTTGCTTGCTGAAAGAAGTAAACCATGAAGAAAAGTGAGGTGTAAATGTTTAATAAAAGGGTCTGTTTTGACCTCTTCTTGTTACACTTCAATAAAGAACCAAAATTTAAAAAGAGCTTGAACTAAAACAACAATAGCAGCGCCTGCAGAACTTCCCCCTCCCCAATATTAGAATACAGGTATGTACAACCAGGTGAAGTTTAAGAGCACAATGCCCCAGAATGTTAGGTTTTTCTCCTAAAACACATTCCAGTCTAATACTTCTCAGTTTAACAGATGGATAAGGATATAACTGGGGAAGGCAATGGCAAACCACCCTGTAAAAAGTCTGCCAAGAAAACATCATGATGTGATGTCACCCCATGGGTCAGTAATGACTCAGTGCTTGCACCTTTACCTTTAAGGAAATCTGACTCCCATGATGATCCTGATTTACCTGATGCAAGTTCAGTCGCTGCATATCTCAAATTTCATTGTAAAAACCAAAGCAGTTAAGTTCTAACAAGCACAGTGTTTTCCATTTAATTTCCCATGTTTGAATATTGCACCACTCAGGGAGAACAACTTTGTGTAACTTGGCTTGTCTAGCTTTTCTTTCTGAGATCCTCAATATAAACAACTCTGTGTATACTTGTACCTAGCATTAATACAATAACTCAGCTCTGGTACATGAAGTTATTCATGATCTGCCCAACTCTAAGTGGCCCAGAATCCTTGAGATATCATTCTGTTAAGCAAGTAGATTTCTATGTTTAAAAGGGAGGCCAGACCAGTGACTCCCCTGATCTCTCCATCTCTCAACTGCCTGCATACAAATCAGTTTGGCTAGAACTGCTTCAATCTAGGAGTGGGCAAGAAACTGATGCAGTCAATGAAGTGAACTCTAGAGCAGGCAAGGACTATGCAGTACAAGCATCCTCTTTTCTGAGAGTCCAAGAGTAACCAGGGAGCATATACTACACATGTCAGATACTACACAATCAATCAGCATATAGCGTTGGAGAAACACCTACAAATTATAAAGCAAATCACTTTCACTGAGAGCTCACTGATCTTCCTGTTTCCTGGAAAGATTCTTTAGAACAGGTGTCGGAACAATCCTGCTTCATCAGATATACACACTCACAAAAGATGGATCCTACAGAACTGTATGTTCCTCCCTCCATGACAATCAAGCAGATAGCAGAAACTCTTTTAAATGGTTTTCAGGACTTTTACGTTTTTGGCCCTGCTTGATAATTTCTTATTAGTCATCAGTGAAGAAAAACATCCAAAGCAATCCTTTATTCTGCTATTTTATGTCCACCTTTTTGCTTCTTAATAAAATATTATTAATTTTAACTCCTCTTGTCTAAAGAGCTATCAAGTTGTACAACCACCTAGTCATTTCAACTCTGGGTCATATGGGGTATTGCTTTCCAGGAAACAGAGCCTGGAAAAATTAAAAAGTACACAAGCGCCAAAACACATGTAAGATTGACACAGTAGATTGGATTCATATCCTGCCCCTTACTACCCAAAGGAGCCTCAGACTAAGTTTACAATCTCCTTTCCCTTCCCCTCCCCATAATAGACACCCTTGTGAGGTAGGTGGAGCTGAAAGAGCTCTCCCAGAACTGCTTTTGAGCAGAACAGCTCTGTGAGAACTTGTGACTGGCTTAAGGTCACAACAGCAGGTTCATGTGGAGAATCAAACCCGACTCTCCCAGACAGGAGTCTGTGCACCAACTTGCTCTCTTAGGACCCTGAAAGGAAGAAAACCTTTATAGCCGTGTGGCCTTAGCAAGCTAGTGCAGAATGGCATTTGCAATTAATGCCTGCCATCTGAATTTAACTAGAAGGAAGAATAGAGTGAGAGTAAGGATAGCTCAGTATCCAGTTAACTTTGTGGACTAGGCTTGCTCTTTCATAGCTTAAGTTCTGATTAGGAAAAGGAATGGGTGTGTGTGTGTAGATCCAGACAAGATATTACAACCAGATTAGGCTCATAGCCAGTGGTATAAAAACAGCTGTTGCAAGTGATCAGAAAACCCTAGGGGGCAGGAGTGAGAATGGAAAGTTCGGTTCCCAAAACTGGTCTCACCAGGCAGTGCTGTTGTATTCATTGGTGGAACTTGCTGTCAAGGCAGCAAGAATATGCCCATCTATAAGCTGTGCAAGGCTTTGGGGTAAGAAAAATCAGAATCAATTTGAGGAGGGTTTTGGTCTGGTGTAATGCTTAGAATAAATATTGTATAAGTAGGGTGTATAGAATTTTTGGTGAACACCATCATTCTTTAAAGAGTTTACTTCTGGTGTTCTCATGAAATTGCTGGATAAGGAAAGAGACAATATATATATCCCAGAACAATCCTCATTTCTTACCAACACGTTTTTTCCTTTACCCAACTCTCTCATCAGGCAGTTTCAGGGAGGAAATGTTTTCCTTTGTAAAGTGATCTCCCCCCCTTTACTCTGGGGACTCTCTTTTCATCATCCTACTTGCAGGCTACTGGGCAGCCACAGTAGCGGAAAGCAACACTGGTGTAGGAGCTGCTACACACAGTGACATTTCAGCTACTCCTAGTTATTACTGCATAGAAGGCTTCTATGCACTTCTATGCAGTGCACTTCTGCTCATCTCCTATATTGAAAGCCCTATGATGAGACAATCCCCCTCCTCCAAAAAAAGACTCAGCAATGGAAGATAGAACTCCCAGGTCAGATGGCACAATCAGCTACTGGGGAAAAAGCAAAGAACAACTATGAACAATGCTATTCTTAATGACGCAACTGGATTAAAGCTGAAAGGATATTCAGCTGTTGGCATGAATGGATGCAAAAGATAAGTCTAAAGCAGTTTGCCACAAAGAATAGGAGAAATATGAATCAAGGTAAGCTCAAAATCGTAAAATGAGAAATTGAACATTTAAACATTACAATCCTGGGAATGAACTAAACTGAACTGGATTAGGACATTTTCAGTCAGAAAAAGATGAAGTGTTTTAATGTGGAAGTGACAAACACAGAAGAAATGAACTTGCTCCAATAGTAAGGCAAGATGCAGCACAATAGGTCAGGGTCATAATGCAAAGTCTCACCAAATAACATCAGTCAGGCTTTATGGAAAGCCTATAATACAACCATCATTCAAGCTTATGTCCCACCTAAAGAAGAAATGGAAAGCTTTTATGTTCTTTGCCAGGAACAAATTGATCACTCACCTAAATAAGACATGCTGACTGATAATCACAGGTGAACAGTATGCAAAAGTAGGACACAAAACAGAATCAGACAATATCAGAAGATTTGTGCTAGGGGCAAGAAATGAAGCAGGTAATAAAAGTCTGTGAAGACAACAAATTGTTCATTGCTAATACATGTTTCAGACAACCCAACAGACAACAGTATATGTGGACATCACTGGATGGCCAGTATAGAAATCAAAAAGGAAAACAGAAATCAGATTGGAAGCAGAAAGTGGAGAAGCTGTCCTCTCTGCTAAAACAATGCACCCCTAAGAGCATTGTACTCTAGGAACAAAAACCTCCTGGTGGTCCCCAGCCTGAGAGAGAGCTGGGTGCTCTCTACTACTGGCCCCTACCTGGTCAAACTCAGCCTGAGAATATCTGCATCCTGCAAGATTTACTACCTTCTGCAGGGCCTGCAAGACGGAGATGTTCTGCCAGGCATCTGGTTGAGGACAGCAATGGTATGGCACTCTTACCCCCACACTCCCTCCATACCCACTCCATCCTAGAGGGCCTGTGGGAGCTGAAACTGGAAATTTTACCCACTATCTTGGATATAGCATGGATTTACAGTTGTTATCTCTAAGGTTTTTAATGTTGTCTTGATTACTACTATTTACTGTGTTCTGTTTGGGTTTTTTGTATGCCACCCTGAACCCTGTATTTCAGGGAAGGGTGGCCTAAAAATCAAATAAATAAATATCAGGAGCTGACTATGATATAATTAATTGTTAATATTGAAAATTAAAATAAAGCTGAAGAAAAACACCAAAACATTCAAGGTGCCAAAATACAACTGAACCAACATTCCTAAATAATTTAAATACCGCATAAAGAACAGATCTGCATCACTAAGTTCAATTGAACATGAACCAGAAGAACTATGGGTTGAAACAAGACATACTATCAAGGAAGAATGCGCAAAGCATACTCCTCGAACCAAAAGAAACGAAAAGCCTTGATGAATGATTGCTGATTAATATGTGCAGGTATGAAAGCTGGGCAATGAAGAAAGCCGACAGGAAGAAAGTTGGTTCCTCTGGAATGTGATGTTGCAGGAGAGCTTAAATGATACTATGGACTGTCAAAGAGACAATGTCTTTGTGGGCCTATTTATGCCTCAATAGGTCAGCTGGGAGAGAATTTCACAGTGGGTGATAGTTCCGAAGCCTTTTCTAAATCCTGCTTGTGCGGGATGAAGAATTTGCTCCTCAGTCACCCAATCCTCCAATTTTGATAGCAGATGTTTGCTATAAAGCTTTGCTGCAATATCAAGTAAGCTTATAGGTCTGTAATTTTGTGGATCTAGTTTATTGCCTTGTTTGTGAACGGGTACTACAATACTCAGTTTCTAGCCAGGAGGAGTTGTCCCTGTAGTGTTAATCTGGGAAAAGATTCTGGCCAGAATTGGGGCCCACCAGTTAGGAAAGGCCTTATATAACTCAGGGGGTAGCATGTCCTCTCTGGGGGATTTTCCGGAGGCCAGTGAGGCTATTAAGCCCTCTTACCACTGATTCAGAGACTGGTGGCCAAGTTGGTAAATCCTTACAATCTAGGGAGAACTCCCGTGAAGGATTATTATTCTCTCCTAAGGAGAGATGAGGCCCAAAAACCTTGTTAAAATGAGAATACCAATCATGGCCAGGTATGTTATGTGTTCATCTGAGAGTAGGAATTTCCTCTTTTATTTGAAACCAAGTCCCCAAAAAGAGACTCATTTTTCTCTGAAACTGCCCGATCTAACTTGCTCCAAAGAAATTTGGCATGCTCAAATTTCTTTTGTTTACTTTGTCCTGAGTTGTAATAGGTTTGACATCTGCATCTTCTCTCCATGTCTCCTAACTTGCCTCATAGTTTAATGCAGTTCTTTTTAAAGGTCTTTGCACTCACGGTCACACCAGCTGTTCTGGGCATGCCAAATCTTATTTGTATGCCTGTTGTTAGTTAGTACGGGTTTAAGGAGGGTATTAATCTCAAATATTTTAAGTACATTTGGTTTGTTCTGCAGAAGATGTGTCCTCAAGCTGTTTGTATCTGGACTTGCCAAGGTATGAGATAGTGTGTTATGTATCTTCTCTGACCTCGTAAGTCTCCTACAACCAGGTATGACATCCTCTGCAAAGTCTTGGGCTGGTTTTGATAAAACATTATCACTAATCAGAAGCAAACGTAAAGGACAGTGGTCACTCAGGGTAAGATCTAAGACTTCAAATCTAGTCACAAAATTCATTAGAGCTGGAGATACTGCAATATAATCTACAGTGCTAGCCCTACAAGTTGCCACAGAGGTAAAGGTACCACCAGTTAAATCAAATGTGGTGCCATGTAAAATATGCAGGTTGGTCAACGAGAGATGTTCCAGCATTTTCAGACCAAACATTTACAGTTAGGTCCTTTGAAGAATGATCCAGGAGGTGAGCATGTGATGCTATCTGCTTGTTTATACCATTCCTCACCTCTAAGTGACCTGGCCCTGTTCTTGTATTAAAATCGCCACATAAATTGACATAGGCATTTGGGAAACGTACAATTAACGATTCCAGTGTTTCCGTTAGTAAGTTCCATATGCTTCCACCTTGCTGGAGGGGTAAGTCCTTAGGGGGGATATACACATTTAGACATAAAAGACTTCTAAAATGGGTTCCTTTAAAAAGCAAAGTCTGAAAGTTATTGGGACAGTTGTTCTCCAGGACTTGTATATCTACTTTTAAGTCTACTGAAACCAGAGTTATTAAACCCCAACTTCCTCGACCCTTCGAATGTATTCTAGTTGCATGAACTGAATAGGCTGTATATCCCTGTAAGCCAGGAAAATCAGAGTTGCATATCCATGTTTCCTGTAAACAGAGAATGTCATGCCCATATAGAAATGATAAAAAGTCTGGCTCATGGAGCTTATTATACCAAGTGGGTTCTAGATCAAATCAAGTTTCAACTCTCCCTAGAATCTACACTGAGGCTATTGTACTTCGGCCACATTGAGAAGACAAGACAATAATGCAAAAGAAAAGCTGGAGGCAGCAGGGAAAGAGGAAGACCCAACATGACATCGACTGACAACAAAGGGAGCCACAGCCTTCAGTTTGCAAGACTTGAGCAAGGCAGTCAACAGCAGCATATTTTGGAGCACATTAATTCATACCATCACCATGTCAGAAGCGACTTGACAGCACTTAACACACAAACGAACAGGCACTTGACAATAAAGATCAGTTTTAGATAGGAGCCCAAAAGAAATGGGGAAGACAGAAGAGACAAGAAACAGTGGGAAATGTCTCCCAAATTAATATTTCCCACCTCAAAGAGAGATATTGTAAATTCTCAGACGCTTGAACAGCCAGAAATTTCAGTTGCTCTCAATATTCTAACCTCACTTTGTTTGTGGACAAATTTCAACAATTTTTTGATTGGCATAAATAGTCATTATAGTAAAGATGAGGTCATTACGTTAAGGTCTCCTGGGGCAGAGGAAATCCAGGCCTCCTGTTGGTCCTCACTTCTAGAGATGTAAAATTTCCAAAAGTTTAGATGTCACCCCCCCAAAAAAAACCTTTTGGAGAGAAAAACAGAATTGGGGGGGAGGGAGAGAGAAATCAAAACATATGCATAACTTACTGTCCTATAAGACCTAAACTAATATTACTGCTTTTACAATATAAAGTGCATCATTTATAACCTACTTTGAATATAAAATTACAATATTTTATATTCTAATAGTGAAGTTAGTAAACCTTTGGATACTTAAATTTGGTGAATGGGGCTGTGAATATTCTAATAGTGAAATTAGTAAACCTTTGGATAACTTAAATTTGGTGAATGGGGCTGTGAATAGACAAGACAGATGTTTCTACAAATCTGATACAAGGAACACCTGTAGCTTTAAAAAAAACTAGATTCCCTCAGTGGCTGTTGCTAGGCCGTGGCAGGGCAGTGGCAGCGCCCCTTCCAGGACTATTTTGGCTTTTTAGGGAGAATTCATTAGGGCCAGACCTGACTAGGATTGCTTTGTCCAGGTTGGGAAATTCCTGGAGATTTTTGGTGGTCTGGTTTGAGGAGGGGAGGGGCCTCAGCATGGTATAATGGTACAGAATCCACCGTCCAAAGCAGTTATTTTTATTTCAGGGTGGCAGATCTCTGTTGTCTGGAGTTCAGTTGTAATATGGAGGTTCTCCAGGTCTCACCTTGAGGCTGGCAACTCTAGATCTGAAAGCAGCCTCTGTGTGAGTTGATACCACCTAACTTGTATAACACAACTAGGCCTGGCTGCTTGCTATAAAAGCTAGTGTGGTTTAACTGTCAGAGCTTAAGAGTAGGGTCTGCAAGACCCAGGCCCAGATCCCATCTTGCTGTGGAAGTTCACTGGGTGTTTTTGAACCAGTCACATATTTTCAGCCTACCTACCTCACAGGGTTGTTGTGCAGATAAAAAGTTTATATATTGTTTATAAAAGCTTCTTCAAACCTCACTAAAGCTTTTCTGTATGCCTCAGGCTCAGTGGCAGAGCCATATCTCTTCTGCTTGTAATAAAAAGGCCAATGCCATGCTGGGAATTATTAGGAAGGGAATTGAAAACAAATCAGCCAGTATCATAATGCCCCTGTATAAATCGATGGTGCGGTCTCATTTGGAGTACTGTGTGCAGTTCTGGTCGCCGCACCTCAAAAAGGATATTATAGCTTTAGAGAAGGTGCAGAGAAGGGCAACTAGAATGATTAAAGGGCTGGAGCACTTTCCCTATGAAGAAAGGTTGAAACGCTTGGGACTCTTCAGCTTGGAGAAACGTCGACTGCGGGGTGACATGATAGAGGTTTACAAGATAATGCATGGGATGGAGAAAGTAGAGAAAGTAGTACTTTTCTCCCTTTCTCACAATACAAGAACTCGTCGGCATTCGATGAAATTGCTGAGCAGACAGGTTAAAACGGATAAAAGGAAGTACTTCTTCACCCAAAGGGTGATTAACATGTGGAATTCACTGCCACAGGAGGTGGTGGCGGCCACAAGTATAGCCACCTTCAAGAGGGGTTTAGATAAAAATATGGAGCACAGGTCCATCAGTGGCTATTAGCCACAGTGTATGTGTGTATATAACATTTTTTGCCACTATGTGACACAGAGTGTTGGACTTGATGGGCCGTTGGCCTGATCCAACATGGCTTCTCTTATGTTCTTATGTTCTTAAAAGGGTTCTGCCAATAGAATCAAAGGCAAAAGTGGGGTAACCTGCCCCCCCTTCAGTAAAGCAAACCCTCCAAATCCACATTGGTGGCATGACCCAGTGGGTGATGGAGGAAGCAGAAATGGGAGGAGGGGTTAAGAAAAAGGCACTCTGTGGCTGATTCGTCCCACTCCAGGGACCTGTACTTCCAGGACAGTGGGCATACTGGCTGAGGATGAGGAGCTTGCCATCTGGGTGATGCCAGTTAACCGAGCATTCTGGATAATCAAGTGCCAAATAAAGCTTTTACTGCAGGATCTTTTTTTATATTATGATTTCAGTTAATACTGTTCAGCACTGAAACACTAAGATGATAGTTATGTATTATGTATGCAATGTATGCTGATGCCAAGCAATGCTATAAAGCTCAATCCTGGACATCTTGGCCGATACAAAAATCATCAGGGCTCAAAGACTTCCTCCCCACTGTTTTAAGTCAATGAGTACAGTAATGATGAAGCCAACTGATTCTCTTGTGATCTCACAGAGGTTCAGCAGTAGTGGGCTCTGCCCTGGCTACCTTTCCCTATAGGAGTCAATTGCACCTTTAAGGCCAACTTAGTTTTATGCAGAACGTAAGCTTTTGTGTGCATGCGCACTTCTTCAGATGAGGAATGAGGTACGTTCTGAATAAAACTAAGTTGATCTTAAAGGCACAATGAACTCCTATTTTGTTCTACTACTTCAGACCAACACAGCTGCCTATTTGGATCTACCTTTCCCTATGTTCAAGCTGGCTGTCACTAGCTAGTAGTATGACCAGGGACCAGGTGGTTCAGGTTGGGTCCAGCTTTGGAAAGGGGGGAGGAGGAGAGCTGTGAAAAGACTGGACTTTGAGCTTCCCCACTGTGTTGTTTACTGACAGACAACAGCAACAAAGACAAAAGCTTTACAGCAGCAGCTATTGAGAGAGGAGTTGAAGACAGACCAAGGAAAAGAACATCGGTATTAAGGGGACAGGGGCAAGAATACAATGTGGTTCTCTAAATACCAGGGCAAATTCCCAGTTTGTTTGCTAATCATTAGTCTTCAAAAACAATGATAAAAGCAGAAATGAAACAGAAGGCTTTTTAAAAAAAATATGAGGAGGGGGAGAAAGAAAACACAGAAATTCTATTATATCTTTGGTTCAAGGCAGCAATCTGCAACATATGGCTCCAGAGACAAATTTCACTCTGTAACAAACTAAAGATGGCTCTTTTAAAATATTTAATTGTACTTTTATATAAAGTATATTGAAGTGGTAGGTGTGATACTAGAATAGCCCATGTATAAAGGGAACAGCAGACAAAGATTTTTATGGGGCTAGAGAGTTGGGGGGGATTTAGAGATGTTTTACAGGAAGGGAAATGAATATAAACAGTTGCTGGTAACCAGTCTCCTCTCCACAGCTATTCAGTTGATTAAAAACTTACTTTGCTTAGCCATGCAGTTAGTTATGATTTTTTAAAGTTATTTTAAGCTGGTATTTTAAAATTACTTATGTTTTTAACTGATGTATACTACCTTGGACAGCTTTGAAGGACAGCAGGATAAACTGGCTAAGATTAAACCTTATTTGAGATTTAAGTTAAGAATACTGAACCAACTGTGGGCAGTTATTAAGCATAACTATATTCATCAGCGGATGGGAACTTTAGTGACTTACTAGTGGCTGGTCCAAAGAAGCAATGCATAATAAAAAGTGCACAAACTATTGTATTGAGAATGCCTGTTGAAGATGTTCTCCCACTCTCCTTACAAAGAATAACAGCATTTCACAATTACAAATTCAATATAAAGAGATAATACAAATGGATAAAGTTTTACATTAAACCCTGTTATTTTAAAGGGAGGAGCTTGCTATAGCTAAAATATTACCTATTTAAATAAACATTTATTTTTATCCATTCTGGCACCAGTCTTTTTTTTTTAACCTCTTAGCACATTGGGGGGGGATGGTTACAAGAGCCACTATTCAGGGTTAGAAGGGCTACATCCTGCCCCTCTTAACTTGCACAACACAGGAATACTGCCCCAAGATCTCCAGTCCCTCTTCCCAATTATTTTTCATCAGAAACAGATCATGCTACCCATTTCTAATTGCATTCATCTGTTAAGTCCATTCATAACTACTTGAGATCTGCAAATTCTCATTAATTTATTTCCAAAACAACTCTTTCGGATGCATCTGTTCCTTACACTAGGCATTTTTAATTCATTTCCATCATCTAAATAAGATTTTATTAAACTCTAGTATAGCATTCATACAAGCTTCAGTGATACCTCCACATCTTCAAAGAAAAGACCATAGCAAATTGTGAGTGCATGGTGTCCAAACTATAACAGTACAATGGGAGAGATTAGATATCATCTTTACTACTTGCAGGATGCATGAGATAGGAGCTGTAACTTATGATTTCCATGACTCTTGGTGCATAAGTGTTTTTGCCAAGAGCATTAACATTTCCTTTGAACTCTATGTTTCTTAGAAAAGATTGATCTTTTCTGTAAGTGGTCTCAGACAATAACGAGGCAAGGATAGGTTTTCAAATCAGTTTAACTGATGTCTCTTTTCCAGTTCCAACTTAAATAGAAGTTTCTGTAACAAAGTGTTTCCCCCAGTGATAATGTAGTCAGTTTTCCATATTGTTGTGAGAAGTATGTTAACATCCTTCAAAATTCCATTTTAAAACAGACATTTCAATCAAAACCTTGTCATATTAGCTTTCCTAGTCTTTCCCCCCTCTAACAGAACACAGTCTTAATTTCCTACTCCTTCCCAATTTGGGTGGCTGTTTTCATATAATTTGTCCTAGATGAATCTGGAATCTAACAAAGAGATCTTTGTCACTGGTTTTGCAAAAACTTTTGTGCAGGCCTGTATTAGCTGACCTATATAATATACATATCTGGTTGAAATACACAAAAACAAGTCCAAAATTTCTTATTTCAGCTTGCGTTCAGTGCCACTGAATAAACCAGAACAGAGATATACTCAAGAAAGACAGGTTGCTTACCTGTAACTGTAGATCGTCGAGTGGTCATCTGTGCATTCACACTCATGGGATAGATCGCCTGTGCCGATCCCCGAATCGGTACCTAAAAAGACCGGTGCGCATGCTCGCCGGCGCCAGCGCAAGGATCCCACCTTCCTGACCGCTAGAAGCCCCTACTGGAGGGAGACCGTCAGCAATGGGGAAGGAGGGTGGGTAGTGTGAATGCACAGATGACCACTCGAAGATCTACAGTTACAGGTAAGCAACCTGTCTATCTTCTTCATGGTCTCTGTGCTTCACACTCATGGGAGATTAGCAAGCAAGACATACCTGGAGGCAGGAAGACGGTCAACCAGAAGAAACAGCTTGCAGCACCGCAGTTCCCACACAAGTCCTCTGCTGAGCATGCATGTCCAGCACGTAGTGCTTCAATAAAGGCATGCGGAGAGGACCAGGTGGCAGCCTTGCAAACGTCCATCAGGGAAACACTTCAGGAACGCCACCAACGTCGCCATTGCTCTCGTAAAGTGTCCGCGAATATGCCCAGGTAACGGCTTCTTGGCCAACAAATAACACAGTTTAATAGTCTCATTGAGCCATTTTGAAAGCCACTGAGATGAGATCCTGGAACCTAACTTAGGAGCAGCATAAGAAACAAAAAGCTACTGGTCCTTACAAAAACTCTAAGAGTGACTTAAATAAAACAATAAAGCACGCTTCACATCTAGAGCATGCAACCTACGTTCCTCATCTGAGGAAGGTGTAGGATGAAAAGTGGGCAACCAAATTTCCAAGTTGAGGTGGAACTGAGAAACTACCTTGGGGAGAAAAGAAATATCAGGAGCTAACGACACTCCAGACTCCTGAAAAACTAGATATGGGTAGTCACAACGCATAGCCGTGAGTTCCCCTGCACGGCGTGCTGATGTGATGGCTACCAAAAAAGCAGTCTTCCAAGAGAGAAGCTGTAATAGACATGTGGCCATCGGCTCAAAAGGACGTCGAGTCAGCCTGTCCAGCACTAAAGTCAAATCCCACAACTGTGGGGGTGATCTCGATGGAGGATGAAGCCTAAGCAAACCCTTCAAAAACCTCTTAGAATGAGGGGGTGCAAAAACAGAGTGCCCCTCAACTGGTTCATGGAATGCAGAAATTGCTGCCAAATAAACCTTGATGGAAGAAAAAACAAGGCCAGCATCCACCAGAGATAACAAAAACTCAAAAATTACCGACAATCCCACCCCTTGGGGTGAAACTGAGGGATCGACTAAGAACTGCAGAAACCTCCGCCACTTCCTATCATAGGAAGCGCGGGTAGAAAGCTTCCTGCTGTTCAAGAAAACATATTGGACTCTGCTAGAGAACCCACAGGGTCGATGAACCACACTTTCAGCTTCAGGTGGGGCACGTTGTGATGGAGTACATGACTGTCCTGAGCTGACAGAAGGTCCGGTTCCGCCGGAAACTGGTAGAAGACCCCCCTCACCAGTTGGAGCAGGATCGGGAACCAGTTCTGGTGAGGCCACCAGGGAGTCACCAGGATACAGCATGGTCTCTCTCTCGCGATCTTGTTGACCACCCTCGTCAGTAGTGGCAGAGGTGGGAACAGATAAAGGAACCGACCTTCCCAAGGGAACAGCAGACCATCTCCCAACAACTCTGGATCTGAGCCCCCTCTGGAGCAAAACAGAGGACACTTCTGGTTTTTGGCTGTGGCAAAGACATCCACCTGGGGATACCCCCAGAGCTGAAACACGGGTTGGAGGAAGCGCCACTGTAACTCGCACTCGTGCGGGGAAGCCGCACCCCTGCTGAGGGAGTCTGCTTGCAAGTTGAGGACCCCTGGGAGGTGCGCTGCCTTCACAAAGATGTCGTGGTCCAGGCACTCCGACCACAGATCCAGCACCAGCGCACAAAGCCGTCGAGAGACTGTCCCTCCCTGCCTGTTGATGTAACACAGGGCAGTGGTATTGTCTGCTAACAGAGCAACAATCTTCCCCGCCACCATGGGGCGGAAAGACCAAAGAGCAAAATGAACTGCCAGCAGTTCCAAGTAATTTATATGGCAGTGAGCCAATTTCAAAGGCCAAGGGGCCCCCACACACAGATCGTCCATGTGGGCCCCCGAACCGCATACTGTGATGGTCACAGTTGGTGCAGGTAGATGAAAGGGAGTTCCCTGACAAATGTTGTCCTTTGAGTTCCACCATTGCAGCGTTTGAAGTGTCACAGGTGGAATTACAAACCTCTTTCAAGGTGAGTCTCGTAATGGCGAAACAGATGAAGAGCCTTGGGTGAAGCCTGCTTCTACACCTGTGTCATCGCGAAGGTTGGACCATATGTACCGTGTCCAAGAGTCCGGGGCTGAGTTCCTCTTCATACACCCGAAGCCAAATTCGGTGGTCGTTTCCTCCTCGTCGAAGGCTCGCAAGACGCACTCCTGTCCACCAGACAAGGAGGGAAAGAAGCTGGATAACGTCAGGAGGAAGTTCTATTCTGCTGGGGCGCTGGGAGTAAAGGTGTCTAACTATGCCGCATGCATGGCTAGGTACCAGACAAAGAAACCAAAGCTGTAGGCCTCCCACCCTCAGCTTCGCAAAGAGCAGCACGCCTGTAGTCGCCGCCATCAGCCCCAGCATCCGCTGCAGGGCAACCGCTGTAGATGTATCCCGTTGCATGATGTCAAATACGTTATCGTCTACAACGGGTTGCGGCTGTGACACCGGAAGCGAGAGGGAGAGTGCCATCCTCTTCACCAGGTCCCCGTACGACTTCAGATCCTCCGACGGTGAGATGGGAAGATCCTCATCCATATGAGACACCGATGAAGGTTCCAAAGCCCAGTACAGATCGTCGGTACCGACCTTAAAGTCCGACGATGAAGACTCTCTGTGTAGAGACCATTCTGAGAGCACCGGAGTAGACTCTCTGACGGGCAACCGGATCGACCCCGACGACCGAGATTGGACTTCCTCCATCACTACACCGCATCTGTCAGGCGGGACAGCGATCGATGCCGAAGGACACCGTCTAGAATGTTGAGACAGCCTGGACATGTGGGATGCCTCGGACTGCTAGTCCCAGTCTGCGAACTCGCGAGAAGGGTACCATTGGTACGGTGGGTAAGGATAAGGGTAAGGAGGCTACTGGCGCTGCTCCCATGGCGGAAGCGGTGGGAAGCGATGAGCTACTGCAGTCGGTTCCAGCTCTCTCTGGCCTCTCACCTGATCCATCGGTGCCGAAGGCTCCATCAGCGCTGACCCCTCCACCTCCGAGACCGAGTCGCTCTCACTGTGACACCTGGACCCTGAAGAGTGGGAGCGCTGAGTCAGGTCGATGTTGTGCTCCGATGCCAATAGGCGCAGCTGCGAAGCACTGCCTCTTGACACCGAAGGGCTACGACGTGGGGACGCCAAGATCTTCCTCGGTGGGGCTGCCGATGTCGAAGCGTCATGCGAAGGTGAAGGGGTGCGGGATGGTCTCTTCTTCCGCTTCTCCTTTGATTTCCCCGTCTTCGGTGTGGATGATCGGGTCTCCGAATCATCCCAATGCCTCTTAGCCGGGGTGTCCACTGACCCTTCAGGAGGCCATTTCGTGGAACACCCGTGCTCGACCGGCATCTCGGTCATGATCGGCGAAGTCTCAGCCGATGTGACCGTCGGGGCCGCGACCTCACCCATCGGTACCGACAGGCCCGATGCCATTTTCTGCGGACAAAGTGCCGACTCGACCAAAGCCGCCGAAAGCCTTGCCACTCGATTCTTACGAGTTTGCTTCGAGAAACTCAAACAGTGAGCACAAGAATCGACTCGATGTCCCTCGCCCAGAGGAGACAGAGGAAATGGCCGTCGGGGGGGGGCAATCTTCTTCCCACAGGAACGGCACCTCTTAAAAAAAACCCAACGTCTTTCAATAGACGCCCAGGAAAAAACCCCGCCCAGGAAAGTCTCTGAGGGGGAAAAACGGGGGGGGGGGGGGAATAGAGCCTCGAAGGGCAAGTCCAACAAACTTTTTTTTTTTAACCAATACTAACTATACCTGGGGAGGGGAAGGTATGACGGTGGGAATGGACGGAGGTGTAAGGGAAGGAGGCCGAGACAAAACAGTGCTCGGCCCCCTTCCAGTCTACTTCCCATCCCAACGGTGACAGGTAGTTGGACCAAGAGGAATTGCCCGCGCCCAACATTGGTGTTATGCAACGCCAGGTCTGTAAATAATAAGACCGAGACCCTTAGGGACTTCCTGCTCCGGCAAGACGTAGACCTGGCTTGCGTGACCGAGACCTGGGTGCAGGAGGGGGAGACGGTAGCTCTCTCCCAGATGACCCCCCAGGGATACTCGGTCTTCCACCAATCGTGGATTAGCGGGCGGGGGGAGGGGTGGCGCTATTCATACGGGAGGGTTACTCCTTCCGGGCTCTCCCGGCCTCAACGATCGATGGCATTGAATGCGCCGGCCTGGCGTGGGATGTCAGAGAGGGGTTGGCGATCTGGCTGGTGTACCGTCCGCCTAACGCACCAGTCAGTGCCTTACCATCCCTGATGGAGGCGGTGTCGGGCTGGGCGTTGGGAGTACCCAGGGCTTATGGTCCTGGGCGACTTCAATGTCCATGCCGATGATGCGGCCTCCAATCGGGCAATGGATCTAGTGTCCTCCATGGCAATACTGGGACTCTCTCAATTTGTTACGACTCCTATGCATCAGGCGGGCTACACATTAGACCTGATCTTTGCGTCCGGGATTTGGATGAGCAAAATTGCAAGGGAGGCGGTGCCATGGTCGGATCACCTAGCCCTCAAGGCCCGTATGGAGACGTCACCCCAACCCTGTAAGGGTGGAGAGCCTATTTTGGCTCGCCCGCGGAGCCTGATGGACCCGGAACGGTTCCAAATGGTTCTTCAGGATCCCTGGCCCCCTGGCGATTCCCTTGACGCCCTGGTTGATGCCTGGCAAGATCGGCTGTCCGGGGCAATCAACGAGATCGCACCTCGACGTCCTCTACGCCCTCGTTTGAGGCTGGCTCCATGGCACACCTGGGACTTACGCTGGCTGAAACAAGGACTCAGAGGACTAGAGAGGCAGTGGCGGCGCACTCGTGACGAAGCGGCGAGAACATCCTATAGATCGTTTATGAGGTCTTATGAGATGGCAGCCAGGATTGCGACTGCAAATTCGCGCCCGGCACAATTGTTTAAAATAATTGGATATTTAACTACACTGCCCCAGGGCAGGACAAATGTTAGAGAATTAGAAATAGGCTGTGAGGCTTTTGTGAATTTTTTTGCGGACAAAATCACGTCGCTCCGCCAGGACCTGCCCATCACATTGGATACAGTACACGAACTAGAGGCTTCGTGCCTGTCTTCTGGTTTAGTCTTGGATCACTTCGACCCACTCAGCCTGGAGGAAGTTGACGGAATTCTCTCCTCTGCGTGCCCAACAACTTGTGATTTGGACCAGTGCCCCTCTTGGCTAATTAAATCTTGCCCGAGGTTGCTCAGATGTCCTTTACGGGACATCATAAATAGATCCCTCCTGGAGGAGCGTTTTCCAATGCCCTTAAAAGAGGCTCTGGTCTGCCCCCTCCTGAAAAAATGTATAGCAGACCCGGCCGAATTGGCAAACTACCGACCGGTCTCTAATTTACCGTTTTTAGGTAAAATTATAGAGAGGGCAGTGGCGCTGCAGTTGCAGAGTTTTCTGGATGATGCTTCCATACTAGACCCTTGCCAGTCTGGCTTTCGCCCGGGCCATGGGACGGAGACAGTGCTGGTCACCTTGGCAGATGATCTCCAGCGGCATCTGGATTGAGGTGGTGTGGCAGTGCTGATGCTGTTAGACCTGTCGGCTGCGTTCGACATGGTCGACCATCGGCTACTGGCCCGCCGCCTCGTCTATGTTGGGGATGGGAGTCAGCCCTACAATGGCTCTCCTCCATCCTCGAGGATCGGGGACAAAGGGTGGCAATCGGGGGTGAGCTGTCCCAGAGTACATTGTGGGGTGCCTCAGGGAGCAGTTCTCTCACCGATGCTATTTAATATCTACATGCGCCCCCTTGCCCAGATCGCCAGGAGGCATGGGCTTGGGTGCCATCAGTATGCAGATGACACCCAGCTCTATCTGCTAATGGACGGCCGGCCTGGCTGCGTCCCAGAGAACTTGGACCTGGCACTGCAGGCCGTGGCAACCTGGTTAAGGCTGAGTGGGCTGAAACTGAATCCAGCGAAGACAGAGGTCCTTTGCCTGGGTCGGGGCGCTCTGGGAGGGGAAATACCTCTCCCGGTTTTTGACGGGGCACCATTGAAAGCGGCATGCCGAGTCAAGAGCCTGGGAGTTCTACTGGAGCCTTCACTATCAATGGAGGCCCAGATAGCAGCCACTGCCAAGTCAGCCTTTTTTCATCTGAGGCGGGCAAGGCAGTTGGCTCCCTTCCTAGAGCGTTAGGACCTGGGAACAGTGATTCATGCAACGGTCACCTTGAGACTGGATTACTGTAATGCCCTCTACATGGGGCTGCCTCTGTGCCGAACCCGGAAGCTGCAGTTGGTGCAGAACGTGGCTGCTAGACTGTTGCTGGGACTCCCAAAGTGGGAGCACATACAGCTGGGGCTGCGTGAACTGCACTGGCTGCCAGTTACATACCGGATTCGTTACAAAGTGCTGGTTATCACCTCTAAAGCCCTATATGGCCAAGGACCTGCCTACCTTAGGGACCGTCTCTCCCCATATGAACCCCAGAGAGCACTGAGGTCAGCAGGGAAGAATCTGCTGACTATTCCTGGGCCAAAAGAGGTAAAACTACAGAGTACCCGTGCCCGGGCCTTCTCTGTTGTGGCTCCACACCTATGGAACCAGCTTCCGGAAGAAATGCGGGCCCTGCGGGGTTTTGAACAGTTCCACATGGCCTGCAAGACTATCCTTTTTCGAATGGCCTTCACCGACTAAAGAGAGAGAATGCTAAGTAAACGTACCATCAGTACAATAGCACCAGCATATTAATATTAATTTTATCGTTTTAGAATTTTAATAGAATTTTAATTAAATTGTTAATTTAGTCTTGTCAATTACTGTATAATGAATGTATTGATTTGTGTTGTTAGCCGCCCTAAGCCTGCTTCGGCGGGGAGGGCAGGATATAAATAAAATGATGATGATGATGATGATGATGATCTAACAACTAACTAACTAACTACACTAAGAAAATAACAAACGGGCTATATACAAAGGCAAAAAAGCAATCCAAGATTACTTTACCGACCGGGGACACGAAAGGTGATCCTCTCAGCGCAGCGGTCATTAAGGAACTGGCGGGATCCTCGCGCTGGCGCCGGCAAGCATGCGCACTGGGACGCCTGCGCATGCCCATTGGTGCCGAGTGCGAAAAAATCCCGGGCTTTTTAGGTACCGATTCAGGGATTGGCGCAGGCGCTCTATCCCATGAGTGTGAAGCACAGAGACCACGAAGAAGATCAAACTGACCCTCTACGGTTAGTGACAGCATGCACATAGGGACAAGAACCCCAAGGAATACTTATTCTCTGTTACCTACAACACAGTAGCCCCCAGCTAGAGAATTGTTTAAAGTGTTTTCACTTGAAAGTTAAATGGAGGAGGGGAAAAACTATAAGGATGGATCCAGGAATTAGTCAGTAGATGGCACTAATAGCATCTCCCACCCAGCAGTCTTTTCCAGCCCCTGGAAAGTTTATTCCTGGAGTCATAGGACCTGGATGGATTAAGGGTACAAGGACTGGGAGGCTGAAGGAGGGAGAGAGAGCTGTAGCGCGGCGACCTGGCAACAGTGATCCACGCAACGGTCACCTCGAGGTTGGACTACTGTAATGCCCTCTACATGGGGCTGCCCCTGTACCGAACCCGGAAACTGCAGCTAGTGCAAAATGCAGCAGCCAGGCTGCTACTGGGACTGCCTCGGTGGGAACATGTGCAGTCTGGGCTCAGGGAATTGCACTGGCTGCCAATTGTTTACCGGGTTCGTTAGAAGGTGCTGGTCATTACCTTTAAAACCCTACATGGTCGAGGACCTGCCTACCTTAGGGACCGCCTCTCTCCATATGTTCCCCAGAGGGCACTGCGATCAAGCTCAAAAAATCTTCTTGAAATCCCTGGGCCAAAAGAAACTAGATTAAAAGCTACCAGAGAACAGGCGTTCTCTACAAAGGCCCCCCCCCAATGGTGGAATCAATTGCTGGAAGAGGTCGGGCCCTACGGGATCTTAACCAGTTCCGTAGGGCCTGCAAAACTGCCCTCTTCCAGCTAGCTTTTTAAGACAGAACTCCTGATAAGATCAGTAATACCGAGCCATCTTATACGCCATTCAATTGTATTTTAATGTCATACTGTTTTATTGGTTTTATTGTCTAAATTATTAATTATATTATCTGTTATTTATCTGTATCATGGTTTACCATGTCCTGTTAGCTGCCCTGAGCCTGCCTAGGTGGGGAGGGCGGGGTATAAATAAAAGTTTATTATTATTATTAGCTGTACTTATTGCCTTCTTCCTTCTGTCTACTATAGCCTCCCAATTTGCAGGGTCATTAATCCAAGAAGGTCCTGTAACCCTAGGAATAAACTTTTCTGGGGCTGGAAACTTGGAACAGATTGCAGGAAATATCAGTAATTCTTGTGTCTATTGATTGCTCAATCAAGCCTATAGGGTTGGACATAAAAATGTTCTTCTGTCAGCATAATGGCACTTATGTGGGCAGAGAAGGAAAGCAATTTTGCCTTTTCACCTCTCACACTTCAAATTCCCTCTTTGCACTTCATACTGTTTGTGAGATTCCCTGCCCACCTACAGGAGCAGAATGGGGGGGGGGGGGTGTCAATAGATTTCAGCAGCAAGGAGGGGGCTAGGAACTCCTGTTCTTCAAGCATTGCTGTACTACAGTATCCAAAAATCTAATCCTTGCATCCAATCTACTTGATTTTATAAAGCCAACTTAATGTTTTATCAGCTCAACCCATCTGATTACTCTAGTCATCTTCAGGGGCTCTTTGTTGGATTTCCTCAGCATGTGAGACAAGATGGGTGGTAACCCTAGAAATGGCCTTTTCAGTCCTGGCATCAAAACTATAGAATCCCTCCCTAGGGAGATAATGGCTGTCCCCCCTCAACCACTGCCAGCAGATGCAGGCACCTGTTTTGATTGGTGTTTTCAAAGTGACCTTCCTTCCTGCTCATGTGTTTTAATTGGGTCATATGCAGTGTTCCCTCTAAGCTGAATTAGTGTGAGCTTGCTTACAATTTTTTAGCCTCTTGTTCACAAATTTTTGTCTTAGCTCAGGAAAGATGGCCCCAGAGCACACTAATTTATGCAATAGCAAATCACTCACTCACAACTTTAATGCCAGCAGTTCATGAAGTAGAATTTTTGCTCACAAGACTCCATAGCTTAGAGGAAGGATCAGTCATGTATTCTAATATAGGGGTGTTGAACTCATTTGTCAGGAGGGCAAGATCTGATGCAAATGGGACTTTGTGGAGTCAGGCCATTTGTGTCATAAAATGTAATGTGAGGTAGTGGTGATATAAACTTTATAAAGGACACAGAGAAACACAAAGATATTTTTAAACTTAAAATACAACATGCTTAAAACTCTTGCAATATTTTGTTTAAAGTGGAAAGGTGGGGTAATAGTGGGATTTGGCAATGCAATTTTTAAAAATAAAACATCAAGAAAAAGCACGAGGATCACAGCAGAAACTAAAAATATAAAATGGTCTGAGGAAACAATGAAATAGCATTGAAAGCTCACCCCCGCTCTGGGTCTACTCAGACTGGCAATGGCTCTCCAGTATCCCCCTTTGGCTGTGGATTCGCAAGTTAGAGTACTCACTAGGTCAGGTCGATTTAGCACAGACAAGCTGACTCAAAGCATTAACCCTTTATTTGGAAGGACACAACTCTAAGAAACAGGAGTTTCAGCTGGTTATAGGAACATTGAAAGTGAATTGTCTCCACTCCATTGAAACACATCGCAACACAGACAAAGCTGCAAGGAAAATGTGGAATGGATTTTCCATTAAGTTCTCTGGCCCTATCTATCTGGGCACAGAGATCTTAACAGAAAATCCATTCCACATTTTCCTTGCAGCTTTGCTTCCTGCTGCAGCTGGCAAAGACAAGGCAGAAAGAGCCAGGAACTGAAAGCGCAGGGAACTTTGTCAGCCTTGTAGCTTCAAAGGGTGAGGGGACAATAGGAGGGGGGAGAAAAGAACCCCATGTGCCTGATTAAAGCCCTGGGCAGACTGTGTGTGGCCCACAGGCTGGACATTTGACACACCTGCTCTAATATGTATATTTAAAAGCCTACTTTAAAGGTTGTTCACCACCTTGGGGAGCCCAAGTTGGGTGGTAAGGTGGCAAAAAGATGTTCTAAATAAATACTAAAGAAAATAAAGATTAAATGCTAGTTGTACAAATGGCCCTCCATGATGCCATTATTTTCTCCTCCCTCCACCCCCTTAATCCTTTAAGCTGTTTTGCACTTTTTTGGGGGGGAGGGAGCGGAACTCTCTGAAGCAGGATAGGACAGCAGAACTAACTGACAAGCCACAGTTTTCAATTACATAAATTTTCATCCTTATGAAATTCTAAGTTATTGACAGTACAAGAGTATACTGTAACTGAACTGAAAACTGGGTTGAAGAAAAACAATAGGTGGGGGGACAATGAAGGAAACCTATCAGGAAGAGGAAAGGTTAAGCACCATTCTCCCACTCAAACCGTTTTTACAGTATGTAGTTCCCTCCAAGTCCTGATTTTAAACTGGAGAAGTGATTTCTTAAAGACAAGAGTGAAGCAGAAGAACATATAATTCTGCCCTTCAAGTAGCATTTAGGAATGCAGGCCACACTGCCATCTTCTCAGCATTCTTCTTGGGTTTTATGCAGAATTTATTCTGCCACCATTACAATCTACCGTACAATAGAACAGCGCTTCATGACAAAGCTCAGTCCATCAAAAATTCAAACAAGAATATATAAGAATGTTAGTACCTGCAGTAATGTGTGATTCAGTGTCACCTCAAGCTCCGCAATCTGGTGCGCCAGATCCTCATTATCCCCATGGATTTCTAAGTCCTCCTCAGGTATTGTTTCCCATCTACCTTGGTGAGCTACCAAATTATGAACTAGTTCATACTGTCCTGGTAAAGCCAAACTAATCCGTGTTTGTCTTCCATATCTGAAGTGGATTCGACGTCTTTTACAGTTCTCCTCACTGCTAACTTTGTTGGTGGGAAGCAGTCTTTCTCCCAAAAGCATGTTCAGCAACTGGCATTTGGCATTACAGTTCTGGCCAAAGATTAAAAGGCATGGGCGACAATTTACTGTCAGCTGAAGGTACTCCTCCTCATGTCGCGGAAAGGAAATCGAGTTCAGCTGCCCTAAAAAGCAAGGCACAAAGATCTTATTAGCAATTACATATGCTCTAGAGTTCTACACATCACATTTGCCATCCAAGGATTCTACAGATCTACCGTATATCAGCACAGAGAAGCCAGGTTTTGACCCTGAAGGAAGTTCTTATGTCAAAGTTGGGGATTTATGAATCAGGTGGGTGCCACGTAGAAGACTGGTCAAACAAGTTCATCTTCTTCTTGGGAAATGAAAGATATTTGACAGCAGAGACGAAATAGGGGAGGAAAAGAAAAGAGGCTGGTTGATTCTACTTTTGCCTTTTCAAAATGGCCCCTAGATGCTGACCAAAAACCTTGTGCCTTTTAATTCTCTATGTGGCAGGAAGAAATTCAACAGGCAAACTTTCTCCCATCAACATACTGCTGCAAATGAAGTAATTGGCTCAACTGATAGACACAGATGTTACCATCACCTATCCAAATGAGAAGGAGGTTACAATAAAGAGGCTGGTTTCTATTAAAGAGAACACTTTTCACTTCCGCAGTATGTTCTTCTTCAGCACAGACCTCTCACGCTCCACAGAGTTATGAGTACAACACACCCATGGCTAAACAATACATTCTCTCTGATCATTTATTCTTTTGATCAGAGACCTCAATTTCTCCAGAGACCTCAATTTCTCCAGATTATGAAGTCACCCTCATCTTATTCCTACATCAGCATAACAACTTGAAGTATTTATAGTTGCTCTTCAGCTTAAACAGGTAAAATAAAGAGATCCTTATCTATTAGAATCTCAAGCCACTATTTGTTAATTGGTTGAACAAATACTTTCACCTGGAGATATGCTTGAAATTGTTTTTACACAGCTTTTTTGCATGTTTGCCTTAGTCATTCAAGAGGCTAATATACAGGACTACTTGGGAACCTGCAAATACTTGTGGTGGACTTGTTGGGGAAACATTGTTTTTCCTCCTCACCCACGATCTCCTCTTTCCTTTCGCTGAACGTCTCCATTGCCTTTCTTTTCCTGTTTTCTCCTCTCTCCTTTCCACCTCCCAACCAAACCTACCCTTATCTGCTCCCCCCTGCAGCTCTTCCTTCTTCCCTCCTTCTGGCAACCTCTGCCTAGAGAAAATCACTTACACCTTTCTAATTGATTCAGCTTTATCCTCACAACAACCCTGGGATAGATTAGGCTGAGTGTGTATAACTAGCTGAAGGACACCCAGCAAGATTTCATGGCAGAGTGGGAATTTGAACCAAGGTCTCCTAAATCCCAGTCTGAAACTCTGACCACTATACCACTGTGGAATTCACTGCCACAGGAGGTGGTGGCGGCCACAAGCATAGCCACCTTCAAGAGGGGTTTAGATAAAAATATGGAGCAGAGGTCCATCAGTGGCTATTAGCCACAGTGTGTGTGTATATATAAAATTTTTTGCCACTGTGTGACACAGATTGTTGGACTGGACGGGCCATTGGCCTGATCCAACATGGCTTCTCTTATGTTCTTAAACCATGCTGGCTTTTGTGGGGTGGCTTTTTGTTGAACAGTAACAAGCAGTCAAACCTGAGTGAAATGAGGAAGTAGCAAGACATTTGGTAGCTCCTACTGGGTATGGTTCCACTGAGTCCTCCCTCAAAGGCCCTGCCCCCTACTCCCATCTTTTACCTACAGAAACCAATGCTTCAGCTGGCAATTAAATGGTCACAGAAGGCATTTGTTTCTTAAAGCTACACATTATCATCATCATTAGATTTTTCTGTAAACGGAGGTATTTCTTAGCCCTGCAGAAAGAACTGTCTTGTCTGGCCATGGCTCCAGTCTCTGGGTTTAAGAATCCACAGATCTGGCCACATTAAGAATTAAATATATTGCATCATTCCCACCTGGGCTGGTTCCACCAAGCCTATGGTTTGGGCAGTTCCCTAATTATTTTAGTTATTTTGCACAATAGCATGAGTTTGCACATGAATGACAACAAATGGCAGACTTTAAGAATAAAAAATGTATATTCAGTAAACAGCATTTTACATGGGGAGGTATTAAAAACATAATTTCCCCCCTCTTGGCAATTTGGAAGGATACAGCCCATTTTAACCACCTCAGAAGTCTAACATCTCATTCTGCTGCCTGTGGGCCAGACCTTGCATTCTGCCATTAGCATGCAGTATTCAATGCAGGAAGCCTTTAACTGTCTCCTGGTATTTGCAGCTGCAGCTTCAGTCATAACAATCACTTTGAACAAAGTATGAGATGAACACCCACAGAGCAACTAGTTATGATAAGAGTAAAGGTAGTCCCCTGTGCAAGCACCAGTCATTTCTGACTCTGGGGTGACGTCGCATCATGGCAGACTTTTTACAGGGTGGTTTGCCATTGCCTTCCCCAGTCATCTACACTTTCCCCCCATCAAGCTGGGTACTCATTTCACCAACCTCAGAAGGCTAGAAGGCTGAGTCAACCTTGAACTGGCTACCTGAACCCAGCTTCTGCCAGGATCAAACTCAGGTCATGAGCAGAGAGCTTGGACTGCAGTACTGCAGCTTTACCACTCTGCACCACAGGGGTCCCTAACTAATGGTACAGAATACAAAAGAACTAGGACAAAACATTTAAGTTTGGCATTCTGTTATCATGAACACTAAGTGGCAAGAACATATTGAACAGTCACTTAACAGCTATATTCAGACATCATACTTTCACTGTGAAAATAAGAATGGCTTATGCATTCCCTGCTTCATGTATGCACAGAGCCAAGAAGCAAAATTTTCTAGTTTAGGATACCTTTTATCTAATAACTACTTGTTGCAATGGTCAAATCTGGCTCCTTTAATTGTAGGGTTGCCAGGTCTGGGCTGGAAAATATCTGGAGACATTGGGAATGGATCCAGGAGAGGGTGGGGTTTGGGGGAGGGGAGAGGTCTCAGCATGGTTCAGTGCTATGGAGTTGACCCTTCAAAGCAATCATGTTTTCCAGGGAAGTTGATTTCTGTTAGCTGGAGATCAGTTGTAAAAGCAGGAGATCTCCAGATCCCACTTGGAGGCTGGCAACCCTATTTAATTGGGGTTGGCTTCCTATGCACAAAATAAAATTCTCAAACATGATTGAGCTGTGGTTTACAATTAGTATGTTATACTAATAAATCATGAAGGGCAATTTCTTTCAAAAAGTTTTTTACACATTTACTTCTCAATCCCTGCTATGTGTCATGTTAGTCATAGCCTTTCTTAAAAAGCTTACCTTGAGCCCTGCAAAGCATTAGATCTTCCCCAATACTCTGCTAGACAAAAATTTTGCTACTAAGTTCTTTATTAAATCCACTGCTTATTTAATAAGATTCATAATCTTCTTGAACAGCTCTCTTAACAACTCATTCATTTATATCCTAATTTAGGTACTCCTAACATCAAGGAAGTGGCAAAGAATTAGAAAAATCTAATTTTCTAAAAACAAGAATAGTTACCTATAAACAGAAGGAATAATTTACTAAATGTCTGCACTTGGCTAACATTGTGTCCCTAAAGAGTTTTATTGCGTGTGGGAAGAGAGGAAAGCTCTCCTATGGGTCCGTGTGAACAAGTATACACAGATAGGAAAGTAAAATGCAACTCCTTCAAGTCCTTTTGGCATCAATAGCCTTAGGAAAGAAGAGTAACGCCTCCTCCGGGTAGTAGGAATGTCCAGGAAAAAAGTACACAGATCTTTTGAGCCCTCCAGGAATGCTCCTAGGTTTTGAAGATAAGCAACAAAGCTGTGTTTCACTGCTTTCCCCCAGGAGAGTTTCTTTCCTCCTTCAAGCCCTGTCAGCATGCCACAACAGCACATTTGCTCCTTTCATTGGGCTTCATCCCTTCAGACACTGCAGGGTCCTATATTTCAAACAGGAAATGTGTTCTGGGGAAGCAGCAGCATGCATGCCCTTTCAAGTGCCACCAGGTAGCTAAAAGCAGCAGGCCTTTCTGTTGCCCCAGCAATTATGCAAGCATATCAACCCTCCAGAATACCATGATTTAGACCAGAGGTGTCAAACCTGCAGCCCCCAGGCCACATCCCTCCGTTGAACAATTGGCTGGATCCTGCTTCCTTCTCCAGTTCTACTTTGGCTGCATCACAGCTTGCTTTGCCAGACTCTCTCAATCACAGAGGAGAGATGGATACGCACACCTCTGTTCTCTGCACTGGTTGAGGCTCCTCCCCCTGGCTTGCTTCCTGGCCAGGCGCCCTCAAATCCACAGGTGACAGAAGCATGCCTTTCTTCTCTTCCACTGGCTGTGGCTCCTCCCCTTCCTCCTATTTCCTCAGCTGCCTCAATCACAGAGGAGATATACAAAGCACCTTTGAGACCAACAATTTTTTATTCAAGGTATATGCTGTGTGTGTGTTTTTATACTGGGCTGTGGCTCTCTTGGGTACAACTGGGTTTGCCTTCCTTTTATCACAGTATTCATGTCCTCATGATCCAGTCTTTCAGTAGGAAAGTAAAGTTTAAATGAGGAATAACAACAAGCCAGCAAGATGGATTAGGCCGAGTGTATGTCCAAACCAAGTTCACCCAGCACATTTCCTTTGTCAACTGGGGATTTTGAACCTAGATTTCCCAGATAACAGGCTCATACTTACCACTATACATGGCTATCTCTCTGTTCTTGCACTGCCTCATAGGAGTTGCAGTTATTTTTCTGGGGAACTATAGTATTGTAGACAAATGCATAGCCCTCAGTCTGTATCACGGTGCCTTCACATGTTCTTGACCAGCATACAAAGCAATTTACATACAAAAGCTTGCTCTGGGTCCTAGCTCTGAGCATGAGATTTCTGTAATGAATGTCAGAAATCAAAAGCAAGTTTGCAGCTTACAGATACACACCTAAACAGCATACTCAAGATTGCTACAGCACAGACATTTTGATGCAATAATGCAGAGCAAGAGTGTCAGAGAGTGTTAACCACTAATGTTGTACATTCGCAAATCAAAATGGCACTTTAAGGGTTACACACTTCCTCTTTGGTGGAAGCCTCCAGGAGGTGGTAGGAGGAACCTTGGGAGATGTTATAAACTTACAGGTCTCTTTACCTAGCTCCTCAAGGAGGCAGTGGCGACACCCCTCCTAAAGAGTCATTGTTAGATGAGAGGGACCTACCCAATAAATACCCAGTATTTAATCTCCCATTTCTGGGGAAAGTGATTGAACAAACAGTGGTTGAACAGCTCCAGAAATTCCTGGATGCGACATCTGCCCTAAATTCCTTCCAATCTATCTTCCAGTTGGGGTTTGGGACTGAGCTCTAGATGACGATTTCCAGTTACACCTTGATGCAGGTGGGATGGGGCTACTGATCCTGTTAATCTGTTGCCTTTGACATAGTAAGCCATTTGGTCCTGGTCAACCAACTAGCCTCCCTAGGTGTGAGATGCACGGCCTTGAGCTGGTTCTCCACATTCTTCCAGGGTTGGTCCCAGGGTGTAATAATGGGAAGTCCTCACTATAGATCCTAACCTGTGGAGTTCCACAGGGGTCAATTCTCTCCCCAAGGTTATTTAACATCTGAATACACCCTCTGGAAGAGAGTTAAGGAGGTATGGAGGGGGGTGCCATTAACATGCAGATGACACCCAGCTCTACCTCTTACTTAAGGAACAACCAGAAGTGAGAATTACAGTCTTGGTCTCCTGCCTGGATGCAGCAGTGGAATGGCAAGAGCCGATTCAAGCTAAATCCATCTAAGTCAGAAATTATGTGGCTGAGGAAGCCCAGACCACTGAGGTGGCCACTTCTACTGATCCTTAATGTGATCTGTCTTTCTACAGTCGCCTTTAGTCAGGAATCTGGGGTATGGCATGATTCTTTGCTCTCCATTGACAAGCATGTGTCTTTGATGACAAAGGCCCTTTTTGAACACAGAGCTTACTTCTGATTTTTACTGAAATCAAGTCAGTTGGCGTTTACTTCCAACGTTATACCTCTCTTTCTCTCTCCGAGTATATATTCTGCATGCCAATGAGAAAACCCAGATAGTGTTGCGGGTTAGTCTCCCCGAATGGTCAGTTTCACACTGGTCATCTTTTGAAATAGAAGACACTTCCCGATGAATTTATTGCGGGGCTGCCATTTGTGTTCTCCCCCCACTTTTATCTGTAGTCAAGGAGTTTAACGCTCATCCAGGATGGTTGAAGAAAAAAGTCATTGGCAGGGAATGCTTTAACAGTTAAGCAAGAGGAGATGCCAACCACTTGGCCAGAGAGGCAGCAAGGAGGCTGCTATGTGGCCGCTTGGTGAAGACAGTTCACAAGGGGGGAGGTGGAGACATCGATGCTTTGCAACCTGAGCTCCCCCCGCCTCCATATTATTTGGAAATGAGATGACAAAAGAGGAAAACCAAATGTTGAGATGGACCAGACTTAAAAAACAAAAATAGGCTGCTGTTGCCCCAGAGCAGGTTCCACAGAATTACCCTTGTGTTTGAAATGTCTGTGGTCAAAGTCAATTTAAAAGAAAATCTTTTTTCCTTGCAATTAATAGCACTGCATCTTAACCAACTGAACTAACTGGCCATTCCTGCTAAAAAGTCCGACAAAAGCAATTATTTTCTTAATCTCCTACTTCAAAAGTGCAAAACTGACCAATAAGGAAAGACCACCTGGCCTCTGAGGGGACGGGGAGGAAAGCCCAAGGAAATGTGTATGCTTTTAAATTACCTTCAACTTGGAAACAAACTAAGGGATAAATTGTCACAAAAGGATTCTTGAGAAGACCCGGTGGAAAAACTGACTGCAAATGGGCTCAGAGCTGAAAGGGTGGAGAGGGAATCAATGCAAAAAGAAAAGCAAAACATGGTTGGAATGTACAAGGGAATGCAAAAGGGGGAGGGGAACCCAATGGTGATGCACAGTGAAAGCGAAATGGAGGTGCAGAAAGGGTCAAAGACTGCGTTTTACCATCTATGCCTGGCCCAAAAATCTTTATCTATCTCAGGAGGATTCTGCTAAAGTAATTCACTCAATAGTCACCTCGAGACTGGACTACCAAAACATGCTTTATGCAGGGCTACATTTGAAGATGCTTTGGAAGTTACAAGTAGTTCAGAACACACCTGCCAGATTGCCTATGGCAGCTGCACTGGCTCCCAATTAGTTTCCAGTGCTAGTTCAAAGTGTCGGTACTTATCTTTAAAGCTCTAAATGGCCTGGGACCCTCATACCATTGGGACCACCTCTCCCAGTATGACCCCCCCCCCCATCTTCTCTAATATTCTAATCTGCCTCCATTCCTGAGGACTGGAAGGTAGCAAATGTCACCCCCATCTTTAAAAAGGGTTCCAGAGGAGATCCGGGAAATTACAGGCCAGTCAGTCTGACTTCAATACCGGGAAAGTTGGTAGAAACCATTATCAAGGACAGAATGGGTAGGCGCATTGATGAACACGGGTTATTGAGGAAGACTCAGCATCGGTTCTGCAAGGGAAGATCTTGCCTCACTAACCTGTTACATTTCTTTGAGGGGGTGAACAAACATGTGGACAAAGGAGACCCGATAGATGTTGTTTACCTTGACTTCCAGAAAGCTTTTGATAAAGTTCCTCATCAAAGGCTCCTTAGAAAGCTTGAGAGTCATGGAGTAAAAGGACAGGTCCTCTTGTGGATCAAAAACTGGCTGAGTAATAGGAAGCAGAGAGTGAGTATAAATGGGCAGTCTTCGCAGTGGAGGACGGTAAGCAGTGGGGTGCCGCAGGGCTCGGTACTGGGTCCCATGCTCTTTAACTTGTTCATAAATGATTTAGAGTTGGGAATGAGCAGTGAAGTGGCCAAGTTTGCGGATGACACTAAATTGTTTAGGGTGGTGAGAACCAGAGAGGATTGTGAGGCACTCCAAAGGGATCTGTTGAGGCTGGGCGAGTGGCTGTCAACGTGGCAGATGCGGTTCAATGTGGCCAACTGCAAAGTAATGCACATTGGGGCCAAGAATCCCAGCTACAAATACAAGTTGATGGGGTGTGAACTGGCAGAGACTGACCAAGAGAGAGATCTTGAGGTCGTGGTAGATAACTCACTGAAAATGTCAAGACAGTGTGCGTTTGCAATAAAAAAGGCCAACGCCATGCTGGGAATTATTAGGAAGTGAATTGAAAACAAATCAGCCAGTATCATAATGCCCCTGTATAAATCGATGGTGCGGTCTCATTTGGAGTACTGTGTGCAGTTCTGGTCGCCACACTTCAAAAAGGATATTATAGCATTGGCGAAAGTCCAGAAAAGGGCAACTAGAATGATTACAGGTTTGGAACACTTTCCCTATGAAGAAAGGTTGAAACGCTTGGGACTCTTTAGCTTGGAGAAACGTCGACTGCGGGGTAACATGATAGAGGTTTACAAGATAATGCATGGTATGGAGAAAGTAGAGAAAGAAGTACTGTTCTCCCTTTCTCACAATACAAGAACTCGTGGGCATTCGATGAAATTGCTGAGCAGACAGGTTAAAACGGATAAAAGGAAGTACTTCTTCACCCAAAGGGTGATTAACATGTGGAATTCACTGCCACAGGAGGTGGTGGCGGCCACAGGCATAGCCACCTTCAAGAGGGGTTTAGATAAAAATATGGAGCACAGGTCCATCAGTAGCTATTAGCCACAGTGTATATATAAAAATTTTTGTCACTGTGTGACACAGAGTGTTGGACTGGATGGGCCATTGGCCTGATCCAACATGGCTTCTCTTATGTTCTTATTCAGATCCCTGATCTACCAACTGCCCACCTGGTGTCAACAAGCACAAGGGCCTTCTTAGTAGTGGCCCCTGTTCTATGAAACCAGCTGCCTGAAGAGGCGCATGCCTTGCAGGACCTCCACAGCTCTTTTTCAGGTGACCTTTGAGTGATTATGATCCACCAGACAGCTGGTATACTTCAGTCATGCCTCTTCACCATCCACACATCCTACCCTGCTTCATAGTGGGTAGATTTTAATGAGCAAAGATTTTTTTAACTGTTTTACATTTTAAAAATATACTATATCTTTGTATTATTTTAAGTCATGTATTTTAAATGCTGTTAGCCACTTTGAGTTCTGTTCAGGGGAGAGGGAGCAGGTTGTAAGCTTGATAAATAACAGGCACAAAAACATTAAAAGAAATAATTGCATTACACACAGAAAAGAGGACTCCATGGTTTATTCCTTTGGTCCAACTCAGGACAACATTTTTATATTCTTCACTCCCAAACTGCATGCCAAACTGCTTCACAATTATATTTTGCTTTGCGGAGGAGGAGGAAGAGGAGGAGAATGCAGATATATGCCCTGCCCTTCTTTCTGCGGCCCCGTGGTGCAGAGTAGTAAAGCAGCAGTACTGCAGTACTGCGGGTCTGAACTCTCTGCTCACGACCTGAGTTTGATTCTGGCGGAAACTGGATTCAGGCAGCTGGCCCAAGGTTGACAGCCTTCCATCCTTCCAAGGTCGGTAAAATGAGTACCCAGCTTGCTGGGGGGAAAGTGTAAAAGACTGGGGAAGGCAAAGGCAAACCACCCCATAAAAAGTCTGCCGTGAAAACGTTGTGAAAGCAATGTCACCCCAGAGTTGGAAATGACTGGTGCTTGCAAAGGGGACCTTTCCTTTTATTTCCTTCTTTCTGAATCAGAGACTCAGAGCAGCTTACAATCTCCTATATCTTCTCCCCACACAACAGACACCCTGTGAGGTGGGTGGGGCTGAGAAGACTCTCACAGCAGCTGCAAAAGCAAAAGATAACAGAAAACACCCAGTGAATGGCAGAACATATTCTGCAGAACACTGTTAAGATGACAAAGGCCCCTGTCTCACCCACAGTCATGCTAGCAGCCACATTTTGCTGAAGAACCAAAAATCAACATTTTAAATGAAGATGAAGGTGCAGTACAATAGAGCTATAAGCTCTCAGTGACTTCAGCTGGTATGTGTTTTCTTCTATGCAGGTCATACCTAAAGAAAACAATCGAAAAGGAAAGCCGTGTATGACCGGAACTGAAAAAAAGCACAAGGTTCACAGACAGAGTACTGCAAACAATAAAACAGATTTATAAATGAATGAACCTGATTTGAACAATAAATTCACATGCACAAATGTTGCAAATTTTACAATGTTAACTCGGACCAAATAATATTGACAGTGTCCTGCCACTGCTTAACAGCGAATGTCCCTCCGCTTGCGTGGACTGCATGGCGATTAAAGCCGCAGTTCTTTGTAGCAGGTGATGATTTCTGTACAGTTGTCCCCAAAATGAAAATAGTGCAACGGTGAACCAGTAATCAGTCCATTTCCCACAAATGCTTCATCTGGCGCAGATCCATAGACTGGGACTAAATTTTCAGCGATGCAATCGCACTAGTTCACCTTGAGTCAAAATCCTAAGGTTGGCATTTCTTTAGGATTTTGACTCAAGGTGAACTAGTGCGATTATACTTAAAGCACAGGCGAAACAACATCATCTCTTCAGTGGATTATGATCAATATTATTTGTTGAGTCATCATAACATTAGTATTAGTAATAGCTCTAGATAATGTGTTCAAGGGTGTTGACTGACTTTTTATCAACTTTATACCCTGCCTTTCTCCTCAATAGGGACCCAAAGAAGCTTACATCATTCTTCTCTCCTCCATTTTATCCCTACAACAACGCTGTAAGGGAGGTTCGGCTGAGAGTATATCATGGCCTGAAGTTATCCATCAAGCTTCGATGGCAGAGTAAGGATTTGAACCCAAGTCTCCCAGATCCTAGTTTGACATTCTATCCACTACACCACACTGGCTCTTAATAATTGTTTCTGATAATATTTGGCCATATAAAAATGTAACAGCAAGAAGTCATCCTTGCTGTAACAAGTGATCTAATTTATCTGCACAATACTCTTATACTGCAAGTATATTTTCTTGGGATTCGTGTATAAAGGGAGCCATAACACAGACATCAAACAGGTCTCCAGACAGACAGCTCACTGTCACTAATTAATACTCATTAATATTTTAATGGTACCCACATCTGTCGCTTTGCCAGAAAAGCCTACAGAATAAAACCACAGAGGAATCTTCATATTATGGTCAAAATGTTTAAAAGATGAAGTCAAGCAAGACATGTCTATTTCCTCTGACACTGTGATAATTTTAGGGGGCTGAACAGCTGGGAAGTTACTGAAAAGTTAGTCTCAACAAAATAGTTTGGAAAAGGACTTTTGTTGACAGCTAAATGCTACAAGAGTTCTTATGTCAAAAAGACTTAACTGGAGGAAGCATTCTGCATCAGTTGAAAACAGCCATGTGATCAGCCCTTCAAAAGAATCCAAACACATCGGTCCCAATTATGCCATTCCCAAGAGGAAGCAAGCTAATTGATCTAAAAATAACAGCAAAAGAATTACAGTGCTATCTGCTATAACAAATCAAACATAGTCAAGAAATATCTGGCATGTGGGAAATTCTTAACTCAGACAAAACTCTGCTCTTCTATATCCGATTCCTTCAAAGCAGTTATGGAAATCTTTGGTATCAATTCTTAAGTGTAGACAGATACACATTACAGGTTTCAATTCTGCCCAAATGGTTCTAACACTGCCCTGTAAAGTTAAAACAAAGAAAAAGGGCACATACACTGACAAGCTGAAAAGTGAACAAAATCACAAAGACTAGAATCTAAACAGAGATTAAGGTTCCTTGAATGAAGAATTCTTTGAAACCAAGCCTGTAAGTTGTATATTAACTCTTGAGTCTTCCCACAGATATACCTATTAATGAGCACGAAGTCTACCCAAATAAGAAAAAGCCTGCAAAAACAGGATGGAAGAGACCACTTCTTGATTCTCTGATACAAGCAAGTCCCAATTGTTACACAAAGGACCATAAAGGAAGCGTATATTGGCAGTGGCATATCAGGTCAATATTCTCAAGTTTTTCCAGGGAAAATTATTTAATTTATTTAGTTTCACAAGCTTAATTTTGCGCAGGAAAGTATCTTCTTCACCCTTCAATCTACCTTTTGCTGTTATATCTTAAAAGTATATAAATTTAAGAGAAAACAACCCAAAGGTGCTCTGTTCCAACTGAGCAACTTTACAGATTCCTTTACTAATTAACCAATACATCCATTAAGAATCATGATGGCCAGCACTGACTTGCGTAAGCTCAACCACAAATATGCAGGGAATGTGAATGTGCCTAAGTGTTTCACAAATCTAGCAGCACAGACCTGAGCAGGACAGATATACTCAAACTCTTTATGGAAAAGAAGAAGAACAACAAGAGCCAGGAATGTCAGCTTTTAAGGAAAGGCTATTTTCCCAACAGGATGTTGGAAAACATCAGTTCATGAGAAATACTAGGTCTTCGGAAAAAAAGCATTATTGTAATGTATACAAAGGGCTTCTCCACACACAACTTTAATACCAGAGATCTCAAATCAATCATGATCCATCCTAAAGCATCACACTATTCATGAATGCAACTACTAACTGGGAAAGGAAACTTTCATTTGTCTTGCATGAAGTAAAAATTAAAGTATATTCCGTAGTTATTCCATGTTAAAAGTATACTCCATAATGCCATTACAATACCTACTCACAGCTGTTGCTTCACTCTTCACTGCCATAACCTACAGAGGTGTCAAACTCATTTGAAATGAGGGCCAGATTTGACAGAAATGAGACCTTGTTGGGCCGGATCATGTGTGTCATAAAATGTAATGCAAGGTAGCAAAGATATAATCTTTATAAAGGGCACAGACAAAGGTTTTTTAAACTTAAAATATAACATGCTTAAAACATTAGCATGCTTGCAATATTTTAACAGTCTCTGATTACTGACACCTCTTGCTTTGAATTTATGCCTCAAAATCTGGAGACAATGTTTGTGCTGTAGCAATCCTGAGTATGCTGTTCAGGTGTGCATCTGTAAGTTGCAAACTTACTTTTGATTTATTGACATTCATTACAGAAATCTCATGGCCAATGCTTTGAGCCTAAGACCCAGAGGTAAAAATGAAATGGCTGAGCATTATGAGCTTTTATACATATTGCTTCTTGTGCTGGTCAAGAACATATGAAGGCACCATGTGTCAAGGTCCTTTGCCATGTTAATGATGTATTCTATCTCTGTGCTGTTCTGAAACACTTGCTATGTGGCTGGGAAACAAAAGTATGTGGGTCTTCTAACAGTCTCTGTCTCTCAAGGTCACCACTACCTGTTAGAATGTTGTGCTAACCATCTCATAGTGTAAGAATTTCTGCTTTGCAACAATTTACAGTTTTTAACTTATCTCGCACCAGAAAATTGGGCGCGCATGTAACGGGTAACTGTTTTCCTATATATATATGCATTCCCTGGCCTCCCGCCTTAATTTCGCACTGGCTTCATCAGTGGTACTATCCTGTCTTACAATAAATGCTAATCTTAAAGAAATGAGAAAGTCGTTATTATTGAAGATAGCTGTAGACCTGACACTGTGACACAGACTGAGGGGTATGCATTTGTCTACAAAAATATAGTCTTCCCCAGAGAAATTACTACAACTTCTATAAGGCAATGCAAGAATAGAGAGACAGCGATGTAAAGTGATCAGTATGAGTCTACTATAGTTCAAAATCCCCAATCAAAAGAAATATAAGGAAAATGTGAAAGAAAAATCAAAGGAAATGTGCTGGGTGAACTTGGTCTGGACACACACTCTCAGCTAATCCACCTCATCGGCTTGTTGTTATTCCTCTTCTAAACAGTTCGCATGCTTTCTTGCTGAGAAAAACTGAATCATGAGGGCATGAATACAGTGATAAAGGGGGAGGCAAACCCAGTTGCACCAGGAGACCCCTGGCATAATGAGCCAAAAAAACACACTCAGTCTTTCTGTTACCAAAGAAAAAAGGCTCATACCTTGAATAAAATGTTGCTGGTCTTAAAGGTGCTTTCTTTGTATCTCTCCCATGCAATCGATCAAGGGAACTAGGCAAAGGAAACTCTTGCTCATTCCCTTCCTCCCCAGGGTACAAGGAGGGGGATGAGCCTCAGCCAACAGAAGGAAGAAGCTTTGGCTCAGTAGCTCTGCAGTGTGATTGAGAGAGCCTAGCAACCCAGGCTCTCTCAATCACACTACAGAGTACACAGTCAAGCTCCTCCACTGCCTGAGGCTGCTCTTCCCTCCTCCTCCCTTTGGGAAGAAGAAAGGGGAAGAGGGGAAGAGATGCTGCTTGGCTTGTCCAACTCATCACAGGGGAGAAATAAAAAAATACTGACTGAAGTAGACAACAACCAGTTTCTTGCAGGCCTGATAAGAGTCCTGTGGGGGCCAGATCAGGTCTGCAGGATGGACATTCAATATTCCTGGCCTAAGCCATTTAAAACTGTAAACTGTGACCAGAACAAAAGCATGCCAAATGGTGCTTCTCCTATGAGAACCCATCAATAATCAGATGTCAGGCCCCTTCCTAATCAAGCCACCATTTTCCAGGTGGCTACTCATTACCTCAGTCATATTCTGTAAACAGGTTCCTATACCCCAAAATATTGTATAGTAAAGCACATCTACATAAAACTCTTAAACTCACATGAACATTCAACTAGGAGAATCAGCAAGCCTGATAGGCATTGTATTTGACTACTATTAGCAGTGAATTTAAGCATACTGGATTAGTTTAGATGTCCAGAGTTTAACCAACAAGGAATTTGCTAATACTAGAAACTGACCAAGGATGCTGGAGATTACATTCTCCTGAGGCATTCCCTCATTACTTCAAGGAGAACTGATATAGTTTGAGAAAATTTTAGTTTGTTTTCTTACATATTCCTTGCTCTGCACATAACTCACACATAGCAAGCCTTATCTTTATCAGTTTCACCAAGTCCTCAGATTTTAACATTGTGTTGCCTAGAACTTATCTTGCCTTAATGTGCAATTTATAGAGCAGTTAAGTGAGTCATGAATTTTTGGTTATCTAGATTTTAGCCCATTGATACTTCCATTATACACTCATGAACATATGAACATATGAAGCTGCCTTATACTGAATCAGATCTTTGGTCCATCAAAGTCAGTATTGTCTTCTCAGACTGGCAGCGGCTCCCCAGGGTCTCAAGCTGAAGTTTTTCACACCTATTTGCCTGGACTCTTTTAGTTGGAGATGCCAGGGATTGAACCTGGGACCTTCTGCTTCCCAAGCAGATGCTCTGCCACTGAGCCACCATCCTTCCCCCCAAAAATAAAGAAACCTTAGTAGCATTTGAAACAAACAATGAAGGGCAAGAGAATTTAGTGTATGCTCAAAGAAAGCACCAATTTCCAAAAGAAAATCAATCTTTCACATTTAAAATCTGGAAGTTCCTTATCCCTTTAGCACATCAAACTGGCCTTTCAAAATAAAGCAAGTTGATGGCCAGCCTGCATCAAGAACACTCAGAAAAGAAATTTTGATATTCCGCCAGTCCCAGCAGTTAACAGCAGACTGGGAAGAAGAGAAATTTAAAATGGAGAAAACAGAAGAGGGAACAAATGAAATACACTTTTCCTCAGTTTTCAAGGTATAAGCTTTAGAGCAGGGGTGTCAAATGTTAAGCCTGCGAGATGGATCTGTCCCCACCAGGAGTCCTATCAGGCCCACAAGCAACTCACTGTTGTCAGCTTCCTTCTCCCTCTTGCTTCCTTCTGCATCTCAGCTTGCTTTGCTGGGCACTCTCAATCACACAGCAGAGCTACTGGGCCAAGCCTTTCTTCCTTCCATTGGCTGAGCCTCCTCCCCCAGGGAAAGCCAGTTTGGTGTAGTGGTTAAGTGTGCGGACTCTTATCTGGGAGAACCAGGTTTGATTCCCCACTCCTCCACTTGCACCTGCTAGCATGGCCTTGGGTCAGCCATAGCTCTGGCAGAGGTTGTCCTTGAAAGGGCAGCTGCTGTGAGAGCCCTCTCCAGCCCCACCCACCTCACAGGGTGTCTGTTGTGGGGGAGGAAGGTAAAGGAGATTGTGAGCCGCTCTGAGACTCTTCGGAGTGGAGGGCGGGATATAAATCCAATATCATCTTCATCTTCTTCTTCTTCTCATCCCCTTAGTTCACCCAGTTCCCTCAATCGCAGGAAGAAATACAAAGTGCCTTTAAGAACAAGAAAATTTTATTCAAGGCATAAGCTTTTTTCCGAGAGAGAGAGTTATTGTTATGCCAAGGATCTCCTGGGGGTAACTGGGTTTGCCTCTCCTTTTTCACTGCAGTCATGCCCTCATGATCCAGTCTTTCTCAGTAAGAAAGCATGTTAACTATTTAGAAGAGGAATAACAAGCCAGTGAGGTGGATTAGGCTGAGCGTGTATCCAGACCAAGTTCACCCAGCATATTTCCTTTAATTTTTCTTTTACTTTGGTTGATTGGGGATTTTGAACTTAAGACTTCCAGATAGTAGGCCAATACTTATCACTATACATGGCTCTATAGAATATCTCTATTCTTGTGCTGCCTAGAAGGAATTGTAGTTATTTCTCTGAGGAAGACTATATTGTAGATAAACACATAATCTGTGCCATAGTGCCTTTTCATGTTCTTGACCAGCACATGGTACAAAAACTCACAATGCCCAGCCATTTCATATTTCCCCCTGGGTCTTAGGCTCAGAGCCTTCACCATGAGACTGCTATAATGAAAAGTCAATAAATCAAAAGTAGGTTCACAACTTACAGATACACACCCAAACAACATACTTAAGATTGCTACAGCACAGACATTGGCTCCTGATTTGGATGCAATAATTCAGAACAAGAGGTGTCAGGATACTAGAAAGCATGTAGAGAAATGGATAATGAATAATAATAATAATAAAAAATATATTAAAAAAAGAACAAGAGGTGTCAGCTATCAGAGACTGTTAAATAAACAAAATACTGCAGGAGTGCCAATGTTTTACGCATATTTTATTTTAAGTTTTAAAAAATCTTTAATTTTATTTGTCTGTGTCCTTTATAAAGTTTACTTCTCCACTACCTGGCATTACATTTTATGGCACATAGCACAGCCTGACAAGGTCTCATTTAGGTCAGATCTGGCCCTCATAAAAAAATCAGTTCGACACCCCTGCTTTAGACTGTTAACGTTCTCTTCATTAGGCATCTGATGAAGGAAGCTTTGACTCTTGAGTAGCAATCTTGTGGTGCTACTGGACTCAAATCTTGCTCCTACTGCAGACCAACACAGCTACTCTCCTTCAACTACCTTCCCACAGTATCACCATTCCAATCAATTTACAGCACTCAATGATTGCTTTAAACTACTGATCTTGGAGCTCATCAGTTTCAGCCCAAATGCTGAGTCTACATGAAGATCATTTCTGATGTGACATTTTAACTACTCAAGCATAGAAGACAAAATATAGTGTTATACGTGAAGTCACCACAAATGCCTATTTTGCAACCTGTGCATATGGTGAAGTTCTCAACAATGTGTGAATTATTATTCTACAAGCCAAGCCGAGAGAGAGAGAACTGTGTATATGTTTTCCTTTTGCTGTCATGTAGGATAAGTATGAAGAAGCCTTGTATGAAGTCAAGTAAATATAAACTCCTACAAGCCACACTGAACTGCTCCAACTGACTTTCCTTTTTTTTCATACACAGAGCTAAGCACATTAGTGACTGTAGTATACTGATTCTGTTTTTAGCCAAATCACAGCAGACTATTCTTATAGTCTCCTGTAGTCTACAGCAGCTACAGACATCATGAAATTTAGAGTACTTTCCACTTGAGTACAAGGCTTGCTAAAAGAACCCATCTATAAAACAAAACCCTCAGTTTTTATTAAAGAGGCATCATGTGGACACTTAAGAGTCAAATGCTCCAGGACAATTCTTGATCCACAAAAGAAAATGTCATTTAATTTCTTAAATAAGGGAATGCTCGATGAAATACTCAAAGCAGACATGAATGCTGAAGTCCTGAGCAGCCATTTTTTTCTGAAAATAAAACTGAGATAGATCTCCATTAATTTACATAGTTTAAACAGACATTTTGCCTATTTGTCTCATAATTGTTTGCCTATTAAAACATATCTTTATTTTATAAAGATAAATTGTTGCATAAAAAAAAATACTGCAGATTTTCCCACTGGTTAACAATTTTATTATAATTACAGCTTGCCCAAAATGTTGTAGACACTCTGTTTACATAAAAAAAGCATCTATCTTCTAAATGAATTCCTTAAACCTCACTTAAACCTCAAGGTAGAAGACAGCTCTCTACCTTGTTTCAACTGATCTGGCCATATAATGGACATCTAGGGCAGGGGTGTCAAACATGCAGCCCAGGGGCAGAATCAGGCCCCCGGACAGCTCCTATCAAGCCCCCAAACAACTGGCTATCATCTGCTTCCTTCTCCCTATCTCTTGCTTCCTTCTGCATAACAGCTTGCTTTGCAAGGCTTGCTCAATTGTACAGGAGCTGCAGAACAAAACTTCTATTTTCTCCATTGACTGAGTCTCCTCCCTTGGGAAGGAAGGGGGAAAGGCACAGATTGTTTTTTCAGACTCTCTCAGTTGCACAGCAAAGCTACTGAGCCAAGCCTCTTCTCCCTCCCCTGGAGAAGGAAAGAGCCAGAGCATCCTTTGCCCAGTTCCCTGGATCCCATGGGAGAGATACAAAGAAAGCACCTTTAATACCAACAAATGCTAACGTTTTAAGCATGTTTTAAGGTAGGTATATAGGTAGCAGAGATATCAATTTATAAAGGACACAGACAAACATATATATGTTTGTCTGTGTCCTTTATAAATTGATATCTCTGCTACCTAACATGGCCTGGCCCAACAAGGTCTCATTTATATCAGATCCAGCCCTCATAACAAATGAGTTCAACACTCCTGATCTAGGGTATAATATCGTAATGCATTCTGGGTCATCATAAATGTAATAAAAACTAGCTGAACCATATTTTCAAGATCTTCCAGACTTCAAACTGAACAAAGAAACAGTTAAGGATATTATATAAATACAGCCACAACATCATGGCTATTCATTTATGTGACACCTAGAGCAAACAGCAGTGAAACTACTTGCTCACAAATTAAGCACTGTCATGATTCAACAAATGAAACAGCATTGATACCACAAGTTGTGCAGTCAATAAATTTGCTGTATAAACTTAAATCTTTACCTAGAGTTTCCCATAGATTCCAAATAAACCATTCCCAAGTAATTTCCCACTCCAGAACATAGCCTTGGGAAGAATTCATGCAAGTGGTACAAACAGTGCATTTCCTTCAAATGAATACCAAATTCACATATGCCAGTCCTTTGGCTCCCACACATTTACAACTATGCTGAGAAACCACAGTGAAGGCATACATTTGACAGCAATTGCTGAGAAAAGCACTACCAAAAATCACAGGAATTGTTGCAATCACTTACAGTTCACACTGCACTTCTCCATGAAACTGCAGATACAAACATTCTTTATACAATTGCATGCAGGAAATTTGGCAGCATGTGAACATGAAAACAAATTTTCAGTAAGATGAAACACAATTACAGTGGAGAGGGAATCCTCAATTTTTTAGTTTAACAGGCATGCAATCAGCCTGGTCCCGGGCATGCTTCAAATCCCATGAGTTCAACTGTAACCACTCTCAAAGACGTGTGTGTAAAACGGCAGCTCAAGCCTCAATGCTATGCTCCACCCAACCAGTATTTCAAATTCATTTGAAAAGCTTTTAAATATCTCAAAACTTAACCTGTGGTGGGAAGATTCACAGAACTAAACAGGATCAGGAAAGAATCATTCAAACTATTTACACATTTAGCATAGATTCAGGGTTGAAAGCATGCAAAGTGAACCACTAAGAACATAAGAGAAGCCATGTTGGATCAGGCCAATGGCCTATCCAGTCCAACACTCTGTATCACACAGTAGCCAAAAATTTGTACACACACACACACACACACACACACACTGTGGCTAATAGCCACTGACGGACCTCTGCTCCATATCTAACCCCCTCTTGAAGCTGGCTATGCTTGTAGCCGCCGCCACTTCCTGTGGCAGTGAATTCCTCATGTTAATCACCCTTTGGGTGAAGAAGTACCTCCTTTTATCCATTCTAACCCGACTGCTCAGCAATTTCATTGAATGCCCATGAGTTCTTCTATTGTGAGAAAGGGAGAAAAGTACTTCTTTCTCTTCCATCTCCATCCCATGCATAATCTTGTAAACCTCTATCATGTCACCCCGCAGTCGACGTTTCTCCAAGCTAAAGAGGCCCAAGCGTTTTAACCTTTCTTCATAGGGAAAGTGTTCCAAACCTGTAATCATTCTAGTTGCCCTTTTCTGCACTTTTTCCAATGCTATAATATCCTTTTTGAGGTGCAGTGACCAGAACTGCACGCAGTATTCCAAATGAGACCGCACCATCGATTTATACAGGGGCATTATGATACTGGCTGATTTGTTTTCAATTCCCTTCCTAATAATTCCCAGCATGGCGTTGGCCTTTTTTATTGCAATCGCACACTGTCTTGACATTTTCAGTGAGTTATCTACCATGACCCCAAGATCTCTCTCTTGGTCATTCTCTGCCATTACACCCCCCATCAACTTGTATTTGCAGCTGGGATTCTTGGCCCCAATGTGCATTACTTTGCACTTGGCCACATTGAACCTCATCTGCCACGTTAACGCCCACTCACCCAGCCTCAACAGATCCCTTTGGAGTGCCTCACAATCCTCTCTGGTTCTCACCACCCTGAACAATTTAGTGTCATCCGCAAACTTGGCCACTTCACTGCTTACTCTCAACTCCAAATCATTTATGAACAAGTTAAACAGCATGGGACCCTGTACTGAGCCCTGCGGCACTCCACTGCTTACTGTCCTCCACTGCGGTCTGCCCATTTATACTCACTCTCTGCTTCCTATCAGCCAGTTTTTGATCCACAAGAGGACCTGTCCTTTTACTACATGACTCTCGAGCTTACTAAGGAGCCTTTGATGCGGAACTTTATCAAAAGCTTTCTGGAAGTCAAGGTAAACAATATCTATCGGGTCTCCTTTGTCCATATGTTTGTTCACCCCCTCAAAGAAATGTAACAGGTTAGTGAAGCAAGATCTTCCCTTACAGAACCCATGCTGAGTCTTTCTCAATAACTCGTGTTCATCAATGTGCCTACTCATTCTGTCCTTGATAATGGTTTCTACCAACTTTCCCGGTATTGAAGTCAGACTGACTGGCCTGTAGTTACCCGGACCTCCTCTGGAACCCTTTTTAAAAATGGGGGTGACATTTGCTACCTTCCAGTCCTCAGGAACAGAAGCATATGTCAATGAAAAATTACATATATTTGTCAGGAGGTCCACAAGTTCAACTTTGAGTTCTTTCAGAACTCTTGGATGTATGCCATCCGGACCTGGTGACTTATTAGTTTTTAATTTGTCCATCAGTTGTAGGACCTCCTCTCTTGTCACCTCAATCTGGCTCAGGTCTTTCAACACCCCTTCCAATAGAAGTGGTTCCAGAGCAGGCAAACACTTCTCATCTTCCAGAGTAAAGACGGAGGCAAAAAATTCATTTAGCTTCTCAGCCATTTCCCTAACCTCCTTCAGTAATCCTTTGACCCCTTGGTCATCCAAGGGCCCCACTGCCTCCCTGGCTGGTTTCCTGCTTCTAATATATTTGAAGAAATTTTTATTGTTGGTCTTTATGTTTTTTGCAATATGCTCCTCATAGTCCCTTTTTGCCTGCCTGACCACAGTCTTACATTTGATTTGCCATTGCCTGTGTTCCCTTGTATTAATTTCACTTGGACTAGCTTTCCACCACTTAAAGGAGTCCTTCTTTCCTTTTACTTTGTTTGTTAACCATTCAGGCCTTCTCTTATACCTGTTAGTACCTTTCCTAACTTGTGATATATATGCTTCTCGGATTGTAGTTTTAAATAGCCTCCAAGCTTCCCCAAGGGTTTTGACTGTATTTACCTTTCCTTTCAATTTCCTCTTCACATACCTCCGCATCTCAGAGAATTTACCCCTTTTAAAGTTAAACGTGGTTGTGCTGGTCTTTTGGGGCAACTCCCTATTTATACAAATAGTGAAATCAATAACGTTATGGTCACTGCTCCCAAATGGTGCGATCGCTTTTACATCTCTCACCAGGTTTTGGGCATTACTTAAGACCAAATCCAGGATCGCCCCATCCCTGGTAGGTTCTGTGACCATCTGCTCCATAGCACAGTCATTGAGAGCATCTAGAAACTCAGTCTCTTTCTCTCGACCAGAACACATATTGACCCAATCAATCTGCGGGTAGTTAAAATCACCTAGACTCCTGATGAGTCAGCAGTGATATGACATACATTCATTTGTTCAGACGCTCACCCCAATTTTAGCCTTACTTTATTTTTCATCCCAAGGCTCCACTTTGTTTCACTTCCTCTTTTACAAGCCCTACAATATGCGTCCAGACTATATACCACTTCCAATTATATTCATCAGATTATTAATTGCAGGATTCTACAATGCACTCCAGCCCAAGAACTTCTACCCTTTTCAGCTTCAACAGGCATTTCTTCTCACCTACTCAGAATCCAATTAAAACAGTCCACACGTGGGGGAGACAACAAAATAATATCAGCATGAGTACTACAATAACTGGAAATTCAGCAGATAACTGTTTGAAGATTGCCAGCCACGAAGACTACACAAGGCCCACATATAAAATGCTAACAGCATCTTTACCTTCTGTCCTGCTGTTGCTTTTTTGGAGTCACTATATTAATGTGATGATTACCTTGCATGACGTCTTGGAGTAAAGGACATGATAGGACAATAACAGCCACATACCACAAGGTGGGAAAGGATGCATTGAAAAATAAACAGATGTGTCATTTAAATTGCTATTCAGAGAGCCAGTCTGGTGTAGTGGTTAAGTGTGCGGACTCTTATCTGGGAGAACTGGGTTTGATTCCCCACTCCTCCACTTGCACCTGCTGCAATGGCCTTGGGTCAGCCATAGCTCTTGTAGGAGTTGTCCTTGAAAGGGCAGCTGCTGCAAGATCTCTCTCAGCTTCACCCACCTCACAGGGTGTCTGGGGGGGGGAAGGTAAAGGTGATTGTGATCGCTCTGAGATTCAGAGTATAGGGTGGGATATATATCCAATATCTTCTTCTTCAAGCAGATCCCCCAGAAGTAACAGTGTTAGTCTGTAGCAGCAAAATAAATCAGGAGTAAGGTGGCACCTTAAAGGCTAACAAACCTTATGTTGCCCTAAGCTTTACTATTCTTTAACAATTGACTTCTGTTTATTCAAAGTAAAACAAACCATGACAATACAAGACATACTTCCCATTTTGCCCTGACAGCTCAAGGAAGGGGAAGGGAACAGACTATGCAATTGTCTAGTGGCAGCAGTGTCATTCTGATCAAGAATGCCCCAAAGGAAACTGGCTATCCTCCTTAAAAAGAGAGAGAGAAGAACATCATGCAAACATGCGCACACACATGCAAAGAAACAACATCTATTTAAAACCAGCATGCCTAACGGAATATGGCAACGCTTAGGCCTGCTGCTGTGGCTTTTCTCCTTGGCTTTGGCCAGCTTGCTAGAGCACATACCTGCCAACGCAGACCCCTTTCAGCGCCCGTTTGCCAACGGTTAATCCGGAAATCCCCACCCTCACCATATCAGCCCCCCATCAATTGCATCCTTCGTAGCGCAAAGCCCTTCAGCTGCCGGAGATCTGCCTCTCCCACCCCATCCTTGGAAAGTAAGCGCTCCTGAAGTCATGCAGCCAAACAGGATTCCAGTTAGAATATATTACGTAGTTAACTTTTAAAATGCCGCTGGAGTTTTGCTTTATTTTGCTGCTACCCATATGGAACACACAGGGCGGTGCGGCACCGATTGCCTAACGGGGGGAATTCCGCCAAACTGGGCCTTTTCCGTTTAGGGGATGAGAAAAACCGCACCTGATGGGATTTTCCCTGCCGTACTATGGAGCTGGAAACCCAACACAGATTGCCTCCCCTCCTCCCAACGCCCTTCTCCCCCCACCCTCATAGGCCAGGGCGCCTTACCGGCTTGCAGGGAGGCACCCCCACCACTAGGGGCACTCTCAACGGCTGAGGGGGCGGGCTGTGGTCGAGGCGGCTCCTCCTCGGCGGGCCCAATGCCAGAGATGGGGAATACGGCGAGCCCTTGGGAATACTTGATGTCGCGGAAGAAATTCTTAGTGTCGCGCAGATTGTGCTGCAACCGCCCCAAGTGCCGGTTGTAGTGGCCGAACGTGCGACACAGCTCGCGGCTTAACCCGCCACCTCCACTGACAGAGCCCCGGGCCGAAGATACTTCCCATCCCCCCGACATGTCGTCCTCTGGGGCGTCCGTCCCCGAGTCCTCTCCCCACCACGTCGGGGACTCGGACACTGCCAGGCTGCTGCTGTCACCGGGCGGGCCCCAAGCTCGGTCTCCTAGTCCCCTGTCAGCAGCACCGAACCGCACTGCGCACGGAACGGAACCTTTATCCGGGCGCTCTGGCGGGGAGGGGGAGGCAGCCGAGGGGCGGACCCCATTCCGTTCCCTTGGTCGCTTTGCACTGTGGGGAATGTAGTCAGGCTAACAGAGGCTGCCACTCCCTCTGTTAGTTGAATGGCGGCATTGCAATGCTTATATTTGCGAAGAAGATGCTCTGAGCGCCTTCTCGAAATGTACCATGGGATTTATAGTCGTGAATGTTTCCGAAATTCCATTTAATAAGCATTTGGCCCGTTTGAGAGAAGGGCGGGAGTGGGATGAGGCCCTGAATTAAATTATATCTACACATTTAATTCAGGGCCTCATCCCACTCCCGCCCTTCTCTCAAACGGGAATTTATATCTAAAGTGGATTTAAGTGTAGTTGAGATTTTTTTGTAGCAGGAACTCCTTTGTATATTAGGCTACATGGGGCGGGGCGTGAGGGGGGGGGAGAGTTTACAGGGTTTACAGATTGTGCTGCAACCGCCCCAAGTGCCGGTTGTAGTGGCTGAACGTGCGGCACAGCTCACGGCTTAACCTGCCACCTCCACTGATGGAGCCCAGGCCGAAGAGACTTCCCAGCCGCCCCCCCGCCCCCCATGTCGGGTAATAATAGCCTAATAAGCTCTCCCCCGATGTAGCCTAATATGCAAAGTTTACAGGGCCTACTGTAAGATCCAGGAGGATTGGCTACATCGGGTGTGTGGCCTAATATGCAAAGGAGTTCCTGCTACAAAAAAAGCCCTGGTTGAGAATATGAGAATCTTCTATGGTCTGGGAAAACTTGGCGGGTTTCTAGGAAGTCTGACTTGGTTTAGTGCTTCCATGCATGCTAAATAATACCGTTTCAATCCACTTCAACTGTTTGCAAGTGGATTTTGCCGTTTCATATAGTAAAATCTGGTTCCAAAGTGCATTGAAAGTGGATTGAAAGTGCATAAGAACATAAGAGAAGCCATGTTGGATCAGGCCCAATGACCCATCCAGTCCAACACACTATGTCACACAGTGGCAAAATATATATATATATTATATACACACACACACACACACACACTGTGGCTAATACCCACTGATGGACCGCTGCTCCATATTTTTATCCAATCCCCTCTTGAAGCTGGCTATGCTTGTAGCTGCCACCACCTCCTGTGGCAGTGAATTCCACATGTTAATCACCCTTTGGGTGAAGAAGTACTTTCTTTTATCCGTTTTAACCTAACTGCTCAGCAATTTCATCGAATGTCCACAAGTTCTTGTATTGTGAGAAAGGGAGAAAAGGACTTCTTTCTCTACTTTCCCCATCCCTTGCATTATCTTGTAAACTTCTATCATGTCACCCCACAGGCGACATTTCTCCAAGCTAAAGAGCCCCAAGCGTTTCAACCTTTCTTCATAGGGAAAGTGTTCCAACCCTTTAATCATTCTAGTTGCCCTTTTCTGGACTTTCTCCAATACTATAATATCCTTTTTGAGGTGCGGCGACCAGAACTGCACACAGTACTCCAAATTAGACCGCACCATCAATTTATACAGGGGCATTATGATACTGGCTGACTTGTTATCAATTCCCTTCCTAATAATTCCCAGCATGGTGTTGGCCTTTTTTATTGCAATCGCACACTGTCTTGACATTTTTAGTGAGTTATCTACCACGACCCCAAGATCTCTCTCTTGGTCAGTCTCTGCCAGTTCGCACCCCATCAACTTGTATTTGTAGCTGGGATTCTTGGCCCCAATGTGCATTACTTTGCACTTGGCCACATTGAACCTCATCTGCCACGTTGACGCTCACTCACCCAGCCTCAACAGATCCCTTTGGAGTGCCTCACAATCCTCTCTGGTTCTCACCACCCTGAACAATTTAGTGTCATCTGCAAACTTGGCCACTTCACTGCTCACTCGCAACTCCAAATCATTCATGAACAAGTTAAAGAGCATGGGACCCAGTACTGAGCCCTGCGGCACTCCACTGCTTACCGTCCTCTACTGCTCAGACTGCCCATTTATACTCACTCTCTGCTTCCTATTAATCAGCCAGTTTTTGATCCACAAGAGGACCTGTCCTTTTACTCCATGACTCTCGAGCTTTCTAAGGAGCCTTTGATGAGGAACTTTATCAAAAGCTTTCTGGAAGTCAAGGTAAACAACATCTATCGGGTCTCCTTTGTTCACATGTTTGTTCACCCTCTCAAAGAAATGTAACCGTCTCTGCTTCTCCAGGGCAGTCACCTCGGCTCAAGGGTACGAACTCGTTCCCTGAGGACCAGGAGCTCCTTGCATCAAGCACACACCCAAGACTTCTGTCCTGTGGGCAAATAGTCATACATGTGACACTCAGTGCAAAACACTGGAAAGCCATAATCAAGGGGTGTTTCTTGTGGAGAACAAACTTCTTTGTGCGGTTTCTCCACTTTTTGATTCTGGCCTCTAAATCAATCAATTCTATGTAGGTCTTAAAGCCAATAGTCTGTTCAATCAGAAAAGGACAGCAGCAGGCCTTGAATTCAGCAGGAGCTCACAGGAGTGCAACAGCTCCTGAACCTTTCTGAGGGTTCCCGCTCCTCTTTCCCACCTACTTACCTTGTCCATTGAATAGTAGGTGTAGCTGTATAACAATCCCTGGATTAGCTCCACCACCTATTTTTCTTCAAAATGACCCTTGGACAGCAGGATAACAAAAAAGTTATTGCTGTTCAGTGTTCATTAAAAACAAACTGTTTAATTGCAGCAGCTATATATTTACACACATCTAATGTTATATTAAAATCCATGTCTGCTAACAGTCATTAAATGATAGTTAGAAGAATTAACAGGCTTCTTATTCAGATGAGGATCCAGACATTTTCTTCTCAGGTCCAAATAAATGACACAGAGAAAGAAGAAATGCTCAATAGTTTCAGCTGAAGACTTATCACAGATACAAACTCTAGATCTTCCTTCTTGGCCTGCAAATTGTCCAAGTAAGATAGCAAGTAGAAGTGTATTCATTATTGCAAAAAAAAAATCCGATAGCATGGTACCATAATACTATAGAAATAATATGGTAACTGGTATTGATGTAACTAACATGAATTTGAATGGACTTCAGAGGATCGTGGAAGACATGAGGGCCTGGCATGACTTGGTCCATGGGGTCGCAAAGAGTCGGATTCGACTGTGCGACTGAACAACAAACAACAAATTGATTAAAGTATTAATATCTAAAATACATGGGCGAACATACGCACCTCTTCCCTTCCTGGAGACTGCCAATCTTCTGTCATAAAGTGGCTACTAATCCAACTATAAGCACCTGTCTTGCCTAAGGTACTGACCATTATATAAGGAGGTGTCTTAGAATCAGTGGGTTTAGAATGGTATAACTTTAAAATTGCACTGTACTTCTAGTATACCTTGAATCTAAAGCATGTACACTGACACAAAATTCTTTGTTTCCCTTCTCTTTTCATCCCTCAGCCTCCTATTCCAACAGTTATTTAGGGTTACCAGATGTCCTCAGAGAACATGTCCTGGTTTTTTTAATGCTATCTTCTGTGGGGTCTTTGTAAAGAGCTGATGAAAATGTCCTCTTTTGGGGTTGGAAGGTTAGGAATATTCTTTGTTAGTAGCACTTATCACAGCTTAAATATTTAGGGGTGTTTAAAATAAGATTTGTTGCATAGTAATCACTTGTTTGAAGTAGTCAGTAGGGAAATATGACCTCTTTTTTGCTTTTCAAAGTATGGTAACCTTAAGGTATCAATATATATGTGTGGACTGCAGATATATAATATATAGAACTGGATTTGTGAGATGAAATGTTTCATAAAACATCATTTGATTGCTATGGTGCTTCTGGTTTCATCACCCTACTACACTGACCTCTATAGGAAAAGTTATTGAAAATAAATTATGTAGAAGGCAGAGAACTTTACAAGTGTGCAAGAGGTGGTGGCAAGGTAGTGATAGTGGCACAGTAACAGCAATTGGGTTTGTATGAGAATTTCCCTAATTTCATCTGAAAAGCCTGAAGATATGCAATCTTACACATGTTTGTTTGGAAGAGAGCCCAACCAGGGTTGCCAGGTCTGACTCAATAAATATTTGGGGACTTTGGGGGTGGAACTAAGAGCAAGGGTGTGACAAGCATGTTAGAGACAATTTGGCTGCCTCCCCTGGCCCCTCCAGGAGATGCAAAGAAAAAGAGCTGTCAGTCGGGAGTCTCCTTTGAAGTATACAACTTTATTGATATCAAGAAAGAGGGGAGTCGCTTTTCAACGAGCTCCCTGATTAGTTCCATACATGCCATTTTATCCTTTACTCCCGACCGATGAGTCCCTCCTCCTTTCCCCATAGGCTGAGGTACTTAGAGGGTACAGGCTACCCGGCACGCCTACTTCACCCCCTCCTTGATATGTACCCCTCCCGTTACATACATTGCATGTGCATTTAAATTTACCTTTCCCCGAGGTGGGGTGTGTCAGTTAATATTCATTACTTGATTACGCCTGCGTACTTGCTGCTTATTAATCTCGATTGCTATTAATCTTTACTGTTGCCATGGCTTGTTCAGCCGTGTTATTTCTTTTCGGCTTCTGCGTTTTAACAATGGCTACTACCCCTGTGCTATGGTTACTAAATGTTTGTACCCGGTTCCGCTCCTTGCACCTTAACAATCACTAAGACATTACATTTGGTTCCTCCTGTTTCAGCTCATTTCATTATTTCACTCCTCTCAATCCCTACTCTTTTTATTTTTTTACCTGAGCTGAAACATTCTCAAACTTTGCAACCATCAGCTGAGCTTGCCCTTTCTTGGTATGCTTCTTTATTGCTGACTGGCAAGCACTGCTACACACCGGTAAGCAGTGGAGACAACAACAACAGATGATGCTGATTACTACTATGATCATACCGATCTGCAATATGCTCTTTAGCCACCCCCAGCCTGGTAACCAGGAGGTAAGCCAGTTCCAGGGACTTTGTATTCCCTCATAGTTTTCCTTTGAAGTAGTTTGCATTTCTTGTAGGTGCATTTCTATGCTTTTGTTTAAATCATGAAACTGCACATGACATTGTGTTCCTATCACCTTACAGAATCCTCCTTGCTGTGCTAACAAATAGTCTAGGGCCATCCGATGTTGTAGCTGGATTTGACTTAATTCTTCTATCTCAGTTTGCAATTCTCTGATGACCTTCCCTGTTGCATTCACCGTTTTCTCTAGTCTACAGGTCAGACCTATTATGCTTTTACGATTTTCTTGTGCCACTATTCCTGGATAGGCTCCTAATGTTAAAAGACCTGTTATTAATCCTCCCCCTATGCGGCTGCCTGCATCATCTGAGAGCTGATGGCCCACAATTACTTCATCTTTGCAATTTGTTCCTAACTGTCCGTCTCTGGGACCGAGGTGATCTTCCCTTTTTACCCGGGAATGCTTGGGCAACACCTGCACCGGGAATGTTAAGAATCCTATCCCAACACATGCCCCTCTCCTGTACCCAGGATGATAATTAGTGGCCCACTTATCAAAGAAAAACCACAGGTTGGGATCTTTTATTTTCATCCCTGAACATATACTACCTTTACCTGAATAATCAGCCTGGAACATTGGTATGTCAGGAAAAATATCTCCCAGAGTTGTCTTGCCCCACAGGAGAGTTTTGTTCCCCCATGTATGATTTCCTGGTTTTGACAACCAGAAGTAGTCTGTGCAAGCACTGTAGTTACTCAGCTTGCTCATTCTTTCTCATGCCTGGTTGAAGCCTGGCACTATAGAGTTCCATACCCCACTATGAATTCAACAGAAACATAAGCCTGGGGTCAACTTGCTGTATCTAAACCACCTTAATCCGGTTTTTCCTATATTTGAGGGGGAGACAAACAATATTTCGCTTTCTGATCGTTGAGATAATGCTTGTAAGGACCCTACTACTAATGGGGGCTCACTTATTAGTCCAAGTAGCAGACTCAGCGTTGCTACTGATGTGGGACGCTCATAAATTAATCTAGAGCTTTTCCCATGTTGCTGAAACATATAATGAGCATGGCGGATCCAGGTGTTTCCTCCAGTTCCAGGACATTGGACCTTAGATATCAGTATTATTAACAGAAGTTTTTGTAAAATCAGATACAATCTTCGACATGATAGGGTCCAGCCACCTGTCATTCTGGTAAACCTTAACCTTATATGTGTTACACAATCTCCCTTTTGCAACCTACTCCTACTCCAAAGTTCTAATAATGTATCAAACGATATGAATTATATAAAACAATCTTTTTAGAGTCCATTTAACACTTAGAAAACTTAAATTAAAAGTTATTTGTTTGTGATTTTATGCTACCGTTCAACAATTTTATTTATCAGCCATGTAATTCACTGCTGCTGGAGCCTCTTTCACCATGTGTAATACATCCAGCCACTCTCTGCTGTGCCAACTGCTGTTTACGTTGTTAGTGTCACCTGGCAAGGTTCTAACCACTGCTGAGACAACGGCCTTTCCTTTCCAGTCTTGACTAAAACCCAGTCACCCAGTCCATGTTGGTGTAGGGACAGCGTTCGCATCAGCAAGGCTTTTCTGTTGAAGAAAGAAAACAGCACGGACAGTAGCTGATCCAAATAACACATAATAACTCAGCCAGTTATTCCTGACTGAGGCAAACTTTTTAGCAGCATTTTGATAAATAGAAGTAGGTATATCAAGGTAGAGTAACTGATAGCCTTCCTCTTCAAGGCAGTACAATCCACTTTTATACACCACCACACACACAATATAGGTTTTATTTAAAAATTTCCTAAACACACAAATTTCCTATATCCATCTTGGCTTGAACTCCCTGATACTTCCCTTCATACAACCACTTTAACACTTATTTAATTAATGGCTTGGAGAGCCACTGTTTTTCCTTTTACAGTCTCCTACACAAATTATACCTTAAGTTCAACTAAACTTTTAACTGCCACATTAGTTAGCTTATTCTCTATAACCTTATCCAAAAATTATATCTGATACCTGCACACACATAATAACTAACTGTACTGTTCCCTTTGCTTCACCAATCCTTAATTCTTCTGATATTAATTTTATCAGGGGTATTGTAAAAAAAATAGTTGGTGGATTTCATCCAGGAATTGTTATGCAGTTGCACCTATTTTTCAATAGTCAAGGTAGCTAGATGGGGAGAAAGAGATGGTGCCATCAGAAAAGTTCAGGAGCTGCTCTCCTGTGAGCTCCTGCTAAATTCAGGATCTGAATTCCCCACCTTTACTGGTTAGCATTTTCATTTTCTTTTTCCCTTCAAAATGTTTAAGAGTTTTATTAACCTAAATAAACTACCCTTTCTCTTTAATAGAGTTTACATTTGAAAACATGAAGTACAGGTTTGGCCAGACCATCCCAAATTAATTATTCCTGCCATTTGTTCCCCCTTGTTCCCTTTATATCGTTGCACCTTTTCTCCTCTACTGCTTGGAAAGAACCAGCACTTCCCTGGAGTAGAGGAACATCTTTTAGATTTGGTTAGCTTTTTGATCTGGAGGTTTTGTAAATTTTACATTATCATGTTTCTCCATTCCTTGTCCTTTAAAAGTCTCCATTAGTTTTACATTTTAGAAATCTGGAATTTGTCATAACTAGCATTATTCTGTTTTATTGCTTATAAACTACTATTAAAAGTATTTCTCAACAAAAGTTATTTCTCTAGGCAGCACACAAGGTTGCCATTAAAACTTTGAGTCCGCTTAAGATAATGTTATTTCCTCTGGGGGTCCAATTCAGATATCTCACTTTTTATTCCACAACTTCTGATATAATAGTGCATTTTTTTTAATAGTGCATAATTTTAACCCTACCAATGTTCCTTTTAAGCTGCCGAGTACTGGCAGTTGTGCTCTGGGACTACTTTTACAAAAAGTGTGAGCTGAAGGCTAGAAATCCATGAGCCTGCCCATGCCAACTCATCTTAAAGGGAACATTGGCCCTCACCCTTTTAGGGTTAAAGCATTATGTTCTTTATAACCAATGACATAAACATTGCACTTTCTTCTCCCACTGATTGTGCTTCAACAACTTCCTTGTTTATTTACAGAACATTGATAAAAACCAGGTTTAAAAGCCGTAAATGCTTAAAATTAAAAACTTAACAAAACTGGAAACAACCGGCTTTTGAAAGAGTAACATTAGGGGAAAAATAATTTATCTACAACTGTCCTTTTACTTTATAAAAACTTTTTTTTAAAAAAAACTCTCATCTTACATTCATTCTGAATACTTAACTCTGCTTTGTTTTAAGGCAAACCTCTGTTCAGCAAGAAAAAAAATCCTTGGAGAAAGAACCTGCTTTCTCCATTTTAGCTACATATTGTATTGTTTCCTAACATTCCAAAAGGAGGGGCTAGGACTTGGAGGATGCCAGTCTCCTGGCAGGAGAAAGGCTCAAAGTTTGGTCTATAAAAGGTTTTGCCAAACAATGTACAAGGAAAGCAACTGAATCTGTTTTAGTTACTCAAAATATGTACACCAAAGTAAACTCGTAACTCTTATCACCACTTTAAAAGAAAGAAATCCTTCCTAACACTTTCAGCTATTTTAACCTTCTGTGCCACAGTTATCCTGCTAAACTCCAACCATGAAAGCAAATTTTATTTTAACACTTTACTACCTTCCAACACTTTTAATCTCTGACTATACAGACAGCACTCTCTTTATAATGTATTTCTTTATAATGTTCCAACAACATTTCCAAATTAGCTTACTTATGCAACGCAGAACTTACACTTTTCACTAAGTGTAAAGATATGTCACTTCTTTACAAATGCCAAATACTAACAAGAACAAAAGAAGGGAAAAGAAAGGAAAAGGAAAAAATATTCCAACAGAGTGGGGGGGGGGGTTTGACCAGTTCTCTCCCCTCTCTGTTTCCCAACACTCATTACTATAAATACTTTCTTTACTACAAGAGGATTATCTGACAAAGATCACCCAATAACCATGTCCAGGTTGAAGTTCCTGGAATACTTTAAGAATGCAGCTGCAATCTAGAGAAATTGCAGGATGTCTCCTGGCTACACCTGGAGACTGGTATCCAGACTTGAACATGAACATATGAAGCTGCCTTATACTGAATCAGACCCTTGGTCCATCAAAGTCAGTATTGTCTACTCAGACTGGCAGTGGCTCTCCAGGGTCTCAAGCTGAGGCTTTTCACACCTATTTGCCTGGACCCTTTTTTGGAGATGCCAGGGATTGAACCTGGGACCTTCTGCTTCCAAGCAGATGCTCTACCACTGAGCCACCGTCCCTCCCCAAGAGACTTTAGCCAAGAGAGTTCCCTTTGGTGTGGCCACACTAAAAGCAACCATTTCTTTTTGTTTTTCCCTTTTAAATTTCATCATGCAGACCAGTGATCCTGGTTGAGGCATCCATGCCCCCACATAACTGGATTCCTCATTTCAAGGCCTCCTTTCATTAATATAAATGTTTAACAGCTGTCTCACTGTTTCATCAAAGCTACCAAAGGGAGGCCAGATAAGTCCCCGCAACTTATACTTTGGCCACACAAAAACAGAGAAGTTCACCATCTTCTCCTTATTCAAACAGTCAAAGACTATCCTTCTAGCTTCTTTAGCATCAGTGCTAAATGACTGTCTGCCTGTATCTGGGGGACTCCCTAAGCCTCCCCGTTACCCTCTTTAAACTGAGAACTTCTATTTCCCATTTGCCGCGGTCTTACCTTAACTAGACGGGATGTCCCGATTTCCAAGTTTGTGCGAGCTCGTCTTTCTGGCAGGCCCCTCCTGCCTGGCAGGCCCCTCCTGCCTGGAGCGTCACCGACTGACTGCTATCTACAGTGTCACGGGTCTTGAGCTGTCTCCAATCTCAGCCAACGGAGATCCAATGGGTCGTGAAATACTCACGAGGTGCACCTTCCCAATTGGAGTTCGCTGAGTGGGCTGGCGACAGGTCACGTGATCCCGGACGAGCCCCCAATTGTTAGAGACAATTTGGCTGCCTCCCCTGGCCCCTCCAGGAGATGCAAAGAAAAAGAGCTGTCAGTCGGGAGTCTCCTTTGAAGTATACAACTTTATTGATATCAAGAAAGAGGGGAGTCGCTTTTCAACGAGCTCCCTGATTAGTTCCATACATGCCATTTTATCCTTTACTCCCGACCGATGAGTCCCTCCTCCTTTCCCCATAGGCTGAGGTACTTAGAGGGTACAGGCTACCCGGCACGCCTACTTCACCCCCTCCTTGATATGTACCCCTCCCGTTACATACATTGCATGTGCATTTAAATTTACCTTTCCCCGAGGTGGGGTGTGTCAGTTAATATTCATTACTTGATTACGCCTGCGTACTTGCTGCTTATTAATCTCGATTGCTATTAATCTTTACTGTTGCCATGGCTTGTTCAGCCGTGTTATTTCTTTTCGGCTTCTGCGTTTTAACAATGGCTACTACCCCTGTGCTATGGTTACTAAATGTTTGTACCCGGTTCCGCTCCTTGCACCTTAACAATCACTAAGACATTACATTTGGTTCCTCCTGTTTCAGCTCATTTCATTATTTCACTCCTCTCAGCATGATTGAACTTCTAAGGGAACGCTGGCCATCACATTTAAAGGGACCACTTGCCTTTTAAATACTTCCCTCTGCTGCAAACAATCAATAAGGGCATCTTCTTTGGGGGCTTATAGAATATGCCCTGGTCCTATCTTTTTGGAACTTGGGGTTTTTTTTGAGGAGAGGCACCAGATGCTATGCTGAAAATTGGAACCTCTACCTCAAAAAACAGTGCACACCCCCGAAACCCAAATACCCACAGATCTCCATAGGATATAATGGAATGTCCAGTGGATAGTCCCCGCCCCCCGGTGCTTTCTGATAACCCTGAAGAAGGGGGAAGGCCTCCAAACCAGGGGATCCCCTGCCCTCAACTGGGGATCAGCAACCCTAAACCCAATAGATTTCAATTAGACTTACTCCCATGTCAATAAAAATAAGGTTGCAACTGTGTCCAGTGCATGTGTACCCAGAAGTAGATAGTATACTGTATTATGATCGGCAGGACTTATTCCCAACTAAATGAATAGCCCTAGATACTTTTCTGATTTGCATGGAGATCTGTGTAATACAAATGACTTGCACATTCTGTTTCATTACTAAAAATAAATGCAAAAAAGACATCCGTGTACTGATTTTCACTCACTCATCCTTCAGGATAAGTTGGGCAAAAGTTTTTTGTATCAAGCCTGACTCCTGGTTATAAGATTCCTTCATTTGTTCTTTGACATTTCTGCCTTATTCTATAGTCATGTTATTAAAGATCTGAACCATTTTGGAAAGCCATTTAACTTGTTATGAGAAGGGTACTGCTACAATGAATAGCTGTTACTTACAGTAATTTCTTACATCATGCATTTAGCCCTGGGTAAAAGCTGAAAGAGCATTGCAAGTTTGAGAGAAAAGGGAAATGCGAACGTTCAGTATCTTGCACATCTCAAAAGCTGGAATCAAATGCCTGGAGAGAATAGAAGTTTACATAAATACTAACTAATGTAATTTATTCCTTCCTACAGCAAATCAGTTCACAACATTCTGATTCTCAAAATTTCCACTAAGGCAAATTCCAAAGAATTTACTCCATAGTACCTACAGAGAGGAAATGTTTTCTTATATTGTCCTGGGTTAGTTCTTTTTCTGCAAGACTATGAGCTTTCTCCTTCAGGGCACTTTCTGTCTCAAAGATTCCCAGCATTGAATATGAGGAGAGTTTGACTGTTTGTCTGGTGTACTGTTTGCCTTGAGCACCAGCAGAGAGCCTTCCAGGTCTGCTGGTGGCTGTAGCAGGCCTTGGAGTTCCCAAGTCTAATAGTCCTTGGGGACTTCATTGTCCATGCAGATTCTGCTGCTTTCTCACAGGCGGCTGACCTGGTGTCTTCCATGGCAATACTGGAACTCTCCCAGGTTGTATCAGGTCTCGCTCATCAACAGGCCACAGGCTGGACTTGATCTTTGGCATGGGGATATTGATCTGGTAGCTGTTAATGCATGCCAGGGCCAGATCATTATGCCCTGAATGGTTGTCTGAGTATCCCAACTCCCTCCTGTCTAGATGACAAGTGGATTTATGCTTGCCCACAGAAACTAATGGACCCAGTTCGGTTTCAGAATATTCTGTAGAATACATTTCTACCTGGTGATTGATTGGATGAGCTGATAGATAGTTGGAACTCCCATCTCTCTGAAGTAATTGATGAAATTGCTTCCCAACATCCTCTTCATTCCCGCCCCAAGCTGTCTCCATGGTACACCACAGAGCTCAGCTCAAGAGCATTTTATAGGATGTTTATGAAATCCTATGAGATGGCAGTGAAGACTGCTAAGAGGGAATTCGGTGCAGCCTCTATTGCATCTCCTAGCTCTCGCCCAGCACAATGGTTTAGAGCAATTAGGAAATTACTGAGAGAACCAAAAAGACTAGAAATTCAGATATAAGCTGTGAGGCATTTGCAAATTTCTTCAGTGAGAAAGTCTTGCTGCTCAGCTGCAACCTGCCTGCTAACTTTGATATGGTATGTGAACTACAGGCCCCTTGGCTGCCTTTGGATTCAGTATTTGCCAACTTCATCCAGTTCTCTGAGGCTGATGTTGACAGTTCTCACAGAGCTGCTCCCTCAGCTCCACCTACCTCAGAGGGTATCTGTTGTGGGGAGAGTAACGGAAAGAGATTGTAAGCCAATCTGAGACTCCAAATGAATGGCAGGGTATAAATCCAATCTCCTCTTCTTCTATATGAGGCCCTCAGATGGACATTATCAATCTGTCCCTTAATTCAGGGGTCTATACAGAGGGTTTAAAAGAGGCAATGTAATACCTCTCATGAAGAAACCATCCCTGGATCCTTCTGATTCCTCCAATTACTACCTGGTTTAGAATCTCTCATTCCTGAATAAAGTAATTGAGGGAGCTACAGCTGAGCAGTTTCAGAGTTTCCTGGAGGACATATCGCCACTGGACTCTTCCAGTCTGGCTTCTTCCCTGGTGATGGGACTGAGACTGTGCCAGTCACCCTCATGAATTATCTCAGTAGGCAGTTGGATCAAGGCGGGTTGATGCTGCTATTATTGCTTTTCTTGACAGCAGCATATGACATAGTGGATCATGATCTGATGGTACTGTCTCACCATCGCTGGAGTACATGGGACAGCCCTGAAGTGGGTTGCCTCATTTCTCCATGGTTGGGGACGGGGTGATGCTGGGAGAGAGGGTTTCCTCTCAATACCCCGTAACATATGAGCTCCCTCAGGGGGCTATCCTCTTCCCGATGTTGTTTACATCTGTATAGCATGGAGTTTCGAACTGGGTTGCCATCAGTATGCTGATGACACCCAGCTGTATCTGCTAATGGACAGCCAGCCAGACTCCACCCCAGGAAACCTGGATGAGAGTTTGGAGTCCGTGGTGAGGTGGTTGAAGCAGAGTTCAATACGGAGGTTCTTTGGTTGGGTAGGGGAGAGTCAGGTTTGGGGTGCCAACGTCTGACTCTTGACCATGCACCTTTAACACTGGCACAGACAGTTAAGAACCTGGGTGTATTTCTGGATGCCTCATCAGTGGAGGTCCAGATCACCAATGTTGCTAGACTGGTATTTTTCCAACTGCGCCAGGTCAGGCAACTGGCTCCCTACCTGTCTTGCCCCGACCTAGCCACAGTAATCCATGCAACATTCACCTCTAGGCTTGATTACTGTAACTTGCTGTATGCAGGGCTGTCCTTGAGGCTGATCCTGAAGTTACAACTTGTCCAGAATGCAGCAGCTCAGTTTCTTATGGGGACACTGTCAACTGAACATATACAACCTGTGCTTCGCCAGCTGCACTGGCTTCAGGTTGAGTACAGGGTCAGATTCAAGATCCTAAATAGTCAGGGACCAATGTACTTGTTGGACTGCCTCTCCTGGTATGTTCCGTGGAGACATTGCACTCTGGAGACCAGCACCCTGGCCCAAAGAGCATCCAGCTGTCCTCAACCAGAGCCAGGGCCTTTGCGGTCCTTGATGCAACTTGATGGAACTCTTTGCCTATTAACATCAGGGATATGCAGGACTTGTTACAATTCCACAGGGTCTGCAAGGCAGAGATGTTCAACCAAGCACCAGTTGAGGACAGCAATGGTTTCTAACATCAAGCGGTTCATCAGTTGCTTCTCAGTTCCTTCCCCACACCATGCTAATGTTGACTGGAAGTCATAGAATCTGTATTGTGGCACCATACAGATATCAGGACTTTATGGTTTGGTATTTTATAGCTTGTGTTATGTTTTATTGTTTTTATGTTTCTTGATGATACTCTTGTACACCATCCTGCACTCGCTCTCCAGGGAGGATGGTATAGAATAAATGAATGAATATGGAAAATTTCTCCCTCCTCTCCTTAAAAGTTATGGGTACTGGTCTGATTTGCATTCATATAGAATTATTGTTTGCAGATGAAACCCAGGTAGCAATGCAACAAGTTGCTATGTTTAAAATGCTTAAGTTGCAGCAAAAATGCTGTATACACATGTGGCAAATTATCTGGTTGAACCCATCTATCTGATCCAGGTGTGCAGTCATCTTGGTTTGTAGCAATAGAACAAAGTTAGAGTCCAGTGGCACCTTTAAGACCAACAAAGTTTTATTCAAGTTATGAACTTTTGTGTGCATGCACACTTCCTCAGATATCTAATGTACTGTATGCTTTCTGGACAAGTGAATTTATAGTTGATGTAAAAAAAAGACTGCAACAGGAGCATTGTAATCCTGAAATTAATTGATGTTGGCATGCTTTTATTGATTATTAATTGTGGCTATCATTTCAGGCTGATTATAAACTGAAAATAATGTAGTGATGCTTAAAATGATTTAAACTTTCCTGCTACCCCTAAAGACTGTGACAACTGAGAATATATTTTGTAAATTGCCATTTTGTGACATAAACTGAGCTGTTTAGGTAATAACCAAATTAGGCCCCTGCTTATCCCTGCTTAAACTCATGCCCAAATAAAATCCTTACATCCCTTCTAGAAGATGTCGAGACTTCAGTAAAACCCTGGAAGGCAGATCATAAGAAACCCCTATGTGTCTTCATGTATAGAGGGTGTGGAGAGGTTACTCCAGCGCTCAGATCTAGATAATTCCTAACTAGTACTCAAAATGCTTTAAATTCTTTCTTAGATGTTAGGTTGAAAATAGAAGGTAAATTTAAGAAGGCAGAATCATGTACGTTGTTCTGAGTTTATTCAGGAATAAAACTGGATTGGAATAGATTAGATTACGTTAGATTAGATTGGAGTGATAGGGTCTTGAGTTTCACAATAAACAATGCAAGATCAGGACAACTTGATGGTTGTAAATAAGATAAATCCTACTACTACGAATTCCATTCACCAAAAAGCTGTGTTTTTATGAACATTTCAATGCCATTAACATAGGACATGTTTAGTTCCTGCCATAAATGTACATCCAGAATAACTTCATAATGGCAGTGTTACCCACCTAGTGTTACCCAATGGCTCTTAGCATTTCCCATGAAAGAAAAAACATCTTCCTTTATTCCTGCTCCATTTTTACATGACCTTCTTCTATGCCTCTTGGCCATTATGATCTCAGCTGAGCTGAAAGGGGGATTTGTACAAAAATTACCATTAAATTAGTCTTTTGTATGATCACTCTGGGTTTTTTTATTTCCTGCAAAAAATACCATTTGGTTGTAATCTGTCATTACTTGTAATCTTTAAGTCATAAGATCAGCCAGTTTAAGTGTGGCAGCCACTTCATACAAACGTAGCCTGATACTATGCACGTTTACTCAGAACTGCATGATTGATTTCAACAGGACTTGCTCCCAAGAGAATGTGAAAGGCTTGGATCTAACCAAACTTTCCCACAGATGGAAGTATGTATTTCTCTCTCTGGGGTGCAACTTTCAGATTCCTTGCTACCACTGAAGCCCAAAGTGCTCACTGAAATTGTTTATTGGGGGCATTTTGGGCCACAGGCAGGGAGTGGATGGATGTATCCACACCAGAGAATGGTAGCTTCCATATCCCTCTTCTTCTTTTGCAAGACATTTACCTGAATTGTTTGAAATCCATGTGAGCTGGGTTTGAGCCAGGTTTATTCAAGCTAGGAGACTGGGATGCCCTCTTTCAGTGCACCTGTATTTGGTTCTAATTGAAGGAACAGATGAGTGGGGTATACAGGTACAGGGTGCACCACAGAAAGTGAGGTATTGGTTAAGCATACCCTTCAGCTCCACCTATTCAATAGATACCTCCTCACTTTTCTGTTCCTACATTTTACTCAATGCATATACAATTAATGTCCAAATAAAACCTTTATCACACCACTAACCAATCTGTACTCTAATCCATCAGTACTGTGTGGCATATAAACCCCGTATAGGTATACCCTCTTCTTGGGCCCTTGCAGCAGGTTATGGAGTAAACTGAATATGCTTCTGTTCCAAAGGTTAGGTAGGAAAATGTTGTGATCAGTTTAATACTGTTAGCAAAGATCTGGACTGGAACTTGGTTAAAATTTGTATAGAGCTGTAAGTTCTCTGAATAGCATTGTGATAATAGCATTGTCAGTGTCAGATGGCTTTAAAAGTGGGTTAAAGGTCCTAGAAGAGAGGCCTTCCTATGGCTGTTAGGCAAAACTAACGGTGCTGTCCTAAGCAGTTTACACCCTTCTATGTCCAGTGGATTCAATGAGTTTAGAAGGATGTTATTCTGTTTAGGAATAGATGGCACTGGATATTGCACCTCCATAGTCAGGCAATGTGCCTCTGAATAAATAGTTACTGGGGAGGAGCTGAAGGAGGGAAGACTATTACATTCATCCCCTCCTTGTAGGTTTGTTGGAAATTTCTCTCTGGCCACTAATGGAAAGAGAGTGCTGAACCACATGGACCTGTAGCATAAATTCAGCAGGATTCTGCCTACATGTGTCTGTGAGTCAGATGACAGATCTTAGTTATGGAGTCATGCCCTTTACAATTTATAGATATCCTACATAAATGTAAAGTTTCTCTGCTCTCCAGATCCTTCCGGGAAGCCATTGCATGTGTGATTAAGCTTTTAAAAGGGAGTGAAGGTGGCATGGTGTAGCCTGATCTCATCAGATCTCAGAAGCTAAGCAGAGTCAGTAATTGGAAGGGAGACCACTAAGGAAGATTGCATGTGATGGCAAACCAACTCTGCTTTTCTCTTTCCTTGAAAACCCTTTGCTGAGATCACCATAAGTTGGCTACGCCTTGAAGGCACTTTTTACACACAAACACACACACACACGCCTTCACCGTGAGAGGGAGTCTGCAACTTTCTTGCATTTTAGAATTTTAGGCATCAGAATAAGTTCTTTCCTTCTATGTGATGGATTGAAATGGCCACCTCTATTTGCAAGATCATTCCATGTTATCTTCAAGACCAAATAACTGGTAGAGTTGTTAATTCAGCATCAGCCTCCTGAGAAAATAACTTCTGGCTACACAAGTAAGAAATTGCTTGAGACATTCTCCAGTCATTGCATTTCATTTTGAAACTGTAGATGCCATGTTCAGCCACTCACCTGAGATTGCTCAGGCATTTGGGGAGGGACCATGGCTCAGTGGTATGTAGAAACTCCCAGATTCAAATCCCAGCATCTCCAGTTAAAAGATCTGGCAGTAGCCCTCTGCCTGAAACTCTGGAGAGCGGCTGTCAGTCTGCATAGACAATACAGACTTCAATGGACCATTCGGTATAAAGCAGCTTCATGTGTACTTACTTATTATTTAATGACAATTAGAATCAACAAGGACCACGGATCTTCTCAGGGGTTGTTGACACTCTTTCACTTCTCTTTAAGTTTCTGATTCATTCTATAAGCAGCAACAGCAATCCTTTAACAAACAAGTTGGAGAAAAAAACCTTAGGAGTTGTTAGCCCAGGATGACCAGTCAGGTCCAGATGCAGCTACTCCTTTTTGTGTTCCTGTGCATTGAGTTAAGCAAGGAGTGTTTCAGGTAGCTGTATTTTCTTCCAGTCTTTAACTCATCCTTTATGCCCATGGACACCCCTGCTGGGCTTCTGCTGCCTCTAGGATGCCCTTTGACAATGCTTTGCAACATAAACTGTACAGCAAGCTCATTGTGACAATGTTGAATATAGCAGGCATTTGATACAAACAGTGAAAGCTCTTAGCTACAAGGATATTGGACTTCTTTCAGCAGATGAGAAGAAAAAAAATATTACAAACAGTATATTTTCTTTCCTGTGCTTCATCATTATCACAGCCAGTTTTGATCAGCATACAAATGTGGTTAATATTTTTTGAGCCAATGAAAAATTCAAAAGATAGCTTTCCCATTAAACACCTTTTTCACTTTCAAACGGAGCAATACTAAGCAAGTCTGCTGGGAAGCAAGTCCCATTTTATTCAGTGGGGCTTACTCCCAAGAAAATGATTTTAGGATTGCATCAACAGGCCTTTATTTTTCAACATTGTTACCTTCATCTTTTTTACAAGCTGTACAATATAATAAAAAAGCAGAAACAGCTTACAACGGGCAAAATGTCCAAAAAGACATTGTAAAATGAATATACCACCAAGAACCCAAACAAAACATCACTTTTGTGTTACTTGGTCTGCCTTATGTTCTTCTGCCAGTTGGCCCATTGCCAGACAAAAAGTGGATTTTGCCTTTTTGTTTGCATTCCCCCCTCCCTCCATCAGCTCACATACATTGCACCTGTTAGAAACATAGGTGCTCTTCCTGGGTGAGGCAGTTGGAAAAGTTTCTGGTGTAGAGTTTCTGGTGATTTCTAGAGCACTATGATGTCACTCCTAGGTTTTCTCCAGAAGTGACATCACACTACGCACAACACTGATAGTTTACATTTTCTGTCTCCCACTGACTAGAGGAGTTGTGGTAGGAAAAGATGGTTGCTAGAGTGAGATCTCACATCATAGTGGGAGACTTGGTGACCCTGCTGGAGCATCCTGGTGTCCAGCGATCTGGGGCTGCTGCTGTTTGTGCCACAGGCCTTCATTGTAGTGGTGGTGTTGCTGGGTCTTTCCTCTCTGTCTTCTGATGATCCACTTGTGGGTGGTGACATGGTGTTGGGGAACCCTGGCTGGATTAGTGGGTGGTAGCTGGCTACATCTGTGTCTGCCACTCACTAATTGGTAGGTGTTGCTAAGGTTGGACCACTGATGCCTGTTCCATAGCAACCCCCACTACTTTACCTATGCTGCAGCCAGTAGGCTTTCTGAATTGTGTTATGCTTCAACAAAAGTAAGGATGCTTAAGCTCACTAATCACAATGAGTTTAAGTGTGCTGCAATCTCTGTTGGATTGTGATCAGTATTCTTTCCATATTGGTGCTGCATGAAAGGGAAGACATTGTGGTATAAATGAAGTCCTGCCAAATATAGTATTTCTGCATACTTTGTGCATATGTGGAACAAAAATGACAACTCCCAGATTTATAATTTAAAACAATAACAAAAAAACAACAGAAGCATTATTTATTTACTTCATTACATTTATTAACTGCCTTTCCCTGTGAGCAGGACTCAGGGCGGCTTACAACAATTTCCAGTAAAAACCTACGTTAAAACCAGTCCAGATAAACATCCCTAGTTACAAGATGATGAAAAACCTAGGGGTTTCCAGGTGCTGGGGGAGAGTGAGAGTACCAGACTGTATGAAGTTCCATTGCTGTTCTCAACTAAATGTCTGGCAAAACATCTCTGCCGGTGGGAGATCCCACAGCGCACAAATCTTCTTTGGCAGAGAGCTCCACCAGGTGGGGGCCAGGGCCAAAAAAGCCCTGGCCCTAGTTGAGGACAGCCAGATCTCTCTCAAGCCAGGGACCACCAGTAAGTTTTTGTTTCCTGAGTGCAGTGCTCTTCCAGGGGGATACAGGGAGAGGAGGTCCACAAGATATACAGGTCCCTGACTGCTAAGGGCCTTAAAGATCAAGATCCTGAACCTGATCCGGTGCTCCACTGGGAGTCAGGGCAGCTCATTCAGCGCAGGTTAGATACGTATCCTCCAGGGAGTCCAAGTGAGGCTCCACACAGCTGTGTTTTTGATCAGTTGGAGCTTCCAGGTCAGGCACAAGGGTAGGCTCATGTACAGAGAATTACAGTCATCTGTCCTAGAGGTGACCATTGTGTGGATCACTGTGGCTAGGTCAGGGCAGGGCAGGTTTGTGGAAGTCCAGATCACCTCCATAGTTCAGGTCTAGAGAGCCAGCTGCATAACCTTGAGCAGTTGGAAAAATGCCAGTTTGGCAACCTTTGTGATCTGGACCTCCATAGACATGGAAGCATCCAGAGTCATTCTCTGAAAGATATGTTAGAAGAGGGTACCATATAGCAACAAGTGCTTTTCATATTGGTCATATGGGATGTCGTTTGTGTTGTAAGCAATCTTGCATGTAATAAATGTGTCCCACACTCTATTATACCACATTTCTAGAGTGGGTAACGTTTTGTTCACCCATGTTGAAGCAATAACCAGTCTGGCTGAGGCGATTAACATGTGTACTAATTCTGCTTTGCTAGTGCTGATTTTTGTTCCTTTCCAGTTATGCAGCAGAAAGATGTCTGGTTCTACCAGTAAGTCTACCAATGTAATTTTTTTTTATTTGGAGCTTTATCATTGCCAAAAGTTTGAAATGTATCTGCATTTCCACCAACTGTGGATAAAGTCAGCTGGTCCCCGCATAATTTCCTGCAAAATGGCTCAATATCAGGATTAATTTTGTTTAGTTTTTTGAGGGACCAGTACCAACGTAAAAGGGTTTTATGAAACTGAAATTTTATATTGATTACTTTAGATTTGTTACAATGCAATCTCTATATTGTGTCCCAATGTGTCTCATTCAGATCTTTCTGACAGTCCCTTTCCCACAACTTTAGGTAAGTATGTTTTTGTTTTTCAAGTTGGATGTGTATTAATTTATAGCACTTAGATAATAAACCTTTTGTGTTACCTTTTAGGTCTTTGATTAAAACCTCATATTGCATTTGCAGGCGTGTGAATGTTTCTTTAATCCTGGAAGTATGAAACAAGTCTCTAAATTGTAAGTATTGAAACCAGCTAATTTTGGTAGTTAGCTTACTTTCTATTGCCTTTACGTTTGCTAATTTGCCCTGGTGCCATAAGTCTTTAAGATGGAAGCAATTTTTCTTTCTCCATAATGTGTACTCCGCATGTTGTTGACTAGGAGCGAACCACTCTTGATTAAAAAATGATGAGTGCCTTGATATTTGCGGAATAAGGTATTGCTGTTTTTGTCTCCAAAATGTGAGTAACGGGTCTAGAAATATGTTCTTAGTATAATTTGATTTAGAAAGGAGACGATGGTTCCAGATTATGTCTGATATAGGGTAGGGTTTGAAGTAACTAGCCTCTATGTTATTCCCATCAGCATTATTGCAGTCTATTATCACTTTGGTAATTTGTGTTACTAGAGTCGCCTGATAGTTCAACAGGTCTGGATAACCCATGCCCCCATTTGTGGGAGATTGGATTAGAGTTTTATAACAAGTTCTAGGTTTCCCTTGTGCCCATAGAAACTTGTTAAGATCTGATTGCCATTTGTTTATTACATTCTTGGGTATGCAAATTGGCAGAGAGCGAAATAAAAACAAGTATTTGGAATAATAAGTTTTTTATCAGATAGACATGATCTGGCCATAAGAACTTTTGATCATTCCATATTTTTAGTTGCAGCTTTACAGACTTATGTAGATTATCATAGTTGACCTGTCTTAGATTTGAAAGGTCTCGTGGAATATAAACCCCAAGTAATCTCCAAGCTGATTTTGTCCAATTGTAATGTCCTAATTTGTGAATAAGTTGTGTAGTAGTTTCAGTTAAATTGATAGGGAAAAGTTCGGATTTGTTGCTGTTAAACGTGATCCCAGAAATTGAGCTAAACCTGTTTAATAAATTCTCTAAAGCAGTAAGGGAATTAAGCGGGGATTTATTTATTTATTTTTTTATTTATATTAAGATTTATACCCCGCCCTTCTCACCTAAGTGTCTCAGGGCGGCTTACAACATAATAATTAAAACAACTTCAGTTTAAAACATTTAAAAATACAATTAAACCATAAATTAGTAAAAAAAAAAAAAGATAGAATAAAACCGGCGGCCTATAGATACATTTTGTTCCATCCAAGATGTTTTACATTGTCAGCTAATGTCATAGGCCTGCCGGAAGAGGACTGTCTTGCAGGCCCTGCGGAATTGCCCTAGATCCCGCAGGGCCCGCACCTCTTCCGGCAGCTGGTTCCACCAATAAGGTGCCGTTATTGAGTAGGCCCGATCCCTGGTGGATTTTAGACGGGCCTCCTTTGGCCCGGGGACTACCAACAGGTTTTGTGAACCTGAGCGTAGTACTCTCTGGGGAACGTGTGGGGAGAGACGGTCCCTAAGGTAGGCAGGTCCTAGGCCATATAGGGCTTTAAAGGTAATAACCAACACCTTGTACCGGACTCGGAATATTACTGGCAGCCAGTGCAGACCCTGGAGCCCCGGCCGAATGTGCTCCCATCTTGGGAGCCCTAATAACAGCTGGGCAGCAGCGTTCTGCACTAACTGCAGTTTCCGGGTCCGGCACAAGGGTAGCCCCATGTAGAGGGCATTACAGTAGTCCAGCCTCGAGGTGACCGTAGCATGAATCCATGTTGCCAGGTCGTCACGTTCCAGGAAGGGGGCCAACTGCCTCGCCCGCCTAAGATGAAAAAAAGCGGACTTGGCAGTGGCTGCTATCTGAGCCTCCATCGTCAATGAAGGCTCCAACAGCACCCCCAGGCTCTTAACCCTGCCCGACGCTGTTAATGGAGCGCCGTCAAAAACTGGCAGGGGGAGTTCCCTTCCCGGGCCGCAGCGACCCAAGCAAAGGACCTCTGTCTTCGCCGGGTTCAGCTTCAGCCCACTCAGCCTAAGCCACCTAGCCACTGCCTGTAACGCCCGGTCCAGATTTTCTGGGGCGCAGGCGGGCCGGCCGTCCATAAGCAGATAGAGCTGGGTGTCATCAGCATATTGATGGCAACCCAGCCCATACCCTCGGGCCATCTGGGCAAGGGGGCGCATATAGATGTTAAATAACATCGGGGAAAGCACCGCCCCTTGAGGCACCCCAAAATCAAGCGTGTGTCTCCGGGACAGTTCCTCCCCAATCGCCACCCTTTGTCCCCGACCGTCAAGGAAAGAGGAAAGCCATTGCAAGGCCAACCCCTGAATCCCTGCGTCGGCAAGGCGGCACGCCAGAAGCCGATGGTCGACCATATCGAACGCTGCCGATAGGTCCAGCAACATCAGCACCGCCGAGCCGCCTTGATCCAGATGTCGCCGAAGGTCATCTACCAGGGCGACCAGCACCGTCTCCGTCCCGTGGCCCGGGCGGAAACCAGACTGGTAGGGGTCAAGGACAGAAGCATCCTCCAGGAAGCTCTGTAGCTGCAACGCCGCTGCCCTCTCTATAAGTTTGCCCCAAAAGGGCAAATTCGATACCGGCCGATAGTGTGCCAATTCGGTCGGATCTAACGTTGTTTTCTTCAAGAGGGGACGGACCACCGCCTCTTTAAGCGCTGATGGAAAATGTCCCTCCAATAGGGATCTATTTATGATATCCCGTATAGGATATCTTAGCTCCCTCTGGCAGGTCTTAATAAGCCAGGAGGAGCATGGGTCCAATTTACAAGTTGTTGGGCGTGCAGATAGGAGGATCCTGTCAACTTCTTCCAGGCTGAGCGCGCCGAAGCCGTCCAGAACACAATCCGAAGACAGGCACGGAGCCTCAGGTTCACTAGCTGTATCTAATGTGGCAGGGAAGTCGGAACGGAGCGATGCGATTTTATCCGCAAAAAAATCCGCAAAAGCCTCACAGCCAATTTCCAATTCATTAAAATTTGGTCTGCCCTGTGGCAGCGTTGTAAGGGTCCGAATTGTATTGAACAGTTGTGCCGGGCGCGAAATTGCGGACGCAATCTCTGCCGCAAAGTAAGTTTTCTTTGCGGCCTTGACTGCCATCTCATAGGACTTCATAACCTCTCTATAAGATGTTCGAGTCGCTTCATCTCGGGTACGCCGCCATTGCCTCTCTAGTCGTCTGAGTCCTCGTTTCAACCGCCGCAACCCCTGGTATACTGGATGAAAGGTATACTGTAAGATCATCTGCATATACTGCTAATTTGTGATGCTTCTTGTTGATTTCAGTGCCTGTGATGACTTTGTTATGTCTAATAGCCTCCATCAAGGGTTCAAATGCCAACAAAAAGAGGAGCAGTGACATAGGGCACCCTTGTCTGGTACCTTGATAGGGATCCAGTGGGATGACATTCCATTGATTAGTAGACATGCTGATGGGGTGTTGTATATTGCGTCTATGCAGTTTTTAAAATTGGGTCCAAAATCCATGTGTTCAATAACAGTTTTTAAGTAGGAAATTTCAACACTGTCAAATGCCTTGGCTGCGTCCAAAGACATTAAAATGAAGTCCTTCAGATTCATTGAGCAGTAGTTAATGACATTTAGTGTTTTCCTTATTGTGTTCGTAATGTTTCAGTGTGGAAGAAACCCTGCTCTGATTTAATGTGTGAGGGGAAAATTAGTTTAAGTCTGTTGGCTAAAATTTTGGTGAATATTTTGGTGTCCAAATTAAGCAGAGATATCGGACGGTATGAGGACGGGAGTAACAGGTCTTTGTTTGGTTTTGGGATAACTACGATATTAGCTTGGACCCATGATGGCGGCATATTTCCTAATTTTAAAATTGAATTACATAGATCTGTTAGTGGAAGTAGCAGTTCGTTTCTTAAAATTTTAAAAAAATCTGGGGGAAACCCATCTCCACCTGGTGAAGTATGGTTCTTTAGCTGTCTGATAGCTAATTCAATTTCTTTTGTGTTAATTTCTGATTCTATCAGATTTTTGTGTTCTAAAGATATCTTTGATATTAAGTTGTCATTCAGTAAGAATTCCCGAATGTTGTTAATGCTAGGGACTTTAAAGGAGTATAGTTTAGTGTAATATTCCACAAAACAATTAAGAATTGAATCTGATGAGGTCAAAATATTACCTGATTCATCCTTCAATGAGTAAATGTGTCTTGATTTTTTTTTTGTCTTTTGCTTTCCAGGCCAGATACCGAAGGATCTGGATCTTGGATCTTATGTAATATCTTTGTTTTGTGTATATTAAGTTCCTTTGAATCTCCTCGTTTTCAAGGGATTCAAGAATTTTTCTCTCTGCTGTTAGTTTCTGGTAAGCAGACTGGCTACCTGCTTTTTTGTGAATAAGTTCTAAATTTTTAATTGCGTTTTGCAATTTCTTAACAGTTTCTCTATGTTCTTTTTTTAGGCGTGATGAAATGGCAATCACTTGCCCCCGCAGGGTAGCTTTAAAAGCTTCCCAACGTATGGATTGTGAAGTATCTTCAGGTAAGTTTTCTTTAAAAAAATGTTTAATGTTAGTGGCCAATTGTTGTTTAATGTCTTCATGTTTTAGAATAGCAATGTTAAATGTCCATTTTTGCTCTAGTGGGCCATGTTGGAATGAGCTGACAGCAAGTGACTGGGGCATGGTCCATCCAGGCTTTATACTCAATTTCAGCTGATGTTATTTTTCCTACACTGCATTTGATGTCAAAATTAAGTCTATATGTGAGTAGGACTGAAACCTGTGAGAGTAATATGTATAGTCTCTCATGATGGGATTTTTACATCTCCAGACATCGTTCAGGGCAAAATTGTCTAGTAAGCTCTTCAGCTGAGTGTCTGAGTTATTACTGTGTTCAGCAGATTTTTTTCTGCCTGATTTGTCCAAAACTTTATTTACAATGTAGTTGAAGTCCCCGCCCAGGAGAACTTCTCCCTCCTTGAATACTTGCAAAGTTGTGAGTGTGTGTTTTAAAAATTGAATTTGCAACTTATTTGGGGTGTATATGGAGCCTAGTGTAATCATGTGGCCATCTAGATAGCCTTTGGCAAAGATAAAGTGACCTTGGGGATCTTTAAGGTGCTCTTTTAAGTCAAAACAGGAGTTTTTTTGCAATTAGAATTGCTGAATCTCTGGCTTTTGAGGCGTCAAGGGTGTGAAGTTAAGTTCCAAACCATGAGGATTTAATGATAGGGTGATCTGCTGTTCAAATGTGAGTTTCTTGTAGAAATGCTATGTGGGGTTTAAATTTCAGAAGGTGAAACGTAATTCTCTTTTGTTTGACGCAGTTATTTAAACCGCGAACGTTGAGAGAAATAATTTGATACCCCTGCAACAATTTAGTAAGTAAGTCTGAAAAACTTACATATGAGAGATCTTTCTTTATATGATGTTAGAGAAGTGTGTTATCAAATTCAAAATGAATGTCTTCTTGTCTCGAGTAATTACCACTTCTGATTGTGAAATGTCAAATCAACAAATAACTAAATGAAGTTTATAAACCACTAAGAAATATTAAAATGCTTTAAGAACAATTACTCTATTGCAGTTGTCTTAGCTTAATAAACTTAAGAATCAATAAGCAAATATCCCATAGCTACGGTATCAGTGTTATCTAGAGACTGTTACCAAAAATGAAACTTAATAAAATTTAAAAATGTATACCTATAGGTGAATCTATCTCTAAAGATCCTAAATGTTTGACTATATGCTTTTCTTTCAATAATAACGCACTCTGGCGCTGGGTCCTATAAACAAATATTGTTCCCTACCCCTTCCCTTATAACGAAGACTATAACAAAAGTAATCTCAACCGACAGTAGTATCAATTGTAATTTCTGTCTGTTACTTAGTTATTAACATTTAAACGTAATGAACTAGGAATCAACTATCACTGTTGTATTAGGGAGCCGAGTACTTAAAGTTGAAGTAGTTTCATTCTGCAGTGAACTGGCACAGTCTCTCTACAACGTTGCTCCTGGTTTTGTCCCATTAGAGGACTGTGTGGTTGGAGATCCTGGAGCTGGTATCTTATGCGACTTTTGAGGTGACGCGTTGAAAGACAGCTTTCTTTTGTTGGTTTTGGAAGTGTTGTCTGTGGGAGCATCCAGTTTTAATGCCTTGAGTAGAATTAGACCTGTTCATCATGGGCTTGCAGTACTTTTCCTTGATGGCGAACTGTAAGTTTCCCGGCAATATTCCACCTGTATCTGATTTGGGCGTCTTGCAAGCGTTTGGATATTGGTTTAAGAATTTTTCTGATGCTCAGGGCTTCAGCGGGGACATCTGGAAGCACAAGGATGTGTGCACCTTTAAATTCCAGGTGTCCTCTTTCTCTTGCCACTCTCATTATGGCGTTTCTCATGCTTAGGTCCTGGAATGTAAGCAAGATGTCCTTAGGAAAGTTTTTATTGGCCGTTTGTATCACCCCCAATTTGAATGCCCTGGTGATGGTGAGTGGGATTGTTTTATCCAAATGGAGGATTGAGGAAAGCTATTTGGTGGCCCAGTCAAATAAGTTAGAGGATTGCTCAGTGCCCTCTTCCACCCTATGAAATTTTAAATTATTTTGTCTTACTGTAGCTTCCAGTGTAATCAGTCTGTCCTTTATCACATTGATTTCTCCATGTGTTCGTATTGAGTTGTCTTTGAGGAGCATACTCATGTTCATGGCTGATTCAGCTGTCTGTGTAGTATTGTGCAGGGCTTCCGATAGTTCTTGAAGCTTCTGGGTCATTGGTTACAGCAACATCGCTATTTTTTCCAATAGTGTTTGCAGCAGTTCATTCTTCATGTCCTTAAATGAGGCCTGAAGGGATGTTTGGAGAGAGTCTTGAAGAGATTCCTGCAAAGTTAAAAAGTTTGGGGCTTCCATAAAACTGTCTTCAGTCGTTTCTGAGGCTCCCAGTTTTTCAGCAGCCATTTTTGATCGGGCCGAGTGTGTAGACACATTTACAGGCTGCCGCTTTCTGCGAATGGTAAGGCTTATTCCCGGCTTTTCTATCGCCTGAAACGATCTTCAGCGTCTCTGTTGTCCGCTCAGCCTGGCTGGGCTCAACGTTGTTGTGTTTGGTGTCGGCTTTAGCATTTTGCGGGAGAAGGGATCAGGAGCTCAAGGATCACGCATCCGCCATATCTCGCAGCTACACTCCACCCCATGTCTCCAGATTAGCTCATAATAAGAGCTCCAAGTTGAAATGTTTTGTGTCCAGTGTAATGGAATGTAAGTACCCTAGGCCTTTTCATTGAAGATTATCTGTGGCAATCTGACAAAATATCATGCTATCTTAATGCTGTGCATTTAAAAGAGAATTATACATCGGGCATATTAATGCTTTGGCTGTCACACAGACTAATTAACATGTTTATAATATGATATCAGAGCCATGTAAAAATAACTGTACAGAAATAATCCAGGCATAGAGATCACCTACTGCAACACATCTGCACTGTGCTGACATAGTCCTCATCTCTCAGAAACAGAAAACACTTTAAAATAAAACAAAAGATGCTTACATAACCATCAAGTTTAATTTTCATCATTATGGCTGCAGGATTATGATGAGAAATACTTCATTAGTTTTCTTCTGAAAAAAATTTCTGCCAAAAGTGATGGGGCTCCAAGATAAACTTGAGAATTTTAGGATTTGGCTCAGAAAAGTTTGGGTGCAAACGTGGATTGTGCTGGTTGATGATAATCTTGAAAGATTTCAATGTATGCATTATGAATTTTCACTATGCATTTAAAACGCTTGATTTGTAGTTTACCGAACTGTTATAGTAGGCTCATTTTTTTACCTAATAAGATTTCCAGCTCCATTTTCATAAGTGGCTTATGACACATCACCGCTCAGTTATATTCTTCTGTTAAAGTGTTGTTGAAATTAAATTCACAGTTTAATTAGATAAAAGTGCCAATGTAGGTAACATGATACCTATTACTGGACCAGTTTCTACAGCAAAGAGTGTTGAAGTTTTCAATGAGAGAAATAAAATAAAATAAATAACAAGATGAATACTCTGTGAAGATTTGAAGCCCTTGGCCAGATTTGGTTTTACTAGCATGTTGAATCCCCTTTCATTTGTTGTAACCTACAGAACGACTAAATTGGTCTTTATGGCTTAAATGGTTTTTGTATTGCACTTTTGGGATTGGACAAAGTGACATTAAACAGTCAGATGAACAGATTTGGTCTATGAGTTTCGTCATCCCAGAAGAGGTAGTTTAGAATTTCCCCTCTTGCTGCTTTCCTGATTTGGCTGTTTCAGATAATGAAAATGCACAGGAGTTAGAAAGCTGACTGAGGGATGTGTAAAGGAAAGGAATAATACAAAGTTAAGCCCTGAGTCTTTGGGGTCCGAGTTCTGTAAATCTGATAATGTGTATTCCTGTTTAATGTCACTTTGTCCAATTCCAAAAGTCCAGTACAAAAACCATTTAAGCCAGGGGTGGGGAACCTCTGTCCTGAGGGCCGTATGCAGCCCTCGAGGTCACTTGGTGTGGTCCTCGGGGATTGCTGGGCCGAACCAAGCCATGTGGCAGCCTCCCTGGGGCCTGGCTGGCCAGCAAGGATCGTGGGACCCAGCTGTACTGTGCAGAAGCCTCCCCAGGGTCTGGCAGGGATCACAGGGCCCAGATGTACTGTGCGGAAGCCTTTCTGGGACCTGGCTGGCCGGCCAGAATTGCTTCAGGGCCTGGAAAAATTACTGTCATAGTTCAGTTTGTACTTGATTATCCCAGATGGTGTGGTCTAATATGCTAATATTAGGGGATGTGGTCTAATATGCTACTGAGTTCCTGCTGCACTTTTTCTACAAAAAAGCACTGGACCTATGCATTTGCCTAGGGCGGAGGGCCAGGGGTGTGTGTGTGTGTGTGTGTGTCAGATTAGGCTCTCCCCACATTACTTCAAATAGAAAAAAATTATTTGCATTAATTTTGCCGACCTGAATCATTCTCCCTTGGCGGAGCACGGTTTTTTAAGTTGATAATTTTTTATGGCCCGCGAATGATGTTATAAATATTATATGGCCCTTGGCAGAAAAAAGGTTCCCCACCCCTGATTTAAGCCATAAAGACCCTGGGACTAATTTAGTTGTTCTGTAAATTACAACAAATGAAAGGGGATTCAGCATGCTAGTAGAACCAAATCTGGCCAAGGGCTTCAAATCTTCACAGAGTTTTCATCTTGTTATTTATTTTATTTTATTTCTGCTTTCCATTGTCCAGGTCTGTGTTATGTCTGAGTATTCTTGAAGAACACAAAGCTTTCAAACCTAATCTGTCAACTGTATCCAGGAACATACTTAGGAAAAGAGTTTGGTTAGTTAGGCCCTCAGTTATCTAACACTTTGTAAAAGTAAAAACTGGTTATGACTTTTGGAAACTATTATAGTCCTAGGGGCTGTAACAATGCAAACTTTACCTAAATGACTGGTTTGTTGATCAGATAGACAGCATGTGCAGTATCTATGCACAGCTGCAGGAATAGTCAGAATGGCTTCTCTTGCTAGACATACAAAGGCATAATGTGTGATTTGAAGGTCAGAGAATTTTATTATTAGTTTATTGTTTTTACTGTTTTTGTGATTCAAATTGAAATTGGTCATAAGCAGCCTTGAAAATTAAAAAAAAGATAAATCTGTCCCACTATGTCCTCTGTGATGGAACCAGCCCGATTCTGCGTTCAGACACGGTCACGTCAACTCCCTTTTGAGTTGTCAACTCCTGAAGGGAGCTTATCTTCTTCTCACCACTAGGGCACATTGCCACCACCTGTTCAATTTAGCGGTTCCTGACCAAGAGACACAGGACTCCCAATCCCCTTTGCCAGTTCTGTGGCCTCAAGGTCCTCTGCCAACCCAGCACCTGGTTAACACAGAGACCACAGTCCTTCTTTGGGAGAACCCTGGAGGATAGACATCTTTGCCAACTGTATGTCTTCCCTGTAGGGTTGCCAAGTCCAATTCAAGAAATATCTGGCGACTTTGGGGGTGGAGCCAGGAGACTTTGGGGGTGGAGCCAGGAGTAGGGTTGCGACATCCAATTCAAGAAATAGCTGGGGACTTTGAGGGTGGAGCCAGGAGACTTTGGGGGGCGGAGCCAGGAGAAAGGTTGCGACAAGCAGAATTGAACTCCAAAGAGCGTTTTGGCCATCACACTAAAAGGGACCGCGCACCTTTTAAATGCCTTCTTCAATCCATTGGAAATAACGAAGGATAGGAGCACTGCATTTTGGGGCTTACGGAAATGGACCCCTCGGTCCAACCTTTCTGAAACTCGGCGGGTCTTTTGTGAAGAGGCATCGGATGCCATGTTGAAGATTTGGTGCCTCTACCTCAAAAAAACAGGCCTCCCCCCCCACAAAGAGCCCCAGATAACCACAGATCAATTCTCCATTAAATTCTGTGGGAATCGGCCTCCATAGGGAATAAGGGAGTGCAAGGCAGCTGTCTCCCTTCCCCACACCTCTTTCTGATGCCCCAAGCACGGGGATCCCGTCCCTACCTGGGGATTGGCATCCCTCGGCCGGCACCTCTCCAAGGCTGTGGAGAGGATGTGAAAACGCCGCGCATCCCTTTGCCTTGCGCGAGGCTGCGAAAGACAGGGTCGGCTTCCCCCCCCCCACCACCACGAGAAAGGGGGCTCCCCTCACCCTCGCCGCTCCCGCCAGCCGTCCAGCTTTGTTGCCGCGGGGAGATGGAGGCGAAAGAACCTCGCGCGCCCCTTTACCGGCTTCCCGCCGGCCGCAAAAGTTCGAAGGGAGAAGAGCCTTGCGGCGGCTGCAGGGAGAGCAAACAATCCGCGTCTCCTTGGCAATGGAACGCTCTCCTCTCTCCCCCCCTTCCCTTCCTCGCGCTCCAGTCGCTGAGAGGAGGCGGCGCCGGCGGAGGGAGGCGGAAAAGAGAGCAGCGATTTAGTAGGCGGGCCCGGGGAGCGCCTCGCGCTGCAGAGGCGAGGCTTGGTGAGGGGAGCGCCTTTTCCCGTGTGGTTTCTCCCCGCCCCCCTCCCCGCCCCCCTTTTGCCATACCCCCATCCAATCAGGGACGGGCTGCCGCTGCCCCTGTAACGGTCAACGGCCTTCCCCTCGCCAAGGAGAGGGGAAAGGGGGGCACCCCGGCGCCATTTCCCCCCTCCCCCCCACTTCCGTTTTTTTGGGGAGCAGGGGAAGAGGGTGGAAATTCTGGGGTCCCCCGCCAGGGCGGGAGGGTTGGGAAGCCTACTTCCCTGGACTCCCCTCTAACAGTAGTGTGGTCTACGGCAGTTGGGGAACCTTGGTGGTACAGAGGGACTACCTTTTAAACAAATAACACATTTATTTAAAACAAGCAAATATTTACAGGAATTTTTAAACACAAGGTGAACAGAAGTAATAAATGAAAGTAGGGATAAATGCTCCTTCTCTCCCTAATATACAACTGGCCCTGACCATACCATCCAGAACGAACTCACCAGTCTCCAAGACTCAAATCAAACTCTCGACTGTCAGCTTCCCCTGACAACTTTTAACTGCCTGTTTCCCTCCAAAAACCTCTAATATAAAACCCAATTCCCACCCAGGAACTGGTTTTCCCTTCTGCAGCCTTCTGGGAGACCAGCCTGAAAAACTTCTTGTCTCTCTAGGAGGCCTCCTCAGAAGTGCGGCTTCCAGACAGGAGGGGAGGGGAAAGGAGGTATAGACTAGGCCAAAGCCTTGCCTAGCGTTTAAGACTCCTCTAGCCAACTCCCAGACCAGCACAGACCTAAAATGGTGTTTCTCCACATCCTCCACAACGTTTCATTCCAAATATTATGAGCATAAGGTTTTTCCAGGACACTTTGTTCTATAGTGGTCAAAAAGGGCAATAGCTTTGTGCAATGCCAGTATATCACATCTGGTCATAATGGTGCTGAGCTACACTACTGTGCAAGGCGGGGTCCTATACAGCTCCCTGTGCAAACACCATGACTTGTTGTTATGTCCCTGTGTAATTCCCTTCCCTACAGAGCCTCATAAGGTTACATTGCAAGACTGCAGTCCTCAAACCACAAATAATAATAATTACTTAATTAACTCATTAACTTTCTTCTCACCGGTGACCCATAGCTGCTGACACTAATCTCTGTTCTACCTTTACAACAGCTCTATGAAGTACAGTTGCCAAATCTGCGTTGGAAAATTCCTTGAGATTTTGGTACTGGAGCCTGGGAAGAGTGGAGTTTGGGGAAGGGAGAAAGCTCAGCAGAATATAATGTCATAGAGTTCATCTTCTGAAGCTGCCATTTTGTGCAGGGAAACTGTAATCTGGAGATCAATTGTAATTCTGGGAAATCTCCAGCCAGATAGGCAAGGCAACCCTAGATAGTTTAAGCTGTGTGTGTGACTCACCAAACTGCTACTTCCCTTTCTCCTGACAGAAACTGAAAAATCATGGTGCCCCAGAGGGCTTGTATGTTTGCATAGCTGCTGGGGCAACAGGAGGGCCTACTGCTGAGTCTTAGCTGCTTGGTGGGACTTGGGCATGAATGCTGCTGCTTCCCCAGGATATGTTTCCGCTTTGAAATAGAGGCTTCTGCAGTGCCTTAGGGGGAAGCAGTGGACATTCCTATAAGGCTTGAAAGAGATGTGTGCTCTTTCCCTCTTCATTCCTACTGCAGAGGCAGTTGTTCTTCCTCCCTAGATGCCAAAAGGACTTGAAGGAGTTGCATTTTGCTTTCCTTGTCTGTGTATGCACATTCACATCGGCCCATGGGAGGTCCTTTTGTTCAGAGCTGCTCTCTTCCCCCCCCACCACATTAAAACTCTAAAGAGATACATTTTTAGCAAAGCACAGACATTAGTAAATTATTCCTTTTGTTTGCAGGCAGCTATTCTCAGGATAACTTTGTCTGTCTCTCTAATTTCCAGACTATATATCCAAGCTCAAAGCTCCTAATACAGTACTAATATTTATGTGTCTGTAAACTGAGCCTCCCCAGCATCCATTTGATGAAGCCGACCCCGTCCATAAAAGTGCATGCTAGAATAAAAACTAGTTATTCTTTAAGGATTTGTTTTTGCTGTAGCAGGCTAACATAACTCCAGTTCTGGAACTAAAGAGCCAGAGTGATGCAGTAATTAAGAGTGTTGGACTATGATCTGGAAGACTCAGGTTTGAATCCTCACTCTATCATGGAAACTTGCTGGGTGACCTCCGGTCAGTCACACACTGTCAGCCAAACCTACCAAACGGGTTGCTTTTTTCTTTTCCATTTACTGAAAAAATATAGTTTTATATTAGATAACTATTCTTTCCATTTGTTTACTGATGTTTCAGCACCTGCACAGGTCAATTAGTACTTTTACTATTTTTTGAAAACTTTATTGCCATTGATGATTTTGAATTATTATTCTGAATATTATATATTCTTATTTTCTCATATTTGTCAATAAAGTTTGCTAACACCTATTTGTCAATCTATTCCTTCGGACTATTCTCAAACACAAATATATTTATTTTAATTTATTTATGTTACTTCATTTACAGCACACCTTTTTAATGGAGACTCAAGGCAGATTACAATATATAGAAAACAGTTCAATCAGGCAACATAAGGTATCCAATAACATTGCAATAGGACTAGGATGGAAAACAAAGAGGAACTAAGGGCCTCTGTCAAAATGTTAAGAGTTCCTTTCTAGCAACAGTTTAATTCAGAAACAGTAAAAGCATAGTTGCATCTGATTTAAATCTTATTGGATCATGACCAGAGCAATTAATAATAAAGGGATATTCAAAGGGTTACTCGATGGTCCTGGTCCATATTATTTCTCAAAAACTTCACAGCTGAGATCATGTCTGATTCTTTGTCACTGTACACAGGATGAGATATTGGCATTTCCATGGCAAATTCTGTGCCTAGCTGCAGTTGCATGCGATTGTCCCACCACAGTTGAAGGGAGCAGGAGTCAACCTGAACCAAATATTCCCTACTATCAGCACATGCTGGTCAATAGGCTAGCCTCTATCTAGGAACTGAATCTAGTGACACTTCAGAACAGTTATACAAAATGATTTCACAGTAAGAAAAATGTGAAAGCCATTTCCCCCCTCCTAAAATATTGCATTTGAGACACAATTAATCATCAGAGTAGCACTTTCCACAGGCTACCCTGTGGAAAGTTTCAACTCAAAACTGAGGAAGTGTGTACCAATCTCTAAATTGATAGTCTGAATCTGATTTTCCAATATGTAAGACATTGTTATGACTGGGCTCTGTCCTAACATATACCAAATAATTATGAAATGTTTCCAGTGGGAAGGGCATCCCAGGTTGGCATAGTTGCAGTGTATGACAGTTCTACACCATGTTTGTTGAATTTGAGACCAGTTGCAGAGGTTACTAATGTCCCTTCATAAAATTCCATAATGAAATCCTGAGCATGCGATTGTCCCACCACAGTTGAAGGGAGCAGGAGTCAACCTGAACCAAACATTCCCTACTATCAGCACATGCTGGTCAATAGGCTAGCCTCTATCTAGGAACTGAATCTAGTGACACTTCAGAACAGTTATACAAAATGATTTCACAGTAAGAAAAATGTGAAAGCCATTTCCCCCCTCCTAAAATATTGCATTTGAGACACAATTAATCATCAGAGCAGCACTTTCCACAGGCTACCCTGTGGAAAGTTTCAACTCAAAACTGAGGAAGTGTGTACCAATCTCTAAATTGATAGTCTGAATCTGATTTTCCAATATGTAAGACATTGTTATGACTGGGCTCTGTCCTAACATATACCAAATAATTATGAAATGTTTCCAGTGGGAAGGGCATCCCAGGTTGGCATAGTTGCAGTGTATGACAGTTCTACACCATGTTTGTTGAATTTAAGACCAGTGGCAGAGGTTACTAATGTCCCTTCATAAAATTCCATAATGAAATCCTGAGCATCAGCCAGCAGTCCAAGGTACTGTAAACATGCCAGCACAGTTGTTGCATTCTTTTGTTCATAAAGTTATTACTAATCTAATTACTGAATGAGATATTAGACTTTAGAAAACAAAATTGTTCAGAGTGATGAGAACCAGAAAGGATTGTGAGGCACTCCAAAGGGATCTGGTGAGGCTGAGTGAGTGGGCAACAATATGGCAGATAAAGTTCAATGTTGCCAAGTGCAAAATAATGCACATCGGGGCAAAAAACCCTAGCAATAAATACAAGTTGATGGGGTGTGAACTGGCAGATACTGTCCAAGAGAGAGATCTTGGGGTCATGGTAGATAACTCACTGTGCGACAAGACAGTGTGCGATTGCAATAAAAAAGGCCAACACCATGCTGGGAGTTATTAGGAAGGGAACTGAAAACAAATCAGCCAGTATCATAATGCCCTGTATAAATTGATGGTGCAGCTTCATTTGGAGTACTGTGTACAATTCTGGTCACCACACCTCAAAAAAGATATAGCATTGGAAAAAGTGCAGAAAGGGCAACTAGAATGATTAAAGGGTTGGAACACTTTCTGTATGAAGAAAGGTTAAAACACTTGGGGCTCTTTAGCTTGGAGAAACGTCAACTGTGGAGTGACATGATAGAGGTTTACAAGATTATGCATGGGATAGAGAAGGTAGAGAAAGAAGTACTTTTCTCCACAATATGAGAACTCATAGGCATTCAATGAAATTGCTGAGCAGTTGGGTTAGAACTGATAAAAGGAAGTACTTCTTCACTCAAAGGGTGATTAACGCATGGAATTCACTGCCACAGGAGGTGGCAGCGGCTACAAGCATAGACAGCTTCAAGAGGGGAATGGATAAGCATATGGAGCAGAGGTCCATCAGTGGCTATTAGCCACAGCTTATTGTTGGAACTCTCTGTCTGGGGCAGTGATGCTCTGTATTCTTGTGCTGGGGGGGCACAGTGGAAGGGCTTCTTGGCCCATTGGTGGACCTCTTGATGGCACTTGGTTTTTTTTGGCCACTGTGTGACACAGAGTTGGATTGGATGGGCCTTTGGCTTGATCAAACATGGCTTCTCTTATGTTCTTATGAAATTATGGTGTTGCTTTGCAAAAGTACAGGTCAAACAATCACATCTAGAGCTTGTTCAATGCGGTGGTTAAGAAGTCCCAGATTCAACCCCAGCACCACCAGGTTAAAACAAAGACAGATCAGGTAGTAGTTTATGTGAAAACCATCCTTCTGAGACCCTAGGAGAGCTTCTGTTAGAGTAGATAATATTGATCATGATGAACCAACCAATGGTCTGATTGAGTATAAGGTATCTTCATGTCTTCAATTAAAAAACAAAACACAGTTGGGCCCTATCTTTTTTCTCCTGCTCAAGGATGCCTTATCACGGACCTCCAGCAGAAGCTGCTATGTGTAGAGTTGCAGTGAGCAGTACAGAAAAACCAAGAGGTTTCTGTTTGTATGGCAGTATCTTTTGTTTACAAAGACATTCACATGACATGCAAGTCACTTACTATGGCATTTACCTACAAACACTGCTCAGCCATGAAATGTAATGGGTAACTTTGGACCAGTCATTACCTGTCAACCTCACTTACTCTGCTGAGGTTCGGATAAAACAGGAAAGGCCTATGTGGCCTGTCCTGAACTCCTCAAAGGAAGGGTAGGATAGAAATATGATGTGTAAACTGTTTTGAAAGGCCATCTATTAAGTGTGTGATTTTGAGCAGGCCTGGCCCATTGCTGTGTAATGTGCAGTGCCCCATGCATTGCTGACTAAAGTAAGCTCTATATTAGCATGTTGTAGTAGTGTACAAGTACAATAGAGAAAAGGAAGGCAAAGAGGAGGGAAGAGCATGAAATGTGGGCTTTTGTAAAGCTCTCCAGCAAGTTTTGCAGACACTCCTGCTTGGGGCGGTGGGAGAGGATAAGAAACATTATCACATATAAATAAAACGCCTGTATCCTTTCAGGATGAGCTGGTCAAGGATGCTCTGCGTATCTGAAATGCACAGAAACAATTTATTTCCCGCTTGGGGCAATCGAGTTTATAAAGCCGCAACATACATCCACGGCGAAATAGCGAGTACGTTCGAGGCAAAAACAGCCCAGTGTGGGAGGAGTTCCCATGGCAATAGGAGAGGTGGCGACTCTTTTGCTGTGGATGCATCACCGAGATCACGAGCCACTTCCCCAACCCAGGGCTGGAGGGGCTCCTCTATGGGGGGCCCAACTGACGGAGATGCGGCCCCCCATCTCCGCAACGCCCCGCCGTCAGGCAAGCCGCCGCCTGCATTGCTAAGCCGCAGCACAGTGCAGCACCATTCCCCTATTGACAGCTCCTGGGTACCGGGAGGGGCAGGCGGCGCGCAAGGCGGGGAGGCTGGGAGCCACCGGCCAACCAAGCCTGGAAGAGGTTTGCGGCTACGCCCTCTTCTCCCTCTCCAGATCCGGCCTGAGCTCTGATTGGTTCTCTCGGGTTGTCCGTCAGACTATCAAGCCGGCAAGGTAGGTGGGTGGGTTAGGCTGAGGGATTTGTTCTTGAGCCTCGGTAGGAGCGGTGGGAAGTGGGTTCTTTGCAGGGGGCAGATAAATAGCAGCTTTACAAAACAGTTTTTTTTAAAATAAAAATGAGCCTATTGGAAGGGAATGTACAGCTGTGCGAGGCAGCTGGATCACTGCTTGGCTTGCTTCAACAGTGAGTAGCGGTACTGGGAGGGGAAAGGGCATTATCAAATGCATGACATTTGTACCGGCACCCCGCTAACATTCCCGTCATTGGCGTTGGCCGTTATAATTGCAACTCGTATGCCAAAGTTTGGGCGCTGGTGCTCGTACTGCTGGTTCCAGTTCCAGCCCTGCTGCTGCCCAGTGCGGTGAGTTGGATGGAGGCTTCTTCTCTCCAGCTCCTCCCTATGGCCTGGCTGCCTGCATCTCACAGGTGAAATGAACTTCTGCCTTCTGAGGTGATCCTCTCTGGTTTCTCCTCTCCCCTTTCCCTTTTCTTCTCTCCCGGTGTCCATCTGCAATTCCTTCAAGGAGCAAGAGTCCAAGCTCACCCTCTCACCCAGTATGAAGAGGTGCAAATCGGATGAGCTGCAGCAGCCAGAGGAAGACTCCACTGGGGCTGAAGATGTTCCCATCCTGGCTACCATGGATGCCAAGCCTGGGGATTCAACTGCTGCCCTGTCAGATTCAGGCGCATCTAATCCAAACCCTGCCCTGCATCCTGCCACTCGGAGCAAGCCTCCTGATTTAAAGGTAAGTGACTAAGCTGTGGCTTCATGTAATTCAACAGGCTTTGGGCACTTTGTTACTGCTACCCAGTACCATTCCAGAAGGGCCAACCAACAAATGCTTCCGTTCACAACTGCAATAATTCTATAGGTTTTGCAGACCGTTGTTCTTCCAAAAGCAAAAGCAGGCAACAAGAAATTTTCCATTTCTAACTTGCCAAATGAGTTCTTGATATTGTGTGGCATGCATTTTCACATTGGATAATGTCACTCCAGCTTAGGCTTACTTCTTCATATAGTACAGTGTACTCCAGGACTGCTGTAGGTAGTTATGTTTGAGGGGACTGATTTGATCAGATTCACTGATTTTTTTTTAAAAAAATGACATAATGGTATTGGCTATGAATATACTGAGCAAAGAGCTGGCAATCTCAGCAGAACCCACGTTCTGTCTTTTGGCCCCTCCTTGAGAACTATGGCTGACTCTTACTTGTTCTGTGTGGAAAGTTGCTACATATCATGACTGGGTTTAGTGAAGAATTGGGCATATGTCACAACAGTTCCATGGGTCTCAGTGAGAAAAGTGGACTATAAATAAAGTAAATAAATATTAGTCAAAACAATCCACAAATGCAGCTTTATCCCCTATATTAGGAGCCTGAGGTGAAAGCCAAGAGATGGCTCATTCTATTGCTGTTTCTGTGTGTCTTGGCTGCTCTAAAATCTCTGACAATAGACATTGTCACAGCTAGGATTCTGAATCAAAATAAACTGTTGGGGTGATCTTTCCCCATTGCACAGCTTGATTTGGTGTTTCCTTTACTTTCCACCCCATGCAGTTTCTTATGTGGTTGTTTGTTTTACCCAAAGAATTTTAATTCATTAAGATTTTATTCTCAAGTATAAATGGCACAACTAAATTATGGTGAAATGCCAGCAATGTTTTTGCATAATATAAGCTGTGTGTGAAGAATATGCTTTTAGGGAGGGTGATGGTTCTCATTAACCTCTTAATTTGAAGGGAGTCATATTACATCTGTAAAAAAAAATTAGACAAATTGTATTAATCTCCTTGGTAAAGGTTTGAAGTATAAAGAAAGAGAATGCTAATAGTTAGTCAGGACTGCAATGTTATTGTAGACTTGCAAATAAATCATTAATCTGGTCACCTATGGCAACTACAGGCTCACCATGAGGCAGAAAACCTTTATTTATTTAGAAAAAGTATGTATGACTTTTCCAGAGAGCTGCTCAAAGTAAAAACAATACAACTTCTGTAAATGGGAAGAGAATGGTTCTTTTTGCATACTTGGTTGTTTCTCATGCAATTGGTGTGCCACAGATGGCTGTCATAGAGGTATGTAGGCAAGAAGCTTAGTACATATTATTATGGGATAGTAATTTCTGTGGACTTATTTGTAAAACATGGATGAAGGTTGTCTCTTGCTTGGTATTCATAGTTGTCAGTGATCTGAGTTGGAGACTCTTGGTGCTGTTCTGATAGAAACAATTCTACAGAAACAGCATGGAGAATAAACAGTCATTTTCATGCCTGTGTTTGCCATTCCTCACATCCTTTTTAAAAATCACTTAGGGATTCAGCAATTTCTCTGGATCTGTACACTGAAAACTGGAAAGACCTGAATATCTCTTTGGATATACCCCACTGGTTTCCATAGTCCCTGTATTTGTTCCTTCTGTTCTCAGCTCTAGATCCACATGTCTTTTCTGCCCAACATCCTCTTCCTGTGCCACATCTACTCTCTCTCAGGTAAGAGGGACTCATGACTCCACTTTGTTCTTTTAGCACTTCTAGTCATTTGAGCCCTCTTTCTTCCCTTAGAATAATAGTAATTAGTACTTCTGTAGTGCTTGCTGTGTTCCATGCACTGCATATATGTTCTCTTGCAGTCTTTAAAATATCTCTGTAAGCAAGGCAAGTGTCCTGATGTTACAGATGAGGAACAGAGAATGAAAGAGAGAGACTTATTTAATCCCATCTACTAAGTTAACAACAGCGATTTGAGCTGGAGGCCTCCTAGACTACAGCTCATTCTTAGCCGGTATTGAACTTGATTTTTCTTTAAGACCTGCTTCTAAAGCCCTGTTTTGGTGCATCTACCTTCAGAGCCTATGTTGGTGGCGGCCAGGGACAGTGGTGGTGATGGTGCTCTTTCAGAAACAGTGGTGTGGCACTGTATTATTATCTTGGTGCCAAACTATATATAAGTTCTGTTCTCCTGAGCTTTTGGTAGATGCTTTGTTTTGTTGCTGCTTTCTGTTTTCCCAGTTTTAAATGACTTCTGCAATTCTTATTTGTGTAGTTGTGCTCAAGTTTCTTTGGATGGTTTAGGTTGTCATAAGCCATCTCTAAAGTTGAACGGAAAAGAAAAGTATATATGTTTTAGGTATATATCAATTAAGACATGTAACATGACTTGCTATTGGTGTCCAAACTCTGGATTAACTTTATTGTGGTATCTTATAAAAAGAATCATTTAAACCTAATATACTAATTTCTCTTATACTTCATAGGAAACTACAGTTTCTGTCAGTGTAATTCTGTGTAATTCTGCTCATAGGGTTGGATCCAGTGGTAATTTGCTGCTAGTGGAAGAGGGGGATTTTTGCCCATTATTCCCACCTACTGTAGACTCCAGTTAGCTCTTTATGCAGGTCCTGAGGGTCCTCTGTCCCCCAAGAACAGCATTTTAGGGAATTTAGTGGACTGCTGCAGGAAGAGAAGGCAGGAAAATCCCATTCAATTGATGTGGGCATCTTTTGTTAGAGGAAAATTACCCAGACCATGTTCCTCAGATCATAGAGACCTCTTCCATTGTTAAAAGTACAGCTACTGAAGAAGTTTCGTTATAGGATCTATGCCCTGTTGAATATACTATTATAACCTATTGCCATGACCACTAAGGAGATCAACAAGGAATGTTCATCTCCTCTGATAGGATTAAGCACATTGGCAGTCTGAAATGTTACTGTGTAATGTCCCCTTTTCACTCTCCTGGCACACTTTTTATGTGTGGCTTTGCTGCAGCTAGGGTTTTTTTTTAGCAGGAATGCACAGGAATGCAGTTCCAGCTGGCTGGGCATTAGGAGGTGTGGCCTAAGATGCAAATGAGTTCCTACTGGGCTTTTTCTACAAAAAAAGCCCTGGCTGAAGCTATTGAGCAAGTACACCTAAAGGTATTAGAATGGAGTTGAATATATAAAAGGGAGGGAGAGAATGTGTTGGGATGGAATAGGCTGCTTAATAGAATCTTTGTAGGTGCTTAGGATCATGAGAGGCATGAATGGTATTGATAACATTTGGGGAACCAAATTAAATTTATAATGGGGTGTTGGAAAGGCAGCTTTTTAACTAGGACACTGACAAAATTGCAATTGGAAGGAAGACTGAACAGTATTACTAAGAAGCATAACATCCAGGTTAGATATGGGATCCCCTCCCCAAGAATTCATAATATCTTAATGCATCGTGTGAAAATGTGCTTGTCTACTTTTAACAGGGCAATGGTAAGTAATAACAATGAACACCTAGCAGTTGTTTATAATAACAATTAGCAATAATAATGCTTAGAATGTGGTTTTTAAAATCATGCTTTGCAAAAATGGGTGAGCAGCTGTGATCTCCATTTTATAGTTGTAAACACTAATAGAGAGAAGCAAGAAACACAGATGACTGTAACTCATTGTCTTCAGAAGAACTACATTAGTTTACACTAGCCAGAGAGCCAGTGTGATATTTTTAGGCCTCAGCAGAGCTCTTTTTTGTTACAATTTTGACATACAAAGCACACATAAAAAGATTATGCTACCTACAATCATCTCAGTGTGTGCGATTACAATTTTGTGTAAATGCTATTTGCAGTCCTCTCAATATGTGTTATCACCGTTTTGTGTGAATAGTGTAATGCACACATTTTTCAACTTAAGCACCTGTGACTGGAAACCTAGATTTATAGAGTACACCTTTGTATGTCTGAAAATACACGTGTTGCCATATTTTCACAAAATGGGGACTTCACATAATGAATACTGTCATCTCTCAATACATGTGGTGTGAGCACCAAAATAGCCATGACTAAATTCTCAGTTGGCCCCCAGAACCTATTAATGGGGTAATAAGTAGATAAATGGGCTAATAAGATATGCAAGAATGTCTCGAAGCACATGTAGGGTGTCTTTAGTATCCATGCATCTGGAGTTAGGGAGCAAAATTTCCATACAGAAGTTCTGAGTGGTTTGATTCTTGTTGCATCTGTTTTGTTTGTTTAAAGAAATCAACTGCTACAAACAGGCCAGATTCAGCCTCTCCCTTAGAGCAGCCAATGAGAGCTGGCAGAATGTTGAGAGAAAGGGACTTGAAAAATCGCGCTTAGAGGGATTAGTAGTAGAGAAGCTGATAGTTTAAGGGTTGAGGTGAAAAGATTTTTCTGAGGAAAACTGGATAGAGCAGCCATTTGGAACATACTGAAAAGAGTAGATTTTTAACTAAAGGATCCCAGCTGCTGGTATAGGACCTCAGTTCAGAAGTTCAATGGAAGTGAAACATTGTTTCTTAGACTTTATTTTCCTCAGTGTTTTGTTCTTATAAATGTTTCTTGTTTTGATTAACTCCATGGGCTGCGTGTCTACAAGAAAGAAGTGCGCGCACACACAGAAAATTTAATATCTTGGTCTACATACATATATGGCTTTTTTCTGGGGGATTGTGGTGGAACAGAGTTCTGCAACCTCTTTTTTGAAACAAAATTCTCAAAAAATGTTTAAAAGTTCATTAGGGACAGCCATATCTTTCTCCTTCATTTCTCTCTTGAGAGCTCTGGCACCTCTTTTTCCAGAAAAAAATATCTTTGGCAGTAAGTGATTAGAACTGTGTTTGAGTCCCAACCCTGATAGGTCTGATTATTAAAATGGACTGGGCTACTCTGTCTGTAGATGTCTTTGGGAGTGAGAGAGAGGATCTGAAGTGTGAAATGGTGGTGACTCTTTGTAGATTTTAAAAGACACATGAAGGGTAGTGAGTGTGATGTTCTGACCTTTGTATAACCCATAACCTGAAGAAGAGAGGTGGTAGAGGGTGGTAGGCATTCTATGTGAGTGGGAAAGGGGCATCACATCAAGCTCTAGGAACAGCCCTCTATCAATTTCCTTGTTTCTTTCACTGATAGATTACAATCTGCTTAAAACAAATGGCATTTAAAGAGGCAACCCAAATGGGTCCTCCTGAACGCTCTCCTGCAGCTGCATCCTTTAACCTTTATCATCCTAAAAGGATGGCTCTCTTTTTTAGAGGGTTACATTATATGTGGTAGAATTATACAACCTACCACACATCTGCCAATGCTTCAAGAGCAATAAATGAAAATTCAGAGAACTATTTAAAAATGTTAAGTGACCAAAGTGAACTGCTTTCAGTAGTCTGTAGACTCTAATGCTGAGCATGTTTCAAGCTGCTGTCACTGAATAAAGTTCAGCATTACGTAGAGGGTGCCTAGATAAATCATGGTCCTGGGGGCAGCTGTGCCCACTAGAATGAATTTTGCACCAATGCAACCCATTCCATTTGTTGCTTTCATATGTATGTAAATGTTTGGCCTGAAGATTAGAAAGATTTTAACCAGTGGTACTCCCTCCATGGCTTGTAGAGAGCCACAGTTACTTCATTCCTGATGTGAGACTTGCACTTTAAGGAGGCTTGCCACTTACCTGACCATCCAACAGCAGCTGTTTTAAGGTAGGAACCAACCGCCAACCAGAAACCTCACTTGGGCAGAGGTTTGCCAACTTTCCTGAAACATGGGGTAGGTGTCACATTGGGGAACAATACTCAGAAGAGCCACAGGTGGCATGTCAAAGAGCTGCATGAGGCTCCCAGGCCACTACGTCAGTATCACTGGTTTACTGATGGTTACTTCATATGTTACAGAACTTCGTGTGTTACATGCTTTTGCTTTCCAGGGCAAATTGTAATTTGCTGAAAGGGAACCTGCAAGAAAATGGTACACAAACTGAAATTCTCTCCTACTGCCTCCAGTTTTTTGGGACGGTCCCTTATGCAAAGAGATCCAAAGACCCTAGCAAATGCCTGGCCATCCACCCTCTGGAGCTAACTCTGTCTCTTCTGGGGGAAGGTGTGGGACTTCTTTCTCTTCTTTTTTACATGTACGTTCTTTTTTACATGTTACAACTTGCGGTAGAAAGTGAAAACCCACTTGCTCATCTTTTGCACCATTAATGTATAATGTATTCAGCTTCCTTGGTTCAGCCTGTTTTCAATGAAGCCAAGCCAGTCCTCTGACTGATAATTGGTCTTGAACCCAGCATGCTGCGGCATTCACTTAAATGACAACACCAGGGATCAGTTCTAGGTCCTCATGTGCATTGGCTGCATTTATATTTCAGTATTATATGAGCACATCTACCCATCACCATTGATGAAAACTGGTTTGATAATCTACATAACAATGAAAGGTATTATTGTAAAGATTATAGGCTGGAGTGAAGTCTCCCTTGCTATAGAATATCCAGCATTTTGTGTCCTGCTGGAGCCTTAGCTTGAGAGAAGAAAGCTGTTCAATATAATTTCAACAAGTGGGGCAGCAGGGATGCATTGCAGCTTATACTCGGTCTGTGTTCAGGTCATCTGCTTATGAGTAAGCCGCACAGGGAAGGTGGGGGAAGTCCTGGCAAGAAGAGACCACAGATGGATGACCTAATTCTGCTTAAGATATGTTGGATGGAGCATAGTTATGAGCTCAGCAACAGGCTGGCTCTGTTCATAATAAATTCAATGAGAAGAACTTACATCTAGTTGGTTTAATGTGAGAGAAAAGAAGTGATGAATGTACTGTGGGTAATTGGTTTTTGACTGCTGGACATTAGCCAAGTTTTTAACTGGTCTGCAATCAATATGAGTTTTGGCTGTCTTCTCCAAAATGTAGCTACATATTATCATTTTCCTAGTATTTCATTTTCAAGGTATCATAAAAGCACATTGTTTGTAGCAGACAGAAAGTTCAGATGGGATTTTTGAAACTAAAAAATGCACCATTGTGCATCATTTTGTTAGTGGAGACAGGACTGCACACTGTGTTTCTACGAAGTCAACAGCTGTTTCTGGCTTGAGGCAAGCAAATTTTACAAAGCAAGCAGCCATTCCCCAACCCCTCTGAAAACCTATTTGTGGCTTGAGATGCACTCTGTTTCTAGAAAGGAAACATTCTCAGTTTCAATTCAGCTAATGCCATTTACGATGAAGATGGCATCTTGATACTTGGCTGCAGACAAACTTCATCCCTTGGTCCTTGAAGAAAAATCTCTAATACTTTGAAAAAAGAAGCAGAACAATCCAGTTTTCCCAACCAAGTGTTTATGGAAGGAATAGGGTATTGTGATATTAGAGGCTGGGACATCCTGTTCTGCTTTGCCTTTCCCTAACCAATCCTCATGGCTTAGAGTCGTAAGCTGCAATACTGCTTTCCAAGCTCTACTCATGACCTGAGTTCCATCCCAGTGGACACCAGGTTCAGGTAGCCAGCTCAAGGGTGACTCAGCCTTCCATCCTTCCAAGGCCGGTAAAATGAGTACCCAGCTTGCTGGAGGTAGTGTAGATAACTGAGGAAGGCAATTGCAAACTACCCCATAACCAAAAGTCTGCCAAGAAATCATCATGATGTGATGCCACCCCATGGGTTGGTAATAACTCGCTGCTTGCACAGGGGATTATCTTTACCTTTTTTTTTAACCATTCAGGTATGGGATTGGCTATAAATGTTGTCAAAGGCAACCATTTTAATTACTACTCCAGCAGTACTAATTCCCTGGGAAGTAAAAGGCCACTACCACTGGGTGGTAACTGAAGGGTGGGGGCAGGCAGGTGTCATGAGACATTGACGGAAGCATGGGAACTGATAGGTTAACACTTTGAAGACATCGGTCTGCTGATGGGTCAGCAGCATCTAGCATAGCTATAGACTATGAGAACTGTAGCTGGTGCTACGTGTTGCTAGCCAGGTAGGAATCAGTCATGCACCTGCACAAACATAACATAACAGACCCATGCCTCCGTCAGCTTGTGATTCATACTAGTAGGAGTATATACATTCTATACATTTTCATTTAGTGTATTTCTACATTATGCTCCATTCTACTTTTGCCTGTGTATATTTGCATCCTGTCTTCATAATTCATGAATACCTGCATATTTAAGATAGTAAAATGTTATGGGATGGGTGCATCCTATTCAACATAATTTGAGCCCTGGGTTAAGTCAAGATTGGATCTCTTACAAATCCAGGGTGAACAGCTCTGCTATCCTTTCCTAAGCTCAGTACTGCAAAGAATGTTCTTTTATGTAATCTTTGAACAATGTATGACTGTTATGTGTTATAATGTGCAGGGATAATTCTTTTCAAGCTGAGCCTTTTGTACTAGGAAAATCTCTCCTAGAGTTAAAACATGGGCTGGGCTGTTTATCCTTTTTATGTATGTTGTCAGTAATCCTATTTCCTGATGCTGCTGAGATGGGAACTGAGAAAGCAAATCTTCTGAAAAGTCCTCCCCCCCCCCCACTTTACCTTCCAATTAGCTGTAGAATTTAACATTCTGATGCTGTTTTAGAACTATAGATATGTTGAGTGTCTAGTGAGGCAGTATCACTCCTTGTATGGCACTCATAATAATTTAGTCTGTATTGCCAAAAGCAGAAAACAGGAGTGTCCCAGGTGAAGCATAATGGTAGGTTCATTAGATAGTCAGATTTGGATTAATAGTGTAGCCTTGAGCAAGTCACACTCAAACCAAGTTTCCCATCTGTAAAGCTGGAAGAGTTAGTTGCATACCTGTTAGCAGACAAACCCTTAACATTAGTGAGGGTGGCAAAACAGGTCTTGAGGGTGGTTCAAATAATACATTGGCTGAGTTCAGTCCTCCTTCACCTCCCCAGAGAATTCAAAATTCATACCAGTGAGGCTTAAGCTTCAAAGGAAAGAGCAGGAATATTCCTCTGTGTGAGCCTTCCACTCCGTCATCACATCTTCTTTCAGTGTAGCCAAACCTGCTTTGTGGGGAAGACTTGCAGTGGAATCTTTGATCCTAGATGCTGCTGTAAGCTTGTCCAGCAGTTTCAAGAGTTGCTAGACAACATGTGGTTTTTGATTATCCTGCTAGGGTTGCCAAAAAATGTGGGAAGTACATTTCCTGTGGCTTCTGGTAGTTCTGTACTGCCATATATGTACAACGTATAGGTCCTCATGGAAGACTGCCAGGAGCCTGCTTTACCACCTTGAAGGTAAGTTTGCAAAGGCAAACCAAGAAGACATCAGAGGGATACTTATTGCAGTGGTTGGGGACAGAGCCTTTAGCCTTCCATATTCCTGAGCACATTGTTGGGAATGTGGCAAGTTCTAGGCTTGGAATGGGTGTTAATTAAAACAACTTCGTTCCAGCGTTAATGCTCAGCAAATCAGAGCAGTACCTGAGCCTTTTTAAATTGGGACAGTTTCTCAGATATGTTTCTAGATAAGGGTCATAAGACATTTTTCAGGAAAAGTGGACAAACTGCTTTTTCAGAGCTTTTAGATAAGCTGAAACTGCCTCTCTTGTTTGCCACATGGTATTTTCAAATTCAAAACAATATATTATTTATTTAAATGATTTCTGTGCTGCCTTTCCACCCAAATAGGTTCTTGAAGGCAGCAAACATTAAAACAGCATTTAAAATATATAAAATAAACAATTAAATAAAAACACAAACAGACTAACACAAGACTGACACTGTATAAGAGAGGAGAAAATGAAGTCTTTGCCCACTTGTGTAAGGCAGCAGTAGAGGGAGACAGATTAATGTTCCTGGAGAGAGAATTGTAAATTTGGGTGCCATAGTCGAGAAGGCGCTTGCTTCTGTCTAGCCTCAGATGGCAGGGGTATCCAAAGCAGGACCTCCAAAGATGACCTAAGTGGATGCGCGAGTTCATCTGGGAGAAGGCAGTCCTTAATGAATGCTGGCCCCAAACCATAGAGGGCTGTAAATGTCAAGACCAGTACATTGAATTGGACCTGGAAGCAAATCAGGAGCCAGTGTAGGTGGAATAGGACTGAAGTGGTATTGTCCCTATGACCCCCTCTACCCAGCATTCTGGCTGCAGCATTCTGTACCAACTGTAGCTTCTGGACAGTGTTCATTGTTAGACCCACACAGATCACATTGCAGGAATCTAATTTAGATGTTACCACTGAATACACCATAGTGCCAAGATCTTTCCTTCCCAAGGAGGGACACAGCTGTCTCACCAGCTGAAGCTGGTAAAGGCACTGCTGGCCACTGCTGGCACCTGTTTAGCCAACAAGAGACCCAGATTCAGGAGCACTCCCAAGATGCAAACCTGTTCTATGAGAGGGCTTGCAATGCCATCCAGAAGGGAAGATATCTCCCCACACACACACACACCAGTAGCACTTCTGTTTTGTTGAAATTCAGTGTGTTAGCCCTCATCCAGTGATCCAGCAATACACTGTGAAATGTACCTTTGAAGTAGGGCTGAAACCAGCACAGAACAGTGCCTCCTAATCACAACCATGACAGGCAGGCCAGAACAGTATCATAACAGATGGTACTGAAAGCTATTGAGAGGCACAGGGGAATTAACAGGTTTGCACTCTCTCTGTCCATCGCCCAGTGCAGGTTGTTCATCAGGGTGATCAAGGTGGTTTGATTCCCATAACCAGGCCTAAAATCAGACTAGAATTTATCCAAACAATCCGCTGCACTCTGGAATCCCTGAAGCTGGCAGCCACCACTCATTCAGTCATCTTGATCAAGAATTATACATTTGAGACTGGATGGTAGTTACTCAACTAGGATCCAAAGTAGATTTCTCTAGGAGTGAAGGCATCACTGCCTGCTTTCAGTGGTCTTCTAGACCCATTCCACCAGTCCTATTCATGGCAGGTTTAAGCAGCTAGGAGGGGCAAGGTCAGTACAAGCTTGTGGTAAGTCAGCTTCCCAGAATCCTGCTGATGTCCTCAAACTGGACAAGCTAAAGGGTATCCCACACAACTAGACAAATTGGCACCCTGAAACCATCCATTCCAGTTGCTGCTAGTGTAGGGTCCAAGTCAGAATGGATGTGAGAGATTTTATTTACAAAGTGCTTAGCAAAATTATTGCAGCAGCCTGCAGAGTAGTCCACCTCCTTCTGTAGACCAGAACCCTGTATGGCCCTGACCACCTGGAAGAGTTTCACAGGTCAACATTGTGGGGATTCAGTGGTGATGGAGAAATATTGTTTCTTCATCCCAATCAGTGCCACAAATTTATTTATTTATGCCCCACCTCCCCCCCCCCAGTGGGGACTCAAAGCAGCTTACATCATGCTCTCACTCTCTCTTGTATCTTTTCATCATCTACACCCCCTTCCCCAGTAAACCAAGGGGCTGCCTTGGCTGTTAGTCCTAAGAGAGGGCACCTAGGAGTGATTGTGTCAATTGTGAACAAGCAAAACAAAATAAAGCAACAGCAAAAAAAGCTGATGATCATAATTTCCAAAAGGAGGATAGCAATACTTTTCTGCCTTCATGCTGTTTTCAGTTATCACAGACATGGCTGTAGAAAATATGTTCCTGTTTTTAAAAAAAAATTAGCTGGAAATACATTTGGAAAACTGTTTTATCAGAAGCTATTTTTTATATGTGGTTTTTCTTAAAATGTGGATGATAATAGAAATCACTGCATTTCAGCATATATGTGATTCATGAATACTCTGGTGAACTTTCTGAAGACCTTAGGACAACAAGTAAATGTTATGGGTCGGATGATATTTTGATAGAAAGTGGCATTTTGGGACAAATTTTGAAGCTCCCCCCTTCTCTCCCCCCCCCCCCCCAAAAGCCTTAGCTTCCATCCAGAGGAGAATTTCTGTGGGTGTAGGGCCATCTGTCAGTGGAGTATGGCTTTCTTTCCTTTTTCTGCTGCAGCTCCAAATGCTCCCTGAAATGCAGCTCCCCTTGTGAGAGTCCTTGTGCCCACAGAAGAACTACTCTATATCCAAGCCCATGTCTAGTATGTCATTTGCAAAAGGATTATATTCACATAAATTAACTCTGCAAGCTATGTGGCAGCTACTGCTTCGTTAGTTACTGCCATATCAACAAGAGGAGAATCCAGGTTTCAAAGCAGAATTAATGGATACATTGTAATCAACCCAGAAGATTATTATGTTCTAGTAAAAATACTGTAATCCACTTGACTTTGTAATCAAACAGCCCCATTTATATGCAACAAAAATTAAAATGTCATTGTTCAATGCTGGTAGCTGTACATAAATGTGGTATGCTTACTGATCTTGTTCTCTACCAAGCACAATGGTGTTTGAGAGCTATACTTTTCACTTTACAGGAAACACATCTGTATTTCCACCATTACAGCCATGTTAATTATGCCAGATGGGATTATGCATATTTGGTTGACATGAACCAGCAACTTGATAAACTCAAAGATGAGTTCATGTAAGGGAACTTCATTGTGAAAGGAGCAGGACAGAAATTCACCCAAATGGATCCTGATCACAGTCTAAAGTGGCTAAATGCAGCAGGTAGAAGAGAAGATAATATTACAGGAAACACAGTAGCCACACCAAAACATACTATCTTGGGACTTGTATTGCAACCTAAATACAGGAAATGTTCATGATTGAGAATGATTACAAAATTATTCATCATGAACACATTCTGTCATGGCTGGAATGGGATATACAATACCACAGTATTATTTTGCAGAGATTTAACATATTTGTGTCACTGCTCCATGTTTTGGTCTTCAGAAAATTGCTTCTTTTATGAAAGTGATATTTAAAAATCTCTCCTGAATGCAGAGGGGATGGATCAAACATGAGTAAAGAGTCTTGTGAAGGTTGTCATAGATGGTAGTTGTGTGAAAATAAAGATCATGGTTTTGCTACATGAGTCAACCTTCTCATGGTTCTTTGAAGTAAGGACAAGAAGGCATTAAAGACACATAGAAATGTACTTTTAATTACTGCATGTCAGTAATTATGGCAAGAAGGTGATTCTTAACAAGATTTTTACAGTGTGAGTTCATAATTGTATACACCAATGACAACCTAAATATAGTAATCAAAATGAATCTGGCAGAAGTGTTGACAACAGATGGGTCCCAGCCACTAAAGATAATTTTTGATGGAATGTCCTACCTGATGATAGTTGCTCTAGTTGTGATGCTTGGAAAATGAGAGCAGTCAGAAACCTTGGTGAGTTTGCAGATTCATTTCTGGAATTTGCTATGAATATGAGAAGGTAATTTGACAGAATAGATATTTTTAATCTGTTTAGAAAAATATGAATTAAGATGGTAGAGACTTTTGAAACATTCTTGTCCAGTCAGAAGACTAGTGGAAGATAGGCCTGTACCAGTTCCCAGCAAATGCTCCTGCTCACAAGGCAAACCTAGCATGTTTCCCTTTCCAACTAATTCCTGCAGGCAAAGTAATTATAGATGTTGTTGAATTCCAAAAAGAGGAAGTATGAAGAAGAAGAAGATATTGGATTTATATCCCGCCCTGCACTCCAAAGAGTCTCAGAGCGGCTCACAATCTCCTTTACCTTCCTCCCTCACAACAGACACCCTGTGAGGTGGGCGGGGCTGAGAGGGCTCTCACAGCAGCTGCCCTTTCAAGGACAACCTCTGCCAGAGCTATGGCTGACTCAAGGCCATGCCAACAGGTGCAAGTGGAGGAGTGGGGAATCAAACCTGGTTCTCCCAGATAAAAGTCCGCACACTTAACCACTACACCAAACTGGATCTCCTACACCAAACTGGATGAACATCAAGCCCTGTTATAGATGCTCAGAGATTACAGGCAAGACACAAGGAAATTTATGCCAGGCTTGTGCTGTGCTTCATAAACTTCAGTGCAGAGAATGGTGCAATCTTGGTATGAGATGAAGGTTTTGGTGGTGTTGCTGCATTACAAACTCAAGAATACAAGAGTGGTTGAAGGCCGGCACAACCAAACTTCTCAAGTATATTCATGTGTATAATATCAAGGAGAAATAATGAAGCGGGGGAGGGGATCCAAACCAGGGGATCCCCTGCCTCCAACTGGGGATTGGCAACCTTGCAGCAACCACCAGGAAATTTGCTAGTATGTGACTTGCATGACTCACTCAGGCATGGCATGACTCCTACTGTTCAACTGCAGCCATTCTGCTAACATCAGTGTGGTACAATAGTTAGAGTTTCAGACTAGGATCTACAAGACACTGGTTCAAATCTCTATTCTGCCTTGGAAGCTTGCTGGATGACCTGGGCCACTCACATACTCTCAGGCTAACCTAACTCACACGGTTGTTCTTCTGTCCTCCATTTTTATCCTCTTAATAATGTAAGCTGTTTTGGGACTCCGTTGTGGAGAAAAGTGGGGTATAAATGAATTTAATAAACATAGCTGAAGATGGGAGCAAATAAAAAGTCGGGTAGGAGTGTGGAAAGAAGAGAAGAAAGCAGGGAAATTTGAGGCTATGATGTATGCTAGGAGGAGGAAAAGAAATAATAGTGTGTGAAGGGGGATATAAGGGAAACTTAGGCTCCCCCTTGCAAGTTCTTGGAGATTCTCCACTGCTCTGCTGTACCTGGCCCAATAACTACTAGCATGCAGTTGGACCCCATATCGCATCCAGCACTGCCAACTGGGCTGTATTTTCCTGGGGAGAGGCTGCCAGGGGGATGGAAGGAGGGGAAGCTGCGGAGGGAGGGCAGGTAAGGGTAAGTGGGCTGGTAGGTGGAAAGGTGAGAAGGAAGCAGGAAAAAGAGACAGGCTTTGGGGACTTTTAGGAAAGGAAAAGAGGAAATAGTGGGGGAGGGGGAAATAAGATACTACGTCTTTGCAGGTCCCTGGCTTGTTTCATAACGTTTGTTCCTGCAGAAAGAAGGAATTGACATCTAGAAGATATGAGCATGAACAAATTTAACAGAAAAAATCCCCGCTAAACTGAACAAAGTTTAATGTGCAGAAAATGCTTCACTCATATGGTGCTGTATATATGCACTGTAATCTACTTTTGACAGCTAGTCAGATGAGTACTTCAAGTTTCTTCATTTTGTAATAATTAAACTTTTCTGCTCAATTTAACTAATATATAAAATATATGCATATGTAATATTTATAAATGTTTCTTTTCATGAAAAGAATCTATTTAATAGTTTTCACATATATATTGAACATACTTTTTGTTGTTAATTATGTTAGCAGATATTGAGACTATAGTAACTCATCATCAGCCTTCTTATTGTCATCCACATTTTTGGAAAGTGGCAATTTTGCACAATCCTTTGCAGAGTTATCCAGTCTAAGCCCACTGAACTCAATGAGCTTTAGGTGGTACAAATTTCAGGCAGGGCTCTTTTGTAGAAAAAGCCCAGCAGGAACTCATTTACATATTAGGCCACACCCCCTGGTGCCAAGCCAGCCAGAACTGCATTCCTGTGTGTTCCTGCTCAAAAAAGCCCTGCTTTCAGGTCATCTCAAAGCAGAATTACATGTTTCTGAGGCTATTGACTTCAATAGACTTAGAAGAGTGTAACTTTACTTAGAGAAGCACTGTATACATAGGATTGCATTGTTGGCTTTATTGGTTTGCCTTTTCCCCTCTCAAAAATGTCTTTACATTTACATTGCCTAGTCTATATGAATTCAGTGGTTCACGTAAGTAATACAAGTCATGTTGTGAACTACAGGGAAAAGGGAAAACACTTCTTAGTCATTACATACATTGATCAGATAGAAAAATAAAATTGGAGTCTTGCAGCACTTTAAAGACTAGTCAAACTTTATTCCAGAATGTTTTTTGTGGAATACTGCCATATTCTTTAGACACCATCCCATATGAAGACGTGGGCTCTGTTCCACAAATAGTTATGATGTAATAAAATGTTAGTTTTTATGGTGCTGCCAGGCTTATGTTTAAAACAGACTAACATGGTTGTAGCTCTGCAAATATCAGATGGAAACAAACCTTAATCTGCATAGGATTTTAAGAGAAGGTTCCAATCGACTATAGAATTTTTCCCCTCTCTTTCAAAATTCTGCATTGTTATACAATCATTTGCACTTTGCTGTGTACCTTGCATCCTGGCACTGGAGTCCTGAGAATCCCCACTTTCATCTGGAAAACAGGAAGCAATTTTCTAGTCCCCATGTTGCAGCAATCCACTGAAAATTCTAAGAGAAGGATATTGATAAAGCCTAAAATCATTCTACATTTTAGTTTCCACTTTTTCAAAGTCCATGTGTCAAAATTTCCCAGAGACTAACAGAATTTTCACAATTGAGTAGTTATGATTTCAAAAATACAATACTGTAGAAGTGCAATGTGTCCACCATCTGCAATTGTGCATCTGCTGTGGTCATTAAAATAATATCCAAATTATGCTAATTACTTGCAGTTCTGCAACTCATGATATATTTTGAAAGTGGTGCAAAATTGTGAACACATTGCTCCTATTTGAGTAGTAAATAGACCCCCACGCATTATTAATGAAGGGGGCGTGGCCAATGATGTCACTTCCAGTGATGTCATTGGAAAATGTGTCAATCCCATGTATAATTAGTGAAGGGCATGGCCAGTGATGTCACATCCGGTGCCGTCACTGGAAACTGTGCCATAAGGGTCATGGCACCAGAGTCGTGTGACCGGAAACTGTGTCAAATGGGGGACAGAAGTGGCCTATTTTGGGGGCGCCACCATGATGTAGGTACCCCACATAATTAATTAAATGCCTCCCACCAGGAGGTGGCCTGTCTAGCCCCACCCCCACGTGACACACTTACTAACTCACACCACGTGGCATAGCCAGGCCAATCAGCGTCTACGTCCACCCCGCTGTAACGCAGCAACCCCGCATATTAATTGAGCAGGCCGGAAATTACATGTGTAGCCCCTCCCCTGCCCCTTCTCCAGCGCCACCCACTGCAGCATCATTGAACTTCCACCTGTGGCACCCCACTCCGGAAAATGGGGGCCACCACTGAGAAGGCCTGAGTAGGCCCATGTGACCCCTCTAACAACACGCCCAGTCGCCCATGACCAATAGCAAATGGGCTGGGGCTGGGGGGCTGGGGCCCACCCCCACCAGGTTATTTTAGCAATGAAGCCTTTTGTGCTTGAACACACGTGCGCAAGCTCTTGTTAAGAACATGGAAACTCCTTCCAGGTCCCAGGTATTCACCACACTACCGCCATTGGGGAGGCCTAACTTTAACAACATTGGCGTTCCTGCCAGGCAGCTGGAATTTGACATCACTTCTGCATCTACTATGTACTTTGGTGGAGTTGTACCTATGTGCTGTCCTTACCTGGTCTCCAATGAGGCTGCGGAGATGCCTGAGCACCCCACAACTCTAGAGGTAAATGGCAGAACAGAAAACACGATGATGCCTGCATGGAGAAGCCAGCATAATGTGTGGATTGAGCTTTCCAGCCGCCCTGAAGATGAGATGAACTTGGGAATGCCCAGCCCGCTGTGGTGTATTTGCCGGGACCCTCCTGAGCAGTTTGAAGATGATGATGAAACTCCAGAGGGGAGTGAAAATGAAGAGGTTTTAGACTAATCCATGGAACAAGAGAACATGGTGTCAAACTCACAGGTAATCAGGTAAAGCAGTGTTTGTGAATGGGTGTATAATGAAGGCGGGTGATGGACTTTTTCATTGAGCTGTTCTTTTTATTTTGACAGCTTGATGAGAATTTTATCCAGGCTTTCAGTAATCCTCACATCGATAACCCTCTTAATGTGAATCTATTGTGTGTGTCGTGTTTCTGTACCAAAGTTACCCAGTGCGACAAGAAAAAGAAAATGAATAATAAGAGGAAGAGGTAGGTCTGTTACAATAAATTCATTTGTTTTATAACCTTGTGTGATCATTTCTGAGTTAAACGGGTGATGATGGGGGCAGTTGATGAAGAGGAGGTCTTAAGGCACATGTATTATACACCCGGTGAAGCAGGGAGCTTTGGCGGGGTGAGACCTCTCTTCCAGGAGGCAAAAAGCAGGGTAAATCTATTACTCAAAATCATGTTACTAACTGGCTTTCAGAGTAAGATGCTTACACATTGCGTAAGCAAGCCTGCGTCCGCTTTAAGAGAAACAAGACCATGGTTTCTGATCTCAATGCCCAGTGGCAGGCAGATTTAGTTGATATGCAGAAATTTTCCAAAAATAATGATGGCTACAAGTACATTTTAATAGTGGTTGACATATTGTCTAAATTTGCCTGGGCTTTGGCCTTAAAGGACAAGACAGAGGGGAGGATGTTGAAAGCCCTTAAGGAAATTTTCAAACAAGGTAGAATACCTGCCAAGCTTCAGACTGATGCAGGTAAAGAGTTTCTAAACCAGTCTGTAAGCAGCATGTTAAAGCAACACGGAGTCCACCACTTTTACATCCATAATGAAGTCAAAGCAACTATTGTGGAGTGCTTCAATTGAACATTAAAAACAAAAATGTGGAGGTATTTTACTGCCAACAACATCTTCAGATATATTGACGTGCTGCCGCTGCTTATTAAAAGTTACAACCACAGCTTTCACAGGACAATCGGAGCCCGTCCTGTGGATGTAAACCACACCGACGCTCATACCCTGTGGAAAACGCTTTATGGAGACTGTGTTGGGGCAAATGTAAAGGAGAGGCCTTTCATTAGAAAAGGATATCATGTGCGTGTGTCTAAAAGCAAAGGAGTTTCTGTAAAAGGATATGAATGGAGCTTCACAGATGAACAATTTATAGTAGAACAGGTCATCTGTAGAGGCAGGAGCAGCGGAACGCAATCAAAGCCGGAGTTTGCGTGAAGGCAAGAATTTTTCCTTCAGAAGCCAACAAGCAACAGAAGGACTCCTGTGGAACTTTATTATTGAGTCTTAGTACTCTATTTGGAAAATTAAGAGACTGTGAGGGGTCCTCCCTGAAATACTGTATTTGAGACTCTTGTTTGGCATTAATTTCTGATTGTATGAATGTATGCCTACTTTTGTAGGCTGTTCATTATATGACACAATACAATATACTTAATTTTGTATAAACTATTCAAGAGTGTGTGTCTTGCACAATATTTTTGATATGTTTGGCTTCTCAATGCAGGCATCATCGTGTTTTCTGTTCTGCCATTTACCTTTGGAGTTGCGGGGTGCTCGGGCATCTCCGCAGCCTCATTGGAGACCAGGTAAGGACAGCACATAGGGACAACTCCACCAAAGTACATAGTAGATGCAGAAGTGATGTCAAATTCCAGCTGCCTGGCAGGAGTGCCAATGTTGTTGAAGTTAGGCCTCCCCAATGGCGGTGGTGTGGTGAATACCTGGGACCTGGCAGGAGTTTCCATGTTTTCAGCAAGAGCCTGCGCACGTGTGTTCAAGCACAAAAGGCTACTTTCCTAAAATAACTTGATGGGGGTGGGCCCCAGCCCATTTGCTATTGGCCAGGGGCGACTGGGTGTGTTGTTAGAGGGGTCACATGGGCCTACTCAAGCCTTCTCAGTGGCGGCCCCCATTTTCCGGAGTGGGGTGCCACAGGTGGAAGTTCAATGATGCTGCAGTGGGTGGTGCTGGAGAAGGGGGCAGGGGAGGGGGCTACACATGTGATTTCTGGCCTGTTTAATTAATATGCGAGGTTGCTACGTCACAGCAAGGAGGACGTAGAAGCTGATTGGCCTGGCTATGCCACGTGGTGTGAGTTAGTAAGTGTGAATCATTTCCTGGAGGAGGTGCTTAATTAATTAAATATACGGGGTAGCTACGTCATGGTGGGGCATAGATGGTGATTGGCGGGGTTATGTCACATGGGGGTGGGGCTAGACAGGCCACCTCCTGGTGGGAGGCATTTAATTAATTATGCGGGGTACCTACATCACGGTGGCGCCCCCAAAATAGGTCACTTCCATCCCCCTTTTGACGCAGTTTCCGGTGACGTGACTCTGGGGCCATGACCCTGATGGCGCAGTTTCTGGCAACGTCACCGGATGTGATGTCACTGGCCACACCCTTCATTAATAATGCGTGGGGGGGTTCTATTTACTACTTGTCTGATGAAGTGGGGTGCATCCCTCCTTCAAAACCTGGGTGGTAAAGGAAAGCCCTTCCCAAGAGACTGAATAAAATCAGAAAATTCATTTTGTAACTTCATTCAGCTCAGTGGGTGTTTTCGCACTTACGTTTTACTGGCGCGAAGACCCTCCTCACGCCGGCGGATCTGCAGTGATTTCGCACTAGAAGCGCCGGCGCAGCCCATTGCGCCGGCTACTTCCGTCGCTAAGCCAGCGCAAACGGAAACCGCCAAGAAGCAGGAAAACGTTTGCGCTGGCTTAGCGACGGAAGTAGCCGGCTCTTTGGGCTGCGCCGGCGCTTCTAGTGCGAAATCACTGCAGATCCGCCGGTGTGAGGAGGGTCTTCGCGCCAGTAAAACGTAAGTGCGAAAACACCCAGTGTCTTTACTTCTGTGACCATTCCAGAGAGAATGTTTCAGAGTTTACTTCTGTAGAAGTTAGAAACCTACTTCTGCTAGGAGCCATTAACACCTAGTTTTCTAGGATAGCAGGAGTGGGTGGATGTGACATTGCCCTTCTTTACACATGAAGATTAGAATGTCCAATGCCAAAGCTCTTGCATAGTCTGCTTAAAATGTATGCCCAGGATGAAAGTAATGTATTGCTTTTCAGGCTTGGAAGGTTATTGCCAAGGTGAGCCAAATCCCGCAAGGCTACCTGAATATATTTGCTGTTAAACAGCATAAAAGGTACCAGCTTGGACTCTGGGAGGGCATGATTAGTGACTGCTCTGTAAAATTATTTATCAGCCACTGTCTAGCTTGTCCCTTCTCTTGCATGCAGTTACAGCAGGTTGCATGAGGGCTTGTGCTGCATAACTTCCACTAAATATCAGTCTAATTTCCCAGTCACCATAATGATGGCACAGTGTTTGGGAGTGTGCCCTTTGCAACAATGCACACTGGCTAAATGTCAGAATCAGACTGTTCAATCGTACTGCCTTTGCAGTTGTTGGAGCGTGTGTTGCAACTGCTACTAGGGTCTGTGGTAGTGGATTCACCAAAAGAAGCAAGATACAAATATTATTAAATAATCAGTGATTGCTGTCCTGAGCAGCACCACCCACTTGCTCCTAAACATTAAGGGGATCTCCCTTAGTTTACAACTCCTAGCTGGCAAAAAACTACATTTGAATTTGTGTTGTATGTGCTGGTGTTAAGCAGTGTTGGGCAACCATAATTTATGTCCAGTACCTTTTTGTAGGGATTCACCATGCAAACATTTTGTTACAGTTGATAACAGCACAAGCATCCTTTGCAAATAGTATTGTTATTTATGTTTAAGTTATTTTTGCCCTATACTCTCTGCCAGTGGCCCTTGAGGCAGCTATAAAAATAATTTAAAGCAAGATCAAAACAATATTACCAGCATTAGTCAAATATTTATTAAAATAGCAGCAAAAAAGTTATTAAAATAGTTGCCAAAATAGCAGCAATAGTAGCATAATAGCAATATGAAAACAGGAAAGTGACAGCAGCAGATAAATAAACTGGGAATACTAAAAATATTACACTGTAAGCAGCTGTGGATTGAATGCTTGCAGGCTGAGGTCAATATAAGTGTTAAAAATTACCACAGTCCAAACTTAACAACACTAAGAAAAAGCCCTGATCAACAAAAAGGTTTCAAAGGTCAATTCCTGCTATCACCGTTTAAAAGGAATAAATAGTAGGTGCTGAGAAAACCTCCACCAGAGGCCTTGGAGAGCTACTGCAAGTTGCAATGTGAACCTTGGTAGTGATAAGTCAGTGGTCTGACTCATATAAGGCAGCTATGAGGGTACACAGGAGCTCTGCAAATAATCTTACTCAGCTTGTCCTTATGCAGTTTATATGGAACCCAGAATTATCTGGCTGGTTGCTGGCCATGCATTCTGTGAGACACAGGGACTACTTTCTGGCTCTCACAGATGCCTCCACTGTATGTAGAGCGTCATGTTATGATGCTGGGCCATTGGCAGCCTAGAAAGCAGCAGGATGAGGAGCAGGCAGTTTGTGTCACCAGGGCTGGAGCCTTGAAGGATATGGTAAAGGTAGGAAAACAAGAGCTAGTAACAGTGGCTAAGCTGACAGCTGCCTGTGCAAAACCTTGGTGTATCCTGGAAGCTCTTATAGCCTTGCCAGGTCAGGGGAGACCAATGATTTGCTGTGGTGGATATATTCACCCCATAGTGCTAGGTAGATTTTGGTTTGTAATCCTGAGTGGCTCACTGAAAAGGCTAAAAGAACATAAGAAGAGCTCTGCTGGATCTGACCAGTGTTCCATCTAGTCCAGCATACGATCTCACACAATGACCAACCAGTTCTTCTGGAGGTCCCACCACAGGTCATAGAAACCAAAGCTTTCACTTGATGTTGTCTGCTGACTTTGGGATTCAAAAGCTGACTGCCTCTGAACATGGAGGTTCCCTTTAGTCAACATGGATGGTGGCCTTTGATAGACTATTCTCCATGAATCTATCTAATCTCCTTTTAAAGCTGTTTATGACTGTGGCCATCAGTACATCCTCTGGCAATGAATTAATCACTTATTGGGTAAAGAAGTATTTCCTTTTGTCCAGAATCTTCTGCCCATCAGCTTCACTGGATTCCCCCAAGTTCTAGTATTTTGGGAGAAAGAGAAAAAGTTCTTTGTCAGCTCTCTCTACACTGCATAATTTTATAAACCTCTATCATGTTCCATTAGTCATCTCTTTTCTAAACTGAAAAGTCTCAGGCTTTCATCATAGGAAATGTGTTCCTGATAATCTTAGTTGCCTTCCTCTGAACTTTTTCCAGCTCTGCTGTTTCATTTTTGAGATACGGTGACCAAAACTTCACACATCATTCAAAATGAGGCCACACCATATATATCTCTACCATTATTTATCTACCACACTATTATTTTATCGGCCATTTTATTTGCAGTCCCCTTCCTAATAATCCCTAATACAGAGTTTGCCTTTTTCACCACTGCAGCAGACTGGATTGACACTTTAATTGAGCTATCCACTATTACCTCAAGCTCTTTTTCCCTCTCAGTCTCAGCAAGTTCAGACCCTATAATCTTACAGTTGGGATTTTTTTTTGTCTCAAATGTGCATCACCTTCATTTGCCATATTGCCTATCAACTTCATTTGCCACACTGTCACCTACTTACTCAGTTTGTGGAAATCCTCTTTGAGCTCTTCATAGTCAGACTTGGTGTTCACCATCCTGAATAATTCTGTGTCATCTGGAAATTTGGTTACTACACTACTCCGCTCTAGTTCCAGATCCTTTATGAATAAATAGTATCATCCCCAATACTGATCCTTGTGGGACCCTACTACTTACTTCCTTTTATTGTGAGAACTGTCCCATTTATTCCTACTCTGAGCTTCCTGTCATTTAACCAATGTTAAATCCATAAGAATTTTTTCAAATTATTTTATAGGTGGCACATCACCCTGATACAATTATCCAAATTTAATAAAAAAGTATCACCATTTATTCCTACTCTGAGCTTCCTGTCATTTAACCAATGTTAAATCCATAAGAAAACCTGTCCTCTTATAAATTTACTTAGGAGTCTTTTTTAAAGGTACCTTGTCATAAGCCTTTTGAAAGTCCAGGTATATAATATTTACTGTGTCATCATTGTCTACATGCTTGTTCACTTTTTCAAAGAACGTCAAAAGGTTTGTGAGGCAGAACTTCCCGTGGCCGAAGCCATGATGATTTTCCCTCAGCAGGCTTTGTTCCTCTATGTGCCTAATAATTCTATATTTGATTATAGTTTCTACTAATTTGCCTGGAATATCCATTAGGCTAAGTAACCTGTAATTTCCTGGTTCCTTTCAGTGTAGTGTTGTCAGGTCCTACCTGGTTACCAGCGGGGGGGGGGGGGGGCTTCCTTCCATCACATGTGGTGTGATGACATCACCCAGAAATGACATAATCATGCTGGGACATTGGGTGCCATTTGAGCTCTTCGGGTCGGGACACCCCATGCTGGTAGGGTTGGAGGCCCTGAGATTGGGGAAAAACCCGCCTCCAATGGGAGGTTGGGAACCCTACCTCAGTGTAACATTTGCTACCTTCTAATCTCCTGATACAGTGGCTAGATTTAATGAAAAGTCACACATACAGTGTAAAGTAGGAGTGCTAAATATACTGCCTTGGGCCAGAACTGGCTCACCCAGAGCTTTAATCAGGCTTTCAGGGCTCTTTTCTCCCCCTCCCACTCCTGTCCTCCCCCTTTGAAGCTCCAAGGCTGTTGAAGTTCTCAGCTCTTTCTTCCTTGTCTTTGCATGCTGAAGCAGGAAGCAATTCTTGGCTTTCAAAGCTGCAAAGAAAATGTGGAATGGACTTTCCATTAAGGTAACTGGGAGTAGACCTTAATGGAAAATCCATGCCGTGTTTTCCTTGCAATGTATTTTAATGTGCTGCATTGTATTTTAATGGAGTATTTTAATGGAGTGGAGCTCAGTTTCACTTTTTTTTAGTGTTCATATGGCCAGTTAGAAGCTGATCCTTGCTGGAGTTGTGTGACCTTGCAAATAAAGGGTTGATGCTTTGAGCCAGTGTGTCACTGCTGAATGGACCTTAGAATTGTGCCTAGTGAGTACTCTAACCTAGGAACCCACATACAAAGGGGGATATTACACTGAAGAGCCATCACCAATCCTAGTAGACCTGGGGGCAAGGAAAGAAGCTTGCAATGCCCAGCCATTTCCTGTTATCCTAAGCCCAGAGCATTTTATATTTTTGTTTATATTTTTCGTTTTTGCTGTGATCCTTGTGCTTTTTCTTGATGTTTTATTTTTAAAATTGCATTGCCAAAACCCACTATTCCCTCACCTTTCTATTTTAAACAAAACACTGCAAGAGTTTTAAGCATGTTTGCATTTTAAGTAAAGAATAATATTTTTAATTGTGTTTCTCTGTATCCTTTATAAAGTTTATATCTCTGCTACCTGGCATTACATTTTGTGATACGCATGACCTGGCCCCACAAAGTCTCATTTATGTCAGATCTGGCCCTTGTAACAAATGAATTACACCCCTGTGCTCTTGAACAGTTTCCTTACAAAGCCGAGGTATACCATGTATGCATCTGTGTTGGCACATGATCAGTAGCATTATCCAACATGTGGTGATAGAATACGCAGCCTTGCATATCCTGTTGCTTGTAAGGCTTTTGTTATGGGGCCTGAATTAAACAGATCCCAGAGTGCTCCTATAAAGTGGTATTCCTATGACTGGTCATATAATTTAGTTCTCTTTCAGTTCTCTAATTCTAGTGGATTCTAGGTTCTAGATTTCATTCTGCATGGAAATTATTCTGAATGAAGCAAGCAAGACATTTTTTTTGCATCAGTGTTATTGTGATCAACAGAACAATAGCCTTTCATGCTGCTTTTATAAATACCATAACTACTTCTTCCATAAATATATGTTGAAGGGGTTCCACAAGGAACTAACCAGGAAAGAGATCATGGAATTCTGGTAGATAAGTCACTGAAGATGGTGACTCAGTGTGTGACTACAATGAAAAAAAGGCAAATGCTATGCAGGGAATTATAAGGAAGGGAACTGAAAACAAATCAGCCAGTATCATAATGCCCCTGTATAAATCGATGGTGCAGCCTCATTTAGAATTCTGTGTATAGTTCTAGTCACTGCACCTCATAAAAGATATTCTAGTATCGGAAAAGGTGCAGAAAAGGGCAACTAAAATTATTAACAGGATGGAACACTTTCCCTATGAAGAAAAGTTAAAGAGGTTGGTGCTTTTTAGCTTGGAGAAATGACAATTGAGAGGTGACATGATAGAGGTTTACAAAACTGTGCATGGAATATCATCGTCGTTGTCATCATCATCAGTTAATTAATCACCCCATCCCAGCTTGGGCCAGGCTCTGGGCATTTGACAACATAGATAAAATACATACAATTAATAACAACAGACAAACTAGCTAAAATTGTAAAAACTCAGATGGCTCCCTGTAGGTTTTCTGTAAATCCTGGACTACCAGGCATCCTGCTGAGGGTAGAAGGAAACTTACAAAGCATCTGGGAGGGGGTAGGGGAAAAAAAGAGGTGCCAGCCAGATAATATACTGTTGCTGCCCTCAACCAAAAGCCTGGTGGAACATCTCTGGCTTACAGGCTCTGCAGAATAATTTTATAATAGAGAAGGTATAGAAATAATAATAGAGGGTAGAGAAGGAAGTACTTCCTTTCTCACTGTACAAGAACTCATAGGCATTTAATGAAATTAGAATCATAGAATCATAGAGTTGGAAGGGACCTCCAGGGTCATCTAGTCCAACCCCCTGCACAATGCAGGAAACCCAAAAATACCTACCCCAAATTCGCAGGATCTTCATCGCTGTCAGATGGCCATCTAGCCTCTGTTTAAAAACCTCCAAGGAAGGAGAGCCCACAACCTCCCGAGGAAGCCTGTTCCATTGAGGAATCACTCTAACGGTCAGGAAGTTCTTCCTAATGTTGAGCTGGAAACTCTTTTGATTTAATTTCAACCCATTGGTTTTGGTCCTACCTTCTGGGGCCACAGAAAACAATTCCGCACCATCCTCTATATGACAGCCCTTCAAGTACTTGATCTTGCTTCATATCACCTCTCAGCCACCTCCTCTCCACGCTAAACATCCCCAGCTCCTTCAGCCTTTCCTCACAGGACTTGGTCTCCAGACCCCTCACCATCTTTGTGTTCCAGCTTGTCTATATCCTTCTTAAAATGTGGTGACCAAAACTGATCACGATATTCCAGGTGAAGTCTTACCAGAGCAGAGTAAAGCGATACCATCACATTACGTGATCTGGACAGTATACTTCTGCTGATACAGCCCAAAATTGCATTTGCCTTTTTAGCCACCGCATGACACTGTTGACTCATGTTCAGCGTATGATCCACTAAGACCCCTAGATCTTTTTTGCACATACTACTGCTAAGAGAAGTCTCTCCCATCCTGTAACGATGCATGGGATTTTTCCTACGGAATTGCAGAACTTTACATTTATCCCTGTTAAAATTCATTTTATTGGTTTTAGCCCAGTTTTTCAGCCTGTCAAGGTCATCCTGTGTTCTGTTTCTGTCTTCTGCAACCCCTCCCAATTTAGTGCCATCGGCAAATTTAATAAGCATTCCCGCTATTCCTTCATCCAAATCATTTATAAAGATGTTGAACAAAAGAGGTCCCAGGACAGATCCTTGAGCCACTCCACTTGTCAGTCCTTTCCAAAAGGATGAGGAACCATTCACAAGCACTCTTTGGGTGTGATCTGTCAACAAGTTACAGATCCATCTAACGGTAACAGGATCCAAACCACATTTTACCAACTTGTCAACAAGGATAGTATGTGGAACCTTATCAAAAGCCTTACTGAAATCAAGATAAATGATGTCTATAGCATTCCCCTGATCCAGCAAGGTAGTCACTTTCTCAAAAAAAAAGAGATCAAGTTAGTTTAAGAACATAAGAGAAGCCATGTTGGATCAGGCCAATGGCCCATCCAGTCCAACACTCTGTGTCACACAGTGGCCAATTTTATATATATACACACACACACACACACACACACACACACACTGTGGCTAATAGCCACTGATGGACCTCTGCTCCATATTTTTATCTAACCCCCTCTTGAAGGTGGCTATGCTTGTAGCCACCACCACCTGTGGCAGTGAATTCTACATGTTAATCACCCTTTGGGTGAAGAAGTACCTCCTTTTATCCATTCTAACTCGACTGCTCAGCAATTTCATCGAATGCCCATGAGTTCTTGTATTGTGAGAAAGGGAGAAAAGTACTTCTTTCTCTACCTTCTCCATCCCATGCACAATCCTGTAAACCGCTATCATGTCACCCCGCAGTCGACGCCTCTCCAAGCTAAAGAGCCCCAAGCGTTTTAACCTTTCTTCATAGGGAAAGTGTTCCAAACCTTTAATCATTCTAGTTGCCCTTTTCTGCATTTTTTCCAATGCTATAATATCCTTTTTGAGGTGCGGTGACCAGAATTGCACACAGTATTCCAAATGAGACCGCACCATTTATCTTTCTGAGTCAGCTCCACTTTACTACCTCCCTCTCTCAATATACAGTGGGTTTTTAAAAAATCACATCTTCATCCAGTTTTCTCAACAAGGAACTCAGAGTGGTATATGTGTTCTCATTTTATCCTCATATGACCTTGTGAGGTATATTAGACTGAGAGAGAGTGACTTGCCCAGAGAGCCTCATGACTGAATGTCCCACATTCAATTTCAAGGCTGGGCTAAACTGGGAATTACAGCAGATCAGACTCTCTGTAGAACTGTGGATATATAGCCATTAGCGTGGTTATATATCCACAGCATTCCAATGTATTTCTCTTTTAGGAATCAGAATAATGTTTTTGTATTGACATATTCAAACAAGGGATATTGGCTGTTTATCTCATTACATATACTAAATCCATCTTCCACTATATTTTAATGTATTTTTTCTAATAGCAAACTAGAATGATGTATATATTTATGTTACATGTTAAAAGGTAAATTAGTTGGACAGGTAAAACTTCTGGGAAAGGAATGCCCTCATTTTGACCCAGACTTATTAGCAATAGAATAATTAACATTCTCACATTCTGACATGTTACTGTTTTATTGGTTTCCCATGTTAATGCAACCCAAATAAAAGGTTTTCTGAATTCGTTAATTTTACTGTTCTGCTATTGGATTTTAACTTTGTAGCACTTTGCATTCTAAACCCCACAAGCTATATGTAGCTCTGCTTTGCTGTACCTCATTTCTTGTGTGAAGAAGTGTGCATGCACATGAAAGCTTACATTCTGAATAAAAGTTTGTTGGTCTCAAAGGTGATACTTGGCTCCTGCTTTGTTCTACTGCTTCAGACCAACATGGCTGCCCACTTGGATAAAACTCCCTGTGTATTTGTTCATGGCATCTGTGTAGTCATGTGTAAAGTGAAAGATGGCAAAGTCTGTTTTTTTCACATAATGTTAAGATCATGGGTAAAAGGAGTTTATCCTAGCTCCTCCCTTTTCTTACTTTGCTACTGTCTGTTGGTATCAGAGCCAAGCTAGGAGAGAAAAAATTAACGGCATAGTGAGATAAGGAGAGGCAGGGGTTAACTGCTCTCACCAATGCACTCCCTTTTCTGGTAAAATAGACTGATTTTACACATGAATATGAAGAAATGAATAAATACACATATATTTTCCCATCATGTCTTGTCTGTCCTTGAATCATACTGACCAAAATTGAACACTAGCATGCAGACTTCTAATAAAATGGATCAGTGGGAAGTAATAACAAATAGCAGAAAGTGAAGCACTGAAGCAGGTTCAGTTCATTTGTATTTGCTAGCAATGGCAAAATACATCATTCTGCACATGGAACAGTGGCTTTCCCCTCCAAATGTGATTTTTCATGTGATTAATATTTTGTTGGTTTGTTTTTTGTTTATTATATTTACATATACCCCACCCTCCCCTAACGGGCTCAGGGCAGCTAACAACAGTTAAAAACAACATATAAAGTTAAAGTTTGCATGCCCCAGTGGTGAGATTTTGTATTTACCATGCCTGGTTAAATTGGTTTCATGTACTGTGTTTTGAGAAGCCCCATGGTGCAGAATGGTAAAGCTGCAGTACTGCAGCTCGAGCTCTGCTCACAACCTGAATTCAATCCCGGCGGAAGCTGGATTCAGATAGCTGGCTCAAGGTTGACTCAGCCTTCTATACTTCCGAAGTCGGTAAAACGAGTACCCAGTTTGCTGGGGGGAAAGTGTAGATGACTGGGGAAGGCAATGGCAAACCACCCCATAAAAAATAGTCTGCCGTGAAAACGTCATGATGCAACATCATCCCAGAGTTGGAAACAACTGGTGCTTGCACAGGGGACTACTTTTACCTTTTTACTGTGCTTTATTATGATAAATATCAGTGGATACCACATGAGAACACAATAACATCCACTTTGTATAATGGCACAAAGTATAATGAGTACTGGAACTCAATAAACTACAAGTGGAATCATCAAACTGACGCAGTGAATATGTATGCATTTCCACTGGAATCATTTTTAATTACTCATTTTTGCTTGGGCCAAGGTAGGTTAGATTATATCATGAGAAGGTTAGGTTAGATTATATCATGAGAAGAAAGGTTAGATTATATCATGAGAAGAAAGTTTAGGGATCTGCCCTTGTACATTGTACGTGCTATTTCCCTAAAATGTTCATTTCACATATTATGGAAATTGAGTCAAGGTTACTAACGTTTTCTCTTCTGGTTTGAAGTCAGTTGTTGAGTTAATCATATCTAAGATTGGCAGGTTAATGCCAATGCTATTGAAAAAAAATTTTTCGTGTATTTTGGGGAAGAAAAACTCTTGCAGATGCAATCATAATATACATCAGAGTTCTAGAGTAGTTGCAATGAATAACAGGCCCAATTCATCAAGATCTGGGGCTGCTAATCTTTCTTCTGTCTCTGCAAGGTATGCTGTGAGACACACCCTGCTTTGGAGCTTTCACTGAGACCCTTCTGAGCAATACTTAGAGCAAAGTTGTTAATCAGGGTAATCTGCATACTTTAGTGAAATAGCAAATCCTTGTTATGCCAGTGCTCATGTATCCCATTTTCCAAATAGAAATTCTGGGATATACAGAGACATGGTATGTTACTGTCAAAATAATCTATTTTTCCTTCCCTGTTCCCAGCCTCCTTTTTATGTCTTGGTTTAGTCTATTTTTAAAATATGAGAACCAGGCATTTTTGTTCCCAGTGTGTTTTTTTAAAGGGCAAATAAAGAATTTAAATCCATGTTCTGCCATGATGGCTGAAATCTGTGGGGTTTGTAGTTCTTATCTTCCTAACATACGCTCTGTTTCCATAGAGACTCTATAAATAGAATACACTTTAAATCATGATTGCTCAAAGCAGCAATTCAATACAGTCTTTTTAAATAATATTTTTCCCAGGTAAGAATTCCTAGGCTACCTTGTAACTTAATTTGGATTGGCTACAAGGGAAAGCTGAACTTGTTTGCCCTTTTGCAACGCAATTTGAATGGCTGTTCCAGTTTATTTTTTCTAGCTTTTAATGAGAGGATGGAAGAAGTGAATAAGGATTACCAGTGGAACTTGAGTGACTTGAGGCTAGTTCATGCAAAATAACTGCTGCAGAGTAAGTGTTCTTTACTTTCAGTTAAACCCTAGGATGCTGATGTGAGGCTTTATGAACCTGAGGTAAATTTGACAGTTACCACCAGAGGAATGCATGTTTATGTCCCTACACTGACATTTTAATGCAGTGTTTCTCAAACTGTGGAGCAGACTCTCAGTTGGAAGGGGCATAGAGCCTACTGATGGAGCACAAATGGGCAGAACTCTGAGGCAGGTGGGACCTATTTCATCAGTAGTCAAGATACAATGACTCTCACTGATCCTTTTTTAAAAATGTGGAAGCAATTGCATCTCTATGCTCTGTTCCAAAGTGCTGTCCACTATGGAAAGATGCTCTGGAGGTACTCAGGAGGACCACAGAAAGCTCACTTGGACTGGCTACAGACAAGGAGAGGGCTTCCAGTTCTGTTCTACCAAAGGCCAGAAGCTGATTGAAGGGTCAAATAGTCCTGCTAAAGGTATTTGTGTCTTCAGGCTTTGCTTCCCGAGAAAACAGTAGGTTAAAGGGACCATGTTTGTTTCCAGAAGCATGCTTTCTGGCAACTCCAGAATGCTCCCTGTTGTCCCTGAGCTTGGTGGAATATGAAGTGTCAACTATCTGTCTGCCCTAATATTTATACCCCACCTTTCCCTTGTGACTCAAGGCAACTTACAATTCTAAATTAAAACCCTGCATAATACAATTCAGACCAGTTACCATCCCCCCCCAGTATATGCAGCTAAACCCATTAAAGTCTCCAGCAAATAACAGAGCCTTTCAGCATGTCCTAAAAAAAAAAGATATCTAAGAACGGTGCTCTCCTCACCTTCTCAGATACCCTGTTCTACAGAGTCGGAGCCACTATTGAAAAGGCTCTGTTAGATGTGAAGTGGTCAACCTTAAGCAGGCAGCCAGCCAGCCAAAAGGCGACTTTTGGTATTTGGTGCATGGGGACAATTACTTGGATTGGTGATAGTTCCAAGAACTTGGAAGGACCTTGCTGTGAACAAAGGCTGGAAGTACCTCAACTTTTGAAACTCCTCGTCCTGTTCTCTGTGCAGAGTGGCTGCCTTCTGAGGTGGCTCCAGGCCTTTATATCTGTGATTGGGTGTGAGGGGAAAGAGTCTTGAGTTCTGACCTGTGACACCTCGCCCAATCATTCCAAAGTAGGAATAGTTTCTGTTTTGTTTTAATTATGTTTCCCTTTTGGGTTTTGGTGGTGACTGGCAGAGATGTTCTATTCTGCTTCAGAGGATTAATTTGGATGAATGTCTCAACACTCAGTTCCTTGTACACAGAAGCAGGCTGCATGTACACATTGTGTATAAAGAACTCTGAATACTCACCTGTAGAATAGGTTGTTGATGCTGAGCTGGGAGGTCGAGAGTAGGTTTCAAAGGTGGCCTGAGCTCAAAACGTTTGAGGGAAAAAAAACTATTTTAATAGAAGATCAACACCTTGACCAACATTCTGTAAATATTTATTGATCCATGTTTTATGTACAGTTAGGGGTGTCAGCCTCCAGGTGGGGCCTGGGGATCTCCTGGAATTACAGCTGATCTCCAGACTACAGAGATCATGGATGCTTTGGATGGTAGACTCCATGGCACTGTATCCTACTGGGGTCTCTTTCCTCCCCAGGCTTTACCCCCCCAACCTCCCAGAGTTTCTGAACCTGGATCTGGCAACCCCATCCCATCCCTCGATGATAGTCTGGAGGGACCTGGCAAACCTATGTGCTGTAGCAAGATAGTCCGTGTCACTGTTTACTGAATGTGACTAATCATCATGAACTCTTATTTTCCATTATGTCTGATGTGAGAGTTCAAAATCGTAGTGTAGAACTTTGAGACCCCTTTACTCTCAAAAGATGGCCCAGTTAAGAGTAAACTGCAGCACTCAGGATATCCTGAGTCTTCTCATGGGGATAAATTCTTGCAGTCCAAATTTATAGATACCCTTAGGACTATGTGGTAAAGCTAAAGTAGGATCATATGCCTTGTAAGCAAAGCAGAAACAGCCTGCTCTTGCCTGTCTAGAAGAAGAAGATGACTACAGATTTATACCCCACCCTTCTCTCTGAATCAGAGACTCAGAGTGGCTTACAATCTCCTATATCTTCTCCCCCCACAACAGACACCCTGTGAGGTGGGTGGGGCTGAGAGGACTCTCACAGCAGCTGCCCTTTCAAGGACAACTCCTGTGGTAGCTATGGCTGACTCAAGGCCATTCCAGCAGATGCAAGAGGAGGAATGGGGAATCAAACCTAGTTCTCCCAGATAAGAGTCCACACACTTAACCACTACACCAAACTGGCTCTCCTATGAGGATACTCCTTTGTTACTGTTACTCCAGGCTGTTGTAAAGTAGCCTTTGGATGCTATTGAGCAACAGTAGGGTGTCCCAATACCCATGTGCAACATTTATGTACACTGGTGGAGGTATGTTGACCAATAGCTTCTGCTGCACTGAATCTTTAGTGTTAAGTTCTGGGGCAGCAAGGAACCTTGAATCTGTATTTTTGCTAGAGATGGGGGTTTTTTTTAGCTTTCTGCTCACAATTATAATATGTATGCCTATTGAGTTAAAGCTGCTACAAACAGCTTTACTTTGCGTTATGTTGCATGATTTGTCCCACTTCACTTTTGCACTTCCATAGTTTTCCCTGTCTGAATAACAGTACACATCCTGTACCTTTCTTCCTGACTCTCTGCTGTGTATGTCAGTCTCTGTCTGTTCCATCTCCTGCTTTCTGCCATAGTTTGAACATATGAAGCTGCCTTATACTGAAACAGACCTTTGGTCCATCAAAGTCAGTCTTGTCTACTCAGACTGGCAGCGGCTCTCCAGGGTCTCAAGCTGAGGTTTTTCACACCTATTTGCTTGAACCCTTTTTTGGAGATGCCAGGGATTGAACCTGGGACCTTCTGCTTCCCAAGCAGATGCTCTACCACTGAGCCACCGTCCCTCCCCAAAGGGTTTCTGACCCTTTGGTATAGGGTTGCCAGGTCTGTGTTGCAAAATACCTGGAGACTTTGGGAGTGGATCCAGGAAAGGGTGGGATTTGGGAAGGGTAGGGGCCTCAGCATGGTACAGTGCCATAGAGTCCAGCCTTCAAAGTAGCTATTTTCTCCAGGAGAGCTGACCTCTGCCAGCTGGAGGTCAGTTGTAAAAGCGGGAGATCTCCAGGCCCCACCTGGAGGCTGGCAGCCCTACCTTGGAACTTGCCCTTCTTTTCTGTTCCTATGATTGTTTTCACCCTGTTTACCTAGACTGAATTCTTAGTTTGTTGAACTATGTTTGCCTGTTTGACCTTGGCCTAGTTATGAGAAGATTTATGCCTTTATGGGGCATACCTGATATTTGATTCTGCATGGAAGCACTGGAAGTCCAGTCAGGATGACTATTTTTGTACTAGCAGTGGAACATTTAAGTTTGTTCTTTTAAACTGATCTCCGGTGCAGATTCATTAAATTAATTGGAACTAATTAGAACAGACTGCTAATGCAGAATTCTTGTCGATGGGCTGCTTAGGCCAGATTTTCCTAAATGCTCTGCAAACAATAGGTCCTGTTGTGTCACCAGTGGCAGATTTTCAGAAGAGCTCAGCATTGCTTGGCATTAAGAACATCATATAATCAGGCTCAATATGATTTATCAATTAATGAAACTGCTATACAGTTCTTATCTTTCTACAGAAAAGAAACAATACATGAAGAAATGTATCTCCAAGAAACTTGTCCACTTTGGAAAAACTGAATGTGTAGAATTTCTTCGTAGTTTCTCAAATGATCTGATCCAAATGCCTATCATATATTTTATAAAATTAGCAAAATTCTTTCTTGTGCATATTATGTATTTATTGGTGTTATTTATAATCTGCCTTTCTCACATGGACTCAAGGCAGATTACACATAGTGAGTCAGTACAATCAGCAAAACGGGATATTTGGTAAATAATCTCAGTATCTTCTGGACTGCCTCCTTTGTTACTGTTATGGTATGTCCCCTCTGATATGTCCCGCAAAGAGCATTACACTCTGCTGAAAACAATCTGCTAATGGTCTCTGGCCCCAGGGCCGGTGTGTGGGAGTAGGCGGCTGCTAGGGCGTCATCTGGCCAATGGGCAGCACGAGGCATCCCCTCTCCTTGTGCTTGCTGCCTTCCTGGCTTTGCCGAGGCTTGGGAAGCCTCAGTGAAGTTGGGGAGGGGTGTGGCAGCGAGCACGCTCAGAGCCTGGCTCTGAGCATGCACGCTACCTTTCTGACTTTGCTGAGGCTTCCCGAGGCTTGAGAAGCATTGGCGAAATTGGGCGTGGCAGCGAACGTGCTCAGAGTCCAGCTTTGAGTGCACCTGCTGCTTTCCTGACTTTGCCAAGGCTTCCGGAGGGTTGGGAAGTCTTGGCGAAGTCAGGGGGTGATGTTATCGGAGTACATGCACAAAGCACTTGGGGTGGGGGTGCGGGGTTCAGCCTGGGGTGCAAGAACCCTAGTGCCGGGCCTGCCTGGCCTTAAAGGCATCTGACTGTCCTCAACCAGAGCCAGGGCTGAGACCTGATGGAACTTTCTGCCACATGACACAAGGGCCCTGCGGGACTTAATGCAATTCTGCAGAGCTTGCAAGGCAGAGATGTTCCACCAGGCTTTTGGGTGAGGACAACAACTGGTTTCGTCTGGCACCCCACCACCCTTTCTCTTTTCCAACTTTTCCACCATCTCCTCCTTCCCCTGCCCGCGAGGCAACACAGTCCGGAACTGCTTCAGGATAATTTTATGCGCCATCTGGAGATTGTTTTATAAATGTAACCAGTATTTTAAAGCTTAATTTATACTATAATTTTAATACTGTTATGAATGCTGTTTCTTACTTTATCATTGTTCATTGCCCAGAGAACTCTGTGAACTCAGGGATTGGGTGATCCCATAAATTGAAAGTATAAATAAATAAAATAATGCATTAGGATATTAGAAGACTAGTACCTCCAAAAAGAACAGAAGTATAGCATAAGTATTCACATGACACATTAAGTGCTACAGAAATTACATAATAGGATCCTACTTACAATATGCTGTAAACAATCATTTATACAAATAAGTCTGTGAACACATTTTGTACTGTGCAGCCTTATTAACTGTGCAGAAAAGTCCTCTTGAACAGTTCAGTTTTGCATAGTTTGTGGAAAGTCAGAAGAGTGGGAGCTTTCCTGACCTCTTTGGGCAGGCTGTTCCTGGGGGCCACAGTGGAGAAAGAATGTGTACAGACAGTTGTGGATTTTGCCCATTTCCAGGCTAGCACCTGCAGGAGCCCCTGCTGACATAAGTGGAGTTGTCCTGGCAGCACATAGAGAGATGGGTTGTCCTATAAATAAGAAGGGCTTTGTATGTGATAGCCCATACTTTAAATTGAGCTCAGTTAACAAATGGGCAACCATTGGAGGATTGCAGAATAGGAGTATTATGCTTGCTTTATCTGGCTCCCATGAATAGTTGAGCTGCAGTATTTTGGACCAGTTGGAGTTTCCAAATTGTTCTGATTTTAATGTTTTCAATTGGAATGGTCTTTAATCTTGCAGTAGATGATCCTTGATTAAAAACATTTACTTCTGATCCAGTTTTCTTATTTAGCTAGTCTTTCCCCATATTTATAACAAATCAATGAACAGCTGTAACCTGGGTGCACACCATATTGTAGAATGCAAACAGGGGATTCTGAGAATGAAGGCTGAAATAACATCTAACCCAAAGCTGGATCCTCAATATTCCTGTCTCTCAAAAATCCATATACATATATTTTTTTCAAATGTACCACAAACAAGTGATTTACACTGCTTTGCTTAGATGGGAGATGGTTTGGAAGAAAATTCATTCTTGTGGATTGGTGACAATTTGATATGATAACTGATATGATACAGCCACTACAGAGTGAGTTTTCTGATGGATATGTCAAGATCAACTTTCTATCTCTGTCTCAATGCTAATTTCCTAAAGGAGGAGACTGTGAGACCTGATTTCACTTTGCCAGAACCTTCAAATTGTTACTCCTCCCCCTTGCCCCATTTCTAAATCACCCTGTGGTGATGTTACTTGGCCAGTCATCAGCTTGAACTGTTCTTGTGACTTTACCATGTGTTGAGGATGAAGCAAGAGCTGCTTGGTGAATCTTCCATGAAGAACATTTGTTTAGGCTGTAAGGAGAGCTGGAAAACATTTATCCTTCCCAGGGGCCAGCATAAAATTCTAGGTGTTTGGGTGATGACCATTCCATCCAGCTAGCATTTGGACTCTAGTTCTGGCAGTCCTAAAGAATTTGGGTTATGAAAGTTATAGCCTACCCCATTAGGCCATAACTAAGGCTTTAAATCTCTAAAGCCCCTAAAGGCTCTGAAGGAAGGGAAATCTCCTACTTTCCCACTAAACCATTTTAAACAATGTATTCTGTGAAGTAAGCCCTGGCTTGCTTCTTTACTTATGCACGGGATTTGGTTACATTTCCCCTAGCCTGTTGTATAAGCTGCATCCTGGGTAGGTTTTCCTTCAGCATCGGTAACCTTAGCTCACATTGTGGTTTGGCAGAAGCAGCACAGCACACTGCATTTCTCAAGACTTTTTTCACTGCCTGGTTTTGGCGAAAGACTCTTCTGCTTGTGCCTGCATGAAACTGGTTAAAAAGAGGGATTCAGGGTTCAGAGGGTAAAAGAGGCAGAGTGGCGGGAATGAATATTTGTGTGGCTATTTATAGTTGCCAGGTTCAATTGAAAGAGAGTGTTTCCTTTTTAAGTATATTTAAAAGATTAGGAAGATGGTACTTGTTTTGAGAAATGCTGTTGCAAATTGAGAGCAATTATTAGCAAAAACTGACTAGAAACAAACCATGGTATAGCTGCCATATTAGTTACAATGAAGGACATTGATCCTGTCAGTTGCAGCAATCTCCTTTGAGATGTCCAGCCATAGCATTTAAATTACATACAGAATGAATAATGCATAGGAAGAACAAATAACCCTTATACTTGAACATCCTTGCTGCCTCACAAGAAATGTATCTCAACTGGTGACAGACTGCATTCCCACAATTGTTCCTGCGATACTATAGTTTAGCGCCAGTGTGGTGTACCAGGGTCTAGGACACCAAGATTTGAATCCCCTTCTGCCATGGAAATATGTTGAGTGACCTTGGACCAGTCACACATTCCTCAGCTTAAGCTACTTCATAGGGTAGTTGTGAGTATTAAATGCAGAGGGAGAGAATGATGCAAGCCACTTTGGGCCCCCATTGTGGAGAAAGATGGGGTATAAAGGAGGTAAATAAATAATAAATTCAGCCTTGTGGACATAAAAAGCTTCATCTTAACCCTTTACTATCTTTCCATAGTAACTCTGATGCTAATTCTACCACTGGCAAGCAGGGATGTCCATTCATTCCCAAACAAATGAATATCCTTATCCCACCCTCAAAAGAAGTCAGATGAAATTGATTCATCAGGACAGTGAAAAGAAGGGGAAAGGCATCAAAGTAAAGATTTATTCATCTCTCTTCTCCTATTCCCTTCTTGTAATCTCCTCCAAGGGGAACAAAGAAGAATGTACTAAAAACAAACAAGTCTAAAAACAAATATGAAAGATGAAGAAAATGAAATGAAATTTTTCACTCCCAGAATTGACATGCTAGCCTATTAGTGCCTCTTGGAAGGACAAGCAGTGCTATAGTAAATTAACAGAGTAATGCTGATGAATGGTAGGTATTTCTGCAGAAAGGGCATCACTTGCAGTAAGAACTGTCAGCTCCCTTTGGTTCATGGTCTTTACATAGAACATTCTGTGCCCCAGATTGTAGTCTGTGAATGGGACCATGATTCTAAAAAGCTACTACACCAGCTGGCAGCAACAAAATTTGGCTGTAGTATTATGACATTATTATGAGCTACTTTCCCCTATCTGTGTTATTTTAGATAAACCATATGCAGTCCAGTCTATAACAGCTGTTTCCCATATTTTTGTCTGTTTTCTCCACACAGAAGATACAACAGCTGTCTGAGGGATCTATGTTTGGCCATGGCCTCAAGCATCTTTTCCATAGCCGCAGACGGTCCCGAGAACGGGAGCACCAGAACTCCCAGGAGTCATCACAGCAGCAGCACCATGTCATGTCTGATCATGACTCTCCTGATGAGAAAGAACGCTCTCCTGAGATGCACCGAGTCTCCTATGCCATGTCTCTCCATGATCTCCCAGCCCGACCCACTGCCTTCAACAGGGTATTACAGCAGATCCGCTCTCGTCCTTCCATCAAGAGGGGGACCAGCTTGCACAGCGGCAGTCGCCGAGCCAAGAGTAGCTCCCTGGAACCCCAGAAAGGCAGCCCTCATCTTGTCCGCAAGGCTCCCCAGGACAGCAGCCTCACAGCAATACTTCATCAACACCAAGGGCGACCAAGATCTTCATCTACCACAGACACTGCTCTCCTTATGGCTGAGGGAGGGACTGTTTACCTCCTTGCAGAAGAGTCAGAATGTCTCACTGATAAGGTAAGACTGAACAGAGCTCAGTTAAAGTCTGGAAATATGAAGCTTCCTGCACCAGGGAAACCACTTTGCATCACAAAATTCTATATCATTATTATCCTCATCTTTGATAAGGAGCTCCATCATCAGTCTTTGTATAGAGATGCAAGGAAAACTAGGCAAGATTGCATGGCTGAATCTTTACTGATTGATTTTATTATAATTAGTATCTTTAAGAAGCACCTTCTTGCTGAAGACAGAAGCAGCTTCTTCTCAGGTGGAATTTCTATTATGAGGTCATGTGGAGTTGCCAACCTACAGGTAGGGTTTGGAGATCTTCCAGAATTACAACTGATCTCCAGACTACAGGGATCCATTTACATTGAGAAAATGGCCTCTTTGGAGGGTGGTCTCTAAGGCATTGTGCTCTGCTGAGGCCCCTCCTCTTCCCAAACCCTCCGAATCTGCAGGAATTTCCTAAACTGGGGCTGCAATCACACACACTAAATAATGCACTCAGTCCTGTTTCAATGCACTTTGCAGCTGAATTTTGCTAGTTCACATGGTAAAATCCAGTTGGAAAGTGGATTGAAAATGTATTATTATTTGTATGTGTGTGTGTGTGATCGCAGCCTGGAGTTGACAACCCTGGTCATGGCTCAGCCAGCCATCATTGACCAAAAGTTCTGAAAAGTGATCTTCCTAAATAATGACCTAGAACTGTCTTCAAAATATCTACAGATATGATAAATCAATCTTAATAGATTGGTGAAATATCTATTATTCCCTTTAAAAAGATGTTGTAGGGGTTGTTGGGTTCTAGAGCTGTCAGTTCGGTAAAGGGTTTATCGAATATGTACCGAATAGAATCCTTTTCAGTAAATATGCGGAAATAGGTATTCCGTATAGGCACCTGAGCCTATTTTGTATTTCCAAATACCTGATTTCCAAATAATTATGGTATTATTCTGAAATATTTGGTAAAGCTATTGCTTACATAGAAAGCAATGGGGAAAGGCAATCTGCGATTGCCTTTCCTGCCTTTCCCTGCCTCTGGCTGGGGTGAGGGAGGAGGCCTCTGACCAATCAGAGCTATGCATTTTTGCAGATTGCAATGGGTTCCTGAATGCAGAATATATTCAGAATTCTGTTTAGAATATGTAGTAGTCCAGTATGGGATACTTTATGGAAACAGCTCTGTTAATACACCCTGTATGGTCTTCCTGTGTATTGGTCCCTTCCATACAGCTGTATGGCTGTAGTGTACTTCATCACGTTTCATGTTTATATTTTCCTCAGTTAAGCTTAAGTCTTGCCTTAAAATTATCAAAGACACGAATCTATGAAGAAAGCTATGAAGAAAGGTTAAAGAGATTAGAGTTTTTAGTTTGGAGAAATGACGACTAAGGGGTGACATGATAGAAGTTTACAAAATTATGTGTGGGACAGAGAAGGTAAAGAAAGACTTTTCTCTCATTCTCCCAATAAAAGAACTCTTGGGCACTCAATGAAATTAATGAGCAATAGGCTTAGAACAGATAAAAGGAAGTACTTTCTTCACCCAAAGAGTAATTAACACATGGAATTTACTGCTGCAGGAAGCTGGCTACAAGCATAGACAGCTTCAAGAGGGGACTGGATAAATGTATGGAGCAGAAGTCCATCAGTGGCTATTAGTGGTAAATTATAGATGGAAACTGGGTTCAGGTAGCTGGCTCAAGGTTGATTAAGCCTTCCATACTTTCGAGGTCGGTAAAATGAGTACCCAGCTTGCTGGGAGAAAGTGTAGATGACTGGGGAAGGCAATGGCAAACCACCCCGTAAAAAAATCTGCCGTGAAAATGTCATGATAGGACGTCACCCCAGAGTTGGAAACGACTGATGTTTGCACAGGGACTACCTTTACTTTTTAAAAAATATATAGATGGAACACAGTGATTATCTATATACTTGGTGCTTGGGGGGCAACAATGAGAGGACTTCTGGAGTTCTGGCCCCACTGGTAGCAGACCTCCTGGTAGCACCTGGGCTTTGGCCACTGTGTGACAGAGTGTTGGACTGGATGGGCCATTGGCCTGATCCAAAATGGCTTCTTTTAAGTTCTTATGAGGAGGACAAATGTGAGTTCTTTCTCATCCTAACTTGATTGCTGTACCTCAGATTCAAGTTGCTGTGGTTCAAACTGAATTTTTCCTTCTTAATCATTTTTAAAAAAAATCTCTTTTTTGACACACATATGCAGCTGCTGTTTCAGAGAGAAGAACCACATGGAAGTAGAGAGTCCATTTGATAATGTGAGAGTCCATTATGTGTTGTGAGCCGCCCTGAGCCTGCTTCGGCGGGGAGGGCGGGATATAAATAAAAAGTATTATTATTATAATTTGGCACTTTCTACTGAAAACTCCCTTGGCAGTTTTTATTCTCACTGGGGGAAACTGGTTTACCTGCATTTTTTTCTTTAACAGTACAAAGCATTATAGGGTAGCTTTTTCAAAGGCATGAGTAAAAAGGGTTAATTCCCCCATGCTGTTCTTCTAAAAAAAAACAAAAGCCTTCCTCCAAAATCTGCATTTAGAAAAACAAAAAAACCCTGCCTTAAAAAAAGATGTTTTCATCTTTTATTTGATGATAAACCTTTATCTCATCCTGTTGCTGATGAAGGAAACACATGAGTGAGTGCTTCCACAAGAAAAATATTCCTTGCACACAAAAAATAGGCTCATCTTGTGGGGGGAATTTTTTGTATGAACAGTTAGGCACATGAGCCCCCGTCCCATACATTAAATAGCATTGTACAGCCCACCAGTCATAGCTTTACCATGGCAGTTAGAACTAGGCTTAAATTCCTTCTGGGTAATATGTTGCTCAGGAAGTTTTTTGTGTATTGTATACTGCACTCTCTCACTGCACATTGTGGCAATAGTATTAATACCAGGCAGTGGGCATCCATTTAATCCATGAAGGTGAATCTTCTTGGCTGTAAAGGCAGTATCATGTGCTTTGCATTGTTTCGTACTTGCTATTTGTTATCTGCTTGTTTTGCCATAGAATTGTTCAATGACCTAGTTAATTAACTTACAGAACTCTATCCCATGTTCCCATATGTTTTTTGAAATCTTTGTGAATGTGAAAAGGCCATGTTCTTAGAACTATGATACCAGAAAACGGTTTGTGTTCACGTATTTGTGATAGCTTCAGCGGATTTATATTTTTTAAAAAAGGTTTTCTGGCTAGCTTCATAAGCTGGGCTGCATTTAGAGCACCATTCTGATGTCTCAGTACTCTGGTGTAAAGTAACAGAAAAGCTACAGACTTATTTCAAGAAACTATAAACTATATATACAGTTGCACATGCACATGTATTTAATGGGATCTGAAATTTGGTCATTTTTAAAAATAATAATGATTTGTTTCAACTACATTAGTGGGAACAAAATCCTTTTACCCAGAAATAAAAGTAGGGCTGAGCTGAAACATAGGAGGTGCTTTTTGATGATATTTTTTGTCTACACCTGGCCCATCAGCTGGCCCTCTGACTGTCCCAACCAGACCTGGCCAGAATGATTCATGTCACAGTCGCCTCCAGAATAAACTTATGAGTGATGCCATCACACCGCACGCATAAAGCACATACAGCAGAAGATCCCAGGAAAGACTCACTGGAGGCTGGGTAGGACCTGGCAACCGTATGCTGACCTCACTAATCCCTTTTTTAACACCAGACATTGTCTTTTCCATCATTCCTTTTCAAGGTCTAGTGTGCAAATTCCATATGATTCATCTTCATACGTCAAGTTCAAATTTTTCTTGAGAAAGTGGCTTGGTGAGTGCATCTGCAATCATTTAATCTGTAGTACACTATTCCAACTCAACAAGCCCTTCTTCTTGCCTATTCCTTACTAAGTGATGTTTCATATCCATTTGTTTAGTTATTGAGCTCTTCTCCATTTGTGCAAGCTTTATGCACCCTTGATTGTCTTCAAAGAGTAGTACTGTTTTGAGTTCCTCTATCCCAAAATCTTGCATTAGTTGCAGTATCTATTTCAGTTGTCTGTATGCTTCTGCTGTGGATACATTCTCAGCTTCAGTTGAGGACACAGCTACAGTTTCTTGTTTCCTGCTGCTCCAGCTGACTGCTCCACCACCATGGAAAATAAGTGTCCACTGGTTCACTTTCTGTCTGTAGTATCTCCTGCCAGTCTGCATCCATGCATCCATGTCCGGGATTCTCATTTGTTGATGTACAGTTCTCCCCCTCACTGGCAGTCTTCAAGCAGTGGCAGATCAGGGCCTATAACAGTTGAGAGAGTAATTAACACAGCAATGATGTGCAACCTGATTAAAGAACAGACAAAGGTTTATTTAGGAACTATCATACGTGGTAGGAAAGACGAGAGACAGAAATAGATTCCTAACTACATCTGTAGCTGAGAGAGAGGATAAGAATGAGTGTGGAACTTCTGAGAAAAAGCAGGAAATTGCACTAAGAGTAGCAATCTGGAGACAAGGAATGACACTTAAAAGACAGAAGGTGCTGACCTCACTATCCTAATTATCTTTTTGCTGCCCCCTTCAGGGTTTTCTTCTGATATCATCCAGTTCACTATGTGATTCCCAGCTGCCTGGGATGGCCCATTTGCCTGATCAGGAAGCATTGCCTTTACTCCCAGCTGACTTTGTTTGCTTAGTGAGGACAATGCATAGTGAAATCTGATTGGTCTTGGAGTTTGTAATGATGCCATCTCATAGTGAACTTAATGGAGGAAAGGAGACTTCCTGGAGACCAAGCCATATATGGAAAGGCTAAGGGACTTGGGAATGTTCAGTCTGGAGAAGAGGAGGTTGAGGGGGGACATAATTGATCTCTTTAAGTATATGAAGGTCTGTCACTTGGAGGAAGGCAAGAAGCTGTTCCTGTTGGGTTTAAATTAAGGGCAAGAAAGCACTGACTGGATATTAGGAAAAACTTTTTGACAGTAAGAGTTGTTCAACTGTGGAGGTGGTGAGCTCCCCCTTACTGTCAGTCTTTAAGCAGCGGCTGGACAAACACTGGTCAGGGATGCTGTGATCCCTCATTGGGCAGAGGGCTGGACTAGATGGCATGTAAGGCTTCTTCCAGTTCTATGATTTTGTGATTCTATGAACATGCAACTCCCAGATCAAATTGCATCAAATTGCATCATATTTTTCTAGTGTAAATTTTAGTGGATAAGAAATTACATGCACATTTCCGGAGACAGTCAGAATACTCTGAATTTGATATTCCCTTAAGCAGGTTTAGAAAAGGAAATTAGGAGTGTCTATGCATTTTGTTCTATCTCTGTCTCCAAGAATTGCATTACTGGAGAGAGCAGCATATGATCCTTACTGAGAAGTGTTAGTTCAGACAAGATGTAGTTGATGCTCAGGTTTCATAGCTGAGATCCTGCCACAGAATCAGTGAGGACTCTCAAATAAATAAACCTGGAAGGACCCACTCATAAAGCCAAGCTATCCAGAGTGCCTTTGCAAAGACTGAGTGAGATAGAATAGCAATTTCTCCAAGATATGAGCTGAATTTTAATGCTTGATAAGCAGCCAGTCTTTATCAAGCAGACTTTTTTTGTGTGTGCCTGGAGGATGCCTGGGCACATTTCTGGGTGAAATGAAGGTGGTGGCTGTGCCTATGAATATGCTAAAGGAGGGGATTGGAGGCGTTTAAGAGGAGCTTTGCAAATCCTGAGTAAGGGCTTTCACAGCTGCTTAAGACTTTACTGCTATGAGAAAATAAATTGCATGGTTCCCTGAGGGTCAGCAAGATCATGCCCCTCTGTACTGAAGTCTTGGCGTTTTCTTGCATGTTACCCTGTGAGAAAGACTTTTTTTAAAAAAATTAGTAACTCCAGCAACAATGGAAATGGAGGTCAAGGACACAGCTGCTTCTCTTAGAAGAACTTGGATATTGCTTGCTAGACCACTGAAGCATTTCCCCTGCACCAGGAGAAGTGCATTCCTGGATGCAGAATTCTTACTTACTGAAGAGCTGCTAGGATTAATTCTGGTCAAGTGTCTGCACCCTTGAATTCAGTGTGGTAAAGGTAACTGTTTTCCTAAACAATTGTAAGATAGCCTGTATTATAGCCCAAGCCCAAGTCCCCTTAAACGCTGAAGAGGCTCAGTTCTAATGAAGATGTTAACAATGTCCTGGGCACAAGGGCCCTCAGAAAATGGGCCCTGCATCTTATTGCTTGGGATGCTTCTTCAACTCTTCTCAGACATATTGGAAGCCTGATATCATCCTTCTGCTCTGGCTTCCACTGCTGCTTTAGGTAAAGTTTCAATGGGAAAGGCAAGTGACGGTGGTGGCTGGTTCTGGGGTTGGCAATGAGCCCCTTATGACCTGGGCTTCAGGGTCTTAGGAGACTTGGGCTTGACTCTGGGATATCTGGAGAGCTTATTTCCTAACTCTTCCTCCCAGTTCTGAAATCTGCTGCCATCACTTGCTAGGTCCCAGGTCTAGATTGCAGTATTCAGCCAGCTAAGCAAATGGCTGGTGCTAGAACCACTGGTGAAGTTAGAGTGCTTTGCCATGGTGTGTCCCTCAGGCACACACAGAGAAATCCTGTCAGAACTCTAAAAACAAATAGGAACCAGACGGTTTTAAATTCAAAAACCAAATAAATATTTATTGGATAACAAAAGGCAAAGGAGAGGGATAAAATAATATTGATTAGAGCTGATCAATAACAACGAATCAGTTGGCAAGCAGATGGGTGACAAAATAATCAATTACTATTTACTAGAGGTTTATCAGACTGAGGTAAAATCAAATATATAACTCTGGCAGAAGATTTTTAAAATACCAAACAGGTAGGCTTTAGAATTCTACAGAACTCTATGATAGGCAGGCAGTGCCTGCTGGGCACTAAAAATGCTTTGCAGTTCAGATGATATAGCCCTATGCTCTGGCTATTGAAATAATAAAAATAACGAACTGTCAGTCACTCTTTTCCACTCACACAGGGAACTCCTGAGTGGTGTCAGATTAATTCTCCCTCACAGACATCAACACACACAGGACTCACACCTCTGAGAGCTAATACCAGCCCCTCACTCCTGGTGTGTCTCAGCCATAGCTAGTTTTCTGATCTGTATCTTGGGAAACCCTGCTGGCCACCAGAATCCAGTCCTCCCTTCTGAGTGTATGTGTGATCTCAGTTTGTACAAGGAGTCTGCCTAGATGTGCTGGCAGATCTCCCACAGAGAGTTTCTTCTCACAGAAGGTGCCTGGTTTTGCCCCCTTCTGACTTCAAACTCTCTCTCAGACAGAAACTCAGCCCAGCTCTGTCTCCACAAGGAACTCAGTCCCACTGGCTGTTCTCAGCTCCTTGTCCAATTGCTTAACTCCACAACTGACCAGCCTAAGCCCAGTCTTCACACTCCAGACTAAATTCCTGAGTCTGTCACAAGGGGCTTCAGCTTTCTAAGGCTATGATTCCATTTCAGATGCTCATTAGCGTTACTTGTATTGCTTACAATGCACTGCATGTCATCTTTTTTGTACTAGGTCTTCATATTTAATGGACAGGGTTTTTTTAAACCTGTGTCTATGTGTGTTGGGTTGTGCTGGAGTAATTGGCTGTTCTGAATAGGTGGGCAGGGTACGTTTGATTGTCAGAAATGAAAATAGTTGTGCTGTGATGTACCTGAGAAAAGAGGCACGGCCACAGTCATATATGCATGCAATCAAAAAAGAGGAATATGTTTGGTAGGTGCCAAGGGAGCTGTCTTTTTGCAAACAGATAAATAAGTAGGAGCCTTGGGAGACAGCATTGGCTCACTCAAGCCACTGAAGCTTAATTATGATATTCATAAGGATAGTTTGCATAATGATGGTGGGCTGAATCTTTCAGCCTGCCCAAGGTGTTAGATCACAAGAACACAGTTCATGCCATGTGGTTTGATTTTTACTAGATGCATCCTCACCACTACCAAATTCTGTCATTGGCCAGTAAGCTGTGTAGCTTCCATGCAGCAAGCAGTCATCTTCTCTATTTAGCCACTGTATTCTGCCTCCAGAACTGCATCAGTATTTCATTGTGACAACTGTCATAGCTTCATATGTGATGATGGGCTAATCTGAATGTGGGTGTGGAACATCTGGCTATATTATTGCTTGATTGTGGCTTCTGAGAGTACTATACAAAGCGTAAAAAGTGGTTGGAGCATGCTCTGATTGATGAGCAAGTCTTTCAGCATTTCCTTACTTGAATCTCTGGTTTTCTAGCAGAACTTGAAAAAAGCAGTTTATGGCCGCGGTCACACTCACCATTAAATCCATCCCTAACCCGTCGCTATTATACCCCGCAGCTTTTTTACAACGAATTTCCTGATCAGACATCCCTCTATCCTTCAGATCTTCTTCGTGGTCTCTGTGCCTCACACTCATGGGGATAGTGCGCCTGCGCCGATCCCCGAATCGGTATCTGAAAAAGCCCGGGATTTTTCCGCGCTCGGCGCCAATGAGCATGCGCAAGCGACCCACTGCGCATGCCCACCAGCGCCCGCGCGGCAATCCCGCCAGTTCCTTTCTGACCGCTGCGCTGAGAGGTTTACCTTTCCGTTTCCCCGGTCGGTGAGAAGTTTTTTGGCTTCGCCTTTTCTTCTCGTTCTAGCCCGTTTACCGTTGTTGTTTAGTAGTTAGTTGTAGTTCATAGTTGTTAGTTAGTTAGTTAGAAAAAAAAAAAAAAAGCGTTTTGTGTTCGCCCGCCTGACGGCCCTTCGGGGCGCTTCGCCCGCGCTTTTCCCCCACTCCTCTTTTTCTCTCTCAGATTGTTCTGGGGAGTTTTTTTGCGGCTACTTTCTATGGAAAGTCGCTGGGGGTTTTTCAAACGCTGTCGTGCGTGTGGGAAGAAGATCGCCCCTCCAGACGGTCATTCCCTGTGTCTACTGTGCCTGGGAGAGGCCCACCGAGTAGACTCGTGTCCGCATTGTCTCCGCTTTTCGAAGCAGACGAGGAAGAACCGGGCGGCTCGATTGTCTGCGGCACTGATCGAATCGGCGCTTACACCCCATCGACCGATGGAGGTATCGGCACCGAAGTCGTCCGAAACCCCGGCCCTGGAGCTCGCATCGGCCGATGCGGCTCCGATACGGACTTTGGACTCGCCGGAAGAGCGTGGCTCCACGAAACGTTCCCTTGAGGGCGCGGTGGATACGCCCGCTAAAAAGCGCCAGGAGGACTTGGGGACCCGACCTCCGAAAAAGGCGAAGTCGAAGGAGAAGCGAAAGCGACCCCGCACTCCTTCCCCATCGGGCGGTGCGTCGACATCGGCGTCAACAAAACCTCCGAAAAAACCTCGGACGCCTCCGCGCCGTAGCCCAGCTGACCAGCAGCGCCTGTCGGCGTCGGAACAAGAGCCGGAAATCGACTTAACCCAACGGTCTTCATCTTCGGGCTCCCGTCGTCGCTCCGAAAGCGAATCGACCTCGGAGGTTGATGCATCGGCACCGGTGATCGACCCACCATTCAAGCCCCGAGTCAGGCGAGACACATTCTATCCTCCTCAACGCTTCCCGATACCACCGTGGGAGCAACGCAGGTGGCAGCCTCCCTACTCCCGGTACGAGACCTGTCGTTGGTACCCGGACGACTACCACGATTGGGAGCAAGCATCCCAATTTTCATCGGTGTCGAGGGTATCCCATCGGTCTCGGAAGGCCTCTGCGTCGGCGTCGGTTCCCCCGGATCGACAGTTGGTTCCGGTAGATGTGGATCGAAGACCACCGATCCTTCCACCGCGAGAATCGACCCCGATGCTCTCGGAGCACTCCACACACAAGGACTCCTCGTCGTCGGAGTCGGAGAGTGAAGTTCAGGGATTGGAGCCTTCACCGGGTTCCCAGACGGCCGAGGATCTCCCGATCTCGCCGTCGGAGGATCTGAAGTCCTATGGGGACCTTGTGAAGCGGATTGCCGCCACCCTCAAGCTGCCTGTGACGCAACCGGAGCCAGTAGTGGACGACAATGTGTTCGATATAATGCAAAGGAACACATCCACTGCGGTTGCCCTGCCAGTGACCAAGGTGATCCTCCAGGTGGTCAAAGAGCCTTGGGCGCGACCCTCCTCGACGCCAGTCTCATCGAAACGGCTGGACCATATGTATAGGGTCCAAGAGACTGGGGCTGAGTTCTTGTTCACCCATCCGCGCCCGAACTCGGTGGTCGTCTCCTCCTCTTCGAAGGCAAGGAAGGTCCACTCCTCCCCACCGGACAAAGAAGGGAGGAAGATTGATGGAATGGGCCGCAAGGTCTACTCCGCGGGGGCACTCGGCATAAAGGTGTCTAACTATGCCGCCTGCATGGCTAGATATCAGTATGCCGTGTGGGAACAACTTTCCCCCTTCCTTTCCTCGTTAACTGAGGAAAAGAGGGCTGCTGCAACCAGGCTACAAAAAGAAGGTCTCGCTGTGGCCAGACAACAACTGGCCGCAGCAAAACATATGGTTGAAGCCTCGGCCAAACAGATTACGTCTGCAGTCTGTATCCGACGGCACTCCTGGCTCAGGTCTACCACGCTCCACCAGGACACTAAGACCTTCATCGAAGATCTGCCGTTTGAGGGTGACGGGCTCTTCAGCACCACAACTGACTCGGCGCTGCAAGAGTTCGACAAGAGTGTCAAAACCTCTAAGAACTTGGGTGTCCAATCTGCTCCTAAGGCTTCCAAATCCAAGCAATGGTCCAAACCCTGGACCAAGAAGCCTTATCAGAAGTTCTCTCCTGAGCAATGGCGTCCTCGCCCTGCCCAGTCCGAGCGATCACCCTACTCGGGTAACGGCAGGAACCGTTATGGATCACAACCGCCCAGCAAGTCGAAGGGGGTTCGCTCCCAGAAGCAGGGGGTTTGACTTCTTCCAAGCACGCGTCGTCGTCCCCGTTGGGAATTCATCCATCCGCCTACGCCCTTTCCTGCCTGCCTGGGAGTTGATCTCCACAGACAGGTGGGCTCTGTCCATCATAGAAGAGGGCTACAAAATAGAGTTTGTTCAGACCCCAAACCAGTCCGTGGTAGTCACCACTCCCCCTTCCCCACCTCTGCTGGCGGAGGTGAACAACCTCCTACAGAAACAAGCCATAGAGGTAGTTCCACCGGAGGCCAGGACGGGAGGCTTCTACTCCCGGTACTTTCTGGTTCCCAAAAGGGACGGGGGCCTAAGGCCTATCATGGACCTTCGGAGTCTGAACAAATTTATTCTGTACCAGAAGTTCAGAATGGCTACGCTGCAAACAATCCTGCCCCTCATCAATCAGGGAGACTGGATGGCGACCCTGGACCTCAAGGATGCTTATTTTCATGTCAGCATCCATCCCGCGTTCAGGCGTTTCCTACGGTTTGCAGTGGGTGCTCGTCACTTCCAATTCAGGGCCCTGCCGTTTGGACTGTCTACTGCTCCTCGGGTGTTCACGAAGCTGATGAGTGTGGTGGCTGCCCATCTTCGTCTGCAGGGAGTCGTTGTCTTCCCATACATCGACGACTGGCTTCTTGTGGCGAAGTCGAGGGAGAGTCTAACAACCCACATCGCTACCACTCTGCGTCTTCTTGGCACCCTGGGGCTGCAAGTCAACCTGGAGAAATCCCATCTCACTCCCTCAAAGACAGTTCAATTCATAGGGGCTCTGTTGGACACTCAACAACATCGAGCATTCCTCCCTTCGCAGAGAGCGAAGGACATCATCAATCTGGTGCAGCTACTTCAAAGGCGGCGGTGGGGCACGGCTCAGCAGCTCCAGCAGATGCTGGGGTTGATGGCCGCGACGACAAGCGTGCTACGTTTCGCAAGACTGCACATGAGAGGCCTACAGATTTGGTTCTTGCGCCACTTTCGGCCTCTCAGAGACTCACCTCGAAAGAGGTTCACCATTCCATCCGGGACTCTCCGCTCCCTGCAATGGTGGGGAACAGAGAGCAACATCCGTCAAGGGGCCCCTTTTCATCTGCCGACCCCTACAGTAACCATCGCTACCGATGCCTCCATGTGGGGGTGGGGAGCCCACCTGGAGGAGCTGTGTGTGGGAGGCAAGTGGCCACCGAAACTGAGCCGGTGCCATATAAACTACCTAGAACTGCTAGCAGTTCACTTTGCCCTTCGATCGTTCCGTCCACTGCTGGTGGGACAGACTGTGGCATTGCTTACGGACAATACCACTGCCCTGTGCTATATAAACAGACAGGGGGGGACAGTGTCTCGCAGGCTATGCTCGCTGGCGATGGATCTCTGGGAGGAGTGTCTCCAGTGGGACATTTTTGTAAAAGCTACACATCTGCCGGGGGTCCTCAACATACAGGCGGACTCTCTCAGCAGGGGTGGAGCCTCCCCACACGAATGGGAACTGCAATGGAGGTTCCTAGAGCCGGTGTTCCAACTCTGGGGCTACCCACAGCTGGATGCTTTCGCCACAGCGCAGAACAAGAAGTGCCCATTGTTCTGTGCCAGGGGAGGTGCGGATCCGGCTTCCTTGGGAGACGGACTTCTACTTCGGTGGGAGGGCTGGTTCCTGTACATGTTCCAGCCCTTACCTTTGCTAACGAGGGTGGTCCACAAGTTAGTGCAGGAGAAGCCACGTTGCATTCTGGTGACCCCGTGGTGGCCCCGTCAGGGCTGGTTCTCGATTCTGCTCCAGCAGTCGAGGGGGACCTTTTACCAGTTCCCGGCAGAACCGGACCTGTTGTCGGCCCAGGGAGGGCACGTGCTCCATCACAACGTGCCGCACCTGAAGCTGACAGCGTGGTTCATCGACCACTAGACTTCTCCACCAGGGTTCAGCAAGTGCTCCAGAGTAGCAGGAAACCTTCCACCCGTGCCTCTTACGAGAGGAAGTGGAAAAAGTTCAGTGACTTTGTGGTTGACTCTCCAATGTCACCTGACACTGTTGGGCTGCCCACAGTTTTTGAGTTTCTTTTGTCCTTGGTGGATGAGGGGCTGGTATTCTCATCCATTAAGGTCTATTTAGCAGCTATTTCTGCTTTTCATGATTCAGTTGAGGGTTACTCTGTCTTTGCTCACCCGCAGTCCAAGAGATTTATGAAGGGATTGTTCCGCCTTCATCCCCCGTCTAGATCCCCTCCACAGCTGTGGGATTTGACTTTGGTCCTGGACAAGTTGACTCGTCGCCCCTTTGAGCCTATGGCGACATGTTCCCTGCAACTTTTGTCTTGGAAGACTGCATTTTTAGTTGCCATCACTTCGGCACGTCGTGCAGGGGAGCTCACAGCGATGCGGTGTGACTACCCATACCTTGCCTTTAGAGAGGCTGGGGTCTCTCTGGCCCCAGACATTACTTTTCTCCCGAAAGTGGTTTCCCAGTTTCACCTTAACTTAGAGGTTTGGTTGCCCACCTTTTACCCTAGCCCTTCCTCGGATGAGGAACGCAGACTGCACGCGTTAGATGTTAAGCGTGCCCTCCTGTTTTATCTAAACCGTTCACGGGGTTTTCGTAAGGACAATCAACTTTTTGTTTCCTACTCTGCCCCAAAGTTAGGGTCCAAAATTTCTTCTCAGAGACTGTCCAAATGGCTCACTGAGACGATCAGACTTTGTTATTTGTTGGCTAAGAAGCCTCTACCTGGACCTGTTCGTGGACACTCCACAAGGGCGATGGCCACGTCGGTGGCATTCCTGAAGGGTGTGTCCCTTTCCGATGTCTGCAAGGCGGCTACCTGGTCTTCTCCGCATGCCTTCATGAAGCACTACGCGCTGGACGTGCATGCTCAGCAGAGGACTCGGTTGGGAGCTGCGGTGTTGCAAGCTGTTTCTTCAGGCTGACCGTCTTCCCGCCTCCAGGTATGCTTTGCTTGCTAATCTCCCATGAGTGTGAGGCACAGAGACCACGAAGAAGATAGACAGGTTGCTTACCTGTAACTGTGGATCTTCGAGTGGTCATCTGTGCATTCACACTACCCGCCCTCCTTCCCCGCTGCTGACGGTCTCTCTTCAGTAAAGGGGCTTTCAGCGGTCAGGGAGGAACTGGCGGGATTGCCGCGCGGGCGCTGGTGGGCATGCGCAGTGGGTCGCTTGCGCATGCTCATTGGCGCCGAGCGCGGAAAAATCCCGGGCTTTTTCAGATACCGATTCGGGGATCGGCGCAGGCGCACTATCCCCATGAGTGTGAATGCACAGATGACCACTCGAAGATCCACAGTTACAGGTAAGCAACCTGTCTTTCTAAGCAGCATTGGTTCCGTAGCTTGTTGATCAGAGGTCTCAACCGGATCTCATTTTTTGAGATGGCATTCCACACTCGCGCAAGCGCAGTACATGGGATATTGTGCTTGGCTTTTTTTTTAAAAGGTGCCAGAAAAGGTGGGCGATCTGCCCCCCCCCCCCCATTTAAACACCCAGAAAGGAAGGGGAAGCCCAGGAGTTCTCTTTGCTGTCTCTCTGCTTGGCGGGGAGACAGCAAAGGTGGGTGATCTTCCTCCCCCCAACATTTAAACACTCCGATGTGGTGTTTAAATGGGGGGGGGGAGCACGGCAATCTCTTTGTTGTCTCTCCGCCTGACGGTGGAGAGACAACAAAGGTGGGGGATCTTCCTCCCCCCCATTTAAACACCCCGCCGTGGTGATTAAAAGGGGGAGGAGTACAGCAACTCTCTTTGCTGTCTCTCCGCCCCGACGTGGTGTTTAAATGGCGGGGGAGCACAGCAATCTCTTTGCTGTCTCTCCGCCTGGCGGGGAGACAGCAAAGGTGGAGGATCTTCCTCCCCCCCCATTTAAACAGCCTGCCATGGTGTTTAAATGGGGGGGGGGGAGCACGTCAACTCTCTTTGCTGTCTCTCTGCCTGGCGGGGAGACAGCAAAGGTGGGTGATCTTCCTCCCCCCTCCATTTAAACACCCCGACGTGGTGTTTAAATGGGGGAGGAGCACGGCAACTCTCTTTGCTGTCTCTGCCTGGTGGGGAGACGGCAAAGGTGGGTGATCTGCCTCGCCCCCCCCCCCCCCATTTAGGAAAGGTCCCTTGTGCAAGCACCAGTCGTTTTTGACTCTGGGGTGATGCTGCTTTCACAAAGTTTTCTTGGCAGACCTTTTATGGGGTGGTTTGCCATTGCCTTCCCCAGTCATCTATACTTTCCCTCCCAGCAAGCTAGGTGCATATTTTACCAACTTCAGAAGGTTGGAAGGCTGAGCCAACAATTGCTGGTACAATGATATCATTTGGAGTGGGCTCTCACAGAGAAGCGGATGTGCGCTTGTGACGAGTCGGCTACAATGGAGCGTTCAAACAGAAAGTACGCGCGGGAGTTGTCGGAAGCATTCTTATTCCGGATTTAATGTACTATCAAAAAAGTCCGCATCTCAGTTGTGGCAGTTTGGGACACGAACGAGCCAATGACCATTGCCAGATGCTGATGTTTGGACAACTGCATAAAATCCGACATGCATCTGGCTTTCATCCATGCCCATCTCATCAGTCTATGTGCGTCTGACCTCGGCCTTAGGCTCTGATTTGCCCTGTCTGTACTTTTACTGTTGAATTCTGGATCCCATGTTCCCCTGCTTTGAAGACAGCTTTCTCCAAATAACATCCCAGAGGCATCCTGATTCCTTTTCTCCTGCTTCTGTCTGCCAAGCAACATATCCATCCCAGTGTCAGAAATAGAACCTAGAAGTCTTGATTCTCTATCCTCTCTTGCTTTGTATCTCAGAAAACCAGCAGCTGTTTCTCCCTGTGAAGGGGGAGAGTGAGACTTCAGGCCTCTGACAAAACGAATCTCAACTTGGAAAGGCATCAGGGGCAGTTGCTTGCTTGTTTGACAGGGATAAGCAAGAGCGGAAGTTTTAGCTGATTGTTTTCCTGATGAAAAGCTGCTTGCCAGGCACAAAAAAGGAAATAAAGATACACACAACAACATGATGATGGCATTGTCGTCATTATCATCATCACAGCTGCCAGGCATTCCACTTGGGATCAGAGCCTTGTTATGTAGTGGAGTGTGACAGCAGTGTCTTCTCAGTAGTTTTTCTTAGGAGTGTAGTTGAGTAAACCAGTGGATGTTTGCGCTCTGGTCCACTTAATGTATTCAAGCCATTAATTTGTATGGAACTAAAGGGAAAAGCTGTAATTCAGAAACAGGATAATAGCTAACAATGTTGTGAGGGGAGTTCCCTTGCCTCCTAGTCCTTGTAACGTTTATGTTGTTATCAAACTATCAGATTGAACTGGAACTACTATCATGACTATAGAAAGGTATGAGTTACTCTGTATAGCCAGCATGGATGAAACCTTAAGCAAAAAAATAAAGTTTTCCTGTTGCCTCCTTCCTAAGATTGATGCCTAATTTAGACTGCAATCCTAAAACCACTTTGCTTCAAGAAAGCTCCACTAAATAACATGGGGCTTTCTTCTGAAGAACATGGGACTAACATAGGGCTAACATTACATCTGAATAACATGGGGTTGGTATTTTTGAATTTCCTGCATTGTGCAGGGAGTTGTACTAGGCGATTCTAGAGATCCCTTCCAGCTGTATGATTCTATGATTTTGAATAGGCATGCCTATTCCAAATGTGAGAAGCAGCACCTGTAGCTTAAAGAAATGAATACCCACAGTGGCCATTGCTAAGCAACCATGCACTGCTGCCAGCCTTCAAGCCTTGGTTTCTGTCAGTAAAAGGAAGTGGGAGGGAACATGGCCTTTCAACCTTTGAGAGAGCACTCAGTTGGGCCAAACCCAGCAGCAGCTATAATACAATTTGTTACCACATGATTTGCACATCACCCAAGTCCAGCTGCTTGCTACTGTTCAACAACAGCTGCCCCTCTAAAGAAAGTGTGGTGTCATGAGCAGAGTTTCAGACTAGGATCTGGGAGACTCAGGTTCAAATCTCCACTCTGCAATGGTGATCACTGAATGATCTTGGGTCAGTCATACTTTCTCAGCCTAAGCTACCTCACAGAATTGTTGTGAGGATAAAACAGAGAAGAATGATGTGAGCTGGAAACATTGTAGAGAAAGGCAGGGTATAAATGAAGCAAGTAAATAATAGAGCTGAATACAAAGGGCAGATAAAATGTTGACTTGTTGGTGACTGGAAAGGAGAAAAGGAGGCAGGGAAAGGAGGGGATGTGGGGGCTGCCAGGACAAAGGAAAGAGGAAATAGTGTGGAGAGGGCATTCAGTCAAAAGTCTGGTGCCCCCCACAAGTCCTTGCAGGTTTGTCACTACACAACTGGGCCTGGCCCAGCTGGTACCACACAACTTGGCCAGAGGTTTCCCGGGCAGAGGCTGCCAGAGGAAGGGAAGTTGGGAAAGTTACAGATGGGGGGCAGATAAAGGTAGGTTGGTTGATGGGTGGGGAGAAGGAAGAATGAAAAGGGGAGAGGCTATGGGAACTTTCATGGAAGGGAAGGAAGTGATAAAGGGAGACATGAACATAAGATGCTTTCCACAAGTTCTTGAGGGTCCTATGTTCGTTATTTCCTGATATGGGCACTAAAGCATGCCTCTGTGTGTTCTCCACTCTGCAGTGAAGTATCAAAATATATAAACATAGGAAAATATACTGCTCTCATTCCTGCATTTTCAGGTTCCCAATTGCATGGATCATTCTTAGCCAAGATTCTGCATCACTGCTCAATTTGGCCAAGGAAGGTAGGCAGACAGGGTAAGCTGAAATGCAAATTACTATTATTCAGAGCAATTTGCTGAATGGATTTTCATGCTGCTAATTGAGAAACTGAAATTTAGCCCTGTTGATTATAGGGTAGTATAACCTGTCAAATCCCTCTGTGCAATACATTGGTGTGGCAAAAAGATACTATGAACCAAGCTATAGATGTGGCAGTCTGGCAACCATCTCCATGAATGGAGCTGTGATTTTCCCAGCAGCTGTGCTTGGAGGGAGAACTGCTAGCTTCCTGTACATTCAGTTTCCCCCCCACTCATGCTCAGGTACCTGATAGTATGTGAGGGATCTGAAAATGTGAAGAAATCATTCTGCTGGTGTGCAAGAAAATAAGAGGCTCCCGCTGTTGGATAGCAAGTATGGGAGGAAGGATTTGGTTCCTACATTGACCACTGCTATCTTTTCCTTGAAGGTGCTGACATCCAAACAAAACATGCTACAACCCCTTCCATGCTTACTATAAAAGCACCTAGGAAGAGTGATTTTTGTAGATTTCTGTATAAGATAAATGAACAGTTCCATTTGCCAGCTTCTCTCAGTTTATTGTGCTGGAAGTTTTGTTCTGGGGCATTTCTGTTAGTTACACACTGATTTTCATCTGATCCCAGTCCACAAGTTCAGGGTAATTAACAAAAGGCAACCAGTAAAGCCAATGAAATACATCTTTGATGACCCCTTAATACAAGCCATGAAGTTAGGGTCTGAGAAACTGCAATGAACTCAAAGGGAAGAAGTGGCTCTTCCCATCTTTATAAATTGTTTAAATGTTACATTGGGGCATTATATAGTGTGTTTTTAATTGTTATGATGGATTATGTCAAAGTTTTCTTGTAAATGGCTTCCAAATGTTTAAAGATGGCAGGATATGAGTGCCTTTAAAAGTAAAATAATGTGCTTCTAACAAGCCATATTCAGTTGGAAATGGCTGATGTCTTCCATCATCTGAGGCTTCCAAACAGTCCCAAAGGAAGTCTCAAGACAGCACTGTACTGGTTGCCTGTAAAGACTTTCTGCCTACCTCCAGTGAGATCCTCTCACCAGCATGCAGCTCTGTCAGGAAGTCAAGACAGAAAGTCACCTTTATGCACACCCCAATTAGGTGGGATTTGGAATTCTGTTTTGGTAGCTATCACCACCTGTGTCCCTTTTCCCACCCCCCGTTAATTGCCTCTGCCTCCTATGCTGTCCAAAGGTATAATATTAGCAACAGCTACCAGGGGTTTATACTAGTGAACCAGAAGTGGCAACAGCTACCAAAAGAGAACTGCAAACCCAGCCTAATGGGGAATTGGGGTGTGCGTAAAGGTGACTTTTTACCTCAGCTTCTAGGCAAGGCTGTGCAATCATAAGGGGATCTTGCTGGAGGTGGGCAGAAAACCAGTATATGATAGGCAGTGCTGAGGACTGAGGAATCTTGTGCAGTCTGGAACTTGGCACACAACTTTCTTGAGTAAACTTAGGCACAGGAAAGATGCATGTGACTTATAGTGACCCAGTAGGGTTTTCAAGGCAAGAGACTAATAGAGGTGGCTTGCTATTGCCTTCTGCACAGTGATCCTGGAATTTTTTGGCAGTCTCCCATCCAAATACTAACCAGGGCCAACCCTGCTTAGCTTCCCAGTTCTGACAAGATTGAGCTAGCCTGGACCATTCAGGTCAGGGCAGATGTTGATGGGATTACCTGTACATAATGTGTCAAATACATAATCTCCAACATTTCACATGTCAGGGCCCCAGGGGTAGGGGATACACTTACCCCCAATGATGGCACTAGTCAAGGGAAACCTCATCCTCATTGCTGAGGGGCTTCAGGCTAGCTGGGCAAGAAAGGCTCTCCACAGCCAGCAAAAGGCAGCAGCTGCCCTCTACCAGCTGGGGAAGATGTTCAGCACTGAGCCCCTTGCTGCCAGCCTCTTCACTATCATCTGCCATCTTTGTGTGTCTCCTCACCCCAGCACCCCCCAAGCATCCCTTTTCAGACTCTGGCTTTGGCCCAGCTGGCAGAGGAGGAGGAGATGAATTTCCGCTTGCTTGGGTTTTATAGTGGCAGCAGTTGCCCCTTTTGTATGATGTTTGTTGGTTTCTCTCAAACCAACAAATATCATGTTGGGCACTATAGACAATGGAATCCTGGAACAGATGGGTGCCAAGATCACAGTTTGCCTAGAGCATCAGAAAGCCTTTCGCCAGCCCTGGATGGGTCACCTTACAAAGTAAATTTGGACTTGTGGGTCACCATCTCAAAAAGGTTGGGAACCATCACTCTAGGCTACTGAGGGAGCCCTCAGCATCAAAAATGAAAACAGGGACACTTGACCTGACCTGGATAGCCCAAGAAAGCCTGATCTCATTAGTAGATCTCAGAAGCTAAGTAGGGTTGACTCTGGCAAGTACTTGAATGGGAGACCATCTTGGAGTACCAGAGCTGGAGGCAGGGGTAGGCTTTATTCAGCCACCTCTCTGAATAGCCTCCAGGTCCCCAGTAGTGGTCAATCACCAAAGTTCACCATGACTTCTAGGTGCGCACACATACTCAAGCCCACACAAAGAAAGAAAATAGAGACATGTGCATTTGTTAATTCGTATTCTTACAGTAAAAATCTCTGTGGCTGCCTTTAGATACTGCTGAAGAAATTTGTCTGTCTGCTGTATGACCTCCACAATAGCCTGTTTTGGACTGTTTTTGAAGCAGAGAGGGTATTTGTTCCTGATATGCTAGACATAAAACATAATCACTAGTCCAGCGTCAGCCTTACCAGCTGCAACATGTGAAATGTCAGGGATTGTGCATTTAAGAGCATGTGTAAGTAAGACAAGGTATATTTGACTTTGTATCCTGCAGATTGGCAATTCCAGCAACTCACAACGTTTTTAAAAAGGCATTTCCAGAATTTCCTCTAGAGGCACAAAAGAGAGACGGTGATTTATTAGGAGAAAGTGCCGGAAAACCAGGACTGTCTCTGGTCACTAAGCACTATTGAAGGCTAAAGTGAAATGGGCCTAAGGAGTTAAAATGCAGTGACAGCCCCCCAGCTCTGAATGTGTTGCAGATGGACAGGTCTCATACCTTCAAATGTCTATTTTTTCCAGTCATTCTGAACTCATTTAAAACCACTTGTGAAAGGCAAAACTAACTGTGCAAAACTGTGGGACTTGAAACAAACATAAATATTCAGCTGACTTGTGTGTTTCAACTCTGAATTTGAATGTGCTCAGGAATCCCTAACTGTCTCACTACTTTTGTGTCTTCCTGTAAAGCTATTGCTGACCAAATGCTAAAAGCTAATGTTAAGTAGAAGCAGAAAAACTTGCTTAATTCAGAGGTGACTTCTGAACTAGAAGAAACAAAGACAGTTCCATTACAGCATTTGCAATTGGAAGGGTGGGGTGGTTTTTGAGAGCAGGAATCCCAAACAGCAAATTGTTACCTTTTGCAAAATCCTTGATGCTAAATAAAGCAGGGCAAAATTTTAAATAAAGTTAAAACCAAATTAAATTTTTAAAAAGCCTTGACCTAACAGCACTAACCATGTCTCATCTCTACCTACCTCATACCTGTATTTATTTCCACAATAGTTTGTTAGGTCCTGGTAATAGGGACAAAGCAGCCTCTTGGCTCCAATTCCCTGGGCTTTCATGCCCTCCCTGGCTGAGGTGCCTTGGATGATGGATGCCAAAAGAGCTTTTCACACTTGAAAGGAAGCTAAAGGTCTCGGGTGACAGGCTTCTGTTCCACACTGATACCATTCAGCAGCACAGCGACCTCCTGGCAACCTGATTTATACAGTTAGAAGAAAAGGATCCAGAGGAGAGACACAGATGCATCATGACAGGCTGCAATTGTTCCTTTAGTCGTTGAAATGAATTTCTTTCTGCCTCTCGCTAAGGAACGAAATGTGATCTTCATCCTTTTGTTGCCTGATGAGGCAGTGGAAACAATAGCATCGGCATTTTTTCCTTCTCTTGTTTCGGTCACCATTTGGTACATAGCAACATCGTACATAGTAGACGCACATTAAAACATAATACCCTCAGCTGTGGGCTTGGAAGAAAAGTCTTACTGGATTTTACCAACTGCCCATCAAGCCTGGTATCATGACAGCAGCATCAGTTCTAGGAAGGAGAGCAACATTCAAGGATACTTTCAGAAATAAGAACCCAAGTATAGTTCTCCAGTCCCTGTGACTCAGCTTCAGCAGCATGATGGTTGAGAATGTATGTCCTGATAATTTTTGGTTGTTCTAACTACCTTATGAACAAGCGGCACTGAAATCAGTGGTACTTAAAAGTAAATGTACTGAGAAATCAGGGTGTTAAACCTTGCTATTGCTATTGTCTACATGATTTTTTAGCTTATTTATAATCCCATGGCAGTGGGTGCCAGTTAGCCTTTATGTACTGTATTATTCCAAAAGTAATATGGTTATCCCCAAACTTTGGGTACACTGAATCACAAATATGAACTCAGTAGTATACATTCTGTTGGAAATGTTATCAGCTTCAAGGCAAATCTCATTAAACTGGTCATTTTTTTCACGCAGCAATGTCCATTTATGTTTGTACTAATATTAATATTAATCATTTTTAAAATACCGTAAAAGTTATTTTGTATGGTAAAAAGTCCTCACTATCTGCGTGTAAATAAATTATGTGAATCACAATTTCTTATAAATGTGCTTATTTTGCATTGATTTTGCATACTTTATTTTTTACTCAGTATTTTGAGGTCCTGCAGAATCTGGAATTTTTCATGGGCCAGGAAAAGAATAAAGAAGAAGTGAGAGTCAGTAGACACTGAAGGGCTACACGACCAGGCATTGCGGCTGCCGCTCAAAACAAAGTTAAGCATGCTTAAATCCACTGATTTCAATGAACTTAGTTTGAGAGCCAGTTTGGTGTAGTGGTTAAGTGCACGGACTGTTATCTGGGAGAACCGGGTTTAATTCCCCACTGCTCCACTTGCACCTTCTGGAATGACCTTGGGTCAGCCATAGCTCTTGTAGGAGTTGTTCTTGAAAGGGCAGCTGCTGTAAGAGCTCTCTCAGCCCCACCTACCTCACAGGGTGTCTGCTGTGGAGGGGGTGGGGAGGTAAAGAAGATTGTGACTGCTCTGAGACTCTGAGACTCAGAGTATAGGGTGGGATATAAATCCAATATCATCTTCTTCTTCCTTCTTCTTTCTTCTTCTTCGTGTTTGACTGTGCTCTGTGAATGAGGATGGGCAAGTAACCACACGAACTCTGCTGCAAGACATTTCCTGCATTTTTGGGGTCCCTTTGTCACATAAGAAAAATGAAAACTGAGGTTCTGGATTCTTTACCATTCACAAAACTGCAGAAGCAAAACATCGGTACAAGTATATTTTTAGACATGCAAGTGAACGGTGATCTACAGCGGAAGTGGTTTTGGGTTTCAATGTAGCATCAGACATAAATCCTTTGCTCACACTACCTGTAAGCAGGTATGTGTCTACAAGAACATCTGATGGTGGCAATTGGTTCTTTTCGCTGTTTTACGCACAGTGTGAAGGCTGCTGTTGCTCTGGTCACTACATGTCCTTCTTATGACACCCTGATAATGCTCACACCACAACAGACTTTTAATGGTTGAAAAATGCATGACTAAACTGAGTCAAACCACACCATATGGCAGCAGAACCAAGAATTAATATAAGCTCGTTGTTTTAGTAAGTATTGTTTGAAATCAACAGGTGTTAGTTTTGTTCTCAGTTAATCTTGATGCATTGAATCAGCCTCGTGAATCAGAATCATGATGAGATTCATTCAAACCAGGGGTCGTTTTTTAGAAAAATAGATGGTGGAGCTCATCCAGGGATTGTTATGCAACTGCAATACTATTCAATGGACAAGGAGATGGAACTCTTCGAAGGAGGAGGTGGAATTCTCAGAAAGGTTCAGGATCTGTGCTCCTGTGAGCTCCCACTGAATCTGAGGCCTGATTCAAACCAAAGGTTTTGCAAAGATTTTTCATGATATAAATTAGGATCTGAACATATTCCAAAGAGTTGTCCCGAATCACTATTTCAATGCCAAAATTCAATTTAAAAAGCAACTTGCTTTGACTTCAGAAGGTATCAGATTGATTGTGTACACTGGCTTTAGCTGGATTTACAGTGTGTAACCTATTTGTCATCAATATGGAATACTTTTTTCTTGACAAAGGTTCTACAAATTTAATAGCTGTTTGAGAGGCAGAAATTGAACTGAGGTCCCCAGCAGTGGTTTAATTTCAGTGTGTTGTGTAGCTGCTAAAGACACACAAGGTCTTTGCAATAAAAAAGTGCATCTATTGTGTGAAAGTACAAATTAATTATTTGTTGTTTCCTTCTGTTCTGCTTACACCTCTCAGGAAGTTTTCCAGCCGAGGCTGAGTAGTTCAGAATGCTCTACTTTGGATTTCCTGCACTGAGCAGAGGATTGGATTTGGTAGCTGTTAAGGTCCCTTCCCACTCTATGATTTCATAATGCTATTCATATTCTCCTACCTCCTATGATGTCATTTTACAGAAGAGTGAAGCAACCAAACGCCCATTTTGAGCTCAGAATAATCTGCTGCCCTATTTTATGTAGTATGTTGTACAATGAAAGGTTTATGGATCAGGTCCTACTTGGCTTCGTAGCAAAATTAACAGCCCTTAGTTTGTAAAAAGAATGCCATCTTGTAGCAAAGGAACCAACAAAATTGGCTTTAATGACTCATATTTCAGATGAGATTCCACTGATGGATAGTACAAGCAGGTTGGGATTCTCCATCTGAGGTAAGTCTGTTATTCTGGTGTTAGGCTGGTAAGGGCAAGAGAGGAGTGAAATAAAGCCCATTGGGGAAGAACAGGAGAGCAGAAAAGAAGAACCTCTATCAACATTGAAAATTTAATGAAAAAAACTTAATATTGAACTGCATTAGTTAATCTTAACTGAGTTTAAGTGAGTTCTCAGAATTTGTCAGTTTATGCAGATAAACTTTTATCTGGCCAACAGGCGCATACTGCAACAGTCTGGCTGCTTGAATACATCTAGGCTCTATAAAGGCCTTGGATCAAATGTTCACTTAATGACTGCAATCTAAAGTGGGATTTAGGCTCAGCCAAAATATTTTGCTTTATTAGTCTTGATTAGAAAATCGCAAATGTATCTATCAAGCAAAAGTGCTATTACAGTTGATCTCCAGGCAACCAAGATCAGCTCTCCTGGATAAAGTGGCTTTAAGAGAATGGATTCTGTGGCATTATACCTTCTCTCTCCAACCCCACCTTCCCTATGCTCCACCCCCAAAATCTCCAGACATTTCCCAGCTCAGAGCTGGTAACCCTAATTTAAACTGTTGAAATAATGCAACAACCCTGTCAACTAATAAATTAATAATTATGACTGCAAAAGAAAATAAAGTTCAGAGGTTTTTGTAACTGAAAGGGCCTTTTTAGAACCGTGGAAGAAAGGGCTGGTCTATAAGGACAATAACAGCGTATCACTAACCTTTGTCATATTTTTCTGTGGCCCATGAAACAGATCCCTCCTTCTTCTGAAATCAAATACTGATCTCTTTCTTGTTGTTCTGGGTATGTGTAAGCATGCATGTGTTCATGTACAAGCTTGGGGCAAATGACAGTGACAATTAGGGTTGACAATTTTGGTTTGGAAATTGGTGGTTCAGCCTGGGGAGGGTGGGGTTTGGGAATGGAAGGACTTCACCAGGGTAAAATGCCATACAGTCCACCTTCTAAAGCAGCTATTTTCTCCAGGGAAACTGATCTCAGTAGCCTATAGATCAGTTGTAATTCTAGGAGATCTCCAGGTCCACTTGGAGGTTGCAACCTTAAGTGACATGGGGACAGGCCACCTGGCAGTTTTGGCTAGGCCAACACTGTTCCAACTCTAGAAAAAGTGAAAGGATTAACTAATACTATGAAAACCTTGTGGAGATATTTTTGCATATATGTTCATATGTCTTCATTATCTTAATTCTCGATCATGGACCCAGAATGCTTACACAGGCACAAACCCACACACATAGAGCAGAGCACCCACAAAGGGTACATCAATACACTGTAGAACAAGAAGAATGGTATTGATATCCAACCCATGTCTGCATGGGCCTGATAGTTTGATGCCATAAGTAAATTACTTTGATATCTCAACTGTTACTGTCTTCCTAGCATTTGTCAGGTACACTTGAAAGACTATTTCCCGTTCTTTGTGCAACGACCTTGGCTGACCCAACTGACCGTAAGAAGGCAGCAGCAGTAAAGATATTTGACGCTAGCTATTCTCTCCCTTGAGAGGGATTCCTTACATATGCTTCATAGAATCCACATCTACCTGCTGGTGCCTGAGCTAAAGCCTTCAAAACAAATGGGCTGTTAGGGACAGAAGAGGCCATTTCTGGATGTACTTAGGAAATTAAGACTACAAACATGTGCAGTGTGCAAGGAAGTATGCAGCAAGCATACTTTCCTATAGTTGTTGTAGGTATATTAACATTATTTGGTTGCTTTTCCATGAGAATATTAAACTCAGTGCCACAAGAGTGTGGCAAATCAGGAAGTAATACTTCCTATTAAGCATAAATTGCCTTGACTGACAAGGCGTGAACTAAAAGTATCTTTTAAGCTGCGGTCACAGTGCAAATATAAACCAGTTTATTTTACCCCTCAGAACCCTGAGATTTACCACTCTATGACTCTGATGGTGCTTTTCTGTTGGTGATCTCTGTTGGGACCCTCCTGAACTATTGAATGGGGGTGGTAGGAGGAGGTGTTTAGACCAGTTTAGGATCTGAAACATTGTTCCAGCCAAAATGCCCCATGTTTAGTCCTTACAGTTTTCAGTTAAAGAATCTCAGGGACATGTAATTGGAAAGATTTTTCTCTGCCTGAGAGCATGGAGAGCCTCTGCCAGGATAAGTACACAATACTGGGCCCTTGCTGGGCTCAGCCTAAGGTACCTCCATATCCTTTTTGGACCAAAATTACTGTGAAAGTACAAAGTTAGTCCTACAATTCTAGGGCTGGGAACTGGTAATAAGTACTGCTGCTTCAGTGCTGGAGAAGTACTAGGTATGCCACTCTCCAGGTGGTATACGCGCCAAAAGCAAAACACAGTAAAGTCATTGTGACGGAACCGGCCCGATTCTGCCTTCAGACCCGGTCCCGTCAACTCCCTATTGAGTCGCCAACTCCTGGAGGGAGCTATTTCTCCTCCTGCCACTTGGGCTCGCTGCTACCACCTGCTCAGTCTAGGGGTTCAGATTGAGAGGAACAGGACTCCCAATCCCCCTCTCCAGCTACGAGGCCAGGCCTCAAGGTCCTCTGCCACCCTGTACTTGGGTATCACAGAGACCTCAGCACTTCTTTGGGGAACCCCTGGAGGATTGGCACCTTATCCAACTGCATGCCTTCCCCCTTCCCTGGGGCCCCCTTCATAAAGCAGCGTGGTCTAAGGCGGTTGGGGATCTATGTGGTACAGAGTTTGACTACCAGCATTCAAAACAGTAAAAATATTTAATTAAAAGATAAAAAGAAAAGAAAAGAAGAACAAAACAAAAACTGTTGCATGTAAAAGGTTGGCACAGCACAGCACCCGCACAGCAAACAGCATGACAAAGAAAAGGTGGTTATAAACGCATCCTACTGTCCCTGGTCTAAACTTGCCCTGCTTTGTGGATGACTTACTTGGTCTGACTGCCTGGGGGCCTCCTTTTCCTGAGTAGGCCTATCCCACAGTCAGGAGCCCCCATGCTCACAACCTCCTCCTTTGAGCGCCAGCTGAGGACTGCCTTTCTTCCTGGTTAACTCAAATGCAAAGGACAAAAGAACTTCCTGCCGCTCTAGGAGGCTTTCCCCCTAGAGTTGCTGGTTTGGCTCTGGAAGGGAGGGGGGGTTGGAGGGAGGCTAGGCCAAAGCCTGCTTAGCAGTTTCATGTTCCCTCCCAACTAAGATGGCATTTCTCCACAGTCATCAACAAAAATACAAAACTGTGTGGCCCAAAAATCGCTCATATCACAATAAATGTATTCAAAAATATCTCACAAAACACAATCAAAAGTGCAGAAGGATTAATGGAGCCCAGCTCCAGCAAGAATATCTCAGTTCAATTAGTCCCGTTCTGACAGAAGATAAAATAATGTGACCATAAAGTCCAAGCCCTTACAAGGAGGGAAAAGGCTCAAAAGAGCACCGGTGAAGTGAAAGTCCATTCAAAGGGGGAGGTGGGGCAACAGCAGCAACTCTTCACCTCACTCCTCTTCACTCGCCGGAGAAATCCAACATCAATCTCTCAACGCGTCTGTCGACTGTATTTGCCGCGTGTTTCGAAGAACCGCCCTAAGGCAGTTCACACTTTATCAAGAGCCTAAATAAATACAATTATTATCTACACTATGATGTTAAGTAATAATTGTATTTATTTAGGCTCTTGATAAAGTGTGAACTGCCTTAGGGCGGTTCTTCGAAACGCGCGGCAAATACAGTCGACAGACGCGTTGAGAGATTGATGTTGGATTTCTCTGGGGAGTGAAGAGGAGTGAGGTGAAGAGTTGCTGCTGTTGCCCCACCTCCCCCTTTGAATGGACTTTCACTTCACCTTTTCCCTCCTTGTAAGGGCTTGGACTTTATGGTCACATTATTTTATCTTCTGTTAGAACAGGACTAATTGAATTGAGATATTCTTGCTGGAGCTGGGCTCCATTCATCCTTCTGCACTTTTGATTGTGTTTTGTGAGATATGTTTGGATACAATTTATTGTGATATAAGTGATTTTTGAGCCACACAGTTTTGTATTTTTGTTTATGAGTCTCCAGGTGGTGGCTGAAGATCTCCTGGAATTACAGCAGGTCTCCAGGTTACAGAGATCAGTTCCCCTGGAGAAGATGGTTGCCTTAGAAGGAGATCTCTATGGCATTATGCCCCACTGAGGTCCATCTCTTCTCCAAACTCTGCCCTCCCCACGCTTCACCCCCAATATATCCAGGAATATTCCATGCTAGATCTGGCAACCCTAGGAAGTACTTATGTGGCATAGGAAGTGTGCACTAGGGCATGGGAAGAGGATAGGGCCACCTTCAAGTCCTGGAGCCCTATCCTCAGACTCACTGACTGAACCCAGAGTTTTTGCTACCTTAGTAGCTATGTGCTGCAGACAATGCTTTGTTTTTAGAGTCAAGCACCAGATGCAATGCCAGCCTGTGTGCTGGGACAGGATAGGACACAAGAACTTGTCGGCCCACCACACAATGGATGGAATAATAATGTTATGCTGGACCAAGTTTGAAGGTCTTCATAACCTGCTGCCTCAGAACTTTTAAAAGTATAGCTAGGATTGTTGGACTGCAATATTATCATGCCATTAAAGGTCTGAAATTGAAAATGGAAATTGGACTGCAATATGCCTGCATGCTTGAAAGCAAATATGTTCTTTTAAATAAATGTATTATTCCTTCTTATGAAATAACATTTGAGAAAAACACACAACCTGTAAGCATTTAATCAGGGACTGATATACTGAACAAAACTAAAATAATTTGGAATTTTGTTTTCCTAAAAATTTATTTATTTATTTGTAATTTATATCCCGCCCTTCCCACCAGGTGGCTCAGGGCGGCTTACAGCATGATAAAATCTAACATAAGAGTATAAAATTAAGCATAAAAGTTTAAACATTTCACAAACATAGTTAAAATCTAAACATTTCACACAGTTATATACTTAAAACATTAGGAACATACAGCGATATTACAACTACACTCAGTTTCAAGTTTCAGTGACTGACTGGAGAGCTGGACAGGTACTGCACATGTTTCCAGGTGGTTGGTCTTCAAGGCTTTTGTTAAGTACTAACAGCTGGACTTAATGAATAGTGATTGTACATGGCTTTTCCTATGGAGGGGATAAAGGACAGATGTTCAACTAAATAAATAAAATAAACTAAATAAATAAAATAGAGCAGGAACTCATTTGCATATTAGGCCACATCCCTTGATGCCAAGCCAGCTGGGACTGGATTCCTGTGCGTTCCTGCTCAAACAAAGCCCTGGGGATGATGTTTTTGACAGGCAGAATATCCTTTGGCGTGGCTGCTTTATCAAATCTTTGTATTTTGGAACATTTGCCAGTCATTCCTTTCATAACGTTTTCTGTTTTATGTAGACTTTCTGTTCCTTCTATAGCATTCTTTTGGAATTTTATTCATTGGGGTTAAAAGTTCAGGATATTTAAAAAGACTGCTAGTTCAGACTAAATCTGTGACAAACTGCATCTGGCTTTTATTTATTTAGTTGAACACCTGTCCTTTATCCCCTCGATAGGAATAGCCATGTACAATCATTAGTTCTTATGCTTGCTTAGATTTCTTTTTCTCATCCACACAAATAGGTCACAGGAAGTTTTGATATAGCTGTGGGCAGGCAGGATCTATTCCTGATTTATAGCTTTTCCTATTGTCACCAAGACAATGGCTTCTGGTACGAGAGAACCCAAAGTCAGATGTGAAGGAATTCCAGCTGAGATTGTCCGAGCAGAAGCCATAGCTGGTTAGGCTTTGAATCTGTTTAAAGATGGTATATGTTCAGGCAGCAGGAGTTCTGTATGAGCAAGAGCTTTTCAGTTTGATTAAAATGTTGTCTGCTTTCAAACGACTGAAAAGCAATGGTGAAGCTGCACTCTGTGGTTATTAAAAAAGCTGCCACAACAGCCTTGCTTCCCATGCTTTAAAATACCCAACTTCCTCTTGTTTACACCCTTAATACAGGCACAATTGTTGGCAGAGCCAGTTATACCGTTTCCTGGTTCATAAAAGTCAATTGGTTCTGGTGCATCATGGTAGATTAATTTCTACCATTACCAGTTTAGTAATGAATAACCCAGACAGGACTTAAGTGATGAATACACAGGTCATTCCCAGAAGGTCTACTGGGTCTTGACCATTAATGGGTCATGGAAACACTAAGGATGAACTGCCAGATTGTTCTTACTGGATGCTAATGACAATGCAGTAAGGGGCTGACAATTTCATAATAACCAGGTAAAGGGCCAGAGCTAACAAATGAGTCTTCAGCAGAAACGAAATATAATTGATAAGTACAAATTGTTTTGGGTTTGGGAACCACCAGAATGCAGACACACAATATTAGAGTAGCATCTAGCTCATGGGGTTGCCAACCCCCAGATCATACCTGGAGATCCTCCAGAATTACAAGTGATCCCCAGACAACAGAGATTAGTTCCCCTGCAAAAAAAAAAAAGCTGCTTTGAAGAGTGGACAATATGGCATTATACCCTGCTGGAGTCCTGTCCCTCCCCTCCCTCAGCCCTGCCTTCCTCAAGCTGCATCCACAGATCTCCAGGAAGTTTCCAGTCCAGAGCTGGCAAGCAACAATATGTCTGATTCTGGCAAGTGTGGACCTACTAGGATTGCCAGGTCCAACTCAGAAATACCTGGGGACTTTGGGAGTGGAGCCTGGAGACTTTCCCATTCCCTAAAATAATAAATAAAAATACAGCAGTGCAGTTCCCCTGAATAACAGTCTTCATTTCTTCCTCCTCTTTTTTGCCTGTAAAGGATTCCCCAGCAGCTGCACTTCCACTAAATGAATGTGTATTTTGTCATAGTCCCACAAGTCTCTTGTTAGGCTTTGGTAGCATTTCCAAGCATAGCTTTATTAAGGACACTCACAAAGCAGCCAAAATAAACAATCAATCCTTTCCCAAACACAAAGTTTGCAAGCCCACACATTTCTGATCTCACTGGGCAATGGTATAAATCGCCTTACTCAGAGGAGTTGCTGAATGTAACAATCTGCTTCATTTCAACAAACTTCTTCCTATTAACACAGAAAAACCAAAATAAGAGAGCAGTCTAGGGAGTGGAGTTTTCCTCCATTCCATAATAGGGTTGCCAAGTCCAATTCAAGAAATATCTGGGGACTTTGGGGGTGGAGCCAGGAGACTTTGGGGGTGGAGCCAGGAAACATTAGGGGTGGAGCCAAGATCAAGGCTGTGACAAGCATAATTGAACTCCAAAGGGACAGCACACCTATTCAATTCCTTCCTTCCATAGGAAATAATGAAGGATAGGGGCACCTTTTGGGGCTCATAGAACTGGACCCCCTGGTCCAATCTTTATGAAACTTGGGGGGTATTTTGGGGAGAGGCACTAGATGCCATACTGAAAATTTGGTGCCTCTACCTCAAAAAACAGCCTCCCACCACCCTCCACATCTCCAGGAATTCCCCTCGCCCAGCTGACAACCCCCTCCCCCCAAGAGGGAATATTCTCCTCCGAGCCCTTCCCCCTCCCCCACTGTAGAAATCTTTGTCATGTCCCGCACGCCAGCCAGTGAGTAACAAGCAAAGAAAGGAGTGCCATCCAACCCGATGAAGAGTTCTGGAGAACTAGAACACATGTGTGTAATAAAACGTACTATCTAATACAAAGTACTACCTGGTAATAGTAATATCTGCTTGGAGTTTCTTAAGAAAAGAAATATCCAAGGGGGCTGAGATCCACCTCCAAGAGTACGACGACGAATACAACACTCCATTTTCCCCCTTCCCCAAAAGCCTGCACGACCCCGCTCTTCAGTCAGGGCTCGTCTGAAGTCCCCACCTCGCAACATAAGCCCCTAGGGCCAAGACAGAAACCGGCGGCTCCTGAGCTGGTGTCGTGCGCACGACACCCACTCCCCACTTGCCTGGGCGCCGCAGCGTCCTCCTGGGGGTCGGTGTCAGGCGCGCCCTCCTCCCTGACGTTGGGCAAGGTGAAGAAGAGCAGCTGCTTTCCTGCCAGCGCGGCCCAAGCCCCTGGCTCTTTGGGCAAAGGCGGCACAGCCAAGCATGGGGAGCTGGTGGCCAAGGTGCCGGAGGGCTTGGCCCCGGGGCCTGACCGAGTGGCGCTGGGGATACACAAGCCCCCTAAGGGGGCCAAGGCAGCGCTGCAGCCGGCAAAAGAGGGCATGGAGAGGGAGGCAGGAGCAGCAGCGCCTTGGGCGGCGGGGCGCTGGCGGCGGGCGAGAAAGTGGCGCCAGGGGTAGACTAGCCCCCTGCGGGCACCAAGGCAACGCTGCAGCTGGGCAAAGGAGGGCACAGAGAGGGAGGCAGGAGCAGCAGCGACTTGGGCGGCGGGCAAGAAAGTGGCGCCGAGGGTAAACGAGCCCCATGCGGGCACCAAGGCAGCGCTGCGGCCGGGCAAAGGGCACGGAGAGGGAGGCAGGAGCAGCAGCGACTTGGGCGGTGGGCAAGAAAGTGGCGCCGAGGGTAAACAAGCCCCATGCGGGCACCAAGGCAGCGCTGCGGCCAGGCAAAGGGCACGGAGAGGGAGGCAGGAGCAGCAGCGGGCAGCCTGGGCTCCACTCTGCCGCCCGCTGTCCCGCCGCCGCCACGCGCGCTGAGCGGCCATTTGCAAGGAGCAGGCTGGGCCAGCCTGCTCCTTGCCAATGGCCGCTCAGCGCACCACGGCGGCGGGCAGCAGGCGGCAGACCTCCTGAAGACGGGGACAGCCAGCCCTCCACCACCAGTGCACGGAAGAGCCCCCAGCCAGCTGGGCTGAGGCGGGAAGGGAAGCTGCGCCACCAGAAAGAAAAGGGCTCCGAGAAGGAGCGCCCAGCTCTAGCGGCGCGAGACCTCGGTGGGCAGCCAACCCAGCCAGAGGCCTGCTCGCGCTCGGCTCGTCTTGGTGGGAAGGGCCGCCATTCCCCCCCCGCTTTTCATTTTTTTGGTGAGCGGGGGGAGGAGGCTCCAAATCGGGGGTCTCCCGCCCAGGCGGTGGATTTGGGACCCCTATTCCATAATCATGCTCTAGTTAACTCTTACTATCCATTCTACTATACACACAACTTCTGAAATAAATGCAAAACAGAGGAACTGTGCTCTCTTCCTCTCTCACACACTCACCAAGAAGAGCCATGTGGCTCTGCCGGCTCACTCGCTCCCCCCCTTGCAGCTCTCTCCTGTTGAGATTTAAAGGCACTGACACAGTCCCAAAACACAAGCAGTTTGCAAGCTTCTTCTAAAATGTTCTGCCGAGATTTAAGGCACATCATGGCTGTTGGAGCGGGGCTTTTCCCCGGTGGCCAGGGGTGGGGAAAAGCCTGCAAAATCAGGGGCTCCCCTGCTGGGACCTGGGGGCTAGCAAGCCAAGGTCCTAGTGATAGATGGCACTTAATGTATGAAAAAAACCTTTAAAAATAAACTTGATTAAAGAGAATAAATGCTAGAGACAACAGCCCTTGACTTACCTGGAGTCCTTTGCAGCCAGAGGGCAGGCAATGGGGCCAGGAAAAAGTTGTTCCACTCTCCAGTGGCAGTTGCAGGTAGGGGCATCATTGCAGTTGTGGGGGAGGCTCCTGGGTAGGAGCCCAACTGTCTTACTAGCCAGCTAGTCAATTGCTGGCAGCCCAGCTTCTCCTGGAGAGGTGGAGGCAGGAGCTGACTGGAGGAACAGAATCTTCTTTTTGGTCCACATATCCCCTTATTGGGCCTTGTTGCCTGGTCCCATTGCTCAGTTGTCTTCAACAAGATTGTAGAAAGGCAAAATGGATCTAGAAGATTAAGCAGACAAATTTGGCTAAAATACAGATAGGGTTGCCAGCTCAGGGTTAGGAACTTCCTGGTTGAAGCCCTGGGAAGGCAGAGTTTGGGAAGAGGAGTGACATCAGCAGAATATAATGCCATAGTCCATTCTCCAAAGGAGTAATTTTCTACAGGATAATGGATCTCTGGCAAAGAGAACTAGGTAACACCAGAGTCGGCTCACTCACTAGGCAAACTAGTTGCCTAGGGCGCCAGGAGGGTGGGATGCCAAATTGGGGTTCCAAATTGGGCTCCCCCCTTCCGGTGCCCCAGGAAAGAGCCTAGTTTGCCTGCCTTCTTCACTCACCAGCTGCTACTGCCGGCCACCACCACCGCTGCCACCCCCGCCTCTCCTTTCCCTTCCCTTTGCTCCCCCTCCCCCCGCGCATTCACAGCTCACCGCATCTGGACCCTGCCGGGCCCAACATGGCTTGAATCTTATCTTTAGAAGGACAGGGCTGAAGTGAAGGCATGGCTCCCCCATCCTTCCAGTTCTGGAAAGGAGGGGGGAGAAGCCTTCACTTCAGCCCCGTCCTTCTAAAGATAAGATTCATGCTGCGTTGGACCTGGCAGGGCCCAGGTGCAGCGGGCTGTGAACGCGCAGGGGGAGTGGAGGGAAGGGGGTGCTGCCGCCTCGTGGCATGGGGGGGTGGGGTGCGATGGAGCGTGGCGATGTGTTGCAGCACCACAAGGGGGGTCGCAGGGTGGTGGGGAGTGCCTGCCTGGGGTGCTACACGCCCTTGGGCCAGCGCTGGGTAACACACACACAAAGTGTTGACACAAGAGGACTGCAAATTCAGATACTGAAGGGGTTCGTTTTGTTTTTGTTTTTTAAATAGCTGTTGAGATCTATGTGCTTTGAAGATATTTTTATTAATAAATAATGTGGCACTGGAAGCATTCAGAAATAACCTAAAAACCCTATTTAAAGTAATAAAACTTCTGAACCATCTTCAAAGACAGACATAGAAAAAGTACATTTCAGTCATTGACATGAGAAATTATGAATGCATGAGATCTGGCCATAGGATCACAGCCTGAGAGAAGGGCCTGTTGCTAGTTAACCTGACAAAAGTGGCAGAAGAGACTCCTGGCCATAGTGGAATGCAGTGGGATCTGTGGACTGTGGACCTGATTTTTTAGGGAAAATATAACTTTGTCCCAGAACAAGCAGTTAGTGCCCCAATGTCTCAGTCCCAGGTTTGCTAATCCTCAGCAAGTCCTGTTATCCAAATCCTGTTTGAATTTTTAAACCATCAATGCAGACCAAACAAAGAAGAAGAGAAGACTGGATTCATATCCCACCCTTCACTCAGAATCTCAGAGCAGTTTACAGTCTCCTTTCCCTTCTTCTCCCCACAACAGACACCCTGTGAGGTGGATGAGGCTGAGAGGGCTCTTTTGAGAACAGCTCTTTCAAGAACAGCTCTGAGAGAACTTGTGACTAACCCAAGGTCATTCCAGCATTTGCATGTGGAGGAGCGGGGAATCAAACCAAAATTCTCCCAGATTAGAGTCTTCACTCTTAACCGCTATACCAAACTGGCTTTCTGCATGCAAAATTCATGTAGGTAATTGACAGCTGCTTTTGGAGTTTATGTAAATGAAAAGGGGAATTGGCTGGCTCCTACTGGATGAACTGGATACCAATCCAATGATGAAAGCCTGTTTGGTGTAGCAGTTAGAGAATTGGATTAGAATCTGAGAGACTCAGGTTCAGATCTTCACTTTGCTATGGAAGCTTTGGTGAGTCATACACTCTCAGTGTAACCAACCTCACAGGGTTGTTTGGAAGTGAGGAGAACTATGTAAGCCTCTTTGGTCCCAACTGGGGAGAAAGGCGGGATATAAACGCAGTAAATAAAATGTAGTGCATATGGGAGAGATGTTTTACACACAAAATCCCCCACATGGTCCTGATTCTCTTGTGGAACAAGAAAGTCTCAATTTTTGTACCCTCCTCGTACAAAAAGCAGTACTGAATCCTGCTTTGTACCAGTAATGAATTAATCCCAGGATTTGCATAACAGACATCTAGTTCTGGTCATGCATTTCTGATATGACTTCCCTGATGATCTATCCAAGGGTAAAACTAAAGATGTTGGCAGTCTGTGAATGGAGCTTTTCTGTTGGTGTAGCTTGAACAGGTTTGTGGTGTTGGAGAAAGATGTTTTAAACCCTTCCCTGTGCCATTTTCCTGATGGAACTTTTCAATCCCAAACAGAGGTTGCTTTCATAGAGAAAACAGATAAGTATGTGTATATTTTCTACATTGGAGAGAACAGCAGCTAGGGGGCAGGAAATTTATATTGACAAAAATGGTGTGGTGAAAAGTGTTTTACCTTCTTCGAGTGCCAGTCTCAAACCAATTTGTCCCCTCCACCCATCCATTGCTAAAAGAAGTTGAGAGAGATCTGATCATGTATCTTCAATGTCTTGCATTAGTAGCTCTTCACGAAAATACCAGTGGTAGTTACATTGTGGCACATGAACATCTTCAAGATGAGCCCACAGTATATTATAGTGATCATAGTAGAAAAAGAAGGAAGAATATTCATTGCATGATGGTTTGAGAGCTAGATCAGTCTCTTACATAATAAATTTGGCTTAGCAACTGCTTTGAGTACTGTTGATAGTTTGAAATCAAGTTCCTGCATTATCAAACAAAAAATTCCAAAGCACTCCTGCTTAAAGACCTCTCTGTCTCTCCTTATCCCCAGTGATTGCACTTTCTAGTTTTGTTAATACATATCTCCCTCTGCTGGTGGCAAAAATAGTACAACATTATCTATGTGCAAATGTTTCATATCAGGCACACTGGGTCCATAATGGATGGAAGTTGATTTCAGTAATTCAACCCAACATGTACTTTTGAATCTGTTTCAAACAAATTAACCCTTCTTGGAAGAACAGAGTAGGATTAAAGATTGTGGAAGTCCTATGTGGGTCTGTATTCTGAGTCCCACATACCTTGCTCAAGTTCAGCCCCCAAGAGCATTTCTCATTCAGCTCCAACTTATTATTTTTGTCCCCAAAACCTACACTATATGACATACAGCAATAGAGAGAGAAAGTATAATAATTTTTATATGCTGGTAAGATTTATTGTACTTTTTTCTTTAACTGGTGAGAGTTGCTGCTCCACTGTACTCTGTACACGGATGGACTGGCCATAAACCTCACCAAGAAATCTCCATGAGAGAAGCTGAACCTTCTGAAGTCTCTCACTATCTATTATGTGTAACAATCTAATCCATTCCATTTCCTTCCACAGAGAATCACAGCTAAAAGATTTATGATGGGATTCAAATTGAGCTTCTCTCTGACCCCAACTCCTCCTTCCCCCCTTCCCTTCTGTAATCACATCCTATCTCTGTATCTGTTTCTCAAGTGTGGCCCCCAGATATCTAAATCTGATCAAGGTGACACTGCCACTAAACAGATTTTTCTGTAGATTTGGTGGGACCCCCAGGTTTGCAAAAAAATCTGACATCTTTAAATATACATGGGGGGGGGTTAATTCCCCCTAAAAAAAAAAGTGTTGTCTGTGCATACACAGACAACACACTCACTTTTCTCTTTGAAGCTGCAGGTGGCACAGGTATCTAGGAGCCTCTGTGGGCCCAGCTGGTTCTCTAGGCCTGGCTATGGTGGCGCTAACATCTGAGTAGCTCTCCAGGGTCAGCTGCCATGGTGCTGGCATTTGTGAAAGTCTCTGGGTCTAGAGCAGCTCCCAGACTGTGCCAACAACATGGCTGGGCCTGCAGCCGTGCCTGGCTTGGCAATAAGGAAGCTGCTCTGGGCCCAGAGTAGATTCCTGACACCCTTTCTGCTGTGGCCCTTAAAGTAAGAAGAAGGAGGAGGAAACTGAAAGGAAAGGTAAATACGGTCAAAACCCTTGGGGAAGCTTGGACACTATTTAAAACTATAATCCAAGAAGCTCAGATAAAATACATACCACAAGTTAGGAAAGGCACGAACAGATATAAGAAAAGGCCTGCATGGTTAACAAACAAAGTAATGGAAGCTGTAAAAGGTAAGAAAGACTCCTTTAAACAGTGGAAAACCAGTCCAAGTGAGATTAATGAAAGGGAACACAGGCTGTGGCAAATCAAATGCAAGACTGTGATCAGGCAGGCAAAGAAGGACTATGAGGAGCATATTGCAAAAAACATAAAGATCAACAATAAAAATTTCTTCAAATATATTAGAAGTAGGAAACCAGCCAGGGAGGCAGTGGGGCCCTTGGATGACCATGGGGTAAAAGGATTACTGAAGGAGGATAGGGAAATGGCTGAGAAGCTGAATGCATTTTTTGCCTCCGTCTTCACTGTGGAAGATGAGAACTTTTTGCCCACCCCTGAACCACTAATGTTGGAAGGGGTGTTGAAAGACCTGAGTCAGATTGAGGTGACAAAAGAGGAGGTCCTACAACTTATAGACAAATTAAAAACTAATAAGTCACCGGGTCCGGATGGCATACATCCAAGAGTTCTGAAAGAACTCGAAGTTGAACTTGTGGATCTTCTAACAAAAATCTGTAATCTTTCATTGAAATCTGCCTCCGTTCCTGAGGACTGGAAGGTAGCAAATGTCACCCCCATCTTTAAAAAGGGTTCCAGAGGAGATCCAGGAAATTACAGGCCAGTCAGTCTGACTTCAATACCAGGGAAGTTGGTAGAAACTTCATTATCAAGGACAGAATGAGTAGGCACATTGATGAACATGAGTTATTGAGGAAGACTCAGCATGGGTTCTGGAGGGGAAGATCATGCCTCACTAACCTGCTACATTTCTTTGAGGGGGTGAACAAACATGTGGACAAAGGAGACCCGATAGATGTTGTTTACCTTGACTTCCAGAAAGCTTTTGATAAAGTTCCTCATCAAAGGCTCCTTAGAAAGCTTGAGAGTCATGGAGTAAAAGGACAGGTCCTCTTGTGGATCAAAAACTGGCTGAGTAATAGGAAGCAGAGAGTGAGTATAAATGGGCAGTCTTCGCAGTGGAGGACGGTAAGCAGTGGGGTGCCGCAGGGCTCAGTACTGGGTCCCATGCTCTTTAACTTGTTCATAAATGATTTAGAGTTGAGAGTGAGCAGTGAAGTGGCCAAGTTTGCGGATGACACAAAATTGTTCAGGGTGGTGAGAACCAGAGAGGATTGTGAGGAACTCCAAAGGGATCTGTTGAGGCTGGGTGAGTGGGCGTCAATGTGGCAGATGCGGTTCATTGTGGCCAAGTGCAAAGTAATGCACATTGGGGCCAAGAATCCCAGCTACAAATACAAGTTGATGGGGTGTGAACTGGCAGAGACTGACCATGAGAAAGATCTTGGGGTTGTGGTAGATAATTCACTGAAAATGTCAAGACAGTGTGCATTTGCAATTAAAAAGGCCAACGCCATGCTGGGAATTATTAGGAAGGGAATTGAAAACAAATCAGCCAGTATCATAATGCCCCTGTATAAATCAATGGTGCGGTCTCATTTGGAGTACTGTGTGCAGTTCTGGTCGCCGCACCTCAAAAAGGATATTATAGCATTGGAGAAAGTCCAGAAAAGGGCAACTAGAATGATTAAAGGGCTGGAACACTTTCCCTATGAAGAAAGGTTGAAACGCTTAGGGCTCTTTAGCTTGGAGAAACGTCGACTGCGGGGTGACATGATAGAAGTTTACAAGATAATGCATGGGATGGAGAAAGTAGAGAAAGAAATACTTTTCTCCCTTTCTCACAATACAAGAACTCGTGGGCATTCCATGAAATTGCTGAGCAGAAAGGTTAAAACGGATAAAAGGAAGTACTTCTTCACCCAAAGGGTGATTAACATGTGGAATTCACTGCCACAGGAGGTGGTGGCGGCCACAAGCATAGCCACCTTCAAGAGGAGGTTAGATAAAAATATGGAGCAGAGGTCCATCAGTGGCTATTAGCCACAATGTGTGTGTATGTGTGTGTGTTTGTGTGTGTGTGTGTGTGTGTATATATATATATATATATATATATATATATATATATATATATATATATATATGAATATATATTTGGCCGCTGTGTGACACAGAATGTTGGACTGGATGGGCCATTGGCCTGATCTAACATGGCTTCTCTTATGTTCTTAAGGGAGAAAGAGAGAGATGGATAGGGGATATTGATAAGAAGAGGAGAGATGAAGAAAGAGGAGGGTTTTCAGAGAAGGAGAGGGGGGAGAATCAGAGAGAGCCATGGTGCATTGACAGAGAAATGTAGGGTGAGATTTATTGAGAAGGGGTAGGGGGGCAAAAGAAAGATTTTGATTGACAGAGAGGGGGAGTAAGAGAAGGGGGAATGGAGGAAAAATAGAGAGGGGGTAGGTTGACACTAGGGTTGCCAATCCCCAGGTGGGGGCAGGGGATCCCCCAGTTTGGAGGCCCTCCCCCCCTCCCATTTCATCAGAAAGTGTGTGGGGGGGGAATGTCTGCTGTGCATTCCATTATTCCCTATGGAGACGGATTCCCTTAGGGTATCACGGAGAATATATCTGCGGGTATCTGGGACTCTGGAGGGGCTGTTTTTTGAGGTAGAGGCACCACATTTGCAGCATAGCATCTGATGACTCTCCTCAGAACACCCTCCAAGTGTCAAAATGATTGGACCAGGGGGTCTAATTCTATGAGCTCCAAAAGAAGATGCCCCTATCCTTCATTATTTTCAATGGAGGGAAGGCATTTAAGAGGTGTGCAGTTCCTTTAAACGTGATGGCCAGAGCTCCATTTGGAGTTCAGTTATGCTTGTCACACTCTTGATCCTAGTTCCACCCCAATGTCTACTGACTTCACCCCCAAAGTCTCCTGGCTCCACCCCCAAAGATATTTCTTGAATTGGACTTGGCAACCCTAGTTGCCACAGAAGGGAGGAGGAAGAAAGAGGGAGAAGTTTGTTAGCGAAGGAGAGAGAGAGAGCAGGAAGCAAAAGGTGAGGAAAGGATGTACCCTCCCCACAAGTTTCTTTTGCAACCCCTGTTGTATATATTCTAATAGCAAAGTCTGCCCAATCAGAAGATACTTAAATCTGGAAATTACATATATGAAGGAACAAGGCGGATCTTCCACAAAACTGAAAACTGCCCAGGTTTGCAGAAAAATCTGAAATCTAAAAAAAGGAGTTATAAAAACCCCACATGATGAATGGAGTGCCTGTAGCTTTTAAAAAATAGATACTGACTCAGTGACTGTTGCTAGGCAACCACAGAAAGCTTGCTTTCTGTTAGTAAAAGGCTAGGGGAAGAGACAAGGCCCCCTTTCAGGACTATTTTGGCCTTTGAGGGAGGAATCATTGGGGTGACTTGATTCTATGTGACTTGCTTGACTCACCTAATATTCAGCAGCAGCCACTCCACAAAAGCCAATGTGATGTAGTGGTTAGAGTCTGAGACTAGGACCTTGAATTCTCATTCTGCTCTGGTAACTCACTGGGTGACCTTGGGTCAGTTACACATTCTCAGCCTAACCTACCTCACAGGCAGGCCAAGACTGACCATTAAGAGCACCTGGACACTTCCTGGTGGGCCAGTGATCTCCCTCTCAAGCTAGGCCACCTGGCCATCTCACAGAAGGCCAGAACCTGACCTACCCAAGCCCACAAAATGTAGGAGAAGCAGTGTCCAGCTAGTGGGGGATGCAGAGCATGAAGGAAGGCAGATGGGGGCACCTGGCTGAGCCTTGTGCAAGGTGAAAAAATGTCTGCTTTGGAGGTGAGGATTCTATAGCATTACACTCTTCTAAGGTACCTCCCCAAACCTCAAATCTTCCTTGGTTTCTCCCCCAAATCTCCAGGAATTTCCCAGCCTGGAGTTGGCAATTCTAGTATGAGACAAGAGGGGCAGTGCCTGGCTTTCCTGAGGCAATGAGAGCAGCACCTGACCAATTAGTTAGGCAGGCTGCCTCTTCCTTCTTCCTTTCATCCACCTTTGGGGGTTAGGGGCAGCATCACACAAACTGTCTCTTCCTCTACTCTCTCTCCTTTGGGGGCAGGTCCAGGTCAGGCTGGGGAGAGGGTTCCTTTTCCATGGTATTTCACACACAGTCTGCCCCTGCTCAGAGGGTTGTTCTGAGGATACAGTGGAGGAGAGAAGAATGAAGTAAGGTGCTTCGAGTCTCTATTATGGAGAATGGTGGGCTATAATGAAGTAAATAAATAATAAATATAGCTGAAGATGGAGGGATACATAGAAGGCTGGTAGGCAGAAGTAAGCAGAGAAGGTTGAGGTTGTGGGAGTTGTCAGGTAGAGGGAAAGAGGAAATTGTGCAGGGAGCTGAGATGGGAAAATGGGTGCCCTTTGCAAGTCCTTGCAGGTTCCCCACTGTGCAAGTGGGCCTGCCTTGGCAACTGGGCCATAGTTTTCCTGGGTAGGATGATTTCAAGGAAGAGAAAAAAGGGAGTAGTGGGGGAGAGGGAAATTCACTTCACAAGTCTTTGCAGATTCCCACTTGTTTTCTTTATAAAAAAATAATATAAGCAAGACAAACTCTTTTAACTGGATCCATTTTTTGTAGGCGAAACATTACAAATATTCTGCAAATATTCAAAGACAGTTTCCCACCCTCCTTTTCTCATAGCGTTGCAATTTGCAGCCAGTGATTGGAAATAGGTTCAGGGGCTCATACTGGCAGGGCTGGCCTGTGGGTGCGTGGTGCCCCAGGCAAGCTCCCTAGCCGGAGCTGCCCCCACTGTGGCTGCCCTCCTTCTGTTCATGGTGCTGCAAGGCAGCGCCATGCTTCGTGCCCCCCCTCTGCTGAGTCTGATCCTTACCCCCCCACGCCTCCCTCCTTCCTTTTGCGGCACGCTGTTTTGCAGCGCCGTGCTCCATCACCCCCCTCCCAGGCTGATCCTCACCCCCCTCCTTTCCTTTGCGGCGCTGCAAGCCAGTGCCATGCTCTGTCACCCCCCCCCCCCGGGCCGAGTCTGGTCCTTACCCCCCTCTGCCTCTCTCCTTCCTTTTGCGGCGCTGCTCCGTCGCCATTCCCCACCGAGCCAAGGCTGGTCCTTACCAGCTTCAATGCGGCAGCGCTGCTTTTAATCCTTTGAAGGGCCTGTGAGAGGAGAGTTCATTCCCCCTCCTTCTGAGAACCGGAACTGAGGGGAGTGAAGTCTCCTCTCACAGGTGGCTTGGCTGGGGGGGGGGGGGGTGATGACGGAGATGGAGATGACAGAGTGCAGCAGGAGGGAGGAGGGCAGCAGGGGATGAGGCAGGCAGGCAAACTAGCCGTTTGCCATGGGCACTAGGAGGGGGGAGCCCAATTCGGCGCCCCCCACCTCCCAGTGCCCTAGGCAACCGCCTGGTTTACCTAGTGGGAGAACCGGCCCTGCATACTGGAGTAGCATCAGTCTAGTCACAAGTAGCCATTTGTGTGGGAGAGCCGTGATCTCTTGGTTTGAGGAGCTGTGCCTTGGGGCTAGGTAGATCTGGCTGTCTTTTGATGAGCTGTTTAATAAATGGGTCTGTCTGAAATTACAGAAAAGACCCATTGGTAGCCAGTTACCATAGCAGAATACTTAGGCTGTCTGAAAAGGTTCTAAGTGTAGTGGCTAAGAGTGGTGGATTCTAATCTGGAGAGCTGGGTTTGTTTGATTCCTCACTCCTCCACAGGACCTTCAGCCTTGGGTGACCTTCGGCCAGTCACAGTTCTCTCAGAGCTCTTCCAGCCCCACCACAAGGTGACTGCTGTAGGGAGAAGAAGGGAAGGCGATTGTGAGCCACTTTGAGACTCCTTAAGGTAGAGAAAAGCAAGGTGTAAAAACCAAGTCTTCAAGGAGGAGGTGGTGGAGGAGGAGACAATTGGATTTATACTCTGCCCTTCACTTGGGGCGTTTTCCCACTGACCTTACTCCGGAGCAACGTCCCTCTTCACCGCGCAGCGTCTGTGCGGATTTCCCACCAACTGCTGCGCACAACCAGGAAGAGCCGCGGCTTTTGCGTCGTAGATGTAAACTGTTTTTTAGCGGTTTACATCTGCGGTGCAAAAGCTGCAGCACTTCCTGGTTGTGCGCAGCAGTTGGTGGGAAATCCGCGCAGATGCTGCGCGGTGAAGAGGGACATCGCTCCTGAGTAAGGTCAATGGGAAAACGGCCTTGGTCTCAGAGTGGTTTATAATCTCGCTTCCCTTTCTCTCCCTACAACAGACACCCTGTGAGGTAGGTAGGGCTGAGAGAGCTCTCAAAGAACTGCTCCTGAGAGAACTTGTGACTGACCCAAGGTCATACCAGTAGCTGCATGTGGAAGAGTGGGGAATCAAACCCAGTTCTCCCAGATTAGAGTCTGTACACCAAACTAAAGCAGTTTGAGGATTGCATTTCAGACAGCTGGCATCTGATTTTGTTTGTGTGTATATGTGGCCTTTGAACAAAACCACCTTAGTGTGCAAAGTTACATTAGCTGAATAGTCTCTTATCTATGAAAGTTGACACAAGTATGATTCCTTCTTGTTAATTTTCTATCTCAACTGGCTCTCCTCTGAACTGTGACTGCCATCACTTCCCATTGCAGTATGTGACAACTAACAGTATAATCCCAAGCGAGCGTTACAATCTGCTAAATCAAAAGACTAATAAATCACCGGGTCCGGATGGCATACATCCGAGAGTTCTGAAAGAACTCAAAGTTGAACTTGTGGATCTTCTAACATAAATCTGTAAACTTTCATTGAAATCTGCCTCCATTCCTGAGGACTGGAAGGTAGCAAATGTCACCCCCATCTTTAAAAAGGGTTCCAGAGGAGATCCAGGAAATTACAGGCCAGTCAGTCTGACTTCAATACCGGGAAAGTTGGTAGAAACCATTATCAAGGACAGAATGAGTAGGCACATTGATGAACACGGGTTATTGAGGAAGACTCAGCATCGGTTCTGTAAGGGAAGATCTTGCCTCACTAACCTGTTACATTTCTTTGAGGGGGTGAACAAACATGTGGACAAAGGAGACCCGATAGATGTTGTTTACCTTGACTTCCAGAAAGCTTTTGATAAAGTTCCTCATCAAAGGCTCCTTAGAAAGCTCGAGAGTCATGGAGTAAAAGGACAGGTCCTCTTGTGGATCAAAAACTGGCTGAGTAATAGGAAGCAGAGAGTGAGTATAAATGGGCAGTCTTCGCAGTGGAGGACGGTAAGCAGTGGGGTGCCGCAGGGCTCGGTACTGGGTCCCATGCTCTTTAACTTGTTCATAAATGATTTAGAGTTGGGAGTGATCAGTGAAGTGGCCAAGTTTGCGGATGACACTAAATTGTTTAGGGTAGTGAGAACCAGAGAGGATTGTGAGGAACTCCAAAGGGATCTGTTGAGGCTGGGTGAGTGGGTGTCAACGTGGCAGATGCAGTTCAATGTGGCCAAGTGCAAAGTAATGCACATTGGGGCCAAGAATCCCAGCTACAAATACAAGTTGATGGGGTGTGAACTGGCAGAGACTGACTAAGAGAGAGATCTTGGGGTCGTGGTAGATAACTCACTGAAAATGTCAAGACAGTGTGCGTTTGCAATAAAAAAGGCCAACTCCATGCTGGGAATTATTAGGAAGGGAATTGAAAACAAATCAGCCAGTATCATAATGCCCCTGTATAAATCGATGGTGCGGTCTCATTTGGAGTACTGTGTGCAGTTCTGGTCGCCGCATCTCAAAAAGGATATTATAGCATTGGAGAAAGTCCAGAAAAGGGCAACTAGAATGATTAAAGGGCTGGAACACTTTCCCTATGAAGAAAGGTTGAAACGCTTGGGACTCTTTAGCATGGAGATACATTGACTGCGGGGTGACATGATAGAGGTTTACAAGATAATGCATGGGATGGAGAAAGTAGAGAAAGAAGTACTTTTCTCCCTTTCTCACAATACAAGAACTCGTGGGCATTCGATGAAATTGCTGAGCAGAAAGGTTAAAACGGATAAAAGGAAGTACTTCTTCACCCAAAGGGTGATTAACATGTGGAATTCACTGCCACAGGAGGTGGTGGCGGCCACAAGCATAGCCACCTTCAAGAGGGGTTTAGATAAAAATATGGAGCAGAGGTCCATCAGTGGATATTAGCCACAGAGTGTGTGTGAGTGTGTGTGTGTTTATATATATATATACGGCATATAAATTTACGGTTTATATATATATATATATATATATATATTATATATATATATATATATATATATATATATATATATATATATATATATACGGCATATAAATTTTTTTGCCACTGTGTGACACATAGTGTTGGTCTGGATGGGCCATTGGCCTGATCTAACATGGCTTCTCTTATGTTCTAAAACGTCAGTGGACTTTTTAAAAAGTGCTTAGAATTTCTACCTAAGCACCGACAATTAAGGAGTGACACCAGTTGCCTTGGGCAACTGGAGCTGGGGCAGTCTTAACCACAGGGCATCTGGGGCAGCTGCACTGGCCACCATGGGGGGGGGCTCCTGGAAGACCCCCCCCCCAACCTCCCAGCTGTAGCAGTGCCATTGTGGCTGGCTTCTCTGACATCACAGTGGGTGGTGGCAGCTGCAGGGCAGTAGTCATGGCAATCAACTGTACGGTGGTCTTTGAAGCCACCACCTACTGTAACTCCTGAGACAGCAGAAGGACTGGCAGCCGCATCACCATGGTACCTGGGAGCCCTCCAGTATCCCCCCCCCCCATGGTACCTGGGGCAGCTGCCTCATGGTTAAGACTGCCCTGATTGCAGAAGAACTCCAGACCCTACACTGAGCCTGGTAATTCTGCACAAGACATTGAGCAGTTGAGAAATGGTTAAAAGAAGAAAAGACAGGAACATGGGGAAATTGGCCTGCCCAATTCAGAATCCTAGAAGATTTGGAGGATGGAAGGATTTCCAAATCAGTTCCACTGACACATACAGAATTATGTGGGCCCCCAGCTTGTTGCTGGTGCTATTATCCCATGGGGTTTTTTTGTATTGTTTGTTGCTAGAATCAGCCACATACAGTTCAGCATATTCCTCATAATAGTGTGTGTGTGTGCGGGGGAGAGCACAGTTTAACACACAGCTGCTCAGATAATTTCTATGTGAAATGGGGTCTCTTGCATCTTACAGTGACTGATATATTCATTTGAGAAGAAGGGCCAAGCCCCCTGTTGCCATTGTGCCCCGCTCCATGAAGAGTGGGTGTTTGCAAATATGCAAGGAATGCTGTGCAAGGAGGAGGTGGAGCAGGGAGGCCAGGTGTCAGCAGCAGCAGCTGTCGTGGTGAAGGGACTGCTTTCTATGCAGCCAGATAGGGCAGCACAACATTTCTGTTTGACACCAGCAGGTGATGCTATTGCCTGTGAGAAGGATTTGCATGGCAGTAGGGAGTAGAGATTTCCCATTGGTACATCAAACCATTGCTGAGTGACTGGAGCATCTGCCTTGCCTGGGGAGGGTGGCGCTATGCTGACCTCAGCGATGGAAGTAGGAGTGCTCCAAAGGGTGCATTTTCATTATCTCACTAATCTCATCTTTAGTGACCTGCTAGACTTTACTGGAGGAGAGTGACAGAAGAGGATTACTCAGACGGAGTCACCCATCTCGCTGGGCACTGTGCAGCCACAGAGAAAGGCGGGTGGGTGGGAGGGGAATGATTGGTTTTGCATTGGCAGGCCTTAATCCCTGCTTGATGTCACTCGGGCAGGGTGGTTTTCAGGCACTGCCAGATTAAAGCAGCATGAGGGTTGCAGCCTTTCTATATGGTTGCAATAATATTCTCCCTTCCAGCCCTCTTCTTTTCTAAGAAGAGCTGCAGCGCCCTGGGAGCTCGAGCAGGATATGTACATGGTGCCACAGGGGAGTGGGACAGCCAGTCACCTGGGATTATACAGCCTGCCTGATTCCACGAGATGGTTCATACCCAGCAGGTGAGCATTCATTCATTCATCTGCCACCTCCACCTTGGAAACTTTAAGTACATTGTTCTAGCAGTGGAGTATGCATGCTAGAAGGGGGATGGAGGTGGACTAGGCTACAACTGACCAGATGGATGAAAAGTGGAACAAAGAAAGTAATAGAGCAGCATCTGTTTGGAATGCATTTCTATATAAGGCATGGGTGAAAATTTAGGGTATGAAACTTGTAATATCAAACATAGAAGAAGATTGTTTTTTGGTTGGGTGGGGGTGAATTATTAATTCAGTGTATATCATCCCTTACCACTTTTAAATACAGTGTGTTCTGTTTACATTATACACTGTTCTGAAAATGGTCTGAGGCAGTTGAGCTGGAGGCAGATTGGCTTCTTGCTGTGGTTTTTGCAGCCCACCAAAAGTGTGGGACGAGTGATGTTTGCTGTGAACTGGGTACACTGAGAATGTAGGATGGCAGCATCTGTGATAAAGCAGGCTGATTGTGCTGTCATGCAGGCGGAGGAGGCAGAGCAGCTGTGCAGATCTATTTACAGTAGTTGCCTGGCTGCAGCAGGAGAGTTGTGGCTTCATGTTCTGATCAAAAAACAGCAACAAAACCCTCTCAAATGGAACTGTGGCGTCCTTAGAATGTAATCTCACCCAGATTCTGCAATATATCTCCAATGCCTAAGGAAGCTCCTTGGTCAGACTTTTTAAAACAATTCAATATTTAGGGCAAGATCTCTCCCCCCAGACTGCCATGCTCTGCCAGGTCAAAGACTGTCCGGCACACAATTCTGTTCTTTGCACAAAATGTCCAGATACTTAAGTCGCTAAAAGGAAGGACAGAGAATAACTGTTAGCATCCATTGGTTCCTTCTGAGAGTTTATATGAACAAAGTGATTTTTCCAAATGAGTATTGGAAAACATTAAAGCTGATTGGTTGTCACAACCAGGGTCAGATTGCAGGAGTGACCCTTTTTTCTTTAGCTTCCTGTAATTAATGATATACTGCTGCTGAATTCCTTTTCTAGCAATCCTATCTTGTAGCTGTTGATGGACCTGTCTGGAATCTGAAATTACTTATCATAATTGCTGTAACAACATTCTGTGTAAATTACTACCTTGTGTGAATTATGATTTATGATATAATTATGATAAATTAATGCCCTTGGATTTATAGGTGACCAGGTTATCACATGTAGACCATAACAGATTTCTTTGTTGCACTCTTAGTCTTTAAGCTTATTCACTTACTATTTTCTATCCCTGTTTGGTGATAGTTGCAGCAGTGTTGGGAATCATGAGAACGATGAGACAGTGGCTTTAGTATCAGAGGATGCTGACACACATTTGGCCAGAAGGAAGGGAAGGAGCTGCCTATGAAGAAAGGCATCTCCTGAACAGAGATGCATGAAACACATACATGTACAGTATGTATTTATTTCCATATGCAAATCAATCTCTTTTTGATGTTATGTATTAGAATACAGTTTTTAAGTAAAAAATTTACAGTGATGTATTTTATTAAACTCTTATACATTGTCTATGTTTGCCTTTGGCAGTGACCTAGCTGGGAAATCCCTCTCCTCAAAATAAACACAAACTAGAAATATGTGTGAGCTCCAGTAGAATATGTATAGACAGCCAGTAAGGTATAGACTAGGACTGGGAAGGCAGAGATTCAGATCCATATTCAAATCCCAAAGGCATGGAATTCATTGAATTATCTTAGGCCAGTCATTCATTCGTTTGTTTGCTCTCTCTCTCTCGCTCTCTTCTACTTCACACTGTTGTTTGGAGGACAGAAGTGGAGAGAACAATGCACACCACCCTCATCTGCTTGGAGAATGGGAGGAATGAGAATGTGATAGATAAAATTAGCACCATATGGCAGATATGACCATGGTCCCTGCACAAGTTTGGGAATCATTAAAAGATCTATTACATCTTTCCATTACCATTTCACTCTACCTTCAGCAAGCTCAAGATGGTTTACATTTCCCCACTTCTAAAGTGTAATCCTGCAATAACTGTGGTAAGAAAGAGTGATTTGCCTCTGATCACCCTGTAGGCCTTTTGCCTCAGAAGAGATCTGAGCCCTGGCCTTCTTAATCCTCTGGGGAAGGCAATGGCAAACCACCCCGTAAAAAGTCTGCTGTGAAAATGTTGTGAAAGCAATGTCACCCCAGAGTCGGAAATGACTGGTGCTTGCACAGGGGACCTTTCCTTTTCCTTTTCCTTCTTAATCCTAGGCTAGCACCTCTTAACAACCACATTAACCCTCACTTTTCCACAAACCTTTGTCTCAACTCCTTCCTCTTCATCCTCAACTAAAACAAAGCCTGGGCACATGTGAGTAACTGCATCACCTTTGCCTCTACTATTTTTTTCTTCTCTTCATTCACTGTCACTCTTTCCTTACCTTTGTTGTCCTCAAACATAGATTGCAAGCAATTGGGGTCAAGGTTCTATCTTTTGTATGTGGTTTATGCTGCAACGTGCAGTTTAAATGCTGGATAATAATAACAATGAATAATTAATAATAATGAGCCATAGTGAACTCTCCATACCGTTTGGAAATCTCCTATACTTCCAAATTGTTTGTGTTCATTATTTTTCATCCTGCCCTTCCTCAGAACAACAAGCACAGCCTTATTTAATGTTATTGCCACAAAAAAACCTGACATATAGGTTAAGTTTGTGGGATGTGGGATATGAATGCACTTGCTGGTTTAAGTCAAATGCTCCTTCTATTACACTACACGGGCTAGATCAACTGGGTCAACTCAGTTCTTTGAACTGAATTGTGCACTTCAGGGATGTGGAATTGGCAAATTGCTTGAATTTATCTGTAAGAGGTAACAGCAGAAGATAATTTTGGCACTATTTTTTTCTGTCTTTGATTCATATGCTATATGCAGTGCAGATCTATACATATTTACTTCGAAGCTCCACTTAGTTAACTGAAGTTTACTTTCAAGCAAATGTGAATAGAATTGCTCCCTAGCAGCATGATCCTAAGCAGAGTTGCACCCTTCTATGTCATCTTCATCTTCAGTGGATTTAGATGAGTATCACTCTGTTTAGGATTGCATAGTTAATTTCCTATGTCATAATCTCCATCCTTGGCCATAGTTCTAGTCTATGTGAGCAAATTCTGATTTGACTGACTATGGATTTCATTAACTTTGTTCTTCTTGAAAAGTTGTCTAGTGTTGTTAGGCTTGGAGGCTTTTTATGTCTTGGGCAGTTTGTGAACTTGAGCTGCTCTCTTTTGACACAGAGGATGTCTATTATCCTTTCAGAATCATTCTCCTTTCAGGGTACTCTAGAGAGAGGATTCTAGATCTGAGAAAGAAGCCTGTTCTAAGATATAGTGGAGGATCTGAAGTGGTTTACTTTGTTGTTGGTATCCTTTCAGATAAGGGGTCATGAATATCCATATATTTAACTGTCACATGGTTATGCTGAAATACTGGCTATCAAAAGTAACCTCATGGGATGTCAAGTAATTGCAAGAAGATAAACAAACTTCCCCCTAATTCTTCCTGATGTATGTCTTTTTTATCTATTTGGAATATTTATGTTCTTTCTTCCCCCATGGATCAATGCGACTTACAGTATGTAATTAAAACATGGTATAACAATAAACCCAAGTAAAGCCTAATAAACCTCTGGTGAGCAGAGCAGCCTTGCAGAGCATTCTAAAAGCTTTCACAGACTGCACTCTTTTCACCTCCTTGAGGAGCCTGTTCCATTAAGTGCAAACAACTGCAGAAAGACCATGGGCCTGCATCAATACTAGATGGGCCACTTTAATGAGGGAATTACTGAAAGGTGGCCATAGCTAGGGCATGAACAACAACATACAGGTAGTGATAGTCCTTTAGATACATAGGTCCTTGGCCATGAATGTAGGGTTGCCATCTATCCACCCTCACTAACTTCTCATTTGCCCACTAGTGCTGATCATAGGAGAGCGTGGAGTGTCCGAACCCAGAAGTGACTGGCAGTGCTCTAGGAGAACTCTCAAATCTCTTTTGTCTTGACCAAAGAGATCTGCGGGATTCTTAGAGTGTCTCCTAGAAGTGCTATCAATTCCAGGTTCAGATGCAAATCCTCACCACCACCTCACACTTTCTCCTGCCACAACAATCAGCAGGCCTGGTAACCTCACATGAAAGATTTTGATAATTAGCACCTAACATTAAACTCAGAAATAAACTGGCAGCCAATTAAGCTATTTAAAACTGTCAAAATGTATTCTAGACGACCGGCTCATAACAAGTGGGCTGCCACATTCTGCATGTTATATGTTGGTTGTAGTTGCATGGTGCAATCCTGTGTACAACCATTAAGCTTTTGCTACAATAAAAATTGTTAGTCTTAAAGGTGCTGCTGGACACTTTACTATTTTGCAGCAACAGACTAACATGGCTAACTTCTCTGGATCAGTAAGCAAGATGTCTTCAGTTCAGTTTGTCAGTAGGGGATGCTGTGGGTCAAAGGGCACCTTAGTAATGTCACCTGTTATGTTAGCTCTGTTTTTGGAAGGTTAAAAATGTTTCAGTATATTGGCCTGGGCTTCCTTCACAGGGTAAAATTGCTGTACCAAATATCAGGGCAGCAACTCTGTCTCCTTTTCTATCCCCAACATAGTACTGTCATGATATTTGGATTATATGGTCCTTAAACATACCAGTGGGACAACTGTTTAGAGTTCTTGTTGGAATTGTCCATTGCTTGATTGTAATGAATCAGAACTGCAAGGTGGTAGGTTGCTATCATCAAAGCTTTCTTTGAAGAAGAAACTGACCTTAATTTATGTTTGACCTTCTTTCCATAATACTTTACAAAAAAACGTGATGATTGCCACATCTATGTGTCACATCATCCAGAAGTGAAATGCAATCACATTGCCTCTAGGGTGAAGTGTTGTGTTTTATTTTGGTCTGAGTAAGTAAGAGGGCATATGATCATGTTGCATTTTTTTGTTACTGCCAATCAGATCTATTTATGCAGTACTCAAAGAAATAATAAGTGGCATATAAATGTACGTGTATTTACTGGGCTAATCTCTCATTGGACTGATCTCTTATACTGTGGTAGAAGTGTGGTTTTCCGTAGCATGAAGTATGTCCCTTAATTTTTATATGTATATATATTCAGGGCTCTGTTTCTAGCAGGAGCTCCTCTGCATATTAGGCCATGCCCCCCTGATGTAGCCAATCCTCCTGGAGCTTACAGTAGGCCCTGTAAGAAGAGCCCTCTAAGCTCTTGGAGGATTGGCCACATCAGAGGGGCATGGCCTAATATGCAGAGGAGCTCCTGCTAGAAAAAGAGCCCTGTATATATTTTAAGGGACATATTTACATAGGTCTCTCCTCCACTTAATTCTCACAGCAAGCCTGTGTGGTAAACTATGTTGAGTGTGTGTGACTGGTCCACCAAGGTCAGCCATGACAGAGTGTGGATTTGAATCTGGGCTGACATGCTAGTCCAGGGGTCCCCAAGTTGAGGACCCCTACTCTAGCCACTACACCATGCTGGTTTTCTATGACATCCTGACCTTTGTCCTAATTCCTAGAGGGTTTGAATACTGGGCTTAATTGGTATTTAAATAGAAAAATCCAGACTGGTTCCTTAATTTCTCAAGGGCTGGGTGCTTCTCATCCTTGAAAGTTCTGGAATGCCTTTACTGGGCTTTCTGAACTGCTGGCTTGGGAAAGTCAGAGTTTGTCTCTTCTGACAAGGCATTTTCTTGTTGGCTGTGATGGGACTTGGATACAGCTGCAGTGCCTCTTCCCTCCATGCCAGCTGGCTTCTGACTGTGTCAGGTTTCAGGACTTTGCCTCCCCATACCCTTTTAAAGATTAGGTTATTAGAACTCGTCAGAGTCGACAACTGTCTGGAGAATGAAACTGCCTCTGAGAGTTGAAGGGCTCAAACAGTTTGGGAGAAGCTCCATTGAAGCTAAACAAAAGCCAGACCAAACAAATGAGAGGAATATTTTTGAAGGAAAGGAAGACAGTGGTGATGACAAAAGACTATTGATGGGAAGCATTTTGAAGAATGAACAGAGATATCCTATTATAGTGAAGAACTGGACCAAAGGATTTTGGGGATAAAGACTGACTTTCTGGCAACGTATCCTTTATACTATATTGAATTTTATCTTGGAGTTAAGCTGATAGCCATGAGAGCTAAATGGAACCTTCATGTTCAAAATTAGAATATCTCTGAATACCTGTTGCTGGGGGAACAGGGGGAGGCTTTTGGCACCTGTGCCCCTACTTGTGAGTCTTCTGAGGCAACTCTTTGGCCGTGTTGGAAACAGTAAGTTGGGCTAGATGGATCTTTGGTCTAATCCAGGGCTGTTTATAGGAGCAGGACTTAACTCCTAAATCATTATTGTGATTTTCTTAAATTAAATTTTCCAAGGTTAAGGACAATACTTAAATTTAAGAGGCCTGTGATAAGAATAGAAACCATGTGCTTCTTAATGTCCCATGTTACATTATTGATAACATTGACCCATTACAGGTTCATAGTTAAGGTCAGGAAGATGAGTTAGTGAAAAGACTGGTGTTTTCAGGAGTTGAGGGCTGGAGAGTTGTTATGCAAGCAAGTTCTTTGACTGCAGACTTTGTTATAGATTGTGGGCATCTCCATTAGATTATCTGTGCTACATATTCTCATGTATAAAAGGGGGAGGGAGACTGCTGTCTTCTTTCTCGTGTGCTAAGGAGAATGAGAAACTTCAACGTTATAGTGATTTCTGTATTTCCTATTATGTTTGTATTTTCCTAGGATTATAAACTCAAGGAAAATATTTTTCATTCCATTTTTGTTGATGAGTCATGCATACTGTGCTATAGAATCAATAATATAATATAAAGATCAGTAGGAGTTTATAGCAAAATATTAAGTGTACTGTTGGCTATAAGGACAATGGTTGTTCTTTCCCTGAAAGAATCCTTTGCAAACAGGAAAGTTAATGCAGGAATTGATTCAAGGCATGAAATCACTGTAGTGTAAACTCCCTCTGCTAATTCTTTGCTTAGCACTAAGGTGAGGTGAGATCTCCAGTTCCATACCCAAGAGGATGGTTTGGAAAGTAATGGAAGGAGGAATTAGCAATGTTCCACTGCACTAATTGTTTCCCTCTACATTGGTGGAAATGTTATGTGTTGGTTGTAGTTGCATGGTGCAAACCTGTGTACAACTGCCCAGAACTAGGCTTCGCTATATTCACTGGGGTTTACTCCCAAGTCAGTCTGTTTAGGATCGCAGCCACTTATATAGAGTTAAATAAGTTTTTAAAGCACTTCACAGATAATAGCTTAGTGATGTTTTTCCTATAAATAGGCTTAATGACATTTTTGCATAATCATATTATAAAGCTATAAATCAAAAAGTTCAAAATCATGGGTATTTGTGGGGGAGGAATCCCCAGAAGGAACAGAAACAAGAAAGCTTCCAGCAACTATAAAATCCAACAAAAACACCTAGGGGGGGTAAGGTTGTGGTTCAATGGTAGAACATATCAGTGGCAGAACAGCTGCCTTGATCCAAGAAGAAAGGTGGGAAATAAATATTTTAATAAAATAATTAATAAATAAAATCTGCTTTGCATGCACAAAAAGTCAGGTTCTTCCCCCCTGATCTCCAGTTAAAGTGATCTGGTAGCAGGTAATACCCAAGGGTTCTGGAAAGCTGGTAGCAGTCAGTGTTGACCGTACTGACACTCATAGACCAATTTTCTGATTCAGTTTGACAGCTTCGGGTGTATATGCTCATACCTCAGTAATCTTTACAGCAGCCTTATGAGGTAGACTACCTGGTATTGTCGCCTACTGCAGATGATGGGAGGATCAGTTGGGAGAGAGTAGCTTCTCTAAGGAATCTAGGGAACTTGTTACGGGTGTGTTTTTGTTTCTTTGTTTTTTCCTACTACCTTCCCAGTTTTTATTATTTTTTGTATGCAGCCTCTAACACAAATACCAACCTTACAGTAAGGTTTTCAACAGTGACTTAAAAGATGTATGAAAAGTGTCCATTCCTAGATTCCAAAAACTCCACTCACAGTCTTAGCTGCTACTCTTTATTTGCTCTAAAGCTCTTTTCAAGAATCTTGAAAAAAATCAAATTAATGCAAGATGCAATTTCCCTGTGCCTCTGTTATGTCTTGAAATGTAAGCTAATGTACCGCATGGCAATCGCTACAGAGGCGACCAAGAGAAACCCTCTGGTTCCCGGATGTAGCTCGCTAGACACTCTGCCCATCAAGATCTGTGGCGGGAAGTTTAACTGGCCAGGATTGGACTGGTCAGACTGGGCTGGCAGTTCCAGGGAATGTATATAAGCGGGACCCGGCCCGCGTGTTCTCTCGTAATGTACCACTGAATAAAGCATGTTGCCTTCAAACCAATCCATCAATCAGTACATTACAGTGGCGACGAAGGTGGGATCCTAGCCAGGTAACTCCTGAAGAGGGACTCCACGGAGCTGGCCGGAGACGAAGAAGGTACACCGTCTAGGGAGACGGAAGCACCTGCCGCCGCAGCCACCATGGCTAACCCGGGCGGAACGACGGGTCGTCTCGAAGAGTTCAATCCCGCTAAACCGGAGAGGTGGGAGACCTACGCGAAGCAGGTCGATTGCTATCTTCGAGCAAACATGGTAACGGATGACAGCCGTAAGAGAGATGTGCTTCTGAGCGTCTGCGGAGAGGCCACATTCGAGATCGCCAAGGGTCTCTCGGCCTCCGCAAGGATCACGGAGAAGAAGTACGAGGAGATAGTCCGACTCCTTACTGGGCACTTCTTGCCCCAACCCTCAATTATCGCCCGCCGATTCCTCTTCCACAAGAGGGACCAAGAAGCGGGAGAGATGACAGCCGAATACCTGGCCGCTCTCTGCCAAATTGTGGGAAACTGTAGCTTCGACAAGCTAGAGGAGGTCCTGAGGTACCGTTTCGCCTGGGGCCTGAGGGATGAAAGACTACAGCAAAAGCTCTTTGCAAAGGAAGAGCTCACCCTCCAGGGCGCCTTCAACGAGGCCACCGCATTCAAGAGAACCAATAAAGCTTTCCACAACCCGCGGGCAGAAGCCGTCCACCAGGAGGAGATGGCGCAAAGCCACCCAGAGGAGGAGGAGACACACCAGCTATGCCGCCAACCAGGGATGGGACCGAGAGCGACCCAGCGGCCATGAGCGACCGAGAAACCAGTCACCACCAAGTGCGCCAGCTGCGGGGACCCACACGAGCGTCAGGACTGCCCCTATCGCAATGTGGACTGCAGGAACTGCAGGAAAATGGGCCACATCGCGTGGGCTTGCCAGGCCAAGGCCACCCACAGATGCCAGTCCACCAACCAAGACTCGACCGAGGACTACTCGACCGCCTCGACTAGCCTGCAGGTAATGAACTTGCCCAGCAATACCCCCGACAAGGTCAAAGTATCGATCAGGATCGAGGGAAGCCCCTGCCTGATGAAACTGGACTCGGGCTCCTCCATTTCCATAATTTCGGAGGAGTCCCTAAGAAAACTGTGCCCACGTGGCCGGCCCAGACTGCGACCGGCTGGTTTCATACTATGGGACTTCCAAAAGAACCCCGTACAGATTCTGGGATGGGCCACCGTGAGGGTGGAGTTTAAGAGCTTCAGGGGGAAAATTGATATACTTGTGGTCAAATGCCAGCTCACCACACTGCTGGGCCTGGCCTGGTTTCAACCACTGGGAATTCAGATCATGGGGGTGCAGCAGCTGGGGACGCAAGGGTTCAAGAACGTGTGCCAGGAATTCCGGGAGTTCTTGCAGAGATATCTAATACAACATATACGGTCCGCCCCCTTCCATCCGGCCACCAACGGCCAAGCGGAGCGGATGGTACACACCACAAAAGAGGCCCTGGGACGCATAGTACAGGGGGACTGGGACCACCGCCTGGCCGCCTTCTTATTTGATAATAGAATCATCCCCAACCCAGTCACCGGGGTGAGCCCAGCCAAGTTGTTAATGGGGAGGAAGCTGATCACAAGGTTAGACCGGTTGCATCCAGACCAGGCCACCGACCTCCGCAGTTCTCCCGAGATCAGGGAAGTGGCTAGGGGGTTCTTCCCGGGGGATCCGGTATACACAAGGAACTATGCAAGCAGCCCCGAGTGGGTAGCAGGCCGGGTGCTGCGCGTGACCGGGTCCCGCCACTACAACGTCTCAACGGAGGGGGGCCAAATCCTGCAGAGGCATATAGATCAGATGCGCCGCCGCACATTGCCGGAAGAGCCGGCTGTAGTAAGGAACGAAGATGAACCAACAGCCGCACCCACACTGAGAGCTACCCCGCCCATGCCAACTGCTCCAACCAATCGGGCGGAAAAGCAGCACCGTCGTGGGGGCGAACCCCCAGGAGTAGGGGCGCCAGAAGGGCAACAGGTGGTGGACAGCCCTAGGCCGGCGCTACCCCCAAGTGGGGAAACCGCCGCCCCGTCCGCCGCAGCAGCCGCAGCCCTGGCAGCCCCAGTAGCCCCGGTGGCCGCTCTTATTCCACAAGTAACTCCAAGGAGGTCGACCAGGGAACGCAAGGCCCCAGCTTACTTGCAAGACTATGTGTCCTGAACTAGGGGGGGGAGGAGTGTTATGTCTTGAAACGTAAACTAATGTACCGCATGGCGATCGCTACAAAGGCGACCAAGAGCAACCCTCTAGTTCCCAGATGTAGCTCGCTAGACGCTCCGCCCATCAAGATCTGTGGCGGGAAGTTTAACTGGCCAGGATTGGACTGGTCAGACTGGGCAGGCAGTTCCGGGGAATGTATATAAGCGGGACCCGGCCCCAGCCCACCATGTGCTGCTCATTGAAACGCTACCCCTTCAAACCGTCTCGTCACTCAGTACATTACAGCCTCCCTTCTAGTTTTTTGTCGTGACTGTCAGCAATGATGTCTACATTATGGAACCATGTTCTTTGTTCATGAATGCTGTGCCACCTGGTCAGAAATGTAAACTAAGCCTCTCCAGTTCTACCTTCACTTCCTTTGTAGCCATAAATATGCTTGGCCTTGTTCTTGCATATTGAACCTGGATATCTGACTAAATCACTGGCTTGAATCCTGTTTAGATTTCAACAAGCACAAGGAGAAGGGAGATTTTCACCAACCTTCCTCCATGGGAGACCTCCAGTTCCTCCTATAGCTATTCCTGGGGTTCCCCATCCAGCAGGAGCAGCATTTTGGGGTGTGTTTTGATCTGCTGCAGGAAGAAGGCATGGGGGGGGGGGTGGAATGCCGTCTCCCATGCCTGCAAAAATCTAAACAGGATTAGAGATGTGAAAGCCCAGAAAAAAACCGGAAAAATTCGGGAAAAAAACCTGTTTTTTTCCTGAAGCCTTTTTTTTTGTTTTTTTCCGAAAAATTGGAAAAATTGAAAAAAAGAAAAGAAAAATATTGATTATGGATTGTTTTATTTTAACATTATGAATATAATATTTTAAGACAAGGCGTTCAAATATTTTCCAAATCATTTCTAAAAAATATGTATGGTATCAGATTATTCTAATTTCTGTGCACTGAAGACAAGCAAGTTCTTAGTCATGCCCATTCATTTAAACTTATTCCTAGACTCCCTTCTGTATACCCCCCCTTGAATTCTTTTTATGAGAATGATTTTTTTATTTTTATTTAATACTGTGGAAAGGAAATATGAATAATTGTTACTTCTGGATTTTTAAAAATTGCTTTGTGGAGGGTTTTTTTGTCTGTTCCACATAAACTAGTAAACAGTTCAGGAGATTGTTGCTCCATTTGTTATAATTACAAATAAATATTATTTAAAAAGAAAATTCTGTTTGTAATAATTGTTTGGATACACTATATTTTTAATATGCTAATTGTGATTTCATGCCAAGTAACATTATCAAAGATTTCAGGTTTTCACGGCTGGTAACATCATTAGGGTTTGTAGAATCTTTCGGGCTCAAGTGGCGTGTTCTACTGGAGAAAGTTTTCCTTCCAGACGTTTCGTTCTCAGCTGCGGAGAACATCCTCAGTGGCGTTGCAGCCGGAGCAGGCGCTCTGACCTTCTTGGCTGCTGTGCATTGAGTGGGGCCAGGGCTGCTGGAGAGCTGCTATTTCTAGGCTGGAGGGGGTGTGGTGAAAGGGCAATTGGTTTGTGGATGTGCCCATTGTTTGGTGGGGCTTCCTGGAAGGGTAGTGATAAGGAAACTGGCTGTTGAATGTGACCATTGTTCTGTGTTAATTGCTGGGAGGGTTGGAAGGGGTGTGAAGATAAGGAAGATGGTTGTTGACTGTGCTGATTGTTCTGTGGAATGTACTGGTTGTTCTGACTTTCTGCAATTTAAAGTCTGTAGGGTGTTTTGCAGAGCTGGGTACCAAGATTGGTGGATGAAAATGCCTTCTTCCTTTCTGTTAAAATTGTGCTGGTGTTTGTAAATCTCAATAGCTTCTGTGTTCAGGCGGGTATGATAATGTGAGACCGTAGAAAGGACTTCAGTTCTTTCAAAGTGGATGTCATCATTGTCCATAGTCATATTTTATGTTCCTAAAGTAACAGAATGACTTTCAATCTGGAAAAAAAAAACAAGTGCTAATGTGGCAATTTTTTTTTCAATTTTTCTGAAAATTTTCATGTTTTTATGGGTTTTACCTGGGTTTTTTTCTGAGCTTCAAAATTTCTGGAAATTTTACATCTCTAGGCAAGATTCAGGATAGTTTTTTCAGCACTTCAGATTTTGTCCCTTGTTTGTTTGCATGGCACCGAGTATCAAGAACTGGCATAGCTTTTTACAAAAGCTTTTTCTCAGCAATAAAGCATGCCATGTGGTATGTACTCAGAATTAATACAGATTTTCGCATGCATCCTGCTGCTCTGCCAAGCATAGTTCTGAAGTCTTCTGCTGGAAGAAGAGCTTCTTGAATTGGCAGAAGGCTCTTTTAGGTGAAGGGAGATCTCAAACTTTGTTGAACTAAATAGTATGATGCAAGCCTTTGATTCTAAGTATGGGTCACAGGTTGCTATCTCCAGTTTGGAAATTCTTGGAAATTTGGGGTTGAAGCCTGGGAAAGGCAGGGTTCAGGGTGGAGAGCGACCTCAGTGAGATATAATATTACGGAGTCCTAAATCCACAGTGTACCCGATCTCTGTAATCTGGAGATCCATTGTAATCTCCAGGTAGGTTTGCCGGTTCCAGGTTGAATATACCTGGAGAATTTGGGGGTGAAGCCTGAGGAGGGCGGGATTTGGGGAGAGGAGAGACTTCAGTGAATTATAATGCCATAGTCCATCATCAAAAGTGGCCATTTTCTCCAGGAGAACTGATCGCTGTCACCTGGAGATCAGTTGTAATCTCAGGAGATCTCCAGCCATCACCTAGAGGTGTGTGAAACCAGAGAGCTCATGGGTATGAGTAAGGTATGTAGGAGAACACTCTGTGAGAGCTTTAACTAATATATATTGAAAACAATATTTTAAACAATATTTTGAATCACAATATTTTCACATTAATTTGAAATTATTTTACAGTCCATTTTACAATATACAATGTTTTTCTTCGTTTGTAGACTTCCTGAAGTCCAATGCACCAATGCAGGTGTGGTTGCAGTTCCCAAACTGGTGTGGCTGCAACTGGACTGCTGCTTCTGTCCACTTTCAGAAAATCCTTCTTCAGGCAGCACACCAAGGAATACAGTTTCAATTTGGCACTGCTCTGCTTATCTCCAGGGATCAAGCACGGCTCCACATTTCTCTTTGTCCTTAGCTTCCTTTGAAAGGCAAAGATTGAACCCACTTGGCATCAGTTCTTCAGACAGTGACAGCAAAACCTGTCTAAATTACAGGACAGTTGAGAGTCAGGGATGTAAGTCTAGCATATGTTTTTGTAGCAAATAAAACCAAAATGTAAAGAAAATGATGCAGCTCTTATATATCCAGTAGCCCTTCCTGTTGCCAAAGCCTTGTCCACTTAGAGAATGCAGTGCTTTTTTGGCAACAACCGTCCAATGTGGGCAAGAGTGACCACATATTTTCACTGTGATTTCATAACAGCTGCAGACCTTGAGACTGTTTTCATGCTGATACAGCTAGAGAGAAAGTACCCTAGTCATACTTTGCAACTATTTAATCTTAAGAGTGACTGGAAGTTGGCTAGATTCCTGTAGCTACTATCCCAAGAACACTTTCATGGGAATGAATACAACTGGACTTATTTCTGAGCAGACTTGCTTAGGATTGCTTTCAAAGTAACCTCTTCATTAAGGCAGACATGTAATAATATTAGACTGAAAGAACAATCTTCATGAACTTTGCAAATAAAGATCTTGCAAATAAAGGTATGATTCCTGCATACCCTTTTCGTGCAAACTCCAGGATTTTATTCTGAGGTGATTTTTTCTGCACATGTGGAATCAATACGTGTAAAAGTGGCAGGGATAATTAATGGATGAATTATAGATTACAAACAACCACCTTGATGCTGGCTGTATTTGAATATGTTGATCAACAGCTCACTTCACACAAGAGAAAAAAGACAGTCTGGTGACCATCAGTGGTTACTTCGTGATTAATTTCTCCAGCTCTTGGTTATATAAATTAGTTTGCAGGCAGAATTGGAGAGCTAAGAATTATGGGAACAGGTAGCCTTCATCTCTTCATGGCAAGAATGCTTAGTGCTGTTTACTTCTTAAATTTAAGTTTTACTCTTATATTTGCAATCAGGGTAATTGAAAACAGCTTCATAAATAGCTATTCACATTCTCACCTATTCATCCACATTAGATGCCACTATGGGAGGAAGTAGGAAAATTGCTTTAGATTTGTTCTTTTCCCCTCAGGCTAGATATATTAGAAAGGATTTAACATTGGTAAATCGCCAATGGAAACATTCATAGGATGCCATATCACCACTCCTGACCTGCACTCCACAGCATATCTAAATAAATAAATTGTACCTAATTAGATACTCAAAATTCAGTTGAAAATCTGAAAATTTAGGGCTGTCTTCTTGTTTTCTTGAAAGTGGAGATAAGTACAACCTTGAATTTTGGGATTTATTCATGCTGGTAATCTGGAGTGTGTAAAAAATGGCCTGTATTCCACCACATGAAATTCAGAAGCTTTTTTCCCGCCTAAGAAGGCTTCTGCCAGTTTGAGTAACTCTTACACATGCCATTCTGGTTTGAGATCAGAGCAGATCAAGTCTATTTTGCCAGATAGTGCCAACATACAAGTCCCATAAGTAACTCATAGAAAAAGAAAAAACTGATTTTATTCTACTGCAGAATGGTTAAATGTTAGAGCTCACGTTCCATCAGCAGGTTGGATAATATAAATTTGTCTTGCATAAGGGTAGAGTTTATTTTTTGAGCAGATGTCGGAGGATGGTGGAAGACAGGAGGGCCTGGTGTGACTTTGTCCATGGGGTCACAAAGAGTTGGACTCGACTGTGCAACTGAACAACAACAAAAAGTTTATTTTCTGAGATCTTGGAGTAGAAAAATATTGCTTTTGTGCATTTTCTTGCCAATACAGAGATCAGAACAAAGGAAAGGGTCAATAAACTGAGTTTTCCCCAGCTTCCAACTTGAGCCAATGAGTGAGGAGCTAACATAATATCACATGACTTACAAAGATACCTAAATCAGGCCCGCAGTTACAGTGGGGCCCCTGGTGCCACAGTCCCCCTGACTTCTTGACAAGGCCTCCTGACTTCCCATCCAGCCAACAGGGGCTGGCTGGCCATTGCTTGAGGCATGCACCTAATTGCTCCAGCTCTGGGGGCTGCTCCAGGTGAGCAGAAAGGAAAGCAAGATCGGGGGTGGGGGTGGGGGGGAGAGTTGTGAATGTGGACTGGCAGGAGGACTTGGGGAGAGAAAAAGTGGAGCAAGCACTCTTAGAACCCCTCTATCCTTAATTCTGCTTTGCCTGCAACGCAACTGCAGCATTAATGAATTAATTCCATGCAGTTTGTGTCCTGAGGAGGATTGCAAAGAGAGCTGCGGTGCAGTACAGGGGAGGGAGCTGCTGCTGCCAGCAATTCTGCTTCTTCTTGTTTCAGCTGGCGCTCCGGCACCTGAGCAGCTGGAGCAGGACCCTGTGGCTGCTTTTGTGGGGAAGAAGCTTCTGCCACACAGGGAATGGCAACACAGCAGGAGAGCACAGGAGGGACAAGCACACCTCCTTCCCTCCCTCCTCCTCCCTTCTGCTCTTCTCCCTCCTCATTCTCTGCTCGCTCACTTCTCCCCACTCTTCTCCATAGGCACCAAAACCCCCTCTCATTTTCTTTCTCTCTCCCCCTGGCTTTCCCCTGTCTTTTTTTCTTCTCCTCAAACACACAGAGGCACATACATGTCCACAGGCTTTCTTTCTCTCCCCTCCTGCAGGATCGCAGCATTAAAAAGCAATCCAGATCAACCAGTCTCAGTCTGTTGCAGCACTTTTAAGGTCTGTATTAAAAAGGCAGCAGCTAAGGGGTGATATTTGGAATATACATCTGACAGAGTCTTGCAGTTCTTCCGGGGTAATACTAAAGTGATGGATCCTCTCCCTGGCTTTGCATCAGAGGAGAAGGGAAAACAGGATCCTCATAAATGAAAGACTCCTTCCTCAGAGAGCCAGTTTGGTGTAGTGGTTAAGTGTGTGGACTCTTATCTGGGAGAACCGGGTTTGATTCCCCACTCCTCCATTTGCACCTGCTGGAATGGCCTTGGTTCAGCCATAGCTCTGGCAGAGGTTGTCCTTGAAAGGGCAGCTGCTGTGAGAGCCCTCTCCAGCCCCACCCACCTCACAGGGTGTCTGTTGTGGGGGAGAAAGGTAAAGGAGATTGTGAGCCGCTCTGAAACTCTTTGGAGTGGAGGGCGGGATATAAATCCAATATCTTCATCTTCTTCAGCTCCTCTCTTCTTGTCAACCTGGACTGTCCCCCAGCTAATTGATGTGTCCCCTGACCTGAGAAATCCTGGCTATGCCCCTGACTTTAACTATGTTTCCCATGAGGCTTCATTTTAAACCAATTTACAGATCTATTATAGACTACAGACTGCCTTACTAGATTCTGCTAGGGACAGCATACATACCAATGTGTTTTATAGTTTTATATCATAGAGGGTTAGAGGACACCCAATGGAAACAGCATGTCAGGGTTTATACATGCAGTAACAATGTTTTCACACAGTGAAACAATGACTTCTGGAAGTCATTGTTTGGTGAGTAATAAAAGTTCAAGAATACAATAAAGAGGATCAGAAAAACTGATAGTGGACAAGGCTGTCATTGGCTATCATCAAAGACCTAATATGAGCCTGCTTTGCAGGAAGGGCAAGATATAAGCCTGCCTAAATAAACAAATGCTGTGCAGACAAATGGATTCATTTTGCTGTGACTTCACAATTCATCAGGGGCAATAAGCGGATGAGAAGGTGCTGGTTCACCAGTGGTTTTGGGTACACATCACACACTATATCATAGTGAAGACAGGAAAAATAGAAAAAGATAGTTCACTGCCCTCAGCTGCAGTTGACCCCAAGTCCCTTCTAGCATTGTGGGCTCTCCAGGCTGCATGTCTTCTTCATCCCCTGCCAGGTCAGCGATTTCCGATGGGGAAACTACCTGGCTAGGATCCCACCTTCATCGCCAATGTAATGAACTGAGTTACGAGACTTGTAGAAGGCAACATGCTTTATTGGCAAGTACATCACAAGAGAACATGGTGGGTCCGGGTCCCCAATTATATACATCTCTCGGAACAACCCTCTTACCTGGCCAGGTCCAATCCTGGCCAGTTAAACTTCCCACCACAGATCTTCATAGGCGGAGGGTATTTACGTCATTACATCTGGTGACCTGCGGTCTCCCACTGGTCACCTCTGCGCGCACGCACGCACTGTGTTGAGTTCAGGGATTGAATTGCAAGACACAACAGTTGCATTAGTAATTAAACTGCAGCAAAACTTTTTTTTAAGTGCAACATTTCCATAGCAGTTGTAGAAGTAAGTTTTGCTGATGTCATGAGAGAGAGTCAATTAGTGATATTAAAAGCCCACTTCTGGTTCAGACTTGCATAGCCATCCCCCCGGAGTGATTAAAATTTGTTTTAGGTACTGTGTAATCTAACTCTCTTCAAAGCAGACTTTGTTGATTTGTCAGTGGGCCAAAGCACACATTATTGTCCCTGGGGGCCTTGGGTTGAACACCAGCAGAAATGGAGCAGCTTCTGGAGCTCTTTCTAGCAGGGCTTTTTTTGAGCAGGAGCCCACAGGAACACAGTTCCAGCTGGCTTGGTGTCAGGGGGTGTGGCCTAATATGTAAATGAGTTCCTGCTGGGCCTTTTCTTTAAAAAGCCCTGTGTGGAACAATGGTGATGTCAGAGGGTGTGGTCTAATATACAAATGAGTTCATGCTGGGCTTTTTCTACAAAAAAGCCTGCTCTCTAACGTAGGGATTCCAATCAAGGAGCAGCAAATCCTTATGCTTAGTGATCTTGGTCTGTACATTTGCAGGGATGCGTCACTGTTTTGCCTTAAAAGACTTGAGTTAACCATAAGCCAACATTGTTTTACCCATTTGATCCTAAGTGCCAAACACTGGTAATACTGGTGTACTTTATTTTATTCACATAGAATAGAAGTAAAATCTTTAGACTTTTAATTAACATCCCCTTAAACTTATCAATTATGACTCAATTAAATTTGCAAAATCAGTCATTCCTTATTTACAGTTGTGACGGAATCGAAGGGTTAAAGTAGTAGCTGAGGACTCAAAGATCACTGAGTCATGTGACCCGAGGGTGGGGGCCAGGTGCGCTCAGAACTCTCAGTTCTGGTGTGGGGGGTTAACTGTCAAAAACGGGGAGTTGGAGACAGAGTGCTGTGAAGGAGACTTCGTGGGGAGGGAAGCTCTCGGTCGGCTCGGTGAAATCAGCCAGGTGGCTGTGGAGGGCATATCTCTTGGTCGCGGGTGCCCTCAGAGAAAGAGGAGGGTGACAAGAGAGTGTCAAGGTGGAAGACAATAGTGGTCACAGACATATTTTACACTGCTCCTAAGAACTTATAAGGTGGCAGAGGGAGAGCCGCGGGTCTGAGGGAGTCAGGAGAGCTGGGGGCTGTCACACCAGATGACTCCAGGGACCAGGCATATAAAGCCCAAAAAGGCCAGCCTGAGTAAAGTTTTGGAGAAGGGAATAATAAAAGGACTGTGAACCCTGAAAAACCTCAGTGCCCTACTGAAGGTGTCCAGGCTACAGCCTGTATATAAACTGTTATTCATAAGAAGACACAATCTATGCTCTGTATAAACATCCCATCACCCCCAGTTCAAGCCTATCTGTAAATAAAGTACTGTGGTTGATTGTTTCGATCTTCGGTGCCTGAGTCTTTGGGAGAGACATCTATTCAGCAGTGATCCCCTCATTTGCTATCAACAGGACCCCTGAAGTGACTAATATCATTATACGTCCTTGCGCAGTCACAGAAAAAGGCGGGCAATAGGCCGCCATTGCATTAAATGGTTATAACAGTTTTTAATCAAAGGCTTTCTCTCAAAGTCATATAAAGTAAAAGTGACCATACTGAAATGTTACAAAGACATGAACCAATTAAAAAAAGCAAGCTGTAAATTGTTTGCAGTGGGATAAAATTAGAGCAATGCTGCTTTCCCTTTTCCGCCTTTATTAGTGATGTTTTCTGCTGTACTAACATGAGCATTCCAGCTAAAAGCAGTATGGCCACCTATCAAGAAAGGTGGCTCCCAATCAGCATAATGACAGACTTGTTTTCATTTTACTGATGAGGAACTAAAAAACTAATTAAAATTGCCTTCCCAGAATTGTATTATCTTTTATTTGGCGAACTCTGACTTAACTTTTTGCTTTCTTTGATGCAGCCTTGCAGTTTGCTAGCAAAAAGTGATCCAACAAGATAGGAAGCTCTGCCAACTAGAAACATAACAGCAATTGGTAGAAGAACCTTGCAGAGAAAGGTTTATAAATCAATAAAAAATGGTGAAACTAGTGCTTAATGTTTTTAAAGGAATCCATGTTGCCGTACGTGTGGAATCTGCATCTGTATAGTACTAGGTTCAGAACATACTAAAGCTTTAGTGTGGGAATTAGTATTTGCCCATCATGAAGGGTACTACAGTACTGCACAGTGTTTATGATAGTATTGCATACTCCAGTTCAAAGAGCAAAGTGCAATATGTGGTCCACTCATACTAAATGAGAGGTAGCCTTACTCCAAGAAGATAGTCTTGTAGTGGGAGGGGGCAGGAAGAATAGCTGTGGTTTTGCCCTCCTTTTATAGCTGCATGACATGCACAAGATGATGGATATTCATCCTGCACATAGAAGACATACACAAGAGCTGCTTATCGATATTTTTAAATGGAACCCATAGAGATACCCCTTGTGTATGCATGTTAAATGACACAGCATGGAATGCACTGGGAGGGGTGGGATTATATATCTCATCATTAGTGATGGCATAGCTAATAACTGATAAGTGCCAATGATGCAAATTCAACTACTTTCTAGATGCTGCTCCTGAGTGCAATTACTCTCCTAAACAGGGAAAGAATGGCATTTCCCCAGCACCAATATATTGCAGTTTGATTGCTGGGAACTTGCATTATCTCTGAAACAAACAAAAATTTCTACCATAATACTGTGTAACAAATGTGGACTATCTCTATAAATGAATCAACAGCAAAAGTCTTAGAAGACCTTACTGAAACTGCAAAAGTGTGTGCACACAAGGTGATAGAGGAAGGCCGTGGCAAAAGATGACCTTTTGCAGATGCTTAGGAAATGTGTGCCAGTTCACGTATAATGTTGCATTATAGGGTCTGACATTTGCATCCAAAGCTGATTCCAAGTATGAGCACCAGGGAACCTGCCCTCAAAAGAAGCTCTGACTGGGACTATTTCTTTTTTCTCTCCAAGCAAGAGATTTCACAGGTTATGTATGTAAAGAATTATCTATGCAATTGCCTCTGTCATGTTTCCTTGTTCTTAGATGCAAGAACCTCAATAATCTCTTACATTAAGTACTATTTAATGTACTGTGAAGCCCTAATGCTATATGACAAAATGACATGATGGCAGGGATTTCTCCATAAGATTGCTCTATTGACTATATTATTATGCACCACAGGGTTTTCTTTCTATTGTGCTCTTTCTAAAGAAGGCTGGCTTGTGCAAAAAAGAGTGAGCTATGATGTTTGTTCTTTGAATGCAAGCAGGGAGGGGGAGAGAGACAAATACTAAGGAAACAGTGTGGTTTCCCCCTGCATCTTACATGTTCCTTCTGCCTCTGGGTTCACTCTGTTCTCCACAGCATTAGTCAAAGCTCATTGTTCTTGGCTGCTGACACAGAAGCTTTATTTCCTTAGAGAGCAGACTCAACACACATGTCTTCCTATTCAGATACTTCCACCTGCATCCAGTCTGCCAATCCTTAACTCAAGCCCTTCCAGGAGATCAATTTACCTGTGCAAGAACTGTGAGAAGGGTTCCTTACCAAAGCCACTCCTCATGCCAGAAATGCATCATTCTGATTCCTGTTCTGGGAAAAAAATATTGCTGATCAACTCTTTGTTAGGAGTCTTTGTAAGTACAACCCTCTTACTTCTGCTTTTGCAAGACAAAGTGCTCAGGAGGAGCACGGACCAATCCACAGGAAACTGCTAGCCTGATAGTATGGGACAACTAGGGTGATAAAGCTACTGAATTCTGGCAAGGAGGATCCCGACTGCAGTATTCTCTATTTTGAGCTTAAAGATAACATACTGCTGGTGCACTTCCTAAAAACAGAGTAGACAGTCTTGGAGGAAGTATGTTATAATGAGGGATGGTGTCTTAACTTGCCCAATTTTCTCCTATAGGGATAATTTTTTCTGGACTTTTAAATGTTTCATTAAAAAAACCCCACAATTCTCAGCCAGTGGCTGAAATTGAAGTCACATCATGCAGTGCTCCCCCTAAGCAGTGGAGCCTTGTGAGCAAAAATGCTACTTTCAGAGCTACTGGCATTAAAGTGGTGAATGAGTAATTTGGCTACTGCATAAATTAGTTTGCTCTGGGGCCATCCTTCCTGAGCAAAGACAAAAATATGTGAGCTGGAGGCTAAAAAACTGTGAACTTCCTCACACTAACTCAGCTTAGGGGGAATGCTTGCACGTGTATCCTAAGCAGTATCTCTCTACCTTGGGAAGGGGCTGTGGTTCAGTAATCCAGCATCTGGTCTGCATCCAGAAGGTCTTGTGTTTAACTCCCAGAATCTCCAGTTTCAAGGCTCAGGTAGTTTGAGGTGGATAGCTATGTTGGCCTGCAGCAGAAGAGCATGATTTGATTTCAGTAGCACCTGAAAGATCAACAAGATTTCCAGCATGTAAGCTTTGGACTGTCAAAGCTCCCCTTGTCAGATAGATAGCAGGTGATGTGAAAGTAGTGCTGCCAAACCCCCGGTCCGGTCGGGGAATTCCCCGCCTGGGAGATTCTCAACCCTACGGCCCACATTGGGCCGTCAAGGGGAACCTCTCCCTACATCGCTGGCGCGATGACGTCACCTGGACGTGACGTAATCAAAGTGGCAGTGCCCGTGCAAGATCACTCTAGCCGTTTCTGTGAAACCTCTGTGGTTTTCCTGGATGCTCTAGCCATTTGGGAGGTTAAAACTCTATGGTACCTATTGTACTCCTGCTATGGGAATCTGGGAACTTGGCAAGCCTATGTGAAAGACCTCTGTCAAAAGGAATCCATGTTGCTGTACATATGAAATCTGTTGAACAAAGCAGGAGTCAAGGTGCACCTTTAAGATCAACCAAGTTTTATTGAGAACGTAAGCTTTCGTGTGCTCTCTAAGCACACTTCATCAGACGAGGGGATCATGTATTGTGGGCTGAAATACATGCTGTTTGTTGTTTAAGAGTGCAAATTGGCTCTGGTCACATGATAAAACAGTGTGACTTGGCCATTTGGTCTGGATAGCTATAAAACTTGGTTGATCTTAAAGGTGCAACTTGATTCCTGCTTTGTTCAACTGCTTCAGACCAACACAGCTGTCTCTATATGAAATCTGTATCTCTACAGTACTAGTTTCAGAACATATTATGATTTTATAATTTTTATTGATTTTAACTACAAAAGGGAGCAAAGATACATAGAAGTTGGGGGCAGGGCATGTACAGAATGGGAAGAACAGAAACAAAGAAAAGTACAAATATATCAGTTATAATTCTACCTCCAAATAAAATACCCAGATCATTCTACCTGCAAGTATGAAGTTCTCCATATATTTTACCATCCTTGTCTTTCATTATCGAAAATTTTTACTAAACTATTACTAGCAATATAAATCTAAACAATTCTTCTTAAACACAAATAAGTATAAAAAAAATTCAAAGCCATCTCAACACAAAGCTGGCTGATTTAGCTTAACCATGTTAAAAGCACAAACTAATTTGTTGTTTTAACAATATCCTTATTAAAATAAGCACATAAAAATCATATCTTTATCCTTAACAAATTAAAAAGATACAACATAATAATTTGTCTATCTCAGTATAAACAGTTTCTCCAAAGGAGCATATTGAAAACAAATCTGCCAGATTACAAAATAATTGTGCTATCTGCCTTTTTAACCATTAATCCAACTCTTATATCAATATGAGCAATTTCACCAAATAAACTAAGAATAAATCTGCTATGTAAAAATAAATGTGTTGTCTGCACTCTTTAGCATTGATCCAAATTGACTGTATATTTAACTAAAATTTTAACAACTCCCTTCCTTCCTTAGAATCTTTCTTGGTCTTTTAAAATCACATATCAATTCATTATTAATAATTCCATATTTCTTTACCCACAAGAAAAACCAGAACTCAGAAATCCATCTTCTCACCCAGACATCACACTTTGCCTTTTAAAATCGCATGTCAGTTCTTATTGAGAGTTCCATATCCAACTATCCACAAAGAGGGAAAAGGTTCAAGAGTCCTTCTTCCTGAAAGATTTTCACATTTTAATTTGCTGGCCGGAATGCACCTTCTCTCTTCTCAATGTGGACAGTCCTCTCGATAATGGGAAGAAGAATTCTGTGCCATTTCTTCCTCTCAGCATGACTTCACTCAATGTTGATTTCCAGTCTTGTTTTGTAACTGTGTCATAAGGATCCATTTTAGTTTTCTTTTGGTTTTTTTTGGAGCGGATCACTTTCCCATTCTAATTCCGTAGGCGTCACCAGAATCTTTTTGGCACTCAGCTCATGTAGATTTGAACGTTCGCTAGCTTTCAGCATAAAAGCTCCCATTTGCTTTCTAATCAGCTGCATTAATGAGCCAAGATCCTGTTTCAGAGAAGTAATATTCCATAGTATATCGTTTTTTATAAGACATTTCGCTTGGCAGTGCCATTTTTCTCTGTCAGCAAACTCAGTCTCTTAATCCAAATTGAAAAGTAGCTTGAAGATCCTGTTAAATCATCATTCCAAATCAGCTCCAGCTGAGATTTCAAATATTATCATTTCAATTGCAGTGAGATGACAGGGACCGATCTCTCTAGAATATATCTCATTTATGTTCAGATCATATTGCAGCCAAATAATAGTCTCTTTAACATATGTCCAATTATAATCCGGGTCGATTTAAGTATTTGTATTCAATCCAATTCAAGTTATTACCGATACTTAAGATTGCTCTTTGACTTTTCGAGGCCTCATTTGTAGGAGAAGTAGGTGTATAGTCAGCCTCTATCCCTTCCTTTGAGCTGCCCGTTCATTGTTATGTAAAATGACCCATTAGCCAGTGGTATTGAAAGCTCACTTACTTGCCAAGTAGAATTGCCATGCTAGAAGTAGAAAAGTGATACATCAAAAGCTTACTGAAAAGAGCAAAAGAAAGCAGTCGAGTGTTCATCTTTTTCTGCTGCGCCAGCTATCATGGCAGCAAAGCCTCAGGACATGTAATATGAACAGGAGCAGCCACCGCTGAACCCCTAACTTCCTGCACAAGTCCCATGCCAAAGAAAAACCCCTACAGGGACTTCCTATGGGTCTTCCTATGGGTAGGGTCTTCCTACCACCTGATTCAAAGGTGCTGCAGGAGGATGATCTGTGGACACCCCCGAAGTCAAGATGACATAACCCAGAAAAAGCCTCAGAACATATTAAACCTTTAGTATGGGAACTGGTATTTGCCCATCATGAAAGGTATTACAGTACTGCACAGTGTGTATGATAGTATTGTATATTCATATGGTTATGTACGCATATATTTGAAATCAGTGGGCATAGAAGGATGTAACTCTTCTTGAGGTGGTGTTGCTAGACTCCCAGTTTCAGTGTGCATAGCATTACTATGAATATTACTATTGAATAATAGAAGAAGATTATATCGGATTTATATCCCGCCCTATACTCTGAATCTCAGAGTCTCAGAGCAGTCACAATCTCCTTGATCTTCCCCCACAACAGACACCCTGTGAGGTAGGTGGGGCTGAGGGAGCTCTTACAGCAGCTGCCTTTCAAGGACAACTGCCGGAGCTATGGCTGACCCAAGGCCATTCCAGCAGCTGCAAATGGAGGAGTGGGGATTCAAACCAAGTTCTCCCAGATAAGAGTCCACACACTCAGGGCATTTTTGTAGTAGGAACTCCTTTGCATATTAGGCTGCACGCCCCTGATGTAGCCAATTTTCCTGGAGCTTACAATAGGCCCTGTACTAAGAGCCCTGTAAGCTCTTGGAGGATTGGCTACATCAGGGTGGTATGGCCTAATATGCAAAGGAATTCCTGCTACAAAAAAAGCCCTGTGCACACTTAACCACTACACCAAACTGGCTCTCAAGAGCTTCCCAAGGACATTATCTTTTCTAACTTAGTAAGAGATGATTCCTTTCCCCTTCTTTTCCTACAACAGCACCTTTCTCCTTCTTGTCCTTTATGATTGAGATCTCTGGTTTGACTGAACAACTTTTGTTATTTTTGCTCCTGCAGTTGTCAGCTCTAGTATTTTGAGTGAGATGTTGTCCCTGTTCCAGACAGGGCTCTGTTAGAGCGCTGACAGTGGGATGAGCGAAAGAAATATTTTAAAAGTCCTGTGTCCACTGTCTGTTCTGGCTGGCATTGGTTCCCCCGGGTCTCTGGCAGAGGTCTTTCACATCACCTGCTACCTATCTGACAAGGGGAGCTTTGACTGTCCAAAGCTTACATGCTGGAAATCTTGTTGGTCTTTCATCCACTGGCCTGGCACCCCTTTGTGCATATTTTGCAGTGCAATCAAAACCAGAAGTGAACCATAGCTTATTTTAAAAACATGGAGACAGAATTTTTGAAGCTCTTACAATTTATTTATTTTATTTTTAGAAGACTTTTGCATTCTGAACAAACCCATAGAATTTTTTCTTTTTCTTAAATTAGCAGAGTCTGGAAAAGCAGACCTCCTGCCTACTATTTAGAGCATAGGTTGCATATTCCTATTCTACTCCCGTCCTGTTTCTGAAGAAACTGGGTATTGCTGAATGCTGATCTGAATTTTATTTGATATGGGCCTTCCATTTGTCAGCTCAAAAAAGGTTAGTGACAGAATATGTTTAGAATACAAAAGCTTACCAGATTACTTATTGGCTACATTCAGTACCTACAAGCCCTTGTGAGTTTGTCTTTTTCTTCATCCTATGAAGCTGCTCAGCTGTCACATTGAATGAAGCTCAGGGTCATGTTCAGCCTAACTTTCCTGATTTTCAAATTTAGAGAACTTTTTTTCGAAGCTTTTCTGGGTTTTTAATTTTTTAAACATTTATTTTTATTCAGTTTATATCCCACCCTATCCCACAAGCAATGGTTAATTTCAATGACTAATCCAGTGACTGAAGTAGATATAATGTGCATATAATATTGCCAAGAACCTGCTTATTGTGGGAGGGTTCCTGCTGAGTCTGGAGGCAGAAATGATGTATGATGTGTGACATCACACCCAGCCAAAACCTTGGATGTGTGGTGTAAGTGGGTCAGGTGTGATGGAAGTGCATCCTCCAAAATTTCATTTGTGGGGGTAGAGTGTTGCCCAACCTGTTTATATCACATCCAGGTTTGGGGCCAGACATGATGCTATACATCATACAACATCATTTCCACCCTCCTACACATAAAGCTCTTGGGAATGTTGGCCACTGGCCTGGCACCCCTTTGTGCATATTTTGCAGTGCAATCAAAATCAGAATTACACACTTCTAAGTTTATTAATTTAAATGCATTTAGAAGGATGTAACACTGCTTAGGATTGCCCAAGTTTTGGATAATAAATTGGCATTAAGAATGTTGTATAGCTAAAAAGTATAAACCTTATGCTTGTCATCATAATTGGAACTTTCTATAAGGGCACCTTGATATAGCACTTTTGACAAAGGCACACTGTGTAGGTGAGGCACATTCAAGTAGTATAATTGTGTGACTTCATCTCACCCACTTCTCACCTACATTACCCACTTCCTGCATTTCAGTTTTAATGTACATAGCACAAATCTGAAAGTTGTATGTTCTGCTATCTCATCTTCTAGGAAGAAAAATAATATATTAAAAATGTGCATATTTTCCTTGTACTAAAGTGGAAACCTATTTTGTTAAGTATGCCACCATTAAAATTCATGGTATGAGATAAGTGCCACCACAAAGAGATAGGCAGGAACATAGGCCTAGTGATCATTTCTGACCAAGTATGGCAGAAGGAGGATTGCCAGGTAACCAGCAGGAGACCAGTGTGGGGGAGGGGAGAATAGGGACATAGGGCTAGCCATCAGTGTGTGCATAACATCACTTCTGGGGAAATCCAGTGAACTTGGCAAAAACCATAGAATTTCCAGAGATTCCTAGAGAGGACTGATGTCACTTCCAGACAGGCTCTTGCTACCTGTACCACTGACTGCCTTTCCAAGAACAAAAATGTAATTGACTCCTCTAAGCCTTGAAAACTGAATTTGATCACAGGAAGAAAGGAAAATAATAGCACAAAGCAGAGGGGGTGTGAAACATTCATGGTTGCATGCAGGCCTCAATTGGGGCCAGAGCTCTCTAGAGCAGAACTCCAGAAGCTCTAAGCCTGATTTCTCCATTGTATCCTGTGGGCCCATAGGATAGAATGGAGAGAATTCTCCCTGAATTTTCTTTGGGGAGACCTTTCCGCACAGGCTCAGCTCAAGCTCTGCTTGGCTGTCCGATTTCAACCAGACAGTGCAGGAGACCCTGTAGAGCAGCTGATCCTGTGGGGAGAGGTCTCCGCACAGGACTGCCTGCTTTGCTGGCATAACTAATTTGTATAAATGAACTATGCAGATGAGTTATGCTAATGAGCTCTAGCACTACTACTTCTTTTTTACAAAATGACCCCTGATTGCACATATGTTTCCCTGGCATTTTCTTTTAAACAACCAAACACAACTTGCAAGTTAAAAATAAGGGGGAGGGAGAGGGAATCCGAGGGAGGAGCTGCTTAATACTTTTCACTCCAGGCATTTTCCAAATCAAAACCATCCTTCTGCCCATCAACTCCTCTCCCCCTTAGGGGGTTTGTGTCTTTTCCTCTGCAGGGAGAAAAGCAGCATTGAAAGAATAATTTTGAGTGAGAAATGACCTGAGATGACCTGAGAGTACATGTTCAAGCAGCCCTTCTCTGCCATTCCTGTAAAATCACAGGGAGCCAGATTAATCCACAAACTAAATAAACTACAGTTTAGGATTATGAACCACTTCTAAATACAAAGTTTACTAAAATTATTAATTACTGTTTTGGGGGTAATGCTGGGGGGCCTCTTAAACTTGACACTGTTTAGAGCCTTATTGTGTTTCAATCTGGGCACAATTCGCAATTGTCCAAGGCTGCTATCTGAATTTTTTTTTAAAGGAAAGATATCACCTCTTGTTCGAGTCTCAGAATCTTCTTATTAAAAAGAGTGAAAGTGAGAATTTGAGGCCAGCGGGGCTTGTTGATATGGACATCTGAGATCTATCCAAGGATCACATGGTCCTAAAGCAACACCAACCCAGTTCATTGTATGTATTACTTTACTGTGCTACATTCTGAACTAACGCACTATGCAAAAACATTTATTGAGGCACATAAATCCAATTTCTGATTTATTTCTTACATTACTTGTGAGTTTTCTTTAATCCTGGGCATCTTTTGTAATAGAAAATGGCTGTACCTGCGCAGAAATGTATAAACCGTCCGTGTGATCCTACAGAAATGTAGTAAACCATCTGTGTGATTCTATGAAGTTCCATTTTTTTCAGTCTTGTATGATTGCTGAAGTAAAGTACAGCCTGGATAGCCAAGGCTAGCCTGCTCTCGTTAGATCTCAGAAAGTAAGCAGAGTCAGCTGTGGTTAGCAGGGCTTTTTTTTGAGCAGGAACGCACAGGAACACAGTTCCAGCTGGTTTGGTGTCAGAGGGTGTGGCCTAATATGCCAATGAGTTCCTGCTGGGCTTTTTTTTACAAAAAAAAAAAAAAGCCCTGCTCTGTCCTTTTCAGATGTTCATTCATGCATTCATAGAACATGCACAGAGGGGACCTGAGATCATGCTTGCTGTTTTTGGCCATGGCACCCATGTATTTAGTCAAACAAGATCTACAGCAAGTCCCTATGCACGAAAGCAGAACACTATGTAAGGAATCGTAGTGCAAACATTAATGGTAGAACCACTGGGTACAATCTGTCTCCCTTCTGTGCATATTCATATGAAGGGGTACTTTAAAGTTAGGATCCACCTGAGTCAACCCATATAAAACAAGTGGTCTTTCTGGGGCCTCATATTTCCACAGTGAAAACCTATGCATCTCTGTTTCTCCTGCTGTAACAATGAAGCTATATTAACCCATTATTTCTGCTCTGGAAATACCATCAACACGTACCAAAAATGTATTATCCTTGGGTTTACAGAGTGATACACAGAAAGCTTTTTTTTGTAGTTTTGCTCTGAATTTGTGTTTTTAATGTTGGAATTGGCATGAATTCAGCAGGAGCTCATAGGAGTGCAGCTCCTGAACCTCTAGCCAGGGTCTGCATGCAGTGGGGAGTTCTTTCCCCACTGCACACAGATCTTGGGGCATATGCAAATGAGCTCCTGCACCTTTTTTCCCTACAAAATGACTCCTGGTTGCAATTATAATAAAGCAGCATTGCTCATTTCATGGTCTTTCAAGTGATGTTTACTCAGCATTGTTTTATCGTTTTGTTTTGATTGTGTGTCAATTTTTAGAACACAGTCCTGCATTGAACCACATCTGAATTCTAATTTTCTTCCCCTGCCTTACTGTTACCAGCAAAGGAGTCCCCAGGCTTTCTGCATATGAGAGCCTTAATCTTGCTTTAGCTACTGCAAAGATTATTTTCCACAGTGTGTGTGGAGGGGGAGTTTGCTAATCCTTCTGTCAAATCCATCACATAAGCATGTCAAATTTGCATGGCATAATGCTGGGAGCTGGTAGGGGCTCACAAATTATTAACCTAGGAGCACATTATGCGATACAGACTTTATAAACCCATACAGTAAGGTGAAACAGGATGCTAAAGCCCCACTAAATCTAAATCTTGCCATCACAGGCTCATGATCCGGAATCCTTAGCTTTGGTAGTGTGCTTAAATGCAGCTAACTCTGTCTTAGTTTGTGGCCTAGATAATTACAACAGGATTGGTAGGGGTCTTAACTCCTAATGAGGAAAGCCCATGGGTCCAGCTGTTTGTTGCAGAGTATAATTAAAAATATATTAATTGTAGTCTGAAAGTGGAAAATCTAAAGCATTACCCAGATGTGGTCAACTGTGTGGTCTTTGAGAGGGGTTTACTTCAGAAATCCTACCATCCTTCTATGGTTTTAGTACTATTCCCTTTTAGTCTGATTATATCATTAATGCCATTTGTTTCTGTTTTCACATTCTCTGTGTTTCTGAGTGTTCAGAATGAATGCAGTATGTAGTCAAGCCTTTCACAGGTTTTGACTTAGCCTAGAGAGCTTACCCTACCTGCATCATTTAGTACATAGCCATATAGTGAGAGAGTCTCCACCTCTTCACCAGAAAAACTGAGCCCACATGAAACTCCAGAGAGTGCTTCTCACTTAAACCAGCTGAATACCTGGTTCCTGCTGTTAAGTAAAACAAGAAAGGGTGTCTCATTTTGTGTAGGCAAAATTGCTTGGGGCATATTCATAAGTCAGCCTAAAAATGTTAAGTATCCTTATCTCCTGCTGTCCTTAACAAGTGTTGAAGGCTCATAGAAACTTGTGGGATCATCAAAGTAGTTGAAAGTGTCTCTCTACAGAGTGTTGGCTGCACCTCTTCTATAGCAGAAAATGCTCTGAAACTTTCACCTAAATAGTAACAGCAGGACAGCTGATTCCCACCCCTTTACCCGCCCACCCATAGTACACTTTCCAACTAGGGTTGCCAGCTTCATCTTGGGGAATTCCTGGAGATTTGGGGGTGGTGCCTGCAAAGGCAGTTTTGGGAAGCCATAGGGTCTACCCTCCAAAGCTGCTGTTTCCTCCATAACATAACATAACATAACATAACAATTTTATTTATATCCCGCCCTCCCCGCCAGAGCAGGCTCAGGGCGGCTCACAACAAAATTCCATACATTAGTTATACAAAAAAATTTTAAACAACTACATTAACAGTTTAATTAAAGGGGAACAGGTCTCTGAAGTTCGGAGATTTGCTGTAATTCCAGGAGAACTTCAGACCCCAGCTAGAGGTCAACAACACTACCTCCAAATCACCACACACTCCCTTTTATACAGTCTCACTACCTAATTTGTCAGCTGTGTGTTGTTGCGTCTCCATGCCTCTTCTTTCTCCTGCTGCTTTCTCCCTCCCTGACTCAGTTTATCTCCTTAAAACCCATTTCTGTCTTCTCCGCTTCTCCTTCTCCCTTCTCCTCATCTGTTTTCTCACATTGTCACGGCAGGTATTTTGCCTTGGTATTGTTGGCCTCCCCCTGTCTTAATTCTTTTAGTTCTATATTTATCCTCTTTGAGCTCTCTTTTCTGCCTTGAGCTACAATTTCTTCCTCCCAGTTCCAGAGCTGATAGGTTGCAATTGTGTTATGGCAGTGATACTAACTCTACAATTTGTGAACAGCTGCATTTGCAATTGCTGCCAATCAGGAGAATCACGTTTACTTCCATCCTGGCATGAGGCTGGCAGCTCAAGCCACAAAAGGCATATCAGAGAGCCACATGTGGCTTCCCAGCCACTGAGTGAGTATCACTGTGTTACAGCTTTAAAACTTTTCATGGAGCAGGAGATTAGGCAAATGAGGCTTTTCTGGTCATTCCTTTGTCAGAGGTGGACAGCCTGAGTCTGGCAACCAGTGAGATGCTAACGGTGTGTGTGTGTGTGTGTGTGTGTGTGTGTGTGTGTGTGTGGAGCTTCTGGCAACATTGTGAAGTCCCTAGCAATGCAGTGACATCATTTCTGGAGCAACCATCACATAGAGGCTACAGCATCACCTTATGCAGTGATGTCACTTCTGGATCGTACCAGAAGTGATGTTACCATATTACTGATTACAGTGGCTGGTTGAGTTGATATTTTACCATATTACTGGCAACAGTGATTTCCCCTGAATCACTGACCCACTGAGTGACACTAGGGGAAAAGGGCTGTCAGGAGAAGGTTTTTTGCCTTGGGAGACATGACCACCCCTTTCACACACCCCCAACAGCTGTAGTGAGCAGCTGGGTTTATTTAATTTTTTTCCCTACTGCACAATTAGCTTGCACATTCTGCCCTCCCCCCTCAGATGCTTGGAAACAGAAATGGGGAAGGGGAGAGAGGAAGGAAAATAGGAAGATTGGGAAACAAAACAACAATAAAAGAAGGAACAACAAAAATGGAAGTGTCTTGAAAATGTGTATATTAAACTGTATATAACTGTAGATTAACTGTATACACTGTATACAGCAGGGGTGGCCAAACTTGCTTAATGTAAGAGCCACACAGAATAAACATAAGATGTTCAAGGGCCATGAGATATTAACATAAAATGTTTAAGAGCTGGAAGGAAGGAAGGCAGACAGGCAGGCAAGCAAATAGATGGGGGAGGAAGAGGGAGAAATGGAAAGAAAGCAACTTTAATTTTAAATGCATTCTCCAAGTTGCCAGCTGCCTTGGCTTGGAGAAGTGATTTAAAGAGAGAAATGCCTTTTCCAAGTCAGCCATTGGGGCAGAGGGGGCTTCAGGAGCCACACAATATGTGTGAAAGAGCCACATGTGGCTCCCAAGCCAGAGTTTAGCCACCTGTGGTCTACAGTAAGGTTCAGAACACAAACTTAGGCTAAACCAGACATCAGGGTTTTGGGGGTGAGCAGGCTCTGGGTTCTTTCAACCCAACTGGCTTTCTCTCCAGTCATACAGCAGCTGCAGGGACTACCGTTTTAAAAATCAGAGAAACTGAGGCATGGAGGGGGAGGAAGGAGGAGCTCCTGCCTGCCTTCTTCATGTAATTTTCAGAAGCTGAAACGGCAAGTGAAAACAATTCCCTTTGATTTGTAAAAGTCAGGGCTTTTTTGAGCAGGAACACGCAGGAACACAGTTCCAGCTGCCTTAGTGTCAGGGGGTGTGGCCTAATATGCAAATAAGTTCCTGCTGGGCTTTTTTTCTATAAAAAGCCCTAAAATTATATTGTCTACAGCTGCTGTATGGCTGCAGAAAAAGCAGGTTGGGTTCAGGGAACCCAGAGCTAACTTGCTAAAAAAAAGTAACAGCTAGTGTGGCACTTAATATATCTGACTGTCCTTTGGTTTGTCTTCTACCTCATTCAGACTTGCAACTTATTGGGCCTATCTAACACCTTGTCTGTCTTCGGGAATCTGTTGCCTCCTGAAGAGCCTGTTAAACTGAACCTTCTGGAAGTTTAGTCATGGAATATACATCTCCCTCAAGGGTTGGTTCTCTAGGACAGGTGAAGGACAAAACTTTCTGGCCAATAGGAACATACCCCCAAGAATCCTAGAAGCTGTAGAATGACAAAAGGAGAGACATGTTCCCTGTGGCAGCTGCTGTTATAACTGAGAGAAGCAGATAGAAGAGCTGGAGAGCAGGAAATTAAACTGGGGCCTGGCCTATGATTTGACCAACTTGATGAAAAAAGAAAGAGTGGTGCAACTATGGCTGAGTTCTCCTGAAGGGATAAACAGGAAGGTGGTACTGCATGCTTGAGGAAGATAGTACAGAACCAGGATTCCATTTTACCTGCTGGAGATAAATTTTTTGACCTGCACCATTTTAATGTGAAAGGGGGTACCATGACACAATCATGCACTCTTCTTTTCAGTCATTTTGTAGTATTTGTGTTCTGTGTTTGTGTTACACTGTTTTGTACCTACATATAATAGGGTTGCCAATTCCCAGTGAGGGCAGGGAATCTTCTGGATTGGAGGCCCTCCCCCCACTTCAGGGTTATCAGAAATGGGGGGTGGAGGAGGGAAATGTCCATTATTCCCTGACTGATTCCTATAAGGTATAATGGAGAATTTGTGAGTATCTGGGGCTCTGGGGGGGGGGGTTGTTTTCTGAGGTAGATGCACGAAACTTTCAGCACAACATCCAGTGCCTCTCCTCAAAACACCCTCCAAGTTTCAAAAAGATTGGACCAGGGGGTCCAATTCTATGAGCCTCCAAAGAAGGTACCCCTATCCTTCATTATTTCCAAATGGAGGGAAGGCATTTAAAAGGCATGCGGCTCCTTTAAATGTGATTGCCAAAATGCCCTTTAGAGTTCAATCGTGCTTGTCACACCCTTGCTCCTGGCTCCACTCCCAAAGTCTCCTAGCTCCAACCCCAAAGTTCCCAGATATTTCTTGAGTTGGACTTGGCAACTCTAATATATCAGCTTGTATCCTAACACTCAATTTAGCAAAGTTTGAAGCCTTCCACACTAAGGAGGCTTCCTCCAATGGAAGAACCAGTTCCACTGGAAGAAGACTTTGGATTTTTACTGAATGGGGCAGTACGATACACACTGCTGCATTCAGTATCAGTCCAGCATTATATTTGACTAATCATTAGGGATGGGCAAAAACTGGCTCATGATGAATTTGTGATGAATTTTGGGCTGTTTGAAATTTACAAAGTGAAGTTGATTGGAGGCCAACTGGCATGTGTCAAGTGTGCATTTCTATAAGCTATTTCTAATGGTGTTTAGCAGACAAGCCAGATACAAAGCAGAACACTCCTCATGCTCCCCCCCCTCTGTTTTCTCCTTCTAATCAAAGGGTGCATAATAAATCCATCTGGACCCAGGATGTTTAGAGTAACTTTGTGTTAATGGTGTAGAGTGCCTCTCCCCCAGATTCACACAGACAGGTCTTATCGGTTCTCAGAGAATGTGCGAGAAAGGGAGATGTTTTTATTAGCTGACATTCCTTAGCCATAAAGAGACACTAGTGAGTAGCCTTTGAACCCTCAACTCAATTTGCATCTTTATGTTATTCTTTTGAAGTTATCTGTAACCTATCCCTTTGAAGCATGCCTATAAGTTACTATGCAATGCTATGCATGTCATTACTTCCAAGGAGTCCGTCCTTGGGCAAGCTATGGAGTTTTAACAATAAAGCAACTTTCGATTAAAGAACAAAAGCTTGATTATTGAGAAATATCGATGCTTGACAGCATGAACTTTCCATGAACTTTCCAGCTATTCCTGGCATTCATGAATGGATACATTCTTTTAAATACTGTTTGTTTTTTTACAAGCAGAAAACAAACATAATATTTTGTAAGCTAGAGAAATTGGTTTGGCACTCAGTAGCCTTGCTTAACTAATTTTTGTGCCTGGTCGACAGGATAAGAGCACCGGTGAGGGGGAGCCAATTCTCAGCAGATAACTTTGAATAGATTTGTACCAGTTTGATCGGAAGCTTTCATAATATATTAGAGGGAGAAACCTTGTGGGTTAAGATGTCCTTTTTTGCTACATATAAATAGATAGAATATATAACCAGGATTCCATTTTTAGACAACCTGTCTCCAATCTTACCCTGGCATTTGACACACATTGACCTGTAAAATGGTTCTTAAGAACTCACATTGAACTCTTTCTTGTGGTACAAAATGTTTGCTGGGCAGCCCCATAGTTGAACAGTTGAGCTAACATCTTGGCTTTATATAGTTGAGAGCAGTGGAAACATATGATCCCGCTTGGGAATGATGAAATTTTATTATACTGTTTGCAGATCTTTCTCCTTGGTCCATGGCATATTTACTATATTAAAGCCTAGAGCTCGAGGCCTGTAAAACTACCCCAAGACATTTAAAGTTATTAACTTGCTCAATATGATCAGTTCTTTGGTCTACTGACTACACTTTTTCAATTATAGTTCTCAAACAGAATTTACTTAATTGCATAACATGAATGGATACATTTGCAGTCAGACCATCTCTGCTCAATCTATATCTTTACAAAACTTCAAAGCAACAGAGAAGTGGAACTTGTAGGATATGTAAAGGAGCATCTTGGGGAGGTCCCCTGTGACTTTGACATCTCATTTTCACTCTATACATTCTAAACACTAAATTCTATACACTCCTGAACCTTGACCATTTTGACAGGTGCAGGTTCAGGAGTGTATAGAACAGATCCTGTGCAAGCTAGAGAAACCAAACTCACAGCAGACCTCCAGCTGGCACTCCTCTACCTGCTCTCCATGTTTGGCAAGGATTGGGTTGCTTATGTGGTATGAGTTACTGCCCTCTAAAGAAGTGCCCCCAGGAAAGTGCTTCTGGGAAATGACATGTGGAGGGCAGGTAGAGGGGAGTCAGCAGGAGATCCCCTGTGATTTTTGTTTCTCTAGCACACTGGGAGGGGGGGGCATTCTACCACATCACATACCTCACAAACTGAACATATTAATTTGGCAGCAAAAAGTTTGTGACAGTTCATGGTTTATGAACTGAACCACATTTTTCTGGTTCATACCTGTCATTACTAGTCATATTATCAGTGTTATAATAAAGTTATGAAGATTGAAAGAAAGCCGTATTCATCTTATCTGTTTCTCATAATTTTCTTTTAAAGCAATCCTATTTGTCCATCTGTATGGTAATTCACAGTGGACATTTTTTTGTTTGGCACTGCACGAAATGTTTTTAGCCACCTAGAGGAAGCCATGGTAAGCAGGACTCCAAATGTGTCACAGGGCAGATTTAGGACCTGGCTTAATGACAAGACTGGGACAAGAAAGGGCAGAAGAAGCCATCACTGTCTTTTCTCTTCCTTCATCAGGGATTGTCAAGGCATATAGATAACATCCACGTTATGACATGGCAACCCTTCCCATGTCTTCCTTTGCTCAGTCTCTTCTGTATATGAGACATCCCCAGGCCTCTTGTACAAAAAAAGAAGACACTATTAGGTATGGATGTTAAACACACACTGATTTTGCACTCACTCTGCGCCGTTCTGACATTCCTCTTTTCAGCGTGGTGTCCTTCCGATTTCCTACTATCTGCCCCGGGGCTTCAGCAAAGATCGGCGTTTTTGCACAGCAAAGAGAAACTGCTAAAAACCAGGGAGAGACATATGTTGAATGTAGTTCTATGATTCTTTAATGACTTTTATTTTCTAAAATGCAGCTACTGAAGCAGGAGATGAAGAGAGAGCAAGGGAGAAAGGATTCTTAACCCTTTCCCCTTGGACCATTTTTCCTATTAAATTACCCACCAAGCAATTTTTACATCTGCTGGGAAAACTGTTTAGGCACCTGTATTTTTTTCCTCAGCAGCAGAAAAGGTAGCTTGGCATGGGTGATCTTTGGCAGGAAAATGGCCCATGGGGGAAAGACCCTTTTCTCCTTTTACCAACCTCTTCTTTCTATTTCTTTTATTTTATTTTCGATATTTTTGTATTTATATTTGCATGTGTGTCCACGTGTGCCTGGAAGTCATGGCAACCTCTGGTGACTGACCCCTACTGGGGGCCTGGAGGATATTCAGGGAGGTGGCTGAATAAAGCCTGCCCCTATCTTCCTGATGCCTGATATTCCAAGGAGGTCTAGTCTCCCGGCCAAGTACTTGCCAGAGTTGACTCTGCTTAGCTTCTGAGATCTGATGAGATTGGGCTTGCCTGGGTTATCTAGGTCAGGGCTTAACATTTTATTTTTAAAAGTTACTGTGAGAAATCCTAGAACTACTCTGTACAGCTATAACTTGGTATAGGCCTATAGCTAGAGTTCAGTGCTCTGGTTGGGTGGAAGGAATTTGTGTGTATGTGCCTTAACTGTAGACACTTACAACTTCCCTGTGGGATTTTGTGTACATGGTACTTTTGGGGGGATATTTTTGGCTGTATTCACATTTTTTCTGTAACTTGTGCATTAATATTTTCACTGTCTGCTCATCAACTATCTTTATTCAACTATGAAATACATTTCCCCCCGTTTCCTGTGTAGGTATTTATTCATTTATTTTGGGGTAGCCTGCCCCTTTTTAGCAGATGGACCTATTGTGTTGAAAGAAGCAGAATTTATCGAAATAGGACAGTCAGCTGGCAAACTGTAACTGCTTGTACTGTTTATACATTGACTGTTTTGAACTGCTTCACTGTTTATATTGTCTGACTCCTTATACCACCTATCAGTTGAAGAGATTGCATCTAGAGTGGAAGAGATTGGATTTATACCCTAACCTTCACTCAGAATCTCAGAGCAGTTTACCATCTCCTCTCCCTTCCCCCTCCCCACAACAAACACCTTGTGAGGTAGGTGGGGCTAAGAGAGTTCTGACAGAAACTGCTCTTGAGAGGAACAGCTCTGTGAGAACTTGTGACTGACCCAAGGCTATACCACCAGGTGCATGTGAAGGAGTGGGGAATCAAACCCAGTTCTCCCAGTTTAGAATCTGTGCACTTAACCACTATACCAAGCTGGATGTCTCCTTGATTCATTTGGACAGCTTCACTGTTTATACTTTCCATTTGGAGATTTTTCACAGAAGTTCTCTTATTTACAAACTGACTATCTTTGAATTTTAGATAGTAACCATTATCAATACAAATGGCTTTGTACATTTTTGTAACCTCTGGTACTGTGTACCTCCTCATTTCCATTTGTTAGAGATGTCTTCCCCTTCCTTCTTCTTTTCCTGCTGTGCTTGATACAATTCATTTTTGGAACATTTCCACAGGTTTTTTTTTTAGAAAAAGCCCAGCAGGAACTCATTTGCATGTTAGGTCACACCTCCTGATATCACCATAGTTTCACACCAGGCTTTTTTGTAGAAGAAGCCCAGCAGGAACTCATTTGCATATCAAGCCACACCGCCTGATGCCAAGCTAGCTGGAATGTGCATTCCTGTGTGTTCCTGCTCAAAAAAAGCCCTGATTTCTCATCTGATCCAGTGTAATCTCATATTTACACTAATTTAGATCAATGCATATGTGCTTCCAGAGCCAAATGTGAAGATTTTTCTCTGAGGCTCCACAGAATGTTATGTAAATAGAGACCAAGCTGACAAAGAGTCAAAACCGTGTCCAGAAGAGCGGTCCCGTTCCATTTATCTCTCTTTTGTGGTGAATTTACCGTGGATTTACTGGCGCATCATCTCTCATGTTATCTTCTAGACTTTTAATAATTTTGCTGGGGCAATTTATAAGGAAGAGAAAGCTATGTTGATCCAACTAAAGATGCATTTAAAGAGACAGTCACTGAAATCCAAGGAGGCAGCTATTATATTGTTGTTAGTGTGCAAACACTGTGAATTTGATATCATATAACCAGCTGCTATTCTGGGAGCATTACTGTATGTTTAAATGTTGTTAAGTCTTTGTCAATAAAATATATGTTTATACACACTTTGGTGTGATAATAAGTATATTTCTAGTGTTGATTGTATTGTTCCATATTTACACATCGAAACCTGTTGAATTTATATCTTCACCTGGAGAAAATGGCTGTTTTGGAAGGTGGATATGGCATTATACCCCATTTTAGTCCAGCTGAGATAAAATGTCCAGGTATTTCCCAGTCTGGAGTTGGCAACCCAAGTAATTCAGTGAGTGGGTGGGGATTTATACTTGGGAAGGGAAGGTAAATTTATGTAGAGTATTCTGGTTCCAAATAATGAGTTTTGGTGTTATATTTGAACCTGGCCGTAGAACACTATGGAGAGCCAGTGAAGTGCAGTGGTTAGTGATGTTATAGTGTAAATGATTAATGTGTCAAACTAGGAACTTGGAGTGTGTGTATGTAAGTGTTCTCAGGTTGCATCCAACCTATGGCAACCCTGTGGTCTGGAACACCTATGTTTAAATCCCCACTCTGCCATAAAGCTCTTTGGGTTAGCTTGGGCCAGTCACATAGTCTCAGCCTAACATACTTCTCAGGGTTGTTATGAGGAAAAAACAGGGAAGGGAGAACCATCTATGCTACCCAGAGATTCCTGAAGGAAAGGCACAAAAACATGTACAGGGTAGATAAGATATTTACAAATCTAGTGGCTTAATTTTAGACAGAGTTTTGTTGTGTTCCAGGAAATTTGTATAAGCAGTCATACCAAGGAAGGATATGTTGATTTTGACCCATCAGTGTTTTTGTTTGTCACTATGGCCATTGTGTCCTGTCTAGGAATCTGGAAATCTGTGACCTTGCATTTATCTTTGAATCATGCTTTTAACTGCACTTGTCAATATGTGTAAGAAGGGAGAAAAGTATGAAATCAGTGACGTCTTGAAAAATGCCAAAGCTTGGCCATAGAGTTGCCGCTCCAAAATAAGGAAAGACAAGGATATCTTGCTTGCATCAGAACATCACCAATACTCCATTAGACTGTATTTTCCTAGAAGTGCATTACTATTGCTTGTTACATTTATGATGCATATTTTTCCCATGAGCATTTCTGAGATAAGCACAAAACATTTCCTTGAAATAAGCATTACTAGGTAATACCCATCCCCCTCCAGCTGTAATACTTACTTAGCAACTAGAAATATATATAATTTCTACCACAAGACAGAATCGCAGAGTATCTGAAGCAGAGAAAAAAGGATGCTTGCGTTTACAAATTTGAAATGTCCACCCTAACGCTTTGGAAAGGTAGACAAAAGCAGAAACCCAGGTATGATGTAATGATAAAATATGAGTACAAATAAGCTTTTATGGGTCATGATACATCTTGTAGTGGATAGTTTTAACTGAATGGAATGAAGCTATGGCAGATTACATCCTTAGCTAGAGATCCTTAAAGAAAGCCCATGTTTAGAAATATGGCATCACACCCTGTCACAACCACCGAGGATTATTTTCCTCACTGTGACTGAAAGCGGTGAGTTAGGGCTCATTTTTCTTCTGCTATTTCTACTGAGCAATAGAGATTTCTCCATGTATGCATGGGTTACATACTGTCCTTCTGAAAAAGGGAACTGTGTGATCAGGTCTTTGCAAGAAATGCAAAATCTAAGAAAATAAACTTGTGCAACTCCGATGAATTGGCTTGGTTTCCTCTTTCGGTTTCATCAGGGCTGTTATCTCTAGTTTGCTTTTATTTTTACCAATCACAAAATAGTATATATGTGAAAAAAAAAATTCCTGCAGAGGGTTCTTGAAGTTCCTGAAAAGGCAAGGTGATGTTTTTGGAGCCCTGAACCCCCCCCCCCCCTTAGAATCGCACAGGAGCTAAGAATAGGCAAGCAGGCAGTGTTTGTAAAGTCTGCATTTTTAAAAAATGCTGATCTAATAAGGCTGAGGCAAGTTTGTGGCTGCGCCGTATGATGTTGTGTGTGGGTTGTATTTTTGCCTCCTGCATTTCTCTATCATCTAGCAAATACAGTAGGATGTCTGAAGCAGAAAGATAAAGTAGCTAGGGGAGGTCTCCAAAAGCTTTCTGTGTAGCCTTGATGTTGTTTCCTTGTGGTTTTTCTTTGCCTGGGATCTCCTTTTGCTCAGCAGCAAGACTTAAATGACTATGAGAACAAAGAGAGTGCTGGAACTGGATGAACATTGTAAGGTAGGCTGTAAAGGCTGACTTGGTGTGTCCCCCCAAGAAACAACTCTTATGGGGACATAATTACATCCATCCTATCAATGGAATGTTGAGCCCTTAGTTTCTGTAGAGCAAGAATTTTGTCTTGAAATTCTGAGCTAAAACCTTATGGCTTCATGGGAGATAACGCGATAATTTGAAGCCAGTTTCAGCCAGTACAAATAATAGGATATAGGAAGATAAATAGATTGTAAAATGTTAGTATGTTGTTTTAGAAGCTAGGAAACAAAGTGTACTCAGTGGCGTTGGGGAGCTATCCAGGTCCCACCGATGATAGACAGCCCATCAAGCTGACAACCAGATCAAATAGAATTCCTAATCCACCCCCAAGCCAGCCTGCTCCCAGTACTGTATTTGGGGAACAAGCAGAGAAGAGGTAAGGATCTCTGCCACAGACCTAATAGATCTCTGCCATAGACCAAATAGTGACTTTAGGGCAGATACTTCAAGATTTAACTTTTCCAGATAATAGAAGCATTGGCATATCATCAAAAGTTGCATTATTATACTGCTGACATTTCAAGTGAATGTTGAAGACAAAGATTATGATATCCTCCTGAAAGCTTGTTTGCAAATTATATTTTGGAAGTAACTGGTAAACTAAAAATAATGCTGTGTTCTTCTTTCCAAGCAATGTTTATATAGAGTGGAAGTGAATTGAGCTGGATTCCCTGATATTCTAGTATGTTGGTAGAGTATTTGAGTTATGCAGTGTATCATAGATTTTGGAAAGGGATGGGGAATTTCATAGTTTCATAGTTGATTTTAACAAGTCCCTGAATTGCCACATCTATAGAAGGCAACACTTAAGAATTATTTTTGTTACTGTGTTGAAAATTCAGATTTGAAAAAGGATTAAATTAAATTATGTATAAAAGTTTCACTCTGCAAAATATGTGCACACACATAACTGCAGTGATCACATGGCAGCTTAATTTTGCTTTTGCTGGTTTTGCTAGTTTTGTCATGGGTACAACTTGGTTATTCACATGGCTTCAGGACCCATCAATGATAGTATGAATTGGCCATCAGTTAGAGTCAAACTCATTTGTTACGAGGGCTGGATCTGACTTAAATGAGACCTTGCTGGGCTGGGCCATGCTGGGCCGGGCCACATGTGTCCCCATTTAAGTTTAGGTAGCAGATATATATACTTTTTAAAGGATACAGACAAACACAACCAAAGATTTTTTTTAAAAAAACCTTAAAACATGCTTAAAACATAGCGCCTGTTGTTCTTAAAGGTGCTTTCTTTGCATTTCTGCCATGGAATCCAGGGAATTGGGGAAGGAGCTCTGGCTCTTTTCCTCCCCCCCTCCAAGGGGACCAGGAGGGGGAGGAGCCTCAGCCAATTGAGAAAATCAAGGTTTTGCTCTGTAGCTCCTGTGCGATTGAGAAAGCCTTGCAAAGCAAGCTGAGATGCAGAAGGAAGCAAGAGAGGGAAAAGGAAGCAGACAAGAGCCAGTTGCTCGGGGGTTTGATAGGAGCCCTCCGAGAGCCTGATTCAGCCTCTGTTTGACACCCCTGAGTTAGACAGAAGGTTTAAGTAGGAAGAGGATCTATTGTAAGCAGCTCTACAAAGACCTTGTTCTCAATTATAAATGCATGGTTTTTGATGTTCAGTGAACACAAATCTTCATAATCAGTATCTTTGGGTTGGTTTGCATAATCATATACTTTTAAAATCATATACTTTTGCTGGAACCAATGCACATAGAATAATTCTAATTGTGGAACAAACTGTCTGAAGTAGGCAAGAGGTTCTCCAGTATATGATTTTTCCGCAACCATGAAGACTGCAGTTGAAACATGCAAGTAAACTAGGGTGCATGTAGCCGCTTCAACTCTTGTCTGCAAGTCAGACAGTCTTCATTGCTGCACTTGCAATCTTCCAGTGGCTCGGATGCAATTGGAACTGTATATTTACAAAGACTCTTGGTTTTGAATTGATTATATGGATGATTGTAGAAAACACTGGATGATTGTGGAAAATGTTATAGTACCACATGTGATTAATTGGTTATAAAACTTTATTGAGCAGGTTGGAGTATAAAACACATACAGTGTTTGTATAAGGTTTTTTTTTCCCTGACACATCCACACTGTGGTTCCTTTTGTAGTATATTTGACCTTCCTGGAGGTTGGCAACTCTGTATAAAACACCTGAAGTGTATCTTGAGATAAAGTCTCACAGCTACTTTCAGTTTTGCTTATGACTTTGTACATTTCTTGGTACAAAGTTTGATTCTGTTTTCTGCTTTCTAATTTCCTTTGCTTGAGCCATTTGATCAAGCTAATGCAAAGTGCCATGAAGCAGTCTTCTTCTAATACAGTGAAAGGAAAGCAAAAAAAAAGGAAACAATTCACAGATCACTGACAAATTATACCATCAAAAATCATTAAACTATTAAGAGTTCTCATGTTTGAAGTTTTCCAGATTTTAACTAGATTGTTGGTGAGTTTTAGATTTCCCAATAGAGCAAAAAAATCAACATCCATCTAGTCATTAGTTCGTACCAGTTCAGAGTTTCACTAGGGCTTGCTCAAGCTTTGATTTCATTGGTAAAGTAAGTAATTAAAGCTTTAGCTGCAGATTAATATAGGCCCCCAGTTAATCTGTGGGGCTGAGATGGATATGCTTGCTAGCTTCTTTTCTGCATGGAATGAGAAAGGAACATATAGCTGAGTTTCTTCTACTGATTGATATTGAAAGTTACCAGAACTTTTGCTTTTGGATGAACATACTGTGGCTTTTCTATCAACAATAAAGGAACTGCAGGAAGCTAAAGCAGATGGAGACCAGCTGAGATCAAAGCGAATATATTTAAATCTGAATTTTCCATAATAGTAATGGCTTTTTACATAATTTGCTCTAGTGTATTAGGGAATGGTCTGTATTTCACATGATTGAAAAAGAAAATATTAAATATGAAGTTTCCTTTTAACAGTGTTTTTGTGTATTGGATTGTCAGCTTCATGTTTAAAGAGTGGCATGTTTTGGTACCATTCACATTCATATATACTATATGAAGTAACCAAATAAAAAACAGATAATTAATCAATTAAACATCTGTAATCTGATGACATTCTTCATTACTCCATGTAGCTAACTATTCTCAGTAATTCAGGAACATTACTTTCTCTTGTGCCATCCTTGTCCTTCTATCACTGCAACACTGGATCCAGGAAAAGAGATTATTTATCAGAGCCTTTCCTAATATCTTTCCATGCTATCTTTTCCCCCCACAGTTGGATAAAGGGGACACGAGCCAGCTCAGTATACCGTCCAACACAAGCCATGGTGATGCTGATGGAAACATCTGCCTTGATGTTCCAGATGGCAACCCAGACCCACAGAGAACAAAAGCTGCCATTGACCATCTTCACCAGAAAATTCTCAAGATCACTGAGCAGATCAAGATTGAGCAGGAGGCACGAGATGACAATGTGGCTGAGTATCTGAAGCTTGCCAACAATGCTGACAAGCAACAAGCCTCTCGTATCAAGCAGGTCTTTGAGAAAAAGAACCAGAAATCAGCTCAGACCATTGCCCAGTTGCATAAGAAGCTTGAGCACTACCACAAAAAGCTAAAGGAAATTGAACAAAATGGACCCTCACGTCAGCCCAAGGATGTCTTCCGGGACATGCATCAGGGCCTCAAGGATGTAGGGGCCAATGTCCGCTCTAGCATCAGTGGCTTTGGAGGGGGTGTGGTGGAAGGTGTCAAGGGTGGACTGTCAGGCCTTTCCCAAGCCACACATACAGCTGTGGTCTCTAAACCCCGTGAGTTTGCAAGCTTAATCCGCAACAAATTTGGCAGCGCAGATAACATTGCTCACTTAAAGGATACTTTGGATGATGGGCACCCTGAAGAGGCCTCACGGACTCTCAGTGGAAGTGCCACATTAGTGTCGAGTCCTAAATATGGCAGTGATGATGAGTGCTCCAGTGCCACTTCTGGCTCAGCAGCAGGTAGCAATTCTGGGGCAGGCCCTGCTGGTTTAGGCAGCCCCAAATCTAACACCTTGGACAGTCACCACTATAATTTTGATACAATCATAGAAGAACTGCGGGAGATAAAGGACATTCAGTCACACCTTGAGGATTCCATGGAAGACCTCAAAGCCCAGCTACAACGAGACTATACTTACATGACTCAGTGCTTGCAAGAGGAGCGTTACAGGTAGGCTGTTCTGTACTTTCATGTTTCTCCCAAAGGGGGAACTGTCTGTTGCATGCAATCTCAGTTTTGTTGAATTGTGGACCATGATTTGTTGATCTGCTCTTATTTGTGGATCCAACAAAGGGTTGTGCTGTGGGTGAAACATATGAAGGTGTTTATATGGGATTAGATTTCACATTCAGCTGGCAAACTGACTGAATATGTATGTCTCAACATTAAGGAGCGAGTCCTGTTTATGCTCTAGCTCTAGCAGTTTCACGGGAAACCAGAAAAGGTTTTGGGACATGAGAAGTTGTGGGATTTTTTTTTTTTTTTTGCAGGATCACTAGACTGAGAAATGAGATTAAAATTCAATGCACACTTGAAAATAAATGTAATATTTCTTCATATAAGCCAGCTGGCTATTCCTCCTCATCATACATTCTAGCTTCTGCTGCAAGATCATTTTTTAAAAAAATAATACTAACAATAAGATCATTTGAATTATATATTTTAATTTATATTTTATTACATTAACTACACATCATATAATAATCTTTTATTAGGACCAACCAAAGTAGTGTGCATCATAAAACAATGTGAATGTGCTCAAGTTCTTTTTCAGCTCAGTCTTAAATCCAATTCATCATCACCACCACTGGCTTAATCCTAACACAGCTAGTTGGTATCCTATGCTTTCTCAGCAGAGAAAAGAAGTAACAAAAATGATCCATCCCCCAATGGCATAGAGCATGACAACGACATTGGAATACATAGCACAACCACACCCTCTAGTAAGAGAGCACTATACTTCTAGGCTGCATTTTAAGTTTTACCTAGTTGCAAAGTCAATGCCTTCATTGCTGTATAGTCGCCAGTTTTTATGCATATGTGTTCAGGAAATACAGAAATTTCAACATGGGAAAGTTGACGGAGTCAGTGATTTCACACCAGATTTTTTTCTTGATTTAAATTATCTTGGTTTAAATTAGTCCTCCTTTTCTATGAGGCTGTGAAGAAGTCTGCTGAAATAACCTGTATTATGAATTATTCTAAAGAAAGACACTGCATTATAACCTTAAGACAGAAGAAGAAATGCATTCCTAACTAAGCACTCAATGCCAGTCTCATAATCGCTACTTCATGATTAAGATTAAGAGTCCAAATTATGTTTTTGCTTAGAGAGTTGGATAAAAAAATGGGAAATGGCAATACTTGAGGGGGGATCCCTTCCTCTCTTTCTTTATGTCCCTCCCCCTCATCACTGCAGCCAGGCCCAGCATGGCTCCCAGGCTCTTCCACCAGCCCACTAATGCTTCTCTTCCCACCTACAATCAAGAACAGCAGCAGCAAGCCCAGCATGGCTCTCAGCAGTTCGACCCACCAAAGCTTTTTCCTACCTCCTAATGCCAGAGAGCCTGGCTTTAGGTCCTGGTCTCCGTTGCCAGACCTACCTAAGCATCTTCCCCTCTACCACCATCAAGGAGGAAGACAGCAGCAAGCCCTAAAGCCTCCCAGCTACCAGGCCAACTGAGACTTGCCCCCCCCCCCTCCACTGATGCCAGTGAGTACTGTGCAGGTCCTTGCCTCTGTCAGGCCCACTGAACATCCCCTCCCCCATCAAAGATGACAGTGGCAAACACTGAGTGGCTTCTGGAGCTGCTGAGGCTTGTTTCTCACCACCACCATTGATGCTGGTGAACCTCATACAGGCCCTGGACTGTGCTGCCAGGCCTACTGAAGCTTCCTCCACACACCTTCAAGGAGGAAGATGGCAGCAAGGCATCCAACAGAGAAGGAAGAAGGTTCTTTGTCTGCACATGCTAGGGTTGCCAAGTCCAATTCAAGAAATATCTGGGGACTTTGGGGGTGGAGCCAGGAGACTTTGGGGGTGGAGCCAAGATCAAGGCTGTGACAAGCATAATTGAACTCCAAAGGGAGTTCTGGCCATCACATTTAAAGGGACGGCACACTTTTTCAATTCCTTCCTTCCATAGGAAATAATGAAGGATAGGGGCACCTTTTGGGGGGGCTCATAGAATTGGACCCCCTGGTCCAATCTTTTTGAAACTTGGGGGGTATTTTGAGGAGAGGTACTAGATGCTATATTGAAAATTTGGTGCCTCTACCCCCAAAAAACAGCCCCCCCAGATACCCGCAGATCAATTCTCCATGATTTTCTATGGGAATAAATCTCCATAGGGGATAATAGAGTTCCCAGCAGACATTTCCCTCCCCTCCCCCCGCTTTCTGACGACCCTGAAGCGAGGGGAGGGCCTCCAAACCGGGGGATCCCCTGCCCCCACCTGGGAATTGGCAACCCTAGCACATGTTCAGACAATGAGTGGGTTTTGTGGGGGGATTTAAACCCTCCAATGTGTTCAGATTTTTCTGCAAATCTCAGGACTACTCCAGGTTTGCAGAACTATCTGCTTTTAATAGAAAGATACGTAGATTTTAGCCAATAAGGAAATCTAGAATTTTGTTTTCAAAGTATTTTTATGATATATATCCCCACTGTCCCAATCTAAGGACTCAATGGCAGTCTCATAATCTCTACTTCATGATTAAGATAAAGACCAGAGTCCAAATGATGTTTTTGCTTAGAGAGCTGGATAAAACAAATGGGAAATGGCAATACTTGTGGGGGGATCCAAACTAGATACTGCAAGGAGAATGGCCACCCTAAATGACAGCTTACAGGGAAATGATATATTGGAGATTTTCCATTGACCCAGCACCACTGTCACAACAGAAGATTCATGTATGGATCACAGTGAATGAGTGTAAAGATATGTAACAGATATCTGTTATGTTTATACTTGAATTTTCAAGTTGTGCTTCAGTGATGGTTGAATTTTTTCCCAGGCTGTTTATAAAAATTGGGAAATACTATATAAGTTATATTATCAACAATAGCAGGGGAGATAGAACTCTTTGTTCCCAAAGCAATTTTTTATCATAGACCTCCCATTCCCCAGTTGTTTTCCATTCATTCTCATCTGTATCTTTTGAGGCCCTGGGAAAGACAGTTACAAAGCCTCTTTAAATACACAAGTTGGGTCTGGGGTTCCTTCCCACCCAATGCCAGATGTAGGCTTCCCAACCCTCCCGCCCTGGCGGGGGACCCCAGGATTTCCACCCTCTTCCCCCGCTCCCCAAAAAAACGGAAGCAGGGGGAGGGGGGAAATGGCACCGGGGAGCATGGCGAGCCACCCCATCCCGGAGCGGGCAAGGCCGCCGCGCCGCCACTGCCGCCCCCTCCCCACCCACCGCAGCTGCTCCTCCGAGATGGGCCCAGGCTGAGCCCATCTTGGAGGAGCAGCCAAGAGGCGGCAGCAGCGCAGGCAAAACCAGGGGAGGGCGGAGGCAGGCCAGGACCATGGCGAGCCGCGAATCCGAGCCCTTCTAGGACCCAGACTTGCGGCTCGCCACGCCCCCGGCCCACCTCCACCTCCCCCTCTGATTCCACCCCAGAGGCAGAGCGGAGCCGGCGAGGCCGCTGCCGCTTCCCCCCCTGCCCCACCGCAGCTTCTCCTCCAAGATGGGCTCAGCCTGAGCCCATCTCGGAGGAGCAGCCACGGCGAGCGGAGAAGAGGCAGCAGCTGCGCAGCGGCGTCGCCCGCTCTGAGACGGGGTGGCTCACCACGCTCCCCGGCGCCATTTCCCCCCCTCCCCCTAGCTCCACCCCAGTGTCTCCTGGCTCCACCCCCAAAGTCCCCAGATATTTCTGGGATTGGACTTGGTAACCCTAGCCAGATGTAACACAGTTGCACATGAGCTATGGGTTCTCCTCAGTTCCAGTGTGTACAGTAGCCAAGTAGGATCACAACCATAGTGCTCATTGAGAAAGGTCTTTCACACTGTACCCAACCAGAAACAGCCCCAGGGATGCTATTGGGCCTTGGGGGGAAACCCACATAACCCAAGCGAACACCTTGATATCTTGAAATTGACTATCTGGGGCTGTTTCAGGTGGGGAAAATGGTGCAAGGTAAAAATATCAGAACTATGGTTACAAAAAAAAAAAGATTAATAACCAGTTTATTGAGAAATAAATAAGTTACGGAATAGTGCAAAATAGAATATCAATACTTATATACACACATAAGGCTGCCTAAACATAACACATGGTTCATAACTTAATTGGGCACCACACGTACAGGAACTGATGAGAACCTGTAATGATTATGTTTCATCGGAAACATCTGTACTCGATAATGTGTTATACCCTTCTAAGATTTGAAAGGGAGTAGAATGGTATAATCTTCTTAGGCTGGCACTGCCAGCCTAAGAATTTAGTAGGAAGTAAGTACCACTGAATGCACAGAATAAAGATGACAGATGTGTAATGTTTGGTTGGTTAACTATGAACTGGGCAAGGGTAAATCCACACTAGTCAATTCTGGCATCTTGCAGTCTGCATCTGATATTATGTCTATCACCAGACTTACTAATGCGAACTTGTGTACCTTACAGACTGTTCCATACTGTCTCTAAGTGGTAGCAGTAGTGACATCTCACATTTTTCTATCTCTGTTATTGTCCTATTAGTCACCATTTTAAAAAATGTGTTTTTGCCCCATAATAGGTCAATTCCTCTCTCTTTCTGTGCAAATTTAGCATGGTTACGAGACGAATAACTCATACTCCCAAATGAAAATAGCAGCTTGTTTGTTATGAGAGATAGGTAGCAGTACCAAAAAAAGGTATGTTTCTCAAAAGCATTTTGCAAAGGGAAGAAACGTAATGTTGAGACACAAAGTATTTCAGGCTGTAATTGAGCTGTGCCTGTGTGGATGCAGCCTATGAAAATTGTTGATGCTCTTTGCTGGCTCTTTGATGACCTATTCAATAAATTGAGTGGTGTTTTTTATTTAGTTGTCAAATTATCAGTGCAGTTGTCTCTAGGCTGTTCTTCACGATTTCTCTTTAAAGCACATCTGCCATCAAATTATGTCTCCTTGCAGCTATTAGTTGATTGCCAGCCAAATGTGAAACATGATCCTGTTTCTTACCAGCACCTTCATCTATTGAAACTTTAAGTCCTCATGGAATACAAGAAATGAAGAGATTACTTGCACATATGAAACATAGATAACACCACAGATCTTTCATTTTTCACTCCACATCATAGATGAAATGCTTGATGAGTGAGTTCATTCAAGGTCAAACTGTTAATTATATTCAAATGTTTATAACGAAGCTCAAAAGCCGGCTGTCAGACATCTTTGCTTCAGGTTTCCCTGCCATCTGAGACTAGATGAATGGCAACCTGTGGAAGCGTTTTGTTGGTTGTGGCATCCAAATTTTGGAACTCCATCTCCAGGGAGATTTGTCTGTCTTTCTCTGTCACTGTCTTCCACCTACAAGTGAAGACTTCCCCCCCTCCATTTAGCACACCTCCAGTAAACTTATTGACCCTTATCCCTGGTTTTGTTGTGTTTGTAAGTCTATATGTTTTTATTACATTTTTAAATAGTTTACATATATAATTTTAATGTTTTAAATGTTTTAATGCCTTGATGTTTGCTGCCTTGGGGGCCCTATTTGGTGGTACAGAAATATTTTAAATAAAACAATATAAAATAAATAAATTATATGATTTCCCAAGGCACTTTAAAGAAAACATATTATAAAGAGTCAGACAGTTCATTGGGTGCTATCATTAAATTCCTTTATTGATAGTTTTGATTTGCCATTTGCTTAGGAGTGCTGATTTTTTTTCTTGATTCAATAGCTTAATTACTGATGTAATTTAATTATATATAAAGAAGGGGGGAGCAAAGACGTTATTCAGGTGCCTGATTTTTCAGCAAATATTATGGTCTGTAGTGTGTGCAATTACACAATGTTAATTCTGGTCCACATTATCTCTGATTTCTCAATAAGGTGCCTGAGAGCGTGTATGGATGACTCATATCTCAGATTGTGATTGGATGACTCATATCTCAGATTGTGATTCCCTGGATGACTCATATCTCAGATTGTGATTCCCTGTAGGGCTGAAGCTTTTCCTCTTTTGTCCATGATCAAAGTTATAGCAACACCCCAAAGGGGTCCTGAAAGAATGTGGCAGGGATACGTCAGAGACGACAAAATCATGGAAAATTCACTAAGATCACTACCTTATATGATCCTTTGTTTAGATCTATTATCTGGGACCTTTGACCTGGCTGTTTACAATTTATCCATGCATTTTCATGTATTTTTTTCATCGAAGGCATTACTAAGGTTGGGAACAGTTTGTAGTTGGTAATTCCATTAGCATTGCCATTTTCAATGTTGGAATCCTTCAACAACATCTGTAGCTCTTTGCCAGCCAGCTTTGGTTTTTGAATAATAAAGTGGTCAAGAGCCCCATAAGAGCAGAAATATTCACTTCTCACAATGATGCAGTGTTGCATTGCTGCTTGAAATATTGCATTGCTCAGAGTTCTCATCTGCTGCATATTATGTCCTTTCCCTTACCACACAGATATGAGCGCCTGGAAGAGCAACTTAATGACCTGACAGAACTTCACCAGAATGAGATGACCAATCTCAAACAGGAATTGGCTAGCATGGAGGAGAAGGTGGCTTACCAGTCCTATGAGAGGGCCAGGGACATTCAGGTAAGGGAAAATATGGATTGCTTGCACTGCCACTATGGCAGCCCCTTTGTTGGTGATGTATGTATTAATTACACATCTTATACTCTTTTTTCCAGTGAACTTAGAATAGTTTTCATACAGATTTCAGGAGGTCTCCAGTTCAGGAAGCTAGTTTTGAGCCCCCTAGCACCTTAGAGATCAACAGAATTTGGTGGGGGGCTATAAACTTTCAAGGGTCAAAACTCCCTTCATCAGATATCAGTTCAGCCAGTGGCCAGGCTTGCAGTAAAGCTGTGTTATGTTCTTTTAGATCAGGGTTTCCCAAACTTTTCTTTTCTGTGGCCTGGTTATTTTTACACTTCTCCTTTGTGGCCCGCTAAAATTTGGGGGTGGAGTCAAGAGACTTTGGGGGTGGAGCCAGAAGACAGGAATTACGTCATTTCCTGCAGTGTCAAGGGCCAAGTGATGTCACTTCTGGAGCACACTGAACCAAAACTCCACCTTTTCCTGTGATGTCACTTCCAGGGCACTCCCCCAAACCTGCCTCTTCTTCTGAAGTAACTTCATTTTCAGAAAAATCTCTCTGAAACTCATGCAGAGCCAAAATGGGGGTGGAAAGTGGGCGGTCCTCTCTTTCCACTCCCACACCTGTATGCACCTATCTGTTTGTGTGTTTTTCTCCAGCTTGCAAGCACTCCTAATGCCCATGTTCAATTGCCTGCAGCACCTACACACCCCTTTCTCAACAGCACTGGCCAATGTATGCAGTTGGGAGTGCTGTTGCCATTGCCATCAGGAATGACAGCACTGTGTATCACCCACACTAGGCCCTGGCAGCTGCTGTACCTTAAAATATGCTGAAACATTTAGTAGGCCCTTCCTTCAGCTGCTACTACTGGAACCCTGACTCAAGCTATAACCAAGTTTGCTTGATTTCAAGAAAATCTTTCGACAGCTATTTTTCATACTTTTTTTGGGCTGAAACACTGGGAAATTGCTGTGAAAGGTAGCAGAGAATTGTACTGCAATTAATGAATTAATTTCCGGTTATATGAAGTTCATACAAGCTTTTCTGTAGTTATCCCAAAAAGGATATTTATGAGGGGCCTGCAGCTTTTTACTGGCTGTGTTTCCCATGCCTTTTAAAGCAACCTGTTTTGCAGATATTTAGCCAGTGAACTTCTTTCATCCTTTTTAATATCTACAGGAGGAGTTTAATTTTGGTGTCAGACAGCTGTTAAAAGCAGGACCAGTAAAATGGTGCCAAGTTCATAGTACCATCGCTTCCAGAGCTGTTGAGATATACTGCAGTAATCTCCAAAAATCTCGTTCTGCCTCACACCTCTCACTCTCACTCACTCACACAGAAATTGCATAGAAAGGCCAGCTGGCTACAACTGGGGGTGCCAGCTTTTCATTGGCAGAGCTTCTATGTCTGCAACAACAGTATGATGAACAGAAAAGTTTCAACCAGTAAAAAGGGAAGGAAAGAAAGGGAAAGAATGAAATGGAAGGAGAGGAAAAGAAGACATGGAAAGAAAGAATATAAGAACATAAGAGGAGCTATGTTGGATCAGGCCAGTGGACTATCCAGTCCAAAATCCTCTCATACAATGCCCAAAAAGCACCAGAATGTCCATCAGTGGGGCTAGGGCAATAGAAGCCCTCCCACTGTTGCTTTCCCCCCCCTCCCAGCACCAAGAATACAGACAGAGCATCACTTGCAGGGAAAGAAAGGGGGGAGGAGGAAAAAAAGCCTTTCTCACCATCAGATGACCCAAGCCAGCAACAATTCTGCTCAGGGGTCGTTTGGTAAAAAAAAAAAATAGCTACTGGAATGCCCACTCCCTGCCCCTTCCAGCTGAAAAAAACACACACACCCTTCTTTGCTGCCCAGGCCTCCTGGGGAAATCTCCCCAAAAGAGCATACTGCAAAGCACATGAAAGCTCATACCTTGAAGAACACTTCATGGATCTAAAGTGCCAGTGGACTCCAGCTTTTCTCTTAAACACTGAGAGGGGGGAGAAGGAAGGAGAGGCAGCCCAGCTCCTCTCTGCACAACACAGAGATGGGGGAAGGAAAGAAGCCAAACAGAGCTCAGGCTTTGCAGCCTGTGTCATTCTTCAAGGCTAGCTTTTTTCTGCACAATAGAGAAATGGGTCACGACCCTGCAAATGGGAAACACTGTTTTAGATAATTCTCAGAGAATGAATGCTGAGGTGCATAAGGCAATAGTCCTTAAAAGGTGCTACTTATCACAAGGGAGGAGAATGGGGCTTGTGTCTGATCAGAGCAGAGTTTCATTAAGAGGTGTAACTTTGGATCATCCATTTGCAGTCTAGTCTCAGTGGCAGAACAGTGAATCACAGATCTGTAAAATTTCAGTTCAGTCTCCCAGCCACTGCACCACACTGTGTTAATAGTGCTTAGACAAAGCTCCATCATTGTACTTCACTGTTATTTCTTTCAAATGTCAATAATATACAGGCTCATGTATGATTCCAATGAGCAAATGTATGCTATGTATTCTTCTGCCCCCATGTGGCAATGTGTGGGAAACTGTCAGACAGGTTGCATTTGCTTTATTTAGACAAGAGCATTGTTAAGTAGAAGCTAAAACCACGTATGCTATGTAAGGTCCATAGGTACTTCAGTAGTTCCACAGCGTAGCTCCTCTAGGTAAGTGCTTTGTAGAGTGTTACTGCATTAACACTAACCTATATATGTGCATCACAGATATATACCAGTCTTTCTTTTAGCATCTGGTGTGACACCATGTGCAAATCCCTCCCTCTCTTACAATGGAGGCCCAAGTATCAGCCACTGCCAAGTCAGCTTTCCACCATCTACGGAGGGTGAGGGAGTTGGTCCCCTTTCTCGAACGCAGCAACTTGGCAACTGTGATCCATGCTACGGTCACCTCGAGGCTGGATTACTGTAATGCCCTCTACATGGGGCTGCCCCTGTCCCAAATCCGGCATCTCCAGCTAGTGCAGAATGCTGCTGCCTGGCTGTTAATGAGAGTTCCTTTACAGGAACACATTCAGCCTGTGCTGAAAGCACTGCACTGGCTACCAATAACGTACCAGATTTGCTTCAAGGCGCTTGTTTTAATCTTTAAAGCCCTTTATGGCCAGGGTCCTGCATACCTTAGGGTCTGCCTTTCCCTGTATATGCCCCAGCAAGCACTTTGGTCTGGATCTCAAAATATGCTGGTAGTCCCCAGTGTCAAGGAAGTGAAGCTTCAGTCAACTAGAGCCAGAGCCATTTCCGCGGCTGCATCTAGCTGGTGGAATGAGTTGCCGGAGGACGTTAAGGCCCTGCAAGAGCTCCCACAGTTCCACAGGGTCTGTAAAACATCACTCTTCCACCTTGCTTTTCCATAAGGATAACTTACAGCAATGGACTAGGCCCATAAATCGGAATTTACCATCATCCTGGACTTCCCACCACGCTATGGCGATTTGGGGTCGTATGGAACATCTAACACTGACTACTGAAACTTAATAGCATGATGAATCATAGTACTAACATCCATTGTTATATGGTTTTTAACTGATATTTTGGTATTGTTTTATGCTTTATGTTTTATCAATGTTTTTATCCTGTTGTTCATTTTCAACCCTAACCTGTGAGCCACCCTGAGCCTGCCTTTGGTGGGGAGGGCGGGATATAAATAAAATAAAATAAATAAGTCAAATAAATGTACCTGCCCTGTTGAAGATGTTTCAGTTCTGTTATAAATATTTTAAACAATACCCGGCATACATTGGGGTGATGCCATGGCTCAGTGGAAGAGCATCTGCTGTGTACATAGGTAGAAGGTTCCCATTTCTATCCCTGGCATCTCCAATTAAGAGGTAACGTGAAAGACCTCTGTGTGAGATCCTGGGGACTAGTTGCCAGTAAGAATAAACAATACTGACTTTGATAGATTGGTTTGAGTCAATATGAGAGCTTAATATGACTGATTTGAAAAGGTGGGGCTGTGACTCAATGCTATAGCATCGACTTTTGCATGCAGAAGGCCCTAGGTTCAATTTTCAGCATCTGCAGTTCAAATGGAGCAGGTGGTAGAAGATGTGAAAGACCTCTGCCTGGGAACTTGGAGAGCTGCTGCCCATCAGAGTAGACAGTACTGACCTAGATAGACTAATGGGCTGACTCACAGTACAGAAGCTTCATGTGTTCAGGTTTGTGCCAATGTAGATGACACCATAAAATACCTTTAAAGTAGCCTTTACATTATCTCCAGGCCTGTTCCAGCCATGTCTCTTCCATAAATATCAGTGGCACCTTAGTGCTCCACACCCATATTAGATAATGTCGTTTCAGAAGCCAGTACAATGCTAGCACACTGGTCACAGTGTTTGTTTGATGGTACAATGTTTTTATATGCTTGAACAATATGCATCATATGCATCATAATAGAAATGGGCATAGCACATTCAAGTTCAAATCCTTGGTCATCCTTAATGCTTAACTCACTCTCAGCCTAATCTATTTTAAAGAGATGCTGTGAATGGTAATGCACTTTGAATTGTATAAAAATTGTTATGATGAAAGGGCAGATTTAAAATAATTCTGCATTAAGCAACTGTCCACTGAGTTCTCTCTCCTTTATAATATGTCTACATTCTGTGCTTCCCTAGGTTTCCTCTCCAGATTACTGACCAGTTCCATATTTGCTTAGAGTTAGTAATGCTTTCATGACTGCTGTTTCCAACCAATTCATTGGTTGCATCTTCCCCCTAGGATAGCCGCCAATCTTGAGAGAAAAAATGACCCCTCCCTTTAACAGAGGTTTAATGTGTGGAAATCAGCATTTGAAGTTTTCCATGGCACTGATGTAAATAACATCACCTGGTAAATTACACCTACTAAACCTCCATTAATGAGTTGGGATTTTTTTCCCTCCAGACAGTTGACAACCCTGCTTCTCCCCCACACAGGCACTAAGATTTCTTTCTTTGGATAAACCTTTGGAAGGTAGTAGTGGTACAAATCAGTTTCATGCCACTCACTGTCATGTCTTCTGTTGTGGAAAGTCCAGGAGACCCAGCAGATGTAGGGAGCCATAGCAGTAATTGCAATGTTATCACAGTGTCATAGAAACTCTGCTTATATTCCCCCTCTTTTTGCTGGCAGCATAGCGCAAAGTTTTCTGCCTTCCAGGATAGGAAATGCACCATAAATGTCCTGAGACCCAATCTTGTATAGCAGCTAAAGTGTCAGACTAGGATCTCAGAGGTCTGAGTTCAAATTCCCTCCTAATCTCATTTGATTACCTTGTACTGCTCTCTCTCTCTCCCTCAACCCATCTAATCTACTTCACAAGGTTGTTATGAGGATAAAATGGAAAAGGGAGATCTATGTATGCTACCCTGAGGAAAAGTAGGATGAGAGTATACAATAGAAAAACATGGTTAACATTGTTCCAATCCCCCCCTTCTGTTCTTGCTGCAGGAAGCTGTGGAATCCTGCCTGACCCGCGTCACCAAGCTAGAGTTGCAGCAGCAACAGCAGCAGGTGGTGCAGCTGGAAGGCGTGGAAAATGCCAATGCCAGGGCCCTGCTGGGTAAATTCATCAATGTCATCTTAGCCTTGATGGCTGTGCTGCTGGTCTTTGTGTCCACCATCGCCAATTTCATCACGCCTTTGATGAAGACCCGCATGCGCCTCTTGAGCACCACTTTGCTAGTGATTTTTCTCTTCCTCCTCTGGAAACACTGGGACTCCATCACTTATCTCCTGGAACATGTCCTGCTTCCCAGCTGATTCCTCTGCCAGCCAGATGCCAGGGGTTGTGGGGCATTTCTTTCTTCCTGCAGAGAGGGGGCAGAAATGTGGAGGCTTCCAATTCAGTTTCTTTGTTCATTCAGAGTATGTACCCCTCACTTGCTTTTCTGGCACAGCCATCTTTGTACACATCCAACACCATCTCAGCAGTAGGGAGTGTAGTTGCATCACGGCTTGTGAGAGGCCAAATAATTACTCCTCTGAGATGCCTTTGCAAGGGATTACAGAGAGGCAGGTGAAGTTTATAAAGAGCTCTGATAGCCTTCCTTTAAAGCAGACGAAGTGATGCTGATGACAAAGCAGATCTCTAGAGGAAGATTGTTTTGTTTTTCCTTTCTGAGAAGGATGGTGAAAAGCTCATTCTTGAGCACAAGAATAACCTCTGAAGGCAAAAGTTCAGCACTGAAGGTGAACTTTGTTGAAAATTCCTGCCCCATAGGAACCTGCACAGAATTGAAGGAATAGAATGTACATATCACACCAGCTTATCCAAATCACAAGGATATTTAATTTCCATTCCTGTAGAACAGCCAATATGCCCATAAGTATAGTTGGGGCATTTTAGTACAAAAGATTTGTCATCCTTGCTGGTTGTTTTTACCAATTAAGTTATCCTCAGCTGAGGCAGGATCTAAGAAGAAAGTATCTACCATTCTGGTGCAAGCAAACTCAACACCTTTGGCTGGATTTGTTTTGTTTCTTCTTTTTGCTTTAGTATGTTATCTTCAGGGATTTACAAGAAATTATGATATTGCCTCGGCAGATCTTAGAAGCTTTTCAAATGTGTGTGTGTGTCTTAATTTATTGATTTCAGAGTTCTGTTTCCATTTTGGAATTGTGCACTGGGTAAAAATTCAGTTGCCTTTACATCGTCTATAGTCTTAGAGAAAATATAGCTTGGAGAGGAGCTTTTTTGAATGGTTTCATTCAAAAGCCTCTGTGCAAATCAGTTAGTTTTCAGGGTTTTGGCAAGGGTTTACCAAACTGCACCAAGAGAAAATTTACCTGTTACTTGCTGAAAGAGGCAATTCATCATCTTGGCACATTCAAGCAATGTTATTTACAGGGCAATGCTATAGTTGAACAAAGTCCCTGGAACATGGGATCAGGTTCTTTGATGGAGATTTTCTCATGAAAGGGAAAATGGGTTCTGTTATGGGTTCTGCTGCTCTTCTGTATTTTTTGTTCCAAGAAATCTAAACAAGCTATTATTTACACTATTTTGTTTTATAGTAAAACTATCAGGGCTTGGCACAATTTGAAGGCTTAAAATGAAATTATCTAGCTGAGGTATTCATATCTGATGATGCCATTTTTGAAAGTACATTTGCTGGCAAACGAGAGGTGTCATCATACATTAGACCCCAGATGTGGCTACTCAAGGGATGCTGGGAGACCAGAAGCAGGCTGTCCATTACAAAAAATCAGGCTGCATCTATATGTGCAATGGAATGGGGTGGAAAAGTCCTGAAATGATACAACTGACTGTACCACTTCAGACTTGGAAGGGGTTAACATGTTTTTAATATTGTTTATATTTAAAAAAATAAAATCCAAACTCTAGAATCTAATATAGCAGAGAGTGGGCTAGGCTAGAACCTCCTACTTGATTTGCCAGTTTTCTACTTATAAGGGGTCCCCCCTTCAAATACATGGATTTTTGGAAAATGGTGTTCTTCACCCACAGTTCTGCGTGGTTCTGCATCATTTATAAATCTGACCTTAATTTGAATGTAGGCAGCTGGCCTACTGCACATTAAGAACATGCTTGTGTAAATTTGTCACTGGATAGATTTTTGGGCTGCTGTCAAATGGGTATGTAAAATAACAAAGAAAGGCAGTTTTAGGCCAAGAAGTACTAGCATTATATTTGAGTATCCCATATTTTCTGTAATTGCTGACCCATTGTACTCTATGACCCTTTTCATCTAGTACAAATGTCTGAGACAGGAGATCCTAGAATCCAAATGTTGCCAGATTTCACACAGTGGAGGAGATTTGTGTCGTTTGAATGGAAGGAAGAGTTTTGGCAAATTCAGTTCCCACCACCACAACTCTACAGTAGGGGAAAAACAGCTGAAATTATTCTTAGAAGTATTAAAGAAAGAAAAAACAGTCAGTGACTTGGTTTTCCCTTTATGCTGGACTTTTCCACTACCTACTTATAAATTTATCCTTTGTTTTGCAAGATATCATTTCTGATTTTTACTGTGTATTTTTCTAGAAAGGATATGGTTTCAAATTAAATACTTGTGAATGGTTCTCAAAACATGCAGTTTACTCACTTCTTGCACCTAAAAATGGAGAGAAGTTCATTTTTAAAAATTTCTTTCATTAGGATACAAGGTCAGCCAACAGAGAGAAGTAGCTTAAATTTTTAGCTAAAGTAACTGAGCCTCAGAACAACTCATATCCTCCCATTGGCACCATGTTGTGTAGGATGGATGGATAGCATGTGTAAGGAGCTGGCCTTTCCTAAGGAAGCCTCTGTTGACAGCCTCCTTTCAAAGGCACAATAATATCTTTAATAATGTCCAGAGATGTGAAGACCCTGATTTTAAAAAACATATTCATTTATTGTGTGTGTTTTCAGGAGGAGTAAGAAAACCAACATACCTTTTCTGATCAGTTCTGGAAAGAACTGGTTTTCTAGTGGAATGTGCATGGACAATATTTAAAAGTGATTTTGGGATGAGTGTTGGATGAGTTGGGAAAGAGCTCTGAGTGATGAGAATACTAACAGTTCCAGAGCATAGATTTCTTCAGGCCTCTGTCCTCAAGAAAAGATGCAGATGAGTGGGATTGTAGCCTTTATCTTCACTGCTATTCCTTGTGCTAACCCTGAGCCAGCCCCTTTCAGTTTAATGGATGGGAGGGTCAATTGTGATGCAGAGGATTTGATTGCAGTATGGATTTAAAGCTACTACTGTTCACAACTTTATTTGTATTTTTTGTAAATGGGGCTAGAGGAGAGTTCCTGTCAGTAGGAGGAGGTCATAGCCAGGGTACATTTTACAAAATTGAAAATGTATTAAAAGTGCAGTTTGTTACGGATCTTTTTCACGGTAAGCTGTTCATGCCCATAATCCTCCCACCCATGTAGATTCTGTGAAAAACTGAGTATTTTTTAATGGTATGATCAAATGTGGAGTGGTAAAACAATGGCTGGGTGATGTTCCCTGGCTTGTGTGCACCAGAAGCAAACAATTGCAATAGTCCTTTGTGGCCTTAGAATCATGATTCCATGATTTATTTATTGATCTTAGATCAACTGACAGTTTTTCTCCCCCATCCCAGCTCTTTCGCCCTGCCTTTATAAAGGGGAGGGGGGGACATGTGCAAGCACACTGCATTTCACTGGAAATGTAAATCAAAAGTAGCTTAAACTACTTCCATGCCATCATCATACCTCCTGTACTTGTCTGTAGGTATGGAGGACTTCCATGTCCATGGGTGCAACCTGAAACAGTATCCAACACGCAACACTTGCAGTGCTCCCCTGGCACTTCATGGCTGGAGTATTGTGGTTGGCAGCATCATATGATCATTGCAATTGTATAATCAAGCCTGTGATGATTGCATGAAAGATGTTTCTTGCAAATTAGCTGCTAGTGGTTCCACATACGCTGTGCATAGAAGAACCACATGGTTTTGTAGTTCTGTTAAATTTTCAAGACTGTGGTGGTCTTCTCTCACAGAGGAAGCCCAGGCCCACACCATGGCATAACCATTTTCTGATACTGTTTGACTGTATTTATTATGTATGCTTGAATCTTTCCCCACCACTGCTCCTTTAATTCCCTTTGGGAAGCCCATCCTAAGGAAGCACTGGTTTCATTTCACTATATTTTTCCATTCACTTTTTTGAATAAAAAGAGTTTTAAAACATTGGCGAAAGAGAAGATCTTTTATTTTTAATTTCTGGGGTTATGAAAGTGGGATGCAAAAAAGACTTTTCAGAGAAATGCATTGCTATGTATCAGATGGTGAATGGGAAGAAGTTACTAACTGCAGTCCTAAGAACACTTCTGAGACTTGCTTCTGAGTTGACCTGCTTAGGATTGCTCCCTTAGCCACTATTACTTAGAAGATAAAGGTGATGATATGATAGTATTATGGAAACAAGGGCTTTGTTAAACTACATGGAATCTTGGCTTGGCTTTCAGGAGACAAAGCAGGTTTCTTTATAAGCATTGATATGCACAGGTAGTGAACTCTCAGAAGCAAAAAGAAATGGGCAGAATGGGATGCCATCATCAAGGGAGTGAGCCTACAGTTCTTTGCATAGCTCTATGTTCCCAACTTCTGCTAGAGCAGATTTATTTTTATTAAAATACGGGTTCCAACCAAGGCAGCTTACAAATCATCAATTAAAAAACCATAAAACAATACATAATGCCAATAGAAAAGTGAAAAGGAGCTTAAAAGCAAGCCTGGAGCAACACAACATGCAGATTGCCACAGTTTGTTCATTTATTTATTCCATTTGTGGCCTGCCTTTCTCACTGAGAACCAAGACCAATTACAAAATAAAACAGGTAGGAATATATTACGTATCATTTTAGCTGGCATAGCATAGTTAACATTGCTGGGTTTGGCATTTTTAGTGGAAAGCAATCTCAATCCTGGATCAGATCTAAAATATCCCTAGAACTGTGGCTACTTGCTGAGATAATAGGACAAGCACAACAGATGTTCTGTACCTGAAAATCAGGATCAGACCTTCAAGATGGCTATTGGTGAAGGAATGTAAAATAAAAGTTTTGTGACGTGACTGCTGCACAATGTTTTCTTGGTGTGTTGCAGTTCACTCCAAATGAAGTGAAAATAGAAATGAGAGAGACTCACTGGCTTCCTGCTTGTTGACCCTGTGTGTTGACCATCACCTCAGTACCAGGTTGTGACAATCTTATCTGTAGCCCTGTCCAGAAGAACCCTGTGAACCTTCCTTATAGTGTGTCACCCCATTGGTGGTGCTAGCTCAGTGTTATGCTGGAAAGCTGCTGTCCTTCCAAACAGAAATCAGGTTTTTGAATACTAGCTCTCTAAGAGCCCTTAAGGCAAGATGCTAGGGCTTGAATCCAAGACTTTCTGTATGCAGCGTGTGCGTTCTACCATTGAGCAGAACTCCTCTCCTTTCACCTCTTTGTAACTTCTATAAAAATAGCTTCTTATACATTTCATTTTGTTGTCCTTTCACACAAAGCTCCTCATTTTACTTCAGAACTGTTGGTGGACCGCATCACCAAGAAGTTTTCATGTTGTGCTAATTAAATTAAACACCACAGCCTACAAGATGAATGGAACTAGGCCGAAAAGCCAGCTGCATGCCAAGGTTGCTGGAGTTGTTATGGCCAGTGTTAGTGTTTAACTGCAGCAGGAGCATGATCTATTTATAAAGAAAGTGATAGGATCTCTTAATGCTCAGGCTGGATTTCACCTATTTGCCTCTGACCTATTGAGACACTAAACCAATCTGAAATTCAAACCTAGGGCGGAAAGTGATTTGGGCATGAATGATTCTAAGCAGGCTTTGGGGTTTGCAGTTGAGTTGATGAGGGTAGTTAATCTTAGCATCTATACAGCACCTTCAAAGGTAAATGGAAAAAATGTTTTTCAATGTTTGCGGTGTTCATTTGAGAATGGTATTATGTGCAATGGGAAAGTAGCAAACAACCACTTAGAAATGAAATGTATATTCTAAGCAATGTGTTTTCATTCACAAGTGATTTACAAACATGGTAGATTCAACAATGCCCAAAGAAGTGCAGAATGGAGATATAACTCTTGCCATCCTGACTGAACATCTCAAAACATGCTTTTTAAAAGTTTTACCACTGTCCTTACAAGTGAGCCAGGGTGGTGTAGTGGTTAGAATTTGGACCTAGGATCTGAGAGAACTGAGTGCACATCTCTACTCTGCCATGGAAGTTTGCTGCATGACCTTAGTACAGTCACATATATTCAGTGTAACCTATCTCTTGTGACCTTGTTGTGAGGATAAAATGGAGAAAATAACAATATAAACCTCTTCTTGTCCCCATGGGGGAGAAAGTAAGGATATAAAATAAATGAAGTTTTAAAAATGTGTTAGGTCAATGCTTCAGAACAGAATGCCAGTCACTATGGAAACAAGCTACCCAACTTACCTGAAAAGGACTGGTAAAACCAAGTGGGGTATGCCCTTTGATGCTCCATTCTCCCAGCTCTGGCCAGATATGGAAAAGGGACAGTTTTGCTGTCATATATGGAGTCCTTGGTTGGCAGCCCATATCTGTTGAGTATTCTCCAATGTATGCTTATTTATCTGTTTGATGCAGACTAAGAATGGGTTACAATGGATATAAAAGCAGAGTATCTTTCAGAGACTTTGGTGAGTCCTCCCAGAAGATGAAGTGCCATCACATCCAGCAATAAGAAGTCTATGGGCTAGTGTATATGTAGGCATAATTTGTATGCAGTAAGACCCCTGCATGGTTGCTGTTCCACATCAGCCACAATCTCAGGTTAAAGAACTTTAGGTAGCAAGTATTGAGGTGAGAAACCAAGTCAAGTAACCTGCCTCAACTAAATGGTCTGACTCCATAGAAGCCAGTTTGATATTCTTGCTTGGAGAACCATTAGACTGGATCCTTACTTTACAATCCGTTTGGCCAAAATAACCTGTATCTCTGTCACATTGCTATCCTCCTTTCAAGGAGTTCTGAGTTATGCACATGGTTCTTTCCTCCTCCATCTTGTCCTCACAATAACCTAAAAATGAGTGGATCAAAGGTTACTCAGTGAACTTCATTACTGAGTGAAGATTGAACTTCCCAGATCCTAGTCAGCAGTTTAGCCACAACAATGCAGTGGATCTCTATGTGTCTTTCCGTCAAACTCAAAAACAGCAATGGGATTCATATGAAATGAAGCAGTCCCTTACTTAAATAGGTGTGGGACATTTAAAAATGTATATGCTATGGTTGTATTCTGTTCTTCTTTTGAGTATATATCAGAACATCATTTTAGTCTTACAGCCGCCTGTGGACTGTATAAATCAAAATAAGTGCTGTGAGTTATGCCCAGGCCAACAGTTTGGAAAAAGCCAGATGGACCCTGGGCGCAGGTATAATGTTGCTCGTCCTGTTGATCACATCATTTTGCTCTAGCTTCAGCCTCTAAACAACTTCCCAGTACTTTGCATTGAGAGTTGCCAGTCCTAATGCAGAACAGTTTTCAGTGTTCACTATACTTTGATTGTATCTGAATTCATGGGACTTCTTATCACTAGGAAAATTATTCATACAGCTGGTCAGGAAAATTAGAAAACTTGATGGATGGAGTCCACATATGAATCTTTTACCTCTACTTAAGGAACCTCTGATTACTGCTAAAAATTTTGTTCTGAGAAGTCAAAGCACAATTATTCCAATTTGAACGTCTACCAAAAGTGTGTGTGTGTTGGGGGCGTTAATTTAGTGCCCCTTAGCTGATGACAGTTTCCAAAATCAAAGGGTGGAAATACTGATGGGAAAGCTGGTGGAAATGTTCCACTGGAAAAGCTGGTGGAATGTTCCACAGATGGGAACAGTTTGGAAGAGATTGACATAGCCTGGTCTTCTCAAAGTACAAACCAGTCCTGTTTGTGAAACAATGTCCATGGCACAGTCAGCAGTAAAATGCAGGTGGGAAACGAGGGTTTCAGATTTAGAAAAGAACCTGTGCTTCTAATATTTGGCCTGGTGGGAGAATTTTAGCTGCTCCTCCAATGTGATGAGATCAGAGAAGCTCCACATAACAACATTTACTTTCCTACAAAATCTTTGATGCCTTCTGAATGTGACAGTTTTAGAGGTAGAGAGTCTAAGAAGAGCTGAATAACATCTACAAGCAGGGCTTTTCTTTCTTTCTTTCTTTCTTTCTTTCTTTCTTTCTTTCTTTCTTTCTTTCTTTCTTTCTTTCTTTCTCTTTCTTTCTTTCTTTCTTTCTTTCAGCAGGAATGCACAGGAATGCAGTTCCAGCTGGCTTGGTGTCAGGGTGTGTGGCCTAATATGCAAATGAGTTGGGCTCTACAAAAAAAAGCCCTGCCTACAAGAAATTTGCCTACAATAGTTGAGAAAGTAACCCTATTTGGAGCTGGGCTTGAGATGGACGGTGCCACTTTCAGCAAGTTTCATTCAGCTTCTGAGTTTACAGAGCGAAAAATAACGGCATTGCAAAATGAAACCATGTTTGAGATAGTCTTCCATTGCAGAGTGTGAACAGAAAGCAATCATGTCTGCACATGTGGTCTGTAGGAACATGAGTTACCAATTCCTCAGCATGTGGCTTAGCACACAGTTGACACATTCTTTCCACTGAAGGTACATCATAAGGGTTGTGGTTTTTGAACAGGATGTAAGCACATGTTGCTGCTAGAAGGATCTACAGGAAATGCCTGGAAAATTTTGGGACTCAATTTTTTTTTAAAAAAACAACAACATTAAAATATACTTTTCATAAATTTTGCTATCTGTGATATCAACAAGATAATCAGGTGAGCACTGATTATCTGCTGGAAAAAAGATGGGGAAAAAATCCATTGAATTCAAATCAGTGAGAAATCTGATTGAAATACAGTGATGGGTTCTGGTTTTATTTAAAATACCTCCACTGATGTAATTCTAGTAATCAACTCCACAGGGTTTCCGCTTCCAAAAAGAATGCTTCTCTAAGGCAAACATCTGATAATTTTCTTTGTTTGTGGTTTGTGTGCCTGACCTGCAAATATGAAGCCCCTATAAACTCTGGGTTTTTGAGGACTTTCCTCAGGTTTTTTTTTTCTTTCTTCTGTCAATACATTATTTGACTATGTTTTCAAAGGAATACAAAGCTCCTTTTGATTGTTTCTTCTTCCTAAAAGTGACTTACAACAAATGGGATAGAAAGCAGGTTTGTGTTGGCAACAGTGTTTTACTTTATGCCATTAAATGTCTTGTAAATTAATACCTTCAATAAACTTTCAGACTTTGAAATCTCTAAAGTAACTTCCTTCTTGTATTTCATTGAAAACTATTTTCAGTATCAGATTTCTTTATTCTTCACTTGGCAGTGGACTATGTAAACTGTTAACTGAAATGTATCAGGCTTGAACTATATCATATTCTTAGGCACAAGATTTATTTAGACTCAGAACACCAACAGTGTGGGTTTGCAAGTTCAAAGAGGATCACTCACTATGCTACAACTTTAGTCTGGTGTTATATCATTTGAATGATAACATCTTTCGCTGAAGATTCTTGGAAATAGAAAATAAGTTCGCTGAGATCCCTAGGTTTGCTTCAAAAGCTAGAATTTCTTGGGTTCCATTGAGTGGGAAAAGAAATTATTGATACATTGGTTTCTATCTTCAGTGTAAATGTTAAATACTGGGTTCAACACAGAGGAGTTCAACCAGGAATATGCTTTATTAGCAGCTACACACTAAGACAACAATGGCGGGGCCATGACCCCGCTTATATACCTACACAAACAACACACACACACCCGATTCCCATACCAAATCACGGCAGTCAAGTTTCACGCTAAGACAGCTCATTGGTTGCTGTTCCAAGTTCAAATCTATCAGAGTCTATAGCATTTCCAGCAGTTGCCCAGATGCCCATGAAAGCTACTGCAAAGCTGTAAATTCAGTACATAACACTCCTCCCCCCCCCCCAGGTTCCAAAGTACTAACAAACATAGTCCTCAAATAACCCTGGTCGGCAACATTCCCTCTGTGAGCGTCGGGGCTCAGCCAGAGGAGGAGGTGCCATAGGAGCTGAGCCTGGTGCAGCCATAGCCTTACACAGCTGTGGCGGGGAAACTGGAGCATTTGGCAGTGGCCATGACACAGAGACACTGCCAGAAACTTCAGCAGCCTGAGGTAAAAGGTCCGCTTCCCTGTGGATCTCTGGCACCAAGCTGCATGGCGCTGTTTCATCTCCCATCTGTGGCGATGTTGGCTCCCCCCCAGTCACTGTCTTCCTTGGTGGTTCTTGGGCTCTCAGGCTCTTCCGGAAGCACTCTGTGATATAGCTGAACAATGTGCAGGCAAAGCAGTTGACCCCTTTTGGTCAAGACTTCATAGGAATGGGGGCCAGTAACATGGATTACCCTGGCCGGAACCCATTCTGATTGCTAGCGAAGTTCCGGGCATAAACGGGTCGCCTGGAAAGAACCCCCTGGGCACTTCTTGACTCACTGGGTTCGGGTGCTGTTCTGGAGCCCTTCGGGGTGCAGCCGGTCCAAACGTGTTGTGAGGTGTGCCCCATGAGGAGTTCTGCTGGGCTGTAGCTGGTGGCCATGCTTGGCATTATTCGGTGTCTGAACAAGAAAGCAGCAAGCCTGTGGTCCCTGCAGATGATTCTGCTTAGGGACTCCTTGGTCATGTGTACCATTCTCTCAGCTTGCCTTTTAGTGGCAGGGTGGAAAGGAGTGGACCGGATGTGGCGAATTAGATAGTGTCCCAAGAACTCCTGGAACTGCCCAGACATGAAAGCAGTTCCATCGCCTGTTATAACCATGTCGGGCAGGCCATGAGTGCTAAAGACCCATCTAAGGGCCCAGATGGTGGCTCTTGCTGAAGTGGAGGCAACGGGTATCACCTCCAACCATTTGATGTAGGAGTCCACCAATATGAAAAATATCTGGCCGTGAAAGAAGCCAGCAAAGTCTTAAGTGTAGCCTTTCTCAGGGGGTGCATGTGGACTCCAATCTGTGTATGGGGGCACTTGGGTGATCCAGTCATGTTACCTGGCAGGTCTGACACCTCTTTAACCACGCCTCTATCTCCTTGCCCAGGCCACCAAATGTAGCTCCTGGTGAGGACCTTCATGAGCACAATTCCCAGGTGTGTCACGTGTAGGCCCTCTAAGACTTGCTTTCACAGCAGTAGGGGAACCACTATGTGGCTTCCCCAGAGTAGGCACCCTTGTGGGCTGACAGTTCATCCTTCAAAGAAGCAAAAGCAGTAAAGTCCAGGCCCATCCGGCTGGTGGGCCATCCCCTCCCCACCCCGTCCAGAACTCAGGAGAGGATGCGGTCCTGAGCCATGTGTTTGGTAACGTCCAAAGCATGCAGGGGCCAATCTGGCAGGGTCTTGATCAGCATGATCTGGTGCACTGGGGCCAGGTCTGGGTCGATGGAGCTGAGTGGAAGGCAGCTGAGAGTGTCTACTTGGCCCATTGACTTCCTGGGGCAGTAGACTAGGTTGTACTGGTAGGTGCCCAGGAAATATTCCAGTGGAGGACCCGCTGGTGACAGGATCAATGGAGTCTGCCGGTCCGGGGCAAGCAGTCCAGCAGCTTCTGGTCTGTTGCAGTGGTTAAGGGGTGCCCATATAAGTAGTTGTGGAACTTCCACACCCCCACCATTATGGCAAGCACTTCTTTCTCTATTTGGGAGTAGTTCTGCTCCGCAGGAGACAAAGTGTGCGAGTAGCAAGCCAAGGGCAGCTCGTGGCCTTCCAGCACCTGATGGCCCAGGACAGCCCTGATGCCGTAGGGAGACACGTCACATGCAAGAACCATCAAAATGGTGCAGTACTTCATCAGAAACAAGAATGTCTTTGATGGCCTGGAACATGGCCACCAATTTCTTTCCCCAGACCCACAGGGCCTTGTTGTAGAGCAGACAGTGGAGCGGCTCCACAAGAGCTGCTTTGTGGGGCAGGAAGGAATGATAGAAGTTCAAAAGCCCCCAAAATACCTGGGGTGGGGGCTTGAACAATGGCGTGGACCTTCTCGGGAGTAGGGTGGATGCCAGCAGTGTCGACTGCAAAACCCAGAAACTCCACTCACAGGGTACCCAGGGAACACTTTTCTCTCTTCACGTTTAAACTAGCTGCCTTGAAACATCGCAGCACAGAATGGAGGAGGCAGCCGAACTCTTTCGCAGTAGAGGCGGTAAGCAAAACATTGTCAAAGAATGGTTGGACTCCTGGGATCCCTTTAAGAATAGTATCCATTAGATTCTGGAAGATTCCTGAGGCCACACTCACCCCAAATTGCAACCACTTTACTCTAAAGACCTGCATGTGGGTGACGATTGTTTCGGCCTCCATGGTACTGTCATCTACCGGAAGTTTCTGGTATGCCTGGGCTAAGTCCAGCTTCGCAAAAACTTTAAAGCCAGCCAGGGAAGCCAATATGTGGCTGACCATGGGGACCGGGTATGCGTGGTCCTGCAGCACCTTATTAATAGTGCACTGTAGTCTGTGCAAATGTGGATGTTCCCGTTAGGCTTGATTGGTGTCACTATTGAGGTCTCCCAGTGGGTGTGTGGGACTGGTTCCAGTACCCCCTGAGCCACAAGGTGGTCTAGCTCGGCTTCTATTTTGGGCTTGAGCGCAAACGAGATACACCTGGCCTTCAGCCTTATGAGCTATACTGCCAGATCAAGTTGGAGGGACACTGGGGGAGGGACACAGTTTGTCATCCCAGATTCCCACTACAAACCTGTCCAGGAGTGCTTCATCCAGGTTCTGGAACTTGCAGTTTAGGACAAGGCCTCACAACTCAGGCAGGTAGTCTGCTGCCAACTTAGCAGACTACTGAATATGGCTCTAGCACCCAAGAGCTCTGTCAAAAACTTCGGGGAACTCTTCACAGATATGTGTGAAACTAGGGAGCTGGGTCTGATTTACCCCTATTATTTTTATTCCAAGGGGCTCGAACCAGCTAGACTGACTAAACTCATGAGCTTGCATCCCACCACCAGCAAGTCCAACATGCCATCAAAATGCTTGAACTGCACTTGGAAACGGCCGCACCCCTTTATGTGCACCGGGTTCTTTTGAAAGTCTCTCAGGATGAACACAGCAGACCATAGCAGAGGACCTCCCTTAGGGCAAAGTTTCTTGAAGGTGACCTCTGAAATCATGGATATAGAGGACCCAGAGTCTATTTCCATTAAGCAGGTGGCCCCGTTGATCCATACTATGACCTTAATTTTTGTCAGGGGTGTCTTGGGGCAAACACAGTACCTGGAGGTGGTTCAAGGAGGTGGTGTGTAGCTCTGCCAATTCCTGGTGAGTTGCCTGGCATCTATGCTTCCCCTTGGCCTAGCAGGCCCAGGCGATGTGGCCCATCCTGCCACAGTTCTAACATGTGGCGTTCCAGAATGGGCAGGAGTGGTGCTCATGCGGGTCTCTGCAGCTGGCGCAGGAAGCTGGGGCTGGCTTGTCCAGAGGATGTGCCGTGGCTGCTGGGCGGTTCTTGCAGTGAGATGGATGATGGAGCTGGTGGGTCTCCTCACCGTCAGATGCTTTGGAGGCAGATGACGCAGTGGCCTGATGTGCTGCTGTCGCAGGGAGGTCTCTGTGGAATTGCTTGAACGCGGTGGCCTGTCGGAATGCTTTTGTCAGGGTGAGGTCCTGGACTAGGAGCTTTCAGCACAGTTTGTCATCCCAGATTCCCACTACAAACGTGTCCAGGAGTGCTTCATCCAGGTTCTGGAACTTGCAGTTTAGGACGAGGCCTCACAACTCACGCAGGTAGTCTGCTGCCAACTTAGCAGACTACTGAATATGGCACTAGCAAGTTGAATACTTTGGGCTTAACAAAATAGGAGTCAAGTTGCACCTTTAAGACCAACTTAGTTTTATTCAGAACATAAGCTTTATACCATTTGTACCATTTTGCATTCTATGTTTTTAAAAAAGTTTTATTGATTTAAACTACTACAGGACAGCAGCATTGCAGATAATACATAAAAGAAGGGGAAAAGCAAGAAAAGAGAACATACAGAATGGGAAAAAACAGAAACCAGAAACCAGTACAAATATATCAATTATAAATCCACCTCTCAATATAATACTCTAATGTTTCTACCTACAAGTATAAAAATCTCCATTAAATGTTACCTTCCTTTCTTCTTTTACCAGGACAAAGAAATAAAAAGAATAATTCTTTTAGTAAGCTAGTAAAGCATTGTACAACTAAACAATTCTTCTTAAACACTAATCAAACTGTCTCATCCTCCAATTTGACTAAATTAACTTGCAGCTATGACTAGCACAAATTAGATTATTAATTTAACCAAAAACCTAACCAAAAAAGCACATGAATATTTTTTCTTTATTCATAAGAAATTGCATAACATATCTCAAGTATAATCAAATACTTTATCAGTCTTTAACTAAAACATTTCTCCTACAAAAATGTTAAAACAAATCTACCACATTGATCTCTCTAAATAGGCAGACTGTCAATATTTACCTATTCACCAGGAAAAAAAGAAAGAGAAAGAGAACCAAACATAAAAAAGACCCACATTCCAAAATCCTTCCTCCCCAGAATTAAAAACTTTTAAAAGATTTCAGGTTTTCATGGCTGGCATCATCATTAGGATTTGTAGAATCTCTCGGGCTCAAGTGCCGTGTTCTACTGGAGAAAGTTTTTCTTCCAGACGTTTCGTTCCCAGCTGCGGAGAACATCCTCAGTGGTGTTGCAGCCGGAGCAGGTGCTCTGACCTTCTTGGCTGCTGTGCATTGAGATTAAAAACTGTGCATTAAAAACTTTTAAGTTCCTTTAGTTTCTACATCCAAGTTATATCCAAGGCAGTCCATAACTTATCTTCTAGTGGCATCATACTTTTCTTAATCAAAGTTCCTTATTCACCAAAACAGAAGAAAAGATCCAAAATCCTTTTTACGGATCGTTTTCCAACACCAGATTAGACAATTGAAGTACAATTTGCCTCTTCTCAACATGGGCCGCCTCCTCAACCACCAAAAAAAAGTTATTCGCCATCTCCCCTTCTCCAGTTGATCTTGTTGATGGTCAGCATCCGGTGAAGAATTAAAACTGCATCAGAGGGGGCCATTTTCTTTTCTCTTCGTTTGTTTCGCATAATCACCGTTTTCCCTTCTGTTTTCAGTGCCACTGATTCACTCTTTGTAATGCAAGGCTCCTGTGGATTTGCCCTTTCATTAGCTGTTAGATCCTCTTCGCTCAAATAGTTAGCTGTAAACATGAAGTAATCTTTAAGATGCTGCTTAAGTGAAATAAAATCCTCCTTTAAAGATCTGAAAATTGCACTGGTATCTTTTCCATGTGCCATTTCATTAAATGATGCCATTTTAAAATTCAACTTGTCCCTATGTTCAGTCTCTCAAATCAGGTTATTTTTCACTTCTCTCTTGTAAATTCTTGTTCTACAGCAACTTTAACAGAGCTTGTTAAGAGACAATCTTTCAGTTACAAACAGATAAAGGAGACAGAACTTTCTGTGTTTCCCTTTTATAGTCAGATCATTTTGCAGATTCTTGATAATCTTTGTACTATATGTCCAATTAAAGTCCGGGTCAATTTTATTGTTTATATTCAAGCCAGTTTGAGTAATTAAGACTGCTCATCATGTTGCTGGACCTTTTGAAGTAATCCGTGAGCTAGTCTATTGACGGTATGTTAAGTGGCCCATCAGGGGGTAGAGTTGGAGAAGATAAAACACCTACTTGTTAAACAGAGCTGTCGCTTTTGATGTGGAGGAATGTTGCTTTAAAGAGTGTACTGTAGAAAAAGAAAGCAAAAAGCATTCGGGAGTCTTTCTTTCTTTGCTAATTTCAGCGTTCAAAGTTGCAGAGCTTCGGAAAGCATGACAGGTCTCGGGGGCCGTTGCCTTTGGCCCCCTCCACCCACTCGTGGAACTCCCATGCCAAAGAGAAGGCTCAACAAGCCCCCCTTTTGGGGGGTATCACTTCTGTGATACCCCTCCAACAACCAGAATCAGAATTGCTGCGGAGATCATCTGCAAGCAACCTGAAGCCAAGGTGATGGATCCCGGAAGTCCCATTTTGCATTCAAAACCACTGCCTACCAGGTAATTTTACTATTCTGTCATTGGATCTTAAATTCTGTACCATTTTGCATTCTGAGCAACTGCCTACCAGCTATATGTGACTCTGCTCACTGTACCAGATTCCCTGTCTGATGAAGTGTGCTTAGAGCATGTGAAAGCTTAGGTTCTAAAATTAAGTTGGTCTTAAAGGTGCAACTTGACTCCTATTTTGTTCTACTACTTCAGACCAACGCGGCTGCCCACTTGGATCTATCTACTTTGAGCTTAAGCTATAGCTTAATACATTTCAGTGTCAAAAAGATGGGTCTTGTTATTGAGTCATGCCTTTCTTCTACTTCAACTAATGGAAGGACCAGGCCTCGGATTCAGCAGGAGCTCACAGGAACAGAGCTCCTGAATCTTTCTGAGGGTTCCCCCTCCTCCTTCCCACCTTGCCCATTGAATAGTTGGTGCAGCTGCATAACAATCCCTGGATGAGTTCCACCATCTATGTTTCTACAAAACTACCCCTGCTGCTGCTATAGGCATATGATTGATTTTTCAATGTGCCAAACTATAGGCATATGATTGATTTTTCAATGTGCCAAACTTCCTTTGGAAGAAATGAGGATAAAATGTTGACTGTACATCAGCTGCATTGACTCATGAGACTCAAAAACAATCCAGATCTGGTATCCTTTCCAGCATGCACACAGCCCCTGCTAGCTGAGAAAATAGCAAGTGATGAGAGAATTCTCAGGTTACAGCTTTGGAAAGCCAAGAAGAGATGCATATAAGGAAGGCACTGACACAGGGTAATTTTCCTCTTCTTGTGCTGGGTGAAGAGATTTTGTCTTGCAGCCCATTTATTCACAGTTATGTCCCATGCCACATGCACAGGGCTGCAGCCTTACTCTGTGAGGTGGTAGTAGTCTGCATGGTAGCAGTCCATTTTCTCTTCTTAGTGCCTGCTGTTTAATATGAGGAAAACCTTTACTTGCATGCTTTATTATTCTCTTTGCAAGTTGCTTTGTAATAGGAGCTACTGGGAAGGCCACAGAGCTACCATTAGGGGCAAACCAACAGAGGACAGGAACTGCACCTACATATCAGGTGGGTAGCCATGTTAGTCTGCAGTAGCAGGACAAGATTTGAGCCTGGTAGCACCTTAAAGACCCACCAGATTTCCCAGGGTATAAACTGGAAATATTCCTGGGTATCTGACAAAGCTAGATTTGACTCCTGAAAATTTATACCCTGGAAAATGTTATTAGTCTTTGAGCTGCTTGTGGACTGAAATTTTCCTGTTGCCTTTTCAGCTCACCTTTCCTCCAAGGAGCTCTGGGTGGCACATGTCACGTAGGGTTGCCAACATCCAGGAGGGGGTTGGAGATCTCCTGGGACTACAACTGATCTCCAGGTGACATAGATCAGTTCTCCCAGAGAAAATGGCCACTTTGGAAGGTAGACTATGGCATTATACCCCTGTGAAGTCCCTCCCTCCCCCAAAGGGCTTGTGTTAGGGTTGCCAAGTCCAATTTAAGAAATATCTGGGGACTTTGGGGGTGGAGCCAGGAGACTTTGGGGGTGGAGCCAGGAGCAAGGAAGTGACATCACTTCCAAGTCAAAGGTCAAGTGATGTCACTTCCTGAGCTTCACTCCTCTATATCACTTCCAGCACACTGCATCAAACCCCACCTCTAAAACCCTTCACGGGGGTTTAGGAATCCTAATTTCTACATCACTTAAATTGAATGTGTCCATCTAAAAAATTCAAACCCATGGGCAATGGCTATCCTCCTACACTTCAAAATGGGGTCTCTTCTAATACTAAATGTATATATCCCTCCCCAGCAAAAATGATCAGATATAGCAAGGTGCTGTAATTAATCTGAATTTTTTATTGAAGAACTTTTATTAGATACTCCAGCACACCTGATTCTAAAGGGGGGGGGGAGAGAGACTTTAGTGCTAGACTCAATTCAAATGATAAGATTCTAATTGACAAATTTGGATGAAAGCTTGCTAAATAAAGTCACTTAATTCAAAACAGATATGGGCTTCCCCCTTAAACAGTGGAAGCCATTCCCAACCTAGTAAGACTTAGTTACTGCTGTCTTCTCAGGTCAAACACAATTACAAGGCTAAGTAGCTCTGTCATACCTCTGGTAATTCTGTGGTCAGGTATTTCTCAGTTGCATTCCCTTTGCCACAAAAAAGAATTTGTAGCTCTTTATGCTTCAGGAACTTGGCAATTTGGAAGCTTAAGATAATTCACACCAGAGAAAATTCTTATATGCACACTAGAGCATATTATGTCCTCCTCTATGTCTAGCAATTGGGAGTGGAGGTTTGCATATATCACCCCTACCAAAAATCCTAATAAGCAGCTCTGGTTACCATCATGTAATAGAATAGCTCTAGGGTTGCCAGGACCTGTCACTGACCAGAGGCAGGAGTAGGGTTGCCAGCTCCAGGTTGGGGTATTCCTGGAGACTTGGAGGTGGGGCCTGGGGAGGACACAGAACTCAGGGGATTACAATGCTCCCAAAGGCCACCCTCCAAAGCATCCATTTTCTCCAGTAGAAATTGACTTTGTAATCTGGAGATATGCCATAATTCCAGGAAATACTTTCAAGTATCAGTTATTCGTCTTTCCATTTAGTGGGATTAGAAAAGAACACAATATCAAAGCAATATCTGCAGTACTGCATTTAGAACACCTGAGACTCAGAAGCAATGTTCCCTCTAAGCTGTGGGGTCATGTGAGCAAAAAATCTACTTTGTGAGCTACTGGCATTGAAGTCATGAGCTCCTGCATAAATTAGTTTCATGTGGGGCCATTTTTCCTGAGCTAAGACAAAAATGTGTGAGCTAGAGACTAAAAACTGAACTAGCTCACACTAACTCAGCTTAGAGGAAACATTGCTCAAAAATATGTTTAAATGTCATCTAGAACCAACATATTCATAATGCAATAAACTATATTGCTTCTTTTTCACAAAAAATACAATTCCTGTCAAACTATCTGATCTTTACCTGGAAAATCCCTCCCCCCAGTTGTTATAGGATTGGTTTGTTTGGTGTGTTTGTTGTGATAAAAAAAACCCTGCTATATCTTAAGGGGGGGGAAGGAGAGCAAGATAATTAACTCAGCTAAACAATGCTAGCAAATAAAAATAGGTTAGTTTAACACCCATTTTCTCAAGTGAAAATGACTTCTGTAATCTGGAAATGAGTTGAATAAGTATGCTTGCACATGAAAAAATATACCTTGAATTAAACGTTGTTGGTCTTAAAGGTGCCACTGGGTTCAAAGTTTTAGCAAGGTTTTAAAAATTAAGACAAATTTCTTCAGAATGTTCCAGACACCCGGGCCAGCATATACTAAAGTTAAGCTGAACATGGGGTAGCCAAAGGCAATAAAAGCAGAGGAGGCAATAAATCAGATAAGACAATGAAAAAATAAACAGTCTCCACAAGAACACAAGGCTGGGACTGCGCTTAGCCCAGCCCGGCTGAAAAGCACATAAAACGAAAACTTAAGCACTCTAAACCAATACCTTAAATCATTGTAGAAAGCACCTTAGTAGCAGAGCAAAACAGCGTCAGAAGATTACTCCTTGCCTGTACACCCACCCACTGCAATTCCTGTTCTGGAAGAGAGGCTTTTCGTCTTAAAAGCAAAGCAACCCCAAAAGTTCTCAATAAGTATTCTACTGCAAAGTTCTGCAGAAGTTGCTGCTGACAGGTTGAGGGCAAGGCAGTTTATCAGTTCATGCATCATTCAAAATCTCATCAAGAACACCTCATGCCTTTCTGTTCTGTAGTGAAGGCACAGGGCAGGTTTGTGTGAGGAGAAAATGTTTGCTAGATCTCCCCTCTCTCGGTGCCTGGAAGGAATGTTTATTTACACACCAACCACCGTTTGAGCAATGAGATCTACAAATCGCGCAGGCTCTACAAATCTTCCTTACTAACAGGACAGGACAGACACCCCCCCCCCTCCCTTCCCTTCTTTTTAGGCTCTTTCTTAGCATGCCTGTGTCACGAGCTGGGGCTGAGTCAGGCAAAGTCCAGGGGCAGTCCAAGGTCGGCAACTCGTGAGCAAGGAGGGTCCAAGGCGCCAAAACAGAATCGTAATCCAGGTATCACAGGTCAGAGGTTCAGAAGCCGAAGTCAGGGGGTCCAGAGGTCCAAGCCAAAGTCAGGAATCCAAAAGCCAAAGTCAAGAGCCGGAGTGGATGCTAGGATGTCAGGTATGTGACTAGTTGCTTCCACAAAGCCTCCTCCCAAAGCCCACAGCTATATAGCCCTCTGCTGCCTGTTGCTCATTTGGGCTAATTGCTGTCTCAGAGCAGCAGCCAGGATCCTGCCGAAACTTAAGCATCCTCACACTTAGAAGGGCCAGAATCCTTTCACCACTCAGGGCTCAGGGAGCGTCTTGCTTGTGAGTGTGCCACCCTCCTCCGATCCCTGAGGTCCTGACGAAGGCGGTCACGCACACGAGCCACCCGAGAGGGCGAGGCAGGGGGGCTTGGATCTTCTTCAGCAGGAGGCAGGGGCACTGGTGCAGGTGGCAGGGGCACAGTTCCTTCTGCAGGCTCTGCAGGCTCGGTTTCTTCTGCAGGGTCCCCAGCACCCATGACACTATCCCCCCCCCCAGGGCCCCCCTCCGTCGAGGGGCCGGGGAGGTCGGGGTGGTCGCTGTGGAATCGTTGCACCAAGTCCGGGGCATGAAGATTGTCCACAGGTTCCCAGGACCGGTCTTCTGGGCCGTATCCCTCCCAGTCCACAAGGTACTGGAGGCCTCCACGATGGTACCGGGAGTCCAGAATCTGGCGCACCTCGTATTCTTCCTCGTCATCCACCAACACCGGTGGTGGCGGCGGTGGGGAAGGAGGCCGAGCTGGGTCAGGGGGTGCAGCTGGAACAAGGAGGGAGCGATGGAACACAGGGTGAATGCGGAGGTGGGGTGGCAACTGGAGCCTGAAGGCGACGGGGTTTATTTGTTCTACGACGGGGTAGGGTCCAATGAACCGTGCATCCAGCTTGTGAGACCGACCAGGCCGGTGCAGGTAGCGAGTTGAGAGCCACACCTGATCCCCCGGCTGCACTGGAGGGCCTTCTTGCCTCTTTCGGTCCGCATCCCGTTTATATGCCTCCTTGGCCTGCTGTAGCTGCTCTCGGAGCAAGTCTTGGCTGGCGCGGAGTTCTTGCAGGTAGGCATCGACGGCGGGGACATTCGTGGGTGGTAGGATTGCCGGGAAGAACCGAGGGTGGTACCCGTAGGTTGCAGCAAACGGGGTCATTTGGGTGGATGAATGGACCGCGTTGTTGTATGCAAACTCCGCTAGGGGCAATAGAGTGGTCCAGTCATCCTGCTGGTAACAGGTGTAACAGCGGAGATATTGCTCTAGCGTGGCATTGGTGCGCTCTGTCTGGCCATCTGTCTGTGGGTGGTAGGCTGAGGACAGGTGCACTCGAGTACCCAGGCTGGAATGGAGGGCTTGCCAGAACCGAGAGGAGAACTGAGGGCCCCGATCGGAGATCAGATGGGCTGGGAGCCCGTGCAGACGAAAGATGTGTTGCAGGCAAAGCTGGGCCGTCTCCTGAGCTGTGGGAAGTTTCGGGCACGGAACAAAGTGGGCCATCTTGGTAAATAGGTCGACGACCACCCAGATACAAGTCTGACCCTTGGAGCGCGGAAGTTCCGTGATGAAGTCCATCGAGATGGTCTCCCAGGGTCCTGAAGATGTGGGCAAGGGCTGTAGCAACCCTGAGGGTTTGGCTGGGATGTCTTTGGCCCGTCGGCAGACGTCACAGGAGCTGACATAACGGGCAACATCAGCGCGAACTCGTGGCCACCAGAATTCCCTTATCAGCAAGTGGGTGGTCTTATGCTGTCCAAAGTGCCCGGCGGGTAACGAGTCATGGGTCAGGCGTAGCACTTCTGCTCGCAAGGGCCCGGGCGGCACATAGAGGCGTTCGCGGTGTAGCAAGAGGCCGCCTCGAGTCGTGAACTCGCCTGTTGGGTCATCTTGGAGAGCCTGGAGGTGTTGCTGGACCCAGGGATCATTGGCCTGGCTAGCCCGAATGTCCTCCACGAGTGCTGGTGAAGTGGAGGTGGCTGCAAATACTGAGGGTGGCAGGATTGGAGCAGCGGGCACGGTCTCAGTTGAGGCAGGGGCGTATTCCGGTTTCCGGGAGAGCGCGTCTGCTTTCCGGTTCTGGGTATGGGGGATGTAGGAGATCCGGAAGTCGAAGCGAGAGAAGAATAGGGACCACCGGATCTGGCGCTGGTTGAGGCGGCGGGTGGTCTGGAGGTGTTCCAAGTTCCGGTGATCGGTGAGCACTTGAACATGGTGGCGAGCCCCTTCGAGGTAATGTCGCCAAACCTCAAACGCCGCCTTGATCGCGAGCAACTCCCTCTCCCAGATGGTATAGTTCCTCTCTGCAGCAGTGAGCTGGCGCGAGTAATAGGCGCAGGGCTGGAGTGGCTGGGACGGCTCCTCGCGCTGGGACAGCACTGCTCCCAGGGCCATGTTGGAGGCATCAGCTTCCACCGTAAAGGGAAGCTGGGAGTCAGGGTATCTCAGGAGTGGCCCGGTGGCAAAGCGAGTCTTCAGGGTGGAGAAGGCGTTATCGGCCTCTGGGGACCAGTGGAAGGGTTCTTTGGGGCGGAGTAGTTGAGTCAGGGGTGTGGTCAGGGATGCGTAGGCCGGGATGAATTGCCGATAGTAGTTGGCAAAACCAAGGAACCGCTGCAGGTCTTTGCGATTCTGAGGAGCCTGCCAGGTCAGGACCGCTTCTACTTTTTTCGGGTCCATGAGGATCCCCTGCGGTGACACAATGTGCCCAAGGAACTCGACGGAGCGCAGGTCGAAGTCGCACTTCTCCAGCTTGGCGTAGAGGCCATGGGCTCGTAGGCGCTGCAGGACCTGGCGGCCGTGCTCGGCATGCTGGGCAGGATTGCGGGAGTAAATTAGGATGTCATCCAGGTATATGATCGCGAAGCGGTCGAGCAGGTCCCGGAATATGTCATTCATGAACCTCTGGAAGACAGCGGGGGCATTGGTCAATCCGAAGGGCATCACCAGGTGCTCGTACTGCCCGTATCGGGTCCCAAACGCGGTCTTCCACTCGTCTCCGGGCCGTATGCGCACCAAATTGTACGCTCCACGGAGGTCCAGCTTGGTGTAAATTTGGGCCCCCTTTAAGCGATCCAAGAGTTCAGGGATCAGTGGTAGAGGGTACCGGTCGCGGATGGTGATCTTGTTCAGGGCCCGGTAGTCATTGCACAGCCGCAGCTCCCCACTTTTCTTCTTCACGAAGAGGACTGGAGCAGACAGGGGAGAGGTTGAGGGTCGGATGAATCCACGTTTCAGGTTCTTGTCCAGGTAGTCTCGCAGAGCTGCCAACTCAGGCTCCGACATCGGGTACAGACGCCCCACCGGGAGTGGTGCCCCAGGTACTAGGTCAATGGCACAGTCATAGGGCCGGTGAGGGGGAAGCTGATCCGCTCCTGTCTCTTCGAAGACATCGGCGAAGTCCGCATACTTCTGAGGGAGCTGAGGACCACCACTCGGGATGCCGGCTGCTAGAGTGGTGGGAGGAGTCAGATGGGGGCATGGGTCTCGGAAACGTAGTTCCTGCTGGGCCCAGTCCACGATGGGGTTGTGCAGCTTCAGCCAGGAAAGGCCCAGAATCAGCGGGAAGCGAGGCATGCGGGCGACATTAAACTGCAGCTGTTCTTGGTGCTGCTGGACGTGGAAGGTGATGGGGCAGGTCTCCTGGGTGACGGGGCCAGAACGGAGGAGGCGCCCGTCGATAGCCTCCACCAGCGTTGGAGTCTCTTTTGTCTGCACTGGTATCTGGTGCTGCTTTACAAAGGCAGCATCTACAAAACAGTGGGCCGCTCCCGAGTCCAGCATGGCATATACAAACAGCCAGCGTTCATCAGGCAGACGGAGTTTGACTGGTAGCAGGAACGGGCCCGGGGTATCAGTCTGCTGTTCGGAGGACCCAGCTAGTCGCCCCAGGCTGGAGGGCCCACTTACGCCTGGGGCTGCTCTTTTGGCGGCGGTGGCAACGAGGGTCCGGGTATCCGACGCTTAGCAGGGCAGCCAGAGGTATAGTGGCCTGCCGTACCGCAGTAAAGGCACAGATTCTGCGTGCGGCGTCTGGCCTTTTCTTCTGGAGTCAGGCGGGGTCGAGCAGCTCCAAGCTGCATAGGCTCCTCCTCGGCTCTGGTACTAACTGGGGATGGGCGAGGAGCCAAGTGGCACGGCGCAGGGAGCTGGCGCCCTCTGGTCTTGGCTTGCCGGCGACTTTCCAGGCGGCCATCAATGCGGAGGCAGAGGGTGATAAGTCCTTGGAGCGTGGGTGGCGACTCCACCCTGGCCAGTTCATCCAGGACTTCCTCTGCCAGCCCCTCGGTTCATCTGGGCAGCCTCATTCCACGCCAAGTCTTGGGCCAGGAGCTTGAATTCGGTGGCATACTGAGCCACTGAGGATTTGCCTTGTTTCAGCGCCCTGATCTTCCGGTTGGCTGTGGCTGCTTGGACTGGGTTTGAGAAGGCAGCAGACAGGTGGGCCTCAAACCCCTGGTAATCAGTCAGCAGGGGAGAGGACGCAACCAGCAAGGGTGTGGCCCATTTGGCCGCCTGCCCCTTTAACAGGCTGATGATGAAACACACCTTTGTTTTGTCGTTGGGGAAGTCCCGAGCTCTTAGTTCGAAGTACAGCCGGCACTGTGCTAGGAAAGCAGGAAATTCTTCCACGGCACCCCCAAATCTGTCAGGTGGGGGAACTGGGCACTTGGCTGGAGCACTGGCCACAGGTTGTTGCTGCAAGTGTACTACTGCCTGTGTCAGCTGCTGTACCTGGGCTTGGAGCGCAGCCAGTAGTCCTGTGGTTCCACTTGCTTCAGCATCCATCCTGTGGAATGGGTGTTGGTTGTGGGTGGAAGCAATCTGTCACGAGCTGGGGCTGAGTCAGGCAAAGTCCAGGGGCAGTCCAAGGTCGGCAACTCGTGAGCAAGGAGGGTCCAAGGCGCCAAAACAGAATCGTAATCCAGGTATCACAGGTCAGAGGTTCAGAAGCCGAAGTCAGGGGGTCCAGAGGTCCAAGCCAAAGTCAGGAATCCAAAAGCCAAAGTCAAGAGCCGGAGTGGATGCTAGGATGTCAGGTATGTGACTAGTTGCTTCCACAAAGCCTCCTCCCAAAGCCCACAGCTATATAGCCCTCTGCTGCCTGTTGCTCATTTGGGCTAATTGCTGTCTCAGAGCAGCAGCCAGGATCCTGCCGAAACTTAAGCATCCTCACACTTAGAAGGGCCAGAATCCTTTCACCACTCAGGGCTCAGGGAGCGTCTTGCTTGTGAGCGTGCCGCCCTCCTCCGATCCCTGAGGTCCTGACGAAGGCGGTCACGCACACGAGCCACCCGAGAGGGCGAGGCAGGGGGGCTTGGATCTTCTTCAGCAGGAGGCAGGGGCACTGGTGCAGGTGGCAGGGGCACAGTTCCTTCTGCAGGCTCTGCAGGCTTGGTTTCTTCTGCAGGGTCCCCAGCACCCATGACAGCCTGGGTGATGACTGGACTCCAGTGCCGAGCCTTCGGTGGGTGCAGGGAATCAGGCAGGCTCTCTCCAGGAGAGTGGCATGAAATTGGAGCCGTTCCCCTCCCCCCCTCCCGCTTCTGGACTTTTGAAGAGCGGGGGAGGAGGCTATAAATTCTGGAGTCCCCCGCCAGGGCGGGGGGGTTGGGAAGCCTAGCTTGTGTGCATAGCATTCTGTTCCATATCACAGCCAGGTTGCTACTCCATAAATAAGACAGGCCTGAAGTCTGCACTTGGGTGGCACTGGCACACTATGCAAAACACATCAATATACTTCAGGCCTTTGATTTGGGCAGTTATGCAATCTTGTTCTATATGTTCCTATGATATGCAGCGTTTGGTGCACAGTTACAATAGGTACAGTGAGTTACAATGTGATATGTTTTCATTGCTAACATTGTGCACTAAGCAGGAGAAAAGGGCTTGGGTGCAGGTGAGATTTTTTTTCTGATATGACAACAATGATAACAATTAGACTACTCAAAATTTAGAGATAATTCTCCTTTAATTGTACATGGAAATTTGTACACTTGTACCAAAAAGGCTGGTATAAAATGTATGAATTGGTGCAATGTGCCAGGAATAGATATGCCAACTCCAGGTTTGGAAATACCTGGAGATTTGAGAGTGGAGCTCGGGAGAGGCCATTTTTTCCAGAACTAAAATAAATGTTTTAAATAAATAAATAATGAGCAACTTCTGTAGTCTAGAAATCAGTTGTAATTCTGGGAGATCCTCATCTCCTACTCAGAGGCTGGCAGTCCTAGCCAAGAAGGGATACCCATGTTGGCCTTTCAATATGAAGGTGGATGTGCAGTCACTGTTAGTCCATGTATACTTCCTTTTTGTACACAAATATGAAATACCAGGGCTTTTTTTTTTAGCAGGAACGCACAGGAACATGCAAATGAGATCCTACTGGGCTTTTCCCGCAAAAAAACCCCCCTTGTGTGAAACAATGGTCCCATCAGGGGGGATGTTGCCTAATATGCAAATGAGTTCCTGCAGGGCTTTTTCTACAAAAAAGCCCTGTGAAAAACTATATACAAATCTAAGGACATGAGAATAAACTTACAAGCAGGACTTTTTTTGAGCAGGAATGCACAGGAACACAGTTCTGACTGGCTTGGCATCAGAGGGTGTGGCCTAATATGCAAATGAGCTTCTGCTGATTTTTTTTCCTACAAAAAAGTCCTATGCTAAACAATGTTGATGTCAGAGGGTGTGGCCTAATATGAAAATGAGTTCCTGCTGGGCTTTTTCTACAAAAAAGGCTCTGCTTACAAGTAAGCCAAGGATATGGCCACACATTCCAGGCATCAGACGATGTATATGATCCCTGCCCTCCACAAGTATTGAAGACTCGCAGACTATACTGAGACCTCATGAGTATACCTAACAAAGGTGGCTGTCCAGGTCTTTCAGTTTGAGCAAAGAGAAAAAATAGGTGTCATGGTATATTTTCAAGATCCCTTTTTATGAATTAAAGAGTTTAATCAACACTGTTGAAAGTGAAGAAAAGCTAATCTGTCTTTGAAGTATCTTTAAAGAGCAGAGAAAATTTATATCAAAGAATCCTTTTCTCTAGCATTATCTGAGACAGGGTTAATTCTTACATAATGGTTGTATAATCCCAGAGATCTCTTGATAAAACTAAGATGATATGCCTAGGGGCATTCATGTCAGTGAATGTGGGAGTCCATCATTAGAGCACTGTAGTAAAAACAGGAAGCTTCCTGTGCTTCTAACCAAGCAGAGACCATCAAGCATCAAATGACTTGACTTCGGCCTGGTCTAGACACGCAGCAGAATGAGGCAGTAGAATGGATTTCAGACCTTACATTCATAATTTCTTGTAAATGGAAAAATAATGCCACAAGCTAAGTGCTAGGTTTTTAAAAAATCTCTCTGATTATGCTATTTGCAGGGAGTTGCTTTTACGTGTTGATACCACAATAGATGGGCAAAAGGAGTCTAATCGGCCTTCAGAAGCTTTGAAAAGAAACACAATGCTGTATCTTTATACTTTGCCCACCAGAGGTCACCATGCTTCCACTCAATATAGACTGTAACTTAAAAGGAAAGCGGAGGTTCTTTCAAAACTTGTTAGGTATGTACTAAAACAAGAAGTTTAACTGTGCTGGTTTCTTTCCTGTACTGAGTTCTGGGGGGATTTAGTTTTAAAATGCATTACATTCTTTATTATGTTTCACCTCACAACAAAGTGAAATGGTCGACTGTTATTCCAGCTCTAGAAACAGGGAAGGAGGTGCAGCAATGCACCAAGACCGAACCAGAGGCACAGGAGGACTGTTGTGCTTTTAATAGGTGTATTGCAGAGATAGGGACAAGAAGGCACCTTTTCTCAGCCCTGCAAGACTACCTGCGCTTGTCTAGAATTCTGTGTCTACATAGGTGTAACAAAGCATTGGAGTTTTGTGCCTCTGGTCACTGTAGAGATTGAGGTTCTAGCATGAAAAGGATACAATTATCAATCCAGGATACTGTACATTACAATGGAAGCAATTCTAAGCAGGCCTAATTGGAAATGTCCCATGTTATTCAGTGGGGCCTGCTTATCAGAAAACCAACTTTAGGATTACATCCTATATCTCAGCCATGGTCTCCTGTACTCTTTGGCATTAGATAACAACCTCCCTCCTTCCTCTCATCCCACCAAGCGCACACTTGTATGTTCACACTAGACTTGCCATTTACTGTCCTGTGGCAGCCAAACCCCTTTCCTTAGCCCTAGTCCCTCATTCTTGAAAAACTGAGGAATGAGAGAAAAGATGGCGAGAAAATGGTCTTTCAGAATTTCCCCATGTCTCTTTGGTAGAGGAGACTGCTAAACCATCTCGCAGAAGCAGGGGTTGTTTTGTAGAAAAATAGGTGGTGGAGCTCATCCAGGGATTGTTATGCAGCTGCACCTACGATTCAATGGGCAAGGTGGGAAGGAGGAGGTGGAACTCTCAGAAAGGTTCAGGAGCTGCACTCCTGTGAGCTCCTGCTGAATACAAGGCCTGCAAAGAAGTATTGTCACATCCTCCTCAAATTCCACACTCCCCAGGCATTGCCCCCCAAATCTCACAGTATTTGCCAAGACAGTGCTGGCAAATGCACATGTGTGCATACACACAAAAGAAGTCCTGGGAAAGATCAGGGGATATGACTGAGTGGTAAAGCAGATGCTTTGTATGAAGCATGACCTAGTTTCTAACTCTGGGATACTGAGAGGTCACCTAGATGATAGGTGTAACCAGTGCTGAATTAAACCCTGTGGGGACCCCTAGGTGGTCAAAATCTTGGGAGCCTCTTGCAAATTATCTCAGAGTTGGAGTGCCTGCCCCACCACCCACAGCCCCTGCTGCAGCGTGCAGGCACCTTCTCAAAAGCCCCTTTGACAAAGCTATGGGGGAGAGGCAGAGAGAGGCAAACTTGGCAATGACGCCAGCAGCAGCTGCACCAGGCAAGTCAGGCAAAAAGCGGCTCAGTTGCTGGCTGCACGTACAGGTTGGGAGGGCTGCAAGCAAGGGGGAAATGGGGGGGAGCCAGCCTGGGACCCCTAAAAGCGTGGGGCCCCATAGACCAGTGCCCACTTGACCTAATTGTTAATCCAGCCCTTGGTGTAACATGATCCCTGACCTGACTCCTGGCACCTGTAACATCAGGGAATTAACATTCCCAAGTGCTGTGGGGCCAGATTTGGCTCACAAACATGGCAGGGCACACACGTGGTGGGGGGGGGGTGGCTATGGGGGACAGAGAGAAGGAGGGAGGACTTTATGATAACTGTCCACTGGCCTGAAGAATGTCCAGTCCCCCACTCTGGCCTTTCCTATTGATTCTTTGAACCCTAACCACCCCCAATTCAATAAAGGGGGGGGGGGTTTACAAGCTTTGATTAAAGAATTGGTAGCATGTAAGCTATATGTTCCCTAAAAAAAAATTATTTGGGAACCTGCTAGACCAGGGGTGGTCAAACTTGCTTAACGTAAGAACCACGTAGAATAAATGCCTGCTGTCTGCCACAAGAACTGAATAGACAAGACACAGATGGAGATGAACAACAAAGTGCTATATAACAGAAAATTAAATATTTAATAGCTCTTAGCTTCACCCCCAAAGGTTACAAACTTTTTCCCAGTGATAGTAACTACTTTGCAGCTGAGCCTCAAATAAATTAACCCTGAAGGGAGATTTAATTCCTGTTTCTCAAGACAGGTTACCTCCGTTTACAAAGTTTCTTTGGAACTTATTTCCATAACAGACAGGATTCTCTCCAAGTTCAAGGCTGCTCTTTTAACACAGAGAGCTCCTGTCCACAGATTCTGTATACATAAATTGGAAACATTAAGCTCTTAAACAAGATACTTATTGATTTCACTCAAATTAACTTCCCCCTTTAGATTCAGGTAGGTAGCCATGTAGGTCTGAAGCAATTGAACAAAGTTTGAGTCCAGTGGCACCTTTAAGACCAACCGAGTTTTATTCAAGGTATAAGCTTTCATTGTGCAAGTTTCATACAAGTAGGCTATTTTAAATCATCACACTGAGTTGGTTACAGCCATAGTATTGTTTTGTTAGAAACCAGTATTACCTGGGGGAGAACTTACAGAAAGTTCACAGTGATAACTGTTCCAGATTTATTTTAAAAGAACAAGTAGAAATGTTTGTTCCTGGAAGGAAGGCAGAATTCTTCACAGAGGAAACAATCTATTATGCCAAATTAGAGGCATTTAGCTCCCCCTGGTGGAAACTCAGAAGGAGTTCACTTTAGAGTTTGTATCTGAATGGTTGTTTTTAACGGGTCCTCTCAAGTAATCCAGAGGCCACTGTCAGTAAAATCTTAGTTCTACCAGACTGGCAACCAGTGCCCAGTTCCAGAATCTAGCTCTTCCTCAGATCATCACAATTTTGCATTCTGGTTCTGCGCCCCCTTCAACTTCCCACGGCCAGTGGAATGGCTGCATTAATAGACGGCCCATGAGCAAAACACACATACTTGCCCCAGAACACTGATGGAGCCTTCACTGAGGACTGCATTCACTTCTTATAGACACACTTCAAGGAAGACACAGAATTCCTAGAAAGGATCCAGAATGCAGCGAAAATAGACTAGAAGCCTGCAGATAAAACCCCCCAAAACTGGTAAGTTATTTCATATAAACCTTGCCAACTGCTTCTTATCTTCACTTCTGGAGAGAGAGGCAGGGCTGGCAGGCCAGATCTCTGTGCTTTCACAGTTGGCTTTAAAGCCGGCTGTGAGAAGCAGGGAGACCTGCTGTGGCTACCTCTCACCCTCCCCTGGTTGGGGGGCCTCCGCTGGAAGTCAGGGCTCCAGGCCACCACTTAGGGCTTTAATAGCCACTCTGCCACTAAACAATGCTAACCTTACCTTTTGGAGTTATAATCAGAAAATGTCTATGAAACATTTTGAGTTAATGAAGTGTGGCTCTTGATCTTTAGAGCTGAATATTAAGACAGCAGTCCTAAACTGGTCTGATCAAAATCTTAGATCTATTCAGTGGGGCTTACTCACAGGAAAGGTTTCTTAGGATTATACTGTAAAATAATTTATTTCCTAATCTGCTGCTGTTCTTTTCTTGGCTCTTTATTATTCAAGATTTTGTTCCCAGAAAAACTTTGGCTTTTGTTTTAAACTTGCCCCTCAGGGAAAGGTGTTATTTTGGCTTATGTAACAATAAAAAGGTAAAAGTAGTCCACATAGAAGTTGGCAAATAGCACACCGCCTACATAGATGTGTATTCACTCACTCCCTGGCACAGCAAATGTATTGCTGGGTCACCAGGTCTCTCAGAGTGCTGGCTCCAGGCATCATTTGATGTAGGTGTGGTTGGAAGATGCTCTGCCCCCCCCCCCCGCCTCGCCCTTCATAAGCAACAAGTAGCAATCCAGGCATATCACTGTGCACAGTTAATGCTTTATTATCAAATGTAACCTACATAGGGTTGCTGCCTGTTTGAATATTCACAAGTAAGGGCGTTTTAGAATGGTAGTGTCTAAAATAAATAGTATCTGCTATGTCCTATGGAGATGTGATATGGAAATCAGGCATATCCAGTGTGAACTCTGAGGTGGGGATGTTCATAAATACAGTTCTCACATGTATTTCTTTAGAAGCTTACTCCCAAATAAGTTTGCAAACCTTACTGTTGGTAAGAGGTCTTCTGTGCATTACTACAATTGTTCTGCCATCTTCTCCTTTGTGAGGATGTGCTTAATGAAGTAGATATTATAAAGTCTGCCATTTTTACTGCTAGGCGGTACTTTACGCCAAAGGCACGATTTATACTTTTTAACAATTTTAAAAAATAGTTTTTTCAGATTATTCAGTGCAGCATTTTATATATCTGGGGGAAAGCAATACTTCTCCCAGAGGTTGCATTCAATGCTCTTGTGACCACTATTCCATTTGCTTGGTATGTAAAGATGAATTGCTGCTAAGCAGCACAACTTACCTTTCTTCCCTCATTTTGCATTACTTTTTTTAACCTTTTGATGTTAAGTTTTCTTTCATTTCATAATGATTTTGCAGGTGTGTTCCTCTTGCCATTATTTTTTTTTTATGGTGCAAAACACCAGTGTTGTGATTTGTGATTGGCCTAACTGTAGTCCAGACTCTACCGCAAATCCAGCTTCTGTGCTTGGGCAACCCTGGACCACATGAACTAATAAGAGAGACAAATTGTGCTTCTGAAAATGAGTGATTCTCTTTAATTGGTAAATGTTTATGGCCTTTAATTTTTACAGATACGCACATATAGACATCAAAGAAATATCCTATTTTATCCATTCTAACACACAACTTTCCCAAGAACTAACACAAAATGGATAGCAAAGAAAGAAACAGATGAAGAAAGCTGCAATGAAAAGAAAGACAATTCTGGGCAGTGGCAGGGTGTGTGTAGTGGGGGGGGGGCACCCAAAACATGAGCTTCAGTACTTAAACCCACAGACATCTGCTTAATAAACATGTACATTTCATGAGGTGCTTTTCTGTCATTATTATTTAAAAAGTTGTCATTCTTGAAAAGCCTTGAAGCCAGAAACCAATCACTGCCTGGAGTATTTAAAGCACAGAAAAGATAAATGTTGTGTTGAACTTGTATTGTTTCTTCCACAATGGCCAGAAACTATCATTTTTAAAAGTGAATACTTCTCAGTTCTACAGCTGACACTACAGAAACCCAAAAAACTCTGCCGCTATGGTGAGATCTGACAAATTTCATTCATTTGACAAGCAGACTGCAACTGAAGCTGAAAAATCTTTGGGGACACTATTAACCCTTTCCCAGTCTCCCAGAACTTTGCACACATGGGCATTGAACAGATGGCATACAAGAGAGGGGATCTGCCTGCTCACACAATGAAGACCAGAGGGGAGTCTGCTCCACCCTTGAAAGCCTCATGTGCTGCCTCATTGTTTTCTGAGAATTGCCCTGAGAACAATTCCTTCTGCTCCAGAGTCTTGGGCCTTCCTAATGACTTGCATTCTCAGTAGCTGGAATTCACTCAGCAGGGACACAGGACTCATAACAACCCCTTTTGTCTTTGTGGCACGAGGAGAAGGGAGGCTTTTACGTCACCCTGGGTGGAATTCCTTAATGCCATTCAGGCCTGTGTTACTAATTGCACCTTATGTAATAGCTGCAGCTGGGTGCCCATTGCTCTATTGAAAGAAGGCTAAGTCAGAGTGACAGGGGCCAAGCTGTCCACAGAGAGCAGGGGCTTTTCGGATGCAGCAAAGGCTTTCCTCAAAGCTACCCTGAATGGGAAGAAGGAGCTAGGACACACCAGAAAGCTCCAGTTATCTCAGCCTATTCAGTCCTATTAGGGTTTCACACCGTTCCTGTACTGCCTGGCTATTTGGCCTCAAGGCTGCAAAGTGGCTGGAAAAGCCACAACAGGACAGATTCCCTGATCGTGGCAGCAGCCACAGACAGTGGTGACTGGCTAAAAATGTAAATTGGCCAGGATGGGTTGGACAGGGCAGTTTGTGCTCCTTGCCTGCTGCGGGGATTTTTGCACAGGTGCTGGTATTGCGGGTTGACACAGTAGTTCCCATGGACCTTTCCTGTCACTGTTTCATAGAAACAGGAGTATTCAATACAAATGCAATGGGATCAAAGCCAGATAGGCACATGCCATGGTCTCAGTACAATGGAGAGAGTTCTGGGCAGACTGAAGAGGAGTCAGAAAGCCAGAGATCTGGAGAGCTTGAACAGTCATTGTGGAGGGAATCAGCCAAAGAGCCACTTGCATCCATATGTGAAATTCCTTTTTCTGTTTGGTGTTAATTCTGTTTTCCTTTCAAGGAGGATTGTTTTTCCCATAAAATGTTTGCTGTTCCCACATGAAAGCAGTGGTGTTGGTCACAGGATACACCATTTGTTACTCCAATCTAAAGCTGAAGTATTCTTCATTATTTTTTTTAGTCATATAAAAATTAGCATTTAGTAGAGTTAGATTCTGATGCTGCCTCCAAGTTTAGCTGGCATGCATATTCATATTTTTCCAAAGCCAAACCTGTTTAGTGCAATTATTTATCTGGGCTGGTGCTTCTTCAGTCCCTTTTCCTTCCTAGTTGATGCTTCTTCTTCCTTTTCTAATTAGTCATATTGGTTATTGCACCCAGTCTAGGTTCATACAGTTAATGGGATGATATCATAGTACTGCTTAGTCATCCAGAATTGACTACATGATGACAATAGTGAAGGCAAGTGAGGGCAAAATAAATGACCAAGCAATCTTTTTCACAAAAAAACACTAACAGGAGAGGCGTTATTACAATATTAATGGTAATGTGTCAAGAATCGTTTGCCTTGTTTCAGACAACTTAAAATAGAATATTTGCTGAACTTTGCCACTAAGTGAAATTTTGGATTAGTTCTTAGGTAAAATTTCACTGATCTGTCTCACACTCGCAGTTACCAATAATTATAATTTAAAAAATGAAATTATTATATGATTGGGCTGGGTATTGACCTAAACAGCTGGGTACTGATATACTTTAAAATATAAACTTACAAAAGAGATGCTCTCCTTTGGAGCCTCATCTCTCTCTCTCTCTCTCTGTGTGAGAGAGAGAGGCTGTACACCTTTGTTTCCTCTCTAATGTACGAGCCTTTACCGTTTTAACTCCTTTCCAAACTCATGGTTGTTCATATTAATCAGATGTTCTAAGTTGAATCACAAATATATTGCATATTTTCATTCTGCTGCTTCGGAACTATAATTCTTTTTGGTAAGCTTCAGACATGCTTTGACATAATGAATGCAGATAACTGTTCAAATGTGACATGCCTGAAACAGCAGATTTTAAATGGTGCTTGAACTGCCGTGATGGCCCTAGGGCATTCTATAGCCACTGGTTTTACCGAATGCACATACTGAAGTCTCCAGTATATCAAGCACTCACCATTCAGCAAACACAAGGATAACACTTCCATGCTGAGGCTTGACACTCAATCACTTGCCCCCTGACACCAGTACCATATGTTGCCTAAATACTTATTTCTTGGCCAAATTATTTTTTTTCCTGCATAAGAAGAGGCCTGGAAAGTTCTTGTCCAAGATTTCACATGAGATTCAGCATGTTTCAGCATTTTAGGAAGACCTTAGTAAGTTCTGTTTCAGTTCTCAGACATAGCAGATGTATTAGTTGCAGAAATAGCTGGCTGCCCTCTGCATTCTCACCCATGTCAAGTGCATTAATCCCATGTTCTCAGAAATCTACTGTATAACAGGAGCCCTACTACCAAACCTGTTCAGCCTTGCTAGGGACGGGTGTCACCTCAAAGACTAGTCGCTCTGGATTACCATGGCTAAGTGTGTTGGACACACTCCCTTGAGACACCAGTCAAACTTGTCTGTTTTCCTTTTATAAAGCAACTTCATACCCAGCAGGACATAATCACTGTGCAACAAGCCATAGAACAGTTCCATGGAGTATGTGCTATTCTAGCTCCTCGGAACCAGAGCTATGTTGGAAAATCAATGGGGTAGATGATCCTACAAAGCACAAAGAGGTACTGCTTATCCGTGTGCGGATCCCTCTCTGCCCAGTGCCCCCCCCCCCCCGAACTCCATAAGACCTTCAACAGCCCATTGCTAGAAGCAGAGGGAGCTTTATGGACAAAACACCATTAGGCACAGGGGACTGCAGTAAAAAGGGGGGAATGAAATAAATTGCCCCCATCTCCCTGATGGATAAATGAAAGCTTGCTCAACTGCACTTCCTTCACCACCAGAAGAGTGAGATGAACACAACTTGGCCTGCCCTTCCTTACTAGAAATCCCAGTCTCATGTGGTATTTTGTTCATGAAACTCCTTCAACTGCTATCGTTTTTCAGGGAACTTAGTGGGCTGTTGAAAGGAGAAAATGGGGAAAGTACCATTCTGCAAGGGTTTTCCATTGGGGTTTCATATGAACTGACCCATAGATTAAAACAGGGCACCTATTGTCTGCATTCAGCATCCATTGAATGCAGAAGAGAGAGAATGGAATGCATTTTAAGCTGACATTGTTGATACAGCTCTTTAGGCCTATAAAACAAAGAGGTTATGAGAGTCCTGATCCTGGTTTTCTTCAAAGAGTCCATAAGGCTGGAAGCTATTGTTTCAGTATAATTTTAATGAACCCAAACTAGACAGGACTTGAAAATTAGTATCACCTGCACAGAATTCTGACTATTGCTTAGTCAACAGTCAGGGCATAATTTAACTCACAGTTCACCAGGGGATAGTGGTGGATCTCGTTTCAGTGCTAGGCCATGCAGGAGCAATAAACATGAGAATGCCTTTGAGCATATTCTGAGGGTCTGTACCTCATCATCAGGCCAGCTCCACACCCACATCTGGATTAGTCATAAGGTTACATTAGCTGTTCCAAAGTATATCCATTTTTGTAATGTTAGGCCAGTTATAGACAATGGATAAGTGCTCGGCCTGACAGACCTAGCTGTCTTTGTTTGCTTTCTATGGGTATTGATATGTCTTCAGCTTGACTGATGTCACCTCCAAACATTACCTGAAAAACAGCTACCAGTCATGTCACTTCCACACAGAGGTTTGGCAATTGCTAGATCACTAACATGTAATAATGTTATCAATGTACTATTAAACGATGTGTGGCTCCCATCTTTGGATAGCAAAATCTGCAAATTGGGGCCATGCAGACACTAAACAGATTTTTCAGCAAACTTGGGGGACTCCAAGGTTTGGGGAAAAAACCCCACCAAAACCCTGAAATCTTTTTTACAGAGAGGGGAATAATCCCTCCATAAAGTAAAACTGCATTTAACCTCCAACATTCGTCAGTGGGACAGGGGAACCACATTGGGTTCAGTGGTAGTGGTGCAGCCTGGGAGCCTAACTGGGCCCAGCACCAGCACAGCCCAGAAACCCCTGAGTTGTGCTGGGACCAGTGTTCCCTCTAAACTGAGTTAGCATGAGCTAGTTCACAGATTTTTAGCCTCCAGCTCACACATTTTTGTCTTAGCTCAGGAACGATGACCCCAGAGCACACTAATTTATGCAGTAGCTCACAACTTTAATGCCAGTAGCGCACAGCTTTAATGCCTGTGATTAACATGTGGAATTCACTGCCAGAGGAGGTGGTGGTGGCCACAAGTATAGCCACCAAGAGGGGTTTAGATAAAAATATGGAGCAGAGGTCCATCAGTGGCTATTAGCCACAGTGTATGTGTGTATATAACATTTTTTGCCACTGTGTGACACAGAGTGTTGGACTTGATGGGCCGTTGGCCTGATCCAGCATGGCTTCTCTTATGTTCTTATGTTCTGTAGCTTACAAAGTAGAATTTTTGCTCACAAGACTCTGCAGCTTAGAGGGAACATTGACTGAGACCACACAAAAGTGGGCAGGAGAGAATTCCCCTCACAAATATCACAGGCTCACACTTCTAATGATCTATTGTCCATTGTCTGCTAGCTCACACTTCTAATGATCTATTGCCCTCTAAATCTCCAGCATTTATTACAAAAAAAAAGAAAAAAAACAGTTAAGTCTCTAGCCCTTTGGCTGCAGAGATATGACAAAGCTGCCCCCTTATGTTTCACAACACAAAGGACTAAAAACAATTTAGGACTAATAGACCTCAGATTGTCATAGTGTCCTTGCACTCTAGTGATCCAGCAACTGCAATTTTAAAAACCTGGAAAGAACCCTCCAGTGGGAATGGTCGGAGACTGAGGAAAAGAAACAACAGAACAAAGCAGGAGTCAAGTTTCACCTTTAAGACGAACCAAGACCAAGTTTTATTCAGAACGTACGCTTTTGTGTGCTCTCTAAGCACACTTCATCAGACGAGGGGATCACGTATAATGGGCTGAAATACATGCAGTTTGTTGATTAAGAGGGCAAACTGACTGTGATCACATGGTAAAATAGTGTGGCTTGGCCATTTGGTCTGGATAGCCATAAAAAAATATTTATTTATTTATGTATTTATTTATTTGATTTGATTTGATTTGTATCCCACCCTCCTGCGAAGCAGGCTCAGGGCAGCTCACAGCATAAAACCTCACAGAATTAAACAATACATATTATAAAATAGTACATTCTATAAAATTATATATTTAGAAATTAAAACAACATGTCATTTAGATCTAGATATTATCTTGTTAGATTTTACAGTGTGACGGTATTCCAACTATGATGTAGGCTCCATATCAATTAAAGACCAGCTGGAAGAGGATAGTTTTGCAGGCCCTGCGAAACTGACCAAGATTCTGCAAGGCCTGCATTTTCTCTGGGAGTAAAGGTAATAAAGTTTCCTGCCAGTTGGTATTTCTGCAAATCTAGGTAAATCATAAAAGGACATGTATTTCCTAGTCGTAGTCCAGCTAATTTACTTATCAACATCAATCTATACATTATAAACATCATTCTAGTCTGCCATTAGAAAACAAGAATATCTAAAATGAAAATGGGTAAGTATATGCAATGAGATAAATAGCCAATATCCCTCATTTGAGTATGTCAATATAAAACATTATTCTGATACACTATTATAAAAGAGAAATACATTGGAATACTGTGGATGTATAGCTATACTCACTGCGAGTGGGTTTAGCATATGTAATGAGATAAAAAAACCCAATATCCCTGTTCAGTCCTGGGGAGGTATTTGTTCCAAGTTTCATAATAATTTGTAACGCAGCAATTTTTCTCTTCATTTGGTTCTTGAAGTTCCTTTGCAGTAAAACAGCTACCTTGAGGTCACCCATTGAATGCTTTGGAAGGTTAAAGTGTTCTCTCACAGATTTGTCAGTTCTGTAATTCCTAATGTCAGATTTGTGTCCATTTATCTTTTGGCGTAGGGTTTGTCCTGTTTGCCCTATGTAGAGAACTAAAGGGCATTGTTGACATTTAATGGCACATATAATGTTGGAGGATGAAAAAGTGAATGAGCCTGAGATGGTGTAGTTAATGCTGTTAGGCCCAGTGATTGTATTGTCTGGGTGTATGTGGCAGCAAAGTTGGCAGAAAGTGGCAGAAAGTGTGGGGAAAGCTGCCATATGGCTGCCGCACAGCCACCTGGGTATTTGCAATGGCAATGAGAGCTACATGGAAAATTGTTGCCGTGTGAAAAAAAAGTCTTTCTTGTAACTTTTGGCAATCACTGTTAGTGCAGGAATAGAAAGTGTTCGTGTAGGAATAAAAAGGCAAGAGACAAAGCAAAGGATATTTATCAAGCTGGGCCACTTCCTCACAGTCTGCCTTGCTAATAAGAAAGTGTCTCATCTTGCCAAATGTCTTTCTTTCTTCTGCTCCTTTACTGATATTTGCCCTGCAAACCTGCCACACATTTTAAAAATGGCTGAATGACAAAGTCTTCTTATGCACATGCTCCTTTAAATGAATTTGAGCGTCTTTTCCACTGTTGTTGTACATGTGTGAATGATAGTTTTCAACACCCTTAAATCTGCATGGATCAGTCATTTGATGGCTGCACAGGCAGGTGAACTGACAACTGCATTTCAGCTTTCTTGATTTTTTGTTACATACATTCTCTCTGCATTTTAGTCCTCCAGTTTTTCCATAGAGTTGTATGCACTGAGTGCTGGAATTCCCCCCCTGTCTGAAACCTCTCCTTCCTGTACAGAAATTTCTCTTTGGCATGGCATGATCAAATTCTCCTTCTTTTTCTCCCAGCAGGGATTCCCTTTGCTATACCTACTTAACTGGGCTTCAGTGAAACTAACAAGGGAGGAAAGTTTCAGCACTTTCTGCAGTATTTATTTGCTTTATTCCTTCTGTCACAAGGGAAAGCTTTGTAGTGTTGTGCACTACAGGTTACGATTTCAGACTAGAATCAGGGACACTCATCCCCACTCTGCTGTGGAAGTTTGCTGGGTGACCTTGGGCCAGTCACATTCTCTGAAGTTGCTGGGAGAATAAAACTGAGGAGGGGAGAATAACATAAATTACTTTTGGTCCCCACTGGGGAGAAGTGTAGGGCATAAATTAAGTAAATAAAACAAACAAATATTACTGATATCCAGTCAGTTTTTAAATTGTATTTATGTACTTATGCAGGTCAATAACATGAGATATTATAATGGCTATTAAATATGAGCAAAGATTTTGCCATGACCTTGTTATTTTCAGCTAGGAGACAGTATCTGATTTTGGCTGAAGAAATAAAGCTTCCCTCCCAACTTAGTTAGTTACACTAGAGAGAGGATAATTGAGAGGAAATTGTGAAGACTTTCCAAGACTATGTCAGATTCACCAATCTCTTGATGGGATAGTAAGGGAAAGGGCAGTGACATGGGCAGGAAAATAATACAAAAAGGGTCTTAGTAATAATAAACATCATACAGTGCTTTCAGTATGCAATACATACATGACCACAGTAGACCAGTATTCTAATCCCTATACTGCAGATGGGAGATTGAGGCTGAGAAAGTTGGCTTCCTTGAAGACCACCTAATGCATTCTAAACCATTGCTCCCAATAGTCAACATTCCAGTTTTGAGCAAAGTACTTGATGAGGTAGCTGGTATGCATATTCAAGCAGTTCGGAAGGAGACAGATTATTGTTGGGGGATTTCTATTGTACCCTCAACAATAAAAAAATACCACAATCAGGACCTGTAGTTACCCAAACAACGTGCGGTTATCAGAAGGCTAATACATACTCACTAATAACTTTTAAGACCTCATAGATAAACTTTATCTGCCTGCAAGCTTCTCAGAGCAAAAACAGTTTATTAGACTCCAAGTTTCTCTTTAGACAGAAGGCAAACAGTTTAGATACCATTAGTACATTTCAGTTTCTTCTTTAGTCAGACGGCTTCAGATATATGGATAGAAAGGCAGAACAGAAAACAGTTTACACAGTTAGAGCATAAAGGATAAAATAAAATAAAGCAATAATGAAAAATATATGTCCCAATAGGGACTTCCCCTATTAGTTACATTTTCCCATTTACAATCAAAGTCCCATGTTTTAGTAGATGCTATGCTCTAAATTATAAATCTGAGCATTTTCTCTATGTTTGAGATCTCAGACAGAAGGCTGTTTCTCCTCTTAGGCTGTTCAGCAGAAGAATTGTCTCTGTACAGCAGCCCCAGAATCTAAGTCCCACTTAGTGTGGCAGTCTAGCTACACTCTGGTCCAGATCAGCAGCATGAGCCAAAAAATCCACAGCTTAAGTAGGCTTTTATGACCTCATACCTCATACACACAGCTACTTGTGTCATTCAGCAATAAACAATTTTGCAGACAAATAAACAATAAACAATAATGGCTGGGAACACCTCAGGCAACCATTTCCCTACTCCTAGTTTCTGGGTTTATGCCAATGGCTGCCATAGTGGTTGACCTCGTACCCAGTAATCTATTTAAGCTTTCAGATAGCTTGGTTCTATGTTTCTGAAAGACAGAGCCTCTGGTGGCCAAATGCTATAACTGCATCCGAGATCAACAGCTTAGAGCTGCTGAGAGCAATTATTGCTGTTTAGAGAAATATAAATTCTTAATATTGCTGAAAAGCTTAGGACTCTTGTTGCCAATTTCATAAAGAGTATGTTTAAAAGTATGTTTAAGATCATAAAGAATATAGTTAGGATCATAAGGAGGGCCAATCCAAAATAAATTCCGCATCAATTATCTGAACCCATTTCAGTCCATATTCGGGCATCGGTTTGAGGAAGAACAGCCATGGTCCTGCTGCCTGATTATCTTTACTGGGAGAATACGGGGGAGTGCATCCATGTTGATTCTCTTTCTCCTCTTGGCAGCTTTCAACCATATTACCCTTCTGTAGGAGGCACCATGACTCTGTGGTTCTCCACTTGTGCGACTGGCCTGTTCCTGAAGGTGATGCTGAGGACGAGTGCATCTCAGCCCCTGGCATTTATGCTGTGCAATTTTGCAGGGGTCAATCACTTTAATTTGTTTAGCATCTATATGAAACCCCTGGGATAAATTGTCTGGGGATCTGGAGTGAGGTGCCACCAATATACACATGACATCCAGCTCTATTTTCCCGATGTTCACACTGAAACGAGAAGCTTGATACTGTGATTAGAGAATGTAGAACAGGGTTCTTAAATAATTGAGCCATTAAACTTCAATTAAACTGAAGAAAGAATTGAAATTGAAACGTCATTAAAATCTAGAGAGACGTCTTTGGAGAAAGCAGCTACGTTGAAGCTACGTTCCTCAGGAGCACCCACTTTGTGAATTCCAGTTGGACTATTTCGAAGTTCATCTGGAGACGGAGGTTTTTTTGCCCCTTTTGGGTTTCTGTCACTTTAAAAGGTCTTAGCACCACTGACCTTTATCATTATTGTATTGTTTAATTTGTGTTGTACATGACTCTTGTAATATATATTTTTGCAAACTGAAAGATGGTGTATTACTTGGTGGCTTTGATCAGTCTACTGTTTTCCTTAACAGCTGAGTTAAGTGGTGTCCAAACTGGTGCCCAGAGAAGGTGATGGGATGGATGAAGACCAGTAAACTGAAGCTGAAGACATGACAGAGTTGCTGCTGTCTATGGAAAGTTGCACATAAACTGTCTAGATGAACACATATTTTTGTGGATGAGATGTGGTTATAGAAACTTCTTGCATCACAGCTCATTCTTGAAGCCATGGACTTGGGGGTGGCCAGCAATAATAACAACAACAATAATAATAAAATCAGAGTGCTCCTAGAGGCAAGTGAACATCTACCCAGATATAACTATACTTTTGGCTGCCATACAGAAGAATATGTACAATTGTGCATGTCTTATCAATTTTGCTGTAAACTGCCCAACCAGACTTTCAAAGTTCTCTTTAAACACCCCTACACTCAAAAAGTGGTTTGGAGACTTAGTGCAACAGATGGGGTGGGTGGGGAGGCTCTAGGCACTTGCTAACATTCGTTTCTCTTTAAACCCTAAAGCCATTCATTTGGAAATAAGTGACCTTGATTTAGAAGATCCTTGCTTTCTAGTGTAACAACTAATCCACAATACAAAATTGGTATTTGGACAGAGTAGGCTCGGTGGAGTCATGCAGGGTTTGGCACACGGTGAATCAGTACTGAATGCTTCATTACAAGCTCTCAGTGTATTTATTTACACATACAAAAAAAACTGTGTACCTACAAGACCTGCACTGGCTGTTCTTTTGGTGAAAATGGGGAATCATGTCTGCATCCAAGACCACCAGTTATGCTGTATGACTAGGTGATTGTGACTACAGCAAAATCAGTCTTAAACTGAGCAGACATTTAAAACAAGCAAACAAACAGGGGCCAAATCTACATTCTTAACACACCAATTGAATCCAGTGAGTTAGGATATGATGGCAATGTCTAATCTGATGATAATTTTTGTGCTTGATCACTGTTGGGGTGCGGTCAGACGGAACATTAACCACGATTCAACCATGCCCCCAATGCAGAGTTAAAGTGGACGTTTAGACATCCACATCTGTCAACCGATGTGGAGTCGTTATCATCCCGGTTTGCGCCGCATGTATATTGGGATAATTTGACTGTAGAAAAAGTCCGGTCCTTTTTCGAAGACCCACAACAAGGTCGGGTTTTTACAGTGTGGATGTTCGGCGCGGGATACAGGTGCGACAGAACACCACCCTTACCCTAATGTTCACTGTCGTAGTTTGTGTATTCTTCCACTCAACGAACCAAAAGGCATATTCCTCAAATTTATAAAATTAAATGCCAAGGCATTAAAAAAAAGGAAATGTAACCTTTTCCCAGATGTAAAGAATATAAGAAATGCGTTTCTCTCTTGTTTTAAATCAACTGCACAACGAAGTAGTCCCCCGCCAAAACTTGATTTGAAATCCACTGGCTGGTTGACGGAACTACTTGTTTTCCCGCCTATCGCTCAAAGCACTTTTGTCCGGCTTGCACAGAACGTTTTGAACACACTGCACAATATGGCTGGAGTTTGGGGCTTATCATGGAGGAGAGAGGAGGTTTTGGACTTGCTCGCACTCTGGGGGGAAAGCAGGGTGCAAAGAGTGCTCAAGCAATCCCACAGAAATATCGACATCTACAAGGAGATTGCGAAGGGGATGGTAGCAAGGGGCCACAAGAGGACGGCGTTAGAGTGCTGCACCAAGACCAAGGCGCTTTGTTTGGAGTATCGAAAAGTCATTGCAGCTAATGCGAAATCGGGATCCAACAAGAAAAGCTGCCTGTACTTCGAGGAGCTTGACGCCATTCTACACGGAGAGGCGGACATTCGCCCGAACCATGTGACGCAGAGCACTAGACGCCAGAGCTCTTCCTCTGGGTTGGAGGGGGGGGCAGGGAGGTGAGCCTCCAGACTCCATTCTTCTGTTCTCCCAGGAGGAAAGCGCTACCAGAGAGACGCAAGGCGAGGCTGCAAGAGAACCCATCATGTCAGGTAAAAATCGTGACTGTCTCGTCTACTTGTAAGCGTCCCCATGATGTTTGGGGAGGGGGGTTCTCAAAACAGGATTGGTGGCCGTGAGATTGGAATGGAAAGCCTTGTTTTCCCAAGGCTTTGGTGCTCTGGGACATGGGGAGTGGGCCTCACATTTTTTGGTTGGGGGGGGCATTCAGCGGGGTGACCAACTCCCCCTCTCTCCTTCCCTCTTGACCTACTGCCCCCCCACCCATGACCACATGCTGATTTATTTCTTTTTCTGCAGATTCCTCCGGTTCTCCAGCAATGGATGATGTGGAGGCAGAGATCCTAGATAGTGACGCCACGCAGGTGGACTTCCCAGAGAGTTTGGGTGAGTTTAACCTGGTATGATTACTTCTCAGCTACTCCGTTTCTAGGTGTCCTAGTTGTTGAGCTATGTCATGCGCTATGCTATGTGTGTTTTGACCAGTGCTTGACTATTGGGATTCTGCTCTCCATGCTCCTCATCCAACATGTGCGGTGCATGATTAACTCTAAGTGATAATTTCCTCACATCACTCCTCCAAGACTTGGACTAAGGGAGACTTAATTCTCTCTACAGAACACACAATCACACTGGACCTGGTTCGGGTGGATGTGAATGGGAGTGTTGGCACGGGTGAGGGGCTTGTTGAGGGTGAGTTAGCGAGGGTTGCCCTTGCTAAAAGCTTGGTTAAATGTTTACAGAAGATAGATTGCTCTCTTCCCCTGGGGCCCTTGGCCTGGGGGGGCGGGGGTTGGGTGGGAGCACTGTGAGATGGGGAATCATCACAGTATTTAACCATGACCTTTGAGAGGGCCAGACATTTCACCCTTGCTCCCTTGTCTTTCCCCTAGTTGCTGCCGTTTCTGCAATGCCACCAACCACGCCTATGAGGGAGAAATCTGCTGTGAGTGACAGGAACCCTGACAGTAAGTTTGCAAGTGGAGGAGGTGATCTGACCCTCGAATAAAACTGCTAATCTTGACTCTTATCTGGGAGAACAGGGTATCTCTGATGGGATAATCCTGGCCCTTTCTGGCAAAGTTTTTAAAGACTTGCCTAAAAAGTTTCCTTCACCACTGTCCATGTTATAGACTCTCTCAAACTCAGCCTTCAGCAACCATGCTGCATGTCTTTATTCCCTTCAAAAACTCCATAGCTGGCTACTGAGTTTGGAATGGAGGGAGTTTTGGAGGATTTCTCTTGCCCAAAAGGTGACCACGGGCTAACCAATGATAAGTCCAATCCTCTTCATAATTTCAGCCTGTTACTCATGCTGCACAATCTTTCCATCAGCCTTTATTTATGTCTTTCCCCTATAACTTCCTTCTCATCCCGTGCCCTAGCTCAGTTTCAGTAGTTCTCAAAATTTTGGGGGGCAATGTAAGAACCTGCTTTGTGGAGTTCTATGTTTACACCGCAGGTTAAACAGGTTACTGTATCATTTTATTCAGATATTCCACCAGGAGCACTAATGTCGGAGCTGACCCCTAGGTCACGCGAGGCCATTTTGAGGGCTAGGAGGAAGAAGGTATCGGCGCTTCAGAAGGTGGGAGAGCACCTCGCACAGCAGGCCACACGTGACAACGAGTCCATGATTGCGTCCTCACGACAGGAGCACCTGGAGGTTCTGGAGGAAATGCGGGCCTCTCGGCAGCAGCAGGGAGCCTCTAGGGAAACCATGGAAGGCTTTATGAAGGCTGCAGTCACCACCATGGGGGACATCTCGAAGACCTTGGTTCCCTTGGTCCAGTTGATAACAGCACGTCAACTGGACTTCAGTGGAAATGATGCCACCTTGAACAGGGTGGGTGATGGTGATTTGAGAGGGGCCTCTGTGGGTGATGCTGCCTGAGAGCCAGGGTCCCCTAAGGACTCCAGCATTAGTGGCAACAGTCAACGCTCCAGGCGTGCCCCTAAAAGGAAAACCCCCTACACGCCACCAAGCTGAAATGTCATGCTGATGGCGCAGTGGAGTTTGGCTATCAAAAGTACATTGGCTATAGAGCAATCACAACTAAGTTATTGGCAAAACGATCTTAAGATTCCTCTAACGTCATGCCATGGCAACACGAATGAGAGAGGCTACCCAGGAAAAGCCATACTCCCTGGTTGGTGTTGTTTCCCCACAGTCCATGCAGGGTTTGGCCTAAACTGAAATCTTCAATTGTGCTGGTTTTCTTAAAATAAAGGCTCCTGTACCTGCCATTTCGTAGTAGGTTTTTATTTAAACATCTACATTGAAGCTGTGGTTGTGAGTGGGCGTGGCACGGGCCCTCACTAAGTCGCAAAGATTGAGAACTCCACCCTATATGAAAAGGCGTGGGCAGGCCAGGCCAAAGCATGACAAAAACTATACAGGGAACTGTATATCAAATTCAGGGAGTGCCTCGAGGACCAACACTGTCTGCCTATGCGCTCCTCTTAGACTGAGGACAACTAGACCAGATACCAGACTTTCCAGATACCACAATGTGAGGGAATGCTCCTTACAGAACATAGAGAACCCTTCCCCTCTTTTCTCTTTTCTTAAAACACCGTGCACACACGCACACTCACTGTACATGCATCCACACACATAGAAGACCGCACAGCTGGGCAGTTAACGGATCAGCTCTGGGCAGCCCATAAATCAAGTCCTTAAAACCTGGACAAGGTTCAGTTTTAAGGCACTTAAGTCCCGAGGGCCCGCTAGGAAAAGCGCCACGCACCCTCACCACAGCAAAACTTCTGTTTAACCACATTTGGACTCGCTGGGGAATCCTTCGAGTCATGGACTCATATTTAGGCTCGTGTTTCATTGGGGAGGTAACCAAAGAACTTTGCAAAGCCTTAGGGGTAGAGCGGCGCTTCCATATTGCAAGACACCCACAAGTGTCCGGAGCAATCGAACGGACTAACCGGACCATTACAGAGGCACTGCCTAAACTAGTCCAGTCAACAGGCAGGGATTGGGATAATGGTCTGTATCCCAAGGAACTCATGCTGTGCAAAGTAATTAAGTCTTGCTACAGAGACAATGACAGCAGACTCCTCGTTTGCAGTTACGACATTCGTGTTTGTGACGAGGAATGGGTCAGACCCCCAAATGTGATTTCATTATGTGTAGGAACCAGAATAACAACTCAGCAGTTGTATTGCTTCTCTCATGAAGACACACTAAGACCTTTGGTAGCAATGAACTGTGCGTATGTCCCAAAAGGCCCACACAGACTGCCGACATCTCCAAAGACAACCCCAAACGTCAGTCCAGCCTCTAAAGGGTTTACAGAGGATATGGGGCCATACTGTGACATAGCCATTGTGTCGACCGCGGTACAGAAGGAAGGGGATCGCTTTAAAATTATGATATCAGTTGGCTCTAGAGAAGAAAAAGGGGTAGCTCTCTCTATAAGCTCGGCCACAGGAGAGATATTCCAATACAATATAACCACATGGAAGGACCAGAATTTGATAGTTACTAAGACACAACTAGAGAAACAAGGTCCTCCAGACTGGTTTTTAAAAATAGACAACCTGTGCCACGAGAAGCAGGTGGCAGCCACGAAGTATGCTAAATTGGGAGCTTTTACTGCAAACCTTCACTTCAAGCCCAACCCATGAATGTAGCCATGGCTATGGGAATAATTAGACAGGCAGTGGAAGGACATGTTCCTGTAGAGATTAAGCAAGTACTCACACCCAAAATTTCAACCTTGGAACTGGAACTAGAAGCATGGTGGACTTAGTAAATACCTCTTTCATGGCTGAGACCCAGGAATTAAGACTTCTCCTTTTATTAATTTATGCAAACAGTTTCTTTTATGTGCATCTCATCATCCCACCAGGACTACAAACAGGACCTAACGAAGTCCTGCACTCTCTAGACTCAGAGAGATGGGCTAGAAGTGACAATGGAGAATGGGAAGCAGTGAACCTGCAAGCATGGGAATACTCTTCCCTGACACAGGAGAAAGTATAATAATTACATCTTCTCCCCAAAGCTTTCATTGAAGGTCAATTTTTGGTCTGTGTTTTCTCTAGCTTTTAGTTTTTCTGTCTTTTACTGTAATAAGGCAGGGCTAAAGAGCCCTAGAGTTATGGGTCCAAACCAGAGAGTATGTCAGCAAGAAGGAGACAAACTCCAAATGCCCAGGCAGTTTAGAAGTGATGGATCACAGAGACAACACACAACGGACATTTCCGTCTTATGAAGGATTTGGATCAAACCCTTTGAGACCCTGGTAATGCAGCCCTAAATGCATAACTGCATAAGGGACCAGTCTGGTCGTAGCCTAAATTCCACAGCGTTCCTCTACTGACCCTGTCCTATCTACTGACGATAAGGTCATAAGAAGGACAAAGTCAGGTGGGTTCCTTTCCAAGTATTTCCCTACCTTGCCTAAAGGTTTTTGGAAGCTCCTCCTCCTTACTCCCGCCCCAAGCAGAGTTTTTTTTTGGGGGGGGGGGAAGACCATTGCTTCACCGCTCCCAATCAGCCACAGGCTTGAGGCATTTGCATGATCCCACACTGCACATGCTCCAACCTGAAGCCAGGGCGCAAGGAAAGATGGGAAATGGAGTCCGTCTCCCATTCACCAATTCTTGCAAGTTCAAGGTTAGCCTTATTGGACTGAGCAGCACAGAGAAATGTTTAGTATTTCTTTCTTTTACCACAATAAGGAAGGGCTGAAGAGCCCTAGAGTTATGGGTCCGAACCAGAGAGTATGTCAGCAAGAAGGAGACAAACGCCAAAGGCCCAGGCAGTTTAGAAGGCGTTGGATCATGGAGCCAACACACAACAAACAATCATTTCCGGGCGCTCCAAATCTGCACCTGGAAAGACGCTGTTCTGACCCATTGAGCCAACAAGAGTCTGAGGGAGTTGACTAAGGAAACGCGTCTGACCTTTTAAGCCCCTGGTAATGCAGCCCTTCTCTGCATAACTGCAGAAGGGACCAGAGTGGCCGTAAGATCCAGCCAGTACAGTGAAAATAGGCAGTCTTTTTCTGTTGGCCCGACTACGGCGACTAGCCGTATGGTCATCAGGAGACCAGAGCTATGAGGGTTCCTTATAGCTATGGATTTCACTTATGGTTAAAAGAAGTCCCCGTTCTTTTCCATCTTTTTTTCCACCCCCGAAACGTGTCTTAATTTAAATGAAATTACTAGCAGTCTTGCTTCCAGACGGCCGCAGGCTTGAGGCATTTGCAGGATCCCACTCTGCACATGCTCCAACCTGAAGCCAGGGTGCAAGGAAAGATGGGGAATGGAGTCCACTCCCATTCACCAATTGTTGCAAGTTCAAGGTCTATATTTTACTGAGTGAAAGGAGGGCTTAAGAGCCCCAGGATGTTGTGACAGGAGAACATGCCTTTCCAGACTCCAGATACCCTAGCAGTAAGAATTGCTGCGTTTAGACTCCAATAGCATCTTTGGAGCACCAGCATCCAGCAAGCAATTCATTACTGCAGGGTCCGGAGTTGACACGTTGGCAGAAACTGTCTTGGCCCTTTGAGGCGCCCAGTAATCTGGCAGTCAACCCAACTTCTTCCCTAGTGATCCATGTTCCTGAGGTATTAGAGGGATCTGGAGAGGGAAAGAAGTTGCAGCCAAAAGTGCCAACTCAGGGAACCTGGCAGTGAGTTTGTTCTGACCCAAAGAGCCATCTGGGAGTGCAGCCCTTGCTCACATAACAGCAGAAGGGACCCAGAATGGATATAGGGCACTGAACCAGGAAGCTTGGCGCAGTGACTTTCCGCGACCAGCCCTTGTCTACCAACTAGCTTTCAGGTCCGAGAGAGGGTCTTGTACTGACAGCATTCCCTGCGCGGCATGTTTTCACAAGGCCATAGACCCTAAGTGTAGACCTCCTTCTTGAATGTGTGTATGTTTCTTTTTGATAGGACCTTCATTTGCCCCTCGTTCCCAGCCCGCCTCGGTTTTGGCTCATTTGCATGACCATACTCAGCACATGCTCCAATCCGACGCATAGGAATGGGTGAAGCCGGGAAAGAGAGTTCTTTTTTCTTGGTTTTTTTTGGATATATTTTTCACCAAAAAGGTTGGGCTGACCAGCAGCCCTGAGGATTAAAAGAGGGCAGGCAGTGAAACTTCTAAAAGTTCCTTCTAAAAGTTCCGCCCCTCCAGGGTCTCAAAAAGCCAGAACAGAGTCTCCCCAGATGCCAAACTGCAAGGGCACCCGGAGTCTGCCTGGCACGCGAGCCCCTGAACGGGGAAGAATGACTTGGCCCGCCCTCTCCGAGCAAAGTCAAACTACGCAAGGTTCTAATAAGTTGCAGTGACTACCAATTAACACGTCTTGTCTAATGGGAAGAGGAAAAATCTGCATAGGTCCTCCTCCTCGGACCCTAGTGCACAACCCCTTCCATAGTTTCCTCGTAAATCGCCTCACCCACCAGTGGGAGGCAGCGCCAATTAAGAATCATGACGTGTCAGGTTGAGGGGTGCCATCTCCCGGGCGGGAAACATACTCAAAATGTCCCCTTCGGACACTCATGGTTGTGCCTATATAGTTGTGAGTCTATTTTTCAACAAGAGATGTGTGCCAGCCCTAAAAAGGGCCAGCTTTGAGGTAGTTGTGTTGTCCGAACCAAGGAGTGTGAGTCTTATCTGTTGTCACCTTTGCGGTGCATATTTCTTGAGGTGTGTTAATGTGAGGTCATCACGGAGTCACCGAAAACAGAAGCAAGGAGGGAGAGCCCCTGGTCTTGCAAACTGGGTTCAGAGCAGTTCGCCCCAAGCTTCAGCAACCCCTCTCGAAGGGCCCATGAACCTTTACCCCCATAGGCGGTTAGGTCTATGTGTCACAAGTTACCCCAAAAAGGGAAAGAGCCCCTACCTAAACAGCAGCAGTCCAGCATGACTTGAGGTCCAAAACAAGTGACCCGTCTAGATTTATGATCCTGGTTATGAATATTTTATGAAATATATGTACCAGCATGCCTTGCATGATTTCATTAGCATTACCCAGCCCACGTTCCAGATATATCTAGTAGATGCTGGTAACGTCTGTACATGGACAGGAAGTATGCAACACGAGACTACATGCCCCCCCCCTTCCAGCAAAAAAAGTCTGGTTGAGGGACGGACCCTATGTGGAGTGACAGGATGGGTTGAGAAGTGGAATGTTCTATCTTTCACCATCTAAAGGGGGAATCCCCCCTCCCCGAGAGGGAGGGATTCCAAATAGGCCCTAAAAGAGGACCCAGCTTTATGGCCGGCCCTCCAGAGCCACAAAGGCTCTAGTTTAAAAAGGAGAAATTGGCGCACTGAGCTAACCTCCCCGAACCCAGTGCAAGGGGAGAGGCTACCCAGGAAGAGCCATACTCCCTGGTTCAGGCTGTTAACTCAGTGGCCGGTGACTCCCGGAAACATGACCTTCTGCATGAAATAGTGCATGAAGTATGCCAAGTAATGTACTTTTAAATTAGAGTGTGTGAACAATGCAATGGAAAATGTAACCCTAGAACTGATTGCTTAGGAGTGCCTCTGCTCCACCCTCTTTGCATTTTAAGCTGCGCCTTGCCAAAGGCTGAGCACATCTCACAGAGGTCTGAGAGGAGCAGAACAGAGCAGAGCAGCTCTCATAGCTGAGACAGCTGGAGAAGTTGCTGAGAATTTGAGTTTTGAAATACTTCATTCTGAGGTTTTTGGGACTGCCTAAAATTCTGAGTTGTGATAGCTGGGGAACTGCTCTTTGTTTGGTTGAGTGGGCTAAAGGTGAAAGAGATTGAGAGTGATTGCTGCTGATTGCTTAGGAGTGCCTCTGCTCCATCCTCTTTGCATTTTAAGCTGCGCCTTGCCAAAGGGCGAGAGCTAAAGGGCTCTTGGCCTGTGGCTCTTTGCCTAGGGGCTCTCTAAGGACCAGGAACCCAGATCCCTGATTTCCTTTTTCTCCCGATAAGGTAAGTTGACCCTCTTAAGGGGAGCCACTTAAACAAACAGCATTTAAAGAGGACTTTATATATATATATATATTGAAGATAGTTGCACTGAGTGTCACATGTACGACTATCTGCCCAAAGAATAGAAGTCTTGGGTGTGTGCTCGATGCAAGGAGCTCCTGGTCCTCAAGGAACAAGTTCGTACCCTTGAGGCCGAGGTGACTGCCCTGGGGAAGCAGAGATGGTCAGTTAGGCACTTGGGGAAGACTCTTGGGGGCGTATTAGATGAGCACCACTCTGAACGTAGCAGCCCCGTTGCTGCCAGAGAGTATGAGGGTCAAGAGGGAACAGGGCACCGTGCTGAGGATAAGGGGAATGCACCCTCAGAAGGGACCTCTTCTTCGGTTGGTGAGCAGGAAACCTTTCGCGCCAAGGAACCATCCCAGGGCAGGGGGAGGGGGGGGTTGGTAGTTGGTGATTCGATCCTTAGGCAAGTAGACAGCTGGGTGGCGAAACCGCGTACTGACCGTATGGTGACTTGCCTGCCTGGTGCGAAGGTAGCGGACATTACACATGTAGTAGATAGGCTGATAGACAGTGCTGGGGAGGAGCCTGTGGTCGTGGTGCATGTTGGCACCAACAATGTGGGGAAATGCAGTCGTGAGGTCCTGGAGGAAAAATTTAGGCTGCTAAGCAGGAGACTTAAGGCCAGCACCTCCAAGGTAGCCTTCTCGGAAGTCCTACCTGTTCCACGTGCAGGGCAGGAGAGACAGGCACAAATTAGAAGTCTCAATGTGTGGATGAGACGATGGTGTAAGGAGGAAGGGTTTAAGTTTGTTAGGCACTGGGATGCTTTCTGGAACAAGCGGGAGATGCACAGAAGAGACGGTCTCCACTTGTCCCTGGATGGAACCAGGCTGCTGGCGCTTAAAATCAAAAAGGTGGTAGAGCAGGCAGTTGCCCAGGCAGTTTAGAAGTGATGGATCACAGAGACAACAAACAACAAACATTTCCGTTTGATGAAGGCATGTCAAGGCGCGCGCCTACGCACACACTGAAAGTACAGCACGTACAGCACAACCCATCTCCAGCTGCCACTCATCCACATGGTCGTCCACTCCATCATCATCCTGAACTACCACTGGAGGGGTGTCTTCTGGGAGCATCACAGCATCATGGCCTCTCGCGTCACAGAGGTTGTGTAAAATGATGCAGAAGGTAACTATAGCATTGACATTGCTAATGTCCACGGGGATCTCCGAGTTCAGGCAACGCCATCGTGCCTTCAACCTTCCGAAGGCATGTTCCACAACATTTCTGCACTTGTTATGCGCCGCGTTGTACCTAGCCTGCTCTGGTGTCAGGTGCCCAGTGTAAGGCGTCATTAGCCAACATCTCAGAGGGTAGGCTGCGTCAGCCAGGATCAGAGGAGGAACCTGCACATTCTGGATTGTCACCGTGGGATTGCCAGGAACCCAATCACCAGAAACCATCAGGTCTATCAGGATGGAGCACCGTAGAACATAGGCATCATGGCACTTGCCACTGTAACCTATCACCACATCCATGAAGTGACCGGTGTGGCCCACTGTGCCCTGAAGAAGAATGGAGTAGAAACGTTTCCGGTTGATGTAGCCGTCTGCAAGTCCGGGCGGGGCACGGATTGGTAAATGACACTCATCCAGGGCACCCACGCAATTTGGGAAACACATCACTGCGAAAGCTTGCATAATCTGTGGGGGGGGGGGAAAGCTGTGAGCTACCAGAGGCCGCCCAACACCCACAGCTTTCCCCGTCCTCAAAAAGAGATACTCTTTTTTCATCGATCAGGAGGAAACAACTGTCCCCCAAGCTCAATGTAAATGTGAGGTTTGACTATCCCACACATTGCACATGGCCATCATGATGGGAGTGCTGCAGCACGTGTTTCTGGAAGATCACTTTGATAGGTGGCTGACACAAGGGAGACATCTGTGGACTATTTTCTACAAGAAATGGATCTGCACTCAGCGTCACGCCATCGAAACCATGAGGGCTGTGAAACCGCTCCTCTCATTGTTGTAGCGTTTCGGCCAACCCTCATTGTGATACTCTGTGTGCTGCATGTTGCACCATCTCCCTAATCACCCTTCCCAACATCTCCCAAACAACATAACCCCAAGGCATACCCAATCGTGAGAACAAAGGTAGACTGCACGGTCAAGCAGATCCTCCTCCATAGCCTGTGTTTCCTCTTGCACGATGCCTGCTACCATCGAGTGAGCCAGGCCAAATTGGTTTCCCACCAGCCTGTAATTGGTGGTGTTGGCCAGCCACCAGATTGCAATAGCAACCCTTTCCTCAACAGGGACTGGCTGCCGCATGCACGTAGTTTGCCGCTCCAATCTTGGTCTCAGGCAGCAGACCAGCCACGCAAATGTTCCCCTGCAAACAACACATGCCATTTCATTTCTGCAGGTTCAACGTTGAGCATGGTCAAATGGATCTCTGGCCCACTCAAGCATTGTTAAACGAGATCCCTCATGATGGCATCTCGCTGCTCCCCTCGCACCAGTCATTAAGCACGTGGTGGTGATCCACCTTCCCCCATACGTGTGCAGTTTTTTCACAAAACTGAAACCATACCCACCCCTTAGAGAGCAGGTGGGGGGAATGTTTGATGGCCAGCACATCATTCGCCATGAAGAAATACTCCCAGGGTTAACACTGGATAAGTCACCCTTGGGAACCTGTGTGGGGGAGACATGAACTGGGGGCAGCTGATCTTTACATTGGCAGGAATTGACTCCTTCAAGACCAGTCAAGAAGCTTGAAGAACATCTGCCCCTGGAGTAAACCTGTAGGTTCCACGAAGGGAAGAAACCCATCCATCATTTTTACAACTGGAGGGAAGGCTTAAAAAAGGAGTGCGGTGGCTCACATTGTGATGGCCACAGGTCCCATGGAAGATCATTCATACCAGCATTCACCAGCACCCATTCTCATTTCCTAGCATCTGTCTTTTAGCTTGAAGGACTTCCCAGGTAGCGCAGGCCACTGTAAGTGTAGACCTTTATCCCATGACATCAGTGGCTCCTCCACAGCCCATCCTTCCAGAAATCATATTAAACGCTTTCTCACACTCCAGCATGAGTCATCATGTCGTGTGCTTCCTGGTTTATCTGCAGCCGTGCAGCACTGCGGAGACAGGTCCCTTTCATTGGACATCAGTGCGTAGATGAGCGTCAGCACTGAGCCCACCAGGATGGGGTGGGACATTGGGAGCAGACCAACCCTGGGGTGGTAGAGTAATCCTTTAATGCACGCAGCATCACAATACTCCGAGACACTGAGGATGGAATCATAACTGAGGGGACCCGAGGGAAGGGCACTGATAGCAGCGCGTGTCAATCTCGAGTGGTCAACTGTTACCACGCTTACCTGGACATTCTAAAGTGGAGTATCCACTGCTCATCCTCCCACACATGTGTTGCAAAGACATGCCACCACTCCGTGGACCGTGGGTAGGTCCACCATCTCTGGTGACATGTCAGCGCTGCAAGTCGGCAAACGTTAGCAACATTGGCGCTACGATGTTGGGCAAGCCGCCTAAGCCGTCCACGCCGCCTTCGTAGGCAGCCACAGGCAGTTGATAACCTCACTCTCCTTGCACTCGCTGGCTCATCCAGACCATCGTATACAGCCGGCATAATTGTGAAAATCACAGGCAATGTCTCGGCCAACAGACCGAGCACAGTAGCCAAGATTTCCAGCTCCATCTTTCAAATTTAGGCGGAAAGCCTGGCACCTGCCCATACACAACACATGCGAGTGGGGAAATTCTGACATTGTTTCAAAGCAGGCCCATTCAACCAATCAGATCTCTGCATGAAGCGGAAGGGCATTTTGAGCGAGATCAGTGCACATCTTCGTGAGCGGTTCATCCGCGACGTTAGGTTGATTCCTGCGCATGCTCGGAAGGAAAACCCGACACACAATCCAACGTGTGATCGCTGAAAAGCGGGACACTGCCGCGATGCAACTGTGTGATCGTGCAACCCCCACGGCATTGATGCGCAGCAAAGCTTCTCATGTGATCAATCAACTGCTTTTCACTAACGGGACCAACCCTTTATATGACCGTTCGTGTGAACGCCGCCACGTCGGATTTTTCTGTCCCGGTCCAGAAAAAGGCTCTTCCGTCTCGCTTTAAGTGGTACATCTGACCGCACCCTTGGGCATAATTCCTTCGGTTTAAATTGCTCCTCTAGTTTCAGCAGTAGTTCCCATGTACATAGTTTTACAAAGCATGGAATGAGGCATATTCTGGATATTTAAAATTCATGCCTCAATAAATATATTTTTAGTATTGAAGGTAGGGTTGCCAACCCCCTGGTGGGAGCAGGGGATCCCCCGGTTTGGAGGCCCTCCCCCTGCTTCAGGGTCATCACAAAGTAGGGGGAGGGGAGGGAAATATCTGCTGGGAACTTTATTATTCTCTATGGAGATGTATTCCCATAGGAAATAATGGAGAATGAATCTGCGGGTATCTGGGGCTCTGCTTTTTGAGGTAGAGGCCCCAAATTTGCAGCGTAGCATCTGGTGCCTCTCCCCAAAATACCCAACAAGTTTCAAAAAGATTGGACAAGGGGTCCAATTCTATGTGCCCCAAAAGAAGGTGCCCTTATCCTTCATTATTTCCTGTGGAAGGAAGGCATTTAAAAAGTGTTCAGTCCTTTGGAGTTCAATTATGCTTGTCACACCCTTGTTCTTGGCTCCGCCCCCAAAGTCTCCTGGCTCCACCCCCAAAGTCTCCAGATATTTCTTGAATTGGACTTGGCAACCCTAATTGAAGGTGCTGTAAAAGGATCTCTTGCTAGTTTTTCTACCAGAGACTTCATTGCTACAATTTGCTTTGGGAATATGAAAATTAGGCAGTAGATCAGCAGTAGGGTATTGATCTTCCCTTTTGTAAAGGTTTGGCTAAAAGTTGGTGGCAACATCCTCTCACACTTAGGCTATGTTAGGAGAAGATGCTTTATTTATATAACTGGGCAAGAGGGCAGTGACCTTGTTACTCACCAGAAGAAATTACTTTTTTTTATCAAGGTGATAACTGCATTTACTATATGTGAGTACACCTACAATTCACCTTGATAAGGTGAGACTGTCAGTTTTCCAGACTAAAACTGGGTCAGATGGCAAGATAAGCAATTGCAATTAAGTTCTCAGCAAGTGGAAGCTTATTACTGTGTGCAAGTGCTGACACAAGGCAGAGGAGCTATTTGTCTGTCATCATCATATTTCTTTCACCAGCTTGCTGTGGAGTACAAGCAGACAAAATGGAGGGTGGAGAAGTGCAGCCCTGTCTCTCAGTCCATCAGGCCCAACCTTTTGCCCTCAAGACTATATTCCCAAAAGCTCTCTGTGGCTTGGCTAAGGAGCTGGAATAAGTTGTCCCGCTAATGATGGGGTAAATTCTTAAATGGATGGGTTGGACACCAGATTTTAGGTACACAACCCCCATTTCTGATTGTCTCCCAGACTCTCTGGAGCTTGGTCTCATCTGAAATAGATCCAAAATTTGCATCAGTCGTCTAGTAAAACTCCCTACCTTCTTATTCAGGGACCTTCCTGCTCCACCCCCCATCAGTATGGTGCATGATTCATTTTACTTCTCCAGGAACATGTAATGGTACTGCATAAAGCATCATAAAGCTGCTGCAGATAATTGATCAAAATACACCTGAGCTGCTTCAACATGGAAGGTTTGCTCTACATGGAAGGTGTTTTTTCCCCCTAAAGTGCAACAGGTTTTTTTTTGGGGGGGGGGCATCCACATCAACTTATCCTCTAATTGATCAATTTCTGCGTCCACTCCATTTTGCTATGATCTTTTCCAAACCTGGTTTGGTACAATCTTCCAGGAAAGAGTGCAGTCACAGAAACATTTGTATACTTGTGTGGACAGGAAGGAGGGACTGAGACAAGGAAGTCTAGGGGGGCAGACTACCCCATGAGTAACCTTCTGTATTCTCAACTGCAAGTAGAAGAACCTGGAAAATTGTCACCATACAGATGCACCCTGATGAATTTAATCAGGAATCTGAAATTTTGTAACTGATTATATCCAGTTGGTTTTTATACTCTGTGTGTGTATGTACAAAATGCTGATTGTATTTTAGATTTGGTGCTATTTTATGGGTGATACTTGCAATCTTCATCTTCCTCCTTTTTTTGGTACATAAAACTGAAAGATGGACTCAGTAAGCCTTTACATGACAGGCAGCATGTTATAGTGGTTAGACAGCCTAGATCTGGGAGATATGGATTCAAATCTACACACTGCTATGGAAGGTGCACAAAAGCTCAATATGTGACCCTTAGCTAGTCAGACTGGATAAAATGGGGAAGGAAGGGAGAATTATGTCTGCAAACTTGAGCTCCCTGGGGGAAGGGTGGGGATAAAAATCAGATAGATAGATAGATAGATAGATAGATAGATAGATAGATAGATAGATAGATAGATAGATAGATAGATAGATAGATAGATAGATAGATAGATAGATAGATAGCATTATTATTGTTGATATTGCAGAATAGGGGTGATGCTGAGGTTGAAAGAGACTGGCTTTCCTAAGGCCACCCACTGAGTTTATGGCTGACATAAGAACCAGAGACACTGTGAGCTGTTACATGATGGTGAAATTGTTGTTACTTTTCTTAAAGCCTTGAAGCCTTGACTCAAAAAGTGAGCTGTAGTTACAAGAAATCAGGGAGATAGGGAAGGGTGTTTCTTAAAATGGTCCTGTCTGCTCAAAAAATCCCTGCGGCAAGAAGCAAGGAGAAACCTGTTGACGAGTGGTGGTTTGTTTCCTGTAGTCTGGCGAGATGAAATCAGACAGTACTGTAGAGGTCTCAGATGCCAGCAACCCCCCTCACCGCCCCCCCTCAGCTTTGTCTTGGGTGTACTTAGTCTGTTAAAAGAAAGATGTGGTACTAAGAATAACATACTTTGCATTCCATGGCTGTCTGCAGGGGAATTTTGACTGACCTACATGAAAAATATCCAACTGCCCTTCTGGTCAGAGTCTGGAGAAGTTTTCTGGTGGAATGGGATCTCTATAGCATCCAGCCAAAGCACAGGCAAACTCATCTGAGGTAGCCCCAGCAAGACAAATGTATATATTTGGTTGATCCCCACTTAGGGTGGTCCACCTGGCACCAACTGGAACTTTGACCTTTTCCATTGCGGCTCTCACTCTGTGGCATAAGCTGCCCAAAGAGGTGAAAAGAGCCCCCCCCCCCTAGATCTCCAGAAGGCACAGCAAGGCTTGTTGGTTTGCCAGGGTTTTTAAAGGGGCATGAACAACAGGCATCTTTGAGGAGTCTGATAGGTATTTTTTATTGATTGATTTTAGTCTATCAGGCTAGCCTAAATTCATCAGATCTTAGAAGCCACCTATAAGCAGCCCATCACCCATGCTCCTGGCTGCACCTACTATCCAGTGCTACTGGGGAAGGGTTTGCAAGTTGTGTACAGTGATGGCACTCTTGGCAGTCTCCACAGGGGCACTGCCAGCTGCACACTCTGCCCAGAACTGTTCAGGAAATGGCATGCAGGCAGTGTGGGCAGCTCAGCTGTGAGTGTGGTTGGCTAGAGAGCTTGTGAACAAGTGGAGAATGAATGCACAGGCAGGTAGAGGGGCATAGGCAGGAAGAGAGGGCTTTGAAGTGGGAAGAGGGGGCCCTGCAAAACCTGTGACTGGTCCTGTTGAAGACAAGGAGGTGGTAAAGGTCACTATTATAGTCCACTTGCAGGAAGGCCAGGTTTATATAAATAAGTAAATAAATAAATGTCTCATGATGACTTCCACAAATAATATCCTGCGATATTAGGCAACCACAATTATTATTATTATTATTCCATTTTACCCCTTCCTCTAAGGAACCAAATGCAAGTTATGTGGTTCTTGTATCCCCATTTCATCCTCACAAAATCTCTGTGAAATAGTTTAAGCTGAGAGTAAGTGACTGGCTCAAGGGCACCCAGTGAGCTTCAAGATAGCAAGGGAATTTGAACACCAGTCCTAGCTGATTAGTCTAACTGCTATGCTACATTTTCTGTGGGTCAGTACTGAGCTGTTAATGACATTGCATATGGTGAACAACATCATGTTCTTCAATTCAATATTCTTCTTCTACAACGAATTGAGGAACAGAAAGGTGTCACATGGTCACATGATGATTATGGTCTGATGTCAGCTGATTTCATTATCAAGTTGCACATGGCCTCATTCAAAGTGGAGGAACATTTTCATAGTTTCGGATTTTCCAGAAATGTTATGTGTCTAATCCACAAAGACCCTACTGTTAGCTGCCTTCTTTTTGTTCCTATTTTCCCAGGGCTAAGTTACCTTGGTGAAATCCCCCAGTGTGACTTCACCCATGGAAAGAACTTGGACAATAACCGTAACAATCCAAATAGTCCCCGTGCTTTGCATTCCCTGCCTGTGCTGTCTGGGGGTTTTATTTCTGCCTTCTCGTCTCCTCATGTTCACACCTGCAGAATCTGCAAGGGAGGGATTGTGAAACACACAAAGGAAAAGTCATTGGCATTCCTCTAGGCCTTGGGTGGCCACTGCAATTCACTACTCTTTACTGAGAAGCCTACATTCCTTCCCAAGGTCAGGAGCAGATGCTTTGTTTGCTTTTAGTGGCTTCAGTAAAAATGGAATGAAAAATCTTCCCATAGCAGACTGGGCTGTGGTGAAGAAGAAGAGGAGGAGGAGAGTGGGGCATTCCCACAAAGAAAATGGTATGCACAATATTCACAAACATCCAAATGCTCCAAGCAAGAAAGGAAAACAGATGGAGAAGACCAAGACCACAGATCTAACATTTTAACTCCAGTCATGGAGAGCATTCCGGCAAAAACTGGCAATGGCCTTGCTTGCTGCAAGTGAGAATTATTTTAATGTTCCAAAAACAGATGGCAAAGTTTTATGATTGCACAAATTATCCTAGTCCCACTGAACCAAAAACACTATGTTAGACTGAAAAGGACACCCTAAGTTTCATTTTGACTGATATAGTGTGGATGAAAGAATGATTGCATAGAATCATAAAGTTGGAAGGGATCCCTGGGTCATCTAGTTCAGCACCCTGCACAATGCAGGGAACTCACAAATACCTCTCCCCACTTCTGCAGTGACCCCTGTTCCATGCCCAGAAGATGGCAAAAAACCTCCAGGATCCCTAGCCAAACTGGCCTGCAGAAAAATTGCTTCCTGACCCCAAAGTGGCTATCAGCATTTCCCTGGGCGTGAAAGAAAGGGCCACAAGAACTAAGCACTGATGCAACCCTTCCTGTCCTCCCTCTCATAATCTACTTAAGTTCACAGAATCAGAATTGCTGTTATATGGTCATCTAGCCTCTGTTTAAAAGCCTCCAAAGAAGGAGAGCTCACCATCTCCCAAGGGAGTCAGTTCCACTGAGGAACTGTCTGTCAGGAAGTTCTTCCTAATGTTTAGCTGGAAACTCTCTTGAATTAAGTTCAACCCATTGGTTTTGTTCTGAATTTTTGGGGTAACAGAAGATAACTCTACACCATACTCAATATGACAGCCTTTCAGGTACTTGAAGATGGTGATCATATCACCTCTCAGTCATCTTCTTTCCACGCTAAACATACCCAGCTCCTTCAATCTTTCCTCATAGGACTTGGTCTCCAGACCCTTCACCATCTTCATTGTCTATATTCTTCTTAAATTGTGGTGCCCAAAACTGAACACAAAATTCTAGGTGAGATCTAACCAGAGCAGAGTTAAAGCGATATCATCATTTTGCTTGATCTGGACACTATGCTTCTGTTGATACAGCCCAAAATCTCATTTGCCTTTTTAGCCACCACATCAAACTGCTGACTTGTGCTCAGTGTATGGTCCACTAAGACCTCTAGATCCTTTTTGCACATACTTCTGCCAAGACAAGTCTCCTCCATCCTATAATTATGCATTGAATTTTTCCTACCTAAATGCAGAACTTTATATTTATCCCTGTTTAGCGCAGGTTTCCAGCCTGTCAAGATCATCTGGTATCCTCTCTGTCTTCTACCATATTTGCTACCCCTCCCAATTAAGTATCATCTGCAAATTTAATAAGCATTTGCTCTATTCCTTCATCCAAATCATTAATAAAAATGTTGAACAAAACAGGTCTGAGGACAGATCCTTGAGGCACTCTACTTGTCACTCCTCTCCGAGAGGATGAGGAACCATTCACAAGCACTCTTTAGGTGTGATCTGTCAACCAGTTACAGATTCACCTAACAGTAATAGGATCCAAACTACATTTTGCCAACTTGTCAACAAGAATGTTATGTGGAACCTTATTAAAAGCCTTATTGAAATCAAGATAAACTATGTCTGCAGCATTCCCCTGATCCAGCAAGGTAGTCCCTTTCTCAAAAAAAGAGATAAGGTTAGTCTGACATGACTTGTTCTTGAGAAACCCATGCTGACTCTTGGTTATCACAGCCATCCTTTCTATTGAAATTGATGCTTTAATAATTGTTTTATGTCTTATTTTTATTACTGTTTTATCTTGTCTGGTCATTGTTTGACCCTAACCTGTGAGCCGCCGTGAGCCTGCCTTTGTGTCACGGGCTGGGGCCAGGCCAGGCGAAGTCCAGGGGCAGTCCAAGGTCTGTAGCTGGGTAGCAAGGAGGGTCCAAAGCGCCAAAACCAAATCACAGTCCAGGTATCGTAGGTCAGAGGTTCAGAAGCCGAAGTCAGGGGGTCCAGAAGTCAATGCCAGAGTCAGGGGGTCCAGAAGCCGAAGTGGATGCTGGAACGTCAGGTAAGTGACTAGTTGCTTCCATAAAGCCTTCTCTCAAAGCCCACAGCTATATAGCCCTCCGCTGTCTGTTGCCCATTTGGGCTAATTGCTGACTCAGAGGGCAGCCAGGATCCTACTGAGACTCAAGCACCCTCACTCCTAGAAGGGCCAGAATCCTTTCAAAACTCAGGGCTCAGGGAGCGTCTTGCTTGTGAGCGTGCCGCCCTCCTCCGATCCCTGAGGTCCTGATGAAGGCGGTCACGCACATGAGCCACCCGAGAGGGCGAGGCAGGGGGGCTTGGATCTTCTCCAGCAGGAGGCAGGGGCATTGGTGCAGGTGGCAGGGGCACAGTTTCTTCTGCAGGCTCAACTTCCTCTGCAGGGTCCCCAGCACCCATGACAGCACTCATCATTTATACCCCTCAATCCCAATATTCCAATTGTGAGTGTCATCTCACCAAGTTCCAGTAATGCCTATTAGGTCATAGCCACCTTCCTGTATTAGGACGTGTCCTCCTGCTTGTTTCCCATACTCTATGCATTAGTGTAGAGAATCAGAACCCACGTTTTACATGCCCAGAGCTTTTTGTTGCTGCACTTACCTGTGAGTTAATGCTACCTAGCATATGTGCCATTCCCCACAAAACTTTAGCATTATCTCCACTTATTGGCTTCATACCAGGCTTTGAATTTTTGCCTGGCTTCTCCTTATGATTTAGTTTAAAGCCCTCCTTATTAGGTTTGCAAAGTTCTTCCCAAAGCTCTTCCTACCCTCGTGAGGTGCAAACTAGGGGTGTGCATTCGGTTCAGCCGAACCGAATAGACCGCCGAATACCCCCTGATTCGGATTATACAACACCGTATACTTCAGAATCCAGCTCGCATGCATTATACGGGAGCTGTATACGGAACTCAATGTAAAAGTCGGGAAAGGAGCTTCTGCAGCATCAGGGAAGCTGCTTGCCTCCTTTCCCACCTTTGGAAGCCTTTTCCCACCTCTCCCATAGCCTCCCTGGGATCAGGGAGGGAGGGGGAGAGGAGCCCCAGCAGCCAATCCAAAGCATGCATTTGCAAAATGCATTGCAAATGGATGCTTTGCAGGGCTGTTGTGTAGCTGATGGCTGGGCTAATTCCCCAGCCATCAGCAACATTGTTGTTCTTTTATTTACTTGGGTATCCAATTTGCCTATATCTTACTTTAGTGAGAGGACTTTTAAAAGTGCAGTGTCCTTTTACTTTTCCTGATTTGGGTGGCTTGGACTTCTTGGGGTTAGGGTGAAGGGTTTTTTGGGGGGAGGGGCTGGTTAAGTTCCTGTATTGTTAAAAGTCAAGTTTTTTACGGTTTTAAAAGGATTCTGTGTTTGATTTGTTGCTGCTGTGTTGTGCTGCTGTTGTTCCTTTTCTCTTCTGGTTCATGTTCTTGGGTGGGGGGGCTGTTTGGCCTAATTTTTATGGTTAAAAAGTTCAGTTTTTTAACAGTTGAGTTTGTTGGCCTTTTCTCAGTTGGATTTGTTTGGATCTGTTGCTGTTGGTTTTGCATCCTGTCCTGTTGTCCCTTTTCCTGGTTCTGGTTTTTTTTTTGGGGGGGGGGAGGGGGTTAAAAGTTAAAAGTTAAGTTTCTTTCTGTCACGTTTTGGGTTAAATAGGCTGCTCCACTAGTAAGGGTGTTTTTAGGGATTGGGTTTTTTGAAATTTTTTAAAAAAATTAATCCAGTTTAGGACTTTATCGTCTTTCAAAATTCAACTAGGCCAGATAGGGGCAATTTAAAAAGATTTTAGGTTTCTCATAAAAGGCAGCGTGACTACTAGGCCACATCAGGCTCCCTTTGAAAGAGGCTAGGGTTGCAATGCATCTTGCTTTCAGCCGCTGAGAGCCAGTGCATCCTTAGATTTCCATAGGGTAAACCACAGCTTCTCTCTAGCTATAGGGGACACCTGATTTCTGGTTTGCAAGGAAATCCGGTTTGTCCCAGGCTCTAGTTAGGAGAAGTTTAACTAGGAGGATATAACAAGGATTGCCTTCATCTCAAGGTAGCCTTTTAAAAACTGTAGCTAGGTAGAGGCAGGATAACCTAGTCTCTTAAACTTTACCAGACTACTACTAACCCAACCCAAAGAAGGACAGGTTAGGGACCAAAAAAATAAACAAACAAGTTTTGGTGGGAGGGTTTTTAAAAAGAAGTCAGGGCACCTATTGGTTCAGGGTACAGTGTAGTGACTTAGGTTTGTAAAAAAAACCCACTCTCAGTTCAGACTGTGTGAGACTGGCCAAGGCTGACATGAGTGACAGGCAGCAGAAGAGGGGCCCTGGGGGCAAGGCCAAGGAGAAGACTAGAGGGGTGGAGGGGAGGGGGAGGACCCAGCTTCCCCCCCCCACCTGTGCATAGGGCCACTCCACAGCTGCCTTCCAGCACTCCAACTTCTGGCCGGAGTGTGATGAAGAAGGCCCACCTTGGGCCCTTCATCGAGGCTGCTGCTGAGGTGCCCCCAGCAGAGGTGCCATTAGGTGCTGGCACTGAGCAGGGGTCTGCTGCTCGGGCAGTCTCTCCTCCAGCTGATGTTGCTCAGCCGCAGCAGCTGGAGGAGGGGCAGCAAAAGCAGCTGTTCTTGGAGATGAGCTTTGGGGACAGTTTTCTGTCCAAAACGATCACCCCAAGGAGGGTGCAGAGTGTCATGCAGGAGCTGGAAGAGAAGCTGGTTGAGGAGGACCAGCCCCCTTCTTCAGTTCCTTCGGGCACCAGCAGTCCTTCAGGGGATGGCCAGGAGGGGAGGCTGCATGGGATGGAGGGGGAAGAAATGGAGACACACGAGGTGCCTCCATCTCTGCCCACTTCCCCCCGGTGGCCAGCCCCTCCTGCCACCCCGAGACACAGTGTGTCTGCCCCAAGCACCTCATACGAGGTGGCTCCAGACACCCAAGCTGCAGGTCAGCTTGGGCATCCGTACACCTCCGAAGTCTGGAAGCATCTCTGACTTATGGAGGATCCACACTATGTGCAGTGCCAGCTGTGCAGGGCCCAGATCAGTTGTGGGCAGGACCCTGCCCACCTGACTCTGGGGTGGATGTGGAGCCACCTGCAGGGAGAGAAGCAGGCTGGTGCTGGGGTGCCTAAGCAGCCAACACCACCCAGCCAGGAGGTCCATTCCACTGCAACTACCTCCAGAGCTCTTCAGGAGAGTTCTGCGACAGAGCAGGGACACCAGGCATCTCTGCCTGAGATGTTTGGTGGGGGTGGCACCTGTATGCCAAGAGAGAGAATCAAGTACAGCAGGAAAGTGATCGCCTGGAACCTTGCCAGGTCGGTCCCCCATGGGCTTCCATTTTCAGTGGTCGAGAATCCTGAGGTGCTAGGGTTGCTCGAGTACTTGGTGCCCTGGTACAAAGTTCCTGCTAGAACCACCATTAGCAGGACCATTGTGCCATCTGTTTTCAGGGCGACCAGATCTGTGGTGAAGGAGCATTTGTCCTGTGCTGCTGAGGGGACTGTTCATTTCACCTCAGATATCTGGAGCTCCCAACATGCATTCGAGGGGTATCTCTCCCTGACTGCACATTGGTGGCAACCCAGTGAGCTGCAGGGTGGGGGTGGCAGTAGCACCAGGCAGGGTCAGGACCGCCAGGCCGGCTATTGCTGGGCCTTGCTGCACGCCAAAGCAGTCGATGCCCCGTGCATGGCAGACACTCTTGGAGCCATCATCTCACGGCATTTAGAGGGCTGGTTAGGCATGGACATTGCCACAGGCTTCATGGTGACTGATGGTGGCTCCAATATCAAGGCGGCTGTCCAGTGTTAGGGCCTAAAATGACTTCCTTGCATGGCCCACCTTCTCCACTTCGTGGTTAAGAATGTGTTGGGCCAGACGAAAAGCCAGGATCGTCGGTATCTAGCCACGACCCATGAGTACACGACCCAGAACCAGCGTGCTTGTTGTGCTTGGTCAGCTCTCCCCAGGGCTGGAGAGCTGGCATCTGGGTATGCTGCAGCCAGGACTGCAGAGCAGACCTTGAGCGGATTGTGTTTTGTGTGGAAGTGACGTTGGCAACTGGGTTTATATTGGTTCCAGGCCAGCAGGGTTCATAGAGTAGATAGACGGATGTAGTGCATTTGGGTCCTATAGAGATTCTCTGATGTGAACTTAGGTTTGGCTTTGGGTGCCCCAGGAATTGGACCCCCTGGTCCATTTTTTTTTTGTCTTGTGGGTTTTGTGTGGGACAGTGCCCTGAAGCTGCACAGCAGTTTGGGGGGCTTTCCTCAAAACCTCCTGCTCCCCAGAGCCACTTTTCCCATGACAATTACAGTGAGGAAGTGGCTCTAATTGGTTTTTTCTCACCATTGTTCCTTTTGGGGTGCCCACAGATGGGTGCACTCTTTTTGGGCCAGGGGGGTTGCATGTGGGGGAGTTCCCTGAAGCTGCCCTGCAGTTTTGGGGCCTCTCCCTCAAACCATCCTCCGGCCAGAGCCACTTTTCCCACAGCAATTATAGTGGGAAAAGGAAAGGTCCCCTGTGCAAGCAGCAGTCGTTTCCGACTCTGAGGTGACATTGCTTTCACAACGTTTTCACGGCAGACTTTTTATGGGGTGGTTTGCCATTGCCTTCCCCAGTCTTTTACCATTTCCCCCCAGCAAGATGGGTACTCATTTTACCGACCTTGGAAGGATGGAAGGCTGAGTCAACCTTGGGCCGGCTACCTGAATCCAGCTTCCGCTGGAATCGAACAGGTTGTGAGCAGAGAGTTCAGACCACAGTACTGCTGCTTTACCACTCTGCGCCACGGGGCCACTACTGCAGTACTGCTGTTTTACCACACTGGGGAGAGTCTCCTGCGGGTTCCATGCAGTTTTGGGGGCTCTCCCTCACACCCCCTGCCCCCCCAGTAACCTCTGATTATGCCCTATGTTGCCATTGAGTTCAATGGCCTATAGGGTATAATGGTGGGCTAGGGGCACCCTCTTTGGGTGCCCCTGGAATGGGAACCCCTGGCTCAATCTTTTTGGGACTTGGGGGGTTCGTAGGGGAGAGTCCCCTGCAAATTTGGGGGCACTCCCTCAAACCCCCTCCCCTCCAGGCGGCTTCCAATATACCAGGGATGGCCAACGGTAGCTCTCCAGATGTTTTTTGCCTACAACTCCTATCAGCCCCAGCCATTGGCCATGCTGGGGCTGATGGAAGTGGTAGGCAAAAATCATCTGGAGAGCTACTGTTGGCCACCCCTGCAATATACCCTATTTTGCCATTGATTTCAATGGCCCATAGGGTATAATGGGGCCGTATATCCGGAAATAGCCGTATATCTTCCGTATATGCGGCTATTCCGAATACCGGTATTTGGAAATATATGGTATTCCGAATTTTTTTTTTTGCACACCTCTAGTGCAAACCATCTCCCAATAGAAGATCTTCATCTCAAAAAGTCCAGCTGGCACACTTTAGCCAAACAATTGTAGTGCAGTACAGTTTGATTTATGACACATGGTAACCTCAAACGGTGGCCTGAAATCCATGGTATGGGACCTTCAAGTGGCCCACATCTAGTGGGCAACCTGCAGGGTTGTGAGTCCCTGTAGAATAGCCATATTTTGGGGCTTTGGGGGGAAGATCTTGTTGCTAGTGCATAGGCATAAAGAATAAGAGGTGAAACCAGTTGCAAGAGTGTTGGAAGTAATGTGAAATACAGACAGGACTGGCGCTTCAGAAAATAAGTTAGCTGCATTACTTATTGCATGTGAAGCCTCGGGCTGAAGAAGGTGTAAACACCGAAATGGGACTTCCATCAAAGATATTTTGCCAGCTCATGTTCATTTACAGATAAAAGAAATTATGGACATTAAAATATGGATTAACACACAAGTTTTGGATGTTTATTCATTGTGATAACATAATATTTTGTGATTATATATTAATGCAGTGTTTGTAATAGAACACTTGTATTCTGTTTCTAACCATGCAGTTTTCCTCACTTACCGGCACTTCCACTTGGGAAGGGGAAGTCACTATTTATGGAGACCGTTCATGACCCTGTCCCTTGGCTTGTTCCTCACTACGGTACACCTCCCAGTGTTTGGCTTGTGTGTTCCTGTTCTTGGCTCTCTCAGTCTGCTGCCCATGGTCCTGGTAAGGCACTGGTAAGGTCTTAATTTTGTTCTCCTCTTCTGTCACGTAACTCCAATGTCACATGACTTAACTGTATCTGTTGTATGAAATGGACATGCTTCAGAGCTAAGTGGAAAAACCATTTTGGATCCATGCACAAGGAAAACCTGAAAAACTTGAGTGAGAAGGATCCCAGATTTAAAGGTTGCTTACATGATAATTTTTATAAATTACACCAATTTAAAAGGGAGGATGATACAAGTTTAAAGAATCTGTCAGAGGTAAGTATGATCACTTTATTCATAATTTGTGCATAAACCCCATGTATCCACTATTTAATCATCTGATCATTCTGATGTCAAAATGCTTGTGAGGCAAAGTGCCAATTCTACCATTACTTTTTTTTTTGCATAGACTTTCCCCTTACTATTTTCCAACAAGAAGAATCTTGTTTAATTTTATGTATTTGATTCATGCTCTAGCAAGAGCCTGAGGTTTCTACTAGATTATCCACTGAATGCTATAAATAAACATTCTTTAGTGGATCTATGTGTATCTGCAAAATATGCATTGTGTGGGTGTAAAGAATTAACAGGAAAATGCAGCCTGCGTGATGCAGAGGGATTTGGTGGGGTGTGAGCTGAGAGCTGATGTGACAGGGATATGGGTGTGCATAAGTCAGAAATTTTCTGCATACCTAACCATTGCAGGATTCCAAACAATCTCTCTCTCTCTCTCATGCCTTTCCTAGTTAGCTAGATGCTGCCAAGCACTGATTTGACCAACAGGCAACCCACATATGACTAGCCTAGTCCATGCTATAACCATGCTGTTGTATAGTTAAAATGTAGAGTTGAGTCATTATGGTATGCATAAAATTATGCTAGCTAAGCTTTCTCTTGGAATAAACTACGTGTCCCATAGGAGATGGGTGACTTGACTTTTCAACATGCTTTTTAACCTCAAAAGCAGCAAAGGGGGAGAGAGGGTTGAATCTTAGCATGGCATTGGGGGTGGGGGTGGGAAAGTGCTGCATGAATTACCATGCCAGTACAATACTGAGACAGGTTACATATCTTCAGCATGCAACTTAAGCACACAGCTGTTTTGTGCAGACAGAAACCCAATTTAAACAAAATGCTATGCTTATACAAAGCTGCAAGGAGAAGTCCTTTTTCCTCGCCAGAATGACACCTAAATCAAATGAAAGTATATTTGTCACTTGGTTCTTACCATGCTTATTTGGAGCTCATAATTGGGTTATTGTTGTTATAGTTATCATTATCATCTTCATTATTATTATTATTATTATCATCATCATCATCATCATCTTTTAGCACTGTGCACCACTAAGTGGTGAGCTAGACTTATTTTTTTTTTTCGGGGGGGGGGGGGCTGAGAGTACTTCGTAAGGATACATGACTGTGGTTTTGGGGACTAGAATTTAGTAGCATCTCCAATGGGAAATACCCATACCGGTTGTTCCAGCAGCTATGGCGTGAGTGCTAACACGATCTAGAGGGTCTGTATGAATCTAAAATTGGGATGTTATCAAATTCTGTGACAGCTGTTGTTCTTTTGAAAAGTTTGTGTTTTTTCTACATTCTACATTTCTACATTCTGGATGAAACTGCAGCAGTCTGTTCTGCTTGTGATATTAATGAAATTTGGTGATTGTGGTTAGATGCACTGTTTATTTTTACATCAGTTGCATTTAAAGGTTATAAAATAGTGTAAAATGAAAATTGGCATCAAAATGGTGTATAACATTAAACAGGCATGAAAATGCCCTAACAACAGCAAACAGGAAATGTGCCAAAGAAAACAGGCAAGATGAAAATGGTCTTCCTACCGTACATGAACATTAAAAGGAACAAAAAAGTACCCACAATCCTTAGAAAAGACTGTAGACATTTCTCTGACCATGCTGGAACCAGTTTTTTCTTCTTTGTATTTGCAGCCAGTGGAGGGAGTGGCTGAATAATTGAGCCCTGAGAGTAGAACTACTGTTACACAGTCAAAGGCATGTATCAATTATGTCATTTAATGTGCTGGATGTGCTGCTTCAGAGGTTGCTGCATATGTGGAAACACACATCCACCTACATCAAACCCTTAGTGGCTGTCATAACTGTCTGCTAGTCCAGCTGCCTGCAGTGAGTGTAGTTCCGCTTCCTTTTTATAAAATATGGGAAGTTGCCATCATAACATGCCCTAGAGTGCTTACTTCAGCAGCACATATATTAAAATTGGAATGATACAGGGAAGATTAGCATGGTCCCTAAATAAAAAAGGAAAAAACATGCCCTAGATACTTGCTATGTCACTGCAGACAAGTGAAATGTTCTACATAACTCCCAAGACCCTTTCCGAGCATTGAAAGCATAGCAGGAAGTTGAGCAAGCTTTCCACAGAAAGGAAGCATCCACCCCCACACCCCTATACAGAGAGTCCTTCCATGAATCAGAGCTGAGTGAAACGGAAGGATGAGAGACCTCACTGTGAGGTTGCTTTGGTTGCATGCAATTCCTGCTTCCTATCTGAGTGGCAGCTGTTTATTTCTGATCTTGATATACTGTTAACATAGACACATGCTTGATGGCTGTCCAGACATCAGAAGGAGGAAGGCTGTCCTCTGCAGGCCCGGGGTTAGGGGTGCCTGCACCGGTAACCTGCCTGCTGGCTGCCATTTACTTCACCTCGCCTTCCGCCATCCCCTGCCAGCCACCACCGTCCCCACCCACCCCCTGCACCGGCTGCCAGCTCGACAAAATCCATGGGGGCGCGTGGCAATGACATCATTATTAAGTCACTGCCATACGCCCCCCCCCAGACTTTGCCAAGCCAGCAGCCAGTGCAGTGGTGGGTGAGGGGAAGTAAACGGTGGCGGCGCGCAAGCAAGTGGCCACAGGGAGGGGAGGGTGGAGGCTGGCCGCGGGGAGGTGAACAGCAGTGGGCTGCCACAGGGAGGGGAAAGTGGCGGCGGGTGAGTGTGGGGAGGGAGCGGGACGGCAGTGGGGCATGGGCTGCCGCAGGGAGGCAAATGGTGGCAAGTGGCTGCGGGGAAAGGGGGCGGCTCATGGCACCCCTAGGCCAAGTTGTGCCTAAGGCGGCAGCCTACTTGGCCTACTCCCACACACCGGCCCTGGTCCTCTGACAAAGGAGAAGGAATTCTCTAGTCTTAGGAATGCAAGAACTTTGGAGATTGAAAGGGCTCTGGAGCATCAAAAGCTCTTTCTGATTGTTCTGCTCTGACCACACAAAAATATCACCTGCCGAGGAAACACAGTGCAATCTAAGCCATAGGCAATTGGAAATTAATCCCAAGACTTGCCAAGACCTGTGTTGTGTGTGGGTATGTGTGTGTCAGAGAGAGAGAGAGAGGGAGGGAGAGAGAGTTCCTGAAAGTCATATACTCATTGTATGACTTTCAGGAACTCTCTCTCCCTCCCTCTCTCTCTCTCTGACACACACATACCCACACACAACACAGGGTAGCCCTCTCCAGCTGGTGGCTGGAGACATCCTTGAATTATATCTGGTCTCCAGGCTAAAGAGATCAATTCCCCTGAAGAAAATGGCTGCTTTGGAGAGTGGACTTTATGGCATTATAAGCCACTGAGGTACCGCCCCTCCCCAAATCCTGCCCACCCCAGGCTTTAGCCCCAACATCTCCAGGTATTTTCCAACCCAGAGCTGACAACCTTAAGTAGTAGTAGTAGTAACAACAACAATTTGTTAGTCTGAAAGGTGCTACTGGACTCTACTATTTAACAACAATAATAATAATAACAACAGCAACAAAAACAATAATATAACAAGCTCATAGTCTAGGCCAGTGGCCCCCAACCTTTTTGGCACCAGGAACCAGTTTTGTGGAAGACAATTTTTCCACAGACCAGTGGGGGTGCTGGGGGTTTTGCTGCCCCCCCACAGGTCTTTAATTAAGGAGTAGGTGAAGGTCTCTGCCTCACTCTGCTGCCTGGTTGCTAACGGGCCATGGACTGGTACTGGTCCGTGGCCCAGGGGTTGGGGACCCCAGGTCTAAGCAAAGGTGTAGCTTCAATGCCTTCTTCTAAGATAGGGTTTCCAGCCTCTAGATGGGGCCTGGAGATCTCCCATTTTTACAACTGATCTCCAGCTGGCACAGATCAGGTTCCCTGGAGAAAATGGTGTACTATCCAAACAGAAACTGTGAATATGCTTAACAATAGGAATATGTATATTTTAAATGCCAAAGTTATTAACAAAATTCATATCAAAATTCCATCTAGAGCAAGATTCATATCAAAATTCCTTCTAGAGATAATAAAGTACAATGCGTACAGTAAATGCAATACAACAGGGGTGGCCAACAGTAGCTCTCCAAATGTTTTTTTGTCTACAACTCCCATCAGCCCCAGCCAGCATAGCCAATGGCTGGGGCTGATGGGAGTTGTAGGCAAAAAACATCTGGAGAGCTACCGTTGGCCACCCCTGCAATACAACATACGTAACACTTCAATGTCTTACAAAAATATTTCAAATAATAATTGTGTTCCAAAGTTCACATTCATCAAATTGCTATGTTCCAGTCTCACTGAAAGTGCTGATGCTGATCGTTCGAAGTCCAAATAAAGCATTTCAAACTTTCAATTAATGTCTCTATTTCTTTGTTCTTGTAATTTATTCAAAGTAATGGTATCATTGGATTCTGGATAAGTGGACACATGTAAGCCTTTAACGAGAACTGTAAACCTGTGACATCATTTCCAAGTGAATCATCAGGGAGACACACAGTCCAACCAGATCTATAACGATATACAAGAAAGTCCATATTCAAGCCATTTTAAATATTTAAAGCTAAAACATTTACCATTCAGTAGTAAACAGGAAGTTTACTAGCACCAATTTTCTGGAGAATGATTTCTCAGTCATTTTCTCACAGTTCCTTACTACTACCACCACTATAATTTTATAATTTTATAGCAGCAAGCACATAAAACGTATGCTATGCAATTTGTCTAAAAGAGAGCAGAACACAAACAACAGGAGGCAACACTTACAGTTAGAAGATAAGGATGGAGGAACCTTGTCCTTCACATTTGCTTATTAAAACAATGAAAACATATTGCCTTACCTTGATTGTGAAACTGAGCAAGGTTATAAAAATAGTTCCTTGCAGATTGTGGTTTCTACTGTTCTTCAGTTCACATATAATAACGCCATAGTACATTTAAGCAAACATTGGGGGATAGGGTGGGGTGGGGAAATGAGTCCTAAGATAAAGAAAGGCACTGCCTGCCAGGAGTGTCTCTCCTGCTGTAAAAATAAAAGTTTCAAGCGTCTTCTCCCTGTGATTGAAGGGAGAGACTGGCTTGTGGATGTAAAGCAATAGTAAAATGGAGAAAATACAGAAACAAAAGTGAAAGTAGTGGAGGTGCAGTCAATTCAGTAGTGCAGTTGTGTCTTTTCAAGGAGGCCCTGCAGATAATCCAGAGCAGAAGAGTAATATTTCTTGCTCACTTCCTTAGCACAGGGTTGCTATTCCTTTGTTTCCCTTAATATATATACACACACACATTATTGGATGTCAGGAGGATTCAAGCTTGCAGTAAGTAAGTAACTAACCTAAACAATGTCAGAACAAAGTTTGAGTCCAGTGGCACAAAGTGTTGTTCAAATTATAAGCTTTCATGTGCATGCAATAAAACTCTGTTGGTCTTAAAGGTGCCACTGGACTAAAACTTTGTTCTTCTGTTACTTCAGACCAACATGGCTACCCATTTGAATCTAGAGATTCCATGTATGCACCCAACTGGGGTCAACAGCTGGAAGACCAGTTACCAGGCTAAACTACAAGGTCCTAGATTCTAGATTAGGTTTGTTAAGTGGTTTGAGATATTAGGAGGCCTGCTTTGGTGTACTGCAGCTAGCACTACCAGCCTCCAGTTGCAGCGTGGAATCTCCCAGAATTACAACTGAACTCCAGATATCAGTTCCACTGAAGAACATCGCTGCTTTGGAGTATGGCTTCTATGGCTTCTTGTACTACACTGAGGTCCCTCACTTCATCCTCCCCAAGCTTCACCCCCAAAATCTCCAGAAATTTCCCAACAGATTCAGCAATCCTAACTGCAGTCCCCCCCCCCGCCCCCCCGGTCTGATGGCTGAACATAATAGTGGCAACTATCCTCATGCGATTATAGCTTGTGAGCCAGGGTGACAACTACTGGCAGACAGAAAGCAAACTTGACTGTCAAAGCTATTGGGTTGGGATCCCACAGACTATGTCCCCAGATGAAACGATTTCTGCATGTAGAACATTATATTTTCACCAACATCCTCTTGCTGAAGCTCAAAATGCCCCCTGAATTTGGGCTGCAGTGGGGAGGCAAGAAAACCACATTCTGCAGAAATCTTTCCATTTTAAGGAAAGTGCACCTTGGCATCCATCCTGTTGGATTTATCAAATCCAGGGCTTTTTTTGAGCAGGAATGCAGTTTCAGCTGGCTTTGCATCAGGGGGTGTGGCCTAATATGCAAAATAATTCCAGCTAGGCTTTGTCTACCAAAAAGCCCTGATCAAATCTAAAAGTGATAATGAGGCTAGATCAACATTAAACTGATATTATGCATGAAGTCATTGTTGCCAGGCTTGCATACAATTTAGTTCATGGTAGGATAACTGGCTCCAGTTAACCCAGGAACCTGCATTCATACATTATGGATAACCAGTGTTTGTTTTAAATTGGAATTCCTTCACTGCACTCTATAGCAAACTGTTTCTGTCACAATGTCAGCTTTGTGCAGGCTTAAAGCAATGTCTGATACAGCTTGGGTCTTTCTTGAATACAGAAATGGGCAGTGTAAACATTGTTCAAGATTGCCCTTGTTTTTCTAATTGGGTGTTAGGTGATATTACCCTAGCTGCCAAGGGTGTGTCTTCAAACTGTCCACACTCTGTTTTGTTGTGATAACATTTAAGAGTACACGTGTTGCTAATAAATCAGATTGTTGGGCTTTGTGTGTGTGTGTGTGTGGATCACATCCTCATTATGCAATACTTAAAATAAAAAGCAATACAAATATTAATGTAATTTTTTAATATTGCTGAATGTTTAATAGGTATGGATTATTATATATTAGAGAGTAAATTGTTCTCTATCAGCCAGTATATTGCTACTGTTAAGGAAGATTAATGTACTAATGTTAATTTATTTAGAGTAAGAGAACTTAATACTAGTAATTTGGTATGTCTTGAGTGTCAGGGCTGAACAGTCTATTGCCTTTTTAGAGTACTGTGAACAGAATATACTATAATATTGTACAAAATCTTACTAAAATATTCTCCACAGAGACTGAAAAGCTACATAACCTGGAATAGGGTTTTGTAGTAGAGCCCAGGCTAGCCCAATCTGAAATGCTGAGCAGGGTCTGCCGTGGTCAGAATTTGAATGGGAGATCACCAAGGCAGTCTAGGATCACTATGCAGAGGCAGCCAATGGCAAAACACCTCTGAGCATCTCTTGCCTTGAAAGCCCTAAGAAGCTCCATAAGTCAGCTGAGACCAAAGAAAACAATTCAGTTAACAGTGCTAATATGGACAGAACAATATAGCAGGTTAGGTTGTGTGGAATAAACTGTTGTCTATTAGGTTGTGTGGAATAAACTGTTGTCTATTAGGTTGTGTGGAATAAACTGTTGTCTACTCTGGAAGGTTTATTTTTGCTAGCTGTAGCTCTGGAGAAATGTGCAAAGTTGACAATGATCTTTCTCTCTCAGACACCTCTAATCATGTGGTCATATAGTTCAGGGCAGTGAGCACAGGATGCAAAAATCCAACCATTCTACAGCAATATTAATGCTGTGTTGAAAATAAAATCCACTGGATCAAGCATTGCTGGGGAGAGGCTGTAGTTTTCCTCAGTGTAAACAAAACAGAGACTCATAGCTAACAGACTTATTATGATATAAGGTTTCTGCACTAGGTCTCACCATCAAATATAATAAGTGTGCAAAGGGTTTATGTTATATATATGTGTTCATGCATCCACACTCACACACAGGTGAAAGGAAGGGGGAGAGAGATTATATAAACCAAGAAGCCTAAAGGCCATAAAATTCAAAAGGTACCAGAAATGAAATTTTGTCCTAGTCTCGCTATTTTTACATTTTTGCCTTCTCTACCCATGCATCTAAATCTGCCAACCTAATTCATCAGATAATGTGGGTTGCCACTAGGCAGTCTGCCCTCTGTAGTAAGACCCCATGATGTCCAGGAAGCATTTGAATCCAGAACCCATGTGGTCAAAATCAGTAGCACCTCCCTTCATGACTGGGAGAAGATTGGCTTGTAAAAACTGATGCAATTATCCCTGCCCATATGGCTTTGTATTCAAACATTTACAACGATGGTGTAGCGGCTTACCACAGGAAAACAACTCCCATGATGCTAGTGTTAAGTGTAAATGGGGCTAAAATCTGACTTAACACCTAATTCGTTAGATAATGTAGGTTGCCGCTAGGCAGTCTGCCCTCTGTAGCAAGACCCCATGATGTCCAGGAAGCATCTGAATCCAGAACCCATGTGGTCAAAATCAGTAGCACCTCCCTTCATGACTGGGAGAAGACTGGCTTGTAAAAGCTGATGCAATTATCCCTGTCCAAATGGTTTTGTATTCAAGCCTCTACAACGATGGTGTAGCGGCTTACCACAGGAAAACAACTCCCATGATGCTAGTGTTAAGTGTAAATGGGGCTAAAATCTGACTTTGTAGATCAGCTTTCTCTCATTGATCTTCTGAAAAGGTGAACATAGGGCAAAGCATGTGCACAAACAATGTGAGTAAAATATTTCACCTGAATCAAACCTGCAAACTCAGTGTGACCTCTTAGCCAATGTAAGATGTGTATTTAAAGCCCTAGAGAAGTTGAAAGAAGTGCTCCCAGAGATTTTCTGATATTACCTCATGTGTAGCCAAGTTAACAGAAATTGAAATTAAACTGTTTTTTACTCTGGAGACAACCAAGAGGAGTGGAACTGTTAAATAAAGAGAAGCATGGCAGCACATTTGCATAAAAGAGGCAGGGATTCATGTTGAAAACACCCAAGACAACCTGCAAACTCCTTGGGGCTGACAACATTTTATTACAAACACTGTGGGCCATCTTTAGAAAGATATCTATATATATTTAATGGTTGCCTGGTTTTACATTTTAGTACAGAATTCTTACAGTTCTCCATCCCTTTTCACCTTTTGTATGTGAGTTTTTGGTTACCAAAATGTTTTCACAACCTGCAGCAATGCAAACAGAAACTAGTCAAAGCATCTGTCTGTTCTTGGCAGGCAGGGAAAAAACTAGACAGTCTGTGGGACTTGTCAGAGTGCCTCCATTTTCCCAGTCCTTTTGAATTGCATCTAGACCAATGCAACAAACCTCCATCAGTGAGAGTCATAGGATTTCATATAAAGTGGGCTTGGCCCTTTTCTAAAGTTAATTCTGCAATGCAACTGGCTTGGCTCTGCTCAAGATGACTGTGGCATCAAGGCCCAGGATCAGCAGAAGGGTGTGACATGTGCCTGGCTGCCCCTAATGCTGGATCCTCTTACTCACTGCCTTAGCACAGTGCCTGCTATGGATGGAGCTGTAAACAGCAGTGAAAAAGGACACAAATAGGAAGTACCAGCAAAATGTTCCAGTGTTCTGGAAAAACCCTTCATGCAGATTAACTGCTAGGCTGAGAGCCCCAACAAAACATTATAGATGTATTTTCAGAACATGCCATCCACTTTTATGAATGCAAGGGTCTACTGGATAATATTAACTTTTATGGAGTTATAGAAAAGGGTTTTGTAAGCACTTCAGAAACAGCTACTTGGTTTCTTGTTTCTTTCCCCCTCTTTTGTGTTACTGTAAAATAGAATTTCATAACTTACTCTAAGCATAGGGTACAAGGTGGGTTATAAATAATGATGATTTATCCTTCCATCAATGTTAGGCCCCATAGATACTCATTTCCCTTCCACCATGCTCTGTTGTTTGGGTGCCACTATTTTCCTCCTAATGTTCCTGGACAACTGAGGTTTCTGACTCTGCTGAAGAAATGGGCTGAGCTACAAATGAAGAGCAAGCCTTTCTCAGTCATATGAGTACAGTATCATCTCCCATCATGTTATGAGAAGAAGAAAAGCTTGTAAAGACTAGAGAACCATTACCACAAAGCTCAAGATGCACCAGTGTATGATACACATTACAAGTGAGTAGACTTCCTCATTAGTCATTACAAAAATAAAGAGGCTCTAGAATGAACCTGTATTCAGACATCACAAACAAACGAGAGTTTCTATATCATGGTAAGCTCAAACACAGTTGATTTTTTGGTCTTATGCACCCTTTCCCGCCATCCACCTTCCATGTGCAAAGCCATGTCTGAAAACTTCCTGGTTTGATCCAATTTGTTGTGACTTTAAATTCAGACATCTTCACAAATAATGTGTGTGTGGGGGGGGGCATTTTCCAGTAACTGGGGCTCTAAACCACATCTTAAACCTCATTTAGAATCCCTGTTTGGGGGAGGCGGGGGAGGAAAAGTTCCAATTTATTAAGGCAACCAAAGTCAGCCATCATGCAAAACTGTAGTTATATCAAAGATTTCCTAAATTACCTCGGCTCATGCGGGGGAGGAAATGTGTGAACATGAATATGACAGAGTACTCTATGGTGTGCCCAACCACCTGTAGGCTGGACCCATGCCCCTCTTGGCTAATAAAAGCTGCCCGAGAGGAGCTACAGGTTCTCCTAAGGGAAATTGTCAACAGGTCCCTTCTTGAAGGAACTTTCCCCCAGCCTCTAAAAGAGGCAGTGGTTCGCCCCCTTTTTAAAAAACCATCTTTGGACCCAGCTGAATTGGCTAATTACCAGCTGGTGTCTAACTTGCCATTCTTAGGCAAGATTATTGAAAGGGCTGTGGCAGTGCAGCTTCAGAGTTTTCTGGATGATGCTTCCGTGCTTAACCCACATCAATCCAGTTTTCGTCTGGGTCACGGGACAGAGACGGTTCTGGTCACCCTCACAGATGACCTCCAGAGGCACCTGGACAGAGGTGGCTCGGCAGTGCTGATGTTGTTAGACCTGTCAGCGGCGTTCGGATTCACAGGTTGGCCTTGAACTGGCTTCCTTCCTTCCTCCAGGGTCAGGGACAGAGGGTGGCGCTAGGAGACGAACTATCCCCACGACACCCACTTATATGTGGTGTGCTGCAGGGAGCGGTTCTTTCTCCGATGTTATTCAACATCTACATGCGCCCCCTCACCCAGGTTGCCCAGAGGTATGGGCTGGGTTGTCACCAGAATGTGGATGACACCCAGCTCTATTTGCTGATGGGCGGCCAATCCGACTCCACCCCAGAAGATCTGTCCGCAGCATTGCAAGCTGTGGCGGGGTGGCTCAGGCTGAGTAGACTGAAATTAAATCTGACAAAGACGAAGGTCCTGTATCTGAGTCACCACTGTCCAAGACCAGAGGTCCATTTATCGACATTCGATGGAGCCCAGCTCATGCTGGCGCCCAAGGTTAAAAGCTTAGGGGTGCTCTTGGATCCCTCTTTAACAATGGAGGCTCAAGTAGCTGCCACTGCCAAGTCAGCCTTTTACCATCTGCGGATGGAAAGGCAGTTGGTCCCCTCTCTCGGATGCGACAACTTGGCAACAGTGATCCATGCGATGGTCACCTCGAGACTGGATTACTGTAATGCTCTCTACATGGGGCTGCTCTTGTCCCAAATCTGGCGACTTCAGCTAGTGCAGAACGCTGCAGCCAGACTGTTAATGGGAGTTCCTTTATGGGAACACATCCAGCCTGTGCTGAAAGCGCTGCACTGGCTACTGATAGGGTATCGGATTCACTTCAAGGTGCTGGTCATTACCCTATATGGCCAGGGTCCTGCATACCTTAGGGACTGCCTTTCCCTGCACATGCCCCAGCGAGCACTTAGGTCTGGGTCTCAAACCTGCTGACAGTTCTCAGCATCAGAGAAGCAAAGCTCAAAACAACGAGAGCCAGGGCCTTTTCCATTGCTGCCCCTAGCTGGTGGAATGAGTTGCCGGAGGAGGTTAGGGCCCTGTGAAAGCTCTTACAGTTCCGCAGGGCCTGCAAAACGGCACTCTTCTGCCAGGCATTTACATGAATGGTAACATCTGCAGCAATGGGACTGGCCCATAAGAACACCACCAATGGCCTACTTCACTACGCTATGGTGATCCTGAGACCCTCAAGTATAACTAACCACCAGAATTTAAATCGCTGCCTGAAATTATGATAGTAGCACATGCAAATGTTTTAAATTGTTTTTATGTTTTTTGTTTTTATTGTTGCTTATTGTATCGGTCCCACTAATGTGTTTGTGTCGACCCTTGGTTTGTGAGCCGCCCTGAGCCTGCCTTTGGGGGGAGGGCGGGATATAAATTAAATAAATAAAAATAAACAAACCAGGATTGGCTCTTCACAAACATCACTTTCTTTCTGTCTGACTACAGCATCAGATTGACATGGGGATCTGATGAGCATGTCGATTTGCATGTGGTATTCTGTAAGCCAAAATGCCCTCCAAAGAGGTTGGGGAATTGACAGGTGGGCAACTTTGGCTCAAAAGGACCTAGAATCTATGTATACAGGATTCCACTTCCAGAAATTATTACTAAATTTACAGAGGACACTAATTAAGTAAAACAATTATGATTTTATTACAGAAAAATATAGAACACACATACAAGATAACAGATACATATAACATACATACAGACCTAATACAAATAGAGAGAAATATATAGAGGTAACATAAGGATGGACAAACAGGGTGATAATTACCGAGGAAGGCTCCAATGGCCAGTTTATTAGAGACACCTGATTGGATACCCATACCTGGCCAATGAGTGGGCCTGACCCTGTTTACCTGATTGGGCTTCCAATTAACAATGGGCAAAAGGGGGAGGTTCCAGGGTGACCATTAGGGTAAAGAATAGGTGAGATTATTGGGGTGGAAGTGATTAGCAAGCTATCAAACTGATCTATAGGTGACAATAGAGAGTCAAATTGATACCTATGGTGACACCCGATTTATACAATAACTATGGCCCTGAGTGAAGCTGTTCTTCCTCTTCTTTACTCCTCTGCTGGCACCATCTTTTGTCTTGGGCTCCGTTGGACAAAAGCTTAGGCAGTCTGACAGGATCCACGCCTAAGATAAGCTTGATTGCCTTATGCATATGTGACAGCTGTTGAGTACGTGAGCCTCTCGCTTCGCTGTTATGGAGTCTGGCACTGCAGGAAGATAGTTGCTGATGATGTTAGCCTACCAACATGGATTTCATGGTCAAGGCTGGAAGCCGCTTGCCCGGACAGTTCCTGGTGGCACAACTTCTTCTGCTGCAACAGCCAAGATGGTGCGCACATGGAGTGGCTGAAAACCCATCTGTCCTCCTGGCTAGCACTCCTCCAGAGATACAGAGTGCTGCTGCAACGCTGTGGCTATTAGTACTCACATAAGTCCCTTACATTCTGGTAGACAGAAACCATGCTTCCCTGGCAGATGAGTGTGAGTTGAATCTCCAGGCACCCTGGCAACCAAACAGGTGATTTCGATGTCTGTATATCACTGAATTTAGGGGTCTTTTTCTCACAATTTCTGCTCACAATTTCCACATGTTTATGTGAGGGTTATGTGTACAGCCTTCACATGCATAAAACACTGTATGGGCATACACAGCACTATTTCTAAGCAAGTGGGAAAACTGGAAAATGAGGACTCTCTGTTGTGCATCTAATACCTCCTCCCCAACATGCATACCGTTGCTACATGCTTACAGGCTATCTTTAGGCCTTCAAAGCAACATGTGGGAGCCAGCACAGCATGGCTGCTCCTGCTGCTCCTCTCTTTGCATTAAATTATTGTATGAAAAGGAAGTAAGAAGTGGCTTGTGAGAATCCTATTCTGAACAACATCTCTTCACTGGGCAGGTAAAGAACATGGGGTTAGGTTTAGTCCATGATGTTTTCTGAAATCAAACAGAACAAAATTCCAAATGAATCACCAGAACAAAGAAACGTAGTTGGTCAGAGCAATACAGGGATCACAGGGTAAAGATCATGAAATACAATTGGTTCATTGTCAAATTAAACTAGAAAGTAAGACATGTATTCATGCCCTGGAGAAACCGGTTATGTTGATTTTCTGTTAAAGAGAGAGCTCCTGACACCCCATCCTTCCCAAAAAATATTTTAAAATGTACAACACATGCTAATTAACACATCCATTGATTCTCATGGCCATCTATTCACTGAGTGGCCTTCAGCAAGCCACTCTCTTGAAGCTTCAACCCCCACCACCATCTGGGATACGGAAATAATCCATTGGGCCTTACACATTGTGTAGTCACAAAATGGATATCTCCCCATAGTCCTGCAGAAAGCTACTGCTGAGGGACAGAGGACCTTTGGGAACAGGTGGGGGTACAATGAGGAGCAGCGCCTGGTAAGGAAATTGACAGAATCGTGAGCCTGCAGCCTGCAGCGTAGCTGCTAGGCTGCGTCGGCTCTGTTTGCCTCCCTGGGAGGGAGGAGGCAGAGCTCGCCCGTTTGGGCGCGCAATGTGGGGGGTGGGGCCAGCCACTTTAACGGCTGGCTCCTACTTCCCCCAGCAGTCCTTCGTCGATCGGTCGAAGGAGCAGGTCGTTGTTGCAGTCGGGAGCCTGAGCAGCGTCTGAGGAGTTCTCTGGCCTGGAAGCGTCAGGCTGAGTGACAGCATCGTCGCGTTGAGAGGCGTCTGAGGCTGCTTTCAGGCTGAAGAGCGTGCGGCCGGCGTGCTTGCCGGTGGCGGCTGCTGCGTCGGCAGAGCATCGTGTTGGCTGAGTCTTGGCTGGAGCGGGGGGTTGTTTGAGTAAAGGGAGGGCCATGGTGTCCCCCCCCTTTTTTTTTTTAACTGGTAACTCTGTCCTGGCTGCCTGTGCTGCCCTTCTTTTGTAGTTGAGGGTGTTTATGGTGTGCTTTGGCTCAAGGGGTCTGGTGATCTGTTCCCCCCCTTTTTCTCCCCCCCCCCTTTTTCAGTCAGAAGCAGAAGGCCTGAAGGAGTTAGGGGCTCATTAGCAGAGCATCAGCTTGGTAGGCAGATTGTCATAGGTTTAATACCTGGCATCTCCTACTGGGGAGGGTGTAGGTAGGCTGTGAGGAGAACATCAGCCTGAGACTCTTGAGAGCCCCTGCCAGTATTGGCGGGCCTATAGGGGGCCATTGCTAGCTCATTTAAATTGTGTATCTGCACAGAAAGTGTTCTCTGGGCAGAAAGTGGTGGCCATTTGCTGGCTCATTTAAATAGTGTCTCTGGGCAGAAAGTGGGCGGTGGCCATTTGCTGGCTCATTTAAATAGTGTCTCTGGGCAGAAAGTGGGCGGTGGCCATTTGCTGGCTCATTTAAATAGTGTCTCTGGGCAGAAAGTGGGCGGTGGCCATTTGCTGGCTCATTTAAATAGTGTCTCTGGGCAGAAAGTGGGTGGTGGCCATTTTAACTCCTTGTGAAAGGTGTGAAAGGCTGTTGGCGGCCATTTTAAGTCTTTTTTTTCCCATTAAAGGTGGGTGGCGGCCATTTTAGAAGTGTTTCTTTGGCATAAGTTGGTGCAGTTACCTTGTGAGAAATGGCTGGGGGTAAAGGATCAGGTAAGTCTAAGGGCAAGAAGCCTGCGCCTAGGCCATCTAAGGTACCTCCTAAGCGGCCACCTCCCCTGTCTTCCTCTTCGGACGAGGAGGGTGAAGCAGCAGTGGACTCTAATATTTTAAGTAGATTGAGGGCGCTGGAGCAGGCGTCGGGTGTCCCTCCTCTAAGTGGGGGGGGAAGCGGTAAGCAATCCAAAAAGGTGAGGCAGGCTAATATACTCACAAGACTGTCTATGCTTGAGAGCAGGTCTAGTGGAGTCGGCCTGGCTGGGATGTCGGTACCGGTGGTCCTGATGCTGTGGCTGGAACGTCTGGTGGCAGTTTGCCATTGGTGCCTGCTGGATTTGGAGGTAGGTTTGGGGACGCCTCACAAATTGGGTCAGTACAGGGTTGGCCATGGGGGACATGGGGGCCGGCTTCGGCAGCTGGGCAGGGTACGTCAGGGGTGCCTGCATCTTCGGGAGTAGGAATACCGCAGAATTGGCCGTGGCCAGGTGGGCAGGGTATGCCTTGGGCATGTCCATCTACAGGGCAGATGAATTTGGTGGGTTCTGTATGGGGGCACCTTCTCCGTATGGAATGGTGCCTTTTGCAGCCTTGCCCTTTGGGGAGGTTGCTTTGCCGCTGGGGGATCATCTGCTGCCGGCCACCAGGGAGAAGATTTTAAAAGGGGAGTATGTAGATATATTTTCGCTTCTCTATCGTGAGATTGAAAAGAAGGACAAGGAAGAGTTAGATGAGAAGGAAAAGGAGAAGTTGAAAAAGAGGAAGGTGGATAGGACCTGGGCGAATTGGCTTCCTGGGTTCTGTATCTATGCTGGGGTGATTGCCAGGGCACAGCCATGGCAGGCGGCGTCTTTGTTCCAGTACCTGGACATAATTTATAAAGGCTATACAGCCTTTAGTGGACCAGCCTGGTTGCAATATGACCAGGAATTTCGTATGAGGGCCGCCCTGTATCCATCCCTTCAGTGGGATCGGATCCATCAGCAGCTTTGGCTGCAGGTGATGTCCCCGGCTAGGCCTAATCTGGGTGATCGCTCTGACAGCGGTCACTTGGTAAGTAGGTCGTCCATTGCCGCTTCAGTTTCAGCAGGCTCTCCCCACGCTACAGCAGGGCAGGCGGTTCAACCCCGCTCACTCTGCTGGGATTTTGGAGCGCTCGGGGTATGCAACAGGAAAGCGTGCCAATTTAAGCACGAGTGCCCCATGTGCAGGGGATCCCATTCTTTTGATGAATGCCCTAAAGCCCGGGGGCGTAGGAATCCAAAGAAACCTGGAGGGAGTGGGGGAGCCTTTCCGCCCAAAAAAGGGATCTAGCCCGGTAAGGGTGGGTCCTCTTGAGCAGTGGCTGGCAAGGTATCCTAGACGAGTTGATGGGTTGTATTTGTTGGAGGGTTTTAAGTTCGGTTTTAGGATACCTTTTAGGGGACTGAGAGTTCAGTTTGTGTCAGGAAACCTTAAGTCAGTTCAGGGTTTGGAACAGGTTGTGAGGGACAAGATTGCTAAGGAAGTGGCTGAGGGTAGGATTTTGGCCCCTTTTTCACATCCTCCAGTGAGTACTCTTAGAGTCTCACCTTTGGGTGTGGTCCCTAAAAGACGCCTGGTGAATTTCGTTTGATTCATCATTTGTCTTTTCCCAAGGGTAACTCAGTGAACGATGGGATTCCGGAGCACTTGTGCTCTGTAAGGTACACCAGCTTCGGCCAGGCTATTGCCGTGGTCAGGCGTTGTGGGGTGGGAGCAGAATTGGCTAAATGCGATATTAAGTCTGCATTTCGCCTTTTGCCTGTCCACCCTGACGATTTTGAGCTCTTGGGGTTTTCATTTGAAGGCTTTATTTCCGCGGACATTGGTGCGCGGATAGTTGGCCTGATTCGTCGGCACGGGTAGGAGTGAACTGGGATCTCACGTTTCTCGAGTTCTTTCCCATTTTAGTCGCGGTTTGGCTGTGGGGGAAGGATATGGCCAATCACACAGTTCATTTTTGGTGTGATAATATGGCGGTGGTCCACGTCATTAATTCCCTCTCATCCAAATCGGGGAGGGTTATGAGATTGGTGAGAGCCTTCACTCTGCATTGTTTGCGGCTGAATATTTTGTTTTTAGCTAAACATGTTCCTGGGGTAAGTAACGGGGTAGCTGACGCTCTATCTCGTAAACAGATGGGGAGATTTCGTCAGCTGGCACCGGAAGCAGACGGAGAGCCGGTGCCAGTGCCCTAGGAGCTATGGCTGATTGGAGAGCCGAAGCCTGCAGAGCGATAGGTCTAGCCATTGCACCTAGCACTCGGAAGTCTTATGAACGGGCTGTGCGGCAGTTTGAAGACTTTAGGGCTGAGGTAGGGTATCGCAGGGTTTGGCCCCTTCCGGTGGAGGAATTGCTCCATTACTGTGTCTCGCTGAGAGGTAAGGGGTTGGCAGTGCGATCCATCAGGGGGCGCTTGTCTGCTCTGGCTTTTGCCAGCAAAGCGCTGGGTTATAGGGAGGATACAGCAGACTTTCGTCTGCGAAAAATGTTGGAGGGGTGGTCTAGAGAGGCCAGTCCCAGGGTTGATACGCGGAATCCTGTGTCTCCTTTGATTCTGCGTGGTTTAAGGAGGGTATGGGACGTGGTGTGTGCTTCGTCTTTTGAAGCTTGCTTGTTTCATGCCGCGTCCTTAGTGGCCTTTTTCGGGGCTCTTAGGGTAAGTGAGCTGGTGGCTCAGTCTGGGAATGATGTCTCTGGCAGGGCTCTGCGGTTGGGGGACTTGCAGCTGTCTGGGGGTAAGGCAGTCATTACTGTCCGTCGTTCCAAGATGGATCAGTGGCAGCGTGGTACTACGCTCGAGCTTGGTAGTTGTTCCGAGCTTGAGCTTTGCCCGGTTACCGCGTTGGCTGCTTATTTAGCAGTCAGGGGCCTCAAGGATGGGTTTTTGTTTATGCATGTGGATGGTAAGCCATTAACAAGACATCAGTTTTGGGCCGTGACATCCCGGGCTTTGGGTGAGCTGGGGTTGTCAGGAGTGCGGTTTGGGACCCACTCCTTTAGGATCGGGGCGGCCTCTACGGCGGCCGCCATGGGGTATCCTTCCACCTCTATTCAAAGGTTGGGCCGGTGGCGTTCTTCAGCCTATAAGACATATGTGCGACCTTTTTTCAGGCCGTGAGTGGCTTGTGGGTTGGATGTTTATTGTTCTGGTTGTGTTTAACTGTTTCTTTCTCTTTAGATGCTGCTGTTCCTGGCCAGAGGAGCCGGAGCCGAGTTCTCATCTGCGGCCATAGCCACGTGTTTTGGGATGCTCTTCAAGCACGGAGAACTGCGGCTGGCTCTCAGCTGGGACTCAGTCAGCATGCTGTTATCGAATGGCAGGGGCGTCGGGGCCTTAAGTGGCCGGGCCTGCTGCCTTTATTGTTTAATGATAGAACGGGTCCTCCTCCTCAGATCTTACTTGTTCATCTGGGTGGTAATGATCTGGGGTTATTGAAGGGCAAGGCCTTAGTTTGGCAAGCCCGAGATGATTTCCAGCACATTCGGGAGCGATGGCCGGGGACCATCATTGTGTGGTCAGCCATGCTGCCCCGCCTGGTGTGGCGTTGTGCTTTGGACCCTGCAGCTATAGAGAGGGTCAGGTATAAGGCAAACGAGATTAAAAAGGCGCTAGAAAGGGGGTTGGGCCACTTTTTGCCCCATCCGGACATTTCGGTGAAATGTCCTGACCTCTACAGGGGGGATGGGGTCCATCTCTCGGAAAAGGGTAATATGCTTTTCCTGAGAGATTTGCAGCAAGGGTTGCGGGTGGCTTTGGGCCTCCCGGTGGGCGCTAAGCCCTAAGTAGAGACTTGGCCTTAGTAGTGGCAGGTTTTTGGGGTTTAGGACACTATGCGGCTAGGGGAGGACTGCGAAGCATCCCCCTTTTGGGGAATTTGGGGTCTGGCATGAACAACCTTGGGGTTTGGAGACCCGGGTTGGAGATTGCAGACTGTCCAGGAGGCTTGGCTAGAGGGTGCCTTTCCGCCGAGACGTGCGTCTGGGTTTGGGGCCCTCTGGTGCGGGCCTCCCTGCTGGGCCTGCCTGGAGGGAGCTGAGTTGCTCAGCTCCGGCTGGGGGACTGGGTCTCTTGCCCGTTAATGGCAGGGGAGCGGTCGCGGTGACCCCTAGCCCTGGCCAGGCCGCTGGTGGGGTTCCCTTGCTGTTTATGCTGTTAATTAATAAAGTGGCCCAAATTTTATTCCAATGCATTGTGTCTGACTCTTCATTCCGACCTTGGGGGGCAATCGTGAGCCTGCAGCCTGCAGCGTAGCTGCTAGGCTGCGTCGGCTCTGTTTGCCTCCCTGGGAGGGAGGAGGCAGAGCTCGCCCGTTTGGGCGCGCAATGTGGGGGGTGGGGCCAGCCGCTTTAACGGCTGGCTCCTGCTTCCCCCAGCAGTCCTTCGTCGATCGGCCCTCCCGCCCGCCCTGTCTGTTATGTAGGCTTTGCTGGTTGCCTCATTTGAGGAGCCGGGTAGGAATTTTTTACGCCTCGGCTGATTGGCTGTTGCTGGGGTGTGTTTTTCGCCTACCCTGCATAGCAGTGCAGTGGATTGTGGAATTGGCTTAGGGAAGGTGCCTTTAAATAGGTGGTAACTTTAGCTGGCAGGTTTTTGGGGTTTAGGACACTATGCGGCTAGGGGAGGACTGCGAAGCATCCCCCTTTTGGGGAATTTGGGGTCTGGCATGAACAACCTTGGGGTTTGGAGACCCGGGTTGGAGATTGCAGACTGTCCAGGAGGCTTGGCTAGAGGGTGCCTTTCCGCCGAGACGTGCGTCTGGGTTTGGGGCCCTCTGGTGCGGGCCTCCCTGCTGGGCCTGCCTGGAGGGAGCTGAGTTGCTCAGCTCCGGCTGGGGGGCTGGGTCTCTCGCCCGTTAATGGCAGGGGAGCGGTCGCGGTGACCCCTAGCCCTGGCCAGGCCGCTGGTGGGGTTCCCTTGCTGTTTATGCTGTTAATTAATAAAGTGGCCCAAATTTTATTCCAATGCATTGTGTCTGACTCTTCATTCCGACCTTGGGGGGCAAATCACAGGCTCCTCTCTTGCATAAACTGGTCTGTGAATGTAGCAAGAAATTGTGAGAGAGATTTCTGCCTGTTTCCCCCTCTTGCTGCAGCAGTCCAGACTGCACTAGGTCTGCAAGGGTCTCTTGGCCCTCAGGAGCAGTTTTCACTGGGTACAGGAGTCTGCAGGGGAAGGGGGAGAGATCCAACCCACGGATGCTTTCCATTCAAACCCTAAAATTCTTGTCTACCTTACAAATTTGCTGTAAGGATTTATTTGATACTTGGAGAACTTCTGACAAATTCTACAGAAACATATTATTAAGAAGACAGCTATCTCAGCCATTTTTAACTATTCATCATTTGGGCTGACTATATTTGGAGCATATTGATCATCAACCTAATAATGGTTTCCATTGCCTATTTTAGATGAAGGTTTGTATTGCCATATTTAAAACACAATCAATTAGCAATAGAGAAGGCACACATGGCCTAGCTATGCTTTTTCCCTATTCAAAAAGAGCACAAAAATCTCAACAAAGGCTATAGTTCACTAGAACAACTTGCTAGATTTCATAAGTTGGTGGGATGTGCCTCAGATGCTTTCTGTTTCTTTTTAGCTTCGATGCCTGTGAAGGGAACACTTGACAAGATGGAGGAATCATCTTAGTGGACACCTGTTTCTGACCACCACTGTTTTCAACTTAAATGAGTACATAATCATTTCTGTGAAGAGGAATTAATTCCCAAGACCATACATTCTCAGCCTCAAGTCAACTCTTTCTTATGAGGGTGGTAGGTCCATTTGAATCCTTGTTACTGTTACTGTTGCCAACAGTTCAATTGCCTTGTCCCTTTGACAAAGACTTAATGGGGTGTTATTTACCAGGTGATTTTTTTTTTTTTTACCTCTGTACCTTGGAAAGCTGCAATGGCCCATTTCAACACATTAAGCCTCTGATAAAGCTTAAGACTCTTTTTCTTTTTGGCATCCCTAATCCTTGTGGATGTTTTGTCAATGTTCCATTGAAATCAATGATTCCATTGAAATCTATGATTCTGAATGAGGCGTCACATGATCCCTCAGTGTCTGATCTACAAATTTTGAGAAGCATCCAAAACTTCTGTTGTAAGCCTCTTTGGGACTCTTGATGGAGGAAAGTGGCCTAAAAATAAATAAAGAAATTTGATGACAATATTGGATGGGTGGTAGTGGGCTAAGTGGTAAGAACCACTGATTTAAAAAGCCAGCCTACATTTGTAAGAACTTCAGTGGCCAATCCTTTTCCGTCAGAAATTTCAAACTTAACATTTTCATTTTACAACAGGCAGAAATTTACATGGCACCGCTTCTCCTTAATCTTTTCACTCCAACTAGAACCAATGATGAAGCTGGTAAATTGGAAAGCTATATTGGCTAACACTTCAAGATTCTTGTAATTAACAGGGTCACACAAAATTGCCTGGAGATCCATGCTTTAAAGAAAGCAGAAGACTTAGCAGCCATAATATTTCCCACCCATTCTGTCAACAGCATCTACTTTTCATTTTCTTGATGCATGTAAAGCTCCAGCACAGAATTCCAAACAATGCTCTAGGCAGAACTAGAAATCAGGGTTAAGCTTGTTTTTTCCCAGTTCCACAACGATACAGCCTCAACTAGCCACACCATATTACCCTGTTTTTCTTTCTCTACTATTGTATATCCTGAAATGATTGTTGAGGACACAGGAGCCTAGACAAAACCTGTGCTGATGCATGAAAGACAAATAATTACCTTTGCAATTTGTGTGTGGAATCACCTCCTTGAGATAGGGGTGGGTGAGCCCTGGGCATGTGTGTCTGGAAACATTGCTTTTGGCTCATGACTCACTGCATCTGCTGAGGAGAGTGACTCGAGCTGGCAAAGTAAGTTTAGGCTGCTGCAGATGGGTGGGCCTGGCTGCTACACATATCTTGGCTAAGGAAGAAAAGGTGGGTGTGACACAAAAACTAATCATTGTCAGCTCACACCTTCTTTTGCCAGGTGATAGTAGCTGGCAGCCCAGGAGCAGTGGAGAATGATGTTGGTGAGCTCTCCAGGATTCTATTTAGCAAACAGAAACATAGCTGGCAAAGAAACTTGGACAAATAGTTGTGAATTGTGAATGTGTGGCATACACAAGCTGGAAGTGATGCTGGCACTTAGCTGGCACCCTGGGTATCCATGCAAGAACTTGCAATTCCTCTTTGGAGCAGGAGATCAGGCAATCATGGCTTCTGTTAGCCATTCCACCTTGATCCTTTCATTCAGTCCCTTCCCAATATTTTGCCCCACAAAGGCAGCCTACCAAATCCAGAGACGGATGTACAGCCTCTGGTGCAGGCCAGCCCATACTAGCCCTGGATGCAGAAGAAACTTGCCGGGGATGATGAGGCAACTTTGGAAGGTCAGCTGTAACTAAGGAAGTAGAAGTGTATTTGTGTCCTCTGCAAATTATTGGGTCTCCATTGTTTGATTGCTTGTTTTTCCTTATTTCCTGTTGGATTATTCATGCAATATTTGTAATTTTATTTATCAACCTTTTTGTTTGTTTTATAGTGGGCGTTTTCGCACTTACCTTAAGCCAGAGCGACGTCCCTCTTCACCGCGCAGCGTCTGCACGGTTTTCACACTAATTGCTGCGGAGCACCTGGAAGAGCCGCAAAGTCCCGCGGCTTTTGCGGTGCAAATGTAAACCGGTATTTGCCGGTTGGAAGGTCTACTGCAGTGTCTTTTACCTTTGCACCCCACTTTCTGCATTATGGCTTTGCAATGCCTTAGACAGTTTTTGCTTTGTTTTAGCTACTGGTGTTGTTGTTTGAGTCCTATTGCATTGTTTATTGGTGGTCCTTGCTGGCAGATAGTTTTTTCTTAATTGTACTCTGTCTTGAGTCTCAGAAAGAAAGGTAGGCTATAAAATAAGTAAATAGAATAAATAAAAATAAAAGGAGTGAGAAAGAGACAGCTGGATCACAGTATTCTGGACATTTTGAAAAGGTTGTCCTGGGCCAATCGCAGGGTAGAGTCACTGGGTGTGCTGCACTCATTCTTCTGTTTTAGAAATAATTTGCAAAGAATAAGGGAGTCAGCCCCAGCAGGAAAGCTCATAGAAAGAGTTGGCAGAGTGAATATTGCCCTGCTTCCCCTCAGCAGCCTGCTGTTTGCCTTGACAACATTCTGAGTCAAGGGAATATGAACAAAATGCATAATATGGAGGACTGAAACAGCAAAATGAACAAATAACGTGAAACAATTTTATTAGTTCGCACAGCGTAGCAGTTAGAGTATTGGACTAGGGTCTGGAGTTCTAATCCCCATGGAGCTACATCACCTCAGCCTAATTTACCTTCCAGGGTTGTTGTGAGGATTAAATGGAGGAGAGAACCCTGGGTTGGATCCAACCAGTTTTTCTGCAGGTCACAAGGGAAGGTGGGCTTCCTTTTAACCAACAACAACAACAAAAGGTTATACTGGGGATTATAGGACCTGCATGTACAAAAGCTGTGTGGGACAGGGGTATAGTAAAGAGAAACTGGGTAGATTTCAGGCCTGTAGCACCCCATGGAGCCCACAGGATCCGGCCTCCTTGTGGATTTTATGGGCCCCCTCCCCAAGCCATGGCTTCCCCCTCTCCCACAGGACCCCTTACCCTGATTGCCTCAGCACATGAAGCAGGTAGCAGCACCGGTAAGCTCTCCCCCGAAGCACTCTGAGCAGAGTTGGGTAGGCAGGCAGGCAGATTCCAAAAGTTGGGTGGATAGGTAGGTATCCAGCCCCACTCCCTGCTCCCAGCAGCCCTTAGTCTGGCCATGAAGAGATGGGGGCTCCATGGGCTGCCTTGTTTTCTGCCACCAGGAGCCTGAGCGGTAAGTTCTTGGGTGGGTGGGAGGAGAGGCCCCTAGACTGCACAAGCTGCAAGGGCAGCTAGAGTCCTTTCAGTAGGCTTCCCAACCCTCCTGCCCTGGCGGGGGCCCCCAGGATTTCCCCCCTCTTCCCCCGCTCCCCCCAAAAATGGAAGCGGGGGGGAGAAGGGGGGAAACGGCGCTAAGGAGCGTGGCAAGCCGCCCAATCCCAGAGCAGGCGACGCCGCTGCGCAGCTGCCGTCTCTTCTCCGTAGCTGCTCTTCCGAGATGGGCTCAGCCTGAGCCCATCTCGGAGGAGCAGTTACGGAGAAGAGATGGCAGCTGTGCAGCGGCGTCGCCCGCTCCACTCCGCCTCTGATGTTAAAATCAGAGAAGGGAAGGCTGGAGGCAGGCCAGGAGCGTGGCGAGCCGCAAATCTGGGTCCTTCTAGGACCCGGACTCGCAGCTCGTCACGCTCCTGGCCTGCCTCCACCCTCCTTGTCACATACCCTCTACCTTGTCACACGCTCTGTCTGTGGAAAGGCAGGGAGAGGTCAAGCAGGGCCGCGGGGGCGACGGGACGATGCAGCCGCTGCTGCTGCTGCTTTCCTGCCCGGGCGCGCAAAGGTGCCCGGTGGCCCGGAGGAGGAGGAGGGCCTTGCGCGGCCTGCTGCCGCTGGGGCGCCCGCCCGGGCCTACTGCTGGGATGCTCCGCCGGGCCCTGGGGGGGGGTGGGGAGGCACAGCAGGCGGCAGCTGGGGGCCGGGAGGCGGCAGGGGCTTGGAAGAGGCGCCTTGGCAACCCTACTCCCGAGCCACAGTTTGGCCACCCCTGTTCAATTCTGATACTTTTAAAAATGCGCCAAGGAGTCTCGCCTTTCTTCCGCGTAATCAAGCCCCTGCCCAAAACCGGGCCCCTGCCTGCCTCGTCAATGCCCAGGCTGCAGAGCTCGCTCCGACAAATGGGAGGCACCGCGGAGTCCACCAAGCAGTTCACCGACTTGTCCCGCTCGAAGGCACCCAAGTCCATATTTGCACGCGCGCCCTAGAAACGCCGCCGGAGAAACACAGAGCAGGAAACGCGCTCCGAAGGTCTTGAGAACATTGCCTTCTGGCAATAGCTGCCCCTATGAGGAGCTTCAAACTTGCATTCCGACCTGCATAAAAAAGGTTACTGGTGTTTCCATCAATTAATTACGGTATACTGTGCTATGGCAAGAAGAAAATAGCCCTGGTTTCTGCCCCGAACTCTTGAACTCACACATATTGGCACAGAATTCGAATAGTAAGATTAAGGCACAAAACCAGAGTTGCAATTGTTATCATTCCCATTTTAAATCTCATTGCAATTGCTTTTTAACACATGCTCACAAACAATCATCAGAGGCTATTTATTATGCTCTGGATGAGCAGCTTCAAAGTTTAAAAAAAGGTTACTGGCGTTTCCATCAATTAATTATACTGTGCTATATGGCAAGAAGAAAATAGCCCTGGTTTCTGTTCCGAACTCTTGAGATTTATTCCCATTGAAAATCATGGAGAATTGATCCGTGGGTATCTGGGGCTGGGGAGGGCTGTTTTTTGGGGTAGAGGCACCAAATTTTCAGTATAGCATCTAGTGTCTCTCCTCAAAATACCTCCCAAGTTTCAAAAATTGGACCAGGGGGTCCAATTCTATGAGCCCCAAAAGAAGGTTCCCCTATCCTTCATGATTTCCTATGGAAGGAAGGAATTGAAAAGGTGTGCCGTCCCTTTAAATGTGATGTCCAGAACTCCCTTTGGAGTTCAGTTATGCTTGTCGCAACCTTGATCTTGGCTCCACCCCCAAAGTCTCCTGGCTCCACCCCCAAAGTCCCCAGATATTTCTTGAATTGGACTTGGCAACCCTACCTTTCAGGGTGGGGAGGGAGGGAGGGAGAGGATGGCCAGGACATGTCTCCTCCAGCCAGTGTGTACAAGCTATGTGTGTTCCCTGCTACTCTCAGTTGAGGAAGGACACAGGAAAGCAGGGAAATGGGGAGGGAGCACAGAGATACAATCAGCCTTCTTTTGAACTTCAGAACTGGAAGTTGATCACTGCAGGCTGAGCTCCAGAAAAGATAGAAGGGGACTTTTGGAGCTTACATGCAATTTAAATCACTTGGGGCTTACATGCAATTTAAATAACACTGGTGGCCCCCAGCCTCTCCAGCTTCTTGCTCTCACTCCCATGGCCCCCCTCCTATGGCCCTCTCCCCCTGTGACTCTTAGCTACGGGGCTGGTAGATTGGAGTGAAAAAGTTGGCTGGGTCCAACCTATGTATGCTGCCCTGCACTCCTTGGAGGAAGAAAGGAAAGGTCCCCTGTCCAAGCACCAGTCGTTTCTGACTCTGGGGAGACGTTGCTTTCACAACGTTTTCACGGCAGACTTTTTACGCGGTGGTTTGCCATTGTCTTCCCCACGCTGACATGTGTATACAAACATGGAGAAAAATGAGAAATTTGTTTATGTAGTACTTTTTATCCCACCCTTGGAGAAAGGGTGGGATAAAAAGTACCACATAAACAAGTTTCTCATTTTTCTCCATGTTTGTGTGCATATGTCAGCGTGAAAAGGCATGACATGGACACAACACAGATGGGAAGAGGCAAATATCCATGATCACCTGCTTAAGGACTGATAGAATAAGGATCCTGGAAGTAAAGGCTCTTTTTAGATCACTTTCCACATTTTTGGTACCTTAAGAAGATGAAATAGAAGAATGGCAACTTCCCACAGTGAGTAAAGGGATTCTTCATATTCAGAGGCAGTAGAAACCTAGTGCTTTGTTGCTCTGAGTCTCTGATTCAGAGAGAAGGGCAGGGTATAAATCCGCAATTCTTCTTTTTTGGTTAAAACAATTTTATTTGGTAACATATGGTAACAAATTATATTTCTTGCATCATTAATAACTTCTTTTATCTATCCCATATATTACTTTCTACCCACCCCTCCCCCTGTTACTTGACCCCCGCCGGTGTTATTTACTTAAAATACTAATATCTAAAGGTACCCTTAACTAATAAAAACAAAAATTAATATTCCTCTTTTTTCTAAAACTTAATCATTATCAAAAATTGCCCAATGTCCTTTTATTTTCCACTCTTTTTCTACATATCTTCTGAACTTTTCCCACTCCATCTTAAAAACTTCTAAATCATAGTTTCTTAAAGTTCTTGTTAATTTGTCCATTTCACTCCATGTCATAACTTTTACAATCCAATCCCATTTCTTTGGTATTTTTTCTTGCTTCCACAACTGCGCATATAATGTCCTAGCAGCTGAAAGCAAGTACCAAATTATAGTTCTATCTTCTTTTGGAAATTTTTCCATTTGTAATCCCAACAGAAAAGTCTCAGCAACTTTCTTAAATTCATATTCCAAGACCTTAAAAATGTCTTGTTGAATCATCTGCCAATACTTTTTTGCTCTTTCACAAGTCCACCACATATGGTAGAAAGAACCTTCATATTTTTTACATTTCCTACATCTATCTGGCATCTTGTTGCTCATCTTTGCCAATTTTTTAGGAGTCATATACCATCTATACATCATTTTAAAACAGTTCTCTTTAATACTATGACACGTCGAAAACTTCATAGAATTCTTCCACAAGTATTCCCAAGTTTCCATCTGTTTTTCTTTATTTACATTAATTGCCCATTTAATCAGTTGAGATTTCACTACTTCATCCTCCGTAGACCATTTTAAAAGTAATTTATACATTTTTGAAATTAATTTTTCATTGTCTCCAAGCAGAACTTTTTCAATTTCTGTTTGTTCTTTTCTTATTCCTTCAGTTTTGATATCATTATCCACCAAACTCTTTATTTGTTGCATTTGGAAGCAATCATATTTTTATTCAACTCTTCAGCAGTTTAATTCTATTTTGCCACCTTGTATTTTTAATAATTGATTATATGACAACCACTTTTCTTCACCTATCTCAGCTGTTATCTTAATTACTTCAGCTGGCACTATCCATAACGGTCTTCTCTCATCTCCATATTTCTTGTATTTCATCCATGTATTTAGCAAATTATTTCTTATATAATGGTGAGAGAAAAAACCATCCATCTTCTTTTTTCCATAATACATATACACATGCCAGCCAAATTTATTTCCATGACCTTCCAGCACTAAGAGTTTTTTATTTAACAGCATTATCCATTCTTTATCCACACTAAACAAACTGCTCCTTGATATAATTTTAAGTTTGGTAATTGAAATCCACCTCTCTCTTTTGCATCTGTCAAAATTTTCATTTTAATACTTGGTTTCTTCCCAGCCCACACAAATTCTGAAATTTTTCTTCACCATTTATCAAATTGTTTCACAATCTTTCACAATAGGAATAGTTTGAAGCAAATACATTATTCTTGGTAGAATATTCATTTTAATTGCAGCTATTCTACCCAGCAATGACAAATTAAGTTTATTCCATTTTAACATATCTTCATCCATTTTACACCATAGTTTCTCATAGTTATTTTTGAACAAATCAATATTCTTCATTGTTATCTCCACACCCAAATATTTTACCTTGGAGGTAACTTCACAGCCCGTCAGTCTCTGCAAGGCCTGTTGCTTATTTGTTTGCATATTTTTACATAAAAATTTTGATTTTTCTTTGTTAATACAAAGTCCCATTAACTCCCCATATTCTTGTATTTTGGCTAACAACAAAGTTGTAACTTGTATAAAATTTTCATTTATAAACATTATATCATCTGCAAATGCTCTATATTTGTAAGTAAATCCTTTTATTTTTAATCCTTTTTTTATCTTCTTGAATCTGCATCAGTAATATTTCAAGAGCCATTATGAACAACATTATGAAGCGACAGCCTTGTCTTGTACCTTTGCTAATTATAATATCTTCTGTAAGATCTGTGTTTATACATAGCCTTGCACGTTGTTCAATATATATTGCTTTTATCATTCTTATAAAGCTTTCTCCTAACTCCATTTTCTCCATTACTGCAAACATAAAGTCCCAATTTAAATTGTCAAATGCTTTCTCTGCATCTGCAAAAAATAATGCTACTTCCTTTTCTGGATGTCTTTCATGATATTCTACAATATTTACAACAGTTCTAATATTGTCTCTTATTTGCCTTTGGGGAAGAAACCCCGCTTGATCTTCCTTTATAAAATTTATCAAATGTTGTTTAAGCCGTTCTGCCATGATTTTGTATATATTTTATAATCATTATTTAAAAGCGAAATTGATCTATAATTTTTTACATTCGTGACATCTCTATCTTCCTTTGGAATCAACGAAATAACAGCTTCTTTCCATGTGTTTGGTATTTTCCCTTTTATTCTTATCATGTTCATCAACTTCTACAACTTTGGTATTAACTCCTCTTTAAAGGTTTTAAAATATTCAGCTGTATATCCATCTAGCCCAGGTGCCTTTCCATTTTCCATTGCGTTAATTGCTGCTTCAATTTCTATCTTTTCAATTGGATCATTCAAAACTTTTCGCATATTTTCTGTAAAGGGTTCTATTTTTATCTTTTGTAAATACTCATCCATCTTTTCTTTCTTTATTTTAACACCTTTAAACGACTTGGCAGAATACTTTAAAAATTCTCTTTTTATTCCCTCTTGGCTAACCACCTCTTTTTCATCTACCACAATTTTATTTTCTCTCTTTTTCTTCAATTGCCAAGCCAAATATTTTCCAAGTTTATTTGCTCCGTTAAAAGATTTCTGCTGCACTCTTTTCAGATTCCATTCCAATTCTTTATTTAACAAATGTCTCATTTGCGTTTGTAGTATTGTAATTTCCCTTATAATTTTCTTTTTCCCTGGCCTTTTTCTCAACTCCCCTTCTTTTTTCTTTATTTCATTTTGAATGTCCAACAACTGTTTTTCTTTTGCTCTCTTATCTTTATTATTCAAAGTAATCAATATTCCTCTCATTACTGCTTTATAGGCATCCCAGACCTATAAATTCTATATCCTCTTTGTCATTCATTTGAAAGAAAGCTTTAGTTTCGTTTTCTAGGGATGTCACTATTTCTTTATTCTGTAGTAAATCTTCATTCAATCTCCATCTTCTCAATTTCTTAGACAATTTTGTAATCCACATTGGGTTATGATCAGCCCGAACTTTAGGTAAAATCTCTATTTTCCTTGTTATAAGACCTAAATCTTTAGTGCCCCACAACATGTGAATTCTGGGGAAAGTTTTATGTCTTGCTGAAAAAAAAGTGTAGTCCCGCACTTCAGGATTAAATTTCCTCCATATGTCCTCCAAATTTTCTTGTTTAACCAATTAAAAAAAAGACTTTGGCAATTTTCCTTCTTTATTATTATTTTTTCCCCCAGACCTATCCAGTGTATTCTTAATTGTCCCGTTAAAGTCCCCCATTATCAAAACGGTCATATGTCAGTTCATCAAATTGTCTTTATAATGTCTTTAAAAAAAGCATCCTTTGCACCATTAGGTGCAAACAGGTTTTTGCATTTAATATTATTTCTACTGCTACAAATCTTCCATCTTTATCTTTAAAAACTAATTTTGGCTCCTATTCTTGTTTAATATAAAAAATCACTCCTTTTTTCTTCTGTTCAGCCAATGAATAAAATTCTAGTCCCAATTGTTTATTCCATAAAAATTTGTAATCCTTTTGTTTAATATGCACTTCTTGTAAACAAACTATATTACAATTTTGCTTTTTAATCCAGTGAAATGTTGTCCTTTTTTGTGGTGAATTTAGTCTATTTACATTCCAAGACAATAATTTGTAATCCATCATGGTGCAAATTCTTTATGTTCTTCATAAAATCTACGCAGTTCCTGTGCATTTGTAATTGTGATTCTTGTCCCCTGAAGTTCAAAGCTCAAACCTTCAGGTATAATCCATCTAAACCTCATTTCATTGTCCCGTAATTTTTCTGTCAGTTTTTTATATGTTCTTCTAGCATTTATCACTTGCCTTGGCAACTCCTTCATAAGTCTTACTCTGCTGCCTCCCACTATCAATGTCTTTTTAAAGTTTTTGTTCGTGATCTTTCCCACCATTTCTTTTGTCATATATCTTATGACAACATCTCTTGGTAAATTATTTTTTTGGCATAGAGTGAGTTCACTCTATACATATAATCATACATATTTTTAGTCTCTTCAGGATCTTCCTCTAAAAATTCTGCAATTATTTTTATTATATATTCTTTCAAGTCACCATCTTCCTTTTCAGGTACTCCTCTCAGACGTATCTGAGTCTCCCATCAATTTACAGTCATGGATTGTCACTTTTTCTTGTATTTTCAACAAGGTGGAGTCATGTACTTTCATTCTCCCTTCTACCTCCTGCACCTTCTTAGATGTTTCCTCTGTCTCTTTTCTGAGATCTTCCATATCTTTTTAAATCTCTTCAATAATTTCTTTTTTAGATGCAGTTATCATCTCTTTCATGCTTTTCATCATTCTGGCCTCCATTGCCTCTAATTGATCCTGCATTTTCTCCAATGAAGCAGCCCTTGCACGGGTTTGCTTGTGTTCTGTCATTTAAAAACACAGAAAATTTTGATCTGATCAATTTCAAATTTGACTATCAAGTTCAAAAGATTAGAGCTTGCTTTTTACAACAAGCCTAATTTTGCCGTCCTCAGAGCTTCCCAGACCGAGATATTAATTTTTAAAGTTTTTAAATCCTTCAAAATGGCGGTTGCGACTTTTTGCTTCTTTCTAAAAAAATGTCCCTTTTTCTTTTTAAAGGCTTCTAAAGTCCGTTATAAACAATATGTCCAATAGTATTTATCTTCTTATCATCACCTCAATTATTTCCAACAATTTTTAATGTCCTGAGCACTTTAAAAATATTATTTTAATTTTAACTTCCTTGCAATGGCCACTGATGTTTCTCTATGGTATTATAGTCCTAAAGTAGGCTTTTCATCTGCTAGTTCCTGCTTTACTTGCCACAAAATCGTGTTTTCGCTGGTAAAGAGATCTCACGATACTTGACGTACTTCCTGTGTTGATTGTATATGCTGCAGGTCTGTGACAATGGTGCTCTTTTTTCAAAATCGCAAGTAGACCAAACAATAAATTCCTTCGCACTTTTTAGCACTGTCCTTTAAATTTACAAAGTCCAAATTTCACCTCTTCCTCCCTTCTTCTTCCAAGCTTTCTAGATTTCCATTTCCCACCTTCTGAATTTATTCTGTTTAACTGTAAATAGTCCTGGAATGAAAGATAGTAATCTGTACCTTTTCTGCCAATTATCCAGATCCACACAGGTCTTGTGTAGCTTTAGATGTTTAGCAATGTCCAAGAAGGTTAGGATTCTGTCGAGCTTATGTCAAATAAATGACTCTGAGAACTTCTGCAGATGATGAAAATGCAACTCTTCTCCGGAGACCCCTCAAAGGAGCCCCCCCGCAGGACTCCCTTTTAGCCCAGGTAAATCTCCTCAAAGTTTCCTGTGCATATCTTGGACTAATCTCTAACTGAGAAAAGTAGGCAGTAGGCATTAATTTGCCCTCCACTACCCCAAACAGAAGTTCCAGCCTGCTCCCGTTATGAGAAGCGGCTCAGCTCGGCATTTTCCTCCCACGGAAGTCCAATCTGCAATTCTTCTTGTTGTTGAGTTGCACAGTCAAGTCTGACTCCTTGTGATCCCATGGACCAAGTCACGCCAGGCCCTCCTGACTTCCACCATCCTCCGAAGTCTGCTCAAAACTTAATGCTAGGAGGCAGCAAAGCCCTTGATTTGCCACTGAGTGAAACAGAATGCTGGACAAGATGGACTGCTGGTCTGACCTGGCAAGTTTCTTCTTATGTTTTTGTGATCAAAGCCTTTTCTTGTTTCTGCAACATCCTTTCTCAGCAGCTGTGGAATTTAAGTGATGTGCTGTCAGAAGTAAAGGAATATTCATAAGGGGAAAATTCTCAGATCTACAAAGGAAGTCAATAATCAAAGAAGGAATATTTAAAACCACTTTAAACAAAATCACCTTGAAAGCCAGAGGTTTACTTCTCTGCCACATTTTTCTTTTCTTTTCTTTTAAATGGTTGATTTGATTGTTTTGGCCAATAAAAATTACCACATTAGAATCTTAGAAAGACATTTTGCCTGTGGGTTTGGCCAAGAATGAATCGAGTACAAAATACAGATGTGGTATGATGTAGGGTGGGTATTTTCTTCAGCACCAAAGACCTCACTGGAAAAGAGGATGTTTTCCCCCTGTTGATTTGCATTTTTGGTTTCATGATTAATACAGATCCACATAACATTTGGAAGAAAGAGCTTGAGGAAACACCTAGGATAAGCATCCAGGGAGAAAAGATAGTGACTTTATCTCAAGGTGAAAAGAGTAACATACTTTGAGGTACCAGAAATCTCCCCCCACCCTTCACTTACTCACATACACACACCTTGTGAAGATCTAAAAGCAGAAATAACAGACTTGGCCTCAAAAGAGAGGATCAAGATATGTTCCTTAAAGTTTGCTTATATAATCATACAAGTGGTAGACCAGCAAAGACCTACAGTGCATCTCTTTTTCCACTGAATCCCTCCCCACACTATTTCCTCTTTGCCTTCTCCGAGTATATCCTGCTCCTTTTCCCTGCTTCCTTCTCTCCTTCCCACCCACCAGCCAACCTACATTTTATTTGACACCTCCCCCTCTTCAGCTATATTTGTTTTTTTTTTATTTACTTCATCTATATCTCACTTTCTCCTCAATGGTGACCCAAAGCAGCTTACATAGTTCTTGTCTCCTCCATTTTATCTTCACAACAACCCTGTGAGGTAGGTCAGGCTGAGAATGGGTAATGTAACTGGCCTAAGGTCACTCAGTGAGCTTCCATAGCACAGTGTTTGAACCTGGGTATTCCAGATCCTAGTCTGAAAGGCTAATCACAACATCACAGTGGTATTTGTGAGATGGCTCCTGTTGAACAACTGTAGGGTTGCCAGGTCCCTCTGAGAAAGGCCAATGGTGAGTTGTCGGCTTCACACAGAGAGTAACATAATCATACCAGTAACATCTAGATAACACTCTGCTATCTGGGCAAAAACTCTATGGTAGAAGCCAGTTTTACCATACCAGAATGTCACCTGGACATCACTGGTGTGATGACATCACTTCTGGTGCAATGCCAGCAACAAGGCCTCAGCCTTTCTCTTGCTCTAGTAGGCCCCCCTGCCTACCAGCTGATCAGTGGCTGGGGGGCAGGGTCTTGCAATGGAGGACTCCTATCCCTACTGGAGGGGGTCTGGCAACAATGGCTGCCAGGTCCCCCCTGACCACCAGTGGAGGATGGGGAGTAGGGTTGTCAGATCCAGGTTGGGAAACTCTTGGAGATTTGGGGGTAGAGCCTGGGAAGAACAGGGATCTCAGTGGGGTACAATGCAATAGAGTCTATCCTCCAAAGCATACATTTTCTCCAGGGGAACTGATCTCTGTCATCTGGAGATGAACTGTTATTCCAGGGGAGCTCCAGGCCTTACCTGGAGGCAACCCTAAATAACATCATGCAACAGGGCCTGGGTGTGTCAGGGAAGCTGCATGGCAGCTAGCTGCCCAGTGGTTGCTGCCAGGCCTGGTCCTGAGGAATCTTCCTTCTAAGGGCAAAACAGCCCTGGAAAGGGCCTTGCCTCCTCCCCCTTCCTTTTACTCACAGAAACCAAGGTTTGAAGCCTGGTGATTAGGGTTACCAACTTTGAATTAGGAAATTCCTAGAGATTTGAGGGTGGAATCTCAGGTGGGCAGGGTTTGGAGAGGGGAAGAACCTCAGTGGGACATAGTGTGACAGAGTCCACCCTTGTATGCAGCTATTTCCAGGAGAACTGATTTTTATAATCAGGAGATCAGTCGTAATTCTGGGAGCTCTCCAGCCCTTACCCAGAACAGAGTCATTCATATATGCCAAGCTCATAACGCCATGAAGAATTCTAACACTGAACTCATAGAATTGCCAATGCCTGTTACCCTGCTGGCTGCGCTGATGAAAGTCCTTCTGGCACAATAAAGGGGTGCAGAAGCTTTTTTCTTTCATTCTAACAAACAAACAAAAAAGAGAGAGATTGGAGCATGCCTCCTTACTGGATGATGTAGTGGACCGAAGTAAAAAGCAAAACTCTGTTGGGGACTGGCTGGTTGTGACTGGCTGGTGGAGCCTCTTCTTTGCATGCCGAAAGGCACCCTGGTGTTGTCCAGCTGTGTACACAACTCCTTGTTTTCCATGCTTCATGTGGAACCCATGGCCTGGAGCCTCATCACATGATGGAGGTTTGTAGGTAGTGGTGCCAAATATAGATAACTATATCTATAGCTATATATGCTGTTACCTTTAAGCAGGGGGATCATCTAAAACCTACTCTGGGCCTACTGATGCAATGCAAAAGCTACTGGCATCAAAATGGACCTGTGGCACTTTGAGTCAGCCATTCCTAGCATACTGGTATGAAGCAAATTTCTAACAAGCATTCTTGCAATTTAAAAAAACATACCATGTAACAAATGATCATGCTGAATGTCAGCAGGGAGATCAGCAACCCCTGACTGGGCAGCTGGCACTTCTTTCATTCACCATCTGGATAGTTGCCACCACATTTCACTTAGCACTGTTATTTACAGCAGCTGCATGCCTTTCATACATGAACTGGGCATTATTCAGCAGCAGTCACCATGTCAAACAGAATTAAATCTACACACCCATTATTATTCCTTCTTTTCCCCACCTCCAACCAAGCAGTCCATATGGACAGCCTTCTGTTTCCACCACCAGATCATCCTTCCTGCTTACAATACAAACACACACACTCTCACTGACCTGTCTGTTTCTTTGTACATGTGCAGCAATACCAGCAAAGAGAAGGCAGAAATACCCAAGATCAAACATTCATTAGGCCCCATACAGCATCAAAGGCCTATGATTCACCTCCCAGTCATTTGCCTGGAGCAGTTGAAGGCTATTCTAACTTCTTTCTCTTGTCTGGAAATTCCCCTCCTGATTCAAGCACAATAATTGGTGGGTGTGTCAAAGGGGAGACAGATGCCGCTTTTTTTTTTTATGACTGCTTCCTTTTTACTGTCTCTTCCAACTGCTCATCAAATTACAAGGTTTTGCTTGCACAATGTACAAGGACCAGGCAAATTTCCTTTGGGGGGAGTATGAGAAGCAAGTGGTGCTGTTAAGTCTACATTTTAAATGATTATGGATTTGAAATACCATTTCAGCGTTCTGGCTGAGATTCTGGCCCTTACTGTGCCACGGATAAAGTGCATACATCAAAATTTTAATTTTTATCTCTGCCCACCACCCTTTTTGATCTCTTCTCTTACTGTCATTCCAGTCACTCCCTCAGCTTCCATGCTTCCAGCTTCCCCCTTCCCTTTCTTTTTCTTAGACAGTTTCCAGATGGATGCTTTGCTCCATCTTGACTTACAGCAGTGCTGTTTGTGGGGAGCAGCCATATGATGTCAGCATTCATCCTGCTTCTTTGTCTTCCCACCACTTTGCTGTGATCTTTCCCAAAGCTAGTGTGGTTTGATCTTTCTGGAAAGATCACAAAGCACCTTTGGACACCATGTGGATGGGAAGGTATGCAAATTTCAGGTCCTACCATATTGGTGCCATTTTCCTTACCTCACCCCCCCCTGCAGCTGGTATCCCCCACACCAGAGAGCTTTTTTGGCCTTTGTGGACAAAACACCCAGGAATTGCTAGATCACTGTATTGTTGTTATAACACTCTAATGAAACAATCTTCTAGTTCCCAGCTTTCTTTCCCCAGACTAGCCTTTTGTATTTATTTATTAAATTAACTTTATTAATCACAGTCCCAGCTATTGTACATCATTTTAAAAAACATTAAAAACATAAAATAAAATGCATACACAGTACTAATACAGCAAGTCTAAAAGAGTCAGATGGCAAAATTTCAGTTTCCTATTCTGGACTTCCCCTCTCATAGGCAGAGGAAGGAAGGAACAGAGCAGCCTGGATAGAGAAGAGGGTGTCAGCTGGAATGGAAACCTTTGCTGTCCTCAACCAAAAGCCTGCTGGAACATCTCTGCCTTACAGGCTCTATGGAATTGCATAAGATCCTGCAGGGCCCTAATGGTGTTTGGCAGAGAGTTCCACCAGGTTATTATATAGTTATATGAGGAAGGATGGTTTACCATTATAACTCCACACTGAAAAGGGCTAGCAACTTACTTGGTTAAAAAAATTAAAGCTGGGAATGACAGCTGCACAGAGAATTGTCTCTGTATGAAGTGGCCTTATGCTACCACATTGTGTTCCCCTCCTCCCTTTGCTTTCACCTCTTCACCTTCCACTGTTGCCCTTTATAGAGATACAGTTGTTGTTCAGAGTTGTGGAAGAATAGATTGTTGCATGTCCATTGTACAGAAGAGGAAATTATGTCACATACTTTACCTGGAGAAACATGTGGCAGCCAAACAGTGTACCAGATTTCTCCTAAGGTATAAATGGCAGTTATGACTATAAATTCACCTATCACCTTAGAAAGGATTGTTTTGAAATTGTTCTGATGCATGCTTCTAAAACTAAGAGAAAAACTTGGGGAAATGTCTCAATAACCTGTGCCCAAATGGGCGATGATGGCTTGGTTTAATTTGGAATAGCAGCTGGCAGGCCTCAGCCTTTGAACCTTTTGCTCTCAGGTGTTCTCTCCCATAATAATATCAGCACAGGTTTTGCCAGTTTACAGACTACTGAGGTGGGTGCAGTAGGAGGGCAAATGATTAGTGCCCATGAATCACACTGCCTAAACATTTGCAGCAGAGATTATTTTTAAAAGACTATGGTATTGCAGCAGTGGTGGTGAAGAATTTTTCCCTGTTGTTCCCACATCTTCCATGGATTGCTAAATTCAGCTTGACTCCACCCAGAAGCTGAGTCACTACGAGCCTACGATGATGAATTGCCACCCTATCCTTTTACAGCCAAAAGCACTCATAGGATTCCACTTGTGAGCTTTTTGTGCAGATCAGTTTCCTTGCTTCCTGGGCTGGTTGGGCTCAGGTTGGGTATCTGGTTACCAACTCTCTCTTTCTTTTTTTACTTTCCATTTATATCCCACCCATTCCAAATGGACTCAGTGTGGCTAACAATCATATGAAAACCAACATCTCAATTTCAAATATAAAACAATAAGACAATCAATTATAATTTAAAACTCTGGGTTGGGAAATTCCTGGAGTTTTTTTTGGGGGGGGGGGCAGATCCTGGTGAAGATGGGATTTGGAGAGAAGAGAGACTTCCGTGGGGTATAATGCCAGAGAGTCTACCTTCCAAAGCAGCCATTTTCTTGAGGGGAATTGTTCTCTGTACTCTGGAGATCAGTTGTAATTCTGGTTGATCTCCAGGATCCTCCTCCTGTAGATTGACAGCCCTAAGGGGGAGCCTCAGGACAGTTAGACAGGTTGTTGGCCATGATGACTAATCCACTCAATGGTATTAAATTGTGTCTGTGTTTTAATATGCCAGGTTTTTGGTTACTTTTAGTTAGCTTGTTTTATTTTAAACCACTTTGAACAAAGAGGCAAAGCGAGGTAGAAGTATAGTAAATAAATAAATGTTTCAAATATTTCCCCCCATATCTGATTACATGCAGTATGCTCAGGCACACACTGACCCATTGATTGCTTTCTACGTCCTTGGAAAGGATAACTAATTAGCCTGTCTTTTTCCTAGACTAGAATGGTTCAGTGAATGGAACTGCATGGGTGAAATTTTCCTCAGCTGCAGGCACTAAGTACACCTTCTAAAGGGACCTTTTTGTGGTGCATTGTTTTTGTGGTGGCTGTCTGTCAGCTCAAGGGTGAATTCCATACAAAGTTTCTGCCCATGAAAACAAAAAAGGGGTGTGTGTATGAGGAGGGATCTTTGTTATTACATAAACAGTGGAGACTTTGGGCCAGTCATAGCTGTATATTTTTAACTTGCTCTCACACAGCTCTGTTTATGCTGCACATGTGAGGTGAAATGTCATCAGGAGTCCACAGGTTTGTCTCTTCTCATGCTCCATAAAAGGACACAAGATGGCTGTGCAACCATTGTGCACTCCTCATACCCAACATTTTGTCCCTTAAATTTGTAGTATTTAATTGTTAGGGGTGGGTGATTATTGTGCATGGGGAGGTGAACTTAAGGTGGATAACAGAACATACAAGAAGAGCAGCTTTCAGGAAACACTGAAAGCCCTAACTACATGAGAGTTCCATACACGTGCCATCCAGCAGACACCAGGTGCTCAGGGACTGGATTTGAATCAGAACCATGGGACAAGGGGAGATGATTTTTATGAATTTTTGTAAGCCAAAATGCCCTCAAAAGAGGTTGGGGAATTAACAGGTGGGCAACTATGGCTCAAAAGGATCTGGAATCTATATGCAGGATTCGACTTCCAGAAATTCTTACTAAATTTACGGAGGACAATAATTAAGTAAAACAATTATGCTTTTATTACAGAAAACTATAGATCACACATACAAGATAATGGATATATACAGCACACATATAGACCTAATAAAAATAGAGAAAAATATACAGAGGTAACACAAGGATGGACAAACAGGGTGATAGTAGTCTTTGAGAAAGGCTCCAATGGCAACGAATGAGGGAGATGGGAGAAGGGACCCTCAACTGATCAGGTATCGAGGGCGCATCTAAACAGCAGGACTGGGGTACTGTCAGATGCACACCTGCGGGGAGTTGGGTCAGAGGTTATAAGGACTACCTTGAACCCTTAGGGGGTAGGAGGTCCAGGGGATTATGACACTGGGTCAGGTGGTGCCTGACGTTGCCCCACATGGTACATTACCTCAGAAAACGGGAGGCTCCGAAGTGACCATAGGGGCTGGACTTGTGTGGTGGGCCAGTCTATTCTGTGTACCAGTCTATTCTGGGTACCTGATTGGATGCCCATATCCAGCCAATGAGCGGACCTGTCCCTAGTTACCTGATTGGGTTTCCAGGTAAGAATAGGCAAGGGGAGGCTCCAGTGTGACAGTTTGGGGCAAGGCATGGGTGGAGGGGATTAAACAAGCTATCCAAACTTATCTAAAGGTGACAATAGAGGGCCAAATTGATACCTAAGGTGACACCCGATCTATACAAAGAACTTCTGGCTTTGGGGAAGATTGGTCTTCCTCTTCTTGCTCTTCTGGCTAGCACAGTCCTTTGTCTGAAGTTCCGTTAGAACTTCCGTTAGAGAAGCGGTCTGGCAGGATCCGCGCCCAAGCTAAGCTTGATTGCCTTATGTAGATGTAACAGCGGTTGAGTACGTGAGCCTCTCGCTTCTCGGTCATGGAGTCTGGCACTGCAGGAAGATGGTTGCTGATGAAGTTAGCCTACCAACATGGTTTTCATGGTCAAGGCTGGAAACCGCTTGCCCGGACAGTTCCTGGCAATGCGACTTCTTCCACTGAAACGGCCGAGATGGTGCATGCATGGAGCAGCTGGAAACCCACCTGTACTTATGGCTAGCACTCTTCCTGAGATATAGAGTGCAGTTGTAATGCTGAGACTGTTAGTATTCACATAAGTCTCTTATAAAATGGTAGATAAAACCCACGTTTCACAGCAGATGTGTGTGAGTTGAATCTCCAGGCACCCTGGCAACCAACTGGGTGATTACGATGTCTGTATATAACTGAAATTAGGGGTCTCTTGCTCACATTTTCCCTGTATTGTTTTCTCAATCAAATCTGACACAAGGAGAGAACTGCCCCCCCCCCCACACCAGTATATTAGCATTTTCAAAATTGGGCAAATAGCACTCCCCAGTCTGTTTCTTTAATGGAGAAAATGGAGCAGGGGGAGGTCTTCTGAGCTTGTGACATCTTCAGAACTCAGATATAGCCCCACAATTGGAGCTCTACCCACAATTTTTAGCCTTAAAGCAGCTACAGGCAAGAAGCCAATAAGGCTGCAATGCTAGGGGAAAGTGCTTGTTTTATAACTCTTCCCCTCCTCTGTGACTTGTTACTGATCAAAAATGCCCCCAAGGGGCTGTTTTCAGTCCTGTCTCCCCCCTATTTATTTTATTTCATTCATTTGTACCCCACCTTTCTCCCCAAAGGGGACCCAAGTGGCTTACATCATTCTTCTCTTCTCCATTTTATCCTCACAACAACCCTGTAAAACAGTTGGTCTGAAAGACTGTGATTGGCCCAAGGTCACGCAGCAAGCTTCCAAGGCACAAGTTGGGATTCAAACCTAAGTCTCTCTCAGATACGCCCTAGCAGGTCAAAAAGTAGCCTAGAGGTATTTTCAGGCATCACTAGGTAAATGGAAGAGAGTTCAACCCACTTTCTCCAGTCCCCAATCCACACCTCCATGGCTGTTTTTATGGCCCAAATTCTGCCACTAAGTTCAACACAGAAGCAGATGGGATATTTGTATGAGCCTGTTGCAGCACCCCACAAAAGCTTACGCTGCAATAAATTTATTATGCTTTAGGGTGCTCAGCTCCAGCTCTTTTTTTGTTCTGTGCAGCACTTTCCACTGAGTTCACACACTGGGTGCAGTCAGACGTACCATTAGTGGTGACACAGCTCTGTCTCACTGATGGATTAAATATGTTTGTCCAGACATCCACATCTGGCAATCGAGCATCATCCAGGGTCATCCTGGCTTGCTGCGGATCAATGCCGCATTAATTTGATAGTGCAGAAAGTCTGGCCCTTTTTCAAAGAAGCAGCACAAGATCGTTTTTTTGCTGTTTGGACAGCTCACGCGTGATACTGCTGCTTGGAATTTTTACCGCCCCTCCCACTTTTTTTTTTTTTAAAAGCCCCAGCAGACATGTGCATTGCCAGATCATCCGGGAATCTGAGATGACACTTCTGCTTCTCCAATCAACACAGGATCAGAGGGGGGGGGGGGAGAAAAATGTTATCCCACTATTCAGAACAGGAAAAAAAATCTTTTTTTTTTTCCCAATGTGAAGGATTTCCAGATATCATTGTCACTGCCAATTTCTAGGAAAGTAATTCCTGGCAGTTCCCCGGTTTGAATCGGCAATGTTAATTCCGGAAACTTTCCCCCCTTCCCACCCCCCGCCTCTGAAGCAACATTTGATTTCCTACCTCCAAACAGTTGGGCGCATGTTCAGTGGACCTCCCCCTCCCAGAAATCACCATCTGATCACACAAGCGCCAAGAAAAGAGCGTGATAGTATTGGATGACTGATCGCTCAACAACAAAATGAGTCGCATTCTTGGATGCTCGTCTGATCGGCCCTGCATCTAATCAATATTCAGCAGTTCAAATTTGAGTGCTACACACCCGCTTTTAATGTGATGTGTGACTGCACCCTATGATTCTGTTCCTTTTCCAGCTTTCATTCCATTCATTGCATCATCCCAGTTTATACCAAGAATGATGTTTTGCTTCTTATTCCTTCTAAGCAATAAAAAAAACCACCTGTGTGTTAACAGTAAATCACAAATGTGGTCATTCAAAACAATCTTTTTTATAAAACATGAAACTACAACAAGGAAAAGGAGGAGGAAACCATTTGCAAGAGGAGCAAAATTTGTTGAAATAATTTCCTGAGCACTGGAGCTATTTTAGCCAGAGCTTCATCGTGCATTTGAATGACTTGATGCATTTTATAGGGGGCTTTCACCTTCCTGCAAAGTGCAGAATCAGTTCCTAAGAGTTCTGAGTATACCTGTCACAACTGAATTGAAGAAATCCCACAAAAATATACTTTGGTATCTATTGCAATAAATTCACAGATGGCTTTTCATGGGGTTTGGGGATCTGACCCTTGGTTTCTGTACTGCACCTTAATGCCTTTGGGAATACATAAAAGGGAGTCATTAATAATAGTCACTGAATGAATAAAGCCCTTCTTGTAGAGAGTGCTGCAACCAGAGATCAGAGAGAGATGGGGGTGGAGTGGGGGGAGGAGCAGCACCGGAAACTCTTGTCGTGGAGTGAAAGGGCTGTCTCCAAGGATCAGATGGAGAATGCTGGGATCCTATGTTTAATTGTATTTGCTTAGTTCCACCACCGCCTCTTATCTTCAGCCGATGTGTGTGGGAAACAGAGTGTGAAATGATTTTGGAAGGATCTGAGTGGCTTGAAACCAAGCATTGAGAAACAAAACTTGGATTCAATATTGTCACTTTCTGAGTTGGTAATCAAGGGATTTGGCATGCACCTGGGCCATTTTCACCGGAGTGGAAACTGGCATGCCGAAGCATCAGTCCAGTACATCAAGGCAGATTGGGAAATGATTGGTTTGTAGATCTTAGGGGTTTTATTATAGCATTTTACCACAATTTATTTTTGTGAGCACTCTCAGAGGCACCACATGTTAAAAGGCTGAATAAAATAAATTTTAAAAATAAAATTATGACCTATATACATGCCTATTCCCCGGCTAGCTCATTACTACTTTCCTGTACTGATGTCAACCCAGTCTGTCTAAACTCTGTTCTAATGTTTCTATTTTTAATGCATCCCACTTCTATGCATGGATTTTTGGACTGAAGTTCCACTGATTTCAAGGGGGAAGACTGCACTGAATTGCAGCCTTCTTTGCCTACTTCAAAAATGGAATTATTTTGATTTTTGCCCCAGTCATGCAAGTTTTCAATTCTTGAGTTTGCTGAGCCTAAATTACTTCCCTGTAGAATTGCAGTGGATGCATCTGCAAGAAACTAAGCAACAGGGCACAATTACCTCAACATTTCAAACTTACTGAAAAAAAATGTATCATGCTTTCCTCCATACTGGCAAAGTCCGTGGCATGGTGCCAAGGCTTAGCTTTGTTAGGTGTAATTAGTCTTGTTCAGTTTTGTCTGATTCTCAGACTTCCTTTAGGATTACCTCCATCCAAGGCAGTACTGGATTTTGCCTATAGCAAGATACACTGAGATCTGTCTCCTTCTGCCAGTCTGAATTTTAGTAAACTAGATGCTATAAAGCCAGGTTCTTCTCTCTCTTTCTGTAGTCAGGTCTGGAGTTACACTTCCCAAATGGACATGTTCATAGGATTCCTCAGAACTGAGCCTGCGTTGCCCAACCATCCACTTGCAGGGCAGGTGGTTAATGACACCATCTGGATCTGCACCACCCTGTGTATGATGTTAGCAAGAAGTTCTCACATAGCACATTGAACTTCCTTTATTTAAAGGGTATTTTACCCCCAAACACTGAGCTGGAGTGAGAGATATTTTTGTGCATTAAAAAAAACACACCCTAAGAGGAATGAATGACTCCAGACTGGGCCAGTGCCTATAATTAGCATTTGGCTACATTGCTGCTTACTTTTGAAAGCCAAGGAGAAGAATTTCTGATTAGTCTCCCTTCAGAACAAAGCCCCTCCTTGCCATTGACTTCCTGAGTTGTGGCCTTCCTAGTATTTATGGCCTGTTTCTGAGCGGTTTGAATCCAGGGAAGAAAAATGTCTCTTTTTGCTCACTCTCAGCTGGGCCATTTAGTTTCATCAGCCTGTAATGGAGGTTTAGCAGCCCCATGACAATGCAATGTAATGTCTGCCAGCAGCAGAGCAAAGCAGCCAGACCTCAGCCATAACATTCCTGCCCTGCCCTCTACTCCTTCCTCCTTCTGGGAGAGAGTAAAAAGAAACCGCAGACACTCTTTGTTTCCAGCTGCTCAGTCAGCTATGCTCTGTAGACTCAGACGAAAAGCACAACCCAGGCCAGAGGTCAGCACTAGTTCACTTGAAACCACCCAAGGCTGACCAGGAAACACCTTCACCATGACACAGGGCTGGCCTGGGAGCCCATGGAATATCTAGGACTCCTGCATTTCTGCCTAGCAAACAGCTCTGGATGTGGTGGTTTAAGGCAAAGGAGGGGTGGAAGACAGGAGAGACAATCAGTGGTGCCTATAGAGTTCAGAGAGTGCACTGGGATGATTGCTGTGCCTAGAAACCAAAATCTAGATTCACAAATCCTCACAAAACGCAAGGCATGCAACATTCAATGCAATATACTGGCCACTCAAAGTGATGGTTATCCATCTGCTACTTTAAAAAAACATCCCTATAGAAAAAGGATGTGACTAATTATCACCTGGTCTCTAACTTGCCCTTCAGACTGGGCTATGGGACACAGATGGCTGAACTTGCTTTAGATGACGACCTCTGTCTGGGTGTAAACAAAAGTCATAACTCCTTGTTATTATTGGACTTACCTACAGCCTTTGATATAAGTGTATTATACCATCTTGTTGAGGTGCTTGAAGGCTGAAGTGTATCAGAAGATGTGCGCTGAACTAGTTCAAATAATTCCTTATTGATCTGATCCAAAGGGTTGCTGCTGGAGACCAATTGTCATCAGTGTGGAACCTATCCTGTGGAAATCCACAGGGCACAATTATATCTCTCATGCTTTTCAACCTCTATGTAAAGCCCTTAGGACAAATTATCCATAGCTTTGAGACAATATGTGGATGATACCCAGCTCTATATATCCTTATCTAAATCCCCTGGTGATGCTGCAGAAGTCCTGAATTATTGCCTGACTGCTGTGGTAATTTGGTTAAGAGTGAACAAACTGAAACTAAACCCTGAAAAGACAGAGGTAATGTTGGTTGGGAAGGCAAAGAACTTGAAGGATGTTGTGCTTCTCACTTTTGATGGAGTCCAGCTGACCCTTGCTAACTCAGCCTTGGGATTATACTGGGCACAGCATTATTACTGGAGATGCAAGTAACTGAAGCTGCAAAAAGGGTTTTCTTTCAACTCAGCCTAGGCCAAAAGATGGCCCCCTAGTTTGATATGACTGATCTGGCCACTTGGATCCAAGCCACAGTGAGACTAATCTACTATAATGCACTGTACATTAGTCTCCCATCAAAATCAATTCGGAAACTCCAGTAAACTGCAGAAAAAAATAAAAACATACCCAGTTTCCAGTAATGGCCATTTAACACTCTTCTTTCCATTTTTGTTCTTTTGTGTGTGTTTAAATTATATCTTATATATTATCAGCTTAAAGCTTTAAAGGTAGACTGCATTTTTTAAAAAAATATCATAAGCAACATGGAGGACCTTAGTGTCAAAGAGTGGGGTATCAGTTGAAGGAATGAACAAAAATTATGAAAAAACATACCTCAATGATGAAAAATAAAAATAATAAATAACTGATTATTTACTTCATTTATACCCTACTTTTCTCCCCAATGGAGAACCAAAGCCATTACACAGTTCTCCTCTCCTCCATTTTATTCTTACAACAACCCTGTGAGGTAGGTTAGGATGAGAGTTTGTGAGTGGCCCAAGGTCACTCAGCAAGCTTCCATGGCAGAGTGAGGATTCGAATCTGTGGTCTCCATTATCCTAATCCATCACTGTAGTAACTGCATTACATTGGCTAAGAGGTTTATCAGGGCTGCTGAAAGGGAACGGTGGGGAACAAAAAATTCGGGGGAGGGGGAGAAGTCAGCTGGAGGGCCCCTGAACTAGCATCTTGCTACATCCAGCCCAATGCCTTTCCTTTTGATGCAGTTCTGGCTGCAGCCACTAGGGGCACAGGGAAGTCTGAGCACAGTAAAAGGCATTCTGATAATCAGCTAGACCAGAGGTGTTGAACTCATTTGTTACGAGGGGCAGCTCTGACATAAATGTCACTTTGTTAGGCCAGGCCTTGCATGGCATAAAATGTAACATGAGGTAATGGAGATAATATAAACTTTATAAAGGTGATTTCAGATGTCAAAGACAATAGCAGGTGAGTGACAATAGCAGGCTTGATAGGATTAGGTATGATATGCAGAGGGGTAGTAGGTGTGGAGATTCCAGCATTCGTAACGAGACAGGAAACCTAGGTCTCAATTCCACTCATGAGGATTTAGTCCAGGAGGATGCAAAGAATAAGTGGACATAAGTCTGACATTAGAAATTACAATATTCAGTTGCTGACCTACAGGGCCGGATTAGGCCAAGTAGGCACTGGCCTATGAGCCCCCATTCCTTTAGGGGCCCCGGACCAGCTTCTCCCCCCGGTTTCCCACCTGCTTGCAGCCCTCCCAGCCTGCACACACAGCCAGCAACTGAGCCGCTCTTTGCTCGACTTGCCTGGTGCGGCTAATACCAAGTTTGCCTCTCCCCCACAGCTTTGTCAAAGGGACTTTTGAGAAGGTGCCTGCAGGCTGCAGCAGGGGCCACAAGCAGCGGGGCGGTCACTTCCAACTCTGAGATAATTTGCGAGGGGCCCCCTGAGATTTTGACTGCCTAGGGGCCTCCACAGGGTTTAATCCAGCCCTGCTGACCTAAGAGTAGCAGTGCTCTTACCAACGAATTTCAAAGAGAGATTATAAAGAGAGGCTACTGAATTGCAATTGAGAATGAAGCTCAAAACAATGCATCCTTCTCGACTTAATTGAGAGCTAGTTTTCCTGTCTCATTACCAATGTGTGTTATGATCATTTGGCACCTGAAATCACAGCACTCTCCATCATATAAGGACCAATCCAAGTGCTCTAATTCCTAGATAGTATATTTCTGAAATAAAATAAATCCAGATAGAAACAGAGAAATCCAATCTTTTATTTAAAAAACAGCTTTTCGGAATAAGCCAAAATAATTTCCTCAATGTACATTGTGCTTGTCAGAAGAATCCTCCCTCCCTCCCACCCACTGACCCACCAAAGAAGTGTGCTTGCACACCAAAGATTATACCTGGAATAAAATGTTGGTTTTAAACTGCCATGATGGGACTCCAAATTCGTTTTTTTCTCTCTTTGTTTCTTCTCCCCAAGAGGAGGAGAAGCCCTGGAAAAGGAAGCAGAAGCACTCTCTCTCTAAGTTTGTGTGTGTGTGTGTGTGTGTGTGTGTGTGTGTGTGTGAGAGAGAGAGAGAGAGAGAGAGAGAGGCTTGTTTTTGTATCTCTTCCACACAAAGCAGGAAGCAGCCACAGAGCTCTCTCTCTCTCTTTCTGTCTACATGTGTGAGAGAGGGAGGGTGGCAAGTAGCAGGAAGCAAAGAGCCACCGAGGGAGATGGGAAAAAAGCAAGCTACAGTGCAGCTGCAGTAGTAGCCCTGGAAATGGAAGCAGGAGAAGGAAGTTGTTCGAGGGACAGCTTTGAGCCCTGCATGGGCCAGATGCATCCCAGGGGCAAAATGTTTGGCATCCCTAAGCTAGACTCACCTTTCTGCAAAACTGAAACAAATTTGCCTAACAGATTCCACTAAGCTAGTAGTAGAGCAAGAAAAGACAGCACACATTGATGCTAGCACACTGCAGCAATTACTGGTCTGCAGCCTGCTAACAAGGTTGCTGTCTCTCTTTCTTGAACCCAGCTCAGCCAGATCTTGCAAAGCAATAATTAGTGTGTTGTAGCAATAATTAGTGTGTTCTCCTTTTCTACTCTTTTCTCATTCTCTTTGCTCTCCCTCCACCTAATTTGTCCATGCTCCCCCTATTTATTTCAAGTTCTGATCTCAAGTCCTTCTTATCCATATCTCTATCCTGCTTTGCAATAGAATTTAGTTAATAGTAGTATAGTAGCATACCTTTGTTATTATTATGAATACAAGAGGCAGGGCTTTTTTTGAGTAGGAACACACAGAAATACAGTTCGGGCTGGCTTAGGGCTTCCAAGCTCCTGCTGGGGAGCACCCCCACCTGCTGACAGGGAGCAGGCCACTGGGGGGGATCTTCACCCCCGAAGAGCCCCGTCGACGCACGCCATCCCCAGCACAATGACATCACCCAGAAGTGATATCGACGCGCCAGGGACATTCTAGGTCTCACGCTGAAAACTCTATGATACCATAGAGTTTTACTGCAAATCCTAGAGCATTTCCGGTACCATAGAGTTTTTAGTGCAAGTCCTAGAACGTCCCCAGTGCGATGACATAACTTCCAGGTGACATCATTGCACCCCCCGCACTTTGCATACGTAAAGAACAAGTCCCTCACCACAGCAGCAGAGGGACTTGGCAACCCTAGGCTGGCTTGGTGTCAGAGGGTATGACCTAATATGTCAATGAATTCCTGCTGGGCTTTTTCTACATAAAAAGCCTTGACAAGGGGGGTAATATTTCCCCAAGGATTAACAAAGTTGTAAAAGAAAGTTTGTCCCCTCCTCTGTCCTTGTATAGTAATGGAACATTAATCTGTTTTAGTGGTTATACATGTTATACAGTTCAGGCAGTGGGCTGTTATCATTGGGTTGGTGGAAGTTCTAATAGTCCTTTGTAAAGGCTACTTTGCTATGTGACAAATAATATAACTTTTAAAATCTGAATTGCCTCTCAGCTGCTATTTGCAGTTTGAAAAAACAGTGAGAATCTATTCCTGGATTTTTCATCATCACATCTAGCTAGCCTAACAGCAATTTGCTTGAGACTCTGCAAGGAGTGGGGATTTGAACCCAGAGTTCCCTCATTCAGATCCAATATTCTACCCATTGTACTACATTGCCTGCTCTGAGCAAGTTCAATTATCTTTTGTCTCCCACTAGCATAGCATCAGCAGAAGGGTAGTATTTTTGTAAATGAAATGCTCCCAACAATAAAGAAAACAGCTAACCACCTTGGTGGTTCTCAAAGGCAATTGACACCCTAAGTACTGACACAACTGACAGGGGGAGAAATGGAATTTACAATAAATGCAGCACATGGCTTTGAGATGTTGCAAGCTATTTTTTTTAAATTATTTCTTTACAGAAAAAAGCACATGAAAAAAGAACAGGAAAGGAACAGAAAATTAATTTTAAAAGGAAGGGAAGTATATAAAGTAAAAACAAAAATATAACAGTGGTGGCAGTTCTACATGTTTTTATAAAACATATCTAAATCTCTGAAAATAAATCCATGTGCAAATGTCATCTAGATGCTGTATATTCAAATACTGACCATTTCTGCAGTAGTTAAATTCCCCTCATTGACATTTTAAAAACATTTTTCCTCACCAGGCACAAACTCAAAGTTTTCTCCCTCTTAACACCATATTTTCAGAACTTGCTAAAAGGGGGATTCCAAAAATACGGGGTAAGAAAGAAAAAAGTTTGTGTTTGTGCCTGGTGAGGATTGATTCAAGAAGATTATAAGGGTATGCAGACAGCATAGCATGGGCAGTGGCTGAAGGAAGATCCACTTTTCTGTTTAATCTTCCTGCTTGGTTGCAGGTAAGCAAAGTGCTTCATCCATGTATGAATCTCGAAAATTGTTCTATTTCCTTCTCTGCACAATGGAGGACATGATGAATGATGCTTGTAGATCTAAACTCACATCCTAGTGTGCCTACTCATCACTGTCAGATTTCACAATGAGCAGGTCTTCTGGACTGCTAAAGGTTTTCTGTGTTACCCTAATCCTCCCCCTGCATTTTGATACTGAAGCTGTCACTCTGTCTAATGTGCTGGTGCAAGAATTCTGTTACTTGCAGAAGATAAAAGGCTGCAGTTGGAAGAATAAAAAGGATCATACCTAATAATTCAATTCACACTGGCTGGACAGGAACATGCTAGACCACGAAAGAGCCTGAGGCAAGTTTATGCTTCGCCTGGAAGCCAGTATCTCAGAAGCAATCAGATCACAATCAAGCACCTCTGATAATAATGTCTTTTGCTACAAGAAAAATCGTACCTGTTGTCATTTGCATGTTCCCAGTTTATCTTCAAAAACACTGCCCATATATTGGGTCAGCCAACTGTAAGTTTGGTACAGCTGCAGTTGGACATGAGAATCCTTCCCTTTTTAAATTTCCAAACCTGAAACAAAAAAGATATCTTATTTCTTTGCCCTACAACTGGAGGAAGAGCTATTTGCAAAAATGAGTGGCTACTGATGGGACAACAACGCCACAATCAGCTGTGGTGTCTCTATACCAGTTTGTCACTTCTGAATGACCTATATCCTAACACTCTGTTCAGCAACTGTTCAAGCCTTCTGTCAGCCGAAGGAACATTCCTTCAACTGAGGGGCCTCTTTGAAGAATACAGCTGGATTGTTGTCCAAGCAGCAGCTGCTTCGGCCAGCCTAACCCCACCCTTATCCTTCTTTCATTAAGAACACTGTTGTGGCACTCAGTTGAGGGGCAGCAGACAGGCAGCACACACAATTGCCCTCCATATGACAATGGGCTGGCACTGGCTGGTGGCTCTGAAGTTCTAAGACTCCCAACCACCATCACAAGGGCAAAGGAAAGCAAGCAACCAAACAAAACCATTAACTATTTTTCTTAACTATGTTAAGAAACTGTCTAGAACTATGTTAAGAACTACGTTTCTTATTTACTCATCTCAGTGCCTCCTCTGCACATTGAATAAAGCTACTTCTTAATAACAAGAATGTTTAGCATATTTTGATTTGATTTATATCCTGCCCTCCCCACATGGGCTCAGGGTGGCTAACAACCAATAAAACAACAAGATATAAAACATTAAAACAATAATATTCAATAAATTACAAATCTTAACTAATCTTTAATGATTTGAAGTTCCTCACAAATACAGTTTCACTAATTCCACAACAAGGTGAAGTTAGAAGCCAGCTGATACTTGTATGGGATGTAAACATGGCATCATGTGGCCTTCATAGATTTCTGGATCAGCATGGAAATAACCATGGAGTCAGTGGTATCACCACTAAAAATGAAAGGAGACCACGGCCTTACTCCATATAGACCCAGTGCCCAGAGACAGCATCCAACTGCTCTGTCTTTCATGTCCATCTAATGTAGATCACACCACTCCTGCGTTCTATGCAATAGGAACCCCTGGAGGCTCTGCTGTTGAGGAGCAGTTAAGGAACTGCTTCCCTGCCTGAGGCTGTCACCCTTTCTTGCAGCCAGAGGCTCCTCTGCAGTGTGTGAGCAGTATGTCTTGGATATCAAGTGATGGGGGCTAATCTGGATGTTGAGAATTCAAAGGCAGATGAAGAAGATCCAGCAGAAAAGATCTATTATCTGAGATGATGCCTTCTAATCCTACCACACACTGCGGAGCCTGCAAGCACATTCCCTCCCTTGAAGGTTGATGCTTTGGTGAAGCCAGGCCTCCATCCTATTAACATTCCTGTGCAAGATGAAAGAGACAGGCTAGGAGCCAGACAAGCTCTGGGAGCAGAAACAACACCTGCTAAAGCCATGTGCTCAGTTCTCTTTTCAAAACAGAAGTTCAGGATTTGGGAAGGAAGAAAGGGCTGGAATAGATACATACTCCAGAAGAACTCCAAGTCCAACCCCTCCCTCCTATGGAAATAGGTGCACCTGGTTTGACTTTGCAGCTCTCTCTGTGCCATTTGTTTTCTTTAGGCAAGAGACAGGGGCTAGAGCAGAGATTCCAAGGTGGCAGACTCAGCCTTTGTTGCTGTTGTTGTTTTAAAAATAAAATGCGTGGGGTTTTTCCTTGATAAAGAGGGATTCTCTAATATCTATGGAGATCATTTCAGAGGGTAACTGTGGTGATCTACAGAAGAGCAGCCTAGTCTGAATCCTTAGACCTTAGAAAACAACAACATTTCCAGGGTATGCTTTCAATATTCAGAGCTTCACCAGGTATCTGATGAAGGGACCTTTGACTCTTGAATCTTATACCCACAAAATCTAGTTGGAATCTAAGGTGCTACTGTATTCAGATCTAGTTGTTCTAAAAACCAAGCAGAACAATGGCTTAAGAAAGCTTCTCCTTGCAGGATGATATCCGCCATACTTTCTGACCTCTTCTGGTTCTGCCCTGGCTCTCTTAAGCCTCAGGCACAATTGGGGGGGAGGGGGCTGTGGCCCCAGATCTCACACATTGAGGAGGCTACATGAATATTACCAACTTTTCTATGATTCGCTATGAATCAGGGGTGGTCAACGGTAGCTCTCCAGATGTTTTTTGCCTACAACTCCCATCAGCCCCAGCCAGCATGGCCAATGGCTGGGGCTGATGGGAGTTGTAGGCAAAAAAAATCTGGAGAGCTACTGTTGGCCACCCCTGCTATAAATGATCAGATCCCTTTCCTTCCCAGACATTCAACCCCAAATGTAACCTCCTCAGTTGCAGATAGGGTTGCCAGGTCTCCCGTAGCCACCAGCAAGGGATGGGGAAAGGGTTGCAAGATCCAGGTTGGGAAACTCCTGGAAATTTAGAGATGGAGCCTGGGGAGAACAGGGAACTCAGTGCTGTACAATGCTATAGAGTCCACCCTCCAAAGCATCCATTTTCTCCAGGGGAACTGGTCTCTGTAGTATGAAGATGAGCTATAGTTATAGGGGAGCCCCAGGTCCCATCTGGAGACTGGCATCCTTAGCTGTGCACTCCTTTGCACTTGCCTGTGTTGTACCTCATTTGCCACATTGATGCCTAATTGCTCAGCCCTGACAAAGCACCTCACTGTCCCCCTGGTTTTCACCACCCTGGACGACTTAGCGTCATCTGCAAGCTTAGCCACTTCGCAGCTTACTCCCAACTCCAAATGATTTTCTTTAGAATTCTGGAAGCTGTATCTGTCATAGATAAGGCAACAAATCAAACTTCTGTTTCTTTCTCTTAGCTTCTCTCCCTACCTCCCCTCCAGTTTCTACACCATCCTTCTTCTGAGCATCCTAGGTAGTTATCAGCAGGATCACCAAGAATATTCAGGACTTCAGTGCCCAAGACAGACATTTTTCTCCTTGCTGGTATTTTTTTCCCTAAAAGAATTCCCTAGAATCTACACTAACATCTGCATAATGCAGGGCTCCCCCCTCCCCCCAGAAAAATAGGTGCTAGATCTCTCAAGAGAAAAATTAAGAGAAATACATGGGTGCCTATCATAAACCTTAAAACATTTGCTGACAATTTTGTTTCCACAAAGAGGTTCTGGAACTCCATTCTACCACATTCCCCCAGGAAAAAAGCCCTGGCATAATGTTTAGTAAGCCTCTCTACTCTCCACCTGCTTTATGCTGCTAAGTCACATACATAGTTAAGATGGAAGAATCTACCAGTGAAATCCTAAACAAGGTTACCCCTCTATATCCATGGAAGTCAACGGACATAGGATATAATCCTTCTTAGGTTGCATTGTTAGGCTGCAGTCCTAAGCACATTTCCATGAGAATAAACCCTATGGAATAAATGGGAACTTGCTTTTACAGAAACATAAGAACATAACAGAAGCCAAGTTGGATCAGGCCAATCAGTGGTGTAGGGAGAGGGGCGGCGGGCGGGTCGCCCCAGGTCTGGAGGGTCTGGGGGGCCCCTTGGCAATGCCAAGGGGCCCCTCAGAAGCCGGTTGCCTGGCGTCCCCGCCGCCGCCACTCACGTTGCTACCGAGATGATCTGTGACTCCTCTCTCCCTGTGAACCGATCGAAACATTAGTCCCCTGCACACACACACACAAACTGTATGCTCGTATTCTCCCTTTCCCTCTCCCAACCCGGTAGTGAAGGAAACCTCCCGGAGATGCGACTTTAAACCAAACAGATCGCGCTTCTAGCCCTCCTCCCCCCCCCTCGCCCGCTTCATTAGAAGCCTATTACATGGCTGAGCTTTAGCAGGGGCAACCGAGTGGGGGGCAGGGCACGCCGCCCAGTAGGAAGGGTCAGGCTACCCTTCCCACCGGCTCTTTGAATCTCTTTGATTCATGCCTACCCGGCAGTGACAGGGTCAATTCCCCCTTCACCCCGGACGGGAAAAATGGAGGAAGAGGAAGCCAAAGAGAGGCTGGAATGGAGTTAGAGGGAAGGGAGGGTCAGCTTTCCCTAGCCACATCAAATGTTCTGGACGGAAGGAAGTCCTGGCCATTGCAAAAAAGGAAGATTGTTTCCCTTTCAAAAAGAACCCAGTAATAGGTCCATTTTTCCCACCTAAGCCAAAGAGTTTTCCCTACTAGAAAAGACTGCACCATTTTGGTCTTTTCAGTTTAGATGTGTGAGTGAGAGAGTGAGTGATAGAGAGAGTGAGAGAGACAGATAGATAGATAATGGGACATTGTGTAATGCACTAGAGCGCCACGTTCATGCTGGCGATCATAGGCGAGGAGAGGAGCTGGGCGCCACTGCCGCCTAGCGCCGGAGGCAGCCGGGGCCAAGGCGGGCGGCTGCCGGGGCCATGCTGCGCCGCTCCAACAGGGGGGCTCTCTCCGCCCGCCTGCGAGCCCAAGGGCCTCCCTGCCCTGCCCTGCGTGCCACGAGGAGGCGCTGCCAGTTGCTAGGGTGAGCTGGTCCTTGCCTCTGGCGAGGCAGCCCGGGGAGCGGGCTGCTGCGCTCCAAGCGGCGCGCAAGGGGCCTGCGCTGCTGCCGGCCGCCGAGGTCATAGAGCGGGAGCCGGGGCGGGGGTGGCCATGGCGCCAGTGCCTCCTGACTGCGGAGCCGGTCTCTCTGGCCCCGCTGGCGCAGCCAGCCGGTAGATCTGCCATTGCGCAAGTCTGCCGGGATTTTGGTCTGGAACCTTCATCGTTGCAGGTGTTTAAAACATATATATGATATGTTGGCTCTTTCGCACACATTGCGTGGCTCTTAAAGCCCCCCCCCCATCGGCCAGCTCGGAGAACACATTTAAAGTTGAAGTTGCTTTCTTTCCACCTCCACCTCCATCACTTCCTGTTTCCAGCAGGGCTCCCTCGCAAGTGGTGGCCATCCTGCGGAAGTGACATCATATCCTGTTTCTGGCGGCGTGCACACACATAGGGGGGCCCACATAAATCTTGGGCCCCAGGCCCCCAAAGCCCTAGCTACGCCGCTGAGGCCAATGGCCCATCCAGTCCAACACTCTGTGTCACATAGTGGCCAAAAAAATTGTGTGTGTGTGTATATATGTATATATATATATATATATATATAGACACACACACACACACACACACACACACACTGTGGCTAATAGCCACTGATGGACCCCTGCTCCATATTTTTATCTAAACCCCTCTTGAAGGTGGCCATGCTTGTGGCTGCCACCACCTCCTGTGGCAGTGAATTCCACCATGTCAATCACCCTTTGGGTGAAGAAGTACTTCCTTTTATCCATTTTAACCTGTCTGCTCAGCAATTTCATCGAATGCCCACGAGTTCTTGTATTGTGAGAAAGGGAGAAAAGTACCTCTTTCTCTACTTTCTCCATCCCATGCATTATCTTGTAAACCTCTATCATGTCACCCCGCAGTCGACGTTTCTCCAAGCTAAAGAGTCCCAAGCGTTTCAACCTTTCTTCATAGGGAAAGTGCTCCAGCCCTTTAATCATTCTAGTTGCCCTTCTCTGGACTTTCTCCAATGCTATAATATCCTTTTTGAGGTGCGGCGACCAGAACTGCACACAGTACTCCAAATGAGACCGCACCATTGATTTCTACAGGGGCATTATGATACTGGCTGATTTGTTTTCAATTCCCTTCCTAATAATTCCCAGCATGGCGTTGGCCTTTTTTATTGCAATCGCACACTGTCTTGACATTTTCAGTGAGTTATCTACCACGACCCCAAGATCTCTCTCTTGGTCAGTCTCTGCCAGTTCACACCCCATCAACTTGTATTTGTAGCTGGGATTCTTGGCCCCAATGTGCATTACTTTGCACTTGGCCACACTAAACTGCATCTGCCACGTTGACGCCCACTCACCCAGCCTCAACAGGTCCCTTTGGAGTTCCTCACAATCCTCTCTGGTTCTCACTACCCTGAACAATTTAGTGTCATCCGCAAACTTGGCCACTTCACTGCTCACTCCCAACTCTAAATAATTTATGAACAAGTTAAAGAGCATGGGACCCAGTACCGAGCCCTGTACTGCTTACCATCCTCTATTGCGAAGACTGCCCATTTATACTCACTCTCTGCTTCCTATTACTCAGCCAGTTTTTGATCCACAAGAGGACCTGCCCTTTTACTCCATGACTCTCAAGCTTTCTAAGGAGCCTTTGATGAGGAACTTTATCAAAAGCTTTCCGGAAGTCAAGGTAAACAACATCTATCGGGTTTCCTTTGTCCACGTGTTTGTTCACCCCCTCAAAGAAATGTAACAGGTTAGTGAGGCAAGATCTTCCCTTACAGAACCCATGCTGAGTCTTCCTCAATAACCCGTGTTCATCAATGTGCCTACTCATTCTGTCTTTGATAATGCTTTCTACCAACTTTCCCGGTATTGAAGTCAAACTGACTGGCCTGTAATTTCCAGGATCTCCTCTGGAACCCTTTTTAAAGATGGGGGTGACATTTGCTACCTTCCAGTCCTCAGGAACTGAGGCAGATTTCAATGAAAGATTACAGATTTTTGTCAGGAGATCCACAAGTTCAACTTTGAGTTCTTTCAGAACTCTCGGATGTATGCCATCCGGACCCGGTGACTTATTAGTTTTTAATTTGTCTATCAGTTGTAGGACCTCCTCTTTTGTCACCTCAATCTGACTCAGGTCTTTCAACACCCCTTCCAAAATAAGTGGTTCTGGAGCAGGCAAACACTTCTCATCTTCCACAGTGAAGACGGAGGCAAAAAATGCATTCAGCTTCTCAGACATTTTCCTATCCTCCTTCAGTAATCCTTTTACCCCATGGTCATCCAAGGGCCCCACTGCCTCCCTGGCTGGTTTCGTACTTCTAATATATTTGAAGAAATTTTTATTGTGGGTCTTTATGTTTTTTGCAATATGCTCCTCATAGTCCCTTTTTGCCTGCCTGATCACAGTCTTGCATTTGATTTGCCACAGCCTGTGTTCCCTTTTACTAATCTCACTTGGACTGGTTTTCCACCGCTTAAAGGAGTCCTTCTTACCTTTTACAGCTTCCATTACTTTGTTAACCATGCAGGCCTTTTCTTATGCCTGTTTGTGCCTTTCCTAACTTGTGGTATGTATTTTATCTGAGCTTCTAGGATCATAGTTTTAAATAGTCTCCAAGCTTCCCCAAGGGTTTTGATCGTATTTACCTTTCCTTTCAGTTTCCTCCTCACATGCCTCCTCTTTTTATCTATGTATATTTTTATTGTTATTATACATTATCCGTTTCTTTTCATGGTTTCTGATATCCATAATACATTTTCCCCCAACCCACCCCCCTTAGTCTATACATCCTTTTCTTCTTCCAGCCAGGGGCAAAGGGCTTTAAGCTTCCACTGAATGTCCACTCTCCTTTCTTCCTTCGCCCATTTCAGATAGGTCTGCCACTTTTCTTTAATTCTTGATCTCCTTTCTTCCCATGATTTTTCTTGCGACATTGTAGCAGCTATATCTGACTGGACAAAATCAAAGAGGTAGTTATGCCAAGTTCTTTCCTTCCATTTACTTTTATCCTTCCATCCTGCCGCTATTACTGCTTTACCCGCTGATATCATTGCTTTTAGTAAATCTTGATTGTTCTTCCCTATTTTTTCATTCCCTAATAAACTCACCTGCATTAGTTCAAAGTTAATTCTCGGCTCTACCTGAAAGAATTTCTTTATCATTTCCACTACCATATCCCATAGTTTCTTGGCCTCAGGACACTCCCACCACATGTAGGAATACCATCCTTTCTCTTTCTTGCAGTGCCAACACTTAGGGCTCAACCCAGGAAACATATTGGCTAAAGTGGCCGGAGTTCTATACCATTTGGTGAAAAATTTCAATTCCATTTCTCTAACCTTATATATCTTAACTTTTTTTAAACCTTCCATTATCTTCTCCCCTGTTCGTTTCGTTATTTGGCCTTCTAGACTCCATGAGTGTTGAAGGTAGCTTATTGCTCCTTCGTTGCCTGAATTCATACTCCTGTATAGGATGCCTACTAATCCTTTTTTTGTTTTACCCATTAGTTTATAAAACTTTTCCATAGGTTCTTCTTCATTTAAATTACTCTTCTCCACTTCCTTCTTAACTTTAGTATACAGTCCTGTAGCCTTAAGCCAGTATTGTATTCCTACTACTTCTTGAAACTCATGTAATGGTTTTAGCTTATCTAGTATTAACAAATCTTCTACCCTTCTAAATCCTTTAGCCTTAAGTAGTTCACTCCACCTATGCTCTTTATCTCCTTCCATCAACATTTCTAATGGCGTCCATCTAGATACCCGATTCAGCCATTTCGGTTGCCATTTCTTCCAGACATTTAGCCCATTTTTCCTTGGTCCTACATTTAAATTAAGTTCCTTCGCCCCCATGTTCGTAAAGATGCCATGTTTTCCTACCCCATTATTAGCTTCATTCTCAAACCTTATCCATTTCTGGTTCCCTTCCTTCTCTATTTCTAATAATGCCTTAAGCTGAAATGCTTCATAATAATTGACTATATCTGGGACTCCCCATCCAAGTTCCGATTTATGATTATATGCCAATTTTTTTGGGAATCTAAGTTTCTTACTACCAAATATCCATTCCCTTATTTTAGTGTTCCAGTTAGTCATTTTTTGCTTATCTAACTCCAATGGTATCGTTTGAAAAAGATACGACAACCTTGGCATCCAAAACATCGACACAGTCTTTATTCTAGTGGTCAGGGTCATCACCCTTTTCCCCCACTGCTTCATATCCCTCTCTATCTTCTCCCAGATTTTATTATAATTTCCCTCCACTATCCTGTTAATATTTTTATAAATTTCTATCCCTAGGTATTTAAATTTCTTAACTCCCATCCCCATATTAGTTATCCTATTAATCTCTTTCCTTTCTTCCAAACCAACATTAAAGTACATTATTTCAGACTTTCCCATATTTATTCTTAAACCTGACACGACTTCAAAATCCTCTAAAATAATTTTCGTTTCCCTAATGGCTTCTTTCGGGTTAGATATTGTCATGATTATATCATCTGCAAATAAATTGATTTTTATTTCCTCCTGTCCCATTCTACATCCTTCTATTCTCCCTGAATTCCTGATCCTTTCTGCTAGTTGCTCTATCGCCATTATAAACAGAGATGGGGAAAGTGGACACCCCTGCCTCACGCCTCTCTCAATTGGGATCTGATCCGTATGTTCATTATTTACTCTTACCACTGCTGACCCCTCCCTATAGACCTCTTGAATGGCTTTTAAGAATAGTGGCCCAATCCCACACTTCTTCATTATGGACCATAAGAATTGATGGGACAGCATATCAAATGCCTTGTATACATCTAATTTAAGTAAAGCAAGTTGCCCAGAATGTTTATGGTATAATACATTAAATATATTCCTTATAGGATGTGCAATACTCCTATTCTTCACAAAACCATATTGATCTTCTTTTATTAAATAAGGTAATATGTTCCTTAACCTGTTTGCTAAAACTTTAGCGAATATTTTGTAGTCCTGGTTAAGTAGACTTATTGGTCTATATGAACCTACTTCCCGAGGATCTTTCTGGGGTTTTAGTATTACGGTTATTTCAGCCTCACATGCCTCCTCATCTCAGAGAATTTACCCCTTTTAAAGTTAAAAGTGGTTGTGGCGGTCTTTTGGGGCAACTCCCTATTTATACAAACGATGAAATCAATAACATTATCGTCACTGCTCCCAAGCGGCGCAATCACTTTTACATCTCTCACCAAGTCTTGGGCATTACTTAGGACCAAATCCAGGATCGCCGCACCCCTGGTAGGTTCTGAGACCATCTGCTCCATAGCACAATCATTGAGAGCATCAAGAAACTCAATCTCTTTCTCTCGACCAGAACACATATTGACCCAATCAATCTGCGGGTAGTTAAAATCACCTATTACGACACAGTTTTTACGTTTAGCTGCTATCTTTAAGCCTTCCATCATATTATAATCGTCCTCTCTCTTTTGATTTGGTGGGCGATAACAAACTCCCAACGTTAAATTTCCTTTTGGGCCCTCTATTTCAACCCAAAGCATTTCTAAAAGGGAATCTAATTCTCTGCCCTCAGTCTTACTGGACCGTATATCCTCTCTGACATACAGAGCCACCCCACCTCCAACCCTTCCCTCCCTATCCTTCCGATATAACTTATATCCAGGAATCACTGTGTCCCACTGATTCGCCTCATTCCACCAAGTTTCTGAAATTCCCACAATGTCTATGTTTTCTCCCAACACTAAGCATTCCATGTACAGGTTCTTGCTGTTGGTTGCTCTGTCTGCACTAGCATTTGCTCCAGAATCTTCTTTTAAAAAGCCACAGGCAGGTATTAAGTGGCAAGTCTTCTCCAGCAGGGACTATGCACTTTTGCTTGGACCTTGTTTCTCTGCAACAGCTAAAAGGGAGTATCTCTGAGCATGCACAGAGTACATTTCCCTCACTGCTACAGCATGTCACTAGGAAGATATCCCTTCCTAAAAATTTGATTTGTGTTTCAGGTTCTGATAGCAAGAATTAAGATTTTAATTAGGGTTGCCAAGTCTAAGTCTGGGGACTTTGGGGGTGGAGCCAGACTTTCCCATTCCCAAAATAAAGACATAAAAATACAGCAGTGCAGTTCACCAGAATAGTAATCATTTCCTCATCCCCCAATAGTTGCAATTCTAGTAAATGAAAGTGTAAACACACAAAAGCAGCCAAAAGGCAGTTTGCAAGCTCACATTTTTGTGATCTCAACTGGGGCTTTACTCACAGGAACTGCTATTCTTCAGGCTAACACTAGCAAATAAAAAGAGAGGGAGGTGGAGTTTTCCTCCATCCCATAAACAGGTTCCTATACAAAGACTCTGAAAACAACGCAAAACAAGCAGAGAGACACACACACACACACACACCTTACTTGTTCCTCTACAAAGAATTCTGAAAAGTACAGGGGTCGTGCATTTGTTTTCTCTCTCTCACACACACACACACTTACTTGCTCTGAAACGAAAGCAAATCAAACTGAGGGACTGTGCTCTCAAGAGGCTCCGCTGCCAACCCTTCCTCATGAAGTACTTCCTGCTCAAATTTAAAGGCACACCCACACATTTTTAAACAGGACCTGTTTGCTGGTTTCTAAATCTGCTGGAGATCTAGAGGTACATGGTGGCTGTGGGGGCGGTGCTTTGCCCCCGCCGGCCAGTTGGCTGGTGGCGAGGTGGAGCCTGTAAAACGGGGGATCCTCTACTGGGACCTGGGGATTAGGAAGTCTAATTTAATCAGGCCTTGAATTCAGGAGGAGCTCACAGAAGCACAGCTCCTGAACCTTTCTGATGCTTCCCCCTCCTCCTCCATACCTACCTTGTCCATTGAATAGTAGGTGCAGCTACATAACAATCCCTGGATTAGGAGAGTGAGCAGCCAGCCAGCCACCAGGAGCTTTGCCACACTCCCAGCAGCCCTCATTAACCCCTGGATAAGCCTGCACAACCTTTCGCTGCTCCTTATGTGATTTTGAGTAGTGAATGGCTTGCTGGGCACTGTGGAGGGGGGGCAGCCAAGGAGAGCCCTAGGTGAGTGAGACCTGCTAGATATCCAGTCAGCCCAAGCCAGCCTCGCTTAATGGGGCTCTCCTTTTTTGAATTGGGTTACTTTTGGCTGGTGGGGAGGGGGCAGCATATGCTAATGTTATGCTAATGAGCTCCACCACCTATTTTTCTACAAAATGACACCCTGATTTTAACTTACATTTAATTTTAAATGTAAAGTTCTGCATTTAGGTAGGAAAAATCCAATGCATAGTTATAGGATGGGAGAGACTTATGTTGGCAGTAGTATGTGGGTCTTAGTGGACCATATTCTGAACATGAGTCAGCAATGTGATGCAGTGGCTAAAAAGGCAAATACAATTTTGGGCTGTATTAACAGAAATATAGTTTCTAGATCATGTGAAGTGATGCTGTCGCTTTACTCTGCTCTGGTAAGACTTCACCTGGAGTACTGTATTCAGTTTTGGACACCACATTTTAAGGATATAGACAAGTTGGAATGGGTCCAATGGAGGACGACAAAGAAAGTGAGGGGTCTGGAGACCAAGTCCTATGAAGAAAGGTTGAAGGAGTTAGCTATGTTTAGCCTGGAGAGGAGGCGGGTGAGAGGTGATATGATCACCATCTTCAAGTACTTGAAGGGCTGTCATACAGAGGATGGCATGGAATTGTTTTCTGTTGCCCCAGAAAGTAGGACCAGAATCAAAGGGCTGAAATTAAATCAGAAGAGTTTCCGGCTCGACACTAGGAAGAACTTTCTGACACAGCAGTTCCTCAGTGGAACAGGCTTCCTTGGGAGGTGGTGGGCTCTCCTTCCTTGGAGGTTTTTAAACAAAGGCTAGATGGCCATCTGACAGCAATGTTGATCCTGTGGACTTAGGGGGAGGTATTTGTGATGTTCCTGGATTGTTCAGGGGGTTGGACTAAATGGCCTCAGATCCCGTCCAACTCTATGATTCTATTATTTAGGGGAGCCACTTTGTGCCCCATTATGATTTAACCCTTTAAAGAGACACCAGGACTACACATTAGTTTCTCTCCTTCATGACTTTGAGTCTTTTCTACATCTTATTTATTTAGCACATTTCTATGTCATCTTTCCAGAATGAAGCTGTCCAAGGACCAACACAGTTAATATAAAACCACAAAGCAATCAGTAGCAATCAAAGTAATGATAAAACAACCTGCAGCAAAGTTTACTCACTTAAAAGTCTGGGCAACTAAAAATGTTTTATGTCTTACAAAAAAAGCAAAAAGGTGACCAGGTGAGCTTCTAAAAGTAGAGTATTCCATGTGTGGAGTTAATTCCAGATGTGGTGAGTGTGCCAGCAATAGAAAGGCCCTGTCACTAATTAGCATTTGCTTTTCATCTTGGAATGGAGATTTTAACTGGTAGGTCAGGCCAGTTCACGACCCAAGCGGTCACTCAGGGCACAAATCAGAAGGGGTGGCATGGAGGAAGTGGCAGCAAGGATAGATTGCATGCCTGCTATTTCCTACTAAGCCCACCCATCTTCATCATCATCATCACATTTTATTTGTATCCCACCCTCCCCGCCGAAGCAGGCTCAGGGCGGCTAACAGCAAGAATTCAACATATACATTGTATAACGTAACATTTTAACTACAATTAATTAAAATCCATTAAAATTCTAAAAACAATAAAATTAATATTTTTGTGCTATTACCCGGATGGCAAGTTTTACTTAGCAGTTCTACTCAGTGAAGGCCATTCGGAACAGGATGGTCTTGCAGGCCCTGCGGAACTGTTCAAAGTCCCGCAGGGCCCGCATCTCTTCTGGAAGCTGATTCCACAGCTGTGGAGCCATGACAGAGAAAGCCCGAGTACGGATACTCTGGAGTTTTGCCTCTTTTGGCCCGGGGATAGTCAGCAGGTTCTTCCCTGCTGACCTCAGTGCTCTCTGGGGTTCGTGCGGGGAGAGACGGTCCCTAAGGTAGGCAGGTCCTCAGCCATATAGGGCTTTAAAGGTAATGACCAGCACTTTGTAATGAATCCGGTATATAACTGGCAGCCAGTGCAGTTCACGCAGCCCCGGCTGTATGTGCTCCCACTTCGGGAGCCCCAGACGCAGTCTAGCAGCCGCGTTCTGCACTAGCTGCAGCTTCCGGGTTCGGCACAGAGGCAGCCCCATGTAGAGGGCATTACAGTAATCTAATCTCGAGGTGACCGTTGCATGGATCACTGTTGCCAGGTCCCGACGCTCTAGGAAGGGAGCCAACGGCCTCGCCCGCCTCAGGTGAAAAAAGGCTGATTTGGCAGTGGCTGCTATCTGGGCCTCCATTGATAATGAAGGCTCCAGTAGAACTCCCAGGCTCTTGACCCGGCGTGCCGCTTTCAGTGGCGCCCCATCAAAAACCGGGAGAGGTATTTCCCCTCTCAGAGTGCCCCGACCCAGGCAAAGGACCTCTGTCTTCGCTGGATTCAATTTCAGCCCACTCAGTCTCAACCAAGTTGCCACGGCCTGCAGTGCCAGGTCCAAATTCTCTGGGACACAGCCAGGCCGGCCGGCCATTAGCAGATAGAGCTGGGTGTCATCTGCATACTGGTGAAACCCAAGCCCATACCTCCTGGCAATATGGGCAAGGGGGCGCATATAGATATTAAATAGCATCGGTGATAGGACTGTTCCCTGAGGCACCCCACAATGTAGTGTGCATCTCTGGGAGAGCTCACCCCCGATTGCCACCCTTTGTCCCCAATCCTCGAGGAAGGAGGAGAGCCACTGTAGGGCCAACCCCCCAACCCCAACATCAGCGAGGCGGCAGGTCAATAAGCTGCAAAGACCCTCTTCAGCCCCTAGGAGCCAGGGTGGCATAAGTAGGGGAGAAGCACATGTTTCCTTCACTTGTACCATTGCTATCTGGAATTGGAGGGAGAGCACAGGAGCAGACACCCCCTGCACAATCTCATACTGTTGCTGCCTGGCTTTAAGATGCCATCGTGCCACTGCCTCCTCTCATGCTACACTCCTGATGCTTTGGGGCACCAATAGGAATTGAAGGATCATCTCCTGATGTTTCTCAGATTCCCTGGTCTAAAACTTGTGGTTTAGAACTGTGGGTCACAACTCTGTATTTTAAGACTGGGAGGAAAAAGGAGAAACAGGGAGTGCTGGGAGGCTTGATGACAGGTTACATTGGCCTCTGTATAATGTGCAAAATAGCCATGAAATACAGGCAGTGGGTTAGAAGCATTGTATCGTTATAGATACTAAACATGAAAAATAGAATATTAACTTGTTCAGTGTTGGCTGATTTGATTGTTATGCTGAATGCTGGGGAAGGGGACAGAAGTATGTAATTACTTAGTAAACTGGCTGGACTTTTTAGGACTCACTTGAAAGGGTCCCACCTCAAAAAGTGTGAGAAAAACTTCTTAAATCATTTAGAACCAGCACCTTGAATTGTGTCCAGAAACAAACAGGCACCAGTGTATATCTTTCAGTACAGGAGTTAAATGTTCTCTTTATCTACAGCACTTTGTACTAATTAATATGTCTGAAAAGTCACCTCAGACAGCCCTACATAGAGTGCATTACAGTAATCTAATCTGGATGTGATTTCTGTGGCCAAATCTCACTTCTCAAGGCACACTTACAACTGACAAACCAGTTAATACTGGCAAAAGACACTATGTGGCCCAGAAGAAACCTGAACTTCCAACCATAGGCTTGAATTCAGCAGCACCCCCATAGCTATGAACCTGCCCTTTCGGCGGGGGGGGGGGGGGGCAGGGGTGCAACTCACTCCAGAGAACAAGTCGACTCTTTATTCTAATATTCCATGATTATCTTTTCTGTTACAACAGCATAACAATCGTGCTTCAGTTTATCAGCCCTCAGTATCTTCTCCAACACCACCCTTAAGACTTCTAAGGAGAAATAAAAGTGGGTATCATCTGCTTATTTTTGCTAGTTGAGATCCTTGGATAATCACTTCCAGTGGTTTCGTATGATGAGGGATGGAACAGAACCCTGTACAATGCCACAGCACAAAAGCCACAAGGTTGAGCACTAGCTGGCCCAGCAACATTAGCCAAGGAGGAGGAGAACCATCAATTCATCCTGAAGGTCCATGTTATCGAAATCTACTGAAAGGCCCAAGAGTATCCCTGGAAACATCCTTCCCTTGCCATCAGGCAGCCATTTGTTGGCTATCCCACCACTTAGGGTGGCCTGCCTGTCTGGCACTGACCGGAGCACAGGCCTTTCCTTCCTGGTTTCTGCCCTGTGCAATGGGCTCCCTGAAGAGGTAAGGAGAGTAAAGAAGGTAACCTCTCCTTAGAGATTTTCAGGAGGCACTGCAAGACCTGCTTGTTTGCCAGAGCATCTTTTAAAGGGAGGGGGAGAGATTTGGGATTTGCTATTTTTAGTTTTAACTAAAAATGTTTTAAATTATTATTGTAAGCTGCCTTGAACCATGAGGAAAGGTGAGGTTTTAATGCTTTAATTAAAATAAGGGTATGATTTTCAAGAGCAATAGCACAACTACTCCTTTAAAAATAGCTGGAACTAGTACCCCCTTTTTTAATGAGGCACTTAGGACCTCTGGAACCCACACTTGCAGAAAGATCTTTGAACTCAGTCCGTGGTCAGCTTTTGTACAGTTCCTGCATGCATTACAGAAAGCCATGTACCTGCTATAGAGAGTCCCCATGATAGAATGTTGTGTACCTAGCAATTTGTTTTATGCAATTCCTTTAAGGCCATTTTAAATGGAACATTTCCCCACCACAAATGAAGTGGAAATATTCAGAGAGTACCAAAATCCTGTGCTTACTTTATATTTTGCTGTCCAAAGCCCTTTACTTGAAGTCTATTGTCAAATGCCTGCCAAACCCCAAGGGGTCATTTAAGTGCAAGCAATACAATATGCATGTTGGTGGAAAGCCCCCAGAGAGAAGCTCACACAATTTGCACTACTTCCATCAGTAGATGACAGCTGCCAAAAGAGACTTGGCTGCAGTAACACCCCCACCCCTCAACCCTTTCCCACATTCCCCATTAAAAACTAGGGACTATGGGGACTTTGCCCTTGTTAATCAGCTTGTCTTCAAAAATGGCTTTAAAATGTTCCTGAGTTTCTTAATGGAGCTGGAAGCACGTGAGGAATTCTCCGCAGGGGGGCAAATTGTACACCGGCCCTTGTTAATGTCATCTGGGGGAGGGGGGGAGAGAATTCCAGGCATTCAGTGCTTTCATGTCACTCTGTTTAACAGCTAGCAGTGGGGTAAGAGGAAGGGGTCTTTGCTTCTTTTTTTATTAACCCAAGTGGAAATGAAAAGAAATGTTAACAGTGCTTTATAGTCTAATAAAACACATTGGAGTGCAATAACCAGACTTGCAGCATAAAGGGATAGTGACGGGGGAAGGGTTGTTTATTCATAGCTGGTAAGTAGCCCTGTCCTGACTTTTACTGGCATATTTGATATCCAGTTTTTAAAAGAAAATCCATAATAATTTCCTATTCCCCAGAGATCCAGACTGCATAGTCAGCTCTGGTTCCTGTAATTGTCTTCTAGTTTGACTAAAAGATGTTTCTGGCAGATTTAAATGGATACTTATGAAATCATCAACTAGGTTACATTCTGGTTATTTTTCTTCACTGAAGGATCAGCCACCTATCTAAGCTTTTTCTGTAGTATGTTGCGTTTGAGTTTCTACTGTATGCACAGCCCCAGAGCCTTTCACTGCTAGAAAAAGTTATTTACTGAACCAAAGATAGTAGGGAAAAGTTCACTGAGAAGCATAAAAATTAGATAAGGATAGACAAACAATTCAAAGTAGTAATTGAACAGCAAACTTATTCCTGGGGGTACACAACATTTCTATTCCACACTATGGCCCTGGATTATATAGCACCACCATAAAATCAGCTGCTCTTACAATGATGCTGACTACTTCACTTTAAAAAGCCTTAGTATGTATATTCTAAAAATATGTTTATGGGCATCAGTTCCTTGATTTAAGAAAGAGAACCATGTTTGCATAACATTCAAGAAATTGTCAAAAGCAGGAGTCTAAAAATTAGAAATGAATATTTGAAAAGCCAGCTTGAATCTTAAAATGTCAAAGCAGTCACATATGTATTTTTGCAAAAACATTAATCTCTGATTTGTGCCTAAAGTTTGATATAGCTTGTCAGGATTTGGAACTTTAAATTTCAAGCCTTGCAAAAACTGCACCAAAACAATTTAGAGCACAATCCTGGGGGCGGGGGGGGAGGTGCAGAAAGTGTTTCGGGAGCAGACGATCCACTATGTTGGTGCAAGTAGCATTTGTGCAGACGTAAGTCCAGCTCTGCCGTGGCAGAAGAGATTTACGTCAGCGTGGGGCCACTGGAGTGCCACCCCGCCTGAGAGCCACAGTGCCTAAGACCTGTGCCTGAGCATTGGTGGAAGTTCAGTGGAGCGAGGCACTCCGGAGCAAGAGGGAGAGGAATCAGGGACCTGGCCAGGCTTAGACGGCTCCCTAAGGAGTTCGGGCCATAACATGCCCCCCCCGCCCGAGGCGTAAAGTTACATCTGCAAAAACAGCAGTGTATCCTAAAGGCACTCATTGAAACCAAAAACAAAGGTTGCCTCCACGGGAGCTCGCCATCCCCTTAGGAAGCAGTGTAATTGCCTCACCAATCCCCTCGAGCCCTGGGCTGACAAGCCCCCTCCCCAGCAGCCAATCACCATTCCCTCCCTCCTAGAAATACTTCCACTCTGGCCTCACACAACTCACTTGTTAGGGACAGCCACACGTGGCAGAGGGTTCTGCCGGGGAGCTCCCTGCCATGCGGACTTAGAGCAAGGGACAGGCACGTTGGTGACGGGCTCTTCACTGAGCGATTGCTTTGACAGTATCTTTGACTTGCGAGGGGGAGAGTGAGATCTCTCCTCTGGAGCTAACTGCTCGTCTCCACAGGTTCCCGGCTCTCAGAGGCTCACTGTGCGAAGACTGTTGGCCATGGGTGGGTAAGCGCAACTGTGTACCTCCACTGTCCTCCCCCTCCCCTCACTCAAGACTGGGTGGTGTGGAAACGTCTCCGGCACTTGAACCAGGCAGCAGGCTCAGGCAGGGAGCATTTGCTGTCCCCACTCCCCTGTGCTGCTGCCTGCTCCCTTCCCTCGGTCTGTCCTCTGCCGCGTTCCAACCCCGGGCAAAGCAGGGGGTGTGTGTCTGGCAGCTGCCCTGATGCAGGGAGGTGGGTCGGAGACTGTCCCTATAAGAGAGCACCCAGCTGAAATGCAGCCCGCTCCTCCAGCTGTCGCCCCTGCAGGTGCTCTTGATCGGTCTCTGTTTTGCAGGTGGGAATCCAAGACAGAGGCTTCCGTGTGGCTCCCCACCCCCCTCCACTCCCTCAACTGTTCCTGCCCGCCGCTCTGAATGGAGCCCTGCCCCCGGCGATACTGTCCAACGTGCACCGGGGAAACCATTGCACTCTATTCCAGAAAAATAAAGTCTGAGCTGTGCCCTCTGTTCTCTCTGCTTGCTTGGCATCTGCTGCACATTCCCTGGGCACCTCCCCCCTGCCACTCTGTCAGTGGCCTCTCCGAGGGAAGGCTTAGTAGGGTGGGCACACTTGGTTCTTGGGGGTGGATGGGGAGAGGGCTATGAGCCACCATGCTGCCCCCGCGTGGCTGGACAGGGGAGGGGGGTTGTCAACCCTCAGCCTGGCAGGGCTGACAGCCTACCTGACCCCACAGGGCTGTTGTGCGCAGGGCACAAGGGGGGGCTGAAGTGGATGCATGCCCAGCCACTTGCGCTGAGTTCTGCAGCCCCGGGGGGAGGTGTTCCATTCACATGGCAGGGGGTATCAGGGTGATGCAGGGGGTCTCTGGGTGGGTGGTGTCTGTTGGTCTTGGTGGTCTGCTCACTCCCAGACACATTCCAGCCGATGTCTATGGCAGTGAACTCCTGCACTTTGTGCTTCCTATATGTCTGCCCATCTGCCTACCATTGGCAAAGTCTCTGACAGCGGGAGGGTGTGAAGGGATTGATGGCCTCTCAGACACAGGCTTTCCACCCCCTCTCCCAGTCACATGCAATGGGTTGGCCAATCCTGTCGTCCCATGCGACCCTGGCGTGGCGATGGTTTCTCTCTCGCTTGTCCACCCATGCTCCCCCTCCTCGCCTGGGATATGTCTCCCCTTTGGGAGCTGACTGCAGCCGCCTATGCTAGTTCTATGCTTGAGCACAGCTACACGGTGGTTCTCAGGATTGGGCTGCCCATGGGATTTGATGCACTTCCTTTAAACTTCAAAGCTAGCGAATTTAGATTCCTGCATTTGAGCAAATCTCAAGCCTGGGTCCTCCTCCCAGGGGCAAGTAATTCAGAAGCTGTGCTCATCTAGCACTATAATTTAAAAAGGGTGGAACAAAAAAGTAGGGTTTGAGAAGGAAATCAAAGGTTATTTTAGACTTTGTAATTAATAGAAAGTGACTCAATGCTTCAGAGTCCCAGCCCTGCCTTGTTCCTTGTGCTATTACTTATGTTCTTGGAAATTTTTATCCCAAAGTACTGCCTAATTTGAGGAAACAAAGATGGATAAAACAAATAGTTGTTGATTTGGTATTTACAAAACACTGGTTGCCTTCAGTGCCGATAAACCTTTACATCTAGAAAGCTCAGGAACAGTCCAGAATTTAAATTCTGTAATAGAGGCCTTATTCTCACAGCCTGGTAAGAAGAATGCACTTTTCCCCGATCCAAAAACTATGTGTGTCAATAAGCAAACAGTGGACCTGCTTCTCACTTGTCCCAGACTACACAGCAGCCATGCCAATTGTTTTGACTCTTCACTTTTGACTCTGTGCTTTTTTGATGCTCTGCAGGGCTTCACTGCCTTCATTTGGGACCAGCCAAGTCCACACACACAACCCAGTCTGCCTGCTTCTAAGCCTTGGTTCTGGATGGAAGCACTAGCACCTGCCACACAGCCAGAAGAGACTCTTATACTACTCCAGCAGTTGTATCTATGTGATGGATTTCAATAAGTTGCTTTGGGAGGCTATCTTGGCCAAAAAGCACAGCACAGCTAGAAAAAGAAATAAATACTGCAGCTGGGACAGCAAATCTTGATATGAAAGTCAATTTTAAGAACTAGTACTGAAAACCAGCCAAAAAAAAATAAAGTACAGAACAGCTAAATTGTTATCCACTTGGGTTTTAACAAAATGGGGATCACAATAGGCTAGCCTTAGCAAGCCTCAGGGAACTCTACTTTGGCAGCTAGTATGCCAGCACTATCCCTTTCTCCTCTTCAAGGTACACAGCATTCCCCAACAGCAATTAGTCTTCCCCTAGGCTATGGTCGTGTTACACTGTATCATGCTGTACCAGTAAGAGGTGCCTCCATAGGCTGTGCCCATCAAGCTCCAAACAGAAGGCGATACTCGCAATTTCCTTCTTAACCTTTGAGTTCCCAGAAGGTACAGTGGGTACAGATTGTTAGTATTCACCATACTAACAATTTTCTAAAAGGTGAATGTTTTGGGTTCTTGTGCATTAGAGATCTGGGCTCAGTTAGTCAAGACTGATTTGGTATTACCATCAAAGTCATGAAAACTTGTATTACAATCTCATTTTAACCATGGTATCTTCAGAGACTGAAATGAACTGTACCAATTCAGAAATTCAAATTTGTTACACTTTGTAAGGCAAGTTCAGACAAAGAAGAAAACTGGACTGCAAGATTGCTATTACCAGCATCCTTTCATGGGTCAAAGTATCAAAGAAAAAATTTGTAGGATGTTGGACTAAATATGACTCACACCAGTAATCAGTTACTGAGTTTGTTACTGAAGTGCTGCAAGATACCTAAATTTAAATCCTTATCCCACTGCAACAGCCTTTGGTCAAGCAATGATCTCACAGTATAACCAACCACACGGTATTATTTTTCAGGCTAGAAATCCCACCCTGAGAGGTATTACAACATAATGTAACATACTTTGAAGTTCCAGTAAGAGCCTTTCACTGTCTTTTCCCAAGTATGCCTATTGTTGTTTAAAATTTTTTTGAATAATTGATCAGTCGTATGGAACTAGACCATAGTAGTCACTGCAATGGTGTGATCTTGTTTGCACAGAATTCTGTCTACTAATTCCCTGGATCATCACAGTCTAGCCATTTATGAGCCAAGCTCAGTTTTCAAGGAATGAAAGACTACAACCAGAAAAAAAGCTATTGCCAATCTAACCAGTGAAGCAGCATTAATGCCAACTGACAATTCAATACCATCCTGTTGCTTTCATCTTTCTACAAGATTTGTTGTATCAGTTTTGGAGCAAAAAATACGCAGAAAAGAATACCAAGGTCTCACATTTGCTTTTAATTTGTTAACTTCGCCGGATGGGAAGAAACATAACAGAGCTTGGAAGGACAACCAGAGAATATGCAGCAAGATAGTGCATTGGGTATTCAGAATTCAAAGCATGATAAGATTACACTTTTCAGATCACTTCCCTTCAGGTTCAAAACAGGAACTGTGAATGCTTCCTAAAGAAAAACTCTAAAACATTCATTCCAGGTTTTCCTTTACTTTTGTCAAATTGCTCACATGGCTGAGAAAAGGCAGTGTTTTAATACTATAAAAATCCATCATGACAAGGTAACATATCCAGTCAAAACAGAGTCCAGAATTTTTTTTTAAAGAATCATACTTATTTAATCATATTTTGGCAGGACTAAATGTCCAGTTCTTCAAAGTCTCTTATACATATTATTTCACAGCCATGTTCTCCCCTCCCCCCCGCACCAACGGAGTAATGGCCATTCATTTGGCACCTTCATATACTCCTTCACAACCTCAGTGCCCAGTCTCCAATTAACGGGCCCATTCCAAAACAAAACCATATACCAATCTCCATAGATGCTTGTGGCAGCTGTTGTGATTTAGTAACCTTGGGCTAACTTTCCTTCTGTCAAAGTTACTGTAGCCCAGCTGAACTATATCACCCACTTTTGGAAGATGCAGAGAGCAGAAATGCGTAAGGAGAGGTAGTCTTCTGGCCATATTGGGCAATTTACAAAGCCAGAACTCAATTATTCCAGTCTTGCAAACGATAACCAAAGTAGAGATGTGCAAAGGGAAAGGATGTCCAATTCCTGTGTGCCTCTCTTCCGTCTAATGTCCTCAAAATGACATCCACGCTATGAGGTGGGATTAAGTTTTAATTTAACTGCCATGGCTCATCTAGAATACTTGGAGCTCTGGTTTTATGTTGGGGGTGGGGGGGAACAAGCCTGTTGGCAAGTCCTTGCCTGATATTTTGGAGGGGGAAGGAAACACCAGTACAGTTAAACTCCTTTAAGTCTGTAGTGCAGATTTTCTAACAAGCCAGAGAGCCAACTTTCAGCCCAAGGCCTGTGCCTTTCTTCTTACCTTGCTATGTCATGATTCCACTTCAGAAGCATTTCTACCTCTACCATCCTTGTGCAATTTAAAGAGCGCAGTGCAAACAAAAATAACCACTCCAGTTGCTAGGATTTGAAATTGTCAGGGTCAGTTTGGAGAGATGGAGGTGTTCCAGAGAGTAGCAGAGGTTTACACCAATGAATTTCCAACACGCTCTCCCCTCCCCACCCTGTTATGTTGGGACTATTTTTCCTTTTTTTTAAAACATAAGCATTACCCCATTGTCTTGAAGTTAACAGGTATCTCCCCACTGCAGCCCACTGCACTGCCATTCCTAATTTCTTACATTCACTAACTTTCCATCAACATACCTTTCTCTCTCTCCAAACATACACCTATACCCTGTTGTACCATTTTACAAACCATCCTTTAAAAAACAACAACAACACACAAGTGTTCTCCCCATACATTCCAAGAAAAGTCTAAGTTTTGCAGCAAATAAATATTTCCAGGCTGTTGCACTTGCAGGTCCTGTCAGGGAGAAAAGAAGGCTGTCAAAGCTCTCTTGTCTACCTCAAAGGGAAGTGCAAATCATATGGACAGTGCTGCTCCCTTCCAGCAAAATCCAAGCTGCAAATGTCTCTGCAGATGTATGCATTGTCTGGCAGCAAAAGTTTCTAGGGGGCTTTGTTGGCCAAGGGTCCCTCAGCTCAGTTTCATGCTAATAGCTACAGCCCGTTTGTAGACCTCAGTGACATTTTCACAGTCCGCTAGAGAGAAGCAGCTATCTGCAAGGGGGCTTTGACAACGAGTCACTGTCCAGCGGCGTAACCGGCGACCCATGTCCCCTGCTGCCTCCTCCAGCTGCAGGAGATCATCCACAGACACTGAGCCACGCATGGGCGCCCCACCAGCATTACCCAGTATTCGATCAGGCAAGTCAAGCTGGTCAAAGGACTCTGTGGAAAGGATGCTGTCCTCACTCACTGCACTAGAAGGATGAACACGGGAGGCCAGAGGCAGCTTGGGCAAAGCAACTTCAGCGAATGAAGAGAAAACCTTGGCAGGCACGCTGTCAGACTCCGTGCTGCTGGAGGAGTACTTGCCATTGAGCTTCAAGATGCCTTTCCGTCGGGCAGGATAGCCACTGGGGCTCTGAGCAGGGGAGGGGTTGCCAACAGAGACACTAGCATCAAGGTCTAAGTTCTCGGAGTCCAATACATCACCAGACTCACTACGCTCTGGGGATGAGTAATACCCAGACTCTCTCTTCTGGGGCTTCTTCAAAATTCCTTTCTTGGGCATGGAAGGGGTGGCTACAACACATTCTGCCTTGCAGGCCAAAGCCCTGGATGACAAGACGCAAGCCAAGTCTATAGCAGGTCCAGTACTATCCTCCTTCCTTTTGTCTATAGGAGCTGCTAGCAGCAATGCAGGTGGAACCTGGGACTTCTCACAGGAATTTCTTTTCTTCAAGATGCCTTTGGGTCTCTTTAGGATGGACTTTGAAGAGTTCTCTGGAGCAGGACCTGTTTCTTGTAGAACATGCGCTATATCGTTTTCCTTCTTGGACTTCTTAAGTGAGCGCTGCCTCTCAAGTGTGACACCAGGGATGTGTTGCTTGAAGAAGCAGCGTACCTTGGAGCCATTTTCAAACAGGGGCCTTGAAGAGCGGCGCAGCCACTCTGCCACTGTGGCCAGTGGAGATTCATTCTCACGCAAGGACTCCTGCTCCCCAACTGGCACCTTGTAACCCCAGTTCACCCACCAGTGGCTGGCAATATCTTCAATGGTGGCTCGACGCTCTGGGTTTACCATCAGCATCCATCGGATCAGGCCACAGGCGTCTAGAGGACAAAAAAACACAAAAGCCAATCAGATATAGGAGCACTGGCAATATTCAAATTAGTTCTCTTGTTCTCAGAGCCATTAAGTCAGCTATGGGAAAACTATAAGCTCACATTCCCTATTTCAGTGGATGTCCAGGCCTTTGTGGAAATGCATGTTCAAAAGCCACCACTGTCCCTTTCAGATGATAAACATGAGAATGGGAATCAACATGCCCTTAAAAGGCTGCATGTTTTATGATGCACTTCATGTCACTTGTAAAACAGCACATGGACTGCTATTCTCACGTTACCTTACCTGATAGCTTTGTGGGCTCTCTGTAGTCCCCACTTGTGATTTGCTTGACCAGGGTCTTATAATCTTGGCCATCAAAAGGCATCATCCCATGAATCAAGATATAGAGGAGCACACCAAGGGACCAGCTGTCAACCTAGAAGCACAGAAGAGATTTTGCTTCTTGTAGAATGTGATTTTGTAATACAATGGTAACCTAGCTAGAGGGATGATTTCTACTTGCTCAGCCCCTTATTTAGAACATTTATATATACGCCTTTCTCTTGAGCATTTCAGGACACAAGGCAGTAACAAGGTAAAACTAATTTGGTAAATAAACTTTACAACCAGATATAAAAACATCTAAAAGCTATTTAAAAACCAATCCCACTATGAGAGTATTCTGGCACTGGCCATCAGAATGTCAACATAAAACAGCCCTCAGCTCTGTTCATTCATCATTGCTTAAGAAGAAACACATATAATTGGCTAGTAGTTTCAGTGATGGTTTCACCATAGCTTGGCTGCAAGTAGCACATGTGGATGTGCACTGCATTCTTCTTCTGTTTTTATAAGCAGTAATCTCACCTCAGGTCCTTTATAAGGCCTCCCATTGACTATCTCAGGGGATGCATAGAGAGGGCTGCCACAGAAGGTCTGGAGGAACCGATCTTGCTGGAAGACATTAGAGAGGCCAAAGTCTGCAATCTACAAAAAAAAAAAGTTTCTTTAAAAAGATCCATGAGATTAGTGTTCCTGCTGGAGGGAAAGGAAACATCCAGTGTTTTAAGAATGCATTATACTTTCTAACCCCAGAAGTTCTTCATATACTAAAAATAACAAGATGCTTTCAGCTGGTCACCCTAGATTCTGGCAGCAGAATAAGCAGTATAGTCACTGCTAAGATTTCAGCCTCAAGAACATGCTGGCTGTCAAGGAAGTTTGATACTAGAGCTACCTTCTGGTAAATGCTGGCAGTTCCCCATAAGACCATCTATCCAATTTCCACAGGTATACAGAAAGGAAAGATGTCTACTAACATTCAATAGGCATTTGTACCAAGGCATTTAGCATAACTCCACCACCCACCATGGTTCAGCTCTGTGTCTCTTAACAATTATGAAGTAGGCTGAATTAGAACTTGGAAAGCTTTCCTCAGCAGAGATATAGTGGTGAGAAATCTGCCTGTTAAATTTCTACCTGTCATGTACCCACTCATTATAGAGCAGCCTGTCAGGAGAAAGGCAGCAAACCCTCAAATTCCTACCATGAAAGCAGAACTGCTTTGTCAAATGCAGATGAGGGCTGAAAGAAACAACTGAGCTCCAGGCCCTACTATGCCAACTGTTTGACAGCCAAACTCATTTGCTGATACCACAGTTTTCATACCTTGTTTACTCAGCTCCTAGCCAATCAGATGAGCCAGAAGGTACAGAACATACTTTCAGGCTCGCAGTTGCGGAACAGCCTATTGTGCAGGCAACACAGACTATAGTAGGCTTTGTTTATTATTAACTGTGGGACACTGCCATTATATTACAGCTCCTTAGTCACATGAACAGACCATCTGGACTAATGGGTACAAGGTTAGAACCACACAGCAGGATTTAATCTCCTTCACACCTTTTTTTGTGTACAAACTTCTGTTTCCTCTGGACAAAGCCTTCTGAATTTGAGCAGCATGCTATTCTGGGATGCTGTCTTTTTACTGGGTCCTCTCCCACATTTGGAGAGCTGTAAACTGGTCGGGCACCCTACACTTTGAACGATTCTTAGCCTATCCCACTTCCTCTAATAAGGCCAGGCACAAGGCAGAAAAAACAGGTTACGAGGGTGGAGAAAGAAAGCTGTTTCCTGCCCATACCATAAAGAATGTTTGACAAATCAATGAGTGCAGCCAGACACTAAGATGCAACACAAAATACAAATGACTGTTTCTCAATGGGACAAATCAACTCCAGGTGTAGCAGTCTCCCACAGCCTGGCGCCTAGCCTGCTAAATTCGCCTCAGCATTCAGATAAATCACCACTCTTTTCAGAATCTCTTCTACCATCATGCTGGAGTTTCCTTCTTTGTACAAGCCACAAATTCCTCCCCTGTCCTAGTTTGCCATGCATCACTATCTGAATTAATCTCCATATTTCTATGTTTATCAGTTGAGATAAGCCAGAACTTATGGTAAACCATGGGCTATTTATAGTTTCTTCTATCCTCCTAGTTAAAGGCTTCTGGCTACATACTGGGTAGCTATCCTGCCTAGAGTTTGGATAACAGCCATTACCTGTCCTCTTAGAGCTAAGGCTCTAAGCTGTAAGGCTCATCACTTCCCTCTTCAACTCTAACCCAAGAGGAACACAGCTGGTGCCCCTTCAGGTCCCTGAAGCATCAGCCCTTGCTTTAGGCGTTCAAGAGTTCATTATATAACCAGTTAGTTAAAAAGGGCCATTTTATATATAAGGATTGAGGAAAGCAGGGATGGCTTAGAGTACAACATGGTTCAACTAGAACCAAACAAAACAGCAAAAAAAAAAAAAAAGCCTAGAAGCAGCAGCCCCACCCCAGTCTATAGAGTGTTCCTGTGATCACCTCCATGGGGCAAGAAAGAACTAGAATAGCTGGCATAGTATAGCTTAGGACTCAGCACCCAGAAATCCCCATGTTCTCAGCTCACCCCTCCCAATTAAGTTGCAAAGGATCCTCAGGGTCATCTAGTCCAACCCCCTACACAATGCAGGGAATTCACAAATGCCTCCCCCTAAGTTCAGGGGATCAACATTGCTGTCAGATGGTCATCTAGCCTTTGTTTAAGAACCTCCAAGGAAGGAGAGCCCACCACCTCCCAAGGAAGCATTTGCCTTTTTTAGCCACTGCATCACACTGTTGACTCATGTTTGTGTTGATTTTAAAGAATACAATTTCAGTCCCATACTCACCAACATGCACAGTGGCCTGAATAGGGAGAGACAGATTTGCATGTGTTTTAGTACCTCACGTGGCAATTCCCAGTATCTTGGATAGCCCTGCTCACCTTAATGTTGCCATTAGCATCCAGAAGGATATTTTCTAGCTTCAGATCTCTGTGAACAATTCCATTCTACGGAGAGAGGGAAAAAAAGGCAAGTGCTGAGTTTGCTTTCTTTACAGAAATGGAAACCACAGTGTGCCAGGAGGCTGTTCCCATTAATCCTGCCCACACATATGCTCACAACATGTGTACAACAAAACTGTCTGAGCTTAGGCTCCCACAGAAAGGCAAAGAGCTAGCAGAGAGACCAAAGTGAAGAAAAAAGACACAATGTATGCCCACAAACTTATCATACAAGATAGAGTACCAGGAAACTGCTCCTGGGAATTTCCAGCCAAGAGACAAATTAGCCTCCTAGACACTTCTCCCTTCATCCCATCCTAGTGTTGATCATAGATGAGTAGGGGGAGTCATAGTTGCTCCCCCCAAAAATTGAAGTTATCATATAAACCTGCAGGCCCCATGCCAGTCACTTCTAACCCACAGGGGCTAGCAGGACTGGCACAGAAGACACCTACAATTTGTACTGAATAGGGTCAATAAATCCCAAGACCTACAACATATCTCTTTAACACATTTTCTGTTGCTATTACATTTTTCTGAACACCTCTTCTAAATGCATGACAGCCTGTAGAAACGTTCCAGATTTACTCAGTCCTAAGAACACTCTTTTGTGTTCAAGGGGTCTCATGTTGCTGGGAAGCAACATTGTTTTGTTGTCAATCCAGTGATTATGACCATTATATAACAGTGCATAAAGTTCATCTAATTCTTATGGCTGTATAGCCAGATAAGACAAAACAAATAATAACTTGACAGAAATCTAAGGGCCTTAGCTTGTGTTGGGGGGGGGAGTTTCTAGGAATCGTGTTTACAAAGCAGAGTCCAAGCACACATGGGAATTTTCTGGAAATGTCTTGACATACAGAAACCAACTGTGACAGAAATGCAACATGTTCCTTGATTGCAATTTATTATCTACCCCTTCCATTTCCCACCTATTTTTAACTTCCTGTCCTCCACATTCCTTCCTAAGGAGGGGAAAGTCCAAAATCCATGTTTCTACTTCCTTCCTCCAATTCAGCAACAAATTCAAAGTGTAATATGCAGTTTCAGAGATTAGAATTTTATGCCTCCAAGTAGGAGTTGTTTGTCCAAGCTGATTCTTATAGCCTGCCATACCAAAATTCCCCTTGCCATGCCAAAGGTCTGGATTAAAGAACATCAAGCAAGGTCAAAAAAGAATGGGCATAAGTAGGTGTTTTCCAAGTAGTAGTAACTGATTCCTGGCATGCCAAAGACAAGTGCAAACAGGAAAAAGGCAAAAGTAAAAAAAATTAAGTGCAAAACAAAGACCAGCCTTTTATAGAGTTAAAGAAAGGTTAATACAGACTGTACTCTCATTCAACAAAGCGGAGCACTTTCATGATGCTTCTTGGTCATCAGACCATTGGTCCTTCTAGCTCAGTGCTGTCAGCTTCATTTATCAGCAGCTCTCTACATTCTTTGAAACCCTTTTAACAGATGACATAAATGGAGCCTGGCCCTTCCTGGATGCAAAGCTGCTAAGCTACAGCTGTTTAAAGAACTATATACCTGTGTCACTTCAAAGTATCTCTCATTTTAAGGTTCAACAAATGAAAATCAAGTGAGGACGCTTTACGTGTTTCAGCTTAGGGAGATTCTCTGAAGACAGGGCTGAAATTAAGCAGGCTTACCAAAGTAGGAAATCATTGTGACTCATAGCATTCAAGATGTCCTCAGCAATTTATTTTGTATCAGAGAAAGAAGCTAAGAACTGGGAATGGAGCACATTTTTAAAAAAAAGAAAAGAAAGAAAGCTAACACTTCTCCCAAAATGTGTCCAGATGTAACATATGATTCCAGTTAAGAAGCAGGAGGTCAGAATCCTGCTTCTTCTCCAGGCATAATGTGAGTGTGTGAGATCTGAACTGGCTCCCAGACACCTATATTTCATCATCTTCTAAACAGCTTAAGTAATAAAGAACATTATTATGGAAAAAGGCCTCTAGATATTCTTCTATGTGGTTGGAGGGGGGTCAGGCACTCCTGAACTTATTATAGAAGAGCCTTTCATCTATCAAGCATGTCATATAGGCCACTCACCTTGTGACAGTAGTAGACTGCAGACACCACCTGCCTGAAGAAGTGCCGAGCTTCCTGTTCAGTAAGTCTCTGGCGCTCACTGATGTAGTCATAGAGATCTCCTTTGCTGGCATACTCCATCACAATGACAATCTTGCTGCTGTTTTCAAACACTGGATGGACAGAGAAGTCAGGAGGGATCAAGAGTTCGAGGCCAAACCATCATGATAATAAGCCTGCAGTTTCACCTGCTCAGGTTTTAGAATGGGGAGGGGGCCCTACAATACCAAGTCTATTTACAACAAGAGCAACTCAGTTCAAGTTGGTTTAGCTCTTGCTTGACTATAACAAGCCAGTTGTGATACATAAAGTACTGTCACACATACGGCATTGCTTTTGTGTCAGAAATCAATACTACTTTGCAACAGAAGCACTGTCTCTTTCTGTTTCACTGCATGGAAAAGAACTACAGAGGCTGGACATGGAGCCTCCCAGTTTATCTCTGACTAAGTTAACTGCTTAGATTTAGATCAGGGTGTTTGAACCAGGGTTTGTTGTTTCTTTTGTCTTATCCACTGTTTAATACATGATACTCTGGTTATTTTTTTTTGGATTATACTAACAGCCATAATCAGAATGACTCAAACTGTATAAACATTCCCGCTCAAAAAGTGCCAGCCCTTCTGTTAAACTTAACAGTTCAACACCTTGGATCTTTTACCTCTGTGATCCTTTACAAGTATTTGCTGTGTACAACCATGAAGCTGTAGTTCCTGGAGGAAGGTTGTTAATATTTCTTGCATTCCTTTTTACAGGGCTCTAAGGAAGATTCTGCAGGCAACTTTATTAGCAAAGTGAAACTAGCTATTTTTAAGAGCCTGTTACTCCATTTCCTCTACTGCCTCAGCTGTTTTGTACACAAGAACAAAGAGGAAGCAAATATCAACTGATGGTGGGTGGGTGGATTTCAGCACTCTAGATCTGCTGTTGCTGGGTCACCCAGTTGCCCCTCAGGAAGAAGCTACAGAGGGCCAGGCTACAAGTGATGGCAGGCACAGATCCATCCTGTGGCTGATGTTTTAAAAGCATCTGTAGTTCCTTAAAAATTACCACAAGGCCCCAATCCAAATCAGGCACACAGCCACCAGAGCTCTCGTCTCTCCCTGTACCTTTGTAGGTGTATAAACAACTGTTTCTGCACCTGAAAAGGCATGCAGGAGGGACCACAAGAGCTCCTGGGGCCACCACACACCCAATTAGGATTGGGGCCTTACAGCAATATTTAAAGAATTACAAATGCTTTTAAAAGGGCATCAGCAGTCATGAGATGATTCTATGTCCACCACCACTTGTATTCTGGCCCAAAGAAGCATTTACTTCAGAGTTATGAGTGGGAAAGAGTCAAAACTACTTTCAGCACCACTCAGTGAAAACTGCTTTTGCTCATTTTCTATGCCACAATTAGCCTCCTAATTTAAATAAATGCTTCAGTAATTCACAGGCAGAATTCCAAGGGTTAAGAACAGGGATAGAGTCATTACACTTAAATATCTGAGTATTATTTATATATTTTTAAACTACTGCATTTAAGATATTCGACAACACACCCTGAGTTGAAGAGACAGGGCAAGCTTGAAATTCAAGTAGTAGGATACATTTCTGCCAAGCCTTCAAATAATATATTGAAGTCTGTTTCAGGAAGTTATAGCTGTGCTTTGTACAGAACTTTTACAAAAAGTGTATTGTTTGACTAAAAGACAGATGAGCAAAACATTTAAAGTCCCATTTTAACCACTGCTTCAATTTGTGGTCATAATAAGAAAAGACTAAAAACTAAAACACTTCATGCCAAAAAGTTCATGGCTAGTGACTATTACATTCAGCAGTGTCAGAAAACATACAAGATAAGGCTTGCCACCTCCAACTAAACAATAGTGCAACTCCTCCAGTTTCATTTGATCCCTTTTTGAAAAGCCAATGAGAGACAGAACCAATGCTATCCTAGTATCATTACACAGAAGTGATATATTAAGTTTGTGAGTGCTCACCTACCCATTGTTCTTCTCAGATTTGGACCTCCCTCCTCTTAGCTGCCCAACTAGTGCTAGACTGGGTTTAATTTGAATTATCCAGAAAAGCCTCTAAGGCGCCTTCCCTTCTGCTTTGTGATTTCAATCATACATCTGCTGTTTTTGCTCCTGAATTGCTGGGTTTAATGGGTTTTTTTGCTGTGTATCATTAGTTCCTGGCATTTTAGTTCCTTATATTTGTACCCCTGCTTTCCCCTTGGCTCCAAGTGGCTTACAAATCATAAACATTACTGATCAAAACCAAATAAAATAAATCCCCCCCAAAAAAGATGTCTGCTGTTCATATCCCATCAAAAACCCTTCTAAAGATCTCCAAGGAGCTCATCTCTTCAAAAAGCCCATTCCACAGAACACAAGCCATGATGGTAAAGGCCAGACTCTGGCCAATGCTATACAGGCACACTAATTGAGGGAACAACCACAAGGTGGTAGCCTGAAGACCACTGTTAGTAAGTTACAGTTTACAATTGTGATTTTATTTACACCTTGGGAACCATTTGTCAGCTGAGGGGAAGGAGACAAATGTTTACATAAATAACAGAAAAATTACCTTCATGGACAGCAATGATATGGGGGTGATTGAGAGATGACATTATTTCAATCTCTCTCCGAATATGGACAAGATCCTGCTCATCCTTTATTTTGTCTTTCCGGATAGACTTGATAGCAACCTGAAATGGAGAATTTGAAAGAGGTTGGCACTCGGGATTGGTAATGAGCAATCACAAATACTACAGTGAGAGGAAATAAATCTAAAACTAATTATGAAACACTTAAGACAGTGAAGAACTCCATTTCTGAGGAATCACCCAAGACCAACAAAGTAACTACCATATTAGAACTGACCTCAAGGCAACACAAATGAAAGCCTCAACCACTGGGAACTCTGAAGAGCAATTCTGATCTGGAATTGGTTCCGTGCTTGGAAACTCGCGGTTATACTGACTGAAAAGATGCATGATGGAAAATTCATTACCTGATCTGCTAATTAAATGACTATTAGAGAGATATTTTGAGGCAGCATAGTTTGAAAGTTAATACTCCACTCCATCCACTTTTCCTCCCCCCCCCCCCCCCCGCTTTATTTGGTCCAAATAAGCACATGTATGTTATCCCAACAAGTAAGCAGTTGAGGAAAACGTCACTTGGCTGTGCTAAAAAAAAAAAAAAAAGGCTTTGGCATCAAAAGAGAAGCCATCAAGTTCCATGTTCACTGTTCTGAACAAAGTATGAGGAGTAAACATGGAACTTCCTTCAAATAGGGCCAGCTGGCTAGAATGCTGGAAATTCAAACTGGTACTGCAAACCTTCCAAAGTTTGCTCAGATTTCTTTATTATGAAAAAACTCCTCAACAAGGAAATGAAGGGGAGGAGAGGGGAAAGTGAGTGCTGGAGAATAGATGCCGCTAATCCTCTTTCAAAGGGATTGGGAAGACAATGTGCTCCTTGGCCTGAATTTACAACGGAATTCAGCACAACCTCGTTTCTTCTATCAGACAAGAATGCGGAACAGTATTAATCCTGTAAAGGGATCCTGGAGGACACACAATACTAAGTCTCCCAGCAACAACAAGGAAAGAGGCCTAGCCTTGCATCCTAAGGCAGTGAAGACCTGGCGCTCTCCCAGCCACTCACTATTACTTTACAATTCCCTATTACCAATAACAGACTGGGGGGAAGGGTGCAGCTATAGGACCTTCAGCTATATCTGTGGATGGTGCATTTTTTTACTTCTCATTTTGATGGCATTTAATAGAGAAGGTATTTTTAAGACTGGGAGGCTCAAATAATGATGACCAAATTGCAGAACCACAATGCAGAAATTAGAATTGTTAAAGGTTTTAGATTCCTTGGCTCTCCAAAAGGGAGACCACAACCAAGAAATCAGGAGACTGAGTCTGAGCTGGCAGTCATGATGAAGCTAGAAAAAAATCATTAACTGTAAGGGTGTGTTCATCAGTGACCACAATTAAGATAATTTAACTACAGTATTCTCCATTACTATGCATGGGTGTGAAAGTTGGGACAGTGAAGAAAGCTGACGGGAAGAAAGTTGGTTCATTTGAAATGTGAAGTTGGAGGAGAGTTTTACAAATACCATGAACCATCAAAAAGACAAATAAGCAGGTTCTAGATTAAATAAAGTTTGAACACTCTCTAGAAGCTAAAATGACTAAACTGAGACTATTATACTTTGGTCATATTGTGAGCGCACAAGAGTCACTGGAAAAGTCAATAATGCGAAGAAAAGCTGAAGATAGCAAAAGAAGAGGAAGACCCAACATGAGATGGATCAACTCAATCAAGGAAGCCATGGCCCTCAGTTTGAAAGACCTAAGCAAGGCTCTTAATAGGATGTTTTGGAGATCATTCATTCATAAGGGTGCTGTAAGTGAACTGGAACGCTATTTGGGATTTCCTCTCTTACAACAAAGCATCATTGCAGTCACCTAAATTACAATCCTAAACTGCTTACATGAAGGAATTTTATTACCTCCAATCAGATCAAAGCAAGAAATCAGGATTCTTGCTTTCTTATCCCTCTCAAACCAAAAAATAATGGTAGTTATCCTCTAGTCACATGGTATCACAGAAAATTATAACAGGCTTGAAGTAAATATTTCCAGGAAGCCAGGTGATTTTTTTCCATTCATGCTGGCCACTATTCCTATGGTGTAAGGAGGACTATTGCCTCAGCTTTGTGTTCCTTTGACACAATTATTATGTCACCATCATTTCCTTCTCCTTTGTGTTTTTTTTGTTTTCTTGTGTACAGTTCTGTAATGTCACGAGTTGCATCTTCAAAGATAAACTGGTAAGTGGAGCAAAACAAGATACATAATCATAAACCACTCCTACTTCAAGGATCAGGGAGGTTAAAAGCAAGCTTCTCTGCTGCAGAGATATGCATATGTCAATCATACATGAGGTGCTGAGATAGATGGGAACAGAAGCCTAGAGCTGTTTCCATAGAAGACCTGTTTTACTTATTCCAAATAAATCAGAAGGAGGTCACAGACAACAATTCACTTTGCTGTTTGCAAGTACAGAGTATCATAGTCATGTCCATTTAAAGATTATAATTAGAAGACCTGGTTTACCTACCAAAGAGGCTGAACAAGAAACCAAATAAAGGGAAAGTGGCAGAAAATGTTCACAATATCAGAGGCACAGATGAGTTCAAGCACTTTCATTTGGCAACCCTTCTGCTAAGTTCAGGGATTAATCTTTAACCCTTTCTGCCTCAGTGCTTCATCACCTGATGCACCAACTGTTGTCTGCAAAGATGTGGAACAAAGCCCCATTGGGGGGGGGTGTTAATGGGCAAATTGTCTCCTGCCAGCTTATTAAAGGTCCTTATCTCTCCCCTTCCACAACCCATACAATGAATTTCATCATTTCACTTTTCCCTGACCCAGAGATGTATGTCTGGAATACTTGACATCTAAGCTGGCTCAAAGGGCTCTGCAAGCTTCGGCAACTTGCAGGTAATCTGCACCAACAGCTGCTGCCAGATGCACAAAAGGCAACAGTACACTGATTCTCACCACTTGTTATCCACAGTTTGGAGGGGGGGTGGTTTGGAGATTCTGTTATGATCCTTACCCTATTAGGAGCATCCTAAACTAGTATGTTGCATGAAACCAGTTATTCTGCTACTTTTCAGTGAGTATCTGCCCAGTTACAGTAGGTTTCCTAGCATCTACGGTCCTGTTGCTTCTCCCATGAGAAGAAATCTTTGCTCAAGCTAGATTTTAGTTGTTTAAGGAGCTGATCCACATTTCCACAATGAACTGGACATGGATCTAGTGTGTCTTGTGGAAGAATGGGCAATTGTGCTCCTCTCCTGCTTTTTGATAGAAAGATAAAGGGTGTATTCACACTAAATGCATTCTGCAACTGAATTTTTGCTTTTCTAACACAGTAAAAATCCAGTTGCAAAACACATTATTTAGTGTAGTGTGAACACACCCAAACTGGCCTGATGCATGTGAGCCTCTCTCATTCAAAAGAAGGGATGAAAGCACACACAGACATATCAGACTTACACATATACATGTGTTGTGTCTACACTGTGAGTGCAAGTAAGTACCTGCTCTCCAGCACACAGACTCAAAATGCATCAGCCCTTAGTCCTCCCAGCAAAAAGGAAAGATTCATTGCTGCTGATGGACTACAAAAACTGAAGTAGATGTCACCTTTCAATTTAAAAAGCCAAGTGCAGACAAAGAATTTAACCCCCATGCACATGCACCCCCCCCCACAATAAGCCAGTAGAAACATAATGCACCCCTTTCTTTAGTACAGAAATTACAAAAAACCCCATAAAATTATTCAGCATTGGGGAAATCTGCCTGAAAAGAAGCAATCTGTGAAATATTCTGATGTTTAAAAAAGCTTGGGCCCATTGTCTCCCAAATGCTACCCTGCCTGGACATTTCCATGCCTTATCACCTATTACTGTCCTCCTGCTGCTACTCCCTGTCAAAAAAGTTACACAGTTGTACAGATATATGCATACAGGGTTCTAACTGCACTACACACTTTGGGCATGTGCAAGATAAAGAACTTTTGATTGAATATGGTATTTGATAGGAAGTAGCGTGGGTGCTGAATTTTTTTCTTTAAATAATGAAGGAAAGAGTTCATATTATGGAGGCAACATTAGATCTTGCTTTTATGGACCTTCCTGCACCCCAAGAACAAGCAAGTCGTTTATGCAGAGGGGTTTCGTTTTAGGTTGTTTGTGGACGGGGGAGACCTGTGTTGAATAAGAGAAATTGCCCATTAAGTCACCCACAGAAGACTCTTCAAAGAGCACGCAGTTAAGACTGCGCATATACCGTATTTTTCGCTCCATAAGACGCACCTGAGCATAAGACGCACCTAGTTTTTAGAGCCGTTTGTGTGAATTTAGAGGCATTTGTGTGAATTTTTTGCAGTATTCGCTCCTTAAGACGCACACACTTTTCCCTCCACTTTTTTGGGGGGGAAAAGTGAGTCTTATGGTGCAAAAAATAGTGTACTTCACGTACTTAATGATCTTTACCACTTCTTATATCAGATTGTGGATGGACATCACACATCATCAGTTAGCTCTGCTAGATTGTTGTAATTTGGCTTTAAAGCACATTTCAAATACAGTTTTAATTATGGCTCTGGCGAGGAAAAGATCTCCACCAGGTAATGAAAGTCTTGCCAGGTGCTTCAAAACTAGTTCCAGATACTGATTACTGCCCCATTCCTAGCAAGTTATGGATTATGTAGTCTTGTCAAAGGGCTCAATGTTCTCTAGTTTCCAAAGATCAAAGGGGAGTTTCTGTTTTTAAGCATTTCTAGCAACACCACCCCTCTTCTATCTGAATGCAGAACCCAAGCCCTGAAATAGATGTATCACATTTTGCTAATAAAGACTATGGAAACGCAGACTTCCTGTTTGACTTGGCTGGAAGCCAAGAACTAAAAGCTACCTCCCCCCCCCCACCCCAGTCTAGTTTATAGGCAGATGCAGCAGGTTGCGGAACGAATTTAGAGTCATCACTTCACCCTGTCTGCAGTTTATCAGTTTATGAAACGCAGACCAGTCCTAACCCTTGCATCAACAAACCAGTATCAAAATAAACATATTGTTTAGTAAAGCAACTTCAGCAATAAATGACACAACCAACTAGAGAAAGTACAGATATGGAAGTCTGTCTGTCCCATTCAGCCAAAGTTCCTCTTTGCATGACCACTGTTCATTTAAATTTGTCCAACAGCTGACTTGATAATACAAAATCCATTTCCTTTAATCAGCAACATTATGAAGCAAGGCTTGCTTTGATACATCTGAAGTCTCCGCTAGTCTGAGATCTAAGGGAAAGCATTTGGGCAAGAAAACAGTCCAAATACAGCTAAGAGAATAGTTTCCCAGGTGCCACTACAGTAGTACAAGTTGTATTGACCAGAGTCACACAGTGTGCATCCTTTACAAAGAAGCACCTGCTATCACAGAAAGAAAAAATAGAAGGGATAGAATTAACTTAAAATTTAAATGGAAATTAGAAAAAAAGAGCTGTGTTTTTTGATGTTAACAGCATTCAGCCAGAAGAAAATGCCTAGGACAGGAACCCTGAACACACAAACTTAGCAGGAAGCCCAATCTGTTTCAAAGAATCTGCTTCCAAATAAATGGATTTTAGATTGCAATCTTGTGTGAGTGTGTTCCTTCACCAGCCAGAAAACTGAGTTGTAGCTCAAACTTTAAAAACCAACTATTAGGAAAACTAAACTAGAATAAATACTCCATTAACCAGAAATGTTCAAACATTGGCTCTCTCAGCAATTGTAAACCAAGCACTGTTTTATCATCTCAGTAATAACTGTTATAATTTAAAAAATGCTGCAGAGAAAGGCCAAGCCTGGTATTTGCTCTTTTCTGCAAGAAAGTTTAGTCAACATGCAAATCCTTTTCCACAAGGAAACAACTGCCACATCACTCAGCATGACTAGAAACTGTAATCCATCACCCATATCAACACTGTTCATTAAGGGACACCAACTACCTAGCTAATGATGCTACAAGATAAATTATTCCATCTTGCCAAGCCGGCTCATGCACTGACTGAACAACCAGCAAACTGTCTGAGTTCCTATTGCAAATATTGCTAGGACCCATCCTTTGAGAGCATCAGGCCAAACTAAAATAGTGACTACACATACAGGCCCACAGTATACTGGGGATAACTGATTTACACTAGAATAGCAAAGTCAGATGGGAAAGGCCAGAGAACTCTGGGTCCCTCTTGGATTCTGCAAAGATCTCTCCCACACCCCCTTCCACTGCAGCCAACAGGAGATGACTTTCCACACAGCAACGGAAGCTAGCCAGAAAGGCAAACAGCAGCACTATGGGGCAATTCATGTCAGATCAATGACAACAGTGAGAGTTAGGCATGTAGCTAAAGCAGCAGGGGATTGGGCTAGCTTTGTCCTCCTCCACTTTAGAAGAGGTGTGGGGAACAAGTCTTTCCTAAAGGGGCCCTGTGACGACTCAGTCCATCTGCTTCCACTACAACAAGAAAGAGAAAGTGAATGCCTTCTGCCACCTTCACCAAGGAAAAGCCACTAAGGGCAGCCTTGCAAAACAGCTAACAAGTTTACCACCCTAGCTGTGACGCAATGGCCCTCCATCCCATCACTCTCCCTTCTCAACTAGCATGAGTCATCAGAAATGATGGAAGTTTTGCGAGGCTGCATTTACGTGCACAGGCATGCCTGGCAGCCAGCTAACTCAGTTTATTAAACCGGATCAAGATTAACGTGTTCCCATTCTCTCCACCGTTTGCACCACTGACCCGGGTAATGGCCTCCTTCCTCATTAAGCGGGGGCACGATAAGGACACTTGGCTCAGGCCTCTCTGCCTAACAGAAGACCAACCAGCCTAGCTCGTTCCGGAGAGCTACAAGGGGGCGAGGGGGACTAGACAATATTTAGCCACAATGCTAATCTGGACAGCAAAACAACGGACGCAGTTTTGCAAGACCCGCATGAATTCTGCCCCATCCATCTGTTGCATAAACAATTGCAGAGCCTGAAGGGAACCCCCGACTACAACTACATTTTTATCCGTGGCCAGGCTCCCGCTTGAGCAGGGCTTGTTAATCTGGCCCTGCCACCAGCCCTATCCAAGGACGGCCCCCTTCTTGCTGAAACAATCGCCCGCTCCCTTTGCCTCATGAAGCGGCAGCAGCTGCCAGCACTGCGCTCTGGAGACCCGGGAGCGAACGAAGAGCAAGAACAGCCCAGACGTCACTCCACGAGATGCAGAGGAATCACCAAGCCAATGGCGGGGGGGGGGGGTGGTCAGGGCGGCCGTACCTGGGTTGCACACGACTGTAAAACTGGACAGGGGGATGCTGACGCTCCCTCTCTGCAGAAGCTGCAGCGCGGTGGGCGTTGCGGAGGGGGAGAGATCAGCGGACGGGGGGGGGGGATGCTGACAGCGGGAAAATTCAAAAAGGATCAGGAGATTTCCCCCACGCCAAGGAGGAAACAGCAACAAACCGAGTTGGGGTGAAGATGAGACAGCAGACAATATGACCAGAAGGCAGATGATACAGCAAGCTCGCTGAAGCTAAGCTTCTTTGGGTCTGTTCAGTGCCTGGAAAGCAAACCTCCCGGGGACTCCCTGCACCCACTATGAGCTCCATAACTGAAATGCAGCACACAACTGAAGCCAGCTACATGCACAACGCACTGGAATGCGGCGCTATCGTTGTACTGCCGCAGAGTCATTTACCATGATCGCCTTGTGTACACGGGAGAAGCCAAGGGCAAATTACTGCTGCAGGGCAGCGACAGCACAATAGCCAAAAGTATATGCGTATATACAGTCTCAAATTCGGACAAGGAAAACGGAGGTGTCCTCATTAACGCCTCCTTACCAGCTTTCCGGATCGCTCCCGTGCCTTCTTCACCTTGCCGTAGGTGCCTTTGCCCAGCGTCTCCAGGAACTCGTAGCGGTGCCGGAGGTTGTGCTTGTGATGGTGTCGCTTGACCGCCTGTTTCTTCATCAGGGGCTTGGGGGACTTGATGAGCCCCTCCACCAGCGAGGACGCAGGAGCATCGGGAGGCGGACCGCGATCCATGGCCGCCGGGAGCCAGCAACCGACTAACTGCAGACTTAGAACGCTAACACTGGCCGGCAGCCACGGTGCCAATAAATGCTACAAACCTGCCCGCTCCCGCCCCGCCTCCAGCACCTATTGGCTGAGGCGAGCCACGTGAACTCCGCTTCTGTAACAAGGTATGGGGGTGGGGGCGCAGAATGAGCAGCCGTGAGCTGGGAAAAATGCTGAATGAAGAGGAAGCCGCTAGCAGAAATGTACAGGCGCAAGAAAAGAAGCATCTTAGCTGAAATCCTGGCAGTAAGATACAATGGCGTTGAAAAGGCCGTTGTTTTCAAATGCGTTTGGAAAAGAGAACTACGAAGCCCACTCGCTGAGCTTTCTTGTGGTCCTCCCTGATAGTTTGCATACTTGGCCCAAGGTTGTATGCAGAGCGGATGATTGCATGGTTTGTTCGGCATCGTGAACCTAATCAGGGTGACCAGGGGCCCTAAAATCTTCTCCCTGTTTTGTCGCTTTTCTAGCTCCTGGCGTCTTGTAGAAAATTAGGACCTCTCGTGGACTTGCCCCAGTAAATACGTTTAGTCAGCTAGTTAATGAAATAGCGCACTAATTTATTAAAATAGTTCTAACATGCAAGCCTCAGATTCAGTGGGAGCTCACAGGAGCACAGCTCCTGAACCTTTCTGAGAGTTCCACCTCCTTGTCCATTGAATAGCATGTGCAGCTGCATAACAATCCCTAGATGAGCTCCACCACCTATTTTTCTACAAAATGACCGCTGCTAACCTGTATTTTGATTGCACATCCCAGAGCAATGTGCAATTTATAATCGAAAGCTCATCTGCATAAAACAAATCAAGACAAGCACGAAAATAAAAGTTAGGCCAAATTACAGAAACAAAACGTAAGAACATAGTATAATGCCATTTGCCACAAAGCGCCTGGTGGGAGCGTGGAAACATTTTTACTGGTGCCTAAATGCAAGCAAAGGCAGACAATGTTAACAATGCCAGCAAACCAGACATCTGGTGGAGGAAGAGATAACCCTTTGCTTGGTGACTGTCCACCTTACTTTGCAAGTTGGCACCCTGAGTAAGGGCTTGGCTGAAGATCTTAACAATTAGTTAAGTTTTCTATGGGAGCAAATGGCCCTTTGAATCTCAGGTTATTTAGAAAATCCCAGGTCTGTGTCTGAAACGATAAACTGCGGAAGTACAGGCAACGCTTATGACAATATATTCTCTTTGGAGCAGGAGTATTCTGTATTACAAGCCTCACCTCTCCCTCTGGTTACTCAGTTTGCCATCTCAAACTGAAGAACAGCGGCTTTATTTTTTTAAAAAACGCTAAAACCATGTAACATCTCATTCATTGGGACCAACCCAGATGATACAAAACTCTGTACAAGCTTCATGAGGCTGGAAGTTAAAAAGCAAAATGGGTGTGGGGGGAGGTGCCTCAAGACCTCATCTGCTAAGCTTCCTGCATGCGATGCTGATTAGGTATGTAGTCTTCAAATGCCTTGTGCATCCTCTAAAATTAATGCCCTGTATTGCAGTGTTCCCATGGTCACCATAGCACCTGCTTTTCTGATGCCTGGCAAATGTTTTTAGAAAGGGCCAGGTGGGCCCTTTGCCCAGCCAGGCTTCTGATTAACCACTGGAGATTTGATTGGCTGTGCAGATTTTATAAAATGTTGCTTGGCATGTTGCAAGAATCTTCCCTCTGTGATTTAAAGTTAAACTGTGCTGACTGTTTTGTGGCTGACTCCACCTCCTGTGGCAGCCGTTTTGTGCCTGCATTCACCAGGCCGTGTCAGAATTTCAAAGGTGCCTGCAGTCACAAACAGATGGAAGACCTCTGACCTGTATTATAAATATGAAGACTACTGCATTGTCTTTTCAGCCTTTAGAAGGAACTTTGTTGGTGCTAGAGAGACATTTGAACTATTGCTAGGTTTTGGTGTTTTCTATTAGATGCTTGATTTTTTTTTTTTTTTTTTTTGCTTCTTATTGCCATTTTGGCCAGCAGGCCAAGCAAGGATGCAATTTGACTCTGATACTATTCTAAATCTCTAGTCAACTAGATGTTAATATACATTATGTGGTTCTCCATTGCAGCAATCATTTTAAGTCTGAATGTTAGGATGGCTTGACAGAAACAAATGTGACATATAGACAGTGAAATTCAATTAGAAACCCAATGGAATTTCACCAGAGACTCAAATAGAAATACAATAATTTTGGTGCAAAGACCAAAATACCAAGAGGTACACTAATACACCTTGATCCTTCTTGGAAATGTCTCATGAATATCAATGAAAAATACTGTCAAAGAAGGCTAAATTCCTCTGTTCACTTCTTAGGATCCCACCGAATTTAATGGGACTTTTTGCTAAGTAAACATGTGTAAATGTGTACATGCTTATTCACTTGGAATTACTTCCAGGGAACATAGAAGGACTTAATTCCAAAGTATACAGTGTTTGTGCTTAGGAAAGTCACAAAAAAGATTTGCTAAAAAATGGTAGGACAACAAATGGTTTGTTTCTATGAAAGGACCGGAACAATTAAGAGTTATTCATGGAAAACATCTCTCCCCTCCACCCCTGCCCTGCAATGTACATACAAACCAATCCTCTGCATATTTTCTCAGAATTAAATCCCACCTAGTTCAATGAGACATTGCAAAAGGATTGTAGCCCCCATATCTGAATTGTCGCTTAGTTCTGGATTCTTTTGCTGTGGCTTAATAAAAACCTACTGGAATAAATGCAGTTTGCCAATCTAATATGAAAAACATGTTGTGTGTCTGAACCGAATCTGAAAGACTTTGATGTTTCTTTTAAAATTATCTTTGCTGAGATATAGAAGAGTATGTCTTTTCCTCTGTTGCCTTTCCCCCTTTTTTATTAATGATACTGCCAAGCCATAAATCTTTACCCAGAAGCATCTGGGCATTGGATACATTGTTGTCAGTCTAAATAATGATTATATTTTGTTGTACAGGAGAGGGGTCGTATGGACCACAAAAATAGGTGGAAAGAATGCCACACTGCCATTTCAGATCTTAAGAGGGAAGATCCTATAGCAGTCAAAACAAAAGCTTTAGCATGTGAGGTCATCACATTGATTGAAAAAAGAGATACCGTAATTCCTGAATGACTCAACTAGACCTGGATTTTCCCAGAACTTCAAAGGTGTTGGGACATCAGAAAAGCATGGGGGGGTGGGGGTGGGGAAAGAAACTAAGGTATATCAAATCTAGCCCTAAGGTTTCAGTAAAAATTAATGCTATGAAGATGGTTAATATCCTTAGAGCATCACAACTTTTCACTTAAGGTTATTTGTGTTACAATTATTACTATTATTAAATAAAAACAACCATTTTTAACATTTGTAAGAATTGTTGGGATTCTTACATGAAAAGACTTTTGTAAATGCTGATAAATATTATAATACAGACCACCGAATGAACCAAGTTTGGATTTGTGCTTGAAGAAAAGCCTGATTATACATTATTTTTTTGTACACTGAGAATTGCCAATGTTTGGTGTTGAGAAATGCAAGTGATAAAAGAGCAAAAAGCATTCCCACTAAAAATGCTGGGACTCTGAATCTTTTGTTAGGAAGGTATACATCGCTCCATATTAGACCAGCAGGCTCTTGTCAAGACTGTATCAAGAAATCAACAGACTAATGAAGGGGTGCTGGCCAGATCTTTTATTTACAATAAAACACACTTCTTCATTAATATCAATTCCTTTTCTGACCTCTTGCAGGGGTTTGGTAGAGAGACGCGTTACATAATTCCTGACAGTCCTTTGAGACAGATTAGGATGAGAGATAGTTTTATCCCCCAAAGTTACCTAATAAGCTTTGTTTGTAATGATCTGAGTCAACAGAACACACACATTTGTGTAATGAGTGTAAACTCCATGACAGGGATATGAACCTGTGTCTGTTAAATCAGAACCCAGCATAGACATTCATTGTAGAAACATGTTGATCTTCAGTAACATAACTCATCTGTACTTCTGGAAATGAAGAGAAGTATGTAAACCTTTGCGAGATAGTGTTAGCTGTCATAGCTATTATGAATAGCTAGGCAGTAGCAGGATAGGCAAGTATATCTTGTAGTTTATGTTGGACATGCTTTGTGCTACTCGTTTTCTTTTTCTTTAAAAAAAACCCGCTTTAAATGCTGAAAAAAATACAAAGCTATGTGAAAACCCCAATCCAGTGGAATTTATTGATAAAGATCAACCAATGTAATTCTGCCGTCATTATGGACTGGCTGACCATGACTAACATTGAGTGATGTTCCTTAGACTGAGCCACTTTTGAAGAAAAAAACAGCAAAAACCCCAGCCACTTCAGGGAGGGCCTTTGCCTAAAAAGGCATGGAGACCCAGATTACAATTCAGGTTTTCTGTTCCACAGAGCAGATCTTGATCCAAATGGTAAGCAAAACTTCTGCTCTGTTGATAAATGACTATTTTCCAGATACTCACATATACACAGTATGGTGCTTGGATCCATTTTGTCAAGAATCCATTTTGCTATTATTGCTGAAATGAACATAGGGCAAGTAAAATTGAGGTTCCAAGACAGAATGTAGCTTCCCCTTTATGCTTGCAATATTGCCAGGCACATTTTTGTACATGCCTTTCTTGCTCATTCAAATGAGAGCATCCTGCTACCTAATTGTGCCTAGAGACTCAAGAACCTGAGTACCATTTCTGTATCCTCATCTGAACCCACAAAGGCAAGAGTCTCATTCAGTGAGAGGCCAAGTCTCAAAATGAGGTCCTGGGAATTACTAAACTGATGCATTGCTTGCTAGGCAGCCAAATAGTTTCTTCTCCAAGTTGCAAAGCAAAACTGTATTATAAAAGAATATAAACAGATATGGGGGTAGTCTTTATTTACCATAAGAGTAACTGATATTTGGATGGACTTGGCCTCTGTTTGAATGACAAGAATATCCAAAGAGCTATTGTGCCAGATTTGCAGATGAAGCAGAAATCCCTGTTCTATTATGCACAAAGCTGTCATGCAATGAATTGGTGATGATTGGCACTGTAGATGGGTTCAGATAAGGACTACGGAATAAATGGAAGATGATATTCATTCTTCATATTTGTATTTTTCCATTCCTCCAAGTATGGATGGTATGAATCCCACTTTTTCCCTCATGAGGTTAGTTAAGGTGAGACAGTGAGCTATGCCGCCTAAGCAGACATTCAAATGTTGGTCTTGTGCACCATTACACCATGCAGGCCCTCCATTAATCTATCTCTGAACGATCAGAAACTAGCAAGTGTTATATGCAAAGCATCCATCCTCATAACCAGCATGTATCCAAGTGGTAATTTTCTTGGGAAATCAAACCTGGTTCTTCCAGATAAGAGTCCACACAACCACTACACCAAACTGGCTCTCAATAGGCAGTGCACTTCTGCAGAGCTGCTTGATAGCTGTTTGAGGTGGTTGATAAGCAGGCTACAGATAAAATCACAGGTGATTGCTGCTGTCAAAAAAGTATATTTGACTATTTAACACTTTTACTATCAACTTTGTAGCATCTCTGCTCCTTATTCCATTGTTTGGTTGCCTTCTACCACTGAAGGGCAGACTCCAGATTTCCAGTGTTCCAGATGCTCAGAAGAGTGGAGGGCTACTACCTTGTCCACTTCCTAGAAGCATCTGGTTTACTGCTGTTGGAACAAGATTAAATGGAATTTTGATCTTATGCAGCCAGGCAGTTCTTATGTTCAAGATTTTGTGGCACAGACACTCATCCCTCCCCCACCCCAACCCTTATAGCTGTGAAATGCAAAAGCTCCCTGCTATGAAAACAAATGTCCCACCTTTGTGGAGTATTTATGTTTGATGAATGCCTGTGCTCTAGGAGGCCATTGTACAATGATGGGCTCCTAAGCCCCCAACACAACTTTTAAATTACTCGCTTTGATGTGGTTGTGGAACATTCTATGTCACATTCTATGGTTGCCTTTTGTATTTGATCTTTTGCAGGAGGCCATTTGATAAGAAAGCCCAAGCAGGGAAATATAAAACAGAAGGACATGCTGTGGAATAAGAAACCAATGGTTTAGATTTTCCTCCCTCTGGGAAGCTAATTTTTTTTTTTTTTGCGGTGGGGGGGGGAGTGATATACATACAGACTCTTTCATTAGAAGCAACTATTTGCTTTCACCATGATGGAAACAGAATCCTCAGGACCTCCTTGAAACTCACAAGAGGTTGGAAATGTCAGACAACAGCCAACACTCCATCTTACTCTGCAGCCTTTGATTCTTATCTAGAGCAATTTGGCAGCTTTTTATCAGGAAGGGCATGTGTGTCACACCACCCGGTATTGGCTGAGAGAATGCCAGGAATGAAGGGCAACACTTTCTGTTTTACTCTTCATATTAGCTCCAAGTATTTCTTGGTCTTGCCATTTTGTTTCACTCTTGTTTCTACACATCTAAACGATTGCCTGCATTCTTGTTGTTTAGTGTTCTCCTCAAGATGCATGGTGTATCCAGTTAATAAGTAATCAGCTGCACATCTGTCTTAACACATTTGGTTGTACATCAAAAGCCCTCTGACTTACATAATTTGTACTAAAGATGACTATTACTGTGGTATGTGAAATATATCTTAATAGTGACTCTTTTTCTTTTTATTCTGCTTTTATACATATCTTCTACTCAGTCATCTTTTCATAGGGAATAGATACGCAAATATTCTTAATAATAAAAAGAGGACAAGGGGGAAACAGCTTCCTCCCTCAAGCTGTTACAAAGAGCCATCAAGAAAGCCAGAAATAAACCTTAAATATCTTGATTCCTATCCATTCACTTCTATTAACAGATAGTACTGTTAGGTAAAATGAACACAGAGGTTCAAAGCACAGATCAGACTTTCAGAAATATGCCCCCTATCTCTCAAATCTAACAATACCATCCCACAGAAGGGCTTTTTCTATGGCCCGTTGCAATATCTTTCCTTCAGCAGTCGTTGAGGGCTGCTTCAAAAAGGTGCCTATGGCTGAGCGGGTTTGTCCTTGTGGTGCAGATAAAGTGGAAACGATTGACCATCTTTTGTTTGGGTGTGGCCTATACCTAGGCATACGTGCCAGGTACATTTATTCTTTGTTGGAGGGATGTCCCAGGTTTTCTGATTTCAAAATCAGAAATAAGCTGTTATCAGATTTTAACCCCCAATTCACAATTAATTGTGCCAAATTTATGGCGGCAGCTAGGAGAATTCGTGAGGATTATGTAAAGAAGGGGTCTTGAACTGGCTGTTTTTTGAATATTTCCAGGCTTGTATTTTACCTTTTCTTAAATGCCTGAGTACTTTGCATACCACCACAAATGCTATTGAAACTGATACAAATACAGAGACCATGCATAAAGTTGCCAAATTTTGTTCCCATGCAATCAAATTGCATTCTATGGTTCCTACAAGCCAATGCCGAGGTAACAGATTGTCATTTTAACCAGTGTATTCTAGTTAATATTTTTCTGGAGTTGTATAATTTTTTAATCATATGTACTATATCTATTAAGTTAGAAGATGTTTGACCAGTACTGTATTATTTGTTATATCTCATTATTCATACTAATGTCCTATATTTTATTTTCACATTTATTTTTTAAATATCTTACGTTTTACCTATTTAGATCCATCTTGATTTTTACAATTTTTCTGTGGTTGTTGTTGGCCTGCATTGTGTTGTGTATTTGGTCATGGACCGTAATAAAGCAAACTGAACTGAACTGAATATGCCATGCTTTTGAATTGTTTGATCTAAAATAGAGGACAGCCGTTAAATTTGGAAGGCTGTAAAAATATGGAATACCCACAGCATTTTGGAGCAAGGACGGGCAAGTAGAAGCCAACTGGTTGAACTTGACCCGTGAAGCCATGTTTTTCTGTAGTAATGGTATCAAATTTGAATCAAGGTATTATTGGCCCACAGTTCCACTTGAGAAGACCAAGGTTTTGAAACATTTCCTCTGTCTCTCTCTGTGTGTGTTATGCATGTGAGAGAACTATTTCTTATCTTTTATTGAGTTTTGTACATAATGTCCAGCCACATGAACAAACTCCATAAATATGAGGCCCAAACTGTTCAGTATCACCAGCTTGATTATGGAACTTCATGGTTATGTGGCCAAATGCATTTCTGGCCCTCTCTGAAGAAGAAAACAGCCACCAAGGATTCTGGATTAAGGGACATAATTAAAGAAGCCTCTAAATAAGACATACCAGGCCATTCTCACCAAGTCTGCCTTGGAATTTTTAGCAGGATTTGTAATTTCCTTCTGGTTGATAAGCAGCACTTTAATTGCTTGTTAAAGTAAAATAGCACAAATAAAATAGTGGACATTCTTCTGCATGTTGTACATCACACAGACAAGCAAGGGATGGAGAAACTATGGGTTGGATGGAAGAGGCAGAAAGAAATTTTGTCCCCTTCCTTCTCCCCATTGCAGCCCCCTGACCTGTATGAGTGTTAAACCACAATTGGTCCCACAACTCCAGGACTAAAGTTCCCTGGGCTCAGAAAGAACTGCAGGTAAAAGGGGAATGCAGGTCAGATCCATAATCCTCAGCGCCTTCCACTGAGGGATTGTAGGATCTAACACAGCAAAGTTAAGATCCCTCTTCCTTTTCTTTATGCTTTGACTTTTTTCAAACTGTCCAGATAGAGACTTGGCAATACAGCCACATAGTCAAACGGGAACAGGAGACTACTTAGGTTCTTGTTTTCTCTAGGAAGCGAGTGCCTTTACACATAACAACAGACAAACAGCAGCTGTTCAGATAGCTACCCCCCCCCCCAAGCAGCCATAGTATTTTTGCATTAGTTTGCTTCCTTCTTTTGCAGTATTTGCTACCTTTGCTGCAGCCTGGAATGCTATCCCTGTACTATGCTATGCACTTAGTTCGGGGGCAAACAATGGGTAGAAGGGAACACAGAAAGGTCAGGCTGTTCTGTATGTTCTTCTTCTGTATGCTAAAGTACTATATTTCTTGCTTCGGATCTTGAACTATAAGTGAATAATTTAATGACAAGTTAACATTACAAATAAAAATGTTTATTGCTGTATAGGCAAACTTCCCCATCACTAAAAGTGACCTGCCTTTCAGAAAATGCATAGCAAACACTGGGAGGGAGACTGGACGGTTGCTATGCAATTCATCAGACATCATGAAAACAGACACTGCAAAATGCCTCCAAACATTTATTTCCATATCAGGTTGAAAGGATGCTGCTGTTTTTTTAGCCATGCAAAATCATCCCTGAGAAGATCCTAGCCCAGGCTAGGAGTTATCTGGATGACAAAGGGAGGAAGAATGGCTTAGTGGTTAGGACAACAGATAAGGGATAGTGTCTCAATTTCCTGTTCCATTTTTAAAAATGCCAAGGTTTCTCAAAATTTTTAGCCACAGGAAGCTGAAAGTAAACAACTCCTCTATGCTTTGATGTATTGTTGTCTATTGTTGGAGACTCAGCTTAAATGGGCTTTGGGTCTGACTCACTGTGGAAATGACTGTTGCCCAGTTGTGATAGAATATGGACATGGGTTTTGAATATTCAGATCTACGGATGGGGAACAGAAATACAGAAGAAAAAAATCACAAAATCTAAGAGGATACATCTTAATATGCAGAAATTAGAAAAGTGGCACTATCACCATTCAGTTTCTCTCTTGACACATAGAGAAGATTATTTGATCCATTTAAAATGATTTTAGAGTCCTAGGCTAAATGTGCGAGTCATCACTTACATTTGATTTTATATGCATTTCCTTGGAATTTAGACTGCTAAGAACACTTTCTTGAGAGTAAGCCCCATGGAATAACATTTTATTTCTGAGTTAGGGTTGTTCGTTATATCCTGTGGGTTTTAATAAAATTTAGCATCAGTCCACATACCTCACTCATATGCTCAAGGTTTACTGTGCTGGTGCATGAGAATGAGACTTGGGCCCCTTATCATAATTTTATAAGAAGCAACAAGCCACAAATTTGTGGAGCCAGTGGGGAATAGTGGTTAGGCAGATCCAAGTCTAAAATCCTTACTCAAGAGTAAAACTTTCTGGAGGAACTTCAGTTAATTACTCTTTCTCTCGCAATCTAATCTACTTTACAGAGTTGTAAGGAGACACAATGAACCTGTGAAAATGATAGAATATGGCTGGGCCTGTTGAGGATTAAAATTTCATTAAGGAAGAATTAGAGAAAGATGTTGAAATCATGTTATGCATCAGCACCCCAAAAGTGATGCCAAAGTCTGGAATCCAGTGCATATGCAGCAACATCTGGCACATAGTGATAGTAGCTCTTTTATTCAACCATGACTGGGAGGATCAGTCAGATATCAAAGGCCTCTTCAGAAGTAGGGCACAGAGATGATGGTGTGCTGTCGTCAGATCAGAATCTTCAGAGACATGCTCAGCAATTCAGAGGAGTCTCTTAACCGGAGGTGTTCCTTGGCTCCAGAAGAAGATAAAACAGGATATGAAACAGAAAACAAAACAGGCAGAGCCACTATCATTGCCAAGCTCTACAAAAAAGTCATAGGAGATGCGCTCCAGGACAAACATGCTGACTCCAGAATCAGATTCTGCCATAGGTACATATCAGACACTTTAAGTGGCTGACTCCTGCGCTAATGCTCTGGAAAGCTGCTGCAGGGTCACTGAGAGGTTTTCTCTCCCCCCCCCCCCCGATTTATTGGTAGCTGGAGCTCAAATGTCATCTTAGTTCCATCATATTACATACAAGATCATTGACTAAGTGCATCTGTAGGCTCTGCCCATACCTGTGATTCAAAGGCATGTACAGATTACAGAGGAAGAGCATACTCTCATATGCATGTTAGTTTTATTTTATTTTTTTTAATTTTTTAAAATTTATTACATTTGTATCCCGCCCTCCCCTGACAGGCTCAGGGCAGCTAACAACAATAAAAACATAATGCGAAAATAAAATCACAATGAAATCATTAAACATTTCATATAATTTTGTACAGTTTAAAATAATCCTATCAGTTTCTGTTTCATTTCCTAGAGTCCAAGAGGGCGTGGTTAGTTCTTATTGAGCACTACATGTAATCATGATGTTAGATGTTGTTTAGCGCTCTATATTTATAATGGGATGGGTTCAAATACCAATGGTGTGGGATGGTGGAATAGTGGTCGCCTCCCCGTTAGATGTTAAATGCCAGTCTAAACAATTCTGTCTTGCAGGCCCTGCGGAATTGTGGCAAGTCCTGCAAGGCCCTGCTGTTTTGGGGGAGGGCGTTCCACAGGGCAGGGGCCGCCACCAAAAAGGCTTGTGAGCTTGACTGAAGTGCTCTCTGAGGCTCATATGGGGAAAGCTGATTCCAGAGGTAGGCAGGTCCCAGGCCATACAAAGTCTTCTATGAATGGTAGGGAAAAAAAACATGCTAGTCTGAAAGTAACACACATTGCTCTTCACATGCCCAGTGCCAGCACCATGCAAAACAAACCCACTTTTCCAGTTATGGCTGTGACCCCGTACACACACAAAAATTAAGTAACTGCACTGGTCCTTAGCGAACACTCCAAACTAAACCAAAATGATACCACGCAATGGGTGCATTCACACTATACTAAATAATTTGTTTTGCAACTGGATTTTTGCTATTCTTACATAGTAAAAATTCAGTTGCAAAATGCATTTTTTAGTGTAGTGTAGATTCTGATCTGATAGCAACAGTCTAACATGGCTAACTCCTCTGACTCCATAAACATATGGAAGTATAGCTAGTGCCTGGCCAGTTTTCTACTAACTACTAGTTTTTCTGCTTACTAGCCAGTAATTTTCTTCCATTGGTGACCCCTCTTAATCAACTGTGGCAAAAACAAAAGAACAATTTCAGCACCTTAATGCCTAACACATTTATTGTAGCATAAACTTTTTGGGGCTTGAATCTACTTCATCAGCTGCATTCAACAAATTGGGCTTGAGCTCATGAAAGTTTAAGCTACAACTGAATTTGTTAGTCTCTAGGTTATGTCCTTGTTGCATAATGGGTAAATATTATATTTAAGTAACATTTTCATTTAAAAGGTATAGCTTCATCTTATTCCATTGTCACAACAAGCTTGGTTAAGAAGAGACTTCCCAAGATCACCCATTGATCTTCAAGCTGAACCTGAGTGTCTAGAGAGGCCTCACCCCCACCCCAGTTTTGGCAATGGGAGACAGTTTCTGTTGTATGTCTGCTGAGAAGCTGTGAGAATAAACACAAACAAAAACTTCTGCAATGTTCAGATAATAATAATAATAATGGAGGTCCTTTTAAAAAATATTTAAGCCAGGACATGGGAAAGTCACATTCCATTTAACTTGCCCAGCCCTCACAAATATCTTTGTCGTGCACAACTGGATGAAAAGAAATCTCCAGGGCTGATCACACCTTGGGCCCTTGACAGATGGCTACTGTGAAATTCTTCTGTGGCACTGACTAGGATAGCAATAATTAGACTTCATGGGCCATCAGTTACTTTCCAAACACTTTTTTCCTAGTGGTGTTAATTTGTTTGCCCTTCTTTTCCATTTATCACTGAATTGGAAGAGTCAGATTTGAGCTAATTGTCTTTTTGTTCTTCCAAGAAAGAGTGAATTTCACACCTTGTCTGAAGACATGACCTGTAGGTAAGGACAGTTACAGATTGGGAAGAACACTAATTAAAGGCAGCAGTGACTAGACTATCCTAGACAACCAAATGCTCAGCAGTCTCTGAACTGAGAGAAGATGTTTGATGGAGAATCATCCTTTATCAAAAATTAATATGGAAAATATCACCACATTGAAGGAAGAGAGCTAGTGGGTGTTTGGCCGGGGGGGGGGGGGAGGCCATCCTGTTCCCAGGCTTCACTGCTGACCATGAATAAAGGACTGTCTCTTTTCAAAGCCATACATTATTCCTTCTTCATATAACTCCAGGAAAACAGGCAGGCCACAGAGAGGGTCATGACACAATAACACAAAGTCATACCTATGAGGTCATTCATAGCTTATCTCTTCTACTTAGGTGCATAATGACTAAGGCTCTCACACACTTAGGGTCCCCTTAAGTGTTAAAATTTCTACTCAGAAGGGCCTTTAATCAATTTTTTCATATGAAGAGCAGCCATCATATATCTTTATTATTTATGTAATTCATTTGCACCCTGTCTTTGCCCTCTATGGGGACACAAAGCAGCTTACATCATTCTCCTCTCCTCAATTATCCTCACAATGGCCCTATGAGGTAGATTAAGTTGAGAAAGTGTGACTGTCCCAAGGGTGCTCAGTAAGCTTGCATGGAATTTATGACTAATACATCCAGTTATGTTGTTTTTATCCCAACTTTCCTCCAAGGAGCTCAGGACAACAAACCTAATTCTTCCTCCCTCTATTTTATCCTCACAAACCCCCTGTGAGGTAAGTTATTCTGAGAATGACTGACTCAAGATCACCCAGCAGTAGATCTCTGTAACCTAACAAAGCACTATGCCACATTGGTTCCAGAACAGAAATGACTCAAAATGACAAAATTCTTGTCAAGATCTTTGCTAAAAAAAATCTTTGCAGCATTAATGCATACTGAAACTGATCGATTTGGGTTGTTAGTAGGTTGTGTAAAAGCTCTGGGTCAGTCTGATGTATGCAACACTTTACATCACATTGAACAACACTGTGTAGCATTTCAGAGCACTTCTTAAATTCTCAAGGTGCTGTACTATGGTGATGAAGAGAATGAGACAGCAAGCCTAAGCAGGTCTCTCAGAAGTCAATCCCTGGGGCTTAATGCCAGGAAAATGTTTTTAGGATTGCAGCCTAAGCAGTCTGGGAGGTTCCTAGTGCAGGTCTCACTTTTGTTGCCAAATGGACTCTGTGGTTTTAAGGCAAGGCCATTGTCTCCCAGCCTCAGCTCCTTTCCAGCAGTGTGAGGGTGGCAATATTGCTCTGTGTTAAAAGGTGATGTATATGAAACACTTTAATAATAAACTGTACATGATTTCAGTAATCCTCACAACAATTTTATGAGGTAAGCCAGTATTATTACTTCATAGGCTTGCCAATCCCCAGGTCCCAGCGGGGGTTCTCCTGCTTTTCCAGGCTCCTTCTCGCTCCCAGTCAGCTGGCTGGCAGGGGGAAGCCCCGTCTCCACAGCCCGCATGTGCCTTTCCACCTCCGGAGGTTTCAGACTCCGCTTGGAAAGGCTTCCTCTTGGGAAGGTGTGTCTGTGTCTTTAAGGCTGAATGGGAGCGGGGGGGGGGGGGAAGCAGGCAGAACAACATGGCTGCTCCCAGTGGCTGTGAAAGCAGCCCATACCCTCTGTTGGTTGCACAATCTTTTCAGCGGTTGTTTGCATAGGAAAGGTAAGTTTGAACCTTTGGTTGCTCTGTGTTACTTTGAAGAAGTTGAAAGTTCAGCAAGCAACTCATGAGTAGAGATGCCAATCCCCAGGTGGGAGCAGGCCCTTCCACATTTCAAAGTCGTCAGAAACGGGGGGGGGGGGGGGGAGAGAAATGTCTGCAGGGTACTTCATTATTCCCTATGGAGATAGATCAGTGCTTGCTATGGCATTTTTGTTTACTGGTGAATGCACACACTCATATCTAAGAGGAGGAACTAAGACATTACTTTTGTCAAATCAAGATTTGATGAGGAGATAGGTCCCCCCTCCCTCCTGACTACCCCCCTCCCACCCACCAGGGACTGTCAGGGGTGGGTGGAGCCATCCCCCCTGGGGAGCAGTGTGGGTAAAAGAAGTGGCAAAATGGCTACTGTGGTTTTTTTTAATTAGGTGAAAAATTGTTTGGTGCAAACTTTATTTTGGGGGGGAGCTGTACTTTTGTACAGGAGGGGTATTGGAAAGTGTGCTTTTGTACAATGTGGGAAAATGTTTTGGGGAAAGGGTGGTTGGGAAACTTTGGCTGTGTGGATTTTTTTCAGCTTTTCCTGGTGAGTGCTAAAACCCTCTTTTGCTTTTAGGAAAGGTGCATGCTTAATGTTTAAACTTTGCAGTCTGTGAGGGGGAAGGGAGCTTGCATGATTAAGCTTTGCAGTCTATGGCTGGCAGTGGGAAGAGGGGTGGTTTCTCTCTCTCTCTGCTTTAGGAAGCTGGAGGGGTATGGCAGGGCTTTGGGTAGGATTTTCAGCTTTCCTGGTGTGTATAGCTCATTCTGACACTCTTTCTCCCTTTCTGTGTGTGTGTGTGTTCCAGCTTGGTGTAGTGGTTAAGTGTGCGGACTCTTATCTGGGAGAACCGGGTTTGATTCCCCACTCCTCCACTTGCACCTGCTAGCATAGCCTTCGGTCAGCCATAGCTCTGGCAGAGGTTGTCCTTGAAAGGGCAGCTGCTGTGAGAGCCCTCTCCAGCCCCACCCACCTCACAGGGTGTCTGTTGTGGGGGAGGAAGGTAAAGGAGACTGTGAGCCGCTCTGAGACTCTTCGGAGTGGAGGGTGGGATATAAATTCAATATCTTCTTCTTCTAACTGGGGCTTCTGGTGCATGCTGTATTTACAGTGTCTCCATTCTAGTTTCAGAGAAATGTTGTGGGGAAAGGCTGTTTGTCTGCTTAAAACTTTGCTATCGCTGTAATTTCTCTATCTCTGTGTCTCTTTCAGGGAAAGGATGGACAGTTTTCGCTTGGTAAAATGCTTGCTTTCTCTCTCTGTCTTAAAATGATTAGAATGCTCGTACCCCTCTGTGTCTGCTTGCTGTGTTTACATTGGGGTGGGGTGGAGTGGAGGTGCATTGACTTAAACTTAAAAGGACAGTGAACCTTACAAGGGTTTATGAATTCTTTTTCTTAACCATCTGGGTCTGCTTGCTGGAGCAGCACTATGAGGGAAAAGAGAACTCCTGTTGCTCTAAGCCCCTGCAAACATATTGCTCTGTCTGTGAGGCAGGAATTTGTGATTTCAACTCACTCCTTTTCAGTTTTCAAAGCACACCAAACATTTTCCCCACATTGTACAAAAGCAACTTTCCAATACCCCTCCTGTACAAAAGCACAGCTCCCCCCAAAAATAAAGTTTGCACCAAACAATTTTTCACCTAATTAAAAAAAAAACCACAGTAGCCATTTTGCCACTTCTTTTACCCAAAATCCCACACTGCTCCCCAGGGGGGATGGCTCCACTCACCCCTGACAGTCCCTGGTGGGTGGGAGGGGGGAGCCAGGAAGGCGGAACATCAAATTTTGATTTGACAAAAGCCGTGTCCTAGTTCCTCCTAGGTATCAACATCATCACCAAAGAGAAAGCATCCAGACTCTTCTCAAGGGGACACTGGAGCTCCAGCTTCTCTAGACCTTAAATGTGGTTGATTTTATCATTTAGCAACATTTTTAATGTGTCGTTTAGAACTGTAATGCAATTATACACCGTCCTTCCTTCTTTTAATGCAGGAGTGAAAATAACAGAAATTACTTAGCAGTACTATTCACCTTGGGGAATCTGAAGCAGAAATATAGGAACTACCATTTTGACCACTTTCTTACTGATACACTGTACTAACTTACATTCAACCCTTTTTTTTGATGGGATGGTCTACATGTGTGATTTATGTTGTGACTTTTATCATTTTAAAAGGGGCTCGTTGATGGTTCCACTGGGTTGGATCTACCATTTTGTTTAATCAAAGGTTGCTTATTCCACCACTATAAGGACCTCTCTGCTGATGTAAAACATGCTTTTGATGTTAGAAAGCCATTCTTGTGTTTTAACAATTTATTGATAGCATATGGTTACAAATCTTAATTATTTCAGTACTAACCCATATGGCATTTCAATCCCCCCTCCCTCCAATGTTGACTTCCCCGAAGTTATAGATTCAAGTTCAATACTAAAGGTACTACTAACTGATCAAAATTCAATATATATATATATATATATATATATATATATATATATATATATATATATATATATATATATATATATATATATATATATATATATATATATATATATTTTCCCTCATTGATGCTAAAAAATTGTCCAATGTCTTTTTACATTCCACTCTTTCTCCATATATCCTTTAAATTTCTTCCACTCCTTTTTAAATATCTCCAAATCATAGTCTCTTAGCGTTCTAGTTAGTTTGTCCATTTCACTCCACGATAAAACTTTCATAATCCAGTCCCATTTCTCAGGTATTTTTTCTTGCTTCCAAGGCTGCGCATACAATGTCCTAACAGCTGATAGCAAGTACCAAATTAGAGTCCTGTCTTCCTTTGGAAATTTTTCTAATTGTAATCCAAGCAAAAACGTCTCTGCAGTTTTCTTGAAGTCATAACCCAAAATTTTGGAGATTTCTTGTTGTATCATCTTCCAGTACTCTTTCGCTTTCTCACAAGTCCACCACATATAGAAGAAAGAACCTTCATGTTTTTTACATTTCCAACATCTATCTGACATTTTCTTACTCATCCTCGCCAGTTTTTTCGGAGTCATATACCACCTATACATCATCTTAAAACAGTTCTCTTTTATACTCTGACAAGTTGATATCTTCATTGAGTTCTTCCAAAGGTGCTCCCATGCATCCATTTGTATTTCTCTATTCACATTGATTGCCCATTTGAGACTTTACTACTTCTTCTTCTATAGACCATTTCAATAATAATTTATATACTTTTGATATCAGTTTTTCATTATCTCCAAGCAGGACCCTTTCCAGTTCTGTTTGTTCTCGTCTAATTCCCTCCGATTTAATATCATTTTCCATCAAGCTTTTGATTTGTTGCATTTGAAACCAGTCGTACTTATTATTTAACTCTTCCGAGGATTTTAATTCAATTTTGTCTCCTTGCATCTTGAGCAGTTGATTATATGACATCTCTCTTTCTTCATTAGATTCAGCTGTTATTTTTATTACTTCTGCTGGCACTATCCATAGCGGTTTTTTCTCGTCCCCATATTTCTTATATTTTATCCAAGTATTTAGTAAAGTATTTCTAATATAATGGTGAGAGAAAAAAACGTCCATTTTATTCTTCCCATAATACATGTACGCGTGCCAGCCGAATTCCCATGGGCTTCTAACCATAAAGGTTTTTTTATCTAACAGCATTATCCAATCTTTGATCCATGTCAAACACACTGCATCATGATACAATCTTAAATCTGGAAGTTGAAAACCTCCTCTCTCTTTAGCATCTGTTAAAATCTTCATCTTAATCCTTGGTTTCTTTCCGGCCCAAATAAAGTCAGAAATTTTCCTTTGCCATTTGTTAAATTATTAGGGTTTGTAGAATCTTGCCGTGTTCTACTGGAGAAAGTTTTCCTTCCAGACGTTTTGTTCTCAGCTGCGGAGAACATCCTCAGTGGCGTTGCAGCCGGAGCAGGCGCTCAGACCTTCTTGGCTGCTGTGCATTGAGTGGGGCCAGGGCTGCTGGAGAGCTGCTATTTCTAGGCTGGAGGGGGTGTGATGAAAGGGCAATTGGTTTGTGGATGTGCCCATTGTTTGGTGGGGCTTCCTGGAACGGTAGTGATAAGGAAACTGGCTGTTGAATGTGACCATTGTTCTGTGTTAATTGCTGGGAGGGTTGGAAGGGGTTTGAAGATAAGGAAGATGGTTGTTGACTGTGCTGATTGTTCTGTGGAATTTGCTGGTTGTTCTGAGACTTTCTGCAATTTATAGTCTGGCAAAATATTCATCTTAACTGCAGCAATTCTGCCCAATAAAGACAAATTAAGTCTGTTTCCATTTTATCAAATCTTTGTCCATCTTGCACCAAAGCTTTTCATAATTATTTTTAAATAAATCTATGTTCTTCATAGTTATTTCTACGCCAAGATATTTTACTTTAGAAGTAACTTTACACCCCGTCAGTGCTTGCAGTTCATTCTGTCTATTTGGTTGCATATTTTTACATAAAAACATCGACTTCTCTGCATTTATATATAGTCCTGCAATCTCTCCATATTCTTTTATCTTGGTTAGGAGCAACGGTGTTACTTGAATTGGATTCTCTATAATAAACACAATCTCATCTGCAAAAGCTTTATATTTATAAGAGAATCCTTTAATTTTTAATCCTTCTATTTCTTTGTCGTTTTGCACTTGTTGTAATAAAATTTCAAGAGTCATTATAAACAACAATGGTGATAACGGACATCCTTGTCTTGTACCTTTGCTTACCATCAATTCTCTTGTAAGGTCTGCATTTACGCACAATTTTGCTTGCTGTTCTGTATATATTGCTTTCATCATTCTTATAAAATGTTCCCCTAAATTAATTTTTTCCATTACTGCAAACATAAAGTCCCAGTTCAAAGATATTGATTTTTAACAAATTTGACAGTTTTTCTCCCTTTTAAAATGGCAATCGTTCTTTCTCTATGGTAAAGTTCAGTTCTAGAGAGGTCTTTCTTGTTCTTGATCTTAATTCCTTCCTGGTTCAAAGGTCAGATGTCACAGCTTCTGTAATCCTTACAAACTCTGTATTATTGGCCAGCCCCTTTTACTTCCTGGTACATCTTGCTCTGATCTCGTGTTTAGTGTCGCAGTCTTTGAAATTCATGAAGAAACCACAGCCACAGGAATTCAAAACAATGTGTCTTTTTCTCAAATATCCTTCAAGGCTGATATTTTAACAACATCCAATTTTCACAGGCTGAATTCTCTTCCACTTATGCCTTAATTCAGTTCAGTCTGTTTAAAGTTCAACAGTTTGTAGGAGTGAATACATAACAAAAAGCGATTCTTCTTTACACGCCTCCAACCGCAGACCGCAGTCCGTCACAACAACTCCCTCTTTTATTTTCAGATTCTGCTACAGCCTTTTACTTTCAAAGTTTCAGAGTTCAAACTTGACAAGGTAATTTTTTTTTATTCAATTACGCTTTAAGTTCATCTGTTTATAATCCACTCAACGTTTAAATAGTGTTCAAGGTCTCTTAGAGTGGAGATAAGAATAGATTAAAGTACCTTTCAGATGTTCTTTTTTTTTCAGCACTCCGGCTCTTGTTGTCTTGCAATTTAAGTCAGTCCGTCTTTAAGTGTTTGGATTCCGACAGGCTTGAGTGAAATTAATTACTTTAAATTCCACTGCAGAGAATGGCTGACGGCCCCTCTATTCGCTGGATCTCAAGATCTGAAGGAGACAGCTCCCTATCTCCCCCAAGATCGAAATCAACAGCTAAAGGAAATAAACGTCGTCTTGGATTAACCCTTGACTAGGGTTAATGGGCATAGACCCCCCCCCCAAGAGGTCTTTAATACCCTGAACAGTGAAAATAAAATCCCCCTTTGCTAGGGAGCTGCAGCCTGTCTTCCAGCCAAACAGGAAGTCGTTAGAAAGCCATTCTTGCACTGGAGGAATGTGTGGGCACCATGAAAATAAGAAGAGAGCACCCATCTCAATGTTTGCAAATATTACTATATAAGAAATGTTTGGTCAATTTGATAAATAGTCTTATCAATGTCATGTAAAGACTATGCCTCTGAGGAACACCGACTCACAATGCAAAGGGAACTTGTTTTCCTCAGTAGTTGACATTCCCTGCAGCTTTTGTTTCTTTTTATGATTTCCTACTACTGGTAGGGCAGCTCTACTTTCCCTTGGGTTTAAGTCTTAATTATTCAGATAATCACCAGAACTGCCTTCTTTAGGAAGTATTGTGTTTGAGAAAGTGCCAGGTGATATATAAGATGTATCTACAGTGATCCATAATGGCCGTTTTACACATGCAAGCTGTCACTTGATGTTGCATTCATCCAGCAGTAAGCATGCTCTTATGAATTCTTCCTTAGCAAGGATGCTTGAAACTTAAACAGCAAAACTGAAATAGCAACTTGTGCATCATCTGTGAAAAAGCCCTAAGTATTCAATTAAGTCTCTGCTGACGGGATATCTTTGCACTGCATATTCATTTGAGCCCAGCAGTAAGACTTCGTAGTCATAAACACTAGTTTTCTCAAAGACTGCTGAGTCTAGTTAGACAGCTTTGCAGAATCAAGGTAGAATCAAGTGCTCAGCATCTTGCATTTTCTTACTGTCTCTTCTACCCAGATTTTCTGGTGTGTCAAGCACACTGATCCACTTTTTGTGCTCTGGATTCTTTTGTGAATCTGCTTCTATAGACTTTATGCTTCCATTTCTCTGCTTCAGGACAGAGACATCATTAGTTCATAGGTAGAAATGGGGGGGGGGAGAAGAAGTTATTTAACCTTAGAATGTGATTTCATATGATAAATACACACTTGCTTCATAACTGCACACAGCCATCCATCCAAGGCAGTACATTTGTGGTAAGGGTATGTATTTTTCAAACTACAAAGCACAGTATTGTATTGTGGGAAAATTAAATTATTATCTCCATATCATACATTCATTGTTGTTGTGAGTCCTTCATGGAGAGGGTGGGGGGGCTCCTACAGGATGTTAGCAATAAGTAACACCCCCATCTCCTGCTTGTGCCATTTTATGAAGTTTTTGAAAATGGAGACTGAGATCTCTCCTGGCACATTTTCTGTACAGCTACACACACCTAGCCAGATTTTTTTTGAGGGAGGGGGGAACTAGCAGGCTGGGAGGGACCATGGCTCGGTAGTAGAGCTTCAGGGTATTCCTTCCTCACCTACAGCTGTTAGGAGCCAACTTCCAGAGGAAACGCGGGCCCTGCGGGATCTTGAACAGTTCCGCAGGGCCTGCAAGACTATCCTCTTTCGATTGGCCTTCACCGACCAAGAGGGTAACTGCTAAAGAATTCGCCTTTGTAAATAGCACCAGCATACTTTTCTCAATTTTAGAATTTTAATAGATTTTAATTAAATTGTTAATGTAATTTTTGTGTAATTATTTGTATAACTAATGTATGGAATTTTGTTGTTAGCCGCCCTGAGCCTGCTTCGGTGGGGAGGGCGGGATATAAATAAAAATTGTTGTTGTTGTTGTTGTTGTTACCTCGATGTGGCAAATGGTGGCTGAGGCTGACAGACAGTGGTTGATTTTAGACTACCTAGAGAATGCATAACTGAAAAGAAATCTGAACTATTCTTATCCCACCCTTCCTCCAAGAAGCTCAGGGTTGTGGAACCAGTTTCCCTTCTCCCAGCTTTACATTTGGCTCCTGCACTATAACAGTTCACACAACCTATTCACGCACCCTTTGGAGTTGGCACAAAATATGATATTGGTAGTTTCCTATTCACAAGACATACTGTGCCTTGAATGGCCAATTTATATGATCCAAATCAACATGTTCTGAATATGGACTTTCAATAGATGTGTTCTGGGAATTCTTTGCTGGGAACCTTAGTTCCAATACCAGACACTGTGGTTGGGTACTAGAATATGAGTGGGGGAGGGCTTACCTTTCAGCTTCTTTTCTAGTGGGCCTATGAGCAATGCCTCAGCAATGGCAGGTGGTATTCCTTCACCCGGGTTCCCTTTCTAACTGCCTTCTGGCTTTGAGATCATCAAGACCTGGCCTCCTTCCTCCTTGGCTGCCTCTAGGCAGGCCTTATAAAGGAACATCTGGGGCAGGACTTTCCCTGGCTCCCACCAATGCATTGAGTGACTGACCTCCTGGCCAATGAGCTCTCATCCATTACCCTCTAAGCTGACATTCCCCATTTGCAGGGTTGCGACCCAGCACCGGGTCATGGAAGCCTCAATACCTGGTCACAAGAAAAGCCAAAGCTAGCTCCGCCTCCAGCAAAGCATGAGCTCTGCTCTGCTTCCTTCCTTTCCCGTCTCTCTGTTGTGCAGAGAAAAGCTAGGCTTGAAGAATGACACAGGCTGCAAAGCTTGAGCTCTATTTTCCTTCCTTCCATCCCCCAGTGTTTCTGTGTTGTGCAGGTAAAAGTTAGGCTTGAAGACTGACATAGGCTGCAAAGTCTGAGCTCCATTTTTGCTTCCTTTCATCTCTGTGTTCTGCAGATGAAAGCTAGGCTTGAAGAATGACATAGGCTGCAAAGCCTGCGCTCCGTTTTCCTTTCTTCCATCCCCCAACGTTTCTGTGTTGTGCAGATAAAAGCTAGGCTTGAAGACTGACACAGGCTGCAAAGCCTGAGCTCCGTTTTCCTTCCTTCCATTCCCCAACGTCTCTGTGTTGTGCAGATAAAAGCTAGGCTTGAAGACTGACATAGGCTGCAAAGCCTGAGCCCCATTTTGCTTCCTTCCACCCCACAATGTCTCTGTGTTGTGCAGAGAGGAGCTGGGCTGCTTCTCCTTCCTTCTCCCCCCCTCCCAGTGTTTGAGAGAAAAGCTGGAGTCCACTGGCACTTTAGATCCATGAAGTGGGTTAGGGTTAGCAACAGTGGGAGGGCTTCTAGTGCCCTGGCCCCACTGGTGGACATTTTGGTGCTTTTTGGTCAATGTGTGAAAGAATTTTGGACTGGATGGTCCACTGGCCTGATCCAACATGGCTTCTCTTATGTTTTTTTCTTTCCATGTCTTTCTTTTCCTTTCTTTCCATGTCTTTCTTTCTCTGTCTTTCCCTTTCTCTTTCTTTCTTTCATTCAATTTTTACTGGATGAAACTTTTCTGTTCATCGTACTGTTGTTGCAGACATAGGAGCTCTGCCAATGAAAGTTGGCACTCCCAGTTGTAGCCAGCTGGCCTTTCTATGAGATTTCTATGTGAGTGAGTGAGAGGTGTGGGGCAGAAAGATATTATTGGAGATTACTGCTGTATATCTCAACAGCACTGGAAGTGATGGTGCTATGAAATTTGTACCATTTTACTGGTTCTGCTTTTAACAGCTGCTTGACACTAAAATTAAACTCCTCCTCTAGATATTTAAAAAGATGAAATAAATTAACTAGCTAAATATCTGCACAAGAAGTTGCTTTTAAAGGCATGGGAAACACAGCCAGTAAAAAGCTGCAAGCCCCTCATAAATATCCTTTTTGGGATATTGGAAACTTGTATTCCTTGGTGGAGGTTTCCTTTTGATCTGCACTCAACAAACATTCTCAGTTGAACTCTGCAAATTACTCTTTTGTGTGGAAGAATGAGAAATAACTAGCCCTTGTCAGATAATATTATGGGTAGAGTTGGTGAAAGAAATAGTGATATCAGGTCTCTTCCCCAACTTCAAATGGGAGTGAAAAAACACACACCCTGCCCCAGTAACAGTAGCATGTAGTGTGGGAGTGCATGGGAGAAGTATCACCATGCCCTGTTCCTAGGCTTGCCAATCCCCAGGTCCCAGCGGGGATTCTTCCGCTTTTCCAGGCTCCTTCCCGCCCCCAGTAAGCTGGCCAGTGGGGGGAAAGCCCGCCCCCAGAGGACCATGTGCCTTTCGACCTCCAGAGGCTTCAGTCTTTGATTGAAAGGCTTCCTCTTGGGATGGTGTGTCTGTGTTACTTTGAAGAAGTTGGCAGCAACTCGTGAGTAGAGAGGCCAATCCCTTGCTTCAGCGTCGCCAGAAACCAGGGTTGGGGGGAGGGAAACGTCTGCTGAGCACTTCATTATTCCCTATGTGGAGATCAATTCTCATAGGGTATAATGGGGAATTGATCTGGAGGTTTCGGGGGCTCTGGGGGAGCTGTTTTTTGAGGTAGAGGCACCAAATTTTCAGTATAGTATCTAGTGCCTCTCCCCAAAGTACCCCTCAAGTTTCAAAACGATTGGACCAGGGGGTCCAATTCTATGAGCCCCAAAAGAAGGCGCCCCTATCCTTCATTATTTCCTATTTCCATTTAAAAAGGTGTGCTGTCCCTTTAAATGTGATGGCCAGAACTCCCTTGGAGTTCTATTATGTTTGTCACACCCTTGCTCCTGGCTCCACCCCCAAATTCCCCTGGCTCCACCCCCAAATTCCCCTGGCTCCACCCCCAAAGTCCCCAGGTATTTCTTGAATTGGATTTGGCAACCCTAGAAGGGCGATTAAGCCTCCTCTCCCCATGTAGGGCAGTCCCAATGTTATATGAGGCCATGTACTCCTTCAACTTAAGTTCTCGGTGGGGAACTCCCAGCACAGATCTGATTGAAAGTCCTTACAACAGCCAGAAGGAAGAAGAATTGAAGAAGAATTGCAGATTTATACCCCGCCCTTCTCTCTGAATCAGAGACTCAGAATGGCTTACAATCTCCAATATCTTCTCCCCGCACAACAGACACCCTGTGAGGTGGGTAGGGCTGAGAGGACTCTCACAGCAGCTGCCCTTTCAAGTGCAACCTCTGCCAGAGCTATGGCTGACCCAAGGCCAGCAGGTGCAAGTGGAGGAGTGGGGAATCAAACCCGGATCTCTCAGATAAGAGTCCACGCACTTAACCACTACACCAAACTTAGTAACATGCATTTGCCCTATTAGAATCCTTAGTCATTACCATGCACTGAGATAATAGAGGAATCCCTCCTTTTAACCCCCAAATTGTGAAAATGGTGGGTTAAAAGGCATTAAGGGGTAATTGATCCATAGTGGAATGATGTAAGAATTTTGGGGAGCCCCTAGGAATGTGGCCTCCTTCCTGCTGCATGGCAATAGCACAGTGGTCATTTGTAGTATATGCTGTCACTCAAGGACCTCCTTGAGGTTTCTGCAGTACTTCTAACATAAGAAGTAATCTCAGTGTCTACATGGAGTGACATATGAAGTCAGTCATATTGCAGTCATGTCTCTTGACCACCCCAAAGTCCTAGGTGCATCATAGGCTGGTGAGCCATATTCAGACTCCACTGGCCTCCAGGATTCCAGGGGGAGTTCTCCTCCTTGATCTCTGGATGAGGCTTCCATGTCTGTTTTTTTTTGAGACTACAGTACTCAGAGCTGCAGTTCTGAAAAATGGCTTTTTCCAAAGGAAGGGCACTTCATTCAACATCCCTCCCTTTTACAGGCAGCCCAGCTATAGAAACAGAATGTCTAATTCCTGTAGCTGCATGCATTGAAACTTCAAAAGGGCACCACCTGTGACCCATTAGGGATGGGTTACACTGGCAGATTGGGGTAGGAAAAAAGTTAAACACACTCTCCTTCTGGCACTGTCTGCTCACAGGCCCCATGTGAACTGCATGTACAGAATAATAAAACGACGGCTGAAAAACCTGAGTGTCTGAGTGCAATTACTAATGGCAAGTTGCTTCTTGACTTGGTTGTGCAGAGATTAATACCTGTGCCTGGTGTGCAGCCTAATTGTGTTTGTCTAATCAAATTTCACAGCTCTTCAAATCGCCATAATGGGCTAAACTGAAATGCAAGTTTTGAAGTGAAATCCAGACATTGCAGCTGCAGTTCCACAGAATGGATATCCACCTTAGCCCACAATAGATTCCTTATTCTGTGAACCACCCCCTTGTTTTTAACAAGGAGTTGGATGAAAGACCAGATCCAAGCCAAATGTTAGAATATAGTTTTCAGTCCAGGCTTTCACTAAGGGCACATCTGCATCATGGAGTGAGCATGTACCTGGCCTAAAGGGGAGGGGATCCAGCTGTACAGTTTCCCATCCACATGACTGATTATGGAACTTGGGGGTCCAGCAGGGATTGCAAGAATCTGCTGTGTGGCCAAATAAGAGCCAAGCTACATGTGTCCTTAGGGATCTGTGACTGGATCCCCAGGATGTGATTTAGCAGCAAATAGCCGCTGCAAGGAGATGTGTGGATTTTGACTGAAATTAGGGGAGAGAGATTGACTCGTTTCCCCATCCATTTGCCAGATTGAAAATCCTCCTGCCTGCTACTGCTTTAAGTTATAATAGGGATAAGAAAGGTACCTATATCTCTTTTATACAAAACTCTCAAAACTTGTTCTCTGTGCTCCTGCTTCACAGGTGAGGCATGTGGCAACTACAGAAAGGGCATTTTCGGTGGTGTCACCATGCCTTTGGAATGCCCCTTCCCATGGCTCACCTGGCATTTACTTCACTGTCTTTTAGGTAGTAGACCAAAATGTATCTTCTTACCAAAGCTTTTAATTGGGGGAAGGAGTTCCATTGTTTTCATGGTCTGTTCTGGTTTGAGGTCTGCTTTATGGGTAGTTTTATGTTGTTTATGTTCCATGGCTGTTTTAATGGTTTGCTGTTTTTATAATGTTAACCTACCATTTTTACTATAAGCCACCTTAAACAGGACTCTGATGAGGTAGCGCAGAAATCTTCTAGAGAAATGAATGAAAGAATAATAAAATTATATAATAGGTTTTGTTTTCTTCAAAAAATATTTCCACTAACCAAATGCCTTATGCAATCAGAGCAACTGGTGTGATACAGGAACTAAGTGAATAAGCAATAACCTGAGGGGCTGCAGATCCATCAAGAGCAATCCAAAAGAGGGTCACATCTAAGTGCAAGATTGCATGGCAAGACTCTCTATGCCTCAGCTCTTTATCAGATAATAATTCTGGCCTACCCTATAAGGCTGCTGTATGACTTTCTGTTTGAATGCACTGTATAAATGCCAACTATTACCGGTGTGCGGCACACACACATGCTTGTGCACATCACACATGAGAGACAATGCATGCTCCTTCACCCTCAAACACAAAGATAGTGATACTCCCTTGTACATAATGCAATTCAATTCTCTGCAGAGAGAAGTTCCACTGAGCAACATACTCCAAGTAACTATGAAACCTTGCTTAAATAAGTCCATGTAAAAATAAATACTGTAAATAAAATATGCACACAAGTAAGATAGGATAGACATTCAACAAACACAGGTTAGCATACCCATGGACTGGGATTGGGGAGGGGCTCATAGATATATGAAGTTACGCATATACACCTCTACTTCTGTACACAGTTTTACCTTTTCTGCGCATACAGCATGCGTATTTGCAATGTATGTAGGAGATGTGCTGTTCCTTTGTGCAAGCACACATATGCAGTGCAGTCTTCCCCTTCATCACATCCTAGGTCTTTGAGGCTGACTCCCCCCCCCAGAAACCACCGAGATAGTTTTGGCAGACAGACAACTTCATTGTACTTTTTCATACAGTTTCCCATCACCCTCAGCAAAAGTAACTAACTCTGCCACAATTGGTAATTACGATCAAAGACCCTGCGCAACAGTGCCTGGTTTGATCACCAGCTTAAGCTGCCTGCCTTATGTTTTCTCTTGTCGCCCTAGGCATACTGAGATCCATCAAGTATCACTTTCAAAGATGGAAAAGTTCTCAGATCCTGCTGCCGAAAAATATACTTAACAGGTTGCTTGTGGTCTTGCAGAGGGACCCCCACCACATTTCTTTAGAGATCACAAGCAGGAATTGGGAGCTTTCCTACGTCCTGCAGACAGCAGCAATCCACAAAGGAGGCTTCTCCAGAAGAGAGCAAGTGCTTAGCTCAGATCAGCCTCTTCTTGATCTGTGTGCCCTCCTTCTTTCTTCTGGGTTGGGTACTTTATTGGTCTTAAAAGTGCTACTGGACTCTTTACTATTTTGCAGCAACAGACTAACATAGCTAATGCCTCTGGTTTGAATACTGACCCTTTTTTTGTCAAAGATTTTAATATAATAAATGTACACAACCAACTTTTGGTAACCCTGTAAAGTTTCAGTTCATGGGGTTTTCAAGACACAAGATGAGCAGAAATTAAAGCCAACCATTTCTTTTACACCTGGAAAATATGGGGTACAGTCAGATGGGCAGGTTGCCTTAGCAGTATCTCGGCTTTAAACAAGCCACTTGAGTTTGGGGCAGTTTCTGTCATTCAGACAGCACCCCCTAAGATGGCATAATAGCCTGCAGGCCTGTGGTTGGTGTTCACGTTGCTAATGTGCCGCAACCACGGATCCATTGCTGTTTTTTTTTTTTCAAAGTCCCACTGTGCCTGCACAGAAGCAGTCAAGCACACATGTGTTCCTGGCCACATTCTATGGGGGCACTGAAGTACACGTTAGTATGGGGTTGAGGGGGAAGGACACATTGGAAACAGAGTGAAACTTTCACACCACTCATGCATTTCCATGGTGTACCTGCAAGATGAGATGCCCAAAAACCTACCAGGGAAGCACTTTGCCTAGGTTGCCACTGGAATTTGCTGGTGGCTATGTAATCTCCATGGGACTAATTTTAGCACAAGGTAAGGATGAATAGGGCACGAGAGCCAGGTTTGCATATTTGATTGCGTCCATTAGATCCAGATGGGAGGGGTGGAAATATCAGGCCAAACTGCTCATGTGATACCACCCATGGTGCGGGCAAAACAAATGCTTCAAGCTGTGAAGAAATAATATAGATTGTCCAGAAGCTTCAGGAATTTCCTCACTACACCTTAAGATACATATAAATCCCTGTCATATTTGCTGAGGACAGTTAGGCTGTTTTCCTTCTTCCTGGTCACTGCCTGCTGTTTTGTAAAAACCTCCCATTTCCAAAACATAACCCTTGAGCATTTCTCCAGATTTAATATGAATACTGTAAAAATTGCAGCCAATTTATGGTGGCTTACAGGTTTCAAGGCAAGAGACAGAGGTGGTTTGCTACTGCCTTCTTCTGCATGGCAATCCTTGCCTTCCCTAGTGGTCTTCCATCAAGACTTGGATGGAAGACCACTAGGGAAGACAAGGATTGCTATGCAGAATGGATGGATCATCTTCCATCCAAGTCTTGACCATGGTCAGGGCTGTTGAGGCTGCTACAAAGGCTTTAGGGATTTACAGTTCTAAATGCTATAAAAGTAACCATTACATTACAAATTTCAGATGGGTACTATTTATGTAGATTTGGAAACTGGGGCAGGGGGCTAACAGTGCAGCCATCCAGTCCAGAGTCCCTTTGATTTTACTGGACTTAGAAGGCTGTGATTCACTGTTTAGGATTTCACTGTTAGCAAATCTGATGTCACAGTGGGAGAGAAGGACTGGGGGCTCAGCCAAGTTGAAGAAACCTTAGTAGAGAACTTGGGAGGGAAATTAAGAGCTTGCAGACTGAGTAGTTTGGTGCCCCAAGGAAAAAATATATCAGTTCAAGGGGGCATAGAATTGCAGCTTTGCTCATGGATAAATATGGCTAATAGTTATTACCAGAAGAATTTCAACAGCAATCAGCAGCAATGTGAATAGGATTCTTGTATATCTAAGGATACTGATTCTATTCTCAGTGCAACTGTATGTATGTGAGGTCCATGGTTCAAGTGAATCAGAAATTTCAAGGTCACCTGAGCAGTAGGCAGTCAAAGAAACTAAAACCTGTCATCATTTATTAAGAAAACAACCTGACAAATTTTGCACTCATCTTACGCCACTCTTACGTTCGTCTTCTCAGCGCAGCTTTCTTCCGATTTCACACTCTCTGCCCTGGGGATGCAGCAAGGATCGATGTTTTCGTGCAGCAAACAGAAACTGGTTTTTAGCGGTTTCTGTTTGCTGCATGAAAGCGACAATCCTTGCTGCGCCCCAGGGCAGATAGTGGGAAATTGGAAGAAAGCCGCGCTGAGAAGATGAAAGTGAGAGCGGCGTAAGGTGAGTGCAAAATCGGTCCCTGTGTCTGAAGTTAATGCGAAAAGGAGCAGTTTCTCGCTGCCTACCTGTATCTCTCTTCTGTTTCCATGTTAGTCTCAGAGTTCTGCTGCCCTCTACTGCCAATATATGATTTGAGGTGCATAAAGCATACAAGGCAGGGAGGATACAAGGCAGATGAATTCCAGAAGAATCATTGTTTGGCGCCAGTTTGCATTTGTGGCATCTTGAACTGTGTGTGCTTTGCACATGCACAGCATCCACCACTGGGCTGTAGCCAAATGTCATTCACATGGAGATATTTCTTGTAAGAAGCAATGCTTCCTTGTAGGAGGTATCCCACACAGGCACTTTGTAGCTCTGTAACTATTTTCTCATTAATTTTTGTTAAGATTGCAGTTACGGGGGACTGCAATTTAAAGGGACAGGTCAGCATACAGGGAAGTGGGCCTACTTAATTTTTTAACTTGATACCTCCCCCAAAATTGCCATTTTAATTGTTATCATACTATAGCTTAATAACTACAAAGTGTATGCATATCATACCATTGACAGACCATCAGTTACTGAGTGGCCTTGGCTCCTCATGTCTGCAAAACTACTTTTCCTCCTATGCTCTGCATCAATAGCTTTGATGGTCCATGCAGGGCCTTTTCCCTGCATGGACCATCAAAGTGTGGCACCCTACAAGATCAACAACTTGCATTAAAAAAAAAGGTTTGTAACTTCAGGTTGCCTGCAATGGCTGCTTCTATTCTTTAGGCAGTCTACCTGGCATCGGTCAGAGCTCAAACATTTTCTGTCATAGATCTATGGAATTGGCTCTATGAGAAGGTGAGGGAGTGCTGTCTATAAACATTTTTGGGGTATGGCAAGCTGACTACTCACTAGGGCTTTAGGGGTACATTCATTGGGTGCAGGTACTTGGGGACTATATTACACTTTGCAAGTTTTACATCTGGATTTGTAAACCATCTGGAGTCATAAAGTATATGAAAGATTTAATAATTCTTTTTGTTGTGAGATACAATGAAAACAGACTCCCTTTTTTAAAGACAATTGGGAATTCAGATTAACTAGTAGATCATGGCATTGGATCATTATAGCATTATTGTATTGTCTATTTTTTAAAAGCAGGGCAGTCCCTCAATAGGTAATGCAGGGGAAATGGCATCTGTTGGATGAAAGTGCGCACAAAACCCCTGTGTGAATGCAAATGATCAGTGCAAATGCCTTTGCAGTTGTGGTGGTGGTGATAGGGAAAGGGAGAATTCCCATTGTGTGTGTGTAGACTCTTCTTTGGCAGTCTAGGAGACAACAAAAAAAATATTGTAAATATTCATCAAAATAGCCAGGCCACTAACTTTAATTCTTACCAAACAATAACTCATTATCATGGTCCACATACACTTCCTCCCCAGTTGAGCTGCTCTTAGGAGTTTCTTGAGGGTAGCAAAGACTAGGGTTGCTGTCCAATTCAAGAAATATCTGGGGACTTTGGGGGTGGAGCCAGGAGCAAGGCTGTGACAAGCATAATTGAACTCCAAAGGGAGTTCTAGCCATCACATTTAAAAGGACTGCACACCTTTTTAATGTCTTTTAAATGTCTTCCTTCCATAGGAAATAATGAAGGATAGGGGCACCTTCTTTTGGGGCTTATAGAATTGGACCCCCTGGTCCAATCGTTTTGAAACTTGGGGGTTAATTTGGGGAGAGGCACTGGATGCTATACTAAAAATTTGGTGCATCTACCTCCCCCAGAGCCCAAGATACCCACAGATCAATTCTCCATTATTTTCTATGTGAATAAGTCTCCATAGGGAATAATAGAGTTCCCAGCAGACATTTCCCTCCCCTCCTCCTGCTTTTTGATGACCCTGAAGCAGGGGGAAGGGCCTCCAAACGGGGGGATCCCCTTCCCCACCTGAGGATTGGCAACCCTAGTAAAGACGTTTACTTCCCACTTTCTACTCTGGACCATCCATAATGGAAATATCTTCTAGAAACTAGATGGAATTTCAGAGGAAAAGCATTTGTCTAGGTAAGAAAAAAATGCTCTCCACCACAAAGGAAACATATACAAAATAGAACACAGAGTGCTATGTACTGTATGTTTTGTAATCTGTCTCCATTTTCCATGATTTCCAAATACCAATTTTTCAGGTAACAAACATAAATTATAACCCAGGATGTAAAAGACTGACTTTGGGTAGCAAAAGGGGGCCAAAACTAGGAATCAGTGTAATGGAATATATCTGGGAAACATGCAAAGAGACCAAGAGAACACTTTGGGTGTTCAAGACTTAGCTGGGAGAACTTGGGTTGTGTGTGGGGAGTTTTTAAAAAAAGATTTCTCCTGTAACATGAAGTCATCAGAATGAGAATGTTAATTCTCTCCTTAAACTCCCTTTTAGTGATATGGAACTGGAAGTGAACAGGCCTAATTTACTTAAGGCCACCCACAGAGTTCAAGGGAATTTGAACCCCAAGTCCAACACTGTCTGCTAGACCACACAGTTTCTCAATGCTAGCCCTATGCAAGGACCGTGTGATTTATAGATGCAAGATCAAAGAAGTTTATTTTGCTTTGAAGTTCAGGGGAGGCAGGTATTCTGTTTAGCACAGATTGTGGAAATTCTCTCTCACAAATCAGATCTGATGGTTGGATAGTTTGCAAATATAACACTAAATGGTCCACGAATGTTACCACCACCATAGTGAAGTTGATGTGATCATAGATACCAGTATAAGTGGTTGATGACATACCCCCATGAGAATATTCAGCCCTGCGATGTGGTTTCTGTGTGACTCCTCTCCTAAGCATTTACAACTTCCATTTCCTCTGTTAATTGTTATCTGTAGAATGCTAATACTTTCCCCACTGCTGTCGATACTTTTTGTTCTAAACCATTGTCTCAGAGGAAAAAGTGCATTTCCCATTGCTGCATCAGCTTGCTAGAAAAAGCCTTGCTTGATGTGTAGCTGTTAAAGGCACAGAAGCCTTGTTGGGGGATGGGAGTGATGATAAGCTATTAGAGGCTTTGAGTAACCTTGGGAAAGAGCTTTTCTCAGTTCTCTGTCTGTAAAAAATGGTAATAAGAAAGGCCTACAAAGCAGCATTGCAAAGATGGATCTCATAAGGGCCATTCAGCACTTTGTATGTGGGCAGTACCATAAAATAATTAATACCACCAAATTTGTGATCCAGGATAAAGATTAATGTGCAACACATCTGGAGGGGAGGGGAGGAGGAATCTCAAAACAAGTTCTAATTTTTTTTCAGCACCTCCTATTAGAAGTGTTATTGGTGTTTTGCTTATTAAACTGGTAATATAATTGAATTTGATGAATGGATAATTAATATTGTCTTAGGATTTGTCAAGAATTAGAGAAGGAGGGAAAGGAAAGGTCTCCTGCGCAAGCACCAATCGTTTCCGACTCTGGGGTGACGTTGCTTTCACAATGTTTTCACCGCAGACTTTTTACGGGGTGGTTTGCCATTGCCTTCCCCAGTCTTTTACACTTTCCCCCCAGCAAGCTCATTTTACCGATCTTGGAAGGATGGAAGGCTGAGTCAACCTTGGGCTGGCTACCTGAATCCAGCTTCCGTCAGAATCGAACTTAGGTCATGAGCAGAGAGTTCAGACCACAGTACTGCAGTACTGCTGCTTTACCACTCTGTGCCACGGGACTGCTAGAGAAGGAGGAGAAGGGAATAAATGTATTAGATGTTTTATTTCAAACTGGAATTTATTAATATCCTACCCTAGCAGAAACCCAGTCCTGTTTCTCAATCTCAGCATTAAGTATACATCCTCAAAACTGGCGTATCACATGTTTGTGATGTAGTTAAACATGTACCGTGTATTACTTCAACAACCCTCAAATAATTAAAAAAATAGGTCATAATCCAAACCAAAGCAATTTTAAGTCCCACATTTCAAAGGAAGAGGTATGGCTTGGGGCCTGCTTACCTTCGAGACCGCCTTTTCTCATATGCACCCCAGCGGGCACTACGCTCAGGCTCTCAAAATCTTTTAATGATCTGTGGGCCAATAGAAGCATGGTTGGTCACCACCAGGACCAGGGCTTTTTCTATGGTGGCCCCCACATGGTGGAATGCCCTTCCAGAAGAAATTAGAGCCCTGCAGGACCTGGTACAGTTCTGCAGGGCCTGCAAGACTGAACTTTTTCGGCTTGCATTTAACACCTGAAGAAGGCAACCACTACATTATAATATCTACACCATAGCTCTGAGAGCCCGACCAGCACTATGATAACAGCATCAAAGCGCCAACATAACAGCAGTAGTAATGTCAGCAACATGTTAGCACCAATGTAACAATATTAGTAATGGTAAACAAATCCTGGATGATTAGCCTATAGTTCTGTAAATTGGTATATTGTTGTTTTATTATATTGTCCTGTTTTTAAGTTGAATTGATGATTTTAAAATGTTGTTAGCAGCCCTGAGCCCATAAGGGGAGGGCGAAATAAAAATCTAATGGAATAAACAAACAAAAAAACCCCCAAATAAATAAATTCTGGTTACCATACCTCGAAAAAGGTATTATAGCATTGGAAAAATTGCAGAAAAGGGCAACTAGAATGATTAAAGGGTTGGAACACTTTCCCTATGAAGAAAGGTTAAAACGCTTGGGGCTCTTTAGCTTGGAGAAACATTGACTGCGGGGTGACATGATAGAGGTTTACAAGATTATGCATGGGATAGAGAAGGTAGAGAAAGAAGTACTTTTCTCCCTTTCTCACAATACAAGAACTTGTGGGCATTCAATGAAATTGCTGAGCAGTTGGGTTAGAACCGATAAAAGGAAGTACTTCTTCACCCAAAGGGTGATTAACATGTGGAATTCACTGCCACAGGAGGTGGTGGTGGCTACAAGCACAGACACCTTCTAGAGGAGAATGGATAAGCATATGGAGCAGAGGTCCATCAGTGGCTATTAGCCACAGCTTATTGTTGGAACTTTCTGTCTGGGGCAGTGATGCTCTGTATTCTTGTGCTTAGGGAGGGCACAGTGGAAGGGCTTCTAGCCCCACTGGTGGACCTCTTGATGGCACTTGGTTTTTTTGGCCACTGTGTGACACAGAGTGTTGAACTGGATGGGCCATTGGCCTGATCCAGCATGGCTTCTCTTATGTTTTTAAATAAATAATCTAGTTAAGGCTGCAATCCTATGTTCACTTACAATGGAGTTAGACCCAGTGAACAAAGTGGGACTTACTTCTGAGAAATGATGCAAAGGATTGTTCTGTAAATATGTCTGGTTGAAATCAATGTGATTTTACTTTGATTCATGTGTGTGAGTCGGTTATATTTTGACAAGCGTTCTTCAAAAATGACCTTTGACATCAATCAAAACTCTGTGTTTGAAATTTGTAAAAGTTCAGTTTGAATTCTTGAGGTTTCAACTGCTGTGTGATTTAGTTTTAACTTCTACTGAATTGCCATCCTGGCCACTCTGAATAGAGCCAAAGTTGGGGCCAAAGCCATCCCCAGATATAGTTAACCTCATCAGTAAAGCATTAAGTGGTGCTTGTCTTGTGTGTCTTTGCTTTACATTTAAAATGCTGTTTTCCTGCTTTCATGTCAAGTGGATATTGGCACTCCATAAGCGTTCCCCCCCACCCCGCCCCTAGCATCTCCCAGACTGGTGATAGCAGCTTAATGGAACAGTTGAGATAAAGAGCTAGCTTGGGGGCATAACTCGATTGCTGTCACTGTGCATTGTTCTGTATGAGGCAATCAGTGGTTATTCCTAGATGTCTTTGATTAACTTTCTACAGTATAACTTTTGATCATCCACACAATTCGCTGCTCATTGTGAATCCTTCAGGTGGCTAATGGAGGAAAACATTCCTCCATCTAAGAACATTCCTGTGGTAATATAGTCTCTGATCTTTTCTATCTTCTTTCTTAGCTTGCCTTTCCTTATCTAATTCCCAAGCTAGGAGTCTGGTGCCACCCATGGTTTTTTTTTTGTTGTTTTGTGGAACTCCTGTCTATACAAGTTGCTTAACTTTGGCATAGCTATGACTTTCACTCATTTGCCTTGGGTGGCCTCAGTCTTGCCTGCTCCTGACTTTGTTTCATCATCATGTTTCTCTTTTATGTTCCAAAGGCTTGAGGTTAAGCTTCAGTGACTGGCTGTTAAGAGTCCAGTTGTACTTAAAGACAAAAAAAATGTGTGGCAGGGTATGGGGTTTCATAAGTCACTACTCATTTCTTCAGAAAGATGGTAGGGTTCCCATCTTTTCTGGCAGGGCTCCTCATGTTTTGGACACCAAGAGAAATTCAGGAGGTGATGCTTTTTTTTTTTTGCAGACTGCTACATCATCTGGCTTTTTGCTTTTCATGTAACTGTGAAAAGCACAGAAACCTGGCTAGTAGTAAATCAGCTGGGGATAGGGTTGTCAGCCTCCAGGTGGGGCCTTGATATCTCCTAGAATTATAGCTGATCAACAGATGACAGAAATCACTTCCTCTGGATGAAATGGCTGCTGCAGAGGATGGACTATGACATTAAACCCCACTATGGTCCCTCCCCTCCCCAAACCCTGCCCTATCCAAGCTCCACCCCCAAATCACCAGGAATTTTCCAACCCAGAATTAGGAACCCTAGCTGAGGGTTCAGGTGATAGTGTAATAGGATTCTGGTTGGAGATTGCCTTCCTGGTCGTGCCCTTCTTGGAAGAATAATTTTCCATACAGCATATGGAAGTGGCCCTATATTAGAGTGCCCTTGAAGACAGCTTGGAAGCTTTTGCTGGAGCCAAATATTCCTGTTTGTCTTCTGACAGGTTTTGGAAAGATTGCCAGGGATTCTATACAAAATGTGTAGGTTTAAATCAGAGTTGTATATTTCCAATGAGAGATGTGTGAAGTTCTGAATCATACTGCAGCACATGCTAGTTGTTTTTTGTCCTCATGCTATTGAAACCTGCACAATGTCTCGGCTATCATCTTTGGCCTGGAGTTACTGCTGATTTTGTCTTTGAAGCCTGGGTGTGGTTACTCAGTAGTGAGGAGAGAAATGCACAGTATATATGTTCAGAGGCATTAACTTCCCTGAAAGCTCAAGAAAGTAATAGAGTAGCTACTGATGTGGCAGAAGTAAATATGGTTGTGACTTTTTTTTCATGAGGAACTACCCAGAGGATGTACATGCTCATAAGAAAAACTCCTGAATATGCTATAGCAGTACATGTCATATAACAGGCACATACTTACCATGTATTTATCACCACTCTGCACCTCCCACTTCAAAATTTGCCAGTCTCCCTAAATTTCCCTTTGAAAACCCATTGATGTAAATACTTGTATACAAAGGCCAAATTCAAGGTGATTGTTTTAACCTCTAAAGCAGGGGTGTCAAATATGCAATTTGGGGGCCGAATCAGGCTCTCGGAGGGCTCCTATCAGGTCCCCGAGCAACTGGCTGTCATTTGCTTCCTTCTCCCTCACTCTTGCTTCTTTCTGCATCACAGCTTGCTTTGTCAGGCTTGCTCAATTGCACAGGAGCTACAGAGCAAAGCCTCCATTTTCTCCATTGGCTGAGGCTCCTCCCTTAGGGAGGAAGGAGGGAGGCAGAGCTTGCTTTGCCAGGTTCTCTCAATTGCACAACAGAGCTACTGAGCCAAGCCTCTCTTCCTTTTATTGGCTTAGCCTGACATGGCCCAGCCCAACAAGGTCTCATTTATGTCAGATCCAGCCCTCATAACAAATGACCCCTGTATTGCCTGGAATGTATGTGCCTGAGCTGTGCTGCAAAATGGTGACTTTCTGAATAATAATAAAGGGAAATAAAGAAAAACAATTTAGTGCAGTCTGACCTGATCAATTGAGGTCAAATGAGTCAACAGAACAAAAGGGGGAAATGCCAGGTGACAAATGAATGGTTTATTATCAATACAAAGCCTCTGTGCATTTCACTGTGCAGGCTTCATCAAAAGGGGGGTCAGAGAATTCACCTGTCCATAGCAATCAAATTCTTTTTTACCTGGTCCAGGTCCAGCAATAAGTGAATTCTCTTATCCCCCTAACAAAGCCTGCATGGCAAAATGTGTGTGAGCTTTGTATGATAATAAACCAGTCACCTATCACCTGGCATTTCCCCCCTTTTGTTATGCTGGCAACATAGGGTGTAGCCTAGGTTTTTTTCATCATCAAATGAGTCAACCATTAAAGGAAAGGATGGTGACTTTTGTGTTCCCCCCTTTCTGCTGGAGTGTTCCGTCTCCCCTGCAAAGGTGCCTCTGTAGTCATTGGACCCCCCAGGAACATCATAGTGATTGGCGGGGTCTGCAGTAAAGGAGGAAGGATTGGTGGAAATTGCCCATCCTCCTTGTGACAGCAGAAAAGGGTACCATGGGTCAAAGCCTACATATCTGAGAAAGTTTGACAGCAAACCTAAACAGGTCTACTCAGAATCCTACTCAGAACTATTTGATGGGTTTTACTCCCAGAAATGTATTCTTAGAATGCACTGCAAAGCTATCTACAGCAGCTCATGGGAAATTGGGTAGCCACACATTCTAAAATACTTTGCTGGTTGAAGTGAGGCATTATCCATTTTTCTCTAGGATGATATTTTTGAAAACTTTTTGAACTTGCATTTCTTTGACTTTATGGTATTCTTTCTAAGAATGTTATTCATTGATTTAAAGTTATCTGCAGACCATATTGAATGCCCTGGGGAAAGTTACTATGTAAAATAGAGTGAGGCCCACACACATTGAAGATTACTGTAACAACATCATGACTGTCATATAACTGCATTTAGGTAGGAAAAATCCAATGCATGGCTATAGGTGGGGGAGACTTGTCTTAGCAGTAATATGTGCGAAAAGGATCTAAGGGTCTTAGTGGATCATACGCTGAACATGAGTCAACAGTGTGATGCTTACAAGAGGTTTACAAGATTATGCATGGGATGGAGAAAGTAGAGAAAGAAGTACTTTTCTCCCTTTCTCACAATACAAGAACTCGTGGGCATTCAATGAAATTGCTGAGCAGTCAGGTTAAAATTAAATGAAATTGCTGAGCAGTCAGGATAAAAGGAAATACTTCTTCACCCAAAGAGTGATTAACATGTGGAATTCACTGCCACAGGAGGTGGTGGCGGCTACAAGCATAGCCAGCTTTATGAGGGGATTGGATAAAAATATGGAGCAGAGGTCCATCAGTGGCTATTAGCCACAGTATATATATATATATGTGTGTGTGTGTGTGTGTGTGTATACACACACACATATATTGGCCAACAGAAGTATAGTGTCCAGATCATGTCATGTGATGGTATCGCTTTACTCTGCTCTGGTAAGACCTCACCTGGAGTATTGTGTTCAGTTTTGGGCACCACATTTTAAGAAGGATATAGACAAGCTGGAACGAGTCCAGAGGAGGGCAACGAAGATGGTGAGGGGTCTGGAGACCATGTCCTATGAGGAAAGGTTGAAGGAGCTGGGGATGTTTAGCCTGGAGAGGAGATGGCTGAGAGGTGATATGATCACCATCTTCAAGTACTTGAAGGGCTGTCTTATAGAGGATGGTGTGGAATTGTTTTCTGTGGCCCCGGAAGGTAGGACCAGAAGTAATGGGTTGAAATTAAATCAAAAGAATTTCTGACTCAACATCAGGAAGAACTTCCTGACTGTTAGAGCGATTCCTCAGTGGAACAGGCTTCCTCGGGAGGTGGTGGGCTCTCCTTCCTTGGAGGTTTTTAAACAGAGGCTAGATGGCCATCTGATAGCAATGAAGAACCTGTGAATTTAGGGGGGAGGTGTTTGTGAGTTTCCTGCATTGTGCAGGGGGTTGGACTAGATGACCCTAGAGGTCCCTTCCAACTCTATGAGTCTATGATTCTATATTTGATAAGATCTTTGTGTAATTATATTTTATGATAGTAATTTCTTGATTGTTTATATTTTATATTCTATGTTGTGTTTTATTGATTGTTAGCTGCCCTGAGCCCGTTACGGGGAGAGCGGGATATAAATCTAAAAAAAAAAAAAAAAATTAGATAAATGTGGAATTTTACTGTATATCTTTTTGGTATCGTTATTAGCTGTAATAAATAGCTCAGAGCCATGTAATCCCTGCTTTCTGCTCCCTGCTGCTTTTGGCATGGAGCAGAAAGCAGGGGGTTAAATGGCTCATGAACTGTATGTGCCTCAGAGTGAAATCACCATTTTCAGCCATGAAGCTACTTCCTTCTTCCCCAGTGCAGTTTTTCAGCTATGTTTAAAGGAATGCTTGTGCTTTTTTAAAAAAAGGTTCAATGTATGTTTAAATTAATATATGTGTTGCTTGAAAAGATAGCCCTAAGCATGGGAGAAGGACAAGACAGTTAAACAATCCTTATTTCATTTGCATTCTGAATGCAGGGCTGGGGGCAGCCAGGCTCACCCTGTTGGCGAAATGTATGTATTTGCACCATGTTATGGCCCTCTTGTATCCCTGATTTCCCATTGAAGGGAGAAGCCAAGCTGCATTTATCTGCATCCTGGTTGGAGACCTGGGTTCACCTTTCATCTCCTGAATGCTTGATGATGAAGCACTTCTGAATGAGGCTGGCAGAGCACACACTGAAGCGGTCAAGAAAAGAATGGACTTCCGGGGTTGGAAAATGGCGAGCTGAGTTACTTTCGCTAACGGGGGCAGACTGGCACTTCTGTTCAGGGTAGTAAAAGGCAAATTAATGCCTTCTGCCTACATTTCTCAGCTAGAGAATTGTCCAAGATATGCACAGATACTTTGAGGAGACTTACCTTGGCTGAAAGGGAGTCCCGGCGGGGGGGGGGGGGCTCCTTTGAGGCTTTGAGGGATCTCCAGAGAGAAGTTGCATATTCATCGTCTGCAGAAGTTTCCAGAGTCATCGATTTGGCATAAGCTTGGCAGGATCCAAACCTACTTTTACAATTTTAAACATCTAGTCTAAAAAGGACTGGTGTTGATTTGGTTAAACTAGGGAAAAAAGGTACTGATTGCTATCTCTTCATTCCGGGACTAATTAAAGTTAAACAAAACAAAAGTAAAAGGTGGGAGTTGGAAATACTGAAAGCCTGAAAGGAGAAGAAGATAAGGGGCTAAATTTGAATTTTGTAAACTTAAAAGAAGAAAGGAATGTATTGTTTAGTCTATCTGTGGTTGAGGAGGCAGCCCCATCGTTACAGATTTGCAGCGTTCAACACAGGAAATATGTCAGATAGCGTGAGATTTCTCTACCAGTGAAATGAGATTTGAAGGCAAGAAAAGCAGAAAGTATTAGAGGAAGAAGAAGGAAGTAAATGAAGTAAACAGCCTACTCTAGGATTATAATACCAGAGAGAAACATCAGTGGCCATTGTTTTTGGGAGGACTAGGTTTTAACATCGTTTTTAAAGTGACTGGGACATTAAAAATTGGTGGAGTTAACAGATTTGGCAATTTAAAAAATTACTACTGTTGGATAGTAGATAAGAAGACTTGAACTGGTAAAAGGGAAAAAAGAATTTTTTTTTAAAGTGAAGCAAAAGTTGCGACCGCCATTTTGGGAGAAATAATAATAATAATAATAATAATAATAATAATAATAATAATAATAATAATAATAATAATAATAATAAATTTTATTTATATCCCGCCCTCCCCGCCTAGGCGGCTCAGGGCGGCTAACAACAATTCAGCATTAACATAAATAGATAAAACATTAAATTTAACAATTAAAATTAAACATATAAAAACCAGTTAGTTAAGTTAAAATACATAGTTTAAGTTACATTATATATATCTGGCAGTAATAAAACTGTTCTGGCGCTGGTTCTGCCAGTTTAGATAATATTATAGATGGCGGTTCTTCGTTCCTAGCAGCTCAGCAGTCGATATCGTTATAAGCTTGTCTAAAAAGGGCGGTCTTGCAGGCCCTGCGGAACTGGTCAAGGCTCCGCAGGGCCCGCACTTCCTCTGGGAGCTGGTTCCACAGTGCAGGAGCCGCAACTGAAAAGGCCCGTGCTCTGGTGTTTTGGAGTTTGACCTCTCTCGGCCCAGGGATGGTCATTTTGTTTTTACCCACTGACCTCAGTGCCCTCTGGGGTTCATATGGGGAGAGACGGTCCCTTAGGTAGGCTGGTCCTCGGCCATATAGGGCTTTAAAGGTAATAACCAACACTTTGTACTGGACTCGGAAGGTAATTGCATCTTTTGCAATTGCAAGCTACCGACCGGTGTCCAATTTACCATTTTTTGGTAAAACTATCGAGAGGGCAGTGGCGTTACAGCTATAGAGATTTCTAGATGACGCTTCTGTCTTAGACCCGTGCCAGTCTGGCTTCCGACCAGGCCACGGGACGGAGATGGTCCTGGTCGCCTTGGTGGACGACCTCCAGCGGCAACTGGATCGAGGTGGTGCGGCAATACTGATGTTATTAGATCTGTCGGCTGCATTTGATACAGTCGACCATCGGTTGCTGATCCACCGCCTCGCCGACATAGGGGTTGAGGGGCTAGCCTTACAATGGCTTTCCTCCTTCCTCATGGGTCGGGGACAGAGGGTGGCGATTGGGGGTGAGCGATCCCAGAGGTGCACACTAGACTGTGGGGTGCCCCAGGGAGCAGTTCTCTCCCCGATGTTATTCAACGTCTATATGCGCCCCCTCGCCCAGATTGCCCGGAGACTTGGGCTGGGTTGCCATCAATACGCAGATGACACCCAGCTCTATCTACTAATGGACGGCCGGCCTGCCTCCGCCCCGGGGAACCTGGACCGGGCTTTGCGGGCTGTTGCAACGTGGCTTAGACTGAGCGGGCTGAAGTTAAATCCAGCTAAGACAGAGGTTCTCCATGTGGGTCGTGGCACTCTGGGGAAGGAAATATCTCTCCCGGCCTTTGACGAGGCGCCGCTGAAAATGGCGCAGCGGGTAAAGAGCCTGGGCGTCTTACTGGAGCCTTCATTATCAATGGAAGCCCAGATAACAGCCACTGCCAAATCAGCATTCTTCCACCTGAGGCGGGCGAGGCAGCTGGCCCCTTTCCTAGAGCGTCAGGACCTAGCAATGGTGATCCACGTGACGGTCACCTCAAGACTGGACTACTGTAACGCTCTCTACATGGGGCTGCCTCTGTACTGGACCCGGGAGCTGCAGCTAGTGCAGAACGCGGCGGCCAGGCTGTTACTTGGTCTCCCAAGATGGGAGCATATACGGCCGGGGCTGTGCGGACTGCACTGGCTGCTAATCGTATACCGGATCCAGTACAAAGTGCTGGTCATAACCTTTAAAGCCCTATATGGCCAAGGACCGACCTACCTGAGGGACCGTCTCTCCCCATATGAGCCCCAGAGAGCACTGAGGTCAGTGGGGAAAAGCAGACTGAATATCCCTGGGCCAAAAGAAGTTAAACTTCAAAGCACCCGCACTCGGGCCTTTTCCGTTGCGGCCTCACAACTCTGGAACCAACTCCCAGAGGAGGTGCGGGCCCTGCGGAACTTAGACCAGTTCCGCAGGGCCTGCAAGTCCGCCCTCTTCAAACAGGTGTTCACCAATAACTGAATTAATGTTTACCGCCAGATTAATAACGTTTACCGCCAGTGTTGATTTAGGAATGTTTTAATTAATTAATTAATTATTGATTATTGACTGATTTTAATGTGAATTTTAATGTGAATTTAATGTTTTTATTACTGTATTGTTTACTTGAAATGCTGTTAGCCGCCCTGAGCCTGCTTCGGCGGGGGAGGGCGGGATATAAATAAAATTTTACATTACATTACATAATTGGCAGCCAGTGCAGTCCGCGCAGCCCCGGCCGTATGTGCTCCCATTTCGAGAGCCCCAATAGTAGCCTGGCCGACGCGTTCTGCACCAGCTGCAACTTCCGGGTCCGGCACAGAGGTAGCCCCAAGTAGAGGGCATTACAGTAGTCCAATCTTGAGGTGACCGTTGCATGGATCACTGTTGCGAGGTCGCGACGTTCCAGGAAGGGGGCCAACTGCCTTGCCCGCTTCAGATGGAAGAATGCTGACTTGGCAGTGGCTGCTATCTGGGCCTCCATTGATAATGAAGGCTCCAGTAAAACACCCAAACTCTTTACCTGGCGCGCTGGTTTCAATGGTGCGCCGTCGAAAGTTGGGAGAGCTATTTCCCCTCCCCGGGCGCCGCGGCCCACACAAAGGACCTCTGTCTTCGCTGGATTCAACTTCAGCCCACTCAACCTGAGCCACGTCGCTACAGCCTGCAAAGCCCGATCTAGGTTCCCTGGGGCGGAGCCAGGCCGGCCATCCATTAGTAGATAGAGCTGGGTGTCATCTGCGTATTGATGGCAACCCAGCCCAAGCCTCCGGACAATCTGGGCAAGGGGGCACATATAAATGTTAAACAGCATTGGGGAGAGAACTGCTCCCTGAGGCACCCCACAATCAAGTGTGTGCCTCTGGGATCGCTCACCCCCAATAGCCACCCTTTGTCCCCGATCGGAGAGGAAGGAGGAAAGCCATTGCAAGGCCAACCCCCCAACCCCTATGTCGGCGAGGCGGCGCTTTAGTAACTGATGGTCAACTGTGTCAAATGCCGCCGACAGGTCTAATAGCATCAGTACCGCAGCGCCGCCCCGATCCAGATGCCGCTGAAGGTCATCCACCAAGGCGACCAGCACCGTCTCCGTCCCATGGCCCGGTCGGAACCCAGACTGGCACGGGTCAAGAACGGAAGCGTCATCTAGGAACCTCTGTAGCTGCAACGCCACTGCCCTCTCAATGATTTTACCTAAAAATGGTAAATTAGACACCGGACGGTAATTCGCCAATTCGGCCGGGTCTGCTGTACATTTTTTTAGGAGAGGGTGAACCAACGCCTCTTTCAAAGGCGTTGGAAAATGCCCCTCTACGAGGGATCTATTTATGATGTCCCGTAAAGGACATCTGAGCTCCCTCTGGCAAGATTTAATCAGCCAAGAGGGGCAAGGATCCAAATCACATGTTGTTGGGCGAGCAGTGGAGAGGATCTCATCACCTTCCTCCAGGTTGAGCGGATCGAAGTGATCCAGGGCCAAACCCGAAATAAAAGCTTTAAACTTTAATATCTGAGCCTGGGAGGCTCAGAGGACAGCGAAATTGGGTGCATTGGAAAGGGCAAATTCACTTTATCAAACCTGATGGTTCAAATTTAATTTAATGAGATTAAAATTTTTGATCTTTTTTTTACATGTTAGACCCGAAACAAACTCGTGCTAGGTCTGCTTCAATAGAGAAAATGCAAGCCCAATTAGATGCAATGGAAGCTAGGATAATGAAGGGGGTGAAAGAAATGATAACTGCCTCTAAAAAAGAAATAAGAAAGGATATTGAGGACTCAAAAAAGAGAATTAAAAAAAGAAAGAGAATCTCAGAAATGACACTGTGGTAATAACAAAGAAAGTACAAGAAGTGGAAGAGAGAGTGAAAACACATGACTTGTTAAAATTACAAGAAAAAGTGACAACTCATGACTGCAAACTGATGGAAACTCAGATCCGTCTGAGAGGTGTACCTGAAGATGAAGAATAAGACCTGAAAGAATACATAATAAAAATAATTGCAGAATTTTTGGAGGAAGATCCTGAAGGGAATAGAAATATATATGACTATATGTATAGAGTAAATTCACTCTATGCAAAAAAGAACAATCTGCCAAGAGATGTGGTCATAAGATTTATGCAAAAGAAATGGTGGGAAAGATCATGAATAAAAATTTTGAAAAGTCATTGATAGTGGGAGGCAGAAGAGTAAGAATTATGAAAGAACTGCTAAGACAAGTACTAACTGATAGAAAGGCATATAAAAAATTGACAGAAAAATTACATGACAATGGAATGAGATACAGATGGATAATACCTGAAGGTTTGAGCTTTGAACTTCAAGGGAAAAGGATTACAATCACAAATACACAGGCACTGCATAGATTTTATGAAGAAAATAAAGAATTTGCACCATAATGGATTACAAATTGATATCTTGGAATGTAAATGGACTAAATTCACCACAAAAAAGAGAGGCAACGTTTCATTGGATAAAAAACCAAAATTGTAATATAGTATGTTTACAAGAAGTGCATATTAGACAAAAGTATAATATATTTCTTTGGAATAAACAATTGGGACTAGAATTTTTAACATTGGCTGAACAGAAGAAGAGAGGAGTAGTCTTTTATATTAAACAAGAATTAGACCCGAAGTTAAAAATGGAAGGTATATAGCAATAGAAATTACTTTGAATGCCAAAAAAAAATGTTGTTGGGACTTTATGCTCCAAATGGTGCTAAAGACATTTTCTTTAAAAATATTACACAACGTCTTGATGAAGTGACCTATGAGCAAATTTTATTGATGGGGGACTTTAACGGAACAATTCAGAACACGATAGATAGATCTGGGAAGAAAAAAAATGATAAAGAAGGGGAATTGCCAAAGTCTTTTTTTGAATTGGTTAAACAGGAGAGTTTGGAAGATATATGGAGGAAGTTTAATCCTGAAGTACGGCACTATACCTTCTTTTCAGCTAGACATAGCTCTTTCTCTAGAATTGACATGTTGTGGAGTACTAAAGATTTGGGACTTATAACAAAGAAAATAGAGATATTACCTAAAATAGGAGCTGATCATAACCCAATAATGTGGATTACAAAACTGTTGAAAAAGTCAAGAAGATGGAGATTAAATGAAGATTTACTACAGAATAAAGAAATAGTGACATCGCTAGAAAATGAAACCAAAGCGTACTTCAAGTAAATGACAGAGAAGATATAGAATTTCAGATGGTATGGGATGCCTACAAGGCAGTAATGAGAGGATTACTAATAACATTGAATAATAAAGACAAGAGAGCAAAAGATAAACAGATGTTGGACATTCAAAATGAAATTAAGAAAAAAGAAGGTGAATTAAGGAAAAGGCCAGGGAAAAAGAAAATTATAAGGGAGATTACAATATTGCAAGCACAAATGAGACATCTGTTAAATAAAGAATTGGAATGGAATTTGAAGAAATTAAAACAGAAATATTTCGAGGGAGTGAATAAACCTGGAAAATATTTGGCCTGGCAATTGAAGAAAAAGAGAGAAAGTAAAATTACTAATAAAGTTGTGGCTGATGGAAGAGAGATGGTAGATCAAGATGGAATAAAGAGAGAATTTTTAAAATATTATACTAAACTATTTAAAGGTGTTAAAGTAAAGAAGGAAAAGGTGGAAGCATATTTGCAGAACATTAAAATAGTATCCTTAACTGATTATATGGAAAAAGTTTTGAATGATCCAATTGAAAAAAATAGAAATTGAAGTAGCGATTAATGCAATGAAAATGGAAAGGCACCTGGACCAGATGGATTTACGGCAAATTTTTAAAAAATGTTTAAAGAAGAATTAATACCAAAACTTCAAAAATTAATGAATGTGATAAGAATAAATGGGAAAATACCAAATACATGGAAGGAAGCAATGATTTCGTTGATTCCAAAGGAAGATAGAGATGTCACTAATGTAAATAACTATAGACCAATCTCATTATTAAACAATGATTATAAGATATACACAAGAGTCTTAGCAGAATGGCTTAAACAATATCTAATTAACTTTATAAAGGAAGACCAAGCGGGTTTTCTCCCTAAAAGGCAAATAAGAGACAACGTTAGAACGGTTGTAAATATTGTAGAATACTATGAAAGATATCCAGAGAAGGACGTTGCATTATTCTTTGTGGATGCAGAGAAAGCTTTTGATAATTTGAATTGGGACTTTATGTTTGCAGTAATGGAGAAAATAAGTTTGGGGAAAACTTTATAAGAATGATAAAAGCAATTTATACTGAACAACGTGCAAGGTTATGTATAAATGCAGATCTTACAGAAGAAATTACAATCAGCAAAGGTACAAGGCAAGGTTGTCCGCTTTCACCATTGTTGTTTATAATGACTCTTGAAATCTTATTGCTGCAAATACAAGATGATGAAGAAATTGAAGGAATGAGAATTAAAGGATTTTCCTATAAATATAGAGCATTTGCAGATGATATAATGTTTATAAATGAAAATCCTATGCAAGTAACACCTTTGTTATTAGCCAAAATACAAGATTTTGGAGAATTGGTGGAACTTTATGTTAATAAAGAAAAGTCAAAAGTTTTGTGTAAAAATATGCAAGTAAGTAAACAAAAGGAATTGCAGAGATTAACGGGATGTGAAGTTACCCCTAAAGTAAAATATTTGGGTGTGGAAATAACAATGAAGAATATTGATCTGTTTAAAAACAATTATGAAAAGTTATGGTGTAAAATGGACGAAGATATGATAAAATGGAACAAGCTTAATTTGTCATTGCTTGGTAGAATAGCTGCAATTAAGATGAACATTTTGCCGAGAATAATGTATTTGTTTCAAACTATTCCAATTGTGAAAGACAGTAAACAATTTAATAAATGGCAAAGAAAGATTTCAGAATTTGTATGGGCCGGGAAAAAACCAAGGATTAAAATGAAAGTTTTAACAGATGCTAAAGAAAGAGGAGGATTTCAACTACCAGGTTTAAGATTATATCATGAAGCAGTTTATCTAGTGTGGATAAAAGATTGGGTGACGCTGTTGAATAAAAAACTTTTAACGTTGGAAGGTCATGGAAATAAATTCGGCTGGCACGCTTATATGTATTATGGAAAGAAAAAGTTGGATGGGTTTTTTTCTCACCATTATATAAGAAATAATCTACTAAATATTTGGATGAAGTACAAGAAATATGGCAATGAGAGAAAACCACTATGGATAGTGCCAGCAGAAGTAATAAGAATAACAGCTGAGACAGGAGAGAATAAAGGGATGTCATATAATCAATTACTAAAAATACAAAGCAGTAAAATAGAATTGAAAACTGCTAAAGAGTTGAATAATAAACATGATTGGTTTCAAATGCAACAAATAAAAAGTTTGGTGGAAAGCGATGTTAAAACTGAAGGAATAAGACGAGAACAAACAGAAATGGAAAAAGTTCTGCTTGGAGATAATGAAAAATTAATTTCGAAAATCTATAAGTTACTTTTAAAATGGTCTATGGAAGATGAAGTAGTGAAATCTCAAATGATTAAGTGGGCAATTAATGTAAATAAAGAAATACAGATGGACACATGGGAATATTTGTGGAAGAACTCTATGAAACTCTCAACATGTCAGAGTATTAAAGAAAATTGTTTTAAGATGATGTACAGATGGTATATGACTCCTAAAAAGTTGGCAAAGATGAACAATAAGATGCCAGATAGATGTTGGAAATGTAAAAAACATGAAGGTTCTTTCTACCTTATGTGGTGGACTTGTGAAAGAGCAAAAAAGTATTGGCAGATGATTCAACAAGAGATTTCTAAGATCTTGGGATACAAATTTAACAAAGTTGCAGAGACTTTTCTGTTGGGATTACAAATGGAAAAATTTCCAAAAGAAGATAGAACTTTAATCTGGTACTTGCTCTCAGCTGCTAGGACATTGTATGTGCAGTTGTGGAAGCAAGAAAAAATACCAGAGAAATGGGATTGGATTGTAAAAGTTATGACATGGAGTGAAATGGACAAGTTAACAAGAACCTTAAGAGACTATGATTTAGAAGTATTTAAGATGGAGTGGGAAAAGTTCAGAAGATACGTAGAAAAAAAGTGGAAAATAAAAGGACATTGGACAATTTTTGTTAATGACTAAGTATAAGAGGGAGGATATTTTTTTTGGTTCTTATTAATTAAGGGTACCTTGAATATTAAGATGTTAAGTATATAACACCAGCGGGGGTCAAGTAACGGGGGGAGGGGTGGGTAGAAAGTAATATATGGGATAGATTAAAAAAAGTTATTATTAATGATATAAGAAATTGAAATTTATTACCATATGTTACTAATAAAATTGTTTGAAACAAAGAAAAGAATGGAATCTCAAGCAGTTTGCTATCAGACAGCCTCATTGTAATCACCAGAGCTCAGGGCTAATGAGAAGAGTCTCTGGTGCCAAGGGTGCTTCTCCCCCTGGGGAGCAGGGATTTTTCAGGCTAAAGGGAAGCATTTCACTATATTTAGACAAACGGGGAATGGATGCTTGAAACTGCTTTGCTGTTGGGAAAAAGATAAGACATCTACCCTAAGAAAGTATTATCAACCCAGGCAACATAGCATGGTTTCAGAAATGTATCAAATATGGAGTAGAAAGGTCATGATAGAATTGAGGTTGCCATACTTTTTTGAGGTGGTATTTGTTTGTATCTTTATGTGCATGTGTTTGTGAGTGCACATACATGTGTGAGTCTGTGTGTATGCACCTGGAAGCCATGGCAACCTCTGGTGACTGACCCCTACTGGGGGCCTGGAGGATATTCACAGAGGTGGCTTGAGTGCACACTTACCTTGGTGGCAGGCACAACACAGACAAGGCACTTAGCATCATTGGGCAAGCACTTGGTGGGTAAACACAAAGGGAGAGGAAAGTTGATGTTCCCAGATCTGGGCCCCAAACAGGTACCCCAGTTCCTCTGCCAGGATGCCAAGGGACACACACACAGACAAGTACCCCCTCCTCAACTCCCAATCCCTCTTGGCCAACAACATTGGCCACAAGCTGCAGTGGAGATAGCCTACCCCCTCTTGAATGTGGCAGCCATGGGGTCTAGCAGCAGTCCCCCAAGAGCTCATGACATCTGTGCCCCAAGTGGATAGATGTGTTGGGGCACACCTGAGGCTACTGCCAGGGACAGGGGCAATGGTGTTGGCAATGCACTGGGCTGCTCTTATTGACAAACTCTGAAGCCTCTGGTGGGTGGTGAGAGTTGCTAGCCTGAGTGCTGAGAGATCCTACTAGACAGCCAAACAAATTCACTTGCAGAAGCAGATAGCCCCAAAGGTGATGACAGACTCATCCTCACAACACTCAACTGTCTGGACATGATGCTGACCCTGGTGAGGAAGGGTCAGATGCAACCACCTGGAGAAGTTGTACAGCGCCAGTATCAGACTGCAAGATGGGGATGGTCAGGACACTAAGGATGGACCCCTTGAGACAGCAGATCAACCCCTTTCTGCCATTATGATCAGAGAGGTTGGCAGCAATACTAAGCTGTGGAGTCTTGTGAGCAAGAATTCTACTTTATGAGCTACTGGCATTAAAGTTGTGAGCGAGTGATTTTGCTACTGCACAAGTTAGTTTGGTCTGGGGCCATCCTTCCTGAGCTAAGACAAAAGTGTGTGAGTCACAGGCTAAAAAACTGTGAGCTAGTGCACACACTCTCAGCTTAGAGGGAACACTGGTTGGCAGATCCATTCCCTTGTGTTTCCTCCAGAGTGCTGTTGCCAATGCTACAGGGAGAGGCCTCACCCCTGCCAGAGCGCCAAAACCGCACCAGGTGCCATTCCCTTAGCAGAAGCTTACCCTCAAAAATGTGTAGATAGAGCCAGCTTTCAAGTCCTCCCTCATGTGTGACCATCAAGGAGGTGCCCCAGTGACAGCAAATCAGAGAGCTTTGTGATCAAAAGCAGGAATTCTACCCAGCCCCTCTGCTGTCCCTGGTTACCTTCAGTAAAGTTCTACCAGTATGTTAATTCCTGGCCTGAGTGTCTGTTGTGGGTTCTGGGGTGGGGAGGGTGTTGATGGAGAGTGCATGGGAGCAACAAGAACATTGACAACATGGCATGGGGCTCCAAAGTAATGCTGTCCACACAGCAGCACACAGAAACGGGTGGAAGGGGAAGTCAAGGGGCCAGGCCAAAGTGCCACCAGCCATAGGCATACATTGCGCAGTGACAAAGTGCTAGGCCAGTCACTCACCTGGGTAGAGGGGCAGCTGAGAAAGAGCACCCTGGCAAGGTTGAACACCAATACAAAGACACCATGGCCAGTTTCAACGGTCTGGCTGAGGGTGTGGGATCCAGCTCCAGGAGACTGCCATGGCCTGAACCAACATACTGCTATGGAGGGGGGGCAGTGGCATTGGGGCCTGCCCACACCCTGAAAAATGGCCAACAGCACTCAATGGCATGGACACTTCCAGAGGGCAATCCCATACAGAGGTTAACTGGAACCAGTCATTACCCTGCCACTCTGGTGGGATTTTGGGTGTGCAAATGAGAGGCTTTAATGGCCAATCATAGCAGCTACAGGGCAACAGGAACAGCCACCAACACAAACAAATAATTACACACTCAGTTTGTGCACCTGCTAACCTGGGGATGGCTAGGAGATTGCTCTGCCTGACTTCACAGTGCCTTCCCTAACTTGTGGATTGTATTCTATCTGGGTTTTAAATAGCTTCCAAGTGTCCGCTAGAGATTTGACTCTCTTACGTTTCTGCTTTTTTTTTTAAATATCCCCCCCTCACTTTTTGTAAAGTTTTCTCTTTTGAAATCATATGTTACAGTTTTGGACTTTATGGGTGACTTTCCATAGACATGAATGCTGAACTTAATAGCAGTGTGGTCACTGCACAAGCACACACCTGAAGTCTCACATGTTGCATATGTGAGGGTATTCTGGTGATGAGCTCAAGAACTGGTACCTTAACATGCTTGTATTGGCAACAGAATGTGAGTATGAACATCACATAGAATGATCCTCCTTTTATTCAGAAATTAAGCCTGGTAACCTGACCAAAAGTATGACTTCTGGCAATTGGCTCAGTGATTTGAAAAGAAAAATTGCCAGGGATTTCCTTCTTGGTTGGCAACCCTGCTTCATAGAAAGTATGCTGAAGTTTAAAATTCTGTGAGTCAGTTCTCATTGTTATTCTCTAGTTCAATACAAAGACAGGCAGTGGAAGTTGGGCATCTTTCATGTGCTACATACAAATTTGTCAAAACAAAGTTGTTCCCTTTCCAGTTTTGTTCATCATGTGGTTGGCATTTTTGCAATAGAAAAGACCTCTAGGGTGGTTGTGTCTTAAGTACTTCTGATAGAAATGTTCATGCTTCAACATATAGTTGTTTTGGTGTGCTCTCTCCTTCTACCAGTGCCAGAAAACCAATGAGGCAGAGATCCTGGAAGATCATATTTAGGACCAAATTAACTGCCCCAGCTTGCATCCCAAAGTTGCTGGCTATACAGGATCTTTATATCAGCTCATAGTCATCAAGTCTTGATAGGCGCCAAAACCGAATCACAGTCTAGGTATCGCAGGTTAGAGGTTCAGAAGCCGAAGTCAGGGGGTCCAGAAGTCAAAGCCAAAGTCAAAAGCCAAAGTGGATGCTAGAAGTCAGGTAAGTGACTAGTTGCTTCCACAAAGCCTCCTCCCAAAGCCCACAGCTATATAGCCTCTACTGTCTGTTGCCCATTTGGGCTAATTGCTGGCTCAGAGAGGCAGCCAGGATCCTGCTGAGACTCAAGCATCCTCACTCCTAGAAGGGCCAGAATCCTTTCAAAACTCAGGGCTCAGGGAGCGTCTTGCTCGTGAGCGTGCCGTCCTCCTCCGATCCCTGAGGTCCTGACGAAGGCGGTCACGCACACGAGCCACCCGAGAGGGCGAGGCAGGGGGGCTTGGATCTTCTCCAGCAGGAGGCAGGGGCACTGGTGCAGGTGGCAGGGGCACAGTTTCTTCTGCAGGCTCAGCTTCTTCTGCAGGGTCCCCAGCACCCATGACACTATCCGCCCCCCAGGGCCCCCCTCCGTCGAGGGGCCTGGGAGGTCGGGATGGTCGTTGTGGAACCGTTGCACCAAGTCCGGGGCATGAAGATTGTCCACGGGCTCCCAAGACCGGTCTTCCGGGCTGTATCCCTCCCAGTCCACAAGGTACTGGAGGCCTCCACGATGGTACCGGGAGTCCAGGATCTGGAGCACCTCATATTCTTCTTCGTCATCCACCAGCACCGGTGGTGGCGGCAATGGGGAAGGAGGCCGAGCTGGGTCAGGGGGTGCAGCCGGAACAAGGAGGGAGCGATGAAACACAGGGTGAATGCGGAGGTGGGGTGGCAACTGGAGCCTGAAGGCGACGGGGTTTATTTGTTCCATGACGGGGTAGGGTCCAATGAACCGTGCATCCAGCTTGTGAGACCGACCAGGCCGCGCAGGTAGTGAGTCGAGAGCCACACATGATCCCCTGGCTGCACTGGAGGGCCTTCTTGCCTCTTCCGGTCCGCAGCCAGTTTATATGCCTCCTTGGCCCGCTGTAGCTGCTCTCGGAGCAAGTCTTGGCTGGCACGGAGTTCTTGCAGGTAGGCATCGACGGCGGGGACATTCGTGGGTGGCAGGATCGCCGGGAAGAACCGAGGGTGGTACCCGTAGGTTGCAGCAAACGGGGTCATTTGGGTGGATGAATGGACCGCATTGTTGTATGCAAACTCCGCTAGGGGCAACAGAGTGGTCCAGTCATCCTGCTGGTAACAGGTGTAACAGCGGAGATATTGCTCTAGCGTGGCATTGGTGCGCTCCGTCTGACCATCTGTCTGTGGGTGGTAGGCTGAGGACAGGTGCACTCGAGTACCCAGGCTGGAATGGAGGGCTTGCCAGAACCGAGAGGAGAACTGGGGGCCCCGATCTGAGATCAGGTGGGCTGGGAGTCCGTGCAGACGAAAGATGTGTTGCAGGTAGAGCTGGGCCGTCTCCTGAGCTGTGGGAAGTTTCAGGCACGGAATGAAGTGGGCCATCTTGGTAAATAGGTCGACGACCACCAAGATACAAGTCTGACCCTTGGATCGCGGAAGTTCTGTGATGAAGTCCATCGAGATGGTATCCCAGGGTCCTGAGGGTGTGGGCAAGGGCTGTAACAACCCTGAGGGTTTGGCTGGGATGTCTTTGGCCCGTCGGCAGAAGTCACAGGAGCTGACGTAATGGGCAACATCGGAGCGAACTCGTGGCCACCAGAATTCCCGTGTCAGCAAGTGGGTGGTCTTATGCTGTCCAAAGTGCCCGGCGGGTAACGAGTCGTGGGTCAGGCGTAGCACTTCTGCCCGCAAGGGCCCGGGCAGCACATAGAGGCGTTCACGGTGTAGCAAGAGGCCGCCTCGAGTCATGAACTCGCCTGTTGAGTCATCTTGGAGTGCCTGGAGGTGTTGCTGGACCCAGGGATCATTGGCCTGGCTAGCACAAATGTCCTCCACGAGTGCTGGTGAAGTGGAGGTGGCTGCAAACACTGAGGGCGGCAGGATGGGAGCAGCGGGCGTGGTCTCAGTTGAAGCAGGGGCGTATTCCGGTTTCCGGGAGAGCGCGTCTGCTTTCCGGTTCTGGGTATGGAGGATGTAGGAGACCTGGAAGTCGAAGCGGGAGAAGAATAGGGACCACCGGATCTGGCGCTGGTTGAGACGGCGGGTGGTCTGGAGGTGCTCCAAGTTCCGGTGGTCGGTGAACACTTGAACAGGGTGGCGAGCCCCTTCGAGGTAATGTCTCCAAACCTCAAAAGCCGCCTTGATCGCGAGCAACTCCTTCTCCCAGAAGGTATAGTTTTTCTCTGCAGCAGTGAGCTGGCGCGAGTAATAGGCACAGGGCTGGAGTGGCTGGGACGGCTCCTCGCGCTGGGACAGCACTGCTACCAGGGCCACGTTGGAGGTATCAGCTTCCACCGTAAAGGGAAGCTGGGGGTCGGGGTATCTCAGGAGTGGCCCGGTGGCAAAGCGGGTCTTCAGGGTGGAGAAGGTGTTATCGGCCTCTGGGGACCAGCGGAAGGGTTCTTTGGGGCGGAGTAGTTGAGTCAGGGGTGTGATCAGGGATGCATAGGCTGGGATGAATTGCCGATAGTAGTTGGCAAAACCAAGGAACCGCAGCAGGTCTTTGCGATTTTGAGGAGCCTGCCAGGTCAGGACTGCTTCCACTTTTTTCGGGTCCATGAGGATTCCCTGCGGTGACACAATGTGACCAAGGAACTCGACGGAGCGGAGGTCAAAGTCGCACTTCTCCAGCTTGGCGTAGAGGCCATGGGCTCGTAGGCGCTGGCGGACGTGCTCGGCGTGCTGGGCAGGATTGCGGGAGTAAATTAGGATGTCATCCAGGTATATGATCGCGAAGCGGTCGAGCAGGTCCCGGAATATGTCATTCATGAGCCTCTGGAAGACAGCGGGGGCATTGGTCAATCTGAAGGGCATCACCAGGTGCTCGTACTGCCCATATCGGGTCCCAAACGCGGTCTTCCATTCGTCTCCGGGCCGTATGCGCACCAAATTGTACGCTCCACGGAGGTCGAGCTTGGTGTAGATTTGGGCCCCGTTTAAGCGATCCAAGAGCTCAGGGATCAGTGGTAGAGGGTACCGGTCGCGGATGGTGATCTTGTTCAGGGCCCGGTAGTCATTGCACAGCCGGAACTCCCCACTTTTCTTCTTCACGAAGAGGACTGGAGCAGACAGGGGAGAGGTTGAGGGTCGGATGAATCCGCGTTTCAGGTTCTTGTCCAGGAAGTCTCGCAGAGCTGCCAACTCAGGCTCCGACATTGGGTACAGACGCCCCACCGGGAGTGGTGCCCCAGGTACCAAATCAATGGCACAGTCATAGGGCCGATGAGGGGGAAGCTGATCCGCTCCTGTCTCTTCAAAGACATCGGCGAAATCTGCATACTTCTGAGGGAGCTGAGGACCACCACTCGGGATGCCGGCTGCTAGAGTGGTGGGAGTCAGATGGGGGCATGGGTCTTGGAAGCGTAGTTCCTGCTGGGCCCAGTCCACGATGGGGTTGTGCAGCTTCAGCCAGGAAAGGCCTAGAATCAGCGGGAAGTGAGGCATGCGGGCGACATCAAACTGCAGCTGTTCTTGGTGCTGCTGGACGTGGAAGGTGATGGGACAGGTCTCCTGGGTGACGGGGCCAGAACGGAGGAGGCGCCCGTCAACAGCCTCCACCAGCGTTGGAATCTCTTTTGTCTGCACTGGGATCTGGTGCTGCTTTACAAAGGCGGCATCTACAAAACAGTGGGCCGCTCCTGAGTTCAGCATGGCATACACGAACAGCCAGCGTCCATCGGGCAGACGGAGTTTGACTGGTAGCAGGAACGGGCCCAGGGTATCAGCCTGCTGTTCGGAGGACCCAGCTAGTCGCCCCAGGCTGGAGGGTCCACTTACGCCTGGGGCTGCCCTTTTGGTGGCGGTGGCAAAGAAGGTCCGGGTATCCGACGCTTAGCAGGGCAGCCAGAGGCATAGTGGCCTGCTGTGCCGCAGTAGAGGCACAGATTCTGCGTGCGGCGTCTGGCCTTTTCTTCTGGAGTCAGCTCCAAGCTGCGTAGGCTCAACCTCATCTCTGGTACTAGCTGGGGATGGGAGAGAAGCCAAGTGGCATGGCGCAGGGAGCTGGCGCCCTCTGGTCTTGGCTTGGCGGTGACTTTCCAGGCGGCCATCGATGCGGAGGCAGAGGGTGATAAGTTCTTGGAGCGTGGGTGGCTGCTCCACCCTGGCCAGTTCATCCAGGACTTCCTCTGCCAACCCCTCAGTAAACTGGTCCATCTGGGCAGCCTCATTCCACGCCAAGTCTTGGGCCAGTAGCTTGAATTCGGTGGCATACTGAGCCACCGAGGATTTGCCTTGTTTCAGGGCCCTGATTTTCCGGTTGGCTGTGGCTGCTTGGACTGGGTTTGAGAAGGCAACAGACAGGTGGGCCTCAAACCCCTGGACCTCACTCCTAGAAGGGCCAGAATCCTTTCAAAACTCAGGGCTCAGGGAGCGTCTTGCTCGTGAGCGTGCCGCCCTCCTCCGATCCCTGAGGTCCTGACAAAGGCGGTCACGCACACGAGCCACCCGAGAGGGCGAGGCAGGGGGGCTTGGATCTTCTCCAGCAGGAGGCAGGGGCACTGGTGCAGGTGGCAGGGGCACAGTTTCTTCTGCAGGCTCAGCTTCTTCTGCAGGGTCCCCAGCACCCATGACACCACACGTGTTCCCACCGAGGTAGTCCCACTAGCAGCCTGGCCGCCGCATTCTGCACTAGCTGCAATTTCTGAGTTTGGCACAAGGGCAGCCCCATGTAGAGGGCATTACAGTAGTCTAATCTCGAGGTGACCATTGCTTGGATCACTGTTGCTAGGTCTCCACATTCTAGGAAGGGGGCCAGCTGCCTCGCCCTTCTAAGATGGAAGAAGGCGGATTTAGCAGTGGCTGCTATCTGTGCCTCCATTGTCAGGGAGGGCTCCAGTAGCACTCCCAGGCTCTTGACCCTGCGCACTGGTATCAGTGACGCACCATCAAAGACCGGTAGGGAGATCTCCCCCCCTAGCTCGCCGTGACCCATGCAAAGGACCTCTGTCTTCGCTGGGTTCAGCTTCAGCCCACTCAGCTTAATCCAGTCCGCCACAGCTTGCAGTGCTCGGTCCAAATTTATAGGGGTGTCAGCGGTCCGGGCGCCCATCAATAGATAGAGGTGAGTGTCATCAGCGTAATGATGGCAACCCAGCCCATGTCTCCGGGCGATCTGGGCAAGGGGGCGCATAAAGATATTAAACAGCATCGGGGAGAGAACTGCCCCTTGAGGCACCCCACAGTTAAGTAGGTGTCTCTGGGACATCTCTCCTCCAAAGGCACAGAGACACACACATTTTGAAATGGGACCTGTTTGCAGGTTTCTAAGCCTGTCAGAGATCTAGAGCTGCATGGTGGCTGTGGGGGTGGGGCTTCCCCCATCGGCCAGCTGGCTGGGGTGGGGCGGAAGCCTGTAAAACCGGGGGATCCGCCGCTGGGACCTGGGGATTGGGAAGCCTAGCTTTATTGCAACAACTTTCAAACAACGCTCCTTATGACGCCATCCGGTTCTGTTCCTGGATGTGCAAGTAACTCTATTGTAAGTTCTTTTAAAATGCCAGACCATCATAAATTAGTAACTTTGGCTAGTCAAAATGTTTGGGAATTATTTTTTAAGGGATTTACATGACTGTTGTCACAGTTACACCTTGATGCTAGCCACTACATTAAATTAATTCCCATACCAATTTTGGGTCAGACTCAAGGCCATTCTAGTCCAGCTCTGTAGTGAGCATCAGACACTTTATAAAAAAGTTGGCTGCCACTTAGTCTTTCAGATGAGTGGCAATTTGCTCTATGAAGATTTCTTTTTTATTCTAAAAAGTATATTAAATTAATCAATCTATAAAACTGGCAATTTTAACTGTTCTGATTTTATATAGCCTTGCAGTTCATACAAAAATTTAGTATTTTAATCTAAAAAAAAAATCTTGATCTTACTCCAAAACACATTCCAGAAGCTAATTAGAAATTGCTTGGATAGGTATTTTCTTTTATCAACACAGAACTTTCACTTTTCAATTAATATTAAAACAAATGAAGCTTATTCAGTTCATGAAAAGTATTCACATTTCTGAAATTTTAAAATAGACGACTGCTTTGGGGGACCCCTTCCTTGATTCCTTTTATCTCAATTGTTTTTATTAATTACCTTGGCAATTGTGGCATAATATCACATGACACTGCTAATTTTATCAGCCAGCCAGGAACTGGAATTTGATACGCTTCCTTCAGTTCTTTGGTTGTTCAACCATTTTGCCTTAGTTGTCAAGCTATTTCATTTTGTTCAATTAAAATGTAGATTGCGATGTTCTTTTTTTGAACTGAGATCTTGGCATCTGGATACAGTCTGATTCACTGCTGGATTATGGTAGAATTAGAGGGGGGGAAATTCTACTTTGTGAAGTATTGGTATGAAAGTTGTGTGCTACTGGCATTAAAGTTGTCATCCTTCCTGAGCTAAGACAAAAATGTGTGAGCTGGAGGCTAAAAATCTGTGAGCTAGCTCACATGAACTCAGCTTAGAGGGAACACTGCTGGCCAGTACTAATAGCAAAATCTTTGTTCCTGTGACTGATGCTGTTTGCTCCCAAGGAAGGAGCCTGTGTTTGAGTACTAGTGGGAAGTCAAGGAGCTACATAGTGAAATAATGTATGAGCTCCTGCTGCCAGCTGCCCTCTCAACTAAGAAGAACCTGTAGGAGGAAGTTTGCAGTCTCCCTTGCAGAGGTGTGTGAAATGGTTCATTGGGGTGAATATAACCACTTGGATCTTTAATATGATGGCTTAGTCCATGGGGAATAAAAAATAATTACTTTTACTTAAACAATTTTAGTTTTGTTCAAAAAGTTCTGGCAATCAAATTGTAGCTTATGCATTTTTTAAAAATCTGGAAATTAGGCTAGAGATAAAATAACATGGGTGTCCCCCCCGCCCCCCCCCCCAAAAAAAAATAATCTGGCAGCTCTTATCATCAGCTAGCTGTTAATAAGGTGACTCTGAACTATAGGATATTTCTGGTTTGGGAAGTTTTTCTGAACCAACACAACTGCTAATGGTCTGAACCATTAATATTCCAAACACAGTGACTATTTTGCCTTGTCTGTATTCACATTCACGATATCTCCCCTTTTTCTTGGATTGTGAGGATTTCGAGACATTTCTCTCCCCTCACCCCCACTCCACACCTTCCTGGGAAAATGTATTAAGAAAATTTCTTCCACCCCCTGCTCCTTGAAGCTTTTCAGTGCTTACTGGATATTTGTTCACACACCATATAAGTTAATATGTGTCTAATTAACCCAGTCACAAAATGCCAAGGAAACAAGCTTACTGTGTCCCACATCAGCAAGCTGTTGTTGATCTGAGAGATCCATTCCATAGAATTTCCCAGGATGTGTTTAGAGAAAGCATCTGATTGGTTTCACATACTATTTAGAAAAGCAGAGGCAGCAGCCCCCAGCTAATCTTCTGTTCTTTCACAGCTATTCCTGGCACTTCCTTCTTGCCACCTCACTGACAGCAGAGATGTGTTGACATTTCCCTCACCTTCCCCCCCCTCCTGTGTGACCAGTGCATCTTGGAAACTCATCACTCTCCTTGAGGAAAGCCAAATAATGTCTGTTCAGAGCATATAGTCCAATATTTTGATGCTTCTTCGGAAGCAAGTCTCCCTGAGCTCAATAAATGTGTTTAAAGCTGCAGCTTTCTAGAAGTGTCTAGCAATAATCAGACAATCATCTGAAAAGGATGCTTGTTTCCTTTCATTCTCAGCTCTCAAAGGGAATTTTTGAAACAGATGAAATATATTCAAGTCAATGTTAAGTAGTTAAAAATTAGCAACACTCATGCATGTGCTTGAATTTTTCCGTGAAATTAGTGCGACTTCAAAAAGTGCCTCATACTGATTTGACTGAGACCTCCGTTATTAATGTCTAAGACAGATAACATGTGTCATTTAAATTGTGCTATAGCTGTAAAAAATCAAAGAGACTTGTTGCACCTTTAAGACAGAAAGATTTATTATGACAAGCTTAGTGGATAGTGTAAATCTGATTATTACTAAAATAACAGTGCAATCCTACAAACACGTTCTTGGGAGTAAATTCCCTTGGATAGTCCACCAGAGTAGGACTCTGAGAAGATCTGCTTAGCACATGTCACCTTGTCCCCATGGCAATATTTCTCAAACACTGTAAACTTGCACCAGGTTTTCTGGTCTGACCAGAAGCAACAACTATCTCTCCAGATGAAGATCTTCAATAGAGGATTTGTAGGATGAAGGTTTATTTTAAGAGTATTCTACCTTTTACCTCTCCCTCAGCAACTTCACACTGTGGCCTGCCTCCACATAATAACAGACAAGGCTGGATGGCAAGAGAGATGCTGGAAGGTGATTATGTAAACACAGATCCAAACACAAAACTTCATGAGACTGATTGGCGAGGCAGGTTGAGGTTCTTTTGACCCAATTCACCTTCCCAGTAGCCAGATGACAACTGCAAGGAAATTATTTGCCAGATGCAGCAGCACCCATGGAACAGGGGAGGGGCTTCAGTCTCTGCACATGCCATTTCCCCAAGCCTAAATCTGCTAAGAGTATTATTTACCTTGCTGTGGGGCTGGCTGCAGGTAAGGCAAGTTGGGTCAGATCTTCTCTTGTGCAATTTGGGCCCTTAGAAAGGGAGCCAATCTTGCCATTTGAGAACCAATGCTCCCCTTTCCCCATTACTGCTGCACAATCTCAGGAGACTGCTTGCCTAAATTAAATCTTCAGCAGTTTAGATAGAAGGGAGCATTGCTCAGTACATGACACATCAGGCGTAAAAACACAAGAGAGACATGGCTGCTGTCAGTTTACTTGACTAAAGCAAAACAGGTGAGATGCAAATAATTAGTGGTGGTGTTAGCAACTGCAAAGGGAACTTCTTTTGCCTTTCATCTGTGTGAGGTGTCGAGTCAAAATCAGGCAGAAACATTCTTCTGCAGCTACAGCAGCACATTAAAAGGGGCTTCTTAGTGGGAAAGGAAAATAGACTGGAAGGTTTTCTCTAGTGCTCACTCTTCAAACTATGGCTCCAGTGATGTGGACAAGCAAAGGTAATTTCTGTTCCTATCCGAGATCCCAGTGCTGCAGTCAGTGGGTTGGAATGGCTGCTGTGAAAGACCAGATTAAGGACTCATATATATATATATATATATATATATATACACACATTCATCATTCGGTACACAGTAGTCCACAGTAGTCTACAGTATATAGCATCAGTCAAGCAGGAAGGAGGTACTGAAAAGCATCACAGTATGGAGTGGATAGAGATAATCTAACCATGAACTGCCCATTTACATTAATTTTTGCATTTTGTTTAGTATAGATGGCTCTCACTAATTTAATAAAAGTTTCACCACACCCGATGACTGCTAAAGCCTTTAAAATAAGGTTCCAATTGACGTTGTCAAATGCTTTTTCTGCATCAAGGGCAATACTTGCAAACTGTTTTTCGGGATGAATTCGGTAGTACTCTAGGATGTTCATAAAAAATCTTGTATTTTGTCTTATCACTCTGCCGGGAATAAATCCCGTTTGATCTTCATCAATAACCGTTGAAATGACCTTTTTAAGTCTGTTGGATAAGATTGACACAAATATTTTATAGTCGGCATTTAAAAGCGAAATTGGCCTGTAGTTGCAAATCTCCGTAAGATCCGTGTCTTTTTTATGGATCAGCGAGGTCAATGCCTCACTCCAAGATAAAGGCAAATTAGCTGTTACTTGTATTTCTTCTACTACGCTTTTATACGGGATCAGCAAGGCCTCTTCAAATGTTTTGAAAAATTCTATCGGTAATCCATCAGGGCCTGGAGACTTGTTACTCTTCTGTTTTTTCAATGCCTCTATTATTTCATGTATAGTGATAGTGCTCTCTAATCCTTCCCGCTGCTCTCTTGTTATTTGAATCGAACGGGGTACTAGACAAGGATGTCCACTATCTCCCTTGCTCTTTATTTTAACACTGGAACTCTTATTAATAAAAATAAGGGAAGATGATGGAATAAAAGGTACCAGGATCAAGGGGGAAATATATAAAGTAAGAGCTTATGCAGATGATCTGTTATTGATACTAGAAGACCCCATTGCTTTGATAGAACGTCTGATGGAGAGATTAGAAGAATATGGAAGAATATCAGGTTTCAAAGTGAACACCCAGAAGACCAAATTTTTGACCCAAAACATGACTCAGGATGAAATTTCCCAATTAGAGACTAAATCTGGCTTTAGTTATGAAAAAAGAATTAAATATTTAGGTATTTACGTCACAAACGACTTAAAAACATTACAAAGAGATAACTATGACAAGATCTTAAAAGAAATCCAATCAGATTTGTATAAATGGAGAGACCTACAAATCTCTTTACTGGGGAGAATTGCATCAATCAAGATGAATATACTACCAAGAATTTTGTTCCTATTTCAGATAATATCAATTATTTTATCTCAAACATTTTTTCTTCAACTGAATAAACTGTCCACCATATTTATCTGGCAAAACAAAAAACCCAGAATTAGATTAAAGGTCTTGCAAGACAGTAAATTAAGAGGAGGGCTAGCTTTGCCTGATTGGAATATATATTACAAGGCATCCTGTCTTGTATGGTTAACAGATTGGTTTGCATTGGAAAATAAAAGGTTATTAGTTTTGGAAGGTATTGGTTTAGGTAGAGGCTGGCACTCTTCTATGTGGTACCAGCCTCCAACAAGGAATAATATTTTTCACAGGCATGAGATAAGGAAATCGTTATATAACGTTTGGAACGAAGTGAAAAATACGATCTATACACACATACCCTCTTGGCTGTCACCTGTAGAAGCTTCTAGCCAACCTAATCTATATTGTTGGGAAAATAATTACAACTATTGTAACTTATTGGATAAGGAGAACAACTTAAACTTAGATGACAACATGAAACTGGATTGGTGGCTGAGAAACCAAGTAAAATCCAAATACCAGTCAGATAAGGAAATAGGATTTGCTAAAAATTTAAACAAATTCGATATAATTCGTGATAACCAGAAACTTATTTCAAAAATTTATAATTGGCTCTTACAAATTAAAATGCAAAGCGAAGCTGTTAAAGCTGGATAAAATGGTTGAAAGATTTCGGATATAATATTGAGATGGAAGAATGGGAAAAAATTTGGAAACAAAATTTAAAATTAACAAAATCAGCAGTGTTTAAAGAAAATATATATAAGATGATGTACAGGTGGTACTTAACACCCGAAAGATTGAGTAAAATATACCCAAAGTATTCCAACAAATGTTGGAAATGCAAAAAAGTAAAAGGGTCCCTCTATCATATCTGGTGGCAGTGTGAATTTGCCAAAAAATATTGGGCCCAGATTAACTTATGGGCACAAAAAATATTAAGAACAAGGCTTCAACATACCCCAGAACTATATTTATTGAATGTGTATAAAGGGAATCTACCCAGACAAGAGAAGAAATTGTTGCTGCATATAATAACTATCACGAGAATTCTGTACGCGAAATACTGGAAAGTCTCTAAACTGCCAGACAGGGGAGAGTTTTTACAAAAGCTATTTGACGCAGCTGAGATGGACATATTAACTGTAAGATTAAGAGGAGGTAATATACGAGATTGTAGAAAGACATGGGATTATTTATATGTTTGGATAAAAAGTATGGGACTTGCCATGAGAAAATCAGAATTGTGTTATGGTGAAGCCTTTTAAGCTCCTTGGGTGGAGGGTTGGGTGGTTTTTTTTGTTTATGTATAAATTTAGTAGTGTACATATAATCGATAAATAAAAGTTGTTTATTATTAAAAAAAATAAAAATAAAAGAGATAATCTAACCATGTAAGAACCAGATGGGAAGCTGTGTTAGTATTTAGCAGTGTAGTGGCACCTGAAAGACTGACATCTTTATTCCAGCTCTGATTCATTAAAATTTATGCTTGAATATATTTCATTATGAGCCCTGTGGTGCAGAGTGGTAAAGCTGCAGTACTGCAGTCAGAGCACTCTGCTCACGGCCAGAGTTTGACCCCAGCAGAAGCTGGTTCAGGTAGCTGGCTTGAGGTTGACTCCTCAGCCTTCCATCTTTCCGAGGTCGGTAAAATGAGTACCCAGCTTGCTGGGGGGCGGGGGGAGTGTAGATGACTGGGGAAGGCAATGGCAAATCACCCCATAAAAAGTCTGTCGTGAAAATGTTGTGAAAGCAACATCACTCCAGAGTCAAAAATGACTTTACCTTTACCTTTCATTATTTTCATTAGGGTTTAAGGTGCCATTGGGCTCCTGTTTGACTTTGTGTAAAAGGCTGTTGACTGTACTTCAACCCAGTCTCCTAAAATTCTAGGGCACTTTTACACCCACCAACACACTTTCAATTCACTTTCAATGCACTTTGCAACTGGATTTTACCACTTGCAAATGCACTTTGCAACTGGATTTTACCACTTGCATATGGTTGCTGAAATGGATTGAAACTGCATTATTTAGCATGTGTGAAAGTGGTCACACCCATTACAAATGGGTGTCACAATCTGAGACCCAGGTTTGAATCCCTACTGTTCTGTAAACTTGCAGGGTGACTGTGGGGATCACATATTCTCACCCTGACCAACCTCAGCATGTTTCAACTGTTGTGCATGCAACAATCCACAAGATGTCCTCAGAGCTTCACAAGAATGCAGTTTTGCAGAAACACCTTTACAATCTTAGTAATTTTTAGGTATTAGTCCAAAGTAGTTTTTGTTATTTAAACATTAGTTATTAAAAATCCCTAGCTGGTTTTAGGTAATTTTATAATTGTGAAGGTTAGGCTTTGCATTTGTAATGGGTGAGGCCCTAAAATAACATCTTGTGATATAGGAAATCCCCACACTTGCACAGACAACCAAAATCTTCCTGCAGGATTTTTTAAATGATGAAAGAAGCTGTGATTGGATTCAGTTTGTAGCTGAAGGAAGCTGTGATTAGGAGAGGAGGAACACCATGCAGAGGGACTCATAGTTCTTCTGGATCACATTCACTTGAACTTAGCAATGCAAATCTGTTCTTTATATGGTCTTTAAACTCTTTGGGAATGTTGTTTAGATTGTATTTTGGCACTATAAATGTTTTGGTGCTTTTTAACAGCTTTATTCTAGTTTTTAATATTAATAACCGATGATCTGTACCACAATCAGTTCCTGGTCTTGTGTTACCAGAGAGCTTCTGCATCTTCTGCTTCCAATTATGTGATCCATCCAATTTCTATATTGGCCATCTGGTGATGTCCATGTATACAATCATTTGCTTGGTTGCCTGAAACACGTGTTATCAATGAACAAATTGTTGTCTTCACAGAATTCTATGAATTGCTCTCTTAATTCATTTTGTGCACCTAGCCCAAACCTTCCAACAATATTGGACTGTGCTTAGTTTCCTACTTTTGCGTTCTGATAAACCAATGATTATCAGCATAACTTATTTAGGCATGTGCTAGAGGGTTGCCAAGTCTGCACCTGGAAACTTTGGGGGTGGATCTGGGAGAGGGTGGGATTTGGGGAGGGGAGGGGCCTCAGCATGGTACAATGCTATAGAATCCACCCTTCAAAGCAGTCATTTTCTCCAGGGGACTGATCAAAGCCACCAAGTAATACACCATCTTTCAGTTTGCAAAAATATATTACAAGAATTGTGTACAACACAAAATAAGTGATACAATACTGATAAAGGTCGGCGGTGCTAAGACCTTTTAAAGTAACAGAAACCCCAAAGAGGCCAAAATCTTCCATCCCAAAATGAATAGATATAAGATATGAGCCGTTAAACTGAAGAAAGAATTGAAACATCAAAATTTAGAGAGACGTCTTTTAAAGAAAGCGGCAACATTGAAACTACGTTCCCCAGGAGCACCCACCTTGTGAATCTGATTTGGACTATTTCCAAGTTTGGATTTATATCTATTCATTTTGGGACAGGGGATTTTGGCCCCTATGGGGTTTCTGTTACTTTAAAAGGTCTTAGCACCGCTGACCTTTATCAGTATTGTATCACTTTTTTTGTGTTGTACACAATTCTTGTAATATATTTTTTGCAAACTGAAAGACGGTGTATTACTTGGTGGCTTTGATCAGTCTACTAATTACACCAAGTGCCCTCCAAGCAGCACATTTTCTCCAGGGGAGATTTCTGTCAGCTGGAGATCAGAAGTAAAAGTAGGAGATCCCCAGGCCTCACCTGGAGGCTGGTGGCAACCCTAATTATTACAATACAAGTGTATTTGGGCTCATTTTCATCAACCAGTTGGCTCAACTTCCAGCAGTGAGGTTTTTTAAAAAGGTGCTTGATTTGTAAAAATAAAAGCACAGACTGAAATAGCATTTCATTTTATGACTGGCTGGCTGAGTAACAAAGATACAGTTTAAAAAGCATGATAAAAATCTCTTTTCTGTATACTCAGGCGCTATGGGTTACCAAATTTGACTGGCTGTGCAAAGCCCAATGATATCCACTTGCAACTGAACACTTTGCTGCGAAGAGCACACGCTGATTTATAAGCAGTGCGTAGAGCAGATTTACACAGCCTCTCATCCTCAAAAAACAAACACCTGTGAGCTGATATAGTAAGATGCTGGTTGATAGTTCTTGCTCCTCACCAGATATCCCTTTCCCCTTAGAGATGACTAAAACTTGCCCCTGTCACTTTCCTTGTTTATGTCTATTTGTGATTACACAATCATAGAATATGGCTGTTGTCCCTAGTAAGTAATGCATACTGATGTTGACACATGCAAGTCTTCCATTAATTAGGGTTGCCAGGTTTGGACTGAGAAATATCTGGGGATTTGGGGGTGCAGCCTGCAGTGGGTGAAGTTTGGGGAGGGGAGGAACCTCAGCAGGGTACAATGCCATATAGTCCATCTTCCAAAGTAGTCATTTTCTCCAGGGGAACTGATTTCTATTGTCTAGAGACCAGTTGCAATTCCAGGAGATCTCTAGCCGCTACCTGGAGGCTGGCAACCTTACCAAGCCACAAAGTTATGGATTATTGTGTTAACAGAAATAGGCCTAGTTTTTCTAGAACCCAACCTAGAAAAGCAGAATTCTATGTGATATTGCAGCAATTTTTGAGACACTTCACGTTTGGAATATTCCAGCATCAAAAAGGAAAATTACTTGAATCAACTCAGCATAAAAAGTACATTGTTGCATGTGTATCTCTGTATTTTCAATGCTTGTCAACCAGTTGAGTAATTTAACCCAGTTCTTATTTTATCCAACATCAGGATGGACATAAAGCAGTTCTGAACAGCAAATTTTATTTTAGGAAAATCCAGATTATCCATTCCTACTCACTGATTGTATATTAGTGACTATTTGTGCACAAGCTGAAGAAATCACCTATACCATGCCCACTACATCTCTTATTATTTAGAACAGCCCCCCCAACCTTTTTGAGCCTTTGAGCACCTTTGGAATTTTGAGTGTGGTAAAAACCACCTCAAAATGGCTGCCACAGGAGGCAGAGCCTTCCTCCACAAAGGAATTATTGAAGGGGAATAAAAAGAAGAAAAGGAAAGCCTGAGGGAAGAGAGGAAGAAAGAGACTGGAGAATAAAAAGAAATGACAGAAAGCACAGAGGGGAGGAAGGGAGAAAAAAAAGTAATAGTAAGAAGAAGGGCCTGAAGGGGGAATGTTTACTAGGAAAGGGCACGAACTGTATTTTTATGAGAACCACAAACAGAACCACGAACCCATATGAATGGGGAAGTTGGTTCATGACTCAAACTAGTTCACATTAGTTCACAAGCCATTTAAAGTTTAACCCCCTGCTTTCTGCTCCCCATGGCTTTTTGACAAACTTTAGTTTGTCAGCCAGTTTGTCCCCATCCCTAATGCTTACCAGCCCTCCTGATCCTCCAGGGGCTGCTGTTGCAGCTGTAAAAAAAACCCCTTTCCTTTGAATGATGCAATCAATAACAAACCCTGCCTTACAATGGCTTTGCATGCTTCCTAAACATTTTGGTGAGTGCCAGGGAAAGAACTGGTGGATGCCCCATTGGGGAACCCTGATCTAGAGGAGACAGCAGACTGCATGAGACATTCTTATTAGCTAAAAGGTAACGGTAGTTCCCTGTGCAAGCACCAGTCATTTTCAACTCTGGGGTGACGTTGCTTTCACAATGTTTTCACAGCAGACTTTTTACAGGGTGGTTTGCCATTGCCTTCCCCAGTCATCTACACTTTCCCCCCAGCAAGCTGGGTACTCATTGTACTGACCTCGGAAGGATGGAAGGCTGAGTCAACCTTGAGCCGGCTTCCTGAACCAGCTTCCTCTGGGATTGAACTCAGGTCGTGAGCAGAGGGCTCCAACTGCAGTACTGCAGCTTTACCACTCTGCGCCACAGAGTCATCAGCTGCAATGGGCTAAAAAGGTATTTTGATGTCTCTAGAATACTTCAGAAGTATCAACAAATCAGAGAGTAGTCCTGAGCAGTTCTACTCATAATCTCATACAGGTCTAGTCTATGGGGCTAACTTCCAGGAAAGTTTTTTTTAGGATTGCACTCTCATAGCCTTATTGTACTCACAGAAGGAAAACTCTCAGCAGCTTAGTTCACTGTGCCAGAAGGTTAAAGACCCACCATGGCAGAAAGGCATGTATCGCTAGAGGCCACATCTGGTAGTTTCTCCTATCTCTATGTTCTTGCATTCCTTTCTTGATCTACTTAATATTATCTAAAATAAAGAAAGACCTGTGTTTGGAGCTGGCAGTCTGTGCCTCTGATGATCCCTGACAGGCCTTGAACTCTAGGCTCAGAATCTGGCAAGACCCATATTCTTCTCCCCCTTTCTGCACCCAGCTGAAATATTTGCTCACAACCATCAAGACACTGGCAACATTTTCCCCATTCATTCTTAATTAGCTCAGGTCACACATTCTCTTATCCAATTATTGGTGCATTTTTCTCTTTTCTTTTTCATATGTTTTGCTGATCTTTGCCCACAGCCATGACACTGTGGACAAGTTTGTCAAATCCAAGCATCAGAAATGAGAGCGTTGGAGTTTGGAAAAATAAAAGAGGAATAGGGTTGCCAGCCTCTAGGTGGTAGCTGGAGATTTCCTGCCATTACAACTGATCTTCTGGTGACAACGAAGTTCACCTGGGAAAAATGGTCACTTTGGAAGGTGGATTCTATGGCACCGAAGTCCCTTCCCTCCCCAAACCCCCACCTTTCTCAGGCCCCACCCCCAAAATCTCCAAGTATTTCCCATTCTGGAGCTGGAAACCCTAAATATCCATCACATTCTGTGCAACTATAAAATGCTGCTTAAAGGGTCTTCAGTTTTATTCTAAGGAACTGGGGGCAAGGAGTTAAAACAAGGCATATTAAACAACCCTTTGTGAGGCAGGAAGAGTGCAGATGTGGCTTGTGTTGAGCTGTCCTACAGCCTATTTCAATGTGAAAATATTCTGGAACCTATTCCTTCCTTCCATTTCCTCAGTGGCAGGGGAAGGAAAAAACTCCTGTTTGCCTATTCTACATTATTGTCAATCTAACTATTTGGGGACACCCATCACTTTCCCCTATTAAGGTCAATTCACATATGAAGTTTCCACTATATAAGTACAACTGGATATAGGAACAGCCCCAGAGACAATTACATGTGATAATCACACACATCGATATACTAAGGAGCCATGGCAATCAGTGGTTTCCCTAATGAGTGGGAAAAGACAAAATAGCCATGTTCACACAGCCATTTCTCACAAAACAATGTCATGTGTATAAAGCAGCCCTTAATCTTCCTTCTGTAGGCTAAATACACCCAATTTGTTCTTTGTGTTTCCGCAAGTGTCTTTCCCCCGATACGTGTGCTGTTGACTCACAGTAGGAAAGCAGGAGGATGTTTTGCCCGCTGGGTGGTTACACAGCACAGAAATGGAATTTCAGAGGCTCCCTCTGCCAGCATTTGCATCATCTGCTGAATTTGCCAGCTCAGTATGGGCAGAGGATTAGCACAGACAGCTCTATCAGCCAGCCAGAGGAAAGCCTGCTTTTGTATTCCATATTAGAAACAGCAAGTGGCTTTCCAAAAGAAGGAAAGAGGCTTAGGCTGTTTACACCCTAGATTGGTTCTCACTAAGCTGCCAAACAGCTCCCTCCACCCCTTCCATGCCCCCTAACCTTGTTCTGCACAACATGTCTGTGATTATGATGTGCTAAATCCTATTTTCTTCCCGGGGACCAGCAGCTTTATTAGCAAATGTACATAAACGTTGCTCTCTGAAAAAGCGTGACTGTTATCCCCATACCAGCATGAGTGATGAAGATGTGTTTTGTGTAACTTTCTTATCATTATGGCCACTTTCTATGGGACCCAGTCCTCATTATTATACCATGGCTTCATCCAGCCAGCAGTCAGGCATGTGTAAATCTCATTTATTTCAATGGGTAAGATTTAAGCCTGTGCATCGCTCTGCTATTGAGATCAATGGAACTTGAAAGGACTTGACATATTATGGCTGTTCAACACAAAGTCTGCTGTATCTGTGTTTTCTCCTGTCAACTAGGATGGGGCACCTGCATGACACAGCACAAAGTGAGCAGCTTCGGGCCATTACAAATGAGCACCAACAGTGTGCATTCAGGCATCAGTGATTGGGTGAAATGACCAAAAAGAAGCTTCTGCAGGGGAATGGTGAAAACTGAATTCATAGCTCAGCCTTCTTAATCTAATGCAGCCCCTCACACTCTAAATTCCAACTGTAGTCTTAGGAAATCAATGCCCTCAGTAAGGCAAATAAACCAGCTCATTCCTGACTGAAATCTGACATTCCTGAGTTTTCGAAAGTGAGTATCATCAAAATTATCAGAATATAACAAAAGCACTTAAAATTTAAGTGGAATTGATGGTCTGCTATTGAATTCACATGTAATTGATATTTTTCAGGATGAAAAGCTATGGGAACTCCTGGACATCTTTTGTGGGGTAAGATTGGTTCTGCAACACATTTGAGTGTGGCACCCTGACAAACTATGGTCTTGTTTAGGCTGGACTAAGGCCATTTTTAAAGACTTACTTCTGAATCTGTTGGGGAGAATGTGGTGTCATGGAAAATTGACTTGGGGACAGTCAGATCTTGGAATGGTACAAGAACCTCTACTGGTCGGGTAAGTCAAAGTCTGAGAGCCGCCTTTCTGGCGTTGGCTTCATGGTCAGGAACTCCATTGCCTCCAAACTCGAAAACCTGCCAACAGGTCACTCAGATCGCATCATGTCCATGCGCCTCCCACTTCAAAACAAGCAGCATGCAACACTCTTCAGTGTGTATGCCCCAACCCTTCAAGCAGATCCTGCAGAAAAGAACAAGTTCTATGCTGATCTACACAACCTCGTACGGAAGACCCCTACAGAGGACAAGGTGATCATCCTTGGCGACTTCAATGCCAGAGTAGGTAAAGACTTGGAAGCCTGGAAAGGAGTACTTGGCAAACACGGCATTGGCAACTGCAATGATAACGGGCACCTCCTGCTGGAATTCTGCACGGAGCACCAGCTCACCATCACCAACACTATCTTTCAGCAGAAGAACAGCCTGAAGACAACCTGGATGCACCCACGGTCCAAGCACTGGCACCTTATCGACTACATTCTGGTGCGCCAGAGAGACCTTCGAGACGTCTTACACACCCGAGTAATGCCCAGTGCGGAATGTCATACGGATCATCGTCTTGTACGCTGCAATCTCCGTCTTCACTTTAAACCCACACCCAGGAGAGGAGGTGTCCCTCGGAGGAAGCTTCAGGTTGGCAGCCTTCAGTCAGTCGAAGTTAAAGCTGCCTTCCAGGCAAAACTCCAGTCAAGAATTGAGGACCCCAGTTGCCCCACAGACCCTTCTCCAGAAGCACTCTGGGAACACCTAAAAACTACCATCCTGTCGATCTCTGAAGAAGTCCTCCGGTTCTCCACAAGGAAAAACAAGGACTGGTTTGACGAGAACAATCAAGAGATCCAAGAATTACTAGTGAAAAAGAGATCTGCCTACCAAGCACATCTTGCTCAGCCCTCCTGTCCTGGGAAAAAAGCAATCTTTCGCGCTGCATGTAGCATCCTCCAGCGCAAGCTTCGAGACATTCAGAACGAGTGGTGGACCAAGCTTGCAGAGAGAACCCAGCTGTGTGCAGACACTGGTGATTTAAGAGGGTTCTACGAAGCCCTGAAGGCAGTATATGGCCCATCATATCAGGCTCAGAGTCCCTTGCGTAGTGCAGACGGCCAAGTACTCCTCACAGACAAGGCATCCATACTGAATCAGTGGTCGGAGTATTTTCAGGCTCTCTTCAGTGCCAACCGCGTAGTTCAAGATTCAGCAATCCACCTCACCCCACATCAACCAGTGAAAACAGAGTTGGATGAGATCCCCACCCTAGAAGAGACTGTTAAAGCCATCAAGCAACTGAAAAGTGGCAAGGCAGCGGGAGTTGATGGAATCCCACCAGAGATCTGGAAGCATGGGGGCACAGTACTACATAGCACACTTCACAAAGTACTTGTCACCTGCTGGGAACAAGGCAAACTACCACAGGACTTTCGCGATGCAATCATCATCACTCTACACAAGAACAAAGGGGAAAAGTCAGACTGCTCCAACTACCGGGGGATAACCTTGCTCTCCATCGCAGGCAAAATCCTTGCCAGAATACTCCTGAACGGACTGGTGCCCACCATTGCAGAAGAACTCCTCCCAGAGAGCCAGTGCGGCTTCAGAGCTAACAGGAGCACCACCGACATGGTATTTGTTCTCAGGCAGCTCCAAGAGAAATGCAGGGAACAGAACAAGGGTCTATATGTGACTTTTGTCGACCTTACCAAAGCTTTCGATACCGTTAGCAGGAAAGGCCTGTGGCAAATCTTGGAACGTTTAGGATGTCCCCCAAGGTTCCTCAGCATGATCATCCAGCTACATGAAGACCAGCGAGGCCAAGTCAGACACTGCAACGACCTCTCGGAGCCCTTCCCAATAAGCACAGGTGTAAAGCAAGGCTGCGTTCTCACGCCAACTCTCTTTACGATCTTCTTTAGCATGATGCTTCAAAGAGCCGCAGTAGATGGCAGCCTGTTCAACCTGAGGCGACTAAAGGCTCACTCCAAGACAATGGAAAAACTCATCCAAGACAATGGAAAAACTCATCCGAACTCATTGCTGATGATGCTGCACTCGTCTCCCACTCGGTATCAGCTCTGCAGCATATGACGTCCTGCTTTGCAGGCTGCCAAGCTATTTGGCCTAGAAGTTAGTCTGAAGAAGACAGAAGTTCTCCACCAGCCTGCACCCCAGGAAGATTATCACCCTCCCTGCATCACTGTGGGTGAATCAGTTCTGAAGACAGTCCAGCAGTTCAGCTACCTAGGTTGCATCATCTCCTCAGATGCCAAGATCGACAAGGAGATTGACAACAGGCTGGCAAAGGCAAACCGTGCATTTGGCCGACTGCACAAAAGAGTGTGGAGCAACAAGCATCTGAAAAAAGGCACAAAGATCAATGTTTACAAAGCGGTTGTGATGACAACCCTCATCTACGGCTCCGAATCGTGGGTTTTATACCGTCATCACCTGCGACTCCTTGAGCGCTTTCATCAGCGTTGCCTTCGCACCATCCTCAGCATCCACTGGAGTGACTTTGTGACCAACACTGAAGTCCTCAAGAGGGCGGAGGTTACAAGGATCGAAGCACTGCTGTTGAAGACACAGCTGTGCTGGGCAGGGATATTTCTAGGATGGAAAACCACCGCCTTCCCAAGATTGCTCTGTATGGCGAACTTTCCACCGGCCATCGAAATAGAGGGGCACCAAAGAAGAGGTACAAGGACTCCTTGAAGAAATCCCTTGGCACCTGTCGCATCAACCATCACCAGTGGTCTGACCTAGCCTCAGATTGCAAAGCATGGAGGCACACCATCCACCAGGCTGTCTCTTCCTTTGAGAACACACGCATAGCTGGTCTTGAGGACAAAAGGAGATTGAGGAAGAATCGCACTGCTACAGCACCAACCCCAAATCAGACTTTTCCCTGCAGCCACTGTGGCCGGATCTGCCTGTCCCGCATTGGTCTTGTCAGCCACCAGCGAGCCTGAAGCAGACGTGGACTACTGCACCATTTTTAAATCTTCGTTCGCGAAGTCAAGCCGAGAGAGAGACAAGAACCTCCCCATTCAAAGATAATGTTGAATACTGTTGAACACTTTCATTGTCCCACTATGTGCACAATCCAAAGCAGGAGGCTAACTTTCTGTAACAAGAGCTCAAAGTATCATATTAATATAGAATTTAATTGTGCTACTTGCTAATACTGCAAATGATCTATTAGACACCATTTGGATGACACAGCGACAATTTCAACTCCAAACCAAAGTAAAGAAGAAAACAATATATGAAATAAAAACTCGAGACAAGGCTGCACCTGAGCTTTGTTGTTGGGATTTATGTGAGAGCTATTATGTGCTGAGACTATCCTTGCTTCACAAATGGTGGGCATATTAAGCTGAATCCAAGTTTTGCAAATGGTCTCTTGTGTGCACTGGATACAAACTCTGTGTGTGAGAGAGTGAAATAGAGAAAGAATGTGCAGTATATCTATGAGAGACTATGTGCTCTGCAAAGAGCACAATTGAAATCCCTGGTGCAGATCAACGTTCCCTCTCAGCTGCAGAGTCTTGTGAGCAAAAATTCTTTGTGAGCTACTGGTATTAAAGTTGTGAGCTACTGTGCTCTGGGCCATTTTTCCTGAGCTAGGACAAAAATGTTTGAGCTGGAGGCTAACTCAGCTTAGAGGGAACACTGGTGCAGATGTATTCCCCTGCATAAACTGATCTTTTAGTTACTGCCTTCTAGCCATCAGCCCTTCTGTCAGCAGCAATGTGTGCTCTAATTGCAGGAGCTATGGATCAAAGCATAGCATTTGTTGCTCTCTCACAGATAGGATGCTCCCTGGAAATTCAATGAGGATGTATTGAATTCTGCATGCCTTGAAGACTAATATCACATCAGGGAAACCTTAGGGCTGTGCATTGCTGATGGTTCCTACAGGAAAAAACATTAAAATGCACCAACACCACTGGGGCTTTTCAAAGACTACTGGGCTATGTAAGCTGCAGCTCCATGGGATTCATTGCTCAATTCGTTCCTATATATGAATAATACTTGAAAGAACCCAATCAACAACTGTGTAGAATATATTTTGGAGGAAGGCAAAGAGGCTTTTCAGTTGATAGAGGATGCTCTTAACTAATCCTTGGCCAAAGCATCCCTTCTTATCCTGTGAAAGTTTACTGGTAACCCGTTCCTTAGCCACTCAATGTTGACACTGGGAGGTGACTGACTATTGGCTCCTTAGGTAGTAGAGCACAACAGCATGGCTGACTTCATCACAAGGAAGAGCTGAGCTAATTAAACAGTATGGTGGCAAGGAACTACTCACTGCTCCCCCATACACAGTGAAAGGGTTACAGAAAAGCAGCTGAGTGGGAGGCAGGTTAAGGGAACAGTGCCAAGTCCTCCTGTGTGGACTGGTGGCTGTTGGCTCCACACACCGAGCTGCCGAGCTATCACTTTCTCTGGTGCTTAATGCAGGGAAAGGGGTGGAGAAGGACCAGCTAGGAGTCAGACACATAGAGTGCTTCCACAGCATCGCTCAGGCCCTGATTCACTCCACCTACAGCCAGAAGGCAGTTTTTTACCACAATGTTAGAGCAGGCACACCGTGGGGTGGGCATAGGTGGCAGGCTCTCCCACTTGTTCTTGCCAGGGTGAAAAGCCTCAGCTGACTCCAGAACATTTGGCTGATTTCCTACAGGGAGAGAGAGAGAGAGAGAGAGAATGTGATACACACACAGGTGAGAACCTGCAAGGACTTGTGGGAGGCATCTCACTTCCCCCTCCCCTTGCTATTTCCCTTTTCTGAAAGCCCCTATAGCCTCTCCCCCTTTTCAGCTTCCTATTAGGGTTGCCAGCCTCTAGGCAGGGTCTGAAGATCTCCTGGTATCACAACAGATCTCCCAACTACAGTTATCAATTCCCTTTTAAGATTGCCAGCTCCAGGTTGGGAAATTCCTGGAGATTTGAGAGTGAAGCTTTGGGAGAGCAAGGTTTGGGGAGGGAAGTGACCTCAGCAGGATATAATGCCAGAGAATTCACTCTCCCAAGCAGCCATTTTCTCCAGGGATCTTCTCTGTCATCTGGAGAGCTGTAATTCTGGGTGATCACCAGTCCCCACCTGGAGGTTTGCAAACCTAGTTTGTGCTGTCCTTGAAGCCAAGGCTGGCACAAACACCACTCCCCCCCCCCCCGCTTTCTCCTCCTTGGGTCTGTGTGTACAGACCCAAGGAGGAGAAAGCAAGGGCATCCTGCTGGTATTTGCACCTTCCTTGAAGCTGAGGATGCCGCAAACACTGCCCTCCCTCTCCTCTCTGGGTCTGTGTGCACAGACCCAGGGAGGAGAAAATGACAGCGTCCCAGAGGCATTTGTGCCACCCCCCCTTTTTTCTTTGGGTCTGTGCACAGACCTGGGAAAGAGAAAAGGGGTGGGCGCCTGGGGGGCTGGAAGACTGGGACTGCTTTGTAGGGGTGGGGGTGCCTTGTCTGGGGCAACAGGCACACACTCCCACCATTTTTTGAGTGGGGGGTGCCATTTTTTAGTTTTGTCCCCATTCAAAAAATGGTTAGATCCAGCCCTGGAGGTGGCACCTCATTTTCTCCCTGTATCCTCCTCCCCACACTATTTCCTCTTTCCCTCCTCTTGGCAACCTCCATATCTTCTCCCTTTTCCTTGTCCCATTCTTTCCTCTGCCATTCATCAGCCTGCCTTTTATCTGCCTCCCATCTTCAGTTATATTCATTATTTATTTACTTCCCTTATACTCCACCTTTCTCCACAGAGGGGACCAAAGGAGCTTATACTAGTTTTATCTCCCCCTTTTTATTTGCACAACAACTCTGTGAGGTAGGTTAGGCTTAAAGTATATGACTGGTCTAAAATCACCCACTGAGTTTCCACAGCAAGATGAGGATTTGAACCTGGGTCTTCCAGATCCTTCTCTAACCACTGCACTACACTGGCTTTCATAGAGTGGCTGCTGTTGAACAGGCCTAGCTGAGTCATGCAAGTGCAAACACCATCGGGATACCCTCACTTTCTCCTCCCGGGTCCGTGCACACAGACCTGAAAAGGAGAAAAGCATGGGTGGGATGGCCAAGTCATCCAGAGGCTGTTTCCAGAGGCTCCATATGGATCCTGGAGATCTTCCAGAATTACACCTGAAGTCAAGATGAGAGATCTGACCTCCTGGGGAAAAAATGATTGCGTGGGGGTTGGGGGCTGGACTCATTCCCAAACCTGGCGACCAAGCTCTATGAGGATAGACTGAGGGACTTGGGAATATTTAGGAGGTTGAGGGGGAACATGATTGCGCTCTTTAAGTATTTTAAGGGCTGTCACTTAGAGGAGGGTGGGGTGCACCCGAGAGTGCTCAAAGAACTTTCTAAAGAACTAGCAGAGCCTTTGTCCATCATCTTTAAGACCTCCTGGAGGACTGGGGATGTCCCACAAGATTAGAAGAGAGAAAATGTTATCCCAATCTTTAAAAAAGGGAAGAAGGATGAACCGGGAAACTATACAGGTCAGTTAGTCTGACTTTTGTTGCTGGAAATATATTTGAGCAGATTTTAAAGGGGTCAATCTGTGAACATCTGAAGGATAACTTGGTGATTTAAGGAAGTTAGCATGGATTTGCCTCCAACAGGTCTTGCCAGACCAACCTGGTTTCCTTCTTTAATCGAGTAACAAGCTTACTGGATTGTGGGAACTCTGTTGATGTGGTTTACCTGGATTTCAGTTAAGCTTTTGATAAGGTTCCCCATGACATTCTGATGGGCAAACTGGAAGACTGTGGACTGGACTATAGGACAGTTTGGTGGATAGGAAAATTGTTAGAGGACTGTACCCAAAGAGTGGTTGTCAATGGAGTTTTGCCATATTGGAGAGAGGTGTCCAGTGGGAGTGTCATAGGGCTTGGTTTTGGGCCCAGTTCTTTTCAACATTTTTATCAATGATCTGGATGAAGGGGTGGAAGGGCTGCTCATAAAATTTGCTGATGATACCAAATTGCAAACACCCAGGAGGATAGAGTAAAAATTCAACATTACAGAAATGTGATATAGTCAGACATTATAATAATAATTTGCAGAATCAAGTCAGTTCTTTGGGTTTTTGTGAGGAATGGCATGACAGCATAGACTGACATGAAATTTGTAGAGACCAGCACAAAGATAACCTTGTGTGTGCTCATTACAAACAGGAAAGTGGTTTGTTTCTATGTTGTGGTCATTTTCAGAACTATAGCTAGAATTCTGATTTCATTATTTGATGCTCACTTATATTTAGGCTACCTGTTGCATTTGTAACACTAGCTTATGAAAACATGGTGGATTTGTACTTTCTAGTTATCTTTAGTTCTCCTGTTTTAAGAGCCAGTGTGGTGTAGTGGTTAAGTGTGCGGACTCTTATCTGGGAGAACCGGGTTTGATTCCCCACTTCTCCACTTGCACCTGATGGAATTGCCTTGGGTCAGCCATAGCTCTGGCAGAGGTTGTCCTTGAAAGGGCAGCTGCTGTGAGAGCCCTCTCCAGCCCCATCCACCTCACAGGGTATCTGTTGTGGGGGAGGAAAGTAAAGGAGATTGTGAGCCGCTCTGAGACTCTTCGGAGTGGAGGGCGGGATATAAATCCAGTATCTTCATCTTCTTAATGTTAATCTGTCCTCCAGTATTCCTGAACTCCTTCTCAGTTCACTTCATTAATCTGATGGAATAGGATTTTTTGCCTACAACATTTGCATGCCTCAGTAAATCACTTTAATGCACCATAGCAGTTTTTGTATAATTGCATATGGAAAGCAACTCCTAAAGAGCTATTGAAAGGCACTAAGTACAATAGTAGTAATTTGGAGAAAATATCACTCTGTAAACTCTATAGTGGTTTCACTTGAAGAAGATGGGCTAGGACTGTCCTCACCTAGTCCTCCAGCTACAATGATTCTTCCTTTCAAGTAACCAGCTATGAAATCTGCTCGTCGCTTCTTCAGGAAGGAAGACCGTTCAATCTTCATCCAGCCCCCTGAAATTAATCAGATCATCAATTAATCAGAATTTTCAGTGATTTTATTGAAGCTTTTTAATTCACAGAAACCATGAGTTTCAGTAACACTAAGATCAGGGAAATACAAGAAGGCTTGGTGTATGCATGTATTTTACTACAAAGTATGCTAGCTTCAACTTCCAGCCACTAGGCACAATCTCTTCAGGCAATGGCAAGTCAGCTCTAAAATTTGGAATTTGAGCCAATCCCAGAGCTTTTTTTGCAGCAGGAACTCCTTTATATATTAGACCACACACCTCTGATGTAGCCAATCCTCCTAGAGCTTACAGTAGGCCCTGTACTAAGAACCCTGTAAGCTCTTGGAGGATTGGCTACATCAGGGATGTGTGGCCTAATATGCAAAGGAGTTCCTGCTACAAAAAGAGCCCTGGCCATATGCTGCTGGGATGGACAGACATACAGACACCCTGATATGTTTGAGGCTAAAACACTCATTCACTACTAGAACACATGGTCCAATCTGATGTTGAGTGAAATATCCATGGAGCAGTTGAAAAAATGCTTTGCCTTATACTTAAAAAGAGAGGATTTTCATTAGGCTGGACCAGACACCTATTTTCAAAGGTTTCACAGAATGCCATGTCCTCCTCTGACTGTTGATTTATTTATCTGTAGGGTGACTTAGGAGAGAGCTTAAGGCTTGACTCAACACTTGAAACAAAACCCGTAACTCATGGATTTTGTCACTCTAAAAGCATAACAGCCATCCCATTGATGATCAGTGCCAGAAGCTGCTTCCCTTTGATGAGCTTTCAGCACAGATGAGCTGCACAGGTTTTATAAGTTCATGCAAACTGTTGCTATTCATTGGTGGGTGGATTTCATGAACATTTTAAAGTATGTATGTTGCCCCAACTTAAAAAAAATGCTCACCTTCATCTTGCCTATATTGTACTTAATTATTCATAATGGATAATAGGTGGAGACCAGTGTTCCCTCTAAGCTGAGTTTGTGTGAGCCAGCTCATAGTTTTTAAGCCTCCAGCTCACAAATTTTTGTCTTAGCTCAGGAAAAATAGCCCCAGAGCAAACTAATTTATGCAGTAGCTCACAACTTTAATGTCAGTACCTCACAAAGTAGAATTGTTGCTCATGAGACTCCACAACTTAGAGGGAACATTGGTGGAGACCCAAACAGAACTTACCTTGCTCAATGTCAAACACATCTACATTCTTCATAAATTTGGGTTGACGGTATAACCGGCCCTGTCGCAGTCCCCCAATGCTGAAGATGTTGTCCTCTGTGCACACAAAGCTTGAAAAAGCCCTTTTGCTAGGGATGCTGGGAAATTTGGTCCATGATCTAGTCTCAGTGTCAAAGACTTCAAAGGCATTCACAGCATATTTGGATTGCCTTCCACCTGAGATAAATAGAAGAGTGCAGAGAAGAATCAATGTGGCTTGTATCATCCACTGATCTACAGCAAAATGTGGTTTTGGAGATGTTTCGGCAAGAAGAGGAACAGAGAACGTGGAGAGAGCAAAGGCAGGTACAGGGACACTATTAAAGGACAATTCATGCAACAAGAGGACAGCTCAGTTATTCTACAGCTAAGTGACAGTAATTTTATTACAGAGCCTGATCACTTATGAGAGATTCAGTTGTGCAGAAAAATTCTGTACTTCATTTGGAGAATAGGATGACCATAAGAACACAGATATTAGCTATCTCTGGACTAAACAGTCCTGATAGGAGGTATTAACTAAAACAAAGATTACTTCACAGTACTTAAATAGTATTGGTGACTTTGTCTGACAGATAACTAGTAGAATTCATTACTACTGTGAGGCCATACTGGCTTGAATAGTGTAAAGGTCCCTTCACCTAATCATTATTTATTTATTTAAGTATATTTCTATTCCGCCCATTCACTGAAAACAAAATACAATAAAAACATTTTATAAATAGACAACTCAACAGCACTAAAAAAAATACCATGATCACATATTGCCAGCCTGGCCATCTCTCATCATGATATCCCATAGAGATGGCAGATATTATTCTGTTTTATAGCACAGGTGACAGTGCTGGCAGGGGAGGCCAACCAGATCAAGAATAGATGCCCGCAGCCTAATCTAAAAGCCTGGCAGAACAGTTCCATTTAACAGGCCCTACAGAAGTCTAATAAGCCAAGTAGGGCTTGGATCTCTGTAGGGAGTTGATTCCACCAGGTCGGGGCCAGGACTGAAAAAGCCCTGGCCCTTGTTGAGGCAAGGTGGGCATCTCTTGGGCTGGGGATGGCCAACAGATGTTGGGAGGTCAAACATAACGACCTCCCAGGCATATATGGAAGGAGACAGTTCCACAGATATGTTGGTCCCAGGCCATGTAAGGCTTTAAAACTAAACCCCTGAAGTGGATCCGGCACTCAATGGGCAGCCAGTGCAGACTGCAGAGCACCAGCCGAATGCCCACCTGTAAAGGTGGTGCAGTCAGCAGGCAAGTCGCCGCATTCTGCACCCACTGCAGTTTCCAGATCAGTTTCAAGGGTAAGCCTACGTAGAGCAAGTTACAGTAGTCTAGTCTGGAAGTGATCATTGCACTGTAGCCAAGTCCTGGAGGGATAGATATGGTGCTGCCTGATCTGCCAAAGATAACAAAAGGCAGACCTGGCAAACATTGCAATCTGGGCCTCCATGGAAAGGGAGGCATTCAAGCTCTTCTCCTGTTGGGCTGGCACCAATGTGGCACCATCCAAAGCTGAGAGCTCGATGCCCATACCCACCCCACCCCGACTAAGGCACAGGACCTCCATCTTAGCTGGATTCAGCTTCAGCCGGCTCTGTTGTAACCACCCAGCCATGGCTCCCAATGCCTCAGACAACTGGTCAGGGGCGGCGACTGGCCAGCCACTCATCAACAGATAGAGCTAGGTGTCATCAGCATACTGGTGGCAACCCAGCCCAAAACCTCGGGCAATCTGAGCAAGGGGGCACATATAGATGTTAAATAATACTGGCAAAAGAATGGCTCCCTGCGACACTCCACATATAAGTGGATGCCGCAAGGACGTCTGCTCGCCAAGTACCACCCTTTGTCTCCATCCCCAGTGAAATGAGGAAAAACATTGTAAGGCCACCCCTTGAACTCTGGTGACGGCGAGGCAGTGGATCATAAGGTTGTAACTGACTGTGTCAAATGCTGCTGACAGATCGAGAAGTATCAGCAGTGCTGACCCGCCTTGATCCAGGTGCCGTCTTAGGTTGTCTGTGAGAGCGACTAGGACAGTCTTCATCCAATGGCCCGGGCAAAAGCCGGGCTGGAATGGGTCCAAGGCGGATGTCTCATCCCGGAAAACCTGTAACTGCTCCACCGCCGCTTTCTCAATTACCTTACCCAGAAATGGTAAATTCAAAACTGGGCAGTAGTTGGCCAAGACCTCAGTGTCTAATGATGGTTTTTTCAAAAGTAGATGAACCACTGCCTCCTTCAATTTCTCAGGGAAAGTCCCTGTTGAAAGGGACAAGTTGACAATATCACCCAGAGAGTCCCTGATACCATCCCGGCAGGCTTTCACCAGCCAGGATGGACAGGGATCCAGGGGGCAAGTGGTAGACTTCACTGCAGCCAGGATCCTGTCCACATCCTCCAACAAGAGCCCGCTGAAGCAGTCCAATATCGGACCAAAAGACGGCCAAGGGGCTTCCAGCTCACATACTGTATCAATTGTGGCGGGTAGGTCCTGGCGGAGAGTCAGGATTTTATCTGCGAAATATGTCGCAAAGGCCTCAGAGCCAATATCCAATTCTCTACCATTTTGATTGCCCGATGGCAAAACTGTTAATGACCGAATTACTCTAAATAGTTGGGCTAGGTGTGAATTTGCAGACTCTATGGAGGCCGCATAGAACTCTTTCTTAGCGGACTTCATAGCCCCTTCATAGACCTTCATAAACATTCTATAAGAGGTTCTTGACTCTTCGTCACGAGCACATCGCCACACTCGCTGTAGCCATCTAAGTTGCCATTTCAGCACTCCACAGTACACCAAGCGGCTGCTTTGGTGCGACAACAAAGAGGGCACCGGGGAGCAATGTCATCGATGGCAGTGGAGAACTGGGAGTACCAGTCCTCCACTCACTCATTCAATGACTCACCAGGGGGCATCGGATCCCACAGAGCCTCCTGGAGCCACTCTGGGTCCATTTGGCTCTGCAGGCAAGCATAAATTCACTCACCGCCTAAACAGGAGGGAAGTTTCAGGTCTAACCGGGCTTTCAGGGCATAATGATCTGACCATGGAACTGGCTTTGCCGTCACCAGATCTGGTAATATACCTGCCCCAAAGATCAAATCCAGCGTGTGACCAGCCTGATGTGTGGGAGCCGATACAAATTGGCTGAGTCCTAGTGTCTCCATGGACAACACCAGGCCCTTTGCCCGCGGAGATGTTGCATCATCAACATGGACGTTGAAATCCCCCAGAACTAATAGGCTGGGGAAGTCCAATGCCCAGGTGGACACAGCATCCAGCAGGGCAGGCAGGCTTTCTGGTGGTGCAGTAGGTGGTCGGTACACCACCCAGATTGCCAAATTCTCCTCAGCTTCCCACACTAGGCCGACACACTCAATGCCAGCTATGTTTGGGACAGGAAGCTCCCTGAAAGAAAAAGAATCCCAGATGAACACAGCAACTCCCCTCCCCCCCCCACCCATTTGTCCAAGACTGGTGGAGGACAGAGAACCTGGGCAGGGTAAGCTGGTTCAAGGCAACAGTGTTGCCTTCCTGCACCCATGTCTCCATCATACATGCCAGGTCCACCTGCTGCTCCACAAGAAAATCTCGCAGAGTAGCGATCTTATTATTGATGGACTTGGCATTAAATAACACCAGTGTCGGAGATGGGATCTTCCTAGCCCCACAACCAACATGCCTCGGGATGGGACATAGGTGGGAAAGGGTCCAAGCATTTCCATATCTCTGGGCCTTTCCTTGTCTTCGCACTCTGCGCCCACCAACATACCTTCCTTGCCCCTCAATGACCTATATCCCTGACCTTAACATGGCCTCCCCAGCGTAGTGCTATCGGGCCAGGCAATGACCCTGCTAGCATTTACTGGTAGGCCAAAACATGGGCCTTCTAAATCTCAGCCCACTTCCCTCCTACACTCAATACCCACCGACCCCTGACAATCACAATCTACCCTCTTCACTCTCCCAACAAATTCAATGCACTAGCTAGCAAAAAGCACTTTACAATCTATAATTAAAAATCCCAATTTGATCCCATTAATATGTACAATAATTAATTAATTAATCAATTTCCACAGCCAAATTTCCCTAATTATAATCTATTTTATCAACTAACTAACTAACCACTAATTCCAATTTAATTCAGACTTTTTGTTCTTAGTTGTAAATCTGCTTTCCAAATAAAGGGTGAGGTACATTTACAGACTATCATTTCTTGCATAGGGTTTCTGGAGAAAACTTGTCTCTCAGTTTCTTTCTTTATAACTGCAGCTGTCCATCTCAATCAGTTCATCACATTTCATCCCCTCTCCAGCCACACTAGACAAGTTTATTACAGTGAAATAAACAAAAATTGACATGGTTTCCTACACAAGTTTCAAGATGTGATTTGATCACTCAAGTACTCTTTACATCCTGCATGGCTGACATAGAGTAGCATGGAGAAACAATCTTCTTATCAAGTTTAGAGTATATAGGAGAGTCCATGATGCAGGCCTTTTTGATTGCTGCCTTAGTGCTTTGGAATACCATTCCTTTGATCAACTCTCTGTGTGGGTATTCCACAGAAAAGGAGAGGAAAAAGTCATGTGAAAAAGTCATCATATGGAATTTGTCTTCTTAGCTCAAGGCTTATACCTACAGGATGCTACAGATCCACATAAGAGAAGCAGAGCGTTGGCTGCCATCATGTCTACCCATGTCCACTCCTGATGGCTTTCTAGTGCTGGGGCAGTATGCTTGTTTAGAAACCTATAAGGGTCGCTGTCTTTTTCACTAGCCTAACTCTTGAACATTTCACAACAGCCTGAGGCTGGAGCTGTAATACGTAACAGGGGGATGCTATCAAATCAACATGAACCATATCCAGCTGTCAACCTTTGCTCTGTAACTTCTTGGAACATTCATCCCATGATGTGACAGTATCACCAGTGGAGTTTCTCCCCACATACACACACACCAGAGGCAAAAGAAGGGAAATGCAAATATGATACATAGAGAAGGTAAGAACTCAGTAGTTTTTAGGTGATACACCTGTAATGTTCAGTTTTAGTCTAACAAACACAAAGTTATCAGGTAAAACACTTCCTGGCATGGATGTATGTTGGACAAAACTTCACTTGATGCATTCATGTGTGTCCAATTGCTATTACCTTGGGTCAAGACAAGAGTCAGATGTGAGATAAATGTAACTGAATCAGGTTTCAAATGCTTCTGCAAAGTGCTGATTTTGACCTAAACAGATCTAAATTGTCTCAGGAAATCTCCATATGATCTAAGATCAGTTAGAGAACACCTCATTCATGTAACATTTTATTTAACCTCACTGAACCTTTTTGATTGCTGCCTTGGTGCTTTGGAATATCATTCCTTTGATCAACTCTCTGGGCTCCATCTGTGTGGGTGTTCCACAGAAAATGGATAAGATTTTTGTTCCAGCAGACATGTAATACATAGATAATTTCTTATCCTTCTTGCCCTGCCTGTTTAAACTTGGCTTTATTACTGTGCTTTTAATATTTTGTTCACACTTTTTATGCTTTCATATATTATAAATACATATAATAAATAAATAAATATACCATTCTGGAGACAAAATAAGTAATAGATTTTGTAAATAAAAACATATAAATTGATGAAGGGAGTTTTACCATCAGAGCACAGCAACAACTGAGAAAGCCTTTCAGAAAAAAGTACATAATCATGCATAATTATCTGGGGTAAACTTTCAAAAGGCAGACTGGAAGTTTGGCTCCTACATGTTTGTTTTACCTTTCTCTGAACACCAAAAGGATTCCTTGCAGCTGTTCAAAATGAGTATGGATTTCAGGGAGGGCTGTACCAAATTTCAAGCAACTATTTGCCTACAAAGGAAAATGGGTAGTTTCTGTTTTTCATGTTCTTTGGCCACTGGTTTTATTCTTTATAAGAAAGAAACCAATGCAACACAATTTTATGAACATTAGTCTGAATATTTACCTTTAACTCTCTGATTAACAACTTATCTTTAACTATTTTTGTTTATCTGTTTATTTGCAGAGCTTGGAACTCAAATGCGAAGGCTATAAGCAACTGCATACGAGTCAGAAAATAAAATGGCTCATAAACTATGTTTTATGAGCCAGACAGTGAGATCCAGGGAGATCCTAAACTGACTTAGAAAGGTATAACTCTGCTTAGGACTGCATAAGAAAAAAAATGAAAATAAGAAAGAACAAAACCAGGGCTGTCCCTAACAGGAAGCACAATAAGGCCCACTCAGGGAGTATAAAGTGGGCTCTTTTAAAGACTCTAGCTGATCCTAAATGCACCTAAGCCTATTCAGATCAGTGGGCTTGAGCATGCCTGCCTGCAGAGGCTGATATGTGATCTCAGTTTTTGCCTAAGAAGACTGGAGCCAGCACTTAAAAGAATGTTAATTTTCTCAATAACTGTGAAGTTTTGCTCAGTGGAGGTTAACTGTATGGAAATGGTTCCCCAATGGGTCTGGTTCAGGAAGACATCAGAGCTTAAAGACAGTGCCCTCCTTCCAGCTGTTCAAGAGAAGAAACATCTGGTCTGAGCTCTAAACATAAAGAGAAGGGCAGACAGAGACTGCTGGGTGTTGGCTGAAGCATCAGGGATGCAGGATCTTTGTCTCTCTGCGCTCCGGTGTGGGATAGTGGATCTGCTGCCTGATTGAGTGCCTTTCTGCCCCTATCTGTGCTCTACTTGTAAATAAAGCAAATAGTGTATTAAAAAATGTCACAAGATTCCACTGCTTTCTCCTCCAATGGGAACCAACTCAGGTAGTTCAGCCCATGGGACTTCTCACTACTTGGATAAGTAGGGATATAACAATATACCTTTTCTTTTAGCCACCAAGGATGAGTGTGGTGCTGGATCTTCCGCCAAGACAGCAAAATATCCCAGACATGCCATGAATGAAAGCAGTACGTATATGTCAAAGACTGAATCAATGCTTTTCATTTATTATGACCTAAAGCACCCATTACTCATAAAAGAATATAAATTTTCAAAGGAAAATACAAACAAGATTTCAAAGAATGATGCCCACATGACTAAACACAAGACTCAACATGTCCCAGCATGTTAATGAGTAACAATATGTTTCTTTTCTTCACTATGCATTTTGCTTTCATCCTGTGTTGAAAACAGTGGGAAAATTGCAGTGGCAAAGTCATCACTGATTCACAAGGATGCTTCTTCAAGGCATGTTAGATAAAACATTACTGAGGCCCAGAAATATATGGCCAGGAACTCAGTACTGAGTAAATGACAGAGTTGGCCTTTAATGGCAACAAAAGATCATACATGAATAAAACTAAAGGATTTCCCCATCTGCTTCCAGTTCAGAAGGTTTGAAGACTTGAGGATTTCAGAGATCTCTGTTGGGTAAAGAGCTGAGAAAATTTAATAATGAGTTCTGAAGCAAACCTGCAAATAGTCATTTGCCTGGCTGTGCTGAGTGTGGATGGCATCTACATGGCCAAGGAACACCCCCACCCCACGCAGACTGAAAGAGGGTTTTGGTTCTCTCTTTTTTTTTTTTAGACCACAGTATGTCATAAATGATTAGCATAGAAGAGTGTGGGCAAGTGTGCTAGATGCCCTGGTGACCTATAAAGTAACGAGAAGAGTAATGGTTGGTTTAAAAAACCCTGGAGGATTGTGGGATCTTCTTAGTAAGCTCCTTTCTCCTAGCAATAAAAACCTTTTCCAGTTATACCACAAATCTTAGCCACATAAACAACACCAGCTGATTTATAGTTTGGATCCTTCCATAGCAGGTAGGGGGAAGGTTTGTGACCAACTAGACTGATCCCATCCCACCCCGCAATACACACACAGCAAGCATAATGGGAAAATCTTCCCAGATTTAGTACCTGGTTACTCTGTGGGGAAAGTAGGCAATTTCAATGGGAAGATAACTTTGGTGATCATGTATCATAAATCTCTATATTGTATCTAAATATTCTGCAATAGAGCTCGACTTAAAAACAGTGATTCTCCAACAGGTTTGTCATCATGAGAGTCTGCAAGTCAGCCCCAGGACAGGACTTTCTATTACTACAGTTTCTTCCTCTTTCTCTACAGAAGTTAATACAGCAACTAAAATCAGAGAACCAGTGGACTGGTTAGTATATTCATGAGGATCTGGAAGACCCAAGTCTGAATCCCATTCTCCCGTGGAAACTTGCTGGATGACTTTGTCCCAGTCACACACTCTCCACCTAACCTATCTCAAAGGGTTGTTGTGAGGACAAAATAGAGGCGAGGATACCAATGTAAGCTGTTTTACGTGCCCAGTGTAGAGAAAGGCAAGGTATAAAGGAAGTAAATTAATAAACAAGCCAAATATCATGCATCTTTTTCTATTCATACAATTCAAATTGCAGTCTCAGTTTGCTTCAGGGCCATGAAAAGATTTAATCCTTCAGCTTCCATTCAGTTTTGCTATTTGGAACTGTCATCCATTGCTGTACTAGTAGCCCCATAAAGAATAAAATGTCTTTTTAAAATGTGCATTTTTTTCTTTCTTTAAAATGCTAATAAGAAAGTGGTGAGCACATTTTTGACAAGGGAGAGCAGATTGAAGGGTCATGGTCCTGAGGCAAACGGAGATGAACGAGCCTGCAACTTACATTATATGGACAGGAGCAAGACACAAAGTTTTTTTTCTTCTCTGTTAAAACATTCTATACAAGTCAATGGAGAAAGGCAGACGTCTGTAGCCAGAGAAACCAACCAAAAATAATGTTCAGGGCAAGTGGGAAATTTAGCCTTCATCAATAATTCATCCGACTTGCAGAACTTTCCCCTTTCTCTACATAAGGAAGTACAGTAAATAACACTCCATAGGCTTCTTTAGGGAGGGCCAGTAATCATGGCCACCAATAAGCAGGCAAGGCAATCCTTTTTTCCTCCAAAGTAAAAAGAAGGAGAAGCTTGACATCATCCATTATTGCTTCAGCTGTCATTTGCACTCATGTTGTTATACGACTTTCCTACATCTTGTTTTTCTCTCTCTGCTTCAGTACCTGCGTATCAGGGGTCCTTGGTGTCTGTATTTGAGAATTCATGCTCTGAAAGGACCTAATGACAGGCACTACATAGATAGGGATGCATGTTCTCAAGAGATTCTATAGTGGCACTCAAAACTGCAAAGACTGCCAAACTTTAGATCCTTAGACCTGAGTTTTCTTTCTTCCTCTGTCTTCCTAAAAGCAAGTATGTAGCCCTTACTTCTTGAGAGAAAAGTGTGCAGCCATTGCAAGTGAAATTGAAGAAGCCAGGGAACAGGGTTGAGACAGATATCTAGCACTAAAGGAACAGAACATGGGTGCTGTGACTAGATTTTGCAAGTTCCTATAACTGTTACAAACTGAATTGTCCCTATATCTAATAGTAAAGAGGCTGGCAACAGTACCATTCATGAAAGCAGCAAAACCAGGCCAGAGACAGAGTACAAGTTTTATATACTCAGGGTTCTCTCCAGATCCACAGAAAACATGATTTTTTTTTTTAAAAAAAACCTGCTTGATGAGGACTGAATAAGCTCTGGGAGCATGGGATGCTGACAGCAGCTCAGAGTCAGTTAAAGGCATAAGGGAGGAGGGGAAATTAGCTTGTTCAAGCCCCTAAGAGCTGAATTAATCTTGTAGTAAATGATTGGAAGGGGGGGACTCTTAAATTGTTTCTCCCTCCTGCAGCTCCTCATAGCTCTCTCACACCTTATACTATATCTACGAGTAAAGTGGCAGACCACTCACAGATCAAATGGGAAGTTTTGCAGACAAAAATGAGTTCGTAGATTAATGAAACAAAAACAAAACATGCCCTAAAAACTAGTTCAGAGAGGACTCAGCAGACTCCATAAAGCCTGGCCCAGAATGTTGGGAAGAATAACAGACGCACATGAGGGCGGGGGGGGGGGGGCAGAAAGAAGAGAGATTAGTTTGCACAATTCCCTGAGAACTTATAGAAATCACGATATTTCAGTATGCAAGACAGATAAATTTTTCAAATGTTTATATCCTGTTCTCTTGAGAATCTGCCTGAGGTGGTAAACAACATAAAATGAAATAATGAAAATATAATTTAAAATAAACTTACAATTAAAACCAAAACAACAGCAATAAAACTGGTCATCAGTATTTTAAAACCATCCCCAATTAAAATTTTAAAATCAGTCCCCAAACAAGCAACATATAAGCAGGGTGAGAATTAGGGTTACCAAGTCCAATTTAAGAAATATCTGGGGACTTTTGGGGTGGAGCCAGGAGACATTGGGGCGGAGCCAGGAGCAAGGGTGTGACAACCATAATTGAACTTCAAGGGAGTTCTGGCCATGACATTTAAAGGGACCACACATCTTTTAAATCCCTTCCCTCCATAGGAAATAATGAAGGATAGGGGCACCTTCTTTTGGGGCTCATAGAATTGGACCGCCTGCTCCAATCTTTTTGAAACGTGTGGGGTATTTTGGTAAGAGGTACTGGATACTATGCTGCAAATCTGGTGCCTCAACCTCAAAAAACAGCCCCCCCCCACCAGAGCCCCAGATACCCATGGATCAATTTTCCATTATTTCCTATGAGAATAAGTCTCCATAGGGAATAATAGAGTTCCCTCCCCTCCCCCCCCCCCCGTTTTCTCTCTCTCACTCACACACACACACGCTTAACTGTCTCTGGTGCAAGTGGGCAGCCGTGCTGGTCTGAAGCAGTAGAACAAAGCAGGAGTCTCTGGTGCCTCCACAACCGGGTCTGGAAAGTACAGGGGCTATGGTGCTCTTTTACACACACACTCACTTGTCCAAAAGGAAAGCAAAACAAACAGAGGAGCTGCACTCTCAGGACGTCTGCTGCTGCTAACCCTTCCCCATGAAGTACTTCCTGCTCCAATTTAAAGGCACACACACATTTTAAAACTATACCTGTTTGCAGGTCCTGCCCAAGATCTAGAGGTACAGTGGCTGTGGGGGAGGAGCTTCCCCCGCCGGCCAGCTGGCTGGGGAAAGCCTGTAAAACCGGGAATCCCGGCTGGGACCTGGGGATTGGGAAGCCTAAGGGGAAGGAAAGGGGCAAAGAGAAGCTGCTGCAATGGGGCTGGGTGGGAGGGGAAGGAAAGCGGCGAGGAGAAGCGCTGCAATTGGGGCTGGGTGGGAAGGGAAGGGGCGAGGAGAAGCTGCTGCGATCGGGGCTGGGTGGGAAGGGAAGGGGCGAGGAGACACTGCTGTGATGGGGCTGGGTGGGAAGGGAAGGGGCGAGGATAAGTTGCTGCGATCGGTGCAGGGTGGGAAGGGAAGGGGCGAGGAGAAGCTGCTGCAATCAGGGCTGGGTGGGAAGGGGCGAGGAGAAGCTGCTGCGATCTGGGCTGGGTAGGAAGGGAAGGGGCGAGGAGACACTGCTGCGATAGGGCTGGGTGGGTAGGAAAGGGGCGAGGATAAGTTGCTGCGATCGGTGCTGGGTGGGAAGGGAAGGGGCGAGGAGAAGCTGCTGCGATCTGGGCTGGGTGGGAAGGGAAGGGGCGAGGAGACACTGCTGCGATGGGGCTGGGTGGGAAGGGGCGAGGAGAAGCTGCTGCGATCTGGGCTGGGTGGGAAGGGAAGGGGCGAAGAGACACTGCTGCGATGGGGCTGGGTGGGAAGGGAAGGGGCGAGGATAAGTTGCTGCGATCGGTGCTGGGTGGGAAGGGAAGGGGCGAGGAGAAGCTGCTTCAATCGGGGCTGGGTGGGAAGGGGCGAGGAGAAGCTGCTGCGATCTGGGCTGGGTGGGAAGGGAAGGGGCGAGGAGACACTGCTGCGATGGGGCTGGGTGGGAAGGGAAGGGGCGAGGAGAAGCTGCTGTGATCGGGGCTGGGTGGGAAGGGGCGAGGAGAAGCTGCTGCGATCTGGGCTGGGTGAGAAGGGAAGGGGCGAGGAGACACTGCTGCGATGGGGCTGGGTGGGAAGGGGCGAGGAGAAGCTGCTGCGATCTGGGCTGGGTGGGAAGGGAAGGGGCGAAGAGACACTGCTGCGATGGGGCTGGGTGGGAAGGGAAGGGGCGAGGATAAGTTGCTGCGATCGGTGCTGGGTGGGAAGGGAAGGGGCGAGGAGAAGCTGCTTCAATCGGGGCTGGGTGGGAAGGGGCGAGGAGAAGCTGCTGCGATCTGGGCTGGGTGGGAAGGGAAGGGGCGAGGAGACACTGCTGCGATGGGGCTGGGTGGGAAGGGAAGGGGCGAGGAGAAGCTGCTGTGATCGGGGCTGGGTGGGAAGGGGCGAGGAGAAGCTGCTGCAATCTGGGCTGGGTGAGAAGGGAAGGGGCAAGGAGAAGCTGCTGCAATCGGGGCTGGGTGGGAAGGGAAGGGCTGTCATTTTTCCCCGCTTCTGGATTTTTGGCGAGTGGGGGAGGAGGCTTCAAATTGGGGGGGGTCCCCTGCCTGGGCTGGGGGATTGGGAAGCCTAATGGATCATGGAGATAAGTTTCCATTAAAAGTCATGGAGAACAAAAATGGAAGTCTCAGGTAAGTGTTCGATTACTGACAACTTGGAGAACAAAATTCCTTTAATGGAAGTTTAATATGTAAAATTGGGCAGCTAAAGCTCATCATGGCACTGAACTACATAACTTAAACTGGTAAATAATATTTCACTAAGCCTCTGTTAAAGAGACAGAATGTTTTTTTTTCCTTCTGTAGGTTGTTGACAACGCTAGGAAAGCGTCAAAGGACAACAAACTGGCAGGGCAGCTGGCTCAATTCTTTAGTGGAGTTACCAGGAGTAGTATTTGACATAAGATCCTTAACTAGTGAACCAACAACACAGAAGGAGGCTATCCTTTAGGTATCCTAGTCCTAAACCATTTAGGACTTAGTAAGGTAAGAACCAGTATTTCAAATTGTGTGATAATGGACAGGCCATCAATACAGTCATTTTGGCACAGATGAGATATTACCCCTCTACACTACCACTGACAGAAACCTGGCTATTGCATTTTGAGCTATCTGATATTTTTTGGCAGTCTTCAAAGGCAGGCCATGTAGAGTGTATTACACTAACCTACCCTGGATGTTTCTCTCCTCTCCCTTATCATTTGCAATTTTTCACAGTTCTTGGCAGAAATAATAACACTGCTATGGAAAGGCAATGTGGAACAGATTTTCCAAAGATCCTGGCATCTAAAAAATTTGGTACATGGAATGAGACAATTCTACCCATGAGCTAAATCAAAATGAAGAGAGGCTCATTTCTTACCTAGCACATAGATCTTTGTGCCCCGCAAGAAGGAGGTGGCAGCATACCTGGGTGTGGGCATGTTTGCCAGTGACACCCAAATGTCCTTCAGCATGTCATAATGCTGCATGTAATTATGAGGGTGCAGATCAACTCCCATTCCACCTGCTGCATAGATCCTGTAGTCTGGACAGAACAACAAAAGGCAGAAGAGACAAAGGAAAGAATATGTCTTCTGGCTTACCTCAGCTGTCCTTGAAGAAGCTGCTTCACACATCCACAGCTAAAAACAGATGGGCTGCATCAATGGCAGAAATAAGCAGCCTTGTCTCATTCCTCAGTTCCCTACACCAATTAACTGTAATAAACTCAGGACCTACGCTTTCTACCCCAAAGATGAAGCCCGTCACTTTGTCCACAAAATGGTCTTTGCTTTCTGTTTGTGTGGTACCCCATTCTGGCACTCTCAATCCTCGCATGGTATGTCAGGCCAGTAACTGGAGATATCCAGTTCAGATCCTAATTCAACTAAAGCTTGCTGGGTGACCTTTGGCCAGGCATTCTTTACCATACCTCACAGGGTTGCTATGAGAATACCATACACCAATTAACTGTAATAAACTCAGGACCTACACTTTCTACCCCAAAGATGAAGCCCATCACTTTGTCCACAAATACCACAGAAGGAAAATAAGGTAGGCTTTCCTAAATTCCTTGGAGGACAAGTGTGATAAAAAATGTGATAAATTGTCTGTCTGGTCTCTGCCAGATCTGAAGTGCTGGGGGACACCTCAGCAACTGTAGTCACCTTTTTCCTGCTCCTGCCACTAGCCTCACCCCCTGACCTGGAATCAGGCCCTCTAGTATGGGAAACTCTGGTCTAGGAACTTCACCAATCAGGACACTGGGTTCTAGTTGCTAGTTTGGTGACGTGTGGCACTCCTCTGGAAAGAATACTGCAGAAGGCTCATATACAGAGCCCAGAGTGGCCAGGCCACTTCTGTCCAGGCCACTTGCAGAAAACAACTAACAGCAGTTCTCATGAAAAGTCCCTTGATAGGCCAGTCCTGACACACTCAGCTTTGTAATGCTCTATACTGAATCACAGTCATGTCCTCAATTGAGTTTTCCTTGGCTCACAGTGCAGTCCTAAATAGGAATTACACAATTTGGAGTTCACTGAAGTCAATGGGCTTAGAATGGTGCACCTTCATTTAGGACTGCACTGTTAACTCTGGCTAAACCTCTTATTTTGACCTGGCAATTCCATTTATGAACTTCCCACTCAGAATTCAGGCACTGAAATGGCTCTTAGACAATTTTCACACGTAACATTAAGGAATGCATTTATGTTTCTCCTGTGATAGTGTGAATGTCTGTTGTTCACAAGGAAGAGAATGTATATTTTACATTTCCATTACAGTCCAATTAAAAAAACAACAACCTCAATCTGTCTCATCAAACATGCATCTTGGGCTAACTTCACATTGCACCCAAACTCTAATGAACTTGTATTGTTGCAAGGATCCTAGATCATTTACAATAATTTCCACTGTAAGGTAGGAACTTATACATAGCAGTTCATCCCACTGCATCATCCATAGAATGTTCCACTAGCAGAGGACAACAGTGAACAATGTGCACATGCTGATCTTAGCTCAATTCCAACTCTCCTATTTAAGCCAAGATCCACAGGTTCCCTTTAGGCACTCAAGGTTTCCTTAGGTGAAGAGGAGATTCTGATTTTCTTCCTCCTAACAGCAGTTCATCCCATTGCATTGCAAACAAACTGCTCAGGTCAACAGCAGCTTGTTGACTGAGGCATAGAGCCTCTGTTAGGAAGCAATAAAGAAAGTCAGAAGCTGTGCACTGACAGCTGGCCACACAGCTTTCTGGACAATGGCCTTAAGTTTCTCATGCACTGCTCTGGGGCGGGGGGGACCCTTCAAATTTACTGCATGCACCAGAACTTACTTTTTGCTGGAATTATTTATCTTTCAAGAACTACCCAAACAGTTCTGCAGAAAACAGGGCATGCTGTATTTGGCAGGAATACAGAACATGCCTGACAGTTGTTTTTAACAAGCGAATAGCAGGTCATAGGAACAGATGGTGCACTCCAATTACAAGACAGATATCACAGCTCGTTCTAGGCCAGGCTGTTGAAAAGCTGCTGATCTTATACTGAGCTAGTCAAAGATGGTCCTTCCAACAACTCAAGCACAAAAGCTCAGAGCCAGGATTTATTCTCAGTACAGCAGAAATTACTCAATAGCTCCCCACTGACCATATCTGTCTCTGAGGAAGAAGAAAATCACTATACCCTGCCAATCAAATTAATTAGGAGAAATACTGACAGATCCTAACCACCATTGTTATTTTGCCACAATCTGCAGTAGCAAAAGGAACTTTCTTGCCTTTTACAGACACAGAGATCCCCATAGAGGATTCCCGCAAGGAGTTCCTCTTCTTCCACTTGCCCTCATCTATGTTGTACATTTCCACAATCTTCAAGGGCATCTGGTTAGCTCCAACTCCTCCGATCACCATTATCCTCTTGCCTAGGGTAGCTACAGCAACTCCAGCCCTGGCTGTAGGCATTGGGGGAAGAGAATTCCACTGGTTAGCTTCAGGAGAGTAGACCTCAAAACAGTCCATGGGAGTTCCATTGTCATCACAACCCCCAATAGCGAAGATTTGCCCACCAGCCTCCACAAGGGAGCAATAAACCCTTGGGCTGGGCAAAGGAGCCAGAGTTTTCCACTGGAAGTCTTTGACACTTGGCACTTCCATCTCAGGGGCAAGTTATCACCTGCCAGAGGGTCCACTTATACTGCAAAAAGACAAAAAGAGCAGGGTTATTTGCATAAGAAAAGGCAAATCAGAAATAGATCCAATGGAGCATTTCCGTTTAAGGAAAGATTTTTAGCCTGTAGAGCACAATTCCCACCTCCTCCCACAGCAGCCCCCAATCCTCCCCCCATACTGTTTCTTCCTCCATGAGCCCTACTTAGAGCTCCAGCATTGGAAGTGGGGGGGGGGGCATGAAAGTTGCACTCTGTGGATGTAAATACTTTTGTCCTCCACAAAGCTTTGGTGGATCCCAGTCAGCAGCTGGAAACAGAGACCTTAGCAAGCCATGTGCCTCTATTCCATAGCCTAAAGAAGTACTTACAGCTCCAGAGATGCAGTTTCCATTCCTTTTATAACTGAACCTGTGTTAATCCTCCATTTCTGCATCTTCTGGAGTGTGACCTTAAAATAATAATAATAAGAATAATACAAGCAGGCTGGATTTGCTTGTTTCTTCTTCCTCTCTACTCCCTAAAACTGACATTTAGACATATCTATTCTAAAAACTTTCCATCTGCAAACTGCCCCCTGCCCCAGTTCTCTCTTGGTGATTCCTTCAGTCTTTCACTGTCTTTCTGACCCAGCTAAAGCAGCATCCTTCCCAGCCCCCATAACCTGACTCTGCCTCATGCAGCAGCAGTGCTGCTGAGCTGTGCGAGAGAACAGTTCATTAGTTAGAACACAGGCAGAGTCACAAGCGCCTATCACAAGCCAAGGGATTATTTTTGCTCTCTTGCTTTGAACAGCTGACAAGTATGTATATGAGAGGAATAAATTTAGGAAGATGGAGAGATGTGCACTTAGTATATTGAAAGAGGCAGCTGCTCCCTCTATCCCTAAGCTACAAGCAAATGCAGGTAGGAGCTCTGGGGCTCATTACAGAGCTAGCGTTGCAAAGTGTGCCTTAAAGGACATGCTTTTGTTTGCCTCTTCAGCTCCCTGAACCTGCCACTCTTGTCACAAAGGTCTAATTTAAAGGGTACTCACCTCAGGCACATTACAAAAACTCCTTGCTTGTGTAATGCTGCGCAGCAAGAGTGCAAAATGTAAATTTCTGAAGCTCACTTCTGCAGGCAGTCCAGGAGGGGAGAGGAATAGTCAGTGCCTCTTCCACTAAGAACTGGGTAACTGCAGGTGAGAACTCTTATCAACTTCACTTTCTGAGAATGCAGCAGAGAGAGCAGGGTTGCCAACCTCCAGGTGGGTGTATAACAACAGGAAACAGCATGATGTATAGGTTTGCCAACACACTGCAATAAACACTGTGAATAAATCAAAAATGCTAATCAGATTCTTTCATATAATCCAATATATTACTCCAAACTCTTAAACAAGTTAGTCCATAAGCATACGTAATGTTATAATGAAATCATCAAAAACTCAGTCTCAACCACACCAGAACAGGTCACATAAAATTCCAACTGGAAAATCCTAGGTTACTAATTTGCATGTTTCAATCTTTTTCCGGTCACCTTATTTTCTAATTGGAACCACTGCTCAAATGTTTCAAACACACCAGTCACAGCATATTGACAAGAAGAAGTTATATCTTGGATTGAAACATGCATATTAGTAACCTAGGATACATGTCACACTTCTACACAAGACTTTGAAGATTTTCTTGTCTGGACATTGAGTGATCAAATCCTCATTATCAGAGACTGAGACTTTTCATTTGGAGTTTTACATGACCCATTCTGATGTGGTTGAGACTGAGTTTTCAATTATTTCATTATAATATTACATATTACATAACAACATAAGAGAAGCCATGTTGGATCAGCCCCCCCCCCCCCCCAGCACCAAGAATACAGAGCATCACTGCCCCAGATAGAGAACTCCATCAATACGCTGTGGCTAATAGCCACTGATGGACCTCTGCTTCATATGTTTATCCAACTCCCTCTTGAAACTGGCTATGCTTGTAGCCACCACCACTTCCTATGGCAGTGAATTCCATGTGTTAATCACCCTTTGGGTGATTATCCATTCTAACTACATTACATATGCTTATGGACTAACTTGTAAGAGGCTGGAGTAATATATCGGATTATATGAAAGGGTCTGATCAGCGTTTTTGATTTATTTGTGGTATTTATTACAATGTGTTGCCAAGCTTCCAGGTGGGGCCTGGCGATCTCCCACTTTTACAACTGATCATTTACAGCCGGCAGAGATCAGCTCCCCTGGAGAAAATGGCTGCTTTGAGGGGAGGACTCTACGGCATTGTACCATGCTGAGGCCCCTCCCCAAACCCCATGATTGCACATTTGGTGGAGCAGAAGAGCGTAATGTGGGATATCATCTCCTCCATGACCATCCTACATAGGTAAGAGGAGCTCAGCATCAGTTCCAATGACTGACTGACCCTCTCCCAAATGGTGCATATTCCCAAACTCTGCCAAGACACCACCACTGTGCTCTGCACCCATATGGCCAGCCTGGGGCAAGTCATCCCCCTGATTTGAGGGCTGGGCTGGACTGGGCACTGGCCCCCACACAGCAGCCAGGCCCAAAGGGGATGCCTGTTCTCCCATGGATTAGGGCCTTGAAGAGAGGTTGTGGGTTGAAATCACCACCAGGTTGCATCCTCTCTGCAAGGAAAGGGAATACAGGCTGACCTGTATGTGAGATCCCCAGCTCATGGAATGGAAGGGTGAGCTCTGCAAAGAAGTGTGGAGGCTACAGGCCAGCAAACATGGCCAGAGGGAATGGCAGGTGGACAAGGATGCGAGAGGGAAGAGGAACTGCAGCCTAGCACCTCTGCCTCAAAGAGCCCAGCCAAGGAAAAGCCTCACTACAGGTTGTCCGTGATGAACAGGAAGGTCACAGCAGAGGAAATGCCATGCATGCTATAGTGGAGGATTCAGCAGAGGTGATGGTGAGAGAGTACCTCACCAAGTCCTGAGTCTTCCTCCACCTATCCCCTGGAATTCTGGTCATGTAAAGCTGCTCTCCAGCCTGACCTTTCTTGCATGGCCATGAGTGTCCTCTCCTGCCCTCCTACCCATATCCGGATGAAGCAGGTGTTCTCCTACCTGGAAGACATTCTCAGCCCCCACTGCTCCCTTCTGAACCTGGTCAGGGTGGACAAATGGCTACTTCTGCCGGGTAGGGATGGGCTCCCTCACCCAAAACCTACCTCAGGAAACAACATCTACTTCATAACACAACACTTACCTCATGATCACTTTAAGTGAAAAACTCTGATTTCCACTGGCCTGGTGGAGCTGCAGTGCCCATCAAATTGTTGTGGGGTAACTTTGGGGAGCCCCTGTTGAAACTCTGGGGATTTTCTGCTTTTCTGTCCTTCAGAGATTGGGAGGGCTGCAAGCATAGGGGGGATGTTTGCCTTGCTTTCAGTGTCTGGCTGGGTAAAGTCTACCCAGGGTGGGATTTCCCTGTGGGTGTTTTCGCACTCACCTTCAGCCGGCGCCGCGACCCTCTTGACGACGGAGGATCTGTGCTGATTTCCCACACGAAGCGCTGGAGCAACCAGAAGAGCCGCCAATTTCCGGCGCGAAGCCCGCTCAAGCGTTTTCCTGCTTCTTGGCGATTTACGTTTGAGCGGGCTTCGCGCCGGAAATTGGCGGCTCTTCTGGTTGCTCCAGCGCTTCGTGTGGGAAATCAGCACAGATCCTCCGTCGTCAAGAGGGTCGCGGCGCCGGCTGAAGGTGAGTGCGAAAACACCCTGTGAGTTTGGTATCACTGGTTTTTTTCCTGAGCTGTTCCATAGACTCCTGTAACTGTAGCTGTCTTTTCCAGAAAAGTGCAAGGGAGACCTTTTTTGGGGGTCCATAACTGGGATTCCAGAAATGTAATCTGCCCCCAACTTGGAGAGATTGTAGAGGAGTAGGTGGCAGAGTAAGGTTCCCTGGTGTGTGTAGCTTGCAGAGAGTCTATTCTATACACATTTGAGCCTGTGCCTGACATTTTCCCCAAAAGCACTTTCCTGACTGGACCTTAATCCTGTTGGGTTTGCAGTGCCACAGGTTCTCCTGGGCACATTGTACTAATTCTGCTGAGCTTGCAAAAATGCCCTCCATCTCCTTCTACTGCAGAGATTCTCATGGACTTTGATTCTGTTCTGCTGGGTTTCTATTACCTTTCTTTTCTTTTTTTCCTCCTCCACTGGAAGCAATGGAGGCACCTTCTTTGGGGTCCTTTAACTTGGAACTCATAAATCTAATCCTCACCAAACTTGGATGGCAGATAAAGGAGAGTCGCCCAGAGATCCACACTGTGAGCTTGCATAGGATCTGTTCTATACATTCCTGAAACTGCCTCATTTGCCCAGAAAGCACTTTCCTGGGGGCACTTCTTTGGGGTTGGGGGCATAACTTGGACCCTGTAAATCCAATCTTCACCAAGCCAGGTGGGCAGATAAAGGAGAGTCAGCTGGAGATCCCTTGCAGGTTTGGTGTCTCTAGCATGCTGGGAAGGGTATTCTACTGCATCACAAACCTCACAAACTGAACCAGTTCCTCTAGCACCAAGAAGTTTGTGAAGATCTGTGGTTTGTGGACTATACACACCAAAAACTGAACTGCATTTTCCTGGTTCATGCCTGTACCTACTAATAAATGCTTGGGCAAATAAATCTGTTTTACCCCAGCTTCAAAAAGAGAGTATCAGTTTCATGATCCCTAGGAAATCTATTCCACAAATCAGCCCCAACACTGAAAAAGCCCCCTCTTGGTCTCTTAAAGCAGGCTTCTGACCTTGGAAAATGATCTCCATGAATCTCAGGTTCATTTGAGAGCAGGTAGTTCTTTGCAAGCCCTGGTCTCTGGCATTTTTGAGAATACACCCAATGCTGATGGTACATGTAGCACATCAGCTCATATCTAAACCATCACTGACATGTAGAAAGCCCATAGTGCAGAACATATCACAGCTGAAACAGCTTCACCTTCCACTGAAAACTGGGTCTCTGACATAAACATTGTATCTCTTTAGCACTGGATATGGTTTACGGTAATTTCAAATATATGTGTCTGACATTTGCTGACCTCATGTCTAATTGAACAGTTTCCTTGCCATGGCAACCACTACTACAGAATGAAAAACCAACCTGCTCTATTTCACCTGGAAAATACTGTGGGTAAAACAAAGTTTCAAGCATGGGAAGAAATCAATCAGCAGCTTCAAGATTTCCTCATTGCACTTGAGAGGTCTGGGGGGAAATCCCTGACACATTTGCCCAGGAAGACAGGTTGCTTACCTGTAACTGTAGATCTTCGAGTGGTCATCTGTGCATTCACACTCATGGGATAGTGCGCCTGCGCCGATCCCCGAATCGGTAACTGAAAAGCCCGGGATTTTTTCGCGCTCGGCGCCACTGAGCATGCGCACGCGACCCACTGCGCATGCCCACCGGCGCCAGCGCGAGGATCCCGCCAGTTCCTTCCTGACCGCTGGAAGCCCCTTACTGGAGGGAGACCATCAGCAGTGGGGAAGGAGGGCGGGTAGTGTGAATGCACAGATGACCACTCGAAGATCTACAGTTACAGGTAAGCAACCTGTCTATCTTCTTCGTGGTCTCTGTGCCTCACACTCATGGGAGATTAGCAAGCAAAGCATACCTGGAGGCGGGAAGACGGTCAACCGGAAGAAACAGCTTGCAGCTCCCAACCGAGTCCTCTGCTGAGCATGCACGTCCAGCGCGTAGTGCTTCATGAAGGCATGCGGAGAAGACCAGGTAGCCGCCTTGCAGACATCGGAAAGGGACACACCCTTCAGGAATGCCACCGACGTGGCCATCACCCTTGTGGAGTGTCCACGAACAGGTCCAGGTAAAGGCTTCTTCGCCAACAAATAACAAAGTTTAATTGTCTCAGTAAGCCACTTGGAAAGTCTTTGAGACGAAATTTTGGACCCTAACTTAGGGGCAGAGTAGGAGACAAAAAGCTGGTTGTCTTTACGAAAACCCCGTGAACGGTTTAAATAAAACAGGAGGGCACGCTTAACGTCTAACGCATGCAGCCTGCGTTCCTCATCCGAGGAAGGACTAGGGTAAAACGTGGGTAACCAAACTTCTAGGTTGAGGTGGAATTGAGAGACCACCTTCGGGAGAAAGGTAATATCTGGAGCTAAAGAGACCCCAGACTCTCTGAAGGCAAGATAGGGGTAGTCACAGCGCATCGCCGTGAGCTCCCCCGCACGACGTGCTGAAGTGATGGCAACTAAAAATGCAGTCTTCCACGACAAAAGTTGCAGGGAACACGTTGCCATAGGCTCAAAAGGACGACGAGTCAACTTGACCAGTACCAGAGTCAAGTCCCACAACTGTGGAGGGGATCTAGAAGGGGGGTGAAGACGAAACAGACCCTTCATAAACCTTTTGGAGTGAGGGTGAGCAAAAACAGAGTAACCCTCTACCGAGTCATGGAAAGCAGAGATAGCTGCCAAATAAACCTTAATGGAGGAGAAGACCAGCCCCTCATCCACCAAAGCCAAAAGAAACTCAAAAATAGCCGAGAGCTCAACAGAGGCCGGCGGCATAGGGGAGTCAGCCACAAAGTCACTAAACTTCCTCCACTTCCTCTCATAGGAGGCCCGGGTGGAAGGCTTCCTACTGCTTTGGAGGACCTGCTGGACCCTGGTGGAAAAACTCAGTGGTCGATGAGCCACGCCGTCAGCTTCAGGTGTGGCATGTTGTGATGGAGTACGTGACCGCCCTGGGCCGACAACAGGTCCGGTTCTGCCGGGAACTGGTAAAAGATTCCCTTCGACTGCTGGAGCAGGATCGGGAACCAGCCCTGACGGGGCCACCAAGGAGTGACCAGGATACAACGTGGCTTCTCCTGCACTAGCTTGTGGACTACCCTTGTCAACAGAGGCAAGGGTGGGAACATGTAAAGGAACCAGCCCCCCCATTGGAGGAGGAGTCCGTCTCCCAACGAGGCTGGATCCGCACCTCCCCTGGCACAGAACAAGGGGCACTTCTTGTTCTCTGTCGTGGCGAAAACATCTAGCTGTGGGTACCCCCAAAGCTGGAACACCGGCTCCAGGAACCGCCATTGCAGTTCCCATTCGTGTGGAGAGGCTCCACCCCTGCTGAGAGAGTCCGCCTGTATGTTGAGGACCCCCGGCAGGTGTGTCGCCTTCACAAAAATGTCCCACTGGAGGCACTCCGTCCATAGATCTATCGCCAGCGAGCATAGCCTGCGAGACACTGTCCCCCCCTGTCTGTTTATATAGCATAGGGCAGTGGTGTTGTCCGTAAGCAATGCCACAGTCTTCCCTGCCAATAGTGGACAGAAGGAACGAAGAGCAAAATGAACCGCCAGCAGCTCTAGATAGTTTATATGGCACCGACTGAGTTCTGGTGACCATCGGCCCCCCACACATAAGTCTTCCAGGTGCGCTCCCCACCCCCATAGGGACGCATCGGTAGCAATAGTCACGGTTGGGGTTGGGAGATGGAATGGAGCCCCTTGACAGATGTTGCTCTCTGATCCCCACCACAGCAGAGATCGGAGAGTCCCAGGTGGGATGGTGAACTTCTTTCGAGGAGAGTCTTTGAGAGGGCGGAAGTGGCGCAAGAACCACAGCTGAAGACCTCTCATGCGCAGTCTTGCAAAACGCAGCACGCTTGTCGTCGCAGCCATCAACCCCAGCATCCGCTGAAGTTGTTGGGCCGTGCCCCACTGCCGCCTTTGAAGAAGCTGTACCAGATCGATGACATCCTTCGCTCTCTGCGAAGGAAGAAACGCTCGGTGTTGTTCTGTGTCCAGCAGAGCCCCTATGAATTGGACCGTCCTCGAGGGAGTAAGATGAGATTTCTCCAGGTTGACCTGCAACCCCAGGGTGTCGAGAAGACGCAGAGTGATGGCAATGTGTGCTGTCAGACTGTCCCTTGACTTCGCCACGAGAAGCCAGTCGTCGATGTATGGGAAAACAACGACTCCCTGAAGACGAAGATGGGCAGCCACCACACTCATCAGCTTCGTGAACACCCGAGGAGCGGTAGACAGTCCGAACGGTAGAGCCCTGAACTGGAAGTGCCGAGCACCCACTGCAAACCTTAGGAAACGCCTGAACGTAGGATGAATGCTGACATGAAAGTAGGCATCCTTGAGGTCCAGGGTCGCCATCCAGTCTCCCTGATTGATGAAGGGTAGGATTGTTTGCAGAGTGGCCATTCTGAACTTCTGGTATAGAATAAATTTGTTCAGACTCCGAAGGTCCATGATAGGCCTCAGACCCCCGTCCCGTTTGGGGACCAGAAAGTAGCGGGAGTAAAAACCTCCTGTCCTGGCCTCCGGTGGAACTACCTCTATGGCTTGTTTCTGTAGGAGGTTGTTCACCTCCGCCAGCAGAGGTGGGGAAGGGGGAGTGGTAACTACCACGGACTGACCCGGAGTCTGAACAAACTCTATTTTGTAGCCCTCTTTTACGATGGACAGAGCCCACCTGTCTGTGGAGATCAACTCCCAGGCAGGCAGGAAAGGGCGTAGGCGGATGGAAGAGCCAACAGTGGGAACGATGAAGCGTGCTTGCAGGAAGTCAAACCCCCTGCTTCTGGGGACGAGCCCCCTTGGACTTGTTGGAGGGTTGGGCCCCGTAGCGGTTCCTACCGTTACCAGGGTAGGGAGGCCGTTCCACTTGTGCAGAGCGGGGACGCCACTGCTCAGGGGAGAACTTCTGGTAAGGCTTCTTGGTCCAGGGTTTGGGCCACTGCTTGGATTTAGGAGCCTTGGAAGAAGATTGGACGCCCAAGTTTCTGGATGTCTTGACACTCTTATCGAACTCTTGCAGCGCCGTGTCGGTTGTGGTGCTGAAGAGCCCGTCACCCTCAAACGGTAGGTCTTCAATGAAGGTCTTGGTGTCTTGGTGTAGTGCAGTCGACCTGAGCCAAGAGTGCCGCCGGATGCAAACCGCAGATGTAATGGCTTTGGCTGAAGCTTCCACCATGTGTTTCGCTGCAGCCAGCTGCTGTCTGGCCACAGCGAGACCTTCCTTTTGCAATTTCATTGCAGCCGTCTTCTTATCCTCACTTAAAGAAGAGAGGAAGGGGGAAAGCTGTTCCCACACGGCATACTGGTATCTAGCCATGCAGGCAGCATAGTTAGATACCTTGATGCCGAGTGCCCCCGCTGAATAGACCTTGCGGCCCATCCCATTGATCTTCCTGCCCTCCTTGTCCGGTAAGGAGGAGTGAACCTTCCTTGCCTTCGAGGAGGAGGAGACCACCACTGAGTTCGGACGTGGGTGGGTGAACAAAAATTCAGCACCTGCCTCCTGGACCCTGTACATGTGGTCCAGGCGTTTAGAGGAGACCGGTGTCGAAGAAGGCTTCTTCCAAGGTTCTTTGACGGCCTGAAGAATCACCTTAGTAACCGGGAGGGCCACCGCAGTGGACGTGTTCCTCTGCATTATATCGAACACGTTGTCGTCCACTACGGGTTCCGGCTGGGTCACAGGCAGTCTGAGGGTGGCAGCAATACGTCTCACAAGGTCCCCATAGGACTTCAGATCCTCCGACGGCAAAATCGGAAGGTCCTCCGCCGTCTGGGAGCCTGGTGAGGGTTCCAAGTCCTGAGCTTCACTGTCCGACTCCGATGACGAAGAGTCACGTTGGGTGGAATGCTCTGAGAGCCTCGGGGTCGATTCTCGCGGTGGAAGTTGAAGTGGTTGTAGACTACGCGGGGCTTCGACCGGAACTAGCTGTCGATCTGGGGGAATCGACGCCGACGCCGATGCCTTCCGGGAACGATGCGAGACCCTCGACACCGAAGAGAACTCCGAAGCTCGTTCCCAGTCTTGGTAGTCCTCCGGGTACCAACGGTAAGACTCGTACCGGGAGTAGGGAGGCTGCCACCGACGCTGCTCCCATGGTGGTATCGGGAAGCGTTGCGGGGTATAGGGTGGATCTCGCCTGGGTCGGGGCTTGAATGGCGGGTCTATGACCGGTGCCGAAGCATCCACTTCCGACGCCGAATCGCTGATCGACCGTCAATGTGAGCCCGAAGACGAAGACCGTTGGGTGAGGTCAATCTCCGGCTCCTGCTCCGACGCCGACAGGCGTTGTTGGGATGCTGGGCTCCGGCGCGGGGAAACCCGAATCGTTTTCGGCGGATTTGCCGACGTCGATGCGCCACCCGACGGGGAAGGGGTGCGGGGTCGCTTACACTTCTCCTTCGATTTTGCCTTTTTCGGAACTTGGGTCCCCGAGTCCTCACGGCGCTTCTTAGCGGGCGTATCCACCGAGCCCTCGCGGGGACGTTTTGTGGAGCCACGCTCTTCCGGCAGTTCTAAAGTCGGGATCGGAGCGGCATCGGCCGATGCGAGCTCCTGTGCCGGGGTGTCAGTCGATTTCGGTGCCGATCCCTCCATCGGTCGATGAGGACGAAGCGCCGATTCGGTTAACGCCGCCGATAATCGAGCCGCACAGTTCTTCCTGGTCTGTTTCGAGAACCGAAGGCAATGCGGGCACGACTCTGTGCGATTCCCCCAAGCACAACAGGCACAGCGAATGGCCGTCCGGAGGGGCAATCTTCTTCCCGCAAGCACGGCAGCGCTTGAAAAACCCCCAGCGACTTTCCATAAGCAGTCGCACGAAAACAATTTCTTTCTGCTCAGAAACGCCTGAGAGAAAGGCGGGGGAAAACGGAAGATTTGTAACACTTACCGTGAAGCTTCCTTCTCGGTGGACTGGCAGTGGGTCGGTCCGACTACTGGGTATAGGCTCCTCCTCCTCTTCACAGGGTCGGGTCTTCAAACGATCCAGAGAGGGGGGGAGTGGCCTATACCTCCCAGCTCCCGCCAGGTGTATCCAAGCTGTCTCCCCTAAGGAAAAAACACCTTCCACAACCTCCCCATTCACATGCAAAGGCAGATGAACAAGGAAAACCTTTATTATGTTTCAACACCACCACAATAGTAGATTGGAAACAGACATTGGCAATACTGAAACCATACACTCCCGACAAGGAACAGTCGAGGCTCCAAGATACATCTCCAAAACCCAGGAAGCCGTTCAACCGTAATCGGGCGGGCCGGACCGACCCACTGCCAGTCCACCGAGAAGGAAGCTTCACGGTAAGTGTTACAAATCTTCCGTTCTCCGGTGGTCTGGACAGTGGGTCGGTCCGACTACTGGGACGTAACAAAGCTGAACATCCCCCGGGTGGGAGCGGCTTCCCTATTTAGAGTGCATGTTGCAGCACCCGCCTTCCAAAGGCCGCCTCTGCAGACGCCCATTTATCCACCCTGTAGTGTCTGGTAAAGGTATGTACCGACCTCCAAGTCGCTGCTTTACACACATCCTCCAGTGATGGGAACGACCGATACACAGCGGATGTTGCAGCACCCCGCAGTGAATGAGCCGTAATCCCATCCGGAGGAACTAGACCTTGGGATTTGTAGGCCAACCCAATACACTCCCGAAGCCACCTGCTAAGGGAAGACGTAGAAACCTGTTGCCCTCTGCGCTTTCTATCAAAGGAAACAAACAATGAATCGGACTTTCTCCAGTCCTTCGAACGTTCAATATAAAAACACAACGCTCTCTTAACATCCAAACAGTGCAAATCCCGCTCTTTGGGAGACTGAGGATTAGGGCAAAAATTAGGGAGAACTATTTCCTGGGACCTGTGGAAAACCGAATTAACCTTAGGAACAAAAGATGGGTCCGGTCTCAGAACCACCTTTTCATTATGAAAGGTACACAACTCCTTATCCACCGAAAGAGCCCTCAACTCCGACACTCTCCGTGCCGAAGTGATGCCCACCAGAAAGAGGGTTTTTAGCGTCAATTCTTTAAGCCCGCAAGAGGCCATGGGCTCAAAAGGCCGTTTGCACAAGGCCTTTAAGACCACATTCAATTTCCATGAAGGGAACCTGTGTACTTGTGGGGGTCTAAGGAGAGCAACACCTCTCAAGAAACGCTTAATATGAGGGTGCGCCGACAGGGCCTTACGCCCCCGCACTCCTTGGATGGACGAAATGGCCGCTACTTGTCTCCGAAGCGTGCTAGTGGACAAACCCTTGTCAACCCCTTCTTGGAGGAAGGCAAGGACTCCTTTTACCCTAACCGAAATCGGGTCCCACCCCCGTTGGGAAGACCATGCAGAGAAAACCTTCCAGGTGGTATTGTACACCCTATTAGTGGAACCTTTGCGAGACGCTAGCATAGTATCCACTACCCCCTTACTGTAACCTAGCTCCTCGAGCTGGCCCCGCTCAATCTCCAGACTGTCAAGTTTAACAACTCTGGTTGCGGATGGAGCACGTTGCCCTGAGACAGAAGGTCCTCTCTGCTCGGGAGTCGCCAGGGAGGCTGAACCGACAGTCTCAGAAGTTCCTGGAACCACGACCGCCTCGGCCAGAAGGGAGCCACGAGCACCATCTCCGCCCTGAAGTCCACCACCCTCTGAATCACCCTGGGTAAAAGAGGAAGGGGAGGAAAGGCGTACAGTAGTCCCCCTGGCCACTCGGCGCTGAGAGCGTCGTTCCCTTCTGCCCGTAAGTCTCTGTTCTTGGTAAAAAACCTGTCCACCTGGCGGTTCTCCGCCGTGGCAAACAAGTCTACTGCTACCAGACCGTATCTCTCCACAATCGATCTGAAGCTGTCTCTGTGAAGCATCCACTCTGTCTGGTCCAACCAGCGTCTGCTGAGCCAGTCCGCCAGAAGGTTGTCCTTCCCCGGAACGTGAACCGCCTTTAACGACAGCAGGTTGATCTCCGCCCATTCGAATAGAATTTTTGCCTCGGCATGTAGAGACCTTACCCTGGTTCCTCCCTGCCTGTTCACATATGCTTTGGCTGTCACATTGTCTGTTTTTACCAGTACATGGTGACCTCTTAGTACTGTCTGCAACCCCTGTAAGCCCAGACGAATCGCTCTGAGCTCCAGGAAATTGATGCTGCGCTTCGTCTCGTGGGATTCCCACTGTCCCTGGACCATTTGATCCTGTGAGTGAGCCCCCCAGCCCCATAGGCTGGCGTCCGTGGTCATACAGACCCTCTGAGGTTCTCGGAGCGGATAGCCCGGGAGAAAAAGGCTTGGGTCCATCCACCACTGAAGCTGAGATGTCAACCCTGGTGGTAAGATCACTAGTTTGGGGATTTTTCTCCCTATTACCTCCTGAAAAGGTCGTAGGAACAACTGTAGGGGACGAGTATGGAACCTGGCCCAAGGAAGTAAATCCTGAAAAGAGACCAACATCCCTAACAACTGTGCTAACTTCGTCACTGGGACCCTGCGCTGCTGTAAGACCTCTTGCAAGAGGAGCCAAAACCTCTCTTGCCTCTCTGAGGTCACAAAGACTTTGTCCAGGGTAGTGTCTATCTCCACCCCCAGGTGCACCAGCCTCTGGGAGGGGAGGAGATTGCTTTTCTCTAGATTTATCACAAACCCGTGGTCCCGTAGCAAGAGCACTGTTCGTTGCATGGCTTCTAGACAATGCTGGTAAGACCCCGCCTTCACCAGAATGTCGTCGAGGTAAGGAAAGAGAGCTACCCCCTGCAACCTCAACTCCGCCACCAGGGTCACCAGGATCTTGGTAAACACCCGGGGCGACGACTTCAGGCCGAAAGGAAGAGCTCGATACTGGTAGTGTTTCCCCCCGTAGGAGAACCGAAGGAAGTTCCTGTGTGATTCCCGAATGGGAACATGTAAGTAGGCCTCTGATAGATCCAAGGAGGCCAGAAAATCCTGGGGCTGAATGGCTGGTAAGATTGACCGAAGGGTTTCCATCTTGAAATGTCTTGTCAAGACAAACTTGTTGAGCCATTTCAGATCCAGGATCGTTCTGGACTCCCCGTTCTTTTTTGGAACCAAAAATATAATCGAGTAAACTCCCAAACCTCGTTGGGGTACAGGGACGGGCTCTACTGCCCCTATGTCCAACAAGTGATGAATTGCTGACATCATAGCCCTGTGAGCAACCACATCTCTTTTCCGTGGGACCCAACGAAAATGGTTGGGAGGAAGGGAGTGGAATTCCAAGGCATAGCCCTGCTCTACCACTTCTAGGACCCATCTGTCTTGAATTGACTGTCTCCAAACTCTTACGAATAAAGAAAGGCGGCCGCCTATCTTTCCTACCGTCTGAGGATAGGCATAGTCATTGGGATCCCCCTTTTTTGGAGGGGTTCTTAGCATTTTGGTCGGGCTTTCCCGAATAATAGGGCTTGGAGTCACGTCCCTTCTGATGCCACTTTCCCTTGAAGGAACGAAAGGAACCCTGACGGAAAGGCTTCTTGGAATCACGAAAGGCAGGAAAGGATTTCTTCTGCCTTGATTCTTTACTCTTAGAAGGTAAAACCTTCTTCTTGTCCTTATTCTCGATGAGGTACCTGTCCAGGTCTTCCCCAAACAATAGGGAACCCTTAAAGGGAACCGCTGCGACTCTAGCCTGTGCTGCAGTGTCAGCCTCCCAATTGCGTAGCCAAATATTGCGTCGTGCAGCCACGCCACAAGCCATGGCCTTGGCAGCCAATTGCATGGTATCCAAAGAACTGTCAGCTACAAAGGCAGCAGATAGGGCAATCTTTTTTAGTTCATCTTTGAACTCCTTAGGAGCTCCACTATCTGCTGACGCCAAATTATTGGCCCAGGTACACATTGCTCTAGCAAACAGAGAAGAAGTAGTAGACGCTTTGATGGCCCATGCATTAGCTTCAAATTCCTTACGAAGAGCTTGTTCAATCCTCCTGTCACAAGGATCTCTGGGTAACCCCTCTGCATCCATGGGCAAGACTGAATTAGAGATCAGGCTGGTTACAGGGTCGTCTACTGTAGGCAGTTTTAATCTCTTAGTGGCCTGTGGGATAAGCGAGTAGAGTTTGGAGAGGACCTGCTGGTTAGCCTTTGGCTTGGCCGGACGCTCCCATTCAGCCTTAATTAATGCAAAGAAAGGTGCTGGCAAGGGAACCCCTGTCTGGGCACTACTCAGTTTTGGCATCATATCCCCTGTAGGGAGATCAGGATCCAAATCCTCGTTCTCCTTGGGAGTGGCTACAAAGTTCAGAGTCCTCAAAACCTTGGGGAGCAACTTTGAGTAGTACTCGAGAGGAAAAAGCCTGGACTGCACGGTGTCAGGGTGATCTTCCTCCTCCGAGAGCTCGCCATCTTCCTTATCTGACTGCTGATCAGAGCCCTCTGACTCCTCAGCAGAACTCACTTCCAAATCTGGAAGGGGGTTATTCTTGGACCGATCTTCCAAGGTGTCACAAGGGCTAGGATCTCTGCCTCTTTTCCTTCCACCTAGCCTCTTCTGTCCCTTCAATGGAGCAGAAGAGCCCAGTTGCTGATTTAAATCCTGCCCCAATTCCTTTAACATCTCCTTTTTCAGCCACTGCAGTAAGTTCATTTTGGCATCTTCCCCCGTAAGATCAATGCTCTGAGCCTCTTGTCGAGGGGTCAGGATGTCTGAAAGGAGGGGCAGATCACACTCGCTGGGGGAGTTACTTTGTGAGCTGGCCGCCATCTTGTTGTTCTCCCCGTCCCTAAAAGGAAGTGAAAGCAAGGGCATAGGAAAAGCGCGGGAAAAGGCACCCAAAATGGAGGGCGGGCAGACTCAATTGCGCCCCTAAGAAAATCTGGGAGGTCTTGCCTTCAGCTCTTAAGAGCCACAACGCAACGGACTCTCCCCCCCCCTTCAGCCCCAATTCCACAAAATGAGGCATTAAGGTTAAAAGGGGAACCCTCTCCCCGAGCTCCAGACCGAAGGGGCCCAACGCTTCCACCCAGGGAAGGCTTACCGCTCTCCGCTGCACAGACCGACGTCACCAGGCTTCCCAGCCAAAAGGAACGTCCGGTCCTAGCCTCAAGAAAGAGCAGGCGTCGGATGACCGCTGCGATTAAACGCACGGGAATCCCAGCCCTCTGTCGCCTCTTTCTTCAGCCTCCGCTCCGTTCCACACGCGGCTGCGGGGAAACGGAGCGTCACGGAGCCCTGCCGAACGATCCGCGGTCTACTGACGAGTAGACCCCAACGGCTTGCTCCTGCCGGTGTTGTAAGGGTAAGACCCTACGCTTCCGGCCTGTTATAAGTCTTCTCTCCGGATCTTCTGCGCTTATTGCAAGCGCTCCTGAAAGAACCGTCCTGCTTAGTGCAGGGCCGGGAAAAAACTGGCGGGAGCTGGGAGGTATAGGCCACTCCCCCCCTCTCTGGATCGTTTGAAGACCCGACCCTGTGAAGAGGAGGAGGAGCCTATACCCAGTAGTCGGACCGACCCACTGTCCAGACCACCGGAGAAGTGAAAGCGGAATACCCCAAGGGGCAGTCCGCCGGAGAACGAAAAATGCTTTTTTTTTTTTCTAACTATCACTAACTAATACTAATAACTAACTAACTAACTATTTACAAAGACAAACGGGCTAGAACGAGAGAAAAAGGTACTCTCACCGACCGGAGAAGCAGAAAGGGAACCTCTCTAGCGCAGCGGTCAGAAAGGAACTGGCGGGATCCTCGCGCTGGCGCCGGTGGGCATGCGCAGTGGGTCGCGTGCGCATGCTCAGTGGAGCCGAGCGCGAAAAAACCCCGGGCTTTTCAGTTACCGATTCGGGGATCGGCGCAGGCGCACTATCCCATGAGTGTGAGGCACAGAGACCACGAAGAAGATCAGTTAAGTTTCTTTCTCTTCATTCTAGTAACTGAAGGGTTTCACTGCCACTGTTTCTTGATAACATTCTGCTTCCAAAACATAGTCATTGAGCATTTCTCTAAATTTAATACAAATAGTGTAATTTTTTTAAAATTATAACTGCATAGTACCAAACCTGCCTATGTAAGGATGATATTCTTGAAATAGTGGAGGAAAGAGATGTCAGGTCGCAACCAACTTATGGTGACCCCCAGTGGGTTTTCAAGGCAAGAGACAAACAGAGGTGATTTGTCATATCTATGAGACTGTCTCCTCTGTTATGACCTTGGGAGAGCATTACACTCCTTGGAGAGCAACTTGCTGGTAGTCTGTGGCCCCAAAGACATCTGACTGCCCTTGTCCAGGGTCCTTTTGGTTCTGGCCCTAACCTGATGGAACTCTCTGCCAAAAACCATCAAGGCCTGTTTCCATCTTGGTTGGCCCCTTCTTCTGCTTTTCCCATTTGCCTTGCTCTCTTCCCCGCTGCCTGCAAAGTAGCTGGCAGTTTGTAATTGGAGTAATTAGTATTCACCATCTCACTTTAAATTAATAATTATTATATTATTAATATAATAATATATTAATAATATTATTAATACATTAATGAAATGTGATGATGACAACAACATCAATAATAATAGCCTATCTCTGCATAGTGACCCTGGAGGTCCTTGGTTGTTTCCTATCCAAGTACTAACCAAGACCAATCCTGCTTGTCTTCTCAGATCTGAAGACAGTGGGCTCATCATCTATATCAGGGCTTTCTTGGAATATTCTATCCTGAACTGCACTCTCACAAATTACTTAGAGACTGTGTTCCTAAGCCCCATGGCGCAGAGTGTTAAAGCTGAAGTACTGCAGTCCTAAGCTCTGCTCACAACCTAAGTTTGATCCCTGGAGGAACCTGGTTTTCAGGTAGCCGGCTTGAGGTTGACTCAGCCTTCCATCCTTCCGAGGTCGGTAAAATGAGTACCCAGCTTGCTAGGGGGAAAGTGTAGATGACTGGGGAAGGCAATGGCAAACCACCCCGTAAAAAGTCTGACATGAAAACGTTGTGAAAGCAACGTCACCCCAGAGTCGGAAATGACTGGTGCTTGCACAGGGGATCTTTCCTTTTCCTTTTTTCCTAAGCACATTTACTTGAAACCAATGGATGTTAATTCCTCGTAAATTAATTTAGGATCAGAGTGTGATCATATCTATCAAAACACAGGATCTTATTAGGATTTTCTGCACTGTGGTTCCATGGGAGTAGTGGATCTCTCACAGATCCAGAACCATAGCATGGTTTATAGACTTCCCCACACTGTATACCTATGGTTATAAACAATTGTGGGGGGGGGGGGGAGGGGAGAATGTCCTGTTCCTTTAATAGAGACGTAATATTTGGAAATGGGCAGGTAAAACTTTTTGTGGCGGAGAGCGAAATAATACCACTTGGTAAAGAACATTCCCTCAAGCCTCTGTTAAAGAAGCAGGGTTTTTTTCAAAAAAAAAAAAATCATGCATTTGGCAACACTGTGTATAGTTGTTGTTCACCAGGCTGCATTCCAGCATAGTTTCTTCAAAAATCCTTGTTGAGAACTTGGCTGTACTTTGCCTTGTACTTTTAAACATGTTTTTCCTGTCTGGGATGCTACACGTTTCTTGCTGGTTTCCTCATGACATCAGCCAAGTGGGCCAGGTATTTATTTATGCATCACATTTTATCTTACCCTTTTTCTCCAAGCTCAGGGCAGCATGCCTGGTTCTCTCATCTATTTTAGCCTCACAAAAAATGCTGTGAGGTAAATCAAGCTGAGGGAGGGAGAGGCTGGCTGGCCCAGTGAACTCTGTGGTTGAGCAGGGACTTGAAATGACACTGCATTTCTAATCAACCACCGTCCTTAACCATTACACTATAGTGGCTTCTATAACAGTTATGGCAACTATATGACCAAGAAAAAAGTATAAACCAAGTTATGGGCATATATCTTTCCAAGTCTGAGGGAAAAAACACAGACAGGATGTGAGGAGAAGAGCACCTTTTAACTTCTTTGATAATAATTCAAAGTAGAGGGTAGAGTTGCTAACCGGCATAGGGAATTTGGGAGTAGATTTGGGATTGGAAGAAGAGAGGTCAAATGGGGATCTGATGTCATGGAGTGCACCTTTTGAAGCTTCCATTTCATCCAAGGAAACTGATCTCTATTGCCTGGAAATAATTTATAATTCTGGGAAAATTCAAGGTCACACCTAGAGGCTGGCAACCACAACAGAGAATGGAGGTCCACCATCTGTCTAGGTCTACTCACTCCATCTGTCTAGGTCTACTCACTCCACCATCTGTCTAGGTCTACTCACTCCTTCTTTAAAATCTCTTCCTATGATTATATGTCCTCCTTCTTGATCCTGGATCCATATTTTCCCCCCATTTTCTTTTGTATTTTGTGTGCATGCTTATGCACCTGGAAGTCATGGTAACTTCTGGTGACCCCTACTGGGGCAGGGGATGTTCAGAGAAGTGGCTTTATACAGCCTGCCTGTATCAAGAGAGACAGTTTGGTAGTGGCTAGGAGCATGGGCTCTAAACCTGGAAAACTGGGTTTGATTCCCCACTTCTCCACATGCACCTGCTGATGTGACCTTGAACCAGTCACAAGTCCTCTCAGAGCTGTTCTCTCAAGAGCAGTCCTTGAAAGAGCTCTCTCAGCGCCGCCTACCTCACAGGGAATCTGTTGTGGGATGGGGAGGAGAGGGGAAGGAGGTTGTAAGCTGCCCTGAAACTCCAAGTGAAGGACAAATGAAGTGAAGCTGCAAATACAAGTTGATGGGGTGTGAACTGGCATAGACTGGCCAAGAGAGAGATCTTGGGGTCGTGGTAGATAACTCACTGAAAATGTCAAGACAGTGTGCGATTGCAATAAAAAAGGCCAATGCCATGCTGGGAATTATTAGAAAGGGAATTGGAAACAAATCAGTCGGTATCATAATGCCTCTGTATAAATCGATGGTGCGGTCTCATTTGGAATACTGTGTGCAATTCTGGTCACTGCACCTCAATAAGGATATTATAGCATTGGAAAAAGTGCAGAAAAGGGCAACTAGAATGATTACAGGTTTGGAACACTTTCCCTATGAAGAAAGGTTAAAACATTTGGGGCTCTTTAGCTTGGAGAAACATCGACTGCGGGGTGAAATAATAGAGGTTTACAAGATTATGCATGGGATGGAGAAGGTAGAGAAAGAAATACTTTTCTCCCTTTCTCACAATACAAGAACTCGTGGGCATTCAATGAAATTGCTGAGCAGTCGGGTTAGAACGGATAAAAGGAGGTACTTCTTCACCCAAAGGGTGATTAACATGTGGAATTTGCTGCCACAGGAGGTGGCGGTGGCTACAAGCCTAGCCAGCTTCAAGAGGGGGTTGGAGAAAAATATGGAGCAGAGGTCCATCAGTGGCTACTGGCCACAGTGTGTATATATATATGTGTGTGTGTGTGTATATAAATTTTTGGCCACTGTGTGATACAGCGTGTTGGACTGGATGGGCCATTGGCCTGATCCAACATGGCTTCTCTTATGTTCTTATGACAAGTCATACATCTAATCTCTTCTTCTTCCTCCTCCTTCTGGTATTCCAAGGAGATCTCCCATCCAAGTACTTGCCAGGGTCAGCCTTGGTTAAACTTCCAAGATCTGACAAGATTAGGCTTGCCTGGGCTATCCAGGTCAGGGCCATATTTTTTTCCCCTTTGCATCAGTCATGCTTTTCTCAGCTTCACTGAACCAGAAGTTTTAAGGAATGTATTGTATAGGCTTGTTAAGGCAAGTGAGGCACTTCAGGGGAAAAGAGTAGCTGATGTCCAGCTGTGCCTCATTTGTTGCCTTCCTAATGCAGGGCCGAAGAAAGATGAGATGATTAGCCAACTGAGTCCTGACAATGGGTGGCTGTAAAACCAAAACACAGTGAAACAGAAATAATTGGAAATGGGACCGTTAGACTCAGAGCAAGGATGAGGGAAGTCACAAATGACCAAGATATGACTGAATGGCTGAACAACTCTAGTAGTTCATATTCATATAAACAGGATTAACAGTCCTGATATCAACAACTCAGAGATTTTAATATCAGATTCTTTGGGGAAAACTACGTTACATTCAGATACTGTAAAGGAAGCCCCAGTGTTATTTAACATGAAAAGCAGAACTGGCAGAGAGTCAGCCTGGTAAAATGGTTAGAATGTTAGACTAGGATCTGGGAGACTCAGGTTCAAATGCCCACTCTGTCACAGAAACTAATTGGGCAACCTTGGCCAGTCACACACTCTCAGCCTAATGCACCTTACAGGGTTGCTGTGAGGATAAAATGGAGGAAAGAGAACAACATAAGCTGCTTTGGGTCTCCATTTGGGAAGAAGGTGAGCTATAAATGAATTATATAAATAAATCTATAATAGAACTTTGAGTGGAGCAACAGCAGAGAGAAGGGTACTTAAATCCTTTTCCTGCCAGCTGTTTTCTGCACAAAATAGTTTTCCCCAGCTCTGCCTCCCCACAAGGGGCTGAGATTTAACACATAAGTGGCTCCATTATTGTCTTTAAAAGCCCATATAAAGGGAATTGTCTAGGGAAGAGCTTTGCATGACAAAGAATGTTCTATTAAATAAACTAAATCACAGCAAGAGGAGGATTGTTTACTTTCCTGCATTATGTATCTTTTTAGAAATTGTTCAAGGAGATCTTACCAAACTACTCAAGACTCAGGTCTGCACTGAATGAGAGTACATTCAACTACACAGCCTTGGTGTTTCTGAATGTTCTGTTCATATTAGTCATCCTGTTTCATTAGATTATTACTATCACTTTATTACAAGAACTCTGAAAAGTTGATTGTCCCTAATGATCACCACTCCAGTCAATGGCACAGTATGTTCATATACACTCCAGTTGATTTAAAGGCAAGCTCCCAGACTGTTGATGAGAAAAAGCTGGTTTAATCATATCACTCCAGCTTTGATCCAGCTGGGCTGACTCTCAGTGTATTTCTTGATCCACATTTCTGTCATTCTGCTATGGCAAAATTGCTTTTATAATGGAAATAAAGCTATGTTATAATAACTCAAGAAGGTGCTTTTATAAAGAGGAACAGGACTGTAGACTATGTCACTGTATATTATTCTTGCTCTTGCTGTATTCTTTTTTATATTTGTAATATCATTTTCTACATAGTGGAACATGCTTTGTTTAATACATTTAGCTTTGCTTCAGATTGCTGTAATCCTACTCTCATTGCATTGCTTATTAAATGCCTGCAGTGATTTACACTGAGTAATTGTTCCTGAGCCTCAGTAAGAAAGGTGGACTATAAATAAATAAACAAAAAAAAAATTGAAAATGTTGGTTTTGATCTTTAAAGTCCCAAAATAATTTTTAGTTCCGGGTACCACCAGGACCACATGAGGCTACCCAGCCCACTGAAGTCGGCTGGAGAGATCCTACTACTCCTGTCAGGTATTTGGTAGGTGTCATCTGTGACAGGGGCTTCTTAGTGACATCACCAAGGTTTTGGAATTCTCTCCACTGGATATATATTTGAACCCATCAACAAGTTTTTAAAAAGGCAAATGAAAACCACTCTTTCCCCCCCACACCACCTACATACCCTTTATTTATCATAGTTTTAAAGCAGAGATCAAAACAAAACGCAAAGCAATTACTTCCTGAGGAATAATTTCCTAAAAAGACACATCTGATAGCAATTGTAAAACTTTTTATACAGACAGAAAATGGAAATAGATATAACCAATCTGATAACAAGAATATTATAACATTGTCAGAGAAAACAAAGAAAAAATTATGTTTAGATACCTTTGCAATGCATGGATTTAGTTTATCTTTTTAAATATATAACTCAGAACAAATGCCTCTGCTTTACTTCATCTTTCAATTTGCTTTTGGTTGAATTAATGAGGATGATGCAGGGATTGCTGAGGACTGTTTTTGACTCAGTGTAAGCTAAAGTTTGGACTACTTTCTACTTCTAATTATTTTTGGTTTTTATTCTGCTGGTTACCTAGATAGCTTTTTAAACTGTAATTTTGTATTTTATTGTAAACTGCTCTGGGAGTGTTACAGAAAAGCATAATGTGTATGTTTAAATAAATAAATACAGCTATGATATATATGTTTGCACAGTTCCAAATACAGGAAAACTGACAATTCCAAATGTTGTGTTAATTCTTTGTTCACTTTAGCTTTGAAACACCAGCAATTAGTTTCCTATTTGGACTAATCAGAAGGATATAGATGCAGGCAGAAATTATTACTTCTTATGCCTTGTTATTTATTGCTATCACCACCATTTGAAGAAACTGAGCAAAGACTCCTCATGGTCTTCCTAGTTCATGCACAATATTCTACTAATACACTATATTAATCTTTTTTCTTTAGATTAGTTTAAAATCTTCCAGATTTTATAAATGATGGTGGTAGTTATATAAGGGTAACTATGCTAATAATATATATTATATGCAAGCATGAGGGTAGTCCTCTGAGACAGGGCCAATCAGAGGTACACATTACTGAGGCTGAAGGTTGACTCAGCCTTCCATCCTTCTGTAGTCGGTAAAATGAGTGCCCAGCTTGCTGGGGGTAAAGTGTACATGACTGGGGAAGAGAATGGCAAACCACCCCATAAAAAGTCTGCCAAGAAAACATTGTGATATGACATCACCCCATCGGTTGGTAACGACTCGGTGCTTGCACAGGGGACTACCTTTTACCGTTTGCCTTTTTTATGTGCCAAGAACCATTTCATCTTGCTTTTTTGGAAGGCCTATGAGAACCATATGGAATTTTAATGAGTTGTTAAATTTCTGTCAAGGTTTAAGTATCTTGAAAAATGGATGTCCCACAAAAGAAGAAAAAATAATTTCATGGTAACTCTTTCCCTGATTTCACTTGCTGTCCTCTAACTATGTTTCTTCCGCACTCCTGATATTCCAGATGTTTTATACACAGTGAAAAGACTGTATTATGGCTAGGATCAACAATATGTAAAATGCAAAATATATTTTGGGTATCTTCCGGATATAATGTTCATACCACATCCCATTCTTTGGGATTCAGAAAGCATCCAGTATGGGATAAACTTGAGTAAAAACAGTCCCATGTGCCAAATCACATCAACCAAGCTATAAAATTCAGAGGACAGAAAAATGCATCTTACTTTGGGATTCAGAAATGTGACCTAGCATGCAGACCCACAAGCATATTCATGGAGACTTGAACAAGTTACAGCTGACAAATTATGGTGCTGGACAACCTTAAGTGCTTATATTATCCAATATTAAGCTTTATCAACAAATAACAAGCTTACCAAACTGACAACACATTTTTCTTCATCGTAGCCTTTGATTAATTTCAGATGACACCTTAAAAGCTGTGCTGAATGGACAGAACCTGCACAGTATAATGATATATTCCTACACATGCACAAACACACACATAACCTAATGACCTCTAAGAAGAATGGCATTTTTACTTGTCTGCCAAGGAATGCTTCAAAACAGTTTTGCATTTAGTTACAACAAGCAGCTTTATATGTTCTCACACAAATCAGACTTTTCTTTTAGAATAAGCAGTGAGTTTAACTCAAAACACTCCAAATTCCTAGACACTGTGAGTCTGGAAATTCTCTGCCCCACACCCTACCAAAGTGTGTACATAATTACTCACATGCCATATGTGATCTTGCCTTCTCCTGGGAGGCTGCCGTCCTTGGTAAACAGGAGGTAAACTGAAAGAGGTGCTGATTGTATGTTGGTAGAGCAGGAGCAGGGGGAAAGGATCATCCAGCTGTGCAAATCCAACTCTCATAATCTTCACTTTTCGTTACAGGAACTGGAAGACAATTAAATGTGGAGGAATCCCCATCTGCTTTAGTAACCTCTATTCACTCAGTGCCTAGAGTCAGCGAGAAAGGCGTGCTGCATTTCTGTGCACTGGATTACAGGAGACAGAATAAGCCTTTTTATGGCTCTCACGGCTGCACAGGAAGTTTTGCAACAGGATCTCATATGGCAAATTGGTGGGGAGAATTCCAGAGGGAATACAAGGCAAGGAAGGGTGAAAATGTCAGATACTGATGAAAAAATAATTGGAACAAATTTCAGAATGCAGTGGGCAGTAGGCAGCTGTAGAGTAACCTTAGTACTAACAGTGTTGTGTTAGTATTGGTGTACATCAGCTACTTTTACTGGAATCCATCTTTGATATCAAGTTCTCCAGCCTCTGCCCTCAGTACACTACAACCCTTATGCCAACTCTGCTCCCAAAGGACACACTAACCATTCAACAATACATTCCACCTGTCCCTGTCCCCAAAGCATAATAAACTTCATATGATGAGGCACTTTTGTGAGCTTGCTTTAAAAAAAAATAATAAAGTAGAGGCATTAGTGTAACTACTACCACCTTTATCAAGATTAAGCCGTTCCCTTCCCATGAATGCCATAAACTCTTGATCTCCTACTTCTACAGTTTTAGCATGAGACCTTTAGGCTCAGAATGTATCTCGCTGGTGACCATTAGCTTGAATGAATGATAAACCACTGATGTGTTCCTGTCACTGCACTTTATCTGTATCAGCCAAACTGCTCAGTACACCTCAAGAATTCCTTACTAGCTGGCATTACTATTTCTCTCCCTTCCCATGTTCTCATACTTGGTGATCACAAAAAACCCAACAAACAAAACAAACAAAACCCCCAAAAGCAAGCAGGATCCAGCAACTATGTATGATAATGGCAGGCTTTCCCAGAGGCTATCTACAGGGGTTTAGAGTAGGACTAGGGTTGCCAGGTCTGTTGGAAAATACCTGGAGACTTTGGGGGTGGAGCTGGGAGAGGGTGGGGAGTCAAGCATGCTATTTCTAAGTATTACTTTACTCCTACTTTGTCATTCTCCCTTCCTTCCCCCCTTTCCTTTATCCTCCTTTTCTTTCAGTAAATGTATAATAAATCTCCCTGCTTCAGGATGTGTAAGTAACCTTGTATTAGAAATGCAAAATGCCTCCCCCACAGGTTCTCACCAAAAGGTCTTATCAGCAAGTAGAGAATGTGTGAGAAAAGTAGATGTCCGCGTTCCTCGGTACCCAAAAAGATAGTTGTTAGTAGCCTTTGAACTATCAATGTAATTTGCATCTAAATGTTATTCTTTTGAAGTTATCTGTAGCCCTGCCTTTGAAGTAACCTTTAAGTTACTCTGCTCTATGACAGTCTGTCTCACTTCCAAGGTTTGAGTCTTGGAACAAGTCATGGAATTTCAATAAAACAAGTCTTTGATTCAAAAAACAAAAGCTTGATTATTTCGAAATATCAATGCTTGACATTTTGGAAGTGATCTTCCTTGGGAATTTAACCGAACTGGCAACTTTCTAACTGTTTGGTGGAAAGAACTCCAGATAATGGCAGATTCCCTACAACTCCGGATAGGATACGAGGCGAACCCAGAGAAGAGGACGCCGGGGTGAGGACACTGCCGTGGCAGTCACGGGGAGAGGGTCCTCCTTACACATCCAGCACCTGTTTACCACCCCTAAAGTGTGGGTACGCAGAACCTCCACAACCCTAATGGACGAGGCAACAGCTTGGAGAGAAGCAATCCTGACAGGGCCATCCCGACGAAGACGATTGGGGGAAGAGAGCGGCCAGGATGGTGCGAGAGCCGGAGGGGGTCAAGACGAACCGAGACCCGAGCAGGAGGAGGACAGAGGTGAACCCGATCGTCCGTGCCCGGATGATGAGGAAGAGGAACCCAATCCTGATGACAGAGGGCTCTTCCAAATGGTGAGGGATGAGATGGCCGAAATGGCCAAATGCCTGAGGGATGAGATGCAAGCCAATGCCACATACATGGCGCAAGAGATGAGGAGGCAACTGGAGAGAATACTGCAGCCAACAGACCCAAGAGGAGGGCAGTGAATTCCACGTTAATCACCCTTTGGGTGAAGTAATACTTCCTTTTATCAGTTCTAACCCAACTGCTCAGCAATTTCATTGAATGCCCACAAGTTCTTGTATTGTGAGAAAGGGAGAAAAGTACTTCTTTCTCTACCTTCTCTATCCCATGCATAATCTTGTAAACCTCTACCATGTCACCCCACAGTCGACGTTTCTCCAAGCTAAAGAGCCCCAAGTGTTTTAACCTTTCTTCATAGGGAAAGTGTTCCAAGCCTTTAATCATTCTAGTTGCCCATTTGTGCACTTTTTCCAATGCTATAATATCTTTTTTGAGGTGTGGTGACCAGAAATGTACACAATACTCCAAATGAGACCGTACCATTGATTTATACAGGGGAATTATGATACTGGCTGATTTGTTTTCAGTTCCCTTCCTAATAATTCCCAGCATTGCATTGGCCTTTTTTATTGCAATTGCACACTGTCTTGACATTTTCAGTGAGTTATCTACCACGACAACAAGATCTCAGTCTCTGCCAGTTTACACCTTATCGACTTGTAATTATAGCTAGGATTTTTGGCCCCAATGTGCATTACTTTGCACTTGGCCACACTGAACCTCATCCGCCGTGTTGACACCCACTCACCCAGCCTCAACAGATCCCTTTGGAGTGCCTCACAATCCTCTCTGGTTTTCACCACCCTGAACAATTTAGTGCCAACTGCAAACTTAGCCACTTCACTGCTTACTCCCAACTTCAAATCATTAATGAACAAGTTAAAGAGCATGGGACTCAGTACTGAGCCCTGCGGCACCCCACTGCTTACCATCTTCCACTGCAAAAATTGCCCATTTATACTCACTCTCTGTTTCCTATTAATTAGCCAGTTTTTGCTCCACAAGAGGACTTGTGCTTTTACTCCATGACTCTCGAGCTTACTAAGGAGCCTTTGATGAAGAACTTTATCAAAAGCTTTCTGGAAGTCAATTGGTTCCCCTTTGTTCACATGTTTGTTCACCCCCTCAAAGAACTCTAACAGGTTAGTGAGGCAAGATCTTCCCTTACAGAACCCATGCTGAGTCTTCCTCGATAACTTGTGTTCATCAATGTGCCTACTCATTCTCTCTTTGATAATAGTTTCCACCAACTTTCTCGGTATTGAAGTCAGATGGACTGGCCTGTATTTCCTGGATCTCCTCTGGAACCCTTTTTAAAGATGGGGGTGACATTTGCTACTTTCCAGTCCTCAGGAATGGAGGCAGATTTCAATGAAAGATTACATATTTTTGTCAGGAAATCCACAAGTTCAACTTTGAGTTCTTTCAGAACTCTTGGATGTATGCCATCTGGTCCTGGTGACTTATTAGTTTTAATTTTGTCTATCAGTTGAAGGACCTCCTCTCTTGTCACCTCAATCTGAATCAGGTCTTTCAATACTCCTTCCAAAATTAGTGGTTCTGGAGCAGACAAACACTTCTTATCTTCCACAGTGAAGACGGAGGCAAAAAATGCATTCAGCTTCTCAGCCACTTTCCTATCCTTCTCCAGTAATCCTTTTACCCCTTGGTCATCCAAGGGCCCCACTGCCTCCCTGGGTGGTTTTCTGCTTCTAATATATTTGAAGAAATTTTTATTGTTGGACTTTATGTTTTTTGCAATATGCTCCTCATAGTCCCTTTTTGCCTGCCTGATCACAGTCTTGCATTTGATTTGCCACAGCCTGTGTTCCCTTTTATTAATTTCACTTGGACTAGCTTTCCACCGCTTAAAGGAATCCTTCTTACCTTTTACAGCTTCCATTACTTTGTTTGTTAACCATACAGGCATTTTCTTATACCTATTTGTGCCTTTCCTAACTTATGGTATATATTTTAGCTGAGCTTCTGGGACTGTAGTTTTAAATAGCCTCCAAGCCTCCCCAAGGGTTTTGACTCTATTTACCTTTCAGTTTCCTCTTCACATGCCTCTTCATGTTACAGAATTTGCCCCTTTTAAAGTTAAAAGTGGTTGTGTTGGTCTTTTGGGGGACCTCCCTATTTATACAAATGGTGAAATCAATAACATTATGATCACTGCTCCCAAGCGGTGCAATCACTTTTACATATCTCACCAGGTCTTGGGCATTACTTAGGACCAAATCCAGGATTGCCCCACTCCTGGTAGGTTCTGTGACCATCTGCTCCATAGCACAGTAATTGAGAGTGTCTAGAAACTCAATCTCTTTCTCTTGACCAGAACACATATTGACCCAATCAATCTGCGGGTAGTTAAAATCACCTATTATGACACAGTTTTTACGTTTAGCTACTATCTTTAATTCTTTCATCATATTATAATCGTCCTCTATCTTTTGATTTGGTGGGCGATAACAAACTCCTATAGGTAAATTTCCTTTTGGGCCCACTATTTCAATCCAAAGCATTTCTAGAAGGGAATCTAATTCTCTGACCTTCTCAATCTTACTGGACTATATACCCTCTCTGACATACAGAGCCACCCCACCTCCAACCCTTCCCTCCCTATCCTTCCAATATAATTTATATCCAGGACTGTGTCCCACTGAGTCTCCTCATTCCACCAAGTTTCTGAAATTCCCACAATGCCTATGTTTTCCCCCAACACTTAAGCATTCCAACTCCCTAATTTTATCTTGGACACTTCTAGCATTTGTATACAATTTCCCAGGCAAGTTAGGCCTGCAACCTTTCTCTTGCTGCCTCGAGATTTAGGCAAACAGTCCATACTGTTTGTCACCATCTAAGTGGACAACTCTAATCCATTGCCTGGTAGAAAAGTAATAGCCAACCCTTCATTTCTTTGGGATGAGTCCTCCTGAACCAGAGACATTTCATCTCCTGTCGGATTTCCCCCAAGATTCAGTTTAAAAACTGCTCTGCCACCTTTTTGATTTTAAGCGCCAACAACCTGGTTCCTTCTGGGGACAAGTGGAGTATATCTTTCACAGTGGAGTATATCTCTTATATTCCAGTATATCTCTCACATTTTTATCCTGTCCTCCTTCAGAGACCACAAGGTAACACACATGGTTTTACCTTCCTCCACTGTATTCTCATAACAACACTGAAATGGGCTAGGCAGTGAGAGAAAGCATGGCTGGTTAAAGGTCACCCAGTGAAGCTTCATAGCTAAGTGGGAATTTGAACCCAAGTCTCCCCATTCCTAGTCTGACACTCTGAGCAGGACTCCACACTGGCTCTCCTCCTGTGCTTCAGAGACACATGAAGTGGCATATTGCTAAACTGAAGGAACACTGCTAATTGGGACCCTTCATAATTCACATCAGAAAGCATTTATCTGCTACAATTTGACCTCCAGCCTTAAAGGGGGGGGGGAAATCTCTTGCTGAGTACAGAGACATCCAAACAAGCCTTTCCTGAGGGTCAAAGTTATTCCCTTCTGCACATTACTAAGTGGCGGAAATAACTGAATACAAAAAAAAAATATTCATAACAAGTGATAGTAAAGATTTCATGGCACTTATGCAAATTATTCATGCTGTGCTTAGCATTTAGAAGATAATGGATCATATTTTACAAAAATATTACAGCAAGCCTCTTATTCAGGGAGTTATGATCAACCAGCTTTTAAAAGATCTGTCATTATATGTAAATGGCTCTTATCGAATGCAAATAGATTTCATAGTTGTGTTAACTCTTTTGGGGGGTGGTGTGCACAGAAGACCTGCCATACAATTTATGTCTGTGACAAGTAATTTGTGTACAGGACCGTGGAGAATGGATAATTGTCCACAGATCATTTGCAAAGTTAAGGAGAAGAAAAACCATGCCAGTCATATAAGAGTGCTAGGGTAGTTTACTGATTAAGGTCTGAAGTAGATGTAATGGGAGCAGCCATGTATATTTATTTGCATGGCTGTCCTGGTCATGTGTAGAGTGAGGGTGGGGATCTATTTTGTTTGTACATGAAAATACATGCACTTCAGTGCTTTTAAGCATTTTCACTTCAGCTTAACTTCAACATGAGAAGCAAACCAGGTAGGTGGAGGAAAGTGTTTCAAACAACAAAGCATTCTGAGGTAAGAAGGATCCAAAGGCTATAATGTGGGGAATAATACTACTGATCTACTTTACAGGGTTAATATAAGAATTATTGGGGTTCTGTATATGTGAAGCACACTTGAAATATAGTATTTATGTGTGTGCATTATAATCACAAACCACTGGTGACTGATAGCTTGCTCTGTGGAGATAGTCTTCCTGCAGAGATAGCATATACACTGAGGTTAATTATATCTGGTTTCTGCCTTTCTAACTCCTATACTGCATGCTTCTGCTATTCTAGAATTGTGAGAGCACTTTCATCCAGTGTAACTGCAAAATTTGGGACTTTACCCAGAACTGTCATGACAAATCCTATAAGGAACAGCACCTACCCTGTACCCCACTGATAGAGTTAATTAAGAGCTAATGAAATGTTTCCATCTGCAAAACTAGCATACAGGATGTCACTGCATAAATTTAAATAGATTGTTCTATTCTTACTATGAATTTAGTAAAACTTTAGTTAGTCACAAAAGCTCAGTATGTAAACTAGTGTTGCCAGTTCTGAGTAAGTAAATTTCTGGAGACTTGGGAGTGGAGTCTGGAGAAGATGGGTTGGGGGAAGGGAGGGACCTCATAAGAACATAAGAGAAGCCATGTTGGATCAGGCCAACGGCCCATCAAGCCCAACACTCTGTGTCACACAGTGGCAAAAATTTTTATATACACACATACACTGTGGCTAATAGCCACTGATGGACCTGTGCTCCATATATTTATCTAAACCCTTCTTGAAGGTGGCTATACTTGTGGCCGCCACCACCTCCTGTGGCAGTGAATTCCACATGTTAATCACCCTTTGGGTGAAGAAGTACTTCCTTTTATCCGTTTTAACCTGTCTGCTCAGCAATTTCATCGAATGCCCACGAGTTCTTGTATTGTGAGAAAGGGAGAAAAGTACTTCTTTCTCTACTTTCTCCATCCCATGCATTATCTTGTAAACCTCTATCATGTCACCCCGCAGTCGACGTTTCTCCAAGCTAAAGAGTCCCAAGCGTTTCAACCTTTCTTCATAGGGAAAGTGCTCCAGCCCTTTAATCATTCTAGTTGCCCTTCTCTGGACTTTCTCCAATGCTATAATATCCTTTTTGAGGTGCGGCGACCAGAACTGCACACAGTACTCCAAATGAGACCGTACCATCGATTTATACAGGGGCATTATGATACTGGCTGATTTGTTTTCAGTTCCCTTCCTAATAATTCCCAGCATGGCGTTGGCCTTTTTTATTGCAAACACACACTGTCTTGACATTTTCAGTGAGTTATCTACCACGACCCCAAGATCTCTCTCTTGGTCAGTCTCTGCCAGTTCACACCCCATCAACTTGTATTTGTAGCTGGGATTCTTGGCCCCAATGTGCATTACTTTGCACTTGACCACATTGAACCGCATCTGCCACGTTGACCTCAGCAGGGTACAATGCCATACAGTCTACAAAGCAGCCATTTTCTCCAGGTGAACTGATCTCTGTTGTCTGGTGATCTGTTGGGAGCTCTCCAAGCCTCACATGGAAGCAACCATATTTCAAGCTCAGCTTAGAATTCCAGCAGGGTAGAATATCACATTTGAGCTTCATCACATTTTAGTATGAGACTGAAACTCAACAATTCTGGTCAGACTCATTTTGTTATTAGGATGAAGCTCAAATGTGATAATCAAACAAAGGTATGTTACCCTGCTGGGGATCTAATGTAATTTGCAGCAAATTACATTAAAACCTAAAACCACTCTTCTATCTTTTGCTCGGTTTACCGACACAATACATACACTTTACAAAAGCAGAAACAGAAATTCCCCAAAGGAAAAACCAAGGCCTCCTCCATTTCATATATCCTGTGAAAGCCCCCTACCATCAATCTAATAGATAACCCCATTCCTGCTAAGGTTGCCAGTCTCCAGGTGCAGCCTGGGAATCTTCCACTTTTGCAACTGATCTCCAGCTGGTGAAGATCATCTCCCCTGGAGAAAGTGGCTGCTTTGGAGATGAACTCTATGGCATTGTACCATGCTGAGGCCCCTCCCCTCCCCAAACTCCACCCTCTCCTAGCTCCACCCCCAAGGTCTCCAGGTATTTTCCAACACAGACCTGGCACCCCTGCTGCCTTCTTGCAACCATGGTGGCTATCCAAGCTTTTTTTTGGGGGGGGGGAGGGGGGGAGAAAGAACATCTTAAAGACTAAAAAAATTATTGTGGCATAAGCTTATGTGAATCAGCATCCCTTTGTCGGAAAAGCTTATGACACAAAAAATGTGTTAGTCTTTAAGGTGGCAGAAGAATCTTTGTTGATTTGGCTGTAACCAACTAAGACAGCTACCAGGCACATTTTTTAATAACTAAGAGACAATTTGCTGTCTTCTGCTTCCATCCAGAGTGGTTTAGTTAGATGTTTGGGCAGTTCAAGAAAGTAGCTCTCTTTTTAAAAGCAAAACAAGTGATGAAAAATGTAGAAGTCAATAAACAAGATGACTATAGTGGCTTTAGATCAGGCCAGTTTCTCATCCCCCAGCAGCTATTTTAATCTCCTTTAGCTATCCAGAGGGAGGATTTTAATTTGCATATAAATAGAATGTTTAGGAACTGAACCAATCTACTGCTAAAATGCTAATTTAAATTGCATTTGCCACTTTATAAATAAATTGGGGGAGGGGACCCTTTAGCTGCTTTTGGGTCCAGTAGGTTATAGAAATTTGATGTCATCAGATAATCAGGGTACAGTCCTCTATGGGTTTATGCAGGCATGCCTACACCAGGAGTTGGAGCTGTACATGTTAATTCTTGGCAATACATAGACAGCCTGAAGACCCAACTATCCCATATGGTCAAGAAAGTGATGTTACATTAGAGCCTCAACACTACCAAACAGAATATTAGATTAGACATCAACCAGCAAAGAGATTTTGGCCTTATTTTTAATTTGATTTCACTTGTAAATATGCATCCTTCCTCTTTTTATTTCTCCATCCCACCAACTTTTCTGCTCAGTTATTTTCCTCTTTCCTTAAAATGGTTATAATGCTGCCAGTACAATTCAGAGATGAACATGCTTCATCTGCTGAGATGCAGGGTTTAGAAACAGCAACAAGAAAGTCAGAGATGCTCTTGAGCAGAGCTGTTAAACTCATTTATTACAACAGCCAAATCTGATATATGTCACTTTGTCAGGTCAAATCATAACACAAGAAAGAAGTCACATAATCAGAGATGGACTTTTGCAAATATGGTTTGTACACCAGAATTTATTGAGCTCTCCAAATTCTCTGCTCATGTCCCCAGTAGAGAAATAAAAATGTTTTTTTAACATGTATCAATATGGTAAATCCCCAAGGGAAAATCAAATCCTGGCAAGATACTAGAGATGAAGGAATCAATAGCCAATGATTGTTATATTATCAATAAGCTTCAGGACCAAAGATTACCAACACAGAAGGTGGAGCTCTAAGAGAGGTGGCTGAGTTTTAACAGCTAAAAACAAAAAGACCATTTACTATGATGCATATATTATTACTTCAGTTAGAAACAGAAGAAGCAAAAAAATGTACACCTATATGGATGCAGAATTTTGGAAAGTGGATACCTAAGCATCAATGGAAATGGTTATGGGAAAAGAAAGAAATTACATTTACAGTTAGTCGGGCGTTAAGAGAAAACTGGTACAAAATATTTTTAGATGGTATATAACCCCAAAGGACACTGAGAATGTAGACAAAAACTACAAAGGAAAATGTTGGAAATGTCAAGACGTAGATGGAACCTTTATCATATGTGGTGGATGTAAAATAAAAAGCTCCAAAAAGATATTAAAAAGAAATGCATGGAAAAATGCAGAATATATTTTAAAAATTCCTTATGGAAGCCAAGATTATGCTAATAATTATACTGCTTGATAAATTATCAACATTTTGGAAGAGATATTCAAAATGAGAACAAGTTTTAAATGTAACATCTTGAATATAAATGTCTAAAGAAATGGATTTTGAATAGAAATTACTTTGTTTTCTAATTTATGTTTATACAAACATAAAACCATCTGCACTAAAATGAAATGTCTGAACCACATAAGTTATCAGGATGTGTTTTTACTCTCCTGTTCTCTTGTACTTACCATGTTTATTTGGTTTATCCTCCACATGTATAGAGGCACAGTTCATAGGACTTCACCTTATCCTAGGACTATCCTAGAATTATCCTATCACCTTATCATAGGACTTCACCCTAGAGTCTATAGTACAGTATATATAGCTATACCAGCACCTTCTCTGTCCATTTCATGTATCAAATGAAGCTGAACTTTGGCACAATAAATTGGTTAACCTTAGTCTTAGCAATGTTTGCCATTTTGTAAAAATGAACAGAACATATTGGTCCATGATTTACAATGGAGAAAAGCCCACTCTTCATACAGCCACTAGGGCTATTGATGATGCTGGAAAACTATCACTAACGGAAAGCAAGGAGAGAGAGTGGTTGAAAACAACACATCTTAGGGCATTAAAAATTTTTTACATAAGCTTTTGTGTGTCAGAGCCCAACTTGTCATGTACATGAGGTATTATCTCCACAGCAGACATACACTTATCCATCCATGACAAGTATATCTGAAATCAAGATCCAGTCAAAGGTGTAAACAATCCAACTAAGGTGGGAGTGGGATATTTCCAACCCATAATTAACTGATAGGGATGTGGAATGGTATAGTATAGACTGATCTTGTCAGATCTCAGAAGCTAAGCAGGGGCGGTACTTGGATGGGAGACCAAGGAAGACTTTGTAGAAGACAATGACAAACTATCTCTACTCAATCACTTGCCTTGAAAACCCTATGGGATCACTATGTCAGCTGTGACTTGACAGCTCTTTACACACATACAATGAACTGGCAAAATACGCTGAATAGTGTACAAAGCCTCTAAAGAGGAAGAATTACTTTCTTTTATGAGTTAATCATCTCAAAACCGAGACTGATGGTATCAAATCTACATACAGATTCCATCAGGGACTCTATACTGGAGTTTCCTCTTCAAACTCTTTTTCTGAAGTATGGCAATTTCCAAGTCTGTAACTAAATGTTCCAGACAACCCCCAAGGGGGCAGAAAGATTTCCCGCAGGTTCCTCAGTGATTCTACTTTTAATATATGCCATGTGCCCATTTATAGTTTTGCTTAGAGACAATCGGTTTTATCCAACATAAATGCAAAGACATTGCTGAGTATTGACAGGATGTACAGCACTAGAGATAACCTTGACAGTATGGCTGGCATTGTGAGACATTGTACCAGTGCTGCTTGAGCAGATATGGGGAAGAGTCAGCACCAGGGTATGTATGTTTGTGTCTCCTACTGCTAGTTCATTGGTGGTGGTTACTAAATTATTCAAACTGTGCTGTGGGTTAGCAAAAATAGGTCATTGCTGCCACTAACATTCAGAAAAAACTTGTCTTTGGAGACATCATGGATCCCTGCTGTCTTTGTAGAAGATAGGCTTCCCAAATCCCCCACCTGGGCGGCCCCCCCCCCCCGATTTAGAGCCTCCTCCCCCTGCTCGCCAAAAATCCAGAAAGCGGCGGGGGGGGGGGAATGGCGGCCCTTCCCACCCAGCCCTGATCCCAGCAGCTTCTCCTTGCCCTTACCTTCCCACCCAGCCCTGATCACAGCAGCCTTTCTTCCGTTTTCCCAGGCTGCTTTCCGCCCCCAGTCAGCTGGCTGCCGGGGGGGAGGGGAAGCCCCGCCCAGCCTGCAAAGGACCATGTGCCTTTGCACCTCCAGAGGCTTGACTTGAAAGGCTTCAATGGTGTGTCTGTGTTGCTGTGAAGAAGCTGGCAGCAACTGGTGAGTAGAGAGGCCAATCCCCTGCTTCAGACTTGGCAGAAACGGGGGGCGGGGGGGGGGGGAGAGAGGGAAACATCTTCATTATTCCCTATGTGGAGATCGATTCTCATAGGGTATAATGGGGAATTTTTCTGGAGGTTTCGGGGGCTCAGGGGGAGCTGTTTTTTGAGGTAGAGGCACCAAATTTTCAATATAGTATCTAGTGCCTCTCCCCAAAGTACCCCCCAAGTTTCAAAACGATTGGACCAGGGGTCCAATTCTATGAGCCCCAAAAGAAGGTGCCCCTATCCTTCATTATTTCCTATGGAAGGAAGACATTTAAAAAGGTGCTGTCCCTTTAAATGTGATGGCCAGAACTCTCTTGGAGTTCAATTATGCTTGTTGCACCCTTGTTCCTGGCTCCACCCCCAATGTCTCCTGGCTCCACCCCAAAGTCTCCTGGCTCCACCCCCAAAGTCCCCAGATATTTCTTGAATTGAACTTGGCAACCCTAGTAGAAGACAATGGCTGTAGAAGATGATGGTTGGGGATCCATTCAAATTGACACTGTTGATCTGCCTGCATTCCAGATCAGTACTGTAGGCCTGCAGACATTTGCCCCTGTTGAAAGGACCAGAACAGATACAGATATATCTGAACACTTAACTACAGATAATGGATCATGTGATGTGCTCTGGACAGTAGCTGCAAGTGTGCATGTAAGTGTGGCAATAAATTGGTTTCTGGTATAAATTGTTGTTTATATGTCCATTGCATTGTTGTGGTGTCCAAAAAGTAAATGTGTTGCATAGTGATTTTGTAATAATATCTTTTATAACATCCTCTCCTTGCCTGATTTTTTTTGGGGGGAGGGGGGGAGACATGAATGTGTATACCATTAAGGATAATATTTCTTTTAACATTTCAGGCAGAAGCTCTGCTTAACAAGAGGCCTTTTAAAGTGAACGTATTGTTCATTATCTTACTTGCACAAAGCTTAACTTCAGTCACACAGTAAACTTCCTTGTGCTGTGGTGGCAGCTAATACTGAAGCAATGATTTTTTTGTATCTGCACTGACAATCAAATCTCCAATCAGAATCCTTGCTGGGCACCACCTTGTCCAGTTTCTAAAAACCTAGGCAGCCAAGAGGAAAGGAGTGCAGTTTCCATGGTACTCATGGGCATCATGTTTGGAACAAAAGTTAATGCCATTATGTTAAACATGTTAAGGTACCACAGACACTTTGGCCATTTCCACAAGGATCTTTTCCCCAAAACTCAATACAGCTGGAAAGGGGGGAGGAGTTCCTGCTTCCCCACAGCATTATGTTGCATTTGTATACCTTCTGGGGTTTCCCCAGCTGTTATCCAGTCCTTCCCAAACCTGCTTTGCTCTGAAGTTTTGGGAAAGATTGCAACAAACTGTTGTGTAGGTGGTAAAGTTCAGATTTTCCAGACTGTCTCTACATGATACCTAATTCCCCTGCCCTTGTGCCCACGACAGTAATTTTTTCCCTCTACTACAAGTGGATACTAAAACGTGGATTATTTAAAAAAAAATAATCAGCAGTTCATTATCATTGTATCATTATAACAATATAAAGATTGTTATAGGTTCTCTGAATTCTCAGCTTTTTTTTTAATGTCTCTAGCGCCTTTTGTTGTGGAGATACAATGGGAAAGACATATTTAAACTACAAAAGGAGACAGACTTACTTTTAAACAAAAAATAATGTTGGGAACCTTATACACAAATTTCTATATTACATTCAACTGCTGATTAAAAAGCAAACTGAAAAGCCCTGGTAGTGTTGAGGAGTACTGGTTGCTGTAAGGAGGCCAGAGCAGGGAAACCATGCCAAAGAACTATTGCCACTATGCTGTACTGGCAGGGGCAACAGAAATGGGGAAACTTATATAAGCCTGTCTCTGTTTGGGGCATATTTTTGTTGCTCTGACTACAACAGGCCAACAAAGATATCCCTCTGGAAACTAAGTAAATGCAGATTATCGGTCTGTAAAAGTGCACACCTTTACTTTGCATTAACACGGTCACAGAATTCCTCCCCTGCACCTTGTACAAAAAAGTGTCACAGATTGTCAAAGCCCAATTTTAAAACATCTCCAGTTGTAGGCCACATGTCAGCAGAAAGTTGCAGACCCTTTGCCCATGTGATTTAATTTTAGCAGATACTAAAATTAAATCTGGTCCCTTGTCTTTCTCAGCATATAGCTTACCCTATTTAAAACATACAACTAATGTTCCAGTCATTCATGTCTATGGCAGCAATTTCTCAGAATATTCTTTTAATGGTCTTACCTTGTCATAGCAGAAGATAGCAGCCTCAGACTGTCAACTACAAACAAAATGATACAAAACAAAAGAAGGGATCTATTAAGGCTGGGGAGGCAGTTGGATTGTGTTAGATAAAGAAATGCATTCCAGAGAAAGACGGTCATCTCAGTCACAATACAAAATCCAAGGTGTACGGTCCAGGATTGATGCTCAGCTCAGAACTGACAAACCAGATAACAATTGATGCTTAAGAGAAATGCTTATATAATATCAGGTTCTTGATACAAAAAGGCAGAGGCTGGCTTTGCCTAGCAGGTCTTTTTCAAAAGGTTAAAAAAAAACACACACACACAGCAAAATGACAGTCTCTAGAGCTTCCTGTACCTTCAGTGAATTTGGGGGGGGGGGGGGAGATGCTTTGTGTAAAAAGAGACAGTCACTGTTAGTGCCATGGAAACAAACTCATCAAAGAGAAGTAAAGAGCCACACTGCTGAAGGAAAGGAAAATGAGAGAAAAAGAGAGTGAGAATGCGGTATATGGTGGGGAGAGGTTTCTATATAGCTGCTTATTAAACTGAAATATGATCAGGCAAGCTGTGTGTACTGCCAAGAGTGCAGGCTCCATTGACTCCAGCTGCTTGGGTCTCACAGATTGGCTTTGCTGCATGATGAACCTGACTGTTTTACAATACAACCTGAATGGTTTATGAACCTGGAGGTTTTACAATGCAAGATGTTCTGACTGCACCAAAGGAGCTGTGCATTCTCTCAGATCACGTTTGCAAAACTGGCTGAGGGCAAAAATTTATGGATTCATGAAAATAAAGCTAAATTATAGATTTGTATCTGTGTGTTTAATTTGGGGCAAACCACACCACTGCAAGGATTTTCACAGACCAGTATCTGTTTCCATGGGAACGAGAAGAGAAGAATTCTTTGGACTTGTAAATTAAACATAGGTTGAATGCTTTACATTCCTTCCCAACAGAACATGTTGTGTTTAATGGTACAACTGGCTTCTAGAAAACGTGTGACATAAAAGAACATGTATTTCTCTTCCGTTTTAATTTCTGCTGTCTGATATACATAATTTAATATATAACTATGAGTTTGCCACTCCATCTAAAATAATTCCTGCAGAAAGGATTGTTTATTTATTTAGAGATTCAGGATTACTGAATAATGTATATGAAGTGCTTTGAACCCTTGAGATGCCACATATATAAATGGCAATTATAATTATTTTTCTTAGGGGAAGGCCTACATTTTAAATGAATAAAATATACCACGTGAGCAGCAACACAAAGAAATCCAGGAGGTGCAGGACAAAAACAAATGTATTAATTCTAATTCATAGATTATAACCATTTTGAACTCAATGCCTCTTTTATTAGATAAACCAAGCCAGAATATATAATTCAAACTAAAAAATTATTTAAATGTGCTCCACTGGCATAATTGATAAAGATAATGGAAACTGGGCATTCTAGATGCATCATTTTATTTATTTATTTATTTATGCAAAGTTCACACAGCCCTGATTATAGCTGGGTATATCCATCCCAAGGTTTCTATATATATATATATATATATATATATATATATACACACACACACATACACACACACACACACACACACACACAGAGTTATAGTTATAGCCTTATAAATATAAGGTTATATATAAAGTTAAATACACACAGACAACTTTGGTGCAGGTCAAAGTCACCCCATATCACAGCCAAAAGTAATGGAAACCGGATAGTTCTTCCAATCATGGCATTAGCTACTAAGAAAAAAAAATCAGGCCTCAAGAATAACTTCCTTCAGAAATGCAGGACAAAGTAGAGTAAAATTTGGAATGGGGGTCAAAAATACACCTCACTGGAAACATCAAAACCCCACAGAAATGTAAATGGGATCAAATTGACCCCACCATTTTAAAAGCAGAAGACGCAGCTGGGAATCTATAAAACTTTATTTTAAAGAAGGCAATCATCTAGATTAATTCCCCCTCACTCTTGTAAAGTTGAGTTAAGCAAATCAGAGGTTTGGAAAATTTGAAGGATAATGGGAACCAATCAGCCCAGTAGACTGGTAGCTGGGATCATGTAGAGTACTTGCTCCCCATATGTAAAGTTCAGATCACTCTGAGGTTTGCAAAATTTGAAGGATACAGGAAGCAAATAGCTCAGAAAACAGGTCACCAGGGGTCATCTAGAGGAGGGGTTCCCAACCCCTGGTCCATGGACTGATCCCAGTCCGTGGCCTGTTAGCAACCAGGCCATGCAGGGCCTCACTGCCTCCCCCCCCCCACGGTGCTTCCTCCTCCCTCCCTAATTAACAATTTTAAGGCCTGGGAAGGGGTGGTGAAGTGCCGCCTTCCTGTGCTTTTTAAAGACTGACCCCCTACCACCAATCAGCTGATCAGCAGGAAAAACACACCAAAGGCTGGGCTCTTATGTCCCTCTGGCACACTCACGATCAGCACTGGAGGCAGCAGTGGTGAGTGACCTGCTGAAAAAGTGGCACCAACCTTGCCTCCTCCCCACTTCCTTCACATGCCCAGGAAGGAAGTGGGGAGGTGGCAAGGGTGGCAGCAGCGGTGAGGTCACTCACCGCTGCTGCCCCCAGCACTGATCATGAACACGCCAGAGGAGCATAGCCCAGCCTTCAGCGCGTTTTTCCTGCTGATCAGCTGATAGGTGGGGGGGTTGGCCTTTAAAGAGCCAGGGAGGTGCTTCACCAACCCTTCCCAGGACCTAGGGGGTGAGGGGAGGTCGAATTTGGTGCCCCCACCCTGCCAGCTGGTCCCTGGTGCCAAAAAGGTTGAGGGCTACTGATCTACAGCAGTGACTCCTAGCCTTTTTGGCACCAGGGACTGGTTTCATGGAAGATAATTTTTCTACAGACTGGTGTGTGGGGGGGTGCTGGGAATTTTGCAGCCCCTTGCTGCCCCCTCTCACCCATACCCCTGCCTCCATGGAGGGGGGGTCTTTAAATGAACGGTAGGCGAAGACTGCTGCCACGCTGCCCCTTCTGCCTGGCTGGGACCCAGGCAGATGAAAGAGGTGGTGCTTCGGAGCGAGGCCACACTGTCTCTTTTGTCTGCCCTGGGCGAACGGAAGGGGCAGCAGGGCTGCTCTGCCTCACTCCTTGGAATGAGGCCACACTGCCTCTTTCATCCACCTGGATCCCGGGTGGGCAAAAGTGGTGGTGTGATGCCTCTGCCTTGCTCCATGGCCCAATTGCTAACAGGCCATGGACTGGAACCAGTCCACAACCTGGGGGTTGGGATCCCTGATAGGCTTCCCAACCCCCCCGCCCTAGCGGGGGACCCCCGCCTTTACAGGCCCCTCCCCCGCTCTCCAAAAATCTGGAAGCGGGGGGAGGGGGTGGCGCTTCCCCCTCACAGCGCCCGGCTGCCGCGGCAGCAACACCAGCGCCGCCACCACCAGCGCCCCCGGCCCGGGCACAGACAGCAGCCGCTCGCCGCCGCCGCCTGCCGCCGCCACCCACTGCCGCCGCTGCTGCCCGCCGCTGCCATCGCTGCTGCTGTGGCCCAAGCTACAACCCGCAGCGGCGGGAGCAGCGCACCAACCGGAACCCGCAGCGGCGGCAGCAACGCGGAGCCTCGTTCCCCCCCACTCGGAAGCCCAGCACCGAGCGGCCAGGCGGGAGGAGGAGGCGGCGCTGCCGACGCGCGAGGAGAGGAGAAGCGGGGAGGGGAGAGGAGGGGGCGCTGGCCGGACGCCTGCCTGGGCTGCCCGGCCTTTGTTTCCCGGCGCCTCCGGGATCCTCTCCTCTCCCAGCAGTGCAGCCTCCTCTGACCTTCCCTCTCCCTTGGAGGGCGTCGGGGAGGGAGGGAGGGAGCAGGGAAGGCCCCCACCAGAGATCTGGAGGGGGACTGGGGGGAACATGGAGTCCTGCAGGGTAAACGGAGACGTGGCTTCCGACGAGCTAGTGTCGCTGGGAAAAACCTCCGCTGCCTGGAAACGTAAAGGAACCACTTGAAACACAGCACTGCAGGTTTCAAACGACTGGAATCCTCGGAAGCGAGGCAAGGAGTCCGGAGAAGAGTGAACAAGTTCACGTCATGGGGGGAAAGGGGTATTCCGGGAAATCTAATTTAGTTGCAAACTTAGTCGTACCTGTTGCACACATTCGCTTTTAGGATACCCCTAAAAAGTTAACCCTTCTCGTGACCAACCCCATCCCATGGAGCTTGTTTGCACGGTAAGGCTCTTTCACCAGGAGATCAGGGAGTTGCACGCAGCTTTGCTCACTCCTCCCCTCTTGTCTTCCTGCGCTCTGAACTGACCTTGTGCTCCTTGTGTGTGTGTGTGAGAGAGAGAGAGAGCGCGCGCAAGGCATCCCTCCAGGAATATTATTTCCAGATGGAGGTAAGAAACATTCATTTCTGAAATGGTAGCCGGTATGGTTGCTGGCTGAGGATACGAAGAAAGTCCCTCCTCATAATTTCAAGGCATTCATTGCACCAGTGACAAGCACTTTGTGAAGACTGTGTGTTGACCGAGGTTTGGTTCAGACCTCCCCCCATCCCGAGTATCACACGTTCCGCCCTCGTCTTTTCCCCGGTCATTTTACAATCATTCACTTTTGCTTTCATTCGTGATGGCACAAATCCAACTTCCCCAGTTTGGAGGCCCTCTTCCTGCTTCAGGGTCATCAGAAAGCGGGGAGAGGGGAGGGAAATGTCTGCTGGGAACTATTTTTCCCTATGGAGATTTATTCCCATGGAAAATAATGGAGAATTGATCCGTGGGTATCTGGGGCTCTGGGGGGGCTGTTTTTTGAGGTAGAGGCACCAAATTTTCAGTACAGCATCTAGTCCCTCTCCCCAAAATATCCCCCAAGTTTCAAAACGATTGGACCAGGGGGTCCAATTCTATGAGCCCCCAAAGAAGGTGCCCCTATCCTTTATTTCCTATGGAAGGAAGGCATTGAAAAGGTGTGCAGTCCCTTTAAATGTGATGGCCGGAACTCCCTTTGGAGTTCAATTATGCTTGTCACAGCCTTAATCTTGGCTCCACCCCTAATGTCTCCTGGCTCCACCCCCAAAGTCTCCTGGCTCCACCCCCAAAGTCCCCAGATATTTCTTAAATTGGACTTGGCAACCCTAATCCCTGATCTACAGTTCCAGGCTTCATGGTTCCTTCAAGTCTGGAAAATGTGAAGTTCAGAGGATGCCTTCAAACATATCCAGGCTTATCCTGCTGGGGGACATATGTATATGAACATATGAAGCTGCCTTATACTGAATCAGACCCTCGGTCCATCAAAGTCAGCATTGTCTACTCAGACTGGCAGTGGCTCTCCAGGGTCTCAAGCTGAGGTTTTTCACACCTATTTGCCTGGACCCTTTTTTGGAGATGCCGGGGATTGAACCTGGGACCTTCTGCTTCCCAAGCAGATGCTCTACCACTGAGCCACCGTCCCTCCCCAATGGGACAGAATGACCCCATTTCCAAAACTGCAGTACAGTTCAATTTGAGCTTTTTCATGTGGAGATAATAAGTGTTGGTTCATCTATTTAAACATGGGAACCGTGCTAAAATCATTTTTCAGTATTTGTTGCTTAACTAGAAACCCCAATAACGATTGTACATAGTGCTTTCATTTTTTAAAAAAACTAAAAATCAAAAAAGAAAAACAATAGTAAGGGGAGAGAGGGATTTCAGGGCATTGCAGTTCATTGAAGAGAAGGCTTAGCAGGAGATGGGTGCCTGCAGAAAGCTTTAAATGGGTAAACCCATTTTTTCCATGACTTCCTGAGTTAAAAAACCCGCTGAAGCAGCCTGTCGGTCACTTCCGGGTTCCTGTCCTGCATCTCGACCTGTGTTATTAGTGACAGGCTGCTTCGGCGGGCCGCTGTGCCAGCCCCCTGGGTCCCACAATGATGGGACCGATGCCACAGGGATGGGCTCGAAACACTCTATAACCCCTCAAAAGAACAGCAGTCTAGCTCGCTTCCCCCGAGCCCTGCCGCCATAAGCCTCAAGGGGGCTCATTTTGCGGCATCTCCCGGCGGGAGGGTGGCACCCGCATGGGACACATATCAAATGAAAGAGGGGGCGCAGGGCTATCAGAAACAGCCGGCGGAGGGAGTCGGGAGACCACTCCACTGGGGGATCCACACCCTGAAAGTGATGAAGGTGGCGCAGATAGAGCCAACAGAGCAAACAGGACAAAATAAATAGGCTGCATTATGCAGCACAGTTGAGAAAGTGCCTTATCCCATATACTGATGAAGTATATACAGGATTTGAGAACAAAATTGTTTCCGGCGGTGATATTTGGGGGATTTTTGGGGACGTCACAGGAAGTGCTGTGAAGTCACTTCCTGTTTCCGGCAGTGGCATTTGGGGGGAATGATGTCATTTTGGGGAAGTGATGTCACTTCCCGTTTCTGGCAGGTGACGCGGGGAAATGATGTCACAGGAAGTGGTGTCACTTCCTGTTTCCGGCGGTGGCATGACGTCACCGGAAGTGACGTCACCGGAAGTGACGTCACTTCCTGTTTCCGGCAGTGGCATTTGGGGGGAATGATGTCATTTGGGGGAAGTGATGTCACAGGAAGTGATGTCACTTCCCGTTTCTGGCAGGTGACGTGGGGAAATGATGTCACAGGAAGTGGTGTCACTTCCTGTTTCCGGCGGTGGCATGACATCACCGGAAGTGACGTCACTTCCTGTTTCCGGCGACGCGCGCTTCGCGCGCACACCCCTGCCTCCCCCCTTCCCCCCCAAGGTGTCCCTGGCTGGCCTTCAGACATTATGGTCACCCTAGGGGAATCATGTTGAAGCTGAAAAGACTGCTTTTGAAACTGACAAGTGCAGCTGCAAAGCCACTAGTCCAGGGGATTGTCTGTTGTATTATTGGCCACTGTGAAAAATGGGAGTTACATGATTTCATAATATAGGGGAACATGTTGTACAAAATGCAAGATAAAAAACAAGGACACTGGCATTGCAAGCTTTACATCTAACAATATGTGTGTGTGCACCTGTAAGGGATCTGTGCAGGCTGGATGAGTGGCAAATGAGGCTGTCAGCGTGGCAAATGAGGTTCAACATGGCCAAGTGAAAAGTAATGCACATTGGGGCCAAAAATTCTAACTATAAATACACGTTGATGGGACGTGATTTGGCAGAGACATAGCAAGAGAGATCTTGTGGTTGTGGTAGATAACTCACTGAAAATGTCGAGACAGTGTGCAACTGCAATAAAAAAAGGCCAATGCTATGTTGGGAATTAGTAAGAAGAGAATTGAAAACAAAGCTAATATCATAATGCCCCTATATAAATCAATGGTGCGGTCTCATTTGGAATACTGTGTACAATTCTGGTCACCACACCTCAAAAAACATATTATAGCACTGGAAAAAGTCCAGAAAAGGGCAATTAGAATGATTAATGGGTTGGAACACCTTACCTATGAAGAAAGGTTAAAATGCTTGGGGCTCTTTAGCTTGGAGAAACATCAACTGAGGGGTGAAATGATAGAGGTTTACAAGATTATGCATGGGATAGAGAAGGTAGAGAAAAAAGTACTTTTCTCCCTTTCTCACAATACAAGAACTCGTGGGCACTCAATGAAATTGCTGAGCAGTCGGTTTAGAACAGATAAAAGGAAGTACTTCTTCACCCAAAGGGTGATTAACATGTGGAATTCACTGCCACAGGAGGTGGCGGCATTTACAAGCATAGATAGCTTAAAGAGGGGATTGGACAAACATATGGAGCAGAGGTCCATCAGTGGCTATTAGCTACAGTGTATTGTTGGAAATTAAGGCAGCCCAGAAGCCATCAAAACATGTGCAGAAGGGACCAGATGATGGACATTTAACCTGAATGAGAAGGGAAACTGATGTGTAAAATGCCTTTGTTGTCTTCAAACAATGGAGAAAAATATTTTTTTATTACTGAAGGTTATTAGCAGGTTTAGGACTACCTGTAGAGAAACTACTTAAACTCTTGTGAGGAGTTTATGAGACATATATAAAACTCAAACCATATAGCCGCCCTGAGCCTGCTTCAGCGGGGAAGGCGGGATATAAATCAAATCAAATAAATAATAGTTCTGTATGAAAAGGATAAGAAACAGGGAAGTTATGAGGAAAACCTGACCCCAGTTTACTTCTTGTATAGACTTACAAGACAATAATGATGTATGTATGTCTGGAGACTCTGCCAGATCAGAAGGGTGCCTCGGTTACTGTAACCTCTCTCTGAGGTTCTCCCCCATTATTAAAATCACTTTGTTTACACATATGTCTGTATGAGTACATACCTGGTCGAGGGAATAATTAGGAATGCATTACATGGACAAAAAAAAAGTTATGTAAACTAACATTTCCCACTAGCCTTACGCCGCTTTCACTCTCCTCTTTTCCACAGGGCGGGTAGTGTGAATGCACAGATGACCACTCGAAGATCTACAGTTACAGGTAAGCAACCTGTCTATCTTCTTCGTGGTCTTTGTGCTTCACACTCATGGGAGATTAGCAAGCCAGACATACCTGGAGGCGGGAAGACTGTCAACCAGAAGAGACAGCTTGCAGCACCACAGCTTCCAGACGAGTCCTCTGCTGAGCATGCACATCCAAAGCGTAGTGCTTCACGAAAGCATGCGGAGAGGACCAGGTGGACACATCCGTCCAGGATGCTGCACACATCCGTCAAGGAAACACCCTTCAGGAACGCCACCGACGTCGCCATCGCTCTAGTAGTGTCCACGAATGAGTTCAGGCAATGGCGTCTTGGTCAACAAGTAGCACAGTTTAATAGTCTCAATAAGCCACTTAGAAAGCCGCTGAGATGAAATTTTGAACCCAATCTAGGAGCAGCATAAGAAACAAAAAGATGCTAGTCCTGATGAAAACTCTTAGAACGACTCAAGTAAAAAAACAACGCACGCTTAACATCTAAAGCATGCCACCAACGTTCCTCATCCAAGGAAGGCGTGGGATAAAACATGGGTAACCAAATGTCCAACTTAAGGTGAAACTGGGAAACCACCTTAGGGAGAAACGAAACATCAGGAGCCAATGATACTCCGGCTCATGAAAAACTAAATATAGGTGGCCACACCGCATAGCCATGAACTCCCCTACACGGCGTGCTGACATGATTGCCACCAAAAATGCAGTCTTCCAGGACAGAAGCTGTAGGGAGCAGGTTGCCATTTGTTCAAAGGGACGCCGAGTCAACCTGTCCAACACTAACGGCAGATCCTGCAACTGTGGAGGTGATCTAGATGGAGGATGCAATCTGACCAATCCCTTCAGGAAACGCTTTGAATGAGGGTGAGTAAAAACTGAATGCCCCTCAACAGACTCATGGTATGCTGATATTGCTGATAAATAAACTTTAACAGAAGAAAAGGAAAGCCCAACATCCACCAAGGACAACAGAAAGTGAAAAATCACCAGTAGGCCCACCCATTGGGGTGAGACTACAGGATCAGCCAAAAACCAAAGAAACTTCCTCCATTTCCTGAGACAGGAGACATGGGTAGATAACTTTCTACTATTTAGGAAGACGTGCTTGACTCTGCTTGAGAATTCACAGGGCCGATGAGCCACGCCGTCAGCTTCAGATGAGGTACGTTGTGATGAAATACCTGCCCCTCCTGAGTTGACAGAAGGTCCAGCTCCGCTGGAAACTGATAAAAAACCCCTCCCTTCACTAGACAAAGCAAAAACGGGAACCAGTTCTGCCGAGGCCACCACAGCGTGATTAATATGCACCTCAGCTTCTCCCTCGCTATTTTGTTGACCACTTTTGTCAGCAACGGAAGAGATGGAAATAGGTACAGAAACCAACCCTTCCGTGGGAACATTAGACCGTCTCCCAAGGATGCTGGATCCGATCCTCCCCTGGTGCAGAACAGAGGACACTTCCGATTCAGGGCTGTGGCAAAAACATCCACCTGAGGGTACCTCCAAAGCTGGAACACAGGTTGAAGGAAGTGCCACTGCATCTCCCACTCGTGTGGAGACGCTGCTCCTCTGCTCAATGAATCCGCCTGGAGATTGAGTACTCCTGGAAGATGTGCAACCTTCACAGATGCCATGCACCAGACACTCCTGCCACAGTTCTATTGCTAACGCACAGAGACGTCGGGAAACTGTCCCTCCCTGCCTGTTGACATAGCAAAGAGCTGTAGTATTGTCTGTCAACAGGGGCACAGCCTTCCCCGCCACCAAGGGACAGAATCACCGAAGAGCAAAGTGAATTGCCAGCAGTTCGAGATAATTTATGTGGCACTGAGTCAGCTGTGGAGGCCATGGACCCCCCACACACAGAGCATCCATGTGAGCACCCCAGCCCCGTAAAGACGCATCTGTGGTGATAGTGACTGTTGTTACAGACAGATGGAAGGGAGCTCCCTGACAGATGTTGTCTTTGGATTTCCACCATTCCAGGGCTTGGAGGATTGATGATGGAAGCATGAACCTCTTTTGAGGTGAGTCCCGTAATGGCCGAAACCTTCTGAGGAACCAAAGTTGAAGCCCTCTCATATATAGTTTCGCAAACAGAAGCACACTGGTAGTCGCCACCATCAACCTCAGCATCCGCTGCAGCTGCTGCGCTGTGCCCCATTTCCGGCTTTGCAGAAGATCGATGAGAGCGATGATGTCCGATGCTCTTTGCTGAGGCAGAAAGGCACGATGAAGTGTTGTGTCCAACAAAGCCACGATAAACTGAACAGTCCTTGATGGTATCAGATGGGACTTCTTCATGTTGACCTGCAGACCTAAGGTGTGAAGAAGACAAAGGGTGGTTGCAATGTGGCCGGATAGACGCTCTTCCAAATCCGCCACAAGGAGCCAGTTGTCTATATACGGAAAAACGACTATGCCTTGCAGCTGAAGATGTGCTGCTACCACACTCACCATCTTGGTAACCACCCGCAGTGCAGTACACAGGCCAAATGGAAGGGCTTTGAACTGGAAATGGTTGCAGCCTACCACAAACCTGAGGAAACACCTGTAAGCCGGATGGATACTGACATGAAATTAGGCATCCTTCAGATCCAGGGTTGCCATCCAGTTCCCTTGGTTGATGAGGGGAAGAATTGTCTGCAATGCAGACATCCTGAATTTCTGATACACAATAAACTTGTTCAGATTCTGAAGGTCCATAATTGGTCTCAATCCCCCATCACCTTTGGGGACCAGGAAATAACGAGAATAGAATCCCTCCGTCCTGTTCTCTGCAAGGACCGGTTCTATGGCTTGTTTCTGCAAGAGGTTGTGAACTTCCTCTAACAGAGGGGGGGAAGGAGGTGTGGTGACCAGCACTGACTGAGTCAGAACCTGAACAAAATCTATCTTGTATCCTTCTGCTATGATGGAAAGAGCCCACCTGTCTGTGGAGATGGACTCCCAAGCCGGAAGATACTGATGGAGGCAGATATGTGACGAAGGAGGGACGGCAATGTGTGCTACAGAAAAGTCAAAGCCCTGCTTTTGTGGCGGGCACCCTTAGATTTGCTGGTGGTTGCAAATGCTGAAGCAAACCTGTTTTTGTTATTTCCCCTATAGGGAGACCTACTCTCTGCTTGTGAAGAGCGAGATCTCCAAGGCTGGTCAGGGGAGAATTTCTGGTAGGGCCTCTTGGGCCAGGATTTATGCCATTGCTTAGGCTTGCCAGCCCTACAGGATGCTGGGACACCCAGGTTCCTTGAGGTCTTTATGCTTTTGTCCATCTCTTGAAGGACACTGTCAGTGGTGGAACTAAAAAGACCTTCACCCTCAAAAGAAAGGTCTTCAACGTAGGCCCTGGTGTCAGGCTGAAGAGCTGTAGACCATAGCCAAGAGTGACGACGCAGAGAGACGGCGGATGTGAGGGTCTTGGCAGATACATCCATCATGTGCTTTGCTGCAGCCAGTTGTTGCTTAGCCACAGCAAAGCCTTCTTTTTGCAACTTCTTGAACGAAGATCGCTTCTCCTCACTCAAGGAAGACATTAGTGGTGTGAGCTGCTCCCAAACGGAGTATTGGTAGACAGCCATGGCCGCGGCGTAATTTGAGATCTTTACTCCCAATGCTCCAGCTGAATAGAACCGTCTGCCCACATTGTCTATTTTCTTCCCCTCTTTGTCAGGTGGCGAAGAATGTGTCTTGCGGGCCTTTGAGGACGAGGAGACCACCACCGAGTTGGGTTTGGGGTGGGAGAACAAGAAAGACAGGTTGCTTACCTGTAACTGTAGATCTTCGAGTGGTCATCTGTGCATTCAAACTATGCACCCTACTTCCCCACTGCTGACGATCTCCCTATGTTATGGGATAGAGTGCCTGCGCCGATCCCCAAATTGGTACCTAAAAAGCCCGGGATTTTTTCTCGCTCAGCACCAACGGGCATGCGCAGGCGGCCCAGTGCGCATGCTCGCTGGCGCCAGCGCGAGGATCCCGCCAGTTTCTTCCAGACCACTGGAAGCCCCTAACATAGGGAGACCGTCAGCAGTGGGGAAGGAGGGTGGGTGGTGTGACTGCACAGATGACCACTCAAAGATCTACAGTTACAGGTAAGCAACCTGTCTATCTTCTTCGTGGTCTCTGTGCTTCACACTCATGGGAGATTAGCAAGCAAGACATACCTGGAGGCGGGAAGACGGTCAACCAGAAGAAACAGCTTGCAGCACCGCAGCTCCCAGACGGGTCTTCTGTTGAGCATGCACATCCAGCACATAGTGCTTCATAAAAGCATGCGGAGAGGACCAGGTGGCAGCCTTGCAAATGTCTGTCAGGGAAACCCCTTTCATGAACGCCACCAACGTCGCCATCGCTTTTGTAGAGTGTCCGCGAATAGGCCCAGGTAATGGCTTCTTAGCCAACAAATAACACAGTTTAATAGTCTCGGTGAGCCATTTTGAAAGCAGCTGAGACGAGATTCTGGAACCTAACTTAGGAGCAGCATAAGAAACAAAAAGATGCTGGTCCTTACAAAAACTCTTGAAGCGACTCAAATAAAACAATAAGGCACGTTTAACATATAAAGCATGAAACCTACGTTCCTCATCCGAGGAAGGTGTAGGATAAAACGTGGGCAACCAAACTTCTAAGTTAAGGTGGAACTGAGAAACCACCTTGGGGAGAAAGGAAATATCAGGAGCTAAGGACACTCCAGACTCCTGAAAAGCTAAATATGGGTAGTCACAACGCATAGCCATGAGCTCCCCTGCACAGCGTGCTGATGTAATGGCTACCAAAAAAGCAGTCTTCCAAGATAGGAGCTGTAACGAGCATGTGGCCATCGGCTCAAAAGGACGCCAAGTCAGCCTGTCCAACACTAGAGTCAAATCCCACAACTGTGGGGGTGATCTTGAAGGAGGATGAAGCCTAAGCAAACCCTTCAAAAATCTCTTAGAATGAGGGTGTGCAAAAACTGAAAGCCACTCCACTGCTTCATGGAATGCAGATATTGCCGCCAGATAAACTTTAATGGAGGAAAAAACAAGGCCAGCATCCACCAGAGATAACAAAAACTCAAAAATAACCGGCAGTCCCACCCTCTGGGGCAAAACTGTAGGATCAACTAAAAACTGAAGAAACTTCTGCCACTTCCTATCATAAGAAGCGCAGGTATTCAGCTTCCTGCTATTCAGGAAAATCTGTTGGACTCTGTTGGAGAACTCACAGGGTCGATGAACCACGCTGTCAGCTTCAGGTGGGGCATGTTGTGATGGAATACATGACCGTCCTAAGCTGACAGAAGATCCGGTTCTGCCGAAAACTGGTAGAAGACCCCCCTCGCCAGTTGGAGCAAGATCGAGAACCAGTTCTGCCGAGGCCTCCACGGAGTCACCAGGATGCAGCGTGGTCTCTCTCTTGCGATCTTGTTGACCACCCTTGTCAATAGTGGCAGAGGTGGGAACAGATATAGGAACCGACCTTCCCACAGGAACAGCAGACCGTCTCCCAATGACTCCGGATCCGAGCCCCCTCTGGAGCAGAACAGAGGACACTTCCGGTTCTTGGCTGTGGCAAAGACATCCACCTGAGGATACCCCCAGAGCTGAAACACGGGTTGAAGGAATCACCACTGTATCTCCCACTCGTGCGGGGAAGCTGCACCCCTGCTGAGGGAGTCTGCTTGCAGGTTGAGCACCCCTGGGAGATGTGCAGCCTTCACAAAGATGTTGTGGTCCACGCACTCCGACCACAGTTCCAGTGCCATCGCACAGAGCCGTCGAGAAACTGTCCCTCCCTGTCTCTTGATGTAATACAGGGCAGTGGTATTGTCCGTAAGCAGAGCAACAACCTTCCCCGCCATCATGGGGCGGAAGGATAGAAGAGCAAAATGAACTGCCAGCAGTTCCAGGTAATTTATATGGCAGTGAGTCAATTTCAAAGGGCAAGGCCCCCCCCACACAGAGTGTCCATGTGGGCCCCCCAACCCCATAAAGACGCATCTGTTGTGATCATCACTGTTGGTACAGGTAGGTGGAAGGGAGCTCCCTGACAAATGTTGTCCTTTGATTTCCACCACCGCAGTTTTTGAAGTGTCACAGGTGCAATTACAAACCTCTTTCGAGGTTATCCCTTAACGGTCGAAACTGACGAAGAAACCAAAGTTGTAGGCCTCTCATCCTCAGCTTCGCAAAGATCAGCACGCTTGTACTCGCCGCCATCAGCCCCAGCATCTGCTGCAGCTGCTGCGCCATGCCCCACTTTCGACTGCAGAAGTTCAACAAGGTTGATAATGTCCATCGCTCTCTGCTGAGGCAGGAAAGCACAATGAAGGTTTGTATCCAGCAAAGCCCCTATGAACTGAACTGTCCGTGATGGAGTAAGGTGTGATTTCTCCAAATTGACCTGTAGACCCAAGGTGTGAAGACGACGAAGAGTGGTGGCAATATGGTTTGACAAACTTTCCTTCGACTCCGCCACAAGGAGCCAATCGTCGATGTATGGAAAGATGACTATCCCTTGAAGCCAGAGGTGGGCAGCCACAACGCTCATCATCTTCGTGAACACGCAAGGTGCAGTGGACAGGCCGAACAGAAGGGCCTTGAACTGGAAGTGTTGAGAACCTACTGCAAACCGAAGGAAACGTCTGAACGCAGGATGGATGCTGACGTGGAAGTAGGCATCCTTGATGTCCAGCGTTGCCATCCAGTTGATGAGGGGCAGAATTGGTTGATGAGGGGCAGAATTGGTTGATGAGGGGCAGAATTGTTTGAAGAGTGGACATTCTGAACTTCTGGTACAGAATAAACTTGTTCAAATTCCGAAGGTCCATGATTGGTCTCAAACTCCCGTCCCGCTTGGGAACCAGGAAGTAACAAGAGTAGAAGCCTCCCGTCCTGGCCTCTACCAGGACCCGTTCTATGGCGTGTTTCTGTAGGAGGTTGCTCACGTCCGCCAGCAGAGGTGGGGAACGGGGTGTGGTGATTACCACAGATTGGTTCGGAATCTGAGCAAAATCTATTTTGTCGCCTTCCGTGACGATGGAAAGCGCCCACCTGTCTATAAAGATGGACTCCCAGGCTGATAAAAATGGGCGGAGGCAGATAGACAAAGAAGAAGTGGGGACGGTGATGCGTGCTACCAGAAAGTCAAAGGCCCTGCTTTTGAGGGCGAGCGCCCTTGGACTTGCCGGTGGTCTGTGCAGAAACGTAGCGGTTTTTATTGTTCCCCCTGTATGGGGACCTACTCTCAGGTTGGGCAGAGTGAGGTCTCCACTGCTGTTCCGGGGAGAATTTTTGATATGGCTTCTTTGACCAAGGTTTGTTCCACTGTTTTGGTTTTGTAGCTCTGGAAGATGCTGGGACACCCAGGTTCCTGGAAGTTTTTATGCTTTTATCCATTTCCTGGAGTGCATTGTCGGTGGTTGAGCTGAAGAGGCCTTCGCCCTGGAAGGGCAGATCTTCCATGAAGGCCCTGGTGTCTTGCTGGAGGGCCGTTGACCTGAGCCAGGAGTGGCGGCGGAGGCAGACAGCAGAAGCGATGGTTCTTGCTGAGACGTCCACCATATGCTTTGTTGCAGCCAGTTGTTGTTTGGCTACAGCAAAACCTTCCTTCTGCAACTTCTTTGTAGCAGACCTCTTCTCATCACTCAGGGAAGACAAGAAGGGGGTAAGTTGTTCCCACACTGAATATTGGTATCTAGCCATGCATGCAGCATAGTTAGATACCTTTACTTCCAGCGCCCCAGCAAAGTAAAACGTCCTCCCAACGTTGTCCAGCTTCTTTCCCTCGTCTGGTGGAGAGGAGTGCATCTTCCGGGTCTTTGACAAGGAGGATACGACCACCGAATTGGGCTTTGGATGCGTGAAGAGCAATTCAGCACCGGCCTCTTGGACGCAGTACATGTGGTCCAACCTTCTTGATGACACAGGTGTAGAAGCAAGCTTCACCCAGGGCTCCTTCACCGCCTGTAAGATAAACTTCGTAACAGGAAGGGCAACCGCTGTAGATGTATCCTGCTGCATGATGTCGAATACGGTGTCAACTACAACGGGTTGCGGTTGTGTCACCGGGAGAGAGAGGGAGAGTGCCATCATCTTCACCAGGTCCCCATATGACTTTAGATCCTCCGATGGTGAAATGGGAAGATCCTCAGTGGTATGAGACACTGGCGAAGGTTCCAAAACCCTGTCCGGATTGTCGGTACCAACCTCGGAGTCCGACGAAGACTCTCTCCTCAAAGAATGTTCCGAGAGCACCAGCGTTGACTCTCTGACAGGTGACCGGATCGACACCGACGACCTAGGCTGGACTTCTTCCACCACCACCACCACGCCGTGTCTTTCGGGTGGGACGGACATCGATGCTGAGGCACGCTGCCTAGAATGCTGGGAAAGCCTCAACATATGGGATGCCTCGGATTGCTGGTCCCAGTCTGCAAACTCCTGAGGGGGGTACCATTGGTACGGCGGGTATGGATAGGCTTAGAGAGGCCACTGGCGCTGCTCCCATGGTGGAAGTGGTGGGAAGCGGCAAGCTACGGTGGTCGGTTCCAGCTCTCTCCAACCTCTTGCCTGATCCAGCGATGTCAACGGCTCCATCGGTGCCGACACCTCCACCTCTGAGACAGAGTTGCTTTCACTGCGACGCCTCGACCCTGAAGAATGGGAGCGCTGAGTGAGGTCGATCTCTTGCTCCGATGCCAACAGACGCAACTGCTGCGAAGCACTGCCTCTTGACACCGAAGGGCTACGATGTGGGGACGCCAAGATCTTCCTCGGTGGAGCAGTCGACATCGATGTCGAAGCATCATAAGAAGGGGAAGGAGTGCGGGACGATCTCTTCTTCTGCTTCTCCTTAGATTTCACCTTCTTCGGTGCGGATGATCGGGTCCCCGAGTCATCCCGACGCTTCTTAGCTGGGGTGTCCACTGACCCTTCAGAAGGTCGCTTTGTGAAACGCTCGCACTTGACTGGCATCTTGGTCCTGATCGGCGATGTATCGGCCGATGTGACCGTCGGGGCTGCGGCCTCTCCCATTGGTATCGACGGGCCTGATGCCATCTTTTGAGGACGAAGTGCCAACTCAACCAACGCAACCGAAAGCCTCGCTGCTTGATTCTTCCAAGTTTGTTTGGAAAAACTCAGGCAGTGCGAGCAAGAATCCACATAATGTCCCTCGCCCAAACAAAGGAGACAGAGGGAATGGCCGTCGGGGGTGGGGGGGTGGGCAATCTTCTTCCCACAGGAGTGGCACCTCTTAAAAAAACCCCAACGTCTTTCCATAGACGCCAAGGAAAAAACCCAGCCAGGAAAGTCTCTGAGGGGAAAAACGGGGGAAAACTGGGCCCCAAAGGGCAAGTCCAACAATTTTTTTTTTACAACACTATCTAACAACTAACTAACTAACTAACTAACTAACTACACTATGAAAATAACAAACAGGCTATATACAACAAGAAAGGCAATCCTAAGATTACTTTACCGACCAGGGACACGAAAGGAGATCCTCTCAGCGCAGCGGTCAGAAAGGAACTGGCGGGATCCTCGCACTGGCGCTGGTGAGCATGCACACTGGGACGCCTGCGCGTGCCCGTTGGTGCAGAGCGCAAAAAAATCCCGGGCTTTTTAGGTACCGATTCAGGGATTGGCACAGGCGCTCTATCCCATGAGTGTGAAGCACAGAGACCACAAAGAAGATCTCAGCACCAGCCTCCGGAACATGATGCATATGGTCCAGTCTTCGTGTAGAAATTGGTGTAGATGCTGGCTTTACCCAGGGTTCCTTCACTGCCTGCAGAATAACTCTGGTCACTGGAAGGGCCACAGTCGTCAATGTGTCTCTCTGCATTATGTCGAAGACGGTGTCATCGACAACTGGCTGTGGTTGAACTGCTGTGAGGGAAAGAGAGTGTTCAGGTCCCCATAAGACTTCAGATCTTCCGATGGCGATATGGGAAGGTCCTCAGCAATATGCAACTCTGGAAAGTTTCCGCTGCCCTGTCCAGATCATCAGTACCGACCTCAGAGTCTGATGATGAAGAGTCTCTTCTCACTGAGTGCTCAGATAGTATTGGGGTCGAAGCACGTTCGGGTGACTGGAGCGATACCGACAGGCGAGCCTGCACTTCCTCCGATCGCTCCCTGCGTCTCTCGGGAGGGATTGACACCGATGCCGATGCACGATGCATGGAGTGATGTGAAACCTTCAAGACATGAGAGGCTTCCGACCACTGATCCCATTCTGGAAAGTCACGTGGTGGGTACCACTAGTATGGTGGTGGGTACAGATATCTGTAGGAACAAAGCCACTGACATTGATCCCACAATGGAGGTGGTGGGAAACATCAAACCACAGCAGCCAGTTCAAGCTCTCTCCGCAGCGGAAGTGGTGCCAAGGGTTCATTCAGCGCTGAAGCCTCGACCTCCCATACCGAACCACTGTCGCTCTGACGACACGACCCCGATGTAGACGAATGGGTGCACTGGGTCAGGTCTATCTCCTGCTCAGATCCCGACAGATGGATCGGCTGTGAGCCTCTGCTTCTTGACACCAAAGGACTCCATGGAGATGCCAGAATCTTCCGGGGTGGAGCAGCCTGAGTTGACATCGACTCCAACGAAGCATCCCGAGAAGGAGTGCGGGAAAGTCTGTCCTTCTTTTGCTTCTCCTTGGATTTAGACATTTTTGGGAGGGACGATCGGGTCCCCGAATCGTCTCGACGTTTCTTGGCCGGAGTCACCACTAACCCTTCAGAGGGTCATTTTAGTTGCAGACACACACACATATATATATATATATATATATATATATATATATATATGAACATATGAAGCTGCCTTATACTGAATCAGACCTTTGGTCCATCAAAGTCAGTATTGTCTTCTCAGACTGGCAGCGGCTCTCCAGGGTCTCAAGCTTTTTCACACCTATTTGCCTGGACCCTTTTTTGGAGATGTCAGGGATTGAACCTGGGACCTTCTGCTTCCTAAGCAGATGCTCTACCACTGAGCCACCATCCCTCCCCTTGTGGGTCGGCCTCGCTCGGTCGACATGCTCGTCTGCACTGGCGACGATGGATTGGCCGATGCAACCGTCTGGGCCTGGGTAGCTTCTTCCATCGATACTGACGGGCCTGTTGCCATTTTCAGCGGACAAAGAGCCGATTCTACAAGTGCCACCGATAGCCTTGCTGCCCGGTTTTTGCGGGTTTGCTTCGAGAAACTCGAGCAATGCGGGCACAAATCGACTCAGTATCCCTCACCCAGACACAATAAGCAGAGAGAGTGACCGTCAGGAGGTGCAATCTTGCTACCACACTTGAGGCAACGTTTGAAACACCTCCAGCACCTTTCCATAGGCACCAGAACCCACACAGAAAGATTTGTGAGGGAATGGGGGAAAATAAAGCCCCAAAGGCCAAGGTCCAACACAAAGTCTCTCTCTTTTTTTTAACAACTAACTATAATACTAGCTAGTAACTAGGAAAACAACAAACGGGCGTAATAACGGGAAAAAATCCAAAGGATTACCAGGCACCGACCGGAGCAGTCAAAAGGAGATCCTATCAACACGGCGGTCCAAAAGGAACTGGCGGGATCCTCACGCTGGCTCCAGTGAGCATGTGTACTGGGACGCCTGCGCATGCCAACTGGTGCCGAACGCGAAAAATCCCAGGCTTTTTAGATACCGATTCGGGGGATCAATACAGGTACTATATCCCATGAGTGTGAAGTACAGAGACCACGAAGAAGATATTAGTGTTTATTCATTAAGAAATAGTGCAATTTAGAAGAACAGTTTGAGTCCAGTGGCACCTTTAAGACCAACGAAGTTTAACTTTGGGTATAAGCTTTCGTGTGCATAAACACTTTATCAGATATCAGTGATTTAGTAGTTAGAATGCCAGACTATGACTGGAAAGATCAAGGTTCAAATCCCCACTCAGCCAAGAAGTTGGCTGGGGAACTTTGCTCTCAGACTAACCCAACTTATGGGGTGATTTTGAGGATAAACATGATAACATCTAGCAAAATGTCTACCACTGTGATGGGTGTTGCAAACAAAAAGAACTAGTATATTACAGAGTACACAGCTGATCTCAAGCAAAGATCCTCACTGGTGGATGTAGAATTGTGTGCTGTCAGATGTGGCAGTACATGTAAGATATGTGTTTTGCCTCAGTATGATAATGCTTCCATGTATAGTACCTTAGTTTCCCCTATGGCTATTTGTTCACTTGTACTGGAAATATGAAAGGTGCATACTGAATGAAGTAACGGGTACATGGGATAAACCTTCTGCTCTTCATGACTTAATTCTAGATTTATTTATATACTTCATGTATACCCTACCCTTCCCCCGAGTGGGGAACTAAAGCAGCCCATACCATTAACCTCTACTCCATTTTCCCCTTACAACAACCCTGTGAGTTTAGGCTGAGAGTGTTTGACTGGCCCCAAATCACCCAGCATACTTCCATGGCAGAGTGGGGATTTGAACTCAGATCTCAACAGATCCTAGTCCAACACTCTAAGCACTGCATCATACTGGCTCTTTCTTCTTGTGGGAAGCAAATTTATCAACATAATATAGCTCCAAGAAGAGGGAATTAATTTGTATACATCCTCAACATGAAGTTTCCAAGACACCACAAGGAATGTTTCCAAGAGACAAGGAAGAAAATGATAGTGTAAAAAAGAACAATACTATACAGTTGCAACTGAAATGTAGCTAACCTTGTTTACTCCCAAATAGTTAAAACCAAGCATGTGTTAAACATTGTAGCTTAATAGCTATTTCTTGGTCTTTTATTTGTTCTGGAATTAGTATCTGTTATGGGAAAAGCTAGTAAGATTTTTAAAAGATTATGTCTGTTGATTGACCCTGAGCCTTGTTCCTGGCGTTCTCCTAAAATCAGACTTCCAATTGTTTTCTGGTATTAGAACCATCTGGTTAGTGTTTCCAATTAAAATGTAAAGCCCAGGGGGAGGGGGCGGGAATGTGAATATTCAATGTCAGAAGTAGTGATCCCACTGAGGTTTTGCACAGTATCCATTTAACCATAAAGGCATGAGGATCACTGATCTACAGGGTCATAGTCAGCATGGGGATGGGGGGGGGTGAGGGCAGCGCCCCCTTTCAAATTTACAATGCCCCCACCCCAATCTTCCCTTTACCTACCAATTTAAAGCTGCATCATGCTACCACTGTGCTGACCCAAACCTTCTTTCCTTCAGCAGTTGGCCAGGAGAAGGAGAGAGCCTGGGGTTCACAGTGCAGCCTCCCTCCCCCACTCCGAGAAGTACCTGGACTTGTGGGACTTTGCAGAAGCTCAGCAGAGAAGTCAGGCAGGTGAGCTCAAGCAGCGAGGAGGCAGTCGGCACCAGCACAAAGTGATTTCCTCCATCCTTCCATGTATCCCTTACGCTGGCAGCAGGACCAGGAGGAAGCATATGTAGAGTTTTCATTCTTGGTAATTTAATTTAAATTAATCTTATTAGTGCTCCCATAGCACCCCCCTTCAAAAAAATTCCTGGCTATGGGGCTGCTGATCTATTCTCTTGCTATAGATAAGATAAAAGTGGCTTGATTAATGTAACCCTCCTCCAACATTCTGGCAGATTCTGCTATATCTAGTTAGGGCAATGCTTCATCATCATCACATTTTATTTGTATCCCACCCTCCCCGCCGAAGCAGGCTCAGGGCGGCTAACAGCAAGAATTCAACACATACATTGTATAACATAACATTTTAACTACAATTAATTAAAATCCATTAAAATTCTAAAAACAATAAAATTAATATTTTTGTGCTATTACCTGGATGGCAAGTTTTACTTAGCAGTTCTACTCAGTGAAGGCCATTCGGAACAGGATGGTCTTGCAGGCCCTGCGGAACTGTTCAAAGTCCCGCAGGGCCCGCATCTCTTCTGGAAGCTGATTCCACAGCTGTGGAGCCATGACAGAGAAAGCCCGAGTACGGATACTCTGGAGTTTTGCCTCTTTTGGCCCGGGGATAGTCAGCAGGTTCTTCCCTGCTGACCTCAGTGCTCTCTGGGGTTCGTGCGGGGAGAGACGGTCCCTAAGGTAGGCAGGTCCTCGGCCATATAGGGCTTTAAAGGTAATGACCAGCACTTTGTAATGAATCCGGTATATAACTGGCAGCCAGTGCAGTTCACACAGCCTCGGCTGTATGTGCTCCCACTTCGGGAGCCCCAGACGCAGTCTAGCAGCCACGTTCTGCACTAGCTGCAGCTTCCGGGTTCGGCACAGAGGCAGCCCCATGTAGAGGGCATTACAGTAATCTAATCTCGAGGTGACCGTTGCATGGATCACTGTTGCCAGGTCCCGACGCTCTAGGAAGGGAGCCAACGGCCTCGCCCGCCTCAGGTGAAAAAAGGCTGATTTGGCAGTGGCTGCTATCTGGGCCTCCATTGATAATGAAGGCTCCAGTAGAACTCCCAGGCTCTTGACCCGGCGTGCCGCTTTCAGTGGTGCCCCGTCAAAAACCGGGAGAGGTATTTCCCCTCTCAGAGTGCCCGACCCAGGCAAAGGACCTCTGTCTTCGCTGGATTCAATTTCAGCCCACTCAGTCTCAACCAAGTTGCCACGGCCTGCAGTGCCAGGTCCAAATTCTCTGGGACACAGCCAGGCCGGCCGTCCATTAGCAGATAGAGCTGGGTGTCATCTGCATACTGGTGAAACCCAAGCCCATACCTCCTGGCAATATGGGCAAAGGGGCGCATATAGATATTAAATAGCATCGGTGATAGGACTGTTCCCTGAGGCACCCCACAATGTAGTGTGCATCTCTGGGAGAGCTCACCCCCGATTGCCACCCTTTGTCCCCAATCCTTGAGGAAGGAGGAGAGCCACTGTAGGGCCAACCCCCCAACCCCAACATCGGCGAGGCGGCAGGTCAGTAGCCGATGGTCGACCGTGTCGAACGCGGCCAACAGGTCTAACAACATCAGCACCGCCACACCGCCTCGATCCAGATGCTGCTGGAGGTCATCCGCCAAGGCGACCAGCACTGTCTCCGTCCCATGGCCTGGGCGAAAGCCGGACTGGCAAGGGTCTAGGATGGAAGCGTCATCCAGAAAACCCTGCAACTGCGACGCCACTGCCGTCTCTATAATTTTACCTAAAAACGGTAAATTCGAGACCGGTCGGTAGTTTGCCAATTCGGCCGGGTCTGCTGTACTTTTTTTCAGGAGGGGGCGGACCAGAGTCTCTTTTAGGGGCGTTGGAAAGCGTCCCTCCAGGAGGGATCCATTTATGATGTCCCATAAAGAACATCTAAGCTCCCTCAGGCAAGATTTAATTAGCCAAGAGGGGCACGGGTCCAAATCACAAGTTGTTGGGCATGCAGAGGAGAGTATTCCGTCAACTTCCTCCAGGCTGAGTGGTCGAAATGATCCAAGACTAAACCAGAAGACAGGCACGGAGCCTCCAGTTCATGTACTGTATCCAATGTGATGGGCAGGTCCTGGTGGAGCGACGTGATTTTGTCCACAAAAAATTTCGCAAAAGCCTCACAGCCTATTTCCAATTCTCTAACATTTGGCCTGCTCTGGGGCAGTGTAGTTAAATATCCAATTATTTTAAACAATTGAGCTGGGCACGAATTTGCAGACGCAATCTTGGCTGCGAAGTAATCTTTCTTTGCAGCCTTGAGTGCCATCTCATAAGACCTCATAAACTATCTATAGGATGTTCTCGCCGCTTTGTTGCGAGTGCGCCGCCACTGCCTCTCTAGTTGTCTAAGTCCTTGTTTTAGCTGGCGTAACTCCAAGGTATAACTCCAATGCTTGAAAATGTGCAGCAAGTTGAGTGTTTCTGGCTGGTACACAATCCAAGGGGAGAAGACCATTTGACAAAACACACAGAGAAGTATCTTTTTGTAAAAGCAGTTGCTATTAAAACACAGTATTTTAAGACTATAAGTAACTATGCATTACAAAGCAAGAATTGAAGCTATAGAGTAGATAACACAAACAGGTGAGCCCGGTTACAGACTACTTCCACTCATACACATCACAATTAAGTACACAGAAGACATAATAGAAAAAAACTTTACCCATTTTACAAGTCATGCACACAGGCACAAAAGGACAGTCGTGGCAGAGAACTCAAATACAAGCAGAACATCTAACTTGGAAAAATGGGGTGAGCTACATACATATCAAAAAGTCAGACAATAATGCATTATTCTGGGATGAAAACTTTACATTTAAAAGAAGGGTTAAGATTTTAACAGACTCAAGCACTGAAGAAAACAAGTCAGATTTCAAATTTCACTGGTCAGTGTTCCCTATTCTTGGCTTTTTGCACAGGGTAATGAGACAATATCAATCTCAGTGGTGTGTACGAAGGTCTCAGTCCAACGTTCCTTCTTTCTACTAAATCATGTCAGAAGGCAATCACAGGAAACTTTAACTGAAGCAGATGAATGACAGTTAGATTGCTTGCAGTCCCTTATTATCACAGGGTAAAATCACAGAGTGTGCAATCTATGTGGATGGGAGGAAGAAAGTATAATAAAGCACTTTATTGGCGATAGTAGAAATTACATCAAGAGGTTGGCATTCACAGGCAAAAAGAAACATAAATTCATCACATACCTTTTGTCCTTTCACCATATTTGAGAGTGAGTTTGTGTGGTTATCACAGAGCTATAAAAGCTGCAACTTCAAAATCAGTAATGCAGTTGGTTGCCATTGATAAAACTCATTTGAATTTTATGTATTATAATTTTAAAAAGAAAACCACAAACAAATATGAAAGTCTTTGGTTCAAGATTTTAAAAATGGAAACAACATTCACATCTCTTTCAAAATCAGGTGGAACACAATGTTATAGCATTAAGACCAATCATGTGAATAGTTTGTTTTTAACCGTTAACCACCAGACTGTTGCACTTAAACTCTTGTCAGATGCCAATCAAAAGGAATGAGGAAAATAAAATGAGCATATTTGGGAGGAGCCATGGCTGTGTCTGTATACACCACCACCAAACAGGAATCTTACTTCTAGCAGGATTACTTATACTGTAAAATCCCGACATAGAAGTGTGCAAAACGTGTAGAGGTCATCAAATTATTAATGAATTGCTACTTTCCCACTGCACCATCAGCTTCTGTTGCTCTCTTGGTTTTGGCTCTGCAATTTACTATCCATGCGCTAACACTCAGAAACAGAACTGCATCCCTATATTTGTCTGACTGTATGTGCAGTCACAGTTCTCACTGCTTGATATACTGGCATTAAGCAAACTGGGGCATACACATCACATGCCTCAAAAAAGGAGGCTTTTATCCCATATAAGATTTCTGTGGATCAAAAATGGTAGACTTTTATTGATTCCCCCCTTCCATGCTTCTCCAGGAGGCAGGGATGGCCCAAGGGCGCATGGCACCCCAGGCTAACTATCTGCCACCCTCCACCCCCTCCCTTCCCTTCTGCAGTGCCATGCTTCTACCCCACCCCTGGTGTGCTCAGAGGAACGCCGCTAGAATCGCCCCTACCCTTCTAGACATGGCCTAGGCATCTCCACGCTCTTTCGAGTGAGCGCTCAATGAAGCTTCGCACCCCCTCACTTCCAGTGGTTCCTGAAGTGAAGGGGAAGCAAAGCCTCGTCAAGCACTCACTCAAGAGAGAGCACAGAGATGCCCGGGCCATGTCTAGAAGGGTAGGGGCGATTCTAGCGACGCTCCTCTGAGTGCGTGGGGGGGGGGGCGGAGCATGGTGCCGCAAAAGGGAAGGGAGGAGGAAGACGGCTGTGGGGTGATGGGAAGGCAAACTAGACATTTGTCTTGGGTGTGGGGAGGGGGGGGAAGAGCCCAATTTGGTACACCCCCTCTCAGCATCCTAGGCAAGTGTCTAGTTTGCCTAATGGGCAAACTGGCCCTGCCTGGGGGTCTCTTATCCTCAGGAAGCACATTTTGGGCAGGAGGTGGGAAAGTCATACTCTGTGGACACAAATACCTTTTGTTCATAGAAATCTCCAGTGGATCCAAATAATGGAATAGTAAAGGACTAAGGTCTGTTGTGAGGGAAAATACAATAGGCTCTAGAAAGAAGCTTTGGGAGAGCACCCCCCTACCCACCCACCCTTGCCGTCTTCCCACCCAAGTGAAGGCATTCACTCCCCCCCCCACCTCAAGTAGAGCAGATGTCTGTCATCTGGACAGCAGTTGTACTTCTGAGTGATCTCCAGCCCTTACCTGGAGATTGACAATGGTTCCCAGGGAGGAAATGGCTGGTTTGGAAGGTGGAGTCTATGGCATTGTACCTGAGGTCCCACCCCTCCTCAAACCCTGTCTCCAGGCTCCACCCCTCAAATCTGCAGGAATCTCTCACTTTGGAGTTGGCAACTACTAAGTCACACTGGCTGTCATAGGGGGCTGCTACTGAACAAGAGCAAGCATCCAGGCCTAGTTAAGTCATGCCAATTAGAGGAATAATGATGGGAGGGCATGGGGGGCATGACGACAGTCAGAGACACTGAAGCTCAGCATTCCTTTTGTTTGCAGTGCATTGTTGCTGCCTTTCCCTGTCATATTGAGGCATTTAGCATCAGTGTGAGCTTGCGGCGTGGTTGGTTTTTCTTGGCCTGGCCTGGTTGTGTTTGGTGTAGTGGTTAAGTGCGTGGGCTCTAATCTATGAGAACCAGGTTTGATTAATCACTCCTCCACTTGCAGCTGCTGGAATGGCTGTGGAGCTGTCCTTGAAAGAGCAGCTTCTGGGAGAGCTCTCTCAGCCCCATCTACTCACAGGGTGTCTAGTGTGGGGGAGGAAGGTAAAGGAGATTGTAAGCCGCTCTAAGACTCTGAAATTCAGAGTGGAGGGCTGAGTATAAATCCATTATCATCAAATTATTATTATGGTATACCACAGAGAAGGGGAATTGATCTGACTTCAGCTTTTCATCTCCTCCTCCCTCCCTGCAGCCTCTACCTAGAAAAAGTACAGTCTTTCTTCACAGTGAGGACCAAAGCAGAAGCTCTCCAGATAACAGACATCAGCTCCCCTGGTGGTGGGGGAGGGGAGTTAATGCCTTCACTTGGGTGGGAAGACAACAAGGAAACCACCTCAACAGAGTATAATGACACAGAGTCCACCCTGCAAAGCAGCCATTTTCTCCAGGGAAATTGATCCCTGCCATCTGGAAAGCAGTTGTAATTGTGTTATCTCCAGCCTTCACCTGGAGATTGGCAACACTAGTTCCCCAGGAGAAAATGATCTGCTTGAAGGTGGTGTCTATAACATTGTACCTGTCTGGGGTCCCACCCCTTCTCAAACTCACCCTCTTCAGGCTCCACCCCTCAAATCTCCAGAAATTCACCAACCTGAAGTTGGCAACTGCTAAGTCACAGTGGCTGTCATACTGGGGCTGCTGCTGAACAGGAGCAAGCAGCCAGGCCTAGTTAAGTCATGCCAGTCATGTGGCATCAAGTCACCTAGAGGGTGCTGCCAGGCCTAGGGTAGCCAACCTCCAGGTGGAGCCTGAAGATCTCCTGGGATCACAACTGAACTCCAGACAACAAACTTCTCTCCCCATCCTGGAGAAAATAACTGCTTTGGAGGGTGGACTACATGCTATTCTATTCACCTGAGGCGTCTCCCTTTACTGACAGAAGTTGGTTGCCTAGCAACAGCCTCTGGCTAGGGGCAAGGCTAAGGGAAGGAGGGAGTGACAGGAAAGGTGACAGTCATGGCCTGTGAGGGAATGCTCCCAATGGGGCCAGGCCTTGCCATCTCGTCACATTATGGTGGCTGCAGCTCCCTGGCTTTTTCTGCGGCCTTCAGAGGCCGCGTGTGCTGTCAATGGGGTGGCAGAGGTCTGTTGCCGGCAATGCCTTTCATGAGGCTGCTTGACAGAGAGGACACAGAGAAGAGTTAAGAGATGCGGCTGTCTCTAAAGTAAAACTATTTTGGTGGTTTGTTCAACTTTCCTGGTCCTGCAGTAGGCGGGGGCAAGGGAGTCAGCCAATGGGAGGCCAGAGTCACTGACTGAGCCATGATGGGCCAGTGGTTTACGGAGTGCATGGAAGGCACCCCTAAGCCAATGGGAGAGCTCCATTTGGCCTCCACCATCCGTGAATTATATATATATACTAGGAATAAGGACCGTTGTGGAGAAAAATACAACAGGCTCTAGAAAGAGGCTTTGGTGAGTGCCCCCCCACCCTTGTTGTCTTCCCACCCACCCAAGTGAAGGCAAGGGGAGCTGATTTCTGCTATCTGGAGAGCAGCTGTAATTTTGAGAGATCTCCAGCCCTCATGTGGAGATTAGCAACAGTAGTTCCCCAGGAGGAAATTGCATTGTACCTGTCTGAGGTCCCATCCCTCCTCAAACCCCACCATCTCCAGGCCCCACCCCTTAAATCCTCAGAAATGTCCTAACCTGGCAACCCTATCTCCTTCCCTTTATCTGCCCCTCTGACTTCAGCTTTCCATTGCCATCCCTTCCCTGCAGCCTCTACATAAAAAAGGACAGTCTTTCTCTCCATGGTAGTAGTGGGGAAATGAAAGCAGCTTACATTCTCCTCTCCCCACTTTGATCTGAACAACAACCCTGTGAGGCAGGTTAGGTTGGAAGTCTGTGACAGGTCTGAAATCACCCAGTCAATTTCCACAGCAAGAACTTGTGTCTGGCAGACCTGAAGCCCCAACTCCTATGCCCTACTCAAACTCCACCACAGAATCTCCAGGAGTTTCCCACCAACCTGGAATGGCAGCCTTTGTCAGGACTGGCACCAATGAGTTCTGCCTCAAAGGCCTTTAGTGATACCTGTCAAACCAACAGTCTGTCTCTAATATTGTTGTTGGTCTTAAGCACAGGACTTCAATCTCTCTTTTTCACTTCCCTTCCATCTCTCTCTCTGTGTATCTGGTCTGTTGCCACAGGACACAATTTTTTCCCCTCTCCAGAGGAGGATAGGGAGGAGACCTCAGTCAATCATGGGAAAACTTTCTCTGGCTGTTTCCCTCCTCCTCCTTCAGCCAATCGAGGGAAGGGATTCTTTCTTGCCTCTGTGAATCAGTACGACAGGCGGTTCAGTAATGGGAAAGTAAGGAGAGCTGGTAACTGCCAGAATTAAGGTTGGTTGCCTTTTACTGACAGAATCAGCTTTGCTGGCTAGCAACAGCCACTTAGGCACACAAGTACTCTTGACTGATAGTTTGACAGGCCAAAGGTTGATGCACCACAGTCCCACCCAGTCCCAACTAATCAGGTTGCTCAGTTTTGCCAAAGTGAAAGGGCTTTTATTATTTTATAGATAAAATCTTCTAAAGTTTAGAAAGGGAATGCTAATTCACTAAACTGAGCAACTTCCTTTAAACTGACAAAGGAAATACTCATTTACATATACATGTTTAAAGGCTAGACTGTTACATATAACAGATTTTAAATAAAAGAACACACACACACTGGTTGGTCCCCCTTTTGCCTTTTAATTAACTATCCAAACTTATTCATACACAGTTAAAGAGAAAGCCTTCTTTGGTCTTGCAATTCTATATAGGACAGGGCTACACTCATATCCCAGAAATGAAGGCTATGAATGGATTATCTCGATTAGTTTCCATAGTTACATATACAAAAAGGATGAAAACAAAGATGGCAAATACAGCCATCTTTACACGCATTGGTATAAATCCTTCATCTTGTTGCTCAGGTACAACCTGGGATTTGATTTCAGGACCTTTCTTCACTGAAAGGGGATTCTCCTTTGTGGATCTTCTTCTAGTGCTAGAAAAACAAGAGGTAATGCCAAAGATCATATTTTCAAAATCCTAGGAAAAACACCAAGCTGGATAAAAGGGCCCTCTTCTGCTAAGTGAGGAGTCTTGAAGAAAGATTACTTCTGCTGGAGGAAGATCCCTCACTTAGTAGAGGAGTCACTGGATCTACTTCATTGGATGCACTCAATTTTTTCTCCAATCTAGAAATGCTGTCTTAAGCTTGACTAGTATTCAAAACTGCAAAACAGGAAAAAAAGTCAAAATATTATAAAGCTAACTGCTACACATGTATCTAGGTAATTTAAAACATTTTTTTGGTGAGACACTGGCAATTCAAATTTAGCCCATAGAGTTGTCAAGAAATTGTTCTTCAACATGGTTTTAAGCATGCAACAGAATAGCACAGAGTTTGATACAAATTTACCCTGGTGTTTCTTAATTATTGATAGTTTTAGCTCCCAAATACAGATGCAAATGACATCAGAAGTTGTAACAGACACACAATTATAGTGGTGGTACCCTTTTCTCCCACCCTACAAAAACAATTAACCACAGCCATCAGTATTGAAACAATATAGGATCCACAAATCTGCCCAGTAAACACAGGGCTGCCCAGTAAACACAGGCCCAGGCTGCATCCAAAGACAACATTCGTCCTGTAAAATTGGCATTTATAAGGTACAGTGGTTCTTGGAAAAGTTTTTGTTCGGGACATTGTGCTCTCTTTAAAATGTTGAGGCTTGCAGTCCTGCACCTTTTCAGAAATCTTAAGCTCTTCATTTCCGGCCAGCTTTTTTGCCTCAGTTCTTCTCATTTTGTTTTACCCAAGTCCATTCCTATGTTTCTTAGTTAACTGGGCTGTAGTACTACTGGGTCACAGTAAATTGCACAAAGTACTAACCCAACATTACCAGGTAAGAGACTGGTTTGAGGGTTTCTCTCCCACATTCTCACAGGAATTTTCTGCAGATTTTTCCCCCACTGGGTGACAGCCCAACTGACATTATCAACAGTGTTCTAAATAATTCATTCACTAGAATGCTTCAAGCTTGATTTATTTGTACATTTTCAGAATTTGTACACAACACTGATAACAAGTCTGTATTAAAATATACCTTCCAAGGAAAAGGAAAAGGAAAGGTCCACTGTGCAAGCACCAGTCGTTTCTGACTCTGGGGTGACGTTGCTTTCACGGCAGACTTTTTACAGGATGGTTTGCCACTGCCTTCCCCAGTCATCTATACTTTCCTCCCAGCAAGCTGGGTACTCATTTTACCAACCTTGGAAGGATGGAAGGCTGAGTCAACCTCGAGCTGGCTACCTGAAAAACCAGCTTCCACCAGGGATCGAACCTCAGGTCATGAGCAGAGCTTAGGACTGCAGTACTGCAGCTTTAACACTCTGCGCCATGGGGCTCTTTATACCTTCCAAAGCCTCTTCCATATCTGAATGAAGCATTTATACTGTTTTCTATGAACTAGAGTAGTAGAAGCATAAAATAATTTGTTTGGGGTGGAGGGCACATTGCCACTTTTTAAATGGACAATGGAAAATCTATGTATAAACCAAATCCATGCATAATGCTAATCTCATTCTGTGTAGAAGATAAATATATATCACACATCGACATGCACAAACAAGTATGGTTTAGATATAACATCAAACCATGGACTGTGTTAACCGTAGTCTAGGCTCCAAGCAATGGCTTGCATTCCAGACATATGTGCAAACTATTATTCATGTGCTTCACCTCCTCACTTGCTTATCTCCAGAATCTTTGAAAGTGATCAAGCCATTTGACCTTGCCAGACTACTGCTAAAGCATTCCTACTATACATGCCTCTTGCTACTATTTTTCAGCCTGCAACTATAAGGTGGGAATGCCAAAGAGCTCCAATCTTTGGCTTGTTCTTAGAAGGGCTGAACACCACATCATTCAATCTTTGTCTTGAGCTGTTGTTCTTCAGTACTCCTCTTCCACATTAGCTATGTCCTCCAATATAAATGCATCCTGTAATAAATGCTTTAAAAAAACACTATACAAAACATGTGCCCCTGGCATTTCATTGACTGTATCTTCAGATGGTCATTTTCTTTAAGAATCAATGGTTATAGACATAAGGCAGTGGCTGCGCTGAAAATATGCTTTGAGAAACTACCACTGTGCTTCCATTATCTGCTTAGTATAAGCACATGGCAGTCTCCAAGGCCAAGTAACAGCTAAAACTGCCATTTGTGATAATGCCAGAGTGACTTGCAAACTAGTTTCAAATGCTTCTTTGTCAGCTGTTCATGAGGTTCACATGTAACATTCCAAGAGAAAGAAAGGCCCACTGATCCTCATAGCATATGAGTCAGCCACTTTAGGTACACTTTGGAAGAGATTTACCTTTGTCCTGCGTTAGCTTCAGGATAACCATAGTCTTCGTGTGGTATATCACTTTTCTGCAAAAAGAGAAAAGGTTCATGAACAGTGTGATTTTACAAGCATCCTATATATTTTTATGACAATGATTTCTGTTCATACAAACTAAAGAATCAGCCTCCTTTTGAGGGGCATGGGGAAACCTTATAGTTTATGGAGACTGTCACATAGAACATATGGCATCAAGGTGCCCTGCAATTGAATTTGCTCAGTTATAAACTCAAATGGCTCCATTATCACAGTCCAAGACGACACTTAACTCACTCCAAATGGTTTCTCACACTGGAACCTGAGAAGTGGTTGCTGTAAGTATGGATGAACTGTGCCCCCCAACACCTTTCCTTAGAGACTTAGATGCACCTAAACTGTATTTCTGTAGGACTAACACTGCTTGTGGAATATTGGAGAACAGGAGAGGTGCCGGAAGACTGAAGGCGAGCTAATGTTGTCCCTATCTTCAAGAAGGGGAAAAGAGAGGATCCAGGTAACTACCGATCCATCAGCTTGACGTCTATACCTGGAGAAGTTTTAAAACAAATCATCAAAAAGTCGGTCCTGGAACATTTAGAAAGAATGGATGTGATTACTAAGAGCCAGCATGGGTTTCTCAAGAACAAGTCATGTCAGACTAACCCAATTTCTTTTTTTTGAGAAAGATTCCCCTTGCTGGATCAGGGGAATGCTGTAGACGTCGTTTATCTTGATTTCAGTAAGGCTTTTGATAAGGTTCCACACACTATCCTTGTTGACAAGTTGGTAAAATGTGGTTTGGATCCTGTTACTGTTAGCTGGATCTGTAACTGGTTGACAGATCACACCCAAAGAGTGCTTGTGAATGGTTCCTCATCCTCTTGGAGAGGAGTGACAAGTGGAGTGCCTCAAGGATCTGTCCTGGGACCTGTTTTGTTCAACATCTTTATAAACGATTTGGATGAAGGAATAGAGGAAATGCTTATTAAATTTGCCGATGATACTAAATTGGGAGGGGTTGCAAACATAGTAGAAAACAGAAACAAAATACAGGAAGACCTTGACAGGCTGGAAAACTGGGCTAAAACCAATAAAATTAATTTTAACAGGGATAAATGTAAAGTTCTGCAATTCGGTAGGAAAAATCCCACGCATAGTTTTAGGATGAGGGAGACTTGTCTTAGCAGTAGGATGTGTGAAAAGGATCTAGGGGTCTTAGTGGATAATACGCTGAACATGAGTCAACAGTGTGATGTGGTAGCTAAAAAGGCAAATGCAATTATGGGCTGTATCAACAGATGTATAGAGTCCAGATCACGTGATGTAATGGTATTGCTTTACTCTGCTCTGGTAAAACCTTACCTGGAGTATTGTGTTGTTTTGGGCACCACATTTTAAGAAGGATATAGACAAGCTGGAACGGGTCCAGAGGAGGGTGACGAAGATGATGAGGGGTCTGGAGACCAAGTCCTATGAAGAAAGGTTGAAGGAGCTGGGCATGTTTAGCCTGGAGAGGAGGCGGCTGAGAGGTGATATGATCACTACCTTCAAGTACTTGAAGGGCTGTCATATAGAGGATGGTGTGGAATTGTTTTCTGTGGTCCCGGAAGGTAGAAACAGAACCAATGGGTTGAAAATAAATCAAAAGAGTTTTCGGCTCAACATTAAGAAGAACTTCCTGTCCGTTAGAGCGATTTCTCAGTGGAACAGGCTTCCTCGGGAGGTGGTGGGCTCTCCTTCCTTGGAAGTTTTTAAACAGAAGCTAGATGGCCATCTGACAGCGATGACGATCCTGTGAATTTGGGGTAGGTATTTGTGTGTTTCCTGCATTGTGCAGGGGGTTGGACTAGATGACCCAGGAGGCACCTTCTAACTCTATTAAAATGTACTGGGTTCAAAGCATGAGGACACCCAAGAGATAGTGAGTTCAGCTCTTTATTCAATGATTCAGCATAATGAGATAGGAACAGAACTGTCTGGCAGGACCAACGGCCCTGCTTATATGCATGCAAACCTCCCCACCCAAAAACCCATTACCATCATCCCATTACACCATTATGGCCAGGGACCTGCATACCTTAGGGACTGCCTTTCCCCATATATGCCCCAGCGAGCACTTTGGTCCGGAACCCGAAACCGGTTGATGGTGTCAGCTTGTGTTCAATTGCATCCTATTGATCCTAACCACATTGTCTATACTGTTTATTTGCTTAGAACTAACCCTAGGGCCCTTTGATAGAATGCTAGGTATGCCAACCAGGGGGAGGGAAGAGCAGGGCGCCAGAAGCCATAAACGGCGGGAAGACCAGAGGGAGGTGCCGCCGCTTCCCAGCCGCCGCAAGGACATCGGCCGAAAGGGGGAGGGTGGATGGCCCAGGGAAGGAGATAGCCAGCGTGTGAATCAAACACCTTAGAGAGGGAAAGTAACTTTGTTTTGAGAATGATTTAAAGGCCCCTGTCTTTGATGTGCCCCCATAAATGCTAGTGCTTGTTCCATGTATGTTATCACTCTCAAAGACCTTCTGCAGCAGTAACATTGTATATTCAATAAAAGAAACTTATTTCAAAAGAAAGAGTTCTATTATTTTGAAGAGTCAATGAACCCTGCGCTGACAGATGGTCCCCAGCATCAAAAAAGCTAGGCTTGCATAAACAAGAGCCAGAGTCTTTTCCATTGATGCTCCTAGCTGGTGGAATGAGTTGCCGGAGGTGAGGGCCCTGCGAGAGCTCACACAGTTCCACACGGCCTGCAAAATGGCACTCTTCCACCACACTTTTTCATAATGACAGCTACAGTGATGGATTGGGCACAGAAACACCACCAGTGGCTTGTCTGGGACCTTGAGAAGTTTAAAAATCGACCAGTCTGATTACCACCACTAATATAAACAGGTTGATTACCTGTAACTGATGATCTTCGAGTGGTCATCTGTGCAGTCACACACATGGGTCTCGCCGCAGGCAACGGATCCATACCTCGGAGTCTCCAGTAGCTCGCCTAGAGCGTTTTTTGGTGCGCTTTTCGCTTGCCCTGGGGAGCAGGCATCGACTGCGCATGCCTGGAGCGAGTGGAAGGTGCCATTCCCACTCAGTTTCTTCCAGCCACTACTGACAGTTTACAAAGGTAAAAACCAAGGCAGAAAAGCCAGCAGAGGGGAAGGCTGGGTGGGCGTGACTGCACAGATGACCATTCGAAGATCCTCAGTTACAGGTAAGCAACCTGTTTATCTTCATCGTGGTCTCTGTGCAGTCCCACACATGGGTGACCAGCAAGCTGAAAGTCAAAAGGAAGGTGGGTGCTGGCAAGAAAAAGACATTTTCATACTTACAATGTATGCATGCACTCACCTGGGGTGATTTCAGTGGAAGATGGACGTGAGGACCGCTTGGCCGAAAGAGGCGTCCCGTCTGGCACAAACGTCCAAGGCATAGTGTGAGACGAACGGGGATGGCGAGGACCGTGATGCAGCAGCACAGACGTCCTCTAAAGAGATGCCCTCCCGGAAGGCTGAGGAGGTTGAGACTGCTCTAGTTGAGTGAGCCTTAAGGCCTTCAGGTAAAGGTTGCTTAGCAACTTCGTAGCACAAACAGATTGCAATGGATACCCACTTAGAGAGTCTCTGGGTAGAAATTTTGCATCCTCTTTGAGGACTGCTGTAAGCCACAAATAAGTTAGGGTCCTTACGGAACAGTTGTGTACAAGACAGGTAAAAAGACAAAGCTCTTCTGACGTCGAGGGTGTGTAGAGCTCTTTGTCTGGAGTCCTTAGGATCAGGAAAATATGTGGGCAACGAATTAGAAGTTGAAAGATGAAATTTCGATACAACCTTGGGTAAGAAAGCAGGATCCGCTCTCAAGACCACTTTGTTCCTATGAAAAACTGTATAAGGTGGGTCAGAGCGGAAGGCACACAAGTCACTGGCCCGCTTGCCAGAGGTGAGAGCAACCAACAGGGCAGTCTTCCAAGAGAGAAGATTAAGGTTCACAGTGGCCAAGGGTTCAAACAGGGGTTAATAAGTTGTGCAAGAACTAACAAACTTCAAACTGGCACAATCGGTTTGATAGGAGGGTGAAGGTGCGGCATGCCCTTGAGGAATGATTTGGACAGTCTATGGGAGAAAACAGTCTGACCGTCAATAGGCTTGTGGAAAGCAGAAATGGCTGAAAGGTGAACCTTTAAAGAAGAATATCTGAGCCCCGACACCTGCAGAGATAGCAGGTATTTGATAAAGTTCCTCATCAAAGGCTCCTTAGAAAGCTTGAGAGTCATGGAGTAAAAGGACAGGTCCTCTTGTGGATCAAAAACTGGCTGAGTAATAGGAAGCAGAGAGCGAGTATAAATAGGCAGTCTTCACAGTGGAGGACAGTAAGCAGTGGGGAGCCGCAGGGCTCAGTACTGGGTCCCATGCTCTTTAACTTGTTCATAAATGATTTAGAGTTGGGAGTGAGCAGTGAAGTGGCCAAGTTTGCGGATGACACTAAATTGTTCAGGATGGTGAGAACCAGAGAGGATTGTGAGGAACTCCAAAGGGATCTGTTGAGGCTGGGTGAGTGGGCGTCAACGTGGCAGATGCGGTTCAATGTGGCCAAGTGCAAAGTAATGCACATTGGGGCCAAGAATCCCAGCTACAAATACAAGTTGATGGGGTGTGAACTGGCAGAGACTGACCAAGAGAGAGATCTTGGGGTCGTGGTAGATAACTCACTGAAAATGTCAAGACAGTGTGCGTTTGCAATAAAAAAGGCCAACACCATGCTGGGAATTCTTAGGAAGGGAATTGAAAACAAATCAGCCAGTATCATAATGCCCCTGTATAAATCAATGGTGCGGTCTCATTTGGAGTACTGTGTGCAGTTCTGGTCGCTGCACCTCAAAAAGGATATTATAGCATTGGAGAAAGTCCAGAAAAGGGCAACTAGAATGATTAAAGGGCTGGAACACTTTCCCTATGAAGAAAGGTTGAAACGCTTGGGACTCTTTAGCTTGGAGAAACGTTGACTGCGCGGTGACATGATAGAGGTTTACAAGATAATGCATGGGATGGAGAGAGTAGAGAAAGAGGTACTTTTCTCCCTTTCTCACAATACAAAAACTCGTGGGCATTCGATGAAATTGCTGAGCAGACAGGTTAAAACGGATAAAATGAAGTACTTCTTCACCCAAAGGGTGATTAACATGTGGAATTCACTGCCACAGGAGGTGGTGGCGGCCACAAGCATAGCCACCTTCAAGAGGGGTTTAGATAAAAATATGGAGCAGAGGTCCATCAGTGGCTATTAGCCACAGTGTGTGTGTGTGTGTATATAAAAATTTTGCTACTGTGTGACACAGAGTGTTGGACTGAATGGGCCATTGGCCTGATCTAACATGGCTTCTCTTATGTTCTTATTCCAGGATCGAAGGGAGAGGTACAGACTCTGAATCAAGTTGTTGAGAGGATGCAAAGGAGCAGAAGCGTTTCCACTTGCACTGGTATGAGTGCCTGGTAGAAGGTTTTCTAGCATTCAGGATAACTTCCACTACTCTCGGTGGTAAAGATGTAGCCGAATTCTCCAAGCTGTAAGTCCTAGAATTTGGGGGTTGTGGTGCCATACCTGGCCGTGATTCTGGGTGAGGAGATCGTCTGCCAGGGGAAGGCAGCGATAAGTGTGATGGGACATTTGAAGGAGTCTCGTGAACCACAGTTGCCGTGGCCACCATGGTGCTATCAGTATGCAGTCTGTACAGTCTCAAGCAATTTTGAGTAGAGATTGGGTAATTAGAGGGGTTGGTGGAAAAAGGTAATGAAGAGGACCCCTCCAACTGTGAAGGAAAGCATTGTTGCCTCTCCTGGTATAAAAGAGAGGGCATTTCGAATTGTCCTTCGTAGCAAAAACTCTTGGAGTCCCGAAGCATGCAAAGATGCGATGCAAGTAGCATGGATTGAGGGACCATTTGTGGTCATCTATGCGAATCTGGCTGAGAGAATCAGCCAAGACATTTTCTGTCCCTGGAAGGTGAATGGCAGTCAGGTAGATGCTATTTTTGATGCACCATTCCCAAAGAAGTATGGCTATGCGGCACAGACGGATAGATCTGGTACCGCCCTGCTTGTTCACATAGAAAACTGTGGCCATATTGTCGGTTGTGATCTGGACATGTTGGTTAATCACAGACGGAAGGAATGATTGAAGAGCCCTGTGAACAGCTATGAGTTCTAGGCAGTTTATATGCATAGCCCTCTCGGGCGCAGTCCACAGACCCCTGACAGTCTTGTCCTCTAAGTGGGCTCTCCATCCCCACTTGGAGGCATCTGTAGTCACGATGACAGACGAAGAAAGAAGAACAAAGGGCATTCCGCAAATTAAATTGTCTGGTACTGTCCACCAGACAAGGGAGAGCTGAACCCTCTGAGGTACCATGAGAACAGTATTCTGTGGTTGTACGTGTGGATGGTAGGCACGAACAAACCAAAGCTGGAGAGGCCTCATGCGCAGTCTTGCGAATCGAAGAACAGAGATTGTTGCAGCCATGAGGCCCAGAAGACATTGGAAAGTGATTACAGGTTGCGTTGGGGCACGTATGACCTCCTGGGCCAAGGACAGAATAGTGTGGGCACAATCCATGGGAAGAAAAACGAGGTGAGGAGAGGTGCAGAGACAAGCATCTATAAACTGTAGGTCCTGAGTTGGGGTGGGGTGAGATTTAGTAGCATTCACACACAGGCCCAGGGAGGCGAGAAGAGAGAGAGTTGTTTTGAGATTCTTCGCCAGTTGATGTGCTGTGGGAACGATGAGTAACCAGTTGTCTATGTATGGGAACACTGGAATGTTGCGAAGACGCAGGGCAGCTGCGACCACTGCCATGCATTTCGTAAACACTCTTGGGGTGGTGGACAGACCGAACAGGAGGGATCGATACTGGAAGTGATGTTGTCCCATGGCAAAGCAAAGATATTTGTGGTGCTGAGGTCTGATGGTCACATGGAAATAAACATCCTGGAGATCCAGGGATGCCATCCAGGAATCCTGCGGAATTAAGGGTAGGATGGATTGGATGGAGATCATTCTGAATTTCTTGTAGACTATCCGCTTGTTTAGTCTCCTGAGATCCAGAATGGGTTGCTTGCCCTTGTCCCTCTTGGGCACCAGGAAATATCGTGAGTAGAAACCTGTCTCCCGATGGTGAGGAGGAACAGGTTCTATGGCATTTTTTTGGAGCAGGTCCAGAATCTCTTGTTTGAAATGAGGGGATGGTGGAGTAACAGTGAAATAGTAGTGGTGAGGTGGCAAAACGAACTCGATTGCATAACCTAGGCAGAGTCCGTGGTGATTGAGCTCCAGGTTGGGTAGAATGGGAAAAGACGCGTTTGATAACAGGGATTCAGCTGTTGGGTGAGATGCAGAGGGGAGTCAAAGTGACTGCTTGGCTGGCTGGGAAGACTTCTTTGTCTGCTGAGAGCGTGGCCTCTGTTGAAAGGGTTGCTTTTGCTGGGGGGGTTTCCTCTTCCAGTAATCGGATTGCTTAGGAGAGCATTGACGCCTCTGAAAAGATGGTCTCCAGGGCTTGGGTCGATTGAACTGCTGAAAGGCTGGCTGGGAGATTCCAAGGCGCTTCGCCCTTTTGCGGCCGTCATCTACCGAAATGAGGACTTCATCAGTGGATGAATGAAAGAGGCCAAGGCCATCAAAAGGTAGGTCTTCGATTTTTTGTTTGATGTCGGGTTGCAGGTGGATCTTAGCCAAGTGTTTTCAAGCAGGAAACTTTGAAGTCTAGCTGCTCAATTTTTTCGTGCCTGTTTACCGAAGTTGGCGCAATGAGGGCAAGTATCTACCCGATGAGCTTCACCCAAGCAGAAAAGACAGTGCGAGTGTCCATCTGATTTTAGATCCACATCTCCGACACTTTTTGAAAGTAATTTTCCCTTCCATATGCTCCGGACAAGGGAGGGGAGAAAAACAGGGAAAGGAAAGCGCAGAAAAAGGGCTTTTAAAATTTTTTTATAAGGACGAAAAATGATAGAAGAAAGGAGATAAGAGAAAAAGGAGAATACGATACCAAACAGGAGAAGACGAGCTGAGGAAAGAGGAACGCAGCAAGGTAGGTGTTGACCGGGTGGCGGAAAGGAAAAAACTGAATGGCGCCTCCCGCTCGCTCCAGGCATGCGCAGTCAATGCCTGCTCCTCAGGGCGAGCGAAAAGCGAACCAAAAAACGCTCTAGGCGAGCTATTGGAGACTCCAAGGTATGAATACGTTGCCTGCGGCAAGACCCATGTGTGTGATTGCACAGAGACCATGATGAAGATCTTGTTGTTTGGATACATTGAATTAGCACCAGATGTTTTAAATGTTTTAACGTTTTAATATTTAATATTGTTTATATTTACTGTTAAATGGTTGGGCATGCTATTGCTGACCCTCATATTGTTAGCCGCCCTGAGCCTACCTTGGTGGGGAGGGCGGGATATAAATTAAATAAATAAATAAAATACACACGACTATAGGTTAATAGATGGCTTAATGATCCCTGATGGGCCTCCTTCCGGAATCCAGGTGGCTATTGTTTTAGAGTCTCAAGCTCAGCCAAGTCTCTGCTGGCCCTAAGACCAAACTCCAGTTCCAATACATAACATCTATGATTCTATAACTAACACTGTAAAACTCCTTCAGTGTGCCCATCCATAAATGGATTATTATAAAGACAGCATGACTGTAGGGTTCTTAAGAACACTAGCCCCACAAAGGTATTGTCAGACTCTGTAACTCTATCATGTTGAGATAATAAAATACTATCCAAATGGACTTTTCTATACTAACCCCAGCCTTTGTGAGATTGTAGTTACCATGCATATCAAAGGGAACATTTGAAGCAGTGGAAGCCGAGGACATCCACCACCTTGATGGACAAAGCCCCAGCCCGACATGAGACCCTCCTCACCAGGCCTGAGGCAGGAGAGCCGGGAGAAGAGGTCGATGTGTCCCGCGTGCGCCTACCCGACTCAGAGGACGAGGATGAAAGAGCTGGGGCTCCGGGGAAAGAAGATGGAGTTGCCCGCCTTGAAGAGAAAATCTTGGGGAAGGTGAAAACCCAGATGAAAGGGCTGGCGAGGGACCTCCGAAGCGAGATCCAGAGCAACACCCAGGCAGTCGCCCAGGAGGTAGGGAGGCAGATCGACCGCCTGCAGGTGCTATGGGAGATGGAACACTGGCAACCCCGAGGATTTGGGCCACCTGCGCCGCTGCAACCTTTGAATCCCGGCGGAGGAGCCCCGGCGCCACCGGAACCCCCTCCCGGAGGTCCTGCACCTCGAGAACCAGGAAAACCCCGCGAGCTCGAACTCAAGTTCGACGGGGACCCAGAAGTAGTAGAGTACTTCACCATCCAGGCCACCAGCTACATGCACTACTGGGGGGCCAGTTTCCTGGATGAACCGAGCCGGGTGGATTATCTGGGATCGAAACTCACAGGAGCAGCCCGAAGATGGTACGTGAGTTTGTATAAATCGAGAAGCCCGGAGCTGGGAAGTGTGCATGCCTTTCTACAAGCCATGCTGCGCCAATACGAGGACCCCCTCCGAGAGGCTCGGGCTCTCAACGCACTGAAAGACCTGAAGCAAGGAACCCGCTCGGTGAGAGAGTACACGGCGGAATTCCAGGCCCACTACGCCCAGGTGAGGGGATGGAACGAAGTGATGAAGATCGAGGCCTACCAGAGCGGTCTCAAATCCGCCCTCCTGGATCGGGCCCTCCACCAGGCACGACCAACCACGCTGGTGGGGGGGGTGCAACTGGCAGGCGAAGTGGAAACCAACATGGATAGGGTGGCCCTGCAGCGACAGCGAGAGGGGAGCAGAGGGGGGCGTAAGGCTCGGTTAGGGGCAAAGACTGAGTCCAAAAAACCAACAACGCCAAGTAGCTCCGCAAAAGGGTCTGCCACCCGCAGATGCTATCGATGTGGCGACCCGGGGCACCTGGTTGGGGAATGCCCGGAGAAACCTCGAGCCCCCCCCCTCTGCACCGAAGACAACCGGTCCCAGGCAAAGAAGACCCTGGGGAGACCAAAAGAGCCCAGTCGGGGCAACACGGCACTATTGGCGGTGCTTGACGAGGATTTTACCAGGGGGAACGAGTCGGAAGAGGAAGCCAAGCCGTCGGGAAACGAGCACGACCTGCCCTAAGCGGTGCCGAAAGGCAGGTCGACGCCACACTGGCACCACTGCGGGTGAGAATATCGGGAGAACTATTCTTAGTCCCTTTAACGTTGTTAAATCCAAATTCCAAGCGTTTATGCACACCCGAGCGCTAATCGACTCCGGGTGTACTAGAGAAATCATCACCCCAAGACTAGTCGAAGCACTAGGGTTAGCCAGGACACCCCTACCCCATCCGTTGCAATTCGAACAGATGAACGGGACAGTAATGAAGGGGGAACCATGCGTAGAAGAAACCCAATTCTTTCCGGTAGGAATCAAAGAACATTGGGACATGGAAGTGTTTGTAATTGCCCCTTCCTCATCCTTCGACGTAGTACTAGGGGTAGGGTGGCTGGCGAGACATCAACCAAACATCCAGTGGGCAGAGCAAACTATAGACTTTGACAGCAAAAAGTGCACCCATCACCACTGGTCAGTAGAATGGGGCCCCTTGCCTCCCCCTCAGAATGAGAGACTATGCTTAGCCATAGAAGAGGTACGGTCCATCCCGAAAGAATACCGAGACTTACGTAAAGTGTTAAGCGAGAAGGAAGCGGATGAACTACCCCCACACAGAAGTACAGACTATGCTATTGAACTCATCCCGGAGCAAGAACTACCCAAAGCAAAACTGTACTCGATGGGATGGGCAGAAAAAGCGAAGCTGAGAAAATTCTTGGACAAAAACTTAAACGGGGTTCATCCGACCAGCCACAGCACTGCACGCGGCCCCAGTGTTATTCAGAAAGAAGAAGGATGGGGGGCTTAGACTTTGCACAGATTTTCGTGGGATAAATGCCATATCTATGTCAAACACTTATCCCATCCCCCTAATCAAAGATTTATTGAGCACAATATCAGAGGGGTGCATTTTTACAAAATTAGACCTGAGGGATGCTTACTTCAGAGTCAGAATCAAGGAAGGGGATGAATGGAAGACAGCATTCAAACCCCTTTGGGACAATTCGAGTACCTAGTAATGCCGTTTGGACTACAGGGAGCCCCGGAGTGTTTATGAACTTTATTAACGAAGTACTAAGGGAGTACCTGTACAAAGGGGTGGTGGTGTACCTGGATGACATTATTATCTATTCAAAAGATCTACCCTCCCACATAAAGTTGGTGAGGAAAGTGCTCAACACCCTACTCAAGCACAAACTTTATGCTAAGTTGTCAAAGTGTGAATTTCATCAGAAGGAGCTAGACTACTTGGGGTTCAGCGTGTCGGGAAAAGGCTTAGCCATGGACCCGGTGAAAATAAAAGCAGTACCAGATTGGGAACCCCCGAGAACACGTAGACAGCTACAATCTTTCCTCGGATTCGCAAATTTTTACCAGGAGTTCATAGAGGGATTTGCTAAAGTGATGTTGCCACTAACAGACTTGTTAAAAACTAAGGGGCGGGGACTAGAGGCGAAAAAACCAAGCGTGAAAATAGCATGGTCCCCCGAGTGCCAGAAGGCATTTGAAAAGTTAAAACAACTGTTCAGTAGTGAACCAATCTTAGTGCACCCCAATGAACTGAAACCCTTCGTGGTGCAATGTGACGCTTCCGATGTAGCCGTCGGAGCAATATTGATGCAAAAAGACTCAGAGGGCAGATTAAGACCATGCGCCTATATATCAAAAAATTTTTCTAATGAACAACGTAATTGGTCAGTTTGGGAAAAAGAAGCATTCGCAGTGACATTCGGCCTAAAAACCTGGTGGTCCTGGCTGGAAGGAGCCAGAGTACCATTTGAGATATGGACAGATCACAAAAACCTAGAAGCGCTCACAGCGTGTCGAAAATTAACCGCCAAAAAGATTAGGTGGGTGGGGTTTATCGCCAAATTTGATTTTACATTATGACATACCGGGCTCAAAGGACTTTTTAGCCGACGCCCTCTCTCGGCTGCCACAACATGAGAGCCAGCGGGAGGAGACCATAGATTCACTCATTCCGCCTTCTAACGTTGCGGGGGGCGTGACCACTCGGTCAGGGAAAAAGACCGGGAAACCCGAAACGTGGGGGGGGGGAATAAATTAATCACAGAAACAGAGAAAGAAGGGGAGGAGCGGCCGGAAGGGCTGGTGAAGGGAGAAGGAGGATTTTGGTATCGGGAAGGGAAACTGTACGTTCCCAAAAGCTTCCGCCAGGAAGTACTGCAGCACTGTCATAGCAGCAAATTGGCCGGGCATTTTGGCTACGCAAAAACGCTCTACCTGGTGAGCCGACAGTTCTGGTGGCCACAAATGAAAAAGGATATTTCAGAATTTGTAACGTCATGCCCCACCTGCATAATGGCCAAAAAGAGGGGAGGGAAAACCCCAGGGTTACTCTGCCCAACCCCCACAGCAGGACGGCCATGGTCAGTGGTATCTATGGACTTTATAGTCGAACTACCAGCATCACAGGGATGGACAGTGATTCTAGTGGTGGTGGACACGTTTTCAAAACAAGCCCACTTCATACCGTGCAAACAACTCCCTACAGCTAAAAAACTAGCGAGGCTGTTCTTCCAACACGTTGTGAAATTACACTCGTTCCCAGACAAGGTCATTAGTGACCGCGGCCCACAGTTCGTTGCCAACTTCTGGCGGGAGTTTTGTAAACTGACAGGGATCGAGCAGGGACTGAGTTCCGCCTACCACCCGCAAACGGACGGACAGACGGAACGTGTGAACTCTCTTCTCGAGCAAAACCTAAGGTGTTTTATTAACTATCAACAAGACAATTGGGTGGAACTATTACCATTTGCAGAATATGGCTACAACAATAGCCTACATAGTTCAACAAAGACCACCCCTTTCCAAATTGTGAATGGATACGAAGGGAAGCCTTTTCCTAATCTACCAGTGACTAACACCACCGGTTCCCCCACATCATGTCAGCAATGGTGGGAATCACTGGCCAAAGGGTGGGAATTAATTCAAGAGACTCTAGAAGCAGCAAAAAAGGCTTACAAGGCACAATTTGACAAAAAACATTCGCTCAAGTGGGACTTCAAGGTGGGGGATACTGTATTCCTCTCAACCAAGAATCTGCCTCTACCACAGTCATCCAGGAAGCTAGCCTACAAGTATTTGGGACCATTCAAAATAAAAAGAATAATAAATACAGTGACTATTGAATTAGAATTACCAAAAATGTTTAGTAAAATTCACCCTGTTTTCCATTGCAGTCTTCTGAAAAAAGATCCTGGAGCTATGTATTGGCATCCACGCCCTACGACGCCCACCCCTATTCAAGTGAGGGGTCAGAGTCATCTTGAAGTGCAAGAGATATTGGATGCCAAGCTCAAGCGGGGAATATTGCATTTCCTAGTCCGATGGAAATATTTCCCCCCCTCTTGCGATGAGTGGGTTAAGTCAACTGATCTAAGGGCACCTCTTCTTTTAAAAAGATTTTACCTACTGCACCCAGACAAACCCCGAGCACGAGCTTAGGGAGGGCAGTATGTCAGGCTCTGTAACTCTATCATGTTGAGATTATAAAATACTAACCAAATGGACTTTTCTATACTAACCCCAGCCTTTGTGAGATTGTAGTTACCATGCATATCAAAGGGAACGTTTGAAGTGTTAACTTTGTTTAGGTTGTGAAGAGAGCAAAGGAATGTGACCGTTAATAGATACCGCCGCTGGCCAGCATCTTCCCAGAGGCTAGAAGATAAGCAGAGGCTCTCGTGTGAAAGTTTGCACCTTTACTCCCTGTTGTTTTGAGAATAATGGCTTTGTTTAGAAGTTACTTTGATGTAGATTCTGTAAGATCCAGAAACACCCCTGCCAAGGTATTAGTCTCAATTTCTGTTTCAAGCTATGAGTTTCCAATAAATAAATAAATAAATAAATAAATAAATTTTATTTTTATATCCCGCCCTCCCCCACCAAAAGGCGGGCTCAGGGCGGCTCACAGACATGACTACGTCATGATTCAATTAAAAGCAGATAAACATTATGAATACAATACAATTACATATATAGATTAAAATACATAAAAATAGGTGCTATAATTTCTGGTGTCACAATTACATATTATCAGCTTCAGTTACAACATAAGATGGCTAGAGTTAGAATGATTTTATCAAGTTAGTCTGGTCCTAATTCAAATGCGAGTTGGAAAAGAGAGGTTTTGCAAGCCCTGCGGAACTGGTTCAGGTCCCGCAGGGCTCGCACCCCCTCTGGGAGTTGATTCCACCAGCGCGGGGCCACTAATGAGAAGGCTTGCTCCCGAGTTATCTTCATTCTAGCCTCTCTTGGCCCAGGGATTTGTAGGAGGTTTTGGGAGCTAGATCTTAACGCTCTCCTGGGGATATATGGGGAGAGGCGGTCCCTGAGGTAGGCAGGTCCTCGGCCATATAGGGCTTTAAAGGTAATAACCAGCACCTTATACCGAACGCGGTAGACGACCGGTAGCCAATGCAGATCCCGCAGCACCGGCCGCACATGTTCCCACCTAGGTAGTCCCATCAACAGCCTGGCCGCTGCGTTCTGCACTACCTGAAGTCTTCGCGTTCGGCACAAGGGCAGCCCCATGTAGAGGGCATTGCAGTAGTCTAGTCTTGAGGTGACCGTTGCGTGGATCACAGTTGCTAGGTCGTCGCGTTCCAGGAAGGGAGCCAACTGCCTCGCCCTCTTGAGATAGAAGAAGGCGGATCTTGCGGTGGTAGCTATCTGGGCCTCCATTGATAGCGAGGATTCCAGTAGCACCCCCAGGCTCTTGACCCTGCGCACTGGTGTCAGTGGCGCACCGTCAAAAGCTGGCAGAGTAATCTCCCCCCCCGGTCCGTCCCGACCCACGCAAAGGACCTCAGTCTTCGTTGGATTCAACTTCAGCCCGCTCAGCCTGAGCCAGTCAGCCACGGCCTGTAACGCCCGGTCCAAATTTGTAGGGACATCACCAGTCCGGCCTTCCATCAATAGATAGAGCTGGGTATCATCAGCGTACTGATGACAACCAAGCCCATACCTCCGGGCAAGCTGGGCAAGGGGGCGCATAAAGATGTTAAACAATGTCGGGGAGAGAACTGCCCCCTGAGGCACCCCACAATGAAGCGGGTGTCTCTGAGACAGCTTCCCCCCAATTGCCACCCTTTGTCCCCGATTTTCAAGGAAGGAGGAGAGCCATTGTAAGGCTAGCCCCCGAATTCCTGCGTCGGCGAGGCGGCGGGTCAGCAGCCGGTGGTCGACCATGTCGAACGCCGCCGACAGGTCGAGCAGCAGCAATACCGCCGAGCCGCCCCGATCCAGTTGCCGCCGGAGGTCATCTATGAGGGCGACCAAGACTGTTTCCGTCCCATGGCCCGGGCGAAAGCCGGACTGGCATGGGTCCAAGGTGGAAGCGTCTTCCAGAAAATCCTGTAATGTAAAAGTATTACATTGTCTCAAATGAATACAGCCTTGAGTCTCCATCACCTGAAAGGTATTCTTCTGTACTTCTTGACAACTGGAAAAGGGATAATGTGAAACAGGGTTGGAACTGGCAGAAAATTTCCAGTGAGATTTTAACCCATTCTCTTTTCCCATGCAGACTTCTATTTTGCTGTTCTTGGGGGGAGGGCCTCCTCTCCCTCAGGATCAGCATGTTGGGACATTTGGGGCTGCAGCAGAAGTGGGGAAACAAGGAAAGTCTTCAAACTCTGTTATAAACCACACTGTTATACACAACTTCTGAAATAAACCTAAGATTCTCATCCTGAGTAATTTGTGCTTGGAATAGTTTATCGTGTTTTTAGACAGATTCTCAGAGCTTTAATTCTAAGTATTACCTATAACCACAAATACCTATAGGAAAAATAGGCTGTAAGGTCAGCAGTCATAATTGTTTTCATAACTGCCTAACAACTCAGCAAACAGAAAACATGTTGAGAAGTCTCTCTTTTTAAAAATGGAGACACTGTCTATTCAGGACATCTGAATCATATAAATTAAACATCCTTTTGCCAGAAAATCCTAATGCTAAACTACAACTATTTCTAAAAGGAAGCATAAAGTTAGAGGAGAATCCTTGTAAAGTTAAAAAAAAATCCCAGAAACCTGTATTTTATATTGTTTTTTTAAAAAAGCATTATGATTCTATTCATCCTAACCGTTGTGTACAGGATATCAATAGGATGAGAATAGGCCGGAGCACTACAAATAGTCTGAACACATCCTGGTTCAAGAATTTATAACATCTCTCTTAAAATCTGTAGATTAAAAAAGAGATTCTAAATTTTAAACAAAGTAACACAGTTTGCCACAAGGACCCCCAAACTTGCTGAACCTTTGGAATACTGACAAAGTGTGGTGGGTGTCACTATGAAATAGGGTTGCCAAGTCCAATTCAAGAAATATCTGGGGACTTTGGGGGTGGAGCCAGGAGACTTTGGGGGTGGATCCAAGATCAAGGCTGTGACAAGCATAATTGAACTCCAAAGGGAGTTCTGGCCATCACATTTAAAGGGACGGCACACCTTTTCAATTCCTTCCTTCCATAGGAAATAATGAAGGATAGGAGCACCTTCTTTTTGGGCTCATAGAACTGGACCCCCTGGTCCAATCTTTTGAAACTTGGGGGGTATTTTGGGGAGAAATACTAGATGCTGTACTGAAAGTTTGGTGCCTCTACCCCCAAAAACAGCCCCCCCCCCCCCCCGCAGAGCCCCAGATACCCACAGATCAATTCTCCATGATTTTCTATGGGAATAAATCTCCATAGGGAATAATAGAGTTCCCAACAGACATTTCCCTCCCCTCCCCCCGCTTTCTGACGACCCTGAAGTGGGGGGAGGGTCTCCAAACCGGGGGATCCCCTGCCCCTACCTGGGGATTGGCAACCCTACTATGAAATGCCTGCGATGGGAAGCAGAAAATGGCTTCTGCAGGAAGTGGGGCCAATCACAAAATATCTAGAGGTTCCACATATAAAAAACAGTGATTGATGTCAGATCTTCAAACCATCAAGCAGAAGTCTTGCTGAACTGGGTTTAATTAGAAATAGCAATGGAATGAACAATGCAAAATGTATGCTTTGCAATGAATTAAATGCCTTTCTCATGAATGTCACTGATGCAGTTCCTAGTATTCTGTCCCAGTTCACCAGGCCTTGAGAAAAATCTTCCACCGTTTCATGTAGTACTGAGGCTTCTGAATTCCCCTTCAAAATGAGTGCTGCAAAAAGCTGAAGTTTTTTGAAGTGATTTTCTACATTTAAAAAGTAGCATTACCTACCAGCAATATTGAGTTCTACTTCCCACCACTGTAAGAATTTCCATTTTTGTTTAACAAATTTATAAATCAAAAGACCTGCATCTCCATCTCCACACAAAATAGCCTCTAACTCATGTGGGAGGTAAACCTGGCAAAATAGAAGAGGACCATTCACAGACGCTGGGCTATGCACCATACTTTCACACTAAACATGAAATCAATTTTAACAATTGTTCAGTTGTTACCATCACAACCCAAAGAGACAAGGATTTTTAGCTCCCACAAACAATAAATCAAGCTTTGGCTATTCTGACAAACATCTGTAAAATGAAAGAATTCTTCTAGAACTGCATTAAAATTCAATTTATTCATTTTTATGTGTGGCAAGCTGATATCAGGACAAAAGGGCTTGGCTGCCAGGCTCTGGATTCTGTAACCCAGAGAAGCCCAGTTTATTCACAAAACAATGGCAAGAATAAGACAAATGTTTCCCAAAGTGAAGCCTGCTATCTGAGAACAATAGTTGCCTCAAAAGCCATCTTCAAACACAGGGGAAAATCCAGAAATGTTTGCAGAAGTCAGTCCAGAAAAAGTATCTGGGAAATCTCCAGTTTTGCACAATCTTCACCACTGAGATTTATGAGGGTTAATCAAACCACATTACAACAATTAAAGGTACATGAGGCAGACTCAGGATTTTTCAACCAACCACTTTACTTTTTTAGATAGATCCAAGTGGGCAACCGCTTGGTAAATCTTTTCTTGCACACAGACAGCCCCCTAATCTCAAACAACTCCTCACCCACAACATCTCATCTGAGCATGGACACTGGTACCAGAGCTTGCAATAAACCCAAGTGCCAACTTTGCTGCCACATACACCCAGACAACACAATCACTGGACCTAACAGCATTAACTACACCAGGGTTGTCACACTCATTTGTTATGAGGACCAGATCTGACATAAATGAGACTTTGTTGGGCTGGCCGTATGCATTCCTATTCAAGATTAGGTAGCAGATATATAAAGTTTAAAAAAGAACAGACAAGCACAACTGAAGATTTAAAAAAAACCCCACATGCTTAAAACATGAACACTTAATGGTCTTAAAGGTGCTTTCTTTATATCTCTTCCATGGGATCCAGGGAACCGGCCAAAGGAAGCTCTGGCTCTTTCCTTCCTTCCCCAGGGAACCAGGAGGGGGAGGAGCCTCAGGTAATAGAAGGAAGAGAGGTTTGGCTCAGTAGCTCTGCTGTGCAATTGAGCAAGCCTTGCAAAGCAAGCTGTTAAGCAGAAGCAATCAAGAGAGTGGGAGAAGATGACAGCCAGTTGCTTGGGGGCCTGATAGGAACCCTCCAGGGGCCTGACTCAGTCCCTGAGCCACATGTTTGACACCCCTGAACTACACTGTCTCAGGCTCATTCACTTGTTCATCCTCCAACATTATATATGCCATTAAATGCCAACAATGCCCTTCTGTTCTCTACATAGGGCAAACAGGACAAACCCTCCATCAAAGGATAAATGGACACAAATCTGACATCAGGAATTATAGAACTGAGAAACCTGTGGGGGAACACTTTAACCTTCCAAAGCATTCAATGGGTGACCTTAAAGTAGCTGTTTTACCGCAAAGGAACTTCAAGAACAGAATGGAGAGAGAAACTGCTGCATTACAAATTATTATGGAACTTGAAACAAACACCTCCCAGGACTGAACAGGGATATTGATTTTTTTCTCTCATTACAGATGCTAAACCCACTCTCACTGGGTATAGTTATTGTTATGTATTGAACATAAGTTACCCGGCCGCATGGCGATCGCTACTGAAGATGACCCCCTGGGTCCCCGGATGGAGCTCACCATTAGCTCCACCCATCAAGATCTGGGGCGGGAAGTTTGACCAACCAGGATTGGCCTGGTCGGATGAGGGGGCTGTTCCGGGTACTGTATATAAGCGGGGCCTGGCCCACGTGTTCTCTCTCTTGTAATGTGCTACTGAATAAACTATGTTGCCTTCAAACCGTCTCAGTACATTACAGTTATACATTCACAGTATTCCAATGTATTTCTCTTTTAGAATAGTGTATCAGAATAATTTTTTGTATTCACATACTCAAAATAGGGATATTTACTTAACCCATTTTCACTATATTTTATTGTATTCTTTTTTTCTTTGGCAAACTAGAATGATGTTTACTAGTTAAAAAGTAAATCAGGTAGACAAGAACATCACTATCCAATGTATTTCTTTTTTAGCTGTATTGACATATTCAAACAGCGATATTGGTTGTTTATCCCATTATATATACTGAACCCATCTCCCACTATATTTTAATGTATTTTTCTCCTAATGGCAAACTATGTGTATGTTACATGTTAAAAGGTAAATTAGTTGGATGGCCCAGACTTATAACAATAGAGTCATTAACAGACATTCTCACATTTTGACATATTACTATTTTATTGTTCTTAAATTTGTACCATTTTGCATTCTAAACCACTGCCTACCAGATAATTTTACTATTCTGCCATTGGATCTTAAATTTGTACCATTTTGCATTTTGAACCACTGTCTACAAGCCTCGTCTGATGAAGTGTGCTTAGAGCACACGAAAGCTTATGTTCTGAATAAAGCTAAGTTGGTCAATTTGACTCCTATTTTGTTTTATTTACTTTTTTGTTAGCTATCATTTTCTTAAGTCTTTATATTGTAGTGAATAATGGAGGGTACTGCAGTTCATAACAGGTTTACTATGCTTTATGTTTCAATTATAGCAAGAAACACTTTTGAGCTTCTAATATAAACTATCAATTAAGAACACTTGGATATGTGTGTCTTCCAAATCAGCCTGTATGTTTGCCTCTTTCGTATGATCATTTGTTTAAAGAGCACTACTGTAAAAGACACTATCTAAAAGCAGTTATCAGATCTGCCTAGATGAACTCCCTAAGTATATTTTATACTTCGATCCGCCAAGACCTGCCTATCACATTGGATACAGTACAGGAACTTGAGGCCCCGTGCCTGTCTTCTGGTTTAGTTCTGGGTCACTTTGACCCACTCAGCCTGGAGGAAGTTGACGGAATTCTCTCTGCTGCACGCCCAACAACTTGTGATTTAGACCCTTGCCCCTCCTGGCTGATTAAACCTTGCCAGAGGGAGGTCAGATGTCCTTTACGGGACATCATAAATAGATCCCTCTTGGAGGGGCGCTTTCCAACACCCTTGAAGGAGGCTTTGGTCCGTCCCCTCCTGAAAAAATGTACAGCAGACCCAGCCGAATTGGCAAACTACCGACTGGTCTCTAATTTACTGTTTTTAGGTAAAATTATTGAGAGGGCAGTGGCGTTGCAGCTGCAGGGTTTTCTGGATGACGCTTCCATCCTAGACCCTTGCCAGTCTGGCTTCCGTCCGGGCCATGGGATGGAGACCGTGCTGGTCGTCTTGATAGATGACCTCCAGCGGCATCTGGATCAAGGTGGCATGGCGGTGCTGATGTTGTTAGATCTGTCGGTGGCGTTCAATACAGTCGACCATCAGCTACTGAACCGCCGCCTCGCCGACATAGGGGTTAGGGGGTTGGCCTTACAATGGCTTTCCTCCTTCCTCAAGGGACGGGGACAAAGGGTGGCAATCGGGGGTGAGGTGTCCCAGAGGTGCACACTAGACTGTGGGGTGCCTCAGGGAGCAGTTCTCTCCCCGATGTTATTCAATATCTACATGCGCCCCCTTGCCCAGATTGCCCGAAGGTATGGGCTCGGGTGTCATCAATATGCAGATAACACCCAGCTCTATCTGCTAATGGATGGATGGCCTGACTGCGTCCCAGGGAATCTGGACCAGGCATTGCAAGCCATGGCAACTTGGCTTAGGCTGAGTGGGCTGAAGCTGAACCCGACGAAGACAGAGGTCCTTTGCGTGGGCCGCAGCGCTCTGGGGAGGGAAATACCTCTCCCGGTTTTTGACGGTGTGCTGCTGAAAGCAGCGCACCAGGTCAGGAGCCTGGGAGTTCTACTGGAGCCTTCATTATCAATGGAGGCCCAGATAGCAGCCACTGCCAAGTTGGCGTTCTTTCATCTGAGGCGGGCAAGGCAGCTGGCCCCTTTCCTAGAGCGTCGGGACCTAGCAACAGTGATCCATGCGACCGTCACCTCAAGATTGGACTACTGTAATGCCCTCTACATGGGGCTGCCTCTGTGCCGAACCCGGAAGCTGCAGCTAGTGCAGAACGCGGCAGCTAGGCTGTTATTAGGGCTCCCGAAGTGGGAGCACATACAGCCAGGGCTGTGCGGACTGCACTGGCTGCCAGTTACATACCGGGTTCGCTACAAAGTGCTGGTTATTACCTTTAAAGCCCTATATGGTTGAGGACCTGCCTACCTGAGGGAGCGTCTTTCCCCATATGAGCCCCAGAGAGCACTAAGGTCAGCAGAGACGAACAAGCTGGCTATCCCCGGGCCAAAGGAGGCGAAACTGCAGAACACCCGCACACGGGCCTTCTCTATTGCAGCTCCACACCTAGGGAACCAGCTCCCAGAAGAGGTGCGGGCCCTGCGGAGCCTCAACCAATTCCGCAGGGCCTGCAAGACCACCCTTTTCAGGATGGCCTTTGTGGACTGCTGATTGAAGGACTGATGGATTGATGAGTTCATCTAAGTGACTCTCGCCTAAGTGACTCTCGCCATCATGCTAACCGACAGAATAGCACCAGAAATGCCTATTGTTATTGCCAATTTATGTTAATTGTAAATTAGAATGGTTTTAAGACTAATGTTGATTTTAAAGTTTTGTATAAATTACCGTATGGACATGTTGTTAGCCACCCTGAGCCTGCCTCGGCGGGGAGGGCGGGTTAAAACGGCTAAAAGGAAGTACTTCTTCACCCAAAGGGTGATTAACATGTGGAATTCACTGCCACAGGAGGTGGTGGCGGCCACAAGCATAGCCACCTTTAAGAGGGGTTTAGATAAAAATATGGAGCAGAGGTCCATCAGTGGCTATTAGCCACAGTGTGTGTGTGTATGTGTATATATATATAAAAAATTTGCCACTGTGTGACACAGAGTGTTGGACTGGATGGGCCATTGGCCTGATCTAACATGGCTTCTCTTATGTTCTTATGATCTAAATAAAATTTTATTATTATTATTATACTTTTCCAAGTATTTGACATGGCATCATTTTTACAAACACCAAACCTATCTCCCCAGAGATACAGAAGGCGGAAGAAAGAAAAAAGTGACAAAAATAAAAGTGGTAATAAGTATTGGTTTGCTTGCCAGGTTCATGCCTGGCTAACAAGTGCTTCTTACAGTTTGGGCAGGAGATGGATGCCAATAGTCTTTCAAAATTTCTATTACTTTCCCCCATTCCAACCTTCTCCTTTCCATAAACTGCTTCACATAGACATATGCAAACACACACATCCTGTGATCTGGCAGCTGGCCTGAGAGAGAAAGCACCCTGTGTGGCACTCCTTCCCAACTTCCCAAAGAGATACGTGGGCTCTGCCCATCCTCTTAGTGGCCAAAATGGGAATAATGGAGTCAACAGGCACCACAGCACCTGCAGGCACTGCACTGGGGAACACTAACACATTACAGCATGGTTTGTTTGATCATCTGAATGCAGCCTTATTCTTTCCCTTTCTGCTGAAATGCGTGCTAGATCAAATTTGTAAGAGCTAATAAGCTATGGTTACATGCATACCTTCACCATGTTTGATCAGACAAAGAGTCTCAGAAGTTTTTGAGCTGGCATATTTCCTTCCTTTATTCCCGTCCCATTGAATGCTGTGTCAAGACTGAAGGGGAGGGAGTCTTTCATCCTGTGTTACAGCTGTGTAAGCCTGAGTTCAGCCACAGACACATGTGACCAAAGAACTCTTGGACATGGGTCCTTAGCCCATGGTTCTAAGTGAGCTGGACCAGTGGAGCTAGGCCCACTCCAAGATAAGTCCCTAAGAGTCCTTAGTGTGATGTGTTGTTCACAAGTAACATTTTCTTTACATTTTGATCCATGCCTCTCCTTTCAAGGATTTGATGTATTTATCAAAGATTTTTTAAAAAACAAATTTAGTGTCTTCATATACAATTTAAATTCCTAATCTGTTACACATGAATTGTTGCAAGAATACCATTTGCCTGTGATTTCTCTCAGGACTGCTGCTAGCTTTCCTCCGTTGTCCTTGGGACCGATATGCTGCCACTTTACCCTCTGGCAATAGTTCCTGTAACTGATAATAGATAAGGACATTAATTAAAGTAGTATAAGCAAAGAATGAAAACAAGAAACAGTCATGCAGAGGCTCTTTTGTCTGTGATCAAAGAACAGAAATGCTGTGTGTGCAGCCTATTCCTTGGGATCTACAGTCAACAAAAACTGTCAACTTGCAATGTTTTTAGCAACCATAATCAATTCACATTTTCACTTGAAATCGACCATTGGTTCTTACTGTAAGGGGTTCTTCTCTGAGGTCAGGAAGACATCTCCATGAGTAATTCCTTCACTCTATCAGGGAGACAGGAAAACTTTTTCCTCTTCCTGTTGGCGCCTTCGGAATGACCCTTGCCCTCAGTTCTGGGACTCCAAAAGCAATGTTGAATAGCTAGTAACTGTATAACTTTAAAACACTTACGAGAAACATTATAAACAGTAAAAACTGTAAATCTTAGAAAATATAGTTCAGCTTGAGTAAGAAGAAAAGATAGCAACAAGGTAGAATAGTGACAGAAAGTACAGTGATGGGAGGGCCGAGATGTCTTTCTGACATCAGAGGAGAAGGACCCCTCACAGTAAGAACCAATGGTCGTTCTCCCTCTGAAGCAGAAGACATCTCCATGGGACCTCCCAGATCAGTGTCCTTTAGATGCGTGGGATATCATTGTCTGACACTGTCACTATGTGTTGCAACACTTTTCTTCCAAAAGCTACGTCAGATGAAGCCAAAGAGTTCAACTTGTAATGACGAACAAATGTTGAAATAGATGACCACGTCGTCGCTCTGCACACCTCGTCCACAGATGCTCGATTAAGGAAGGCTACGTTGGTAGACGCGCTGCAAAGTGAATGAGCTGTGATACCCTTTGGGATTTCAAGTCCTGAAGTTTTGTAAGCCTCCATAATGCACGCCTTAATATTGGAACTAATAGATGACTTAAGCATTCTTTCCCCCACCCTGGGAGGAGAAATGTTGATAAACATGCATTCAGTCTTCCTGACTCACTCTGTACATGCTATGTAAATCTTTAAGACCTGTCTAAGGTATGCCACACGAATTCCTTAGGGTGCTTGGACTGTGGACAAAAGGATGGAAGAATAATCTCCTGAGATCTATGGAACAAGAAAATCTTAGGTATGAAAGTGGGATCAGTTCTAAGGACCACTTTGTCCCTGTGAAAAACGCACAAGTTGGAGTTTATCGAGAGAGCATTGATCTCTGACACCCTTCTGGCTGAGGTCACAGCTACTAGAAACAAAGCCTTCATCTGAAGCCACTTGAGGCCAACCTCCTGAAGAGGTTTGAATGGAGACCTGGTAAGCGCAGACAGTACCGCGTTAAGTTTCCATGTAGGGAAACAGTGAATTTGTGGTGGAGTCTTGAGTGCCACTCCCTGCAAGAAAAGCTGTATATGTGACTGCTTGGTTAACTTTTAATCTCCTATGTGTGGAAAAACCGTAGAAAGTGCCACTGTCTGTCTATGCAATGTGGCCACCTTTAGTCCAGATTGCAATCAATTTTGTAGAAAGGAAAGGACCGTGGATACTGACGGTTCCAAAGGATTGAGTTTCTTGTGTCTGGTCCAGCCAACGAAGGCCTTCCAGGTTGTATTGTAAATACGAACCGTTGACAGTCGTCTAGAAGAAAGCAAAGTGTCTAACACCTTGGAGGAATAGCCTAGCTGAGACAGATTTTGCCGCTCAATCTCCATGTGGTTAAACATAACCAGTCTGGGTGACGATGCCAAACTGGATCCTGCCTGAGTGTGTCCAGGGATATTGGAAGTTGTAGGGGTTGCCCACTGTTAATTCCGTCAGCGTTGAGAACCAAGGCCGACGTGCTCAATGAGGTGCAACTAGAATCACTTCAGCTCTGAGTTGACGTATGTGCCATATAGTCTTGGAGATGAGAGGAATTGGTGGAAACGCAAATAGAAGGACCGGAGGCCATGGGGACATCAGGGCATCGGTTGCTTCTGCCGCTGGATGGTAAAACCTCATGAAGAACCAAGGCAATTGATGATTCTGGTTGTATGTGAAGAAATCCACCACTGGTAAGTCGAAGTGTCTGCAGATGAATCGAAACAGATCTGGATGGAGAGACCATTTTCCTTCGTTGACCTGTTCTCTGCTTAGCCAGTCCGCCTGAGTGTTGGATAAACCCCTGATGTGTTCTGCACGAATGGAAAGTAAATTCTTTTGAGACCATGATAGGATTGTCATGGCTTCCTGATGTAACGCACGAGATCTCGACCCCCCCCCCTTGTTGATATATGCTTTTGCTGCTATATTGTCTGTTCAGATCAAAATGTGTTTGGAAATCACCTTGGATTGAAAAGCCGTCAACGCATGTCTGATAGCACAAAGCTCCAAAACATTGATAGGGAGAGATCGCTCTTAGACAGTCCAGATGCCCTGTGCTGGAACCTCTTCCAGAATGGCCCCCATCCATGCAGACTGGCATCCGTGAATATCTCCTGAACTACTGGAGTATAGAAGACCTTGCCCTGAAGTAGATTGTTTGAAATCGTCCACCACCATAGACTGGACTTGACCTTGGCGGGAACTAATAATGACAGTTGTTTCCGCTCCATGATGGCAAGCTGGTATGGCCGTAGAAAAGCTTGTAACTCTCTGGAATGGAGACGTGTCCACTGAACCATATCTAGGCAAGAAATCAGAAGACCTTGAAGTCTGGCCAGAGATGAAAGTGAGGAATGAGCACTCTGAATTACTGATGTTGCAGCCTCTTTGACTTTCTTGACCTTGTCTAGTGGGAGAAAAATGGAAGTGCTGATCGTATCTATGATGGCCCCCAGGTGTTCTATCCTCTGTGATGGAACAAGCAAACTCTTGGCTGTGTTCACCAGAAACCCGTGGTCCTGGAGACATCGAAGCGTTGACGGGGTGTCCTGAATCAATTTGGGAAGAGAGGATGATCTGACCAGCAGATCATCAAGATAATGATGAACGTGAATGCCTTGTTTCCTCAAGCAGATGACCGGGTTTATGAGAATTTTGGAAAAGACCCTGGGGGCTGTTGACGGACCGAAGGGAAGAGCCCTACATTGGAAATGTCTCTTGCCTACTGTAAATCGTAGAAATCGCCGATGTGCTGGATGGATTGGGATATGTAGATATGCCTCCATCAAGTCAATTTCCGTCATGAAGTCCCCCCTGGCCTAGAGCATATAGGGGTTTTTTTTTTTTTTAAATAATCTACTATTGATCATTGTGTCACATTGGCTTTTCTAGCCGACAAATACATGAATACAAGAAAGGGGAAGCTCTATGTAGCTTTTATAGATCTGAAGAGTGCATTCGACTCTGTGGACAGAAACAAACTATGGAATAAACTAAAGGATCTTAATACAGATCCCCGTCTGTTAAATCTATTAAAGAATTTACATACAAATACAACTTGCCAGGTAAAATTCTCATCTACAGGACACCTAACTGAAAAAATACCAGTTTGTAAAGGAGTTAAACAAGGGTGTTTGTTAGCCCCACATCTTTTTAATCTTTTCTTAAATGATATGGCACAATATCTTAGTTCCATAAATGGGCACCCACCTAAGTTAAATGATCTCTCAGTTCCAATATTATTGTATGCTGATGATCCGAACAGACAACTATACTTTCCTGCACAAGAGTCAGCCTGCAGCGATACCTGAAAGCTTTTAACAACTACTGCCAGCTTAACTCACTTGCTATAAACTATTCCAAATCTAAGGTTGTACTCTTTTCTAAAAGTTGGCGACCACAATAATGGTATATAAACAAGCAGGAAATTGAGCAATCCAAGTGCTTTAAATATTTGGGCATAACCTTTACTTACAATCTCAAATGGGCAGTTCACCGTGACAGAATAATAAATATAGCTAGTTCTTCATCTCAAATTAAACAGTTTTATTATTAAAAAGGTAAACAATGTTTGCCTGCCGCAATTAGAGCTTTTAATGCTAAAACACTATCACAAATTTTGTATGGTATCCCTCTGCTCTGAACCAAAAAATAGAAAATATCCAGGCTGCATTTCTGCGACAACTTTTAGAAATCCTCAACTGTGTTCCTTATTTTGTAATCTGTTCAGAAACAGGCCAATCTCTGATTGAAACAAAAGCTTGAACTCTAACTTTTAAATATTGGTTACAGATATTTTATAGGACTGAACCAGCTAGCTTGCTCAACTACCTAAAAAGAGACCCTTATAATGCTGCTTGGCAAGATGGAATAATGTCAAAGCTTAAACACATGAGAATTGCAATTGACGACCTATTTTTATCTGATGAATCTTATAATTTTAGATTTATCAAACAGAGAATCTTAGATCTAGAATCTCATAAACTGTGTCTTGTCCAATTTTATACTTGCTCTCCTGCCTCACTTGGACTTGATCAGATGGCCAGGAAAATGGCCAAATATTTATCTGAACTAGATAATTCACAACATTGGAGAGCTTTTATGCTGGCTAGGATGAATGCATTTCCCTCCAATGTTCTCTATGAGAGATTTCTTCGTCCTCTTTAGTGAGAGACATTGTCTATGCAGGTCAAGCTCGCCGGATTCCATCCAGCATATTTTATTGAACTGCCAACTGTATACTAATCTCCAGAAGGTTCTGCTAGATAGTCTTTTCCTTACTGTCCTACATTCAAGAAGATAGGATTGATTGCCGTTTCCTATTAAATGACAACATCGATATCACAAAAGCTGTTGCCAAATTCTTGGCTGAAATTGTTAAAAATTATTCTAAGCAGGTTTTATTGTGATTTTAATCTTAGTTTAGCCTTTTATGCTTTGAGCAGACATACCTGATTGTTGTTTGGTTGACAAGTCTCTGTATATCTCTTCGTTATGCCAATAAAGGTGTGATTAGATTGGATAAAGTCCCCCGGCTGAAGAGTCTCCGTTATGGCCTTCAGAGTTTCCATAGAAAAGTGACATAGTTTGACGAATTTATTGAGGAATTTGAGGTCTAAGATGGATCTCCAGTCCCCGTTCTTTTTGGGAACCACAAACAGGATTGAGTAGACTCCATGACCTCTTTCGCAGTGGGGAACAGTTTCTATTTCATGAATCTCTATAAGGTGTTGAATGGCATGATTGATTATGCTGCGCTTGTGAGGATTCTGCAAGAGGGGATTGAATGAATCTCTCGGGTGGAAGTCTGTGAAACTCGATGGTGTACCCCTGTGATACTATGTCTAAGGACCAAGAATCTGCTTGATAAGTCTGCCAAGTTGGGGAGAAGTGAGACTGGCGTGCCCCCACTGGAAGATGTGCATAGTTAGTCCTGTTTAGGTTTGGGGTCACATTTGGTGCGGTCAAACTTGTTGAAGCGTTGTTTATTTCATCTTGAACCTGAGGAATTCTTTCTGAAGTTCTTATAGGACTCCCATGTGGTCATATTTTTGTGCTTGGGTTGAAATCGTGGCAAAAAATGTTGAATACGAAAGGACTGGTTGCCCCTCTTATCTGTACGCTTGATGCTTCTGGGCATTGCCTTCTTTTTGTCACATGTTTTGACCAAGATCTTGTCTAGAGATTCACCAAACAGGCGATTCCCTTGGAATGGATAGCCGGAGAGTAGCGACTTGGACAGCAGGTCCGCCGGCCAGGCCCGGAGCTAAAGAAGTCTTCTGGCTACAGTGTGGGAAGCCACTGCCTTGGAGGCAAACGTCAAAATGTTCAAGGTGGCATCAGTTGAAAAAGAAGCTGCTTTGAGAATGCGGGTGGCCCCGTCGCATGTTAATGCGACGATTAGTTTCTGGAAACATCTGCATTAAACGCCATATCCAGACAATAGATGCTCTGGACAAAATGGAAGCTGTTGCTGCCGCTCTGACCATCATGGCAATGGCTTCGTGGAGTCTTTTTAAGGCTATCTCTACCTTCTTGTCCAGGGCATCCCATATATTCCCGTGACCATCTTCGGATAGCAGGCCCGGAGACTGGAGAGCTATGACAGGAGCATCAACCTGAGGTACCTATAACAACTCATTAGCATACTGAGGTAAGGCATAAAACTTTTTAACCAAGGGAGTAAATTGCTTATCTACAGCTGGCTTGTCCCATTGTATTCTAAGTTGCCTTTCAAAGTATTCAGGAAATGGGAACACCTTCTCCACTAAAACATGAGGTGGAAAAAATTCAGAATTCCCTGTGAATTTTGACTTAAATTTACGTTTAGCCTTAGAATCCTCTTCCTCATCCGAGGGGGATTCGTGAATTTCTAAGGCAGCTATGGCCTTTGATAATAAAAAAATGATAATCCTTAAGACTGAAAAACCTATTGGATTGTTCTGGAGTCTTGGCCTCCTCACACTATTCGTCTGATTCGAACTTACCCTCCTCATGCCCCTCCCTATCAGAGTCTGAGGAACCAGCTTCATCCCCAGACTCCCTTGTTCTCTTGTTGCTGACAGCAGCCTTTTTGGTAGCTTTGGTGGGCCATGAGGGATTAGGATGTTTAGAGGATAAAGGTGCATGCTGAAAGCCTTGCGCCCTAAAGCCCAGAGTGGAGTAAAAAGCAGAAAATTGTTCCTGCATGGTCTGCCTTAATTCAGACATGCGTCTGGACACAAAACTGAGTTCCCGATTTTCGGGTACATTACCGCCACTTGACTGGGTTCCACTGCCACCGCAGTCAGTCATCGAGTGTCCGGCTCCTCTCTCGCACTCACTGGGCATGACCAGGTTATAGGAGCTATGCTCCACACCCCCACGATGGCTGCCAGCAGCACCAAGTCGCCCTGAAGGGCCGAGAAGATCTTCTGTGGCATGGCAGCGTTTCACAGCACAATCAGATTCTGCTGCCGCGCCGCTGCCAGGACGGTGGAGCAGACAGCATGATCCAACTGCAAAGGGTTGCTCAGCCCCGCCCGAAAAAGTCATCGCGGCCGCTGATGCGGTGCCCGCTTCCATCTCCTCTGCTGAGGAAAAATCGTCGGAGTGCTCTTCCACCGCCATTAGACAAGCACAAAAAAAAAGGCAGGAGCACTCAAATGGCCAACTTGGCTCCTCAGAAAGAAAGGTAAGAAGGAGGAGGAAATACAGTAAGTATTAAGAAAAGATTAACAAGAAATAAGAAAAAGTAGAAAGAAATGAACTTAGGAAGGGAAAAGAAGAGTAGGTAGAACAGAGCCTATGGAATCTGTTGCTGCTCCCTCTAAGGCAGGAACAGAACTGAGGGCAAGGGTCATTCCAAAGGCGCCAACAGGAAGAGGAAAAAGTTTTCCTGCCTCCCTGATAGAGCGAAGGAATTACCCATGGAGATGTCTTCTGCCTCAGAGGGAGAAGTGATTAATTCACATTTTAAATTGCCTCTGGCAGTTTTAACAAAGAGAATGCTCTTATACTGATCTGGTTGTGCAAGAAAAAACATCACATATGAGTCATTTTAAAAGGAATTTCACTGGTTGTAATGCAAGAGTCCTTGCCCTATGATCTGTCATTGAGGGCTGACTTATACATACTTGAGAATGAGGAGAAAGAATGCTACTGGACTTTACCACTGCAGATGGTGAATTCAGTTCTGAACACTTTTTCACATAAAAAACTTTATGCAAGTAGAAAACTTAGCACAGCAGGAGAGAAATCTTCTGCCTCCTTTTCTTTTCTTTGCTTGCCATGTTTGTTTTCAATTAGCTGGGAGATTTTAACATAAGGAACATGACAACATGTGATCCTCCACCTGTAGACTGATACATCATTCTATTCCCCACCCAAATCTCTGATTAAAACTGACTCGTAAAAACATATCAGCAACACCTCCTTAATTTTTGGTGTTAATTTCTTTTTTTGAAAGTTCCATGTGACTGCAATGACATTATGGAACCAGTAGCAAGACAAACAGCTCCACCCCTGCTATTCTTTGTTGTTGAAGGTGGCACAGGATGTAAGGGAAGAAAGGCTGGATCTCCTTCTGTTACTATGCCAGCCAATTAGTCTCCATCCATTTCGTTTTCTTTTTTTAAAAAAATAATTTTTATTGGTTTTTCATATTTAAAAGCAACATCCACACACACAAAAAATAATTGTGTGACCAAAACAATACTTTCACTTAACATCGATTTCCCAACAATGAAATAGGTCACTTTGTACAGCTCTCTCTATATATACGTACGGAGGTAGGGTATGAGCAAATTCCTTATTTTGTATATCTCCTTTAGCAAATATCCATCTAATCTCCAATACTAAATGCTAAGTTATACAACTCATACAGGTTCTATAGCAATATCAACTAGTGAGTACTTTTTACTTTAACAACATTATTTATAACCAATCATAAGTTTACTGTTTACTAAATTTGTCAATATACCTAATTCTGCAATCTCTAGGGTATTTACAATCGGATCCTCAATTGTTGGTACTCTAGTTAGTTTCCAGTAAATTGCATTAAAAATTCTAACTACAATTATAGTATGTTATCATAATGTGTCTACTCTCTTTTTCAATTCCCTGTTGCTCCATACTGAGTTTCAACAGTTTTGGATCCTTTCGTGTGCCGTCTCCCAGAAATTACTAATTACCCATTTTCTTATTTTCCAACAAAGATCTGTTATTTATAGATTTTTTTTTCTTTTTGTTGTAGTCTTGCAATTTCATCCTGGTCTCTCTCTGGCTCTTGATCTGTGTCGCTGGATCTCTCGGGAGAATTTCTAGAGTTCTTTTCACCTTTTTTCTTAAACTAGCTTTTGGCTTGGTTGTCTAAAAAATCTTTTAAGTTTTAAGGTTGAATCTATCTTATATCTATAGTCTGAAACATAAAAAGAAGTCCTTCTGGGAATAGCCATCTAAACGGTATCGTTTTCTCTTGTAAGAAAGATGCTAAAACTTTATACTCATTTCTCCTTTGTCTGACCTGCCATGGAATCTCTTTCGTTACTTTAATATCCTGTTGTTTAATTTTAATTGATTTCTTAATTTTCTCCAAACCTCTTCTTTCATCTGTCTTCTAACGAATTTCAAGTGTACCTCTCTGGGCAATGCATGATTTTTTGCATAAAATGAGTTCACCCTATGGACATAATCTATCTCTTTTTCCATTTCTGTTGCCTCTTTACCCAGGGCCAGAGCTAATGCTTCTGCAAAGATGAAAGGTCTTCCTGTTTATCTTCTGGGATGTTCAAAAATCGTAGAATATTCCCTGCTTTATCTAATTCTAATTTTATGATCTGATTTTCAACCACCCTTTGTTTAGTTTCTACAGTAGTGATTTTTTTGTCTACTGAAATCAGCTTGGAATCTATTGAATTTGTAATATGTGTAAGATTTGTTATTTCTTTTGTTGTACTTGTTAGCTGTTTTTGCACTTCATCTATTTTATTATCAATCATACCTATTTGGCTTGTCAAGTTAGACTGCACTTTATTAAGTGTGCCCAGAAAAGATGCTTCCAGTGTTGTTTGCAATTCTTTTAACACATCTTGAGATAAGGCCATCCCCACAGATTTTGGTGCTCCAGGTGATGGTACAATTTTAGTTTGCTTTAACATTTTTTAGCTCCTTTTTAGCCAATATTTTAATTAAATTTAACTCCAATCCAAATTACCCTATCAAACATGAAATCTTGCTACCTTTGAAACTACATACAGCACCATTAATTTTAATCTCAATTTATGCTTTATATTTGTCACCCTATTAAATTTAGAAACAATTTTATGGCAGTTTAAAAAATAAAGTTTCAACTGATATTAATGTAAGCAGCAAAGACAATTATATCCTACAAAATGTACTTTAAAACTACTACTACTAATAGTAATAAAGCTATATAGGATTAAGTTCTACCATAGATCTCAACAAATCAATCTTCCATATGGCAGTTCAGCAGGAAGCCTTCACGCTTTCACTTGCACCTACATTCACTCCTTCGCTCATTCCTTCACTCACTTTTGCACATGCTCTCCTTCACGTCACTCACTCCTTCACCCACTCCTTCACTCACACTAAAGTTATTTTATGCTTTGGATTTCAAGTATTAATTTAACAAACAAATTTTCTTGAGCACATCATCTGTCCAACCATTAACAATTCTTCTTTTCTGCTTTTTTACTCAATGACCAATAATTTTTTCACAGAGTGTCAATGGACCTAAATGCCACTTCAGAAGTTCAGTGTCTTTCTTAGCACTTCTAACACTCCAGCAATTTAATATTCCAATGTTAGGATCAAGGAGAAAAGTCCAAACCCAATATATAAATTCCAAAAAAAAGAAGAAAGAAGAAAAAAAAGAAAGACCACACTAAAAAATAGGAAAAGTGGGCCAAACCAACAAGAATTGGCCCCTCTCTCTATGTTTCCAGAAGCCCAGCAAACCAGTGCTCCAATATTGCAGGGAATAAGAAAAAAAATAATATTTCTTTCCACTCAGTGTCCAAGTATCCAGAGTCCTTTCAAGGAATAACAGCTATTTAACACATCCGTGGGGAAAAAAAAGTTCTCTCAGTGTTTCCAAACTAGAAGATATAAGGAACGGACCAAACTAAAAAAATATATCCTGTCCAAACAAAGCCACAATCTCAAAGGAAATTAGCCCTGTTTATGTCCCCTTCTTTTTATAAACGTGGGATAGAGCCTAATAACACTTCTCCAATTCTTAAATAGCACCTCACCCATCGTCTCCCCCACCGGCATTTAAGGAAGTAGGTCAGTTTCTGAGCTTCACTGTTATTGTTTACAGCTGCCAACTGATCCTTTCTTCCTGATGTTTGTAAAAGTAACAGGGGAGTGTGTAGTTGTATGCAGTTTAGCAGTTCTTTTTGTTTTGTTTTCTGGAGTTTACAAGTCTTCTTACCATTGTTTCACTTCCCGAGGCTCTCTCCCTCCTCCACATTCTGGCAGCAGCAACTAGAACGCCATTAAGGCTCCCGCGGCGTTCAGGGCTTTAGGGTAAAAGGGAGTTCAGGAGACCTTTCACGCCTCCCCTTGTCCTCCCCTCACACCCCCTGCTAGCAGTGCTCTACAACCTGAGCTCTGTAAGGTTTTTGAAGCCTCGGAGACTCCCCAAGAACGCCTGGTTCGGGTCACACTCACAGCTGGAGTTGCAAAATGCGTCCAACGGCGTTGCACAGAAACTGGAAACATCGTCTCCATCCTTTTCAAAGGTGAGTCCTGGTCAGATGTGAAATATGAGTTGGGTTGGGAGAACTTGCCAAGCTGAGTCATGTTTTGTATAATGGGACCCCAAAATTACACAGACTTTTGTTGCATCTGCAGACTTCTTAAAATGGGCCTCTGTTGAAAAGTCGTACATATTGCCAAAGTGGCATTAGTTCATTTTCACCAAGACCAGTAATTGGCCCCCCTCCTATCTCACTAGGGCTTAGCCAGGGCCTGAGCTAAGCCCTGATTAGACTACTGTAACTCACTCTGTGCTGGCCTACACTTGATTCTTGCCCAGAAGCTCCGACAGGTTCAGAATGGGAACACCACAGGCAGGACACATTCAATCTATGTCAGCTACACTGGCTTCTGATTGAGTACCAAGTCAGATTCAAGGTTTTGGGGACTTCCAGGTTTTGGCGCCTCGCATATGGCAGCGGTCCACGGAGCTCCTCTCGGACAGCCCCTCATATCCCGCAGTAGGAGGGGTGCTGCGATTGCTGTGCCCCCAGGGCGACCCAGGCAAGGGTCTCCTGACAGCAGAGAGCTTGATGGGAGCTTGGGAAATCGGTGGTGGCTGGTTCTCTAGCCCTGTTGCTGATACTCTACCGTGGCGATCACCATTTTGATGGTACTAAGAGGTGAATGCCCACCTACTTTCTTATTTCATCAACTTTCTCTTTAATGGAACTGCTGATCTTGAACCTTTAGTTCTTCAGTGAGCAAGTTCAGAAGTAAGTTTTTTCTATGTTGTAAGATCTGTGTAGCGTCTTTTCTTATCTGGTGGAATACAAGCTGTTTGGGACTGGGTGTGTGTGTTTGGGACTGGGTGAGAGCTGATTTGGGCATAATGCCGGTCATTCTCCCTCTGAAGATTGGCTTTTAACTGGTTTCCCAAAGGGATTTACAAGATCGTTTCCCTATTTGTGCCTGGTTTCTACTGTCATGTTTGGGAACTTTTAAAGGTGATAGATTGGAACTTAAAAAATTGTAACTGAAAGGGTGGGAGAGAGGTTTGGGCTTCTTAGCCGGTCTTTCTCTTTGGTTTTTCCTTTCTTTGCATCGGTTTTTCCTACCTGCTGGATTATAATTTAGACTGGAGCTGGATTTTATCACAATCAGAAGACTTCCCTGGGATCCTGGAGAGTTGCTGCCAGTCTGAGTAGACAATATTAACTTTAAATGGATTGATGATCTGAGTCAGTATATTTGGTGCATATGTGTTTATGTCTGTAGTTCCTTCAAGTTGGTACATTTTGATGTTATTTTTTGCTGTAATGTGAGAGTGGTTTGGTTGAACTTAATCTGCTTTTAAAAGGCTGTTGGTATTGGGTAATGGAAGGATTATTTTTCTGCGCAGTCTAAAAGCTATTTTCTTTTAGAAGTAAGGAAATTTGGTGTTTAGTCTATCCCCTCCCAAAAAAGGGGACAGTGTTGCCTGGGTTGATCAACATTAGCTTTTGGTGCCTGTACAAGAATTTCATTGCGGTGGTAGTCACACTATTGATATTAACTAGAACATTTTGTTTCTAAACAATCTCATTTGTCTCTCCCCTTCCCTCCTTTTTACTTTGTAATATTTAAGATTTATAATTTAAAAGGAAGAAGGGTATTTGTTCTTTTGGGTTGATTATATCTACTGGGTAGCAAAATGAAGGGAGACAAAACAGAGAAAAGAGTGACCTCCACCCATTCTCTGTCTCCTGACCTAAACACAGGGCTGGCTAAGTTTGGGACAGGCATTCAAGATATAAAAGAACTTGAAAAAGTTGCTGACTGCCATAAGTCAATTCACTGATAAGGTAGCCAACCTAGGTGACCAATTGGAAGGCGTTCAAAAGAAATTGGCAGTGAACAGTAAACAAACTTCTGAAACAAACCAAGCCTTGAAAGTGTTAGATTCTAAGATGGTAACCACCACACAAAAACTTGAAAAAGTGGAAACTAAACAAAAATTACCAGAACAGAACTATCAGAAGATCGGTTGCTGATGCTTGAAATGGATAGGGCGGCATATATGTTGAGATTTCAGAACATTCCAGAAGACAAATCTGAAAATCTTTCTAAGATTGTAAACGGAGCTTTGGCAGAAGCTATGCAGACAGAACCTCTGCAATTAGAACAAGAAATTGATGCAGCATATAGAATCCCCTCAGCCTTCGCTTGCAAGCATTTGTTACCAAGGGAAGTGCATGTCAGATTCACAAGGAAATCGGCGAAAGAGGCAATCCTTAGAAAAACAAGAGATAAAGAAGCTGAACTTGGTGGGGAGAAGGTGAGATTTTTGAAAGAAGTTCCATGGCCTATGAGGTTAATGTTTCTAACAAATGCTGGAAGTGTAATACCCAGGTTGGTTCATTTTATCATATGTGGTGGTCATGTGACCGGGTTAAAAATATTGGGGAATGGTTCATGAAATGTTACAATATATGTTGAATATGCAAATTCAATTTAAGCCTGAGCTATTTTTACTGAGTATTTTTTCAAAAGATTACGCAAAATATGTGAAATACCTAGCGGTGCATATTGTTACAGCTGCAAGACTTTTGTTAGCAAGAGTTTGGAAGCACACTGATGTACCAACTAAACAACAGTTGATTGGAAAAAATTTTGTGATAGCTGGATAAACTTTCATCCCTTTTGAAAGAGAAATCGATACAAGAGATAGAGACTCTTTGAAATCCTTTATATGTATGGCTGGATAGCATGTGATAAAATTTTCTTTTTCTTTTCTTTTTTATGATTGTTATGATACTGTAAGTTGAAACCAAATCTATGAACTTTGTTTTTACTTGTTATGATTTAACAGATCCTGGTTGAAGAGCAAGTGAACTTACTTCTGACAGTAGTGTAATTGATTTTTGAACAATGCTTTGTAGTAATGTTTAAAGCAGAATGTAATGGTAACATTTTCTTTTCTTATCCCCTTTCCCTGCTCTTGTTGTTTCCTTATCTAAAATTTCAATAAAAATCTTTGGGGGGAAAAAGATTCAAAGTTTTGGCTATAACTTTTAAAGCCTTGAGTAGTCTGGGACTGATGTATCCATGGGACTGCCTCCTCCACTATGTCCCTGGAAGAGCATTACGTTCTACTCGTTGAAATTTGCTGGTGATCCCTGCTCCTAAAGAAGTCCAGCTGTCCTCAATGAGGGTCAAGACTTTTTCAGTCCCCAATCTGGTGGAACTCTCCAAGAGAACATCAGGGCCCTGTGAGATCTTTTACAGTTCTGCAGGGCCTGTAAAACAGAGATGTTCTGCAAGGCTTTTGATTAAAGACAGCGATGGTTGCCAAGTTGGCACCTCTCCCTCCCCTTTGGGGAGGGGGATCCCCCCCACCTCCGATGCAGTCTCCAGTAATCTTAATTGGAAGAACATTAATAGGATGCCATCAGGGTTTATAATTTGTTTTGGTCTGAATTGCTTTTACTGGTTTTTAAATGCATGTATTTATTATCCATTGCTGTACTTTGCCCAGAGCCCGGCACCAGTTGAGATGGGGTGGTTAATCAAGTTGAATAAACAACAACAACAACATCACAAAGTGGAATTTATTTTAGAAAGCTGGAAACTTACCACCGGTTTAAGCATATGTGTGGCAGCAATTTGGAAGAATAAAATATTAAGATTATTTTCAAACATAGGAGACAGAAAAGCAAAATCTAAAAGCATGAAATAATAAAAGCTGATCTTGTCAAGAAGCAGTCACTCAGTGTTATATGCCATAAAAATATAGCAGCAAAAGGAATACAACATATACTTCAAAAAACACTTTTTAAAAAATCCACCCAGTTAAAGATACATAGCTAAATTGAACCAAAGAGATGTAATAGCAGTTACTTGCCTCTGACACTATTTTGGCTAAACTGTATTCAACATCAGGTGACAAGAGTTTCTTCTGCCGTTCTGCCACATCAATGTGAGATTTCTATAGATAAAAGAGGAATCGTAAAAATCACAATTGGAACTGAAGATAGCAACCACTATGTGTGTGGGGTTCCATATTCTCATTATTGATCATAGTAATGATCACAAACTCAACTTAAATAAATGGTTTACCTGTATTGTTCTTTGAGAGGTCTTCTGTTTGGTTGCACATATGGGTTCTGCAGCTACAGAGAGAACTAACATGGTCCTTACTAGAGCTTAATTTGACAAGATTACATTTATGTTTACGTCCTTCCAACACACACTAAGCAAAATTCTTCCTCATACACATGCCTTGAGGCACAGGGCAGCCACCATTCACTCTTGTGCTCTTTTGATTGCCCCGCCAAAGGAGTGCCAAGCAGAAGTTTTTCAGAGAGGTTTTTACTCTGGTAACAAGAAGCTTTTTCTATGGCTTTCACAGAGACTATGAAGAAGAGCCAACAGATTACAATACGTCTGTTAAAGAAATCTGAGTAGTACTTTAAAGAATGGCATATGCATTTAATTGCCATGTGCCACTTGGGTAACTTCTGACCATCTGGACACCTTTGCCTTAAATGTACATTCTAAATGTACATATGCCAGCACCAGGGCTTTTTTTTGAGCAAGAACACAGTTCCGGCTGGCTTGGTGTCAGGCGGTGTGGCCTAATATGCAAATGAGTTCCTGCTGGGCTTTTTCTACAAAAAAGCCCTGTGCGAAACAATGGTGACGTCAGGGGTGTGTGGCCTAATATGCAAATGAGTTCCTGCTGGGCTTTTTCTTAAAAAAAAAAAGCCCCGCAAAACACTGGGCAGTGCCATGAACTATTGAGGAGGTTGTGGAATTTCCTACAATAAAAATCCAAGAACAAACCTTAGATATGGCCTAAATCTAGGGAATTCTGCTGATGCTGGTAATTTGCCATGATCAGTATTTATCAGAAAGTAAAACTGGCCTCCCTGGCAAGTTGTTTCATTATCAAATTCTATCTTGATCCCTTCCAAAGAACGTGCTTCCTTTAGGTCAGGAATAATGGGGCAATGATCTATTGTATGCATGTGAATCTCATTCTGTTCCTCTTTTGAAATATTTGAACCTATCTGAACCTATCTCCTGCATTTCCAATTATAATTCTCTCTATTTCCCTCTGCATTTTCTGTCAGTAAATAAAGCTGGCATATACTTAAATACCCAAGCAGACTGTTTTGCATCAGATTTCCTAGTGCCCGGGTACATTAATAGAAGAAACACATTCTAATTATGTGATTGGAAGTAATTGCTTCACTTGTCATGACTCTGACACAAAGTATATCAGTTTATAGTCACTTGTGATTCTGTGCATTTAGCTGTAGCCATAAAATATTCATGCCTTGGGTTACTTACATTATCAGCCCCAGAGGCACATTCAGCTGTCACTTTGAGGTGGTTTGTTTCAAGGACTACTTCTGTGTTTATTCCTGAGTAAGAACAGAAAAGCTGGAGTTTAATTTACACTGAATGATCTATACCACATTACACAGCCCACCAGGGAACTCCATGCTCTACAGCAGGAGTGTCAAACATCTGTCCCGCAGGCCTGATCTGGCCCCCACAGGGCTCCAATCAGACCCACAAGCAACTGGCCATCATCTTGCTTCCTTCTCCCTCACCTGCTTCCTTCAGTCACCATTTTTTATTTCTTCTACCAACAATATTTTATTCAAGGCATGAGCTTTTGCTTTGCTACAGTGTGTGTGAGAGAGTTTTTTGTTGGCTTGTTATGCCAGGGGCCTTCATGAGCAACTATTTCTCAGCAGGAAACCATGTGAACTATTTAGAAGAGGAATAACAAGCCAGGATTAAGCTGAGAATGTGTCAAGACCAAGTTTACCCAATACATTTCCTTTGATTTTTCTTTCACATTTTCCTTTGATTGATTTGGATATGTTGAACTTAAACTTCCCAGATAGTAGGCTGATACTGTCCACTATACATTGCTGTCTCTCTATTCTTACACTGCCTCATAGGAGCTGTAGTAATTTCTTAGGGGAAGACTATAGTTTTGTAGACAAACACATAGCCCTCAATCTGTGCCATGGTGCCTTCACATGTTCTTGACCAGCACATGTAGCAACTTATGTACAAAAGCTCACAATGCCCAGCCATTTCACATTTTCCTCTGGGTCTTAGGATCAAAGCATTGACCATGAGATTTCTGTAATGAATGTCAATAAACCAAAAGTAGGTTTGCAGATTACAGATGAACACCTGAACAACACCTGAACAGCGTACTCAAGATTGCTACAGCTCAGACATTGTCTCCAGTTTTTGATGCAATAATTCAGAGGAAGAGGTGTCATTTACCAGAGACTGTTAAAATATTGCAAGCGTGCTAATGTTTGAAGCATGTTTTATTTTAAGTTTTAAAAAATCTGTAATTGTGTTTGTCTATGCCCTTTATAAAGTTTATATCTGTGCTACCTGGCATGACACATATGGTCCATCCCAACAAGGTCTCATTTATGTCAAATCCAGTCCTCATAATAAATGAGTTCAACACCCTGCTCTAGAGTAACTGATTGACCACTGTATGAAACAGGCTGCTGAACTTAGACAAACGACTGGTCTGATCCAGCAGGTCTCTTCTTATATTCTTAAGCAGCTCACTGATTCAGGGACTGGTATACAGCAGGGTAAAACACAGAGCAGGAAAACGTCATGGGAATCTTGCTACTAAGTAATCAAAAGAAGTTTCCTTAATTAAACAAGAAAATCCTCACATGAATTTGTGACAAAACCTAAGAAAAAGCATTTCATTTCAGTCTTTAAGTATGGACTATGAACTTTAAAATGGCCCTGGCCCTCAGGATTCTTCTATCGGAATATGAGTCATATAGAATTTCTTTGGACGCTAAATTTGTTTTCTTGGTTGCTCAATATCTTGTTTGCTTGCATCCAAAGCCATTTACATGTATAAGGGATCAACCATCTCTAACCCCAAGGAAAAACTGCTGATATTTCTAGATCATAGATAATTAATTTTCCTGTCTGGAAATCCTGTAATTTTTAATTAACATCTGCTGAGACATTTCCCCAATACCAACTATTCTGTAATCTGACCTCCTATGGTATACCTTCCAAAATAAGGTTGGATATAAGAAGGAAAAATATTCAACAAATAAGTAGAGAAGGCAGAGGGAATCATGTGCCCAGTTTGAAGGAAGAAAATATATTTATAAAACATATGTCCTGCTTTTACCTCCAATAGAGAGCCAGTTGGTGTAGTGGTTAAGTGTGCAGACTCTAATCTGGAAGAAATAGATTTGATTCCCCAGTCTTCCACATGCAACCACTAGAGTGACCTTGGGCCAGTAACAATTCTTGAAAGAGCTGCTCTCTCAAGAACAGTTCTGGAAAGAGCTCTCAGCCCCACCTACCTCAGAGGGTGTCTGTTGTGTGGAAAGGAAGGGAAAGAAGATTATAAACCAGTCTGAGATTCTTCTGGGTAGTAAAGGGCGGGGTATAAATCCAATCTCTTCTTCAGTATAGCAGAGCCAAAGAAGTAGCACAATTCCATTTAATATAAAAATTACACATTCTTTAAGAACCAATACAGCAGCAATTTGACCAGCGTATACCATGGTGTACAATTCTGGTCACCACACCTCAAAAAAGATATTATAGCACTGGAAAAGGTCCAAAAAAGGGCAACTAGAATGTTTAAATGGTTAAAACACTTTCCCTATGAAGAAAGGTTAAAGAACTTAGGGCTCTTTGGCGTGGAGAAACGTTAACTGAGGGGTGACATAATAGATGTTTACAAGACTATGCAAGACAGAGAAGGTAGAGAAAGAAGCACTTTTCTCCCTTTCTCACAATACCAGAACTCATGGGCACTCAATGAAATCGCTGAGCAGTCGAGTTAGAACAGATAAAAGGAAGTACTTCTTCACCCAAAGGGTGATTAACACATGGAATTCACTGCCACAGGAGGTGGTGGCAGCTACATGCATTGATCGCTTCAAGAGGGGATTGGATAAACATATGGAGCAGAGGTTTATCAGTGGCTATTAGCCACAGAGTATAGATGGAACTCTAATAGAGAAGTGATGCTCTGTATTTTTGGTGCTTAGGAGGGCAACGATGGGCGGGCTTCTAGTATCCTGGTCGCACTAGTGGATCTCCTGATGGCACCTGGTTTCTTTACCCACTGTGTGACAGAGTGTTGGACTGGATGGGCCATTGACCTGATCCAGCATGGCTTCTCTAATGTTCTTACTCAGTTTATTTTAATCCCACTTTATGTACAAGGGTAATGGTAGGGGGTTTCCCTTCCTTCCCCACTTTATCTTCACAGCAACCCTGTCAGAAAGACCAGGCTCAGAGATGACTGACTGGCACAATGTCACACAGTGAGCTTCATGGCTGAGCCAAGCACTTATTCTCAGTATATGCAGTATGAAAACCTCAAGACGTATGCAAAGAAACATTCAGTGCTTAATATATAAAGTCAGAACTGGTAGAATTCAAGCAAGTATCACAGCCATGCCTGAACAGACACTTATATACAATGCCGAGAACTGCCATCTGAAAGGTACTCCCCTTCATCCAACAGCCTTCTTAAACACTACAAGCAACAACAACCATGCACAACCATGAACCAAATAATCAGTGGCCATTCCATGAGTAGTTCAGAGTTCCACCAACAGTTTACAAAGAGGGTCAACAGGCTCCATGCTTGCCCCTATAGAATACTGCTAAAAAAGTAAAGGTAGTTCCCTGTGCAAGCACCAAGTCATTACCGACCCATGGGGTGATGTTACATCACGACATTTTCTTGGCAGACTTTTTATGGGGTGATTTGCCATTGCCTTCCCCAGATGGCAACTGGTAGGTAGGTGCTAATAAGGCCACTGCACATATTTTAAATTTCAGCACCTTTCTTCCTTGGGCTTTTTATATTAGAGTCAGGATTGGATAATAAACAGATGTTCAGAAATCAATCCACAAGGTAAGGCTGCTGATGAGTTAAGATTAAAGGGAACATAGAACTGGATGAGTGAGAAAAACTGGGTTTTTAAAGAAAAGATGCACAACACAAGGGATGCATTTTTGGAAGAGAAGTTTAATTTGGGGAGCAAGCAAAATTGATTGGGGGGAATTAACTGAAAGAAACTTCACTGGTGGACCAGCACTCAGAGGTAAATGATGGTTAGGAGAGGGAATGAATTGAAGCAGAAGTAATTAGGGCTTTTGAAGAAATGTTTATGGCTCAGACACCACCTCTGCTTTGAGATCAGTCTGGGTTCAAGTCACTTGTATCTCTCTAATATTCTGTCTACAACAGCAGCCAGCCACATTCCTCTGTGAGCATAAAAGCAGGATGTAAGAACAACAGCATTCCTGTTCTGTTCTGAGAATCTGATATTCAAAGATATGCCACCTCTGAACATCTGTCCATGAAAGTCTCTTCTATTAGCCTTGATAGCTACATGGAGAGGCTTGTATGGGCAAAGACGGCAAGATATGAAGCTGCCTTATACTGAATCAGACCTTTGGTCCATCAAAGTCAGTATTATCTTCTCAGATTGGCAGCGGCTCTTTCTCTAGGGTCTCAAGCTGAGGTTTTTCACACCTATTTGCCTGGACCCTTTTTTGGAGATGCCAGGGATTGAATCTGGGACCTTCTGCTTCCCAAGCAGATGCTCTACCACTGAGCCACCATCCTTCCCCAAGGAAATGTGCTGGAAGAGTCCGGTGCCTTCCCGCTGGCTTACGCACAAAGACAAGGCAAGATATAGGTAGTGGGAACCAAGGAAAATGTGGTTAGTGGGTCTGAGCAGAGTGACTGGGGTACCCAGCATTCTGCTGCTGCTGCCAAGACATATTTGTACTATAGCTGCAGAAGTCTCAGAAATGGCTTTGGTGACTCAGTCTAACTATGAGTGAAACAATGTAGGAGTCAAATAGCACCTTTAAGACCAACAAAGTTTTATTCAGAAAGTAAGCTTTCGTATGCATGCATATTTTTTCAGACAAGGGGATGGGGTAACAGTGAGCTGAAATACATATAGCTGGTGGGTTAAGAGTGTAAACTGATACAAAAGGATCAAATGACAAAATAGTGTAATAAACTGGAAGACCATCTGGTCTGGATAGCATTTATGTGGGAAACCAATAAAAGGAAATAAAGGTTGCCTGTTAATTGCTCTTGCTACAAGTCTAGGTAAAACAGAAGGACATGTATTTCCTTGTGATGTTCTTGTCCACCAAATTTACTTTTTAACATGTAACATATATTATAAAAATCATTTTATACATTATAAACATCATTCTAGTTTGCCATCAGAAAAAAAGAAAACATTAAAATATATAGTGAAAATGGGCTGAGTATATGTAATGAGATAAACAGCTAATCCCCTCCCCTCATCTGGAGAAGTATGCATGCATACGAAAGCTTACATTCTGAATAAAACTTTGTTGGTCTTAAAGGTGTACCAATAATAATAATAATAATAATAATAATAATAATTTTATTCTTATATCCCGCCCTCCCCCACCGAAGCGGGCTCAGGGCGGCTCACATGACATGGTTTACACCATGATTACACTAAAATCCACCAATACATTAAAACAATTAAAATAGTTAGATACAATTCAGGTTAAGTTAATTAACAATTAAAATTATCAAATATAAATTAAATTAAAGTGCCACAGTTGAGAATGTGTATAGGATGGGATGACTCCTATTTTGTTCTACTGCTTCAGACCAACACAGCTGCCCCCCTCGATCTATCTATATGAGTAAAACGGTATCAGATAATGAAACCTAATAACATATTCCTTACCCTCAAGCTAAGCCTCCTTTTAAGCACTATGTATACTCTAGGAAGATGCTGATTAGTAGGTACAAAACAACAGATGTTAAATCAATACCACAGTGCACTTTTCACCTGCCACTAATAAACCTGCCAAAGGGCTTCAATCCTTCACATATGCCAAATCTCATGCTGAAGTGCCTTCATATGATCCGGTGTGTGGGACAGGTATACAGTTAAATTTTATAAGCAAGTGTCTTGCCCTTCACCACACAGATGTCCGAATTCTACATTGTTTTCTTTATCTACACAAGTCCCTTGACAGAGCCAAATTTGGGATGACGCTGAAGGATGTGAAATTTTAATTTGAGCTGAATTATGAAAGAGCAGACAGATGTGTTCAGAACCCAAATTTGGATGGAATAACACTCTACCAAATAATCCTGAAAATATTTGCAATAATATTTTTGTAGGAGCATCTGCTAATCTGACAACTACAAATGGACTCCTTTCAGATTTTTCAAAACACTGAATAGCTCAATTTTATGACATCTTTATTTTCTTTGCAGCAACAAAAATTGTCATACCAAGTAACCAGCTTAAATAGTGATGCTTTATCCAGACTGTTGGCTTTATCCTTAGCAACTTCAAAGGCTGCTCAAAAGCAGAAAACAGACTCTATGTAAACCATCAAGGATTACAACTTAGATAAGGGGAAATGCCATAATGTCATCAAATTATTGTTTCATCTCCATTTATTTAACCATTGGGAGAAAAGCCATATTTGGACCAGATAAAAAAAACTAAAATTTTATATGCTGTTAAAATGCCACAACTATGCTGGTCAAAGCAATTGCTCAACCAGTTCACCAGGCTTTCATTAAAACCATGGACGATGGTTACAAAGCTGCTTCAGAAGTTACACTTTGAAATCTCATTTTTTAGAATGTACAGAGGAAGACAACCTCAATGTCCACTTACACCAGGACAACTGTCTCACAATGTTATGCTTTCACTGGTGGTGGTGGAAAGTGCCATCAAGTCGCAATCAATTTTGGGTGACCCCATAGGGTTTTCAAGGCAAGAGATGTTCAGAGGTGGTTTCCCATGGCCTGGTTCTGCACACATGACCCTGGACTTCCTTGGTGGTTTCCCATCCAAATACAAACCAGGGCTGACTGTGCTTAACTTCTGAGATCAGGCTAACCTAGTCCATCAAGGCCAGTTCCCTTTCATTTCATTTTTCTCTTAAAAATATATGAGATGTGTACATATCTTTTTTGCACCATGGAAAAAACAACTTCTGTCAATGCTCTTAAGCATAGGGAGGTGGAGGAAAGAGGTTTCTGGCCTTGCATAATGCCAACTATGCCAGATATATCTAAATATTTCCTTCCCTTGCCGTTTCCCTACAATCCTAGGAGGGCAGGGTCATATTTACAATCTTGCAAATGGCACTGCAGGGACAAGTCAAATACAAGAGAAACTTTGGTTTGGACAGACCAAATCCCTTGGAAATCAATTAAGTTAGACTTATGAGTTTTTCTCTCCAAAGGCATACATACGCAAGGCAAACTGCATGCAGGCAATTTTTTTTTTTAAATACATCAACTCTGAAGGCAGAAAATAACTTAAAAACCAAATGACATCTTTGGATGAGGGCTGCACAATAGACAGGAAGAATGAGGGCTTTGGCTGCAGTTCACTTACTCAGAAGCAATCCCAAAAACACCGATGAGGATGCTTTGAAGCAGACCTGGTTCATGTGGCACATCTAGTGAAAGATTTGCAAGCATTACCTTGTTCTTCATCTTTTCCGTTATCAGAAACACAATCATCACCCTTCTGTCTAGCTGCTACTGCTGGGCATCCCTTCATGAACTGCAGCAACTTTTTCTCATAAATGGCCCTTGTAGAAGCTGAAAACAAACAGATCATGGTGTAAAGGCTTGCAATGGTTAGAACAACATTTCTCAAATGGGAGTCCAGGAACTCAGTTCTCCAAGTGACAAGTCCTTTGTAATAACATAAGGCAAACTGTTCCCCATCCAGATTACACAAAAAAGCCCTCCCCGCAGCTATCTAGAAATAGGAAGGGGATGGAATTGCCTTCCCCTTTTTCAACAGAAAGGAGTCCATACATCTGCCAACATCTAGCTTCCTGAACACCTCAAAACATTCACCAGAAAATGCACTGATTGGCTGCCATAATGGTGCTAAGGAAGTACAGTCCAAAGCAAGATATAAAATTGAACAAATTCATTCTGTCTTCTAATGGAAACAATTTTGAAATAGCACACAAGAGTGTGTATTCTGCCTAGAAGTTATTAACAATAAAGATGATTTTTACAGTATCCGGTACAAATTCCCTGGCAATGAAGGGCTGAGATTGATTAGAATTTGTACAGGAATTATTGAGTTGTGGCCCCATAGGATCAGCTACTCTGAGACTTGACCTTGTAGGTTATGTTCAGACCTACAAGAAACTCACTTGATGTTGGGCCAGTCACTCTCTCAACTTAACCTACCTCACAGAGTCATTGTGAAGACAGTATAAGTGAAGGGAGAACACTGTAAATTGCCCTGAGCTCCATGGAAGAAGAACTGTTACGATACCAGATTAGAATGACATTTGCAATTCCAGCAACCACAATAAAACAGTACAGATGGAGATAAAGTTCCAGTACCCGCTTGCCCCGGGTTCAGTGAGGTGTAAGGTAGTGGAAGGAAAAGAGCAGGATGTAAGAGTGCCAGGCTGTCACTATCCTCAACCAAATGCCTGGTGGAACATCTTTGCCTTGCAAACCCTATGGAACAGCAGCAGCTCCCGTAGGGCACAGATGTCCTTAGGCAGAAAGTTCCACCAGGTAGGGGCCAGAACTTAAAAAGCCCTGACCCTGGTCAAGGACAGCTAGATCTTTCTTGGGCCAGGAACTACCAAGATCATAATGCTCTTCTCGGGGCATATTAAGAGAGGCGATCCCAAAGGTATGTGGGTCCCTCACCACTAACAGCCTTGGTCAAAATTTGTTAGTCTTGTAGCTGCCACAAGACACATGTTTCTTTTTACTGGGTATATTTGCTAATATTATCTGAATAAAACTAATTCAGCTCTATATGCTAGAGAGATTATACATATTTGGTTGGATCCCATAAAACTGCTTGGATAATCATTGGGGTTTTTGTTGAGCTGCGATTGTCTCTTAATGATGTTTTATTGCTTTACTGTTCTTCACTGTTCGCTTCAGTTTGTGATGTTGTATGCTGCTCTGAAATTAAGAAGGGCAGGGCAGGGTTTTTGTTGTTGTTAAACAAAATGCTCTCACTCTTCAACTTCTTTGGAAGAGTCAGATGTTTAGGCAGGAACAAGACTAAAGGAAATACCAAATTATGATAAGTATTACAGTGCCTGTTTGGGATTGGCTTTTTTGGCTTCTTTGTGTATTTTTAAAATACTATGCAAGAGCAAATAGCAGGGCCAAAGAGTGAAGCAGTTTTGTTCTAATTTATAAGCTAAAAAGGAGAGCAAAAGCAGACTATGGGGCTCAGATTCAGCCCATCTTCTAGTCATCTCCCACTTACAGATCTATAGCAGCATCAATGTAGAGGTCCTTCGGAGGACAGTTCAACCTTTATTCCCCCCATTTTTTGAGATAGCTCTTAAAACCTAGATAAGACAACAGGAGCTTGAATAGAGCAGACCAGCAGAGGTACTAGGGAAAAACTGGTCAAGGACAATTTCCAATGGCAATGGAATAAGGCTTCAGTGGCCTATATAACTTATTTTCCACAACTAGCAGAAGGGGAATAAATGTGAAACAGGCATGTAAGAATTCAGCTGCAGCAAGCATAATTTTGTTTGCTTTGGTACATTGTTAAACATAGGCATTTTAATTGTGAATTTTGTGGAATATAAAGTGTATGTTTAAAAATTTGCTGAAACCTAAGCCCACTAGATAGGACAAGTCTGATTACACAAAAGCACTCATGACATTGCACGAGATCACAGGGGGACACTGAGAAGTTACAATGACCCAAAAGCAAGCCAAACAGAGAGGGCGCTGCAAATCAGCACTGCAGAAGCAACTCTGCTCAGATTCTACTAGCAACTCCATTGGTATGTGTCAGCTCAGCCACTGACTCCTCATGCCATATGATTGAAGGAGGTGGGCCAGTAAGCTTACACCAATCATCGCTGCTGTGGAATGGTCCAAGCTAATGGAATGGTCCAAGTCAGCTCAGCCACTGACTCCTCATGCCATATGATTGAAGGAGGTGGGCCAGTAAGCTTACACCAATCATCGCTGCTGTGGAATGGTCCAAGCTAAGGCCTCTGCAGTACTGGCAGAGCTACTGAGGCTTGCTTACTCCTCGCTGGCAGCAGCCCACCAGGAACTTTCCTGGTAATTAAATGATCAGTCTGTCCCTGAGCAGCTGGGACACTTTGCTCAAAGTAAGAAGCATCTTCAGTCATTTCTAACAACTCTTTCAACCACTCTTCCAAGCCAGAATCAACTAGCTTGAAGATGAATTTGTTTGAGAAGTACTCCCCTCAAACTGGGATCACTTGAATGCTTGAACGAATTATCTGCTACTGGCAATATGCATTTTCTTACTCTAACCACAGTCTGGATTCTGCTGGCCTTTAAATCTCCCAAATTTACTCATCATATATTTGATGCATACGTAATATTGGTCCAGGGCTGATTCCATACTCAGAAAGCTGTTCCCGTAATTCAGTGTCATTCAGTGCTTTAATGTCAGTTTCATCTTTGGAGTCTTGCTTTGGGGAGCCTTCATTCTGCTTTTCTACAAGCACATCTACAGTAACTTTCTCCATTTTGTCTAATAGTACAGCCTGTAATAGAAGACAACACTAGTTAGGAATGTTTCCTCTATTTCAATGCATTATGTTCCACTAACTGCTTTTGTATTTTAGAAATAAACACAAATTAGCTGAACTGCTGTATTTGGATTCTCAGGCTTTGAACAATTTCTAAATGACTAATGGTTCTCTCAAGCAAACAGTGTTAAGATCTATACCCATTTATAGCAGACATAAAAAGACAAACATTAAATGATGCATACAATAGCCATTGATAATTAACAGCAACAATTTCTAAATTCCAGATAAGCATTCTAAAAAAAGTTTAAGGTAGACTATACCAAGAGCCTATTGACTAGTAAAGAACCTAGCAATAGCAACCTGTCATATTTTCAACATTATGGCCGACACAAATCTGAGTCCACCCGGCAGCCCTGTATTTAGTATTTCTACCCCACTACATCTAGTGAAACCCACCACATGATCTGATGGCACACTCCTCCAGACCTCGGGCTGCTATAGTGGGTGCAGGGATACTACCAACTACAGCCAACATGACCCCAATGTCAGGAAGCAGGCTGTACTTTCTCTTATATTTGTTTAGAAAATCTACATGCCCTAACTTGAAACCTACTGAAGGCAGTTCACATAATAAAACAATACAATAAAATAATAAAACAGAACTTAAAAATTAGCAATACTAAAACAGGCCATAGAAAGCTATGGTCATAAACAGATATCTAAATCAACATTCAATAGCCTAAAATGATATCTATAAAACAGGCTAGAAGCAGATGGTAAGAATAGCTAAAAATAATGGACCCCTTCAGTTGTTTATCTCTGGTTGCTACCCACCTCACCTCTGCAGCGGCAGGAGAGCAGAGCAAGGTTTGCGATGAAAATCTCAGCTGGTGAGCTGGACAGGATAGAACTCCAATCCCCCAAGCCAGTCAGTGCCTTAAAGAATTGCCTCCAGAAACCAATATGAAGTTAGCATGGATCTTTCATATGTGAAGGATAGAGGGGTCTCAAATTACAGAGACCTATTTATCTCCCTCATTCCAGAAAAATCCTAGTCACTTTGGAGGTCCAGTTTATGGATACCCCCTACAGCAGAGATGTAAAATTTCCAGAAAGCCACTTGAGGGAAGCACCCCCCCCTTATTTTGAAAGGGGGGGAAAGGGGGGGGGTTGGGGGGGAGGACTGAAATATACACAATACTTATACTTTCCAATAAAACCTGAACTTCTTTTACTGACTGAAAAACATAAAATGCATCATTTATAACTTAGCATTAACATTGTGTTATTTGGCATATTTAGGGAATTTAGAAGTAATAAATATCTTCATTTTCATATCAAGATGGCAACGAGGCAGGAGCTCGGGTGCTAGAGCTACTGAAACATAGGCTTCCACCTGTCTGTTTAGCTGCTTCAAACGGCAAAAACTGAAACTGAAAACTTACGTTTTTACTATGGGAAGAGCGAAAGTTTAACATCGGAGGGTCCCACAGAACGTCAGTTAAGTTCAATCTTTACCCTACCGTTTTCGGCGAGTGAGGCCTGGCGTGGATGTGGAGGGCTGCTGAGGCTGTGGTCTGGAATGTAGGTGTGACCGGGCGGGGCCGGGCAGCGAGTGGAGTTGGATGGAGCCAAGTGGAGTCGGGGGACCTGTACGACGAGCGGGGCACTGGGCGCTGATGCGGTCAGGTGCCGGGAGTGGAGCACTGGTGGGGGTGATCAGCGGCAGCTGTGGTGCCTCTGGCTTGGGCGAGGAAGAGAACTTGAGGCAACCGCCCTGGGCATTGACGAGCACAAAGGTGGAGCGGAGGTCTATGATGGCTGTCCTAAGTGCCGGACGACTCCACGAACGGAGCTTTGGAGCCTTGCTGAATGGCGGGGGGACACGAGGGGGGGTCTCCACCCCCCCCCGGGCCTGCCAGGCTGCATGGGGGGACTGTTGGGCTCAGGCCTTCGTTCGCTCGCTCTATACATTGCCCTATATTTTGCTCTACATCCTGCTGTACGACCACTGCACTTAACCCTGCACTTTATCCCACAACTACACCTGAGAAACTGGGGACCCTGCTCTTACACAATCTGCAATTTGAGGAGAACTTTACATCTACATTATAGATGCACAACAGCACTTTACTCTGTGACAACAACTACCTCCAGCCATTTACAAACTGCCAGTTTATAATTGAGTTGCTTATGGGTTTTGTTAATTAACTTATAGAGATTTAGTTGGATTGATTGGTTTCAGATATATATAAATTAAGGGTGGTTTATTGTTAAGGTGGGATTTATAATTAATAATTAGCCATTAGAATTAAATTAAGTATTTTAGTCAATTAATTTAAAAGGGAGATTGTGGGTAGGGTTTTAACTGGGTTGATTAACTTTAGAATTGGCAGCTGGAGGGGCGGAGTGGATTGGGGAGCTAATCAAGTGTGGGGTGTGAGTTGTACGTCTGTAGTGGCTACGACAGAAGTAGAGATCAGTGGGAGATGACTGGCCTAGGGATTCCAGTGCTCCTGGGGAGGGGGAGGTATGACGGTGGGAACAGACAATATAAGGGAAGGACCGAGACCAGACAGCGCTCGATCGCCTTCCAGTCTGAGTCCCATCCCGAGGGTGACAGGTAGAGGGGCCAGGTTGAATGACTCGCCTCCGTCATTGGTGTTATGCAATGCCAGGTCCATAAACAATTAGACCGTCCTTCGAGAGTTTTTACTCGAGCAGGACATGGACCTGGCTTGCGTGACTGAGACCTGGGTACAGGAAAGAGACACAGTGGCTCTCTCACAAACGGCTCCCCCCCGGGCTACTCAGTCTTTCACCAATCACGGACTAGCAGGCGGGGGGAGTGGCCCTATTCATACGAGAGGCTTACTCCTTTAGGGCTCTCCCGACCCCAGAGATCGGTGGTATTGAATGTGGCTGGTCTGGCGTGGGAGGTTGGAGAGGGGTTGGCAATTTGGCTGGTGTACCGTCTGCCTAACACACCAGCCAATGCCTTACCATCCCTGATCAAGGCTGTAACAGGCTGGGCATTGGAGTACCCAAGGCTTGTGATCCTGGGTGATTTCAGTGTCCATGCTGGTGATGCAGCCTCTCGCCAGGCGATGTCATCCATGGCGACACTAGGACTCTCTCAGTTTGTTACATCCCCCACTCACCAGGCGGGGCACATGTTAAACTTGATCTTTGCGGCCAGGGTTATGGTGGACGATATAACTGCAGAAGCAGTGCCATGGTTGGACTACTTTGCCCTCAAGGCTTGTGTGGATGCTCCACTCCAAACCCATTTAGGCAACGATCTTATTATGGCTCGCCCGCGGAGTCAGATGGACCCAGAGTGGTTCCAAATGGCTCTACGGGATCCCTGGCCCCCTGGTGATTCTCTCGATGATCTAGTTGATACCTGGCATGGCTGGCTCTCCAGAGTCATCTATGAGATCGCACCTCGACGCCCTCTGCGACCCCGCGTTAAGGTGGCCCCGTAGTACACCCCGGAGCTGCGCCAGCTGAAACGAGGACTCAGACGGCTAGAGAGGCAATGGCGGCATACTCAGGACGAAGCGACTAGAACATCTTATAGAGAGTTTATGAGGTCCTATGAGATGGCAGTCAAAGCCACAAAAAAATGTACTTTGTGGCTAAGATTGCATCTGCAAATTCGCGCCTGGCACAATTGTTTAGGACAATTCAGAATCTCACAACACTGCCCCAAGGCAGGCCAAATGTTAAGGAATTAGAGATAGGCTGTGAGGCTTTTGCGAATTTTTTTGCAGACAAGGTCATGTCACTCTGCCATGACTTCTCCGCCACACTGGATACAGTTTGTGAACTCGAGGCCCCGTGCCTGTCTTCTGGTTTGACCCTGGATCGCTTCAACACACTCAGCTTGGAGGAAGTTGACAGAATTCTCTCTACTGTATGTCCGACAACCTGTGATCTGGACCCATGCCCCTGCTGGCTAATTAAAGCTTGCTAGAGGGAGCTAAGATGTCCTATAGGGGACATCGTAAATAGATCCCTCTCGGAGGGCCTTTTTCCAACACCTCTTAAAGAGGCTGTGGTCCTCCCCCTACTGAAAAAGATTACATCAGATCCGACTGAATTGGCACATTACCGGCCGGTCTCAAATTTGCCCTTTTTGGGCAAAATTATTGAGAGGGCAGTGGCGTTGCAGTTGCAGAGTTTTCTGGATGATGCTTCCATCCTAGATCCATACTAGTCCGGCTTCTGCCCAGGCCATGAGATGGAGACAGTTCTCGTCGCCCTCATGGATGATCTCCAGCGGCATCTGGATCGAGGTGGTTCGGTGGTACTGTTGTTGTTAGACCTGTCGGCTGCGTTCGATATGGTCAACCACCAGTTACTGACCCGCCACCTAGCCGACGCAGGGATTCAGGGGCTGGCCTTGCAGTGGCTTTCCTCTTTCCTTGATGGTCGGGGACAAAGGGTGGCGATTGGGGGAGAACTATCCCAGAGACACCTACTTAATTGTGGGGTGCCTCAGGGGGCAGTCCTCTCCCCGATGTTATTTAACATCTACATGCGCCCCCTTGCCCAGATTGCCTGGAGATATGGGCTGGGTGCCACCAGTACACTGATGACACCCAGCTCTATCTATTGATGGACGGCCGGACTGACGATGTCCCTGAAAATCTGGACCTGGCGTTGCAAGCCGTGGCAGGTTGGCTTAGGCTGAGTGGGTTGAAGTTGAATCCAGCAAAGACAGAGGTCATTTGCCTGGGCTGTGGCGGTCTGTGGCGGTCTACCAGCTTTTGATGGTGCGCCACTGAAAGCAGTGCGCAGGGTCAGGAGCCTGGGGGTGCTACTGGAGTCTTCTCTGACAATGGAAGCCCAGATAGCAGCCACTGCTAAATCCGCCTTTTTTCATCTTAGGCGGGCGAGGCAGTTGGCTCCCTTCCTGGAGCGTGATGACCTGGCAACAGTGATCCATGCAACAGTCACCTCGAGGTTAGACTACTGTAATGCCCTCTACATGGGGCTGCCCCTGTGCCGAATCTGGAAACTGCAGCTAGTGCAGAACGCGGCAGCCAGGCTGTTAATGGAACTCCCTAGGCGGGAACATATACAGCCTAAGCTATGGGAACTGCACTGGCTGCCAATTGTGTACCGAGTTCGTTACAAGGTGCTGGTTATTACCTTTAAAGCCCTATATGGCCGAGGACCTGCCTACCTTAGGGGCCATCTCTCCCCATATGTTCCCCAGAGAGTATTGAGATCTAGTTCACAAAATCTGCTGAAATTCCCCGGGCCAAAGGAGGCCAAACTAAAAGCGACAAGGGAGCGGGTCTTCTCGATTACAGCACCCCACTGGTGGAACCAGCTACCAGAAGAGGTGTGGGCCCTGCGGAGCCTTAATCAATTCTGTCGGGCCTGCAAGACCATCCTCTTCCAACTGGCCTTTTAAGGTGGAACCATTGTATCATCGCCATGAAAACTATGTTTATATGCATATACCAAGACTGTAGCACCATATCATATTGTGGTTTTAAATTATTAGTTTAAATGCTGTTTTAAATGTAATTGTACTTTTAAATGCTATGAATTTTATTGTTGTATTACTGTAATGATGTATTTATGCTATGTAAGCCGCCCTGAGCCTGCTTCGGCAGGGAGGGCGGAATGTAAATTAAAAATTATTATTATTATTTTCTATAAGAAAAATGCAAGTATACCCAATACATAAGAAAGTGTTGCAAACTACCCCTATGCTATCATAGCACATATATCTTTATTTTTTTCCATCTGAAAAGTAAGAAAAAGAAAAGTTGAAGGCAGAAAACAAATTTTGTAGCGAACAGAGGAAAGTATATTACTTGGGACAAAACTTTTCATAGAGTCATAATAGGCTGGACTGCCAGCTTGTCTGCATATTAACTTTATTAAAACACTGAACTCTTTGATAATGTATTATTATTAAAATGTTATCATTTACAGTTGTGACATTTAAAGAAAAACATTGAAAATACCCCAAAGGCCTTTTCTCCAGGTGCCAGCTGTCTAGTCTTAGATGGCAAGGCCACCCAAAGCAGGGCCTCTGCAGATGATAATGGTTGGGTAAATTCATATGGAGAGTAGGCAGTCCTTAAAGTATGCTGGCCCTAATTTGTTTAGGGCTTTAAAACTTAGTATCAGTTCTTTGAATTGGCCAGAAGCAAACTGGGAGACAGTACAGGTGGAACAAGACTGGAGCTTTATGATCCCTAAGACACTCTCCAGTCAATATTCTGGCCCCAGCATTCTGTATCAACTGTAGCTTCCAAACAGTTTTCAAGAGCAACCCTATGCACAGTGCATTTCAGTAATCTAATCATTTACCAGGGCACGTGCTACACTGGCAAGAGCTTTCCTGCCCCAAAGGGCTGCAGCTTCTTTATCCAATAGGAGGCATGGATCCAGCAGCAAAACCCCAGGCTACAAACCTGCTCCTTTAGAGGGAGTAAAATCCCATCCAGAACAGGAAACTTCCTAATTCCTGGATTAAACCATCCCACCAGCAGCACACCCATTTTGTCAAAATTAAGTATGAAAACAAACACAAAAGTTGAGCCTCTGAAAAAGAGTGGACAAATATATAGGCAGGTGTATGGGTCTCCAAGTGGAGATGCCTGTGGGCTAGGGTTGCTGATCCCCGGGTGGGGGCAGGGGATCCCCTGGTTTGGAGGTCCTCCCCCACTTCAAGGTCATTAGAAAGCAGGGGGAAGAAGGAAATGTCTGCTGGGCACTCCATTGTTCCCTATGGAGATCGATTCCCATAGGGTATGATGGAGAACTGATCAGTGGGTATCGGGGGCTCTGGGGGAGGGGACCATTTTTTTGAAATAGGCACCAAATTTTCAGCATAGCATCCATTGCCTTCTCCTCAAAACACCTTCTGAATTTCAAAAACATTGGACCAAGGGAGGTCCAATTCTGTAAGCCCCAAAAGGTGCCCCTATCCTTCATTATTTCCCCGTGGAGAGAAGGCATTTAAAAAGCATTTGGTCCCTTTAAATGTGAAGGCCAAACTCCCTTTGGAATTCAATTGTGCTTGTCACAACCTTGCTCCTGGCTCCATCCCCAAATATTTCTTGAATTGGATCTGGCAACCCTACTGTGGACACCATGGTGCCCACTAACAAATCTCAATTGTCTGCAGAAAGGTGGAGTTTTTGCGCAGCAAGTCTTCTGACTGGCCAGTGGAGATATGATTGGCTGTGCAGGTTTGTAGAAAACATGCTTTGGCAGCTCCCCCAGCTCAAGGAGAGACAGTGCGATGTACTAATTAAGAGTGGATTTCATTTTCCACTCCTCCACATGAAGCCTGCTGGGTGACCTTGGGCCTGTCACAGTTCTCTCCGAACTCTCATTTCTGCTTACCTCATAAAATGCCTGTTATAGGAAAGGGAATGCAATTGTAAGCCACTTTGAGCCTCCTTAAAGTTGAAAAAAGCAGGATATAAAAACCTCTTTGTTTTCTTCATCTTCACGGTCACTCCACCTCCCTCAGCAGCCATTTTGTGGCTGTTTATCACGCTGTGTTAGAATTCCAAAGAAGCCCGGTCTCAAAAAAGTGTTGGGGGAGGGGGGCTGGTCTATCGCTTCCGACTCTCCTTGCTCTAACCCTCCCCCAAAGAACCAAGATTACAAACCCACTTTGCCCCCTTTAACATTTAGAGAAGTAGGCAAAACCAAACCTCCATGTGGTAGGATTTTCTCACTGAAAAAATTTAATGACGTTTTTATTCATAAGTCTGGTTTTTGGTTCAAAATAAAGTCACACAGGTACTGTATGGGGTCATCGGATCACCTCCGTGGGCGACTAGGTTTCAAACAACAAACCTTTGACACAAGCCCTGTACGCGCCTTCCTCCTTTTTGTAAGAAGAGACATTTACCTCAGTAAACGGCCCTCTCCCTTTTGGTCTCTACCTTTCTCTTTCGGAATTTTCCATATGACCAATTATTTCTCATGAGACTACAAACGGGACTCTTTCTTCCCAAACTTTAGAGGAACTTCGTTCTCTGAAAACCTTTACTAGAAATTTTTTGAAGCAAATATCTAAGCAGTCTGGCTATAGATGGTTATCTTAGCAGCTTTCCTCCCGAGTGTTTCACGGGGGAACCCTGACCATGTTCAGAAAGAGCAAGTAAATCATGTATACTTGTTATTTCACATACGGTGTAAAATAAATCCCCGTTTTCAGCGGGGAATCACTGACCCCGACGTGATTCGAACACGCAGCCTTCTGATCTGGAGTCAGACGCGCTACCGTTGCGCCACGAGGTCCTGACAACAAACTGGAAAGGAAAGCCTGAAGAGGCAGCAAATCCCTCCTCTCTTTTTTTTTTTTTCGCTCTTAACTACACATGCGCACTGCGCCGTTTTCTTTTGGCATCACATATACTCACCGAAGGGTATCTTGCTTCCTTTGCATTCCTACTATTGGCTTGCTTTAGGCCAAAAGAAAAACAAAAAATTGCTCGTTTTCTACCACTCTCCACTCAGAGAGTAGGAAACCAGCTCCCGTTTCCCTAAGAAACCACCGAAGTAATAGACATCAAGAAGTCGCACGCGCTCCCGGGCTGGTTTCAAACCGCCGTCTTAATTGACAGCCGCTGAGCGTCATAACCGCCAACCATCACGCAGTTTACACCCTTGATGGGAGGATCCTACGCACAGGTCTCGAGCGCGAGGTAAGGAGTGTTATGATGGGTGCTACCATTCGGCTCTTCCGAATGGGGGGGGGGGGCGGTTTGTCATCTACCAGAAAGGTCCACAGGAGGAGATGCGCAAAGGCAGTATTCTTATATTCGCTGCCGAGGCTGCTTTCTCCAGGTGTAGAGGCTTTAATGACGGCTTAAACTGGCAAAAGTGAGTAGGCCGGCGAATAAAGTGCTTTTCTCGGCGTTGGATTCACCGTTGGAGTTAATGGACCTGTACGCTTCCCTGTAAGAGATTTCAACAATAATGCGCCCCGCTTTTGTAAATCTGTTTCTCCAGTCGCCATAGCGCAGTGAAACGACGTGAAGGATTTTCCCAAAGGGAAACAGTTTTCATGTGTTGTGGCCCCTGTATTGAACATGGGGTTCTGGGTTTTGTGCCACTATAAGACTATTTTAACAAAACCTCCCCTAATCACCTCTGAAGGTTACTTTGAAAAAACCCTAAGGGATGGCCACCATGAGTCAGCTATGACTTGAAGAAAACAACAAACATAAAGCACTGCAGGGAGGATTCACTCGTTGCATCTAAAGCACATTAACACTTGTGCTGAAATAAAATTTTATTAGTCTTTAGTTGCCTGTTTTTGGAGATTCTTCACTTGCCAAATTACTGGTTGAAGTTAAAGTGGACTGTAAAAAGAGATCTTACAACCTTACCTTTGCCTTTAATATAAGAACATAAGAGAAGCCATGTTGGATCAGGCCAATGGCCCATCCAGTCCAACACTCTGTGTCACACTGTGGCCAATATATGTGTGTGTGTATATATATTATGCTTATTTTATATGCTTATAATATGCTTATTTTTAGGGGGCTTACTCTCAAGTATTCAGGGTTATTGCAAGAGCTCCAAGCATGCATCTACAACGAGCCTAAGAAGAATTGAGGATGCTCAGTTTCCTTAACTCTGTGTAAGATGGCAAGCTGTGTAAGCTTGGGGAGCAAACATACAGTGTTCAAGTCTGAAGTGCAGGAGCTCTTCTTGTCCTACAGCTATGTCCCTAGCAAACCTACAGGGCTTTTTAAAATGCACAGGTATGCAGTTCTGGCTGGCTTGGTATCAAGGGGTGTGGCCTAATATGCAAATGAGATTCTGCTGGGCCTTTTCTAAAGAAAAAGGCCCTGCCTGTATAACAGACAAAAGAATGTTATTCTTTCCTCTTGAAATGAGTAGTGAACTCAGGATTAGGGTATGTCCCTAATGAAGCCGCAACTGAATGCTTGCGGGAAGCTCATCACCTCTGGCATGAAACTCAAATACTCTTCAGATTTAGGAGAGAGTCATGTTGAACTGAAGCAACAGAACAAACTTTGAGTCCAGTAGCACCTTTAAGATCAACAGAATTTAATTCTGGGTATGAGTTTTCATGTGCATGCACATTTCTTAAGTGTGTGCATGCACACAAAAGCTTATACCCAGAATTAAATATTGTTGGTCTTAAAGGTGCCATTGAACTGAAATACTAGAAAAAATGCAAGCATCATAAACAATATACGAACAATAGAATATTGCTTCTACTATATGGTACAAAAACAGAGGATTAGGTATAACATAAAAATCAAACCATAACATTAGACTGGTCCACAGCTGAAGATACAGCTGTTCAATACAGCTAAGATAATAAAGAATGTTCATAATAAGCCAGAATTCCCAAGTCAGCAAGTCCAGTGTGGCAGGGAACTGTTCAAGCTGTCAAGCGGCAAAGAGACACATTTTCTTCTCTCCAAATCTGCTGAAGGATGTCAGCATACATTGCTAACAGATCTGCTCTATGTTTCAATTCTCAACCCCAAACTGAAGAATCTTCCTCAGATTGTTACTATCACAAACTGTTTAAAATATCTGCAAAACAACAATTGCACATTCTGCCCCCCTTACCAATCCTTCTTCAAATGTATTACTCATAGCATACTGAGTTTAGGAGAAGCTATACCAGCATTAGAAATTTAGGAACTGTGGTTGACTTCAATTGTAACTGGTGCTTCAGGGAATTATTAATTTTAGGACGGGTAAGCATACTTCATAAGGGGCAGAGGATCTGAAGAGAAGAAAACACATTTCTACACTGCTTGATAGCTTGGATGAGTTTGCTGCATGGTGGCTTGAAGAGTTTCCTGCCACACCAGACTTGCTGACTTGGGAGTTCTGGCTTATTATGAGCATTCTTTATTGTCTTAGCTGTATTGAACCCAGCTGTATTGAACCCTGTGGACCAATCTGGTGTTGTGGTTTGATTTGTATATTGTACTTAATCCTATTGTTTGTATATTGTTTATGAATGACATTATAGACTCTTGCATTTTCCAAATATTTGGTGCCACACAGTTGATTTCATGTTTGTTGGCTAAGTTGCCGGCACTGGGGAGCTACAGTTAATTGAGGGAACCATGAATGCCAACTTGTACTGTGACATACTGAAGCAGAGCATTATCGCCTCCCTTTGGAGACTGCGCCACAGGGCAGTATTCCAACATGATAACGACCCCAAACACACCTCCAAAACGGCCACTGCCTTGCTAAAGAAGCTGAGGGTAAAGGTGATGGACTGGCCAAGCATGTCTCCAGACCTAAACCCTATTGAGCATCTGTGGGACATCCTGAAATGGAAGGTGGAGGTGTGCAAGGTCTCTAACATCCACCAGCTATGTGACGTGCTCATGGAGGAGTGGAAGAGGACTCCAGCTGCAACCTGTGAAGCTCTGATGAACTCTATGCCCAAGAGGGTTAAGGCAGTGCTGGAAAATAATGGTGGTCACACAAAATATTGACACTTTGGGCCCCATTTGGACATCACTTAGGGGTGTATGCACTTTTGTTGCCAGCAGTTTAGACATTAATGGCTGTGTGTTGCGTAATTTTGAGGGGACAGCACATTTACACTGTTATACAAGCTGTAGACTCGCTACTTTACATTGTAGCCAAGTGTCATTTCTTCAGTGTTGTCACATGAAAAGATATACTTAAATATTTACAAAATGCGAGGGGGTGTACTCACTTCTGTGGCATACTGTATATACAACTGTGGATTTGATTATCTCTGCTTTCACCTTAGTGGCTAACAGTCTGCTTTATTTTATTTGTATCCCACCCTCCCACCGAAACAGGCTCAGAAAGCATTTAGCCTAGCCAAACTGCTTTTGTGATATAGCGGTAATAATGCTGGCCTTTAAAGGGTTGTAGCAAGATAATGTAAGTGAAGAGTCATATTAGATCATCTAATGCAGTGTCCTGTTTCACACAGTTGCCAGTCAGATACCTCTAAGCAGGGCTTTTTTTGGTAGAAATCATTTGCATATTAGTCCATTTGCATATTAGGCCCCTGATGTCACCAGGAACAGCCCAGCAGGAATTCATTTACATATTAGGCCACATACCCTGACACCAAGCCAGCCGGAACTGCGTTCCTGTGCGTTCCTGCTCAAAAAAAAAAGGCCCTGCCTCTAAGAATCTCACAGATTCTTAGAGGTATCTGACAGTACTCCTCTTTGGTTCCTGCCCCATCAATAAATTAATCCTGAGAGGGTGAGAGCACACCTAGCTTTTAAGCAATTCTCTGTTTCTACCCAGAGATCCGGTTGATAATGTCATTGCTCTGGAGCTTTAATTTTTTTAAAAATGGAGTCTCACATCTCTTTGTCCATATGTCACTACACCCATACTGGGGGATCAGCCACACTTACCTCAGCGTGATATTTACTTCCATGTAAATGTGCATAGGATCAAGTTGTTAGCTGATTTTGCATGTGTATGCATGCAAAAGCTCACATCCTGAATAAAACTTTGTTGGTCTTAAAGATGCTATTGGACTCTTACTTTGTCACATTGCTTCAGACCAACACGGGTACCCACCTGGAACTGTCTTTTCCTCCCTCAGTTAGAGAATCTAGAAATGATGGGGGTTATTTCTCTCTTTATTGCTTCACTTATTTCTAGTAAAATGGAAATTGTGAAATTTTGCTCACAGTCTGTCTTCTGGTTTATCTGCAGGGTGTGCTGGGAGGAACTGCACTAGCAGAAATAATGGGACTTTCTATGCAGAACTGTGTCACTTGCTGTGTTCTATAGGGGAAAGCCCTGCAGATGGCACTGTCTAATTCTTCCTCTGATCCAGTTACATCCACAACTCCCGTAGCTCCAGGCAAGTGCAGAATGCGAAAACACATCATCAAGTCATTCATGTATTTACATCAAAACTGTCAAAACAGTTATTTTTAAATTGCGGGCTGCTCGCTGCCGCTATAAAATTGAAACCCTCTGAAGCTATGACCAAAAAGAGGTATTGGCATTTGTGCAGGGTCAGATTGATGTAATCAGCCCCTGAACGTAAAATAAGTTTTTTTTATTTTGAGGAGATGGACTCATCCTTTCTGGGGGGCTTTCCCGAGTCCAAAGGGGGAACTTGTTAGAAATCAGTACAAATTTATATTTGACGACAGCACTTTAATAAAACAGACAACAAGAGCTGGTAATTTCTGTAATAACACATACTTCTACAAAGTGCATTTTGTTTTGTTTCAGTGCCAGCAGCTGCTGTCCCTGAGGAAGGGTATAAAGAAACAGTGCATGAAGTTATGATATCTGTAAATTCCATGGGTTTTTAAACCACATGATATTGTGGTGGGGGGTTGTATTTGATTTTTCTAATATAGCTTATTTTTAAAATAATATAAAATAGACAGATTTTTAAATGTCTATTACTTGACACTGAGACAGAAATTGTTTGATAAACACAAAGGACCATGTGTATGTTCTAATCCACCAGGTTTATTTAATTTGTTTATTTAATGAAAACTTGATACATGTTTTCATTTATTTACAGAGAGCCAGTTTGGTGTAGTGGTTAAGTGTGCAGACTCTTATCTGGGAGAACCAGGTTTGATTCCCCACTCCTCCACTTGCACCTGCTGGAATGGCCTTGGGTCAGCCATAGCTCTGGCAGAAGTTGTCCTTGAAAGGGCAGCTGCTGTGAGAGCCCTCTCCAGCCCCACCCACCTCACAGGGTATCTGTTGTGGGGGAGGAAGGTAAAGGAGATTGTGAGCCGCTCTGAGACTCTTCGGAGTGGAGGGCGGGATATAAATCCAATATCTTCTTCTTCATCTTCTACATGGCAGGTTTCCCCTGTTTTTTCCTGGAACCTAGTATGTTTGTTCAGACCATTTTGTTTTGACTTGTGAAAGAATTGCACAAACTCAAGAGCCCATTTTTTGGCATGTGCACTGCCATAGTGGGTATCACTCTATCCTACTGATCTAGTGCACTGCATGTTGAAATCAGATCTGAGTTCCCAGTTTCATCATTACACAGATTTTGCAAATAACACGTAACTCTCTCTTTCAGCCTTAGTTCTCCATTGGCAAATGGAAACATTACTAACTAGCTTCACAGCATTATTTGTAATGGACTTTGTAAACTAAATGTGACATATGAAAGCTTTTAAAGATGAAGAAGAAGAAGATATTGGATTTATATCCCGCCCTCCACTCCGAAGAGTCTCAGAGCGGCTCACAATCTCCTTTACCTTCCTCCCCCACAACAGACACCCTGTGAGGTGGGTGGGGCTGGAGAGGGCTCTCACAGCAGCTGCCCTTTCAAGGACAACCTCTGCCAGAGCTATGGCTGACCCAAGGCCATGCTAGCAGGTGCAAGTGGAGGAGTAGGGAATCAAACCCGGTTCTCCCAGATAAGAGTCCACACACTTAACCACTACACCAAACTTGCTCTCTAGGCTATCATGACTGGATCAGGCTATCATGACTGGATCACAATAATCATGTGAAAATAGCATGCTCCTTCAATTCCATCTAGTGCCTTGCATAACTTGATACATTTGTCATTTCATTGATGCAAAATGGGCCTTAACAGGTACTAATAAAATGAATACCATAATGACTTAGCAGCTATGTTGCAAATAACCCATGTCTGGCTGTCTACTTTATATACAGAAACAAATTACATACTCCCAGGATTTTTGTCAGGGCTATGCTATCCTAGTGTCCGGAGCCAGACAACTTTTCACCTTAGTGCAACTGAGTCCTCAAGTGTAGTGCTTCCCTTTTCCTCATAAGGATGAAGGAAACCAGTTGGGAACTGATTTTTATGTATGTAGAGTGACCACTATAATCTGCCTTGAGTCCAGTGAGAAAGGTGGACGATAAATGAAAACAATAACTATCTTTGCATATCTCCAGAAAGGCATAAAACTTGTATCCTTTTTACAATGCCAGGCAGAGCAAGGGGCACCAGATTTTGGGATTCCTCTGAAGGGCAGCAAGGTGTCATTCATTTAGTTTATCATCATAAGTTTACCACACTAGAGAGAGCCATTGTGATATTCTGCATCAGATCTCCAAATTCCTTAGGCCCCCCTCTGTTGCTAAAAGCTTATTAACAAACGACACAAAATTGTATAGCCTCCAGAAGGGAAGCGTAACTACAGCTCTGCTATTTCTGTATTGTTTTCATCATACAGAATTAGAGAGTGGGCGGCTCAGTTGTCAACAGAATGACCTCAATTGCCTCCTCTTTTTGCATTTTATTTCCAGTCATGCACATGTGCTATCTTTGAGCTCTTTTCTCTGATTAAATATGGTTCAAGTTAGGGGTGTAGTTGATATTTCAGCTCATCAGTTTCAGTGGTAAACAAAGCCATAGCTTCAGTGTGGCAGATGTAATTTGTAGACTTTGAAGAGATGTAATAATAAAATCTGTTTATTACTGCAATTAACATATCTGCTCTCCTAAGCATGCTTTCACAGTTGCAGCAAAAAAGTGCTTATTTTAAGTGCACAGTTTAAAACAAATACAAAAGGCAGAACTGAAGTCAAGCAAGATAACTGGTTCCAAAACAAGGGATCAGGTGGGAAATGGAATTAATCAACCAGGAGACCAATCAATAAGTATTTCAGTGAGAAATCTAGACATGATAGACATTCATAATTTATAATGCAACCTTGTACAAGAAGTCATTGGCCATTTTCTTGCAACCCAAAGATAATGGTTCAATGTTAAAAGAATCGGCTGAGCTGTGAGAGTTTCACTGATCCACTTGTCTGATAGTTCATGTTGTCAGTACTCGGAAGTGATGGAGTATAGGGCATACTCGACAGGCTAGTAAAGTCAATGGAGCTCCTCTGATTTACCTCACCTGACGTTTCAGGCCTTGTCAACTATTGATTTGGTTTGGCAAGGTGACCTCAGTAACTCCAAGGTATGTACAGATGAAGCTTGTTTCTTATTCGTATTGTCACATATAGTTCGTTAAGGTTATGTTTGTTTAGCACCATTTCATTAATTTTTTGTTCAACACATGGCTTGTATGATCTTAAGAGTATCTACAGTTTGGGAAATTTGGTATAATTGTTCAAACATATTTACGCAGTACAGGACAGGTTTATTTGTTGAAATGGAGTAATTCAAGGTTCAGATAAATAAAAATTAGGTTTACAGAAAAATTACAATGTTGTGAAGCATCAGGAACTGCTACAAAAAAGCCCTGCAATTAGGACTCCAAACTGATATGGCAGATCTACCATAACAATCACACTACACAACCATGATGTTTTGGATTGTGGACAATATTAGTGGCTCAAGAACCACTAAGAGAAATGCCTACATTATTCCCTTTTGAAGTGCAGTTGGAAATTTGACTAATCCTATCAAACAATAACATTACAGTTGGTTTATTTTCTTTATTGTTACAGTTAGCTTTATCTTAAGAAACACTGGTATATTTTTTAAAACGATACTCTTAGGAGAGAAGAAAGCTTGGGTACCCAAAGAAACATACATTTCAGACTTATTTTTCATAATTAGTGTTATAAAGAGTTTTTTTAAAAAGTTCTCACAAATATTTATTTCTATGAAAGGGCACATGATGGCACAGGAATAGGTTTCTTGGGAGATTCCACTGTACACATAAATTTAATGTTTTGTCATCTTTCATGTGCAATATTATACAACGGCTGTGTATGGCTTATTAGATATCTTGTTAGTAGGAAGATAAGTTGACCTCATCTTCTGTCTATGCAGTGTAGAAAAAGCCATTTATTGATATCATGCAAAAATAGATAAAAATAGCTGGTTTCTATGGCTACTGAGGCTGGAAGACTCCTGAGGAACATTTCTATTTAGGTTCCTATATGACAGAATCTAGAGAATGAAAAGAAAGAGACAAACCAATACAGCCTGCATTTGGGAAATATTCTGCCTTGGTGTTCTCAGCCCCCTGGAACAAGGAGGAGTCCTGTTTCTTTGCTGAAGAGCTGGAGATGCAGATTAGACCAACCAATGTGGCCCTAGCAAGGCAAGAACCTCCTGTGTGAGGGACACATTGAGAATCAGAGTTAAACATAGTAATCATAAGAACACCTATTTTTGTCTGTGGTCATGTCAGGGTGTTTTCCCATGAAAACAAGCCTTCTGAGCTTAAGAGATATTTCAGAAAAAAACGCAGTTGTGAAGAAACAAAAGAGGATGTGAAAGATTTTCACTCTTAAGATAGGCTCAAGCTTTTTCATGCAATGAGATTTGTACCAGTGTTTGGCAGCAAAGTGGAATGAGGTTAGCCAAGCAATGCACACAAGGACTCCTTTCTTTCTATAGCAATGTGTCCTACCATGCCTTAACTGCCCATATCTCATTAATTACTCCACAGACACAAAGTTATGGAACTGTCACAGTAGGGTAGAGCACAGGAGACAGCCACCAGTGATTGGGGCAAGTGATGTTTTAATTCAAGGCTTGATTCAATCTCCATTAGTGATGGCAGTAGAAATGTTTCATAAACAGGAGATCTGCGTATGAAGGAATTTTTGGACAGTACAGTCTGCAGATGAATTGTTGAGTAAAATTATCAATGCCTATACAAAACTATTGCCCTTAAATGCCACAGTCTTGTCTCTTTTTCTTGCTCATTCTATGGCTAACATTGTTTTGACAAGGCTCTTCAGCCTCTCTGAATACCATATTTTTGACATCCTAGGGCAGATCTTCTGCTGGAGTATATTTCCAAAAGACTGGTATGTATTTGTCAGATGGATCTGGCTCCAAGTCTCCTGAACAAATACTGGGGAGAGGTTTTATTCCCTGTTCTTCATTTGAATGAATTGCAGCAAGCATATATTGAAAGCAGACACTTATGCCTTTAAATTTAAAAGAGTTCTGCACAACTATTTGCATTGAATATGGACCATTAGATCCTGGTCTCTTAAGAAAGTACTACAAAACTGTTTAATTCCATAATTTAACACTGAGGCTACAATCCCAGTGCTTATTTTCTTGAGGGTAAGTCTCACTCAATAAAGGAGGAATTCCTTTTGAGTAACCCTGCATGGGATCAGGAAGCAAATCTCCTAGACTACATTTACACTTTTATTGAAAGAGATTTGTGGGAAAGAATGGACTGAAGCTTGTGCTCGTTGGTAACACTTAGCTCTTGTAGAGCACCCTTAACCTTAAATATGTACAATGTGACTTATCTCCAAAGCTATCAGTATCATTGTTCCCAAAAGAGAAACTTCTTTAGAGTCAAATAACAGACAGAAAGAGACCTCCTTATATGAGCTTACGGTCTTAGCAAGTTCTTAGTTCAGTGGGAAAGCTTGTTTTCATATGGCTAGCTAAGGAACTGTTTGAAAACTTGTTTACATAGTTACTCCTAAACCTATCATTGCCATATCATGCTTTCATGTGGGCCCATGTGTATCCATCTAGGTATGTCAAAGTCTAAAAGACAGCTCCCTGAGTTGCTATCCATGTCTAAATTATATGTATTTCTGAAAACATGGCACACTATGAAATCAAAATAAACTGGTATACAGGTATCAGCATTAGTAATTCAAAGTAAATTTAGATTATCCTTGTATGTAAATAAATGTAGTAATCAATAGATATATAAACTTTCATTGAAACATTAGCAGCTTATGTACTCAAGTGTAGGATCTTTTAGTGACCCATGTATTATAAAGTGACTGTGCAAACTGACTATAGGTACATTCAATAAACAGATGGTGTAGACAACCATTCTTTCCATGAATGAAAGTTACAGTGAATCTGGTGCACAGGTTGTATACTGCATATGTAGACACGCACAAGAGTGAAGGCAGTGTCTCTGCCTAGGTCAAAATACCTATCAGTTACTATGGTAATTATGAGGAGATTTGGACCATGTGGTATTTTTTATTGAAAAAAATAGTGTAAAAATTATTTTAATAATTAACTGCTGGGGTGAACATGGGGGTTAAAATTTCAGAAAAATGTTGAGCCTGCTGCCCTCTGAATATTAGGTTCCTTTAGGATTTCATAAATTGATTTGCATCTAGAGCACTGAGCTTTAGAAGGCAAAGACATCAAATGTCCATGCCAGTTAGAGACTATGTAAGTAGAAATTGAGGGATTACAAGCAGGTGCGTAATTTCTTTTTCTTTGTCATTTGGAGGCATACCATCCTGAAGAACCAGATGACCATGAACACAGAGTGGTTAAGTCTGTGGAGGGACAGTGGCTCAGTGGTAGAGCATCTGCTTGGTAAGCAGAAGGTCCCAGGTTCAATTCCTGGCATCTTCAAAAAGGGTCCAGGCAAGTAGGCGTGAAAACCCTCAGCTTGAGACCCTGGAGAGCCGCTGCGAGTCTGAGGATAATAGTGACTTTGATAGACCAAGGGTCTGATTCAGTATAAGGCAGCTTCATATGTTCATATGTTCAAGTCCTCCCCATCCCAACACTATATATTGAGCTATGAGAATAAAGTGCTTCTTATAGTTATGTTGAATCATCTCAGTGCAGAAACAAAAATTTACTTTGTGATTATAGTTTTTAAAAGAATATTTTCTACTTTGGATAAATTGCACACCCTGTAATAAACCTGATATTCATATTATTCTAGTACCATTAAAAGTCACAGCCAGTGTTATTAGAGTAATTACATTAATACCTATTTCACAATTTCAGATTCCAGCATTAGTAATTCATGTGTACATAGTAGAGGGGATAAGTCAAATAAGATTATCTTTTTGTACAGTTTCATCTTGTCAGTCTTCAGGAAGATGTTACAGCAGTGCATTGGTTTGAGTGATGGTCCTTTTTTCTTAGCTTCATTCCTGCAATGTACACATGTTCTGGACTCTTCCAAGTTTGCTGCATAAACATGGTCTTCATCTTAAATTGGTGCAATGAAAATACTCTTGGGAAGATCACTTCTGTCAAAGATCAAAACAAAGCACAACTTGGAAGAAAACCTCATCACACTTTTTTTGCCTTCTTACTACTGTTGTTAAGTAAATTAAACATTAGGAGACATTGTGGCTTTGAGGAGACTAATATTTATACAGACAATGCATTACATACGCTGGAAGATATCTTAAGACAAAGCTCTGGCAGTTGTTCTTAAAGTTGGGAGGGACAGTGGCTCAGTGGCAGAGCATCTGCTTGGTAAGCAGAAGGTCCCAGGTTCAATCCCCGGCATCTCCAACTAAAAAGGGTCCAGGTAAGTAGGGGTGAAAAACCTCAGCTTGAGACCCTGGAGAGCCGCTGCCAGTCTGAGTAGACAATACTGACTTTGATGGACCGAGGGTCTGATTCAGTAGAAGGCAGTTTCATATGTTAAAAACTCTTCCCATGCACCCACTACTATTTCTAGTTTTACCACTCAGTCAGGGCTGGCGCTACCAAGTAGGCCAGGTAGGTGGCCACCTAGGGTGCCACCTGGTCTACAGGGGCAGTGGGTGCCTACTTGCTCACCCTGCGTAAGGCCTCCCTTCACCACCCCCTCCACTGCAGAAGCAGCAGCTGCAGTGGGGCAGTCTGCAAGGGGATCTGGGGGCCCATATGCTAACAGAACCTGCCGTGCACTGGGGGGCTGCAGGCCTCTCCAGTGCCCCCCACTGCTGCTGCCTCCTCATCTTCAGGGCCTGCTGCCAGCAGTACCACCATCCAAGGTGCATAGCGGCCTCTGGTTAGCCCCCAAGTCTGAGTGGGCGACTGACTACTGCAGTGAGTGGGGAAAGGTTGTGGCCTGCTTCTTCCTCCATGGCTCCAGTGTGCTCTTGGGTGGCCCCACGTGGCACCTCCCAGCTGCCCAGCTGCCACAGCTCCTGTTGCTGCCCCGTATAGCTCTCAATGCCCTTCCTTCCTGGCCAGAGGACTTCCCCCAAGGGTGGCTACTGCTGCCTGCCTGCCAGCAAGCAGCAGCCACATTTGTGATCCATCCAGCTAAGGGAGAAGAGGAGATGGGTCACTGACAAGGATGCATGCCCAGCGCTGCCTGCCCTGCCTGGTGCATACCAAGCTGGCCACTAGAGAGGGAGGGAGGTCAAGTCGCCCGCTGCCTGCCTGCTTGCCTCCAGCACTAGGGTTGTCACCCTCAGCTCTGTCCAGCTGCCACTGCCGCACTCGCCCTCACTACCTCCTGCGTGTCCTCACCCCAGGCACACGCTGGGGTAAGTTAAAAAGCCATGGGCTGGGGGAAGAAAGGGCATAGGCAATGGGTCAGGGAGTCGTGGGTGGGGGTGGCCTTGCCTCAGGTGCCAAAAACCCTAGTACTGGCCCTGCACTCAGTAAGTGCCAAGGTTCAGGGCAATGCTATAGACATAGTTTATTTCAATAAAACTTCTGATAAGGTTCCACATAATATCCTTGTTGACAGGTTAGTAAAATGTAGTCTGGATCCTATTATTGTTAGGTGAATTTGGAACTGGTTGGCAGATTGCACCCAAAGAGTGCTTGTGAATGGTTCCTCAGCCTCTTGGAGAGGAGTGACAACTGACAAACAGAGTACCTCAGGGATCCATCCTGAGACCTGCATTGTTCAACATCTTCATAAATGACTTGGATGAAGGACTAGAGAGAAGGCTCATTAAATCTGCAGATGATACTTAATGGAGGGAGCAAATACAGTAGAGTCTACTGAGTAGACAGTCAAGATACAGGATGAACTTAACAGCCTGGAAAATGGCTAAAACTAACAACATTCATGTCAACAGAGATAAATGTAAAGTTTTACAAATCAAGTGCATAATTATAGGATGAATGACACTTGTCTTGGCAGTAGTACATAAGAATATAAGAGAATCCATGTTGGATCAGGCCAATGGCCCATCCAGTTCAACACTCTGTGTCACACAGTGGCCAAAAAAAGCCCCATCAGGAGGGGCTAGAAACCCTTCCACTTTGCCCCCCTCAAGCACCAAGAATACAAAGCATCACTACCCCAGGTAGTTCCAATAATATGCTGTGGCTAATAACCACTGATGGACCTCTGCTCCATATTTTTATCCAATCCCCTCTTGAAGCTGTCTATGCTTGTAGCCGCCACCATGTCCTGTGGCAGTGAATTCCACATGTTAATCACCCTTTGGGTGAAGAAGTACTTCCTTTTATCTGTCCTAACCCAACTGCTCAGCAATTTCATTGAATGCCCAGAAGTTCTTGTATTGTGAGAGGGAGAAGAGTACTTCTTTCTCTACTTTCTCCATCCCATGCATAATCTTATCATGTCATCCCGCAGTCAACATTTCTCCAAGCTAAAGAGCCCCATGCAGAAGGATCTAGGGGCGTACACTAAACATGAGTCAGCAGTGTGATACAGTAGCTAGAAAGTCAAATGTGATTTTAGACTGCATCAACAGAAGTATAGTACCCAGATCATGCAGAGTGATGGTATTTCTTTGCTCTGTTTAGTCTTCACTTGGAGTATTATGGTTGAGCACCACAGGTTAAGAAGGATGCTGACAAGCTGGAACATGTATAGAGGAGTGCAACAAAGATGGTGATGGGTCTGGAGACCAAGCCCAATGATGAAAGGTTGAAGGAGCTGAATACGTTTAGCCTGGAGAAGAGACAACTTGCAAGATGATATGATAGCCACCTTCAAGTATTTGAAAGGCTGATGTATAGTGGATGGTATGGACTTGTTTGCTGTTGGCTCAGAAGGTTAGACCAGAAACAATGGATTGAAGTTAAATCAAAAGTGTTTTTGGCTAAACATTAAGAACTTGTTGACAGAGCAGTTCCTCAATGAGATAGGCCTCCTCAGGAGGTGGTGGGCTTTCCTTCTTAGGAAGTCTTTAAGCAGAGGCTAGATAGTCATCTGATAGCAATGCTGATTCTGTGAACTTAGGCAGGTCATGAGAGGGAGGACAGGAAGCGATGAATCAATGCCGATGCTGTGAACTTAGACAGAAATGGGGGGGGGGGGGGTTGGTTTGAGTTTCTTGCATTGTACAAGGGGTTGGACTAGATGACCCTGGAGGTCCCTTCCAACTCTATGATTTTATTAATTATAGTGTCCAGTGATTCCCAGAGCTACCACCATTGTTTCCAGGTTTTCCCCAGAAGTGACATCATTGTGCTACTGGTGAGTTTTAAAAAATTTCTCTCACTGCCACTTGGAGTGGGGGATTTTCTGCCTTCACAGGGGCTTATTAGCGACCTTATATATGAGTACCAATAGTCAAAAACTGCAACTCCTTAAGAATCTTCTTGACGATAAGAACCCTGTTACATATAAATTAGCAAAATTTGGCTGGCTTGCTACAAGAATAAGGAAAACTTTAATAATTCAGTCAGGAAATGGCTAAACACCTATGCCAATCTGTTTGCTGTAACTGCCATGTTCTGTTATATTTGTAGTTTTACAATAGTATTTTATGCCTTTTTATGTACGATTTTATCATTCAGTTTAAATTTTGTATGATTTTACTGTTTTAAATGCTGACTTAGGCTATGAATAAACTAAAAAAAATTATATGAGTACCAGAATTTATATAATCATCATTGTTGTTAGATCTAAATTTAAGACAGGGTCTTATTTACCCATATCATATTCCTGTTCAGAGATAGCCCAAGCAAGTATGCGCAGGGCTATAACCTCAAAAGACCACTGTTGCAATAACAGCAAGAATGGACATTCCCTAGCTTTCCTTTTGTGTATATTTGCCTTCATGGAAAGTATCTTCTTTCAGCTCCATGGCAATACGAGTGGGAAAAAAGGCTTATCCTGTGAACCTTTCAAACTGATTCACTAAGAATGATGACTGTGTGCCAGATGAGCCCTCATTGTGGCTTCAGGCCATTATTGTGCTGCTCTTTGGAATTACAGGTTTGAAGTAGCTCTGCCATCTCCTACAGCAACATCATCAGCCCATAGTACCTGACAAAGGTTAATTAAAGTCTGTTTTAGTTCCTCATTTCTCTTTACACAAAAGCCTCCTCTCCCTTGGGATGACATCATACATAGCTCATCTTTGCTGGGTAGAGATTTCACATTATCCCCTTGCGATAAAAAAATAAAATAAAGCAATCACTGTGTGGGTCCTGGCAAATGGCCAAACTATTAAGTCCTCTTGAAAAGAGACTAGGTTACCAAGCTGTATAGCTTTACTAATTTGGTGCAAATCTGGTGATTAGGGTTGTTGGGATTACTGGAAAGTTTAAGAGAATTTATCGGTAAATGAAGAACATGCCTTCCTAGTCAATTTATCCTATACTTTTGCAGAGACAAATTTATCTGACCCCAAGGGTAAACAGGAACAAATAAGTGGCCTTGAAGTTGAAATCATGGCTCGAACAACTATTTTTTCTCTCTCCCTCCCCCCCCCCTTTATAAACCTCCAGCCCAAGGAAGAGTTCTGTAGTTTTTGAAAGCTTGCTTACAGTTTTCTGTCATTTTTGTTGGATTTAATAAAGGATATTACACGGATTTTGCTCTTGGACTCTCTCTTGTCTATGATAATGCTAATTAGTATAACGAAATACAGCACATTCATTTTTAAATAGTGACTTCATTGTATCAGATTGGTTTTTAGATGTGGAGCAGTTAGCTCCCCTACCTTTAGCTCCTCTACCTGGTATACAATCATTTTTACTTTTTTATAAGTAGAGGTTGTCATAATCACTTCATATCAGCTCCTTCAGAAGTTCAGAGTAGTCTGGGCCACTTCTAGCTTCTGAAGTGCCTGGCCATGGTAATGATTATTTTAAAAATCACCTAGAGTATATCACATTTTAGTCTAATTGGAATGTACTTAAAAACAAGTTGCAACAAAAATTAAAAGTGTCTAAATCTTAGGGGGGGCTCTGACTTTGAGGCCTGGGCCAGATGGTCCCTCACCCCCTCCACACATTTCTCCTGCTTCTTATGGGCACAGATGCTAGCTGAGGGGTGCTATATGACTTCTTTCAGAGCAGCGTTGAAGCAAGTAAAATGTGGAACAGGAGACAGACCTGAGTTTTAACTTTTCTTTAATCCAGAATCAACGCACTGTGACTCTGAAGGAATTTTGAAAGAAATAATAATAAATTGTTACCTCAACAAAGCAATGGAATGCTTTGAGGCTCAGAGTGCTTAAGAAGAGGAAACCGCCGAATAATTTTATATAGCAAGCTTCTGGATCTTGTGAGAGGCTATTTGAACAGAGACATTTTGCTGGACCTTCAGAGTCCCTAGGAAAGAAGAAGAAGGAGACAGAAATAAAATGTAAGAAAGCAGATTAACATCTTCCGCATCCTCCTCCTTTCCACTGCCAGCACTCATGAGAGAGGCCATCATTCACACACTGAGTTCATCCCTTTCTGCCAGTGTACCTTCCTGAGCTAATTCATCAGTCTCTGTGGTGGAGTTGAAAGGAGGAAGGCAGCCTCTCTGCGGGGAACCAGACTCATCTCCGTAGGCTACATAGACTGCAGTGCTCCCTTTCTTGTCTAAACCTGTTGAGTATTGTTTGAAATAACAATACAGATATGCTGGTGGAAGGCTTCACCCATTAACACTACCGTTTTTTAAAAAGACCAGTAAAGAGATGGAAAAGTGGGATTTTCTAGAAAGAAGGAATCCCTGAGATTCAAGGAGTAACGATGTCTTACCAAGTGATTGTAGGAATATTGCTCCTCCATCTCAGAAGTACAAGCTAAAATGATATACGAAGGTACGCCTTTCCCTCTCAAACAGCTGTCTCCTGCTCAGTGCTGGCCTCTTCCTTCTTCCTCTTCGTGTTGCAGAAGCCATGGAGCCCACAGAAGCAAGCAAAGGTGAACTGGGGCATCCCCTAAGATAGGGAAGGGACAGGAGCATCCAAATGAAATCTGCATGGAGTAAAGTGAAAAAAGAGAGAGGGTTTTTCCCCCTCCACACAAAACATCTCCAGCTGGTGTTCTGGAACAATTCCAGAGTGTGAACTCAAGAGGCAGCCACAAGCCTTCTGCCTAGAGTGAATCTTTGCTCTCACCTCCAGAAAGTGGGCAGCTGTTTCCAGCCACAATCCAGAACTTTCTGTTTCACAATGTGGCATATGTTTGGCATCTTTTTAAGAGTGTTCTTTTATTTATTCATTTACATACTTCATTTATAGTCTGCCTTTCTCACTGATTTTAGACCTAATCAAGACTTTATAGAAAATAGTAAGTGATTACTTCTGCCAAACTGGGGTTTTGGAAGGTTTCCCACCACACCCATTCTTGGTTTGTTCCCATCATGAAGCAATTGGCATACATTTCAGGAACAGCGGCTCTAATTAATTGGTGTGGGTATGGGAACATGATGCAACTACATAAATTCAGTACTATTGGAGGAAAAATCACCACCAGCAGCAAAAGGACACTGTTTCCAGTCAAGCTTCAGCTTCAGCAGCGTTCATATTGAAAATTAAGCTCTGGGGGACTTTTCCTTACCTCTGTCACTCCACTGTCTCTGAGTATGGTGAGAGATTCATGCATCTTCTTTTTGTGCTATGATTGCTGCTGCTAACCCCTACATCCCTTTCTGGCTACCACACTGTATGAGTGATATATCATACCAGCAATGTTCTCTCTAAACTGAGTCAGAATGAGCTAGCTCACAAATTTTTAATCTCCAGCTCACTCATTTTTGTCTCTGCTCAGGAAGGATGACCCCAAAGCACACTAATTTATGCAGTAGCTCACAACTTTAATGCCAGCAGCTCACAAAGTAGAATTTTTGCTCACAAACTCTGCAGCTTAGAGGGAACATTGCATACCAGTACAATGGGCATAAACATTATATGAAAACCTCCTGGGATAAGGAAAAATCTTGAATAGATTAAGATATGTGGACATAAAGTGCTAGACAAGTGCAAAATACTAATACTGGTGCCAGAGTACAACAGCTGGCTAGTGTTAAAAACACAGCAATGGACTGGACAGACAGGAAAACAGTTCTCACTCAAAGTTAAGGAAGCTGTGAGGCAGGCACATTACTTGAAACTCAGTTTATCTCTTTGAAGCTTATGATTTTTCTTGAACCATTTTGCTAACAGAACAAAGAGTGACAAGTTCCCCTGCAAATTTCCCAAACCCTTACGCTATGATATAAGCATAGACTGAATCTCATAAAGTAAGTTACGTTACAACATTGAAAAAGGGCTGCCACCGGACATCCTACAGAATGCTGGCGATCATAGTCGAGAAGTCAATACCGCCTATACTGGACTGAAATAGCGCTATAGAATGGTTTTAAAGTTGATATATGTAAATTATGGTTTTATATGTTTTATTGGATTGATTGTTTTTATGATGTTGTAAGCCGCCCTGAGTCCGCTTGCGGAGAGGGCGGGATATAAATGGAAAGTAATAAATAAATAAATAAACACTTTGTATAACTGTGATGCCAGCCTAACCATGAAGCAGCGTGAAGCACGTGTGGAGTGGGAGCTATTTGTGAATTTGCATTGTACAGGGAGTTAGACTAGATGACCGTGGCGATCCCTTCCAACTCTATGATTCTATGAAACAATTGCTTGAAGTCACAGCTCAGATTCCAGAGGGGGTACTGTTTTCTGCCTCTGTTGCTGGGTTGTTGTTTAATTATCTTTCCCCTTCAGGTAGAAAACCTGTCTACACTGGTTTCTGGGCTTGTGGAGACACCAGAGAAGCCTTAATAATTTTAGTGACTTGTCTTACAGAAAGGCTGTGAAGCAAAACCACAAACACACCATGTCCAGTTGGCTTGTGTCCCCCCTACCCCCACTGAAGCACAACATTCCAATCTGTATGTTACCTCTTCAGCCAAATGAAAAAAAAGAAAGACAAAATCTTGTCTGAGATGGCTAGCACTTGGGGCATGCTTAAGCCCTCCAAGGTTACAGGGAATATTTGACTGGCCTTCCGACATCAAATACAACCCATCCTACATTCATTATAAAGCCCTTCGGCATTTTAGAACAGTCAGTTTCACATGGCAATAAAAATTACATCCCTGCCATCCAGTAACCTGGGAACCAGCGAAGACTAGCACTATCCTGAATGCTTCAAACTGACCTTGCCTTTCTAGTGACAGACTTTGCCTTTAGCATAAAGCAGCCCCAGCACAGATAAGCAACAGAGGCATATAGCCCATTTAATTTTGCAGATGTGCATTTCTCCCCTTCCTTCCCATTCCCCCCACTCCAGTTTCATTTGACAGGTTTCTGTGTACATGCCTGCCAGACTCCTTGGTTTAAATAAGGCCCCTGATACTTCCTCTGAGGTTCACAAAACAATGACTAGAGAACTCCTTAATGACTCTTCCCATCTGCAAGGTTTGTGAGCAGACTGCCAGCTTCATGCATCTTTTTGCTGCTTTTATTCTTCGTATGTAAAAGGGTTCTCTGAGGTAATGACAGCAGAGAGCAAAGTTCTACCCAATAAAGCTGCTGGAAGGCTGGCTCTTTAGCCGCAGAGTGAGCTGATTTCTCAAGCCTCCACCTGCAATTTTGCTGTCTGTGTTTCTGAAGGTGGATAGGGATGCCAGGAAATGTCAAAATGCCTTAATCAGCATTGAGCTGTGCTGCAGGAAGACAATGGCAGGGATATATCATAAGCTGGAGGGGGGGAGGGGGGCTTAATTAAAGTGCCAGTTTCTGTAGTCATGCCTTTTTCCTAGCAACTGCAGTAACCAGAAAGCAATTATTTTTATAAATTGGTTTCTACACTGGAGGAATGGTCTATTTAAGAAGCTAGAATACATTCCATAGTCATTGTATAAATTCAGCCATTGTTTTTGCTTTATATTAGTATATTTAACATTTTGTTACAGGTTGTTGGCATTTTTTGTCTACAACCCATACTCCTTTTGTTTACTTTGTTGTTGTTGTTGTTGTTGGTTAGTTGATTCTTCACAATTACCTTTAGCAATACCAGACTTTCTCCACCTTTTGATTGCCTGTTCTTCATCTCCTTATTTTACAGCCTCCATATATCTATGACAGATGGTATGGGGGTTTTATAGTTGTTGCCCTACGAACATGTATCCACTGGTATGTTTATATCAAGTAAGGCAGATAACAGAATTCATGAGAATGCATCACTTACATGCTGCCGCAAACTACTTGCTACTGCTGTAAGGGTCAGTGCTGGAACAGCCTACAAATTATTTTGCAAGTCGTAATTTCAAAAGTTAATGCAGCTTTCAACTAAGTTCTCAGGATAGATGATCTTTTTATTTCAGAAGAAACTGCTGGTTATCCCCCCGGTGTTCTGTTCTTTTGCATGAGCCATGTATAATGCAATCCTAAATAGTTACACCTTTATAAACCCAATGATTTAAATGAATTTAGAAGAGTGTATTTTATTTATTTAACTACATTTATACTCTGTTTTTCTGCTTTGACAAGGGCCATCTTGGTGGCTAATGAAATATAACATTCATAATTCATTATTATTATTATTTAATAAAATCATATTTTAAAAGCATTACAATCAGCTAAAACAACACATCATTGAAGTAATTTAAATCAGAGCTCTGTAATTCTGAGTTAGGATTGCACTGCTAAAGCTGTTTTCTTTCCAAGCTTCTTTTCATAATGTACTGTTCTTGTGGCATGCTAAGATTTGATATGTGAGAGCTGAGGGGTTCCAACCTCCAACCATGCTGGAGCATGGAGATTTCCCAGAATTACAGCTGATTAAGGATAACAGTTGCCCTGGAGAAAATGGCTGCTTTATAGGGTAGACTCTAGGTCTAGGGGCATTTACCCCAGTGAAGCCCCTTCCCACACCCACAGGCTCCACCTCCAAATATCCAGGAATTTTCCAACCTGGAGTTGAGAACCCTAGCTGATGGGGAGTAGGAGCTGGTGAACAAATGGTCCTGCTTTGGGGTAAAGGGTTGAATTATATGTTCCCCAGAGAGCACTGAGATCTAGCTCGCAAAATCTCCTAATAATCCCTGGGCCAAGAGAGGCTCGATTAAAGGCAACCAGGGAGCAAGCCTTCTCCGCAATGGCCCCTCGATGGTGGAATCATCTACCAGAGATGGTGCGAGCCCTGCGGGACTTGAATCAATTCCGCAGGGCTTGTAAAACATTTCTTTTTCAGCTGGCTTTCGAAACAGAACCTGGCTAAACTGATGAAATTGATGTGTAGCCATCCAGCCATCTTGTGGATATTATGACCCATAGTAATGTAGCACCTTTTATCTATTTTAACTAACTTATTTATTATGTTATTGATTTAAAATTGCTGTTGTATTATATTGTTTTATTGAACCATGGATTTCCATGCTTGTGAGCCGCCCTGAGCCCGCCTTTGGCGGGGGAGGGCGGGATATAAGAATAAATTTATTATTATTATTATTATTATTATTATTATTATTAATTAGGAAAGAAGGTAAATATAGAAAAACAAAAATACGCACTTCCTTACTTCTTGGGTGAGGAACCAAAGTGCTGTGAGTGACGTTCCATATACATCCTACATTTTCAGTCCTCACTGCACTGGAGCCCCTCATGACCTTTGAAAAAGTGGCTCTTTGAGGCTAAGGTAGGCAGCTCTGAGGTGTCATGGAAAGGAGTACAAGGAACAGCCATTCAAGGGAATCCTGGTCATGTTATTTACTTTTAAATATAATGAGTGTCTGAATTCTTTAGATTTGTCATACAGATTTTGCTCCCACACCATATAATTTACAAACACAGAAGAATAAAAAAGAAGCCGTGTTGGATCAGACCAATGGCCCGTCCAGTCCAACACTCAGTGTCACACAGTGGCCAAAATTGCTCATTAATTTCATTGAATGCCCATGAATCTTTGTATTGCAAGAAAGAGGGGAAAGTACTTCTATCTCTACCTGCTCTATTCCATACATAATTTTGTAAATTTTTATCATGTCACTCCTAATTGTTGGTTCTCCAAGCCTAAAGAACTCTAACCTCTTCTTTATAGGGATTCACCATTTCTGCATGCTGAAGAGTCCCAACTTTTCTTCCTTGGGAAGGTATTCCATAACCATTTTAGTTGCCCTTTTCTGCACTTTTTTCAATTCTAGGATATCTTTTTTGAGGTGCGGTGACCAGAATGCTATACAGTATTCTGAATGAGGCTTCACCATTGATTTATACAGGGGCATTATGATACTGGCTGATTTGTTTTCAGTCCCCATCCAAATAATCCCCAGCATAGCATTTGCCTTTTTTATTGCAGTCGCACACTGAGTCAACATCTTAAGTGACTCCAAGATCTCTCTCCTGGTCAGTTACCACCAGTTTAGACCTCATATAGATTTATAGTTAGGATTTTTGGCTCCAGTGTGCATTACTTTGCACTTGCCCACATTGAACCTCATTTGCCACATTGATGCCCACTCACCCAGCCTCTACAGGTCTCTCTGTCATCCCTGGACTGTTCTCAGTGCCCTAAACAACTTAGTGTTATCCACAAACTTAGCCTCTTCACTGCTTACTCCCAATTCCAAATAACTAATGAACAAGTAATAAAGAACCAGACCTGATGCTGATTCTTCCTCAATAGCCTTTGTTCATCAGTGTGCCTACTAATTTGATAACAGATCCCACTGACTTACCTGGTACCAACAATTAGACTGACAGACCTGTAATTTCCTAGATTTCCTCTGGAAACTTTAAAAAATCTTTTAATTTTTTGTCATCAAGTCAAGCTGACTCCTGGTGAAGGCAATGGACATTCAGAGGTGGCTTGTCATTGCCTGCCTCTATGTCATGACACAGGTATTTCCTGGAAGTCTCCCATCCTAGTAGTCTAGACCAGCCCTGCTTAGCTTAAGAACATAACAGAAGCCATGTTGGATCAGGCCAATGGCCCATCCAGTCCGACACTCTGTGTCACATAAGAACATAAGAGAAGCCATGTTGGATCAGGCCAATGGCCCATCCAGTCCGACACTCTGTGTCACACAGTGGCCAAAAAAATTATATATATATAATTATAAAATTATATATATATATATATAATATATATATATATATATACACACACACACACACACACACATACACACTGTGCCTAATAGCCACTGATGGACCTCTGCTCCATATTTTTATCTAACCCCCTCTTGAAGCTGTCTATGCTTGTAGCCACCACCACCTCCTGTGGCAGTGAATGCCACATGTCAGTCACCCTTTGGGTGAAGAAGTACTTCCTTTTATCCGTTTTAACCTGTCTGCTCAGCAATTTCATCGAATTCCCACGAGTTCTTGTATTGTGAGAAAGGGAGAAAAGTACTTCTTTCTCTACTTTCTCCATACCATGCATTATCTTGTAAGCCTCTATCATGTCACACCGCAGTCGACGTTTCTCCAAGCTAAAGAGCCCCAAGCGTTTTAATCTTTCTTCATAGGGAAAGTGTTCCAACCCTTTAATCATTGTAGTTGCCCTTTTCTGGACTTTTTCCAACGATATAATATCCTTTTTGAGGTGCGGTGACCAGAATTGTACACAGTATTCCAAATGAGACCACACCATCGATTTATAGAGGGGCATTATGATACTGGCTGATTTGTTTTCAATTTCTTTCCTAATAATTCCCAGCATGACGTTGGCCTTTTTTATTGCAATCGCACACTGTCTTGACATTTTCAGTGAGTTATCTATCACGACCCCAAGATCTCTCTCTTGGTCAGTCTCTGCCAGTTTACATCCCATCAACTTGTATTTGTAGCTAGGATTTTTGGCCCCAATGTGCATTACTTTGCACTTGGCCACATTGAACCTCATCTGCCACGTTGACGCCCACTCACCCAGCCTCAACAGATCCCTTTGGAGTGCCTCACAATCCTCTCTGGTTCTCACCACCTTGAACAATTTAGTGTCATCTGCAAACTTGGCCACTTCACTGCTCACTCCCAACTCCAAATCATTTACGAGCAAGTTAAAGAGCATGGGACCCAGTACTGAGCCCTGCGGTACTCCACTGCTTACCGTCCTCCACTGCGAAGTCTGCCCATTTACACTCACTCTCTGCTTCCTATTAATTAGCCAGTTTTTGATCCACAAGAGGACCTGTCCTTTTACTCCATGACTCTCAAACTTTCTAAGGAGCCTTTGATGAGGAACTTTATCAAAAGCTTTCTGGAAGTCAAGGTAAACAACATCTATTGGGTCTCCTTTGTCCACATGTTTGTTCACCCCCTCAAAGAAATGTAACAGGTTAGTGAGGCAAGATCTTCCCTTACAGAACCCATGCTGAGTCTTCCTTAATTACCCGTGTTCATCAATGCGCCTACTCATTCTGTCCTTGATAATGCTTTCTACCAACTTTCCCGGTATTGAAGTCAGACTGACTGGCCTGTAATTTCCTGGATCTCCTCTGGAACCCTTTTTAAAGATGGGGGTGACATTTGCTACCTTCCAGTCCTCAGGAATGGAGGCAAATTTCAATGAAAGATTGCATATTTTTGTCAGAAGATCCACAAGTTCAACTTTTAGTTCTTTCAGAACTCTTGGATGTATGCCTTCCGGACCTGGTGACTTATTAGTTTTTAATTCGTCTATCAGTTGTAGGACCTCCTCTCTTGTCACCTCAATCTGACTCAGGTCTTTCAACACCCCTTCCAAAATTAGTGGTTCTGGAGCGGGCAAACACTTCTTGTCTTCCACAGTGAAGACAGAGGCAAAAAATGCATTCATCTTCTCAGCCATTTCCCTATCCTCCTTCAGTAATCCTTTTACCCCTTGGTCATCCAAGGGCCCCACTGCCTCCCTGGCTGGTTTCCTGCTTCTAATATATTTGAAGAAATTTTTATTGTTGGTCTTTATGTTTTTTTGCAATATGCTCCTCATAGTCCCTTTTTGCCTGCCTTATAACAGTCTTACATTTGATTTGCCACAGACCTGTGTGCCCTTTTATTAATCTCACTTGGACTAGCTTTCCACTGCTTAAAGGAGTCCTTCTTACCTTTTACAGCTTCCATTACTTTGTTTGTCAACCATTCAGGCCTTTTCTTATACCTGTTTGTGCCTTTCCTAACTTGTGGTATATATTTTATCTGAGCTTCTAGGATTGTAGTTTTAAATAGCCTCCAAGCTTTCCGAAGGGTTTTGACTGTATTTACCTTTCCTTTCAGTTTCCTCTTCATATGCCTCCTCATCTCAGAGAATTTACCCCTTTTAAAGTTAAAAGTGGTTGTGTTGGTATTTTGGGGGACCTCCCTATTTATACAAATGGTGAAATCAATAACATTATGATCACTGCTCCCAAGCGGTGCAATCACTTTTACATTTCTCACCAGGTCTTGGGCATTACTTAGGACCAAATCCAGGATTGCCCATAATCCAATATGCTGGTCTACAAAATTGCAAAGGAAATCAAGAAGATGGAGAATTAATGAGGATTTACTACAAAATAAAGACATTGTGTCATTCTTAGAAAAGGGGACTGCAGCATTCTTCCAAATAAATGAAACGGAGGATATGGAATTTCAAACAGTATGGGACACTTATAAAGCAGTAATGAGGGGTATATTAATTACATTGAATAATAAAGACAAAAGAGCAAAAGAAGAAAGGCTGTCAGCACTGCAAAATGAAATAAATAAAAAAGAAAAGGACTTGAAAAGAAGACCAGGGAAGAAAAAATTAATAAAAGAAATTACGATATTACAATCCCAAGTTAAACATTTGCTGAATAAAGAATTAGAATGGAATTTAAAAAATTTGAAACAGAAATCGTTTGAAAGTGCAAACAAACCTGGTAAATATTTGGCCTGGCAACTAAAAAAAAGCAAGAAAATAAGACTATAAATAAAATCATGGCAAATGGGAAAACAATAGTGGATCAAGAAGGAATTAAAAGAGAATTCTTTAAATACTATGCAAACTTATTCAAAGGTGTGAACATAAGTAAAGAAAAAGTGGAAGAGTATCTACGAAACATCCAGGTGGCACCTTTGACGGAATATATGAAAAAGACATTAAATGATCCAATAGAGAAAATTGAAGTAGAAGCAGCAATAAAAGCAATGCAAGAGGGTAAAGCTCTAGGGCCAGATGGATTTACATCAAAATTTTACAAATCTCTTAAGGACGAATTAACACCCAAACTGTTGAAGTTGTTAAATACGATAAGAGAAGAAGGGAAAATTCCAAAAGACCTGGAGGGAAGCTGTAATTTCTTTGATTCCTAAGGAAGATAAAGATAGCACAAATGTAAAAAATTATAGACCAATCTCATTGTTGAATAATGACTATAAGATCTATACAAGAATTTTAGCAGAGCGATTGAAACAATACTTGACCAACTTTATAAACAAAGACCAAGCGGGATTTCTTCCTGAAAGACAAATAAGGGACAATGTAAGAGCTGTTGTTAATGTCGTGGAATATTATGAGAAGCACCCAGAAAAAGAAGCGGCCTTATTTTTTGTCGACGCAGAGAAAGCCTTTGACAACTTAAATTGGGACTTTATGTTTGCGGCAATGGAAAAAATTAATCTAGGGGAACAATTTATAAAAATGACAAGAGCAATATATACAGATCAGCATGCAAAACTGTGTATAAATGCAGACCTCACCAAAGAATTGAAAGTGAGTAAAGGAACAAGGCAAGGATGCCCGTTATCACCATTGTTGTTTATAATGACCCTGGAAATTCTGTTACAACAAATTCAAAAAGATGAAGAAATAGAAGGTCTAAAAATCAGAAGATTCTCTTATAAATACAAAGCGTTTGCAGATGATATAGTGTTCATAATGGAGAATCCGATTCAAGTGTCACCATTGCTGTTAGCTAAGATAAAAGAGTACGGAGAACTAGCAGGATTATACATAAATAAGGAGAAATCGAAAATCCTTTGTAAAAACATGCAACCAAATAAAATAAAAGAACTACAAAAGGTGACGGGTTGTGAAGTCACAACCAAAGTTAAGTACCTTGGAATAGAGATAACAATGAAGAACATTGATTTATTTAAAAACAATTATGAAAAACTGTGGTGTAAGATGGACAAAGATTTGATGAAATGGAACAAGCTTAACTTGTCCTTACTGGGCAGGATAGCTGCAATTAAAATGAATATTTTGCCAAGGATAATGTTATCTGTTTCAAACCATCCCGATTGTAAAAGATGCAAAACAATTTAACAAATGGCAAAGGAAAATTTCTGATTTCATTTGGGCTGGAAAGAAACCAAGGATAAAGATGAAGATCTTAACGGATGCCAAAGAGAGAGGAGGTTTCCAACTTCCCGATCTAAGATTGTATCACGGTGCAGTTTGTTTGACATGGATAAAAGATTGGATAATGCTGTTAGACAAAAAACCTTTATGGTTAGAAGCTCTCGGAAATAAATTCGGCTGGCACGCTTACATGTACTATGGGAAGAATAAAATGGATGGTTTTTTCTCTCACCACTATGTCAGAAATACTTTACTAAATACTTGGATAAAATACAAGAAATACGGGGACGAGAGAAAACCGCTATGGATAGTGCCAGCAGAAGTAATAAAAATAACAGCTGAATCCGAAGAAAAAAGAGAAATGTCATATAATCAACTGCTTAAGATTCAAGGAGACAAAATTGAATTAAAAACCTCAGAAGAGCTAAATAACAATTATGATTGGTTTCAAATGCAACAAATTAAAAGCTTGATGGAAAATGACATAAAATCAGAGGGAATTAGACGAGAACAAACAGAACTGGAAAGGGTCTTGCTAGGTGACAATGAAAAATTGATATCAAAAGTATATAAGTTATTATTGAAATGGTCTACAGAAGAAGTAGTAAAGTCTCAAATGGTCAAATGGGCAATCAATGTGAACAGAGAAATACAAATGGATGCATGGGAGCACCTCTGGAAGAACTCAATGAAGATATCAACTTGTCAAAGTATTAAAGAGAACTGTTTTAAGATGATGTATAGGTAGTATATGACTCCGAAAAAACTGGCTAAGATAAGTAAGAAAATGTCGGATAGATGTTGGAAATGTAAAAAACATGAAGGTTCTTTCTTCCATATGTGGTGGACATGTGAAAAAGTGAAAGAATTCTGGAAGATGATACAACAAGAAATCTCCAAAATTTTGGGCTATGACTTGAAGAAAACTGCATAGACGTTTTTACTTGGATTACAATTAGAAAAATTTCCAAAAGAAGACAGGACTCTAATTTGGTACCTGCTATCAGCTGCTAGGACATTATACGCGCAGCTTTGGAAGCAAGAAAAAGTACCGGAGAAATGGGACTGGACCATGAAAGTTTTATTGTGGTGCGAAATGGACAAACTAACTAGAACACTAAGAGACTATGATTTAGAGATATTCAAAAGGGAGTGGAGAAAATTTAAAGGATATATGGAGAAAACTTGGAAAGTAAAGAAACATTGGACAATTTTTTAGTAGTAAGAATATATATATTGAACTTTGAGCAGTTAGAAGTGCCTTTAATATTGATTTTGAATTTATAACCTCGGGGAAGTCAACATTGGAGGAAGGGGGGATGGAAATGTCATATGGGTTAATGCGGGGGGGGGGGGAAATTAAGAAATAGTTAAGTTTTGTAACCATATGCTACCAATAAATTGTTTAAACACAAATCCAGGATTGCCCCACTCCTGGTAGGTTCTGTGACCATCTGCTCCATAGCACAGTAATTGAGAGCATCAAGAAACTCAATCTCTTTCTCTTGACCAGAACACATACTGACCCAATCAATCTGTGGGTAGTTAAAATCACCTATTACGACACAGTTTTTATGTTTAGCCACTATTTTTAATCCTTCCATCATATTATAATCATCCTCTCACTTTTGATTTGGTGGGCGATAACAAACTCCCATAGTTAAATTTCCTTTTGGGCCCTCTATTTCAAACCAAAGCATTTCTAGAAGGGAATCTAATTCTCTGACCTCAGCTTCTGAGATCTGACAAGATAGGGCTTGTCTGGGCTATCCCAGTCAAGACCTCTGGAATAGGGTTGCCAATTCCCAGTTGGGGGCAGAGGATCCCCTGGTTTGGAGACCCTCCCCCCACTCCAGGGTTATCAGAAAGCGGGGAGAGGGGGAGGAAAATGTCTGCTGCTTCCCATAGGATATAATGGAATTGATCTGCGGGTATTTGGGGCTTTTGGGGAGGCTGTTTTTTAAAACAGATGCCCCAAATTTTCAGCATAGCATCCATTGCCTCTCTTCAAAACACTCCCCAAGGTTCAAAAAGATTGGACTAGGGGGTCCCATTCTGTGAGCCCCAAAAGAAGGTGCCCCTATCCTTCATTATTTCCAAATAGAGGGAAGGCATTTAAACGGCATTTGGTCCCTTTAAATGTGAAGGCCAAACTCGCTAGTCACATCCTTGCTCCTGGCTCCATCCCCAAAGTCTCCTGGCTTCACCCCAAAGTCCCCAGATATTTATTGAATTGGACCTGGCAACCTATTCTGGTAACTTTTTTAAAGATGGGGTTACATTGGCTACTTTCCAGTCTTTGGGAATGCATATTTTAGTGATAGTTTGCATCTGACAAAAATATGCAAATCCATGAATCCACATTTGATTTTTTTCCCCAGAGCTCTTGGATGTATGCCATCTGGGCATGGTGATTTGTCTGTTTTTCATTTGTCCATCAGTTGTATGACCTCCTCTCTCATCAACTCAATCCAACTCAGGTCTTTCAACACCCCTCTGTGAAGTCAGCTTCTTGCCGTGGCTCCCTGTCATATGTATATGCTTGATGCTTATTCAAAACATTCCCTGCTTCAAATTTCAGTAGCATGTGACATTTCACTTACCTCAATAATATCTCTTATTCAAAATATGGTATTGCCAGGACCTCTGACTCAGATGAACTTCTTTTTAACAGGATGCCACAAAAGGGAAACCCTTAAGAATTTGCAAAGCAAGGGAAATCTTATCCACCAACCTGTCCCCTCATTTTTTCTCTCTTGTTTGCCCCACCATTCTACTTTCTCATTGCTTCTACTCCCTCCTATTTCTGTTTTTCCACCTTCCCGCAATTGCTTTTCCCCCTCTTTTCAACCCTCCCATATTAATTTTTCCTTTCTCCCTTTTGCCCCTTCCTTCCTTTGGCCACTCATTTTTTTAAATTAAAAAAAGCCTTATCTGGAGATTGCTGGCATCACCATAATGCCAACTGTCATCCAGTATGGTCTCATTTTTTGGAAGTGACATATGTACATGTGAACACATTGTTTCTTTGTTTGTTTTGTTCTGGAATTTTTCTGCAAACCTTGGAACTTCCCCAGAGTTCTAGGAACACCTAACCTTTCTCAACCTGGCCTCATTTTTTGAACTGCACTTTGAAGCCAAGATTGGAATTAGGCATGATCATTTGATGTTGTTATTCTCCTGACTTAGACCCTCATATCATGGGACAACATATTAAGAATTGACTATACTGGCCACTACCTAAATGTGCAAAACTGGATTAAATGATCCACAACTTTCCAGTTCTATGATCCACATCCCTGTGCTACATCTTCTCCATCTGTTAAACAGAGGAAATCCAACCAGACTTTCACAGCTAGATTGTAGCACAAATAACTCTGAGCCCTTTTATGTTCATAAAATGAGAGGCGTGAGAGAATGCAGGCTGCAATTTTTTCTTTGTAGCTGGAGTGTATTTCAGGAAACCAGAGAAACATGCATAATCAATCTTAAGAAGAATTGCCTACTTTGTTACTTTTTTTTTAAAGTAAGACATGTATAACCCATCTTTCTATCTGAATGGCATTTCCTTCTGCAGGACAAGAGGGATTCAAGTAGTTAATGTCCCGCACAGGGAACAGTGGACCTGCAATCAGTACCCTACAGAGCAGGCTTCCTGTGTGATAACTGGACAGGACCCTATGCCTGTGATCCATTCCAAGGTTCAGTCTTAGAAGTGTGCTGCTTTGTCTGTCAGTCTCACCCACTGCCTAAACACCTGTTACTGGAAGAGAACACCAGGTGACTGTACCACCACTGAACATTATTGTATGGTTGAGAAGCAAGCCATGGCAGAGACAATTAGCCATTTATATTACTATATCCAGTTCAATGGCAGCAGGAGGGAGTGTACAAAAGTACCTGGAACACATTTGCTTGCCAGGAGACTCAGTATTTGGGTGGTCTGAGTGACAAGAGTCCCAATTCCATTAGGGAGCCATTGATGTATTTAGGAAAGCTTGTAGCATGGAGCCTTTAAAAACTGACCCTCTATTTTCTATTCAGGGGGCAGACAATGATGAACGAGCACAGAAGAATGGAAGCAGTATAGCTCAGTCAAATGGTCCTGGGTTTTTTTTTTTAAGTGGAGAAAAGGGAGTGAAGAATAATTAAAAAATAAATGAACTAGCACTGATGGAGTGACAGAGGCCCTACTTGATTTGCAAAACCCAAGCACGTTTCATGGCCCCACTCTGCCCTTTCTATTCAATGGAGAGGATCCTTTGAATAGAAGCCTCTGCAGCCAAGAAAATGCGGTGAACATTAAAAATGTAAAGCCAGAGAATTCTCTTTAGTCAATTGCTTAACCTCAGGCTGTGTTTGTCACTGTCAGAGTGATGAATTGGGAGCTGTCTGAAATCAGCATGCTCACTTTAATAATGTCACTTTCCCCAAGCCCTAATAAATGTCTTTCTGAACCAGCTGGACACAACCAATTCCTTAGACCAACAATTACCGATTTCACCTGGTTTTTGCTCTTCTTAGGTCCCTGCTGCTGAAATTGGAAATCTTTATCCTTTCACACATTCTCTCAGCCATGATGAAAAGAGAAGATCCAGTTTATTAACGCTCTACACTGTGAATTGAGCAAGAGGTGTTGAGGACAGAGGCTTGACTCTATTCTTAAAATGTGACTACTACTGACACAAGAGATCCACATGTCATTAGATATTGTACTGTTATAATAATTCATGCATTGGATTTTCCTAACCAGAGAGGAAAATCTGGAAGGCTAATGATTAGTTATAGCAGGTGGCTTCTCCCCAGTGATGGTGGACCTCTCCCCACAACCCCGCAATAGGGTCAGTGAGACTTCCTGGAATCAGGCTTCTTAGTGCATGACTATCCAAGAATTGTACAGTGGCAGATATAATCAGACAAGCCCAAATTTTAATTATTGCTGTCCTGGGTTTTTAAAAAATGTTATAGGCCTAACTATATGTTATTTTCCCCAGATCTTGCACAGTCAAACATGCATATAGAGGTATGCATGAGCCCAAATGAGATTAGGACTGTGGTGTGTAAGATTGGGCTTCAGCCTTCCCCAGTATGAAACAGGTACAGAAGGGAGCATTTTTTTCCTTGTTGTGGAAGTGTAGGGCAATCCCATCAGTACGCTTTTAGCCAGTGAGGCAAGTAGCAGCCCTCTGAAGCTCTTTCAAGTTAGGAAAACAGCATGGGGAAACCATAACTGTCCTCTCCCTGCCAAATCTGTGCACGTGGGAACTATGAGTTCCCAGTACAAACTGACAAGACATATCTGATGGCACAGATCCTAGGAAAGGGGGATATGGCAGATTGGCTTTATGAAGATTTATTTAGGTTTATTGTTGCTATTTACCTTGGGCCCCAGTTGGGGAGGGGGAGGGGGTTTATGCATCAGTCAATCTAGCCTTTTATGACAAAATCATGCAATGTGATCACATGACTAGATCTTTATGTCATCACCACATATTCAGGCCTTTTTAATTAAAGGTCCTGATCACATCATGATGTTAATCCTTCTAACACTCAGGCTTCAAAGATTCCGTCAAATTACAATGAAATTACTACATTTAACTGAAGGATCCATATGGCTGGTATTTTGAAAAAACTACTTTAAATGTGTATGATCAATTACCATACATGAAAGGAAAATCAATTTCATCAGAATTTGGGCTAGAAGGATGATAATAAATATTACCACTCATGATGATGAGATACTAGCCACCTCTAGCACTGTGATGGGTGCTGCCAAAGAACCATGAGGTGCCATGTGCTTCCTTGGCTAGTCATAATACTAAACCTGTAGTCCTAGGATAAGCAGATATAAAGAGCAATATGTTGGCAGGCACAGCTTGTCATGTTCTGATGAGACAGACAACCCATCAACTACTCAAGGAAAAGGAGCCCTGCCTCCTTTGCCTCTAGTCATCCAAAATAAACTGTACCAAGCTGAAAAATCTTGGTTCTGTTCAGTAGCATCAGGGATGAATTAGATGATGGGATATCAGAGTGAATATCATGTAGCAAGAAGAGTGCTAGGGAGACCATGGTGCCAATCCTCACTCTCAGTGGGTGCCAGTGGGATAGTAAATCTCTCACCCTAATTTTGCTTCACAGGATTATTGTGAGAATAAAATGAGATAACCTCACATCAGCTGCTCAGAGAAGAGTCAGATGCAAATATTGTTGCTCTAGTTTTCCCATTACACCATTCTTCCTTGCATTTTCCTGTCAGGCCTATATCTTTGCTAACTTGCAGCCCTCAAAAAAAATCAGAAAAAAACCCACCAGAAATGTCCAACTACAGCATTTTAAAAAATCTAAAAAGAAATAAACTCAATTAGTAAAGAGAAACTCTGCTCTTTTAAAAGGAAATAATGATGCATACAGCTGGTGTTTCAGGCTGCAGTGTTTGCAGAGAACCACTAATTAAAACATTGCTTCTGTAAGTATGCTGATCCCATTGATTCTAACCCCTTCTCCCCTCCTCAGCCCTCAAACACACACAGTTAATTTGCTGCTAGAAAAGCAAAGTCACAAGGGTCCTCATTATAAAAATTTAACTGGCTGCAGCTAATGGTTGTAATTAATAGGTGCAATATATTTCAAATGGCCAGCCAGGGTGTTCATTAGTTTCAGCCTGAGTCAGCACCAGTGGGGTAGCCTGTTACTTAATAACCCATTTTCTAACAGGAGAGGGAGGGTGTCTTCTGTAGTTCAACACAACCAGAGCTTTCCTGCCAAAAAAAGAGTAAGTCATTTGTAGCAGACCGTTTAGTTTAGCACATATCTTTCTGCCAGTTGTATAAGGAAGAGGTGGGATCTGGTCTTAGGATGGAGCCTAACCTATTCCAGGGCACTGTAGCATTGGTTAGAAGGGAGGATGGAGCAGTTCCGAATGGCTGGGAAATAAATTTAACCTGCCTGATATATTACTGAGTAAATGGGAAGCTCCTTTGGTTTGTACCTTCCTCATCAAATAACATCAATATGAAAATTAATGGAAGACTTCCCAGAAGTAATTCACTCGTTGATCCAGGACACTATAGTGAACATGTGTGTATACAGGGCTTTTTTTGAGCAGGAATGCACAGAAACACAATTCCGGCTGGCTTGGCATTATTGGGTGTGGCCTAACATGCAAATGAATTCCTGCTGGGCTTTTTCTACAAAACCCTGTGTGAAACAATGGTGATGTCAGGGGTGTGGCATAATATGCAAATAGGTTCCTCCTGGGCTTTTTCTACCCCAAAAGCCCTGTGTGTATATATGATTTAATGGAAAGGAATATTGAGTCAGTCCTGGATTTGGATGGGAGGGCAGGCCACCAAGGAATATCAAGGTTGCTATGTAGAGGCAGGCAATGGCAAACCACCTCTGAAAGTCTCTTGCTTCCAAAACCCTATGGGATTGTCATAAATTGGCTGCAACTTGATAACAAAAAAGAGTAATAATTAATTATATTTAATACTTTAGGAGCATTTGGAATGCTTGTTTACTATTTCTGTACTTTGCCAACTGCCTGAAGAAAAAAAAAACCAACCTACCGTATCCCTTTAACAGAGACTTAATCTATGAAAATGGGAGGTGAGGTTCTTATGGCATGGAGATATCAGTAAATATCATCACCCAGTAAATAACAGCCCATGAAGCATTTGTTAAAGGGAAAGATAGGGTTGCCAAGTTCAACTCAAGAAATATCTGCGGACTCTGGGGGTGGAGCCAGGAGAAAGAATGTGACAAGCACAATTTAACTCAAAAAGGAGTTTTGGCCATCACATTTAAAAGGACCATGCTTCTGTTAAATGCCTTAAGATTAGGCGGAAGCCGGACCACATAATATGCAGATTTTACACACATGTCAGAAAGTATCCGAAAAATCATTATGTGACATTGGCACCCTGTAAGTTGACCTGGATGTCAACTAGTGCCTTAAATAGGTTTTTAAAAAGCACATAGTATTAAGGATAGACTTGTACATTCGGGCATGAATTCTACAAGTGATGAGGGAGATTCTTTAAGAGGACATCTCCCATGTAAACGGTGTTTAGTCTGTCTCCAGGCATTAGAAATTACTGAATTTACATCCAATCAAGGGGAACCCCCTATTGTTTTGAAACATTACTCCACCTACACAACAAAAAATGTAATTTATTTAATTGTATGTGAATGTGGTCTTCCCTATGTCGGTAATATGACTTGCCCCATGAGGGTCAGGATCCTTGAACATCGTAGCTGCATTAAGAATTCCATAGCTGAAGCGTTTCTCAGTCACTTTATGGAGAAGGGGCATTCCTTTGATAGTTTTAATTTTTTTGTCTTGTATAAGTACTCTGAAGATCTGTCGACTACTTACTTTGAGAAGAATGCTACTGGATACATAAATTAAATTCTGTTGTACCCTATGGGTTAAACAATTGTCATGTTTTTTTATAAAATTGCTTTGTGATAATTGTGGTAAAAATAATTGAGCAGGGCATATTTGTTGGTTAAGTTTGCATTCCCTTTAAGAACAGAGCCAGATGAAGACATTTTTGGTTTTAAAACGTATGTGCGCTAGTGTCTTGATGCCTTGAGCCTTTCTGAGTGAGTGCCAGTTTGAAAATTTGTGTTGGAGACCTTGATTTCCTATGCAATGAAAATTTATTGAAAGTTGTGAGTATGATTGTATGACATTGTGTAAATGACCATTTTTATTGAAACTACATGTTGATGCAATTTGATAGTTATGACTGTATACTCCATGGCAGTTTTGGAACCCAGTGGAAATTTTTGTAGTTGAACTTGAACATTTGAAGTCTTGTACGACACCATAATTGTTTCTGTTATGACTATGGTATTATTGTGATGCATCGTGGATATGGTATATTTTGTTTTTTGTTATAGTGTCTATAAAATGCAATTAATGGAGCACCCATGGATATAGTATATTTTGTTTTCTGTTATAGTGTCTGTAAAATGCAGTTAATGGAACACCCCATGCTGGAAGAGTGATCGAAGCAGGAATATCAAGTTGACTTCCTGTCCATTGGAACTCCTTTCTATCATTGTTGGGACTCCTTCTGTGCCTTTAAGCTTTCTTATGTTTGTATTTTTCATGTAGGAATTTCATTGTACTTGTTCATCTTTGGGTCTTATATTGGTATAAATACTTTAAGTTATTTTGGACATTATAACCTTTGGTTGTTTTTTCATACAACACCTGAAAGTTGGCATCCCTAGAGGTAAGCTTGGCATTTCACAACCAAGGAATGGGCAGGAGGTGTTTCTTTGTGGTCTAAACACCTCTGTCCAGTGTTGGGATTTTAAAGTAGCAAACCTGTCTCAGCTCTCAATGTTGTATGTAGAGGACATCTCTAAGCACAAGTGCAAACTGGAATGAGGCTTTTTGGCCGCTACTGTCTCTCAAAAATGCTCTTTACATAATTGCACAGAAGAAAGAATTTCTGCTGATATTAGCAGAAATCCAGTAATAAATTTTATCTCTATGCTATGAAATAATAAATAAGTGAAATGTTTGCCTGGAGAAACAAAAAAGCAAGCACCGGAATCTTGTTTGGGGGAAAATGTAGGCAACCCTAACAACTGTCCAGAGAAAGATCCATGGGCTTGATCTCATTATTCTCAGAGTGACACTTTTCTGATCATTCTGCTTTTGAAGGATGTATTTTCACATCTCCTGACATGAGAGCAACCTTTGGGATTTTTAAATATGTGACCAAACCCCCCACATTTTGCTTTTCAAGAAATCAAAACAAAATGACATTCAGCATATAGCTTATCTTCACCTACCTATGTTACACAAGGAACTTTGGCAAAGGGACACTGCTGAGAAACTTCTGATTAACTGTTGTCATTCATGTTTGCCAAGTAAAAAAGTTACTTTACCACTTTCCTTTGTCCTAGTCATGTGAAAATCTACATTGTGCTAGCCATGTGAAAATGCAATTTAGTCTGCAAAAAAAATTTAGAGAAAATTTGCACACTGTTCTGTGTTTTATAGTTAAGTCCTGATATTTTGACTAGTTTTAATAAAAAGTATTAAATGTCCTTATGATGTGAGACATTCCTCCTTAGAGCATTTTTATACATGAAGCTTAAGATGTTTTGTGCATATAGGCCTTTTTGAATGCTCTAAAGCAGCAGTCTACAAGTGGTGCCCATAGATATCATTCTACTCACCAACATCTTTCCTGGTAAATGTCAAGTGGTTTTAGATAGTGGGTGGGTTTTGTCCAGCAAAGTTTTTTATTACAAATCCCAGGTCTTTCCTGGCTGCCAGCAAGGTAAGGCTTTCTCACACATGAAGTGCGCATGACATGATGATGTCACCCTGAAGTGACATGATCACACCAGACACATCATGTGCTGGATGCTCTAGCATTTCGGTTAAAAACTTAGTGGTTCCATAGAGTTTTTACTCGAATGCTAGAGCATCCTGTGTGTGATGTGCCAGGTGTGATAACATCACTTCTGGGTGATGTTAATGTGCCAGGCACGTCAGGTGTTGATTGAGATTTTCAAGGGCAGAGTTCTGCCTGCTGGCCAGCTTCATGCCAGCAGGTTGGAGGCCCCAAAACCAGGGGAAAACCCACCCCCAGCAGGAGACTGTGAACCCTATTTTTTTTATTCATTGGTAAAGTTGCCAAGTCCTCCACAGACTCTGGCAGGGAACTGTTTTCGCACGATGATGTCACTCAAGTGACGTCATCATGCTGGCGATACCATGCATCAGCCACTCTAGGAGCTCTATGGTTTTACCAGATGCTCTAGCAATTTGGGAGGGAAAACTCTGTAGTACCTATTGTACTCTATTGTTTCCCCGGACGCTCTAGCAATTTGGGAGGGAAAACAATAGGTTTTTCCTCCCAAATTGCTAGAGTGTCCAGGGAAACAACAGAGTTTTCCCGGAAGCTCCTACAGTGACTGGCATGAGATATCGCCAGTGCGATGATGTCACTGCGAGTGATGTCCGGGGAGGATCCCCCCTGCCAGACCAATGTGGGCCAGCAGGTTAGGAACTTCAGGGTGACATCATCATGTGCTGTGCACTTCATGTGTGAGAAAGCCTTACCTTGCTAGAGCGTCCTTGCTAGAACAGAGTTTTCTCAGAAGCTCCTAGAGTGGCTGGTGTGCGATGTCACAGGGGGAGAATCTGGTGTGCGATGTCATCACACCAGCGACATCGGGGGGGGGGATTTCCCCTGCCAGCCCAATGCAGGTCAGTGAGTTGGGAACCTCTTGGGTGGGGGAACCCCTGCCCATCCCAGGAACTCGGCAGCCATTTTCATTGGTGATGTAATTGGCTCTGCAGATCTTTAAAAGCATTTATTTAGCAGAAGTTGTCACCACAGTACAAGGATCTCCATTGTGTGATTGAAGGTAACCTGTGGCTGCTGTTTCAGAATTCCATGGGTACCTGGAGGCTCAAAAAGAGTACCGGTGGTTTAAGTTTAAGTTTAATTTGATTTATACCCCGCCCTTCCAGCCAAGGCGGGCTCAGACGGGTTTGACCCAGGTGCCACCTGAGGTTACTTCTATGGCTCCCTGCCTAGGAGCCAGAGGCACTAATGCTCCTTCCCAGGGATTTTTTTGTAGAAAAAGCCCAGAAGGAACTCATTTGCATATTAGATCATACCCCCTGATGTCACCATAGTTTTGCACAGGGCTTTTTCATAGAAAAAAATCCCAGCAGGGACTCATTTGCATATTAGGCCACACACACACCCCACACACAGCATATTTACTACTGGGAAGAATTTTACTGTTACTTTATCAAATCAGTTGGTGCCACACCCAATATTGAATGAAGGGGAAACTTCTGTATGTCTATAGGCTAGCTATTCAGTGTGCTGGTCTTGTATCTGGAATATAAAGAAAGAATGTTGGGGCAGTCAATATTTAAATGAAGAGACAAATTAAACCCATCTGTTATATTTGCCAGAGAAGCACTATAGTTGCAAAGAACTGGAGTATGTATCCAGACCTTCTAGCTGCTGGAGTGTGGGAGTTTGTTAAAACGAAAGCAATATTCAGCATTCCAGCTTCTAGATACCAGTCCACTAACTAATTTTGGATTAAACTGATCCCCCTCCCCCAGTGTGTGCTTTCTAAAATTAATAGATATAGCTTAAACATGAGTTACATTTCCAAAGGGGAATCCTCCTTTTATTTTTTACTTCTCTCTTTTTTGGCAGATCATTGTTTCTTTGCCTTTAGCAGCTTGAGTTATAGACAGATAAACATCATCTGCTAAAGGCACAAAAGCAGACCAGTCTGGGTTCTATTCTGGTGAGTTGGCAGCCACAATCCCAGCATGCCTTTTTGTGAAATGAAATCTTTTAGCATAAAGTCCAGTTTTAAACTAGTAAGTTCAAAGGGTTTCTTCTATTGGCGTCTTTAACCACTAAGTAACAGACACAGCTGAATGCTACCCCCTTTCCTATATGTCATATCCTCGCTTTAAAAAATCCAGCCTCAGTTCTGTGTAATTCCATAGCTCAAAGATCACTTTGTGAACATGGGCTGATCTTCATAGAAGTATTTGATTAGCATCCCTATGGATGATTTCCTCCCATAATAGACCAACACAGCATCTTATTTTTGATGCGATAAGAAACCCAAGAAAAAGCACTATGCAGGAATTATCAAGGCTCTGGAAAAGCTGTTCCATAATAATTTTTTTGGTCATGTTGACTTTTTGAAAAAAGTTCTGGTCTTCAAAAGCTCTTGGGCCCCCATTGCAGCTGCCCTAATCATTATGGGATTCAATTGGGAACAGTGAGCAAAAACAGGGCTGCACATTCCATAGGGGTTTTGTTCCAATTCAGGCTCAGCTGAAGGCAAAGGGGATTTTGCTCATTACTTTCCCAGAGCAAGAAAACATTTTGGTTTGCAACAAAGAAACTGGTTAAATGGGCTCTTTATTCCCTCCATCCCCATTCCTATTATTGCTAGTTAATTAGCCATTGGCCATCCAAGGCCTACTTTTTCGCTACTACAAGCAGTACAATCAGAAAAGCAGGTGTGTGGTATGACCTTTGCAATTGGCAGTGGAGCAGACAAAAGGGGGTGTCTGCCATACTAGCTGAGAGTATTTTGTAGGGTCACTGTGTCAGAAAGAGGTCCAGGGTATCATATGCCTAGATATGTGTCCTCCTACAAAAGAAGGAGCAATGTACCCATCTATCACCCATAAATTGTTAACACAAACACATAATTATTCAACAATTCACTGTAAGATGGAAAGAAAATAAAGGGTATCTCCTGCCAACAGCAATGTGTGCCTAAGGCAGATTCACGCATGGACAGAGTATGAAGCTGCCTTAGGCACACATCCTTTAAGAGGGATACCAGCTGAGCAGAAATCATTAGGCCTGCTGGAACTTGTGCATAGGGTTGCTATTAGGGAAAAAAATGCCCTCTCCCTTTAGTGGAGGAGGAGGAGGATTTATACCCCACCCTTCACTACTCAAAGGAGTCTCAGAGTGGCTTACAATCTGCTTTCCCCTTCCCCTCCCACAGCAGACACCCTGTGAAGTAGGCGGGCTGAGAAAGCTCTTGCGTAATAGCTCTTGAGTGGAACAGCTCTGAGAGATCTTGTGACTGACCCAAGATAACATCAGCAGGTGCTTGTGGAGGAGTGGGGAATCAAACCCAATTCTTCCAGATAAGAGTCCACACACTTAACCACTACACCAAACTTGCTCTCAGATGATGATATTTACCTGTATCCCATGAAAAATGTCAGGTGCTCTTTTCCAGACATTAAGCCTCTATTAAACAAGCAGGACATTCTTCTCCAGGCCTATAAGTGCAAGTTTGCACATCACCAGTACATTCAGTTGTTCATAAAGGCATAGCTATTAGGACCAGCTGGCAATCCTAGACCAAGCTGAAGTCCACCATTGTACTTGTGCTGTGCTTCTCATCATGCACTTAGTGTAAGGTGCTCTTCTGAGTAAACAGGCTTAGGACTGGGCTGTAAAAGTATTACCAGAAGGCAGCCCTCTACATAGATGTGTGGTGGGAAAGGGTATGCATACTACAATGAAGGCATGTAAGAAAAACCATTCAAAAGTTGCTGCTGTTTTCTGCATGTTCCCTGGCAATGGCAAATTAATTTGTCTCATCAATTTTTTCCCCTGAAAGCTATTGAAATTTGTGCCTGATGCTGAAAATCCAAACTGTTCAGGGGCTCAGTTCTTGCTTAGACACCACTAAGACTCGATAGTGAGAAAGTGCTTCCAGTTACCTGACTGCTGCTCTCTGCATATCACTCTCTGGATCTGTCTTGGAAATGGTTTTGCATTGTATCCTGGGATTTGTTATGATGGGCCACAGGTGAGGGAATCTTTGAACCCTTCCTCAGAAAGGCAGAGCCTTTTTCTTTTACAAACCTCTTATAACAACTGAGCAGCTTTTCTTTCACCTCTGAATGGAGAGGGGTTCTGAACAGTGATCTGTGTGTACATGTATGCTCTTCTTTGCTTACCAGACCTTACCACATTCATCCTGCTAAGCCTTCAGGGCCCTTGATAGAGCCAGAACCCTCTTATTGGTTAATAAATAAATAAATATGGTTGATTTTTTAAAAGGGAGTTAAAGAATCTGGATTTCATGCAGCTTTGCTGAAATGCCCAAGGAAGTGGATTATTCCTCTGTGTAGCCCATGGCTTTTAGCCCTACATGAATTATGAAAAGCAATCACATAGGAATAAAAAGCCATAGACCACAGCAGAGGGCTTAAGGAGGATAAGCCGAAAGCCTTTAGAAATACACAAAAGAAAGGGATGAAAATAACCTCCAAGCTGGGGCCACCTGGATTTTGTCTTTAGTATTTCACATCCCAGAGGTATTCCAGGAGTTTTTACTGTGGCTATTCAAGCCCTCAATAATTGCTCCAACTCAGATAGTTTCCAGTCTCATGTGGGTTCATTCCTAATGACATTCATTTTTCCTTTTTGAGATGGTTTCTCAAACAAGCTTTTGGTGGCCTCACCTGATCTGGCAGAGCAAAGAGTACAAGTCAGCAGCCTACTCAACAGCACTGAAAGCCCCAGTAGACTTCAAGTATATGTGGGCCCAGATAGTATATGCTCTCCACGTCATGCAAATACATACTGCTAGGATGTTTTATAAAGACTCAGCAAAGCATGTTGGTTGCTGAACACTTGAGAAGCCGGGTGTGATTTTGAGAAACTCTGAAAAGGAACAAGTGTTCTCTAATCTCTTGCAAAACTGGCTTCACAGCAGTTAAACAGACTTGACCTAGATCATCAATGCAAGTCTTTGGGGCTGAACATTGAAAGCCAAATTTCCCAGATCATCTTACTGGATTGTATGTTTCAGATACTGAAGCAAATATTTTAAATGGACTGAAAATTCTTTATATTCTCCTTTGTTAAATTTTCTGATTTGGTGCGAAATGTATGCTCTAAATTTAAGTGCTTATATGTTAAAACAAAAATGAAAATTGATCACTTAGCTGATCATTGTTTGTTCATTTCATTTTTCATTTCATTAGTGGATGTTTCTGTTTGCCAACTGTGTTATAAAGTGAAGAGAAAACATCTAAAAAGCTGAACGTGGAAGCACTATATGACAAACTGTCCAAACTAAGTTGGAATGGTGGTGGCATTGCAAAATTTCATGCATTTGAGCATAGCATAGCTATGCAAATACTTGAGTACATAGATACCATCTGAAAATTCACAGTGGCCTATTTCCTCTGTAGTTGTATGTCTCCAACAATACATGGTTCTTATAGGCAAAACATTGGGTGATTTCAGACATGCCTTTACTAGGCCCAAAGCTACAGGTTTTCTATTACATGAAGGTCATTTCCATCCACAGAAAGACATGCTTGGTAGCAAGTTTGGGTTAATGTGCTAGAAGACAATGTGCCAGTAAATCAGGAGCTAATGGTTTCTCTTTCTGTAATGAATTATTCTTCAGCTTGTTCTTGGAAACATGTCTTCCAGAGACATTTGGCACCATACATATTAAAAAGTGCAACTTCACTTGTGGAGAGAGCATTGTGAAAGTTAGCTTTAGAGTGTTCCCCCAAATACTCTACAGTGTCCTTTAGCCTGAAATGTGTCCACTTACTGTAATGTAAAATAAAAAGAGGGAAAGAAACATTTTTAAAGCACATGTACATTTCTTGTCACTGTAGGCTTTCATTCAGTTTCCAGACATGAGAACTGCAAGCCCTGATTTAACCATCCCTCATGAAAATAGCCCAAAATGAAAAATAGAATGGATGCTGGCATACAGAGCTCTGAAAGGTGTACAAAACAAAAAACTTTTTTGTAATTCCCAGACAAAAGGGATAAAGAGGGTTGAACTGAGTGTACAGTTTCCACCTCCTGCGTTTCAGGTGGATGGTCTCCCCAGCTGCCTTTTCAAAAGACCTTCTCTCTGTACTGCAAACTAGGGAACTACAAAAAGAAAATGTGAGTTCTTGGAATAAGGAAAATGCTTTAATTAAGGAGGAACAAAATCTCCCCAGTGCTCCTTCCTACAGATGGGAACAGTCCCTGCTCTTTAATGAATGCGTCTGCACCTTGTGCTCAAGATGGAATTTGTGGGCTAAATCTGCTGAGCGCCTGTGGAAATAAGTGAATTTATATCAGTTTGCCCAGCTGAAGCTTTGGCTCTCTGCCCTTACCTACTCCCTGTACAAACCATGCTCTGACTCATGCTTGTTCAACAACAGCTAGACTATTTACTAACTTACTAAAATGGGAGGATGTCTAGAATAGGAAGCATTCCCACTACCTTCTTCTTGCATGGCCTTGGGAAATTTAGTTATTTTAAGGCCATTTAGAAAGCATTTTTTTTTCCTGGCAGGCAACACCTTCTACAATATGGAATATAGTACTTGGGTTTGTTCCACATACTGACTATTCAGATAAATTGTTTTAAAAGTCACCTACTAAATTAAGAATATATTTATTTGTTTGTTTGTTTGTTTGTTTATTTTTTCAGTTTAAATTCTGCCCACTGGCTCAGGGCAGATCACAAAGCAGATTCTAAAACATATTAAATACAATATTACAGAATAATTAAAACAGTTTAAAAGAGCAGAGATTAAAACAGGTCATACTATTTAGCTATGTACATCAGTTTTAAACAGGTGTCATAGGGTCTCAGAGTCTTCTTAATCTGGACCATGCAGAGGTGATAAACTTAATTCAATGGTGGGACAAGTTTTTATTGGATGCCCACCACCTCAGCCAAAGTCCTAGTGGAATATAGAAACATTTTTATATATACATATAAAACATATATATATATATATATATATATATATATATATATATATATATATATATATATATATATATATATATATATATATATATATATATATATATATACATACATGTATATATATATATACATACATGTATATATATATATAGTGCCATGTAGTCAAACATACTATACATGAACTATGAGCATACACAATATACATACTTGCTGTATGTTCTATCAGGAAGCGGCACAGTAAAAAATCTGCAAAGTCTAGCAAAGCTCGTACATATGAGATATGAGATCTACTGTGGCATCGTGAGTGGCATGTTATATTTAGACTCTAGATACCCGCATTCAAATTAACTGCCCAGTCATGAAGCTTACTGGGTGACCCTGAATTAGTCATTATCTTCCAACTTAACTACCTCACAGGATTCTGGTGAGGATAAGGAAGGATGGACATGTACATTGGGATAATAAATAAATGAAATAAAAAGAAAGAGCCTGGTGCTGTAGTGGTGAGGGTGGTTATACTAGGAATGGGGCAGACACCTATTCAAATCCTTATTTAGCCATGTAGCCTGCCAGGTGACCTTGGACCAATCACTCTCTCCCAACCTATCCTACCTCACAGAGTTGTTGTAAAGATAAAACAAGAAAAGAACTGTTTTGCCACTGTGAGTTCTTTGGAGGAAGGGTGGAATTGTGATAGAAAAAAATACAGATAGTTGTTTTGAGATGCAACGATTGCTAGTCAACAGCCTATGTTACGGTACTGAAATGCTTAATTTTTTTATGGCCAAAGTACAAATTTATTTATTTACTCTCTTCACAACAGGGAACCAAAGCAGCTTACAATCTTCTCTTCTCCCTTTTATCCTCAGAACAACCCTGTGAGGTAGGTAAGGCTGAGGGTGTGCAACTGGCCCAAGGTCACCCAGCGAGCTTCCATGGCAGAATGGGCAGACCTGGGCCAACAATTTAATTAATTACACCATGCTGGCTCTCAAACAAAGCAATTTGTTTTTCAGTTTTAATGTACTATGTATAACTAAGAGTTTTTGTCTATCTGTTTGCCATAAAAGGATAAAATCAGGATGTTTGGGTTGCATCAATTATTGAAAATACTGCTACAGATGCCTTCTGCTCTCTGCCACACACCCTTGCATTGCCATGCAAGGACTGTGGACATTATGCTCAAAAACAGCCTGTATAAAGTTGCAATCAATGTGGATGCTCTATGTTTCCAAATAATACATCCAATAATAATTGAAGCAACTGTTAAGTGAACATTTGTGACATCTACCCGCCTTGTTTACTACAGGGCCTGAAAGCCCTGCATCTCTATGAAAATGTTTCTTATCTGGTGTCCTCAGGGCTTGCATATATTAGATGTGCATTCAAAACGTTGTTCCTGTGGGCATGGGAGATCAGCTAGGGGTTGAAGCTCTTACTTTTTGATGCTCCAGAAACTATCCACATCTACCACTTATGCAACTGTAGGAAACAAGTACTATTAATAGACAATATTTTTGGCTCCTTTCCTTCATGGTCCAAACTTTCTAAGACAGCAGTACTTTGAACTAACTGGTTGTACAGAAAGGAAAATGGACAAAGAAACTGTTGGCTGTTGCAGCCCTGCCTATCCCAAACTGTATCAAAAGGCTGCAATCACACTAAATAATGCACTTTCAATCCACTTTCAGTACACTTTCCAACTGGATTTTGCCAGTTCACACAGTAAAATCCAGTTGGAAAATGCACTGAAAGTGCATTATTTAGTGTGTGTGTGTTTGTGATCACAGCCAAACAGTAGAAAAGAGCAGAAGTAGAAAAGAACAAGAGTCCAGTAGCACCTTAAAGACTAACAATATTTGTGGCAGGGTATGAGCGTCTATAAATTAGTAGTGACTCATGAAAGCTCATACCCTGCCACAAATTTTATTAGTCTTTAAGGTGCTGCTAGATTCTTGCTTTATCCATCTTGATCTATCTCCTGCACTAAACAATTTAAGCTGTTAAGTCAAAACCACAAGTGTGGTCCCACCTCCCTCAACTATTACTTTGTCATTTCCAGAGGAAATGTTTATACAGCTGGAGGATGTATAAGGCAGATTGCATGATATGAATCTCCCCAAAGCCAAGCCTATTAAGAAATGCAGATTCCATAATTACAGATAGCAAATATTGGAGAAAGGCACATGCATATGACAGGTTTCCCTCCACTTTAGATAAAATTCAGCAGTACATACACGAATGCCACTTTCAAAGGTAATGCTTTTTTTTAAAAAAATCCTGTATTTGTAATTTAACAAACACCATTAATTTAGAATTTACATGTGGCTCTTTTGTGTAGTTAAGAACATATCATAAAGATATATGCTGATGTAAAAGGTATTTTTATCATCACTTATGAAAACACCCACATTGTAGCCCTTTATTTCAGATTAATACATCCTTGACAGCTAGTTAGTACCTCTGATTCTCTATTCCTACTAGTCACTGATAGCAGTCAACACTCCACTCACAAACATGCTGTCGTCACCCTGATAGTTCATACAATGTGTGAAGAGGACACAAAACTCAGTCATCTTCAGCATGCTCCCTGCCCAGGCTCTGACACCCCTTTCTTTGTTTCCCCCTCATTGCCAATCCATTCTTACCCACGTTGCATCCATGGTTTCCCCAAAAGGCTGAACGTGGGGTTTCTTCGCAGTCTCACATGAGCTCACCTGGTGCAGATGATTTCACCTTCAAAAGAGAAGCCTCCCAGTGACAGCCAATGCCAAGATGGGCAATTTGGCCACAGGCCTTTATTAAGCTCAGCAGCAGAGCTCCCACAGGCTGGTTTTGCTGTTCCTAAACTTTCTATCAGAGCAAATTGCAGAAAAGGATCGCTGCTTGTCTGATAAGCACAGTCAGAATCCAGCTGATGGCTAGAACTGTGTGAGCCAATTCCCACTCTGTGATTTCTGCCTCTGAAAACTGAGCAGTACCCAACTAAACTTGACTCATTTTTGAAGCCCCTGACCCCTCCCTTTCCCACTGTTCCCCCTCCCCCCTCTCAGGGCTTTTCCACCAGTAGCCAAGCAGCTACTGTTGTGTTTCATACTTGAACTGATTCCACATCAAGCCAGGCACTTGGTGAGGAATGGGAGGGGGGGTGGGAGATCAGGTATTTCTCCATTCCTAACTCTGGAGGGCCTTGGTAACAAAGGCTCTATTTAACTGGATCCTGTGAAGCAGAAACCTCTTGTATCTACTTCACTGCCTTTGATCTAACTCCCCCAGTGGGATGTGTATTAGTCATGTCCCTCCTGCTAAGCTCTTGCAGCCAAGAACCTGGGGTATAAGCTCCCCCTCCCATTGCTTCCCCTGTTTTGGAAAGCCTCCCCTAGGCTAAGACATGGCAGAAAGGCGCTCACCCATTCCTGTCTCGGCACAGCTGCTTCTCTGCACTCCAGCCTCTCATTCCAGTCTGCTCCCCCTTGCCCAAAACGCGTCACCTTCCCAGCATCAAGTTTTTCAGGGATGAGATACAGACACTTATCCCTGCCTTTTATCACTCGCCCAACCATTGAAGTGACAGCATCAATATTCCGCTATGCCTTCGAGTCCTCCTTTATTATGAGCTTTTTTCCCCTTGCTGTGACTAAGCACCTTGCAAAATCCATTCAGTCCTGGCTTAGCATCCTGAGAAGATTGAAGTTGGTGGATGCTTTTCTTTTTTTCCAAAAGGGCTTTACTGGCAGCTGGACAAGGGGCAAACAAAGGAAATATTTGACTGGATGCCTAGATCTTCTGGTACTGAATGTGCTTTTTAACTCCTGCCTTGTGCAGCTCCTCTGCTGTAGCCCCTTTATCTCAAGAAGCTCTGAAGGGAGGGCACTCTGGGGAGATATACTAAGTGGATGAGTTGTCTGGATTATGGGCTTCTAAAGAGACTCAGGATCCAATTTGCCACATGTGCAACCAGCTCCTTTAACATCAGAATTTCTCTGCACTGGTATTAATTGTCTTAGCAACTTGTATCTACAGATACATTAAAGTGAGCCTGTCTGGAAACCAAGGCATGTTACATTGTCTGCTGAAAGACCATAAAGAAGCACCTCACAAATATAACGATTCATCCTTCTTGAAGCACCTTTCTACAGCAGAGGGTTGAGGGTATTCCTTGAACAGTGAGGGCAGCATGCAAGTTGGACCGTTCAATCCTGTTGGGTCATAGGCTTTCCTCATTCAGCTGAAGAGCCTGGAAGGGAGGGAAGTGCCTGGAGCAACTGGCAGTGGAGTGGTGTCAAAGAGTTCAGCATTCTGAACTATGTAGTCCTTTTTATGGTCAAATATTTCCCCACTCAGTTGCAGGTGGGCACATGGTCTCCTCTCACTGGGGTTATCTTAAATAAGACATGGACCACACAAGACTTTAGCAGACCCCTGTTGTGCAGATCTACCCTAAAGTGGTGGAGAGCATTGTACAAAGCAGCAAATGGGGCATATGGGTAAGATGCCAAGCTCCTTCCCCTGCCACATGCTCTTACCTCATAGTTCATGACCTCCCCCAATACTCCCCCCCCCCCACCTGCACTTTGATACCAAAAGTAGGTCCAGCTGGAAGAAAAGTGCCAACAGGCGTCCCCGCTCATGTCTGGCAATTCCAGTTGTACTACCATCACTTATTTGAATATGATTGAAGGCAGGCTAATGTCTGAACTAAAGATGGGCACAGAACCCGAAAATGGTGGTTCATTTTGTGATTTGTTTGATTTCTGACACAGTTCATGGGTCGTTGGTTCATTAGGTTTGGGAGGTATAAAATTCACCAGGAGTCTTCAGCAGGCTCTCTTCCACCCTTCCTCCAAGTATGGCAAATATCTGAGTTATAGCCCAACCCCCACCCCCACAAAGCAGGTGCCCCCAGGAAAGCTCAACTTTCCTGGGTGCTCTCACTGACAACTCTTTGTGCTGCAGAATGGGAGCTCCATGATTGGCTCCCAAAGCTGCCAATCAAGCTATGGACAACTGCTATAGGTATTTCTAGGGCTCTTGGAAGTGCACCCCAGCATTGCCTAGCAATTGATTGAATCAGCGCCAGGCTGTCTGGGAAAACGAACTGCAAAGATAAAACAAACAAAACACCATGGTCAGAAGCTGTTCAAAACTATCCACAAATTGCGGTTCATGGTTCAGTTCTTGCCCATGCCTAGTCTGAACACTCCTGAAGATTTGTGTTTTGCGCATTAGATTTCACCTGAATGATGGACAGGGCTAGCTCTAGACTGTCTGGCACCCTAGGCAAGACTAACTTCTGGCACCCCACCCACACACTGATAACATCACTGAGCCACATGGGGGGCTCCCAATTCAGCACCCCAGAAGGCCAGCACCCTAGGCAATCTCCTAATTTGCCTAGAGGCAGGGCTGGCAGTCAAGACTATGGGCGTTTTCCCACAGAGCTTACCGCGGAGCGACGTCCCTCTTCACCGCGCAGCGTCTGCGCGGATTTCCCACCAACTGCTCCGCAGAACCAGGAAGTGCCGGGCCTTTTGTGTCGCGAATGTAAACCTCTAAAAACCAGTTTACGTTAGTGACGCAAAAGCCACGGCTCTTCCTGGTTCTGCGGAGCAGTTGGTGGGAAATCCGCACAGACGCTGCGCAGTGAAGAGGGATGTCGCTCAGCGGTAAGCTCTGTGGGAAAACGCCCTGTGTCCTTTAGACTTTCCACTATCAACTACTAAACAACATTACCTAATTCAGTTTTAAGTAGCTACAATCCAATATGCCCTCAGGCAGATGCCCATTTATTTCAGTGCTCTTAAATGTGCCTAGTTCTCTGCTAGATTGTAGCTGGTGTCTTTTCTAAGATTAATTTCCAGCTTTGCCAGATAGATTCTTTAATTCTGCTCTTTTGCTTTGTGAGGAACCTGTGAGTGACAGCTAAAGATGGATTGGACCAGTTGTTCTTCCCCCATCCTTTTTGTAGCTCCAAAGTGAGCTCCTTCATTTGTTTCTCTGACACATCATTCTTTCCTCAAACTTAGGTACCAGAGCAGGGAATAGTTTCTACCAGTGATCCTGGAGAGCTGCTTTCAGTCTGGTAGATGGACCAATGGTGTGACACAGGAGAGGGCTGCTGGATATTTATTTAAAATATGTATATCATGCTTTTTTTCTAGTCAATGGGACATTTGCTCAATGTGTTTCCCCAGTTCAGGATTGCAGAAGCAGTTTTTAAAGCTTATCCTGGAACAGGAGCTTGCTTCTATCAGTTCTGCCTGGTGGGCAGACTAGGGCAGCCCATATTGGAACAAATACATTTTACTAAAACAGATTACTTACATATGTCCCCCACAAAGCTGTAACATATGAAGTAGAGAATGTCTTTGTGAATAGGGGACATTGAAGGGTGAAGTCAGAAGCCCCTAGCTAGGCTGGACTGCCCTGTTTTCAGGCATAGTGATTCCTAGCAAATGCACTGCACGCACCTGAAATATCTTCAGAACTAAGCCCTATGAATAGTTGGCACCAATCTGGTTTCCATGAAGTGAATTCAGAGATCAAAGTAAATGATAAACTTGCCCTATTCCAGTGCCTGCCTTGATGGTTCATTAGGATGGACTTTTGAATAGTTATGAAAGGCAGAACTGACAGGACATAAACCAGCTGAACAACAAAGTACATTCCTAAGAAGACTTTCCTGAGAATAAGTCCTATTTAACAGACCTGATTAGGATTCTGGTAGACATGTTTAGGATTGCTCTTTCAATCACCTAGTGGTGACAATGGGGTGAATGGACCATGGCAAGAACCATGATATGTGGTTGTGAATGTAATCTACTGAAACTTTCTGTGGGTGTTTGTACACTAGCTGTTTTCTCCAGTATATAGACACCATTTGCTCACTTGTTTATTACTGAACATTCAGACAAAATTTGTCCCAAACAGTTGCTTTCACATGCTTTCCATTGTAATGTTTTCCTCATTTTTAAAACTTCTACTACCATTCTAGCAGTCCTTCCAAGGGTATTTCCACATGGAGATTTTTCCCTGGGTGGGATGGCATGCAGCATACCCCTGCTTTTTAAAGTTGCTTTCATGCTCTTTGGCTTTGCCTTTGCATAGCCAGAGGAAAGAAACCCTCCTTTGCTCTGACTTAAAGTGGGAATAGCATGCCAACTGCAAAGGGAAAATAGTGTGCCAGTTGCAAACGGAGCTTCCATGTGAAAGTGTAGCCAATCCAATGGGAGCAGAGCTTGGTACTCCATTCCAAATGGGAATACTTAGCTCCAGCATGCTGTTCCACCTCTTTAGCATGCTTTTGCCCCTTAAAAAAGTGAGCTGCAAAATAACTGTTGGGGAAGAGGAGGATTGCTGGGCTGCAGGAAGGATTCTTGTTTTGGTGTTTCTGTGTGAACATGACAAGAATGAAGCTGATGGTGAGGGGCAGTGCCATCTGTGAGTGATGTGAGGATGGGGAGTATGAATGCTATCCCTGTGCTTCTCCATCCTGCTCTCTGCATCTTCTAAAGTGGGGAATGGCTTTTCTCATCCCTGTGGTGATGCAACCCAGGTGTGAACTGACTATAGTGCCACCTTCTCACCTGGAATGGAGGAGGAGTTAGTAATATCACTGGTGACTGTGTATAATTCCATCTCTCCAACCAAGCAGCACCTGTCCATTCCTGCCCACCAACTTTATTTTTTTCCTCAGAAATGGTGGTGAAACAGTCCCCCTGCCCACGCCTGGAGAAGTTCCCTGCATTGACAAATATTGTTCATTTTACCAGGCTTCTCCAAACTCACTATACAGGTGAAAGAAAAACCTCCATTTCACCATGCTTACACATTTGCTTTGGAGTCCCCGTACATTCTATAAAAACCACCTTGGATGAAATTGACAAGCCATCCTGTACTGTCTCTTCAGCTAGTCTGAAGAAGAATGTTGCAGATTCATATAAGAGTTTCCAAATTTGCTGTTGAGGTGGATAAAAAGCTATCTCAGCTTCACCATGACTTCTGAAGTTGTTACTGTTGTTAATAGTGGTGACAAGGGATGGGCAAATGCAATGTGGGCTGCCTCCCCACCCCAAAGGATGATTTCTTCCTTTTTCATAAGGCTAGGTCATGCATAATCACAGGGTCTAGCATGAGTTTTTTAAATCATTTTTTATTTTCATCTTGAAGCACCTTTGTTAATATCTGTTTCCAAACATAGAAACACATGAAGAAGGTCAGAACATCAGCAGTAACTCAAGAGAACATAAATAATCTCTTATTGGACTATGGTGGAAAAGAGTACATGTCCCAAAATGACTGGATTAATGGAGCTGAAGCTGCATTTGGAAAGGGTATTTTGGTAAAACAGCTAGAACAGCATTCCCTAGGAATATGAATTTGCTCATATCTTTTTTCCAATATAAAACTTTGATATAAACAAATAGAATGGAAAAGCCATTATGAACTTTCCCAGTGATCATTCCAAAGCATGCTCAGAGATCTTGGCAATTCAGTTCAGAAAATAATGCTACAGCAGGGAACCCCAACCTTCTTGAGCCTGTGGACACTTTTGGAATTTTGAGAATATTAAATATGCACCACTACAAAATGATTACCGTGGGCGCTAGGGCCAAGCACAGAACATTGAGTGGTTCCAACCCAAGCATCTTCCTGTGAGGGAAACAGCTGTTTCTGAAAGAGTGCTCCCTGCAGACACAAAGGTAATACTTCCCAAGATCTTCTTAAGTACTTCCTGTTCCAGTAGGATGGAGGAAAACCATGATTGGCTATTTCCTCTGGAAAATGAGGAAGTGGGCTCCAGAAAATGTGGGTACCATGACACCTATGGGAACCATGTTGGGGATCACTATGTTAAATGGACTTTTAAACCTGTCCTTGAGAAAAATTGGCAACTCTGCATTTTTATAGTTACTAAACATCAGGGTGGGAAAGAAGGTGCATTGTTATAGCTTGATCTGGTCAGCTCTCAAAAGCGAAGCAGGGTCACTACTTGCCAGGGAGGCCACCAAGGGAGACTCTGCAGAGGAAGGCAATGGCAAACCACCTCTGCTTCTCACTTGCCTTGGAAGCCCCTTGCTGGGGTTACCATAAATCAGCTGTGGCTTGATGGAACTTTACACATACACACAAACAAGGTTGTGCACTAGCAGTGTGTAAGTTAGGAAATGGAAATTCTCGTGAACTGTATCTGTGCCATCTCTTTGAAGAAGAGAGTAATCTGAAAGGTATATTATATCTTTGAGCATCCAGCAGTTCTTTTCAACAACAGCCGGAGCTGGGGTTTCAAATACTTTGTAAAACTTAAGCCATAGATGTAATTTTGGAGACCCCAAATGTTAACAGGTGCCAGTTAAATTAGACCCCTTTTGCCCGATTCTTTACTGCTCCCCATCCCCTCCCCCTCCAAATCTCTCAGGTGCTTTCATTCGACACAGATATGCCTGGTCTCCAAGGAGCTGAGAGATTGCAGAGAGGTTTCTACAGAGTGACAGAATGCCCATTCTTCTCCTAACTCTGTCCCCTCTGAGAGCTCATTGTTTACCATGACTACACACATTCTTGAGTTTCTGATGACAGCCCTGTTGCCATTTTCATTCAGGGGAAGAGGAAAACAGCATACATGGATGAAGAAAAGAAACTCCTGGCAACACAACTACAGTCATATTGGGTCTATATCATGGCCCATCTATGTCAGAGTTACTTCTCTGACTAGTACCAGTGCTTCATACCTTTGTGGGGGAAGCATGATTAGTAGAAAAATCTATCCAAAAAAGAATTTATTAAAAATATATATATTGCAGGGGGGAATCTGACTTTGGTAAAACAGTTATTAATTTGGGGACGAACCCCCAGATATTTTACCTGCAACATCTGTATAGGTGCAGACATTGTAAAGAGCAAGTCATTGATATTTAGTCAATGTAAACAGAGCATGACAACTGGCAGTAGCAAGAAGTTGCAGCCAGGAGGAGGAACTGAGCTGGTGCCAGAGTGGGTGGGGTAATCAGCAAGGGGGCAGTACTAGAACCAGAGCTGGTGGCAAGGGAAAAAGGAAACATAGTACTTGCTCCTCCTCATCAGTCCTTTTAGGTCCTTTTCTTAACAGTAATGATGACAGCATACTGCAGCCAAATCATGGCAGACTCCCTTGTTTTTTGTGTCAGAACTCAGGCCAGGAATATATGAAGCAGTAAGGAAAGAAGCACTTCCATGTCAGAGGGTGTGACTTCCAGTGAGCCTAACATGCACAGCAGAAGCAAAAGTATATTCAAGATAAAGACATAGAAAAACCACCACGTAGCAAGAAATATGTGAAGAGCCAAGAACTGCTGGAAATTAAGCAGATGGGAATGAGAGCAGGAAGCGAAAAAAAATAAGTCCAGTGGAGCATACCTTAGAACTCACTTTATGTGGAAGAGTTGCTGAAGAAATCTTTTTTGCTAACAAGAAGGTGACTCTAACAATGGGGTAGGCTCTGCTCAATCAAGTCTGGAGGCTTCCTGCAGTTTAAGGAGCCTTCCTTCAATTTAGGTGACTTTTCTTCTAAACAAGCTGGAGGGAGGCTCCTTAGTCTGGAGCCTTCTGCACGAGGAATCAGATTTGTAGCTTAGGTGTGTTTCTGGATCCAGTTTTCTTGCTTAAACCTCAAATACTGATTGGGACTTAAAACAACTTTTATGAGCTCTGGGTTCTGGCTGATACATAAGTTATGTCTGTTACTAGAACCATATGATACTATAACCATCTTCCACATCTTGCTGACTTCTAGATTAGACTTCTATAGTATGCTTTATATCAAGCTCTCCCTGAAGACTGTTCAGAAAAAGCAGATTAAAATGATACTCTAGGCCAGTGATGGCAAACCTTTTAGAGATTGAGTGCCCAAATTGCAACCCAAAACCCACTTATTTATCGCAAAGTGCCAACACGGCAATTTAACCTGAATAATGAGGTTTTAGTTTAGAAAAAGGGAAAGCGGGGAAAGCGGGAGAGGCAAAAATGGGTGGCAGGGAGAGCAGGAGAGATGAAAACGGGTGGTGGGGAGAGGCAAAATGGGTGGCGGGGAGAGCGACAGAGGCAAAAAGGGGTGGCGGGGAGAGCAGGGGAAGTGAAAATGGGTGGCGGAGAGAGTGGGAGAGGTGAAAAGGGGTGGCAGGGGAAGCGAAAACGGGTGGCAGGGAGAGCGAGAGAGGCAAAAATGGGTGGCAGGGAAAGTGAGAGGCGAAAACAGGTGGCAGGGAGAGCGAGAGAGGTGAAAATGGGTAGCAGGGAGAGCGAGAGAGGCAAAAACAGGTGGCAGGGTGAGCGAGAGAGGTGAAAACGAGTGGCAGGAAGAGTGAAAGAGGCGAAAACAGGTGGCAGTGTGAGCGAGAGATGCAAAAACGGGTAGCAGGGAGAGCGAGAGAGATGAAAACGAGTGGCAGGAAGAGTGAGAAAGGCAAAAACAGGTGGCAGTGTGAGCGAGAGATGCGAAAATGGGTAGCAGGGAGAGCGAGAGAGGCAAAAACGGGTGACAGGGAAAGTGAGAGAGGTGAAAATGGATGGCAGGGAGCAAGGGAAACGAAAACGGACGACATGGATAGTGGGAGAGGCAAAAACGGCCAGCGGCATGCATGCCCAGAGAGAGGACTCTGAGTGCCGCCTTTGGCACGTGTGCCATAGGTTCACCACCAGGGCTCTAGGCTCTACACTGGCTGCCTACATGTTTCCAGACACAACTGAAAGTGCTCATTTTGACCTTTGACATCTGGACCCAAAGCTTCTCTGAAAACCCTCCCACACTTTAAGACATGCCAGTGAAGCCCTACTCAGAACTACCCCAGGTGGAAGCAAGACTGGTATTCACCAGAAGCAGAACTTTTTGGTATTTGCCCTTACACTGTGGAATCAGCTTTCCTTGCTTACCCCTTTTCAGAGCCAGGTGGAAGTCATCTGATACTGGGATTTAATTTTAGAGCTGTGTGTGTGTGATCCTGCCAAACTGTTTTATGATATTTCTTGATAATTGTTGTTGGAGGTTTATCGCATTTTATGGCTTTAATTTTATATTTTAATCTGGAAATGGCTTTTGCAGTTTTTGGGTTGGAGCTTGCAGAAAATCTCTATTAATGAACGGGATTCTGTCAGTAGCCTAGGACTTCCTCATCTTGCCTGCCCACATTATCCAAAATGTTTCCCCTCCCCCAATGGTGCTTGTTGGACAGGGGCCTCCCAGGTCTAGTTTGGGGAGGGGATCAGTGAAAAACACAGCACCACTCTGTCAGCAGGCCTTTCTGCTGCATCCAGCCCTTTCAGCTGAAAGGCAGTGTAAACAATGCAAATAAATAAATACTTGACACCATCATAGGCTAGTTTCTATTGTATGTTTATTTTTGTTCATGCTAATGATTACGGTATAATTAATGTAATTGTACACAATACAATAAAGGGGTAGAACCTGAAAACCTCTGTTTTTGAACAAGATTAATTTCCTTCTGAACTGCTTTTATGGTGCTGTGTATGGCTGCAGAGAAATTTGGATGGCATTGCTGTACAGTTGCTAGCTTCCCAGCATCTTGGATCCTGAAATATGTGATGTGGGACCTAGTGATATTAAGGGGTGAGGCTGGATGATGTCATATTAAACAGCAATACTAAATTAATATTTCTACATGTCACTGGGAATTGTATTATATAAACAATGTGCTAAATATAAAATGTAAGTGGGCTGTTAGTGTGAGATTACTGCCTCCCATCTCAATTTACATCAACAGTAGATCAAAATGAGTTGGTCTGTCTGTAGCAGTAGAAAAGAGTAAGAGTCCAGTAATACCTTAAAGACTAACAAAATTTGTGGTAGGGTATGAGCTTTTGTGACCAGAAGAAGTGACCAGTGAGTCACAAATGCTCATAATCTACCACAAATTTTGTTAGTCTTTAAGGTGCTACTGGACACTTAGTAAGTAAGTAAGTAAATTTATTTTTCTATCCCGCCCTCCCCCCGCCAAAGGCGGGCTCAGGGCGGCTCACAGACATGGAATACCATGATTTGGATAAAATACAATGTAAACAGGAGTTTTAAAAATACAATTCAACTACATAAGTTAATTAAAATAGATAAAACAGGTACTATAAGGTGCTATAGATCACAATCATGCATAAGATGACTAGATGGTTACAGGTCGGTTTAGCCAGGTTCTAACTTAAAAGCAAGCTGAAAGAGAAAGGTTTTGCAAGCCCTGCGGAATTGATTCAGGTCCCGCAGGGCTCGCACCATCTCTGGAAGTTGGTTCCACCATCGAGGGGCCATTGCTGAAAAGGCTTGCTCCCTGGTTGTCTTCAATCTAGCCTCTCTTGGCCCAGGGATTTTTAAAAGATTTTGAGACCTAGATCTCAGTGCTCTCAGGGGAACATATGGGGAGAGGCGGTCCCTAAGGTAGGCAGGTCCTCGGCCATATACCATTCTCTACATAAGCAGTAGTTAGCAGAAGAAAGAATTCACAGATGTTGTAACTGAAATGATCAAGTGATGCCTCAAGATTTCAGCCTGGCCCACTGAAGCCTGGAGAATGTGCCCCAAAACCTGGCAACCCTACATTGCACCTCTGCAATAGTGGGAGATGCACGTTAACACTTTTCTCTCAAATGGCTGGATGTGTATGTATTTAGTCGTAATCCTGCTTTTTTGCAGGATGGACTAAGCAATAATAGCTCCAAGTAACAGATAATGCATCATAAAAATTTAGTATTGACTAGCCCATGACAATAATTAATCTTCCATCTAGCTTGCCAAAAGATAAATGGAGTCCATCAAATCACTGTGTTAAATAGCATGGTCTGGTAATATAAATAGAGTCATATTTCAGCTTTGAAGATCTCAATCAACATGAATTATTATTGGTATTATTCAACACAGACTGGGGAGTCCAAAAAGGAGGAATTCCCATTGTTGGCTTTAGACCAAGACCCTGTTAGTAGTTCTTGTGAACAAAGAACTCATTAATGTCCATTGTCCTCAATAATTGCCAGCTTCCAGCAAGTCATACTTCTTGTTACACTTACATCTCCCCTAGCTCTCTGCCACTTTTTATTTGATCCAATGGAAATCATTGCCCTTCTCCCTCACTTAGGGTGGCCAGACCGTGCCGGTCACCCGGGAAAGTCCCGGTTCTGGCCCCCAATTCCCGCCTCCCGGGCTGGCTATATCGGGACCATTAGAAGTCCCGGTTTAGCCAGCGGGGAGCCGGCGGGCCGCGCGCGCGGGCGGGGAAGGCGGCGAGTGAGGGAGCCAGTGTCCCTGCGCGTGCGCCCGGCGGTGTGGCGGGCTCTGCGCATGCGCGGGGCCCGCCACAATGCCGTGCGCACGCGCAGGGACGCTGGCTCCCTCACTCGCCGCCTTCCCCACCCGCGCGCGGGGCCCGGCGGCGCTGGCGGAGGCCGGGGAGGCGGCGGAGAGGCCGGCGCTGGTCCCTGGAGGCCCTCAGGAGACCAGCGGAGGCGGCGGAGAGGCCGGCGCTGGTCCCTGGAGGCCCTCAGGAGACCAGCGGAGGCGGCGGAGAGGCCGGCGCTGGTCCCTGGAGGCCCTCAGGAGACCAGCGGAGGCGGCGGAGAGGCCGGCGCTGGTCCCTGGAGGCCCTCAGGAGACCAGCGGAGGCGGCGGAGAGACCGGCGCTGGTCCCTGGAGGCCCTCAGGAGACCAGCGGAGGCGGCGGAGAGACCGGCGCTGGTCCCTGGAGGCCCTCCGGAGACCAGCGGAGGCGGCGGAGAGGCCGGCGCTGGTCGCTGGAGGGCCTCCAGAGACCAGCGGAGGCGGCGGAGAGGCCGGCGCTGGTCGCTGGAGGCCCTCCAGCGATCAGCGCCGGCCTCTGCGCCGCCTCCCCGGCCTCCGCAGCCGCTGCCAGCCCCGCCAGCAGCACCAGCCGCCACTGCACCTCCTGGCCAGCCGCCCGCCCGGAGGGGAGGCCGCCACCCGCCCTGGAAGAAGGTAAGCAGGCAGGCAGGGAGGGAGGGGGCCGAAAGCGGGGGGGGCGGCTGGCAGGAGTGGGCGGCCTTCCTTCCTTCCTTCCTTCCTTCCTTCCTTCCTTCCTTCCTTCCTTCCTTCCTTCCTTCCTTCCTTCCTTCCTTCCTTCCTTCCTTCCCTCCCTCCCTCCTTCCTCCCTCCCTCCCTCCCTCCTTCCTTCCTTCCTTCCTTCCCTCCTTCCCTCCCTCCCTCCTCCCTTCCTTCCTTCCCTCCCTCCTTCCTTCCTTCCTCCCTCCCTCCTTCCTTCCTTTCTTCCTTCTCCCTCCTTCCCTCCTTCCTTCCCTCCCTCCTTCCTTCCTTTCTTCCTTCCCTCCTTCTCTCCCTCCCTCCTCCCTTCCTTTCCTCCCTCCCTCCTTCCTTCCTCCCTCCCTCCCTCCTTCCTTCCTTCCTTTCTTCCTTCCTTCCTTCCCTCCTTCCCTCCCTCCCTCCTTCCTTCCTCCCTCCTTCCTTCCTTTCTTCCTTCCTTCTCTCCTTCCCTCCCTCCCTCCTTCCTTCCTTCCTTCCTTCCTTCCTTCCTTCCTTCCTTCCTCCCTCCCTCCCTCCCTCCCTCCCTCCCCCCTCCCTCCCTCCCTCCCTCCCTCCCTCCCTTCCTTCCTTCCTTCCTTCCTTCCTTCCTTCCTTCCTTCCTTCCTTCCTTCCTTCCTTCCATGGCTCTCAAATATCCGATGTTCATGTCTTGCGGCTCTCAAACATCTGACCTTTATTCTATGTTGCTCTTTTGTTAAGCAACTCTGGCCACCCCTGGAGTAGACAATACTGACTTTGGTGGACCCAAGCACTGATTCAGTGTAAGGGAGCTTTGTGTTTGTGTCTTCTGGTGCAATTTCGTTCTCAAATCCTGTATTTACTTCATCAGTATATGGGATAAGGCACTTTCTCAACTGTGCTGCATAATGCAGCCTATTTATTTTGTCCTGTTTGCTCCGTTGGCTCTATCTGCGCCACCTTCATCACTTTCGGGGTGTGGATCCCCCAGTGGGATGGTCTCCCGACTCCCTCCGCCGGCTGTTTCTGACAGCCCTGCTCCCCCTCTTTCATTTGATATGTGTCCCGTGCGGGTGCCACCCTCCCGCCGGGAGATGCCGCAAAATGAGCCCCCTTGAGGCTTATGGCGGCAGGGCTCGGGGGAAGCGAGCTAGACTGCTGTTCTTTTGAGGGGTTATAGAGTGTTTCGAGCCCGTCCCTGTGGCATTGGTCCCATCATTGTGGGACCCAGGGGGCCGGCGCAGCGGCCCGCTGAAGCAGCCTGTCGGTCACTTCCGGGTTCCTGTCCTGCATCTCGACCTGTGTTATTAGTGACAGGCTGCTTCGGCTTGCCGCTGCGCCGGCCCCCTGGGTCCCACAACGATGGGACCGATGCCACAGGGACGGGCTCGAAACACTCTATAACCCCTCAAAAGAACAGCAGTCTAGCTCGCTTCCCCCGAGCCCTGCCGCCATAAGCCTCAAGGGGGCTCATTTTGCGGCATCTCCCGGCGGGAGGGTGGCACCCGCACGGGACACATATCAAATGAAAGAGGGGGCACAGGGCTATCAGAAACAGCCGGCAGAGGGAGTCGGGAGACCACCCCACTGGGGGATCCACACCCCGAATGTGATGAAGGTGGCGCAGATAGAGCCAACAGAGCAAACAGGACAAAATAAATAGGCTGCATTATGCAGCACAGTCTCACTGGAATCTCACTGGAATCTGACTGGCTTCTCAGCGTGGAACCCATTCTCTCTAGTCTTCTCACTTTGAAAAAAGTAAAAAAAGAGTTTTATTTAACTTTATTTCCCCCTTTCCCTCTCTATAAATAATCTTGGTGTTTCCGGCGGTGATATTTGGGGGGTTTTTGGGGACGTCACAGGAAGTGCTGTGAAGTCACTTCCTGTTTCCAGCAGTGGCATTTGGGGGAAATGATGTCATTTGGGGGAAATGATGTCACAGGAAGTGATGTCACTTCCTGCTTCCGGCAGGTGGCGCAGGGGAAATGATGTCACAGGAAGTAATGTCACTTCCTGTTTCCGGCAGGTGGCGGGGGAAATGATGTCACAGGAAGTGAAGTCACTTCCTGTTTCCGGCGGTGGCACGACATCATTGGAAGTGACGTCACCGGAAGTGACGTCACTTCCTGTTTCCGGCGGCGCACGCACTCTGCGCGCGCGCACACATTCCTTCCCCCCTCAAGGTGTCCCTGGCTGGCCTGCAGATATTATGGCCACCCTACACTGTCCTCTTTCTCTTGTCTTCATGATTGAAATATAAATGTAAGTGTAAATTGGGACAGGAACCCTTTTTGCCCATGAAGTACCATGTGCATGAATTGCTCTATATCGCTATCATCTAAACAAAATGTTTTTGTTGAAGAGAGCTCACAGAAATGTAAGGGAAATATAAGGGAACAAGGAGTAATACAGAGAACCTATGCTACACTAGAAAATAGTTTATCTCTGGTATTAAAATATGAACAATGATCAGGCCTCAGATTCAGTGGGAGCTCACAGGAGCAGAGCTCCTGAAACCTTTCTGAGAGTCCCACCTCCTCCTCCTGAGAGTTCCACCTCCTTGTCCATTGAATGGTAGGTGCAGCTGCATAACAATCCCTTGATGAGCTCTACCACCTATTTTTCTACAAAATGACCTCTGACCACGATAAAGAGAAAGCTGGAACTACAAATCTGTATTGTGCCTTTACTACCAGCTTGCTCATATATTGGTCAACATAGCCTCTTCAGTGCACATACTGCATTGCAGAGTACAAGAAGAACGCCTCCAGTTCTGAGGAGCTTACATTCTAAAGACACAAACTAGAAATGTAATTCAAATCAGTTACACCCTTCTGAACCTACTTAAAAGGGCATAACTCTGTTTAGGATTGCACTGTAATAAAGGAAAGGGTTTTTAGGTACTTCATTCATACTCCACACAGAGACTCAAATGAAGGCAGTGGAAGAAAATATATTCAGGAGTCGTTTTGTAGAAAAATAGGTGGTGAAGCTCATCCAGGGATTATTATGCAGCTGCACCTACTATTCAATGGGCAAGGTGGGAAGGAAGAGGGGGAACCCTCAGAAAGGTTAAGGAGCTATGCTCCTGTGAGCTCCTGCTAAATCCGAGGTCTGCTATCTAAACTCTTCATTGTTAGACCTAATTTTAGTGAGGGCTGGAAACTATGGAATCTTGCCAAAAGTTTAAAGGAAAAGACTGGTTTTGAGGAAGGAACTGAAGGCACTGAGAGAGATGGCAAACATGTGCGCCAGTGCAATGCTAAACAGAGTGACATGCTTCTAAATCCATGGACTTAGATGTAATTCTGTTTAGGACTGCACTGCGAAGTGTTTTGAATGATCCCATTGGGAGAAGCATATAAAGAAACTGTCTTGCTGGAATAGCAAGCTCATGTGGGTTTTGTAGGTAAAAAGCTGTGAGCTTTGGCAAGTTTTTCTCCAAAATCAAAATGTGCATAAAAGTTCTATGTGAATACTTAATAACATAATATATAGCAAGTCACCTTTTACTTGTAAAATGTAAATCAAATACAGAAATGTTATTTCTGAAAACTGAAGGTTTACACTAACTCCACTCCTGTTCTTAATATAAGTTGGGCACTAACTCCCAATATAAATTAGATTCATTTCGCCCAATTTATAGCAGTAGGGGTTCTGGGCCATTATGTGCTAATTTATTCTAATCTTAATCAGGCATACCTTTAAGAGGTGTTTCTAATCTTGGAGTGCCTGCTGAAGGTGTTACTATTACAGTATTTTAGTGATGAGAGGTGTTAAGGTTTCACATGCCACATTTTCACATCTCTTGTTTCAGAATTAACTGAGCATGCTAAAATGTTTTAACTGCTTCCCTAGGATTTAACTGACATGGTGAGGCAAAAACCTTGAATACTGCCTATTAGCTTGCATCCTGCTTGAAACACCAGAACATTCAAGGATGAAAGGTTTATTAATGTTTGGCTGCTGCAGGAAACAGGATTATGGACTCAGTGGATCTGATGCAGTCTGGCTCTTATATTCTTAAAGCAGAACATGCTACAGACTACAGAACTGCATCCACAGCCTGGCTGAACATCATTTACAAACCACCAATCCTTGTAGTTCACAGATATTTCCATGTTTGCTTTGAGACTATGTACAATAGATTTGTGAACTCTGCACAACACAATTATTAATGCAATTGTTAACCCAGACTCAAAGGGCATCAGCAACGGGTTTGCCCTTACCATTACTATCTCTAGTTTTCAAGATACAAAATACTTTGTAACATTTTCTGTTGGTTCAAAGCAGCAGCAGAAGTAGATCCAGCCTTTCAGGATGCTCTGTCCGGTGTCTTTTAGCACTACTTTGTCTCTCAGACATTTCATCTCCTGCAGCACTGGCTGTAATTAAATCTAGGCTGTGAGTTAGGAAATGCAATACCAGATGATACAACCAGTGGGGAATTCACCTAGATCTGCAGGAACAGCACAAAAGAACCCTGATGAGTAATGGACTCCAATACAGAGAATGACAACAATGAGCTACTGAAGATTTTTAAGCTCCTTAAAAGTGGGGAGGAGTTGGCCTCACACAAATAAATCCTTGTGCAAGGAAAGCATCTCCTTTTGATTAGTACCCTAAACAATCAACTGGTGGGCTGTCTGGAGTAAGACCACCTACACAATAGAGCCAACTGAATGAAAACTCTGCTTCCCACCCCCAGCACACACAAACACTATGATGTTGATGTTTTCAGGGTGATTTGAGAGCAGGGTATTACTCAGAGATCTGAAGCGGAAAAGATGGGAACCCACACAATTCTTGGAGAAGAGAAACACAGAGACAAAGAGCTGTGGCTGTTAGTGCTGTTACTGAAACATAAATCCATTGTCTTCTGCAGGATGCCAGGAGGCTGAATCTTGAAAAAACTTTGTTGGAAGTGCTCAGGGTCATTTCTGGGAACACCTTAACCATGATCTGAACTCTACGAGTTCCCAAATTTTTAGCTTTTATTTGTTTTTCTTATTTATTTGCCATATTCCTAGACTTCCTACTGGTCATAATGTCCTCAAAAGCCATTTACAATAGAAGAAATTAAAAGCATTCATAATCAAAACTATTCAAGTTTATCTGTCCCAGAAGTATCTGATGGATTATTTTTACCTGCTATATGATCTGATTCATTATTTGATTTTTATGCTGCAATTAGAATACTGCTGTTTTAATGCTGCTGTCAAGACATCTTACAGATTTTTACTGGTTTTTTTAATGGTATGGGCTTGGATTCAATAGAAATTTTCCATGTATGGAATAGATTGTGGTCTGCAAGCACAATCTCTGTGTCTCTTCCCTCCTGCTGCAGCTCAAATTGCCTCCCCCCTGAGGCTGCATCTGGTGGGGGATTAAAGATCTGCCATGATGATAGGGATCGGTAAAAATCTATTTTATTGTTATTTTTATTAGGATGAATTTGACAAGGCATTCCAAAAGACAGATCCTCTTCTTCCCACACTAGCTCACATACACCTTGAAAAGCCAAGTGTTGCCTGCACTTTCATGTTTATTTATTTATTTATTTGTATCCCGCCCTTCCCACAAGTGGCTCAGGGCGGCTTCCAGAAATTAGTCAAACATACAATTAAACAATATAAATATATAAGCAATTAAACAGTTAAAACAGTTAAAACCTTAAAAACCAGTAAACATTCCAATTACATATAGAACAGACGTCAAGCAAGCTACATTGAGTTCTCATCTTAGCTAGGTGTAGGCTAGCCGGAAGAGGGTCGTCTTACAGGCCCTGCGGAACTGAACAAGGTCCCGCAGGGCCCTCACCTCTTCCGGCAGCTGATTCTACCATGTAGGGGCCATAACGGAGAAAGCCCTTTCTCTGGTGGATTTCAAGCGGGCTTCTTTTGGCCCAGGGATAGTGAGGAGATTTTGTGTTCCCGACCTCAGTACTCTCTGGGGAACATGTGGGGAGAGACGGTCCTTCAGGTAGGCCGGTCCCAGGCCATATAGGGCTTTAAAGGTAATAACCAGCACCTTGTACCGGACTCGGTATATCACTGGAAGCCAGTGCAGAGTCCGAAGACCCGGCCGAATGTGTCCCCACTTTGGGAGACCCAATAACAGCCGGGCCGCGGCATTCTGCACCAGCTGCAATTTCCGAGTTTGGGACAGGGGCAGCCCCATGTAGAGGGCATTGCAGTAGTCCAACCTCGAGGTGACCGTGGCATGGATCACTGTTGCTAGGTCGTCGCGCTCCAGGAAGGGGGCCAGCTGCCTTGCCCGCCTAAGATGAAAAAATGCGGACTTGGCAGCGGCTGCTATCTGAGCCTCCATCTTTAGAGAAGGCTCCAATAGCACCCCCAAGCTCCTGACCCTGGCCGCCACCGTCAGCGGCGCACCGTCAACAACTGGAAGGGGGATTCCCCCTCCCGGGCCGCGGTGACCCAAGCAAAGGACATCTGTCTTCGCAGGATTTAGCATCAGCCCACTCAGTCTGAGCCACTCAGCCACGGCCTGTAGTGCCTGATCAAGATTTTCCGGGGCGCAGACCGGCTGGCCGTCCATCAATAGATAGAGCTGGGTGTCATCAGCGTACTGGTGACACCCTAGCCCGTGCCTTCGGGCAATCTGGGCAAGAGGCCGCATGTAGATGTTAAATAACATCGGGGAGAGAACCGCCCCTTGGGGCACACCACAGTCGAGTGTGCACCTCCGGGATAGCTCCCCCCCAATTGCGACCCTTTGTCCCCGACCTTCCAGGAAAGAGGAAAGCCACTGTAAGGCCAACCCCTGAATCCCCGTGTCGGCGAGGCGGCACGTCAGTAGCCGATGGTCGACCGTGTCAAACGCAGCCAACAGGTCTAACAACATCAGCACCGCCGAGCCACCCCGATCCAGATGCCGTTGAAGGTCATCCACTAGGGCAACCAACACTGTCTCCGTCCCATGTCCCAGGCGAAAGCCAGAATGAAATGGGTCAAGGACGGAAGCGTCCTCCAGGAAAGTCTGTAACTGCGTCGCCACTGCCCTCTCATGTACACCTCAACAATGTTAAAGTAGTGGACAGCATACATAAATGTAATGCAGTATGAGGGGCTGCAGTGAGAATGGTGGATAAAGTGGAATTGACCCCTGTTCTGCCAGTAAAGGAAGTTGGTAGAGAAAGCTCTAGGGGGAGAGGAGACAATTTTGCTTGATTCTCAGTCCTTACTGCAGCCTCTGATGCCACATGCCATTTGTCCACAAGGATTTCCCCAGGGACCCCTAGAAGAAGAGGACAGTAGGAAATTTATTCTTCCCTTTGCATTCACAGATCATAGAGTTTAATCATTATGTCTCAGTGCTCTGTATTTTTTGTCTTTTATGAGCTTCCCTGAGAAACTATTTGATTGAAGGGTAGGATAGAAATATTGAAATGAAATAAGTAAGTCTTTAAAAGCCAATAGGCAAAACACCTAACTAAACAGCAGTGGTGGAGCATCTGGTTAACATAATAATAATAAGTTTTATTTATATCCCGCCCTCCCCGCCGAGGCAGGCTCAGGGCAGCTAACAAGACATGGTGTGTACCATGATTATAATACAATTCATATGATAAAATACAGTTAATAAATACAGTTAAAACAGTTACATAAAATTTTAAAAACCACAATAAATTAGAGGTGCTACGTTTCAGTGAGATATATATCCATATGGCTAGATGCCACTTTCAGGGTTCCTTATAGGCTTGTTGAAAGAGGGTAGTTTTGCAAGCCCTGCGGAACTGGTTAAAGTCCCGCAGGGCTCGCACTTCCTCCGGTAGCTGATTCCACCAGTGGGGAGCCATTATTGAGAAGGCCTGCTCCCTCGTTACTTTCAGTTTGGCCTCCTTTGGTCCAGGGATTTTTAGGAGACTTTGGGAGCTGGATCTCAGTGCTCTCTGGGGAACATATGGAGAGAGGCGGTCCCTAAGGTAGGCAGGTCCTCGGCCATATAGGGCTTTAAAGGTAATAACCAGCACCTTGTAGCGAACTCGGAATACAATTGGAAGCCAATGCAGCTCCCTCAGCCCAGGCTGCACGTGTTCCCACCGAGGTAGTCACATTAGCAGCCTGGCCGCCACATTCTGCACTAGCTGCAGTTTCTGAGTTCGGCACAAGGGCAGCCCCATGTAGAGGGCATTATAGTAGTCTAATCTCGAGGTGACCGTTGCATGGATCACTGTTGCTAGGTCGCTACGTTCTAGGAAGGGAGCCAGCTGCCTCGCCCTTCTAAGATGGAAGAAGGCGGATTTAGCAGTGGCTTTCATCTGTGCCTCCATTGTCAGGGAGGGCTCCAGTAGCACTCCCAGGCTCTTGACCCTGCGCACTGGTATCAGTGACGCACCATCAAAGACCGGTAGGGAGATCTCCCCCCCTAGCTCACTGCGACCCACACAAAGGACCTCTGTCTTCGCTGGGTTCAACTTCAGCCCACTCAGCTTAATCCAGTCCGCCACGGCTTGCAGCGCCCAGTCCAAATTTATAGGGGTGTCAGCGGTCCGGGCGCCCATCAATAGATAGAGCTGAGTGTCATCAGCGTACTGATGGCAACCCAGCCCATGTCTCCGGGCGATCTGAGCAAGGGGGTGCATAAAGATATTAAACAGCATCGGGGAGAGAACTGCCCCTTGAGGCACCCCACAGTTAAGTAGGTGTCTCTGGGACATCTCTCCTCCAACCGCCACCCTTTGTCCCCGGCCTTCAAGGAAGGAGGAAAGCCACTGTAAGGCTAGCCCCCGAATTCCTGCGTTGGCGAGGCGGCGGGTCAGCAGCCAATGATCGACCATATTGAACGCAGCCGATAGGTCTAGCAACAGCAATACCGCCGAGCTGCCTCGATCCAGATGTCGCCGGAGGTCATCCATGAGGGCGACCAACATGAAAGAAGATCCCAGGTTCAATCTGCAGCAATGCATCTCCGGTTAGAAGAGCCACACAGTAGTGATATGAAAGGCCTCTGCCTCAGACCATGGACAGCTGCTGCCAGTCCGACTGGCCAGTACTTACCTTGATGGACTGATGGTCTTATTCAGTATAAAGCAGTGTCCATGTTTTCAAATTTGAAACAGGCTTATAACTGGCCATGATGTTTTTACTGGGGGAGGGCTTTTTCAAGAAGAGTCAAATTATAATCTCTTTCAGAGATGTTCCCTTGCAGTGATGAATTGATCAAATTAGCCAATTAAATCCTTGCTTTATCTCAACAAGACTTAAAGTCTAGGCTACACATGGCTCCACAGCTTCAAAGATCTAATCAGTGTCATTCAGGAAGACCAAGCTAAAACTAATCCACATTCTTTTGATGAGACAGTGCTTCTTACATTTTTTTCTATCTGACCTGTAACTAATATGGACTCCAGAGTCCAGATCAGATTTTTATTGGGAGGAAAAGCATATAAAATCACCACAGACAATGGGCAAATGTCCGTCAGTTTGGAACTCCATCTTGGGAATCATCACATTCTATGTCATCTTAATAGAGCCAAGTGGGCAGCCGTGTTGGTCTGAAGTAGTTGAACAAAGCAGGAGCCAAGTGGCACCTTTAAGACCAACCAAGTTTTATTAAGAACGTAAGCTTTCGTGTGCTCTCTAATACCCTGATCCCCTCATCTGATGAAGTGTGCTTAGAGAGCACACGAAAGCTTACATTCTTAATAAAACTTGGTTGGTCTTAAAGGTGCAACTTGGCTCCTGCTTATGTTATCTTAAGTAACTAAACTAGATGTATGTGCAAGCAGTTTTAAAGCTGCATTTCTATTTTTCACATGTGAACATTTGTTTAAGTTCCCAAAAGCTCCAGTTCCCTCCTAGGCCAATGCCTGGGTGCTGTGATTAAGTGGATGAGAGCAAAATAAGTCCAGGCAAGACAACGATATTAGTGATAGGGAAGCAAGATATCATTGGTGGGAACTGATTTATCCTTACTGAATGGTATAAGGCTATCACTAACAGACTTAGCTAAGACTCGAAGGATTTTATTAGATCACACAAACACCCCTTTGTTTCATGGGTTAGTTATGACAAAAGCTACCTTTCCCAACTTGAATCAAATTCATACATCATTAGCTCTGGGACTGATCTTGTAATGTATGTTTCTGTACATTAGACTAAACTACCGTAATGCACTCTTTGTAGCATTGCCCTTGAAGACCATCTGGAAACTTCACCTAGTTCTAAATGTGACTGCTCAAAAGGATGTCAGGACATAAAAACATACAACAACAACAAAAAAGAAGCTACCAGAAACAAAACATGAAGCTCCTAAATTAAACATACTGTGTTCCTTTGTAAAGTATATTATAAAAATGAAACTTTCAGTTAAAAATGAAAATGAACCATGACTGCTCATTTGTGAACAGAAACTAATAATTTCCATCATGCAATACTACAATTGCCTCACCCCCTGGCTCCCTCTTGATTACCCTGCTTTCAATTCAGAAGCCAGTTTGGTGTAGTGGTTAAGAGCATGGACTCTAATCTGGGAGAACTGAGTTTGATTCCTCACTCCTCCACATGCACCTGCAGGTGTGACCTTGGGTCAGTCACAAGTTTTCTCAAGTGCAGTTCTGGGAGACCTCTCTCAGCTTCACCTACCTCACAGGGTGTCTGTTGTGGGAAAAGGAAGGGAAAGGAGATTTTAAGCCACTATGAGACTCCAAGTGAAGGGCAGAGTATAAATCCAACCTCCTCCTCTTCTTCCTCCTCCATTTGAAAGTATTTCCTGTGGGTGGGACAGCCGCAAGCTCATTTAAAGACCCATGAAAAGGAGCATAGTTCTGCTGGGAGTAAATAACAGCTTTCCTTGGATTTTTAACACAGGCCTTACCTTCCTACACTTCTCCTGCTATCTTAGAAAGTTTCTCCTGTGCCTTGAGAGTGGAGACAATGCTGCCAGTCACATCTGCAACATCACCTGTGGGTGTGGCCCAACAGAAGACCCTTGCCTTCTCTGTAGTCTGCATGGTGAGTGTGGTTGCCAAGGGAACCCTCCATCCATGTAGGGTTGCCAGACCCCCACCAGGCCCTAGCTGGCTGGTGGGGGAATTTACATAGAAAAAGAGCAAAGAAGAGTTGACATTACAGCAATGTCTGTCACTTCCAGCATTTCTCGTAAGTGATGCTCTGGTATTTGGGCAAAAACTGTATAGTAGAAGCCAGATTTACCATATACCAAATACCAAAGCATCACCCTAACATTACTGTGTGATGATGTTGCTTCCAAGTCACGTCAGAAGTGACATAGACACATTACTACAATATCAGCTGGTCCTCCCTCCCAGTCCCCATATCCCCCATCAGTTGCCAAGGGGGACCTGGAACCCTACATCCATGTTTGTGTGGGGGAGGGGAGGGGTAACTTTGTCCCCTAAATTGTTTCTCAATATAAAGTAACCCAATTTTGTCCCCTAAATTGTTTCTCAATATAAAGTAACCCACTCGCCTACTTTAATAACTGATAGGCAAAAGCACAATATCTTCCCCTTCCCCTACCTAGACAGCCCTGTTGCTAGGCCAGTTTCTGTTGGGGAAAGGATGGGAGCAAAGAGAGCACTCAAACCCTAATCTGTATGACACACATTCAACTGCCTTTTTAGCTAAATTACACATTAGGGAATCTGATGATGTAACCCCAAATTCACATTTAGTGAGGGTGCATCAGAGGAACCAAGATGGCAGATGCCTCTCTTCCAAGCTCTGTCTTACAACATTTTAAACAAACATTGTGAAGATACTGTGGATAAACTTTTATTCAGGAATTGTCTGAGGACAAGCTACTTCATCCTGTGCCTTTTGCTGTAAGAAGCTGCCTGTGTGAGATTCATGGACCTGCCAGCATTGCGAATATCAACAAGGTCACTAAGAAGGCCTTGGAAAACAACTTGGAAGGAGCTCAGTATTTCTGATACATGACCATTAGACTGGCTTTCAGCTGCCTACGATATACTATAAATGGGTTGGGTTTAAGATTCCGCAGATGAAACTTTTACTCATAAAGATGTCTGGCTGCGGTCAGATGAGCACTTTGATCCAAAGTCATTGCTGGTCCCTTCCGGATTTAAAGTGCACAATCAGACAGCAGCATCTGCCTCCCATTCCCCAGTCATTGAAACCCTGTTCTGATCTGTCTTCAAAGCAGAGTTATTAGGCATTGGAGAAAGTCCGGTCCTTATGAATGTCAGCACTTTCACCCCACATTTCTAGATGTCTGAATTTTCCTGTTGTAAACTGAAGCTGTTGTGAACTGAAGCTTTGGGGAGGGACGGTGGCTCAGTGGTAGAGCATCTGCTTGGTAAGCAGAAGGTCCCAGGTTCAATCCCTGGAATCTCCAAAAAAGGGTCCAGGCAAATAGGTGTGAAAAACCTCAGCTTGAGACCCTGGAGAGCAGCTGTCAGTATGAGTAGACAATACTGACTTCGATGGACCTAAGGTCTGATTCAGTATAAGGCAGCTTCATATGTCCATATGTCCAAGCTGGTTGGGAAGGATGAACCTTCCTGTCCATTTCCCCCTCCCCTCTTTTTGATCAGATAGGGATGTGCATCACTGCTTGTGCATTTATTATTTACAGTTTATATACATCTCTCTTTCTCTGCCTCTCACAAGAGCTTATCAAGACTGTGTTTTTCTTTTAAAAAACCTCCAAGGCACAATTTCAAAAACACTACATAATCCAGCAGCCTCCTCCACCAATCCCATTGGCCACCAGCTGCCACCATCTTGCCTGGAGTTTGAAGTGCTGTTTCTCGTTAAGTGTCTATGCACATACTCAGAAGACAAATGATGGGGTGGGGGGACTGCCTGACTGGCCACGTTATGGCTGCTACACAGCAGTAATCTGATCAATCATCCATGAGTGAGTGGGTTATGGTGGGATGTCTGATCAAAAGTTCCAGTTACAAAAACCAAAAACAAAACTGGATTAATTAGATGTGGGACCAGATTGTGTTAAGTCTGTTATCTGACCACAGCCTACATCTACAGTCCAAAAGATACACCTTAGTTCAGACAGGAACACAGAAGTCAATTGTTCATTGAAAGGGAAAGCACAGAGAGTCATGGACATTATTTCCAGATGCCCCAAAGAGAAACCTAGAGATGGGCAAAGCTTCCAGATCCTTGCTTCATCCTTAGTCATTTTGACTTGCACATAAAAAGTGAGAGAAAATGCCAAGTTGTAAATGATTCTTCAGTGATCTGGACACAACTGGACAGATGGGGATGGCAGTAGAACAGATTTAAGGAAGAGGGTTTTTAAAAAGTGGGGGGAAATGGGAGTGGGAAGAGTCAAACTGAGGACTTTACACTGGTGTCAGTATGCACATAACAGCTGCCCTTTTTCTGCAAAAGTAGAAGAGATAGTCATCTATCTGCCATAGATTTCTTGGGTTTAATTCCATCTACTGCACCAACAGCACATCAGATCTCTCTCTCTCTCTCGGATGTATATATGTGTGAGTGCACCCTTAAGAGCTACTGTCTGTTTCTTCCCTTAGGGCCTGTATAGTGCGGGTAGGGTTGCCAGCCTCCAGGTTGGGCCTGGAAATCTCCCACTTTTTATAACTGATCTCCAGCTGGCAGAGATCAGCTCCTCTAGAGAAAATGGCAGCTTTAAAAGGTGAATTCTATGGCATTGTACCATACCGAGGCCCCTTCCCTCCCCAAACCCCACCCTCTCCTGAATCCACCCCCAAAGTTTCCAGGGATTTTCTAACACAAACCTGGCAACCCTGGGGGCTGGGGAAGCTCATTTCAGTCTTATTCTGTGTGGGTTGGTCACAGTCTTCCAGCATGTATTCTTCTTCACTAAGTGTTCTCCTCCAGTTGGAAACAATAAAGAGACCCATTTTTGAAGCTACTGAAGTAGGGTTGCCAAGTCCAATTCAAGAAATATCTTGGGACTTTGGGGGTGGAGCCAGGAGACATTGGGGGTGGAGCCATAAGCAAAGTTGTGACAAGCAAATTGAACTCCAAAGGGAGTTCTGGCCATCACATTTAAAGGAACCACACACCTTTTAAATGCCTTCTCTACATTAGAAATAATAAAGGATAGCGGCACCTTCTTTTGGAGCTCATAGAATTGGATCCCCTGGTCCACTCTTTTTGAAACTTGGAGAGCATTTTGAGGAGAGTCATCAGATGCTATGCTATGCTGAAAGGTTTGTGCCTCTACCTCAAAACACAGCCCCTCCAGAGCCTCAGATACTCCCAGATCAATTCTCCATTATACCCTATGGGAATCGATCTCCATAGGGAATAATGAAGTGCCCTGCAGATATTCCCCCCACCCCGTTTCTGACGACTGTGAAGCAGGGGAGGGCCTGCTCCCACCTGGGGATTGGGCCATTCAATTTGCTGAAAAAAAGTTCAGCTATGGCTGTGTATGAATTTTTTAGGAATTGTGAAGCTTGTTAAAGCCCCAGGTGAAACAGGGTGATATGAACATAAGAATATAAGACAAGCCATGTTGGATCAGACCAATGGCCCATCCAGTCCAACACTCTGTGTCACACAGTGGCCAATATGTGTGTGTATACACACAGACACATATATATACTGTGGCTAATAGCCACTGATGGACCTCTGCTCCATATTTTTATCCAATCCCCTCTTAAAGCTGGCTATGCTTGTAGCTGCCACCACCTCCTGTGGCAGTGAAATATGCGCTTCCCTGTTGCTTTATTGCGTTGTGCTGCCCATACGAAATAGTGGTTTACAGCTTTTTGTGTTTACACCTTCCTGGCTGAAAGGATTACAGAATTGCGCTGTGCTACTAATGCGAAATAACAATGTGTCGCTTGTCGTCAATACCTTCCTGGCTGAAAGAATCACCGTAACCTTGGACTTTCACTTCACGGCTTCATAAGGTTTTCCTCGGATGTCCATTATCAAGATACATACTTGTATTGAATGAGAGGATTGTGTGTTCGGGGCACTTTGTCATTGTATTGATTAGTATTGTTTGTTATGCAATAAGTTATTTATATAAAGTTTTCATAACTGAGGTTGGTTCTGTGTGGATGCCTTTGGGCTTCATTTCTACCCACCTGGGGATTGGCATCTCTACTCACGAGTTGCTGAACTTCCAACTTCTTCAAAGTAACACAGAGTAACCAAAGGTTCAGGTTTACCTTTTCTATGCACTCTAAAAAGATTGTGCAACCAACGAAGGGTCTGGGCTGCTTTCACAGCCACTGGGAGCAGCCATGTTGTTCTGCCTCTCCCCCGCCCCCATTCAACCTTAAAGACACAGACACACCATCCCAAGGGGAAGCTTTTCCAAGTGGAGTCTGAAGCCTCCAGAGGTGGAAAGGCACATGGTGGCTGTGGGAGCAGGACTTTCTCCTGCCAGCCAGCTGATTGGGGAAGGAGCCTGGGAAAGTGGGAGAACCCCCGCTGAAACCTGGGGATTGGCAAGCCTATACTGAAGCCTCCTGTGTGTTGGCTACTGAGCAAGATTAAAGAGTGATCTGATAGGTGACCCTATCCATCACACCTCAGAGGATACTACATGTTCTCTCTCAGACACAGACAGACACACAGACATAGATGAGACCTTTTCATCATATCAAGCTAAACAGGAGCAATTCCTGGGAGAAAGTGGAAACATAACAATGCTGTGGGTTTTCATTTCATCTGTGACCTCCATTCTGACATCACACTGAGATGGAACAGTTTTTGTGAACTTAATCTTTGAGTATCTAATAAAGAAAGAAGACACAGGGAGCATTTTTGTAGTTGTGTTTGGCAATTTCTCTTGCATGGATAGAATGAACAAAACAATAGCTGCACTGCACTCTCCAATTCAGCTCTCCAAATCAGAGCTCACAAGGTGCCTAAGCATATCAGATTTCTTACTTGCATACCTCAGAGAATATCAGCAAAAATGTCAGGTCATATATGGGCAGAAGTAACTGGAGAAGAAGTAAAGAGGATATTGGAAGTAAGATGAGGTAACAATTCTGCCTCCTACAAGATGGTATGAAATAGTGGATGCATATTATCAATAACCACTTATACTTTCTCTCATCACTCCTACCCAACTTAAAGTACAATCCTAAGCATGTATACTCAGAAAAGAGTTGCCAGTCCCACAGTAGGGGCAGGGCATTCCCTGCCCTGTTCCCATTTCCTACCACTGCTCTGAGTGGTGGCAGGCTGTTGTGCCTACGGTATGACAACAGAACCCCATGGTAACACCATAGAATTTCTGGCAATTCCTAGAGGGGACTAATGACACTTCAGGATTTCCCCAGATATGATGCCATGCCATTGTCAACAGCTGCCCGTCATGTTCCAGACTTGGCAACTTTAACTCAGATGTAAATCCAACTGAGTTTAATGGAACTCATTTCCTAGTAAATGTGCTTAGTCACTTGACTCGGTACTGTGATTTACTTAGGAATTCTGATATACCCATTCCAATGTACATTCCCATTCAATATCATAAATGTGCAGAAACCAAACTTCATATTAAATCTTACTCCTAAAATATCAAATTTAAATATTCATGATTTAGTGTGCATTAGCAGATCAAGATCTACTTCTCAAACAAAACAGCACTGTGACAGCTGTATTTGGCAGGTGTGTTTGCACTGATGCCATTTCCAAATTCAATCTCTCTCTCTCTCTCGGCTTGACTTCGCAAACGAAGATTTAAGAAGGGTGCAGTAGTCCACGTCTGCTGCAGGCTCGCTGGTGGCTGACAAGACCAATGCGGGACAGGCAGATCCGGCCACAGTGGCTGCAGGGAAAAGTCTGATTTGGGGTTGGTGCTGTAGCAGTGCGATTCTTCCTCAATCTCCTTTTGTCCTCAAGACCAGCTATGCGTGCGTTCTCAAAGGAAGAGACAACATGGTGGATGGTGTGCCTCCATGCTTTGCGATCTGAGGCTAGGTCAGACCACTGGTGATGGTTGATGCGACAGGTGCCAAGGGATTTCTTCAAGGAGTCCTTGTACCTCTTCTTTGGTGCCCCTCTATTTCGATGGCCGGTGGAAAGTTCGCCATACAGAGCAATCTTGGGAAGGCGGTGGTTTTCCATCCTAGAAATATGCCCTGCCCAGCGCAGCTGCGTCTTCAACAGCAGTGCCTCAATGCTTGTAACCTCCACCCTCTTGAGGACTTCAGTATTGGTCACAAAGTCACTCCAGTGGATGTTGAGGATGGTGCGAAGGCAGCGCTGCTGAAAGCGCTCAAGGAGTCGCAGGTGATGACGGTATAAAACCCACGATTCGGAGCCATAGATGAGGGTTGCCATCACAAGCGCTTTGCAAACATTGATCTTTGTGCCTTTTTTCGGGTGCTTGTTGCTCCACACTCTTTTGTGCAGCCGGCCAAATGCACGGTTTGCCTTTGCCAGCCTGTTGTCAATCTCCTTGTCGATCTTGGCATCTGAGGAGATGATGCGCCCCAGGTAGCTGAACTGCTGGACTGTCTTCAGAACTGATTCACCCACAGTGATGCAGGGAGGGTGATAATCTTCCTGGGGTGCAGGCTGGTGGAGAACTTCTGTCTTCTTCAGACTAACTTCTAGGCCGAATAGCTTGGCAGCCTCTGCAAAGCAGGAAATCATATGCTGCAGAGCTGATACCGAGTGGGAGACGAGTGCAGCATCATCAGCAAACAGTAGCTCTCGGATAAGTTTTTCCATTGTCTTGGAGTGAGCCTTTAGTCGCCTCAGGTTGAACAGGCTGCCATCAGTGCGATAGCGGATGTAGACACCATTGTCATCATCTAGATCTACTGCGGCTCTTTGAAGCATCATGCTAAAGAAGATCGTAAAGAGAGTTGGCGCGAGAACGCAGCCTTGCTTTACACCTGTGCCTATTGGGAAGGGCTCCGAGAGGTCGTTGCAGTGTCTGACTTGGCCTCGCTGGTCTTCATGTAGCTGGATGATCATGCTGAGGAACCTTGGGGGACATCCTAAACGTTCCAAGATTTGCCACAGGCCTTTCCTGCTAATGGTATCGAAAGCTTTGGTAAGGTCGACAAAAGTCACATATAGACCCTTGTTCTGTTCCCTGCATTTCTCTTGGAGCTGCCTGAGAACAAATACCATGTCGGTGGTGCTCCTGTTAGCTCTGAAGCTGCACTGGCTCTCTGGGAGGAGTTCTTCTGCAATGGTGGGCACCAGTCTGTTCAGGAGTATTCTGGCAAGGATTTTGCCTGCGATGGAGAGCAGGGTTATCCCCCGGTAGTTGGAGCAGTCTGACTTTTTCCCTTTGTCCTTGTGTAGAGTGATGATGATTGCATCGCGAAAGTCCTGTGGTAGTTTGCCTTGTTCCCAGCAGGTGACAAGTACTTTGTGAAGTGTGCTATGTAGTACTGTGCCCCCATGCTTCCAGATCTCTGGTGGGATTCTATCAACTCCCACTGCCTTGCCACTTTTCAGTTGCTTGATGGCTTTAACAGTCTCTTCTAGGGTGGGGATCTCATCCAACTCTGTTTTCACTGGTTGAAGTGGGGTGAGGTGGATTGCTGAATCTTGAACTACGCAGTTGGCACTGAAGAGAACCTGAAAATACTCTGACCACCGGTTCAGTATGGATGCCTTGTCTGTGAGGAGCACTTGGCCGTCTGCACTACGCAAGGGTCTCTGAGCCTGATATGATGGGCCATATACTGCCTTCAGGGCTTCGTAGAACCCTCTTAAATCACCAGTGTCTGCACACAGCTGGGATCTCTCTGCAAGCTTGGTCCACCACTCATTCTGAATGTCTCGAAGCTTGCGCTGGAGGTTGCTACATGCAGCGCGAAAGATTGCTTTTTTCCCGGGACAGGAGGGCTGAGCAAGATGTGCTTGGTAGGCAGATCTCTTTTTTGCTAGTAATTCTTGGATCTCTTGATTGTTCTCGTCAAACCAGTCCTTGTTCTTCCTTGTGGAGAACCCGAGGACTTCTTCAGAGATCAACAGGATGGTAGTTTTTAGGTGTTCCCAGAGTGCTTCTGGAGAAGGGTCTGTGGGGCAACTGGGGTCCTCAATTCTTGACTGGAGTTTTGCCTGGAAGGCAGCTTTAACTTTGGCTGACTGAAGGCTGCCAACCTGAAGCTTCCTCCGAGGGATACCTCCTCTCCTGGGTGTGGGTTTAAAGTGAAGACGGAGATTGCAGCGTACAAGACGATGATCCGTATGACATTCCGCACTGGGCATTACTCGGGTGTGTAAGACATCTCGAAGGTCTCTCTAGTGCACCAGAATGTAGTCGATAAGGTGCCAGTGCTTGGACCGTGGGTGCATCCAGGTTGTCTTCAGGCTGTTCTTCTGCTGAAAGATAGTGTTGGTGATGGTGAGCTGGTGCTCCGTGCAGAATTCTAGCAGGAGGCGCCCGTTATCATTGCAGTTGCCAATGCCGTGTTTGCCAAGTACTCCTTTACAGGCTTCCGAGTCTTTACCTACTCTGGCATTGAAGTTGCCAAGGATGATCACCTTGTCCTCTATAGGGGTCTTCCGTATGAGGTTGCGTAGATCAGCATAGAACTTGTTCTTTTCTGCAGGATTGGCTTGAAGGGTTGGGGCATACACACTGAAGAGTGTTGCATGCTGCTTGTTTTGAAGTGGGAGGCGCATGGACATGATGCGATCTGAGTGACCTGTTGGCAGGTTTTCGAGTTTGGAGGCAATGGAATTCCTGACCATGAAGCCAACACCAGAAAGGCGGCTCTCAGCCTTTGACTTACCCGACCAGTAGAGGGTATAGCCAGCACCATGTTCTTGAAGACTACCTTCCTCAGGGAAACGGACCTCACTGAGAGCTGCTATGTCAATATTCAACCTGAGAAGTTCGTGGGCAACTAGAGCAGAGCGTCGTTCAGGGCGACCACTGTCTACTGTGTCAAGCATGGTTCTGATGTTCCAACACGCAAGCTTTAGTCTTTGCACACTTTGTGAGGCAGGTGCATGCCTTTTCTTTGTTGTTATTTTTTGACCGCAAGTAAGGATGCCCGTTGACCGCGGCTAGCCAACTGGGGTGGGGGAGACGAGCTTTGTTTAGGCCACCTTTTCTAGGCCCCTCTCTGTGTGGAGCAAGCAGTGCTGTCCCTAGATAAGGCTGCTTGGTCATTCAGGGTGCTGCCGAAAAATGCTTTCATCTCCGGGTCAGCATCAGGTGACCAATACCCTGAACCGCCTACATGCAGGATCGGGACTGCGGCTTCCAGTGGCATCTTCCACCTGCCATTTCGCCCCTTGCCCATCGCTGCAGGACTTGGTGTGTTGTGGGTTGTGGATGTGGATATGCCCTTCAGGCCCGCGCAGAGGAATTTTTAGGTGAAGCACAGTGTGCGCAGTACTGGCTCCACCCTTTCACCTTGGGGTCATCTGCCATGGCCCAGCAAGCCAGGACGCCGGCAGCGAGTCCTCCGGGGGGGAGGGGTGGGCTCCCTCTTGGGTATCCTGCCCCCCCAGGGAAAGTGTATGCGCAATACATAGCCTCTCCTTTCCCGGTGTAGTGAACGCCGGGTGGTCACTGTCCGGCTATGCCTGGCAGATGGTCACTGCAATGGCCTCTCCTGCATTACTGCATCCGTGGCAGCACCTTCCCGCTGGTCCCCCCCGTTTCTCACAGAGTTTGCCACGTCATGGTGCGACCGAATATCCGGCAGTATAACCGGATGGGCAGGCTGGGCTCACCAACCTCGCCAGCCAAGAGAAGGAAAACTCTAACATCAAACCCGGGCAGATAGAGCTCATTAATGTAACACCTCCAAATTCAATACATACTTAAAAAAGGTATTGGAATGGCAGGATTCCCAGTTCAGAAAAACTGTATAATGTGCACAATCTATTTAGAGTTCTGGCTTATAACAGATATTGCATTATGGTTGTTAATACAGTAACATGTTAAGAGACAGGGAATTCTGGGTAAAAGAAAGTGAAAAACAAACTCTGATTTAATTAGCTAGCTTTGGTAACTACAGCTGGAAGCTTGTACAAGCCTGTGCAAAGTTGTAGATGGTGGTATTCACTGATAAATGCAGGTTTTGATTCATTATTCCAGTTTGAAGTGCATCAAATGCAAAAGTGCATGATTTGTTTTTTTTTAAATGCTGAACTGAAACAACAGCATGGCACAAACACTGTCTTCTCTCCCTAGGGCAACCCTAGTGTTTTCATTGAATCATAATGCCATGACACTCCAAGAAAAGTGGAGACACTACTGCTAGCTCTTGTGCTGTGACAGAATGATGCTGAAATTATTTTAATTAAAGAGATCCCAGCACAGTATTTTGGCACAGAGTTGCTTCTGCCATCCACAACCTGGCCATGCAATTTGCCATTTGCCTTGTTCTCCATGCTGCTATGTATAACTGCAGCCTCCAAGACTGACTACTGTGTTGGTGGTCTGTTCAGCACTTGTTTTGAGGCTTAAAGAACCAGAAGCAACAGTCCTGTAATATTTTTAATTAGGGCCAACTAAAACTTCACTAAGTAGCACTTTTTGATATTATAGTGGTCTTGATAAAAAGTAGAAAATAGGAGTCAATTGCACCTTTAAGACCAACTTAGTTTTATTCAAAACATAAGCTTTCGTGTGCTCTAAGCACACTTCATCAGATGAGGAATCCAGCACAGTGAGCAGAGCCACACATAGCTGGTAGGCAGTGGCTCAGAATGCAAAATGGTACAGATTTACCATTTTACCATAAATCTGTACCATTTTGCATTCTGAGCCACTGCCTACCAGCTATGTGTGGCTCTGCTCACTGTGCCGGATTTCTTGTCTGATGAAGTGTGCTTAGAGCACACGAAAGCTTACGTTCTGAATAAAACTAAGTTGGTCTTAAAGATATAATTGACTACTAGTTTGTTCTACTACTTCAGACCAACACGGCTGCCTACTTGGTTCTATCTTGATAAAAGGTATCAAACAGCTGTTGCTTCTAATGGATTAGTGTGTCTACCTGCAATGTTTGCCTTTAAGAGCTACTTACTTTATAAATTTAGAAACAAGAGCATAAATGAATTGTGTGGTTACTACACTGATAAGAAAAGGTCCATGAAACAATAAATAGTTGTAAAGTTGTTCATATACAAAAATAATCATGATAAAACAGATGTGTAAGGATGGTACCGAATGCCAAGTAAGCTTAGTGAACTAGAAAAACAGAGGCTGTTACAAAAAATCTTGTCAGCAGGACCTGTTTTTGGAATTTCTTAGTTTACATTTTCTCTGATACCCAGTCAAAGCCCATGAAAATGTACCAAATCAGCCCTACCCAAGGCATGATGCGATCTCAGCAGAACAATGATTTTTATCACAGTGATCAATTACTGCTCTTGAGTTCAAACACAAAACCAGATGACTTTCTCAATGGCAAGATTTAACACGGAACATTTGGATTTCCTTCATTTCACTTCTGAATACGAAACTCAAGGCAGAGGTGAATGCCTTAGCTTATGTCTGTGTTTAATAAATAGCAGTTCTATTCTCATCCCGTCCCACTAATTCTCAACATTCAGCCATTTCAGTCCTGAGACAGAGCTGAAACTGCATCTCATGTGATTATTTGATAATACAGATGTATGAGACCAGATTCAGTTTTTTCTCGTAGCATCTGAGTTATGTGTTAGGATCCAGGCAATTAAAAACACACATGAACTTGGATTCCTAGTCATCCAGTGGCTATCCTCTGTTCTTGATAGGATTGCACTCCTCCTTAAAGAGCTGGTGTCATGACTCCACTGAGCTGCCTCTGGACTCTGACTCGGAAGCCTCTGAGGAGCTTGAGAAGCCAGAGATGTGGCCTGGAAGAAAGCAAGAAACTTCAGAAAACCCCTGCAGGGCAGATGTCTCTGGCCCATCTGCTACAGAAATGGCCCTTGAAGAACCTGCAGTGGGAGATCCTCCAGAACTTGCCCCTGAGGACCCTGAAGGATATCCCTTACCAGAAATTTCCTCTGTCCCTCTAAGTCCTATGGCAACTAAGTATCAGTCCAGGATTTGGGCCATAAGCTGATCAGAATCTGCCTCCACCCAGCAGGGTGGTGGAGGGCTATGCTAAGGTAGCCAAGTGGAGGCATGGTGCCAGGCTGGCAGCTCATGCTCTACCTCCTGGGCCAGAGCATAGTGGATATAAAGCCTGGTTAGATGAAGCCCAGGTGCTGTTTCCAGAGCAGGCGAAGTGTCAGTCCTCTCAGCCTATTTAAGCCTTGGGCTTGAGGAAAAGTTTGTTAGATCAACTGGTCCATGAGGTATAAGACTATGACCCTGTTCCAGTTCTCTGCCTTCAGCTCCTGTTGACTTGCAAACCTCACTAGCTGAGCCTGAGAGAGCCAGTTTGGTGTAGTGGTTAAGTATGCGGAATCTTATCTGAGAATCACAGAATCAGAATCATAGAGGGACCTCCAGGGTCATCTAGTCCAACCCCCTGCACAGTGCACGAAACACATGAATACCTCCCCCTAAATTCACAGGATCTTCATTGCTGTCAGATAACCATCTAGCCTCTGTTTAAAAACCTCCAAGGAAGGAGAGCTCACCACCTCCCAAGGAAGCCTGTTCCAATGAGGAATCGCTCTGTCAGGAAGTCCCTCCTAAGGAAACTCTTTTGATTTAATTTCAATCCATTGGTTCTGGTCCTACCTTCTGGGACCACAGAAAACATTTCCACACCATCCTCTAGATGACAGCCCTTCAAGTACTTGAAGGTGGTGATCATATCACCTCTCAGCTGCCTCCTCTCCAGGCTAAACATTCCCAGCCCTTTCAACTTTTTCTCATAGGACTTGGTCTCCAGACTCCTTACCATCTTCGTCGCCCTCCTCTGCACCCATTCCAGCTTGTCTATATCCTTAAAATATGGTGCCCAAAACTGAACACAATACTCCAGGTAAGGTCTTACCAGAGCAGAGTAAAGCGATACCATCACTTCACGTGATCCAGACTCTATACTTCTGTTGATACAGCCCAAAATTGTATTTGCCTTTTTAGCCACCACATCACACTGTTGACTCATGTTCAGCATATTATCCACTAAGACCCCTACATCCTTTTTGCACATACTACTGCTAAGACAAGTCTCCCCTATCCTATATACATGCATTGGATTTTTCCTACCTAAATGTAGAACTTTACATTTATCCCTGTTAAAATTCATTTTATTGGTTTTAGTCCAGTTTTCCAGCCTGTCAAGGTCTTCCTGTATCCTGTTTCTGTTCCTGTGTTTGCAACCCCTCCCAATTTAGTATCATCTGCAAATTTAATAAGCATTCCCTCTATTCCTTCATCCAAATCATTGATAAAGATGTTGAACAAAACACATCCCAGGACAGATCCTTGAGACACTCCACTTGTCACTCCTCTCCAAGAGGATAAGGAACCATTCACAAGCACTCTTTGGGTGTGATCTGTCAACCAGTTACAGATCCACCTAACAGTAACAGGATCAAAACCACATTTTACCAACTTGTCAACAAGGATAGTATGTGGAACCTTATCAAAGGCCTTTTCTGAAATCAAGATAAACAATGTCTACAGCATTCCCCTGATCCAGTAAGGTAGTCACTTTCTCAAAAAAAGAGATCAAGTTAGTCTGACATGACATGTTCTTGAGAAACCCATGCTGGCTCTTAGTAATCACATCCATGCTTTCTAAATGTTTCAGGACCTACTGTTTGATGATTTGTTTTAAAACTTTTCCAGGTATAGACGTCAAGCTGACGGGTGGGTAGTTACCTGGATCCTCTTTTTTCCCCTTCTTGAAGATGGGGACAACACTCGTCCACCCCCAAACTTCCAGCATCTCTCCTGTTCTCCAAGAATTCTCAAAAATAATAGCCAGAGGCTCAGAAATTACATCCACAAGCTCTTTTAGAACCCTTGGATGCAGTTCATCTGGCCCTGAGGACTTAGTTCCATTTAAAGAAACTAGGTGTTTATGTACTACCCCTATGCTGATCCTAGGTTGGAACTTCATGCCCTCCTTAAACGTTCTGTTTTTCCCATGTTGAGCACCGTTTCCCTCAGAAGAGAAGACTGAGGAAAAGTAGGAATTGAGCAGTTCTGCCCTCTCTTCATTACCTGTTACAATTTCACTTTCCTGCCCTCACAACAGGCCTACCATGTCCTTGGTCTTTTTCTTACTCTGAACATAAGAAAAGAGCCCTTTTTGTTGTTTTTAGTATTTTTGGCCAGCCTAAACTCATACTGAGCTTTAGCTTTCCTAACTTTTTCTCTACAAGCACTGGTGATTTGTTTATATTTATCCTTGGTTATAAGACCCTCCTTCCAATTCCTAAAGGAGTCTTTTTTATTTCTCAAGTCTTTAGAGAGCTGTTTATGGAACTAACTCGGCTTCTTTAGGCTTCTTCCATTTTTTCTTCTCATAGGAATTGTATGTGATTGCGCTTTCAGTATTTCACTTTTAAGAAACTCCCACCCCTCCTGAACCCCCTTCTTCCTAAGTATTTCTGACCATGGGATTTTACCCAGCATTGTTCTAAGTTTATCGAAGTTTGCCTTTCTGAAGTCCAACCTATAAGTCTGACTACTTATAGCTTTTCCCTTCGCTAAGACTGTAAATTCCAAAATCACATGGTCACTACCACCCAGGGTGCCCACTATTTCCACTTCTTCAATCAATTCTTCCTTGTTGGTGAGAATCAAATCCAAGATAGCATATCCCCCTGTTTCCTTCTTCACTGTCTGGAAAAGGAAGTTGTCAGCAAGACAAGTCAGGAATCTATTTGACTTTTCATTTTTAGCAGAGCTGGACTTCCAACAGATGTCTGGGTAATTGAAATCTCCCATGATCACTGTATCCCTTCTCTTGGAAAACTTTGCAATCTGTTGTAGGAGTATCTCATCCAAGTCCTCTGCCTGGCTTGGTGGTCTACGGCAGACCCCCACAATAATATCATTGTTTTTTCTTACTCCTTTTATTTTTATCCAGAGACTCTCAACTGCGCTGCCATGCTCAGATTCACATATTCCCTCACAAGTGTATACCTCCTTCACATACACTGCTACACCTCCGCTCTTTCTCATTTGCCTGTCCCTTTTAATTAAGTTTGTACCCCTGAATCCTAATATTCCATTTGTGTAATTCCACCAAGTTTCAGTAAGGCCTATTATGTCATAGTCTCCTTCCCGTACTAGGACTTCCAGTTCCTCCTGTTTGTTTCCCATACTCTGTACATTAGTGTAGAGACATTGGAATCCACGTTTTATGCATCCCGAGGGTTTAGTTTCTGTACAAGCCTGCAAGTTAACATTACCTAGCGGGTTTGATTCCCCCTCTCCTCCACTTGCAGCTGCAGGAATGGCCTTGGGTCAGCCATAGCTCATGCAAGAGTTGTCCTTGAAAGGGCAGCTTCTGTGAGAGCTCTCTCAGCCCCACCTACCTCACAGGGTGTCTGTTGTGGTGGAAGAAGATATAAGAGATTGTAAGCCACTCTGAGTCTCTGATTCAGAGAGAAGGGTGGGGTATAAATCTACAATCTTCTTCTTCTTCTTCCAGGAGACCTGACTGGCCCTGCTTGCAGAATACAGGATGGGAGGTTTGCATCTCAGGGGTGCTCCTGGACCAGTGTTCCCTCTAAGCTGAGTTAACGTGAGCTAGCTCACAGAATTTTAGCCTCCAGCTCACACATTTTTGTCTTAGCTCAGGAAGGATGACCCCAGAGCACAATAATTTATGCAGTAGCTCACAACTTTAATACCAGTAGCTCACAAAGTAGAATGTTCACTCATAAGACTCTGCAGCTTAGAGGGAATATTGTCCTGGACCCAGGTCTCCTGTTGGATAAACAGGTGGCAGCAGTAGCCAGGGGTGCCTTTCACTGGCTTTGACTTGTGAGTCAGCTGTGGCCCTTCTTGGGCTGAAAAGATCTTGCCACTAGGGCACATGCCTTTGTAATGTCTACATTCGATTACTGCAATGTTGGGCTGCATTGGAATACTGTCTGAAAGCGACAGTTGGTACAGAATGCTGCAGCCAGAATTTTGACTGGAATGGGTTGCAGAGACTATATTGTCCCAGTCTTGTTTCAGCTACACTCCCATTTTGTTTTCAGGCTCCATTCAAAGTGCTGGTATTGACCTTTAAAGCCATGCAGGGTTAAGGACCACCTTCTCCCACATGAACACACCTGTTCACTATTGTCATCCTTGGAAGCCCTGCTTGAGTTGTCCCTGCCATTTGAGGCTAGATGGATGGCAATCAAAGAAAGGGTTTTATTAGTTGTGGCAGCAAAAACTTTTGAACACCCTCCCCTGATTTTGATACTGCTTGTGTCTTTACTGAATTATTTCATAATTTTAAATTTTATTAATTCTTCAAATGTTTTAATGTTTTTGTTTGTGCTGCCTTGGGGACCCTAATAAGGTGGAAAGGTAGGGTGGCCATAATGTCTGAAGGTCAGACAGGGACACCTTTGGGGGGGGGGAAGGTAGGGGTGTGTGCGCGCAATGTGCGCGCGCGCCGCCAGAAACAGGAAGTGACGTCACTTCCGGTAACGTCATGCCACCGCCGGAAACAGGAAGTGACATCACTTCCTGTGACATCATCCCCCCCCCCACGCCACCTGCCGGAAACAGGAAGTGACATCACTTCCTGTGACATCATTTCCCCTGCGCCGCCTGCCGGAAGCAGGAAGTGACATCACTTCCTGTGACATCATTTCCCCCAAATGACATCATTTCCCCCAAATGCCACTGCCGGAAACAGGAAGTGACTTCACAGCACTTCCTGTGATGTCCCCAAAAATCCCCCAAATATCACCGCCAGAAACACCAAGATTATTTATAGAGAGGGAAAGGGGGAAGTAAAGTTAAATGAAACTCTTTTTTTACTTTTTTCAAAGTGAGAAGACTAGAGAGAACGGGTTCCATGCTGAGAAGCCAGTCAGATTCCAGTGAGATTCCAGTGAGACTGTGCTGCATAATGCAGCCTAATTATTTTGTCCTGTTTGCTCTGTTGGCTCTATCTGCGCCACCTTCATCACTTTCGGGGTGTGGATCCCCCAGTGGAGTGGTCTCCTGACTCCCTCCGCCGGCTGTTTCTGATAGCCCTGCGCCCCCTCTTTCATTTGATATGTGTCCCATGCGGGTGCCACCCTCCCGCCGGGAGATGCCGCAAAATGAGCCCCCTTGAGGCTTATGGCGGCAGGGCTCGGGGGAAGCGAGCTAGACTGCTGTTCTTTTGAGGGGTTATAGAGTGTTTCGAGCCCGTCCCTGTGGCATCGGTCCCATCATTGTGGGACCCAGGGGGCCGGCGCCTGTCACTAATAACACATGTCGAGATGCAGGACAGGAACCCGGAAGTGACCGACAGGCTGCTTCAGCGTGCCGCTGCGCCGGCCCCCTGGGCCCCACAACCAGCGCCGGCCTCTCCGCGGCCTCTCCGTGGCCTCACCGCGGCCTCTCCGCGGCCTCCGCTGGTCGCTGGAGGCCCTCCAGAGTCTCTGGAGGGCCTCCAGCGACCAGCGGAGGCCCCGGAGAGGCCTCCGTTGGTCGGCGCTGGTCGCTGGAGGCCCTCCAGAGTCTCTGGAGGGCCTCCAGGGACCAGCGCCGGCCTCTCCGCGGCCTCTCCGCGGCCTCTCCGCGGCCTCCGCTGGTCGGCGCTGGACGCTGGAGGCCCTCCAGAGTCTCTGGAGGGCCTCCAGCGACCAGTGGAGGCTGCGGAGAGGCCTCCGCTGGTCGGCGCTGGTCGCTGGAGGCCCTCCAAAGTCTCTGGAGGGCCTCCAGGGACCAGCGCCGGCCTCTCCGCGGCCTCTCCATGGCCTCTCCGCGGCCTCCGCTGGTCGCTGGAGGCCCTCCAGAGTCTCTGGAGGGCCTCCAGCGACCAGCGGAGGCCGCGGAGAGGCCTCCGCCACCGCCGCCGGGCCCCACGCGCGGGCGGGGAAGGCGGCGAGGGAGGGAGCATCCCTGCGCGTGCGCAGGGACGCTCCCTCCTTCACTCGCCGCCTTCCTTGCCGGCGCCCACGGCCCACCACCTCCGGGGCTGGCTAAACCGGGACCTCTAATGGTCCCGGTATAGGCAGCCCGGGAGGCGGGACTAGGGGGCCAGAACCGAGACATTCCCGGGTGCCCGGGACGGTCTGGCCACCCTATGAAAGGAGACATCGAAAGTTTTTAAATAAATAGTAGCACCACAGATTGTAAGGGAACTTAATTTGGACAAAACTTTACCTACAGCTACTTAAAAAGGGGGCCAAATTTTGTTCTGAAGTATAATATTTAGTTACATTTTTTTCAGAGAATTTATAGTTGAGTACTGTGTTGGAAAGATGATGCATGTGTATAATTTTGAATACTAATGATTTAAATAGTGTAATGAGAAAAATGAATGTTTCCACATATATTTGCAGATGATACTAAATTGGGAGGGGTCGCAAATATAGTAGAAGACAGAGTCAGGGTACAGGATGATCTTGACAGGCTGGAAAACTGGGCTGAAACATGAAATGAATTTTAATGGGGATAAAAGTAAAGTTCTGCATTTAGGTAGGAAAAAACCAATGCATAATTATAGGATGGTAGAAACTTGTCTTGGCAGTAGTATTTATGAAAAGAATCTAGTGGTCTAACAGTGCAATCTTAAGGAGGGGGTTGAAAATGCTTTGGGAGCCAACTAACCGCTATGCTGGTGGAAATGGGAGCTCTACCACAGTAATTCCCTCCCCACTGGCGCAAATGGGACTTGTGCCACTCTACACCCACCTCAGCATACGCCCTGGTGAAGCGGTGCCATGCCAAGCCAGCAGCAGAACTGTGGCATACACCATTTCTTCGACGCATGAGGGGGTGGCCCCAGGGGTATGGCCACCATTAGTTGGCTCCCTAAGATCTTTCAGCCGGGGAATGCCCCCTGTGAGAGGCACAAAGTTATGATGATGGGAATGCAAGCGTATCCCATAGAGATCAATGGATCCTGAAAACAAAGTTTGCTGCTGCTCCCGGCACAGCCTCAAAACCCCTGTGGGAGCCGACTAAACAGCACACCAATCCCTGCACACCCTGGGCAGGATGAGCCCCCTCTGCAGCGCCCAATCACAGCCCCCCCTCTTATAAAGCCTTCCATCCCAGCCCACACAACTCTTTAGGTAGGGCAGGGCATGCTGCACAGGACTCTGCTGGGGAGCTCCCTGATGTGCGGACTTAAAGCAAAGGCCGGAGCACTTTGGTGGTGGACACTGCAAAGTGAAGCCGCTTGGATAGTACAAGGAAAGCTCTATGACCTGCGAGGAGGAGAGCAAGGTCTTTTCCCTGGGGCTAACTGCTCTCGTTTCCAGGTCTCCGGAGGCTCAGAAGATGAGGATGGTCACCCATGGCTGGGTAAGCATGGCTCTGCATCCCAAATATCCTCCTCCTCCTCCCATCGCTTGAGACTGGGTGGTGTGACAGCATCTCTGGCACTTGGACCAGGCAGTGGGCTCAGGCAGGGGCTGCCCCCCCCCGTGCCGCTGCCGGCCCCCTTCCCTTAGTCTGTTCTCTGCCTTGTTCCCACCCCTGGCAGAGCGGGGGGGGGGGGGTCTGGAAGCTGATCCGATGCCTGTGGGGAGGTGGGGCAGAGCCTGTCCCTTTAAGAGAGCTCCCGGTTGAAACACTGCCCCCCGCTCCAGTTGCACCTTCTGCAGATGCTCTTCATCTCTGTCTCTGTTTGCAGGTGGGAATTCAACACAGAAGCTTCCGTGTGTGGCACTCCAATCCGCCCCCCCCCCCCCGCTTGGTCAGCTGTTCCTGCCTAGCACTCTGAGTGGAGCCCTGCCCCCAGTGAGCCTGTCCAAGTTGTACCTGGGATACCATTGCACTCAGTTCCAACACAGTAAAGTCCTACTTTGTCTCTCCTACTTGGCATCTCCTGCACATTCCCTGTGCCTCTCCCCCTCCCCTCTGCCACTCTGTCTGTGGGCTCCCTGGGGGAATGTCTTGAAGGGTGAGCTCGCTTGCTTCTTGGGGAGGGGGTAAACTATGAGCCACCTGTGCGAGAGGCTGGACAGGGGAGCCGGAGGGTCTTTTCCCCCCTCATCCTATGGCACACATCAGAGGGAGGGGGAACAATTCAATGGGATTTGGCTGGTGCCTTGCACTTTGTGTCCTGCTGCCACCAGGGGAGGGGTTCCCTGCAAGTAGCAGGGGGCATCAGAGTGAGACTCTGTGTCCCTGCTGGGGAGGGTTTCCCTGTGGGACTTGGTGGCATGCTGAAACTCTGCCTACTCATTCGATACACACATTTTGCAGACTCTTGCACTACATTTTCCCTGTTTATGGCTTGTAGGGAGGGCACATGACTCCCCTCACCTGCTTGCCATTGGCACGAGTCCCTGAAAGTGGGTGGCCGCAGCCGCAGGAATAACCAATCTGCAGCTCAGCACTTCCCCTTCCCTCCCCCCACCCTCACCTCAGCAGCGAGCCAGGCTTGTCTTGCTCGTACGCACATGCCCAGCCTCACTTCTGTTCCCTTCCTGTGTTGGTGGGACTTCTATTCTTTGCCTTTGACCGTCTGCCCATGATTGGCTCAGTTCTCTGTCAGGGGGCGGGGTGGGAAAGTCAATCAGCCTCTCCAGGTCTGCCTCTTCCTGCCCCCAACTGCCACGGTGCCTGCACCAGCACTGGCCCTCCCCTCCTGCTCTGTCAGCCTCACCTGTGCACCAAAAGCCCGCACTCCAGCGGAGTTGCCATGGCAACAGTCTGACATGCAGCAACCTATGCTTCTTCCCTCCCCCCCCCACCCCTACACCAAAGTGTGCCAAAGCCCTTAGGGAGTCAACGAGCGGCGCCTTAGTTATGCCACAGCCAGCCACCACAGAAGTCAGGATTGGGCTGCCTATGGATCATACACTGAGGTCGTTTTCGCACTCACCTTAATCAGCAGCGACGACCCTCTTCACCGCGCAGGATCTGCGTGGATTTTGCACTAATTGCCGCGGAGCACCCAGAAGAGCCGGAAAGTCCCGGCGCTTTTGCGGCGCAAACGGAAACTGCCAAAAACCAGTTTCCGTTTGCGCCGCAAAAGCGCCGGGACTTTCCGGCTCTTCTGGGTGCTCCGCAGCAATTAGTGCGAAATCCGCGCAGATCCTGCGCGGTGAAGAGGGTCGTCGCTGCTGATTAAGGTGAGTGCGAAAACGACCTGAACATAAGTCAGCAGTGTGAGGTGGTAGCTAAAAAGCCCAATGTGATTTTGGGCTGTATCAACAGAAGTGTCGTGTCCAAATCACACAAAGTAATGGTATCACTTTACTCTGCTCTGGCTAGACCTCACCTAGAGTATTGTGTTCAGTTTTGGGCACCACAGTTTAAGAAGGATGTAGACAACTGGAACATGTCCAGAGGAAGGCAACAAAAATGATGAGAAGTCTGGAGACCAAATCCTATGAGGAAAGGCTGAAGGAACTGGGTATGTTAAGCCTGGAGAGGAGACTACTGATCACCATCTTCAAGTACTTGAAGGGCTGTCATCTAGAGGATGGTGCAGAATTGTTTTCTGTTGCCCCAGAAGGTTTGACTAGAACTAATGGGTTGAAATTAAATCAGAAGAATTTTCAACAAAACATTCAAGAACTTCCTGGCAGAGCAGTTCTTCAGTGAAACAGGCTTCCTCAGGAAATGGTGGACTCTCTTTCTTTGGAAGTTTTTAAACACAGGCTAGATGGCCATCTGACAGCAATTCTGATTGTGTGAACTTAGGGGAGGTATTTGTGAAGTTCCTGCACCGTGCAGAGGGTTGGACTAGATGACTCCAGAGGTCCCTTCCAGCTCTATGATTTAATGATTCTACAAGATGAAACTGGAGTGTGTGAAAGGTAGTCTGAAATCAGAGACAAGATCTTTGATTTATGCTGCAATCCTAAACAGAGTTATGCCTTCTAAACCTATTGACTTCAATGGATTTAGAATGATATAACTGCTTCAGGTTGCAGTGTTAATATACTATGAATAATACAGGGAACTGGGAACTGAGTTTTTTTATTTGCATCTAATCTGAAATGAATTTAGATTTTTAAAAAGTTCTCTCAATTTTGAGGCTAAACAGGTTCAGCTTCCTCAAGGCTGATCCAGTACAGCACAACAATTCCTATATGAACCTCCAGCTGTGTGGTAAATTGTGATCCTAAATGTTTCGTGCATGCAAACTTATATTATCGGTGTTCAGTCTTCAGCAGGAAAGAGATAAGATTAAAACCAAGAGGAGAAGAATGCTAGCAGAATCCTTCAGCTCTGTCTCCTGTGAAATTCTCTGAGGACATGCTACCTGCCAACTGACATTCCACCCACACTGGCTGGAGAATAATTAGCTAAGCCAGCCTCTGGAACATGTTGCATTAAAATGATACTAGAAAGGTTTCATTGTCTCCATTTCACTTGCTTGGAACTACTGCTATACTCCCTCCTTTCCATGTCTTCTCCACCATTGCTGTTTTACACCCACATGGCAATTCCACATGGGAATAGAAGGAGCCACTGAAAAAGTGGCAGCACCGCTGTTCCTCCCTACTTCCTTTCCATGCGATCCAGGGAGGAAGTGGGGAGGCAGCAACTGGCAGTGGCTGCTATTTCAGCAGCTCCTCATCCTTCCCGCCACTGCTGCCCCAGTGCCGATCCTGGTGAGCACACCGGAAGGCTAACATAGGAGCTGCTGGCTTCTGTGCTGTTTTACCCACCGATCAGGTGATCGGCGGGGGGCGGGTGCAGCCTTGAAAGAGCCCAGGAGCATGGTGCTTCACTGCGCTTCACCTGGGCATTAAAATTGGGAGGGAGGGGGAGGTGAGGAATTTGTCTGAGAGCACAGCAATATTGGCACCCCTGCCCTGCCGGCACCCTAGGCAAATGCCTAGTTTGCCTAGTGGGTGGGCCGGCCCTGACTGTCTGATGATGAAGGTATAAGTAAAAGATTTGAAGGGAAAGGAAAGTATAGTTGTGTAAATTCTATCAATTGATCTTGAAAGGCATAACTTCTCTGAAATTTCACTTCCATTTAGAGATGCTCGAACACCCACCTGTTCGACTTATATCCTGTTCACCAATTGCAAACAGGGAGCTGATATTTTCAATGATTAGTTCAACTGTTTGTTGATCTAGACACCACCACCACAGCACCAGTGGGTGGTGAGGCATGGAGCTGTGCTGGGTTTGGTGATGGGGGGGGATGGGGGGTGGGATTCCCACATTGAGTCTCTCAGCCCATCCCCCCACCCCCAGTGTATTGTAATAGCTAAATTGGCCAAATCTGAGGATACTTAAATCCAGAGACTGGACCTTTGAATAGACAAGGCAGATCCTTCTACAAACTTGAAAAATATTGCAGAAAAATCTGAAATCTAAAAAACCACAGCTGAGCCCTGTGCAGGGTGAGGAGAGGTGAGGCAAATGGCCTAGCCCAGCTGATCCCCATTTGGGGCAAGGCAGACAGTGGCACCCAGCCAAGGCCCATGGGGGGCAAGACAGACAATGCCACTCAGCACAGCCAAGTCCCACATCAGGCCATAGTTTTCCTGGGCAGAGGATGGCAGGGGTAGGGAAGGGTGGAAACAGAAGATGAGGACGAGATAAAGGTAGGTTGGTTGGTGGATGATAATGAGAGAAGGATTCAGGAAAGGGAAAGGCGCGTCGAATTCATTTGTTATGAAGGCCAAATCTGACACAAATGAGACCTTGTCAGGCCAAGCCATGTGTGTCTTAGAATGTAATGCCAGGTAGTGGAGATATAAACTTTATAAAGGACACAAACACAAAGATTTTTTTTAAAATCTCTGATTAAAACATTAAAATTCCTCCTAGGGGATGGGAGTGATCAACTTTCCCTGGATCTTGCTAAGTATTTATATGTTACTGACCTTGACAGGAAGAAACTTAATGTTGCTTGTACTTGAAAGAAGTTGTGATCTGATTGTATAATGCCGCCCTTAGTTATGTGTTGCTTATACCAGATAATTTTAATACTACTCTGAAGGTTGCATACAGTTATTTTATAGTTATGTCATATTTTAGCTTGGTGTTGTGTTGTACTGTTGTCAATGTGTTGTGTTGTTGTTGATTGGCCTAGCGCCGCAATAAACTGACTGACTGACTGACTGAAAACATTAAAACATTTTTTTAAAAAAATCTTTGATTAAAACATTAGCACTCATTGGTTTTAAAGGTATTTTCTTTGTATTTATTTATTTATTTAGACTATTTATATTCTGCCCTATCCCAAAAAGGGCTCAGGGCAGATAACATTATAAAACAGTATAAATAACAAAACATATCAATAAAACAATACAATTGTATCACTCCCATAAGATCCAGAGAGCTGGGCAAAGGAAGCTCTGGCTCCTTCCTTCCTACCCCAGAGGACCAGGAGGGGGAGGAGCCTCAGCCAATAGAAGGAAGAGAGGCTTGACTCGGTAGCTCTGCTGTGTGATTGAAAGAGCCCAACAAAGCAAACTATCTCCCCCCCCTTCCTCTCCAAGGGAGGAGACTCAGCCAATGGAGAAAATAGAGGTTTTGCTCTGTAGCTCCTGTGTGATTGAGCAAGCCTGGCAAAGTCAGCTGTGATGCAGAAGGAAGCAAGAGAGAGGGAGAAGGAAGCAGACAACAGCCAGTTGCTTGGGGGCCTGATAGGAGTCCTCCAGGGGCCTGATTTGGCCCCTGGGCCACATGTTTGACACCCCTGGGCTAGACAGATCTTCCTACAAACCTGCAAAATGCCCAAGCTTGCAGGGAAAAAAATCTGAAATCTGAAAAACAAAACAAAACAAATAACAGCATGGGGGATTTAATTCCCCCACAAATGATAAAAATATCATCTGTAGTTTTAAGAAACAAATTCCTTCAGTGGCCATTGCTAGGCAACCATAGCATTTCAGAGTTGGTTTCTGTAAGTACAAGGTGGAGGTGAGCAGGGTCTATTTGAGGGCTGTTTTGGCCCTTAAAGGAGGACTAATCAGAGCCAGGCTAGTGATGCCAGCTCCAGATTGGGAAATTTCTGGAGATTTTAGGGTGGAGTCTGAAGAAGGTATAGGGTTGCCAGGTCCAACTCAGGAAATATCTGGGGACTTTCGGGCTGGAGCCAGGAGATTTTCCTATTCCCTAAAATTAAATAAATAAATAAAGTTGGCTAAATCTGAGGGTACTTAAATCCAGTGACTGGAGATGTGAATGGGCAAGAGAACTTTTTACAAACCTAAAAATGTCCTAAATTTGCAGGAAAATGTGAACTCTTAAAAACTGGGGTTTAACCCCCCCCCCCCACACACACACAAAATGATAAAAGGAGCACCTGTAGTTTTAACAAACAGATTTAACAAACAGCTAGGCAACCACACTATTTCAGGCAACTACACTACTTCAGGCATAGTCAGTAAAGGCAGGGGAAGGAGGCATAGAACTTTGGGAAAGACTCATTGGGGTCAGGTGGCAGGAAATGACAGCCCAGTTGGGATTGTTATGCATGGCAAAATTCACCAAATCCCTAATTTTTAAAGATATTTTTATTCATTCATTTAGAAAAACAGTGAGGATTCAGAAAAGAAAAAAATGGGTTATACAAAATAATTACATTTGTCAAAATGTATGATCATGCAGTTCATAATGTATAGGTCAGATAATATTTTACCTTTCATCCCCTTCATTATAATTTTTAAGGTATCGATAAAATAAAATAATACTTATTTTTGTTGGGATGCAATTGTATTCATCATTTAAGTTTTCAGTTTCAAACTACATAACTAATCTATTTTGACTAAAAGAGTGGTTTCATCACTAATACATATTCAACATAACATATTATTTGGGGATTTGGGGTAGATCTGAAAATAGCTGAGAGGTGGGAGCTGAGGGACTACAGAAGTCAGCCTAAGGGTCAGCCAGGGTGGCAGGAAGTTGACAATGGCAGAAGACGGCAACCCTGCTGGGATTGCTGCACTGTGGGGAGCCCATCACGCCAATCTAAACTGGGTGGCAGGAGAGGGCAGCCCAGTTAGGTTCTACATGCAGCGGTTTAAACTACACTGCAGGAGAAGTCATTTAATTGGTATTTTTCTTCCCAGGTTATTAAACTGGGAGGGGGGAGGGATTTCTGAAAAAATTCAGATCTGAATACAATGCTGTTATTAGGATCCATGGTTTTTCAGAAATAATGAATTTTTTTTGTGTCCAACAGTTCCTAACTGAAAAATACCAGCTTAAAAAATTGTACTCCCCTATAAACCTATTTATATTCAGGATATTGCATTTGGAACAGATTTTAATTCTACTTCTATTTCACTACCATGCATTTATATATGGGCTCCTTCTAGCATAATGCACATAATACACAGTCCATCTCTCTTCAAATTTCTAGCATAATGCACATAATACACAGTCCATCTCTCTTCAAATTTTGAAATAGACCTGTTCCTCAAATAAGTTATTTTGTCATTCCTGCGTATTCAGCAAGTTTATTTTCCCATTCTTCTAAACATGGACAGATGTCTAGCTTCCATTTTGCTGCATAAATAGTTCTAGCTGCTATCATATGCTCTTCTAAAATTTTTGGTAATTTAAATTTGGTAATTTTTGGTGAACCTAATAACAAGCTCTTGACTTCCATTGGAAATTTAAACTTTTCAATGTATTTATTTTCAATATCTTTTTGCTTTTTTACAAGTCGACTACATATGAAAGAAAGCTCCATCTCTGTCTTTACATTTCCAGCATTTTCCTTTGTAGTTTTAATCTGCTTTCTCAATGTGCTTTGGAATCATATACCATCTGACAAGTATTTTGTACCAATTTTCTTTTAGTGCCTGTCTGACTGTAAATCTGATATATTTTTCCCATAGTCATTCCCATTGTTGCATAGATATCTGTTCTTTAAGGTTTTATATCCACTTATTCAAACATTTTTCGCTTGTTCATCTTCCGATTCTAGTTGGAATAAAATCTATGTCTATCACAGTAAATGTTCTTTTTTTATAATCAGCTACTCAAATTCAGTTGTATTTCTTAGAACTCTACCTTCAGTACTTACAATATCCTTTAGTCTTGAGGCTAACTGATAATATGTCAGCCATTGAATGTTTACACCTTTGTCTTTAATATCGTGCCAAAACTTGATTTTCCCCTGAATGTTTATCTTTGTGCCACATGTTAAAAAAATCATTTTTATTTCTCGCGTTCTTATCATAATGCACTTCTATTCGAGACATAAGCAAAGAATTTGAGGAGCTCAATAAATTCCATCATGTAAACCATATTCTCAAAGTCCATCTCTGATTACATGACTTCTTTCTTGTGTTATGATCTTTTTAGTCAATTTCTTAATCCATAAATAATCGTGACTGATTTTGCACTATGCTTGTTCCGGGGTGGAGAGCCCTTTTGCTACTGGGGCTTCGCTCTGTTTTTGCACAAGTTGCCCTGGAGCTGTGAGCTGGCATGCCGCTAATCTACAGCAAGTGGAAACTGCTTGTCAGAGGATCTCGCTTGCTGCAGAATAGCAGCGCACCAACTTGCAGCTCTGGGACAACTTGTGCAAAAATGGAGAGAAGCTCTGGTAGCAAAAGGGCTCTCCACCCTGGAACAAGCATAGTATGAAATCGGTCTCTATTAAGCCCTCATCAAGATCTGCTCATTCTAATTTTACTATTCTTTGTTTTGGGGTTTTAATCCAGTCCACAACCCAGACCTGACTTGCTGTTTGGAAATATAATTTTATATTTGGGACTGCTAAACTTCCTCTCTCTTTCTCATCTTGTAATATTTAGAAGTTTATTCTTGGGTTTTTGCTATTCCATATAAATTCATTTATCCATCTTTGCTGCTCTTTTAATAGTTCTTTTTCTGTGTATATGGGTAATATTTAGGGGGGGGGGAGTTAAATTTTGGCAGCACACTCATTTTAATTGTAGAGATTCTTCCCAGCCATGAGATTTTTAGTTTTTCCCCATCTTAATAAAAAGAGGGTTTGCTTGGCCACAGAAGCATATGGAAGATGCCACAATCCCTGTCATACCTATGGGTTGCCAGCTCCTGCTTGAGAAATTCTTGGAGATTTGAGAGGAAGAGGGTGATGTTTGGATAAGGGAAGGAATTCAGCAGGGCTGTAATGCAAACAGTCCACCCTGGAAACCTGCCATTTTCTTCAGAGGAACTGATATCTGTAATTCTAGATGAACTCCAGAGCCTACCTGGAAGTTGGCAACCCTAGCCACGGGAGAGAGTTAAGAGGAACAGGTAGGGTTGCCAAGTCCAATTCAAGAAATATCTGGGGACTTTGGGGGTGGAGCCAGGAGACATTGGGGGCGGAGCCAGGAACAAGGGTGTGACAAGCATAATTGAACTCCAAGGGAGTTCTGGCCATCATATTTAAAGGGACAGCACACCTTTTTAAATGTCTTCCTTCCATAGGAAATAATGAAGGATAGGGGAACCTTCTTTTGGGGCTCATAGAATTGGACCCCCTGGTCCAATTGTTTTGAAACTTGGAGGGTACTTTGGGGAGAGGCACTAGATACTATACTGAAAATTTGGTGCCTCTACCTCAAAAAACAGCTTCCCCAGAGCCCCCAAAACCTCCTGATCAATTCCCCATTATACCCTATGAGAATCGATCTCCACATAGGGAATAATGAAGTGCTCAGCAGACGTTTCCCTCCCCTCCCCCCCCCCCCGTTTCTGGTGACTCTGAAGCGAGGGATTGGCCTCTCTACTCATGAGTTGCTGCCAACTTCTTCAAAGTAACACAGATACACCATCCCAAGAGGAAGCCTTTCAATCAGAGACTGAAGCCTTTGGAGGTGGAAAGGCACATGGTCCTCTGGGGGTGGGGCTTCCCCCCACTGGCCAGCTGACTGGGGGCGGGAAAGAGCCTGGGATAGCGAAAGAATCCCCACTGGGACCTGGGGATTGGCAAGCCTAGGAACAGGGCATGGTGATACTTCTCCCATGCACTCCCACACTACATGCTGCTGTTACTGGGGCAGGGTGTGTGTTTTTTTCACTCCTATTTGAAGTTGGGGAAGAGACCTGATATCACTATTTCTTTCACCAGCTCTACCCATAATATTATCTGAAAAGGGCTAGTTATTTCTCATTCTTCCACACAAAGGAGTAATTTGCAGAGTCCAACTGAGAATGTTTGTTGAGTGCAGATCAAAAGGAAACCTCCACCAAGGAATACAAGAGTGACAAGTCCAGGTAGGAATCCTTTTTAATTATTAGTGTTTTGGTAAGCATTAAGTTTTGCCTTCTTGAGCAGTTCCTTCTAGGAAATAGTTTGGAGATGAGCTTTAATTCCAGGGGATCCCCAGGTCCCACTTGGAGGCTCGCATTCCTACATGCCACTTGAAAATCATTGTGGCTCAACCAGCAGCAGCATTTTTGGACCTCTGTAGTTTCTCCTTTCTTTTGCTTCCTGGATTGTTGCCTCCTTTTAGATTCTGAGTGTGGTACTCAAAACAACTAGAGACAAATATTTAAAACCCAGCATACCTCCCAATTTACTTTAACTTTTTGGATTTGTACTGGTAATTTTAAAATTCAAAACCCCTGTTTTCACTATGAACTTTTTTAACCTAAAAATTCGTTTGAATGCTTTTGACTTTTTGGTTTCTCTATATTGTTTTGATTTTGGAAGAAATGGAATCTAAAGTCTCATAAACTGCCACCTTTCAAAAGCTACTTATCATAGGATAATATCTGTCAAACAGAATCACACCTTCACAGCAAAGTTTACAATTGAATACTTACCATCAGGGTAGCAACATGATTTCTCACAGGCAAGGCAAGGGCTTCTGCATAGTCCTGATGATAACCAAACATGCTTATTGTCTTCCAGCATACTGAGGGCAATTGATCATGACTTAAGAGAAAAGAATGAAGCAGGATGGGAAACTGCTCTTGCAAAGCCTGCAGTGTTTAGCTTGGAGAAGAGGTTGTGTCTGGAGGAAATGTCTCAGTTGTGTACCTTGAACTGTTGGGTATTTTTCCCAGGCTTCGGATTCAGTGGGAGCTCACAGGAGCACAGCTCCTGAACCTTTCTGAGAGTTCCACCTCCTCCTTCCCACATTGTCCATTGAATAGTAGGTGCAGCTGCATAACAATCCCTGGATGAACTCCACTACCTTCCCCCCATTTTTGTAATCAGTAGTTTGGATATCACTATAGTGTTTTAATAAACAAACAAAAACAGCAAAAAGTCCACCAGTAATGGAAAGGAATGGGCAGTGGGGTAGGATTGGAAATGGCACAGTTCCATGGAAATCTGTCTTCATGTTCCCCTCTTTACTTTTCCCCAAACTCACTTTGTATATGGGGTGTTTTTTTTGGGGGGGGGGGGAAATCTACCAAAGCAGGTTAAGGATAATAGCATTGGAGCCAGAAAAAAACAAAACAAAAACAGAAGATGGATGTCTGGGTGACAACATTGTGCGGGGGCCCCCAGAAGAGCTGTTTCAGCTGGGGAGGAAAGGTGGAACCAGAAGTCTATATGGAAACAACCATAAAGTCAAATACAGCTATCAAATCATCTGAAAAATCCAGAAAATATTTGAAAAAGCCAGAGTGCGTATGGAGAACATTCCCCATCAATTTTAACCATCATGGACAAATTTTAATTGGGGCTAAGGGGTTAAAACACATTTATTTACTTTTGGACACGATTTTTGTTTTGGCTTGATAGGAGAAATAGCAGTACAAAGGGCAATATTAAAAACTGTCATTATTCTGACAATCAGTGTTAGCTTTTGGTTATTAAATAGTAAGTTATCTTACACTCCTGCCAGTTTCTCAAAATAGCTCTGATACTGATGACTTGATAACAGTCTGATTTATTTAAATGTAGTCATTTAATTAAAAGGAAAAAGATGAAACAACCAAAAATCTTATTAGATCACACTCCTAGAGATGGCTCATAGAATGATCTGCCAGCTGTAAATATATATAACAATTATACCAAAAAAATGAAAGCAGACTTAACTTATATCTGTTAAACCTTACCTAAAGCCTCATTCCTCTTTCAGTTGTAGAAGATCCAGTTGCCAATATGACCAGACGCATCTTGATGAAAGGAGGGAAGGAGAGTGATGAGGTTAATGCAGATGACTTTTTGGCTTTGGGAAGAGGTCAACTCATTAGAAAAGCTGCTTTCATAGTTTCTATCACACTTGCATATCTGTGTGCACATTTGTTCACTACAAACTAGCCCAGGGGTCATTATTAAAAGTGAAGAGCATTTTTTAACCAATGGTTTAATATAACTAGCGGCCCCGTGGCGCAGAGTGGTAAAGCAGCAGTACTGCAGTACTGAGGTCTGAACTCTCTGCTCACGACCTGAGTTCGATTCCGGCGGCCCAAGGTTGACTCAGCCTTCCATCCTTCCGAGGTCGGTAAAATGAGTACCCAGTTTGCTGGGGGGAAAGTGTAAAAGACGGGAAGGCAATGGCAAACCACCCCATAAAAAGTCTGCTGTCATGAGCCCTGACGAGGAGGAGCTGGAAGGGTTAACAGACCTGGAAGAGTTTCCAGCCAATTCCTCAGCTGAACAAACAGCAGCTGGCCCATCAATCACTCTCCAGGCACCAGTGTCAGCTGTTGACGATCAATCTCCTCCAAGCTCTCCCCCTCCAATCTCAAGAGTTTGAAGCAGGCTCTGGAAAGAACTTTCAGAGTGAAGACATGAGGCACGCCGATGCTTCAGATCTCTCAGCCCTGAGTTCTAGCAGAGTCACTGCCACCCAGGGAGCAGGCTGATTGAAACTCCCATATAGCTCCCACCCAGGACCTGGTAACCTTGTGGAAGCAACAAGTCTATTCTCTGGCTTGCATCCACACTCCTTCCTGATCCTGACCTGCTTGATTTCCTTGGCACCCTGACCTTTTGGCTTTTGGACACTGACTTCTGATTCCAGTTTGTGATTCTTCATTGGTGACTTGGCTCCTGGTTGACTTCCTGGACTTTGACCTTGGACTGGCTTTGGACTCTTGCCTGCCTGTACCCTGAGAACATGACATCTGCTGTGAAAACATTGTGAAAGCAACGTCACCCCAGAGTCAGAAACAACTGGTGCTTGCACAGGGGACCTTTCCTTTCCTTAATGTAACTAGCAGCAGGGGCAGCCTACACACTACGCAGCAGTTAATTGGCTTGGGCACCAAACAGACTGGCCACACCCAAGCCCCTCACCTGGCCATGACAATGGGGAGATGCCGTGGGCCCCAGTAGATGGCCTACCATGAGAAGCCAGTTTACTCACACCTTTGGGGAAGTGGGCCATGGGAGGTTCCACCCACCCTGCAGGAGCTAATATGCCCAGTGCCTGAGGAGATAGGAGGACAGACAGTATGTTCCTGCTGCTTCCCTCTGCCATCATGTGGTGCACAAGGGTGAGGAGGACAGGCAGCATTTTCCCACTTCCCTACCTCCCTGTGGTGAGGGAGGAGCCAAGGAGGAAGAACAGTGCTTTCCTGCCCTCCCCTCCTGGCACAATGGGAGGTGTGGATGGCTGGCTCAGCCTAGCTGTCTTCCGCAGTGTCTGTGTGTGCTTTGGCACCCTTACCTAGAACGCCCCTTCTAGTACCCCTTAAGCCAAGGAGTGGGGGAGAGGTCTTAGAGAAAAGTGTACCCATAACAAGAAGCTCTTCTGCTAGTTTTCACATCATTTTAAAAATCACAGTCTAACAGCAGCAGCAGGTTTATACAGAGGCAGATAACATGGGTGAACAGAGGGATAGATGGATGAATTCATTTGGGATTCAAAAAGGATAATTGACACTTTTGTTCTGCAAAAGCACCAAGAAAATCAGGACTACTAGGAAGGGTGAGTTATGCTCCATGTTGTATATTTATACCAATAGTCCCTAAATGATGTCTGAGGCAGCCACCAATGCGTCTCTTAGCTACCCTTAACTTTTCCCCAAAGCATCTCTTTTCCAAAACCAGCCCTGGCTTTCCTTACCACACTGGAGCATGAGGTACTTCAGAAGTCACATTATTATTCTGTCAGCAGAGAGCACCCATTCAGAAACAGCTGCTTCCCTTCTAGGAGAATGCTTAGCTTGCAACCTTCCAGTATTTTATGCCTAGCATCAGTATTGGTTTCCACAGCAGCCATTTTGTCCTGGTGTCCATTATCCCCATTCTCAAAATTCAAAAAGTGCCTACAGGTATAATAAAATCAAGATCCTCTAATCTATACAATATGTTTATTCCATACTAGATTAATTTACTTCCTCCAAAGAATCCTAGTGTGGAAACAGAGTTACAAAGGATGATACAGTTAAGAAAGATTTAATGTTTGTAGGACAGGCCATCTGCCTTCTGGTGGTGTCTGGGAAGGAGTGTTGTTAAGACGGCTGCTGAAGTGGTTGCAGTTAGAGTCTCCAGGTACTGTTGCCAAGTTTGCTTCCTATCATCACCCCGCCCACAGGCAATTTTAAAATGCTGCAATGGCCTGACCCACAGTGCAGTGGGCAGAGGCACTCATGTCCCTCATGCCTTTTCAAGTGCTGAAACAGCCACCAGATGGGGATGTGTGGACATTTCAGCACTTGAAAAGGCGTGGAGAGGGGAAGCCAAGAGTATGTCATCCCACCACACTCTCACAGCATTTTTAAATTGATTAATTAGGCTTTAAAATTAGGGAAGTGTTCACAGGTTGGATCTGTGTTTGGTCCTCAGTTAATCCTTTTTTCAAATCCTGTTGTTGCAGTAAATTTACTGAAAGCAATTCAGCATATGTGGGACTGGACTATTACCTCAACTGAACTAACACAAACAAGGAGAAATTCCTACATTTACACAAGAATATAGAAGCCTAAAAGGGGGGGGGGGTGAATCCCTGACCCAAAAAACTAACATACAATGGAGATTAGGGAGGGAGCCCCAATGACAGCTGCGATTGTCAAGCAATCCAAGATGCCATACATAAATGTTGAAAAACATAGGAAAAAGTCAAGGGGAAGGATGAAGGATGAAACCCAATTACTTAGTGGGTTGGAAATGGAAGGGGGGGGGGAAGAGGGTTTACCAGGTTGGGGAAGCATGAGGGAACTGGGTGATTTGCCAGTTCAGGGGAAATCAGGTAACAACACCTGGGCATGGCTGGGAAATAAACTGAGACAGACCAACTGAGAAGAAATCAAGGCATTGCAGTGGGATGGGATTTCCACTCCCCCATAAGTTCTCATGGGTCCCCTATTTGTATTCATCTAAATCCAAACTCAAACAACACAACCAGGAAAAGCAAAGTGAGCAGAAGACAACTGTTGCTGCTATTAATTTAAAAGTAAATAAATTCCTAAAACAATAAATCAGTGCAGGGCTTTTTTTGTAGAAAAGGCCCAGCAAGAACTCATTTGCATATTAGGCCACATCCCCTGATGTCAAGCCAGCTGGAACTGCATTCCTGTGTGTTCCTGCTCAAAAAAAGCCCTGGATCAGTACAAGAAAAGGGCCAAAAAAAAAGAGGGGGGTTGCTGCTCTTCAGAGTGTTTTTTTTAAAGCTCTGTATGAAAGTTGCATAGTGAGGGTACAGCACCTGGTACAAAATTGTCATGTGGGGCTTCTATATGCAATCCAAGGAGTCATGGAAAAATCTTTCATTATATTTTTGAAGTGACATAATCCATCTCCTGGTAATGGGCATACAGCCTGGAGCAAGCACTTCTGGACTCCAAGGCCTGGCAAAATGTAACCAGTTTTCCTCCTAGTATTTTAGACTTGATAATAATCAATACTCCATTTGAGACAGGAGTTGGATCCTCCACTTACATTACATATTGCCACATCCAGTGTTGGCATGGTATAACCCCACAGCAAAACCAAAAGATCCCAGTTTGCTCCCAAAGGCTATGGATAAAATCTGGAACTGTCTTTTGCATTTTCAGCCTTTCACAGTATGATGCTCTTTGCCTTTCAGATTTCCACTTTAGCCCTTAAATCAAAGGTGTTTTGTTTTGTTTTTTAAGTTTGCTCTTGGCTAGATACTATTTGGCAAACCTAGGGTTGGATCTAACCAGCTTTTTTATAGGTGAAAAGGGGGAGATGGGTCTGCTTTGAAAACTCAAAATGCTATACTAGAGATTATAGAACATTTATGAACCAAAGCCATGAAGGCTGTAGTAAGGAAGAGATTGAGCAAAAAAGCTGGCTAGAGCCAAACCCTAAATTTTACCTCCTCAATATATGCAGATTATAGAAACTGGTATATTTTATATATACCACTGTTTGCAATGGGACTGTGAGCTTTAATCTGTGTTAACATTTTGTAGCTTTAGGTAACTTCATAAACCATAATCATAAAAATGTTCCAAGCTTGCTGAGAATCTCTCATCCTTTGATGGAAATCTGTTCATTCTACTGAAATCTGAGGTGGTGGTCCTGGAATCAGATCTCATTAACAAAATAAATGGATGTAGAAATTTAGATCTGAGCCCTGGGATAAACTAATTTATATGGAATTGCACCATTGGAGGGCAGCAACAGAACTGTTTCTTTACATTGTCAAAGACCCTCCAACTTTTCTCCAAAATATACCTGAATTCCAGCACAGCTCAAAGAGCTTTTGACTAGTCAAATTAACTTGTGAAACAACAATACTTATCACAAGTGTTCCAAGCACTACAATTATTTCATCTCAGCCACAATAGGGTAAGTTGTATGTGCCCATGCAATTGTAGGTATGATTCAAAAACTGCTCCTGAAAGAGGCAACCCAGGGATTTCCATCTATGATTTTTTTTTGCGGGGGGGGGGGGGGGAAACACAACAGAAATAATAATGAAGTAATAAAAACAAAAATTGCTTTTTGGAAATGATTTTGAGAATCCTAACAATTAAGTTGCATTTGGTGTTGCTGGTTGTTATTCAGACTTTTAGCCTTTCCACAGGAGTTTTACGAAATCTTGTTTTGTTTTTAATTTCATTTCTGCAGCAGCAAAATATCATTGACAGCAATTAACTCTCTTTTACAAACTGCAACATTCTGTTTTTTTCTGTCCCTAGAGTCTGCCAGCCTGTGCTACCTAACTCTTTCTTGATTATAGTGAAAACCTTGGCTTCTGAGGTAAAGAAAAAGTGTCTTTGCCAGTCTGTAGCACAGTACTGAATATCCTGCTTCACACCAAACTTATAAAACCTAGTTATGGCTAGGTAGCAAATACTCTTTCTACCACTGAGCAATGCTCTTTCCTTATCCGAAAGCTGTCTGCAAGCCGTAGATAGCAACCCACAGTTTCTCCTTATGGGAAAAAAATAAAGGAGAAATAAGGGAATGCAGAATCTACCCAGCATCAGATTCCCTTGTCTCCCCTGCTAGCTTGCTTTTAATAGCCAAATTCCATCACTCTGTTCAGAGTGGAACAATCAGTGATTCCAAGAAATCTACTGAGAATAAAGATTGCCACATCTGTCTTCTCCTTAGGAAAGTTCATCTGGAAATATGAGGCAAAGCCAAATGAACAGTGTTCCCACCTCAGTGTTCCTTTCCCTCTCACAATAACACAGGCTGGTATATACTAGTAATCCATCTCCTTGTGGGAGGCTAGGGATTCTTCCTCCAAACAGTGCTACTTACACAGCCTCAGATTTTGAGGATTTTCCTCCCCCACTCCCCCCCTTCTTGCTCTTTATCTCCCTTTTCTTCTTTCCTTTCTTGTCTCTCTTAGCTGAAGCTTCCCATAGCAAAAATTATTTGTCTCGTAAGCCATCACATTGAGTGTCTTTTTTACCATTGGTATTTAAATCAATGAAAACACTTCACTCTATTTACACCAGATTGGACTGGTGCCCCTGTAGTCAGTAACTGAAAACACTTGGGTGTATGTTTACATACACACTTCCAAGAACATATGATTTTAAATAATGACCAAATGATGGAAGATACTCTCTTTTAAAAGTTATCAATCATTCATGCGTGTATGCCTGTTGATTGTCTTTCTTTCTTTCTTTCTTTCTTTCTTTCTTTCTTTCTTTCTTTCTTTCTTTCTTTCTTTCTTTCTTTCTTTCTTTCTTTCTCTCTCTCTCTCTCTCTCTTTCTCTCTCTCTCTCTCTCTTTCTTTTTTTCTTTTTTTCTTTCTTTCTTTCCCTTCCTTTCTTTCTTCTCAAATGAATGATATTAGGTTTTCTGTACAACCTCAGTGTGGCAAACTGAGATTTTGAAGTTTTTACAGTTGACAATAATATTTAACACATCAGTGCTTCTTTTAAAATACTACTCTGTAGCTCGTCATCTTTCAGATCACTCCTGAAATGAGATTTCATCATGAGATAAGTAAACATAAAGCATGTTTCCTTTTTTCCTGTAATCAAGGAGGGACATTTGACTGTAGAAGATTAAAGAACTTTTAAATGTGATCACTCCAATATATGGACAGGAATAAGTGTTACATGTGTATTGCAGTCTGCATAAGAAAACACAAAGACTCATATTCATACCCACAGATGGCAATTGACAACAACAGAAGCCTGAAGCCTGATTTGGCAGATTCCTCATATACACCTCAATCTGAAATAAACCCCATTCATTCAAAATAGCTAAGTAATATGTTGGGGCGATAGATACAGGGGATTGGGTGATAGACAGAAACTGCATCTGCATTGTATATGATGCACGTCTATATCTATTCATCCATGACAGCAGAAATTCAAATAATGTGTGTGTGTGTTCAACTTATAGCATATAAAGTGCATGTATATAAAGATAGGTATAGAAGGCAAACCATACATAGTGGTAGTTTATTAAAAACAAAGGGCTACATTTCATTTAACAGACACACATATACAGCTATCCAGTATAATGGTCAAGACACAGCTGGACAGCAGTAAATATGTATCATTTAAGGCATACACACACATAAGAAAGAGACCCATACCCCCTTGTGCCCTCATATATACTTAAATCAAAGCTTAAATGAAGAGCTAATAGTATATACTAGTGACTGGTGTACATGTGCCTCTATTGCCTACTTTGAACAAGGTATGTGGTATGTTTAGAATCCTGTCTGTGTACAGTTATTTGTCTTCACATTCACCTTTTCTAAGATAAAGAACATAATCTCCCCTTGTTCATCTAAGACACACATCTTGATGCAAACATCCTGCCTGCAGGTACAAGGAAACATTCGATTCCAACACAGAGATATAAATGATAAACTCTGATTTGTCATTTAAGTACTCTGACACTTGATTCTTTTCTTCCAAACAGGAACAGAGAATACATACACGAGAATATTCATTGACATCTTAGATTGTACACAGTGCACCCACACATTCATTCGCCAAATGTCACTCATGCTTCCTTTTCCCAGACAAGACTTTAAACAAAGAAAGAGAAGAACACTGCCTTACTTTTTCTTTTTGTCTCCTTTCTATGATTTCTCCCCTGCTGCCTTAATTTCAGGACTTCAACGGGACTGGAATTCTTGGACAGAGATTACACAAAAGCAACTCAACAAATCGCTGAGTACGAGAACACAGATTCACTCAGGAAATAGCTTGCTAGCAAAGAAAGACTGGGGGACAAAAGCCCATCAATAAAGAGCAGTGCTGAATAGATACCTTCCTAATTGTAAGGGAATTGTGTGTTCTGTGTGTGAGTGTGTGTGGTAGCAGGCTAGGGGGAGGGAGGCGGGCAGAAGAGTGCACACTAAGAGGCCTCCCTCCTACATTAGCTACGGAAGGGAGATTGCAACCTGAAAGTGAGGTTATTGAATACATTATCCCCCATCCCGTTCTTTCTCCTCATTGGCCACAGCACAGGGAAGACTTCTACATCAATGGTGCTACGACAAGAGCTTTACATTCAGTGCATAGTCCCATTCTGCTATCTTCTGCTAGAGAAGGCACATGGATTTGGGCATTATTACCCAGCAAGAAAGCTCAATTAAGAACCTGTAATTCTAAAGTGAAAAACACCAAAGTAATTTGCACTCTTTCTTCCCCAGGTGCATAAATCACACACACACACACACATGTAGAGAGAGTATTCTTTCTGTGTCTGCTTTTCTGCAACTGCATTTTAAAAGGAGAGGTTTTCTAAATGGTAAAACTCACTCATGTTCTATTTGCAAGAAGGCAGGAAATTACAAGTAGTAATTTTGCTTCTAAAAGAGAGGCACTTCCTTTATTAAATATAGTTACCCATCTATTGTTCACCACCTGCGCTCCTCTCTGTATTTTTCTGTTGCTTTCCTCATTGTCTCTTTGAGGGCTGTTTCTGAAACAACCACTTGTATTCCCAGACTGGATTTTTAAAAGGGACCTCAAGAGTGCCTAGATACAGGGGAGCATTATGAGAGGATTGGTCTGTCATCCACTTAAGTTTCCGGAGCTGCTCCCAGAATCTATAAATCAGTAAATAGAATCTGACAGAAGCCTAGGTTTGAGTTCATGGATTCAACTTGGAACTGCACCTCCCCCTACCTCAATATTTTCACACCCCAGTTCTCTTGGGAGCACTCCAAACTGACCTATGCATTAGGGTCCTATGATGGGTGGGTGCAAATATGGAACCTTGAGCAGCATCTGTGCAACTTTCAAAGTGGCAAATAACAGGAAAATTGTACTCTTGGTCTTCTTTCTTTTTGACACTGTCCTCATTTGTGCTTCTTTTTATTATTATGTATGATCACCACAATGGAGCTTGACAGAACTTTTGTTCTTAGATGATACATCGACACTAAAAATAACTTAGCTGTTAAAAATTTGCTTATGTATTTATTTTCATCGAGTAAACTGTCATTAAGAAACTATTTGCAAGTTGAATCAACCTCCTTGGGGACAATTAGATGGATGTGCTGTAAGGCAGAGGAGTTTGCTTTGCATTTGACTCACCTGCTACTAGAGCCCTAAAAGCAAAACTGACAACTGTTTGGTACAGCAATTTGACTGCATATGCAAAGGTTGCCACTGGTGACTTAAGGTACAGAGCCCATATCTTATCATAACACTGTCTTTAACAAAAGGATAAATGTTCAGTCCAAGTCAATGCAATGGATCCATGGTGTAAACTGAAAACACTTCTCCTTAAACCTCCCCCCCTTGCTGATTCTCCCTTTTTGTTCCATTTCTCTTTGCCATATCCCACATCACTCTGAACGTCTCCTGACCCCAAGAAGATGCTTTTGGGAAAACTTACTGAGGACTGCAGTAGGATGTGGGAGATGAGAACACATCATTTCATGACTGGAACCCCACCTATGGTTCATTGGACCCTGGCCACTGGAATTTCTCAGTAGTACTTATTTTCAGCACAAATAAAAATAACCAAATATTCAAGAGAGATTGCTGTGGTAATATGAACCTAATAGATGTGATTAGGTTTAAGAGGCATGCAAGCACACTAGAATAATGGGGTGCACAATCAGGTTTGCTAGCCATGTTCCTGAGTACCACATCTGCTCTTGTCCTATCATTCTATTGTGAAAGACAGTAGTGCAATGGCTAGTAATTTGGACATGGGGGAGGGAATCATCATGATTGACAGTAACTCTACTCTCCAACAAAGCCATCCTAAGCAGACAGTGAAAGAGGACAAAGTGCAAGAGGGAAGCTTTTGGGGAGTTCTGGAAAAGAAATTTATTTATTTATTTTTATTTTATTCTATTCAAATATGTTTAGGGAGTGTTCATAACTCTTTTTTTACAGTTAGCAGTAACAGATTTTTATTTGAGTTTTTTGGGGGGATACAAAGGAGGAAAAGGTAGTTATAAAAACATGTATAGGGCAATTTTACAAATATGAAAGACATTCCTTGTTAAATGTATATGTATACAAGAGCAAACAAAACAAGAAAGAAAATATATTATAGCTTTAAAAACATACAATGTAATAATAATAATAATAATAATAATAATAATAAATTTATTTTTATATCCCGCCCTCCCCCGCCAAAGGCAGGCTCAGGGCGGCTAACACGACATGGTATGCACCATGATTACAGTAAAATACAATCATTACAACAAAACAATTAAACAATTAAAATAGATAAAATTACATTCCTAAATTAAGTTAAAATTAGAAAGATAGTTAAACTGTTATAAATTATAGATTTCATATGGCATCATGATCCACAATCACATATGGCAACATAGCTTGAAAAAGGCAGGCAGACAGACAGACAGACGGACGGAGCAATAAAACAACCTAGTCAGATATCAGGATATTTTATATCCAATCTTATCCATCTTATCTATTCTATAGAATTGCATGCATAACCTCATAAGAATCTAAATGAAATTTTTACACAACAATAATTATGATAAAAGTCACATAAATACAATACCCCCATTATTTCTCATTAAAACTGTTGTATCATATTATATGATAATAAGCCATTCAAATGTGTAACTACAACAATTGATTACAATAGTCATAAAAATTTGCCAATTATTTTCAAATTCATCTTTTGGTCTTTGATTAATGAAGTTTGTCAGTTTTGTCATAATTGCACATTCTTGCATCTTGTCTGTCCAGTTCTCATGAGCTGGGCAATCCTCAGCTTTCCAGTTAGCTGCAAATAATACTCTTGCTGCAGTTAACATGTATTTGAGCAGTTGATGCATCATTCTTTCCATACTCACTGGTAAAATGCCTAATAGCATTGTCTCTGATATCATAGGAAATTTAATCTTCAAAATTTTATAGATTTCACAAAATATCCTTCCAATATTTGCTTGGGGTTTTTTTCTTTGCAAGACTACCACATATGGTTAAAGGTACCATCTATTTCTTTACACTTCCAACCCAGTCCTTGATAATTTTTATCCATCTTCTCAATAACTTTTGGGGTGATGTACCAGTGATAAAACATTTCATACCAGTTTTTTCTAAGTGCCCAACTCGCTGTGAATTTTATCTCTTTTGTCCATAGCGTTTCCCAGGCCTTGGATTCAGTGGGAGCTCACAGGAGCACAGCTCCTGAACCTTTCTGAGAGTTCTACCTCCTCCTTCCCACCTTGTCCATTGAATAGTAGGTGCAGCTGCATAACAATCCCTGAATGAGCTCCACCACCTATTTTTTTACAAAACGACCCCTGGTGTTTCCCATTGCCGGAATAGGATTTCTTTCCCAACATTTTGTTACCTTTTCACTATACATGTCTAAACTTATTCTGTTTCTGTGTCATATTGTAGTAGAAGTTGTCTCCTAGCAGATGATCTTTATTATTCAAACTTATCTTTTCAGATTGAGTCAAGTTCTTAGTATATCTCCTTCTTGATGTTTATCTTCTTTATGCCTCAATCTTCTTTCCTTCTTAATTAATAACTTGCCAGGATTTAATTTTCACATCTTTATTGATCATTTCTTGATATGTTATGAAGTCATTATTTCTCCTCTCAGGTTTATCATAGTAGGTGTCTAGTAGTGACATTAAAGGTGATATTGGGGAACTTATTCTTGTGTTAAGTAACCACCAGTTCTTCAGCAAGCTGTCTGTAATAGAATAGCCTGTGCTTCTGATAGTTTTTTAGATGTTTTACCACTTTCTAGATGTTTTACCACTTGCTTTAATCCAAAGGTGTCTATGTCATCCATCAGACAAATCAGCTGTTTCTAATTTAATAACTTTTGGGGGGAATTTGGGGAAATTTTTTGTCAGAGAAAGTCAAATACAGATTTTTTTTTTTCCTAAGCAGGAAATCTGGGGATAAATTACTTTTGGAAGAAAAGTTAAATTTTAGGAGGGCAATTGATTTGAGGAAATGGAAGACAAATCTATGTTTAGAGGAGATCCTGGGAAAGAAATTAATGAGGTGGAAGTTTGAAGATAAATCTGTGAAGAAAGAAAAAAACCTCAGTACATGTAGGGCCTAGGTATGGTAACTAAAATTGGCTATTACCATTATTAGCTATTATCCTATTCCTACAGGGTCAGACCATAGTCAATCTAGCCCAGCATTTTTGCTTAGGTCAAAAGCACCCTGAGTGAAACAGAATTTGTGGGATGAATATTCATAATTTCTCACTGCAGTTCTGGGTACTTCTCCAAAAGCCACTCTTGACTGGGCATGCTGCATACTTTGCAGCATGCAGATTCCCTGGGCAAACATACTGTGTTTGATAGTCATAAACTGAGCCTTGGATCTCCCCATCTTACTGTGGTCAGCCTTGAGCAGCTGCTGAACAGTTTTGCAGCTGCCCAGTAGCTGTAGTGTTGCAAGTTCATATCCTTCTGCCTTGCAAAACAGTTTTGCATCTGTGCAGCAGATGAAACTGATTCTCCCACAAAGTCATGGATGGTTGGGTCAAGTAACTAAAAGATCTGGGAGGTGGGATTATGACTTTGCTGTGATCATGATAATGCTGTGTGAAAATGCATGCATGCAAAATAACCTCAATGCTAATATGGATTTAAACACCCTTTAGACTTTTAAAAATACATTGGGCTTTTAAAATAACCTCTGGCTGTCTGATTAAGTTGTTCACTATTTATTTATACAATTGGCTACTGAACCACAAGCAGGAATGATAGGTCTGTGATGAGGGTGGAAAATATGTCTCCCCATGGGCTGTGTGACATTACACATGCATGAGATCCTGATGATTGTGCTCTACTGTTCTGCCCTGTTTTAATATGTGAAAGGTAATCTAGTGAACAGTTAAACTGCTTGTAGACAGCCAAACCCCTCATGCACAAAAAAAAGACTTTCTGTTTGCAACCAATAAATGCAACATGAGCAAAACCACTGGTGTTCTCAAGCAACCCTACCCGTGAGGCTTGAGACTGAGAGGAATGCTGTGGGATGCATTATAGAGGGCTGTAATTGAAAGAAGGAATCCACAGAAAGCCCTGCAAATTACAAAAAACTTGTACAGGATGTTTCCTTTCCACTGCAGCCCCTTCCACCACAGCTCATATAATTCCCTATCTCCTTCTCAGGGCCTTAGAAAAAACTTCTCAGGAAACAAGGCAGACTACAGTTGGAAGAAGGAATCAGCAAAGAGCTGCTCTTCAAAATAATGCTCTGATTCTCTGGACCTAATCCTCTGCTTCCAGCTATGCCAGTCAAATAACTCAGAGAGCTGAATGACAGGAAAAATGAAAGACAATAATTCTCTTCACAACATATTACTGATTCATGGGATTCACTGCCACAAAATGTGTTGAAGACTATTAGTTTAGATTTAGATGGTTTTTGAAAAAAGATTAAACAAATTAATAAAGGATGGGTCTATCAGTGACCATTAACCCTGATACCTAAATGAAACTTCCAAGTTCACTTCCAAGTTCAAATCTGATACAAACAACAGGAGAACTGGTGAGAACTTGTGCGGAAAGGGAAGCCTCCCCACTGACTCCGGCATTGCCCCTGCCTTGGCTTCCCCTCCTTGCTACTGATTCCAGCTTACCTTACCCTTGTGTCCTCCTCCTCCTCTTGGCTGCCTCTGCCTCCTTATCCTGGCCATCACCAGTTTTCATACTTTGGGGATTCTATCAAGAATTATAGAGGGTAGGGTTAATCTGGAAATGGTTTTAATTAAGATTTAACCTGGGAATCCTTAGATATAGAGAACTTTAACTTTTAGCTAGGACCGGCTCAGTTGCAGTTTTCTTCACAATCCTTCCCAATCCCACTTGGCTCTGATGTTTTGAGAAAAATTTCAGCAAAGCCAAGTAGATCATAATTCCTGGATCCAACTTCACAATCTAATTTTGAGGTCATTCCCCAACTTTTTTTTCCAGCACACTGCATCATGAATATGGGTAGACTGCTTCACAGAACAGCAGAAATTTGCCATGACTATAGCAAAACAAACAAAACAAACCTGAATCTACAGTTTTAGAAGAAGAATGCATGTTGTCTTATAATTCATATCACATTGCATATCCACCATGGACAGCCATATAGTAACCCATGGCTGGTAAAGGGGTATGCTATTTCTCAAGTTACACTTAATGTTTTGCTGTCTGTATGTCAGTTCCTTGATGCATCCCCCCTCCTTAGTTGCACATTTCTGAACAGATATCACCAGCATGCAACCAGAGTGTTGGAATACAAGCTATGCACATTTCAGCCATTATAGTTAACTGTTTGTTTACTTGAAAGAGAAAATGATGTATTGTAACCTAAACCCAATTATGAGTGGAGGCTTCTTTACCCACGAAAGATGTAGACACAACATTGGTCAGAAAGGATGTTGTGTGTGAAATGCTTTGGTCTTGTATGCAAGCTGAGTTGCTCTTCTTCCTGGCGAAATGCTCTTTGGAAAGAAGAACTGTTAGACAATGGGTTGTATAATGTAGCCATGTAGAGGACAGGCACAGTTAGACTAGCTGGTATGCTAAATTGTTTTTCTTTTTTATCCCAAGTACCCTATCCTGATGTTTTCTAGTAAACTTTATTTCTTTTGATAAGCTTAAGCCTCGACTCCAATTATTGCCACTCCAAGCCTCTGAATTCATCGAATATTTTCCATCAAATTGGTAGCAGCTGATGGTTTATATTGGAGTTTGGCATACTGGAAAGTGATTTTTTTAAGTCAGAACAGGCAGACAGTGAAAAGTATTTTAAAGTGACCGGAAGCTGTTTGAAAAGGCTGTATTTTTCACTACTGGAACGATAGAGAGGAACAAAGGACCCACTGGGAGCCTAATTTCCTTGCTTGAAGCCGCTGAGTGAAAATCTTCATTTCAATTAGAAGCTGGAAGGACTGCATTCCTCAAGGTCACTTTCTCCTGCTGACCTGCTACAGCCTGATTCAAGAATGTCTGACATACAAGAGGAAAATCCGACAACATCAGCTGTGGTGAGAAACGACGCCCAAGCAAACGCGATGGCACATGTCGTGAGTACTGATCCAATCAATGTTAAAATTCCATACTTAAATGCAAGCAATTTTAGATTTTGGTAGATTAAAATGCAACTGCTCCTTTGTGAAAAAAAATTCTTTGAAGCAGTTTTCAATGAAAATAAGGATGAAATCCCAGATTTTGATCTTAAAGATAATTGTGCAAAATTAATAATTCTGAATGCCATATCAGAGAGGGAACCCACTCTGGTCCTGGACTGTGAGACAAGTGCAGAAATGTGGAAATTCTTAGAAAAGCAATCATTTAAGCCTTCTATGACTCAGAGAAAAGCTGTACAATTTTTAGATGAATGATGCAGATTCAATGGCTATCTATCTGAATCAGATAATGGAAGTGGTTTCAGAGCTTAAGAGAATTGGAGCTACAGTGGAAGATGAAGAAGTAATAGCTGCTTTATTTAAATCTCTTCCTAAAAGCTATAAAAGTACTGCATCCTTGTTGAGGATGAGAGAGAAACAGGAACTTGACTACATTCTGGAATACTTGAGAGATGAGGCCAGAAGGAGACAACTTTTTGAAACTGAGAATAAGATGTCTGTACTTAGAGTGCATCCTGGGAAAAAGGAAATTATGCGTCATTTCTGTGGCTTGAAAGGGCACTATCAATATTCTTGTAGAAAGAAATTAAAACAAAATCAAAGTCCAAATGCTTCTACAGGAGCAGTGACACCCAGTGGGCAAGTGGAGAACAGCAACCAACAAAAGCGTGATTTTAAATCTGCAAAGCCAGCAACCAAGGCTAAGAATGTGTCTGATAGGAATCCTACATATGAAATTACTGAATCAAATGCAAATCTTGAGAATCATTGGATGATAGATTCTGGAACTTATTACCATGTCTGTAAAGATAAGAAATCTTTCGTGGAATTGAATGAGAACAATCACCCTAAATTAGAGCAAGCCAATGGACAAATACTGAAAATTGAAGGAAGTGGGACTGTAATCTTAAAAGTTATGGATGAAAGTTAAGAAATTAAAAAGGTTACACTAACAGAGTGTGCATATGCCCCTGAGGCAGTCAGCAACCTAGTTTCAACAAAGAGAATTATCAGAAGAAATCATGAGATTGTACTCAGAAAGGAAAATGGAAATATTGTTGATCCTGAATCTGGAACTGAACTTATGCTTGATGTAGTTGATGGTCTTCATTATCTAAAGCTTGCTACTGATGGTGATGATGATGATGATGTGCAAAATGATGCTGAAAATATTTCTGATGTAACAAATGTTGTTGGGCCAGTGTATGATACAACGCAATCTGTATGTAATCATAAATCATGTTTTCTTAAATGGCATATAACTATGGGACACCGTAGTGTGCAAAGTGTGCAAAAATTGTTGAAAGAATGTAATGTTGATGTTATTGATTGTGATCAAATGCAATCTGGTTGTGATATATGTTTAAAGGCAAAAGGTACCGCCCCAAGATACGCGGGCAAAAATACTGTACACAATGAACAATTTCTAGAGATGGTATTCTCAGATATTGCAGGGCCAATCAAAGAATCAGCTGGTGCAAGCAGGTACTTTTTAACATTTATAGAAGCTAAGTCAAGATATGTCTATGTCTACTTAATTAAGATCAAGTATTTGACAAATTTAAATCCTATGTTGCTGCTGTGAGAAATAAATCTGGCAAAGTTCCAGAAGTATTGTTCACAGACAATGGAACTGAATATAGTAGCAGTGAGTTCCAAAAGTTTATGGAACAACAAGGCATTCAACATAAAACTACTACACCCATTTCACCACAGCAGAATGGTGCAGCTGAGAGACTGAGCTGAACAATTATGAAAACAGCCAGATCAATGCTAATGCAATCTGGACTGCCAGATTATATGTGGGGTGAAGTCATAAATACTGCAGTTTATTTGCATAACAGAATTCCATCCAAAGTGACTAATAAATCGCCATTTGAGATTTGGTATGGCAAATGACCCAGTTTGAAACATTTAAGACCTTTGGTTGCAAAGCATATGTGTTTGTACCTAAGGAGAAAAGGGGAAAACTAGACCCCAGAGCAGAACTTGGTATACTTGTGGGCTATGCTAATGGTGAAAGAGGATACAGAATCCTAGACCCTAATGCACGTACTGTCAAAGAATGCAATGTGGTATATGTAGATGGCAACAGTGTTTTGCAAGCTCCTATGCAAGCTGAACCCACAGTACAGAATCCTATAGAGGATCTTACCTTCCGTGAATTTGCTGTTTGGCAACCTGCAGAGACCACCTGTGAGCAGGCAGGTCCACCTTCACAAGAAAGCAATGAATCAGAAGGGGAGGCAGGAAGTCCAAGAGAAGCAGAGACAACTACAATTACTGTGAGAAAGTCAGCAAGGAGCAACAAAGGCATACCACCACCAAGACTTGGAATTTGTGCAACAGTACAACCTGTCAAAGAACCCTCAACTTGGAAAGAAATAAATCAACTACCCAATCCAGAAAGAAAGAAATGGATGGATGCAATGAATGATGAAATGAAGTCTTTACATGATAAGCAAGCTTGGACCCTTGCAAACTTTCCTCCTGAAAGAACAGCTATTGGTTGTAAATGGATACTCAAAGCAAAATACAATTCTGATGGAAGTGAGGATCGATACAAAGCACATTTAGTAGCAAAAGGATACAAGCAAGAACAAGGAATTGACTATACAGAGACTTTTGCACCTGTCATAAGTCATGTTGCATTCAGAATACTTCTAACAATTGCAGCCTCCAAAGGCATGCAAGTTGAACAAGTGGACATTAAAACAGCTTTCCTCAACGGAGATTTAACAGAGGAAATCTACATGGAACAACCTGAAGGATTTGAAGAAGTTGGAAAGGAAAAACGTGTGTGTAAACTTCAAAAAGGAATTTATGGATTAAAACAAGCCGCAAGAGGTTGGTCAGATAAACTGACAGAACTACTAAAGAAGCAAGGATTTCAACAAGGGAAATCAGAACCCTGTTTGTTTAAAAGGCTCAAAAATGGACAATACCAGTACATATTGACTTACATTGACAATTTGATTTTATATTGCTACAACAAAGAGGACATCAAAGAAATTGCTGAGCTAAATAAAGATGTGGAAGGCAAACAACTGGAAGGCATAAAACGTTACCTTGGAATACAAATTGAAAGAGCTGAAGATGGAAGTTTTCTGCTGAACCAAAACCACAAAATTATGGGCTTTATTGAATCCATGGGAATAAAGAAACATGGAAACATTAGTACACCACTTGATCCAGCATACTTAACTTTGAAAGAAGGAAAATTGCTTGAAAACAATCATGAGTATAGAGAAGCAATTGGAAAACTACTGTACTTAAGCAGAATCTCAAGACCAGATATTTCTACTGCTGTTGGAATCTTGAGTAGAAAGACAAGTTCACCATATTACCATGATTGGAATGCCGTAAAGAGACTGGCAAGATACCTACCTAAAACTGCTGATTACAAATTACTAATTTCAGCATGTGACAACCCAAGACTAGTAGTCTACATGGACACCAACTTTGGAAGAAATGAAGGAGATGGAAAATCAACAAGTGGAAATGTATTCTTCTATGGAGATAGTGTGAATGACTGGAACACTAAGAAACAAAAGATTGTAGCTCAATCTACTGCTGAAGCTGAATGTGTGTCTGCTCAAAGGGCATGCAATGAACTGGAATGGATTATTTTTCTTCTTAAGGAATTTAGAATAGAGGAACCTAAACCGGTACTCTTGTATAAAGACAACCAAGCATGCATAAGCATATGCAAAGCTGAGAACATAAAACTAGACAACAAACGTATTGTCATCAAGTGTTTACTTGTGCAAAAGATGATTAAAGAAGGACTGATTGAATTACAATACTGCCCTATTGAAGAAATTATCGCTGACATCATGACAAAGCCGCTTGACTGACTGAAGTTTGAACGACTACGTGAAAGTATGAACTTGACTGAAATTGCTAATGACTGAAATGTTTCATAACTTGAGAAGGGGTTTGTTGGAATACAAGCTATGCACATTCCAGCCATTATAGAGTTAACTGTTTGTTTACCTGAAAGAGGAAATGATGTATTGTAATCTAAACCCAATTATGAGCGGAGTCTTCTTTAACAGCAAAAGATGTAAACACAACATTGGTCAGAAAGGATGTTAGGTGTGAAATGCTTTGATCTTGTATGTAAGCTGAATTGCTCTTCTTCCTGGAGAAATGCTCTTTGGGAAGAAAAACTGTTAGACAATGGGTTGTATAATGTAGCCATGTAGAAGACAGGCATAGTTAGACTAGCTGGTATGCTAAATTGTTTTTCTTTTTTATCCCAAGTACCCTATCCTGATGTTTTCTAGTAAACTTTCTTTTGATAAGTTTAAGCTTTGACTCCAATTATTGCCACTCCAAGCCTCTGAATTCAATGTATATTTCCCATCACAGAAGCACTTCCCTACCTTGTACAATTCACAAAAGGCAGGAAGTATAACACACAGTGAAAGTGTAGTGAAAGATAAGAGTAAAAAATGAAACAAAACATCATCTCTTTCTTACATTTCCAGCTCTCAAGGTCTTTAGATATTGTGCCATGACCTGCAACAACCACAGGACAGCTCCTTAAGGATACTGCTATGAGGAAACTTTCTGCAGAACATGGTAAGATAAGTGCTTAACTTCTGAAACTATGCTTGCTAGAGACTCATGCGAACGTAGTCAGGACAATATAAGGAAGCTTGGAAGTTGACCAAGCCTGTAGGCATATTGCCACAACTCATTCTTCTCCAGGCTAGGAATGCTGCAAATTTTCAATCCAACATGTTCAAGAGTCAAACTTACTATGTTCAGCTACCATATATACGCGCACACACACACAAATATATATACACACACAGACAAGTCTGATTCTATCCTGTTTGACAAAGTGTGCTTGCACCCAAAAGCTCACAGCCTGAATAAAACTGTGTTGGTCTTAAGGTGCTATTGGACTCTAACTTTGTCACATTGCTTCAGACCAGCACAGCTACCCACCTGGATCTGTGTTCAGCTGAGACAATCAGACATGAGCTGATTGCTGGGTTTGTCCAGTTTGGCATTAAATGACTTGAACACTTGTCAAACATGCTTTTATCAGGTTCTTTCCAAGCTGCACATGAGTGACAATGCTGCCAATCCAAATAGATCAGCAGCAGCTATTAACATCACTATGGGCTACACTGAATGATAGGATTGGGGGGAGGGAAAACAGCTCTTACTTATGATTGAGTTATATGATCTGTCACTAGTGTAACTGTTTATTTAAGCGGCAAGGCAAGGATAAGAGGAGAGGAACTCAATCAGTCTGTGTGAGAATGCACATGAACCAAAAGCCAGTTGCTCTATACTACCCTTTTAGAAAAGAATCCAGTGACACAACCTGCACAACAAACATGGACAAGTTAACAGTCCATTGAAAAATCAGCTCCCTGCTCACAACTGGCAAACAATATGTGAGCCAAACTGAGCATTCCTAGTCCACATCTGCTTTGCCTTCTGGAAGCTGCTCTAGTCCCACTCCTGGCTTCACTCTTTACTGTAAAATTCCCAGAGTAGAAATGCCCAATGCACTGTCTCTGTAGACAACATCGTGAAGTGCTGGAGATGGGTTCAGATCCCTGTTTGTCCATGAAACTCACCGGGTGACTTTTGCCAGGTTCCTCTCTCAAAGTCTAAGTGACTACATTAGGTTGTCATAAACAATCAAATGAGACAGTCTCAGGTAAGCCTCATAAGAACACTGTTGTTTTAGTAACCTTTAAAGAACCACCCCCCCCCAATGCCCTGACCACACTCACATCTTCCAGTGAGGCTCTGTTCCAGCCAAAACCACCAAAAGGATTGGGATTAGGGATACAAATTTGGGGTGCTGTGGGATCCTTGTGGGGCCTGAGGAACCAGGCCAAGGATATGAGAGCAGCATTCCTCTTCTAATCAAGCATCTTGTGTGCGTTCTTCTGAAGGGAGGCCCAAATTTGGTATCAGAGAAGAAGCCCAGAAGGAATCTGTCTGGGGACCCATGGTACCTCTTGGCTGGTTGCAATCAATTTGTGCCTGAAGTGCAGCAGGTGGGAATGTTAGGGCCATGCAGCTGGTGTGTTCCACTTGTGCAGTTCTGGGCCTATAGAAGTTCACTTGGCCAGCTCACTCTTCAGTTGAGGCCAATGTTCCAACTAGACTGCTCTGCCAGTGTGAACAGACTGAATTGCAATATATTGTGGTGCAGAAGAGGGCTTAGGCAGCTCTTTACTATGGGCTTGGATTTTTAAACATTACTATTTCATAGATTGTTTTAAATTGGCTGTTTCATTCTTTCATTGTACTATATTGTTAATTATAAAACATTCTGGGAGCTTTGGCTAAGAAGCAGTGTAAAAAACTCATGAACAAGTGATTAGCATTTTGTGATTTGAATTAATTGGATTTAAAGCCCAATTGATCTCTAAGGAATATATCAAGGTGAGTAACAATCCTTCTTGTTCATCTTCATGACATTGTGACAAAGGTCATAAAGAACTTCCACTCTAGCCTCCCTCCTCCTCTCCAGTAACAAACCTGTTTTACCTCCTTTTGCATTTGGTCTTCAGATTTGATGTACCTTCTCTCTTCCTTCACTCGGTTAATTTGATTGTAATTGTAGTTCCAGAACATGTGTCAGTCTCATCTGGTGCTGTCATTTGGACTATAAATGTACTTCAGACTTAGAGCTCGTAATCCTGAAAGCAGATCTTATTTGTCATTGGGAGTTCTCTGACAATGCTGTGGATCTTCATAATGCAGATGAGCACATTGCATGTTTCTGCCAGTCTGCATGGACAACTTCCCACTATCATTTATGGTGGCTCAAGGGAAAAAAGGTTTCGGCCACTCTGACCTGTTTGTTGACTCTAAGGCAAAAGGTTAGCTACTGTATGAAGCAGTGTGCTGGACTAGATGGACCATTAGTCTGTTCCAGCAGGGTTCATCTGAGGCTCTTATGTAGATACCTTCTTTTCCCAGGACAAAATAATGCACCATAGCCAACTACCACCTGGGTAAACCTAGAGAGGAGCAGGCAATCCCTGCCTTGTATGCTGAACAATAGTGTTTACTCAGCACTCATGGCTAATTCTATGTCCAAGAAATTAAAGTGAGGCCCTGTTATGCTAACCAGACTTCTGGGGCTCATCTGTGTGTCTGGCCATGTCAGTTCTTGCCTCTTTCCCCCTCCCTTTTTGTTTACTGGATCCCCAAGATCTCCACAGGTAGGCACGTGGAAGCAGGGCTGATCCACAGGCCAATAAGGTTTTGTATTCCCGGCCTAGAGACCACTTAATGATCCAAGAACAGGTTTTTTTGTTGCAGGAACTCCTTTGCATATTAGATCACACCCCCATGATGTAACCAATACTCCAAGGCCCTGTAAGCTCTTGAAGGATTAGCTACATCAGGAGTGTGCAGCCTAATATGCAAAGGAGTTCCTGTTATTAAAAAAAGCCCTGTCCAAGAATATACCCAAACAATATCTAGGCAAATTATACATCCATTAGCTAATTTTGGCATCCTCTCTTACCACTAGGCTTGAGGTAGAAATGTGCAGTAAATATTTGCAATTTGCATTTGTGTTCTTGAATAAACACTCACATTTTAAATGGTGACCCATTCATTTTGAATGGTTTGCTTTTGGACTTGGAACATGCTTTAATTCACATTGTTTCTATATCCATGGCACATGGGAGATGGAGTCAAAGTGCAACAAAGGACATAATCAAGACTGTGTCCCCAAAGCAATCAACTGTAGTCCCAGAATTAACCATTCAGGAATAGGAAATTACAGCTTCTAAAATACTATAAAAGAACTAATGAGCAGCAAAATGATTACACTCCGCAAAGTTCAAATGCAGCATTTACCAACTTAAATGGTATCTTCAAATCATCCTTTACATGTGAGGTAAATTTGAATTCAAAGTTCTTGACAGGAAAATAGGAGCACCATGAAAATGTAGTCAGTTAATCAGACATCTATGAATATTTAGTTGTTCTCTGTTTGAAGGAGAAGGTGAGCTGGATAGACATTTAGCATTTAGCAGTCTGACTTTGTAATGCTTTAGACTGAGAGTCTCAAAGAGTAACACGAGGCATCCCAGTCACAGAAACTTCCTATTTATCCCACCAACTACATCAGAGTTGTTCAGGTATCTGAAAAATCCCTTGCTGAGATACTTAACTGGAGCAATGACTAGCTTTTTTCACACCTAGTGGTTATTTCATGACATGCTACAGCTGACCAGTGCACCATCCCTACTGTCTGCTATACCTTCCATATCACCACATGAAGGGATAACTGGGGGCACAGCAGTGCTTTCTTCTTACATAGAAGTTTGACTTGCATTCTGAACTTAGCACAAGTTCAGTGATGAGAATGTGTGGTATAGTGGTTAGAGAAGCAGACCAGGACTGTGGAGACCTAGGTTCAACTCCTCACTCAGTCAAGAAACTCACTGGGTGATCTCGCAGCCATCACTCTCTTTCATCCTGATCTACCTCACATGTCTGTTATGACAGGATAAAGTGAACAGCTATTTATACTGCCCTGAGATCCCTGAAGGAAAGGCAAGATTTTTAAAAAATGATATGCAGCTACACAAGATGCTGAGAGTTCCTGTCATGACCCAGATGGGGGTGCCACCTGACGCTGCCACCACTCTAGAATTAGGTTCCCTTGAGAAGGCCCAAAGTCCCCTCCCAAACCCTTCAGATCCCTTGCTTTGGCCAAGAAAATAGGTATGTAGACAAGGCAGAGTAACAAAGAACAACAAAAAGGTTTATTTAAAACAGGAAAATCAATAAAGGGTAAGTGAACAGGTAACGTGCTTTTTAAAAAATATAGTAACGTGGGTGAAGGAAAATAAACATAAAGTCCCTAACACGGCAAACAGAGCTCCCAGTATGTTGTTCCTTCTAAAATTTAGGTGCATTTGGGACTATGGTGCAAAGGGAGCCGGATTTAAACCCTACCCCACCCCACAACATCTTCCTAATATGAAATGTTTATTTACTTCATTTATAACCCATCCAAAGCATTTTACATTGTTCTCCTCTCCTCCATTTTATCCTCACAACAACTCTGTGAGGTAGATTAGGGTGAGTATGTATGACTGGCCCAAGGTCACCCACCAAGCTTCCATGCCAGAACGAAGATCTGAACCTGGGTCTCCCCAGTCCTAGTCTGGCACTCTAGTAACTACACTGTACCACCTTTGCTCAATAGCCCTGAGAAATCATAATTTGTGCTGTTTGGGCAAAAATACAGGTAGGATCTTGAACAGATGACTTAGAGGATATGAAGCAGGAATTCTGCTTGTATATGACCAACAAGCTCTGGCTAAAAGAGGCAACTGCTGGGAGACTAATCTCACCAACCAAGGAAACTTTTGTGAACCTTGTAGGCCAAAACAGTTCAGGCAATATTCCCTGACCTCTTATCCAGAGCTTTGACTATAAGTCAGGCTTCCCTGCAGGTCTGTGCAGTCAGGGGACCTGCTCTTATTATGTACAGGCAAGCTCTGACAAACTGGCACACACATATCCAATGATACTTCTTACAGAAAAAAAACTGATGGAAGACAAAATTATGATCAAAAATAAGGTGGCCATGGAGGTGATGGCTTAGAGGCTGGAACAAGGCAGTAAGACAACTGATGTGGATTCAGATCCCTTCGCTGTGTGTGTGCCTCCTGTGAGGGCCAGTCATTCAATAGCCCTATCCTCGTTTTCATTCTCCATTTATTAAAATAGGTTGAACTGTTTCCCACCGCTCACAAAAGCGCTGGAGGGAATAGCACTAACAAGGAGAAGATACTTGGGCACTGCATCAGTGAGGGCATGACAAATAGGAAGCCCCCCCTCCCATATGCTTTCATTGCTGAGAAATTTGCTGCAGTGGTGAAGGAGGCTAGAGACGGAGGGGGTGTAGAATAGCCAAGAGGTGTGAACAATGGAGCCTAAGGAAATGTGATGTGAAAACGAGATGGAGTGGGAGACTAAAGGTGGGGGAAGCTATGGAGTGTGTCTTCAGTTATCTGATTGATGATCCTGCTCTCCCTGCCCCCTCCTCTAGGCTGAGCGGGAAAGAGACCAGAATCATCTGTCTTCATTACATCATCCAAATAGGCTCTGTCAGTTTACACTGTAAAAGTAATCAATATCCCCTTGCGGCCTGCAAGCTGCCTGTCATGCTTTAGCAAGGAGCCCCCGTTTCTGATGTGGAAATGGCGCTTCAGATCCTGCAAACATTTTCACACTCATCTTCACTCCCCCCCACCATACACCAATTGCGTGCTTTCTGTCTCTCACTCTCTCTCTCTCACACACACACTTTAATTTTTGTGATGGCTCAACAAAGAACTGTGCCGGGTCAGTTACCATAAAACCTACAAATATCTGTTTCAGTACATTGGTGCAGAGTCAGGAAGACTGCCTGTGAACTTGTTCCTGAGGTTCATTCCCCCCCTCCATGGTCAGAGCTGACACAATGGCTAAGAACACAGTGCTATGTTTCTGTTAGCATACAGGGGCTGTTGTTGATGAGACTTGTGCAATGAAACTTCATCATAAGGCCTTATATTTAGCAAAACTATAATTCACCCACACTCATATGCCTCCTTCCTTATCTGACTTGAATAATTAAATGGTGTTGTTGGCTGGGAATGTCTCACATCTACTTTGGGTAAACAGATTTCATTTTTTGATTGGATATTTTTCACACTAGTCTCTGTGTTCCCCCTTTCTGTGTTGTATGCAACCAGACCTAATTGATCTACACTTTTATGCTTGTGAGGAAGTGGGCTCTGATTCATGTGGAAATAAATTTTGTTACTCTTTAAAGTGCTACTGGATTAGGGTTGTCAGCTCCAGGTTGGAAAATACCTGGAGATTGGGGATGGAGCCTGAGGAGTGGGGGTTTGGGGAGGAGAGGGACTTCAGGCAGGGCTGTAGCTAGGATTTCAAATTTGGTGGGGTCACAGGCAGGATTTTTGTTTAGGGGAGCCAGGAAGCTGGGTCCTTAGCACTGGAGGCAGGAAGGCTAGGATACCCCAGCTGCTCCCAAAGGGCAAATTATCCAGCACAGCCTCGGGCTTTTGTTTCAGGCTCCAGCTCAGGAGCTCTGGAACTGGCACAAGTGAAGAAGGCGCAGCCAGGTGGGAGAGAGGAGAACCACAGCAGAGGGAGGAGGGAAGAGAAACTCTTCAAGTTCAGAGGTGAGCAGCGTGGCAGGCTCTGGCCCTTAAAGAGGCTGACTGGAATTGGGAGGGAGATGGGCTCAAATGTCCACTAGTTGGGCTTCCACCAACCCCCCCCCCCATTCTGCTGATGATGATGGGCCAGCCCAAGGTGCTGGGGGGGAGTCTGAGATGAGCACGCTTTCCTGCCAAGGGCTCAGCAGCAGCAATAGCAGCTCTGGAGCACTTTCCTTCTACCTCCTCTGCTTTCTTTCGACACATGTGGAGCTGCAGTTCTCCTCCCCCCACCAGGTTGGTCCAACTCGGCCCCCAGCTCACTCTACTCCCATCTGGTGCCAGGTGAGTCTGCTGCACAGCTGGGGCCAGAGGGAGGCCAGCGGGGGGAGAGTAAGTGGTGGGGGCTGAGGGCCTGGTCCCACCATAGCTATGGGCCTGACTTCAGTGGGTAGAATACTATACAGTCCAGCTTCCAAAGCAACCATTTTTTCCTGGTGAACTGCTCTCCATTGCCTGGAGTTCAGTTGTAATAGAGATTTCCAGCCACCAACTGAAGGTTGACAATTCTGCAATGGATTCCTGTGTAATTCTGTATACATTAGGATATCCAAGATTTTGTGCATACCACTCTGTGACCAGCTTGTGTATCAAATTCAAAGGAAAACATAGCTCCTAGTTTTCATGGTCTCTGACTAAAATTTGCAAATAAGTGATCAGTGAAACTGACTTACCACTTGGCTGTGACTATGCCCTGAACTGAGGAAATTACTACTGTTGCAATATCACGTGTTGCCAAGATTGTCTCCAGATTCCCATTTAACCCATTACTAGAAAAGGAAGCTGGAGGTGTCTGATGGAATAAGGGGTGAGATGTGGGATACCATCTGCCTAGCCCCCTACAAAAAATTCTGCTATTCCCTAGGCATTAAAGAAGAAACTGGATTGATTCCACTTCAGCTAGCTGGAAATTACAAAAAATAAAATAGGTATGCTAATACATTGTATCTGCTTTGCATAAGTAGCACATCTGATATGCATAGTATGAACATTATGTTGCTCAGTTTTTGGAGTCTCACAGCCTAAATATATTGGGAGTTTTCCTCCCTTGTTTGATGCTTTCAGAGTTTCAAGTGGAAATGGAATTTTTGAATAATGGAAGGCAGCTGAGAGCTTAATGCAGTGATGGGCAACTTGTTCTGCACAGAGAACCATATCCAAAATCTGTTGTGAGCTGGAAGGCTGCAGCTAAGGAGCATAATTTAGTTTCATGTAATTTTAATTTTATATAATTATCATTTGTATAATTAACACCATTTGCATATCATTTTACTGAATACGGTACATGCCAAAGCCACATTTGGCAGACACCTTGCTCTTCTACAGGATTTGTATTCTGAAATCATTATCCGCAAAGGAAAAAAACTCAGCCCCCTGAACACTGCTGCTTCCCTGACCTAAACAGTCCACAGCCCTGGGAGAAGGAGATTATGCGCAGGAAGCATTTGGAAAGTAACATGAGGGACAAAGCCAACTGTCCACATCTGCACAAAGAAGCACTGATGTAGGCATATCATTAGAGCTGTTCCACACATTACACAACAGACCCTGCTTTGCAACCCAGAAACTTGTTATGCCCAACAGCAAGGTGGCTGACAACCAGTCCCAAGCTGTCCTGCCCCTTTAACAGAGGCTTAATAGAATGTTACTGACTAGGTGATGTTATTTACTTCTCTGCCTTGAAAAACTTCAGGTGCCCTTTCCACACATTAGGCCTTTGATAAAGAGGCAAGCCATTTTTTCTTCAGGTTGCTCAGCAGGGATTTGCAGCCAACCTTGTGTACCTTTCAAGGCATGTGGTTTTAAACATTTGTATGTCATAATATCACTTTACATTTCACATAGTTTTTTTTAAAATGCTGGGTTTATATTTTTACATGTATGAAGAAGCCCTCTTAAGAGGCTACTGCATCATGGAGGTTCTTCTGCAGTTGCACTGAATGAACACTGCAGACATCCACTAGCCGCATGCAGTCTGTGCCAGTCATGGTATGTACAACTGAATGTAACTGTAGAAAACAAATGTGTGGCACAGAACACTTTGGGCACTTGCAGAAAAGCAAGGGTACCCTATGCTGGCTGATACTCCTTTGGTCTCACCCCCCCCCCCCCACTTCTGAGTTAGGGCTCCAGTTATTGGAGGAGGCTATTGTCTGGATGCAGCATTAGGGGCTTCTAAGGGGGAGACATATCCATTCTTTTAAGACTGCTGACACTTACCCTAATTGTATTGCCAATAAGGTATTGTTAAAGAGGGCTGAGATCTTTAGAAAGCCAGGCTTTCCTGTCAATGAGTAAATGGCTAACTGCCTCTTCTTTGTTTGACTATGGCCACAAATGCTGTTCTGAATGCTCTGGCTTTGGGGCTGTTGTGTGTAGTGCAAATCAGAGCTCCCCTAAACAGCCCCTAGGTAGGTGTGCTTGTGTGGAAATGGCCTTTGTTTCCCTTCCACCTGCTAGTGCTCAATCCTCACATAGTGAGACAGAGTTAATAAACCACAACCAGAAAGGTCAAGATTCAATCATCTAGTGCTGCTGGGTAATAAGCAACCAACTGAAGGCATTCAATTGCTCTGCAGGCACAGGCATGGTTGGAAAAGGACAGGGGCACAGGGAAGGGCCAGCTCAGAATAACGGCAGTATAAGAATGTTCAGTCTTCGGGGGTGGAGGATAACCCCCTTGGCTAAAAACTGAACAGGTTTTTCTCTTTACAAAGAAGCACCTACTGTGTGGAAAATATTTGATCTTACAGGAAAGCTGGAAAATATTTGATCTTACAGGAAACAAGCAGCTGAGGGGTTTCGGGATCTTCAGCTAATTGCCCAGTGTGCTTGTTTTCACAATCATTCTGCATAGCTCTTCCACCAGTATTACATTTCTGTTGCAGCAGTCTTGCATTTCCCAAGCATTCCAAGCAGAATATTTTCTTCCCCGGACAATGTGATCACATATACCCCAACCTAGAGAATGTGCTTTGTTGTGATGACTGAGGACTAAATTAGATGGGATGTTGAAGTTCTATCACTGGATGTCCTGAAGAATTTGACATAAAAAGGAGCCACAGAGAGGGCTGTGGATATGGATCAGGACCATGGCACTGATGAAGAGGGGGTTTCCCCTAATGCCATCTCCCAAGGCTTCCTAGCGTCAATTCAGCTCAGGAAAACAGCACCAGTGGGGAAGGTTTAAACCCTACCTCCCCACATGCTACAGTCCCACTCTGGATTGGGCTTGCATATGCTAGATATTGGAACTACCCTCCAAAGCAGACATTTTCTCCAGGGGAACTGATTATCTCTATCTTCTGGAGTGAAATTCTGTGAAATGATCTGTCCCTACCTGGAAGCTGGCATCCCTACTAAGGCATACCTAACTGAAAGACCTTAAGGTGGACCCACAGAGGACGTGAGGATAAAGCAACCTATAGTTAGACCCAAATAGTGCCTCTCTTTGTTTTCTGGGGTGAGGGGTTTTCAATTGGGAAAAAAGTACCACCTTCAGCAGCTGTGGCTTATCACCCCCAGTGAACATAGGCACTTCAGCCCCACACCATACTCACCAAGGTGATGAGCAGTGGCAAGAAGCAGTGGGGCAAGAAGCAGGCAGCATGGTCAGCTGTAGAAGGTCCATAGTGCTACAGACAGACAGGCAATGTCAACCTGGGTGTGGCAAGTCCTTTTTTAGCCACACTGTGATGGCCAGGGAGGCTGCAGCAGCCCAGCAGTTAGGGGGCAGCAAGGCTGAAGCAGCATTGGTGAGCTCTGAAAAGCACCTCTAAAGGGAGAAGGAACAGGGCTGGGGAGCCTCTGTGGGGGCAGTAGGATCAAGGAGGAGCACCCTTCCATAGAAGCACACCACCAGGAATTTTCTTATTGACCTTAATGGCCAGCCCATCCCTAGCTGGAGGGACTAAATCGGACCCAATTCTGAGGTGAGAGGGTGGCAGTATCTAGAAAAGGCCTACTGTTTCAGCCTACTATCCTTTTTCACTCAATGGGAGCTACTAAGAATTACACCTGAATTTATTTACATTGCCCCATCCCTATATTTGCCTAACCTTACATAGAGTCTATTGTTTGGTTAGAACCCAGGAGCAGCCTAATGGAGGGGGTCAAACACATTGGAATAACCAGGTAAATGAAAATCTGGTGCTTGTGCAATCACTACAATATTAGGTAGATTCAGGAGGATAGCTGTGTTGGTCTGAAGCAACAGAACAAAGTTTGAGTCCAGTGGTACCTTTAAGACTAACAAAGCTTAATTCTGGGTATAAGCTTTTGTGTGCATGAACACTTCTTCACATCTGATGAAGCATGCATGCACACAAAAGTTTACACCTAGAATTAAACCCTGTTGAAAAGAAAGAAGAGTTGGATTTATACCCTGACCTTCACTTGGAGTCTCAAAGCTGCTTACAGACTCCTTCCCTTCCTTTCCCCACAACAGACATCCTGTGAAGTAGGTGGGACTAAGAGAGATATATTTTGAGAACTGCTCTTGAGAGACCAGCTCTGAGAGAACTCATGGCTGACCCATGGTCGCACCAGCAGCTGCATGGGGAGGAGTGCAGACTCAAACCTGATTCTCCATATTAGAGTCTGATGCTGTTAACCACTACACCAAACTGGCTCTCTGTTGGTCTTAAAAGTGCCATTGGACTCAAGCTTTGTAGTGTTAGGTGTAATGCCTTTCAGACTCTGGTCTTTAACAAGCTATACCTCAAGGTTCTACATGAGACTTGAAATCATTTAAAACAGCTTAGCAGGGCAATCAGTTTGACCTGGAGGCAACTCAAGTAAACACTTTTGATATTTATGTGACTGGATAGAAATGCTATGACCTTGATACGCATAGCAGATTAAAGCCTCTGACTGCAAACCCATCCCTTCTGGCCTTCAAATCTCCATCTCCTGAGCTGATGTAAATCACCATCCTTTTGTTGATTTGAAAGGACTGACAGTAATTTGCCCCAGCTGGAGACCTATCTGCCTGGTACACTGAGGATATTTAGAGAGTGAGATCATCCCTTCTCATCCACATGACTGTCTCCCTCATGCAGGCAAAGGACTTGCCCTCAGGCAAAACACAAATCATTCCTCTCACTCTAGGTCCTGCTTCTAAAAATAAACCAGCCATCACCCATAAGTGGCAGCAGCTTCTTTTAAGGCACCCAGAGATTAAGGATGATCAGAAGATGCTTATACTTGCCCAAAGCCAGTTTGTTGTTTCTAATCAAACAGCAAGACCCAGAACATTCACTCTCTTTCCCTTTTAGTCATGAAAGAAAAGCAGTCTATTTAGGTTGTGCTCAGAAGAAAGACTCAAGCTCCTGCTCTGCTACAGGTTCACTATGAGTCTTTGGGCAACTAACTTATTGTGCTTTTACCTTTATTCACTTGTAATAGCTTTCAGCTGCTTGAGCATATGAAGGCACTCATGCAGAGCAGTCCATTGTCATGACACAAGCAGTCACCTTGTAGAAAGCACAAGGAAGGGCTTTTCCAGAACAGCTTGTCCACCATTACAAGGAACACATGGCAGGATTTGGGGGTGGGGTTGCCCAGCACTATCAAACTGTACTTGTTTCAATATGTTCCTTTCCTTTTTGGGAGTGTGAGGTGTGGCACGCTTTACCTACACTGAGGGCGAGTATAGATCAACCACTGGTCTGATCAAGGATGGCTGCTCCCACATTCTTAAGAAACTGTGAGCTACCAGTGCCTGAGCTGCTATCTTGTGTTTTCCTCCAGATACCCCCATCATTTACTCCTCAGCAACTGTGGTAAGTACCCACTGTAACCCAAGACCTTCTAGCAGAGTTAGCAGCAGCGTTAGAGAGAAAAACCTGCTGCCGGTTGAGCAGTCCTACAGCTACCAGATTGCCCCTCTACCCTGGATATGCTATGTATGCATAATCCCAAGAACAGCAGCAACTTTATGATGTGCAAAAGTTTTGGGCTACTTGTTTTAAAGAAACTAAATGATTTTTCATGCTTGTTTTTGACATGATGCAGACCTCACAGAGAGGATTTATTACCTTGTGTTTATTCAGAGGACTTGCTGTAAGGGCCACCTGCGACAGACAGATGAAATATTGAAAAATATTCTGGTCACTTTGCAGTACAGCAATCAGGAGGAATCTGCAAACACAACTGGGCCAATGCCAATGAAGGGAGTCTCAATTATCTCTTATCATCTTTAGGTCAGAAGGCCTGCTGACCATCTTCTTAAGTCATTCCATTATTATGCTCGTTACCTTCGCATTCTTGAAGTATTGTTACTGGGTTGTGGCTTCTGATTGCACAACTCAAACGGTACTTTGTGAAGATAGTCCTGCACCCACCATCTTCTCACTTTCATTCTTGCATAAACATCATCAATCAGATCAATTCTGGTTCTGTGGCTGAGTCCTTAGCATCCATATGCTTAGGAACACCAAATAAAGCAATAGAATTAGGACCAGCAAACAGATGGTACATGAGTGCAGATGACAAAGTTGTATTTTAAATAACTGAATGGAAGCAAGTAAATAGAAAACAACATTTACATTCAGGAAAGGACACAGTTTTAGCAATAGGCAACCAACTAACAGCCATGCTCTAATATCAAAAGGGGGGATAGGATATGGATGGAGTCATTTTAAAGATCTTTTAAACTGAAAGTGTGGATATGCCCTTGGGACATGTAACTACATTAAGCTCTTTTAAACCACTCACTTTAATTTGATTCCCATTGCTCTGTGGCTATACAAGTTATCACACGATAGTTAGGTGAGGAGAACATAAGAACATAAGAGAAGCCATGTTGGATCAGGCCAGTGGCCCATCCAGTCCAACACTCTGTGCCACACAGTGGCCAAAGAAAAAACCAGGTGCCATAAGGAGGTCCATCAGTGGGGCCAGGATGGATGGTTATCTGAATTTGCTCTTAGTGGCTTGGATTCATGCTCATGAGCATGTTGTACCTCTGCCACAATCTGATGGAGGAATCTGTGAAACTTCTTGTCCTTCCAGAATTACAACAGACAGTGGAAAGAGAAGATGCAATTTCTCTAACGCATTTCCCTTGTTTGATGTTTTGCAAGTTTTTGGGGCAGGGGGAAGGGTATGGGGTGGCCATGGCTCATTTGTCCATACAAACATAAACAGAATTTTTTTTGCATCTGATAGTTTGGCTTTTCTAGCTCTGATAAAAACTTTTTGAGATGAGATGATATAACCAACACTCTACACCAAGTCATCCATTGGTCCAGGAGACAAGGATGTGGATGGCAGCAGAGAGTCAGGGTATGGCTGGGAGCTTAGAGGACAATAGGGAGCAGTGCAGCATTGAAGGACAGAAGAAGCACTCACAATGCCCGACCTTGCAGAGGAGCAGCAGGAAAAGCAACATGCTGAGCCCAAATGCCAAACTGCTTGGCCATAATGGCACACCCTCCCATGACTGACAGCTTTATATGTACATATGTTCTCATAGGTATTTTTATGCCAGAGAGAACAGCAAACATATGTACATGAACACTATTGCATTGTCAGGTGGAAATAAAATTAATCTGAAAATACCCTCCAACCTTTTCAGCTACCCCTTAATGATGGTCACATACGAAGGTAGCAGCAACAACAGGTAACCTAGAATCCCCAACACTTACTTCGTATCTTTACTCCGAATTTCTTTGCCCACTCAGAAATCCTTGCTCCTCAGTGCTCAAGTTCCTGGGCCACCCTCTCCTCCCACAACCCACCAGAATTTCACTCAAAGACCTTTCCTAAACAGAGCACCCTTTCCCCCTTACAGCAGATGTTTATTGAGAGGGTGATCCATATTGATTTGACACACTGGACATCTGTACTGGCTTTCTGTTACAAGTACTCATTTGTCATGTATATCTGACATTTTTAAGAGTAGATTTATTTAGGAGAATTCTCACATCCAATTTCCTCTGGCGATGGCTCTATTAGGCCATGCGTGACAGAGATAGAGGCTCCTGTCCTCCTGCTGCCACTGACGGAATTTGATTCCAGAAAGCCACATTCGCAGGGCTGCAAACACATTCTTGCCCATGATTAATGTAAGTAATTTCTGCTTGAAAGAAGGCTGAAATGAGCAGCCAAGGGGAAGCGCTTGGGAAGGGTTCCCCCCTTCCTTTCCTCATCACTCTCTGCTGATTGCATTTCTCTATCCCTGGAATGGGTTCAGAGATAAACAAAAACTCTGGATTAGTTTCAAAAGTAGCAGAAGGTGTAGAAGGCAAGAAGCCTCTAACATGGAGGTGGAGCAAAGATTTTGCAAAGGTGAAGTTGTGCATCAGTTGCTGGTTTGAATGGGGTTTAGCATCCAGTGACAGCTCATCAGCCTACTATTGCTTATACTGTCACATATCAGTTTTGGACCCCTCAGGAATAGGGGTGGCCTGAAATCTGTATGCTCTTCTTCATTGCTAGAACATACATCTGCCTTAGTTTTTTAAAGAGCAGTATAGACCACTCCCCACAACAAGGTTTCCTTCACTCCCTCCTTAGCCATGAGGTGTTCAATTAGGCTTGCCAACCTTCAGGTGGTGGCTGGAGAATTCCCAGGATTACAACAACTGATCTCCAGATGATAGAGATCAGTTCACCTGGAGAAAATGGCTACTTTGAAAGGTAGACTATGGCATTATACCCTGTTGAAGTCCCTCCCCTCCTCAAATCTAGCCCTCCACAGGCTCCACCCCCAAAATCACCAGGTATTTCCCAACCTGGAACTGGCAACCCTACATTCACCGTGTTGTTGTCACTGAATCAGACTTTAGGAAGCTGTCACGCAAAATACAGTGCAGGCACTCATTTACTGATTGTGCAGATATGACCTCAACATCAGCCACTCTCTTTTTCTCATTTCTGCATCCATCTCTATTTACATTCTTAAATAATCCATACATTTGCACACATGGCTGTGATCACCCAAACCCACACTAAGTGTCAATTAGAGTTTGGTGCACATTCCAGATGCTCTAAATTGGGTTGCAGTCCTCAACACACTTTCCAGAGAGTAAATCCCTTACTTCCAAGTAGACCTTTTAAAGATTGTTCTGATCACAATCAAGTGGCACAGGAAGAAACTTAAACACAAGGACAGGGGGCAGTCTGGAGACTGGGCTATGGGCAAAATTTGAGGACGGGGATTCAGAATTACTGCAGGGGCAAGTAAAACCCAGCCCCAATTTTTATGCAGGCTTTTAACTAAGGGGTTTGGTCTCTTTCAGGTTTTTATAGTCTGCTTCTGAGGACTGTTTTATCAATATCATTTTAGGCTGCACAATGTGTGTTTTATGTTGTTTCTGTGCCCTGACATGTTTTAAATTGCTTTGTTTTGCTATTTAATGACTTTGTTTTAATGGTTATTATGTTTTATTTGTAAGTCACTTCAAGCAGGTCTCCTGATAAATATATAAACAAGCATGTTGCCACATTTTTATGGAATGATTCCTGTGCGTCAATAGTTGCATGGCATACAGAAATTAAACAGCTTAATCATTTCTTTCCATTTCAGGGAAACTTGCCTGTACTACATGTTTGCCAGTTAGCTAACCTGTCAGGAGGCAAAAGATGGCAACCCTACTAGCGCACCCAGTTCAAGCATGAGGAGCCAAAACAAACTCCACTCCTTTCTGCCTGATATATCATTGGTGGGTGAGATGGGGGCCATTGGCCTTTATTCCCAACTGCTCCCTTGGACCTTGTTTCTAACCTCAAAGTGGGACCTAGAGTTCTCCCAGAATTACAGCTGATCTCCAGACTACAGGGATCAGTTCCCTAGGAGGAAATGGCAGCTTCAGAGGGCAGATGCTAGGGTATATAGGAGTGGCCAAATTTGCTTAACATAAGAGCCACACGGAATAAACATCAGATGTTTGAGAGCTGCAAGACATGAACATCAGAAGGAAGGAAGGAAGTGTAAGCCAAAATGCCCTCAAAACGAGGTTGGGGAATTGACAGGTGGGCACCTGGCTTAAAAAGGATCTTTGAATCTATGTATACAGGATACACGTCCATAAATTATTGCTTAAAATTGCCAAGGACACTAATTAAGTAAAAACAATTAAAATTTATTCCAGAAAAATATAGAACACACATACAAGATAATAAACTCATAAAACATACATACAGTCCTAAGAAAAATAGAGAGAGATGCAGAGACAACACAAGGATGGACAAACAGGGTGATAATTATAGATCGTTGTCTTCAAGGAAGGCTCCAGTGGCAACGAAAGAGGACTAGGGGGAGGGGATCCTCAACTGATCAGGAATCGGGGATGTATCCAGACAGCGGAACTGGGGTACTGCTAGATGCACACCTGTGGGGAGCTGGGTCACAGGTTATAAGGACTACCTTGAGCCCTTAGGGGATGGGAGGTACAGGGGCGGATGACAGTGGTCAGCTGGTACATGACCTCAGAAAAAAGGGAGGCTCTGCAATGACTATAAGGGCTGGACTTAGCCAATAGCCAGTTAATTGGCGGTCCCTGATTGGATGCTCATAGCTAGCCAATGAGCAGGCTTGGCCTTAGTTACCTGATTGGACTTCCAGGTAACAATGGGCCAAGGGGGAGGCTCCAGGATGACCATTAAGGGAAAGAATGAAAAAAATTATTAAGGTGGAGGGCACTTAAGTCTATCAAACTTATCTAAAAAGGTGACAATAGATGGCCAAATTGCTACCTAGGTAACACCCAGCCTATACAAAGAAACTTGGCTCTGGGTGAAGATGTTCTTCCTCCTCTTCAATCTTCTATTGGCACCAATCTTTGTCTTGAGTTCCGTTGGACAAAGGCTTAGGCGGTCTGACAGGATCCACACCTAAGGTAAGTTTGATGACTTTATGCATAGGTGATATCTGGTGAGTACGTGAGCCTCTTGCTTCGCTGTGATGGAGTCTGGCACTGCAGGAAGATAGCTGCTGGTGGTGTTAGCCTCCCAAGATGGATTCTATGGTCGAGGCTGGAAACCGCTTGCCTGGACAGTTCCTGGTGGAGCACCTTTTTCCATTACAAGGCCAAGATGGGGATCGCATGGAGCGACTGGAAGCCATCTGTTCTGGTTAGCACTCCTCAAGAGACACGGAGTGCTGCTGCAACGTTGTGGCTGTTAGTACTCATAAGTCCCTTCCAGTTTGGTAGACAAAACCCACGTCCTCCTGGTAGATGTGTGTGAATTGAGTCTCCAGGCACCCTGGCAACCAAGCGGGTGACTACGATGTTCTGAAAATAGGGGTATTATTCTCACAGAAGAAAGGAAAGTAAATGGGATGAGGGAGGGAAAAATGGAAAGAAAGCAACTTTAACTTTAAATACATTCTCCCAGCTGCTGGCTGGCTTGCAGAAGTGACTTAGAGAGAAATGCCTTCTCCAAGCTGGCCAACAGGGGGCTTTGAGGGCCACACAATATGTGTGAAAGAGTCACATGTAGCTCCCAAGCCACAGTTTGGCCACCCCTGGTATATACTATAGAGTCTAGGAAAAACTAAAGTCCTAGAGTAGCTACAGATTGTAGGTGCTCTAGAACTTCTGCACCTCCTCTACTAAAACATGGAGAATCTATAGTATACCATAGATATGAAGAAAAACTGTTATCTTTATAGGGTTGCCAGCTCCCCCCTAGCAACTGATAGGGGATGGAGTATAGGGTTACCAGATCTAGGTTGAGAAATTCCTGGATATTTGAGAAGGGAGCCTGGAAGGTCAGAGACCTCAGTGGGGTACAATGCCACCCTTCAAATGATCCATTTTCTCCAGGGAACTGATCTATGTTATCTGGAGATGAGGGGTAATTTTCAGGAGATCCCCAGGCCCTACCTACAGGCTGGTATCCCTAAAGACACAAAAGACCAGAGGTGGTTGGGGACTTGGGGCAGGAGGGGGTGATGTTGGCTGGCATCCTCCTTCATAACAAGATTTTCTCCTCAATACTGACAGAAAAACTGAGGAGAATTTTGAGAGGTTTTTCAGGTTCAATGGAACATAACTGGATACCATCTAGATTCAGGTGGATAGCCATGTTGGTCTGAAGAAATAGAACAAAGTTTGAGTATGATCAAAAGGTCATAAACAATACATATAAAACAATGCATTCAGAACAATATGTTTAGTCTGGAGAGGCGGCGACTGAGAGGTGATATGATCACCATCTTCAAGTACTTGAAGGGCTGTCATAGAGGATGGTGCAGAATTGTTTTCTGTTGCCCCAGAAGGTAGGACCAGAACCAATGGGTTGAAATTAAATCAGAAGAGTTTCCGGCTCAACCTTAGGAAGACCTTCCTGACAGTTAGAGTTGTTCCTCAGTGGAACAGGCTTACTTGGGAGGTGATCGGCTCTCCTTCCTTGGAGGTTTTTAAACAGATGCTAGATGGCCATCTGACAGCAATGCTGATCCTGTGAATTTAGGCGGAGGTGTTTGTGAATTTCCTGCACTGTGCAGGGGTTGGTGATTTAACTGGTGATTTAAGAGGGTTCTACGAAGCCCTAAAGGCAGTATATGGTCCATCATATCAGACTCAGAGTCCCTTGCGTAGTGCAGACAGCCAAGTGCTCCTCACAGACAAGGCATCCATATTGAACCGGTGGTCGGAGTATTTTCAGGTTCTCTTCAGTGCCAACCGCGTAGTTCAAGATTCAGCAATTCACCTCACCCCACTTCAACCAGTGAAAACAGAGTTGGATGAGATCCCCACTCTAGAAGAGACTGTTAAAGCCATCAAGCAACTGAAAAGTGGCAAGGCAGCAGGAGTTGATGGAATTCCACCAGAGATCTGGAAGCATGGGGGCACAGTACTACATAGCACACTTCACAAAGTACTTGTCACCTGCTGGGAACAAGGCAAATTACCACAGGACTTTCGCGATGCAATCATCATCACCCTATACAAGAACAAAGGGGAAAAGTCAGACTGCTCCAACTACCGGGGGATAACCCTGCTCTCCATCGCAGGCAAAATCCTTGCCAGAATACTCCTGAACAGACTGGTGCCCGCCATTGCAGAAGAACTCCTCCCAGAGAGCCAGTGCGGCTTCAGAGCTAACAGGAGCACCACCGACATGGTATTTGTTCTCAGGCAGCTCCAAGAGAAATGCAGGGAACAGAACAAGGCTCTGTATGTGACTTTTGTCGACCTTACCAAAGCTTTCGATACCGTTAGCAGGAAAGGCCTGTGGCAAATCTTGGAACGTTTAGGATGTCCCCCAAGGTTCCTCAGCATGATCATCCAGTTACACGAAGACCAGCGAGGCCAAGTCAGACACTGCAACGACCTCTCGGAGCCCTTCCCAATAGGCACAGGTGTAAAGCAAGGCTGCGTTCTCGCGCCAACTCTCTTTACGATCTTCTTTAGCATGATGCTTCAAAGAGCCGCAGTAGATCTAAATGATGACGATGGTGTCTACATCCGCTATCGCACCGATGGCAGCCTGTTCAACCTGAGGCGACTAAAGGCACACTCCAAGACAATGGAAAAACTCATCCGAGAGCTACTGTTTGCTGATGATGCTGCACTCGTCTCCCACTCGGTATCAGCTCTGCAGCATATGATGTCCTGCTTTGCAGAGGCTGCCAAGCTATTCGGCCTAGAAGTTAGTCTGAAGAAGACAGAAGTTCTCCACCAGCCTGCACCCCAGGAAGATTATCACCCTCCCTGCATCACTGTGGGTGAATCAATTCTGAAGACAGTCCAGCAGTTCAGCTACCTGGGGTGCATCATCTCCTCAGATGCTAAGATCGACAAGGAGATTGACAACAGGCTGGCAAAGGCAAACCGTGCCTTTGGCCGACTGCACAAAAGAGTGTGGAGCAACAAGCATCTGAAAAAAGGCACAAAGATCAATGTTTACAAAGCGGTTGTGATGACAACCCTCATCTACGGCTCCGAATCGTGGGTTTTATACCGTCATCACCTGCGACTCCTTGAGCGCTTTCATCAGCGCTGCCTTCGCACCATCCTCAACATCCACTGGAGTGACTTTGTGACCAACACTGAAGTTCTCAAGCGGGCGGAGGTTACCAGCATCGAGGCACTGCTGTTGAAGACGCAGCTGCGCTGGGCAGGGCATATTTCTAGGATGGAAAACCACCGCCTTCCCAAGATTGCCCTGTATGGCGAACTCTCCACCGGCCATCGAAATAGAGGGGCACCAAAGAAGAGGTACAAAGACTCCTTGAAGAAATCCCTTGGCACCTGTCGCATCAACCATCACCAGTGGTCTGACCTAGCCTCAGATCGCAAAGCATGGAGACACACCATCCACCAGGCTGTCTCTTCCTTTGAGAACGCACGCATAGCTGGTCTTGAGGACAAAAGGAGATTGAGGAAGAATCGCACTGCTACAGCACCAACCCTAAATCAGACTTTTCCCTGCAGCCACTGTGGCCGGACCTGCCTGTCCCGCATTGGTCTTGTCAGCCACCAGCGAGCCTGCAGCAGACGTGGACTATTGCACCCTTCTTAAATCTTCGTTCGCGAAGCCAAGCCGAGAGAGAGAGAGCAGGGGTTGGAATAGATTGCCTTAGCGGTCCCTTCCAATCCTATGATTCTATCATATGGAATTGTGTGTAGAATAACCAGGAGATCCTAAGATTGTCTGGCATTCAGAAGTTCTCACTCTTTTTAGCATTATTCACCCCTATGTGGCAAGCTAAACTTGTTTTTAAGGCAAGAGATGTTTCAGAGGTTGTCATTGCCTGCCTCTGTATCATGACTCTGGTATTTCTTGGAGGTTTCCCATTCAAACACCAGCCAGGGTTGACTTTGCTTAGCTTCCAAGATGTGACAAGCCAAGGCTACCCTGGGCTATCCAAGTCAGGGCCATGCAGAACAAATGCATACAAAAGCCTACAAGTAATGTAAGGTGGAAGAAAGAAGGCAAGCAGAAGGTTTATAAGGAAGGTATTTTCACTTTAATTTTTCATTTTGATGGAAGCAGATGACCTCACAGGAAGGGGAGGAGTTGGAGGAGCTACATTTTGACCAGGATGTGATATCATATCCATGCTCAACCTTCTCCCTCCCACACCCTTCAGGGCACCACTACCTGATCTCTAGCAATTTCTGAAGCCATACTTGGCAACCTTCTTGGACCCAGTGTACCAGTTCAGTTTCATCTCAGGTGGGCAGACTGTTGGGAGTATGAAACCTCTACCTTCCCAAGCACTTTCCCCTCTTCTCATACTTAGAGAGGCCTCCTTTATGATATCTTTCCTCAGTCAAGCTCTTGCCACAAATTGGGGGGGGGAGGGGAAGAAGGATAAAAACAATTCCACTTTCCCCACCCCACTCCAATAATGTTGTCATTGAAAGACCATTGCCAGCAGTTCAAACAAATGCATAGCCACCTGACAGTATAGAATCACAGTTGCATACCACTTGATCATCACATGGTTCAGCTGCTTCAGTTGACCTCACCAGCAGAAGTAAATAATTAATATGAAAAGCATAATCTAATTAGAGGATATTTATCTACACAGGACATTTGATTGTTTAAATACTCAGAATCCAGGAAATTGTGAAGCAGACTGGAGTAGAAGTTTAAAAGGAAGAGATGATAATGAGCACATATTGTAGGACCATATAGCTGAAATGGTGTCTTGCTACTGTGACCCCTAAAGGCATGGGAGTGTCACGAGCCCAGTTACCCAGACCCTGTAATGTCTGGAAAAACGTAGACGCTCTCACATCAGTCACATTGAGACAAGATATTTCCGGAACTTGCTAAGCTACTGTGGATTTTTTGCATGCTAAGCAGAATATTTTACATCCTTCCTGTGAGAATCTTTGTGTTGCTATGTCTTAAGCTGAGACCTGAACCCTATATAATAAAGGCCGCTTGCTTTGCAAGCTGAGTATTTTCTCTTCAACACGCTTGTTGTGTAGTTCATTCCTACATGTGGTGCCCGAAGCAGGGACAGCTCACCGAAGCAGGTACAGCTCAGCTCCTGGGACAAGGGAGAGCTCCTGCTTTCAGGTATCGCCTGGCACAGCCCAGCAGCTCAGCTCCTACTTATCAAATGCCTGGAACAGGCCCCAAGTGCGCACTCTGTCGTTCTCAATGACCCCTTTCATTTGGTAAGTATGGGTGGAAAGTTTTCTCAGGCTGAGCAGAAACATTTAGGTGAGTTAAAGTTTTTGATACAAAAGTCTGGCGGATCCGTGACTTCTGGCCAACTTAAGACTCCGTTATAAGAGATCAGTAAGCAATGCCCCTGCTATCCGAAGGGAGGTTCTCTTAAACTTCGGGACTGGGAGACGTTAGGGAAGATTTTTCATACAGACCCCCGAGCTTCTATTGAACTGCTGCAAGTCTGGCATAAATGTAGGTATGCAGTAGAGAAATTTATGCCCGTTTCTAACCCAAGCCAGCTCTCCAAAGATTGTCCCCTAAAAGGCACTGGTGTCCAGCTAGTGCCCCCTGCCCCCCCCCTCTTCTTCCTCCTCCTTTTCCCTCTCCTCCACCAACAGATCCACCCGTGGGCCCACCATCTAACGCCCTGGGACGCATGGTCTGTGAAGTTTTGGAGAAGGAACTTGATCAGGCTAAATTGGAAGATGTCCCAGAATTGGCAGAAATGTTGTCTATTTGCCCTGTACGGTTGACAGGGGAAGAGTTGCCTGACCTTTTATCGGTAAAGACTATCAGAGATATGGGCATAGGGAAACCAGCCCATAGTTTTGCAACTGTCTGTCAAAAGCCACAAGAGCCCTGTTTAGTCTTTTATCAATTGTCTTCAGGCAGCAATCAGAAGACAGGTTTATAATCCTGATGCAGCAGGAAAATTGATGATAAAATTGGCCAAGGAAAATGCTAATTTGGATTCAAGAAGAGCCCCGTGGTACATAGTGTTAAAGCTGCAGCACTGCAGTCCTGAGCTCTGCTTACGGCCTGAGTTTGATCCTGGTGGAAGCTGGATTCAGGTAGCTGCCTCAAGGTTACTCAGCCTTCCATTTTTCTGAGGTTGATCAAATGAGTACTCAATTTGCTGGGGGGAAGTGTAAAAGACGCACTTTGCTTTGTGGCAATGCTCAGTGCAGCAGGCTGAAATTGTTACTATTCACACAGGCTCTCAACTTAATAGGACACCTTATGTGCACTTAATTTGATTCATCAACTTCTTTTTGTTAAAACAATTTTTTTTATTGGTAACATATGGCAGTTATATCTAATACTAATAAAATATTAATAATCACTTAATGCCTTCCCCATACATTACCCTTTTCCCTCCCTCCAGTCTTAATTATAAACATTGGTAACATAAGGTAACAATTTCTATTTCTACATCCTTAATCATTTTTTACCACCATCCCCTATATTACTTTCTAATTACCCTCCCCCCATTACTTGGCTCTCGCTGATGATAATAATTAAAAATAATAATATTTAAAGGTACTCTATTCTAATCAAGAACCAATATTTATACTCTATCTTCTTCTAAAACTTAATCTTAATCATTATCAAAAACTACTAACATTTAAAGATACAATTAACTACTGAAACCAAAAATTAATATTCTTTCTTCTAAGACTTAATCATTATCAAAAATTGTCCAATGTCCTTTTACTTTCCACTCTTTTTCTACATATCTTCTAAATTTTTTCCACTCCATCTTAAAAACCTCCAAATCATAGTCTCTTATTGTTAATTTGTCCATTTCACTCCATGTCATAACTTTAACTATCCAATCCCATTTTTCTGGTATTTTTTCTTGCTTCCACAACTGCGCATACAATGTCCTAGCAGCTGAGAGCATATACCGTATTATAGTTCTATCTTTTGGAAACTTTTCCATTTGTAATCCCAAGAGAAAAATCTCTGGCACTTTCTTGAATTCGTACCCCAAGATCCTAGAAATTTCTTGTTGAATCATCTGCCAATACTGTTTTGCTCTTTCACAAGTCCACCACATATGGTAAAAAGAACCTTCATGTTTTTTACATTTCCAACATCTATCTGACATCTTATTGTTCATCTTCGCCAATTTTTAGGAGTCATATACCACCTGTACATCATCTTGTAACAATTTTCTTTTATACTCTGACATGTTGAAATTTTCATAGAATTTTTCCATAAATACTCCCAAGGAGCGCATGGCATGGAATGCTAGAGTAAGGAACGGGGGGGTAAAACCACCCCCCGCCTGGCCCCCTGGGCCACAACCCTTGCCATTGCGTATATTGCTGCCCGCCCCATGGCAAAACACCTGACATGGGTGCCACCGTTGCAGCCGCAGAGGTAGATGGGGTAGCCTGCTGGGCTGGTGTCTGCGGACCCGATCCGCTTAAACTAGCAGCCCCTAAACCGTGCCCCTGCACCACAGGACTCTGCAGGGCCCAGGCCCAAGGTGACCCCGAATCCCAAGGAACGGTGGGTGCCCCAGGTTGCCCTCCGCCCCAAACCCCGCTCCCCATCACTGGAGGGAGGGGTGGCGTCTGCACTGGTCCCCATGGCCAATGTGGTGTCTGGTGCAAAAAACACTTACCAGCATCCAAAGAAGGACCCGGACCATCCGGAGTGCGGGGCAAGCCGTCCCCCGAGCCACCGCCAATCGACTGCTCCCCCGACGGGCCCTCACCAGGATCCTCCTCTTCATCTAACTGCTGCGCAGGATCAGGTGCTGCCGTTCCGCCCTGCAACGCAGACAAACGGGCCAGCATCTCTGCCTCAAACATGGGTCGCTTTGACCGCTCAGAAGCGCAGCGGCGACCCTGCCAAATCGGGGCCCCTGCAGCAACCCTCTGCTGCTCCAACGCCTCAAGCTGCTGGATAATGGCCAACCTAACCCGCTCCCCTGAAATCTGCCCCGCATCAGGCTCAGGTTGCCCACCCCGGCCCCTGGGCGGGCGAGCCGGTTGTTTGCCCTTAGGCTTCCCCGAACCCTTTTTAGACACCATGTTAGCCAACTAATACGGCTAACTACAAGGCCAGACAAAGATGGGGGCAAACACGAATATCAGACCCCAAAATTAATCTCCGCACTCGCAGCTGCTAAAATAAACGCCCAGGCAATGTCCTTCAGCGCTGCCACTAAATGCAAATATGAAAAACCCCAAAAAGACAGCCACCCTCGCCCGGCACACAGATGCGCCCTAAAATGGCCGCCCCAAGAAGAAGTCTGCCCAGCCCTAAAATGGCCGCCCAGCAACAAGCAATCTCCCCAGCGCACGAGGCTCCACCAAAATGGCCGCCGCGCGCGCTCCGTGGAGCACGAAGCTCCGGACCCCAGGCCTACAGCCCGCCCAAAATCAGCCGCCGCTCGCGCTAAAATGAAGTAGCCGCCGCACGTGCTGAAGGGGCCAAAGTAGAGGGGGGGACCGGGCAAAGAGATGTACACCCCTGCGCTATGCACTCGCCCTAAAATGGCCGCCGCGCGCGTCTCGTGCAGAGCACGAGGCTCACCAGGGGCTTAGAGCCGCCCCAACCAAACAGCCGCCGCTCGCGCCGCGGGCTTCACCGACAGCGGCCCTATAACGCGCCGTGGCCCGACTACAAGTCACCGCCTCTGAACACTCCCCAGCGAGCCCGTGTAAGCAATCAGCCTCCCCCCCGTAGCCAAACCGCGAAGCCCGTCTCCTCTATGCAGGCACGATCCACCGCCGACGGAGCCGCTCTGCTTCCGTGCCGCTCCGACGACCCAACGACGTCTCCCCGCTCTAAGGCCTCAGCCACCACCAGCCAACGACCCAGGCTCTCCCTCAGAGAGCCAGCAAAGACGACGAGCAATCTGGGCGGAGCCAGGGCTTATAAAGCCCTGACCACGCCCACCCCCAATCGGAAGGATCAAGATGCCAAGCTGTTCCTCCCTTCTTCCGCGGGGGCAAATACGGCCCCCAGCTTAAACGCGGCGAAGCCGGCGCAGCTGGGAAGGTGCCGAGCCTTCTCTATTTACATTAACTGCCCATTTAATCATTTGAGACTTCACTACTTCATCTTCTGTAGACCATTTTAACAATAATTTATATACTTTTGAGGTTAATTTTTCATTATCTCCAAGCAAGACATTCTCTATTTCAGTTCGTTCTCATCTAATTCCTACAGTTTTGATATCATTTTCCACCAAACTTTTTATTTGCTGCATCTGGAACCAATCGTATTTGTTATTCAGCTCTTCAGCAGTTTTTAATTCTATTTTGCCACTTTGTATTTTCAATAGTTGATTGTACGACAGTTGCTTTCCTTCATCCGTCTCAACTGTTATTTTTATCACTTCCGCTGGTACTATACATAATGGCTTTCTTTCATCACTATATCTCGTATATTTCACCCAAGTATTTAACAAATTGTTCCTTATGTAATGGTAAGAAAAAAGACCATCTAACTTTTTCTTCTCATAATACATATACACGTGCCAGCCAAATTTATTTCCATAACTTTCCAACATAACTTCTTGATGTATGTATCTCTCCAAATTGACCTTGATTTGATTGGCTATATTTTTAATCTTGAGGGTTTTAATTTCTTGTTGTTATTTTTCTCATTGCTCACTATTTAAAGCCATCTTAATCTTCCTGGAGAGATTGCTCAGGGCAATATACATGCTGATAAGACTTTAAAAAGTGTTACTTCTGCTATTTATTTTTTTCCTTCTTCTTCAGTCATAGCTATTTTTATTTAAATGCCAAATTTAAATGACAAACAGTTTTTGTTGCTTTTGATCAGACTCAGCACATTGTGCTAATAATCATATTCCTGATTCCGCTGTTAACCTGTGTGGTTTACAAACTAACATAAGAAGCTGTATTGGATCAGACCAACAGCCCATCCAGTCCAGCACTCTGTGTCATCCAGTGACCAATATATGTGTCAGTTTGGTGTAGTGATTAAGTGGGTGGCCTCTTATCTGAAAGAGCCAGGTTTGATTCCCCACTCCTCCACTTACAACTGCTGGAGTGACCTTGGGCGGTCATAGCCCTCTCAGAGGTTGTTCTGGTTAAGAGCAGTTTCTGTCAGTGCTCTCTCGGCCCCACCCACCTCACAGAGTGTTGTGAGGGAGGGCAGAATGTAGATCCAATGTCGTCTTCTATGCATACACACATGCACATATATATGTATATATATACTGTGGCTAATAGCAACTGATGGATCTCTGCTCTATATCTTTATCTAGTCCACTCTTGGGGCTGGCTATACTTGTAGCTGCCACCACCTCCTGTAGCAGTGAATTCCACATGTTAATCACCCTTCGGGTGAAGAAGTACTTCCTTTTATCTATTTTAGCTTGACTGCTTAACAATTTCATTGACTGCTTGATAGGAACCAAAAGCAATTGGCACACTTACCCATTTTTTTTCCTCACTAACAACTCTGCTCTGAACTTGCATGCCAGCCCTGCAAGGCGGGCCAAGTACAAACAACAGGCTTGTTCAATGAAGACAGAAAAATAGCCCACAAAGTCTTACTGCCAATAGAGGAGCGGCAGACAGACAGATAGCATTACTTCACAAACCCCAGCCAGATTTTTTTTTTACAAAAGTTGCTCCTTCCACCATAGAAGAATTTTTTTTAAATTAACACAAACAAAGACGTGCTTGGAGCCAGTTTTCTCTCTCTCTCTGCCTTTAGAGAAGAAACAGGAAATGAGCGGAGTCTCACTTGAGTAATAAATAGCTTAGCGCTTTTTTGCATGGAGCTAAGAAATGTAACCTGTTGTGTTACAAATTGCTCTGAAAAGCAAAGGGCAACCTCATTTTAACCCTAGCTTTTCTTTTCATGAAAAACAAAAAACATTCGTGATCAGCCATGTAACATAGAATTAATTTTGTTTTTCTCTTGATTTAATTTCAAGTGTGTTCTAATATTTTCCAGAATTAAGATATGGTCTCACATGCTCACACACCAGCAGTAAAAATGGCCCTGGTGACTTCAAATTGCCCATACAAGTGTGCATCTGAAAATCTGTCCTCTCTGGAAACAGCAGCAACAAACGATGGTTCCAGACATACATCCTCCCTGCTGCAAGAACACAAGGGGGGGGGGGGGGTGATAACAGATTTTACTATGTGCCTGTTAGTTTTGTACATGCTAGATAAGGCCTCTGTCTATATTTCTGTAGCTGAATCCCATTTTACTTTACCTGTTTTTTTTTTTAATTTGTTGATTTTTGTACACAATGGAACATTTAATTCCAGCATGGTATTTCATGTAATTCCACAGGGCAAGCTATTGTGGAACATGCTGATCATACATTAAAAAACCACTCTTCAAAAACAATTAAAAGGAGTGAAAATGAGGGTTCCTATCCAAATGTCGGTTCAAATTGAATTTGGTCTTATTAACTTGGCATGGTCCAGTTCCCCCCCTTACCTGGGGGTGCAGGCATGCTGCTGTGTTTTCTCTTGCAGGTCTTTTGTGGGTTCTGGCACATTGTATTCACCCGGCTAAAGATGGCATGGCATCAGGGTCTCCCAAATCTGATTCCCAATTTCAATCAGCCTCAAATGCTGGAAGAGGCTGGGCAAGAGCCTTCTCCAGAGAATTTGGTGGCTGCTGTTTTTGCAACTCACAATGAAATCCATGACTAGTCTCTATTTATGTATCTTGTCTCCTGTTAAGGCTATTAGTTTTACATTTATCACAATTTTTCATCTTACTTTGAATTGCTTCACAATTTTTATTCATTTAAATCTGAAAATTCCTTTTTGTTGTTGGTACTAAATCTTTATTTTCTGAAAAGAATACTGTTTTAAAATTCTACTTCACAAATTTTGGTTCCTACAAGACCTCTTTTCATTTGAAGTTATAGCATGTGTTATAGAAGAACATCTGTACCCTTCCTTGGATAAAACTACCCTCTCCCTGTGCATCTTCTCTCTTAAGTCTTGAAAACTAATACCTTGTTTTACCAGTGACCCAATTATTCTCAATGTAGTGTTTCTCATAGAAATACCTTTTCTAGATCTATTGGTGATTCACTAGGCCTGAATTCTTGAAAACTCTTGGTCTTCATTAGAAATCTGGACTTTAATAATGTTCTGCATTCCTCAAATGTATATCTTCATGTGCTCTCTTAATGTCATTTATTTGGTGAACCACTTACCTGTGGAAAGAGGCATCTACATGCTTATCTATTTTATTTTATGCCTCTATAGTATCTTGTTAGAGTTTGACCTTTTCTGAGTGTTTTGTTTAGAAAATCCTTTCTATATTTCATGTTCTTACCATAGTAGAACTCCAGTTCTGCTTGATTTTGTGTTTCAATCCAGTCCTGGCTAGGCTTGCTACTGGATAACACATTTCCATTTGCTTGTTTTAAGTTTCAGCCTCTCTATTATTTCAACCTTCTTCATCAGGGTGCATGTTTTAGCACCCTGCTTTATGCATTAGTTCTAAATTCTATCTTTGCACTGCCTCACACATCTCCTTGGCTGTGCAAGCTCCTTACTAGATTTACTCCTAAGTTTATATATATATATTGCATGCTTATTATAAATAGATTTAAGAATTGTTTTGTGTTTTTGACCAGGTATTAACCATAATTTGATTTCTAGGATTTTCTCATTGTTTTATCAAGTTTGCTCATCTTTTCTTTCAATATCCTGTGCAGGAGATCTGGACCTGCAAGTCAAGTTTAAATGCATGTTCATTATGATAGTTTTAAGAATTGCTGGTATGTCTGTTAAGAATTGTTTGTTTAAGGATTAATTATTATTTGCTTTTAGAAGTTTGTTGAAACCCTCTCTCTCACCTATGTGAGACCCACAGAACAAATTTTGGATGAGCTGGCACAGAGAAAAATGGGGTTCAGTGGAACTTGATCACCCCTCTGATTTCCAATGGTTTAAATTCTCTGATCCAGTTCTCTAATCATTTTGAGTCTGATCCCTCATATACATGTATGTTAAAGCTGGCATTGTTCTATTGAGGCCTCAGTTTTATTTTGTTTGTTTTTGCAGTTTTTCTTATTTTTGACAAGTTCATATGTTCCAAAGCTATAGCAAAAATTTTTCTTCCCTTTTTGTGACCATTTTCAGAAATCAGAGGTAATTCCAACTCTGGTAATCTCTTTTTGGAGCTCCAATCTTGTGCACAATTTCATGTTTTCTTTTTTAAAATTCATAGCTGTTGCAACAAAGTAAAAAGCCTCTCATGAATCTCTAGGTACATGCTTTCTATATGGGTGTTCACTAGCCTGAATCATGAGAAGTGATGCATAGGTTTATATTGTGGATTTGTATTCTTCATAATGTATGGTGTATAAAATTTGCACTTTAACATTGGAAGGGTAGAGACCTTGTCAAACTGAAACTCCATGTGAGGAGGAGAAAGTCTCCAGTCCAAAACAAGTGTGGTAATTTATGGCAATTTGTGGACTGCCAAGAAAAGCTTTAAAAGTAAAAAAGCATCTATTATTCTTGTTTTGTTTGTTTGTTTCTCCAAGTATGTTTTCCAGGTCCTGAAATTTGCATGGTCATGCCTCATTGATGTTGGAAGGAAGGCCTCTCCCAAAACCCCATCCAAACTGAGTTATGGAAAAAACTTATTTCCAGAGAAATTCCTCTGCCTAACCAAAGGCTAGAGGCCCCAGTGAGATCACAAAAGCAGCCTCACTGCCGCTTCCAAGTTATACTTCCAAATAAAAAGTATTCCTTTTGGCTGCAATAGAAACAGTTTTCCCTGTGAAAAGATTGTCATGCATAAAGCACGCAAACTCTCCATGAACTCAGACTAAGGGAGGAGAGGAACCAGGAAATGGTTTTTATATTGTAATAATGTGCCAGTATGGACTGCCCATTTCTGGCAATGCTTTCACCTATGTTAATATGGCCAGTATGGACTGCCCATTTCTGGCCATGCTCTCACCTATGTCTGAATGTGTGTATCTTGATCACCTAGGCTACAATATGTTGCTTGCCATAAAGGCACATGAATTGATTCAGTTTATAACATGTCACTTACATATGTCCCTTATGTGTTTTAAAAAATTAAGATGAGTTTTTGTATTCATGCATCATAACTAGTAATGTTTATTGCTAAAGAATTGTCAATACCAAGACACATAGCTTTCCCTCATGCATGGAGAGCTTACTTTTTGGTAATTGACATTCCCATCCCCCTCTTGTCTCAACTGGGTTTCAACCCTGGTTGTTTGAAACTTAAATGAGAGCACATCATGCAATTTGGCATACACTCTCCAAGAACTGTACAGTGCAGGTGGGGGGAGAACTGATACCAGTAGGGTGGCCAGACCGTCCCGGTCACCCGGGAAAGTCCCGGTTCTGGCCCCCAATTCCTGCCTCCCGGGCTGGCTATACCGGGACCATTAGAAGTCCCGGTTTAGCCAGCGGGGAGCCGGCAGGAAGCCGGCGGGCCGCGCGCACGGGGAAGGCGGCGAGTGAGGGAGCCAGCGTCCCTGCGCGTGCGCACGGCGGTGTGGCGGGCTCTGCGCATGCGCGGGGCCCGCCACAACGCCGTGCGCACGCGCAGGGACGCTGGCTCCCTCACTCGCCGCTTTCCCCGCCCGCGCGCGGGGCCCCGGTGGCGGTGGCGGAGGCCGGGGAGGCGGCGGAGAGGCCGGCGCTGGTCCCTGGAGGCCCTCCAGAGACCAGCGGAGGCGGCGGAGAGGCCGGCGCTGTTCGCTGGAGGCCCTCCAGAGACCAGCGGAGGCGGCGGAGAGGCCGGCGCTGGTCCCTGGAGGCCCTCCAGAGACCAGTGGAGGCGGCGGAGAGGCCGGCGCTGGTCCCTGGAGGCCCTCCAGAGACCAGCGGAGGCGGCGAAGAGGCCGGCGCTGGTCGCTGGAGGCCCTCCAGAGACCAGCGGAGGCGGCGGAGAGGCCGGCGCTGGTCCCTGGAGGCCCTCCAGAGACCAGCGGAGGCGGCGGAGAGGCCGACGCTGGTCGCTGGAGGCCCTCCAGAGACCAGCGGAGGCGGCGGAGAGGCCGGCGCTGGTCCCTGGAGGCCCTCCAGAGACCAGCGGAGGCGGCGGAGAGGCCGGCGCTGGTCGCTGGAGGGCCTCCAGCGATCAGCGCCGGCCTCTCCGCCGCCTCCCCGGCCTTGCAGCCGCCGCCAGCCCCGCCAGCAGCACCAGCCACCGCTGCGCCTCCTGGCCAGCCCGGCCGCCCGGAGGGGAGGCCGCCACCCACCCTGGAAGAAGGTAAGTAGGCAGGCAGGGAGGGAGGGGGCCGAAAGCGGGGGGCGGCGGGAGGGAGGGGGCGGCCTTCCTTCCTTCTTTCCCTCCCTCCCTCCTCCCTTCCTTCCCTCCCTCCCTCCCTCCCTCCTTCCTTCCTCCCTCCTTCCTTCCCTCCCTCCCGCCTTCCTTCCCTCCCTCCCTCCTCCCTCTCTCCTTCCCTCCCCCCTCCCTCCTTCCCTCCCTCCCTCCTCCCTCCCTTCCTTCCCTCCTTCCTCCCTCCCTCCTTTATTCCTTTCTTCCTTCCTTCCCTCCTTCCCTCCCTCCCTCCTTCCTTCCTTTCTTCCTTCCCTCCCTCCCTCCTCCCTTCCTTCCTTCCTTCCTTCCTCCCTCCCTCCCTCCTTCCCTCCTTCCTTCCTTCCCTCCCTCCTTCCCTCCCTCCCTCCTCCCTTCCTTCCCTCCCTCCCTCCTCCCTTCCTTCCCTCCTTCCTTCCTTTCTTCCCTCCCTCCCTCCTCCCTCCTTCCTCCCTCCCTCCTTCCTCTCTCCCTCCTTCCTTCCTTCCTTTCTTCCTTCCTTCCCTCCCTGCTCCCTTCCTTCCCTCCCTCCCTCCCTCCTCCCTTCCTTCCCTCCCTCCCTCCTTCCTTCCTCCCTCCCTCCCTCCCTCCTTCCTTTCTTCCTTCCCTCCCTCCCTCCCTCCTTCCCTCCCTCCCTCCCTCCTTCCTCCCTCCCTTCCTTCCTTCCTTCCTTCCTTCCTTCCTTCCTTCCTTCCTTCCTTCCTTCCTTCCTTCCTTCCTTCCGTCCATGGCTCTCAAATATCCGATGTTCATGTCTTGCGGCTCTCAAACATCTGACCTTTATTCTGTGTTGCTCTTTTGTTAAGCAACTCTGGCCACCCCTGGAGTAGACAATACTGACTTTGATGGACCCAAGCACTGATTCAGTGTAAGGGAGCTTTGTGTTTGTGTCTTCTGGTGCAATTTTGTTCTCAAACCCTGTATTTACTTCATCAGTATATGGGATAAGGCACTTTCTCAACTGTGCTGCATAATGCAGCCTATTTATTTTGTCCTGTTTGCTCTGTTGGCTCTATCTGCGCCACCTTCATCACTTTTGGGGTGTGGATCCCCCAGTGGGGTGGTCCCCCGACTCCCTCCGCCGGCTGTTTCTGATAGCCCTGCACCCCCTCTTTCATTTGATATATGTCCCGTGCGGGTGCCACCCTCCCGCCGGGAGATGCCGCAAAATGACCCCCTTGAGGCTTATGGCGGCAGGGCTCGGGGGAAGCGAGCTAGACTGCTGTTCTTTTGAGGGGTTATAGAGTGTTTCGAGCCCGTCCCTGTGGCATCAATCCCATCATTGTGGGACCCAGGGGGCCAGCGCAGCGGCCCGCTGAAGCAGCCTGTCGGTCACTTCCAGGTTCCTGTCCTGCATCTTGACCTGTGTTATTAGTGACAGGCTGCTTCGGTGTGCCGCTGCGCCGGCCCCCTGGGTCCCACAATGATGGGACCAATGCCACAGGGACGGGCTCGAAACACTCTATAACCCCTCAAAAGAACAGCAGTCTAGCTCGCTTCCCCTGAGCCCTGCCGCCATAAGCCTCAAGGGGGCTCATTTTGCGGCATCTCCCGGCGGGAGGGTGGCACCCGCACGGGACATATATCAAATGAAAGAGGGGGCGCAGGGCTATCAGAAACAGCCGGCGGAGGGAGTCGGGAGACCACCCCACTGGGGGATCCACACCCCGAAAGTGATGAAGGTGGCGCAGATAGAGCCAACAGAGCAAACAGGACAAAATAAATAGGCTGCATTATGCAGCACAGTCTCGCTGGAATCTCACTGGAATCTGACTGGCTTCTCAGCGTGGAACCCGTTCTCTCTAGTCTTCTCACTTTGAAAAAAGTAAAAAAAGGGTTTTATTTAACTTTATTTCCCCCTTTCCCTCTCTATAAATAATCTTGGTGTTTCTGGCGGTGATATTTGGGGGGTTTTGGGGGACGTCACAGGAAGTGCTGTGAAGTCACTTCCTGTTTCCGGCAGTGGCATTTGGGGGAAATGATGTCATTTGGGGGAAATGATGTCACAGGAAGTGATGTCACTTCCTGCTTCCGGCAGGTGACGGGGGGAATGATGTCACAGGAAGTGATGCCACTTCCTGTTTCCGCCGGTGGCATGATGTCACCGGAAGTGACGTCACTTCCTGTTTCTGGGGGGGCACGCACACACGCATTCCTTCCCCCCTCAAGGTGTCCCTGGCTGGCCTGAAGATATTATGGCCACCCTAGATACCAGAGTACTATTGTATAAAGAGGGTAGCCTAGCCTCAAAATGCCCAGCCCCATGATGGAGATCTGAACAGCTCTGTAGTGGATGGCTGGGCTACCTAGCCAAAATATGCCTCTGAATAACCCTTCTCTCCCTACACATGCATCTTTTCTGGACAGACAAAAATTAAATACTAAGATGTGCCAGCGTGAATGCTAAAAACCATCATTGTTTGTTCTCCACCTGTGGCTTATCTTTACCCCATCTTTATTAGTACACCTTTTTTGTTACCCCATTGTAATGTCAATTCATTCCTTCCTGGGAATGTCAAAATCAAATTGTTATCTTGCAGCCTTTTGCAAGCAGCCATATAATAAAGAAAAGAGTGGCATGTAGGACCATATAGCTGAAAAGGTGTCTTGCTACTGTGACCCCTAAAGGCATGGGAGTGTCACGAGCCCAGTTACCCAGACCCTGTAATGTCTGGGAAAACATAGACGCTCTCACATCAGTCACATTGAGACAAGATATTTCCAGAACTTGTGGATTTTTCGCATGCTAAGCAGAATATTTTACATGCTTCCTGTGAGAATCTTTGTGCTGCTATGTCTTAAGCTGAGACCTGAACCCTATATAATAAAGGCCGCTTGCTTTGCAAGCTGAGCATTTTCTCCTCAACATGCGTGTTGTGTAGTTCATTCCTACAACTTATTTCTTCTAGCTTTCTCCAGGGTGACTTACTTCAAGAGCAAACAAAATAACACAAACAATGTTCAAGTGTTACATGCTAAATCAGGGGTGTCAAATGTGACCCCCCCGGAGGGCTCCTATCAGGCCCCTGAGCAACTGGCGGTCATCTGCTTCCTTCTTCCTCTCTCTTGCTTCCTTCTGCATCACAGCTTGCTTTGCCAGGCTTACTCAATTGCATAGGAGCTACAGAGCAAGGCCTCTATTTTCTTCATTGGCTGAGGCTCCTCCCTTGGAGTGCGGGGGGGGGAGGGATAACTTGCTCTGCCAGATCTCTCAATTGCACTGCTGAGCTAGTGAAGCCAAGCCTCTCTTCCTTCTGTTGGCTGAGGCTCCTCCCCCTCCTGGTCCCCTGAGGAAGGAAGGAAAGAGTCAGAGTTTCTTTTGCCAAGTTCACTGCATTGCATGGGAGAGATACAAAGAAAGCACTTTTAAGACCAACAAGTGCTAATGTTTTAAGCATGTTTTATTTTAAGCTTTAAAAAAAATCTTTGTGTTTATCTCTATCCTTTATAAAGTTTATATCTCTGCTACCTGACATTACATTTTATGACACACATGGCCCGGCCCAACAAGGTCTCAGTTATGTCAGATGCAGCCCTCACATAACAAATGAGTTCGACACCCCTGCACTAAATGTTAAAAGTGGAGAGGAGGGCAGATACCTTAGGCCATGATCACAATATCTTGCATTTCAGACAGATGTTGGTGAGGCCTTAAAAGCATGACAAGATGTCTTTATTGCGTGCCTAATGAAGACTGCTGGTAGGGGTGCCACCATAAAGGTGGGGCCTGTTAAGGCTGCCAACCCCTTGGTGGTGGCTAGAGAACTCCTGGGATTACAACAGATCTGTAGGCAACAAAAATTAGTTTGCCTGGAGAAAATGGCTACTTTGGAAGGTGAATTCCATGGTGCAGCACCAGGAAGCCTACCCCTGATCCCAGGCTTTTCCCCAAGTATTGTTAATCCATAGAGGGCAACCTGGCTGCACACAGTTTTTAGGGCCAGCCCTAGACTGACTGGCACTCCAGGCAAGGCTAACACCCTAGGCAAGGCCCCCCCCACACACTGATAATGTCACTGAGTCACATGAGGGGCGCCCATTTGGCACCCCCAGAAGGCTGGCACCCTAGGTAATCACCTAGTTTGCCTAGTGGCATGGCTGACTCTGACAGTTTTGTATCATTTTGTCTGGTAGCTTTTGCTTTTGAATGTTCCTTTGGCAAGTGCAATTTCTAGGAAATCATGCTGAAGAAATCAAACCCTTCAGCAGTCATTGGTTCTTGCTGGGAGCTTGCAGTGCAGGATTAAACCCTGTGGAGGCCCCTAGGCAGTCAAAATCTTGGGGGGTAGCCTTGCAAATTATCTCAGAGTTGGAGCCCCCAGCCGGCTACCCTCACTGCAACCTGCAGGCACCTTCTCAAAAACCCCTTTAACAAAGCTGTGGGGGAGAAGGAGAGAGGCAAACTTGGAGACAATGCCAGCAGCCACACCAGGCAAGTTAGGCAAAGAGCAGCTCAGTTGCTGGCTGTGCCTGCAGGCTGGGAGGGTTGCAAGCAGGGAGGAAATGGGGAGAAAGCCAGCCTGGGGCCCCTAAAGGCATGGGGGCCCATAGACCAGTGCCTGCTTTGCCTAATTGTTAATCCAGCCCTGGGAGCTTGTGCACAAAAACAGACTACATGCACGAGGTCTGGGTCTAAGGTTGTCAAGTCCAATTCAAGAAATATCTGGGGACTTTGGGGGTGGAGCCAGGAGCAAGGGTGTGACTAGCATAATTGAACTCCAAAGCAAGTTCTGGCCATCACATTTAAAGGGACTGCACACCTTTTAAATGCCTTCCTTCCATAGGAAATAATGACGGATAGGGACACCTTGTTTTGGGGCTCATAGAACTGGACCACCTGGTCCAATCTTTTTGAAACTTAGAGGGTATTTTGGGGAGTAGCGCTGGATGCTATAATGAAATTTTGTTGCGTCTACCTCAAAACACAACCCCCCAGAGCCCCAGATACCTTTGGATCAATTCTTTATTATACCCTATGGGGATCAGTCTCCATAGGAAATAATAGAGTCCCCAGCAGACATTTCCACCACCACCCTGCTTTCTGATGACCCTGAAGCAGGGGGTGGGCCTCCAAACTGGGGGATCCCCTGCCCCCACCTGGGGATTGGCAACCCTATCTGGGTCAGTCTGGCTCTTCAGGAAGAAGACAATTGGCCTCTGTGATGGTGGGGTTAAGATCAGTGGTTGAATTAGGTGATGAAAGCATTATGGCCTTTAATAAAATCCACAACCCCTAGTTCCTAGGGCTGCCAATTAACAGAGACTTAATGGGATGATATTTACCAGCTGATATTATTGACCCCTATGCCATGAAATGCTGCAACTGCCCATTCCCATGCATTATTAAGCCTTTCTGAAAGGATAGTTTTTTCCAGTCCTGTCAGCCACCTTTCCAACTCTTTCTAAAGGCAGTACAGCTAGGGGGAGTCTGACACAAATACATCATTTGACCCTCAGTTCTCTCCAACCCTTTGGCACATTTGCAGCCATGTTCAAGGAATCCCACACATAGGATTACAGGCCGAGAGCATCAAGGGGGCAGCATTATGCTTTAGCCCCTCAGGATCTCAGGAAGTAGGCACTAGCTAAACAGTATTTTCAACAAATGTTAGCAAAAGGCTGACAGCAGCCCTTTACTCCCTTGTCTAGACAGAGCCTACGAGGAATAGCTGGCATTGTTAACTGTGAGGAGTAATTAGAATCTGTCTGCTCACTCCTTGCCTTGATGCTGTATGGAGGGGTAATGAGCTGTCCCTCCATTCACTGTCAGAACCTCTGCCCGCCTCATATCATCCTCTCCCAAAGGAGCAGCAGCAGTGGCTTTTCTTCGGCTTCTCTGTTTATTTTTAAAAGAAAAAAAGAAGACACACAGAGAAGCACGGTAGTCTGGCAAAATGTCAGCAAGTGATTCAGAGGGAAGGCAAGTGGAAGGCAGGGAGAGGGAGGCAGCCCACACAGGAGACTTGCTTCTGATTTCCAAATGTCAGCATGTCCTTTAATTAAATGCTGATTAACTGGGGACGGTCTCCCTCACGCCAGAACCGGGCTGCTGCTACTGAGAGCGTCAGCGCTGCTGAAAACCAGGGCGTTCTGCATTGCCTTCCTGTCACACACCAGGAGAAAATTATTTTTTGCTTTAGGAGAGAGCGGAGGGGGGGTGGGGGTGGGAAATAGATCCTCACTGGCACAATAGCCTGATGGTTACAGGACAAGCCTTGGGCTCAAGGGCAGCTTCTGACCTGAAATCCTTGAAAGCTGTGAAGCCTCAGTGATGGGAGCAAAGGGCTTGCCTTCCTTTCTGTCTCTTTAATATCTACAGCCTAACCTGTTCTTGAAATACCAGAGGAAGCCACTGCAGACCTTGGAGTACTAATACGTGGGGCTGGCCCAGGTGTGGTAACCTGTCTTGGCTGGCAGATTTGTGGACACCATTAGAGAAAAGCAAGATGTCAGTTATTTAATTTATGGGGGGGGGGTTATCACCATGATTGTGGAAGGATTTCCTGCCTCCCTGCTAACTTGATGTGTCCTGAGCAATTCATCAATATCATGAGCAGGCCTTCCATGTTCCACTGCAGCCTCTGAAGCTGCTTCTAGGCCCCTCCTCCAAAAGTGCAGGCAGCATCTCTCTCTTTTTCTCTCGCTCTCTCTGTGTTCTGTGCAGAGTTGGGTGTGCTTGATTGAGTGCTGCTGCCCTTGGTTCAGTTCCAACAATGGCAGGTGGCAGAGGAGCTTGGGGGGAGGGGAGGTTGCTGCAGGCCTCATCACAGCAGGTAAGCCTGCTATGCTTGACTACAGTGGCTGCCCTTGCTGAGCCTCGCATGTCCCCACTCCAAAGAGCTGCTGAACAGTGAGCTGCAGCAGTGGGGACCTGATGAGCAGGCTATTGCATCTCACTAGGTTCTTTTGCCTGAGCTCGAGACAGGCACTCCTTGCAAACCAAGATCCTGAAGCCTGGAAAAACTGATGGATCAGGATGCTAAGCATGAAAGAACTTGTAACAATATATATAAATTTTCTGGCCACTGTGTGACACAGATTGTTGGACTGGATGGGCCATTGGCCTGATCCAACATGGCTTCTCTTATGTTCTTATGTTCTAAAGAGATGTAAATGAAGGATGCTGGAGTGAGCCAACAGGAGTAACTGTTGCCTGGTAAAGGGCATGGTTAACCATGGTAAGATTGTATATAGCTGCAGTTTTGCCAGTGTTCCTCTGTAACTGTTTAATCTTGCAATAAAGTGTTCTTGGTTGATTCAGAACTGGCTGAGCTCACGAGCAGCCATGGTGGCTGTGCTGCATGCAAAGAGGGCTCTGGCAAATAGGGTCAGGCTCCTTGTGGGCAACTGTCCTGCTTGTTGAGGGGTCAGCTCTTTGATTGTGACTGGCAGGCAGGGAGCAAGCCAAGCTGACAGGGATTTGAGCATCCCCCAGAGTTTGTAAGGTCATCCCTAAAGTTGGGATGGGATGAGCTGACACCCAGTGGCCAGGCTCCAGCCAGCACATCTGTTGAAGGAATTGTGGGTACTCTCTCCTGGCACCACCTAGATTGTATGATAAAGTCTGCCAACTGGCGACCCAGAAACCAATGCCATTCTGCCAGGCCTTGTAAAGGTTTAGCCCAGTGCCTGCTCAGCAAATTGCCTCCTAGTGAGAAAGCCTGGCCGGACTGGTTGCCTGCTTATAACTCTCCTGCACCGCTTTCCCTAGAGGAAACAGCTGTTTGCCCCTTCCTCATGTTCTGTATGTCCTGGGATCAGGTGGCTGACATGTGAAGCCTTAGGAAGAAACAAACAGCCCCCTCTGGCCATTGCTGCTAGGTTAAATGGCACAAGAGGGAAGGTGGAAGCCCATCTTTCCCTTTTTCGTGCTCAGAGCTTTGGTAGCTAACAGGTTTTTTGTGTCATTACAGACACAATTGTTTTAGCATTCAGCTGCTGCTTTTTATTTATCTTTTCATACGAAGCCACTTATATCCAGTTAGCAAAGTGTGGTTGAGCCATTCTTGAGGTAAACTTTCTTCCATTTTCACCTCTTCTTTGCACTTCTGATTCGCTTTAGTGTGCTGTTTAAAATGTCTGCAGCGCTTCCAATAATGCCACAATTTTTCCCTTTCCTTTTTCTCTGCATAATCTTCCTCAAACTTTTAAAAAATATTCAAAGTTGAGCGCTATGCTTCAAGAAGTTCATGTGGCAAAAAAGGGCAGGGGGGCACACAGCACTGTTTGAAATGGCCAGATCACTTCGGAGATGGCTCATTAACAGAATGAAATTTGCTGTATGAAACCTCCATCCCTGTATTGCTTTACTTGGAATCGAGCCAGCAACAGATAACATCCACTTTAGAACAGTAATATGAAAGGAGCCTGTGAGATGTGTCTGTGAGGTGAGTCAAGGGACTCAACACAGCTCATGTGAATGTGAGGTGAATCAAGGGGTCCCTGACACAGCTCATGTGACCTTTATTATTCAGATGAGTCCTCAGAGGTTTCTTTACAGTCCCATCTCTTAGGTATCCCTATTTTTCACTATGCATCTCTTTGCACTCTTCTTAAAGTTACCAAGTCTAACTCAGAAAATATCTGTGGGCTTTGGGGGTGGAGCCAGGATACTTTCATATTTCCTAAAATAAATTAGTAAAAATACAGCAGTGCAGTTCCCCTGAATACAATCTTCATTTCCTCATCTCCAAGCAGCTGCAAGTCCCCTGTTTGTTCTCTCTCCCTCCCCCTCTCTCTCTCTCTCACACACACACACACACCAGCCAAAATAAACAGTTTGCAATCCCACACTTGTGTAGTCTCACTGGGGCAATTTACTCACAAGTCGCTGAAGTTCCACATTCTTCAGACTAACACAGGGAAACCAAAGGTTCTAGTTTACTGTTTACTATACAAACGACTTCTGAAAAGATTGTAAAACAAACAGAGGGTCTGGACTGCTTTCACAGCTACTGGGAGCAGCCATGTTGTTCTACCGGCTCACCCTGTCCTCATTCAGCCTGGTCTCTACAGATTTAAAGGCACACACACCATCTAAAAAGTAAGCCTTTCCAAGCATTTTCTTAAGCCTTCTGAAGTGGAAAGGTACATGGTGGCTGTTGGGGCAGGGCTCCCCCTGCCAGCCAGCTGACTGGGGCAGGAAGAAGCCTGTTAAACTGGGAGATCCCCGGCTGGGACCTGGGGATTGGCAAGCCTAACTCTTCTCCTTGAACTCCCACAAGCTCTTCTGCATGCTGTTTCTGCTTTCCCTATTTAGCTCTGTTCTGCAATCCTACCAGTCTTTCAGCCCCTACCCCATTTCTCAACTCTTCTGCTTTCTTTCCCTACACATCCATCTCTCACCCTAGTTCCCCTCTATTAAACAAACCCATATGTCTTTCTACACTTTTATCTCTTTCTCCTCTTTTTAAAGTCTCCCTTTTTGCTCTGTGTCTGTCACCTTTACCACCTTCTCTCAAGTCTTTCTCATGGATTTTTCATAGCAACAAGAAACATAAGACATAAAACATAAGAAACATAAAACATAAGTTTTAGGGATTGAGGATCAATGCCTGCTCAGAAAGTCTGAAGCTCTGCCCCCCAGACTGTATGGCCTACCTAAGATCCACAAACCCAATGTTCCCCTTCGACCGATAGTCAACGCCATCGGCTCACCTACCTACGCCATAGCCAAACACTTGACCAGCCTTCTTCAACCCCTCGTGGGCAACACCACCTCTTACATTAGGGACTCATCACATTTTTCGGAAAAAAACAAACCCCTAAAACTCCAACCCAGCCATCTTTTAGTAAGCTTCGATGTCGTCTCGTTGTTCACCATGGTTCCTGTCAAAGAAACCCTTGTTCAACTACAACACATCTTTCCTGATGACATCACTGCCCTATTCCACCACGTGCTCACCACTACCTACTTCCAATGGAACAATAACTTTTATGAACAGATCAATGGAGTTGCCATGGGAAGCCCCCTTAGCCCTGTTATCGCTAACTTTTACATGGAAACCTTCGAAGATACAGCACTAAGATCTGCCTTCCAAAAACCACGTTGCTGGCTCCGATATGTGGATGATGTTTTTGCCATCTGGAGTCATGGAGAGGCTGCTTTGAATAACTTTCTCCTTCATCTGAATTCAGTCCATCCTCGTATCCAGTTCACCGTGGAGAAAGAAAACAATGGTCAACTTGCCTTTCTTGACGTTCTCATTACCAGGAAAGATGACGGAAAACTCGGCCACACTGTATTCAGGAAACCCACACACACCGATCGCTATCTAAATAAGAATTCCAATCATCATTCTCGCCAAAAATGTACAGTTGTAAAAACCCTCATTCACCGTGCATCACGCATCTGTGAACCAAGCCAACTCCAACAGGAACTACACCACCTCAAACAGTCACTGCAGGCCAATGGATACTCCCAACAAGAAATTAGAAGAGCCCTCCATCCCAGGAGACCATCCACACCAAATCCTGAGCCACACACAAATGTGGGTACAGCCTTCCTGCCCTACATAAAATCTGTCACCGACCGCATTGGCAAAATTCTCAAGCGCCATAATGTTGACACAGTCTTCAAGCCCACACAACAGATCCGCCGCATGCTGCGCTCGGCCAAAGATATGAGAGATCCACTTTCAACCCCTGGAGTCTACAAAATACCCTGCTCCTGTGGTGCAGTCTACATTGGCACTACCCAATGCAGTATCAACACCCGTCTCACCGAACACAAGAGATACTGTCGCTTGTTTCAGCCAGAAAAATCAGCTGTAGCTGAACATGCACTTCAAGAAGGAGACCACGTCATCCACTTTGAAAGAACTGAAGTCCTTTCTACGGTCTCACATTATCATACCCGCCTGAACAGAGAAGCTATTGAGATTTACAAACACCAGCACAATTTTAACAGAAGGAAGAAGGCATTTTCATCCACCAATCTTGGTACCCAGCTCTGCAAAACACCCTACAGACTATAAATTGCAGAAAGTCTCAGAACAACCAGCAAATTCCACAGAACAATCAGCACAGTCAACAACCATCTTCCTTATCTTCAAACCCCTTCCAACCCTCCCAGCAATTAACACGGAACAATGGTCACATTCAACAGCCAGTTTCCTTATCACTACCCTTCCAGGAAGCCCCACCAAACAATGGGCACATCCACAAACTAATTGCCCTTTCATCACACCCCCTCGAGCCTAGAAATAGCAACTCTCCAGCAGCCCTGGCCCCACTCAATGCACAGCAGCCAAGAAGGTCAGAGCGCCTGCTCCAGCTGCAACGGCACTGAGGATGTTCTCCGCAGCTGAGAATGAAACGTCTGGAAGGAAAACTTTCTCCAGTAGAACACGGCACTTGATCCCGAAAGATTCTACAAACCCTAATGATGTTACCAGCCGTGAAAACCTGAAATCTTTGATATTTATTTTATATCCCACCCTCTCTGCTGAAGCAGGCTCAGAGCGACCTATTCTCCTGTCCCTACTTACACTTGTGATGGGCTTTGACAGGCTATACATATTCCCATCATTTTATAGACAAACAGAATCTCTGCATTCTCTTGCAATGCCAAGTAGGTGTACATAGGGATAAGATATATCTATTTATGTGGAATGGTCTGCTTTCCCAGCGAAGAGTTCTGGATATCAGCAAAAGCTTCACTGTATTTCTCAAATTTCTTTGCTTTTAGGAACCATCAGCATACAGGAGATGCAGGGCCGACTCTTTCACTAGGCAAACTAGGTGCTTGCCCAGGGCACCAGCCATGGATGGGTGCCAAATTTGATGCCCCCACCTTTTGTTTAAAAAAATTCCGTCCCCTCCCTGCCCGAATCGCTGCTGTTTTCCCCCCTTGCCTTGCCATCGCTTCTCCCCACCTCCTTCCCCTCCCTCCCTGCCCTGATCACTGCTGTCTCCCCCTGTTGCCACAGCTTCTCCCTGCCTCCTTCCCCTCCCTCCCTGCCTCGATTGCTGCTTTTCCACTCCATTGCCACCACTTCTCTCCGCCTCCCTCCATGCCCCAATAGCTGCTTCTTCCCTCCATTGCCGCCGCTTCTCCCTGCCCTGATCACTGCTTCTCCCTCTGTTGCCACCGCTTCTCCCTGCCTCTTTCCCAGGCCTGTAGCACCCTATGGGGCCCAGCCTCCTTGTGGATTTTACAGGCCCCCTCCCCAAGCCTTGGCTTCCCCCTCCCCCTGGGGACCCCTCACCCCTATTGCCTCAGCATATGAAGCAGGTAGCAGCACCGGCAAGCTCTTCCCCAAAGCACTCTGAGCAGAGAAGGGTGGATGGGCAGGCAGATTCTGAAAGTTGGGTGGGTAGGTGGGCAGCCAGCCCCACCCCCTGCTCCCAGGGGGTCTGGCTACGAAGAGCTGAGGGCTCCATGTGCTACCTTGTTTTCCACTGCCATGATAGATAGATAGATAGATTAAGGTAGATAAATTTATTGTCATTGTTCTCAAGAAAATGAGAGCAACGAAATGAGGTGCTCTTCCACAAACATACCAACACATCAACACCTACAAAAGGACATATACATAGAACATTTAAATGCATCTAAAAACACATAACCATTCATAACCCTGCATTTAGCTTAACCACGGCACTTGGATAGAAGCTGCCCTTGAATCTATTTGTCTTTGCCTTCAACACTCTATATCGCCTACCTGACGGTAAAATCTCAAATAGCAAGTGGCCCGGATGTGAAGGGTCCCTTAAGATCTTGTTTTCCACTGCCATGAGCCTGAACAGTAGGTTCTTGGGTGGGAGGAGAGGCCCCTAGATTGCACAGGCTGCAAGGGCAGCTAGAGTCCTTTTTTTTTAGGGGGGGGGGGAGGGTAACCAGGACATGTCTCTCCCAAGCAGCGTGTACAAGCCGCATAAGTTCCCTGCTGCTCCTAGTTGAGGAAGGACACAGGAAAAAAGGGAAATGGGGAGGGAGCACAGAGATACAAATCAGCCTTCTTTTGAACTTTGGAACTGGAAGTTGATCACTGCAGGCTGAACTCCAGGAAAGGTAGAAGGGGAATCAGAGCTTACTTGCAATTTAAATCACACTGAAGGGGGGAGGGAGAGGGGTGGCCCCCCAGCCTCTCCAGCTTCATCCCCATTGCCCCCCCTCCTACGGCCTCCCTATAGCCCCCTCCACCTGTGACTCTTAGTTACGGGGCTGCTCCTTCCCCACCCCGATCGCTGCTGTCTTCCCCCTTGCTGCTGCTTCCCCCCATCACTGGGCTGTGAAGGGGTGGCAGGGAGAGTGGGGGCGCGGGTGGGGGGGCAGCAGGCGGCAAGGTTGCCTGGGGCACTGCAGGCCCTAGAGCCGGCCCTGAGGAGACGTGAAGTGGAATGACCAAAGGAATCATCATGCAGATGCTATTTAGCTGCTCCATTGCTTTGTGTGAAGGTACTCTCTCTAGTCCGTTACTTTCCATAGCATGTGCAGTTGGATGTTTATTTCAATGTACATTTCTTAAGGACTTAAACTCTACCAGCAGTGACAAGAGTCTTTACACCCAACCACCATTTCCCCCCTTCCATCTACAACAGAATGTAGCTGCTGATATGCCCCGCCCCTTCAAAAAGAAAACAAAAGGAACTGGGTGTAAGAAGAGCTCCCAATAACTGTTCACACTAGCAGAACTATGAAATTTAAAACAGAACCATTCTGAACTCTAGTATGAAAATCACACCACCATTTCTACCTTGCGACAAGTGAAGAAGAAAGGCACTGAATCGAGAAGCAAGAATCTAGCTATATATAAAGTCAAATGAGGCTGCTGGTTGGTTCTCTCAGTCTCAGGAGCCGCTGCTCTGCTAACAAGTCATATGACCATCACGAGGCACTATTAAAGCATCACTTTCACGAGAGTTTGTTTTCTTTGGACAGTGAACCAGGATATGAAAACAAAATGAGCAGCAATTTTCTGCAACAATTGCTCCATGCTGCTAGATTACTGAACATTGGTTATCTGCATAGCTGCTTGTTGCAGTTCAAAAGAACAGAAAATGCCCCTCCTTCCTACCCTAAAATTTCTGTTTTTAAGTGAAGTGTGGAGGAGGCTTCTGCTGTGGCCGCCACCACCTCCTGTGGCAGTGAATTTCACATGTTAATCACCCTTTGGGTGAAGAAGTACTTCCTTTTATCCGTTTTAACTGCAGTTGGAGCCCTCTGCTCATGACCTGAGTTTGATTCCAGCGAAAGCTGGTTCAGGTAGCTGGCTCCAGGTTGACTCAGCCTTCCTAGGCTGGGAAGGGGGAGGGGAGTGTAGATGACTGAGGAAGGCCTTCCTCAGTCATCTACACTCCCCTCCCCCTTCCCAGCCTAGGAAGGCTGAGTCAACCTGGAGCCAGCTACCTGAACCAGCTTTCGCTGGAATCAAACTCAGGTCATGAGCAGAGGGCTCCAACTGCAGTACTGCAGCTTTATCATTCTGCTTCATAGGGCTCATCATGTTACACACAACTAAAACCTTACTCTCTTTGTGGAATCTGAAACAACTTATTTAAAACAAACAAACAAACAAAAACACAGGCCTTTGGAGTGAATTTGCAAGAGGATCCATTGCAATGCTACCTCGTCATGGTGACTTTCAGATACCCCTGCCACTGAAGAAATTAGTCTAGTCAAAACCAGTGGCTACGTGCCTAAAAATATGGGGAGAACATTTTCTTCAAAGGTCCTCATGCACTTTATTAAAAAAAACACCAGCACCCAAAAGACTGCATGTGGGGCTCACGAGCTTGAGCCCCCAGACCCCGCAAAGCCTGAAGACAGAAATGTGGGTGGATCACGCATTTGGCATATCAGCCTGAGCCACCCACACTGTGTCTGAAAGGCTAAAAGGGCGCAGACATCTTACACTCGTATTCTCGCTTTCTTTTGCTGACACATGTATTCTTGATAAATTGCTGGCTGTATCGAATCTTGGGGGCTATGAAGACATAACCTCATGCTTTTGAACAAATGCTTCCTGTTTCATTAACTGCCTGATTATTATTAGCATCAGCTAGAGATGTATAAATAAAACGAGGACTTGCAGAGAGCAAGCAAGCTTTCCTCACTTCCTCAATACACGTGTCGAGAGTCTTCATTCCTACAACTGCACATATCCTTCAGTATAGCACCGTCTGTCATGCCAGCAGCCTTTTGCCAGAAGTAGCAGCCCAACAAGTACCTGCCCACTCTATCCTAAAAGGATTTCTGGTGGCTGCTCAGATTCTACTTCTCAGCTTCACCAAACGCAAGAACAACACTTAGGAATGCAGAGTTCAACTAGGTGTTCTGCATTATGGAGTGGGAAACAGGGTGAATAATTACAGATGAAGCCAGATTTGCAAATTCCCTCTGTGGAGCAATGAAAATGGGAGCTGACCTTGCATCCCAAAGGCAACTGCTTTCCCATTTCAGCCTGTGGAAGGAGCCACATACCTCTCAGCTGCTCTCCCTGCAAGAGTCATCTAACTGTCAGCAGGGTCTTCCTTTCCTCTCCAATGAACACAATCATGTTCTCTTTGAATAACAGGGTAGCTAAAAGCTGTAACTTAAGGATCTGAATGCTGAAAGATGGACTGGCCAGGCAGCCATTGGCTCAGCTCTCCAGCTGCAGAACTAGTGCGTTAGGTTGCACATGTCATCCGTCGCCTCAGTTCCCCTTATTCCTATGTCACGATCCTTCGGTCTTTTTTGATGCAAGGAGGAGAATTTAAAAGGTTGACTTACAGTTTGGGCAGAAATATTGCATGAAAATGCCAGCACGTCTCAAGGCTGCCCCCTATTGGCTTGGCAAGGAAAACTTAACAGATGCAACAACAGGGCCAAGTTCTCAGTAGTGACTGCTGGCTCCTTCTGTGTGCATGGGTCTTACCGCAGCATATGGCATCAGACCTTAATTTCCTGGGCTTGATGCTTCCCATGGCAAACAGAAGCTTTCATGCTGCTCTTTATTAGGCATGGCATTAACTCCTTGCTAAATTAGTATTTGCCAAATGTCTCTGTTTACTTTGTAACTTTCTGCACTTTCTGTCGCTCTCCCATCATTGTGAGAGTTATTGTGGCCAGAATTTCCAGTCCCAGGTAATGCAATGAGAGCTATATAACCCAGCAAAAGGACCAGGCATAATCTTCTCTTTCTTTTTCCAATATATGCAATTCAGATGTGTACACACACAGGCATGTGCACATTCACATAAATAAAGGATTCAGATGGTATTCCTAACAATGCAGCATTTGGCTCAGAAATCAGCATATGCATGCTGATGTATTTATATAGCAAATATGAACTTTACAAAAATTGAATAAGCAGTCTAAAAGTCAGGCATAAACTTCTGTGATATGAGATTTCAGTCCATTCATAATCAGGATAATGATAACACAAGAATGAAGTGCCAGGGCATCACAGATATGTGTATCAAACTATTATTTTGGTTAAGGAGAAAAATATATATATCTGCCTGCCTGAGAGTATATCAAAGGCATGAACCAGGAGAAAAAAGCAAAACAAACAAAACTCCACACTATTTGTCCCAGCAATTCTATGTCTGTTGTGATCATCACTGAGGAGCTTCCATCAAACTATCTTTGGCACAAGTATGCACAGTCGTTGACACCATTAAAAGATATGACTATTGTCAAAGTTACAAAAAGACCCAGTAATCCATCCTGTAGTGGGACAGAAGCTATTGTGTGTTTGAAAGTTGATATGGGGAAAACCATTTCCTAGTTCATATGTGCATAGATAGCTGAACTTCAAAGAATGACTGATATAGTATTCAAAATGTGAATATGGACAAACTGAAACAAAACTGAAACACTGGAAGCCTGAGAACATTCCAGCTGTTCTTAGGCAATTGGTAAAGAGACTGAGGGCACAAGATCATACATCTTGGTCCATCTATGACATGCAAATTGCAGACTCCTGCAACTTCAGTTTGTCTTGGGGTCCTGCAATGAAAGAATACCAGTGATTCAAGGGATCCTCTGTCCCAAATATGAAATGTCAGACAGACAGAGGAAAGTATCTCCATTCTGTAGAAGGTCAAATTTGATTAGAGTGAGCTACTCTCTTCTTTCCCAGGATAAGTAGGTGGATGGAGAAAGTAGAGAAAGAAAGTAGAGAAAGAAGCATGGGATGGAGAAAGTAGAGAAAGAAGTACTTTTCTCCCTTTCTCACAATACGAGAACTCGTGGGCATTCGATGAAATTGCTGAGCAGACAGGTTAAAACGGATAAAAGGAAGTACTTCTTCACCCAAAGGGTGATTAACATGTGGAATTCACTGCCACAGGAGGTGGTGGCGGCCACAAGCATGGCCACCTTCAAGAGGGGGTTAGATAAAAATATGGAGCAGAGGTCCATCAGTGGCTATTAGCCCCAGTGTGTATGTGTGTGTGTGTGTGTGTGTGTATATATATATATATATATATATTTGGCTGCTGTGTGACACAGAATGTTGGACTGGATGGGCCATTGGCCTGATCTAACATGGCTTCTCTTATGTTCTTATGATGGGTCTAGTGCTTTGCTTCCAGCCTTGCCACAAAAATTAAGTTTCAAACAGTAAAAACAATTAGGCAAGGTATGGGGATTTCAAATTCTTTGCCAATGGCTTTGCTCAGATGTTCCCAGTTTCTTCCCCTCCATAACATCTCTACCCCAAAACAAGAGAATTGGAGTAGAGACGTCATAGAGCGGAAGGAACGGGGAACATCTGAACAAGCTGAGTAAGACTCAATTGAACATTTGTTAAGAACATAAGAAGCCATGTTGGATCAGGCCAATGGCCCATCCAATCCAACACTCTGTGTCACACAGTGGCCAAAAAAATTATATATATACACACACACACACTGTGGCTAATAGCCACTGATGGACCTGTGCTCCATATTTTTATCTAAACCCCTCTTGAAGGTGGCTATGCTTGTGGCCGCCACCACCTCCTGTGACAGTGAATTCCACATGTTAATCACCCTTTGGGTGAAGAAGTACTTCCTTTTATCAGTTTTAACCTGTCTGCTCAGCAATTTCACTGAATGCCTACGAGTAGAGCAGAGAGAAACAAAACTGACTTGAGAAGAAGCAATCGGCACCTTCCCATACAATCCTCTTTGAGAGTATGAAACATCTGGGGAAAGCAAGGACGAGATACTGATAACATTGTGAGAATGTAGATATTTATGCATATCAGTCTATCAATAAACATAGTTTTGTATCCACTTGACTCATCATTGAAACTGCATGTTTTGCAAAAACTGTATAGAAATAACAACTGTTAATACAGGTCTTGGCTTGCTACTCTATATTTTGAAACAAATTTATCAATATTATTTACAAAAAACACTAGATGCCAGATTTTAACAACAATTGGCAAAATTGCAATAGAGGGTTGATGTTACAGCCAGTGCCGGCCCAAGTGCGTGTGGTGCCCCAGGCAGGCACCCCCCACCACCACAACCCCACTGCAACACTGAAATGCAGTGTCACACTCCGTTGCACCCCCTGAGTATGCTGAGCCTCTGCATGGTTCCCACCTGCCCCTTCTCTCCCTCCCCCTTCCCGTTGCCTTCCCCCATACGATCGGAGCACACCGCGCCTGAGCAGTACCAATCGCGATGCAGCATATATCTTATCTTTTGAAGAACGCGCTGGAGGCTTCTCCCCCCTTCTTTTTGGAAGGGAGGGAAAGCCAAGTCTCCTGCAGCATGTTCTTTGAAAGATAAGATGCATGCCACGTCGCAACCAGCAGAGTCCATGGGCAGCGCACTCTGATCGTGCCAGGGGTGGGGGGGGAGGAGGCAAAGGGACAGGAAGGGAAGAGAAAGGAGGGGGTGGGCAGCAGTGGCTTGCCTGGGGCACCAGGGGGGTTGGAGGAGCCCAATTCAGCACACCCACCCTCCCAGCGCTCTAGGCAAGTGCCTAGTTTGCCTAGTGGGCGAGCTGGCCCTGGTTACAGCAACAGCAGCAATGGATTGCCTAGGTAACTATCCATTTCATTTGCCTTCTTCAGGCTGCAGTACACTAGGTAAAACCTTTAATTCAATAATTAAATATTTCCTTCAAAATATTTCCTTCAGATTTTCTTCAAAATGCCTCAGGGACATTTTGAATCCGACAAAGGGTAACCCCTAATGGAAGACTGTTGATCTCTGAGGCTCCAACTGCAACTATCTATACAACAATTGTAAAAGCTGGAGAGTGTCTAAGCATAAATTTGAAGGAAATACTGGGTATTCAATTATTGAATTCAAGGCTTTACCTAGTGTACTGCAGCCTGAAGAAGGCAAACAAAATAGATAGTTACCTAGGCAATCCATTGCTGCTATTGCTTTAACATCAACCCTCTATTGTAATTTTGCCAATTGTTAAAATCTGGCATCTAGTGTTTTTTGTTAATAACATTGATAATAAATTGTTTGTTTCAAAATATAGAGACTACCTTGTGGTTTATGCCTGTTTCAATAGTGTATTGGGAGCAACTCACCCCACCCCGCCCCCTCCCAGCCATGGTTGATTGTATTGCATCTCTTTAATAAACATTTAAGAAAAGAGCAAACTATCCAATAGGGTAAGCTGGATACCCGTATTTACCTAAGTTGTGGTTTCCAGGGAAGCTAACACCCAGTACCTCTGTTTTTCTTTCTCTCTTTTAACAACTTGGTTGTTATATAGACAAAAAACAACAGTAATGGGTTTTACTGGGCTAGGGCTGCATAAACTTTGTCTGGGGCAGACACTCTCTGTTTATTTATGTAGTACATTTTTATCCCACCTTTTGTCCAAGGAGCAGTATGTATTATTTTCCCTCCCTCCATTTTAACTTCACAGCAATGTGATTAGTTAGGTGAGGCAGAAAGAAAGCAACTGGTCTGATGCCGCACAGCTAGCTTCGTGGCAGAGTGGCGGGAGCCTCAGCACAGCCTGATCACTGCTCTGTAGTATGTAGTTCCTTGCAGGATTAGGTCTCAGTCAAGCCCCAGCAGGCTGAATATTACTTTGTTGTGTCCTAGGCTTAAATGGGAGAACTGTTACTTTTGGAGGGAAGCTGAACAAGCCAAAGCTTGTACTCCACACCAGGGTTCCAGAGAAGGCCTAAGCGTGCCCAAACAGGGGAAGGATTGAAACATAAGTAGCCAATCAACATCTAGGCTCATACTGTACCCTGATAGGCCCTTAGGGCCCTGTAAATAGCCAATCCATGTAGATAGTTAAGGACCAATCAGAAGGGGGCAAGAATTGTATAAAAGAGCGGGAAGTTTGAATAGAGCTCAGTCTGTGTGTGTGTTCCTGGAGTAAAGCTTGCTGAAATCACTCTCCGACTCTGGTCTCTTACTGCGCCAACCCCAGTACTTTACATACTTATTTCCCTTTCAGGACATTTAAACCCTTAGGCGGTTTAGCAGGACTTGCTGACTCAACCAGTTCACAGGGCCAGTGTTGTCCCTATTAAATCTGCAAACTTTAGGGTTACCAGGTCCAATTCAAGAAATATCTGGGTACTTTGGGGGTGGAGCCAGGTGGTTGTGACAGGCATTACTGAACTCCAAAGGGAGTTCTGGCCATCACATTTAAAGGGACAGCATACCTTTTAAATGCCTTCCCTCCACTGGAAATAATGAAGGATAGGGGTACCTTCTTTGGGGTCTCATAGAATTGGACCCCCTAGTTCAATATTTTTGAAACTTGGAGGGTCCTTTGAGAAGAGGCACTGAATGTTATACTGAAATTTTAGTGCCTCTACCTAAAAAAACAGGGCCCTCCCCCAGAGCCCCAGATACCTGTGGATCAATTCTCCATTATATTCTATGAGAATTGGTCTCCATAGGGAATAATGGAGTGCTCAGCAGACATACCCTCCCTGCTTTCTGATGACTCTGAAGTGGGGAGAGGGCCTCCAAACTGGGGAATATCCTGCCCCCACCTGGGGATTAGCAACCCTAGCAAACTTGAACCTAGCAAACCCAAGACAATGACCTAGCATTAATATTATCCCAAAGTTCGGCCTCCGACTACTGGATGATTCACCATGCATCTCTGTTCAGGACCTGGCTGCTAAGACAAAATAGCACATTTCCAGTAAGACATTTCTGTTAGCAGTCGCATAATACGATCTGTCTACTGGTCCTCAGTGCTAGATTTCAATTGTAGCAGACAGATCACAACATATTAATTTTTTTTAAATAGCAAAATAGTGTTGTGCAACTATCAAAAAGCCCTTCTTTGCTGGGTAAAGAAAATGGCAGCAATAAAAGTCTGACCAAAGGAAAATGGTATCAGTATGGGCAGCTACTTTCTTCATCCAGGCAGGTAAGTAAGAAGCAAAGGCAACCAGGAACAGCACTTGCCTGCACTCTCTGCCTGTGTCAAGCCATGTCAGGGAGGCATCTTCATTTAATAGGGTAGCCCAAGGTTTCCCAAACTTTTCTTTCCCTTGGCCCAGTTATTTTTACACTTCTCCTTCATGGCCCACTAAAATTTGGGGGTGGAGCCAGGAGACTTTGGGGGTGGAGCTGGGAGACAGAAATTACGTCATTTCCTGTGGTGTCAAGGACCAAGTGATGGGGCACACTGAACCAAAATGCCACCTTTTCCTGGTGATGTCACTTCCAGGGCACTCCCCCAAACCTGCCGAATTGGCGAACTACCGACCGGTCTCGAACCTATCATTTTTAGGTAAGGTTATAGAGAGGACAGTGGTGTTACAGTTGCAGAGTTTTTTGGATGACACTTCCGCCTTAGACTCCCACCAGTCCGGCTTTCGCCCAGGCCATGGGACGGAGACAGTGCTGGTCGCCTTGGTGGATGACCTCCAGCGACATCTGGACCGAGGCGGCGTTGCAGTGCTGATGCTGTTGGACCTGTCGGCCACGTTCGACACGGTTGATCATCGGCTACTGGCCCGCCGGCTCGCCGACGCAGGGATTAGGGGGTTGGCCTTACAGTGGCTTTCCTCCTTCCTTGATGGACGGGGACAAAGGGTTGCAATTGGGGGAGAGCTGTCCCGGAGGCACCCACTAGTGTGCGGGGTGCCACAAGGAGCAGTTCTCTCTCCGATGTTGTTTAACATCTACATGCACCCCCTTGCCCAGATTGCTTGGAGGTTTGGGCTTGGGTGCCATCAATATGCAGATGACACCCAGCTCTATCTACTAATGGACGGCCGGCCTGACTGCGTCCCAGAAAACCTGGACCTAGCATTGCAGGCCGTGGCAGGTTGGCTCAGGCTGAGCGGGCTGAAGTTGAATCCAACGAAGACAGAGGTCCTTTGCTTGGGTCGCGGTGCCCTGGGAAGGGAAATCCCCTTATCAGTCTTTGACGGTGTGCTGCTGAAAGCAGCCCATAGGGTCAAGAGCTTGGGGGTTCTTCTGGTGCCTTCATTATCAATGGAGGCACAGATAGCGGCCACTGCCAAGTCCGCGTTTTTTCATCTTCGACGGGCGAAGCAGTTGGCCCCCTTCCTGGAACGCCGTGACCTAGCAACGGTGATCCATGCTACGGTCACCTCAAGATTGGATTACTGCAACGCCCTCTACACGGGGCTGCCCTTGTGCCGAACTCGGCGGCTGCAGCTGGTGCAGAACACGGCGGCTAGGCTACTGTTGGGGCTCCCAAGGTGGGAGCACATACAGCCGGGGCTGCGCGGACTGCACTGGCTGCCAGTGGTATACCGAGTTTGTTACAAAGTGCTGGTTATCACCTTTGAAGCCCTATATGGCCGAGGACCTGCCTACCTGAGGGACCATCTCTCCCCATATGAGCCCCAGAGAGCGCTGAGGTCAGCTGGAAAAAACCAGCTGAATATCCCTGGGCCAAGGGAGGCCAGATTGAAGGCCACCCGGGATCCGGCCTTCTCTATTGCAGCTCCACTGCTGTGGAATCAACTCCCGGTGGAGGTACGGGCCCTACGATGTTTAGATCAATTCCGCAGGGCCTGTAAAACCCACCTCTTCAAAATAGCCTTCAACTAATGACAAACGAAGAAAGTGCCGCTGGAAATGCTTTTAGCTACTGAATCTTACTGAAGATTTAATGTTTATAGCACCATAATGTTAATTTTAATATAACCTGTAATCTATTTTTAATCATGATTTTATAAGTATAACTGTCGATGTATAATGTGTTTTTATGTTGTGAGCCGCCCTGAGCCTGCCTCGGCGGGGAGGGCGGGATATAAATGAAAAGTATTATTATTATTATTATTATTATTATTACTGAAACCCTGCTTCAAGCTACAACCAAGCACTTGGTTTTAAGAAAATCTTTTGACAGCTATTTTTCATACTTTTCTTTGGTTGAAACACTGGGAAATTGCTGTGAAAGGTAGCAGAGAATTATACTACAATTAATGAATTAATTTCAAGTTATATGAAGTTTATACAAGCTTTTCTGCAGTTATCCCAAAAAAGATATTTATGAGGGGCTTGCAGCTTTTTACTGGCTGTGTTTCCCATGTCTTTAAAAGCAACCTGTTGTGCAGATACTTAGCCAGTGAACTACTTTCATCCTTTTTAATATCTACAGGAGGAGTTTAATTTTGGTGTCTGACAGCTGTTAAAAGCAGGACCAGTAAAATGGTGCCAAGTTCATAGTACCATCTCTTCCAGTGCTGTTGAAATATACCGCAGTAATCTCCAATAATCTCTTTCTGCCCCACACCTCTTACTCTCACTCACTCACTCACTCACTTACACAGAAATCTCATAGAAGGCTACCTGGCTTCAACTGGGTGTGCCAACTTTTCATTGGCAGAGCTCCTATGTCTGCAACAACAGTATAATGAACAGAAAAGTTTCATCCAGCAAAAAGTGGAAGGAAAGAAAGAAAGAGAAGGGAAAGGAAAGGAAAGGAAAGGAAAGGAAAGGAAAGGAAAGGAAAGGAAAGGAAAGGAAAGGAAAGGAAAGGAAAGGAAAGGAAAGGAAAGGAAAGGAAAGGAAAGGAAAGGAAAGGAAAGGAAAGGACATAAGAGGAGCCATGTTGGATCAGGCCAGTGGACTATCTAGCCCAAAATTCCCTCATACAATGCCCAAAAAGCACCAGAATTGTCCACCAGTGGGGCCAGGGCACTAGAAGCCCTCCCACTGTTGCTTCCCCCGCCCCAGCACCAAGAATACAGACAGAGCATCACTTGCAGGGAAAGAAAGAAAGAAAGAAAGAAAGAAAGAAAGAAAGAAAGAAAGAAAGAAAGAAAGAAAGAAAGAAAGAAAGAAAGAAAGAAAGAAAGAAAGAAAGAAGAGGGGAGAGAAAAAAGCCTTCCTCACCATCAGATGACCCCAGCCAGCAAAAATTCTGCCTAGGGGTCATTTGGTTAAAAAAAAACAGGTACTGAAATGCCCACTCCCCACCCCTCCTGGCTGAAAAAAAACACACACCCTTCTTTGCTGCCCAGGTCTCCCAGGGAAATCTCCTCAAAAGAACATACTGCAAGGCACATGAAAGCTCATACCCTGAAGAACACTTCATGGGTCTAAAGTGCCAATAGATGCCAGCTTTTCTCTCAAACACTGGGAGCGGGGGAGAAGGAAGGAGAGGCAACCCAGCTCCTCTCTGTACAACACAGAGATGGGGTGGGGCTAGCTTTCCTGGGGGCAGGGCTAGGTTTGGCTTTTCTTGTGACCCGGTAGTGAGGCTTCCGTGGCCCGGTACCAGGTCACAACCCTGCAAATGGGAAACACTGGGGTAACCAATCTCCAGGTAGATTCTGGAGTTCTCCCAGAATTACAATTTATCTCTAGTCTACAATGATCAGTTCCTTCAGAGGAAATGCAACTCTGGAGGACAGACTGTGTAGTTTCACATCATTGCAGGGCTCCCTCCCCTTCCCAGACTCTCCTCTTGCCTCCAAATCTTCAGAAATGTCTCAAGCTGGAGCAGGCAGCCCTAAGCACAACCCCTCCCCCATCCTGGAAGTCACTTTGGCATAGCTCCTGTACTCCCAGAGTGCTGGATTTATCTATTCCTGTGAATAATGTGGGTTGGGGTCCCCCCCCTTTTGTACAGCCTGGTGAGGCTTGCTGTTATTTCTTGATAAGTCTGAACATGAAGTACCTGCCAAGAAAAGCTGTTTATTTAGCATCCAATTTTCTAATCTCAAAATATCACCTCCTTTGGGAGTTGTTCCAATGCTATGGTCACTGCTGTTTCTGGCCAAACTGACTAACTGCCTGCTTACCTGCACTGGTTCCGGGTAGAGCTTCTGTTGCCCAGCTGAAGTACCCCAAAGCACTTGGGAGTGTGACCTGTGGCAGGAAGTGATCTGAACTAGAGTAATGGCTGGAGAAGCCAAGGACAAAATCCTCTTCATTGCACAGTTTGCTGTCATTTACCAACTTGGAGCATTTCCTTCCTCATTGTTAAAACAGAGGTTTCCATCCCTCTTGCAGAGCAGATGACTCACATCGCCTGTTTAAAGCTGCCATCCTAAGCATATTTATCTTGAAAGTCCCTGCAAGGGTATGCCACAATAAATTGGTTAGCCTTTTAAGGTGCAATGGGACTCCTTTTGCTTTTTAAAATTTAGAATACAGCTCCAGGAAAATTCCCCAAGATCTTCTGTACAACTGAGTGATTCTGGAAATCCAGGAAATAAACATGATCATTTGTGGCACTGGACTAGCATCCACTTCCTCTGTTCACTGCAGACAATATGCACACACATTATGTATGTATGTAACGTTCATGAACTGTTACATACATACATCCCAACAATATGCATGCAACTATGCATAACACTACACATTTGTGGTTGGGGAAGGGATGGTAGAACATGAGCTTTTTTTTTTACCTACCCCAAACATAAACATGGATGCATACATGTAGTTCATAGGGAGGATGGTGCAGGGAAAAGGAAACTCTCTTTGCCTTCCCCCTTCATCCACATATGCACATAAATACCCAGGAGTATTGATAAGCAGCAGTAAGGGCTTATTTTGTCTACTGGTACCCAAGTTTCCCCTAAGAATTTCCTTTTTAGCCTAAAGATCTTTAGTTACTCAGTTGCCCTATCTGGATATGAGCCAAGCACATCAGGCAACCAAGAAGTAAAATGTAATATTAAAGTTCAAAACAATTTTTTTTACAATTAATCAAAACCTTTTCGTTAACAAGACAGTGTAAGGCAACAGTACAGAAAATAATAAATATCCAGTACAATAACAAACATGTTCCAATGTCCCTTAAAAACAAAACAGAGGCTATTCCTCTTTTTGAAACCTATCCTTCTTTGTTTAACACTTCCCAGGTCTTTTTGACCATACAGCGACCCTGGAAGAGGTGAAGCTTTCTCATTCATTTTAATATAGAAAAGGTGGCTTGTAATTATGTTGTGCAAGGAAGCATCCTTCATTTAACATAGTTTTAAGGTGCAAGAACTCGGCCACCACCAGAGAGACTGGAGGGAGACAATTTGCTTCAGCACTTTCAGTCACCGTAATCCAGGTGTAATAGATGCTTCAGTGTGATGGCTCCATCCATTCTGCAAGACCTGACCACCATAGACTGGTAAGCATAGGCTGCAGAGCTGGCTTCTGGAACTCACCAGAAAGGAAAAGGACAACATGAAAGCGCACTCCAGTGTAACAGAGCTACACTGCTAGTCCTCAGGAAGCACGTTCTCTCCAGGATAGGGTTTCCAAGTCCAATTCAATAAATATCTGGAGACTTTGGGGGTGCAGCCAGGAAACATTTGGGGTGGAGCCAGAAGCAAGGGTATGACAAGCATAATTGAACTCCAAAGGGAGTTCTGGCCATCATATTGAAAGGGACCAACTTTTAAATGCCTTCCTTCCATAGGAAATAATGGATAGGGGTACCTTCTTTGGGGGCTCATAGAATTGGACCCCCTGGTCCAACCTGTTGAAACTTGGGGGGCATTTTGGGGAGAGGAACTGGATGCTATATTGAAAATTTGGTGCTTCTACCTCAAACACCAGCCCCCACAGAGCCCCAGATACCCGCAGATCAATTCTCTATTATTTCCTATGGGAATAAGTCTCCATAGGGAATAATGGAATTCCCAGCAGACATTTCCCTCCCCTCCCCCTACTTTCTGATGACCCAACCCAAAGCGAGTAATGTGAAATGGAGCACAGATATACAGCCAAAGGCATCCACGTCAAGAGAAACCTCAATAATTTAAATGATTTATGATTTATATAATGAAAAGTTTAAATGATTTATATAATGAAAAGTTACTTATAGTCAAAGAACATATATAGAGAACATCAATAAAGTGCAAGTAGGAACCACCCCATACACAGTTCAATTACTCATAGCTGATAGTTCTTTCAATTTCAAAAGCCGGGATATGGTATAATGAGCCGTAGGGTAGAACAGAGTCCAACGCTCCAAATCCTCTTCTAGCCAATGGAAAGGATGGAAGCAGCAAGGCAAAAGTACACAACAGGGATGCGCTTTATGCCCTGTTTCACACGAGGCTTCTACGAGTTTCAAACATCAGTTAACAATTCATAATGGAGACCAATGCTCCAACCATTCTGCAGTCAAGAAACGTTGGACTCTGTTCTACTCTACAGCTCATTATACCACATCCCGGCTTTTGAAATTGAAAGAATGAACTATCGGCTATGAGTAATTGAACTGTGTATGGGGGTGTGTTAGGAATCAGTTCTTAAAATGGCTGAACTGACTCCATCTTGAGTACTAGTGATGTTGTTTCTGCAAGTCATGCTGAGTCATGCACCAGCTGCTTCTTGTTACTGTTGCAAGGTGGAATGACCTCACCTGTAATTAGGCTTTGTGCTGACTCATGGAGCTGATGCAACCTCTGCTTAGGTTGCATGATTGGTATGTGTATTAAAGGAAGGTCAGTGAGCTTGCTCTTCCTGCCTGGTAGGATGTGGGTACTGCATTACTCGTGGTCTGTTTTGGCAGCAAATACTGTGTGTTGATCTTAGCTGCTGTGCTTGGATCATTCTCTGTGTACTTGCTGATATTACTGTTATCTGCTGTGTTTTGGACTGATTACTGTGTATGACCCTGGCTTGGCAACGACTTTGAATATTGGATGCTGTACTGGTAAATATATTCACTGTGACTACTGTTTGTCTCTTGTCTGCTAATTCTTGTGTTCCCCATTCCTGTCCTTCAGCAGCCCCTTCAGAGAACTATGCATAAATTCTCTGTCATTGGTTATGGGCCCAGTGGTGGCGCTGTTCTGAAGACAGAGGAGGTGGCACAGTGTTTTGGAAGAGACAGAGGCATACTGCCAAGTTGCCCAGGTGTCCAAAGATAAGTACAGAGATGGAAGCAGCAAATGTTTCGTTTTCTGGACTCGGCATTACAAAGCTGAACGGGATGAACTATGCCACATGGTCCCAGAAGGTCAGTCTGTTATTAAAGCACCAAGACCTGTGGGAGGTGGTTGTGAATCCTATAGAGGAGTTGGAGGAAGATGAGAGAAAGATGAGAAAAAAGGATGTTAAGGCTTTGTCTTTAATAGGTCTTTCTCTAGACGACTCCCAGCTGGTGCATATTGCTGGACTGGAGATCACTAATGGCTGTTGAAGAGCCTTGAGGCAGATTTACGTTCGGGGCACTGTCGGCTCGCAGATACGTCTGGTGAGAAAACTTCTGCATACCAGGTTGGCAGCTGGTGCTGATGTTTTATCTCATTTAGAATGTATGCGTAGGATGCTTTTGGAATTAAGAGAGCACAACCAAATGTTCACTGAATCACAGGAGGTGTGCATACTTTTGAGTTCCCTAGATGCATCATATGACGCCCTGATAACTAGCCTGGAAGGTTTGCCTGACACAGCATTGACAATGAATGTCATGACTGGCAGACTGCTGGATGAGTACAGCAAGAGGCAGAGCAATTCGTCTCTACCTGCGGAGAAAAAGCTTGCCTGAAAGCCGGAGAAGGGCAGTGGTTTTACTGCTAAGGAGGAGCCTGAGTCTCTGCAATCCGGTAATGTGATGGCTGTACGTAAGAAATGTTTCCGTTGTGGTTCTTATAAACATTTGTTTAGGAACTGCCAAGTCAAAAGAGGAAAGGAGAGACAGCCTGATGATATTTCTGCTGCTAGAAAAAGTGGTCTCAATGGCACTGTACCATGCTGGAGCCTCTCCCCTCCCCAAATCCTGCCCTCTTCCAGCTCTACCCACAAAGTTTTCAGGTATTTTCCAACACAGACCTGGCAACTCCACAATGGCTGCAGGTCAAGCTAATTTTAAGAGGCAGCTAGCAGGAACATATCATATCATATCAATTTTATTTATATCTCGCCCTCCCATATCAATTTTATTTATATCCCGCCCTCCTCAGGGCGTCTAACAACACAGAACAGTTTAGGTTGGCAACCCTAGAAGTAGTTTGAAGCCATGTGTGCTTTTGGGGATTTTATTTATGCTATTTTTATAGTATACCTTTCTCACAGGGACTCAAGGCAGATTACATATAGTCAGGACTTTTTTGTAGTAAAAAAAAAGTCCAGCAGGAACTCATTTGCATGTTAGGCCACACTCCCTGACATCACCATTGTTTCACACAGGGATTTTTTGTAGAAAAAGCCCAGCAGGACCTCATTTTCATATTAAGCCATACCCCCTGACATCAGGTCAGCCAGAACTGCATTGCTGTGTGTTCCTGCTCAAAAAAAAAAAGCCCTGCATATAGTGAGTCAGTGCAATCAACAAAATGAGACATTCAGCAATTAATGCATCAGGAGATGAATCACCAGAAAGAAAGAGAAGCATAGCCTAAGTATTAACATGACACAAAATTACATTAAAGGATCCAGCTTACAATAAACTTATCTAAGTAAATTTGTGAACCATGTTGTTCAGTGCAATCCTGTAGCCTGTGCAGAAAAGCCCTCTTGACTAATTCAGTTTTGCATAATTTATGGAAGGCCAGGAGAATAGGAGGCATCCTGACCTCATTGGATGGGCCATTCTACAAGCTGGGAGCCACAACAGGTAAAGAACATCTGTGGACAATTGTTGATTTTGCACATTTGCAGTTTGGCAGATGCAGAAACCCTTGCTGACATGAGCGAAGTTGTCATGGGGGAGCATCAGGAGAGAGGCAGTCCTACAAATAGGAGGGATTTGTATGTAATGATATGGGATGTACATGGTCTCTGTGAGAGTCTTTTACATAGGCTAAGAAATAAGTAACTTTGGGGTAAGAATTGGGAAAAGAGGATTTTTTAATTTACTTAAAAAAGTGTTATGCCTCCTCTCCAGGGATACTACCTGTGTCAGCATAAAATAAAATATAATAAAAAAACATAAAACATTAATGATATTAAAGCCCAGCATTAAAAACCCATCCACAGCATAAAAGCATAAATCACTGAGTGGCTTAAAATGAATGTAGTAGTTTTTAGATTGAAAATGCACTATGAAAACAGTGCATTTCTTCCATGATTCTTAAGACACAAGTGGACTATACCTTCAATATATCTGGCCTGTATACTAAAATTCCACAAGGTGGTAGCATTTCCAAATAATAGTACTGGGCTTGTACTCATCTCAAGGTATTTCCACATATGGTGTGAATTTGATTTCCTGGATAATGGTAACATTGTATGCAAACTTACCTTACCTGTGACATACCTGAGCACAGTAGGATTTACTTTTGCACAAGCATATAAAGAAATGTTTTAATTTAATTTTCTTAGCAACGATTCAGATTGCTAAAAACCAGGGCTTGTTTTGTAGAAAAAGCCCAACAGGGACTCATTTGCATATTAGGCCACACTCCCTGACATCACCATTGTTTTACACAGGGCTTTTTTGTAGAAAAAACCCCAGCAGAAACATATTTGCATATTAGGCCAACCTGATGCCAAACCGGCTGGAACCATGTTCCTGTGCATTACTGCTCAAATAAAGGCCCTGCTAAAAACAATAAGGAATGAAATTTTCATATTCATTCAATAAATTATTATGGAAGTGGTGTCATTTTAAACATGATTTGCGTGTAGCAATGTCAATGTGCACTGCCCTTTAACAGAGTAACATAAACAAAAGAAAGGTTCCTATCTCAGAGCAGCAAATGCAGCTTTAAATGTCTCAATCTCATATTCGTAACAACCCTGCAAAGAAGGTTAAGCTGAGAGTGACAAGCCCAAGGTCGCCCAATGAACTTCATGGCTGCCTTGACAAAGTGCTTGATTATGAAAGTGCTGTTGGAGTAAAGGTCAACAGGGAGGCAAAATTAAGCAGCATTAGAAAAGAGTTCTACAGAAGGGAAACCATGAAGATTGGAGGAAATCAGATGTGTAGAAGTATTACATTTTCTGGCTTATTGCCCCTCACCCCTCCCATTTGCTGGGCCTTGCCAGATATTGAGACTTCTGCACTAGCCATTTAGTCTGGAATAGTTCATGTACTCAGAGTTTATGGAAAACCCAGACAACTTTATTGCCAGCTTATTACACTGCAGTGTTTTTCTGTTGCCCTCCCATCTTTTCTTACACATGATCTGTGGATATAAAACAAACAACAAACTTAAAACACACCACTTTTTAGAGTCTTAATGGGCAAAGTACAACTGAAAATGTCTGATGATTACTGTTGCTTTCAAAACAGCCAGTTTTACAGCCAGTTCTGGTTATTTCATTATTTCCTGTTCACTCACAGTGGTCACGACATTCTTGAATTGATCTTAATAAATTTGATCTGTCATTTTTGTAGCTATGCAAATATCCATGGTTGCCCACATCAAAATTTTAAAATCAGTTTTCAGTAAATGAGATCTTAGCTGGGAGGTGTTAGCTGAGCAAGAAGTACTGCCAAAGCAAGGGGAGTGGCAATTCTGGCACATAAAAGGAATGACATTAAATTGATAGAGGTATTAAGTGATGGGGAAGGAAGATATCTCTTGGCTAAATGCTCCTTTCAAAATAGATTGATAACATTGATAAATATTTATGCCCCAAACAAAGGATGGAAATTTTTTTTAGTAAAGGTATTACAAAAGCTACAGAGGTTTTCTGAAGAAGTTATAATAGCAGGAGATTTTAACACTGATGTCACTAAAGACAAAATAATTAGGTGGAAAAAGTGGAATCTGATAGAAGCATATGAAGCTTTAGGTCTGAACCCCCAACCAACTCACTTTTCAAGTAGGCACAAAACAGCTTCATGTTTAGATCACATAATCTTTCAAAGATCAAATAACTGGGAATTGATAAGAATAACAACTCATCCAATATGGATCTCTGATCATCCCCCATTGAGTATAGAAATAGAAATAAAAGGTGAACAGGTTAAAAGAATATGGAGATATAATAACATGATTATGTCTAAAGAAAAAGATAAAAAATTCATGGAAAATCAGTTAAAATTATATTTTAAGGAAAATAGAGGGACAGTAGCCACAGACATTCTTTGGGATGCAGCTGAAGCAGTAATCAGGGGGCAATGCATAATGAAGGAAAAGGAAATAAAAAAGAATGGTTTTCTAATAAGACAGGAAAAATACAATAACTGGACATGTTACAGAAACACCAGGCAAAAAATTTTTGCCCAGATAAGCAAAAATTAATTAAAGAATTTAAGAGACAATTAGATTCTCTTGACTCTATGGCACTATGGAAAAACCAAACTATGGTAAGGAATGAATTTCAGAGGATCACAATAAACTCAAAGAGGAGATTGGCAAACTATTTGAAGGGTAGAAGGCATAAGCAAAGGGTGAGAAGCATAAGAACGCATGTAAATACAATGCAGAACCTGAATGAGATTAGAGAAGCCTTCCTGGATTTTTATAAAACCTTATATGCAGAAAAAGACATAGTTGAATTCGGGGAGCAAATAGGAATAAGTTTAAAAGATCAGGATAAAGAAAGTTTAGAGAAAGAAATCACAACCCAATAAATAGTTGAGGTAATAAAGGGTTTAAAAACTGGCAAATCTCTGGGATTAGATGGCTTTACAGCAGAATTCTATAAGGAAATTAAAGGAATATTGATCCCGGAACTGCAAACAGTGTTTAACACTATCCTAAAGGGAGGAATGGCTCCCAATACTTGGAGGAAAGCGGAAATAACTTTAATATTGAAACCTCAGAAAGATCCTCAAGAAGTGGGTTCATATAGACCAATAAGTCTATTAAATCAAGACTATACAAATTTTTCCAAATAGACTGCGAAATGTAATACCTTATATAATAAAAGAAGATCAGTATGGGTTTGTGAAAGGTAGAAGTATAGCACACCCTATAAGAAATATATTAAATATATTAAATGTAATATGTCATAGTCAGGCCAAGAAACTAGGATTACTTAAATTAGATGTATATAAAGCTTTTGACATATATTCTCATGAATTTTGTGGTCCATAATGTTGAAATATGGAATAGGCCAGCCATTTATAAATATAATTCAGGAAATTTACAGAGAAGGTACAGCAGTTGTAAGAGTGAATAACGAACATACGGGACAATTTCCAATTTTAAGAGGAGTAAGGCAAGGTTGTCCACTTTCACCAGCCTTATTTATAATAGCAATGGAACAACTAGTGGAAAGAATTAGGAATTCAGGCAGAATAGAAGGATGCAGGATGGGCAAGGAGGAAATGAAAATTAACTTAATTATGATTATATCAAATCCCAAAGAGGGTATTAAGGAAACGAAAATCATATTAGACGACTTTGAAGCGATATCAGGATTAAAAATTAATATGGGGAAATCAGAAATAATGTATTATAATGTGAATCTGAAGGAAAGGAAGGAAATTAATAGGTTAACTAAAATAGGAATGGGGGTCAGGGAATTTAAATATCTGGGAATAGAAATTTATAAAAATATTCATGCTAGTGGAAAAAAACTATAAAAGGTATGGGAAAAGATAACAAGAGATATGAAGGGATGGAGGACGGAAACCATGAGTATAACTGCTAAAGTAAAAAGTGTTACAATGTTATATTTATTCCAAACAATACCATTAGAAATGAATAAACAAAAAATGAGTAATTGGAACATAAAAATACAAGAATGGATTTTTGGTACTAAGAAATTTAGAATGGCAAAAAAGTTAATATATAATCATAATTCTGAACTAGGATGGGGAGTACTGGACATAATAAACTATTACGAAGCTTTTTAACTTAAAGCATTGCTAGAAATAGAAAGAGAAGGGAATCAGAAATGGGTTAGGTTTGAAAATGAAGCTAACAAAGGGGTAGGGAAATTTGGTATTTTTACAAATAAATGGACTAAAGATTTTAAATTGGATACAAGACCAAGGAAAAGTACATTAATGGTCTGGAGAAAGTGGCCGCCAAAATGGTTAAAATGAATATCTAGATGGTCGCCTTTGGAAACTTTGGAAGAGGAAGGCATAGACTATAGATGGGGAGAACTTCTTAAACAAAAAGGATACCGTAGAGTACAGGATTTGTTATCTGCAAATATCTTAAAACCATTTCAAGCTTTAGAGGAGGCAGTAGGTGCAAAATACTGGTTAAAACCTGCAGGCTTATACACAAAAATTAAAAAGATAATTGAAAATAGTGATATAAATATAGAAGAACCGATAGAAGTGATTTATAAATTAATGGAAAAAACCAAAAGAGGATTGGTAGGTGTAATCTATAAGAAAATGACCTCCGATGAAGAAGGAGTAATAGCCCATCTCCAAAGAAAATGGAGTACAGAAACTCAAATAACAGAACAAAAAGCAAAAAAAATAATGGAAGGAATTAAGAGAATAAAAATACATAAATTTAGGCAAAAGGAGCTAAAATTCTATACCAAATGGTACAGAACCCCAGCCACCTTAGCCAACATGTTTCTAGGATTAAGCCCAAGCTGTTGGCACTGTAAAAAAATGAAAGGATGGTATACTCACATGTGGTGGGAATGTCATGAGGTTAAAATAGTATGGGAAAATATAGCAAGAATAATAAACAAGCTCTTTCGAGTAAAGCTGAACATAGATTTTGAACTGAGGTCGATGAGCATTCTAGGTAATGAGATAATAGGGAAAAAGAACCAAGATCTATTAAAAGCGATTATACTAGCTGGTAAAGCAGTAATAGCAGTAGGGTGGAAAGATAAAAATAAATGGACAGAAAGAAGCTGGCATAATTATTTGTTTGAATTTGTTCTGTCAGACATAATGGATATAACAAGCCAGGATCTACCATGGGAAGATGGAACATCGAGGATTAAGGAAAAGTGGTCACTTTACCTGAGCTGGATAAAAGAGGAACAGAAGGAAGATGTTCAGTGGAAGCTTCAAGCACTATGCCCCTGGCTGAAAGAAGAAGTCTAGATTGAGGGGGGAGGGACGGGGGAGAAAAATTTATAACGGAACATTGGGACAATGGAAAATTGTACATTCTAATTAGTAAACAATAAAAATTATATATATAATTTCCATTATATATATATAAAGCTGTGCTGTCCCAAGCAGAGTTACACTCTTCTAAGTCCACTGATGTCAGTGAGTTTAGAAGGATGTCATGTAACTCTACTTAGAATGGCACAGTGAGGGATGGAAAGACAATAAATTGCAGTACAGTTTGGATTGCTGCAACAGCCAGTGTCTTGGCAAGTAAGACCATCATTTTCCTTAATGTTGCAAGGCCGTCTACAAAAGCTTTGATTGTTCAGCACCAGAGTTCAGGCTTGGTCTTGGATTAGACGTCCTCATGTGACAGTTTAAATGTACAAAGTCAAACATGGGCTGTTAAAGTTTCCTGACTTTCCCACCTGCCCTTCTGTTGTTTAATAAGTAAACAGATTATATGTTGCTCATCTCTGGATCAAATCAGTGGTCCATCTAGTCCAGCATCCTGCCTCACACAGATGAACTGGTTGGTCAACAACAGGGCATGGAAGTTGAGGCCTTCCCCGATGTTGCTTCCTGGTTCTGGGATTCAAAGACCTCAGAATGTGGAGGTTCTCCTCAGTCATCCCTATGGCTAGTAACCACTGATAAACCTATCCTCCATGAATCTATCTAATCCCTTTACCTGTTGATCAGCTGATCAGCGCGGGGGCCTTTAAAGAGCCTGGGAGCACAGCACTTCACTGCCCATTCCCATGCATTTAAATTGTGAGGAAAACAGGGAGCAGGAGGGGGTGCTGCAGAGGGGGACGGCAGGGCGCAGTGTGTGGGGGGGGCAGGCACCAAGACTGCCTGGGGCACCATGCGCCCTAGGGCCGACCCTGCTTGCCAGTTTTCTCCCAGTTTACTTGTCTGTGTTAAATTGCTCTCAGTTAGGGCTGAATTCCAAAACTGTCAGTACTGGACTCTTCTGCCAGTTTGGTGCTGTGGTTAAGTGCATGGAATCTAATCTGGGAGAACCAAGTTTGATTCCCCCCTCCTTCACATGCACCTGCTGAGTGATCTTGGATGGGGTGTGAACTGGCAGAGACTGACCAAGAGAGAGATCTTGGGGTCGTGGTAGATAACTCACTGAAAATGTCAAGACAGTGTGTGTTTGCAATAAAAAAGGCCAACGCCATGCTGGGAATTATTAGGAAGAGAATTGAAAACAAATCAGCCAGTATCATAATGCCCCTGTATAAATCGATGGTGCGGTCTCATTTGGAGTACTGTGTGCAGTTCTGGTTGCCGCACCTCAAAAAGGATATTATAGCATTGGAGAAAGTCCAGAAAAGGGCAACTAGAATGATTAAAGGGCTGGAACACTTTCCCTATGAAGAAAGGTTGAAACGCTTGGGGCTCTTTAGCTTGGAGAAACGTCAACTGCGGGGTGACATGATAGAGGTTTACAAGATAATGCATGGGATGGAGAAAGTAGAGAAAGAAATACTTTTCTCCCTTTCTCACAATACAAGAACTCGTGGGCATTCGATGAAATTGCTGAGCAGACAGGTTAAAACGGATAAAAGGAAGTACTTCTTCACCCAAAGGGTGATTAACATGTGGAATTCACTGCCACAGGAGGTGGTGGCGGCCACAAGCATAGCCACCTTCAAGAGGAGGTTAGATAAAAATATGGAGCAGAGGTCCATCAGTGGCTATTAGCCACAGTGTGTGTGTGTGTGTATACACACACACACACACACACACACCAAATATATATATATATTTGGCCGCTGTGTGAAACAGAATGTTGGACTGGATGGGCCATTGGCCTGATCTAACATGGCTTCTCTTATGTTCTTATGTTCTTACTCTCAGTGAAGAGTGGGATATAGCCAATCTCCTCCTCCTCAGCTAGGGTTGAAATCTCTTCAGCATCCAATTCAGAAGTCTTTTTCTGATCAACTGATGCCACCTAATCATATTTCTTGGAGCAACCTGTCACTTAAGGCTATCTGTGAAGAATTAACCCTTCACAGTCCTTTATCTGTTTACTCAGCACTTCTAAGCTTTTAAAAGTGCAGTCCATCACAGCTGTAGCCTTCTGGATTATGTTATACTTTGTTGTGGATGTATGTTGGAAAGATTCTCACTTTTTCTTTGAACTCAGTCTGAGCTTTCCTGAAGCAACAGAACCAGTGATCATGATGCCATTACTGAATTATGTTTATAGGATTCTAATATGTCACTTCCTTCCTTGGACAACAGCAGTTTTTAAGACTTCTCTGAAATAATCTGTTGTTTGTTAGGACTTCAAAAGACTCTGGGAATACTCCTCCCACCGCAAGGATGTGATGCTCTGCCTGCAAGGGAATTCTTTTAGACAGAACAGACAACCCAAATCTGACACAAAGGCCTAATTGATCAGCTCTGTAGACACACTTTTGAACTATTTTATTATGTAAATATACATACAAATGACTGTGTGTCTTTTACAACTGTAGTTTAGTGTACAATTCATCCATAACTAATACAAAACAAAACTTGGATCAGCTGTCTTATTCCCATGATGCATCTCTCTCAGTACTCTGGAAACATCAAAACAACTTCAGTTACATCAGTAGGTCATAATTTCCTCAATCCATATTTAACACAGTATTTTAATTTTATAAAACTGATTTTCAGACCGTATTATATTCCAATAATAATTCCAAGGCAATTGCTTATATTCTGATTCTGTTCAATTAAAATTCTCACTACAATACATAAATTAAAAATCAATGCATCCACACACCTAGTACAACCCCCTTTAATAACTAAGCACAATAGCAATGGAATTGTAGGAACTCTATTTTCAGTAAACTGAAAGATAATTGTAATCTCTTTTCAAAATCAAGCATACTTTAATTTTGCTGAAATGGCATTATGTCATTTAGGAATCATCGTTCTATAACCCCTCAGACACTTACACTGCATAATAAAATAATATATTTGGGAAATCTAAATCCTGTTATTTTAGTTGTTATTCTTTGCTACTTAACAAAAATTTTAACGTTCTCTATTAGGTGGGATGCAAACAGGCTGGATTCCTGGGTATTTTGGTTTTCACTCAAAAGCAGCCATATGGGGAAATAATGTGATTGGCAAACCAGTACTAGGATTTTCCTAGGACAGGAATACTTTATAAGCTAAAAATACAAAAGGTAAGAAACTATAAAGGGGGCGGGGAGCAAAACTGCTGTTTATGTGTTAGCATCATTTTAAAATTTATTTATGGAGATCTGCTGAAGAACTGCTGCAGACTATCTGTCATTATAACACTTAACCACACAGAATTATATTGCTAATAATAAGGATGTGCAACTAGAAGGGAATGAATCTCTGCAGATGATGAAATTACCTTGCAACTATGTGTGCTCCTGGGAGATCTTGTCATTGTGACTTTCTCAAATGAGAAAGGTAGGAGACCTCAGTTATATCTACTGCAAACCATACTTGGTGCCCTGCTTGTCTCTTCCCCTGCTAGGTGTATAATAAAGAAAAGGCACTCTGCACATGCTCAGAGTCATTTTTATTAGTTTTGTTGAAAATAGATCCCAGTCCTAATCCTAGTGTGGTCAGCTGGGCAGAGGTGGCAGGGGACTACTGACTGCCAAGCTGAAAGTGAAAGCAGCTGGGCCATAAGTGATAGGCCAATGATGATGGAGGGACAGGGTCTGTCAAAAAAGACTATTGTTGTGGGGCCCACCAATTAATTGGGGTGGACCTTGGGGTGAGGTGCCAGGAGCAGCCAGGGGTCTGTAGTACCTGTACCTGAGCCTGAAATTATTCTTCTGGGAAAAGGATACCCTTCTATTCTATAAAAGGATACCCCAGCAATAAAATGGGCCATAAAATCTCTATGGTATTTATTGTGAAACCCTTTTACCTTGCTGACAGACCACACAACCCTCCACTGGATGATAAAAGCACCACAGCAAGAGGGTCCAGCAATAGACTATGGCACTGCAGCCATACACCTTCATTGTACAACATCCAGCAGGGCCATAGCACTCCAACACAGACTTCTTTTCACAATGGCATTCAAGGTGGAAGGCATAACAGGAACTTTATGGGAAGGGTGTGTGACTAGTAGGGTTGCCAACCTCCAGCTACTTTGAAAGGTGGACTCTATGGCATTATACTTCATTGAAGTTACTCCTCTTCACAAACCCTGCACTCTTCAGGCCCCACTTCAAAAATCTCCAGGTATTTCCCAATCTGGAGCTGGCAACCTTGTGGCTGGCTGGGCAGCCCTGCAAGGCCCAGGCAGCAGCAGAGTGTTACTGATGTAGGGTTGCCAGCTCAGAGTTGGGAAATACCTGGAGATTTTTTGAGTGGGGCCTGAAGAGGGGAGGGTTTGGGGAGGGGACGGTCTTTGGTGTGGTATAATGCAATATACCTTCCAAAGCAACCATTTTCTCCAGGTGAACTGATCTTTGTCACCTGGGTAGCCAGACCTCTGGTTTGACCAAGGGATCTCCCAGTTTTCAGAGCTCCAATCCATTGTCAGCCAACTGGCTGGCGGGAGAAGCCCTACCCCAAAGAGGCCTGTTGTGCATCAACATGGTTGGTGCAATGACATCACATGGAAGTGACATCATTGTGCTGGGGATGTGGCACATCAATGCTGTATTAGCCAAAATGCTAGAGCATTGACACACAATGTCCCCGGTGTGATGATTTATTTATTTGGCTTATATCCTGCCCTCCCCACCGACGCAGGCTCACTTTGTGTGATGTCACTTTTGTGTGATGTTATCATGCTGACCATGTCAAGTGCAGTCATTGCTCAGTCCTTTGCACTCCTGGACGGCTTGCTCTCACCACCACTTCCTCCTGTTGCCAGGACAATCAGACCTGGCAACCTTATGGAAATCAGTTATAATCCTAGGAGATCTCCAGCCACCACCTGGAGTTTGTAGCAACCAAGAGTCACATGGAAAGTAGAACTGGAGAGAAACCTGAAGGCTCCTGTTTCATAAACTTCTTTCTTTCAACAACAAACCAAAGAATCTTCAATCTCAAATGAGGTTGAGTGTCTCTCCAGGGAAAAATGAAGGCATCCTGAGGAATGAACTCATTTCTTTACTCCTCTTAAAATGTGCTTCCACAAACCTGTGGGAAGAAAATATAACTTGGCAAATAGCCATGATTCTCATAGTGCCTGGAGCCTCCCAGTGATATCAGTCAGGACAAAGGCATGCAAGAGGAAGCAAACATAAAGGATGTCAAAATTTGCCTGTGAACCGTGGAAGATTAAAGCAACAGTCCCAATTGGCCAAGAGAAGCCACTTGTATGATCAAAGGCTTAAATCTTAGGGCCTAGCACAGGGGTCCTCAGCTCACTGAGCTTTTCAGAATGTTGTTGGGGAAACTGTAAGGCAGGACTTGTGTTACAAGGCAACCGCTTTAATAACCTCTGCTCTAAAATGATCACCTTGTCTGTTTGCTTCAGTTGTCAAAATTTTCCCTCTGAAAATGGCACAGTAGGCACAGGTATCATTTAAAAAGTTGTTGGTTTATTTGAATAAACTGGCAGGAAAAGGAATCGATATATTCACAAGGATTGTATTTTCAGTTCGATAGGCAGTAAGCTAAAACTAAATACAAAACTATATTTAAGATTGCTGACTTCACAAGAGATGGTTTTGTACTTAAAATTGTTTGGTTTTCACTAAAGGATGCAATAATGCTGAATCTTAGAGATTACTTGGTATAGATTTTCTTATAAACTTCACACATGGTAATCATACAGTTTTGAGATTATACTCAGCTTTATCCCTTTGGTTAAGACTAAGATCTTTTCATGAGACCCTAGGTCTCTGGCAAGATTGTTATTACCTCCCCATTAAGATAAATAACTTGGCCTTTAGCATGTTAAGGGCCTTTCAATGCCAGTTCAAACACTTTGCCAAATCATGATCTTCCAGACAGACAGTCTTGTCACCCTGGACATTAAGCTTAACACAGGACAACTATTTTGATTCACAAAATGTGTTTCTTTGTTCTACACATAGAGAGACTGTTTTTTACTTTTGAGAACAGTCTCCCACCAGAGTCTCCAATATTTAAAGCCACACCACACTGGCTCTGAAACAGTCTCTGCTTCAGTTTCATGCTCTCCTCACATGAGAGAGACTCTCAAAGCAACCACTTTCTAATCCATACACTCTCCAACTCCTTCAGCTCCCCAACTGCTTCAACCAACTGCCTCTTCTCGACAGTTAGCTGCAGTTCCCCAATCAAAGTGAGTTCCATTAGCTGTCACTCATATGCACTGCCTCTAAGCATGCATATATGCCTGCTGTCCATCACAGCTTGTTATTGGCTTCCCTCATTCAAATGAAAGTATTTTCTGTGGCTGGAGGATCAGGTGATCAGCCTGTGGCTGGAAGACCCAGACTTTCCTTAGTGTGTAATTCCATTCCCCTTTTTATCCCCTACTCTGTTTAGGCTTTCCTTTGTTTCTTTGTATTGCCATTCTCTTCCTTGAGAAACAAGTTTTTACAATTTTTTAATATGAAAAAGTTTTTTAAAAGCATTCTCATCAAAATAATAGCCTTATCAGTAAGGGAAGCCAGAAACAAGTTAATTTCACTGAACAGAATGGCACCAAGCATGTTTGCCAGTCAGTAGAGACAATTCTGACTTTGAGAGACTGATGGTCTTACACAGTGTAAGGCTGTTTCATGGTAGGGTTGCCAACCTTCAGTTAGTAGCTGGAGATCTCCTGAAATTGCAACTGATCTCCAGGCTACAGAGATCAATTCACCTGGAGAAAGGTGGATTATATGACATTATACCCCATTGGAGTCCTGTTTCCAAATCCCACACTCCTCAAGGTCCACCCCCAAAATCTCCAGGTATTTCCCACCCTAGAGCTGGCGACCCTATCATCTGTGCATTATGGGGGGAAATATGGCAGAGTAAGAGTCTTTTGCAAAGCAGAGATGGAGCACTGTTCTGGTCCAGAAAGCTGGGCTGTTGTGTGAACAGAGATGATCAAAAGTGGAAAACTAGCCCCTCCTTTTACAGGCTAGCTGTCCTCCCAGTGGCCAGGGTGGGTTTTTTTGAGCAGGAACACACAGGAATACAGTTCCAGCTGGCTTGACATCAGGGGGTGTGGCCTAATATGAAAATGAATTCCTGCTGGGCTTTTTCTATAAAAGCCATGTGTGAAACAATGACATATCAGGGGTGCAGCCTAATATGCAAATGAGATCCTACTGGGCTTTTTCTACAACAAGAGCCTTGGAGAACACGACAGACCAGTGGCTAGACTCAGGTAGGTAAGGTTCATGTGTTCAGCATGGTTATCATGAAATTCTTTAGCAAAGCAAGGGGGAAAGTACTGCACTTGGCTCTGCCTCAGTCCTGCAGCAGCCATTTTGTAGCTGCCATTTTGGGGTGGCACTCACGATCAGTGTTTCCTCTAAGCTGAGTTAGTGTGAGCTAGCTCACAGATTTTTAGCCTCCAGCTCACACATTTTTGTCTTAGCTCAGGAAAAATGGCCCCAGAGCACAATAATTTATGCAGTAGCTCACAACTTTAATGCCAGTAGCTCACAAAGTAGCTCTGCAGCTACTGCTCACAAGACTCTTCAGCTTAGAGGGAACATTGCTCACCACCACCTCTCAAAGTTCCAAAGGTGCCCATAAACTAGGAGGTTGAAGTTGGTTCCCAGTTCCGTATTCTACTTGGAACAGAGAAGTTAGGTGGAGCTTGAAAATCTTTCAAAATTAGAATTGATCTCCAGGTGGCAGAAATCAGTTCCTCTGGAGAAAATGGCTGCTTCGAAGAGTGGACTCTTCATTATACTGCACTGACATTATACTACACTGAGGTCCTGCCCCGCCCCAAGCCCCTACCTCCCCAGGCTGTATCCCCCAAATCTCCAGATATCTCCCAACCAAGCATTGGTAACCCTAATAGAAGTTCACCTTTCACCCTTTCCTTATGTACCACTTTTCCATCATAACTCTTGCCTCCAACCCCCAAGAATTCTAGACACATCTTTCTGAGGGCAATTTCATCTTCCAAAATCTCACTGAAGGGATTTTTTTTTTAAGTATTATGTTATTCTATTATTACAAGAAGTAGGAGACTCATGAGACTTGTGGGAATCCCATCCACCCCTCATTGGCCACTCACTTTCCCGCCTACTCACTTGCAGGCCACCTGCAGTGCTGCCACCTCTGTCCGCTACTTGGCTCATGCTGTGGTGGCAACTGCTCCCCCTCCTTCTCCTTCCACCTGCGGCACTGCTTCCTCCGCCTACTTGGCTCATGTAGTATCAGGGGCAGCTGCTCCTCATACTCTGGAGCTTCACTGCCACTGACGTGGTGGGGAAGGCAGCGGCTGAGGACTCTGTAAAGCAGCTGCCATAGTGGCCAGATTGGGGAAAGCGTGGGGCAAGAGAGGTGATCTGTAATGGCAGCTTTGATGATCTGTGATAACCACTTTGGTCATCTGAGCAGAACCTTCTGCAGGTGCCACCTTACAAAAAGGCAAGAACAACAACTGCCTGTACACATGCATTCTCTATTGTGGCCCCCATTTTGTGGGATGACCTGCCTGAGGAAGTCTGGAAGGCTCCCACGTTTCTGTCATTCTGCCAACTGTAAAGCAAAATGGTTCAGGAGAGAATTTTTATAAAAAATAATAGGGCTATATTATAATGGAATCTATTCCTGCTGTGCAAACTCCCGATACAATTTGTCACTTATTGAATAATTGTCATCTATATGAAAAACTCCTTCAGGGACTGCTTCACAGATTATTCCCACCTACCATCAATCAGAATGATTTGTCTTTTTGTTGATTTTTCCTGAATGACTCTAATTCAGAAATTACATGTGCTGTAGCAAAATATTTGGCCACCATTCTCCAATACAACTCTGGCTATGCTTGATTTTATGTCTAATCTAAATTTAATCCTGAATTATTTTGTCCATTTAAATCTTTTTCTGTATTTTATGCTGGGCCATTAAAGGTCTGAAATTGAAACTGATAATGGAATGTGCTTTTATAAACAGGACTGTGAACGATACTACCATATATAGTACTATTTTGTTGGCTGCATTATTATCCTGTTTTCACTGCATTGCTTTCTACTTAAGCAATATCATTTTCTGCATTTGGATCTGAGTCCAGTAGCACCTAAGAAACCAACAAGAGATTCAGGGTATCAGTGAATGGAAGTGGAGGGAAAGGCCATGATGATGACGGGGCGCAGAGGAAGTCAGGCCACGCTGGTCTGGTGGCAACTGCTGCAGCTTCCACTGTGAAACTCTTGTTGGCCTCTAAGGTGCTCCTGGACACAGATCTAACTGTTCTACTACAGACCAACATGGCTGTTCTCTGGAACTATTTCCTGCATTGTTTAGCGCATCATACTCTGTGCTTTGTTTCTGATTTGTATAAACCTAGTGTTATGTTGCTTATTAGATGTCTCGCCCTACTGATTTGTAGAAAAATCCCAACAGGAATTAATTTGCATATTAGGCCACACCCCCTGATGCCAAGCCAGCCAGAACTGCATTCCTGTGTGTTCTTGCTCAAAAAAAGCCCTGCCAATGTGCATCCATAACCCACCTTATTACAGATCTTCCAGGAATGATTATAGCTTGGGTATAGCAAGGATTTTTGGCTGCAGGAATGGGTGAATTTCAGGTAAATTATAAAGGAGAGAGGCAACATGTCTTTATATAGAGAAAAGAAAGTGCCTTTGCTACATAAGAACATAACAGCAGCCATGTTGGATCAGGCCAGTGGACCAGACAGTCCAACATTCTGTGTCATGCAGTAACCAAAATCCAGATGCCATCAAGAGTGGAGCCAGAGACTCCAGAAGTCCTCCCACTGTTGCCCCCCAAGATCCAAGAATACAGAGCATCACTGCCCCAAACATAGTGTTCTTTCTATACTTTCTGGCTCATAGCCACAGATGGACCTCTGCTCCATATTTTATCCAATCTCCTCTTGAAGCTGTCTATGCTTGTAGCTGCCACCAATAGGGTTGCCAGCCTCCAAGTGGGGCCAGGAGATCTTCTGCTTTTACAACTGATCTCCACCTGGCAAAGATCAGCTCGCCTGGAGAAAACAGCTACTTTGAAGGGTGGATTCTATGGCATTGTACCATGCAGAGGTCCCTTCCCTCTCCAAACCCCACCCTCTCCCAGATCCACCACCAAAGTCTCCAGGTATTTTCCAATAATATATGTTAGTTATTTTTTGGGCAAGGAAATACTTCTTTTTTATCTGTTTTAAGCTACTGCTCATTAATTTCATTGAGTGCCCTCGAGTTCTTGTATTGTGAGTTTTTGTATTCCTCCCCAAACCACACCCTTCCCAGGTTCCACCCCCAATTCTCAAGGAATATCCCAAACCAGAGTTGGTAACCCTTGGGGATGGCAGCCTCCAGGGGGGACCTGGGGATTCCCTAGAATTACAGCATATCTCCAGACTACAGAGATTAGTTCCCTTGAAGAAAATGGATGCTTTGGAGAGTGGACTCCATGGCATTGTACTAGAGTTGCCAGCTCTGGGTTGGGAAATTCCTAGAGATTTTTGGGGTGGAATCTGAGGAGTGGGGAGTTTGGGAAGTGGAGGGAATTCAGTGGGGTAAAATGCCATAGAATGCACCTTCCAAAGCAGGCATTTTATCCAAGTGAACTGATCTCTGTTCCAGGAGATCAGCTGTAATCCTGGGAAATCTCCAGCTACCACCTAGAGATTGGTAACCCTACATTGTACCCCACTGAGTTCCCTGTCCTCCCCAGGTTCTATCCCCAAATCTTCAGGAGTTTACCAGCCTGGATTTGGCAACCCTCCCCTCCCCATCCCTCGCAGGTGGCCAGAAGGGACCTGGCAATGCTAGTAATCCAATTTCCCCTCTAAATCCCCACCCAAGCCTTTCTCCTTACTGGCCTCAAAAAGAGCACTCTTGGATCAGACCTCAGATCCACCTGGCTCTGCAGCATCATGCTTCTCAGCTAAAGACTTTTGGGAAGCTCACAAACAGGAGCTCATCAGGGCTCCAGGAGGCTGCTGCCACAGTGCAGCTTGACCCTGCAAGCCCTCCCAGCAAGCTGGGCTCCAGGAAGCTGCCGCCACAGCACAACTCACCCCCATAACACATGGCTGTCTTCTTCTGCCAGAGGCCTGGCCAACCCACATGCAGCTGTGCTCCGGTGAGCTCTGGCACAAGAAAAGCCCTGCTCACAAATAGAACATTAAACCAGCTGGCATCTATTATGTTTGCTCTGCTCTTAGAACCTGACTATGTGTTACAAAGTGCTCATGTCCACTGCAGACCTGGCAGAATTCATCTTCACGAATAGAAATTCCCAGAGCACAAGTGGCCAACAGACCAGGAGTACATGAGTCACAGAGACTCTGTTGTCACATGTATCCTCAGCAACAAAGAAGAACATTAGATGTAGCCTCACTTTAACTTGTGTAAGACCAGGGCTTTTTTTTTTAGCAGGAGCGCACAGGAATGCAGTACTGGCAGGCATGATGTCAGGGGGTGTGGCCTAATATGCAAATGAGTTCCTGCTGGGCTTTTTGTACAACTCCCCCCCTCAGTGTAAGACTGAGACATCTTACCTTGTCCTCCTGGGAAGTTTTGTTTGCTCACCTACAGGAATGCCAAATGACATGAAGAGGACTAATAGCGGTTATACAAATATCTTGTTAATAATAATTATTAAAATGGTTCTGAGGTCTCACCAGCATCTCCCAGAAAAGCAGCTTTAGGGCATAAAGAAAGCCTGTCCTGTTCCCAGAAAGAAGTTTATCGCAGATATATAATTAAGGTATTTCAGGGCTCAGTTTACTGTCTTGTTTGTGGATAGGTACTAAAAGGAACTTCTGGTTTATTGAGAACAGGACTACCTTGTGGGGTACTTGCTCTAAACATTTGTCCAGACCTGATATCTGAACATGTCTGAGCAAACACAGCCTTTTAAAGGAATTCACAGAAGCTCAAGGGCTAGGTTGCCAGGCCCCTCAGCCTCTGGCAGGACGGGGGGCGGGGGGAGAGGATTAACGGCTCTGGATTGGGAAACTCATGGAGATTTGGGGGAAGATCCTGGGGAGGTCAAAGACTTCAGTACTGTACAATGCCATACAGTCCACCCTCCAATTCACCAAGTGTAATGTACTGAGAGACGAGTCGTGGTGGAAGCTTATTCTTTATTAGCTGGTACATTACAGAACTGAACAGACGCGGCCGGGTCCGCTAATTTATACATGCATCCCGGAACATCCCCTTCGCTGGCCAGCCCAATCCTGGCCAGTTAAACTTCCCGCCCTAGGTCTGGATTGGCGGGGCTTTCCCGCGCAGCGCACGGCGACCTGAGTGCGCCCTCAGGTCGCGCGGCGCTTGCGCTGAGTCCGATACTCTACACTCCTCCCCTCCTAGTTTAAACGACATAGTCCTTTAGGTACCCTGGTGTTCGGCGCTCCCGTGTTGATCTCCTCGGGGTTGCCGTCGGTGGGGGGCCCGATCCCGATGTGGGAGGCGCCGTTTCTGGCTGTTGCCCGCCCGCGTCGGGTACTGGCTCCGGTTCTGGTTCCGCGGCTCCGGGGGCATCATACGTTGGTAGCTCCTGTATTGGCGGCGCCTCTTCTGGCGGTACCGTGACCGGCGGTTCCCTGCTTTCTCCCTCTGCTGCCTCCTCGGGTGGGGTGCGGCGGCGCAGCTGGTCGATGTGCCGTCTCAGCACCTGGCCTCCGGCGGTGGTTACCTCGTAGGACCGGGAGCCTGTCACCCTCAAAACCCTTCCCGCTAACCACTCGGGGCCGCTTGAAAAGTTTTTCGCATACACTGGATCGCCCGGGAAGAACCCTCTCACTGCCTCCCTGACCTCGGGGGTCCCGCGGACCTCTGGCGCCCTGTCCGGGTGTAGCCTATCTAAACGAGTGGTCAGTTTCCTCCCCATGAGCAGTTCTGCGGGGCTGAAACCGGTTATGGGGTTTGGGGTGATCCTGTTGTGGAACAGGAAGGCTGAGAGGCGGTAGTCCCATTCCCCTTGTACTATACGGCCCAGGGCTTCCTTGGTGGTCCGCACCATCCTCTCCGCCTGGCCGTTGGTGGCTGGATGGAATGGGGCGGACCTTATGTGCCTTATAAGGTATCTGTCGGTGAACTCCCGGAATTCCCGGGAGGTGAATGCCGTGCCATTGTCCGTTACTAGTGTGTCGGGGATCCCGTGTGTGCAGAGGACCCTTCTGAGCGCCCGGACTGCTGCTGCGGTGGAGGTCGAGGCCACCGGGATTACCTCCAACCATTTCGTGTATGCGTCCACCAGTATAAAGAAGATCTGGCCCTGATGCGGTCCCGCGAAATCCACATGGAGGCGGGACCATGGCCGCCCGTTCGATTCCCACCTGTGGGTCGGGGCGGACGGCGGGTTGGGTCTGGACTCCTGGCATGGTTGGCACCTTCTTACCCACCCTTCTATTTCCTCATCCATGCCTGGCCACCACACGTAGCTCCGTGCCAGGGCTTTCATTCTCACGATGCCCGGGTGGGTCTCGTGGAGATCCTCTAATACCTGCCTGCGCAAGGGGGGGGGGGACCACCACCCTGCTACCCCAGAGTATGCACCCCTTGTGTGTCGATAGCTCGTCCTTCCTGGCCGCGAACGGCCGGAAGGCTTCTTCCGCTTTGCCAGAGGGCCACCCCCTTCCCACCCAGTCCCTGACCCGTGCGAGGACGCGGTCTCTCCCGGTCGCCCGAGCCACCTCGCTCGCGTGCAGGGGGCGCTCGGGGAGCGACTCTATGAGCATCACTCCGTGTGCCGGGGCGGGATCTGGGTCCGTCGCGGGTAGCGGGAGGCGGCTAAGGGCGTCAGCGTGACCCATCGCTTTACCGGGGCGGTGTATCAGCGTATACGTGTAAGAATTCAGGAACAGGTTCCACCTTAAGACCCTTTGAGACAGAATTTGGGGGGTCTGCCGATCGGGGGCTAGGAGGCCGAGGAGCGGCTTGTGGTCAGTAGCGATGGTGAAGCGCCTACCGTAGAGGTAGTCGTTGAACTTATGCACCCCCGCCACGATCGCCAGGGCCTCCTTATCGATCTGGGCGTAGTTCCTCTCTGCCGGGGACAGAGTCCTGGAGTAGTAAGCGATTGGCACCTCCCCCCCGCCCGGGAGTTGGTGCCCTAAGACCGCTCCCACACCGTAGGGAGAGGCGTCGCAAGCCAGGATCAGGGGTAAGTTTTCATCGTAGTGATGAAGTACCGCGTTAGAGACCAGGAGGTCTTTCACCGCCTGGAACGCCGCTGCTTGGTGTTTACCCCAGACCCACGGGGCTTGTTTATCTAACAAACGGTGTAACGGCTCCGCCACGGCGGCCTTGTGGGGCAAGAATGCGTGGTAAAAGTTCAATAAACCTAAAAAACTCTGTAGTTCTGCTTTGCATTTAGGGGCAGGGGCTTGAACTATGGCCCTGGTCTTGTCTGCCGTTGGGTGAATTCCAGCCGCGTCCACGGCGAACCCCAGGAACTCCACCCGCGGAACTCCCAACAAACATTTCTCCTTTTTGACTTTTAGCCCCGCCGCTTGGAACCGTCTGAGGACCTCTCGTAGGCGGCAGCCGAACTCTCCATCGGTGGGGGCGGCGATTAAAACGTCGTCAAAGAAGGGTTGAACTCCGGGGATCCCTTTGAGAAGAGAGTCCATTATGCTCTGGAATATCCCCGGAGCTACGCTAACCCCGAACTGCAGCCGTTTAACCCTGAACGCACCCCTGTGGGTCACTATCGTCTGTGCCTCCGCTGTCTTAGCGTCGACCGGCAGTTGCTGGTATGCTTGTGCTAAATCCAGCTTCCCAAAAACCCTCGCCCCTGCTAGTGCTGCCAGGACATGGCTGACTACCGGGACTGGATAGGGGTTGTCTTGCAGTGCCTTATTTATCGTGCACTTGTAGTCAGCGCAGATCCTTACTTCCCCGTTGGGCTTGACCGGCGTTACTATGGGGGTCTCCCATTCTGCATACGTTACCGGCTCTAGGACGCCCTGGGCTGTGAGGCGGTCCAGCTCTGCCTCTATTTTTTGTTTGAGGGCGAACGGAACGCGCCTCGCTTTGAGCCTTATGGGCCTGACCATAGGGTCGATCGGTAGGGTGATGGGCGGGCCCTTGTAGCTCCCCAAGGACCCGTCGAAAACCTCTGGGAACTCCCGGCAGACCCCGTCGAAATGGCTGGTCTGCACGTGGTCCACCCCCACCAGCTGGATCCCCAGTGGTTTGAACCAAGCCAACCCGAGGAGTGTGGTCAGTTGGCGCTTGACCACTAGGATGTCTAGGGGCCCCTTAAAACCCCCTCTTTCTACATGCACCCGGGCCCACCCCACGATGTGTACTGGGTTCTTCTGAAAATCCCTCAGTACGAAGTCCACTGGCCTCGTTTGGAGGCGGCGGCTGGGACATAGTCTCTTGAGGGTTTCCTCCGAAATGATAGAGATGGAGGACCCCGAGTCTACTTCCATGATGCAGGGGGCGCCCTCGATTAGGACTGACATTTTGACCTTGTCTGGGGCCGGGAGGGGCAAGCTCAATACCTGCAGACTGGTGGATGCCGTCGTGTGTGTGTCCATGGAGTCGTGATGCGCTGACGGTGGGCGGCGGCTGTTCTTGGCCCGGCAAGCCCGGGCGATGTGGCCTGTCTTTCCGCAGCTGCGGCAGTCCAGGTTTCGGTACGGGCAGTCCCTCCGCTCGTGGGGGTCGCCGCAGCTGGCGCACCGGGAACCGGTGGTGGCGGTGGCCCTCTCCGTCGCTCGTTGTCTCACGGGGGCCCGTGTGTCCGCTCTTTGAGGCCGCCGGAGCTGGAACGCTTCTTCCTCTACTCGGTCCTCCGGCTCCGTTTCTCCCTGGTGGACTGCCTTCCCACGTGGCTGGCCGTACGCCTTGGTGGCCCTTTCGAACGCCGTCGCCTCGTTGAAGGCTTGTTGTAGGGTGAGCTCCTCTTTTGCGAAGAGCTTCTGCTGCAGTCGCTCCTCCCGGAGGCCCCAGACAAATCGGTCCCTCAGGGCTTCGTCCCTCTTGTCGAAACTGCAGTTTCCGGCGATCTGCCGAAGGGCCGCCAGGTAGACCGCCGCTGTCTCCCCCGCCTTCTGGTCCCTCTTGTGGAAGAGGAACCGGCGGGCGACGATGGACGGTTGGGGCGAAAAGTGGCCCGTGAGGAGCCTCACGACCTCTCCGTAGGTCCTCTCGGTCAGCTTCGCCGGAGCGGAGAGACCGCGTGCGATCTCAAAAGTTTCTTCTCCACAGACGCTCAGCAGGACGTCTCTCTTTCGGTCGTCGTCGTCGATCAGGTTCGCCCGCAGGTAGCACGCGACTCGTTCCGTATAGGTCTCCCATCTCTCGGGGTGCTCCGGGTTGAATTCCGCAAGATGGCCCGTCGTTACACTCGGGTTCGCCATGGTGGCGGCGGGCTGTGCGGTCCTGCGGTCCCCACCTTCCTCGTCTCCGGCCAGGTCTGGTTCCCCTCGGGCGGCCGGACCTAGCTAGATCCCATCCTCGTTGCCAGTGTAATGTACTGAGAGACGAGTCGTGGTGGAAGCTTATTCTCTATTAGCTGGTACATTACAGAACTGAACAGACGCGGCCGGGTCCGCTAATTTATACATGCATCCCGGAACATCCCCTTCGCTGGCCAGCCCAATCCTGGCCAGTTAAACTTCCCGCCCTAGGTCTGGATTGGCGGGGCTTTCCCGCGCAGCGCACGGCGACCTGAGTGCGCCCTCAGGTCGTGCGGCGCTTGCGCTGAGTCCGATACTCTACACCAAGGGAATTCATCTCTATAGTCTGGAGATGAGCTGTAATTCTGGGAGATCCCCAGATTATCAATCCAGAGTTGCAAGTTTTAATTGAGTAATCATTGTGACCTTTCATTAAAGACTCTGGGATTTGCTATTGTAAATTCTGCTACCATCTGAAGCCATAAACACATCTGCAGCCATGCAAGTCATATGGCAAGTCCTGCTTTGTTCTTCCTATAGCAGCTTTAGGGAAAAAGAAATTTGAAAGGCAGTTCTTCCTTCCAGATTGAATCCAAAACCAGCACATACTTTGACTTTCAGGATGAAGCTGCAATAGCTTTCCTTCTAGCAGAAACTCCTATAGGCAAATAGGAATGCCATTCTCCAAGTGGGACCTGGGGATCTCCTGGAATTACAGCTCACCTTTAAATTATAGAGATCAGTTTTACTGGAGAAAATGGATGCTTTGGAGGGTGAACTCAATGACACTATACCCCACTGAGGTCCCTCTCCTCTCCAGGCTCCATTCTCAAATCTCCAGGAGTTTCCCAACCTGGATCTAACAACCCTACCTCCCCATCCTCCACCAGGAGCCGGGGGGACCTGGCAACCCTATTAAGGCAACAGAAGCAGGCACTACTCCATTGAAATCAACTAAGCAGAAGTGCACCGTTCTAAGTCCGTCCAAGTAAATGGGCTCAGAAGGGTTAACTGTGCTTAGGATGGCACTCTGTTCTCCTTCTGCCACAATACTTGATGAATCTTGAATGTGGCTTTTAAAAACTATTTTGATCAATTGGTATAGTGTGGAATATTCCACATTATCAGATGTAGTGAGCAATAAAACTTTAAAGATTGTTTTTCTTTCTAGTGATGAGTGGTAGCTTTTGTTTACTCAAGCCCTGTGCAAAGGCTCAAAAATTGTTAGCCTGTAGTGGCAGCAGGTCAGGATTATGCTCATGACCCCATTTCTGACTGCAGTGCAGTCTGTTCCTGAATGTCTACTGATTCTTAACACATGCACCATTATTTTTCATTTTCCCATGTCATGGCTTGCGTATTCAGAGATACAAACATTGTAGTCCAACACATCAGTCTCTTTGTGCAGATGAAACCTTGAACCCATGAAGGTCAGTGGGGGAAATTCCTCCCCACACTCTAGACACCATGCATCTCAAAAATGTTTGGATGCCAGAAAACCTAGATGAAAGGAGAGGAAAGATTTCAGTTATAACCTGCTAAATTGCTGCCTGTAACTGCTAAAAGCCTGATGTTGTTGACCCTAATGGAGGGCAGGCCACAGAATTTGTCCTAGATCACTACAGAGTACCCTTTGCTATCTGATTGTCATCCAGGTGCCATTTTTCTCTTCTGTTTAATGTTGCACATACCTCGTAGAATCCATCATGATATTGGAACAGACAGGGTGATATTTGAAAGCAAAAGGTGAAGGTAGTCTCCTGTGCAAGCACCAGTCATTTCTGACATCGCATCGTGACGTTTTCATGGCAGACTTTTTATGGGGTGGGTTGCCATTGCCTTTCCCAGTCATTTACCCCCAGCAAGCTGCGTACTCATTTTACCAATCTTGGGAGGATAGAAAGCTGAGTCAACCTTGAGCCAGCTACCTGAACCCAGCTTCCGCAGGGATCTAACTCAGGTTGTGAGAAGAGCTAAATTGGACTGCAGTACTGCAACTTAGCACTCAGTGCCACAGGGCTCCTATTTGAAAGCAAGCCAACAGCAAAACTCCAGTAATTCCCTAAACAGTACATCACAAGGAATTATCAAAACAATTAGTATAAATGACTGCTTGGCTTGTCACATTGTCATAATTCTGAAATCAGGCATGTTCCTTTATGCACTGACCTGTTTAAAATGGGTGTGTTTTCTGTTAATGTTACCTATGACATTTCCAGAGGTCATGCAACAAAAAAGTTCAAGGTTCCACAAACATAGAAAACAGGAAAATACATCTACTCCCATTTTGCCTGTTCCTGTGAGATATGTTTGTGAAACATTCCATGTATCTTTCCACAATAAAGAAGTCAACTGAGTAATATTTTATGGGATCTCATTTCCTAGCTTGGGCCCTAAACTTTTTGTGCTTAGAATGAGGTAAATCAGATTATCCTTTGCCATCAAATTGCACAATGTTGCTATTACTTCTAGTCAATATCCATTTAGTGCCCACCATGTACAAGAACTATTCAGAAGTAGGTCTGTGCCCAGAGAACTTACAAATCTAAGCAGAGAGGTCAAAGGTGAAGCAGAAATCAGGTGGGTCTGATTGATAATAAGCACTACAGAAAATGAGAAGGAAGAGTACAAAGGATCATATACAGCATTCTTCAGTGACCTTTTCTGCAGTGCAATGTCAGCTTCCAGTACATTTGCAAAGCCAAATGTCTTTGAACATTCTGCGCTTTCTGGATGAGCTTCCAGGATTATTTGGTCCTCTCTCACCCTATATCTTTTCCTATCCAATTACAGCCCACCACTGCAGCCAATGGTGATTGCTGTAATTGATTTTTATGATTAACATTATGGGCCAACAAGCTACTACTGTGACCAAGCCATTAAACTTATATTTGAGCTCGTTAAAGGCCAATAAAACAATTCTCTCAGTCCTGTGGGATCTGTTCCAGTTAGGAAACTAATGTGCTGATGGGTTTGTGATTATGAAAACCTCAGATATGAATTTGTGTCCAGGTTTTAATCATATATTGGGGCCACTTCTGCCATTAATTTTCAGGCACACCTTTGTCTTAAAGAATATATCAGTGCCACTTACCTGCATTTCTCTTTCATAGCGAACATTTCTCCCAGTTGGCTTCTAGAGCTTGACCCATCTTGCATCAAGGCTTTAAAACATCTGTATATATCATCTAGACTACTTCTGGAGTTGGTATTTCCAGTACTCTTTAACACCTGAAGCTGTGGAGTGAAATCATTCATAGCTTTTATGCTGGGTTCATCAATACGCTAATGAGCCTGTTGGGATAAGTTGGAGAGGGGGAGGAAGGCTCCGAGGCATGCCAACTGCCTTCTGAACTGAAGAATGTCCAGTCCCCCTTTTTATAAAGATCTCTTCCCTTTTAGATTGTATCTTCCTATGTGGACCAATATTAAATACTTACGCTTTGTTTAAGGTCTGTTTCAGATTTCTGCAATCCAAACCCTATGGCATGATTTACTGAATGTCCCATCCTGCTGATTGTATTGACTTACACTGTGCAACCTACCTTGAGTTTCAGTGAGAAAGCTGGGCTATAAACAATACAAGTTAATAAATAGTAAATATATAAATATTTCAGTAATTTCCTGGCAGGATTGTACTGCCCATTAGGCAAATTCAGCGATTGCTTAGGGCGCTGGCAGTCCAGGGGCCCAGAATTTCCCCTCTCTGCTCCCTGCCCCCTCCTCTCCCCTCAGCAGTGTGGCCTGGCACCCTTCAGGGGGCTGCCATAGCCAGCACTGTTGGGGAGGCAGCTTGCACATGCGAGCGTGTGTGTTTGAGCTGGGGGAAGGGAGGGAAGGCTGTGGGTGCCTGTGTCTCCTTGGCAGCACAGCCCAGCACCCTTCAGGGGGCGGGCTAGTGAAGCCAGCACTGTTGGGGGGAGATGGGGGTGCACTCCTGCCAGTTGGGAGGGAGCCCAAGGAGCACACAGAGGCCTGGTGGTCAGAGGGTGGCGCCAGAAGGATCCTGCCTGGGAGCCCACAGGAAGCCAGGGGACCTCTCCCCAAATGGCCAGGCAGGAGGAGAAGTGGTATAAATTGATGGTGCGGTCTCATTTGGAGTACTGGGGCATTATGATTCTGGCTGATTTGTTTTCAATTCCCTTCCTAATAATTCCCAGCATGGCGTTGGCCTTTTTTATTGCAAACGTTCACTGTCTTGACATTTTCAGTGAGTTATGAGCAATTAAACTTGATATCTTGGGCTTTTGTCCATAGACAGGCCTCCAATTACTGCCATTTCATGCCAACTTGGCTACATGAATTTCCAGGACCTGGGATATTCCTAGCCAATGTTATCCTGATCCACTAACAACATACTTTATCAGCTTGGCCATCACACTATAGTTATCCAGAAAACCATATTCATATTATTTCTAGGTGAAACAATAATACATCCCAATACCCTGGGTTAGTTTAAAATTCTCATGTGTCAATAAAGTTTTACTGCTACGTATATTAGAATATTATGGTAATTTTTAAGGTACAGCATAAGTCACCTTTGCTGAGATTTGATGAGTGAAGTTGGCGTAGGCCCACATTTGCTCTTCTTTAGGTTATGAGACATCAAGGGCTAATTTAAGTGCCAAAGTGTTCAGTTCACTGAGAATCATGCAGTACAATCCACATTAAGCATGTAAATAAATCTCATGGAGTTCATCAGCACTGTTTAGTAAGTGTGCTTTGGATTGCGGCTTGAGACAGACAGGAATAATCAAGCAGAAGAAAAAATCATTCTCATCAAAGTGTGTAGGATTCCAATGGTTCTGATAACTTTCATTGCACACCACCAGTATACCATCTTAGCACAGCTACACAAGGCTGTTAAAGGCTGCACAAAACTCCCCTTGCATTTATTCTATGCTTCTAGTGGCTTTCCCCCTTTTTATTAATGCCTAAAGAACATCTCTAATTATCTTGTACTTATCTTTGCTGCTCAGTTTCATCCACACTCTTGCACGTCGTCATAAGAAAAATTGAGATTCTATGCATGGCTTTTTATTTCTAGCAAGGCTCCACAAAAAGACAGATAACTGGTAGATTCAGCTGATGTAGTTTTTGCCAACGTGTAGATGCAGTGATGGGGAAACTTTTATCAAAAGAATTTATGTACACCAGACAGCTGATATAAGCAGAAGGATCCGTTGGGAAAGGGAGTGGGTCATCCTATGCTTGGTTACATCCTTGATAAAGAAAAACAACAGGGAGTGAGGAAGAGAGAATTTGCTTTCTAATTTTGTAAAAGCTGGGGGGGGGGGGAGGAGGCATGAGGAATTGTGAGAAAGGGAAAGAAGTTTTGGACGTATCAATTCACCCTACCCCTTCTTCTCAGCCTTCTTAAGGGTTTAAGCAGTCTGATTCCCCTTTAAACAGACACTCACTTGCTCTCAGAATTACATTCTTTCTGAGGTATTCTCAGTCCTTAATAGGCCATTTAAAAGGGCCTTGTTTCTTCAGTTAATTTATGAAATCATATTTTTCTGCATACTTGGGAAGCCTCAAGTAGGCAGAGGCCCAACTTACCGTGCACCTGGCCCTATTTTGTAGTAGGTGCCCTAAGCAGGGTTGCCAGTTCTAGTTTGGGAAATGCCTGGAGATTTGGGATGTGGAGGCCAGGAAGGGCAGGGTTTGGAGAGGGACCCCAGCAAGTTATGATCCATATAGTCTGCTTTCCAAAGCAGTCGTTTTCTCGAGGGACAGGGGGGCTAAACTAAATTATTGAAATGGATACAGTGAGAGCTTTTTCAATCCCTCTCTCATAACAAAAGCACTTGTGGGCTAGCGGTGAAGCAGATGGGCAATCGAGTTAGGATAGAGAAAAGAACTTCCCCCCTCTCAACGCCTAATGAAATGAAAGAATACTACTAGTGAACGTACTGACTGCCATATAGGTGAATGGCTTTCAAAGGGGATCAGACAGATGTCTGCAGCATCAAAGGCTGCTAACAAGAATGAGTAAAGGGAACCTCCACTTCCAGAGGTAGTAATCTTCTGAATACCACAGCGAGGATGGAAGCAACATCGTAGAGCCTCAGCTTTTTTTGCCGTTTGTTTCCCCTCCTGAGCAACAGGTTGGTCACAAAGAGGATACTGGTCTGGACTATATGAAACATTGGTGCGATGCGATAACGGCGGCACCTGTTAAGCTTGCTTCATGCCTACATTGAGCAGAAAGCTGTCCCGTTGGATTTCTGCCTCTTCTTTAGAGACTCGGTCAACAGTAACCCCCGAGTCAGAGCCTCGCCCCTTTCTCCCTTCCTGCCGAGGCAGCGAACGGCCTCCGCCTCCCTCCCTTCGCCCAGTGTCTTCTCAGAGGGGCGGAGCCAGCGCCGCGTGAAGCGCTCCAGCCCCTCCGCAGGAGGATTCTTCCGTCCCGCCCCCTCGCGAGCTCCTGCCTGCCTCAGGTGGTTGGTGGAAACCAGCAGCAGCCTCCACTTGTGCTCTCGGGTCGTCGCCCAGCGGGGGAGCTGGAAGCCGGGGCTGGCGGGCTGGGCGGTGGGCTTGAACGACCAGCGCGGTGGAAGTGGCCTTTTTACGCCGCCAGACGGCAACGGGCGAGGGAGCCTGACCGGGTAAGTGAGCGCAACCGGCTTTTCCCCTGCTTTCGACGGCGTTGCAGCGTAAACAGAGCAAACGTACAGCGGCGACGGGGACAGTCGCCTCCCCCGCCCCTTTCAGGTCCCCCCTTCAACTAACCTCTTCAGCGACTGCTTCTGGGCCAGCCCCTCAGTAGTGCCGTTTCTGTTGGGCGTTTGTGTATCCGGAAAGGAAAGTTAAGACTCGGGGAGGATTCAGGTAAATGGTCTTTGGGTAGTAGAAACACGCCCCCCCCCCCCCCCCCCGCGCACGCATACACTCGTCCAAAGCTCTCGTTTCGCCCTGCGTGATTGAATTCTTTTTCCTCCTGTGTCTCGACTGTACTACTTCAGTCTGCAAACGAGGACGAACGTTGGATTACTCCTTCATGAAAAGGTTTTCACACACAGTTTTCTCGCCCCCCTGCTCCAGCATTCTATGCAGAGATCCTGCTAGCTGCTCCCCCTCCCGCGCGAAGAATTCCATCGTGTGAAAATCTGCCCGAAATGGTACAATCCAGACACAGATCTACTGTTGGGAAACAACTAGGCCTTGCACTCCTTTTAAGTTTGGAACAAGTCTGGTTTATCTTGTATAAAATAAATATCTAAATGCTTGAGCATTCTGGAGACCCGAAGACCAGTAGACTTCAAGGAGGCTAAAGGCTGTTTTGGCTTTTCCTTTGTGCACCTGGAAACCATTGATCTCTCTTTGTTTAAATTACTTTGGCCTTCCCACCCTGAGGTAGACTTTTAATAAGCCAGAACGTTGGTCTTTTCAGTAAGCCACCAAGGAGGAGAGAAGTGTGGGAGAAATTGTGCTTTGGAACTCCAGGATAAAATTGTTTAAAACTGCTCCTAAGATAAGTTTTTCTACAGTGCTTAAAATAAGTTTTGACAGTATTTCTCTGCTACCTGACACTGTTGATCAGTTTAATGAACTTTGTGCAAGAATAAATCTGCTGGATTAAAGTGTGGTTTTGCAGCCTTTTGGATATCTCTGACAAATACATAGCTATAATGTATTTTTGCAGATGCACACAGGAAATCTAGTTTTCTAAGTTTTCACTGACATATTTGTTGTCCATAGGTTTCAGAGATTCCCTGGACTAGATGAGTTAATAATACAACTGGACCTTCCTATGTTGCTAGACTAGAATTTATACCAGGAATATTTTAACAAACTGGCTCTTCTGTCTAGGAAGACAAATGGGAAAATGAGTGTTGCAGATGGATTAGCATAACAGTGGCATTAATTGTGAAAGGGAAGACATAGTGCCCCTAAGCCTCATACTGCTGGCATTGATTTTTAATTTGTGTTCTGTGCCAGGCAAGAGGCATGTAGTTCTTGGGGTGATGAAATGGTTACTCTGAGGACAGTGGGTTCTAATAAAATTTTATGATGAATCATGTAGAGAAGCCAGTGAGACTAATGAACATTTTCAATAGCAGTATAATGAAGGCATGTTGAAAAGGCAGATGGGAAATAAATGTCAGTGGGATCTTTGCATCATTTTAATATTGGCATCTTCATGAAAGCTTCCAGACATGTAGAGTGCACCCGTTTTCTCCAGGAAATATTAGTTTATTTTGTGGTCTTCAGTTAGTATTCACTTTAGATTTGGAGTTGGAAATGAAGATGGAAAAAGGAGCCATGCCATGCAAAGATGAAGATGGTTTGATTTTGATTTGTCCTTGGAATCTAGCAATTCATGAAAACATTTTTAATAAAGAACAAAGACACTCATTTGCTCTTTTTAGTGAACTTTTTTCACAGTCGTTGCTACAGTGCATGGATTGCTTAAAAGAATATCCTTCTCGTTAGAGCACTTACAGCAAAAGCATGCTCATTTTCTTCAGGTCTTCAGTGCATTTTACTCTACAGTTCTGCTTCCACCCCCCACCCCCACCCCCACCCCGGAGCAGGAGGGTTTAAATAGCTGGCAGCCATTTAACCCTCTAGTTTTGTTCCCTGCTGCTACAAAGGGATAGGGAGAGAATCTGGGGGGAGGAGTTAAAGATGGGGGTGAAGTGCCTCACAGAGGGCATTTCACCCCCTCCTTTCTGCTGGCTGCAGTTTTCCCTGCCCAGGATAAAGGAAACGGTGAAGTGTTCATTGGGGTTTCTATGGCCAGCAGACAGGAGTGAAGTGCCCTTCTTTTCTGCCAGCCAGGGAAAGCCACAGCCAGCAAACAGGAGAGGGTGGAGTGCCTCCTCAGAGACATTTAAACCCTCCCAATTTGCTCCCTGCTGCTGGGGGGTGGGGGGAGGAAGCAGAAGTGGAATGTTTAAATGGCTTGAAGCCATTTAAACCTAACAGCTGAGCAGCGGGAAGCTCCTGAAGCTCTGGTGTTTTTTTGTAAAGAGCAGAAAGTGGGGGTGGGTGGGTGTTAAATGTCTCAGAGCCATTTAAACAAACTGCATCAAAGTTCATGATGGTTCCAATGTCTATGAATATGGGCTCATGAACCACAAACTGTCCAACGTTTGTCTTGAACTTTAGTTTGTGAGCTGGTCCATGCCTATCCCTAATAAGCATAGATGACTTTAAAAGGGGGTTAGACATTGATGAATTAGAGGTCAATTAGTGACTGCTAATCACGATGACCAAAAGGAGCCTGCATAGACAAGAGGCAGCAAATGTTTGAATAGCAGTGGTAGGAGGCAGCATCAGTGAAAGGCATCAACCTTTATGCCCTGCTTTGCCCTCCAGAGCAACTGGGTGGCTGCTGTATAAAAAACTATGTTGGACTACATGGGCCTCTGATCTGATCTAATAAGCTTTACTCAAGTTATTAAAGTTTGTTGACTCAGTTAGATATCAAAGGTTGTTAACTAACAGCTGCTATTCTGGGATGGTTGTCCTGAAGTAATACCCTCTTCCTACATACAAAAGGAATTCCAGGTTATTTCAGACATGGGTACTTAAAGGCCACTGTGTTTTTTTTCTCCTCTGGCGCTTTGAACTCTATCCATGTTCATCTTTCTTTATATGATTGTTCATCAGGGGCTGGAGTGAGACCTTGCTGGGGGTGCACTGCAAACTGTTTCAGCTCACTCACAGCTCTGATTCCTCTCAAGAACGTACTAACAAAGCAACAGAAGTGTAGTAAGTTCAAGATTGTTATCCCAAGGCAACTGTGGCCAACTTTTACTAATTTGTAGCCCATCTCTGATTATCTGCCCATCATACATTTGCTCTCTGATATCTTGGTGTGTATAAGGAAGACCTGGTTTAGATGTGATGCTGGCAAGGCAAAAGTTCCTCATTGGGTATCTTTGCACATGCCCAAAGTCTTGTTTAAACTGGGGTGACATGCATGCTTAGCGTGCTACAGATCCATAGCTCTGGCAAGTGTTCAGCAGGTATGCTAAGTACGTAGCTGCTCTGCACATACAGTAGTCTAATTTAAATGGTGCATTGCAGCCATGTAAAGTCACATGTGAAAGTTCTTTTGCCTTGCCAGCATCACCATTTTTATGAAATCCTCCAAATTAAGAGGAATGTGGGAGTTATCTCTGTAGCTAATATTGGTTTTCAAAGGTTCCATGGCTAGGGATGCTAATTATCTTGGTTAAAAGCCCTGTGAGAGTCCCTGTTCATTTGATCATATTCCAGATTGGATCTGAATGCACAATTTATCAGCAGGCAGCCATGCTCTAGTACATCTTCTATCAAGAGAACACCTAAAGCTTACCCTGGGGTCTACTATGCTGTCTGTGCTACATCCAATTACAAATCGCTGCCTTATATGAACAACACTATAATTGCACATTGCAAGTGATTTAGAATACAACAGCTGTTCATGCTACCATAAATCATTTAGTTCCTTGGTTGCTCAGTTTTCTGACATTTAGAAACAATAGAAATTTGATCAGCTGAGTATTGTAGTAGTGGCCACTGCCTATAAATTAATCCTTGGTCCCCTTATGATTTCTTAGTGAGACACTTTTCAGTTGTACACACCAAAAAAAAAGATTTGTGCCCCAGCATAAATACAGAACCTTTGAGATATAAGGATTGGGTAAATTACCAGTTAAAACTTGGTAAAGAAGAATTGTTTTTTGTTGTTGCTTTGTTCTCCCATCTACCCCAATAAAGAATAATTTTTGATTATGCATTTCCCATCAGAGAAAGCTTTGCTTCTTCCTTGAAGTCATTGAATATAATTGTTATGTGTAGGGAATTTAGATTTATGCATCAGCTGTATAACCTGTGCTTGAGGTTTAATGGAAGATATTGTATTTGCTTGAAGAATTGTTTAGTTCTTGCCTCCATCAGCAATCAGGCTGCACTCCTGAACACAAAGAGAATCTTGGGACACATTGTGAAAAGGTGCATTTTCTTTCTGACTTTGTGAGCCTCAAGCTTTGGTTTGCTTAAAGGCAAGATTTTCTGAAGTTCTGAAATGTTCAGTGGATCGGAATTATTCTTCCATGTGACAACTAAATTCAGAATAAACAGTGCTTGAATTATCCATTGAGGGACAGGCTGCTCATTATGTGTCCTCTTCAGTATCTTTGAAGCAGCTGAAAGTGAGAAGCTCTTAAAACTAGCGCTGAGGCTTGGTCCTTTTAAGGATCCAGTCAGGATTTAAATATTGCTGCAGGTGTACTTTCATAGCATATGTAGATATACAGATACGGATTCTTTGATCAGCATTCCTATGACAGAAAATCTCTAACAAAACCCAGAGACTTTTACCTGTGTGACCTGTGTGATATGCTTGACCCCTAAAACTGCCTTGTTTCACATATATCCAGTGCAAAAAAGTAATAGTAGCTAACTACCATCAAGGGGGTTTCTCACTGTTTCGGCATTTGGAATCTATATATACATTCTGTCCATTGACTCCCCTCCTCCAATTAATAAACTGTGTCCATTTTACAAAAGAAAACTTAAAACAGAAAACTGCCTGTTGGGTGCAGTTAAAAGTGCCTGGATTTCAATGCTGCAAGCAATTAGAGTTTTCAGCGGTATTGATAATCAAATGCAGCACCTCTTTAAATTCTAGACAAGATTCCTTTTATGGTAGTGTTTTTCCATAAAGTGTCTCCTCTCCTCTACAGCAGTAGATGAATAGCCATAGCTCAATAATAAAACACATGCTTTGCATGCAGATGATCCCAGATTCAACCCCCAGCATCATTTGCAATCCACGTCACAGGACTGGGCCAAGACTCTGCCTAAGTCAGCTGCAGCAGGGCAGACTAGACTACCAGGCTAAACAGACCAGTAGTCTGGTTGTGTACAAGGTTTTATGTTCAGTCTTTAGCTGAAGTTTTCTCCTATTATCTGGGGACCTCCTCTTCAACAATATATTGTTTCTTGTGGTTCTTCATACTTTCATAAGAGATCTAATTCTTAAGCACTTTGCAATTGAAGTACAGATACTGTGTGCCTGATGCCTCTGTAAGGTGATAAGAATTTTCCATGTTACCTTACTATTTTCAGTTTCCATCTAGGATCAGGTTTAATTCAGTACCTAATTTGTCCCAGTGTTCTGTTCCTGAACCTGTTTCAATAAGAGGACTTGGCACTGTACTAATAAGAGTACTTATATGCATGTGAAGAATAAGCTTCCTTATGTTGAGAGACTGCACCAGACCAGGCTATAGCTGGAGGCTTTAACTTCTAAATGTGTCTGAGGCTATGTAGTTCCTGAGTATCCAGTATTACAGATTGACAAACATGGAACTGACAAGCTAGAAGAATTTTTTGTAAGGCAATCAAATAAATTCATGAACTGAGTAGTCTTGAGTCCCAAGGATATAAAGCCAGATTCACATCTCAAAGTACTTCTAGATGGTAGGTTTCTCTGTGAATAATGATCCAGTGTGCTTGGCACTATCCCTCTGGGGCTTATCAGTGTCAGTCTCCTTGCTGATTCCTTCTAGTCCAAGCTGCAAACTAGCAGGATCAGCTGGTGCAGTCCAAAACAGCAGTATGTAGTCAAAACTACTGCACCTTCCCCTGCTACAACTGTCTTTAAAAAAAACAAGATTAGCTATACTGCTAGATTGCCACAAATGAGTGGGAGAAACTGGCATTCATAACTATCTTCCTGCCTTTTGCAGAGGGCAGGGGGCAGCAGATGCTTTCTTTTTAAAAGTATGTGAAATAGAGGGATAATGAAGGTTTTTAGACAATGCAGTCATTGATATGCATTTCTGCCACCTGCCTCCCTTCACAAATGTTCATAATTATGTGGATTATATTTATAGAGCAGGTCTGTAACTAGCCAGGCTCAGACAGGGAGATGAAAGGTTGTAACCATCTGTTTATGAGAAGTGTGACTGGGGGAGAGGAAGTAAGACAGTGGATTGGAGAGCTGTGAGATCCTTGCAGTGGAATTTCTCATACCTATACTCTTTGAGATGCTTTCCAGCTAGAAAAGGAAAGGTCCCCTGTGCAAGCACCAGTCATTTCCGACTCTGGGGTGACGTTGCTTTCACAATGTTTTCATGGCAGACTTTTTACAGGGTGGTTTGCCATTGCCTTCCCCAGTCATCTACACTTTCCCCCCAGCAAGCTGGGTACTCATTTTACCGACCTCAGAAGGATGGAAGGCTGAGTGAACCTCGAGCCGGCTACCTGAAAACCCAGCTTCTACCAGGGATTGAACTCAGGTTGTGAGCAGAGTTTAGGACTGCAATACTGCAGCTTTAACACTCTGCGCCATGGGGCTCTTCTTTCCAACTAGACAGGGAAGTTTAAAAGATGCAATTGCAAAATAGAGATGTTGGGGCCAAGTAAGGTTTTAATATGGTCTTTTAAATATGGTCTTTTAAAATAAGGTAGGATTAAGGAAAGACATATGGTTCTTTAAAACAGCAGCAAAAGAAAAACACCCACCAGTGAAGCCGCAACAGAACTGTCTTATTATCCAGAATGTATAAAAGGGGAACAGGGAGAATCATGGTGGGAACACTGATTAAGGTTGGTCTTTTCAGTTTAAGTTTTAAACTCTACATGGGTGTGGTCACACGTACCATTAGTGACGACACAGCTCCGTCTGGCTGACAGATTAAATGTGTTCGTTCAGACATGAACATCTGGCAATCGAGCGTCATCCGGGGTCATTCCGACTTGCTGCGGATCAGTGCCGCGTTAATTTGACAGCACATAAAGTCCGGCCCTTTTTCAAAACAGCGGCGCAAGATCGGCTTTTTGTTGTTTGGGCAGCTCACGCGCGATACTGCCTCTCACCTTAAAAAAAAAAAATCCCCAGCAGACATGCGCATTGCCAGATCATCTGGGAATCTGAGGTGACGCTTCTGCTTCTCCAATCAACACAGGATGGGGGGGGGGGACGTTATCCCACTATTCAGAACAGGAAAAAATTCTTTTTTTTTCAATGTGGAGGATTTCAAGATATCATTGTCACTGCCAATTTCTAGGAAAATAATTCCTGGCAGTTCCATGGTTTGGATCAGCAGCGTTAATTCTGGAAACTTTCGCCCTTCCCCCCCTGCCTCTGAAGAAAGTTTTGATTTCCCAGCTCCAAACAGTTGGATGCATGTTCAGTGGACCCCCTCCCCTCCCAGAAATCACCATCTGATTACACATGCTCCAAGAAATGAGCGTGATAGTATTGGATGTCTGATCGTGCACAACAGAATGAATCACATTCTTGGATGCTCGTCTGAACTGCCCTGCATCGAATCAATATTCAGCAGTTCAGATTTGAGCGCTACACACACGCTTTTAATGGTACATGTGACCGCACCCCATGTTTGTAGAAAGATTAATGCTAGAACAATGATGTTCAGCCTGCAAACTGGAACCCTCAGATAGCTTGTGGATCACAAGCCCCTTTGTAGGTTCTTTTTTTTAAAAAAAAATGTGCTGCCTTTTGGAAGGGCCTGCTGGTCGTTTGCATGTATATAGGGGGAAGGGAAACCACCAAGCCTTGTGTCCCTCTTTGCTTGTATGCTGAGAGGAGCAGCAGAATGGTGAGGTGAAGTCTCTCAACAGTAGAGTGGTTTTGGGTGGGGGGGGGGTCGGTTTAAGCTTAATCTGACATGGCTGTATCTGCTCATATCTACTTTGGCTCTGAAGGGCTCACTGGTAGAAACATGTGCCTGGAAAATAGACATGGGTTTGGGCAGGGGAGAGGTTTTTATGACAGACATGGAATTTGGTGTCTGACAAATTTTCCCTTCCTGCGAACCTCAGTTTTATTTATTTGTGTTAATGTCAGTTCCAGTCCATAAGAGCTGTGCAAGTAAGCTTGAAAAGTTGACAGGGCCTAATGAAATTTCATGGTCTATGAGAAGGCTGAGCAGGACTTCCATTAGGCAAGGGGAATGGGAAATGAAACTTCAGTGTTCTCAAGACCCTGTCTCCAGGATCTAGAATGTGCATTAATCAGGCTACAGTATTTTACTTTTATGGTAGCAAATCTAGACTATCTTCATGCAAAGTTTGGATTGGGTATTGTTTTGTGTTACAGAGTATACTCAGCCTAGTCTTTGGGTCCCAAGAAATATTCCCTCTAAACTGTGGAGTCTTGAGAGCAAAAATTCTACTTTGTGAGCTACTGGCATTACAGTTGTGAGCCACTGGCATTAAAAGTTGTGAACTACTGCATAAGTTAGTTTGCTCTAGGGCCATTTTTCCTGAGCTGAGACAAAAATATGTGAGCTGGAGGCTAAAAAAATTGTGAGCTAGCTCACACTAACTCAGCTTAGAGGGAATACTTGGACCCAAGTCTGCCTTTTTGTGCCAGTGGAACTCCACTGTTCAGGTTGTTTGAACAGTCTTTGTTTCAAAACCTGGGACTTTCTCTTTTTCTTTGGACATCTTTCTGCTCTATTTCAGTTTCTTTATGGTCTTATTCATTCTGTGTTCAGAGTCTTACATAATAAGCCCCTCACTGGAGTTGAACTTCTCTGAAGTCTTCTCCTTGCATTTTCTAAACTTTAAAGATGCAGAGACAGACCAAACTTGATGAGATGATGGTGGACCTGTCATTATACAGACCTTTAGCTCTGTATGAAGGCACCCTTCCCCAATTACTGAAGTTTTTCAGCTTCTATACAACATCATCCCTTTTGTCCACTGCCTCACAGCTCTGCAGGGGTGTGTGTTCCTTCCTGCCATCCCTTGGCCATGCCTTATTTCACTCCAACCTGCTGCTGCTTCTCTCCTCTTTTTCACCTTAGTTGATCTCTGTAACTGAAAGAGGGCTTGACTGAGAAGGTGAAAGTATCTTTCCAAGCTACTATAAGGTTTTCTTTCGGTATATGGCTTTGTAGAGTTGTGATTTAACTGGCAGTGGTTTCTAGATGTAGGCATTTGTTATAATATGGATTTATTTATTTTTTTGCTTTTTAATTCCCCTGGATTGGTATTTCAAGTCTTGCTTTATCATCTGTTCTCAGAAGCAGCAATAGTTTACAGCTATCTCAAGAACTGGACATATTTGTGGTTTTGCTTCTAGAAAACTAAGGTATTCATACTTGTGCATTCCATAACTATGTCAATTAATATAGTTTTGTAAACTAAGTTATAACATAAGCATTTTATGATAAAGCAGTTAAATAAGTTTAGATTTAAAAGCAAAGTAAGTATAGCATGTATTTCATCCCCCATATTTTATCCCCCATGGCTCCAAAAACCGAAGTCGCAGGGAGAAATGATTGCCCTCACCAACAAGGCAAACTCTGCCCACCCCGCTGCCACTACAAGAAAGCCCAAAGAGCAGAAGTCGCAGGGGAAAAATTGTTGCCCCTCACAAACGAGGCAACCTCCCCCCTCCCCTCTCCCCCACCACTGCAATCAGCCCCTATCACCACAACAGCCCCGCTGGGCTGCAGCAGGAGGCCAGCAGCCCTTATCAGCACAGAGGAGAGGGAACCAAACGTCAACAGCAAGTCTCTACTGGTCCCACGACGCTCTCAAGCCACCTCGAAACTGACACGAACGACCTCACCCAGGCCTAATCCCCCCAGGTACAAGGCAGGAGCGTGAACACACGCTCCCTTCTGCCCAAGCACCTGAAGAGGACTGACATCCATGGAGCGGAGCTTCCGAGCAGGTGCGGAAGTCCTGCCCCCTCAAGACGTGCCGAAAGTGCGCTGAAAAGTCCGCTCTCCCTCGGGGGGGGGGCAAAATCTCCCCGACAGCCACGCTGCGATGTGGTGGGCTGCCGGAGGCGCCGATGTCCACGTTGTGTAGAGGCAAAAGTGTGCCGTGATAAAGGAAGCATTGATTGTGATGCATATGGAGAGATCTGAAAACAAAGAGAGATGGTGCGGTCTCATTTGGAGTACTGTGTGCAGTTCTGGTCGCTGCACCTCAAAAAGGATATTATAGCATTGGAGAAAGTCCAGAAAAGGGCAACTAGAATGATTAAAGGGCTGGAACACTTTCCCTATGAAGAAAAGTTGAAACTCTTGGGACTCTTTAGCTTGGAGAAACGTCAACTGCGGGGTGACATGATAGAGGTTTACAAGATAATGCATGGGATGGAAAAAGTAGAGAAAGAAGTACTTTTCTCCCTTTCTCACAATACAAGAACTCATGGGCATTCGATGAAATTGCTGAGCAGACAGGTTAAAAGGGATAAAAGGAAGTACTTCTTCACCCAAAGGGTGATTAACATGTGGAATTCACTGCCACAGGAGGTGGTGGTGGCCACAAGTATAGCCACCTTCAAGAGGGGTTTAGAGAAAAATATGGAGCAGAGGTCCATCAGTGGCTATTAGCCACAGTGTGTGTGTGTGTGTGTGTGTGTGTGTGTGTATATATATATATATATATATATATATATATATATATATATATATATATATATATATATATATATATACATTAGAAGATGCCTTTTCCAGTTAAATGCTGACAGTGACAGTGATACTCAGACTGTAGCTAAGGGGTACATTTTATGTGAGATCAAATACATTTATTTCTATAACTGATTCTCTTCTGTGATGTGTTTAGTTTTACAACAATCACTATGGTTTTTCTGCCCCCTTGTCATCAAAGTAAATAACATGTATGAATCTGCAGTGGCAAAAGATTGCTTTATGGATTTCACATGTCTCTGTGGTACACAGGAGAATACCAACTATGTTTTTCCTAAAGTGTGATTACCATACTTCTCTTTTTTCCTACCGTGTATGTGCTGTGTGTTCATAAAATAGAGAACTGAAATTGATCTAGGATTTCCCTTCCTTGTATATGTGGTTAAAAATGTGTGACTCTTGCACATTATAGGGAATACCACAGGTACATGGCGTATACTCCCATATACCAGTTGTGTTCTCTGGACAGCCCATTTCTTGTGGTGCCTTCTTTTAGGACTGTCTGTATGACATCCATCAGTCTCAGGCTTTCTCTGTGGTAGGACCATTCTTTTAGAATGGCTTAGGTTGGCTGGTGTGCAGGGAACCTGCAATAAGTTATATAAAATGGTTTTATTTCAAAGAGAATCTGGTTAAAGGAAAACGTTTTAGGCAGACTGGCTGTGTGGTGTTTATTTTGATTATTTACTGTTGTGTTGTATGTATTTGCAGCTTGTTGCTTTGTTAGCTGCCTCAGTCCAAGGAAATAAGGAGGGATGCTAACATTGAAAATACTATGTTCATATTATTGATTTCCATCCAGAAAGGCTCAATTTAAATAACTTGTTTAGGGTGTTACATTTTAGGGAATCAATTGTTTAGAGGTTAAGCAATTACCATTCAGTGGGATGCTTATTACAGTGTGACTTCTGCCTGGTACTGCACTTACTCCCAAAAATCTCTTTGAAGGCTTACAACCAAGTTTGTATAAAATTTACCTTATGGAACAGTTTCTTGGAAGGTCTCCAAACAGTTGTCAAACACTTGTGCTGGAGTTGCCCCTTTTATTTCAGTGGAAGAGTTGTTTTTATAGTGTGTCTACTCAATTTATTGTATCTACTGTTATATTTGTTAAGAGAGGACTTGTTACTGTGTGTGCAGGACTGAAGTAGAATGACTCTTTGTCAGTGTGTAACAGCACACAGGTGCTAGGCAGCATTGGCTTCCTGATCATTACTGTTCAAACCCCCCCCCCCCACTACCACCTTTCATCATGTAAGAAATTGACAGCTCCCTTCCAGCTCCCTCACCTAGTTGGCATTCTATGCTTTTTCCACAGAGAGGAAGAAATAAAAAAACACCTATCAGAAAGCTGCAGACAGCATAGCAGTGGTATGAGAGCACATAGAAAACCTGCCAACACCAATCCTGGAGCAGTGTGCAGATGACATTCCATGACTGGCACTGGAATACATGATAGCCATACACTCACCAATGCAGTCACATCCACTTGATATCATGCAGCTGCTGTCCCAATCAGAGTGCAAAGAAGCAGGAAGAAAGAAGCTGCTGGTCCCTTTATTCCTGAGGAGGCCAGTGGCAAGAGGTGCAGGAACCTTGGGACAAAGATAGGTGCCTAGTTGGCATTCTAATAAGCCTCTATAATTGTAAATGGTGTCCCAACTATATAAATTAGGTTGGCTAGAGGCTTCTACTGGAGATAACCAGAGAGGTGTTTTAGAATAAATCACACTTTTGACTTCTGTCCACACTTTGTATAACGATTTTCTAACTTCGTGTCTGTGAAATATATTATCTCTGGTGGGAGGAGAGTACCACAAATAAGAGTGCCAGCCTCTAACTAAGCCCATACCTTCCAGTACTAGTAATCGTTTGTTTTCCAATGTGAACCAATCTGATAGCCATACTAAACAACAAGCCTTATGATATAGATTCCAGTCAGGCAGAGCAAGCCCTCCTCTAGATACACTATCTTGTAATACTTTTAATTTGATTCTGGGTTTTTTTATTTTGCCATATAAATATGGTAATCAATTTATTCAGCTGGGAGAAAAAAGTTTGGGAAAGAATGATTGGTATTGTCTGAAATAAATATAGGATTCTTGGCAGGATATTCATTTTAATAGATGCGATTCTCCCCAGTAAGGAGATTTGTAAGTCTCTCCATTTATTTAAATCTGCTTGAATTTCTGTTAGGATCTTGTCATAGTTATCTCTTTGTAGAGTTTTTAAATCATTTGAAAAGAGAATACCTAAATATTTAATTTTTTTCTCATGACTAAACCCAGATTTCGTTTCCAACAGCTCTATTTCCTCCTTAGTCATATTTTGGGCCAGGAACTTCGTTTTCTGTAGGTTGACTTTAAAACCAGAAATTTTTCCATATTCTTCCAATCTTCTCATTAGATATTCTATTGAGGAGGTTGGGTCTTCTAATATTAGAAGCAGGTCATCGGCGTAGGCGCGAACTTTGTATTTTTCCCCCTTAATGTTAGCACCTCGTATTCCATCATCCTCCCTTATTTTTACTATTAAAAGTTCTAGTGTTAAGATGAAAAGCAAGGGAGACAGTGGACAACCTTGTCTGGTCCCCCGTTCAATTCTTATCGCTTCGGAGAGATTTCCATTGATGTTTATCTTTGCGCTTTGCTTGGTATAAATGGCTCTCACTAATTTAGTGACGTTCGGGCCACATCCAATAGCCTCTAATGTTTTAACAATAAGGTTCCAATTGACGTTATCAAACGCCTTCTCGGCATCGAGGGCAATACCAGCAAACTGCTTCCCGGGGTGTGACCAATAGTATTCTAGAATATCCATGAAAAATCTTATGTTCTGCCTTATTGCTCTACCAGGGACAAACCCCGTTTGGTCTTCATCAATAACTGTGGAAATAATCTTTTTTAGTCTGTTGGACAAGATTGCTGCAAATCTCTCGGCTTGGCTTCGCGAACGAAGATTTAAGAAGGGTGCAATAGTCCACGTCTGCTGCAGGCTCGCTGGTGGCTGACAAGACCAATGCGGGACAGGCAGGTCCGGCCACAGTGGCTGCAGGGAAAAGTCTGATTTAGGATTGGTGCTGTAGCAGTGCGATTCTTCCTCAATCTCCTTTTGTCCTCAAGACCAGCTGCAAATATCTTGTAGTTAAAAGCGAGATTGGCCTATAGTTACGTATTTCTGTAGGGTCTGTATCTTTTTTATGGATTAGCGGTATCGATGCCTCACTCCAGGAGGGAGGAAGATTGGAGAGCCAGTTTGGTGTAATGGTTAAGTGTGCGGACTCTTATCTGGGAGAACCGGGTTTGATTCCCCACTCCTCCACTTGCACCTGCTAGCATGGCCTTGGGTCCGCCATAGCTCTGGCAGAGGTCCTTGAAAGGGCAGCTGCTGTGAGAGCCCTCTCCAGCCCCACCCACCTCACAGGGTGTCTGTTGTGGGGGAGGAAGGTAAAGGAGATTGTGAGCCGCTCTGAGACTCTTTGGAGTGGAGGGCGGGATAGAAATCCTATATCTTCTATCTTATTCTTATTCTTCCTGGATCTCCTCTATCAGGGATTTATAAGGGATCAGCAAAATCTCTTCAAATGTCTTGAAGAGCTCAATGGGTAGACCATCTGGGCCTGGAGATTTATTACTTTTCTGTTTTTTCAATGCCTCTGTTATCTCGTACATTGCAATTGCGCTTTCTAGACCGTCACAGTGCTCTTCAGTTATTCGCTTGATCCCGACATCCTGATATACGCCTCCTGGGATTGTAATGTAATCTCTTGTCTTTTATAAAGGTTCTGAAAATACTTTTGAGCGATTAAATTCATTTGAGATTTTTCTGTGATTTCTTCTTTTTCTTCATTCTTAAGCAATCTTATAGCTTTCCTCTCCCTTTCTTTTCTTAATTTATATGCCAGCCATCTACTGGGCTTGTTGGCACTTTCAAAATAATTTTGTTTGGTCCACTTCAGTTTCTTCTCTAATTCTTCCATCAGTAATACATTTATTTCATGCTGTATCACATAGATTTTGACTGCAACTTCTTTGGAGCTTTTGACTTTTTGTTGCTTCTCCAATTCTTCTAAGTCTCTCATTAGGTCGTTGTATGTTTTCATTCGTTCTTTTTTCCTTTTTGTAGAGTAGCTGATCGTGATCCCTCTGAAGTAGGCCTTAAAGGCATCCCAAATTACTTGCATTGAGGTATCTTTTTTCAAATTGCACTCAAAAAACATCTTTATATCTTTCTTTGCTTTCTCGATGAATGCTTCTTCTTTTAAAATTTGCAGATTGAGCGTCCAACGGGTTTTGCGTACGGTGTCTTTCAGAATAATTTGAATTGGATTGTGATCGGCGTATGTTTTAGGGTTGATATTTGTTTGGATGACCAACCACCCCAGGGAAGCCGACAGCCAACACATGTCCAGCCGGGACCAGCATTTATGTACATGTGAGAAGTATGTAAAATCCCTTGTTTGTGGATTTTTCGTCCTCCAAGCATCAATTAAATTGAACTCGTCAGCCATTTTGAAAAACGTTTTTGGGAGTTGGGATCGGTTCTTTTTTGCCTTGACTCTCTCATATTTTTTGTCTTTCCCAATATCAAATACAGCGTTGTAATCGCCCACGATGCACAGGTTTTGTAAGTTGTAGTTTACCAGCTTTCCATGTAGTCTGGCAAAAAATTGCTCTTGATTGTTGTTTGGGGCATATATGTTGCCCAGAATTATCTTATTTCCGTTTATCTCCGTTTCTATCACTGTAGCTCTACCTAATTCATCCTTGAAAAGCAATTTCGATGGTATATGTTCTTTTACATAGATAGCAACACCTCTTTTTTTTTCAGGTCACATAGATAGATGGATAGATAGATAGATGAATTTATTGTCATTGTTCTCAACAAAAAGAGAGCAACGAAATGAGGTGCTCTTCCACAAACATACCAACACATCAAACACACATATTCATAAACCATTTAAATACATCTAAAACCATTAAACCATTTAAACCATTAAAACCATTTAAATACATCTAAAACGGATAAACATTCATAAAACCATTAAAACCATTTAAACCATTAAATAAACATTCATAAAACCATTAAACATTCATAAAACCATTAAAACCATTTAAACCATTAAATACATCTAAAACAGATAATCCTTCATAACCCTGCATTTAACCTAACCACAGCACTTGGATAGAAACTGTCCTTAAATCTGTTTGTCCTAGCCTTCAACACTCTATATCGTCTACCTGACGGTAAGATCTCAAAAAGCAAATGGCCCAGATGTGTATGGTCCCTTAGGATCATTTGTATCTTCCTTTTACATGCCATATTATACAGATCCACCAATGAGGGGAGAGAACATCCACAAATCTTTTGTGCTCTTCTCGTCACTCTTTGGAGCACCCTTCTCTCTGCTTCCGTGCAGCTCCCAAACCACGCGCAGAGGCAATAAGATAAAATGCTCTCAATGGAACTACGATAAAAGGCAACCAGCAGACTCCCTGACAGTTGTAGTGATCTTAAGAGTCTTAAGTAGTATAGTCGTTGCTGGGCCTTCTTCTCTAGAGCTAAAGTATTTGCCCCCCATGTTAGATCCTGTTTCATGGTAATTCCCAGAAACTTCCATTCTGTCACCTGTTCTACCATAACACCATCAATAAACAACGGCTGGGTGTCCAAACTACTCTTCCTGTAATCCACTATAATTTCCTTTGTCTTATTTATATTTAAAATAAGATTATTTACTTTACACCAAAGGGACAGCTGTTGTACTTCCTTCCTGTACGCAGACTCATCATCCTCAGAGATGAGCCCTACCAACGTTGTATCATCTGCATACTTAATGATTTTGTTACTCAGACTGCTAGAAACACAATCAGACGTGTAAATAGTGAAAAGAAGTGGACTCAAGACACATCCCTGAGGGGTGCCAGTATTTAAGATCTTCATGGAGGAAATATATCCATCCATTTAAAAGTTGTCCTAATTTTTTATTCTGAAGATATTTTGTGTCTCCCTCTTTTATGTGGGTCTCTTGTAAACAGATTATTTGGGCTCCGGTCTTCTGCAGTTGCAAAAATGTCTTTTTTCTTTTCTTTGGTTCATTTAATCTGTCTATATTGACAGAAAAGATCTGTACTCCCAGCCTAGACATCATCTTGTTGTTGAGTTACTATCCGGTATTTTCCTTTGTCCCTTGGGAACTTGTGATCTTGTCTTCATTCTTTCTTTTTTCTTTTCCTGAGAATCCTTTTTCCCCGGACTTCTGTTATCTGGTGGTTCTTCTCAATCTTCTGCTGAATCCGATTCTTGGCTATGCCCTCCTACATGCTTTCCCCAGAATTATTCCAGCTTTTCTGTCGAAGTTATATTATATCTACTGGTCTGGTAGGTGAAGAAAACTCCTTCTGGAACTAGCCATTTTTATTTATTTATTTATTTATTTAATTTAGAATTTATATCCCGCCCTTCCCACAAGTGGCTCAGGGCGGCTTCCAACAATTGATCAGACATAAAAATTAAACAATATTTAAACATGTAAACAATTAAACATTTAAAACAGATAAAACCTTAAAAATTAATAAATATTCCAAATATATATAAGAAAAAATCTGGCAAGCTACATTGAGTTCTCATCTTAGCTAGGTGTAAGCTAGGCGGAAGAGGGTCGTCTTACAGGCCCTGTGGAACTGAACAAGATCCCGCAGGGCCCTCACCTCCTCCGGCAGCTGATTCCACCATGTAGGGGCCATAACAGAGAAGGCCCTTTCTCTGGTGGATTTCAAGCGGGCTTCTTTTGGCCCAGGGATAGTAAGGAGATTTTGTGTTCCCGACCTCAGTACTCTCTGGGGAACATGTGGGGAAAGACGGTCCTTCAGGTAGACAGGTCCCAGGCCATATAGGGCTTTAAAGGTAATAACCAGCACCTTGTACCAGACTCGGTATATCACTGGAAGCCAGTGCAGGGTCCGAAGACCCGGCTGAATGTGTCCCCACTTTGGGAGACCCAGTAACAGCCGGGCCGCGGCATTCTCCACCAGCTGTAATTTCCGAGTTCGGGAAAGGGGCAGCCCCATGTAGAGGGCATTACAGTAGTCCAACCTCAAGGTGACCGTAGCATGGATCACTGTTGCTAGGTCGTCGCGCTCCAGGAAGGGGCCAACTGCCTTGCCCGCCTAAGATGAAAAAACGCGGACTTGGCAGCGGCTGCTATCTGAGCCTCCATCTTTAAGGAAGGCTCCAATAGCACCCCTAAGCTCCTGGCCCTGTCTGCCGCTGTCAGCGACGCACCGTCAAAAACTGGTAGGGGGATTCCCCCTCCCGGGCCGCGGCAACCCAGGCAAAGGACCTCTGTCTTCGCAGGATTAAGCTTCAGCCCGCTCAGTCTGAGTCACTCAGCCATGGCATATAATGCCCGATCTAGATTTTCCGGGGCGCAGACCGGCTGGCCGTCCATCAGTAGATAGAGCTGGGTGTCATCAGCGTACTGGTGACACCCTAGCCCATACCTTCGGGCAATCTGGGCAAGAGGCCGCATATAGATGTTAAATAACATCGGGGAGAGAACCGCCCCTTGGGGCACACCACAGTCGAGTGTGCACCTCCGGGATAGCTCTCCCCCATCTGCGACCCTTTGTCCCCGACCTTCCAGGAAAGAGGAAAGCCACTGTAAGGCCAACCCCTGAATCCCCGTGTCGGCGAGGTGACACTTCAGTAGCCGATGGTCGACTGTGTCAAACGCAGCCGACAGGTCTAACAGCATCAGCACCGCCGAGCCACCCCAATCCAGATGCCGTTGAAGGTCATCCACTAGGGCAACCAACACCGTCTCCGTCCCATGTCCCGGGCGAAAGCTGGACTGAAATGGGTCAAGGACGGAAGCATCCTCCAGGAAAGTCTGTAGCTGCATCGCCACTGCCCTCTCAATAAGTTTGCCCAAAAAGGGCAGATTTGAGACCGGCTGATAGTGTGCCAATTGGGCCGGATCTGAAGATGGTTTTTTTTTAAGAGGGGACGGACCATAGCCTCTTTGAGCAGTGTTGGAAAATGCCCTTCCGTCAGGGATCTATTTATGATATCCCGTACAGGATATCTAAGATCCCCCTGGCAAGATTTAATAAGCCAGGAAGGGCATGGGTCCAATTTACAAGTTGTTGGGCGAGCAGATAAGAGAATCCTGTCAACTTCCTCCAGGCTGAGGGGGCTAAAGCCATCCAGAATATAATCCGAAGACAGGCTCGGGGCCTCGGTTTCGCTAACTGTCTCAAAACTGGTAGGGGGGTCGGGGCGGAGTGACGCGATTTTATCCACAAAAAATTTCGCAAAAGCCTCGCAGCCTATTTCCAATTCAATAGAATTTATTCTGCCTTGCGGCAGCGTTGTAAATCCTCTAATTATGTTGAACAATTGTGCCGGGCGCGAAGTTGCGGACGCAATCTTAGCCGCAAAGAATGCTTTCTTTGCGGCTTTGATTGCCATCTCATAGGCCTTCAAACTCTCTCTATAAGATGTTCAGGTCACTTCGTCTCGAGTACGCCGCCATTGCCTCTCCAGTCGTCTGAGTCCCCGCTTTTGTTGCCGCAGCTCCTGGTTAAACCAAGGCGACGGCTTCGAGCAGGGGCGCAGAGGGCGCTTGGGTGCGATCTTCTCGATGGCCCTGGAGAGCCCATCGTTCCAGGACTCTACCAGATCATCCAGGGAATCGCCAGTGGGCCAGGTGTCCCGTAGAGCCGTTAAGAACCGTTCTGGGTCCATCACGCCCATTTGTATTGTATGGAGTGCTTCGTAAGCCAGCTTGTCAGCTTTTTATATTCAAATCTCCTTTTCCTTATAGACCAGGGAATGTCTCTCAACACCTTGATGTCTTTATCTTCCCAGGTCAGAGGTTTTCTTTTAACTGCACTCAAGATATTCTCACATGTCGCTGTTCGAGTGAATCTTACTTGGATCTCTCTTGGGATGTTAATTTTTTTAGTACACACCGATGCGACTCTCCTTGCCCATTCAATTTCCGCTCTTCCCTGTTGCAATAGTTCTTCTTCCTCTGAATTCAGTAAATCCACAATCTTATTTTCAACACTTTCCTCTTTTTCCTCAGGGATGTTTTGGAATCTCAGAATATACGCTGATTTTTCCATCTCAAGCCTGGCTAGCCTGTTTTCTAACACGCTAGCCTTGTTTTCTCGTGTACTGGCAGATATCAATTCTTCTTGGTCTTGCAACTCTCTTTTACAGAAAGTTCGTGCACTTGCTGAGTATTAACTAGCAACTGTTTTTGGAATTCTGTAACTTGTTCGTTTGTTTTCTTGATTTCGCCCAATAATTCCGTCTTGACCTCTTCCAGGGCTTCCTGGTTCTGTTTAAAACTGGCTATCATTATATTTTGTAGTTTTTCTATTGCATCTTGGTTGACTGCCGGGGGACCTGGCTTACTCCCTCCTGGGGGGGTAGCTTGACCCAATTTTTTAATTTTAGCCTCCATTTCTAGCTACTCTCTGCTGCACTTGCCTGGGATTAAGTTCCTTACAGCAACTATTCGCTTCTCTGGTACCCTACTCAGAAACCAGACTTTAAATAAGACCAATCAGTTTTCCCAGGGTTTTAGAACTTTGGCTCTAGTGTGCCAATTTCCTCTGCACTCTAAGTTTCCTCTACAGGCTGAATTCACGTAAATTACCCAATAGTTACTTTACAATTCATCAGCATTCATTCAATCAATTCGGTCAGTAATCAGCTCCAGCTCCTATTACTTAATGACACACTTTAAATGGTACCAATCAATTTCCCACTTAGTTCGTTACTTATTGCCACTGGTGTATCAATTCCCACTACAGTCTTAATTAATCAATATAGTCAATTAATCACTTAAATACAATTCAATCAATTCAAGTAATCAATCAGACCCACTTACTCAATTATTCCCCAGCAAAATTAATTATAAAGTGTTATAGAGTATATAATCAGATAAAATTTCCCATTTTTGTACTAGAAATCGTGATGTTCCTTGTCAGGTACCCTAATTAACAGAAATTAACTATTATATATATGTTAATACTAAGTTTTAATATTATTGAGTAAATATTAGTATTAGTCCCCTTTTTCTTTCTTCTTCTTTCTTCTTTCCTTCTTCTATTCTTCTGTTCTTCTTAAATCCTCCTGCGGTAAGTCCTATCTCTTATTTCCAGTACTTCCTGCCTCGGATGTTCAGTCCCAGTACTTTCCTTTCTAACACTGTCCTCTGCCACTCTTCAGGAAAGAGGTGGCCGCTATCTTATATAGCTAAAAACCACCTCTCCCCCCTTTAAACCCTCCAAACCTTCCAAACACAACGTCCAAGATGATTCAAAGTCCTGTGCCTCTATGAACACTTCTTTCGAATCAGTCCCGTCCATTACTCTCGCCGACCGTCTGCTACTTACTTTGTCTGTCCATATAACTTTCTACATAGCTTGTTTCCTCGTGTCCGTTGCCATCTTAATTCTCTGCGTCTGCTAAGAGGTCCTTCTCTACCGTCTGCACTTCGCCTCCTCTGCTGCCCAGCTTGTCAAGTCCCGTGTTCTGTGTTCTTGTCTCCTCTAGGTTCTCTAATAATCCTTTCTTACACTTTCTTAACCCCACTTCTTCGTGTTATTTTCCTCCGCTGCACTTTTTTTCCCTCACTGCGTCTCAGCCTTGCGGCTTCACGGAAATCAGCTTCACGGCGCTCTGATTCAGTTTTTCCCACTTCTCTCTCTGTGGTCCACCACTCCACCTCCTTTCACCTCTCTCCTCTCGCTCAGTCCCTCTCCCTTCTAGAAAACTTCTATAAGAAAAGTCCAAACCTTTTACTTCTTCCTTTAACCTGAACGCACGCGGCTTCTCCGCCACCGCCGCTTTGTTTTTTCCCCCTGCTTTCCAGACGCTCCACGCCTCGGCTTTCGGCTCTGCTGTTGTGTTCGGGAGTCCTGCTTTGCAATTTTCGGCCCGATACAACTGTCTCACCTTCGATTGTCTCTGTTCGATTCCTTTATTCCAAATGGACAATTTACCTTGAGGGTCTGTTGCCCTGTCCGCTCCTTCCCGGCAGCCCAGTTGTGTGCACCAGCGTCAGCAAGCTCTGGTCAGAGGGAAAGGCTGAGATCGCGAGGTAAGCCTCCGCTTCCCCACAGATTCCCTGCCAGCCCCCCAGACTGCGAGGCGTCCCCAGACGCTTCTTTAGGAGGTGTACTGCAAAAATACCCTCCCTAGAACCTGCTAAAACGGAGTGTTCACCGAAGCTCAGTGAACATGCTCCGCTTCACTGCGCCATCTTGCCGGAAGTCTAGATGTTAGTTGTTTAAGTATGTGGTGTTGTTTCAGTGGTTTGTATGTTTTGTTGTTTAAGTATATGGTGTTGTTTCAGTGGTTTGTATGTTTTGTTGTTTGTTTGTCAATAAAAATATTTATATATAAAAAAATAAAACCAGTTCCTCGATGGATAGGGTATGCTTGACTTTTTAATTTTCCTCAGTCTTGAAGAGCATAAACTGTATTCCCTTCCTTAACCAAGGCAGCTTGTTTGTGTTGACTGTGGTGTGATTGGAGACTCCAGACTGCTTAGGTACAAATAAAACCAAGATCATTCATAATGCTGCCATGTTGGAGGTGGTAATGACAGCAGCACAAAAACTTGACAGATGAAAACTGTGATGGTTGCCTTTAACTCTGGGCTTTTCTTCCAAAGAGGAGGATAAGGCCCAACAAATATATAGCTGCAGGACTGGAAGGCTGAGTTGAAGAGATCCCTCCAGCTTTGAGAGCACAGAGTTTTTCCTTTCTGCTTGGTAAAATGGGGAAAAAATTGTTTAAATTTGCATTAAGAAGACGCCATTTAGGACCGGAAGATTATCTTGCACTTATCAAGAGAAGCCATTTGACCTTAGGGAAAGAAACCTTCTCCATTAGCGAACAGTGTTATTTCCGGCATGAACACAATCCTGGCCTAGCAGTTTCTATGCTCAGTCCATTCCTGTCACCATCTGAACTTCCCTCACTTTGTATCAACAATCTCCTTGCACTCCAGGGTAGGAACAATAGGAACGGGGTGCTAGGGTGAGAATTCTTGGTGCTGTCTACAGCTTTTATTAATTCATGCTTTCCAAAAAGTTGTGATTACTTTGTGACCTTTTAAAGGCATTGCCTGCAAGGAGACAGCTCCCCTCAAATGGACCCAACAAGGAATTCTGCTGGGACAGAGAGAGCCAATGCAGTTTGTAATGAAAAAGCCCTTTTAAAACATTAACCTCTTTAGTTTTCCGGAATGAAGAGAGTTCCTTCTGAATGTTTTCGGTTTTATGAAAACATGAATGAAGCAATTTGGAAACAACTGCGCAAGTAATTCATGTTCTGTTTAAGCTCTTGATCCATCCTAGTCTGCTGTTATATATGATTAATTTATACAATTAGTAGTATTGTGTCCATGAGCTACTAGCGTCTTTGTTCATTAGCATCACTAATTGCATATGGTACAGTTGTTCCCAAAGACCTGTCTACATGTGAAGAGTGCGGTCTAGTGATTACCCAAGGCACAATGCTGCCATTGATTTATGGTCTGTTTTCCTACTAGCAGTGTATAGGGCAGAGTGATGAACCTCTCTTAAGTGTGCACGCAGGAGCTCCTCAGAAGATGCACAATTCTCTGCATGTATCTGATTGTAGACACTGATGTTGCTTTTCATGTCTCTGTTAAGATGACTTTACAGGTTTCATTTCTCAGGTTGTAACCAAAAATGTGTGGTAACAGCCTGACACAAGTATGGCGAGGCAGTACTGAAAGTACTCTACCTGTGTTAGCATTCTGCCCATGATGAGGCAGAGGTTAATAGTCTTCTGTCATATTCATGTCGGTATTCTTAAGACTAGTTGAAGAATGTGGTAGTTCTTAAGACTGTCTGAAAATCTGAAGCTACAAAATGGAGTTAATTGGTAATCTTATCAGGGCAAGGGAATAGCAAAATAGGGGAAATGGGAAAGTTTTTTTTAAAAGGGTTTTAAACAAGATGTAAAGTTACTGAGTTTGATCCTGGCAGAAGCTGGGTTCAGGTAGCTGGCTCAAGGTTGACTCAGCCTTCCATCCTTCCGAGGTCGGTAAAATGAGTACCCAGCTTGCTGGGGGAAAAGTGTAGATGACTGGAGAAGGCCATGGCAAACCACCCCATAAAAAGTCTTCTGTGAAAACGTCATGCAACGTCACCCCAGAGTTGGAAATGACTGGTGCTTGCACAGGGGACTACCTTTACTTTAAAGTTACTGAAATCTGCAGAGCATACAGACACTTAGGACATATGTCTAAGTACTCATAGCTGTGTGGTAATCAAATAACCTTTTTGCGGCTCTGAGCTCATTGGCATATGTCAAGGTAGGATTCCCTAACTGTAAAAGCCTTTCTGTCAGCTAATGTGTAGAATTGCTTATTATAGTATCTTTGATTATATGCATTTGAGATTATATGCATATGATTATATGCAGGAATAATTGCAACTTTTACTATGAATACTATATCTAAGGCAATTTTTTTTCCAAACCCAGACATCTTATTGTACCATTTTTCCAATGGTTGGAAAGTAACATCAAATCTTATGAGTCTTCCTGCCAAATCTCTTGGTTCTATGATTTGCATCACTTCTTTTTTTGCCCACACCTGACACCCACCATTTAATTAATGTACAAGCAATATAATCCAAGCTAGCTTGATCTTGGAAGTTAAGCAGGGTTGGTTTTGGTTAGTACTTGAGTCTGAGAGTGAGACCACCAAGGAAGTCCAGGGTTTCTACATAAAAAAGGTGGACAATACAAACCACTGTTCATCTCTTTCCTCGAAAACCCTGTGGAATCTCCATAACTTGTCTGTGACTTGATGGCCATTTCTACCACCAATATAGCAGTCTGCTGAGGAAAACTGTCTGTCTGTAGAAAACAAATGGGAAATGCTAGTAATTGTTAGTAGTATGGTCTGAAAGAAATACTGCATCAATGGTTCCTGATTCAACATGTTATGCATCCATTCAGAATCTGCATTCTGTTAACAACAATTATAACTTCTCCTCAATTGAGGGTGTCAGCACTCAACAGAAGTACAATGGTGGCTAAAAGCCAACTTTGTGTTAAGAATCTCACCCAAGACTAAATGTCCTCCATTCCTCTGCAGACAACAGGATTGTATACTGGTTACATTTTCAGTGAGAATGAACCGTATATTTTTCATAGATTGATTCATATACTATTTCTGCCACTTCATCTGTTTCACAATAGTTGATACAGCAGTTCATTCCAGTCTCCTATACAGGTGAGAACTTTCTCAGCAATCAGTCATCTGTGATTCTGGTGCTTTTAAGCATCATTTTTTTGGGGTGGAGTGGGGTGTTACATTAGAAGGTTGGGAAAATGACAGACATCAGAATAAAGTACAAAGGAAGGGTAAGCTGTCTGTTAAAGATATGCTGCAAGGTTTGCTTTAAATGCGATAAACAATTCAAATAAGATGGTTCAGGAGGAAGATTGTGATGCTGAATGATACAAGCACACTCCCTTGGCTCTTGAGCAAAATGGTTTTTCATGTATAAAATTTTGTTAGCTACCTGCATTTTGAGTCTGAGGTAGCATATGGCATGTTTTAAATAAAATAAATGTTAGGCTTCCAAGGAAAGGGAGCAATGTTTGTTTACATTATCTGAACTCATGAAGCTGCCTCATACTGAGTCAGACACTTCCATCCCAGTGTTTCCTATGGTTTATCTCTTTTAAAAAAGAAAATCAAAATTATAGAAATTTGTGGCAGAAGCTTAAACCATAGCCAGTAATATTCAGCAGCTTTTAAAATTAATTTCAAAATGTTGATCTCATAATAAAGATTGAATAAAGAATAAGAATAAAATGGATTGAACAGACGTGGACAATATTATGCCTAGTCACTACTACAGTGTTGTAGCCTGCAGATACCAGGTATATGACTTATTGTTTGGATATCTAGATCATACATCATTAGTCATTTGTAATCAGCACATTAAAGCATCATAGTACTCTGAGACTACTTCCACTGTAAGGTAATGAACCTTATCACCCGCAGTTCTACTGCATCTCAAGTCTGTAGAAACATAAAAAACAAATAAAACAAACGGGCAGAGATTAAAGCAAAAGTATTTGACAATAGGAGGCATTGAGAGGTAAAATATTGTGTTACAATATAAACTCAAAAAAGTGAAACCATTTTTCTTCATAAGAGGTATTTGTAGATATATGTTTGAAAGAGATATTACATTTTTTATCTTCTCCATTATTAGTTGGTCCTAGATTTTTTTCAAACCAGAGCGATAATGAAGATGCCAAGCAAGATTTGCACAATGTGGTGGTTGCTGTTTTAGCAGCCAGTATAAGGCTGTCAATCAGTTCTTTTCAAATTTCAGGGATCTCCAAATCTTACCATAATTGTAGAAAGAGCAATTCTGGGTCAGCAACTTTCACGTAGAAAATTGTGAACAAGAAGAGGTGTTGAATTTATACCCTGCCCTTCACTCAGTCTCAGAGTAGTTTATAATCTCCTTCCCTTCCTCTCCCCACAACAGATAGATGGGGCTGAGAGAGCTCTGAGAGAACTGCTCTGAGAGAATTGTGATTGATCCAAGGTCACCCAGCAGGCTGCATGTGGAAAAGTGGGGAATCAAACCTGGTTCTCCAGATTAGAGCCCACCACTCCTAACCACTACACCAAATTGACTCTCTGTCAGAACTTGTAACTTTCTCTCTGTCTGCTTGACCAAACTGACTCCATGCTGTAACCTGATACTAACACAGAGTCCATAGCCTGAGCAATTAACCCTGCCTTATAGCTATTCCAAATATTTAGGGCTCCTTGACGGGCGACAGATAGTCTCTGTTCAACATCCACAGGTGCCCTTTTGAAGACAGGCCGTTTGGCCTTCACCACGGGGAAGCATCCTCCCTTCTGATAACGAAGCCTGGGAAAGGAGACACTTGTCTGTAACCCGTGTGAATGATAGCTTTATTGTACTCCACCGATGGCATAAAATGTAACCAACTGCCAAGACTCGGCATTACTGTTATCTCGTAGCTCTAGCACTGTAGTTCTTCAATAAAGATCTTTACTTTGTAACAGGTATTGGAATCGTCTGAAGTTCGTTCCAGTTCTGACATTATAACAGTAATCCCTTTTATTCTGGGACTTATCTGAACTGGCAACCTGGCCGAATGGCGGCAAAGGCTCCAGACAACGGAGAGCCCAGCACCTTCCCGGAGGAGGAACCTTTAGACCCAAAGGTAACAGGGGCAAGACGCAAACTCAAAGTCCCCGCACCCTTCTCCGTTGATGCCTTCCCTCCGCGGACCTGGAGCCCGAGGAAATCCACGGCCGCTATGGACGCCGCAGAACAACGATATCGGGCCCTCGCCACAGGCGGAGGGGGAGACGAGGAGGACGAGACCAGAGACGAGGGACTCGGCACCTACGGCGGTGGGGACCCGATCCGAACACTACGCAACGAGCTGTTCGATTGGGTGAAAGAAATCCATGACGAGGTCCACGCGTCCCGAGTGCTGATGGCTGAGGAGATGCAACAGAACATAGGCACGATCCGCGACCAGATACTTGCACTCCAGGGCGGCGCGCCCGCGGCACCGATCCCTCAGCCACAGGGCCCCGCGCCGGCCGGCCCCGCAGACGGAGGGGGGGTGGTCTCGCGGGGCCACCGCCAGTCGCTCCCCCGGCCCCGCCGCCAGGTGGGCCGGTACCCCCCGTGCCTCCCGTGGTCCCAGCGGCCCCGGCCGTACCGGCGGCGCCGGTGCCCCCCGCCCCGCCGCACCGGGGGCGCCGGCCCCAGCGGGTCCCGCAGCCCCGGCCGGGGTGGAAGGCAGAGGAACCCAGGAACTGAAAATTACGTTCGGGGACGGGGACGAAGTAGAATACTTCACCATCCAGTGCAACACGTTTTTCACGCACTGGGGAGCGGGCTACCCCACCGAGGCGAGCCGGGTCGACCACATCGCGTCCAAACTGAGGGGACCAGCGCGGAAGTGGTACGTGGGGCTGTATACAGGGAGAAAGCCCGAGCTGGCCACGGTGGCTGACTTCCTCCAAGCAATGCTCCGTCAGTACGGAGACCCCCTACGGGAGGAAAAGGCCATTGAGGCGCTGCAGAGGATCGAGCAAGGGAACCGCACGACACGCGAGTATGCCACCAAGTTTATGGGCCACTGCGCGGCAGCAAGGGGCTGGAACGAGGTGATGAAGTACACCGCGTTCAAAAATGGGCTGAACGCGAACATCCTAGACCGGTGCTACCACCAAGGGCGGCCAGACACCTTGGTAGGGTGGATCCAGCTGGCGGGAGAGGTGGAAACCGACCTCCAACACGTCGGGATGCGATGCCAGCAGCAAGGCAAGAGAGGGGGGAAACCGAACCCTGCGTCCGGCAAACCCGAAGGGAAGCGACCCCCCGCGACCTCAACCCCCACCACCGCGGTCCGCAAGTGCTTTAAGTGCGGGGACCCGAACCACCTAGCCGCCTACTGCCCGGTGAGGCAGACACCGACCCCTACTCAAACCAAGCCGGCAACCGCCACGCAGAAGAAGAAAGGCGGTCGCACCAAAGAGCCCAGTCGGGGCGCCGTCGCCACTTCCATGGCGATTGACGAGGATGTTACCACCATAGAGGAATCCAGTGAGGAGTCCTGGGACCAAGAGTCGGCGGGAAACGACAGCGACCTTCTTTAATCGGTGCCGCAAAGCAGGTCCAGGAAACGCCGGCACTACTGACGGTGAGAATTACCGGGGGGCTGTTGTTCATGGCGGTCACCCTATTGAACCCCAATCTTAAGCGGTTCATGCACGCCCGCGCCCTGATTGACTCAGGGTGCACTCGAGACATTATCACCCCGCGCCTGGTAGAGGCACTAGGGCTGGCCACGTCCCCCCTGCCCCACCCCATCCAATTCGAACAGATGGACGGGTCCATCATGAGAGGGGAGCCCTGTACTCTGGAGACCCAGGCGACCCCCGTAGGGACGGACAATCATTGGGGGATAGAAACTTTTGTCATAGCTCCCTTGTCTTCATTTGACGTAGTAGTGGGAGCAGGGTGGCTCGCCCGGCACCAGCCAGACATTCGATGGGCTGAACAAATTGTGCGATTCCCCGACTGGAGGTGTGAGCACCACCACTGGAGAACCGAGTGGGGCCCTAAAGCTCCTCCCCAGAACAAAAGACTCTGCCTGACCCTTGAGGAGATAGGGACGATCCCCAAGGAATAGCAAGACTTGAGAAAAGCTTTTAGTGAGCGAGAGGCGGACGAGCTTCCTCCGCACCGCCCTACCGATTGTGCCATCGAACTAATCCCGGGGCAAGAGCTGCCCAAGGCAAAACTGTACTCGATGGGCTGGGCGGAGAAAGCAGAACTGAGAAAATTCATTGACAAAAATTTGAAGCGTGGGTTCATCCGACCGGCCACAGCCCCCCACGCCGCACCGGTCCTATTCCTCAAGAAGAAGGACGGTAGTCTTAGGCTTTACACAGATTTTCGCGGGATAAACGGGATTTCCATGTCAAATGCTTACCCGATCCTGCTGATAAAAGACCTGTTGAGCACGGTGGCCGAGGGTAAAATCTTCACCAAGCTCGACCTCCGCGATGCGTACTTTCGCGTGCGGATTAAAGAGGGGGATGAATGGAAGACGGCATTCAACACACCTATGGGACAATTCGAGTACTTAGTAATGCCTTTTGGACTTCAGGGAGCGCTGGGGGTGTTCATGAACTTTATCAATGAAGTGTTAAGAGAGTACCTGTACAAGGGGGTGGTGGTGTACCTGGATGACATCATTATTTACTCGAAAGACCTTGAATCACATGTACCATTAGTGCGAAAAGTGTTGACAACCCTATGCCAGAACAAATTGTATGCCAAACTGTCAAAATGTGAGTTCCACAAGACGGAACTAGATTACCTGGGGTTCCGGGTGTCTGGGGAGGGATTAGCGATGGACCCCGCAAAAATCCAAGCGGTCCTAGACTGGGAACCTCCTCGAACCCGACGGCAGCTCCAATCATTTCTCGGGTTCGCAAATTTTTATCGCGGGTTCATTAAGGGGTTCGCCCGGGTAATGCTCCCCCTCACTGAGCTCCTCAAAACGAAGGGAAAAGGGGACGAGGCGAAAAAACCCGGCGCGCGCCTAACGTGGATGCCGGAGTGCCACCAAGCTTTCAATGAGCTCAAACAACTCTTCACCTCCGAACCGGTGCTAGCTCACCCTAACGAACTGAAGCCCTTTGTGGTGCAATGCGATGCCTCCGACGTCGCCGTAGGAGCCATATTAATGCAAAGAAATGAGGGGGGGGAACTCCGTCCCTGCGCCTACATCTCCCACAAATTTTCCAACGAACAGAGAAATTGGTCGGTGTGGGATAAAGAGGCATTTGCGGTCATGTTTGCTCTCAAAACATGGAGATCCTGGCTAGAAGGGGCTCGGGTCCCCTTCGAAATCTGGACCGATCACAAGAACCTGGAGGCCCTCACCGGCCGCCGCAAACTGACCGCAAAACAGATCAGGTGGGCGGGATTCTTCGCCAAATTTGACTTCGTGCTAAAGCACATCCCTAGTACAAAAAACTTCTTGGCCGACGCACTATCACGCATGCCCCAGCACGAGAGCCAGAGAGAGGAAGTAATCGACTCTCTCATTCCCCCCTCTGCCATCGCGGGGGGGATAACCACCCGTTCAGGGAAGCAGACCGGGGCCCCCAATCCGCAGCAGAAGGAACGCTTCGCGGCAGAAGCGGAGCTAGAAGGGCAGGATCGACCCGATGGACTCGAAAAGGGGGAAGGGGGGCTCTGGTTCCACAAAGGGAAAATTTATGTGCCTAAATCCCTGAGAAGGGAAGTCCTCGAGCAGGGTCATTCCAGCCGCCTTGCTGGTCACTTTGGGTATGTAAAGACTCTCAACCTAATCACCCGACAGTTTTGGTGGCCCAAGTTAAAGAGGGATGTCTCGGAATTCGTGCTTGCTTGCCCCACATGCATCATGTCCAAACGCAGAGGGGGGAAGCCACCTGGTCACTTAGTCCCTCTCCCAACAGCGAGTCGCCCCTGGGCAGTGGTCTCCATGGACTTCATCGTGAAGCTGCCCCCCTCCCAAGGGAAAGCGGTGATCTTGGTGGTAGTGGACACCTTTTCCAAACAAGCCCACTTCATCCCATGCAAAAAACTCCCCACTGCCAAGAAATTGGCCCAATTATTCTTTAATCACGTGGTCCGGCTTCACTCATTCCCAGACAAGGTCATTAGTGACCGCGGGCCACAGTTCGTTGCCAACTTCTGGCGGGAGTTTTGCAAAATGGCCGGCATTGAGCAAGGGCTTAGCTCCGCTTACCATCCGCAGACGGATGGACAGACGGAGAGGGTGAACGGGCTTCTCCAGCAGTACCTGAGGTGCTACATTAACTACCAACAAACGAACTGGGTAGAGTTACTCCCCTTCGCGGAATATGGGTATAACAACAGCCTCCATAGCTCAACCAAAACCTCCCCTTTCCAGATAGTCAATGGCTACGAAGGGAAACCATTCCCCAATCTCCCTCTGCCGTCTGGATCCCCGGAACCCACTTCGTGTCAACAATGGTGGGAGGGGGTGCGGGGAGGATGGAAGGTGATCCAAGAAAACCTGGAGGAGGCAAAAGAGGAGTACAAACGCCATTTTGACAAAAAGCACGCCCCCCCAGTGGGAGCTGAAGGAGGGGGAGACAGTCTTTCTGTCCACCAAGAACCTGCCCCTCCCGCAGAGTTGTCGCAAGCTCGCTTTTAAATATCTGGGGCCCTTTAAAATAAAAAAGGTTATCAACAAAGTAACCGTAGAACTTGAGCTGCCCAAATCATTGAGTAAGATCCACCCTGTCTTTCATTGCAGCCTTCTTCGCAAAGACCCTGGAGCTACGTCCTTTCACCCTCACCCTCCGGAACCGGCCCCGACGCGAGTGAAGGGTCAGAGTCACCATGAGGTGCAGGAGATTTTGGATTCCAAAATCCAAAGGGGTGTGTTGTATTACCTTATCAGGTGGAAATACTTCCCCCCGAGCTGTGACGAGTGGGTGAAGGCTAGCGATGTGTCCGCTCCGCAACTGCTTAAAAAGTTTCACCTGCTGTACCCACACAAGCCCAAGGCGAAGAGCTAAGGGGGGGCAGTATGTCAGAACTTGTAACTTTCTCTCTGTCTGCTTGACCAAACTGACTCCATGCTGTAACCTGATACTAACACAGAGTCCATAGCCTGAGCAATTAACCCTGCCTTATAGCTATTCCAAATATTTAGGGCTCCTTGACGGGCGACAGATAGTCTCTGTTCAACATCCACAGGTGCCCTTTTGAAGACAGGCCGTTTGGCCTTCACCACGGGGAAGCATCCTCCCTTCTGATAACGAAGCCTGGGAAAGGAGACACTTGTCTGTAACCCGTGTGAATGATAGCTTTATTATACTCCACCGATGGCATAAAATGTAACCAACTGCCAAGACTCGGCATTACTGTTATCTTGTAGCTCTAGCACTGTAGTTCTTCAATAAAGATCTTTACTTTGTAACAAGTATTGGAATCGTCTGAAGTTCGTTCCAGTTCTGACACTCTCTCAACAAAGAACACCTGTTAATGCCCTTCAGTACCACCCTTCTCTGCAGGTACTCCAGACACCTCCGTTTAATATTGTAAATTCCTCTTAGGAATGTGTCTGTTCACATGTAACAAGGGAATAACAGCAGTGTGGTAGACAGTGATAAACAGAAAGGTCGCAGAAAGAGTAGGGCAGGCCCAGGGGACAACAGGCATCTCAGTGTGATTGGATTGCTGTTTATGGATTATAGTTTATTCAGCTCTATGTACATATTTTTCTGATGGGTTTGGGGTTTTTTCCATTCAGTTAATGCTGGTAGTTAGCAATAAGAGTTGTCAAAGCACAAGGAGACGATGAATTGCCAAATGTAGGAATATCTTAGCAATGTTGCAAATAGCATGAATATGCCTGCATCTTTGTATTTGGGTTGGATATTCTGTGTTTGTTTTTACCTTGCAATCACACTTCTGTGAATCGTGTTTCTTTATCTGCTTCTCTCAGATAATTAAAATGTAGACTGTATGGTAATATGAGCAAGTGAGTTATAGTGTGAAAATGAAGGCTGCTTCTTGAGTGATTTTTTTTTTTTAAGTTGCCTTAGTTATGTTTTATAAATAGACCTACTCATGGGATTTGGAATTTCATTTGCAAAAGATGTTCAGAGAAATAGTATCGGAGAAGGCTGCAAGGTGGCCTCTTTATATAGTGGAAATTTCCAGATTTTAGATTGTAACATTTAGTAGCTTCTGGTCATATTTTTCAGAGACAGTAGGAATGCTGTGTTGCAAATGACTGTGTGGTTATAGAATGGCAGAAATGATTATGCTCTGTGCAGCTCAGTTGTGTCTGCCTTTTTTTTTTTTGGTAGGAGTGAAGTCAAGTGTTCCATGCTCAGCAAACTCATATTTGAAGTATTTATTACAGCTGGCTTCAGAGTCCTAGATATACAGCAATGAAACAAAGTTGTTATGACCAGTAATGCTTCTACTTAATCCAGATGTAATTCTGTTGGATACTTAATGTAACAACACTCTCATTATATAATTTGAACACAAAAGCCTGTCTGGGCACTCATCATCTTTCTTGCTGCCTTGTTGCCTTGTTGTCTTTTTATGAAGAACTAATAGAATGCTCATCAAACAGGACACCTGAGTGCACATTTTAACATCCAAGTTTCCTGGACAAAGGAAGGAGCTGCAGGGCTGATCCTGGAGAGCAGAAACTTCTACTTTTCACAGTCATCAATATATCTCATTCTCAACAAGGCTCCATATGTGAACAGACAAGGCAGATTTTTCTACAAACCTGATAAAAGCCTCAGGTTAAAAAAACCCCAAACAATAAAAAGCAATGCTTGTAGCTTTAAGAAACAAAAGCCTTCCGTGACCATTGCCAAGCAGCCACAACAGTATTGCCAGCCTTTCAGCCTTGGCTTCTGTCAGTAAAAGGCAAGGTGGGGAGGGGCAGGACCCTTTCAAGGGCTGTTCTCATCTCTGAGGGAGGAATCATGAGGCGAGGCCAATAGCAACCACTTGGTTAGTTGTTACCATCTGATTTTCATGGCCCAAACATGACTACTTGCTACTGTTCAACAGCAGTTCAACACCCCATGAAAGCTGGTGTGATATAGTAGTTGGAGTTTCAAACTCTGGCCACCCAGGGAGACCCAGGTTCAAATCCCCATTCTACCATGGAAGCTCATGTTGTGACCTTGGGCCAGTTACCATGCTCAGTCTAAATTCATCACAGGATTGTTGTGAGAATAAAATGGAGAAGAAGGGAATGCTATAAGCTTCTTTGGGTTCCCATTGTGGAGAAAGGAGTGGTATGCATGAAATAAACAAACATCGTGGAAGAAAGCAGGAAAAGGAGAGAAACTGTAGCGTCTTTCAGGGAAAATGATAGGGGATGGAGAAATGAGATGCTGTCCTGTAAGTCCTTGTGGTTCACCTGGTTGTAAGATTCTGGCAAGCAAATAGTAGTGTATATGAGGAAGGCTTTCTTTTCTCCTCATATAAAAATCTTTACCTGCTCCTCATATTTCTATCCAGTGGACCCCTACAGGGATCCACATAGGGAAGCGTCACATAGACTATAGTCACAAGACGGAAGCTAGGAAACCAGCTAGAGAGTAAATGCCTGATTTCTAGGATATGTTTTTGGCCTACATGCTATTTATAAATTGAGATCCACTTAACTGGAAGTGAAAGGTATTGATCCTGTGGCCTTCTGCATTCAAAATGAGTGCTCTGTCATGACCTAATCCCATGTCATCACATGCTGATTCCTAGCCTGCTGATCTTCTAACTCTGTTTCAGCTCAGCAGTTTCCATCACCACAGAGCCAGAACTTCAAATTATGCTGATCTTTCAGTTTCCTCTGTAAAATTGCCTTTATTTGTTGATGTCTGTGCCTTTCTGTTTTTGGTTAAATGTTATAATGTGGTAGACTCAAACTTTACTATTATTAATCTGAAGAGGGTAATTTGGGGAAATGCTATACTAAGAGAATGGGGGTATGAGATTTCTGACCAGAGTATATGCTCCTGTTTGTCAGCCACATTTTTATCTCACGTCAAGGCAATGGTCATGGTTCTGTCTTTCCTGTTTAACTTTACAGCCTGTATGGTGGGTTACAATGAGAGAGAGCGACTTCTCCAAAGATATCCAGCAAGCTTCTTGGCCACATGGGGATTTGAACTTGGGTGGTTTCAGTCCTACTCCAGTACTAATCACTACATCTTACTGACTCACCTAAGCAATTTATCCAAAGGCAATCCCTAGCAAGTCTGTAGAAATGGTCAGTAGAAACTGCTGGCAGCAAAGGAAGTCTGTATTAATTCCTAAGAGAATATCTTAGTCAGATCCTACAAAATCTAGTGCAAAAGAATAGCCCACCGCTCTCAGGGAAGCCTCATTTTGGGGAGGGGGGAATCAACAAAACAGCCCTGGTTTCAATTTTAAGTTCTGCAACAGTGCTCCTGGGTGTTAGGAAAAAAACCCAATGTTAAAAGCACAGACAAAGCATGGCGCTGCAAAAGAAAGCATGGTTTTCACATGGCATCTTGTTCACTGACAGGTCAGTAGTGTCCACCACAATTCAAATGAGGGAAGCAGAGGCATGAGAAACAAGCCAGTGGAGGGAAGGAAACCACAGCTGGAGAGATGAGCTGGAGATGGAACATGAACTGGGGATAGGGGCAGAAGGAAGGAAAAGTGGAGTGGTGATAGGCAACATTCAGTTGAACCCAACTGCTGTACAGCCTTGGGGGGATGTTGATGTGGAGAACATAAAGTGCCAAACATGTTGTTCTTGCCACTCTCATTTGCTGAATAATAATTAAGACAAATGTTTAAAATGTGTATTTTAAGGGGGAAATGTAAGAAAAAGAGTGAAGGTAGAGCAGTGAGTGAAGAAGAAGCATGGAGCAGTGCAGCTCCCCCCCCCACCCCGTTCTTTATGTATGCTGATGACAACCAGCTGTATCTGTTATTGGACAGCCACCCGGATTGGCCCCCCCCTCAAAAAAATCTGACCATGGATTTGGAGGTTATTGTGGGGTTGTTAAAAAACATCAGGTTGCGACTGAATCCAGCTAAAATGGAGTTTCTGTGGATGCAAGGGGGGAGTGCTTCAGGGCTGGGGCATAGGCTTCTTGCTGTATGAGGTGTAGACTTGTACATGATTTTGAAGGCCTCTTTGAATATGGAGGACCAGGTTTCACATATTGCTAGGCTGGTGCTTTTCAACCTCTGCCAGGCTCAGAAATGGGCCCCTTTTCTGTTATGCCCAGACTTAGCCATGGCAATCCATGCAATGATCACCTCCAAGCTGGACTACTATAACTCACTTTACACTGGCCTGTCATTGAGACTGACTTGGAAGTTCCAGCTGATCCAGAACATGGTGGCATGAATCCTGATGGGAATTTCATGGATGGCACATGTACAATCTGTGCTGTCCTAGCTGCACTGGCTTCCAGTGGAATACCAAATCAGATTCAAGGTTCTGATGTTGACTTTTAAAACCCTGAGTGGTCTGGAGCCAATATCTCCTCTGGTATGTCCCTGGGAGAGCATTGCACTAATCAGATAGCAATCTACTGGTGGTCTCTGACCCAGAGCCATCTGGCTGTCCTTGACCCTGGCCCCAGTCTGGTAGAACTCTCTGCTGAATACCATCAGGACTCTGTGGGACCTTGAGCAATTCCGCAGGGCCTGTAAGGTGAAGATGTTCTGCTAGGCTTTTGGTTGAGGGCAGTGATGGTTTTTAGACTGGCTGGCACTCTGCTTTACTCTTCAGACTTTCTTGTTCCTCATTCCCCCTGCTTGTGAGATCAGAATGGGAAATAATTTTAAATTCACCATCTGACTTTTAGTGCTGATGTATTAATTCTATTTGTATACTTTGTTTTTCTGAGCTGATGTTTTTATTATATGCTGTACATCACCCAGAGCCCTGCAGTAGCAGGGATGGGAAGTTCATAATACTAGTAATAATATTTAAGGAGTAAGAATGGTCGTATTGCTTGCTAGAGATGAAAGCTGTTGTATTGAAAGCTTCACAGACCAAAAATGGAAGGTGCAAGTTGTGGCATCCTATGTGTCTGCTGCCAGTTTGCCATTTTGTCTTGTTGAGAGGGATTGTTGTAAGGCACTGGTGAGCAAAGAAATCTTATAGAACCATTTTAATGATGATGGATTCCAGAGCTACTTTCTTTCCCATGCCAGGAGTAACTCTTCTTGTATTGTGACTTCTTTGGCCAGCCAGAAAACCCTGACCTGTCAAGAACAGGAATCCATTCTGCAAATTAATTCTGTGATTGAAAATTTAAATTAAAAAAGAAAAAACCTGTGCAAAAATTTTTTGGGAGAGATGAGTGTACAACAGACTAGTACATACAACATGATAAGGAAGCCCAAGAATTGCCAGCTGTTGTCATTTAGCGTCTGAAATCATTCCACTCTCCAAGATACAAGAACAGATGGACTCACATTTTAGCTGTATCTGAAGAAATGAGCAGTGACTCACAAAGGCTCATATCCTGCCACAAATTTTGTTAGTTTTTAGGGTGCTACTGGACTCTTGCTCTCTCTTATACTGCTTTGGCAGGCAACCATTTATTACTGCTGACAAGATATTTTAAAAAGTCTTCTCTTCTTTCCTTCCCACAATTGCTTTTGATTCCTGAGTGAAGCAGATTGTTTGGATCCTTTTCAGTCTGGCTTCAGGTCTCGGTAAGGGGCTGAAATGGTTTTGGTCACCCTGATGGATAACTGGTGCCAGGCATGGACAGAGAAAATGCAACATTGTTAATTGTTCTCAACCTCTCAGCAGTTTTTGAGACCATCTATCATGATATCCTTCTGGACCACCTTTTGGGGTTGGGAGATGCCATTCTTTGGTGATATGGGGCCTACCTCAATGGTAGGTTTCAGTAGGTGGTGCTAGGGGTTGCTATTTGGTTCCTTGGTCTCTGGCCTATGGGGTTCTGCAAGGTTTCATCTTGTCCCCCTTCTTTTAAATATCTACAAGAAACTGCTAGCTGAGGTCATCTAGAGCGTTGGGTTGAGTTGTCATGCAGATAATAGTCTTGTTCTTCCAGCAGACCCCCAGGGCCATGGAATCCTTGGATCAGTGCTTGGAGACAGTTTTGGAATAAATGAGGGCCAGTAAATTGAAACTTAATCCTCACAAGTCAGAGGAGTTTCTGGTGGCTGGAAGAACTAACCCAGAAACTGAAGTGTCTCCTGTTCAGATTAAGGTTACACTTCCCCTAAAGGAGGAATTTTGTAGCCTGGGGTAGTGCTGGACCTGGCCTCCTGTTGGACAAGCAGGTGGCAACAGAGGCTGGGAGCACCTTCCACCAGATTCAGATGGTGAGTCAGTTGTGACCTTCCCTGAGTAAAAAAAATATCTTGCCACTGTGGTTCATGCACCAATAATACCCATGGAGAATATCTAGAAGTGACAGTTGGTATAGGATGCTGGCTGAAGTGAGTCATAGGGATCATATCACTCCAATCTTGCTCCACTGGCTTCCAGTTTGCTATGCAGCCTGGGAGCAGCATAAGTTAATGACAACCCACTCCCATCTGAAGCTGTTTGACCTCTGCAGTCATTTTGGGGGACCCTGCTTCAGATAGCGCCTTACATCTGTGGTGAGGCATGTAGCAACCTGAAAAACGGCCTTTTTGGTTATGGCACAAAACAGCAGAACTCCATCCTTAGGGAATTCTTCTATCTTACTCTATAATGGGTGAAGACTTTTGTTTAGTGTTCCCTTATTGATCCTCCTTCCTCTTTGTTTTAATTGCTGTGTGTGTATAATGTACGTGTGTGTTCTTTAAAGATGCTTTTAATCAGGGTTTTTTTGTAGAAAAGGCCCAGAAGGAACTCATTTGCATATTAGACCACACCCCCTGATGGCAAGCCAGTCGGAACTGTGTTCCTTTGTGTTCCTGCTCATAAAAAGCCCTACTTTTAATATCTTTTAAGTGTTTGATGGCTCAAAGGCCCTAACTGGACAGAAAAGTAGGATGCAAATATTTTAATTTTGTTTTGTTTTGGTTATTACTCTGGCCACTTTGATTTAAAATGCTACCAAGTGTTAATTATGAGTTTTCTTGCACCATTTCCTCCTGCTCAAGCTAAGCAAAATAGTTTACTCCAAGCTCTGGTTTTCTGCAAGTTTTGCTTTATTGACTTGGATTTTTTTTCTGTGTGAGTTATCTCACTCAGGTTCTTCCTGCTTCCCTACCGCATTGTGGTTCATTCATACACCTCCTGGGTTTTCTTCTGTTTTTCTCTTGATTTTTCCAAACCTGCTAGGCTGTGAGTTTTTAGAAAAGTTTTTAGCAAAGCTTGGATGGCTGCCATGTGGTTGGAAAAGTCAGATTTTCAAAGTCTGGATTGTCCTGGTCCTGACCACATGGCAGCCATTTTTGTTACTCCTGTCCCTATGGTGGCCATTCCCTTCTGCCACTGGGGCAGGGGTCCTCAACATGGTGCCTGTGGGCACTATGGCATCTGCCAGCACCTTTCCTAGTGCTCGCCAGGTTTTTTTAGAAAGTGGACAGGGCCAAGTAGAGCTTTTGAGACTTTGTTGGCTGTACAGTTGTTGTTGTTTTAAATGCTGCTCTGGTAGCATCTGCCACCACAGAATAAAGATCTTCACTATGTGACTGAAAGTAAATTCTGGCAACCATGTTATAGCTGGCTGCACTTCCTGGGGCAGCCATTTAGGGGCTGTGCCCATCTTGCAGTGTCAGAATTCCAGAGATGCCTGCAGGCTCAAAAAAGTTTGCGATTCCTGCAATAGGGGTTTTTTGACTTTGTTAACTGGCAGTAGAATATTATTTTTCTGTTACAACTTTATAACAATCTGTGAGTAGGTTCCTTGAATTCCAAGCTTTATTTTTTTTAAAAAAAAATCTCTATCCTCCTTTCTTGCAGAAACATTCCCTCCTTCCTTTTTACATCTCCACAATGAAAGGGGCTGGAGACTTATAACATTTTTTTAAGCCAGAAAAAAGGCTGTGTGGTGCATGGGGTTGGAAGGACTGCTCCCAGCGGACTGGGACAGAAAATCTGCCATGTGAAAGTTTCAATCAATCAATATATTTATTACAATTATAGATCAGAATAAAACAAAGAGGTATCAATCAAGGGAAATAATATAAAACTAGATAAAAATTCTATTTCGTCCTGGAATAAAACAAATCACCTTGGGGCAGTGAACTACACACAGATATCCATGTACATATTACAGTGTAATAGGATATGCTCAGCTGATTCAGTCTCATTAAATCCACAGATACATAGTCTTGGACAAAGTATATAGGAAATCCACTGGAATGAAATTGAGCTGCACAAGGAATCTAATGTTGCTCTATCACAGATCCCATTAATTTGAGAACTTTCACAGCAGAAAAACTTCATGGTAGCTTTACATGTAAGCAAGAGAATAACTACAACTGCAGCTTCTAGGATGTATAAATGGGGCCTGTAATACAGACATATATGACTATTTGATTTGTTTTCTTCAGGGAACATCATGCTTTTAATGACAGTTGTCCTTTGCCATTGGGCTAGCCAAGTTCCACAGCTGGGTTTTAAGCCTGATAAAATAAGTTGTGATGGTGCAGCATAAGGAAGGTTGTTTAAGTTCAACTGAGTGCAGGGGTGGCCTGCTGTGACATCCACCCAGAGACTTGTATAAAGGAATATTCTTGGAATCTTGTATTCAGCAACCAGGGATGTCTAGCCTCTGGCACAAGTTAGAGTGAGCTCCTGCCAAGCTCCACCAGAGCAAAGGAATGCTTGAGGGCAAACTCAAAGAGTTCATTTGAGGAAACTGTAACCTTTTCAAGCACCTTTGCAAATAGGTATGCATCTGATCAGTTAGCAAGTATACAGCCTTGAATCAACAAGAGCGTATGTGCATAACAGAATTTGACATATGACACTTAACCTCACCTGAAGTAGCTTTTATTTCCTTCACTGCCTCCCAGTTTGGTTCTGAAATGTAACTGACCCAAGACTCCTAGATATTTACTTCTGCCTTTCACTCCTGTGCTTACCTGCAGCAATTACTATCCACTTGTCAAAAGTGAAAGAACTAAGTAGAGCAAACCACCTGGTTTGCACCCAGCTCCCTTGAACAAAGAATGGAAGTTTCTTCAGGTGCAGATTCTAATGATGCTCTGGCAGCTCATTGCCTGGCTCAAGGTAACTAAAATAATAGTAATACTGTATTGGCTTGCTGGCTCTGAGTGGGTGCCAGGAGCCAGGCAAGGCAGAGTTGTTCAGTCCAAGGTCAGGTCCCAAGAATCAGTTGAGGTAGAGTTAGTGGCTTACCATCTAACATACATGTTGTGTCCACACCTAAACAACCTCTCTTGTCCGATTTTATAGCCATCCATCTAAGGGTCAGGCTTGCAGCTAGCTACTCAGATGCAATCCTGCAAGTACTCATCTTTGTTATCAACATACAGCTGGCTTTGAGCCAGGAGACATGCATGGTGCTGTCTTGCCTGTAGCTCTGTTCTCAGCCTTCATCTGTGGCATTCTAAGGGTGTAGGTGATATTGGTGAACTGGGAATGGCCAGCTGAGTTTCACCTGGTAAATGAGGGCTGGAGAGTGTCAGTGGCTCTGGATCATGACACTGAATCCTGGCAAGCCTGCTGCTAAGTTTCCTGCTGCTCAACTTCTTTTGGCTCAAGATTGGTTACATGGGGCTCCTCTTCTCCTGAGGAGTCCTCGGCGTTGTTGAACCCTGACTGACTCATGACAAATGCTCAGTCTTTATAGAGCTTCATGCATTATCTTTACAGTAATTGTGTTATTTCCTTATTGTATATTTTGGCTAGGGCTGATAAACAGTTTCTTAACAGCCACCAAATAATTGAATGGTAGAGGTGAGATTTAAGGCAACCGTGGGACCACAACTCTTTGAAATGCAGATTGCTGGGTGACACTAATGAGATTGCTACTGGAGAGGGTTAGGTGACAGGAGCACTAGAGAAGTGAAATCTGATTTGTAGCTAGTGCTGTAGGGCCTGTTTGCTCTGTTCCTATTGTTAAAATGCTGAAAGTAAAGTCCTAGATAATAGCACCATTAAGGGTTCACTTGCATGCATAAAAGCATCACTGGTCAAAGACCATAGCTTTGATGTCTCACAGTATTGTGTGAGTAATAGGTCATCAAGTGATGCAGATGCAAATCAGCCCTTTTTGGGGGGAGGGGGTAACATTCAGGTTTGGGGTTGTATTAAAAGTTATTTAAAAGAATTCAGCATACAAAGGCAACTGGAGTTTAGTGGAGCACATAAAATATCTAAGCCTTTGCTGCAATACTTTTGTTCTTAATAAAACTAAGTTGGTCTTAAAGGTGCAACTTGACTCCTGTTTTGTTCTACTTTGCATTACTGTGTCTTTTGTATAACTATAAAAAGGGGGGCTTGCGATGGTCTGAGGAAAGGTGCTTCAGTGCTTAAATAGTTCCTGCTTGTTTAGCCAGAGTGTACCATGCAAAATGCTGACACAAGCATCTCTAGCCATGTCTGTCAAATAAATTGACATTTTAATATAAACTTAAATCATTTATGCTGGATACAGAATTAGGCATTACCTTGGATTTGTGCCTCTTTTACTCTTGTTTTAGCTATTATAAGCAGTGAATAGAACTCATGAGATCTGCCTCTTAATTGCTTAATCTTGTTTTTTCCCCAAGACAAAAATAGAAGCCTGGTATTTCAGATCCTGCTCTTGTGCTTTAATCACTTGCTCCCACATGAAACTGAGAAGACATAATTAAAAACAGTGTGAAGAAGACAGTAGTAGAATTAGTTGTTGGAAAGTGCCATAACTGTTTCTCAGCACAGCTAATATGCTGTACTGATTGGAGTGTTGGAATCATTTCTTGACATTGAAGCTCTCCAGGTAACCTCAAATTAGGCTGAGAGAGAATAACTGGCCTATCTCATAGAAGTTGCAAGAGCAATGTGTAAAAATAGAAAACAATGTGAACAGTCCTGAGCTTCCTGGAAGAAGATTAAGATAAAAATATAACTGATGTATTTTGATCAAGTCATGTGGAATTTGTTCCTTGTTTCATATCCCAATCAAGGCAATAAGAGTTAAATTAATAGAGTAGAGCATTGTGTGCACCAGTGGGTTGAAAGTGTTTGATAAATGCTGTCTTGTTCTAGATATTTTCCTTGATTTGATTCATCCCATCCCCATGGGCCATAAATAACATTTCCTTTTTGCTAATGGAGTGAAAACAACATACCCTGTGACATGGGAAAGCTAAAAACGGGAGATCTGAAATACCTGCTGTCTGTGTAGTAGGAGAAGTAAAATGTAGAACTTTCCCCCCACAAGACCTCATGATGAGATCCAGTTCTGTTGGAAGCTCCTATAGCAGGGGTGGGGAACCTCCATCCCGAGGGCTGTATGAGGCCCTCGAGGTCACTTGGTGTGGCCCTCGGGTTTGCTGAACAGAACCGAGCCATGTGGCAGCTTCCCTGGGGCCTAGCTGGCCAGCGAGGATCGTGGGGCCCAGCCGCGCTGTACAGCAGACTCCCCAGGGCCAGGCAGGGATCACAGGGCCCAGATGTACTGTGCAGCAGCTTTCCTGGGGTCTGGTTGGCTGGCCAGAATTGCTGCAGGGCCTGGAAAAGTTACTGTCCCAGTTCAGTTTGCACTTGATTATCCCAGATGGTGTGGCCTAATATGCTAATGAGTGTATGACCTAATATGCTAATATTAGGGAATGCGGTCTAATATGCTATTGAGTTCCTGCTGGGCTTTTTCTACAAAAAACCCCTGGACCTATGGATTTGCCTAGGGCAGCAGGCTGTGGGTGTGGGTGTGTGCCAGATTAGGCTCCCCCCACATGACTTCAAATCGAAAAACAATTATTTGCATTAATTTTGCTGGCCTGAATCATTCTCCGTTGGTGGAACACTGTTTTTTAAGTTGATAATTTTTTATGGCCCGTAAATGATGTTATAAATATCCATATGGCCCTTAGCAGAAAAAAGGTTCCCCATCCCTGTCCTATAGCTTCATCATCCTCCACAGTAGTACACTGATTGACACTGGGTAAGGGCATGTGACCCTTTGAAAAGCCAGAGTGTACCATGCAAAATGCTGACACAACCAACTTCTTTGCAGCTCGATAAGAATCCCTCTAGAATGCAGACAATATGAGTATTGAGCTACCAGTGGTCACTGGGGTGTGACTTGGCATGGTGGCACACAATAGTACATTATCCAGTCAAATGAAGCACAAGTTGCATTTTATCATATTTTAACATCCCAGTCCTAAAAGACTACAGGAATCAGTTTCTCCTGAAGAAAATGGCTGCTTTGAACCTCTCCAAGCTCCACCTCCAAATCTCCAGGGGTTTTACAGGCTGGAGTTTACAGCTCTAATTGTCATGCTATTACAGAATGTCATAGCATGAAATAATGGCTGCACAATCAGAACTGACTGCGCAGAAGAGACATATACCAAGGGGAACTGTGCTGTTTTATTACTGGGTATTGCCAAGGGCTATGTAGAGCCAGAATGAAACTATCTTTTCAGGGAGTAGTCACTTCGCTGCTTATGTATAAGGAATACATAAGGGCAGGGCTTTTGGTAGAAAAAGCCCAGCAGGAACTCATTTGCATATTAGGTCACATCCCTGACATCACCATTGTTTCACACAGAGTTTTTTAGTAAGAAAGAAAGGAAGAAACCCACGCACCCACCCAGCTGGAACTCATTTGCATATTAGGCCACATCCTCTGATGGCAAGCCAGCTAGAACTGCATTCCCGCTCAAATAAAAGCCCTTCATACGGGTGTGCCTTTGGCTGTACCCAAGTTGAAAAAATAGCTGAAAAATACACTATTGGTATTTTCCAGCTACTGTTTCCATCAGATAGCGATATGAGTATTTTTCCAGCTGTCAGAAATGGCCAAGCCTCAAAAATATTCAGGATTTTTCCGGACTGCTGGATAGTCAAATTTAAAGGGTGTTTAAAGGGATTGCAGTCCCTTTAAAAGCCTTTGGAGTTTACTCACAGCTTGGAGAGAAGGCATTTAAAGAGAACATGACCTCTTTAAATACCCTTTCCTCCCTCTATTGAAACCAATGGAGGTGCCTTTTGAGGAGCTCATAGAATTGGACCCTCTGGTCCAATCTTTTTGAAACATGGGAGGTTTTTTTTAAGGAGAGGCACCAGATTTTCAGCATAGCTGCTGGTGCCTGTTATGCTGCAAATCTGGTGCCTCTACCTCAAAAACAGCCCTCCCCCTCAAGCTCTGGGTACCTCCCAAATGACTTCCTATTATAGTCTATGGAGACTATTGACTATAATGTTCCTCATAGGGTATAATGGAGCTGAACAAATCAGGATTTCCAGTTATAACTCAATTCCAAATACTATACCAGTATTGGATTTCAGGAATATGATCAAATACTGATATTTTTTGGGTTCAGTGTACCCAGCCTGAAAAATAGTGATTTTTTTTTTTGCACACCCCTGGAGATACATAAAATCAGAGTGCTTGTTTTGACTGTTAAAGCCCTTTGTGAGTAGCATAGTACAGATTCAAACTACACATCACATGGGAAACTTACAGTCAGATATCCTAATACTTTATTATTAAAAAAAACTTTAATAAACAGCTTGTGAGAGGGAAGCTGTAGTCTGGGAGGAGAAAACTATTTTACATTTATGCAACAGAAATTACCCTAGGCCTTGAGCTGCTGTTGTCTATTGACTAGTTTCCCCATCAGACTCATTAGCTTTTTAAAGCTGAAAAATGTTTGGGAGATTTTATTCTGGATCTCTTTCATCATATATAGTTTGACCCTCACAGGCTTTTTTCTTTTTCTTTTGTCATGGATATCATTCTCACCATTTTTAAAAAGAAAAGTGTTCTTAATGTTGTAGTTGTTGTGAGCGTCTTTGAACTTTTGAGGAAATGGCCTTAGTATTTTTCAAATTAAAAAAATGCTCATTGCAGTGACTGTTTTCTTGAAGGACCTTGGACAAATCTGTATACTGCTTTCCAGATTCTGTTCTGCCAAGGACGCTAGCTGTGATTATGCTCTTGTTTAAAACAGCAAATGCCTGGGATCTTGCTGCACAAGGAAGGAGCACCCATAAAACGTCTGCAGCATTACTTTTGTGGGCCTACACAGCATCTCTTGAGCAGGTAGGAATAAGCCTAGCATGCCAAGACAAGATAAATCAGTTCTCATGGTGGATCAAGGCAGGAAAAAAGCAAGAGTATGTATATGATGGGGTGAGACATTCATCCAGATTATGACTGAGTCCTTACTCAAGCAGGACAAAGTAGGTTCTGCCTATGAAAGCTGATGTCATGGTATATTAATCTTTAAGGCTGAGCACTCTTGTGTTTTTAAATCTTTTACTTAGATATTGAGTCTTTCACAACCAGTCAACAGAAGACTAAATGTGACCCCCCCCCCATTCTGAAGTGGCAGTCTCCGTGTCACTTGCGTTACCACCTTTCTTAGTCTCCGTACAGTTATATGAAGCTGCTTTATGCATAGTCAGACACCTGAATGGTCTAGCTCACTGCTATCTACTCTGACTGACTGTAGCTCTCCAGAGCCATTCCCTTCTACCTGAGAGCCGTTCCTAGCTGGAGATGCTCTAATACTGAGACATGACCCTTCTTCTTTCCCCCAAGTCTTCTCATGCTAGTTATTGCTTATGTGCAAGTGCATGGACTGTGACTGAGTGCTGCTCTTAGCCATGCAGCTGACCTGACATGTCACTTTCATATGCTACTTCTCTGCCCTGAATGCTTACATTTAAAGTTTGGGTAGATGATGATATTTTTAAATAACAGAACTGAATGAAAAAGTTTGCTCCTCATTCTCTTACTGTAGCTGTGAGGAGTTAAAGACCACAGTGTGTGTGTGTGTGTATATATATGTATGTGTATATATATGTATGTGTGTGTATATATATATATATATATATATACAGTCCATTTTGACAGCAAAGACCAAATGCAATGTTGCGTGGAGGAGGAAAAATCCAACTTGCAGGACACTGAAAGTGGAATAACGATGGCTCTTTCAAGTCCTGCCATTGTAATTAGTCCAGCAAAAAAACAACAAAGATAACATGTGTTTTGGGGAGGGAAGGAAGCAGAAGAAAATTCCTCTGTCAAACAAGTTAACTGGTCTTGGTTTCTCTAGTTCAGCAGTTTGTTCTAGAAGCAGTGTTGATGAATGGGATACTTATTGATATCCCTGTAGGAGCACAGCTACATGGCAGGAGAGTTTTGTTTTCTTTACGTTAAATGATGTGTCAAGCCCCTGAGTGGCAGAGTCTTGCAGGGAGAGAACAAAGCTGGTGAGGCAAGGAGACTGTTTTGTACTTATAATTGCTAGTAGGTGATGAGTAATGGACACAGTAATGGTTCAGAGTGTAGAGAATATTTCCCACAGGGAACAAGTGCCTTAACCTTTGTCCTGCAAATTCAGAGATGTGGCTCATAGAATTTTTACAAGTAAAGAACAAATACTGTTAAACCTTTCTCCATGTTTGTGTTGTGGCAGCAGCCATACCAGGATACACATCTTCACATTAGAGAGAGGCTGGTTATTTTAACAGCATTCTAATCAAATGCAACTAGCTTTGGAGATTTCTTGCATGAATGCAGTTTGGAGAAGCCCACTTTTCATTCATTGACTGAGATGAAATGTCTGACCAGGGAGGGGTGGGGGCTGTCTTGGTCTCCTTGGAGCACTTTGAAGCAAAAAAACAAAAATTTGCCTCAACTCTACAAGGAAAAAACCCTAAATAATATCAATAAAAAGAACAGTCATGTGTATTTTGGATAAAACATAAAAAATTATGTACACATCCATACTTAAAATGCAACATTAATTCTGGGAAGTATATGTGAGAAAACTAAACGTCTTTAGTTGGTCAGAATTGGACATACAGATTTATAGGAATCAGACATTACAACCAATACATAGGATGTGTGGAACTGAGGCAGACCTGCATATTATAATAAACCTGAAAAAATGAAAATATATAAAAGCTAAATCTCAGAATGAATAAATCTGATTTTCAACATGGGCAAAATAAATCTGTGGATCCTTAAATCCAGAGACAGGATCTATGAACAGACAGATGTTTCTACAAACCAGAGAAATGCTGTAGATTTACAGAAAACCTGGAATTAAAAAAAAAAAGACAAACAAGAAAACTGAGAGATTAACGTCGCCCCCCCCCCCCCCCAGAAATAACAGAAGCAGTGCCTGTAATTTTAAAAAATCATTCTCAGTGGCTGCTGCTAGGCAACCAGAACAGTATTTGTAGTCCAGGCTTTGGATTGTCTCAGTAAAAGGCAGTGGGATGGAGCAGAGCCCTTTCCAGGGTTGGGAGAACTCACCAGGACCAACGGCAGCCATCAGGGAACTTGATACCACACACCTTGCTTGACTTACCAAGCTTGCTACTCTTCAAAGCAGCCATCTCTTGAAGGCCAGTGTGGTGTAATGGTTAGTGTTTCAAACTAAAATCGAGCAGACCCAGGTTTAGATCTCACTGTGCTATGGAAACTGGCTGGGTAACATTGAGTCAGTCATAGACTCACTGTAATATACCTTGCAGGGTTGTTGTAAAGATAAAATAGAAGAGAATGATGTAAGCTAGGTCACAGTGTGGAGAAGATAAATGTTGCAAATAAATACAGCTGAAGATGGGGGGAGGACAGGTAAAAGTTAGGTTAGTTAGTAGGTTGGAAAGAGAGAAGGAAGTAGGGAAAGGTCAGGATACGGAGGCTTCCAGGAGGAGAGGAAAATTAAAAAGTGTGGGGAGGGTGATGCGGAGGAAACTGAGATGCCCCTTGCCAGTTCCCCACTGTGCAGCTCCACCAGAATTTTCCCAGAAAGAGGCTGTCAGGGGTAGGGAAGGAGGGAAAACTGAAGGATGGGGGAGATAAAGGTAGGTTGGCTGGTGGGTGGTATGGAAAGAAAAGGGTAGTGGGAAAGAGAAAATTGGGAGGGAGGGGGAAAGTCCTTGCAGGTCCACTGCTTGTTAAAAATAAAAAAAACCCCTAATTCTCTCATTTAAAAAAAACAAGACTTCTGTAGCATATAAATGGAACACTAACCTCATCCTCAAAACTCTTTTTATGTGATGCCAATGAAGGATATTAAGGACATGCATGATATTAGAGTTTCCAGAGCATTGACTGACATCATAGCCAGCTTTTCACCCAGATGTAGATAAAGCAGATAATGTGGTACTGGAAGTCAGGAACAAAAGAAGGAGAAGAAAAAACTTGTCCTAAAAAGATGAACTAAGAACCTAGAAGGTTAAATGAATCCAAATCAGCAGGCTCAATATTTGAGTAAGTGAATATAGAACATAAGTATATGCCAATTATACAAAGATACAAGTATTTATTATAAGATATTTTTAAAAGACAAAGGCACTTCTTAAAATTTGGCAGAAATTATTTAAAACATTTTTTTTCAATATGTCAGATTTTCCTGTGAACAGGGTTGTGTGTGTGTTCCCCATGTTTTCAGAAAAATAGGATGTAGATATCCGCAGATGTGGGGCAGACTTTGCTGTTGGATATATAGATGATGATATATTTGCTACTATTTGGGAGCAATCCTAAAAAAGTCTGCTCTGAATTGCCCCATTTTATTTGATGGAGTTTGAGTCCAAGTTAGCATTTTAGGATTGCAGCCTTTCTTCCTTTGTTTGTGCTTATACTGGCAAACAGGACCATGGGTTTTGTTTTTTTAAATCTTGCACATTGACTTTTTTGTTACTGTGCTCTCTGTGCAAGTACACAGAAGTATCCATAAACTGGTGTATGTGTTGAGCAAGATAATCTGAGAACTCACCTCTTTGGCCAGACAGCCAAAATAATCTAATAATTGTTAACATAAATGCTTGAGCAATCATGCGGGACTAGAAGGCTTAAACCATTTTGGCAGCCTCTCTGTAGAGCTGGCCTTTTGTGCCCTCCATGCTGATTTATCCCTGCTGTGTGACATACAAAAGTGTTGTCTGGAAAATGACCACATTAAAAAGACTGCATTTTGGTGATAGCCTTTCAGAAACCTGTGCATCCTGTAGTGCATGTTAGGAGCTAGGTAAATGGTAGGATTAAAGGAATTGATCAGGAGTGTGGAGAGCAGACCAAGATTAGATGCATATGCGCAATCAGCTAGAGGTAAATCTGGGCAACTAGCTAGGCCTAGTAGAGTGTTGGTTTGTGGCATTCAGAATAGAGATTCATCAACAAAATTAGTTTTTGGGTACAGCATGAAGGATGTGTGTGCATTAAGAATTAATTGCTTCACAAATTATAAACTATTGCAATTTAGGATTAGTGAGCAAAAAGATATTTACATGAAAGCAAGGTTATATTATTTTGTTTCTCCAGTGACTGCAAAGGCAAAGCTTACTTCGTTCAGAAAAGCCTGCTGAATGTTTTCCCTTCTTCTGTGTATTCGTAGAATACACTTTTTTTAAAAAAAAGAGAGAATATATAATTGACAGTCGACAGTATGAAATTTGTCTTTAGGGAGCTGAGACTTTCTGTGGTTTATTACTAACAGCCCAATCCTGAGAACCGCCGTGTAGCTGTGCGTGAGTACAGAACTAGCGTGGGCAGCCTCAGTTGACTCAAAAGGCGATACGTTACACCAGGCAGAGAGGGGGAGTGCGGGGCTGACAAGCGAGACAGAACCCATCACCATGGTGAATCCAGCCATGTGCATGCCATTGGCCCACTGCTGAGGCAAGGGTGGGGGAGGGACTGGCTCACGCGGGACCACGGGATTGGCCAGCCCATTGCATTTATTTATTTATTTATTTAGACTTTATATCCCGCCCTTCCCACGAGTGGCTCAGGGCGGCTTCCAACAATAGATCCCACATAACAATAGGCAGTAATTAAACATGTGAGGGAATAACAATTAAAACAGAAAAAACTCTAAAAATTAACCTGTGACCAGGAGAGGGGATGGAAAGCCTAAGCCTGAGAGGCCGTCAATCCCCTCCCACCCTCTCGCTGTCAGAGACTCTGCCAATGGCAGGCAGACGGGCAGAGGCATGCGCAAACAAGCAGGAAGTACCGAGTGCAGGAGTTCGCTGTCATAAACAGTGGCTGGAATGTATGTCTGGGAGTGAGGAGCCCACCAGTAGACACCCCCCCACCCAGAGACCCCCTGTGTTGCCCTAACACCCCCTGCCATGTGCACAGAGCACCTCCCCTGGGGACCGCAGAACTCAGAGTGCAAGCTGCTAGGCATGCATCCACTTCAGCAGCCCCCTCCCTTTGTGCCCTGTGGGGTTGGTTAGGCTGTCAGCCTGGGCAGGCTGAGGGGCGGCATCCCCCTCCCCTATCCAGCCACGTGGGGGGGGCAGCATGGCGGCTCATAGCCCACTCCCCCCCCAAGAACCAAGTCTGCCCACCCTCCCAAGCATTCCCTTGGAGAGGCCACTGACAGAGTGGAGGGGGGGGGTTGCCCAGGGAACATGCAGTAGATGCCAAGCAGGAGAGACAACAGAGGGCACAGCTCAGACTTTATTTTTCTGGAACAGAGTGCAACGGTTGCCCCAGTGCACGTTGGGCAGTCTCGCCATGGGCGGGGCTCCATTCAGAGCGGTGGAAAGAAACAGCTGAGGGAGTGGAGGGGGGGTGGAGCGACACATGCGGAAGCCTCTGTGTTGGATTCCCACCTGCAAAACAGAGCCAGAGATCAAGAGCACCTGCAGGGGTGGCAGCTGAAGGAGCAGGCTGCGTTTCAGCCAGGTGCTCTCTTAAAGGGACAGTCTCTGACCCACCTTCCCGCATCGGGGCAGCTGCCACATACACACACACACCCTGCCCTGCCAGGGGTTGGGAACGTGGCAGAGGACAGACCAAGGGAAAGGAGCAGGCAGCAGCACAAGGGAGCGAGGTCAGCAAATGCCCCCTGCCGGAGCCCACCGCCTGGTTCAAGTGCAAGAGACGCTCACATACCACCTGGTCTAGAGCGAGGGGGGAGAGGACAGCAGGGGTGCACAATTGAACTTACCCAGCCATGGGTGACAGTCCTCGCATACAGAGCTTCCGGGAGCTGGGAACCTGTGGAGACCTGGAAACAAGACAGTTAGCCCCAGGGGAGAGACCTCGCTCTCCCCGTCGCAAGTCAAAGATACTGTCAAAGCAATTGCTCAGTGAAAAGAAATGTGCCTGCCTGTCCCTTGCTCTAAGTCCACATGGCGAGGCACTCACTGGCAGAATTCCTCGCCATGCGCATCTGTCCTTAACAACTGAGTTGCGGGAGACCAGAACGGAAGTATTTCTAGGAGGGGGTGCCCGCCGATTGGCTTCTGGGGAGGGGGCAATTGCACTGCTCCCTAAGTGGATTGTAAGCTCCCGCAGCAGCGGCAGCCTTTGTTTTCGGTTTCAATGAGTGCCTATTGGGCACGCTGCCATTATTGCAGATGTAACTTTGCATCTCTCGGGGGGGGGGGGCATGTAATGGACCAAACTACTCAGGGAGCAGCCTAAGCCTGGTCTCACCTCCAACTCCACCCCCTCCTGCACCTGAGCACCGCGCTCCGCCTCACCTCCCCCAAGGCTTGGGTGCAGCCCTCAGGCGCTGCTGGTCTTGGGCAGAGTGGCGCTGGGGTGGCCCCACGCGCACGTAATTCCTCCGCTGTGGCGGTACCGGCCGTACATGGGCGTAGCTGGTACTTGCGCCCGCGTAGTGGATCGTCAGCTCCCCAAGGACTTTCCGCCCCCCGCCCCCTTAGGATTGTGCTGTAAATAACTTCTGAGCCATTATAACAAAACCATCTGCTCAATGTACTGTAGAGGCTCAGAAGAGAATGAAGCTGGAATAAAATGGTACAGTTGGGAAAAGGAGAGTTGGATGGAGGTGCTATCATAACCAGGGACATTACTGGTCACCCATGGAGGAGGAAAAAATAGGTTGCAATTTGGTACATATTTCCTTGGAATATATCTGGTCTGTGAGACTTACTAAATGAGTAGCATTGGGACATATGGCAGAAACAGTGAGATGCTGACCTCATTTCTTCTACTCATGATATGAACTTATTCAGAAAGGGTTGTGGCGCCTGACCCCAGAGCTCATTCAGGTCAGTGTAAGACACTAGATGAGGCCTTTGGAGCAATCATTATGATGCTGCAAGGCCCCCTGTGACAACCCAGAGCCCCTTAGTGACTAATTTTTCTTTGCCTGTTTGGCCAGCCATTGTTCAAATTCCAAGCAACACAGCCTTTTCACTGGTTGTTTGAAACTGGATTCACCTCCCATACTGCTTTGTGATCTCATGGGTAACGTCCTGAAACAAACAAATTCTTGGAAATAATTGTGTGTGGTGAAATCTGACCCTGAAAACATAAGACAGCTTTGTAATAAGCGGGCAGGAGCTTAGCAAAAGAAGACAACAACTTATTACAAGTACAAACTAGAGAGGAGTGAATGCTTGGTCTTTACAGGAAGCAAATGGGCAGCAATAGGTCCATTCATCTTGGTCTGTGGACACTTTAATTGGAGTTCCCTCTGAAAATGGCAGGGAAAACCTAATCTAGTTAGGAGAAATAGTTTGGGTTTCTGAGTTCAGAGAGTCATAAAGATAATGAATGCGGAATAGCCATGCACATTTCTCAGCTACTATTTTTACTCTCACCTTACTTCCTCTCTGAGTGGGTTCATATTTAGTACTGTGTGCATGCTAGATATGTGAAGAGAAATCTTTCCCTGCAGTTTAGGCTACATTTATTAAAAATGATGGATTGCTAGCTGCTGTGGATGCAGAACAAAGGGTGGGCTTGCGTTTTTGCCAAGTGTTTAGGGCTTAATTGCCTAACTATTCCCTGGAGTTATGTCCTGAACCTCCTGACTATATACCTGTAAATACATAGTACATAAAGCTCAGTTTTAAGAAGAGTTTCAGGTTTAGAGTAGCTGCTGCTCTAAACTTTATGAAACTAGAGTGAATTACCCTGCATGATCAGCTGGTGCAACAGAAATTAAATGCAGCAGAAGCTGAAACAAATTCACTTTTTTAAAAAAAAAATTCTAGTGCAGGTGGATGCATGATATAGTATGGTTATACCAGAAGTATCTGCCCTCAGCTACTCAACAGTGGTCCAGTTCATTCATATACACCTACCTCTTCATCGTGACCAGTTTTAATCACAGTTGACAAGGTCTTTCTAGAAACCTGCTAAGTCGTTGGATTACATACATAAATACATATTTATTGTTCACAGACTATTTGGTCTTAAACAAATGGCAATGAAATAGAAAATTCATCAATAATATAGATTTTACAAAATAAACATTTAAAATCAGCAAACTATGCAACATAAAACATCATTTCCCATTTTCTTAAAATCCTCCTCTTGTCTCTTAAATCTAAACACTCCCAAGAAGAAATTTTACAACTGAAACTGTGATGGTTAGATGAAAGGCACCAAGCAAAAACTAGAGCTTATTTGCCACAGGCAGATCAATATCGAGAATTAATGGGTCTATAAACTGTTTTCTTAAGTAGTTATACCTTTGGCAAACTAAAAACACGTTCTACAGTTTCAACAGAGCCGGATCCACAACCACAAAATCTCTCAGAATAGGGCTTTCTCATGTAGCGCCCACTAAGAACAGCAGTAGGGAGCACATTAAACCTGGTTAAAAAGAAGGCTATTCTGTAGGCTGGGATGGTCAGAAAATCTATATAGGGACAATAGGACTTGGAGTATGTAAAACCAAAGAAAGCAGGGAGAGAACACGCAACAAGCACGGAAAATAATGCTTTTCAAGTCCCACTGAAACAGTCTTTTTTTCATCAGGGATCGAGCTGATCATTGGATTAAAGCTGACCTAAATGATAACAGACTAACCAAGAACTCCTACTTGGCCCTTATGCAAGAACTTTAACATAACAGTGCCAGTGGAACAACCACATTCTTTTCTACACTAGGAGGTCATATAGAATAAAATGTTTAGCATGCTACAAATCATAGTTAGCTGTTTGATAAGCCACTGCTATACTGCTTGAAAAAAGTGTAGATCTAAACATGTGCACTGACATATCTTCTCTGACACTCCCTGACCTCACTTTATCTTTACCTTTACCATCACCTGACCAATCCAATCTTCCTTTATGCTTTATCTGTCTCAAACTGTCTTCTCTTGTAATTTCTTATGACAGACTATTATGTGTAAATTTATCTGAACAACTGAGGATATGAAGCTACATACATAAGAACAGCAATGATTAATCAGTCCAGTACTCCAGAACCCTGTTTCACACAGTAGCCAGCTAAATGCTTCTGCAACATGTAACAGTCAGGAAGGCAGGGGCCAAAGCCATCCTCAACACTGTTACTCAGAGCTGCAAGAGGAGTCAGTCCCAGCTGAGGCAGTGTGTTCTCAGCTCATCCACTCTTGGTTTAAAGCTGAGGCTGATCCTGGGCTGACTTTTCTTGCACTCCAGTTTAAACTGGGCTGCTGGAGAAGCCAGCCAGCTCCAAGCTGAGCCAGTGGGCACTCTCTTCTGTAGCCTTAAAGTTTAAAGGGACTGCAGAAGCCTAACAAACAGGTAGGAGTAATCTCCTGCATATTGCTGTTTTCAGATCTACTACCAGCAATTTCAGAATATATCTGGGATTTTCTTGGGGTTCCCTCCCCACCCCCCCAAAAAACCCAATCCAGATACATTTTGGTAGCTGAAATATACCTGGAAAATACTGATAAGGTATTTTGGGGGATTTTTGGTTCAGGTAGATCCGAATCCATACCCTTAGTTCTCACAGTTCCCTGTTATAGAGTCTGTTACTGGAACCTTATTTTCTTGCAATAATGTCTGCATATATGGTGGTGGAGCATCATACACTAGATGAAAGGGTTGAGGGGAGCTGGGGACTAGGATAAGCTGAGAATGGTTTCATTATGCCTTAAGAAGCACCATTCTTCTATATTTCCATCCTCTTTCCTGTCCTAATTATGCGTTCTTCCTCATCTTAGCACATTCATTAGCATGGCTCTTTTGACAGAAGTAGGGGGGAGAGAGGGGAGGGGAAATGAAGTTGCTAGGCAACCCTAACATAAGCCCTTCTGACCCCCCCCCCTCCCGACATGGCACTTGCATGCATTGGAACAGCAAAGGCTCCATGACATCTCTGAAGAGCAAGTACTGTGTTCTCATTTGATCCTGACTAGCTAGCTGAGAAAGATACTTGGGACTCTGAAGTTTACTTTCTGCAAATACATATGGCTGGGGGCACTTAAAATGGAAGCCTGTCCTGGTAACAGCTCCTGGCAACAGCAGTCAATTAGCCAGCAGAATGTTTGTGTCACTGGCAGATAATCTCTTAAGCTTTTGAATGTAGGCATTTTAACCCAAGTGTTCTGTTGCCATGGAGAGGCAATGCACTAGCTCTCAGATGTGACGCCTGACCACATCGTTTTGGAATGTGTTCATCCGTTTGTTGTGCACACATCCCATTGTGGGACATTCTAGTGCACAAAATGTACCTTCGTCCAGTTTTTGGCTCTCTCCTTTTTGTATTGTGATGAACTTTACTTGAAGAGAGCTGTCCTTTAACATTTACATTGCTGGAAGTTCTTCTGCATCTTTCTGAACTCCTTTTCTGCTACAGGTGGAAATCTATTAGTAAGAAGTTCATTATTAAGTGGAAATCTGCTGCTTGTGCACATTTTAAGGCTGAGTGTAACTGAGGAGAGAGACTGAGAAGAGAGATGCATCTGATCACCAACTTGAACAACAGTGTTTATTGCAAGCTCTGGTACCAGTGCAATGTTGTATTATTGTTGAGTTGGGTGTAGCTTGGCCTTCTTTTAAACAACAACTGCTTAAAACCTGCTGCAAAACTACAGTGTTTATTGGCAGAAGGAAGTCTTGGTAAGGGTCCTGCTTCAGTTGCAGCTGGGAGGCTGGCTGTTTTGGATCAGCAGATTGCTGTCCAAGTCATTAGACTAAAAAGCTTTATTTACTAGGTTTATTTCTCACCACAACTCTTCTGAGTACCCCATAGATAACACTACTTCCAGTAAGTATTGGAAGACTGACAAATAGGTGGAAGAGGTATGAGAAGGGCACTTCTGAAATACGAAAAGTGAGAGTTCTGAACTGGGTTTGCAGAGCCATTCTTCGTATGTGTATACATATTCAAAGCCTTAAACCAGCCTCAAGACTATTATTTTGGTGCATCTTCAGAACATGTTCTCTAGCTCAGTGTGAGAACTGAGACGACCTGCTGAACTCTAGGACTCCAGCTAAGTTTATTGTGTTTTTCTTTTTCTACATTTTTAAAATTGAGCAATAATTTTTTTTCTTTAAAAATACACTTGTAGAGAAGGGCAATATGACACAACAGTAGAGAGAGTGGCAGATGATATCTGTGGAGTGCTAGTAAAAACAGGGGAAAGATGTGTTATGTATCCTGCTATGGACTAAAAGAGCAATGTTGCAATGGAAAATAAATGTGTGAGCAAACTCAAAGCAGCAAAATGAAGCTTTGAGTCCAGTAGCACCTTTAAGGCCAACAGAGTTTTATTCAAGGTATAACCTTTTGTTTGCATGCACACTTTGGAGTTCACTTGCAGTTTGCAGAAGGCATTTAAAGGGACTATGTTAAGAACATAAGAAAACATAAGAACATAAGAGAAGCCATGTTGGATCAGGCCAATGGCCCATCCAGTCCAATACTCTGTGTCACACAGTGGCCAAAAAAACCCTCAGGTGCCATCAAGAGGTCCATCAATGGGGCCAGGACATTAGAAGTCCTCTCACTGTCCCCCCCCAACACCAAGAATACAGAGCATCACTGTCCCAGACAGAGAGTTCCATCAATACGTTGTGGCTAATAGCCACTGATGGACTTCTGCTCCGTATGTTTATCCAGTCCCCTCTTGAAGCTGTCTATACTTATCGCCACCACCACCTCCTGTGGCAGTGAATGCCATGTGTTAATCACCCTTTGGGTGAAGAAGAACTTCCTTTTATCTGTTCTAATCCGACTGCTCAGCAATTTAATTGAGTGTCCACAAGTTCTTGTATTGTGAGAAAGGGAGAAAAGTACTTCTTTCTCTACCTTCTCTATCCCATGCATAATCTTATAAACCTCTATCATGTCACCCTTGAGTCAACGTTTCTCTGAGCTAAGGAGCCCCAAGCATTTTAACCTGCAGCAGATTTCATTTTGTTAATGAGCCATCTCTGAATTGATCTGGCCATTTCAAGCAGTGCCACACTTCCCCCCCCCCCCCCCCGCGCCGCCCTTTGTTCCTGTGTGATCTTCTTCGAGCTTTTTTGGAACATTTTAAGTCGAGTGCTGTAGCTCTAGACCAATATAGTAGTTCCAAGGCATCTCAGTGGTGCTGCTGTAGCTTTGAAGTGCTATATTGGGCTAGCGCTACAGCACTCAACTTACAGTATTAAAAAAAAAGTTTGAGGAAGATCGCACAGTGGGGAATAAAGTGTGGCTGCAGACATTTTAAACAGCACACTACAGCTGTTCAGAAGCACAAAGAAGAGGTGAAAACAGAAGAATGACTCAATCATACTTATCTAATTGGGCATGAGCAGCTTTTTATGAAAAGGTAAATGAAATCCATTAGCAGCCAGTTGCTAAAATAGTTGCCTGAAATGACACAAAAATCTGTTAGCAGCTGGCTACCAAAGTGGATTACAAAGGCTATTTGAAAGGGGCCAACAGTATTTACTTGATACCTGACTCTATATCAATACCTGATACCCCTCTAGTCAGACTCACCTCCTAACTCGGAGTGAGGGATAAACTCCCTCTATGTGCAGCCTCACTGCTGCCTAGCTGGAGTGAACACCCTCCCTACCTGTATTGGATTTTACTTTACCTATATCATAGTTCTGCCTCTTCATTAGTGACTGGCTCCTGCTTTTCCCTCCATTTTCCCCGCTACTATCCTGATGCTTGGAGGGTGCCTAGGAAATATAGCTTTGCAGGAAAATAGGCGGCAAGGCCTATGTGCCCTGAGCCCGCCTCGGTGGGGTAGGGCGGGATATAAATCGAATTAAATAAATATGTGTGTGGAAAAGACTCTTTTGACAGGTAGCCTGGCCAGCTCTGAGTTGAGAAATTCCTGAAGTTGTGGAGTTGGAGCCTGGTATGGCAGGGTTTGGGGAGGGGCCTCAGTGGGATATAATGCCATAGTGTCCATCCTCCAAAGCACGCATTTTCTCCAGAACTGATCGCTGTGTGGAAATCGGATGTATTTCCAGGAGATCTCCAAGCCCCAGTTGAAAGGTGGCAACCCTACCTACAAGCTGTTTCTCTCTTCAGGCTTAGGATCGTGTCAGTCATACTTATACATTGTGTTTTAATGTTTCAATAGGAGTTTATTTACATGCTATCAGAATAAGCACAGTGAAATGAAAACAGTAGCCATATACAACATTTACCCAAAGGCTGCAATGACGTGATGCATTTTTGGAGACAGGATTGGTATTGAGAATGGAACCGCTGTGTATTTTTATGAAAGTTGTCAAGGGATGTTATGATGCCCTGTCTGCTTCCCTCTCTCAGAGGCAAGATTTTCCCTCTGCTTTTCTTTCACTGTCTGACCAAGCCACCTTAGTAATGGGTTTTCTTCTTTGCTGAAGAACTCTGGCTGTCCCGTCCTGTCAAAGTACTACATTTTGGCTGTTGGCTTAGTCCTGGAACCTGAGGGAAGGATTGGGAGCCTGCTTTAACTTAACTTAAATGGCACTTGAAGTTTTTATATTCCAAATTAACAAAATATTCCACATAAAGAGGAAAGATCAGGTGAAATCAAGGGTTGAAATTTCTGAGGTAAAATCCGTACATGTACAGACTTTAGTTCTTATGTTTCTTAAACTTTTCACAATCACTTTAAATCTTTATATTGAGAGGCTTTTGTTCCAGTGTTTTCCCCAAACACTTCAGTATGCTGTCTTTGAGTATTCTCTTAATTCTTCTGGTTTCCAGAAGGCTGTTACACTCTTTCCAGTATTCAGACCCCATCTGTTGAAACTCCAATACTTGTCTTGAGTTTTTAAGTGACTCTTAAGGTTTCTACAGGCAGTTTCTAACCCCACCGGACCAGGAATCTCTGCACCCTTCAGAGCTAACTCCCTGTTTGCCGAGGTAGAGAATTTTTCTTCTCTCTCTAGATCTGTCCCCTTTCCTTGACCCAAATGGGAGTCTTCGTCTACTTCCCAAACTTCCTTGCCAACTTTCTCCTGGTTTTTTCTATCTGTGTTAAACTGCTCTCAGTTTAGGCTGAATTCTAAAACTGTCAGTACTTAATTCTTCTCAGCTAGGGCTGAAGTCAGACTCAATTCAGTCAAGGCAGAAATCATACTGACTGTCTCCTCAGTAAGGCAGCTCTCTAGTCTTTCTCTGTTCAGCTGATGGTAACCAGTCAGATCTTTTGGAGCAGTTTCCCACTCAAGACTCTCTGGCTCTGTGAGGAAATAACCCTTCACAGTCCTTCAACTGTTTGTACAGCACTTCCAAGCTTTTAAAAAGTACAATCCGTCACAGATGGCTTATAATCAATTCTTGGATGAGAAGATCTGTATTGATCTTCAAAGTAAATTTATTATTTCAAAAGCTGCTGTTGGTTTCCTTCTATCAACTGAGGCATCACTAACACAGAAATCTACTGTTCATATTTATTTTTTATGCACAAGGTGAGCTTGAACTTGCACAACAAATATTGTACTATAATCAAGCAGTTCAAACTAAAGCACTGAAATGCATTTAAAAAGTACTTCTATATATTTGGTATAAACATGGTAATTTTTATTTCTTTTAAAAGCTCAGTGCTGCTAGGCTTAGTTCTTAAGACCAATGCATAGTATTGTGAATGGCTATCATTATAACTGCACTATGAGGGAGCTCATAGAGGGGGTAAATGTGTGTAGACTCTAAAATTCAGTGATTTCTGGAACAATTACATTGGAAAACTTAGATTAGTATCTTAAATTGGCAAGAGGTATATTCAAGCTCGTAATAAACGTCATGATGCAACGTCACCCCAGAGTCAGAAACAACTGGTGCTTGCATAGGGGACTACCACTACTTCCACTTCCAATCAAGATATTGTAGCTGCATTCAGTTGTCACACAAATCACAGTTTGCAGTAATGGTCATTAACATGGCTTCCCAAACTTCCTTGCCTTCTTATAGCCTTCCTCATCCTTCCCTTCTTGTACAGCAAATGGCTAGGGACCCCTAATTAGAAACAAGTCTATGACATACAGATGCAAGTGCCCATTTGTGTGTGTTTACTCCTCACAAACCTGGGATTCTGAATCACATTTTAATCCAGACACTTTGGACCTTATTGGGCCAAAATTAGGTCCAAAGGGTGAAAGTTACAACTTCAGTGTAGACACTTTGGCAGAGGTCTGTACATTTTAAAATGTATCCTCTCACATACACAAACACACACATGGCGGGGGGGCTGAAATTTTTGAAGGCTCTTTAGCTCAAGGTCTCCCAAATTCGCTGAGGGAAAAGTAGTTCCCAGACGATGAATTGAAAATCCTAACATCTTCAACTTTTAAAGCAAGTAGAGTGAGCTCCAGCTTGGATCAATGTTGGCTCAGGATTTAACATTTCCCTTAATGCCATTTCCCCACTAGATATCCCCCCTCACCACTGCCAGTACCCCAGTAGGACAGGAAAACATGTAGCTTAGCGTACCAGGGTTTTTTTGAGGGAAGGGGGCCTGTTAGGATTAATATCTGCTGGGAGGGGGGGTCTATCTAGGATAACAGAAGGGAGGGCAAGGGTTTCAACCCCCTCCCTCTGGCTTGGCACCATGGCTCTGGGTCAAACTCAAATCTCCTGTGCTTCCTCCCCCAATAGCTGCTTTTTAACATTAAACGTGTTGTTTGACCCTGACCGGGGTAAATGTAATCTATTATTTCAGTTGTCAGAATTTCCATTATATTTAAGATGGAACATTAGCTAAATTGCCTTTGAAAAAACTGAAGTTCCTTACTACTTTGCCTGTCTTTCCCATCAGACCCCTGCTGCTGTGTTGCTGTTCAGAGGACCATGAACAAGATGAAAACTTTCAAGCGTCGTTTTTCCCTTTCGGTTCCCCGGACTGAGACCATTGAGGAGTCTCTGGCAGAATTCACAGAGCAATTCAACCAGCTCAACAACAGGAAGAATGAAGGTAAAAAGCTAAAGATCAGCAGTCATTTGGAAGCAGTGCAGGCACGACCGTGCCAAGCTCCACTGAAAGTCCTCAAACTAGGCCCCACCATAGAGTGGAAAGCAGTATCTAACAGTGGACATTATAGCTTATGCAGTGCTTAGAACGTGGTGCTACAGAAAGAGTAGGAATCTTTAATTTTAAGACAGGCAAATCTGGAAGGAGGAGGGAAAAGAATTTCATTTGCTAGAGTGCTGTGTTCCTGCTTTGGAAAAGGCTGACACCTACTTCAAGGACACCTCCCATGTTCACAGAAAGAAATGGAGCATATGCTGGCTACCCATTTATTCCCTTCTGCTATTTGAACAGTCTGGACAGAATCTCTGTGTCACACTAGCTTTCCAACTACATGTTTAGTTTTAATTTGTTAAATTGCTTCTGTTTATGTTGTAATCTACTCTGAGCCCATGATCATGGGGGACAGTGGAATAGAACGTGAACAAATAAATAAATAAATAAATAAAACTGAGGCAGCAAGTGGACTTTCCTATCTTCATTATGTGCGAGATGCAAGATTTAATTTTTTCCAAAAAACAAAATGTGGATAAAATTCTCTTTAGTCCTTCTGAACTGAAACACCTACCCTTTTAAAATAAATAGAAATCAGGAAGAGAAGAATTTAGAAGGGGAGAATGTGGTTGAACCAAACCTTAACAATGATCATGTAGATGGAGAGATGCCATCAAGCTAGAATTTTTTGTAGTTAATTTTAGTCAGAAGTCTAGCAAGTGGCCTACTTTCAATTCTGGTTCCAAGAATGAGCTAGAATGTACAATGAGCTAGAATGATCACAGAAAAGATGTACATCTCAAATTGTTTACTCTGAGCTCCCCAAAAGAGGGGAGGGGCAGAATAGAAATAAACAAATAATAATAACATCAGATAAATCTCTTTATCATGTCTGTAAATATAGCAAACCTTCACCACCCTTCAGTTTATAATAGAGCCACTGTGGATTTAGGGGGAGTTTATGACATTCCCCAAAAAATTCTTAAGGAATATTTCCCATTCATAAATGCATGGGAGTCCTGCTCTAGAAAGAACAGATTCCTGTTCTTATCTTGACAGTTTGAATTGCATGCTCACCAAGTTTTTACAGACAATTGTAATACATCTTTAATCTTTTCCCATGATGATGATTACCACATGGCTGCAGACGGAGATTAGAGAACAGAAGCATGTACATCATGATCTTCCTATATGTTTAGTGAAAATGGTGGCTGGATGATGGTTCCTAATGTGTATATTCTGGTTGAACATGTGTGTATTATTTCCCTATAATTGTCTTGCATAATTAATTTAGGAAAGGAAAAGGAAAGGTCCCCTATGTAAGCACCCATTGTTTCCAACTCTGGGATGACATTGCTTTCACAACGTTTTCATGGCAGACTTTTTACAGGGTGGTTTGCGATTGTCTTCCCCAGATAATTAATTTACATACCCCCCAAAAAACAAAACTGAAGTTAGATCGCGTGGTGTCTGCGTCTTATGTAAATTTATGCTTTCACTGTGATTCTAGAGAGCCCGTTTGGTGTAGTGGTTAAGTGTGCGGACTCTTATCTGGGAGAACCGGGTTTGATTCCCCACTCCTCCACTTGCACCTGCTAGCATGGCCTTGGGTCAGCCATAGCTCTGGCAGAGGTCATCCTTGAAAGGGCAGCTGCTGTAAGAGCCCTCTCAACCCCACCCACCTCACAGGGTGTCTGTTGTGGGGGAGGAAGGTAAAGGAGATTGTGAGCCGCTCTGAGACTCAAATTCGGAGTGGAGGGCGGGATATAAATCCAATATCATCATCATCTTCTTCTTCCATAAGTTGTGTTTCCTTGCATGAAAATGGAGCCTTTTTGTACAGAATATTTCCAGATCCATGATTCCCTTACTTCACAGCTTGATTTTGTAGATCAGGGGTCCTCAACCTTTTGCAGTCTGCAGGCACCTTTGGAATTCTGAATTGTGGGTATAACCACATGCTGTTTCAGGAAATGGAGCCAACCACAAAATGTCAGGGAGTGCGGTTATGCATAACTTCAGTAGTAGCTCTTCAACATTTCAGGCAAAAGCTCTGATGAACAGGATGCCTTTTAAAATGAACATGTAGTTTAAAAATATTTTCTTCTATATATACAGCTTTCATTCATGCAATGAAGATTCCTGTGCAGCAGCTGCCAAAGCAATGTTGTTGTTTTTAATTTGCACAGCCAATCAGATCTCCAATGGCCAATTGGTGGCAAAAGCCCGCCTAGTTCTGCCCATTTTCTAAAAACACTTACCAAGCATCACACTGTAAACCGTTGTTTTAGAGCCTTGCATAAGAGTGTTCTGGGAGCCATGCCTCCGTCTCCCTTCTCCCCCCTTCATACCACCAAGAGAGCTCATTGATGTAATTGCAATGTAAGCTATAAAAGCTCCCCCCAACACACAAATTACTGTCTTTTTATTGTTGGGCTTATTTTTATTCTGAGTATTGAACTTCACAGGCTCGTAAGCCCTGTGTTTGGACATCTTCCATTTACTGATTGACTCAGTAGCTCAACGTTATGTGCTGATGCTGACTCATGGCAAACAGGCCTTGTTTATAACTGGTACTTTATTTACATTACATAGCAATACCTGCATTATAAATTGAAAGTGGTGCCCTACTATTAAGTCTGACCTCAGACCTCTTAGTGTACATGGGCATAACCACCTAGAATGTGATTGGACTGAAATAAAGTTTGTGCCTTTGATTGAGCAGCATAAGCTCAGCAGCATACAGCCAACAAAAGGGGAACAACAGTGTATGAAAGTACAAACAAAAAAAAAATGCTGGTCCAGAGCCAAAAGGCCACCACGGCAAATTCCAAATGTGATCGTACCCCGTGTCTGTGCACATGTTCCAGTGTGTCTTTGCCATGCTGCCAGCTGATAGAGGGAGCTAGTTGTTACTATAATTATCATTCAGACTGATTAAAGTACGCGTTTTTAAAATATCTTTAAGTCAGGCAGCATGCATATATAAATGTTAGGTTTTGGTAGAACTCGCTTACAAGTATTTTAGGCCCTTACATGGTATCTGAGGTGTTACAGGGGTGTCAGACTCATTTGTTATGAGGGACAGATCTGACGTAAATGGACCCTTATCAAGCTGGGCCATGTGTGTCATAATATGTAATGCCTGGTAGCAGAGGTATAAACTTTATAAAGGACACGAACACAAGTAAAGATTTTTTTAAAACTTAAAACTTGTCTAGAAGATTAGCACTCTTGCAATATTTTGTTTATGTAACAGTTTCTGATAACTGACAGCTCTTATTCTGAATTATTGCATCAAAATCTAGAGACAATGTCTGTGCTGTAGCAGTCTTGAGTAGGCCGTTCAGGTGTTGTTCAGGTATGTGTCTGTATGTTGCAAACTTACTTTTGATTTATTGACATTCATTACAGAAATCTCATGGTCAGTGCTTTGAGCGTAAGACCCAGGGGAAAACATGAAATGGCTGGGCATTGTGATCTTTTGTACATAAGTTTTTTCATGTGCTGGTCAGCCAATGGAGAAAATCCTGTGTGATTGAGCAAGCCTGGCAAAACAAGCAGTGATGCAGAAAGAAGCAAGAGAGAGAAAAGGAAGCAGACGACAATGAGTTGCTCACAGGCCTGATAAGAGCCCTCTGGGAGCCTGATTCGGCCCTTGGACTGCACATTTGACACTCCTGTCTTAGAAGCATGTATTCGTTTGTTCTAGTAAGTGGGATAGGGGTTCTGTAACTTTTTCCTAAATAAAAGATGCTTTTGACACATTAAATTTATGGGACTTTTTCCACATATTACTAGGCATCTGATGCCTCCAGATACTGCCTATGGCACTGGATTGTTTATTCCATTTTACCAGTTTGTCTGTTCTGGTTATATAACTGTTTTAGGGTTGGCTGTGATATAATGAGCATCCCAAAGTGGTTCCTTGTGCTCCTGTGAAACAGAGCTAGTCAGATTGAACCTAATAGAACCCCATTCTTGGATCACAATAAACTTAAAGCTACTCCAAAGGTGGAAAACAAATGTACTAGAAGAAAAGAGCCCACTGTCTTTCAGCCTAGCTTTGGTATTGAAATGAAAATCAAAATGATCAAGCTTGCCCTTCTGCCACATGCTGCAGGTTGGTTTTCTGTATTTAAGTGCTATATGAATGTTCATGTATCACATTCTTAACTTCATGAAGCTTAATAAAAAGGGCAAAACTGTCCTGGGAATTGGAGGAAGCTTCTTGATGTCAGTAAGGGAATGGAGTAACCAGTCTGTATCATGGAGAAGACTTCTAGAAATGCAAATTCTAGAGGTCTTAAAAAAAAAATACAGACAGACCAAGAGCTCAGCCCTGAAAGAAATAGGTATATTTTGTTGTGAATGCAGTGATGGTGCTCTCAAATCAGCCATTAGCTTGCAAATCAGCTGTGTACATTATGTCTGTTTTTTCTTCCCACGTGAGCACACTGCTGTCAGGGACCAAAGCACTGTCCCCTTTCCTCAATCGGCCATTCTTTCCAAAAAGCTTCATCAGACTGGAAAATCTCATCAGATCTAACTGTGCATTCTTCTCAGACACAGAACAATAAGGCAGGCACAGAAAGACTTACAATGGCAAATGGAAAAGCAAACACTCTGACTTAGCACACGAAGTACCATGCAATGTCACTTTTGGGTTTGGCACATTCTTATGGAACAAAGCTAGAAAGGGTGCACGGCACACACAGCAGCCTCCATGAGGTACTTTAACCCCTTCCATCTAAACCCATTACTGCCTTCTGCTTACTAGTTCTAACCAGAACTATAAATATTTGCCTGCCTGTGATGCACAACTTTTGGAGATCTCTTCAGTCATCCAAAAGAACAAAGTTGGAATCCAGTAGCACCTTTAAGACCAACAAAATTGTAATAAAAACTTTGTTGGTCTTAAAGGTGCTACTAGACTCCAACTTTGTTCTGTTGCTTCAGACCAACATGACTGCCCACCTGAGTCATCCAAAAGACTTGGAGTTGCAGTGGGGTCAGCATTGAACTTGTAATTGTAAAACTGGGGGGTTGTTTTTTCCTCCTCTGCAGTATCCTAGATGAACATAGGCAACTTGTGAAGCTTCTCTAGGCCTATTTTTCTCGTCTGTAAAATAGGATGGTTGTCTCTCTTTCTCTATTCACAGAAGGACTCTGAGAACTCTGAGAGAGAGCAGAGAAGCTCTGAGAGCAGAGAATAACTGATATAAGGGTGAGCAGCTGGGGAAGTTGCTGAGAATTTCTGAGTTTGTGTGACTGCTGAAAATTCTGAGTTTGTGGTTTGCTGGGGAACTGCTGTTTGTTTGGTTGAGTGGGCTAAAGGTGAAGGTGATTGTTGCTGATTGATTAGGAGTGGCTGTGTTCCCCACCGTCTTTACATTGTTAAGCTGTGCCTTGCCAGAGAGCTAAAGGGCTCTTGGCCTGTGGCTCTTGGCCTGGGGGCTGTGTAAGGACCAGGAATCCAGATCCCTATTTTCCTTGTGTTCCTAATAAGGTAAGTTGAACCTCCAGAAGTGGAGCCACATAAACAAACAGGATTTAAAGGGGACAGCATATTTTTTTAAAAAAAAAGCTATCATGAAGGTAGAATGCCAGCAGGCAGGTGGGGGCTTTCCAATGTTTTGCACTGAGTGTCACATGTATGACTATCTGCCCACCGGACAGAAGTCTTGGGTGTGTGCTTGATGCAAGGAGCTCCTGGTCCTCAGGGAACGAGTTCGTATCATTGAGGCCGAGGTGATTTACCTGGAGAAGCAGAGACAGTCAATTAGGCACTCGGAGAAGACTCTCGGGAATGTATTAGATGAGCCCCGCTCTGAACGTGGCAGCCCCGTTGCCACCAGGGAACATGAGAGTCAAGAGGGAACAGGGCACCGTGCTGAGGATAAGGGGAATGCACCCTCAGAAGGGACCTCTTCTTCAGTTGGTGAGCGGGAATCCTTTTGCGCCAAGGAACCATCCCTGGGGAGGGAAAGAGGGTGGTCTTGTTAGTTGGTGGTTTCGATCCTTAGGCAAGTAGACAGCTGGGTGGCAAAACCGCGTACTGACCGTATGGTGACTTGCCAGCCTGGTGTGAAGGTAGCGGACATTACGCATGTAGTAGATAGGCTGCTAGACAGTGCTGGGGAGGAGCCAATGGTCGTGGTGCATGTTGGCACCAATGATGTTGGGAAATGCAGTCATGAGGTCCTGGAGGAAAAATTTAGGCTACTAGGCGGGAGACTTAAGGCCAGGACCTCCAAGGTAGCCTTCTCAGAAGTACTACCTGTTCCACGTGCAGGGCAGGAGAGACAGGAACAAATTAGAAGTCTCAATGTGTGGATGAGATGATGGTGTAGGGAGAAAGGGTTTAAGTTTGTTAGGCACTGGGATGCTTTCTGGATAAAGCGGGAGCTGTACAAAAGAGACGGTCTCCACTTGTCCCCAGATGGAACCAGGCTGCTGGCGCTTAAAATCGAAAAGGTAGCAGAGCAGTTTTTAAACTAAATCTTGGGGGAAAGCCAACAGGAGATGAGATGTCTCTGGTTCAGGAGGACTCATCCCAAAGAGATGAAGGATTAGCTGTTACTTTTCTACCGGGTAATGGATCAGAGTTGTCCACTGAGATGGTGACAAACAGTATGGACTGTCTGCTAAAGTCTCGAGGCAGCAGGAGGAAGGTTGCGGGCCTAGCTTGCCTGGAAAATTATAGATGTTTTTATGCAAATGCTAGAAGTGTTCGAAGTAGACATTGTGGGAATTTTTGATTTGGTGGGCGATAACAAACTCCCATAGTTAAATTTCCTTTTGGGCCCTCTATTTCAACCCAAAGCATTTCTAGAAGGGAATCTAATTCTCTGACCTCAGTCTTACTGGACCGTATACCCTCTGCGACATACAGAGCCACCCCACCTCCAACCCTTCCCTCGGAAGGATAGGGAGGGAAGGGTTGGAGGTGGGGTGGCTCTGTATGTCGCAGAGGGTATACGGTCCAGTAAGACTGAGGTCAGAGAATTAGATTCCCTTCTAGAAATGCTTTGGGTTGAAATAGAGGGCCCAAAAGGAAATTTAACTATGGGAGTTTGTTATCGCCCACCAAATCAAAAAGATAGAGGACGATTATAATATGATGGAAGGATTAAAGATAGTGGCTAAACATAAAAACTGTGTTGTAATAGGTGATTTTAACTACCCGCAGATTGATTGGGTCAATATGTGTTCTGGTCGAGAGAAAGAGATTGAGTTTCTTGATGCTCTCAATGACTGTGCTATGGAGCAGATGGTCTCAGAACCTACAAGGGGTGGGGCAATCCTGGATTTGGTCCTAAGTAATGTCCAAAACTTGGTGAGAGATGTAAAAGTGATCGCACCGCTTGAGAGCAGTGACCATAACGTTATTGATTTCACCATTTGTATAAATAGAGAGTTACCCCAAAAGACCAGCACGACCACGTTTAACTTTAAAAGGGGTAAATTCTCTGAGATGAGGAGGCATGTGACGAGGAAACTGAAAGGAAAGGTAAATACAGTCCAAACCCTTGGGGAAGCTTGGAGGCTGTTTAAAACTACAATCCTAGAAGCTCAGATAAAATACCGTATTTTTCGCACCATAAGGCGCTCCGGACCATAGGACGTACCTTCCTCCTGGGGGGCGATCCGCTGCCTCCGCCTCTGATCCCGGCGCTTCCCCCGTGCCTGCCTGCCTGGCTCCAGCTTCTTCCAGCAAGTGCTGGAATCGTTCCACGCTGCCCCCACCGTAAACCCAGCGCTTCGTGAGTGCCGGCTGCAGCGGGGGCAGTGTGTTTCCTCCGTGCCTGTCTGCCTGGCTCCAGCTCTGACGCTTACAGCAAGCGCCAGGATCACTCCCACTGCCCTCCGATCCCGGTGCTTGCTGTAAGCATCAGAGGTGGAGCCAGGCAGACAGGCACGGAGAAAACCCGCTGCCCCCTCCACAGCCAGCACTCGCGAAGCGCTGGGTTTGCGGTGGGGGCAGCGTGGAGCGATCCCAGCGCTTGCTGGAAGAAGCTGGAGCCAGGCAGGCGCGGGGGAAGTGCTGGGATCAGAGGCGGAGGCAGCGGATCGCCCCCATCCCCCCGGAGGAAGGTACCTTTGCTCCATAAGACGCACACACTTTTCCCCCCACTTTTTTTTGGGGGGGGGGGGGAGTGCGTCTTATGGTGCGAAAAATACTGTATATACCACAAGTTAGGAAAGTCACAAACAGGTATAAGAAAAGGCCTTCATGGTTAACAAACAAAGTAATGGAAGCTGTAAAAGGTAAGAAGGACTCCTTTAAGTGGTGGAAAGCTAGTCCAAGTGAGATTAATAAAAGGGAACACAGGCTATGGCAAATCAAATGCAAGACTGTGATCAGGCAGGCAAAAAGGGACTATGAGGAGAATATTGCAAAAAACGTAAAGACCAACAATAAAAATTTCTTCAAATATATTAGAAGCAGGAAACCAGCCAGGGAGGCAGTGGGGCCCTTGGATGACCAAGGGGTAACAGGATTACTGAAGGATGATAGGGAAATGGCTGAGAAGCTGAATGCATTTTTTGCCTCCGTCTTCACTGTGGAAGACGAGAAGTGTTTGCCCGCTCCAGAACCACTAATTTTGGAAGGGGTGTTGAAAGACCTGAGTCAGATTGAGGTGACAGATTGAGGAGGTCCTACAACTGATAGATGAATTAACAACTAATATGTCACCAGGTCCAGATGGCATACATCCAAGAGTTCTGAAAGAACTAAAAGTTGAACTTGTGGATCTTCTGACAAAAATATGTAATCTTTCATTGATATCTGCCTCCGTTCCTGAGGACTGGAAGGTAGCGAATGTCACCCCCATCTTTAAAAAGGGTTCCAGAGGAGATCCAGGAAATTACAGGCCAGTCAGTCTGACTTCAATACTGAGAAAGTTGGTAGAACCCATTATCAAGGACAGAATGAGTAGGCACATTGATGAACACGGGTTATTGAGGAAGACTCAGCATGGGTTCTGTAAGAAAAGATCTTGCCTCACTAACCTGTCACATTTCTTTGAGGGGGTGAACAAACATGTGGACAAAGGAGACCCAATAGATGTTGTTTACCTTGACTTCCAGAAAGCTTTTGATAAAGTTCCTCATCAAAGGCTCCTTAGAAAGCTCGAGAGTCATGGAGTAAAAGGACAGGACCTCTTGTGGATCAAAAACTGGCTAATTAATAGGAAGCAGAGAGTGAGTATAAATGGGCAGTCTTCACAGTGGAGGACGGTAAGCAGTGGAGTGCCACAGGGCTCAGTACTGGGTCCCATGCTCTTTAACTTGTTCATAAATGCTTTGGAGTTGGGAGTGAGCAGTGAAGTGGCCAAGTTTGCAGATGACACTAAATTGTTCAGGGTGGTGAGAACCAGAGAGGATTGTGAGGCACGCCAAAGGGATCTGTTGAGGCTGGGTGAGTGGGCGTCAACGTGGCAGATGAGGTTTAATGTGGCCAAGTGCAAAGTAATGCACATTGGGGCCAAGAATCCCAGCTACAAATACAAGTTGATGGGGTGTGAACTGGCAAAGACTGACCAAGAGAGAGATCTTGGGGTCGTGGTAGATAACTCACTGAAAATGTCAAGACAATGTGCGATTGCAATAAAAAAGGCCAACGCCATGCTGGGAATTATTAGGAAGGGAATTGAAAACAAATCAGCCAGTATCATAATGCCCCCGTATAAATCAATGGTGCGGTCTCATTTGGAATACTGTGTGCAATTCTGGTCACCGCACCTTAAAAAGGATATTATAGCATTGGAAAAAGTGCAGAAAAGGGCAACTAGAATGATTAAAGGGTTGGAACACTTTCCCTATGAAGAAAGGTTAAAACGCTTGGGGCTCTTTAGCTTGGAGAAACGTCGACTGCGGGGTGACATGATAGAGGTTTGCAAAATAATGCATGGGATGGAGAAAGTAGAGAAAGAAGTACTTTTCTCCCTTTCTCACAATACAAGTACTCGTGGGCATTTGATGAAATTGCTGAGCAGTCAGGTTGAAACGGATAAAAGGAAGTACTTCTTCACCCAAAGGGTGATTAACATGTGGAATTCACTGCCACAGGAGGTGGTGGCGGCTACAAGCATAGCCAGCTTCAAGAGGGGTTTAGATAAAAATATGGAGCACAGGTCCATCAATGGCTATTAGCCACAGTGTGTGTGTGTTTTTATATATATAAAAAAAATTTTGGCCACTGTGTGACACAGAGTGTTGGACTGGATGGGCCATTGGCCTGATCCAACATGGCTTCTCTTATGTTCTTATGACTGTGAAGTTAAATATGCTACATTTTATGAGATGAAACTGTACTGCAAATGCTGTGGTTGCCTAGAAACAAGGAGGATCCTGGGGTTTTTTCAGTGTTGAGTTCTTTGGTTGCAAGATGCAAAGGTTCTCCTTCAGTGTGGGAACTCATCTTAGCTGGTTAGGTCACACCTCCACTCCCTCCTGGTAGGGTGAGTGGTTGACAGCACAACAGAAGCACAGAGAGGCACAGAGGACTGTTACACTCTTAAACTTCCACCCTGCTGGTAAGTTGCTGAAACTCTGCTCATTTGGAATGCCTGCTGAGAAGCCAGATCTGTGTGCCTGATAGGAACAGTAGTGAGTAGATAAGACAGGGGTTTTTGTTTTGTATGAATTCCTTGCTGAATTGTACACTCTCCTCCCCACTTGAGTGTTGTTTGTCATTTCTTTTTTGTAAATAAAGTTTTATTTGTTTTTATGATAATTGGAGTGAGTTTACTGGCAAGACTCAGGCGAATATAATCCAGTGCTATGCCTACCACCTACTAGAAATTATTGCCCCCCCTTTCAATTTTTTTCTATTTTTGGCTAAGCCTGATATCTTCCTGATAAAAAGGTAAAGGTAGTCCCCTGTGCAAGCACCAGTCGTTTCCGACTCTGGGGTGACGTTGCTTTCACAATGTTTTCACAGCAGACTTTTTATGGAGTGGTTTGCCATTGCCTTCCTCAGTCATTTACACTTCCCCCTCCCAGCAAGCTGGGTGCTCATTGTACTGACCTCTGAAGGATGGAAGGCTGAGTCAACCTCAAGCCGGCTACCTAAACCCAACTTCCACTGGGATTGAACTCAGGTCAAGAGTAGAGCTTAAGGCTGCGGTATTGCAGCTTTACCACTCTGTGCCACAGGGCTCTTCCTGGTAGGACTGCGTTAATTTTTGGAAGGACCCTATTGGAGAGATCGTGCACTACCCTGTTTGGTGTAGTGGTTAAGAGTGCAGACTTTAATCTGGGAGATCCGAGTTTGATTCCCCACTTCTCCACATGCAGCTGCTGGAGTCACCTTGACCTTGGGTCAGTCACAAGTTCTCTCAGAGATGTTCTTTCAAGAGCAGTTTGTGAAAGAGCTCTCTGAGCCCCACCTACCTCACAGGATGTCTGTTGTGGGGAGGGGAAGGGAAGGAAATTGTAAGCCACTCTGAGTCTCCACATGAAGAGCAGGGTATAAATCCAATGTTGTCTTCTTTGTAGGCTGACCTCCCTTGGCCAGTTTGGTGTAGTGGTTAAGTGTGCGGACTCTTATCTGGGAGAACCGGGTTTGATTCCCCACTCCTCCACTTGCACCTGCTGGCATGGCCTTGGGTCAGCCATAGCTCTGGCAGAGGTTGTCCTTGAAAGGGCAGCTGCTGTGAGAGCCCTCTCCAGCCCCACCCACCTCACAGGGTGTCTGTTGTGGGGGAGGAAGGTAAAGGAGATTGTGAGCCACTCTGAGACTCTTCGAAGTGGAGGGCGGGATATAAATCCAATATCTTCTTCTTCTTCTTCTTCTTCTTCTTCACCTACCTGGGGAGCCCTATATGGTGGCCAAATCAACACTACTGTACCAAGCTGCCCATTTCCATTGCAGGCACAGAATGGCCCTCCATTCTAGAACCATCCTGCCAAAGGACGGGGAGAATGTCCTCAAGGATTCCGTGAACAGGAAGAACAAGGCAGCACTAAAGAAGTTGCACAAAGCATCTTCATTAGCAATCAGAGCTTCTGTGGTACTGTCAAATTTTATATGTGCTATCGTCATCTGGGCAGATGACCTGCTACAGAATCCAGGCATAAACCCACTGGATCTTAAGAGGTCCCTACTTTTAAAATGGAGAGAGTGGAAGAATTTGCCTCCAGTGCCCTACAGGACACAATCCAGTTCAGTGCCAGGGAGCAAGCAGCAAACATAATTATCAGAAGAAACATCTGGTTAAAACACTGGAAAGTGGCTCCCCCCTTGTCCAAGAGCAGTCTCTCATCAGAGAAGTTCTCTGGCAGATTCCTTTTGGGGGCATGCAATCTGAATAAAGTCCTAGTTGAAACCAGAGAAAAGAAGGCAATGTCCTCAACATCGGCTAGCAGGGATAAAGATACCGAGTCCAGATATTATCGTTTATTTTGTAGATTCATCTCAGCTACATGAAGAAGGGACACCAAAGACTGCAGAGGTTTCACAATCTTGGGTATAGGCCTAGGACCTGCCAAAAACCAACAGCATCTTTCAAACAGGATAAAAACCTGCCTGTCAAAAAGCACTCCTCCTGATTACCTGATTGGGGGCCTGGAAATCATCAACAATGGACAAATGGGTGCTATCAATTTTTACAGAGGGCAACAGATTGTTTCTACACCCCTCACCTGTTTCTAAGTAACCTGACCAAGGGAGTCAGCATCATTCAGCTGCACCAAATTGTGGTAAGCAGAGATGCCAGGATCTCATTGCAGGAGCATGGTGACCCAAGGAAGGTGAGATCAACTCAGAAGAGATGCACAGCTGCCCTGAGCCTGCTTTGGCAGGGAGGGCGGGATATAAATCCAGTAATAAATAAATAAACTGGCTAGAGCTCCACACAGTAAAACTGGCTCAGCATTTCAGCAGCACCTGCAGAATCAGCATGTGCTAGTCTGTGCCAACCATATGTTAACAAAGACCCCCATCAATCGCTAGGAGGGCACCAAATCAAAATCTCTTTTCCTGGAAGCCAAGCACCTTCTGGTAGGGCAGAAAGGAATCTTGCCAGCCTTAAGGCAAAATACGTCAGAAGCTTAGCCAACCTGGAAGCAGACTAGTTAAGCAGGAGGAACCTGGACACAGGAGAGTGAAGCCTGAACCATGGGGTATTCCTACAGATCATCCACAGGTTCAAGAACTCAGTGATGAGAGACCAAGCAACTCTCAAGAAAGGAGGTTCACATCAAAATTCCATGATCCCAGAGTGGAGGACAAGAACGCTGTCGCACTCTTGGTCCAAGGGCCTATTGTACACCTTTCCCCCATTGCTCTAATCAGCAGAATGCTTAGGAGGATCAGGAGGGAGGAGGCAGAAGTGATGTTTTTCTGCCTGTGGTTTTTGGCCTAGTATAAATGTAAATTGCATCTTAATCTGACGGTGGAGGGAGACCTCTTACATCAAGAGCTCATACTCCATCCAGACTGGGCTTGGCTGCAGCTGACAGCATGGAAATTGAAAGGTCAGACTTAGAGGCTCAGGGGTTCTCCATAGAAATAGTGAGCTTTATGCTACAATCTAGAAGGCCTGCAACGAGGTGCATCTATAACCACATGTGGATCACTTTCAAGAAATGGGCAGGCAGGAAAAAGTAGGATCCACTGCTCCCCTTCTAGCACCCATAGCATCCATTTGTCCATTGATGACTTGCAGGCCCCCAATCAAGTAGCCAGGAGGAGGGCATTGTTACCTTTCTCTATGAAGGATGGAAACTGGGCCTAAAGTCCAGTATACTGAGGAGGCCGTTCGCAGCCCTCAGTACCATTCTAGGATATCAGAGGCTCCAGAATTTGTCCACCAATAAGCACATCAAACACTTCCTAATGGGGATAAGTCAATTGGTTCCACTTGTCAGACACAGGTTCCAAACTTGGAGCCTCTTAACAGTGCCACAGACTCTTACAAAGGCCCCATTAGAACCCCTAACATTGGTGGAGCTTAGGTTCCTGTTATGGAAGGTGACCTTCCTGATAGTGGTGACCTCAGCCAGGAGAGTACCAGAAATGGCAGCATGTCATGTGGAAGGGAGTTCTGTGTCTTCTATAAGGTGTCCCTAAGAACAAATCCTTCCTTCATACCCAGAGTCAACTCAGCATTCCACATCAACCAACAATCAATACATCTGCCCAAGCCCAAAACATCCAAAAGAGAAGAAGTAGCACCAGCTAGAAACATGTAGAGCTCTATCCATTTATCTGAAGAGAACAGCTGCCTTCAGACTCTGGATTTCCTTTTTAATGTCATACAGCTGTCAGAACTTGGCAAAAGAGTGTCAAAATCTTCCATAGGTGTCTGGGTGAAGCAGTGCATAGTCAAAGTGTACAAGAGTTTCTGGCCTCCTTCCTCAGGAGATCAAAGCTTGTTTTGGCAGAAGCGGTGTTCCGCAGGGCCTGTGTTCCGCAGGGCCTGCAAGACCGTCCTTTTTAAGCTCACACACTCAGACTGCTAGGAAGATCAGTAATTAAGGAGCCGCCATTGTGGTTTGAAGATCTATACCACCGAATACTGTATTTATTGAACTGGTTTTTAATGTTATTAAGTTACTGTTGATGTTTATATTGTTAAATTTAAAGGCTTTTATTGTTATTGTATGTTTTTATAAAATGTTGTTAACCGCCCTGAGCCTGCCGAGGTGGGGAGGGCGGGATAGAAATAAAATTTATTATTATTATTATTATTATTATTATTATTATTATTATTATTATTATTATTATTATTATTATTATTATTAATTTATTTATTTATAAAAGAACCAAAACTTGTCAAAGGCAGCAGCAATGTCTGCGGTTTCCATTTTAATTTGCTTTGATAGTATATGTAGCCTCATTATGCTCTGAATGTCAAGGTCTGTAATCCATATGAAAAGTAGAACAAAATAAAACAGTGTTCATATATAGTGTTTGATACATACTCTAGCAGGACAGTTAGCCATGTACAGGATTCCTACTGTGGAGCCTTCTGCTTGCTTGGCTCTGAGTCCTCACTCCCCTTTGTACTGTTTGGATATATATATCCTCCCTGTGTAAAGAAAATACTCCTGACTCCTGACTTGTGAAGATTCCAGAGACTGAACCTGGGCTTTCTGCATGAAAAATTCTGCATATGCTCTCCCACTGAGCCATAGTCGCTCTCAAATATTACTGCAATTCTTTAGGACAGGAGATATGCATTATTGACCTTCCTGGCTAACATCCCATTTGTTTGTGTTTTTCACTTAAAATTAGTTTTGCCTGTGCAGTTTTCATTCCCCTTGCTAATTTTTTCCTGTTGAGATGCTTAAATAACTGCTTCAGTGATCCCAGAAAGCCATTTCATGATCTCATGCAGGCTCCTCCCCCCATGGCTTACAGCAGTGTAAAAGAAATCTTATTCCCAAAGATAACTGAGATTGCCCCTGGCATCTGCTCATTGGCTTTGGGCAAGTATGCATACTTTTGTATTTGTGAACCGTATTACTACAAGACTTATATTTGTATAACTGTACATAGGTATGGAACCCACTATTATAAGCATTAATGCCCAAAGATATTGTTCCTTTAGTTACCCTATGTGCCTGTATTCTGAAATGTCCGTAGTACCAAATTCCTCTATCCATAGGCACTGATGGCTAGAGGAAGTATTGGTGCTTGTAGAAGGTCCATTTGCTGCCTTGCATCCCTGAGATAAGTTGCTGCGGCTTTGATCAGCATTACTTACAAATTAAGCAGATAGTAAGCTTATTGTACAGCCATCCAAATAGATTAAAATCAACACAATGAAAGCCATGCTTGCTGTGGTAGATGGCTCTAAGCTGGGGAAATTTCAGCACTAAGGCAGGCAGAGGGAATGCCTCGAGCAGCTAAATCCACTTGCTGATATATAGACTTTTCATGTTCCTGCATTTCATCTTCTGTAATGAATAGTAGGTTGCTGTACTTGTTCGAATGCACAGAGAACTCCAAACTGGAGATGTATATTCAAACATGCTTGTCTGTCTCCCATCCCTTCCAAGCACAGTGCTCTCACCTCCATCCATTTCACCTCCTTGTTTATTTACTACTATTGCAGAATAGGAAGAAGTATTTTGTCCATAAACAGAGTATTGCTCTGCTTCCTTTCCTATGGAGAGTCCAAGGAAGCCTTTATAAGTTCATATCTTGCAGACATTGGAGTCTTATTGTGTATGAAAATTCTTCTGTTAAAAATCTACAGCTTCAGGAGAAATAGTACAGGAGCAGCAGCCAGACTCACTATAGGGTCTAGAGCAGCTAAATCAGATTGCACAGTGATAGACTCAGAAGGGACATTCTAGACCATTTAGTACAGGCCCTGCTCATTGAACTGCTTTCACAGAGGTTCTGCTTCCTTTACTAAATGAGGGGTAGTTCTTGGCTGCCTGTTACTTTTTCCTTAAGCTTCTGTACTCGCAACTGTAGCTCTGATTCTTGTTTTCCAGGAAGTCCTGTATATGTCTTGTGCCTGTCAGCCAAAATTGCCTATTGGTACAACTGGGGTGGCCGCGAATGCTAATGGTTCCCATCATGGCCAAACTACACGTTATATGGACCTTTGTGTAACTTTCCCTTACATTTCTTCAGACCTGTCTGGCTCTTTCCTCCTTTAGGAGACAAAGCAGCCAAATGGAGGACTTTAAGAGGAAAAACAGCTGGCAGGGGAAACTTTGTGTCTTCTTCCTCTTTGTCACCACTTTTTATTGCATCTTCAAGCAGCTAAATTTTACTTTTAAAAAATAGGAGGGGGAGTTTCATAGAATATGGCATTGTGTGTAGATTAAGGATTAAGGATGTTGTGGGGAGAGGAAGGGAAAGGAGATCTGAGACTCCCAGTGAAGGGTGGGGTATAAATCCAACACTTCCTCTTCTTTCTACTTTTTCTCTTCTTCTTCCTCTTCCTTCTCAGGGCTCTTCTTCCTTTTCCTTCTCAGAGTTCTGAGGCATCTGTCCTGCTCAAGCCAAGCAGAGGGCTCAGCGAGTGGGATCCTTGGCTGAGGACCCACACTCTCCCTCAGTGGGATTTTTGAACCCTCATTCCCCCCCCCCCCTTTTGCACTTTGGGCCCTCATATACTCAACTTCTGTGCCTCTAGGCACTCTCCTTGGCTTGGCATTATCAGCTGTCTTTGCTGTGCCTGCCCCTTGTCTTGGTTTTCCATCATTCCACCCTCCTGCTGCGCTATACCTCCTATTATATCCCCTCCTTGCTCTTTGGACCCTAGGATCCTCAACTTGCATGCCTCTGGGCATTCCCCCCCCCTCTTAATATCATCAGATGTCCTCACTGCACCTGGCCTCATCTCAGTTTTCCAACTTTTCAGTCCCTTCCTGCACTAGGCCTCCTGTTAGATCCCTTCCTTTTGCACTTTGGACCTTAGGATCTTCAACTTCTGTACCTCTGGGCACCCTGCCCCCACTGGACTTAACATCATCAGCTGCTATCACTGTGCCTGCCCCTAGTCTTGGTTTACCAACTCTCTAATTTCCTTCTGCACCAGACCTCCCATTGGATTCCCCCCATCCCTTTACACTTTGGAGCCTAGGATCCTCCAGGAGGAGGTGGGCAGGTGACTGCCTCCCAGGCCCAAGGAAAAGGATGGCCCATCTGCAGCAACAGTGTCTATGAGGAAGAGGTGGGGAGTGCACGGCCCCCTCAAGCCAATCTTCACCAAACTTGGAGGGCAGGTAGAGGGGCATTCCAGAGAGATCTGTGATTTAGATGCCTCTAGCTTGCAGGGGAGCCATTTGACACACTCCTCCTAAACCTGCAACTGTGTGAGAGAGAGCACTTTCCTGGAGATACCTGCTTTGGGGGCTGAGTAGCAGCCCCTAAAAGCTAATCCTCATCAAACTTGGAGGGCAGGTAGAGGGGCATCCTGGGGAATTCCTGTGTGAGATTGATGCCTCTAGGTTGTGGGGGGGGGGGCACACTCTTGAACCTGTGGCTGTGATTTTCCCCCAGAGTGTCCTGTAAGGTCACTCAGTTGGACAAGTAGCAAGGACTGAGAAGAACATTACTTGAATCTTTCTGCCTTAATAGCTTCTAACTGTTGTTTGAAATCTTACTTTGGATTATCACCTACAAAACCCTTCTAACCTTTTCACTTCCTTTCAGTTTGTTCAACATGAACATAATCAACCATTTGTGCAAAGAGTTTACTCAGTGAGTTCATGGAGACAAGTTTACGTGCATCCTATGCTTGATGCTTTTATGTCCTTTATAAGAGAATCTGTTTTCTGCCATATGTGTGGGGAAATGGGCAGGAAGTATGGTCAAGTGCTCATTAAATGACATAGCTCTGTTCAGAAGGCCGGTAATTAACAAATGGTTTGTCTACACAGTTCTCCTAGAAAATAATGCTCCTGTGAATTTGCAGGATTTATTTCATGGGTATGAGTGACCTATTTAAAACTTGTGAAGCGTTTTTCCTAAAGCTCTGTCTGGGTCTTTCGGTTCCAGAGCCTCTTAGCAAGCAGTCATTAATTACAGCCCTCTCAGGTTTAAGTATAGAGCACAGAACCATGGGCTTAGAGAGAAGTAGCTGCACACATAGGCTTCTGAGCCTGCTTCATTCACATTTTTCATTTAAGGCTCAATGTTTCAGAGCTCTAATTTCAAGAGAAGTGATCACTTCAATTTCTTAGAGGGTCATTTCTCAGAGTGGTGCAACCAGTTGAACTGCTCATGGGTAGGTGTATACTGTTTCCTGATCTGACTTTTGGCAGCTTGTCACCTTTACCGGTGGTCTCTGACACTAGAATATGGAACCTTTTGGTATGACCTATGTGTGTCTTCACAACTTGAGTAATAAGAGTTTCATTTAATTCTAAATCAGGAAATAATATGAGCAGTATCTAACCCAGTCCCTTTACACATAGCTGACTGTGTTCACCTTCACCTAGGGCCAGATATGCATGGCTTCACATTACCATGGTACTGGCTAGATTACTTTATTGTTCTCTACATGGGGTAGTTATCAAAAGCATTAAGAGTAGGTTCAGGTGAAATTTGGTATGTATTCTAATTACAGCACAAATCTGAGAAAGGCATTGGTATAAAAATGGGGAAAGTAAAGTATATCCCAAATAAATACTTAAGGCTGCCCAGAAGTTTGAAATTAGGGATGCTCATAGCCTAAAGGCTCAACCATTCACAATGCTGGGAGTTCTGTTAACCATACTCAGTGTTTTTAAAAATGTAATTCTCAGACATACTGTTGGGGACTTACTCTGATCGGAATTATTCCAAGAGATTTAAGCCTTTTCATCATCCCTATACATCATTTCCCCAATCTGAAGCAGCCATGTGGAGTTATTTAACCTTTTGGATAAGTCCCAGAGGGAACTGGTAGTGGTCCAGCAGGGCCATTTCAGATCAAGAAAACAACATGGAAGCCCTGACTTGGACAGCCCAGGCAAACCCAATCTCGTCAGATCTCAGAAGCTAAACAGGGTAGACTCTGGCAAGTACTTGGATGGGAGACCTACCTAAAATATCAGGATGTGGGAGCCATAGGGGCAGGCTTCATTCAACCACCTCTCTGAATATCCTCCAGGCCCTCAGTAGGTGTTAGTCACCAGAGGAAGCCAAGACTTCCAGGTGCAGACACATATACTCACGTATTAAAAAAATACAAAAAGAAGAACGCAGCATGCTCCCCTTGTGCAATAATTGTGATCTGAATCAGTTCCCTGAATGCTTGGAAAATTATATTTTTTTAAAAAAACCTCTGGGAACTCTTTGCCTGGAACGTACAGCGTTGATGAGGTCTTAGACATGCTAGCTACAAGAAAAATCTGGAAATTGCTTAGGTGTATGTTTTTAGGTTGTGCCAGTAAGCTGGAAAAGTTGCGAATGTATGAAATGTTTTAAAAATTTTCAGTGCTTCCCTACATTCTCACAAAAGTCCTTGAGTCTCACTAGCATGATATTTGCTTCAAGGAAAAAATGTACACACAGTTTCATACAGCCAATATGGTATAGTGGTTAAGAACAACGGACTCTAATCTGTGGATGAGTCCCCACTCTTCCACATGCAGTAACTGGGTGACCTTGCGTCAGTTACAGACAGTGCTCTTAGAGCTGTTCTCTCAAGAGCAATTCTCTCAGAGCTCTCTCAGCCCCACCTACCTCACAGGATGTCTGTTGTGGGAAGAGGAAGGGAAGGAGATTGTAAACCACTCTGAGACTTCACATGAAGAGCAGGGTATAAATCCAATTATTATTCTCCTCGTCTTCCTCAACATTGTGTGTGTCTGCTGTGAGTATTAGTAATGTTTCATTGCAGCTTCCCAGAAGATAGTCATCATCAGGGCTTTTTCTTGTAGAAAAAGCCCAGCAGAAACTCATTTGCATATTAGGCCACACTCCCTGGCACCAAGCCAACTGGAACTGTGTTCCTGCTAAAACAAAAGCCCTGGTCATCATAGATGAGGAAAAAATATGCATATATACACACACAGCATACTTGGTTTTCATATATAAGTGGGCTACCTGTTATCCCTGTGTTATGATGAGGGATTGTTAGCAAACATAGTTATTCTTGCTTAGTGGCATTTGAGAGATCGTAAGAATAATGCAAATTGCTGCACACCTGAGTTGCAACAGTAAGACACGAGCTACTACTTAACGAGTATTTCCAGCTTCCCTCAAAGTCCTAAATTATGTATTATATTTGGGGTCTCCAGTGGTGCCTGTGGGTGCCTTGGTGCCCACCAAGTGTTTTTAGAAAGCGCGAAGATCAGGTGGGGCTGTTGCAGAGTCTGAAGGCCTCTGAAGATGTGATAAACTATGTAGACTAAAATAACATGTGTTTCAGTGGCAGTTGCCACCACAGCATTTTGCTTTATTTTCTCTTACGCCTCTTTTCCAGTGTAGTTTTTAACTGTTCTCCTTCTCCCCTTCACTTGGACTTTCTCTCTGTATGTGGGTTCACCTTTTGTGGCAGCCTTTTTCCATTGCACCCACACCCTTTGTCAGAAGATGCCCATAGGATCCAAAAGGTTGGGGACCCTTGTTTATTAAGCAAAAAGTGCTGTAACTTAGTCCAAGTATGGCAGAGGTTAAAAATCAAAATAATATATATCTCTAACCTATGCATATTCAGAAAGGGTTGAAGAGGGTTTCTCCTAAATCACTATGCAGCACAATGCAGTTTTGTTCTAGGAAGTGATTCATGTTACCAAAGGTAGCTCAAACAAGTCCTCAGTTTGCTATTTATCTCAGCAGTGGTGCTAAGATGTCCTGCGTTTTTCCATCCTGGCCAATTACTTTGTATTCTTCCTTGCACATCAGACATGGCACAAGGACATCTGCACCTGGGACACCTAAGCAGGGACATCCGGTCACAATCCAGTTCCACTTCGCCTTTAGAAGGTCGGTCCCCAACCACTGTAAGATACCGAAATGGCAATCAGCGCCGCTTTTCTATGGAGGTAACTATACTCACAAAGTATGGGGAATTTGTATGGGATAATAGGAATAATATTTATGTAATTAAGAGAATAGCCCCTTTTAAGTGCAATATAATGCTGACTCCAGACACTGCAGTCTTCAAGAACAAGTGGTCTACAGAGGGTACGCACTTATAAAAAATTGGAGCAGAGCAAGATGATGCTCCTTCCCAAGACATTCATTTTAAATAATAAAGTTATTGAATTAAAACACAGGCTCACTCAAAATTAGGAAAAAATTTCAATATTTTTCATTGAGATTGCAGGAAGGAAATGATGTGTGACACTGGGCAGTGGAGCAAGATCTAAAAACTCAGCCAAGCTAAGACAAGCCCCTGGGATGCAATGCAAACTCAGGTAGTGATAACGGGAATTAGATCTGGACAAGTTCTTGGACTGCCTTGTCATTTTGAAATGGAACGCAGCCCATGTAATACCATGTAATGCAGGCATGAGAAGGTCTTAAGATCATGACAACTTGAAAAATCTTTGGTTTTCCTTTTTTATTTTTGTAACTTCTGGCCTGATGGAAGAGTTCTGGGGAGCCCAAAAGTGTGCACACAATTATGTCATTTGGTTGGTTTGAATAAGATATTACATCAGTTGCATTTCTGGATTTTTCTTTTATACCAACATGTCTGTAAACAGCTTGTATCTTTGGAATGGAGCCAGACAAGTTCCTCTCACACAGACAGCACAGTTGAGCAGGCTGTGGGGTGGACTGTTGTCTCTTGGTCCATGAGGCAGCTGTTGTGTTTGACACTGGAAGGCAAGGAGATAATGGGCAGCTCCTAAGCTGCAAAAATTCAATTTGCACAGCCTTTGGAAGAAGCAGTCTTTCTAAATTAGAGGAACTTGTTTGGCTCCATTTCAAACCAGAGTAACCCCATTCAATGCACTTGGTCTACAGGACTCCGTTCCCTGCTTGACTGCCAGTTTGACCTTTAGTACAAAGTAAAGAAAGTGGTGCAGTTCTATAAATTTGTTTCTCCTGCCTCACCTTATACTTGAGAGGGCTTCATCCCTCAGCTCCTGTTGCTGGAGCCACAACTGGCCTATGCTGTGTGATGAATGACAGTTACAGGTTTGGGACTGTACCTACTGAATGTATATCTAGATAACATTTTAAAAGTTTAAGCAACTAACTTTCTACTATTTTTCCATAGGATGTCAGTAAGCGCCTCTCTCTTCCCATGGATATTCGTCTGCCTCCAGAGTTCCTGCAGAAACTGGAGATGGAAAATCCAGAAATTTCAAAGCCTCTTAGTAGGATGTCTCGTCGGGCTTCTCTTGTGAGTCCCAATTTTTGGCAGGCATTTAGGAAATACAATTCCTTGCAGTCAATCCTGTATGGGTTTGCCCTCATACATGCATGCATATGATATTGTGAAAATTCCCATGAGTCCACTTCCACAAGCGACTGGACACAGGGTAAATGGACCAGTTAGCACCAACAAATCCACATTTGAAACAAGAGGACAGTATCCACAATGCTGTTTCAGTGCTGTTTCCACTAAGAGGTGGATACCTACAAAGTTCTTGCTGCTGCTGTAACTTTTGTAGCTTCCACAGCTACATGCGAGGCAGCATTCTCTTGCCTCACTTGAGTTTTGAAACTGCAACGGCTGTCAATGTCCCATCAGTGTAAACACAATCTAGTACTGCTAGGTTATGAGAAAGCACTCACAAACAACATTGATATGGATGCTTTCATTAAAAAAATTCCATGCCCAGTCACGCAGACTTAAACTGTAATGGGCTGAGCTCTGTACGAGTTGTCAGGAACAAGTCCCTGACAAGGCCCTCCAGAAACTGAATTGCTATCAGCAGTATTGTCATTACTTATTGTGCCTTTATTTGTTATATACTTTGCACTAACCTTTAAATTCCATATAACCTGCACTAACACATATGTTATTGATTGAATGGTAACAAAAAATTTTTTGAGTGACAAATATAACAAGTATTGCAATGGTAGCATTTTTGTGATAAACCAAAAAGAAAAAAACTGCATGTGACACGGCAAAGATCTGTATTGGTTAGCATTTTTAAAATAAACTGGAAACATCTGATTGATACTTGAATGGAGAATGACTTGCCCTTATTCTTTATTTACAAGTCAAAGTCTTACGTATAATGGGTGCCCCCCAAAAAAAGTTTTGCCCCACAAAATGAAAAATCCTGGCTACAGGCCTGATAGGACCCAAAGTGGAATGTTCTCATCTGGAAATGAATGACACAAAAAAAAATTTGGGGAAAAATGTGTCAGGCCTTATGCCAGCAGCAGTTACATATACTGAAAATAGTAATGTTGCCAATATATACCTTCCTGTTTAGGTCCTGAACTCTTGCATGCTTGGTTTAGTTTCTTTTCTCTTCTCTTTGTGGTTATCCCTCTAACACCACCTGGTGCTGAAAAATAATTATGCTTCAAAACAACATATGCCCTTAGGGCAAATTTATAAGGCTTACTATGAAAACCTCTGATGATGATAAGAGGTTTTCATAGTAAGTCTTATAAAACAGTTAATCCTGACTTTTCTGTTTGTGAAGGGTTATATACATTTGTTAATCCCAGATACTGTGTTCAGAGTAAAAAGCAGTGCACATAAACAAAAGAAAAATTGCTAGCCCCATGATATTAGATGGGGAATAAGGACAAATGATTCAGTTGTATGGGCTGCCACTGGAAGAGATTGGGGGATTAGTCTTGAGCGCTAACCAAATTAGGCCAGGATCCAAAGACACTGCATATACCATAGAAGAACCATACAGACAGCCAGAGTATTCACTGTCATGTTTACAGCACTTTGTTCAGAACAGTCTATCAGACTTGATAGAAAAACACTGAAAGTAAAAATGATTAAATGTTTTATTTGCTGCAGCATTCCTGAAGAGGAGACAGCAGTATCAATTACTGTTTTGGCACAATGCCAGGGGACCCAAGTATCTCCAGTTTGTTCCAGCACACTGTTGTTTGTGGTTCTTGTTGATGGGCTAGCAATTGCACTTTTATAGACAGTAATTGCAGTATATTTAGCTTTGCGTTCAAGAGTTTGCTTTCATTTATTTCCCCACTGAAGTTGTTAAGGCAACTTCACCATCTATGTTTCTTAGAGCAGAGAGTGGAAATTTTCTGTGCTGACTCTTTCTTTTTGTTGCAGTCTGATATTGGATTTGGGAAGATGGAAACTTACGATAAAATGGACAAGCTAGGGGAGGTAAGAAAATACAGTGAAATTATTATTATTACAATCAGCATTACACCATCTTTCTTTCTGTGTTAAGCCACCACTATCCTGAAGTTTCAGGTCAGGATAAAAAGTGTAAAAATATACATATGTTAATAAACTATTAATTACCGCTCCAACTTAGCCATGTGATCTAAACACCAGATCAAGCAGCTAGGTGTTATAAATGATGTGGAAATCTTCTTGGCTATGCTTGGAAAACTGTTTAACTTCCAAATATGACAGTGAGTATTACATCCCAGAATTCTTCGGTTCAGATTGTATATCCAAACTAGGTAAGTGTTCCTTCCCTGCTGCTTCCACCTCACTTGTTGGTGTTCAGTCATGTTGATGGCATTAATAGTTAACCAGCCATCAGCGGGCATGCTGGCAGAGTGCTTGTGTCCCACACACCACCTTCATCTTTTCCTTCCTTTCCACACATTTCAGTGCACCTGAGAAGTGCAGTGTGTGGGGTGATACAACAGCTTTCTGCTAGGCACTCTGTGGACTAGATTTCCTAGCATATATTTGAGTGTGGCACTTCTTGGATGCACACCTGAGCATGGTGAGGGGGTTTGTGTATGTCACTGAAGCTGAGAGCAATACCATAAGTAGACTAGATTTTCAGGAATCTAATGCAGGGGTGTCAAACATGTGGCCTGAGGGCCAAATCAGGCCCCTGGAGGGCTCCTATCAGGCCCCCAAGCAACTGGCTCTTGTCTGCTTCCTTCTCCCTCTCTCTTGCTTCCTTCTGCATCTCAGCTTGCTTTGTAAGGCTTGCTCAGTTACACAGGAGCTACAGAGCAAAAACCTCGATTTTCTGCATTGGTTGAGGCTCCTCATCCTCCTGGTCCCCTCCTTCCTTTGCCCAGTTCCCTAAATCCCATGGGAAAAATATAAAGAAAGCACCCAACTACATATGCTGATGAGGAAGAAACTAAAGACTTTCATGCACATGTCCCGGAAGAAATTGAGCACACATCTAAACAAGATGTACTGATAATCATAGGTGACTGGAACACAAAAGTAGGAAATAAAGCAAAATCCAATTTTGTTAGGAGATTTGGGCTGGGAGCACAGCAGGAGAGCGACTCATCAAATTCTGTGAAGATAACTATTTTTTCATTGAGGACTCGTTGCAGGCAACCAAGCAGATGATTGTATACGTGGACATCGCTAGACAGCCAATATAGAAATCAAATAAATTGCATACTTAGAAGCAGAAGGTGGAAAAGCATTAGTCTGTCCACTAAAACAAGACCAGGAGCCAATTGTGGTACATACCATGAATTGTCTGAAGAAAAACACCAAAATACAACCTTAGAAGCATTCCTGACTAGTTTAAAGACCATGTAAACGACAGATTTACATTACTTAGTTCAAGTGGATGTGAGCCAGAAGAACAATGGGTTGAAACCAGATATATTATCAAGGAAGAATGTAGAAAGACCATTCTTGTAGCATAAAGGAATGAAAAGCCTCAATGGATGACTGATAAAACATTACCAAGAGAAACATAAGTAAAAAGCAACAGAAACAACATCAAAAGCCTAAATGCAGTGTTCTAGAAACTGCCGTAAAGAGACAACAAGAATTATTGCCATAAACTGCCATAAAGAGTAACTGCCATAACGAGATAAGAAACAACATCAAAAGCCTAAATGCAGTGTTCTAGTAACTGCCATAAAGAGACAACAAGAATTATTATAACAACCAGTGTAAAGTAGAAGTGAACAAGAAAAGAAGAATGAGATCTGTTCCTTAAGAGCTAAGAAATCAAAGGGAAATTTAAAGCACTGTTAGGCATGATGAAAGATCAACATGGAAAAACATTAACTGAACAGGACAAAATAAAGAAAAGCAGTGGAAAGCTCATCCAAGTGAGGTTAATGAAAGGGAACAGAGGCTGTGGCAAATAAAATGCAAGTCTGTGATCAGGCAGGCAAAAGGGGACTATGAGAAGCATATTGCAAAAAACATAAAGATGAACAATAAAAATTTCTTCAAATACATTAGAAGCAGGAGACCAGCCAGGGAGGCAGTGGAGCCCTTGGATGACCAAGGGGTAAAAGGATTACTGAAGGACGATAGGGAAATGGCTGAGAAGCTGAATGTATTTTTTGCCTCCATCTTCACTGTGGAAGATGAGAAGTGTTTGCCCACTCCAGAACCGCTGATTTTGGGAGGGGTGTTGAAAGACGAGTCATACTGAGGTGACAAGAAAGGAGGTCCTATGACTGATAGACATTTTAAAAACTGATAAGTCACCAGGTATGGATGGCATACATCCAAGAGTTCTGAAGGAGCTCAAAGGTGAACTTGTGGATCTCCTGAAAAAAATATGTAATCTTTCATTAAATCTGCCTCCGTTCCTGAGGACTAGAAGGTAACTCATGTCACCTCCATCTTTTAAAAGGGTTCCAGAGGAGATCTGGGAAATTACAGGCCAGTCAGTCTGACGTCGATACCAGGTAAGTTGGTGGAAACAGTTATTAAAGAGAGAATTAGTAGACACACTGATGAACAAAAACTATTGAGAAAGACTCAGCATGGATTCTGTAAGGGAAGATCTTGTCTCACTAACAGAGTTCTTTGAGGGGGTGAACAAACACGTGGGCATGCCACGTATTTGATTGTTTTGATGTACTTCAGACAAAAGGCTACTGTTAGGGCAGAATATGGAGAAACAGAGTGGTTTCCAATTGGCAAAGGTGTCAGACAGTGATGTATTTTATATCCCTGTTTCTTCCATCTCTATGATGGAACATATCATATGGAAAACTGGATTAGATTTAGATGGAGGTGGAATGAAAATTGGTGGAAGGAACATTAACAATTTGAAATATACAAGTGACACCGCATTACGGGGAGAAAATAGTAAAGACTTGAAATTTACTAGTGCTGAAGATTAAAGCACAAAATGCCAAAGCAAGACTGCAGCTGAACATCAAGAAGACAAAAGTAATGAATACTGGGGAATTGTACAACTTTAAAGCTGACAATGAAAAAATTGAAATTGTTAAAGATTTCTGTCCCTTGACTCCATCAACAACCAAATGGGGGGCTGCAACAAAAAAACGAAGAAGGATACTGAGATTGGGAAGGGGAGCCATGTAGGAGCTAGTAAACATTCTTATGTGTAAGGATATGTCCCTGGCAACCAAGATGAAGCTAATTCATGCCATGGTATTCCATATTATTAAATATGGATGTGAAAGCTGGGCAGCAAAGAAAGCTGAAAGGAAGAAAGTGGATTACGTTGAAGTGGTGTTAAGAGGAGAGTTTTACAGATACCATGGATTGCCAAAAAGACAAATCAAGCCTGAACTCTCCCTAGAAGCTAAAATGACTGATCTATCATACTTTGTTCACATTATGCGAAGACAAGAGTCACTGAAAAAGACAATAATGCTAGGAAATGTTGAAGACAGCAGGAAAAGAGGAAGACTAAATATGAGGTGGATTGACTCTGTAAAGGAAGTCTCTGCCCTCAGTTTGCAAGACCTGAGCAAGGCTTTTAATGATAGGATATTTGGAAAACATTAATTCATAGAGTCTCCTTAAATCAGAAGTGACTTGACGATGCTTCACATGCACACCTCAGATATTGCCAAAACAATGTCTGAGGCACTAGGAAGTGATAGCTGCGTGCTCACCTGCAGCCACTACCATCAGTCTGGTCAAAAAGCGTCTTGGTTGCTGCTGCTGCCACTAGCCTGGCAAAGTAAAGACAGGGGCATAATGGAGGGTTGGGAGTACCTAGGTAGGGCATGGTTATTTGCAGGTGATTGGAAACCTCTGAAACAAAGATTTTTTCCCCCCTCCCTGAAGTTCTCTGCTGCCTTTTGTATATAATCTGACGCCTTTCCAGTTTGAGTGTAAAGAGCTTATCCAGCTCTACTGCATACAAAAGATGGTCAGGCTTGGCTTTTGGTATGCTTCCAGAGGGTTCCATAAATCGAATGTCTCCTCTGAGTCTTGCTGTCTAAACCATGACGTACAGATGGTATCATTAAGAAGGCACCCTTGATAGATCTCAGAGGCTGTTACAGAGAGGAAGCAGTTCCTACAATATGTTAAGGCAACCCTGTTCAGGGTTTTATAGATTTAAACTTGCACCTTGAATTGTGAATTTAAAACAAGGCCCTAAGGTCATGTGCATTGCTCTGTGCATCTGGACTACCTAGTTAAGAGGAAAATTTAGCACAAATAGGCAGTTCAATGGCATTGTCTAGATCATGGCTTCAGAGTCTGCTTCCTAAATTATATGCAGCCTGTGTACTGAATTGCAATACAATTGAACCATGAAACTATTAAACTGTGCAGGGTTTTAGATAACTTTGATATAAACCAATCACTGCGATTAATACTTAACTACTGGTTTAAAAGGCTGTTTTTATTCAAACTAAAATAAGCCTTTTGAAACTGGATTAAAGTTTCCTTTGGTCTTTTTGTTTGGAAGACTACAATGGAGCAATCCAGTTGTAATCCAGTTTAAGAACTAAACCTATGCAAAAGCTTTCAATAACAATGTTTTATATAAGACAGCAATGAGCGGAGTCTGCTGCATATTTAATCCCTGTTTATGAGTTGAGTTTTTTAAAAAAACAAAAAACTTCTTCCTCACAGGGCACCTACGCTACTGTCTTTAAAGGGCGTAGCAAGCTCACCAAGAACCTGGTTGCCCTGAAGGAGATTCGTCTGGAACATGAAGAAGGAGCCCCTTGCACAGCTATACGGGAGGGTAAGGAGTAGGGTTTATTTCCAGAGAACAAATACAGTGGCCAGAGAAACCACATGCAGTTCTTTCCACATGTAATTGACTTTCCTCCCTTCTTAAGATCACCTGGTGTGCTTCATAAGATGTGCACTGCCCCCCCCCCATCTCCGTTCACTGTGACTGATATTGCCATTTGTTTACCTTGCAGTTTCCTTACTGAAGAACCTCAAGCATGCAAACATTGTAACTCTTCATGATATCATCCACACAAAATGTTCCCTCACTCTTGTCTTTGAGTATCTGGTGAGTTTGAAACCTACTTTCTTTGCAGAAAGACTGACTGGTTTAGCATCTCCAGGCTTGTCTCTGTACTCATGTAGCATAAGGCACTGCTATGTTGACATTTTCTACCACTAGCTGACCAGCAGTCTAGTTTGAACATATATTTTATTTTAATTTTAAAATGTCTGACACAGTTTTGGGTCAAGTAGTCCACAAACAGGCAAATAAAAGAAACCAGTTCTAAAATACATAATAGAAGATAAGCAACAATGCATTGAAACTCAATTTGGAATAAATCATTATTGATTTTTATTAATAAAAAAGATGGGAAAATTTAAAAAAAGGAAAAGAAGATCAGACACAGCCAAATCGCGCAAAAGTTTGATTTGTGTAGGAAGTCTCATAGTCCTGTCCTTAGCCATAGGGATCAGCCCATTGAAAGCATACACTGCACTTCTGGACTGCATTCAGTCATCATGCTAAGCTGGCATTCAACTCTGTTTGCCACAGTGGGCATGAATGCAGACTGAGGTGGATCTAGTGGAGGATTTCTGCAGCTGGAGAAGTGGGGTGACTCCTGTGGGAGACCTTGAACTCCCCCCTTGTGATGTTCTGAGGGTCCATATGAGCAGTGTTGTGGGGTGCATTTTATGCTGGAGAGGTAAGGCAAGCAAGTTATTCTCTGCATATGAATCCCTTCTGCCCACAGAAATCTTCTGTTGGATCTAAGCTGATATTGGTTGCTTTGCTCTTCCCTTCTCCCTTCATGTATGGAGAATGAAAACCAAGTGCAGGTGCTTGGCATATTGGAGTTTGTTTGTCTACCGCAAAGACAGACAATCTCCAACTGGCCAGGCAGCTGCATTCAGAGATCATGGGTGATTGTGGTTTATTTTCCAATGAAGCTTATTTTTGTGCTCTGTGTGAAAAGAAAAGGTAAGAAAAGAGAAATGAGAGACCATGCAGTGCAACAAGCAAGCAGCAGCATCCATACAGGTAATGACATCTGAGTGCAACACTGATATGCTAGAAAAACTATTATTTGACTTGCCTTTTCTATTGCTAAGGAATTGATTTTTTAAAATTTAAAGTTGAAGTGTTGCCACTTGCAATATGTTTCTAACATTTAGTAATGTTGCTTCATTCCTCAAGGTCTTTTCGGCCTCTCAGGACATATTTTTCTTTTCAGGACAGTGACTTGAAGCAGTATCTGGATAATTGTGGGAACCTGATGAGTATGTACAATGTAAAGGTGAGTGAGCAAAGAAGATGGATGCACTTGATCTCCTGTAAGATTATGATTGTCAGGTTCCATGCCCCAGAATCATTCAGTTTTAGGAATTCTGTTTTTCAGTAGAAAATCCCTAACTGGTCCTTGTCTCTCCTTTTGTTGCCATTTCAAGATCTTCATGTTTCAGCTGCTGCGTGGTCTGTCTTATTGCCATCGACATAAGATCCTGCACAGAGATCTGAAGCCACAGAATCTGCTCATTAATGGGAAAGGGGAACTGAAACTTGCTGATTTTGGTAAGTTGTCACCATGAGACATGCACAGTTCCAAAAGGATTTGGTTAGATTCAGAACAGGAGGGGGTCATACAATAGTGCTTAGGAACCGTTCCTGAGGTCTCAGTGATGCAATGGTACAAAGTATGTTAGGGGGTAACTCTTTGTGCATACATGCATATCACTGGTTACTCCAGATCTTTTGATTGGCACCCAAGCATCACTGTAGTGTTCAAAACAGAAGAAACTGAATTTCTAACATTTCATCTTAAATTATTTCCCATGTACAGAATTTTCTTCACTATTCAATGCAGTTCTGATATAGAAGCTGAAACAGTGAGACACATTTTTACAGGCATCATTAAAGATTTGGTTTCCCAAGTTATTTTACACAAGTGTACCTGCCATGCTACTAGCCATTATAATGTCACAGTTGGGGATGCTGCATAAGGATTGAGAGCTGCCTTCCAAATCCAAAGAACAATATTTCCATCATAGCTCCTCTTGGTAGCAAAATATAAGATGCAGTCAATGACGTATACATAGTAGAAGTATGCTTTCTGATGTCTCTCTTTTATGCCAACATCACACAAAGAGTTAGAACAAGGCAAAAAATCTCACTTTTCACTGTGTATATCAGCACAATGTCTTTTTGAGTTATAGTGTTTTAAAATGACAGCACTAGTTAAGTCAGAGCTCTTTGGGATACAGATGGTGTTAATTTAAATTTAGGCGTGAGTTTAACTACTTTTCACTCTCAGGTCTAGCCAGAGCCAAGTCTGTCCCAACGAAAACTTACTCCAATGAAGTGGTCACTTTGTGGTACCGGCCTCCTGATGTCCTACTGGGATCCACAGAGTACTCTACTCCCATTGACATGTGGTGAGCAGAGGGTTGGTGCTTGGGAGAGGGAGGGTACAGGTGTGCCAGAGATCCATTTTGGTGTAGTGGTTAGATTATCAGAGTAGGATCTGGGTAAACTGGGTTGAAATTCCCATTCTTCCATGAAGCTCTCTGGGCCAATCACACACTTTCAGCCTAACCTGAGAATAAAATGGGTAATGGGGAAAGTTCTATAACTCCCTGAGCTCTGTGAAGGAAGGGTGAAATAAATTGTATTAGCTGTTGTCGTTTCTTTCCAGAAAAGAACAGTAGCTCCCTGTCTTCCTTTTCTATACTGACCATTGCTTCCAGAACCTATGGGGGTTCATAACTTTCACATTGGCTCATACTGCTGAGGAGATGAGAAGGTTTATCGGGGATTGTTTCTGCATGTTTTTTAGACTTCTGCATTTCCCTGCTGATCAGCACACAAGGGAAGGAGGTGGGGCAGGAGGAAATATCTGCCTCCTGCTCTGTATCCTAAGTAGCTACAGTCCAGCAACCAAATATCACTAAAGCAGTGAGAGGAGTGTTTAACAGGATGAGGGCCATGAAAGGCCTGATCAATACACACATTCATATCCTTTTGTGCTTAACAAGCTCTTCTACTTTTAGGGGTGTGGGTTGCATACACTATGAAATGGTCACAGGGCGCCCCATGTTCCCAGGATCCACTGTGAAAGAGGAGCTGCATTTAATATTCAGGCTACTGGGTGAGTCTTCCATATTGTCTGTTTCTTGTTGTTTAGTGGAAGTGGTGGGATTCTAACTTAAACTGAAATGAATGGAAGATGCATAAGAGTGCTGTAAATTGTGGCACTAAATAGCCATATATAAACTAGTTGTACACACTGCATAAAGACAAAAACTGCTGTGTCAAGACAATCCAAATTATAGTACACATCTGCATTTATGTAATTGTATTAGCTTCCAAGAATCGAAGCATAAAAAGTAAGGGAAGGAACAAGATAAAAATTGCTTCTTGGGTTAAGTAAAGCAAGCAACTGGGTGAAGGTGTGGGATTAATGCAGAGAACGTTATGAAAGAATATACAGATACTTTTGTTCCAGAGCATGGGTTCCACAACCTGGGTTCTTCTCCCTGAGTTTTCAAGGGAGACTATAAATAATGTAAGTTTTAAAGAAGAATTGTGTGGATCAGACTTGGTGATTGTGTGGGGGGTTTTTTGTATGTTTTAATTAAGGTTGAATTTTCAGGTCTGTAGATTCAGTGCAGAATATGAGATGACATCCTGTTTAGTGTCCCAGATGGAGCTCACATGTTTCCAACCATATTGGTAGAGGTAAACCTGCCTTCTTCCCTCAGGAACCCCTACAGAAGAATCTTGGCCTGGTATTACATCCAATGAGGAGTTCAAGGCTTACAACTTCGCACAGTATCGAGTCCAGCCCTTGATAAATCATGCACCAAGGTAAGTCAGTGTCCATATTGGCTCTTTGCTGGGGGCTGTGAAGCATAAATGGAGGAGAACTGGAGGAGAAAAATACCAGTTCATCTTTGTGACTTCTGTGCAGGCACACATGGGACAGCCACAGAGAGGAGCTGGCTAGCTATTTTGATAAGTTTCTAAAGTCCCAGGAGTGCTGCCCATCCCATCAATGTGCCTCATACATTTTCCCACCGAAATAGTCCTGTGACCTGAGGGAAGAAGAGAACCTCAGTTCTCTTCTTTCTGCCATATAGAGAGGACAGCTTTCAGCAAGCTGAACATACGACATCCCTGACTGACTGACAGACTGGGCGGAATAATCATGTCACTGAGATGGCACTTTTCAAGAAATGTGTGGACTACTATTGCAGTAGGCTCAAGGCATTCACATACTCCTCCCTGAGGAGGAGGACCTTTTGCAGGTGGAACCCATTTGCCACCCCAGGCTCAGATCCCTTCATCTGACAACCTGGCTGATCGACCTCACAAACTCTTAACACAAGGAGTATCAGAGGTATTGTCTACTTCACGCAAGACCCTCTACATGTCATTCATATGACTATAAATGAAAAAGGTTCCAAGCTTGGACAGCTGAGCATGGCATCAGCGTTGTTAGTTGTGATTTATACAAGATTTTTTAGTTATCTCCTCTCTTTGAAAGATGAAGGACTCTCACCTTCATCTTTGAAAGTGCATTTAGCTATCTCAGCCTACCATGATTTGGTCAATGGTTCGCCAATGTTTTCTGGTGCAGATTTGAAACAGTTTTTGGAAGATTTAAGGAATCTGCTTCTTCAGTAGTTCACCCTGTTCTTCAGTGAAGTTTGTCTAGGTCTTTTGAGACTTCTTTATAAACCATTTGAATCAGTGGCTACTTCTAAGTTGTTTTTCCTTTCATACAAACCACCGTTTTTGGTGGCGACTACATCAGCTCAAGGAATGGGAGACCTCAGTGTTCTATGCTGTGACTCTCTTTTTAAAATTTCTTGCAGAAAAGGTAGTTTCTTAGACTACAGCTTGAGTTTGTACCTAAAGTAATCTCTAGATTACATATGGGTCAGGATATTACTCTTTATTTTTTTCCAATTTCTGACTGATTTAGCATAAAGAACTTCACACATGCTAGATGTTTGGAGAGCTATTTTATTTTAAAAAACAGAAGAGTCCAGGAGGGACAGGAATTTATTTGTTCAGAGGTTGTAATAGAGATAAAGTACCCTCTGCATGGACTTTTAGCTAGATGGGTAGTCTGCAATTAGGACAGCATGCACTGAAGCTGGTAGGAGCTTAGCTGGCCCGGTTAATGTCCCTGCACATGGAATGACGGCCCAGGCTTCTTCTGCAGGCTTCTCTTTGAGACTGACCCTGACAGATTTCTGCAAGGCAGCCACGTGGTCAGTACCCTAGACTTTCATCTGACATTACTCAATGAACATCGATTCCAGGAGTGAGGCAGGTGTGGGGAAAGCAGTGTTACAATAACTTTTCCAATGATCCAGCCCACACCCTCCTCTGTGGTAGGTGAACTTGTTATTTTCCCATGTGGGACAGCACAGAAGCCATGAAGATGAAAACAAGGTTGTCCTTAGCTGTAGCCACTGTTCATTGAATGGTCTTCTGTGCAGGCACACATCCCTCCCAATGTGGGCTGCTGGCCTATAAATGCTTTATAGTGGTGAAGGGAGAACTGAGTAGAAGTGCCCCTCCAAGGTCATGTGACCATTCAGGTGGGAAAATGTACAAGGCATGTTGAGGGGAGGGGGAGCACTCCTGGGACTCAGACTTCTCAAAATAGCTTACTAGCTCCTCTCTGTGGCCAGCCTACAAAAGCACAGTCCCATGTGTGCCTGCACAGAAGACCACTCAATGAACATCAGTTACAAGTAAGTGCAACCCTGTTTTCTTCTGCTTTCAATGGAAAAATCTGCACAGTAGTAACAAAACAGGGGGAGTTAAAGATTTCTGATAGTCTGGACAACATACGATTCTATGATCAGTATATGTATTAAATTCTGTCTCTCTTAAAATGCATCAGCCATCTCCATTGCCTGCTTTTTGAAGGGAAAGGTGTAGGTCCACAAAATCTGTTCTTTTTATTGGCCTATCTGATATTGCCACTAGGTGGCACCAGTGTTCTGCAGCCCAGCCTGCTGTAGGCAGAAAGCAGGCATTTCTTAACCTGTTGTGCTGTCTCTGCCCCAAGAAAGAACCTGTATTTCCAGCTGAAGATAAGTATTTTCTAAATGATTGTAGCTCTTCTTTGGAGGCCGGTTCCAACCGGCTTGAATGTAAAAATATATCATGCCTGGGTACAGCAAGCTCCTTTTTTTTCCAGACTGGACACAGAAGGAATTGATCTGCTGATGAATCTACTCTTGGTAGGTGACTTGGGATGCTAAACTAGATACCAGAGCACAGTTCACCTCCTGGTTCTTCAGTGCTGCTGCTTATTTTCAGGAGTTAATCCTAAGTGCAATAATTTTTGTTCTTTTCCAGAAGTTGAACAGGGAGGCCCCAGATGTATAGGACATCTCAGCACCAACTAGAAGGACTGTTACTCTTGAGGCTCCTCTAATTCTTGACAGTTTTAGAAAGGCCTCTTGGTGCTGGCCTCTGTTTAAAAGAAGAAGACAAGATTGTTAGTGCTCATACTGGAATGGTTTGAAAATAACTTTAAAAGAGAAATCCCCTTTTCCATCCCCATACAGTCTTTTGGAACATCTGCCTTGGCCACAGAAAGATGAATACTTATTTATGCATTAACATTTCTGTCCTGTGTTTCTCTTTAAGTGGACTCTCATGTTGCATCAAACTGAAGTACAGACCACATTGATTTGTTGTAAGATTACACGGATAAGCTTTTGTCTTTTTAAAAAAATTGTGCTAAACATAGCTTAACTGCTGTTCTTCAGTTTGGAAGTCTTCAGTAGCCACTAGCTTAGCCGCTGCCACACAAGACTGAAGATCAAAGATTCCTGAATTCCTGTACTCTGGCTTTGGTTCAGTGTACTAGAAACATTCCCACTTCAAATAAGCCTGGGTAGTTCCAAGATAAGAGAGAAGTATAATACAATTAGAATAGTAGCATTTTTTTCCTCAGTTGAAGAAGCTGGAACTAACTCCCATCTAGAATCAAATGAGAATTCTAGGGTATTTCAGAATTCTGAGTTACTCCAGGACCCATACATTTTAAAGAGAAGTCAAATTATTTCTGCTGATTATTTGGGCCACAAGACCCACAGCATTCTACTCAGTGGCCTTGAAATACTTTAGATTTAGAAAGAGTACAGAAGATGAGCTCCCTTAGGAAGGTGCCAACTGCTCTGTTTGTTTGGCAGCTTTATGCATCCTCTTGGGAACTCTGCACATGAGCTGTCAGAAGGGGTTGGGAAAGCTCAGGCAACTTTAACAGGAGACCAGAATAGCAACTTGCAGAGCACTCTGACAACCATTTTATAGCCATTCCACCTTAATCAAGCCCCATAAAGACCTAACAGGGCACAACTATTTAGTAATTTAACTACCATTGTGACTTTATTTTTAAAGCAGAATTAAAGGGGGTGGAGCAAAAGAATGGCAAGCATCATTAGTATCAAAAATATGTGATGTGGATATCTTTAGAGTTTTGGAGTGAAGGCATCGAAAACGACTGGTGCTTGCACAGATGACTACCTGTACCTTTTTTTTTTTAGTGAAGGCAGAGTTGTAGTGTTTGTACTGTGACTTTAGAAGAGAGAGAACATGCTTAAGTTGTAGTGTTTGTACTGTGACTTTAGAAGAGAGAGAACATGCTTAAGTCCCCTCATGAAAAGCCACTGATTTAAAATGCCTTCCATTTGTAAGGATTTCCACACAATGGACATTTTAAGATTAAAGGATTGTTACAGGGGTTTTTTGCTTCTCTTTTTTAGCTTCAGCAAGTGTAGAAATTGCTGGAGTGGAAAGTAATATGTGAACCAGTCCTCAGAAGACAGATTTGCCCCAGAAAACACAGCATGGCTGATCATAATGGAGAATTGATACCATATCTCCTCACATTCTTGCCTGAATCTTTGGTCTTATCCAGTCTTAAAAATCATGATTAGTGAACTCAAGGGAATTGTTAACTCTTTTTTTTTTTTTGGTGGGGCGAGGGGAGGAAAGTTTGATTGATCTTTGCTGTCAATATTCTTTTGTTTCCTGTTCTCGTTTTCCAAGGAGAGATTGTTTTGCTCTGTAGCTAATGCTTAACTTATCCCAGCTGAGCTAAAACTGAAGTATAACTTGTAGATTTTCTCAGGTGTAGTTGATTTTCTTGTGGTGAGTAAGACAGAGAACACTTTACTCAAACAAATATTTGTGCTTGACATCCATGGAACCTCTTTCCTCCTTTCCTTTCCTTTCTCTTTTATGTATATTTTTAAAGGAAAGATGCACCATTCTATAGTCACAAAGACCATAGAATCCTATTCACTGTATAAAAATAAAATGTGCATAAAGAAGTGTTTGTAGCTCCACAACAACCCTGTAAAGTAGATTATGGTGAGATTATGGTGATTTACCCAAGATCACCCACCATATGCTTTCCACCTAATGTGCCATGCTGTCATTGTATACACACATCATGAAGTGACATACACAGAGAATATTCTTATGCCTAGCTCATATAGAATCATAGAATGTACCTGCATGCATGCAACAGACAGTACAGAACAAGCAATTACTGTATAACGGATCTTGGGGAAACAGAGCAGTTGTCTTGAAATACTGAGGTAGTGCATCTGACAGCCACTTGCCCCCATATTGAAATGAAGAGACCAGGAGAATACAAGATTATTGTAAGCCTCAAAAGCATGGCAGCTGAAAGATGGCAAGAAGCTGGGTGCAAAATGATGATTCATTTTGAAAATGTATATGACATCTCTCCAGAACCTGCTCAAGGTGGCTCATAGTAATCAACAAATAAATAAACACAAATCAAGCCAATAAAACAGTATTAAATCAAGTCAGTAAAGACATGCCAGGATGTAAAAGCAGTGTAACACAAACAGTGCTGTCCAAAACGATATTGATAAAGTGGTCCTCAGGCTCAGAGCAGACAGGCCTGGTTAAAAACCTTGGTTAAAAAAGAAAACTTGGTAAAAAGAAATGTCTTGGCCTGCACGTAAAGGAAAACCAGTTAGGTACTAGGCAAGCTTCAAGTGGAGGGCATTCCAGAGATGAAGTGGTACCACCAAAAAAGCCCCAACTTTGGTCCCCTCACTCTGCATGTAGGAGCCCAGCTACAAAGAACAAGGACAAAGAAGAATACCTTCTGGCAAGCTGGACAGTAAAGGAGGAGGCAGTCCTTCCCATATTCTGGCCCCAAGCCAGTTAGAGCCTTAAAAGCACTTAGAATTGTGCCCAAAAACAGATGGGCAACCAGTCTAGATCTTTCAACACAGGGGTGATAACAATCACAGTATTTAGCCCTCTGATATAACCTGCCTGCCTTGATTCAGGCAAGTTGAACTTAACAGTTTTCAAGGGCAGCCACATGCAGAGCATTGTATAATAATTCAGTAATTACAGTAGTACTTCTCTGATACTACTGTTTGTCTTTCAAGTTAACACATTAGGCTTAGTGTGTTCTCTCGGTTTCATAATCAACAGTGCAGACGCACCTGATATATTCAAACCTACTTCTCAGTGCAGTATGTAAATATACACAGCCTCATGAAAATGCATGTAATCCATTCTTTTCTTTCTCCTTCCCCATTGGTAGTATGATGCCAGAAGACGCATTTCAGCTGAATTGGCCTTGCGACACCCTTACTTTATGACTCTAGGTGAACGAGTGCATCTCCTTCCTGAGAGTAAGTGCATGTGACTATTGAAATACCACTAAATGAGACAGTTTAATTATTCTGCCCTGCCTACACAATACTGTATAAGGAGTGCAGCCAAAATTCTCTCTTTTTGGCTATAGAAAGGAAGGGAAGCCTGTTTTCCCCAGGAAGTCTGTCCTTCAGTAAGCATTTTTAGGGTTGACTTTCCAACCTGCTGCTTGTTGTGAAAACTATAGTAGTGTGTCTCACCAGAAAAGAGGATGGTAGAAGGTAGATCAAAAACCAGGATGGTGAGAATGCTTAGGTATCCCCAGCTATTCCCTCAAAGTGCTTATTATTGTAGCCCCAGCATCATATTGAAAGAGGCAGCATAAGGTAAGGGCCAAACTATTTGGGTTTTTAACAAGCTGGGTCCAGGTTTCCTGCAGCCACACACTAGCTGCAGAGAATGGCTTTTCAAAAATAAAGGAGAGGCCAGATGGGCTTTGAATGCCACTGGGCGGAGGGGCTCCTGCCTCCCCTCCCTGAGCATTTTCCTACACAGAAGCAGCTCTGTGGGGGAGATATTTCCATCTTTTTTTGCTGTTTCACATACACAGAATACTTCACATGGAGTAACAACACTAGGGAAATACCCCCCACCCCCGGAACTGTTTCTGCATGGGGAAATGGCTGGGGGGGGGGCCTCTGCCTTCCTCAGTAGTACCATTTGCGTGCTGTCTTCTCTTTTTTTGAAAAGCCATTCACCACAGCTACTATGCGGCTGAAAGGGACCCAGATCCACCTTGTTAAAAACTAAAAATGTCTAGTTTGGACATGGTGTTGTCACTTGCTGGGTGGGGACAGCAGTGGGAGGGAGATGTAGTCTTAAGTCTTCTTATTTTGTAGATGCATACAGTTTAGTGCTAAAGGGATGGCACAAGTAGGGTGTTTGTGGAGGAGGGGGAGTTTTAAGAGTTGTACGATAGCAAAAGCATCCTATAGCATAAGCCTGTGATATTAGTGTTTCCAGTCAATGATTGGCACAAGTTGTAATGAAGGAAGGGTCACATTGCATTAAAAATTATGCAGCCTGGTTTGAGCACAAGGAGAGAGTTATTTCCCAGGAATGGAAGCATTCCCTAGGGGGACATCATTTAGACCCCTTGGGAGCATTGTTTAAAATCTGTATGTTCTCTTTGTCCAGGCCACACTGTCTCAAGCAGTATAGGGTATGGAGCATTACATCAAAGACTCTACAGACATTCTGCATCTCTGGCTCAAACCCACCTGTCCAGTAGATCTACCTTGAGTTCATACCAGTATAGTACCCTTTGTGCTCTGGAACATAAACAATGGGCCCTGTGCAGTACTGAAATTTAAGACTGCAATCCTATGGATGCTTTCTTGGGACATTAAACCCCCTGGAATGTTTTGCTCAATAAATATGCATTGGATCAGGATGGCAAATAATTGGCAAAGATGCAGTGCCATGTATTCTGCACTTCGGTAATGAGTACCCATTGACACATTGACTGGTCTGTCTCATTCCCACACAGAAATTGTAAGTAAATAAAATAAATTTGGAGCTAAATTCATGAGTTGAAGTCCCAGTCTTTTTTGTCTCTTCTATTTTCCTATAGCTGCCTCCATCTTTTCTCTGAAGGAAATACAGCTACAAAAAGATCCTGGCTACCGAGGATCAGGCTTTCAGCACTCGGGTAAGTTCTTGTTCCCTTTTACAGAAATATGTTGTGTTTTGGGCTGCTGGATCATTCAGTTATAAGATTGAAATGCACAGGAAGCATGGTGGGACTTCAACTCATTTCTTTTTGGAGCTGTTCTTTAGAGGAGGAAGAATCTTGCAATACAGGGGAAATTAACTTCCAAAGAATGGGCAGTTGTTGGGGAAACTCCCATGAGGGTTCTTGCCAGTCAGATTTCTTCAATAAAAAGGGTTCCTGCAATAAGGCTTCTTCAGCTGACCTCAGAGTATGAGCTGGTGCATATAGCTGGAGGAGGTCCACCAACGTTTCTTGGACCCAAACTAGTTAACACCAGGGACTTTGCACTGAACTTGGAGGCTAAACAAATGGACTCCTGGCTGTTTCTGTCATCTGGACATCCAGTGACAATGAAGCATCCAAGACCATGCCTAAACCATTCAAATTGACTTCATTGTCATAATGTTGGCTGCAGATTTTTCCTGGACCGTTCACTGGTTTAGGTATTTAGCCATATTAATGACTTTTGTTGAGAGGCTCAATAAAACTCTGTTGCCTTTTAATAGTCTGCCTCAAGGAAACACTGAAAGCCACAATGATAAGGCTCAGGCGCTGTCTATCTGTGTCTCCCGTGTCTTCCTGCCTGCCAGCTGTTGCAGAATGACAGTCCTTACTAGATCCAGACTTGGCCAAGATCTCATCCTTGCCCAAGGTCCAGCTCAGTTGCTTTGCAGAGGCAGTAAGATAGAATTATGGCAGCAAATGCCTAAACTGTCCAAAGACTTCAGAAGGGAATTCGGCAACTTTTGTCCTTGGAAAATGTACTCCTTTAGACATTTTGTTCTGGGTTATAAAGACAACATGCGGCTGGGAGGGGGGGGGGAGCCCAGATTGGCATCTTAACCACTTAGATTGAGCTTCATACTCAGAGCATCCCTCTTCCTCCAAATCCAGAGAAATATAATGAACAAGACAGTTTGCGAGAACTCCTGTATCTTTGCCTGCAGTGAGCCCTTTGTGTCCCAAACAAAGACACTCTTGGTTTGTCAAGGTGTTGCGCAAAGGTGATTATATTGGACTGCATCCATGTGCAAGTCTCAAAGAAGACCCACTTCTGTGAGCTTTAACTCATAGCTCTAGTATTTTATTTGAAAACTGCACAATCTTCTTCGTGGTCTCTGTGCTTCACACTCATGGGATAGAGCACCTGCACCGATCCCCGAATTGGTATCTGAAAAGCCCTGGATTTTTCTGCGCTCGGTGCCAATGGGCATGCGCAGGCGTCCCAGTATGCATGCTCACCGGCGCCAGCGTGGGGATCCCGCCAGTTCCTTTCTGACCGCTGCGCGGAGAGGTTTGCCTTTCGTGTCCCCGGTCGGTGAGATATCGTTTTTTTGCCTTATCGTTGTATATAGCCCGTTTGTTGTTTTCTTAGCGTAGATAGTTAGATAGTTAGTTTAGATAGTTTAAAAAAAAAAGTTGTGTGTGATTGTTGGACTGCCCTTCGGGGCCTTTCCCCCCGTTTGTTTCCCCCCAAATTTTTCCCCTCAGAGGACTTTCAGTGGGTTTTTTTGCGACTGGCGTCTATGGAAAGACATTGGGGGGTTTTCAAACGCTGTCACTCTTGCGGGAAGAAGATTGCCCCCCCAGACGGCCATTCTCTGTGTCTTCTCTGCTTGGGTGAAGCGCACCGCATGGAGTCCTGCCCACACTGTCTCCACTTCTCCAAGCAAACGAGGAAAAACTGGGCGGCGCGGCTTTTGGCTGCCTTAACTGAGTCGGCACTCCGCCCTCAGAAATCGGCATCGGGCCCGTCGGCATCAACCATGGCAGACGCTCCAGCCCCGACGGTCACATCGGCCGATGTGACTCCGATCGTGACCGAAATGCCGATCGAGCGAGGCTCCTCCACAAAACGATCCCATGAAGGATCAGTGGACATGCCCACCAAGAAGCATCGGGATGACTCGGGGACCTGAGCATCCGCTTTGAAGAAGGCCAAGTCCAAAGAGAAGCAGAAGAGATCCCGCACTCCATCGCCTTCTCGCGACGTTTCGGCACCGATGACTTCTGCTCCGCCGAGGAAAATCCTGGCGTCCCCGTGCCACAGCCCATTGGCATCGAGAGTCAGTATTCAGCAGCCCCATCTCTCGATGTCTGAGCAGGAGATCGACCTCACTCAGCGATCTTCGTCTTCCGGGTCGCGGCGACGTAGTGGGAGTGGTTCGATCTCCAAAGTAGAGACATCGGCACCGATGGACCTGTCTACTCCGATGGAACCTAGAGGCAGACGGGAGCTAGAGCCCTCCATGGCACCACGCCGTTTCCCACCACTACCACCGTGGGAGCAGCATCAGTGGCCGCCCACCTATCCGTACCCTTACCCTCCATATCAGTGGTTTCCACCGAGGGAGTTTGCGGAGTGGGATCAACAATCAGAGGCATCCTGCATGTTAAGGCTTTCGCACCGTTCCCGAAGACCATCGGCATCAATCCCTCCGGAGAGGCGCACCGCCCCAGCGGCTGAAACTCATCGGCGACCATCGACATCGACCCGTTCGCCCATCCGGGAATTGATGCTGATCCTCTCCGAGCACTCCATGCAGAGGGAGTCTTCCTTGTCGGACTCTGAGAGCAGTACCGACAACCAGGAACGTGCTTTGGAGCCTTCACCAATGTCCCATACGGCCGAGGATCTTCCTATCTCGCCATCGGAGGATCTGAAGTCCTATGGCGAACTGGTGAAGAGGATGACAACCTCCCTCTCCCTGCCTGTGACCCAACCACAACCCGTCGTGGATGATGTCTTTGACATGCAAAGGGACACATCCACAGCAATTGCTTTGCTGGTCACAAAACGTGATTCTGCAGGCAGTCAAGAAGCCCTGGAAGAAACCATCTTCTACGCCGGTGTCATCTAGAAGGCTGGACCACATGTATAGGGTCTAGGAGATGGGTGCTGAGTTCCTTTTTGCCCATCCGAAACCGAACTCAGTGGTCGTCTCTTCTTCTTCTAAAGCATGCAAGGTCCACTCATCCCCACCTGACAAGGAGGGAAAAAAGCTGGACAATATGGGAAGAAAGGTGTACTCTGCAGGGGCCCTAGGAGTAAAGGTATCTAACTATGTGGCTTGCATGGCTAGATACCAATACTCCGTATGGGAACAACTCACCCCTCTCCTCTCTTCCCTGAGCGAAGACAAAAAGGCTGCTGCTAGGAAACTACAGAAAGAAGGCTTTGCTGTGGCCAAGCAACAATTGGCTGCAGCAAAGCACATGGTGGATGTGTCGGCAAAGGCCCTCACGTCCGCTGTGTGCATTCGTCGGCACTCATGGCTATGGTCAACAGCCCTGCAGCAAGATACTAGGGCCTTTGTTGAGGACTTGCCCTTTGAGGGGGATGGCCTTTTCAGCACTACCACAGACAGTGCACTGCAGGAGATAGATAAGAGCCTGAAGACCTCCAGGAACCTGGGTGTGCAGGCCACCTCCAGAGCTCCCAAGGCGAAGCAGTGGCACAAACCATGGGCCAAGAAGCCTTATCAAAAGTTCTCGCCCAAACAGCAATGGCGACCTCATTCCACCCAGCCTGACAGCAGACCATCGTACTCAGGCAACAACAGGAACCGTTATGGTTCTCAGGCCACTGGCAAATCCAAGGGTGCTCGCCCTCAAAAGCAGGGCCTTTGACTTTCTCGTGGCACGCGTCATTATCCCTACTGGTTCAACATCTATCCGCCACCGCCCTTTCCTACCTGCCTGGGAGTTGATCTCTACAGACAGGTGGGCTCTGTCCATCATAGAAGAGGGCTACAAAATAAAAGTTTGCTCAGATTCCGAACCAATCCGTGGTGATCACCACTCCCCCTTCCCCACCTCTGCTGGCAGAGGTGAACAACCTCCTACAGAAACAAGCCATAGAAAGAGTTCCGATGGAGGCCAGGACAGGAGGTTTTTACTCTCGCTACTTCCTGGTCCCCAAGAGGGACGGGGGCTTAAGACCAATTATGGATCTTCGGAATCTGAACAAATTTATTCTGTACCAGAAGTTCAGAATGTCCACGCTGCAAGCAATCCTGCTCCTCATCAATCAAGGGGACTGGATGGCGACCCTGGACCTCAAGGATGCCTACTTCCACGTCAGCATCCATCCGGCGTTCAGGCGTTTCCTTCGGTTTGCAGTGGGTTCCCAACACTTCCAGTTCAAAGCCCATCCATTTGGCCTGTCCACTGCACATGAGCATTGTGGCTGCCCATCTCCGTCTCCAGGGAGTTGTCATTTTTCCATACATCGACGACTGGCTCCTTGTGGCGAAGTTGAGGGAAAGTTTGTCAACGCACATTGCCATCACTCTACGTCTTCTCGACACCTTGGGGTTGCAGGTCAATTTGGAGAAATCTCACCTTACTCCGTCAAGAACAGTGCAGTTCATAGGGGCTTTGCTGGATACGAACCAGCATCGCTGCATACCTGCCTCCTCAGAGAGCGAGGGACATTATCGGTCTGGTGCGACTTCTACAGAGGCGAAAGTGGGGCACAGCGCAGCAGCTTCAGAGGATGCTGGGGCTAATGGCGGCGACGACAAGCGTGCTGCTTTTTGCGAAACTGAGGATGAGAGGCCTGCAGTTGTGGTTTCTTCGCCAGTTTTGCCCACTCAGAGACTCACCTCGAAAGAGGTTCGTCATCCCTTCTGTGACTCTCCAGGCACTACAGTGGTGGGAGTCAGAGAACAACATCTGTCAGGGAGCTCCCTTCCATCTCCCAACTCCTACTGTGACTATCACAACAGATGCTTCCTTGTGGGGTTGGGGGGCCCACATGGAAGGTCAGTGGCCACCAAAACTGACTCAATGCCACATAAACTACCTAGAACTGCTAGCAGTTCACTTTGCCCTACGCTCTTTCCGCCCCTTGGTGGCGGGGAAGACTGTAGCGCTACTTATGGACAATACCACTGCCCTGTGCTACATCAACAGGCAGGGAGGGACAGTGTCTCGTCGGCTCTGCGCATTGGTGATGGATCTCTGGTTGGAGTGTCTACAATACGACATCTTTGTGAAGGCGGCACACCTTCTAGGGGTCCTCAACATACAGGCAGACTCCCTCAGCAGGGGTGGGGCTTCCCCACACGAGTGGGAACTGCAGTGGCATTTTCTGAAGCCTGTATTCCAGCTTTGGGGTACCCGCAGCTGGATGTCTTCGCCATGGCCGAGAACAAAAAATGTCCCATGTTCTGCTCCAGAGGGGGAGCGGATCCAGCCTCTCTGGGAGACGGGCTCCTGCTTCCTTGAGAGGGCCGGTTCCTCTACATGTTCCCACCTCTGCCGTTGTTGACGAAGGTGGTCAACAAAATAGCAAGCGAGAGACCATGCTGCATCCTGGTGACTCCCTGGTGGCCTCGTCGATCCTGCTTCAACTGTCGGGGGAGGTCTTCTACCAGTTCCCGGCAGAACCGGACCTTCTGTCAGCTCAGGGCGGGCATGTATTCCATCACAACGTGCCCCATCTAAAGCTGACAGCGTGGTTCATCGACCAGTAGAGTTCTCTGACAGGGTCCAGCAAGTCCTTATGAACAGCAGAAAACTGTCCACCCGTGCTTCCTATGACAGGAAGTGGCGGAGATTCACTGAGTTCTTAGTTGATCCTTCAGTCTCACCTAGCAGGGTGGGATTGTCGGCAATTTTTGATTTTTTGTTATCCCTAGTGGATGCGGGCCTGGTTTTCTCCTCCATCAAGGTATATTTGGTGGCAATATCTGCCTTCCACGATCCAATGGAGGGGTACTCTGTTTTCGTACACCCTCAGTCCAAGAAATTTTTGAAGGGGTTGTTTAGGTTGCATCCACCATCAAGATCACCCCCACAGTTGTGGGACTTGACTTTAGTACTGGACAAACTAACTCGTCGCCCCTTTGAGCCGATGGCCACGTGCTCTTTGCAGCTCCTGTCATGGAAGACTGCATTTTTGGTTGCCATCACATCAGCACGTCGTGTTGGGGAGCTCACGGCGATGCGTTGTGATTATCCTTACCTTGTTTTTCGAGAGGCTGGGGTTTCCCTGGCTCAGGACATTAGTTTTATTCCGAAGGTGGTATCTCAGCTCCACCTCAATTTAGAAGTTTGGTTGCCCACTTTTTACCCTAACCCTTCCTTGGACGAGGAACGTAGGTTGCATGCTTTGGATGTTAAGCGTGCTTTGCTGTTTTATTTGAACCGTTCAAAGATTTTTCATAAGGACAAGCAGCTTTTTGTTTTGTATGCTGCTCCCAAGCTAGGTTCCAGGATTTCGTCTCAGAGGCTCTCAAAATGGCTCACTGAGATGATTAAACTCTGTTATTTGTTGGCAAAGAAGCCGTTACCTGGACCTGTTCGTGGACACTCCACAAGAGCGATGGCCACATCAGTGGCGTTCCTGAGAGGCGTGTCCCTTACTGATGTCTGCAAGGCTGCCACCTGGTCTTCTCCGCATGCCTTCATGAAGCACTACGCACTGGACGTGCATGCTCAGCAGAGGACTCGGTTGGGAACTGCGGTGTTGCAAGCTGTTTCTTCCGGTTGACCGTCTTCCCGCCTCCAGGTATGTCTTGCTTGCTAATCTCCCATGAGTGTGAAGCACAGAGACCACGAAGAAGATAGACAGGTTGCTTACCTGTAACTGTAGGTCTTCGAGTGGTCATCTGTGCATTCACACTACCCGCCCTCCTTCCCCACTGCTGACGGTCTCCCTCCAGTAGGGGCTTCCAGCGGTCAGGAAGGAACTGGCGGGATCCCCGCGCTGGCGCCGGTGAGCATGCGTACTGGGACGCCTGCGCATGCCCATTGGCGCCGAGCGCGGAAAAATCCAGGGCTTTTCAGATACCGATTCGGGGATCGGCGCAGGCGCTCTATCCCATGAGTGTGAATGCACAGATGACCACTCGAAGATCTACAGTTACAGGTAAGCAACCTGTCTTTCTACCTTCTGTACAGCTTTGGCCGTGAGTTGCGCACTATAACTGTTTCACAGTGTAAATGAATGAATACCTAGGAATAGAAGCTTGCTGATAATTCAGTGATTGGTGCCTTAATCATGGGCTTTCAGAGATCCATAAGGAGAGGAGTCAAATTACTTTCTGTGCATTCTTCCATATGCAGCTTTCATATTATTTGGAAGAATCCTGTTTTTCCATGTAATCATCAAGCAGTAAAATTTAGCCCACAGTTCTCAGATTTTTTGAACATTCTTAATGTTTCTCTCTCTCTTTCCTCCAGCTCGAGGGAAGAACAGGAGGCAAAGCATATTTTAACTCTGGATTATTCGATCTAAGTGCCACCAGGGAGTTCAAAATACTGAGAGGTGAAAGGACCACATAGATCGTATGGAGCCTTTTCCTAGAATGATGAAGGCTGGCATCCACAGCACAGGACCTCTGCCTTGAGCCTCTGCACTGTTGTTGTCCAGAATTCCACAACTTTTACCAGATAAAGCCCTGGGGTCCAGCCCCTTGTTCTTTATGTAGCCATCGGTCCCCCCCCCCCCTCAAGGGGGCGCAAGGATCTTCATCTAGCTTATTACTGCTCTAAATGTGGTCCTGGAATGCCATGTGCTGGCCATTGCTTTGGAGGGAGGCAAAATGGAAGCAGCAGGCAGGGGCCAGGACTTCACTGCACAATCAATGCCTGTTTTGCTTCTGAGGTCTGGATGCCCCATTCTGATGAATGTACTGCATCCCATTGTTTATTTTTCCTCATCATGAGGTGACGCCTTTGAGGATTATCTAAGGTGACCTGCAGACATGATGAATACGATGTTAACAGTGGGAAGCCCTTTGATCCACTCCATGCAGAGCTGTCTGGCTTTGAACTTAAAAAGGAGACCTTGAGAATTTAACTAGGGGGGGAAATGCCAATTTTCCTATGAGTTTCTTCTGTTCTGTTTCTGAATGGTTCAAACATAGGGTAGGAGTATGGAGGCCCTTTGCTGGATTTTCTTGGTCCTCTCATTCCTTGCCTTTCCCTCTTCCCCAGGCTTTGTTTTTTTTAATTCAAACTGCTCTGTCAGGAGCTCCAGAATTAGATTTTTCTCGAAACAGCATTTATGGTTGCCAAGCATGATCTAAATCATGTTTTATTAGATTTATACCCAGTGATTCTGAGAATATCCCTTTCACATCCCAAGAATCATTCATCTAAAACCCACCACTAAATAAATGGATGCACTTTCCTGGGGGTGGGGGCATGGAGATTATTCCCCAACCAAGTAACTCAAGGACTGTAAGAATGTCTGAGCCTCTATTAAACCTCATTGCATAATGTGAAAGAATTCAGGTTGTTCTTCCATTTGGTATTCCACATTTGGTATTTTTGTAGTGAATCTTGCTTTTGTGGCAAATACATTCAATAATGCCTGACCCTACATTTCCTGTCTACATCACATGGGAAAGAAGCTGAACAGAAAACTTTCACCAAGATGCTTTGTCTTTAATATGTATATATGGGGGAAATTCACTCAGCGCACAACATGCTTGCATGCACACAGAGCATATATTTGAACAGATCCTGAAAATTTGAGAATACATGCACAAGCACAGTTTGTGTGCGTATTTATGTCTATACGTAGATGGATTGTGTGTGTACACATTCTTAGGTTTTCAGAACAAAAAATGTTCTCAATGTTAAAATAGCTTGTTTATTGTATTTCTTTGTAAACTGAGGTGGTATCTATTTGGAACACTTTCCCAAAAGCCAGGCCTGTTTTGAAACTGACTGTCTTATACACTTGAAAAAGGTCTCTGAATTACTCCCCTCCCCTTTTTTCCCTGGTTTATTTTTATTCTAACCGTCAAGTACTCATGACATGGGGGAGGGAAAATTAGTTTGAAATCTTTTTAGAGAATAAACAGCTGGTTCTAGTGATCAGATATTTCTCTTAGCCTGTTCGCTTACCCTGATGAACTGATAATCTTTACAGCCTTTCATGACCTCAGTTTTGATGGCTGTCAAAGAAATGAAGTAATTAAGTAGTATTGCTTAGTAGAACTTTATGTCCATCCAGGATCTGTTCTTATCATGAAGCCATCGCTTCGTCATATCTAAACTGAGCTCTAGTCCAGTGTATGGGATGGGGGACACACTTTGGCTTTAGATTCAAAAATGGCAAAGGTTAGCACTGCCTAGGCCAAAAGCACATTAGTGTCTCTTTTTCATGGGGACTTGAGAAATATGACAAATTTAATCCAGCTACTCCAAGGAATTCCTGGCAAAGGCTCCAGCTCTGAGCATAGTCAGCTGAGCCATATCAGCTATGAATGAGTCAATTCTGAAATAAAAGAGAAGGATACAACAGAATAGTTGGCTTGTTAGCTTAGACCAATATACGACAGACACCATCAGGTCATGTTGTAGTGATAATAGAATCACAACTGGCAGTGTTCCCCTTCTATGCAACTATGAAAGATACAGCAATCCTGTTGGGATCTAGATCTAGCAACTCTATGCCCCACTTGGCTCCTTGACCTACAATTTTGAGTCCTCTCAACTTCTTTTGTCCGTCCAGTTTGTGTCTTCCAATAATGCACAGCCCCTCCAGTCCTTAGTGTCTGTTTTGCTCGTGCTCTTGTTTTCTCTTTGCCTCATCCTGACTTTAGCTTCATAGGTTGAATCCAGACTACATTTTCCAGTGGAAGAATGAAACTGCAGTAGGCAGTTTGAATCCAGCATCATGTTTAAAGCACTCACTATTTCTTGCAGTCCTAGCTTTGAAGGCCACTTCCTACTTTGTCCTACTGTCTTTGGCTATCCAAGAGAAGCTGCTTAGTTCTCTTGGGCAGCACGTAATCTAATCTAACTGAGTCCTCTGTAGTTTCCTTGGGGCTCCTGATGTTTGAGCCACCTCTGTGCTCTATCAACTATGTTCTTTTCCCTCAAGCTTCTTTAATTTCTTTCCTAAGGTTTCTAAGTCCATAGATTTGTATCCGTCAATCACCTTGTTTCTGAGTCCTCTGAACCTGAACTTGCCTACTTTCTAGGACTACTTCTCCATCCTTGGTGTACCTTGTAAAGCTGTTTGTGTCTCTTAAAGTGCCAAGCTGGTGCTGTCCCCTTCCCTCACAGAATCTGAACATCAAATATTCTGACAGCTTTGTTCTCTGAGCAGCTGGCTAAACATTCTTTGCCATCAGACCAGCTCAACCACTATGTATCAGAAACTCCACTGGTACAAGTTCAATATGATATAAATTCATCAAAAGCAAAGTGTGACTGTAAATGGAGAATGTGCTTTCAGTTATGATCTACAGAAAAAGTTTCATATCAGATCCCACCATAGCTTCCAAGCAACTTGTATAGGATAGAGTGGAGGCAAAGCCCCTGTAAATCCTACCATTCCATATTTAGATTGGGTACAAGTGGTAACCTGCAAGGACTTCTGTGAGGCATCTCACTTCCCCTCCCTTCCACTATCTCTTCTTTCCTGAAAGCCCTCATAGTCTTTCCTCTTTTCCTCTTCCCTTTCTCCTTCTAGGGTTGCCAGTCTCCGGGTGAGACCTGGATCTGGAATCACAACAGATCTCCCAACTACCTAATATTCCCCTTAGGGTTGCAAGATCAAGGTTGGGAAATCCCTTGAGATTTGGGGGTCTTAGAAAGTCAAGGTTTGGGGAGGGAAACTGCCTCAACAGGTTATAATAAAATTCATCCTCCAAAGCAGCTGTTTTGTCCAGAGGAACTGATCTCAGTCATCTGGAGAGCAATATCAACAGCCATTGAGGAAATCTGTTAAAGCTACATGCACTCCTTTTATTATTTTCACATTTTTTCTGACAATCTAGGACCCTTTTCACATTTGTAGAAAGAGCTTTTATGCATTCCCAGCTCTAATCACCAGATTTAAATATCCAAAGATAATCCTGATTTCACTATTAGAATATAAGATTTCAAAAAAATTTATGTTATTAAAGGCTTTTATGGCTGGAGTCCATTGGCTGTTGAAGGTTTTCTGGGCTGTGTGACTGTGGTCTTGGCATTGTGAGACCTGATGTTTCGCCAGCAACTGTGACTGGCATCCTCAGAAGCATAACCCAGAAAACTGGAGTTCTCTCTGGGTCTCAATGCCAAGACCATGGCCACATAGCCTGGAAAAATCTACAGTAGCCAATTTCAAAGAATTTTCTGTAAGACAATGCCTAGTAGTTAATTAGTGTTGGGGGATTTCTGTTGTACCCCCAACAATATAAAACAACAAAATCAAAACCTGCAGTTACCAAAACAACCTGCAGTTATCAGAAGGCTACTACATACACACTAATAAGTTTTAAGACCTCGTAGATAAACTTCATCTGACTACAGGCTTCTCAAAGCAAAAACAGTTTATTAGACTCCCAAGTTTCTCTTTAGACAGTTTAGATACCATTAGTACATTTCAGTTTCTTCTTTAGACAGAAGGCTTCAGATATATGGATAGAAAGGCAGAACAGAAAACAGTTTACACAGAGAATAAAGCATAAAATACCATAAAGCAATAATGGAAAATATAAGTCCCAATAGGACTTAGCCTTATTAGTCTACATTTTCCCATTTAAAATCTAAGCCCCAAATCCCATTCTATCAGAGCTATGCTCTAGATTCTAAGTCTAAACATTTTTTCCATGTTTAAAATCTCAAACAGAAGATGATTTAAATCAGTAAAGGTTGTTTCCTTTCTTAAGCTGTTCAACAGAAGAAATTGTCTCTGCAGAGCAGCCCAAGATTCTAAGTCCCAATTACTGTGACATAATCTGACACAAAAGCAGTCTTGCTACCCTCTGGTCAGATCAGCAGCGCGAGCCAAAAAATCCACAGCTTAAGTAGGATTTTATGACCTCATACCTCACACACAGCTACTTGTGTCATTCAGCAGTAAACGATTTTACGGCCAACTATCAACAATAAACAATAATGGCTGGGAACACCTTAGGCTACCAGTTCCCTACTTCTAGTTTCGGGGTTTATGCCAATGGCTGCCATAGTGGTTGACTTTGTACCCAATTACCCCATCTGGCCCTCTATAGAGGCTCCATGATGCTGAGAGACTGAAACCTCTGGTTGCCAAATTCATAACTGCAGTCAAAACTCATAAATATAGAGGCTTCTAAGATGTTTAAAGAGCTTAGTGCTCATTTCATAAGAGAATGGCTACTTTCAGAAAGAGTTCCTGTAGCCAATTTCATAAAGAGTATGTTTAAGATCATAAAGAATATGGTTAGGATCATAGAGAGGGCCAATCCAAAATAAATTCCACCACACTTAGCATTGACTGAGGACAGCTTTAACTATATGATGTCAACACAAAACCCAGTAATCCACACTCTCCACTAGTTATCTATGGATCAGAACAGTAAGTAATTAATTAATTTGGAAGGAGAAGAAAGGCATGTAACTTTAAAGGAACGACAGTAGCCTAGGATGTTGCTTATAGCCTTTTGACTCTACATGGGACAATTCAGTGCTAAAATTATATTTTTAGTTTTACAAACTAAACAAATGAAAGGACACAGAACACAATGGAATGCAGCAGGTTTGATTACTGTCTCATCAGGATTGCCTGTAAAAATGGAGTAAACAAATTGTGGCATTTTCAGACCTGTGCTATTGCAGAACTAGCCTTCCTGTTCTGTCCACTCACCTAAAACCCAGAGATAACATTGCAGGTTCTTCCACTTGTGAATCAGTCTGGGAAAGGAATTCTGCCCTTTACAAAATTCTCTCTTCAAGGCACAGTCAGAAGCAATACTCCCTCTAAGCTGTGGAGTCTTGTGAGCAAAAATTCTACTTTGTGAGCTACTGCTATTAAAATTGTGAGTTGCTGCATAAATCAGTTTGCTCTGGAGCCATTTTTCCTGAGCTGAGACAAAAATGTGTGAATTGAAGGCTAAAAAACTGAGCTAGCTCACACTGATTCAGTTTAGAGGGAACACTGGTCAGAAGCCTGTAAATGAGAGAATCCTGTTTCTATTCATGGTAGGATTGGAGAAGGGATTTGGAGCACATATGGGAATCTTTGCTCTCTGTGAACCCAGAGCCAAAGCCTGCTGGTGTCATCTGGGGAATGAGGAACCAGAAATAGAAGAGATCCCTGTATCTGTATGATTAGGAGCGCTAATGAATTATGTCCAAAAATGCCCATGAAAAAGCACAGGGTTTGTATCCTACTCCATTTTGCCAAAGGCTGAACCTACAGTGCCAAACAATTGCCCTGGTAGAGCCAGTAGTGGTATAGATAAGACATCTAATATGGGTTTAGCAATTCTGGAAATATGGCAAATGAGGACAGTTAATCCCAGTCTTGGCAGGTAGACTGACTTATCCCTGATGTAGTCAGTGCATTTCTATTGACTCCTTTGAATGCTGGACTGGAATCAAGTAATAAAAGCATCCTCTCTTGGCTTACAACACCAAGTCACTGTGTTATAATCCCATCATTACATTTGCTTAATACATGCTGTGATGGCAAACCTTGAATTCTGTTTTGATACAAAAAACATACCACCAAGTTGCTCTCTTACAGTTCTATTGACGTTAGTGAGACGTTCACAATACCAAACTATTACTAACTTCATTAATTCCCAGTTTTTCTCCCCAGTGGGAATCCAAAGTTGTTCGCATCATTCTCCTATACTCTCCTTTATCCTCTCAACAACCTTGTGAGGTAGGTTAGGCTAATAGCATAATTGGCCCAGGGTCATCCAATAAGCTTCCATGTCAGAATAGGGATTCAACCCTGGGTCTCCCAGGTCTTCCACTGACACAAATACTGAAGTAGCAAGACAGTCTGCAAAATATAAGATATATATGTTCATATACGAAGTATGTATTTCATGACTTTTAGGGTCTGACTTACAAGGATACTGTATTTACCCTGTTTTTTCCCTGGTGTTCAGATGCAGTGATGGAAGAATACTTCACCTATTGAATGTCTGCTGATCATTCAGCTCTTAAAGGCATGTGAGTTCTGCCATACACACATACCCCAAAATGCTGGTAATCTCACTTAAACTAGGAAGATTTTGTACTGTTTTTTTCCCTACAATGTGAACATACATTATGGTCCAGCAAGGGGGTGGGAGATAATATGCATATCACACCTGATTTTTCTATCTGATTCTTGCTTCAGAAACAAGTGCTGAATATGGTGATGATAAAGAATACAAACAGTTGAATTGGCATTCCTATAGGGTCTGGTAGAGCAAGACAAGGTGGGCAATTAGTTGTATGAGCAGAGGATCAGCAAGGACTTAACACGTTGCATCTAATTTCCCCCTCTCACACTATTTCTTCCTTTACTTCCCTGAAAGCTCCAGGCTCTCCCTTTTTCCAGCTTCCTTCACTCTTTCCCCGCCACCACCCCCGACTTCAGATTTTCTGCTTTCTTTCCCCTGACGGCCTCTACCTGGGAGGACTCTGACCCAGTTGCACAGTTCTGGCCACAGGGCTGGGCCCAGTTGTGCAATGGAGAAACTGCAAGTCCTCACTTTCCCCTGTAATCCCCCTTGCCACACTATTTCCTCTTTCACTCCTCCTGACAACTTTTCTCTGCTTCCTTCTCTCCTTTTTAACCATCAATCAATCTATCTTCCTGCTTTTCTTTACAAAAAGAACACAAAGCAGCTTATATTGTCCTCCTGTCCATTTCATCCTGTCTGTATGATATTGTTTTAATAATTTGATTAGTTTTAATTTCTTGTCTTCCTACACAAGGGTGGGAGGGCTAGAAGTCCGATATAATAAATCCTTTATATATAATAAAAGCCCTTTATGGTAGCAAAATGAAGCACTCTGATTGGTTGGGACTGTGCTGCATCAACCTTTGGCCCTTCAAACCATCAATCAAGAATACTTGTATGCCATTGGTCGAGTTCACTCCTTTCTCCTGCCCGAGTGGCTGTTGCTTGCCAGCCAAGCTAATTCTGTCAGTAAACAGCTTGGTTTTGACAGTTTTTGGCTTTCCCTATTCTCCCATTGGCTGAGCCGCCTGTCACACTGCTTCTCAAAGGACAGAAACAAAGCCTCTCAATTGGCTGAGGGAGAGAGGAGGAGGAAAACAGCCAGAGAAAGCCTCACCTCAATTGGCTGAGGAAGGAGGGAAGGAGCAAAAGAAAGTCTTCCCTTGATTGGCTGAGGATTCCTCCCTATCCTCTAGAAGGGAAACAGCGGGGGGCGGAGGGATGGCATCCTGTGTCAGCAGACCAGATACAGAGGAGGGGGAGGGAAAGTGAGAGACAAAGAGAGATTGAAATCCTGTGCTTAAGACCAACAACATTATCAGAGAGTGTTGCTCTAAGGCCTCTGAGGGAGAACTCACTGTAGTCAATCCTGACTAGGGCTGCCAATTACAGGTTGGTGGGAAATTCCTGGAGATTTTGTCATGCACTTTGAGGAGGCCATAGGTGTTAGGGCTTCGGAGCGGGGTCTGCCAGACCCAGGCTTTTGCATTTGAAGCTGACTGGGTAATTTCGAACCAGTGACACACTTTCATCCTAATCTACCCAACAGGGTTGTTGTGCAGATCAAAGGGGGGAGAGACGAATGATGTAAGCTACTTTGGTCCCTTCCTCCTGTGAAGAAAAACTGTTTTCCTGCATAGAGGCTGCAGGGAGAGGAGAGGCAATGGAAAGCTGCAGTCAGAGGGGCAGATAAAGGAAAGGAGATAGGGCGGCCAACTCCAGGTTAGAAAATTCCTGGAGATTTAAGGGGTGGAGCCTGGAGAGGGTGGGGTGTGAGGAGGGGTGGGATCTCAGACAGGTACAATGCCATATACTTCACCCTCCAAACCAGCCATTTCCTCTTGGGGAATCACTATTGCCAATCTCCAGGTGAGGGCTGGAGATCACTCAGAATTAAAACTGCTCTCCAGATGACAGATCATCTCCTTCTGAGGTGAGGGGGAGTGAATGCCTTCATTTGGGAGGGTAGGAAGACAAAAAGGGGGAGCATTCACCTAGAGCCTTTTTCTAGAGGCTCTAGGTGAGTGCCCCTCATCTAGTTGTGCTTTTCTTCACAATGGACCTTATTCCTAGTAAATAAACAGAGAGCACTGTGAGCTGGGCTGGTGTGTTTGAGTAGGTCAGGTAGGTGGCTGCCTAGGGCACTGTGGCTTCTGGCCAGGCAACCCTCCACTTCTGCTTTGCAAGGCCACAACCTAATAGTGACCCATAAGGCTGCTCCACAGCTGGCCCCCCTGCAAGGGTGCAGAAGGCAGGGAGTACACATGGTGGTGGCAGCGGCACAGTTCAAGGGAGCAACCCTAAGCACAGCCATTGTTGTGAGCTACTGGTAGCTACTGTCCAGGCTGCAGGTGGTGCACTGGTGGTGGGTGGCCTGGTGCGCTGTGCTCTGTTGCTGCTGGCCATGATGAGTGCCTCGCTGGGTTTGGTCCTGGCCTGATCGTCCTGCACTGCTTCTTCCTGCCATGCCACTTCGGAAGTATCTTGAAGGACTTCACCGTGAGTCTTTGGGTGTAAAGTACACCTGTGTTATTTTTGCTGCTCTTTCCAAACTTTTGTTCTGGGGGCTGGGGGCCTAGGGCACCAGAAACCTTGGCACCAGCCCTGACTGAGGTAAGTTAGGCTGAGAATGTGTAACTGGCCCACCCAGGGAGCTTGCCCAATGGAGTGGTGATTTGACTATGAGTCCCCTAAATCCTCCTTGGAAACTCTAACCATTACTCAGCACTATCACAGGGTGACTGTAGTTGAACAGTAGCAAGAAGCCAATCATGGGTGAGGCAGACAAGTCACATGGTAGCAAATCACCTGGTGATTGCTGCTGAGCCAGACCCCAGTGAACCCTCCCTCAAAGGCACAAACAGCCATGGAAAGGGCCCTACCCCATTTTAGTGAAAGAAACCAAGGTTTGGCTGCAGTGCTGTTGTGGTTGTCTAGCAGCAGCCACTTTATTTCTTAAAGCTACAGGCACTGCTTCTATTATGGGGGGGGGGTTTAACCCTATTTAAAAAAAATCAGATTTTTCTACAAACCTGGGGCTTCCTTAAAAGTTTTGTAGTTAATTTTTTGTCTGTTCACAGCCCCAGTCTCTGGATTTAAGGTTCCACAAACTTGGTTATGTTGAAAAATAGATATATTTGTGCGCACATTTGTAATTTGTTATGTGGACTGCAGTGAGTATTCAGTTCCACACAGTGTCAGATGTGTGTATATGGCATTCTTCAGGTCATGTAGCTCAGTTTACATCATGCATGCAACTCTTAGTGCAGGTTATTACTAATTACATGTTTATCTTGCCCTTCCTCCAGTGACTTCATGGCAGTATACATGGTTCTCTCCCTCAAAGTCCTCACAATAGTCCTGTGAGGTAGTTTAGGATGAGCAAATGAAGTACCAAATGTCAATGAGTTTCATAGCATTTGAACCAGGACCTTCTCAGGTCTAGTCCAACACTACTGCTGTTTATAGCATGCAGAAGCAGATTAAAATCTGCAATAGTTCTCCAAGGCAATGGACCCAAGGTCTGACCAACAAGGAAAAATAAGAGCACTGGAGACAAAATACAGAAATGGCCTATGTTTTCTGATCAACTTTAGAGAGGGCGCCTTTCCAAGGGTCCTTCTCTGAAGGTGAAAGCCCTTTCCTGCGATAGTCTCTTGTTTGCCACTGGATATTTTGCCAGATTTCCTTCACAGCTCTTTCCTGAAGGATTTCTTATTGTCAAGACGGTGTTATTTATTAGATAGTGTTTAGCTATCATTGTGAGTTTGAGATAACTCCTTTTGTTCCAGTGTATTTCAATGGCTGTTTATTCCTATTTGCACGGTGATATTGTGTGCAAATATTTGGCTCCTTGCTGTGCGAGGCTTGATTTATAATCCCATCATGCTTGCTCACTCTTATATCTTGGCTGGCAGCAACTCAATTGGTTTGTTTGTGTGTGTGTGTGTGGACACACACATATTGCCTCTCTGGCCTTTCATTTTCCCTTGTTTCTGAGTAACAGTTTGCAACTTGCAGTCTTTAGAATGAGGATAGGATATTGACACAGCTGACATGCACAGCTAAAATTCCTGCAGAGGTAATAACAACAGTGAAAGACTTCAGTTTGCAAAGTCACAATCCAATCCTTTGCATGTATATGTGGAAGTAAATTCTATTGCAGTCAGTGGGACTTATTCCAAGTGAAGTATGTCTACAATTAACACAGCCTTTATTCCAAATTTTAGGTTTTCCAGTTCACTTTTTCTTTCCCTTTCCTCCTCCATATGGCCCAGTATTGTTATAGCCCTAGAGTAATGGCTTTCTTAGTTATTTTGATTAACCTGTAAACTCCAGTTTGATAGTTATTCCTTTGGGACTTTTAAATTTGGCATGGCTATTTTGGTTCAAAAGCATTTGCAACTCCATCCCGTGCACATTTACTTAGAAATAAATTCCACCATGTTCGGTGAGGCCTGCTCCCAGGTACATGTGCATGGGATTGCAGCCTTAATCATGACTCAGTTTAGCTGCAGTGGACTTTCATATTCAACACTATGCTTTTAAAAAGCTCTGCTAACCATCCACAATCCCTCAGTATTTTGTTTGTCCTTAGCACAGTAAGGCATTTATTGATGTGCCTCAATTTTTCCTCCTTCCTTTTAAAATGTACACTCATTAACTGACAAGAGAAATGTATAGATTTCTTTTTGTATTCGCTTGTTATCTGTTTGAAAAATTATCAGTCTTCCCAGCTCCCATTCTTAATGTTCAAATACTGATTGTGATTGTTTTCTCATTTATGTTTTATGTGCTTGAAAAGTTTATTGAAACAAGACTTGGAGCTTCTCCTGGGAATGTCTGCTCTGCCTCCTAGCTGGAGGGAGGCACTTCTCAGCAAGGCAATGCTTAGGCTTCCCAACCCTCCCGCCCTGGCGGGGGACCCCAGAGTTTCCACCCTCTTCCCCCGCTCCCCAAAAAAATGGAAGCGGGGGGGAGGGGGGAAATGGCGAGCCGCTGCCGCCCCTCCCTGCCCAGTGAAGCGTTGGCGCAGCAGAAGGGCAGCAGGAGCGCGCCCCCTTGCCTCCGAGGGTGTCCGCGCCAGGGGCCGCTCTTTCCCGCGCTCTTCTTCCAGTCCTCCTTGGTCTCAGCTGAGGCGGCCGCGGCGATTGCTGGGTGGGGGTCTGGGAAGGGAACGAGAGTATCCAGAACCATCCGCCATCTGCCGCCCCCTCCCCGCCCAGTGAAGCCGTAGGCGGCAGGCCCGCTGGTGCCCAGCAGCAAGAGGCGGCGGCGTTGGCGCAGCAGAGGGGCGAGGAGGCTGCGAACCGCCGGCGCGAGACTGACGCCTAGCACGCCCCCTTGCCTCCGAGGGTGTCTGCGCCAGGGGCCACCAAAATGGTGAGCGATTCCTCAGGGGGAGAGGCGTGGGACCCCCAGGGGGGACCCCCGGCTGTTAGCCCCCGAATGTATTTCGAGGCGCGGATGCTCTTTGGGGACGCTCGATCCTTCTTCTCCGGAACGACCCCCCGAGGCCCACACCCCACAACCACCATTTCAGGGGATCCAATTCTATGAGCCCCCCCCCCCCCCCAAGGTGTCCTTATCCTTATTTTGAAGGGAGGGAATGCATTTAAAAGGTGTTCATTCCCTTTAAATGTGATGGCCAGAACTCCCTTTGGAGTTCAATTATGCTTGTCATACCCTTGTTCCTGGCTCCGCCCCAATGTCTCCTGGCTCCACCCCCAAAGTCTCCTGGCTCCGCCCCCAAAGTCCCCAGATATTTCTTGAATTGGACTTGGCAACCCTAGCAATGCTGATGTTTTGGCCTGTCTCTTTTAGAGAACTAACTGATCAGGATCCCCCCCCCCATGGTTGCTGGAAAGAATACAGAAGACAAAAACAATTTTCTCAAAAAACTGAACATACTTGTATTACTTTGTTCCAGAGGTACATTCATCCTTTTAATTTTTAAGGTTTGTGAACCCTGTATTCTATAAGACATCAGAAGGGTTTGTCCAGTCTTTGAGTAACAGCACAGTAGGACCAAAGGGCCAGTGCATGTTAGTGGTACAACCTGGCATTCATCATGCAGAGTTCAATGATGATGTGTTGATTCTTCCTGCCTTCTCTGTCAGCAACTAGCATAATAGTGTCTTGCAGTGCTTATTCGGATGTGCATTGCTTGGGGGATTTTTTTTTTAAAGTGTTATATCAGTGGTTTGAATCCTATGACCTTGTTCCCCCCTTGTGCTTCTCTCTGGATGCAGTGGAGGATTTTCTCTGCTGCTGTGCTGTCATCCTCTGCCACTATACTTCCTTGTATGCAAGATCAATGTTTTTTACAGAACTCTTTATAAATACAAAAGTGCTACCCACAGAGGAAGCAAATAACCACAGCATAGGAAAGACAGCATATAGAGGCCTCAGAGAAGTGCAAGAAGAACAGTGCTATAGGTAGTTCCAAGTGGGCAGCCATGTTGGTCTGAAGCAGTTGAACAAAGTAGGAGTCGAATGTACCTTTAAGACCAACAAAGTTTTATTCAGAACATATGCTATAGGATTTGAGCCTGTAGTCTTTGGGTCTGATTAATCAGTTTCCCAGACAAAGCTGTGTATGTGCAGAGTGTTTTTATACATGAAAAAATGAGCATCAAATGTGCATTCAATACTAGATTTGCATTTGCTTTGAGAATCAAACTGTGTTTAACCCTCACATGTCCAGAAAGCATAGCTACAGCAGTATTCCTACCAAGCAAAAAAGATTAACCTGATCCTACAATTTCTAAGAAAGCAACTGCTAATATAATGGCAAGAATGTGATTTAAGCACTCTCCTCAGATTCATTTGCAGTGTTCTGAGTAAAGTACAGCCTGTATGTTGTAAATGAAATAGTGGAATCCTGAGGTGATGGTGAGAAAGGTACTCTGTGGACTTCTGTTAGATGAGAGGTTGTTTTTGAATGCTCTTCTGTGGAAAGAAACACTTGGCAAAAAAGAGCACATGGGGGTGTGTTTATACACATAAAAGCATTTAAAATGTGATTTTGCCCATCTGTGGTCAAAAGTGGTACAGTGCAGTCTGTGACCTCAGGATGCTAATGCGTTCTACTATTGAGGGTATACATCAGGCCTGAGACACTTCTCATTCCACTCTATCCCATGGGCCAAATGTCCAGTGGGCTAGAATATCTGTTGTTGTATACACCTGTGTCTGAACCCTCACGAGGCCCTGTGTTATTGCTACATATTGCACTGTGAAGGTGTGGCGCCAGCCCAAATCACTCATACGGTTGCAATGGTTGCAGCCTTAATCTTCCAGTGGCATTAAAATACTATTTTGATGAGGAACCTCCCCCCCTCCCAACTCAACTATGCCATTTAGACCTCGCTGTTTTTACTTCCTTTATTGCCTAAACAATTCTCTGTAATTCAGAGGTTTGCTACTGTAAGTAGCAGGTTCAAAACTGCAGCCGGTACCTTAATGGATTCTATCATCAAAGAGAGCTGACTTCTTTAGCTGGGCCTATCAAGCTCATGAGCATAACATCAGTAACAATGCTTAGGTTGCTGAGTAACAATACTTTCGAGCACAGTGGTCTTTTTCTGACTTCTTGCATTCCTAGTTCTTGGGCTGGGAGCCCATCTGGGAACCTTATGTATGTTGCCTTGAGTTCTCATAAGAACAGTGGGATATAAATGCCTTTTTTTGTTGTTGTTGCTGAAATCTAATCACAGCTGACATGGTGACCCTGTGGTTTTTCAAGGCAAGAGACATTGCCTGCTTCCACTTACGACTCTGGTATTTCTTGGAGATCTCCCATCCAAACACTGGCCATGGCCAACTTTGCTTTGCTGACAAGATTGGGCTAACCTCGGCTATCCAGGTCAGGTGTAAATGCCATAATAGGCAAAATTTGAAAAACCGCAATGTTTATTTCGTAGAAAGCCTTCTAGATTGCCTCCTTCTAACTTGAAACTTGTTCATTTTCCATGCACACACCTTTTTCTTGGTCTGTTTCTCATGACTTGCTCTTACTTTAAAAAAAAAATTGGGCCTTTGTTAGAACTCGACCTTGAAATGTAATTTAACGCTTGCTTATTTAATGTTAGTACCAGTGTGGGGTCAGTACAAGCAGGCATGCCTGCCTCATGTGTTTCTGGCAGGTTAACTAAGATCAGCTGATGCCAGGTTCAGAGCAGAGGTCCCTGCAAAGTCATGTGCTGTATTGCATTTTCAAGGTCCCACTTGCTCTCATTTTCAAGAAGGAGGCCATTGGCATCACTATGGGCTAGTTCTAATTCCTGTTTGTGGAATTGCTGTTACAATATATGTAACCTTGTACTACTTTGGGTTTCTTTCCAGGCATGTTTGGCAGCATAAGTGAATTTCCTTAGTGCATTTCCACTGCACACTCATTTTAGGTGCTTGCCAGATAAGTAGGGTTGCCAAGTCCAACCCCAGAAATATCTGGGGACTTTGGGGGTGGAGCCAGGAGACTTTGGGGGTGGAGCTAGGGCAGGGGGGAAACGGCGCCGGGTAGCATGGCGAGCCGCCCCGCAGCTGCCGCCTCTTCTCCGCTCGCCGTGGCTGCTCCTCCGAGATGGGCTCCGAGATCTCGGAGAAGCAGCCACGACGAGTGGAGAAGAGGCAGCAGCGGCGCGGCAGCCTCGCCCGCTTGGCCTCTGGGGTGGAAGTGGAGTGGGTGGAGGCGGGCTGGGGGCGTGGTGAGCCGCAAGTCCAGGTCCTAGAAGGGCCCGGATTCGCGGCTCGCCATGCTCCTGGCCTGCCTCGCCCTCCCCTTCTCTGGTTTTGCCTGCTCCTCCGAGATGGGCTCAGCCTGGGCCCATGTCAGAGGAGCAGCTGCGGTGGGCAGGGAGGGGGCAGCGGCCTTGCCCGCTCCAGGATCGGGCGGCTCGCCATGCTCCCCGGCGCCGTTTCCCCCCCTCCCCCCGCTTCCGTTTTTTGGGGGGAGCGGGGGAAGAGGGTGGAAATCCTGGGGTCCCCTGCCAGGGCGGGAGGGTTGGGAAGCCTACAGATAAGGCAAAAAATCAATGTGCTCCATGAGTGATCCATTCATGAGGAGACCAGGATGTTAAACTGACGGGTTTGCAAACCAAAAGTCACAAACCAATGCCTGCCAATTCCACTTGTATTTGTATCTTTGTCACTGTGTTGTGGAATAGTGTATGGAATGTGCCCTGAAGTGTCTTACTTCATCCCCTGCTTAATGGTGCCATATAGCAACAGGTACAAATGTAGCTCTGAGGTCCTTCCTCACCCTTCATATCTACTGTATTCAGGAGGGGAAGAGGGAATAACTGAAAAAAGTTGCTGCAATACCATATTGTGAGCATTCTCCATGATGTGACCATACTGAAAATAGAGATAATATATTTAAACTTGCTATTATTGTACAAACAAAAGACATGTTTAAAGGATAGATTTTACAAGAATTATTCCATATAAATCAATAATATTTTTAATGGAAAGTTTTGGAATAAATTGAAAGATAACATAAAGATTGTATTAGTTCATTGATGCATGTTTTATAAAGAAAGGGGGGTGTTTATATTACAGATGCAACATACATTGATGTGAATGTGGATCATTTTCTGTACTGCAAATGTATTGAGTGTTATGGGTGTTGAAAATAAACATTTCTGAGTACCTGCTTGTTTTGGTTAGAGAACTTCTTCCAAAGGGTTCAGTGCCAGTTTTCCTGTATCTTGGCTGGCTGATGAAGTCCCTCCCAACTAGAGTGGTTGAACAGAAATGGAAAAGGCATTTCGACGTATATAAACAGTAGCGTTTTCTTTTGTGTAACCTTTTAAAAATCTGGAATCAAAATTTTATACACATACTTACAGACAAACTGTATTGTGAAACAGAGCTTAATAACATCAAATATCTATTTGAACAAGTAAATCTTTTATGGCAGCTTTAAATCAGCATTTGTTTCCATTCAAAAAGCCTGAAGGACTTTCTGAAGTGATCATTCTTGTGCCTTTGTGGAGGCTTTATGGATAAGGAAGATATGCAGGCTTATTCTGCTGTCTGTGTGTGTGTGTGTGTGTATAATTTGTAACCCCACAAGCCTGTTTGTCTGAAGCCATGGGAGAGAATACAGCCATTGCTTTTTCCTTCCTGTACCTCCAGTCCCTTGACACTACCTCTTCAAATAATTGCTGCAACATTCAGGATTCCTGTTTCTCCCCTCCCCCACCATCACACACACACTGGATAAGAAAGATGGGGAAAGTGACAGGTGGGTGAACAGAATTGATTCAGAAGTAGGGTCAGCGAGCTCTGGAGACTGCAATTTAGCATGGATGTTTGTAGCACCTGGAAGCTGCATAGGCAAGTCACAAGGAGACCAGCCATACCCACAAGACTTGTAAATGAAAAAGCAGTGACCTTTATATACTTATCAGCATTCATTGCCATTTACATCCTTCTACCCTGCTGGTTTAGGAGGCCAGCCCAACCAATAGGTACACCTAGGTGATCAGCTGAAGTGCCAGAGGTGACTGATCAGCAACTATCACTTCCTCACCCCTGTGAGGGGAAGGGAAAGCAGCTTTTCATCTTGCCTCATGGGAGGGGGCAAGCTGTTGCTTACATGCCTAGGATGCCAAAAGTCCTTGAGTCAGCTCTGCTGATGTATTCAAGTGCAGTCGTATAAACAATTTTACGTCAACCCCAAATTCCTTTTCATTAATTAAGCCTAACTCCATTGTCATTGAGTGTCAACAGGCCCATTATCTGCAAATGGAAATTGGATATCTCCTACGTGACCACATGGTTCGCCATTTCAATACCTTCCATTACAATGCAACAAATCCATCACAGTCATCTCTTGGAACAGGGAGTTCTGCTTGGTAGATTTACTGAAGCCCAGTAGAACACTATGGAAGACAGACAAGTGATAAAATACTATGGACTGCACAATAACTGGGGGGGGGGCACCAAAACTGATCTAAGATATTTATAAACCTCTCAGTATAAATACTCCTGAGATAGCTTCCAATATTAAAACAATAAAATAATACCCCCAAATGACAATCATCTCCTAAAAGTACCAGACATAAACAATGAGCCAGCAATAACATAAAAGCAGTGAAACAGCATCAGGCATTTCTTTTAAAGGTTGTAAGAACTGATTAAAAGGCTAATACAAAGCTGTTAACCATTTCAGCCAAGGAAGGAAGAAATGCAGAGGAGGTGATGCTGAGTGAAAAGACTTTCACCTGATGCCTAAAGCTTTAAAGGACATGGTGCAGTTTGGGGGAACCTCCTAAAAAGCTTTGCTTCTTTTTGACAAGGCAAGCTAGTCCAAAAAGCACTCCAAATTTTAATAGTGACCAGAAGCAAACCAGTTGCCACTGTCAATTTTTCTGGAGCGCTGAGAGTTTCACTTCAACTGTGCATGCCGGGCAAGTGTACCTTATTAGACCTCCTATAGGTAGATGCAAGGCAAGCTCCTGATCAGATTGCCTCAGTGTTTCTTGGTGCAATCACATATTGGACAGTTTTGTGCCACCACAGTCCAAGAATTAAATCATTTTATTTACCAGAGAAGAGACAGGATTATTTATTTGATTTGATTTGTAGTCTGCCCTTCCCATAGAACAGGCTCAGGGTGTGTTACATACACATTTAGACCATAAGCCTAATGTGGAACTGTGCAGGAGGTTGGACTAGATGACCCTGGAAGTCCCTTCCAACTCTATGATTCTATTATTCTAACCATGAAGTCGTAAACAGAATTAGTCCCTTCTAAATCCAATGAATGCAATGGGTTTAGAAGGGTAGAAATCTGTTCAGGTTAGTCAGGTATAAATTGACCAACCTGTAATGGCTTGCTTTTCATCTTTCCTCCTAAACTCTAGGTTGCATCCTTGAAATGCCCAATATCTAACGGAAATGCATTGCCTGCTTTTTGCACCTTTACAGTGACCAACATCTATTCAAGAATTGATTGTGTTTACTGATCACAAGATTAATGAGTTCATGAGCAAAGGCAGAGAGGAACTGCCTCTGCACAGTGAGGATCCTCTCATTCCTTGTTATCAACACCAAAGATGAAGAAGCATTCACACTGACAATGGAGCATCCAGACTTCCCCAGATGAATAACTCCTGGGTGGTAGTGGCAGTGTTTATCATGTCTGGGGGTCACATAGTAAGTTAAGAGTGAAGGGGGTGTGCAGGTTCATCTTCCACCCCAGAGAAGGAGGCCTCAACCAACCCCCGCTCCAGTGCAGCTTCTGCTACTCTTGCACACAGCCAAGCCTCACACAAGGTGGTGTTCCTGACTGTGGCTTGCAGCATGAGAGGTGCCACTTACCACTCAGAGGGTGCCTCATGCAAAGCAGCTGAACACCCTCGGGCCTCTGGGGATTCCTCTCCCTGCACTGCTGGGAAGAAAGGCCAAGAGAAGCAGTAATGGGGAGGGATGTTGAGAGAGGGATGCTGGCTGGGTTCATGGCAGCTCTCTAGCAACACACACTGCAAGCTAGGCTGGTAGACTACTAAATCAGCCACCACAGCCTTCAAGGGTTAAATTTTAAAGCTACTCTCCCCCTACATACCCCAAACACACAGCAACTAAAAGGCAAGTTTATTTTCGGAGTCACACAAGAATAATTGTGATCAAGTGTGGATGCATGTTGTTAACATTTTTAATTCTTTAGAAACAAACAAAAAAATGCTCATCCATTTAGGACACATCATTGTAATTAATTTAGTTGGACTGTTTGTTTATAGAAAGTGTTTGTTGTAAGTAGGTAAACTCATTCTGATTCTGTGCATTTGTGATGCTGCCAGTTCAACAATCCTGGGGCTTGGCAACAAGGTGAAAAACATTGTCAGGGAGCAAGAAGACCAAGGAGATACAGGGCACTGTGCTGAAGACAGGGGGAATGGTCCTCAGAAGGGACCCCTTCTACAGTTGGTGAACAGGTATCCTTTCACACCAAGGAACCATCCCTGGGCACTGAGGAAGGGGGGGATCTTGGTAGTTGATAATTCAATCCTTATGCATGTAGATAGAGGAGTTGCAATTCAAACACATGTACTGACCACATAGTGGCCTGCCTGCCTGCCTGGTGGGATGGTAGAGGACATTACGTGTGGTCTAGATGGGCTAATAGACAGTGCTGGGGAGGAACCAGTGGTCATGGTACAAGTTGGCACCAATGATGTGGAGAAACATAGTTGTGTGGTCCTGGAGGAAAAATTTAGGCTGCTAGTCAGGAGAATCAAGGCCAGGACCTCCAAGATGTAAAAGTGCTGCCTGTTCTGCACACGGGCAGCTAGACAGCCACAAATTAAGAGTCTCAATGCATGAGTGAGACAATGGTGTAGGGAAGAAGGGTTTTGTTAGACATTGGGATTATTTTTGGAACAAGCAAGACCTGTACAAAAAAGATGGCCTCCAGTTGTCCCAAGAAGGAACCAAGCTGCTAGTGCTTAAAATCAAAAAAGTGATGGAGCAGCATTAAACTAAATTCTGGGGGAAAGCTGACAGGAGATGAAGGGGTAGCTGTTAGTGTTCAAGAGGGAAGTGGATTAGGACTGGACACTGAGAGGGTGACAAACAATATTGACTGCCTAACAAGGTCTAGAGAAAGGAGGACGGTTGCAAGCCTAATGGGTCTGGGAAATTATAGATGTTTATATGCAAATACTAGAAGTGTCCAAGGTAAAACGGGGAAGCTGGAATGCTTCATGACAGAGGAGAACATAGACATTGTGGGCATTTCAGAAACTTGGTAGAATGAGAATAATCAGTGGGATACAGTAGGATAGAGTAAAAGTCCAGTAGCACTTTAAAGACTAATTAAATTTGTGGTAGAGTATGAGCTTTTGTAACTCTGCTCACCTCTTCAGGTATCTTCTTCAGGTGACTTATGAAAGCTCATACCCTACCACAAATTTTGTTATTCTTTAAGGTGCTACTGTCCTCTTCATCTATAGCAGTAGAAGAGAGCAACATGGCTACCCATCTTGATCAGTGGGATACAGTGATTCCCGGATATAAATTATATCAGAAGGATAGAGAGGGAAGGGTTGGAGGTGGTGAATACAGGGCTTTTTTTCAGGGGAATGTAGTGGAATGGGGTTTCAGAACCTCTTTGTGGAAACAAAATTCTCAAAAAATGTTTAAAAGTTAATGAGGGACACCCATGTGTTTCTCCTACACAGAGTGGCTCTGTCAGAGAGCACACAATCGAGTGAAACTGAGAATCAGAGATTTGCATACAGAAATGCTATGGGTGGAAATAATTGGCCCACAAGGAAGCTTAACTCTAGGAGTTTATCGCCCACCAGATCAAAGATTAAAAGATGATTTAAAACAACAAAAGAATTAAGGAAAGCAGCTAGACAAAATATCTGTGACATAATAGGTCATTTTAACTATCCACACATTGATTGGGTCAAATGTGTTCAAGTCAGGAGAAAGAGATTGGGCTTGTAGATACTCTCAGTGACTGTGCCATGGAGCAGATGGTCACAGAACTTACTAGGTGGGGAGGCAATCCTGGACTTGGTCCTAAGTAATGTTCAAGACCTGGTGAGAGATGTAAGCCTGATAGCACCAGTTGGGAACAGTGACCAACCATAATGCTATTTAGTTTAGCATTTATGTAAACAGAGAGCTGCCCCAAAAGGCCACTTAACTTTAGAAGGGGTACTTCTCTCCAATGAGGGGGCTTGTGAAGAAGAGAGTAAAAGAAAAGGTAAGGAGGCTCAAATTCCTTCAGGAAGCTTAGAGACTATTTAAAACTTACATGCTGGAAGCTCAGATACAATTTATATCACAGGTTAGGAAAGGTATGAATAGGTATTTTTTTTAAATAGCTGCATAATTCGCAAACAAAGTAATGGAAGCAGTAAAAGGTGAGAAGGATTCATTTCAGTGGTGGAAGGCTAGTCTGAGTGAAGTAAATAAAAAGGGAGCACAGGCTTTGGCAAATAAAATGCAAGTCAGTGATCAGACAGGCAAAAAGAGTTTATGAGAAACATACTGCAAAAAAACATAAAGACTAACAATCAAAATTTCTTCAAAGAAAAACCAGGCAGGGAGGCAGTGGGGCCTTGGATGATCGAGGGATGAAAGGATTACTAAAGAGAAATGGCAGAGAAGCTGAATGCATTTTTTGCCTCTGTTTTCACTGTGGAAAATGGGAGCCACCAATTTCAGGAAGGGTGATGAAAGACCAGAGCCAGATTGAGGTGATGAAAGAGGAAGTCCTATGACTGATGTAGGAAAATGTAGTTGTGTGGTCCTAAAAACTAACAAATCACCAGGCCTGGATGGCATACATCCAAGAGTTCTAAAATAACTCAAATGTGAACTTGTGGACCTCCTGACAAAAATCTAGGGATGTCAGCCTCCAGGTGGGACCTGGGGATCCCCTAGAATTACATCTCATCTCCAGACTAGAGATATCAGTTTCTTTGGAGAAGACAGATGCTTTGGAGGGTGGACTCTGTGGTATTATACCCTGCTGAGCTCCTGTCCTCCCCAGGCTCCATCCCCAAATCTCCAGGAGTTTCCCAACCTGGATCTGCAACCCAACCCCTCCACCCCCTGCCTGTGACCAGGAGGGACCTGGCAACCCTAAATCTATCACTAAAGTCTGCCTCCATTCCCAAGGACTGAAAGGTAATACCCGTCTTTTAAAAAGGTTCTAGGGGAGAGCTGGGAAATTACACGCCAGTCAGACAACCTTTGACACCAGGTAAGTTGGTGGAATCTATTATTAAAGATAGAATTAGTAGGCACACTGATGAACAAAAGCTATTGAGGAAGTATTGTTAGCAGCCAGACCTCTCCTCAAGCTCAAGGCAGCTTGGGGCAAGCACTGTCATAGCTTGGGCAGGCCAGGGCACTGTTCAAACATGGATGCCAGTCACATAACTCCATAGGAAAGTAAGATAAATATATAGATCTGGAGGTGGTCGGAACAGATGCATTTCCCCCACCCTAAAGGCATGCATAATAAAATGAATTAGTCCAGGGGTGCTTTTTTGTAGAAGAAGCCCAGCAGGAACTCATTTGAATATTTGGCCACACCCCCAACATCACCATTGTTCCACACAGGGTTATTTGTAGGAAAAAACCAGCAGGGATTTATTTGCATATTAGGCCACACCCCCTGACACCAAGCCAGCTGGAACTGCATTCCTGTTCAAAAAAAGCCCTGGATTAGTCAGGTTTATGCAAAAGAGAGAGACCTGGAAGACTTCATCAGCAACTCAAGCAAGCAATTATTATCAAACCCTAGTAATAATTATTATTACTCTCAAACCCTCTTTTGCATAAGCAAAATCACCTTTTTCTCATTGCTGTCACCTAAGTGCACCTTAATCACTTTATCTCAGTGTCACCTGTCCAACCAAGCCTTCCTAGGTCATCAACAGGGTCATTTGCCCAGTAAAGCAATCATCATGATTGTTCTTTAAAAGTTTCCCACTGGAAAGGTCACATACCTTCTCACAGCCTCAGGGCACAATTTTCCTGAGAACCCACTCAGTGTGTTCTTTGTACCAACCACATATACCACTGTAGGCTTCTCTTTCCCTTCTGCACAGAACAAAATGCTGGTCATTTCTCTCCAGGTCTGCTGCTTCCACAGACCTCTCTAGGTTCCTAATTTTATCTGGTTCCTAAAATGCTATTCCCCACTCCTCCCCGCCTTTCCATTTAACCAATGTTGTGTGTTTTGCTGAATAAACCTTTCCCCCCTCATTTTCTTTGTTAATTTAAAAAAACCCTCTTAATTTGAACAAATCACCTGTTTATTTGAGAGTTCTCACAGGGACAATCTCTGTAAATGTTGGTTTTTCGATTCTGGTTGTCTCCTCAGACTCCTAACTGGAGACTGCCTCTTTTGGTAACAGAATCAGCATGGATTTTAGAGTTCTCTGGCAGGGTGAACAAACATGTGGACAAGGGTGACCCAGTAAATGTTGTTTACCTATACTTACAGAAAGGTTTTGATAAAGTTCCTCATCAAAGGCTCTTAAGTAAACTCAGCAGTCATGGTAAAAGAGGACAAGTGGTTAATTCACAGGAAACAGAGTGAGTATAAATGGGTAGTTTTCACAGTGCAAGACTGTAAGAAGTGGGGTACCACAGAGCTCAGTACTAGGTCTGGTGCTTTTTAACTTGTTCATTAATGATTTGGAATTGTAGGTAAGCAATGAAGTGGCTAAGTTTATGGATGACACTGTTTAGGGTGAAGAGAACCAGGGAGGACTATGAGGAGCTCCAGAGAGATGATCAAAGCTGAGCGAGTGGACATCAGTGTACTGAATGAGGTTCAACACGGGCAACTACAAAGTAATGCACGTTGGAGCCAAAAATCCCAACTATAAATATACAAGGATGAGGCAGAATGGGCTATAATCGACCAGGAGAGAGACCTTGTAGATAACTCACTGAACATGTTGATAGATCCCAGTAGGCAGCCGTGTTGGTCTGAAGCAATAGAACAAAGCAGTAGACAAGTGCACCTTTAAGACAATTAAGTTTTATTCTAGTAATAAGGCCTGTTGTGAAGAAAACAGGCTCTAGAAAAAGGCTCTGGGTAAGAGCTCCCACTCTTGCTGTCTTCCACCCACCCAAGTGAAGGCATGCACTCCCCCCTCCTACCTGAAGGGGAGCTGATGTCTGTCATCTTGGAGAGTAGTTGTAATTCTGAATGATCTCCAGCCCTCACCTGGAGATTGGCAACAGTGGTTTCTCAGGAGGAAATGGCATTGTATCTGTCTGAGGTCTCATCCCTGCTCAAATCCCACCCCTTAAATCTCCAGGAATTTCCTAACCTGGAGTTGGCAACCATATCTCCTCTTTATCTGTCCCTGTTTCAGCTTTCCATTGCCTTTCCCTGCCCTGCAGCTTCTACATAGGAAAAAGACAATCTTTCTTCACATTGGTGGGAGGAAAGACCAAAGCAGCTTACATCATTCTCTTCTCCCCACTTTGATCTGCACAATCTTGTAAGTCAGGTTAGGCTGAAAGTCTGTGACTGGCCCAAAATCACCCAGTCAGCTTCCACAGCAAAAACCTGGTTCTGGCAGACCCCGCCCTGAACCCGCTCGACTAGGCCCCCATTATGAGATCCTTATTGGAAAGTTTGGATTTCCTATTTCATCAATGAGGCGAGTCGCCATCCCACTCTCCGACGCCTTTCAAAAGACCCCAGGATAAATTTTGCAGGGGCTTGCTTAGCAAGGATGGCTAGAAGGTTCGACCTCTCCATATTGAATGGCTCCATAGGTGATTATCCTGGGGAGATCACCTTTCTAGTCGGCACTAGATGCAGTACTATCGACTATTTCCTAGCCAGGCCAAGATTACTTTCAAAGGTTCTTCACCTACAAGTTCTACCCAAACTAGAAAGTGATCATCTCCCACTATTACTCACCCTAGCTCCTTTAGTTCCTGAGACTTCTCACAGTATTACGATGGGCCCACATTCCAGTCCAACAAATGAGATGCCGCGCCAAGTGGTCCGATCAGTTGGCAAAAACAGTGAAGGGAGCCCTGAAGAAGGAGGATGCTTGCTCCAATAGAAAATTAATTATGGATACACCCCATGACTTAACCCTCTGAACCCCTTCGACCATCTCCTCCAACATAAAACCACTACTGGTTCAAGATGCTTCTGTTCAACATTGTAGATTCAAAAACGTCTCCAAGTCCTGGTTCGATAAAGAATGCAAGCAAGCAAGAAGAGATCTAAAATCAGCGTATCATGCGTATAAGAACTCTGAGGGCCTTGATTCTCTGTGTGCACAATACCATCTTTCATGCTCTAAGAAGTTATATAAACAACTGATTGCCACAAAGAAGTGTGAGGCCATGAAAGTGCTGTGGAATAGCATTATACAGTCATCCAAGGAGAAGATCTTGACAGGGTTTTGGAAATTGATCTCGAGCCACTCCTGCAGAGACATCTCCCCCATTGACTCATTTGTCACCCCCAAGAATTGGGAATCATTTTTTCAAGAGCTGTACTCTGATCCCCACCATTCTGCAGTTTCCCAGATTCATGAGGCCCTTTCAGACCTGCCACCTTGGCCTCCGGTGACGGTTGGAGAAGTTACGTAGATCTTTGATCAGTAAACTCAAGAGAGGCAAAGCTCCAGGCCTGGATTTTATTCCCCCAGATGTATTGAAAGATAATATAGACTGGTGGTCCTCTCTCTTGGCCCCATTGTTTACATATATAGATTCGACAGGGGATTTACCTGAGGTCTGGAGAGAGGCTATCATCATTCCTTTTTTTAAGTCTGGGCAGAAAGATGATCCAGCCAATTATAGGCCAATCAGCCTCTTGAGTATTCTGGGCAAACTATACGCTAGCCATCTTCTAGAGAAAGTGCAGTGCTGGCTGATTCAAGAAAGGTATTTGGTAGATGAGCAGGCTGGGTGTAGGGAAGGACGATCCACGTTGGGACATAATTTGATTCTATCACATTTGATATACAAATATGCAAACAGCAGAATGGTTTCTCTTTATGCAGCCTTTATTGACTTAAAATCTGCTTTTGACTCCATTCCCAAAGGGAAATTATGGGAGAAGTTAAGTACCACCTCAATTGACAGGAGACTTTTATTCCTGATCCAGGCATTATATACCAATACGTCTGTTAGGGTCAGGTGCAATAAGCAAGGTCTCTTTACTGACCCTATTCCAACTTTAAAAGGAGTCAAGCAAGGCTGCGTGTTGGCCCCTTCCCTTTTTGCTATCTTTATTAGTTGATACTCATCCCCCCTCCCTGGCAGATAGGCAACTGGTAGCCTTACTCTTTGCAGATGACACAATCTTGCTGTCTAGAACACCAGTAGGCCTTAGAAGGGCATTAGCTCAATTTGGTCTTTATTGTGATCATAACCTCTTACAGATTAATTATCAGAAAACAAAAGTAATGGCTTTTGGCCCAAAACTCAGGCTAAGGAGATGGAGTATAAATGGCCATAGTCTACAACAGATAACAATTTACAAATATTTGGGGGTCATGATTCAGTCCTCAGAGTCAAAGAAGGCTCACCACGAATATGCTGCCAATTCTGGTCGTAAATTGACCCAGGCCACCATTAGGTTTTTTCTCACGAAAGGGGGGCATTTTATACCATTTGCATTAAAACTCTACTTGGCCAAAACAATACCCCAACTCATCAGGGTTTGTAGAATCTTTTGGGCTCAAGTGCCGTGTTCTACTGGAGAAAGTTTTCCTTCCAGACGTTTCGTTCTCTGCAGCTGAGAACGAAACGTTTGGAAGGAAAACTTTCTCCAGTAGAACACGGCACTTGAGCCCGAAAGATTCTACAAACCCTAATGATGTTACCAGCCGTGAAAACCTGAAATCTTTGATAATACCCCAACTCACTTATGGAACTATGTTGGGTCCATCCTTATCAAGCTTTGATCCCCTTGAGAAAATTCAGTCCAAATTTTTGAGAGCCATTTTCCACTTTCCAACTTGCGTTTCCGGTGCAGTACTACGCTTGGAAACTGGCTTGCTGGGGATAGAGGCAAGGGTGAGCCTACTTTCAATCATCATCATAAACCTTTATTGGCATTAATATAAGGATACAGTATACTTTAAAACCAGCAGTGACACTATAGAATATAATAAAAATTATATAATATAAAACCAGCAAAAGCTAAATGACATGAAATATAATAAAAAATATAATATAATAAAAAAACCAGCAAAAGTTAAATGGCATAAAATAGCTGTGGGCTATGCATGAGTAAAAGCCTCTCTGATTCGGATTGCAACCTGTAAAAAACAAGCAACATGAGTAGTGACAAAGTTGTGTTTCCCGTGGAGTAAAAAGCGGAGCTTGGCATTATCAGAAAGGCCTTGATGGTCAGAGAGCAGAGCATCTAGGTATTTCGCTCGTGGGCTGCTATAGAAAGGGCAGTCCAGAAGAACATGAGGGACTGTTTCGATGACTACAAGGGCATCGTCTAAGATTGCGGGGGATTCTGTGGTATCTTCCGGAGAGGATGGCCGATGGTTGTCATGCCTGCCCCTGCTGACTCAGAGCAGGTGCCTGCTTCTGACCCCGCCCCTGCTGTGCAGATGCCTTCAGCAACAGAGGACGTAAGTCCTGAAGGAGCCAGCCAGCAGCAGGGGCCACCTGAAACCAATCTGGCCACACCAGGTACTAGCTCATCTCCCCCAGACTCACCAACACCTGGGGCCCGCCTGCGCGAGAGGAGACGCCTGGAATTCAGGAACAGGCGTAGAGAGGCGCGCATGCGGGCTAGAAGAGATCTGAGCCCGGAGTTCTAACGAGCCAATTAGCCAGCAGTATATCTGGGATCCTGGCCTCAGGCCAAACTGTGCTGGCAACAAGCGAACACCCTTGGATGTGTCTGCGTCTCGCACCCCTTGCTTCGGAAAGAACCTGTGCATTCCTGACCCGGCCTGACCCATAGGCTGGTATTCTGGACTCTGGCTTTGCTTATCGGACTGGCTTAGGTATCGTTTGATCTCGGCTTTGCTTCCCGGCTTCTGACTCTCGGCTCTGTTTCCCGGCTTCTGACTTTCGGCTCGGCTCCCCGGCTTCTGACTCTCGGCTTCCCTGACCAAGCTTCCGTCTCACCCTCCAGCCTGCCTGTTTACGTTATCAATCAACTGGACTGTTTTACGACCACTCCCTGTGCTTCGCCTGGGCTGTCTGCGAGAGGTCCTGGCTCGTTGCCAGGACGATAGCAGCCGCAGCTTCGTGTCAGAGACTCGGGCCGTGACAGCTTGCCAGCACCCCAAAACTCACCAGGCACGCTCATGACGGACCAAGCGGCAGGAGGCATGGACCCCTTGCCGGGGCTCCTAGACCAGGTGCAGCAATTAACCCAAGCGGTGATTACTCTGCAGCAGCAGACTGCGTCCAATGCCGTGGCCTTGGCTGCCGCCGCTGCTCCCCGCTCTCGCTGCCCGGTGAGCATTCCTGAGAAATTCGCAGGAAACTTGGAAGAGTTCCCTGCCTTCCTCGCCCAGTGTGAACTATACATGGAGATAAGGCAGGGCGACTTCCCTACAGACAAAACAAAAGTCTGTTTTATCCTGAGCCTGCTTAAAGGGCCAGCGGCCAAGTGGGCCACTCCTCTGCTGCTAGAGCCCTCGCCGCTGCTAGCAGACTACACACGGTTCAAGGCACACTTCCAGGCCGCCTATGCCAACCCTGTGCGTGCTGAGACAGCTAATCGCAAGATACGGGCTCTGCACCAAGGCCAGAACTCTGTGTCTCAGTATACCACAGAGTTCCAGCTGCTGGCTCAAGACCTGGCCTGGAATGAAGCTGCCTTGGTGGACCAGTACACTGAAGGCCTCTCCGATGCCGTCCTGGACGAACTGGCACGCACCGACCGCCCAGCCGCCCTCCAGGACCTGATCCTGCTGTGTCTACGCATTGATGGGCGACTGCAAGGTCGGCGCCAGAGGCAGAAGAGGGGCACTACTCCAACAAGGCCCCCCCCGGCGGCTCCCGTTCCAGGTACCCCAGCTTTACCGCCGGCTGTAGAACCCATGCAGCTGGGCGGCGCCCGCCCTCGCCTGACCCCTGAGGAGAAGAACCGACGGCGCACCCACAACCTGTGCCTGTATTGTGGAGGGGACGGGCATTTTGCAAGCTCCTGCCCGGCCAAATCAAAGCGCACCCCGAGCTCCGCTGCCTCGGTAAAAGGCCAGCCCCAGGTCTAGCCGGATCTCCTGGCCTGGGGCACTCCTTGAGGTCCTCTAGCTCCGTCCATCCACCACCCACCCCGTTCCTGGTCCCGATCCGCCTGCAGCTTCCCGACGACCGGTGGATCTTCGTCCATGCCATGTTGGACTCAGGGGCTGCCTGCTGCTACATGGACAGCCACTTTGCCAAGGAGCATGGCGTCCCCGTTCGGGAAAAGGGAACTCCTACACTGGTCGAGGCAGTGGATGGTCGTCTGCTGCGCTCGGGGCCGGTCCGCCACGAAACTCTACCACTCGTTTTGTGGGTCCAACAGCGCCAAGGGAAGCAGACCTTCGATTTGGCCCGCATGCCACGCTTCCCTGTTATCTTGGGCCTGTCCTGGCTGCAAGCCCACAACCCCCATGTGGACTGGGTGCAACGTGAACTGAGCTTTTCGAGTACCCTCGCACCCTGTTCCCCGCTACCACCCGACTCGACTCAGGTGCCGCCTGTCAACCAACCCGGTTCCCCACGCACCACCAGCCTCCTGGGGGCCGCCACCACACTCCCAACTCCCTACCAGGAGTTCGCGGACGTCTTCAATGAGAAGGAAGCAGACCAGCTTCCCCCACATCGGCCCTACGATTGCGCCATCGACCTGGTGCCCGGCGCTCCGCTACCCGCAGGCCGCCTGTACCCCATGGCAGACCCGGAACTGGCTGCCCTCCGGGAGTACTTGGACAAGAACTTGGCCCGAGGGTTCATTAGACCCTCCACCTCGCCCCTGTCTTCACCTGTCCTGTTCGTTAAGAAGAAGACCGGGGACCTGCGACTCTGCAACGACTACCGGGCCCTCAATAAGATTACCATTCGGAACCGCTACCCGCTCCCACTGATCCCTGAGCTCCTCGACCGCGTCAAAGGGGCCACGATCTACACCAAGCTCGACCTTCGCGGGGCCTACAACTTGGTTCGTATCAAAGCCGGGGATGAGTGGAAGACCGCTTTTGGCACCAGGTATGGCCAATACGAACATCTGGTCATGCCCTTTGGGCTCACCAATGCCCCCGCCGTCTTCCAACATTTTATGAATGACGTTTTCCGTGACCTGCTAGACTGGTTCCTGATCATTTATTTAGATGACATTTTGGTCTACTCTGCATCCGAACAGGAGCACATCCACCACGTCCGCCAGGTGCTACAGCGACTCCGAGCCAATCGCCTGTATGCCAAGCTGGAGAAATGTGCTTTCCACCTCCAGTCCGTTGAGTTCCTGGGGCACATCATTTCCCCCCAGGGAACCCAGATGGATCCGCGGAAGGTCGACGCCATCCTTCAATGGCAGGCCCCTCGAAGTCGGAAGGACATCCAGCGCCTCCTGGGCTTCGCCAATTATTACAGGCAATTCATCGCGGGCTACGCCGACCTCACCAAGCCCTTGACCAGACTCCTCCGACCGAAGGAGCCCTTTCAGTGGACCCCCGAAGCCGACCGGGCCTTCCGCCAGCTCAAGCAGAGTTTTTCCTCCAGTCCCCTTCTGCGGTACCCTGACCCGAGCTTGCCCTTCATGGTGGAAGCGGACGCCTCCAATGTGGCCCTCGGAGCCGTGCTCTCCCAGCGGGACGAGCCTAGCCAGCCATGGCAGCCCTGCGCCTACTACTCCCGGCAGCTCTCGGCTGCCGAACGCAATTACACCATTTGGGAGAGAGAGCTCCTGGCTATCAAGGTGGCCTTTGAGGTCTGGCGCCACCACCTTGAGGGGGCCAGGCATCCGGTCCAAGTCTTCACCGACCATCGTAACCTGGAACATTTGCAGACCACCCGCCGGCTGAACCAGCGGCAGATCCGGTGGTCCCTGTTCTTCTCACGATTTGACTTTACCATCACCTACGTCCCGCACTCCCAGAACCAGAGAGCCGACGCTCTGTCCCGCCGGCCGGACTATAACACCTCTAGTGCCACCGAAGCCCCCAGGGCTAGTATTCTGCCACCCTCGGTCTTTGCCGCCACTCTGACCGCACCCGCCCTGGTGGCCGAGATACAGGCCAGCCAAGACACCGACCCGTGGGCGCAGAAACACCTGCAGGAACCGCAGCAAGACCCTGCCGGAGAACTATCCACCCGGGATGGGCTGCTCTACCATCGGGAGCAGTTGTACGTCCCTCCCGGGCCTCTCCGATCCCGCATCCTCCGGCTGGCCCACGATGCCCCCCCGGCTGGGCACTTCGGGCAGCACAAGACCGCCCATCTGTTGACCCGGGACTTCTGGTGGCCTCGCGTCCGAGCGGACGTTAGTCGCTACGTGGCTTCTTGCGAGGTCTGCCGCCGAGCCAAGAACGTACCGGCCAAGCCCTCCGGTCTCCTGCAACCCCTGCCGACTCCCGCCGGTCCCTGGGACGTGGTGTCCATGGACTTTATCGTAGACCTGCCACGATCCCAGGGCCACACCTGCATTTTCGTTGTGGTGGACCTGTTCACCAAAATGGCCCACTTCGTCCCCTGTGCCAGAGTACCATCCGGGCCGGAGACTGCCCAGCTGTACCTAAACCACGTCTTCCGCCTGCACGGGTTACCCACGCAGGTCATCTCGGATCGGGGCCCACAATTCACATCCCGCTTTTGGCAGGCCTTCCAGCACGGTTTGGGGACAGAACTACACCTGTCTTCCGCCTACCATCCCCAGACCGACGGGCAGACCGAGCGGACCAACGCCACCTTGGAGCAGTACTTGCGCTGCTATACCAGCTATCAGCAAGACAACTGGGCCACTCTGCTACCCCTGGCAGAGTTCGCGTATAACAACGCAGTCCACAGCTCTACGCGGACCACGCCGTTTGCCGCCAACTATGGACTGCACCCCCGATTCTTCCCTCCGCTCGGCCCCTCCGCCAACGTTCCCGCAGCCACCGACCGACTTGAGGAACTCCACGCGCTCCACGCCCTCCTGCGCACTCAGCTCCAGCGCGCCAAGGACGCTTACAAACTGGCCGCGGACCGACATCGCCAGGACGGAGCCCCCCTCAAGGTCGGAGATTCTGTCTGGCTCTCGACCCGGTACCTCCGGACTCCTGGCCGGTCCTCCAAGCTAACCGATCGGTTCATCGGGCCCTTCCCCATAGAGGCGCAAGTCAACCCCGTGGCATTCCGCCTACGCCTTCCGGCCCACCTCCGGATACACCCCGTATTCCACCGCTCCCTCCTCCAACCAGCGGCAGCGCCGGACCCAAACAGGGACGTTCCACCACCGCCTCCGCCACCGGTGCTGGTGGACGATGAGGAAGAGTTTGAAGTCCACCAGATCCTAGACTCCCGGCTGCACCGAGGTCAACTCCAGTACCTGGTGGACTGGGAAGGCTACCCTCCCGAGGATCGCTCCTGGGAACCGGCTGCCCACCTGCATACCCCTGACCTGCTCCGGCAGTTTCATGAGGCCTACCCAGATAAGCCAGGCGGCTTGGATGAGGGGGGGCCTGAGGGGGGGGATAGTGTCATGCCTGCCCCTGCTGACTCAGAGCAGGTGCCTGCTTCTGACCCCGCCCCTGCTGTGCAGATGCCTTCAGCAACAGAGGACGTAAGTCCTGAAGGAGCCAGCCAGCAGCAGGGGCCACCTGAAACCAATCTGGCCACACCAGGTACTAGCTCATCTCCCCCAGACTCACCAACACCTGGGGCCCGCCTGCGCGAGAGGAGACGCCTGGAATTCAGGAACAGGCGTAGAGAGGCGCGCATGCGGGCTAGAAGAGATCTGAGCCCGGAGTTCTAACGAGCCAATTAGCCAGCAGTATATCTGGGATCCTGGCCTCAGGCCAAACTGTGCTGGCAACAAGCGAACACCCTTGGATGTGTCTGCGTCTCGCACCCCTTGCTTCGGAAAGAACCTGTGCATTCCTGACCCGGCCTGACCCATAGGCTGGTATTCTGGACTCTGGCTTTGCTTATCGGACTGGCTTAGGTATCGTTTGATCTCGGCTTTGCTTCCCGGCTTCTGACTCTCGGCTCTGTTTCCCGGCTTCTGACTTTCGGCTCGGCTCCCCGGCTTCTGACTCTCGGCTTCCCTGACCAAGCTTCCGTCTCACCCTCCAGCCTGCCTGTTTACGTTATCAATCAACTGGACTGTTTTACGACCACTCCCTGTGCTTCGCCTGGGCTGTCTGCGAGAGGTCCTGGCTCGTTGCCAGGACGATAGCAGCCGCAGCTTCGTGTCAGAGACTCGGGCCGTGACAATGGTAGTGCATTAAATCTAGCCAGCATGAGTGCTCTTCTTTGGTGAGGATCAGTTAAAAAGAGGAAATAGGGAGCTAAAAGCCCAGGAGTCTGGGATAGACCCAGATAGCTTGGGGAGCAAGTTTTCCGAGCTGCCTCAGTTAGACGTTGCAACTGGATGTCTAGTAATCTGCGTTTGATGGATTGAAATACCGCAGGAGCAGAGGATAGGTAAAATGCATCTAAGGAAATTCCTATGGATGTGATTTTCTTTTGGATCAGGGTCAACCATTTGGATGCATGATGGTCCATCAGCATCAAAAAGGTGAAAGAGTTCTGATCAGAGTTAAATAAAAGACGCAGCCAAAACTTAAAGGTCAAAAGCCAGGCGCGAGTTTCCAGCAGCAACAGTCCAGTTTCCATGCAAATTGCAGCATAAGGAACACAATTGGGTAATCCCAGTATTTTCCTCAAAAAGAAGGATTGCAGGCCTTCAGTGGTGTAATCGAAGGCACTGATCCATATGAGAGCACCATATAAGAGTTGGGGGCTAGATTTCGCATTGAAAGCTCTTAGGGCCATGGGGACATATTGGTTCCCTTTGAGATAGAAAAAACAGGCAATAGCCAAGGCACTAGTTCTTGCCACTGTTAGAGCGCGCTTACGATGGGCTGCCCAGCTCCCATTGTAGGAAAAATTAATCCCCAGATATTTGGTAGTTTTGACCTGTTCAATAGGGTTTGACCTGGACTGACCATAGTTGTTGCTTCCAGGATTTAGAGAAAACTAAAATTTTTGTTTTCCCATAATTCAGGGTTAACTCGTTATTATTGAGATAGGTCATAACTTGGTATAATAGACGCCTCAATCCAATTTGGGAACATGACAGTAAAACAGCATCATCCGCATATAAAAGGATGGGAACGTGACAGTGAGCAATTTTAGGGGCATGCCCATCGATTGCATATAAAACAGTTGCTAGATCGTTTAAAAAAAGATTTAAAAGTGCTGGGGCAAGGATACAGCCCTGTTTCACACCCTTACAAATTGGAATTTCTGAAGTTAGATTTCCCTGAAGATTGTACTTAACTTGACAGCTGGTACGTGTATACAGTTTTTTAATCAAGGTAAGCAATCTGGGATCCATGTTCATCCTGGCCAACTTAACCCAAAGCAACTCTCTTGGAACTGAGTCAAACACTGCCTTGAGGTCTAAAAAGGCAGCGAAGAGTTTGTTGCCAGATTTCCCACTGTATTTAGAAACTAGGTGCGATAAAACGACACAGTGGTCAAGGGTGGATTTACCATGGCGAAACCCTATTTGTTCTGGGCCTAATATGTTGTTTGTTGTCAGACAGCTTTCTAGTTTCACTAGGAGGTGTTTGGCATAAAGCTTGCCGACAACTGATAGGAGGCTAATCGGCCGATAGTTCTCAGGTAATGAAGGATTGCCCTTTTTGTGGATGGGGACAATGATTGCATTGGTCCATGTCCTGGGCATTATTCCAGTGCTGTTTATCATAGTAAACAGGGCAGCCAGGGGCAGAGCCCACCATTCTGGATGGAATTTCAATAGCTCTGGAATGACTGCGTCAGGGCCGGGGGCCTTTTTGGGCTTAAGTTGCGAAATCAGGGTAATGATATCCTCCGGGGACACAGGTGGCCACTCAGGATGTTCACTGATGTCAGTTTCAAGGGAAATAGGGAAATTTGCCCCATCGTTTCCAAAAAGATTTTAAAAATATGAGTGCCAGGCTTGGGAAGAAATTGTTATTGTAGAGTGAGGTTTCCCCTGCAGGACCCCGGAAATTAAAGCCCAAAATTTCCCACTATCATTGGACCTAGAAGCTTCAATCAAGCGATCCCATTGGGCCCTTGCAAGCTGATGCTTCTTGGCCTTGACCATATCTAACAGCTTGTGTTTAACAATAAAATAATCTTTTGGTAACACAGACTTTTTTTGGCTCCTATAGTGATGATAGATAGAGCGAAGTGTGGACTTCAATCGAAGACATTCTCTGTTGTGCCAGGGATTATATTTCAATCACCACTTGGCTCAATCTCAGCCATTGCCCCACGAATATCACATCGTTGATTTTAAAGGATAGATATTGTTCTTCTTGGGTTAGAGCCATCCATCAGAAATTGTCTATGCTTGGCTTTTCACCAGAATCTCTCCAGATAATGGCCCTGGATCAAGCCAGGGCCATAGTCAAACAGAGAATACAAGACATTGAGAGACAGAATGATATTGCCAAGGTCCCAGATTATCTAGCTCCCCCTCAAAGGAGTTATGTGCTAGCTCCAGCCCCCTATCTCTCAACTCTAACAATACCATCCCACAGAAGGGCTTTTTCTATGGCCCGTTGCATTATCTTTCCTTCAGCAGTCATTGAGGGCCGTTTCAAAAAGGTGCCTATGGCTGAGCGGGTTTGTCCTTGTGGTGCAGATAAAGTGGAAACGATTGACCATGTTTTGTTTGGGTGTGGCCTATACCTAGGCATACGTGCCAGGTACATTTATTCTTTGTTGGAGGGATGTCCCAGGTTTTCTGATTTCAAAATCAGAAATAAACTGTTATCAGATTTTAACCCTCAATTCACAATTAATTATGCCAAATTTATGGCGGCAGCTAGGAGAATTCGTGAGGATTATGTAAAGAAGGGGTCTTGAACTGGCTGTTTTTTGAATATTTCCAAGCTTGCATTTTACCTTTTCTTAAATGCCTGAGTACTTTGCATACCACCACAAATGCTATTGAAACTGATACAAATACAGTTGCCAAATTTTGTTCCCATGCAATCAAATTGCACTTTATGGTTCTTACAAGCCAATGCCGAGGTAACAGATTGTAATTTTAACCAGTGTATTCTAGTTAATATTTTTCTGGAGTTGCATAATTTTTAAATTTTCTATCTATCATATGTACTATATCTATTAAGTTAGAAGATGTTTGACCAGTACTGTATTATTTGTTATATCTCATTATTCATACTAATGTTCTATATTTTATTTTCACATTTATTTTTTAAATATCTTATGTTTTACCTATTTAGGTACATCTTGATTTTTACAAGTTTTCTGTGGTAGTTGTTGGCCTGCATTGTGTTGTATATTTGGTCATGGACCGTAATAAAGCAAACTGAAACTGACCCTTGTAAATTAGGTTAGGCTGAAAGTCTGTGACTGGCCCAAAATCACCCTGTCAGCTTCCACAGGAAAAACCTGGGTCTGGCAGACCCCACCCTGAACCCCTCCCCCCAACCTTGGCTTTCGCTTGCCTCCTCACCAATGTTCCTTTTAAGCTGCAGAGTCTTGTGAGCAAAAATTCTACTTTGTGAGCTACTGGCATTAAAGTTGTGAGTTACTGCATAAACTGTGCACTAGGGCCATTTTTTCTGAACTAAAACAAAAAGGTGTGAGGTGGAGGTTAAAAATCTGGGAGCTAGCTCAGTTTAGAGGGAACACTGCTCCTCAGCCTTGCTGTCTTCCCACCCACCCTGCAGCTGAAACAGACGCCAGCTTTCCATTCCCCACCCCCCGCATGTGTGTGTGTGTGTCCCCGTGTCTGGTGGCTCAAAGCCCTGAAAAAGGTCCAGAATGTCAAGAAGGAAGAATAATGGGGGGGGGGGGGGTGCAGGGGGAACATGACAACAGTCACACAGAAACTGAAGCACATCATTCCTTTTGTTTGCAGTGCATTGTTGCCACCTTTTCCTGTCATATCCAGCCGTGTTTAGCATCAGTGTGAGCTTGTGACATTGCGGGGGGGGGGGGGGTGGAAGGTATTTTCTGTAGAGAATTCTATTTGCCTGAGGCCTCACCCTTTACTGAGAAAAGCAGCCTGGGTAGCCTAGCAACAGCCTCTGACTAGCACTTCCAAGGGGCAAATAAGCGAGGCCTTGCCTCCCTGGCTATTTTTGTGGCCTTTGGAGGATGTGTGCGCTGGTAGGCCTTTTGTGAGGCCACAGTAGCTCTGCAGCCCTTACTAAGACTGGTTAACAGAGAGGACACACTGAAGAGTTGGCTATCTCTGAGGTAAGACTGTTAACATTCCTGGGCCTGAGTAGGCGGGGGTCGAAGAACATTTCTCTCACAGTTTACTGTTTGCTTCACTGTTTGCTTTGCAGCAGGGTTTATTTGTTTGTTTGTTTTGCCGGGGGGGGGGGCAGATGGACTATCCCAGACTTCTTACAACAGGCCCTGAGGAGAGGCAGTAGTAAGTAGTAAGGCTCCAGGAGAGTCTCTCAGCAGAGAACTGTCTCACTCAAATGTCAGTGACCTTCTGATGGGGTTAGGCTTCCCAACCCTCTGGCCCTGGCGGAGGACCCCAGGATTTCCACCCTCTTTCCCTGCTCCCCAAAAAAACAGAAGTGGGGGGAGGGGGGAAATGGTGCCAGGGAGCTTGGCGAGCCGCCCGATCCTGGAGCGGGCGAGGCTGCCGCGCCGCTGCCGCCCCCTCCCCACCCACCGCAGCTGCTCCTCCAAGATGGGCCCAGGCTGAGCCCATCTCGGAGGAGCAGCCAAGAGGCAGCAGCAGTGCAGGGGAGGGCGAGGCAGGCCAGGAGCATGGCGAGCCGCGAATCCGGGCCCTTCTAGGACCCAGACTTGCGGCTCGCCATGCCCCCGGCCCGCCTCCACCCCCCCCCGCTTCCACCCCAGAGGCAGAGTGGGCGAGGCCGCCGCGCCACTGCCGCTTCTTCTCTGCTCGCCGTGGCTGCTCCTCCAAGATGGGCTCAGCCTGAGCCCATCTCGGAGGAGCAGCCACGGCGAGCGGAGAAGAGGCCACCGCGCCGCTGCCGCCTCTTCTCCGCTCGCCATGGCTGCTCCTCCGAGATGGGCTCAGCCTGAGCCCATCTCGGAGGAGCAGCCACGGCGAGTGGAGAAGAGGCGGCAGCTGCGGGGCAGCTCGCCACGCTCCCCGGCGCCATTTCCCCCCTCCCCCCTAGCTCCACCCCAGTGTCTCCTGGCTCCACCCCCGAAGTCCCCAGATATTTCTGGGGTTGGACTTGGCAACCCTAGATGGGGTTCTGGCCTCACAAGGCTACCCAATGACAGGGAAGAGTGGTGACAGAGTGCAAGGCCACTCCTGTGGTAGCCACAACTTCCAATAAAAATTGAGGATCGAGCCAACACATTCAGCTTTTATTATATCTACGATACCAAAGGTAGAAAAATAAGTACTTTTCTCCCTTTCTCACAATATAAGAATTGACGGGCACTCAATGAAATTAATAAGCAGTAGGTTTAGAACAAATAAAAGGGAGTACTTCATCCAAAGTAATTAACATGTGGAATTCACTGCTGCAGGAAGTGGCAATGGTGGCTACAAACACATACAGCTTCATGAGGGGAATGGCTAAAAATAAGAAGCAGAGGTTCATCACTGGCTATTAGCCACAAGGTATAGGTGAAACACTATGTCTGAGGCAGTGATGCTCTGTATTCTTGGTGCTTGGACAACAACAGTGGGAGGGCTTCTGGAATTCTATCCTCACTAGTGGACCTCCTGACGGCATCTGGTTTTGGTCACTGTGTGACACTGAGGAACTGGATGGCCTACTGGCCTGCTCCAACATGGCTCCTCATATATTCTTATGTTCCTGTTTCTTTTGATTATGGGCAAAGCATTGCTTGTTTTTTTGTTAATTTTCTGAAGCCCTGCCTGGAAGTTTGGCACCCACAGCCCCAGGTAGGAAGGAAGACTTGGCTGAGATCCTGCAGTGAGACAAGCACTATGGCAAAAGATGGAGCTGAGGAGGGCCATAACTCCTTGCATGGTAATTAAAATGGACCATGTGACTGAATGCAAGAACTAGAAAAAAACCCCAAAACACCCAGATCTCTTTGGCCAATAGCTTAAATTGGTTTTGACAGGCAAATTGTATCACAAAAGTAAAAAAAATTTTTTTAAAAAGTGTTACTCTTTAAGATGGTTGCACAATTGTTATCATAATACAGTCAGGTTTTTAAAAAGTACTTTAAGCATCATTCATTTATTTAGGAAATGTTTATGCCACCTCTCCAGAGACCAGCTTTGAGGCAGCTTGCAATTAAAACAATAAAACAACACAAATCATTAAATACAAGCTAAGCTATTAAAACAAGCCAAGGCATGATAACAGCATTACATAGACAATAAGCCTCACAAAATGTTGCAGACAGGGTTGCCAAGTCCAATTCATGAAATATCTGGGGACTCTGGGGGTGGAGCCAGGAGACTTTGGGGGTGGAGCCAGGAGACTTTGGGGGTGGAGCCAGGAGACATTAGGGGTGGAGCCAAGATCAAGGCTGTGACAAGCATAATTGAACTGCAAAAGGAGTTCTGGCCATCACATTTAAAGGGACAGCACACCTTTTCAATTCCTTCCTTCCATAGGAAATAATGAAGGATAGGGGCACCTTCTTTTGGGGCTCATAGAATTGGACCCCTGGTTCAATCTTTTTGAAACTTGGGGGATATTTTGGGGAGAGCCACTAGATGCTATACTGAAAATTTGGTGTCTCTATCCCAAAAAACAGCCCCCCCCCCCCAGAGCCCCAGATACCCACGGATCAATTCTCCATGATTTTCTATGGGAATAAATCTCCATGGGAAATAACAGAGTTCCCAGCAGACATTTCCCTCCCCTCCCCCCGATGACCCTGAAGCGGGGGGGGAGGGCCTCCAAACCGGGAGATCCTCTGCCCCTACCTGGGGATTGGCAACCCTAGTTGCAGATTAAATAGTGCTCAGGCCAGCAGCAGATCACAGTTCTCCATTTCAAAATGTTGTGTTTCTCTCTTGAGGGATTTGTTTTTATGCAACTGAAATTCATAGCTGTCTACACAAAGAAGGAATTTCACCTATACCTTCTTTATAAGTCCAGATGACTTCAGCCTTACTTTGCATTTTCCACTGCATGTCCTGTCTACCCACACTTCTTTCATCTAAATACTTCATACCCTGTCTGAAGGAGAACTAAGACTTTGAGTTCTGACCCGCCAAGGATTAGAAAATTCATTGAGCGGCTCCAAACATCAGCTCTGGAGCCTGTGGTTTAGCAAACAATGTAAGTGGAAAGACCTTAAATATCTTGGTGTCTCATCAGTAAGGCAGCTTGGACAGATGTGAATCATAGGAGATATGGATCATCCTGCCAAACAGGTTTCTCTAATTTCCTCTTCCTCTTGTTTGGCTTCAGACTTGACACTTGATGTCATCTAGAACACACTGATGAGGAACAAAAAGGAGCAGAGGTGGCAGGGATCTAAAGGTGGGCACAGTCTAAGTCGGGGTGTCAAACATGCAGTCCGGGGGACAGATCAGACCCCCAGAGGCCTCCTATCAGGCCAGAGAGAGAAAGAGAGAGAGAGGATTTGAACCTAGTCTTCCCATATAAGTAGGCGGATACTGGCCACTATACATTGCTGTGTCTGTATTCTTGCATTGCTTCATAGGAGTTGTAGTTATTTCTCTGGGGAGGACTATAGTTTTGTAGACAAACACATAGCCCACATTCTATGTCACAGTGCTTTCACATGTTCTTGACCAACACAAGAAGCAGTTTATGGACAAAAATTCACAATGCCCAGCCACTTCATGTTTTCCTCTGGGTCTTAGGCTCAAAGCATTGGCCATTATATTTCTGTAATGAATGTCAATCAAAAGTAAGTTTACAACTTACAGACACACACCTAAACAGCACCTGAACAGCCTACTCAAGATTGCTCAAGATATTGCCTCTAGATTTTGATGCAATAATTCAGAGCAAGAGGTAACAGAGATTGTTAAATAAACAAGATATTGCAAAAGTGCTAATCTTTTAAGCATATTTTAAGTTTTTTTAAAAAAAACTCATTGTCTTTGTCTTGTATAAAGTTTCTATCTCTGTTATCTGGAATTTCATTTTTTTGACACACATGGCCCAGCCTGACAAGGTCTAATTTATGTCAGATATGGCCCTCATAACACCCCTGATTTAAGTGGTGTCAAGGGGAGTATGCCTTATGATTTTTTGAAACTATCAGGCTATTGATTCCGCTAGCAAAATATGTCTACTCCTTTTTGACTAAAGATGCCAGGAACTGGACGTCCTGCTTATAAAGTATATTCTATACTTCTGAGCTATAAACCCAATCTGAAACATAATACAGAATAATCTTCCTCCAGAGTTTACTAGTGATGAGCATCAATCATGAGAGGGGTGTAAGGGCAAGGTCATGTGACTTCACTTGCCACTAAAAGAATCCCAGGAGAAACTGGTCTTGATGAATTTCTAAGCCCAAGCCCTCTCTCATTCCTTCAGTAGCTAGTTTATAACTTGCCTTATAGATAAAGTGGAATTTTTGCAGAATGGGTGATTCAGAAACGCTATCCATCTGTACAGAAGAATTCTGGTTACTCTTGGTCAAACTGAAATCTCAGCCTTGGAATATAGTGATACTTGAGCAGGTTCCTATTGGGAAAAGGTAGCACTGAAGTATATAATATTTGATTTATTTAAAATCAAATGTATAATATTTTATTTATTTAAAAATATATACAGGCACATTATAGGTGGGAGCTAAATAGGACTCCTGCAGGGCACTAGATAAACTACAGTATCACAGATCCCTTAGACAAGCGATTTTAAGAACATAAGAGAAGCCATGTTAGATCAGGCCAATGGCCCATCCAGTCCAACACACTGTGTCATACAGTGGCAAAAAATTTATATATATATATATATACACACACACACACACACACACACTGTGGCTAATAGCCACTGATGGACCTCTGCTCCATATTTTTATCTAAACCCCTCTTGAAGGTGGCTATGCTTGTGGCCGCCACCACCTCCTGTGGCAGTGAATTCCACTTGTTAATCACCCTTTGGGTGAAGAAGTATTTCCTTTTATCCGTTATAACCTGTCTGCTCAACAATTTCATCGAATGCCCACGAGTTCTTGTATTGTGAGAAAGGGAGAAAAGTACTTCTTGAACATCTTGAACATCAAGGTACTTCAGTGAACTCATCACAGTTTCTGTCTGCCTCTCTGTCTCTTCCAAACTCAGACCTGCTGTTTCTTCACGTACTGTTGCCCCTTCCCTTCAGTTGGAAGAGGTCACCTCCTCTGAGCTCTGACAGGCACTTGACAGTTATCAGGCAACCATCTCCTGTGCCAGATGGGAAGACCAAGAGGGGAATTTTTACAATAGCACAGAGCTCAAAGGCATGTGGGTGCATCCAGCTAGTGCTCACTGGAGAACATTTTCTTTCATCATAGGTCAGCCTTGTTCCCATCGAACACACCCCATTTAGGCCAAACACCTTCATAGTAATTAGACAACAAGGCCTGCAAATAATACTCAAAGCTAAAAAAAAAAATCAAAAAAGACCACTGTCAGTCATTAAAAGAATATATGATAGAAGTCAATGCAAACAATGTATTATTCCCTTTATCTAATCCCATAATAGCCTCAATTCCAAAGGATGCTTCTGGAGACCGACCTATAGTATTTTTCTGCTGTGGTACCTATAAGATCCAGTGATGGACCATGAAAACACAGTTGCGATCCTAGTCTAATACAGTTACATTCTGCTAATCCCACTGATTTCAATGGCTTTAGGAAAGGGTAATTTTCTTTTAAGACTGTACTGTAAATGTAAATACTGGGGTGGGGGGGGGGGAGCTGTCAAAGCCAACCAGTCATCGTTTACATTTTGATGTTGTAACGTACTTGAGGCGGAGACGAGAGTAGGGCAACATAGTTTATTAGGAGCACGTTGCAAGAGAGGGAGCACGCGGGCCGGGCCCCGCTTATATACAATTCCCGGTACAGCCTACTGCGTCGGTCAGGCCAATCCTGACCTGTTGAACTACCCGCCGCAGCTGTTGATTGGCGGGTGATTCCGCGCCCTGCGCTGGAGGCTTCTGGGACAGCCCAGTAGCCTCTGCGCGGGGCGCAAGTTGTTACTGATACACTACACCCCTCCCCCCCTACTTAAGGAACATAGTCCTTGAGATACGCGGGAGGTCGGCGCTCCTGGGTGGACCTTCTAGGGAGGTCTGGTGGGGGAGGCGCTGCTTCCGCGGTTGGTGCTTCAGCGGCCCGTGGTGTGGCCGGAGGCGGCGGGGCCGGCTCAGCGGGTCTTTCGGGCTCAGACCGTTCTGGTGTTCCCTGCGTCGGTGTGATGGGCGTTGGGGCCTCGTCCTCAGGTCGGCTCTCGGTTGGCCCCTCCCCGGACCACGCCTCTTCTGCGTCCGCCGGCTCCACCAGTAGCGTGCGGCGGCGCACTGGTCTATGTGCCGCCGTAATACCTGGCCCCCCTCGGTGGATATGTCGTAGTGGCGGGACCCCGTTACTCGTAGCACTCGGCCCGCCACCCAATCAGGCCCCCTTGCATAGTTCCGGGCGTAAACTGGGTCGCCCGCAAAGAACCCCCTGACTGCGTCCCGAACCTCGGGGCTCCCGCTGGTGTCTGACGCCCGGTCGGGGTGTAGCCTGTCCAGTCGGGTTGTCAGCTTGCGTCCCATTAGGAGCTCTGCCGGGCTCACCCCTGTGACCGGGTTGGGGGTGACCCTATTGTTGAAAAGGAATGCCGCTAATCGGTGGTCCCAGTCCCCCTGCACAATTCGGCCCAGGGCTTCTTTCGTGGTGCGGACCATCCGCTCCGCCTGGCCGTTGGTGGCTGGGTGGAAGGGGGCAGATCTTATGTGCCTAATCAGGTATCTATGGAGGAACGCCTGGAAGTCTGCAGACGTGAACGCGGTCCCGTTGTCTGAGACTATGGTGTCCGGGATCCCGTGCGTGCATAAGACCCTGCGCAGCGCTCGGATTGCGGCGGCGGATGAGGTGGACCCTACGGGGATGACCTCCAACCACTTGGTGTAGGCGTCCACTATTATCATGAAGATCTGCCCCTGGAATGGCCCCACGAAATCGAGGTGGAGTCTCAACCATGGTTTCCGGGTTGACCCCCACCTAGTGGCGGGGGCGCTGGGAGGCTCGGGCCGCGACTCTTGACACGTTTGGCACCGTCGGACCCAGCTCTCTATCTCCCCGTCCATCCCCGGCCACCAGACGTAGCTTCTGGCCAAGGCCTTCATTCGGACTATGCCGGGGTGGGTCTCATGTAAAGATTCTAGGACACGCTTTTGCAGCGGGGGCGGAATCACCACTCTACTTCCCCATAACAGGCACCCCTTGTGGGCTGCTAGTTCCTCCCTCCTGGTCTTATACGGCTTGAATTCTTCCCCCATGTTCCCCTCCGGCCAGCCCCTCACCACCCAGTCGAGCACCCGTGCTAGTGTCTTGTGTTTCTGGGTGGCCTTGGCGACCTCCGCTGCGTGTAGGGGCGGCTCCGGGAGGCTCTCCATTAGCATGACCTGGTGTGCGGGGGCGGGGTCTGGACCCGTTTCCGGAAGCGGCAAGCGGCTGAGTGCGTCCGCGTGACCCATAGCCTTGCCGGCCCTGTGTACCAGTGTGTAAGTGTAGGAGTTGAGGAATTGGTTCCACCTCAACACGCGCTGCGACAGTATTTGGGGGGTTTGACGGTCGGGGGCCAGCAGACCTAAGAGGGGCTTGTGGTCCGTAGCTATGGTGAACCTCCGCCCATACAGGTATTCATGGAACTTGCGGACCCCCGCCACGATTGCCAGAGCCTCCTTGTCTATTTGCACGTAGTTGCGCTCGGCTGGCGTCAGTGTGCGGGAGTAGTATGCGACCGGTACCTCCCTCCCGTCGTGTAGTTGGTGCCCCAGGACTGCTCCCACCCCGTATGGCGACGCATCGCATGCCAGGATGACGGGGAGGCCCTCGTCAAAATGGTGGAGCACCGCATTAGACACTAACACATCCTTGACTGCCTGAAACGCGGCTGCTTGGCGTTTGCCCCAAACCCAAGGGGCTTTTTTGTCCAGCAGGCGGTGCAGGGGCTCTGCTAGGGCCGCCTTGTGGGGGAGAAATGAATGGTAAAAGTTAAGCACCCCCAAGAAGCTTTGTAGCTCCGCTTTGCAGGTGGGGGCTGGCGCTTTCACAATGGCTCGGGTCTTCTCTTCCGTTGGGTGGATTCCCGCTGCGTCTACGGCGAACCCCAGGAACTCCACCCGTGGGACCCCCAACAGGCATTTCTCCCTCTTGACTTTGAGCCCCGCTGCCTGGAACCGGCGGAGTACCTCTCTTAGGCGGTTGCCGAATTCTTCGGGGTCCGGGGCGGCGACTAGCACGTCATCGAAAAACGGCTGGACTCCCGGGATCCCTTTCAGGAGAGCGTCCATTATACTCTGGAAGATCCCGGGAGCGACGCTAACCCCGAATTGAAGCCTCCTCACCCGGAAGGCCCCCCTGTGTGTCACTATCGTTTGGGCTTCCGCCGTCTTAGCATCTACCGGGAGCTGTTGGTAGGCCTGTGCCAGGTCCAGCTTCCCGAAGATCTTGGACCCCGCTAGGGCAGCCAGAACGTGGCTTACCACCGGCACTGGGTAGGGGTTATCCTGCAGTGCCTTGTTTATCGTACATTTATAGTCTGCACAGATCCGCACCTCCCCGTTTGGCTTGATGGGGGTTACGATGGGGGTCTCCCAGGTGGCGTAGTCCACAGGCTCCAGGACTCCCTGGGCTGTGAGGCGGTCTAGTTCGGCCTCTATTTTTGGCTTTAAAGCGAACGGGACCCTCCTCGCCTTGAGCCGAATCGGCCGGACCGTGGGGTCTAGCAGTAGGGAGATGGCCGGCCCTTTGTAGCTCCCTAGAGAACCATCGAACACGTCAGGGAACTCTTGGCATATCTCCCCGAACCCCCTGGGTGTTAGGGTTTGCCCCACCCCTTCCACCCGGATCCCCAAGGGTTTGAACCACGCCAGTCCTAGCAGGGTGGCAAGCTGGCGCTTTACCACCAGGATGTCCAGCGGGCCGTAGAAGGACCCCCGCTCGACTTGCACCCGCGCCCACTCCGCAATTTGCACCGGATTCTTCTGAAAGTCCCGGAGTATGAAGTTCGCCGGCCTTAGTTGCAGCCGCTGGGGGGGACACAGCTTCCTCAGGGTTTCCTCCGCTATAATGGAGATGGAGGAACCAGAGTCCACTTCCATTTGGCAGGGGTTCCCCTCGATGAGGACCGCCATTTTGATTTTATCGGGGGTGGAGAGGGGCAAGTTCAGTACCTGCAGGGACGTGGAGTCCGTGGAGTGGAACTCCGCCGACTCGTGATGCGTGGTCGGCCTCCGGCGGTTGGGCTTGGCTCGGCAAGCCCTCGCAATGTGGCCCGTTTTTCCGCAGCTCCGGCAGTCCCAGGTCCGGTATCGGCAGTCCCGCCTGTCGTGGGGGTCGCCGCAGCTGGCGCACTTGGTGGCCGGGACCCTCTCCGTCGCTGGGGGTCGTTTGGCCGCTCGGGGGCGTTGGGCGGCTCTGCTGGGTGGCCCGGCTGGGCGGCGCAGCTGGTGGGCTTCTTCCTCCTCTGGGCAGTCGTGGTCCAGCTCCTCGTGGTGGGCGGCTTCTGTCCGGGCCTTGGGGAAGGCCCTGGAGGTCCTCTCGAACGCCACCGCCTCGCTGAAGGCGCTCTGGAGGGTGAGCTCTTCTTTGGCGAAGAGCTTCTGCTGGAGCCTCTCGTCGCGGAGGCCCCACGTGAATCGGTCGGCCAGGGTGTCTTCCAGCTGGGGGAAGTTGCAGTTCCCGGCGATCTTGCGGAGGGCTGCCAGGTAGTCGGCGGCCGATTCCCCCACGGCCTGGTCCCTTCTGTGGAACAGGAACCGACGGGCCACCCGCGAAGGCTGTGGCGAGAAATGGCCGGTGAGGAGCCTGATGATCTCCTCGTAGGACTTCTTCGTGAGGCGGGCGGGAGCCGAGAGACCCTTGGCGATCTCGAACGTGGCTGGCCCGCAGACGCTCAGGAGAACGTCCCTCTTTGTGCCTGCGTCGGTGACCTTGTTGGCCCTGAGGTAGAACTCGACCCGCTCCGCGTAGGACTCCCAGCCCTCGGGATTGGCGGGGTCGAATGTCTCGATGTAGCCGGTGGTTCCGTTCGGTGTGGCCATGGCGGCGGCGGTCAGGACTCGTGGTTGCCCTAGATCTCCGTGTTAGCCGCTGAGGCTATGATCCCATCCTCGTCGCCAGTGTAACGTACTCGAGGCAGAGACGAGAGTAGGGCAACATAGTTTATTAGGAGCACGTTGCAAGAGAGGGAGCACGCGGGCCGGGCCCCGCTTATATACAATTCCCGGTACAGCCTACTGGATCGGTCAGGCCAATCCTGACCTGTTGAACTACCCGCCGCAGCTGTTGATTGGCGGGTGATTCCGCGCCCTGCGCTGGAGGCTTCTGGGACAGCCCAGTAGCCTCTGCGCGGGGCGCAAGTTGTTACTGATACACTACAGATGTGATACAGAACCTTGCATGACATGCCTCTCCTCCAACCATAACATTTGTACCAGCTCTTAGAGGGTGAAATATATGGATGGCTTTTTAGCTCTTCTGGCTATGTATTCACCATTGAAACAAGTTTGTCACTGTGCCTTTCATCTCTTCAGCTATAGCATACCATCTGATATATTAGAAAAATCTATTTTTCATCACTGGTACTGCCTCATTCTCTTAACAAATCATTCTGTATCTTTGCTTCAGGCACGAAAAGGAAGAAACACCAGCTCTAGTGTCACAACTTTTAACCACATACACTCACCCCCCACACACAGAGAAAGAAGTGACCTAGAAAATGCTTTTTAATTATCCACAGTGTATTCATAGAGGGAAATGCTTCAGAAAGTTACTAAACCTTGTTTGTATGAAGTAGTTATCTAATACCTCCTAGAGATTGTCTACAATTGTCTACGACTGCAGAGGAAGTTCTAGAATAATTTATTCAGTGGAGCAATGATTGTTGGAGAAGAAGAGATTTTGTTACACATCCTTTACTGAATAAAGAAAACAAATGTTGGCAACAATCAGCTGTTAGAAATGCTAGCAAGAAGTGTTTTTGGACTATGTGGAAATGCCCATTCCCCTTTGCTACTATTAAGCGGTACTTCTCTTGTCAGATATCCAAGTATGCAGTACTTACCTTCTTGGATAGTCTGTCCTACTTTAGAATGTAGGTGGGATTTAGTTCGTTAGACAGGACATCTATATCAAATTCTGCACCCGGGCCTCCAACCTTCTTGAGCCTGTGAACACTTTTGAAACGTTGAGAAGGAGTAGAAGGTACCACCACAAAATGAGCTGTGGGGCCAATCACACAGCTGCCACTGGTTGGAAGGATTGGCTATGTACTTTGAGGAAGAGATCCTGCTTTGTTTGAGTTTAAAAGAATGGGGAAAGCTAACTCCCTGCACAGCCTCAAGGAGAAGTGGCCAAGGCCAGAGCCAGCCAAGCTGTGGACGCACATCTGTGATGAGCTCCGTTTTTTTCTCAGTCAACCAGTTGAAAGTGAGCAACCTAAAACATCCTGGGGAGGGATGTTCTATTAAAGACCTTGTAAATTTTATCCCCAAGACTCAAGAAGCAAACAGGCACCAGGAAATACATCAGCAAGTATCATGTTGGGGATCCCTGATCCACATGCACGCAGAAAGCTGAACTTCTGGTTAGATCCTGGGTGTCCTGGGACACTACCATATGAATACACTGCAGCAACTCATGGAGAAGGCAGCCTTGATCACAGTTGCACAAGAGGCCTAAGGAAAACAGAAACTTGAATCCAGCCCTCATCAGCTGATACCTAACACTCAGATCAACAAAGCTCTCAAGCTGTCCAAGGCATCCAGATCTACAGATAGCACCTCACCAATTATCTCTAAATGTTGACCATAAAAGTTAACACTATTTGAAAGAGTCAGAGCAAAGGGAAAACTACAAATTCTTTTGTATTTTTAAAAAATCTGGACAACCCACTAAGCCTTTCAGCATGTGCTTCAGGATCTGGCACAAAACCTGAATGTATTTTGTTGGATGCAGTCAGCTTTTTCACTCACTCAATTCTTCTCTTACTACAGCCCTCATTCCACATGGTTTTTATACATTTCATGTCCAGGATCCATTGTATAAAGAAGACACCTTTCCCCTTTTTCTCCAGTAGAAAAGTTAGCTGGATTTAGCTCATCATCTGGGAGATCTTAGTATATCAAGTACAAAGCAAGATTTTGTAAAAGTCTTCTTGTACAGGGAGTTTTCATATCCACTCAGACTTGTTCAGCAAGTCTTTTCCCAACTACAACTGTTGAAAGTAACTGAGTTCAAGTTCCTACACAACTGTAGGGAAAGAAGACAGTCGGGCTTCCTTCATCTTCATTGTATGTCAGCATAGCTGGCTACTGCCTCATTGGTAAAGCATATATGAGGGCTGTGCAAAATCAGATGGAACAAGAAACCTTCACTTACATTCACATTTCCTGATGGGGTGTGTAAATGCAATGTATTCATTGATCATTTCACAGAACTGTCAGACCCAGAGCCAAGGAAAAGACAAGTAGAGTTCAAGATCTTTATTTCAGCTTCATGGGCATACACACGCGTTGTCGGAACTGACCTCCCTGCCAGTCCCTCCAACTTATAAACCTTTGCCCTGACCGTTATAATTCAAGCCAAAATGCGCCAAGCTAAAGCAGGGGTTTTGCGCGGGGTTTCTACTAAGCTCTGATCACCACAGGTGTCGTTATCAGTTCATGGTTCACATCTCCTCCAGTTCTTCAACCTTGGTTGCATAGCAACTAGCCAGTTCCCAGACATGCCATCCTCCCTCCAGATAAGTAGCAAGCAACAAGTTATATCAAAGGCAGCATAGCAAGCACAAGCATGGCATTGTAAAATGGAATACATATGACAAGAGGAACAAAATGGAGTGATTCTTGACATTCTGCCCCCCCAAGGCCCCCTTCCCCCGGACTTATTGGGATGTTTGTTGTAAAAGTCTTTAATTAGGGCTTTACAGTTGGTATTTTTGGAGCTGACCCATTCAGCTTGGCTTAATGGGAAATGAGTCCATTTTATGAGATAAGGTCCCAAATATTTCATCCCCAACTTTTTACAATTCTGTGCATTGGGTAAGTGCTTGGTCAAAATGTATACCTTGTCTCCCACTGCTAAGTCCCAAAGTTCAGAGTGTCTTTTATCATATTGGGTTTTGTAGACTTTTGCGCCCTCTGCAGTTGTTTGCTAATAACTGGCCAACCCTCTACTATCCCTTACCACCATTCTGTGAAGTCCATGGGGGCTGACGAGGGGGGGGGGGCGAGTTCAGGGAATGGTTTGCTTTCATATCCATACACCGCTTGGAAGGGGCTCACTTTGGTGGCACTATGCACACTGTTGTTGTAAGCATACTCTGCAAAGGGCAGCAGTGTTACCCAGTTGTCCTGCTGGAAGGAAGTATAACAACGTAAGAACTGCTCGAGCACCGCATTGGTGTGTTCCGTCCATCCGTCTGTGGGTGGTAGGCTGAGCTGAGCCCTTGCTCCATTCCTGCCAGTTCACCGAGATGTGACCAAAACTTGGCAACGAATTGTGGGCCGCGGTCAGAGACCACCTTAGTGCGAAAAGCATGTAGCGGAAAGATGTGCTGGATAAACAATTGGGCCAATTGCTTGGCCATGGGGAGTTGCTTCAAGGTACGAAGTGAGCCTGTTTAGAAAAAGTGTCCACAACAACCCAGATCACTGTTTTCCCCATCAAAGGAGGCAAATCAGTTATAAAATCCATGGATATGCATTCCCAGGGGCGTGAAGCAGGGGAAAGAGGTTGTAAGTGTCCCGGCGGTAAACCCCCCCCTCTTTTTTGCCATGATACAGGTGGGGCACCCCGCTGTATATTCCCCCACATCCTTACGCAGCCCTGGCCACCAGAATTGTCTTTGAATTAAATGTATTGTCTTTACAAACCCAAAATGCCCCCCCCCAGCTTGGAGTCATGCGCCCTCTGGATCACTTGTCTATGCAAAGGGGGGGCACATAGAGTTTCTCCCCTCGGTGCCAAAAACCATCCCCTGCCTTTGCCAAATGTAAATCCTTCTCTGGGGGATTGTTGGGAAAAGCTTGTTTCAGTTCTGCTAGGAACCCATCAGGGGGGCTCCCTCTCCTTTCAGCTTTGTGCACACGTGGTCACCAATGCACTTAGCTGGGAGGGTGTGAACAGTGAATCGATAATCTCCTCCCTCTTGCTGTCGTGTTGAGGGAGCAGGACAACGCGTCCGCCAAAAAGTTCAGTTTTCCGGGGATGTGCCCTAGCTTGAAATTGAAGTGCCGGAACAGTCCCACCCACCTTATTTGTTTATTAAGATTGCGAGTGGCAATGAGGGCAGCTAAGTTTTTGTGGTCTGTCCAGAGTTTGAATGGCTCTCGCGCCCCTTCCAGGTAATGCCTCCATTTTTCTAGAGCCAGTTTGATGGCAGAGGCTTCCTTGTCCCACACTGACCAGTTGCGTTCAGTTGGGCTGAACTTTTGGGACAAGTATGTGCAGGGGTGCAACTGGCCATCTGGCCCCTTCTGGAGTAATACGGCTGCGTGGGTGACATCGCTCACATCACATTGCACCACAAACCTTTTGTTTTCATCGGGGTGTATTAGGCAGGACTCGGATGTAAACTGGGCTTTGAATTCATTGAATGCTTTTTGGCACTCCACCACCCACGGGAGGCTGGCACCACACTTTGTGGCTTACGGGCCCTTCCCCTTGGTTTGGTAATCCCTGTAGCCTGGTCCTATTCACCAGCCATCGTGAGTCTGGGATTAGGCCAGGCTAGGGTAGTAAGGAGTTCCAACAAAACGTTAGACCCAGAGTCAAGGAAAAGACAAGTGGAGTTCAAGATCTTTATTTCAGCTTCGTGGGCATACACACGCATTGTCGGAACTGACCTCCCTGCCATTCCCTCCAACTTATAAACCTTTGCCCTGACCATTATAATTCAAGCCAAAGCGCGCCAAGCTAAAGCAGGGGTTTTGCACGGGCTTTCTACTAAGCTCTCATCACCACAGGTGTCGTTATCAGTTCAGGGTTCACATCTCCTCCAGTTCTTCAACCTTGGTTGCATAGCAACTAGCCAGTTCCCAGACATGCCATCCTCCCTTCAGATAAGTAGCAAGCAACAAGTTATATCAAAGGCAGCATAGCAAGCACAGCATTGAATATGTATTCAAGCATGGCATTGAATACATATGACAAGAGGAACAAAATGGAGTGACTCTTGACAAGAACCACCACAGTAAGAATAATTAGGGTGTAGAAAATCCAGGGCCAGGCAAGGGTTTTACCAGCCTCCTTTCCTTGCATACTCAGACATTTCTCTATTAACATTTCCTTTTTAAAAATCACAAAAGTTCTAGAAATTACTTTCCACTGCTCCAGATGAGTGTTATTAATTTGTTTTCTTTCCCTCTAAGAATCTGTAGATACCTCAGTTTCTCCCATCAAAACATATGTGTTCCATCAACATTTAAAAATGCATCTAATGAATATGTGTGTCACCCCTCTCAAGACCTGCTGAAGAAAAGACAGCTAACAGTACTAGAACAATGAAAAAATCCCACTTTTCAACAATCAGTAAAAACAACACACCCCAGAGATAAAACCATCCCAGACTCAGCCATTGTGCGCAGCAATATAAAACAACCTTTTAAGTGAGTCATAAAAGCATCTCAGGTGGAGAAAATAGGCCATAATTATATTTCATTCTGAACCAGATTCCACAGTGGAAATCAAAAGAACCACACAGTGGGGCCAGGGATAGATATTGGGGATTTTTCTTCAAACCTTAATGAAGCCTCAGGTTTACAAAAAATAATTAAGGGGGATTATTAAAAAATGCAAAGGAGGTTAAAATAATAAAATCAATGTCTGTACCTTTAAGAAATGAATGCCTACTGAGATCTTGTGAACCTAAGTCCTGAGATTTTGGGGGCCATTTTAAGGATTGCTCAGTAACCACAACAATAGTTCCACCCCTTGGCTTTTGTCAGTCAAAGGCAGGGAGAGGGCTGATTGGAAAGAGTAACAAATGGAAGGGAGGGAAGGATTCAGGAAAAAGAGAGAGAGAGGAAGGAGAAGCTGAAGGGGAAAAACAGGGGGGGGGGGGGAAGAGAGCGAAAGAGCAGTTATATACATGGTGGTACCACCCCTCAGATAATCTCTCCCAGAAGGTTCAAATAAAATGTTGAAATGCATGAAGACCACAGTAATCCAAGCAACAGTCATTTTCAGATTAGACTACTGTAACTGACTCTACGTAGGGCTACCCTTGAGACTGACCTGGAAACTCCAACTGATCCAGAATGTGGCTTTACTGGAACCCCATAAATGGCACACATTCAACCTGTGCTGTGTGAGCTGCGCTGGCTCCTGGTAGAGCACCAGACCAGGTTCAAGGTGCTTGTGTTAACCCTTAAGGCCCCAATGGTCCAGGACCCAAGTACCTTCAGAACCACCTTTCCAGGAATACCCCACGGACAACATTACACTCAGCTGATAAGAACCTGCTACTGGTACTCAGCACAAGAGATATATGGCTGTCCTTGACTTGGGCCAGGGTGTTTTGCACCCTGGCTCCAACTTGGTGCAACTCTCTGCCAAATAACATCTGGGCTTTTTAGGATCTAATGCAATTCCACAAGGCCTACAAGGCAAAGATGTTCCACCAGGCATTTGATTGAGGGTAGCAACGTCTGCCATTGGTCTGGCACTCCTGTCCTCCTGCCTAACCTCCCTCGCTGCCCTGGTGGGGCAGTGGTATCATTAGTAGTCTCAACATCATCTTTTGTTAGGTTTTATTGGATTCTACTGCTCTTATTGCTAACATATACATACAGGGCCTTTTTTGAGCAGGAATGCACAGGAACACAGTTCCAGCTGCCTTGGCATCAGGGGTGTGACCTGATATGAAAATGAATTCCTGCCGGGCTTTTTCTACAAAAAAAAGCCCTGTGTGAAACAATGGTGACATAAGGTTATGTGGTGTGTTATGCAAATGAGTTCCTGCTGGGCTTTTTTTACAAGTTTCGTGTAGTGGTTAAGTGCACAGACTCTAATCTGGGAGAACTGTGTTTGATTCCCCACACTTTAATATGCACCTGCATGGGTCAGTCACAGTCTTGAAAGAGCTGCTTTCTCAAGAGCAGTTCTCAAAAGAGCTCTTTCAGCCCCACCCAGGGTTTCTGTTGTGAGTAGAGGAAGGGAAAGGAGACTGTAAGCCACACTGAGAATCCAACTGAAGGGCAGGGTATAAATCCAATCTCCTCCTCCTCCTCCTCCTCCCCTGCTTCTTATGATGGCCCCCACTCCTAGCTCAGCAACACAAAGGTGAGCTACACAGTAACAAGAACACGAATCCAAAAGAACTGTGCACCAATACTGTACATAACATCCAAAATATTATATTATGCTACAATTCTGTATGTTCAAAAAGACTGTACCATACAGATGATAATACAAATTGTCTTCTTCAAAGGATGTAAGGAAGAAGTGTAGTAATTCCAAGTACACTATTAGTAACAACTCCTTAATATGTTCAATTTTAGTCCACAAAAAAATTTCTTCTTCACCATACAGATCTTCCTTCTTTCTCTGACATGAATGCTAGCTTATTCCAAACATGTCTGCCAAATGCTTTCTCAAAGAACAGATTTGATTAGATTTTCAGGAGAAGCCAGCTTGACCTGTATGTGGTTGTTCAGAAAGACTGTGAAATTACATGTGTGGTCCCTGTTCCAGAGCCTGAGCTAGATTCTGATCCGGCTAGTGGCACCATCGCCAGAGTGGTGTGGCCAGATCATGTACAACACCTCATTAATTTGCATTTTTGGACACTTTTTCTGGAGACTTTTTTTTCTGAATGTTTGATTGGTGTCTATTTGAATGCCTAAGTGATCTTGGTGAGATGTTCATCCCCTCTACGTAGGGGTTTGTTTAGGGGCAAAATGTTTATTATTAGAAATACTGGGAGTAGTGTTTATGAGAGTCACTTTGATATTATATGAAAAATACAAAAGATTTTTTTTGCTAAAATTCCTTTTTCCATCGTGTAGTAATTACAGCCATGGATCATTTGGTGTTTCTTATTGTTTCTTGTGCAGTTTCCTCACAGGTTTGGTTGTTTAGTAGATTTAATTCCAGGCAGACACTCTGCTATAATTTCAACTGGGACACAGTCCTCTGAAGTGGTGACCAAACTTGCTTAATATAAAAGCCACATAGAATAAACGTCAGATGTTTGAGAACCACAAGACATGAATGCCCAATGTTTGAGGAAGGGAAGGAGGAAAGGAAGATGGGGAGGGAGAGGTGGAAAGAAAACAACTTTAAATGCATTCTCCAAGCTGCTGACTGGCTTGGCTTGGAGAAGTGATTTAAAGAAAGAAATGTTCTCCAAGCTGGCTGATGGGGCAGTGGGAGCATCAAGAGCCACGCGATATGTGTGAAAGATGAGCCACAGTTTGGCCACACCTGATAATTCATAAGTGGATACTTTACTGGGTTAAGGAAAGAGATCTTCTCAAGAAGGATTTGAATCACAGAATGAGGAATGGGATGTATTCTCATATGGATAAGCCTTGAATAGAAGGGATGAAAAGAATGGATGGTAAAATTATTCTACCAGAGTAGGAGAGTTAGTCTGTTGTAGGAACACAGCAGCAGCTTAAAGGTTAGCAAAAATTTTTTGAAACATAAGCTTCTGTGGACCAGAGCCACTGATGCAACTTTCCCCCACATTTATTCAAATCTCTGATGGTGAAATTGTGGTCTTGGAAGAGTTACGAATTCATTCCTGGAGCATGGGTTTCTTTGGCTCGTTATAATTTCCATGCCTTAAGTCTCCCTTTTGTAAAATGGGATAATCAATCATCATTCATATCTCAGATTTAAAAATGAATACCATACAACCTCTTGCAAATGAAAAGGCCACAAGACAGTTTAAAAATACTCAAGAGCACTCTCCTTATGGAGGTTACACAGATATCCAGCTACAGAACATGCTACAAACTCAGAAAACAGGATCGAAGATAACTACATTCAGATAACGGAGATTATGCTGTAGATTTTTAAATAATTGGCTACAATCAGTGAAGAAGGGCCTCTTGAAGAAGATATACTGCTGGAAGACTTGCCCATCCAAATTCTATGAACCATTAAAATGATAAGAAGGACTCTCAGAGATCATTAAAGCTCATATGATCATATAATCAATGAGGCAGTGCTTGATGCAATTCTGATCACCTTGTCGTGAAAATATATAGTAAAACTGGAGAAAATACAAAAGGACAACCAAAATGTTCCTAGCTATCAAACAGTATCCCTTTACAGTGAATAGGCAAGAAGAGACACATCACAGAACAATATAACAAAGTCATTTCTAAAACCAGGCAAGGTTCAGAAAGGACAAATAGGGAACAACTGATTATTTTTCCCATATAAAGTAGGAAGCAGAGGGATGAAAATAAGAGACAACCCACAGCTGCAGTATGAGCCACTTGTTTACTTAATACAACACAAGGACCTGTCAAATATTGAGAGGGAATTCCATGTTCCAAACTAATGCCCTTTTGACAAACGTATATATATATGAGTTAACCATGAGTTAATGAATGGTAATGGTCTTGTTCCATCCTACAGGTGTCACTGATTGGTCTCTCTGCCTACACAGCTCTTATTTTCTTCAATGCCAGAGCTGGAAATGTAGTAATTTGGTTCTCATGAGAACATGCAACCCGTAGGATGGGAGGGGCAGAATCAGGGGTGATGGGGTAATTTTCTAGAGGGTTCCAGCAAGAACTATCCTGATTTGGTGTTTATCATCATCACCTGTTTGGAAAAAAGCTATAATTGAGCTAAAAGCCTAAAGAAAGGAGCTAGATTGGATTCTGATGGACTGAAGATCTGGGCTATCAATGTTCCCTCTAAGCTGCAGAGTCTTGTGAGCAAAAATTCTACTTTGTGAACTACTGGAATTAAAGTTGTGAGTTTCTGCCATTAAAGTTGTGAGCTACTGCATAAATTATTGTGCTCTGGGGTCATCCTTCTGAGCTAAGACAAAAATGTGTGAGCTGGAGGCTAAAAATCTATGAGCTACCTCACGCTAACTCAGTTTAGAGGGAACACTGGCTATGATATGCTTGTATTACAATTAGGGTTACCAGGTCTGTTAGAAAATACCTGGAGACTTTGGGGGTGGATTCAGGAAAGGATGGGGTTGGGGGGAGGGGCCTAAGCATGGTACAATACCATAGAACCCACCCTTCAAAGTAACCATTTTCTCCAGGGGAGCTGAACTCTGCCACCTGGAGATCAGTTGTAAAAATGGGAGATATCCAGGTCCCACCTGGAGGCTGGCACCCCTAATTGCAATAGATGGCAATGTAGAGAATATGTAAGCTATGGTCTTTGATTCTTGGACTTAAGCTATGTAAGCTATGGCCTTTGATTCTTGGACCTTCTAATGCAGGTCTTGAAAATGTGTTAGATAGTTAAGCTAGTTTTCTTGGGGGTTTTGCTGTGTCATTTTAGAGCATTATGTTCCCTGTAGATTAAACCTTTCATTTTGACAGAAATTAAATAAAAATTTATATAACATTTATATTGTTTTTTAAAAATAAAGAAATGCTTGGTTACTTATGTACCACAGCCTGGGGACCCACAGGATTCCATCTGAGACTCCTTGACAGTCATTTTGTTCCATTTGGCCCAGATAGAAATGAGGTCTGGGCTCCGAATATAACCAGATGCATCTGTGTTTTTCTCCACTAGTCCTTGTGCCTTCCAAGGTGGAGTTTCCTCTAAAGTGGAAGATAATTCCCTCTTCTTTGCACTGCAGTTTCCCTTCCCCTTTAGAAAAGGGTCTGTCAAAAAAAGAAGCAAAGCCATAATCATGTTATGTTGAATGAGGGCATCTGGCTTCCTGCAGAGAATACCATTAAAATCCCGTCATTGTAAGTCACGTCCCATTACATTAAACAGGCAGTTGTTCCCATCAGCTTCCAAAAGGGACTGACTTGTCCGGCTGTAACAAACGGTGTGATGAAAAGAGCCTTTTCATACTTTTGTGTTCTTTGAACAAAAAAAATCCTTTTTTTGGGGGGGGGGGGAGGGAAGGGTTCTGTTTCAGTGCTTACCTGAATGGTTCTGAGGGCAGTACTAGACAGGATGGCAACAGAACCCAAGCCAAGAGCACACAGGAGGGGAAGCCAAACCCTTCCCAGGTTTGCACTTTTCCTCCCAAAACTACTTTGCACCCAGCTGGGTTCCTTCAGTCCCTTCCAGCTGGAAAACAGCTTTTAAAAAATTGATTTGCTGCCAAAGAGCATGGATGGAGTAAATGGTCCATTCTCCCCTTGCAACCATCCATATCATGCCTCATGCCCCATACACTCACATAACATTTTATAACAGTTAGATCTACTGCAGACCAACATGGCTACCCTCTGAAACGATAATACTTTACAGCAATTCACTTACTTTACACACAATTCTAGCCAAATTCTGAGCCTGGGGCTGTCATCGTCACATTGAACTTGGTCTTCCTGATCTCCCTGAGAGGCTGAGTCTGTTATGGCACCTATTTTGATACTGGATGACAACTCAAATTATCTGAAATGTGGACAAAGCAAAGGCAGCCCCAGACCCAAATCTTACACAGGGTGATGTAACTTATGATGCACAGCCCCAGACCCAAATCTTACACATAATTGCAGCACAGGGTGAAGCAACTACAAGGGTGAATGGGCTGAGATAACATTGTGAATGATTTTTGTAGCAATGGAAAATGTTCTGTGATCTCATCATGCCATTTTAAATACTTCATGATATTAAGTAATTGCAAGAAGGAAAACAATCACAGGTGGGGGGAGGGGGACTATATCCAGCCTTTGGTAAAATTGCAGTAGATTCTCAGTTTCCAGTGCAAGCTTCTTTGCATTTGCATCTTGAAACCACCTTATATCTGAATTTATTATTTCAGAACAATTTTGGACACCCTCAGTAGTGTTTAGCCCCTTGTGAGCCATTGACTACTGCTGGGCTCCTGTTCCTTTACACTAATGGGCCTCTGTTTCTCTCCAGCTCTGTGCAAAATTCCAAATTCCTTCAAATTCCTCTACCTTTCCTACACACATAGATATAAGTACCAACAGCAGAACCTATCTAGTATCAGCCTACCACATAATATCAATGCTACTTGATGTTTACTGTGGTTAGATAAAAAGAAACATTGGCAGGACAAAGACAGGCAAAGCCCTGATGGGCAGTTTTTAAGGGTAGGCATAATATACATATACCAAGCTATGTTCCTGTTCTTGCAGCTCCAACTAAAATTATACTCACAAATCATATTGCCCTATTCTGTACCACTGTAGATCAGACACAGAAAAAAGGGAGCATTATCTCAAGTTTACAAGCTGAGAAACAGGTCCAGTAACTTAACATTAGTTAGCCAACATCATATTTTAACCCTCCCAAGGAACTGGGGTATTTTTAACCCTCGAGTCATGATGTGGGGAATGGTTTACCCATTTAAAGCTTTCTACAGGCACCAACCTCCTGTTATATCTTCTCCTCAGTAAACTGCAGGGCCCTGAAGTCCCTCTCTTTCCTTCTAACTACCTTTCTTTTTTAATTTTGAGTTTCATCAAAAGGAAAAATGGGGTCAATCTGGCTCTAATAGACTTGGCTTGAAAATGAAAGCACTATGCAGAATCATAATTTAGCACTGTTCCCATGTTTAAATAGATGGACCAACACCTATAATATCAATTTTATAGAAAAGTGGAGCAAACAGTAAATAAAAAACCTTTCCTCATAAATTATAGATTTTTTCCCTGCTTTGAGGAATTAGAACACTTTTGAAATTGGGGGTTGTAATGACCCCAAGGGGAAGCAGTCCTTGCAACCTGAGTTGTTGAGTTTATAGTAGGAAGAGGTAAAAGCCCTGTGTTTGTGCTCTGTGAAAGCTTCCCTTAAGCCCATAGCCTAATGGAAAAGCCCAAATTGAACTGCACTGCACTTTTGGAAATGGGGTCATTGCAAGACAAGCCAGGACATCTCTGCAGGCATCCTCTGAACCTCACATTTTCCATACTTGAAGGAGCCATGAAGCCTGAAACTGTAGATGACCCCTCACCATCAACTTGCTCAGCTAATTGGTTTCCTTTGTCCTTCAAATTTTGCAAACCTCAGAGTGATCTTCTCATCTTTATATATTTGGGGTGGGGGAAATATAGATGACCCCAGGTACCTGCCCACTGAACTTTTCACTTTCAGTTTCTCCAAATCTTTGAGTCACCTCTGCAACTTTATATAGGGGGGTGGGGTGGAGGAAGGTTGAAATGACAATATAAGGAGGTAGAACAAAATTGAAGTCCAGTAGCACCTTTAAGACCAGAAGTGCTACTGGACTCCAACTTTATTCTATTGCTTCAGACCAACATCTGAATATAAGGAGGTGTGACATCCTTGCACAGCCACCTGCATTTCTACTTTGGCACACCAGTAGTGCATATCACTGAGGTTTTGCCTAGGCTTGAAATGCAGAACTCTCTTGAACAATGGAAGAACTGGCACTTCTCACAGTTCTTTGAAATAGAAATTTATAGATTCCCACAACTGTGTCCTTTGCTTTTAAAATTGTGGGATCAATTTGACCCTATTTACATTTTTGTGGGGTTTTGATGTTTTCAGTGAGGTGAATTTTTGACCCCATTTCCAAATTTGTCTCTCCTTTGTCCTGCATTTCTAAAGGAAGTTATTCTTGAGTCCTGATTTTTTTTTCTTAGTAGCTAATGCAATGACTGGGAGAGCTATCAGGTTTCCATAGCTTTTTGCTGTAACATGGGGTCACTTTGACCCATATACCAAAATAATATAGTTGGGGTTTTTTGCCTTGGGAGGGTTAAAAAAGGAGAATTCTAGAAGTTAGATTCAAGTCTTTTCAGAGGTACTTTTGGTGTTTGGTGTTTATTATGTGTTTAAGAGTACAGAAGTAGTTTTTTTTAGTTCAGTAACTAGGGATAAGATCTTAAGAAAAGTTTCTTAAGTGCTTCCAATCAGAATCAAAATTTGTAAAATGCCTGTGATATTATAGTCTAATATGTTCAACGGTGAATTATAACATTTGCAACATGTAGAACTGTAATGTAGTTAAAGACTCAAGAACTTGGCATGATCAAGCTTTTAAGACAGAAGTGTAGCATATTACAGTCGTTAATTACAACTTTAAGTACTTTGGCAGAGCAGTCCTAAACAGAATTATACCCTTCAATGGTCAAGATTAATTTAAGTGTGTAACTCATTTACAATTGCAGGGTCAGATAGATCTGTACCTTATGATAACCCAACAATACTTTCTGAACAAAAAGCTTGCTTTCAGGCGGCATTTCCTCCCAATCCACCTACTTCTCCAAAAGTTCATCTTTTTCATGTATATTCATAACCCAACCAGTGATTGCTTCAGCACTATGTTTCCCTCTCAGGTAGAGTTTCTTTCTCATTCCCCACACAATTCTAGCCAATCTGAGATCACATAATGAACATGACAATGTCATAGTGCTGTGTGAGGATATATTGCTTCAGGGAAACTAAGCCAACTGAGAAGAGGTCAAAGCTGCTTGAACTGATCACATGGGCAATTCCATCCAATTGGACCATCAGTTTGCCATTACTCTGAAATGCCTTTATGGGTGAACATGTTTTCTCCCTTTTGCAGTTTTGTCCTCCCCAAATTGCTGGGGACATTTTACAGCCGCTGAACATATTTGTGAAGTGGATTATGCACACATTTCACTCAAGTATACCTTTCGGCCTTTGATTTAAAAAAAAGGACAGAATGTTTATCACACTAATAACACTATTCCTGCTAGGGTTGACAGGTCCAACTCAAGAAATATCTGGGGACTTTAGGGGTGGAGCCAGGAGCAAGGGTGTGACAAGCATGACTGAACTCTGAAGGGAGTTCTGGCCATCACATTTAAAGGGATTATACACCTTTTAAATGCCTTCTTTCCATTTGGAAATAATGAATGATAGGGGCACCTTCTACTGGGGCTCATAGAATTGGACCCTCTGGTCCAATCTTTTTTAAACTTGGGAGGTGTTTTGAGGAGAGGCAAAATCTGGTGCCTCTACCTCAAAAAACAGCCCCCCTAGAATCTCAGATACCCACAGATTAATTCTCCATATGGGAATTGATATCCATAGGGTATAATGAAGTGCCCAACAGACATTTTCCTTCCCCCCTCAATTTCTGATGACCCTGAAGCGGGGGGAGCCCCCCTGCCCCCACCTGGGGATTGGCAACCCTAATTCCTATTGAAAGCTCAGAATATACAAGCAATGAGACTCAGTTGCCAGGAAGCAAGTTTGTCTTCAAAAGAATGTTATGGAATGCAAATAGTCCAAGTAACTGGAATAGCATTCTTTATCTGGGAACCAGTGTGATTGTAGCAGTTGAAGTGCTGGATGAGGAGATTAGGCTCAGATCTCTGCCCAGCCTCAAAGGATACTGGGCAGTCCTCCCGGATCTGGCATCATCCCTCAGCTCATCGCAGCAAACTTCACAGGAGGTCTGTAGTCATTGTGAGGATCACAGGATTGTAGTATAGACACAAACACACACACAAGACACTTCTATTAACTGGCATGAAGCATCCACCAGACAATGCAATTGGACTGGGATCACAAAAATTATTAACAGTGCAAAAAAAAAAAGTATCAGAGATGTTATTGCATAAGCAGTGCAAAAATGAGCCCAGTAGTATAAGCATATGCCCTGGACAATGCCTATCTTAAAGTCCCAGTGGACTTGACTTTTGTTCTACTGATAGAGTTAACACAGCTACCCATCAGAAGCAATGCAAAAAATTGGAATTTTAAAGCAGACAACAATGCAGTAAGAGCAAGGTAACAGACAGATAAACAGTGTTGATTAGAATTGGTCAAAGACTGATTGATGATGCCACATTTACCAGCATCTAGTTCAAATCTGCACTTTGCTTACCTTATGCAGGCTGTCCTATTCTCCTTCTTGGTCTCTGCCTATGTTTGGTGAATTCCAGCAGCACTTTCTGCTACACGGCCCCCAAAGACAGGCCTCTGAATGTTCTGCTTTGTATAAGGCAACCAGAGACTGTTCTGGTACCTGGAAATTAGATACTGCTGGAGAAACAGAATGCTATAGATGTATTCTTTGCAGGCAGCTTGCTTTTAATTAAGCCAGATGGTATGTGACAAAACACATTTTCATGCTTGTGCTAGTTCTTCCGCAGTGATCTGTTCTGTAGGGGAAGTATTTGAGTGACTAGCATGACAAGAGCTGGACAATGGCTTGCGTGAGACAATGGAAAATGCAGTGCTGGTATTTAACCTTGTTCTGGGATAATGTTGATTTTGAAATCTATAAATAATTGATAACCATGGGAGCACCAAGTATCTAATACTACTACATTATGTGACCAGAAGTTATGTGGCCATCTTTCCTTCTTTCTACAAGTTAAGCTCTTCTCTGATACCATACAGTAATGCCCATGAGGCGTTTGGAAGAGATCAAGGTCATGGATAAACAATCCAGAGAAGGCAGCACTGATCTGAGTGTATCATTAATGCCCTACTGGTGTGAGCCTTTCCACCCTCCTATTTGACTCATTATTTCTCTGAACGCTTGTCCTATGGTCCAATAGGGCTGAGACATTTTCTCAATTAAGTCATGTTCATCAACCTCTGTTTGTTAAGTTCAAAGGCATGTATTACCTCATCCTGTTCTACTTCCTCCACAGCTATTGCTGATTATGATTAGTGCAGTGAAGTACTGAATATCTTACGCCTAAGTAGACCTCATCATCATTGCATTTGCAAGAAGGTAAAGAGGTAAGAGAACTTCCAGCATGTTCCATGAGTTGGAAAGGATATCAGAAAGATGGCATGACTGTGTAGTGCACATGTGTTCTGGTGTGCTCACCCAAATTACACGTCACCCTACTACCATATTGACCTAGTTGCTATGAATCCTCATTTCAAATTTTGTTGTCATGCTTCTTAATTAGCACTAGTGTATACAAAGTCCATCTAACAAACTGACATATTACATAACCAGAAACGATTAGAGATATTTAGTTTTGCTCAGCATTATCTCTCTTCACCATTATATTCATAAAACCACCTTTGGAAAGCTCCGCTTTGCAACAGAAAAACAAGGCACTGCAGGATCAAAGGTTCCTTTGTGTATTATTTTACATGTCACAGGATTAATAGTAATGGCTATTGCAATATGCAAAATCACCCAGGATTATTTGAGAGGGAGAAAAGAATATTGAACAACCAGAGTGGTGCAATGACTTGAGTTTTAGACTCCAAAGTGACATCTGTGAAGCCTGTCCACAGTGTGCCCCTGGGCTCACTCTCTAGATCTCAGTATAACACTACCTTATTGAACTGCTATGAGGATAAAAGTTAGAGGAATCCCACATATAATATTGTAAGTTTATTGGACAAAGCATACAATTCAAGCGTAATAAATAGTCCAAGCTAAACTTGAAATATATACACTTTTTTCCTTATCAGAATTGCCATCAGTTTCACCACACAAATTACTTACCTACTCCCAAGTATTGCCTTTCTGGACTTCTTATCTCAATTGGGACATCAACTTCCTCCTCTAGCTGCATTCCCAAATAACTCTCTTGCTGCTCCTTGCAAAAAAAGGGGAGGACCTGCAGAAACAGCAGGGGGAGGGTCAAAAATATCCATTGGGAGGGTATATTGTTAAAATATCCCTGGTTCAATCCCTGGCATCTCCAAAAAAGGGTCCAGGCAAATAGGTGTGAAAAACCTCAGCTTGAGACCCTGGAGAGCCGCTGCCAGTCTGAGAAGACAATACTGACTTTGATGGACCAAAGGTCTGATTCAGTATAAGGCAGCTTCATATGTTCATATGTTCATCCCCTCCTGTCCACAGAAAAACCCAAGGGATCCCTGGCATGCTGGAAAAGCCCAAAGACTGCAGTTTGTAGTCTTCTTTGAAATGGAGCCCAGAAGGTGCTGCAGGCTTAATTAGGTTAGTACAGTGTACAAAACACATTTCAAGGTACACCGGAGACTGCTGGGATCAAGAAATATAGCCATTCTTCTAGAAAGGATGAAAGCTAACAGTTAATCAACTAACTGAAATCTGCAGATCCCTGTAAGGCAAACAGCTGAAGACAAACAAGGTAGTCCCTGTTTGACATTACTTTTAGTTGATGTAGTGGGCAAAGAATCCATAAAAGTCAAATTCTAGTGGGTAATAAAATCCCTATAAGCCAGGGGTGTAAAACTCATTTGTTATGAGGGCCAGATCTGATATAAATTAGACCTTGTCAGGCTGGGCCATGTGTGTCAAAAAATTTAATTCCAAGTAGCAGAGATAGAAACTTTATATAGGACACAGACACACAACGAAACATTTTTAAAAAATGTAAAATAAAACATGCTTAAAATATTAGCACTCTTGCAATATCTTGTTTATTTAACAATCTCTGATAACTGACAGCTCTTGCTCTGAATTGTTGCATCAAAATCTAGAGGCAATGTCTTTGCTGTAACAATCTTGAGTAGGCTGTTCAGGTGTGTATCTGTAAGTTGCAAACCTACTTTTGATTGATTGACATTCATTACAGAAATATAATGGTCAATGCTTTGAGCCTAAGACCCAGAGGAAAACATGAAATGGCTGGGCATTGTGAACTTTTGTCCATAAACTGCTTCTTGTGCTGGTCAAGAACATGTAAAGGCACTGTGACACAGACCGAGGGCTATGTGTTTGTCTACAAAACTATAGTCTTCCCCAGAGAAATAACTACAACTCCTATGAGGCAGTGCAAGAATAAGACACAGCAATGTATAGTGGTCAGTATCAGCCTACTTATATGGGAAGACAATATTAAAATTCCCAGTCTACAAAGGAAATGTGCTGGGCGAACTTGGTCGGGACACGCATATTCAGCCTAATCCACCTCACTGGTTTATTGTTATTCTTCATCTAAGTAGTTCACATTGCTTTCCTACTGAGAAAGACTGGATCATGAAGGCATGAATATCGAGAAAAGGGAGAGGCAAAACCAAGGCCAGCCCTAGACAATATGGTGTTCCAGGCAAGATTAACTTCTGGTGTGCCCCCCCCCCCGGTACTGATTCCTAGCAGGGGCTGCTACTTACTCTGGAGTAAATCCGTGCCGAGTTCCAGGGACTGGCCAAGCGTAGTGCTATCTGAGGACACATTGCCAGGGGCAGAACTTCACTGGATGGGGCTCCAAGGCATGGATTTAGGGGCCCCTCTTGATGCAGGCTAAAGCCACCCAGATCTTGCTCCCAACCAGGACAACATGGGGGAGAGAGTGATGGGCAGTGCACAAGAGTGCTGCCACACTGCCGCTTTCCCCCTGCACCGCCTGGCCATTTTCAAGCAGAAAGCAGCCACCGTGCTCTTTGGAGGCTTCCAAGGAAGCCTCCGAATAGCATGGCGGCCACTTTCGGCTTGAAAGCAGCCAGGCGGTGCTAAAACACCGTGCTCTCTGCCGCCAAAGAGTGTGGTGGCTGAGCAGCACCAGGGAAGGGGCAAGGGGAGTAAGGGGGTGCCTGGTGGTGTCCCCATGTGGGGTGGCGCCCTAGGCAGCCACCTACACCGCCTACTCTCATGCACTGGCCCTGCTGGCATGTCAGAGGAGCCTTTGGCAGCAGTAGCTGACAGGAGGAGAGAAGAGGCTGAGTATGGATGGCAGCAGTCCAGAGGTACTTGAAAGGAGGGGAGGGAAAAAAGGTGGGGAGGACAGCACTGGGGGAAGAAGTGGACACTGAGGGGGAATTTTCTTTATATATTTTATAAACACCTTCTGTACCCACAGTTTTCCTCAAACAACCCAAGGCTCTCAGTACCTAATATATGAGACTAAGTAACTTTTCAAAAACAAAGATAAGCTTTATTGTACTCCACTTTTCTCTCAGGACAGTGTGCATAAGCTATATATAAAAAAGCAAAACAGTTAGATAGCAAACTCACATAATGCTTTCAGTTAAAACTCATAGATTCATATACAGTTAGAATACAGTTAAAACACTTTCCAGTTTCAATAGTTAGACTTACTCTATTTCTCAATAAACCTCTTATAGTCATATACCTGCTAAAGTCTAAATCTGCTAAAATTCTAGCGCTCTAAATCTTTGTTAGAGATCTCTAACCCAGTTTATGGCTGACCTGCCCATAGACACCGTTTGGCTCTCTGATACAAGCAGCAAGATGGTGGGAAAATTCTGGAGCTTATATAGACTCTTGCCCTGAGAATCTTCTCACATCTCTGATAGATATCTCTTTCCCAGGTCAGTCTGACACTTTTCTCTCCAGCTGCAACTGCAGATGGACTCTCATACTGGCCACTGGTCATCTATCTTTAGATCTCAAGCTGGGAACAGATGAGATCTGATGAGAACTTCTCCCATTATCAGATTTTTTCCCCATCTACTAAACTTAAACATCTTTTTCACCAGAATACTCCCCCCCCCCCGAATCTTTCCATCTAAAATTCATCTCAGATAAACTCTCTTCTACTGACCTAAATTCTAAGGTAAATCTCTACAAACTTTTCAAGTGCTTCAAACAATTAAAAGACATGGGATGTTGACATAAGGGGACCAATTTTAATTTTTTCTGCAACAGACATGACTTGGGGAGTGGGCAGAGGAATCTGGCAGGTGTTGGATACCCCCAGTACTAAGAGAGAGGAGGTGACTCAGGACCCCGTGGCTGGCTAGCTGGCTGGCTGAGGATAACGCAGCTTTTCCTAAGCCTGTCTTTTGGAGATTTTTTCTTTCTTTCCCATCTGCTTGCCTATGGGCAATGTGCGGGTCCCCTGCCTGGCTGCTAGAAAGCCCTGGGAGCTGACTGCCAGACCTCTCTCCTTACCTCCAGGCTTCCACTTAGTTGCTGCTGCCACTGCTGCCTCCAAGGAGAAGATTCCCTGCCTGCCCTCTCGTCCCAGAGCCAGATCAGCCAGACAAGCTGCTGCAGCAGCCCTTTCACACTGTGGCTGCTGCTGCACTGCCCAGGGCCATCCCTTTCCACTGCCTTTTTTGCCTGCCTTAAGCCAGGTCAGGGAGCAGGCTTCCAGTGCTAGTGCAGGCAGACTAAAAAATGAAGTGATGTGAACCAGTCAGGAGTCAGACAGAGCACCTGCAGTACTCAGGGTCAGGAAGAAGGAAGCTGGAGTGGCCCAGGCACTTTTGTCACCACTGCCTGCTGACCCCACTCAAGATGCTGCTGTGCAGCCCACTGCAGGAGTAAAAATGAGGCATAGAAATGTTTTAAAATAGTTTTTTTTACAGTCACATGGGGGTGCCTAATTTGGTCCCCCCCCCCCAGCCCGCCGTCCTAAGCAAATGCCTAGCTTGCCTAGTGGAAGGGCCGGCCATGGGCATAACCCAGTTGTACCCAGGAGAACCCTGACATAACAAGCCAACAAAACTCTCTCTCTCTCTCTCTGTGGCCTGATAGGAGCCCTCTGGGGACCTGATATGTCTCTGGGCTGCACGCTTGACACCCCTGCTATAAACAAAGCCCTGTTAGGAGATCATATTCTTCCAGTTGTGGAATTACAACAAAAACTCAAGAGGATCATGAGAACATTTTTCAGAACTGATTGTTAGTGAAGGCACCAAGACTTAAAATGTCTGCTGGGCCAGTTTGCTTTAAAAGGCCTTGACAACAACATACTCCCACAGAGTAGAGTAACTATACTTATCCACCATGAGAGCAATGGTAAGAATGAGACTGGTGTTCATTCCAGGTTAATGGACATGTATTCTGAGATGAAGAGGTGTACTTGTTAAGAATGCATCTTTCTTTAGGTGGCAGAACTGCCTCCCAAGGGATGCCTAGGGCACAGGGATAGACTGAAGCAGAATAAGATATTTTTGGGGGAGGGCTGTTTAAATAAGCTAAACTTCCAAATAATAATCCTGTTGTGCAAATTGGCACCTCCAGCCTCTCTGTGCAAACATTCCAGAGCGGGCAGTAAAAGGCTATGTATCCCAGGAGCACTCGAGTACAGAAAGAAAGAAAAATGAGATCCAATCATTAGCTTGAATCAGCCCAGCATGCCTGCAGATTGCTGTGCCTTGAAAACAGAGAGAGAGGAAACAAGCAAGAGTGTTCTAAAAATTGCCAGTTAGTGTCTCAACTGCAGCAGGTGAAATATTTATAAACTCATCCTCCTCCAGAGGGAGTTTTCTACGTGAACATAGCATCAACCACTTCAGTTCCCCTCTCTGCCTCCTTCTACCACCATAGAGTCATGCAGACACTAGAAAAATCTAAATTTCTGCCTATGTTTAGTGTGCTACAATTATTAGGATTTGGATATTGAGAGGATTTTCTCCTCTCAGCATAGTTTGTGCACTCTGCAGTATGTTTTCAAAGGTCCAAGATTATTACCATTTTGAAGGAAGTCCCAGGAACACATGAAGCTTCTTCCAGGTAGAGAGGTTTTCTTTCACATCACTAACTACCTGATCCTTTCATCAGGAGTTGCTGGGAACTGAAACTCAAGACTTTTTGCATGCCAAGCAGGTGCTCTGCCATTGAGACACAGCCCCTAAAGTCAAGACCAGCTTAATTTCTTGAGCACTATTGGAGTTCAGACCTATATGCAATGCTTGTTGTTGGACCTGCAAGACCTGATTCTAAACTGAATGTGCAAGAGCTGTTAACAGCTGGCTTCTGGCCAGGGCTGGCTGCCTGTGGCAGATCTCCCTTGGGTAGGAAGTACCATTTGGTTTTGCCATTGCAGACGGCAAAACATCTGGAGCCAATCTTGTTGCTGGAACCCTCTTTGTATGTTGCCAGGATATGATGGCAGGAGAAGCATTCTCTTTACACAACTCCAGAAACTGCTTGAAGGAGCAATTCAGCCCTTTCCACATGGAGATGTACATGCTGATACTTTGCACCAGTCCCATAAGTATAGTACGAGTACTAATTTCCACTTCTCCTGTTTTCTGACCATGTGCATGGATGCACTGTAGTAAGATAACCATGCTCTGCATATGCTCAAGAATACTTTCTTTTTAGTATTACGAACTTTTATTATGTTTTGATATGTTATTCAGCTCAGGCTGGATTCACATATTACAGGCAGGTCTGTTAGTGTCACAGTGCTGTAAGTGCCTGAAACCAATATGCAAGTTTACAAAGGCCACCCATGATAAATCAACAAAACTAGGCTGATATTAAACACAATGTAAAGGTCAAGGGAGGCCAGTATCTCAGGGTCCATAATGTATGTAGGAGTGAGCCCAGAGGAAAGATAGGTTTGGACTCCAAACTTCGGAGCCCCAGAGAGATTTATTTGTGTACCCACCCAGTGTGAGTCTCTCATCGGAAGTAAAGGGGCAATCCGTAGATCTGGCATCTCTAATCTAAAATGTAAACAAACTGTTGGCAGCAACGCCACCATGGCGGGCATATTTTAACATTACAAATCCAGGTTGGGGTGGGGGAAGAGAGAGAGAGAACCAGGGCGGATACAAAAACAGCACTTTCAGGTTTTACGATTTTCGTAGGTGGCAAGTACTTCCTTGCAGGAAAATACCTGAAAGCAGGTCGATTGCCGCGCGTGATATCTACAAATGCAGCTCTTTCTAACTGGGCGCACTTGGCAGCAGCGATCTCTCCTGCCACTGTGTACACTGTGCCGTGTCAAAAGACGTGTGTATAATTTTGCTACCGACACCTGGCTTCAGGCTTTGCTCTGCGCAAGGAAACTTGAAGCAGAAGGGGGAGGGGTGGAATCCCAGAGCAGCCCGGCTGTCCCGCAGCTGGGCGAGCTCTCGTGGCCGGGTTCGTGTCTCCCCATATGCAGGGGGGGCTCGCCTGGGGTGGGGGGCGGCGGCGTTGCCTTCTGGCGTCGGCTCTGGGCTGACCATGCAGAGCAACGCAGCGCCCAGGGATAGCGCAGGAGGGCCCGGCGCGGCGTTGCCGTCCTCCTCCGCCATAAGCGCGGCTGGGGATCCGGCTGTCTTGGGGAAAAGGAAGGCTCTCCTTCTCGCTCGGCAGCTGCGCTGCTCGTGGGGCTGGAGGGGCGGAGTCATCCCCAGCCCAGCCCGCGCTGCCGCCTGCTTGGTCCCCGTGCGCGACTCACATCCTGCTGCTGCTGCTGCTGCTGCTGCAAGCCCGAGAGCGGCGGCTGGGCAGGGCTTGGCGAGGTGGCGGCAGGGGGCCACTGGGCGTGGGCAGGGCGGCGGGTGCGGCCTCGAGGGGCTGCTGCTGCTGCTGCAGGTGTCTTGGCGCGGCGCCCCATCTCCCGTCCCGGGGCTGCGGGTGGTCACCTGGGCAGGCTCCGGCAGAGCGCTCGGCTCGCGAGTGCCTAGGGGACACCGGCCGCGGGCTTGCCGAGGATGTGGTGGTGGGATGCGCGGGTGACGACGCTCTTCAAGAGGAACCTTCAACCCACGCTGACCTACTGGAGCGTCTTCTTCAGCTTCGGCCTGTGCATCGCCTTCCTGGGGCCCACCCTGCTGGACCTGCGCTGCCAGACCCAAAGCTCCCTCTCGCAGATCACCTGGGTCTTCTTCTCGCAACAGTTCTGCCTGCTGGTCGGCAGCTGCTTGGGAGGCGTCTTCAAGAGAACGTAAGGCCGTCTCCCTCCCCCCGGGGGGCTGGAGGCTTTTGGGGCATCGCCTTGTGCAGCCAAAGGGGAGGGGGGGATGCCGCTCTGCGCCCTCTCACTTGCCCACCGCCGGGTCCTTTACAAAAATCCATGCTGACTCCTTTGCTCAGCATCCTGCCAGAGAGGTGCGTGGCAGGCTGTGGTCCAGAAATCAGCTCTTTACTGTGTACCTGCAGCAGGATCTGTGCCTGTCCCTCATGCCATCCTCAGAATCGGGCACAGACTGGCTTGCTGCAGTTTCTGACCTTCTAACTTAAGGCTGTTCAGAGCAAGGGACGTCTAAGTACACTGTAAGGAATTGCCTACCTCTACACAGGACAGAAGGACCATAGACCCTTGCAGGGATGGGGGGCGGGTTGTCCATGAACCAGGTACAACAATTGCTTTTCATTTTCTTTCTGTTTCCTTTTAAAAATGTCTCTCTGTGGGGGTGGAATGTTTTAATGCCAGATTATGCTAAAACAAGACAAATTATGCTCCATACAAGCACAGAGCCGCAGGGGATGCTACTGTACACAGTCAGGTAATATACAATGGTCATTAAAACAACGTTACAATGTTGTTGTCTTTTCTGGCAAGGGATCCATATAGTCTCAAAGGGGTCCCAGAAACTTTTAAGAACCCTTCATATAGGGTCACCTGCTTCAGATTCTGGTGCCCTGGAACTGTAATAAAACTTGAAGTGGCCTTTTAAATATTACAGGTTGCAGGCCTCTGTACACTTGGGGTCAAGTCCTATTGAACTCAGAGTGACTTCTGAGCATGCCTAGGAGGAGGAAGCTGTGAAACCGACAAGCTGAAATGGCCTATGTATATATATATGACAATTGCATAACAGTTATGGTACCCAGGGCAAACAGGGTTTACTGCATTGCTTAGAAAATGCTCAGGTCTGAACAGCTCTTGGGGTGTTGCCCCCTTTGGCTGCTGTTCTGTTCAGAGGTGGGATGCAGATGATGCCACCAGGAGGGCTCTCTTGGTTGTTCTTAGGGGGCAGTGGTAAAACATAAGAGTAGAGGAGGAGGTTCCTGAGCCATTTGGGCCCAAGTACAGGGAAATGTTAATCAGTAATATTGTAACAGTACAGGGGAGTATTAATCCAATGCCACAATTTCTTTAGCTCCTTTTTCTGATCAGGTTGCCACCTTTCATACCAACTCTGCGCCTATGCAGCTTGATACTTTCAAAACCCAGCCTCTGGATCAGAACTTTATTGTATAATTGACTCTTTATTTGTTGAACTTGTGTTCTGACAAGAATGGAACATAAAATCACATGAGAGGTTTAAAGTCAGTTATTCTGAAGCATTCTCATACCCCCCCTCCCCAATTATTTCATACATCCACAGTTGTGAATACAAAGGAGCCTCCTTCTTCCACTAAATTTCTCTTGCCTGTTGACTAGTCTTTTCTTGATCATTATCCCATTGGCTATTTCTTGCAAATAAGTTGGCCAGCTATTTGTCTCTTCATTCTTCATATGTTGGGCATGGAAGAAGGCGATGCCGCAGGTAGTGAACAACCCCTTCCTCACAAATGCAGTGCATTGATAGATAGATTAATTGATTTGGTTTATAAACTACCCTCTCCTAGGCCTAAGTGGCTCTCCTTGACAGCAGACACACACACACACATACCCTCTATAAGTAAGGCTTGAGGAAGCTACTGTGTCTGAAGATATGAATAAAACTTTGTTGGTCTTAAAGGTGCCACTGGACTCAAACTTCGTACTGCTTCTGCCCATCTGAATCTACCTCCCCTAGACATTTACACTTACAGAGAGGACACCCACCCACACAGAGACACATATACACAGTTTTGGAAATCCCTTACTGGGATTAGAACTAGGGAGAGGGAAGTAATTTTTTCATCCTGGTTTTGTGTGAGTGAGTGTGTGTGTGTGTCAGAGAGAGAGAGAGAGAAAGCGCTCCCCCTGCCCCTGCTACTTGCCTAACTAGATAAAAACACAGAAGCTGACTTAAAAGCAGCCCTGCAGTCTGAACAGGGTAAGGTCAGCAGTGCTGCTTGCAGTTTGAAAAGCAGTAGGAAATTTGTAACATAGACCTCCAAATCGTTTTTATGTATCTACCATCCAGAGTGATAGGAAACAAATGCTGAGAGTTAAAATTCTACAAAATTGATATTTAGCAAGAATTGATGGCTTTTTTAAAATCTAAAACTGTATTAAATCATATGATGATTTTGACATCTCCAAAAAAAGCAATGTTTTGCTTTTTAAAAAATAACATTTTAATACCTATACATCAACATCTCAAACATATTAATGGGAGAAACAATGACTGAACAAAAATAAATACTTGTATTTTAAAAAATCCCTTTTAGGAGAGTATTAGAAGAACTTGCAGTTGAGTATGGGCAGCTTGTTGCCTACTGCGGACATACAGATGTGCACGTCCACTTCAACAGGATCAAAAGTATGATGATTTTGACATCTCTAATTGAGTAATAGCAATTTTTTGCTATTTTGCTCTTAGTACCTATACATCAACATCTCAAACATATTCATAGCAGGAACAATGACTGAACAAAAATAAGGTATTGCATTAAAAAAAAATCCCTTTTAGGAGAATATTAGAAGAGCTGGTAAGTTGAGTTTGGGCAGCTTGTTGCCTCCTGTGGCTAGTATACAGATGTGCATGTCCACCTCAACAGGACCAAAAGTTCTGTATGTCAGGAAATTAACAGTGGACTAGTTTGTGTGTGTCTTATTTTTTTTTTTTTACTTTTTCTGCTCCTGTGTTTACTTTATGACAATATTGGAGGTTAAAATTCTTGCAATCTGATTCATTCTTACAGTCTTCCCAGCATTACCATTACTGCTTTCCCCCATTTCCCTGGTTTATCCCTCTTTCACATTTGGTTTAATGCTCTCTCCCATTTGCTGCATTCCATGTAGTCTTTTTGTTGCTTTTGCAGTTTAGCTAAACCTCGTCAGCAGTGACTTTGTTCCACTTGCATCTGGAAAATCTTGCTCCCACCATTTCTACTGCTTATTCCTTTAACTTTAACTGCATTTATTTTTCCTCTTGAATTATTGAAGAATGCATCTTCAGAAGTCTTTAAAGGGCTGATCTGAATAAGATCAAAAGACCGTGGGTGCTATTTGATTGACCCAAAACCAATTTGGACAGTTTTGACACAGAAGTGTGCTGTAAGCCTTACATAACCAACAGAGCTCTTAGTCACTTGAATGACTCCACTGGAACCAGTGGGATTGCCTGGAAGAGTAAAGGCTGCAGGTTTTTTGCTCTGTGGGACCCTGGCTCTGTTCTAGAGCCCACACAGCCAGATTCTTGGATCTGTTCCCTGGGAACTTGATGTCATCATGGTTATCTGAAGCCTCTTTCCACATGGAGCTAGTTGCAGAAACTGGGCCATGTAGTGGGATCCTGGAAAGACTTAGACTTACAACAGGGCTGCTGTAAATAGAATACAGATTGCATCAGCACAAAGCCCTTGGGCTTCAGACACCATGCTGTGGCTTTCTCAATGTGTTTTTATAACCCCAGGGTTCTCTTGTAAAGGATCTGTTTTAATAACCTCCATGTCAAAACTCAAGCTGTCCTATTGTGCGCTCCAGAAGGTTGGCAAGTTACACTCAATGTCACACAATAAGCACTTTGAAGCTGATGTGGGGTAAAACAGGCAGAGTAAATATTTCATGTTCACACCAAGTTTCTGGAAGGAGAGTGATATCCTTTACAAATCAGCTGTGCTTTCTGATCCCAAAAATGAAAACTCATAGCAGACCTCTGGTGTAGTGTTCACTTTGTAACACATTCTATGCAGTGACTTCTCCCCCCACCTCATAGATCTTTGGCTCCTGTTGTGTTGAGCACTCATTTGTATCCTGTTTGTGTCAGGTGCTCTTATTTTGGGGCATTAAGCTATTGTATAATCATGCCTGAACTGATGTACAAACAGATTGCTTTCAGTGTATGTATGTTCATGGCTGGCGGTGTAATTGACTTGGGCCAGCTAACTGCAACGAGTTTTCTGCTTGTTTAGTTTCTTGTATTAAAAATTAGTTATCTAATTTCGCTGTCTATTTAGATAATATTTGATGAACTGTCTCTTTGCTGTGCTTTGGGGAGAAATAATTTGAAAGCATATTTCTCAGTCAAGACAAGTTTATAGAATAGTCTCAGCAATGGTTTAAGCATAGGGTGTCCTTTCATAGGCCATCATTACTGATTAAAATGAATGATACTGATTAATGTTTTCAGCAGTTTACAGGTGGCACTGCTATGGGAATGCTAGCCCTTTTAATTGTCTGTGGTTCACACAGCAGGCAAGATGGTTAGGTAAGACCTGCCTGTCTATGTACTGCCATTATGCCTGTGTAATAACCTAACAGAAGCTCAGTGGTTTGACCTGGCCATATTTAATAGTGTGTTCTGGGCAACAGTTTTTTTTTTAATTCTAGGATGCTCCTAGAAAAGATCCTAGATCACTTGTATTATGAAGATACCATTTCATCCTGTGCTGAAATTTATCAACTACAGAGAGATTCCATGCACCTTTCAGGGTGCACCTTGACTGATCATATTTCACCTCAAGCAAGAGGCAATATATGCAGGCACAGTCCAGTTTGTACCATTGGTACTTAGCAGAATCTCTTCAGCAAATCTCCGTAGTGCTGAATCCATTTTGCCATCCTAAGCGACTGTACTCAGAATCCTCTGCAGATTTGTTCCATGGGGTTACTCCTAAGAAAGTGTTCTTATAATTTTACTGAGAAAGTCCAAGACTAACTTTGGTCTAATGGGGACAGTGTAATGGTGAACACTTGGACGATCCCACTGGACATGTTGTTTCCTTGCAACAAGTTGTGTAGCCTTTCCTTTTGTTCAAGGATCTTGCTAAGCATGGTTCTTAAAGTTTGGTCATAGCGTTTCTTTTAGTCGGGCAGCAGATGGAAAAGAGTTTGCTGACACTGATAAACTTACTCTCAGATCCAGGAGGCCATTAGTAGCTGGACAGTGCATCATGCTTCTCAGACAATGGTCATAAGCAAACAGTCCATTTATACTAATTTGTATTGAACAGTGCTGTAGAGAGGCTTATGGAATTCTATGAAACCCTGTCCAGAGATTATAATTATTACAGGTATAGTTTGAAGCTAACATAGCATGCAAGTTAAGGGAGGAGCCTCAATTTACCTTTTTCACACATTCTTTTTTAGGGACTGTGACTTATGCAGGGCTGGCCCTAGACTGTCTTGCACCCTGGCATGGCCCCCTGCACTGATAAAGCCACCGAGTCATATGGGGGGCACCCAGTTCAGCACTCCCAGAAGGCTGGTGCCCTAGGCAATTGCCTAGTTTGCCTAGTAGCAGGGCTGGCCCTGGATTTATGGTCCCAACAAACTTGATATTGCTCCTATGGCTTCAGATGCACTGCAGGTGCTAAGAGGGGTGTAGCTGTCTGATATTTAGAAACTGTGATGCAGATTAAAAGAATGACTCTTTAGGTTTAATCCATGAACCATGGGCACCATTTCCTTTTCTGTAATGTGCTGACTGAATTTTGAGTAAATTTCTCTAGCCTAGCTTCACAGTGGAGCAGATTAGCACATATATTCAGTATAATACCACTGACTATTTGATGTTCCATTACTGCCTCAAGTCAGTTCTATGCATACAGTACCTGGAGGAGTGAAATGCCATTTCACTTTTCAGGATGACAAAATCATTTTTCAACTGAGTGTAAACCATTTGGGGATGGAGCCAGGGCCGGCCCCAGACTGTCTGGCACCCTAGGCAAGGCTAACTTCTGGCACCCCCCCCCCCATTGCACTGATAAGATCACCGAGTCCCATGGAGGCACCCAATCCGGTGTCCCCAGAAGGCCAGTACCCTAGGCAATCTCCTGGTTCGTCTAGTGGCAGGGCCAGCCCTGGATGGAGCAGGCCAGACACACCAGTGATGAGAGAAATCTCTAAGAATATATTTCACATTCATGTCATCTGTCTGTACAAGGCTGACTGGAAACAGGGTCTGCTGAGTTAAAGGTTTTGATTGCTGGGAAAAGATCTATCTTCCAACAGTCTCTCTGGGAAAGATAAAGGTAGGAAAGTCTGGATCCTATTCCGTCTAGGCTTGTCAAGGCTCTAAATGCTTAAAGAGTTGGAGCTGGTGAGGCAGGTGCTGCAGAGAGAGCGTGTTTGGAGATGAGATTCAGCTTCCCCTTCTTCCAACAACAGAAGCTTGCAAATCTGTCTTTCCTAGCTCCATAGGTATCTCTAGCTTGGGCAAGGCAAAAAGATGGAAAAAGGTAATTGGTAATTATTGTTGACCAGCTGGGCTGATCTCAGAATTTGAATTCTTGATTTAGACTTGTTGGCAAATAGTTTGCACAGCAGTTACCTATCTAAAGGTGATGAATGGACCACCTGACTGAATTTGGTCTAATTTTAAACTAAATCATCTTACTTCCCTTTTCTTTTGCTTAGAGCACTGCATGCATATAAGACTGACTTGATTTTATTTACATGCTTACTTCATTTGTAGTCCACCTTTCTCACTGGTACTCAAGGCAGATCACATAATTAAACAACAATGCAGCAAAACCCCATATAACTGGTTTACAAAATTGGAGAATGCAAGAACCACCAGTATGATACACCTGACAAACAATGCCATAAAAAATCAGTTAGGATAATATTGTGATACAGTACAATACAGCAAGCAGTGCAATGAAAATTGGCTAAAATTTCTGAGGCCATTAAGCTAGAACCATATTTCTTTTATAAAAGTTTTGTTTTACACATTTAGCAGAGGAAATGTTCCTGGCCTCTTCAGTTGGGCCATTCCACCAGACGGAGCCCACAACAGAGATTGCCTGGATGCAGACAACTGTTGATGTTATCCATTTGCAAGGTGGCACCTAAAGAAGACAATGATCTGCCCTCTTAAAAGACACAGATAGCAAGATGGCTAGTGTAACCTCAGTTTGTGGGTTCTGTGGGGCAGAACTTTGAACAAATCTTGCATTGTTCTCTTTGAATTCTATAACTCAAAGAGGATAAAACATTTTTACTCTTCACTTAACATCATATCACATAACAAAAAATAGAACTTGGTAACACAATAGAAGAGTGATCTTTTAAAGTCCAATAATTAACTTTCCCTTCCTTTACAGAATGTCACCCCCCCCCCCAAAAAAAAAAATCCATCTCTTTCCTCTTTTGTTGGAACTCTCTGTCTGGGGGAAGTGATGCTCTGTATTCTTGGTGCTTGGGAGGGGCAACAGTGTGAGGACTTCTAGTGTCCTGGCCCCACTGATGGACCTTCTGATGGCACCTGGGTTTTTTGGCCACTGTGTGTTACAGAGTGTTGGACTGAGAAGATGAAGATATTGGATTTATATCCTGCCCTACACTCCGAATCTCAGAGTCTTAGAGCGGCTCGCAATCTGCTTTATCTTTCTTCCCCACAACAGACACCCTGTGAGGTGGGTGGGGTTGAGAGGACTCTCACAGCAGCTGCCCTTTCAAGGATGACCTCTGCCAGAGCTATGGCTAACCCAAGGCCATTCCAGCAGGTGCTAGTGGAGGAGCGGGGAATCAAACCCGGATCTCCCAGATAAGAGTCCGCACACTTAACCACTACACCAAACCAGCTCTCTCTGGATGGGTCATTGGCCTGATCCAACATGACTTCTCTTATGTTCTTATGTTCTCTTGTTGGTGGCTCAGGAAATCTCCAGCTGAACACTCTCTGCACCAGCTTCAAAGATGAGGGTCCCCAATGAACTCCCCATTAGATAACACAACTGAAACAAGGTGTTAAGAGCCTGTGGTTAATATTCAGACTCCCCAGCAGGGCAGTCTTTTTCCCCTCTTCTGCTTTCCACACATTCTGTACACTTCTGCATCTAGAGGCTCCACCCCTTCCTGGCTTATTCCATTTCTAGCTAGGGGTTACACTAGCAGTATGAGTCATAGGGTAGTTGGAACTTATTTATTAATTGATGTGCCACTTTCCTGGCACTGCATTAAACAGCTAATAATAAGGCCCAAATACATAAATCAACAAACACTTAAAATCAAGAAGGTATCTTTTTAAAGCTAGTAACAGCTATTAGCAGTAATTCAAGTTCCCTAAAATAATTCAGAAGTTCCAAAGGATGCAGAGCTACATTGGCTCCATTCAGACAAACCCTTGTCTGGCTCTGCATGAACAAGCCATGGGCTCACACTCACCACCTTCTCTTGTGTCCTGCTGTTCCCTCCATCCTTTTTCGTTTTGTAGCAAATGATGGATGATTGGCACATCCAGTCTAAGCACACTGTGGTTAGTGTTTGCTGTAATTTGCCTGGAACCAAATTGGAAACCATGGTTTGATAATAGTTTCATTCTGGTTTCCAGAGAAATTGTAGTTTGGATCCAGTAGAGTATTTCCATGAGTGGAAGGATTTCTGCCTGTGAAAGATGACCTTCTCACCTTCACCCTCTCTCTGGAGCCCCAAACACCCCTAAAATGTTTCCCCCCTGCCCCGGGACCCTGTCCTCAGGACAGCATTTTGTAGTGAGTGGGGAAGGTGAAAAATTCACACTACACTGGGGAAGTCCTTCCACCCTTGGAAGCATCCTACAAAGCATACCATACTAGTTTGGATAAAATGGTAAAGTGTAACTTTCTGCAGCATGAGGAGGGAAGGAGGATATCATGATTGTTAAGAAGGAGGATTACAAGGCTAAGTCTTAATCATGTAGTGAGGAATCACAGTTTAGCATTGTGTCTGATCTCAGACACTCTCTTTGTAGCTTGTAACAGTGATAACACAGCTAACCAGTGTTAATATTGCCACAGCCATCAACTACTTCAATTGTATCATCAAGCACTGATGTGGACAAGCCTTGTATAATCATTTTGCACCTTTTAGAGCCTACAGCAGTAACTTTTTAGTAGACCCTCGTGCACAATCTGTGACTGCAGTATAAGTGAGGCCTGACATGCTTCCTGACTCCTCCAGCTCATCAGACAAATTTTATCCTGGGACCAAAAAGATTAAAAAAAATCTGAGATAAAACATTAAAAAACCCCAATATGTTCTGTCTTGCTGCCGCTTGCTTCAAAAGGTTGCTGCGTCCAAATGAACAGTAGCAAACCACGGGTACATTGTCCACCCTGTCCTCTCCAGATCACAGAATCGGATTGCTTTTGGCCCATCTGGGGTTAAGCAGTCAACCTTTTACGTGAAAACAGCCAAAACACTTTTCAAAGGGAGAAAAATTCTGCTGTGTATCTCAGGACTCTGGGCTGTGGAAGGGTGTATGCCTGAAGCCAAATACACAGTACATTATCATCAAGCTTGGCAATATTCTATTAGTCAGTGTCTCTTTCTCCATACCCCTCTCCCCCAACCCACTCAACACTCTGCTGCTAAAAGCATTGCATCACATCTCAAAGTGGAAGGAATTGTCTGCGTCTGTAGCTAATGGCTCAAGCCCACCCCGGTCACTAGATTGAACCGCCACACTTTACGACTGAGAGGCAGTCATAGATTTGTGTTGCCTCACAATGCTGGCCTATTTTTCATATCCAAATATACGTATAATATGTTTTCTTCCCAGATTTTAGTGCGTGTTGAGGATATTTCCTGCTTTGTTGTCTGTTCTTAATGCTCTGACCAGGAGAGAGTGAGATGGTGTGATTTTATTTTTTGTAATCCTTCAGAAAAAGAGCTGGCTTATCTGTCTCTTCCCAGGGCTGCTTCTTGTAAATGACCCTGTGGTTTACTGAAGGCTGGAGAGACATTTCCAGGTTTCCAAGGGAGCTCAGCATGCTGGGTAGAGAGTCTTCAGATGTGTCCTGATTGGGATGTTGTAAATGAGGCTGTCTGTCTCTGCATGGCAGCTCTGCAATGTATCCAGCATTGTTGCCTTGGCTTTGAGAGCATGAAGGAGCCTACCATCACTTTTGGTGCTTTTCCAGGGCCTTTTTCCCCCAGCATGCTTGCACAAAATGTTGTTTCTCTGCTACTCCCTCTCTGCCTTCCACCCTACCTGTGCAGTTGTTTGGTTAAATTCTTTCTGGATTCCGAAGCTTTTTCTGTGTTTGCTTGCCTCAGACTTCTATCAGTTCATACATGAAAACACACAAAAAGAATACTGCCTATTGCAACTCACAGGGACTCCTCCAGTGTTTCAGCATCTTTTTGACATCAGCCACCACTTTATCCTTTGGAAGATGCTTGGACTTGAACCTGGGACATTCTGGAGTCTGGAGATGCTGCTGGGGCTTAAACCTGGGACCTTCTACATGCAAAGCAGATGCTCTACCATTGAGCCATATCCACTTCCCTTTGAATCCACTGCATGAAGCTGCCTTTTACTTAGCCCAACCATTGGTCTTTCAAGGTCATTACTTCAAAATTGAACAGCCCCATGGTGCAGAGTGGTAAAGCTGCAGTACTGCAGTCGGAGCCCTCTGCTCATGACCTGAGTTCGATACCAGCGGAAGCTGGTTCAGGTAGCCAGCTCCAGGTTGACTCAGCCTTCCATCCTTCCTTCCGAGGTCGGTAAATGAGTATCCAGCTTGCTGGGGGGGAAGTGTAGATGACTGGAGAAGGCAATGGCAAGGAAAGGTCCCCCGTGCAAGCACCAGTCGTTTTCAACTCTGAGGTGACGTTGCTTTCACAACGTTTTCAGGGCAGACTTTTTATGGTGTGGTTTGCATTGCCTTCCCCAGTCATCTACACTTTCCCCCCAGCAAGCTGGGTACTCATTTTACCGACCTCGGAAGGATGGAAGGCTGAGTCAACCTTGAGCTGGCTACCTGAAAACCCAGCTTCTGCTGGGGATTGAACTCAGGTTGTTAGCAGAGTTTAGGACTGCAATACTGCAGCTTTAACACTCTGCACCACGGGGCAAAGTTTACTCTCTTCCACTGTGCCATGGACTCCTCCTATAAGGCCATGAAGAACTGATTATTTTTGCCACATACAGGTGAAGTCCCATCAGTGCCACCTAGGAGAGAAGGGCATGTGTTTTTGTATAGTTCTGCCAAGGCTTTGCTCACAAGGATTTGTGCAGTTGTTTGGTTTAATTCTTTCTGGATTCCAAAGCTTGTTTTGTGAAGTTTTTCTAAATGTGTAATGTTTGATCGATTGTGGAAATGTGGAAAATTCTGATCAGCCTTGTAAAAGAAGAAGAAGATTTGCAGATTTATACCCCACCCTTCTCTCTGAATCCAATTTGGAGATTTATACCCCACCCTTCTCTCTGAATCCAGTTTGGAGAGCCAGTTTAGTGTAGTGGTTAAGTGTGCGGACTCTTATCTGGGAGAACTGGGTTTGATTCCCCACTCCTCCACTTGCACCTGCTAGCATGGCCTTGGGTCAGCCATAGCTCTGGCAGAGGTTGTCCTTGAAAGGGCAGCTGCTGTGAGAGCCCTCTCCAGCCCCACCCACCTCACAGGGTGTCTGTTGTGGGGGAGGAAGGTAAAGGAGATTGTGAGCCGCTCTGAGACTCTTCAGAGTGGAGGGCGGGATATAAATCCAATATCTTCTTCTTCTTATCTTCTTGAATCAGAGACTCGGAGCAGCTTACAATCTCCTTCCCTTAAGGGTTCTCTAGAATGTATAGCTATCACTAAAAACATAGGGCTGTAGTGAGAAACTTGTGGGACTGGACTAAGGATCCCTAGTGCACTATTCAGTTTTCAGGAGGGGGCAGCTAGATGTGTCTGGGAAGTGCACTCAGAGGGCATGGATGCAACAGTTATTTGTTCCCAGCATCTGGTGTCAAAGCCACATTTCCATAAACTTGGTAGCTTTGGTTAGCCATTTGGGAAGCTGTACCTGCTTCATTTGGGAAGCCTTCATTTGGGAAGCTGTACTTGCTTTGCACAAGCTGCCGCAAGGATGCAACTCACTCCGCCTCTTTCTCACAGCAAGCAAGATCTTCTGAAAACCAGTTTCTGCTTGCCGTGGGAAAGAGGCAAAGCAGGTTGCAGCCCCACAGCAGCTTGTGTGAAATCAGACAGAATCGCCATGGAGAAGAGGAGCACGAGACCGGTACAAGGCTAGTGCGGAATTGGTCTAGAGGTGACAGCATCTTGTGGCAGCCATGAGCATGCTGCCACCATTTTAAAGTATTTCAAAAGTGCTCTTACTCAATCCTGATCAGGCCCTCAGCATGATGAGCAGAGGTCCTGATGTTTCTTCCCCCTGTTCCCTACCAAGTGCCAAAATGGCTGCATGCCCCACAGCTAATTTGGCACTTGAAAAGGTGGGTAAGGGACAAGAGTGTGTGGGCCTGATTGGGATTGGGCCTGCACATCATTTTTAATGACCTTAAAATAGTGGCTGCGTACTCATGGCAGCCACAAGGCCACTATCACATCTAGTTTGGCTCTCAGTGAGCATCCTTTGTTGTGATGCCACTTAGTAGCAGGGTACAGCATGCACCTGTCCTGAATAATGTGTCCTGTCTCTGTCCTGCAGCACCACTGAATTTTATCCTTTGCAGTGTGCAGATGCTGCAGGACAAATGGGTGCACCACTCTAGACTAAACTGGTTAATGTTTTTGATGCCCCTAGCTAGCACCAACCTGTTGTAAGCATCTAGTTCAGGGAGTCCAGTCAGATGGCACTATAAAGCTGTGCTCTTGGGACATATGGACAATTGAATTCTGAATACAATAACAGAAATCAAGCAATTCCTCCATCCTGCTCACGGTCAGACCCTGGGAATTAATGTAGTTGTGCATCAAGCAGGTTATTGTTTTGGCTGCCGGCATTGCATAACAAAGCATTTTCGTAATCTCCGATATAGATTAGAGATGGGATCTCAATTTTCTACAGCCACCTCCCCCCCAGTCATACCCCTTTTAGTATTACTGATCTTTATGTTGTTCTGAAGAGCTCACAAATCATGATTAATGTTTAATTCCTCCGTGTGCTCTCATATCAAACATGGCTAGAAGGGTTGTTAGTGCTGCAGAATGTACATAGAGCCCCAGTCTTGGCACAGCTCCCATCTCCTCTGTATCTGTTGCAGCTTTATCCCCTGATGCCTTGTTTCCCCAGAGATGGCAGTTTATTGCTGGCACATGATTAACGGGTGTTTTTCATTCAGAGCCTGTCCTCCCCCCACCCCCTTCTTCTTATTACTATTTTTTGCAGTTGTATTTTTCAACTTCAAACCTCAGTTTAGGGCCACAGCAAACCTGACAAAATCTTTTCTTCTGTGTAAGAAATACCATGTGACCTGTGTAGATTGCCACATGTGGTGATCATAGACACACCTGTACAGCTGCAAGTACCAGAAGCAGTTCCTGTATAGGAATTCTCTCATGCCCAACCAGAATTTAAATTCATAGGCATTTTGAAAGGGGGTGTAGGTCTCCCCATTGTGTTAGATTCCTGATACAGGATCACTTGCAGATTAGTGATTGGAACAACCCAGTTCAAACAACCCACTTCAAGTTTCAATGATTTCTGTGAGAGGAAGTTAAATGTGTGCCCCACCAATACTGTGATTACAGCACTGGGAGAAGTGCTGATGATGCCACTCCTCTATATCTGAACAGCGCAGTTTGCATTGCTGCTTGTATGATCACTGGCATGTGCATGGCCCCAAATAGGCAAAAGTAATAAATGTGAGCAAACCCCAATTATTTGCTGAAAATCTGCATTTGGGTAAATAAATAGTGCTGTAACTCCACAGTAAGCACATGCATCTTTTGCATGATTTTCTGCCATGGAAGCTTGCTAGATGACCTTGAGCCAGTCACATGCCAGTAGCCTAACCTACCTCACGGAGTTGTTGTGAGTATATATAAAAAAGGAGAACACTGTAAGTTGCTTTGAGTCCCCATTGGGAGAAAAGGCTGGGGTATACATGAAATAAAGAAATAAATAATTTTGTGCCTAGTTGCAGGCTTCTTTGGCATTATTAAGCTGTGCCTTGCCAGAGGCTGAGCACATTTCTGAGAGCTCTGAAAGAGAGCAGATAAGAAGTACTATAAGGGTGAGGTTTGGCTTTCTAAACAGCTGTGGAAGTTGCTGAGAATTTCTGAGTTTGTGTGACTGTGGTTGCTGAAAATTCTGAGTTTGTGGTTGCTGGGGAACTGCTGTTTGTTTGGTTTGAGCGGGCTGAAGGTGATTGTTGCTGATTGATTAGGAGTGGCTGTGTTCCTGAGGCAGACTGAGGCCTTATTATTGCCTTATTATTTGCATTATTAAGCTGCGCCTTGCCAGAGGCACGAGCTGAAGGGCGAGAGCTAAAGGGCTGTTGACCTGTGGCTCTTCGCCTGGGGGCCGTGTAAGGACCAGGAACCCAGATCCCAATTTTCTTTGTGTAAGTAGACCCTCCAGAAGGAGAGCCACATAAGCAAACAGGATTTAAAAGGGACTGTATATTTTAAAAAATATATAATGAAGGTAGAATGCCAGCTGGGTGGTGGGGACTTTGCAGTGTTTTGCACTGAGTGTCACATGTATGACTGTCTGCCCACAAGACAGAAGTCTTGGATGTGTGCTCGATGCAAGGAGTTCCTGGTCCTGAGGGAACAAGTTCATACCCTTGAGGCCGAAGTGACTGATCTGGAGAAGCAGAAACAGTCAGGCACTTGGAGAAGACTCTCGGGGACGTATTAGATGAGCCCCACTCTGAACATGGCAGCCCCGTTGCTGCCAGGGAGCATGAGGGTCAAGAGGGAACAGAGCACCATTCTGAGGAATGCGCCCTCAGAAGGGACCTCTTCTTCAGTTGGTGAGCAGGTATCCTTTCGTGCCAAGGAACCATCCCTGGGCAGGGAGAGAGGGGGAGGTCTTGGTAGTTGGTGATTCGATCCTTAGGAAAGTAGACAGCTGGGTGGCAAAACCACGTACTGACCGTATGGTGACTTGCCTGCCTGGTGCGAAGGCAGCAGACATTACACGTGTTGTAGATAGGCTGATAGACAGTGCTGGGGAGGAGCCAGTGGTCATGGTGCATGTTGGCACCAACGATGTGGGGAAATGCAGTCGTGAGGTCCTGGAGGAAAAATTTAGGCTGCTAGGCAGGAGACTTAAGGCCTGGACCTCCAAGGTAGCCTTCTCAGAAGTGCTACCTGTTCCACGTGCAGGGCTGGAGAGACAGACACAAATTAGAAGTCTCAGTGTGTGGATGAGACGATGGTGTAGGGAGGAAGGGTTTAAGTTTGTTAGGCACTGGGATGCTTTCTGAAACAAGCGAAAGCTGTACAAAAGAGATGGTCTCCACTTGTCTCCAGATGGAACCAGGCTGCTGGCGATTAAAATAAAAAAAGTGGCAGAGCAGTTTTTAAACTAAATCTTGGGGGAAAGCCGACAGGAGATTAAATGTCTCTGGTTCGAGAGGGCTCATCTCAAAGAGATGAAGGGTTAGCTGTTGCTTTTCTACCAGGTAATGGATCAGAGTTGTTCACTGAGATGGTGACAAACAGTATGGACTGTCTGCCAAAGTCTTGAGGCAGCAGGAGGAAGGTTGCGGGCCTAACTTGCCTGGGAAATTATAGATGTTTGTATACAAATGCTAGAAGCGTTCAAAGTAAAATTGGTGAGTTGGAATATTTAGTGTTGGGGGAAAACATAGATATTGTGGGAAACTTGGTGCAATGAGGAGAATCGGTGCAAGTTTCAGAAACTTGGTGCAATGAGGAGAATCGGTGGGACACGGTGATTCCTGGATATAAGTTATATCAGAAGGATAGGGAGGGAAGGGTTGGAGGTGGGGTGGCTCTGTATGTCAGAGAGGGTATACAGTCCAGTAAGACTGAGGTCAGAGGATTAGATTCCCTTCTAGAATGCTTTGGGTCGAAATAGAGGGCCCAAAAGGCAATTTAACTATGGGAGTTTGTTATCACCCACCAAATCAAAAGATAGAAGATGATTATAATATGATGGAAGGATTAAAGAAAGTGGCTAAATGTAAAAACTGTGTCATAATAGGTGATTTTAATTACTCGCAGATTGATTGGATCAATATGTGTTCAGGTCGAGAGAAAGAGATTGAGTTTCTAGACACCCTCAATGACTGTGCTATGGAGCAGATGGTCACAAAACCTACCAGGGGTGGGGCAATCCTGGATTTGGTCCTAAGTAATGCCCAAGACTTGGTGAGAGATGTAAAAGTGATTGCACCATAACGTTATTGATTTCACCATTTGTATAAATAGGGAGTTGTCCCAAAAGACCAGCACAACCACGTTTAACTTTAAAAGGGGTAAATTCTCTGAGATGAGGAGGCATGTGAAGAGGAAACTGAAAGGAAAGGTAATACAGTCAAAAACCTTGGGGAAGCTTGGAGGCTATTTAAAACTACAATCCTAGAAGCTCAGATAAAATATATACCACAGGTTAGGAAAGGCACAAATAGGTATAAGAAAAGGCCTGCATGGTTAACAAACAAAGTAATGGAAGATGTAAAAGGTAAGAAGGACTCCTTTAAGTGGTGGAAAGCTAGTCCAAGTGAGATTAATAAAATGGAACACAGGCTGTGGCAAATCAAATGCAAGACTGTGATCAGGCAGACAAAAAAGGGACTATGAGGAGCATATTGCAAAAAACGTAAAGACCAACAATAAAAATTTCTTCAAAGAATCCCAGCTACAAATACAAGTTGATGTGTTGTGAACTGGCAGAGACTGACCAAGAGAGAGATCTTGGGGTCATGATAGGTAACTCATTGAAAATGTCAAGACAGTGTGCAATGGCAATAAAAAAGGCCAACACCATGCTGGGAATTATTAGGAAGGGAATTGAAAACAAATCAGCCAGTATCATAATGCCCCTGTATAAATCGATGGTACGGTCTCATTTGGTATACTGGGTACATTTGGTATACTGGATGACGCTTCCACCTTAGATCCATACCAGTCCGGCTTCCGTCCGGGCCATGGGATGGAGACAGTGCTTGTCGCCCTCATGGATGATCTCCAGCGGCATCTGGATCAAGGTGGTTCGGCGGTACTGTTGGTTGTTAGACCTATTGGCTGCATTCAATATGATCAACCATCAGTTGCTGACCCTCCGCTTCGCCGACGCAGTTTCTAGTTCTCAGTGCTTTGAGATTAAGCTAGGTGAGTCAGCAGTGCCCAATTACATGAAACCAGAGGAGAAAGAGCCTGTGGGGGATTCCTGAGCATGGCACTTCAGCACCCTGCCCAGCTCTCTGCTCTTCCCCATGGCTAGCAGATACAGAACAAATTGCCTGATTTCTCACAATACCACAGGGGTTAAGCTGGAGCAGGTCTACTCAGTAGTCCCATTTTATTCAGCAGGGCTACTCCCAGGAAAGTGTTTTTATGACTGCAGCTGTCGGTGAGAATGAATTTATTCCTCTGGTTGGCTAAGGGAGCTTTTGTGTGCTGCTTGTTCCCTGCTCTCCTTCTACACAGCAGACTGAGATATTGCTTGTTCCAGTCTTTTCCATGCTTTACTGTCTAGTCTGTGTTTTCCTTCCTTCCTTCCTTCCTGCCTGCCTGCTTTCATTCTTGAGCAGTTTCCAAGCTTTGCTGTGCCAGTTTGAGTTCTGCTGTCTCGTGCAGTGGGCTGACCAGCTCATTGGCCATAATTAGGGCTCTTTAGTTTATGGTAGCCCTGGCAGCAAGTAGGATCAGTTAGCACAGGCAGGGCTCACTTCCCTTCATTTTATGCTCTCCTAACTTGCAGGCTGATATATCTGGCTGCATAAGAAGGCCTTCCCAGTCCCATCAAGCTGAACAGGGCAAACTTCTGTGTCAGGTTTTTCAGAAAGTGCCAATAGCTCCATGTGAATCATGGGTGCAGTTTTTCTGCTCATCTTGGCACCTGGGCATGCGATAAACTTGCTGGGCCTTGAGGCATCTGAGAGCAGATGTGAGCTGGTGTGAATATTGTTATTTTGAAGGATTTGCCACTTGGATCTTCCACCTCAGGTCTGCCAGTCTGCCCCAAAGGCTATGGGAAGTGGCTCAACTGTATGGCAAAATCTAGGTCTTCCAGCTCAGTAGTATCCAGTCTATGAGGCATGCAGCCCTCTACTGGTTCAAGAGACTCTAGAGAGCTGGCATATTTCCTTGTTGCCTTTCTAAGAGTTTAGAGAGCAAGGGTGCAATGGCCTCTGCCTGCCTTTGCATGCATGCCATGAAGAGCAGTAGAGCATTGAAATGAGACCACATAGTGGCAGAGATGACTCCTCCATGGTTTTTACATGAGATGTTCTCAGGCAGCTCCTCAAGTAGAGTCAGTGCTTTCAGTTGAACCCAAAAACAAAATGGTAGCCTCTGCAGCAGAACTAATATTATTTGTAATATAGCTGATTTGACTGATTCCTGTTGGCATACAGGCTGCTGTGTTCTGCATGAGCTGAATTTTTAGAGTTATCTTCAAAGGCAGTGCCATACAAAGCACAGGGCAATAACCCAGTCTTGAGGTTACAGCTGTGTAGATAAGTGTGGCTGGGTTGGTTGTGTCAAAGAAGCAGTGAAGCTTTTGAGCCAGTCTGGAAAAAAGCACTCCTAGCAACAGTACTTACTTATTTTACATTTGCAAGTGTAGGCACAGTTTCCTAACCTACTAATGCTTTATCCATGAGGGAAAATTACATCTCCAAAGCATCAGTCTTCCTGATCAGCGTTCACTATGTCTTGTCTGGCTTCAGCTTCAACTTACTCAGCTGTCAAACACTTGAGCAGACATTGAAAAAGGCCAAGACACCAGTATCCAGGGACATATAGTGATACATAGCTGCGTATCGTCAATATATGGAAGATGCTAAATTCCAAAGATCTTGCTGAGGTATTGAATTCCATGGGGGAAGCCACAGATTCCTGGGAACCCCAAAGCCTCTTCCCCATCTGATATTCAAGTTGGTGCACCAAGATATTATGATTGACAGCATCAAATGCTGCTGACAAATTCAGAAGGACCAATAGAGAGGCATTTCTTCTATCCAATGGACATCATTCACCAGAGCAACTAATGCTGTTTGAGTCCCATATTTATTTTACTGTCTTTCTCCCCAATGAGGACCCAAAACGGTTTATATGATTCTCCTCTATTTTAGCCTCACAACAACCCTGTAAGGTGGGATAAGCTGAGAGAGCAGCTGGCCCAAGGTCATCTAACAAGCTTCCATGGCAGAAAGGGGATTTGAATTTGGATCTCCCAGCCAAAATACTCTAGTTTTCATAACCAAAGAGTCCCGTAGCCCAGCCTGAAGCCAAATTGAACTATATTATCAAGAAATACAAAGAGTTGCTTTTGACACAATTCACTCAAACACCTTGCGAAGAAGAGGTAGATTTAATACAGGCCTACAACTCATTCACTGGATCATCCACAGACAGTGAGGATCCCCCCGCCCCGCAAAAAAATGTGGGATGTCTCCCTTCAAAGGCTTTGTGAAAATCTTCTCTTTCAAATAACTAAGAATAACCTGTATCAAAGAGGGCCTAATTTTCCCTAGACAAGATTTTAACAAACAGGAAGGAGAGAAATGTAACAACTCGCACAGTCATGTCGGCATCTATCAGGGAAACCAGACTGAAGCTATCCATGCAAATTTTACTTTCTAGCAGTTAGGGTTGCCAATCTCCAGTAGGGGGCAGGGGATCCCCTGGTTTGGAGGCCCTCCTCCTGCTTCAGGGTTATAAAAAAGCAGGGGTGGGGAAAATGTCCACTGGGCACTCCATTGTACCCTGTGGAGATTGGTCCCCATAGAGTATAATGGAGAATCGATCTGTGACTATCTGGGGTTTGGGGGGGGGGCAGTTTTATGAGGTAGAAGCACCAAATGTTCAGCATAGCATCTGGTGCATCTCCTTGAACACCCCCACAAGTTTCAAAAAGATTGGACCAGGGAATCCAATTCTACGAGCCCCTAAAGAAGGTGCCCCCATCCTCCATTATTTCCAATGAAGGGAAGGCATTTAAAAGGAACACTGTCCTTTTAAATGAGATGCCAGAACTCCCTTTGGAGTTCAATTGTGGTTGTCACATCCTTGCTCCTGGCTCCACTCCCAAAGTCTCCAGATATTTCTTGAGTTGGACCTGGCAACCTTACTGCAGATGGCTCTACTAGTTGATCAGCATGCAAACTGGAATCCAAGTCAGAGTGTATCAGAGATTTTAGTCTTTGTCATTATGGGAGGGAAAAAACTGATTATTCCAGTTAGGTTTTACACCCTTGGCCTGCCCTGGGTTCCAGGCTTTATGCCTCTCTTAAAATCACAGAATCAGAAGACATCATATAGGCTGTCTAGACAATGCAGGAAAACTACAGCTAAAGCATCCCCAACAGATGGCTGTTCAACCTCTGCTTGAAGATAACCAGTGAGGAAGAGCCCATCTCAGCTCCCTCATTATTTAGTTCAGTTGCTGAACTGCTATAACTGAAGGATGTGTCATCTCTTCCAAATCCTGCATGTACTTTCACAGGAGGTGTGAATTAAATAATTTTAAAACCAAAAACATGACAAATGTGATGATTCAATAGTTCACAGTTTCCAGTTCCTTGGGAATATATGCTGAAATCTCTTTGCAGCAATAAATATAAAAAACACTTAATTTTGTTTGAAAGTTTCAGTTATTCTTCTTCTCCAGCACATTCAAACTTTAAAACCTTGTTCTTCCTGGGTAGTACTAACAGTATAATCTAATTTTTAATCCTGTAAGAGAACAATTAAAGCACTGTCAAACTTACTGTTCTTTCAAATCAAAACTTTTAAAAAAAAATTAGAATTGCCTTTGTTCTTTAAAAATAAAGTCAACATATTACACAAGCCCTCTGTGTTGGGAGGTAGCAGCAAATTTATTCCCAGCTGAATGAAATTCTCAGGGCTTTTATTGCAGCAGGAACTCCTTTGCATATTAGGCCACATACCGCTGATGTAGCCAATCCTCCTGGAGCGTACAGTAGGCCTGTACTAAGAGCCCTGTAAACTCTTGGAGGATTGGTTACATCAGGGGTGTTTGGCCTAATATGCAAAGAAATTCCTGTTACAAAAAAAGCTCTGTTTAGCACTCTCACAGATGTTCCCTGCTGAAATTACAAGAGATGGGAGAAGGTATCTCAATTTTATAAATGCTTGTGAATCCAAACATAGACACCATAGCATCTAAAAAAAATATTTATCCACTTAATATGAGGCATAGAAAGATATTTATGTCCAAGAGAAAAATGTAAAGAGAAAGCATTCAGTCAATCATTAAAAGTAAAGCAGTAAAATAAAATAAAGTATTTCTGATACGTGTGGTCACTGGGAGACATGCACAAACAAGAGATGTTAAACTGATATACAGGAAACATTTAGTCATCAAAACAGGCCAAGACAATCAAGAGATGTTAAACTGGCATAACTAGAAGCATTCAGCCATTACAACAGATAGGTTCTTTCTGGCATATTTTGCGTTTAATTCCAATAAAACTTTGGACATTTTAATTTATTTCTCTGAAATTTGGCAGGAATAATCTGTTGAGTCTGACCTACTGTTCTAAAGGATGTCACTCAAACCTGACATCTGCAAATGTGCTTTGATCTTAATTACCTCTAAAACAAAGGCTGTTTTCTGTCTCTGAAATGTTTACAGTAATTTTCTCTTGGATGAGGAGTTCAGTGCCTGAAAATAACATCTAAATTGTATGGAAAACAGGAGTTACTGCTGGAAATGTTTCCTATTAAAACTAATGGAAACAAACAATTTTTTACATGAATGTTAAATTATATCACACAAGTTTAGAGTTGCCAACTGAAGGCTGGGAAATTCCTGGAGATTTGGGAGTAGAGCTTGGGGAAGGATGTCAGTGGGGTATATTGCAATTAAGAGTCCATATTCCAAAGCAATCATTTTTTACAGAAGTGATTGTTGCACTCTAGAGACCAGTTCTAATTATGGGTGGTGATCTTTTTTTTTTTTAATACGATAAGTTTATTGAAGATTCCAAGTTACACAGAACTTTGTTGAATGAAGTAGTATCACGTAGATTAATTCCACACATAACAAAATTTTACTGTTCATAAAGCACTATAGTATATATAACCTTGTAGCACATATTATTTAGCACTTAAGATAAAGTTCACCATTAATTAATTAAATATATAAATAAATATCCTATTAAGGATAAATTAATTGATAATTGGACCAGAAGTTTTGACTCTTAAGTTAAGAATATTGCCTTGCTTCACCCCAAGCCAAACGAAAGGGAATACTTAAATAAAAAGAGAAAGAGGAGATAGCATAAGTTAGAAAGAATTATAGTGAGAGAAATTAAAGGTAATTAATTGCCCCACCTGGAGACTGGCAACCCTAATTAGCAGGCACATTATTGTTCTGCAGGTCTAACTGCAATTCCTCTCACCCCTTGCCTGCTAATCTTGTGCTGCTGCTACTGTGGTTTTAGTGTCTTTCTCTGCATTTGGCTGGAGAAATGGCCACAATTTAAATTTTGAGTGGGAGAGTGTGTACATGAGCTCAACTTGCTTTCACTTCAGTGAATAGTTAGAATAAGAACTTTGAAGCCTTATACATTGAGATACAACAGGGTGTCCCACCCCCACAACACTAATTATGGGATGTTTCCAATTTTAAAATGTAACTTTTGCCAGAAAAATGAAGATGTTTAAGTAAGGTATGTTTTGTTCAGTGCTGGCTCGGCAAAGAGTGTTCACTAAGACTTCTCCCCTCTTCCTGCCCCTCATCATTGCTATAATGCTCTGCTTTCTTCCTATTCCAGAGTACCTAATGCTCCCTCCCTTCTTGTTCCCTGGACATTTTAAAACAAGCTTGTCCAGCAGGGCTTCCTGAATTATTACAAAATCCTTGCTTGCCCTGCTGCATTTAAAGTTGCTGGGGGAAAGGGGTGAGAATGGAAGGGACATTGGCTGCTTGGGGATGGAGGCAAGAGTGCAAATAACAATTTCTGCACCTGCAAACTCAAGGCGAATAAACGCAGCCACTGGCTCAGATATCAGTGGGAAGGTTTACTGGGCCTCATTTTAGAATCTGGGGTAAATTACCTGGCTTTTTATGATGAATAGTATTTTCAGGTTGTGTAACGGTAGAATGCTGCTTAACCAATGTGTCTAGCTGTTCCTTCACTGCTCCATCAGTGATAAGTGCTCCCACTGTGATACTCATGAACCTACTAGTTATCACAGGAATGCCCTTTCATTCAGCCTTGAATTCCCATTCCATCAAATATGAGCAATAAAAATCTACTGCACATGGCTACTGTGAGGCTTATAAAAAGTTACATACCAGTCTGTGAATCCTGCATTTGCACCACATAAGTGTAGAAGTTGTCTGTTGTAGGAAAAGTTTTGCGTAAGTACCTCAATGCAACCTACCTCTAGTGAAAGTGCCTTCCCTTTTAATGTTTCAAGCAGGTTATCTTTTTTGTTTTGTTTTATCCAGTCTGACGTTTGTTATGCATTTTACTATTTTAAGCCCTCTTTTGCTTATTTACACTTTGAAAACTTATTTCAGTAGCTTTGTGATGGACACAAAGGCCAGCCAAGCACCACTGTGTATAGCAAAGGGAATTAACTGGAACCTGTGCTTTGGGGAGAGGCTTAAATCCGGCTATGTGCAAGCAAAAACATAAACAGACTTGGCATAGTTCTGCTAGTGCAAGTTCTTGTGCAACACCTAGTGCTTCCCTCCCTATATCTTATAGTGCCCAAAAATTTCAGACACAACATCTTGCGCTAGTCAAGGAATGATGCAGGATGTGATGTGTATGTGTGTGTGTGTGTGGGGGGGAACTATGGTAAGGGTTTTTCACATTTCTGCTAGCACAAGGACCATAGAGCATGCAGAAATCTTCTGATGGATCCACAACAGCATCTCAATGCAGTCTTTAGATGGCTAATTTGCATCCCAAAAGTCGTAAGTGGTTTCAAGGGCAGTAATCCCAAAGTCGTAAGTGGTTTCAAGGGCAGTTAAGTTCTTACAAGAGTAATGACTGGGCTTGGCCCAGTGAGAGAAACTGAATCCAAGATGAGTCATATGATGTCCACAATCCAACATAGAGTTAAGCACTCTTAAACCCATATCCTAGATGTAATTGCCTGCAAAGTGTGCTTTGCATTTATTTTGTAAAAGCTTTTTATAGGCTGTAGCCACTAGCACACATGGGTTAACGATGAAAAGAGAAGTAAAGAACAAGAAGCAGTCTACTCTAATGGTTAGAAAGCTGGCTATGACTGGAAGGCCACAGTTCAAATCCCCACTTTACTTCAGAGGCCACTGGAGTGACCTTGGGGGCAGCTACGTTCTCTGTTAAACCTGCCCCCCCAGAGGTGTTGGGAAAATCTTGTTTGGAGCCCTGAAGGGTAGAGCTAAAAATGATGTAGACAGAGATGACCTCTGCCTCTTTTGTTTGGTCCAGGTTGGCTCAGTCTTTGCTTGCCCTTTTTGCATCATCCCTTGCGATCTCTGTGGTTTTTGCCATTATCCCTTTCTGCCACAATGTGGTGGTGCTCGCAGTGGTCATGGCCATGGCTGGGCTGGCAATGGGATGCATCGACACTCTCTCCAATATGCAGCTGGTGAAGATCTATCAGAAGGACTCTGCTGTCTTCCTGCAGGTAAGACAACAACAAAAAGCTCTCTTCCTACTTTATTTTGAAATTCTGTTGATTTCCATATTGTGTACCTTCATGCTTGTTCTGGCTCTACCTAAATTCTCTCTTCAGTTTGAAGTATCCATTTTCACTGTCTTGTTAGGAGGTGTTATCCTATTTTACAACCAAGGAAATTGAGTCCCAAAGAGATCTGGAGTAGTCAAGATATTCCTTTGTATCTGAAGAATTGTGCTTGCACATGAAAGCTCATACCTTGAATAAAACTAAAACTTGGTTGGTCTTAAAGGTGCCACGGGACTCAAATATCTTTTCTCACCATAATTAAGAATACATCAATCTCCAATTCTGACATATTTATAACCTTTGGTATGTCTCCCCCCCCCCCAAGTTGAACCCAAACAGATGATAACCATATATACTAAGCTAATTATTCTTTTAATCTGGTTAAAACACCTTCATTACTCTGTATGCTAATTGAGTGCCCACCCTCTATATGTATGACTGTTATTTCTATTTTCATTCCATTGTATCTGAAGATATGTGCTTGCACACAAAAGCTCATGCCCTGAGTAAAACTTTGTTGGTCTTAAAAGTGCCACTGGACTCAAATTTCGTTCTATTCCTAATCTCAGTTTAACATTTGAGTGCTAAACTGAAAGTGCAGGATCTGTTGCCCAAAGACGGAAGGGACAATGTAGTACAAGAGAATCTTACACAGCATCATCACAGCTGGCTCCTCACCCATTTTGATATAAAATCTTCAAAGTCAAACAGATTCCAACCACAGCTGCTGACTTTGGATTTCACAATGAAGTGAGTGAAGCAGGAAGCTCTTGGTTTGTCATACAAATGTGACTTTTGAGCTCTTTATTTACTTTGGTGGATTTGTGATGTTGGCAGGTATGCTGAAGTCTGATTTTTGCAGTTTGAATTTTGCAGTTCTCTACCTGTTGAATTGCTAGATTGTCATTTTGCAGTTCTCTACCAGCTGAATTGTTGGATTGGAATTTTGCAGTTCTCTACCGACTGGACTGTTCACTGGGTTGGAGTTTCACATTCATTAGACCTGAATGGAGTTCTACACCAGTTGAATTATAATGAGCTCTTTACTGGTTAAGGAGAAGAAAGAAGAAGAAGATATTGGATTTGGATTGTGATATTATTGACTGAATTGGAGTGTTTCATTCATCAGACCTGTCTGGAGTTCTGTACTACTTGAATTGTAATAAGGTCCACAATTAATGTATCTAGAAAAAAGATCTATATTGTTTAAAGTAAAAAAAAAATTGTTCTTAAAAATTTATATACCTATTGATTTGTATCTGCATTAAATGATAAGTTTTGTGATGTGGTGGCTTCAGTGTCAGAGCTCATGGTTTCAAGCATAATTTTTGTCAGCATATTTCTGACTATTGGATCTACCTACTTTGTACTCCTGTTTACCACCCTAAACCAATGCCATCAGCTGAGGAGGACCTGGGGGAGACCGGGAAAGGCCTAACTTGACAGAGGCACCCATGGATGAAGTGCCAGAGGCCACCCTGTTGGAACCTACAAGTGTGACCTGGCTGCTGAAATAGCCACCATGCCTCCACTGCATAAGGCTTGAACATGGGACCCCAGGGAACCCCTCTCCACTCTGCAGGAACAGCAGCAACAGAAGGCCCCGGTTTACCAAAGGAGGTGAAGTGGCAGGTTGGCTGCATGCATCCCTATCCAGAGCTATGAAGCGAGAGCAATACTTCTTCACAGGATCCTGGCCAAAGCACAGTGCAGCACTGGACCCTAGCCCCTGCCAGCAGTGCAGTGCAGCTGAGCTTCATTACCTCCCAGCCTGCTGAGGCTTGGGAAGACTACCAGTCTGCTAGGCACAAACCTGGGAGTCAGTACCAGCTCCTTGTCTCCAGTTCCTGGCTGCTTCCTGCTGTTGATGCCCTCCTCAAGTCTTGCTTTCTAGGGCCTGACGGCACAATTGCAGAGCAGACTTAACTGGTCCTGCCTGCAAAGTGCAAGACAAGTCCAGAGTTGTCTGCTCATGACTGTGGGATTGATCCAGACCAACATTTCTGCAGGAGAAAGGAATTTTGCCCACAGAGTAGGATTTTTCCTGCCTCCCCATCTCACAGCAGCTTGCAATGGCCTCTGAAATCCTGTTCCCTGCTCCTCCAGAAGCAGGCTGTCAGGTGGCTATGGGCAGAAATCCTACCACCTGTAGAAACATCTAGGAGGGATCCATGCCTATGTACAGCATAAAGCTACTCACAAATGCCAATACTTTCAGTCACTTCAGGAAGGTAGTGTTGTAACCCCAGAACGTGAATTGTGTTGTTTGCATTAGGAAGTAATTATACTCTGAATAATTGAGTTCAGGCAGCTGGTTTGTTCTCTTTGACATGTTCGTTATGATAATAAATACTAGGTTTGTCACCCAGTTAAATAAATGGTAGAAGCTTCATTGATCAGTAGAAATGTGCATGTGAACAAAGCAGGGCTTTGTTGTTCTTGCCTGTAGATCAAATGGACACCTCTTGCAACAGGCACCATTTTAGGTGCTGCTTTATGTGCGTGGGTGGGAGGAGGGAGAAAAGGAAGAACCTCGCGTGTGATGATGTTGGACACTTGTAAGAAAAATAATCTCCTGATCAGTGAGGGTCACTTTTATAATGTGAAAGAAATAGATTGGTCAAAGGTTGCTTTCAAACTCCTTTTGTGGGTGTGATGAGAATAGGCCTCATATAGCTTTGGGCTTGCACGCTCCCTCCCTCTGTCCTTCAGCTGCAGAGCAGAACTTGAAAGCTTCCTGTTTAACAATTTTATTAAATCCTGTTTTTTCAGAATCAAAGGGGCATTCATTAAAGCACTATAATTTGTCGTGACAAACAGTAATGTCTTTCAAGCCAGGAAGTCCAGAGCTCTGTAAAGAGGCTACCTGAGACAGGTCACCTTGGGAGGCAGATTTTGGGGGAAAGCAACTTGCCATCATTGGCCAGAGGTGACAGTCCTCCTTACCTCCTAGTTTCTCCAGGATTCTTTAAAAACACAGCAGTAAGCGACATATGCCAGTTGCAGAGCTCTGGAGAGATTCCTCCTCCTCCTCCTTGCAAGAGTTCAGCCACCACTTTTGGTTGCAAGATGAACATTTGAGAAGGCCTATTTGAGCATACATGGCCTATGGCGGTGGAGGGAGCACTAAGAGGTAAAAAAGATTATCTCCTCAGGCTTATGGACAGGGGTGAGGTGGGTTCTATCCCAGCTGCCTTAGGTAGCAAAATATCTTGAACTGCTGCTGAGGAGGTCTCTACACTGTGTGCCAGGGGAGAGTCCATACTCCTGTAATGAAAAAGAGCTTTTTCTTGACGCCTGGATTTAGCCTAACTGACCAGTTTCAAAAGTTTACTAGGACTGTAGCATTTTAACATCTTTCACCAGGTACTTCCAGGACATCTATGCACAGCAGCCACCCACGTCCCCACTTGGATGAAGTAGCATTCATCAGTTATGAAACTTTGGGAAAGACATTCCTTCCTCTACTCCCAGGATATTCCTTGCAGAGAAGTCATGCACCAAACCACAATTGCCCATCAGGGTGTGACTCCTCTGGTTAATGCAGGTTATTATGAGAGATCAGAGGAACTTGAACATTATGCACTAGTTGCTTGAATCTAATGGGGCAAGACCTCTCAGTATCAAAAAGACCTCCCAAGGATCATTAATTAACTGCAGCAGATTTTTATGTAACACCATTTTCTGGCCTACGTGGGACTCCAATACCATTGATAGTTTTGTGCAGAGAGAACAATTTCTGCTATTATGAATTAGTAGTGATAGGAAAAGACTTAATTCTAGAAGAATGTTTGAACAGAACCCAGGCCTTCCAAGTTACCTGCAGTAGTTCTAACCATTGTTCTAGGTTTCTTGTTTGTCTGATTAAACTTAATCTGGCCAGCCTTTGTTGTCACCAGATCCTGGGTAATGCTAGGACTAAAAATCTGTTTGCTTGTTCTTTTCTGCAGGCTCTTCATTTCTTTGTGGGTTTTGGTGCCCTTCTAAGCCCTTTGATAGCTGACCCTTTTCTGTCGGACACCAACTGCATCTTGACAAATGTCACAGCCAACGGTAGCAGCAATCTCCCTCACATCCGAAAGTCATTGGTCCCACATCATCCTGGAAACCTGTCACACTATGACCTGCCCACAAAAGGACTGGTGGTGACTCGGGTCTCTTATGCCTTCTGGATTATGGCTTTGATCAATGTAAGTAATGGAATCTGATTGACTAATGAAGCTTTGCAGGTGAATATCCTTGAAGGGACAAAGAGCTTCAGTGGGGTACAGTGCCATAGAGTCCACATTCCAAATGGCCATTTTTTTCAGGGGAATTGATCGCTGTCACCTTGAGATCAGTTGCAATCCCAGGAGATCTCCAGCCACCACCTGGAGGTTGAGAAATAGGAGAAACCCGTGCTCAATGGATTTTTTACAAAACAAGCTAAAGTAGCATGATGCAAAAACACCAACTAAATAAATATTCAATCTACATATTATGTAATTGCTTAAGCACAATTCACAACAAACATGATTTACAGGAAACACTAGCCAGTATACAAAAAAAACTAAAGAGAGTCCACCAAGAATGACAACTCAAATGTAAGGAAAGTCGTTGTAGGTGCAGAGACCCTTCTCAGTCAGTAAATGTAGATAGCAGAGTCTAGGCTGTTTTGCAATGCCGTGAAAGTTTATGCAGTGTAGCAATATCTTTACAATGAAGTGTAGTTGAAGTTAACTCAATTCCTAGGTTTTGAAACCCGTGTTTTGGCGTCAGCCTTCGTCGGATCAAGTCACTTCCTATTGTCTGGAACCAATGCTCAGAAACAGTATGGGCGCACTTAGTCAATTTCTCTCGTGGCATTAGCGGTTCTCATTTGTAGTTTTAAAACCATTTTTGGTGTGGCACCAAATTACTCCTGTCCCACTGTGGTTGTTTCCTCAAATAGTTGGAAAACAGACTGCACGGAGATCATATGGCCGCCAGACAGAGAGGTACCGATGAACCTGCTGGGGTAAAAATGTTTATAGTTCAGAAGGCAGCTGCATGTGACTACTTTGCATAAGGAAGGCTCACCTGTCTCTTCTTGCCAGGATTATTGAAGAAGAGATCAATGGGTTATTGGAAGTGTTGGTCTGCAATTTGCCTGCCCTGCAGAACCTTCCTGACACAAGGGGAGCATAAAATCCTCTTCTCTCCCTCTCTTGAGTAGATACTGTCTCTTCCTCCTTGTTCTGCTGTGCGGTTATTAGTCTTCATGTCCACCTTGCAATTAAGTAGTAACTGGCTGCAAAAGAGCCCTTCTGGATATTTTCTTTCTGTATTAATACCTACATAAGTATTAACCAAACAAGGTTTCTCTCTGCCATTTAGCCCTCAATGGTTACACCAATGTGAGCATTTTCCAGCAGAGTATTAATTCAAATGAGGGACAGTTTTAACTCTAGGCACTCATAAAGAAGCATGAATCTTTGCTGGGCAACTATGTTCTGATCTGAGTCATATTTTTCACCTGGGACAGTCAGGTGGTATCTGACCTACATCACTGCTTTCTAAAGCTTTTGTGGAACTGTTCCCTCATTAGTGTTACATGTTCCAAAAAAGCAGGCAATGTAACAGTAGTGTGTTGTTAAAAGGAGTATGTGTGTGTTTGTCAGTCTTTCAGATGGTTCAGAATGTGATGGGTCAGCTTGCATAGTCAGCAGAAACATTTGGTAAAGTCTTTCCTGGACTGTACCATCTTAGGTCTGAATATATGCCTGAATATATGAGTTCCCTCCTATACGTGCCTATCTGTGGTAACTCATTTTAGGCCACTTTTCTGCCTGGAGTTTCCCATGAGGAAAAATTCCAAATGACAAAACAAATAAGCCATGAAAATGCAAACAAATGCCAAGCAGCTTACCTCTGGCCCCAGCTGGCAAGTTAATGGCCAAGAGCCCTTTGGTTGGCACCCAAGGGCTTGTATCTCTGGCCCTACCCAAACAAGGAAGAGGAGGAAAAAAGCCTAGATGAAATTCAGCAGGATTTTCCTCATTCCCTCTACTCCTTAGCATCAGTGGAGTATCAGGCTAGGATCAGAGAGACCAAAGGATTCAATCCCGACTTTAACAGGTGACCTTGGGCGTGTCACTCTCTCTCAATCTAACCTACCTCACAGTGTTGTTTTGAGGATGAAATTGAGGCAGGGAGATCGATGTCCACTACCCTGAGCTCTTTGGAGGAAGGGCAAGAAGATAAAAATATGCTAAATAGCTAACAATGAGTCAGAAATTGGGATGTTGGGGACCTGGCAAACCGAATCCTAACAGTCATTGGAAGCAACCCCCTGATGACAGCATAACATTTCAGTAACAACACCCCTAGCAGCTAATTAGGCAAACCTTAAAAGCTTTAAATGGCAAGTAGGGCTGAAGTGTGTGGCTCACCTGTACAGCACTTGTATTCATAGCATTGCACTTTAGCTCTCGCCAGTCTCTGTTGTTAAACAGCATATATATTCTGGATACTTGATATCCATGCCTGTTAATAGAGGCTGGTTTTTAGAATCCTGATAGGGCTTCTGATGAATCTCTGTGCTCATACTTCTGAAAAATCACTCCAGACTGATGTTTAATACTTGAAAATGAGGCTAAACAGGGCTTTGGTTTGATGTGCAATGCTGTCAACCCTCATCCTCTTTCTTTGCACCCAGGCTGGGTAAAGGTTTCTGGAAATTCACAGCCAGTTATGAATTAAACAAATAGAGTTTGCACATCTTTTTTATTTAGCCTAGGCCAGTATCTGACCTACCTGTCCTATGAATTATATCATGTGTTAATACAATTCAACAATCTAACTTTGTGGTTTGGCTAGAACAAAAGATTTACTCTGAGAGGCAAAACATTATTTCGCAAGACTGCTAAAAAGAAACATAAAATAGCTGTGTGACTAATGCTCAGATGCTATTATGTGCCATAGGAAAGGACACTGCACTTAGAGCTACAAGGAATCTTCAAATTATTTAGCTCATTCTTGGAGAACAAAGTCAAGCCTGTCTCTCAGTGGGCAGAGACTGACAAGAGCATGTGTTCATTAAAACTGGTATGTTAAACCAATTGCTTGGACCTGATGATGTTGAGTTGGAAGTTCCTCTCTTATCCATGAAAGGTTCCCTTTGAAGCTAAATAGAAGGAATTGTTTCCAAACTCTTTTAAACTTCCAATTGTTCCATGACTATATAGCTTAAAGACTAGTGGGAGGGCAGGAAGGGAAAACTGCTATTTAAGAATCTTGTTATATCACTGCAGATGTTATCTTGAATATGTTACGTAAAAGCTCAGATTTAACTTCCAAGGAATGGCAGAGAATAGTCAAGAATAACTTCAGGGTCCATTCAGGAGCAAAAAGGGTCTAGAAGACCTAAACAGCCAGGATAGATAGCTAATTAAATATATAAAATATGCAGAGGAATATTAATATTTCTGTTGTAGTCCATTTAAGCAGTAGTTGTAGACCAGTGTTGGCTAAAAATGAACACAAAAGATCACTGCAGTCCTTACTCTAAAATCTGTATGGAAAAACATAGTCAGCTTTTTACAGTTGACTCTTTTGATAGGGATTCCATTATCTATGAAGATGCTTATCAAGGTGCTCTTAAAGTAGACGGGCATTTAAATATCTCTTGGAGAAAACCCAGGTCCACATCTTTGGAAATTTACATTGACTTGGAGATGTAATATGAAAGTACTTCACTCTTCTCTGGGGATGGTGAAGTTTGTGTGTGGATGTCCAGTTCTTTTCTTTAACCATGGATGTTGGCTGAAATGATCCCTCACCACCCATCCACCACTGGTGTGTAAACTTGAACTAGTTACCCTGCCTAGTTTTCCTTCACAGGAAAACAGCCTTTGCTGTATTCATGGTTGGCTCTACAGTGAGGTGAGGCAGCAGGTTTTGATGGAAAACAACTTCTGCTACTGCCCTGTCACCCCACTCCTACTCAGCTGCCTCACACTCCTCCCTTCCTCAGTCATCTGTCACTGCAGCAGTGCAGGTCACACATGCCTGGTAGGGATCTCCATTCCCTTTTCTGGGATATGAGGCTAGAAGGAACATGTGGTGGTTGGCTCCTGGGCATTGGGCAGGGCAGTTGTGGCAGGCTTACAGCTAGGGACAACAGCCTTAGCTAAGCCTGATCCAGCCACCTTTTATCATCTTTATTTTGTCAGATGTTATAAAATATTTTTAAAAGCCCCGTGGCACAGAGTGGTAAAGCTGCAGTACTGCAGTCCAAGCTCTCTGCTCATGACCTGAGTTCGATCCGGTGGAAGCTGGGTTCAGGTAGCCGGCTCAAGGTTGGCTCAGCCTTCCATCCTTCCGAGGTCGGTAAAATGAGTACCCGGCTTGCTGGGGGAAAAGTGTAGATGATGGGGAAGGCAATGGCAAACCACCCTGTAAAAAGTCTGCTGTGAATATGTCATGATGTGACGTCACCCCAGAGTCAGAAATGACTGGCGCTTGCACAGGGGACTACCTTTACCTTTTTATATATATATAAAGTATTTAATGAATAACAACCTGCATTTAAGGTTTCTATCAATTTTATGTGCAGTAGACTATCTCAGTATCATCTAAGGCTTACCATTCAGGTCTGCTCCCATTCCCAGTGAAGCTGTGGCCTTATTGTCCACGACTGGTTCTAGTTGGAATTTTGCATATATTGCTTGATGTGTACATATATTTGCATGTCTGCTCCAATGCCTTTTGCAACACATCCCTGTGCAAAAGCAGTTGCAATTCTAAGGATATTTTCCTGGGAGTAAGGCCTGTTGAACAGACTTGAAGTAGGATTTTGATTTGACCTACTTAGAATTGTTGACTTAGAGCTTGTTCACCAAACTACTGGTGAAGACAGGGCTCTTGTAGAGTCATGAGAATCAAGTAGAAAGCTGGTAGAAAGGTTTGCACCACCACCACCACCACCACCACCACCAGTTGGGGATGGATTAAACTTTCAGAAGTTTTGAATCCTTTGAGTTCTCTGATTTTGTCCTTGTACAGTGAGAGTCTGTGAATCTTCTGGGTGCAAATAGGCTGAAAGAGTCAAACTATAAAAGATGTCAGGGATTCATAATCTGATTTCCCAGTATGTAATTTAACCTTAGTATATACCCATTGTTGAGTGCGAGATGTTTATGGCGGAGGAGTTAACATTTCTTTCCTACACCATTTCCATAATTGATTTGAAAACAGACCCCCACCCCAGTAGCTGCTAGCTCTGTTTAAGCAAAAAGGGTAGGCACCCATATTATATCTCCCCTGCCTCCCAGGGGCTGATGGACATTTGAGAGGGTCCAGTTTCCATTGGGGGGAAATAATGGGAGGGGAAGTGTGCTGCAGTCCCCTCTTTTCCCTTCCCCTCTCCTCTTTTTAAGATTATAATTAGAAGATGTGCTTGTGAATCTCCACTATAACATGTAATTCGGCCCCCAGCAGAATGGTAGGAGCATGGCCCTCTTGGCTGCTGCTCTCTAGCACAGGATGTGAACTTGTGAAGCTGACTTATCTTGTGTCTGACCACTAGTCTTTCAAGGTCAGCACTGTATACTCAGCTTGGCAGCAGCTTTCCATGATCTCAAAAATCATTCATATCACCAACCACCCAATCCTTTTAACTAGAGAAGGCAGGGATTGAGCCTGGAACCTTCTGCTTGCCAAGCAGGTCCTCTACCCTTGAGCCATGGTCCCACCTCTGACGTGAACATGTATGCCCAGCAAGGCTATCCTGTATTCAAGATGGTGGGACTTGCTGTATGTAGACCACCCCAAGAGTTCTAAACAGAAGGTGGCCAAGTACGTCTGAAATAAATAGGTATCTGAAGAATGGAAAGAAGCAGATTTTGTGCCAGCCTGCAACAATCTTACTCCTGGTTTGAATGTCATGTTCAAACAGGGACTATCCCATCCCCCCATAATGGTACAATTGATTATAATATAAACCAACAGTTCACACAGTGGCAAACAGAATGTCTTTTCATATTGTTGCTGTGTTACTGAGAAAATGTGGGTATAATGGAACATAGCTGCAAGTGAGAAAAGTTATGATAATTAGTCTCCTTCAGGAGGCAGGCTTTCAGTTTCTTGTTGCAGTTTCTTTGACTGTGCTTGGTTTACTTTCTGGAAATTGGGGAAAATTCTAGAACATTGTGGGGAGGCTGTGAGGTCATTCCCTCCATTCTTTTTCTCCTGCTGCTTAGATGACAAATGAGGGTAAGGGCAGGCATTGGCCTACCAAGGGCAGGCAAATGGTAAGCATGAAAATGGGGCTGCCTGGATGGGGCCAGCTTGGGAATCCTGTGAACGTCTCATTGAGCGTATTGGGGGAATAATTGTAAATGATATTGCAGATGCTGGCATCTGTTTATCTGTTTCATAAAGTGGGCTCACATGTAGTAGGTTTTGTAAGAATTAGTGCATTTGGGTGCCACTGAACAACAGCTGTGAGTGTGCCATGGCTTCTTCAGGGAGACTGTGCAAAGTTTAATTTCATGGAGGATTCATTCGGGTGGTCTCCTCTGACCTCATTCACCTCCTCTTTTGAAAGATCTCTACTGCAAAATTGTTTGCACAATTTTGAACACTCTCCAGCTTCTGCCAGGCCTTCAAACACTTTGGTGGGTGTTGGAACTTCTGTTTTCAGTAGGACTTTGAAAATAGAACAGCCTACGTTTACCAACTCTGATGTAGTCAAGCAAAACATATGGAGTTGGTAGGAACAGGAGAAATTCCTGTAGGTACATCTGTTTTCACTCTGCTTTATAGAACTGCTTTCCTTAAAGAAAAGGAGAACCTTCTTTTGTAACCAATGAATTTGGTGATGGAGAGGAACTATGCAAGCAGCAGTTCTATAAAGCAGAGTGAAAACAGATGTACCTCCTGGAGCGAGCAGAAGCCTTTGTTATTGCTGCTGTTGGGCAAACTCTGCTTCTCCATTCTTGTTCCTTGATTGGTTCAAGTACCTCGATCTGATTCCAGAATGGGTTTTATCTCTCCCTGTATGCATCAAACAGCGCTTGAGCATATGTCATGCTTCGTCTTTTGAATATTTATTTAGCATTTGTAAATACCAAGGATGCAATGTGGTGTAGCCATGTTGGTCTGCAGTAGAACAGCTGGATTCGAGTTCAATCAAAGCTCCCTTTGTCAGACACAACAGGTGCTCTTTAGATATCTGACGAAGGAAGCTCTGACTCTTGAAAACTCATACCCTGAAAGTGCTGTACAGTGCTGCAGGGCTTGAAACTAGCTTAGAGAGTGCAGCGGAGGCATTAAAAAACTAAACTTGAAACATTGTTGTGGCCATTCAGAGGGATAGCAAAGGCCCAGCTGTTCAGTAGAGGAGACATTGGAGAGTTAGGTGATGCTGATCATCACAGGGGCTGACCAGCTGACTGCTTCTTGTTCCTGGACAGGATTCAGGCTGGAATTGTGTACATTTGTCCAAACAGAGAATGTGCAGGTCTGTAGCCACTTCTCTGTCTGTAAGTCTCTCTTATGTTCCTTCCTCCAAGGACCTCAGGGCAGCATAAATATTTCTTTTTCCCTCCACTTTATCTTCACAACAACCCTGTGAGGTAGGTTAGCCTAAGCAAGCGGCTGTCCCAAGGAAAGCCAACAAGCTTCATGGTTGCAGCCATTTGACTCTCAAGGACTCTTTTCCCACAGCAAAAATTTTTTGTATTGCTTTAATCTCTGCTTTAGCTGCAAATACATGAATGTTGGTGACAGATCTTTTGCACAGGGGTGTTTTCTCTGTGCTTTGCTCTCTTTTTTCCCTGACTTTTCCACACATGCAAGGCAACAACTCTATTTTGGCTCTGAGGATGTGGTCATCACAGCTCATATGGTGGTCATCCCCCTTTTTTTGTTCTTTTCTTTGGGCATGGCCTATAATGGCTCTGTTAACATTTGAAATAGATAAATGGCAAAAGATCATTAAGAGCTGATGACTCATGAAACTTGGTTTGGGGATTTTAAAAAAGTTTTGCATTTTTCTGTGAACCTGTGAAGGGAAAAACCGACTGGAAGCCGTGTGGGCCTCCCCAGTTCTTCACTCATTGCTCAAGGGATGCCAGTTTGTCTTTACCCACAGTGGCAGAGCTGGGATGTGTTGATCAAGACCCCTCCCCAGGGCTCCACTTGACCTACAAAATAGGATCAAAAGGAAATACACTGACAACAATAATGTTTTCTTTTGAGTATGGAATTAATTAAGTATGTTTTCAGAATGGTAAATGAAAAGTCAGAAAGCAGTTTAGTGAGCAAAGGGAATCAGGCAGACTGGAGCTGCTGCAGCTTCTCACAGGCATCTGGCACAGGGCCAGGCTTAACAAAGCACATTCAGCTGCTAAATACTGCTGGCGGGGGAAGGAGAACACTAACAGATGTGTGGCACTGGGGAACAAGTTCCTTCTGCAAGAGCAGTCTATCTGACCAGCTGGAAATTCAGCAGCAGTCTCATAATCATACAAAGAAGCATTTGAAACAAAACCTTTCTTTTAGCTTCTCTTCAGTGAGTTGCCCTGAATAGGAGAGTTCCCTGGACTTGTAAATGGAGCCAACAGAAACAGGACCTTGTGGAATTCTTTGAAATTAATCAAGCTGCTGTCCTCTGCCAGTCAGTTCACTTCTAGATTCTATCACTCAACAAGTTGGTGGATCAAGAAGTTAAGTGTAACTGTTTCAAAAACCTTGGTGCACGTCTATACTCAGGTTTGAATAATGACAAGACCTGCACCTGTAGCAGGAGGATCCTCCCTTGAGCAACTGCCATAATGCTACCTCTAGTCCAGAGTGCACCTGATCCAAATATTGCAGTTCCCACCTGTTGTACCAGAGTACTTCAAAAGTGGAGAGTGGGGAATCAAACTACTTCTTTTCCATTTTGTCTATTCCTGAAGGGTGTTTCTCAACTGGGGGAGAGAACATAAGCCGTCTCCCCTCACCATTACATGAATGATAAACGTTGTCAGTGCTGCCATGACTGAGAATGGATTAAGGGGTGGTAGAGATGACAGGTTACAAGTCAGGGAAAGCCTCTGAGAGTACTTTCAGAAGAGAGGCTAAAACCAGACTTTGATCTCAAATGCTAATTTTTAAAGCTGTGATTATTATAATGTAGTAGGAAATGGCCATTTTGAAAATTGGCCTTGGAAATGTGGCTCTTTAGTCCTAAGCAATCTGTTATTTGTGAAATGGGGGAAAAACCAGCGAAGTGTGTTATCTGGGCTTTTTTCCTAAGAGCAAAGTACATGGGATGCTGAGAGATTATTATTGATTACTTTATATTGTATTATCTTTTATGGAACCTGATGGGGTGTACAAAAGTTCCTTGTAAGGTTTCTCTTTTAAGCATTGACCAGACCCAGGCGTGCTTAGCCAAGCATAGTTTAACATTCATTGTTATAAATGAGGCTCACTCTGATGTTCAAGTTTGTTTGCTGGAAGTGTTACTCAGACCCCCAGCAGCACCATAAGGAAAGAGGTAGCATTTTTAGTGTGATGCATGACTTAGGAATACCCAGAGGAGGAGCACTACAGAATCCTCTTGCTGCCACCTTTACTTTGATAGAAGAGCCTGCTTTTTTCTCTGGTACCAAGAGCCAAATTGCCTCAACACTAGATTCAGGAGTGGGACCAGCAAGTTTTTAAACCGTAATTGGAAAAATCATTGGTCAATTGATTTGTGGTGTGTGGAACTAGAGTTTAAGACACACACAAACATTTTCTTTCATCCAAACAAGATAAGACTTCCAGTTTGCAGTCGAGGATAATAGGACTCTGCAGCTTTTGGTTTTATTTTTGTCAGTCTAGTAGAGATATGGAACCTCAGGGAGAATAAGCCTCTCAGTATATTCAGAGGTGGACAGGGACTGACCCACCCCTCTGTCAAGGAGAATGTGGAGATGTCCCACAGAGTGTAAGTTACCTGTAATTTGTTGGTTTTCTGTAGTGAGCTTTTGCTATAGTTTCAGAGGCTGGTCTGCAATAGAACAGCTACATTTGAGTCCAGTAGCATCTTAGAGACAAGCAAGATCTTTGGGGTGTAAGCTTTTGAAAGCCCCTTCTAATGAAGGGAGCGTTGACTTTTGGAAGTTTATACTCCAAAAATCTTTTAGGTTTCTAAGGTGCTGCTGGGATCAAATCCAGCTGTAATAGTTCCCTTTCCCGTAAATTGCTTTCTGACTATCTGAGTTTCCTGCTTAATTAGCTGTTTACTATATTAAAGCTATTTTAGAAACCGAAGTGCATCCTTAGGATGGAGAATTCCATGATTAGATGATTCCAGCACACTTGTCCTCATAGATCGCTCATGCCTCACAAAATCCCTGACAGAGCTGGGAGGACAGCTCCATCTCTAGTTGACGGAAAAACTTGATTGCCCCCACAGACGGAAGGAAGAGACGGACACAAGGGTTTGGGTAACTAAGGGCCACTTTCATTATTATTAAATTAACAACAAGGGCTATAAACATTACAGGCAGCACAGCAGGGCCAGGGGACAAAATACCCCTCCCCTGCCACATGATGGGTGAGCCATCCTGCCCCTAGGCATAGCCAAAGTGAATGTCTCATTCCCAGCTGGCCTAGCAAAGGTTATGCCCTGGATTTCCAAGACCCCATCTGCATGGCTGAAGGGCGGATCAATCCATGCAAACCTGAGGCAGTCCACTTCATCACTCAACTAGTCCGCATGGACCAGGAATGATTTAGCCAGACCTCGTGCTCCAAAACTGGACTGCTATTGGTGCTCACCGAGCTGCATAACGGAAGTTAGGCAAAAAACCCCAGCCAACCTGAAAGCCTACTTAAACCAGCCACACCCTAGCCAATTCCACAATCCCTTTTACAAGCAGTGTGAGGTAGGCAAAAAACACCACTTCCAACAGCCAAACAGGAAGTGATGAAAAAATTCCTACCTGGTTCCCAAAATTAGGAGCAACCAGCTATCGCCCACATTGCCACACAAGGGCGGGAAGGTGGGCTGAGCATGAGGCGAAGATTGTAGGCAGGAGTGGAGAAAGCCGTTAAGGCGTGCCTGCTCCGCCCTCACCTCCCATAATGCCCTGCCTGCTCCTCCTCCTTACGAAGAGGCAAAACGGCCTCCAGAAACAAGGCTGTGCAGCTTGCCTCCGGTTGGGAGCCGCATTGCCCCCACAGACGGAAGGAAGAGATGGACACAAGGGTTTAGGTAACTAAGGGCCACTTTCTTTATTATTAAATTAACAGCAAGGGCTATAAACATAACAGGCAGCACAGCAGGGCCAGGGGACGAAATACCCCTCCCCTGCCACATGACGGGTGAGCCACCCTGCCCCTAGGTATAGCCAAAATGCATGGCTCATACCCGGCCAAAGGTTATGCCCTGGAGTTCCAAGCCCCCATCTGCATGGCTGAAGGGCGGATCAATCCATGCAAACCCGAGGCAGTCTGCTTCATCACTTAACTAGTCCACGCAGCCCAGGAATGATTTAGCTAGACCTCGTGCCCCAAAACTGGGATGCTATTGGTGCTCACCAAGCTGCATAACGGAAGTTAGGCAAAAACCCCAGCCACCATGAGGCCAAGCCTCTGCTTAGGCAGCTGCACCCACTAAACGCCTAGCACTTCCCTAAGCCCAAGTTTTAAGTCATCCAAAAAAGCGTCGTTTCCCTTATCGGAAAGATAGACGCCATCAATCCTGTATAAATCCGTGCAATTAGCACGGATCCCCGGATGAGGGAGAAAGTGGTCCAATGCCCCCTCAAGGGCTTTTTAAATTTCTAAATTGGCTATGTGGCGAGCTCTCTCAATTGCCTGTGGATCCCATGCCCCACGCTATACCTGGTGCAGGATCATGGCCGACCACACAATCAAAACCTGAGGCCAACTCCTAATGACTCTAAAGTCATCCTTGGCCTGCAGCACAAGGGCTTTTTCCTTCAGCAAGCCTAGATCGTTTCCTCCCAAATGTATCACCACAACATGTGGTGGCAAAACATGAACATTTTCAAAAGCAAGGGCAACCGGCTCAACCAATGGAGACCCTGCCATCCACGCCACTCTATGGTAGCCCACTTGCTGAGCCCCAGCTGTGACCTGGCCAAAGTCCTCCTGGCCCAATGGGCAACCCAGAACACGAAGCTGTGCCCGCATATGAGGACGTGTCGTCTCTCCCCACGGACAACAGCACCTGAGAAAAGAAGAAAAGAGTGAATAACAACACCCTCAATAACCTGATGCCAGTTACTGCAGTGCCAGAGGGCGGACATAGCCTTTATAGGCCGCAGAACACCACCTACCAAGCTTCTGAATGGATGGTGGGGAGTACCCCAGAGCCACCGCCGTAGAAGCCGCCCCTATGTGAAAAGAATGAGTGCCAAACTTAACCCCCACCAGGCCAAGCCTAGCGAGAGCTTTGACAGTCAGAGACCAAAACTGATGCTTCGTCAGGGGCCTACCGTCCCTATGCCAGAACAACAGACCAGCCCCAGAATCGCAGGCAGCCAGATAGCTCATTAAAGCTACTACAGAACACAGTTCCCCCTCGGAACAGGCACCTAAACTAATAGTGTTCCCCCACTGCAATTGGTCAGTCTTAGAATGATGCACTGTAATATATGCCGCTCCATCAGCAATGTGAATGTCTTGGGCCAACAAGACCATTCCAGAAACATCCCCTTTGGACTGAGCTATCAGCTCACTCACCTGGAGAGCCCCCAAAAATGCCACCAGGGAGGAAGCATGAAAGAGAAGTGTTTCGTACTCCGACAGACACACCTGGCCCCAGACTGACCGTAAACCCCTAAGAGTTACAGATGAAATCGGCTGCCTTGCATCTGACCTAAGCCCAGCCTCTCTGGCCCACCCTTCAAGCACCTTCTGAATGCAGAAATCACTGGTTTGTTCCTGTAACCCCATGGCTTTACTGGCAAAAGCCAAAGCAGACAACCGGCCCAGAATGGATCGAACTGCCAGGCCCCTGTGCTGCAAAGATATGCAATAGTGGAGTAAGTGCTCCACTGGAAGAGGCCATTCCATGCTGTAACCTACGGTGCTCCTAAAATTCTCAAACTGGCTTACTGCCCTTGTGTATGATTTTCTAGTGCTAGGAGCAATAGTGATACTTATCACACTGCCGGCCTCGACCCGCCAATCCTCCAAATCTCGGGGGGCATCCTTGTAGGAAGAAGATCTGCGTCTGGGGCGAGCTGACGAAACCTCTGCATCTGTTTGTGAGAGAGAGCATCAGCCACCCTATTATCCACCCCAGGCACATGCCTGACAAAAAAATAAAATATTCCGCCGCAGGCATTGCAGTGTGAAAGCCAAAACTAACCTCATAACCCTGGGTGATTTAGAAGTGAGGGAATTGATGACATGCACCACAGCTAAATTGTCACACCAAAAGTGGACTGTGTGGTCCGCCAACTCATTTCCCCACAACCAAATGGCTACCAAGATCAGGAAGAACTCTAAGAAGGTCAAATCCCTGGTCCACCTGGCGTCTCCCATTCCATAGGCCAGTCCTCCGTGCACCAGTGTCCGCGAAAATAGACGCCAAATCCCAAGGACCCTGCAGCATCGGATGTAATTTGAAGCTTGGTTTCCAACCTCAAATCCTCCCTCCAAAAGGAGACACCATTAAATGAAGTAAAAAACTCCTGCCATAATAAAAGATCCTCCCGTATGCTTCCGGAAATCCAAATTCTGTGATGCAGCTGGTGTAGACCAGCCATTGCATCACACAGCCTCCTCAAGAAAGGACAACCAGGAGCGACCACCTTACAAGCAAAGTTTAGGTGTCCCACTAACTGCTGCAACTCCTTCAAGGTTGCCTTCCGCCGCAGCAAAAACTGGGCAACCATCTCCTGGATGGTTTTTCCCCTGGGAGGCGAGAGGTTTGCTGCAAGGAATCTAGTTCAACACCTAGGAATGTCAATTGCTGGGTAGGGCCCTCTGTCTTCTCATGGGCGAGGGGGATGCCCAACTCCTCAGACTGCACTGTAAAGGCTACAAGCAAGCGGGCACACTGGCCGGAGCCCAAAGGGCTGGCAGACAAAAAGTCATCAAGTTAATGCACCACATTGCTTAAACCAGCCCTACAGCACGCCCCCCATTCTAAAAAAGAGCTAAAGCGCTCAAACGGAGTACAAGAAACTGAGCACCCCATGGGCAAGGCCCTATCAATGTAAAACTGCTCATCAAATTAGAAACCCAGCAATTCAAAATCCAAAGGATGAACAGGGAGAAGGCGAAAGGCAGGCTTTATATCGCATTTCGCCAGCTCAGCACCCACCCCACAGCACCTTACCATGTGAACCGCTGCATCAAAAGATGTGTATCACACAATACACAAAACCTCAGGTATGGCATCATTCACCGATTCCCCACGAGGGTAAGATAAATGGTGGATCAATCTAAACTCCCCTGGGGTCTTTTTAGGCACAATGCCCAAAGGAGAGACCCACAGAGAACTCACAGGAGGTGCAGGGAATGAGCCAATCACCCTGCCCTCAGCCAATTCTTTCCCGATTATATGCTCCATACCTATAACTGACTTCAGGTTATTGGCCATAAACGGCCTTCTGGGACCCTGACAAGGAATTCTGAAACTGAACTTAAAACCGTTGAACAGGTAAACTCTGTCCTTAACCTTAGGATAATTATGGAGCCAGGCCTCAAGCACTGTCACCTTTATTGGGCTGGGGCCGTTTTCCAAATGGCTTATTTGTCCCATCCAAGCCCTGCTTGCGCAACCCCCTCCTGGGTTTACCCCGGGAACAATTAGTAAAGGAGTGAGACCCTCTGCACAGAGGGTACTCATGCTTGTATGGGCAGTTTTTCCTTCCACACCCCCCCTGTGACCCAAATTCCCAGCAGAGCAAGCGGGGTTGAACCGCCTACCCCGCATTACCGCAGGAACCAGAAGCAGCAGCTGTGCGCTGCACAACATGGCCGCTATTGGACCTTATCTCCAAGATTAGGTCTCACTGGCGATATAACCTGCAGCCACAACTGTGGCTGAATTTACTGGAGCCAGGCAGGGCCATTAAAGCTGGTGCAGCTCTTGTATATGATATCAAAATACTGAAAAAGGGAAGTGGCCCTCCATGGATGAGACCGGAAATTATTCCGGCCTAAATAATGAACCCGGGCACCCAACTTGCCCAGGTCCTATCAACTTTCCGCCGTTTGATTTTCTCCTTTTCCCTGTCATCAAGGTCCTCCTTATCCTTTTTCTCTAGCTCCCTGCAGAGCAGAGAAAAAAGGTCCACAAATTCGCCTTTTAATATTTTATCCTTGGTGGCTGGCAACAAGTGATCCCACAGTTGCGCACCTGAATCTGTCTACCTGGTGTACTGTTAGCTTTTGAGCAAGTGCTACATCAATGCAGAAGCAAGGCTCTGCTTACAATTGCGGGCAGGGCATGAAACGGGTTTGATTTTGCTGTTTGTTTAGGCTTGCTTATGCTGGCGAGCCCTATACTAAAGCCTCTCATTAAACAGAATACCAGTAGGTTCAGTATGTCATCGACAAGCAAAGTATGCCAAGTAGTAAGATCCTGTAATAAAACTCCTTGGCCCTGCCTGTGTGTATCTTGGCAGATGAACCAAGCCACAGAAGCCAAATAGGCTCATCATCTTCTTTCTTTTTTGTTTGTAAAGGTGAAACACAAGGAAAAAGACACAGGCAGATGAGATCTCTGCAGATGAGTCCATAAAAGAACACTCAGAGGGCTGGTGGAAGGAACATGGAAGGGACTAATTCAGCATTTGTTCAGCTCCTGCAAGGTGCTGTTTACCTTTCCAGTCCTTTGAGGGGAAGCCGTGGCTGCAATAGTGCAGTCGGAGCCCTCTGCTTAGTTCGATTCCAGCGGAAGCTGGTTCAGGTAGCTGGCTTGAGGTTGACTCAGCCTTCCATCCTTCCAAGATCGGTAATGAGTACCCAGCTTGCTGGGGGGAAAGTGTAATGACTGGGGAAGGCAATGACAAACCACCCCATAAAAAGGTCTGCCGTGAAAATGTTGTGAAAGCAGCGTCACCCCAGAGTTGAAAATGACTGGTGCTTGCACAGGGGACCTTTCCTTTGTTTTCCTTATTCCCTCATCCCAGATGTGCATCAGTGGTGAGAAAGAGAAGAAAGCATTCTGTATGTGCTCAGTTACACTTTTTGCTTTTGTAGGACTTTTGAGTGGCATGCCCCAGGCCTGAGTCTTGATAGTCAAAACAGGTTCTGAAGACACAATGCTCAGCCAAGATTCTCTCTACCCTGTCTCCTTGCTGCTTCTAGCTTTTGAACAGGGCTAACATTTTGACCCAGTTCAGCAAAACGCTGCAGTCATTCCAGGGTAAATTGTCTGGCTTTGCAAATGGAAGTAATGTTTCTGGGGCAGCTGACACACTGTTCTCTTTGCTTGTTTATGCTTGGACCCCCCTTCCCCAAAGTACTCTTAATAGTCATGGCTTTTTGGAGGATGAGAGCTTAAAGAGAGCAATAAATTTGGGTTCTCATACATGAAGCTGGCTTTTGCTGAGCCAGACCAGGCATTTATCAAGGTTTGTATTATCTACTCTGACTGGCAGTGGCTCTCTAGGGTCTCTGGTAGAATCTTCCATATCACCCACTAGCCAGTTCTTTTAACTGGAAATGTCAGGGATTGAACTTGGGACCATCTTTCTCCCTGAGCTATGTTCCCTTCCCAAATGCATGAATTTTGATTCAGTGAAGATTCTTGTAATTCATATCAATATTCTGTATGCCACTTCAGTGGTTTTATAACACTTTACCATCCATAGCTTTTCATCCTCAGACCAATCTGCAAGCTAGGTCACTAACCCCACCCCACTGGACAGAAGGGAAAAGGGGGCTGAGGCAGTAACTTGCCCAAGGCAAGCATAGGCGACTGCCATTTTAGTTCTGTACCTCAAGTGTGACTGGGAAATGTAACTGTGTTATGCTGCTCTCATTTTTGCAGTAAACTTGTCCTTCACGCAAAGTAGTTCTGACCTCCGGAAGGATTCTGACTATTAGCAAAATCCATGGGTCTGAGCTGGCTGTTCTTGTGCCTATTGTTCTGGGAACAATGGAGTCCTCTTAAATGAATTCAGCTGGGGAGGAGGGTAGACAGAGAGGGAGAGAATGCTCCATAGGTTGAAAGAATACTTTGAGCCAACAAAAGCCAGGAAATGTGGAGTTACGACTTCTGCTAACTCACAGACAGGAGGGAAAACAAACACCAAAGCCACCAGCCGTTAATTATGAATGTCTTGGCTTAAGCAGCCAAGGGGGGGAGGGAGGGAAGAGAGGAGGAAGACAGCTTCAATTAAAATTATTGAATTCTTTTAATATACCTTATCTTCTAAAAAAGAATATCCCAGTGGACTTTTAAAAGGCAGCCTTATCTCAGAGATAAGATTTAGGTGACTAAATTGGTTGGTGCCATGGCAGAACACTAGAGGGTGCTGTTCCATGTAATATGAGCAGCTCTTTAGGGTTGCCAATTCTGTGATGTGAAATTCCTGGAGATCTGGGCAGGGTGGAGGTTTAGGATGGGGAAGGACTCAGCAGGGTATAATGCCATAGAGTAGTGTTTCCCATTTGCAGGATCGTGACCCAGTACTGGGCCACGGAAGCCTCACTACCGGGTCACAAGAAAAGCCAAACCTAGCCCCACCCCCAGCAAAGCTAGCCCCGCCCCATCTGTGTGTTGTGCAGAGAGGAGCTGGGCTGCTTCTCCTTCCTTCTCCCCCACTCCCAGTGTTTGAGAGAAAAACTGGCATCCATTGGCACTTTAGACCCATGAAGTGTTCTTCAAGATATGAGCTTTCATGTGCCTTGCAGTATGTTCTTTTGGGGAGATTTCCCTGGGAGGCCTGGGCAGCAAAGAAGGGTGTGTGCATTTTTTTCAGCCAGGAGGGGCGGGGAGTGGGCATTCCAGTAGCTGTTTTTTTTTACCAAATGGCCCCTGGGCAGAATTTTTGCTGGCTGGGATCATCTGATTGTGAAGAAGGCTTTTTCTTTCTCTCCCCCCCACCCCTTCTTTCTTTCTTTCCCTGCAAGTGATGCTCTGTGCTGGGGCGGGAGAAGCAACAGTAGGAGGGCTTCTAGTGCCCTGGCCCCACTAGTGGACATTCTGGTGCTTATTGGGCATTGTATGAGGGAATTTTGGACTAGATAGTCCACTGGCCTGATCCAACATGGCTCCTCTTATGTTCTTCCTTTCCTTTCCTTTCCTTTCCTTTCCTTTCCTTTCCTTTCATTCTTTCCCTTCTCTTTCTTTCTTTCCTTCCATTTTTGCTGGATGAAACTTTTCTGTTCATCATACTGTTGTTGCAGACATAGGAGCTCTGCCAATGAAAAGTTTGCACACCCAGTTGTAGCCAGGTGGCCTTCTATGAGATTTCTGTGTGAGTAAGTGAGAGTAAGAGGTGTAGGGCAGAAAGAGATTATTGGAGATTATTGCGGTATATTTTAACAGCACAGGAAGAGATGGTACTATGAACTTGGCACCATTTTACTGGTCCTGCTTTTAACAGCTGTCTGACACCAAAATTAAACTCCTGTAGATACTAAAAAGGATGAAAGTAGTTCACTGGCTAAGTATCTGCATGACAGGTTGCTTTTAAAGGCATGGGAAACACAGCCAGTAAAAAGCTGCAAGCCCCTCATAAATATCCTTTTTGGGATAACTGCAGAAAAGCTTGTATAAACTTCATATACCTTGAAATTAATTCATTAATTGCAGTACAATTCTCTGCTACCTTTCACAGCAGTTTCCCAGTGTTTCAACCAAAGAAAAGTATCAAAAATAGCTGTCGAAAGATTTTCTTAAAACCAAGCAAGCTTGGTTGTAGCTTGAAGCAGGGTTCCAGTAGTAGCAGCTGAAGGAAGGGCCTACTAAATGTGTCAGCATATTTTGAGGTAGAGCAACTGCCAGGGCCCAGTGTGGGTGGTACACAGTGCTGGCATTCCTGATGGCAATGGCAACAGCACTCCCAACTGCATACACTGGTCAGTGCTGTTGAGGAAGGGATGTGTAGGTGGTGCAGGCAATTGAACATGGGCATTAGGAGTGCTTGCAAGCTGGAGAAAAATACACAAACAGATAGGTGCATGCAAGTGGGGGGTGAAAAGAGAGGACCACCCACTTTCCACCCCCATTTTGGCTCAGCATGAGTTTCAGAGAGATTTTTCTGAAAATGAATTTACTTCCGAAGAAGAGGCAGGTTTGGGGGAGTGCCCTGGAAGTGACATCACTTGGTCCTTGACACCACAGGAAATGACATGATTTCTGTCTCTCAGCTCCACCCCCAAAGTCTCCTGGCTCCACCCCCAAATTTTAGTGTCTCGAAGGAGAAGTGTAAAAATAACAGCCACGGGAAAGAAAAGTTCGGGAAACCTTGCCATAGAGAGTCCATACTCCAAAGCTGTCATTTCTAGTCTGAAGTTGCATTGTAATTTTGGGCGTTCACCAGGGTCCTGTTGGAGATTGGCTACACTGCCTGTGGGCCTGAGGTGTTGTGTCTGATCTAAAGCAGTGCCTGTCCAGATGGGAGCCAGTGGTCTCTCTAAATCTGTGACCCTATACTGGGCTGCTGGCCAGGTAATTTTAGTCCAGTGCTGCTGACAGTGGTGGTGCTAGACTGCCACCTGCTGGCAGAGTGGAAAGCATTTTTGTCAGCTGCAGCCAACTTAACAGCAACCCCAAAGGGTTTTCAAGGCAAGAGGTATTCATAGGTGGTTTGCCATTGTTTGCCTCCGCAAAGCAACCCTGGTATTCCTTGGTGGTCTCCCATCCAAATTCTGACAAAGACTGGCCCTGCTTAGCATCTGAGATCTAATGAGATATGGCTAGCCTCTCTGCATGGGGGAAGTGATGCTCTGTATTCTTGGTGCTTGGGGGGCGGGGGGGCAACAGTGGGAGGGTTTCTAGTGTCCTGGTCCCACTGGTGGACCTCCTGATAGCACTTGGGTTTTTTTGGCCACTGTATGACAGAGTGTTGGACTGGATGGGCCATTGTCCCGATCCAACATAGCTTCTCTTATGTTCTTGTGTTTAGCCTGGGCTACCTAACAATGTATGCAACTCCCCCATTTTAATCACTGAAACCACAGACTGGTGAGGAAAGTGAATCACACTAGAGTGGCAGAGATTCTACAGAAAATATCACACAGATTTTATGCTATGTTTGAGGATTTTCAGCACAGTTTCTTGAGAGCCCTGCATGCTAGGAAGATGAGGAAGCAAGGCAGTGGCTGTGTGCTAATGCAGTTATCCCCATTCAGTTGAATGCCAGAGGCATTTATGTGCACACATCCAGTTCCACATATCTGTGTAAGCAGGTGGGTATGACTTGAGGAGTGTAGTGGTTAGAATGCCAGACTGGGAGACTTGGGGTGGGAATCCCCACTTTGCTTGTGGAAGCTCTCTGCGTCACCTTGGGCCAAACATTGTCTTCCAGCCTAATCTATCTTTAAATGGTTCCAATTTGATAGTCCTCACCATTTGGTTGTTGCAAGGATAAACTGAGGAAGGAAAACAATAAGTCACTTTGGAGTCTCCTTTGAGGAGAACCAAGCCCATAGCCATGGAGGGGCCGGGAGGCCCAACCTACCCACCAACCCCCCCGCCCTCAACCTGTATAGCCCCTCCTGGCAGCCCCACTCCACCGCTCTTGTGGCCCCCACTTTCTCCACTGCTGCTGCTCTTGCAGCCCCAATCTCCCTGCTGCTCTGGTGGCCCTCCCCCCTCCCTCCCACCCACCCACCCGGTGAAGCATCGGCTCCTGGGGCTCTTTCAAGGTCCCCTTCGCCGATCAGCTGATTGGTGGGAAGAGTCACGCTGAGGCCGGCACTCCTATGCTGACCTTCTGGCACTCTCCAGACCAGCAAGCACTGCAAAAGCACCCACTGCCTCTGCTCTCTCCTGGGGAGGGAAGTGGGGAGGAGGCAGAGGGTGCTTTTGCAGTGCTTGCTGGTCTGGAGAGTGCCAGAAGGCCGGCATAGGAGCACCGGCCTCTGCGCAGCTTTTCCCACTGATCAGCGAAGGGGGTCTTGAAAGAGCCTCAGGAGCCAACGCTTGACTGGATGGGTGGGAGGGAGAGGGAGGCACCAGGGAGAGGACTGCCAGAGGGGTGAGGAGATTGAGGCACCAGAGCAGCGGTGGTGGAGAGATCGGGGCTGCCAGAGCAGGGGAGGCCCTCCATTGGAAATTTTATTCCGTGCCCCCCCCCCTAAAATTTTCTGGCTGCAGGCCTGGGGAGAACAGTGGGTGTAAATATCTATGCAAACTGCCATCTTGATGTCTGTGCTGTTGCAGAGCAGTGTCAGCACAGAGTTCTTTCACACTCTTTCTAGGTTCAAAAAACAGTATGTCTGAGGTAGAGAGATCTGTTCATCCAGCAGTTATGCAAAGCAACTGGCTGGTGCAGCTGCTGCAGCTGCTTTTACATCCTTACAGACAAACCGCACTTTCTGAATGTCCCTCTTCTGCATGGAGCTTCAAGACTGAGGACCATTCTGTTTGCCCAGCTTGTGAGCCTTTCACCTCCTCTATGCTGGCAGGAACTGATATAAGTCACAACATATATTCAGCATTGATGTGAGACTGCTGTTTGATGTGCTTTTGAGCAACTAGTTAAAACGGATGGGTTTTGCTACAAGCTGAATCTGACAGTACAAAAATACAGGATATTCCTTCTAACATTATATTGATGCTGAAACTATAAGATATTTTGATATTGTATGTACTTTGAGAAGTGATTTTTATACAGTGGATAAATAAATATTCTTTATTAATTTTCACAGAGGAGTTATAATACATGTCGATGTCTGTACATCCGTGATTCTCTGGCATACTGTGTAAGGAATTGATACAAGGCAGACAGACAGAAGGTGCCAAAGAGGTGGCTGTTTTTTGTGGATGTTTTCCTGGGCAAACAGCACAGCTTCCACCTGATGGGTGCCCAGCACAAACTGTTCCTAGCTGACCTGCCTTTCCTTGTTGTTTTCTAGCTGCCTGTCCCCTTTGCGGTGTTCCTTTTGCTCTACAAGGAAAGGCTGGTGCCCTGCTGTCAGAGCAGCAGCCCCCCACTGCTGCCAGCCGATGAACTGGCCATGGAAACACGGGCAGCTGACAGGGATGATTCTTCTACTTCCTCACCCAAAATTCAGCCAGAAATAGGTGAGAACTGCCATGCCCACTTTAAGCATGTGTGCTGGAGTAAGAATGGAATGGCTGCTGTGTTTCAGTAATGGATTGCAACTTGATTCACAAGCTCATTTAATTTTTGACGAAGAGTTGTTCTGGGATTGTGTGAATTGAGCCCAAATGCGGGAATGTTCTTTAATCTTGAGAAGACAATACTGACTTTGATGGACCAAAGGTCTGATTCGGTATAAGGCAGCTTCATATGTTCAATCTAGATGTGGATAAGCAAGTGCTCAAGGTTGCAGAAAAGCAGTAGCAGAACAAGGAACTGACCACAGGCTTCCTGAATACCATGTGAATACTCTAATCCAGGGGTCCCCAGCGTGGTACTAACACTTTTCCTGGTACCTGCCAAGTGTTTCTAGAAAGTGGGCAAAGCCACATGGGGATTTTGTCCAGCAGGACTTCCGATTGTCCATTAAGAGACCTGATTGGCTGTGCAGATTTTTTTAACAGTTGCTTTGGCAGCAACCATCACCACAGTACAAGAGTCTTACCTTTAGTTACACAGTGAAGCTGTGTGTAAGACAGACAATATTTTAAATGATTTTAAAAGGCATCCTGTTAAATAGAGCTTCTGCCTGAAATGTTAGAAGAGTTACTACAATAGTTATGCATGGCCTTACTCCCTGGAATTCATTGACTCTGCCTTTTGTGGCAGCCATTTGGTAACTCTGTCAAAATTCCAAAGGTGCCCATGGGCTCAAAAAGGCTGGGGATTCCTACTCTGACAACTTCATCAGTCCTCTTGGTGGCTACAACACTAGTCCCAGACCACAGCAGTGGTTCAAAGGTGTTTTGGTGCCTAATACCTATGGTGATAGTAGCGTCTGTCTCAGCATATAACTCTCCTTACTTCACTGCCCACAGTTCCATTTGAAGATGGTCCATGCATGTCCTATAGACTTCCCAAACTATCATCAGATCGCATCCACTCTAGAATTCAGCTATCATTTTGGTCATCTTGGTAACTGGCAACCAGAAATGGTGGCCAGAGTCTTGTAAGAAGACAAGATCTTGTGAGAGAATGGGAAGTAGTTATGTACTTGCTGCACTGCTCTTTAAGAAGGCTGGGGGAAGCCAGGAGATTATAAGGATTACTTCTTCCAATTCTTGGAGAGGGGCAGGAGCAGAGGACAAGGCAATGGGTGTTGCCATTCACTCCAATCTACTGCCTGAGGTGACCACATCAGATTGCCTGATTAGAAATTCAGTCCTGTCAAAAACCTTCTGCTCTCGGTGAAGAAACTCAAATCATTCCAAGTAGGTTGACTTATTGTATCCAAGAATACAAAGAATATTGGTCATCTTTTAGCTTCTGTTGTAGCTAGTTAGACTATGACTTCTGTTTGGTCCAGCAGGCCAAAACCTTTGCTGGTATTCATTGATTTTGCAGTGCTGCAGTAGTCTTAAGTATGATGTGAATAAACTCTTTGCTGTACTGAATGCAGCATTGCCACTGATGTCCATCCACAGGAAACCCTTTGCTGATTTAGAATGGAATTTCATAGCTGCTTTGTATTAGTGGTGACAAAGTGAAAACTGGGCCTTATAATAAGAACAAGTCTGTTTCCCTGTATTGCAGTAACTCCCATGAGTAACAGGAGAGCCATTATAGTCTTGTGTAGAAATGTTCTGAAGATGAAAAGCAGTCAGCATGTGCCAAGAATGTAATTACTATAACTTTGAAAGAAGAAACATGTCTGTGTATGTGTTTAAATGTTTCTCTGGTGATGTTGCTGTAGCACTTACCAGCTTTCAGATATGATTATACATGCATGCATACTCCAAGAATACTAGACAGTACATATATGTGGCTCATAGTCAGACATTTATGTGCATACATCAGGAGAGGGGGCTCTGAGTCAGCCCCTCCCCCCATCCATGCAGCAATAAGGCCAGTTTCCCTGCGGTCTTCGTGGCAAGCCAGGAAAATTATGGCATCAGCATGACTGGTGAATCCCATATGGTGGAAGGACCTGAAAATCTCATACACCCTGGTAACTTTTCCTCGATAAGAGGCCTGATGGACAAAAGCCTTCCACAGAACATAGTCTGATTAATGCAGTTCCAAGCTTACTTGATTTATAAACACACAGCAAGCACTATTTTACTTTCATAGATTTCCCATGGCTTATACTCGCCCATAGACAGGTTGAGACAATTTGTACCCGGGTTTTTTTATTCTCTTACTGTTCTCTTACCTGTAAACCAAGGGGGCATGTTGGTTGCCAGAAGGTTTTTTGTAAGTTTCTTTTTTGATTGCTCTTCTATCTAACTAAATAGCACCAGGAAGCCCACAAGCAGAACAGGATGGCAACAACCCTCATCACCCACTGCCTGAACTAAATTTGTGTGAACTTGCTGAACCAGGAATTGTGGGGAGGGGTCACTGAGACCTAACACCAACTCCCTCATACACATCTTCCTAGCACTGAAACATCAGGGAGCTAGGGAAACTAGCCTGTGATCTCATACACACACAGGGAGGGGAGACCTTATCCAGGCTTTCTAAAGCACAGATCTTCATTCTGATGTCCTTATATAAAATTGGTCAAGTCTCTCTCTTCTCTTCAATCTGATGTCATGATCAGGCTGGTGGTAGAGTTATGATTGATAGTAGGCCTATGTCTTTAACACAAAGACAATTTTTTCAGCCTTCAAATGACCAATCCCTTCCTGTTTGAACCAGAAAATACAGCAGAATGTCTTCAAAAACAGAGACGTCATTGAAATCATTGCTAAGTACCAGAACCTATTGCAGGACTCCAGAGAAATCATTCTTGCACATGTGGAGAGTTCCTGGCTAGTCAAGAAGGTTCAGCAAGGCTTTACTTACATAGTATTGTTTTCTTTATCCAGGGCATGGTGACCTCTTTGGATGCTGCCAAAGCAAGAACTTCAGAGGAGTTCCTTGCTCCTACTTTGCTGTCCATGTGACTGGAGCCCTTCTCCTCTTCATGACTGATGGGATCATGGTAAGGACAAGTGACAGGGAACTTGTATCAGGTTGACAGCTGCTGTGCTCTAAGTTCCTGAGAATGGGTTGGATGTTCTTGAACTATTCACCTGGGCTGCAGTACTCACAAGCCAAAGAACAAGTGACTGACTTGCTGTGTGCTTTTTCCAGCAAGTAATGGTTGGCAGATATTTACTGGTAACATTCCTTGGACTCAATGCTTGTGCAGTTTATGCTAAGATTTAACAGACCGTTCATTCTTTCCTAATTTTGTTCTTCCCTTTCTGTATCAGCTCCTTCTGGCTCAAAGTATGTAGCATGTGCTCTTATTTATTGGGCTGTTAATCCAGGATCACAAGTGCAATTGCCCTTGCTTTTTTATTTTCAGTATTTCCTCAGATTATGCTGAGTCCAAAACCCCTTGAGTTAAGGATCTCCATAGTTTCTTCTGAAGCTTTATCTAGTAAGCCTTCCATGGATGTTGCTGAGTACCTAGCATGAGGAAGGGGCCTCCCTTAGCGCTGAAAGACTGTGGCCCAGGTGATGCAAATCTAATGCCAATCTAATGCCAAGTATTCTTTGTTTCTCTTGCAGGGCGAGTATTCAGGTTTTGTGTACAGCTATGCTGTGGAGGAACCACTCTCAGTGGGACATAAGATGGCTGGGTATCTGCCCAGCCTCTTCTGGGGGTTCATCACAATGGGCAGGCTCATCTCCATCCCTGTGTCATACAGAATGAAGCCAGCAACTATGGTTTTCATCAACGTGGTATGGCCAAATCTTTCTCTTGTATTTCCAAGGCAGCCAAGATAAGGAACTTGGCAAAGAAGGCTGGTTGGCTTCTGTGGTCCTAGGCAAGCTAAGCAGCACTGCTGCTTGGCTTCCTCATTTTGGAAGCAACACCCACACTACATTCCCTACCAATATGATGGGGCACTCATTTGTAATGTAAACACTGACATGGGTTTCCTTCAAGGAATCTTGGAAATTGTAGTTGGGTGTGAAGGTCTCTTTAACTGTCTTGCCATCCTCAAACCTTTTCATTCATTCTCATGGTTTCTCTGCAGTAGTTCTGACTGCAGTAATATCAGACCAAGTACTGATATTTAAAATCAGTATGGATTTGTAGTGTGGATACATTTCAGTTCCATGTTCTCCCACTTAGTCAGGGAGAGCCTATTCCCAGCAGTGTTCATATATTTCAGCATTTCTGCTCATGCTTGTAGTTTGGTGCCATTTCATATGCCTCCATCTTAATGAGAGAACACATACAACTAAATCCTTTGGAGCTGCTGCCACCATCTTGTTCTGATAATTGTAAAACATCTGCAAGAAACCAAGATAGCAGGAAGTGGCTGGGGCAGACAACCTGGCAGAGAAATGAGTGCCAGGACCAATTCTTGTGATGTCTAGTTGGCTGCTATGGGATATAGGATGCTGGACTAAAAGAATCTTTGGTCTGATCCAGCAAAGCTGAATTCCTGTCCTTGCCTGGTCCTTTCTTCTGGCAAGAGTGGCTTTCTCCTTCCACAAGAATGAATACTGAACTGGCTTTGCCCTCCACTTTGTCTGCTGCCTTCTCTGAGGTCAGACAAGCAGGAGAGAACTGGTTCCATTAATTCCCTTTCTAAGAAGTGAGCATGAGAATCTGCTCTGATGTATATAGTATGGTCTTGTTTTTAGGGTCTGTGTTAAATGCTTTAAAGTAAGACTTGCTCAGGTGTTTTCCTGCACATGCTTAAAACAAGGTGTGTGTGAGAATGAAGGAAAGACACGAGGGTTTGAGACAAATCCAAATGGCTGTTTTGAAGGGACTTCTGCATCTGGTTTGCAACCATTCTTCAGAGTCTGCAAGTGCTGGCAGTGGCCAGACATACATAATCCTTGGCAGTCCAGGTTGTCATCTGCTCTCTATAGGTGTGTCCACTTTGACTTCTCAAACAGCAGGTCTGGAACATCAGTCTCTTACTTATGCTGGGCTCCTGCCTTTAAAGGAAGTTCAAAATTCACACCCTGTGTTGGGGTGCAGTCTTTGTTGGTAGTTATATCCAATGATGAAAAAAGAATACCTATGGGCAGAAATAATCTTGAAATAACCTATTTGCCTGGTCAGGGCCAAGATGAGCACACTTCCAAAAATACGATCTTGATGCTTTCAAACAGCTGAAATACCAGAGCTAGACTTCTTGGTGGAACAAGTGCAGGCCCCTCCTATCTAGCACAAGCAGCTGTGGGGCACAAGAGAGTCTGCCTGAACAAAGCGCCTTGCAGCCACTTGCAACTGATGGGAGGATGCTGCTCTTGGTGGAGCAGTTCAGCCAGCCAGGAGAGTGAGTGCTTCTGCACAGCTTCTGTGTTGCACCTGCTGCCACAGAGCAGTGTGGCTTTATAGAAATCAGACCAAGTTCAGATCTGTGTTGGAGAGCTCAAGGAGCATTCAGGACACTGTGAGCTGCTTCCTGGTGTTTGTCTGCCTTGGCCCTTACTTAAAACAGTGTAACCTGTTGGGATGCAGAGAAATTGCATGATTTTTTCACTCCAGCAGTCTGCTTGAGCATCTAATATACACCCCTGGATTTCAGGCTTGTAAATCGAGCATTCATGTGTGCTGCAATTGCCAGGTGGTAGCAGTTAAAATTAATTTCTGCCCACCCACCCAGATGGCTTTCTTTGCTTCTGTGAGGCATTCTGGGTACTCCAAAGTAGTTTTGGGGCGCTGGGATACTGAGAGTTGCTCAGGCACACATAAACCATTCATCCAGAGGCTAGGCTCACCTGGGCCATTTTCTGGATTTTTTTTATAAACAGCTTGTTCATCTTTTGAGACAGGTCCCCAGCTTTTTGACTGCATGTTGATCCTCCTCCCTGGTGTGTCACTGCAGGTTGGGGTGCTCATCACGTTCTTCCTGCTGCTGATCTTTTCATACAGCGTGGTCTTCTTATTTCTGGGGACAGCATCCCTGGGTTTGTTCCTCAGCAGTACTTTCCCCAGTGTGCTGGCCTACACTGAAGACATCCTCCAATACAAAGGTAAACCAAATTTCTCAACCTGTTTCCTTCCATCACGAATAGGGCTGACAACCACAATTAAGGCAGAGGAAAGGCTTACCTTTGCCTGCCAAGAGTCAAGTCATTTTGGGTTTTTTGTCTTTCTTATAAAGACCTCACTGAGACCAATTTTAAGGCAGGCAGCCTCCTTGAGCACTGGTCAGCCAAGAACAGCCATTATTGGGCCTCACTGGCAGCCTTGCCAAGTGGGGTTCTTTTTGCACTTTACAAAAGGAATTCTGAAATTAATGCAACACACTAAGTGTTTAAGGTCTACATAAAACACAATGTATGTGAATACAACAGACGGATACATTTGTCAGGGAGCAGGAATTTTTGGTTGCTTCTTGTTAATAGTAAATGTTGCATTACACCCAGATTGGCCACCGGATAGTGCGTGAAATAACAGTAAGGATGAACAAACATCCTATTTAAAGCTATGTGGTGATTCTATGGCTTACTTTAGACACAATGCAAAACTGTGGTTTGTTTTGCTACTTAAAGTCTCTGAGCAGTACTTTAGGCTGCCATGAGGTGGTAAGATACTCATGCTCCAGAGGCAGAAATACATCTGGTTCCAGAAATGCTTTAATGCTTCAAGGCCAAGATCCTGGTTGAATAGACATGAAACATAGTTAATGCAGTGGCCTGTGTTTGGGATTATCAATTAGCTATAGGTGATTTGTTTAAAGTATGATTTCATGTGTGTTATGCCAATAAAGATTTTTGGAATTAGAATTGGATTTCATGTGATGCCTGAACTGAGCCTGTATCTCAGAAATGAACTCTGAATCTTCCAGTTCAAAATGCAATAATCCTCTGGGCTCTACTGGGTTTATACCATTTTATTCTCACAAAACTAAAGTACCACATAGTTTATAAGAAGACACGATTTGTCTGCCTTAGTAAGAGGAAGCTTATGCCATTGACTTCTACCACTCCGTGTTAAATACTCTCCTGTTTGTTGTTGTCATCACGCTTCCTGCTGCAGCCTGGAGAAACTTTGTCTAATGGGAAGGAAACCATGCATGTTTTTATTAAAGATTCATTTGTCACAGAAATTGAACACAGGCACACTACAAGAGTTACCTAGTAGTCTTCATTTTATCTGCTTGTTACAGCTGAGTGTAGTGATGTAACTTTTTTCATTTTAGGTTGTGCCACTACTGTCTTGGTGACAGGAGCAGGACTTGGAGAAATGGTTCTGCAGTTGCTAGTAGGATCGGTAAGCCCTCTCAAGTGTCCGTGTTCTTGATCCTACACCCCTTCTGTTACCACTCAGGACTGATTCTTACAACCACCACAGAAAAGATACCTTGAACATATTCCATAGTACAATTGGTTATCACCTTCAGAATAATATGAGCACTTTTCACAAAAAGGGATGTGTTATTTGTGGAAATATTTCTCATTGTTTACAGAGGCCCTAGAAAGCTAGCTTTGTTTTCCAAGTCAGGTTGAGCTGAATAGCAACCAATAATTGGATTTGTTATGACAGTGGGAAAAGATTTCATAACCTACTATCCTCAGAGGGGAGAATTTGGGAATCTGCATGTATCATGGAATCAGCCCAGGTCATTCAGTAACACTTTTAAGTTTTTTCTCTGTCTTGAAGAATGCAGCTGTCTAGCTTTTCCTGTCTTGCTTCTTTCCCATAGGAGAACTGTTTTGTTTAATCACATCAGTTTATAATTTAGACACATTTGCAGGTAGAAGCTGAATGGCACACTTCTTGAACTAGCAACCACTAATACTGCCCCTCCCCACAACACACATACAATTCCTCCATTGGAAGTCAAACCCCTTGGGAAACAGATGTTTGCTTTCTCTGAAGGTCAAACACTGTGCCTGAAATCACTTGCCAGGGAAAAAGTCACCTCAGTCAAGCATTGTTATTCCTCTGACTTTGAATCTACCAAGCCCCATGGGTTTCTCTAATTAGTTTAAGTACTATGTGGAGCTGCTTCTAACCCACCTAAAGCCAATGTTTTCCTTTGTGACAGATCATTCATGACCAGGGCAGTTACAGTTTCCTGGTCTGTGGAACCATCTTTGGAGCCTTGGCCTTCATTTTCTACGTCTTCCTTTTATTCTTCCACAGGATGCACCCTCAGCCACAATCAGGTAAGAACAGCCAGCCTTTACCCCTGCACTTCAGAAAGAAAGGAAGAGTGAGGCATATGTTAGCTTAGAGCAAGCAGGCAGAGCTTCCCATAAAAATGTAAGGAAGTGTTTATTTTATAGCTGCTTCCTGTTCTGTCTTCCTGCTTGGACTGGCCCACAACCCTCTTGCTGGAACACAGGGATTCACTTTCTTTTCTGTGGCCTTCTCCAACTACAAATGAAACACACTGTAGAAGCAGCAAGTAGGTGTGGGAAAGAACACATTTAAACAGCTAAATAAACAAGCATTGGTTGGCTTTCTTTACTAAACTCCTGAGAGAGCTCAAATGAGCAGGATTTTAGCTATCCATCTTTTCAGTTAGAAGGCAAACCCAAAGAAGAGTTTTGCTCCTATACCAGCATTAACACCCTTTTATGTCAACAGTGGATCTGTTGTTAAAAGCTGTCCGCATGAAGGCAGTATCACATCCAGGTGTCCCCCCGCCAAATAAAATCAACCTCCGGCATTGCTTTGTTTTGGCTATGATGAAATTGTCTCATGGTTTCTTGTTGCTACAGGTTTCATGTATCAATACATGCCCCAGTGAACAGGACTTTGGTTCCACCATGTATGTCTCAGGCTTTATCTCAAATAAATTCACAGATTGCAGGCAGATACACTGCAAAAGACTTGGGGATGGGGGCAGAGTGCAGTGATCCCTAGCATATCCCATGTGTAGGGTTTAGACACTCAGGTTTTCCACCACCACTGTACCTAACAATGTGAAGCCTTTTAGTGCTGAAATATGTACAAGCTGGCTTTCTAATGTGTTTCTCAGTAGTTAACAGAAGTGAGGTTTGTCATAGATTTTATGGGAAGTTTTCTTTTGCAGATACGGATCTGTCACCTGACAAGTCACCACCCATGGGGGAGCCTGAACTTTATCAGAGCTAAAGGAAGCATCACATTTGTAATTGGACCAAGCACAGTATCACTATGCGTGAAAGATTTGCTCTCACCACCTGGTTAAACTACCTGAAATTTTTTTACAATGAGACTTTTTGGTTCCCACTTGTTCCTAGCAAAAAAAAGCATTCATGGTTACCAGGGAAGGCTCACTGCAGCACAAACTAAGGGACTAAAGCTGCAGAATCCTAGAAGGGCTGAATTTTTGATATGGAAATCTAATTTCTCTGGTAAAGAAATTTGTGGAGGCAGGTGGTGAACAAGTGTACTGCTGTCACTTCTTACACGCTGTGAGGGGCACCCGCCCTATATTCACTCTCACTAGGAGGCCTCTCTCTGTATAGCCCTCCTAATTTGGTAACCTGCAAGCTGTTTGCTGCAGAGTAATTTTTAAAAAATTCTCTAGCCCTGCTGCTGTATCATGATTGTGATATGCAAGTTTTGTACAACTCCCTCCCCCCATGAGATTTTATCTTAGCATGGCAGAAGGGCCCCAAGCTGGTAGAGGTGGTTTAAGTACAGCTAGTGATGGATAAAGCACAGTTGGACCAAAATAGGTTAAGCTCTTAAAATTAGCACAAAAGCTGTAGCCTACTTCAGTTGCAGGAATTGCCCAACTGAGACTGGGTGAAAGTTCTGATGTACATGAAGCCAAACATCAAGTCTCTTCCATTATGTGCAATATAAACAAGAGGTGCCTTCCAGGAGCAGAACTTGAAAGGTACTGAACAGCCTGGAATGAAGGTAGCCAGATAGTAGTAGTGATGTTAATGACTATTATGAAGAGAAGGTGGTGGGATAGCTGGAAGATGGAACTTGAGCAGAATGGAGCTGATTTTGTTGCAAATGCTGCCCCCTAATATACATATGTATATACAGGGAATGTTAATTAATGTGATTGCTCTTGTTGCATGAACTTTTGTGGAGTGACAAAGATGGGACCCAGCAACTTCACTGAAGCAGAAAAATGTGCCCGACAGGCTGGTCACCCTGCTCATCTCTGTACCTGTACCCGATACCAAACTTTTGTTGCCATTTGACTTACAGAATGCTATGTTGCATGGGTATGCGCCCTCATCTTTGGTTTCTGTGTTGCCCAAACCTTGAATACAACATCCTTGAATACAGAATGTGTGCATTCATGTTTTATATTTATATATACACGCACAATTAAGAAGGAGAGCAGAAAGTCCCCAGGTAGGCAACCGCCTAAATTACCCACAGATCTGCTCTTTTATGTTCTTTCCAAGAATGCAGGATTAGAAGGACCTTGTTGAAAGCAACTAAGCATCTGTTGTTAAGTAAGGGTGCATACTGACCTTTACAGTTTGGTCATACATTCTTAACTGCTTATGAGTTCCTGAGTCGACTATTTGGCACGTACATTCAGCTGTTCCACAAATTTTTACATGAAATGTGATTTCCAGGCACCCAACTCAGTGCTCTGCCACCCCCCCCCCAAAAAAAAAACCCTATCTGAAAGATATAAAAATAACAGTTATGGGCTCTCTCCCCCCCCTTTGTTTCCAAGAAATAAAATGGCCTTCTGCAACCCTGACCTTCCAGTGCATAGCCATAGTAATGCCCAAAGCTCAGACACTGAACCTTGACAGTAGAGTGTAGTCAACTGATGCACTTCAGGATGTCTTAAAAAAAAAAGACACCTCACAATACAATTAGTGCTTTATTACCTTGGCTGCAGGGTCTTCCAGTTCTGGCTGATGAGGGAAGATGCTCAAGCCCCAGTTCTGCCTGATGAGGACAGTATTTTAACTTTATTTTATATCTATGCAATTGTTTTTTTAGCCTACTTTCTATGAAACATGTTAGTGAACCGTTTCTCTCTTATGTGAGAAATTCTTCTGAGATGGCTGTTAGCTTTTGTGGTTTTTTATCTCAAAATTGTTTGCCTTCCCTACTGCCCACCCCAGAACTGAGAGACCTTGCTGCAGCCATTCAACATGAGAGTGCCATAAGAAGAGAAGACAAACAATCCAATAGGGGGGGTGTTTGATGCTGAGAGGTCTCTGACTGGAACCCCTCAGGGTTTTTAGATACTAATAGAAGCTGCTTCAGTTCTTTCTCCTCCAAGTCATTTTGCTAAAATTGAACTAACATACCCATTATATGCCTTTATTCCATCTGAAAATAATAATGGAGGGGGGTTCCAATTGCATGGTTTCTGACAGCATTTATTCTAAATGCTGGGCAGATCCAATCACACATCTAGTATTTCTTTAATTTGACATTAAGAGACAGAGCCACCTATAGCAATATGCTGCATACATACACACTTATATATGGACACTCATTTCTGGTAGCATTGATCATTATTTGTGGTGGGAGAGAAGAGTTGGATTCAACCTTCACAATAAAAAACAGAGATGGGTCTTCTGTTCCCCACATTATATATCATCCCACCCCAACAAGGGGAATTACGTACAGTGCTGTATGAATCAACTATGCCTGCACTACACCAATACTCCCTCTAAGCTGTGAAGTCTTGTGAACAAAAATTCAACCTCATGAGCTACTGGCATTAAAGTTGTGAGCGACTGCATAAATTAGTTTGCTCTGGGGCCATTTTTCCTGAGGTAAGATAAAAATGTGTGAGCTGGAGTCTAAAAAACTGAGTTAGCTCACACTAACTCAGCTTAGAGGGAACACTGCACTACACCCTTTTCTGCATGAAGGATCCAACTTGCGAAGAGCTGATTTCATGTGCAACTTGCCCCTATTGGATCTCCTACTCATTTTTCCTGTCTGATGGTTCTTAATAGTTCATGACCCTTTTATCCACATACCAGTTAACAGTTGCAGATTAGAACAACATAAACACAAGTTAAGAAAACCTGTAAGAAAGGCAGAGGGTTTGACTTCTTCTAAAGCCAGGTGCTGAAACTGTATCAGGAGGCCACTAAAATATTTTTAGCTTGCAAGAATCTCAGGTGTGACTTGAATACAGCAATAGTGCTAAGCAATGAATATGCATAATTTTTCCAGTCTTCAAGTACAGTCCCATCACTGAATATAGGCAGAAGATGACACTGAACTTAAGGATTCTAATACTACTAGACACCTGCTGAGAACATTGTTGCATCTATTTCATGATTTAACTAAGCATATACAGGGTACAGCATGACAACTTCTTCTACTGCAGAAAAGACGACATTCAAGATAAGGAGTTTTGTTAAAAAATATTTATTTAAAAAAATACAATTGTTTTGCAAGTTTGGTTGTACTTCCTTATTAACATAATTTGCTACAAGGTTTAAAGTCAACTTGCAATATTATACAAAGCAAATCCCTCTATTTTTAACATTTACCACTCCCCTCCCACAAAAAATGCTCTTTAAAAAAGAAAGGTTTCCATAATTTTATTTGCACATAAAATCTAAGCAATAAAAAAGTCACCTGATTTCTCAGGAAAGACCTTCATTATGTCTAGATGTAAAAACGAAGCCAATATACTGTCCTCTGAAAGCAAACCACTCCAGCAAATGACTGTGCAACTTTAATATACACTTTAAGACTAACTATGGACAATTACTGGTCAAATCTGACACAGTTCCCCAAATAAAACTGTTTCTAAACAAGCACATTTCTCTTCCAATCAGCATCACAACATTATGAAGGTCTCCCTAATACGTTACCCAGAGGTGCTTACAGTCCAACAGAATTAATAACACTGATAAAACTTTGGCTATGTATACAATTACATTACATACTGGTCCTGTTCACGAATTTCAGTGAGCGCACCTACAATCTGTTCACCATACATTTTATTTTTTTATACATTTGTTGATCAATTCTCATGTTACATTCAACACAGGTACAGCTGAATATGTGATTTAAACCCCACATTTATCCAGGTACTGGTCCTCGGTTTCATTCGTAAAGTGAATGCATGCTGGCCTTCCTTACAAATGGATGTCTATGCATTCACTGTAATGTGAACAGGGCATTATTTTTACACAATGGCATTAGCATACTGGATATATATAAAAGATACAGAATTTTATTTTATTTTATTTTTAAAAGGGGGGGCAGGACTCCAAGAAGCTACTCCCTTCCCCCAGCTAACCTCTCAACTATTGTAGGCGAAATACCTGCCAAACATTAGGCAGACTGCCAAATCTTCAAAAACAGCACATACTGTGTTTGCAAGTATATAGGGAGGCATGTGAATTGCATGCATTTTCCTTTGATGTAACTAAATGCTCCCCTCGAATATGCCAGACTGCAAAGATGCTACAGACCCAAAGCCTATCCCTTATGCATTAGCTAAGTATGTGCCCCCAGCTGCAAAAGGAAGGGTGGAAGGAGCTTGACCTGCCTTTGTTTCCATTACAAAGATCAGTGAAATAGCCCTGGGAGGAGGGCTGGAACATTACAGCAGGGGGCTTCTCTTTCCCTTCTGCCAGTCCTATCACCTGCTCTTTGCAGTAGAAACAGTTTAAAGTCCCTGCAAAAACCAGCCACGTTGTTCTCTCCTGCACTAACCAGCAGGTGAATAGTCAAGTCTCATGCATACTAGAAAAAAGCAAACACTTCTCCTGCAAAATTGATCAAGAAAAAGGAGAACCAACAGAGTATTTGCTTAAAATCAACATGACAGTTGCAAAGTCATGACTTGCCTCAGCTATACCAGACCAATGCCAGAACAAGCAACTAACTGAGTAGAATTTAGCAGGATGCATCATTTTGGAACAACAATAATCAAAGTGCTCTGTCCACTATTAAGTCAAAGAAGCATACTGTGCACAGCCTGCCCGTTCAATGGGAGCATCCAAGTCCCCACCCAGGGACTTCAACTGAATGGTGCCTGTGTGAGCCAGCAGAAGAGTTTGATGGTCAGCGTTCTGGTAGAATCCATTTTTAGGGCAATGACAGGGAAGTCACTTGCCCCTTACCTACAGTTTTGCTGGTTACTTTTATCAGAATTTTCCTGCACTGCAATATACAGACCAAGAAAATGTAGGTTGTGTTCCCCCCACCGCCACCTTCCCCCCAATCCCTGACTTTCCTTGCTTAAAAGATACATGGAATACTATACATGAGTATAAACAGCAAACAAAAACATCAAGTATGCTACTGTATCCATCACAAGCACTGTGACGTACATAAGGCCATCTGGTAACACTGCAGCAAAAATACAAATGATACTTTTAAAAATTATTTAGAAACAAGACTTTCTATATAAGGTTTACAAAGTATTTATTTTTTTTTCATTTTCTACCTAGTATATAAAAATCTGTGCAACTGAACAGCAAGACTGAAAGTCAACAACTTGAAAGCAGTTTCAAAACAGATAAGCAAAAAACCCACAAAAAACTCACAGCTCAAGAGACCTGATAGCAAACTTTCATATTCAAACCCTGCCTCCACTAATTCCACAAATCAAAGAGACTGCCATTCAGAAGCTTTCCATGGGTGAGACAGTCTGAATATAAATGCTTCCAGTTATTAACATAGTGCTCTTAGAGTACTGCTCAAAATCATCTATGAAAAGCTGTGACAGGACAATTTCTTAATTGTACTGGCTTCTATGTCAACACATCTTGATTGTACCACTGTGGACTTCACACATCACAAAGAAATTTACCTCTGAGTTGATCATTCCATGATCACAAACTCTTGTTAAATACCAATGATTCAAACTGCTTGCCATCAGTTCCAATACCTATCATGTTGGAGTAACTTTGGAGTATACAATAAAGACAACTTTGTATCAAATAACAAGTCTGCTCCTTTGGGAACTTCAATGAACCTTCGCTGACATTACTGAGATTTTAAAACTAAATCTTTGCCCAAATTACTGTTCATGTGACATGCAAATGGCCTCACTTTGCCAGCTTGATTGCCATTGTCAAGTAAAAGCTTATTATATAGAAAGAGGCACTGACTGACCATATCTCAACCGTAAATTGTTTTATCCATCAAGGTTGCTAAACAATAAACCCAATTCCACGAATTTAAGAATTTACTTTGTTTAAAACACTAAGAGAAAATGGCACCTTAGTAAACAGTTTTAAAGTTGTCATGAAGCAGAGACAACATAATGGGGGCCTAACACACACATATACAAAACATCCTATAAGTGCAAGAACTTTCAAAAGATGCAGCTTGCAAAGCGCAATAAACACAATTCAGAAGCCCAACTACATTATTTATGTCCGTAGAGCATTGCCTTACATGCTTATTTCTTCAGACCACTGATTAGATTCAGCTCAATATATTCTGTAGCACTGGAAGTGGGGGAGGGGGATTTATGTGCTAGGAAACAATGGTCAAAGACTTATAGTTCCATGTGCCAGAGATGACTCCTGATGCTATCATGGAAAGCAGCTTTTGAGTTTCAAAAGTAGTCTGAGATGGGAGGGTTATTGATTCAAAACAAAAAAATAAGCACACACACCCCCCCCCCAGCAAGAATAAGATTGTTATCGGAACCTATGCTTTTCTTTAGATGCACCTACATGATTTTACTAAAGACAGAGGGGGCTGCTTAAGCCTTAGCCACAGAACTCTACGATATAGACTGTATTCCAGAAAAATATAATTTCTTGACTGGAAACAAGCTTTAAAGCTTCTTGAGTAGGTGCCATTAGACAGGATGAGATGAAGAGAATCTCACCATAGAACCACCTGGCTATAAAGTGCAAACGTTTACACAGCACATGTTCCTGGCACAGTATGTTAAGGTTACTTTGCTGGTCTTTTCCAGCAAAGTTGCCTTCACAGGCAAGTATAACCCATCTCCCTCAGCTTCAGAAACACTTAAAAAGCAGTGCCTACCTCTTCGAACTACTAGAGTCTCTATGGGAAGGGATGGCTGGTAAGGCAGGAGTTTGCCCAAAGGGAACCAACATCCCTAATGGGATCTCCAGTGAGAACATAACTGACTGGGAAATTACAAGCACGTTGGCAGAAAGTTATCTTTAAAATACCAATGATCTGTTGCAAAAAAAAAAAAAAATCCATTTCAAGCTCAGCTTAGATTTGGTATACAGCCCACACCTTTTTCATCCTACCTAGAGTTAATCAAGATATAAGTAACCAAGAAAGCTTCCTGGACAATTAGGGGCTCTTGCCCTAAATGAGCAACCAAAGGTAACATCCAAGGGGATGCACCTTATGCACTCAAGACCCTTCACTCAAGCTAATGATTTTGGGGGAAAGTCTTTGAAAAAGCCAAACATATATACCTAATCCTGGTGGGGTCCAAGAGAGGAAACTGAAGGCCAAAAGAAAAAAGGAAGAAGCAAGAATATAGACATCTACACAGGAAGTGAGGAATTTGTGACATTTATGCCAAGATTAATTCCCTTTTTTAAAAGACCGGCATTTCTTCACCCTTCAGCATCTGCCATATTACATAAATTTAACTGGAAACATGTCTCACTGAAACCAGTTACAACTTCTGAGTAAACACAGAATTGAACAGTATATCTCCCCTCTACTTCCTAGGTCAAAACCTCCAGGAAGCACCAACACTAAGCAAGCTTAAGATTTGCCCTATTTATGTGATTTGCCCTAAACACTGAATTTCAGACTTTTAATAGTATTTACATTGGCCCTTCCCCAGAAAGGATGGGACTAATACAATGGACTGTATTACTGACAATTCACTGTCATGTCATTTGGCAAGTGTCTGTATTAACATTCTCTCCCCTTCAAGAACTCGGTTGCAGGTCTTCTCAATACTGCTGACATCAACCAATATATCTAATTTTAATACAACACCATGTATAATGTGAACAATATTAACACAAAAATGAAATAAAAGTTACATTATAACTCAAAGTGAATAATTATTTGGATATCCCACAGACTGTTCAACTTTGCCAAGGAAACTTGCTGGGTGGCCTTGAATCGTACAGGGTCCTAATATCATACAGAATTGTTGTGAGAACAAAATGGAGAATGTCGTAAACCACTCTGGGAGAAAAGCAGAGCACAAGTACAAGCATAGCATTGAACCCTTAAGAAGATCAGAAGCTTAGTTTTGAACTCGGAGAAATATTTTTCATGTAAAAAAGAGTGACTGTTGTTTATAAAAAGTTAATATACCAAAAAGAATATATATGCAAATGAATGAGATCTGTTCATCCCTGGATTTGACTGAAATGCAGACATAAAACAATCACATTAGCCTCTGGGACACTCTGCAGCACTGAAGCTCAGAGCTTGCAAGCAAGAGCAGAAATCCAACTTGAAAGCGAAAGAGCAACAGACAGAGCAAAGGCATCCCAATTACTTCCACAGAGCACACTCAGCCCATAGGGAGCTCTTCTAACCCACTTCTCTTGCTCAGGATGTGCAAACTCCCCACAGTATTAAGCACTGCAGTGTGCACCTTTGCTCCTTGATGCTCTGCTTGCTGTACATCTGGTCACAGAAGACCCTTCCTAAAGGAAGAGTCAGATGGGTAGCTATGTTGGTCTGAAGCAACAGTGTAAAGTCTGAGTCCAGTAGTACCTTTAAGACCAACAAAATTTAATTCTGGGTATAAGCTTTTGAGTGCATCCACCATCACATACATTGAAATAGGTTTTCCTCAAGCCTTACATGTCAATGATTCAGTGTATCTAATGAATTGTATTCAGTCTATCTGATGAAGTGTGCACGCACATGAAAGCTTATACCCAGAATTAAATTTTGTTGGTCTTAAGAGGTGCCACTGGACTCAAACTTTTTCTTAAAGGAAAAACACTTTCCAGCTAAGCAGGAATTCCAGAGCAACAAATCACTGGTTGCACTTTCATTATGCCTGAGTTCAAAAGCAAAATGCAGCCACACAGCTCAACCTTTCTGCATGAGGTGCCTTCCCAGGATGCAGGGAATTAGTAGTCTGTACAGCTCCTTGACTTTAAATTCCTGGTGAAGAGTTTGCATAACTGCTTTGGAGTAAGCATAGCAGAAATCTCTCTAAACCAGAATGGCTGGATTCAGAGATGATTCACACTTTATGGCAATGGGGACATATTATTCAGACACTTATCTTGCTGTAGTCTTCTTTCTGGCCCAGGCCAAATGGTTGCCTGGGCTACCCTGAAAAAGGAATAACAGACTGACAGGCACCCAAGCACCTTCTCCTTGAACCAAGGTTTCATCTAAGATCAGCTAATGAGAACCTTCCTCCAACCATCCTCTTACAGGCAGAGTTTCTAGTTGCAGCCATTTCCTACTCTTCTCCCTACCTTCTACTCCCAGTTACCCATCTGGAGGTTGCTTAAAATATTTTAAATTCTGGTTTTTAAAGCAAGTATTTATCTCTTTAGTTGAAGAGGTATGCTTAAACATGCAATGGCACAGATTTCCCATGTAACCCCCAGTACCAAATGCAGTAACCCCACTGTAGACGGTGATACCTTCCACCCCTACATGGAAAGCAAGAACACTACCCACCATACATGACAAGGCTTAAGCAAAAAAGAAAACTCATGACCATACAGAAATGCAACCGCTAAATAAAATGCTAAACACACAGCCCCACCAAATCAAATGGAACTATGATCCTTCTGTTTCTGCCAATGATTGCTTTATAGCAGTGTATCTTTTTTGACTGAACACGAAAACTTGGGGAGCACACTGCAGCTATCAGCATGATCTAAATTTTGCATCACTTGTATATCTAAAAATACTACAAAGATGCTTCATATACTGCACAGAAAAATATCTGAACAAAGATAACCTATTTTTTCTCCTGCTGGTGGAGGGAAAATGAAGCAGGAATCTGCAGATAATTTAATTGCTGCCTTTTTAGTGCTCAAGGAAAAAATAAAAAATCTTTGGTTTAAAATCTCTCTGACCCAGGACACATGCCCAAAGCGGCCAGCCTAGAATGACAGCCATTAAATGATGCTTACAATTGGGCCAGAGGCAGCACATGACTTGCTTTGCAACCACAGGAGTGCAAGATGCCTCCTCTCACATACTACTACTCACGGCTATATTAAAAAGCCTATGAAACATTTCACATTCAATTTATGCACAACTGGAATGGGCCTTTCAAACCATTATCTGAGGACATCTGGAAAAGGAATCAGTAATGCACCCCTAGCAACAAACTGTAAAGGCAATGTATGCCTTGGGCTTTCATTCCTAGATACACATTCTTTTCCTCCAACCAGACTTGAATAACAGCACTTTTAGAAGGGAAGTCAAACAGTTTTGCTTGTGCATGGTTCATGAGAATGATGTGTCACAATGCTATAGGGGATCTGGTTTACAGTCCTCAGCGCTGAACAACAAATAATTAAATGCATTTCAGCCTTAGTATACTGAGTCTTGAGGCCATTACTGAAATTGCCCCTAAAAGTTACTGTTATAGTTACAGTTCTATTTAGACAGCTGAGTTATCCCTCCAAAGCTAAAAAGCAAAACAAAACTATTAGGAATCTCTTCTGATATGTACTTTAATTTTCTAACAAAAATCTACTTGTGGCTTCAAGTCTTAAGGTGCTTTCAAAAATTACAGACAGCCCTGGAAGCTGTTCCCAGAATTCAAGTGCTGTGTATGTACAGAACTCCTGTGGTTCTCAGAGCATCTCCTTCTATTGCAAGATACCTTGGATGCCTATGCACACAAGCTGTCATCATGCCTTCCATCTCTAGTTAAGGAAACAAGACCTTCCCATCAACGTCAGGATAATTTTACATGCCAATTATGCCTGAACTGCCACCAGTGAAGTCTCTGGGAAACCCCAGGAAGGGGGTTAACCACTGCCATGCCGCAAAGTTAAGTGCTGTCTTAAAGCAATTTTAAGGTACTGCAGACTATCAAGAATTCATGTCAACCTTCCACCCACACTCTTCTTGTGCAACAGGAAACTCTTCCAATAACTTCATGTTATTTTTAGTTTTAGGAATCTCTATATGCCCTAACTTTCAGCCCAGTTCTGATTTAAAGAGACCTTTGTTGATCTGATTTAAAGAGACCAGAAGAACAGACCACATGCATTGGTGAGGCAGAGGGGCGCAAAGCGCAAGTGCTCATTTCCCTAATGTCAGGTTCACATATAACATTCTCAGAAACCAAGGCAATGCTACACAAAGACTGACAAATACAAGATCAATTGTCAATAGCCACAAAAAAATTACAGGGATCTTCAGCTAGTATAATTTAAGGTCAGAGTTTTTCTGCTAGATTTCAGAGGAGTATTATTTCCTGCCAAGCAATATAAATTCTCTTTAGAATACTAAAGAATTTTTCCCATAATCTATACAAAGCTTTATTGTTCCAGCTCACAGAATCATGTATATTTCTTGAGAGATGACCAAATCTTTCACTATAGAACACAAAGCTATATATTATTTATTTATAGATGCCACCCTGAAAAGATTGTCTGATTCTCTTCAATATCATCATAAATGTCTCCATGCAAAGAAATAAAAGATTCTCTTACTATAGCCCTGAAGTATTAATACAAGAGTTGCCAACCATAAAAGCAAGGCTATTTTTTAAAAAAAACATAATTTCTCCAAGAATATCTTAGAATTCCAACTTCCAAAGATTATTAAGATTTTTCAATCAAACAGTCAGTTACCAGTCAAAAGGGAAGGTTTTGTCTACTACAGGCAATACAGATTCAGCCACTGAATCCACAGAGAAGATCCCTTTCACCAGACAAAGTTTAATTAAGCCACAAGTGCACAACATCCAGCCTGAGGGCTGCATGCAGATTGGGGAAGCGAATGTCCCACAGACCCTCTCATGAGGCTGGAGGAGAGAGGTGTCAGCACAGCAATATTCCAACCCACTCCCTAGAAATTTCTCAATGCTTTGTTACCCTGGGAAATAGCAATAAATTTCCTCTCCCCTGAATTGAGGGCGTTGTTGTTCTCTGGGCAGAGGGCCCTCCTTGCAATTTCTTCTTTGGTCTGACACCACCACCCCTCAGACAGGCAGTTCTGGGGCCATAAAGATACAGGTGAGACAGGGACTTGCTTACCTCCAGTCAAGTTCTCTTATGGCCGCTGTAACTGCTTCAGTTGTGTGCACTTCTGCAATAAGCCAAAATAACAAGAGGAAAGGAAAATATGGTGGAGATTGGACTCCAATTAAGGCGTTTCCAAATGAATTCCCTCACATCTTGAAGGGAATTTCTGCAAAGGCATTTGAACTGGGAATGGCAGAAATCAAATCAGCTCAGTCTCTGTGGAACTGAACACACTCCTTAAAAATGACTGCATCACTTTGATGAAATCCCATTGTCTTGATTCCCAATCTGTCCTTTCCCCCATAAACCCATACTATGTCTTCTGTAAGTCTGGGGAGAAAGGCCCAGGAGTAGAGGGCCCATCCATTCCTGACACAGTAAATGGTCCATGAGTGTTCAGCACCGATGGAAACTAAAAAACAGAAAGAGATGTTAAGATTGTAAGACTGTAAAAGGCTTTGTTTGTTTTGGTATTTATTCTTGTTGATCATGGCTGATTATATCAAGGTCTTTGTATTACTCAAAGCTATCAAACATTTTCTGAGTTTTTCATTTGAGCTGATGGTGGGCAGAATATAGACCAATTTCACAGTACTATTTCTGAGGAAGAAAAAGTAAGGATGGGGTTGCATTTCTGTTAGACTTTCATGCTATTAAGGGTTCTTATCAAAATGGCCCCATGTTCCAAAATCTCAAAGGACCTTGTCTTGGAAAAATAATCTTACATTTTTATAACATCCTGGCATCTTCACAGGGCTGCTTTCAACCATGTGGTTAATGAGGTAAAAGGTCAATCCAGGCTGATTTATCTACTTTAACAATAGCCATAAAACATTTTCCCTTATTCTGTTATCTGGAATTTCAAGTGAAGGACCCATGAGAACTCTGGCAATCTGTCTTTGGTTTCTACCAACAGACAAGCCCTTATATATCAACTGTCAATCTACAAGATTTTAAATATATAAATCAAAATTATATATATATATATAAAAATCCCCATGCTTAGGTCATCAGGGTTTGCACCAGATGAGGTATCAAATATATCCTCAAAATAAAAAACACATGTGGTACTTTTGACTTTTTCATATCAGCATCTGTTCAAGAAAATGAGTAATCTACCAATTATTACATTTTGCTTAGGAGGAGGGGAAAAATTCAATGCACAAATTAAAGATATAATATTCCTTCTCACAACTACACTGCTGTGAGTTTTAAAAGCTTGTGATTATTAATACAAAATCACACCACAGTATAGAGGTTTAGGGAAGGGGCATTAAGGGAAGCTCTCCAAATTTCAGTGAAAACACAGATGACAGACAAGTCTCCAAGCGACCTTGATAATCACATAGGTGTTACTTAGGAGAAAATATTTTTATAATGTTGCCTACATTTTTCACTTGTATGTTCTATCAGGGAAGAAGATGGCAAAATTTCAGAGAGACAAGCAGAAACCAATGTCCATCCCACTGCACAAAAGCATTACCTCTGATACAACACATCAATACATTGTGAACTGTGGCAAAATTTGGGTTAGGTGGAGACATGAGAATTACTGTTCCTCTCAACATACTTTCTAAAGACGCTAAGGCCCATATTCAAGTAAGAATGGGCTCTGGTTCTACCCCAGAAGGGATTGCAGTCTAGCTCTGCTTGTGAACACCCCTGTAACTAGCCAACTGTAGACTCCAGATTGCTTATATTGCTCAAGAATAGAGTGTACCAGCACCAAGTGTAAACTGTTATAGATTAAGGACAGGCCAGATAGTGCTATCCAAAAGATGCTTGTTCTGTCCCACATTTGTGTATAGTTTACAATGGTGTTAGTGGGAAGGGTCTGCATATTGTTGCTGGTATGACATTTTTTGTAACACCCACCTTGCAAATGCTTAGCAATGAAAGGATATAAAAGGTATTAATTTTAGATGCTGGGGGTTGCTTTTTCTGATGGCCAGTTGGACTCTTCATTTAGGCATCCCAAGGGATCTCTTGATTATTGATCAATATGTGTACACTGTTGGACATACACTCTAAGCAATTTGGTTATCTTGATATTTAGCTAAATAAAGTAGAACAGAGTGCAAGCTTTTGTTTCTTTCTCTTGCTCACTGGGCTGGTCTCTCATCAATCCACATCTGGCTCATGGGCCAGGATAAATTTTTTCCACTACATGAACCAGAATCCTCCAAAGAGTACACAATCATACCCCAAAACTACAGCAAAGAAACAAAGTACTGAATGCTTTAATCAAATGTCTCATATATAGGTGTCTTACAAGTAAAAAGGAGAGGGTAGATGGTTCTTTATTTTATTTATTATTTCAATTTGTATACTTCCCCTTCCCCATGAAGCAGGACTCAGAGCGGTTCCCAGAGGTAATAAATGAAATTAAAACAGTATAGAACACAGGTTTAAAAGCAAACAATTCACAACTGATAGTGGTAGATCCAGCATTAAGCCAGTTTGAACTCAGGAATGGTTGCCAATTTGAGTTCAGGATTAAAACATGGAATATTAGGCTTATCTTCAAGGACTTATCTTACTGGTAAAAAAAAGACTAAGTCACTAGGCAGGTGCTTGTAATAGGCAAGGGTGAGAAAATCCAGTGTCCAGTTACCACTAGTACTTTAGAGGATTTATGGTGACAAATGGCATCTGACTGCTGAAGATCAGAAGCACTAGGTCCCCGCCCCACACACACACACACATTTTCCTTACTTTCTTTACTGCAGCCATTCATTTGAGAAAGGGCAAAAAAAGCTAGATGCTTTGATTAGCAGATTGTGTTGAACTTCAGTACTTCTCAATGTAATGTACTGCCTGGAAGAAAAGGGATGGAGAAATGATGGGAGGAGAAGCCATCCTGGTACATTCTGAACAGAATGAGTGCCCAGGTCTTCACCTCTCATCTTCCAAGCTGGCTTTTAAAAATGCATCCATGGAAGCTAATAATTTATAGCTTAAACAAATAAACTCCCCACATTCAAGTGAAATTTCAGTTTTCAAAAAATCCTGATGTTGTAAGCCACCCAGAGCCCGCTTGTGGGATAGGGCGGGGTATAAATCGAAAAATTAAGTTAAATTAAAAGCCAGCAACAAAATTCTTCCTGCTCTTTTCAGGCACTTACCTGGAAAAGGGTGTTAGCACCTTGCAATCTTGCCGGACTGAGGGGAGCAACTGGGCTGAGTGTGCTCCAGAAATGGATACTGGACAGCAAGGGGCTTGGGGTCAGCAAAATAGGCGTCTGTGAGACATACAGAACAGTATCACAAAACCAGCTTTGAGTGTGCAAAATACCCAAAGTTCCCATTAATTTCAAAACAATTAAACACTGCTGACTTAGAGCATCAGTTCCAGAACGCAATCTTCAGTTAACATGTGCAAACCCTAGAGGAAAATGGTGGCTGTGTGGAATACAGAAAACCAAAGATGATCACCTGAGTTGAATTAGTTGTCCATGTCTACACTTCATTCATATAAGCATGTCCTAGTTTTAACCCACATGGAAGTATTATGAAGAATGACAAGTTATATATATTACGTTAACCCTAGACACACTGCAAAAAAACTGGAAATGCATTTTCAAACTTTTTCCAGGGGCCATTAGGGAAGTACCTCTATTCCAAACTTACATTCCCACTCCTATGAAAAAAAAACTAAAAATCTTTATTTAATTCAGCTACCTAATATTCTACTTAGGCAATATTAAGGAATCAAACTGAAGGAAATGAACAGTATACAGCAACTGAGTAAAGCACTCCTTAAAGAATTAAAATGGTGCCCCTGAAAGAGACAAGCATAAACAGCAATGGGGCATGGACAATTTTCATGTGACTTCTTCCAACACAACTACAAAAAAGTGTGTTGTTAAAGCACCCAATGTATAAAAAGGAGTAGCTATGCAAGTTTCTTACTGACTCACAACACATGCTATAGATTCTCAGGTGTACACCAGGAGTGAAACAGACCCTTATGCAGCCATTCTGACCTTATATTTTTTGTAACTTTTGTAAAGCAGATATTAGCATACTTTAGGTCAATACAGACATAATGTTCCCAGTTAATCATTATGTCTACAATCAATTGTAGCTAGAGTTATGTCTACAATCAATTGTAGCTAGGTCCAGTTCTAAAATCTCAGTTTAATATTAGTTCAAGATCTAAGAATTCCCTTCTGATTCTAGCACACATAACATTGTTGCAGACATAATGGTTAACTAAAGTTAGATAAGTAAGGGCAACATCTGCAACCCAGAAGGCAAAGAGAGTGGAGGAAAGGAGGGATGTTATCCCCAAATCTGCTACCAATTATGTGATCATGGTTAAAGAACTGGGAACACCTGTAGTCATCCTTACTGGCAACACATCTGTAAACATTCAAGCTAGAAAGTCTGGATGTCCTGAAGGATTCTCTCCCCAGAACAGAATACAACAACTCCACACATTCTAAACTGATTTCATCCCTCACCATCATTTGATATAGATGATATGATTTTTTAAAGAGAATGAATATAGTAGACAGTGTACCTAATCACATGGAATTCAGGGTAGATTTCTTTCCAGCTTCTTAAGTATCACACTTTTCCTCAGCCTTCTAAAAAACAGCAAAACCTCTTCTCAAGAGGCCACTGAATCAACATTCATTTTTCTACCTAGCTTGTAGTACATATATATTGTATTCATTTTTTAAAAAAAATGAAAGAAGGTAGGATTACCTGTGAAAAAAGTGCTGGTGTAAGAGAAGCAGTTGGGAGGGAAGGGCTCAGTATTCCCAGCGGACTTGGGTCACTGCCAGTAATGACCAGAGTGGGAGCTATTTCCAGCCCTTTGGGCTTTCTAGTTCGGCTATGACGCAACTCTTTCTCTAGCACTGATGAACTTTGTTCTTTGGACTCCAGAGCTTGGATCTGAGAATGTTCCAGCTGATGGCAAGCCACTGATTCTATCTCTGTGTCGATAATCAGATCAGGATTGGAATTCAAAGGTGGCAAAGGTGACCTAGTGGGAGCCTGCTGAGTGGAGGATGCAAGTGACGTAGGAGTGAAATTGGTAGTTAAGCTTGGTGAGGGTGCTGAAGTTTCAGCTGGAGTCACTTTGGGCGTCACTAAAGACTCCAAGGCTTGGAGAGTTTCATCTGAACCTGAAGGAAGGGGAGAAGCTGCTGATGTGTTAGAAGCCAGGTGAGTAGTAGAAGCAAGGGGAAAGACTGAAGGCTTTTTGGAGGACACAGTCACAAATTTTATGACTGAGAGTGTTGGTTCCTGAGGAGTTTTTTTCTCTGCCACTTTCTCTGTGGGATTCTCTATCTTGATCGGCTTAAAGAGTTTTACACAAGAGGAGGAGTTCAAGGAGTTCAAAGTAAATGATGAATATAGGCCTGAGTGGATATAATCATTGCGGCTGGAGGACTTTGCACAGGATAGAGGCTTCTCCTTCCCACAGTTCTCTGTGTCCTTTGTAGCATTACTGGCATCTACCAAGCCAGCCTGCAACTCAACATCACCCTCAGTCCTGCCAACTGCTAACGGATCCATGTTCAGAATCTCTGGATAAGACACAAATTTGTAAACAAACTTCTGACCATTAACTTTTTTGATGATGTTCTGTGGAAAGAGAAATCCAAGGATGGGGGAGAGAGAGAGAGAAAGATCAGCTAACTTTCCTATTTTGCTATAAATGTGACCTTTAGTAAGGAAATACTATTTACAATGAGACAAGTAATCCATGAGTATATTTATTATCCTTATATCTCTTAAGAAGCTTAGGCCGTGGTCACACTCACCATTAAATCCATCCTGTCGCTATTATACCCCGAAGCTTTTTTACAACGAATGTACTGATCAGACATCCCTCCATCCTTCAGTTCTAAGCAGCATTGGTCCCGTCGCTGGTTGATCAGAGGTCTCAACCGGACCTCATTTTTTGAGATGGCATTCCACACTCGCGCAAGCGCAGTACGTGGGATATTGTGCTTGGCTTTTTTTTAAAAAAAAAAAGGTGCCAGAAAAGGTGGGCAATCTGCCCCCCCCCCCATTTAAACACCCAGAAAGGAAGGGGAAGCCCAGGAGCTCTCTTTGCTGTCTCTCCGCCTGGCGGGGAGACAGCAAAGGTGGGTGATCTTCTCCCCCCCCCATTTAAACACCCCACCATGGTGTTTAAATGGGGGGGAGCACGGCAACTCTCTTTGCTGTCTCTCCGCCTGGCAGGGAGACAGCAAAGGTGGGTGATCTCCCCCCCCCCATTTAAACACCCCGCCGTGATGTTAAATGGGGGGGGAGCACGGTAACTCTCTTTGCTGTCTCTCCGCCTGGCGGGGAGACAGCAAAGGTGGGTGATCTTCCTCCCCCCTCCATTTAAACACCCCGCCGTGTGTTTATATGGGGGGGGGAGGAGCACGGCAACTCTCTTTGCTGTCTCTCCGCCTAGCGGGGAGGCGGCAAAGGTGGGTCATCTTCCTCTCCTGGCAGGGAGACAGCAAAGGTGGGTGATCTGCCTCCCCCCCCACATTTAGGAAACGTCCCCTGTGCATGCACCAGTCGTTTTCGACTTTGAGGTGACACTGCTTTCACAAAGTTTTCATGGCAGACCTTTTACGGGGTGGTCTACCATTGCCTTCCCCAGTCATCTATACTTTCCCCCCCAGCAAGCTGGGTACATATTTTACCAACCTCAGAAGGTTGGAAAGCTGAGTCAACAATTGCTGGCGCAATGATATCATTTGGAGTGGGCTCTTGCAGGGAAGCGGATGTGCGCTTGCGACGAGTCGGCTACAATGGAGCATTCAAACATAGAATGTATGCGCGGGAGTCGTCGGAAGCATTCTTATTCCAAATTTAATGTACTATCAAAAAAGTCCGCGTCTCAGTCGTGGCAGTTCGGGACACGAACGAGCCAATGACCATTGCCAGATGCTGATGTTTGAACAACCGCATAAAATCCGACATGCATCTGGCTTTCATCCATGCCCATCTCATCAGTTTATGTGCGTCTGACCTCGGCCTTAGTGTGGCATATATGGAGATTCCTGGGGATCACTTAATCACATGACCACAGACCCCATGATCCTCCATCACTGAGGTCTGTCACGTTAAAGAAAGCTTTACCATTTCTCTGAATGCTGAAAAAACAACCATGGCCAAAATAGGTAACAATGGCCATCAAGCTACCCAACAATTTAACTTTAAGACTAGCCTAGTTTATTATAATTCATTCCTGTCTAAGACCATTGAAATCAGTCAGTTTAGACTGGAATAACTCCATTTAACTGTTAGCCTATTGCCTCCACAGTTGGAAACCTTGATGCAGAAGGCAATGAAACTTAAGGCCAAAATTCCACAAAACAGGCACAACATTCACATCTATGCGCACACAGTGTTACAGCGCCAAGGCTTTGAGTGAGAGAACATTTAATGTAGAAGAAACAAACAGGTTGCTGCAAGACCTCATGGAACAGCATGAACTGCAGCCATTTCAATGCCTTTGAACAATATTTGGTGGCAGTAGCTTTCTTCTGTACTTGCAGAAGTGTTGATCTAAAATGTATGTGCTGTGCAGTTGCATAATACTCACTTACCAAGCCAGATATAATGTTAGGCCAACAGAATTCTGATCAGCCTGCCACTCAGAACCAACTGTATTACTTCCAGAACACTTATTTTCTCATCCACAGAAGGATAGTTACAAAATAAGCCGTTCTTAAGAGGTCACACTTATTGCTGTTCTTGGAGAGCATTTAATAAGCTGTTTCTGGCATGACACTGATTTACAAAAAAAGTAAGGGGGGGGGGAGTGTCTTTTTAAAAAGTTTTGATAAATATCCCAAGCCCTTGTGCTATAACAGTTAGAGCATCATAGGAGGAGTGAGAAAACCTAGGTTCAAAATGCCTATCAGCAGTGATGCTTACTGGGGGATCTGGGAGTAGTCGCAAATACTGAGCCTAAGCCATCTCAAAGGGGTGTTGGACAGAAAAAACAAAGGATGGGTAGAACTATTTGTCACCCTAAACAACTTAGAAGAAGTGTGAGATTTAAAAAGATATGAGAGCTATAGTCACCATTCTGGAAGAGTAACACGGACATATTTCAAATAAACAGCTGAGGATAAATGGGCTATGAAGCTTCAAAGGTAAAACAAGATTTTTTTTCTAAACAACAAAAGCCAAATTCAGAATACCATTTGCCGCCATCCATGAATTCAGTTTTTTTTCAGTTGTTGCTTCTTCCCCAGATGTGTATCTGTATTTGGTGAGCTGGCGGGTACTTTTCATCAAACACTTTTAACTATATGTTATAGATACTAACTAAGCATTCTAATCTCAAATCAATCTAAAGATATTCAAACCTAGATAAATCACCATGGAAAGTGATTTCTCTGATAGGAAGGAGAAAATGAAGGAACAGATGAGATGCCCACTGTGTCATCCTAAGTACATCCTAAGCTCTTCTGATTTCAACTGACTTAGAAGGATACAATTTGGTTTAGGATAACACCATCAATTGCCTGAAAATTTTATGCTGCATAATAAAGCAGAAACTAGAATGCTATTTGGATCAAGACAGACAATGACACCAAAGCACAAAAGTAACATTTATTTGCATGTGTCCTCCAGACGATGACACCGACACCTATGCTGCCATGAATAAGAAAAACCAAAGCTCATTAGACAAAGGACAGCAAATAAGAGGATTAAGGATCTGAGAGGTAAAGACAGAGTTACCTTCACATAATAGTATCTGAGTGCCCGACTGAGTTTGTCATAATTCATGCTAGGCTTGTTCTTACGAATCCCCCAGAGGCGGGCTACCTCTTCCGCTTGAAGAAGTTTGAATTCTCCATCGTTGGAGGTCCAGCAGATGATTTCCTTGTTCTGAGGCTCTTGGAGGAGTTGCAAAAGGAACTGCCACAAAGTGATTGCACTGTCCATAGCAGTAAGCTGAAATTCAGAACAAAACAGAGAAGATCACCACAGAGGTTATGAGTCAGAAGGGGGGTGGGCAGGGAAAACATATACATCTCTCCTACTTCAAGGCAGGCAGAAGACAGAGTGTATTCCCAGTCATTATTGCCACCAGATAAGCAGCTGCAGCTCAGAAGCCTTTTTTCTCTACCACTCTGCTTTTTCACATGGACTATACTTTGCCTCATCTAACTAAATTAGGTCACTTTTGAGCAAGCTTCAGTCATTCATTAAATTTATCTGCAAAACATCCCTACTTCTGACTTACCTCATAAGAAATTATGTCACTCTTGCTACCAAATCTATTCAACACCAATCAGAACACAAATATGGAAGGGCAGGAGCAGTTCCAAATGTGCCACAATTATAAGTTTAGAAGTAGCCATTATTATAATTTATAATTTAAGGAGAAAAAAAGAACATATTACTTGTGCTGAAAAAAAAAGTCGTTCTATTCAAGGACTAAGCTAAATATTTTATTATTAAAATTCTGCTTCTAAATGAAGTCTGCATTACAGGTCACTTGTATCCAGAAAGCTGGCAAATGGAAAGAGCTATTGCAAAGACCATTTCATATATATTCAAAAGCAACACATATTTGCTTACCAAGCACACACCTGACAAGTAGCCTCAGTGAATCCATGTTTGCCAAGTTACACTGATCATGTTCACATCATATTTTTAGTAGGGCATTTAATCGTCTTAGGCATACATCTAAAAGCTATAAGTTAAATGGCCTTACACTTTCCCTGTGCACTCAAACCCACCTTTGTTTTGAACTACACAGATGTGATTTTTTTACACCCATACCTAAGCATACACTTGCCCTGTTCAAAGAGGTGAGACAAAACTAGGCTACCATCCACATAGATCTATGAGAATTTTTTCCCAATTTTAATTTTTTTCTTTGAAATTCTGTGCCTGATGAACCCTGGAAGAGTTAGATGTCCAGCACAATAAAATAAGAATATCCTTAACTAAAGGAATATTCACATGAGGCGGCAATGGCTCTTAATTTTCTTGAGTGGAAACTCTCCAAGTGCAGGGCCAACCACAGGCTCGCTTCCAAAGCCATCCTCCTCAAAATACATACCTAGTTACCAACCCCAAAGGAGGATGCAGTAATAGCAGAAGCTGAAAGGACAGATCTGTCAGACTTGTCACTTTGAGAGATGGCTGGAGCCTCAAACCCCACTGCAACCCATATAGGGTGGAAAAAAATCAATGAGTTTTTTTTTTTTAATTAAAAATTGGATTTTTAAAATAAAATGCTTTTTGAGGAAAATCTAAACATAGTTTTCTATTTAAGAAGAAGACATTGGATTTATACCCCACCCTTCGCCACTTGAAAGAGTCTCAGAGAGGCTTACTATCTCCTTTCCCTTCCCCTCCCCTCATAATCCTGTGAAGTAGGTAGGGCCAAGAGAGCACTGACGGAAACTGTTCTTAAGCAGGACAGCTCAGAGAGAGTTATGACTGACCCAAGATCACTCCAACTGTTGCTTGTAGAGGAGTGGGGAATCAAACCAGTTCTCCCAGAAGAGTCCGTACACTTAACCACAATAACAAACTGGCTCTCAGTTAAGATACATTATGGTCCAAAGGTTATTCATCATGAAATGGTTTGGTTTTAATTATGTAGTATGAGGCTGGATATTCATACAAATGTTTAATTTTTTTGGTAAATGAATTCCATTAATCCATTCACAATGTCATATTCTTCCAGAAATTTATGTAAGATTGGGCAATTTTTCTGTCTAGAACATAATATCACAGATGCTTGGTTTTACAGTTCTCAAAACTGTGAATTTGTCTGCAGAGATCACATGCCTCTTCTTCACAGCAAAAATGTACAGAGTTGAGAAAAAGACCTTAATCCCATTGTTTAAAAGACTTTAATCCCATAGAGTCCTTTGCATATCTATGTACACAGAAACAATCTAGAGTTCCCAAGTTCCCACTGGGGGGTGGGGGTTCCCCTGATTCTGGGGTCTCCAACCCACCACCCCATAACAGGCCAGTAGGAGGAGCCCCACCTCCAAAAAGCTCCAGTGCACTGCTACATGCCTGGTGCGATGTGTGTTACCAGGAAGTGATGGTATCACACCATGCACATTGTGCATGTGACACTCTAGCAATTAGGTAAAAAACTCTATGGAACAATCCCCTGCCCAGAGCCCGGTAAGACTTGGCAACCCTAAATTAAACCCTTACCTTTTAAATGCTAAATTAAAAAAAATCAAATAGAAGATCATTGGGAGTGGAATAGATCTGTGCAAGAAGTTAAGTGTGAGGAGGGAGGGGTAAGAAGTAAAAATGAAAGTGACTTTTGAGCAGAATGCGCCACAAGTCTTTGCATCTTTGTGTGTATAGCCTGAGGTTTATCACATTATTCTTTCCTTGGAGGAGAAAACTTATAATGGCAGCAGGCCATAAAAGAGACCTGGGTTTGGGAATATTTTAATGAAGTTCCTCTACCTATGGGTAAGGCAGGCAATTGTGCAAAATGCAAACACTGCAACCAAGAAATGCAAGGCCTAGTGGCCTGAATGAAACAACATCATGAGACGTGCTGTGATGAAGATGACAAAAGGAACATGTTTGAACAGGCAGTATCTTCAAATTGGTAAACAACCATTTTGATTTCATCATATTTCTTAAAGGCTACCTTGAGAAACTATCATGTTTGAGCAAAATTAACTTTGTTATTATTATTACTGCATGTTGAAACAAGCAAATATTCCTTTTTGGGCAGTACTGAGTGGTAGTAAATACAATGAATAATACTACATAAGCAGAAATTGTATAAATAATAAAATAACAGCACTGACTTTTTTGTTTAGGGGAATCCATCATCAACATAAAGGATTCTGGAAACTATCCACTTTTGAGATCACTATCCTCCTTTTCTACAGTTTCAGAGTTATCTGTGCAGGATAGTGTTTCAGTCCATCATATACATCACACATCCACAGTATATCACCTAAAAGAAACAAAAAAGCTGACCACCCAGAAACCACCATAGATAAGTTTGTGATGAAAACTAGCAGATTAGAAAAAGAGTTAATTGATGAAAAATTGCCCAGTTTGTTTACGCAACAAACTCTTCTTTCCATCTGATTGAAAATCCACACTTCATTAATATGGTTCAGTCACAGAAACCAGGATACAGTCCACCCAGCAGAGTAGATGTTGCAGGGAAACTGCTAGATAAAGTTTATGACAGAGAAATGGAGCAATGTGCAACAGCTCTAGAGGGTAAAACTGTTAACTTAAGTCTTGATGGGTGGAGTAATGTCCACAATGATCCTGTTGTACGTGCTTGTATAGCAAGAGAAAAAGAGAATGTATTCCTTGCAGAAACAACTGATATGTCAGGAAATGCACACACAGCAGAATACTTACAAGAAGTGGTAGCAAAAGCTGTAATAATGTGTGAACAAAAATTCAAATGTCTAGTACGCAGTTTGGTCATAGACAATGCTGCAAATGTATCCAAGATTAGAAAAAATTTAGAAGACCAGGAAGGGAATAAAAAGGGTAAAGGTAGTCCCAGTCTGACAGCTACAGTATGACAGCTGGTGATCTAGCTGCCAGGCTAGGTCACAGTGACCTGATCAGCAGACCGGCTTGAGCCGGCAGAAGCCAAGTGATGCAATCTGCTGAGTCAGCACGGCCAGGATTGGCTGCTTGGACTATATATGATCTGTGTGTGCATCACACAGGTCTCTCCCTGTGAGATGGTGGTTAGGCGAAGCACTTTGTCCGTGGAGGTGATATTGTATAGACTGCACAAGAGAGCACTTGTTGTGTATATATGTTAATACACCTTTTGGCACTAGTTGCACGTGTCTGCCTGATTTTCTTTCCTGAAGCCCTGTGTCGGGCAAGTCATCTCCCTCACTCTGCTACTCCCGCTCCGACAGGGTTATGGGCCCAGGGCGGTTCCGCTGCGCGGAGGAGAGAGTTGAGAGTTGAGCTGACTGTGAGTTTGGAAAGAGCCGGAGGCGAGGAACGCCGGTGAAGGACACAGAAGCACCACCGTTCTCTGTTTGAGAGCCAGAGGGACGTCGGCAGCCAGCCGTGAGGAGGAGTCGGCACGATGGCTCAGCAACAGCTTGGAGTAGCCGTTGAGAAGCTCACCTCAGCCAACTACGCGGTGTGGAGCCTGAGAATGCAACACTACCTCAAGCGTGAAGGGCAATGGCTGTTCGTGAGTAACCCCCCTGCTGACTTATCTCCTGCCGAGACTGTGTTATCGGATAAGGCACTGGCCAACATAGTGCTATCTATAGGAGATGACCAGCTGGTTTATGTGCGGGGAAGGACACTCCCAAGGCTGCCTGGGACGCGTTGAGTGCGGTGCATGTTAGCACCACTGCTGGTTCCCTCATGGCCTTGACAAGGAGGATGTTCCGCACCGTTATGCCGGCTGGAGGGTGTGTGAAAGATCACATCAAACGGCTAACGGACTGTTTTGTTGAGCTGGAGGCAAGAGGCAAGACTGTAGCTCCAGACGACAGAGTGTACATTTTGCTGTCGTCGTTGCCACCTGAGTACACTCCCCTGATAACTTCTCTGGAGACGGTGGACGTAGCGACCCTGACCATGGAATACGTCTGTGCCCACCTGCTTGACTTCCAAGAGAGAATTGCGGCCGTGAGCTGTCCGGGGGTGTCGGCCGGGCAGCGTGCTGTTATCGGTGTGTCCGGGAAGACAGCCAAGAATGAGCCAGCTTTTGCTGCTGGCAGGCGTCCGAAGGTGGAGGAAGTGGAGCCGACTGCGTTTGCAGTCCGTCGCTGCTATGGATGCGGGTCGTCGCAGCACCTGCTCCGAGCTTGCCCTGAGAGGGAGAAGAGGCGGGGGCGTGTGCGGCGAGAGCGGAGGACCGCCAGCCCGTGTGAGGAAGCAACCCGGCTGGTCACGTCTGCAGTAGAGAGCACAGGGTCTGCTTGGATTTTAGACTCCGGGGCAACGAGCCATCTCTGCTGCGAGAAGGAGTTGTTGAAAAACATTGACAGTCCTGAGCATAAGTATGTGAGATTGGCTGATGGGACCACTGCCAATTCTGTTTGCTCAGGCAATGTGGAATTTCCTGCACTGAAATGTATGTTGCAAAATGTGTTGTATGTACCCTCACTGCAGTCTAACCTGTTGAGTGTTAGCACACTGTTTGACCAGGGATACCAGGTGAGATTTGAGAAAACCTGCTGCAAAATCCTGGGAGGTGGGGGAAAGTTGCTTGTGACAGGAAAGAGGGAAGGTAAACTGTATGTGGTCCAGAGTGATTGTGCCCAGGTGGCTCAGGTGTCAAATGAGCCTGTGCACAATAATTGTATACATTTGCTCCATAGGAGACTTGGGCACTGCGGATTTAGGGCGTTAAAGAAAACCCTGGAGCTTGTGCCTAGTTTGAAAGTAAATCCTTGCAAATGTTACTTGGATTGCCAGGTCTGCAAGAAGACCAAAAGCAAGGCGTGTGCTGTTGCTAAAGAAAGCTCAAGGGAAAGCACACGAGCCCTGGAACTAGTCCATTTAGACGTTATTGGCCCATTGCCAAAGAGTCTGTCGGGGAGGAGATACTGCTTGGTGGCCACCGACGACCACACGAGGTACGCGTGGGTTTTCACCATGGTGCATAAGTCTGAGGTGTATAAGACATTCACCAAGTGGGTCAAAGCAGTGGAGAGACAATTAGGGGTTAATCTCCTAGCTGTACAAACCGACAGAGGGGGGGAATTCTTATCTAACCAGATGAAACGTTGGCTGGAGAACAAGGGCATCGCCCACCGTCTGACGAACCCGGCAACGCCCCGAGAAAATGGGCATGGGGCTGTATTGCAGAATGTGATGTATTGCATGTTAGAGGATGCACAACTGCCAATGACCTATTGGGCAGAAACCATACATGCAGCTGTTTTTTTGCAAAATAGGGTTTGGTGTAATACTGTGAAAAATGTGCCTTACAGGTTACTGTTGAACAAGACCCCAGATTTGAGTTCTTTAAAAGTCTTTGGGTCACGGGCTCGGGTTGGCATCCACTCCACGAGTAGCGGGGAGGGGGATGTCCGGGCAGAGAGCCTAATTTTTCTGGGCTACAAGCCAAGGGCCAGGTGTTATCGTTTCTGCAATAGCAAAAGCAAGATAACACTTAGTAAGAGTGCCCAGTTCAATGAAGAAAGCAGCTGGCCAAGGTTGCACTCCTTGCAGAAACAATTTGTCCTGCTGCCAAGTAGCGATAACGATGTTGGAGCGCAGCCCAGAACTCCAGCCCAGGAGGTGGCACCCAGTGGGGCTGGAGAAGGTGAGCCGAATGCTGGCACAGAGCCTGACGAGCAGAGTCAGGAGGCAGAGCCTCAAATGCAGGAACTGGAGGTAAAGTGTGAGAGTCAGGAGGTTCAACACCCAATTACAGGGGCAGAGCAACCAGCCCAGGAGGTGGGAACAGAGCAACCCGAAGAAGACAAAGCTGGTCCAAGCACAGGGCCACGGGTGTCTGCCAGGTCCACCAAAGGCCAACGTCCCGCTAGGTACAAGTGTCCCTATGTCACTCTGACTGTCAATCCAGACCCACCCGGATTTGAGGAAATGTTAAAAGAAAAGGCTAAGAAATGGAAAGCCTGGGTGGCAGAGTGCGAGGCAAGGGAGAAGGAGGCTGAAGCCAAGCGTCTGAAAGAGCTGGCTGAACAGGAACACGATGATGTGTTTTACAATCATGATGAGTTCCTGAACGAATTCCGGAAAGGGTTCCGAGCTACGTAAATATGAACTGTAATGTTGCTGGTGGACATGTATGTAAACTGTGTAAAGTGTTTTGGTGCACTGGGTTTAAATAGATTAGGAGGTGTGTTGGAGCAAGAATCTACATAAACCCAGTCTGACAGCTACAGTATGACAGCTGGTGATCTAGCTACCAGGCTAGGTCACAGTGACCTGATCAGCAGACCGGCTTGAGCCGGCAGAAGCCAAGTGATGCAATCTGCTGAGTCAGCACGGCCAGGATTGGCTGCTTGGACTATATATGATCTGTGTGTGCATCACACAGGTCTCTCCCTGTGAGATGGTGGTTAGGCGAAGCACTTTGTCCGTGGAGGTGATATTGTATAGACTGCACAAGAGAGCACTTGTCGTGTATATATGTTAATACACCTTTTGGCACCAGTTGCACGTGTCTGCCTGATTTTCTTTCCTGAAGCCCTGTGTCGGGCAAGTCATCTCCCTCACTCTGCTACTCCCGCTCCGACAGTGCAAGCACCAGTCATTTCTGACTCTGGGGTGATGTTGCTTTCACAACATTTTCACGGCAGACTTTTTACGGGATGGTTTGCCATTGCCTTCCCCAGTCATCTACACTTTCCCCCCAGCAAGCTGGGTACTCATTTTACCGACCTTGGAAGGCTGAGTCAACCTCGAGCCAGCTACCTGAACCCAGCTTCCACCAGGATCGAACTCAGGTCGTGAGCAGAGCTTAGGATTGCGTTACTGCAGCTTTACCACTCTGCGCCATGGGGCTCTTTTTAGGAAGGGAATACAAAGCTAATAACATATGGTTGCAGTGCTCATTTGTTGCATCTCCTAGCCAAAGACTTCAGTGTTCCAGAAATAAAGACTAATGTTTTTGAAATTGCTAAATACTTCTGTAACAATCATTTTGCTGCAGCAGCCCTGAAAAGAATGGGTGGAACCAAACTAATGCTCCCACAAGATGCTAGATGGAACTCTGTAGTGGACTGTGTTGAGCAGTATATCAAGAACTAGCCTATTCTGATGACATTTTGCAAACAAAATTGAGAAAAAATAGATAGCACTGTCACGGTCAAAATCCTCAACATTGGGCTTAAGAGAAATGTTGAACATATGCTGAGCATCCTGAAACCCATTTCAGAAGCTTTAAACAAAATATAGAAATATAGCTGTTTTTATTGCTGATGCTGTTGAAATTTGCAAGGAACTAAGTAAGCACTGAAAAACAGGATGACACACTGACAGAATTAAATTACAAGCATTAAAAAAACACAAACTGTCTCCAGCTAATTTTTCCACAAATATATCCTATACCAGGGTCAAACCTTAAATGCTAAGGAAGAGGAGTTAGCTATGACATGGGTATCCAGCAATCATCCATCTGTATAATAAACTTCAGAGCTAAGGGGGGGGCATTCAAGAAATATATGTTTGCTGATGATGTTTTAAAGGAAGTCACACCAGTGAACTGGTGGAAGTCACTTAAGCATTTGGATTTAGAGACTGTTGAAGTAATGATTTCACTTTGAACAGCAGTAGCATCTTCTGCTGGCATAGGAAGACTATTCTCTTCCTTTGGACTCATTCATTCTAAATTGAAAAATCATTTGGGACCTGATAAAGCAGGAAAGTTTGGTTTTCTTTTCCAGATTATGAACGAACAAGATGAAGTTGAGTGAGCTACAGAGGATGGTTTTTTAAGTTTTTAATACGTGGACCAGGCTGATACTCTAAGGGTTTTTTAAAAAAAGATATTTTGTTTAATTATATCAATTAACAAACATAGATGTTTAAGCAAAAACAAGAATATATGCTATAATGTTATTGTTTTAAAACAAATACAAGAATACATATGCTATAATATTACTGTTTTAATTAAATAAAACTATTTAAATTGTTATTAAGCTAGTGATTATTTTTTCCTTCCAATAAAGTACAGCAGAAATCAGTAATTTTTGATATAACTGGAAAACTAATCTGAAAAGTTGCTATTCCAAAAATGAAACCTTCATCTGGTTTTAAATATTAAGATTAGACCAGCAAGAATTAGTCTTTATGTAAAGCCATGATTTAAGGAAGAATAGGAAGAATATTCTCTTCCTTTGGACTCATTCATTCTAAATTGAGAAATCATTTGGGTTGATTTAAATCAACCCAAATTTGATTTAAATCAAATCCACACTGCCCCCATGTCAGCGATTCCTGACCTTTTCAGTATGGTGACCCAAAAGTTCCAATTATTTGATATGGTACCCATCCAGCACTGGCCCAAAGTTTATTGCAATTAATACCTTTGATCCTTTGAAATATACCAAATACAGCAAACACTCTAGTACCTATCAGGATAGGTTTTATTTGATGAAAATGTATAAGCAATGAAGAAAACACCAACTAATGCATGACATGGAAGATACAGGGTCACATCTTGGGTTTCCAAAATGCAGAAGAGAGCAATGAGAGGGGCAGGGGCAGCCATCAGGGAGGGCTGACTGGCAGTGGCAACCCACTTCTTAGACACTTTGTGACTCACTTTTGGGTCCTGACCCACAGGTTGGTCCCTGGTGAAAGCAATGGCCAAGGAATACACATCACCAGTTTTAAGTTAAAAAAATGCAATTACAAATCCATACTTTCAGTAATGAAAGGCTCTGGTGGCAATTCTGTTACTAAACACACCTCAGCAAGGACCAAGAAAGAACCATGTACAAAGGAAGAAACAGAAATGGCCAGCTCAAAGGAGATTTTGGAATGTAGGTAGCCCCAGAAAAGGTTTAGCATAATTTAAACAGGATTCATATTTTTTAAAGTTGTGCCTCAGGGCAGATCCTTTTTCTTTTTAAAAAAGGTGAGGTCTGTTATTTCATCACTTTTAATGATATCATGCCAAATGTATTAGTCATTCAGAGGACTCAGCATACCTGGATTTGCAGCATTAGCAGGACACCCATTGCGAATGCATCACAGACAGTCTAACTTCATGTCACAATATCATTGCATGTTTCATCACCCCAAGGCCTGTCAACCAGATGTGCACTAGGATTTTCATGCTCAGAACTTATTTATATATTCAAGTTATGAATCACCTATTCTTTTAAGGCTCTAGGTGATGTATAACCAATAAAAGCAAGTTAAAAAACCAAATGGACAGCTACATTAGATGGTTTCAAATACTTCCTACTCCACTCTGGACTGCACCATAAACTCACAGGCATGTGAGGAGAGGGCCAAAGCAGAGATGGAGGGGAAAAGAAAAGAGGAGGAGGCTGGAACTGTCACTGTCTTCAACCAAAGGCCTGGCGGATCATCTCCACCTTACAGACCCTGAGGAACTGTATTAAGTCCACAGGGCCCTGGTGGTGTTTGTCGAAGAGTTCCACCCTAGCTTTGGATGAGGAGACCCAGATATCTTTAAGGCCAGGGACCACCAAAAGATTCTCAGCAGACCATAACATTCTTCCAGGGATGTATCAGAGGAGACAGTCCCGGAGATGTTAAGGTCCCAGATCGCTCAAGGCCTTAAAGGTCAGAACCAATTAATTCTAGTTAAATTAACTAGAACTAGAGACTGACCAAGAGAGAGATCTTGGGGTCGTGGTAGATAATTCACTGAAAATGTCAAGACAGTGTGTGATTGCAATAAAAAAGGCCAACACCATGCTGGGAATTATTAGGAAGGGAATTGAAAACAAATCATGCAGTATCATAATGCCCCTGTATAAATCGATGGTGCGGTCTCATCTGAAATACTATGTGCAATTCTGATCACCGCACCTCAAAAAGGATATTATAGCATTGAAAAAAGTCCAGAAAAGGGCAACTAGAATGATTAAAGGTTTGGAACACTTTTCCTATGAAGAAAGGTTGAAATGCTTGGGGCTTGGAGAAACATCAACTGCGGGGTGACATGATAGAGGTTTACAAGATTATGCATGAGATAGAGAAGGTAGAGAAAGAAGTACTTTTCTCCCTTTCTCACAATACAAGAACTCGTGGGCATTCAATTAAATTGCTGAGCAGTCAGGTTAAAACGGATAAAAGGAAGTACTTCTTCACCCAAAGGGTGATTAACGTGTGGAATTCACTGCCACAGGAGGTGGTGGCGGCTACAAGCATAGCCAGCTTCAAGAGGGGATTGGATAAAAATATGGAGCAGAGGTCCATCAGTGGCTATTAGCCACAGTGTGTGTGTGTATATAAATAATTTTTTTGCCACTGTGTGACACAGAGTGTTGGACTGGATGGGTCATTGGCCTGATCCAACATGGCTTCTCTTATGTTCTAGTAGCACAGAGGCCTGGTTCAGATCAACAGGACTAGGGTGGACAGGAAGATAATTGAAGACACCTACTGCTCCCTGTTCAGGATAGCAGAATTAAAATTGTACAAGTATTCAAAAGGGAAATGCAGCTATAAATATCTTCCCATATTCAGGCTCTATACAAAGTGCTGGTGCTTATTTTTAAAGCCCTTAACAACCTGGGATCTACATCTTTGAAGAACCATTTCTCCTTGTATGTATGAATTCATCAGTTTTGCTTGACTCAGAAGCATCTTCTTTCTGCCTTTTCCATTTGGCCAGAGTATGGTCAGTTCAGGCCCGTAGTTTGGGGGGGGGGGAGGCCGGCAGCTCCACCCAACCCCCCTTTCACCTGTATGGCCCTCCTCTCCCCGCCGCTCTCACGGCCCCCCAATTCCCCCTGCTCTTGCAGCCCCCAATCTCCCTGTTCTTGTGGCCCCTGATATCCCCGCCACCACTGCTCTGGCGGCCCCCACTCTTCCCACCATCCTGCTTTTTAAATGTGTGATGTCATTTTGGGCCCCCAGGCCCCTCCACCTGAAATTTTATTCCCTGAGCCACCCCACCTAAAATTTTCTGGCTACAGGCCTGGTCCAGTTGCTGCTTTGATGTCCCCTTTCTTTGGACCAGCCTCCCAGAGGAAGTGAGAATGCCTTCAGTCAGGGCTTTTTTTGAGCAGGAACACAGTTCTGACTGGCTTGGCGGCAGGGAGTGTGGTCTAATATGCAAATAAGTTCCTGCTGGGCTTTTTCTACAGAAAAGCCCTGTGCAAAACAATGGTGTCAGGGGTGTGGTCAAATATACAAATGAGTTCTGCTGGGCTTTTTCTATCAAAAAAGCCCTGCCTTCAGCCTTCTGATCATCCACAGAGGCTGTAAATCCAAACTGTTTAGGAGGGCTTTTTAAAATTATACTCCACATTTTCTCATTAGTGGGGATTTAAAAGCTGCTTACGGTATTGTTCTCCTCCATTTTATCTTCACAACCAATTCCCTGTGAGGTATGTTAGGCTTGGAGAGTAACAGGCTAAAGGTCCCCCAACTTGTTAGAGCAGCCTCCCAGAGGGCATGAGAATGGCTTCTACCTTGCTGGTCATCCACAGAGGCTGGGGATGCAGATTTCTCCCATGTTCTAGAGCAGCATTCGAATTATTACACCATGCTGGCTCTCAAACAGAAATTGCCTGGCTATTGCTGAGCTGCATTTTTTCAATTATTTTATTTCTGTTCTACTTTTATGTTGCCTGCTTTGGGATCCAACTCTGCTGTGAGAAGAGCAGGCTTAGAAATATTTAAAGTACTGAAATGTAAAATAAACCCACAAATTACATGGAGTGGCCAGTTTTTCAAATTTGTCTCAATGTCCTGCAGAATTTGAATTATTGCTTTCCTACCTCCATAGCATGACACGTGTTCAGGATCCAAAGAGCCACACATGAACTTACATGTTACTAGACAGTCACTGAGTCAGTCAGGGTAAAGTCATGATTGAGAGCATCTGCTCTGCATGCAGAAATTCAATCCCTGGCATCCCCAGTTAAAAGACTCAGTTAGTAGGTCATATGGAAGACAGAAGTTAGTAGGTCATATGGAAGATCCTGGAGAGTCACTGCAAGTTAGAGAAGACAATGTTAACCTTGGACCAATGGACTGATTCAGAATAAGGCAGCTCTTGGAGGTATCTTCAACATTTCTACTGCAGCTGTTTGCATGGCTGAGTGGACAAGCAGCTTTTTCAAAGCTGACTTTGTCCACTAAGCAGTCACAACACAACTTTAAAGACATTCCTGGCTATGTACACATTTTTTTCCTGCCATTCTTGATTTGCAATTTTCTGTACAAACAAGGGTGAAAGTTTTAAATTTGGGAATTAATTGCATTTAAGTGATAACTTTATCTACACAATTAATACAAATGCATACGATACCACATATTATATCAAAGTTCAGATCCAAAAGCTAGTTCCAGTATGCCAATGCAATAATTTTTCCACATTCCTTTTTGGGGAGCACTGACGTGTCACTGTGATTTTCAAACTATGCTCAATTTCAAAAGCAGCTTGTCATACAGCATCTGGGGAAGGCTTGCTGTTTAAGACATATGGGTCCAAAGCATGCACTCCTTAGGTACACAGACCTAGATACAAAGTTATTGAGATCCCAGCCCAAATAAATGTACATGTACACTGAATGCTTTCTGACCAAAGAGGCTCACATACATTTTTTAACTTCGCTTATACCCTGCCCTTTCTCCACTAGGGATCCCAAGTGGCTTACACCATGTTTCCATTTTATTCTCATGACTACTCTGTGAAATAGGTTAGGATCAGAGAGAATGACTGGCCCCAGGTCCACCACCAAACTTCCATGGCAGAATCAGGATTCAAACCTGGATCTCCCAGATTTTAGTCTGACACTCTTAACCACTACACCACACTTTAATTAATTTGTGGTTGTAATAACATCAACTCTGTTTCATAGATGGGCAAAACCCCCACATTACTGATGTTTAAGAGGTATTAAGAAGCAGGAGCTCTGGCATGAAGTCCAAAGAAACTGACATGAAGCCACATGATGCTAGAGATATGCAAGATGTCCTGAATTCCTCAGAGGAAAAGCAGGATATGATTAACAAATGCCAAACCTGGAATAGAAGACTGAGGAAGAGATGAAAAGTACAACTTCCTGTCTTGAACCCTTAACATCCCCTCCCCAAAACATAGCAGTGTGTACACAGTACACACTCAGATCAAAATATACATTTGTTTAGAACAGCAGCTTAAAAAAAACCAAACAGCTTCAATGCATATAGAGTTTACTGCTGAATCTGGATCTTTTCCAGCTGTTATTATGAACAGACATGTTTTGAGCTTCATGTGTATGCACATCTGCAGCTGCATTTTAATTATTTGTTGTAAACAATTTCAACTACCTCTAGATGAGAAAGAGGTGTGTACATTTAGAAATAAATTTAAAAAGAACTCCCAGGCCATAATAGTGGAAGTTATATTTTAACACATTTGAACTTCTGCCCTTAATGCCTAGGTACAAATTAGAAAAGTATTTGAGCATGCATATTTATTATAGCCTAGAGAATCATGAATATGTGCTGTGATCTCATAATGAGAATGGACACACTCATAAGCAGAGCTGATTACAAAGAGCTCCACCAACCTTCCAGAGATCAAAGTCCTGATGGGAACCACAAGACTTCAATGCTTTTAGCAATTACTTTCATTTGCCAAGCTCCTGGTGTGCAAGCACACTCCTGTTTCTCCACCCACTTCAGGCCACAAAATGAAGCCTCAGTGTTTTCATACAAATGCCTCCAGCACTGTCAGAACATCACACCTCAGATAACTTCTTTACTACTGAGCTTTCAGAAGAATGCCTATGGAAACCTTTTAAGAGCAAGATGCACTCAGAGCAAGTATTAAAATGCTTGTAACTCTTTTCAAAAGCCCTGGGACATGAACTGCCTCCTCTGCTGAAAAGAACCCCAACAATGAGCAAGTCCACATGCCAGCAGTTGGTAAACATGCAACACCAGTCTTTGAGCATCCAAAAATGTCCGGGGGTTTTCCGTGTCGGCTCCTACAAACCACAAAAACATCCTGCTGTGTCTGCCATTTATTCATGCTCTCCCAATCAGGGCAGCAGCAAACAGATGACAATACAAAGCTGTGTAGATGGGTGCACAATAAACAAAGGGGAGAAATGGGGTATTTTAATATGATAACAATTAAGAAGAACAGAGCTGAAGCAGCTGAGCTATGCAGATAATGAAAACACGCAGAGATAAAATGAAGATAATCAGGGAAAGACAAAAATGGAAGATCAGGTGCTGCTGGAGTACAGAACATTTAAAGGAAGGGGGGGTGTCAAAAAGAGACAGGTACGTGATGCAAAACAGGTGAAAAGACTAACAGATTCTGCAGAACCTGAGTCAGGAAAGAATAAGGTCCCTTTCATACAGGCTCTTTAGGCAAACAGATTTTTTTAAAAGGTTGAATTACAAAGCCAGGATTAGGCAATGAGGAATAACAAGTGTGATCTTGTATCAGCACTGGCCACACACTCTGAAGGAACTCTGGTTCAGCGAGGCTCTTCACTCAGGTACCATTTGCAAAGGTGGGTTAAAATGTGGCTAAACTCAAGCCTGGGTTGTTCTCTAAAATTAGAACAATAGCTTAATTCCTGCATTGTTGTTAATGTGATCAAGTAAGGTCATCATCTAGTGTGGAGAAGAACATCCTGACCCTTTAGATGCTTAATGGGATGTTATTCACAAGGGAATGTTACTCACCTCAAAGCCACAAAAAACGACAGCTGCTCACTTCCACTCATTAAGTATATATTAAAGGAACAGGATATTTCTTCTCCAAGATTGTTGACAACGCTATTCTCAAGGTGTGCACCCCCCACAGAAAGCATGGTTATTTTGGTCATTTTTGGAACACTAAGCAAGCAAGAAAGAAAAGCCTTACAGGATTCTGAATGGAATTCTCAGAGGCAAACAATGGTGCTGTATATTCTGGTTCTTACAAAAAATGAACAAGGTGTTGCCCCTGAATAAATTCTTACAGCAGTGATTTGCACAGCATTAGGTAGTGAGGAACTCTCACAACAATTACTAGGCTGGTAGGGTCATGGATCCCAGAAGAACTACATTGGGAAATCCTGTAATGTGGGATAACTGGAAGGTAAAAATAGGCCTCTACAGCAACTTCTGAACACTTCAGTAAACAGTGAAAGGGGCCTTGACATTGAATGCCACAGGTTGGGAGTTACACCCCAAGAAGCTACATTAGAAGGGTGTTTATTAAGAACATAAGAACATAAGAGAAGCCATGTTAGATCAGGCCAATGGCCCATCCAGTCCAACATTCTGTGTCACACAGCGGCCAAATATATATATATATATATATATATATATATATATATATATATATACACACACACACACACACACACACACACACTGTGGCTAATAGCCACTGATGGACCTCTGCTCCATATTTTTATCTAACCCCCTCTTGAAGGTGGCCATGCTTGTGGCCGCCACCACCTCCTGTGGCAGTGAATTCCACATGTTAATCACCCTTTGGGTGAAGAAGTACTTCCTTTTATCCGTCTTATCCAGTTATTCCGAAGAATTAAGGTAAATCCGTCAAAAGCAAATATAACCCAGTACATTTGAGGTACTGAATGGAAGAGCCCCGATTCCAAATCCTTGCTTAGGTATAAATAATCCTATTTTTTCCATGGCAAGTGACAAGATAGATGAACAAAAATGGCCATGAATATCAGAAGTACAACGAATTTATAGGCAGACCATTAGTAAAATTATTGACGAAATAAAAGTTTGGGTGAAGGGGGAAAGAAAAAACTACCAGGAAAAATTGCACAGATGCGAAGACATTCCACAAGGAGCCATGTCAAGGGGAAAAGCAGGGCTAAAGGCTAGCCGGGTCTCAAACCCAAGACCTTTTCAGAATATGAGCACTAGAAAGGAAAGTCGCCTGAGCACGCGCAGAGTGCTCCTTTGCCGCTTCATGTCCACTAAACGCAAGCCTTTCGGGAGGATTCCGGCGGAAACTGGAGGTGTGGCAAGGAACAGGAGAAGAGACCCTCCACAAGCCAACGGCCCCCTCACCTAGGCGGAGCCTCTCCGCGCCAAGCGGTTCCCGTGCAGCGGCAGGTGCTGAGCTCCCTGCCGGATGGTGGTCTTTCATGACCCGGGGCCCCTGCGGAGCCGCGATGCTCGGGTCCCCATTCCTTCGCGGCCAAAAGCGAAACAGGGAAGCGCCTTAGAGTGTGCGATTCGTGGACTTGCCAGTTACTCCGTGACAGAGCGACTCCCCTGTCCCATTTCAGCTGCCGTACCTCACACTTCCGCCCCTTCCCCCAGGGGAGAGGATAGAAACTGGAAGACCAAACCAATCGTGATAGGTTTACCAAGAAAATTGTTCAATGAGAAGCTTTGTCCCGCCTCTCGACCGCAAGGAACTATGGAGATTGAAGTTTTTAGTAAGTGGGAGGCTGGCCGCCTCTACAGGCCGGAGGCAGACAAAGCATGTGGTTATGCAGAATGTGTTTGGTAATGGGCTTCGGGCCTGTCCCCAAAGGCTCCTTTGGTATACGCCCTCTTTATTGCGGCACACGTTTTCAGCCTGCTGGTTTGTTTGTTTTTAATTTAATCAGACTGTACTGTTAGTATATCTCCACTGACGTCTTCTACAACCCGTAAGGACAGAAATCAATCTGCTTGAGAACAGATGTTGTGAAGTTGACTGCTTAGGAAGTCGATTGCTCTGCTGATTAATTTCTTTTCGAGGCCTTAATACGTTCAGAGTAAGTGTCTTATTTCAAAAGAGGAGGGTGTGTGTTAGACGATGAAAACTAAGGAGCAAAGGCTTGATCCCACAGGAGTGTTTCCGAGAGTTATTTTAAAAGTAAGATGTATCTCCAGAACTAACTTCCACCCCAGTAACAGCTGCCCTTTTGCGAAATCATAGTTTGGTGCAGAAGAACAGTTAATAAATATAGGAGTCCCTAAAATTATTATATAATCTGGAAGACTGTGATGGAACAGTGAAATTTCAGAAAACTGAAACTTTTTAAAACAAAATAAAATACTGTGGCAAAAACATAAGCCTGTTTTGGGTTCTTTGGAGACCCGATGCAATGCTTACACGAGCAGGACAAGATGAGGTGTTAAAAAAATGCTGCCTGGAAAAAGGTTACTTTTCATCTTTGTTTTCTGTTGCAAATTGTATCTTACGTTTAGCTGTTGGATGCAGTCCAGATTAATGGAACTGATTCACGCTTGCACTTTGGTGCACGCGGATTTGCTTTTGCAGCAGTAAACATCATAAACTTGAAGCAAACGTGTACGGTGTTCGCAGATATACAAGAGACATGTATGGGCCTCTGGTATATGCCTGTTTGTGCATTTCTAATTGTGTTGACAGCTTCATGCTTTAGTGTTTGCCACTAGAAACACCAGTGTACCGGCTGCAAACTAGTTGCTTCATAAAGTGTCTGGATTTTATGTAATTGCAGAACTCAGGTGGACATTGAGATCTTATCTTTCTTATGCTATGAAGTACGTTAGTTTAACAGGGCGTGCCTCCTGACCCAAGGACTGAGCTGCGTTTTTTATTTCAACATTAGTGGGCTAAAGCACTTACCCTGCTTATCAATTTTTCAACATCCTCCACCTCAACATATAAGTACATCAATGGGTTTAACAGCACCTAAATTTATGGAATTGCAGCTTTATTTAGATAATATGTTCCAGTTAAAGAATTTGAATTTTCTGATTGCAGAATTCAAGGTGATTAAACTTCCCCACTTCTATTACTGAAGATAGAGTGTTTTGTAGTGCTTATACTTGGATCTAGGAGAGACCCAGGTTAAAATCTGCAGTCTGTCATGGAAGCTCACTAGGTGGCTTTGATCAAGTCAGTGGCGTTTTTCACGTTACTATTTTAAACCAGATGTTATTTGTTGTTGGCCCAATTTTTAGTAAAGTGATACACAGAGATGGGGGTTTCATACAGCAAATTTCCTTCTGTTAATGAGCCATCTCTGAAGTGTTATGGTCATTTCAAACAATGTCACTTTTTTCCCACCCTGCAGCAAATTCCACATTCTAATCACTTGTTTGGTAAAGAATCACTTACTTTTGTCTGTTCTGAATCTACTAGACACCAACTTCATTGGATGTACCTGAATCTTGAGTTCAAGTATTTTAGGGGAGGCAGACGTTCTCTCTGCTCACTCTCTGTACCTCATGAACAATTTTATGAACATCTATCATAACATAAGAACCATCTATCATAACATAAGAACCATCAGACCAGTAGCCCATATATTCCAGCATCTTGTCTCATACAGTGGTCAACCAGTTCCTCTGGACAGCCAACAGGGCATAGAGGCTGAGACTTCCCCTGATGTTGCTGCCTGGCTCTGGGATTCAGAGGATTAGTGCCTCTGAAAATGAAGGTTCTCCTTAGCCACCATGGCTAACAACCACTGATAGACTTAACCTCCATTAATCTAATTCAGTGTTAAAGTTGTTTATTCCTGTGGCCATCACTACATCCTCTGGCAGTGCATTCCACATTTTAATTACTCTCTGTAAAGTAGTATTTCCTTTTGTCTGTCTTGAACTTATTGCCTGTCAGTTTCATTGGATGCTCTTCATTTTCAGAGAGTAAGACAAAGTTATCTTTATCAACTATCTCCATCCCATGCATAATTTTATAAACTTCTATCATATCCCCTTAGTCATCTTTTTCTAAATTGAAAAGTCACAGACTCTTCAGCCTTTCCTTATAGGGAAGATGCTTCAACCCCCTAATCATCTTGGTTGCCCTCCTCTGTAATTTCTCCAGCTCTGCAATGTCCATTTTGAGATATCAACATTGAACTTCATTTGCCACATGGTTGCCCACTCACCCAGTTCGTGGAGGTCTTGGAGCTCTTCACAGTCAGCCTTTATTTTTATCATTCTAAATAATTTGGTATCAGTCATCTACAAACTTGACCACTATCCCTAGTTCCTGATGAATAAATTAACTAGTATTGGCCCCAATGTCATTCCTTGTAGAATCCCACTGCTTACTTTTAAGAGAACTGTCCATTGATTCCTATTCTTTGCTTCCTGTCAGTTTTTAATCCATAAGAAAACCTGTCCTCTTATCCCATGACTGCTAAATTACTCAGGAGTCTTTAGTGAGGTACCTTGTCAAAAGCCTTTTGAAAGTATAGGTATATGTTTACCAGGTCAGTCACCGTTTACATGCTTATTCACTTTCTAAAAGAATTCCAAAAGGTTGGTGAGGCAGGACTTCCCTTTGCTGAAGCCGTGCTGATTTTCCGTTAGTAGGCTTTGTCCCTCCACATGTTCAACAATTCTATCTTTGATTATAGTTTCTATTAATTTGCCTGGCACAGACATTAGGTTCACTAGCCTATAATTTCCTGGATCCCTTTCTAAAAATTGGTGTAATATTTGCTTCTCTTCAGTCTTTCGGTATAGTGGCTGAATTTAGTAATAGGTTACATATACAGGGTAGCTGATCAACTATCTCACATCTGAGTGCTTTAAGAACGCTTGGGTGTATGCAATCAGGATTTGGAGATGTATTGTTTTTTAACTTAGTAGGTCAAAAGCTTCACCTCTGGCTCAGTTCTTCCAACTCCTTTTTTGAAAATAGGGCTGTCATCTGATTTCTAAACTGAAAAGTCCCAGACTCTTCAGCCTTTCCTCACAGCAAACGTGCCACAATCCCTTAATCATTATGGTTGCCGTTTTCTGTCATTTTTTTCCAGCTCTGCAATGTCCCTTTTAAAAATACAGTGACCAGAACTGCATGCAGTGGAAATGGTTTAGAACTTGAAAGTGATTGATTTACTAATTAGTACTGTCAGTTGTATTATTTTAAACCAGTGTCTGTTTTCCCACCCTTCTTGTTCGTTTTTAAAGGCCTCTTTAATTGGTAGATAGGCAATTTAACACACAGTCTCTTTAATTGGTGATTTATTGGCATTCTTCTTTGTTATAAGCCACTATTATCATTCTAAACTTGAAATTCAGAAGCTTAATATGACACCAGGCTGATCAGAGTGTCATACTACTTTTTTTTTAACAATTTGCAGTCCCCCCCGCCCCCCGCCAGTAACAAGTTGCACTGATTTCACACCATTGTAGCTTTTTTTGCACCATATTCAGTGTTATTGATCCACACTGACTGCCAAAGGCCCTCCATGATCTTGGGCAGAAATCTTTCCTATTACCTACTACCTGATTCTTCTAACTGGAGATTCCAGGGATGAACCTAGGGCCTTCTGTATGTAAAGCAAATGCTCTGCCACTGAGCTACAGTTCCCCCCCACCACACATTTAATTCACAAGAGGTTAAAAATAAAGGGGTGTGGGGTAAAAGTCACATGAATTGGAAAAAGAATGAAGACCCATTTTCCTTTATAGAGAATCCTGAGGCTAGCTTGTAGCTCTGAATGCTTTGATGATTGATTCAGTTTGTTTTTCATCCATATGTAAATATCTCTATGCCTGGCTAGGCATGAATCCTGGAATGCTGCACCTGTGAGCATTAGTTATTTTTGTGCTTTAAATAGCTAAATTGCCATAGTTTAATTTTCCAAAGGTGTTGTTTTTTCATAGTTAATTTTTGTTGCCTATCCAGACAGAAATGCTTTTAGAAGAGAGTAGTGGTGGTGGCAGTTCTTTATAATGTCAGTCAGCATCCTGGATAAAAAATTGTGCAATTGGGGATTGTTGGAGGGAAAAAAATAGAATTCTGTTGGGCAGGACCTTGGCGTGCTTAAGAGGGGGAGGTGGTGTGAGTCATTCATGCTGGCACATCCTGAAGAATGGTGCCCGTAGGGGAAGGAGGCTCGAACACCCATGGCAAGCAAAAACAGGACTCTCACTCACATGCAGGCCTCAGAATTATGACTTTCAAGTAAACATACATAGGATTAGGTATTTGCTAAGTAAACTATCGTTCTCTTCTAGTAAGAACAGAATCTGAACACTGGGGCCAGCTGGTGACATGTATGAAATTACACAAAAAGATGTGTACTTGCTTCTCAATGCTCTTTGCCTCATAACTTAACAAAAAACATAACTTAAAAAAACAAAAAAACCCAAACCTGATACCTTCCCCTTTGACCAGGGGAAGATTTCTTTCTTTTATAGCAGCAGTACACACTCATTTATACTGAATGCCTAGCAAAAGAAACATGTCCTGAGGTGAATGTATAGCAAGCCAGTGTGATCGAATGGACAGAATGGAACTTGGATTGTAGTGAGTTGGGTTCAGATCCTTGCTTAGTCATGAAACTCACAGGTTAGGCTTTTGTCAGTCATCACCTCTGCCTAATGTCAGTCACAGATTTATTATAAAGGGCTGGGGAGAGAAACCTGTTACACATAATGTGGTAAAGAAAATAAGCAACACATTCTTCCATGAAAGCCAGAGAAGATGCTGGTGGGATAACAGTGATTCAAATGAGCTTTCCTTTGGAAAAAGGAGTAATAAGAAAAAAAATGAGAAAACAATGACCAAGCCTTCCGGCTGTAAACAAAAAGTTAAAAACTGGTTTTAAAAAGAACTAAGAAGAGAGAAAGGCTGAAGCATGACGATAATGATCCATGAGGAGAGGATGTTTTGAGCTAACATGACAGTCTAAAAACAGCAAAAGAGGACATTGCCCCTCTGCTCGGAGCCCATGAAGAGAAGCAGAACTGCCTCTTGGCAGGGGAGGCGGATTGGAGCAATAGTTCCTGGGCCAGGCCTCTAGAAAGGGCTGCCTCTGCACTGGCAGAAGCTACATGTTGGGCTACGCAGAGACCACAAAGAACACAGAGGTTTCCCAAAGTGCTTCCTAAAAGGAATTATTTTTTAAAGACCTGTTTCTTACTTTTACAATCAATAATATTTGCATCTGTTCATTATTTATAGTGTAGAAAAGAAAAGCAGAAATTGGCTCAGAGCTGTGATCACTTTAGGCAGTATGCAGAATCCCAAGGGCTGTACTGTGCCAGCCCTTATACAGTGAAGCAGGCTGATGACTCTTCTATCTCGTTGCAGGGTCTTATAAAGAGTTTAAGTTTTGCATCATGCAAGAGTACTTCCAAAAACAGAAACGTAAGGGTCCTTGGGGGTATCATTCTGAGGCACTGACGGCCTTTGCATCATGAGCCACAGAATAAGCATTTAAATCTTGGCTATGGAAACCAAAATGAAATTCAGTTATCCAAAATTCAATTATTTCTCTAATACTGTTGACTAAAGCAAATGGCACTGAATGCTATGAAACCCATTTCTGGCAACAAGAGAGTTTCTGATTTTGACTCCTCCATTTGTCAGTTTTTAGCAAACATTTGCCTGGTGGTCTTCCCCTTCTAGTTGTCAGTTCTAGACTTGATGATAAAATGTATGCTTATTGAGAAAGAAACACTGTAAAATGCAGTTCTGATTCATGTAAGTATCCCTAGTGTCCACCATGGCAGGAGCATTAGAAATGCCTCTAAAATCAGCATTCCAAAATTGAAAGCAAAGACTCTTTTACCCCTGCACCTGCTCTAGCATCCTGAATTGTCAAATAGATCCCTCAAACATAATTACAGATTTTACAAAAGTTCACAAGAACAGTAGACTCCAATTGGAGGTGACTCTGATTGTAAGGCATGTTCAGGTTAGAGGTAGGCTTTGGACTTTCCACAGATTCTGACACAATCAGTGTCTTATTTCCTCCTCTTCCAAAGAAATATGGTCTTTTATACTTCCATTTATCTTGCCTGGAATTTTTCTCCTACCAAGGCAATGAAGGAAGACTAACTTTTACCACAACTTTGATTTGTCTGGCTTCCCAAACTGAATGACACTTTGTGGATCTTCATGTGTTTGGATAAGTGGTCACTGCGGGCAAATTTCTTCTCACAAACTTGGCACTGATAAGGCTTGAGTCCAGAATGAGAACGTTTGTGGCGAGAAAGTTCATCTGAACGGGAAAACCTGCAGATATATATATATATATATATGTTTACTAAGGAGCCTGTTTTTATGCTTTATGCCAAATCACACTATACAGAAAAGAATTCTGGGATGCAGGACAAATGATCTGACCCATGGTGCTCTAGACTGATTTTTAAGAGAGCAGGGTTTTTCTATTTCCAGAATTACATTTCCTCTCTTACACACTTTCAGAACACATACTGCAGAAAAACAACTGTAAACATGTGTCTCTGCATTGTGGGAGTTGGGAAATACAGTCCCAAGGGCCAGTTCACGCCATGTGTAAATTCTGCAGGTAGTGGAACATGTGAAGAAGTTTCAAATTCTTATGGGCACATATACAAATGTCAAGCGTCATTTATGAACCAAAGCATCCATACATAGAGATGTGTCAACCCATGCATCAAAATAATTCAAAGATTAACAGATATTACCAAAGTAAAAATAATGTGTTGTGCAATACTCTGTTTTTAGAGAAGGAGAAGACAGATGCAGAGCTTGCCCAACATTAACATAACTAATCAGGAATAGACTGAACATGATTTCACTGCCAAAGCAGTCACAGCAGAAATAACCTTCAATCAGATATTTTCCTTTCTGAGGCCAATTGAGCTCAACTGAAATCTTCAAGTGGGACAATATATTTCCTTCTTCGACAATCTTATAATGAACTATAAGTTGATAGGCACATTTACAGTTTCAGACCATGAAAGCTCATGATTAAGACCACATTGTATAGATCATGATGGGTAGCCATGTTTGTCTGTAGCAGTAGAAAAAGAACAAGAGTCTAGAAGCACCTTAAAGACTCACAAAAATTGTGGCAGGGTATAGACTTTTGTGAGTCACTTCTCACTTCAAGAAGAACTGAACAGTGACTCATGAAATCTTATACCCTACCACAAATTTTGTTAGTCTTTAAGGTGCTACGGAAGTCTTGTTCTTTTATACTACCACATTATGTATTATTATTTAATATTTATTTTATCTATTTAAAGCTTTTATTAGGTGCCTTTCTACTTCATGGAACTCAAGGCATGTTACAATGTAGATAAAATACAGAAATAGAATACATAAATACCAAAATTTAAATTCACCATTTAGGATTGCCAGTACACTAATCAAATGTGGGCCTAAAAATAGTTTTCAACTGGTTCCTAAAGGAAGGGGGCCAAACACACCTCCTTGGGGAGGCTGTTTCATAATCATGGGACTACCACTGAAAAGTCCCTCTCTTGTATACATGACAAACAAGCTTCTTTGGTTGATGGGGCAGCCAGGAGAGCATCTCCCTGTTACCAGGCAGGAGTATAGTGAATGTACTGCATGTACATGTGGTGTGTGACTACTGAGAGACACAGCTAGCTGCAGTTTCTCAGTGTGTGCTCATGCTTAAACATGAAGTATCTCACTGAGAGTATAGCTATACATCCACAGTATTCCAATGTGTTTCTCTTTTAGAATTGTGTATCAGTATAATTATGTGTATTGACATACTCAAAATAGGGATATTGGCTGTATATCTCATTACATATGCGTTACCTATTTTCTCTATATTTTATTGTATTCCTTTTTCCTATGGCAAACTAGAATTATGTTTACATGTTAAAAAGTAAATTAGGTAGACAAGAAGATCACTATCCAATGTATTTCTCTTTTAGCTGTATTGACACACTCAAGCAGGGACTTTGGTTGCTTATCCCATTATGTATATTGAAATCATCTCCCATTGTCATTGACAGACAATCTCACATTTTGACATACTACTGTTTTGTTGCTTTTGCATGCTCATGCTACTCAGATCAAAGGTTTGCTCAATTTGTTAATTTTACTGCATACTGCTGTTTTTTTGCTTTTGCATGCTCATGCTACTCAGATCAAAGGTTTGCTCAATTTGTTAATTTTACTATTCTGTCATTGTACCATTTTACATTCTAAACCACAGTCTACCAGATAATTTTACTTCACTGTCATTGGTTCTTAAATCTGTACCATGTTGCATTCTGGGCCACTGCCTACCAGCTATGTATGACTTGCTCACTGTGCTGGATTCCTCATCTGATGAAGTGTGCTTAAGAGCACACGAAAGCTTACGTTCTAAATAAAAATTGGTTGGTCTTAAAGGTGCAACTTGACACCTGCTTTGTCCAACTGCTTCAGACCAACACGGCTGCCCGCTTGGATCTATCAGTTGACATATATACTTGGACCTAGGGAAGAAACTTAGAAGCAATGTTGTCAAAAGGCTATGAAATACAAAAGGGACCATCTTACAAAGCTCAAATGTGTACAAGATAAGCATTGTGACCATTTAGAACATGTGGCAGTTTTTAGAATGATATTTGTGCAATCCAGGTTTCACATGTATTCAAGCATAGAGTCAACTGGGATTTTGGAGGTTTGGGGACAGGGCACCCTCAGTTCTATCATACCACCTTTGATCTGCTCCTCATGAAGTGAGAATGAAATGACTGGCCCTTAGCTAGATGTGGGGGGGGTAGCCATGTTGGTCTGAAGCAATGTGACAAAGTTAGAGTCCAATAGCACCTTTAAGACCAACAAAGTTTTATTCAGGCTGTGAGCTTTTGTATGCATGCACATCTTGTCAAAGTTTGACAAAATGATCAAGATTTTCCAATGTAACAGTTTGGCCATAAGCTTTCAAATTGAACAATGGAATCTTGGTAACTGAGGCATATGATAGAGCTATTAGAAGAGCTTGTTGACTATGTACAAGAAGATGCAGTGTCAATAGCTTGTTGTGTTCACTGCTTATGACACCATGCCACCTATGGGATTTCTAGCTGCAATCTGATATAGCAGAAGAATATGCTCTTAAAAGAACACTGCAGAGATCAAACAGATTCCTAATATAGTTATCAGATCTTCCAAGAAAAAGTACTAACTTTCTGCTGAAATACATTCCAGTGTCTCAAATCACAATCGTAAAAGATGCTGGAAGGAAGATCAGCCAAGGACACTAGAGCATGACTTTTGATGTCCTGCTGTTGTACGCATGCAGGCTAAAAGGGAAGGGTTTGCAAAGCAGCATATGGTCCAGGAGAGAACTGGGCAGTTTATTGCTGCATTTGTTCAGCACAATTCACTAAACTTTCCAGCTTTTGAAATCCTTGTAGCACTCTCCTTCCACTCACAGATAAGAAAAAGAAGAGCCATTTGTTTCCTCTCTGTTGTCACAAGAAGAAACCTGCTGGATCAGCACAATGGTTCATCTAGGCCACCCATATGGCTCTGGGAAGCCTACAAGCAGGGCATCATGCCACTGACAGATTGATCCTCCATGCATTTGTCTAATCTCTTAGGGAAACTGTCTGAGCCATCACTGATTATTATATGACCACCATTAGGAAAAAAGAATCTGCCTATATTGAAGACAGCACCATAGAATGTTTTAATTGTAATTGTATTTTATTGGTTTTTAAACTGAAAGTGTAAATGTCTGAACTGACTGTTAGCCGCCCTGAGTCTGCTTGCAGAGAGGGTGGGATAGAAATTTAAGGTAAATAAATAGATAAATCACTGCATCTTGTGGCAATGAAACCCTCTAGTTAGTTTTGTGCTGTGTGAAGAACAACTTCTATTTGTTCCATGTCTACAGCACATTAATTTCTTTTGATGAATGAGTACTTCATAGGACGTCCTGTTTTGTGGATGTTGATATTGTAACATGAACTGGGAACTTTAAATGATTTGCAGAAGCAAAAAGGATTATTTTTATTTCCTTGTGTTTCCCTTTCCCCACAACAGACTGACTCTGGAAGGAGAACAGCACTTAGAAAAAGTTTCCTCCAAGCCAAATTCCACCTCCTGCCCCCAATACTCCCTCTAAGCTATGGAGGCTTGTGAGTAAAAATTCTACTTTGTGAGCTACTGGCATTGAGGTTATGAGCTATTGCATAAATTAGTTTGCTCTGGGGCCGTTTTTCCTGAGTGAAGACAAAAATGTGTGAGCTGGAGCCTAAAAAACTGTGAGCTAGCTCACACTAACTCAGTTTAGAGGGAATACTGCCCACCCTGTAGCCAGTCCCTATAGCTTTTTCCCCAGAAAAAGCGCAGCAGGGACGTATTTGCATATTAGTCCACACCCTCTGACATCACCATTGTTTCACATAGGGCTTTTTTTGCAGAAAAAGCACATCAGGAACTCATTTGCATATTAGGCCACACACCCCTGACGCCAAGCCAGGCGGAACTGTGTTCCTGTGTGTCCCTGCTCAAAACAAGCCTGGCAATCCCCATCATTGGGGATAAGGAACTGGGGCTGAGAAGCAATGTGGCACACAGGTCACCCTCTCTTAAACCAATTTCTCATCACCTCCCCTATGGTTCTTTCAGCCTCGCTTGTCCCTTGATGGTTGCTCTCCTGTCCCACCCAGCAAAGCCTATTATCTGTGACTGCCCTGCATTGGGTTCTAAGTGATGTGACAGTAGAACTGTTGGAAGTCAAGGACTTTGCACTGTCTCTTGCCTTAGAATACAGAGGAATAAGAGTCAAATGGGTAGATAGACAGGACACTGAACAAGACACTTACTGTATGTTTCTACTCTCTAATGTTGTCCCTTTGAAGTGTAGATTGCTACTCTCAGGGAAAGTTTCCTTCTGCCCCCCCTCACTTTTGCCACAATGCCATGTTTCTCCAACTTGGCAACATGAGAACAGGATGCTTTCCCAAATCACAATCCACATACTTGGATCAGTCAACCTGTCTCTCCTCTATCCTGTCTAGAAATTGAGTTCCTATAATAAACTCCTAATATTAGTTTACAAATATAAAGAGGATCCGTGTAACTATTGTTTCTTGCTCACACACTCTCTGAACCAGATGGCTCCACTGTGTTAAAGTCTTGGGCACTCTGCTAACTATAAATCTCAACAGCATGGATATGCAACCTTCATCTGTAATGTTTTGGGGAAAGGTGCCTTGTATGGCCTGGCACCAACATACCTTAAGGACTGCCTTCTCCTATCCAAACCTACCACTCACTCCAGTCATCTTCAGAGGCCCTGCTTCTGGTGCCCCCACCCTCTGAGGCTAGAGAGGTGATGACCCAAGAAAGGGCCTTTTCTGTCATGACACCAAAACTTTGGACCTCCTTCCCCCAGATTTGTCTGTCTTCCTCTATCGGTGTCTTTTGCCAGCAGGTCGAGACTTTTTCTATTTCATTTTGCATACCCCAGTGTTTGCCCCTCCTACTGTTTTTAATGTGTTTTAAATTGAATTTTATATTTTAACTGTATTTTCATAGTTTAAATAGTTTAATGTTTGTTGTCTTGTGAACCCTGGCTGGGTGGAAAGGGCATTAAAATGTTTTAAAGAAAGAAATGTAATAAATTTGATATTGCCTCTGCATAATGAGCAAAATAGCCATGCATCAGAGCCTGTTAGTCAATTCATTAAGTACTTATACACATATGAAAAATAAATTTGTTCAAAGTTAAATGATGTGAGATTCTTGTGGTTTACATTGGAGAGAATGAAAGCAGTATGGAATGACTTTAGAAATGTATCTCAAAAAGGACAATAAGTTTAGATATAGGTCCCACTTCAAAAAGTTACAGAACCATTACTTCAGGTGAGTAAAGGCTTGATCCCACTGAGTGATTGTCTCATCCTCTAGCAAGGATGACCAGTCACATTTGGGACAAAGGTTTCGTTGGGGTATGTATGCAAATGAAAAGTTTATGAAATTAATCCCCTTTGCTACCATATGTTGGTCTTTATCAGTTAAAGCTTTCTCCATTATTGCTAAGAAAACTCAGCTGTGTGATCTCATGCTATGATTAAAATCACAGAAAACTTTCCAGAAAAGAGATTCAGTCCATATCCAACCAGTGATGAAATAATTACTTTGATTCCCAGTTAAATGACATTAACCAAGTAATCAATTGATGATTAAATATGTTATTCTAAAAACTGGAGCTGTCTCTTGCAAAAGAGTAAAAGTGATAAATTAAAAACACTGGAAATGGTCACCCATCTGTACTCAATTGGGGTATATATTTGATTCAATAAATTAAAAATTTTATTTCAAACATTATGTGATTTGTCTACATTAGAGTACCGAACATTTCAAAACCTTCCTTGAGGAACAAGAGATATGACAAAAACAAAACTGCTAAAAATAAACTGCTAGGCTGTTTTCATTTTTACACACTTACCTCCAGCCACAGTCTGGCCATGTACAGGTGTATGGCTTTTCTCCAGTGTGGCGTCGGAAATGAGCCTTCAGATGAGAACTTTTGGTGTACATCTTGGTGCAGCCAGGATGTGTGCACTTGTGAACTCGGATGACAGAAGAGGAAGCTTTGGGGACCTTGGCTTCCATGTTCCTTGTGTTTCCAATAACTCCTGGCCTCAGTGTTACAGGCAAAGGAGCTATTCGTACATATTTCTGGTCTGTGCTTATCATAGGGCTCTGGATGACCTGAGGAAGAATGGTCACACTCTGGTCTTGCATTTTGACGACCAGTTGGGCCACTTTGATACTTCCAGTAAGGCCCTGAGTTGAGGAACTACCTTCACTTGCTTGAATGGGCTGAATCTGAAGAACAACAGGAACATTTCCCATTGTTTCAGGGCTGCTTGTATCTGCAGCTGCCACACCAGATGGAATACAGATTGAAAGGTCTTCATTTAGAGCAGTTCTAGAGGTACACTGATTCCAAGGGCTGCTCAAATTGATCTCAGATTTTATCTCAAGCTGCCCTTCTACTGATTGCTTGTTGTTTGGCTCATCCTTAAGAAATGCTGTCTTCTCATTCAGGAACTCCTCAATCTCCTCCAGCGTAGGGATGAAATCCCTAGAGAGTTCTGTGCAAAAATCAGGTAGCTTGAGATGGGCTTCACAGATGGTGCTCTGGGGTTTCTCTACTACCTTCTTTACCTTAGACAGTGAGACATCCATCTCCAGTGAGTAGGGAAGGCTCGAGAGAATCGCTGGATTTGATACCTGTTCTCCATTGCAACCCTCCACCAGGCTTAATGGTGGAATATCGGGCTCAAGTGCATCCGCTGCACTGTTTAGTTGAACAGAAGCAGACGTAATAAATGGACCTGAAGCAGACACCAGTTTGCTATCATTTACTGAGACCATTAGTTGGTCGTCTTCTTCATAAATAGGCGTACCAGTGGCTGAAAATCACAAAGTCTAGAAAGCTATAGATCCACCTGCAAGAAAACAACCACAATAAAACTTATTTAAGAGAAAACAGCATATGGAACAAAGAACAACTAAAGAGGGTCTCTGTTCTAACAGAAGATGAACCAAGAACAGGAGGGTTGTTAATCCAAATTTAGCATTCAAATGGGGAAATTACACAGCTATAGTGGTAAAAGGTCAAATCCCTACTCTGTCATGGAAGCTTGATGGGTGACTGTTAGCCTGTCATACACTCTCAGGGTTGCTGTGAGAATCAAATGGAGTAGAGGAGAAGAACATAAGATGCTTCTGTTCCCTACTGGGGAATAAAATAAGTAAATAAAATCTTCCCCCTCCCCCAGGCTTCTGTTAGACCCAAAAGGGGGGAAAGAAGGCAAAATGAAGAACCAAATAGGTTAATTTCAGTTTTGCAAAAATTATTTCTTTTAGGAAATGTCATGGAGAAGCAATTAAACCCTTCTCCCCTAGCACATCCCATCTAAATTGTTCCTATATTCCATCCCAGTGGAAGATATTCCCAGGTAATAATTATCCCACATAATATGTAGTTTGTCCCTGATTCTGCCTGTGATTCCTGCTCTCCATATTACCTACTGAACTGGGAATACTGCCCATATTCCCAGTTCAGTAGGTAATCTGGAAAGCAGGAGGCATACTGGGGAAAGGCAGGTAGCGTTTATGCCAAAAGCACCATCTCATCTACAGCAGGAAGTCAGCCAGCAGACTGCAACACCAACAGGCATCTAGAATTATTCCTTGTCAGCCATATGTGGACCAGGAACAAACTCGTTTCAAGTGTACTGTTCTGTAATTTTGGTAATCCAGTTTTATTTATTTAAAAGATTTGTATGTCACCTTTCAACCAACACAGGCAAACATTTAAAGCTTAAAATATGAAAACATTAAATATAGCTATGTAAATTATAAAACATGTAATATAAATATGTTTACAAAACATACAATTTTATAAACACAATTAAGCAAAACACATAACCCCATATAAAACAAACATGGAAGAGGGCTAATAAGAGTTAGTGAAGGAATGTGGAACAAAATGAAATAAAAGACTTCACTGGCTGGGAGAAGCAGACTGTAAATGAAGTAAATAAATACATATGATGGAACTTGGAGCATCCATTGCTCCTGTCTGTTATAAGAAGTATGCTGATGCTGGTACAGAAATGAAATTTTGGTCAGACTTGGTCCATTAAAATTTTAGCATCTGACAGCTTGGATTTCAAGCTTCAGTTTTACAATATGGCTTCATTTCAAACTGATATAGTACATCCACGGCTTTTTTTCTGAGGGAACAGAGTTCCAGAACCACTTTGTGGAAACAAAATTCTCAAAAAATATTTAAAAGTTTATGGTGGGCACCCGTGTGGTTCCCCTTCATTTTCCTCTTGAGAGTTCTGGCACCTCTGGCACTTCAAAGAAACATTTTTTATAATACACCTAGACCATGAATGAGCAGCATTTAAGTTATTTCATGACCTGCCCATAGGAAAATATTGGGCATATGCCTGACATTTTGCAAGGCACACTGTAACACTATTCACAACATTGGGGCTGAATCTCTTGCTTCAATATCTGCTTGGAGAAATCAAGAGACTGAGATTGTGTTGAGCCATGTCATTCTTGTTTCTCCTCCCTCTTCTCAGCAGCTGCTGACATAAGGGCAAGAACATGTTGATGTCAGAGAATTCCACATTCCTTGTGGTTTTCAGATAAGTCTATAGAATCAAGTCTCAATTGTTTATATTTTTCATTACTAAAGTAGTTTTCAATTATATACCTCTACTCCCTACCCATTTGTTTTTCTTAAGACTCCAGCCTTTTTTCAGATTTATATAATGGATTTTTTTTCACATTTATATAATGGGTGGGACAACTATTTTCTGTCAGGTAGAAAAACATTGTGAACTTTGATTCCCACTTTAAGTCAGGTAAATAGAAAAGACTGCTTCATGAATTTTTCCTATGTTCAACTGCAGCCTCTTACAGTTTAAAGTATAGCATAGGACATAAAGCATGTGTACTTGCATTATTTATACTTTATGTACACCTGCGAATCTGTTAAGAGTGTAAATATGCATAACCCCCCCATAAGTGATGACTGGCTGCCAATATGAACGGGATGCAGAATCAGGTCTCAGTAAAGCATCATGAGAACAGCTCATGTGTAGCCCTGCCCACCTTCAGTAGCAACCATTAACCATACTGCAGGAAACAAATTAACACAGCTAAAACCAAGGCCTCTATGGAGATAGCCTCACAGCTATGCTCTAGGTCTAGTCTATTTCCTACAAGCAACTGAAGGGATACTCTCTGAGCCCTGTGGGCACTAAAATAAATAAATTGCATACTTTTGAATCATTTAATCATCTGTGGATGTTAATGAGGTGCCTACTTAATGATTCTTATGAATGTCTATAGAGAACTCTTGCAGAAACCATGCAGAATAACTGTGCTTTCAGATGTAGCTCTCAGAGGCTTGAATCACCTCCAAAAGAAGTGTCACCTCAAAAACAATTAATTGAAACTGCTATGCATCAAACAACAGGAAATCATGAGCAGGTACACGTGAACCCGCCCACAAACAGAACCAACACATGAAAGTAGGCCTGGTAGGTGGCTGCCTAGAGTACCGCTTGGCCTACAGGAGTGCTGCTGGGCACCCCCTCCCCTTGCCAGTCTCAGCTTCCTGTGTCTGTGCAGACCCTGGAAGCTGAAAGCATTGGAGCGGCGCATCAGCATGTGCTCTCCTCTGAGCCCGCCTTCCCTTGCAAGGGAAGGCAGCCTCAGAGGAGAATGTGCCCTGCCCCACCACTCTCAGCTCTCTGGGTCTGCCCAAGGTGGGAGCGGGGCCTAGGACACCAGGAACTCTGGCACCAACCCTACCCACAAGCTATGACCAGGAGTAACACAGTATTTTCACACATTGCATTAAAAGCACTTTGAACCTTTCTAGCAGCACTCGTGCATTTTATTAACCTTGGAGACAAAGTGGAAGAAAGCCGTGTATGAACCAGATGCATTATCACAAACGTAGATTTACATTGAATTACATGAGCAATTAACAACACATCTTGTACATAAATGTCTTAAGCCTCCAGTAAGCAATCATGATATAGATGCAGTAAAATAAATAGCTGCACTTCAAGGTCACTTATGTCACTTGTTTGAGAATCACCCCTCTAAAATATAGGAATAAAGAAGAATTCCACATGTTGAAACCTGTACAACTAATAGATAGTGGGGGCTGTGGTGACAAACTCTGCCTCTGACATATGAAGCAATCCTAAGTAGGTATTCTCAGAAGTAAATACTTTCAAACAAGGTATGCACATAGGGGTCTGTCCACAGAATGAGGATCCCTGCTTGCTTGACTATTGGTGCAATACATGAATGCATTAGGGTGGAGGTGGAATTTGCTGCTGCCATTCTGATTTCTTTTAGTGAGCATTTATTGTAAATTGTCTGACCGCGTGAGAAGGGCTGTTGTCTACCAGTTCCATAAAACACTACAGATGAGAACAGCATCACTTAAGATCATTCGGGTAACATGCTTTAACATTCACACACACAAAAAAATGCAGGTTCAGGTATAAAATTATGACTATTCATTTTCTTTTGCACTTGAGCATCCCAGGTTTTGATGAACCTGAGCCCAAACTCTGCCATTCAGCTTTTTTGTGCTTCAGTCCTCAAGTCTGTCAAAGAGGTATTTGAAATGTGCCCTAATTTAGACAGTAATTGAATTACACGAAGGCTTTTAGTGTGCTGATGAAGTGATATGTATAAAGGTTTTCCACAGCCTTATACCAGATTTGTAAAATGTTCTGACACCAGGCACCAGAAGCACTTCAACCTCTTTGTTGCAGCACATCACATAAACCTGGGTGCGTTAATTTGTTTTGAAGATTTCCCCAAGAGAATGATAATAATTTTGGCCATCTACCTAATGTTAATATTACATTGCATAGTTAAATCCTGGCAATATTCCAAAACCCCATCAGATTACTCAATTCCAGTCCCTGGATTGATTTTAACAATTTAAAACCCGGCGCTAAGGATAAATGAGCCCTACCGTTCCTCCCTGTGTCCTCAACAGAGAATGGGGGTAGGCAGTATGGGTGTGACAATTCTATACAATTTCCATTGGATTGTTGTAACGAATGAGAAAAGGTGCTGTGCAATTTCTTTTTCCTGGCCATGAACAGCTTTAAGAGAAGAGGTTGAAATAACTATCCTTGGTTCCTGTCTGCAGAGGAGGCCAAGCCAGGCAGCTGGTTGTCCAAGGTGATGGACAGATGGGAAGAAGATAATAATAGCAATATGGGAAGAGAGGCAAGAGGGCAGGAGGAAGACTGAGAGCAGGCTGTAAGAATACAGTGGACTATTTAGAGGGCATTTGCAAGCAAGAACAAGAGGCTGGAGAGTTGGAAGGGGGGGTCTCAGCCCCCAGCACGGGCTTGACTTAAACCCATTTCTAGTCCGCCTTTCTTCAAATAAAGACTTGAGGCAGAATTCAGGGACCCCAGGAGGGAGCATGGCTTGCTTGCACACTGGGGAAATGCTGTGTGCTTGCTTGAGAGAAAGTTGAAGAGCCCAGAGGGGTGGGAGGGATGAAGGAAACCAGAGCTAGCGGTGGGTCTAGGGAAGGAGAAAGGAGGGTGAGAAGGAAGAGGGCCGCTCACTCTCTGTATGGATGGGATGTGATTCCTCCGAGGAAAGGGGCAGATGGGGAATGCGCACAGGTGACAAAGACGGAGGGGACGTGGCTGGGGGGCGGTATTCCCTCCAGTCTCGGCAGCAGCTATGCGTCACCCTTTGAGGGCCACACCTCCCAGCGGCGAGGAGCCTCCTCTCGCGTTCCAGGAGCGGGGCATCTGCGTGGCACAAGGCCACCTATTCTCCTCTCTCTGCCAGATGCTGAAAGGCATGCATGACGTGCGCTTCGGCCAAGGTCACGATCCGCCGGAGCCTGCTGGCGCCTTCCTCGCACGCGAACAGCGCAAATGGGCGGCCCGCTTTCAGCCGGCCCGCCCGCGCCCACCAGCCCCCGCTCGGCCCTCTGGCTGGGCACGGCAAGCGGGAATCCCGCCCTCCACTCCAGCAGGCCAGGCGGAGCTTAAGTCAGTCGAGGCCGCTCGGCCCCGCCGATAGGGTGGGCGCCGCGTGTCGGGTCACGTGCAGGCCGTGCGGCGGCTCGAGTGCCCCGCCTCCCACCTTGGCGCGATTGCGAAACGGCCCCAGAATCTGAGCGCGCTCGGCTGGATTCCTGCGTGGAAAGCAAGGCGGAAGAGCAAGCGTGCGGCTGAAGAAGCCCCCCTGCTCTGCTGCTGGTCAGTGAGACGCCAAAAGGGCGAGTGCCCCTCCAGTGTGGCCGCGCTCCGAAACGCCAATGGGCTGGGCAGGCTTCCTCGACAGGAGCTGCTACTGAGTTCTGTGGGGTGGACCCCCAAGCCAGTAGGCTGCAGCTTTTACAACAAGTGGGAGAGATTTGGCAGCCTGCAACTCTTCCGTCAAGCACGCTCATCGGGGAACCCTCCTGCAGTCTCGCCGCCAGCCCAGGAGGAGGAGAGAACTTTTTTTAGTGGGGCGAAAACAGAGGATGGCAGGGTATCCTTAAGAGGATGGCAGGGTATCCTTAAGAGGATGGCAGGGTATCGCGCGTCGTGCCTCCGGGGTAAAAAGGTAAAGGTAGTCCCCGGTGCATGCACCAGTCGTTTCCGACTCTGGGGTGACTTTGCTTTCACAACGTTCTCACGGCAGACTTTTTACGGGGTGGTTTGCCATTGCCTTCCCCAGTCTTTTACACTTTCCCCCCAGCAAGCTGGGTACTCATTTTACCGACCTCGGAAGGATGGAAGGCTGAGTCAACCTGAGCCGGCTACCTGAATCAGCTTCCGCTGGGATCGAACTCAGATTGTGAGCAAAGAGTTAAGACTGCAGTACTGCAGCTTTACCACTCTGCGCCAAGGGGCTCCTGCCTCCAGGGTGCCAATTCCCAGTTCAGACGGTTTCCCTTCTCTTGGGGACTCCTTCCTTCTGGGCAGCAGCAGCAGTCAGGCGAAGGAACAGCCCGCCTGCCCAGAGAGGTCCCCTCGGACTCGGGCAGTGGAAGGAATACTCCGGCTTCCCAAGCTAACAGACAGTTGGTGCCACGCTCCCAGGTGGCAACCCCGCTGCTTCGGCATCGAAGCCATGTCTTCTCAGGCTCCGATTTGCACCCACCCGCCCCGCAGATGGGCTGCCCTGTTAACCCTTACCGGCGCCAGGTATCCAAAGACGCTCGCCCTTCCCGGTCTGTCGCGATCGCTCGCTTTCTGCTCACGTGACCTGGGAGAAAGTGCCAAACGGTGCTAGGGCCCCGCCCACTCGAAGGCTTGGCTCCTTTCCGGCGGTCTCATTGGACAGCTGGTCACAGAGGCTCGGCTCGCAGCGCCGCATGGCCTTCGCTTGGGTTATGCCCAAGGAGACCGAGTGGTGGTGAGTAAGGGAAAGAGCCCCACACCCCGGTCCTACACCTTCAGAAGTCCCGGTAATATCAGTGGGAGTGAAGTGAAGGCAAATGCCACCAAATTGAATTCAAACTGCGAGCCTATGTAGACTTCCCTAGCTGTGGATCCCATTGGAGGGGGGGGGGGGGGAGTAGGATTTCAGTGTCAGTCTGCAGCACATCTTGTATTCCATGTGAAGACTTTACAAACTGCAAACTAGGTGCTTATCCATCCTTCCTGAAATACTTTTTCCTTCCCACCCTTTTGGGTTGTTGTTTTTAAATTCTGATTAGCCCAGCATGTGAAGAGTTCTGAGTATGTTCATTGTTTTGATATTTTGGTTAGTTGTCCTAATGCAAAGCTGTCTGCTGCTTTTGGAATTTTTCTAGGTATGTATTTTCAGAATTGCTGCCAAAGTGCTTCAAGACTGGAAGGGTGAGAATCATACACTCATGGAAGGGGTCATATAGGCCATCTAGTCCAAAACCCTGCTCATTACAGGATCAGCCTAGAACAGGGGTGGCCAAACTTGCTTAACGTAAGAGCCACATAGAATAAACATCAGATGTTTGAGAGCCACAAGACATGAATGTCAGATGTTTGAGAGCTGAAAGGAAGGAAGGCAAACAGATGAAAGGAGTGATGGACAGGTGGAAAGAAAGCAACTTTAGCTTTAAATTAATTTTCCAAGCTACAGGCTGGCTTGGCTTAGAGAAGTCATTTAAAGAGAGAAATGCCTTCTCCAAGCCAGGTGGCAGGACTTCAAGAGCCACACAATATGTGTGAAAGAGCCACATGTGGCTCCTGAGCAGCAGTATGGCCATCTCTGGCCTAGAGCATCCCTGACAAGTGTCTGGCCAGCTGCTGCTTAAAGACTGCCAGTGTGGGGGAGCTCACCACCTCCCTCGGTAGCTGATTCCAGAAGAAAATAATGTTATAATATCATCATTAAGGATAATACTGAATATTTGATTATTTTAATTATTATTTTTATTTTGTCTTAGAAGAGTTAAAGAAGACAAGTTGGTTTTTATACCAAAGCAGTAGACAAGTGACACCTTTAAGACCAACTAAGTTTTATTCAGAATGTAAGCTTTCATACGCTCTAAACAGACTTAATCAGACAAAAATGGAATGGCAAGCAGTCCTTAATAAAGTGGGCAGTGAGTTGGTATGTAGAGTCATGGAAATGACTCCTAAGTTAACCTAATTTTCTCTACCTTAAGGAGTCTCAAAGTAACTTACTATCCCCTTCCCTTCCCCTCCCCACAATAGCCCCACAACAGGGGCTGAGAGAGTTTGGAGAGAACTGTGGCTGGCCTAAGGTCACCCAGATCTTACTCAAAAAGCCATTAATGTATAAATAGCAGATACATGAGCAATAATAATCATCACATTTTTAGGTTTAGTATGGAAAATCCTCTCATGGATTGCTGCCTTGACGTGGCGAGAGGGCTTGTGCGGTTCAGTGAGGCTGTGGACTATGCCATGCAGGGCCACCCAAGATGGACAGGCCACAGTTGAGAACCCAGACAAAATGCGATCCACTGGAGAAGGGAATGGCAACCCACTCCAGTATCCTTGCCAAGAAAACCCCATGGACAATAACAAAAGGCTAAAAGATATGGCGCTGGAAGATGAGTCCCTCAGGTTAGAAGGTGCCCAACTGGGGTAGAGTGCCCAACTGGGTACTGGGGTGCCCAACTGGGTACTGGGGTAGAGCTGAGGGCAAGTCCAAGTAACCACAGAAAGAGTGAAGCGGCTGGACCAAAGCCGAAAGGATGCTCAGCTATAGATGTGTCTGATAGTGAAAGGACAGTCCGATGCTGCAAAGAACAATACCGAATTGGAACGTGGAATGTAAGATTTATGAATCAAGATAAGCTCGATGCAGTCAAACAAGAGATGGCAAGGCTGAACATCGACATCTTGGGAATCAGCGAACTAAAATGGACGGGAATGGGTGAGTTTAACTCAGAGGATCACTACATCTATTATTGTGGGCAAGAGTCCCGTAGAAGAAATGGTGTGGTCTTTATAGTTAACAAGAGAGTGAGGAAGGCAGTAATGGGATACAATCTCAAAAATGACAGAATGATCTCAGTCCGTATCCAAGGCAAACCATTCAATATCACAGTAATTCAAGTCTATGCCCCAACTACTGATGCAGAAGAAGCTGAAGTGGACCAGTTCTATGAAGATCTACAACACCTTCTAGAATTAACACCAAAAAAAGATGTCCTCCTCATGATAGGGGACTGGAATGCCAAAGTGAGAAGTCAAAAGGTAACTGGAACAGCTGTCAAGTTTGGCCTTGGAGAACAAAATGAAGCCTGGCAAAGGCTAATAGAGTTTTGTCAAGAGAACAAGTTGGTCATAGTGAACACCCTCTTCCAACAACCTAAAAGGCAACTCTACACATGGACATCACCTGATGGGCAACACAGAAATCAGATCGATTATATACTCTGCAGTCAAAGATGGAGAAGCTCCTTACAGCTTAGAATAGGAAAATGAGTTCAATAAGGATATATATTGTCACCCTGCTTATTTAATTTATATGCAGAGTACATCATGCAGAATGCTGGCCTGGATGAAGCACAAGCCGGAATTAAGATTGCCGGGAAAAACATCAACAACCTCAGATATGCAGATGATACCACTCTAATGGCAGAAAATGAGGAGAACCTAAAGAACCTCTTATTGAGGGTGAAAGAGGAGGGCACAAAAGTAGGCTTGAAACTCAACATCAAAAAAACTAAGATCATGGCATCCGACCCCATCACACCTTGGCAAATAGAAGGGGAAGACATGGGAGTAGTGACAGACTTCCCATTTCTGGGATCCAAGATCACTGCAGATGGTGACTATAGCCATGAAATTAAAAGACATTTGCTCCTTGGGAGGGCAGCTATGGTGAACTTGGGCAGTATAATAAAAAGTAGAGACATCAACCTGCCAACAAAAGTCCATATAGTCAAAGCGATGGTATTCCCAGTAGTAATGTATGCCTGTGAGAGCTGGACCATAAGGAAGGCCGAGCACAGAAGAATAGATGCTTTTGAGCTGTGGTGCTGGAGAAGAATCTTGAGAGTCCCTTGGACTGCAAGAAGATCAAATCAGTCAGTCCTAAGGGAAATCAACCCAGACTGTTCCCTGGAAGGGCTGAAGCTGAAGCCCAAATACTGGAGCGCTCACTGGAGAAGATCCTGATGCTGGGAAAGACAGAAGGCAAAAGAAGAAAGGGACAGCAAAAGATGAGATGGCTGGACATCGTTACTGATGTAACAAACACACATTTGAGCAGACTTTGGAGGATGGTGGAAGATAGGAGGGCCTGGCATGACTTTGTCCATGGGGTCGCAAAGAGTTGGACTCGACTGTGAGACTGAACAAAAACAACAACATGGAAAACACGTTAGATTTCACCTGGGGACCTTATTTGATTCCGACATAACTTCCCCACCACATTTGATACAGTGGACGAACTCAAGGCACTGAGCATGTCTTCTGGTCCATTTTTGGATTCCTTCACTCCACTCAGCCTGGAAGAAGTCGACAGGATCCTTCTTTCTGTGCATCCTACCACCTGTGGGTTGGATCCGTGCATGTCTTGGCTAGTGAAAGCTAGCTAGGCGATGCAACGTGAACCGCTACAGGTGATCATCAATAGATCTCTCTTAGAAGGGTTGTTTCCCATGCCTCTTAAAGAGGTTGTGATCTGCCCCCTCTTTAAAAAGCCATCCATAGACCTGGCCGAATTGGCGAACTATCGGCTGGTGTCGAACCTACCCTTTTGGGGTAAGGTTATAGAACAGGCTGTGGCGACTCAGTTACAAGGGTTCCTGGATGACACTTCTGCACTGGGCTTGTTCCAGTCTGGCTTTCGTCCAGGTTATGGAACAGAGACGGTTCTGGTTGCCCCCATAGATGACCTCCTGTGACATCAGGATCAAGGCGGCTATTAGATCTGTCAGCTTCATTTGATATAGTTGACCACCAGCTACTGTCTAGCCGCCTCGCCTCACTGACATGGAGATTCAGGGGTCTGCCTTGCAATAGCTGGCCTCTTTCCTCCAAGGTTGGGAACAAAGAGTGGTGATAGGGGAAGAATCGTCCTGGAGGCACCCACTTACATGTGTTGTGCCACAAGGGATGGTTCTGTCCCCAATGTTATTTAACATCTACATGCGGCCCCTTGTCCAGATTGCCAGGAGATATGGGCTAGGTGTCATCCTATGCGGATGACACCCAGCTCTATCTATTGATGGGTGGCCGATCCGGCTGTGCCCCAGACAACTTGAACCTGGCACTACAAGCCATGGCATCTTGGCTCAGACTGAGTTGACTGAAGCTGAATCCATTGAAGACATAGGTTCTCTGAGTCGTGTTGGTCCGGGAAGGGAGATCCCCTTGCCGGCTTTTGACAGGGTGCCACTAATACCGGCCCCAAAGGTCAGAAGCCTGGGAGTGCTCCTGGATTCCTCTCTGACTATGGAGGCTCAGGTAGCAACCATTGGCACGTCCACCTTTTTCCATCTGCGGTGGGTATGGCAGTTAACCCCTTTTTTGGAGCACCACAACTTAGCAATGGCAATCCATGCTATGGTCACCTCAAGAATAGACTACTGTAATGTCCTCTACATGGGGCTGCCCTTGACATTGACTCAGAAACTGCAGCTAGTGCAGAAAGTTGCAGCGCGGTTGTTAATGGGGCTCCCTCGATGGGAGCATATTCAACCAGTGCTGAAAGAGCTGCACTAGCTGCCTATTGTGTACCGAGTCCGTTTCAAAGTGCTGGTATTGACCTTTAAAGCCCTATATGGTCAAGGACCTGTCTATCTACGAGACCGCCTTTCCCCACATGCTCACCAAAGAGCACTGTTCAGGAGTTCAAAAATCTGCTATCCATCCCCAGACCAAGGGAGGCCAGACTATGCTCTACACGGGCCAGGGCCTTCTCAGTGGCAGCACCAATGCTGTGGAAAGCTCTCCCAAAGGCCGTAAGAGCCCTGCAGGATTTCTCCCAATTCCACAGGGCCTGTAAAACTGAACTTTTCTGACAGGCCTATAATAACTAAGTGGGAGAAGGCTGCCACTCTATGCTGCTGAGCAATACCATCAGAAGGACCACTAACTGATAAACAGAAGAATTATGACATCAATGTCTGATCTGCCTATGTTAAAATTCTTGTATAGCACCAAATATTTAGTTTAAATTGTTATTTGTTCAAGTTGCATCATTTTTAAAATGAAATTGTTGTTTTTAATATGGCTGTTAGCCACCCTGAGTCTGATTGTGGAGTAGATGGGATATAAATCTAAGGTAAATAAAATGAATAAATAAATGAAATTTCATTGCCAAATCCTACTATTCCTCCCCCTTTCCATTTTAAACAAAACATTGCAAGAGTTTTAAGCATATATGTATTTTAAGTAAATATCTAATTGTGTTTTCCTGTGTCTTTTATAAAGTTTATATCTCCACTACCAGCCAAGCACTACATTTTATGATATGCATGGCCTAGGCCCACGAAGTCCCATTTATGTCAGATTCGACCCTCATAACAAATGAGTTTGACACCCCTGCTCTAAACATTTTTACTACTAAACCTGGAAACTCTTTGCCTAGGTGTACAAAACCATTGACCTACTACCTGGTGTTTTGTGCCACCCCTGCCCCATCAAGTCTCCCAATTCATGCCAACTGCGCCCTCTCATATCTTGGGAGTGTAAGGCAGCTTGATAGCAACTGTTGCTGCTTTCTCCCAGGAGACTTGAGATGCTTGCATTAACTTGTAGCCAGGTTAATTAATGTACTAGGAATAGTAACAAAAAGGTGTCATCATTCACTTCTCTTGCACAGGCTGCCACCATCCTTGTTCTTCCTTTCATTTATCTGGGAAATTGCCAAGTTTTTCTGCCACTGTTAAACTGCGTGTTTTAACAGGCAGTGCCCCCAAGACAGAGAACAGCGATGGGCTGTGCAAACCTGAAACTTTGTTTGTTTTTCATGTAATCCTAAAAGACAGAGAAGTTCCATTATTGACATCCATAGAACTAAACTGGTTTAAGTGCAAGTACTGTTCTGCTGCTGTTACTCTACTTTCAGGCTTGGGTCCCATGGGTTTCTCAATGGCTACTTGAAATTGGTGGCTTTTTTAAAAGCTGCTCATTAATGTGACCAAAAAACCTGGGCCTGATTCTTATTTTACTCCCATTTTTATAGTCTCAGATGATAGCCATGTTGGTCTGCAGTAGAACTGTTAGAGTCGAGTCTAGTAGCACCTTAGAGTTTGACCAACAAGGTTTTGCAGGCATAAGCTTTCAAGAATCAAAGCTGCCTCTGCCAGATACCTTCGACTCTTGAAAGCTTGAAAATCTTGTTGTTCTCTGGCATTACTGGACTCAACTCTAGCTGTTTTATTTGCATGCCAATGGTTTATATGACTAGATTTTACACGATAAAAAATAAGTATAATGTGCTGAGGGTGCACATTAAGTAAAAATTTATTTTAAAAGGTAAAGGTAGTCCCCTGTGCAAGCACCAGTCGTTTCCAACTCTGTGGTGATGTTGCTTTCACGTTTTCATGGCAGACTTTTTTTTTATTTAATATTTTTATTAATGAATAAAAACACAATTCTACAAACATCAACTATAACAATAGCAATATCTATAGCACAAGCCATCCTGTTATGTGTACGATGTACAAAGTAAATATCTAGTATAAAGCAAAATTTAAGTATTTATCCGGTAATTTACATAGTGCACCTTGATCAGATTGTACATATGCAAAAAAGTGAAACCATTTCTCTATAAATATATTCTTCTCATTTCCTCTATCGGGTGTTTCAGAATTTTGTATGGTACCAGCTAACTTATCCATCACTATTAAGTCCCAAATTCTTAGAAACCATTGTCGTTTAGAAGGTAAAACTGAAGCTTTCCACTGGTGCGCTATTAATAATTTCGCAGCTAAAATAAGCATAGATGCCAATTCTTCCTTATGTTTTGGTATTTCCTCATTATTCCATAGATTAAGCAAAATAGATTCAGGGGAGAAGGGCACCTTGTGATCTATGATATGTTCAATTGTGGGTAAAATTTTCTTCCAGAATTCCAAAACTACGGGACATTCCCACCAACAATGGATAAATGAGCCAATATGATGGCAGACTTTTTTACGGAGTGGTTTGCCATTGCCTTCCCTAGTCATTTACTCAGCTAAAAATTCCTTATGTGTTTCACCAACAGGCTTCTTCAGGGGAATCTGTAATATAGTATGCAAATACAATCCTGAGTTCCCGTATACATATGATAATGGGTATTTAGTTTAAGTTATTTAAATGAATAAAACATTGCATTAAAAATCAAGTTGCAATTTGTACAGTATAATATCAACCAGAAACTGCTACAGTTTATTTGTCCTTATGAATGCATAAAGGAAAATGAGGGTGAGAGAAGAACTCCCTGTACATAAGAGAGAGAGCATACTATCCAACAGGTTTCTGCCTAGATGAGTGTTACAAACTTAGTTTTTCAGTGTTGCTTCAACAAGAGTACTGCAGTCTGTGAGCATCTGAAGGACAACTTGGTGATATGAGGAAATCAGCACAGATTTGTCCCTAGTAGGTCCTATTAGTCTAACGTGGTTTCCTTCTTTGATCAAGTGACAAGCTTACTGATTCATGGGAATGCCATTGACATTCTTTACCTGAATTTCAGTAAAGCTTTCAGCAGGGTTCCCCATGATGTTCTGATGGGTGAACTGGAGTATTGGACTCTAGAATAGTTACATGGATAGGGAACTGGTTGGAGAAACACACCCAAATAATAGTTGTCAATGCCATCTCATCTGATTGGAGCGAAGTGTCAAGTGGGGTACCACAAGGCTCAGTTCTGGGTGTGGTACTTTTCAGTATTTTTATAAATGATCTGGATGAGGTGGTGGAGGGACTACTCATTAAATTTGCAGATGACACCAAATTTGGGGGGGAGATTCCTGCAATTTTGAAGTAGAGTCTGAGGAGGGCAGGGTTTGGGTAGGGGAGAGGCCTCAGCCAAGTATAATGTCATAGATTCCACCCTCAAAACCAGTCATTTTATCCAGGGGGACAGATCTTTGTTCTCGAGTTCAGGTGTAATTCTGGGTTAGTTCCAGGTCTCACCTGGAGGTTGGCAACCCTAGGTCTGGAAGCAGTCTTTGGATGGATTGATACCAACCAACCTACATGACTCAGGTCTGGCTGCTTGCTACTATTCAACAGCAGCCACCTATGAAAGCCAGTTTGGTGTAGTGGTTAGAGCTTTGGAGTATGGCCTGTGTGACCCAGGTTCGAATTCCCATCTTGCTATGGAAGCTCAATGGGTGATTTGGACCAGACACATACTTTCAGCCTAACCCACCTCACAGGGTTGTTGTGTGGATAAAAAAAGAGAATAAAGTAAGCTGCTTGGTCTCCAGTGTAGAAAAAGGTGGGGTATTAATGAAGTCAATAAAGGATAAATATAGCTGAAGATGGGAGGCAGATAAAATGAAGATTGGTGAGTGGCTGAGAAGAAGAGAGGGAGATGGTATGGGGATTGCCAAGAGGAGGCAAAGAGATTAGGAGATTTCTAGAAATTTGGGAAGGAACCCTGGGAAGGGGGTGGGGTTTGAGGAGGGGAGGGACTTTGGAGGGGTACAATGTGATAGACTCCATCCTTCAAAGCAGCCATTTCTCCCAGGGGGTTAGGGTTGCCAACCTCCATGTGTGAGGGCTGGACATCACCTGTAATAACAACTGCTCTTCAGATGGCAGAGATCAATTCCCCTGGAGAAAAAGGCTGCTTTGGAGGATATATTTTATGATATTATACCCTGCTGGTGTTGCTTCCCTCCCCACAGCTCCAAATCTCCAGGGATTTCCCAGCCTCAATCTGGCAATGCTGAGGGGAACTGACCTCTGTAGTTTGGAGATCCGTTGTGATTCTAGATCTCTAGCCACCAGCTGGAGGTTGTAGCAACCCAAAGAGTAACGTGGAAAAGAGAAGCAGGTATATAGCACAGAGCATCCACAAAAAACCATCCTCAAGATTTGCGCTTTGCTGCTAGTCCTCTCTACACTGGCTGCTGTTGAAAGAAGTTTGGGACCGTTGGACTCTGTCTTCACAGCTCATCTATCACCCCGGACCACCACTTTGAAGAATAAGGATTTTGGACTTAAATGATAGGACTTTGGGTCAGGTGTGACTTATGTACTTTTGTCTAAATACTTTATTATTTGTGATAAATTTTTGAATATTTTTCATACTTGAGGTTGGTTTTTCGTGGATTTTGTGTGCTATATACCTGTCACCTGGAGGTTGGCAATCCTAGAAGGAAGCTGGAAAAAGGGGAGAGACTGGGAGGAAAGGGAAAGAGGAAATAGTGGGAAAGGGAGAAGGGAAATATCTCCAGCAAGTCTTTGTGGGTTCCCACTTCTTTTGTATTTATCATATAACTGCTCAAAGAGGGAAATGGCCATCTTGGTTGATAAAGTTCAGGTCACAGCGTTAAAAATCTGTCAACGGGATTGCTCCAGAGAAATAATTGTACTACTATTAGTCTAGGATTCATGCTCAAATGTCTAGGACTTTAGCTATAGTAAATCTGAGAGCTATTTAAAATTCACAAGATAGAATGGCTGCAGTAATGTAATATCCCAGCCACAGTGTAATAAAAAATGGCAGTGTTCCCGAGAACTAGAACGTCTATCACCACCTACTGGAGGGAAGGAGCTTGAACAAACTGGCACCAAGAGAGTTGTGTTTTCTTTTTGAAGCAGCTGTTCCAGAAAGGAAGTCGTGTTAATCTGTTGCAGTAACTTGGGAATTCTCTTGGCAGCTTAAAGGCTACCTAGCTTTTATTCTAGCAGAAACCATAATGTCTTCCACAAAAGCTTATGCCAGAATATAAACACTTGTAAAAGGAAATGAATAGGGCTACATCATATCAGAAACACAACACATCTTGCTGAACCATTTGTGATATCATGTTCTGCATTATTTAATAATGAATGAGAGCCAGTTTGGTGGCGTTGTTAAGTGTTCAGACTCTTATCTGGGAGAACAGGGTTTGATTCTCCACTGGCAGCTGCTGGAATGGCCTTGGGTCAGCCATAGCTGTCGCAGGAGTTGTCATTGAAAGGGCAGCTGCTCTAAGCCCCACCTACTTCACAGGGTGTCTGGGGTTTTTTTGGTGGGAGGTAAAGGAGATGGTGACCACACTGAGATTCAGAGTCTAGGCAGGATATAAATCAAATATCCTCATGCATCAGCAGTCATCAGCCCTTCTTCCTCTTCTCCTTCTCCTCCTCCTCCCATTTAATCCTGATACTTTGTTCAGATGACAGCTCCACTTTAATTTTTTGCAATTGTAGTCCTATTACATTGTTTACTAATGTATCATCCTATTTGATTGTGTGATCTTCCTTGAGTCTCAGTGAGAAAGGAGTATAAAGATTTTTGTTTGTTTTTGTCACATTTAAAGTGCCACATAGAAAAGCAAGCAAGTCACACCAACAAAGGACTATAAAGTGCTCCAATCTGAACAGCTACGTTTTCTCCATTGTTTGGTTCAGTGAGGGATGAATAGGAGGCCCTGCTCACCTTCTTCCCAACAGTTAAAGAAATGTATAAAATCATAGAGTCGGAAAGAACCATACAGGCCATCTAGTCAAACCCCCTGCTCAATACGGGATCAGCCTAAGCATCCCTGAGAGTGTTCATCCAGCTGCTGCTTGAAGACTGCCAGTGAGGGGGAGCTCACCACCTCCCTAGGCAGCCAATTCCACTTTTATTGTAAAAATAATAATAATCCCCAAGTTCCCCAGCCTTTCCTGGTAGGGCTTACTCTTCAGGCCCATGATCATTCTTGTTGCTCTCTTATGCACCCACTCCATGGCAAGAATTACAGTTGCATGGGTGTATACCAGGGGTGGCCAAACTATGGCTCAGGAACCACATACGGCTCTTTCACACATATTGTGCGGCTCTTGAAGCCCCCACTGCCCAGTCAGCAGGGCTGGTGCTAGGGTTTTTGGTGCTCTAGGCGAGCTGCCCACTAGTGCCCCCCCCAAAAAAAATTTAAAAAACAGAGAATCGTAGGAGAATTGAAAAACTTGAAACTATAAAACATTTCTCTCTTTAAATCACTTATCCAAGCCAAGCCAGCCAGAGGCTTGGAGAATACGTTTAAAATTAAAGTTGATTTCTTTCTACCTTTCTCTCCCTGCAGTCTACTTGCCTTCCTTCCTTCCAACATCTGATGTTCCTGTCTTGCAGCTCTCAAACATCTGACATTTATTCTATGTGGCCCTTATGTTAAGGAAGTTTGGCCAGCCCTGGTGTATAATGATATGTTGGCAAATTTTTCTTTTTTTAAAAAGAATCTATTTCTTTGAAAAGACAGTGGGGGTACAGAAAGGGAAAGAGAAAAGGGGGTTATACAACATAATTGTGTTTGTCCAGGACAATCATGTAATGAAAAACATATAAGACAGAAAATATTTTCTTTTACATCTCTTTCATTGTAATGTTTGAGGTATGCAATAGTTCTTACTTCTATTGGAATATGATTGTATTCAAGTCAAGTCAAATTTAATGCAGTCAGAGACCCATCTAAAAAAAGAAAAATAAGTGACAAGTGGCATTAGAAAAACCAAGGTATACAATTCAGTTTGGGTACAGTATAAAATATACCTAAAAATTTCAGTTTCCATTTCTAGTTATAAAACAAGTAAAATTAAAATATTTCATAGATATTTAAATGTTTTTATCAATTAGTTATTTATGGCATCTTATGGCTTGCACAGCAAATGTTGCCACCTTCACAAGTAATTTCATGGTTCTTATCTGCTAAAATCTTATCTAAATAAAAGCTAAAATCTCTCCTCAGAAATTGGTCACAAATAAGAACAATGTAAGTCAAGCAAATGTTCTGATAAAGTTTACATTCAAAGAGAATTTTAATTTTCTAACTTCAAAGATTCCAAGTTAATCTGTTTTAACTACATCATTAGTTTCATCATTATTACTTATTCAATATTACATATTTCACCACTTCTACATATTCAATCTTTATATTTGAATATTCAATCTTTATAAATCTACATATTTAATCTTTAACAGATTAAAAATATATCAAGGTGCAAAGGAAGGTCTATTATATAATATCAAGAACCCACTTGTATTCAAGATGTTACATTTAAAACATTTTAATTCTATTTCATTAACATTTGAATATATTATTTTATATAGTATTTTAGACTTTCTCATTCTGTCTCCAGCTAACAGAGTACACATACACACTTCATCTCTCCTCCAATTTCATAATAGACCTATTTCTCAAGTAGGTTGTTAATTTTGCCATTACTACATATCCAGCAAGTTTATTTTCCCATTCTTCTAAACATGGACAGACTTCTAATTTCCATTTCATTGTATAAATAGTTCTAGCCACTGTCACCATGTATTTGAATACCTCTTCTAAAATGTTTGATAATTTGTTAAGCCAAACACCTAATAGTAAAAGGGGACTGTATATTTTTAAAAAGCTATCATGAAGGTAGAATGCCAGCAGGGGGGTGGGGGCTTTCCAGTGTTTTGTACTGAGTGTCACATGTATGACTATCTGCCCATGGGACAGAAGTCTTGGGTGTGTGCTCGATGCAAGGAGCTCCTGGTCCTCAGAACGAGTTCGTATCGAGGCTGAGGTGATTTACCTGGAGAAGCAGAGACAGTCAGTTAGGCACTCGGAGAAGACTCTCGGGGATGTATTAGATGAGCCCCACTCTGAATGTGGCAGCCCGTTTCTGCCAGGGAGCATGAGGGTCGAGAGGGAACAGGGCACCGTGCTGAGGATAAGCGGAATGCGCCCTCAGAAGGGACCTCTTCTTCAGTTGGTGAGTGGGTATCCTTTCGCGCCAAGGAACCATCCCTGGGCAGGGAGAGAGGGGGGGGTCTTGGTGATTCAATCCTTAGGCAAGTAGACAGCTGGGTGGCAAAACCTCATATTGACCGTATGGTGACTTGCCTGCCTGGTGCGAAGGTAGCGGACATTACGCATGTTGTGTCAAGTCTGCTATGAATTTCCCAACTAAAGTATTAAGTTTGGTTCTGAAGTGAAGGAGTCTGGGAGTTTTACACTGAACACCGAATGCTGCTAGCTAACTTCCCTACCCCCTCCATAGAGAGGCCTTTGTTGTGTAGTCTGCTTTGAAATGCTAACATGTGAACAAGATAGTGGCACCTTCCCAGCCTGGATGTCTGTGGGAGGATGGGGCGGCAAGGTCTCAGGCTGGGAATGAAGGAAGTAGCACCCGCGTGCGAAAATGTGTTGCATAGATTGCCCTCCCCGTAGGAATCCTTTGATCTATACCTTAAATGCTGGTTTAATGCCTATGTATCTCAGTCCTTCAATCTCTGCCATGGTCTTCAGTTCTGATTACAATAAACTTGCAACTCTGTTTTAACAAGAGACTCGTTATTGAATTCAGCCGACTTGACATTTTGACCCAGCCAAAGTGCAGGCAGTCCTAGAGTGGGCCCCCCCGAGGACACGTAGACAGCTCCAAAGTTTCCTCGGATTCGCGAATTTCTATAGGGGATTCATTGAGGGGTTCGCCCAAATCGCCCTACCCCTGACCGACCTCCTAAAGACGAAGGGAAAAGGGGAGGAAGCGAAGCGACCCGGGGCCCGGCTGAATTGGACACCAAACTGTCAGGCGGCTTTTGACCGGCTCAAACAACTATTCACAAGCGAGCCGGTGCTGAGCCACCCAGACGAGCGGAAGGGGTTCGTGGTCCAATGCGACACCTCCGATGTCGCCGTAGGAGCCATTCTCATGCAGAAAGATGGGGAGGGGAAACTAAGACCCTGCGCCTACATCTCGCGAAAGTTCTCAGAGGAACAGAGGAACTGGTCAGTGTGGGACAAAGAGGCTTTCGCTGTCATGTTTGCGCTAAAGACTTGGAGGTCATGGTTGGAGGGAGCCAGGGTGCCCTTTGAGATCTGGACAGACCATAAGAATTTGGAGGCGCTAACGGGGAAAAGGAAATTGAGTGAAAAACAGATCAGGTGGGCGGGGTTCTTCTCCAAGTTTGACTTCACCCTGAAGCACATCCTGGGGACCCGGAATTTTTTAGCAGACGCCCTGTCCAGGCTCCCACAGCATGAAAGCCAGAGGGAGGAGGTAGTAGACTCCCTGATCCCCCCCACACACAAGTAGCAGCTATGGTCACCACCCGCTCGCAGAGGAAAAAAGAATTGAGCGGGCTAAGTAAGGAACGCATCGCCCTAGAGGCCGAACGGGAGGGAGGTGGGCGGCCAGGGGGGGGGGGAAAGAGAAAAGACGGCCTTTGGTACAAGGGGGAGAAACTATACATCCCGGAATCATTAAGAGAAGAAATTCTTCAACTGTATCACTGTTCCAAACTAGCGGGGCACTTCGGCTATGTCAAAACCCTGCACTTAGTGCACCGGCAGTTTTGGTGGCCGTCCCTAAAGAAAGATGTCTCAGAGTTTGTGGCCGGTTGCCCTGTGTGTGTAATGGCAAAAAAGAGGGGGGGGAACCCCGGGGCTCCTACAACCGTTAGAAACAGCGAAACGGCCATGGGCCATAGTGTCTATGGACTTCATAGTCGAGCTGCCACCCTCCCGGGGAAAAACAGTCATATTCGTGGTAGACACGTTTTCAAAACAAGCCCACTTCATCCCCTGCAGTCAGTTGCCCACGGCCAAGAAGTTAGCGGCCTTATTTTTCGACCACGTGGCCAAACACCACTCCATCCCAGACAAGGTCATAAGCGACAGGGGGCCTCAGTTCGTTGCCACCTTCTGGCGGGAGTTTTGTAAACTGTTAGGGATGGAACAAGGGTTGAGCTCTGCCTATCACCCCCAGACGGAGGGACAGACAGAGAGAGTGAACGGGGTGCTAGAGCAATACCTACGGTGCTTCGTCAGCCTATGCCAATCCGACTGGGCAGACCTCCTCCCCTTTGCAGAATATGCTTACAACAACAGCGCCCATTGCTCCACTAAAGCGTCTCCCTTTGCAACCGTCTTTGGGTATGAGGGGAAGCTGATTCCCATGTTACCAGGAGGGGAGGGATTGACGGGCTCAAGTTTCGAACAGTGGTGGCAAGGTCCCAGCCAGTGTTGGCCAGCTATACAAGAAAACCTGAGGCTGGCCAAAGAGGCATATAAAAAGCAGTACGATAAAAGCCATGTGCCAGTGTGGGACTTGAAGGTGGGGGATTCCGTGTTTCTGTCAACAAAAAACCTGCCCCTGGCACAACCGTCTAGAAAACTGGCTTTTAAGTTCCTGGGGCCATTTAAGATCAAGCGGGTAATTAACCCAGTGACGGTAGAACTCGACCTCCCCCCTGCTCTTGGTAAAGTCCACCCTGTTTTTCATTGCAGCCTGCTGCGCCGATGCCCGGAGCCGTCCAAATGGCACTCACAAGATTCGCCAACCCTCCTCCCGAAGGGGGAGTGCCGAAGCCTTTCGGGGCCCAAGTTACTGAGCCATAAATGTGAACCGCCATCCTCGCGGGCCCGCCCTGCAGGGGGGGCCTAGGGGGGGCAGTATGTCAAGTCTGCTATGAATTTCCCAACTAAAGTATTAAGTTTGGTTCTGAAGTGAAGGAGTCTGGGAGTTTTACACTGAACACCGAATGCTGCTAGCTAACTTCCCTACCCCCTCCATAGAGAGGCCTTTGTTGTGTAGTCTGCTTTGAAATGCTAACATGTGAACAAGATAGTGGCACCTTCCCAGCCTGGATGTCTGTGGGAGGATGGGGCGGCAAGGTCTCAGGCTGGGAATGAAGGGAGTAGCACCCGCGTGTGAAAATGTGTTGCATAGATTGCCCTCCCCGTAGGAATCCTTTGATCTATACCTTAAATGCTGGTTTAATGCCTATGTATCTCAGTCCTTCAATCTCTGCCATGGTCTTCAGTTCTGATTACAATAAACTTGCAACTCTGTTTTAACAAGAGACTCGTTATTGAATTCAGCCGACTTGACATGTTGTAGATAGGCTGTTAGACAGTGCTGGGGAGGAGCCAGTGGTCATGATGCATGTTGGCAACCACGATATGGGGAAATGCAGTCGTGATGTCCTTGAGGAAAAATTTAGGCTGCTAGGCAGCAGACTTAAGGTTAGGACCTTCAAGGTAGCCTTCTCAGAAGTGCTACCTGTTCCACGTGCAGGGCTGGAGAAACAGACACAAATTAGAAGTCTCAATGTGTGGATGAGACGATGGTGTAGGGAGGAAGGGTTTAAGTTTGTTAGGCATTGGGATGCTTTCTGGAACAAGCGGGAGCTGTACAAAAGAGATGGTCTCCAGATGGAACCAAGCTGCTGGTGCTTAAAATCAAAAAGGTGGCAGAGCAGTTTTTAAACTAAATCTTGGGGGAAAGCCAACAGGAGATAAAATGTCTCTGTTTCGGGAGGACTCATTTCAAAGAGATGAAGGATTAGCTATTACTTTTCTACCAGATCAGAGCTGTCCACTGTCCAGAGTTGTCCACTGTCCAATGGATCAGAGTTGTCCACTGAGATGGTGACAAACAGTATGTCTACCAAAGTCTCGAGGCAGCAGGAGGAAGGTTGCGGCCTAACTTGCCTGGGAAATTATAGATGTTTGTATACAAATGCTAGAAGTATTTGAAGTAAAACTGGTGAGTTGGAATGTTTAGTGTTGGAGGAAAACATAGACATTGTGGGAATTTCAGAAACTTGGTGGAATGAGGAGAATCAGTGGGACACGATGATTCCTGGATATAAGTTATATCCGAAGGATAGGGAGGGAAGGGTTGGAGGTGGGGTGGCTTGTATGTCAGAGAGGGTATACAGTCCAGTAAGACTGAGGTCAAAGAATTAGATTCTCTTCTAGAAATGCTTTGGGTGGAAATAGAGGGCCCAAAAGGAAATTTAACTATGGGAGTTTGTTACCGCCCACCAAATAAAAAGATAGAGGATGATTATAATATGATGGAAGGATTAAAGATAGCGGCTAAACGTAAAAACTGTGTCATAATAGGTAATTTTAACTACCCGCAGATTGATTGGATCAATATGTGTTCAGGTCAAGAGAAAGAGTTTCTAGATGCTCTCAATGACTGTGCTATAGAGCAGATGGTCACAGAACCTACCGGGGGTGGGGCGATCCTGGATTTGGTCCTAAGTAATGCCCAAGACTTGGTGAGAGATGTAAAAGTGATCGCACCGCTTGGGAGCAGTTACCATAACGTTATTGATTCACCATTTGTATAAATAGGGAGTTGCCCCAAAAGAACAGCACAACCATGTTTAACTTTAAAAGGGATAAATTCTCTGAGATGAGGAGGCATGTGAAGAGGAAAATGAAAGGAAAGGTAAATACAGTCAAAACCCTTCGGGAAGCTTCGAGGCTATTTAAAACTACAATCCTAGAAGCTCAGATAAAATATATACCACAAGTTAGGAGAGGCACAAACAGGTATAAGAAAAGGCCTGCATGGTTAACAAACAAAGTAATGGAAGCTGTAAAAGTTAAGAAGAACTCCTTTAAGCAGTGGAAAGCTAGTCCAAGTGAGATTAATAAAAGGGAATACAGGCTGTGTCAAATCAAATGCAAGACTGGGTCCCATGCTCTTTAACTTGTTCATTAATGATCTGGAGTTGGGAATAAGCAGTGAACTGGCCAAGTTTGCAGATGATACTAAATTGTTCAGGGTGGTGAGAACCAGAGAGGATTGTGAGGCATTCCAAAGGGACCTGTTGAGGCTGGGTGAGTGGGCGTCAACGTGGCAGATGAGGTTCATTGTGGCCAAGTGCAAAGTAATGCACATTGGGGCCAAGAATCCCAGCTACAAATACAAGTTGATGGGCTGTGAGCTGGCAGAGACTGACCAAGAGAGATATCTTGGTAGATAACTCACTGATAATGTCAAGACAGTGTGCGACTGCAATAAAAAAAGGCCAACGCCATGCTGGGAATTATTAGGAAGAGAATTGAAAACAAATCAGCCAGTATCATAATGCCCCTGTATAAATGGATGGTGAGGTCTCATTTGGAATACTGTGCACAATTCTGGTCACTGCACCTCAAAAAGGATATTATAGCATTGGGAAAAGTCCAGAAAAGGGCAACTAGAATGATTAAAGGTTTGGAACACTTTCCCTATGAAGAAAGGTTAAAATGCTTGGGGCTCTTTAGCTTGGAGAAACGTCGACTGAGGGGTGACATGATAGAGCTTTGCAAGATAATGCATGGGATGGAGAAAGTAGAGAAAGAAGTACTTTTCTCCCTTTCTCACAATACAAGAACTCATGGGCATTCAATGAAATTGCTGAGCAATCAGGTTAAAACGGATAAAAGGAAGTACTTCTTCGCCCAATGGGTGATTAACATGTGGAATTCACTGCCACAGGAGGCGGCGGCGGCTAGAAGCATAGCCAGCTTTAAGAGGGGATTGGATAAAAATATGGAGCAGAGGTCCATCAGTGGCTATTAGCCACGGTATATGTGTGTGTGTGTGCATTTATGTATGTATATGTGTGTGTGTATATACACACACACACACACATATTGGCCACTGTGTGACACAGAGTGTTGGACTGGATGGGCCATTGGCCTGATCCAACATGGCTTTTCTTATGTTCTTATGCTCTTAGTTTTCATTTGGAAATTTAAACTTTAATATGTCCTGCATTTTTAGTGTATTTATTTCCAGAATCTTTTTTGCTGTCCACATCTGAAGCTCCACTACATTTGAAAAAAAGTTCCATCTTGGCATTGCCAGCATTTTCTTTTGTAGTTTTTAATCTGCTTTCTCAATGTCCTTTGGAGTTATGTACCATCTAAAAACATTTTGTACCAATTTTCTCTTAATGTCTGTAAATTTGATATCTTCCCCCATAATTGTTCCCACTGTTGCATAGGTATTTGTTTTTAAAAGTTTTGCAGTGGTTAATCATACTTAAAAAAACACCTTGTTCATCTTGTTTCTAACTGGAGTAAAATCTTTATATTATATATATATATATATATATATATATATATATATATATATATATATATATATATATATATATATAAAAAGAAAATAATCTGTTTTATAATCAGTTGTTCCAATTAAGTTGCATCTCTTGACGTTCAGTATTCATTATCTCCTTTAGTCTTGAGACTGATAATATAGCAGCAATTGAATGTTTACACTTTCATCTTTGAGTTCTTGCCAAGACTTGGTTTTCCCCTATTTATCATCATGCCATATGTTAAAAATCATTTTTGTTTCTTGTGTTCTTATATTGGTGGGCTTCTATTGGGGACATAATCAGAGAGTTTGAGGGGCTCAATAAATTCCAGTATGTAAACTGTATTCATCGAAGTCCATGTCTGATGATGTGACTTCTTTCTTGTGTTACGATCTTTTTAGCCAATTTCTTAATCCATAAATAGTTGTGCAAGCCTTTGTCAAGGTCTGCTGTTTCTAACTTTATGATTCTATGTCTTGGGTTTTTAATCCCATCCACAATCCAGACCAGACCTACTGCTTGGTAATATAATTTTATATTTGGGACTGCTAATCCTCCTCTCTTTCTCATTGTGTAGCATTTTGAAGCTTAATCTTGGTTTTTTCTCATACCATATAAATTTGTTTATCTGTCTTGCCACTCTTTTGATAGTCCTTCTTCTATGTATATGGATAATGGAGAGCCCCTGAATAATTAATTAATACCCCCCAATAATAATAATTGCTATATTGAATAAGAGCATGCTTTGCCCCAAACTAGGGTGTCTGTTGCAATACTGCCATTAGAAACTGACCACCGCCTAGCGGCTGTGAGCTCCAGCTGGAAGATTAAATAAGGGAGCAGCCTCCTACAGGCAACTTGCTGTAAACAGATAGAGTGAAGGAACTTAGTCATGGAAATGTACTAGGGAGAACTCAGTGGAGGCTGGATCTTTGAAATCAGATAAGTATGTGTGCCTTCCGAGTTGCTTCTGAGTGAATAAAACTGTCTGTATGTAGAATGATTTTAACTCAAGTCTTTGGGGCAGCTAAGCCCGGCTGGGTCCTATCTTTTGGTACCAAAAAGTAAACCGCGCTTCAAACCAGTAATTGTGCGGACCTCATTATTTCTCCACTTCATTTTGGTGGATTGGCCACCAGGAAGTAACTGGGTAGGACATTTCCTTCCCCTTGGGGTAGCCGCATTACCGTCTGTCTTCCACCCTCACGGCGGGAAGATCGGACTAGGTGCCACGGTTACATTTTCGATAGAATCCAGCTCTCTCCACCCCGGTGGGGGAAGGTATCCAGTCCGCCAACCAAGATCCCGTGCCAGGTTGAACCGATGTGTGCAGGGAATCAGAAGATCTTCAGGATTGTGAGTATGAACTGACTGGGAATCTGGAATTACCTGTTCTTAGGAGAGAAGAAGGGTCTGATCACCTCTTAAGCTCTGTCTATTAGGCTTCACTTTGGAAAGTTTGGAGCTGAAGCACAGAAGCTAGGATCTGGGAGGATTTCTGTGGTGTGTGTGTGTGTGAGAATGAGAAGAGGCAAAGCCTCTAAGTGAAAGGGACTCTCTTTTGTGCATTTCCCAGTAGAGCGACCTCACTGGGTCACGAGAGAGAGGAAGTGAAAACCCCTAAGGCTCCCTGGCTGTCCAGACCCCTTACTGGCTACTGCTGTTTTCTGTTTTCCCTAGAAGTGTCTTGTCTAAACGTCTGGTGCCATGGGTGGAAATCAGTCAAAAACCCTGCTAGAGTACATGTGTAAAAACTTTAAGAAACATTTTTGTGATAATTATGGAGTCAAACTGACTCCCGAAACTCTGAAAGCATTATGTCAGGAAAACTGGGTGGCCTTACATGTAGAATGGCTGCCCGAGGGTAGCTTTGACCAAGGCTTGGTTCACAAAGCGTACAAGAGTGTAGCACAGTCCCCAAGACACGCAAGTCAGTTCCCCTACATCGACACTTGGGCAGCAATGCTGCAAAAGTCTTACTGGTGGCCAGAAAAGTTGCAGAAGATGAAGGAAAAATGGGCTCAGAGGGCTGTTGCCAAAGCTGCAAGTCAAGTTATGGCTTTGCGCCAGGACGTGTTAACAAAAACAATGACCTCTCCAAAGAAGGAAAAGCCCCCAGGTGTTAGATGCCGGACCCGAAGACCCCTTGGCTAGTCCCCCACCATATGTTCCAGGGTATCCATCTCTCCCAATGCCGCCAGCTGAACGAGGTGCCAGGGCAGCAGAAAGCGAGGCTGAAGGCGAGAGCCAAGCGCAGCTAGTTAAAAGCACTCCAGAAACCTTTGATGAGGAGAACCAGGAAGTAGGGACAAATGAGGAAGCCGGGGCTGTGAAAGGGCGAGCAAGATCTCTGCGAACTTCAAATCCAGTCCAGCAGCTGTTTTCTGAACGATCGTTTCATGCAACAGCTCCCCTTTATTCCATGTCTGTGTCTAACAATCAAGGATTAGCAGCAGGTCTTAGAATTCTTCTCCAACACTGAACTCTCTCCCAGTAGTGAGCAAACTTCTAGCCCCTCCACGGTCTCCCCCTCGACTTTTCTGGATTTTATATCTAGCACAGAGGGCTCTTTGCTAGCTCCTCTCTGGGAAGTCCACATCCCACTACAGCCCGGCCCTGGCATTGAAATCCGATACATGTATGTGCCTTTCACTTCAAGTGATCTAGTAAATTGGAAGGCTCATACTGAAGCATTTTCTGACAATCCTACCCTAATGACTACTCTGCTAACCAGTATTATGGCCACACACCTATGCAGACTGTCAACAGCTTTTACTGGCCCTCTTTACAACAGAGGAGAGAAGCCGCATTCTGCATCATGCCCGAAAGCATGTAGAGGGAAAAATTCCCCCAGAAACTGCAGATAGAGAGGAGTGGATAAAGGCCCGATTTCCTGCAACAGACCCAAAATAGGATCCCAATGGCTGTGAGTCCAAAGAGCGTCTACCCAAATATAGACATTCAATCTTAGAAGGAATGAAAGAGGCAGGCAAGAAGCCTATTAATATGTCCAAAGTCAGTGAAGTTCTCCAGAAAGCAGATGAGAGCCCTGGAGCTTTTGCTGAGTGCTTGATGCAAGCATTTCGAATGTTTACTTCATTCGACCCAGAGGCTGCAGAAAACTTGTGCATGGTGAATACAGCTTTCATTGCCCAATCTTATGCTGACATCCGCAAGAAGCTCCAGAAGCAAGATGGCTTTGCAGGCATGAATTTATCCCGATTGCTAGAGATTGCCCAGAAGGTTTATGCCAATCAGAATGTAGACCAGAAATGGGAGGCAGAAAGAAAAATGAAAAAGAAGGCTGATCTGTTGGCAGCAGCTCTGGCTGGGCAGCCATCTATGAGAGGCAGAGGGGCTGTACGGGGACAAGGAATGAATGGCAAAAACCAAAGAACTGTGATGATCTGCTGACAGCAGCCAAAGACTTACAGACATACCAAGAAGCCACTGCTACTTTGCTAACGTTCCTGAGGCTGGGTATAAAGTGTCTCGGAAGAAAGCTCAGCTATGCCAAGAGACAGTGAAATTTTTGGGCTTCCATATATCCCAGGGCAGCCGGGCAGCTAGGCAGGGAATGAAAAGAGACTGTGTGTGCTATTCCTGTGCCCACTACCAGGCACCAGCTGAGAGAATTCGTAGGAGCAGCAGGGTTCTGCAGAATTAGTGACCCCGATTCTGCTATAACTGCTAAGCCCTTATACAAAGCCACAAAGGGGGGAGAAAAAGCACCCTTTGAATGGACAGAGCAATGTCAGAATGCTTTTGAAATCTTGAAGTGCCAGTTCATGAAGGCTCCAGCCCTGGGATTACCAAATACCAAAAAGCTCTTTACTCTGTACGTGCATAAGCGAGAAGGAATAGCTGCAGGCGTATTGACTCAATTGCTGGGATCCTGGCCCCGACCAGTGGCATATCTGTCTAAGCAACTAGGCACTGTGGCTAAAGGGTGGTTCCCCCCACCCCCCAAAAATATGCATCCAATAGCAGCTGTAGCAAAACTTGTGAAGGAAGTAGACAAGTTTACCTTCGGGAGCCAGCTTGCAGTAAAGGTACCCCACTATGTGCGAGTGCTTCTTGAGCACAAAGGGAACTATTGATTCACTAATGCCCACATGGTCAGATACCAAGCTTTTGTGTGTGAAAATTCCCGTGTGAAGATAGTGACTGTGTCAACTCCGAACCCAGCCTCCCTGTTGCCAACTCCTGGTGTAGAATTAGAACATGACTGCCTAGAAGTTATGGAAGACCGCCCCCCTATAGTTCGGGACAACCTCTCTCAGTTAGGGAGCCTTATAACTTATAAGGAACTGCACACCTTGGGCAAAGCTGTAAAAGATGTGAATAGGTATGTGTTTGAGACTCTGCCATGTCAAATTTATTCTCCTGTACATGCTTACCAGCCAGGAGACAGTGTGTGGGTTAACAGCTGGAGGAATAAGACTTTACAGCCTAAATGGAAGGGCCCATTTACTGTTCTTTTAAGTTCCCCTACAGCTGTCAAGGTCCAAGGAGTGGCAACGTGGATTCACTGGTCTCATTTAAAGCTAGCTGCAGACCATTGGCAGGCACAGCCAGTCCTGGGGAAGCCATTGACTTTGAAACTTACTAAAGACTCTATCTAGCCCTAAGCCATCTAGTAAAGACTGTTAAAAGTCAATAACTTGAAGCTGGTGGGACTTGCTTGAAAGCAGATCCAGCGCCCCCAAGCTTCATCAGCAAGCCTTGCCCCAGCCACCCCTGGAAGCATGTTGGTCTACTCATGGCCAAAGCTTTGAGGAAGTCATCTGGAGCAACATAGAGTTAAATATTTCCTTGTATTAGTTATTCTGAATCTCTTGAGCCTCCCTCATTATTCCTTGTGTTGAGTGTGTAAACAAAGAATCATTCATGCTTCAAGCACTTTTATTGCTGTGTTCTTCTGCTGTGCTTTTGCTTGTGTGTAGTTCTCAAACTGCAAGATGTTCTAAATGTTGGGAAGGAGAGAGTTCACAACGCATGCTGCGTGTTTGATCTAGGGAAGTGTATGGGGCTTGCATAGAACAAAATACAAAAATAGTTTGTGTAGAATGTGGAGTGTCATTATCAGGCAAAAATTGAGTATCTCGGTTCAGGAGGAATAATACCTTATAGAAGGAGTTACCACTGCCCGACTTTACAGTGAGTATGCTGGCCAGTTAATTTAAAATCTTACAAAATCAAAAAGCCTAACCCCAAGTTTAAGGCACCTGTCCAGGAGACTAAGAAAATTCTGTATAGGACTGTTTGATGATGCTCAGGATGAGAAATTTGTTATTCTAGAGCCTGGGAGTAATCTTTTTATAGCCCTGGCTGAACAGATAGCCGCCTCCCTAAATATTTCAAACTGTTGGGTGTGTGGAGGTCTGCTAATGAGTGAAAGATGGCCTTGGGGTGGCATGGAAGTTTTGCCTTCAGACTTGGCCAGATGGAATAAACCTAGATCGTAGTCAAAGTCAGAAGAGAGGAAGATTTGACAATTGCAGGCAGTTGTGAATGGAGAATTGTGTATTTCTCGAGCTGTGTTGTGGATGGAAAGCATGTTGGGCAGTCTTTGTGCCATCGAACCCTGCTATTTAGCTCCACTAAGGAGAAACCAAAATGGGTAGAAGCGGATGGCACTGTTATATAAGATTTTCAGCCATGGGAAAATATTAGCAGCATAAATAAATATTCCAAAGCTGCTTCAGAGTCCTCTGATCAATGGATGGCTCCTGAAGGGTTATATTGGATCTGTGGTAAAATGGTTTATACTCTCCTGCCCAGGAGATGGCATGGGACTTGTATTATTGGAACAATACGTTCCTGTTTTTTCCTTTTGCCTTCAAATGTTGGCTCATCTCTAGGAATCCCAGTGTTTGATGATTATGTTAGATCAAAGTGTTCTCTGGACATTAGAGGTACACAGTGGGGAAATGAATGGCCCACACAATGGATCATTGAATATTATGGCCCAGCCACGTGGGCGCACGATGGGTCCTGGGGTTACCGAATGCCTGTGTATTTGTTTAATCGAATTATTAGATTGCAAGCTGTGGTAGAGATTATAACGAATCAAACAGCCATGGCATTAGAGTTGTTAGCTAGACAGCAGACCCAGATGCGTGCTGCAATATATCAAAATCGCCTGGCATTGGATTATCCGTTAGCCAAGGAAGGTGGATCTGTGGAAAGTTTAATCTTTCAAATTGTTGTTTAAATATTGATGATAGTGGAGAAGCTGTACAGAATATAGCATCTGAAATTCATAAAATTGCTCATGTACCAGTGCAGACATGGAAAAAATTGGTTGTATCATAGTTTGGACAAATAATGGGATTAGAAACGTATTTTATTTCTAATTGGTATTTCTTTTGGAGGCTTAATGTTATTGCCATGTTTAATTCCTATTATGAGGTATAGTGTTAATAATGCCGTGAAGGCACTCACTGCTTTAGCGAAAAAATGTTAACATTACATATATGTCTCCAGGAAAGAAAGAAACAGTACTTTATTAATTAATACCCCCAATAATAATAATTGCTATATTGAATAAGAGCATGCTTTGCCCCAAACTAGGGTGTCTGTTGCAATACTTCCGTTAGAAACTGACCACCACCCAGCAGCTGTGAGTTCCAGCTGGAAGATTAGATAAGGGAGCAGCCTCCTACAGGCAACTTGCTGTAAATAGATAGAGTGAAGGAACTTAATCATGGAAATTTACCAGGGAGAACTCAGTGGAGGCTGGATCTTTGAAATCAGATAAGCATGTGTGCCTACCTGGGTGCTTCTGAGTGAATAAAACTGTATATATGTAGAATGATTTTAACTCAGTCTTTGGGGCAGCTAAGCCTGGCTGGGTCCTACTTTTTGGTACCAAAAAGTAAACCTCCCTTCAAACCAGTAATTGTGCGGACCTCATTTCTCTTCTTCAATAACATTTGGAACATAAAGTTGTTTTGGCAGCACATTCATTTTGATTGCAAAGATTCTTCCCAACCATGACATTTTTAATTTTTTTCCATCTTGATAAATCTACTTGTATCAATTTCCATGTTTTTGGTAGTTATTTTTAAAAAGAATACAGTTTTGCCCAATCAAATTTATTCTAAAATATTTAATAGGACTGGTAGCTTCTGAGCACTCCGCACCCTTTATAATGTCTTGTTGTTGTTGTGTTAAAAATTTCATTATCGTTTTTGTCTTTTTTTTTTGTTAATTTTATAGCCTGGTAAGTATCCAAATTCTTCAATATGTTCAATTACATATTGCAAAAATATCTGGGGATTCAAAGCTGTTAACCACATCATCTGCATGGCTTTTCACTTGAACTCTACATCATCCACTTTTATTCCGGAAATTCTATAATCTTGTCCATTCTTTATAGCTAAAATTTCTATTGCTAGTATGAATAATAAAGGGGATAAAGGGCATCTCTGACATGTTACTTTTTCAACAGAAATGGTTTGGCAGTTTTTTTCTTGTTCCTTCCAATATTGCTTTTTTGTCCCCCCCCAAAAAAAAACAAAACAAAAAAAAAACTGTTCCTTTGAGCTGAAGAACCCTTTGGAACAAATGTCTTATAGTAAAAAGGGCTGGAACAATAGCAGAAATATTCCTACACTCTTGTGTGACAGAGCAAACTCTGCAAATAGAGCAAACATGTACCTTGTCTTCTGCATACCCCATCCCAATTTCTCCCCCACTTCAGCAGTGGTAGGACACTACAATGAGACAGGGAAGGCAAAATGTCTTCAGAATCACTCTGTTTGAAGTAGGCTCAGGTCCAGTCCTATGCTGTCAAAAGAGAGAGACTTTAACTTTAAAAATTTCCTTAATTGCAATATTCAGGAACCAGGCTGGTAAATATAAATGTCTCCATGGTTATATGCTTATCTCCCCTAGTATTATAGGATATTAGTATTTTGTGCCATTTATAATTTCATACTCAAGAAAAGTTAGGCCAGCTTAATCAAAATTTCAATTCACTTGGTAACTTCTCTGTATTTTGTAATGACAGTGCTTGTTTGCAAAGACTGCAGCCAGTTTGCAGTGAATGATCCTGTTTCTATATTAAATTTTAAAATCTGATTTTCAAAGTGTAAAACAGAAGTCATACTCCTCTAGGAAGCAAAATTGTGGAGCACCTTGCAATAGAAACTCTGGATGATGTTAGAGGACTAAAGTTTGAATACGTATCAGATTACAATTAAAATATTTCAAGTTACAGCAAATTTACATCCAACTTTTTTCTGATAAAATCCATTCTGGTATAGAAATATCTAATTCAGGGGTTCCCAACTGTTTTGAGCCTGTGGGAACATTTAGAATTCTTACAGTGTTGTGGGTGCATTCACAACATAGCTGCCACAAAATCATTGCTAGAGGAGGTGGAAACAGCCACAAAATGGCTGATACAACTTACCTTTAGTCAAACATTGAAGATCCTTTTGCCATGGTAGCAGCTGATGCCAACGGAACTTTAAAAGAACACTTGGCAAGTTACAGAAAAGGTGTTGTGTGCCATGATGCCCACGGGCACCACATTGGGGACAATATAACTGGTATATCTACATTACAACTAAGATGTGTAATGAATTTATAGCCATTGGTTCACAACTATTAATAGTGTTACATTTGACAGTGCCAACTCACCATTGTTAACATTTTTCTGCATTGCACCAATTTTTTACTCTTATCCCATCTATTATTTTAGAGTTCCACAAATCAAAAAAAGCTGACTGGGTAAAGAGAGCCATGTCACTTTCATTAGGAGGAGCCTATTAGCAGCCATGAAGAGGAACTGGCAGCCTATTAGCAGGACCATTAAGAGAAATATGTTTATATTCCCATTCAAATGCAAATACATGCAATAGGACACAGACCACAAATTCACATGGTGTAATATTTCCATATACCCAGGGGTAGAAATCTACAGGAATTCCTTTGCATATTAGGTTACACACTAGGGTTGTCAAGTCCAACCCCAGAAATATCTGGGGGTGGAGCCAGGAGACTTTGGGGGTGGAGGCAGGAGACACTGGGGTGGAGCTAACGGAGCTAACGGGGAGGGGGGAAACGGGGAGGGGGGAAACGGCGCCGGGGAGCGTGGCGAGCCGCCCCGCAGCTGCCGCCTCTTCTCCGCTCGCCGTGGCTGCTCCTCCGAGATGGGCTGAGCCCATCTTGGAGGAGCAGCCACGGCGAGTGGAGAAGAGGCTGCGGCCTCGCCCGCTCCGCCTCTGGGGTGGAAGCGGAGGGGGGGTGGAGGCGGGCCAGGGGCGTGGCGAGCCGCAAGTCCGGATCCTAGAAGGGCCCGGATTCGCGGCTCGCCATGCTCCTGGCCTGCCTCACCCTCCCCTTCTCTGGTTTTGCCTGCTCCTCCGAGATGGGCTCAGCTTGGGCCCATCTTGGAGGAGCAGCTGCGGTGGCCGGGGAGGGGGCGGCAGCGGTGTGGCGCCCAGGATCGGGCGGCTCGCCATGCTCCCCGGCGCCGTTTCCCCCCTCCCCCCGCTTTCGTTTTTTTTGGGGAGCGGGGGAAGAGGGTGGAAACCCTGGGGTCCCCCGCCAGGGCGGGAGGGTTGGGAAGCCTATTACACACCCCTGATGTAGCCAATCCTCCAAGAGCTTACAAAAAAGAGCCTTGTAAGCTCTTGGAGGATTGGCTACATCAGGTTGTGTGGCCTAATATGCAAAGGAACTCCTGCTAGAATTCCACCCCTGCATATACCAATCTCAACTTTAAGTGGGATTTTCCCCCCTTGCATCTGATATTGCAATACCTGAATGCCATGTGTTTAAATCTCTTGTTCACAGGATCCAAACCTTTGCAATACTGAGCAATCCCTTTTCTGAAAAGGCAGCTGCTTAGCTTCTGGAGCAGTGTAGGCTTTGACTAACTGTCTTATGCTAAAAATACCTGCTTCTTGAATAATGCCCCTTTTAATATTTTTTAAAAGCAAACATCTCCTTTCAGAAGTAAAAAGAGACTGATAAACCAAATCAAAGTACACTGAAGAGTAAACCAGCTTTCATGGATATGCCTACATTGTACTGTAAATTGGATAGTTGCCTTTGTGCATTATTCATCTCCCTTATAATATAAATCCTTTAAATCAGAGTATATAAAAACATTTATAAACTAAAATTCCAAGAGATCATACAAGACATGCAGTTTCTTGTTTCTTAGTATGGAACTTCACAAGATAATGGCAAAATTTGGCTATCTGTCTAGAGATAGTTGGACTTGCATCCACCAAAAGTTTCTCCAAACATGCCTCGTCCGCGTCTGCCATTGGTTTAACTACAAACGGGGAAACAAACCTATCCCTCTGTACCTGGTGGAAAGGGCATCGAAAAAACATATGAGTCATCGACTCCACCTCTCCCATAGCACAAGGACAGCGTCGGTCTTCATATGGGACTTTTCTATATTTCCCTTCTAGCACCTTTGAGGGCATGGCTGCGCATCGAGCCAATGTAAAGGCTCTTCTGTGGGCTGGTACCTCCAAATAAAAAAAGTACTTGGCCGTCCTCATAACATATTTGGTCTCAGTAGCTGCTAAAAAAGAGGGGGCCTGTTCTAGATCCCTTTGTCTCTCTATATCGCAGATTCTTTGTTTGATAATACTTTTTGCTTTGGCATAGCTCTGCGCCTATGAAAGGGAAGAAAATAGAACAAGTAACAAAATTTACTTATTTGGGAATGGTAATTCAGAATACAGGTGCCTATACTGAACATTGTAATATGAGGGTGGAGAAAGCTGAGAAAACAATGTACGCTATCCTGAGATTTTTTCGCTCTAAGGGGGCCTTCTATGTTCCGGCAGCACTGAAACTGTTCCAAAACAAAGTGTTAACACAATTGCTCTATGGTATTAACCTGGGCATTTCGGCTAAAAAACTGAAGGCTCTCGAGAAAGTGCAATCTAAATTTCTTCGTAACGTTTTGCAGCTTCCGCCAGGTGTGTCAAATGCCCTTTTGCGTTTAGAAACTGGGCAAATGAGAATTGAGGCCAGAATTATGTTATCTTCGGCATGTCAATGGCTAAGGATCCATAAAAACAAAAAAGGCCTCTTCCCTTTAATAACTCAAGACCCCTATAGGCCAAGGTGGCTGCAATTGGTCAGAAGCATCTCCCTTAGTTCAGCACACAAAAAGTGGTTTCAGACTTGACACCCAATTCCGAACCAAATGCATCATTAAAAGAAAAAAGAAGAAAATTGGCTTTTTATTCCTTAATAGACTTTAATATTCCTTGCACAATAAAATGTACAAAATATTTACTTCCCTAAATAAATAAAAACACACAATTGTAGACAGTGTTTTACTTTTAAAGAATAAAAACAGCAGTGAAATCTCCTTCCTCTAGACCAACTGGTTCAAAAGAATCTCTTGCAGAGAAGTAAAAGCACCATCCAATCTCTAGCCAAAAGTTCAACGAGTTCCCTTAAAATAGAGCTGCCTGAGGAGAGTGAAATGGAAAAGGATGAAAGACGCTAGCTAACAAAACTTATTAAAAGTGAAGAGAGCCTGTGACATGGTAGCCATTGTAACTGAGCTAATTGGACTCTGTATTCATCCATTATGCCCAGTGTCTGATTCTTCACTGGCTTGTCTGTGGTGCAAGAAAAAAACACTGGCACAGAGCAGGCTGCATGCTGGGTAATGAGTACTTGTGGATACTGCTGAACACCTGGCGCAGCAATAGTGAGCAGAGTTACAAAGAACAACTGGAATGGCATTATTTTTCCTGCTTCAATTTGAGGTTTAAAAAAAATCAAATTAAGAATGGCTCAATTAAATTTAAGCTTTAGCTAAATCTTCTCCATCCATACAACCAACAGTTTCATTGCTCATGAGAAACAAAGAAATGCAGAGGCTCACACCTAGGACTGACTGTACATTTCCAAAGTAACATGTAGCATGCTCCTACCCCGAGTACCTCCCTGTGCCTGGAATGCTTGTTCAGATACTTTTAAGGATTGTCTTTGCAGCTGCAGGCCACCTGGATAGGCTACATAGACTTTTGGCTCTTGAGCTGTACACATTCTGCTCAGCTGCTACAATTGGCCTCAGCATCCAAGCCTTACAATTTCTTTCAGTGTCATTAGCATCTCATTTCTTCAACGTGCTAACCTGTATATTTGTATAATTAGATCCCACCTGTAATACATAATTCCCACCCCCACCCCCCCAAAAAAACCCTGAAGCCTGATTTGTTCTGGTATTCATGGCAGTTTTCAAACACTGCTGCTGTCCTTATTTGCCAGATAGGTAAAAGTATTTCCCTAGGAAAGGAAGGGATGTGGCAGCCACAGAAAGTGGGTCTTGCACACACCTATGACCTGAGATTGATTGACATTTCTGTTACTTCATTGCATGGACTCTTCCTTAGAGGACCAGACATGGGTTCTCAAGTAGCATATCAGGATCCCCTTCAAGAGTCACACAAGAGCTGTGGGATGGGTAAATCAGAAGTGCTAGGAGTGAGCCACTGCTGTTACAAGACAAGTGGGGGGAAGGTGCTCCACTGTTTCCCCTATTCCGCCCCCCACCCCACCCCCAGTGGAAAGTCAGGTCCTTGTGCTAAGCAAGAAAACAGGGAGTGACATTTATCCACATATTTTTATATGCAGCCATGGGATATATACATATATTCCCAACACACTGAAGCAGATACTTGACCTAGGCTTGTTGGGAGTAGAATAGCTCTAACTTGGTCTACCCAAGTTAAAGAAGCTCCAGGAAACCCTGGCCTAAAAAATAGGCCTTTCCCTTTATAGAAAGGAAGTCTTCACAAGAAGCAAATGAGATACAAATGACTACATGTACTGTATTGTGCACCTTTTGTCTTCCTAGTTGCAGGAGACCCAAGTTGGCAGAAAAATCTTTTACATAAAAAATATATAACTACCAGCAAATCTCTCCCACCCAATCAAGCAACAGCAGAAAGCTCCCAAAGCTGCACAAGAGAAAGCATGAAGATCTATAGCGAAGCCACCCGTTGCATTAAAATAGTACACAGAACTGGCAAATGCTTTTAGAAGCAAGTTAGGGCCCCAGGCATTCAACTTGCTTGGCTCTCTGAAAATATAAAATATAGCCGCCGCCACCCATGACATCACACCAAGGTGTCGGAAACTAGCTGCACTTGTTTCACACACAGGATTTTCTACCTCTTACAGGAACTGATCGAAGCCATGACACAGCAAGAGGCTGGGGCTTTTGTGGTGGAGTGCCTTAGGCTTGTTGGAGACTTGCATGCTAAATTTATAGGCAATCATGGGAAAGAGAAGAAATCTGTGGAGTTGTTGCATTCACGCCTTGGCTGATGTCTAGGCCTGTTAAAGGCAGCACTTCCAAGAGAACCAACAGGAGTGTAGAATCCCATGCAAATGACTTCCGAGAGACTACAATATGCAACCTTTTGAAAGCTGTACCTGAATATTCATTTCACTTCAATGCTGTCACTTCCTTCTGATTCTTAGACAAGCAGCCCTGGATTATCCCAGGACTAGAAAGATCTAGGAGGGTATTTTAACCCAAGGCCTTAATTGTAGCTTCTAGGAATGAAGACTCCATATCAGAAACTGGGTTGTTTCTTCCTCTAAAACCTCAACAGTGTACAAAGTCAGAGGCTATGAATTCTGTTAGGGTTAACAGCCTGTGGCTAAAGGCCAACAAATCCATCTATTGGGAAAGCCTTATGGGCCACTTCCCCTATTGCAGGCTTTAGCAGTCATCCTACATGGTCTCAGAGAGTGTGAGTGAGTTGTCTTTAGCTCTGATAGGGGGTTTTCCCTCAAGCATACTCACCACTGAATAAGAGTATTTTCCCTATGGTATGATCCTCTTGGCTTTCATGCTTGTTGCCTGTGATTTACTACAGTCTATACAGCACCAAGATAATCTGTCAGGATTGCAGAGCACTGTAGGTTTTATGCTGGCAAAAGGAACTGGATTGCACAGTCTTCCCATCCCTTCAGCTCTAAGGAGTCATCTAGATAATGACCCAAAGGCTCAAAACATGAAGGAATTTATCATTACAGCTACAGAACAATATAATTTGTGGCATCAAATAAAGAATTCTTGCCATGGGGAAAGAAGGCTGGACTCAGTTTGCTGGTGTGTCCTTGCAGTCCTATAATTCAGTGCACCCTGAACTTTTTTCTGTATTGGGTATGCCAAGTCTACACTCTGCCTTAGAAACAGCTGCTCTGCATGCTGCTGAGTGAATAGCTGCTAGCTATAATATGGCTCATTAAAAACTGCTTTGCAGAAAAAAGATTTTAAAAAGAGCAAAACGCTTTGCCACATTTACCTGGCAGGAGGAGTGCCTCTGGTGGTCTATTTGGGTGGCAGAAAAGCTGGATCACATGTAGAAAAACACAGCTTGGAGCCCATCCTTGTCGTATACAGAAGGACAAGGGTTGTCTTTTCCCCCCATCAATCCCTTCAGCACAGACAAATTGGCCACATCACTTTGGCAGGAGAGGAGGGATGCATGCAAGTATTTGTACCCAGCTGGTACACTAAGGATTCTTTTCAGTACCATACAGTGGAAGGTTCTGTCATTTGTTTGTGCCAGTCAGTCACTTAAAGCCAAGTCTCCAGAGAGGCATGTTCTACAGCTTGTACTTACATAAGCCTCTCTGTTTGCACTAACTGCAAGCTCTGTTTAGGGCATTTATGGGAAAAGAGTATCAGATCAGGACCAAGCTTTTCATTTCCATCGTGCCACTGCAGAGTTCCTGCCAGCTCAACCACAGCATCCTCTCCTAAACAAGCCCCCCTCTTGCACAGCTCTACCCAGTATATTCATACCACCATGATCTTGACTTGCAGTATATCCTGGGATGGATAAAGGGGTGTGGGTCATTGCTTCATCCCTTCAAAAAGGGCAAGTGCGCCAACTTGGCCTCCTTCCCCTGTGTTTTTCCAGTTCACAAAAAGACATAAAAAGGTGTGATATGTAGAGCATAGCTTAGACCAAAAATGAAGACCAACAGTAAAAAGGCAATGCCAATAAGGAGGGAGGGTAACAGCTCTGATCCATCCTTCATGCCTTCTGCAGAGTGTCACTCTCCTCCCACACAGGTGGACAAAGCTAACACTGGAATAGCCTGACAAGCTGGCCTTTCCTGCAAGCCCCTTTGGTAGGCTTTTGAACAGAGGCACTTTGATGAAGGCATCATGGAGAAACAAAGGACACAGTACCAGGCTCCCTTTCATTTGATACCCTGAGATCAGCTCAGCATTCTCTTTCCCGTCAGAGTTTTTGCACAGGTCTCATTGCAACCCAGCCGGGAAGAGAGAAAGAAGGCCGTATGTGCCTTGTTGACTGTTCTACATTACCCATTACAATGTGCACAATTTTTCTCATAGTCTTTCTCCCCACCCTTCCTATACTGAATACTTGGCCATATCACTCTTGTCAAAGACAACTTTGGTTGCAAAGTAAATGGCCACGAGCCCAAAGCCAGCAGCAGATGCCATATAAGCAGTGACCGACTGTGTGAACTGAACAACTGAACCCAGAAGGAGGGAGGGTATGACCTGAGAGAGAAGGAAGGCACTGTCCAAGATGGCCAGGTCTGAACAGATGCCCCGGCTTGCAGCTGCAGCATCTGTTTCTCCTACCATCGTCCTGAGTGAGACCTCGCAAGGTGAGCTGACACAAAGAGCAGAGCCAGCCACAGGAGGAGAAAAGAGGGTCCCACCATGTCCATTCTGGTAGGTCAGTTTTTGGGCAGAAAGGTGACTTTTGAGGAAGCCAGCCTTCTTGTCCAGTTGAGTTGTATCTTCTTCTTTACTTTTGTACTTCGGCAAAAAGATCTGAAAGGGAAAACAGGGTAAGAGGCTGCAACAGAACAATGAAGCCATTTTAAAAGGCACTAGAAAGATCAAGACAGAAGTTGGACAATGGAGCTGCTTCACCCAACAACCAGGTGCTTGGCTTCAGTCCCAAGTCAGTAAGGACCAGGAAGTCAGAGTTAGTTTTAGCCCAAGACTGGCCTTCTCTTGTGGTGCCGCCCTGAGACACTTCGGTGAGAAGGGCGGGATATAAGTCTAAATATAAATAAAATAAAATAGACCAACGCTTTGTATATGACTGGACTTTTGCTGCAAATCAACATATCCTCTTTTGACACCCCATGTTTCTATTGCTTCAGCAAAACACTTACATAAAAGAACTATTATCAGTTTTATGTGTATGTAGAGGTGTATCTTTTAAGTTTACTACCAAGCTGACTACTGGAAGTTGGCTTGGGGAGCCAGACTGCTGTAGCGGTCTGTATATCAAACTAAGATCTGAAAGACCCAGGTTCAAATCCCTGCTTTGTCATTGAAGCCTACTGGGTGACTTAGTCATTGTCACAGGGTTGCAAGGGTAACATGAGGAAGGAAGGAAGATGATATAAAATGGGTTGATTCCCCACAGAGAAAGAAAAAGAGTATAAACATTTAAATATGTTAATTTAAAAAAATTCAAAGCTCTAGTCTCATGTTAGACAGCATTTCAATGGGTCATTGGTACTTTTACATGTTAGAAAGATAAGCTATGGCTTGCTTTCCATTGTAGTTGATACTGGTATGAATGAAGAAGTCTTAAGAATGTGTCTGATCATATCATCCTATGCTTCCTGCAACTGAGATGAATAAGCACGCAATGGAACAGGATGATATGCTCATTGCTATGCTGAGGCAGACCAAAGGCCTTCCTGGTGCAATACTCTGGGGTACTGGTCGCCCAAAAACCCTTATGAAGTTCACAGGAGGGGAGGAAGAAGAGAGCACACAGGCATTTGCCATCTCTTCTCCCCCACCTCAGCATCTCTACTCAGAATGGGCCCATGGTACAAATAATCAATCTTCTGCAATTTTCCTTAGTATCCACCAATCTTTATTCTAATCCACAGGCAGGAAATTTGGGCACACTTTTAAATATAGGTTAGTACCACAGCTTTAAGATACAACAAAACAAAACAAGAAAAGCCAATCTCAGCTAGAAGCCCTCACCACATTTTTGTAACTATTATGTCCATATCAATCATATTTCATAATGGAGTTTGCATGGTCTTAGTTTTACTGACTGATACCTGCCCCCTGTAGTTCCCACGCTCTGCCAAGCTGAAACCACTTTGGCGTTAAACACACTTGAGTGTTCTCATTATACAGAATTCTCACTCCCCCCCCCCCCCGCACAATACATTCTCCTTTCTACAACCAACAGTGCCAACTTTTGCAAGCAGAATGATATTAAAGAAGCTGAATGCATCCTGCAAATTCCTGTATGTGAGTTGTAAGGCTCACAGCTGAAGGTGACAGAGTTTGGCTAGCATCAGGGGAAGGGGGGACTGGAAGGTAGAAATTCTGGCACAGAAAACCTGAAAATGGAACAGTCCAGTTTGGCCCAAGCTCATCAGGACTCGGAAGCTAAGCAGTCAGTACTTGGATGGGAGACCACCAAGGAAGACTGTGGTTGCTACATGGAGGTAGACAATGGCAAACCACCTCCACTCATTTCATGCCTTGAATGCCTCCCCACCCATGGCTGGGGCCACTGGGGGTTGGTTTTGACTTGACTACACATTCTTTTCTCTCACTGGCTGCTGATAGTTATATGGTCCTAGGGGTCAGATAATCCTTTCTCAGCTAGCTGTAACTGTGGTCTCATGTTTGATATTCCAAAGCCACAACCATGACTGATGATATTTAAATTCTATCCACAAATGGCTCCTGTTTTTATTTTGAACAGAAAGGAAGATAAAGAACTTCAAGTTCAGCGCCATCAGAAAGCAATACTATTGCCTAAAGTTACCTAAAAGTCATCCCATTAGGTCCAAATTCATAAGATAGCAGCAGCACTGATTCAAACTACCACTTTGTAGAAACTGAGACTAGTTGTGTCAGTGATCCAGCAACTGGCATTCCATTTCTCTAGATGCCTGCATGCCACAGGATAATCAGAACTGAACACATGCAGGAAGAAAGGTGATAAATAGTGCAGGCAGTTAAGACTGACCTGTTACCCGGATGGCCCTCTCAAATCAAATCTCCACAGTTACATTCCCATGAGATCCATTGGAATCTCAGACTCTCTTGCCCTATCTGCAATATGGAAATCTAACCTACCTTACCTGGTTGCTGTGAGGCTCATTAAGGAATTACATGAACCACACTGAACAGTCTAAAATTCTATATAAACGCCATGTGCTATTGATCCCACAGGAACTGACCTCACATTCAAACTATCCGTGTAACATTCCATTGCCCATACAATCCCCTCACTCCCAATCTAAAACTGTTCTTCTATAATGTTAGGGATAAATAAAGGCACCACACTGTTTGTTCCCTCTTATGGAGCTCATGGAACTCCAATTCCTCTTCAAGCATGCTTCCCCAATCAAATCAGCAGCCCCAATAGCTTTGAACTTAGAAGAAAAAAGTGGGAGGTCCAGTGACAATCTCAAAAGCTACACTGAGACCAGTTCTCGGAAGCTAAAGAACAGGGCAGTGGATGCCAATAGAACAAACACTTCTTGAAAAGAGCTTTCACCATTTGGTGTTCTGCTCCAAATTGACCTCACCAATAGAGAACACTGGCTTGGCTCCTATGAAGCTCAAATGCAACAATACTCAGAAGGCAGTTCTTTCACATTCTTTACCTTCCTCCCAGTAGGCCTCCAAAGAGCCTGTGCTGGAAGCTGTGGAACCAAGGTGAGCAAAAAGTTGTATGGACCATTAAGGAGGAAGAACCAGATAGGCACCTCCCTTGAACCAACAGAAGTCCTAGCACCAGTGGAAGCACCACTGAGTGAAAAAGGGGAGGATGGTTTCATCCAGGATCCAAAGTACTAGCATGATAATCTTACAGCCAAACAATATGTGATGGGGTTGGAAAGATAGTCCCTGTCCACCTCCATCTTATTTTTCCTCCTCCAGCTATTTCCAGTACTTCTCTCTCACTCAAGGTAGAGACAAAAGTGCTGTGAGTGAGGAATGCAGTACAAGGAGCTCAGTTCCCCCTTTAAAAATGAAAACTAGACTCCTGCCTCTAACTTTGAGTGGTGCAGACCCATAAAGCATATAAACATGGCTACTTCCACTGTGTCTACTTTGTCCCTCAAAGGTCTACAAAGGAAGCGGAGCTCTGTCAAAAGAGTATTTTGCCATGTTTCCAGGGCAGTCCAGTTATAAGCTGAAAGTCTCACTTGACAAGGCTGAAGACCAAGTGGATTCAATATAGTCTATTTATAGTCCAAACTTAAATATTTCCTTGCTTATGTGATGGATTTTTGCCATCACAATAACTCTGGGCCCCTCTTGTATCTTGTCAACATATTTAGCATGTATATTTCAATTGTAAAGAGAGAGAGATGGGTCTGTGTTCAAGTTCCATTTTTGCCATGGACTCTGAGAACACGGTGGCCCAAGTGACCTTGTAACATGCAGAATGTTAGTTATTTAAGCTAGTTTTAAGAACTGATCAATGGAGAAGCGAGAAACACTTCAAAAGAATAATTGTTCAGGTTTGAGTGTGAAAATGGCTGTATTCTATTTACAAGAAATGGTAAGCCTCCCATTAATTTCTCCCCCCCCCCCCCCCCGCCCAACTTCCACTGTTAGATGCATTAAAAATACCGGGGTAGGTTTTCTGGAAGTAAATTAATAGCTACCATCCAATTCACAAGAATCATTTCAGGAGGAATAGGGTAAAGCAGGAGGAATTTTGGCCCCCATCAATCATTTAGGGTACTTGTAATCCATGTACTGCTACCCTCAGAAGTGTAGCCATTTCTTCCTGTTCAACCCCAGACAGTCAAAAAAACTTATCCAAAGGTCGAAAGTCCTCATGCTCAGATGCTCATATCATAGCACTATTCAAGGGCATGCGTTAAATGCAACCGACTTACGCGGCTTGCGAGTGTGAAGCTTCAGACAGGGTTAGTCTTGCGGGCTCTCACAAAACTGGATTGGCAGCAGTTATGGAGGAACTGTTTGTTGATTCAGTTCAGAAGAGAGGAGAAGCAAACAAATCAAAACACAAGAAGCAGATACAAAAAGGATTGACAAGAGGCAGACAGAAAAAGGAGTTTAAAATAGTAAAATACCCAAAGAAAGAGATAGGTACAAAGAGTTGTATATTTAGCAGTAATGCAACTAGAGTAAGAGGAGAAGGGGATAGGCCTTGAATTGTAGTGACAAATCAATCATCCTTGTTGGATTCTGTCTTTTTTCTTCCCACTGGGAACATTTGCACACACTTTCAACATTATAGCTGTGAGCTTGCTGTTAATACTAACTATACATTAGAGGTGACTGAAGGCATTTTGCCACCTCACATGCTCTTTTCCAGTGCCACCCTGGCTAGGTCCTTGGAACTAGGCAGCAGAAACAGGATGTGAGTGTGGGTGCCTCCATTACCAATTTGTCTCCCCCTCCAAAAACTGCTGCTTGGGCATCAAGCCAGCCTTATGGTGGAGTTTCATTACTAGAACTAAAAGATGTGCACTTTGACCCTAAGAAGCAAGCACAGGGAGATGGTGGCCTAGATTGGGGCCATGGCACTAGAGAATGGGGCAGATAGTTCCACTCTTTGGTATACTTTCCAACTGCACTTCCTCCAGCTGCTTTATCCCAGGGGAGGGGAACCCCAAGCAGTGCTTATAAAGAGTTCCAAGAAACTTCTACACCTTCAGCCATTCCAGGTTTCTTCCTTAGACTTGTTTTAAGAATGCAAATAGGGAAAAGGAAGCAGAAAGTAGCCTTCAACCCAATCCCACAAAACCAAAATTATTAAACAAACAATAACCTCAGCTCTCTAGTTTACCATGCTGTGAGCTTTTCTCTGCAATTTTATTTCTAAGTCGCCTCTCTTACCAAAGGCACTCCAGGCAACACACCATTCAGAGACAAATGCTACTTGGTATAAGCCAGAGTCTGTAAAAGCTCTTATATTGCTCTTATAAGATGAAATTATTCATAGTTTAAACACTCTGAGCAAAACTAGCCTGTTTCCCCCACCCACAACCCTTAAGAAGCCTCCTACACATGTTAGACACATAACACCCCCCCACACACACACACACATTACTCCACCTGCTTTTCATGATGATAAAGTGATGCCAGTGTGTATGGCAGGATCTGCAGCACTGAGAAGGGGAAGCCCGTCAAAGCAGCAGAAACAGTGACAATGATGACACTCTGTGAAAAGCACATGATGAAGGCAGTCAGTGGGAAAAAGGCCACACTGGCGAGGTAGACCATTCGTGTCCCAAACTGCTTCACCATCCGGTCCATGATTGTTGAGAAGAAGATGGATATAACGCACTGGAGAAAGAGGCCCAAGCTGCCCATCCGAATACCTGAAAAAGAGATGCAGGAACATTGGGTGAGATGGGGAGGAAACTGCAGGTAGACTACCCAAGACAGCCAGGTCATCTTATGTGTTTGGCCACAGGATCAGTTTTAAGATTGTTAAATTGTAACTGTCTCCATTAATAAAGCAGTCATCTTGGAAAAACTTCTTAATTGTCCCAGCATTGCAACTACCCATTTTATTACTAATAAAGATACGCAAGCTAGAAGTGCAAATGAGTATTAGGTGGGTTGCTCAAGGGAACCACAGACACCTAACATACATAGCATGGAAGGCTTCCTCTTTGACTCCTCTCTGCAGAACCACAGATGGGATATATATGACAAATTATCCCTTAATATTCTCAGTTTCAAACATGTACATGGGATATCAAAATGTCCACTCATGAAGTTAACTGCAGCCAAGAGATTAACCTGTGAACAACCCTAACTTGTGGACCTGGAGCTCATAAGTCTTGGCCATGAATTCCATGGAAGCATTAACACTGGAAATGGCAACTCAAGCTGCTGCTGACAACCACTAGAGTTGCTCATCCATAACATTTCCCAAGGCATCCAAAGGTCTGGACTTTCCCTCCATGCATCTCCAAAGGGAATGATATACAAGTCATGGCTCCATATCACTGCAGTCACTGAATACCATTGTTGGTACTTAATGGAGCCTCCAATGCGGGCAGGACTTGCAGGCACCACAGGCTGCAGATGTTTACTTTTAATTATATTCAGTCAAGGTCACACCAACCTCAACATGAATTATACTGGAACAAAAAAAGCAGGCAAAAGACCAAAGAGCTTTAGCTGGAACCACTCCAGAAAACCTACCACTAAGGCACCTTTTTAAGCTAAGAAAGAAAAGATTCCATCTTCAAAAGCCTGGCAACAGAAGAGAAATCCATACTTGCAGAATGGCACATGCTGACCACAGGATATGCATCGGGAGGATCTTGTACTAACCTAGGCACCTGAGCAGTTCTTGAGGTTTCTGCTCATAAACCAGATAGGGAATCATCATTCCTGATTTATTACTGAATCCAAGGCACCAAATGTTTAAAGAACTAGTGAATCAACTCTAAGAAAAACTGCTTTTAGTTCCTCTGCAATCTTGCATGTGAAATGCAGCCTGCACATCTTCCAAGCATGTGTGCTGGGTCAGGCAGGGGTACATAAAGGTTGTATTTTACACATTGCAACATTGTTGCAAAAGAATGTCGAAGTCCTTCAGCAGAAACTTTGCCAGAAAGGCAATTATGTGCTACAGAACTGGCATGCTTCATTAAATACAATAACAATATACCATGCTCAGCTATTCCCCCCCCCCCCTTACAAAAACAGTATTGAGGAGCAGGATGGGCAAAAAAAATTTCTGAGATTCCAGAAACTCAGTAACAGACAGGGCTAGAAGTAGTGGTGGACTATTGACTTTGTAAGATGCAGATCATATACTTTCTATAAACATGAATGATAAGCTACATTCCCTAGCTGAGAATCTCAGAGTCCTGATAAGAGTCCTGATAAGAATGGACTACAAGTAAGCATCCAGTAAGTTGCATTTGGCTAGCATCCTATTATGTTGCTGCCACATTTACTTTTCTACACCAATAAATAGGAAAGATGCCTTAATATGCATAAGAATTACCCTACTGAACCAGGCCTTTTGGGAGAAAATCCTTTATTTGATTGTTCAGGAAATTTAAACAAACATTATTCCTTACTAGTACAGTGTGAAGCAACTAGGTACAAGCCTATTCAGCAAGCACATTCCAGAATAAAGAAAATTAAACTTGCATTTCCTAGGTCTAGAGCCAACACTGTCACAGGACCACATGGACACTAACTGGCCTCCTTCCACCACCAATTCTTCCTTCCCTCCACTTCCTTCCCCTTTGGAAAGAATCCCAAGGTCAGAAAGAACCAAGAATTTGCAACAAAACATGAAATAACTTTCTCCAAGTCCACTTTGCGTGCATCATTTATCAGTATTGTTAGTTGAAGTATTTGGATGCAGATATCAGTTGCAGATAGGGTTTCCAGCCTCCAAGTGGGGCCTGGAGATCTCCCACTTTTACAACTGATCTCCAGCAGAAAAAACATTGGACTCTATGGCATTGTACCATTCTAAGACCTCACCCTCCCAAAGTTCGGATCCACCCTCAAAGTCTCCAGGTATTTTCCAACACAGACCTGGCAGCCCTAATTGCAGAGGCATAAGCAACAAGCTTCTCCTTCTCTTTACCCCATATGTTTACCTTCATCATAGTTTCGTCTGGCTTCTGTGCCCGGCTCAGCTCTGGGAACTCCTTGGTACAGCCCTTCCCCAACAAAGTCCGTGTAGAACAGCATGAATGTCATGAGGGCCATCCAGCTGCACAGCTCAGCCACAAAAAGCTGCCAGATCACCTTGGGGATATGGCAGCACAGTCCGTGCAGGTGTGGAGCCAAGGCACAAAGATTCCTAAATGCCTGGACCAAATGCCGGACCTTCAGAAAGCTCTTTGGAACCCAGCAAAAGCAGCAGCTAAGGGAAGGGGGCATGGAGGAATCCTTCATAGCAGGACTTGCCAGCACTTCAGTCTGGGTTACCACCTCCTCAGTCACAAAGGCAGTGGCTAAGACACAGCTGAGAAAGATGAGGGTGAGGAGGCTGAAGAGGCATTCTTCTTGTCCCCCCAGGTAAGGAGCCAGGAAACTACTGTCCCAGTTGATTGCCGGCAGCAGGTATCCAATGCAACCACCAAGGCTGATCATAAGGGAATACATGGAGAAAGCCTGCCGACAGTTGTCTGGCTCCTGGAAGAGATCAGAGAGAAGAGCCTCCAGAGGGGTGAAGCAGACTTGGCCACAGAAGTCAAGCAGGCCAATGCCCATTATAAGAAAGGCAATCTCCAAGGAGCGGGTGTTCAAAGTAATAAGGCTAGCCAGATGATGAGAATGAGGAATGATCAGAAGACTCAGCAAAACTCCTAGACACAGGACCCAGATAAAAGGCCGGCGGCGGCCATAGCTACTGCGCCAGTGGTCGCTGGCAGAGCCAATGAGAGACACAAACAGCAGACCTAGAACAGGACCAATCCCTAGAATTGAGAGAGGGAGACAAAACAGATTATTTGACATGGAGGGATTTGACAAAGATAGTGGCTGTCAGTTCAGAAACACAAACAAGTACATTCAAACTCAGCCTCCAATATCAAACTCAAACACAGGCTTCAAAGATAATGTCAAGAACTTCACTAAAGAAGAATCACCAGTTTCTAAGCAACGCTTTATATGGTTATTATGCCATTTTAGGTTTCAACAAATTGATTTAGAATTTTAGATTGTTTTATTTACTGATTATGAACTAGGGTTGCCAATCCCCAGGTGGGGGCAGGGGATCCCCTGGTTTGGAGGCCCTCCCCCCGCTTCAGGGTCATCAGAAAGCAGGGGGGAGGGGAGGGAAATGTCTGCTGGGAACTCTGTTATTCCCTATGGAGATTTATTCCCATAGAAAATCATGGAGAATTGATCTGCGGGTATCTGGGGCTCTGGGGGGGGCTGTTTTTTGAGGTAGAGGCACCAAATTTTCAGTACAGCATCTAGTGCCTCTCCCCAAAATATACCCCAAGTTTCAAAACGATTGGACCAGGGGGTCCAATTCTATGAGCCCCAAAAGAAGGTGCCCCTATCCTTCATTATTTCCTATGGAAGGAAGGCATTGAAAAGGTGTGCCGTCCCTTTAAATGTGATGGCCAGAACTCCCTTTGGAGTTCAATTATGCTTGTCACAGCCTAGATCTTGACTCCACCCCTAATGTCTCCTGGCTCCACCCCCAAAGTCCCCAGATATTTCTTAAATTGGACTTGGCAACCCTATTATGAACAACTGTATTTAATGTGAACTGCTTCAGGCACGTATTTGTGGGAAACTGACATTTTTACTAGTTGTGCACACATCACAGTAGTTTAATACTGGCTCTAAGAATGTCTAGAGATTCTAAATTATTACAGATAAAGCACTACTTTGCAGAAGATATAGACATCTTATTGCATTTTCACAGAGGTCCATACAACTTAGGCAGTGTAAGCATTCATCTCTCACACACATCCCCTATAATGTGGGACACATTGCTAATATGCATAAAAGGAATATTGAAGTACTTCAAAATATATCAATCACAACACTAGAGTTTAGTCTGTCACACCTGATCTGGCATGGAGAATGGACATTACACCCATACACACACCCACACACAAAAAAATGAAAGCCACCTACCCAGAACCATAGTCATGAACTTTTCTTCCACCCCAACTTCCAACAATAGGGGTGGCACATAGGTGACACCTGCAGCTAGACAGACTTCCAAGCCAAAAGTCAGTGAGTTGACCAACAATAGTTGGGCTTTACGGTTCTGAAACAGCATGCTGACCCAGGCTTTCTGAGCCATGCCACCCTTGCACCTCAGCATCAGAAAACTGTGCCAAGCCAACAACATTTTCATCAAGATGATCCAAAATGAGATATCGTAGTCCTGTGTCTTCTTCCAAGTCTCACAGGCAAGTGCTTGGTGGCCATTTTTAAGCCAGTACTGAGTCACGACTGTTATGCTGGTCAAACCGATACACAGTTTGGGCTCAGAACAGCAAGAGGAACATTCCAGACTCTTTCTTGTGCTTCACATTCTATATAAGAAAAAGAAAAAAGTTAAACACAACACACATGGGCACATCAAATTTTCTCAAGTCTACACGTTTAGATTGTTACAAAAGCAGACAGCCAACTCCTCAATACAAATCATTCACACCATCCAAAGTTCACTCAAGAACATACTGATTCTGATTAAATACTTCATTTTTTGCCCAGGGCCTAGCTTCCACCTGTAATCTCTCTTTCAGCCCGCATAAACACATGTGTCTATATGGCTTTCAAACAGGTTCAGCTGCCATGGTTCCTCCCAAAGATTCCCTGGAGCTATAGATCACAAGAGATTTTTAGTTCTAGCAGCTTTACAGAACTAATATTTTCAGGAAACTTTGATTAGGTACCATGACAGCAAGGCTACTCCATACATAGTTGGATATTGTGCTACAGAAATAAATTACACTGTTTTTCCCTCGGTGGAGAACACAACCCAGGAAGTAAATTAAAACTATAGGGCAATAGTAGTACAGTATCCAGTGATGCATGCCTGCAGCAATAAACTTGCTAGACACTGGGTCAGAGTAATTTAATGCCCAAATTCCTGTCACCAAGTTAATCACTTATTTGCTCTCAAACATGTCCATTACTTAAATACTGCTCTGTCACAAGTATTATTTAAAAATTGAGCAAATAAGGATATTTCTGAGCTCCCACTTTGAGGAGAAAGATGACCTAATTTTTTAAAAACATGGAATAAATTTAAAGGGGAAAGTTTCAAACATATATTAACCAGGGGTGGCCAAACTTGCTAATGTAAGACCACAAAGACGACGAAGACGAAGAAGAATTGCAGATTTATACCCCACCCTTCTCTCTGAATCAGAGACTCAGAGTGGCTTACAATCTCCTATATCTTTTTCCCCCACAACAAGCACCCTGTGAGGTGGGTGGGGCTGAGAGGGTTCTCAAAGCAACTGTCCTTTCAAGGATAACTCCTGCGATATCTATGGCTGACCCAAGGCCATTCCAGCAGGTGCAAGTGGAGGAGTGGGATGGAATAAATGTCAAGATGTCTGAGAACCACAAGGCATGAATGTCAGATGTTTGAAGGAAGGAAGGAAGGCAGACAAGTAGATGGGGAGACAAAGGAGGGAGTGAGAGGTGGAAAGAAAGCAACTTTACATTTAAATGCATTCTCCAAGCTGCTAGCTGGCTTGATTTAGAGAAGTGATTAAAAGAGACAAATGCCTTCTCTAAGCTGGCCAATGCAGTCATGGGGGCTTTGAGAGCCACACAATATGTTTGAAATAAGTTAAGAGACACAACAATATCCAGTAGGTGGCACAATTGTCTCCAGGACTGTGTCCTCCCTGTTACTATGACGCTGAAAGTCTAAAAAGGTAAAGGTAGTCCCCTGTGCTAGCACCAGTCGTTTCCAACTATTCCATCATAATTCATTACTTTAACAACCAATTTATCCTTGAGCGACTGTCCTTTCCTTTGCTGCAGTCCTAAAGGCATAGGCTAAGGGCCCACAATTTGTAGAATGCAAAGCACTCCTTCTTAATATGGAAGCTAACGAGTATCAATTTTCTATCATCAGCCCATTCAGACCTCTTTGTGAAAAGGCATCTTTCCAGGCCCAAATCCACTTTGCTTTGTACTGTATCAAAAGCCATCTTCCCCTCCAAACCAGGACAATGTTGCCCTACCAGCTCTTTAATCATCACAAAAAGATGGGGAGCATTTACAGACATTGTTCAATTTCAAAATTTACAGCAGTTGGGAACTAAGAGATCTTGTAGCCATCTAGAAAGTGATGCTAGTTCATGTATACTAGAAAATATGTTGGTCTAGAATTAGGGTTGCCGGCCTCCGGCCTCCTGCTTTTACAGCTGATCTCCAGCTGGCAGAGATCGGCTCCCCTGGAGACAATGGCTGCTTGGAATGGTAGACTCTATGGCATTGTACCATGCTGAGACCCCTCCCCTCCCCAAACCTCGCCCTCTCCCAGCTCCAGCCCCAAAGTCTCCAGGTATTTTCCAACACAGACCTGGCAACCCTATCAAGAACTTGGTTTGGACAGGCAAACAAACTGATTTTTCTGTGTTACAGCCATGTTGCCTAATTCTGTTATATTCAATGGTCATAGATGTTTCCCTTAGTATGACAAATAACATGTTCCATGAACAAAAAGGGAGCACCAAAAATTAAGGTTTGATCTTCATCTTCCTTATTGGGCTCTCTGGGCTGCATAAATGTGAAACAAGCACATTTTAAACAGAGAAACTGCTAGCAAGTGCCCATCCTGTCTATGTTACTATCCCCCCCCCCCAACTAGTTAAGCAAACATATTGATTTGTGTTATCTGTGACATTTTCTGAACAATGTACTTCCCTTTAAAGAACACAGCTCTGTGCCCATACCCCTCAAGTGTCCAAACAGGCCTTGTGCAGCAGAACTTCCCAATGAAGTGTGGCCATGGATTTTTAAAATCTCCAAATCTGCCCTGTTTCTTTTAAAAAGCAAAACAAGTCACATCCAACAGTACATTGATTTTTATTTATTTACTTTGGAAACAACTAATTGAAATCATTCTGGAAAAAATGTGCTGCGGTTTCAAAGTGTCAAGTAGTCACACCTGCACAACATTCACTAAACAGACCTGGCAACTCCCATTAACAAGGAGTTATCCCTGCAGATGGTCGTGATGTATTACCATATCAAGATTATTTCCTGTCTCAGCCAAGAAGGTGATGACAGAATCATCGCTATAGAAATCCATGTTTTTCAAGAACAGCTTACTGATTGATGTTCTGGCTGTCCATTTAATCATGTGGCCCACACCTCTCTAACATCCTGAGAACATTCAGAGGAAAACCCAGAAGAGGCCAGTTCTCATGAACTCTGCTCAAACCTCCGTGGCCTCTCGTGCCTTCTCTAGGTGAAGCAACTTCTCCCAAGTGATGCAATTATGGCCATTACAGGAGAAGCCTCCTCTTTGCTCAGAGTTGAGAAGTTCATGGGGCCTTCCCCATCACTCTGTATAGAACTGATACAGACAGACATTTTCATGCCTCATGTCTTCCCCTCCCCCAGCAACTCATTTGCCCATCGCCCACCTTCAGAGCTGCAGCCAGTCTACGAGCAGCACAAATATTTCACTTCTGGCATACTTAGGAAAAGAGCAGACCACAGCCAAATGGGGAAAAGCCACAAAGACACTCAGAAGGGGTGACTGGACCACATTGAAGATGCTTCACTTCTTACAAGTGCTCCATAGACTTCCATCTCGTCAACTGCTTCCATAGGTCTTATGGACTTCACTGTAACTGACTAAATAATGGAAGAAGGGGAGGTGCGGCATGTGTGGAGACCCAGGCAGCATGAAACAAAACAAAAAGGGGAGGTGTCTAAAATACATTTCTCACATCCATTTTCTAACAATCCTGTTTAAAAGCTCATTTGACAAACTTGGAAGCAGCTCTGGTTAGGTTTAACTAAGAGTCTGTCATATGGAACATTTTCTTCCTATGTCCAGTATACAAAGGAGCAGTAATACACTTGCCACTCCTCATATACTCAAAAACATATATTTATACCGTATTCAGGATGACTGGGTGGAACACTGCTGTAAGATTACTAGTTTCTTCACAGAAATGCAAAAAACAAAGAGTCATGGAGTGCTTCAGTTTCCAGTGGGGTAGCCATGTTAATCTGCAAAGGTAAACACACATTAGTTCTGTGGCACCTTCAATATTAGTAGATACACCAAACAAAGCCTCAATAGGACAAAATATACACCATAGAAAGGGGGGGATGTTACAAAAGAGTGGGGTTCACTCATAATCATAAACTGAAACTTCAGCTGGTGAAAAACACAATGTTATCCCAGTGTTTCATGAGAATCAATAATATGTGATTCAGCCAAGAATCATGAGCTCATAGTAATGTTGAAGGGGATTCGATGTAATAGTTATATTCATTTGTCCTATCCATTTCTGCAGACCACAGTGAAAACTGGACCACTGGTTTGGATGCAGAGTTGCCATTCTTCCACATGGAAGGGAAGGAGGTGCTTGTCCGCACATATTCATTCCATTAGAACCTATGCAATATTTTTTAAATCTGCAGTCTGACCACTGGAAGATGAGCTAACAAAGAATCAGCCAAGAAGATGTCTGAAGAACTAGACAAGCAGTTTTAAAATTCATCAACATGAAACTCTCTTTGGGATATATACTTTCCCTGAAGCCATGAAACTCAAGGCAGAGCACTTCAGCCCTTCCATAAGTACCACCTCAGAAGAACTCACACAGCATTTAGATACTGAAAGAAGCAGAGACTACTTTGGAGAGAATTAACTTAGCTAATATCACACTACTACTACCTTAGGAGATTCATACTACTTTGCAGAGAACCTGCCATAGTGTGTGCAATAGTAGTAGTCAGAAGGCAGGCTGAAACCTGGGGTTCCATTGAGCTTTCATCACAAATCCAATTCATATATTGTGTAGATGATGTTTCTTGACACACTGAAAACAGGAATCTATTTGCAAGAGAGACTTCAGGTCCATACAAATTCTACTGCAATTTATAAAAAATATTCCCAAGTGGATTTCTAACTGCTCTATTTCCATCAACAATGAGTCACAGAACAGCCACAGTTTTCAAGTGAAATGACATTTCTCTCAAAATATTTGCAGTACCCTTCAAGGAGGAACATTTGTCAGCCTGACATCAGCAGAAATCTTCTGGGATAGAAACAGAAGGCAGCAGACAGCTTAACAAGACAACAAGATCAGGCTACTCCAGCTTCACCAAAACTTTGGAAAAAGTCATTACTCATCCCCAGTACCAGGAACCAACTCACCTTATTCCCTGCAGCAATCATTCAAAAGCCAGCAGGTGAACTCCAGGCACATTGGATTCATCCTCCAGACAAAGCTGCTTTAACAAAGTGAGCCTGACCCAGACACAAGGGAGTGCACCAGTCATTGTAAAAGGAAGTGTATTCCTTTGCAAGGAGGAGGAGGAGGAGGAGGCGGGCCCAAGTTAACCTATGCTCAGCACACCTATTCTATTTGGTTTGGGAGCCCTCCCTACTGCTTTTTCTTTTTTTAATGATGCCAATAGCAAAAAAACCAGTCACTCACTACAACTCTTATATTTTTATGGAGAGAGTAAATTAAAATATTAGGGTTTTTATTTCAGTGTGCCACACACTTATCTTTCTGAAATAACACTGCTCCACAAGAAAATAGAAGGTTTCTGTTACAAGCCTCTCTCACCCTGTGGTGGCAGCATTGCAAACAGAAGTACAGCAGATATAGACAAGGGAAGTTCCCCATGCTGAATTTTGCTGGTCACACAGTTGTTAGGGGCACAGAAGCCCTTCCAAAGAACAAAGACACAAATTGACCCTACCATGAACACTAACTTGTGTGAGTGTTTTCATCAGATTCCAGAAGAATTTCTGTTAAGTGGTATCTAGATGACTTGCCAGAAACTCCGCGGTGCAGAGTGGTGAGCTGCAGTATTGCAGTCCAAGCTCTGCTCACAACCTGAGTTTGATCCCGGTGGAAGCTGGGTTCAGGTAACCAGGCTCAGGTAGCTGGGCTCAGAGTTGACTCAGCCTTCCATCCTTTCAAGGTTGGTAAAATGAGTACCCAGCTTGCTGGGGGTAAAGTGTAGATGACTGGGGAAGGCAATGGCAAACAACCCTGTAAAAAGTCTGTCGTGAAAATGTTGTGATGTGATGTCACCCCAGAGTCGGAAATGACTGGTGCTTACATAGGGGACTACCTTTACCTTTTAGATGACATGACACTGTAGGAAATTTTATTCTAGGAGCATATATGAAGAAACAAATTATTATATGAAGATATGGTGCTTTATGAAAAGCCTTTCAGACATGTCCTTCCTGCAGCAGTTTAAGGTAATCTGGCTGTAAACACAAGTGAATAAGACAGTAGCCAAGTTGAAATGTTATGTAGGTGTAAACTGCATACATTGCCCAGTTCACATGAGACAGCAACTGCCTGTACTGTGAGGTTGCATTGCAAGAACAGTATGCTTCCAATACATGTGGTTAGTGGGTTCCCAGTTTGCATGATGCATAATGCCTGAAGAAAGTTGTTCTTGGGACACTGGCCACATTACAATGAGCAAGCTGTAGGTTGTTCCAGGTTGCTTCACAATCATCTGGAAAAAGCATGGCTCAAGGCAGAAAGAAGGGAACTCTATCTGTCTTTAAAATAAGACACCCTCTATTTTGCAGGTTCCAGTTTGGCTACAAGTAGCAGTCTCAGTTGAGAATAGGTTTATATATTATAAACCACAACAGGTTTGCTGGCAGACTACATCCATCAAGCACATAGCCACATCAGAGAGTTTAGCAGAGGAAACCCAGCCCAATAGGGGTAGTTGCAGCCCACCAGAACGAAAAAATTGCAACAGTCATGACCAATGTTCCTTCTAAGCTGCAGAGTCTTGTGAGCAAAAATTCTACGTTGTGAGCTGCTGGTATTAAAGCTGTTTGAGCTACTGCATAAATTATTGTGCTCTGGGACCATTTTTCCTGAGCACAAAAATGTGTGAGCTGGAGGCTAAAAATCTGTGAGCTAGCTCACACTAACTCAGCTTAGAGGGAACACTGGGTCATGACACTCCAAGGTCAGTCTTGGTTTACATTTTGTGCAGACTCACACATGACTTCAGGATTTTAAAATACTACAAGGAAATTCCAAATCCTGTGCTCAAAATTAAGAGAGGGACGAGAGAAGAGATTGGAATTAAGCCCCACCCTTCACTATTCAAAGGAGCCTCAGAGTGGTTTACAATCTCCTTTCCATCCCACCCCCCCACAACAGACACTTTGTGAGGTAGGAGGGGCTGATAGAGCTCTCCTAGAACTGCTCTTGAGCAGAACAGCTCTAAGAGAACTTGTAGCTTGACCCCAAGGTCACATCAGCAGGTACATGTGCAGGAGTGGGGAATCAAACCTGGTTCTCCCAGATAAGAATCCATGCACTTAACAACTACACCAAACTGGATATGTGTACACTGGACTAAGCTTCTTGAACCTGGTCAACTGCAAAATGTTGAAAGGAATGCCAGGAATACTGGAGTGGCAATGGCCCCTTTTTATGGTTTCTAGTAATGAATTTCAGGTGTTCAGTTTTGTGCACAAAAGCGTGACTTTCTTATCTTCCTGCTTCCATTGCAGAAGGAAATGCCCCTTCCAGGGGACTGGGACATCCAGGAGCAGTATGAAGTGAGAGCTATAAAGCTGCCACAGCAGCAGGGAAAATCCGGGGGTGGGGAATAACATTTCTGTGAGCATGAAGGTATTTTCCATGTGTATTTACTCATGAACAATCCACCCCCACCCCCATATTACCCATCCTCTCCAAAGATATCTTTGAACAAAAATTGGTGTGCTGTGTTCATCCATCTTTACATACAATTTAAGGCTCAATAGAAAGTATGGCTAAATTTTAAGATCTCTGCACTCCTCCTAATGAAGAATTCATTTCAGGTCATGAAATAAGCTATTACCTGTTTCATGATGAATATGCATGAATGTAATATATTGATTGTGGTCTACAGTTATCTGGCAAAGAATCGAGTAGCGTTGCCAGGTTCTCCCTGGCCACCAGTGAGGGATACAGTACTGCTGTAGTCCTCCCACAATGGGGAACAGATTGAAAATCAGTATTACTCAAGCCCTACCAGTTGAACCAAGAAGAGCAGCTTTTCCAAGAAACATCAGAATAATTTACCAAACTTCCTTACCTATAAGCCAGGTAAATGGGCAGGGCTTCAACATGATTTAAAGGGAAAGAATGGAACAAAGAGAAAGTTTAAAGCAGTTTTGGAGGAGGGCAGCAGTTTTGACAACAGCTGACCCCAAATACGCCTGAATGTTTAGCATTCCTATGGCTACTGGAACAACTCTCCTCCCCCTATTCCACTCGGCCCATTCAAAGACGAAAAGGAAAAATCATCCAGGATCTCATGAACTTGAACATAGTGACTAAGCACAAAGAGAACAGAAGATGCAGAACAAGTGCCAAATCAGGAAAAACACCATTTAAAATCAAACACTTCCCCCAACTAATTTTCCACTTCAGTATTCAGTAACTGGATATGTTTTTTTAAAAGAACTTGGGAAAACAAAACTGCTGAAAAATTGAAAAGTCTTCCAACAGTTACCTCCTATCTACTAACATTTTTTCTAATCTTATCCATGCTACTGTACAGCCATATAGTAACATACATGATTATAGTGACATACAGTTACTACTATAACTACATGTGTTGCTATGTACATATACACCCATTATTATAGTAACATATAGTAACATCCATGCCTCCCACATGCATTCATTTTATTTATTTTATTTAATTTTTGACCACCCTTCCCTAAACCAGGCTCAGGGCAGTTCACAAGTCGTATAACAGATAAAAACAACATTGCAACCCCCTAAAAAACCAAGGTGGCATTAGATCCTAGAGGTGCTGCTATCACACAGAAGGGATGAAGCTAAAGTGCCAAGATGGATGCATGCAGCAGTTCAACCTATTATGGCCCACTTGTCCCTCCATTGCACTGTGTCCACTGGTGGCTTCTCCTATACATGTATTTATTAGGCAGTCACGTGCCCATGGGAGCTTTGAAGACTGCCATGTGAAATGCAATTAAACAACCTGGATCAGTCCAAGAGCTGGACCAACAAACCACTGTTGTCCACTGCTAAGGTACAATCCAGTACCCTGCCACTGGAAAGAGTCAAGAGAAAACCATCTACATACATGGGACTATAAACAACAAACTGAGTTAGTGTGATGCAGCAGCTACAGTGTCAGAGAAGTTTCAGGAAAAAACAGATTAAAATCCCTACCCCAATTGAGCAAGGGCCAGTCATTTGTTTTTTCAGCCTCTTGTAGAGAAGCCAGAACTGTTGTGAGGCAAATATTAAGGCACTGAGAACAAAAATATGATAAACTTAAAGATAGCTGCACAAAGGGACATATAGACTAGAACTATTTACATGTGCAATGGCAACACAAAATAGGTCTCCTCTGAGCCATGGAGATGTCCCTGGATCCAACAGTGAACTAGCTGGCCTCTATACATGGATGATAGAAGCTGCAAACCCACCTACAGAGCAGGTAAAAGCTCCAGATGCATGGGGTTTTCCCTAGGAATAAAATCTTCCATTCAAGCCCTTGATAGAATTCTAAAGTGGGATATTTGAGGGGTGGGATAGGATTCCCCCAATTGTTTTGACCCTGCCCAGTTTGCTGTGGCCTTAAGAGAGAAGACCAAGAGATTGGATTTATACCCCACCCTTTGCTACCCAAAGGAGTTTTCAGAGTGGCTTACAATCTCCTTTCCTTCCCCGCCCACCCTCCCCAACAGACACCCTGTGAGGTAGATGGGGCTGCGAGAGCTCTCCCAGAACTGCTCAGATAACTTGTGGCTGACCCAAGGTCACATCAGCAGGTGTACGTGGAGGAGTGGGGAATCAAACCCAGTTCTCCCAGATATGAGTCCAAGCACTTAACCACTACACCAATCTTTGGATTCTGAAGACTTGGCCTTACAGCACCAACCAGCAATGAAAGTGGATCAAATGCCTTGCAGGTGATACTGTTCTAGTGATTCACTTCTACTTTAAAGAAAACTATTATTGCAATTGACACAGTTGTACTTTGTACTAATATTCTTCACACTTCATACAAGGAGATTGTATGAAGTGTTATCAATATTGGCACAGAGGACATGTTTCCCACAAGGACCAAGGTTTGGGGTTGGGGGGAAGAAGTGTTTGTGTTTATGTTCTAGCAGCAGGGCATCAGTGCAAAATGTTTGAAGTTTACAGTTGTTGCAGAATGGCACAGCTCAGCTATTATTGGGAGCTAGATGGAGCATGCATATTATTCCCATTCTCCAGTCACTTCACTGGCTATCCATCTGTTATCAGACTCAATTTAAGGTATTGTCTATGACATACAAAGCCCTTCATAGCCTTGGATCCCCATATCAATGAGATCGTCTCTCCCCCTATGCTCTGCCACAATAGCTTCACTTAATCCAAATAAGGCCTTCTGTAGGTACCAACCTGCAAACAGGCAAAGTCAACAATTGCCTGTGCATGTGCCTTCTCTAATGTGGTCCCCATCTTATGGAATGCCCTGCCTAAGGAAGTCAGGAAGGCTCCCAGTTTCCTGGCTTTTGGCAAACTATGCAAAACTAAATCATTCAAGGGGGCTCTTCTGCACAGGCAATAGGGTAGGCACTGTTACAAAAGGCTTCACAAAGTTACTTGGATAAACTGTGATCTGTACTACTGTGCATAGCTCGCTGTTGGTTGGCCCCCATTGTGTAATTCTGCATCATTTAATGTGTCATGTTAACACTTCAGTTCTGTTTCCTAGACTTATGGTTGGAGCTACAAGCCCGATCCTATTTCATTGTTTATTAATGTCCCATCTTGTTGATTGCATTGGTTTATTCTGTGTAATCCATCTTGAGTCCCTGTGAGAAAAGTGAGGTGGAATTTTCCATTTTATCTTCTTTCCTTTCCAGCTTCCACACCTTCATTGGTTGTTCTCAGCCCCTACACTCTCTCTAATGTGTGTACACATGTTTGGCTAGAATCAAGATCACAAGCATAGATTGTGGGGTTTTTAAAAGGCTGATGTCCAGAAAGGCTTAGAGTCAGAAGGTGGTAACTCCAGTTGAATGTGAAATACACCATGGAAAACAGCTCTAGCTTTCTTGCTTCAGAGGGAACAGAAAACTCACCTGACCTCTGATGACCCTGCAAAAGTATGTGCCTATTACCAGGGCAGGGGTGAAAGCACGGCTGGAAATGAAAATAAATCTCACTGAATTAGCTCAGGTTCTGGTGAGTGCTATTTTACTACTGACCCTTCAGTGCACAGTGAGACTAATAAACATGCTTCTGGAAATCTTATTATTCAAACAGAATGGCTGAAATGTTCCCTTGACCTAGGAAAGAAGCTAACACACATATCTTGAAGACATATGAATCAGCATGCAATTTCTGTGTGGAAAAGAATCTTTTAAAATAATGTTTTTGCTAATTCTAGTATCTTCTCCAGTCCATAGTGATGACAGACACAGGGTTTCCAACCTCAAGGTGGGGCCTAGATTTCTCCTGGAATTGCAACTCCAGACTCCAGAAGAGATCAGGTCTCTTCCAGGCAAGAAATGACAGCTTCCAAGGGCAGATTCATCCCTGCTGAACTCTCTCTTTTCCACAAACTCAACCTTCCCCAGGTACCACCCACAAATCTCCAGGAATTTCCCAAGACTGAGTTGGCAATCACACAAGTATCGGACTCTCTGGAAGAAGGTGTCATTTATAGTGCTGAGTTCAGTACTGGCTTTCAGCAGCCAGCATTAACTGGAAAGAGGGAGAGGAAGAAGAAATGTCTGCAAAATAATTTGAAATAGACTGAACACCTGGCCAAAGTGTCTGGTCGTGTAATGATGGTGGACACAAGTGAGGTCCTCCAGCCCAACAGAGGCAAAATTAAGTTTTAAGTTACAGTGAAGGGGAAAGGTAAAAATGTAAGGCACCATTGCCTACAATTTCTACAATAAAAAACCACAAACAGCTTGATATAGCACAAGTTTATGTCAGCCAAGGAAATGTTGGAGCTGAAGAGTCGTTATAGGGAGCTGGGTAGAGTATGTGCTGAATGTATGGGTCAAAATTCCTTCTCTGTCACAAAGCTCTTTGGGTGGTCTTGGGCAACCTTTCATCTCTCAGCTGAATCTGTGCAGTAAAAGTGGGGTGCCTGTTTTGCCTCTCTGAGTTCCCGGGGGGGGGGGGGAGCAAAATACAAATATGATAAAATAATCTCTCTCTCTTTCTCTCTCTCTCTGAGAAAAACAGCACACATGGTGCATGTAACTTGGATTGCAATGAAAGCATCCCCCCACCTCCCCGCCCAAGTCATTCAGCAGTTTGTGTCTGTTTGTGGTTGGGGTAAAATTCTTCAACATCTAACACACATCCTGTTTGACATAGGCTGTAAACCAGCCATAGTCCTGAATGGCAATACTGAGGTATGATTGGTAGAGCATTAGATTAGAGCTGCAGAGATTCAGGCTCAAATTTTCCACTCAGCCACGAAATTCACTGAGTGGCTTTGGATCAATTATTGGATCCCTCAACCTTGTGAGGGAAAAAAATAAAGGAAAGTACCATATAATAGCAGCCTGAGCGTCTTCGAGGACGAATGGAAAGAAGTGGCAGAGACATAGTGGGGAATGAACAGCTTCCAAGCACAGTGACACAGGGTGGGTGAGTTCCAAACCATATTGCCTAATACATTTGCTATCCACGTTCTGTGACACAGAACCGCCACTGCTACCAATTTCAGCAGCATCAAAGAAGATGAGCAAAGCTGAGTTTCCAGACATACTAGCATTAAGACAGACTTCAGCTCAGACTTGATTGATGCTCTGATAGCACCAGCATCTGGTCTGTGTCATGCTCTTCCAGTCTCCTGCCTGCCTCCATCCCCCCCTCCAGGTTTTTTATTAGCAGGAGAATAAAAAATGTAAATTAAATCAAGTGAGTAAAACATAAAGAAGTCCCAATCAGGTGCCCCCCCTTTAACCTTCAGGCCATGGTAGTGGGCAGGGATTAAACCCCATACCATGTGACCAGGGTGCTTGTATTTATATGTCAGTGTGTAAAAACCCACCCTGCTGAGCGGCCTTTTCTCCGCCTGAGGCTGGAGGCTTCTGCTGAGCGTCTTGTCCAGCAGATGCACAAAAGGGATTAGCCAACAGCCTCTCAGCCCTGCAGAGTAATCCATCAAATTATCCCCTTGTTGCCGTTGCTGTCCTCTTCAGAAGGAAAAAGAAAGCTCTCAAGGCTTTTGAAGAAGCTGAAATTACACTTGAGCCTGAAACACTCCCCCCCCCAACAGCTGCTTCCAGTCCAAGAGCCACAATGGGATGGTTGTAAACTGAATACTGAGAGATTGGAAGGGAAAAGGAGGGGGGGAGACAGGCAAGAAGAAAGAGGACAGACAGAGACTGTTCAAAAGGTCAGTGGGCTCCCTGATGTGTCAAAATCCAACAGGTGGCCCAGCACCCCTCCCTCTGTTCTTTTCTGTATCCAGTAACTAAAACAACAGCACTGAAAAGAGGCTAACAATGCATACCGCCCCCCCCACCCCACCCTTCCCCGTCTAGGGAAGGAATCTACAGTTTGAGAAACTAGGTTTTGTATTACAGAGCAATGCCCAAGGCATTTTATGCCCCTTCTAGCTCTGCCAAGTTCAGGGCCTTTGAATCTCTCACAAACTGAAGTACCAATGCCGATTTATGAGCTAAACTCAGGAAATGCTCATACTTCAAGGAGAAGAATACCCCCCAAGCCATCTTTGGAGATGCCCCATTAGTATTGTTTTAAGATCCTCTTAATTCCCCCCAGACACACACACACACACACACACTAGTTCATAGACTTCCCATCGGAAAGAATGCCTCAGCACATAAAGCTTTTTAAAATTGCGGAGTTATCACATAGGAACATCCAGCACGCCCTAGAATACCATGTGTTTTTCAAAGTTTCATTAACAAAATTCCCATATGGTCTGAGAAGGTATTTCTTTTGGGATTAAGGAAGCAAATATGGTTGGTATCACATTTAAAAAAAAAAATGCTGGTGAATTAGCAATGTTTGAAGTGCACCAGCATTTCCAGATCTCAAGGCAAAAAACCCTTATACGGCTTGGGACCAGCATACCCTTCTCACATAAACTTACTTGTCCACGGTGGTAATCTTTGGAGGCCCTGCTGCTTCAGATCCTCCCATCACCTAGTTGAGTGGCAACCCAAGAAAGGCCCTTCTCAATCATGGTGCCAAACGTTTGGAGGTCTCCCCCCACAATCAACACCTGGAAATTTGTCTGCAAGTAGGTGAAAACTTTTTGCTTTGTTTGGCATATTCCTAACTTATTGGCCTTCCACCCTGGTTGTGTTATATCTGTATGTCCATATATTTTTATCAAATTGTTCAAATATTTTATATGTTTTTTAAAAAAATTATTTACTTATTTACTTTAGATTTTTATCCCGCCCTTTCTGCAAGTGGACTCATTTATTCAGTTACATTACAGTCCACCTCCCTCACTGGACTCAAGGTGGATTACACAGAGAGAGCCAATATAATCAACAGGATGGGACATTCAATGCACAATCCAATAGGATTAGGGCTGTAGAGCCAACCTGAAATCTAAAAACAAGACTGAAGCAAAAGCATAAATATTAACACGACACATTACATGATGCAAAACGACATGGTATATTTCCTACTTACAGCAAGCTATACACAGTGGTATGGACCACAGTCTCTAATTGTTTATCCAAGTAATTTTATGAATCATTTTGTAAAGTGCAACCCTACTTTCATTCATAGAAAAGCTGCATAGAAAATGCTATTTTAAAGTCTGCCACCTCGAGGACCCTATTTGTACGTAAAGGCAATAGAGATGCATTTTAAATAAATAAAGTCAGAGATGCAGAGGTTATGTACAACCTGTCAAGCACTGTTGGCTGATTTCACTTCAGTGGGGATCTGGGCAGGAAAAGCAGCCTGACCCCCTTATACTGTGCCTTCCTGTCAAAATGTTCACCTTCAAGTCAAGGGTTTCCACTCTTCTTAAAAAATCTGGACCCAATTGCAGGATCAAAGTCCTGCAAACTATTTTGTCATATGTTTCCATTGCAGAAGTCTTCTACTGAAAGAAGGGAGGGGACCACCTCCCTTTGACCCAGCGCCTTGGCAAACAAAGGTCAGATGTACATTTGATACATTCCAAGAAACGACTATTCCACATAATCCACACTGCAGATGGAAGCTACTGTGCAGCCAGTTTTCCCCCACACTCATTTTAATCCAACATTGGCCCCTAGGCTGCTGCCTTCCACACTGGACCTCTTTAAACTCATCTATCTTGTTTCTGGATTCTCACTCTGCAGCTGTGCCAGCACATGAACAGAGTCACCATTTGGTAACAAAAGTGTTGTTGTTTTTTATTACCAACTATCCTGCATTTATCAGAAAAACCCATCAAGCCATATAACCTTATCTTCCCCATTACACCACTGGTTTACTATCTATCTCTCTGCCCCCCCCCCCCAATAGATACATATCCTCTTTTTGTTCACATGGCAAATATTAGGTCTGCAGCACTAACTAAATGTAAGACACAACTGGGGGTGGGGAATCAATATCACACATTAGTCCAAACAGTATTTGGAGGGTGGCGGTATCTCCACCTATATGTTTCAACCTTCAAAAGCCCCATTAGCAGCATTGTCTGACCCACACAGTCTAGTACTACCAGCCAAGCAACCTATCCATAAAGTTCCAGCAACGCAGAATTTGAAAATGAGCATTTCCTTGCCATTTAAGACATGTCTTTAGAGGCTTAGCACACTTCTAAGTTCTATTGTCATTCATCTTTTATACCTCAGAAGAATCTGGGTCCTTCCATCCAAAATCCACAGCTCCTACCTGACTGCTTGTTCTCCCTTCCCAGCACCTCATTTGCTACAAAGCTAGAGGGAATGATTTTTAAGCTCCCAAGGTCATAGCTAAAGAGATCTGCTTTGCTGCCACATTTCACAATTCAACACATTCAGAAACTGATGGGCACATGCTCTGAAGCATTTGAGGTTCTGCCTCCCACCCGTCCCCATCTCTAGAAAGAGACAGATACTTAGTCAGCTTAACATCACTCCATGGTGTCAAGAATCTGACAGCAGCATCACAGACCCTTTCCCCACGTAGGACCAAGTCTGGTCATGCTGTCAAAGGCAATCATTGACATTTTCCATTTTGCTGTCTACATGCAGAGCATAAGCCTTGGAGACAGACATATAATGAGAAAGAACTACAGATTAATTGCTACAGTCTGATCAAGCTGCCTGGCTGCAAATCCAGGTGAGGCTTCAGCAAAGGAAGACCTCCCTCTTGTTAAGAGTTGGGAACCAGAAGACTTCCGGGGGAGGAAAATGCTGAGCTGAGCTGCTTCTCATAACGGGAGCAGGCTGGAACTTCTGTTCGGGGTAGTGGAAGGCAAATTAATGCCTACTTTTCTCAATTAGAGATTAGTCCAAGATATGCACAGGAAACTTGGAGGAGATTTACCTTGGCTAAAATGGAGTCCCAGGGGGGAGCTCCTTTGAGGCTTTGAGGGTCTCTGGAGAAGAGTTGCATTTTCATCATCTGCAGAAGTTCTCAGAGTCATTTATTTGACATAAACTCGACAGAATACTAACCTTCTTGGACTTTGCTAAACATATAAAGTTACACAAGACCGGTGTGGATCTGCATAACTGGCAGAAAAGGTACAGATTACTATCTTTCATTCCGGGACTATTTACAGTTAAACAGAATAAATTCAGAAGGTGGGAAATGGAAATCTAGAAAGCTTGGAAGAAGAAGGGAGGAAGAGGTGAAATTTGGACTTTGTAAATTTAAAGGACAGTGCTAAAAAGTGAAAAGGAATTTATTGTTTGGTCTACTTGCGGTTTTGAAAAAAGAGCACCATCACAGACCTGCAGCATATACAATCAACACAGGAAGTACGTCAAGCATCGTGAGATCTCTTTACCAGTGAAAACGAGATTTGGTGGCAAGTAAAGCAGGAAGTAGCAGATGAAAAGCCTACTCTAGGATTATAATACCATTGAGAAACATTGGCGGCCATTGCTTGGAGGTCAAAATTAAAATAATGTTTTTAAAGTGTTCGGGACATTAAAAATTGTTAGAATTAATTGAGATGATGACAAGAAGATAAATACTATTGGACATATTGTTTGTAATGGACTTTAGAAGCCTTTAAAAGAAAAAGGGAAAAAAGTTGCAGAGAAGCAAAAAGTTGCGACCGCCATTTTGAAGGATTTAAAAATTTAAAAAATTAATATCTCGGCTTGGGAAGCTCTGAGGACGGCGAAATTAGGCTTGTTATAAAAAGCAAGCTCTAATCTTTTGAATCTGATAGTTAAATTTGAAATTGGTGAGATCAAAATTTTCACTGTTTTTAAATGTCAGAACACAAGCAAACCCGTACAAGGGCTACTTCATTGGAGAAAATGCAGGATCAGTTAGAGGGAATGGAGGCCAGAATAATGAAAGGCATGAGAGAGATGATAACTGCATCAAAAAAAGAAATTATTGAAGAGATTTTAAAAGATATGGAAGATCTCAGAAAGGAAACAGAGAAAACATCTAAGAAAGTGCAGGAGGTAGAAGGGAGAATGAAAGTACATGATTCCACCTTGTTGAAAATGCAAGAAAAAGTGACAATCCATGACTGCAAACTGATGGGAGACTCAGATACGTCTGAGAGGAGTACCTGAAAAGGAATATGGTGACTTGAAAGAATATATAATAAAAATAATTGCAGAATTTTTAGAGGAAGCTCCTGAAGAGACTAAAAATATGTATGACTATATGTATATAGTGAACTCACTCTATGCCAAGAAAAATAATTTACCAAGAGATGTTGTCATAAGATACATGACAAAAGAAATGGTGGGAAAGATCATGAATAAAAACTTTGAAAAGACATTAATAGTGGGAGGCAGCAGAGTAAGAATTATGAAGGAGTTGCCAAGGCAAGTGATAAATGATATAAGAATATATAAAAAGCTGATAGAAAAATTATTGGACAATGAAATGAGGTTTAGGTGGATAATACCTGAAGGTTTGAGCTTTGAACTTCAGGGGAAAAGAATCACAATTACAAATGCACAGGAACTGTGTAGATTTTATGAAGAACAAAGAATTTGCACCATGATGGATTACAAATTATTGTCTTGGAATGTAAATGGACTAAATTCACCACAAAAAAGAAGGGCAACGTTTCATTGGATTAAAAAGCAAAATTGTAATCATTTGTTTACAAGAAGTGCATATTAAACAAAAGGATTACAAATTTTTATGGAATAAACAATTGGGGTTAGAATTTTTTTCATTGGCTGAAAAGAAAAGGGGAATGATTTTTTATATTAAACAAGAATTGGAGCCGAAATTAGTGTTTAAAGATAAAGATGGAAGATTTGTAGCAGTAGAAATAATATTAAATGCAAAAAACCCCATTATTGGGACTGTATGCACCTAATGGTGCAAAGGATGCTTTTTAAAAAGACATTATACAACAATTTGATGAACTGACTTATGACCAAGTTTTGATAATGGGAGACTTTAATGGAACAATTAAGAACTCTCTAGATAGGTCTGCGGGGGCGGGGGATAATAACAAAGAAGGAAAATTGCCAACATTTTTTTTAATTGGTTAAACAAGAAAATTTGGAGGACATATGGAGGAAATTTAACCCTGAAGTGCGGGACTATACCTTTTTTTCAGCAAGACAAAAAACTTTTTCTAGAATTGACATGTTGTGGGGCACTAAAGATTTAGGTCTTATAACAAGGAAAATAGAGATTTTACCTAAAATCGGGGCTGACTATAACCCAATAATGTGGATTACAAAATTGTCTAAGAAGTTGAGAAGATGGAGATTGAATGAAGATTTGCTACAGAATAAAGAAATAGTGACATACCTAGAAAATGAAACTAAAACTTTCTTTCAAATGAATGACAAAGAGGATATAGAATTTCAGATGGTCTGGGATGCTTACAAAGCAGTAATGAGAGGAATATTGATTACCTTGAATAATAAAGATAAGAGCAAAAGAAAAACAGTTGTTGGACATTCAAAATGAAATAAAGAAAAAAGGAGAGTTGAGAAAAAGGCCAGGGAAAAAGAAAATTATAAGGGAAATTACAATATTACAAACGCAAATGAGACATTTGTTAAATAAAGAATTGGAATGGAATTTGAAAAGACTGCAGCAGAAATCTTTTGAGGGAGCAAATAAACCTGGAAAGTATTTGGCTTGGCAACTGAAGAAAACAAAATTATTAATAAAATTGTGGTAGATGAAAGAGAGGTGTTTAGTCAAGAGGAAATAAAGAGAATTTTTTAAGTATTATGCCAAGTTGTTCAAAGGTGTCAAAATAAAGAAAGAAAAGATGGATAAGTATCTACAAAAGATAAAAATAGAACCCTTAACAGAAAATATGCTTAAAGTTTTGAATGATCCAATTGAAAAAATAGAAATTGAAACTGCAATTAATGCAATGAAAAATGGAAAGGCACCTGGGCCAGATGGATATACAGCTAAATATTTTAAAACCTTTAAAGATGAGTTAACACCGAAATTGCAGAAGTTGGTAACATGATAAGAATAAAAGGGAAAATACCAAACAAATGGAAGGAAGCTGTTATTTCGATACCAAAGGAAGATACAGATGTCACAAATGTAAAAAATTATAGACCAATTTCGCTATTAAATAATGACTATAAAATATATACAAGAATCTTGGCAGAACGGCTTAAACAACATTTGATAAATTTTATAAAGGAAGATCAAGCGAGGTTTCTTCCCAAAAGGCAAATAAGAGACAATATCAGAACTGTTGTAAATATTGTAGAAAATTATGAAAGACGTCCAGAAAAGGAAGTACCATTATTCTTTTTGGATGCAGAGAAAGCATTTGACAATTTAAACTGGGATTTTATGTTTGCAGTAATGGAGAAAAATGGAGTTGGGAGAAAGCTTTATAAGAATGATAAAAGCAATATACACTGAACAACATGCAAGGCTATGTATAAACGTAGACCTTACAGAAGATATGATAATTAGCAAAGGTACAAGACAACGTTGTCCGCTTTCCCCATTGTTGTTTATAATGACTCTTGAAATATTACTGATGCAGATCCAAGAAGATAAAAAAAGATTAAAAATAAAAGGATTTACTTACAAATACAGAGCATTTGCAGATTATATAATGTTTATAAATGAAAACCCCATACAAGTCACACCTTTGTTGTTAGCCAAAATACAAGAATATGGGGAGTTGGCGGGACTTTGTATTAATAAAGAAAAATCAAAATTTCTATGTAAAAATATGCAAATAAATAAGCAACAAGAATTACAGAGACTAACGGGCTGTGAAGTCACCTCCAAGGTAAAATATTTGGGTGTGGAGATAACAATGAAGAATATTGATCTATTTAAAAATAATTACGAGAAGCTATAGTGTAAAATGGATGAAGATATGTTAAAATGGAACAAACTTAATTTGTCATTGCTGGGTAGAATAGCTGCAATAAAAATGAATATTCTACCAAGAATAATGCATTTGTTTCAAACTATTCCCATTGTGATATTCCCAATTTGATAAATGGCGAAGAAAATTTTCAGAATTTGTGTGGGCTGGGAAGAAACAAAGGATCAAAATGAAAATTTTAACAGATGCAAAAGAGAGAGGTGGATTTCAACTACTGAATTTAAAATTATATCAGGAATAGGGTTGCCAAGTCCAATTGAAGAAATAGCTGGGGACTTTGGGGGTGGAGCCAGGAGACTTTGGGGGTGGAGCCAGGAGATGTTAGGGGTGGAGCCAATATCAAGGCTGTGACAAGCGCCGCAGCCGCAGGTTCCCGGGCCGCAGCCGCACTAGGCAGCTGTCCCTACCTCCTCCTCCCGCTCGTCCTCCCTGCCCCTCCGCGGCCGCCTGAGGCTGGAGGCCTGGGTGAAGCAGGGCGGTGGCGCGGGCATGGAGAGCAGGGCCGGGGGCTCGGGGCCTCCTCCTTGGCCTCCAGCGCTGCCGCGCTGGTGCTGGCGGGGCTGTGCTGCACCCCTTCAAGAGCTCCCTCACCGCCCTGGGCTGCGCCTGGCTCCACCACCTCCACTGCTCCGGCACGCCCGATCTCCTCGCCGCGCTCCTGCTGCCCCTCTGCTGCACCAACACCGCCAGCGAGGCCCTCGGCTGACAGCTCCTCCTCCGCCGCCGCCTCCTCCTGCTGCTGGGCGCCGGCGGGCCTGCCGCATATGGCTTCACTGGGCGAGGAGGGGGCGGCAGCGGCTCACCATTTCCCCCCCTCCCCCCCACTTCCGTTTTTTGGGGGGAGCGGGGGAAGAGGGTGGAAATCCTGGGGTCCCCCGCCAGGGCGGGAGGGTTGGGACCCCTAATAAGGAAGCAGTTTGTTTAGTGTGGATAAAAGAATGGATAACGCTGTTAAACAAAAAACTCTTAGTGCTGGAAGGTCACGGAAATAAATTTGGCTGGCACTCATATTTGTATTATGGAAAAAAGATGGACGGTTTTTTCTCTCACCATTATATAAGAAATAATTTGCTAAATACATGGATGAAATACAAGAAATACGGGGATGAGAGAAAACTTATGGATAGTGCCAGTTGAAGTACCGTATTTTTCGCTCCATAAAACGCACTTCCCCCCCCCAAAAAAAAGTGGGGGGGAAGTGTGTGCGTCTTATGGAGCGAGCAGCAGCAGCAGCAGGAGGAGGAGGAAGGGGGGACGCCTTCGCTTTCCCCGCCCGGAGCCGCAGCGGAGCCACAGCCTGCAAATGCCTGTTGCTTGGCTCCGGCTGTGTGGCTCTGATGGCCCCGGCAGAGGCGGCCTGAAGGCTGCAATGCTGCCCGCAGCAGCATCCCCGAAGGCTGTGACGCAAAGCAGCAAGTGAGCGTGGCGAGAGGGGGCTCTGCCTCCTGGAGCGCCTCCCCCCTGCCCCCGCCCAGGCTTCTTGGCACTGGGAGGCGTGGGCAGCAGATCGCCCCCCCCCCGAAGAAGGAGGCCGTGTGGAAGATGGCCAGAGTAGCCAGAAGATCGGGCTGATCTGCCTGCACAACCGCGACACGGAGGACCCGAAGCACAACCACCACCCCCGTGGCGGCTTCCCGCAGGGCTCATCACTGCGGGGCAAAAGCAACCAGAAGAACAAGGTGCCGCCGCCGCCTCCTCCCCTGCAAGGCACACCGACTAGCGACTGCAGCAGCCCCAGCAAGGAGAGTTGAAGCAGCAGCAGCAGCCCCGCCGTGTGCAACAAGCCCTGCCGGGTGCTGGAGCTAGCCCGGAAGCCACCGCCGCCTCCCCCTGCCGCTGCTGCCGGGGCCAAGGGCTCGGGCCGGGAGCAGCCGTCGGGTGCTGCTGGAGCTCTCCTTGCCTAGTTTTTAGAGGAGGAAAAAAGGAAAAACTAGGTGCGTCTTATGGAGCGAAAAATAACGGCTGAGATAGGTGAAGAAAAGTGGTTGTCATATAATCACTTATTAAAAATACAATGTGGCAAAATAGAACTGAAAACTGCTGAAGAGTTGAATAATAAATATGATTGGTTCCAAATGCAACAAATAAAGAGCTTGGTGGATAATGATATAAAAACTGAAGGAATAAGAAAAGAACAAACAGAAATGGAAAAAGTTCTGCTTGGAGATTATTTATTTATTTATTTATTTATTTACTTGGGATTTATATCCCGCCCTTCCCACGAATGACTCAGGGCGGCTTCCAACAAATAATGAAAAATTAATTTCAAAAATATATAAATTACTGTTAAAATGGTCTACGGAGGATGAAGTAGTGAAATCTCAAATGATTAAATGGGCAATTAATGTAAATAAAGAAATACAGATGTAAACTTGGGAACACTTGTGGAAGAATTCTATGAAGCTTTCAACGTGTCATAGTATTAAAGAGAATTGTTTCAAAATGATGTATAGATGGTATATGACTCCTAAAAAATTGGCAAAGATGAACAATAAGATGCTAGATAGATGTTGGAAATGTAAAAAACATGAAGGTTCTTTCTACCATATGTGGTGGACTTGTGAAAGGGCAAAAAAGTATTAGCAGATGATTCAGCAAGAAATTTCTAAGATCTTGGGATATGAATTTAAGAAAGTTGCAGAGACTTTTCTGTTGGGATTACAAATGGAAAAATTTCCAAAACAAGATAGAACTGTAATTTGGTACTTGCTTTCAGCTGCTAGGACATTATAGGCGCAGTTGTGGAAGCAAGAAAAAATACCAGAAAAATGGGATTGGATTGTAAAAGTTATGACATGGAGTGAGATGGACAAATTAACAAGAACTTTAAGAGACTATGATTTAGAAGATTTTATACTGCCCAGGTTCACCATAGCTGTCCTCCCAAGGAGTAAATGTCTTTTAATTTCATGGCTACAGTCACCAGTGATCTGGATCCCAGTGATCTTGGATCCCAGAAATGTGAAGTCTGTCACTACTTCCACGTCTTCCCCTTCTATTTGCCAAGGTGTGATGGGGCCAGATGCCATGAACTTAAGTTCTTTTGATGTTGAAGTGGTGTCATCTGCATATCTGAGGTTGTTGATGTTTTCTTGACAATCTTAATTCCGGCTTGTGCTTCATCCTCCCCTGTGTCTGGGGAGGGACGGTGGCTCAGTGGTAGAGCATCTGCTTGGGAAGCAGAAGGTCCCAGGTTCAATCCCTGGCATCTCCAAAAAAGGGTCCAGGCAAATAGGTGTGAAAAACCTCAGCTTGAGACCCTGGAGAGCCGCTGCCAGTCTGAGAAGACAATACTGACTTTGATGGAACAAAGGTCTGATTCAGTATAAGGCAGCTTCATATGTTCTTCATCCAGGCCAGCATTCCGCATTCCTCCCGGAGGTGGTGCGGGTCCTGCGATGCTTAGATCAATTCCGCAGGGCCTGTAAGACCTACCTCTTCAAAATAGCCTTCACCTAATGCCAAGCTAAGAAAGTGTCGCTGGATATGTTTTAGCCACAGAATGTTTCAAAGATCTAAGTTATAGCACCATAATTAATTTTAACACAATTTGTAAATGGATTTATGTTGATTTTATAATTATAAGTGTAAGTACTATGTATAATTTTATAATTTTATTGTATTGTATTCATATGCTGTGAGCCGCCCTGAGCCTGCCCTTGCGGGGAGGGCGGGATACAAATAAAATTATTATTATTATAATGTACTCTGCATATAAATTAAATAAGCAGGGTGACAATATACATCGTTGTCGAACCTCCTTTCCTATTCCAAAGCAATTAGTTGCTCCATATCCCGTTCTGACAGTTACTTCTTGACCTTACATAGGTTTCTCAGGAGACATGTGAGGTGGGCTGATACTCCCATCTCTTTAAGGACTTGCCACAGTTTGTTGTGATCCACACAATCAAAGTCTTTAGCATAGTCAATGAAGCAGAAATAGACATTTTTCTGATACTCCCGTGCTTTCTCTATAATCCAGCGAATGTTGGCAATTTGATCTCTAGTTCCTCTACCTCTCTGAAACCCAACTTGAATTTATGGTAGTTCCTGATCTAAATACTGCCGAAGCCTAGCTTGTAGGATCTTTAATATGACCTTGCTGGCATGTGAAATTAGTGCAATGGTGTGATAGTTTGAACATTCCTTGGCATTACCCTTCTTTGGGATTGGAATATAAACTGATCTTTTCCATTACCCTTCTTTGGGATTGGAATATAAATTGATATTTTCCAATCCTGGAAACACTGTTGCATTTTCCAAATTTGCTGACATAATGTGTGCATCACTTTAACAGCATCGTCTTTTAGGACTTTGAATAGCTCAACTCTAGAAGATATTAAATGAAAAAATTACAGAAAATGTTAACATTAACGGCTACTGAACTTGTCACTGCCTCCTTAACTCATACTATTAGGGTCATTGACTATTATAGAAATAAGCTGAAGAGATGTGTCTGTGTGTGAGAGAGAGAATGAACGAATGTTTCAGTGACAATCTTAAAACCAGTAGATTAAGATGTGAAATTTATCCAAGATCGAATACTGCAAGTTGAAGGAAACTATGCTCATTTATTGCTCAGTTTTCTATGGATTTCTAGGAGGTAAACCAGCCTTTGAATGTTCAGGTCACGCCTCTGAAGTACCAAAAACTGAATTTGCTTCTTTTCATTGTACACAAGGCCTGTTGCCTACATGAATACTACTACCAGTCAGGCAGGATGCTGCTTGGGCCTTTGAAAATGAGGTCTAGACAGAACATCATCACTGGGAAAACCACAACCAGCCCTTTGATCAATTCAGTGCTAGCATTAACTGCAAAAAAAAAAAAAAAGAACAGGAATTTAATTAAACGCTTTGGATTTGGATACCAACACAGATGCCTCAATGCTATAGCAAAGCAATGATAGAAGAACCACTCCATTAAAATATTGGCCAGAAGCAGCTTTGAAGAGATTATGACAGAGGGCTTGGAGTTTTATGACCCTTTTCTGATGGAAGTTAAGAACATGACCTTGTGCTCTGCAATGGAGGATACACTTAGAATCCCAGACACACACACACAATGCTAATGGGGCCTTCTGTAATCACATGGTAGCAGAATACTCCCCCCCCCCCCATGGCAGTTTTCTGGTCTACAATTCCAGCTATTTATATCCCTGCCAGCATCTCTCTCCAGGAACACTTTGACCTTTGCTGGCAGGTTCCTTCTTTGCCGTCTGGGCAGGGAGGGGAGAAAGAGGGCATAGCTTGGAAACTGAAAACCTTTTGAGGATGAAGTAAAAAACTGAGATGTGTACACGTTCAGTTTCAGTTAGAGGACATTAAAAGGCAGGTTAACTGCCCAAGGATCAAGATTTTTCTCTTCAGCAGAATGGCAAATTTTAGAAGTTTGAGGAAGCTGCTGTGCTTCCTACACCCACAAGAAAGCTAAATGCCATTACGGCCATCACAATTCAGTGCTACCCAAAGCCAAACTGTAGATCTCTTGAACTCGTGCCAGATTAAAGAACTCCTCCCATTTTTGGTTGCAGGTCCAACTCAGGAAATATCTGGGGACTTTGGGGGTGAAGCCAGAAGCAAGGTTGTGAAAAGCTCAGCTGAACTCCGAAGGGAGTTCTGGCCATCACATTGAAAAGTACCACATTCTTTTTAAATGCCTTCCTACCACAGGAAATAATGGAGGATGGGGGCACTTTCTTTTGGGGCTCATTAGACCCCCTGGTCCAATCATTTTGAAAGTTGAGGTTTTTTTAGAGGAGAGGCACCAGATGCCATGTGGAAAAGTAAGTGCCTCTACCTCAAAAAACAGCCCCCCCTCGAGCCCCAGACACCCATGGATCAAGTCTTCATTTTACACTAAGGAACCAGTCTCCATAGGGTATAACAGAGTGCCCAGTGGACATTTCCTTCTCCCCTTCCTACTTTCTGATAACCCCAAAGCAGGGGGAGGGCATCCAAATGAGGGGATCCCCTGTCCTCAACTGGGGATTGGGAACCCTATCCCATTTCAAAGTATGGCACTGCTTAGTGGGGTTGGGGAGATGGAACTGAAAACTCACCATTAGTATTTTATAGACCCTATCCATGCAGAGTCATTCACTTTAATCCCACTGAAATAAGTGATTTTAGACTGGAATAACCCTACACAAGATTGCATGACAGTTCATTATTTAATAATTGGACTGGAAAGAAGTTTGCAAGTCTAGAAAATGTTGCTGTTTTTATATCTGTGGTTTCCAAAGTCAGCAATCAAACCAATAATAGCTAGCCATCATCTAGCTCAATCGTATGGACTAATCCAGGTATGACTTTGTATTTTCTCTAGGTCCTATATGAATTTCAAGAAAGGATACCACTTCAGCCACACTGCAGAGTTAGGATAGTCATCAATTTAACATGTGCCAAATGATCAGAGCCAACAAGGAGGAGGGTCCTCAAGGGACTAAGAGGAGATGCATTTGACAGTAGAAGAGGTCTTTGTGTCAGCTGATCTTGCTTGCCCTCCAACACAAGTAACACAAAGCATAGCTGATGAGCAGATTATGAAATCTGCCTGCAGTCACGCATTGTCTCTCACACACTATTGTGCCATATGGACAGGATGGGAATCAGGAAAAAAGTTTTTCAGGCCAACTGTAGCTAATGAAGGGCACTAGCTTCTTACATTTAATTTCTTCAAATGTTTACCTACCTCTGACTGTGTTTACCAAATCAAAGTTCATACAGAACACAGGTGAAGCAGAAGAGTAACTGGGTAACTGATTATCCACATTTACAACCAACCGTTATGATACACCTACTTGCAAAGTAATTAACAAGAGTCCATTCAAGCCAAAGCATCAAATGCTTTACAAGGAAGTTCATTTTACATGAGGCTATCCTTTGGACTGCATTACCCATGCATTGCCAGTACCCAGGGGCATGAAGTAAGATGCACAGAATATAATTTGAATATAGTTTTCTCATTCCACCTGGAGTTTTGTGGCAGGAAATTAATATCACATCAGAAGTGACCAGTGAAGGCATATGTGCAAATGCTACAATGGGGTCTACTCTTGAGTAAGCATCTCTGGAAAACATTCTGTTTGCAAGCTAGTAAAGGGCATTAAAGATTGATAAAGTATGTAATGAAACACTACTCTACATTTCCACCAGTCAGTACTATAAATTCACAAAGCATTATAAAGCCCCTCAACAAAAAGATGGGTCTATAACCTTAGAGTCTAAAGAAATGAACTTCATATTGCACAGAAGAGCCACAACTGGATTTCTTACAAGTGTGAATGCAGCCATGAGGAAGAGGGCAACTTGGGAAAGGGTTTCAGAGAGCCAATACAGTGTCGCGGTTACAGTGTCAGGTCTGAATCCCTGCTCTGCCATGGAACTCACTGGGTGAACCTGGGCCACTCACAGTATCAGCCTAATCTACCTGACAGGGTTGTTGTGGTGATCAAACAGAGGAGAGGCGGACAATGTAAACTGCTTGGGTCCCCACTAGAGAGAAGGCCAGGATACAAAGGAAGTAAAATAAAAATATAGTGCTATGAGATGGGTAACAGTTACCCATTATGCCAGTTTCCCACTAGAAATCCCCATTGTCACCCTATTTGCTATTAGACCCAATAGGGAAGGGAGAGACGACAGATACCTATATTTTGCTTAGCTTCTCCCACCCCAGTGGGGCTAATAGCAGCTCAAAGGGGTTAGGACAATGACCTGGGGACAAAGGGCTGACCTCCTCCTCCTTTTGTGTGGTAGCCCTGACCCAAACAAACCCCCATAATCCAACTATTTTCCACTTTTTAAAAAAGTCAGATCCGTCATGGCTTTTTCATCTAATGTGCAGCTTGACTCTAATTTCAACAGTGAGAGGGGAAAAAAGGTTGAAGGAAGAACAAGAGGAGAAAAATCTGAGCAAAAGCAGTAATACATCTACTTTCCCTAAGTTTCAGCTGTGGTGAGGACTGAAGGGCTAAAATCAAAGGCTTCTTGGAAGAATGGGGCAGGGTAGGGGGAGACGGGAAGAGAAGAGAAGCAGCACTATATAGGTATTCAATGAGGATACAGCCTGGGTAAGATAGAGAAGCATCAAGGGAAAGCTATACACTAAAAACTTAAGTTGAATACCCACACCCTTTTTTTGCCTTTCTAAGAATGCTGGGTGGTTCTCTCTTTCCTTGAACTGAAATTACTCATTACAGTTTGGTTTAGGACTCAAAGAACTGTATTTCGTGTTTCTCAAAAAGCTGTTCCCATATTATACAGGTGCTGACCCTTGGAGGAATTCCAACAGTAGTTTGCAATACATACAGTCAAGTATTCCTAGGATCTTATATTTTATCTTTGTGATACGTTTTGATTGTTATAAGCCATGATGGGAAGCCCATTTTGGGTGAAATACAGAATTATAACTATACTAAAAATAAAAATAAAAACATTCAAAGTAAGGGCTTTGAGAATAGGTAGTTCCCCCCTCCTCCAATTGGTATTTATGGCTGACAGGGAGATTCTAGTCCTCTTTTGCTATTGTGAGTTCAGAATCAGGCAACTCAACAGTATTTACTCTGAATTCATCATCAGCACAAGAATATCAGGTGTGCAGAGTACCCAGACATCTCTAAATTTGTAGCCTCTTTTAAATGTTGGTATGAGGGGAAGGGCTTAGACATTTCAAAATATTCTGCGTGTCACATTAGGACTTGGCAGATCTGGGTTCAAACCCCCCCCCCTCCCCAGTTCAAGCCAAGTTTAAGTCCCAACTCTGCCACAGAAACTCACTGGGCAAGCCTGGACCAATCATTTCCTCTCAGCCTAACCTCACAAAATTGTTGAGAATGATATTGTCAGCTGCTATTATTATTGTTATTATATATCCAGGGCTTTTTTGTAGCAGGAACACCTTTGCATATTAGGCCACACACCCCTGATGTAGCCAATCCTCCAAGAGCTTACATGGCTCTTAGTACAGGGCCTACTGCAAGGCTCCAGGAGGACTGGGTACATTAGGGATGTGTGGCCTAATATGCAAAGGAGTTCCTGCTTCAAAAAAAAAAGCCCTGTTTATATACAGTCTGCCTTTCTTGTTGAGACTCAAAGTGGATTGGACAGTGTAAGTAATACAACCAATAGGAATATTGGTCCTTATTGGAGAGAAATGTGGAATAGAAGCACCAAAATACAGATCACACATTTCACTGTAAGTCATAAAGTCTTTAATAATCAGCAACTGAGCACCAAGAAATCAACTGAGGGATGTGCATAAGCAAAGTCTCATGCTGGCTTATGAGCAGAACGCTTATGGGAACCAGCACAGAAGCAACTTGATTAATGGGGGGCTCTTAAGACCTGGGAAGAAAATGTTAGAACAGCATATTTCATAATCTGATGTCAGCAGAGTAGGAGGGCAATGATGAATAGCTTTTGAGCGGGAGGGACAGTAACATTTGTTCATAGGAATCAAAAGATGAGGAAAGGGCCTGGTGCATCCCCATCTTTCTTCCAGGGAACACAGCAAGTGCCATGTTACTTTGACCAGTCCTGCTGGGCTCTCTGCAGCCTTAATGACTGTTGTGCACATGGTCTGTAGAAAACGTTGCTTCCATCACGTAGTTCTTATATTTGATAGAGGAGAAAGGAGCTCCTCCCTCTTAGTCATCTTGATCTACAACTCAAGTCCTGTGTGCTGTTTGCATACCAGGTGCAGCCATCACCCCTCCACCCTGCAGTGCTTAGCAGGACAATTTCAAAACTGAAAACCCAGCTGACTCCCATTGCACAATTAGCTGGCAAAGCCTCCCTGAGGCAATCTGTTGGCATCTTTGTGGGGCGAACCAGCATTTAGCTGCCAGAAAACGGACAGCTGAGCTATCATACACACACACACAAACAACAACACAGCTTTGGAAATAAATTCTAAAGCTATCCTGGGCAAGACTCAACAACTAATGTCAAAAGACAAGGAAAGAAAATTGCTGCCAGAAAAAGGAAATTCATCTTTCTCTCAAATAAAGAGACCAGCTTTCCGCAAATGAGAGGAGTTGTCTTTCAGAGCGGTTGTTGACCGTCAAACTGGGTTGACATCTGGAGTTCAAGATTTTTGACTCAAAACTTTACAAATGTCAAAACTAAAAGGATACAAATTCAATTGTATGAACTAGCCAGCTAGTAATACAGATGATCTTGCCATAGTGCAGGAGTGAAAGAAATGAGTCCCCTGTATTTTGACGACATTTCATCAGATATAGAAGAGCTAGTGAACTTTTCAGGACCTTAATATTTCATGTAGAGAAACTGCCATGCAGCATAGTGGCACTCTTCATCAGTGGCATACCAAGGGCAAGACAGAGGGTGTACTCCAACCCACATGCAACTCGAGGAAGACCCTTAAAGGCAAGTCCTTGTGCAGTGTTCAGCCAAAGTCTTTCATTTTTATAATACAGCTACCAGGGGTTTAGGGAAGCCTGAGCACAGCAAAAAGCACTCTGGGATCAGCTAGACCAGGGTTTCCCAGACTTTTCTTTCCTGTGGCCCAGTTATTTTTACACTTCTCCTTTGAGGGCCACTAAAATTTGGAGGTGGATCTGGGAGACAGGAATTATGTCATTTCCTATGGTGTCACTTCCAGGTCAAGGGCCCAGTAATGTCACTTCCAGGGCACACTGAACCAAAACCCCACCTCTTCATGTGATGTCATTTCCAGGGCACTCCCCCAAACCTGCCTCTTCTTCTGAAGTAACTTTGTTTTCAGAAAAATCTCTCTGAAACTCATGCTGAGCCAAAATGGAGGTGGACAGTGGGCATTCCCAGGGTCCTCTCTTTCCACACCGGCATGCACCTGTTTGTGTGTTCTTCTCCAGCTTGCAAGCACTCCTAATGCCTATGTTCAATTGTCTGCACCACCTACACGCTCCTTCCTCAACAGCACTGGCCAGTGTATGCAGGTGGGAGTGCTGTTGCCATTGCCATGAGGAATGCCAGCACTGTGTACCACCCACACTGGGCCCTGGCAGCTGCTCTACCTCAAAATATGCTGACACATTTAGTGGGCCCTTCCCTTCAGCTGCTACTACTGGAACATTGCCTCCAGCTACAACCAAGCTTGCTTGGCTTCAAGAAAATATTTTGACAGCTATTTTTCATACTTTTCTTTGGCTGAAACACTGGGAATTGTTGTGAAAGGTAGCAGAGAACTCTACTGCAATTAATGAATTTCAAATTATATGCAGTTCATATAAGCTTTTCTGCAGTTATCCCAAAAAGGATATTTATGAGGGGCTTGCAGTTTTTTACTGGCTGTGTTTCCCATGCCTTTAAAAACAATGCAGATATTTAGCCAGTGAATTTATTTCATTCTTTTTAATATCTATAGTCAGGAGTTTAATTTTGGTGTCAGACAGCTGTTAAAAGCAGGACCAGTAAAATGGTGCCAAGTTCATAGTACCATCACTTCCAGTGCTGTTGAGATATACACCAGTAATCTCCAATAATCTATTTCTGCCCCATACTTACTCACTCACTCACACAGAAATCTCATAGAAAGGCCAGCTGGCTATAATCGGGGGTGCCAACTTTTAAATGGCAGAGCTCCTATGTCTGCAACAACAGTATGATGAACAGAAAAGTTTCATCCAGTATAAATGGAAGGAAAGAAAGGGAAAGAATGAAATGTAAGGAAAGGAAATGAAAAGAAAGACATGGAAAGAAAGAACATAAGAGAAGCCATGTTGGATCAGGCTAGTGGACCATCGAGTCTAAAATTCTCTCACACAATGCTTAAAAAGCACCAAAATGTCCACCTGTGGGGCCAGGGCACTAGAAGCCCTCCCACTGTTGCTTTCCTCCCTGCCAGCACCAAGAATACAGAAAGAGCAACACTTGCAGGGAAAGAAAGAAAGAAAGAAAGAAAGAAAGAAAGAAAGAAAGAAAGAAAGAAAGAAAGAAAGAAAGAAAGAAAGAAAGAAAGAAAGAAAGAAAGAAAGAAAGAAAGAAAGAAAGAAAGAGAAAGAAAAGAGCCTTACTCACCATCAGATTACCCTAGCCTGCAACAATTCTGCTCAGGGGTCATTTGGTAAAAAAAAAATTCTGGAATGCCCACTCCCCACCCTTCCTGGCTGAAAAAAACATCCCCCCCTTCTTTGCCGCCCAGGCCTCCCAGGAAGATCTCCCCAAAAGAAAATACTGCAAGGCACATGAAAGCTCATATCTTGAAGAACATTTTATGGGTCTAACGTGCCAGTGGACTTTAGCTTTTCTTTCGAACACAGAGCGGGGGAGAAGGAAGGAGAGGCAGTCCAGCTCCTCTCTGCCCAACACAGAGACGGGGAAGGAAGGAAGCCAGGCGGAGTTCAGGCTTTGCTGGGGCTAGCTTTGGCTTTTCTTGTGACCCAGTACTGAGGCTTCCGTGGCCCAGTACCGGGTCACGACCCTGCTAATGGGAAACACCGAGCTAGACTTCCCTTTCTCCAAGACTGAAGCAAACTTTCTTAACAGACTGTACCACCAAGCTACTACACTAATAACTGCTTCAGTAATTGGCAGTCTGCAGGTCATTTTCTCCAATAGTCTAGCCTTTCTCTTTTTCATTCCTTGCACCCAGCTCAGCCAGATCTTACAAAGCAATAGTTAGGATGTTCCAGCAAGATGAAACAACCTTTCTTAATTTCTCTCCCTCTTTCCTGCATGTTTCTCATCATTTCAACTTCCCTTCACCCAGTTTTTCCATGTCTCCTCCTCCCTACTTGATTTTCACTTCTTGGTATCAAGACTTTCTCATCCCTATCCCATTTTGTGACAGAATGTATTTAAGAGTAGTACAGTAGCAAACCTTTGTTAATATTATGAACAAAAAGTACTGGGTTTGCAGGGCACTGTACATTGCACTGGTTCTGCTGGGCTTGCAAAAATTCCCTCCCACCTTCAGTTTCTACTGTAGAGATTGTCTGGTTTGACTTTAGTTCTCTGGAAACAATGGAGGATCCTTCATCACAAGCTCAGTTTAGCTGCGACTTTTAAAAGATATTTGTAGCCCCCCCCCTTTCTCCTAAAGAGAACTCAAGGTGGGTTACAATGATTTTTAAAACATTCCAGAATGGGGTGGGGGAGAACATATTATATATATATATATATATATATATATATATATATATATATATATATATATATATATATATATATATATATATATATATATCAAAAGCAGCTTCTTGGCAGGTTTTTATGAAATCCGCACAGCTCTTCATTCAGAAATCTCTTGTAGTTCATTGAAGTCAGCATGATTCTGTTCACTGCATGGTTGATTCAAGTCAGACCCAGAGCAGGTGATTCTGACTGTAAACAGCTGCAACAGACTTTTTTTCCTAGAGAGAAAAGGTCAATACCCTGTCTCAAAGAACCAGCTTTATCAACCTTGAATGTTTTTCCCCCCTGGAGAATTATTTCATTCCAGCATTTTGTACTACTTTTCTATTGCCCCATTTATGCACGATTTTTTTTTTAAAACTATCAGCCATAGCAAATTCAATCAAGAATAAGTCAGTGTCCAAAAGAAAAGGCATATTTTAAAAAGCATGGATGAACAAACCAAATGGAAGCAAATGATGAGGTCAAATTAACCATTTCTTTGTGAGAGCATTCCACAACATTGGGGTGGTGACTGAAAAGTAAGTAAGTAAGTTTTATTCTTATATCCTGCCCCCCCCCCCACCAAAGGCGGGCTCAGGGCGGCTCACAGACATGGCATGCCAAGATTTAGATAAAATACAAGATAAACAATGATTTAAAATACAGTTCAATTACATAAATTAATTAAAATAGATAAAACAGGTGCTATAACTACTATCAATCACAATTATACATACTGTCATACAATCATTACTGTCAGTCACAGTTGTGCATAAGATGGTTAGGGCTACAAAACAATTTAGTCAATTTGACTTAAATGCGAGCTGAAAGAGAAAGGTTTTACAAGCCCTGCGGAACTGATTCAAGTCCCGCAGGGCTCGCACCATCTCTGGAAGTTGGTTCCACCATCGAGGGGCCATTGCTGAAAAGGCTTGCTCCCTGGTTGTCTTCAGTCTAGCCTCTCTTGGCCCAGGGATTTGTAAGAGGTTTTGGGAGCTAGATCTCAGTGCTCTCCGGGGAACATATGGGGAGAGGCGGTCCCTAAGGTAGGCAGGTCCTCGGCCATATAGGGCTTTAAAGGTAATAACCAGCACCTTACAGCGAACACGGTAAACGACCGGGAGCCAATGCAGATCCCGCAGCCCAGGCCGTACATGTTCCCATCGAGGTAGTCCCACCAACAGCCTGGCCGCCGCATTCTGCACTACCTGAAGTTTCCGTGTTCGACACAAGGGCAGTCCCATGTAGAGGGCATTGCAGTAGTCTAGTCTTGAGGTGACCGTTGCGTGGATCACAGTTGCTAGGTCATCGCGTTCCAAGAAGGGAGCCAACTGCCTCGCCCTCTTGAGATGAAAGAAGGCGGATCTAGCAGTGGCGGCTAACTGGGCCTCCATTGATAGCGAGGATTCCAGTAGCACTCCCAAGCTCTTGACCCTGCGTACTGGTATCAGTGGCGCACCGTCAAAAGCCGGCAGAATGATCTCTCCTCCCGGTCTGCCCCGGCCCACGCAAAGGACCTCAGTCTTCATTGGATTCAACTTCAGCCCACTCAGCCTGAGCCAGCCAGCCACGGCTTGTAACGCCCGGTCCAAATTTATAGGGACATCGCCAGTCCGGCCTTCCATCAATAGATAGAGCTGGGTATCATCAGCATACTGATGACAGCCAAGCCCATACCTCCGTGCAATCTGGGCAAGGGGGCGCATAAAGATATTCAACAGTATCGGGGAGAGAACTGCCCCCTGAGGCACCCCACAGTAGAGTGGGTGTCTCTGAGGCAGCTTCCCCCCAATTGCCACCCTTTGTCCCCGATTTTCGAGGAAGGAGGAGAGCCACTGTAAGGCTAGCCCCCGAATTCCTGCGTCGGCGAGGCAGCGGGTCAGCAGCCGATGATCGACCACGTCGAACGCAGCCGACAGGTCGAGCAGCAGCAATACTGCCGAGCCGCCCCGATCCAGTTGCCGTCGGAGGTCATCCATGAGGGGCGACCAAGACTGTTTCCGTCCCATGGCCCGGGCGAAAGCCGGACTGGCATGGGTCCAAGGTGGAAGCGTCCTCCAAGAAGTCCTGCAACTGCAACGCCACAGCCCTCGCAATAATTTTGCCCAGAAAGGGCAAATTTGAGAAAATGTTCTGCTCCTAGTGGATGTCAATCTTGTACCCCCAAAATATGGAACCCTATGGACAAATAGAGGGCTGTCTTTTATGAGTAAATGAGAGCCACAACATGGGCTTTTAAATAGATTATTTTGTACTGTCTGCAGATTTGGCACCTGCCTGCTTCAGAACATATTCCATTCTTCACTCTGCCTCCCCAACCCAAACAAAAAATGCTACTTGAGCTGTGTTCCTCTATTCAGCTTTTTATTTTCGCAGGGCCTGCATCCTCTCATATTCCAACTGGCAAAATGTTAAAATAAATATTTTCAGACTTTAAACAGGAACTGACTTATATTTGGACAGAAAAAAATAATAAAGGTGCCACAAGTTCGAAGGACCTCCTAGGAGAGAAAACAGAAAGATTTATTGGGTAGTTCCATAGCAGCCTGGACTCCAGTTCACCAAGCTGGTCAAGACTTCACAGCCCTGAAGCTTAGGCATCCTTCCCAGTCCCAAACTGGAAATGCTGCAGCTCATTACAAAAGCAAGCCCCAACAACTGTGACCTGTACAGAGCATATCAAGCCACTAAAGGATAAATCTACTTAGATCTTCCTTATTTCAGTTTTAACACCAGAAGTTGTAAAGCAACTTTTCCATTACCTTTCATACACACTGTTTCTAGGGTCAGGGATTTTGCCACCAATAAGGCACCCTTGCTCCTTTCTTTGCTACACTGCAGCCTTACAGGCATATCCTATTCTACTTCCGGATCAGCTTAGAAATAGTCATAAGTGACATTAATACCTTGGTTAAAAGGCCTGGAACAAATGAATGTTTACTTTGCTCTATGAGATCTAAACCCAGGCATTGTACCAGTCCAGCAAGGAAGAACGGAGAAAACTTGTGGGTAAATTTGTCCTTTAAAATGTTATGCAGAGAAATCCTGAATGAATCACAATTAAGGTGGGGCACTACAGAGAGTGACATTTTAATACAAACTTTCACAAGTACACAACTATTCTTCAAGCTTACCTCTCAGGTCTCAAACTAACCTTTGGATCAGACCACAAACTAGATTAAACTACAATGAAGAGCAATTGTCTGAAAAATACTGAATTCTGTACCTGGAGATCTTGCTGGCATTGAAAGAAAATACCATCCAGGAAGGTAAAACAAGCCTCCTAATCATTTTGGTAATCTCATCTTGCAAAGTAGTTCTTGATAGAGATTCTGGGTTTGTGCTTTGCCTAATAGCATTGATCAAAAGCCAGGCATTGTATAAGGCTGTATTGTCAACCTAAACATAATTACTGTAATAGAGCAGAAAAGAGGCCAACTTCCGTTCATTTACATATATAGAGATTTGGGTAATGCATAAACCATACAAGCGAAGGCTTCCGCCACTCCTCTGACTCTGTAACAGCCTCTTGTGTCCTGTGAATGTTTTAATTGCAAACAGAAACACAATTTACAGCATAGCTAAAGTTTTAGGTATAATGTAGACCAAGTTAAGCCTCACGTGTCAAAACACATCAGGACGCCATGAGAAGCCAGCCTTATGTAAACACTTATAATTAGGGGGTCTAGGATGCCAAAGAAAAGCTTTAATGCAGGAATCAGAAAACTCCCAAGTTTTATAATACAAGTCAACTGGGCAAATTATTTTATTTTGGATGCAGGATAATAGGGTTGGCAACTCTGGTTTGGGAAATTAATAGAGACTTAGGGGTGGTGCCTGGGAAGGGCAGAGTTGAGCGAGGGAACTCAGCAGGGATGCAGTGCCATTGAGTCCACCTTTCAAACCTGTCATTTTCTCCAGGGGAATTGATCCCCACAGTTTGGAGATCAGTTGTAATTCCAGGAGCACTCCAGGCCTCACCTGGAGGATGGCAGCCCTAGTGCAAGAATCAGGATCTTGCAGATACAGAAGACTAGAGAACAAGATAGCATGCACGAGAGGCAGTGCAATGGTTGCTGGAGTAACCAGTACAAGGAAAATGGCATCTATGACGCATAAAGATGAACATGGTTACTTGTAAGATAATCCATTTTAAGCAACTACAAGCAACACTGTGACCATCCCATTTGTTCAATTAAAACACAAGTTCCCTGCTCATGCTGCTTCTAGGCAGTTTATTGATTGACTGATTTTAGGATATTTAAATTCTGCCCTTTCCCAAATACAGGCTCAGGGCAGATAACATAGTAAAAACAATATAAAACGTACAGTTCTATTAAAGTGAAATCAAAGGTCTTCAAGGTTCTGATGGACACATTTATTATATTCGACAGTTATGTTCCTATCTCTCTCACACACATACACATAACTCATTGGAGGAAAGTACTTGAGTAATAAATGGAGGGGAGGTTGAGTCCCACCAAGTTAGGAATAAGGCAAAACTCACATTTTGACCAGCAAGGACAAGGTGGGTCTAGAACTAATGCTTCACGCCCCACATAAACTGGGGTCAATGTGAGGCCTTCCAACATTTTGTGATTTGCCCCAAGCCCACAGCAGCCCTGTTGTGGTTGGCCATGCCATTCGCAAGGCTCAATTCTTGGAGGGGGGAGGGGGGCGGTGCTGTTTCTCAGTTCCCACAAACTCAACAAGCCTGGAGACTCTTGTTCTAACTACACAGCCAACCGGGCAAACAAGAAAAAAAAATACCATAGAGCAGGGTTCCCCAATGAGACTCCCACCACCTAAGCATTTCAAAAAATGGACAGGGCCATTGTAAGGCAGGGCTTGTTACTGACTGCCCTCATTCAAATTAAAAGACTTCCCATGTCTGCAACAGCAGCCCAAACTGCTGGAGGGTCAGGAGGGCTGGTAACCTCCCCTTGTACTCCCCCCCCCTTTCAGGCTCTCCTTTTTGTTCCACTTTTTCTCCCTTCTTCCCCCACCTCAGGTTTTCATTCATTTCTTTTTATTCCCCTTCTGTGATTCTTTTGCAACATAAGGAGGGAGGTTTGAGCTCATCTCCTGCAGAAGCCATTTCAGGGTGATGCTCACCATACTCTCTCAAAATTCCCAAGGTACTCACAGACTCAAAAAGGTTGGGCACCCTGACCATAGAGTATATGAAATCCTCAGTGACCCCAATATTGAAGCCAACCATACAGACATCAGAGAAGGAAAGACCACAGAGAAAGGTGCTGTGAAACAGCACAGGCTTAGCATACCTGAGATGCCTAGTTCTGGCTGGGGTTTATATATACTTGAAAGAGCTGCAATGGCCTGTAGGCTTACCCACAATTCTAAACTGCACTACCGTCATGTAGGCATGATGGGAGGCAGGTATGGGGGCTCTTTTGCTTCCATTTCCTTAAACAGAAGCACTTCACTGGTGCTTTTGCCAGTGTAACATTATGTTGGCTCCAGAGGCAGCATGGATGACAGTAAGCCCCATTCCTCCCTGGCACCGTCCATTTCTAGCACCCATGGTGCCAACATATCTGAGTGGTCCTGGGGTCAGGTCTCTTTAATAACCTAAGAAGTTTGAGGGATGAGTTCTAAAGCTGGTCTGTAAAGCACCATTAGACACAAGATATGGCCATGTTGGCAGGCAGAGTACTTCAAACTTCTTCAGAGATACCCTTCCCGGAGACACCCTTCCCATCCTACTGAGGGCTAAGTCCTAAAGCTGGTTTGTAAAGCACTGCTAGACACAAGATATGGCCATTATGACAGGCAGAGTAGTTCAGGCTTCTTCAGAGACACTTTTCCCATCCTATTGGAGATTATTCCAGTGGGAACTACTCTCCCTGCATATTATCACAGAATCTAAACAAAAGTCATCTGGTAGTACTACAGAACTGTACTAAGTAACTCAAAAGGGATGCTCATGTGGCATACCTGAGTTTCCTTTTATTGCAGCAATTGGCAACCTTTTGAAATGCATTAGGAATGAAGGAAGCAGAGTCATCACTCAAATTGTTGAGGTTTCCAAGAATTTAATAGTGGTATGGAATTTTATGAGGGTGCTCAGATACAACATCAGCACACTGAGTGCACAGCTGGACATTTTTGAAAGCCTTCAGTTTGCTCCTATCGCAAATATTTGCACCTTCTGTTATCATAGCACTAAGTCACTCCTGTATGCTTGGCTTAGAAAGTGCTCCTTATTACAGATAAACCAAACTAAAACACTGGGGCTATATCCTACTTTATCCTAGGAGCTTAGTGCTTCCAGAAGCCATTAATTTCATGTTTTAAAGGCTGCCTACAGCTGGGGAAGGGGGCATTAAGGCAACTGCTTTATTGGATTGATTTCTGCCAGTTGAATTTTTCCCCAAGCAGGCAGAGCTGATCAAGGCTTTCTTGCTGTCTATGATGAACAGTTGTCTATACAGAATGCAAATATTATTGACTACCAAGAAAGTGACTCAAATAGCAAGTTGACTGATCTGTGCAACAGTTTGTTTATGGACTTCATGAAACCTTCAATAGAGCTTTGTATTTAGAGAAGCACTGATGAGCACCTACAGAGAAGGGCCAAATTACTTCCCCAACACGCCATGTTTTTCTATAGCAGGATGTTTACTGAACTTAACCCCTTTATCTGGTCATTTCTTTCATCAACCATTCTTTGAGTATCTAATTCCCCAAATGCAGATTAACCCAGCATGCCCACCACACTAAATTAGCCAACTACACCCAACTCTGCTTCAGTCATCCAGGGAGAGCTCTTCATCTGACTGTCCTGCCGCCTACCAGCAAGTTGCCAGAAGCTTTAAGAGGTGCAGCCCCTTGTTGTGCCAGTTGTGGAAAAGGGTCCTTTGCTAAAGGGGGGAGGGAGCAAACAGTGGTCTCTCCCCAAGCACAGGAAGACTAGTCAAAAACATTTTTGTTTGGATTATATAGGCCAGCCAGCAACTGGTCTATATCAAATACCTAGGGCTTTTTTGAGCAGGAAGGCAGTTCCAGCTGGCTTAGTGTCAGGGGTTTGACCTAATATGTAAATGAATTCCTACTGGGCTTTTTCTACAAAAATACCCCTAACTGAAACAATGGTGAGCAGGGAATGTGGCCTAATATGTAAATGAGTTCCTGCTGGGTTTTTTCTACAAAAAATGTCCTGCAAATACCTACTGTGTTTAGAGCATTTCACCAGCTTCAGCAGAGACAGAATTAATGCAGAAAACTTATTTAGATTTAGAGGCTATAACAGCATATCTAGACAAGGAAAGACAGTTTCTGGAAAAGCAGCAGAGCGTTCGCTCGCCTCTTTCCAATCAAGGCTATTTCTTTCGCCCACGAGTCGACTGGCGCTTATTAAAAAGTCAACAGTAACAGCAGTCATTCATCGGCGACATCTCCCGGCTGTAACGAAGTCCCTTAAGCACAACACGCTCCAAGTTACGGCAACCAGGAAATTGGGAATAGCAAAGCGAGGACTCTTTCGCAGGTTGGTCAGCGGAGCAGCTTTGCCGCAAGTCAACCAAAATAAACACACCGGTGATTAACCGGCTGACTCATTCCTCCCCCTTTCCGGAGGCGAAAACCCAAGGAACATTTTCCAAAAGAGAGACGTCGGAGGTGGGGAGGAGGGAGAGAAAGAAGAGCGCCGGCAGGATGATGTTCAAGCAAAGCAAGGTAACTTTTGGAGTCCTGCTGCCGAGCAGGCGCAGCGTCGCCCTGCTTCAAACGCTGCCCCCCTCCGCCAAAAGCAGCAGAGCAGTCAGCCGAAAGAGGAGTCGCGGGGCGCCCGTCTGCCTCCGTCCCTTCCCACCCAGGCAGACTGAAGTACCAGAAGCCCACATGGACCGGCTAAGGGCTGGCGAGGGAGGAGGCGTGGCTCGCTTCGGAAATCACCTCCGTCCGCTTCCATTTCACCGGGGGAGTGGGGGTGGGAAAGGAAGCATCTACGTTTCAGTGCATGAGGCACCTAACCTTAAACAACCCCGTGCAAATGGATACCGCGCAAAGGGCAGACCGCCGGGCTTGCTCCCGCGTGATACCTGGGGAAAAGGGCGCAGCAACCCGCACGTCTCGCTCCCGAGCGCCGCTGTGGCTGCACGTCTTCCTTTCGGCCACCGCGGTGAGGAGAGAGTTCGTGGACAGTCAGTCCCAGCCAGCGCCTCTCCCTCTGCCGCTTTTTAAATCACCAAAATCCAGAGCGCATGCGTCGCTGGAGGTGCAGGGAGGAGTGAAGCTGATCCTGCGAAGCTGTGTTGATCCCTATTTCTGACCGCGAGCAGTCGCAGGGAAGCAGCCGAAAGGGGCAAGCGGCCCAGTCCCCAGGCGCGATTGGTTGCTCCCCTCCTGATTGGAAGCAGGTGGCTGGGGTTTTCTCAGGGGGAAGCGTTTAGGAAGGTGCGGACACACCGCCCGCCCCGTAACAAGCCCCCTTCAAAGACACGCGGTGCAGCCTGACTGGAGGGAACATTCCTTGGAAGTGTGACCTACTGTAACTTGTCATTACACAGCTGCAAATCCGCGCACGCATTTAATTAGGATAGCTCCCTGAGGAGCCTGATTATACACGGAGTTGGATTGTTCGCACGTTACTGTTTAAGGTATATAGTTAAACATTTTATATACCTGACATTTTAATGGTCTCTTTCCTTCGAAAAGCTCAGAACAACGACTTACGTGGTTCTCCGCTCCTCTGTTTTATCGTCACAACAATCCTGCGAGGCGGGTTAGGTTCATAAGTCTCCCAGTTAGCTAAAAGGAGTAGGCATTTGAACCAGGTCTTGGCCCTATTCCTTGTCTGACTTTCTAACCCCGGTACTAACACCCCGTTCTAATGGCGTGCAATGGATAAAGAAGCCACTGTCAAAACAAAACAGTAAATAGGCTTATATAAATATTTTAAATAAATTAACATCTTCCTTTGGCTTATATAAGATCCAAAACAAATTTAACATGCATAACAATACAGTATTATATTTAATTGCATGCACACAGACACAAACTATGCATTACAGCTGTAAACTGTTGACTCTGAACCTGAGTTGATTACCATTACATTCTACATAATTAAAGGAATTTTATTAGAATAAATGTTCTTAAATTTTGCAGTTTAAATTTGGTATGTATTCTGGGGGACTTCGAACATTGCATTAGAATGATATCTCCACCCCACCCATCTGACAAGTACTGGGGCAAACCCCTATTGCCATGTAAACCACAATTACTCAGGAGAAAGCATTATTGAAATTAACAGGAATGAGTTCTTAAATGAACATGCACAGAAGGAAACTATCCACATGCTTCTAATTGCAGCCTTAGGCTTCTGCTGGAAGATGGACAGACATGGGTCGTATAGTACACAACAGAAGAAAAATAGGCAAAGTATAAATGTATGGGACTGTATCAGTACCAGTTACAGAGTGATTCAGAATTGTTATGCTAGTAGGTTCTCTGTCAAACTGTTCTCTTCTCTGATCTACACTACTAATAAAGCTCTTTTGCAGCACAAAATATTTTAGAACCTTTGTCTCATTCAACATAGTAATAGCTCATTATTACATATAACCCTGTATCTCCAGCCAAAAAGCCGTTGTTGCTCAGCAGAAGGGAAATCAAGGTATTCTACAGTATTACTGGTAAGTATGATAAAATTAACTTTGCAAGAACTAATGTGCTAAATAAAAGTGTTTCTTAAAGAGGTCAATTCCACAGTGTATTCAAATGTATATAAATAATTAAATTAAGTTCAGTGGCCCCATGGCACAGAGTGGTAAAGCAGCAGTACTGCAGTACCGTGGTCTGAACTCTCTGCTCACAACCTGAGTTCGATTCTGGTGGAAGCTGGATTCAGGTAGCTGGCTCAGCCTTCCATCCTTCCGAGGTCCGTAAAATGAATACCCAGCTTGCTGGGGGGGAAAGTGTAAAAGACTGGGGAAGGCAATGGCAAACCACCCCGTAAAAAGTCTGCCGTGAAAACGTTGTGAAAGCAATGTCACCCCAGAGTTGGAAACGACTGGTGCTTGCACAGGGAACCTTTCAGCCTTAAAATGAATCTATATGAAGACTTTAAATGCTTTTGAAAAAGGAATGAGCATAAACGCAAATACATTTGAACTAGTTGGCTGAACATTGAACATTATTCAGGGTGGGGTGGGTGTTTCTACAAGAAGCTTGTTAAGGGAAGAGCCTAAGGCTGCAGTCCTTTGGAAGAAATGCCATTCATCATGATGAGATTGTGTTCTGAGTAAACATGAATAAGATTGGCCTGTTAACTACCTATTAGCTCATAGAATTTTCTGAATCACACTACTGTGGCATATGTGTTTATTGTTTTCTCTTTTGTAGTTCCTCATGCCTAGAACCTCTTCCATGAATACTTTTACACAGGGCCTCCTCTTCCCTGGCAGTCTTGTTTTCAGAATTTAATCACATCAGTAGACAGTGGGGATATTAACAACAAGAAGAGGAATGGAGGAGTAGATCATGCAAGACAAGCCAGCTTGCTTCTTTTGTGGAGATTTCAACTACTGACACCTAAATTTACACCAGTGCCCTTAATTTCAGAGCACATAGAAAATGCAAGTAGCTGTGTTTGATCTAATAGTTGCTTTGGATCTTATCTCAGTTCTAGCACAAATGCTTTATCTCTACAACTGTTGGTCCTTCATTTGGAATCTGATAAATATGCTGTTTCATTTTTGTTTTGAGAGTTTGTTTCATGCCTTTGTACTGTGGCCAATTCTAGAGATTTCCAGTTTTCCATAAAAGAAATAGTACTTGGAGATGAAAAATTTGCAATTTTGTTTTCATACCCCACCCCACCCCCCCAAAAAGTCGGATACTGCTTAAAGTAATGGTGTCCTTGTGCGGATCATTTTAGATCCAGGCTTGTTCTTGGATATTGGAAGGGACATTTTGACTTAAACACAATCTCATGTGAAGATTCTCCCTTCTTGGACAGGGTCAAGTTTCCTATGCTAATCTATGCATCAGTAACCTTCAGGCTTGACTACTGAAATGAACTATATCTGAGACTGTCCTTGAAGATGCTCCAGCTAGAATGGAATACAGGTGCCTGCCATCTGGGGTGGAAAGCTGAGGTCATCTGAATTAATATTATAGTGCCTGCACTGGCTACCAATTTGTTTCCAGATTAAAATCAAGATACTAGTGTTGACCTTTAAAGTCTTTCACACATAGGACCAGCTCATATACCTGAAGGGCTGCCTCTCTTCATATAAGCCTGGTTATTGAGGTCACATCAGTAAGCATTATCAGTGGCTTCTTTTTCTCACTATTGTATTATATTAGGCAAGGACAGGATGTTTTTATAGGCTGCACTCAGAAACGCTGTTCGTACATTACAGCGTATATACATCCAGCATATGTGGGATGGGTATGAACTGAATGCGAAACAATTTGTGCACAAATTGAGCTGATTCATGGTTCATTCCAAACCAGCCTAGACCTTGGTGCTTCATTTGTTTTGTTTTTGCAGTTCATTTTTCCAAACAGCCTGGTGCTGATGCAATCAATTCCTAGGCAATGCTGGGATAGATTTCTGGGAGCCCTAGAAACACCCATAGCAGTTGTCCATAGCTTGATTGCCAGCTCCAGGAGCCAATCATAGAGCTCCCATTCTGCGGTACAAAGAGTTGTCTTGAGAGCTGAAGCTAAGCTTTCCTGGGGGAACCTGCATTGAGGGGCTATAACTCAGACATTCCAAATCCAATCTTTGCCAAACTCGGAGGGCAGATGAGGAAAGCCTGCTGAAGACTTCCAGTGAGTTTTACACTTTGTGAACCAAATGTACCAACAAAACATGAACTGGGTCAGAAATCAAACAAATCACAAAACAAAATAAACCATTTTCCCCGGTTCATGTCCATCGCTAGTGTGTATATATCAGTTTGTAAGAAAGGTCCAGTGGAATCAGGGACTAGTACCTAGATAAATCTGTGGTTTCAATCACACTCAGCTGTACATGCACTGAATTTAACATGAGAATTACTCAATACGCATGTAAAAAAATCAAATTTATACTGAACATGGATTGTACATGTATTCACTATAATGTGAGCAGGACTACAGTGCAGAACTATAAAGAGAAGGAAAGCAACATATTTCATGAATCCCTATAGAGCAGGGGTCCCCAACCCCCGGTCTGTGGACCAGTACCAGTCTGTGGCCTGTTAGGAACTGGGCCGTGAGTTGTATAATAATTTCATTATATATTATAATGTAGTAGTAATAATAATAATAATAATAAGACATTAGATTCATATCCTGTCCTGCACTCAAAATCTCAGAATGGCTCACAATCTCCTTTATCTTCCTCCCCCACAACAGACACCCTGTGAGGTGGGTGGGGCTGAGAGAGCTTTCCCCAGAAGCCGCCCATTCAAGGACAACTCTGCGAGAGCTATGACTGACCCAAGGCCATTCCAGCAGCTGCAAGTAGAGGAGTGAGAAATCAAACCCAATTCTCCTAGATAAGTGCCCACATACTTAACTACACCAAAATAAAGTGCACAATTGTATCATCCCGAAACCATCACACACACACCCCGGTTCGTGGAAAAACTGTCTTCCACAAAACCGATCCTTGGTGCCAAAAAGGTTGGGGACCGCTGCTATAGAGGTTGTAAATCCTTAATTTTCAAAATCTTAATTGTATTTCTTGTTTTTATTTTGTAAATAAGAAGTTATTGTTTTTAGATTCATATCCTGGGGAGGGACAGTGGCTCAATGGTAGAGCATCTGCTTGGGAAGCAGAAGGTCCCAGGTTCAATCCCTGGCATCTCCAAAGAAGGGTCCAGGCGTAAAAAACCTCAGCTTGAGACCCTGGAGAGCTGCTGCCAGTCTGAGAAGACAATACTGACTTTGATGGACCAAAGGTCTGATTCAGTAGAAGGCAGCTTCATATGTTCATATTATATATTTTATAGTTTTGTATTGTTTTTAGCCCCAGGATAAAAGTAGGCTAGAATATAAATGTATGTATGTATAAATAAATAAATAAATAAATAAAATTTATAATCTAAATAAAAAATTAGATTATAAATGGCCCACATTAACGAGAGCTGGTTGACTTTAACTCATCTTTATCATATTAGTTCCAAATGCCTCCAGTATTGGAACAGTGATCCATTATGTATTTCTTGCTCATCCCTAAAATCTGTTTCTTTGGATGGTCAGGTGTTAGAAGGCAAAGATAAGAAAGAGTTGTGCCACAAGCATTTAACTCCATTCTGACTCCCTCTCCCATAAAGGCTACAGCCAACATTGTTGTCTTCATTCCTTAATAACTAGACCAACAACTGAACTGAAAACTAATTTAAGTAGTAACATATTCTGGTGTGCAATGTTTTCAAAGTGTAGTCACAAATAGGCTAGATTACCAATAAAGTGATCTCCAACATATGAAGCCTGACTGCTCAGATGTCAGAAAAAGAATCAAAGAACCCAAATTAATTTCTTAAAACTTTCATAATTTAATTCAGCAGTATACTTTCTCAGAGACTGATCTTCCCCCTTTGTGTGATGTTTTATAAACTTAATACAAATAATAAACAAACACTAACATGCGTTTGATCATAGAATCATAGAGTTGGAAGGGATCTCCAAGATCATCTAGTCCAACCCTCTGCACAATGCAGAAAATTCACAAATACCCCCACACACATACATCCCCAGTGACACCTGCTCCATACCCAGAAGATGGCAAAACCTCCAGGATTCCTTGCCAATCTGGCCTGGAGAAAAATTATTGACTAACCCCAAAGTGGCAATCAGTATTTCCCTGGATGTGTAAGAAAGGCCTTCAAGAACTAAGCACTGATAGAACTCTTCCTGCCCTCCTTCTCATGATCTGCCTAATTCACAGAATCACCATCTAACCTCTGCTTTAAAATCGCCAAAGGAGGAGAGCCTCCCCCCAAGGAATCCCACTGAGGAACCACTCTAACCATCAGGAAGTTATTCCTACTGTTTAGCCAGAAACTATTTTGATTTAATTTCAACCCGTTGGTGCTGGTCTGACTTTCTGGTCTGACAGAAAACAATTCTGCATCATCCCATATATGACAGCCCTTCAGGTACTTGAAGATGATGATCATATCGCCTCTCAGTCATCTCCTCTCCAGGCTAAACATACCCAGCTCCTTCAACCTTTCCTTATAGGACTTGGCCTCCAAATCCCTCACCATTTTCATTGCCGTCCTCATTCCAGCATGTATATATTCTTCTTAAATTGTGGTGGCCAAAATTGAACACAATACTCTAGGTGAAGTTTAACCAGAGCAAAGTGTCCAGAGCAAAGTGGTCTGGACACTATACTTCTGCTGATACAGCCCAAAGCAGAATTTGCCTTTTTAGCCACAACATCACACTGCTGACTCATGTTCAGTGTACAGTCCACTAAGATCCCTAGATCCTTTTTGCACATACTGCTGCCAAGACAAGTCTCCCCCATCCTATATTTATGCATTGGATTTTTCCTACCTAAATTCAGAACTTTACATTTATCCCTGTTAAAATTCATTTTTGTTTGTTTTAGCCCAGTTTTCCAGCCTGTCAAGATCATTCAGTATCCTGACTTTATCTTCTACTGAATTTGCAACCCCTCCCTATTTAGTATCATCTGCAGATTTAATAAGCATTCCCTCTATTCCTTCATTCAAATCATTTATGAAGGTGTTGAAAAAAACAGGCCCCAGGATAGATCCTTGAGGCACTCCACTTGTTTCTCCTCTCCAAGAGGATGAGGAACCATTCACAAGCACTCTTTGGGTGCGATCTGTCAACCAGTTACAGATCCACTTAGCAGTAACAGGATCCAAGCCACATTTTACCAACTTGTCAACAGGGATATTATGTGGAACCTTGTCAAAATCCTTGCTGAAATCAAGATAAACTATGTCTACAGCATTCCCCTGATCCAGCAAGGTAGTGACTTTCATAAAAAAAGAGATCAGGTTAGTCTGACGTGACTTGTTCTTGAGAAACCCATGCTGGATCTTAGTAATCACAGCCATCTTTTCTAAATGTTCCAGGATTGTTTGATGATTTGTTCTAAAACTTTTCCAGGTATAGATACCAAGCTGATGTGTCGATAATTACCTGGATCCTTCTTTTCCCCCTTCTTGAAGATGGGGACAACATTTACCCGCCTCCACTCTTTTGGCATCTCATCTGTTCTCCAAGAATTCTAAAAAATAATGGCCTGAGGCTCAGAAATCATGTCTGAAAGTTCTTTTAGTACCCTTGGATGCAGTTCATCTGGCCCCAGGGACTTAGTTTCATTTAAAGAAACAAGGTGTTTATGTACTACTCCTATGCTGATTTTAGGCTATAACTCCCTTCCCTCATCATATGTTGTTTTTGCTATGTTGAGCACTGTTTCCCTCGCAAGAGAAGACTGAGGAAAGTAGGAATTGAGCAGTTCTGCCCTTTCTTCATCACCTGTTACAATTTCACTTTCCTGTTCTCGCAATGAGCCTACCATGTCCTCACTTTTTGTCTTATTTTGAACATAACAAAAGAACCTTTTGTTGTTGTTGTTGTTCTTATCTCTCGCTAGTCTAAGAACATACTTGTCAGGTAAAGCCTGCCGTGCTTTTTTTCTTATGAACTATGCTAAGTTTTGTTTCTCTAATGCAGGGATGTCAAACATGCAGCCCGGGAGCCAAATCAGGCCCCTGGAGGACTCCAATCAGGCCCCCAAACAACTAGCTCTGTCTGCTTCCTCCTCCCTCTCTCTTACTTCCTTCTGCATCTCAGCTTGCTTTACAAGGCTTGCTCAATCGCCCAGGCGCTACAGAGTGAAACAGTGATTTTCTCCATTGGTTGAGGCTCCTCCCCCTCCTGGTCCCCTGAAGAGGGAGGGAAAGAGCCAGAGCTTCCTCTGCCCAGTTCCCTGGATCCCATGGGAGAAATACAAATAAAGCATCTTTAAGACCAACAAGTGCTAATGTTTTAAGCATGTTTTAAGTTGTTTTTTTAAAAAAATCTTAAGTCATGTATTTCTGTGTCCTTTAAAAAGTTTATATCTCTGCTACCTAATTTTAAATAGGTGCACACATGGCCCGGCCTGACATGGCCCAGCCCGGCCCGACAAGGCCTCATTTATGTCAGATTCAGCCCTCATAACAGATGAATTCAACACCTCTGCTCTAATGCTTACATGTTAATCATACATTGTGAAGTAGGTGCAGGAGGGGGATGGAGGACAGAGACCTTATAATTGTGTTAAGGAGTTTGTTTATCTAGTTGTTATAGCAACAGGCCCATTTGGCTGGCGAATGCAACTGTGACCTTGGAGGTGGGAAGCCTCAAAAGATGCCTTGCACCTTGAAGTACCAACCTCTGTGGGAACCAATGGACCAAAGGGGTGGGGAGAATGTTAGCCTGAGCTTTTCACTGTGTATAACTGTAATCACTTGGCCTGTTGGGTCATTCCTGGCAACAGCTTTCTAGCAGAAGGTTAACTCTTGTATCTGACTTTAATAAATCCTAACCATATTTATGTTAGCACGGACTTGTGGAGTCAATAACGGGCAGAACCTTACATTTTATAAGAGGGAGGTGGATGAGCTGCCACCCCACTCTATAGCATAGGGTGACTGACTATGCTATAGAGCAGTGTTTCCCATTTGCAGGGTTGTGACCCGGTACCAGGCCACTGAATCTTCACTACCGGGTCACAAGAAAAGCCAAGCCTAGCCCTGCCCCCAGCAAAGCTAGCCCCGCCCCATCTCTGTGTTCTGCAGAGAGGAGCTGGGCTGCCTCTCCTTCCTTCTCCTCCGCTCCCAGTGTTTGAGAGAAAAGCTGGCATCCATTGGCAATTTAGACCCATGAAGTGTTCTTCAAGGTATGAGCTTTCATGTGCCTTGCAGTATGTTCTTTTGGGGAGATTTCCCCAGGAGGCCTGGGCGGCAAAGAAGAGTGTGGGTATTTTTTTTTTCAGTTGGGAGGGGCAGGGAGTAGGCATTCCAGTAGCTTTTTTTTTTTTTTTACCAAACGACCCCTGGGCAGAATTTTTGCTGGCTGAGGTCATCTGATGGTGAGGAAGGCTTTTTTTTTCTTTGCCCCCCTCTTCTTTCTCTCTTTCCCTGCAAGTGATGCTCTGTCTGTTTTCTTGGTGCCGGAGGGGGGAAGCAACAATGGGAGGACTTCTAGTGCCCTGGCCCCACTGGTGGACATTCTGGTGCTTTTTGGGCATTGTATGAGGGAATTTTGGACTGGATAGTCCACTGGCCTGATCCAACATGGCTCCTATTATGTTTATGTTCTCTCTTTCCATGTCTTTCTTTTCCTTTCCTTTCCTTCCATTTCATTCTTTCCCTTTCTCTTTCCTTCTTTCCTTCCATTTTTGCTGGATGAAACTTTTGTGTTCATCATACTGTTGTTGCAGACATAGGAGCTCTGCCAATGAAAAGTTGGCACCCTCAGTTGTAGCCAGGTGGCCTTCGGTGAGATTTCTGTGTGAGTGAGTGAGAGTAAGAGGTGTGGGGCAGAAAGAGATTATTAGAGATTACTGCGGTATATCTCAACAGCACTGGAAGAGATGGTACTATGAATTTGGCACCATTTTACTGGTCCTGCTTTTAACAGCTGTCTGACACCAAAATTAAACTCCTCCTGTAGATATTAAAAAGGATGAGAGTAGTTCACTGGCTAAGTATCTGCACCACAGGTTGCTTTTAAAGGCATGGGAAACACAGCCAGTAAAAAGCTGCAAGCCCCTCATAAATATCCTTTTTCGGATAACTGCAGAAAAGCTTGTATGAACTTCATATAACTTGAAATTAATTCATTAATTGCAGTACAATTCTCTGCTACTTTTCACAGCAATTCCCAGTGTTTCAACCAAAGAAAAGTATGAAAAATAGCTGTTGAAAGATTTTCTTGAAACCAAGCAAGCTTGGTTGTAGCTTGAGGCAGGGTTCCAGTAGTAACAGCTGAAGGAAGGGCCTACTAAATGTGTCAGCATATTTTGAGGTAGAGCAACTGCCAGGGCCCAGTGTGGGTGGTACACAGTGCTGGCATTCCTGATGGCAATGGCAACAGCACTCCCAACTGCATACACTGGCCAGTGCTATTGAGGAAGCGGTGTGTAGGTGGTGCAGGCAATTGAACATGGGCATTAGGAGTGCTTGCAAGCTGAAGAAGAATACACAAACAGATAGGTGCATGCAGATGTAGGGGTGAAAAGAGAGGACTGCCCACTTTCCACCTCTATTTTGGCTCAGCATGAGTTTCAGAGAGATTTTTCTGAAAATGAATTTACTTCCAAAGAAGAGGCAGATTTGGGGGAGTGCCCTGGAAGTGACATCACAGAAAAGGTGGAGTTTTGGTTCAGTGTGCCCCAGAAGTGACATCACTTGGTCCTTGACACCACAGGGAATGACATAATTCCTGTCTCCCAGCTCCACCCCCAAAATATCCTGGCTCCACCTCCCAAATTTTAGTGGGTCATGAAGGAGAAGTGTAAAAATAACCGGGTCATGGGAAACAAAAGTTTGGGAAACCCTGCTATAGAGCTAATACTGAGAGAACCATTACCAAAGGGAAATGTTTCACCAAATTGGATCTGCAGGATATGTATTTCAGAGTCCGTATTAGAGAGGGGGACAAGTGGAGGACAGCGTTCAACACTCCCCCTAGACAGTATGAGTATTTGTTCATGCTGTTTGGACTACAGGGCTCTCCAGGAGTGTTCATTAATTTAATTAATGAGGCATTACATGACTTTTTAAACAAGGGGGTGATTGTGTATTTGGATGACTTGCTGATTTACTTGGATGACCTGCCCTTCCATGTGGCATTGGTCCACGAGGTCCTAAAGACACTGTACAGGCACAAGCTGTTTGCAAAACTAAGTATCAGTTGCATTGGGAAGAATTAGATCTTTTGGGCTATAGGGGTCGCAGGCTGGACTGGGAATGGACCCTGCCAAGATTTGAGACGTGGTGGGTTGGGAGGCCCATAAGACTCAATGCCAGTTATAGTCTTTCCTTGAATTCACCAGCTTTTATCGCCCCTCATAAAAAACTACCCAGATGGCCCTGCCACTCACAGACCTAAAGACTAAGGGGAAGGGGGCAGAAGGGAAAATGCCAGGAGCTAAGCTAGTATGGTTGCAAGAATACCACCAGGCATTCCAAAAGCTAAAGGAACTGTCCTGTTACACCTAATGAGGCCAAAGGGTTTACTGTGCAAGTTGATGCTAGCAACATGACAACGGGCTTTAGCTTTCCTTACTTTCTCTCTGCAAGTACTGGTTATTTGTTCATATTCATCCTTGGTTATAAGACCCTCCTGTTTCCTAAATGAGTCTCTTTTTAATTTCTTAAGTCTTTAGAGAGCTGTTTATGGAACCACTTTATCTTTTTTAGGCTCCTCCTATTTTCCCTTCTCCTAGGAATTGTTTGTGATTGTGCAATATTTTGCTTTTCAGAAACTTCCACCTATTTTGAACTCCCTTCTCCTTAAGTATTTCTGACCATGGGATTTTACCCAGCATCAGTCCAAATTTGTAAAAAATTGCTTTCCTGATGTCCAGCCTATATGTCTGACTAT